>NC_059130.1:78580798-83580798 GCF_020740605.2 Lemur catta
ACTAAGCTTTTTACATCATTATTTATTGTAATGTGCAATCCTCTGAGTTAGATGCTATTGGTGTCCCCATTGTGTAGATGAGGAAATGGAGGTTTTTAAGAGGTTAAGTAACTTTCCAAAGAATTTGTAAGTGCCAGAAGCCACATTAGAACTCAGGCCTATTTGACTCAATATATCCAGTCTCGGGGCCAAATCCTTGTCTCCCAACCCCATACCAATGCTTTAAAATGTAATGTTTAAATGTTTTTGGTTAATATTTGGTGTGATCTCTTTCTTGGTCACTATGTTTCTCCTTTATTTAATTTTAAACAAGACTCAAGGCTCCATGAGGATGCTGCAGATAACACTTGAAGCATAAGAACTTTGTTCTGGGTGCTTTCCTTTGCCACGTGACCAGCCTCACTATACCCTAGAGGCTAAGTAGGGGCCAGTGTTCCCCTTTACAGATGGGGAATGGAGGCACAGGCCAGCTTGCTCAAGCTCCCACTGTTTGTTAGTGATGGGATCGGGACCAGAGACCAGATCTCTCAACTCCAAAGTCAGTGTATTTCCATGTTCCCTCCCGGGGGAGGAATGAAGGAATGCTGAATGCCCACACATGTTTAGCCGAATCCAGTATAAAAAGACATAAAGGAAGGATAATACATATTTATTGAGCATGAAACATTTCTAGGGATTATAGGGAGTTTTCATATGTTTTAACTTATTTAATAAATGAATAATCAGTACAACCGTCTGCTTATCCATGCGTGCCTGGCACATGCCAAGCACATAGTAAATGCTCAATATATTTTTTCAGGGAAGTAAAAGTTTCAGGCTCTCAGAAAAAGAAAAAAAAAAAGAATACCCAGGATGTTTTCTAAATCTATATGAAAGCCTTAAATGTGATACAGGTGGAAGAAAACATCTACTTTGTATTAACCTAGACTGGTACTACATGGTTTTCTAACCTAAAGTAACTTCAGCTAAGAAAAATAGGCAATGAGGAAGAACACACAAGTTAGGAATGGTAACTCCTAGCAGAAATGCCCTTGCTCCCTTCTTCCACCCCTTCACCACGGCAGGCATTGCTAATGGATCACGGCACTATTTCCTGCTGATCCTGGACAGAGCCTTGTGGGTCCTCAAACACCTTGCTCCAGGCAATTACCACTAATCCATCGGAATTGACACTCATGCTGAAATCTATTTGTCATCCCTGATAGACTTACAGGCTTTTTCTCTGTGGCCTAAGGGGGACCCAGAACCAGCTCAAGCTGTCTATACATCTCTTTGACTTTGCCAAGAGGAGGGTACAATCTATAAAGCTGTTCTTTAGGATCTTTCTAATTTGTTTTAAACTTTATTGAAGAAATGCTGCCCTTAATTATGGAATCTCTGAATGGGTTCCTTCCTGTGTGAGGCTGTGAAATCTTTTAAACATGTTTATAAATAAGCTGGATTCCTACTGGTCTACAATTACTGGGCATAGCCCTGTCTGTGAAAAGAATGGAAACAAAATAATATCTAGAGATGATCTGTGGTCCTATTATTGAATTTTCTATCCAGCCAGCGTTAATAAGATCTCTGAAACAAACTTATGGATATTCAAAGGTTCAAAGAAACCTCTAGCTCAAAATGTTGTGCCAGATATTGCGAAAATTCTTATGTGTACAATTAAGGGATGTCACATGTGCATTTTAAAGTATTTTCTAAGCTGGGCACAATGGCTTGAGCCTGTAGTCCCAGCTACTGGGAAGCTGAGGTGAGAGGATCGCTTAAGGCCAGGAATTCAAGACAAGCCTGGGCAACATAGCAAGATCCCATTTCTAAAATGAAAATAAATGAAATATTTTCTAAAATATGCATTTGTAGCATATTAGAAATTTTAAAACAGAACATTTTTGGAACCACAAATTATATAATTTTTGATATGTCCTACATGTTAAGCCCTTAGAAAATACCACAATATAATCTATCCCTAGAATTGATCAGCTGATCAAAATTAAATCAAAATCTTATCTTTTCATTGATGCACATTCTAAAGGAAGACAATTAAAAGGACAGTAAAGCCATATGATGGTTAGACTATGTCTTGATTTCATACTGTATCATTTTAAATATCATCATTCATGATTCTGAAATTCATCAAAATTTCCTGAGCAGGTATCTACCTAGAAAAAGATATTTTGATTAAAACTGTTAACCAGTATAAGAAGAGCTCTACACTAAAAGCTTGGCTTGGAAAATCACCACATTAACAAAAGATGCCACTCTAATAAAAAAGGAAAACATCTCAGAGGTTCTTGTCCAAAAGAGGATCCTGGAGAATTTAACTGACCCCTATAAATTCAGCACATGATGTCACTGTTGTTCCCTTCGTGGAGACTGTCACCCTAAGCAGCACCAACTGAAACCAAATGGGGACGATGTGCTCCTGTGGTAGCATCTGATTCTATGGCAGAAAACCTTCACTAGGGAAAAAAAGAAAACTCTAAAGGAGTTAGCAATGTGCTGTTTTGTTTTTCAAATACCATATATGTTCAATAGATTCTTTAGGATGTTAACAATCTCTGTGAACCCTAAGAATGAAAAAAAATTATAGTACCTAAAACAGACATAAGTTATGTCAAAAGTTTATGAGGCCAGATATGTATCAGTAATATTTACCATGCTTTGAATGCTTACTCTGTTCTAGGCACTTTTCTAACTACTTCATATATATGAATCCCCATAATAATCCTGTGAAGTCAATGCCCCATTTTATAGAGGAAGAAACTGAGGCACAGGGAGGTTGTGTAACTTTCCCAAAGTCAGTAAGTGACACAGTAGGGATTTGAACTCAAAATCCGTGGTCTTCATCATCATGCTTTACTCCTCTTAATATGTTTATAGATTTTTGTTTTGTTCTGTTTTGGAAAGGAGGAGAAAGGGAACCATGATCTTTTCCTCTGACTTTAATCTGGGATGAGAGGAAATTTTCCATCACAGTCTTCTAAACTCAGACTAAACAACTGGATACTTCTGGTTTTCACAGATTTAAAACAAAGACAGAACTAGGCCATCCAGATGTCATTTTGAAGACCGTACAAACACAACCTAGTTTAGATAGAATCGATTCCATTGTTTGAAGGTCTGAAGTGAAGCATGCCAGTAATGCAGGTGATGAGGAGCCCCACATAACTATTTTTAGGTTAACTCAAAAAATATACTGTCTTATTATAGAAAGAGACATAAAAAACAAACAATACTAGAAGATCAAGGCAAGGATCTGATCGCCATTCCTTCCTTTCTTGTAATATTTCAGATTCACATTCTCCTTGGATATCTTTATGTTGCATTGTTGTCTAACTTATACCTGCCGAAAGTTTTTCTTTTGTCAAAACACCAATGCGTTAACATTTCATTGAATATACCACTGTGAAGTTTCCATAATGAAAAATTTGGTGCACGTGCACATGTACATGAAAGCACATGCGTGCATACAGACACACACACACACACACACACATCAGATGGGTATGGACCTCTACCATGAGAATGTCTGTTTATGTGGTTGGTTTACATATTATTAAACCACCCATCTGATCTCTAATGGCAGCCCTGCTGACACTGTCTGACCCAGTTTGATAATCTGGATAGAAATTGTAGGGTTGGCTGTTCAATGGCTGTGACTTTTAACAGCACTGCTTTTGGGCCTCAAATCAATTCTCTCTGTTTACAGACCATTTCACAGCCCTTTACCTGCAACATCACTTGTGTCAGTCCCATAAATACTTTGGTGTATATAATGCTTGAATTAGCATAATGGTTTAGGCTCTAAGCTCTTAGCCCAAAGAAGGACACATCAACATGTTCTCTTCACTTAAGCAATTAAGAGCCATTATGCTGCTTCAGTGGAAATATCATCAAGGTTAAAGACAATCCCAAACAGCCCTCTCACCTTTTTATTCTAAGTCTAATAAATGAGGCATAGAAATTGAAATGTTAGTAAACAGTCCTACTTGCAAGCTCTTTTTGGATCATGCTTAATCAGACCCCCATTCACCAGACATTTGCAACTGATTGAGAAATATTTACACTGAATTGTTCATTTAGTGTAAGAAAATGGAGTTTACTGATTTAATTTCAAAGTTATAGTGAGCACTAGTTTATTTTGCCAGATTTTTAAAAATTTAAGGTCAAGATAGATAAAAATATTTCTATATTCTTATTATTTGATATGATAATTTATTTTTTAAAGGTGATAATGTTGCTGTGACTTTTAAATTAAGGGATATTTTCAAGGTCTTTCCATATTGTTTTCTTTTGAGATTATTTTTTAAAATCCAGATTTACTGTTAACATAATTTTAGAATAATAAAATTCAATTTTAAGTGCATGGTTTGATGAGTTTTGGCAAATGTATGCAGTTATATAATACCATTATAATAAAGATATGGAATAGTTCCATAACCTAAAACAATTCCCTCATGCCCCTTTGCAGTTAATTCCCTTCTCCCTCCCCTGGTAACCAATGATCTGGTTTTGGTCACTAGTTTTACCTTTTCTAGAATTTCATATAAATAGAATCAGACAGTAACTAGTCTTTTGTGTTTGGCTTCCCCATATTTCTTCATATCTTTTCCTCTGTGTGTTAGCGTGAGAAGGTAATGTTGTCGGAAACATAACTTGCGTGGAATCTGGCTCCACCACTTCTAGCTCAATGACCTTGAGTAAATTATTTAAATTCTTGGGCCTTAGTTTACTCTTCTGTAGAATGGAGATAGGCCCCTCATAGGGTTGGTAGGGGGTATAAATAAATCTACGTATATATGCTCAGATAAGGCATCTAGAAAGTACTTAATAAATGTTAGTTCCTTAGATTCGTCATTCTCTCTCCAGCTGTTTAACTTCTCACTACAAGTTAGTAGAGAGCTCATTATAAAACTGTCACTACCATGACAGAATCCAGTGACTGAAAAAGGCACAAGGGAACTTTTTCAGGTTTTGGAAATATTCTATATCTTGATTGTAATGGTAATTAGACAACTGTATACATTTGCCAAAACTCATCAAACTGTACATTTAAAACTGAATTTTATTATATGCAAATATATTACAATGAAGTTAGGTTTTTAAAAAAAATCTAAAAATAATAAGGAAATATGGAAAGACCTTGGAAATACGGCGTGGTGTAAAAGTGACACATGATGAAAGATAAACCTGATGCAGTGCTTCATCAACAGAGTGTGATGCTTTGGTTAAATAAGGGGGGTGTGCAAAGCCTGCCCTAAGAACAACAGATCTAATATAGCCAGCAAAAGCCCCATGAGCAGCAAATGTTATCTTCACCAATCATTGTCTTTATGTTGACTTTTTAAGTTTAAGAAAGCAGTTTTGCAATGAGAGAATGTAAGTAGTGTGAAAGAAAAACCCTGTGCGTGTGTGTGCATGCGTGTAAGAGAGAAAAAATGTAGTTAAGTGACACTGTACTGACCACCTTGAACTAATTAATAGCTTCAAAATGTCGTAAACAGTTTATTGGATACAGGAAATGTGCAAAATCTGAGTTCAAAAACAGTGAATTGAAGCATCACTTTCTCTGAGACATCTTCCCCAGCTCCCAGCAGTGTCCTTGCCTCCATTTTGAGTTAGGTACCCCTTCTCTATGTGCTGGTACTTACCTCTGCGACATTCATTATCACGCTGCATTTTCATCTCTGGTTTATGTGTCTATCCACGTCACAAGACTGTGTAATCCTTGAGGATAAGTGCCTTTTTTCCTGTGTCTTTATATTTCCAGCACCCTGAAAAGCCCTGAGCAGGGGCTCAATCAATGGCTGATGAGTGAAGGAAGTCTTAATCACATTGCCTCCATTCATAACTTATTTAATAATAAAAAACATTCGCTCCAGGCATTCTTTTAACAGTGATTTGGGTCCAACGTATATGAGGATCTGAAGTAATAGGGGAGCCACTAAACAGCATGAAGAAATAACCAACAAGGAGGATAAGGAGTATAGTGAGGAGAGGGAGTAGTTAAGAAAAGTCTTTTAGCCTCTGCTCCCGGAATCCCTGGTTTGGGCAAACAGTGTGCCTAAGGAGTTCTAAATTCAGGTTCCAGAGCCAGAGGACTTGGGTTAGATTCCAGCACAGCCAAACTCTGCAACCTTGGGCTAGTTACTGAAACTTCCTGAGCTTCAGTTCACCTGTGACTTCACTTCTCTTCTATCAAATAGAGGAAACAATAATTACATCTCCTTCATAAGGTTTCTGTGAGGATTAAATGAGATGATGTCTCTACAGTAAGCAGCAGAGTGCCTGGCACACTGTAAACACTTCCAAAATGTTAATTTTCTAGCATATTTCTACAGCACATTCCAATTCAGCCCCACATTGTCTAGCCTAGACACATTACTTATAACCTCAGGCTCCTTGATTGCACAATGAGGATAATAACAGTACCCCATCATAGAGTTATTTTAAAAATTAGATGAGATAAAGAGTTTAGCATCATGACTAGTGCATAAGTGCTCAATAAAGCCTAGCCTGATAGGCTCTAGCCGTACTATTACCATGTAAGCCCTGCTCCTCATACAAGAACCCTTTCCTTCAGTCAAGCATATTCTCTTTCCTATCAATATGTGCCATGCCCATTCCTCTATCATTACTTTGTTTACAAAGTAAACAAAGCTGCTGTAGAGCAGTGTGTGGGGAGATGGGAGAACAAGGGTTTTGAGGTCAAATGACCGGGGTTCTAAATGTGGCTGTGCCAATTTCCTAAGTGTGTACAAGTCACTTAGCCTCCCTGAATCTGTTTTCACCTGTAACCTGGAGGTGATGATCCCCACTTCACTGGCTTGTTGTGAAGATTAAATGAGATTGTAAGTAGTAAGGTGCCTAATGTATAATAATGCATTAATATAATAGGTGTTGTATTGAATAAATTTTAGTTTCCAATCCACTGTATTGTCCCAGTCAGGCACACTTGCCTTCTCCTCTCTATCTATCCAGACATCTTCTACCCTTCAAGACACACCTAAAAACTCCATCTCATCCTGGAAGCTGTCCCTGACTGCACTGACCCACCCTGATCTTACCAATTATATTATATACTACTATTCTCATTTCACAGATTCTGTAAATTAGTCTTGTCTCTCCCAATGGATCTATTAATCTTAACCTCTTCTGACTCATGGACCCCCCTCTAATAATCTGATATTTCTTTGACTTTCTCCTCAAATATATGCAATATTCATGAAAATTTGCAAATAATGCAAGCTGCTAATATCCCTTGAAATCTCTGAAACAGATTATGATCTCCCTGAGGGCAGTAACAGTGTGATACTCTTCGTATGCTTCAGGGCTTAGGATGCAGAGGGTGTTAGTAAAGACCAGTTAATGGACTAATTAACTTTCTGCCTCAGAAGATAAGTGGTGGTAGCACCTCCGCAGGATGGAGTAGGATGCTGACCATAGCGGAGGGTGGGGAACTCTTTAATAGCATCTCAGGCTTTAATTTTTCCAAAGCACAGTGACTGGAAGCTTCACTCTGATTCCTAAGGGTAGAAAACAAATATTGGAGCAATGAGTAGAAACATGGAAAAGTAATCATAGAAATAGTTCATTCCTGTACCATAGATGTATTTAGTCCCCAGAAGCCAAAAGAGCACCCTCTCTTCTTTATCCATAGACTCAGATCCATAACGTTTCCCTGGCCTTGGCAGCCTTTCATTCCCCCTTTAAAATGCTGGTTGCTTGGTTTGACTATTTTTTCACTTAATGACCTCTCAGTTTGGGATAAACTTTTGTCTTTGCTCATGCAAAATTCTTCAATTTTGGTTTTCTTGCCTGTCGTACCAGATCTTACAAGAAAGGAGCCATTTATGGGATGTATGCAAAAAGAGCCTAACCTGAATTCTAGCTGTGGCTTTGAGTAGTTGGCTTTGTGACCTTGGGCGAAATCACCTGTTCTTGTGGTCTCAGTTTGTTTCTTCATACAACTTGGCGATTTCTCCCAGTCTTAACTCTGAATGAACCTGAGATATGGCAATGACTCATGGCTGAAACAAAAGGATTTTCTCAAAGCTTTACTGTCATATACAGTAAATGTATATAGAATGGCTAGAAGGGATGAGTTTTAGTGGTTCTATTGTTAGATTAAATGAGACTTGCCATATTTACCATACAAAACTTCCTTAACCATCCTACCAAACATACTTAACACTAGTAAACAACGAATATAAGCTTTATTTCTTTTATGATTCAAAAATTTGACAGACCTTGTATCCACTGTTGAAAGCTACAAAAGAAAAATCCAATTTTTCATGCTTTTGGGTTGCAGTGTTTGGGAAGAATGGGAGAGGTAGGTCTAACCAAAGTGAGATATACATTTTTAGATCATCTATTATACCTCTTCCTATAGCACTTGTATAACATTTCCAGTAAAGAAAGTAAATGGCATAATAAAGGCCCTCCTTGTTATGATGAGTGTTCTTCTGGCAAAAGATTATCATCAAAACATCTTAACATTCTGATATTCTAGTAATAATATCAGCCTACAACAAAAACTGGGAAGTATATGAATAGCTGGTTTCTAATTTTATTCTGCCTACTCAGACTATGCTAAGAGGAAAAAAGATGATAAATAGCCAGAGAGATTTTCTTGACATCATGGTTAACTGAAATTTCAAAATAAATCAGTTGGACTCATTTTTAAAGACCTACAACTAAATTATCATTGGGTCGTTTTGTTCTGCTCCCAACGGGGTATCTGAGGGACGAGTGGTGAGACACAATGAGATCTGAGAATGGGCCACAGTACGCAAACATTGCAGTTTGGTTTGATTTAGTCTAACTCTTGTGTAATAACTTTCTTTGAAGTGTGGGTTGAGGAGCAGGTTAGAAGCCCGAGGCCACAAGCTCATCTTGTTCTTGTTACAACTCGGATGCCCTGCAGTCCCTGCACTATATATCAGCAGCGTGGCACTGGAGTCCCTGGGCTGATCAAGAGTGGAGCCCTCATTCCCTGCACAGCAGAGCTACTGAGAGACAAACAACAACATGGTTGTGTTTGCTTGGAAAATCCTATTTGATAAAAGGAAACAGGTGGGTCTTTGAGAAGCCTGTGAGCCAGAGGAAGCCTGACATTCCTCTCAAGGAAAGGGAAAGAGGTTTGGAAACAAACCACCTTGTAGAAAGGAGTATGGTTTCCCTGACCTAGGAAGAGGCAGGACATGTTTCCTGATGACTACCTGACCCCTCTCCTTCTCCAGCTTTGGAATTGCTACTTCTGCGCAGAGCCCCTGACCCAAGCAAATCTCAAGTGATGAATAAGGTGTGTCCTCTGCTCCTCTCTTGATCTGATTTTTCATCAGCAAATGAGGGGGTTGGACCAAGTGATCTCTTAGGCCCCATCCTACTCTAAAATTGGGTGATTGTGACAGTCTTGTAGCCCCCATGGGATTAACCTTCTTCCCCACATTGGTCACATATCTTCTAGCAGCCTGAGTCAGATCCTTACAGCCAAGCTGGCTCATGGATAATTCTAGTAAATAATAATACCTATACAGTCTCTTAGAATTTGTAAAATGATTTTACATACAGTATTTCATTTTATCCTTAGAAAAACCCTTTGAGGAAGAAAAGAGTATTATTTTCCTCATTTTAGAAGGAAGCTATGCTAAGGGAGGTTAAGTTAGAACTGCCAAGGTAAAAAAAAAGGTTCTATAGTCAGATCTAAAGAGAGAGAAAAAAAAAAAAAAACCCAAATGTAAGTCTCTTAGGATGAATGAAGCAGATACATTAAATAAAAAAGATGTAATGAGTATCATAGCTGGTAGCAGAGAACATTGTGAGAACCTGCCTCTGAATTCATGCATATCAAAACCCCCAGTGAAAATTCTATTTGTGTGAAGAGTCAACAGTTGAAAAAGAAACCAGGGAGGTTGGAACTGATTTTCACTTCCAGGACAGAGACTCTTGGCCAAGGATAGGGGACAAGGGTTATTCTTCAACTCCCCACGCTCTGAAAAGAGAGAACAGAGGAAGAGGTGGGAATTCATCATAAGGTAGTGGAAGGTCACCAGTTCAAGCCAGGAACACTGGCAGAGGGCTGGTGGGAAGCGATGGTTTGGGTTGTTATACTCTGGGCACAGAGTACCAACTGTAGGCCAACCCCCAATTATAACTGTTACTTACAACTTATATTGTCTTTTGACCAAGGCTTGAAGGAATGCTGGGGAGAATTAGGGAGACTTTATGAAATCTAAAAGTGGAGTGAAGTAAACAAGGTCTGTAACACTGATGGATTTTTAAACACACACAGACACACACACAGAAGGTAAGGCCTAATTCTGTGGCATATAATTAAAGAACTACAATTCTTGGGGGCAGAGACTTCCCCATTTGAGTGTAGGGCCTGCTGAAGGAGAGGAAGTCCTAGGATTACTAGAAGGTAAGAAGAATGATGACAATATTAGCTTGTATGAGCTTGTATTAGATGATCCCCTCAAACTCTTGGAGACCAAATTAGGGCTCTTCGTCACAAAAACCGAACATTCAGTTCCAATCACTTCTAGAGTTGGAACCCCAAAGGGACCCTCCCCTACCATGGGCCAGAGGGCTGCAGATCCTGCCATAGCTTCCGTTCCTAGAATGTCCCTTCTTAGCAAGTTATGAAGTCCCAACTTATTTAGGATCTAGGAATAGCAAATGTACAATCAAAGTATTTTATGAAGCAAACAGGGTTTGTCTTCCTCGTGCCTTTAATACAATCAAATTAGTTTTGCCTAAGTCTTAAGAATGTCTCAAAAGCCTTTTCTTCTTCTCCATCTCCGGTATCCCTTCCTTAGTTCAAGCCATCATCGTCTTACCCAGAGACTATTTTAATAGCCCCCAAGTGGGCTCTGTCCCTCAACTCTTATCTTCTTCAAGGTACCCTCTATAGAACAGATGGAGTCATCTTCAGAAAGCACAAATATTACAGAGCCATGCTCCTTTTTGTAATAGCTCCCCAACGACCATGTAAAATAGTACTAGTTCTTTTTCTTTTTTTTAGACAGAGTCTTTCTCTGTTGCCCAGGCTAGAGTGAGTGCCGTGGCATCAGCCTAGCTCACAGCAACCTCAAACTCCTGGGCTTAAGCGATCCTACTGTCTCAGCTTCCCGAGTAGCTGGGACTACAGGCATGCGCCACCATGCCCGGCTCATTTTTTCTATATATATTTTTAGTTGGCCAGATAATTTCTTTCTATTTTTTTAGTAGAGACGGGGTCTCGCTCTTGCTCAGGCTGGTCTCGAACTCCTGAGCTCAAACAATCACCCTGCCTCGGCCTCCCAGAGTGCTAGGATTACAGCCGTGAGCCACTGCGCCCGGCCAGTACTAGTTCTTAATGCTGCACAGAAAGCCCTGCAGTCTCATGTTCTTTGACTTCCCACACATGCCACCGCCCCCTTACACACACACACACACACACACACACACACACACACACACAAACACACACACAGAGCGTGTGCTTCAACAATACCAAACTATTTGTAATTTTCTGCACACAGTTTGCTATCACACATCTCTGTGTCTTTGCATATACTGTTCCCTCTGTCTGAAATGCCTCCAGTCCCTACCTTACATGCCAGAAAAACTCCTCCTCCCCATACCCCCCAAAAGAGGCAGCTTTTTAGGAGTATGGGGAGAAGAGATCAGGGGTTTAGCTTTGACATAATCTTCAAGACAGGAAAAAAAGGCATTGATTGACTTTTTAAAATTCCATTTTTATGGAGACTTCATGAATGAGTATTTAATAATATGTGACTAGCCTGGTTAGCTCAACTGGTTAGATCACAATGATAGACGCCAGGGGTGCAAATGCATTCCTTAACATGAACTAGTCATGTTTACAGTACAACTCTGTCTTGTGAACGTGGAATACACTTTTTTCAAAGTACAAGACTTTTTCCAATTCGTGGGCCACACCTCTTGTGGTACTATTCAATTCTTCCTTCATTCCAGGTCATATCCAAGGCTTGCCTCAATGTCACCACCTATGATAAATGATGACTAGCGACAGATAATAATGTGAATTCAGGCATTTGAGCTGCTGTGTAGTCACAGAAAAAAGAAGTGTTAGTGAAGAATTCTTTTAGAATCTGGCTATCTTATAATACCATCACCCCAAATATTCAGAAATTACGTTTTAAGCCCTCAAAATAGACCCTAGTTTCTACCTCAGGTTCTTCTCATCCTCTAGCCAAGTTAGGTTAGACTAAGGTCACACCCACATTCTCATTCTCTGCCTCTGCATAGATTTTGCCTTGCCAAAATCACTCTTGCTGGGTAATTCTCCTCTCAGTCCTGCTGGGCCAAGGAGCTGATGGTCAGAAAATAAGCAAACAAAACTATCATTGTAAAATTTATGCATACTTAGTTTTTCTTAGTTTCTTTTTAACCAGCATGGGTTGGGGTAGGAGGGTCAAAAACCAAAAAAACATGGTCCTAATGATGTAGCAACAACTTAATTTTTGCAGATAGATCCAAGCCTGGTTCTTTTAAACTGGGAAGAAAATTTGACCAAAAAAAGAAGGATTCTAATCAGAAGATTGTAAACATGATATAAGGCTTTGTTTCCCACTGACTGGTAGAAAAGCTTATTACAGCTTATGGAACATTTCAAAATGATGTCTTATAAGTATTTTGCCCTTTTTTGATTACACATAGCCCTTAAATATGATGAGCAAACAGACTGGGAGGTTTTAAGCCTGTCCATGGCTGGCAGGTAATACGATGCACGTAGCTATACCCACCACCGCAATGGTTTGATCCCCCCTACAAACCTCCCCAGCAGTACATGGATGAAAATGTGGATTTTTTTTTTTTGTAGCACAGAAGCTTATACATAATCCTATTACTATCTTAGGCACCTATTAAATATGATTGAAACAACGCCCATTGGAAGTCTTAAAACCTTAACCACCAGTTTTACTTCTAAAATAAAGTAAACTGCCAAAAGTTCTGATAAAAGTGACAATTTATATTTTTAAGTAGTACAACTGGAATTTTCCTATAGCTGTAGACAAAGGAATTCTTACCCAGATAAGTAGAAGAGCACCAATAAATTTAAGGTAGCTTATGCAAGTTAGGCACTAATGAATGTCATCTTCTGTTTTGTCATGAAAAAAGATCTTTCTGCTGCTAAAGGAGACTGATTTAGATTATGAATAGCTGTAGTGATTTGCAAAAATGGCTCCAGAGAGATAGAATGAGACTCCATATACTCATGGCACTTGAGGTTTCTGCCCTTTTTGTTGAAAATTAATTTGTCCTGTGGGTTATTGGATTCTAGCTCAGCCAATGTATATTGCTCAGTCATCACAAATTTACTTAAAATTTAGTGTAGCTGAAGTTCATTCAACAAGACAAAAGTCTACAGTTGAAAGCTTCTAAAAATCTTTTTAAAAAACTGGCTAACAGTGTAATTGAAAGTGCTGGCGTCTAAGTAGATTCACATAATGTTTTGCAGGTATCAATATGTACTATATTACTATGTTAGAAATAGATTTTTCACTTGTTTTCCAAGAAAAAGCAGATAGGGAGGATTTATCATCCTTTGGTAAGTGGAGATTTGGGTTGAAAGTTCCACATTCTGAAAATACATAAATCCCTAAATTCAGATTAGATTCTGTAATACATACCACATATTTTGTTCATTCACATATTTTGTAATTTCAAAACAAATATTTTAGAAACAAATAGATGATACAACTCCTAATGCTTCCAAATCCTAAATACATTACACTCAAAAAAAATTAAAAGTACACACATTGTCTCCTTGTTTCATCAACTGTTACCACAGGCAACTCACTTCCTACTTAGGATGCTACAGCATGGAGGCTTATGGACTAGGAAGGCCAGAGTAAAAAGAGCCACACTTCAGACAGAGCATCAGGATACAAATCATTTGCTTTTTGATAAAAGGAACACAAGTTTAGTGGCCATGCTCTTTTACTCAACAGTAATCAGAGGAAAAGAAAAGGGAATATTCTTCAAAAGAGGCTCTTGTGAGAAGATACAAAGGTGACATAAAAAAGAATGAACAGCTAGTTCTGGGAAACAAAAGCAATTTTTAATTAATCCTTCTCTTAAACTGATCTTCCTTAATATAATCTATATTTCTCATTTCTACACATTTAAATGTGTATATTTAATACATTAAGCACATTTAAATATGTGTTTGATAATCTTTTTCCCTTTGAAAATCTAGATGAATCTATAGACTTATTTAATAGCTAAAATCACACCAGAGAACCTCAACTGTGATTGGGACCATTGGGATGGCTCCTCATTAAATTAATGATACACAGTAGGCGGCAAACATTATTTGTTCATTCCATTTATAGATGAAAAATTACTAGATAATAAGACCGCTTTCTATTGAAGTATTATGTTACAGAGTAATTAAGAACTAAACCTGGATAGTAAAAACATTAGGGTGTGTCATTTCATTAAAAAAAAGAAAGCAAATACTATTTGGGGCAATTTAAACCACAGTTTTGGACTTTTTTAGATGGTGGCTTTTGTTTTATCCCTTGAACCTAGACTGCAACTGAACTACACAATTGATAAAGTTCAAATGCTGAAGAGATCAGCTCTTTGCTTGAGGTACAATTGCACAAAATGAGATAGAGTGCTAACCAAATCATGACACAATGGACTGGAAATTTTAGATTAATAAACCTCTTCCAGTGGAGAACTAAATAACTTTTACAATTTTATCTATGGTTATTTGTTTCTCCGAAGATTTATGGTCCTCGCAACAGATATGCATCTTATCTTTCACTTTCCAGATTAAAGAGAGATGATTTTAAACAGGCTTCTGACTGGCATAATCTAGAATTGCAGATGATCTCAATTTTTTAAAAAATGCTAAAAGTGAACTTGCAAGTCAAATGAAAATGACTTTGCGCATGTCATGTACACAGCGGAAGAAATCTGCATACGGCTGAACAAGGATGATCTTCTATTACCAATACTGATCCTCTCGCCCTGCCCTTGTTCAGCCAGGGGCAATCTGTACATGCCTACCCAGGAATTAAAACTCTTCATGCTGCTGCTGCTTTAATTGATTGATGCTAAAAGTTTAGAAAATACAACTAACCAGCTATTACAAAGCGCCTTTAACCAAGCCTTCTTCTTTGAAAGCAGGATCCTCAATTGAAACTGGCAGACCACATTTTTAGGTTTCAAGCAGCTCTGTCATTCTACAAGGAATGTGTCTGCCACTTCACAGGATAGCTTGAGCTGAAAGACATGTACTTTGAATCAGAGAATCAATAGAACACTTAATGGACAATTAGGAGAACAGCTGTAGGACTGTCAGAGACCCATCTGTACACAGCTCAAACAGCAAGCCTGGACAGGGCTCGGGAAACAAAGTATACTGCTCCAGGGCACTGGCCCTAGTACAAAACCTCCCTTTCAGTTCTCATTTAATGTTAATATAGTGTTCTTTTTCATTACAAATTTTAACACGTGTAGAAAATTATGGAAATTGCTTAAGCCATTTGTCAACTTATATCATGTGAATTGATCAATAAATTTCACTACTTTGTTGTTAATGTAGATAAATTTTGGCATTTAATTAAGCTCCAGTGAAAATGTGGCCACTTTTAATTTCAGCAGATGCTGTCGTTTCATTTGTAATACATAACTACAGGGATAAATACAACCCAATCATGAATTATCACTAAATATTTATAGACAACATAGCAATTCAGAAAATAGACACAAAAGATTTTTACAATGAAACAATTACTGTGTGCAAAATCTGAAATAGGTGATGATGAACTCTAATAGGAGCCGTGAACAGAATCTTAATATTGTAGCTCCACAAAAGAATTACATATGTATATTTTTCTCTATGATCCTGCCTTTGTAGATTAAGTCTCTAGTCAGCAGAAATAATTTCAAATTCTTTTCACAGAATTGTTCCAAATGATAAGAAATAGTTCCCTAAGTTTGTGGAAGTATGTTAAAATTTATAAATGAAAATAAAATTGCATCCTTTTATATTTCTGTTTACTAAATTTATTTGGAAATAATTGAGAGGCTTCTTTCAATGAATAGGAGGAAAATTTGACGGTGCTTATTTCACACAATGATTTGGGTTTGGGCTATAAAGTTGGTCAAGAGGACACTGGGATGGGGAATGGAGACAAGATGCCAGACAATGGAAAAAGCAGAATGAACTTTTTAGGCTTCCTCCATCTGGCCTGAGGGGCCCCAAGATGAAATCCTGCTCCTGACAGCCAGAAGCCCCATAGCCTTAACCCTCCGTGGCGTAGTCTGACATGATAAACTGCTGTATCTCATTTGAGGGGGAATAGGCTGCCTCTTGGTGATTCTGCTGGTGCCTTTGGGGAAAAGGGGATTAGAAATCACATTGCTGTCTTCACAGTGTAATCCACTCCATAACGCCCATTCCCACCATTGTCTAAATGCTTCTGTAAGAGGGCCTGGCTGGGTCTGCAATGATGGTATTTTTAGCAGAAAAGCAGACATGAGTGCCTGTGTGTAGATCCTTTATAATTATTAAAAAAATAAAGTTTAGGGACATCAAAGCTGTTCCTTCATTCCTATTTTTACAATGTTTCCATGTCAAATTGGCCATCACTGCTGAGGCAGTTTGGCACTTTCTGTTGTTCTGGCAGAGGAGAAGCTGGTTGGAGAAGATGGTTCTCTAAATTCAGACTCTATTAGAGAAATTAGAATTAAGCAGCCAAAGGGAAAATGGATAGGGTCTTCCTGATGAACCAAATTACTCATCTAAATTTTCAGCCAAAATTCTCTCTCTGGCTTATTTTCACAGGTTCATATTTCTTTTTATTCCAAAATATAAATTTCCTAGGACTTGAGGCCTGTTTTTAACACCCTTAAAAAGTAAAAAGGGCTGGAAAATCTACTTCAACTCTAACGCAGATAATTAGAGATCTTTTTGTAGTCTCTGAAACTGAGGATTTCATGAAGGCATAATACCAGTGTTTTCCTGAGCCATGTATGTCTGTGAATTTCTTTGTCTGTGGGGGAAACTGAGGAAAGAAATAAGTTACCACTTAGGCTAAGGAAATATTAGCATTTGTTGAATATTTGATGTGGACATTGAAGGGTTAAGAAAGTTAATATATAAGATTGGTTAAGAAAACAAAAACAAGATCCTAAAAATAATGAGATTGTAGTGGATTCAAAATGGCCACCAAATTCTTTACCATTTCTCTTGTCAACAAATGGAGCCTATTTCCCTACCCCTGAATCTGGACCTACGAGTGGTTTTGCTCAACAGAATGAAGCAGAAGCGACATGGTGCCAGATCCTGACCCAAGTCTTAACGAAGCCTGGAAGCTACTGCTTTTGCACTTTTCAGAGCCAGCTGCCATGCTGTAGAAAAATTGGAGTTAGACCACCAAATGAGGAGAGGTCACTTGGAGAGTGGTCCTGAAAGATGAGGAACCATCTTGGATGTTCAAGCTCCAGGCAAACTCCCAGCTGAAAGCGGCTGGACGAGTGACTGCAGCTTCACCATGTGGAGCAGAAGAACCTCACAGCTGATCTCAATCAACCCACAGAATCATCAGGAATAACAAATCCTTATTAGATTAAGACATTAAGTTTCAGGGTGATTTGTTACACAGCAACAGATAACTGAAATAGAGATTTTATAACAAAAATCCCCATTCTTTTTCTTTTCGGATCCTACCCTCCTTTTGAAGTTATGGCAACTGGCAATCAATGCCTATTTCCCTATGCCTCTTGTAAAAGTGACCCAGTAATAACAACACAAAAAGCCAAGATAGGAGTTGGAGGAAGGAGTAGAAATATTTTTGAAAAGATGCTCAGACTGATCCTTCTGCTACTAGTTTACAATTTTCTGTCTTTATAGCTTCACTCAATATCCCATCTACATCAATGCTCTAAATGACACCAAAGGAAAGATAGTTTCTGTAAAAGAACTCCATCTCTTTTCAGGATCATAGTCTTGAAAATCAACGGAACAATCCAGTTGGGTTTTGGGGGGTTGTTTTAAATTTATTTTTTTGAGACAGAGTCTCCCTCTGCCATCCAGGCTAGAGTGCAGTGGTGTCATCATACAGGTATGTGCCACGGCACCCAGCTAATATTTCTATTTTTAATAGAGATGGGGTCTCACTCTTGCTCAGGTTGGTCTTGAACTCCTGAGCTCAGATGATCCTCCTGTCTCGGCCTCCCAGAGTGCTAGGATTACAGGTATGAGCCACCGCACCCGGCCAACAACCCAGTTTAATTAAGTAAGAGTAGACTTTTTAAAAGACATCAGCAGATGTTCTACTATTTATATTAGCATTTCCAAACATAAACTCTTCAAAATAATTTTTTTCCTCAGCTAAAAGAACAAACTACATTTTAATAACATCTCTGTCATCTGTAGATGTGTAACTTGGGCAAGCAATTTTTGCTTTTAGGGCCTCATCTGTTTCCTCATCCTAAAAAGAAGACATTGGACTAGATAATATTTAAGGTCCCTTAAAACTCTGCCACCTTTCAAAGACATATGTCATTTTTCCAGGTGATCTCAGCTCTCTCTCAGTCCCTCAATTGTGATCACCTTAGTGTCAGCTAAAAAGTCCTTCTTTATTGCCCAGGGCAGGATGAATATATCCTTAATCTAATATTCTATCCCTGAATAATTGAGATGGTTGTATAATTAACTTTCTCTCAGAAAGCATAATCCTAATATTTTTACTCCATCGTTCTATGAGAACAAAGAAGTACAATTTGTCTTTACCATGCAGGTCTCTCAATGGATACCCAGTCTTCATAAAGTTCATAAGAATTTAGCACATGTTTTGCTAGTGGAAAAGACCTGAGAGGAACTGAGAGGGAGCTTCAGCATGCAAGGTAATAGACGGCTTCAAAACTTACTGGTTCTTACGTTATGTCTGACATTGAAAATGCTGACATTGAAAATTCTTTTGTATTTCAGGGAGAGTCTTCAGTGAAATCTCACAAACATTCACCTGTACATCATCACCTGTGATATCTAGGAAAGGAAGAATATGGTTCATTAATTCCACATACAATTTCAAAATTAGTAGTTCTAATCACTTACGGAATTGAACAGATCTGGGGTTGAATCCTGACTGTATCCTTTACCAGTTGGGTATCTTTGGGCAATTTGCTTAATCTAAGCCTCAAGTTTTTTCTCTACAAAGCACAAATTTCTGTTTATGGCATAAAAATGAGCTAATACATACAAAGTGCCTAGAACAGAAAGCACTCAATAAATAAGAGTTACAAGTATAATGTGAGCTCCATGAGAGCAGAACATTGCCTGTTTTGTTCACCTTTTTCAATTGCATAGACAAGCTGTGTAAGTGAAAGATTATTACTCTGGCCAACCCTCTACTTTCTTCCCATGGCCTTGTTACACTGTTTATCAAGTAGAAATCACTTGGTCTGAGTTTCATACCCTTTAACTCCCTCTGTTCATTACTAACAGGGAATGAACCTTCTAAAGGACCAAAAAATCAGAGGTATAACTACTACATAGATCACTGATCTGTGGTAAATTAAAAGTTATGACCATGAATTAAAGACAACCATGGCTCACATGGAATAGGTCCTATTCAATAGGAGAACCCCTGATCATAAACAATCTTTGGAAGTTGCACTAAACTTGTTGAGGAAACTAGTTTGGTGACCTTCTGATACAGTGAAGATTTTCTAACAGACAACGGAATCAGATTTTAGGAGATCCCTTGGAGTAGTTGCAATTCAGTCTGGTAGAGGAATAAAACATAAAGAGGTTCTATATAATTTGCCCTAGGTCAGTCAGGGACCAAATCAAAATTACAGTTCACATTGCTTAATTTCCCTATTCACTATTGACCACATTTATTTGCCTCCTATATTGAGAGTTTGGTTAATGGCAAAAAGCAACATTAAAAAACAAGGTATATAACATGTGTTCTCAATCTTCCTTCAGGGATTCCAGGCTGAATTTACAACACACCAGAAGAAGAAATCTTATAAGATCAATGATCTTAAAGATCAATGATCAAAGCCTCCCCAGGGGTCCTGGGCAGCTAACCAATTGCCACTCCAGATGAAGACTCAATTCTGGTTCACTTTCATATGAACATGTGAAACACCATGTAGCAAACATTGGTTGAGGATGAGATTATTTCATCTCTAAACTGTACCAAACCTATGCCTAATCAATCATCTCCTGTGAAACAAGCCAGTGCACTGAGTCTCTACGTATGGCACACACAAAACCAAACAAAAAAATTCACACTTCAAAACAAAACCACTGCAAACCAACTTTTCTCTAATTACAGAGAGTTAATATGGCTGTTAGTGAAGCTAAAGCCAATGAAGACACAGTATAATATGGCTTAAACGCAGAAAAGAGAGTTGGAGAAATCTGCCAGAGGGGAGTCACACCACAAATACAGAACCTGGTAGTAATTACATTTTCTAGGTACCTGATAATACATGGTGTATAACATGAATTCATATCAAAACCACACTGACTACTTTCATCTCTCCCCACTCTGGTGGGAGGGATGATAGAAGGTGATAGGCAATTAAAGAAGATAGTTTGTAAGAAGCATTACTACAAACAGCTCAGCCTGAAGCTTGGGTGTCTAGCTCCTTGAGCCCAGGGTTGGATATACCAAATTATGTAAGAGCTCTCAGATGATTCTAAATCTTCACCTTCATATCAGTTTGCTTGTAGCTTTTGATGAGATTGTAAGATTCTAAGAGATGGTCTACCTAAATACAAGCAATCATAATAATTTTGGTGTTTCTCTTCTTTACAAGCTAGTATTAAGAAAGTGTCCTTTATTTTGTGGAAGTCAGGTTAACCATAATCAAGGTCTGTTTGTGGCTTAAAGAGAAGCTGACATGAATAAGATATGTGGGTTTTGTTTAATTTCCAGAGCATACCAAATAATTTTAACGGATCACAAAGAGCTGAATGCTTGTTCTTGAGAAGTCGATGTGTACATGTGCATAAAATGTATATTGGAAGTATATTAATACAATTCTATCTCAACAGATTTAATTCTTAAATGCTACATATACTTGTTTAATCTCCCATTTTAAAAGTAGAAAAGGTTAGATTATAACATCAGGTTAGCTCTCTTTGAAGCAGGTAATAATTAAGTTGATTCACTGTTGCAATTACTGTCAAATCCCCCTTAATTACCAGAGATTTTATAGCAGCTTCATTATACGTCTGCTGTAATGCATTGTGGCCCTAAGGAGAAGTGTTGCAGGAAATTCTGCATAGCATGGATAATTCTAACCTGCAGTTACAGCTTCCAGCGAAAGCTCCTGCACTAAATTTATCTTTTTTTGACATTTCTCCCTGTTACTCAAGCAGTTAAACCGAGGTAACATTACTAAAATACCTGCCTAACTTTGAAAGTTAGAATTGATTTCTCCATAGACATTAAAAACAAAAAAAATGAAGAAAGGATAAATTAGCCTTTAATTATTGCTGAAAAAGCATTAAATTATGTTTAATAATGAATTTAGATTATGACATTCAAATAGATGTGAGATCTACATATCTAAATCACAAATATATCTTATATTTCTATTTCTTGTGGATGTTTCTTATATGTTAAGCAAGATAAAAATTATTACTGAATCCCCAACAGATCATCCTGAAAAGAATAATCAAATGCTTTTTATTTATCAATGAATTTCTAACTAATTTCTGGGAAAAATAATCGTTTTTAAAAAGGTCATTTTTAAGTTTCCCTATCACTACTTGTTTTCATTGGAAAAATCTTTACAAATCAGAGCCTGTAAATTGAGTAAAGTTCAAAACAGATAACTGAATGTCTCTCACAGATCCCTTTTTAACCAAGGAATTTACTCCATAGAATATATTAGATTCAGAAAAGGCCGCAGTGTTAATGACACTATTGGCAGCTGTGTTAACAGTTAAGGGCCTGGCTTTGTACAGCAATACAGTTATTAAATTTCTCCAGAGACCATGACTCATTAATCAAATATTCATACATCTCTGTAAATACACACTGAACAGAGAATACCCTCAGAGCCGAGCATCCCAATACAAGCGCTCTTTCATGTAACACTGACAAAATCCTGAGAACATGTGGTCATGTTTTGCATTTCTAATGCACTATGTACTCTTTAATTCTCCATTTCCTAAAATCAGAACACAAATGATCTTACTGATTTCAAGTGTTAGAGGGTTACAATTAAAATTATTCCACTATTGCTTCATAGCATCTTTTTTAAAAACGAGGACAGTGAATCAATTCTTCTGTTCTTTGTTTACCATCAAACAAGTAATTTTTTCCCAGGCAGATGAAGAAACCCAGGGCCATGCTCCTATTAATACAAGAATTTGTATTAGCATGAAAACAACAAATCACTACTTAAACTAGGGAGGCCAAATAACTTAACATATTAGCAGACATGAACTTGCTATATTTTGCAAAGTCCTCAGTCTGTTTTATACCACTGGGAGTTTTCTCCCTATTGTACAGTAACAAAAGGTCTTTCTCAACTGCGGTCTCTGGAAAATTGGGGTCTGAAGGCCAGGCAAAGTAGAGAAGGCTCAAAATGTCGCCCCATAAGGCTACTAAGATCAGGCTCCTCACCTCAGGGTGGGCAGGATGTACTATGCGAAGGGAAGAGAGAAAAGGAGCATCTTATATAAACTTCCCATCTATCTGACAGTTTCTGAAACAATGGGGACCTGATTTTCAATGCCACTAAAATATAAGCAAATCTTTGTCAAGTGTCACCTCATCTCTGCTCATCCCTTCCAGCCTACCACCCAGAATGCCTATGTCTTTAACCCGTTTTCCAAAATTCTTTCCAAAAATGAGGTCAAAGACTCCCACAGTCTCCCTGCTTTCATCTCCATCCAGCTCAGTTCTCCTCCTCCACTCTATGTGCCATTTTCTCTAGCCTCATCCTCTTGGTCTTTTGGAACATCTAATTCAAAATGATGTAGGGAAAACTAGAACAGGCTTTGAAATCAGGAGAGGTTTAAATCCCAGATCTGCAAATTATCAACTGTGCTAATTTGGCAAATTACTTTAACATATCAGACCCTCAATTTCTTCATCTATAAAATGGAGATGATAAAAATATCTACTTCCCAGAATTTTTGTGAAGATTAAATAGTAAGTATTTTATAAAGTACTTACTAAGCACCCACTAAATGGCAGTTGTTGCCATTGGAATCATCATGGCAATCATTAATCTTCTATCTCTAAATATTGATTCAAAACTTTTCTTTTTCCTGATAAGACTAATTCCCTCTTAAACTCAACCAGCAAAGAGACTCCTCCTTCCAGTTAAGTCCCTCTGAATCAGGCAGCTTTGCATTCCCACTTCCAGAAGCTGGCTCTATCATCACTTCACACCCTGTCCTACAGATGCTCATACCATCTACTTCAGATATTCAAAATGCTCCAACTCCAGATTTCAGCCCGAAGTTCTGCTTTTCCTATCATTTTCACAACCTTCTATCATTCTATTTCTCAAACTTCCTCACTTTAAATCCTTTGGAAGTCTGGTAAGGCTTATGGTCTCCTTCTCAGAAAAATGTTTTTAAACATAAACGAAAATGCATATGGTTAAAAGAAAAAGTTACTAAAATATTTTTGAAATTTGTGGCATATACTAATATATTTATTTTTTTATCAACACACTAATAAAACCCAGCAAGCCCTACCATAATTTCAAAGCAGTGTCAATATTTCAAGATATATGTATTAACTATAATATGAAAATATCTATGATTTCTATTCATGATAAAGCACTAGCTAACTGCTGATACTACTGTACTTTCTTGCCTATATTCTTAATGGAAGAAAATATTATGTTTCAGTTAGATGCTAGTAAAAATAAAGACACAAATTTTTTCCAACCCAAGTTCATGGGCCCCTAAATTCTATTCATGGGTTCATCACATTAAGAACCCTTGCATTAAATGACCTACTGTTTCTTAGCCTCATCTAAATTCACTAAGTACATCCACAGAAGCTATAAATTAAATCTATTTCTTACATATATCTATCTGTAAGAGTAGGATTTAAGAAATTACATTCCAATTTTAAATCTTCATTTTTTAAAGTGTTAAAGATAAACTCTAATTCTTCTGATTTCTATACCCTTTGTTTTTTCCTTCATGGCATCCTTCCTCCTTCCTCCTGTGTCTTTTCCAGGTATCCACCTAAGTAAGTACAAATTTCAGCCTGACACTCACAACCCTCAGTAATCTGTTCTCAGCATACATTTCATTCTGATCACCCACTCTCCTAACCACATTGCTGCAGGATGTTTAGCATCACTCCCTTGCTAAATTCCAGCAGGGCTCCCTAGTCAGTGTAACA
Source organism: Lemur catta (assembly GCF_020740605.2). Taxonomy (NCBI): domain Eukaryota; kingdom Metazoa; phylum Chordata; class Mammalia; order Primates; family Lemuridae; genus Lemur; species Lemur catta. The sequence goes on from NC_059130.1 coordinate 78,605,182, forward strand.
ACCAAAACCAACTACGTGCACTACAAGAAAAATCCCTACCCCAACTCCACTTTCATTTAGAAAACATGCCCATGGACCCTATTTCTGAGTCTTTGTGCTGTTTCTTATTAGCACAAATAATTACCACATCCCTGCCTGTATATAAATCATACCAGACCTTTAGGATTCATCTCAAATGCCACCTCCTCCAAGAAGACTTTCCTGATCTCCATAACCAGATGTGAGCTGTCTTTTGAAATCAAATATCACATTGCTTTGTTAGAACTTCTATTGTAAGTCTTCTCTTCCTCTACCATATATGATACTTTTTTGTGTATTTTCCCCATCCTTAAGTAAATTTCCAAGCTTCCTAACAGAAGTGTCACTTTTTTTTTTAAATCTCAATGTATTCTGTAGCACCTTACATTCAATATTGGCATAGAATTAAGAGGTTTTTGTTCAGGGTTGTGGTTTCTAATTCTTGTATTCCAGTACCAATTCAAAAAAAAAAAAAGATTTTAAAGTCTTTTCAAATCTTAGGATAGGTATGAATAAAATCTTGACAACACATTTTGCATCTGTTTCCTCACTTGATCCTCACAATAGTCCTATGCTGTTACTATACCATGATGGTTACTATTATCCCCATTATACAGATGTTAAGTAACTTGCTTGAGGCCATATTGCCAGTAAGTGCTGAAGTCACAATTTGAGCTGAGCCCATCTGACTCTACAGTTTAACCAGTTCATTATGCTGTCTCCATGGTGTAACACTAGAGTCCTACAAAGAAATTAAATACCTGTTTTTCCCTAAATATAAGGAGTCATAATTTTTTCCAAACTAGTAGTATTGAGTGAATATGCAAAGCTTTACTTTTGAAGCATTTGTTCTGATGCTATAATCTACCATAATTTGGCATGTTCTTATACAGGACAATAGTTATAAGAGCTATATTTGCATGTTTTACTTTCTAAACATGTAGGTTCAGTGTTTTAGGCCAATTTCATATTATGTAAAATTTTAATAACACCTTATGTTTTAAAAATTAAGATTGAAAAAGTGAGGAAAAATTTTGCAGAAATTGACAAACTGATCCTAAAATTCATATCAAAATATAAAGGATCCAGAATTACCAAAGCAATCTTGAAAGAGAACAAAGTTGGAGGACTCACAATTCCCAATTTCAAAACTTACTACAAAGCTATAGTAATCAAGACAGTGTGGTACTGGCGTAAGGATAGATATGCGGAATAGAAATCAGAGTCCAGAAATAAACGCTTATATTTATGGCCAACTGATTTTCAACAAGAGTGCCATCATTCAATGGGAAAACGAGTAGACTTTTCAACAAATGGTGCTTGGACAACTGTTTCACAAGCAAAAGAATGAATATGAACACCTACCTCACACCATATACAAAAATCAACTTAAAATGGATAAAAGATATAAATGTAAGAGCAAAAACTGTAAAACTTTTAGAAGTATAGGTGTAAATCTTTGTGACCTTGAATTAAGCAATGGTTTCTTAAATATGACACCAAAAGAACAAGCAACCAAAAAAAAAAAAAAAGAAGAAGAAGAAAATAGAGAAATTGGACTTTATCAAAATTAAAACGTTAAGTGTCTCACAGGAGACCATCAGGAAAGTAAAAAGACAACCCACAGAGCAGCAGAAAATGTTTGTAAATAATGTATCTGGTAAAGGACTTGTATCCAGAATATGCAAAGAACTCTTACAACTCAATTATATAAAGACAACCCAATTTAAAAATGAGCAAAGAATTTGAATACACATTTCTCCAAAGAAAATACAAAAATGGCCAACAAATACATTGAAAGATGTTCAACATCATTAGTTACTAGGAAAGTGAAAATCAAAACCACAGTAAGATACCACTTAACATATACTAGGATGGCTAAGATAAAAATTAAAAAGGTAGACAATAACAAGGGTTAGGCCGGGCATGGTGGCTCATGCCTGTAATCTTAGCACTCTGGGAGGCCGAGGCGGGTGGATAGCTCGAGGTCAGGGGTTCGAGACCAGCCTGAGCAAGAGTGAGACCCCGTCTCTACTAAAAATAGAAAGAAATTATATGGCCAACTAAAAATCTATATAGAAAAAATTAGCTGGGCATAGTGGCGCATGCCTGTAGTCCCAGCTACTCGGGAGGCTGAGGCAGGAGGATCGCTTAAGCCGAGGAGTCTGAGGTTGCTGTGAGCTAGGCTGATGCCACGGCACTCATTCTAGCCTGGGCAACAAAGTGAGACTCTGCATCAAAAAATAAAAAATAAAAAATAAATAACAAGGGTTAATGAGAAAGTAGAAAAATTCGAACAGTCATACATTATTGGCAAGACTGTAAAATGGTCCAGCCACTTTGAAAAACAGTTTGACAGTTTCTCAAATAGTTAAACACAGTGATCACATGACCAGCAATTCCACTCCTAGGCATATACCCAGGAGAAATATGAACATATGCCAACACAAAATCATGTGCATACATGTTCATAGCAGCATTTATTCATAGCAGCCAAAAATGGAAAAAAACCCAAACATCCATCAATTGATAAATAAAGAAAATGTGGCATATCCATCTAAGGGAATGTTCAGTCCCAAAAAATAATAGTGTTGATACATGCAACAACATGGGTGAACCTTAAAAAAATTATTCAAAGTGAAAAGAGTAAGAAACAAAAGGCCATGTATTGTATGATTCCATTTAGATGAAACATCCAGAAGAGGCAAATCCATGCAGACAGAAAGTGGATCAGTGGTTGCTAGGGCTGGAGATGGAAAGTAGAGGAGTGGAGAATAGGGTGTGACAATTAATAGGTACAGGGTTTCTTTTTAGGGTAATGAAAATGTTCTGGGATTTGATAATGGTGATCATTGCAAAAGCCTGTGAATATATTAAAAACCACTGAAATGTGCACTTTAAAAGGGTGAATTGTCTAGTATGTGAAATATATCTTAATAAATCTATTATTTAAAAAAGCAAACCACAAGATACCATTTCACACACTATAGCATGACTATAAGAAAAGACAGACATTTGACCTACGTAGACATTAGATGTACATAATCTGACACTCCTAAACCACCTTAAATATTATAAAGTTTGAACTTTTGAATATCATCTGACAAAGATGCACTTTGATTCTGAGCTGATGCTGCCTGCCAGCTAACATCACAACCTTTTGTATAGCAGGTTATACAATTATTGGATTTTATATTTTATATCCCCTTATTTTGTAAATATGGCAGGGAAACAGAAAAATCAAAGGTTAAAACTAGTGACAAGAAATGTAAGTCTCATAAGTTTAATTTAATTAATATAGAAATAATTAGCCTCAATGAAATGCTCAGTCAACTATATATTCTACTATAAGTCAACTTTAAGTCAATCAACTGTATGTTCTACTATAAAAGAACAAAAATAAAGAACATCTATGAAATGATGGAGTACATCATCAAGATCATGTCAAGCCTGTATGGTTAAAAATAATTTTATAATGTTTTAAATATTTTTATAATATTTTAAACTCTCTGGGACAGAACCTTCCTTAGAACATCGTTTTAAAACATCTATTGTTTAGTTCCTTCACACTCCACTGTCTTCAAGTGTTTGCAAGAACATATTACATATAAAAATAAGAGTGTCTTCTCTCCAGGTACCGATATGGGCTGGCAGCCACAAAACTGGCCAAGCAGTAGGTCAGGTCTAGGAGTTAGTCACATGTCACAGGAAAGACTACCATGCAAGTCAGAGGCATAGAACAATGTCAGTATATAAATCAAAATATGAAAGACTGAATGAGTGGCGGCCCTATTCTTCAAATAGAATAAACAAATAGGAATCAAAATTCAACCTACTGAACATGTCATGTGAATATGAACCTAAAATAGAAGGGAGTATAGAAAAACCAAAGTAATATGTTAAAGTAGCAGAAGCATGGGTGGATTTTTTTCTTTACCTATTTCAAGTATTTTGGAAATAACTTAAATATCTATCTATCTATTATCCATATATCCATTAAAACCCTCTGTTCTAACTAGACTGTTTACCATGGACTGTCCTGACCCATTCCATTACATGATCATCCAAGTTCCAGGACTCATATTAATTGTCCCATTAATATTTGATCTAATTTCCCACCTTAGATTCATTAGCTATATCTTAATACAAGTGAACTGATCATAACAGTGCTGAATAAATAGCAAATAGTATGTAAATATTAGCACCAGAGATGCCACATTGCACAAAACCAGGAAGTACCATTCATATAAGCATATACTAAAAAGTGTCCCCTGAAGTTCTACAACATGGTAGTCCCATATCCGCTGTCTGTTATTAGTCAGTATTTACTTTCTTCCAGTGCCTACATCCAATTTTAACACATCTACTGCCACACTGGGAAAAAAAAAACTTTTTCCCTGGGGCCCACAGTGTTTTATTAAAACAAAATGATCCTTTCTAATTTGTTATTTTTTGTTGTTTTCTGTGCATGAGTTATATGCAACGCAATCCACGTCTTTAGAATTAAATTGTCAGTATTAATTTTAACATCAAGAAGATTTTCACAAACCAACTGCAGGGTTTTGCTTAACATGGCCCTGGGCTCAAAACTAGCCTGAGTTAAATACAACTCACATGGCAGTCAATGGGTTAAATCATCCCAGCCTGTAAGCCTTTTTAATTCATATATTTTTATCTGTCTCGGTTTACCATGGTGTATTTGCCTAGATACACTCAAAACTTACTGTCAATAATTCTCTCATCCTTTTGTTATCAGACTTCTATTGGATTTTCAACTTTCCTTTGTTTACCCTTCCTGCTTATAAAACAACTTCTTAAAACCTATGAATTCCCAAATTTAATTATGTATAAAAGTAATAGGTATCACATTTATAATTATTTTTAAATAATGTAAATGAAAGATAATTCTCTTTATAATACTTTTTTATGATTCACCCTTAGATAAAAACCTTGGAGGACTGAGTTTCTGAATTTCTAGAGGAACTGGTTAGAGGGTAGTACAGTAAAAAAGTAATTTTTCTACCTAATAACATGTATTCTCCACATTTAACATATTTTTCTTATCATTGTGAGAGAATAAGTGAAATTTTATAACTGCAGTTGTGAATGTTTTGGGCCATTGCTTGTCACCAATAATGTCAAGAAGGACTGTAAAAAAGAAAGAGAGGAAAATGCTAACTCAAAAATGTGTCTGCAATACCAATTCTAAATATAATATTTTTCAAAGTTTATAGGCAAGGAAAAAAGTCTTTAAATAACCATGAAAGCCACACAAAAATGCTTAAGATTTTAAAACTGACTTAAGATTCAAACTATAAAATGATATAAAATTTATATTTTAGAATCAATAGGATGTTTCCAATTTTTCCTGGTCTGATGTTTCACCTTTTCAATTCAGTATCTTAGAGCACTCAGTATAACTGCTCAAGTGAACAGCACTACAGAATTATAGTTGATTGACAATACTGAGGCTTAATAAATATCACATATTTACTCTCCTAGAGGTTTTTTGGAAGACATTTGTTATTCTTTTTAAAGAAAATAATGACCCCTACCCTTTCCAAGAAATTGCCTCTATCATATATTCTGGATATCTTGCTTCTATTTCACCATTATATTAAATTCTCAGTTTCGTCCTCATCTTATGTCTGCTTCAATAATTCATATAGTGATTTAGTATTTTCAAATTGTTTTATCATTATCTGTCCTTCCTCTTGTTTCTTGATTTCAGCAAATCCTTTACTGTTTTTTCATGGTTATATAAGAATATATAGTCAAAAAGACTTAGATGTCAAATGCAAGCTCCTGAAGGTGATCTGTGATAAAACATGAAAATGAAAGTTCTTCCTAGCAGAAATAAATTAGAGAAAAAGAAAAAAAAAAGCTGAATTAGTGTGATTTGTTCAGAAATAAACGGCTTTCTGGCATTGATTACTAGAAGGTAACTAGAGATCTCTAAAAAATAGTAATTTCTGAACTAAAATTGGATAGATTATACAGATAAGTCATTTTTGCTGTTTTTTTCTTTAATTCTTCTAAACACAAGATGGAATTAACATACATATATTTAAATATGTTTGCCCTCAGACAATATTAAATCCTAAGCTTGAAAGAACACAAAAGTGACCTAAATTTTTAATCCTCTAAAGTTGTCTTCTCACTAATACAGACTTAGTAAGGTTGGTTTAATGTAAAAGCAGAAAAATGAATATCTCAGGGAAATTTTTTTGGATATACTTATATCCAAAAACAGAAAGTACAGAAGAATCTCTTACTAGATGCACATAGTGCACACTAGGACCATATGACAAATCTAATGTTTAACCTCTTCTGTTAGCTTCTTTCATTTACATTCGTCCAATGCCATTGCTTTAACTGTTCTGGCTTTATATCATAAAAGGATCTTATCATTCACTCATTCAACAAATGATCACTCTTAAGATTGCCTGCTGGTGGTTAATACATTGACAAAGGAGATTCAAAGTGTCAAATTTTATGCAGAAGAGAGAAAGAAAACCTCACCATGAAAAAGTCACATCAAGAATTTTAAAAATTCATTTCTGAAATGTTAATGGTAAAATCCAGTATCTCAATATTGATGTCCAAAAGGAGGATCCTCCTATCATAATTCTAAAAGAACACCCATCTTAGAATCTTGTCCTTTTTGACTTTCCTTTATTCCATGCTGAAAGAGATCATCATCCATAAGCTTTATTGACTGAGTTTACTAGCTGTCAGAACTTGAAATGAAATCTGTGTTCAAAACAAAGTCTGAAACCAGGATACACAGTACCTTTATTTGAAATCTAATAAGATAGTTTAGTTGCTGCCCTCCCAATAAAAGATTAGCATAACTTTTGGCCGGTCTTCAGCTGAAGTTGAATTAGCAGGCTCAAGATAAATTCATCAGCCTCTCTCAATTTTCATGCATGCATTCATTCACTCAAATATATTACTGAATACTTTTAATGTGCATATTATGCTAACAATTTCTGATTCTAAACATTTATTCCCAGTCATGAGGATGACTTCATTATAAGATGTGTTTTGGTTGTACAATACATTGAGTGTTTTCAATACAATTCAATGTAAAGGAAGTTTTTGCCTCCTCTCACATTAACTTTGCCTAGGTGTAATTTTGTCTCATTCCAAAATTCTACTTAAAAATGATCCTTAAATAAGGTGAGAAAATAAAAATGCTATCTTATAGCTTAAGCTTTTATACAGTTCTTGTAAGAACATTTACAATCACTTGTGATCCATCTGAAAGTATGAGTGCTCTCATTTGATGTGTTTAATATAGAATCCTGTGAATACTGCAGTTGTGTAGGAACAGTAAATAGCAATAGCTTAGATGAGAGGATGCAGTGTATAAAACCTGGCATACCACTGGGTTCTTGTTCCTATACTGCTTTGACATTGTAGGAAAATTAGTATTGGACTGAATTTGTTCAGATTTTATCTAGGGTAAAGGAAAATTTTAGATTTTAGACTATTTATTACAATTCAATAAACCATCCTCACTGGGAAATGTCAAACCTGATTTCTCTCCTGATCAGGCATACTAAAGCAATCTGCCCACCCTCTATTTCAGCTTTACATGCAACTCTAAACAAATAGGCTTTCTGATGGAAGAGATCAATGACTTTAGATGATATGCCTTTATAAGTGACTTTTCTACACTGAAACATGGAACGCCATAAAAAAGTTAATATTTTTCTTTCAGGACAAAATTATATGCCTTTATTATAAATAAACAGAATTCACTTGGGACTAATTTTTCAAATGAAAGGATTAAAATAATCCCACCATTAAAACCAAAACAAAAGCATTTTATCTTCTCACATCTTTATTAAAGTATTTATTTTATAATCCTGGCTTTTGTACTTTTATATCACAAGTTTGCCTTTAAGTAACACATAATACACTTAAGGCAGATTTACCTTACAGATGGTCTCAGCTTTTAAACACTACTACACTGCCTTATACAAATAGCAAAAAATCACGTAGAGAAACATCTACCGATGTCTTTCTTGGTACTTTAGATTTTAAAACGGCATAATACGTTGAGTTCCCATAAAATTTCACTTTTGAGATAGGAAACAAACACTACTACTATTTTATAATTGCCTTTATCTGATTTGATTGGATGCAGTTAGTATTAATAACATAACCTTTAAATTTATGGGGAAAACCAATACTTTATATTCACTCCTCATAGAAGGCTCAATAGCAAGCATAATGAGGAGCCATTATAAAATCATATTGCTAAGTATTACCTTAACTTATAATTCTGCTTATACAACTGTATGCATATCACTGCTAACACGTACTGTTTAATTATCAAGAGACATCCAAAAGCATCCTTCAGTTATGTTAACAGCAAGCTAGGCAACACTAAAAATTCATTCTCTGGTCTTCTGGTTATCAATACAAACTGAAATTTTTGAAACTATTTGATGATCCTGGTTTTTGGGAGGGGAGTGGGGACCTGTATCACAAAATCTCCAGGAGACCAGTGGGCTCAGATGAAAGACTTTGAAGATAAAAGGCTTATAGTTAAGGTAGAGTTATCATTAGCAAATCTTAGAGAAGTAGGAATGCAATCAGAATCACTCAATATTTATTAGAAAGCAAGATTCATTAAATCATTTCTCTTTTAGAAAAATATTTTAAACTTGTATATTTTCAAATGTTCTTTTTTAAAAGAACATGTAAAATATTTGTGAGAATAACCAGTTTCAAGTATACTTGTTTCTCATTTCTCTTCATTTTTCCCCTTTCAAAGTTCTTCTCATCAAGCACAAAGGTGCTAATCTTTAAAGCAAGACAAACTCTTCAGTGCTAAATCTTTTTAGTCTTTTCTTTTCATCCTCTGAGAAAAGGTCTTCTTCATTGGTTGTAGTAGATGTAAAATCATAGTCTCTGGAATGACCATTTACAAAAGTAAATAAGGGATATTTCTCCTTAGAAGAAATTTTCAGCATCTGAAACAGAAAGTACAGAAGAATCTCTTACGAGATGCATACAGTGCACACTAGGACCATATGACAAATCTAATGTTTAACCTCTTCTGTTTGCTTCTTTCATTTACATTCGCTCAATGCCATTGCTTTAACTGTTGGGGCTTAAAGACAAAACTGATTAGCATTGAATAGTTTATTTATAGGTAAATACATGAGCTAGTCTATTAAGACTAGCTCATCAAAAATTAAGTATATGCTCACTCCCACCCCCTAATTGCCCCAAAGTAAGTCTTCAGGTCACTTTAGTTTGAAGGCATATTGAATTAAAGTGTGATTTATATTCTTTGGGGAGTAATACAATGAAACAAAATGGTATCACTGACTAAGGTAAAATATTTTGGAAGACTGTTTGGTAGCCTAACAAAGAAAAAAAAAGCATTAAACTGGAGTCAGAAGGTCCACTTTCATCTCAATTCTGCAACTTACCTTGATGAAACCTTGGACAAATCACTCTACCTAAGTAGTATCTATAGAACAGGGCAAAAGATCCAGTTTTCCTACCTCAGGGAATTGTTAAGAAGACCAAAAGGTAAAAAATTAAGTTTGACTTTTTTCAACGATTCCTATATTTAAAAAAATATTTTGACTGAAATATTTCTATATTAATCTAGTAAACATAAAAAATAGTGTTCTCATACATAGTAATAATCTAGTAATAATCCACACTTCACATAATACCTTCTAAAGCTGTATTACATACCAAAAAAGCAATACCTAGAATTTTGTGGGGATATCCATAACTGTTACACCCTGTCAATTTGGGACTGACAGCATTCTATAAACAACTAAAAATTTTTCTGTTAAACAAGTTCTATTCAAAAATCCAACTAACTTTCATTAAAAAATGAATAAAAAATTTTAGATGAAAAATGTTTTGACAGAAAAACTTTTTTATTGATAATCAGGACCATATAAAGAGGATTTTGAAAAGTTACTATGTAATTTACAGAGAATGCTGAAAAAATATCAATAGTACTTACATACATCATTAATCATGATCAATTAAATATAATGTTTTTAAAAGATAATTTCAGGGGTAAAACTAAATTCTCCAAAATGTCAACATTCAACTGAAAGATCAGCAAATCCTTATGTATTTATAGATTCTCTTGAAGCATGGCTATGATAAATAGGTAGGCCTAGCATATAAATACAATATTAATTAAAAATATTTCAGTGAGATAGTTAATAATGAAATATATTTTTGATTGAATGGAAAAGAACCACTTAAAAACATTCAAATACTAAAAAAAAATCTACATGTAGTAAAAATCAGATCTATAATTCACATTATGGTTCTAATTTATATATTGCTTAAATTTATTTTATTTTTGTTCCCCCAAAAAGGGAGAGAAGAGGGCAAAAATGTGGAAAATGAAAAACAAGAGACAGAGAGGGTTAGTATCTGATGAATCATCTCTCACTTCCAGCCAAAATAATTCAAAATTGTTATCATCTTATACTCATTTAACATCACTTATAAAAGTCTAGTATCTAATGGGCAGGTATTCACATTATATCATTGTCAGACCAACACAGCAGAACTAACATTGTCATCTCTTCATCCCTTCTTTCAAGCTCAAGAAAGAAGTCATTTGAGTTTATTACTATAGGACTAAGTTGCTCATCAAAGTTAAGATTCAAATCTGTGCCTAGGGAAAAAATGTCAGAAAGGAACTTCTACCCTTTAATTATAAAAATGCACCTACTTTTTGCAAACCTTCTTGCAATGTAAGGCCTCTTAATATTTATTGATTCAGGCTTTAAGAATTACCATATTTATAACTTTTCTGAGTTTATTTAAAATATTTTTAATGACCATCAAATTGAAAATATATTAAAGGTTTACCCAAAAGAGTTGAAAAGTTATATCCACACAAAAACAGCTTTGTAGCAGCTTTATTCATAACCACCAAAACCTGGAAGCAACCAAGATATTCTTTAGTAGGTGAATGGATAAATAAACTGTGATACAGCCAGACAATGGAATATTATTCGGTGATAAAAATAAACAAACTATCAAGCTAACAAAAGATAGGAAGGAACCTTCAATCCATATCATTAAGTGAAAGCAGTCAATCTGAAAAGACTACATACTGTATGATTCCAACTATATGACATTGTGGAAAAGATAAAACTATGGAAAGAGTAAAAAGATCAGTGGCTAACAGAGAGAGAGAGGAATGAATAGGCAGAGCAGAGAGGATTTTTATGGCAATGAAACTATTTCTGTATCATATTACAATGGTAGATGCATGTCATCACATATTTGTCAAAACCCAAAGAATACATACACATAGAGTGAACCTTAATGTAAACTATGAACTTTGGGTGATAAAGATGTGTCAAGGTAGGTTCATCGATTGTAACAAATGTACCACTCCAGTGTGGGACACTGATAGTGGGGTAGGGGATATATGACAACTCTCTCTGTACTTTCCAGTCAATTTTGCTATGAACCTAAAACTGCTCTAAAAAATAAAGTATATTAAGAATACATATTAAAGGATAGTTGAGTAGAGTAATAAGGTAAGTGATAGCCTATCAGCACATAAACATGATACAAGAAGGAAGTAATTTTAAGACAAAAATGAAAATGCCAAAGGAAACTTTAGAAATTATCTAATTCACTCTCACTTCCTAAATGGGAAAATTCAGACCCAAAGAATTTAAATGACTTTTCCAAGATGGCATATAAACAGCAGCAGCCATAACAAAAAGAGATAAATTGATAATGAATTATTGGGATATAAGACATCAATGACTTATTAACATGCCTTTCAAAACACTTTTCAGAGCTCTGAGCATCAAATGAGAAATTTTTTTTTTTAGATTTTTGTTTCTTAAGAATCGCCACTGATTTGAAAATTTGATTCTGAAAACTTTTATTAAAAAGTGAAAAGTTTAGTTGCCTTTTTTGTATTGCAAGAATGGCTACATTGTCAAAACCTTTAAGTCCTTCCACAATGGTTGGTATAAAATCTACATGAAAAAATTCCAAATTAGGTTAGCTACGTAACACAGAGTAAGCTAAATATGCAAGTAATGTTAACTCCATTCTACCTCCTCACTATACAATCTTAAATCCCAGCAACCCAATTTTACTCCTCACTGTACTTAACGTACTTTCTTCTAGCCCTCAAATATTTAATAAAAAGGCCTTTTATTAGTTCCTATTCTATTATTCCTTCTTCGTCTTTCTACAACAATCATCACTGCTGAGCATTTCTTTCTTAAAATACAACTTCCTTGATTTCTGTAATATTTTGCTTTCCTTTTTCTCCTTCTATTTTCTGAACAATTTCTTCTCTACTTCCTCCTTCATTGACTCCACTTTTGGCATCCCAAAATACAGAAAAAAAATCAATTGTTGATCCTTTATCTTCTCTCTATATATTTTTTCTTCTCTATATATTAACTCATTTTATATTCTCTCCCTTAAAATGTCTATTCCCAGTTTCAATAATTTCTCTGCTAAGCTTTATTATCACCCATGTTTTACAGATGAAAGAACTGAAATATTGAGAGGTTAGGGGATGTGTAAGATCACACAGCTAGTAACTGGCAGAGCCAGAATTTGATCATAGGCCATCTGGCTCTAGTATAACCACTACCTATACCACCTCCAACACTTAAGTGGAGGCATGACTGCAATATGAACTCAAATTGATTACACCAAAATAAAATTATTTCTTCCTCCCAAAATTAGCCCCTTCCAGACTTTTTTATCAATGGTATTATAACATTGCTTAAATTAATTAGGAATAGTTTTATTGCAAGTGACAAACATACACACAAAGAACAAAAAACCAGAAAAAAAAATCACCCATTTTAAATAACAGGAACTGTTTTTAGCACATAACCAAAAGTCTGACATTGTTAGCTTTGGTTAAGTGACATCAGGCAAACAGTTTCTGCAATTCTCTTGGCCTTTATCATAATCACACTAGGATTGCTGAAACCGCAAATGTTTATTTAAATTCAAGGCAAGGGCAGGTATAAATAGGGGGAGTGACCACATTACATCTACATCCCATTACATAAGTAGAGAAAAGCTTCCCCAGAAACTTCTAGTGCACATCCACTTATATTTCATTAATCAAACTGTATCTAAATAAATGGGAGACTAGAAAAATGAGTATTTGGGTGGGCACTACTACCTCAAACATCATCAGGATTCTCTTAGCAAAAAAGAAAGAGGGGTGGGATTTGAACAGGTAACCAATGGTATTTGTACACCACCCAGAGATGAGAACCATGATACAAATAAAACAGGGTCATGTGCTAAGGAAGGACTGAAAGGCTTCACATTGTGTGGTCAGAAAAGGCCAAGCTGAGACCTGAATGACAATAAGGAGTCAGACATAAAAGTTCTGGGAAAAGTGCACTCTAGGCAGAGAAATCAACTACTGCAAAGGCCCTAGCACGCCAGCACCCTTAGCATATTCAAAGAACAGAAAGAAGGCCAGTGTGGCTTGAGGGTAGAGGAAAAAGGTCAGAGTATCTTTTAAGAGTAAGAGTGCCCTTATAACCCAAATTAACAAGGGATTTAGGCTTCATTGTTCCCTTAAATATTCTACGTCATAAACATTCTACCATAAAATTCTCACAACATTCTACCTTAGTGTTTCTGCTCATGATGTTTCTATCATCTAGTCATCCTTCATACTTCCTTTCTGATTACACAAACTCTTATCAGTTGCAGCCTAAGTTCCACTGACAACTACCTCAGTCCACAATGATTATTCCCTTTTCCAATGGAACTAGACAGTCTCAGTCCAAAACCTGGCTGATACTTATTAATTGTGTGACCCTGGGCAAGTTACTTAACCAGACTGTCTCATTTTCCTTAGCTATAAATGTCAATAACGATAGTATCTCACAGAGTTGTTGTGCAGATTAAATCAGTTAATATATGTAAAGCACTTAGAAGCATCTAATGTGTTAGCTTTATCATTATTATTGCCATTATTATCATGATATTAGTCTTCTGGCATTTATTAAATATATTCTTGTATAGTCATTTACCTTTAGTGTCCACTTCATGTCTTCCCAACTAAACTATTATTATAAGCTCCTTAAGATTTTAAAAGAAATCAGATCAGAGTTCCCTTAAATATTAGATTCCAGAGCTAAAGAAGACCTCTGAAAGAAAAATACCCCTCAGATCTCACTTGGAGACCACAGTACTATTAATAGAAGGAGGACCTCTAGGAAATATAATCACAAACATAGTCTGAAATACTAAAGTGATTTCGAAAAGACATTTGCCAAAATAGTGTTGGTATGGAAAATTGTGTACCACTACAGAAAATGGGGATGTTTATCCTAGAAGAGGAAGCAAACTTATTCTCTTGCTCTATGAGACTAAGGAGTAAAAGTTACATGGAGGCTGATTTCAACTCAATATAAGAAAAAGCTGTTTTAACATTAAGGGTTTATTGGAAAATTGAAAAGACTTCCAAGGGAAATCATTAGTTTGCTATCACCTGAAATAAAGATTAGATATGTATAGAACATGGATTGATGCATAAACAGGAGACTATATAGCATAGTGCATATGAGCACATATTCCATATTTTTGAGTTACTATCTGAGGTTTGAATCTCAGCACTATCATTTATTAGTTGTGGCCTTTGTGAAAGTTATTACACCTTCCTAAACATAAGATTCCTCATCTGTAAAATGACGATAATAGTACTTACCTCAGAAGGTTTATACAGACTAAGTGAGATAATGTATATAAAGTGCTTAGTACAGTACCTGACATATGGTGAGGACTCAACAAATGTTAGCTCTGGAATGAATAACCTCTAAGATCTCTAGGATTCAATGGCTGTAATAAAAACTGTTGTTCTGGAGCTGAAGGACTACTGGCTATAGGTAAGTTTTCCTCCTATGCTGATATGCATTCCACAATCAAATGATTAATTCCCTAATACACTTTTACTTGCAATTTTATGGCCTCAAACACCAACACTACTAGGTAATAAGTTATCATTGAACAGGTAATAAGTTCATCATTGAATTAACAAATGATTATTTGATAATCATTAGGTCAGGAACAAGTAAAAAGGAGGGGGAAAAATGGGGTATGAGATAAAATAAAAATAATCTACATCAGGCCATTTCCAAGAAAACAGAGGAGATACAATCTATGCTCACGAGTTGGAAACATGTGTTGGTGGGGTAACTATGTAAAATAAGCAAGTCCATCCTGCAGAACTTGGAGAGGCACAGTTTATGTAGGCAAAAGACATCATAAAAAGCAGAGGTGACACACAACTGAAAGCAAGGAAACTAACTGAAAACCTGTATAGACTCAATCCTCAGGTCCTGCCCTACAACTAACACTTTTCACTCCCTTCCAGCCATCCCCTATAGAGGAAAGTAAACATTTATTCTTTGGAAAAATTGAATAGGTATAGATATGAACTTTTGTACACTAAGAACAGTGATGACTTTAGAAGCTGAGTAAGTCCAAAGTAGGAAACAGTAAGGCCCTCAGTATCCTTCACTTCTATTCCTGGAGCACTAGCAGGCAACATACATTCCACAGGCAAGAGATGGCAGAACTTTTTTCTGAGAAAGCAAAGCAGGTCTAGAGAAATGATTACCACTTATTAACATTTGGAGGCCACCCAACAAAATGGCAAGCTCATTACATGATTACCCTAGTATGAAAGTCAACAGCTAAAAAGTTATGCTCAAACACACAGATTGAGCAAAAGCAAGCAGGTATAACCATAAATATAGATATGATAAAACATACTTTAAATCAACATTGGTAAAAAAAAAAAAAAAGACAAAGATGGTCATTATATATGGTAAAAGGAGCAATTCAACAAGAAGACATAACAATCCTATTCACGCACACACACACACACACACACACACGCAACTAACACAGGAGCTCCATGTTTCATAAAGCAAATTCTAGATCTAAGTGAAAAACTAAACAGTAGCATCTTAATTGCCAGGGACTTAAACACTCCACTGACAGAACTGGACAGATCACTGAAGCAGAAAATGAATAAAGGAACACTGGACTTAAACAGGATTCTAGAACAAATGGACGTAACAGACATTTACAGAACACTCTACCCAAAACTACTGAATATACATTTTTCTCATCAGCACATGGGACATTTTCCAATATTGATCATATCTTAGGCCGTAAAACAAGTCTCAGCAAATTCAAAAGAAATCAAACTCATACCATGTATCTTCTCAGACCACAGTGGAATAAAACTAAAAATGAATTTCAGGAGAATACTCAAAACTACACAAACTCATGGAAATTAAACAACCTGCTGCTGAAAGGTCCCTGGGTCAATGATGAAATTAAGATACAAATCAAAAGATTCCTTGAATTGAATGACAGAGGTGAAATAAGCTTTCAAAATCCATGAAATACAGAAATAGCAGTCTTAAGGGGAAAATTCACAGCCTTAAATGCCTACATCAAAAGAAAGCAAGATCAAAAACTAACAACCTAATACCATATCTCAAAGAACTAGAAAAAGAAGAACCAAACACAAAGAAGGAAAGAAGTAACAAAACTTAGAGCAGAACCAAAAGAAATGGAAACCAAAAAAAAATACAAAGAATGAATGAAACAAAAAGTTGTTCCTTTGAAAAGAGAAACAAAATCAATAGACCATTAGCCAGATTATCCATAAATAGAAGAGAAAGGACTCAAATAACCTCACAGTCTGTAACAAAAAAGGAGACATTACAACTGATACCACAGAAATACAAAATATCATCCATGAATACTACAAAAACCTCTACACAAACAAACTAGAAAACCCAGAGGAAATGGTTAAATTCCTGGAAACACACAACCTCTCAAGCCTAAATCAGAATGAAATAGAAAACCTGAACAGACCAATAATGAGCAGCGAGATTGAAGCAGTAATAAAAAAATCTCCCAACAAAAAAATGCTCTGGACCAGATAGATTCACAGCTGAATGCTACCAGACCTACAAAGGAACTGATACCTATCCTACAAAACTATTCCATAACATCAAAACGGAGGGAATCTTCCCTAACTCATTCTATGAAGCCAGTATTACCCTGACACCAAAGCAAGGAAAGGGAAAGAAGAGGTCAAACTATACCTGTTTGCTGACTATATGATCGTGTGCCTAGAAAACCCTAAAGATTACATCAAAAGAATCCTGGAATGGATAGATAAATTCAGCAAAGCTCAGGTTACAAAAGCAATGTACACAAGTCAGAAGCATTTCTATGTACTAGTAACAGTCAAGCTGATAGTCAAATAAAGGAATCAATACCATTCACAATAGCTACAAAGAAAATAAAACACCAACGAATACACTTAACCAAGGAGGTGAAAGATCTCTACAAGGAGAACTACAAAATACTGATAAAAGAAATCACAGATGACACAAATAAATGGGAAAACATCTCCTGCTCATGGACTGGTAGAATCAACGTTGTTAAAATGTCCATACTGCCCAAAGTAATTTATAGATTCAGTATAATCACCATCAAAATACTATGTTATATTTCATAGATATAGAAAAAAAAAAATCCTAAGGTTCATTTGGAACCAAAAAAGAGCCTGAATAGCCAAAGCAATCCTAAGCAAAAAGAACAAATATAGAGGCATCACATTACCTGACTTCAAATTATACTGTAAGGCTATAATAACCAAAATGGCATGGTACTGGTATAAAAGTAGAGACACAGACCAATGGAACAGAACAGAGAATCCAGAAATAAAACCATCTACCCACAACCAAGTGATCTTCAACAAAGCAGACAACAATATATATACACTGAGGAAAGGAAGCTCTATTCAAAAAATGGTGCTGGGAAAATTGGATAGCCATGTGCAGAAGAATGCACAGGATCACTATCTCTTGCCATAGATAAAAATTATTTCAAGATGGACAAAAGACTTAAATATAAGACATGAAACCATAAAAATACTAGGAAAAAAACATGGAAAAACTCTTCAAGAGATTGACCTAGGCAAAGAATTTATGACTAAGACCCCAAAGGCAAATACAGCAACAATAAAAATAAATAAACGAGACTTAATTAAATCAACAAGCTTCTGCACAGCAAAAGAAATAATCAACAGAGTGAATGGACAACCTAAAGAATGGGAGAAAATATTCACAAAATATACATATGACAAAGGTCTAATACCCAGAATCTACAAAGAACCCCAACAAATCATCAAAAACAAAACAAAACAAAACATCAAAAGGTAGGCAAAAGACATGAACAGGTTTTGAAAGAAGTTAGACAAATGGCCAAAAAACATGAAAAAATGTTCAACATTACTAATCATCAGGGAAATGCAAATTAAAACTACAATGAGATACCACCCTATCAGAATGGCCATTATTAAAAAGTCAAAAAATAATAGATCCTGGCATGGATGCAGAAAGAAAGGAACACTTACACACTGTTGGTGGGACTGCAAATTAGTACAACCCCTATGGAAAACAGAATGGAGATTCCTCAAAGAAATAAGCGTAGACCTACTATTCAACCCAGCAATCTCACTGCTAGATATCTATCCAAAAGAAATGAAGCTCTTTTATCAAAAAGACACCTGCACTCAAATGTTTATTGCAACACAATTCACAATTGCAAAGATGTGGAATCAACCTAAGTGTCCATCAATTCATGAGTAAAGAAAATGTGATACACACACACACACACACACACACACACACACACACACACACGCACACCCTGGAGTACTACTCAGCCATAAAAAGGAATGAAATCACCAAGAGAAGAGTGAATGTCCTTCTAATTATAATGGACATAATTAACACAGTTTCATGACTTGGTTTAAGATTGCCTGGAAGCCTTGAATTGGGAGCAGATGAACTCCCCAAATTATGTCTCTCCTATCTTTCTCTCTCACATAACACTATATTTTTTCTTCATGAAACTTTTAATTATTGTCATACACTTCTGTTTTTAATGTCCATCTTCTCCACTAGACCATAAGTTCACAAAGCCAGAAGTTGTAACTATCTTGTTCACCACTGCATACTCAGCTCCATTTATTTACGATGGGCTGGGCACTGTTCTAGATGCTTTGGGATACATTAATGCTTTATGTTTCAAAAGGATCATCTGGGGCTGCTGCATTGAGAATAGGTTGTGTGAAAGGGCTTGGAAACGACTTAGGAGGCCATTGTAGTAATGATGGTGTCTCAGACCAGAAGAGTAGCAGTAGAGGTGGTCAAAGTGATCTGATTCTAGATAAACATTACATGTATAATTGGTTATAAGATATGATAGAAAGGAGGTAAAAATAACCCCACAGTTTTTGGCCTGAACATATAGTGGATAAATTTGCCATCAAATGAGATGAGGAAAATTATGAGTGGAATAGGCTTGAGATAGAAGATCAGGAATTTGATTTTGGTTATGTACATCGAACATATGAATGATGCTGAATGACAGCTGGACATATATAATTTTGAAAAGAATTTGGGGCTAAATATAAGATCTTGGTTTTAGTTGACTTATAATTGATATGTAAATTATGAGTACATGAGATCACCAATATAAAAAGATATGAGAACTAAAGACTAAGCCCTAAGGTTCTCCAACATTAAGAAGTTAGGGAGGAAAGCAGGCAAAGAAGACTGAGGAAGCACCCACTAGGGAAGAATGAGGAAAACCAAAAGAGTCTAGTGTCCTAGAAGCCAACTGAAGAGGGATTATGAAGATGGAGTGGGTGTTCAGCTATGTCAAACGCTTCTGTTAGAACAAGATAAAGACTGAGATTCGACCAATGGTCTCAGAAATGTAGTCATGAGTGACCTTGAAGAGGAGTTCTGGTGGAGTTGTAGAGGTGAAAGCACTCAAATATTTGCTGACTAAATGAATGACCATATTAATGAACTATTAATTTATTCTCCTAGTCACCTAAATGTATAACTGACTTGTCTGTGAGGTCTTCCTTTCCCTTGCCTCCAAGTCTAAGTGGCTGCTTGGTCTTACTGATTCTTCATAAACTTTCTCAAAGCAGTTTCTTCCTCTTCAATCCCAGAGCTTCTGTACTAGTCTAGGTTCTTGAAGAAAGCATTACAAATTAATGAAGAAAGGTGAGACTCTTTGATAAACGATGCTGAAACAACGATTTGTCCATGTAAGGGGTACAAAAGATATATCTACTTTAAAACATATACAAGTTCTAAATGTGAAGCATAAAACTTCTAGAAGGAATGTAGGAGAATATGCTTCTGACCTTTGGTTATTAAATATTTCTTTGATACAAAATCCAAAAACCTAAGGGAAAAGTTATCAATCTGATATACTAAAATTAAAGACACCATTAACAAGTGAAAATAGTAGCCCAGAAGAATATATTTGCAATACGTAGAACCAACAAAGTGGTAATATCCAGAATTATAAAGATTGCCTTCCTATCAAATAGCCCTATAGAAAAAGAGAGAAATGAACAGGAAATTCACAAAAGAGGAACCAAATAGGCCAATAAACCTTGATAAAATGCTTACCCTCAGTATCAATCAGGGAAATACAAATTGAAACCACAAAGAGATACTATTTCATATCCATGAAATTGGTTAAAAATTTTAAAGTCTGACAATATCAAGTATTGATAAGGATATGAGGCGTTGGAAATTCTTATATACTACTTACTTGGCATGATCACTTTAAAGAACATTTGATGATATCTAGCAAATCTGAAAATATGCATACTATATGGCCCAGCAATTCCACTGTAAGGTATCTATTATATCTAATGTAATCCTAGTTAAAATATTACAAGTGTACAAAGAGATATGTATAAGAATATTCTTTTTTTTTTTAGAAAGATTTTTTTATTAACTAGTTTAATTGAATGCTAATCAGGATCAGGTAAAGTTGTGGGTAAACTGAATGTTTCTTTTTTGTTTTTTTATTTCAGCTTATTATGGGGGTACAGAAGTTCAGGTTATATATATTGCCCATGTCCCGCCCATCCCCCTGAGTCAGAGCTTCAAGCGTGTCCATTCCCCAGACAGTGTGCCTGGCGCTCACCATGTAGCTCTACCTCCATCCCTTCCCCCCACCCCCCACCTCCCCGAGTCAGCACCTTCAAGCATGACCATTCCCCAGACGGTGCGCAACGCACTCATCATGTAGGCATACACCCATCCCCTCCCCCCACCCTCTGCCTCAGTCTGATATCCAATTGGTATCATTCCCCAATGTGCATTTAGGTGATGATCAGGGAAACCAGTTTTCTGGTGAGTACATGTGATGCTTGGTTTTCCATTCTTGGGATGCTTCACTTAATATAATGGGTTCCAACTCTCTCCAGGAGAACCAAAGAGATGTCGTATCACAGTTATTTCTTATAGCTGAGTAATACTCCATGGTATACATATACCACAATTTACTAATCCATTCGTGAATTGATGGACATTTGGGTTGTTTCCACATCTTTGCAATTGTGAATTGTGCTGCTATAAACATTCGGGTACAGGTGTCTGTCATAGAATGACTTTTGTTCCTTTGGGTAGATGCCCAATAATGGGATTGCTGGATTGAACGGTAGGTCTACTTGAATCTGTTTAAGGTATCTCCATAATGCTTTCCACAGGGGTTGCACTAGAATATTCTTAAAAACATTATTTGTAATTAAAAAATGAAACAAGCAGTACTAGGTTCTGGAAACAAGCTAGATGACCATAAACAAAATAAAGTTTAAATAAAAAGTAGTATACTGTGGAATGGACTACTATTCAGCAGTTTAGATGAATAAGCAAGACCAATATGTATGGATGTAGATAATCTCTAAGTCACTGTTAAACGAAAAATCTGCAAAAGACTTTTTATATAAAGATATCATAATGAAAAATTTAATATCATGTAAAATAGTATGTGTTATTTATGGATACATAAAGTATAGGTATGATATACACAGGATAGTGATAGTGATTACCACTGGGAAGGAAGAAAAGGAATAAGAATGGAGCAAGATAACACACTTCAATTATATATGTAATTTTTTTCTTAAGCTCAATGGTAGCATACAGGTATTTACTATTAATGTATTATTCTTTATATTTCTGTATGACTGAAATTTAAAAATTAAATAAAATCAACATATTATTAAAGTACAACTTCTTTGGCCTGGCATTCAAGACCTTCCACAATATTATTCCTATCTACTTTTCTAGCTTCATCCTATAGCACTGTTTCCCAAACCTTGGACATTTTTATAGCTCCTTCACTAATTTTGTTATGTATGTCATCTCTATTATGATTACTGAATATTTTTCTTTTCATCATTTTTAACTGAGGTAGCCTTATACAAATCAACAATAAATGCGAAATCACGTTTAATATGGCAATTATATTTTTGTAATATGAATATAAATATATAAGTATTAAATGTCCTAGTGCCATCTAAAAACAACATCAAATGTCACACTTTGGGTTGCATGTCTTACACCAGTGGTTTTCAAATCTGGTGTACAAGATTACATGGGAGGTTTGTTTAGAAATGAAGACTCTAGGGAGTTCCACATCTCCAGGGATTTTGATTCAGTCAATGAGAAGTAAAAAGCCTGCCCAATATGAATCCTTGGCACCTACAAAATTGGACTATTTGCCATTGTCTAGATAAACTCTATATTTTCCTTCTCTTATACCTTTCCTCTTGTTATTGCCTCACCTTGAAGTACCCCTCCCTCTCCCTAAGCCAATGAAAATTAAGCCTATACTTTAAGGCCCTTCTTAAATATCACACTAATAATAAAGTATTATTATTGGCTTGGATGTGACACCTCTCTCATTTCAACACTCTTCTTTCCCTTATCAATTTATATCTATTTCC
This sequence comes from Lemur catta, assembly GCF_020740605.2. Taxonomy (NCBI): domain Eukaryota; kingdom Metazoa; phylum Chordata; class Mammalia; order Primates; family Lemuridae; genus Lemur; species Lemur catta. Next base: position 78,628,082 of record NC_059130.1, read on the forward strand.
ATATGGATGCTTACCATATTCAATGTAATATATGTCTGCTTATCTTATTCCTCCTCCTCAAGTATAAATGTTACTTGAAGGCAAAAGCCTTATACCTTATTTAAAAGTAAAGATTATATCTTGGTCATTTTATGCTTTGTATGTGATAGTTATGCAGATACTTGCTGGACTGAACTCTGCTAAACACTGAATCAGTTTAATAATTTTTATTAATATTTTTAAAAACATATAGGAGTTAGAATATTTATTACAGATTAAACATGAGACTATTCAGCTTCATTTTCAAAATGAGAAAACTGAAAATATATCTGATATAGAAACAAATAATTTTTAAGTTATATTAGTTTTTCAAGAGAAAAAAATTATAGTTTAACTAAAAATGCCAAATTCGGCTTTTAAGATAAAAAGGAAACTACTTACAACATTCTAGGCAAGAGTAAATGATCATGTTAACTGACAAATTGAGTTTTTGATACTGCTACAAAAAGCTATTAAGAAAAACACTATTATGAAAGCAAAGTGAATTAATTCTTACAAAATTCTCAGTACTTCTAAAAGAAATTTCAATGTGGTTTCTCTTTGCCTTAAAAATACGTATTACTCTGATATATCAAGATCAACAATTTCTGGGTATTTTTCCAGAGTAAAAACTGTAACAACTACCTTGTCTTTAATCAGAAAACATCAACATGTCAACTCATTTGTGAATCTTGTTTTTTTTTAAATTTGGTAATAATAATTTAGTTTGTTTCTATTCTAGAAGTAGAGTGCTTTACTGTTTTAAACATACTTATTTTAATCTAGATTGAAAATTAATGGAAAGAGAGAAATGGGAATTTTTCATGGAAAATGTTCGTTAACATCAATGTGTATCATAATTACCTGAATTTTTTATTTTAGCATATACACAATACTTTATAAAGTCAAACTAAAGTCAAACTCTTTAGTCAAACTCAAATATACAAACGTATACTTGAAATGCATAATTTTAAATAAAAGAAAATATATATTTTGTTATGTTCATTTTGCCTTCCATGTTGAAAGAGGAGAATGAAAAGACAATAATTGTAAGAAATGAAAAATATGGAAAGGTTCTCATATATTTCATTTTCTCCCTTCCTCATACATTTTTTCTGTCATATTCCTATTAAATTTCCTCATTTACATGGCAGGTCAAGTAAACTAAACCTAGCTTATATGAAACTGTTTTATTTAACTTTTTCATTCTATTTTTACATTGTAAAAATAAAATTTCAACTCAATATGTCCATTTTCCTGAATAACATTAATAGAAAGTAAAGCAGTAATAAGTTACTATTTTTTCTGAGCCCAAGATAAGAATTCCCCAAAATGACTAATATTGGTTTTACTTACCATAAAAGGATAACCTATACCTATTGATACTAATAAAGAAAGCTAACCAACTATGCTTACTTCTTAAATAAGTAATCTTTTTTATTTTCTATAGTACTAAATATAGACAGACATTAAGGCTCTATAAATGTCTTAGCAATACTCAAGGACCAAAAAAAATACAGAAGTTTAAAGGTAATGAGAAGCTAAATAAACCTATTTCGAAGATCCTATAAGTAGAATAGGTCAGATTAGACAACCTTATTGGAAGGTAACAACACAGCTCATTTGATAAAACAGTTCCGAGAAACCCAAAAATATCATTTCTCTTTAAAAAAAAAAAAATCAAAGAAGCACTTGTACTAACAAGAAATAATGCACAATTTGGCTAGATCAAATACTTCATTAATTTTTTTCTACCCCTAAGGGATTGCCCTTTTAAAATCCTCTTCAAATAGAATAACCTAATTGCTTGCATGGGTCTTCAGTTTGCAAAAGGATTTTTATTTCAACAGTGCCACCTAGTGGAGCAATCAATACTTTCAACTGGTCACTAGTGGATTTCATTTGTCTCAAAGGCTAATAAGATTTCCCAAATAATTTTATTTTCTAGTTCACAATATTCCTAATAATATTAACATTCAGGGAAGACTTTTACAAAAGTATCATAATTTACAGGTTTGTCTTCTTATATGCTATTAATATCTCTAATAAAAATTAGGTCATTTACAAATATTATTATAACATCTTAAATAAAAGTACCTTAGTGATTTCTTCAGATGCTCGTTTGAAGTCTTGAACATTTCGACAGTAAAATCCTATTGTGCAGCTAGGATCCATTTTTTGAAACGACATCTTTTTGGGAGAAGGGCAGTGGAATGTCTGTAATTTTAAAAATTCTTTAGGATTAATTTAGCTTTATTTGATGGACTTAAGTAGATACAACAATATTATTTAAAATTTGCTATCTAGCTTTGTCTCATGACTATAAACATGTTTTTCAAACGATGTTTCAGTCCATCTTATGCAGATGGGTCCTTCCTACTCTCCAAACCTGTAAAACACAAAAGCCAACATTGTATACATTCAATTCACCAAATGTCCACCTTATGTGACATTAGTGCCATTCTGCAAAAGAAAGGAAGCATGTCAAAGACAGTATGCATTTCTAATACTTGCAGAAGGGAAGAAAAATGTGTCACTGAAAAAGACACGCATAGGCTACTACAAAGTTTAGAATCAATTTAGTCATTTCCATGAAACTGCAGATGGGTCTGTTTTGTTGGAGATTTTTAAAAAATGTTTATAAACATTTTAATAAGGATATCAAGACTTTTTAAACAAATACACAGATTCATGTAAATGTTCCATATTGATATGAAAAGAAGTCAACTTCAGGGTTTTAGCAATTCACACAATTAGTGCATAACTGCATATTCTTCAACTGTCTAAGTGCTACACGCTTTACTTTAAGTTATTTATTCCCAGGGCACAGGATGGAATAAGTAAAAACTGTCCTATTATAGTTCTTGCTCTCCTTCTCACCAGTCCTTCTGTCCCTTTAATTCTCTTTTCTTCAGTGGTCACAGTGCCACAGATATAAATGGGCTGCATTAGGATGTCCTAGTTTCTCCACTCTTGCTAATGGGATTTGGCTATTAGTACAGTTTGGTATCTGTAGGGAATACAAAAGTAGGAAAAAGGCTGAATACAAAGCTAATCATTCCAATCTTTTTGTTCTTTATTATCATACTTTGGTACCATGTTTAAAATATATTTATTTCTTAATGCTTGGATGCTTAGAAATCCTGTTCTTAAAAATCACTGATGCTTAGGCCAGGACTGATGATAGGAGAAAAAAAAATCACTGATGCTAGTCTCTTTCTGTATGTATAAAAAAAAGAAATTTGTAGTGTTACACCTCTTTTATAATTTGTCATGCAAAAAAAAAAGTGTGTTAAAAAGAGCAACATAAAACTATATATTCATATTTGTTTATATTTCCATAAATAAACTCTCTGAGGATATATAAAAATTAATAAGTTTGGGGGAGCAGAAGGAGAACTGGGCAGATCGAAGACAGGTGTGAGAAATTCTTCATTATGCATTTTATTTATTTATTTATTTATTTTTTATTTATTTATTTTTGAGACAGAGTCTCACTCTGTTGCCTGGGCTAGAGTGAGTGCCGTGGCGTCAGCCTAGCTCACAGCAACCTCAAACTCCTGGGCTTAAGCAATCCTCCTGCCTCAGCCTCCTGAGTAGCTGGGACTACAGGCATGCGCCACCATGCCCGGCTAATTTTTTATATATATGGTTTTAGTTGGCCAGATAATTTCATTCTGTTTTTAGTAGAGACGGGGGTCTCACTCTTGCTCAGGCTGATCTCGAACCCCTGACCTCGAGCTATCCACCCACCTCGGCCTCCCAGAGTGCTAGGATTACAGGTGTGAGCCACAGTGCCCAGCCTTCATCATGTATTTTATATTTTTGAATTAAAGAACAAGCTCAATTAAGAAACAATCTAGGTTAGATTTGAACAAATAAACTTAAAATTTCCCTGCATTTAAAGCCTAAAACTAAGGGATTTTAACTTAATACTGTCTATTAAAATGTAGAACAATATAGGCAGTCATATTTGTTATATTCATGGTGAATCAATCAAAATCACTTTTCCTTTTCTCTCTAGTGACCCAGTTAGTATCCCATATTATCAACAGAGGATATGCAAAATGCATACATGCAAGTTGCTTTTTTCTATGAATAATTTAATTGTATGTTAGATTCAAATCCAATAATATATCAGTAAATACAGACCAAACAAATGAGTTTTCAAAACTATGACTTCCACAAAATGCTTAGCTAACACTGCCTTTATAATAGTGAGAGCCAACCTAGCTAAACTGGAAGCCCCAGGGTACTAGTTAACACAAGTATGATCTTAGTTGAACTTTTTCTAACATTGTTTCACCTGTTATATTTACAAAGATATATTAAAAACAGATCTAGAAAGGCGCAGAAAAGCTAAATAAACTTGTTAGTTAACAATGTACAGGAGTATATTAGGGTAGAAGGCACAGTTCTAGGTCATATTTTTTAAAAATTATTCTACATACAAGTGTCCAAAAATTGCCACTTGCCCAACTTATTCCGAAGCCAATAATAACTAGGAATATTTCTTTAGTTTTTACTATTTGGGGATAAGGAGGAAGGCCAAAAAGTTTGTACACAGTCCAATAATATATTTTTGAACTCATCAATGAGGGAAAAGTTTTCATGTAGGAACCAATAACACTAAACCAGAAAATTCTTATTGCTGTTTCCTTGTATTGCCTCAATCATCATAGATAATAATGTCAAACACTAAATTGTTATCCATGGTTATTTTTATACCTACAAATAACTTTTTAATTTATTCACAAAAACACAGATATGTATCTCTGATCACTGAAAACTGAAATTGTTATTGGGTATTACCGAACGAGTACTACAACTAACAGAGAGGCATTTTATACCATTTAAACTTGAAATTGTATTGTTTTGTTCACTCAAGAAGATTCTGAAGTCAAACCAACATTAATTTATAATTCAGAATCATTTCTGTTTATTGCAGAACAGGTTATACTTTCAAATATTTTCCCAAGTGGTATTACAGGGCTTTGTTTATTTTGTGATCATTCTTTGACCATGTACTTATGATTTTATTAATTTTTAAAATTCTGAAGATTGGTAAGAGTAGCAGCTTCTACTTCACAAACACATTTTAGGAAGTGTTCACTAGATATACTTCTGTAACAATGAAATATACTTCTGGGAATAGTGGCCAGGGAGAGTAAATTCCCATTTATTTCATTTTCCAATACATTATTTATTCATTGCCTCAATAAATAATTATTAGACACCTAGTAAATGTCAGGCACTGTTCTAGGCTTTTTATCTGGAATAGTGGATTCTACTACCCAAACATATAAACAAACCTAAAACAATTATTTTCAGGTGTTGCTATGCTATTTTGGTGATTTAGATGAAGCTTCCTAAGAAAGTTAGAGAATATCCTTACTAAAAAGTACCTCCTACTAACTGCAGTTCACATGCGTAATTCATAAAGGGTATGTCTTTCACTGATGAATTCACTCATCCATCTAGATGCCCACATCACATTATTCTAATAGCTTTAATGCCACCATTTCTGAATTTCCTAGAATAGATAAAAACAGTCACTAAAATCTGAATTGGGGACCCAGGAATCAGAACAGACTAACATGTCTATTAATAAAACTTTTCTTACCTTTTAGAATTTGCTCTTTTAAAAGTTAGAAGCTGTCATTCCAAAAGTATATCATGAACAACATGAACAAACAGTCTCTGGTTTAGGAAACCTTAATAATTTTATATACATATAATTATATGTGTGTATATACAAAAATACATACATATACACATACATGCATACATATATATCCACTAGTCCTCCCAACCCAACAACTGAAACTGTCTGTCCTGAACACTGACAATGAGAACCCATAAGTCAACATACCCTCACTGCTAAAGACATTGGAGTTTCTCTCATTCCCTTCTAATTTCAAGTTGTTCTTTTGTGCCTTTTTTTCTTTAAGGTCATTCATGCTGTTCCTTTGAACCTCATTCTCTGTATGAAAATTATAGAGTGTGAATGTATACATTATAATTTGCCCTATACTGAACCATGTGCTCCATTCCTCAGTCCTGACCAAGGATTTCCCTGACATATCTTCACGACTTGACTCAGGATCTAAATATGACCACCTACACTCACTTCATGTGTTAAAAACTTGTGAAGATAGTTAAAGATGAGGAAGATTCTCTTAAAAGCACAGAAAATCAATAGCATATACTAATATATTTTATAAGAAAATGTCACAACAAATAAAAATTAATATACATATAATCAAAGCACTTGGAACCACAGAGAAAAAGAGTTCAACAGAGGAGTCTAAAGAACTTAGGACAGTACTTTGCAACTCGAAAGAGCTTAACAAACTATAGTTAAAAAAGAAAGAAACGAGTTGGTCTGACTTGGTTTCAAAATGTTAGATGTTCAACTCCAGAAATTTAGGAATTCAACACTAAGAACAACAACAAAAGATATAATCTGTTTAAATCGCTTCTTCAATCTCAAATATTCTGATATCATCCTACTTTCTTAAAATTCCACAATCCTATTGGATTTAGGGCACTCAATAAAACATCAGGACTACCAGCAATTATTTACATGGAATCAATAGAAGATCTAAGATTCCAATTTCCCCAACTATTAACCAAAAAGAGGTATTGATCAAAAAAGTCACCTACAAAAATGATTTTAATAACTGAAGCATAAGGGTGGTTTTGGAATGTGCATATAATTTATTATATCAATCAATTGCAAAATTTCACTAGCATATAAATATATAAACAACATAGCAAAGGAAGGATGGTTAGTAATACAGGGTACTTCACTTGAAGTATTATAAAGTTATGATAAAAAGCAGAAAGTGAAATTTTACTCCTCTACAAAGATAGACAACTTGCTGTAATTTTTATGTTACACTTTCATAGGGAGATAAATGATGCTAAATAATCTAAGATAAATTCCTGCATTGAAGAAAAACAAAAAAATTTTAACAGGAATTACCCAGACAGGTTGAAATATTCTACCAGAATCTCAAAAAATATAACATCTAAACCCACTCTTTTAGTGTTCCAATGTATAAGCAATAAATGTTTCTATGCATTTAAGAAGTTACCCAATTTCACCAAATTTTATGTTACAAAGTAAAATCTCCTTTTTTTTCTCCAGAGATGGGGTCACTCAGGATGGATTCAAACTCCTGGGCTCAAACAATCCTCCTGCCTCAGCCTCCTGAGTAGCTAGGGCTATAGGTATGTGCCACCGTACCCAGCTTAAAATCTTAAAACCGATTCTTCCTTTCCTTTTCACTACCACCAACCTACTTCAAGCTTTTACTGACTCACTCGTGGAGTGGTGAAACAGTTGCCCAATAACAAGCTGCAGCCTTTCTAATCTTGTTTGTGTAGACATAACCAGGATATTCATGCATCTGGTAACTTTTCAGTCTCCCAAAATACCAGATGAATAGTCTCTCTATAGGCCAAAATAATCAAGACCAATAATCTTTTAATTTGCCTATTTTAGGTAATACTAAAATACTATGAACAATTTTCCAAATGAATCTCAAGCATCTACTGTTTATAAGGAGTAAATTTGGCACTGATACACTGGAAATATAACTTAGCATATGAATCAGTGCTACAAGATCACAATGTAGAAAGAGAATTATTTAATATAACATAGTTCACATAGCACAATTCTGTAATGCCTCCCCTAGTATCAATTAGTCAACTAGCAAATATTTATTAAGGTTTACATGCAAGATCCTATGGAGGAAGAAATAAGAAAGTAAACCTGATCTCTGGTCTCAAGATGCTTGTACAATTTTTTTTTATTGTTTTTGAAGACAGGGTCTCACTCTGTCACCATAGGCTGGAGTGCAGTGGTGCAATTATAGCTCACCATAATCTTGAACTCCTGGGCTCAAAGCGATCCTCCTGCCTCAGCCTCCCAAGTAGCTGGGACTACAGGTGTGGTGTGTGCCATCACACCCAGCTATTTCTTCTTATTTTTTGTAGAGACAGAGTCTCACTATGTTGCCCAGGCTGGTCTCAAACTCCTGGCTACAAGCAATCTTCCCACCTTGGCATCCCAAAGTGCTGGAATTACAGGCATGAGCTACCACTCCCAGCCAAGATCCTTATATTTTAATTGAGGTAATAGCTGACAAAGGATGCTAGAATGATTTATAATGTATCTTTCTGAATCAGATTTTAATCCTGCAGTTTACCTACTTTCATAATCTACCCCTTAAATGCTATTAGATATTAATATTAGCTAATAAGTTATTAGTAAAACAAAGTACTTAACCACATTTCCAACTTTCACTCAAGTGATTAAAATTATTTTATTCTGTAAAATGATTTCTGTCTGTAAAAGCATTAGCTGTGAAAACAACCAAGCCATGTAATAATTACATGTTTCATTTATGTACTCTCAAATTTTTCTGAATTAAAATACTGGATCACAAAATAACCTATATAAAAGAAAAGAAGAGGTTAAGAAATAAAAGCTAAAATGAATATTAGAAATCCAACTAAACTCTTGAAAACTTCTAACTAGAGGTTAAGATTTAACTATTGTACTTAAAGCAAAATAATTTAGCAGATAATCGCATTAAGTCACTTTGTCACTCTAACCCAAGTCTATCACCTTCTCTTTTTCTTTTTTTCTTTTTTAAAAGTAGGCCTAACATTTTAAATTCTTCAGTACTATTTAGCTGTCTTTACACAAAATTACTTGGAGACTTGATCATTTATTTTAGTACAACTAGGGCATCTAACAAGTTAGAGACAAAGATAAATGAAGAAGAAAGTATATCATAAATTAAAATTCAGCAACAAAGTACTTAACCTTTGACTACTGTGTTAATTATAGTTTTATAAATCAGTAACATATTGATTAACTTGTAATTGTAACACTATAAAAATATAACTACCTAACACATCTCTAATAAGTTTGTTTTATACAGTAAGAAAACAGTACAAGCTCTTAATCCACAGTACCTCAAGAGGGAAATCCTTTATGCTGACATCTACAAAAGATTGGCAGTAATGAGGATCCATGTAAATCAAACTGTCATCTACAAGGACAAAACAGAAGACAAGTAATTCAAAAAACACCTTATTATTACACTGCTTACAATCCAATTTCTATGTAGAACAGCTGAAAAAAATCTGGGAGTAACAGCTTGCCAGACTGATATTCATTGACTGAAACATAGGTTTGCACAGGATAGATTAACTTTTGCATAATCAAATATGCTTGTATAAGCAGAATTTTTATAAAGTGATGAGACTGTCATTTAATTTTTGGTGATAAAATTACTTTCACAAACACACAATTATATTCTACAGTTTGCATATGAAAAATGTATTGCACTTCTTTATCCTGACAGGAAGAACATATTGCTTGTCATTTTATCATCAACTAGCATCACTAAAACTGGTAAAAAGTAAATATGTAAATAGCAACTGCCAGAATGTAGCAGCAATGTCTTCTGAAGTTCAGTGAAACCAATAAATTATGCCTTGTTTATGCAATAACAGAAATTAAACATACATTTTACAGAATCCAATTGTGTTGTGGACCAAATGATAAATGAGTGGCTATGGTAGGACTGATGAATGTATAAGGTACTCGCTTTGCTCTGTTAATCATCCTGTTTCTAGATGATCTCATATTAACTTTCTGACTTTTAAAAGAAAACAATGAAGAAAAGTATATTTTACTAAATCACTAACCTTGAAATCCAGCAAAGTAATATGACTGTTTAGGTTTGCCACCAATAATACCCACACAATATTCAAGGCTTAAAATACCCTGAAAAAAAATTAATACATATTTAGAGTCAAGAGACAAATGATAATTATTCAAAAGAACCAAATTTGTATTAACAATATTAGTAGTTCCCAAACTTTCCACCACCAGTAATCATTTTTATTACATTTGCCCCCATGTTTTGAAATCCTCTCGTTTTCTAAACTGCCTTCCCTTTTCTTTAAATCACTCAACATTAACATGACTAAATTAAATATTTTGATCAGCACCTCGCTCGACAACATTCAACAACCACTATGTGCCAGATACAGAGATAATTAATTTTACCACATTAAGTTAATAAAATTCCTTCCAAAACCAATACACTTAGCCTTCCACTTAGCTGGTGCAGCTTTACTGTGATCAATGTAATATTTTCATCAGGCTTTTTGAAATGCCAAAATAGTTCTTATACCTTATTACTGTTTTCATTGAACCTTGAGTCTTAGAATCTCAAACCAAAAGGCATTTTTCTAATCAATGGCATTCACCTGACAAATTTTTTATGCTACTTCATTTGGAATAAATGTAAAGAGTAATAAAAACAACTTAATCCAAGGAAAATAATAATTATTACTGTATTTAAAGCTGATTTATTTTACTAATTGTAAATTATCAGGGATACCACAATAAATTAGTATGCCCCTTGGCATCTATTCTAAGTAGAACTCCATTTAAGTTGAGCCAAATAACTCTGTATCTTTTATAAAAACATGTCCAATGGAGTCAATTTAAAACAGCCAGTGGAATCAATTAATGTAATCAATAGTTCCTGCATCAATTTTGGCATACCTTATAAAAAACTAATAATGATAAAGTTGTATGTTGTAAAACTCCAAAAGCATTAAACAATAGGTTAAACTTTCCTTCTCTTAAATGAGAGGATGTTTTGAAATCTAGAAGATATAAAAATAAAGACTATATGGACAAATGTTCTTTTTCCTTTAACAAGTAACCAAACTATAGAGATTTTTTTTTAACCTTAACTGTTTTCTTAAAAATAGTATGTGGTCATTGTAAAAAACACATAGGAAATACAGAAAAAAGTAAAAATTTCCCCAAATCCCAATACCCAGAGCTCATCACTATTAATATTTGGGAGACACTTTCTTGACATCTATCTATATTACATATATATTATGTATATTCACATAGAGATTTATGAATACAATTTTATATATGTGCCATTGTAACCTTTTGTAACTCATTATATCATGAATATCTTTTCCTATCAATAAATATAGATCTATATTATAATATTTAAAGGCTGCAAAATATTCTATTTTATTAAGATAACAAAATGTGCTTTAAAATTCACACTATGAATATTTAAATTGTTCCAGGTTCTCACTGTTATAAATAACTCTCTGCTACGGTTTGAAAATTTTTGTCCTCTCCAAAATTCATGTCTTAGAAACTTAATCCCCAATGCAACAGTATTGACAGGTGGAGCTTTTGGGGAGGTGTTGAGGTCATGAGGATTTCATGAATGGCTTAATGCTTTCAGGAGTGGGTTCTCTCTCTCCTGCTCTTCTGCCATGTGAGGGCAGAGTTCTCTTTTTGGCCCTTCTGCCTTCTGCCATATGAGGAAACAGCAAGAAGGCCCTCATCAGATGCCAGTTCCTTTGTCTTGAATTTTCCAACTTCCAGATCCATGTGAGAATAAATTTCTGTTCTTTATAAATTACCCAGTTTCAGGTATTCTGTTATTGCAGCACAAAATGGACTAAGACACCCTCTAAGGAACAACCTTGTATATTTGTAGTCTTGTAAACATATCTTAGAGATTTTTTTCAAAAAGAGAGATGCAACTGAAAAAATTAAATAAAACAGAGAAGGTGTATCAGGTTAAAATCTTAGAGTTAACTAAAAAATAGAGATAAAATTGTACCAAAAACATTAAACATTTAATAGTATTTAATTACTCTATTAATAGTAATAGAGTTACTTATCAGTTAAGGATTCTATAGTTTTTCCCCTAAATAAAAATCCTTAACACACCTAAAGAGAGCCTTACTTTAACCTGAGGCAATCTAATCAGCTGAAATGCAATGTTCATCATAGGGACCCATGAAGAAGTGAAATTTCTAAGTTTCTCATAGTTGAGAAAAGAAAGAAAAAGATATGTAGCAAGAATCATCACTGACTCTCCTCAGAAAAAGAATAATTCCAAGTAATAGAAGAAAGGCTTTGGTTCTTGACATCTATATTTCCTTTGCAACTTACTAAAGCAGGTTTAGCATTAAACACTTAGATGCAGACTAGGAGCCAGAATGCCATTATATGTAAGAGGCTGTATCTTGAAAAAAACCTGAAATACTTTTCAGTTCCTAAAAGAGCTTCTACATAGTTATCTAGTGGTGACAATTTATTGAGCTGTATCCATGAAGTAATAAATAAGACTGAAGTAATCAGTCAAAAAGGAAAGTCCTAATTTGTCTTGTTGAAGAAAAAGAACATATTGAATTTTCCTATTCCAGGTCCTTAAAAAAAATAAAAATGAATAAATAAACCTGTGGTTAAGGGCTGATAAAGCACACACCAAATTTCCTTCTCCTCGTGGAATGTAACAGGATCCTATGTTGGTACCATCTCTGAAATACTGTGGATTACCTTGATCAATAAATTTAAAAAATAGAACTGAATGGTGTATTTTGGTCTCATCAATGTACATTGGTTTGGCAGGAAAAAAATAAAACTGCTGACCACAAAAAAAAAGAAGAAGAAGAAAATTATTTTTCTTTTAGGGCTACTGAACACACTACTTTTTCACTTTTAAGTGAATATCTCTTTACATGCTCTCACTCTGGGTTTTGACTCAACCACCCCCTCTGGCCAAGCATAACAACTACCCTACAACCTTCTTCATTCAACCATTTCAGCTATTTTTACCTAGTAATTGAAATATTACAATGTCTCAATAGTCACTGCTCTTTCATATCAGTGGACTACAGTGTAAATCAAGTTGTTAGAAGCTCAAGGAAATGTTACAGTTTAAAAAGTTCACATTTTAGGGGGAAATATGAAAAATCATAATCTAAGAATCAAGAAAGTTCTAGTCTCGCTACCAGTTTGCTATCTAAACTTGAACACATCACTTAACTTCTCTATATTTTTTCTGCTTTGTAAAGACAATCCAGTTCCAATAAATAAATAAATAAATAAATAAATAAATAAAAGACAATCCAGTTCCTAATTATTCTGAGGGCAAAATGAGATAAACTTATATTGAAAAGTGTTATACAAATCAGGGTTAACAAATATTTATTGAGTAACTCCTACATGCTAGGTACTGAGGATCACCATGGTTTGTTTCACTACAGTTCAGGCTCCAATGAATCACTTAAGACCATCAAGCGATATTGCCATCTGAAGAATACTATCAATACCACCAAATAGCAAAGTTCTCAGCCAGATGAAACAACCTCGAAAGCCACCTGCAGCCTATTTCATCAGGAATGAACGTCTGGCTAAAGTGGCCAGTTCCAAGATGGCATCAGTTTCTAATCTTCTCATGGTAGTGGAGAAGGCAGATAGAATCCAGTTCAGACTTGGTTAGAACCTAACTAGAGATGACAGCATAACAGAAGTCCACAAACCTTCAACAGATTCTCCAGATAAAGTGGTTCACAACTTCTCCCATTCCACCAATAACTCTACTAAAGAACCCATATCAAAACCCCACCTTTATTTTAGGGATTCATATGTTATTGATATACCACAGTATTGTTACTATTAGTAACAAGCGTGCCTCCAAAATTAAGAAAAGCCAGTATACCATCTAGAAAACTTCCATGTATCATGTGTTAAAAACAACTGCTCTAGATTTTTAGAATTAGCTCAATCTAGCCTGAGGATATATGTTCCACCTATATACACAGGCACTATGATATGGAATTAATGCCTCATGTAGGGAACAAATTGTTATTAATCATAAAAAATAGATCTAGACCAGGGGTAAAGAACCTGCGACCTTAAGGCCACATGTAGCCTTCTAGGTCCTTAAGTGCAGCCTTCTGACCAAATCCAAATTTTACAGAACAAATCCTTTTATTTTTATTAACACACTTTTGTTTGTATTTTATATTTTCATTTTATTTAAAATGAATGTATTTAAAATACCAAAGAATAAAATAAGTTTCAATGAAATAATCCTCCCAGATTGACTGGCACAATTAGAATATTAGTAAGCCATAAATTGATGACTACTCACGCTCATGATTTAACTCTAACTTCTCCTGCCTGACTGGCACCTGTTTTCAGCCTTTTTTTTTTCTTTTTTTTTTGAGACAAAGAGTCTCACTCCACTGCGCTGAGCACAGTGCCACTGAGTCAGCCTAGCTCACAGCAACCTCAAACTCCTGGGCTCAAGTGCTTCTCCTGTCTCAGCCTCCTGAGTAGGTGGGACCACAGGCGCACACCACGACACCTGGCTAATACTGTATTTTTAGTAGAGACGGGGGTCTCATTCTTGCTTAGGCTGGTCTCAAACTCCTGAGCCCAAGCAATCCTCCTGCCTCGGCCTCCCAGAGTGCTAGGATTACAGGCATGAGCCACCATACTCAGCCGACAGTATTTTTTAATTCTGTCTGCTTAACAGGCCATCATGTCAAAGAAGACCAAGAGAACACTGAAGGAAGAAAACAGATTTTTTAATGAGGACTGGGAATTGCAATATTATCTTGTTTCTGCTAAAGATAAGATGATCTGCTTGCTTTGTGACACTGCAATATCAACGTTAAAGAAATTCAAAGCTCATCAGCATTATAACACTTATAAGGACCACAAATACTTTAGAGGGAGAGGTGCAAAAGATTGTATTGCAGAAATTAAAAGATAAAAAGCAGAAGCAAAGATAATTCTTTCAAGCAGCAATAAGACCTGGAAATAATGCCACTGAAGCAACTTATAAAGTAGCTTATATACTTGGGGGAAAAGGGGAAACCATTCAGTGATGTAGAAATTGTGAAAGAATGCATTGTCGAAGTTGTAGAATGCTTAGACCCTGATAACGTTTCAAAGTATAAACAATGCCTCTTTAAAGGAGGACCATAACTGATCAGCAGCATGAATTAGTCTTCAACTACACAGAACAACTTCATGCAATACCTCAAAAGGAAAATATATATTACTCAATTGCTTTGGACGAATTAACTGATACTACTCACTCGGTGCAGGTTTTATACTTCATTCAGATCGTAACAGAAGATTTTCTTTGCTATGAAGAGTTACTCGCTTTGGTCACTCTTGCAAACAGAACACAGGGAACTGATATCTTCAACAACTTTCAAGATAAATGTCATGAAGTTGGATTGAATTTGATAAATTTAGTGAGTGTCAGTACAGTGACCCTTCCATAACAGGAAAATATCTGTTTATTGCACAGATAAAAAAAAGTATTAACAGATCCAGATACTCTCATTTCATTGTATCTTGCATCAGCAAAATCTCTCTGCTAAAGCTACTATTTTAAGTGACACTTTGCAACAAGTTATAAGTATTGTTAACTATATTTGTGCAAATGCAACAGAGCATCATCAGTTTCATAACATGCTAAAGTTGAACGATGAGGTATTCAGTGTGGATTTACCATAACATTCTAAAGTGTGTTGGCTGTTGCAGGGACAGGTGTTAGCCAAAATTTTTATCTCTGCAAGAATAAGCAGTTAAACTTTATGAAGAAAGGAATCAGCAATGTGAATTATTGAAAGAAGATTTCTATAAGAATGAAGCATTTCTGTGTGATTCATGTCAAATCAAAACACCTTGAGTATTTCTTTGCAAGGTAAAACTAAGTCTGTATGTAATAGGTGGCAAAAAATCCAAGCTTTTTGAAAACAGCTATCTTTTTTCAAAACACTTCAAAAGGAAATTTCAGATGAACATTTTCCCCAGTTAGCAAAGGTCACCGATGAGCAGGATGATATATGTGAATCATTTGAAGAATACGCAGCTGTTATAGACTTATTAATTGGAGAATACAATGAAAGGTTCACTGACTTGGAGAATCATGACATCACACTCAAATTAGCATTTCAGCCTTACCTAGTTGATATCATCAAGGCACCTAAAGAACTACACATGGGATTGACTGAGCTCTCAGTAGATGACATTTCAGTAGACGACATTTTAAAGTCATTTTTTGATACTAAGAAAGATACAGCTGAAACATAGAAAAATGCAGTAAAATACCCACGCCTTTCGCAACATGTCCAAAAACTGCTTTCTTTTCAACCACTTATTGCTGGGAATCTACATTCTCCTACCTAACCCAAATCAAGATGCCCTTAAGGTCACAAATGACTGATACCTGTCTAGACTAGGATCAACTGAAACTGCGGACCTCCATGCTGCAACCAAATATTCAAATGCTTTCCAACAAAAAGCAGACACAACAAAGTCATTAAAAGGTTAGTTAATTTTAAAATTAACAAATAGTTTCATTTTTTGAAATTATTAAGTACATAGTATTAACAGATTTTTACAAAATAATGTACCTTTTTCAGTATATCTAATTAAGTTTTTTAAATGTGGCCTAATTTGATTACAGCTAAATTAATGTGGCCTTACAACATGAAAAGGTTCCCCACCCCGATCTAGACTTTAACATTACTATATCCCATAACACAAAAAAGAATTCCATTTCTAGACTTGAAAAGAGACTACTAAAAAACAAAGAATTTTATATAAAACTATGAAAATAATACAAAAACTATCATCTTAATCAGAAACTAAGTATTTCAAAGATATTTTATCACAACTGAATGTCTTGGTGCCCAAAACAACATAACTAGACAGGTCCTATTGGTGCAAGAATAAAACCTGTCTCAAATAGACAGATTTTTAACTTGTTAATAAGAAGAAAACAAAATTAGAACCCACCCCGCAATACCATCTTCATTATTTCTATCTAGATAAATAATCTAACTGACATCATGGTGGCACAGGAAACATTATGAGGTAATACAGCAGTAATAGAAAGTTTATTTCAATAATTAATTTGATATTGTTTAATGTTAGTTTTATGAATATATATTTTTAATTATAAATAAAAATAATGGAACTATAACCATATTACAGATTATGATTATTGCTGCATCTGTGTCTCCTTGATTAGTCACGAGTATCAAAAAGGCTTTTCATTCCATCACAGAAACGCTGCTCTTCATCTCACATCTGATCTTGTAATACTGAAATTTAAAATCTCTAATGTCAAACTTTACAATGTACGACTATAAAATCATCACTGCTCATTTAATACAAAAAAAGACTGCAAACCTTCTGTATTTTTCATATTAGCCAGTATTGCCTTTAAAAAAGTAGGCATTTATTTCATACCTTTACAAACTCTAAGTAGTCAGTGTTGGTTCTTTCTCCACCAAGTCTAACAGGAACTAGAATAATAACAGCTTTGTCATCTGCATTATCAGAAGTCATAGAAGCGCTCTGTTTATCAATTACATCAGAATTGTAAACTGAGAAAAACATAATGAATATGTATTAAATTTTTAAAAAGTGATTTTCAGAAATATTTTTACCCTAATCCCGCCTCCCCACCCCCCAAGGTCTCCAGTTAAAAATACCTCTCTCATTTATGTATTCAATAGATACTTATTGAGTAGCTAATACATGGCACTGGGGCTTCAGCAGCAGCAAGCAAAACAAAATTATTCCTGTCCTCCTTGAGCATATACTCTAATAGGGGGGAACAGAAAATAAATAAGTAAAATATAAGCTATGTGAGATGGTGATGGGCGTTTTGAAGAAAAACAAAGGAAGAACGGTAGATAGAAAATGCTGAAGGGGGAGGCAATTTAAAATAAGGTGGTCAGAGAAGGTCTTATTATGAGAAAGCAACATTTGAGTCAAGACTAAAAGAAAGTAAAAAACCATGTAATGCAGATACCTGGGGGGAAAGCATTCCAGGTAGAAAGATCAGAAAGTACAAATGTCCTCAGGCAGAAGCATAAATAACATGTTCCAGGAACAAGAGGCCAATGCCTTTGCAGGGAAGTAAGCAAGGGGTACAGCAGTAGGAAATGAGATTACGAGATAAAAGTTTCAGATTAAAGGTGAATGAGGACAGATTGTGTGAACTCTTGAAAGCCAGTTTTTGAGTGAGAGAGGAAGCCACTGAAAAGATCTTTAGGAACGTCCCAATCTGACCTACTTTAATAGTCTGGTTCTTGTGTTGATAATAAATTGCAGAAGGCAAGAGTTGAAGAACAGTCAGAAAGCCAGTGCAGGTACTCAGGAAGAGATGATGGTGGCTTCAACAAAGGCAATAATTGTGAAGACAGGGAATGGTCATGGGATGGTCATGTTGAGGTGATAAAAAGTGATCAGTTCATATACCTGAAGATAAGGTAACGACTCACTATTAAATGCAAGACGTGAGAGAAAAAAATTGAGTCATCGGTGATGTGAAGGGTTTTTGGTGTAAGCAAACAGTAAGAGAGTTGCCATTTACAAAGACATGGAAGATTGGAAGAGGGGAATATTAACATATAGGAAGGAGAATTGGGAAATCCGTTTTAGACATGATAAGTTTGAGACGTGTGTTAGGTTAAGTAGAGAGGTTAACAGATAGGGACTTGTCACACTGGAGTTTGGGAAGAGGACCAGGATGGACCTCTAAGTTTGGGAGTTGCACACAAATGGTATTGTAAAGCCAAGAGACTAGGTGAATTCAAATTAGCGTAGACAAAAAAAGAGATGAAGTCCAAAGACCAAGCACCAAAACACCAACACTTTTAGAGATCAAGGGGATGAGGAAAAAACAACAAAAGAGACTATGAAGGAATGGACGAGGAAGTAAAAGAAAAATGTGCAGAGAGTGCTCTGAAAATCAAGTAAATAAAATATTACAAAGAGAAGGAGGAAGAGGTCAAATGTGTCAACTGCTGCTGACATATTGTGTGACCTGAGGACTAAGAAGTGACCACTGGGTTTCAGAAGATTAAATAATGATATGAATACTTTTGGTAGAGTGGTAGGTATGACAGCCTAAGTGCAGTAGTTCAAGAGAAAATAGGAGGATTTGGTGGAAGCAAATATAGACAAAATTTTATTTTGTTTTGTTCAAAATAGTTTTATTCAAAACATACTTTACACCCACATTTCCTGTCAGTTTAAACACTCTTCTGACCTTCCCAGAAGAGCTGAATAGGAAACTTTGTCACTTTTGTCCTAGTTCTTTCCTTTAAATTCCTTCAAATTTAGACTGAGCTATCAAATTCTGTTCACCAGCTTCCTTATCCCCCATGGTCAGTCTAAATCTAGAGTCCATGGCCTGTTAGGAACTGGGCCACACACAGCAGGAGATGAGCAGTGGGTGAGCCAGTGAAGCTCCATCTGTATTTACAGCTGCTCCTCATTGCTCGCATCACCACCTGAGTGCCACCTTCTGTCAGATCAATGGCAGCATTAGATTCTGCATTATGGTGAGTTGTATAATTATTTCATTATATATTACAATGTAATAATAATAGAAATAAAGTACACAATAAATACAATGCACTTGAATCATTCCCAAACCATTCCCCCCAATTTTTCCATTCCATGGAAAAAATGTCTTCCATGAAACTGGTCCCTGGTGCCAAAAAGATTGGGGACTGTGGGTCTAAACCAAAACTACAAAAATGCCACAATAGTGCTCTCTTATCAGGATACAGATGGTATTATTACCCTTCATCTTCATTCAATTCACATTTATTGAGGACTGGCTACCTATTAATGTGTTCTACGCTAGGGAGGTATGAAAGAAATAAGATCCTGACTTCAAAGAGTATCTAGTTCAATTGTTCTGGTGTTTTTCCTCCACTCCCAATATATGCAAGGGCTATAACATACTCCAATTCTGTAACAGAGGCTCATTACAACAGCGATTCTTGACCGAATGATTCTGATACCTTTCCTCTATCCCTGCTACCTTAACAATTATTGATCTACATGGAGAAACAGATAATTACAAGCTGATAACACAAGTGAATTACAAGTGCAATATTTAATAGAAGTATTTCCAAAATGTTACACCACAGAAGAAAAATACACTAATTCTGCCTAATGAGAGTCAGGAAAGACCTCACACCAAAGGTGTATCCTTTGAGTGTGTTTGTTCCTGAAAAATGAGTAAGAGTTAACAAGAGGCATTATAATAATAAGGGGCATTCCATGCAGAGGCAATTCTATGCTCAAAGGCATGCATAACAATAGCATGTCCAAGGAATGGCCTGAAGGTTGACAGTACTTTAGGGTATTGGGTATAGAAGATAGTGTTGAGAGGTGATGCTGGAAATGTAGGTTGAGATAAACTGTAAAGGACTTCATGTGGTTTTTATGGCAAGATAACTTGAGACTAGAGTTAATACACACTTATTGGTTTTTAAATAAAGGAACATGATCAATTTCTTTTGATCAGATGGATCAAAAAGGGAAGAAAGACAGACAGGGAAATCAAGTTAGAGATAAAGGTCTAATCTAAATTAATGAGAGTGGAGACGAGAGAACAGGTTTCAGGAACAGTTTTAAAAGTATAAATGGCAAGCTTTTGTTGATTGGCTAGATATAAGAAATGAAAAAGCAGTCAAGAATGAGTGGGTTCTACCTTGAGTATGCATGTGGACATGCCACTATTAATCAAGAAAAAACAGAAAGATCCCAGCATGACAGCTTGTGCCTGTAATTCTAGCACTTTGGGAGATCAAGGTAGGACAATAATTTGAGGCCAGGAGTTCGAGATCAGCCTCAGCAACACAGCAAGACCTCAACTCTTAAAAAAAAAAAAAAAAAGGATGATGACGACGATGAAGAAAGAAAACAGAAAGAAAAAGGGATGTGAGGACAGAGTGAAATGATAAGTTTAGTTTTAAACATGCTGAATTTGAAGTGTTTGTAGAACATTTAAGTGGAGATTTCTGAAGGGTGGCAGAATATAGGAGTTACCTCATGGCTCAAGCAGGACTAGAAGTGCAGTTTTAAAAGTCCTAGTGTATAATGCACAATCCTGAGTGTTTAAAGCCATGGAAATAGATGCAATTAAAAAAGAAAAAAATACAGAATAAGAAAAAGAGAAAGTAAATGGAAAATTAAACCTTTAAAAACACCAATGAAGGCAGAAGGGAAAAAAATTATAGAATCACAAAATCTGGTTTCATTTAATTCCTAATACCACAGTCCATCAAAACTACACTAATATAAATTCTTTCTTTAGAAGATATGATAAAAACATGAATAACAAAAATTTTAAGAACTACTTCAAATTACACAAACCACTTATATACAAGGAACTTTGTGTTGTTTGCTGTTTAATTAACTATATGTAACAATTAAAGATCAATATCAATAAAAACACAAAAGGCAAATTCATAAGTTTAATGATTACTTGTTTAAGTACATCCTTAGGCTTAATTAGAAATTAATTAGTAAATTTTACTTGCAAGACTTCCTACTTGAAAAACAAACATAGAAACTGCAAAACTTATATACCCATCTGAAAATTTACAACTTTCATTTTCATATGGCTATAATTATGGCTATTAACCTGAAGAAAAGGCCAAACAAAAATGCACGTGTATTTGGTAACCATTCCTTCTATACTACAAACACTAGTTGGTTATCAGAGTAACCATAAGCATTTTGTAGATACCATTACATTAAACATGACTGAAGTATATGTAACTTTTCTAAAACATTAACATATCTTATCCATTTATAAAATAGCATTTCTATAAAAAATAAACTTAACATGAGATAGCTTATTTGAAGGTACTTTTATTTTATTAAGAAATTATGGTCTCTATTTATCCCCAACAAAATTTCAAAATTACTACAGATTGAGCATCCCTAATCCAAAAATCCAAAATCTGAAACCCAAAATGCTCCAAAATCTGAAACTTTTTCAGCATCAACATAATGTCACAAGTGGAAAATTTCATCTTACCTCATGTGACAAGTCCAGTTAAAACAGAGTCAAAATTTTGTTTCATGTACAAAATTCTTTAAAATATTCTATAAAATTACCTTCAGGCTATATGTTTAACATAAATATGAAACATAAATGAATTTCATGTTTATAATCTGGACAATAGCTACATCATTATTAGATGATTTACTGAAGCATTAGTGAGAAACATATTCAGTTCCTTACAAGATAAACAAGAACTTTCTTTCCTTAAAACATATCCACCAATGAAATGGTACCTGGCACACATAAATTTTCCTATCTCTTTTAAAGCAGTCATTTGAAATGCTAGAATTTTCTTTGAGAATTTATTTTAATATTACAACTAATAATTCCTAGTATGTATTCAATCAAAAATATTTAATAAGTGCCTATTACATGTAGGATGCTATGCAGGAACAAAACCGTGTAAGACCTGGTCCCTACCTTTATAGTCATTTATAATATAACTGGGAAGATAAGCTAAACACATATGAAAAGTATGACCAAATAAAACATAAAAATTAGAATTATGTAGATTCTTACCTGTACAATCTTGTGCAACATAAATAGTTATTCCTTGTAAATCAGGATGTCTTGCTTCTTCAACTGCTTTTCTAAGAAAATAACAAGCATCATCTTTCAAAATCCTAACTAGCATTTCTTATGGGTAACCAAAGATTTATTTTAAGAGGGGGAAAAAGCTATCATTTTCCTGACTTTCCTATTTAACCTATTCTGTTGTCAAAAACTATCATCCAAAATGGTATAAGAAATCAGGTTAAATTTTTCAAAGTTGAATAGTACATTAACCTACTCAAAGAACATTAAAATATAAGTTACAAAATATATTTTAAAAAGTCTTGGGTATAAAGCTGTAATCCCCTCACCCTCAAAAAAGAAGTATTTCTCTCGATCACTCACCTGGCTATATCAAACATTTTCTAGTCAGTGGCATGACAATATGCTTCAAAGTTGGCTTCATATTAACTTACATTACTAACTAGGAGTGAATTAATTGTGTTTGTCCTCTGGTACATTTATGAAGGTTTTCATTCTTTAAACAACAGCATAGCTTTTTCTCCTTCACCTAAAAACCTATATGACCTGAACAAATAAATTTCCTAATTTCAAGTCTTGAAATTCTGTAAGTAAAACTGCAAATTGAAAACTATTTCTAAGTATAATATTCTCAATGCTGCACATGATGTAAAAAAAAATCACAATATCTGTAAAAGGAAATTATGCAAATTGTGAAAATATAAATAATTTTATTTAACATATCATTATATATAATTCTTTAACTTAAAATGCCTTATTATTAATGTTCCTATGTGTTTAGTATAGAAGAGGGATTGGCAAACTATGGCCCATAGGCCAAATAAAACCCGTGATTTGTTTTTGTACCATCTGCAAGCTAAAAACTTTTCTGACAGTTTTAAGAAACTGAAGGAAGGAAAAAAAAAGAAGAAAAATGGGAATCAGAAATTTTATAAGGCCTGGAAAGCCTGAAATATTTAGTATTTGTCACTCTACAGAAAGTTTGTCTCTACCCTGAGGTAGAGAACATCTTGAAGGCTAGAAACTATGCTTTCATGATTACGCTTTTATAAATGTCATACCAAACTGGAATTGTTATTATCATTAACAATCCAATTAATAACATTAGGCAAATACTTTTTCAGTTGTATACATCTGGCCTATAAAATATAAAAGCATGTTATTATACAAAAATTCTTTGTAATAATTTCAAATTTATATGTGATTTTAAGTGGAGTACATTTACCATATGATACTTAGATATTTTAATGATTTAGTTTATAATAATAATAATAGGATAGATGAGATAATTTTTTTAAAAACTTAAGTAATATCCAAATAAATGGCACATAAAAAGCTGAGGTATAGTGAGATTTGACTTTCAACTGTTTTCTAACTACCCTGAATGTCACACTTTACTTTTACTATAATTATATTAACAGTACCATACATTCACAATTCACAAGAATTTGATGTGTGCAAAGAAATGCTAAAAACATCAATTTTAGCTCTTGACATTTCATTATACTTTCAGCACTTTATAGCCCCCAGGTTATACTATTAAAAAAAAAAAACTATAATGTTATGCATGTTCCAAGGCTGAAAGAGATGTTAGTTTTAAGAACATTTCAGTAAGGTCTTCTAATGAAAACCTGGTTAGAAAGAGACCTGGGATATCTGTACCTACGAGCAAAAGAAGAAAACTTTGTAGATAAATTAAATGTAACTAGAGTCACAATATGTCTTCTTTTTTACCTATTAGCAAATGAAAGCTCTTTTATGAACATTCTCATACAGTTAGACTTTAAAAGTTCCAATTATATACATGCATTGCAAAAATCAGTATGTCTGGGCCTGAGGACCTCTGTCACAAGATGAAAGATTTTAAAACAATTTTACCTTAAAATGTGAGCAACCACAGCTGGTCCATACCAATCTCCAGCTTTTTTCCCAGATTTCTTTCCATATTCTATCAGTTGGTGTAAGCCAAAGAAAGCCAAAGGGGAATCACCAAACCAAGAGATGATTTTCCTGTGATAAATTTCATTTCGTATTTCATGATCATCAGAGTATTTCCTGATTGTTTCCTTCAGAGAAATTGTTGGGGTTTTGAGTTCTCTTTCCCCTGAAAGCGATGCTTCAAATGATGCAGTAAATTTTTTTACAGTGTGGGAAGTCCATGATTCAGAGTCTGAATTTTCAATATTCAAAGCATCAGGCCAGGTCCAAGCTATAGTAGTTCCAAAGCAAGGTGTTCAGATCTTTTAAATAGTTAGACTTTAATAATTCTACTAAAATAAGTACATAGCATTTAAAATCATATAGATTACTAAACTAAGATAGTAGTAAACTCAGGAAAAGGCAAATATATACAAACAGAAAGTAGATTAATGGTTGTTTATGGAGAAGTATCAAGAATGGGTGCTAATGGGTATAAGGTTTCTTTGGGCAATGATGAAAAAATTCTAAAATGAGATTATGGTAATGGTTGGAGAAGTCTGTAAATATACTAAGAAACAATGAATTGTTCACTTTAAATGAGTGAATTTATAGCATTTAGATACAGTATATAGATAATTCAATAAAGCTGCTTAAAAAAAACAAAGGTATGAGCACAGAAAATATGTCAACATATCAGTGATATTTATATCTATGTGGTAATATTATACCTGGACTTTTCTATAGTTTCCAAAATTTGTAAAATGGAAATATATCACATATAATCAGGGTGAAAAAATTACAAAAATAAAAAACAAAAGAAAGAAAAAATAGTAAACTAGGGTACAAATGAACAATTCTGTAAGGTACTCTTTTCTTTTCTTGGACAGTACTGAGATGGAATAAATATTTTTGTATTCCATTATCAGACTGTTTATCAGATATCCAGTCTGACTACATAAAGACAAAATAAACACATGTACTAACATTTAGAGTACTCATGAGAAGATACCTTCAGAAAGTGGATTTTGTTTTGATTATATGTTAAAAGTCTGCCCATGAAGATTTTAAATTTTTTTCAAAATATTTTTTTCTGTACATCCCTTCAGAATAACCTAATCATTGTAGAGTAATACCAATTCTCTAATAAATGAAGAGTTAATAAATGAAGTCATAAAAGATCAAAGATCTCAAAAAATCAAATATTAATATATCCATTACTTCACTGTTTTTAATAACAAGACATTTGCCAAACATGCATGTAATTCTAAATTGACAAAATAAGTCACAGATTCAGACATCTAGTCAGGACTGAAAAATATTACAATCCTTGCCCAGGATTGTACAAGACTACAAATAAATCATCCCAGAAAACCAGTTTAAAAATTCTTTTTCCTTGCATTTTTCACACCATTCTTCAACAAACATTCTCCCTAAATAATCTCATCAATAACCTCTATAGAAGGGTTACTAGATATTTGCCATGCATTACAGGGATATTTTCTAATACTTTAGAAAATCTGATAATACTGAGTAATAATCAGATATGATAGCCTAAAATGGTAAAGTCTTCCTACAAATGCACACATTGTAAAAAATGGACTATTAGAAAGGTGGCACATTAGAAAAAAAAGATATATGTAAGTTAGGTATCAATGACATATTTGAGGGTCTAAAAGACACAGCACAATGACCTTATTAAGAATATACCTAATCTATTTAATATAATTGATTATAATCATATTTATAAAGATAAAAATAATTTTAAACCATTATTGACATGTAGGGAGAAAATTTTAAAAAACAGCTTAAGATTTAAAAAAATAGCAACTATCTCTGAAAGTCACTGCTATTGACTTGCCCAGGACTTACTGAAATGAAGATAATCCAGAGTTCAACCAAAAGAAAAGAAGCAACAACAACAAAATCCAAAGGGTACTAAAAATTGAACTACCTTAATTCATGATGGTGACTAAGAATAACAGGTATTAACCTGTGTTTTTGAAAGAGGAATTGTGAAAGTTTACAGATAATATAAATCATATCTGGCCCAGTTCAATAAAAATGTAATAAGCTAAATTACTTACAACTTTAGAAAACATCAGAGAGTCAAGAAATTAACCTCAGGAAATTTTATGCAGTTTTACAAGCTGGAGTTCAAATTGAAAAACAACAAAAACAAAATATTTTATTTACCTCTACCAAGAAAATGTAGTATGAGTCCTTGAGCCAACAGCATCTGGCCAGTTCTCAATGTACAGCCCCAACCACAGTCTGTTGTTAAAGCTGAGCCTTCTATTTGAGGAAATTCTTCTCTGTAGGTCAGCCATATTCTAGAAATGAAATCTTTACGAAATTCTTCTACATTTCCTGCAATTATGTGATCTTCTATTGTACATCCTGATCTTGCAGGTAACATTTTATTTTCATCTACAAAATAAACATATAAACTATAGTCTAAAGATAACTAAAGAAATGTCTATAATGATAATACATTACCATTATTGTCTTAAGATACGGTGTATATTATAATCTTTCTAATCTTTCTTTTCTAAATTAAAAGGAAGATAAATTTTATACTGTCTAATCAGGTTGTTATGAAAATCAAATGAGATTTTTTTCATGTTTCTTGGCTACTAGTCTATCTTCTTTTGAAAAGTTTCTGTTCATGTCTTTTGAAATGCTCAACATCTCTAATCATCAGGTAAATGCAAATCAAAACCACAATGAGGTATCACTTAACTCCACTGAGAACAGCTTTTATCAAAAAGTCCCAAAACAACAAATGTTAGCGTGGATGCGGAGAGATAGGAACACTCATACACTGCTGGTGGGACTGCAAACTAGTATAACCTCTATGGAAAGTAGTATAGAGATACCTCAAAAAACTAAAAGTAGACCTACCATTTGATCCAGCAATCCTACTACTGGGTATCTACCCAAAGGAAAAAAAGACATCTGCACTTGAATGTTTATAGCAGCACAATTCACAATTACAAAGATGTAGAAACAACCCAAGTGTCTGTCAATATATGAGTGGATTAATAAAATGTGGTATATGTATACTATGGAGTACTACTCAGCCATAAAAAATGATGAACTACCTACTGTATTATCCTGGGTGGAGCTGGACACCATTCTTCTAAGTGAAATATCACAAGAATGGAAAAACAAACACCACATGTACTCACCGTTAAATGCATACTAATTGATCAACACTAATGTGCACATATGGGAGGTAACATTCATAGGGTATTGGGCAGGTGGGAGGGGAGAAGGAGATGGGTAAATCCACACCTAAGGGATGCGGTGTGCACTGCCTGGGGGATGGGCATGTTTATCGGGTGGTACAAAGGCAATTTATGTAACCAAAGCATTTGTACTCCCGTAATACTCTGAAACAAACAAATAAACAAAAAAGTAGATGGATGTACTAAAGACATATAAAAACTGAATAAAGTTCAGAATATTATGTACAGTTAAAAAAAGAGACAATGGGAGAATTACAAGTAAAGATCATAAGCAAAAAGCAGTACAGTCTTTCTTAAATATTTTTGTTTATGTAGTTATGTTTGGCCTAGTCAATGCTAATTCATATAAATATTGATTGAAAATATCAGAAAACCCAATTAACAACAGCTTATATATCAATATTGTTCATTTGTTTATAAAACAAAAAGACTAGCTTTGCTTAAACTTTTCAAAGACTTGAACCCCGATAATCTTTCTTCCTAGTATATGGTCAATTATTAGTCTTTCACATTGTGCATTTAGAATATGAATATGGGTTAGGTTTCCATAAACATGACTTTTCCATGCCATTGTTAAATTCCCTTATATTTTGTTAATTATTTGCCTTTCTATTCATTTCTGTAAATAGAAGTTATAACATACTCTATTTCCAATAACTCTATTTTCAATAAATTTTATCCAAAGTTGCCTAAAAAAAAGGAAAGAAAATCAAATCAATGAGAATCAATGCTAAAATGTTTTGTACACTGTAGAGGTAACTAATATAAAGTATTATCAGTAATACTGTTGTTAATAATAATATCCTATATCATAAACATAATCAACTCTTTGATGAAGGGATAATATAAAAATATATTTTCTCTTTACTTCATCAGGCTCAGGATATACATATTAGAGCTCTCTGAATGTGATTTACAAATAAAATGCCATGATTTGTCAGTATGTGAAAACGCATATAATCACATAAGCTAGTTCTTAAAATCAAATAAACTATGCATACTGTATTGTCATGAATATTCATACACAAATTATAAAATCAAAACTAACAAGCTAAAGAGTAAGTTAAATATAGTTATCCTTTTATGTTCAAATATAATTTTTTAAAACCTGTTGCCATCCACATCTATCATTTTTAAAAGGCTTTACCAAGTGGCTGAGATTTTTCAGATTTTTAAGACAGACATGAATTCCAAGAAGAATAAAATGAAATTCACAACAAAGACAAAGAACTGGTCTTAACAAAAAAAAAAGAGAGAGAGAGAGAGAAAGACAGAAACAAAGAAGTAACAGCTTCAAAATACTTCGAGAGAACAATCTTCATGTCTTTTTAAAGTAACCAAAGACTTCTTAAACAGAACACAAAAAACACTAACCATTTAAGGAATAAAAAAGCTAACTAGACTATATTAAAATTAAGAATGATCTTCTTCAAAAGATACCATTAAGTGCCTGAAAAAGCAACAAATGAAGTAGGTAAAGACATTTTCTATAGATGTATCCAAAAAAGGATTCATATCCACAGTATATAAAGAAAATCTAGTAGTCAGTTTAAGAAACACAGATAATCTAATAGAAGACATATCCAAATGGCTAAGAAACATGAAAATATACTCAATTTTATCAGTTATCAGAGAAATGCAAATTAAAATAAAAACGTGACTCTAATAAAATGGTAAAAATACCAAGTGTTGGTGAAGTGAAAGCAAGCAGACTTCTCATACATACCTGGTAGGAATATAAACTGACACAACTACTTGGTAAAACTCTTTGGCAGTATATACTGAGGCTGAACACATGAATACCCAATGATCCAGTAATTACATTTCTGGGAATATATACTGAATGAAAATCCATATACACATTCACCAATGTACATGTACTAGAATATTCACTCACAAGGGGGCTCTCAGCAATTGCCCAAAATAAAAGCTATCCAAATGACCACAAAGTATAAAATAAATAAAGTGTGGCACATTCAAATAAATCAAATACTCACAGAAATACAAAAATATCCAGCTCCCAACAAGGTAAGTAACACAATGCCTAGCAATTGATCAAGGATTATTAGGCATGCAAAGAGGCAAGAAAACACAAACCAAAATGAGAATATTCAATCACTCAGAAATGATCCAGAACTAACATAAAAGCTAGTATTAGTAAACAGGGACATTAAAAGATATTACAACTTTATCCCGTATGTTCAAAAAAGTAAATAAAGATATGGAAGATAAAAAATAAATGGTCAGCCAATGTGGGAGCACATGCCTGTAGTTCCAGCTACCTGGAAGTCTGAGACAGGAAGATTGCTTGAGTCGAGGAGTTCGATACCAGCCTGGGTGATATAGCAAGACGCCATCTCAATAAAAGAATCTTCTAGATATGAAGACTACAACATCCAAGATGAAAAATATACAGGCCAGGATTTATAGCAGATTAGACATTGCTAAGGAAAAGACTGGTGAACCTGAAGACACAGCAATGGGAATTACCCAAAATAAAACAAAAAGAGGGAAAAAAACTTTACATATATTATAAAAGAACACCATGAGCTGTGGCACAATTTCATGCAAGCTAATATAGTTCCAGAAGGAAAGGAAAGAAAAAATATTTAAAGACAACATGGCCACCCCCAAATTTTAATTTGAGGAAAACTAGGAAACAACAGATCCAAAAAGCTCAGCAAAAACACAAGAAACATGAAGAAAACTACACCAAAGGATATCACAGAAAAATTGTTGAAAACCAGTGATAAAGAGTACTCACCAGCAAATTGGTTTCCTTGATCATCACTTAAGTGCACATTTGGGAATAACACCAACTGGGTATTGGACAGAGGTGGGGGGGGTGGGAGGCCATGGGTGTATACCTACATGATGAATGCGATGCGCACTGTCTGGTGAATGGACATGCTTGAAGCTCTGACTCAGGGTAGGGGGGGTGGGGGGTGCATGGGAAATATATATAACCTGAACTTTTGTACCCCCCTAATAAACTGAAATAAAAAATATAAAAAGAAAAAAAAAAGAGTAAACCTTAAAAGCAATCAAGAAAAAAAAAGACATACTATGTACAAAGAAAGAAAAAGATGACCTTAGATTTCTCATTGCAAACAAAACAAGCAAGAAGATAGTGGAGCAACATCTTTAAAGTACTGAAGGAAAAAGAAAATCATCAACCCAGAAGTCTATACCCAGCAAAATTATCTTTCAAAAATAAAGGCAAAATGAAAACATTTTCAGATATACAAAAGCTGAAAGAATACATGACCAGCAGACCTGCATTACAAGAAATCTTTAAGGAAGTCCTTCAGGTAGCTGGAAAATAATACCAGATGGAAATACAGATTTACACAAAGGAATGAAGGACACCAAAAATGATAACCTCTTTAAAGTATATTTGACTATGTAAACAAAAATAGCAATGTACTATAGGGTGTATAACATATGAATAAATAAAATATATGACAACAATAGCATAAAGGCCAGAAGGGGGAAAGTGAAGTATATTACTGTAAGGTTCTTTACATATGTGAATTGATATGATGTCACTTGAAGGTAGAATGTGATAAGTTAAAGATGTATACTACCAACCTTAAAGCAACCACTAATAAATAACACAATAAAAAGTTAGAGCTAACAGGCCAACAATATGGAGATTACTCAAAGAATTAAAAATAGACCTATCATTCAATCCAGCAATCCCACTATTGAGTATCTACCCAAAGGAAAAAAAGTCATTTTATCAAAAAGACACCTGCATTTGAATATTTACTGCAGCACAATTCACAACTGCAAAGATGTGGAACCAACCCAAATGTCCATCAATTCATGAGTGGATTAACAAAATATGGTATATGTATACTATGGAGTCCTACTCAGCCATAAAAAAGGATTAATTAATGCCTTTTGAAACAATTTGGATGGAACTGGAGACCATTATCCTAAGTGAAATATCACAAGAATGGAAAAACACCACCACATGTACTCACTATTAAACTGGAACTAAACGATGAGCACACAGGAATGTAAAACTTAATGGGAATCAAGCAGGGGGAAGAGGGGAGGAGTGGAGGGGCAAAAACCTACCTAATGGGTACAATGAATACTATTTGGGTGATGGGCACACTTATAGCTGTGACTCAAGCATTACAAAAGCAATCCATGTAACCAAAAACATGTGTAGCCCCTTAATACTTTGAAATAAAAGAATGAATAAATAAATAAATAAGCCAATAAAAGTTACAAAATGGAATCATAAAAAATACTCAATCCAAAAACAGGTAGAAAAAGAAGGAAAGGGAACAAAGAGCAGATTTTAAAAATAGAAAAAGCAAATAATGAGATGATACACTTAACCTAACTTTATCAATCATCATATTAAATGTACACAGTTTAAACACCTTAATTAAAAGGCAGAGATTATCAGATTGGATAAAAAACTAAGACCCAACTATGCATTTCCTACAAGAAACACACTTTAAACAAAAAGACACAAATTGATTAATTGTAAAAGACCAAAAAAAAGATATGCTAGGCAACTCTAAGCAAAAAAAAAAAAAAAAAAAAAGCTGAAGTGGCTATACTAATATAAGACAAAGTAGATTTCACAGCAAAGAATATCTCCAGAAATAAAGAAAGTCATTTTATAATTATAAAAGAGTCAATTCAGTAAGAGATCATAACAATTCTAAATGTTTATGCACCTAACAACAAAGCTTCAAAATACAGCAAAATGACATATAACAAAACCGGTTTTCTTTTCTCATCAAAGTTATTTGGAAACAATACTGAACCAAAGGACGTTATTCAAGGACCTGTTGTATGTCATTTTGCTTAAAGTCAGTTTCCAAGAGCCTATCAACCTACTGTAAATGAAGCAGAAACTGATAGAACTTCAGCAAGAAATAGACAAATCCACAATGACAGATGTTAAACCATTTTGGTCCCTGAGACACAACTGGTATATTAGAGGTAACCCCAAACTACAGTTTTTCCTTAATGGCTCTTAGGCCCATCATGTCCTAGATCATCTAAGAGGAAAACCTTGAAAAATCCTAGCCAGAGGGGGACATGGTATCTGTGGGAAGACGAGGCTTGATAAAAAAAAAATAGTAAGATAAAAATCCCTAATTGTCTCCCTCACAGATATCTTGTAAAAATAATTTTCAATTTTGATATTTGGTCAAGATGATACTTACTAGGAGGGCCATTTGGATTTACATACATATACCTTGACAGAACAGTGTACAACTGTTGAGATGGAAAATTATATAATACAAGGAGAAGAGTTTATAGCTCAGAAAAGGTAGCAAGATAAATTTAAAGCTAGAAAGATCAGGACATATTTAGCATTGTTAAAATAATCTAATTTTTACAACCATGTTCTAATATTACTAGAAATCAAATAATAGAGACACAACCAAGTTTAAGCATCTTGTATTACACTTACTATGAATTAACTTCCTGTAGATGACTCAGAGGGTGGTAAAATAAAACAACTTGAGCTGAAAACTACCACCTTCTAAGCACTTAGACATTTATGAGATATCAAAATGCCAATGACTTCAAACAGAAAGGAAATTAAAACAAATGAACAAAACTATCCATCAGATAAATGCCACAGAAAATGAGAGATGAGTGACTCAAACTAAAGTAACTTTACTAAAATCCTTAGCAGAACAAAAGTTACTAGAAAATTTCTATATAACAGAAAAGGAGATACTAAAGCATCAAGAATTTCAGTAGGAATATAATCCAGTTAGAAATATATTGCAAACATTAAAAGGAATATATGCATTTATAAGAAAAACACGGAAAACATTTATTTATCTGTTCTACCTCTGTCCACTGACGTGGCCTATGAGAATGGCATCCTATAATGGACCCTTGTGCTCAGTTTACAGTCTCTAACCCTATCTTTCTGCTAAAGGAAATCAGGGTTCATTGGGAAACGGCTGATTTCCTATCTGATGCTGAAAAGCAAAAAGTGGGCCTGAACACCTTGTTACAGAAGAAAACAAGACGTTTCCAAAGATTAAGTAGGTTTTGTTGAAAGATACAGAAGCCAATCTCAAAGGACCTTCCACTTGCCAAAGTCAAGACAATCTGAGCATCAAAAGGAGATTATTGGCTGAGATCACCCAACATACAGTAAATCTGAAAAGCCATGAGTCCATAGACAGACAGAAAATATTAGCATTAAAATTCTTAAATGAGATGAACAGAATATTATATTTCTGGTGAGGCAACAAAAAAAGTCTTGACAAAGTAGGGCAAAAACCTCAGGACATGCATAAAGACCTAGAAATTCACCAAAGTAATATCAATTACAGGATTCATAAATCTTTATATATTCTGGGTTTGTATACCCACAGAAGAGAGAAATTAGTCCTCCATAATGAACAAACCTTGATGTCATGTATTCTAAAATTTAAAACTCCACTATCAAGAAATATCCTTCACGTTATTCCCTCAATGTCATATTTCCCTTTGTTCTGAACGAAGACTCCAATTCCCTTGAATCTTATCTTGTGACTCCCCTTTACTATACTTACAGTGACTCCCCTTGTTTTATATTTCACCTTGGTTACTGTGACTTTCAAAATGTATATTTGAATCTCTTTTGAAATGCATATTTGACCTCATTAATTACTCTTCCTGTTTTCAAAATTATACTTAACTTAAATTTGTACACTTTTAAGTACTAGGGCCTCCCTCCTTGTGGATACCAAAACAATTTCTGGAAAGGTCTAAGAGGGTGATTTTGGGTTATACTCATTTAGTTTTTTTTCTTTATGGACTCCACTGCGGTTTGGAGAGGTTATACTCATTAGAAAAAGAGAATCCACATAATGGACGATTAGAACAGAAATACGACATTCTTCTGGCTAATGGGCAATTCCCCTCATTCTTTCCCAAATGCAGATATTTTTAGTGAAGGGCAAATGTAATATCTCCAAAAATTCTGAGAAAATAGTCTTATTTCTATAATAATACAAGACTTTACTACGTATGTTGTTCATAATGGCAAAAAAACAAACCAATCCAAATATCTATCTACAGTAGAATGACGGCCAAGCGCGGTGGCTCACACTTGTAATCCTAGCACTCTGGGAGGCCGAGGCAGGTGGATTGCTCAAGGTCAGGAGTTTGAGACCAGCCTGAGCAAGAGTGAGACCCCCATCTCTACTAAAAATAGAAAGAAATTATCTGGCTAACTAAAAATATATATAGAAAAAATTAGCTGGGCATGATGGCACATGCCTGTAGTCCCAGCTACTCGGGAGGCTGACGCAGGAGGATCGCTTAAGCCCAGGAGTTTGAGGTTGCTGTGAACTAGGCTGACGCCATGGTACTCACTGTAGCCCTGGCAACAGAGCGAGACTCTGTCTCAAAAACAAACAAACAAAAAAAAAACAGTAGAATGAATAATCTGTGGCAATTCATACAATGAAATATCATACAGCAGTAAAAATAAACTAGAACTACCCACAACATGAACAAACCTCAAAAATACAATGTTGAAAGCCATAAGCAAGTAACAGAAGCAAAATATAGCTTGATGTCATTTACAAAAATGTAAGAAAAAACAAAACTAAATAATCAAGGATACAAGAATAGTGGCATTTTTCTAGGCATAGGGAGGGACACAACTGAGTAAAAGCACAGAGAGATTTAAAAATTACTCATAATGGTGTATTTCTTATATTGAGTACAGTTTTATTATTAGCCTTTTTTTTTTTTTTTTTTTTTTGAGACACGGTCTTGCTCTGTCTCCCAGGCTAGAGAGTAGTGGCGTCATCAATGCTCACTGCAATCTCAAATTCCTGGGCTCAAGCAATCTTCCTGTCTTAGCCTCCTGAGTAGCTGGGACTACAGGCCCACGCCACCATGCCCAGCTAAATCTTCTATTTTTGTAGAGGCAGGGCATCACTCTTGCTCAGGCTGGTCTCAAACTTCTGAGCTCAAGCGATCCTCCCTCCTTGGCCTCCCAGAGTGCTAGGATTACATGTCTGAGCCACTGCGCTCGGCCTTATTGTTAGTCTTGAAAGTATACATATAAGTTTTTATCTTCTCTATGTATGAACAATTCATAATTTCAAAAATTTTAAATACTTAGAATATAAAGTTATTAAAATAATAAGAATTAAGTATTTATAATAATAATAACAAAGAAGAAAAGGTCCTTCCACTGGATTCTGTCATATCTCCTATACTTACTACTATAAGGAGAGCTAGGTGACAATAAGACCAACATGCTGAGATTAGTGGAGTGGGAAGGTGGATACAACATGGGTTCTTGATGATGCTACAATGGCACAAAATTAACCAGCCTAGAGCCTGCCTTACCTCAGGACTTCTGTTTGTGTGACAATAAATCTCCTTATTATTTAAGCCATTTTCAAATGGTTTATTTGCATCCAATAGCATCCCTTCTGATTTGATCTACCTCTATAGTTTTATAATGGACTGTGCTTGTACTTTATCACAAATATCATAATAGGATTATTTTTGTGATTGTTTAATGTCTCTCATCTGTTGGGCTATAAGTTTCTTGAGAGTAAAGATTGTATCTGCCATACCTTCAGCAATAACTCTAGTGCCTGGCACATAGTAAGCTCTCAATAAATACCTGTGGAATGAATAAATAACTTCATTCATCTAATCCCATACTTGTTTATTATTTCAACAAAGCTACAATAAACATCTTGCACATGTGTTCTCCACACATACAGAGAACTTCTCTAAGGTAAATGATTAAAGGTAGAAATGCTGAGTCCTAAGTAACATATAATTTCAATTTTTCCAAGTATTTTCAAATTTCTCACAAAGAGGTTATACCAATTTACCCACCCAACAGCAGTGTTTGAGTTCCTATTTTTTCATATCCTTGCTAACACTTGATATCATCAAATCTTTACATTTTTGTATAACTGATAAGAAACTATCTCATTTTAATTTGCATTCCTCTTATTATTAGGATAAGCATTTTCTTATGCTTGCCTGGCCATTCAAGTTTCTACTTAAAAAGCACCTGTTCATTTTCTTGGCTCATTTTTTTTTTTTGGGTTGTTCATGTTTTTCATATTGATTTGTGGTTCTTTATTATTTTGGAAACTAATCCTTTCTGATTTTATGTATATATATATATATATATATATATATCCACACATGCACACATGGAGATTTTTTTCTTGGAAGACATGGTCTAGAGCCTGGAAGAAGTGGTAGTCAGTTGGTATAAGGTCTGGTGAATAAAGTGAATGACAGAGAGTTTCTAAGTCTAGTCTCTGTAGTTCGAGCAGTGTTGTTTGTGTGACATGTGGTTGACTATTGTCTTGTAAGAGGATTGGCCTCTACTGACCAATCCCAGCTGTTTAATTGCAAGCATCTTCATCATTTCATTCAATTGGTTGTAGTAGACATCTGCTATAATCGATGGACTAGGTATTATGAAGCTGTAGTGGATAATACTAGCACTGGACCACCAAACAGACACTATTAGCTTTTTGTGATGAATATTTGATTTTGGACTGTGTTTCAGTACTTTATCCAGTCATTGTGCCGAATGCTTGTGATTGTCAAAAAGAATCTATTTTTTATCACACATAACAATATGGTATAGAAATGGTTCACCTTTATGTCACGACAGCAAAAAAAGGCAAGTTTCAATACAATTTTTCTTTTGATATGTGTTTATTTAATACCCATTTATCCAGCTTCTTTACCTTGTCAATTTGTTTTAAATGGTCTAAAATTTTTAGAATAGTAACATCAAACCTTGTTGTTAACTTATGTATAAGTTGAGATGAATTTACTTCCACTACAGTTTTTAGTTTATCATTATTCACCTTGGTCTCAGGTCATCCACGTGGCTCATTTTTAAGATTAAAATTACCAGAACAGAACTTTTTAAACCATCAAAGTACTATGTGTTCATTAGCCACATCCTTTCCAAACATTTTGTTCGTATTTTGAGCTGTCTGTGTTGTATTGGTTTTACAACGGAACTCATGTTTGAAAATAATACAAAAATTGTACAAAAATTGTTCTAAACAAAATTTGAAAGATAACCACAAGTCAAAATGTGCATTTGAAAGAATGAGGATGTACCTTTACAATAAAAATAAAACAAGAAGTGTCAAAGTGAAATGTCAGATATTAACTATCAAACTTAGTACTTAGGGAAATTGGACATTTCATACTTAATAACCTAATATTACTGATTTTGCTTTTCTATCCTTACCACTCTAGTGAAAATGCTCTCTCAAATGTCATCCGCAATTTTCTCATTGCCAGATCCTACAGCCTCTACTCAGGCCATTTCCTGCTCAAGCTCTTTTGAGCATTTATACTCTTTGTTCAACCCCCTTCTTCCTGAAAATCTCTTTCCTTTGGTTTCTGTGACAGCATACTAATATGGGTTTTGTCTCATATATTGCCTTTCCCTTCTCAATTTAATTCACTGATCCCAGGCTGGGCATGGTGGCTCACACCTGTAATCCTAGCACTCTGGGAGGCTGAGGCGAGAGGGTAGCTTGAGCGGAGGAGTTCAAGACCAGCCTGACCAAGAGCAAGACTCTGTCTCTACTAAATATAGAAAAAGTAGCCAGGCATGGTGGCACATGCCTATAGTCCCCCAGCTACTTGGGAGGCTGAGGCAGGAGGATCCCTTGAGCCTAGGAGTCTGAGGTTGTTGTGAGCTGGGCTGGCGCCATGGCACTTGCCAAGGTAACAGAGACTCTGTCTCAAAAAAAAAAAAAATTCCTTCCTCCTCAGCATATTCTTAAAGACAGATATTCTCCACCTATATTTTCCATCAATATGACCTTATCTACTGGCCTTAAATGCCACCTCGTTGAAAACAGTTAACAAATTAATATGTCTCCCCTTCATTCCCAAACAGCCTAATTCAAACACCACGTGTCCAAATTTAAATTATCTTCCCCCCAAAATCCAAGCTTCCTCTAATATACCACATTTGGTTCTTAACACTACCTACCATCCAAGATTAGAGGGCTTTAAGTATTCTTTGTCTCCTCTCTGTCTCTTAAGACCCCATATCCAAATCATTTGCCAGATACTATTGATTCTACCTTAAAATATCTCAAACCCACCCTCTCCTTTCCATTTCCACTGCCCTATATCAGAGTCATCATATGCTGCCTGCTAATTGACTTCCAATCCTTCTGTATTGCCATCAGTTATCTCTCTAAAGCATCAAATGGAAAAACATATTTTCTTTTAGTTTACATGCAACACTTGACTTCTGACACCAAATGTGTGGGGGTTTTTCCCACACCAACCAATTTTCCATTCTCTGTCCACTAACTAGGTGTCCTATAATTCAACTATGACACTAACCACTTGAAGTTAGCACAGACCCCACAGGTTAAGGGCTCAGTCCCGTAAGACTAACCTCTACTTCAGATGCCAATCATAAGAAGAGGATTTCAGGTTATCCACACTTTCATCCAACTTGGATACAAATCAATGATTCCCACTACCTACTCTTCAGGTTCAATAATTTGTTATAATGGCTCACACAACTCAGAGAAACATTTACATTTTCTACTTTATTATAAAGAATATGATAAAGCAGCGGTCCCCAACCTTTTTGGCACCAGGGACAGTTTCATGGAAGACAATTTTTCCACAGATGGGGGTGGGAAGTACGGAGCCAGGGGTGGGGGAAGAAGTGGGGAGGAGGCAGAGCACAGACTGTGATGTGCAGCCCTGTTTTCCTAACGGGCCACAGACAGGTACCAGGCAGGAGCCCAGGGGTTGGGGACTGCAGTGATAAAGGATACGGATGAAGAGCTATATAAAGCAAGGTCCAGAAGAGTCCCAAGTGCAGGAGCCTCTGTCCCCATGGAGTTGAGGTGTGTTACCCTTCTAGCAGGTGGATATGTTCACCAACCCAAAAGCTCTCCCAAAACTGGACTTTAGGGACTTTTATAGAAGTGTCATCACAGGAGCATGATTAATTATCAACTCAATCTCCAGTTCCTCTCCCTTCCCCAGAGGATTGGGGATGGGGCTCAAAGTTCCAAACTTCTAATCACAACTGTTCTTTCTGGTGAATAGATCCCATCCAGGCACCCACCAAGAGTCACCTCATTAGAACAAAAGATGCATTCTAACCACCCAGGACATTCCAATGGATTTAGGATCTCTGTATAAGACATTTCTATCACTCAGGAAATTACAAGAATTTTGGGAACTCCGTGTTAGGAACTGGCATCAAAGACCAAACACTAGAACAAAAGATGCTACTAGATCCCTATCACTCAGGAGATTACAAGGGTTTTAGGAGCTCTGTGTCAGGAACTGGGGGCAAAAACCAATATATATATTTCTTATTATTTCACAAGCATTATGTTTAGTTATGATTGTCATGTGCCCATTCTGGGCATGATCAATCTCCTAGCCAGCATATTCTCAACAAATGATTACTGAAAATAATTAATTGAAATTTGGTATTTTGTCGCTCAAAAATCTAGGAGAATAATAATTGTTGTAATTAAGAAGCCAGCTAGGTACCCCACCCCCTACCACTCTGAAAACATAGTAAACTTGCTTGAACCAAAAATTACAGGTCATGCAGAAGTCCAACGCTAGCCCCAAGATTTCTGCTCATTCATTCTCCACGGCTTAAGTTTTCACGGTCCTACCTGCTTCTAGCTCCTGCAATGATAATGTTATGTTTTTTCATTCCAGATGCCAAATTCAACACTTTTCCAAAAAATACTTTTATGTCAAACATTTCATGAGCTTAACTGACATTATTGAAGATCAGGGGATGTTAACAAGGAAACCTCTCAATGGACATATAGCCAGCCTCCTCCCACCTTTTTGGCTCTCTCTCCTTTTTTATTCCCTCACCCCACACCTTTCCCCTTTCCTATTCCCTTCCCCCACTCCTAGTCAAGAACAGAAGAGTCTTTTATTTGACTCATAGTTGCAATAGCCATTTACTTTTTTTTTTAATTTCAGCATATTGTGGGGGTACAAAAGTTTAGGTTATGTATATTGCCATTTACTTTTAATCTCTTGAATTTTCAAAGTATTTCTTCAAAAAAATATATAATGCTATCCCTAAAAGAAATTCTAATGACAACACTTTTTCAAATTCCCTATATCATGAATAATATCATTTAGAATGCTTATATGTACCAGACACATCACTAAACACCTATGAAATAGGTATCATTAATACTTAGGGAGATCAACAATTAAAAAGCAAAAAGAGCCAAAATTTAAACCCAGACATGTCTGACCCCAAAGCCTATACTCTTAACCATAGTGCTGTGGCTATCCTTTGTCTGTAAAAAAATGACCTAACTCTTCGGTATAGTATTCAAGATCCTCCTCCATAATTTGATCCTTTTCAGAATTATCTCCCACCACAGCTAAACTGGACATCTCTCTGTTTCCTAAATATGCTCTCTAATATCTCACTACTATTGCTTTCATCATGCCATTCTATTTACCAAAAATGCATCCCTTCATTAAGACTTCCTACTCATATTTCAAGATTGTTGTAAGGATTCAATGAGTTATTACATGTAAATTTCTTAAACTACTGCCTGTCACAGTTTTAAATGCTCAATAAATGTTAGCTGTTATTATCACAAGCCATTTACAAGATTTTAGAAAATTGCTCAGCCTGGGTGACATTGTGAGACCTACAAAAAATTTTTTTAAAAATTAGCCAGGTGTGTAGGTGCTTATATTCGTAGTTACTTGGGAGGCTGAGGCAAGAGAATTGCTTGAGCCCATGAGTTGGAGGGTGCAGTGAGCTGTGATCACACCACTGCACTCCATGGAGCCTAAGCGACAGAGTGAGAACCTGTCTCAAACAAAAAAAAAAAAAACTGCTAATAAATGATATACCAAAATAGGTCAACCAAAAATGAATAAAAGCCTTGATATTAACATACTCACACACATTCATTCTCTCTCTCTGTCTCTCTCACACACACAACCAAGCAAAGATGTATATTAAAAAGAATACCAGTATTAGAGACATAGTCTTAGATTAAATTTCAGCTCTGCCACTTAATACTCATGAGACTTTGGATAAAATATTTAACTTTTTAAAGCTCTTGCCTTTACATTCAGAAGATGGAGATACTTGAATCTACCTTGTAGGTTTGTGGTGAGAATGAAAGATATTTCCCAAAGAGCCTAGCATGGTGCCTGGCACTCAATAAATGGCATAAATTATTAAAAGAAAATATAAGATAATTATTGAAAGAATGAGTATACATAGAAATTCAGAAATATCAAATAAAGTCAATTTCAGATACTGAAGCATCCTTAAGAATTGAAAAAAATCATCATTTTTAGGTTATCTATGGTGATACCTTTATTCATTATCATATAATTTGAAGTTATCAGAGAACTTGATAAAGAATATCAATTCAAATAATGTTTACTTAGTACTCATACTATTAGTCTAAAACTATGAGGGATATAACAAAAGATGACAAGAACCTTATCCTCAAGTAGTTCACAAGAAACCCAAACCATATGGTAATATATTGTGTGCTACATAAACTACAAATAGTTAACAGAAATATAGCAAAAGTGGATTAGTCTGGAAATAAAATAGTAAAAACAGTTACACAATGAGTTTTTACAAAAATTTTTAAGTGTTTTACAAAGTTAGCACTTACCTTCATATTTAAAATGGTAACATTTTCCAAGCAATAATACAGGGGAATTTCTACTAAAATATGTCTTTGTTTTCAACACCCAACCTAACCAGAAAAAAAAGAAAAAGAATTTTGTAATTAAAAGATTTCAGCCTAAAAGTCTAAGAGAATTTTATTTAATTTCAAATCATCAATTATCACTTATGGATGTGTATTCTTGGGGTTTTTTTTTTTTGTTTTTGTTTTCGTTTTATTCTTATTTCAGCATATTGTGGGGGTACAAAAGTTTAGGTTACATATATTGCCCTTGCCCCCACACCCCCCACCCCGAGTCAGAGTATTCTTGGGTTCTTATGGTACGAAATTTAAAAGGTACAAATTCTACTCCATTTTCCCTGACCACTTTTCCCAACCATTGCTCACAAAGGCAACAAATGTTATCAATTTCTTATTTCCTTCCATCTTGGGCAATTAAAAAGCTTAAAGTATTTGAACATTCCAATGAAGTAATTTAGGGAAAAGATCATACGGTAGACTATTGCTTATGATAAAAGTAGACCTCTGAATGTTCCTAGAGAAATTGGCTATAACTCCCAATTGGCTATAACTCCATCATTTCAGCCAAATTAAGGTGTCTGAAAGTGGTATAGCTTTCAGACATCCCCATCCCAAATTTCCACCTCTCCATCCTCAACCCCCAAATTCAGTTGCAAACTAATTCTTACAATTTTGTTCCTACTAAACCATCAATCCTTTTTGGCTTTTCATGATGCCATTAATAGTTCTGAATTCCCTGAGAAAAGTTATTGCCCACTACATTCTTGAAAATAGATGAATGTACATTTTCACAAGTATATAAAATTCCTGAATGTTAATGATAGGCTTAAAAGCATCTCCTAAAATACAAGAGTGTATAAATAGAAATGATCTGAAATTAGGAGTCTTAAGTAGACTATCTGCCCCTTATATTTAACAGAGTAGTTAAAAAGTTTAAAAGGGGTGAATGAAAGTGCTCCCTTAAGGTAATATACAAATAAATAAAAATATGCATTTATAATAAAGATGATGCAAGTCTCTGAATTTGGTAATGAAAGAGAATGAGAAGTCAAATAATACAATAATTAGACTTCATTAAACTTCACTTAGATTACAACACTTTGCAAAATAGTTCCTCTGAGGTCAGTCTTTCCCTACCTAGCAAATGCCACAGATCACTGCCAAATTAATCTCCCTATGGCTAAGCTTTTATTAGGTAACTATTCTGCTCAAAAAATACTTCAATTACTTATTAATTATCAGATTTATTATGATCTTCTCAGTCATACTAAAGACTTTCCATAACATGATACAAATTACCTTTATAGCAATATTTCCCACTACCCTTCAGCTATACTCAAAGTGAGCTTTGCTACTTGGCTCATGCTATGCCCTGACAAAAATGTCCTCCCCAATATCAGTCCATCTCAATCCTGCTCCTTCACCTGGCTCAAATATGCTGTTCTAAGCCATTTTTTTTTTCCCCACCTGGCTCTGATTCTCCTTTCTAAGCTACAATGGGAAATTAGCATTAACTGACCATCTATTG
Organism: Lemur catta; assembly: GCF_020740605.2. Classification (NCBI taxonomy): domain Eukaryota; kingdom Metazoa; phylum Chordata; class Mammalia; order Primates; family Lemuridae; genus Lemur; species Lemur catta. The sequence continues at coordinate 78,671,820 of NC_059130.1, forward strand.
TATACCAACAATTAGGCTAGGAGCTTAACATACATTATCTTTTAGAAATATTATTAGTATTATACTGGACTAATTCTTATTTCTAAAACAGTAAAAAATTCCTCCCCTCCAGAAAGCATTATTTCCAGGCAAATCCTAAAAACTTAATTTTTAAAAGCTCAAATAAAAAGAACCACCTTTAAGGAGAAACTTCTCCCTTTCTCCCTATATTTTATATTCTACCTATTCTCTCTTGCCAATCATCAGTCCTTTCTCAAGAAAAGAAAATTATAAAAATCAATTGTATTTCTACATACCAGCAATGAACACTCCAAAATGAAATTAAGAAAGCAATTCATTTTATAATCGCATCAAAAAGAATAAAATAGAAATAACTTTAACAAAAGGAATATAAGACTTAGAAAACTATAAAACATCATTGAAAGAAATTTAAAAATTCCTAAATAAATGGAAAGACATCCATGTCCATGTATTGAGAGGCTTAATATTGTTAAGATGGCAAGACCTCCCCAATTCGATCTACAGATTCAGTGAAATCCCTACCAAAACCCCAGCTGGCTTTCTTGCAGAAATTGGCAAGATGGATCATAAAACTCATATGGAAATGCAAGAGATCCAGAATAACCCAAACAATCTTGAAAAAGAACAAAGCTGAAAGACTCACACTTTCAATTTCCAATTTTACTACAAAGTTACAGTAATCATGACAATGTGGTACTGGCATAAAGATAGACATATAGATAAATAGAATATAATTGAGAGTCCAGAAATAAACCCAGACATCAATGGTGAACTGATTTCAGACAAAGGTGTCAAGACCATTGAAAGGAGAAATAACAATCTTTTCAACAAATGAAGCTGGGACAACTAGATACCACACACAAAAAAATGAAGTTGGACCCCTACCTAATACCATATGTAAAAATTAACTCAAAAGTAGATCAAAGACTTAAATATAAGAGTAAAAACATTAAAACTCTTAGAAGGAATCATAGGTACAAATTTTCATGATCTTGATTTAGGCCATAGCTTATTATGACATCAAATGCACAAGCAACCAAAGAAAAAATAAATATATTGGACTTCCTCAAAATTACAAAGTTTTATGCTTCGATGGACACTATCAAGAAAATGAAAAGACAACCCAAAAATGAGATAAAATGTGAGGAAATCATATATTTGCTAAGGGATTTGTGTCTAGAATATATAAATAACTCATAATTCAATAATAAAAAAGACAACCCAATTACAAAATGGGCAAAGGACCTGACTAGACATTTCTCCAAAGAAGATACACAAATGGCCAGTAAGGTTATGAAAAGATGCTCAATATCATTAGTCATCAGGGAAATCAAAACTCTGGGAGACAGCAATTCACACCCACTGGAATGACTAATAAAAAAGATGACAATAACAAGTGTTGACAAGGATGTGGAGAAATTTGAACCCTCAAACATTGCTGGTGAGAATGTAAAATGGTGCAGCTACTTTGGAAACTAGTTTGGCAGTTCCCTCAAAGGCTAAACTTAGAGTTAACATAAGACTCAGCAATTCCACTCCTAGATTTGGGTATAGAACCAAGGAAATTAAAAAACATATGTACACACAAAAATTTACATACAAATGTTGACAGCAGCATTATTTATAACAGCCAAAAAGTGGAAACAACCCAAATATCTATGAACTGATGAATGGTAAACAAAATTTTGTATAACCACACAATGAAATATTATTCAGCCATATAAAAGACTAAAGTATCAATACACACATGCCAAAACAAGATGAATCTTGAAAATATTATGCTAAATGATGGGAGACACAAAAGGCCACAAGTTACATGAATGTATTTACATGAAAAGCCCAGAATAATCAAATCCATAGAGACAGAAAGTAAATTAGTGTTTCTAAGAGATGGATGGAGGAGAATGGGGAGTGGCTACTGATAGATAGATACAAGGTTGCTTTTTGGGGTGATGAAAACATTCTAGAATTAGATGTGATAATCATTGCACAACCTTGTAAATATACTAAAAAGCACTGAGTTGTATACTTTTTAAATTGACAAATGAAAAATTTGAACTGTATACTTTAAAAGGATGCATTTTATAATATATAAATTATATCTCAGTTTTTAAAAAGTTAATGTTCATCACTTAACTCCAGGAGAATGGCTTTTATCAAAAAGTCCCAAAACAACAAATGATGGCATGGATGTGGAGAGATAGGAACACTCATACACTGCTGGTGGGACTGCAAACTAGTACAACCTCTATGGAAAGTAGTATGGCGATACCGCAAAGAACTAAAAATAGAACTACCATTTAATCCAGCAATCCCACTACTAGGTATTTACCCAAAGGGAAAAAAAGACGTTTTACAAAACAGATGCCTACAATCGAATGTTTAAAGCAGCACAATTCACAATTGCAAAGATGTGGAAAGAACCCAAGTACCCATCAATACATGAGTAGATTAATAAAATGTGGTATATGTATACCATGGAGTACTACTCAGCTATAAAAAAAAATGGTGAACTAATACCTCTTGTATTAACCTGGATGGAACTGGAGACCATTCTTCTAAGTGAAGTATCACAAAAATGGAAAAACAAATACCACGTGTACTAACCATTAAATTGAACTAATCGATCAACACTTATGTGCACATATGGATGAAATAACATTCATCAGAAATCAAGCAGGTGGGAGGGGGGAGGAGGGGACAGGTAAATTTACACCTATGTGGGTACAATGCACACTATCTTGGGGATAGGCACACTTATAACTTTAACTCAAATGGTACAAAAGCAATTAATGTAACCAAAACATTTGTACCCCTGTAATATTGGGGAATTTTTTTAAAAATTAATGATCATAATTTTTAAAATGCAACGTCAGGTTATTGCCAAGTTATAGTTGTCTGCATAGCTATCTGGCCATGACTTCCAGTGGACCAGGAGCCAATTGCCAATCATGTTTTACCTGAATTTGCATTATTAAGGAAAGGGGTTTATTTTCATTCCAATTTTACGGATATGAACTGTTTCCTACTGAAACTGGTTCTGCTCCAGTACTTCTCCATCTTAGGTGAGTTTGAAAAATCTCCATATTATCCTTATTGGATTTGTTTTCAAACCAATTGTAACTAGGTTAAAAATAGGGTCTAGAAGAAATATAAGAGGTATTGGTATATGAACTTTACGTTATTTTGTGTATTCAGAGATCTATTTTGCTTATTTCCTGGTTTGGAAATGAAACTACCTGAAATTGAGTCTGAAAAACTGAAGTATTATCATCATCTGAATAAATTCTATGTGCTTTGGAAAGTTAAAAAAGTACACAAACCATGAGAATATCAATATACTCAAGCAAATTAAAAAAAAAAGACCAGACAGTATGCTTGATTACTAAGCAATGTTTATGATGATATTTCACTATTTCTTCAAGAGGTATTCTTAACTATATTCCTTATGGAAACATTTCATTCAAGTAAAGTATAGCATTTATTCTCAAGTAATTATCAGTGACTTAATAAAGAAAATGATACATATCTTCAAATATTTCTTCAGATTTAAACAATTTTAAAATCATGATACTTACTATATTTCATGTTGTTCCAAGCAGATATAAATTTAGTTTTTAGCTTGTCAACTTCATCTGTTCCTGTGGCCTCCATATTCAAATTCTAAAGAAAAAGCCATCACTTGATTGCATTCTTCTGTAGAGTTTAATCTTTTGTACTGACTTAAAAAAAAATTAAGGAAATATAAATAATCAGCACATATATGGTTATATGGTACCATACCTATTAGTTACTTAAGTGATTAAATATCATTTGAACTGGAAATGAACAAATCAATTTCTCATTTTATAGGCAGAAAACCAAATTCTCATTTTACAGACAGAAATCTTATAGAAGATATTCTATAAATATTATAATTACAAAAAATATTTAATACCAAATATTTAACAACAAAATTATCATATAAAACAAAGCAATGATCTCCACCAATTGCTCAAAATTGATACAATAATTCAATTAAGTAACAGTTTGGCTTTGGTGCTTGTGAGAATATGCAAGATTCGTTTTATTTGTAATTAAACAGCATAATTCATAATTACAAAGAAGTAGAAACAACCTAAGTACCTATCAATACATGAGTGGATTAATAAAATGTGGTATATGTATACCATGGAGTACTACTCAACTACAAGAAACAATGGTGATATAGCACCTCATGTATTTTCCTGAATAGAGCTGGAACCCATTCTACCAAGTGAAGTATCCCAAGAATGGAAAAATAAGCACCACATGTACTCACCATCAAATTGGTTTCACTGATCAACACCTAAGTGCACATATAGTAGTAACATTAATCGGGTGTCGGGCAGATGGGAGGGGGGAGGAGGGGATGGGTGTATACATACATAATGAGTGTGATGCACACCATCTGGGGGATGGACACGCTTGAAGCTCTGACTGGGAGGGGGAGGGGGGAGGGCAATATACATAACCTAAACTTTTGTACCCCCATAATATACTGAAATTTAAAAAAAGATTTTTTTTATTTGTAATCAGAGAAGGTGGTTTGAAAACGTAAAAAAAATGTTGACTATCTTCAGAATGGAGACTTCCACTGATAATAAGTCACTACTTTCACGTAAGTTTCATAAGTCTAATTGTTAAGTTTTTTTAATTAGACATCTCCTACATTTCCTTCCTATCTCAATACTACATTTTTTTTAAAAAAAGAATTTACAACAGAAAATGTTTTCTCACTTTAAAATAAGAATAAATGTAGCTCATAACTGTTTGTTTTATAACCAACTTGAGGGAAAATTGAGACATGTGATATAATCTGAAAGAGGAACAAATTATAACTGAAAATGCTTCCACTTATTTGCAATAGTTCACAGATGGTTTCCTTTTCAAGAGAAGAATACTACACAGAACATTACCCTTTTAGGGTTATAAATATCTACTCAAAAATATTGATATATTCATTTCTCTAACAATAGACAGTCCATTTTATAATATGTATTAAAAGCTACTAATTATACATTATAGTTCTGAGGCAAGAGAAAGCATGGTCTATTGGAAGAATTCAAAAATCTACTGTGACTAGAAAACAGAAAGTCCAAAAAAGTGGCTTGAGATGAGGCTATAGGGTTACACAGGGGCCAGAGCACAAGGGGCCTTGTAGGCCAAGTTAAGAATTTTCCCTCTTCCTAAGAGCAACTGGTTTCAAACAGGAATATCACAATCAGATTCAGTAAGTTTGTTGTTTGTTTTACTCCAATAGCAGTATGGAGAATAAACTGGAAAAGGACAAGAGTAGATAAGGAGAGTTTACTACTATAGGTTGAGTATCCCTTATGCAAAACTCGTGGAACCAGAAGTGTTCTAGATTTCAATTTTTTTCAGATTTTGGAATATTTGCATTATATATACTTACCAGTTGAGCATTTCTAATCTCAAAATCCAAAATCTGAAATGTTCCAATGAGCATTTCCTTTGAATGTTATGTCAGCACTCAAAATGTTTCAGATTTGGGAGCATTTTGGATTGCAGATTTGAGATGCTCAACCTGTATTGTACAGGACTAGGAGAGAGATTATAGTAACTTGGACTGGAGCAGTAAAGATGGAGAGAAATGGACATATGAGGAAACTTGTCAAAAATTCAATAAGTCTTGGTGAAACAATGGATGTGAAAGGTGAGGAAGAGGTCCCAACCTTCTGGCTTGTGAAACTAAACAGATGGTGCCATCATTGAAATAGGAAACATTAGGAAAGAAGCAGATAAGACAGAGTTGTTTATAAATTTGATTTGAGATAAGTGGTATTTCAGATGTCTCTGAGAAATACAAGTAGAGAATCATTCATTTATTTAATCATTTGATAAATTATTGCCAGGTACTGTTCTAGGCATCACAGATACAGCAGAGAACAAAGGCAATGAAATACTTGCTCTCTTGGAATTTACATCCTCAGTGTATTCTAGAGATGTCAACTAGGCAGTTGGATATATAGACCTGGAGCTCAATGGAGAGGTCTGGGTTATGGATATTAATTTGAGAATTTCTGATGTATAAATGAGAATTAAACCTATAAATATATTCCTCAAGAGTTCCCAGACTCTTCTAGTGCCTGCTGGGGCCTTCTCAGGGCCAATAAGCAAGTCTCCAGTAAGGAAGGATTTATGTCCTGCCATCAGGCAAATAGAGATTGAGGCAGAGTGTTCCCCCGCATTTTCAGTATTTTTAACTTAATAATCCCCAATATTTTGGGGAGCAATATTTTGGTTTTCTTCAATAATATGCTAAAACCATTTCTAGTATTAACATTAAAGCTTCCTGAACTTGATATGCTATCTGATACCTCTCCAAGCCTTTAAATGTGTTGTTTCCTCTACCTCAACTGTCTTCCTGCTCACTCTCACTGTTTTGACTACTTACTATCATGAGCTCCGAAGGCCCAGTTTCACTTCCTCTGGTAAGATTAGTAAAATTTCCCTAACTACCCTCCCTAAACCTCAAACTTAAACAGGTGTCCTCCTCTTAGCACCCATAGGATCCTATGTCTTCCTCTATCACAGCACTCATTGCACTGTAATTACTTATTTCTTACCTGTCTCCTACACTAGACAGTAAATTAAGTGTCCTTAAATTCTATCTGGCACACAATTGGTTCTCAAAAATATTTATTAAATGAATCAGTGAACTGATAAATTAATGAAATATAGGTGTATCACCAGCAGCACTCTCACCAGGATTAGAATTTTTTTTAACTGACAATGGAATAAAGAAAAGGAAAGAAAAAATTTTCTCAAGAAAACTGCATGCATAATTTAGCAAAATATGGAAAAGCAAGAAGGAAAAAAGTTTATAAAATGTGTGAATTATATATAGTGCATCCACATGATGGATTATACATCTATTAAAAATGTCTCCAAAGAGTTTATGAAAATGGGGAAACACTATGCACAATCTGAAACTTATGTATCATATGACACAGGCAAGAGGGTGTCAGGGGTAGGTTTGGAGGGGAGGCAGTTAGAAAGTTAAAAAGAAGTACACCAAAATTTTTAACAATAGTTTCTCTGTGGTTATTTTTATACCACAATTGCCCACATTTTCCAAATCTTATACAAAGAACATATTTTTAGAATTTTAAAAGTTTATTTTTAAAAAGCCACTAACCTTGAATCTTCTAAATCCAAAATTTTTAGATAGGAGAATGTACATACAGGTATTTTCTTCTTAAGTCAGAAAGAAAGCAGGCCACACAGAAGACTTTTTGGTTCAGACAGTTCCCAGCCAGCCACCAGGAACACTCTGGACAGTCCTTAGCAAGGGTGTGAAAGTCAAGATGCCTTAAAGTGGATGGGAGAAAAATAAAGATGATGAGCAATTAGACATTTTGTATGGAGAAAGTATGTATCTTAGGTAATGATTCCTGAAAAAAAAGCAAGATAAGATACTATGTTAAATATAGAAATTAATGAGACAAATATTCTGACCTTAAGGCACTTAGAATGGAATACATTGTTGAGTTGTTCTTTTATTGTTATTTAGTCAAAACTCCTTCTACTTGGACTATGTACTCAGAATAACTTAACCCCCAAACTAAAACAACTGAAATGGTTTGGAACATGTCCTTAAATATTCTATAAGAATACTTTTAGCATCATTGTCATACAGGGTAGATGAGAACAATAAGATTATTACCAAAAGGTCAAACTAAGGGTGAGCTGTTGCTAGTTTAATAATTCAGTATAATTACTTTTCATAACTAAAAGTGACTTCCATTCTTCCATAAAGATTGAAAACCACTTTATTTCTATAACAAAATTTAAATGGCTGTTTCTAAAAATCTTAACTTTAAAGCAATCAGAGATATTTTGAAAGGTGATCTCTTGAACCATGTTAGAAAGTATTACAAATTGATACACTTAATAAAGAAATAACCAGAAATTCCTAATGAGATTTGCCTTACTGCATATTAAAAGACATCATAAAACTATAGTAATTAAAGTTTAGTGCTAGCTAAATTTATTTTTCTTATTACTACAGGATGACACTGAATAAAACATAATAGGGAGCACAGAAATATACCTAAGCATATTTAAGGATATCTCACCATCAGTGAAAAAAGACGGTTAATTTAATAAATAGTGCTAGAATAGTAAGCTAACCAGTTTAAAAAAATAAAGCTGGATGATGACTTCACACATTATGAATTCTAGATGAATCAAAGATTTAAATGGAAATGCAAACACACAGCACATGTACACATACTCCAAGGAAACACAGATTAAAATTTTTTAAATAATTTCAGGGTAGAAAAGGCCTTTCTAAGCATGGTTTGCAAAACCAGAAGTCAGAAAGAAAAATGTAAGTACATAAAAATGAAAACTTTGTAGAGGAAGAGGAAAAATAGCATGAACCAGGTTGAACTACAACCTACCTATTAGGGAAAAAGTTTAATACTTATTACATACACAAAGGGTTAATGTCCTTAATATACAAAAAGCTCTTATAAACCAATAAGGAAAAAAACTCAAATGGAAAAAAAAAGGCAATTAAAAAAAGAAATAGGCCACAGATACATGAAAATATTTTCAACCTTACTAGGTCAAAGAAAGGTACATTAAAGGAATTTCATCTTTTTTATCATCATAAGAGATAAAACTGGCAATCCTAAGAAAATAAGCATTTTACATAACTATTTCTTAAATAATAAACTCCTTGAGGGCATAGAATCAGCACAGCCAGCACATAAGAGACACAAAATTATTTGCTGATGACTAAATTATGGCATATACATATAATAGTGATATAGATCTATATTTATCACCATAAAAAGATATCCAGAGCATAGAGGGAAGAAAAAAGGAAACAGCATGAATACAATTTATGGATGTATATGTATAAATATTATATATGTATATACATATGCCCGCACACATACATATATGCATAAAACAATGTCTAGAAGTTCATAATATTAAAAGTAAAAGTCTCTAAGAAATGAAACCTCTATTTTGATTTTCTTCTTTGTAATTTTCTTTACTATTTAAATTGTTCACATTGAGCTTCTTTTAAAATAATAATAAAATTATTCAAAAGTAAATTGTTCAAATGAAAAATTTAATACATAAAGTTACAAATGTAACTAGGTTATGTTAAATTACAACAATACAACTGGAACTGCTGGACTAAGAAATCTACAGAGAAGACATCCTATTACAAAATTCCTAAACAGTTGAGAGATAAAATTAAAATGCTGAGATTTTTTTTTTTTTCCTGTTTAAGATGAAGAACTCTACTCTTGCGGTTCTTAAAGACATCAGATTCAGCTATTTAGTCATGTGAAAACTTAACTTCCTCTATTTAATTCCCCAGAGAAGCTTTGGCTAAATAAAGTGACTTGGAGGATATCCCTTATTAATTTATAACTTTGTTTCTCCTTAAAATAAGTGTGGTGAGATTTGGCAAGAGAACAAAGAATAAATTAATACTTCAGTCCATTCAGTCTATTAAAATGTTTTCTTTATATTTGTGTAAGATAAGCCAAGGAAAAGTAAGACAAACAGTACTTTTAGTTTAACTGCAAATGAGAAAAAAAAAAAAAAACACGTGAAGAAACCACAATGAACTTTGAGAGTAATAGTCTCACTGCAAAATTCTAAAACTACCCTCATCCATAAACTCCCTTTCCAAAAGCTTCCCTGGTTTTTAAAAAAATTAAAATGAAGTGAAATTCATTTGTCTATCAGGCATAAAGTGAAATGATGATTTAGCCATTATCCAGTATATTTTCAATCCCTCTAGGACCTAAAATACCTGGCTTGACTACCCCAGTGATCAAGCTAATATGCCAAAATTCTTGTTTATTTTATGTGGTGTCATCAGAGCTTCAGTCTGGAAAAGCATCAAAATAACATTCTTCAGCCTGAGCAAGAGTGAGACCCCATCTCTACAAAAAACAGAAAAACTAGATGGGCGTGGTAAGCATGCACCTGTAGTTTCAGCTATTCAAGAGGCTGAGGCAGGAGCACAGTTTGAGCCCAGGAGTTTGGAGGCTGCAGTGAACTATGATGATGCCACTGCATTCTAGTCAGAGAGACAGAGCAAGAATTTGTCTCAAATAATAATAATAATAACATTCCTCACAATTTCCAAATTACTTTGTAGAAGGTATTTATAGATTATTTCTTAAAACTTCTGAAAAATTACTAAATCTTTTTTGAAGTAGATGTTCCTAATTAAGGCATACAACAAATCTTATCACCCACCATCTCCATATTACTGTTACTGTTAACATTCTGACAAATCCATTTTTAATTAGAAGATAATAGCATTAAAGAGGAGAAAACTTTATTTCATTCTATCTCAGTAAACAAAGATAAAGCTACCAGATGAGGTTTATTCCTAAACTTTACTAATAATGATAGAAAAAGCAGAGTGAAGACTAAGCAGAATTCTTTTGAAGAACAGAGCTACAACATTTGATATGAAAATTATCAATTCAGACTCAGATGTAATTTTTAGAGAGCCACTTTTCTAACCATAACCATGCACTAAAACAGTCAATAAATTATAAACTGATAAATGTAAAGGGAACTCAAATAAATGTCCCTGGAGGGCAAGTGAGGGTAATCAACCTCTCCTATGTGGCAACAGATAGACTATTTTATTCACTGAGAATTTAAAGTCAAGTAAAGCTCCTGACAGAACTTCAGGGACTGAGTCTACAGAATACATATTGGGAACATAGAACAATGGCAAAAACACATATGCAGACTTCTGGGATTTGCATATGCTTGGGCATCTTCCTCAAATGGTATTTTGCTGCTACATGAAACACAGGTATTGATTTAGAATTTCTGATGTGCTTCACCAAATAAAATGAACTATGAGACCTGCTCTAAGTTTTGCATCTACTGTATAGAACATTCTCTACTTGCTTGTATTTTTAATAACAAATATCAATCCCTTATCTGATCCTGAAGGTCTCTTTTACATTGGGCTATCTTCTCTGCTCTCTTATTTCTTCTCTTCATCTCAGTTCTTTGTTTACAGAAACACCAATTATTGTGCCCATTTCTATTCCTTCCCATTACCTGCCAATCTTCTGTCTTCATGCACTGAACTTATATTCTTAAAAAATGTTCAGTGTGTAAATCCTCTAGAAAAGACACCTAAGGAGACAGCACACACACACAAAAAAAGTAGCAAATATGAAGAAGGGGAGAGCAACGGTAATTTTCACATAGAATGTGCCCTTTCAGAGCTAATGGTTAGGCAAGGTAGATGGCAATAAGAAATAAAGACAAAAATATTCAAAAAAGGAACAGCAACATGATAAAGGCAGGACACACAAATTCAGAAACTGGCTTTAAAAAGAGGAATAAAAGACTGATAGCAAAAAGACTAATTAAGATAGCTTTGCTTCAAGGATACATCTTATAAACATTCTTAAGATTCCTCAGGATTACATTCTCCAGTTAAAAGCACTAAGTTAACACACAGCTACTTTATGACAAATAAAATATAATACTTATACATTCTTCTCTTGAATCTAAACGGTCAACTATATATGGAAAAAACTAAGTATTGAGAAGACACACATTTACCTTCACACATGACTTCTATCAAGTTCCTCATACAACTTGTGGCAAAACCTCCACTTGTGCAGCACTGCATATTATATGTTCACAGACTGTGCAAAGTCATCATTGTAACCAACCTAAATGGGATATAAGGAATTTAAATGACCTCAATCATTTACTTGAAGACCACAATAAGAATTCTTAATGATACCTAGGCTGTCTTAAGATAGCCTTAAGCCTTGATCTTATCTCTAAGAAGAACACAGTATTAGTATACAGTAGTTTGACAAATAAATTTTAATTATGTCAGGTTCTTAGTAACCTTTGATGAGTCCAAGGTAACTATAAACATCTGGAGCCTCCATACTTTAAAATGCAACTTTCCCAGCCTGGGCAACATAGTGAGACCCCATCTCTAAAAAAAAAAAAAAAAAATTTTTTTTAATTAGCTGGGTTAATTTTTAAAGGCTGAGGCAGGAGGATCGATGGAGCCCAGAAGCCCGAAGTTATAGTGAGCTATGATCACACCTACTGTACTCCAGCCTGGGCAAAAAAGCAAGCCCCTGTCTCTGAAAATAAAAAAAGGAAGAAAAGATAATGCAACTTTCCAAGCTATTAAGTATGCAATCTATATAGAAGAAGTAACACAGGGCACCAAACCATCAAATCAACAAACTACAATTAACCCCTACAAGAATTGAAGGATGTCAGAATCTCAGGATTGAAAGAGAACTTACAAAGCATCTAGTAACTAATAAGTACTAATATTAACAGTTCTTGACCACTGTCCCACACAATACACTCCAATCTATCAGTAATCTCTCCTAATCAATAGTACTTGGGTAGAGAGGAGTAGTGAAAGAAAATGTGTCAATTTAAAAGATTGAAAAAAAATCACTCCCAACCCAAGAAATCTGATCTGCTCTCTGGTGCAGACTCATTAATCACTAATCACTAACTGAGTTCAACTACCCACATACTAACAAGATCTCCTCTACAACATCCTTGCCAACTGCAGACCCTCAGCCTCTGAAGAAACACTTCTAGAACCGGAAGCTCAGTACTTAATGAGTATTGTTCAAGGCTCAAAACACACCTGTAAGTTTAAAAGCCTGATAATGTTTTAAACTGTTTATTCTCTATTTCTGGAGTATCCACAGTAACTACATGGTATCTGCTAATTTCAAACTACACTTGCTAGAAAGATATTATGTGGAACCAAAATTCTGTCTCTCAGTTAGTTTCTATTATAACTGGTCCTTCCATTTGACGGACCATCTGATATTCAAAGACATACCTCCCAACCCCCTCCCCTCCAATCTTCTCTTTTCCACATTAAATATTCCAATTCCTTCAACAGGTCATAAGATTGTATGAGTGGTAATGAGGTAAGGGGACTAGAAATGAGGAGATAAAAACAAAAAGTGGCCATGGTAAAACTAGCAACATCATACAAATATATGAACGTGTATATGCCCACATACAAGAGAGGAAACTAAAGTGACTTTCAGATTTCAAGTGCAATGTCTGGGAGGATAATGGTTTCATTAACAGAAACAGGGAACCCAAGTGGAGAAGGCTAAGGTGAAAATGGGGAATTCAGTATGAGACATAGTGATTTTTGAGGTCTGTAATAATTAAATATGGATGGTTTGAATGTTTCTCCCCTCCAAAACGAATGCTGAAACTTAATCCCCAAGGTGGCAGTATTGAGAGGTAGGACCTTTAAGAGATAATTGGGTCATGAGTGCTCTGACTTCTAATGGATTAATACATTAATGAGTTAATGGATTAACATGTCATCATGGGAGTGGTAGCTTTATAACAAAAGGTAAAGAGACCTGAGGTAACACATTCGGCCCCCTCACCATGTGATGCCCTGCACTGCCTTAGAACTCTGCAGAGTCCCCACAAACAAGAAGGTTCTCACCAGATGTGGCCCTCTGACCTTAAGAAATAAATTCCCTTTTCTTTATAAATTACCCAATTTCAGGTATTCTGTTATAAGCAACAGAAAATGGGCTAAGATAATAAGATATTTTTCCAAGACCCATTTTATTAGTTACTCTTGTCAAGAAAAACGTATATCTGGCCGGGCGCGGTGGCTCACGCCTATAATCCTAGCACTCTGGGAGGCCGAGGCAGGCGGATCGCTCGAGGTCAGGAGTTCGAGACCAGCCTCAGCAAGATCGAGACCTCGTCTCTACTAAAAATAGAAAGAAATTATCTGGCCAACTAAAAATATATATAGAAAAAAATTAGCCGGGCATGGTGCCGCATGCCTGTAGTCCCAGCTACTCAGGAGGCTGAGGCAGTAGGATCGCTTAAGCCCAGGAGTTTGAGGTTGCTGTGAGCTAGGCTGACGCCACGGCACTCACTCTAGCCCAGGCAACAGAGTGAGACTCTGTCTCAAAAATAAATAAATAGATAAATAAATAAAAGAAAAAGGTACATCCATATTATTGAGGCTAGCAACTACATGTCATTTAAACACAAAGTATCACGAAGTTTTTAAGTGGTTACTCCTGCAAGGAACTAAGGAAGACACAATGAGCCATTAAACCCAGTTCCTGCCCTCATTAACCTTACATTCTAATAAGCAAGATGTTTATAACTAACCATTACAAAAGGCTAGATGTGGTTATATCTCACAATAGAGATGTAAAGTATTATAACTATTATGAGAAATGTGTTACCCCTTTCCAATGAGAATATTCACACATGAATAGGATCACAGGGTAAAAACACAGTCACAACAGGCATTCTTCAAATACAAAGAACAAGGACTTACATATAAACATAAATCTTTCTATTCAGGGAAACACTAGACATATTACTTGGGAACAAAGTTAAAGTACTCTCAACAATTATGTCTATTGTTAAAGATTAATGCTTGAATTGTATCATCAGTTTTTTTAAAAAAGCATTGTTTAAAATGTTCACAAACACAATTGTTTTGTCTTGCAAATGGAATCATTTGATGTCACTTTTCTTGTTATTCCTAATTTTAAATAGTAGTATATCAATTGGAAAACAGAGCTATAAGTTAAAGCCTTACAAACTTTAAAACTGAATATTCTCCAGCTGATATAACTGTTCTAGAGTCTACTTTAGTAGTTTTACAGATAACTGATTTTATAGAAAGTCTATTTAGAAAGCAGTTTAGTAGGAACCTAACTATATTTTAAATTGATAACATCATCACACAGAAAAAGTAATTCAAATAACTTTGAACATCTACTTCGACTATATACATTTAGTGGGATATATTGGCAAAGAAATCTTTACTTGGTAGAGATCTACTTGGTAGATCTCTTGGTAGAGATATTGAAAGCAATATTGGTCTAGTAATTCCAAAACTATTTTATATATGTTGTAGGATTTTATGTATGTTGTAGTTTACTCTAGATGAGTAAATATATTGATACAACTGAGAATCAGAATTCTCCCTATGGAAAAACAGATATAAGTATGAATTGGTGGAAAGTGAAGAAAACTCTGTAGTACTGAACATAAATTGAAGGTCTCCTATAAACTCATGATTTCTTAAAAAGAGTGTGTGTGTCCATTTAAAGTGTCTAGAGCCAGTAACACATCAGTAGCAATGAACATATCCAACGCCCAGATCTTGGTTTCTAAGTATCATTTCCCACTAAAATGAACCAGAATTCCATAGTAAAATGGCTGACTCCAGATATCAAACAGGGAACGTACAAGGTTAGCCTGGAACACAGTATTGTGCAAAATAGTAAGAAAGTGCTCAAATAGCAATGTGGACATATCCAAAGGCCAAAGGAACCAGCTTTAAGGGACTATCACTGATCAAATTTGAGATAATCATAAAAAATAATGAAGTTAATAGATTATAATGCATTGCATAAATTTTGAAAAAAGAATCCTTGGGTACCTAGCGATACTATTAATAAAATAAAAAGAGAGGAGGAATAGCTAGTGCTTCTTTAGAGAAAATAGCCAGCAAAGATATGTAGGATTAACAGAATTGGGAAATCACTATTTGGCAACCACCAATGCAATGATTGATTCTGGCAAGGATTATCAATGGCTACTAACCACTGGATAGAAAAAAAAAAAACTGCTGGAAAACAGAATATCCACATGATCTCAAAGTAGCACCCCCACAGAATTATTAAGTACAGAAGGAAAAAGGTACTTTTAGAATGTAAAAATCTGGCTGAACTAAGTGATCGATTCTAACATCACCAATAATGGGACAAACTATCATTATATTAATTCTGATGTGATGAAATAGAAAGTTCAAAACATCACTTATGTGATAGTAAAAACACAAAAAACCAACCTGAAACTAACTGTGAGGAAACAATCAGACAAATCAATTTTGTGAGGCCTTCTATAAAACAATTGGCCAAGATTCTTCAAAAATGACAATGACTTAAAGATTAAAAAGAAAAAAGAAAAAGAAATGGGGGAGACTTAAAACAGAGAGACACGACTACTAAATACAATTCATGATCTCTAATTGAATTTTCTTTTTTGAGTTTTGGGGGTTTTTGGTTTTTTTGTTGTTGTTGTTTTTTTTTTAAAGACAGGGTCTTGCTCTTTTGCCCGAGCTGGAACAGTGGCACAAGCTGTAACCTCGAACTCCCCCACTCAAGAGATCCTTCTGCCTCAACCTGCCCAGTAGCTAGGACTACAGGCTTCCGCCACCAAGCCCAGCTAATTTTGTAATCACATCAGACCAATCTGGTTTACTTTTTATGTAACAAAGTTGTGAGTTGTTTTTCAGTTTCTATGACCAGCCCCCTCCCCACGTTGAAGGTCACATAACCTGAGCATGCCCAAACGAACCAAGTGTGCACCATGGGCTGAACCCAAGTGCTCTGAGAAGGAGCAGGAACTGAATTATGAAGTAGATATCACATGGCAGGTTCCAGGATCCAATCAGATCGAGCCCTGGCATCACCTGATGGCAGGAAACAATTCCTGGCATCACTCCATCAAAAGATCCTATAAGATCACACCTCATTATGCTCTATTAAACTTGCCCCAATCCGTAGCTCAGCGAAACAGATTTGAGTCTGACTCCTGTCTGCTTATGTTGGCTGCTTGACAAACTTTCTCACGGCAAATCTCCGTGCTTCCGTGTTTGGCTTTTCACTGTACACCAGCAAACAAACCCAGTTTTGTTCAGTTACAATTTTTTAAAATTTTTTGTATAGATGGGTTCTATGTTGTCCAGGCTGGTCTCAAACTCCTGGCCTCAAGTGATCCTCCTGTCTCAGCCTCTCAAGGTACTGGGATTACAGGTGTGAGCCACTGTGTCCAGCCAGATTCAGTAATTTTTTAATACTATAATGATATTACTGGGCTATTTAGAAAAATCTAATTTTGCATATGGACTGTACACTAGATAATATTATCATATTGAGGTTAAATTATTTGGGTATACTAATGGCATTATAGTTATGTAAAAGAATGTCCTAGTTCTTAGGAGATGCACGATGAAGTATTTAGGGATGAAGTATCATGATGTCAGATCATAATTCAGCAAGAAAAAAAAGTGTGTGTATGTGTGTGTGTGTGTATTTATCTGTAGAGAGCACTTGTCCAACACTAAGCATGAGCACAAAAGAGGCACAGAGTTAACAACTAGTGAATCTAGGGGAAGGATAGACAGGTATTTGTTGCACTACTCTTTCAATTTTTTTATAGGTTTGAAATTTTCAAAAGAAAAAAAGTTGAAAAGTAAGTTGCCTTTAGAGCAACTGATCAGACTTTATAAAGCCTAACTACTTCTTCATCCTACCCATAAGAGCTAAAAAAAAAAATATACACACACACACACACACACATACACACACAAAGTTCAAAAAGGTTAGACTAAAAATAAAAGTGATAATTCTAACAAATAATAAATAATCACAAACAAATCAACCATCAGTTTTCTATTGTAGCTATAAATTTAACATAATCTCTAGTGAGAATTCTGCAAAAGATGACATGTGCTGGCTCTAGGACAATAGTGAATAAGCAAAGCTATCTTATATAATATTTTCTCCAAATCCAAATATAAATACCAAACAAATTTTTCCCCAAATCAAGTTTTATGCATTATAAGCAACCCTAAAATTAAATTGTTGACAGAGAAGTCCAGATGATCTCAGACTCAGTATCACTATAATAATAAGCACTTAAACTTTGTACCAAGAATGTTGTTAACCTATGTACCTATATCATCTCATTTAATCTTCAAAACAATTCTGTATGGCAGGTACTATTATCCTCATTTTATAAATAAAAAACCAACAAAGGATTGGCAAGTCTCCTGCAAGGTCATACTGCTAATAAATAGCAAAAGAAGGCCAGGTTTGGTGGCTCACACCTTTAATCCTAGCGTGTTGGGACGCCTAGATGGGAGGATAGCTTAAGGCCAGGAGTTTGAGACCAGCCTTGGCAACATACTGAGACCCCATTTCTACAAAAAATGTAAAAATAAAAAATAAAAAAATAGTTAGGCGTGGTGGTGTGTACCCATAGTCCTAGCTACTCAGAAGGCTAAGGCAGGAGGATTGCCTCACTTGAGCCCAGGAGTTCAAGGCTGCAGTGAGCTGTGAATGCACCACTGCACTTAGCCGGGGTGGCAGAGCAAGACCCTGTCTGTAGAAAAAAAAAATAGCAAAAGAGACCCTGAATCCAGGCAGTCTAACTCCAAAGCCCATGCTCTTTGCTCTATACTTTCTACTCTACTCATTTATTATGAACTGTAAAATTTAGGCCAGGTGCAGTGACTCATGCCTGTAATACTAGCAGTTTGGTAGGCCAAAATGGGAGTATCACCTGAGCTCAGGAGTTTGGGACCAGCCTGAGCAACATAATGACACCCTGTCTCAAAAAAAAAAAGGAAAGAAAAGAAGAGTAAAACTTAAACAATACACTATATTGGTTCAATACTTATCAAAAATTACACAAATGAGACATTTCAAAGAAAAATCTAAAGTATGTCTTTTTTTCCCTAATGCACATTTATAATTACATATGTACCAACTTAATGAAGTTATTAATAGAATTTAACCAGATGCCCAATTTGCTACCAAATCCCAAGTGAAAATAAAGATGATATATAACTGCATTACTCACTTACCTATTCATACATATGGTTTAATATGTTACATATAGATTCAAAACAAATACCAATATATTTCCAGATGGTTTCCTCTAGAACTTCAACCCTGCTCATTTAAGAGAAAAAATACCAAAAAAACTTATTTCAGGTATAGCAATTCTCAAATATACTAAACTGAAACAATGACACAAAAGAGGAAAAAATAACTAAGAAACTAATCTTGAACACTGCTGCCACAATAAAAAAAATTAATAAACAAAGCATGTTCCCCAAATCTGGTCCTTTTTTAATGTTCTCCAGCTCAGTGAATTGCACCATAACCCATTCAGATATTTCAGCCAAAAACCCAGAGGTAGCCAATGATATCTTCCTCTCCCTCACCTTCCATAGCTAATCCATCACCCACTTCCACCTCCTGAACATCTCTTGAATTCACTTCTTCTTTATTATATTATTATTTCAACATATTGTGGGGGTACAAAAGTTTAGGTTACGTATATTGCCCTTGCCCCACAACCCCCATTGAATTCACTTCTGTCTTCACTACCACCTTGTCCAAGATAATATCATCTTTCATCTGTACTACTCTAACAGTCTTCTTACTGGCCTCTCCCATCCCTACTCTTATCCCCTTTATAATCAGTTCTTCTTCTGTATAACATCAAGTCCTTTTTTTTATGGCACTTACCATAGTTGTAACTTTAATTTTCTTTGACTGAGAATTTGATTTATGCCTGCCTCCCCTGTTGCACTGTAAATTCTGAGGGTAGAGACTGTATTTATTCACTCCTATGTCACTGTGGCCTAGAAGAGTGCCTCATTAATAAATAAATCCTAAATGATTGAATGCATGTCAAAGATTACAAATTTATGTATAAATAGTCTCAAACAAATAAAAATAAAGTGGGTATAGGGTTTACTGACCATCACAAGGAGTACCTATGTCATCAATTCTAGAGCACAGATTTTCACATTTTAACTCTGAAATTGAAACGCATCTTACAATTAACACTTTTGGTCTGTTTAACTATTTTTTCTCTTAGTGATCCATAAAATAATGATGCATCTTAGAATTTTTTTTTAATCTCATGACCTGATGAAATAAGTAAATCTACAATTCACCTGGTCCACTCAGTTCAAACCTGGTAATCTAGCCTCCCTTCTCCCTTGGCTACTACCCTATCTTCAACATTTAATAATTAAAAGAGCCTACTGTTCTTTCACCAACAGCTCTCAAATCCATTCCTTTCCTCCATTCCCAATGTAATCACTCTCGATTATCTACCTAATTCCTTATTACCTCCTATTTGTGCTCTTGCCATAGCTTCATTCATTTAGACATCTTTTTCAAATTTACTGTGCATCTACTATGTGCAAGAAAACTAAAGATACAAAGCAGTCCAATTCCTGTCCTTCTCTCTAATCTCTTTCTCTTATAATTTGGCTTTGGGAATTTTGTTCATTTTATAACTCAATCTGGAATTATTTCCCTCCCAATTTCTACCTACCAAATCCCTAACCACTATTTAAATTCCAGATTAAAGCTCATTTTCTTCATGAAACCTTCCTTAGCTAATCTCTCTTCTCCATTTTAACACTGTAAAACATTCACATAAAATCTAATATATACTGGCTATATTTTCTGCTTCTGAAAGCAAGGTTTATATCTCATACATTCTGCTAGAGTACAAGGCTCCCTAAGAGCAGGGACTTTTGTTGTCTCTTTTGCTCACTGCTATGTCCCCAACCCCTAGAAGAGAGACTGTATTTATTCACTTCTGTAACACTGTGGCCTACAGAAGGTGCTGCTCAGCAAGTATTTGTTGAATTAATACTCTTTATATATTTCAGGGTAGAGAACAAATCTTTGCAGCTGTGGTACAGTGGCAAGAGTCAAAAAGAACTGAACTAAATGACTAAAACTTTTTGAGCTTCAGTTTCTTCATCTGCTGAATGTAAATAATAGTCAATAGCTCACTGAGTTTTTATAAATAACTGAGTTAATGCTTTAAAAGCATCTAGTACAGAGTTGAAGACAGGAAGATATTCATCGATAAATATTTTGGTGATTTTGTGACAATAGTTAAGTAGTAAGAAGTATTCAATAAATGCCTACTAAATAAAATCCCAGAATAAATATTAAAAGTTTGAGTAATGTCGAGCTCCTTGTCATTTCTCAAATAAAGAATTCCATGAGTGAATTAATTCTGAAATATATTTAGCCTCAAATCTTAAGCATGGCTAAAATCATTTCAGATTAATTAGGAATAATCCCAACGTGACATTGTGAAAGTATTAAGATTTACATTTTACTGATATTTACAGATTATATTTGACCACTTAGAAAAGAATGATAATCTTAGTGTTTTTGTTTGTTTGTCTTGAGACAGGATCTCCCTCTGTTGCCCAGGCTGGAGTGTAGTAGCAGGATCATAGCTCACTGTAGCCTCAAACTCCTGGGCTCAAGCGATCCATCTTTGTATTAGAATCTCTCTAGTGCAATAATCAGAATAGAAAAGAAACTGCAAACTCATATGAGACACATGGTCCCCAGACAGCCAGGAAGTTCAAAATTTCTGTCTACAAAACATTAGTGAATAGTATACAATGCTGTTTATCAGAACTATCAAAATATCTAGAAATATTTCATGGGCAATTATCACAAATATCTTTTTCAATACATTTGCATTTCATTTTACAGAAACAGAGCACCAATTAAATGGATTTTAAACTTTTTACTAAGTAATACAATTCCTTATTTGGCCACTTTTTAACTTAAATTTTACAGCTAATGAACTGATAATTCAATATGGCATCAGTTTATTGGATTAATTAGAAACTTCTCTGTTCAGGAAAGGAGCTTTATTAATTTGAAACTCAGAAAATACACAGAGTTTTACTTTTCAATGCCTTTTCAGTCCCTCCAGGTACTTTCAATGACTCATAATCTAATTATTATATTAATACAAATCACACCCAAGCAAGAAGGAAAGATCACTCCCTTGTGTCTATCTGCCATCAACTGATACAAAATCATTGCAAAAATTCCACTGGGGACACACGGTCCGAGTAGGAAAACAGAAGAAAATTTCTAAGTAATTCAGATATAAAGACCTGTAGGACGAGGTATTCGCCTCTAACTACAGAGTAGGAGTGAATCCCATGTGGAAAAACAATCAGTACAAAATGAAAATGTAAGCCAAAGAAATTATTTTAAAAAATAACTCAATAAACGGCCTGCTTGAGTTGGCCGTTGAGGGCTCTAATATTCATAGTCACGATATGTAAAAACGGATTCTAAACCCCCAACCTCAAAAGTCCTTAGATGTGGGTGGGGAGGGAGGGTTGAAGGTGAGCGAAAACCAAAGTGAATGAACGTTAACATTCAGATGCAAAGGCATTAATATAGCCAAGCTAGTTTGTTATGGTTTGAAGCCGTAACAAAGACCAAAAAGGAAAAAGCTAGGAGTGAGTAGACTGAGATCCAGGAGATCTGTTTTTTTTTTTTTTTTTAATTTTGTGTGGGGTTTTTTGTTTGTTTTTAATGAGGAGAAACACGGCGACAGAGCACTGGCACGGGGAAGGGGTCAAATGGATGCGATAGCACAAGGGACAAGAAGATCATGCCTGGAACACCTAAGAGAAACACAAGGAAAGGGGGAACAGCTGCCCACAGTCAGGCTTACGGTTTGTTAATGTCTGGAACCCAGGACGGGGCGAGCAGGAGTCAGAAGACAAATGACACTAGAAAGGAGAGATGAGGGAGGCACCCACACCCTCAGAGAACCCAGATGGTTGGCCAAAAGGTCTTCCCTGTGGGCAGGGCCCCTCAAAAAACCCGGTCATACGGGGAAAAGAGACGCTAAGTCCCAACCTCCTCGACTCCGCTAGGCTCGTCAAGACGACCCCTCACCGAAACAGGACTGGACTATAAGAATGTGCAGGAGCCACCAGCCCGGGAACGCTCCAGCTCCAGCAGCAGCCGGCACAAACGCGGCCCTCACACACGCAGACGCTCCGGCCTCGGCGCCGAAGCTACAGCTCCCTTCAGCTCGCGGCCACCGTAGTTAGGGCAACGGCCTCCCCTTCAAACCTATCAGTTCAGTCACTTCCGGGGCACCAAAGTCTTCCGATTGGCGGCAGCGATAGCAACAGCGTTCAGGCCTCTGCTGCGCTTACTTCATCTACCCCTTTTGTCCACCTATTCGCCACCCTTACCCCTAACCCACCAAGGCGGCAAGCGCAGAACCGAGAGAAAGTACCCATCTTTAAACAGAGTCTCGCTAATGGAGAAACCTCATTACGGCTGCCATAGTACCTGTTGAACACTCGGACTTCAACTCCCAGCACGCCACGCAACGCCACTGCCTTGCCTCCGGCGCAGGAACTGCAAGACCCAGCATGCACTGCGACCCCCACACCCCAGACCACTGTAGACCTCAGAACAAACCCCGCTTTGATAAAATACCAGTATGCCCGCTTATCCTATTGTGAAGGTACTCCCAGCCAAACTATAGTTAGGATTATAGGTTACTTATAAAACATAAAGGGATGTATGCACTCGTTTTCTGCTTTCAGATTATTTTCAAGGATCGAAACAGGACAGTCTGAAGAGGCTTTTTATGAAATGGAAATTATCTTCATTCCTAAGGGATGTCAACAGAAATACTAAATTCTGGCAAAATGTAATCCTATGTCGTTTTGCAGTACTGCAGATTTTTTTGGAGCAAGGACTACTAGACATGCTCCTGCATTGTATAGGAAATTATACTAAAGGCTAAAACTAAAACATAAACAGTCTGTACTACCAGACTATGGAACCACATGGGAATGAAAGCCTTCCAGGATGCAGATTTGAAAAGTGCAAAACTAAACGTTTGTTCAACTTTTTAATGTGTTTAGTGGTTTGAATTATTTTATTATTATTCTCACAAAAACAGATAATGTAGCTATTTATTTTCTACTCATGTGGTGAAGGACCCAAATAACCAATCAAAGGGTATGACAGAATGACAAATGGAACATTTATTACAGGGAGTAAACAAAATAGTTGTTTTCTTGCCTGATTATATAGCCTGTGGTTTCGTATTTTGAAATACATAATTCTGTTCTGATTTTTTAGGAAAGATAACATGCATCTAACAAGCTGTCTGAATGTCTCTTTGTAACTTCCATAAAGACTTGGATTAGAAGAATGAATATATTTTACTTTTGATATTGTATATTAACAGGTCATGAGAAACAATGCCTGGATTCTTAAAATAAATATATGGTAATTAATACTCAAAATTAATTAGTGTGTATACCACAAACATTGGTTTTCTGTGGATTTCTCATAACAAATTTTAATTGGTTAGAGAAAGGGAGTAGAATGCTTTTCATTTTTACAACTTCAGGTAGCAGTCACAGAAGGGCATTATATTCTGTAACTCTGTCATGGAATCAGCTACCCTATAAACTGCTTTCCAACTCCAGTGTGTTAAATTATGCAGCACTAGCAAGTAAATATTTAAAATCTATGATCATGGAAAATAGTCTGCTGTTTTCCATGCTTATGTACCCAAACAATATGAATGTAGTGAGAGAGAACATTTCCATTGGAATGAATCAAAGGTAATGTTGATGAACTATAATTAGGTTATTTGATATTCATAGGTGTTTGTAGTAAATAAACATAAAATTGCATCTACTTATTAGTGATGTTATTAAGGAAGCTTTAAAAATATGCTAAATATTTGATACACATATTTCTAAAGCAGTTTCAATGATCAATTGTGCAAATGAACATGGAAGAGAGTTTAAAAAGTGCATAATTTATGTAATAGACTTTGTGCTTTTTAAAAAGATTCTTGCAGCTGCAGCACTCAGCAATATTCTCTAAATGTGTCTCAGACTTTCTAATTCAGCCAGTTGCCAACCACACAAAAATTAAAACTGGACTAGGTGTTCATTTCAGTGCATCAAATAAATGATGCACGCTACAAAGGGTAAATCACTTTGTATAGGCACTATAAGCTGATTCTGAAACACAGATAGTTTATATAATTAGGAAAGATTTAAAGGGAAATAAAAAGCAGGAGAGCTTTATCAGAATGAAAAACAGAAAGTAAAATATGTATAACACTGACTTTTAATGATCACTTATGCATTTGGTTAATTGGAACTCTATAATAGCTAATATGCCTTCTAAAAGACAGAAGCTGCATCTCAAATACCTGTGTCCCTCCTAGCTGTAAGTACAGTTCTTTGTACAAAGTAACTGGCTCTCAATAAATGTTTGTGGAAGTTCATAGTGATGACTAAGGCCCTGAAACTCTCTTCTGATTCATACTATGTAGTTTTAATGTAAGCTATTTCTAATATCTGTGCTTTATTTTTTTAATTAGCAATTTAGGTTATATAATAAAATAACTATAAAAACCATAATAGTTGGTAAATCAGAATGCCATGTTCAATAATCATGAAAGACAGCAATTTACTACTTAGTATGTGTGTATGTGTGTATGAACATATATATATAAATTTATAATATATAGGTAACATTTATCTTAAGAGTTTAAATGCAATCATATTCCAGGCATATACTTTGAAAGCGTACCAGCCATTTTAATGCCATTTGATTGTGATGCAGCTCCAGATTTTTTGAGTAAATTTTTAATTCTTACTTCTACCAAGTATATTTCTTATCTGTCTCCCTCCTGGGCCAGGGAAAGATGAAGGTTCTAGTTAATAAGTAAATATGTACCATGAATCATTGGGAATATTATGTTGAGAGAAGTTGAACTCAGCTTTGATGAGACGAATACCTTATAGACTTCTAAAGGCTAAAAAATTTTAAAGAAAACTTGGCAAAAATCTTTCCTCCTTTCCAAATGATGTTGTTTCTATCCCCTCCCCTGTATCTTAATCCTCTCTCTCCACTACCGTCTTTACCTCAGCCTACAAACATACACAGAATCCCCATAATTGTGAAAACACCTTAGGTGGACTCAGCTTCCCTCCTAAATGCAATATTATTCTGTATTACTTTTCCTTTCATAGCTGTAATTCAGCAAGTGCTACAAAGTTGCCTTCAAATGCAGCATGGAATCTCTTCACAGCACCTAGTATTTACTAAAGACCCACAACTATGCTAGATCCTGGAAATATAAAGAGAATTCAGGTAAGGAGCCTGTGGTCCCACAGTACAGTGTGATAAATGTTATGATACAGGTATGGATGAAATACTAAAAGAACAAAGAAGCTCATTTTCTCTCAAATTGAGGGATTCCAGGGAGAGGGGGCAGAGCAAGATGGTCGAATAGAAACCTCCAGCAATCATCCCTCCACCAACTTCAACAAGTATCCATGCAAGGAAGCACTTCCAGAAGAACCAAAAATCAGGTGAGTGATAATACCACCTGGTTTTAACATTATATCAAGGAAAGAGGCACTGAAGAGGGCAGAAAAGGCAATCTTGCATTGCCTATGCCACCCCTCCCCCAACCCAGATAGTGTCACACCAGCGCACCAAATGGAGAGAGAATCTGTGTGCTCAGAGGGAAGAGAGTGGAGTGACTGTGGGAGTTTGTATTGAAACCCAGGGCAGCCCCAGCATCTAAATTCTGCCAGAGCCCCTGGCAGGAACATTTAGACCAGCTTGGGAGACAGAAATCCTCTGCCCTGAAACCCAAATTCAGGCTAGCCCCACCACTAGCTGACAAAAGCAGCCTGGGGCTTTTCATAAGACAGGCCATAAAGGCTGCAGTCCTTGGGCAATTCCTGTTGCTGTGCTGGCTAAAAGCCGGTGAACTTGGGGTGCAGATGACCCAATGAGACAACAATGATGGTGGCAGCCATGCCAGTACCTGTGTTACCTCCCCAACTACAAGGAGTCTTCTTCCACTTGGGGAAAGGGAAGAGTTCAGAGGACTTTGTTTTGCAACTTGGGTACCAGCTTAGCCACAGTAAAATAAACTACCAAGCACACTCTTGAAGCCCCTGAGTCTAGGCCTTAGTTCCTGAAAGGCATTTCTGAGCCCGCCTTGGGCCAGAAGGACACATGCTGCCCTGAAGAGAAGTACCTAGCCCTGGTGGATTTCAACATCTGCTGACTAAAGAGCCCTTGGGCTTTGAATAAACATCAAAGGTAGCCAGGCAATAGTCACCATGGGCTTTGGGTGAGACTGGGCTGGATTTAGGTGTGACCTGGAGCTGGTGGCCACAAAGAAGTGCCCATGTCACTCTTTCCCCAACTCCAGCAGTCCAGCACTGACAGTGAGAGACTTTGCCTGGTAATCCAGTGAATTCTCCCGTATATTACCCAAGGTTACCAAGGTGATACCTCCAGGAGTATGCAAGAGTCACACCATTACTGGTTTGGGGCACCCCAAGTGCTGATACAGCTGCAGTGACCAAAGACTTAGATCATAATACTCAATTCCCTTTGAATACCTGGAAAGCCTTCTCAAGAAGAATGGGTTCAAATAAGCCCAGACTGTGAACATTAAAATAAATACCTAACTCTTCAATGCCTAGACATCAGCAAACATCCACAAGCATCAAAAACACCCAAGAAAATATTACCTCACCAAATGAACTAAATAAGGTACCAGTGACCAATTGTGGAACCATGGAAATATGTGAGCTTTCAGACAAAAGAATTCAAAATAGCTGTCTAGAAGGAGCTCCCTGAACTTGAAGACAATACAGAGAAGGTATCAGAAATTTAACAAAGAGATTGAAATTAAAAAAAAAAAAAACGGAAATTCTAGAGATTAAGAATTCAATTGATAAACTGAGAAATGTGTCAGAGTCTCTCAACAGCAGAACTGACCAAAGAAAAGAATTAGTGAGCTTGAAGACAAGCTATTTGAAAATATACAGAAGAGAAAAAAGAATGAAGCATGCCTACAAGATCTAGAAAATAGCCTCAAAGGGCAAATCTAAGAGTTATCAGCCTTAAAGAAGAGGCAATGAAAGAGATTGGAGTAGAAAGTTTATTCAAAGAAATAATAACAAAAGTTTCCAAACCTGGAGAAAGATATCAATATTCAGGTACAAGGTGGTCATAAAACACCAAACGGATTTAACCCAAACAAGACTACCTCAGAGCATTTAGTAATCAACCTCTCAAAGGTCATAGATAAAGAAAAAATTCTAAGGGAAGCAAGAAAAAAAGAAAAAAAAATAACATATAAAGGAACTCTGAAGATGTCTGGCAGCAGACTTCTCAGTGGAAACCGTATAGGCCAGGAGAGAGTGGCATGACATATTCAAAGTGCTAAAGGAAAGAAAACCTTCACCCTAGAATATTATATGCTTCAAAAATACCCTTCAAACATGAAGGAGAAATAAAGTCTTTCCCAGACAAACAAAAGCTGAGGGATTTCATGAACACCAGACCCACCCTGCAAGAAATGCTAAAAGGCATTTTTTCAATCTGAAAGAAAAGGGCATTAATAAATAATAAGAAATCATCTGAAGGTACACAAGTAACTGGTAACAGTAAGTACACAAATACAAAATGCTCTGTTGCTGTAATTGTGGTGTGTAAACCACTTATATCTAGAGTACAAAGACTAAAAGACAAACCTATCAAAAATAACTACAACTTTTTGAGAAAGATAGTATAAAAAGATATGGATGGAAACAAAAAAAGTTAAAAAAGGGGGTATGGAGTTAAAGCGTAGAGTATCTGGTAGACTTCTCTTTTCTTGTGTATTTGTTTGTAAGCAGAGTTGTCATATGTTTAAAATAATTGGTTATAGGCCGGGCTCGGTGGCTCACGCCTGTAATCCTAGCACTCTGGGAGGCCGAGGCAGGTGGATCACTCAAGGTCAGGAGTTTGAGACCAGCCTGAGCAAGAGTGAGACCCCGTCTCTACTAAAAATAGAAAGAAATTATCTGGCCAACTAAAAATATACATAGGAAAAATTAGCCGGACATGGTGGCGCATGCCTGTAGTCCCAGCTACTCGGGAGGCTGAGGCAGTAGGATCGCTTAAGCCCAGGAATTTGAGGTTGCTGTGAGCTAGGCTGACGCCAGGGCACTCACTCTAGCCAGGGCAACAGAGTGAGACTCTGTCTCAAAAAACAAAACAAAACAAAATAATAATAATAATTGGTTATAAAATGTTTTTTGCAAGCCTCATGGTAACCTCAAATCAAAAAACCCGCAACAGATACACAAAAATAAAAAGCAGGAAATTAAAACACATTAACAGAGAAAATCACTTTTAACAAAGGAAGACAAGAAGGAAGAAAGAAAGAGAGGACCACACAACAATCAGAAACAAATTTAACAACATAGCAATAGTAAGTCCTTACCTTTCAATAATACCATTGAATGTGAATGGACTAAATTCTCCAGTTAAAAGACACAGAGTGGTTGAATGGATTAGAAAACAAGAGCCAACCATATATTGTCTGCAAGAAACACACTTCACCTATAAAGACACACATAGACTTGAAATAAAAGGATGAAGTAGGATATTCCATGCAAATAGAAACCATAAAAAAGCAGGAATAGCTATACTTCTATCAGATAAAATAGATTTCAAGACAAAAAATGTAAAAGAGACATAGAATGTCATTATATAATGATAAAGAGGTCAATTCAGCAAGAGGATATAACAATTCTAAATATATACACACCCAACACTGAAACACCCAAGTCTATAAAGCAAATCTTATCAGAGGTAAAGACAGAGATAGACCCCCAGTACAATAATCATTGAAGACCTTCACACTCCACTTTCAGCTTGGACAGAGCATCCAGACAAAAAAATCAACAAAGAAACATTGTACTTAATCTGCAGTATAGACCAAATGGACCTTATAGATATTTACAGAATGTTTCATCCAACAACTGCAGAATACACGTTCTTCTCCTCAGCCATGGATCAGTCTTAAGGATAAAACATATGTTAGGCCACAAAGTAAGTCTTTAAAAAATCAAAAAAACTGAAACCATACCAGTTATTTTCTCTGCCCACAATGGAATAAAACTAGAAATCAATAACAAGAGGAACACTGGAAAATATACAACACATGGAAATTAAACAATATACTCCTGAATGACCAGTGGGACAATGAAGAGATTAAGAAGGAAATTTAAAAATTTCTTAAATCAAATGAAAATGAAAATACAACATATCAAAATAAATGGGATAGAAAAAAAGCAGTAATGAGAGGAAAGTTTATAGCAATAAGTGCCTACATCAAAAAAGTAGAAAAGCTTCCAATAAACAACCTAATGATGCATCTCAAAGAACAAGATAAATATGAGCAAACCAAACCCAAAATTAGTAGAAGAAAATAAATAATAGAGATCAGAGCAGAAATAAATGAAGTTGAAGCCAAAAAAATACAAAAGATTAATGACACAAAAAGTTGGTTTAGAAAAGATAAACAAAATAGATACATGTTTTGCCAGACTAAGAAAAAGAGAAAAAAGACCCAAATAAAAAAATCAAAGATGTAAAAGGAGACATTACAGCTGATACTGCAGAAATTCAAAGGATCATTAGAGACTACTATGAGCAACAATATGCCAGTAAACTGGAAAACCTAGAAGAAATGGATAAATTCCTAGACACATACAACCTATCAATATTAAACCAGGAAGAAATCCAAAATATGAATAAATCAATAACAAGTAATGAGATAGAAGCAGTAATAAAAAGTCTCCCATCAAAGAAAATCCCAGGACCCTGATGGCTTCACTGCTTAATTCTACCAAGCATTCAAAGAAGAACTAATACCAATCCTACTTAAATTATTCCAAAAAATCAAGAAGGAGGGACTACTCTCAAACTCATTCTATGAGGTCCTATCACCCTGATACCAAAACCAGACACAGACACAACAAAAAAAGATAACTATAGGCCAATATCTCTGATAAACATAGATGCAAAAATCCTCAACAAAACTAGCAAACCGAATTCAACAACACATTAAAAATGTTATTTTTTATGAACAAGTGGGATTGGTTCCAAAGTGGCAAGGATGGTTCAACATATGCAAATCAATCAATGTGATACATCATATCAAGAGAACAAAAAACAAAAACCATATGATCATTTCAATTGATGCTGAAAAAGCATTCAATAAAATTTCAGCATTCCTTTATGATAAAAATTCTCAAAAAAAAAACTGGGTATAGAATGAATGTACCTCAACATGATAAAAGCCTTATGTGACAGACCCACAGTGAGTATCATACTGAATGGGGAAAAGCTGAAAGCCTTTCCTCCAAGATCTAGAACAAGACCAGGCTACCCATTTTCACTACTGTTATTCAACATAGTACTGAAAGTTAGAGCAATCAGACAAGAGGAAGGGCATCTAACTTGGAAATGGAGAAGTCAAATTATCTTTGTTTGCAGATGATATGATCTTATATCTAGGAAAACCTAAAGACTCCACAAAAAAACTATTAGAACTTATAAACAAATTCAGGAAAGTTTCAGGATACAAAGTGAACATACAAAAATCAGTAACATTTCTATATCTCAAGAGTAAGTAATCTGAAAAATAAACCAAGAAAGTAATCACATTTATAATAGCTACAAATAAAATAAAATACCTAGGAATAAACTTAACCAAGGAAGTAAACAATCTGTATAATGAAAAGCATAAAACATTGATGAAAGAAATTGAAGAGGACACAAAAAATGGAAAGATATCCCATGCTCATGAATTGGAAAAATCAATATTGTTAAAATGTCCATACTACCCAAAGCAGTGTACAGATTTAGTGCAATCCCTATGAAAATACTAATGACATTCTTCACAGAAATAGAATTGAAAAATCCTAAAAGACCCAGAATAGCCAGTCATCCCGAACAAAAAGAACAGAACTGGAGGAATCGCATTACCTGACTTAAATTGTACTACAAAGCTATAGTGCCCCAAAAAGCATTGTATTGGCATAAAAATAGACACATAGATCAATGGAACAGAAGAGAGAACCCAGAAATAAATCCACACATCTATAGTGAACTTATCTGTGACAAAGGTGCCAAAAACATACAGTGGGGTAAGGACAGTCTCTTTAATAAATTGTGCTTGGAAAACTGGATATCCATATGCAGAAGAATGAAACTAGACTCTTATTTCTCACCATACACAAAAATCAAAATGGGTTAAAGTCTTAAATCTAAGACCAGAAACTATGAAACTACTAAAAGAAAACACTGGAGAAACACTTTATGACATTGATCTGGTTTCTTTTTTTTTTTTTTTTTTTTTGAGACAGAGTCTCACTTTGTTGCCCAGGCTAGAGTGAGTGCCATGGCGTCAGCCTAGCTCACAGCATTCTCAAACTCCTGGGCTTAAGCGATCCTACTGCCTCAGCCTCCCGAGTAGCTGGGACTACAGGAATGCGCCACCATGCCCGGCTAATTTTTTCTATATATATTTTTAGTTGTCCAGATAATTTCTTTCTATTTTTAGTAGAGATGGGGTCTCACTCAGGCTGGTCTCAAACTCCTGACCTCGAGCGATCCACCCGCCTCAGCCTCCCAGAGGGCTAGGATTATAGGCGTGAGCCACCGCGGCCGGCCGGCAATGATTTCTTAAGTAATACCCCCAAAACACAGGCAACCAAAGCAAAATTGGACAAATAGGATCACATCAAGTTAAAAAGTTTCTGCCCACCAAAGGAAATAAACAATCAACAAAGTGAAGAGACAACCCATAGAATGGGAGAAAATATTTGCAAACTACCCATCTGACAAGGGACTAAGAACTAGAATATATAAGATGCTTCAATAACTCATTAGGAAAAAGTCAAATAATCTGATTTTTAAAAGGACAAAGGATCTAAATAGATATTTCTCAAAAGAAGACTTGCAATTGGCCAACAGGTATGTGAAAAAATGTCAACATCAGTAATCATCAGAGAAATGCAAATCAAAACTACAATGAGATATCATCTTGCCCAGGTAAAAATGGCTTTTTTTTTTTAAAGACAGAGTCTTACTCTGTCACCCTGGCTAGAATGCACTGGTGTCATCATAGCTGACTGCAACCTCAAACTCCTGGGCTCAAATGATCCTCCTGCCTCAGCCTACTCAGTAGCTAGGACTGCAGGTGCATGCTACCATGCCCAAATAATTTTTCTGTTTTTTGTAGAGACAGGATCTCACTCTTGCTCAGGCTGGTCTCGAACTCCTGAGCTCAAGCAATCATTGTGCCTCAGCCTCCCAGAGTGTTAGGATTACAGGAGTGAGCCACCGCACCTGGACTAAAATGGCTTTTATCAAAAACACAGGCAATAATGAATGCTGGTGTGGATGTGGAGAAAGGGGAACCCTCATACACATTGCATTTGGTGGGAATGCAAATCAGTGCAACCTCTATGGAGAACAATATGGAGCTTCCTCAAAAAAATGAAAATAGAACTACCATATGATCCAACAATCTCATTGCTGGGTATATGTCCAAAGTGTGGAAAATCATTGTTTTCAAAAAGATGTCTGCACTCCCATGTTTATTGTAGCACTATTCACACTAACCAAGATTTGGAATCAACCTAAGTATCCATCAACAGATGAATGCATAAAGAAATTATGGTACAGATACACATACACAATGGAATATTATGTAGCCACAAAAAGATGAAATCCTGCCATTTGAAACAACATGGATGGAACTGGAGAACATTAAGTGAGATAAGCCACACATATAAACACAAATATTGCACGTTCTCACTCATATGTGGCAGCTAAATATTAGGTCATTGAATATGAAATGTCTGATTTCAAATCAAAACTTTAGTTTTTTATATCTCAAACAAGAAGCAATACAAGTAATCAAAGTATGTGCCTAAACTATTGACAGTGTTGCCTTCTTAACTGTAGCTTGTTTATGTCAGCAGCGAAGAGAGGGAGTGGCAATGAAATCATGAAACATGTTTTCCACAGCTTGTTGAGAATTGGATATTTTTCCTTCCAAGAAGTGGTCCAAAGCCTAGAAGAAGTGGTGGTCAGTTGGTGCAAGGTCTGGTGAATATGGTGGATGACGGAGAGTTTCCAAGTCCAGCCACTGTAGTTTGAGCAGCAGTGTTTCTGGGACATGTGGTCGAGCATTGTCTTGCAAGAGGATTGGGCTGTCTCTATTGACCAATCTTGGTTGCTTAATCACAAACACCCTCATCATTTCATTGAATTAGTTGCAGTAGACATCTGCTGTAATCATTTGACCAGGTTTCCTGAAGCTGTAGTGGATAATACCAGTGTTGGACCACCAAACAGACACCATTAGCTTTTTTTGGGTGAATTTACGGTTTTGAACTGTGTTTTGACACTTCATCTTTATCCAAGCATTGTGATGAATGCTTGTTATTGTCAAAAAGAATCCATTTTTCATCACATGTAACAATATGGTATAGAAATGGTTCTCCTTTATGTCGTGACAGCAAAGAAAAGCAAGCTTTGAGACATTTCTCTTCTGACACTCATTTAATTCATACGGAACTCATCTATCCAGCTTCTTTACCTTGCTGATTTGTTTCAAATGGTCCAATATTGTTGGAATAGTAACTACTAATCTTTCTGCTAATTCATGAGTAGGTTGAGATGGATTCGCTTCCACTACAGCTTTCAGCTCATCATTATCCACCTTGGTCTCAGGTAGCCCACGTGGCTCATTTTCAAGATTAAAATCACCAGAACAGAACTCCTCAAACCATTTATGTACTGTGCGTTCATTAGCCACATCCTTCCCAAACACTTCATTGATTTTTCAAGCTGTCTGAACTGCATTGTTTCCTCGTTGGAACTCATATTTGAAAATAACGTGAATTTTTTACTTATCCATGGTTTCACAAAAATTGTTCTAAATTTTTTTTTGAAAGATAATCACAAGCCAAAATATGCTTTTGAAAGACTGAGAATGTATCTTCACAATAAAAATAAAACAAGAACTGTCAAAGTGAAATGTCAGAGATATCAACTGTCAAACTTAGTACTTAAGGAAATTGGGCATTTCATACTTAACCTAATATTAAAAACAATTGATCTCACGGAGATGGAGAGTAGAATGATGGTTACAAGATGTTGGGAAGGGTAGTGAGGAGGAGAGGATAAAGTGAGGATGGTTAAAGGGTGCAAAAATATAGTTAGATAGTTAAATACAGGGTGTCCCAAAAGTCACCATTAATAGAAAAATGGGAAATTATAGCTAATGTAACTTTATTTACAAGGAAATATTTTGTAAAATTTTGTAATGAATATTTTGTAAATGATACTAAAAGTGCAGCCCACAGATTTCTGAGGTTTCCAAGACTCTTTTAAGAGATCCACAGCCAAAACTATTTTCATAATGATTCTAAGACATTATGTCATTTTTGCTATGTTGACTTTGCACTGATGTTGCAAAAGTGTTGGTGGCTAAAACTATTGGAAACTCACCGTGAATCAGGGCACCCCATTTTTATTATTCACTGCCATGCATTCAAAGTAAAAAGATGCCACTTTCTTTGTGAATGCCACTGATAAAACAATAAAATATTGATCTTATTGAATCTCAACTCTTAAGTGCAAGGTTTTTTGGTGACAAAATAGGAAGTGTGAATAGATCACTTCTGCTGCGTACCAAAGTAGGATGGTTGTCTTTGAGGAAAAGCACTTGTGTGATTTTTGAATTGCCAGCTAAACTAGACAATTTTTTCTTGGAGTGCCATTTTTACATGAAAGAGTAAATAACAAACAAACTATGTCTGTTCAGATTTGGCATTTCACAAAAATTTTTGCACAAATGAAGTGAGGCTGTTACTTCAAGGAAAACAACACAGTATTTTTTTGTTTGTTTGTTTGCTGATGATAGAATTTTGAGCTTTTAAGTGAAAATTACAATATTGGAAAATTGTATCCGCCATAATGAGCTTGTCAACTTCCAAATACTAAAGACTTTCTGACTAGAAAAATGCACAGGTGAGGCACTTTCCCACCTTAGAGATTTTGCACTGAGAATTATCTGCCTGCAATTCTTTTCCCTCATATCTGCTAGTCTCATTTGCTTACCTCCTTTAAATCTTCATTCACATGTCACCTTCTAAATGAGCCTTACCCCAACCCCCAATTTAGAATTGCAATCCACCCCTCAGGACTCTTGATCCTCCCTTCCATCCTCTGTTTTCCTTGCACTCTCTATGCACATAGAACTTACCACTTCCTAGTATTCTACATAATTTACTTATTTTAGTTTTTATTTATTCTCTGTCTCAACCCACTAAAACATAAGCTCCTTGAGAGAAAGAATCATTGTTTTTGTTCACTGATGTAACTCGAGCCTGTAAGACTGTACCTAGAATGTTGTAGGCCAGCACATACATATTCATAAATTAACAGATGTTTGTAATAATATTTTGTGTAAGTATATTCATAAAAATTTAAGATTATACATCAAACTGTTAAAGGTCATTATCTTGGTTGTAATATGTTTCCTCACAGTTAGGTTTTTCTCAAACCTGAGTTATTTTTAAAGTCAGTATTTATATATACACACATACATACATATATATATACACATACATGTATGCACATACATATTAATACAAAGTATATACACACATACATATACACACACACACATATATATTATATACATTTAGCCCGGCTCAAATTGCCATCTCTGATGCAAAACCTTCATCATTCAGAATTTATTCTTCTTTGATGTCACTGTAAGACTGTGTTTTTATTAAGTGCTGTTCACATTCTGCCTTGTTTTACCATTTATTATGTACATGCTTGTCTCTCTCAGTACATTTGAAGCTCCTCACTGGCAAGACAATGTCATGTTCACATAGGGACGTACCCAATTGAATTTTTGACTGGCCATGCCTCAAGGACTAAACATTATAAAATCTAGGAGGATTCATTTAAAAAACTGGCATTTGGAATTCAGTAGTATAGACTTTGTGAAGTTATTAAACAAATAATAACTTTTAACTTAATACTAGGACTAAATAAACATGATCCTTTTCAGCTTTTGTGTTTCTGTAAAAAAGTCAAAAAGAATAAATATCAAGAGGAATTCTTTCTGGCTAGCTTTTTACTTAAAATATGTAAATCTAAGGCCTTTATAATTATATTTAAAATCATAGCTTTTGTGATATCAAGATTTAATATTAATATCAACTTCATATTACTATTGAGTAACCCTCTTTCTGAACTTACCCCCAATTCAAAGTTTGAGACCTGGTTTTTGGTTCAAATGACAAACTGCCAATGTTATATGCTTTCCTTTTCCTCCAAGCCTCACCCAATTCCTGAGTCTCCAAACACCAAAAATAGTTAATCCTCTACCAAGACAGAGGGGGGGGGGGGGAGAGAGAGAGAGAGAGAGAGAGAGAGAGAGATGCTATTTTTAGATTCAGAAGAATCTGAAATTGGGCCAGGCTGAAATTTAGACTAACAGAAGGAATGTTTATGAGCAATATTTGACTTAGTCTTTCAATGTAAGAAAGAAAAAAGAACATGGATTTGTTAAAAATGTTTATAAACAGTTCATAATTACATGGAAATGTGCCTTATGTTTTAATGGTAAGTGAAAACAACTGGATAAAAAATTACACTTATAAAATAGTCACAATTCTGTTAAACAAACAAACAAAATTACACTTAGAAGAAAAGATAACTGAGAAATACAGACCAAAATGTCGACAATGATTGCATTTAAATGGTGAAAGTTTGAATAATTCTTTTTTTCCTATTGCTTTTCTACACTTCACAAATTATTAACAATCTGTACATATTTATTTTATAATTGAAAAACAGTAACTTTCAAAAGAATGAGTGGAATAAAAAAAGGAAAGAAAGAAAGTGTGAATTTTAGAGTCATACTGATGAGAGTTCAAATCACCAAAAAGTGAAGACGTTTTAGACAAGCCAAGGAGTGTAATAATATTTAGTACCTACTGGGTTCCAGGTGCCTTAAACATAGCAGTTCTGCCACTAGCCCCATGCAAAAAGAACTGCTATTCTATGTCCACATGCTTTAGAGGGGACACATACACTATACTCACACACACAAGATACTAAAAACTTAAGAGTATCTTTGCCATTCTCTAACTGGCACTCAGCAGTGGCCCAGTGCAACCCCCAACCCTAAACATCTGTTCTCATAACTAGCATTGTTCAGGGCCCAGAGAAATGCCTCTCTGCCCCAAAGAAGGAAATTGTGTTCAAATGTTGTAATGGTTTGTGGGTTTTGCTGGTGTCAATATCAAAGATAAACACGGTCTCAGAAGTATGGAGAAGATTTGAGCAAAATGCCAGGCAAGAAAAAAGACTAATTAATTAACTGGTCAAATCCTTCCTCTCAGTATGAATACAGTAGATTCTTCCATAGTAAAGAATTATTTCCCAGGAGAGTCAATCATCCACTTTCTTGCTTCTGTTCATATTCCAATTTGTGGTTTCTAGGTATTCATGAATTAGCATGGTATTTATAACAGTTGTGCATATGGTGACTGTGGTAGGCAGTCTTCTAAAATGGTCTCCAATGATCCCCATCTCATTTTTATGCCCTTGTGTTATCACTTCCTCCTGAGTGTGGACTGGGCCTCGTGGATTATTTCTATCAAGTAGAGTAAAGCAAAAGTGACAGGATGTCCCTTTTGTGATTAGGTTTTAAGAGACTATGACTTCCATCTTGCTAACATAGTCTCTGTATTGCCTTCTTGGCTCACATGCTTCGATGAAACAAGCTGCTATTATTGGACAGGCCCACATAGCAAAGAACTGAGGGCGGCCTAGGACCAGCAGCCAGTGAGGAACTTAGGCCCTCATTCCAACAACCTGCAAAGAACTGAATCCTGTCAACAACCACTGAATGAACTTGGGAGCATATTCTTTCCAAGTCATGCTTCTCAAAGATCTTGGCCAACACTTTGATTGCAGCCATGTCAGAAACTATGATGTGGAGGACCCACCTAAGCCGTGCCCAGATTCCTAACCTACAAAAATTGTGAGGTAATAAATACTGTTCTTAAAAGTATATCCGTGTAAATCTAAACATAAAGTATTTGTGAAGTAGGTTACCAATTCTTTACATTAGTAAACAGATGGACAGTGACCATTAACACTGCAAATAGTTTTATCTTTATAAATATATTTAATAAGGTTTACATAAATTTTCAAAATATTGAATGAAATTCAGTTTTACTTGAGTAATTTTTAATTTTTATTAATTAAATTATTTTTACCTTTGAATTTTAATAAATGAAAACAATTTTACAAGAAAAATAACTCTTTGACAATACTAAAATAATGTTTAAATTTATATTTAATTTATAGTTTTATAAAATTTATACAAGTCTTATAAACTTATACTCTTATTTTCTAATTCTTTAGGCTATTACACAATGGAATATAATTATGTAAAAATATCAATTATAATAACACTTTTTTTACTGAAATGAAGGTAAGAAAATTAATCCTATGGAATAACCATGTGTTAGGGTTGAATTGTGTCTCCACCTAAAATTCCTATGTTGAAATCCTAAGCCCTAGTGCCTCAGAATGTGACCTTTTTTGGAAATAGAGTAATTGCACATATAATTAGTTAAGTTAAGGTGAGGCAATACTAGAGTATTGTGAGCTACTAACCCAATATAACTGGTATCCTTATAAACAGGGGAAATTTGGACACAGACATGCACACGGGGATAACTCCATGTGACATTTGGAATTATACTTTCACAAGCCAAGGACCTATAAGAAGCTAAAAGAGAAGCCTGGAACATATCCTTTTCCAGCTCCTGCAGAGGGAGCATGGCCCTGCTGAAGCTTTGATCATGGACTTCTAGCCTCCAAAATTGTGTGACAATAAATTTCTGTTGTTTAAGCCACTCGGTTTGTGACACTTTGTTATGACAGCCCTAGCAAACTAATATAGCATGCAATAATTTATAAATTATGTTTGTTTTTCTTTTATTGCCAATCCAAACATTGCCAGTCCATCAACAGGATACACAAACACAATAATAATTAATCTCAATCATCTTTGATATTTTAGTTTTTTTTTTGAGACAGAGTCTCGCTTTGTTGCCCGGGCTAGAGTGAGTGCCATGGCGTCAGCCTAGCTCACAGCAACCTCAGACTCCTCGGCTTAAGCGATCCTACTGCCTCAGCCTCCCGAGTAGCTGGGACTACAGGCATGCGCCACCATGCCCGGCTAATTTTTTTTTCTATATAGATTTTTAGTTGGCCAGATAATTTCTTTCTATTTTTAGTAGAGACAGAGTCTTGCTCTTGTTCAGGCTGGTCTCGAACTCCTGACCTCGAGCGATCCACCCGCCTCGGCCTCCCAGAGTGCTAGGATTACAGGCGTGAGCTACCGCGCCCAGCCTCTTTTTCTTAATTAATTGCCCTGGCTAGATCCTCGAGTAAAATGTTGAATAAAAGTTACAAGAACAATATCCATGTCTTGTTCCTTGTTCAAAAGCTTCTTAGCGTTTGAGTTGGGGCAAGATATCTAACTTCTCTGAGCTCAGTTTACTCACCTAAAAAATGAAAATGATAATAGTACTTCCTTTATAAGGTTGTTTTGAAGATTACAAGACTCAATATAAGTAAAGTACCTGGACCAGTGCAGACATATATTGTCTGCTCTTACTGTGTTCACTTTACTAAACATCATATATACTGTCATCGTCATTCTTAGTGTTAACAGCCAAGTCAGCTAAATTTCAAAGAATAATTGCTAAACATGGGTATCTGTGTTACAAATTGTAACTATTATATTAAACATATATTCCTTCATACAAAGTATAGTATGAAGGTTGGGCAGATTAAATTTACCCAGAAAGTTGATTCCAGTATTATTTATGGGAGAATATTTGGCATAGAAACAGAACGAATTAAATAGAATTCAAGGAGTTGCCAGTAGATGGCCCTCTTAATTTGCTATTTTATTTTCAGTTCAGAGTTGTGCTTTTGTATATCAAGTCACACCACCAAAAAACCCCTAAAGAATGGGGCAGAAATGACTCTCCAGTTCATTTGCCTTTCTTCTGGTAGACTTTATCACCCACAGTTATAAATGCACTTGCAGAGAAACCTCCTCAATTGATAGTTTTTTTTTTAAAATGTTGTTATTTTTTGTTTGTACTTAATAAAACATGAGGGAACATTTTTGAAAATGTTTTAAGTTGGAGCCCAGACTGTCAATTATTTTTATCTGTCCTGATAGGTGGGTGAACATAATTTGTTTTTTAAATTTTTCGTGGACAATGAACTTCCAATTTTTCTTGCTAGCTCATTTCTTTATAATAACTTCAGACTTGCCTAATTCTTCCCTCAGTTTTTCTCTGCATTATAAAGCCAACTAATGATTTATACAAATCTATCTTTTCTTTCTTTCTTTTTTTTTTTTAATTTAGAGGCAGAGTTCTCGCTATGTTGCCCAGGTTGGCCTCGAACTCCTGGGCTCAAGCGATCCTCCCAATTAGCTGGGACTACAGACACAAGGCACCATTCCTGGTAAATCTATCTTTTCCTTAGTATATCAGTTAGTTGTTCAGGACCTTTTTGTTCCCACAGCATTTAGCCTTTATTTTACTATATTGTCATTTATTGGCATTGATTACTTTTACTACTAGTTCCTCAAGTGATTGGTGAAGATATACCTTATTCTCCAAGATATTTCTTGGTATGACAGATATATCCAGATGTTCCCTAGGTAAACCTTACAACCTATAGACTTCATAGCCCTATCCTATCTAGAACTGTTTCTGCAAAGTTCTAGGACTTATTTCCTCAGAATTATGTCCCTAAACTCCTAAATATGCCTGTGCTCTATGGTTCCATCCCATCTTAGGCCAGTTTAGAGGGAAGAACAGAGTCTTCACTGGTTTTACAAGAAACCTACTTGCACCCAAACACTTAATGAAGATCTGAAAGGTCCCAGAGAGGGGTCACAGGGCAAAGTGTTTGGTCTTTCATTAGTTGGAACAGTTATTGGTTTCACTTCTTATTTTCTCCGCTTTGTTTCTCTCCATTTCATCCCTATATCTCTGGAATTAAAAAACAAACTCAACCATATTCTCCACAGCATGGTTCTGCCAAAAGTCAGACCTCAAGTTCCTCAGACTCCTCAACTGATCCTATGGGTAACTAAAGCTAGATGGCTCTTCAAATATGTCCTGAATAGAAGAGACCAGGTCTTTGATCAGTTTTTGGATGCAAGCTGTCCCCAGGGAAGAGACATAAACTTGAGGAGGCACCTCCCTTTGTTTAAGGGCAATTCTCAGAGACAGACTCAACTTGCAACCATCAGCAGCCAACACTCCCAAAAGCTGGAGGAAACCAGTGCTTCGAGCCTAAAAGTGGCATCTGGGTGGTACACTGTGGAATACACTTCAGATTCTAACTTGAAAAGAAAAAAATGAGACCCAAACTGCAAGAAATAAAGAGATAGGGAAACCAAACATTATTTGAGTCCCTCAGCACATCTCTGTCACTGGAATTCCTAGTTATGTGAGCCAGTAGGTTCCATTTTCCGCTTAGGCTGTTGGCAATTAGGTTTCTGTCACTTGCAAGTGAAAGTCTCCTGATTAACAAGCCCTCGGGT
Source organism: Lemur catta (assembly GCF_020740605.2). NCBI lineage: Eukaryota > Metazoa > Chordata > Mammalia > Primates > Lemuridae > Lemur > Lemur catta. The sequence goes on from NC_059130.1 coordinate 78,714,099, forward strand.
TTGAAGAAAGCAATAATCACTATTTTCTACTTCCAGTATTTATCACAACGTTAATATTCTAATTTATTTGTTTATACATCTCTCTCTCTTACTAGACTGTAAATACCTTATAGGATCATATTTTATTCATCCTATCTCTAGCATCTATAGCAGTGCATAAATAAAGGAGATCATGAGTAAATATTTGTTGAATTAATCAATAAGAAAATGCCAAAATGATACACAATGCATGGGCAAAGACACAGGTGCATTCTAGAGCACATTAAGTAAGGAAAGTGTTTCAAAAATTGACTTGAAAAGCACAATATTTGAGGTCTCAGGGTTCACATTTCTCTCTGAGCCCTATCTAAACTGGAGATTAACCCAAGAAACTCAGATTCTTTAACATTAGATAGCTTTAAGCTAGGTTCGGTGGAATGCTTATTCCCTCTTAAAATATACTTTTTGCTTTCACTATAATTCTGGGCTCCATGTCTGTTCTTGATCTATTGATTCATTCGGTCCCAGACCCTGGGTTGGACTCAGAATATAGCTGTGAGTATGATAGAAAACCCTGCCCCCAGGGAGTATATATTCTTTAAAAAGCAGGCAGATTTTAAACAAATGGTCACAAATACAAGGTATTACGTTGTAACACCTTTTATATTACAAAAGGTAATTATTAGAGTGTATAGCAGGGAAAGATAACCTAAATTGTGAGACTAGAGAAATTGTCACTAGGAAAGTGACACTTGAACCAAAGGAAGAATAGAAGTTAGCTCCATAAAATGAAAAGGAAACAATATAAATAAAAGAAATAGCAGGGCAAGAGTCTGAAGTGGCAGGCAAATGCCGGGTTTAGGAAGGTCTCTAGCAACTCTTGTAGCCATCTTGTCACCATGAAAGGAGTCAGCATAATAGGACAGGTTAAGTTGTTTGAACTTTACCTTAAGAGCACAATGAAGTCTTTGTAAGGTTTGAAGTTGAGAATAAGATGTTGATCAAGTGTTTATTAAGTGCCACACCTTATTCTAACTGCTTACTTACTAATATGACAGGTACTGTTCTAAGTACTTTACATGTGTCATTATCTTCATGACATTATATGGTAGTTTTCTGGGATTGTCATTTTACAGTCTAGCAACTTGCTCTCTGCCTCTCTCAAAAGTGACATGACTGGTTTTGAATTCAGAATGGAAAGTAGATTGAAAGAGAGTATAATTGGGATGATTTGGGTGATAAATTATACAAAATTTGACAGAAAATGGCTTAGACGATTGAGAAGTTTATTGGCTTATATAGCTGTTAAGTTTAGAGGTAAGATGAACTCTGGAATGATTCCTTTCCATTTCTCTTGTTTGACTTCTGTAGTATCTACTTTATCTTGCGGTTGACTCTCCTCCTGATCCTAAGATGGCTGTAACAGTTTCCATATTTCTTTGCTCACGTCCAGCAGGAAGAGAGAATGCCTCTCTTGGAGGGAGAAACTTCCTTTCCAGAAGCCCCCAACAAACATTTTATTGTGTCTCATTCACCCACTGGCATGGTCAAAGGAATAGATGAATTCACCAACTCAGTAGGAATTCAACAGGAATGTACTAAGTAGCTAAGCAGAATCCATACCTAGAACTGAGGAGGGTAAGGTTAAATCCCACCCAAATCATATAGTTGAGAATGGGAAGGGGGTATTTCCCAAAAGGAAATTTTGAGTACTGCTACCAAGAAAGAGCAGAAATGGATACTGGGCAGCAAACACAAGCATCTATTATAGGGAGCAAGACTTGAGTCAGGAAGCCAGTTAGAACACTTTTGCAGTAATCCAAGTGAGAGAGGAGACTGGCCTGGACAAGGCGAGTTCAGGGAAGGTTGAAGGAAGTAGACAGATTCAAGTGATGCTAAGAGGTAGAATGGATATGACTTGATAACCAATTGGCTGAGAATTATAAAAAGTGGAGGAACTAGTTAAAGATGACTACAAAATTAAAGTTTTCTCTTGCCCAGACTGTAACATGGTTAGCCTAAATGTTTAAAGAATTTCCTGGCCCTGGGTTTATGGATGAGAAAAGCTCATCATGAGTTCCTTTTTGGTGCTTTCTAAACTAACCTTATATATGGCTCCTTTACCCTTTAGAATTCTCTCTTGTTCTTCTGGACCCTTATATGTTTAATTCTACAATGTACTGCTTGTTTGACCACATTCATTCAAATGTAAAGGTTATTTCTACCTCAGCTTCTTTATGTACTACACTAGGCAAACATCTGACTCTTAATACTATTAGTGAATGTACTGAAGTTTGAAATTATTTCAAAGCAGTTTTTTAAAGTGCTGAAAATTAGTATACCCAGAACCGTAGACACGAATCAGAATGGCTGCTCAGCTGATGATTCCCCTGTGGATCTATCTGGTAAGAGATTCCAGATCCTGGCCACAAAAGTAGGCACATGATCCAGGCTAGGTCAATTTAAGTTCCTCACTCCCCTAGCCACAATGATTCATCCAAATGGTGGGCTTATGATTCCTTTCTAAAAATTGTTCAAACTGAAGCGGAGGAAATAAATTCTCTTTCTTCCAAAATGACTAAGCTTGAAAATGTGTAAGCTTGAAAGAATGCAATTCCAAGTTGCTTTTGCTGTGTACTCTTCATGAATTCAGCTCATCTATAGAAGGAAAGAGTGATGCTAGTGTGTAGAAAGATATAGAAACACAAGGTATGAAAAGAGAGAGCGATGGGGGAGAGAGAGAGAAAGACACAAAAATCTTGAAATCTGGGAGCATTTATATCCCTGGATCCTGTTGTCCCTAGAGAGGGCTCTACTTCTGACCTTTGTGACCTTTCAGCAGTTTGCTCATGTGTTCCACAAAAGCAGGGATCCCAAGTGCCTGACACACAATAGCAATCCAAAAATAATAGTTGAGATAGAGACTTCACTATGGACCAAGATGCAGTGACAAGGGCTAGATTTACTTCCCAACTGAAACAATTTAAAAACCAGACGCTCATAAAAAAACAGACAAAATATGTGACACAATGGTTTTCAGACATTGAACATGAGGAGGTGCAGGACAATGATCCCTAGTGAGAGGGATTGCCCCCACTTTCCTGCCTAGAGAGAGTTTCCATACTATATTGCAAAGGAGGGGAACCCAGGTGGAGCCTCACAGTCTTTGCAAGTAGAGGGGTTAGAGCCAGGGGTCCGGGGAAGCCAAGGCAGCCAGAGTTCTCAGGGAAGCATACCAGAGAGGAGATTGCTGCACAGATGGAGTGCAGATCTCTCTCCTGAGATCTGTACAGAGTCCCCCCTTTACTGTTTAGCTGAGTATTCATCAGGGTATGTACATGAGGAATGATCTTAGATGAGAGCTCTAAAAAACCCCAAAAATTCTCTATAGTTTTCTTTTGAGCAGACCTGCATTCCGATTTGGGAAATAAATGTATCCATAGTTTCCAGTGAACTCCTAATAGTTAAACAAAATTATTGAATAAATGTGAGTCAATAAATTCTCCCTTTTTCCTTAAATGAGTTCCACTTGGGTTTTTGTCACTTGAAACCAAAGAATCTTAACCAATGCACCTTACAATTCCACTTCTCAGAGTTTATCTTTGGGGACTAAGAAAGGATTCCAAAGATTTTGGTTATAAGAATGTTTATCAGTTTAATGTTTATAAATGTCAAAAATCAGCAACCCCCCCAAATTCTATGCAAATCATGGTAAATTCATCTAATAAAATACTATGCAGTAATTAACCTGACATTTCAGTGTCTTACTAGTTGACATAAAATGAGTTTGTGATATTTACTTGGCAGGGGAGATAACATGATCCTGAAGGTGGTTTTCCTAGGGTAGGGCTTATCCATTGCACTCTTGATATGCTGACCCCTGCAGTATCCCCAAACATGGGAAACTCAACTGCATAATTTTTGGTAGTAGGGCATTGCATTCACTACAGATTTTTTTTAATTAAAAAAACATTTTAAAGAAATCTGTCCATGATATATTTGTGAATTTTAAAAACCAAGTCACAAAACGGAATGTGTAGTTTTTCATTGTATGTATGTATTATGCATATGAAGCCTGGAAAGCTATATCTCAAAATTTTAATAATTTTTCTCTCTGGTAGAATTTCAGGTGGTTTTTCTTCTTTTTTCTCTTAACTTATCTGTATTTTCGACTATTCTACCACAAATTTGTTTCAACTCTTTTTTTTTTTAAATGTCTGTCTCTTTAGTTGACCTCTGAGTTTCTAGGTGTTTTTATTTTGTTTTTGATCAAAAGTTTACCACTGGCTTCCAGTTTATTGTGAAGCTGAGAAGACTGACACACTTTTAGCTGTTTGAATAATTAATTCCTTTCCTATTCAGATTACAGGCTTTTCCTATTTCCCCAAATCCCCTTCCAGATCTCTAATTATTGCAGTTTTACTACATAAGATAACTTACACACTGTACACATATTATAGGCATAATAACTAAGAATATGCTTGCTTATTCTATAACTAATATCCTAGGAGAGAGATGCTGTAGAGTCGAAGGCATATGTTCTATAAAATGGGGCCAAAGAAGTTTTAAACTTTTACCAAAACACATTGAAGCAGCTCAATTATTGAAGCTTAGAAATGTTTCCCAGTGTCTGGCTGACCTAATCCTTTGGCAAATACTGAAAGTGACCTATGTCCCTAGGGGAACACATGTGACTCCTAACAATTTGGTGTCCTAGATTTTCCAAAAAAGGCCTGATTTTTTATCTTTCTTTGTTTTTCCATAACAAAGGTCATTCCTTTATTGGATTTTGACTTTCATGTCTCTGGAAAATTTTTCCTGTGAATGAATTCATGTATTTAAATAAAAGATCTTTTGCTAGATTACAAATCTCAATGTTTAATTTAGAAAAGATGATCACCAACGTATCAGGGTTGAAACAATTAATCTTCAGGTAGGATAATGTGCGATTGGTGGTCACAGCAGGATCAGGAAGAGATATGAGTGTTGTGGATATTAAAAATTTAACTGGTGCTGAAACTTTGGTAATCATAAGAAACTACCATCTTGAATTTCCAATTTGCACCGTGACTACTTCTGACCCTGTACTATAATCCCATATATAAAACTATCTAGTGTATAAAAGAGGCTCAGTCAATATCTTTTTGCTTTCATATCCTTCGTTCCCAAATGGAATTTTAAAAAATCATCCTGGACCCTTGCTGGGTTGTTTTGAGGATTAAATGAAATACTGAATGTACAAGTGATTTGAAAAGCACTTGCTTGTTTTTGCCAAGGAGTCCAGTCCTTTGTTAAAACAAAATCTTACTATGGGAGTTAAAAAATCAAACCCAGAAAAGTTAAGCTGTTCTGGTTGAAGAGAACATGAAAAGCAGAAGCCCTTCATACAGATTTGATGTTACTCTTGCTTTTCCCCATGTTTATTAGAGAAAAATTAGGATAAGAAAAAAGAGTAAAATCACTAACAAGTCCACTACATAGAGAATTGTTAGTGGAATATATTTTTCCAGACCCTAAAGAAGGTCTTCAAATAAATTTGATCAGCACAATGAAATCTCTTTCCCAGCTTGCCATGGTGCCAGGAGAGGTGAGATTCTGGGGGCAACGGTCTAAGTGAAGGCAAATTTTGTCATCAAATCCAGGAGGCAATGAAACCAATGGCCAGAAAGAGGAGACAAAGGCCAGAAACTGCTGGATAATGCAATCTGAGGAGCCAGATGGGAGCAAACCTAGAAAGTCCCAGATGAGAGCTAGAAACAGGACAGGAGTTCCTTTAGCTTGTTTTTTTATTGCCCAGCAGCGGTGAAGTGGTAAGCACTTCGTTAAATCAGAGTAGTTTAAAAAGTCAGGATTATTAAGATAATAAAACTTAGAATGTGACCATTTTGTTAAACTTCTGAGACTGCAGTTCTGAATCTTTGGTTAAAAGTTTAGGCTGCTGTAAAAATATTATTTTGAATATACTTTGAGTTGTAAGGATCAAAAGAAAGATAATTTTGTGGGTTTTTTTTCATTTAATTGAAATGATTTTCAAGTTTCTACAAATACAGTAATTGTAAATTTAAAGCAGTAAGCATTTATTGGTGATAATATGTATTCTGGTTGTAAGAAATAATAAAAAAAATAAGATGTGCATAAAGTTGAAATAAATGCTTTAAAGTTTAAAAAAAGAGAGTAAAGACTAGGCTATTTTCTGATACTCCCTGCCTCTCCTTCCTTATAACTCCAGGGCAATACAAAGAATGTGACTTACAAGAAATATACTAAGGCCCAAATAAAGAGGTTTTTCTACACCAATTATTTTAAAACATTATAATTATTTGGCCTCTTTTCCCCTCTTTACCAAATCTATAGAGATGTTAAAATATTAAAACCAGATATGATTTTGATTGTCAAAAACATTTGTCTAGAAACTTTCAACCTATGTATGCAAAGGTTCAAAACCTTTCTAAAACATTTGATTATAGTTCTACATCTTCCACTAACCCCTTCCACATGCTTAGCCATTCTTTATGAAGTCCTCCCTGACCCTTCCAGGCTGGGCTTGATGTCTCTCCTGTGTGTTCTCAGCACCTTTATTTTAAAAATATCTATCATTTCTATCTACCACCTTTGTGATAAAATTATATGCTTATAGCCTGTCTTTTTGGCTAAACCATAAGCTTCTATAAGGAAACCCTCCACAACCTCCAAGGTGAGATTGTGTTCCCCTATTATAAGTGTCCACAATTCCCTAAGGTTTTCCTTTATAATATTTATGAGTGTGATTATATTTGTAACAGGAACGGCAATTACCGCTCTCCAGTCTTACATAACCATTAAGGCTGAGGCTTTCCTTTACATACCATCAGTTCCCTCACAGCAGTCCTTTTATTTTCAAAAGATTGGGGGTGTGGGGAGAAGAATGCTGCTTGATTTAAAAGAATAGCTTATATTTGTATGGAGTTTTAAAAGTCTTATAATTCTATAAGGCTTATGATGATAAAAGCAATACACTGTTCCTCCTTTTCTACCCCAAATTCCCACTACTCAAAAGCAACATTTTTTTTCATTTTTTATTATAAATGTTTCTTCTGGTACTTGCCTCTGTCTTTCTAAACAACATTCTTGTGTTGCTGCTATTTGGAGATTGCTCAGTGTCATATCTTTTGGCTTCCTACTATAGATAATGAAGATTAAACACTCTTACAACTCTCCCCACCCCGCACCCGATCACACACACCTTTGTATACATTCTTTTCCTCCTCCATTTCTCCCTATAAGATTACATTAGTCCATAACTTTTGTTTTTTTTGAGACAGAGTCTCACTTTGTTGCCCGGGCTAGAGTGAGTGCTGTGGCGTCAGCCTAGCTCACAGCAACCTCAAACTCCTGGGTTTAAGCGATCCTACTGCCTCAGCCTCCTGAGTAGCTGGGACTACAGGCATGCGCCACCATGCCCAGTTAATTGTTTCCTATATATATTTTTAGTTGGCGAGATAATTTCTTTCTATTTTTAGTAGAGACGGGGTCTCACTCTTGCTCAGGCTGGTCTCGAACTCCTGACCTCGAGCGATCCACCCGCCTCGGCCTCCCAGAGAGCTAGGATTACAGGCATGAGCCACCATACCCGGCCTAGTCCATAACTTTTGATTAACTCAACATGACCATGCATTTTACAGTGATTACATTTCCCTTCTTGTATAATTTTTTGTTTTTCCTGGAATTGACAATTGTCTCTCTTTATTATTTGCTTAGTTTTCTATGTATCTATAACAAACTCATCCCCAAACATTCTTCCAGAATTATACATTTCCTTTCATAATGTTCAAATACATCAGGTTGTTTTTTATTTTTATTAATTTTGTGGGAACATTGGAACTCTGAAGACATTCCATTGTCTTCTTACATGTAACATTGCTGTTGAAGAGTTAATTCCTTTCTACTTCTAGCTCTTTGTGGCCTCTTTGTTCTCTTTGCAAGTGTTTAGGAACTTCTTTTTGTCCCTAGCAAATAAAATTTCGCATGAAGTGACTTGGTGTGGATCTTTTTGTTGTGCTGAGCATTTAGTGGGTTCTCACTCTAGAAAGTCATTATCTTACAGTTGTGGAAAATTTTCCCATTTGATAATCATCTATTTTCTCTATTCTTTGTTTCTAAAACTCTTATTATTTAGACACTGAAATAAATCTTTAATTTTCTTATCTTTACATTTTCCATCTCATTTTCATTTTTTGGTTCTACTTTCTCAGAGCTTTCCTCCAATTTTACCTTCTAATTCCTCCAATTCCTGAGCCTTTTTGGGGATTTCACTGAATGAATCAGCTTGTTACTACCTTCCCCCTCTGCAAGTTTAGATTTGAGCTTTCTCTAGATTGGAATATTTGTTCTCAGTTATTCATCTGCTTCCATGTTTCAAATTTTGTTGTGTTGTCTCTTCTCCCATACTCTTGGTCCCTTTCAGTTTATGCCTATTTTTTTTGGTCCCTTTACTAGGATTTCAGGAGGAACCAGCAGTGAGTGCATGTGTTCAATCTACCATGTAAAATCAGGACCTTTGTTTCTTGCTATTTTCATCCTTACTGTAACAGTCATTCTTCTTCTCAAGGCAGCAGGAATACCTCTGAGTTACAGGCAAAAAATCAAGTGCAAGAAAGTACAGGAAAGAAAAAGTACAAATATTAACATTTCAAGATATTATAATGTTTTCAACAATGCCATAGCCCAGGGGTGGGGAACCTTTTCATGTAAGAAGGCTACATTAATTTAGCTGTAATCAAATAAGGCCACATTCAAGAAACTTCAATTAGATATACTTTAAAATGCACATTACTTTGTAAAAATCTAACTATTATGTATGTAACAATTTCAAAAAATGAAAACTATTTGTTAATTTTAAAGTTAACTAATCTTTTAATGACTTTGTTGTGTCTGCTTTTTGTTGGAAAGCATTTGAAAATTTGGTTGCAGTGTGGAGGTCCCCAGTTTCAGTTGATCCTAGTCTGGATGAGTATCAGTCATTTGTGACCTTAAGGGTATCTTAATTTGGGTTAGGTAGGAGAACATAGATTCCCGGCAATAAGTGGTTGAAAAGCAAGAAAGCATTTTTTGGGCATGGTCCCGAAGGCATGGGTATTCTACTGTAATTTCCATATTTCAACTGGATCTTTCTTAGCATCACACAATGACTTTAAAATGTCATCTAATGAGAGCTCAATCAATTGCATGTGTAATTCTTTAGGTGCCTTGGTGTTATCAACTAGGTGAGGCTGAAATGCTAATTTGAGTGTGATATCATGATTCATTTTGACACATATCAGATATAGACTTAGTTTTACCTTGGAAAGAAATATTCAAGCATATTGTATACATTATTATTTGTAAAGTGTATGCTATACATCCTTTACGTTAGTAAAATTTAGTACACACATACACACATATCTCCTTTTGGAGATTTTTTTTTTTAGAGAGCTGGTTGTTAAACACTTATCAATGCAACACTGCCTATAACCTCCTTTCTACTATACATTCCATGAGGGTAGTAACTGTTTCTGTTTGATTCCCCAAGACTCACACAGTTTCTATTACCTAGTAGGCACTCCATAAATATTTATTGAATGAGTGAATGAAAGTTCAGGGATCTTGCCTTCTTCATTGTTATATCCACAAACAAGTTACAGATTAAATCTCGAAAAAAATGTTTGCTAACCTGAACTGAACTTGAGTCATAGCCTCTTGATTCTGAAAACAATCCCATGACAATCAAACACACATCAAGAAAGAGAATGAGATGGTTTATTTTTTTAGGCACAAGGCAGACAGTCACATGCTTATTTTCACGGTTGTTAAGTCACTTGTTGCATTAAGCCCTGGGAGAAAGCCAGATCTCCTCCTTTCTAAAACAGTGCCCTATTCATTAGATTTTCTGTTTCTCAGGGGCACAAGCATTTTCTGACACTAATGTTGAACAGGAGAGCTGGTTACTTGCTTTATAGCTACAAGATTTTTAGTTAAGATAAATGACAATAAACATTCAGGGAGAATCAGATTAGGAAGAATCAGATAATGTCTACCATTTCATGAGCGCACACTATGTTTGTTACAAAACTCAGATTTAAATACATTAGCTTGGTTTCTCTCAACAACTCTCTAAGGTAGGAATTATCCTTACATTACAAACGAAGATATTAAGGTTTAGAAAGATTTGTGAAGTTGCTTAAAGCATACAACTGCTCATTAGCAATATTGGATTCGAGATAGCTCTGTCTTAAGAAAAACCCCAGTATATTTTGAAATAAAATAAAAAGGAAACCAATCAACCTATTTTGCTGAGAAGTAGGGAGGGAGTCTGACTCATACTTCCTGAACAAATTCCCATTGCACAAAACAAGGAGGTTTACAAAACCTTCTTGCAGGGTCTGAAACCTTCCAAGCAACTGAATTGGAATTAAAGTTGGCAAAGATTACTAAATGCAACCAGTGTTAGACAATTGAGGGTTTCTGCAGAACAGAATTCAAAAAAAATAAAACCAAATTGTTGGAAAGTACCTACAGTGAGAGTCACGCAGGATTCAAAAATCTAAGAAAAGCTTCCTGGCATTTGTGCTGCCCCAGCTGGAGTTGAAAGAATTGTTTCTATTCTTTCCTGTATGTTGGGGGAGGAAGAAGTTGGGTTGTCTTTCTTGGCTTTTGAGTGGGAGGAATAATACAGCATTATCAGAGAAAATGGCAAAAGAAAAAAGGGGGAAATTTTTTTTTGCAACTGCGGTAAAACTAAATTCATATCTCTGTGAAAGAACCTGGATTTGGTTTAGAAGATAATTCAGAATGTTGTCCAGTGCATTTCAAAGGAAAAGCATAAAAGAGCCTCAGAAACTATAACAGCCACGAGCCCAGTGACAAATAATACAGATTTTTTTTAAAGCTGTAAAATACAAATGTCTAACACTTGGATGAATTTTAATATATCTCCTTTATGGTGTCCTCAAGTCCTTTCACAATATGGTTTCTATCCAATCCTCTCCTTACTTCAAGCATATTTGGGTACTATACCCTATACCCTAACTGAGCCCAGGCCCGGGGGCATGGGATAAGGGTTTCACCTACATCCATACTTTAAGTACATCAGAACTTCCAAATCTTAGTACTGCTGCCATTTTATTTCTTAAAAAGAAAAATAGACCTTAGAACTCACAGGAGTCTTGCTTTTCTTGAGGAAATGGAATTTTTCATAATACTTAAAACTTCATGATTGACTATGTGATTTCATCTTGCCATTGTTGCCATTGTTACTGCATGGCTAGTAACCTAAATGACAAACTAAATGATTTCTAGTTGCTGTAGAATCATCCCAAAAATGAGAGATCATTTTCTGCCCCCCTTTTCTTGGGATAGGATAGCTGGGACTTTGTGTTCTCTTTGGTAAGGTCTAGGCTTCCTTACCTTAGTTAAGAGAATGTTGCTTTTGAAATCTAGGGTGTTGGTGACTTACTAGATTTACCTAAAGGGGGAAGGCATCTGGTGTTAAGAGAGAAGGGGTTGAAGCAGAGAAAGATTTCCAGAGTAGGGAGAAGGGCAGTGGTAGGTCCTCCAGCTGTGAGGATCTATACTCTGCTTCCTTAGTGTATCGGGAATTTTGATGCACATGGTTTTGTGTATACCTGGGGACTGAGCCTAAGCTGTAGCCCTCCCTCAGGAGAGAAGGTCTCAGTTGCCAAATTTGGCACAGAGGGACTAGATGTTGTCTTCAGCAGAGGCAGCCTATATAGATTATATAGACTGGACAATGTGATTTCACCAGCAAAGCAATGGATTGAGGACTCACTACACATTCTTCCCCACATCGGTTTTCCTTAATTATGTAAGTCATAGGGTTCTTTTATGAGGGGTCCCTTTATCTAAAAATAACTGATTAAATCACCAACCCTATTAGGCTCAAAGGATTTAATTTAATCTAGAAAAATAATGAAATGTGGTATTTCTATGCTTTAGTTGTATTAATTATCCATTGCTATGTAACTCACTCACTTATTAAAGGCTTAAAACCTTATTCATTTATTAACCCATATAGTGAATCTGAATCATACATTTCTATGAATCATGCATCTTGGCATGGCTTCACTCAGTCCTCTGTTTCAGGGTCCCTTACAAGGCTGCAACCCAGATGTCAGGAAGGGATGGAGTCTCATCTGAGATTCGACTGGGGAGGGATCTTCTTTCAAGCTCACCTGGTTGTTGGCAGCATTACTTCCTTGCAGGTTGTTGGACTGAGGGCCTCAGTTCTTCTACTGTTGTGTGGAAGCTGCCCTTAATTCCTTGCCCCATGTGCCTTTCCATATGGTGACTTGCTTCATCAAAGCCATCAAGTGGGAGAGGCAATAGAGAGAGTCTGCTAGCAAGATCAAAATTACAGTATTATGTTATGCAATCATGCAAGTGACATTCATTTCATCATCTCTGCCATAGTCTATTGGTTACAAGAAAGTCACAGGTCCCACCCACACTCAAAGAGAGGGGCTTATACAAGGTCATGAATAACAGGAGGTGAGGATAATTTAGGGCCATCTTTATGTCTAAACCACAAGTTATAGAATAATGTATACCTGCTAACAATTAAGAAGTTCATGGAAAAATTGTAACTTAATCACAATAATTTGCATTTACTCAATGGTTCTCTTCTTTTTCTTCGTTTTCATTTTCTTCTTTTGCTTATAATGTACGATATTGTACATGCCTTTTAAAACTTTCCTCAAGTCTTTCATGGAAAGAGGTGGATATAAATAAATATATTTAACATACTTAATATAAAAGTAACTATTTTATTAAAAGGGGGAAGGTAGGGCCTAAAATTTGTAATATATATTTACTAAAGTGAAAAAAAATGAATTTCCACTAAAAAGTTATGAGAAGCTTTTCTGTAATTTTCAACTTCCCTCACAGTAAGGGAAATGCAAATTAAAACTCACTGACATAAAACTTAATATATATCAGATTAGCGGAAAATCGAAAGCTGTATAAGTAAGGCCCCAATTATTGAAGGACAGAGCTGGAGTGACAGTGTTGCTAGTTTTCTATAGAGTGGTCAAGATGGCTTTTCTGAGGAGACATTTTTGCTGAAACCTAAAGAAGTGAGAGAGTGAGCCTTCAAATATCTAAAGAAAGGGTGTTCCAGAAAAACGCAAGTGCAAAATCCCAGAAATAGAAACAGGTTTGCAAAGTTTAAGGAACAGGAAGAAGGCTAGTGTGGCTGAAGTACAGTGAGGAAGGAGAAAAATGGTGGGAAATGAGGTTGGTGAGGCAGCCAGGGGTCAGATTGTGTAGGGCTCCGTAAACAATGGTAAAAACCATTTTATTATAACTGTGAGCCAAGACAATGTGTGGTTTGAGAGCAGGAAAGAGATATAACAGGATTTAGGTTTTAAAAGTATTACTGTTGTTGCTTTGGAGAGTGAAGGAAGGGGAGGAATTGGCCAGAGTAGAAGCAGGGAAATCCATGAGAAGATCTAGATGGCTATTAAACGTGTCAAGCAGAACTCTTGATTTCCAAGCCCACTCTCTGCCCCTAACCCACCAACCTCCATTCTTTCCTATCTCAGTAATGTTACCACCATCCTCCAAGTTGATCACTTCCTTTCCCATACCTCCCACATCTTTGTTAAGTAAAGCCCTTTTGCTTTATTTAAAGAATGTCAGAACCCATCCTCTCTTTCCATCTCCACTGCCACCCTCTTCATCCAAGGCATTTTAATCTCACATCTGGACAGCCATATCCTCTTTGCTTCTACCTCCAACCCCTACAATCCATTCTCCATGTGGAATCATATTTTATGCTTTATTTTGGAAATATAAATCAGGTCATGACACTTATCGGCTGAAACCTTAAGGGTTTCTTTCAGCATTTAGAATAACATCGACATTCCCCATCAGTCCTATAAAGCCTTAGATGGTCAAGGCTCATTTTATGAGGGCCCTTAAACTCATTTTACACTTGTGGTAGGCAGAACTTTGGCCTCCATGATCTCTACCCCCAGTATTATTACCATGATTCTGTTATGGTACCTGGCAAAAGGAAGATTATCTGAGCCCTTGAAAATAGAAGCAGAAGGAGAAGTCAGAGAAATGCAAAACACAAAAAAGATTTGACACACTTTGCTGGCTTGAAGATGGAGGAAGAAGGCTAAAGAACGTAGGCAGCCCCTAAAAGCTTGGGATACCCCTAGCTGACAGCCAGCAAGGTAATGGAGACTCTAGTCCTACAACAGCAAGGAACTGAATTCTTCCAATAACCTGAATGATCCTGGAAGTATTAAAGATTCTCCCCCAGAGCCTCCGTAAGAGCCCAGCTTGGCTAACGCCTGGATTCCAGCCTTGGGAAACCCTAAGTAGAGCACTCACCCAAGCCCACCTAGACTTCTGACCTATAGAACTGTGAACTAATAAGTGGGTGCTGTTTTAACTTTGTTGTAATTTGTCATGCAGAAGTACAGAATAATTACAATTCAGCTTTCTCTCTTGCTTACTATGTTTTTATCACACTGATCTCATTTCTCTTCTTCAGATATGCTAAGTGTCTTTCTGCTTTGGGATCTTTGCATTTAGATTTTCCTCTTTCTGAAATACTCTAATCATGATCAGCTCCTTCTGATCCTTTGGGTGACAGCTTAAATGTCACATCCTCAGGGAGTCCTTCACTGACTACCCTATCTTAAGTAGCACCCTCCCAATTTATGGTCATATCTCCCCACTTGTTTTCTTCATAGTATTAGTAGATAGCTCTTATTATGCACTTACTATGTGGCATGCACATTTCTAAGCTCCTTGCATGGATTTATTCATTTAATCTTCATAATAATTATAATACAATCCATGAGATTATAAAGTGGATGTTATTAATATGCCTATTTACAGATGAGGAAATGGAGGCACAGAGATTAACTTGGAGTAATCACACAGCTAGTAAATAGCAGAACCAAGATTTGAACCCCAGGTAATCTAATTCCAGAGTTCACACAGCGAAAACTATATTCTCTCTGCAGTATTTATCACAATTTAAAATCATTTTGTTTTTTATTTACTTATTTATTGTCTTTATCTCCCTCCACACTCCTGACCAACATGTAAGCTTCTTGAAGGTAGGGATCTTATTTGTCCTGTTCATATAGAAGATGCTTAGCAAATATTTTAGAATGAATAAATGATTATTCCCATTTTTCAGAAGAGGAAAATGATACCAGAGAAGCTAAGTATCATGTCCAAAGTGACATAGTATGTGATAAAGCCAGAGTTTGTACCTGGGTCTGTCTAATCTCAAGACTGTGCCCTTAGCTCCTATTACTGTCTTCATTAAAAATGATAATAGTAATAATAATTAGTTGCTACTTTCTTAATATATAACATTGTCCTAGAGTATGAATATAGTTTTCCTCAATTAGCAAAATGATTCATCCACAATAGTTTCTTGGAAAATATTGTGACATTGGGGAAGCTCATTCTTGCTGTCATCTCACTTCATTTTGCGCTTTTCTGTTTTTCCTCTGGGTACTTCTCTGGCACTTCCACTGAGGCACATTCCAGAGAAGTCTTAATAGTGCCCTTCAACTGCCTCTGTCTACCCATAAGGCTGGTCTTGTGTCCAATATACACCAGCTTCTCTGCCTCTGAGGGGTTAGTCTTTCCTGGCCATGACATGTAATAACTATTTCCTTTTCCCTTTTCTCCCACGCTAGTTTCTCTCTAGGCTCCATAAGTGGCCCTTCCCATCTCTGAATACCCAAATTACAATGTATTTTAGAGAAAACTCTCTGCCTCCTCTGAAAACCTCCTTTCCTTGTGGTAGACCTCTGACTGCTATATTCACATTTTACTACAGGTAGTTGTCACTGTTTAAGGTCTCACAGCTGACTCTTTTGACTCAAAACAACACAGTAAAGCCAAGATTCTAGCCTGCAAAACATTTCCTCAATAGCCTGACATGAAACAAAGACAATCACACTGAGACATTTGACCCAGGCTGCACGAGTCCATGGAAGTTAATTGTTTGGTAATTTCCTGTACTTGAAGCACAAATGCTTCCTTTTCCAATAATAGACTCACTAAAGCCTCAGTCAATGCGATAAAATTAGAGACTTCAAGGGCAGCCTGTGTTCAGATAACACTTAGTGGTAATTTAGGCTATGAGGTTTGCAGGATTGAAATATGGTTCATAAAGGAACTACAGGCCCTCCCACTTTGAAGAACCCTGATTACAGTTCTGAGTACTTGTGAAGGGTCTGTGGCCTTCCCATCAATGACTCCTTGCTTCTACTGCACCCCATGGAGTTCAGAACCTCTTACAAAGGAAAAAAAAGGTGGGTGTGGGTAGTGTGCAAGTATATTATAATATAAGCTACTGTGGAGTCCAAACTTCTATGCATAATATAAAAGACCCTTTATTAATTCCATTTTGACTGCCAAACCAGCTTTTCCTTCTGCCTTTTCCCCTATAGTGATATTGTGTTCCAGCCACATGGAATTATTCTCCACTTCTCAGAACATTTCTTGCTTCTCCACACTCCTCTGCCTCTATACCTGCCCAGGAATGTCCTTCTTTCACTTCTCTGCCTGGTTGACTCCTAGTCATTCTTTGAGACCAAGATACATCATTTAGTAGCCATGTTCTCTCCTCTCTACTCCTAAAATCACTACCACAGCTCAGGCCTTCAAAATTTCTTGGCTGCATGGCTGCCAAGAACCCACGCTCTCCACATCTCCAGTGTTGAACCCCTTCAAACCCATCTTTCACCTACCATCCAGAGCAATTTATCTAAAACACAAATTTGATCATCTTATTTTCTACTTGAATTCTTAAAGCCTTTTCATCAACTACAAGGTAGAGTTTAATCTCATGAAAATAGAATATGAAGGTGATTCTGTATCTTCCTTCTACCTATATCTCTGCCATTTCACCTTCCTCCCTTTCCTGCCTACTAGTTTTCCCTTCAGTAAGGCCAAATTACATGAGGCTCCCACCAATACACATCCTCTATCCTCCTTCACTACCAAATTATTTCTCTGTTATGTCTCTGCTTAAGCTGTTCTCCAAGAAATCTTCCTAACTGCATCCCCTCATATATAGAAATACCCTACATATAGGGTATATATGTTTTGGGAATGCATACATTATAGGAATACACTACATATACATATGTACATAATACCCTATGTACACATCTTATAATACCTTATATATATCACTATTTTCTGCATTTACTGTGTTGTTTTATATTGATTAACTCATCTCTATCTCCAATAAGATTATTGAATTTTTAGAGTATGGAACAGATCTCCTCAATAGCTAGCCTGCAGTATGGCACACTGTAAGCTTAATAAAATGTGTATTGAATGAAGAAATAAAATATTTATCAACTTGTATACATTAGCTATATACAGTTTTTATATATCAATCCTATCTCAATTAAAGTGAGGTTTTTTTAGGAAAAACACAAATTTAGCAAGTTTTTATGATTTGTTCTAGAATTTTATCCTGTTTTCATTCCAAGTGGAAAATGTGGAAAGGCAAAGCTCAGATTATAAAAAGAATACTTACTTCACACTTCAATATCACTTTTTATTCTATTAAGATAGTAAACTCCATACAGTAGAATGCTGGGCTGGCAATGAAAAAGTAGCCCTCTCTAATTTTGTATCTGGAAGAACTCTGTTTTATTGTTTATAAAGCTGCCAAGAAACTTAAAAGGGGCAAATGCTCCAATAGGAAAGATTTGACTTGGAAAATTAATAATGGCTTCTAATAAGGTGTTTTTTTAAAAAAAGAAACTATCTTATTCACAAAAAAAAAATAAAAGAAATACTAGTTCTCTTATTTTAAAGATGTTTTCCACCATATAAATATTTCCACAATGGAGGTTCATTTGGGTTACTAAGCTCCTCTTTTAAAGTGTCAACTCTCAAAGAGGAGTTGAAACTATCAGTCATCCATACTTTAGTATGAATTACTTCAATCTGCTAGATACCTGACTCAGATCAGTAGAAGCTGAGAGGTTAATTGGGGTAGGGTAGTACACCTTTGTTATTTTAATTGGCCTCCCAGCCTCTTTGAATACTCTTGTTATATTTGGTGATTTCTCTGCTCTATTGAAGTCAAACCTCACTTTCTCAATCTCTCTTGCAGTCAGGCTCCTCTAAATTAGATACATCTGTACCAGACTTTTTATTTGTTATACCTTTTTTTTTTTGAGAGATGTGGTCTCATTATGTTGCTTAGGCTGGTCTCAAACTCCTGGGCTCAAGCAATTCTCCTGCCTTGGCCTCCCAAAGAGCTGAGAGTACAGGTGTGAGCCACTGAGCCCGGCCCTGCACCAGATTTTGCAGTGAAGGCTAGACATAAATAAGCAGGTGGTACCCAGTTGAGCAAGAATGAGGCAAGTACATCCAGATTCCCAGGGAACAGTAACAGGGGTTCTATTGCAAAGGTCCATGCCCTACATTAGAGTCAGTAGTGGAGGCAGTGACATTTCCCTGGTGGAATTCTGCCACGTGATTTGGACATTGCTCTTCCAGGCCTGGTTGTTTCACCTTCCAGAAAATTCTGAGAAATACTTAATGTCTTTTGATAAATTCCTTTCTTTTCTTTTCTTTTTTATTTTAATTTAGAGACAGAGTCTCACTCTGTCGCCCAGGGTGAAGTGAAGTGGCGAGATCATAGCTCACTGCAGCCTCAAATTCTTGAGCTCCAGCGACTCTCCTGCCTCAGCCTCTGGAGTAGGTAGGACTACAGGCACTCACCAACACATCCAGCTAAGTTTTTTTTTTTTTTTTAGTTATGAAGTCTTGCTATGTTGCCCAGGCTGGTTTTGAGCTCCTGGTCTCAAGCGATCCTCCCCCCTCAGCCTCCCAAAACACTGGGATTATAGGCGTGAGCCATTGTGCCTGGTCTCTTAATAAATTCCTGTTTTGCTTAAACTAGCTAGACTATATTCCTACATTTTCTACCTAATACTATTGACTAATATGAAAGTAGGATGGAAGAAGGGAGTACTTTATAACATGATGCTTTAGGAAAGACAAGACAGAAGAAGGATGAGTGACTTCGGACAGAAGAACAGCAGCATAAAGACTGTGAATCCTTGGAGGAGCAGGAGTAGTGAAGAAGCAGATGGAGAATCACCAAAATTTGCCTACTCAGTAATTTTGCCTATGGTCCTTGTAGGAGCCACTGTGGACCTAAAATGATTCCTTCTCTCTTTAGTGAGCAAGATGTGTGCTGAGATATACTGATACCACGATTGGTTTAAAAAACTGTAGTCTTTAGTCTTTAGACTTCCCAATCTGCTCAAGCTCCCCAGTCTGGAGAATGCCAAACTCCCCCAATGCAGATGGGGCTCTCTAAATTGGTTTAGTTCTTTCCTGTGTAACACCTGTTCCTCTCTTGGTGAGGAAGAAAAGGAAGAGATGATGGATAGGAGGAAGGAGAAGCAGCAGAAGAAGAATAAAAAGAAAGGATAGAAGGAGGGGAGAACTGTGTGAAGAGGAGAAAATGCTAAGGAGAGAAGAATATATGCAAATATCGATTTGGAAAAGGAGTAGCATATTTTTCTTTTAACCACCTCATCTTCCCTTGGCTTTCCTCTGCCTCTAAGTTATCCATACAGTACTGAAGGTTTTCCCATTTGAAAAGTCTTCCAGAACATACTCCTTTGTGTATAGTATATAGTATATAGTGTATAGTATATAGTGTATAGTATATAGTATAGTAAGACCCTCCTATAAACACTAACTTAGCTATAGACCACCAAAATAAACGTGTAATTTGGAGGAAGTACATTAATTTATCCAACAAATTTTGATTGAGACCCTTTATGTGCCAGGCACTAAGCTGGGGAGCAGTGCTGAACAAGATAGATAAAGTCCTTTGGGAGCTTTCAGTAGCATTGAGCTCATCATACTCTCAAGTTTCATAATCTATTAAAATTAATGTCCTCTCTTGAAATCATAGCAGTGGTACAATGACAGATTAAACTGTCCATCCCAAGGTTACATACAGGTAGGTGCTTAGAATAATTGCTTTGTAATGATAAAATGATGATACTATTAAAACTCTGAGTATAGTCAGGGTAATTTCTTGAACTTTATAAGGCAATAGAAAAAATGAATTTCTATCAGAAATATTAGAAAGAGCTATAAATCAATCAATTGAGACCTTCTAGATAGACAAATAGGTGTATTTAACCTGCAAGCATGCTACTAGTGTTATTGAAGATACTTCTTTCCTGCTCCTGATGTTTCTTCCATTCAGCAGGAGCTCATTAGTGTACGTATTAGTATAGTACTCCTGATCTTCTGCCAACACTGCACTTGTTCCACCCAGGGGGCGATCAGTGAATTTGAAAAAGGAAAGTGGGCACGAGCAGCTTAGTTTCTTCCTCCCTGGATATAGCTGGAGAGGAAGCACAGGTTTTTTTTTCTGCTCCTGTAGGGACAGGCATTACCCATGCTGGGGATGACAGAGGGGTCTGTCCAGTTGCAGCACTGCCTGCAACTGGGTAGGTACATTTGAACAATTCTGGACTCAATATTATGAAGACCACTAGCTCAGACTTCAGCCCTCCAACCTAACTTTTATCAGTAATAAAGCAGGTTTTGTTTGGCTCCCATCTGCCTTTCTTTTATGTTTTGTTTTCCCATTGATTCAGAAATCAAGTGAGGAAAAGGGTGCTAGTTATTAGCTCCTCAAATTAAGTAAAGCTGCCCCAACAATTGAGTAAAGAAAAACATAAAATTCAGTAGAAAGAACCCAAGCTCTGACATCAGACTTGGATTGTGAATCCTGGCTGTGTAGTCATGGGTAAGCCACATGGTCTCAAAGACTGTCTTTTCTTCTTTGGTACTCTGCAGATAATATGTCTAGTATTGTTTCAAAGATAAGAGATATCATATGTGAATACCAAACACAAAGCCTGGCATTTAATAAACAATAACTGGTAGTAGTGGTATTGGTAGTAGTAGTAAGACTAGTAGTGATTTTGGGTATCCAGCACTGAGACAGAAAAGTATTTCTGTCCTCATGAAAACTCATCTTTTTGAAGAGATAACACTATGCTTTAAAAATAATTACCAATTAACTAAAAAACACATTTGTTGTGTAAAACATTGCATGTCTCAAAACTTGGTCACTCCAGAATTTCTTTAGAATTCAGGGGAGATAATGAGGACAAATGAAATGAAAATGATTATTTTCAGCTAATTATTATTTTGATTATCCTATAGGAAAACTTTGCTAGTAATAAGGTCTTCCTTTAAGTCAGGCATGATGAGGAGTGCTGGGAAGTAACCAATCAGGCTTCTTACTTTTGTGGACTATTTGTGTCCCCTCATTTTTAAAGTTAATGTTCCGTGTATGGAATTGTCTGTGAGTCAACAGAAGGTATTTGCTTTTTTTTTTTTTTTTGCCCCTCACAGACATCTTCCTGAACACAATTTTATAATCCTTGCCCATCTCTGCTGATTTCAATTTATCATTGGTAAAGGTGTGGAGTATTTTGTGGCTGGATTATAGATTTATGAAAAAAATCCAGATATGTTTGTTATTTTTCTGATGCATGCTTGCCAAGGTTCATTGGGTTTAGAGATTTTCATGTTTACCTCAAATAAATGAAAAACACCTATATCAATTTATAACCATAATTCTACTGGAAAACAACATAAATTGATTTAATTCAGATTGTGCTATTTGTTATGATGATACTCTTTTCACATTTTCTTTGATGTCCTGAAAATTTATATTTAATATATTTTCCCTGCAGACTTTTAAAGTATAAAGCAGGTAAGATGCTTTCTTTTGCCTATTAGTGTTTTCATAGTTCATATCATTCTTTAACAAAACCTACCCATCAACAACACAAATACAACTGGAATTAAAGAATGAAAACTAAAGCAATTCTCTTGTGCTGACAAGTGAAAACAGTGTATTTTTTGCAAAGCACCAATGAGCAGTTTGTAGATTATAAGAACTCCATGCTACAACATTCTGTTACAGAGGATTTACGTAAGGAACCAGCCCAAAGCCAAAGAGAGAGAGAAAATTCTTTTCTTTTTTTAACAGCACATGAAAAGATGTTTAATATCATTTGTCATTAGGAAAATGCAAATTAAAATCACAGTGAGGTATTATTACGCACCTATCAGAATGGCTACAATTAAAAATAGTGATACTACCAGATGCTGGTGAGGATGTGGGGAAACTGGGTTTCTCATACATTGCTGGTGGTAATGGAAAAGGGTACATTTACTCTGGAAAACAGTTTAATAGTTTCTATATATTATACAGCATTTTATTATGGAGGATCTATGTAAGGAACCAGCCCTAAGCAATAGTTTCTATATACAACATTCTACTATGGAGGATTCATGTAACGAACAAGCTCTAAACCAGAAAGAGAATTTTTTTGAACTAGAGTGCTCACCCACAATGCAAGCCATTGCATATATACATCAAATAAATGACTGAAAACATATGGGGAAAAATATTGGCTGAACTAATTATTTTAGCTATTATATTAATTAGAACTCTGTTGGTGGAAGGTATCAAGAACTCAAATTGAAATGGCTTAAGCAAAAACATGAATTTACTGGGTTGATATTAGTCCAGAGTTACATAACATTAGGCATGGCTGGATCTAAGTGTTCAATCCAATGCTATTCAGTATAAATACAATGCAAGCCACAAATGTGAACCACATGTGTAATTTTAAATATTCTATTAGCCACATGAAAAAAGGAAAAATAAATAGGTGGAATTGATTTTACTAATATATTTTATTTATCTACTATAACCCAAATATCATTCCAACATATAATCAATATGAAAAATTATTAATGAGAAATTTTATATTCTTTTACTTACTCTAAATCTTTGAAACCCAGTATGATTTTATACTTATAGCACATCTCAATTTAGACTAGTCACATTTCAAGTGCTCAGTGCTGCATGTAGCTAGTGGCTGCTACATTGGACAGTGCAGACTAAAACAAAGCATCAAGATGTCTCTCACCATTGTTTCACTCTGCTTTCCTCTCTGTTGGCTTCATCCACAGTTAGGCAAGATGGCCACCGGCAACTTTAGGCTTACAGCCTACTGGCTTAACAAATATGGTGAAAGAGCATTTTTTCCCAACTGCTCCAGGAAAAGTGTTGATCTCGATATTCACTGGTCTGTATTGGATCATGTGATCCCCACCTTGAACCAATCATCAATAACTGTGATGGGGGGGAACGTGACACTCTGATTGGTCAGGTCTTCTCAAATAATTCCTAGAGCTAGGAATAGGATAAATCCCACTACATGGATTGAAATTGAAGGAAGGTTTCTCCAAAGAAAATAAATGTGATGCTATCAAAAGAAGGGATCAGTACCAGACACAAAGCAATGCATACTTAATTTATCCATTAAATCCAATTTTCTGCCATACAAAAAAATAAGATGACCAACTTCCAATTGATTAAGACACCACATATAGATAGAGTTATCCTTAGAGGAATGGCCAGGGGGAAAATCACATAGGTTTCTTTATGGAATCCCTCTCCAGTTCCCCAGAAAGAAAAAAAAAAGGACCAATGAAATGTGGTTAAAATACATCAAGGGAGACTTTAAGGGGAGAAACTCTCAGAGAGGATGAAAATGGGTGCAAGAAGAGAGAGAAGGTGGAAGGCTAACTCTATTCTTTAAGTAATAGTTGAGATTCGGGGTGGGGGGTATTGCCTCTAGAAAATCCCACACTTTTTTCTTTTAGAGACAGGGTCTTGCTCTATTGCTCAGGCTGGAGTGTGGTGGCACAGTCATAGCTCACTGCAGACTCCTGGGCTCAAGCAATTGTCCTGTCTCAGCCTCCTGAGTAGCTAGGACTACAGGTGCACACCACCACACCTGGCAAATTAAAAAACATTTTTTTTTTAGAAACAGGGTCTCACTGTGTTGCCCAGGCTGGTCTCAAACTCCCTATGTGCTGGGATTATAGGCACGAACCATCATGCCTGGCACTCACATCTTTTTAATCACATTTTCTAATGTACCTTCTCTTAGACTCTGACTCTCTGAGTCACTTCCCAATCTACCCTGGAAAAACTCTGCAATCCGGTAACCACTTAACTCCCAGAACATTAGATACAATCTGAAACGACACATTTCTATTATGAAAAAGGGTTGAGATTGGTGTTTGTCCAGAAGTACAGTTTTATCACATGTGATCCAGAGGCAAATTAACTCCTAGTTTCCAAAAAGATATAAGAGGCACAAATGGGTAAATGGGAGTGGAAAACCACTGTGAGTTGGGTGGCCTTGTTATCAGTTTTAAATTTCTGAGACTTGGCAAAAATTGAATACTACGGGGAGCCTTGAAGGTGAGAGTTTATTAGAGAGTCACCATGAAGGCAGAAATGAGACAATTGCTGGTCAGCCAGACTCAGTCTTCACCATTCTCTGAATATCTAAGTGCTCCAGGAGTTTTCAGCCCCAGCTGGCAGCTCCTCCAACTGAGTTCCTCCAGCTCAATGGCAAAGAACACTAGGTTTTGGATGACCCCTAAGTTGCATATTCCAGGAGCATTCTATTTTCTTGTTTCTTATCCTTGATTCTCTTAATATAAAGGCAGCTTTGCCTAGAGCTGTGGTGTAACAGTCTGAATACAATCAGGAGAGAAAAACCACATAGTAATTTGAGGAGAGCAAGTTTAATATAAAGTTGATATAAAGAAGGCGATGAAAGTAACAAGGGATGAGCTAGTAAGAAGTAAAGAGAATTCTAAAGAATACAGAAATAGCAGATATAAGGGGCTACTGCTGGGCCTGAGATAGCATGCCAAGGACAACCCCACCCCGTCCCACAGAACTAAGATCTTAACCTTCTCAGAGAGGGCACCACTGTGGCTCACTGGATGGCAGGTAAGTCACTGTGGTCCTGCACCGGTAGAGAGGAGCTTGCTGGAAACCCATCACTGGAACTTGCCAGAAATTCACCCTCCGGAGTGTTGGGAAAACTGTTTACCAGAAGTGCTTCACACAAAGGGGGTGGTGGGGGAAGTTGATGACTACTAGATATTGCTGGCCACCATGCACAGCAGAAGCCAGGCACTGGAGAGGCAGCGAGTGCTGTACAACCTGCCCAGGGAGCACATGGACCAGTAAGGAAAACTCATTTCCTCCTGCAATGTCTCCCCATCACCACCACGCACTACTGACAAAACTTCAGGGTCAGCTGTCACACGAAAAATATATTTAAAGGGCCCAGATCCATTTTCACAGAGCAGTTTAAAAGAGCTAATAGGCAGCTGTGAGGCAATAAAATGATAACCAGCTCACAGGCTCCCAAATTTTTGCTAAGAAGCAGCAAGATATTTCTTTGTGAGACATACCTCCATGTGTTATTCATGGCACATGCTGTAATTCTATCCTTTCCTACTCAAGATAGACTGCTGTCAGAATGCAAATAAATAAGAGTGATATTATTATAGAGACAATCTTAAAACTTCAAAAGACATGCCATATACCATTACTTTTTATACACCTCAAAGTGAATCATTTTCTTGTACATTTAGCTGTTCAAACTTTTTCACTGTTATGATTAATGCTGCAAAATAGAATCTCTCTGCATTATGCGTATATTTGGCATTAATTTCTTGGGTTTGATTTAGAGATTTCTAAAAACCAAACCATTCATCAACTGCTTTCCTTAAACTATTAATAATACTATCTTCCACCTATTGAGCTCTTCCGATGTACCAAGTACTACAGAAAGTACTTTACTACATACATATTTAATGTGATCCTCACAATTACTCAGCGAGGTAGATATTACTATTATATTTCTATCTTACAGACAAGGAAACTGAGGCTCAGAAAAGTAAAGTAACTTGCCACACCAAAGTCACAAAAGAGAGTGGAACACAACTGCTGTCCGTGGAACACAGAAGTCACTGACCAGAAAACAAAGGGACTGAATCCATGGCCTCCGCATCCAGCCTCACCTAGCTAACTCCTACTTATCCTTCAGTTTTTTGTTTACACACCCCTGCCCATGGTGGTCTTCTCCTCTGCTCAGCCTTATTTCCTGCTAAATCCCTAGTGCAGAGCAAAATACAAGGTACAGAGTGGGCATTCACATGTATGTTTTTATTGTAAAGGTTTTAAGGGAAAGAGTGGATACACCAGTAAAAAGTCAGTCACTATTACCAATAAGGGAAAAATTCAGTTACTGATCCACACAGAAGGTAAGATATCAATGGCTTCCTCCTATCCTGAGCCATATTTTTCCAGACACAGAAAGCATATGGTGGGTTAGCTGCATCATTTGCACAATAAAAGCATCATTTATGCAATATTATTAATAGAGCTATGCCTACATTTGGTGTGAGAAACATTATCCTTTATACTTTTCTGCCTTGAAGAGCATTTGGGAAATTTGTTTTCTTTAGAGATTTGAAACATAGCAAACAAAACAGTGAACTCCAAAAGCGAAAAAGCACTGAAATGAAAATTGGAGAGGCTAGAATCAGAGTAGTAACAGAAGCCAACATCTGTACCCGGTACTATGATGAACATTTTCTATACATTATCTATTTAATCCTTGTAATAACCCTATAATGCTATTATCTTTTAAGTATTTTACAGACCAGGAGACTGAAGTTTTGTGAAGATAAACAAAATTCCCAAGGTCACATAGTAAGAATTTCTAAATTCTGACCCCCCAAGTTCTTAACTACTATACTATAAAGTCCTCTTGGTAAGCGTGGTGTCTTTTAAAAATGTATACTGTAAGGATATCCATAATAAAGTTATGTTTAAATGCAGAAAGAGGCTGGTTGTGGTGGCTCACACTTGTAATCCCAGTGCTTTGAGAACCCAAGGCAGGATGATCGTTTGAGGCAAGGAGTACAAGACCAACTTGGGCAACACAGTGAGACCCCTCATCACTACAAAACATTTCTTAAAAATTAGCTGAGCATAGTGGCATGTGCCTGTATAGTTCTAGCTCCTCAGGAAGCTGAGACAGAGGGATCAATTAAGGCCAGGAGTTTGAAATTACAGTGAACTATGATCATGCCACTGCATTCCAGCCTGCACAACAAAGCAAGTCTTTGTCTCTAAAAAAATTAAAAAATGCAAAATACAGCAGAGAAAAACTTTCAAAATGGCTGGAATCTGAGCAGCCACTCCAAATATATAATAGTTGATTTGATTATGTATGAGTTTAAATGATAGCGAGATCCACTGACTTTACCACACCGAAAGTATTGCAAATTGAAAGAGTTTAGGTTTTTCACAGTGTTCTTAATAGACTAGACTGTATTAATTGTGATAAGGACAGGTAAGAAATGAAGAAGGGAGCTGGGTGTGGTGGTGTGCACCTGTGTACTGGCTACTCGGGAGAATGAGGCAGGATTGCTTGAGTCCAGGAGTTGGAGTCCAGCCTGGGCAACACAGCCAGACTCCATCTCTAAAAAAAAAAAAAAAAATGAAGAGAAAGCAAGAGGAAGGAAGGGATAGGGAATAAGAGTTAAAATAGTAGGTAGTCATTGAATAGATTTGAGAACAATCCTAATCATAAAAATAGCAGCAGAAATAGCTAATCTTTATTGAGCACTTAATATGTGCTAAGTCTCTGAATTATTTAATTTTCTCCTTCCAACAATCAATAATATAGGTATCAGTATTGCCCTCATTTAGGTTCCTTGACCATTAGAAATCTTTAGTGTTCACATCATTTTTCTGGGAATCTTTCACAGTGCTCTTGTATAACTTTTATTGTTCCTTCTTCTTGAAAAGCTCTCTTCCCTTGGCTTCTATGACACCACATCTCAACATTTTCTTCCTACTTCCATTGTTCTTTCTTCCTTTCCACCTCCTTGGAATCCCTTATCAACTTTTGTCTTTAAACGTTTGGTTCTCTCCTGAGCCTTTTCTTCTTTCTTTCCATTTACACATTCCCTCCACTCTCATACCTTAAGTGACATCTTATACTTTGTTGTTTTTTTTGTTAAGAGATGAGGGTCTTGCTATGTTGCCCAGGCTGGATTTCAACCTATTCAACTATTTTCAAACTCTTTTCTTCATTAAAGTCAGATTAATCATTGTGGAATTCAAATTTGATCATATTACTCCCTGCCATCCTCCACTTCCCATGCCATTTCCTTCAGTGTGTACTTTATATTCCTTAGCCTGGTGTACCAAACCCTTCATCAACTGGCTTCTGCTTTATCTCTCCAGTCTCACTTCTAATTACTCCCTATCTCGTACTCCAAGCTCCAACCACACAGAACCATTTGCAGTTTCACAGAATAAGCTGAGCTCTTATACCTCAGTGCATCTGTACATGCTGTTTACTCTGCCCAGAATGCCCATTCCCCTCCCTCACTAGTTTCCCGGCCTGGCTAATTTCTACTTGTCCTTTATAGGTCACTTCCTCTTGGAAGTTTTTCTTGACCACTCGAGAATCCGTTATAGTATCCTCTTATGTATTCTCCAAATATTTTGTGCATACGTTTATCAAAGAATTGTTTGTTTACTTATCTACTTTCCTCCCTACTGCTCCCTTATCAATTGTTACTGCCTGGATAGCAAGAACTATTTTCTCATTCACGGGTGTATCACCAGGCCCTAGCACAAACCCTGGCATATAGTAGTACTTAAAAAATATTTATTCAGTGAGTAAGTCAATAAATGAATTGATTTCATGGAGTCATGAAAATAGCATTTGAATGGAATATAGAGACCTGAGTTTTGTACCTGTTTCTGCCACTTCCTGGATAGTTTTAGTTGAAGTCATTTCAGTTCACTTGAATTGAACCAGATAAGCTCTCAGATTCCTTCTAGATCTACAATTTATAAATATACAATATAGGGGTAGTAAAAGTATGCAAACTTACAGAGCTGACAAACCTTAAAGGACTGGCTAGGTAATTCTTGTATTAAAAAAATACTTTGAGGACAGGTGCAGTGACTCCTGGCTGTAATCACAGCACTTTGGGAGGCCAAGGCAGGAGGGTCTTTTGAAGCCAGGAGTTTTGAGACCAGCCTGGGCAACATAGTGAGACCTCATCTCTACAAAACATTTTTTTACATTAGCCAAGTGTGGCGGGACACACCTGTAGTCTCAGCTGCTTGGGAGGCTGAGGTGGGAGAATTGCTTGAACCCAGGAGTTTGAGGCTGCAGTGAGCTAAGCTGTGATCGTGCCATTTTGCACTCTAGCCTGGGCAACAGAGTGTGTCTCAATCTCCAAAAAAAAACAAAAACAAAACAAAACAAAAAGAACACTTTGAAAACAATGCCAAATTAAATATAAATGAACTTTTATAGCAATAATTAAGTTCTTTCTACTTATAGCTTTTAAAACTATTTTTGTAGAATCAATTATTTTTATAAAATCTTTAAAAATTGTTATAATCTGTTTGGAAAGTAGAGAATGTGAATTAAGTGATATTGGGTAATTTATTAGAGCCAGATGCAAGGACAAAAGCAGAGTTAGAATTTGATTCAGAATTGACAGAATAGCCGACCTTTTGTAAAACAGTCGTGTGATATCATAGAGCTAAGTCAGTAAAGAAAGCAGTGAACTAAAACAAACTGCAAATAGATTAAAACAGCAAATACTAAAGCAAAGGGGCAAGATGCCATCCTATTTTAGAATCACACGATTATTGGCAGCATTAATTTTCCCTACCTTTTCCCTACCTTTAAGCAAGGTTATACCTAAGTCGTCCCCAAACAGGCAAATTATGCTATTCTTTAAAATACTTGGAAAAAGAATATCCTACAATTCTTTTTCAAACTTGTCCCAGTCATATGATACTGATAACTGAATTTTTATTTATCTTAGTTATCATCTAGTTTCATCACCTTTATTTTATAGCTGAGGAAAGAGAGGCCCAGAGAGTTTGTGATTTGCTCAAAGTTGCATAGCAAGATTGTAGCAGAGCCATAACTAAAAACCCACTTTTTCTGATTTCCAGTTCCCTCTCCAGCTGTATCAAGAGGGATTATGACTTTCAGCACCTTCCCTATTTGACTCTCCATGTCTTTTGGTAAGTTTTCAATATGGTCCCTGGTTTCCTATCCAAGGCTTTATCTCTTAGTTCATAGACTGAACCAGTTCCAGCAATGGCCCCATAGATCCAAGATTCTCATCCTTTCCTGGTCGTGGTAGGCAGAGTTCTAAGATGGTCTCCGAGATTCCTGTCCCTGGTGTATATGCCCTGGTAAGCCTTCCACTTTGATATGGGCAGAACTTATGGATATGGTGAAATAGTTGATCCCTCGATAGGTTACATTACACATTAAAGGGGATGGTCACCTTTGGTAATGCAGTGATAGAAAATTAATATACTAGCCTCACATCATTATATTTAGTGAGATAATGAAATGCTATATGAGTGTAGCTCCCTCAATTTCTCTCTCCACCTCTAAAATGCTGTGTGGTTTCCCATCCACTTCTTCCATCCCGAGTTAGTGGATGAAAGGTATCTCTTTCTCTTCAATGTTATCGAAAGTGTCTCTCTTGTATTTTCACTTTTTCTCTCTCCTCTAAGTCCTTCCTTATAATCTACAAACATGTATAGAGTCTCCCACCCGATAAAACCTTTCCATGGCTCCAACTCTCTTGAACTTGGTGCTTCTTTCCTTTCTCTGTGTTCAGATCTGCTTGCCCCCGATCTGCCCTAGGGTGCCTAAAGAACACTGGGCTCATCTCTGCCCAGATCCATAATCAATAATGCCCAGCAGATCTCGGTTCCTAGCCCAGTGAAATAAAATAAGAACAGCAAAATAGGGAACCATTGACATTGGTTCCAACCTGGCCCTTGACCCAACATTTCCTTTACTTGCTTTATTGCCTTAACCCCTGGCTGCTTAGGCCTTCTAGTCTGGTTGGTTATATGACAGATTCACTCTCTGAGCTTTCAACTCTCCTTCTCTAATAAGTAGGTTGTCTTCTCTCTTCTGACATTATACTCATTTGGGGGCCTTTTTTTCCAACTTAGAAAGAATGATGTAATGAACCCTCATATTCCCATTACCCAGCTTCAACAATTATCAACAGAAGCCCATACTGGATTATTTTTAAAGCAAATGCCAGACCTTATGTCATTTTATTGATAAATAAACTGTCTCACAAATGTCTTTTATTTTATAGTTGGTTTGTTTTCTTTGGATTCAAAACACTACACACATTGTATTTGGGTTGATATGTGTGATGGTTAATTTTATATGTCAACTCACTTGATCACTGGGTGTCCAGATATTTGTTCAAACTTTACTCTGGGTGTTTCTTTCTTTCTTTTCTTTTTTTGAAATAGTGTCTGCCTCTGTTGCCTGGGCTAGAGTGCAGTGGCATCATCATAGCTGACTGCAACCTCGAACTCCTGGGCTCAAGTGACCCTCCTGCCTCAGCCTCCCAAGTAGCTGAGATTTACAGTGCTCCACCACACCTAATACTGTGGGTGTTTCTGTGATGGTGTTCAATGTTTAAATTGATTGATTGAGTAGAGCAAATTGTCCTCTCTAATGTAAGTGGGCCTCATTCAATCAGTCGTAGGCTTCAGTAGAACAAAATGGTAGACCTTCCCCTGAATAAGAGAGAATTCTTGACTGCCCTCAAGCTGGGACATCGGTTTTTTCCTGCCTTTGGACTCAAACTGAAACATCGGCTTTTTCTGGGTCTCAAGCCTCTGGCCTTCAGACTGGAATTACACCATCAGCTCTCCTGGTTCTCAGGCCTCCTGATTTGTCCTAGAACTACACAACCACTTCTCCTGGGTCTCCAGCTTACAGACTGCAGATCTTGGGACTTGTTAGCCTCCATAATCCCCCAAGCCAATTTCTTAGAATAAATCTGTCTCTCTTGTGCTACACATGAGTATCTATATACATATATACACACACATACATATATATATACATACATACACACACATGCTGTTGGTTTTCCTTCTCTGAAAAACCTTGATTAATATAGTATATCTCTTTATTTTATTCTATTTTTAACAGCTTTATTGAGATATAATTCATATACCATACAACTCACCCATTTAATGCACAATTCATAGTTTTTAGTGTATTCAAAGTTGTAAAACCAACACAATTAACTTTTGAACATTTTCATCACTCCAAAAACGAAACCCTATACCCTTTAGTAGTCACTTCCCATTCCCCCCTCCTCTCAGCTTCTTAGAACCACTAATCTACTTTCTGTTTCTGCAGATCTGTCTATTCTACACATTTCATATAAATGAAATCATACATTGTTTTCTTTTGTGACTGGTTTATTTCACTGAGCATAATGTTTTCAAGGTCCATCCATATTGCAGCATGTTTCAGTACTTTATTTTTATTTCTGAATAATATCCCATTGTATGGCTATACCACATTTATTTATCAATTCATCAATTGATGGACATTTGGGTTGTTTCTAATTTTTGGTTAGTGTGAATAATACTTTTATGAATATTCATGTATAAGTTTTTGTATAGACATATGTCTTCATTTCTCTTGGGTATATAACTAGGAGTAGAATTATTGGGTTGTATGGTAAATCTTTGTCTAACCTTTTGAGGAACTGCCAGACTGTTTTCCAAAGTAGCTGTACCATTTTACATTCTTCCACCAGTAGTATCTGAGGGTTCTAATTTTTGTACATCCTTATTGACTCCTATTAAAATCTGTCCTTTTGATTCTAGTCATCCTAGTGGCTGTGAAGTAGTATCTCACTATAGTTTTAAACTGTATTTCCCTGATGGCTACTGACGTTGATCATCTTCTCATATGTATCTTGGCTGTGTATCTTCCTTGGAGAAATCTATTCAAATTGTTTGCCCAGTGAACAACTGGGTTATTTTTTTTATTATTAAATTGTGAGAGTTCTTTATATATTCTAGATAAAAGTATCTTATCAGGTAAATGATTTACAAAACTTTCTCCCGTTCTGTGGGTTGTCTTTTTACTTTCTTGATGGTATCCTTTGAAACATTAAGAGCTTTAAATTTTGATAATGCTCAATTTACCTTTTGTTGCTTACACACTTATTCTATTTATAATCTTTTTTATTTCTTGCCACTTATTTCTTGAAGGAATCAGGTCATTAAGTCATGTAGAATTTCTCATATTCTGAATTTTGCTGATTACCACCCGAGGGTGTTGTTTAACATGTTCTTCCATGCTCTTCCTGTATTTTCCATGAACTGGTAATTAGCTCTAGAGGCCTGACCAGATTCAGTCTCAAATTTCTGCCAGGAATATTTCGTAGGTGGTACTGTATACATCCTATACATTTGCTATAGATGTGCCATCCTGTATTTCTCTTCTTTGCCTCACATGATAAGGCACATAGTAACTGGCTCACTCTTGGTATATGTGTGTATGTATGTGTGTGATATTAAGATTGATCAGTGGGTTCTGGTTTCATCAGCCTGATCCAACCATTTAAAGTTTCCCAATAGGCTCTCATCTAATGGTTTAGCAGCTGTAATCTTTGGATCAATGCTGTCCAACCGAACTTTCTATGATGATGGAAATGCTCTATCTGTATACTGTCCAATTGGTAGCCCTAGCCACCTATGAGTGTTGAATAATACTTCAAATATGCCTAATACAAATGAAAACTCAATTTTAAGTTTTATTTCATGAATGTAAGTGGCTACATGTGTCTAGTGGCTACTCTATTGGACTGTACAGGTTTAGCTTCATTTTTTCATCAGTTTGCATTTCTTAGCTGGAATTCTTGTAAAAGAATTTTACCTCAGCCTGAACAACACAGTGTAATATGTTTTGTCTTTATAAGAAAAAATAGAAAAAAAATTTTAGCCAGGTGTGGTGGCACATACCTGAAGTCCCAGCTACTTGGGAGGCTGAGGCAAGAAGACTGCTTGAGCCCAGGAGTTCGGGGCTGCAGTGAGCTATGATACAGGCACTGTGCTCTAGCCTGGGCAAGAGAGTGAGACCTTGTCTCAAAATAAATAAAAAAAAACAAAAAAGGATTTTTCCTCATCAAATATGATTACCTTGAAATATAGCTGTAATATTATGAAATATGTATTTGGTTTTCATCCTGTTTCTTGGGATAAAACTCCCCAAATCCTTGGAATCACCAAAGTAATAAATGTCTTTTTGTATGTTCATGAGATGAGTGGTAGCTGGCAGCCCCTAGGTAACTTCAGGATGGGGCTGGTCACCAGAAAGAGGAAGGCAGGATTAGAGGGTTGGGACTTTTCAGCCCCATCATCCAACCTCCTGGGAGGTGAGAGGGACTGAAGGTTAAAGTGATTACCAACAGTAAATGATTTAATCAATCATGCCTATATAATGAAGTCTCTTTAAAAACCCAAAAGGACAGTTTTCAGGGAGCTTCCAGAAAGCTAAACATGTGAAGGTTCCTGGAAGATGGTGTGCCTGAAGGCATGGAAGCTTTATACCCCTTCCCACGGGCTTTGCCTATGCATCTTTTCAACTGTATCCTTTGCAATATCCTCTATAATAAATTGGTAAATATAAGGGTTTCCCCTAGTTCTGCTCTAGGAAATTATTCAAATCCAAGGAGCGGGTTAGGGGAACCCCAATTTAGTAATTCAGTCAGAAGCACAGGTAAAACAACCTAGGGCTTGTGACTGGCATGGGAAGAGGGAGGCAGTCTTGTGGGGCTGAGCCCTCAACCTGTGGGATCTGATGGTTATCTCCAGGTAGATAGTGTCAGAATTGAATTGGAGGACATCTAGCTGATGTGACTACAGAACTGACTGCTTGCTTGATGTGTCTGGGGGAAAAACCCTACACATCTGGTGTCAGAAGCATGTGAGAGTAAAGGAGAAACTGAGTGGTTTTTTTTTTTCCTACTCATATAATAGCTCACTCAGGAAAGACATTATGGGCCCATTTTTTAAGTGGGAACCAAGCCTGCTTTGTGGGCTATTTTGGCTGAGGTGGCCTGGCCTTTGGCTCTTCCCAGCTCTGTAAACCAGAAGAACTATGAGGTGCAAACATGTTCCATTCTGGCAGGATCACCATTGCAGTCTCTGCATCACTTTCTGTAGGGATCTGTAATAGATACTATTGGTGCCCCATACTTCATCCCCACAGCTCCTTTCTGATTTTAGCTGCAGCTGTGGTGGACGATCCTCATGCACATGGAGGGCTGCCCACCTGAAGCACCTACCATAGCTTAGATTTTTGCAGCATGGAGTGCGGGGGCAGTTAATGTCCCAAGGATAAGCCTTCAATCAAAGGGTCCTGAAGTCATTAGCTCAATACCCAGCCTCAAAGGGAAAATCCTGAGGTGCATTCTATACCTCAGGCAGGTTGCAGGCAGGACTGAGCCTCAGTTGCTCACAATGGTAACACCTCAACAACACACGATTTACTGGCTTTCCCTACCCTCTTCTACTCTTTTCATTCACTTATTCCAGCTTCTTAGTATCACTTCTGTAATAAACTACCTGAATCCAAGTCCTTGTCTCAAGTGCTGCTTTTGGGGAAATGTAAATTAAGGCAGGATCTGAAAATACTTTAGTTCATGGCATTTATTTACTCAACATTTACTGAGTGATTATAATGGATCAGACATGAATTAGATACTGGAAATACAATGGTGAACAAGAGAGCAAGTCTAATAGGGTACACAGATTAAAAGGCAATAATCAGATAGTGTACTGAGTATTATAACAGATTAAACATGGGTGCTATGAATTGTGAAGTATGGCCAGCTTTAGGATCCCTGAATTGCCCCTTGCCAAAATTACATTTGCTACATTTTAAGAGAGAGAGTGAAGGAAAGGACAAGGCCAGGCAAAAGCATCCCTAGCTTAGATTTAGTACTCAACTCCTGGGCTTTAGTTTGGGGTTGGGGTAAACCCACGTATCATGCCCTAGTCCTCCCTTTGTCTGGGCCACACTCATTTGGCCTTGCTAGAGGCTTCTAGGGAAAGGAGCTCCATGCTGTTCTTATTGTATAAAACCAGTAGTGCTTCATAAAAGCCCAACTGCTCCCTCTGCCCCTCAAAATCCCAACAGAGACCATGCATTCTACCTGCAAAGCCAGAACTCTATCCTTCATGACATAAAAACTCCACTCCTTTCTACTGTGCTGTTAGAACCTTGCCCATGCTCTTCCATAATCCTCCTTAGTGCTATATTAAAGGGGGAAACCTGAGTTTGATATCAGTTAAAATGTGAGACTCATATGACTTTCCCCCCCATTTTTCTTTTTTTTTCCTGTCTTATTCCTAAGTTTTCTGCTTGAGACTTTAGTACACTTGTATGTCTAATGAGAAAACTGTTCTGAGGCTTTATTACCTATTGTAAGCCCCAAACTCATTGTTTTGGGGCTACTCTGCCAAATTGTTCCTGGACCTGGGTAAGTAGTTTCTTCTCATCAGCGGGGAACTTGGGTCCTGAATCCAATCAGTCAGTGGTTGGGCCTCTGATGCTCCCAGAGTTCCAGCCAGCCTTTCTGCAAGGTTATAACAAGGTTAAACGTGGGGCTATACTCTACCCAATTTTTACCACCTCATATC
Organism: Lemur catta; assembly: GCF_020740605.2. Lineage (NCBI taxonomy): Eukaryota > Metazoa > Chordata > Mammalia > Primates > Lemuridae > Lemur > Lemur catta. The sequence continues at coordinate 78,750,601 of NC_059130.1, forward strand.
AAATAAACATTTTGGTGAAAAGCTGGTCTTCACCCAATGCTAAGAACTGATGCTATTGAGAACTTATATGTACTCAAATAGCTTCCTAAATTTTTTCTGTCTCAGCATGCAACATACTGTTTACTTACTTATCTCTTCAACCAGACTATAAACTCATTGAAGACAGAAATAATGTCTCATTTACTATTGTATCTCCAGGATCTAGTATCGTGGGTATTTAATGAATATTAATTGACTAAATAAAGTCCTGTATCAGGTAAGACTCTTTGAACTGCTCAGAAAACTCAACCCAAACTAGACAAAAAAAAAAAAAAATCCAAAACATTATTAGTTTATGTAACTGCAAAATTCAAGGTTCAAGTCATGTTACAAGGGGTTCATCTTTTCCAAATTTTTGCCCTCTTCTCTGCTGTGCTTGACTTCACTCTCACATAGGCTTTCTTCAGATAGAGTCCCCTAGTTATAGCAAATGCAATTTCTAATTCTGCGTGGGTCTAATTGTCTTGGCTTAATTCATGTGTTTGTCCCCAAATGAGTCACAGAACCCAGGGGAATGCGCTGCTCTGCTTGGCCAGGCCTAGGTCAAATGCTCACCCTTTAAATGGGGGATTGGGAGGTATAAGCTCCAAAGAATTACAGTGGATTGAGACCTGTGTGTGTGTGTGTGTGTGTGTGTGTGTGTGTAGGGGGTGGTGTGGGGAACATGGATGTTAGTCGACTAACACAATTCTACTTTCACTGCCATTGCTGAGTTCCATTTATTTCCCTGAGGTTGGACCCCTGTGGGGCAGGGATGCCAGGTCACACTGGACTTGGTCTGTGACTGCCAGCCCTTCCCTAGCGGTGGGGGCCACCCCTTCTGCTTGGAGTGTTCCCAAGAGTCTGAATACCCTGCCTACAGCTTGGTCCTGCTTGGCCTCTTGCTGTTCTAAACGTTTCCAGTGAGCTGCACAGTGCATGCAATGTCCTTTCAGACACTTTGGCAACTAGTGAGTCATATACACAAAGAACTATTCAAAGCAAAATGTGGTCAGTTCTCTAACAGAGTAGTGAAAAGATGTTTGGAGAGCAGAGATAAAGGCATACAACATCTGGCAGGGAGTATGAGAGCAGACAACCGATTCAGGGACTATCAAGAACCCAGGACAAGCTTAAGTATAGGATGAATAATGATAATTAACAATAGCTAATACATATAGTACTTACCATGAGTAAGTTCTAAGAAGTTTTTATGAATTAAGTCTATAAATCTTCACAATACCTTTTCAAGTAGATACAGTTATTTCCCCCATTTTAAAGATGAGGTTAAGTAACTTGTTCAAGGTCACATAGTAAGGAAATGGCAAAACACCATGGGTTCCTATCATGGAGGGTCTTAAAGGCCAGGTACAGTGGCAGCCTAGACTTATAGTTCTTTGATAGCCATTTTCATTTTTCCCAATGGACTCAAACATTCTGAGTGCAGGACAGTGCCTAGTTCACCTTTGTATTTTTTAGAATACCCAGGTGGGCTCTACACTTAGGTAGTAGTTAAATATACGTCCTCTCCTAACAGACTACCTTTTCCCCCTAAACAAGTATTTAAAAGCAGTGTGTTACTGGAGGGTACGGTGGTGCGAGCCTGTAGTCCCAGCTACTCTGGAGGCTGAGGCAGGAGGATCAGGATCGCTTCAGCCCAGGAGTTCTCCGCTGTAGTGTGCGATGACAGGGCCTGTGCATAGCCATTGCACTCCAGCCTGGGCGACACAGGGAGAACTTGTCTATACAAAATAAATAAATAAATAAAAGCAGTGTGTTACTGGAATGAGCACTGTAACACAAATACGCTAAGCCTTTCACAGATGTTACAGTAGTAGACAGGAAGTTACGGATCTGACTAATGGAGGCTTTCACCTCTGACTCAGTGTGTGACTCTGGGCAAGTGACCTTAAGGCTCCAAGATACAATTTTCCAATGGTAAAAGAGAGGAAAATAGGTATACAACATATTCCACAAGGTCACACTGAGAATATAACAAAAACAATAAATAAATACACATATTAAATTCTTGCAATACTTAAGAGGAAAGGTACTACAAGAAACCAAAATATTCTTCTTAATTTTCCATAACTTCAGTAATCAGCAAATATGTATTAGAAGCCAAACAGTCTAAATACTATGGGATTACAACAGAATAAGACATGATCTCTGCTAGTTTCTATTTTATAGGATATTTTGGGCAGTGGCTTCAGTGATAAACAGAGATTATTTAACAGAACATCAAAATGGCGAAGCACATTAGTGCTCACCTGGATATAGATATATATAAATATATAAAATGATCCAAAGGGGGCAAGTAATGGACTCCTGAAGAGTATTATTAATACAAAAGCAAAGGGCTGGGCTCTTAGTTTGAACCTCACTGGAAGAGTTTACCATCTGTGCGACCTGGGGCCAGTCACTTAGCTTCTCTGAGCCAATTTCCTTCTCTCTAAAATGGAATAACAACCTACTTCAAAGTGTTATTGTGATTATTAAGATCATGCGTGTAAAACTTTAATCCAGTGCCTGGCTAAGCACCACAAGTCAACTATTACTACTATTGTTACCTCTGCAAGATAAAAGTCTTTTTGGCTGTTTTTCTGTTAAAAAAAAAAAAAAAAGAAAAAAATTGTTTCTCTCGTCAGGCCGCATTCACGAGGTCGAAGCAGTAAAGAAGGCGCTTTAAACTGCTCGGAGTGCGCGCTGCAGGAACACGAACCCACTCATCCTTGGCGGCAAAGCCCGTCTTCCATTTCCTTCTCTTCCTTTTCGGGAAAGCCAAGCTCCCCCCACGCATTTGGTTATCTTATTTTCTTGCCTCGCCAGGTCGCCGGCCTCTCTCTGGCTTCTCGCCGCGACCTTTCGGTCGTGCAGGCCCCGCGGCAACGAGGCGGCCAGGGCTGGCGTCCGGGTCCCTCCACGCTCCCTTCTTGCCCTCGGCTCCAGCCGGCCGCGGCCGCCTTCTGAAGCCGGGGCTCCCGCCGGGATTGACGCACTGGGGGAGGAGCGGTTTCTCGGTGCGCGCCTCTAAGGAGCATTACGGCAGGGCTCGTTCCCGGCTCCGGCCGCCAGCCCCAGCCTCCCAGGTCCGGAGCCGGGACTGGCGGAGGCCGCGAGGGAGGGAGCGCTAGCGAGGAGGCACGCGCCCGCCGGTCCGCGCCCAGCCCGCCGCCTCCGCCGCCTCAGCAGCCATGGCCGAGCGCCGCGCCTTCGCCCAGAAGATCAGCAGGTAAATCTCGGGCGCGGGGCGCGCCGCCGCAGCCAGAGGGAGAGCCGGAGAGTCCTCCCGGGCCAGGCCTAGGAGGCGGGTGGGTGTGGCGAGGCGGGCGCCGGGATCCTGCGGCCTGGCCCGCGGCTGGGAGAGGGGCGGCGGGGGTTCGCGGTTGCTGCGGGCGCCTCGCGCCGCCCTCCTTCCCTGGCCTTCAGCCCCCGCCGGCGGCTGAGCCTTCGCCGGGAGCGCAGGGGGCCGAGGACGCCAGCGCGCCCGCCTCCGCCGACTCCTCGGTGGCCTGGGCCTGGAGTTTCGCGGCGGTTTGTGGAAGGGCGGGTGGAGGACCTCGTCGGCCGGTTCCCAAATTCTTTGTGTCCCCACCCCCGGGCTGGCTGGGGGCCGCCGCCGCGTTTCGCCCCCTTCGTTCTCTCCGCCCACCCTCTGTTTGCCCCCGGGAGGGTGCGGGGTCCGCCCTCCTCTCCACCCCAACAAAAGGAGCGGCGCGCGGGGGGCTCCGGGCGGGTGGGAGGCCTCCCCTCCTTCCCGCCTCTCACCCTGCCTGAGGGATCTGACAGGAACCCTCTTTGCACGCTGGGGCCCAGTTCAAAGTGGGCTTGTGCACCCAGGATTTAAAACGGATGGCCAAAATGAAAAGTTGAGAGCTGTGGTCTGCACCTTCTGAGTGCAGCTGCCGAGCCCTTGACGAATTGTAGGCTGAAGCTTAATCTTTGCTGATCTTAGTGAATGTAACTGTGCGGCTGTGTTTCTCGCAACACCAGAGGAAGATGGATGATAGTGTTTATACATTGGCCCTTTCGCTCATATTTTAGGGGTCTGAAAGTAAGCAAGTGATCAAGGTTGAGGTTTCCGATCCTTTTACCTACTTGTGGTGGTTGGTTGCCACCTTTCTCCCTCTGACCCTCCAAATAAAAATTGAATTACAGTGGAGGATTCTAATATTTGTGGAATTTCTTTGTGCGATATACTTATGTATAAGAGTAGACATTTTTGGTTTTAATACAACCATATTTCTGTGAATTATGATGTCCCAGAAAGGAAACATTCAAATGAATTACTTTTTTTTGACAGTTGCATTTCTGTGGCTCTGAATCTTTTTAGTTTGCTGACATTCTTAAAGATTTGTGAACTTCCCTTTAAAAAGGTCCTTTCTTAACTGTCGACTTCCATAGTGTTGCTCTCTTCCATGGTGTTACTCTCTTTTATCAAGGAGATGTTAGACAAACATCTCCTTCCTAAAAGCTCTCTGCTTTTTTTTTTTTTTGTAGCTTTAAAACACTTATTTCGTTTTCTCCTTCAGAGACAAAATAGTAAGTGCTTAAGAGAATGGGCTCTCCTGTCACTCCGATATAGGTTCAGATTCTGACCGTTGTTTTATAGCTTGGAACATTGTCCAAGTTGTTGGGCCTAGGTTTATTTAGTTTCCTCATCTGGAAAATAGGGATAATAATAGTACTCAGCCTATAGGGTTGTTGTGGACATTAGATGGCATAATTTGTGTAATACACTTAGCATAGTGCATGGCCTATATAGCTGTCATTGAACACTTGTAATAGTTGGTATATGGATTTGTGATAGGAATTTATTTTTTTTTTTGTAAAATAACTGGGTCTTATTTCTGATGGCAGCAATCTTCTAAAAAATGATGTTATTTGACATGCATTCTTAGTATTAATTTTCTTTTTAATAGAATCAAAAATTTATCTCTAAAGTCATTGTGCTGATCAAATAAGAACACATTAGAGAGTTAGCTAAGAAATGTAAACATGGTTCTCTATTAATGGAGTTTGCCATCAGATGGGACAGGATGTAACCACTAGAAAAAAAGATAATCAGTTGTGCTCAATAACACAAAGTACAAACAAGGATAGCCTTGTAAAGTTATAAAATTAAGTAAGGCAATGGGAATGAAGAGACATGCACTGATTGGAAAGACACTTAGGAGATAGACATGGTAGTGATCAGTGATTGACTGGGCATGAAAGGAGAGGAAGACTGAGGAGTCTGGCATGACATCCAGGTTTCTAACTTGGGCAACCAGGTAGATGATGGTGGCAGTCACTGGGGTAAGGGTGTACAGAAGGAGGAAGGGGTTTGAGAGTGGGAGATGAAGTGGGATGGAGATGATGATTCAGTTTTGGACATGTTGATTTTGAGGTGCTCATGAATCATTCAGAGAAAAATATCTATTAGGTTTTTGGTGTAGGTTTAAGATGCCGAAGAGGGATTGGGCTGGAGATCTGTTATAAATTTGAGAGTCATCAGCAAGTACATTGTATTTGATGCCAGGGGAGTTGATGAGACTGTCTAGAAAAAATGTGCAAACTTAAGTTGGAGAGAAAGCCAAGGACAGAACTGCTGTAAGTAATGAATTACCTGTTTATTTTGAATGAAAGGTACTTTCCCCCTTTTTAGCAAATATGATCAAATAATACTTCTGAATAAATTCTCGTTCTGCTTCTTGTTTTTCTAGTAGCGGAAGTATAACATATATTCTGGAGGAGAACTTCCTGGCTTTGATACCCCAGCACTGCCCTCACTGAGTAAACTTGGGCAAGTTACTTGACCCCATTTCTGCCTTATTTTCCCTATCTATAAAATGAGCATATTATTAGGACTTACCTCATAGGGTTATGGTGAAGATTAAATGGATTAAATAAATGGACACTTCTTAAGTGCTTAGAACAGTGCTTTGTATGTTATAGTGCCCAGTATCAACTATTATTTTTTTAATAAGGACAAGGTCTCTGTTGCCCAGGCTGGAGTGCAGTCGTATCATCATAGCTCACTGTAGCCTCAAATTCCTGGGCTCAATTTGTCCTCCCACCTCAGCCTCCCAAGTAGCTAGGATTATAGGCTTGCCCCACCACACCACGCTAGTTTTTTAATTTTTAAAATTTTTTAATTAATTATTTGGAGACAAGAGTCTCACACTGTTGCCCTGACTGGAGTGCAATGGCATCATCATACCTCACTGCAACCCCAAACTGCTGGGCTCAAGCGATCCTCCTGCCCCAGCCCCCTGAGTAGCTGGGACTACAGGCACGCATCACCCACTACACCTGGCTAATTTTTCTTTTCTTGTAAAGATGGGGTCTTGCTCTTGCTCAGGCTGCTCTTGAACTCCTGAGCTCAAATAATTCTCCTGCCTTGGCCTCCCAGAGTGCTAGGATTACAGGCATGAGCTACTGCTCCTAGCCTTTTTTTTTTTTTTTTTTTTTGGTAGAGAAGGAGTCTTGCTGTATTGCCCAGGCTGGTCTCGAACTCCTGGGCTCAAGTGATGGTCCCACCTCAGCCTCCCAAAGTGCTGGGATTACTGGCGTGAGCCACTGTGCCTGGCCTCAACTATTTTTTTAGTTATAATATTTATGATGTGGCTTAGGACCATTTGTTGGAAATGCTAATCGTTTCCTGTGCATATATAAAATTTGTTGCTCTGTGAAAGCCTATTGCTGTTTGAAATCTTATTTCTTTTTAAAGCTTCAAGATTGTTCAGAAACTTTTACTTTAAAAAGAATTATAATGATCTCTTTTCTGGCTCAGTTTTTTTTGGCCCTTTGCATTTAGTGCTGTTATTTTTTGAGGCTGTGGTTTGGTGATTTCTGAGGGCCCTTTATTCTTGTATCACTGATTATACCACTTACTTCAGCTAATCATTGCAAAACAGCATGTATATTTTGTCCTATTTTGTCTATATCTAATAACTATCCTCTTTACTTGTCTGCCTCCCTGCTTTTTTTTTTTTTTTTTTTTTGAGGCAGTGTCTCCCCGTGTTGTCTGGGCTAGAGTGCAGGGTCATCATCATAGCTTACTGCAACCTCAAACCTTTGGGCTTAAGCGATCCTCCTGCCTCAGCCTCCTGACTAGCTCTGACTACAGGTTTGCGCCACCATACTCAGCTTCTTTTCTTTCTTTCTTTTTTTTGCAGAGATGGAGGTCTTACTATGTTTTACAGGCTGGTCTCAAATGCCTGGCTTCAAGCGATCCCCCAGCCTCTGCCTCCCAGAATGCTAGGATTACAGGCATGAGTCACTGTGCTTGGCTTGCCTCCCCTGCTTTTTGAGGACAAGGCCCATGCATTTATAGAATGTTGACTGTTTATAGATTAATGGTCTAGGATTTTATTTGGATTACCTTGTCCTGTCACTTGATACTCAACATTGGTGATGAGCATTTGTGTACACTTAAAGCACTATTTACTATATTCTTATAGCCCAGAGAGACAGAAGAACATAGTGAATAATATAGGGGCCAGGCATGGTAGCTCACACCTATAATCCTAGCACTTTGAGAAGCTGAGGTAGGAAGATCGCTTGAGCCCAGGAGTTTGAGACCAGCCCAGGTAACATAACAAGACCCCATTTCTACAAAAAATTAAAAAAATTAGCTGGATGTGGTGGCATGCACCCATAGTCTCAGCTAATTGGGAGGCTGAGGCAGGAGGATTGCTTGAGTTCAGGAATTTGAGGTTGCAGTGAGCTATGATGATGCCACTGCATTCTAGCCAGGGCAACAGAATGAGACCCTATCTGGAAAAAAAAAGAAAAAAAGAATATAGGCTCTGGGATCAGACTGCACAGGTTGAAATTCTGCGTACATCACATAGTAGCTGTGTAATTCTGAGCAGTTGATCTAACCTTTCTGTCTTGGTTTCCTCATCAGAAAAATGGAGGTAGCAGCCTCAGTAAAGTTAATATGAGGATGAAATGACCTAATACATGTGAAATAGTTAGAACTGTGCCTGGAACATAAATATTCAAAAAACGTTAGTTACTGCTATTATTATTCCTATATTATTTACTTTTTATTATTATTACCATTTTCCAGATGAGGAATTGAGGTCTAGAAAGAGTGATATTATTTGCCTAAATTGGGATTCAAATCCTTGTCCTCTGATTTCAAATCTAATATTCTTTTTATTTGGCTATATTTTCTTTCTGCAAAGTATTTTCTGTGGCAATTCCAGGTTTCCTAACGGAGCCACTGTTAGCATCCCAAAAGTTGTGTTTGCTTTCTTGGTCTTTCCTTTGTTAATTGGGTATCACTTTGCTGTCTAAGATGCATAATTTAATTAAGGGTTTCCATTAGATCTTTATTTCTGAAGAAAATCTTACATGAGTAGGATTTCCTGGATATAGGCTTATTTAACACTTCAGTTGTTTCTAGTCTTGTATCTGTTAGTAATTTGGCCAGATATGCCCAATTTTTTAATATGCAGGATCTACTTTGTTCAATTCATAGTTCCATATATTATCAACTACTTCAGTGCTATCTTTTTCATTTCTTTGGACACATATACTTCCTTGGTCTTTTGTTGTACTCATCTCACTAATTCTTCTTCTTCTTTTTTTAAAATAGAGACAGGGTCTTGCTCTGTTACCCAAGCTGGAATTCCTGGGCTCAAGGGATCCTCCCACCTCAGCCTTCCAAGTAGCTGGGATTCGAGCCACCACACCCAGCTAATTTTCTTGTATTGTTTTGTAGAGATGGGGTATCACTATTTTCCCGGCTGGTCTTGAACTCCTGGCCTCAAGTGGTCCTCCCACCTCAGCCTCCCAAAGTGCTGGGATTGCAGGTGTGAGCCACCATACCCAGTCCTCATCTCACTAATTCTTTTTATTTTATTCTGTTTTTTTATTTCAGCATATTACAGGGGTACAAATGTTTAGGTTACATATATTGCCTTTGCCCCATCTGAGTCAGAGCTTCAAGCATGTCCATCCCCCAGACGGTGCACACCATACCCATTAGGTGTGAATATACTCATCCCCTCCTCCTGCATCCCACCTGCCCGACACCCACTGGATGTTACTATTATATGTGTACATAAATGTTGATCAGTTAATACGAATTTGATGGTGAGTACATGTGGTGCTTGTTTTTCCATTCTTGTGATACTTCACTTCTCACTAATTCTTAATGCAGAATATCTAACCTACTTCTTGCTCCTGAGTTGCAGAGTAGTATTAGTGGGAGACTAGAATAGTTCAGACTTGACCTTTATGTCTATCTTCTCATTTGATATTAAGGTTTGAGAGAGGTTTACTCTAAATCATTTCTCTTATTTAACATTTTTGTTTCCCTATCTCATCTATTACTGAAAAGTTTGAGACTAGCATGAGTCTTCTTTTTTGTTGTTGCTCTATGTTTTGTTTTGTTTTTTTGTGGAGACAAGGTCTCTGTCACCCAGGCCGAAGTATAGTGCCATGGCATGATCACAGCTCACTGCAACCTTGAACTCTTGGGTCAAGCAGTCCTCCTGCCTTGGCCTCCCAAAGTGCTGGGAATACAGGCATGAGTCACTGTGCCCGACCAATTCCTTCATTTTAAATTTAGCATACTACTGTCTCAGTATGTTTTTAACCATCCTTCCCTTGAGCCTGAAAGGTCTCTTGTCCCTAAAGTTTACCCATTTTATTATACTTCGAAATCCATACCTTGCCACTGCCCTCAGAACCTTGATCCTATAATTTTTTCTTTTCTTTCTAACATCTTCAGTGTATTCCTTTTTATAGACCTTCCCCTTAAACTGTAAGACTTATTTTGCCTTTCTCATCATAAAACAAAGAAGAGTTGAGTCTTCTGGCGTTTCTAGCTGCCAACCAATCATTCCTTTTTCTTCTCTTGTCCCATTTCTCCCATGTATGTGATATAGTCATGACTACTTCCTGCTTGTTCTCCTCATCATTAATCCTTGGGCTGTATGGATGTGCTTCCCTTATGTATACTTGAATTATAGAACTCTTGAGGGTTAAGAACCTTTGACTTTTTTTTTTCCCCTTATCACTGATTTCATGAGCTACCTTCTAAAAAATTTCTCATGTTCCCCCCCCCCCCTTTCCTATCTTTATACTGCTTTTCAGAGCTCATTTTTGGCAGGTCTAGGACTTGACTTTTTATCTCTAGTGCTTAGCACAGAGTCTTGTGGTTACTGGGCACCTGAGAAGCGTTTGAATGAATGCCACCTTGCCACCATGGAGCATCTTTCATTACTTCACAACAGAGTCATAGCTGATTTGGTTTTTCCCTCCTCTAATTCAAATGTTTTGCACATTAAGTCTCCCTGCCAGCTTTCATGGTGACATTCTTTTGTTCAGTAATGTTTAGTGGCTTCTTATAGTGTCAGATTCAAACTCTTTCTTGTATTTTTAAGGTTACTTACAATGTGGTCCTCCTCTCATTGACTTCTCTAGTTTACATGTTTTTCTCCAGTCAGTCTGGTGTTTTCACTGGACCCCCACAAATGCTATCCTCATTTCCATCTCTGTAATTGTTCTGCTGTTTTTTGCTTTGTGATATATCCTTCTTCTTCTTTTCTAAATCTTGCCCATTCTTCAGACTACTCCAATCCACTATCCTGACTTTTTGGAAAACCATTTCCTTGCTTTTCTTTAATCTTAACATCTATGAATGCATTCCTAAGGAATATAGTTTTTTCTGTTTTTAAAGTTATTTGGATGGAATCATGTTGTATATTTGTTTGCTTTTCTGTCTTATTTTGCATACAATTTTATTTGTGAGATTCCTTTATATTATTGTGAGTAATTGAAGTTCATTCCTTTTCATTGCTTTAAAGTGTTTCCTTGTATAAACATACTACGATTTATCCATTCTATAGTAAACGAACATTTGGATTGTTCCCACTTTTTGACTGTTAGAAACAATATTCCTATGAACATTTCCTGTACATATATTCTGATATACATATGCATAAGTTTCTCTAGCATATACTGAGGTGTGGAATATTTTAACTGCTCTTAGCCCTTTGAATTTCCAGGTAGATTTTTAGAATCTACCAAAAACAAGAACAAAACAAAAAACCGCAAAACCCTCTTTGAATTTGATTGGTATAGCATTGGATCTATACATCAATTTGGGTATAGCCTTACAAATGATAGCCTTACAATACTGAGTTTCCAGTCCATGACCATGGTGTCTCTCTCCATTTATTTAGGTATTCTTCATATTGTACAATGAAATTTTATAATTTTTTCTGTAAGGTTCTTACATATCTTTTGTTGGATTTATTTCTAGGTATATAACAATGTTATATCTAACTATACCTTGCTAAATTCTTGTTCATTCTAAAAATGTATCTGGGTATTCCTTTGTATTTTCTATGTAGACAACCATATGATCTAAGAATCATGGTTTTTTGTTTCTTCCTTTCCAGTCCTTATAACTGATTTATTTATTTTTTGTATTGCTCTGAAGACTATTATCTTGCATTACTGTGCAAATTATTACTATTTCTATTCAACATTGCATTAATATTGAACATCTTTGTTTTATTTATGATCTCAAAGGGAAAATATTTTGTTTTTCAGTATTAAGCCTAATGATTACTGAGGGTTATCTGCAGATATTCTTTTAGTCTGGATTCGCTAGAAAACAGAGCATGAGATATGAGTTAAGAATTGATGCTTTATTTGGGGAGCACAATTCCTGGGCATCAGGACTGAGGGAAAAGGAAAATGAGGCAGAGAAAGATGGGAAACAAAATAAGGTGATATCTTATCTCTCTGGCCCCTGCTTCACAAAGAACTGGAGAGAGATTGTTTGGTAGGTATGCTTGCTTGGCCACACAGGATATCTCTGGGTGGAGGAATAGTTCCTCAGATGAGCGGGAGTCTGGAAAAAGAGGGAATTTATCTGCCTGCTTTTTCCTGCATTCCAATCAATTCAATCTCTTTAGTTCAATTCTCTCCCCTTTACTTTATCATTGCATCATTTGGATCCCTTTGGCAACCACTCTGGGTGTCTCACTACTTTTTCCAGTGGCTTTTTACATAGGTGATTGTTTTCGTTGTTAAGTGACAAAAAGCCAAAACTGATTAATTTGCACACACACAAAAGTGTTGACTCTTGTAACTGAGTACATCAGGTCCAGGAATACAGATGATGTCAGCAGGCCTCTTATCTTCATGTCTTGGATAGGTTTTTCACAAAATGGTTACAATGTGATTTGACAGCCCCAGGCTCAAATTCTACCAGTTTGGCTCTGCCAGAAAAGATCCAAGGATTCATTTATTTGTATGGCTTCAGTCACATGTCCTTCCTTGAAAAAATTACCATGTTTAGGGACATGGGAGAGTCTAGCCAGTCCTGGATCACATGCCTTTCTCTATAGCTTGGGGGAGAGATGTGATGGTGTTAGCCCCACTGAAATTTCAAGGAATAAGTTCCTTACCAAAAAGAAGGAGTTTTTAACCTAAAGAAGGAGAATAAGAGTGCTGGTCACACCAAAACAACTGATGTCTTTAAAATAGTCATTTTAGGTTGTTCCACATTGCTATGATTATATAAATATATGGCAGTATAGCCAGCTATCCTACCTGCAATTTAAATGAAACTGGTGAAATAGGAAGAAAACCAGTATAACTTGATGCTAGCTAGCTGTGGCTTCTCTGTCCCTTAACTTTTTCAGATTTAGCTCAGACCTTAGTGCCCACTCATAGCCCTCCCAAGGATGTTTTCTTGGTTTTTATTTTTGTTTTTTGGCTTTCTTATCCTTTCTGTACTCTTGCATCATCACGAGCTGTTCTTGGTTCGCCCTGTGACACCAAAAAGCTGAACTAACTCCTTCAGTCATATCAACCATTTAATGATTTTCATAATCTTTGCCTAAGATACAGTGATTGTGGTTTGGGGTCTCAAGGTGCAAAACTTTTTTAGTAACTCCACTGCAGCTCTCCTCTTTTTCCTGTCATCATCCTTCTTTCTCTAATAAACTGTTTTTCCTCCCCTTATCTTCACAGAGCAGTTCCAATCATAGCCAGATTCTTTAAAAAAAAAGGATATTGAGGTACTTTACATACCATAAAACTCATTCATTTTCAGTGTGCAATTAAATGATTTTTAGCATATTTGTTGTTATGAAACCGTCAGCCACAATTCACAATTTCCATCATCCCAAAAAATCCCTTGTGCCAGTTTACAGTCATTCCTTATTTTTCACCCCAAGCGCCAGGCAACCACTAATCTACTTTCCGTCTGTCTGTGTCTCTATATTATTGCCTTTTCTGAACATTTCACATAAATGGAGTTATACAATATTTGGCTTTTTGTGTCTGGCTTCTTCAGTTAGCATGTATTTTCATCCGTATTTTAGCATATATCAGTATGTCACTCCTTTTTATGGCTGAATAATATTCTGTTGTATGTAGCACATTTTGTTTATCCACTCATCAATTGATGGACATTTAGATTGTTTCTACCTTTTGACTATTGTGAATAGTGCCAATACGAACCTTCACATACAAGCTTTTGTTTGAATGCTTGGTTTCAATTCTTGGTTCCACATATCTAGGAGTGGAATTGCTGGGTCATATAGTAATTTTATATTTAGCTTTTTGAAGAACTACCAAGCTATTCCACAGTGACCACCATTTTACATTCCCACCAGCAGTGTATGAGGGTTCTAATTTCTCCACATCCTTGCTAATAGTTGTTATTGTCATTTTTTTGATTATAGACATTCTAGTGAGTGTGAGTGAGTTGGTATTTCATACTGGTTTTGATTTGCATTTGCCTAATGACTAGTGATATTTTTCATGTGCTTATTAGCCATTCACGTATTTGCTTTGGTGAAATATCTAAATCTTTCGCTCATTTTTAAATGGGATAATTTATCTTGTTTTTGAGTTGTAGGAGTTCTTTATATGTTCTGGATGTAAGTCCTTTATTAGATGTATGATTTACAAATATTTTCTTTCTGGCCTTTCTTTTCATTTTCTTAGTAGTGATGATGCACAAAGTTTTTTAGTTTTGCTGAAGTCTAGTTCATCGATATTTTTCTTTTATGCATCATGATTTTGGTGTTGTAGCTAAGATTCTTTACCTAGTCCAGGGTCATGAAGATTTTCTAAAAATTTTATAGTTTTAGTTCTTGCATTTAAGTTTATGATCCATTTTGCATTAATTTTTGTGCATAGTTTGAGATATAGGTCTAAATCTATCTTTTGCATGTGGATATTCAATTGTTGAAACACTCTTTGTTGACAAGATTATCTTTGTCTAATCAAATTGCCTGGCATCATTGTCAAAAATCTGTTGACCATAAATATCAGAGTTTATTTCTTGACTATTGGTTCTGTTTCATTGATCTGTGTGTTTGTTCTTACACCATTATCACACTGTTCTAATTACCTTTGCTTTGAAGAAAGTTTTGAAATTCATTAAGTGTGAGTCCTCCAACCTTTTACTTCCTTTTCAAAATTGTTTTGGCTATTCTGGAGTTTTACATTTCCATATACATTTTAGGATCAATATCAATTTAAAGTTTGCTAGTTTCTGCAAAAATCATTTTGGGATTTTGATAGAGGTTGCATCAAATCTGTAGATCAATTTGGTGAGAATTGCCCTCTGAACAATATCAAATCTTCCAATCCATGAAATGGAGCATCTCTTCATTTATTTAGATTTTATTTAATTCCTCTCAGCAATGGTTTTTTTTTTTTTTTTTTGAGACAGAGTGTCACTTTGTTGCCCTGGCTAGAATGAGTGCTGTGGCGTCAGCCTAGCTCACAGCAACCTCAGACTCCTCGGCTTAAGCGATCCTACTGCCTCAGCCTCCCGAGTAGCTGGGACTACAGGCATGTGCCACCATGCCCGGCTAATTTTTTCCTATATAGATTTTTAGTTGGCCATATAATTTCTTTCTATTTTTAGTAGAGACAAGGTCTCGCTCTTGCTCAGGCTGGTCTCGAACTCCTGACCTCGAGCAATCCACCCGCCTCGGCCTCCCAGAGGGCTAGGATTACAGGCGTTAGCCACCGCGCCCGGCCTCTCTCAGCAATGTTTTGAAATCTTCAGTGTACAAGTCTTATACTTCTCTGGTTAAATTTATTTCTAGATGTCTTACTATTTTTGATGTTATGAATGGAATTCAATTAATTTTAATTTGTTCATTGCTAGTATACAGAAACAGTTTTTTGAATATTGAATATTCAAACAGATTTTTGAATTATATATCCTTTGGTCTTACTAAACTTGTTTTTCTAGTAGTTTTTTTGTGGGTTCCTTAGCATTTTCTGTGTATAGAATAATTTTGTTTGTGAGCGAAGATGATTGTATTTCTTTCTTTCCAATCTAAATGCTTTCCATTTCTTTTCCTTTTTTCTTTTTCCTATTGTACTGGTTAAAACCTCCAGTACAGTGTTGAATAGAAGTGGTGAGAACAGACCTCCTGACCTAAGGAGGAAAGCATTCAAACTTTCACCATTAAGTATGATGTTTTTGTAGGCAGATGCTATAAGAAAGGGAAGGAGGGTACAAAGATTTGAGAAGTATTTAACAGTTAGAATAAACAAGATTTAGCAACTAATTATATGCAATTTATACCAGGATATAGTTTGTACATTTGTGGGTAAGAAGATTCTGGCTTTATTTTTATGAAGTAGGATGGGATTTAAGATAAATTTATCTCCTTTTGGGAGGATTACCTTTCAATAGTAGAGTTTTTTTTGCTCTGTTTTTAACTGTCAATTTCGGGTCAGTGTTAATATATATAAATGCTAAATTTTTGAATTTTTTTCCTTTAGTTATAATTTAATATGTTCCATGAAGTAGGGAGCAATATTATCACCATGTTTTAGTTGATGAAATTGAGGTATAGCAAAATGCTATAGGTCACAGCAAAATATATTTCATTTTTGTTCAAATATATATTGCATTTGATTATATCTTAGTGTGTTTTCCCCCCCCTTAAATAGACTTTGTCTTTTAGTCTTAAGGCTTTTTTAATGCTAAAACTTAGCCCATTGCCCTTATTTCTTTATTTATCCATCACATTTATCCAATATATAGAATGACCCACCTTCTAGTTTTTGTCTGATTGCTTCCTTGTGGTGTTATTATACTGTCCTCTATATTTCCTGCAGACTGGAAGTTGGATGTAAAGATTTGATTCAATTCAGGTCAAAACATTTTTGCACAAATACTTAGTAGGTGATACAGTGTTGTTTTCTTTAATCTATTTTCCTTATTATTATTATTATTTTTTGAGACAGGGTCTCACTGTGTCACCTAGATGGAGTGCATCATAGCTCACTGTAACCTCCAACTCCTGGACTCAAGCAATCCTCTTGCCTCAGCCTTCCAAGTAGTTGGAACTACCTGTGTGTGCCACCATGCCTGGCAAATTTTTAAATTTTTATACAGATGAAGGCTTGTGTTGCTCAGGCTAGTCTCGAACTCCTGGCCTCAAGCAGTTCTCCAGCCTCGGCCTCACAAGGTGCTGGGATTATAGGCATGAGCCAGTGGCCTGGCCTTCTTTCTTTCCCTTCTTTCGTTTCCTTCATTTCCTTCCTTCCTTCATTTTGTTTACTTCCTGCCTCCTTCCTCCTTCCTTGCTTCCCTCACTCCTTCCTTCCCCCCCCACGTCTTTCTTTCTGTTACATAAATTAACCCATATATTGTGGGATAATGATGTCTGAAAAGGTGGACATTTTACTGGACTTTCAATTCCTTCAGTGTTCTGATGGACACTGGAAGTGGTGTTGTAGGTCCAGGTACCACCAAGTACTGTTTTCCTGCAGGAACCACAGTGCTATCTCTCCATAGCTTCTCTCTTCATCTTGGTTTTGCCACAGAAGGAGCAAGTGTACTTGCCATGCTGACTGATTTCAATCTTCTTCACCTTTTCCTGATGGAGGCACCTTAGCAGGTCCTGTGTTTACTGATGATTTGGACCTCCTTGGTGTATTTTAGCCAAGCTGCCGCAAACTAGGTCCAAGCCCAGAGAAGCTCCTTCTTTATCTTTAACACCAACTATACACAATGTTAGAACTCTGATACAATCCATCTTGGACTTTTCACAGTATTGGAGTATCAGTGTTCTTATCTCTTTTCTTTTGGGGATTTTTAGCTATCCTTTTTTTGTCTTGTCCATGATACCCTTCACTTCTTCCCTGATGACTTAGATATAAGTAGTGCCAGTTCCAAGAACTGTTATTCTCTTATTTGACATATTACATTGCAGCTATTTTTTGTGACTTTATGGGAGTAACTCAACTAACCTCTCTTATAAGGAGAGTTTAGTCTGAATTCTCCTTACTCATCTTTACTCAGACTTTACTTCTGGACCCATGATGAGTGACTAGAGATGAGAGAGGTAGGCCTAGACTGGCCTTATCATCATCCTTTGGTCGTTCTGGAGATCATGGCTAGATAGGGCATCTGAAAGTAGGAATGGGTTAGAGGAAAGTTAAAAGCAACATGATTTTCCCTCAAATATGGTTCCTTTGCTGGCACCCTATGGTGGATGGCCTGAGCAGATGCTTTCTTTTATGAAAACTATAACGATTGTTAACATAGTGAGGTAGAAGTGGAGAAGAGTTGATAAAGAAATAAATAGGTCAAATATTGAATCATGTTTCCTTGGGAGGGGAAGAAGGCATTTTCATATTTATGATTTAGGAACATAAGTTTTTGACTTATTTTTCTTTCTTCTTTGCAGTTAATATTAATAGCTTATTATTATGTTGGTAAAAAAAAAAAAGACTTCCTTGTTTTCCTTTACTCTGTCAGCTATTCCTAGGAGTAAGAAAAATTGTTATTGGAAAAAGTAATCTATGATAAAGGATTTTAACCGACATCAGGGCATGTATTTATTCATCATATTTTTTTCTTGCACACTTTGGATCATGGTATGGTTAAGAGATACTGTTTTTATTTGGTAAGATTTTCTTACTACCATTCTATGAAATCTTTTAAGAAGGTCTTAATATAAATACATCCCTTGTCTGGGTTGCAGATATTTTTATTGCTATTATAGCTCATTTTGGAAATGGTTCTTGTTGTATTATCACACTTTATTTTCAAATTAGTACTGATATTCCTTTTTTTGGAAATTCTGTCATGTAGAATACAGATATTTGTAATATGGGCATTGCAATTTTTATATCTATTGTTAAACAAAAATTCCTCTTTTCAAAATAACCATATTTCATGTAAGTTTCACATTTTAACATCTTCTGAAATAATTAATTGTTGGTGTGGTGGTTAATTGCAAGGTTTTTTTTTTTTCTTAGCTATGCATAGAGTAGCACTACTTCTTAACAGCTAATTGACATCTTGAATTTGATGAAATATAGTCATTTATGATTCAGGTTACTCATGCTTTAGCCCCAGAAACACTGAGATAGTGCTGAGATTGGTAGACTGAGTTGAGTATACTGAGGTAGATAGACAAAGTATTTGTGTCTCACTATCTTTTTAAAAACTTTTTCATATTCTCATCTGAGTTTTGATGAAAGGATTAAAAGGCCTAATGAAGTCCTAAAAATTGAAGTAAATGTTCCTTTCTTTTTACTTAGAGGTTTTACAGAATTTGCCTTTTACCCTCTCCTCAATCTGTTCTCCTCAGAGATTTCATTCCCTCTCCAACTTTCAACTCTAACCTCTAGTTGTTTTCTTGATGCTCTTCTCTTCCTTCCTTGTCTATTCAGAGTTAACCATTTTTTTTAAATTAGTAGACTTTTTTGAGGAGCAGTTTTAGGTTTACAGAAAAATGAGTGGAAAGTATGGAGTGTTCCCATATGTACCCCTCCGCCCAATTTTCCCCTGTTAACATCATGCATTAGTGTGGTACATTTATTATAATTAATGAGCTAATATTGATGTACATTATTAATAACTAAAGACAGTAGATTACATTAGGTAGGGTTCACTTTTTGTTTTATACATTCAATGGGTTTTGACAAAAATATAATGACAAAAAAAATATGTAATGACATGTATCTACCATTACGGTATCATACAGAATAGTTTCATTGCCCTAAACATCCCCTGTGTTCTATTTATTGATTCCTCCTTTCACCTCCCATGCCTACACACAGCCCCTGGCAACCACTGGACATTTTACTGTCTTCCATAGTTTTGCCTTTTCCAGAATGTCATATATTTGAAATCATAGAGTATGTAGCTTTTTCAGATTGACTTCTTTCCCTTAGCAATATTCTTTTCAGTTTTCTCCATATCTTTTCATGGCTTGTAGCTCATTTCTTTTTACCACTGAATAATTTTCCATTGTATAGATGAACCTCAGTTATGTTCATCCAATAAAGGACAGCTTGATTGCTTCCACGTTTTGGAAGTTATGAATAATGAGTTAGCCTCTTAAAACACAAATATGATCTAAAGTACCTCAAGTCACCTATTAAAAAAATTGATCTAATTCACTATCGTGAGCCTTAGAGAATAACTCTTTTGTTTCTGCATAAAAAATTTCTAATTGTGTAGTTGGCTCATAACAATGCTCAATAAATTTGTGTGGAATGATTGAATATGAAAGAAGGAAGAAGTTATTGAAGAGAAGTAGGAAAAATGATTACATCCCAAATCTGGATAATATTTGCAAAATGAGATTGTTTTGAAATTCACCTGGAAATTCTAATGGGGACCAAGATGTTGAGGGCTCTGAATTAAACCATTAGCTTGAAAACTCTCCTGAGTTTTTTCTTCCTAATTCTTATCATACGTTGATTTGTTTATAAAATATTTTAGAATTAACTTTATATCTTTAAAGTATATATAATACGTTTTAATATATACATCTTTTTATAGCTTCCAGCTATATCCAGCTTTTTAGACCTTCCAGTTTTATCATAGGCCAAAGTATGTTTTCTGAAATACCATATGAAAAAACCATCTCATGTAAGTTGGTTGTCACTCTTGTACTCTACATGAGCATTATAAAGAAATTCTAAGGCCATGTGCGGTGGCTCAGGCCTGTAATTCTAGCACTCTGGGAGGCCGAGGCGGGTGGATCGCTCAAGGTCAGGAGTTTGAGACCAGCCTGAGCAAGAGCGAGACCCTGTCTCTACTAAAAAAATAGAAAGAAATTGTCTGGCCAACTAAAATATAGATAGCAAAAATTAGCCAGGCATGGTGGCACATGCCTGTAGTCCCAGCTACCCAGGAAGCTGAGGCAGTAGGATCGCTGAAGCCCAGGAGTTTGAAGTTGCTGTGAGCTAGGCTGACGCCACGGCACTCACTCTAGCCCGGGCAACAAAGCGAGACTCTGTCTCAATAAAAAAAAAAAAAAAAAAAGAAATTCTAATGTAATTGTAAGCCAGAAAAGTATTTCCTGAAATATGTTATGAATTTATAGCCTTACTGATATACTGAGATTTTGTTATTCTTTAAATGAATCTTTAATATACTTAGCTTTCCTCCATTTTAAACTAGGTTTTTAAAAAAATATTGTATATAATATATTTGCTTTCTTTGTTATAGAACTGTGGCAGCTGAAGTTAGGAAGCAGATCTCTGGACAATATAGTGGTTCTCCCCAACTGCTCAAAAACCTCAACATTGTTGGCAATATATCCCATCACACCACAGTAAGTAGCATATTTCAAAATATAGTATGTTTTTGGTGAATTACTGACTAGGTCATGAAAAAATAGTGGAAAAGTAAGAGCTAATAGATTGAGTTCTATCCCTAGTCTCAACCTTACTTGTTGCTACCTCACTGTTGAAATCTGAATTGGGAAAGGGTTTTAGAGGATGTTATAGAAATGTTGGTTTCCCTTCAAAAAGATAAGCAAAATTGATAAGCCACTAGCTAGACTGACCAAGAGGAGAAGAGAGAAGATCCAAATACACACAATTCAGAAATGAAAAAGGAAACATTATAACTGATACTACACAAATAAAAAAGATCATCAGAGACTGTTATGAATAACTCTGCTCACAAACTAGAAAACCTAGAGGAAATGGATAAATTCCTGAAAACATACAACCTCCTGAGATTGAACCAGGAAGAAATAGAACTCCTAAATAGACCAATAATGAGTAGATTGGATCAGTAATAAAAAAATCTCTCAGCAAATACAAAAGCTCAGGACCAGATGGATTCATAGCTGAATTCTACCAGACATAAAGAACTGGTACCAATCCTATTGAAACTGTTCCAAAAGATTGAGAAGGAGGGAATCCTCCCTAACTCATCTTATGAAGCCAGTATCACTCTGATACCAAAGCCAGGAAAGGATGCAGCGAATAAAGAAAACTACAGGCCAATTATCTCTAATGGACATAGATGCAAAAATCCTCAACAAAATACTAGCAAACTGAATCCAACAGCACATGAAAAGGATAATTGATGATGATCAAGTGGATTTTATCCCAGCGATGCAAGGATGGTTCAGCATATGCAAGTCAATAAATATGATTCACCACGTAAACTGAATTAAAAACAAATGCCATATGATCATCTCAGTAGATTCAAGAAAAGCATTTGATGAAATCCAGCATCCCTTCATGATAAAAATCCTCAAAAAACTTGTCATAGAATGGATGTACCTCAAAATAATAAAAGCCATATATGACAAACCCACAGCCAACTTCATACTGAATGGGGAAAAGTTCAAAGTATTCCCCCTGAGAACTGGAACAAAACAAGGATGCCTATTTTCACCACTTTTGGTCAACTGGTAGTGCTAGCCAGAGCAGCTGGCAAGAGAAAGAAATAAAGGGCAGCCAAATTGGAAAAGAGGAAGTCAAATTATCTCTGTTTGCTGGCGATAGGATCTTATACCTAGAAAACTCTAAGGACTCCTCCAAAAGAGGAGATTTGATAAATGAATTCAGCAAAGCCTCAGGTTATAAAATGAAATGTACAAAAAAGCAATAGCATTTCTATACACCAAAAAATACCAAGCTGAGGACTAAATCAAGAACTCAATCCTATTTACAATAGCTGCAAAATGAATAAGATACCTAGGAATAAATTTACCAAGGAGGTGAAAGATCTCTACAATGAGAACTACGAATCACTGATGAAAGAAATCATAGATGACACAAACAAATGGAGAAACATCCCATGGTCATGGATCGAAAGAATCAATATTGTTAAAATGACCACACTGCCCAAAGAAATCTGTAGATTCAGTGCAATTCATATCAAAACACCTAAGTCATTTTTCACAGAATTAGAAAAAACAATTCTAAAATTCACACGGAACCAAGAAAGATCCTGAATAGCCAAGCAATACTAAGCAAAAAAACCAAAAACAAACAAATAAAAAAAACAAAACAAAAACAAAACTGGAGGCATCACATTACCTGACTTCAAATTATACTACACGCTGTAGTAACCATAATAACATGGTACTGGCCTAAAAGTAGACACATAGATCAATGGAACAGAGTAGAGAACCCAGAAATAAAACCCTATATCTATAACTAACTGATCTTTGACAAAGCAGATAAAAATATTAATATACACTGGGGAAAGGACACACTATTCAATAAATGGTGCTGGGAAAATTGGAGAGCCATATGCAGAAGTATGAAACTGGACCCCTGTCTCTCACCATATGAAAAAATGAGCTCAAGAGGGATCAAAGATTTTAAGGCCTGAAACAATAAAAATCCTAGAAGAAAATCTAGGAAAAACTCTTCTAGACATTGGCCTAGGCAAAGAGTTTATGACTAAGACCCCAAAAGCAAATGTAATAAAAAAAAAAAAAAAAGACAAATGGGACTGAATTAAACTAAAAAGCTGTGAATAGCAGAAATAATCAAAAGAATAAATAGACAACCTATAGAATGAGAGAACATATTAAAAAACTATGTGTCTGACAAAGGACTGACACCCAGAGTCTACAGGGAACTCAGACAACTCAGCAAGAAAAAGCAACCCCATTAAAAAGTGGGCAAATGACATAACAAGCATTTTTCAAAAGAAGATATACAAATGGCCAAAAAACATCAAAAACCTCTCAATATCACTAATCATCAGGGAAATTCAAATTAACACCACAATGAGATACCATCTTACTCCAATTAGAATGACCATTCTTAAAAAATTAAAAAAGCAATAGATGTTGATGTGGATGTGGTGAAAAGGGAACACTTATGCACTGTTGGTGGCAATGTGAATCAGTACAACCTCTATGGATATCAGTATGGAGATTTCTCAGAGAAATATAAGTAGATCTATCATTTGGTCCTGCAGTCCTACTACTGGATATCTACCCAGAGGAAGAGAAATAATTATATTAAAAACATCACTGCACTCATATGTTTATCACAGCACAATTCACAATCACAAAGATCTGGAATCAACCTAAGTGCCCATCAACTGATGAGTGGATAAAGAAAGTATGATATATATATGTGTGTATGCATATGTATCTATATTGATATAGATATAATATAAAATAGAGTATTACTGAGTGATAAGAAAGAATCAAATAATGACTTTTGCAGCAACTTGGATGGAACTGGAGGCCATTTTCCTAAGTGAAGTAACTCAGACACAGAAAAATAAATGCCACAGGTACTCATAAGTGAGAGCTAAACTATAGCTATACTATACAAGGGCACACAGAGTAGTATAATGGACATTGGAGACTCACAAGGGGGGAAGGTGGGAGGGGATGAGGTATGAAAAATTACCTGTGGGGTACAGTGCACACTACTTGGGTGATAGGTACACCAAAAGCCCATACTCTACCACTGTACAGTATATACATGTAACAGAATTCAACTTGTACCCCCTAAATCTATTAAAATTTTAAAAAAGAAAAAAAAAAAAAGAAGTGATGGTTTCCTAGTCAACTCTGAAACTTTACATTCAGGATTTAATCAATTCTGGAATTTTATATTTAGAACTTTTGAGACCCAAGGTAATTCATTATGTGAAAATTTAGGAATCTATTTTGGAAATAAGCCCTGAAGCAAATGTTAAATAATTACATGGGTTTGTAGTATTATCTGTCCCCTTTAATAAAAATGAATTTATATTTACTGAATCATTACTGTAAGCCAGGTCCTGTGTCAGACATATAAATAAGCATTCTCTTATTAAGCTGGCATGAGGATAATCAGAATTGATAAAAAACTCATATTTATTAGTTATATTAGGAATATGAATTTAAAATGTACCTTCATTTGTCTTAAAATTAGAGGTTATTTTTTCTTTTTTTTTTTTTTTTGAGACAGAGTCTCGTTTTGTTGCCCGGGCTAGAGTGAGTGCTGTGACGTCAGCCTAGCTCACAGCAACCTCAAACTCCTCGGCTTAAGCAATCCTCCTGCCTCAGCCTCTCAAGTAGCTGGGAATACAGGCATGTGCCGCCATGCCCGGCTAATTTTTTCTGTATATATTTTTAGTTGTCCATATAATTTCTTTTTATTTTTAGTAGAGATGGGGTATCACTCTTGCTCAGGCTGGTCTCAAACTCCTGAGCTTAAACGATCCACCTGCCTCAGCCTCCCAGAGTGCTAGGATTACAGGTGTGAACCACTGCGCCCAGCCTAGAGGTTATTTTTTCAAATGCTGTGAAAAACTAAAAAATTACATAAGCATGTTAGGATGAAGTTAATATATATTAACATTTTTTTCATTTAGCTATGAAAGGGTACCTGTTATTGAATAAATAGGGAAATAACAGTTTGACTTGTAATGATATGTATATAATGTTTATGTTATTAAAATTTTAAAACAGGTTTACTTTTAATTACAGTAACATGCTAATTTGAGAAATTTTAGAATAGATGGATTTCTGAGTGATTTCAGTGTACATGGAGATGATCCTTCTAACACATTTTTGGGATCTTGAGCCCCTCTCCTATGGTGATAATGTCTTGCATCCTGAATTACAACTCAACTACTCAAAATTCCCATAGTCAGATCCTAGATTTTGTCATGAATAACTGTGTACCATGTGTAATCTCAGTTTTATGCTTCCCACTCTCTGATCACCACCTCTTATCCTTCTTGCCCTCTTATTCTGGTACCCTGACTCTAACTGTCCTTTTACCCCACCAGGACCTAGAATCAATGAACCCACTAACTTTTTACTGTCCCTTACCCCTTGTCCTCTTTTCTCTTTTTACCAAACCTAAATTATATGTTGACCTATATTGTTACTCTCTTCCATGTACTTTTGACTTCCTTAAGCTTTTCTCATGTCATTGTACCCCTTGGTACAACCCCAGTACTGTTTAAATTCAAATCTTTCTTTATGTCATACCTGCATCTGTGCAGCTGAATGTGGCTAGAGAAAAACACACAATTCCATTGACTGGTCTCACTTTAAATTTATGACCACAAACTCATGAAGTCTTTAATATTGCCAGGCAGACATTATTTTTTTCCTAGTCCATTCATTCTGTAACTTTTAGTTTACTTATTTCATGCCTTCTATTCTCTCCTTAAACTTGTAATCCTTCTTTACCATTTTCACTCGTAGGATGACTTTGCTTCTTATTTCCTGAGAAAATTGAAGCAGTCAGAAGAGAACGTCCACCTACTCCCACCACCACATCTATCCTACCATCTGTACCCTTGTAGTCTACCTGTTCACTAGTAACTACAGAGGAACCACTAGAGTACTATGGAGGGTAATCTCTTCACTTATTTAGTAGATCACAACCTCTCTCAATCACTCAAGTATAGTACTTTAGTAATTCTCCTTTCTCTTTTATATCATCATTATTTTGCTCTCTATTTACTGGATCATTCCTATCAGTATTCAAGCATCCTGTTATTTTTCCCATTTAAAAAAATCCTGCTTTTTGCCCCACTTTTCCCACCAGTCTCTAATCCCCAGTATTTCTTTGCTCTTCTTTACAATAAAATTCCTTCAAAAGGTTGTCAGGGCTTACTAACTTCAATCTCTCTCTTTGTATTCTCTCTGAAGAAGTACTTTTTAAATTACGAGAATCTTCAGACATTCTCTGAGGTAGAAAGACTGGTATACACATTGACATTTTCTTAACTACATTGCTGCTATTATCACTTAACAAGATTAACAGTAATTCCTTAGTATCATTTGCTATCCAGTGCATTTTAAATTTCCTTGATGTCTCATAAATGTCTTTTTACAGTTGGTTTATTCAAATCAGAATCCAGACAAGATCCAAAGGTGGAATTTGGTGTTAGATCACTTGAGTATTTTTTAAAAAAACTAAAGCTGTTTCTCCCTCCTCCAAGTTATAACTTCATTATTGTGTCATTGACTTATTGAGGAAATGAATTGTCTTATAGAATTTACTGCCTTTGGGATTTTATGTTTGCTTTCGTGTAGAATTGTTTCTCTCTCACCCTCTATTTCCTGTTAACTGATTGGATTCTGGCTCTACTTCTTAAACAGCTTTATTGAGATGTAATTCACATACTGTGCAATTCATCCATTTAAAGTGTACAGGTCAGCGGATTTTATATATTCAAGGATATGGGTAAGCATCACCACAGTCAATTTAGAACATTTTCATCACCTCAAAAAGAAACCCTTTAGCTCTCACCTTTTTATTCCCCAAAATAACCACTCATTAAATACCAGAATTTTTGATGGTACACCAGAAAGGATTGAAAAGAGATTTCAACAATAAACATGTCAGGTAACATTCCAATGCAATTATTGTTGAAGTATGACAGTGTCTCATATTGCCTATGAGAGATTTTTGTGGCGTTCCACTTTTACTTCTCTCTGACATCTTTAGCCCTGCTTACTGCCCTGCCAACTCTCTTTTATAAAATCATAATCCAGGCTGGGTGTGGTGGCTCTCACCTGTAATCCTAGCACTTTAGGAGGCTGAAATAGGAGGCTTCAACTCCTTGAAGCCAGGAGTTCAAGACTACCTTGAGCAACACAGTGAGACCTCATCTCTACAAAAAATTAAAAAAAAAAAATATCTTGGTGTGGTGGCATGTGCCTGCTACTTGGGAGGCTGAGGCAGGGAGGGTCACTTGAGCCCAGGAGTTTGAGGCTGCAATGAGCTATGATCATGCCACTACACTACAGCCTGGGTGACAGAGCTAGCCCCCATCTCAAAAAAACAAAAAATCATGATCCAGTCTCCTCTTTGGGTCAGTAAATATAGAATCTTTCTTTGGAGTCTTAACCCCTACAAAATAATTTATAGTTGTAAGCAGCTCATCATGACATCCCAATGCTAACCCAGCCAGCTCTCTCTGATGAGCATCAGAGAGAATGGAGAGTGTTGGACTGTTGTAGCAAAAGTAAATGTTTCCTTGATCAAGGTCTAGCTAACACTACATCTAGAAAGCCAGTGACCTTATCTATTTTATTTACTTATTTTTATTTTAATTTTTTTTAAGAGATTGGGTTTTGCTGTGTTGCCCAGGCTGGAGTGTAGTGGCACGATCATAGCTCATGGCAGCCTTGAACTCCTGATCTCAAGCAATCTTACCCCCTCAGCATCTTGAGTAGCTGGGACTACAGGTGTGTGACACCGTGCCCAGCTAATTTTTTTTTTTTTAATTTTTTATAAAGATGAGGTCTCGCTATGTTGCTCAGGGTGGCCTCAAGCGATCCTCCCAACTTAACCTCCCAAAGTGCTGGGATTATATTCAGGAGCCACTGTGTGGACACCAGTGACCTTATACGTGACTTTTGAAAACAAGATTGTTGTTTATGTTCTTTATGATTTTTTTAAGGGAGTGTCATATCTTCCTCACCTACCCAAACAGTTTCTATTGATATGGTTGGTCATTCTTTGAGGAAAAATTCAGTTTGAATTAGACATAAATATGGACCTTCCAGGTTTTGTCATTATTTTCATTGAGTATTCATTTGTGACATTTTGAATCCTGAAATGTATAGTGCCCTATAAATAATATCTGGGTGGAGAAGCATTGAATTAGAAAAAGTTTTTTAAATTTATATATATTTATGTTTATAATACATAGTGGTAAAATATACATAATAAAATTTATGATTTTAACCAGTTTTAAGCATACAGTTCACTGACATTAAGTACATTTGCAGTGTTGTACAACCATCACCACCATCCATTTTCAGGACTTTTTCATCATCCCAAACAGAGACCCTGTACGCAATCACACATTAGCTGCCATATAAGTTATATTTAACTCACGCTAGTTTTGAGCCTGGGGCTTTGTGAAGCATATGTAACTCCAGTTGGTTTGTGAAAATCTTACTTGTTGATGTTCTTATTGTTACAATTAATATTGACAATTTAATAGCCACCAAACCTGGCTAATTTTTAAATTACTTTTAGAGACGGGGGTCTGGCTCTTGCTCAGGCTGGTCTTGAACTTCTGACCACAAGCGATCCTCCTTCCTCAGGCTTTCAGAGTGCTAGGATTACAGGCGTGAGCAGCCTCTTTTCTTTAAGTACTTGAAAAATGTCATGCCAGTTTCTTCTGGACACCATAATTTTTGATGAGAAATCTGTAATTTGAATTTTTTTTCCTCTAGAAGCAAGGTGTTATTTTCTACTTACTACTTTCAAGATTTTGTCTTTAGATTTCAGAAATTTGACTAATGTGTCTTGGCATATGTTTTGTTGGGTTTACCCTATTTAAGATTTGCTTAGCTTCTTGAGTCTATAGGCTTATGTCTTTTTGTCAAATTTAGAAGTTTTCAACCATTATTTCTTTAGATGTTTTTCTGCCTTGTGCTCTTTTTTCTCACTTTCCAGGATTGTGGTGACATGAATCTCATATATTTTCTTGTAATCTCTGAAGTTCTGTTTTTGATTTTGTTTTGTTTTGTTTTGTTTTTTAGTCTATTTTCTCTCTGCTGTTCATACTGGGTAATTTCTATTTTTCTTTCTTCAAGGTAACTGATTCTTACCTCCTTTGTCACCTCTATTCTAATATTGTACTCACCTGTTGTATTTTTTATTTTGGTTACTGTATTTTTCAGTTCTAAAATTTCCATTTAGTT
The DNA here is from genome assembly GCF_020740605.2 of Lemur catta. Classification (NCBI taxonomy): domain Eukaryota; kingdom Metazoa; phylum Chordata; class Mammalia; order Primates; family Lemuridae; genus Lemur; species Lemur catta. Next base: position 78,779,520 of record NC_059130.1, read on the forward strand.
CTTCTTTGTATCTTTTATTTATTTATTTTTTTTACTGAGACTTTGTTTCTTTACAGAGAATTTCTGTTTTCATTTGTTTTAAAAGTGTTTGCAATTGCTGTTGAAGCATTTTTATGATGTTTGTTTTAAAATCTTTGTCACATAATACTAAGATCTCTTGTTTTAGTATTGACATCTGTAGATTATCTTTTTTCATTTGAATTGAGATTTTCCTGGTTCCTAGTGTGATGAGAGATTTTTGATTGGAACTTGGACATTTTAGGTCTCATGTTGTAAATCTCTAGATCTTATTTAAACATGTTTTAGCTGGCTTCCTCTGACATTGCTCTGGTTGTAGATGGGTGTGTATTTATTACCTTGTTATAGACAGATGGGGTAGAAGTCCAGGTTTCCCATTCATTCTATTGATATGCAAGGAGGAGGAGGGCTCCTTGTGACTGTTGGGCAGGAGTGGGAGTTCCCACTTCTACTGGACCACTGCTCACACCACTTGGCTGGGAAGTGCAGTAGTGCCTCATTACTGTTCCTCATATGACCTCCACTGACACCCAGGGGTATGTGGCCTTTATACTGGGCACTGGTGGAGGTACTGACTGTCCAACTAGGCCTTTCTGACACATCCCCAGTGATAAAGGAAAGGGGAGCCTTGTTGCCACTTAGTGAGAGTGGATGTCCCCATTCCTTAAGTGGCCTCTGTTGGCGCTGTGAGGCTGAGGTACTCATTATTGTTCAGTAGGTATGAAAATTCGAACTTCCTACTTGGACTTCTCTTCTACAACTCTGGTGAAAAGAGTTGGGGTGCCTTGTTAAAGCTTGGTGAGAGAAGAGGCCTGTTTCCCCACTTGGTCTTTGCTATTGTGGGTATGAGTGGGGCCACAGTTTTCATGCAGTGTTTGGCTAGAGTAGAGCAGTTATTGTCTAAATGTTTTTTGTTTTGATAGGCTGTCTCTTTCTTGATGATTTGGCTGGGGAGAACAGTTTTTCTGTTGGGGCTTTTTTTTTTTCTTCTGTGTTCATTGGTGTTTCTGGGTTAAGGGCTTCTTTAGCTCCAGGTCTCCCTGCTGGTCTGCCTTTTTCTCTCCACCTTTCAGAATCTTCTTACGTTTGTTTTATATGTAATGTCCAGGGTTTATAATTTTACTTAGTGGAAAGAATAAGGAAAGGTTTGTCTACTCTGTTTTCCTAGAAGGGGAAGTACCCTTAGTAATTTTGGTTGTTGAGCACTTTTTCATGTGTTTATTGACTATTCTAGTATTCTATTTTGTGAAATATCAACTTTTTTCCCTTTTATTTATTTATTTTTATTATTGATATATAGGACTTTTTTTTTTTTTTTGAGACAAAGTCTCACTCCATTGCCCAGGCTCAAGTACAGTGATATCATCATAGCTTACTGCAACTGTGAACTCCTAGGCTCATGGCGTCTCCTGCCTCTGCCTCCCAAGTAACTGGGACTATAGGTACATGCCACCAGGCCTGGCTAGTTTTTTTAAAATTTTTTGTAGAGACGGGGTCGCATTGTTGTCCAGGCTGTGGACTTCTTTATATATTCTAGATACGAGTCTTTTATAAAATATGTGTTGTAAATATTTTCTCTTAGTGTGGCTTGCCTAATCATTTTCTTAATAGTCTCTTTTGATATATCAAAATTTTCTGTAATTGTTCCTTCTTGTATCATGTCTAAGAAAACTTTTCCTACTCCAAAATCATAAAGACATTCTGCTGTGTTTTCTTCTAGCAGATTTATAGTTTTAGCATTTGTGTTTATGTCTGTGATCCATCTCAATTTAATTTTTGTGTATGTTGTGATGTAAAGACTGAGGTTCATTTGTTTATCATATGGACATTCAGTTGTTCCAGCAACAAAGGTTGAAGAAAGATTTCTCTTCCTGTTGGATTGCTTTCTTTCCCTTTGTTAAGAACATCATAGTGTAGTTTGTACTTGATAGGATAAGTAAGATAGAATGCTTATGAGAGAAAAAAACCACAAATTTTAGAGCTCAGAAACTCAATTTCAAATTTCTGTTCTACCATTTTGTGGCTTTATTTTCAGACTTTGGTTAACTTCTTTGAAGGATCCCTTTATTTGTAGAATTGAAATAGTAATTATCTCTAATTTACAGGGGTTGGGAGAGGTTTAAATGAGATAACATATCATGATAATATTAACTACTGTCTTTTGACTATTTAAGATATATTAGTCATTTATTATTTTACTTAATATCTTTAAAATGTTGCTGTAGTTGTTCAGTCCAAAACAGCATAGATTAAAGCACCTTCCACTTAATGACATATACGTACACAGAGGCAAGTTTCAGTGTTTTTATTCTAGATGAACATCCTGAGAAATAACATGATCTTACTTTCATTGCTCTACAACTGCACATTTGTTATATATCCTTTGTAGTTTTGCCTAAATGTTTTTTCTTTCTTGAACTAGATAAGAAGTATGTTATTAAAAAGTATATTTTCATCCTGGCTAACGATTACTGTGAATCTTTTATTATTGCTAGTAGATACTTTTAATGAGGTCTGTGTACTAGTTTCCTGTGGGTACTGTAGCAAATTACCACAAACTTGGTGACTTAGAACAAAAGAACTTTATTTTCCACAGTGCTAGAGGCCAGAAGTCTGAAATCAGTATAACTGGACTGAAATCAGGGTTTTGACAAGGCTGTGCTCCCTTCAGAGGTTCTAGGGGAGCATCAGTTCCTTGCGTTTTCCAGATTCTGGTGGCTTTTGGCATTCCTTGACTTATGGCTACATCACTTACATCTTTAAGGCCAGAATCTTCAAATCTCTTTCGGTTCCATCTTCGTGTGGCTTTCTGCCCTGTGTGGATGGCCCAAATCTCCCTCTGTTTCCTTATAAAGATATATGTGATTGCTTTTAGGACCTGCCTAGATAATCCAGGATAATGTCCCCATTTTAAGGTCCTTAATCACATCTGCAAAGACTCTTTTATTTTTTTTCAATGTAAGTTAACATGCACAGGGGCTATGGATTAGGATGGGGAGAATTTTGAGAGGGCCATTTTTTAGCCTACCACAGTCAGGTTATATGTTTTTACTAGGATAATCAACAATAACAAAGTAAAAGCACTACTTTAGAAACTTAACTATGAAAATTCCAAATATATAAAAAAGAAAAAAATTCTTTCAATGAGTATTTTGTAAACTGTAAAGTACAATAACACTTTAATTCTTCTTCTTCTTCTTACTATTTTTATGTGAGAATTATAGGCAAAGTCTAATCAAGAAGGTTAAAGAGAGTATGACTAAAAGCATATAGGAGTCTAAGAAGGCCAACACTTTTTGTTTTCTTTAGCGCATCTGGCTGAACATGTTAAATTTTAGAAAGAACTAGGTTAAAAGCATATTATGTTTTTAAAAAAATAAATTTTCTTTAAAGTTTTAAAATTCTCACATTCATCTCTTTCTGTCTACCTCTTACTCCCACCTCTTTTTATAAAGGTGCCCCTTACTGAAGCAGTAGATCCAGTAGATTTTGAAGATTACCTCATTACTCATCCTTTAGCTGTGGATTCTGGGCCTTTAAGGGAATTGATTGAATTTCCTCCAGATGATATTGAAGTTGTTTATAGTCCTCGGGACTGCAGAACCCTTGTTTCAGCTGTACCTGAAGAAAGGTAAGGAGACATTTACCTTCTTTTGGTTTTAGTGGAGCTATAGAAAGGCTGCCTTCCATTATATTATTCAGAGCCTATTTCTTGTGTTGATGTCATTTCTTATTATAAGAACATGAACTGCAGCAACCAAATTCACAAATATCAGTGCTTTCCTTTCTAAATTACAAATATATTTTCTTTTTAAAAATAGTGAAATGGATCCACATGTTAGAGATTGTATAAGAAGTTATACAGAAGACTGGGCAATTGTGATCAGAAAGTAAGTTATATGTTTATTATAACATTTAAAAATACTGAGTAGGATTTGTAAATGAATTAAGGTAGATTAGTAATAATTGTGAGATAAGAAAATTTATTTAAACAAAATAGTTGAAGAAACAAAGAAGAATCTTATGTATGAAATGTCTGATTTAGAGCCAAAAGTGTAGTTTATTATATCTCAAACAAGAAGCAGTACAGTTAATCAAACTGTGCACCTAAACTATCAACACAGTTTTGCCATCTTAACAGTAGCTTATTTATGCCAGTAACGAAGAAGCCTGGAGAGCGAGTGGTGATGAAATTATGAAAGGTGTTTTCCACAGCTTGTTGAGAATTGAATATTTTTCCTTGCAAGAAGTGGTCCAAAGCCTGGAAGAGGTAGTAGTTAGTTGGTGCAAGATCTTGTGGATACAGTGAATGACAGCGTTTCCAAGTCCAGCAATGTAATTTGAGCAGCATTGTTTGTGAGACATGTGGTCGAGCACTGTCTTGCAAGAGGATTGGCCTGTCTCTATTAACCTTTAATTGCAAGCATCCTCATCCAGTTGGTTGTAGTAGACATCCCCTGTAATTGATTGACCAGGTTTCATGAAGCTGTAGTGGATAATACCAGTGCTGGACCACCAAACAGGCACCATTAGTTTTTTCTGATGAGTATTTGGTTTTGAACTGTGTTTCGGCACTTAATCTATATCCAGCTGTTGTGCCTAACGCTTGTGATTCTCAAGAAGAATCCATTTTTCATCACATGTAACAATACGGTATAGGAATGGTTCGCCTTTATATCATGACAGCAACAAAAGGCAAGCTTTGAGATGATTTTTCTTCTGATTCTTGTTTAATTCATGTGGAACTCATCTATCCAGCTTCTTTACCTTGCCAGTTTGTTTCAAATGGTCCAATATTGTTGGAATAGTAACGTCGAACCTTGTTGCTTTTCATGTGTAGGTTGAGGTGGATTCGCTTCGACTACAGCTTTTAGCTCATCATTATCCACCTTGGTCTCAGGTTGCCCACGTGACTCATTTTCAAGATTGAAATCACCAGAATGGAACTTTTCAAACCATTGACATACTGTGTGTTCATTAGCCACATCCTTCCCAAACACTTACTTGATTTTTCAAGTCTGTCCGCACTGCATTAGTTCCATGTTGGAACTCATATTTGAAAATAACTTGAATTTTTTACTTATCCATGGTTTCACCAAAATTGCTCTTAAAAAAATGTGAAAGATTATTCACAAGCCAAAATGTGCTTTTGAAAGACTGAGGATGTACCTTCAAAATAAAAATAAAACAAGAAGTGTCAAAGTGAAATGTCAGACATAGCAACTGTCAAACTTAGTACTTAAGGAAATTGGACATTTCATACTTAATAACCCAGTATGCCGCCATTTTCTCAGGAATTCCACAATTACTTTTACTTATTTTTCTTATAAAGTAATAGGTTTGTGGGAGTAGTATTTCTATATTATTACAAATCATTAGGAACTAATAATATATGATGATAATGATTTTGTAGTCTAATTCTTTTGTGAAATCATGGCAAGATATTGATGAATAATTTGTGTTTCTCAAAAAAATCCAATTTAATGAAACTTAAATAGTTAAGTTAAATTTAATAGCCAGTTTTCCAGATCAAGCTATTTGAAAGGTCTCTGCCCTTTCTAACTAATGGTTTTAGGTTCTTGACCTGTATATCTAATCAGGTAAATATTTGTTAAAAATAATGTTTTGTTCTACCCCAAATTAATTTTTCTAATGGACTGTGTTTGAAATATCAACTCAGATTAAGAAACAAAATAAAACTACTTTTCTTTTGCTAATTTGCATAACAAAAAAGGGTTTTCGTACTGAAACTTCTTAGCCTTATTTTACTAAAGGAGACATAATGACTGAAGTAGTGGAGAATTCTGATACAACATTATAGTTTTCACAAATGAAATAATCTATGCTAAGTAGCACTAGCAAAAACATTGCTTATTGTTTTGCCCCCATGACTGCTGTCTTATTTCACTAGGCTTAATATTGTGCTAAATATCACTCTGGGGGATAATGCTGACATGGTTTTTAGTTTTAGTGTGACCTAATAAAAGCACAGTCTGCTGCCCTTTATATAGAAGAGCTGTTTTTATGAACTTACAATTTTGGTAAGTATTCTAGTAGCCAGATTTTAGACATTACTGAAAGAAACTGTTCCTCTGTCAGATAGTTCAAAAGGCTTTACCTCTGTGGATATATGTTGGAAACCTATTGTTAGAAATCTTAATAAGAAGAGGTTAGTAGTAAAATATATTGACCTCAGAATCATGGAATCTGTTACTTAATTCTAATCAAGGGGTTGCTAACCTTGGTTTAGGCAAGAGGATAAGGGAATTAAATATGGGAACTTACTTACTATGTGCTAGGCATTTTATTGAGCACTTTATACTCACCTAATTTAAGGTTCTAATAGATAAGATAGCTCAACCTCAGAGTAGTTAAATAACTTCTCTATGGTCCCACAAGCCAAAAGGTGAGGTAACCAGAATTAGAACATAGGGCTATCATATTCTAAAGCTTATATATATTTTTTCTGTTACACTAGTTATTATACATTATCTGCTCTGGTAAATGGAAGACAAAAGGGGTACTTTTGGTGAACTAGAAGTTATGAGGTATTTGTCAAAAGCAGAAGATAGGTGTGATTGGAATGTAAGAGAAATCACAGGAAAGAATAATCTAAGGAGAAAATATATGCAAAAGCTTCAGTAGTGCTTGAAGCTCAGAAGCAGTAAATACAGGCAATGGTGGGGGACCTGGAGCAAATGTTGGAAACATGGTTACTTTGAAACCCCCTATACCATGTGTGCACACCACTGGCAGCAGAGACAACTGCCTGTTTTTTAGGAACTGTACTTGAGCAGATAGGATAGTGCCCAGGGTGAGCATACCTTGAAGGAAGAAGGAACCCTCATACCTAGACGACTAGGTACTGGCAGCCTTTGCCTGCCAGCATGATCTATACCTTCCCCACAGCTACTGGATATGGCTGGGGTAAGCAGATACAGTAGTTCAAGACAAATGTGGGGAATGCAAATTCAAAACTGAACATAGACTCCAGAATTACCAAGTATTTGATCAAAGTCAATACCTTTGAAAGAGAATTATCAGAAACTACAAATAAAAGAACTAATAATTTAGGAAACAGTCAATAGAACACAGATTAAGACCTATAAGTATAATGAATACACTTATGTATTAATGTATATAAAATATGTGACAGGATATATTAACCATATAAAAATCGATTAGTTACCTTTGGAAATTAAACTTTAGATCAGTGAAAAATATTAAAAACTCAGCAGATGGGCTCAATGGTAGAGTGGATATGGCTAAAGAGTGAAATAGTGAGTGATAAGGTGAAACCACAAAATTCTTCCATAATTGAGCAGAGTAATAAAGGGACAGAAAATATTTATTTATTCATTCAACAAATGTTTATTGAGAGTCTTGTATGTACCAGGTACTACACTAAACACTGATGATACAACAGTGAACAAAACCAACTCCTTGCCCTCATGGAGCTTATGTTTTAGTGGGGCAGGAGGTCAACAGACAATAAATAAACACAAATAAATATATAATAGATATGGTAGAGATAAGTCTTAGGGAGAAAAAAGTAGGGTGAAAGGGATAGAGAGGGCCAAGAAGAGAGGGATAACATTTTCTGTTTATGTAAGTAAAATAAAGAAGGCTTACTAATAAGGTGATTTTGAGCAGACCTGAAGGAAGTGAGGAAGTGAGCCCTGTGGATATCTGGGGGAAGAGTGTTACTAGGAAGAACAATACATGCGAAGGCCCCATATTCAAAGCATGCTGGGAATGTTTAAGGAATAGTGAATGAAGAGGACAGTGTAACTGGAATAGAATAAATGAGGGTGAGAATGCCAAGAGACAAGTCAGAAAAATGGTCATGGTGTGGGGCTAGACAGGTAGTCATGTAGAGCCTTCACTATTTCATGAATTGGCTGATAGCAAGAACCATATCATCTTCTGGTAATCATTATTATTTTGCTCCAATTAAAATATTCCCACAGTTTGACTCTACACAGTGTTAAATCATGGACAATAATTGCTCTTTGATCAACTCTTATTTGATATTGTTGGATATTGGGTTGTTAGGAAAGGAGGTTACATGGATTTGAGTTGTTTTTAGCCATATATATAAAAATGTTGATTAAATCATATATGTATACAATGGTGTTGTAGATTTTGCTGTTTTTCATTTTACATGTCTGCAGCTTTAGGTTAAGATCTTTTGTAAATAATGAGATATAGCAAAAAATTTCTTGGCTATTTGAAATTTTAAGATTCAGTGCTTTATATATACATGTATTTAACCTTTTAGAAACTTATATTACTATTAATGTAATATTATTTTCTACTTTCTCATTTTATTCTTCAACCCGGCTTCCCAAGTTTTCTTTTTACTGACCAGTTCTCTGAATTGAAAGTACAACCTAAATTATATACATGTGGTAGGCATGGAAAGAAGGAAAATATGGTTTGCTGTTGGGAACCCATAATCTGCTCTTTAGTTGGATTAAAGGAACTTTGAATGGAAATTTTCTTAAACCTCTGGTTAATTATTTAACTCACTCAAAACTACTAGGAGAAATTCTAATTATGTAAAGAAATAATGCAAATAATACTTGGCTTATTACATAATGCTGAAAAAGTGAAAAATTTTTAAAAATTGATATTTATTTAACTATTTTATTTTAAATAGGTATCATAAACTGGGAACAGGATTTAATCCCAATACATTAGATAAACAGAAAGAAAGGCAAAAAGGTTTGCCAAAACAGGTCTTTGAATCTGATGAAGCTTCGGATGGCAACAACTACCAGGATGATCAAGTAATATTTTTATTCTTAAATGACTATAAAATTTATTTTAAAATAGTTTATTTTCTATTTATTAATATTTTCATATTTAATGTTTTGCATGACAGGATGATCTTAAGAGACGTTCAATGTCAATAGATGATACTCCAAGGGGTAGCTGGGCCTGTAGTATCTTTGACTTAAAAAATTCACTTCCTGATGCTTTGCTTCCCAATTTACTTGATCGAACTCCAAATGAAGAAATAGACCGTCAGAATGATGACCAAAGGAAATCAAACCGTCACAGGGAACTCTTTGCTTTGCATCCATCACCAGATGAGGTATAGATGTTTGCATATAAAGAAGCACTGATTATCAAAATAGATATTTGGGGAGTATGATTTATATATATTATAAAATACAATTAATACTTATTATAGTATTATAATGTAGGGAATAAAATTTAACTGAAACATAGCTATAATTTTTATAAATGAATACTTTTTATACTAGTGAATTTATTCTTAATGAGTAATTTCTGTGAATTGAACATACTTATGATTTAATGACTTTGTGGATAAATAGGTCATTCTTTGTTCAATTGTGAAGACTAAGAAGATTAGTAAAATAGATTCTTATAAAAATATAAATTGTACAGAATTGAAATATGATGAGCATATTCATTTTGTTGTTGCTTGTCAATTTGTAGGAAGAATCAATAGAAAGGCTTAGTATTCCTGATGTACCCAAAGAACATTTTGGTCAAAGACTTCTTGTAAAATGTTTATCACTCAAGTGAGTATCTCTTCTATTGTATAAATTTTATTTTCCAGGGTAATATTTTGAGTACTAGTTTAACAAAATCTTAGTAGATTTTATACTTGTATTTGTGTCCTTTTGAGAAGTATTGTTTTATACATAATTTTAAATGCTATTCAGCATTCACACTTATGTGTGAAGCTAAGCTTTAGAGCATTTGTGGTTCACAGGCGAAGACAACTCTTTGCCACAGCTATACAATTAGTCTCAAAACTTGAGAAAATATTCACTGAAATCGTTAATATTTACTAGACACTGTTCTTGATTGGGGAATATAAAGAAAAAGTATCTTTTTCCTTAAAAAGCTGATTTTATATTTGTTACATGGTAGGCTTTGGTTTTTGAAGATTTTGAAGTATATATTTTTTTCCCTTAAAAAAGTTAGATGACTTCTACTGACATCATTGAGGTGATGTTTCTTACATTTATAATCTGCTTTACAAAGTTCTTTCTCTTATTTTATTTCATGCTGTCTTCAGAGTAATTCTATAAGGTAGATACTATTTTCTTCATTTTACAAATGAGGAAACCAGGATTCAAAAGGATTAGCAGAAGTTAATTAGCATGCTCATTATTATGCTATCACTAACTGAAAAATAAACTCCATGCTCTTTTTATTATATCATGTTAATAGTATAAGTTAATTATTAGTTCTGACTTAAGAAAAAAGAAGTTTCAATTCATAGAGCTTTCTAAAAGAAGCAACTCATAGGGACAGAGTTATATTTTTTGTATAATTCTGGCAGTTTTCTTTGCTTTCTTGAAAGCTAAAGCTTTATATATTTAGTTAGATTTATCCACAAACCTGTTTGATAGATTAACTGCATTGAGTCTTTTGAATATCTGTACACTTAACATCAGTTCTTACTTATAATCTTCTTACTTTGTTTTTTAATAGCTTTATTGTAATGTAATTTACATATTATAAAATTCACCCTTTTAAAGTGTACAAGTCAGTGTTATGTATTCATAGAGTTGTGCAACTATCACTAAAATATTTATCACACCAGAAAGAAACTTCATACTTGTATTAGTCTGTTCAGGCTGCCATAACAGAATACCATAGATGGGGTGACTTAAACAACAGAAATTTATTTCTTATAGTTCTGGAGGCTGGAAGTCAACGGTCAAGGTGCTGGCAGTTGGTTTCTGGTGAGGCCTCTCTTTCTGGCTTGCAGGTGGCTGCCTTTTTGTTGTGTCCTCACAGGACCTTTCCTCTGTGTGTACATGGGAAGAGAGACATCTTTGGTTTCTTAGTCTTCTTATAAAGACACCACTTCCATGGGATTAGTACTGTACCCTTAGGACCTCGTTTAACCTTAATTACCTCCTTAAAGGCCCTATCTCTAAATACAGTCACATTGGGGTTAGGATTTTAACATAAGCATTTTGGGGACGTACAATTCAGTCCATAGCAATACCTATTAGCAGTCAGTCTCTCAGCCCCTGGCAGCCACTAATTTGTTTTCTGTCTCTATGAATTTACCTATTCTGAATATTTTATATAAATGGAATTATATAAAATATGTGACCGTTTGTGTCTGGCTTCTTCATATAAACATAAGTTTTCAAGGTTCATCTATGTTATAGTGTATATGAGTAGTTCATCCCGTCCTTTATTTATTTATTTATTTATTTATTTTATTTACTTACTTATTTTTGTGACAGGGTCTCACTCTGTTGCCCAGGCTGGAGTGCAGTGACGTGATCACAGCTCACTGCAACCTCCATCTCCCAGGCTCAAGCAATACTCCTGCCTTGGCCTCCCAAAGGAATTATAGGTGTGAGCCATTGCACCCAGCTATTCATTCCTTTATATGGCTGACCAATATTCTACTGTGTGGATACACCACATTTTGTTTATCCATTCATCATTTGACAAAGATTTGGGTTGTTTCTGCTTTAAAAAAAAAATAGCTTTATTTAGATATAATTCACATATTATGCATTTCACTCAAGTGTATCCAGTATACAATTCATCAGTGAATTCAGTCAGTTTGCCAGTGTACAATTCAATGGGTTTTAGTACATTTCAGATCTTGGAACTATCATCACAATAAATTTTAGGGTACTTTCATCACCCCAGAAAGAAAGTGACTGTTAGCAGTCACTCCCTGTTTTGCCTAATTCCTCCAGCCGTAGGTAACCGCCAGTCTACTTTCTGTTTCTATAGATTTTCTTACTCTGAATATTTCCCATAGATGGAATCATCCAATATGTGGTTTTTTGTGTTTGGCTTCTTTTACTTAGTTTTCCTAATGTTTTCACATTTTATCTGTGTTGTAGCATGTGTCAGTACTTCTGTTTCTTTTTATTGCTGAATGATGTTCCATTGGATAGATACACCACATTTTGTTTAACCGTTCATCAGTTAATGAATATTTGAATTGTTTCCACTTTTTGGCTATTATTAATTATGTTCATAATTTGTGTACAAGTTTTTGTGGTATATATGTTTTCATTTTTCTTGGGTATGTACCTAAGAGTGGAATTATGGTTGGTATAGTAACCCCATGTTTAGCTTTTGGAGGAGTTATCCAGACTGTTTTCCAAAGCAGCTGCACCATTTTATATTCCCACGAGCAAGTTATGAGGATTCTAATTTCTCCACATTTTCACCAACACTTGTTATTGTCTGGTTTTTTTATCATAGCCATCCTAGTAGGTGTGAAGTGGTGTCTCATTGTAGTTTTATTTATGATCTTCTTGACTAGTAAAAGTTACAAGTTATTTTTCCCTTAGAGAAAAGATAGAATGATTTTTCACATAATTCTATTTTCCTTAGCTTTCATTTGATCAGCTCTTGTTAAAAACTCTGAACTAAGAATTATATACATCTGATTTATCTATGATAAGAAGAATTAAGGTTTAAGGTGGAGAAGAACTTGAGGTCATTTTATAAATTCAGAAAGAGTCAGAAATGATAGCTTTATTCTAGTTAATTATAGAAACTGATAAATCCTTGAAAATAATTTCTCTTACATTTTATTCTTCAAGAATAGCCTTCCTTTATCCTGCATGAGAAAATTGTTTCTAATAGTAAGAAGACTGTTAGTATTGTAGTGGTCTAGACATTCAGGGAAGTAACTTCCCAGGCATGGTCAAACTGATAACATTTTTTTGGAAGCCTAGAAATGCTAAGAAATCCTAATTTCACAGAGGTAAGCGTTCTCTAGCTAATTTTTACATTAGGACTACTACCCATCCTTGTTTTAATGGGCTACCCAAGGAAAAGGGCTTGACGTTCAAGTAGGGTGGAAACAGACTTCTGCATAAATGGCTAACACCAAATGTCATAGGAGTAATATTAAAAGTGGTAGAGTTATTTGTCTGTCACAACTTTGGCTCTGGCAGGCAGAAGTCAGACAGGCAGCAGGAAAAAAAAAAAAGAGAAAACTCTGAGAATTCCTAGCCATAAACTTTCATATTATCTGTGTGGCTCAAAAAACTTCAAGGCAAAAATTCAGTTTAAAATGGTTCCAGATTTGTAGTAGCCCTAGGAACCTGGCAGAAACATCGATTGTTTTTGGAGGAACCCACTTAAAACCTAGGTCTCAGAAGATTTCTACAGATAAAGTTCCAGTTCTAGTCATAAATCAACAAAGATGCCACAATAAACTATACACCTGCAAAGGACTATCAATCAGATTTAAAATATAAAATAAATATTTTTAATATATTTAAGTAAATAATATTTTTAAAAAAATTATAAAGGAGCAAGAGACTCTCAGAATTGGCCAGGAAGATTTTAAAAAGAGTCATTTTTTTCTACCCATTTAGGTGTGGTAAACATAGATCAGAAAAACTAAAGAGTGAATAAGTGAACTGGAAGATAAAACTGAACATATATTCACACAGAATGTACACAAAGACGTAATAGATGGAAAATACAAAAGGAATATCAACAAAAAGTCTAATTTAAATTCCATACTGGAAATAACTTAGGGAAGAGGGAAACAATTATTGAAGAAATAATGACTGAGAATTGTTCGGAATTCATGAAACAGTAGTAACTCTCAATTCTGGATTTCCAGTGGTGTTCAGGGGGGAATAAATAAAAAGAAATTCACACCTAGACCAAACATAGTAAAAATGCAGAACACCAAAAACCAAGAGAGTATATTAAAACCAGCAGAGAGCAAAAGAGATTGTAGGCATAGAAATTACAATTATCCAACAGCTGGCTTATCACAGCAACAATGGAAGCCAGAAGACATTGAGTTTTATCTTCAGTATAAGAGATAATAGCTGTCAACCATGAATTTCATACCCAGTAAAATTATCTTCCAAGAAACATTCTTGAAGCAGTTAGTTTTTGCTACACTACAAACCACCTTAAAATGTAATATCTTAAAGCAGCAAATGTTCAGTATTTCTCATGATTCTGTGGGTTATATAGGTAGTTCTTACAGTGTGAGCCAACTTGTCTGTAACTGGATAATTTATTTAATATAAAGGCCTCACTTGTATGTCTAGCAGTTGGCAGACAGATTAGTCTAGGAATTTCTTACTTATATGTTTGGCAGTTCATGTAATGCCAGCTGGGGAAGTAGCCATGCTTCTCTCATTATCCAGTAGGCTAACCTAGACTTGTTTATATGGTGATGAAAGGATTTCCAGTAAGAAGAGAGTCGAAGCTATAAGGCTTCTTGTGGCCTTGGATTAGAACTCTTACAACATATCATTTATAGATCAAAATATTACAAGGCTAGCCTAAATTCAAGGTGTGTGGAAATAGATTATCCCTTAATGAGAATGCCAAGGATGTGTGTTCATTTTTTGAAATCTGCAAATGCTGAGGTAAATAAATTTTTTAGACTGATAAAGACTGGCAGTGTTTCTTAACAATTTATCACTAAAAATGTAACTTCTGAAGGAAATGCTTCTGGAGAAGGATTTTAGATAGAAGAAGGAATGAGCAAAGAAGTAGAAAACATAGGATAAACCTCAGTGTTCACTGTAATACTGTCTAGTTTATGAGGTTAAAATAATTAAGGTAAAACTCAAAATTGATAACACAATGTATGAATTGGGGAGTGATTAGGGTTAAAGCATTCTAAGTTCTTTTGGGGAAGACAGTAAAGATATTGCTTAATATTGTACTTTTTAAGGTAACTATGTACTTTAAAACTTCTTAGATAACCATGAAAAAGTAGAAATGTAATTTATAGACAAAGGGGAAAAATTGGCCAATCCAAAAAGAAGGCAAGAATGGAAAAACACTTAGAAAAAATAGAATAATAAAAATAACCTGCTAGAAATGAATCCAAATATAAGTCTTGACAATAAGTATAAATGGACTAAACTATTTAAAGAGAAAGACTATTAAACTGCATTAAAAAACCCCACTTATATGATTTTTTTAAAAATAAGAGATTGATATAAAATACAAGCAACTGAAAGGTTGAAAATAAAAATATATATTAAGACATAAATGTCAAATATTCAAATGAAAACTGAGCGAACGATATTAATATCAGACAAAATTGACATTAAGTCAAAATAAGTCAACACATTGATAAAATTTTCAAAACTTTATTATAATTGTTCATAAGTAAATATATGAAAACACACCCAATTTTTTAAAAGTCTAAAGAAAATAAGTCTAATTTTATCAGTAATGTCTTCTGGGTGATTAAAAATTATTTTTTTTTCTTTTATGTTTTTGTATTCTCAATGTTTTAAATAAATGAACCCGTATTGTATTACATTTACAGTGAATAAAAAAATAAATACTTTCTTTGCAGTTTAATAGCCATTGAGTATGTGTTGTCTTCAAATAACATTTCTTGATAAACTTGAGCATGCCTATGTTTGATAGTATGGGAATAATATGGTATACTTTTGTCTGAAGTTACTAACTTGTGTACTCAATGCGTGAAGAATGTATATTTAAAAAGAGAAAAAAAGTTGGGAGGCCAAGGTGGGAAGATTGCTTGAGGCCAGGAGTTCAAGACCAGCCTTGGCAAGAGCAAGATCGTGTCTCCACTAAAAATAGAAAAAATTAGCTGGGCAGTGATGTTGCACACCTGTAGTCCCATCTACTCGGGAGGCTAACACAGGAGAATCCCTTGAGCCCAGGAATTTGAGGTTGCAGTGAGCTGTGAAGACACCACTGCACTGTAGCAGAGCAACAGAGTGAGACCTTGTGTCAAAAAAAAAAGGAGAAAGAAAGCCTCATATGTACATCTTTGACAGTCCCTTTGTCTAATGGAAGACCCATTGAAACTTAAATCATATAATGTATCTAATTTATAAATTCTTGTCATACATTAATAGCCTTTCCTAAAGTGGAGCACACTAGAATTGTGTTTGTTTCTTCAGGTTATTTTCTCCAGAGTTCCATCCTTTGTTCATCATAGTAATAATATGGATCTTTAAATATTATTTAAGAATATTATAGAGAAGCTTATTCTACAAGAATTTTATGGCAGTAAATTATACATTGCAATACTAATTTTCTGAAGAAGTAAATTACCATTTCTCTTACCTTTGTTTTTGCTTATTTTTAGCTGAATCTAAAATTTATATCAAAATGCAAATGGCCAAAAGCAGGACAGTTTTCAAGAACTTTACAAAAAAACCCAACCAGATATCAAGACTTAGTATGAAACTAAGTAATTAAGACAGTATAGTATTGGTACATGATTAGACAAATGGACCAATGGAATAGACTAAAGAGCTAGGAAAAGACTCATATGTTTATGGATTGTTGATTTTAATAAAAGTGGGTACTGCAGAGCAGTATGAAAAGGGTTATCTTTTCAGTAAATTGGCAGGACAATTGGATATCTGTTTCTCTTTGTCTTTTTCCCCCCCACCCCATCTCCCTTCCTTTCTGTCTTTCCATCTCTTTCTCGTTATATATGTGTATATGTATGAGAAAATAAAATTTGATCACTACCTCACATCATACACAAAAATTATTTACAGATTGATAGTAGACCTAAATGTGAAAGGCAAAACAGTAAAGTTTCTAGAAGACCATGTAGGGATATCTTCATGATCTTATAGAAAGGAAAGATTTCTTTGACGTGACACAGAAAGCACTACCTCTAGTGCTTTCTGTATCAAGGAAAACATTGATAAATTTTACTTCATTAAAATGGACAACTTTTGTTCATCAAAAGACACAAGAGAGTGAAGATAGACCATAGTGGAAAAGATATTTCCAACAGATACAATTAACAGTGTGCTCCAGAATACATAAAGAACTACAGATTGACAAGGAATAAGTCAAACAATAAATAGAAAAATGGGCTAAAAAAGGATATCCAAATGGTCAATAAATATATGAAAAGATGCCTGTGATACCACTTGTCCACTGGATTGGCCAAAATCAAAAAGACTGACAGTATCCAATGTTGTAGAGTGTGCAGAGTGGGTTTTGTAGAGGCTGACACATGTGGACAGGATCCCCTAGATCACCTTTCTTTTCTTTTGGCTTCTGATTGGATTTTGCTAAGAGAGGTGTTAGCAGGAAGTTAGAGGGTGGGAGAGAGTGAGCTCAGTGAGAATTCATTTCAATACTTAACTCCTTTCCTACTGAGTCACTTAGATCTGTTGCCTCCTTTTCTCCAAGGCCAGAGTTTCTGTGAAGGATGTTCTGTGCAGCTATCCTTTCTGATTTTCAGCTACCACTTTTATGTTCTTTTTCAGGTTTATGGTTGGTAATGATTTCTGGTTTTGCTAGCCCCAGGGAATGGCACTCTGTGTAGTTGTTTAACCTAGATCCTGCCCAAATCATTGTAAATGTCCTTTTTAAAACTGTCAACACAATGTGAATATGTTGTCTGTCTCCTATAAGTACCTTAACCGATATTCTTGTAATACAAAATGAGCAATGTAGAGCAGGGCTATTACAACTTCAGCACTGTTGGCATTTTTGTCTGGATATTTCTTTGTTGTCAGAGGCTGTCCTGTACAATGTGGGATGTTTAGTCACATCTTGGGCCTCTACCAGCTAAATGCGAGTAATACTCTCATAGTTCTGATAACCGAAAATGTCTAGGTATTTATTGGCAGGTGTCCCCTTGGAAGCAAAATTGCCCTTGGTTGAGAACCACTGCTCTAGAGTTTTAGTTAACTTGACATTACATATTATTTCATTCAACAAATATTTACTAAATGTTTACTGTATGTAAGTCATTTTTCTTAGAAATGAATTTCACATCTCACTTTAACCATCCAGTTATAAAATAAATTTTGGCATTTTCATATAATGGGAATTACTATGCCAGCCTTAGAAATGATGGTAAGATTAATATTTATGACATGGAAATTTGTCCATAAAAGGTTAAAAAAGCAGACTATAAAATATATGTGCTATGATACTATGTGTTTAAAAAAAATCCATTTAACAAGTGCATTTATGCATAAAGTCTGTATATATTAGGCTTTAAACTGTTAATTACGGTTCTTTGGATGCTTTTGTTTTCTTCAGAATATTTTAATGTATTTTCTGAGATTTTTACATGGAATATATGATTTATAATCTGAAAAAACATATAGGCCTTTATTTTTAAAACTTATTTTAAAATGAACATATCTATACATATAAATAACCAAATTACAGGTTAGAAAGTGATTAGTGCCTCAAAATGGACATAAAGTGCCATGAGGCTTATAGGCAGTTAGAGATTAGTTGTAGCTGGAGAAATTAAGGAGGATTAACTAAAGAAGATAATGGTTAATTTCGACTGTGAAAGATATTCATAGAAAAGTATACTTCAGGAAGAATGTGTAGTGTAGGCAAAGGCATAGATGAAAAGTGCAAGGTATTATAATAATTTAGCTTTGGAATTAGAATTTCTTTCCAGCTATATCTTTTATATTTACTTTTAAATTATTTTACCCTTTTTTTCATAAAGGTTTGAAATTGAAATTGAACCCATTTTTGCAAGTTTGGCTTTATATGATGTCAAGGAAAAGAAAAAGGTAAGGTTATATAATTTGACTGTAGTCATTTGTTATAATCATAGGTTTCAGGAACTTGTTTTTAAGTTGTTTTATAAGATAAATAAGTAATGGGATTTTTTGAGAATTATTAAGCATGGATCTTTAAAAAAATGACATAGAGATTTAATTTATTAAGACTAGTTAAATATTTTCTTATAAAATGCTTTGGTTGGAAAACTATTTTTTTGTTCAAAGCAAGTAGCAGAAGCAACTTTATTTTAATTTAAGAACTAGAAAAGATAATACAAGAAAAGCATTTTAGGCAAATGGTGCATAAAGATATGAATGATCATGACAGTGAATTTTTATTGATATATGTTTCAAATTTTCACCAGCTGAAAGACCATTTTTGTGTATTTAAAATATTCTATCTTAATGCTCTTAGTTTTTACTATCGTATCTTTATTTTATTTAGAAATTTTTCAGAGGGCTAGCTCATGACAGTATTTCTGAAAATAATGTTCTAAGCTTAATGTGTAGTGGAAACCTGAAGTACCTTCAGTGACTTTGCTGTCCCCATATGACATATTATGGATTTCTTTAATGAAACTCTGCTCCAACAACTTGCATTTGCTAAATCAAAACTGCTGAGATAATATTCATGTAATTTTTTAAAAACTCAATTTGTGGTCATCTCAATAATGTCTTTGTATATTTTATTATAAGTTACATTTTTAATCAAGAGTTTGGTATATGATTCTTTAGAATATGTTTATTACATTTTCCAAATAGTTTGTATACTTCTTTTACTTTGATTTAGACATGTAAAGGTTGATCTCAGTGAAATATAAGATAAATGGTGGGTTAGAGTATAATGTCCTACTCTCTGTAATATTTTAACACTGAATACGTATGATTTTTGTGAGTTTTTAAAAAATGTACAGATTTTAAAATTTAACATGAATTTTAAATATTTTAATATATGTACTTTTTTAGATTTCAGAAAACTTTTATTTTGACCTTAATTCTGAGCAGATGAAAGGATTGTTACGTCCACATGTACCACCTGCTGCCATAACCACCCTGGCAAGATCAGCGATTTTTTCTATCACTTATCCATCTCAAGATGTTTTTCTTGTAATAAAGGTGAGAATAATGTTAAATCTATTTATTTATTTGTGTAATGTCTGTATACTTGTCTCTCTATCAATATTGCAAACTTTTCAAGAGCAAGGATTTGGCCTTTACTAAATACTTTTCTTCTTTATTTTCCTTAACACAATATTGGACGTACACTGTAAGTGCCACCCAATTTTTCTTGAATGGGGAGCTATATTAGTCAGGGTTCTCAAGAGAAACAAAACTAATAGGAGATATATATATCTGTATATCTATCTGTTATGTATATACCTACCTATCTATATTGAGAGAGGAATGGGGAAGAGAACTTGATTTATTTTAAGAAATTGGCTCACACAATTCTGGGGGCTGGCAAGTCTGCAATTTGTAGGGCAGGCCAGCAGACTAGAAATCCAGGTAAAAGTTGAACTGATGTAGTCTTGACTGTGAATTCCATGGGACAGTAGACCAGAAATTCAGGCAGGATTTCTAAGTTACACTCTTGAGGAGAATTCCTCCTTAAGGAGACCTTAGTCAGGGTTCTCAAGAGAAACAAAACTAATAGGAGATATATATATCTGTATATCTATCTGTTATGTATATACCTACCTATCTATATTGAGAGAGGAATGGGGAAGAGAACTTGATTTATTTTAAGAAATTGGCTCACACAATTCTGGGGGCTGGCAAGTCTGCAATTTGTAGGGCAGGCCAGCAGACTAGAAATCCAGGTAAAAGTTGAACTGATGTAGTCTTGACTGTGAATTCCATGGGACAGTAGACCAGAAATTCAGGCAGGATTTCTAAGTTACACTCTTGAGGAGAATTCCTCCTTAAGGAGACCTCAGTCTTTGCTTATAAGGACCGCTCGTAAGGACTTGAATGAGTCCTATCTATATAATGGAGAGTAATCTGCTTTATTCAAAGTCTATTGTTCTAAATGTTCATCACCTCTAAAAACTACCTTCACAGAAACATCCAGACTGGTGTTTGACCAAACAACTGGGCATCATTGCTTAGCTAAATTTGACACATAAAATTAATCATCATGGGAGCTATACTATAATTTTATCATTCAATTCCTAAATCATATAGATACTAAAAGCTAAATCATTGATGTCAGAAAGCATTATGATTTGACTGTCAGCCGATTAAGAACAAGGATTACAAATTCTAAAATCTCACTATTGCTAAGCTACTGAGTTTAGTGTAACTTAAAAAGCAATTTACCTTAACTTGACCTTGACTTTGGGAGTAGCCTAAAATATATTCCTTAATCACTTTATCTTTACTTATATAAAATCATCATAAAGAGGTAATGAATTTTAATAAGGTTATAAAGTAGATTATGAAATGAATCCTGTTTACCCACAGGAACAATGTCCTAATTTGTGGATACATTCCTATGAATTCAGGTTAAAATAAGTCTGAGTTAAAATGGACAGTAATGATTTAATAACAATGGTCTTCAGAAACTCAAAGAGTAAAATTAAGTTCTAGAAATGAATATGTGACAAAAATACATAGTTACTTTACATGGGGAAAATAGGTTTTCATAAAATAGAACATATTAATAGGAATGAGTTGGTAAGATAGAGATGATGGTTGGAATATTGGTTACTTGAAATGAAATTAATGACAAGATTTGGTTGTTTTCATGAGAATGAATGCCTTAGATGGGATTAAAGATAAGAAACAGTCAATATAAATATTTAATATAGGGAAATAGAGAGATGAATCATGGTACATTCCTATCCTCTAATACTATGGCCATTAAAATCACAATTTGAGGCCAGGCTCACACCTGTAATCCTAGCTCTCTGGGAGGCCGAGATGGGAGGATTGCTTGAGCTCAGGAGTTCAAGACCAGCCTGAGTAAGAGCAAGACCCTGGCTCTACTAAAAACAGAAACATTACCTGAGCATGGTGGTGTGTACCTGTAGTCCAGCTACTCTGGAGGCTGACAAGGCTGAGGCAGGAGAATCGCTTGAGCCCAGGAGTTTGAGGTTGCTGTGAGCTAGGCTGATGGCACAGCATTCTAGCCCAGGTGACAGAGCGAGACTCCATCTCAAAAAAAAAAAGATCACAATTTGGAAGAATTTTTAATGGTGTAGAAACGTATGCGTGATACAATATTTAGTGAAAAATAAGTAGTACAGAACTATATACTGTACAGTCCCACTTGTGTAAAATATATATGTATGTACATGTAAATGTTATATATGTAGAAAAAGACTTTTCTGTAATTTCAAAAAAAAAAAGAACAAATGAAATTGTTATTTAAATTTTAAGGCTGGGGCACGGTGGCTCATGCCTGTAATCTTAGCACTTTGAGAGCCTGAGGCAGGAGGGTCATTTGAGGAGGAGTTTGAGACCAATCTGAACAACCAAGCAAGACCTCATCTTTACAAAATAAATCAATAGAAAAATTAGCTGAGTGTAGTGGCATTCGTCTGTAGTCCTAGCCACTCCAGAGACTGAGGTAGGAGGATCACTTAAAGCTAGGAGTTTGAGGTTGCAGTGGGCTATGATAACACCATTACACTATAGCCTGGGCAAAAGAGCAAGACTCTGTCTCAAAAACAAAAAAAACTTTTTTTTAAAGGGAATATATTTAGCAATTTTCTTTCATCGCTTATGGTCCATCAGGATGATTTTGTTTCTTGAGAGAAAAATTTCCTTGGTATGTGTATCGGTTATTGTTGTATAAGAACAAAAAGACAAAACCCCAGTGGGATACAACAATCAGCATTTATTTAGTTCATGCATCTTAGTTGTCTGTTGGTCAGCCAGACTAGGCTATACTTGGTTGAGAAGGTTGTGCTCCTTCAAGTGTCTGTAGGTTGGCTGTGTGTGTGTGTGTGTGTGTGTGTGTGTGTGTCAGTTGATTTAGCCGGAGTTGTTCTTCTGTATGTCTCCTCTTTTCTAGCAGGGTAGCCTAGCATGTTCTCATGGTGATTGCAGAAGTGCCACAGAGCAGAGCCAGTTGCATAGGTGCTTTTCAAGTCTTTAGACATATCATGCCAGCTAACATTCTATTGGCCAAAACAGGTCACATGACAGAGCACAAACTCAGGGAGTTGGGATATACACTTGGTCTCTTTATTGGGAGTAACTGCAGTATCATATAGCAAAGTGAAGTGTAAAGGAAGGGTTAAAATTGAGGCTATTATCTGTAATTCTGTCTATCACTGTCTAGGATGCTAGGGTTCTGGTTCAGCCAGGATTATTAATTCCTTGCTTATTTTTGTGCTTTCTTTATTGGCCTAATTCCTTTCTGGTAAGTATGTGAAGGGGTTTAACCACTATGCTTGGGTGGTTGTGTATGTGTACCTGCCATTTTAGAGAACAAAAAACTTGAATTACAATAAGGTAATGTTAGTAAAATTCACTGAAAGTTGTTTTAATTAATTTTTATTGAAATATGACATAATTATAGAAAGAATACAAGTTATAAGTATGTAGTTTGATTAATTATCCCAAAATGAGCACACTATGTGACCACCCGCCCAGGTTAAGAAGTAAAACATTAGGAGAGCCTGTAATCTTAGCACACAATGTGGAGGATTGCTTGAGGCCAGAAGTTAAAGACCAGCCTGGGCAATAGCGAGACTCCATCTCTACAAAAAATAAAGAAAATTAGCAGGCATGGTGATGCACGCCTGTAGTCCCAGCTACTCAGAATGCTGAGGCAGGAGGATCCCTTGAGCCCAGGAGTTTAGGTTGCAATGAGCTATGATGGCACTACTGCACTCCAGCCCGTGGAACAGACCAAGACCCTGTCTCAAACAAACAAACAAACTTAGCAGAATTCCAGAAACCACTGTGACCCATTCCATTCACTGTTTGCTCCCTCTTTCACAATTTTTGCCTGTTTTTGCACACTATGTTAATGGGATCAAACAGGATTGTATTTTTTTGTCTTCCTTTTTTCCACTCAATATGATTGTTTGATTAATCCATGTTATATGCATCAGTTTTAAAATTCATTTTCATTGCCTTGTAGTATTTTACTATGTGAATGTATCACAATTTATCCATCTTGCTGTTGATGGACATTTTGGTTCATTTAAGTTTGTGGCTTTTTTGGTAATTCTGTGAACATTTCCAGTCCATGAGGAAACAGACGTTTGTACTAATTTCTGTTTAGTATATTCCTAGGAGTGGAATTGCTAAGTCATAGGATATTTGTGTGTCTGCTTTGGTAGATGCTGCCAAATAGATTTCCAAAGTACCTGTGATAGTTGCATTCCCCTCAGCAGTGAATAAGAGTTTTAGTTATTCATACTTGGTATTAATTTTTAAAAATTGAAATATAAAATACATACAATGAGATCCATACAGTATACATATCTGGGGTAAACAGCTTGATGAATTCTTACACATGTATTCATCAGTGTAACCACTACTGAGCTCACACTACACAGTATTTCCATCACCCTGGAGGGTTCTCTTCTTTTCTCTTTATAGTCACTACCCCTCCCTTCCACCAGATAACTAGTATTCCAACTTCCATTGCCATCGTTAAGCTTTTTCTCTTCATGAATTTCATATGAATGCAGTCATATAGTATGTATATAGTTTGTGCCTGGCTTCTTTCAATATAATGTCTGTACTGCTTTGGGCTATTATAGATAATGCTGCTACAAACATTCTTGTATATGACTTTTGGAACAAATGTGTTTGCATTTCTATTGGGTATGTATGGGGGTTGAATTACTGCAACAGAAGGTATTTATGTCTTCAGTTTTAGTAGAAACAGCCAGTTTTCCAAAATGGTTAGTAGAGTTTAACTCCCATTAACAGTGTTTGAGAATTTTAATTGCTACATTTCCTTCTTAACACTTGCTATCATCAGATTTTATTTTATTTTACATTTTAATTTCATTAATTTTGTTTCTGGTACGTTTATTGAATTATATCATTTTACGTTCCTACCAAATTAAAAAAATTTATCTTTTTAATTGGATTCCTCATTGTTAGTGTGTAGATTTTGTGTGCTATAACTTTCTTGAATTCATTTATTCTAACAATTTTTTTGTTGAATCTTTAGATTTTTCCACATAAAAGATCATGTCATCTGCAGAGAAATTTTACTTCTTTTCAATTCAGATGCCTTTATTTCTTTTTCTTGCCTAATTGCTCTGGCTTGGACATTTAGTGCTATTTTGAATAAAAGTGGCTAAAGTAGACCAGATGTGGTGGCTCACGCCTGTAATCTAGCACTTTGGGAGGCCAAGGCAGGAGGATTGCTTGAGGCTAAGAGTTCAAGACCAGTCTGAGCAATAGTGAAGCCTGTCTCTACAAAAAAAGAGAAAGATTTGCCGATCGTGGTGGCGCATGCCTGTGGTCCAAGTTGCTCCGGAGGCTGGGGCAGGAGGATCACTTGAGCCTCAGGAGTTTGAGGTTGCAGTGAGCTATGACAATGCCACTGTACTCCAGCGTGGGAGACAGAGTAAGACCTGGCCTAAAAAAAATTTAAAAAAGAAGAAGAAGAAGTGGTTAAAGTGGGCATCCTTTTTTCATTCTTGATCTTAGAGGAAAAGCTTTTAGTATTTCGCCTTTGAGTATGATATTGGCTATAGGCTTTTCTTATATGGCTTTTATTATGTTGAGGGTAGTTTCCAATGTTTGTTCTACATCAATTGAGATGATCATGTATTTTTTGTTTTCTGTCAATCTGTAAATGTGATGTATTACATTGCTTTTATTTATTTATTTTTTTGAGACAGAGTCTCGCTCTGTCACCCCGGCTAGAGTACAGTAGTGTCATCATAGCTCACTGCAGCCTCAAACTCCTAATCTCAAGCGATCCTCCTGCCTCAGCCTCCCAGAGTGCTAGGATTACAGGCTTGAGCCACTGCGCCCAGCCTACATTGCTTTTTGGATATCAAACCATCCTTGCAGTTTAGGCTGACTTTTTAATGCTTAATTAATCTTTACTTTTTTGCCTTTGACAGCTAGAAAAAGTTCTACAGCAAGGAGATATTGGAGAGTGTGCAGAACCATATATGATTTTCAAAGAAGCAGATGCCACCAAGGTAGAATGTCATGCCTCTAATTTCGCCTACATTATTACCATTGTATTTGGAAGAATACTATACAAAACATATTAAAGAATTTTATTACTGATTCATTTTTTTCTGTTGGCCTACTTCCTGTCTTCCTTTTTTCTTTATTTCCTTTGTCATCTAGTTGCTGTCATGTGCTGTTCTAGTCCTTAAAATCTCTCCTATGTCAAAACTAATTGATTCTTTAAATTTTTTTTTTCTTGGAGAGAACTAAGTTAATTCAGTTTAACTCCTAAATAATTAAATTTTTTCTTTGTTTACAAAATGGTGATATTGATAGAACTTTTTCTAGCAAAACAAGTATTCTTGGCTTTCATGTGGCTGCAAATAATTATGGGATTGTAAAAATAAAAAATACAATCTTGCTTTCACATCAGGTGACTAATTTCTAGAATTTGAATAAACTTATAAATGCAAAAGAATTGAATAATTGATATCAAATTTCAGTTACCCTGAATTAGCTACCAGAATACAGGTGCTCTTTGGATTTTGAATACAAGATTTAATACTGGAACTGCCAGGAAAGGTATGCTTGAGAAATACTGAACAATCTACCAAAATCGAGAATATGTTTTGCTTTCTATTTTCCTGAGATTCAGAATAAGAATTGAGCTTTTTCTGCTAATATAGGTAGATCTGAGCACATGATATTCTTCTCTGATCCTTGGCTATCTGGTTGAACTCAGAGTTAAAATAACAGTATTCTGGCTTTCCCCAGGTTGTCATTTTACAAATTAAATTTGTTCTGTTAGATGGAATTCGTAAATATGCTAGCAGCTTATTCTACTCTTTCCTTACATATTTATGTAGACAGATAGAATTAAATATACTTGATATTTAGGCTTTGTAAGCAAGAATCTATTTTGGAGGTATAATAGATATAAACAGTGCTACCATTTAACTATCGCTCCATATTTTCCCAGCCCTGAGTCCCAAGGTAGGACATTGTCATTAGAATATACGTCATCAACATCCTATTTGCAAAGAGTATGTGAAAGAGGTGGTATAGGTTTTCAGTCTTAGAGTGTTCCTTGGCTGTTTCTGGCTACCTTAGTGTTTGTTTCAGGAATAGCCTAAAAGTTGAGCCAGCCTCAAGATGTCTTTGAGATATGCATGTACTGTTTAGACTATTTTTTTTCAAGGTATAGTCCTCTTATAATACTTTTTTTCTTTGCTTCTTTTATTACAGTTCCTAGCTTATTTATCATTGGCTTATTTGTGTCCCACCCCCACCTTATCATTGTTATAAGTTAGGGACTATTTTAAGTCGTCTCAGTTGCTTCCATCTTTTACAGAGTAAAAAATTTAACAAATCAGCATAATATTTTGTAGTTACCAGTTGCTAACTAGACCATGGTATGCTTCCTTTCCAAAAATAATACTTAGAACACATAATACATGTTTGGTACTTGCTCTCCTTTCTTTTCTCCAAATAATAACATAATCACAAACAAGTTTTAAAAACTTACTCTATACATACATTTTTAGAATGTGTTGAGTTTGTTCAGTGGTTTAGATAATGCATTGTTACTTGATCTCTGAAAGGTAACAATAGTTTTTCTATCTTTGCTGAGAAAGGAGAATTCTTAACCTGTCCTTTATATAGTATTAAGTAGCCTTTAATTGATTGTTTTCAAGTATAGTCATATAATATATAAAGTTCTGGTTTGCAGAATAAGGAAAAATTGGAGAAGCTGAAAAGTCAAGCTGATCAGTTTTGCCAAAGACTTGGGAAATATCGCATGCCTTTCGCTTGGACTGCGATCCATTTAATGAATATTGTTAGCAGCGCTGGGAGTTTGGAAAGAGATTCTACAGAAGTAGAAATCAGTACTGGAGGTAAGAGTGTTTTATATAAAATATTTCTAAGTGTCTACTTTTTTCTTTTTCCTCACATAAGCGTGTTTTATTTGTAAAATCTGCAATGTGATATTGCATAAAAAGGATTTTCCTTTTTTGCCTTCTTCTTCATTTAATACCATTATTAAGATATAATTCACATACCATACAATTCATCCATTTAAAGTGTGCAGTACAGCAGGTCCTTGAATAACATTGTTTTGTTAAACATTGTTTTGTTACAACATTGATGAGAAAAAAAATTGACTCCAATTCTGGGCCACCATCTGTAGAGAGTTTGCGCATTCTCCCCATGTTTGTTTAGGTTTTCTTTGGGTACTCTAGTTTCCTCTCACATTCCCAGCATGTACACGTTAGGTTAATTGGCATGTCCAAATTGTCCCAATCTGAGTGAGTGTGGTTGTGTGTGTGAGTCCTGTCCATACTTGGTTCCTGCTTTGTACCCTGAGATGCTGGGTTAGTTTCTGGCCACCCATGACCCTGAACTGGAATAAGCATCAAGCAATTAAATTGGAAAATGAATGAATGAATGAATACAAATTATTATCAAATAAAAATTCATAAAGTATATAATTATATACAAATGCATGACAATAAACAATGCAGTATAAAGTGCTCAGCTCACCATATTTGTTATTACTTGTTTTCAAACTGTGTAGTGGTAGGAGGTGCTGCTTGCAATTTTTGCTTTGCAAACATTTGTTGCTTGATTTAACCTACCACCACTATGACTGCTGTCACTAATTTGCCAAAAATTGGGCAAATAATTATTTTGCTTGTTTTTAGTAATCTTAAATGAATGTATAGCTCACATTTATTTCGATGTTTAATATTAGAAGTGTTTGGGTCTTTATTTGGAAGCTTAATGTCATTTTTGTGACCAAAAATATGCCGTAGGAACTTAAATCTTGTTTATATCAATTGGCATATGATAAAATCAGTTTCATTATATCATTTCACTTAAAGTCACTTTTTCTAATAACACATTGATCATGTTAAGCGGGGACTCACTGCACACCATTTTTATGATATATTCATAGGGTTCTGTAACCACCACCACAGTCTAATTTTGGAACACTTTTCTTTTTGTACCTATTAGCAGTAGTCGTTCCTCATTCCCCCAAAATCTCCAAACTCAGCCCTAAACAACTACTGATATTCTTTCTGTCTCTATCGATTTGCTTATGCTGGACATTTCATACAAATGGAATTATACAATATGTGGCCTTTATGACTTGCTTCTTTCATTTAGCATTATGTTTTCATGGTTTATCCATGTTGTATAGCATGTATCGGTATTTGGCTTTTTTTTATTGACAGTGCATTGTATTTATACGCCATATTTTATTTATTTATTCATCAGTTGTTTTAGTTTTTTTCCGCATTTTGGTTATTATGAATAATGCTGCAATGAACATTCACGTACAAGCTTTTGTATGAACATATTCTTGTATACCTAGGAGTGCAATTGCTGGGTCATATGGTAATTCTATTATTTATTCTTTTGAGGAACTGCAAAGCTGTTTTCCAACTCTTCTGCACTTTCAGAAATCCTACTTAGCATTGTATGAATGTTCCAATTTCTCTATATCTTTGCCAACACTTGTTATCTGTCCTTTGATAATAGCTGTCCTACTGCAGGTGAAGTGGTATCTCATTGTAGTTTGGATTTGCCTGCCCCTGATAGCTAATGATGTTAAGCATCATTTTGTGTGTATTGGCTATTTGTGTAACTTCTTTGGAGGACTAATTATTCATATCCTTTGACCATTTTTAGTAGCTTTTTTGGTCTTTTTTTTATTGTTGATACTAATTTTTAAATGGGTTTTTCATCTTCTTGTCACTGAGTTGTAAGAGTTCTTTATATGTTCTGGATGCAAATTCCTTATCTAATGTATGATTACGAAATGTTTTCTCTGAGTCTGTGTGTTCTCTTTTCTTGACGGTATTGTTTGTAGCACAGAAGTTTTAAATTTTCATGAAGTTCAATTTTTCTATATATTTTTTGTCACTGTGCTTTTGGTGTTGTATCTAACAAACCATTATCTAACACCAGATCAAGATTTACTTATATGTTTTAAGAGTTTTATAGTTTTAGTTCCAATATTTATGTTTATAATCTATTTTGAGTTAATTTTTGTACTGTGGTGTGAGGTAGGGGTCCAGCTTCATCTGTATGTGGATATCTGGTTGTCCCAGCACCATTTGTGAAAAAGGCCATTTTTTCCCCATTGAATGATCTTAGCACCCTTGTTGAAAATGGACTGTCAATTCTATTCCATTGATCTGTATGTGCAACCTTACCATGCCAGTGCTATACTGTATTACTTTAGCTTTATAGTAGTTTTTTGAAATTGAGAAGAATGAGTCTTCCAACTTTATCTTTCTTCAAGATTGTTTTGGCTATTGGGTTCCTTTTATTTACATATGAAATTTAGGATCAGCTGTCAATTTCTGCACAGTGGCAGCTGGGATTTTGATAGAGATTGCATTAAATCTGTCTATTTATAGATTATTGCCATCTTAACAATATTAAGTCTTCAAACCCATGAACATGGGATTTTTTTCATTTATTTAGATCTTTTTCAATTTTTTTTCAATAATGTTTTATAGTAGTCAGTGTATAAGTCTTGTCCTTCTCTTGTTAAATTTATGCCCAGGTATTTTATTGTTTTTTGATACTATTTTAAATGGAATTCTTTTCTTAATTTCATTTTCAGAATGTCTATTTCTAAGGAGAAAAAGTACAATTGACTTTTTTATATTGATCTTGTACTATGAGAACTTTTTGAATTTATCGATTCCAATTGTTGTTGTTTGTTTTTTCCCCAGATTTCTTAGGATTTTCTGTATATTAGATCATGTCATCTGCAAATAAAAATAAGTTTACTTTCTTTCCCAATCTGGATGCCTTTTATTTCTTTTTCTTTTCTATTTGCTTGGCTTGAGCTTCCTGTACAACGTTAAATAGAAATGGATATCCTTGTCTTGTTCCTGACCTTAGGGCAATTTCATTCAGCCTTTCACCATCAAGTATGATGTTTGCTATAGGTTTTTCATAGATGTACTTCAGGAGATTGGGGATGTTTCATTCTGTTCCTAATTTTTTTTAGTGTTTTTATCATGAAAGGCTGTTGGATTTTGCAAAATACTTTTTTCTGCCCCTATGAAAATGATTTGTATATTTTTACATTACATCCTTTTACTGTGGTGTATTGCATTGATTGATTGGTTTTGGGATGTTAAATTAATCTTAAATTCCTGGGAAAAGTACTGCTTTGTCATGGCATATAATCTTTTTTATGTGTTGTTGGAGTCTGTTTGCTAGAATTTTGTTTGGGATTTTTCATAAGGTATATAGGTCTGTAGTATTTCTTTCTTTTGATGCCTCTGTCTGGTTTTGGTATCAGGGTGATACTGGCCTCATAGAATGAGTTGTGAAGTGTTCCTTCTGTTTTTTGGAAGAGTTTTTGAAGGACTGGTATTAATTCTTTGAAAGTTTGGAAGAATTCACCAGTGAAGCTGTCTTGACCTGGTCTTTTCTTAGTGGTAAGTTTTTTCATTACTAATTCAATCTCTTGTTTAGGTCCATTCAGATTTTCTCTTTCATCTGAGTTGGTTTTAGTACTGTATATCGTTGTAGAAATTTGTCCATTTCATATAGGTTGTCCAGTCTAAGTGTTGACATACAGTTAGTTGTTCATAGTATTGCTGTATAATCCTTTTTATCTGTAAGGTCTGTAGGGATATCCTCTCTTTCATTCCTGATTTTAGTAATTTGAGTCTTTTCTATTTTTTTCTTCATCAGTTTAGCTAAAAGTTTGTCGATTTTATCTTTTTGAAGAAAGAAACAATTTTTGGTTTCATTGATTTTTCTCTGTTGTTTTTGTAGTTTCTATTTCACCATTTCCACTCTGCTATTGTCTTTTTTGTATCTTTCTGCTTGCTTTGGATTTGGGTTCTCTTCTTTTGTAGTTTCTTGAGGTATGAAGTTACATTACTGATTTGAGATATTTCTTTTTAATGGCATTTATAGCTAGCTATGAATTTTCCTCTGAGCAGTGCTTTAGCAGTGTTTTGGTATATTGTATTTTCATTTTCGTACCTCCTAAATTTTCGACTTTGTCTTGTTAATAACTCTTTTTCCCATTAGCTATTTAGCAATGTGCTATTACACTTACAAATATTTGTGAATTCCCTTAATTTTCTTCTGTTAGCGATTTATAGTTTAATTCCACTGTTCTTAGAAAGTATACATTATATGATTTTAATCTTTTCAAATTTATTATATCTTCTGTTATGGCTTAGTGTATAGACTATCTTGGGTGAATGTTCTCTAAGTGGTTGAGAAGAATGTGTATTCTGTTCTTGCTTAGTGTATTGTAGTATAAATGTCTATTACATTTAGTTTTTTATAGTTTTGTTGAAGTCTTCTATTTCTTTGTTAATTCAATCTAATCTAATTGTGCTGTTGGTTTTAAATAATAGGATTATTTTACGGATACTTTGAACACAACTTATCTGACAATTCTGTTTCAAACTCAACTGCTAAGACTGAGGGACCATTATATGGTGACTAAAATTCCCATTGTAGTGAATATTTCATTGTAAATGCGTGGTTCCTCTGTAACTATTCGTCGTAGCTTGTCTTTGGTCATAAATATAAGTCTTTGCTAGAAACTTTTACACTAGTGATGTTGTAAAAAGAGAACCAGAAGATGTAGGTATAGTATGTTCTTACTGATCTCTCCAGAAGTGAAATTCTTCTGCTATAATCAATATGGTGAGTGGATTATTTGTAACTTATTGGATTCTTCCCTATGTCTGGAAAACTGCTTTCAAACAAAATTTAAATTTTATGAAAATGAAGATATGTATATATTTTTCCTTGGTAGAACGAAAAGGGTCTTGGTCAGAGAGGAGGAATTCTAGTATTGTTGGCAGAAGATCACTTGAAAGGACAACAAGTGGAGATGATGCTTGTAACTTGACCAGCTTTCGACCAGCTACTCTCACAGTGACTAATTTCTTTAAGCAGGTATTGTTCTGACATGTAGGAATTCTGGGGGAAAGTTTGTACACAAGTTTCTTTTAGTTTCAGAAAAGTAGTAATTGTACTGTACCTGTAAATGAGTGTGATTTCAAGAAATTTAAAAAACTGTAATAATAACAATAAAAAGAATAATAAAAATAACTGTAAGAGTAGAAAATAATTTATATTGTACCTGTTTTATCATTATATTTATTTAAATGTTGACCTTAAGCAATAATACATCAAAATCAATCTTACACACTTATATCCTATTTCTCAATTGTAATAGAGTAACTTTTCTTAGAGCTATATGAAATAGAACTTTCAAGCCCTAGTAATGCTAGAATGAGGTCAGTGTTATTTTTACAAATGAATTTATAGATACAAGAGGTTCTTGATCAAACATATTTTATTGTTTGTAAATCTGTTCCCTCCACTTCAAATCATGAGTCAAATCTGTGTTTTTCAAATGCCAGTCATGATTTATTAGTGGTAATGGAAATCAGCTTATTAGATGACACCTAGCTGAGGGGGAAAAAAACCCCAAAACATCAGTAGAGTAGAAAAAATAATATTTCATTGCACATGGTAAGGTCACAGGAAACCTTTTCTCCCCCAGTTTTTGTGTGAGTGCGTGCATGTATGTATTTGTATACTGGATTTTGATGTAAAATGGATTTTATACTGTGAATCAAGGTCAGAAAATTTTCAAATTCTTTGTTGTAAGTGACCAGATAACCAGAACCATATAAGAATGGGGAGAAAACTTGTAAGTGTCTGAAGTGATAACAGTCTTTTTATTATGGACAATAGTAAAAGAAAGAGTCTGGAGAAGCCCACACTTGGATAAAGTGATAGATCAGATATAGCTATAGAAACGGAGCAATAGATTTAGTATAATGACACAACCTTGCAGGTATGACACTTCACACTCTACTTCTTCGGCTGCTACATCACTTCTGCTCCTGTTTCCATAGCTCCCTTTTCATTGTGTAGCCTGCTATATATTGTTTAACTGGTATGCTGTAAATTTAAATCAACAGGCCATCTACTTTCTGCCTGTGTTTTTTAAATATTTACCTCTAATGGGCACTGCTTTGAATGCTGGTAACTGGAAAATAGCTCAAAGTGATTATGAAAACTTAAAAATAAATGATTGCTGTAAACATGGAGCAATACAAAGTATTTACACTGCATTTTGTACAGTGCTGTATTAAAAATTTATGCGCACTGTCTGGGGAATGGACACGCTTGAAGCTCTCACTTGGGGCGGGGGCATGGGCAATATACATAACCTAAACTTTTGTACTCCCATAATAAGCTGAAATAAAAAAAAATTTTTTTTTGAACCATAAACTGTTTTATCTCCTCAAATTCCTTTTTACCAGAGCATGAACTATTTTTATAAATATTTTTAAATAGAAAATTATATTTCAGACAAATGCAGATTAAGTAAGAACAGAGACTACAATTTTAATAAAATAGAATTCAAGGCACAAGTTTCCCCTAAATGAGACTCAGAAGGCAGTTTTTTTCAATTTATGAGAGATTACTGTCTGTAATTGGGATATGGTAATCATGAGTGTTTATGTACAGATTTGAAATGTGTTAAGCCAAAATTATTAGAAATACATGGATATTTAAAAACAAAATCAAACCCACACAGTAGTTGTAAGGACATTTGTTCTATTTGGTGACAAGTATACAAGATGTCTATTGCTTTCGGAGTACACCATAGTAAACAAGCAATGTAGAGGAAGAGGTGTCAGCTAGAAGGCTCCAGTGAACTAGACTTATTCACCTATTTGGAGGTTGGCTAGGATCAGCGGATAGAGACTGACTTCTCCTGGGAAGACTGAAATGACTCAGCTCTGTTCCATGTCTCTCAACTTCTACTCTCATCTTCTGGCAGCCCAGCTTGGTTATGTTCTCATAGCAGTGGCAGCAATTTAAGAGACAGGGCAAGCTAAATTGTGAAAATGTTTTTCAAGTCTCTGTTTGCATCATATTTACTTATTGGCAAAGCAAGGCACATGGCCACGCCGAGGGAGGGAATTGTGCCTCATTCACCAAAAGGCATGGAAACACGGAGTCAAGAATGGAATCCAGTAATATAATTTAAGAAGTTAGGAAGACAGAAATAATTAAGTCTAGAGATAATCTGAATGTATTATGAATAAGGGCCACTTAAAGATCTTTATTACTTCCATATTCAAAAGGAGAAAATATACTCTTTCAGCAACTGATGGAACATTTGCAATAATTTGTCATTTTAGGTCACTGAAAAATACTTTATAAAGTAAAATTTTCTGATTATAACTCAATAAAACTAAAAACCATTAAAAGTATTAACAAAAAAGTATAACCACTTAGAAATTAAAAATCATTTTTATAAATAATGGGATAAAAGATCAATTCTGTACCCTGTTTACAATGTAATAAGGAACAAATGGGACATGGCTCAAAGTGAGTTCACAGTAATAAAGTAGCCTTAAATATATTCATTATCGGCCCGGTACAATGACTCATGCCTGTAATCTGGCTAAGGTGGGGGGATTGCTTGAGCTCAGGAGTTTGAGACTGTAGTGAACTATGATTGCACCACTGTACTCCAGCCTTGGTGACAGAGCAAGACTCTGTCTCACACACAAAAAAAGTGTGTGTGTATGTGTGTGTATTTATTCATTACCAAATAAGATAAAAGGACAATACATGAAATATGCACAAAAACAATAAAATGTCAAAGTGGCAGATTGGATTAATGAAATCTACAGACTGACTCTACAATAAAAGAATAAACCCAACCCCTAGCTAGGTTAGTTGTAGGAAAAAAATATTAATATTAAGTTGAAAATTTTGTATTAGATAAGATTCTTTGTGTGTGTGTTTGTATTTCTCTTTCCCCATTGATTGAGTCCCTTTCAGAGTTTTTTTTCTGGTCTTAGAATTAGGATACTTGTACTTTTCCTTAACAGTGTTTTTGTTGTTGTTTCTTTTTTTTATTAATTTAGTCATTGCTGCAAATTTTGCATTTGAGAAATTTGGCGATATAAAGTTGAAAAGACAGATATGAACTCAAGTGTAACAAATTTATAAGACACATATATTTTCATATTAGTCTGCTTTTTGGTTTTGTTTTATGTCTATATATTTTTTTTTCTTTTCTACTTTTCATCTATCTCTAACTTGTATTGGTTTTCTGTATTTTAGGGTATTTCTGTGATACCTTATAGGCATAGATAACAGATTATAAATAAGTACATAAGATAAAAAGATAATAGTGTTATAAATCTCAGTAAAATTTGAAAGCATAAAAATAAGGTAGTAAGTTGGTGTGGTATTTATTTATAATTATGTTAATTTAATTTAATTTTTTATTCTGGCTACGTTGTAGGTCAAAAGGCATGCTTATTAACAAACCATATAAATTTATTTTCCATCTACTATATTTGTTTTATCAAATACGTTTTCCACTATCTTTGAAATCAGGAAGGAGACCGCTTAAGTGATGAAGATCTATACAAATTCCTTGCTGATATGAGAAGGCCATCGTCTGTCTTACGGCGACTAAGGCCTATTACAGGTATTTTAAAATTTAGAATAGAAATGATTACAACTTAAATTATTATCATTAATGTGTTGTATTGCTTTTAGTTATGTATTCTTTTCTTCCCTTATCTGGCCTATGCATAATACCTCAGTCTTCATCTCATTAATGATCACATGTTATAACAGTTTGGATGAACGATTCAGTACCTTTGATACTTTGAGGACAGTAGTCCCACCTTATCTGTGATTTTGCTGTTCTTGGTTTCAGTTACTTGTGGTCAACTGTGGTGTAAACATACTAAGATATTTTGAGAGAAAGTGAGAAAGAGACCACATTTACATAACTTATTATAATATAGTGTTATAATTGCTCTATTTTATTAATTATTGTTATTAATCTCTTACTGTGTCTGATTTATAAATTAAACTTCGTTATGGGCATGTATGCATAGGAAAACATGGTATATATAGGGTTCAGTGCTATCTGTAGTTTTCAGGCATCTGCTTGTGGTCTTGGAATGTATCCCTCATGGATAAAGGGGAATTACTGTACTAAAATCAGAATATCATGGCTTAAAATTATTTTCTAGAGGGAAAACACACACACATGGAATGGTAAATATTTAAAAATAGATTCACATCATGGTTAGAGCAAACCATTCCAGAGTAAAACTGTTGTGAAGTCTGCTAAGTCAAAATTAAACCATTTAAACTTTGAAATGTTGGCTTGTTTTTATGTTAGATCCCTCCCTCTGTTTTCCTTTTCTTTTTTTAACTTCTCTCTTTCCCTTTCATTTATTCTGTAAGAATTTATTATTTTGTATGCACTTATATCTGTATCAGTAATATTTGAGACTTTGTAAAGTGAAATGATTTAGACTTCTGAGATGATAGTAATTTGGTTTCTGTAATATTCTCCGCAGACTTCTAAAAAACATTTTTAATATGAAGTTATTATTTATCATGTTTACATTGTTTTTATGATGTATTTTAATATACAGCTCAGCTGAAGATAGACATTTCTCCTGCACCTGAAAATCCCCATTATTGCCTAACCCCAGAGCTGCTTCAAGTGAAGCTTTACCCTGACAGTAGAGTTAGACCTACCAGAGAAATTTTAGAGTTTCCTGCCAGGGATGTTTATGTTCCAAACACTACTTACAGGTAAGAGATTTTAATTTTGGAGAATTCTGAGATAATATACTATATATTCTAATATTAAAGTAGAACTAGAATGAAACTCTCCAGAAATCTTATGTAGCTTTGTTACTTATTCCATCTTTTACTGTACAATTTTATGAATAGCTATCATGTATTGCCTTTACTTTGTGCTTGGTGTAATGTTATTAATAATTACCTTACATGCATTATCTTATTTAATCTTTATGTTGCAATGCGAGTTCTACTTTCATTTTAGAGGTGAGTAAACTAAGGGATAGAGAGGTTAGAAATTTTGCTGAGGGCCAGGCGCGGTGGCTCACGCCTATAATCCTAGCTCTCTGGGAGGCCGAGGTGGGTGGATTGCTCGAGGTCAGGAGTTTGAGACCAGCCTGAGCGAGACCCCGTCTCTACTAAAAATAGAAGTAAAAATTATCTGGACAACTAAAAATATATATAGAAAAAATTAGCCGGGCATGCTGGCGCATGCCTGTAGTCCCAGCTACTCGGGAGGCTGAGGCAGTAGGATCGCTTAAGCCCCGGAGTTTGAGGTTGCTGTGAGCTAGGCTGACGCCAGGGCACTCACTCTAGCCCAGGCAACAAAGTGAGACTCTGTCTCAAAAAAAAAAAAAAAAAAGTTTTGCTGAGTATCATACTTTAGTGTGGTGGTGCTAGGATTTGATTCCTGGGCTGTTAGGTTAAAATATTTTAACTCCTAATTATTATATTTCCTGAAATATTTTTAGTAGCAGAATCTAGAATTACACATGAATCAAATTTATATGCCTGAATTATGTTCTAACAATTAATCAACAATATTTGTTGAATATATACCACCTAAAGGATACTTGACATGAAGTTGTTTGGTCTAACTTTCTAGGATGAACACTATACAACTCCAGGGGTACCATTTGCATATACTTCTTATGAATGATGATCTCTTTATCTGTGAATATTGAGACCAGGACCTGACATGTCTGTTAAGATGTCCTACAGGGCAGCTCAGACATAAGATTCTAAAATAGAACTTTAAATTTCATCCCAGACTTCCCCATCTTAGTATATTTCACCACCATTTACTGAGTTCCTGAGGAAAATATTTTTGGAATCATAATGATTTCATTCCTTTCCCTACCTCTCACATTTATTCAGTCAACAAGTTATGTAGGCTCTACTTTCAACATGTGCCCTGAATCCAATACTTCTTACCATTTCCACCTTTTAAAAATTCTAGTCTTAAGTCACCATCTAGATCAGGACTGTCAAATAGAAATATAATGAGAACCACATTAATAATTTAAAATTTTACAGTTTCTACATTAAAAAAAGAGACAGGTAAAATTAATTTTAATCATGTTATTTAACCCAA
Source organism: Lemur catta (assembly GCF_020740605.2). Classification (NCBI taxonomy): domain Eukaryota; kingdom Metazoa; phylum Chordata; class Mammalia; order Primates; family Lemuridae; genus Lemur; species Lemur catta. The sequence goes on from NC_059130.1 coordinate 78,818,172, forward strand.
AATATCTAAAATATTTCAATGCATAATAAATGTAAAATATTAGTTGAAATATTTTACTTTTTCTCTCCTATAAATCTTCAAAGTCTGGTGTGTATTTTATACTGAAAGTATATTACAGTTCAGATAAGCCACATTTCAAATGCTTAAAAGCCACATGGGGCTAGAGGCTACCAAACTGGATAACTGTTGATCTCAAATTTTGCTATACCTTTCTAATTTTGTCATCTGTTTCTGCTCCTGTCTCAGTCAGTTCTCAACATTACAGCCAGAGAGATCTTTAAAAGTTATAAATCAGATCATTCATTCCTTTGTCTAAAACCCTCCAGTGGCTTCTAAGTAGAAAAATAATTAATTTTGTATTATGGTCTATAAGACTCTACATGATTTGGCTCATTTTCCACATCGTTTGGCTCATTTTTAGTGTTATTATTAAAACTCTCTATAAGGACTTTTTTTGCAGGACAGTGAAATACATCAGATAATCAATTGTTTCCCCCTTTGCAACTTGTTTGCAAAGTAGGCTTTTTAGGGTTGCTATACAGTTGTCATCTTGGATCCTATTTACCATTATCCTGGAAATTCTCTTTGTATTTTTTTGCAACAGAGCCCTTATTTCCCATGTATTTTTCTTAGTTTACTGATTTCACTGACAGCGTTCAGTATCTTCCTTAAATAGAATGTATGGAAAGTAAATTTTCTTGAGACTTTTTATGTATGACAGTAACTTTATTTTACTTTTACTCCCAAATAGATAGTTTTACTGGATATAAAATTCTAAGATGTAAATCATTTCCTGTCAGAATTTTGAAACTATGACTACTGTTTTCTGGCTTTAAGTGGTGATTTTGAGGAATCCAATATGACACTGATTGCTAATCCTTGTGTCTTATTAGTTCATTAAATATGAGACATCTGATTTCAAATGAAAAGTATAGTTTATTATATCTCAAACAAGAAGCAGTACAATTAATCAAAGTAAGCACCTAAACTGTCAACACAGTTCTGCCATCTTATTGGTAGCTTGCTTATGCCAGCAGTGAAGAAGCCTGGAGAGAGAGTGATGATGAAATCGTGAAAGGTATTTTCCACAGCTTGTTGAGAATTGAATATTTTCTCTTGTGACAAGTGGTCCAAAACCTGGAAGAAGTGGTAGTCAGTTGGTGCAAGGTCTGGTGAATATGGTGGGTGACAGAGAGTTTCCAAATCCAGCTTCTGTAGCAAAATGAGTAGGGTTTTTTGCAATATGTGGTCGAGCGTTGTCTTGCAAGAGGATTGGCCTGTCTCTGTTGACCAGAGCATCCTCTGGTCATTAATTGCAAACATCCTCATAATTTTGTCCAGTTGGTTGCAGTAGACATCTCCTGTAATTGACTGACTAGGTTTCATGAAGCTGTAGCGGATAATACCAGTGCTGGACCACCAAACAGACACCATTAGCTTTTCTTGATGAATATTTGGTTTTGGACTGTGTTTCAGCACTTCATCTTTACCCAGCCATTGTGCTGAACACTTGTGATTCTCAAAAAGAATCCACTTTTCATCACATATAACAATACTGTGTAGAAATGGTTCGCCTTTATGTTGTTACAGTAAAGAAAGGCAAGCTTGGAGACCATTTCTTTTCTGACGCTTGTTTAATTTATGCGGAACCCATCTGTCCAGCTTCTTTACCTTGCTGATTTGTTTCCCATGGTCCAATATTGTTGTAATAGTAATGTCAAACCTTGCTGCTAATTCACGTGTAGGTTGAGATGGATTTGCTTCTACTACAGCTTTCAGCTCATCATTATCCACCTTGGTCTCAGGTCGCCCATGTGGCTCGTTTTCAAGATAGAAATCATCAGAATGGAACTTTTCAAACCATCGACGTACTGTGTGTTCCTTAGCCACATCCTTCCCAAACACTGCGTTGATATTTTGAGCTGTCTGTGCTGCATTGGTTCCACGACGGAACTCATGTTTGAAAACAACGTGAATTTTTGACTCATTCATGGTTTCACAAAAATTGCTCTTAAAAAAAATGTGAAAGATTAATCACAAGCCAAAATGTGTTTGAGAGAATCTGGATCTACCTTCATAATAAAAAAAAAAAAAAAAAAAAAAACCCAAGAAGTGTCAAAGTAAAATGTCAGAGATATCAACTGTCAAATTTAGTGCTTAAGGAAATCAGACATTTCATACTTAATAACGTGATATTTTCCTCTGAAGGCTTTTTGATTAATTTTTTTTACTCCATGGTGTTCTGAAATTTCATGTTGATGTGTTGATAACATTTATTTAATGCTTTATAGTATATAAATTGTTTTCATTTAAATTAGTTTATTCAGTCTCACAGAAATCTTATAAATTATATAATTCTAGCAGTATTATCTCCACTTATAGATGAGAAAAGGCTGAGATTAAGAGATTTATTTGGATGTGAACCCAGGTTTTCTTATTTTTTACATTCTTCATTTTTCGGGATGATATGACATCCAACATTCATAATTATATACCGTATGAATAAAAGTAAAATTTCTCATTGCTAGGTAATTGTTTGCTATATTTTTATTAAAGCAGGCAAGAACACCTTTCTTATATTGGCCTCAAAATTGACATCATTATTTATTTTTGTTTAATAATTTTTTAGTATCTTACAATTCTCCAAGCATAACACTTGATATAAATAACATTCTAGAGTATCATGTCTGTGAATTAATGGAAAACAGGACCACTATAGACAATCTAAACATGTTACAGAACTTGAATGGGATTTGAGTAGAGAGAGCTCATACCAATTGAGAAGATATCTTGCTAAATAAGGTAGCCCATTGTTTTCTTTTAAGGATGTGTCCAGTCTTAATGTATCATCTCCTCCTGGAGGAGATGGAAAAGTTAATAAATGAAAGATTTAAGGGGATTTTATAAATTATAAGTTAGTATGCTTTTGCTTTTTGAGTTTGTGGAAATTATGTAAACATGTGTTAGTAGCTTGAGATACCTTGTTTATTTGAGTTTGCTTTTGATTTTTATGATTGAATGCTTTGTCACTTGAAGTGGTTAGTGTTGGTAAGGTAATTGATAGTCCAAAACTATAATTGTTTCTATTCTGGGAGTAAATTTTCAAGTGTAAGAATAAATTATAGCATATTAATTTGAGAATGGTCTTAAGAGATTATTTAATATATTTCAGTGCCGTTAGTTTGGACTGTATCTAAACACTGTATTATAGAGTTGATACTCAGACATTATTAGTGAAAATAATATTGTAGGCAAAAGCTTTTAAAAAATGATCTGTTAATTTTACACGGAAGAACCATTCTCTCGTGAATAAGCATTTTATTTCTAGAGAATAATAGAACTGGCTGAGATCATCAAAAAGATTGGAGTTATTCCTATTTAACATTTATTCAGTGTGAATACTACTTTGGGCTTTAATATTTTTCATTAAAATGAATTGATTTCAGATTAGAATTTGGCATAACCTTATGTCATTATATATACAGCTTGTAAGGAACTCCTAACCTGTTAACAGACATTAATGAATTGTGATATAGATGTCAAGATTACTGAGTTTCTTAATTTATGAAGATGATCATAGTACTCTGCTAGTAATGTATTACCAGTGGGAGCTGTTGAAGCAAGAAGGATGCATTATTTTGTTTAAGTAAGAAATTAAGAATTTTCTAGTATAAGGGTGTCCTCAGGGAAATAAAGGAAGTTAGATATTACAGGAAAATATGGGAGTAGAACTGTGATTACTATACTTTGTTGACTTTTTTCCTGTTGTTACTTTTTTTGCCAAATAAGAGTTTTCTCTTTTTAAAAAGATACAATGATTATAAAATTGACTGTGCCTTTTTAAAAATAATCAATCTCGGCCGGGCGTGGTGGCTCATGCCTGTAATCCTAGCACTCTGGGAGGCTGAGGCAGGTGGATCGCTTGAGGTCAGGAGTTCGAGACCAGCCTGAGCAAGAGTGAAACCCTGTCTCTACTAAAAATAGAAAGAAATGATCTGGCCAACTAAAAATATATATAGAAAAAATTAGCCGGGCATGGTGGCGCATGCCTGTAGTCCCAGCTACTTGGGAGGCTGAGGCAGGAGGATTGCTTGAGCCTAGGAGTTTGAGGTTGCTGTGAACGAGGCTGATGCCACAGCACTCACTCTAGCCTGGCAACAGAACGAGACTCTGTTAAAAAAAAAAAAAAAAAATCAATCTCCAAATTACATAAAGAAGTAATAATTTTCATGATACTTAAAATGGTATGATTGTATGTGTAGCTTATGAAAAATTGGGAGATGGGTTTCTATAAGCAATATTTTATAACTATATTTCATTTTAGGAATTATAATAAGTCCTCAATTAATATCATTGATAGGTTCTTGGAAACTACAGCTTTAAGCAAAATGATGTATAATGAAACAAATTTATTTTTTCTTATTAGTGTTGTATGGAAACGTTACACAAAACAACATTATTTGAGGACCTGCTGTATTTTGTTTCCTGTAAAGTCACGGTCTCTAAGAACTTATTCACAACATTAAGTGAGGATTTATTGTTTTTAAAACTGCAGAATGACTGGCTTTCCTTGTTTGAATAGGAATAATAAAAGTACCCATATGTTAGAAATTTGTGAGCATTAAATTCATATAAAGTGGATGGCACTAATTAAAGTTCCTGGCACATATTAAATGCTTGATAGAAGTTAGTCATTATCATTGGCTTTATTAGATTACATTTACTTATGTATTACACAACTCAAGACAGATTGGTTTGAAAAGCATGAAGGTATTGGGCTTTTGGAGTATAATTGGGTAAGAGAATGGTTTTAAAAGGGAAGTGATCAAAGCCAGTATTGGTTTGCTTTTATTACTATTTGGACCATCAATGTGCATGGGACCTGAAAATCAAATTATGTAGGTTGTGTATTCTACTTAATACTGTTAGAAAAAGTTGGTCTCATGGACAGGTAATATGTTTATGAATTTATGGTTCATTTAAAAAAAACCTTTAGCAGATCTAGAAAACCTAGGAGAGAGAGAAATAATTTTGGAATGATAAAAGAGGTAGTATGACCTCAACAGATAAGAGCTTACATACGTTTATCATCAATAATTTACAGAAAGTTCCATTAATATTTGCTAACTGAATGGTTGTGCTGGATCATGATAATAGTTATCTTCTAACTCATTTGGATTCTTTTTGTGTTCTCAGGAATGTTTTAGGATAAGCTATAATTTCTGGTAATAAACACCAGAAGTCATTATACAAATCTTTGTTGTGCATTTTCCCAGTGAATAATTTAAAAAAGAAAATAAAGTTGACACCAGGGCTCTTTTTAGTTTACATATGGTCATTATCTCATTAATTCTACATAGCAACCTACACAGAACCAATATGATTATCCTTGTTTTATAGGTGACAAAGATGAAGTTCCAGAGGATTCAAATTTATATCTGAGAAAACTAGGAATTGAAGTGTTTTTAATGTGGGTTTTCAGAAAATATTTACACATTGTATTTAGTTTTAGTAAGAAACTTGAGAGGATTATAAAGGATCTCATGGGGTAAAAAAGATAAAAAATTATTGTCTGAATAGAGGGAGAATTAGTGGATCTTATTGAAAAGCAAGCATTTGACTGACGTGAGAAACCATAGGAAAAAGAACTGAAAGTGACAGATTTCCTGTTATTTAACAGTTTTCACTTCCAATTTTTATGTTCATCATCAATTTAGAGAAAGCTCTCTAAAAGGGATATATTTTAGTTTATTTGTATTTATTATGTAGATTTTTAAAAAAATGTACTTTTAAAGACATTATTGGGGCTTCTTAAAGACTTTTAAAAAATCTATTAAGCTGTATCTAAAGTTAGAGATTTTCACATTTAAATAACAAACTCTATCATTTTTTTTTTTCCACACATGGCTGGTCACTTATATATTTACATAGGGTTAACCCAGGAGGAAGCTTTTCAAATTCTTTTCAAATTCTCTATAGGGGTAAATGAGGATACACAGATTAAGATAATTTCAAGCAATCAGGAAATGAATGACAGGTGTCTTATTGCACTAAACAAGTGGGGTTTACTTAAAATACTTGGTTTATCAAGGAAATGCTTATGTTATTGTAGTATCATAAAAAAAAAAGTACCAGTGCAGTTGTTACATTAAAGAAACCAAATAAAGAGCCCTTTCTTCTTGGTGGGAAAAAAATCCTTTATTGATTATCTGAAATCATCTGAAAGTTAGGTAATAGATTCTGTGCAGTGTTACTTTTGTCCCAAATTGTTACTTGATCACCGCGGTTGGATTTGAATTGTAATAGATCACAGTACCCCTAATTGAGCAAATGCTTATGTGTTTTATTGACATCAGTTTTTAAAAGATATGTCCACAGAGCACATGATATTTTTGGCAGGACTGTTAGAGTTAGCCTCTTTCCTAACAATAGCCTTAGTTGTAATCACCTATTGAACATTTGTATCTTTATTTTTCTATCCAGTATTTTTGAAAGACTGTATCTGGCAAATATAATGTTACTAAGAATGTAAGAATAAATGCAGTGGTTCAGACCTGGTGATTATTAGTGAGAGAAACAAAATGAAAGGATATCAATCTGGATTTAGGAGTTAGGAATATGCTCCATACTGTCTCTTAATAATCCTTAGTAATTCTGTTATCTCTGAACTACTCTGAATATAGTTTTAAACTTTTTATTATGGAAAATTACAAACATACATTAAGGTAAAGAGAACAGTATTAATTAACTTCCCATTGTTATTCTTGTTTTATCTATTGCTTATTCCCCTGACCTTTTGTTACTACTTTTTGAAGCTAAGTCTAGGTATCATTTCGCTTGTATCCATCAACATGTATTTCTACAATCCATCACATGTATCTCTAACAGGTAAAGACTTTAAAAAAATTAGCCACAATAACAAATAAAATATTTTATGATCTCTTTATAATTTTGCCCTTATCAGTTTTTTTCTTGAGGAGTTTAATAAGCTTATTATACACTGATTACATTTTTCCCTAAATTTTGTTTCTAGGAACAGCTTGGCCAGTCAGACCAAGTAAATGTATACTGTTTATATTTTGACATAAGAGCCATGTATTAATAATTCATGTTTCTTAAACTAGTTTATTATATGATAGTAGATCTCCCTTTGAAGTTGGGTTCCTGATTTTTTGTGTGCCATGGTAACTTATAGCAATTTGTGAATCCTTTCAGCCTCTTTTTTGGAATATAGGTTGAGCATCTCAAATCCAAAATGCTCCAAAATCTGAAACGTTTTATCTACTGACATGATGCTCAAAGGAAATGCTCATCAGAGCATTTCAGATTTTGGATTTTCAGATTTGAGATGCTCAACCATAAGCATAATGCAAATATTCCAAAATCCAAAAAATATCTGACATCTGAAAGATTTCTGGTCCCAAGCATTTTGGATAAGGGACATCAACTTGTAATGTTTTTAAATGCATAAAATAAAATATATTGGATAACAAAGGAAATCACTTGCATTGAATTAAAATTATCAAAATATTAAAGTTGTGATATTTCTTTATTAATGAATTAAATAACAGGATCTAGCCTCAAATCTGAAAACAATTGTATTTTCTAAAAAGTCATAAACAGCAACAATATTTTGAGGTATCTGCAATAGATGTAATATAAAAATATGTATGGTTTCTATTAATGACAAAGTTTTATATACTGGAATCCTGGTGTTGTTAGTTTCCTACATTCATAATTTAAGGAAGTACAAATTTCAGCTGAATGTTACTGAAAATTGAGAAGCATATTTTTTCCATTCAAGTTTATGGTCCTCTTCTTTAGAGCCTATTGGTCTTTGTTTTTATTTTTAGTGTTCATAGATGTCTCAAACAACTGCCACATTACTGTGCTATTTTGGTTTTGCCCTAGATATACCACTCTGACTTTCATTCTATCTAATCGGTACTAGTTTATTTTATCTATAAAAATTCTTGAGTTGAGAACTCTGTTTTCTAACATTTCAGCATAGCCACCCAGGAGTTTTTAGTTCAGGGCTTGCATCTGAGGTGATGGAATGTTATCTCAGACTCCCAAGGCAAAGAGTAAAGTTCCAGAAACAGGAGCAGACTGAAAAGAGCCGTTTTGTTCTCTATCCTGAGAATTAGAGTATTTGCAGTTAGGAGCATTTGTACAGATTATTTACTTAAAGGAATGTGAAGAGTGATTCCCAAGATCCAGTTTTTAAAAGTATATGCATTTATTTAGTACTTTACAGTTCATAAAACTACTCAAATGTGTTATCTGACTTGATGATCACAACCCTATGAAGTAGATTTGGCAGGGTTGTTATTATTCCCATCTGTTGGGTGTGGAAACTGAGGCTTCGTTGCTTATTTGAAGATAAACATCTATAACCTTACATTTTTAAGCTTGTAATTTATTACTCTTTCAAATACACCTAATCATTTTATTAGGTGTATGACTATTCTTAGGGTTAAACATGAATTCATAAAAACAGCTTTTATGTTTTATATGGAATCCTTTTTGCCTTTCCTAAAATGTCATTAAAACTTCATTTTATAAAAGTTTATTATGGGAGAATGTTAGTCCTACTTTCATGACCTTGAACTGCACATTTCACAGCAATTGAGTAATTCTGCCCTAGTTGGTTTGCCATGAAAATACTTTGGACATAGATAAAAGGGGCAATTGTTTGGTCACTTTCTTTTCAGTTTTTAAAACTGCTGTGTTGGGTAATCACTTAGTAGTACATACATAAATTTAGTGTGTGTGGTTGTTAGTGATGGGGAAAAAAAATCACAAGGAAATTTGATTATCGTATAACAGAAGGTAGAATATATATGAATAAAGATTTGGAATAGGTTTTGTAAAAGAGGCAAATAGTAGATGCCCAGTTAATATTTATTAATGAATACCTTTTTTATTAATGAATGAATTAATTGACTTCCATGAGTTAGGCTATTAGGAAGAAAATATGTTAGCATGAAAACATACTGATTCTAGGACAACAGTATGTAAATAGACTACATTACAGTAGGTGACCTGAAATGAGAAATTGTGTACTTGCTTTCAGTAAAATTCATACTGGTTCAGAGTAAACTTTGGCATAGAAATTTTCCTATAATTCGCTAAAATCAAGTAGATTGGCTGTCTTTGGTGCTCTTGGAGTTTTTATTGTTATTTTTCAGAATTTTTATTATTATGATTTGCCAGATTTACTTTCTGTCTTTTCTTCTTCATTTACTAAGTGCCATTTGAGGGGTATAGACAGTGATATTGCATACTTTCAGGGGAAGGAGCTGCCGTTTTCTAGGATATTTGTGGAAGAAGTGAGGTATTTGCATCTTGAAATATAATAGGACCAAGCCAATCAGAAAGGTGTGGAGAGGCATTCTAGACAAATGGAATACATTAGGAAAGCATAGAGGGGATATTTTCATTAGAGCAGAGGGTTTGTCTTGCAGAAACAATGGGTGAAGAGGTAATTTGGGGTCAGATTATAGGGACTCTTGACACCTGTAAGGGGTTTAGATTTTGTTCTCTAGGCCTATGCTCTTCTAACTGGAGTATACATTCTTCTGAGAGCAACTATGTGGGATATGCAAGTCCACAGGATAAACATACATATCTTCTAGGAGCATCACTTTTTAGAAGTTTTAGGGGTAAAATAACTATTTTTATATGAAGATATTAATAGATTTATGAAATATAAAACAAAATTTACATGCAATTTTAAGATAAGATTCTAAGATTGAAGATAAGATTCCAGTAAGATTCTAAAGGAAATTTGTGCTTCTAGAAAACCAGTTTATCCTATAAAGATAGGTTTTCCTTATCCTCAGCTGTTACACCTCTTCAGTAGACCAGCTTGAAAGATAAAGGTCAAAGTAGTATGCAGGCATTACAAATTTGTTTTAGGAAGATTGATGGGGAGAAAGAACTAAAATTAGGAGGCCAGGAGGAGACTATTTAGATAATCTAGGACTCAAGTTAAAGACAGTCCTTGGGAAGAAGATTAAGGGGAATTTCAAAAGAAGATTAAACTGGACTTGGTGGCTTATGATACAGGAGAAGTGGTTTATAAAGTTAAGTGAAAAGCCAGGCATGTCTTCCAGGTTCTGGGCTTCTGTGACTGGGAGCATGGTGATGATATTAACAGAGATAAAGAAGTTAGGAGGAGGGTATGAAAGTGTAGAAAGGGATAGCAGTGGCAGTAAGGGACTGATGTATTTATTATTTGGTATGTTGAATTAGAGGGGGTCTGTAGGATACCAAAGGGAGAAATGGCAGGTAGGCAATTTAAGAAGGGGAAGCAGGAATAGACCTGTGAAGAATGTGTAGATTTTGGAAATTTATTCATGGAAAATAGATGGGTCCATGATAGTTGATAGCATGTCTGAGATTCAGAGTAGACAAGATGATTGAAGGTTTTGCTTTGGTCCACAATACTAAATAGGAGAAAGGAATAGGGTTATAAAGATGGATTCAGGTAAGGGATAATCCATGGAAAGTGTAGTAGTATTACAAAAGCAAAATGAATGTCAAATTTGGAAGAGGATATTGTTATTGATAAGTAATAGAGAGATCAAATGGAAGATAGACTGAGAAAAGATCATTAGATTAGACAGCTGTGAGTTTGTGGTGAAACTCAAACAGTTTAAGCAGAGTAATGAGGACAGAAGGACACGATTTTGTGAACCATAAAGAAAAAACTTGTTTCTTTTTTTCTACCAGAACTCTCTCTCAATCTGAGCTTTATATGAGGTAAAAAATCTAATTTAGTATTCCTAAAAGCAATAAAATGAAACATTTCATGTGAGAATTGTTTTTTTTTTAAAAAAGGAAAACATAGAGGAAGCAACTCATATATTAAATAATGAATTATTTTGCATTTCAAAGCTTTCAATTTTGAGGGTTAGTGGTGGAACCACACATCCTTTTGGCATTCTGGCTCTAAAGAAAGTCAATGTTAATTTTGACAGCTTGGGCTGTGGTTCTGAAAATTATAACCTGTTCTTACCTTTATTCTTCTGTACTTTTCTGGAACAAAATATTTATATGGGATCCATATAGATTATACATATCTTTTATATATGTGATATATAAAAATATATATTACATGCATATTGGATAATTGGAAATATATTGTGCTGAACATTATCAAAGGTTAGTCACTATATAACTTGGGCACCATTATCCTTTAAAAACTGGGTTTAATTTAAAATTTTATTTCTTGTTAGTAGTTTCTTTAAAAACTTAGTTAAAAATAAATACAAGTGATATTATGGTAAAAAAATTTGTATCTAATAATTTTTGGAGATTTAGAGTTTAAATGATTTAAATTAGAAATAACAATCATACATCTATTGTGATGTCAATTAAAAACTAGAATAATTTAAATTTCTATAATTTAGGGATTGAATCTTTATTTATTGGATTTTAAATGTACATACATGCCTGTCAGGCTATTTAAATATTCAATAACTTGTAATAATATTTAATTCTATTTGAAAACCTACACAAAAGTATTAGATTCACAGCATGTCTGGGGAAATAAATTATTAAACTTTAACTTGATGCCACAAATACATTCATTTTTATGTATTCTGATAAGATCTCTTTAAAATTATTTGTTTTCACAGTATTAAATATTAAAATATATAAAATACGTATACTATAGATAAGTTAACAAATGGTAAGATATAATGATATAGTAAACTCAGTATGACTTAGTAATCATGATCTACTACTTTTTTTTAAAAGACAGTGAACCTATTTTAATACAGTATTATTACTGTTTCGTTTGGCTTCATAAATAAACCATATCAAACATTTACTTCAGATTATTTTGTAGCAAAATAGATCAATGTCAAAATTTATATTATAGATTTTTGCATATACTCTGAATTGACTGAATTTTAGTTTTGAAATTAATATCGTATTTAAGAACTGTACAATCATTGATTCTTTTTATTGAGGCAAGTTTAGAATTTTTTTTTTTTTTTTTTGACACAGGGTCTTGCACTGTCTCTCAAGCTGGAATGCAGTGGTGTGATCATTGTTCACTGTAACCTTGAACTTCTAGGCTCAAGAAATCCTCTTGCCTCAGCCCCCTTGTAGCTAGGACTATAGACATATGCCACCACACCCAGCCAATTTTTAAAGTTTTTATGGAGGCAGAGTCTTGCTGTGTTGCCCAGTCTGGTCTGGAACTCCTGGCCTCAAGCCATCCTCCTTCCTCAGCCTCCCACAGTGTTGGGATTACAGGTGTGAGCCACTGCACCTGGCCTCAAGTTTAGAATTTTAATAGGAAAACTAGTTTTTTAAACTCAGGAAGTTGTGAAATTAGCCCACATGGTGACTTTTAAAATAAAAGTCTCTTTGTAAGTTTTTTATTTAAAAATTTACCTATTGCTTATAATTTAAATTATGACCACCTAAAGTTGATTCCCATATCACATAATAGATGAACAAATGGTATTGTAAGAATTTTGATTGAGAAATGTAAATGGTATTTTTTGAGGTGAGGTGATATGTTTAATCTTAAATTGATAGTGACTTTAAGATAAAAAAAAACTATTTCTCAAGCCTTCTATTAAGGATTTAATACCAGATTATTAAACCACATTAATTTGGGATGAGTTTAATGTGTAATATATTGGGTTTTTAATTTGCCTCAGTTCATTCAAAGCTTTCTCAATATGTTGGGTGGATCAACATTTTGGTTGATTTGATAGAGTATAACTTTCCATTCTGAGACTTCCAATATATTCCTCTTCTCCTCTCTGGCTTAGATTTTGTTCTTGGTTTGTTATATTTACCATTTAGATTGTTTTCTCCACATACATCATGCCACCACCAGCCTCCTAAAGGAGAGAGATATGCAATTTAATGAATATAAACTCACATGTAGTTACTGTTATATCTCCCTATGAGTTTATCATCCTTTCTTATAAATATTACAGCATTGTAGATGCATGTGTCCCAGTTTTAAATAATCAGTATAAATCTCATGTATATAACGAAAATTGAAAATCTGTGAAGGATTAGAGGTAAAGTACCTGGTTGAACTAGAATTAATATTTTTGTTAAGATAATTAAGAGATTTTACCTATAAAGAAAATGCTTATTTGGGGTTGGGATTTTAAAGAGTTGATGTTGTATATTATAGCTAATACTGTGGAGTAGTGAAGATATGAAAATAAAGTATTGGTATCAGAAGAGGATACCTGAAGAACTTTCTGGACAGTTGAAGCGTCCCTTTGCTTTGTGATCCCAAGTAGAAAACACCAAATCTTTGTGTTCTGGGAGTGCATTGGGGATGTTGCCAGTAATTTCAACTAGGTGTAGTGTATAGTTGGTTTCATGATCTCCCAAGTGAAAAGAATATTCAATATGATGTTTGTTGTCTTTCCAGTCTTCCAGCTCAAATCGTAAAATGTGCTTAGAGTGCTTCACTATGGAGTATATCTTCTCTAGGCCCAACCAAAATTCTCCTGAAAAGAAAAGTTTTAAAAATCTGTGAATTGTTAACTACAGATTGGTCACAGATAGTTTTTTAAAGAGTGTCTTTAATTGGTATAAGTAAATAAGGTGTTTAGTCTTGGATCTCTTTTAGAGTCTCTTAAAATACATCCTTTCTAAACAATTTTACTGAAGGTAGTTGTATGCACAAAAATGTTAATATATCTGCTTAAAGTCTGATTATCCTTTCTAAAATGTATATTACAAGACATGTGAAACATAGTACATTATTATAGATATTTTAGGTCTGGTCATTGGTAAAATACTATCTCACTTCTAAGTATATAGAACAGCTTTTCTGTCAGCTATTAATATCCATGTACAGTCAAGAGATTTGTTAAGTATTCCCAGAGCCTTGGTTAATAGTGATGTCATTTTCCTCAAATATAAACCTGGCCTTTGGTATTTGTTTGATATATATGTTTTCTTTGTAAAAAAAAGAAGCGAATAAATTTTTAAAAATATTTTAAATTAAAAAGTGTGGTTCTTAATAACTTTTCTCTGTAATTTTAAAAATTATTTTATTTGGAATTAAAAACATAAATAACAAATATAAATAGATCATTCTTTATTGCAATTCTTTTTATTAAAGTATTAATATTTTCATACTGCTGTTGAGTTTTAGTAGGAAGCTTCATTTTAAGGATTACTGGTAAATTCAAGTATAAATGGGTTAATTTCTTATTAGAAATAGATGAGTATTCTGGACTTAACTGTCAGCTGTTTACTTTTGGGTTACACTCACTCTTAGAAGATTTGGGGCTATAAATCATAACACTGAATATACCTTCTAGTTAGGAATTTAACTGGTAGTTTGAATATAAAATTTTTTAAATGGTCAAATAGTACTGAGCATTTAAAAATTTGATATAGCTGGGCATGGTGACATGCACCTATAGTTCCAGCTACTTGGGAGACTGAGGCAAGAGGATCGCTTGAGCCCAGGAGTTCAGTCCAGCCTGGGCAACATAGTAAGACCCTGTCTCTAAAAAAGTAAATCAATTAAAAAATAAAAATTTAATATAATAATATTTTTTACTTTATAAGTGAGTACTTATACATCATTCATGGATTTGTATAAAGTACTTTTGGATTTTAAACATATTATTTATTTTTATTGTGCTTATTTCATATTATTTTTTTGTGATCAAAATAGAATAATCAGCATAGAGTTAACTCATTCATTTTAAACCATATTTTCTATAGTATACATTTGTAATATTTAAATCATTGCAGTTTTAACATTTGTATATCTGGTAATTTTCTTGTCCTTTATAACCTCCAATTAATTGATATCTAACATGTTAATGAGAGAATAGAACCAATAATACTAGGGATAGTTGTCTTCATAACCTACTCATAGCACTTACTATTTATCTAAGCACATAGCAGTTAATCAAAATTGTCTTTAGTAATTATAATTATAAACTACTAAATTAAATTGTATTAAGTACAGTTAAGAACAGACATGTAATTGTGATAAATGTAATTCAATTAGTGACAATTGTAATGAGTGTAATTACTAACAAATGTGTAATTATTTGATAATAAGTTTTATGAAGGCTGAGATTGTTTCTTTCATTGCTACTTTCCCAATGCCCAGTCCATAATAGGATCTCAATAAATATTTGTAAATTAACGTGTGAATGAATGATTGAATGTAGCCACCTTACCATCAAGCCTCCCAAAACCATATTTGTAGTTCTCCCAAGTTTCATTGAAGTTTTGTGATCCATCTGTTCGTTGTTGAATTAACGTCCATGGACTACCTGAATAAAATGAACAAAATTCTGTATTTTTAGTAGACTGATGTTAACAGATGTAAATAATACTGTTTGTTTTTTTGTTTGGTTTTAATTGGTGGTTTTGTCAAGTAGTTTATTAATGTTACAGCAATACATTTCATTATTTATTATGGTCTCAAAAAGTTAAGTGAAGAGCAGCTGAAGAATTTTGTCTTAGTAAACTTATTGACAATAGTCACTTCAGATTTTTTTATAGAGGAAAAGGAGAATATTGAATGAATACATAAATGAGATAAATGTAAGTACTAGATTTATATTAATATTCATGTTATATATATATCATTTATACATATGTGTGTATACACATAGATAGAGAAAGAGTATGAGAGAGAGAGAATACAAAGATAACAGGGTTAGGCTTACTAATGGGTAGTGAGTAACTTGAACTGACTACTATTTTCTCCTTAGGCAGGTTTTACCTGATTTAACATCACAGTAGACATTAAAAACTTGAGCGTTGCTGGGTCTAATGGCATACATGCCACTTGTATGTTCACCTCTGTTATAAATGGTGGTACAATCAGGAGGAATGCCTAGAATCAACAAAATGTTATTACATGGGATTTAATAACAGGAAAGATGTCTTTGGAGCTTGAGATTTTACTTGACATTTCATCAAACTGTGGCAAATGTAGGTGTTTTTAGTAGTGTTTATGCTAAATCATTTTTATTAGATGGCATGTTATGTTACTTAAAGAATGCAGAAATAGTTATTACCAAACTGAGTTCTTTTTAAGAAAAGTGACAAAATCAGAATTTTAAGCACATTAGTATTTTTTGCTAGATGTAGAAAGAATCTAAAGTGGCAAAAATACATGTGAAACAGTACAGTGCAACAGATATATGTGGAAAGAAGGAACATTACCTGGAGAAAATTAATAACAGATCTATTCCATATGAATTACATAAAAAATGAAGGTCTAAAGAATGTATCATTGGGTTGTAGTTTGGCTGGGACTGAAGACTTATTTCCCACAGCTTTTGTTATTGAGAAAAATTTCAAGGAAACGTGAAAGTGGAAAGAATTGTTGAAGAGAACACCATAATCTTTCTATCTATATTGAACAATTGTTAATATTTTGCTATATTGCTTTTATGCACACACACATACACAAGTATGTCTTTTGTTGTGCTGTTTGAAAGTAATTTGCAAATATCATGATCCTTAACTCCTTAAATATTTCAGCATGTATTTGTTAAGAGTTTATCCTCTTCCATAACTATAATACTTTTGTCACATCTAGAAAACTAATAAACATTTCATATTATCTAATAATCAAGTCCATATTTAGATTTCCCTGATTGTCTTAAGAATCTTGTTTATAGATTTAAAAAGAACCCCAGGATCTAATTTAGGTTGACACATTGTATTTGGTGATATGTCTCTTTACTCTTTTAGTCTAGAACAGGTCCTAAGAATAGGGAATTTGATGATAATATCTTCAAAAAGGAAACCCACCAAAGTGTCTTACCATCATGTTCTACATTTTTTATTTCATTCAGCTGAAGAAAGGGAGTAGTTCTTGGTGCTCTTGGCTTGGAAGAAAGAGAATTTTCTGTGGGTTCTTTAATACCAGTCCTTCTGAGCTGATAAAAGAATATAAATCTACTTTTAAAAATGGTACTGAATATATAATTAGGAGAAATCTGAGTAAGGATATCAAAAGTACAATTTATATACATCTTTTTTTTAAATTTGTATACATCTTGTCTTTTAGTTTATAGTAAGTTATTGCTTTTGATGTTAAAAGGGATAAACAGTGCTATTTAGATTCTACAGATTACCCATTTTCAAGATATTTAATTAGGTACATTATTTAATAAGTTAAAAAAAATAAAGCAATGCAAAAAAACCAGACATGGGTCAAAAAACAGAGCAAGGCCAAAAGCAGAGACTTTGCTTTTCTTAGAATATTTTAATATATTCTTTTTACTTACATGAACAGAATATGTTTAATGTTCTATTCAGTAACATAGGCAGATTTTAAATTTAATAATTCTTAATTGCAGGTCTTATTGATTCTCAGAACTGCCATAAAGACATAGCACATAATTTGAACAAGGCTTCTTTCTTGATAGTTTTTGACCTGTAAACATATCTATAGATGTTATCACGCTGGCAGGTTTATTTGCTTACACTCAGTATATTTGATAATTCATTGTTAGTTTAGCAATAACATTTTATTTTTATATAAAGCATGTTGAGTTTGCAATTTATTGAATGATAGCTTTTCTTACTGATGATGAGAAAATCAGAATATATAACATCTTGCATTATTAGTGTTGGTTTCTTGATACTGGCATAAGTGACATTTTCTAGGATGTAGTTTATAAAGATCTGTTGTAAAGCTCACTTGCTGGATGTTAGCCTTTTCTATTAAGTAACTGTGTGATCTTACAGTCACTAAACTTTTTAGAGTTTTGGTTTCTGAACTTAAATGTGGAATTTGGATGAGATGATCTAAAGCTTCTTCCAACTCAGAAATTCATTGTTTTGGTTTCTTCATTTTATTTTTAGATAGAATGTATATCATTATATAATAGTGACATTTTGCTTTTGTGAGTGGTTTCATTTAATCGTAGTAAATGATATAATAAAAACAAATTTAGAAAAATAACCTATGTAATAAGGATATTACGGAATCAAATGTAGTTGGCAAAAAAAAATTTGGAAAATTCGCATAGCCTACTAAAATTATTGTTTGTTTAGTGGAAATCAATAGTAATTTCTTTTATAATTCTTAGGAACCATTTTTTACCAGTTTTCTCTGATTCTGTATTTTTTGACTCTCTTGAACGGTTGTTCAGGAGTATTACTAATTAATACTTTTAAATTATTGCACTATAAATGGAAATACTTAGATTCAGACATAGCTTTATTCTAAATAAATTCCTTCCTTCCTCCCCTCACCAATTGTTTACATTGTAGATTATTTACATTGTTGGTTGTTGGCCTTTAATTATCAGGCACGCAGTTTCTAATAATGCAAGTTATAAGAATCATGGCGAGTGTTTATTAGCTGTGATGAATATGACATTACCTTTATTAATCCAACAGATATTTATTGAGCACCTACTGTTTGTTATTCGGTGTTTTATATTCTGGGGTACAGCAATGGAAACAATGGAAAAAAATCCCTATACTCATGGATTCTACATTTTAGTGCAGGAATAGGCAAGATAAATAACTAAAATATATATTATGTTTACATAAATGTAAGTGTTAAGGGGAAAAAGTAGTTAAGGAGGTAGAAGCTTTCAGGGATGGGATTAGGTGGTTGTCATTTTTGAGTAAGTGACCTGGGAATGCTTCGTTGAGAATTTTATATTTGGTAGGGACCTAAAGGGAATGAAAGAGTGGGCCATAAAGATACCAGGTCAAAGAGCATTCCAACTAGAAGGAACAACAAGGACAAAGGCCCTGAGGTGGCAGAATGTTTGATGTGTTTGAGTAACAACGAAGAGGCTAGTACGAGAGAAGTAAGGGAGATAATGAAAGTTCAGGTCATCTGAGTCTTAAGAGCCAATATGAGAGAGATGGGGAACCCACTTACGTCGTGGGGTTTAGAACAAAGAGAAACATGATCTAATTTAAATGTTAATAGGATAACTTTAGCTGCTGTGAATTTTTTTTTTCTCACAACAATCCTATAAGATAGTTTCTGTTATTATCTTCATAGGATATGTGAGGAAACTGAGAAACAGAAGGGTTAAGAAATTTATTCAAGGCCACACAGAAAGTTTCAGAGCCACGATTTAAACCCAGGTAGTTTATTACTTTCACAGTCTGAAATCTTAACAGTCATGCTGATGCAATTATTTTACTCATGATCCAATTAAGGCTTTTAAACAATTTTAGGGTCCACTACTTCTATAAACCAATGTAAAAGTTTGGGCATACCATTAAAATATTGACTTACCTGATTTTCTATTTCTTTTATTTGACTATGCTGTTGGTTTAATTGTTTATATTGTTCTTCCACAGTCTGGAGAAGGTCTTTGATACTGTTATCTTGCTGTTCTACAAAAGTCTGGGTATAGATTGTAGTTGGTTAAAAGTGTCTTTCCTCTTTATTTTTTGTTAGAGTTTTTATTTCCTATAACACTATCACACAATCTAAATTTTTTAACTAATAGTGTATTAGAAAAATAAATATTGATAATCAATTTTTCTTGTATGCATCTTTCAAATAGTACATACTTTTGTTCTTAAAGTTTCACTTAAAATGTACCATCTCTAAAATTTGATTTTTGGAACTTCAATTAAAAGAAAAAAACCCCAGTGTATTTTAATAGGAATAAATCTTTACCATTTACTGTATTATGTTTATTCATTTTAAACATAGGAGAATAGTTTTCAAGTTTTAATACCTGTAACTTTTTTTTACCTCTAGTAATTTGCAATAGTGTAATGATTTAGTGTTCTATATTTTATTACCTAACTGATTTATAATTTTCACATGGAATGTAAACTTTAGTTGTTTTCATATATAATATTAGGGAAACAAAAACTATGTAAGAGAAAATTTATTTTCTGGAGGTTATTTTTCTTGAGAAAAATTAAGTATTTCAACAAGGCAACAAAGTATTTCAAATAGCATGTCTTAAGATTTTTTTTTTTTTAAGATCCACATTGAAAACATAATCATGAACCCACTTTGATTTCTACTTACTTTAAGTGAAGTTACTGCTGGGTGTTCCTGAGTTTCAGGTTGATTTTGAATTAAATTAGCTAATTGCTCCTCCAAATATCTCACTTTTTGTTGAAGTAGAATTTTTTCTTCTAGGAGGCTTTCAAGTTTTGAGTTGAGTTCAAGTGACATATTCTTCACTTCTTCATTTTTGACTTGTAGTTTGTATGTAGTTCTTCTCAGTTCTTTTTCTTCTTCTTTGATTTCATTGGTTTGCAGTGAGAGATCATAAAAAGACTGATCAAATATGTTGAGTTTTTGAAATATGTCATTAATTTGGCCCTTAGTCTTATGGACAAAGTCTTTAAGACCATGTCCCAACTGAAGGAGGCCATTGGCTAAAATTTTTACATCATCTAACATAGCAAATCTTGATATTGGCTCTGAAGATATAGTATCAAGTGACGAATTGTTTTGGTCAATTCTTGAAGAAATAACTACAGGAACAATAAAAAGAATGATCTTAATCATGTACATTTTTATCCTAATTTAATTTCAAGCGATTTCAAACTTTTTTTCTTCTGGAAGCAGACCTAGACTTCTTAAGTCTACATATACACCACTATTTGCCACATGAAATGTGAGATTGGCAGGTAAATATAGTTAATAATTAAGCTTTGTTAACTTGTACAAATGTGACCTTCTTCCACATTGAGTTAGATCAATGCTGAATGAAATCAAAGAAATGAGTAACTAACTTAATAGGTAATTTGAAATTGTTATTGTATTTAGCTATATTATAAGCTATACTTTCAGTGTTATGATATCTACCTGTTAAAAGCTTAATTTTTTACGGTTTTAAAAGACATTTATAAATCAAAAACAAACTTTTGATGTGTAAATTCATTATTAAAGTTGAGGAAAAATTAATGAATTAAGTATTCATTTCTCAAGCTGTATTTTAGTTCTTAGGAAACAGTGACCCATTCCCCAGAATGCCTTCTTTCTGAAGCTTTTCTCTACTCCTTCAGGTGATATTATGGCTCTCAATACTATATTCTTATGGTACTCTATAAACTAACATGTATATTCCTTATTATTTGTCACTATAATTATTTGTTAGTATGTCTTTTTGCATCATATGTGTCTTAACCATCCTTGTATATGATCACAAAATCCCGTACATAATAAATGTCATTACAGACATTTCACCCCCTTTCTTGATTATGTTTTGTCCTTATTTCTAGGCTCTTTTCCACATGCCCACTGAAGAAACAATAGATATTTGGTTTTCTAAGATCGAACTAGAATTAAATCTTAAATACTTTCAATGTCTGAAACCATTTGCCCATCAGAAGTTTTTCTGAAGTTTGTGAGCTTAGTGACAATTTTGATAATAAAAATTTAACAAAAAAATATTAACAGTATTTCTAAAAATGAATGTTCCATTGAGCTTCTTAGTGTTAGAAGGAGAAATACTAAATGCTTAAATATGTGATTATACTTAGTGTTTAGATTAAGAACTTTGTTAGAAAATAGCAGATCCTTGAAAACTGCCTAATCTGGACATAAATTAATATGGTGAAATTGTTGAGAGTATGGGTTCTGAAGTCAGACTATGGTCTGGGTCCAAAAGCTAACTCTAGATATCTGCCCTTGGACAAGTTACTTAACCTCCTCATACCTTAGTCTCCTCATCTGTAAAGCTGGGGTAATTATAATACATAATTCATAGGATTATGAGAATTTAAAAAAAATAATACATGTAGAGCACTGACAACAGTGTCTGGCAAATAGGAAGTACTCAATATGTTAGTTTTTATACCACACAAAACTAACCTGTGTACCTGTGTATAATCAACCCTACCTAAAAGAAATTTTTTATGAAGTTAATAGCTTTTAAACAAAGGGAAAAACTTTGACATAACAAATTTTAGTGTAAATTATAAATTGTCAAGCAAAATTTAATAAAGTGAACCACTTCCAAATTTCTATTCTTCGAAATGCTTCTTCCTGGTATAAAATGGAGGCCCGTACTTTTGATGATTTAGAATTCGGGCTTTGATTTATAGTTGCAGTAAAGGTAGTATACCATAGTGGTTAAGGGCATGTTTCTGAAGCAAGTGTGCCTGAATTGGAACCCTGGCTTTGTTCTTCTTCATCTCTGTGACCCTTGATCAGATTTCTTAGCTTCTCTGTACCTCTGTTTTCTCATCTGTCCAGTGAAGATAACACCTACTTAACAGGGTTGTGTAAAGATTAAAAGTTTAACATTTTCAAAGCACTTAGAACATTACCTGGTATATAGTAAGCATACTTGGTGTATAGTAACATTACCTGGTATATAGTAAGCAATATTACAATCAATGCATTTACAACCATACTATAGTATTTTACTTGTAAAAATTATCTAATCCCATATTAAGATCATGTAAATTGGGAAATTTTGCTAGAATCTAGGTTTTCTAAGTTTTGATCTCTTAGACCTTGGTAAGGAATTATGTCTTTTGATTAGCATGTGTATACTTTTTATTAAGTATCTAATACAGAACCACATAAATATTTGTAGCTGAAACAAAGAATATAAGTAAATAAAAATGCATAAATACTTCCACTAGTGAAGAAAAAACCAAAAAATTTCCTTGTTTTTCATTTTTATCTTACCGTTTGCACTGGTACATGTTATGGAATTTAAAAGTATATGTTGAATTAGAGGAGAAATTTAAATTTTCTCCTTTTTATTTAAAAGAAAAAGTTAGAATTGTAATTATTGATCATGAAGGCCATATTTCAAAACTTCTCTTAACTAAGCTGTCAGGTTTTATGGCTTAAAACTATTAATCCTGATATTTCATCCACCTGCTAGTTGAGGGAGACTGTAGATGGGCCAACTTCTCCCCTACTGCACCATAAACTGTTTATTGGCAAGATCTGTATCTGGTTTTAATTTATATCCTTTATAGCACTTTAGTACAATGCCTTCCACCCTGTAGAAACAATAAATATTTATTGAATGAATAAGAGAAGGATAAAGTCATAACATAGGAGTTTTCCAAGCGTAAAATTTACATAAAGTAAATGCTTCCCCCCCTTTTTGATACGGCAAGCTTGTTTTAGAGAAGGGAGTTTGAAGAGTAACCCCTTTTAGTGCATGGAAATAACTGGACACTAGTACCAAAGAGAGGCTGTGTGAAGGAATTTCCTTCCATATTTGATTGTGTACTAAGATAGTAACCCTTTTTGCATAATTTATGCAATTCCTCACATGTAACACTGATAGAGGCAATGGATACATATTCTTGGTTTATAGTATATTGTCTCTGAGTATAAATATCTGGATAATTTTTTCTTACAGTAATTTGAACTACATTATTGATTATAATTTAAGCAAGTAATTCATGTAATTACAAGCTGTAGAGGTGCTTCAACATGGGACAATGCAATAGTAATAATTTCATAAATGATTTTATGTCTGCCTTCTAATCCCTCCTATCTGAGTACACATTGCTATAGGCACAATCTAACCTTTGCTTGAACTTGTGCCAATTTAAATAGAACCCTGGTTTACACAGTAATCCTAACATTTTGGGACGCCGAGGCAGGAGGATTGTTTGAGGCCAGGAGTTTGGGACTAGCTTGGGCAACGTAGCAAGACCCCATCTCTTAAAGAAAAAAAAATAGCTGAGCATGGTGTTGTGCACCTGTAGTCCATTTTCTCTGGAGACTGAAGCAGGAGGATTGCTTGAGTCCAGGAGTTTGAAGTTGCAGTGAGCTATTGATGATGCCACTGCATTCTAAACCAGGCAACAGAGTGAGACCCTATTTAAAAAAAGAAAAGAAAGAAAAAGAAAAGAACCCTGGTCAAATATAATCAGTAATGTTATAAAAATTAAAACATTTATGCCAAAGAAAATAAGAATCTTATAAAGAAACTTAGGTCCTAATTTAAGGATTTCTAGTTTCTAGGAACCAATATTCAAAATTTCTTAGCTACATAGAATTTTAGGATATTTAAGAGCCTAAATTGTTTAAATTCGAAGTAAAGCATAGTCCTTTATCCTCCACCAGGTTGTGCAGTATGACTTTCAAATAAAACAAAAGGTATTTTGGCTCTTTTGTACATAGTATCTCTTTAATTTCTTCCTTTTTAGCTATGATAATTTGTTTTTTAATTAATATATTTGACAGATTCTGAAAGTAGTTGAGGAAAACACATTTATAAATAGAAATGTTTATATTAATTAAAATAAGGAATAATGCCAAATAATATATTAGCTCCTCTTTACTCCCTTTGTCCAAAACAGTACTATCCAATGCAAATATAATATGAGCCATATATGTAATTTAAAAATTTTAGTAGCCACATTAAAAAAACCAAAAAGAAGGTGAAATTAATTTTAATAGTATATTTTATTTAATGTATAAAAATTATTTCAATATATGATCAATATGAAAGTATTAATTAGGGGTTTTATTTATCCTAAGTCTGTAAAATCCATTGTATATTTTATGCTTCCAGAACATCTCAGTTAGAACCAGTCACATATCAAGTTCTCAACAGTCTGACTGGACTATCTTATTGGACAGCATAGATCTAGAAGTTGAGTAAACTTTGGAGGAATCATTTTATCTATCTTACTTTTCTGTGTGTTTTCACTATTAATACATGTTAAGTTCTTTTAATGTTGGAAGTAGTTATTGTGAAAACTCAGATATTTCAAAAACTTATAAAAAATAAAAATCTTGACTCTTCACTATGAACATTTTGGAGTCTTTCAAACCAGATCCATTGATATATAAGTCATTCAAGATCTTAATATTTTAAAATGTATTTTCATATGAGTGCCTATAGATTTACCATATCCTTTTTAATGGCTCTAGAATCCTCTATTGTATGAATGTCCCTATTAATGATCATTTAAGTTATTTCCAGTTTTCTAATTATAAACAGTATTCAGAAAATATTTTTATATATGTGTGTATTTTCATATAAATTCATAGATGTTGACTTTTAAATTATGATTGCTTTTGTTAGACTGTCATTCAAAAAGGTTGTACCAATTTACATCCCTGTCAGAAGTATATGAGTATTTCTCTTTTCCCATATACTTTTACCAGTGCTTTTAATGAAACAGGTAAAAAATACTGAAAAATCTAACAGGCAAATACATACCTAGTTTGTTTTCCTGGCCATCCATGTTGCTTTCTTTGTGAATTTCCTGGGTATGTATGTAATTCTCCCTAATTCCCCCTCACCCCCTGCCTTTTAAAGTTTGTCTCTTTCTGACTAATTTTAGGAATTATTTACATGTTATGGATACTAAATCTTTGTCACATATAAGTGACAAACAGCATCTTTCCATTTTTTCATTTTTCTTCCTCCTGTGTTTATGGTATCACTTGCTATGTAGAAGTTTTAAATTTTATATCTTTTATGATTTGTAGTTTATGCTAAGAAATGCCTTCCTTACCTATAAAATCTGGTCTCCTTAAAGTTCTTCTAGTACTTTTGTGGTTTTATTTTTATTATTTAAGCCTTTGATTAATCTGCAATTTATTTTGATAAAGGGATGAAATATGAATTCATCTTTTTTCCCCTAATCGACTATCTATGTTTACCTTCTTGGTGATTTGAAATTTCTTTTAAGGAGTGTTTTAAATACAAAGTAAAGACTTACTATGTTTATTTGGGAATTTATTAGTAGGGTGAGTAGTCGAGTGGAAAAGACTCTGGATTCAATTGCATGCCTTTCATCTTCAGAGATGTCGACTTTAAAATTGTATTGCCCTTCTACCTGTGAAATTAATACAAAAATAAATTAATAAAAATAAAATTGTATTGCCTATATTGGAAGTCAAACATAGTTTATAGATAACGTTCAGTGAATTCCCATTTAACCTGGAATCTAAATACTTAGAATTGTGAAGTAACTAAATTTTTGTGTGCATTCAGCACTGTTCACTATTTATTCAGTAAATATGATGCACTGTTTAGGCCCTGAGAATATAGCAGTTAAATGGAGGGACAAGGTCCTTGCCCTGATGGAGTTTGGGCATTGTTAGAGGAGATATAAAAATAATAAGTAATACATAAATGAACAAGATACTTACAGATTGTGTAAAATTGTGAGTGAAGTAACAAAGCAATGTGGTGGGGGCTAGGTAAAGGTGAGGCTTTCCTACATTTGAAAGATGGGAATGGACCAGGCATGTCCATGCCCACAAAGCAAAGATAGTAGTAATCCTACTGTAGAGATTTGGGAGCAGGGGGTGGGTAAGTAGGGTGGGGAAGCATAATGTAGTTTGCATTTCCGTGTGTTTTGTATGTCTATCTTACTTGAAAATTTCTCATTGAGATTTGTGGGCAGATTCTTTAATCCCAAATCCTCCTATGAGCCCCGTTTATTCTGTGTTATTCTGTGTTCACAACAGTTATCATACTACATTATAATTATTTGCTTGTCTGATTTCTCCTCTAGAACATGAGTTCTCTGAAGTTAAGAACTTTGTCTTTTATCTCTGTATTCTCAGTATTTAGTATACTGTGGATATTCAGTAATATTTGTTACAATAAGGAGTTTTAGACATAATTAGGACCAATATATTATCATGTGCTTTGGATTCTGTTCTCTTCCACCATCTCAAGAATGTTACATTCTTGTTCTAGTATGTGCAAACTCTGTCTTAACTGAATTCTTTTCATTAGGATTTAATCAAGCTCAAACCTTTCCTATTTTAAAAGACTTTCAATGTTTCCATATTCTGTCTCCAATTATTACATTTTTTTCCGTTCACAACCACACTTTTAAGAATTTCACTTTATTTTGTTATCTTAATTCCTGCTTACTCCTCAACCTACTTTTATAAACCGTTTTCAACCTGAGATTATCAGTGACCCCTCATGTTGCTAAATCCCATTGAAATTTTTCAGTTCTTACCACATTTGGCTTCTTTTTTTTTTTTTTTTTTTTTTTTGAGACAGAGTCTCACTCTGTTGCCTGGGCTAGAGTGAGTGCCGTGGCGTCAGCCTAGCTCACAGCAGCCTCAAACTCCTGGGCTTAAGTGATCCTACTGTCTCAGCCCCCTGAGTAGCTGGGACTACAGGCATGCGCCAGCATGCCCGGCTAATTTTTTCTATATATATTTTTAGTTGTCCAGATAATTTTATTTCTATTTTTAGTAGAGACGGGATCTCACTCAGGCTGGTCTCGAACTCCTGACCTCGAGCGATCCACCGGCCTCGGCCTCCTAGAGGGCTAGAATTACAGGCGTGAGCCACCCACCGCGCCTGGCCCACATTTGGCTTCTGAATAGCATTTTGACACTTAACTATTTCATTCTTGTTATATTTTCTTCCTTTGGTTTCCATGTATTGTATTCTCATGATTTTCCTTCTACTTCTCTGTGGATGCCTTTTCAGTCTTCTTTGCAGGCTCATCCTTCTTTGTCTGACCATAGAGTCTTGGGAATCCCTTAAGATGCCATTCTTGGAATAAAACAGACTACAAATAATTAAATGATATAATTCTGATTCTTCCATAGTTGATGTCCTGGAGTATGATTCTTAGCATGAAAAATGATACATAGATATAAGATAGAAAAGACTAAGTAAAAATCTTATAGTCCTGAATTTGAACTATCATTACGAACTGAGAATATATTTTATGTTAAAAGCATTTTTACTCTCTTTCTACTTAAGTGGGCTAGAAATAATGACTAGACCACAACAATTGTTCACACTGTGGTTTGGAAAAACGTTTCTTAGAAGAACAACAGCTTCTTGGAAAAATGACTGATTCCAGGTCTGGGGAGAAAATGTATAAGAAGAGGCTGGAACATCTCATAATAAAAAACAAAAAGCTATCAAAGACTACAATGACTGAATCAGATGCCGTTTTGAATTTTTTTTTAATTTTCCAAAGATGGGACAATTTGATCATTCATAGGGATGGTAACTGCAGTGTATTGAAATCCATCAAATATGTTTCATCCGTGAGTTTACAAATTATGCTTAAAAAAAGATTTAATGGATCTGTTTTAGAGGATTATAGTGTACCAATTTATTTTTTTGAAAATTGGCCATAATGGAAAAGAATTAAACATTTATTCCTGCCTCTCATATAGTTGCTGACTGGCAAAGCAAATAGTACACGAGGGAAAGCACTTTTCATAGAGATGTTCCAGCTATTAAATAAAAAAGCAATGATAGAGTATTACCTTTTGGCAGCATTAATGAATTAATAGGTTTAGGCATTGATCATCATTGTCTACTAATTGTACAGAAAGAAACAACCAAACATTGTCTTCCTGATAAAGGAACACATGGACATCTGTAAGATATGGTTCATGAAGGTTCATGGTTCATGTTTTTTCGTTCAAAAAACAAAAAAAGAACACAGTATCCTTTATAAAGTGATTTTGCTGAAAAATTTAAACCTAAATATGACCAAGGCTCTAGATCCAACTCTCAATTTACAAAAAACACAGAGGAATACCTTAAATGATACTACAGGGATACAATCAGTAAAATCTAGACTCTGGAAAAATCTACACAAAAACAGTCCCCTTTCTTCAACAAATAAATTGCAAGGACAGAAAAGATGGGGATCTTACAGATAAAAAGACTTCTCCACAAACAGCTAAGTACCTATCTTTTCCTCCCATAGCTTCTGCATACCTCTCTTGTAACACTACATTGTTTTGAAATGATCTGGTTATAGGCACTTCTGCCTCATTAGACTATGTTCCTTAAGAACAAGGATTGGCTTCTTAATCTTCCTTTATTTTCCCTAGTGCCCAACACAATGCCTGACATTTGTTGAAGAATCAGTAAATATTTCCTGTACAAATTTTATTTGATGACTACAGTGTTTAGTCAGTCGCAGTCATCTTTGATCTTAGGTTCTTCTGATTAGCAAAGTGACCAATCATAACATTTCCATATTTGCCTTTTATACTTTTTGACTGTTTTGAGTACAAGTAACTCTTCTCCATTTCTGTAGTATTTCCAAAGTATATGCTTATTGTCAAAGACACTCCCATCCTCCACCATAAAAATTACTTTATTACTTTTTCTAATTGTAAAGATCATATATTTTCACTGTAAAAATTCAAATAAAATAGAGAAGTATAAAAAAAGAAAATAAAGCCATTACTATTAACTAAAAAAAGAAACTCAAGCCATCATTTTTCAGAAATACAGTTATATTCATTCTTTCTCTCTTCCTCTTCCCACCCACCCCCAGGCCGACACACACAGAGTTTTCTATAAATAGGGCAATGCTACTATAGATTCAACTCTGGAACCAGCTTCCCCTATACCCCATTCAATATGCTGGATTTCTTTTTCCACATCAATAAATAGTACTATACTTTGTCAGTTTGGGGACAAACTTCTTATTAATGTACATTAATTAACCAATCCAGTACTGGTGAGCATTATGTTTCGTTATAATTATTTGTAATTATTCTCTATTATAAAAAATGTTGTAATAAATTACTTTGAACACAACCGTTTGCACATGTGTTCAGTTTTCTCCTCAGTGAGTTTGTTGGGGCAAAGTGTGTGTTCATTTAAAATTTCTATATTGCTCTACCACCCACCAGAAAATTGAGGTCTTATTTTCATTGCCCTAGCAGTTGATTAGCAGGGTTTCATAGTACTTGAACTCTTGTTCATCACCTCCAAGCACTAGTTTTCAGGTAAAGTAATTCTCCTTCTTTTTTTTTTAGCCCTTTGATTTGGTGTCTTTTCTTGAATTATTTCTCTTCTCTGTGTTGGAAGCAGAGAGTATTAAACTTTGTGCAAGATGCAAGATCATAAACTAGACAAAAGTCAAATAAATTGAGAGTAGAATGTGATTGTCCCATAGTAACTACTGTATCTAACTCTGTTATGCCCACCATATTGTAATATGTTTTTGAACCATAATATGGAAATTGTACCTCTTAAATCTGTGATCACATTTATACAAAGGCCACATTTATAAATGCCATCTTACTTATATCTGCTTGGAGGAACTAAGATAATATTAGTTTTTTTTAACTTCTTAATAATGTTTCAGTCCATACTCAAAGCTTTATTTCTCAGAAGCCTCCTGTAGAGAAGCCTCAGAAAGCCTCCTGTTTATTGACTGGTGCTCTGATTTCAGCTTTGTCACTTAGTTGTATGTGAAAATCACTTAACTTTCTGGGTCTCGATTTATCTGTGGAATTGGGATATATTTGATAGCCATGTATTTGAATGATTGTTCTAAGGATCAGGTAAAACACTTTATGTGAAAATACTTAGCACAGTGGCTAGCAAATATTAATAATTCAGTATTTATTCACCTGTCTTTTGTGGTATTTAGTGAGTGAGACATTGTGTTTTTATATATATATTTGCTATCATTTATACTGTTGTTTTCACAGAAATCTTCTGTACATATACCCTCAGAGTCTTAATTTTGCCAATCGTCAAGGTTCTGCCAGAAACATAACAGTGAAAGTCCAGTTTATGTATGGAGAAGATCCAAGCAATGCCATGCCGGTAAGAAATGTTCCTTACTTCTCCTATTCTTCATATATGGTTTAAATAGACTTTTTTTTTTTTTAAACCACATTTCTAACTGCATCACTTCCTATATAGATAGTAATGAGTTAACTTAAAGTCTGACTTTTTATTGAGGCTTGGTATATGCTAGGCAACTCCCAGAGATACAAAGATGAATAAAACTTGTAATCTAGATGATATAAAACAAATACATATAAATCTAAAATAGTGACTTTCAAAAGAGGGTCAGGTCAATATCACCTAGGAACTCTATCAAAGTGCAGATAGGTTTTCCCTACTTTTGGCATCTGTGATTCTGAGTCTACTCAACCCCTTTAGAATGTAAGGCCAGATAGGGAGGTGGGAGTTGATGAGTGTTGTATGAGGTGGTATTATACTTTGAAAATGCTCCCCACGTGATTTCAGTATGTGTGGCTCTTCACATCTTGGATGAGAAACTCTGGCATTAATTCTCAATCTTGACTGCACATTAGGTTAAACTGGGAAGCTTTTAAAAATACCAGTGCCCAGGCTGAATCTCATTTGAATTAAGTCATAATCTCTGGGGATCAGAACCATATATCTATATTTTTAAATTTCACCAAGATATTAATTACATTTTTTACATTTTGCAGCCAATCTTGGTTGTGTGGGGTTTTTTTTATTTGTTTTTGTTTTTGTTTTTGACAGAGTCTCGCTCTGTTGCCTAGGCTAGAGTGCCAGGACATCATCATAGTTCACAGCAACCTCAAATTCCTGGGTTCACGCCATCCTCCTGCCCTCAGCCTCCCAAGTAGCTGGGACTACAGGCACATGCCACCATGCCCAGCTAATTTTTTCTATTTTTAGTTGTGTGGCTAATTTTCTTTTTTCTTCTACTTTTAGTAGAGGCAGGGTCTTGCTCTTGCTTAGTCTGGTCTCGAACTCCTGACCTCAAGCAATCCTCCCACCTCGGCCTCTCAGAGTCCTAGGATGACAGGCATGAGCCACCACACCCAGCCCGCAGCCAGTGTTAAGAACCAGAATATGTGCTAATTATTAAAAGATTGGTATAGGGATTCAAAGGAATAGATATTCAGAGGTAGGAGAGAATGCCTTACTGAGGTAACAAGTGAGCATCACATGGAAGAGGTACTTTTGTGCTGAAACCGAAAGTCATTAAAGTGTTAATGGCAGTGGATCTGCCAAGTGGGGGAAGGAAAGCAATTCAAGTTGGGTAATGTCCATGAATAGTGTTGAGTTGCCAGTGAGCCAGAGCTATGGAAGATAAGTCAGAAATAGTAGATTTAGGCCAGACTGGAGAGATTCTTGACTGCCCAAATTGTCATTTAGGATCTGTGGAACGCTAATAAATGCAAGTTCCATGGCAGTAGATTTTTGGCTCAACTAAAGTTGGTAACATATCAACTATCACTGTAAATGTTCAACCTTTGAGAACCCTAGTGGAATGAAATGAGCTAAGAATAGGTGCATTGTTAACAGTCTTATTTTATCCTTCCATATCCATCTTTTAATCAAGTTCTTCTAATGATCTACTTACTAGGAAAGATATTAATATATTTTCTTTTCCCTTATTGCCTCAGTTTTATCAACATTTGTAGATCTTGACAACAGTGAGCACAAATTATTCATCTTTGTATTCTCCTATGGCAGCTATTTCAGATACTTGCATGTAATACGTGCTGAATAAGTGTAGAATTTATTTTTGAGGTCCGGAATTAGCATTTTATGCTCTTTACTATTTCTTCATTTCTGCTGAAGGAATGAGTCTATTATCTATCATAGTTGATGAAAAGATATTAGACTATGAAAATATATGCTTAGTCAGCCTGTATGTGAATTTCCATGAGTTTGAGCTTTTGACAAATGCAGTATACACAAAACCTGTTTTTATTGTTTGTCTAACAAACTCTTCCATATCTTAGCATATACATGGCCCCTTCTACAGAGCCCCAGCTGTGCCCACCCTATACTGGCAGACCACCCCCCTCTTTGGTGTTACCATAACATCTTCTCACTTCTTTCATGAGCCATGTCACTTTACGATTATATGTTTATTTCTTCATCTCACCTATATTAGACTGTGCGCTCCTTGAGGGCAAGGA
Source organism: Lemur catta (assembly GCF_020740605.2). NCBI lineage: Eukaryota > Metazoa > Chordata > Mammalia > Primates > Lemuridae > Lemur > Lemur catta. The sequence goes on from NC_059130.1 coordinate 78,850,774, forward strand.
CTATGTCTTACTCATCTTGATGCCTGTCACAGTGCTTGGTACATAACTGATGCTCAATGTATGTTGCTGAATGATTAAAAATATATGTTAAATGATCAAAAGGGAACTTTCCACTTTATATCATTCATGTTATGAAAGTAAACAAGTTATTTTATGATAAGTGACAGCTTCTCAGAGGGGAAGAAAAGGTACTACATTTGTTTTACTGTGTATTAGTTATGAAAATAATATTTTTATGTTTATGTGAGTGGCTGGTTTGAAAGAGTATATAAGTATGGACATACTGTGTTTGCTTATGTTTTTAAAAATAAGGACTATTTATGCTTATGTTTTTAAAAGTAAGGATTTTAAAAGGGCTATAAGATAATTTTTTGATCGTATAATGTTGATATAAAAAATTATAAACTTTATAATTCTGGTACTGGAACAACATTTTGTGAAAACATACTAAGGTATTAGCAATTTGATGAGATACTACTTATATAAGAAAATCATAATCATTATACTTTTATATACCCTTAAAATAAAAGAACCTGCTTGAAATGTTGCAAAAAGGAACAGAAATACCTGCTAATATGCCCTTTGAATTAAGGATGATGCCTATTAATCCATTTATAAAAGGAAGAAACCTTGAGGTGTTTTACTGGTTGTGTTGATAGAAATGCACTGACATATCCACTTACTTAGTCATGTATCCGTAAAGATGGCTAGCCAGACTTAAGCGTTTAATTTATGGCTAGATATATTGCAAATCTAACTGTCTCACATAGGAATTAGAACTATGACCTTGACATCATTAAGCCATTTATCTAATCAGCTGCCCTAATTAACCACAGTATTCCTGTTAGAATTAAAGAGGCAGATACACAAGGCTGAATTATTTTATCTTTAAACTTTCTCCAAAAGTAGTATCGTATTTATTTTATGTGGTGGATTTTTTTAAAAAAACATGTATATAAAAATTTAAGAATGGAACTCCTCCTCCATTGTACAGTAGCTTGCAGGTAGCACTAGAAGCAAAGGGATTTGAGCTAAAATAGGATTTTTCATATAATTTATAAATAATTTACATTTGACTTTCAGAATTACTCTGCTATTTTAGTGAAGAAGCCATCAATTTGTGTAGTAGATGTATGCCACCATTCTAAGATCATATTTCTTATGTAAATTCCAAATTATGTGCTATATCTAGTTTAAAAATGAATTCTTCACCATCTTTAAGAAAAAGGAAAGAAATGTACCTTATTGCCCCCATAGATATAACTGATAGAAAATTTTTGAATGTTTGAATGTTAGATGGGTCTACCGTTGAGATTTATAGTTAAACAATTGAACTTTTTAATGAACGTCATTAGGCACATTATTCTTCATTGGGCTGATTTTGCCCATTTTTCTCAAATAGTTATTAAATCAGACAAATTCTTACATAGATATGAAACATCTAGCATTTATTACAACAAAGTTTCAACATGCTGTTATTTGTTTCAGGTAATCTTTGGTAAATCTAGCTGTTCAGAATTTTCAAAGGAAGCGTATACAGCCGTAGTATATCATAACAGGTACTGAATTCAAATATTTCTTTCAAAGTTACTCACTTCTCAGTGGCATTGTTAGCACCCACATTAGTGTGTTTACCAAATACTTTGCTGCACTGAATGTGCCAAATTCAAGGCTGACATCAAAATTATAATTTTCAATCTATAGATGCACAGCCGTTCTCCATAGACATCTCAAATATGAGACTTTGTACACAAAACATCTTTTCTATCAAATTCTCCGATCCTTTCATTTTTATTATACTGTTATTGATTATCATTGTGGTCTCTTGTCCTTTGGTCTTTCCCAGTTGTTTTCCCCTGGTACTTTGTAGTTTTACTTAACTCTTTACTAAGCTCAAACGCGTAGTCAGTTAAATTAGTGGTGTTCTCAACATCCAATAACCTTTTAATTTAGTGACTTTCTATTTTTACTTCCTTGGGAAATTGCTAACTTTGGATAACCTTTGATTTCTGCTTTCTTTTGGGGGGATTATTGAATGCCATTGGAGAAAATCACAAAATTTTACCAATCAGGACTATTACAAATTGATGTTATTGTATCGTATGCTGGGGCTACAGTAATTCATTTTATTTTATCTTCTTTTGGCCCCACTGCTCTGTTGTAATCTTATTATCATCATTTTTTTAATCTTCTCTCTCATTTAGCACTAGCTTCTACTTCTTTTCTGTGTGCTTTACTCTCAGCGTTCCTTTTATTAAGTTTATTAAGACCATCCAACTTGAGACCTATCAACTTCCCTACTCCTCACCTGAAATTATCTCCATGCTGTTCTGCCTTTCCTTCTGTTTCAAAGGGAGTAATGACTCACTCCCTGCTCAGTGTAAATCTTTTCACCTCTGCTCCCACACAGTCCTATCCAGCCTCTTCCAGAATATGAGTTAGTTATCCCTTCTCTTGCATCATCAGTCTCCTGCTTCATTGCCTCCATCTCTTACTTGCAAAAGAAGCTTATGTTTCCCAGACTTAAAGAAAAAATACAAAAGTCTTTGCTCACTGCTGTTGTATGGTATGTATTTTCCTTGTCCTCATTAAAACTTTCTTCTTTCTCACCTTAATTTTATGGCCCTATCTTGACTTTCTTCTACCCCTTTGAACACTCTTTTTTGTGTGTGTAGCAATTATTCTCTTTCCTGTAAGTGTAGGCATTCCACACAAAGCACTAAAGCTTTGCCCTTAACCTTTCCCTACATATTCTCTTCGTAAATAATCTTATGTATATCTCTCGGAGTTACAGTCAATTAAAAATTCTGCTACTTTAATGTTTATATGGATTGTTCCCAACTCTTTATTTTCAGTCGTAACCTTCCTTCTGAGGTACAGATAAGTATTTTCAGTGGCCTATTCGATATATTCATTTGGGTGCCTTGCTGCCTTCTCAATTTCCATGTAGCTAATCCTGACCCCTTTCTTGACCCTATCTCTGTCTGACTCTTCATTTTTGTTTATGGGACCACCATTTTTCCATTACTCTGGCTCAAAATTTAAGACATCTTCACCTTCCCTCTCCTGTTCTAATACCCAATCAGCTATTAAGTATTGACTTTCTTTCTGCCTCATTATCAAACATGTCCTGTGTTTTCCTATTTCTGGGCTGTTCTTGGATATTTTTTCTATTATAATACCAGTTCTCTCTGTTTATTGAACTCCTACTCATTCTTTAAGGCCAATGTCAAATGTCACCTCCTATGTCATAATTTCCTAATCTCAAACTTGAAGTAATCTGTTCAGCTCTGTTCTTAAAGCACTTAACTCTATATGCTTTATACCAGGGGTTGGCAAACGTTTTCTACAAAGGACTGGATGGAATATATTTCAGGCCTGCGGTTATATGGTCTCTCTTGCAGTCACTCAACTCTGCCTTGTAGTGCAGAGGTGTGGCTGTGTTCCAATAAAACTTCATTTATGGACATTGAAATTTGAATTTCATAAAATTTTCACATCATGAAATATTTTTATTCTTTGAGTTTTTTTCCCTAACCATTTAAAAATGTAAAAGCCACTTTAGTTTTCAGGCTGTCCAAAACCAGCCAATGGACTGGATTTGGCCTTTGGGTCATAGTTTGCCAACCCTTGTTTTATAGCATAGCTATTGATATATGTGTATCTTTATATTCCTACTATACTTTTTAAGAGTAATTGGTTTTTTATATTCTTTAAAGCTACCACAAAAGTAACACAATGTTTAGCCTTAAGGTGGGGAATTAAATCTGCTGGTTGAATGAATAACCCTCTTAGAAATTTAATTTTTCACAAAATCCTCCACATAATGTGATTTCAGGACAGCTATGAACTTAAACACTCAATACCAGGAAATATATTGATAAAGAAGAAGTAGTGGCCAGGCGCGGTGGCTCACGCCTATAATCCTAGCACTCTGGGAGGCCGAGACGGGTGGATCACTCAAGGTCAGGAGTTCGAGACCAGCCTGAGGAATAGTGAGACCCCGTCTCTACTAAAAAATATAGAAATTACCTGGCCAACTAAAAATATATATAGAAAAAAAATAGCTGGGCATGGTGGCGCATGCCTGTAATCCCAGCTACTCGGGAGGCTGAGGCAGTAGGATCGCTTAAGCCCAGGAGTCTGAGGTTGCTGTGAGCTAGGCTGACGCCACGGCACTCACTCTAGCCCAGGCAACAGAGCGAAACTCTGTCTCAAAAAAAAAAAAAGAAGAAGAAGAAGTAGTTTCTAAAATTATCCCAGTTTTTGGCTAGGTCTTTATTTGTGTTGCTGTCAGCATTCATGGAATTAAAATGATGATACTATCTGACATTGCTGGTAAATTAAACTTTCTCATAATTCAGTGATGATTCGTGGGATTAGTTATAAGATGCATAGCATCTTTTTTTTTTTCCATCAAAGTCATCAAGTTCTAAGCTAGCATTAGCTATCTTTCTTGTTGGTATTATTAAAAGCCTAGTTTCACTTAGTATTTCTGTGGTCAAATCTATACCTGTTAGTATTTTTGAGACTTACTGGAAGTGGAAGGATATTTTACTTAGTGTCTAAGAAAAAAACCCTAATTGGTAGGAAAGCCTTCACTTTAGAGATAGTTGGAGCCATATGGTTTGATTACAGTTTTGTTGAATATAATTCTGAGAGATACTAACTGAATATAGAAGATGGGGATGATAAGTCTATATCAGGATTAATAACCATGCTTTTCTATAAAAATGCCCCTTGGGTCTACTCTCAAGGAGTATTGAGAAGTACTGTTGGTTTGATCAAATATGATATTTGTTATATTCTCCTAGTATCTTCTGGGAGTGCTTCCAAACTGTGGGACAAATGCAATTTGTGAACATTCCCTGATCTTATCTCTCTCTCTCTTTCTTTTCTTTCTTTCTTTCTTTCTTTCTTTCTTTTTTTTAGCAGTCAGTCAATACTAGTCCATAGTTTGGTAACATTTTTTATTTCTTTAACAATGAGATGATTGATATAAGACATTTCATAAAAAGCCCAATTTGATATGAAGCTGTTTAAAGATACCTTTTTCCTTTTTTACAAAGGGATGATACAAATTAGTCTTAAAATGAAACTGTACTCCTATAAAAAATGTTTTTCTATAATATCATTCTAAAATATACACTTATAAAACTCATTATTTTTTCTATGTAATGTGTGTCAGAATTGGCTTATAAATGTGGAAAGCCCTACCCTAGTCTCTTCTTTTACACAGTTTCCAATCTAATGAAGAATTCAGTATCAAGGTGGTGAATGAATTTTCAAATAGAAGGATTACTCAGCCCATTAATAAAAATAGAATGAGAAATTTCAAAAACAGAAGCAGCTCCCTCATTTGGAAATAGGATTTAGTTATTTAGAGATTGGGAATAAAAAAATGTATTTTAGGCGAGAGGAAAAATTAAGCATGAATCCTAAAATTAATTTTAAAACTGTTCAAATATACAAATGCACTTATTTATTTTGAGCTAATTACTGACTCTTTTTTTTTTTTTTTTATATGAAGGTCTCCTGATTTTCATGAAGAAATCAAGGTTAAACTCCCTGCTACTTTAACTGACCATCATCACTTGCTTTTTACTTTTTATCATGTTAGTTGTCAACAGAAACAAAATACTCCTCTTGAAACCCCAGTTGGATACACAGTAAGTCATTTTTGCTAAACATTTAGCTCTTTGATGTTTAAAATAATTATTTAAAAATTAATATTTAAGATATAGTTGATGTTTCTTATTATTTGAATATTCCCTGATTCCCCATAGTTACAAAGTTGTATTGGGTAGGAAGAATCATCATAACAAGAAAATTCTCATTAATGTAATTAACTAGTATAATTAATTAACTAACGTGTGTAAATGCTTAGGTATTGGTCCTGATTATCGAGTGTTTACTCAATAGTGTAAATATAATAGATTTAAGGTTTCTTCAGAAGAGAATGATTTGAATGAAATGTGTAAAAGAGACTCTTAGAAAAGAAACTAAAACCCTTGAATAGTTTTCAAAGATTATTATGAGTGACTTGCAAAGGTAAACTTAAGATGAAGGACATCATAATGTGCTATCACACAATTTTGTCAGAAAAATCATGCTTTCACCCAAAACAGAAAAATCAACGTTTGATCCACTATTTTTGTCTCTTGTGGTTTATGACATGAATTTTGCTAACTGTAAGAAGATAAATTTATGTTCATAATTTTTAGTTTTGATTTTAGCATTCATATCTAATCAAATCTATCTTTCACTGTTTACATTGAAACTGTTATCTCAGTTTTAAAATTGATTCACTTTGTGGCCTTTTTCTAAGACCAACTTTCCTTTAAAGGACCCCCTATAGACTTAAATATTGCAGGGTTAGTAATAAGAATGTTTGGGGGATGTCCTCCTTAATAAAATATTATCAGAGAAACTTCTCTTTAGAATTATGAAGGCTGGTTATTATTACTTATATAATTAAATCCCTTAGTGTTTGGTGATGAGTTAAATTTGGCTTATACCAAGTTCTTAAAATAGGCTTTCCAAGTAATTATTTTCATAACAAACATAATTTAAATTAAAATTCTTTTCTTTTCCTTTAAAAGTGGATACCAATGCTTCAAAATGGACGATTGAAGACTGGCCAGTTTTGCCTCCCAGTCTCACTGGAAAAACCACCACAGGCTTATTCTGTACTATCTCCTGAGGTCAGTATTTCCCATGTTATAGTTCTCCAGATTGAGTGAATTGGGTTTTTCATTGTAAAGATGTTTTTAGCAAAGAAAACCTCCCTATTTCTTCTATCTATAAGTGTGTAGATAACGAAGTAAAAGTTATTCTTCCATGATGATTAAAATTCCCGTGTGTAAAACTTAGAAGCTTTTATTCTGTTTTTTTTTTACCTAAATATGTATATTCATTTTAAAACCAAAATAATATGTGAAATGTAAACTCAAAAGATCAATTTGGAGAATTTTCAGATTTTATTTAAAGAAGCTTCTTTAAATAAATGAATGTTTCTTTCTTTTAGTAGACTATTAATATTTCACAAAAAGACTGGAGGAAGAAAAATAGATTTAAATTAATTTTTTAGAATACTTTTATAATTGATTATGTAAGTGAAAACAAAGTAGCTATAAACATGCATACAAAAAATATTAGCAGCTTTGATGATTACATATGTGATTTGAAAGACTTGTAACAAAAACATTGGAAAATTTTCGATCAAGAATCAAGAGCTACTGTTCACAAACCAAAAGACCTCTTGAGAGAACTATTACATGATAATTATCAATGTTGCTTAATGATTTTGACTATAACTCCTTATAAACATTAATCTGAAATATGTCTTGTGAATATTCTCCTGGTGGTATTTGTTTTCAGAATCAACTACAAAAGTATTCACAAATAAATTTGTATTATTTTTATTTTTAAAAAAAGCAACTCAAAGCTATTGCTCTGACCTCATTTCTCACCATTCTCTGTCACTCACTTTGCACTAGTCACACAGTACAGAGCCTTCGCTTTTCCTAAAACATGAAGAGTACATTCTTGGGCCCTTTGTACTTCCCTCTGCTAGCAATGCTCTATCACAAGGCCTGCTTCTTTATTTCATTTAGACGTTCACTCAAATAGCACCTCTCCAGAGAAGTCCTCCATGATTATTCTATCTTAAGTAGCAGCCTCTACCACATTATCTCTTTATTTTGCTTTATTTTCCTGATATCATTTATCACTGACATTATATTTAATATTTCTTTGTTTATTAATATTCATTCTCCATAGAGCATAAACTCCATAAGGGTAGGAGGACTTTTTCTTGTTCATTGCTGTATCTAGAAGTATTTATTATAGAATAGTCCTAGGCACATCATAAGCACTCAATAAATTTGTATTAAATGAACAAATAAAGACAGTAGGAAAGAAATATGACTCCCCTCCCCCTACATCTTTCATTCAGTTTTCCAGGAACACATCTTTTCAGTGATGGGTTTACGTGGGTTTGTTAAAAAAAAAAGGCGGGAGAGCCTTTTGTCAGACATACATTATATTTCAAAGGAAATGTTTTAAATGAAAATATATTTTTGTGGAAGTTATAGGATTTGTTTTTACTTAATTGATTTACAAATGCAAGTTCAGCTTTCTAGAGGGAAGCTGATGGTTGGTTTTCTTCTAGCTACAATGCTATGTATGCACATATATAAAGAATATGGTGATAATTTGGATTTGACTGTAGCTATATAGCATAGCTGATGGATATGTGAAATAAACCACCTGGTTAAGAGCTAAAACTTTTGTATACAGTTGACCCTTGAACAACATGGGGGTTAAAGGCACCAACCCCCATGCAATTGAAAATGTATAACTTTTAAGTCATCCAAACTTAGCTACTAATAGCCTACTGACTGGAAGCCTTACCTAAAACATAAAGAGTCAATTAACACATATTTTGTATGTTATATGTGTTATATACTGTATTTTTACAATAAAGTAAACTAGAGAAAAGAAAATCATAAGAGAAAATATATTTACTATTCATTAAGTAGAAGTTGATCATCATAAAGGTCTTTTTTTAATTTTTTTTTTATTTCAACATGTTATGGGGGTACAAATATTTAGGTTACATATATTGCCCTTGCCCTGCCCAAGTCAGAGCTTCAAGCATGTCCATCCTCTAACAGTACACACCACACCCATTAGGTGTTAATATACCCATCCTCTCCTCCCCCTCCCATCTGCCTGACACCCAATGAATGTTATTACTATATGTACACTTAAGTGTTGATCAGTTAATACCAGTTTGATAGTGAGTACATGTGGTGCTTCATCATAAAGGTCTTGATCCTCATCTTCACATTGAGTAGTCTGAGAAGGAAGAAGAAGAGGAGTGGTCGGTCTTGCTGTCTCAGGGATGGCAGAAGTGGAAGAGGTAGAGAAGGCGGAAGGGGAGGCAGGAAATGCAGGCTCAATCAGTAGAACTTTACAGAAATATGTCGTAATTTCTGTCTGACTTTTTTTTTTTTTTTTTGCTTTTTCATTTCTCTAAAAATGTTTCTGTATAGTACCCATCCTTCTTCCACTGTTTGCATTAGTTTCAGTGCCCTTATCATAGAAGGGTCCATGCTGTAAAAGAAGTCAAAAGCAGTCTTGAATAATTGGAGCTCAGATTGTCTACCATCAATTTGGTTTCCTACACTGCTTCTTCTATGTTTTCCTCATCATCTGGCACTGGTTCAGAAACACTTACCTCCATTAAGTTGCCTTCCATTAATTCTTCTGGTATGGTGTCTATTAGCTCTTGAATTTCTCCAAGATCTTTATCTTAAAACTCTTCACACACACACACACACACACACACACACACACACGCACACGCACACCACCTTTTTTGCCATATCTATAATCTCTTTCATGATTTCCTTGATTGACTTTGTTGTAAATCCTGTGAAGTCTTCCATAACTTCTGGACACCGTTTTCTCCAGAACTTTATTGGTTTGGGCTTGATGGCTTTCACAACTTTTTCTAAAACAACAATGGCATCTTCAATGGTGTAATTCTTCCAGACTTTCATGATGTTCTCTCTATCAGAGTTCTCTTCCCTAGCGTTGACAATCCTTTCCATGGCATACCGTATGTAATGAGCCTTAAAAGTCCTTGTGACCCTCTGATCTAGAGGCTGACTTAGAGATGTTGTGTTTGGGTGCATACTGGAAGGAAATGAAATCACCTTCTTGTGAAGGTATCTGCACTCCCATTTTGCTTGCAACATTATTCACAGTAGCCAAGATATGGAAACAACCTAAGTGTTCATCAACAAATGAATTGATAAAGACATTGTGTGGGGGTAGTGGGGCAGTATATGGAATACCATTCAGCTTTAAAAAAGGGGAAGATCCTGCCATTTGCCACAGCATAGATATGGAACCTGGAAGACATTATACTAAGTGAAATAAGTTAGATACAGAAATAAAAATATTGCATTATCTCACTCAACATGAGGACTATAGTTAATAAAATCATACTGCATTTGGGATTCTTGCTATGAGCAGATTTTACCTGTTCTTGCCACAAAAACAACAGCAAAAAAAGGGGTAACTATGAGATGATGGATATTAATTCATTTCACTCTAGTAACCATTTTACCATCTATATGTATCCCATAACATCATGTTGCATACCTTAAACATATACAATAAAATTTATTTAAAAAACTGTAAAAACAAGAGAATATCATTTGAACCTTAAGAGCTAATTAATGCCTTGCTAGGTTTTGGACTTGTTTGGGACCTGTCATCCCTTCCTTCTTTTTGTTTCTCCCTTTTGGAATGGGAATGTCTATTCTTTGCATGTCCCACCATTATATTGGAAATGTATAACACTCTGGTTTCACAGGTTCTTAGCTGGACAGAAATTTTGACCTTGAGCCTCACCATATCTGATATAGATGATATTTAGGTGAAACTTTGGACTTTAGAGTTGGTGCTGGAACAAATTAAAACCTTTGGGTCTTTTGGAATGGGCTGAATATATTGTGCATGCAAGCGGGGTATAGGGGCAGAATGCTGTGGACCGAATTGTCTCTACTCAAAATTCGTATGTTGCAGTGCTAACCCGATGTGATGTTATTTGGAGGTAGGGCCTTTGGGAAGTAATTAGATTTAAATGAGGTCATGAGGGCAGGGCCCTCATGATGGGATTAGTGCTGTTATAAGAAAAAATGCCAGAGAGCTTGACATTCCCCCCTGCCCCCAAAGAACATGAGGATACAAACAAGAAGGTGACCATCTGCAACCCAGGGAGAGAGCACTCATCAGAAACTAACCATGCTGGCACCTTGATCTTGGATTTCTAGTCTCCAGGATTGTGAGAAAATACATTTCTGTTGTTTAAGCCACCCAGGCTATGGTGTTTTGTTATGGCAGCCCACACTCTATGTGCCACAGTTTTGTCATCTGTAAAATAAAGAGAATGATTAACACCTAAAGAGAATAATTAATACCTAAAGTAACAGGTGATATGATAATATGAAGAGCCTTTAGAATAGCACTGGCATAAAAAGTACTATAGAAGCATTTGTTATTACGCCATTGCTATGGCCACTGTTTATTAGAGGTTTTTGTTTTGCTTTGGTTTTTTTTTTTTTTTTTTTTTTTTTTGCGTGACAGGGTCTCACTTTGTCACCTGGGCTAGTGTACAGTGGTGTCATCGTAGCTCACTGCAACCTCAAACTCCTGGGCCCAAACGATCCTCCCGCCTCAGCTTCCCCAGTAGCTGGGACAACAGGCACATGCACACCTGGCTAATTTTTCCATTTTTGTAGAGATGGGGGTCTCACTCTTGCTCAGGCTTTGTTAGAGTATTTTAAGATAGCAGTTCTTACTTTAGCATGCATGAAAATTACCTAGAGAGTGTGTTATAGCACCAGTTGTTGAACCTTATTTCCAGTTTCTGATGCAGTAGGTGTGGGGCTTGAGTATTTACATTTGTAACAGTTCCCAGATGATGTTTACGCTGCTGGTTCTAAGACCAAACTTTGAGAACTGTTGTTTTTAAAGAAGTGTGTGTGCATATGTTACTAGTGTATTTTTCTTTAATCTGAAAATAAGTATTTCGGATTGAAAAAGCTAATACTGTTTCTTGCTTTGATAGGTTTCAACTTACTCCACCATCTTTTTCAAAAATTGTTTCAAAAGCTTCATTATTTGCTTCAGTAGACATAGAACTTATCTACTTAGTGTTGGAATATGTAACAGGAAATTGACTTTGCTTGGTTTTCTTTCCTACATATGATAAAAAGATGGGAAAGAAATCCTTCATATTTTCTGTTTTTTCTTATTTTGCTGTGTCTTTCTACTTTTTTCATTTGTTTCAAGGATATATGTAATTGCTTGTTGAAGCATTTTTTTATGATGACTGCTTTAATATCTTTGTCAGATCTATTTAACATCTGTGTCATCTTAGTATTGGTGCCTGATGATTGTCTTTTCTCATTTAAGGTGAGAGTTTCCTGGTCTTGGTATGAGACATGACTTTCAATTATATCCTGGACATTATGGGTATTATGTTGTAAGACTGTAGATCTTATTTAAATATTGTTTTAGCAGTGGGGGAAGGAGGCCCTACTTCCAGGTAGAGATGAAGGTCCACATTACCCACTCTTTCTCCTTTTACTCCCTAGGGTGGATTGGGTGGGGGTGGCTCATTACTGGGTGAGGATGGGATTTCACTCTCCTAAGGAGGCCTCTGCTGACAACTTCCTGGTTGTGAGGGGGAGGGGCACCTTGTTACTGTACCCTGCTTGACCTCCACTGACTCTGCCGTTGTTTGAGGGCTTATTATCAGCAGGTGGGGACAGACTCCCAACTCTCTTCTCTGATACCACCCCAGTGTGTGTTGGGTAGGTTGGAGAGAGGGGCACCTTATTATAACCAACTGAGGGTAGCAGCCTAGGCTCCCCATTCAGCCTGTGAAGATAGGCATGGGACCAAGATTTATTCTCTTGTGACTGGCTGGAGTGTTATAGGCTGTGGCTACAGAGAGCAGGCATTTCTTGGGGCCTTGTTTGTCTTCTCCTTTTGATGTTTCTGGATTGCCGGCCTCATCTAGTCCAGTATATATGAGGCAAAAATAAAACCCAAGAAACAACTGCCTTTTGTTTCTTGCACTCTGAGATCCTGAGCCCATCTTCCTTCTTCTCTCTACCTTTTAGAGTCTTTATGTTCATTTTACATGTCATGTTTCAGGGTTTTTATCTATACTTAGCAGGAGGAATAGAGACAATTTATGTACTTGCTTTTAAAAATTATTTTTATGAAATAATTTTAATTGACATTTCTAGCAATTTATATCAGAAAAAAGTTTTGAATCTTTAAAACAATAGGCTTCCTTTGCCTGTGAATATTTCAAAGCCCAATTAAAACATAATAGGAATATTTAAAGAAAATGGAATATTATAAATCATTAAAATGACATTATAAATATGAATTTATTGACATTAAAAGAGATTAATAATGTAATATATGAAAAACAGATTTCAAAATAATATGTTTGGTGTTAACTATATAAGGGTGTGTAGAAAAATATGTATATATAGAGGAAGATTTGGAATGATATAGCAGGATAGAAATTTTGTGTATTATGCTTTTTGCCCCTTGAGCCTTTTAATTCTTTTGTAAAAAATATTTATTGATTTTTAATAAGAATGAAATATAAGTTTTAACTTATTTACAATGAATAAAAATATTTTTTCACAGTATTTTTTCTCATTGAGATATTGTAATTTTTCCTTTTTGGAATTTATAATCTACTTAAGCATCTGTGACCATTATATTTAATGTCTTACAGGTTCCTCTACCTGGCATGAAATGGGTGGATAATCACAAAGGTGTTTTTAATGTTGAAGTTGTTGCTGTTTCATCTATCCATACACAAGTGAGTTTTAATAATTTTATAAAATAATTTCACTTGAATAAATTAAACATATTATCTAATACTTATGTCAGTTCTGTTATCTGCTGTCAGATTTTTGGGAAATATGTGTTAGTTAAAAGCATACAAATCTAGAAGGGTTTTTTTGGTAAGGAATCAACAAAGTGTCATTGAATGTCAACAAAAGCAAACATTTTGCTTTTTGAAATGTCATTAACTTAATTTTGACAATTAAATGACTTCTTTTTTTCTAAGTTTCTAGTACATGGCAGAATAATTAGAGTTGAAAGACAATTATCCAATTCATTTTATTTGTCATAGACTCAGGTATTTCAAATGAAAAGAGTTTTTAGGGATCATTTGCTTCAAATTCTTTACTCTATTTCTAGAAAAGGCCAAATTCTCCTCAAAGCTTTTATAGTTAAACTCTTTCTTTGGCTGGAATACGTTTCCTCCTGACATTCATTTGACTTCTCTACGTTAGAGTTTCTCCTCACCATAAAGGGGCCATCTTTGGTGACTCTTAAATGTAGCAGCCCTATCACTGCTCTTCTTACTTCCTCTCTTTTCTCTGTTGCACTTTTACTGTCTCTCTCACTTTTCCCATTTTTGTGTGTGTGTGTATATACACATACATACACACACACATTTGTTTATTGTTTCTTTCCCCCATTATACAGTAAGCTCCATGAGGTCAGAAATGCTACCTATTGAGGAAACCACCATTCTTTCAAGGATCTTACAATGTAATAGAGGAAAGTATAAAAATTATTATGATAAAATTAGTACTTTCATATATATTAACTAAATCCTTTCAAGTACAGAGGAGAGAGTTATCTGTTCTGCTGGGTACTCGGATGTTGCATTGATAAGTAGGCAGCTACCATACGGAGAAAGGGAGAGTGGACAACTCAGATGATCAAATAAGAAAGTGACAATAGTCTGTGTTGAAGGATCAGTAAGTAGTCTGGTGTGAAAGTGATTTAAAGTGCATAGGAAATCATGACACATGAAGATAGAAGACCAAGCTGGTAGAAGGTAATGAAGGACCTTGAATGCCATAGAGTCCAGGTAGATAGTAATTTCTAAGCTAAATAGAGAACATGAAAGAAGTTAATTTGGGGGTGTGCCAAGGGAGAGCAAGTATGGTACTATATGAGTTTACTTTTGAACCTGTTGAATTTGAAGTGCCTATGTACTTCAGATGGAGATGTCCTATAGGCAGTTGTATTTAGTCTGGAGTTTGGGGTTGGAGGTAGCAGAGTAAATGTGATAGCTGAAACTGTATTGGTAAATATGATTTTTCAATGTAGAGTGAGAAGAGATAAGTGTTTAAAATGGAATTCAGGCATTCACCAACCTATAAATGGAAAGGGTGGTATGGAAGGCTTCCGAAAGCCACCTGAAGTTCAGTGACTTGCTAGCAGGACCTACAGGACTCAGCATATAGTCATACTTACACTATGATTTATGTTAGTGAAAGGATGGAAAGCAGAATCAGCAAAGGAAAATGGTGCATGGAGCGAAGTCCAGAGGAAACAAGAAACAAGCTTCCAAGAATCCTTTCCCTGTAGAGTCACACAGGGCAAGTTGAAACAACATATGTGAAATGTTGTCTGCCAAGGAAACTCACTAGAGACTCAATTCCCAGGGTTTTTACTAGGGCTTGTCACATAAGCACCTCTCTGCCTAACACATACCAAAATTCTAGACTCTCAGAAGAAAAGCAGGTGTTCAGCATAAACCATATTGTTTGCACAAACTGTTTAGGCACAATGAGCCATCCCTATCAGTTGGAACTCTCCTGAAATCCAAGTTACCAAACACCAGCTGAAAGCCAGCCTTGTAAGCAGACCTTTCAAAGAATAGTAGTCTTAAGCCTGCTATGTTAATTCTTTTCTGCACAGTGAGGTAGGGGAAAATAAGAAGACACAGCATCTCTATACTGTGTTTAGAAAATCTTTTGAAAATTGCTAAATTGTATTTAGCAGTATACAGGTAGACCTCAGTAAAAGAATGACTCCAGTATTATAAAATATGACAAAGATGGTAAGTTTAGAACTGAGAGACAATAAATTAATAATGAGCACAGGTAGGTTACTACTATGCCTGCCATAATAATTGAGCTCCAAACTAGTAAAGCAAATTCAAACTAAAAAAAGAATCCTTAATTAGTATCAGTAGATTTCTTGAGTAACTAATAGTATTTCAAGTGGCTGTTTTACAACAATAAATGAAAATAGATGTGTTTAATTGGAAACAGTATTTATAAATACCTATATGTGCTTTTTAATATTATCAATTAGTATGAGACAATGGTCCATAGTTCTTCAGGATTGGAAATTTTATAGTTATACTTGTTTAGTGCTTTTGTTCATTATTTGTTTTAGGATCCTTATCTTGACAAGTTTTTTGCTCTGGTCAATGCTCTGGATGAACACATGTTCCCAGTCCGAATTGGAGACATGCGAATCATGGAAAATAACTTAGAAAATGAATTGAAGAGCAGTATTTCAGCATTGAATTCATCTCAGTTGGAACCAGTGGTCAGATTTCTTCATCTTCTGCTTGATAAACTGATACTTTTAGTTGTTAGACCTCCTGTCATTGCTGGCCAAATAGGTAATTTACTTTGGTTAAGGGATGAATCATTAAATTTATACTTGGCATTTCTAACATTTGTAAAAAAATGAACCATGATTTCTATTTGCTCTCTATAAGAACTTTGTTTAATTTTATGGGGTAGAGGTGGGGGGTTGTTATTTATTTCTAATACCAGAAAATGATAACATTTTTCGTTTATTTTATATTAATACTTCTACTCAAATTATGGAAACCAATAAATTTATTCATTTACCAAATATTTATTAAGCACTTACTGTATACCAGACACTGACAGATAGTGTCCAGGGCATGGTTTCTGACTTTAAGATCCCACGGACTAATTAAGCAAACAGGCAAGCAGATAAATTGTGTTACGTTTTACAGGATTTATAATCTACCTAGTCTACATTTTCATTTATCTGCTATCTTCCACTTAATATACCTCTTTTTTCCTTCAGTTGCTCAAAATCATTGTATTCTCTTTTTCTTCTGTGTTGTTCTGGAAGGAGAGGTATTCCTCATTTCTACCCCTTTTTATGACACATTGACTGCCACACTAGAAAAAAATTTTTTTCCTTGGGGCCATGGAAAGTAAAGTAATGAATTCTTAAAAATTTTGCCTAGAGTCACTCAGCTTGGCAGACAAGATTCAAACAAGCTCTAGAGTCTCTCTCTTAGCAGCTATATTTGAGAAGTGTCCACTGGTGATATTAAGGAGAATAGTTTTATTCTAAGTGAAGGTAGAAACCAGAAGACAATGAATTAAAGAGTGAACAGTGGATAATGAAGGGAATACAAGAAGTTTCTGAGACTCTTTTAAGAAGTTTAGTCAGAAGAGAAAGCAGGGTTGAGTAGATCATAAAAGTGGAGAGATTTGAGCATGTTTACCTGCTGAGAGAAACCAGCTGGGAGAAGAGAGATAAATATGGTATGGAGTGAGAAAGGATTTGATTAATGAAGCAAGTTTATGAGATAAGAGTGAAGGTTGGATAGATCACTCTTATGTGAGAGAGGGGCACTGTTTCCTTTGGAAAGGAGAGAAAAGTAGTTTTGGATTCTGATAAATTTATAGAAAATCTTGAGGACTTTAATACTTTATATATTTCTTCTATGGGGGCAAGATTTGTTAGGAAGGGAGTAAAGAGGACCTAAGTTTTAAGAAGAATTCTGATAATTTGGAATAGTTATTATGAGAAAACAGAAATGGGGTTAACCAGGAACACAGGTAGGATTGGTAAACTCCACTCAGGTTTCTGTCTCTAGTCTCTTTCCTTCTAGTTCAGTATATGTAGATTAATCTTTCTAAGTGACTGTTTTATCTGATTATTCCACTTTTAGGAAAACTTAATTGGCCTCATTATCTGTTCATAATTTCCTGTCTTGATTAAATAAATCATAGAATCTGAGGTTCTATTGCTCAAAATGGCTGTTCAGTTTACCTATTTATTCAGTATGCAATCTATCAGAATTCCCCTTGCAAAATTCTTATGTACTGACTTGAATGACTGAGTAAATATTGCTTAACCTGGCATTTAGAATATTTAATACTGTACAGTCTTACCTCAACCTGTTTTTCTAGCCCTTTTTTCCCTTCTAATCCTTTTACAAATTTACTCATTTCAATAAAATTGCTTATTCACCATTTCTTTTTCTTATCTTAATATTTTCAGTAATCCATTTTTATTGTTGACGTTTTTAATTTTTTTAAACAAAAGTAATATGTGCTCATTGTATGCTATTTAGATTTTCAGAGTCATCTTTAAAATGAGAAGTTGCTTCTCAAGATGTTACATGAGATAGATTTCTTTTTTCTTTTGTGTTTTATATTGTTTTACAAAATAATGGATATCTGTTGAGCAGTGTTTTGTTTTTTGACTAATCAAACTCATGCAATTTTCATGTTAAATTAATAAAAAGAATTTTTTCTCATTTTGTTTAGAAAAGTATTTTTTGTTTAGCTAATACAAGATATTGTTAAAATCAACATCAAATAACCATCTTTATACAGCTACTATGTATAATCACTATACTTAAAGCATATATTGATGACATGCTTTTGATCTTTGTGGAAACAGTCTAAAAAAATTAAAACAAAAGTATTTTCCTTCTTAAAAGTTAATCTAGGTCAAGCATCTTTTGAAGCCATGGCATCTATTATAAATCGACTTCACAAGAACTTGGAAGGAAATCATGATCAACATGGCAGAAACAGCCTTCTTGCATCATATATCTATTATGTTTTTCGCCTACCAAATACTTACCCTAATTCACCATCACCAGGTATTTTATTCTTTTTACTGTGAAACTGTCCTTCATTAATTGTATGTTCATGGCAGTATTGAGATAATTTTGTATCCATAGTGTGATATATTCATTTGGTAGCAAACATTTATTGAACACCAGTTAAGCATCATTCACTGTGCTAGGTGCTAGAGTTAAAGGAATAAATAAGTTACATATTTAAGAATCATTATTTATATAGCTTCCTTTTCCTTTGAATTAGAGGTCTTGGTTGAATTCATTTTGGAAATGGAAAATAACTTCTTGTGTCCCTGGAAGCATTTTATCATTCCTTGTTAAGATAAATAGAAACATATTTGTCATTCAGAATGCTGCTGGGCATTGAAGAAGAAATATGGTGGCTCAGTATTTCCCAGAAAATCCTATGAAATCTACAGTCATAAAAAAGAGTGCTCTCTAGAACTGTGGTCCCCAACCCCTGGGATGTAGACTGGTACTGATCCATGGCCTTTTAGGAACCAGGTCGTGCAGCGGAGGTGAGCAGTGGGTGAGCCAGCAAAGCATCATCTGTATTTACAGCATCACTCCATAACCTCTGCCTGCTGTCAGATAAGCAGCAGCATTAGATTCTGATAGGAGCAGGAACCCTACTATGAACCGCACATGCAAGGGATCTAGGTTACACACTCCTTATGAGACTCTAATGCCTGATGATCTGAGGTGGAGCTGAGGCAGCGATGCTAGTGCTCGGGAGCAGCTACAAATACAGATTACCATTAGCACAGAGGTTTGACTACAGAATAAATGTAATGCCCTTGAATCATCCTGAAATCATCCCCTGCCACCCCCGGTGAAAAAATTGTCTTCCATGAAACTGGTCCCTGGTGCTAAAACAGTTGGGGACTACTGCTCTAGAAAAGTTCTGATCTCTTCATGGTCAATAAAATAATATAGCCTTTTCTGAGTATTAGAACCCCAAGTAGTTATTTATCTTTTATATGAGATTAGTGATATAAATACAATCTCCAGTGTATGTGGGAGTGGAATGTCTTAGTTTGAATAACCCTTAAGTTGTTCAATTAGCTAATGATTATTTTGTGCATACTTTTCAACCTGCTCAGATATTTGTCTGTATTACACAGACACTATCACACTAGTGAAAATGGCAAATGCCCTTTTCCAGCTATTGGCAATGTTAACTTTGATAATGGGGACAAATAATTATGATATTCATTATGAAAACTAGGTATAATATTAATCGACTTTAAGTTTTAGCCCACTTTATTTCTTTACTTAATTGCAAAAAGAGAAGCAATGGACGCTTATATTCTGGTTCATAATTTCTATCTTTATTTTTAATATTATACTACATGAAGATCTGAGTGTTTGAGTGATTGTGAAATATCTACAGTGCTCCTCCATTTACCCTTTCATTCAGTACACTATTAGAATTCCACAGATTTTGCAAGACATCTTTTTTACATGCTGTATAAATTAAGTTAGTTAATTTACACAGCATGTAAGATTGTATAAATTAGTTAATAGGATGTATCGTTTGCAAATATGACATTCAGGAAGATTTCTATAAATAAAAAAGTGGAGATAGACTATGAATATAATTTCTGAATATTTTTGTGTTCATAGAACATGGTTGAAAGATGATATTATGCTTGGTTTTAGTCAGACAAAAAGAGATTCTTTGCTTTTTTACATAGCTTGTGCTCTTAGAATTATTTTTAGTTTTTTGTATGTATATCATGAAGATGTCTTTTTGTTGTTCACATTGTCACTGATGAAGACAGAGAAATAAAGCATGGTCTCACTTAAGAAAAGTTAGCAATAAATTGGCTCTTCCTCTAATGACTGTGTATCAGGGGCAGAGTAGAAGGGGTGGGAGAAAAGGAAGAGACATCAGCTGGAACATTTTGGGTCCTAGATACAACTATATCTAAGTGAAGGTAGTGTGTGTGTGTTTACTCTTAATTTTGTTTTTTATTTTATATGTAATATGTAATCAGAAGTATTGAAGAGATAGTGATTTTATTTATAATTCATATGGTTTTATAAACTGCCATAAAATAGAATATCTTTGTGTAGCTATCATTAGTTTTTTGAGTGTTTTTCTTTTCTTTTAAATGCATTTTTCATTTAGAAACAAAAGTAATTCATGATCTTTGGGAATTTTGTAAAGTGACAAATTTTTTTCAGGTCCTTTCCTGACTCATTTTCTTTGTTTAATTATGTGCTATTTTAAATGCATCTCTAGGTCCTGGGGGTTTGGGAGGATCAGTGCATTATGCCACAATGGCTAGATCTGCTGTGAGACCTGCAAGCCTTAATTTAAATCGTTCTCGGAGCCTTAGTAATAGTAATCCAGATATATCTGGGACTCCCACGTCACCAGATGATGAAGTTCGGTCAATCATTGGCAATAAGGTAAACTGAAGACATGTGTTTGTAAATTTGGTTTTCATTTTATGAACAAATGAGAAATGTCCAATTGCTTTTACTAATTCTGAGTTTTGAGATGTGTGTGAGTTAGGAATAAGGAAGAAATTGTCCATTTCTGTTCTATCAGTAAACACTGTTTTGTGCTTCTATCAAATATGCTTCCTATTGCAAACTGATTTGTGTACTCTACTAAAAAAAAAAAGCAAATTCTGAAATTTATACAGGATGACTAGTTACATATAATTTACTGTTTTCTGTCTCATACTCCATCGTGTGAAAAATGGCTAAATTGACCTCTATAGAATTAAAGAAGACCTACATGACTGCTATGTAGAAGAGCATGTCATCATTGATTTCAAGTAGGAGCCCCCCTTTCTCCAAAAAACAGCAAGAACAGTTATTAACCTTAATTGGTAATAGATCTGTATTTTACATGAAACTCTATGTAAGATACATCAGGATTAGAAAAGTATGACTTACTTAATGATGGTTAGTGATTATCCCAGACAACAAAGGAGAGAGGCCAGCTAGTATGAGATCTAGTTATGTTTTATTCAAAACATCCATCTTTATTACCCCCAAAAAATACTTAAGGCATGAGTAGTTATTACCTTTCTATATGTAAAATACAAAAACAACTCAGAGTTTAAGCAAGCTGGATGAAAGCACAGTAAGACTGAGGCTGAGAAATCACTTTATGTTGTATTTTGACCAAACTATTTCAAACTTATTTTTTGCTGTTGGAGAGGAGGGAGATACCATTCTTATAAAACCATAGCCAGCTTTTCTTTGGGATTTTAGTCTATTAATTAGGATATGAGGAAGAATTAATAAACATGTTCTAGGGCCTATATTTAACTCTTAGTCTGAACTATAATAGAACTTTTAAAGATCTGAGTTGGTTTGTTAGGTGAAATACTTGAACATTGATCAGAAATGTCACAACTATTCTTATAGTTCATATAGTTACAGAAATATATGTAATTCATAGTTATAGAAATTTTACTTTCAAAAACTTATAATTAATTTACATTAATGATGTTCATTCATATTAAGCACTCATATTTCTTATATAATATATTTGGTAGAATATAACCTCAATGTTTATAACAGAGGTCTATATAGAAGAATGATTTTTTTGCGTTTTTTCAAGTTCATTATATGGGGCATAATGATTTTTAAAATATATATAAGCTAATTTCTGAGAAAGTCATCACAAGATAAGAATTTGTCTTTATGACAATTCAGCCTTGTCCTTATCAAGTTTTGTTTAAATAGTTTTTATGTTGTTTTCTCTTTTTATTGCAAAATTTTGATAGCTGCTTTCATACTGGATTATCATTTAGTTGTAATCTCTAATAATAATGGTGTATAATTTTATCTCACAATTGTCAAGAATCTGAAGTTTATTTATAGCTAGTCTTCATTTATTCCTATTTTATTGGCTTTTCAATTCAAGAAACTCTCCTCCTTTAGTGATCTTGTCTTCTACTGTGCCTCAGCCATAGACATACCTTAGATCTTTTCATTACTGATAACTTTAACCATGCAACTTGTTCTCTATTATCTCCTGTTTTTCTCTCTAGTACCCCAACTCCAGTGATTTTTCTACTCTGCAACTTCTAATCTCTTGATGCTGTGACCTTTTTATTGTGCCTCATCCCCTTAATGCTCTCTCTTCCTCCTTAGCCAGCCTTTGTGATCAGTCATTATAATTATTCCCATCATAATGGTATCTCAGTTCCCCTCATCCTTCCCAAACGTGAAAACATAGTTAAACCCAATTGACTGCCTATGCCATGTTATCACCTGTGGAGCAGAACATGGCTTGCAAAATACCATGATGACTGGTCTCATTTGAAGTGAAGCTCAACAGAGCCTTAATGCTGTCAGGCAAGTATACTATATTTCTGTATTCTCTTCACTTTCCTACTCTCCAAGGAAACGATTTCATGATGTCTTTTGTTACCTCACACCTCCAAACACCTCTCCCTCTGTCCTATTCACTTTATCCTATTTTGTTGAGAAAACTAAGCCGTCAGAAGAAAACTTTCAGAGACTTTTAGCATTGTATCTAGCTACCTGCTACCATCTACTCTCTACTATTTAATACTCTGCTATAGATGAACAATTCATTTTTCTAAATCCATTCCTTTCACTGTATACAAACTCCCATCCTCTCTCAACTACTCAAAATCCTCACTCTAGCAGTTCTTTCATACCTCTCTTGTATCATCAGTTTTTCCTTATATACTGAATTATTCCCATCCACATGCAGGCATGCTATTATTCTCTCATATTAAAAAAAGTCTTTTCTGGTATTTCCATTTTCACTGCTATCTTCTTTGCTATTTTTTGCTATCTTTTTTGCTTTCTATACTTATGTACCATTTCTTTTACTCCCTGTCTCTTTACTTCAATAAAATATTCCTCCCATCTTCCACCAAAACTGGCTTTGTTAATGTTGCTACTGCCCTCCTTGTTGCTAAATCCAGTGGCTATGAATAATTTTCAGAACTCTGCTTACTTTAGTTACCAGCAGCTTTTGATGTAGTTAGATTCTTTTTTTCTTCTTGGTTTATTTATTTGACTTCCAGGGTGCTACACTCTCTTGATTTTCCTCTTTAAAGTTTAGTAGTTATATATTTTCAGTCTTCTTTGTGGATTCCTCCTTTTCTCATTTCTTAATCTGGAAATGCTCCAGTCCTCTGTCCTTATTTACCTCCTCTTGTCTTCTCTCAACACTCATTGACTTGGTGATCTTATTAAGTCCCATGGCTTTAAGTACCATATAAATTTTATGCTGATGACTCCCAAAATTATATTTCCAGTACAGATCTCTCTTTGGAATTCTAAACTTAGCTGTTTTTTCTAATTCCTTTTGTTCAGATTTGGATACATGTTAAAGGTAGAGCCAATTCTTTCCACCTCTGTATTACTATCTTGGTCTGAGCTGCCATTATCTCTCCCTGAATGTATAGACTGAAAGATGGTTTCCCTGCTTCTACCCTACACTCTGTTCACAGCATAGCAACCAGAATGTTTCTTTTAAAATTTAAGACACACACAAAAAATTAAGTCAGGTTATGTCATTTTTCTGAGCAAGATCCTCCTGTGACTTAACAACCTCAGCTCCTTTAAGTCTTTACTCACGGAGCCACCTTCCCCATGAGGTCTTCTCTGACTGTTTTATTTAAATGTATAACCAGTGGCTCTTTCTCCCCTGCCTTGGCCCTGGGACTTCTAATCCCCTTATTCTATGGGTTTTTTTTTGGGGGGGGGGGCTTTTTTGTTTTGTTTTTTGTTTCGTAACATTTACAACCTTTTAAAGTAGCATGTGAATCAGTTATTTGTTATGTTGATTTTTTAGTGTATATATCCCTTCACCAGAGTATAAGTTTCATGATGGCAGGAATGTTTGTTCCAGAGCACCTGTGATGTCCAGCATATTGAAGGTGCTCAATAGATACTTATTCAATGAATGAATGTTAGTATGAGTAACCATAGAAAGAATAAACTACTTTTTTTAAACTTAATTATGCTTTTGTTTGCTATCAGGATTGATTATATATTTAAAGATCTTCAGAGATTTGACTTTATTAAAGTTTTGGTTATACTTCATTCCCTAATATAAAATACAGAACTCCTAAAATTCAAGAATATTTATGTAATATAAACAGGATTTTATTACTCTAAAGGCTGTAAAAACATATTTGTGAGACTTTCTTCATATTTATTTTGCCAAAACTATCTGTGCCTTTTTAGTCCTAGTAGTATTTTAACATTCTATTCTATAAATATATAGTTACATTAGGCTTGAATTTTATTGCTTTTAATCAAATGCTGGTGGAATTTTACGCTAATATGTAGTTTCTTTCTCATATATCACCTCGTA
Source organism: Lemur catta (assembly GCF_020740605.2). Taxonomy (NCBI): domain Eukaryota; kingdom Metazoa; phylum Chordata; class Mammalia; order Primates; family Lemuridae; genus Lemur; species Lemur catta. The sequence goes on from NC_059130.1 coordinate 78,875,391, forward strand.
TGTTTTTCATTTATTTCTCAAACACAGTGCTTACTCTGCTAGGCACTATGCCGAGGACTTGTAGATATAAAACCAGATTTTTGTATGTAATAACGTGAATGTTGATGTCAAATCAGATACAATATGGTCCTTGCAAAGGAGCTAATCTAAGGGACAAAATTAATAATGTTACTGGGATTTGGCAAAATAACCCATACATATACATACATACACATGTGCACACATTTGGTTAATCTGTTCTATGTTAGTTGGAGATCAGCAAACATAAAGTTATTATGTTAGTAAACATCAGTGATGAGTTTGCTTAACTAAGAATTGTTTGATATAATTTTTAGCTTTATAACACCTGAATTATACAAGTTATTTGTTTTAGCAAATAATTGGCCACAGGTTTTCTTTAAATAGTCAGCTTTGACTGATGTTATTATAACTGTTCAGAGCGTCAGTATTGTATTTACAAAATATAATAGCACAGTGAGATTTATTTCTTATTCTCACTTATTATGTACCTTTGTTTTAAAGGAAATTATTAATGGTTAAAAAGTGAATTTAAGAGCATAGCAAAGTTATTTTTGTGGAAATTTGTGGGAGAGAAGAGCACAATAATAATTTTGAAAAGATCAAATGCTTATGTTTTGTTATTTTTATAACATGAATAGTGACTGTAAAAGTTGAATGTGGCAGAAAGAATTTTACACTTATGCAGTGGAGACATAATTTTGGAGACTAATGAAAATTTTGTTTTAACTGATGTGAAGAACAAATGCCTGTTGATTTACTTTTATTTGAAACATTGTAATGGGGTTCTGAGAAGGCAGGTGTTCTATTTTGAACAAACTAGCTATATAATTTTACTAGTATTTAGATATTATATAATTGCTTTGCTAGAAAGCATTTTAGGAAAAATATGTATGGAAAGTTTTTATAAAAACTATTTTTGAGGGCCAGGTACAGTGTCTCATGCCTCTAATCCCAGCACTTTGGGAGACCAAGGCAAGAGGATTGCTTGAGGCAAGGAGTTTGTGACTAGCCATGGCTAGCCTGGGCAACATAGTGAGACCCTATCTCTTGAAAAAAAAGGAAGGGAAGGAGGAAGAATGGAAGGAAGTGGAGAGAGAGAGAGAGAGAGAAAGAGAAAGGGGGGGGGAAGGAAGGAAAGAAAGAAAAGGAAAGAATGACAGAAAGGGAAGGAAGGAAGGAAGACAGTTAGCCAGGTGTGGGGGTGTACACCTATAGTCCTAGCTATTCAGGAGGCTGAGGTAAGAGGATCACTTGAACCCAGGAGTTGAGGGTTGCAGTGAGCTATGATCAGGCCACTGCAGCCTGTGCAACAGAATAAGACCCTGTCTCTAAAAACAAACAAAAAACTATTTTTGAGAGTTTACTATTAATATATTTGAGACATTGCACTTAGTAATTTACTTCCGTTATTTAATTTGATCCTTACAACATGAGGGAGATACTATCATTATTCCTATTTAATAGATAAGAAACTGAAAAAGTGATTAAGTAATTTATCTTAGGTTTTACAATTAGTAAGCATGAGAGCCTAGATTTAAACCTTAACTACCATTTTACACATTCAGTGTCAAAAATGAGGAGAAATGGGTGATTATTGTACCATCATTTCAACTTCTTTATATTTGGGGGGGAAAAAAAACAGGAAAAAACATAGGAAATAGTCTCCCTAAAACCTAAGCCCTTGAGAGTTACAGTTTTTATTTTTCTTCTTTTTCTAAACTTTTTAAGTATTTAAAAAATACTGATGTCTGGGCCTTACTCCCAGCAATTCTGATTTAATTGTTTTAAGGTGGGGCCCTGCACATTGGTTGTGTGGCTGTTGTTATTAAGTTTACCAGGTGGCACTAATGTCCTGACAGAGTTGATTGCTTTTGCTACCACTTTTTTCTTTTTTACCTGTCCTTCCTTTGGTGCTTTCTGGTTTGGGTCCATATTCATGCTCTGATATACTTAGTCAGTTTGTCTTGTGTTTTCTTTGTTATTCTTAACCCAATAATCCTCTAAAAATCTTTTACAACTTGCTCCAATTCTAATTAGCAGATTCCCAGTTTCCCATCCCAGATTGATGAATCAGGATTTCTGGAGGTAGGGCCCAGAATCTGAATTTTTATAAAGCTTCTCAAGTAATTCTGATGTTCGGTCAGGTTTAGGAAGTAGAAGTAAAGCCTCTGTTCCCTTCACCTAGAATCATAGTAACCCTTTTCAGAAAAAGACAGGCATAATTCACTTCTGGTCATATATATTTGTAGCATATTAAAGAAACTTTAAATTGGTGAAGGTGATGGTGAAGATATAATTCCTATAGACAACCCCAGCATAATGTTTTCCCTTATAATATTTGTATAAAATAGTAGCCCATTATGTTTAATTACAAGTACAATAAAACTGAACACAGGCCCACATCTACTACCTTTATTAGGAAGGAGCAAATATTAGGTATTATTTTTTTTCTTAAGTTTTTACTTAATTTCGCCTATCAGTCTCTAAAAGAGAGTAAAAGAGGAGGCTAGGTCAAATAGAATTATGAAATTCCACTGCATAGTAGTTTTCAGTTGATGAGAGATGGAATGAAATTAAAGTCTTTTAGCAAAGAATTGAATGTTTTTCTTCCATTTTTTCCTTTAAACCTCAGATACAGAGGAAATTATCTGTTGCTAACTTGTACTGTCTTTAAAGAGAGTTCAGGGTATGTGGTGCTATGGGAACTTTAGTTGTTGATACTTCAAGGGGTACTTTACATAAAGGGGTTTTTACATAAAGAGTCATTACCATTCTATACTTAATGTTCTTGGTGATTTTTTTAAAAAATTATGTTTTTTAATAAGGTAATTTCGGTGAACTAATACTCTATAAGGGCCTAAAAATGTTGGTTGCTTTAACAGTACTAATTAAAAACATGTTTGCATTGGAAGGTCTGGATTTCTTTAAGAATAATTTATAGCATGCAACATGTAATATTTCTTTCCTTTCCAACTGCTTTCTATTATATGCTTAGGGTTTAGATCGCTCCAATTCCTGGGTTAACACTGGTGGTCCAAAAGCTGCCCCATGGGGATCCAACCCCAGTCCAAGTGCAGAATCAACACAGGTGGTGTTTACATTAGAGGTTTCTTTATTGGTTGCTGATGTTTCCCTTCAGACCATTACTTTTTAGTATATACTGTGATTTCAGTGGCTTGCTTCCAAGTGTGTGTTTTGTTTACTTAGCACATTTTCCAACTACTATGCATGAATACCACCAAATATACCAGTAATGCTCTTCTTTCCTATTTCCTATCACCTCCTCCTTCCCTCCTTATACACCTTATTAGTATTTCAGTGCCTGCTGCTTATGCACTTAATGGCTTTTTAACAGTTTCTTCTTTAGGGGTAGCACATCTTTAATAGGAATTTTTAAAAATTTTTATGTGGAAAAAACCCAACAGTTTTCCATTTGCTTTTGGTTTCAAGTGTAGCTATTGTACCATTTTGATTTAGCATTTATTATTTTGTCATTTTCTTCATAATCACCGATTAGAAAGACTGGTAGTAAGTTGAAATTAAATGTGAACAGTGTATGACCCCATGCCATAAGATTAAATTCCAGAAGCAAAAGTCTATTTTAATTTGTATGGTGTTGCAAAGTATGAAATTAGATTTTGCTTACTTAAGACTAGTTGCTTGATAGCTAATACTGCATGATACCTCAAAATATACTTCTCATCTGTGTGTTGGCTTTAGATGAAAATTCTGTTCTTGAAGAAAAATTTTAATTTTTATCTAATACTATAAATTATTTATATTTGATGTAGTATATGGCAAACATGAAAAGTGGTTTTTGATAATAGTGAAAAACTCAAAGAAATCATTCTAAACTTTTTATTTTCTTTATTGAGTACAAAATTCTTGATTTCTTTTTCAGTATGAGACCAGTTGAGAAGTATGTTTTTATTTTTTATATATTCTTACTAGATATGTGCATGTGTATAGATCACACAAAGTTTCATTCTTTGCAGCACTCTGAACATTATAAAATGAAATAACATTGAAATACTCATCTTTTTAAAGACTAAAATCATACAGAAGCCATTTTGATACTTCTAATGCATTGTCATTAAAGCAGCTTAAAATGGTGAAAATGAGATGAAGAGTAAAATAGATGGTTTTTGAAACCACAATAAAACTCTATTTTAAAATTGTACATAGTCCTTGAGCTGCAAAGTCATCCACTGCAGATGTTAATGTTATCTCGTCATTCATTCATCTTCACTCCATAGGCTATGGATCGAAGTTGTAATCGTATGTCTTCGCACACAGAGACGTCAAGTTTCTTACAAACATTAACGGGACGCTTACCAACTAAAAAGGTAGATTCATATGAAGACAATGCAAAGAGGGGAAAAATAATTTCAACAATAAAATAGATATAAGATTTCTTTATATAACCAGTATGAGATATTATAATAATTGCATTGTGTTTAAAAATACATCTGAGGCTGGTGCGGTGGCTTATGCCTATAATCCTAGCACTCTGGGGGGCCAAGGTGGGAGGATCACTTGAGGTCAGGAGTTCGAGACCAGCCTGAGCAAGAGCGAGACCCCGTCTCTACTAAAAATAGAAAAATTAGCTGGGCATGGTGGCACACTTCTGTAGTTCCAGGTCCTCAGGAAGCTGAGGTAGGAAGATCACTTTAGCTCAGGAGTTTGAGGTCACAGTGAGCTATGACAATGCCCCTGCACTGTAACCCAGGCAACAGAGCAAGACTCTGTCTCAAAAAATAAAAAATAAAAAACAAAAAAACTGAGCAAACATTGTTTTTCTGATGCCTTTTGGGGCATACCTTTCCAGTGTAGGCTCTTTTACATTCTGATAATGTTTATTTCTTTGGGACTGACTGTTTTTAGAGTTTAGTGAATTCAAATTTGATCATCAAATTTTAGTACCAAAAAAATGTATCGACTCTTAATTCTGTTTCGGTAACTGCTTCTGTTTTGTGTTTTAAATCTCCAGGGAAAGGAAGATGAGTTAGAAAAATTCTTAGTAAGATATGTTGATTTGCTTCCCTTATGCACAGTTTTGTTAGTCCTTTTTCATATTAATATACACTACTTTGCAAATGCTTTGTATGCATATCCATTATAAGGCAGGAATTTTCTGCGATTTTTTTTTAAAAAGACTTTACCTGAAAACTTGAAAATTAATGGCTTATAGCAAAGTTTAAATTTTTAAATGTATTTTCTAAATTGTACCAGCAAAGTTCATGAGCATATTTGCATATGTTAAAATATGTATTTAAGGCACAAGCAAGATCTTATTGTAACTGTAAGTTTTTGGTCTAGTTTTTGTTTGCAGGTACAATTTAGGAGGCTATTTTTTACCTGTCCTTTTAAAATTACATTTTACTCCAAGATAACATGTAATTTTTTCAGCTGTTTAGCATACCACTGTCTTACATGCGTAAATAGCCGTTTCGTTAATGGGTGTCTTCACTGCATCATTGAATGGTTCACATGCGTTATTTTGCTTACTCTCATTATATCTTCATTTGTATTTGCATTATTATTTGGTTTATGTTATCAGCATATTTGACTTTGATAATAACTTTGGATTTACTTCTGGATAGCTTTTTCATGAGGAGCTGGCTTTGCAGTGGGTTGTTTGCAGTGGCAGCGTTCGGGAGTCAGCTTTGCAACAAGCCTGGTTCTTTTTTGAGTTAATGGTGAGCAAACTAAGCATATTCTTTAAAAATTTTTTCCCTTAGTGAACAATTTTGTATTAGCTCAATTTTTATCTTAGAAATCTTTTTCCGTTGCACATCATACGGTTTTCCATTTGCCTCTAAGACAAAATTACAGGTGTTTCATCTGTAAATAAACACTGTGAATACTCAGCCCAGTTTAGGCAGAATTATAAAGTGTGAGGCTCAATTTAACTCTGTTTTTTCAGGGATGGTTGCAGAAGCTAGCTCTCTTTTTAAAGGAAATTGGTGATACATTCCTTCCTAGTCTGAACATATAAATATACAATGGCAGTATTGTAGATTTTATACCAAAGATAAAAAGAGCTTTATAGATACCCACTGCTATAATATGGCTCAAAAGCTCTTAGGGAAATGTCAGTTCCAGCCAATAAAAAACCAACAGTAGTTTTTGCTTAATTCAATAAATGATATTAAAAATAAATTAATATTTTAATTAATAAATACAAATATACATTTGACCCTTGAACAATGCAGGGGTTAGAAGCACTGACTCCTCATGTGGTTGAAAATTCACATATTACTTTTGACCCCCCCCAAAAGCTTAACTACTAATAGCCTACTCTTGACCAGAAGCCTTTCTGTCAATATAAACAGTTAACAGACATTTTGTATGTAATATGTATTATAGACTGTATCCTTACAGTATAATAAGCTAGAGAAAAGAATATGTTATTAAGAAAATCATAAGAAAGAGAAAAATATTTACTGTTCATTAAGTAAAAGTGGACTATCACAAGTTTTTATCCTCATTGTCTTTGCATTGAATAGGCTGAGGAGGAGCAAAAACAGGAGGGATTGGTCTTGCTGTCTCAGGGGTGGCAGAGGTAGAAGAAAATCCATGTATAAGAGGACACATGCAATTCAAACCTGTGGTGCTGTTCAAGGGTTAACTGTATATATAAACATGTATTGTATATGTGTGTGTATATACATACATACACACACGTGTACATAAACAAAGGCAACAACATTTATCAAGTGGGTACAATATGCTAGCACTGCCCTGTGGACTAGGTATTAACAAGGCACAAAGAAGCTGAGTAACTTGTCTTAGTCTACACAGCTTATAGGTCGCAGAGCTGTTGATTCTAACCTAGGCATTCTAGCACTCGGGACCTTCCTCTTCACTTTCCTCTCCAGCCTGTAGAAAGCTGAAATCACTGCAACTTTTTCTTCCAAAAAAGGAGTATGTAAAAAAATAAATAAGAAACAATGGAAAACAAAAGAAAGCAACAAAAAAAGAGAAAGGAAGAAAGGAAAGAAACAAAAGGAGCTTCCATAGTATGGCATAGGGTGATTCTCAGCATTGAATGTTACCTATATTGGGGATAGAAAACATTTCTTCTAGAGATTTAATAATCTACAGAAAAAATAAATTAGGAACCATATATAAGTGACAGACAACTCATTTTTTCCCTAGAAAATAAACACTAAATTTGTAATTCATGTGTTTTTATTTTAATATAAGAACTGTAACTTTGACTTATTTTTTTATAGTCATATATATGTTCAGATTTCTTAAATAGTTAAAAAACTGCAATTTAAGACTTGGCTGAGCTGTATAGGAAGTATAGGAAGCTTAGCTTCAATTTCCCTGAATTTAAAGTCTAAAATGCTTTTTACCATTACCACATTATTGTCATAAAAAATCTACATCTAAAAGAATTTTGTAAACTTAAATCACTGTGTTAATTTTTAATTAACATTTTGTTATTAATTTTTAGTCATCAAATATTTATTATATACCCACCGTATGATGCTATATGCTAGATGCTGAAGACACTATAGTGAAGACCTCTTAAAGCTTACAGTTTGGGGGATATGGAATGGCAAAATTACTGAGTCTTGAAAAAATTTAATTAAAGTTTAAGGGTGAAATTTTTTTCTTTTGACATACACAGAATTTTTTCCCTGTCAATAGCCAGGATAATTTTCTGACGGTGATGTAGTGATTGAGTTGTATTATGGTTGATATTTCCTTGGCACATGCAAAATATTGTAGGAAACTTTTTTTAAATATTTTGAGAAGCTAAAGGTGTTTTAGTAATCAATTAAATCACATTTTTAAATAGCCCAAGTGTTTAGAGTCATTGAAATTGTTAATTATATCCATAAGAAATTAAACTAATGGCTTATATCTTTTTTCAGGTAAAGAGCATGGTACACCATTTATACTTTAATGATAAACTTGATGCTCCAAGGAAAAGTCGTTTTCCAGAACGTTTCATGGATGACATTGCTGCTCTTGTCAGCACAATTGCTAGTGATATAGTTTCACGATTTCAGAAGGTAATGAGGTAACTTTTTCTTTTCAGTTACCTCTTTCAAGCTAAGATTAAACTACCATACTTTTATTTGTTTTTGCTTTATATTCTGTTTCCCAGGACACAGAAATGGTTGAAAGACTCAATACAAGCCTTGCATTCTTTCTCAATGATCTATTGTCTGTTATGGACAGAGGATTTGTTTTTAGCCTAATAAAGTCCTGCTATAAACAGGTAATACATAATCAGTAATCAAGTAATTTAAATACTATGTTAACTCTTTTCAGGGTTGGAGCTAAGAGACCTTCAGGAGCACATTAATATACTGATGTTAAAACAAAAATTAGCATAAAGTAACATTTTTATTAGTAAGGCAAAAATAAATTACATTTGTTTTATCAGGACGCAAGTACTATGGCAAGCTGATAGAAGTACAGCCAGCTTTTCTTGAGTTGTGCTGGCCCTCTCATGACTCTTTAATTTCCATTCTGGAGCACATCATTAAGTAAATAGTAATGTCAATGTAAAGCATCCTCGAGATGCCATGCAAGTGTAGCATTTATACTGAATGAACAGCTAACTGAACTTTTGTATCCTGATTGATTTTTAAAGCAGTTGCATTTTGCTGTGTATTCCTCCTAATGCAACCCTGAACATTGTAGAATTTGGAATTATGGACACATGTTTACTCAAGTCCCAAATGTCATTCATTATCTTACCTTTACTTAACTAAAAAGCATCCTGGAACTTTTCTACAAATAGCTGATATTGTTTTATTCATTTTAAAGGAGCTTGAAAATTATACAAATCTCTAGGTCTCACTCAGAGTTATTGAGGAGTTTGAATCCTGGTGGTAGGGGCGAGGAACACACAGTGCTTGTGAAACACTTCCCGGGTGGACCCAGATTAGTTTTGGGAAACTAATGGTCAAGATTTCTATTTGGTTGTCTAATACTTAGAGTTTTGAAGATCTGTTTTATTGGATGTTTGTTTCTTTTAATAGTCAGAAAAGTTAATACTATGCATTGGCACTGATACACTTGCAAGTATTTGCAGCACATATGTATTAGTTTTACATTCCCCCCAAAATGTTATGTACAGTTGCTACCAAAACTGTTTTTATTCTTTAAGCACTGACCCCCTATATTTGCTAAACATTGGGGTAAACCCTAGGAATACTAAAGCTACTAAGTTAGTTTATAGTATGTCTCCTCAAGTAGCTTATGATGTAACTGGGAAAATAGTCAAATAGATAACCATAAATACAGGTAATTGCAAAATGCTATAAAAAGAATGGATAATTTCTTTTTTTAAGAAGTAATATGAAGTTATCATGGTGGCATACTTTCTCATGAAGTGTATTTTTGAGAAGTAGAAATATTAATACTTTATTGGATAAGAATATGCCTTTAGGTTAGTTAAATGAATTTATACAGTAAACCTTAAAAGTTCTAAATTTTTAATTTTAGTCTTAACTCTGGAAAAAATTGATTCAAACTGTTATTTAAACCACAAAACCCAAGATTACCCTTGAGCACTAATCTTTAATTCTTTAATCTATAATTCTGGTGTTAGTATTAGAGAAATAATATGTTCAACTGGTGTCCTCTTATTTATTCAATACTTACAAGGTGTCTTCAAAGCTTTATTCATTACCAAATCCAAGTGTCCTGGTGTCCTTGAGGCTGGATTTTCTACGAATCATCTGCAGCCATGAGCACTATGTTACATTAAACTTACCCTGTAGCTTACTTACTCCACCTGCATCTCCATCACCTTCTGTTTCTTCTGCGACATCTCAGGTATGCGAAGTGTATGAACATATAAATTTATAACTAATACTTATTGAGTAATAGGTCTATGATAGGCTCAGTTCTAAGTGCTTTATAAGTATTAACTCATGTAATCCTCAAACTAACTCTAGGAGGTAAGTTCTATTATTATATCCATTTTACAGATGAAAAACAGAAACACACATCACTGAGTAAAAAGTGGCAGAGCCAGGCTTTGAACCAAAGCTTTATTCTAAAGCTCAAGTTCTTAATGATTATGTTGTATTCTTTTTACAGATTTATGTGCAGGTGAATGAATTCACCTAAATAAACTCACTTATTTAGATTTTTTCACAAATTGGGTTCTCTTGAAGCACACACTGAGAATGAGTCTCAGATGCAAGATGTTTATTGGTGATCAATACCTGTGAAAGGAAGGGGAATGAAGCATAGGTGAGCAGAGAAGGAAATCCAACTGCATTGCAGGCATTACAAAGCCCTGCCTAACTCTCTTTTATCCAGAAACCCTAAAGGAAACTAGATGAACATTTGTAGGTTTTTTAGTGGGTAGCACTTGACTTCAACACCTAGTAGTTTCTCTAAAGATGAAAAAATGTTATTTTAGCAATTAATATGTATATCCTGTCATAGAGGTTGAGATTAAGGTATTTTGTGGTTTTAGTATCAAAGAAGCTTAGCTTTTCCTTCTTCCAGTGAAACACTTTTTCTGCTGTTATTTGTAAAGCAATCAGGCTACTTCCTTAAGCTCTTAATGTCTAAAGTCAAAGTTGATCTGAAGCTCTTAATTTTGTTTTCAAGATATGTAATTCCTGAATAGAATTCCCTAGGGTAGATCAATCTCATATGCTTGATAGAAGAAAAATTTAAACTACACTTAAAAAGACTAGAAAACATCAAAGATTACCCACAACTTTTCATTTTTTCTTTGCAAAAAATCTGGATATTCCTATTTCCACAGAGTGGCTAGAACACATTTCCTATAATGGATAAGGCTAATCTTTTTCTTTCTTTCCCTATCCTCTGCCAAAGATATGGCTACACAGTTAGGGATAAATCAATCATAGGTACAGTTCCTAAAACCTTAAATGAAGCACATTTGTTTACATCTCAGTCCTTACTGAACATCTCATTCAGCCAGGAAATTCTCATAGAATTTCTTCCATTATCTTATTGACCACTTTCTCATCTAATTACATAATTTTCAGATTCTAAAACAGAATAGACACATCACTCTTTTGTGGGAGGGAGGAAGGAGAGGTCCAGGAAAATTTTTGTATGCTATACTTATAAGGCAGATGATTTCTCCATAGAGAAATCTAAAATCTGAGCTGGGTGAGGTGGTGCACACCTCTAGTCCCAGCCACTTGGGGGCTGAGATAGGAGGATTGCTTGAGCTCAGGAGTTTGAGGTTGCTGTGAGCTATGCTGATGCCACAGCACTGTAGCTTGGGCAAGCAACAGAGCAAGACTCAGTCTCAAAAAAAAAGAAATGTGAAATCTGTTCTTGTTCTAGGAAACCCCACATGGGTGTTCCTGAATATGGAATATATTTTGGGGGATGCTATTTTGCAGTATAAAAACTTTTTAAACTCAGTAGACCACAAAATGATACTAATTTTCCAAAGGTAGTATGTTCTCTGAAAAACAGTTTTGCTGGTGTATAGAATTTCTCTGGATAACAATAGCCTTGACTATGAATATTTTCTCTTACAATCTGGGGTGAGTACCTAGTATATCATTTGGATTTAGTTGCCTTTTCTTCCTTCAGAGGATGATACTGAAGCATTAAGTGGCTAAAAAAATAAGGAGAATGCATATGGAAAGGTTTCAATTTGAGAAAAAGGAAATTGAAACTAATTAAAATTTCCATTAATGATTGAGGTTATTAAGTATGAAATGTCCGATTTCCTTAAGTACTAAGCTTGACAGTTGATATCTCTGACATTTCACTTTGACACTTCTTGTTTTATGTGTATTGTGAAAGTATATCCTCAGTCTTTCAAATACACATTTTGCCTTGTGATTTTCTTTCACATTTTTCAAGAGCAATTTTTGTGAAACTATGGAGAGTCAAAAATTTGTGTTATTTTCGAATATGAGTTCTGTCATGGAACCAATACAATGCAGACAGCTCAAAATATCAACGAAGTGTTTGGGAAGAATGTGGCTAATGAACGCACAGTGTATCAATGGTTTACGAAGTTCCATTCTGGTGATTTTAATCTTGAAAATGAGCCATGTGGGTGACCTGAGACCAAGGTGGATAATGATGAATTGAAAGCTGTAGTGGAAATGAATCCATCTCAACCTACCTGTGAATTAGCAGCAAGGTTTGACATTACTATTTCAGCAGTATTGGACCATTTGAAACAAATTGGCAAGGTAAAGAAGCTGGATAGATGGGTATACTGCATGAATTAAATGAGTGTCAGAAGAGAAATCATCTGGAAGCTTGCTTTTCTTTTCTGTCACGACATAAAGGCGAACCATTTCTATACCACGTTGTTATGTGTGATGAAAAATGGCTTCTTTTTGACAATTGCAAGTATTCAGCATAATGGTTGGATGAAGGTGAAGTGCCAAAACACAGTTCAAAACCAAATATTCATCAAGAAAAGCTGATGATATCTGTTTGGTGGTCCAGCACTGGTATTATCCACTATAGCTTCATGAAACCTGGTCAGTCAATTACAGCAGATGTCTACTGCAACCAGCTGGACAAAATGATGAGGATGCTTGTGATTAAGCAGCCAAGACTGGTCAATAGAGACAGGCCAATCCTCTTGTAGGACAGTGCTTGACCACATGTCGCACAAACAATACTGCTCAAACTACACAGGCTGGACTTGGAAACTGTGTCATTCGCCATATTCACCAGACCTTGCACCAACTACCACCACTTCCAGGGTTTGGACCACTTCTTGCAAGGAAAAGCATTCAATTCTCAACAAGCTCTGGAAAACACCTTTTGAGATTTCATCACCACTCGCTTTCCAGGCTTTCTCGCTGCTGGCATAAATAATCTACCATTAAAATGGCAAAACTGTGTCCATAGTTTAAGCACATACTTTGATTAACTGTACTGCTTCTTGTTTGAGATATAATAAACTAAACTTTTGATCCAAAATCAGATATTTCATATTTAATGACCTAATGTTAATTTATTTCAGTAATAAAGTGATCAAATCAATAATTTCATTATAGTTTTCTTTACCAAAAGTATGAGTATTACTTTTCAAATGTTAATAATAGTAATATAAAATAAACTACCATAGGTAAATTTTATCTTGCTTTCAAATAATACTCACATTTCACTTGTTGTAATGCTCTGTAGGATGTTTTGTTGCACAGCTGATATAGTTTTGTTCTACCTCACTCCCCAACAGAGTTCTGGATTTTCCACAAATGTACAAGACCAGAAGATTGCAAATATGTTCGAATTGTCTGTGCCTTTCCGCCAACAGCATTATTTGGCAGGACTTGTGCTGACAGAGCTCGCCGTCATTTTAGACCCTGATGCTGAAGGGTGAGTAGATCAGTTTTTGCCTTATACAATATCAATTTTATTTTGAACAGTGGGACAGAATTATTCCACTTACACTTACAAGTTAAATTAAACAAAATATTTTCAGTACCATGACTTACTGTTTGTTTTAAAGATATTAACTAATCTCGGTGACCTTACTACTCTTTTCTTCTTCATCTTCTTTTTAAATAGACTGTTTGGATTGCATAAGAAAGTCATCAATATGGTACACAATTTACTATCCAGTCATGACTCAGACCCACGGTACTCTGACCCTCAGATAAAGGCTCGGGTGGCCATGTTGTATCTACCTCTAATTGGTATTATTATGGAAACTGTACCTCAGCTGCATGATTTTACAGGTACTTAGTATAATTAGGACAAATTTTAAAGGCAAAGCTCAATGTTTAAAAGTGTTAGAAACTATCTCAAGGTTAAGATCTTATTTTAGGAAAATAAGCAAATGTACACTGATAAAAATAAACTATAAATATTTAACCATATTGCTGAAAAATTTTGACTATATGAGAGAATTCAGCATAAGATTCCTGTAAGTGGTTCTTATGATGAATTTAAAAATAATAACTTCATGACATTCTATAACTACCTTTTAGGAAATAGGTTTGTTTGTGTGAATATGTACTGTGCATCTGAAGAAAAAAATACAAGAAAACTTGACAGCTGTCTTCTACCCTCTGTTTCAGCTTTATTCATATATATAATTGAAATTAATATTCATCTGAGTATCAAGAATTATGTTTATTGCCAGCACTGGGTTAACAAGTTGAAGTTATGTTGCTTCTTCAAAACTAGAACTCCCAAAGTTTTATTCATCTTACTTTCCATATTTAGAATTTACTTAAATTGGAATTCACTCAAATTTAGAATTTAAATAAATGTAGAATTTAGGTTGCAACAATATTTCTTTAGGGTGAAGGAAGGAATTTAAATTAGCAATTAGCCTAGTAAAGTACTTCCAGTTCAGTAAAACAAAAACATTTCCTGAGTACCTAATGTGTATTAAGAACTTTGACAGATGCTGATGCTACAAAGATAACCAACTTTTTGCCTTTAAGGGACTGATAGTTGAGTATAGTCTTCACAGTATTTTTATCACTAAAATAGATTTCCTTAGCTGAAGGCAGAAATGTTTATATTACTATATCTTTTATTAGCAAGTTAAAGTTCTCTAAAACTATAAATTATTACCATAAGAATGAGTTATTGTTTAAAATGTTTAAAATATTTTCTAGAAGAAGTAGATCTGATGATAAATATTACATGTTAACATGTTTTTCTTTTAAAGAATAATAGAGAATAGGAAAAGGAACTACATGTTCAATAACTATTAGGTGAGCTAAACAGTTTTGTTACTTATTTTGGGGGGTTATTTTCCTCCAGAAACTCACAATCAACGAGGAAGACCAATTTGTATAGCGACGGATGATTTTGAAAGTGACAGTGGAAACATGATAAGCCAGACCGTTGCAATGGCAATTGCAGGAACATCAGTCCCTCAACTAACAAGGCCTGGCAGTTTCCTCCTCACATCAACGGTAAAAACAATCCTCCTACAGAAATTTTTTCTGGAAAGACAAATATTTACAAGGATGTGCCCTTAAATGACTGAGATTATTGTATTAGCTGATGCAAAAGTACTCTTAGTTTTATCTATTTTATGAAAACATTAAAGTTCCCAAAATATTACCTATCTTGTCCAAGCTGTTTCAAAAACTATTACTTCAGGGTTTATGGGATAAAGCCATGTTTTCTATCCATTCAGAATTTTGAAAATTGCCTCACTATATATAACTCATTTTCTTTATTTTTAAATCCATTTTATTTTTTGTCAGCCCTAAGAAATATTCTTGGTTATTTAGCAGTTGAGAATTTTTTTATCTGTGAAGAAATCTTTTTTTGTTTTCAAAAAGTTAATATTTCCTATGCCACTGTACTATTCCTCCCTTAAAGAGGGAAGGATGTGGAGTCAGGGAGGAATCAAACTGCCAATAGAGCAAGATCAAGTTCTAAAAGTTATAAATGACATTCTTTCAGAAAAATGCAATAATTATTTATGGAAGCTGCCTTACTTGACAACTTTTTATAAATTTATTAAGATATCATTTACATATAAAAAAGTTCTCTTATTTTAAGTGTATAGTTTAATGGTTTTTAATATATTTACAGAGACGTGCAGCCATCATGACAAGCTAATTTTAGAACATTTCTATCACCCTGAAAAGAATCCTTATGCCTACCCCAGTAGTAGATAGTGACTAATCTTTCTATCTGTATAGATTTACATATTCTGGACATTTCGTATAAATGGAATTATATGCTATGTGATCTTCTGTATGTGGCTTCTTCATGATGTTTTTGAGCTTCACCCATGTTGTAGCATGTATAAATACTTCTTTCCTTTTTTATTACTGAGTAGTATTTCATTGTGTTGATATACCAAATTTGTTTATCCATTTATCAGTTGATGAACAGTTGGATCATTTCCACTTTTTTTTTTAATTTCAGCATATTACAGGGGTACAAATGTTTAGGTTACATTGCCTTTGTTGCCTTTACCCCACCTGAGTCAGAGCTTCAAGTGTGTTCATTCCCCAGACAGTGCGGGGAATGAATATTCATTAGGTGTGAATATACCCATCCCTTCCTCCCTCCTCCCACCTGCCTGACACCCAGTGAATGTTACTACTATATGTGCACATAAGTGTTGATCAGTTAATACCAATTTGATGGTGTGTACATGTGGTGCTTGTTTTTCCATTCTTGTGATACTTCACTTAGTGGAATGGGCTCCAGCTCTATCCAGCATAATACAAGAGGTACTAGATCACCATTGTTTTTTGTGTAGTACTCCATGGTATACATGTACCACATGTTATTAATCCACTCTTGTATCGAGCACTTGGATTGTTTCCACATCTTTGTAATTGTAAATTGTGCTGCCATATACATTCTAGTGCAGATGTCTTTTTTGTGGAATGTCTTTTTTTTTCCTTTGGGTAGATGCCCATTAATGAGATTGCTGGATCAAATGGTAGTTCTACTTTTAGCTCTTTGAGGTATCTCCATATTACTTTCCATAGAGGTTGTACTAGTTTGAGTCATTCCACTTTTTGCTGTTATATTCCTGCTATGAACATTAGTGTACATCTTTGCATGCATATATGTTTTCATCTCTCTTAAGTAGATACTTAAGAGTGGATTTGCTGGGTCATATGGTATCTTTACATTTAGCATTTTGAGAAATTTCTAAACTCTTTTTTTTTTCAACATGGCTGCACCATGTCTCATTTTGCCAGCAATGAATAAGAGTTTCTGTTCTCCAAATCCTTACCAACACTTGTCACTGAAAGTGGCTAATCAAAAAGACAGATTTTTGATTAGCCACCTTTAGTAGATAGGAAATGGTATCTCACTATGATTTTGATTTGCATTTTCCTAAGTACCTAAAGATGTTAAACATCTTTTCATGTGCTTATTGGCACATTTTTTTTGTGTATCTTCTTTGGAGAAAAGTCTATTCAAATCTTTTGCCATTTTAAAATTGTGTTATTCATCTTAGATCTTGTTATTAAATTGAAAAAGTTCTTTATATAGTCTGGATATAAATCCCTTATAAGATATGTGGTTTGCAAGTATTTTCTCCCTTTCAATGGATTATGTTTTCTACTTTCTTGATGGTGTCATTTGCAGTGTAAAAGTTTTTAATTTTGATAAATTTCAGTTTATCAACTTTTTTATCACTTGTACTTTTGGTGACATTATACATATAAAACAATATATAAAGTACATGTACAAAGTATAATAATAAAAGAAACAGCAGTATACTCGCTGCCCAGCTTAAGAAATCAAACATTAAAAATACCTTTGAAGTGACCAGTCTACCCTCAATTCCATCTCTCCTTCCCCTCGGAATGACCACTATTCTCAGTTTTATTGACCTTTTAATTTTTTAAACTTTTCTTTTGTAAAATATACTACATATGAAAGAGTACATGAAACATAAATGAACAAGTTTTCAAAACATTAGAAAATAAACACCTTGTGATTACCACTCAGGACAAAAGAGAGAACATGGGCTGCCCTCCAGAAATCCATAGCATGCTCTTCCTCAGCCACAAGCTACCCATCAAACTACTCACTTCTTGACTAATGACATAATTGCTTAATTTTGTATATAGTGTTACCATCAAAGTTTGTGTCACTAAATACTAGTTTAGTTTTACATAATGTTTTTTTAGTATTCATTCATGTTATAATATATAGCTACAATTCACTGATTTTCATTCCTGTATGATACTCCATTGTTTGACTTTAGATCAGTTTACCCATTCTATTGATAGATGCATGAGTAGTTTCTGTTCTTTGATTATTACAAATAGCAATCCTGTAGAGTCTTTCCTTTTTGTATATCCTGTATTTCATGTATTCACTTTTATTTAGGATATTCCCTAGAAGTAGAATTTGTTGGGTCATAGGATATGTGTGTCTTCATCTCTACAGGATAATGCCCAACTGTTTTCCAAAGGGTTTGTCTTAATTTTCACTTATACCTACAGTATGAGAGTTCCCATTCCTTCACATGTTCAGTAATACTTAGAATTGCCAGATTTTTAAATTTTTGCCAGTTTGGTCATTTATAATTGTATCTCATTTTAGCTTTCATTTCCCTGATGGCTTATGAGGTTTTGCATTTTTTCATATGTATGTTGAATATTTAAATTTTCTCTTTTGAAGTGTCTAGAGTTTTTTGCCCATTTTACATCTGGTTGTCTGCCTTTGTTTAATGGTTTTTAGGACTTTATTCAGCAGCCCCCAACCTTTTTAGTACCAGGGACCAGTTTCATGTAAGACAATTTTTCCACAGTGGGGATGGGGGTGGGGCGGTGCAGATGCAGGTGCAGAGCTCAGGCGGTGATGCCAGTGATGGAGAGTGGTTATAAATACAATCCCCCCATTTCCTAAGTTTCATGGAAGACAATTTTTCCATGGAAGGGGAGGTGGGCAGCGGAGCTCTGCAGCCCAGTGCCTAACATGCTGCAGACTGATACCAGTCTGCATGGGGACCACAGTTCCAGATCAAATCCATTGTCAGTTATAAGTGGTTCAGATATCTCTTCTCTGTGCCTTGCTGTTTTACACACTTAGTGATGAATTTGGTAGTTAGAATGCCTGATTTTAAAATACTTAAATTTGTCAATCTTTTTTTTTACAGTATTTTCTGTATCGTATTTAAGAAATTTTTTCCTATTTCAATACTTTGAAGGTATTCTCCTATGTTATATTTTAAATGCTTTTTTGTTCTTCCTTTTACATCTGATCTTAAAATCTACCTGGGATTGATTTTTTTATGTACAGTATAATTTGAGAGTCCAGGTTAATTAATTAATTATGTATATTATACCAGTTTGTCTTAGCACCATTTATTAAAAGAACATTTTCTCTACTGCTATAAAGTACTGCCTTTATATGGTCTATTATGTAGAGAATGTCCTTATACATTTTTAAACATTTTCTTGGCTAATTCTTAGCCCTGTGTATTTGTGCACAAATTTTTAAATCAGCTTGCAAAGTTCCACTAAAATAAATAAAACAAAAAACCAATGAACTTATTAGGATTTTGGTTAACATTATATGGAATTATGGATCAATTTGGGGGAAAATTAATATTCTTACACTATTGAATCTTCTAATTTTGAACACAGTGGATCTCCCCATTGTTTAGGCTGCCTTTAATGTCTGTGAATATATAAACTTTCACAGTTTCCACCAAAGAGGCCTAGCATATCTTTTGTAGATTTATTATTGGTCCTTGATATTTTTTAATGTTGTTACAAATGGTATCTTTTTCAAAACTTCTGTTTCCTAACTGTTGATTGCTTTTATGTGAAAATAGAATTTATTTTTGTACAATAATTTGTATTTCCAAAAGAATTGCTAAACTGGCTGGGCATGGTGGCTCACATCTGTAATCCCAGCACTTTGGGAGGCTAACATGGGAAGATCACTTGACACCAGGAGTTCGAGACCAGCCTGGACAACATAGCAAGACTCTGTCTCTACAAAAGATTTAAAAAAGTAGCTTTATGTGGTGGCACATGCGCATACTCCCAGCTACTTGGGAGGCTGAGGCGGGAGGATCACTTGAGCCTAGGAGCTCAAGACTGCAGTGAGCCATGATTATACCACTGTACTTACTCCAGCCTGAGTGACAGAGGAAGACCCTGTCTCTTACTAAAAAAAAAAAGAATTCCTAAACTAATAACACATTTATAGAGTCTTTTTATCTACGTGTATAATCATGTAATCTGTGAATAATAACAATGTAGTTCCTTCTTTTCAATTTTTTTCATTACTGACTGTATTGGCTAGCACCTCCAGTACAATGTTGAATAGAAGTGGTGATAATCTGTATCTTTAAAGGTAAATCTTTCAACATTTCATTCTTAAATATATATTCTGTAAGTTTTAGGTTTTTTAAGATATGCTTTATTATATTATGGAAATCCACTTGTGTTTCTAGTTTACTAAGAGTTTTATTTTTTAATTATGAATTGTTGAATTTTTATTGAATGCTTTTTCTGTATCTATTGAGATAGTCATATTATTTTGCTTTTTAATCTTTTGATGTTGTTGGTTTAAATGGATTTTCTAGTGTTAAACCAACATTGAAATCCTGATGGATTTGATTTGCTAATATTTTGTTTAAGATTTGTGTATTTATAATCATAAGTAAGATTGCATACAATTTTTCTTTCTCAAAATGTTCTTTTCTGGTTTTGGAATCAAGGTTAGCTAGCCAATTGAAATGAGGTAGGGAGTTTTCTCTTTTATTCCCTTCTATGCAAGTACTTGTTTAGGATTGGAATTATTTGTTCTTGGAATGTTTAGAAAACTTATGGGTGAAGCCATCTGTGCCCAAAGTTCTTTTTTTGCTTTCTGGGTTTTTTTGTTTTTGTTTTTAAAGACAAGGTATTGTTTTGTGGCCCAGGCTGGAGTGCAGTGGCAAAATCATAGCTCACTGCAACATCAAACTCCTGGGCACAAGTGATCCTCATGCCTCAAACTCCCAAGTAGCTGGGATTACAAGCACAAGCCACTTTGTTTTTTGTTTTTTAAGTTTTAAAGTTACTGACTTAATTTCTTCAATGGCTATAAGATTGTCCAAGTTTTGTATTTCTTCTTCCACTGGCTTTTCTAAATTTTATTCTAGTAGAAATTTATTCAGTTTCTTGGCATGTAAAGTATCTTGTATGATCGATTTATTTATGTATGTATGTATGTATTTAAGACAGGGTCTCGCTTGTCATGCTAGGCTGGAGTGCTGTGACACCATCATAGGTCATTGTAACCTCAAACTCCTTGGCTCAAGCTATCCTCTTGCCTCAGCCTCCCGAGTAGCTGGGACTATAGGCATGCGCCACCATGCCTGGCTAATTTTTTCTGTTTTTAGTAGAGATGGGGTGTCACTTTTGCTCAGGCTGGTCTCAAACTCGTGAGCTAAAGCAATCCTCCCGCCTCAGCCTCCCAGAGTGCTAGGATTATAGGCGTGAGCCACTGCACCCAGCCTATCCTTATGTTTTAGATATATCTTTTATAAACAGCACATAGTTATGAGTTTGTCTTGTATCTTAAAAATCTGGTCTGTGAATCTTTTCCTTTTTCTAGAGTTTTTAATTCATATACATTTAGTATAATTAAATCTAATGTATTTAACATTTTACTTTTTTACTTTATATTGTCTCTCCTATTATGTGAGTTTTTTCCCTCTCATTTATTGACTGCTTTTGGATTATCTTTTCCTCATTCCATTTTTTCCCCATTCTACTTTTTCCTCCCTACTATTTTGGGAGTTATATATTCTGTTTCTGTTCTTTTTATGATTATATTAGAAATTACAGTATGCATCCTCAAATTATTCAATCTAATGTTAATAAGTGTATTTACTTTCACCTTGGTTAATAGAAGGATCTTGGAACAGGTTGACTTTAGTTGCCTCTCTCCCAACTTAAATGCTATTTTTGTGCATTTTTAATTTTATATATCATTAAAACTCACAAGGCATTATTATGATTATGATTATTATGGCTATATAGAATCAATTATCATTTAGATTTGCCCATGTGTCCACCACTTTTTTTTGCTCTTCATTCTTTCCTGAATTTCTAACCTGTGTGAAATCATTTTTCTTCTTTTTGAAATATGTTCTTTAGAATTTTTTGTACTGTTAGTTTGCCTGTGGTGAGCTCTCTCAGTGTTTGTTAGAAAACTGTTTTTATTTTATTTTTATTCTTTAGAATTTTTTTTAATAGAATCTAAGTTTCCTGTTTTGTCTCAGTGTGTTGAAAACTTTGTTTTCACTGTCTTCTTATTTCCATTGTGGCTTTTGATAAGTCACCTGTAATCTATTGCTTCTTTGAAGATTATCATTTTTTTTCTCTTGCTTGTTTAAGATATTATCCTTAGGATTGGTTTCTTATGGTTTTACTCAGTTGAATCTAGTTTTGAATTTCTTTATAGTTATTCTGCTTTGTATTTTTGGACTTCTTAAATCTATGATTCAGCGTCTGCCTTCAGTTCTGTACAGTACTCAGCCATTACTGCCCAAGTATGTCCTCTTCTCCATCTGTCTCTCCTCTTTTCATATTCCAGCTAAATATATGTTAGTTCTTTTTATTGTGTCTTCTGAATATCCCATCTTTTTTTAACCTGTGCTTCATGCTGGATTGTTTCTTTTGATCTATCTTCTAGTTTATTAATTCTCTCCTTAGTTGTACCTGATGTTATGTTAAACCAAAACATTGAGTTCATAATTTGGTTATTGGGTAAATTCTTTTCAGTTTCCTAAATTCTATTTTTTCTTCTATTTTTTCCAAAAACCCTTCTCTTTATACTTTCAAGTTTGCTCATCTTTAGTGAGAGTGTTCATTTGAATTACCCAGTTCTGCCAAAATAGAAGTCCCTCCTTCCTTTTCTTTATAGTTTTGCCATTTATGTATATATTCCTAAATAATATTTCCTTCACCTGTATGTATTTTAACCTTTTTATGATTGATTTTTTTCTAGATGTTTGTAAAAGTCATTCATGTTGATATGTACAGCTGTAGTCTGTAATGCCATAACAATCTGTTACATGAAAATATTATACATTATGTATTCATTTTCTTCTCAGAAGTTTGTGTTTTTTGTAGTTTTTGGCTATTATAAATAAATGTGTCATGAATGTTCTTGTACATCACTCTGTAGAAGAGTTTCACTAGGGCTTACGCCTAGGAGTGGAATCCAGGGTCAGAGTATGTGTGCATGTTCAGTTTTACTTGGTTCAATTGTTTTCCAAAGTGGTTGTACCAATTTACATTCCCACCAGCAATGAATAAGTATTTGTTGATCCATGTTCTTCCTAGCACTTGGTATTGTGTACGTTTTGGAGCTTACTTACAAGAAGTGGTGAGATGGAAAGTTGAAGTGATAGTTGTGGGGAGGGATCATTAAAATCAAGATTTTTGAGAGTTCATGCCATAGTGGTAATAAAAGACCTAGGGTTTGACTGCAAGGGTAAGTGCGATAATTAGAAGAGTTGGTTGAGGAACAAAGAGCAATACAGGATATCTAGAGAGGAAATACATGGACATTGTTGGGCACACATGGGCACAGAGAGAAGTAAAAGTCATTGGAAATCAAGAAAGGGGTACAGGGGAGGAGGGGAGAGGTCAAAACCTACCTGACAGGTACAGTGAACACTTTTCAGGGGATGGGCACACTAATACCCCTGACTTAAACATTGTAAAAGCTATCCATGTAACAAAAACCTTTGTACTATAAAAAAATAATAATAATAAATAAATAAAAACAAACAAACAAAAAAAACCTTTGTACCCCTTTAATATTTTGAAATTAAAAAAAAAAAAGAATCAAATACATGGACATTGAAATCACTAAAGACTAAGAAAGTGTTGTAAATAAGTTAGGAGCTAAAAGCAATAAGATATAAGGGCTAGTCCTCTGGGGATTAGTATATGACTGCAATGATAAAGGTTGGCAGGTGGTATAGTCTCATAAAATGAGATTCAAGCTGTATATTCCTACAGAGGAGAAAGAGAATATTCTGCAGGGAGCCTTGAGGAGCAAGGAGGTTTCTCCTATCCTACCTTCAGTCCTCCAGAGCAAGATGAAAGGAATGTTCAATGAAGTTGGTGAACATATATATAAGGCAGTTTTGTCGATGACTGACAATGTGTTCCAGAGGTCATAGTGGAAAAATTTCAGGTGGCAAGTGATGTCAGGAAAGAGAAAATAAAGAACTATACATATGGTGATCATGGTCTAAGGCATGAATTAAGGCTTCTGAAGGCTGGGCTTGTTATGGTGATAGATACAAACTGTGATAAAGAACTTAGTAAGATTAATCCTGATGGTCTGAAGGCAGATAGTACTGGTGAAACTGCAGCTGTGGTAATGTGAAGGGAGCAATATGAATCTTGGAGAAAAAGTGACATCTTTACATTACTCAGTCTTTTTCGTGTTTTACTTTCTTCAAAAATGTTTCATACTGTGTTATTGGCAGTTTATGTGGGAATATAAGAGATGTTAAGATATGCCTGTTTGTCAAGTTGAAAATAACTTTTTGATTGTATTTCCAAAAAAATAGCTACTTGAAAATTGAATTAGTGCTATATATTTATGCATGTCTGAAAGTTCAGCTACAAAAAGTGCCTACTTCTAAAATAAAGGAGATTGAAAATTGAAAATACCATTTCAACCTTATATGCTATAAGTAAAAATAGCTTTTTATTTCTACATGGCCTATGACTTTTCCCTTGTGTGTCAGTGGTCCTTAATCAGAAACAATAGTCCTCCAAGCCTGATAAACATTATTTTGTTATTGTTTTCTATTCTTACCACACTCTTATTTACTGAGTCACTTACTTTTTCCCTTTATTTCCATAATGTTTAATATTCCGTGGTAGATATCTTTTAGTTTTTAATGGTAGGAACCTTTAGTTTTTCCATTTAGGTTTTCTATTAACATTTATTTACTCTGCGCTGGCAGCTCTGCCATAGATGAAAACAAACTTCTATTGCCAGGAAAGGTTCATTAGACTGTAGGCTCTTAGTAAGGTTCTGCATAACTGTTTTATACAAGTGTTGTCTAAATCAAGTGGCTCATTTTTAAATATGTTATTTTTGAGGCAATTTTTGTTTTATTGTTTTTAGAAGAAAATAGTTGACAACCAAAAACAAGAGATGGTCATTTGTCAATCTGTCTCATTCTACTACTCTTTATTTTCAGAGTGGCAGGCAACACACCACCTTTTCTGCAGAATCAAGTCGGAGCCTTTTGATCTGTCTACTTTGGGTTCTCAAAAATGCAGATGAAACAGTTCTACAAAAGTGGTTTACAGATCTCTCAGTCCTGCAGCTAAACCGGCTATTAGATCTGCTTTATCTCTGTGTGTCTTGCTTTGAGTACAAAGTAAGTGGTCATTATAACATTACGAAGAACAAGAAAGGAAACATGGAAAAGGAAGAAGAAAATTTCCTCAATACCTCTTCTTTCCTAATGTTTAAATTTTAGGGGAAAAAAGTGTTTGAAAGAATGAATAGTTTGACCTTTAAGAAATCAAAAGACATGAGAGCAAAGCTTGAAGAAGCTATTCTTGGGAGCATAGGTGCTAGGCAAGAAATGGTGCGCCGAAGCCGAGGACAGCTCGGTACGTACACAATAACTTCTCCTTCTGGTGAGGATTTTTTCAATTTCCTTGAATCATATATTGTAATGATAATTGTTGCTTGTCTTCAATGACAATCTTATACTTTTTAAAAGGTGTTTTAACTATAACTGTGAATTAACTTGAATAATCATTTCTCTGCAGGAATACAAGTTAGAATTCTGATTTAAGAGGGTTGACTATATACTTCCCAGTTTGCTTTAGATAGTCTCAGTTTATGCCTGGTACCCTTGTGTGATTATTAATAGCATCTGTTCCCCCTTTTTAAATAGACTTCAGGGCTGAGCGTGGTGGCTCATGCCTGTAGTCCCAGCTACTTGGGAGGTGGAGGCAGGAGGATCACTTAAGCCCAGGAGTCCAAGGTTGCAGTGAGCTATGATCATGCCACTGCACTCCAGCCTGGGTGAAAGAACAAGACCCTGTTCCTAAAAAAATGTTTTTAATAAAAATAAATAAATTAATTGATTAAATAGACTTTGGTTTTGTTTTTAGAGCAGTTTTAGGGTCGCAGCAATATTGAGCAAAGGCGCAGAGATTTCCCATATACCCCTTGTCCCCACGCATGCATAGCCTGTTATCAACATCCCCCACCAGAACTGCACATTTGTTATAATTGATGAACCTACATTAACACAAGAATCCATAGTTTACATTAGGGTTCATTCTATGTAGCATCCCTTTTTACTCTTAAAAATGTCTAGTTTGCATTAATGAATAAATATACCCTGTATATAAGGTAAAAATATTGCCCATCAAACGCAAATAGTCAGGGGAAGAAAACAATTTAGTAGCATCTAAGGTCTGTTTTCTAATCCCAGGTCTGCTGCCCATCAGCCATATAACCCTGGCCTAGTCACTTAATCATCCCACCTTTCTTTTCCTCGTCTACTTGTGATTGTTTTGAGAATTTAGAAGGTAGTGTAACTAACTGATCATTACCATCTTTATAATGACCCTGTATGCATGAACATTTTGTGAATGCTAAAGTGACATACAAATAATATTGTTTCTAGGAGTTCTCTAAAGCCAGGTACATGGCTTAGTCACCTGTGTACATGACACATGCTAACAGCACAATATATATTTGTTAACCTAAAATGTGAATGTACATGTAAATGAATTTTGAAATTATTGTTTTCTGACAGGCCATAGTGATCATCTATTTAAGGATATGTGTGTATGTGTATGTGTGTGTTGTGGGGGTGTATGTGTATATAGGTATTATATTTTCTTTTCTTTTCTTTTCTTTTTTTTTTTTTGGAGACAGAATCTCACTCTGTTGCTCAGGCTAGAGTGTTGCAACCTCAAACTCCTGGGCTCAAGCAATCCTCCTGCCTCAGCCTCCCAAAAAGCTGGGACTACAAGCATGTGCCACCATACCCAGCTAATTTTTCTTTTCTCCGTCTCACTATGTTGCTCAAGCTGGTCTTAAACTCCTGGCCTCAGGTGATCCTCCTGCCTCAGCCTCCCAAAGTGCTAGGATTACAGGCATGAGCCACCGTGCCCAGCCTATAAAATATACTTAAAGTATATTTTATTCATAATGTGTAGTCGGAATTTAACGATGAGTAAGACACAATCTTTTCCTTTAAAGGAATTAATACAGCACCATTTTTCCACTTTAGTTATATATAGATTACAGTATACCTTTGGGTTTTCTTTTAACTCATTTATTATGTATAACCCTCTAAAATAAAGTATGAAAATTAACTTTTACCTAGGTCATTTAATTAATACCAAAACCTAATGAATAATTATACTCATCTTTTAGATTAAGAAAGTAAAATTCAAAGAAGTAAGTAACTTGCCTAAGATCATAAACTAAGTGACAGACAGAAGGGAATTGTTAATATATATTTGTAATATTTTTAAACTTGTGGCCTCAGGACAACTATCTTTGTTTGAATATAGAAATTGAAGTTATTCTTTTCTTAGAAAAATTAAGCCTTTTTAAATCTTATTTACATTTGTACATTTAAGCTAGGCCACCTAATAATAGACATTCTTAACTAAGGAGGTGAGACACAATTTCATGGGGAAAAAAAATGAATGATAGAAATGTAAATAGATACTTATTTTGCTATATCTCTTAATATGGGCATATCTTTTGTGTTTTCTTTCACAAAATTTTGTAAATATAGAGATTTCAAAACAAAGAAGAGGGAAAGAGGAAAGGAAGGGAAAGAAAGTAGAAGAAATCCAGACATGTTCTTTTTTGTGCAACAAATATTTGTTTCTCAGTATTTTTTTATATTTTTTAATTTTTATTTTTTTGTATTTTTTAAAAAGTTGTACTTTTTTGTATTTTTATTTCTCAGTATTTTTAAAATTTTTATTTGAATTCTGAATTTTTACTTTCATTACTCTTTCATCTTCCCAATCAATTTAAAGTCTTATCTTTTTCAAAAGTTTTCTAGTTGAAAGCTTGATATCATGACCAAGTCCATTGTTTAATTGTGTATTTGTATATTTCTCCATAATTCTCAATGCCTTCTCCGCTTCTGATGGATTCATATGAATTATTTCTATCGCTGCTGCCCCTTAAAGGAGCCCATATCATTTAGTCTGCCTTCAAACCTAGAAACTTCTTGCAAGAAAGCCCTGTTCTTCCTCTTGTTCTGCCCTATGTAGATCAAAGGAAGTATTACTTTAGGAATCCTTCCTGTTTTGTTTATTCATTAAACAGAAACTTGTTGAGTTCTCAATATGTGCTAGATACTTTATCAGCGTTGACATAAAGTGCTGGACAAAACAGATATCATTTCTGTTCTCAAGTAGCTTATATTCTTGTGGTCATAAAAGTAATATGGAAAGGAACAAAGCAAATTAAAAGAAAAGGAAGTATTGGAGAGTGGGAAAAAGCCTTTCTGAGGAGGTGATGGATGATTGGCCAGTGAAAATTTGTGGGAAGAACAATCAGATAAAAGAAACAACAACCATTGCACAGGAACTAAATCAGCAGCATATAGAGTCAGACTATATATGTTGATAGGGAATAGCAAGGAGATCACAGTTACTGTAGTGGGGTAAGCAAGAGGGAGAATGGTAGGAAATAAGGTTGTATCATAAGGTCGTATCATGTAGCCATGGTTAAGATTTTAAGGAAATCAATGTTAGAATATTTGCGTATTTAAAAGGGTGAGGTTTTTTCAAAAAACATTCCATGTAGCAAATACATTTCTTCTGTAATTAACTGTGAAAAATTTTAAGAAAAAGCACCATTTTCAGGTTTCTTCACTTGTACTGAGGATAAAATGGCTGTGTACAAAATTAACGTTGTGCAATATTTCTCATATGTTTGCAAATATACATATATGTGGTCAGACTGAAATGACATTTTTAAGTTAGTTTTGAAATTTATTTGACAGAGAGAAGCCCATCTGGAAGTGCCTTTGGAAGTCAAGAAAATCTGAGGTGGAGAAAAGATATGACTCACTGGCGTCAAAACACAGAGAAGTTTGACAAGTAATATAACCTTCTTCTATTTTATGTCACTGATAGGCTTGTTGGATTTAAAATGCAAGAGGAAAATGATTAATTTTAGTTTTATTTTATGTTAATTAGGTATTCAAATCTTAGAAGACAAAATATATATATTTAATTTTTAAATTTTAGATTACAAAAGGTTTGGGGAAGAATTTTTCATTTGGCATAATAAAGCAAAATGTTATATTTTAAACCCCATTTTCTCCAACACATTCTCTTGGGAAATGCATTTAGTAACTCTTTTCTGAACATATTTTCAGTTTCACATTGAACTAAATATTTCAAGTATTACAAAGAATTAGAAAACTAATATTTGCCTTCTTGGAGCTTAGAATATAATTAAACATTTGTACCCACATATATTCTAAAATAAATAAATAAATGTGTGTGTGTATGTGTGTGTGTGTGTGTGTACATATATGGGAAAAAATGTGCACATATGGTAGTAACATTCATCGGGTGTCAGGCAGGTATGAGGGGATGGGTATATTCACACCTAATTGTTGCAGTGCCCACTGTCTGGGGGATGGGCAAGCTTGTAGCTCTGACTCGGGTGGGGCAAAGGCAATATATGTAACCTAAACATTTGTACCCCTGTAATATTCTGAAATTAAATAAATAAATAAGAATATAATTAAAGAAAGACAAAACACAACACAGGTCTTCTGTTTCTAGCACAAAGGCAAACTAGGTACACTGACTGACCCTACTACCAAAAACAATTACAAAGGCACTTACAAGAGTCTACCCTTCTCACTGCTTAGGTTGACTACAGGTAAACTTGCCTGGGTTGAAACTTGGCATTAAGTGGAGGGGCTAAAATTTTTCTCTTGAGAGTTTATAATTACAAGTTAGCTTTCAGGTAGCTTGACTGGCCCAGAAGACTTTGAGATAAGATGACCAACCATTCAGGTTTGCCCAGGACTCTCCTAGTTTTAGCGCTGGTTGTCTCACATCCCAGGGAGCCCTTTAGTCCTATCTTCAGGCAAACCAGGCCGGTTGGTCACCCTGAGAACCATCTTCAGCCCAAGCCTCAGAAGATTGTCACAAATGAACTTTCACAAATATTTTCTCACAGACAGTAAAATCATAAAACGCAAGAAACAAGGCCCTGCGAGAGCCAGCAGAGAGAGAAACAGCAGTCTCTGTACCATTGTATATTAGAGTTTGGAATAATCAGATACTGAATGTAATATAAATTTTAAAATTCTTAAACTTTGAGTGTGTGCTTTCCTCTCTCCTCTCTGTCCACATCTGTTTCTCTGTTTTTCTACATGTGTTATGTTTTTTAGAAATCACAAAGCAGCCAGGTACTATATTATTAGTATATTTCTTAATTTTTGTATTTGTACATGTTCTCTTATATTGCTGAGTTTTGAGGAAGACTTTTTTGGTGTTTTCCTGATTTTTTTGTTTAAACTGTCTTGTTACTGTTATGTTTCTTTATAAAATCTCACTGGGAATTTTAAGTTTGAACATTATTTTCTTTTCCAGTTTAATTCTAATAACGATGTTCTGAAGTCAGTTTGGTTAAATGGTAAAATGTAAATTTATGAAGTATTCTCTTTAGTGGTGGTAATAAAGATTCAGAGACTTGCAGTTCTAAGAACTTTGAACAGTTAGCATTTAATATATCTTTGTACTTTCACTTTGATTTATGTGTTGTTTTCTCTACTGTGATGTGATATATAGTTTCTATATATCTATTATTATAAAACAAAAATGTCAACTTTATCTATAAATCATGTATAGTTATTCTTAATTTTTTATTTTCATTAAATGATACTTTTATAAATATAGTATTCAAGCAAATCACTTTATTGCATCAAATTATTTTGTTTTTTTTCTTTTATTATTTTTCCAGCTTTATTGAATTATAACTGACAAAATTGTGTATATTTACAAGACACAGTATGATCTTTTGGTATATGTGTACAATTGTGAAATGATCACCACAATCAAGCTAATTAACATACCCATCACCTCACATAGTTATCTCTTTTTTCCCACATTATTTTGTTTACAATGAATGATTTCATCCAGACTCACTGAAGAGTTAAACTATTATCTAAGCATATTTATATAAAAACTTTTGGGGAAATTAGATGAAACCTTAGGAAAAATAAGCACTTTTATCCTGAATAAATACATTGGAAATCTTTGTAGTAGTAAGATGAATGCTAAACATTCGAATGTTGCTTTACATGAAGCAGTCCTAAATACAAGCCAACATAGCACCACCTAGTGTCGGTGCCATTTAGAATAGAACTGTATTAGCTGCATGTCTGAAAGCTAAAATAAATATTTATGCTTTTAGTGGCATTGTGCTTCTGTAATGGGGTGAGAAAATGTGTACTGGCGTAGTTGACAAAATGTAGGGTAAAAAAACGATAAGTAAAATGTTGTCTTTTTTCTTATTCTCTTGTAATTTTTTATTCAGGCAAATATTGAAAATGATTTCAAGTTTTTCATTTCTGTGCATCCTTAAGTCTTTTTAGAATTGTGGCTTTAAAACGATAAATATAATTTCTTATAATATTTTATATTAGGTCAAGAGCAGAGATTGAACATGAAGCATTGATTGATGGAAACCTGGCTACTGAAGCAAACCTAATCATTTTGGATACATTAGAGATTGTTGTTCAGGTAAGAGCACAAAGAAGAGGGATTTAAAATGCAAGTTTGGTAAATTGGGGTTGGGCATAAAGTATTTATTGAGCCATATAATATCATTTAAATATCAGTAGTTCCTAGAAGTTTAGTTCTAAGCATTCTGAGATTCTCTGTAATTGTAAATTCCCACAGCTTTGACTGTTTATTCTTTGAGGATGATTATAAAATCTATATCTCTGTCTCTCCCCTTTGAGGCCTAGTCTTGTGCATTTCCAAACATCCTCTGAGTATTTATACTTGAATGTTCTACCATCATACTATATTCAAGATGCATATGTAGCCCTAGCTTCGTATAGATACATTGGGTTCATTCATTATCTTCTGTATGCTACAGCAGTGTTTTAAGTTCTTCATCTATAATTATCTCATTTGGTCCTAATAATAGCCTTCTAGGCAGTATTATCCTGTTGGTAACAATAGTGATAACTGCCATTTATTTAGTTTTTTCTGTGTCAGACACTGTCCTAAGCACTTTATAAATCTTAATTCATTTGATCCTTATAAGAAACTCAGGCAGTCAAAACTGCCAATATTGCCTTCTCGTAGATGAGAATACTTAGGCACAGAGATGTTAAATAATTGCCTATGATGACACAGCTGGTACGTGGAAGAACCAGGATTTAATGCAGTTAGCAGGATCTCCCAGTTGTTATAGTAAATATGTTTCTCTCCTATTACCTTCCATTCCTTTTCTGCTACCATCACTCTTTTTCAGGTTCTTATTTGAAAGCTATTACAGTGGTCATCTGCTTCATGATATTCACTCTGTGTTTTCTTGAGATGATGATTATTAAAATATTTTATTATTCATTACCCTGATTAAAATTTTAAAAATATAAAAATTTTAATATTCTTTGATTACCTAAAGAAAAAGATAAGAAACTATTCAGACTTTTGAAGGCTCTTTATATTTTGATATTCTATTAGTTGGTATAAGTCTAAGCTACTCTTACAAAGAGAATCAAAAGAAATAATAAGTCCAAGATATGTAATCCAAGATGGTTGCTTGCGCTTCAGCCTCATGTCTGCATTTCATTCAATGGAAAGAAAGATGAAGGACAGAGTACACTTGTTCTTTTAAGGGCATGATTCAGAAGGTTAAACTTCTCTTTTGATCACATCTCTCACTAGCTGGATTCAAAGTCCCCAGCTAAAATTCAGGATTTCAGTTATTAAAGGGTGTAGGAAAGAATGATTATTTGTGTACAACCAACATTCTTTGCCATAGGCAGGCACCACTCTAGTTTTTCAGCCTTATCTCCTACATGAACCTCAAGTCAGTCCAAATTTATTTACCAGTTTTCCTAAAATAGTACCTTATGTTTTTGTGCCATTATATCCTTGCTCTCCTTTTTTCTTATTTAAATTCTATCTTTTTTCCCCTTTCTCTTATCCAAATGCTGCTCAACTCCTTCTTGAAGCCTGCTAGATCTTATATTATCATTCTTATCTTTAAAAAAAGTATTTGTTTGTTTATATATATTCTACCTCCCTAACCAAATTGCAGATACATCTCTATTTTATTTGTTTGTTTTTAAATTGCAGACTGTTTCTGTAACAGAATCCAAAGAGAGCATCCTTGGTGGAGTGCTAAAAGTGCTACTACATAGCATGGCCTGTAACCAAAGTGCAGTTTATCTACAACACTGTTTTGCTACACAGAGAGCCTTGGTTTCAAAGGTAGGTTATTTTGTATTCGCAATGTTGTCAGGCTTTGCTGTCTTTATTAACATTGCCTAAGATTATTTGACACATTCATTGGTTAATATATGTTGTAGTTAAAATGTTAATGATAACCTAAAATCCTTGATTCTTCTTTGCCTCTCTACTGTTGCCTACCTTTTGGAATCTATTTGGATCACTTTTAGCTAACTTCCGGCTTAAAAAATAGTAATTTTGATGTGGAGAAGGGCCTGAAATTAATAGGTGATCTTAAATATGGGACTTCTCTTGTTTTCACCTTCTTCTGTCTTTTTTTTTTTAACTCAATTTATCAAGAATTCAATGTGTAAGTAGTCCAACCCAGTGGAATCAATTTATTCTGTGGTAAACAGAAAAGAAGGTATTTCTGTGTGTTGATCTGCTGCAAATATTTATTGCCTATGTTTGTTTTCCACTGGAAATTTGCATATTCTTGAGTTTTGAAGGGAGCTGTTTCATCTTAGTCATCCTAAAAGACAGAATACAGAGATGTTTGTACAATTTAAGCAGTGAAAATAACTTACATACTATTTTATAATAACAAAAACATTATAGAATTCATATGTGTTGTTTACTATACTGTACTGCTTTATGCACATTATCTGATCAAATCTTCACAACAATCCCATCAATAATATTATTAGGCCTATTTTATGGATGAGAAAATTTGTCCAAGATCACATTACCAGCTAGTAAGTGGCATAATCAGTATTCAAACGCAGTCTGTCTGACTCTGTGGTCCATGCTGTTAACCATTAGCTAATATTGTCCCTTAACCATTCTTTTAATTTCTGTGCTATACTTACAGATTTCCAGTTCTGGTTATATTAACTTCTCTCTGGAACTTTTAATATAAAAAGTCAGTGTTGATGTTATTTTGTTGCAGTTTCCTGAACTCTTATTTGAAGAAGAGACAGAGCAGTGTGCTGATTTATGCCTCAGGCTTCTCCGACACTGTAGCAGTAGCATCAGTACGATACGGTCACATGCTAGTGCCTCCCTTTACCTACTAATGAGACAAAACTTTGAGATTGGGAATGTAAGTATTTTACCATGAAAAATTTTGTAGATTCATAATGAAATATAACTTCTGCAGATAGTTATTAAATAGTTTTTCGGGGACCATAGGTCTTTTTGCATGTTTTAAGTCTTAGACTGTCTTAATATTTCTCATTCTATGGATATCTTACAAAAATGCAAATCACCAATTATGCTTCCTATACTTAAAATATATATATAGTAGTACACACTTAGAATATAAATGTACATTGAACAGTTTTACACTTTAATTATTATCCCTAAGTAAAAAGAAATAAAAGAAAATTAAAGGTTTAAATGTGGGCTTGATATTTTATGATTGTATGTCACAACCTTTGAAGAATTCAATTTGTTAAATTTTTTATTAGATATTATATTCATGTGTTATATTTTTCCTACTTTTTGAGTCAATTATTTAATTCATTTATTTTTGCTCATGTAAGTATTTGAGGCCATGAATTTTCCTTTAAGGATTGCTTTTCATATCTCATAGGTTCTGATATGTAGTAATTTTCTAATTTTAGTTTGCATTTTCTTTAGCCCAAAGAGTTGACTGGCTTTTTTGTTTCAAAGTTTTGGTGTTCATTTTTAGTTTTATTACATTGTAACTATACAACGTATATACTATTTATCTCTTTCTGTACCATGAGTGTGTGTATTTGTGTGTCCATACATAGTTTTTAAGAATGTTTTACAAGCACTTAATAAAAGGGTATTTCTATTTTCAGAATATTGAGTTAAACATACACAAATATACCTTGTTAATTACATTATTCTGTTTTTCCATATCTATGTTATTTTTGCTCTACTTCATGGACTGATAGAAGTGAATTAAAGCCTCTACCTATTTTTGTGTATTTCTCCTTTAGCTCTTTTTTTATTTTTTTTCCTTGATACAGAGTCTTGCTCTGTTGCTGGGGCTAGAATGCTAGAGTGAGTACAGTGGCGTCAGCCTAGCTCACAGCAACCTCAAACTCTTGGGCTCAAGAGATCCTCCTGCCTCAGCTCCAGAGTAGCTGGGACAACAGGCGCTCACAACCATGCCCAGCTAATTTTTTGTTGTTATTGCTATTTTTAGTTGCCCAGCTAATTTTTTTTTTTTTTTTGAGACAGAGTCTCATTCTGTTGCCCCAGCTAAAGTGCTGTGGCATTAGCCCAGCTCACAGCAACGTCAAACTCCTGGGTGCAAGCCATCCTCCTGCCTCAGCCTCTCGGGTAGCTGGGACTACAGGCATGCGCCACCATGCCCGGCTAAGTTTTTCTATATATGTTTTAGTTCTCCATATAATTTCTTTCTATTTTTAGTAGAGACAGGGTCTCACTCTTACTCAGGCTGATCTCGAACTCCTGACCTCGAGCGATCCACCCGCCTCAGCCTCCCAGAGTGTTAGGGTTACAGGCGTGAGCCACCGCGCCCGGCCTTCTATTTTTTAGTAGAGACAGGGTTTTGCTCTTGCTCAGGCTGGTCTCGAATTCCTGACCTCAAGCAGTCCTCCCACCTTGGCCTCCCAGAGTGCTAAGATTACAGGCATGAGCCACCGTGCCTGGCCTCTCGTTTAGCTCTTACTTTTGGTGTATTGATATTCATAACTATTAGATCTTCCTATGAATTGTTCTCCTTAGAATTGAAAATAACCCATCTTGGTTTCATTTAAAACTTTGGAGGGAACTGAATTTCACCTTATATGGTATTAATATTAAGATCTTGACCTCTGTGTTCTTTTTAATTTTAGCTTGCTTAAGTTACCTTTGCCTGTTCTTTTATTTTCACTTTATTTTAGGTGTGCCTCTCATATATAACATAGAGTTGAATCCTCCTTTTATGATCCAGTCTCTAATTTGAATTAAACCTTTTCATACTTGTTATTATATTAGATATGTTCTGAAATTCTGTATTATTATATTGTTATGCTTTTCCCCCTTGCCCAACATTTTTTTTTAAATGTGTTGATGGTTTTCATCTTACACTATATGGTCAGTTTACCTTTTTGGGGGGGTATAGTATTTATCATATTTAGCAAAGTTTTAATTATATAACGCCTGTAGTCTTCTATTTCTTTAGATCATGCATTCTCAGTGGAGGCAGTACTGCCACCAAGGGAGTGAAATTGGTTCTTGGGGAGGGGGTAAAAAAAATCTTAGCTATCACAATGGTTTATGGTTCCCCAAAGCTCAATGCTACCCAACGTCATCATATTCCTTAGTATTTATTTCTCTCATTGTTCTTATGGGGTATCACATGAGCAGCATTGACACTAAGTTCATGGACGATAAAAATGTATACAAAGTCAAGGTTATAAAAGTATGGAGAATAGATAGCTGTATTAGAAGACATCTAATCAATTATTTTGTCTCAAAGTCACATGACAAGAGGTTGCTTCCATTGGCTGCCTTGTGGGTAGTGTTTATATTTCATTATCAATACTTTTGTGACTTGGGCTTTGAGAATTAATTTAAAAATTTGTAATTTATTGTTTAATTCTACAGAAATTATTTTAGGCCATCATTAATCATATCAATTGCTGAAAAAAAAATGTCAATAATATCTGAATGAATTATCTAGTAGCTAATTAAGTTAAAATTTTCTTATATTAAGCAAAAGTTAAAAGTTTGCTGAAATAATTTTTAAGAAATTAATTTTTTAATTGTTTCATTTTGCTGGACAAATAGCAGTTTTGAATGATTTTTAAAATTTGACTATATTGCTATTACTGTTTTATATTTATATAAATTGCTAATTTGCTTGTATAATTTGATGGATTACAGTTTATTTAAGCAAAAAGATTACATTAAATGTTTCTCAGAAAACAGGGCTACAAAGTTAAGTTAAATGTAAATCATTTTCAAATTTTTAATTTAAAACTTTTATGTTTAGTCATCCATAACCTTATATTGAATCAAAAGAATAAGCTTTATATTTATGTATATATAAAACTCAGATATATATAGCGTACATAAACAGATAAACAGTATGTCACTGGTATTAAAATTTCATAGGTGTGATTAGAAAAAAATCTTTAAAAAGATCCATTAGGGGAACAATAATGAAAAAAATGTTGAGAAACACTACTTGAGACAGTATCTATTAACTCCCTTTAATGAACAGTGATAAAATTTCTGATTTTCTTTTTTCTGTTTTACCTTCTGTCATTCTTCTTCCTGCCTCAATATTTCAATAAAGTATCTTTTTTTTTTTTTTTGGTAATTCATTTTGTAGCCAGTAAAGTATCTTTCTTACTGATTACATTTGTATTGTTGAATCTGCATGTACTTCACTTGATTTGTCAGCTTCAAATATTGTTGTTTGATTTGTATCTATTGCAGATATGATGATCAAAGTACTTCTTTCCATCCTCCTTCTCACTCTCCCAGTTTTTTCTTAGCTGTAACATTTTAGTCTTAGTTCTTAGTTGTAAAATGAAATGTTGCTTACCACCAGTTTTTTTGCTTTAATCATCTCTTATTCAGCTAAATATTGTCCTCATGAAGGTTTGTGGGAATAATATTCTCAAGTTCTTGTTTGTTCAAAGTAGTCTGTACTCGTAAGACAGCAGAAATGGTTGTAAAATTTTTGCCTCAGACTTTGAATAATAAAAAGTATAAGCAAGATCAGCAAAATTTGTCAGATAAAGAACACTTAATAGGGGGAAAAAAGGATAATTGAGTATGATTGTCTTCTGGCATTAAATGTTGTTGTAAGGCTGGTGGCAGTGGCTCACACTGGTAGTCCCAGCATTTGGGGAGGCTGAGGTGGGAGGATCGCTTAAGGCCAGGAGTTTGAGACCATCCTAGGCAACATAGATCTCATTTCTGCAAAAAATAAAAAACTTAGCTGGGCATGGTGGCATTCACCTGTAGTCCCCGCTCCTCTGAAGGAGAAGGCTGAAGGATCACTTCAGCTCAGTAGTTCAAGGCTTCAGTAAGCTATGATCATGCCACTACACTCCAGCCTGGGCAACAGAGCAAGACCCTGTCTCAAAAAAAAAGAAAAGTCATTTTAGAGATATATGAAGATAAAAAATGATGTTTCTTCCCCAGCTGTTTATGAAATTCTTTCTTTATATTTAAAATTAAATACCTTTCCTAGGATATGTCTTGGTATTGACTGATTTTTGTTAATTTTCTCAGGTGCATGATGTATACTTTCAGTTCATTTATTTCAGAAAGTTTTTTTGAGTATAAAATTAAGTATTTGTCTTTTCCAGACCTTGGGGTTTCTTTCCCAGTTATCATTGCATATATGTTGGATCTTTTTTACTTCACTTTCTACCTATCATTTTCTTTTTTCCTCTTTAACACTTTCAAAATTTCATCTTAATTTCTGGGTTTTTTTTTTCTATTTCTTTTTAAAGTAAAAAATTTCTTGTACTAGTTTACATGTAATCTCCTATTTTATATTATTGCTTTCTGATTCTTGCCATCCTTTCATTGAGTTCTTGTATTTCTGCCTTGTTTTTCTTCCTAAAGGTAATGTCTTCATAAATTTTTATAATTTAAGTCAAAATATTTCATTAGAGGCCAGGTGCTGTGGCTCACACCTGTAATCCTAGC
This sequence comes from Lemur catta, assembly GCF_020740605.2. NCBI lineage: Eukaryota > Metazoa > Chordata > Mammalia > Primates > Lemuridae > Lemur > Lemur catta. The sequence continues at coordinate 78,913,931 of NC_059130.1, forward strand.
ACTCTGGGAGGCCGAGGTGGTGGGATCGCTTGAGGTCAGGAGTTCAAGACCAGCCTAAGCAAGAGTGAGACCCTCGTCTCTACTAAAAATAGAAAAATTAGGCAGTCATGGTGGTGAGCACCTGTAGTCCCAGCTACTCGGGAGGCTGAGGCAGGAGGATCGCTGGAGCCCAGGAGTTTGAGGTTGCTCTGAGCCAGGCTGACGACATGGCACTGTAGCCCAGTCTACAGAGCGAGACTCTGAATCAAAAAAAAAAAAAGTTTCTTTTCATTAGAATTTTCGTGTTTCATGACATTTTTCTGTTAAGTATTCTTTATCTGGTGAGTTTTGCTGATGTTCCTTACCTTTTTATTACTCAACGTAGAAAAAGTTGGATCATCTTAGCCCAGATATTTGTAGGAAGTTCGTTCAGGAATATATTTTTGCTGGGATTTTGCTATTTCACACACATCTTGCCTAAGTGCCTGAACTTTCTGGTTGATCTGTTTCTGTCTAGTTTTACCAGATTTTTAACCCATTTTGTTTTCAAGACAGTTTTATCACTTCAAGGTTCAGTTTCTTATTTAAAGCAATTTCTTTTTTTCCATTAGTTCTGAAATCTGTGCCCTGGGATTCCTCACCATTTGCTTTCCCTTCCTTGCCTTATATTGGAACTACTTCCTATCTTAGCTTGCCTTGGCAATCCTTATGCATTTTTCTAATATATGGATTGTGTGTGTCTCTTCTCCTCACTTTGGTGATGATAGAATTTATGGGTTTTTTTCCTATTTACTTTTAGAATTTCCCTTTATTTTTGCATAAAATTCAGGAGGAGAAGTGGGAAATTACTGTCTCACATGGTCTTGTTTTTACTGGAAGCCTCTTTCTTAGTCCAGAACAGAAGAATCTAGCTACTTTATTGATCTCGTTTAGTTTTGAAATAAAGTTTCTAAAATTTGACCACACTCAATTTTCTTGATACATTTTTCCGGTATTTCAGAAAAGCTTGATATAATAGAGAAGAAAAGGCAATTTATAATATTAGTAGCAGGGTGCAGTGGCATGTGCCTGTAGTCCTAGCTACTCAGGAGGCTGAGGTAGGAGGATTGCTTGAGCCCAGAAGTTCACTTCTGGCCTGGACAACATATCTAACCCCATCTCTTAAAAATAATACTACAAATAATATAAAATTAGTATCAGCACCTCTAAAAAAGAATAGGTGATTTAAAACTGGCAGTGATATATATGGTTTGTGTATTCAACAGATACAATATCATATCTATACATTGTACAGTACAATAACGTATCGAATGGTATCCTAGGTACTGTGGTAGGCATTGGGCAACTTGGCATCTAGTCAGAGAGGATATAAGCAAGTAATATTCATCTAATAATGGATGAACCTATTTCGGATCGTTTTGTGAAAATTTTATAAATTAAGTAAAATGCTTATAGTAGTAAGTAGCACTGAGCAAGTGCTGAGTAAGTGCTTGCTGTTGTTACTATACTGAGAGATAAGCACAGGGTACTTATGTAGTACCTACCCTGTACATAGAGGTAAGTAAATAAAAAAATAGCTTATGATTCAAGGATAAATTTTCAGAAAGAAGAGATGTCTGACCTCAAGAATTACCCAATCAGATGGATACATGGATTGAGCTTTTTAGGTAAAGACAATGGGACATGTATAATTCAAAAGGCATGGAGATTAGAGAAGGAAATAGGCAAACACAAAAGCACTTTTTTAGCACTTATTGATGGATATGGCTGAAAGAGAGAGTAGTAAGGAATAAAGTTGTAAATGAAAAGGCCTAGAGTAAGCTGTCATAGGCAGATACTTTATCACTGTACTCACAGTGCCTACTATTATATATAGCTTGACATATTTACTGAGTTGAGTGCTTGAATTTTATCCTCAAAGGTATGGGGAGTTACTGGAGTATTTTAAAGGAGTGATGTGCTCAAATTTGCATTTTATAAAAATTTCCCTGGTACTATGTAGAAGATAGGTAGGGTGGTAGATAAGAGAAAAAGGCATGGAGATTGATTAGGAAGTTATTACAATAATCCAAGTAAGAAATAGTGAGGGTATAAAGGAAAGCAGTGGTGTGGGGAATGAAGAAAGGACAGATTGGAACAGATTAGGGCATGGTGTGGATTAGATTTATGGTATGAATAATGAGAGGGGAGAATGAGAGTGACCCCTAAATTTTTTTACCTGAGTGACTACAAAAATAGTAGCACCACTTATTTAGACAATCAGTAGGAAGATAAGGTATTTTAGACATGTTGACTTTGAGATATCCATGAGCCATTCAGCTGGACCTATCTTGTAAAATAAAATAGTTTGGAGTTCTAGAGAGAAATATGAACTAAAGAAAAACATGTATATATACTAGTTGAAGGCAAAGGCATGGATGTAGCTCTGCAGAGTATATAAAGTGAGAAATGAAGATTTTTGACTGAATCTTTGGGAATGCTGGTATTGAAGAAAGACAACCAGGGAATAAAGAAGACAGAAAAGTAGTGGATAAATAATAGGAAAACCAGGATAAAGAGGTGCCACTGAAGATGAGGCAAGAGATTTTCAGGGAGAAAGTAATCAATAAATTTAAATATACAAAGATGTCAAGTAGAATATTAAGAGTGGTTTCATAGTAGGGAATGGTGGAGCAGAAATTAATTTACACTAAAAAAAGAAGAATGTAAGTCATAAACTCTTAAAGGCATTACTCTAAAACACATGATAAATGTTGAATTAACTTTCATCCTAGTATGGATGTAATGAAATGGACTAGAGTTTAAATATTACATGTACCACTTAAGAATTTTGTGATGTTAGTCAAACTCTTTAACTTCATCTGTAAAATGATATTATTTTTTTATTTTTTTTTTTATTTTTTTATCTTTTTAACCCAAAGCCTCGGAAGAAAAATGATATTATTAATAACATATACCTCATAATAGATAGATATAAAGACCTAGGCACTTTTTTTTTTTTTTTTTTTGAGACAGGGTCTTGCGCTGTTTTCTAGGCTGGAGTGTGGAGTATAGTGGCATGATCATATTAATAGCTCACTTCAGCCTCCAGCTCCTGGGTTCAAGTGATCCTCCTGCCTCAGCCTCCTGAGTGTAGGTGTGTGCCACCTTGCCTGGCTAATTTTTCTTCTTATTATTATATTTTTTTTAGAAATGAGTTTTCAATATGTTGCCCAGGCTTGTTTCAAACTCCTGACCTTAAGCATTCATCCTGCCTAAGTCTCCTAAGTCTCTGGGATTACAGGCATGAGCCACCACAGCCAGCTCTGACAGTTTCTAATGCAGTTCTAACACATGGGTTTTTAATCCTTTTTGAAACATATTATTCACAGCAGAATTCTAAGTTTTATGTACTTCCTAAAATAAGATTTCAATATGCATACTTCATTATGTTTTTGGAAAAAATTTTGCTTAGAATGGTATTTTCTCACTGAGTATTCTTTTCTTTTAGCAAGAAAAAAAAAGCAGACTTTTTCCTTTAAGCGTTCCTATATTAAATATGGACCTGACAATTTCTCTGTTACAGAACTTTGCCAGAGTTAAGATGCAGGTAACAATGTCACTATCCTCCTTGGTGGGCACATCTCAAAATTTTAATGAAGAATTCTTGAGACGTTCTCTAAAGACTATATTGACATATGCTGAAGAAGATCTGGAATTGAGGGAAACAACATTTCCTGATCAGGTCAGAAATGCTGCTTTCTAAATCATAATTGAAATAGGCTTATTATATAGGCACTTTCCATATTGTTAAATCAAATGTTGGTTTTTGCTGGAAGATTTTTTATTTCTCTTTCAATCTATATATCATTGCCGTAGATAGGACTGAATCTTTTTGTTTTATTAAGCTACCCTTCTTTTTTGGAATAGTTAGTATCTTTGGTGTTTAATTCTGTGTATTTGTAACAAGTAGAACAGTAGACTTAGTCAATGTGCACAAAGTTTTATGATGAAACGTTATTCCCACTTATTAATCGAACAGTAATTTGCCTTAAAAACTAGTTTATACCAACTACCTTTTAATAAAATCAGAAACATAGGAGAGAAATTTCCTTTTGTTCTCTTGTATTTCCTATATCTCTATATTTTATTTCTACTAATAGTTCTACTTGTTTCCAGGTGAAAGAACTGTAAAAAGTTAGTCTGCTGAGGAATTTATATTACTCCAGCATATATACACTCTGTAGAACTATATCAGTATTGTATCATTTGTTTTGAAATCTTCAGATGTTTATCTGAAATGTCTCCCAAATTGATTTAGCAATTGTGAATGAACAATTCAAGAATGTTTTTCATATAATTCTTTGCTGCAGGTACAAGATCTGGTTTTCAATCTCCATATGATCCTATCTGATACTGTTAAAATGAAGGAACACCAGGAAGATCCTGAAATGCTGATTGATCTAATGTACAGGTAGCATTTGTTTGATTCACTTATGCTTTATACAAGGGCTTAGTAAAACATGGAAAACACTAGCTGAAAAAAATAAACATACAAAAACTATTTAATGATTTCTCTAACTGTAGATTGAAGAGTCAAAATGCACTTTTTCCAGGCTGCTTTTTCAGATCTTCTATGTCACTTCTCTTCAGAACTATACAAGTATATTTACTGATTATCAAAAACAAGAGGATTTTTAAAAATAATCATAACACATATTTAATACCTTGGTGTCCTGGGCCCTAGACTTCCTAGGAAGACCCAAGACCCATATTTTTAGTGTAAGAATCAGTCTTTTAAGAAGAAAATACAGTATAAGCATGTTTTACCATAACATTAATTGCCTGATTTTCAATATAGTTATGCCTAAAGAATATTTATAGGGATACATTTTGAAAAATCTCTGATTCCTTTTGTACCTTAATTGATACAATAGTAAAACTTAAGAAGTTTTCTTTGCCATATGACCCTCTCTCTTCACAATTTTGGGGTTCATTAAAGGTACAAACAAAACAATTTTATTCTCTTTGAAATAAGGATGATGTGATGAAACTACCTTTTGTATGTCGTCTTTTTTCCCTTGAGTATAAAACTTCGCTATGTTTCCATAATGAACATATAAATTCCCATACTTTTTCCCTTACTGATTGTTTTCTTAGTGGCCAGATTTTAATATGGTATGTCTCTTTTTGTCCCTAGCCCACAGCTGATACTCTCCATCCCCATAGGTCACAGTTATTTCTCTAAGCATACACATTTTCATACCACTTAAAAACTTAATAGGTTTGTGCAGTAATAGAAACTTGTCTAGGTAAACTCTGAGCAAACTATTTAAACTCCCTCCCAACTTGGGAAGCATATGCTAATTGAGAATTTCTTTCCTAATTAGAATTGCCAAAGGTTACCAGACCTCTCCAGATCTGCGATTGACCTGGTTACAAAACATGGCTGGCAAACACTCAGAACGAAGCAACCATGCTGAAGCTGCGCAATGTCTAGTCCACTCAGCAGCACTTGTTGCTGAATATTTGAGCATGCTGGAAGACAGGAAATATCTTCCTGTAGGATGTGTAACATTTCAGGTAGGAATCTGCCAGAGGTATATTATCAAGGTATGCCCTTTTCTAGTTTTAGCTTTTTCTCACTGGTGTTTAGATTCTTTCAGTTTGTAAGGAAAGCTTAATGACTTAAGCCAAAGCTACACAACGTGAATTAACATTTCACTGTCATTGTCATTAATACATTTTCAAAGAATATTCCTTGTTACTTCTGTTTCCACAGTTTCTTAACCTTTGAATTATCAGTGCTATGTATTATATATTTATTCTTTTTGCCTTTACTGCTTTGTAATCAGTTATAGACTTTAGCATCTATGAAAATGTAGTACAGTCAAAATACCGAGAATCGGAATTCAATAGGATGGAGTTGATCTGGATTTTAGGAAAAATTTAAAAAAAAGAATTCAATAGGAACTGTTTATTGGCTTTTACTTAACACACCAGATAAACCAACATTCTCCGTTCTTTGTATAAAGCATACTAATACCATGACTCACAGATAAGTTTACCCACTAATAGTGGTACATACCTCTGACTCACGAGTTGAATTCTTTGCTTACCAAGAGTCAGTTATGCTCTGCTTTTCTCAAAAACCCATTAATGTCAGGTTTGGGATATAAAGTTTAATTAAATATTATGTCTTCTGATGAAATAAGAATGCAGAAAGAAAATTATTGTTTCTCTGAAAACTAAGCTGAATGTTTTGCAAAGAATTAATAAAGGTGGGTCTCCAAAACAATTGCTGTTGAATTAATTTTGGACCAGACAAATATAAACAATTGGGGAGAAAGCTGCTAAACATTTAGGATAATTTGGTAATCTTTTAAGTTCAAGTTTTCACTCTACTTTAAAGAAACCAAAACTGGAAATCTTAAAAGAAGGTTGCATTATGCATATTTACTCAAGAGAGATTATATGGAACTCTGATCTGGAGACCCATACAAAAAGAAAAGGCCTTAGACCTACTTCAGAAAAGTTGATAAATGAGTGTACATCTACTATAAATGTTTGGGTTAAAATAATAAAATAAGGTATGTATGTATGATTCCTTTTTTAGAAATAATGGCTCATTCCAATCTCATTGAATAAGAAGGCTTTTATTATACCTGAGTTTTTTCATTAACTGAATGTATATTAGATAAGCTAAGAGACCCTTTTAAGTCTCCTTAGATATCTTATGTCATATCACTATTTTCTATAGCCCATGATTTTACTTAACTTTCTTTCTCACAACTTTTTATTAAGGGAAAGGTTATTTAGCAGTTGTGTTTCCATTTTATTATCATCTTTAAAATATAGAAAGTTTTTGGAGATTTATCTTTTACCCATATACCAACTCTTCTTTTTTTAACCTAAGCTGATAGTTACATTTCATCTTCAATTATTCCTTCATATACATTTTTCATGCTAGGAAATTAATTCATTTTACAAACCTTTTCACTATTTTCTCCCGCTAGAATATTTCATCTAATGTTTTAGAAGAATCTGCAGTCTCAGACGACGTAGTGTCTCCAGATGAAGAAGGTATCTGCTCTGGAAAGTACTTTACTGAGTCAGGACTTGTGGGATTACTGGAACAAGCAGCTGCTTCTTTCTCCATGGTAGATGACTCTTGTTCATTCTTTTCCCACAGTTTCATACCTCTGAATTATCAGTGACATGTATATTTATTCTGTCTGCCTTATGACCCTACTTTACTTTTAACATAGTTTCTTCTAAGTCCCTTAGAAACTATCTAGGAACAGATTTCTTTCAAGATTCATCATCCTTTTAATCTTAATAATCTATCACTTCCCAAGTGTTTTTCATTTGCTTATTTATGAACCAACACGTAATCTGCAGCAGATATTTTTTGATTAACAAGATTTTACCACTACACATTTTCTGAAAGTTTTAAGTTTAAAAACAGAACAAAATGAACAAAGTCTCTAGTGATTTAAGTTCTTGGGTAGACTAACATGGCTCTGTAAATAGAGCTGGTCTATTAGATAGAAGGGAGAATCTTCCTTCTAGTATGTTGGGCATTGCTCTGGTGTCCAGGAAAGTTATGGCTACTCATCCTGTTGGTCACATAGTGATCCTTATTAGGTAGGTATTGGAGGCCTGGGACTTACTTTTCAGGAGCTTTATAAACTACATTCTGAATCCCTTGCCGCACTACCGTACCATGCTGTATAATCCCAATCCTTGTTTCCTCCCATTTGTATGTGAAGAATTGAAGCAGTCAGGTAGAACCCAGATGGGATGTTTATTGGAGGAAGAGAAAACAGCTGAATCCCTGCTTGAACCATGTTGACGAAGTCACCTGCATTTTCTGATTTTTCTGCTGGGTGTTTAGTTTCCCAGCACCAAGGTTTAGGAGACACTGAGGTTCACGTTAGGGTAAGAGAGAAGCTTGAGGTAATATGCAGTGCTGCCCTCCTTCCCCATTGTATTACTATTGGGAATTAATTGGTTATTTATTCTTCAGGCCTTACCCTTATTTTGCAGTATATTGGTTAAGACATAGATTTAGGATGAGGCACAATGGATCACACCTGTAATCCTAGTACTTTCAGAGATGGAGGCGGAAGAATTGAGTGAGGCTAGGAGTTAGAGATCAGCCTGAGCAAGAGCAAGACCCCCATCCTTACAAAAAACAAAAATTAGCCAGGCATGGTGGCAAGTAGTCCCAGCTACCAGGGAGGCTGAGGCAGGAGAATTACTTGAGCCCAGGAGTTTGAGGTTGCAGTGAGCTATGATGATGCCACTGCACTCCAGCCTGGGTGACAGCGAGACCCTGTTTTAAAAAAGAAAAAAAAAAAACAAAAATCAAAGCCTGGCTCTGCTACTTAGTAGTTGTATTATTTCAGACACAAATTACCTAACTTATTGGTGCCTCACTTTTCTTATCTATTAAATACATCTAATAATAATATCTACCTCATGCGAGTGTTGTCAGGATTAAATGAGTTAAGGTACGTAAAGTGCTTATCACTTTATGTGCCTGGCTCTAAGAAAGTACTAGTGTATTTGCCATTATCTTCATCTTCATCATTACTTAGAACCAATTCATTTAAACATAATGATTGAGACTCTTAAAAATATTTTTTCATTCTTCACTCCCACTGCTTCACTTGACCAGGCTTAAAAAAAAAAGAAAAAGAAGAAGGAGTATTTTTTCAGACTTAAAATATTAGATGTTGGTCCTCTTTAAAATGTCTTGCCTCTGGGAACCTTGACCATCCCAATTCCTCCCCTAGACCAGTGTGAACTAGCAGGAGGAAAAGGGTGTTGGCTATTGAGGGAATATTTTAATTAACATAACTCTGTGTGTGTAATTTTAATAATCCACATTAGTGCATCTAGGTTGGGGGACAGTGGCCTATATTACAGAAGATCTTTTGTAGTTATGTATAACTGAATTTTATTATTTTTCAGTTAATCTGTTTGATTCTAATTAAAATAATTACTGAGGCATTTTAGTTACACTAAACATATTTCACTATTATAGCTACATTATGGCTTAAATATACTCCTGTGAACTGACTGGGAAATATAAGGACTATATGTTTTCCTTGGAAAAATGTTTAGCTGATCTGTGAAGCAATGAAAACTCAATGGCTTTTGGAAAACATTTCTCTCTTCTCTCACTACAGCACCAATCCATTATTAAGGATAAGAGATGGAAGAGCAGTACAAACACATCTTGTCCCCTCACTCTGATTATAACCCTAACAACCGTTGGCCAACTACTGCCCAACTAGCTCCCAGTGGCAGAAAATCTGGTGGCTCAGAACCTTCTCATGTTTTGTTAAAGATCATTGATTTTTTTCCATAGGAGATTGCCTGTGCTGACTTAATATTTTAGAGAAATAAGTGATTTTAGTTTCCCAGGAGGCCACAGGTTCTCTAATTATAAGAGAATTGGGTGTCTATGACCAGTGTAATATGGAATCTCTTTTATTCCTCTGCTCAGAATTAGTTTCTGCAAAAGTTTATTTGCATAAATTAGTATACACACACACACATTTACCTTAGTGAAGTAATTATTCAGTAGAGACAGAATGCCCAATTCAAAGTATATAGAAATACAAATATGCTTTTATTTTCTTAATATACACACAGACATACCTACCTCCAAATCCATTTACCCAGAGATGATACATTGTATAGTTATTAAGCCTTAGTACAGTTAAAAATTACTATTATTTTTATGTCCTATTGGAAAAGCTTCAGTGGTGTTGTCTTAATAGAAATATTGTAAATTCATATGTTGTATTTATTCTACTTTCTTACTGATGTAAAAGAAAGCAATATTTTATAAACATTATTCTTATAGGCTGGTATGTATGAAGCAGTTAATGAGGTTTACAAAGTACTCATTCCTATTCATGAAGCTAATCGGGATGCAAAGAAACTATCCACAATTCATGGTAAACTCCAAGAAGCATTCAGCAAAATTGTTCATCAGGTAATGATTCCAATTTCTAGCTTCAGTATAAACAGAGAAAACTGTCTAAAAGCATTAACGTTGTTTTGTACTGATGTCAAACTAGATCCCATGAAATGACCATTTTGCTCAGGTTACAAATGAGTAGTCAAAATGATGGTTCATAGCCAAAGCAAGGCTTATTATCAAAAAATGAATCCACCTGAAGTAAATGATGATCATCATAAACTTTCCTCATAGCTTTTTTCTTTATTTTTTTTGAATTGTTACTAGTTAGCAGATTTTTAAAATTGTGTTTTATTTTCTGTTTCACATGTAGGTTGTAAATTATGAATCTTGATTTTTAAAACTGATATCTATTCCTTTGCTGCCAAGAAAGTTTTTTTACTAAATGATGTGAAACTTTAATAAATTAATATTTTTAATGACTGCAGCTGAACTTTGTTTTTCCTAGATGTTTACATTCCATCATCCTTTGATATATTTTCAATATGAAAATAATATTTAGTGAAAATAAGTAAAATGGTTGTCTTACATATGTTTAATTAAAATAGTATGATTTCAGTACTTGATCTTTATAGTTTGTTATGGAATGCACATTTTATCACCAAAATTAAAATCTAATTAAACTTGGTTTAATGTGAATTAGACTACTAGCAATTGATTTCCTTGAAACTAAACCCTTGGCTCCATTGAAATACTCTGAAATACCGTATTGAGCCTCCCTCTCCTCCACTTTTCTCTTCCCTTTCCGGTGCTACCCTGCTATTATCTGCTGCTGCCATTGTCTAAGAAGGAGGTGGAGTGTTGATTATCCACTTTCATGTGCAGTACTAGTCCTACTGTATTGTCTATCAGCTTGACCTGTTTCTTGCCATGGGCTAAACTGTTCTAGATGAATTGATATAATCTGAAAAATTGTTAACAGTCTTAAAATAGGCGTGCTATTCTCTTAAGTCAGGATTTTAATGTCATCTACTAAAATGTTGAAGCTGCAAAAGATTGATTAGGTTTCATGATCATAACAGGTGGGTCTTTTTATAATCTGTTGTGTATATACTATCAAAGAAACCTTATCCCAGCTTCTAGAGCTGTAAATTGTAAATTATGCATGTCGGGTCTGGAACATCTAGAGCTAGTGTTTCCAAGAAACTTTGATCTATTTATGTCAGTTGTATTTGAGCAAAATTGCAATTTGTACTCCAGTTTATCCTGGATACTTCAGTAAAGTACAGCTTACTTTAGAGATCTAATCTAAACACATAAATGGAACAAGCAGCTGGCTCTCTTTCCCAAAAATTTGTACTTTCACTTATTAAAGTTTTTAGAAGGCAAAATTTTAGCTGCTGGGTTTTGAACAACCAATTTATAAAATTATTGTAGGTCTTAAGTGAAAGAATATGCTGTTTAAAATATCCTTTTGTCTTCTATTCATGGGGAAGAAATTATGGTATATGATGCCTTACACTACTGAACTTCCTTTGGCCTTTTTTTGTTCTTTTTAAACAGTTTTTTTTATGACTTGCCCTTTTTTACTTTTTATTACACAGAGTACTGGCTGGGAGGTAGGTAATGTTTTAGTTAGTTAAAGACACTAATAGATTGATTTGATCAGATTTCTTATGCCAATGCTTTGCCCACATGTGCTAGCTGTGGGCATTCTGTTGCTGTCTGCTATCAACTGAATTCATTAACCAAAGAAATTTTGTTAAAATACTGTAAGTTATTTTAAGAAATTTATTATTAAGAGGTTGTAGGCAGTGCATGGAAATCCATATGTTACACTAATGAGATTCTTTGGTAAATGAGCCACCTTGTCATCACTTTAGTTTGTTTTTATTCCTTAAAGCATTTCTTTCATCAACATTTACACACAGACTTCTTTTTTTAACCATATTGTTTCACCTCATTTTACAGAGGTCGATTTATGTGTTATTGCTCAGAGGTATAAATAGAAAATACTTTATCTGATGTAAGACACCATCAATTATAAAACATACTATTATTTTATATGCATTTAAGAAAGTGAAAAAAGCCTGTGTATTAAACCAGGACATCCTGTCAGTTGAAAGATAAATACCAACTACAGAAATATTAAAATGCAAGCAAAAAATGTACATCTTAGAATTGATGAGATACTGTGTTAATTTGATCTTGAGTCTCTTCACCTTGACTATAAGCACTACTGAGGAAAGAAATTTACTTTTGCCATTTAAATTGGGGTGGGGGGAAGGATAAAGAGATTGAGAGAACTTAAAATTTAATTTGACCTAATATTCTGACAGCGTTTGATGCATTAATGTTTAATAAGACAACATGTGCTTCTTTTTATGTAGTAATTAGGCTTGTGAAAAGTTATATGTAAATCAAATCTTACCTGAAAAAAATGTCAGGAAGAATTGACTACCATTGTTTTAAATCTTTTCTGTAAAGGAAAAAATTCTATAAAATATGCCCTAATTTGTTTTGATGAGGTAAAGCACAGTAGTAATAAATCAAATTTATTTAAAGCTAGGTATAGTTGTAAAGTTGTATGCTTTGCCTCTCACTTTATGGTTAGATTTATGTTGGTTAAACAGCTTAGGTTTCTCTGTTTGGTTTTGCATTGCAATCCTTGTTTTGAAACCCAAATAGAAAACCTTAGGAATAAATGTTACTACTGAATTTTCTTCCATTTCTGAAATAGTACCCACCTTTTGCTTTTCTTCAGATGAAGCCAGTACTTTCACATCTACCTTAATTCTCAAGATTAAATGTGTGACCTTATTAATATCTAAAAAATAATTCCTCATTTCTGTGGCTCAGTTAACACATATATAAAGAGACTTGCCATGATTTTCTGTAAGTGATAAAGTTCCTTATGGATTTCCTCACATGAAATAGAATTAGCTGGAAATTAGGCATACAAGAATATACTGAAACCTCTGAGCAGTTTATTACTAGTCTCCTTGATGCTAAATCGACCCCTGAAAGGTATAATTTTCACTGGTTATGACATTAATATCATTCTGTCATCATGTTTATTGCATGGTAAAAGTCGCACAGACTTTTTGTTTATATTCTTGTCACTGCCTTTTACTGGACCTTTAGCTTTGTAGCTGCTAAATTTGTTGCACGTTTGTTTTTTGCTTTTCCCTTGTAAAACTTAAATGGATGCTTGCATTTTAAAAATGTGTTTGCTACCATTTGCTGCTTATTTGTTTTGAGATTTCTGTAATTAAAATGCTTTCTGTTTTCTCTTCTCTCTTGCCCCTGGTTGCTGACCCTACTCCCTACTTTTACTATTGTCTATTGTGGTAAGTTCTATCTTGTGAATATTTTTCTTTTTGACTGTGAAAACTTCAGTGATTTTATTTTTTCTAAAAACTATGTTTCCTAGCTAATTTCCTAGTATTCTCATAGAACTCTTACTGGATTGAAATCCAGTAGGGATAATTTATACATTGTAGAAAGACTCTTTGAATTGATAACTTACTCCTCAACTTACAGGACTAGCCCTTCTAAGTTAGTATATTAGTAATACAGTTCACTTTTTATTATGCTCCTTGCAAATAAATTATTTGAGTTGGCAAAGCTTTTTGGGGGAGGGATGTGTGTGTGTGAGAGAGAGAGAGAGGGAGAGAGAGAGAGAGAGTGTGTGTGTGTGTGTATGTGTGTGTGTGTGTGTGTGTGTAAAAGATAACTCTAAAACTTGATACTTTAGCAATTTGGGAGTTTTTACCATGCAAAATAAATCATGAACCCTTCAGGAATCATGTGGCTGTTACCTCCTGTGCCAATTTCAGTTCCTTAAAATAATAGGAAATAAAGTATTTCAATTATTTCTTTCTTATGATGCATTTTTATTTTTAGAAGAAAGACAAATGTTAAATTTCTATGTGAAAATTTATATATAACCATTTTATATTTTATGTGTATATATTTATTTTTAAAAGATATATTTGTCCATTTATCAAGTAGTGATCAAATTGTTTTCAGAAGTATACTATTACAAGTTTAGATTTTTTAGAAAAATCAATCCCCAAACACTGATAACATAGTCACATGACTCTTTCTACTTTCTTTTCTTAAAAACTACAGCATATTTCTTTAAAGAAAATACTACTGCCCTAGTAGGTTCATCTTTCCAGAAAGGCTAGAGAAGATAGGCTTGGCTTTGTTAAACTAAACTCTCTCTACTAGCTCACTGAGGAAATGTGAGTTACCCTAACTTTTGGGATTGACACATGCAGAATATCTTACCTCTTATTATTGGACTGGATGGACATGAATATGAGCCAGTATTTTGGTTTTTATATACTCAGAAATACTAGCCATAGTTCTGGCTCAGGGGCTTCTGTTGAATTTTTAGATTCTTTAATCCACACTAAAGCTGAGTGAGATGAAGTCAAATAAAAGTAGAGCTGAATTAGAAATAGCAAATTATAATGGGGATAGTGAGGAAAGAATAAACTCTGAAAGAAGGAAATGAAATAAAAATTCAGGAGGGTAGAGCATACTCAAAACAAGTACTGAGGTAATTGAGTGGAAAAAATGTGATACTCTAAAAAAGAAATTAGAACATTGTAGGTATAAAACATCCATGAGTCTTTACCTCAGGAAGGTGAAGTTAGATGTGAAGAAAGTTAAGGAAAACACAATAAATGGGAAGAAACCTACTATCTCTAGGAGGAGATACTTTCTGGAAGTTGGTGACTTCCTGATAATTGGTATAGACCCATGACTGAGCACCTAAAGAGATACACCGCACCACACCACTGATTTTTTTTCTGCCCCTTATGCTACTTTTGAAGAGAAAAAGAAAGATATGGACAGCAAATGTTGACCATGTAAATGAAATTAGACGTGATTTCTTTTTTCTGGATGGGGATATATAATGGTCAGAATCGAACTTCTGATAAGAAATGGAGTAAGATATATGTTAGAAGAATATGTTTGGTAGGTAAACCACCAACCTGATTTTTATACTGGAGTATACAGGAAGGATATGCAAATACGCAAAAACAATTACAGTAGAGGTTGGTGCTATCATATAGAGGAAGACAGAACAGGGAAGGAGGTAATTCTCAAAAGAATTACATGAGGAAATTCACAAAAATTCTCAATGAAAACATCAGAGAAGTGGAAGACAGTTCAGAGATCATACTAATGTTTATACCAGTATGTAGAGTGTAGGGAACATAGGGGTCATTTAAGAACTTGGAATGTGATGTCAAGTATATAGGGGTTTAACTCACAGCTCCACTGCCTACTAGCAGTGTGACCTTGGGCAAGTTACTTTTCCTCATCTTAAAACAAGGGTGAAAATAATTGTGCCTTTCTCATAGAGTTGTGATAAGAATTGATGTAATATGTGTAAAGTGGTTAGCCAGTGTCTAACACGTATTAAGTACTCGAAAAATGTTGGTCATTGTTTTTGTTGTTGTTACTATGATTTTTATCATTAGTATTATCATTACTATTATTTGAAATCTTAACACAATTTTGTTAATAAAATCAACTTGTTCCCAAGTTGAGATCTATAACTGGAATGAACTGATAAATGCTCTTTAAGAAGGATAGATCTAATAGAAGGAAAGAGAGATTGCCACTGTGTGTATACTCGTATACCTATGTGGAAATCTGTTACCTTCAAGGAAGCATAGTGGGAAACAACTGGGTGAAGATAAAGGATTTTAAAAAGTGATGTCATTATGGAAATATACAACTAGCCCAACAGAATGTTTCTTGCTAAATAAAGATAACAAAACTAAAACAGATTTAAGATATATTTGTCGTAAGAGACTTCAACCATTTAGAGACATGGTAGATGGATTTCTTTGGGACATAGTTTCATCACCTGGAAGATTGTAGAAGCAGTAAGAGAACTGCTAAGGAAGAATAAACTGTAGTGCAGGAGTGATGGAAAATTCAGAAAGAATTCATAACACTAAAGGAGGCTAAGGTTAGAAAAACTGTCCAGATTATGGGAAAGTAGTGTTTTTGTTTTTAATTTAAAAGAAAAACAAGTATCATGCCCTGTGGTCCAAAACTCTAAAGAGGAATTAAAGATGATGTTTTTCCTGAAGGTCAAGTAATATGATCATGCGTTCCTGAACTAGATAGTGGCTAGTGGGCTCTTTCTATTAATAAGTTGAAGATAAAGTCACTCAATTGCTTAGCCTTTCTTCCTCTCTATCCTTATCTACCCCCTGCTACTCCCTCCCCAACTCCAGGACAGACAGGTTCATTTTAAATTCCAGTGACTCCCGGTAGTTACTTCTCTAAGCTTATCTCCTCCTGTTTTGCCATACCTTTTACCTTCCTGTTCCTCTTGCCTTAGGGCAGTTGCACTGGCTCTTTCCTCTGCTGAGAATACACTTCCCCCAGGGATCTGCATGAATAACTCCTTTACTCTTTGATCCTTTGTCAGCTTCTGAATGAAACCTACCTTGACCACCTTCTTTGTCCGTTTTCTTCACAGATTTATCACAAATGTCTAGGACTGTTTGCTGACACATAGTAGACACTCATAAATATTTGAATGGATAAATGAATAGTTTCCCTCACATACATTCTATTTTAGGACTTTATATCTGCCTTTTTTTTTTCTCCCTCTCTATTTAAATGCCCCTTCCTTCCCTCCTTCTCCCATCTACTTGGCCAATTCTTCTGAGTCATAGAACCCTGTCAATGTGTCACCTCTGTTGTGACTTGGTTCCAACAGGATTAATCCTTTCTTTCTTATATTGCTTTTTATTATAGCATATATCCCTTTGTACTGTAATTATTTGAATATTTTTTTATTCTCTTAAGAAGCAAGTCTTATTTATTTTTATTTTCCTACTACTGAAGATGAACAGTGGCTACCATAATAAACACTCAATAATTTTATTCCTTCAAGTGAATGTTAATATGAGAAAATATATAAAAAGAGGTAGTATAGTTCTAAGCTGCATTAATAAAATTCAGTGTCTAGATCCAAGGAGACAGTTAGCCCACTGATCAGATCAGCAGTATCTGGTCAGATCACATCAGCAGTATTGTGTCTATTTCAGGAATATCACACTTTAAAAGATGGCATTGAAAAACGAATAAAATGCAAAGAGGGTAGTAATTCCTGTCATATGAAGGTTGATTGAGAATTGGAATGTTTTGCTAAGGGTAACAGGTCCTAATTGCTGTCTTCAAATATTTAAAGAGCCACAATATTGAAGAATTGGAATATTGTTTTAAACTGTTGTACTCTGAGAGGAGTACAGCCGGAATAACAGTATTTTAATATTTATGGTTTTAAAAGGTAGGAATATATATGTATGACATTATGAAAAATAACAGTCACAAATTTTTAAGTAGTTTATTTAGATATCTTTTTTGTTTTTCATGCAGTGCCTTCATTCCTTGATTATGTCAAAATGTACTATTATTATATATTATTATATTGTTCCATTGGCTTACTGATAGTTTTAATCAAAATTTTGATTGAATTCATTTAATCCTTCAAGAGAGATTCATTTGCTATAGAAATCAGTTAATTTTTATGTCTATTAAATTTTGAAGTAAAGTAACTGTGAAAAATGTTTTAAAATTAGAAACCTCAAGTTTCTTTAGCTCCAAGGACATTTTTCTTTAAAACCTTGCTTCTTTTAAACAAAAATGTGTGGATATTTTTAGTCACTGTACTTTTTTTTGATATTATAAAACTGATAAATTAAGGATCAGAGTTTCCAATTTTGCTTAATTATCTGTAACATTTCTAGCTTATTTTATATATTCTTTTGCTTTTTCAATGTAGGAAAAATAAATATAAAGCAGATTAGGCTTAAAGGAAATTCAGAGGTATTTAAATACTTATGTATAGTTGTAGTTGTGTATATAAGAGCTACCACAAAATCCTTCTGGAATAGTTTTGTACCTAAATTGTAAAAATTGCATAGAAAGCTTCCAAATATTTATCTTTATTGAAAGAATTTGCCTTCACGTGTACTGTGTGAGCATTAAGGTGACACTAGTGCACTTTGTACCTGACATGAATCTGCATGCAGTGGGTGGTTTGGGAGCTTTAGAATAACCAACTCATCTGAAAATGTTTTTTCTTGTTATCTTTCATTCATAAGTTTTTTACCTTACTATTCCATTTTTAGTTACTCTTCCATATATAAATAGTTGTATTGGCACAGGGATACTAAATGTAGATTTTTTTTGCTTTAGTGCTTCTAGAGGGTCTTGACATTTATGACTGTCTACTCTGCCAGGTGCTATACTTAACTCCTAACTTTTATGATCTTATTTAATATTTGTAAAGAACTTATATAAAGGCTAATGCTAATTTTAAAATGTTAATATTGTTTATAAATTTAACTTTAGCTAGTATGCTCTAATATCAGCACAATTATGACACAGTTCATGTTATACCAAGCATCTTGTCTTGCATTAAGAAAAATAAGTTAATTTATCTCAATTGTATAGACTTAAAAAGCATAAACTAATGCAATATAGTCACTTGGTACAAACTCTGAAACATATATATCATATATGATTTAGTCACTTGGTAAAAGCCCTGAGTGCATAATATTATTTGTTAGAAATAATAAAAAAAAACTATTTATTTTGTTTTACCTTTATTTGGAAAATAATAAAATATTATAATTCTGAATTAAAACTCTTTGCAATACTTTAGAAATTTTATACTATAGCATAACTTGAAAAAAAGACTTTATATTAAAGTTTCTTCGTTTTCCTAAACCTAGGATGGTAAGCGGATGTTTGGCACCTATTTTCGTGTTGGTTTTTATGGAACCAAGTTCGGGGATTTGGATGAACAAGAATTTGTTTACAAGGAGCCTGCAATAACCAAACTTGCAGAGATATCTCACAGATTGGAGGTGAATGCTGTGGTAGTTCATAAAATGTCATCTTTTATTTGTATTTTCTGTGATGATTAGACTCATATCCAGAACTAATTATTTGATAAGCCAGATCTTGCCCAATAAACTACTCCCTTTCATTATAAGGATTTTTGATTAGTTACAATAATACTCTTTCAAATCCTTCAAATCTTCTATAGCAACAGTAAAATAATATTTTTAACTCTATTTTTTGAGGTCCTATTTTCATAACATATTTCAGAAACTCCTATATCCTTCAGAATCACTGTAATTTATGGAGAAATATATACAGTATTATCCACATTTTATAGAAAAAGACATAAGGAATTAAGTAGCAGCTAATAATGGAACTAGAATTAGAACCCCAAGAAATTTCTGACCCAAACATTATCATCTCTTTTGGCTTACCAGGTTCCTAGTGAGATATCTTTAGAACTTTAGCCTGAAATCACACCTTAAAAACACTTCCCTTGGCCTTTATAATTTCTTAATTTTCACCATAAATGATTGATTTCCATATTTGTCAAGCTAACCAATCTTTTCTGTTGTAATTATTCTTTCCAGCTTTTCTTCTTTTTACTGAAAGTGTGGTCCATAGGACCAGAAGCGTTGGCATCACCTATGAGATTGTTTGAAATGCAGATACTTAGACTTTTGAATTAAAATCTGCATTTTAACAAGATCCCCAGGTGATCTGTATTCACGTAACAGTTTGAGATGCAGTGTTCCAGGCTTGTTTTTATTCTCAGCTGATGTTATTAATTTCTTGAATGTTATATTCTTATTGGCAACTTTGCTGGGCTCAACTTTCATAAATTGACTCAAACTGTGACTTTTTATTTTTCAAGAGGCTAAGTGTAAGTCATGGGAAATATTAGTTGAGACTATATTTCTTAATCATAAAAAACTATCTTTAGGGCAGGAGTGGGAATTTCTCCTTTGAAGATTTTTTTTTTCTTTTTTCTTTTTGGAGACAGAATCTTGCTCTGTCTTTCACCCTGGGTAGAGTGCAGTGGCAGTATTGTAGCTCACTGCACCCTCTCAAGCGATGCTCTTGCCTCAGCCTCCCAAGTATCTGGGACTACAGGCATAGGAAATGACACCTGCTAATTTCTCTATTTTTAGTAGAGATGGAGTCTCCTCTTGCTTAGGCTGGTCTTGAACTTCTGAGCTCACACAGTCCTCCCACCTTGGCCTCCCAGAGTGCTAGGATTACAGGCATGAGCCACTACACCAGGCCTCCTTTGAAGACTTAGATTTGATTTTTCCTTTTGAATGGCTCCACCCATTGCCTGTGCTGCTACCCAATGTCATATGAAGTAGTCACTACATTCTTTTGTTTTTTCTTTTTTTTCTAAAAGTCTATATTTCCAGAAATCTAAACAATTTAAAACAAATTTCTTCTGCAGAGATGCAAAGCATCTCAGTCACTACATTCTTGACCCAAGTTTGCCTTTTCAAAATCTAAACCTATACAAAACTTCAACAGGTCAATGCTTTTATTTGAAAATTCTGGAATTTTTAAAAAAGCGTTGGCTGGGCACGGTGGCTCATGCCTGTATTATCCTAGAACTCTGGGAGGCCGAAGTGGGCGGATTGCTGGAGGTCAGGAGTTCGAGACCAGCCTGAGCAAGAGCGAGACCCCATCTCTACTAAAAATAGAAAAAAATTATATGGACAGCTAAAAATATATATAGAAAAAATTAGCCAGGCATTGTGGTGCATGCCTGTAGTCCCAGCTACTCAGGAGGCTGAGACAGGAGGATCGCTTGAGCCCAGGAGTTTGAGGTTGCTGTGAGCTAGGCTTATGCCATGGCACTCTAGTCCAGGAAACAGAGTGAGACTCTGTCTCAACAAAAAAAAAAGGGGGGGGCATTAAAAAAAGTGAATGTTTATTCATTGAACCATGGTCTGTTAAGAAATTGGGCCACATCAAACTCAATAAAAGTAAGATCTTATACATCAAAGATAATGAGTTTCTTTTGTCTTTCTGTTATCTTTTGTTTCTGTTTAGAACCCTTTATGGAATCCTGTGTTTTTATTGGAGAAAATTCTTTTCTTATATTTTGTGTTAAAATGCATAAATCGGAATAATGTCAAATAAATATGGACTGAGGCCATGATAATTTATGAGCTAGTATAATTTTTGTAAGACTAAATAATTCTTATTTTGTAATTATTGACATGGTTGTACAGAATTACTAAATCTCCTAATTTTGCTCAGGAATCTCCCTCAAAGGCCTTCTCTATTTTCTTTTTCTTTTTTTTTTTGAGACAGAGTCTCGCTCTATTGCCCGGGCTAGAGTGAGTGCCATGGCATCATCCTAGCTCATAGCAACCTCAAACTCCTAGGCTTAAGCCATCCTACTGCCTCAGCCTCCTGAGTAGCTGGGACTAGAGGTATGCACCACCATTCCCAGCTAATTTTTTCTATATATATTTTTAGTTGGCCAGATAATTTCTTTCTATTTTTAGTAGAGATGGGGGTCTCGCTCTTGCTCAGGCTGGTCTCAAACTCCTGACCTCAGGCGATCCACCCGCCTCGGCCTCTCAGAGTGCTAGGATGACAGGCATGAGCCACCGCGCCCGGCATATTTTCTAATCCTGTTAACTTCATGTAAAATATTTCTTTTTCTTTATTGTAGGGATTTTATGGAGAAAGATTTGGAGAGGATGTGGTTGAAGTAATCAAGGACTCTAATCCTGTAGACAAGTGTAAATTGGATCCTAACAAGGTATGGTTGATTAGACTGTAATGACATATATGTATATCTTTGAGTTATACCTCTTTGCTATTTTGTTTGAGAAAGACTAAATGATAACAGTGAGGAAATGAATTTTTTCCTTTCCCAGGCATATATTCAGATTACCTATGTGGAGCCATACTTTGACACATATGAGATGAAGGACAGAATCACATACTTTGACAAAAATTATAATCTTCGACGTTTCATGTACTGTACACCCTTCACTTTAGATGGTCGTGCCCATGGGGAACTTCATGAACAATTCAAAAGGAAGACCATTCTGACTACTTCTCATGCCTTTCCCTATATTAAAACAAGGGTCAATGTCACTCATAAAGAGGAGGTAAGTCCGTAAATGGGGAAATAGAATTAGTGAAACAAATACATGCAAACCATGTAACAACAATGTAGATGTAGCAGAAGATATGTACCATCCCCATACCGTAGCATACTAGAATTGTACCCACTTTTGAGCCATTATTTTTTAACTTGTAAGTTCCTAATTTACTCTCAGGCTATGCTTTAAAAGGTTGATTTTTTTTTTTTTCTTTTAGGGATCCAAGTCTGGGATTTCATTGTTACATAAAAGTTTACAATTGATCTCCACTTTTTTCAAAATTTTAGTTGATTATATGTAAAGCTCATTAAATAGTTTTCAATCAGTACACTCACCTAATAGATACTGTTTTATTCAGATCATCTTAACACCAATCGAAGTTGCCATTGAAGACATGCAGAAAAAGACACAGGAGTTGGCATTTGCAACACATCAGGATCCAGCAGATCCCAAAATGCTTCAAATGGTACTCCAGGGATCTGTAGGCACAACGGTTAATCAGGTTAGTGCTTTTTGCTAGCACTATGTGATTAAAGTTGTAAATAGGATATGGAATAATTTCATTATTATATTTTACAAAGATCACAAATAAATGCTAAATCAAGTGAAAAGTATATGTGTTAGAAGTGGTTGCAAAAGACACTGAAAATATAAATGGAAGAAAATTGAAAAACAAAAGTTCAGTATAATCTCAGTTCTTAAGGTTTCTATACTTGCCTTCTCTACTGCCTATGGTTTTCTATCTATGTGTTCATATGCATTTTATTAAGAAAGAATTGATTCACTTAAAATAGCTTTTCCTTTAAAAGCTTATACTGAGGCCGGGCACAGTGGCTCACGCCTGTAATCCTAGCACTCTGGGAGGCTGAGGCGGGCGGATTGCTTGAGCTCAGGAGCTCGAGACCAGCCTGAGTAAGAGTGAGACCCCATCTTGACTAAAAATAGAAAGAAATTATACAGACAGCTAAAAATATATATAGAAAAAATTAGCTGGGCATGGTGGCGCATGCCTGTAGTCCCAGCTACTCGGGAGGCTGAGGCAGGAGGATTGCTTGAGCCTAGGACTTTGAGGTTGCTGTGAGCTAGGCTGATGCCACGGCATTCTAGCCCGGGCCACAGAGTGAGACTCTGTCTCCAAAAAAAAAAAAAAAAAAAAAAAAGAAGCTTATACTGAAAGAATATAATCTAAAAAAGAAGGGCTTATTTTCAGAGCTATGTATATATTTGTGAACCTCTACTATCTTAGATTCTCCCTAATGTTATCTTCTATAGATTTCGTTCATAATAAGTTGTGAGGATTA
This sequence comes from Lemur catta, assembly GCF_020740605.2. Classification (NCBI taxonomy): domain Eukaryota; kingdom Metazoa; phylum Chordata; class Mammalia; order Primates; family Lemuridae; genus Lemur; species Lemur catta. The sequence continues at coordinate 78,937,132 of NC_059130.1, forward strand.
AATAAGTGATATGGAATCATTTTGAAAATTTTAACTATATATATATAGGATATTGTTATTTTGCCATATGCAGATCAAAAGCCATCTCCATTATCCCGTTGTAGCTCATTCATTCAAATTCTCTTGCTGATGATGATTTTGGGCATGGCCCCAATCTTAAGGAATATTCCATGGCAAGGAAAAATTTCAGAAAGGCTTCAAGTAAGATTTCCTGTAATATGGCTTAACTAGTTTTTAGATTAAAGAAACAAAGCTAAAAAGTGCCCTGCCCAAACTGAAGTAAACACCTTAAGACCTTTACCCGCCAAAACATATGTGATTTTAAGGTTTTTACCCCCAAATGATGTAGCTTACTCACAAAACATTATCATCTTTAACTTGCAGCATCAGGAACACCTTTGGAATACTGAGGGAAGCTGTTTTAGCAAAATCAAGTCTGATAACTAGTAGACTGGCAGATGTAGTAGCCTGACATTTACATCCAGGATAAATTAAAAAATATAAAAAATACAAGACAAACTGCATTATTGAACACATTAGCCAGTCCTTGAGCTCCTATTCTGTTTCTTTGAAGAATGAACTAATAAGAAGTTAATTTAATTGCAGTTGGCAAGAATGTAGACATGAAATTAAGAAAAACTGAAACAGTCTGTCTCTGAAGAGTTTTTTAATATAGGCATAGACATGTATGTATCTTAGTTGTAAGAAAAATCATGTGCGTAAATTCTGTCTCTTTCATTTTAGAGAAGACAAAAACATACTTCTTATTTTATTTTCTTATTTTACAGGGCCCTCTGGAAGTTGCCCAGGTTTTCCTATCTGAAATACCCAGTGACCCAAAGCTCTTCAGACATCATAATAAACTTCGACTCTGCTTTAAAGATTTTACTAAAAGGTATTTAAGGCTTCCTGCATAAAGATCTTCAAATTGAGAATGTCCAACACCACAGTATGACATAAGGGCCTTATGGAACTATTGAAAAGAGAAAACATACAACAGTGGTTCACAGTGAGAAATAATCTGTGTAGAATTTACTATCCTTTAATAGTGTATATTTATCTCCCCTTGCCCCCTGTCCTGCCATACTCTATAATGTCATATTTTTAATTTTAAAGATTGGAAAACCCAAAGCTCAGGAAATTTTATTAACTTGAAACAATTATTAAACTATTTAACTTGAAAGCTACTATCTATTGTGAACCTTCAATGTTCAAGTTTTGGTTTTTCTTCCCCCCAGGGAACTTACAAGCAGTAAACTTAGAAGCAAAAAACGGTGTTCAGTCCGGGCACAGTGACTCACGCCTGTAATCCTGGCACTCTGGGAGGCCAAGGCAGGAGGATCATTTGAGCTCAGGAGTTCGAGACTAGCCTGAGCAAGAGCAAGACCCCATCTCTACTAAAAATAGAAAGAAATTATATGGGCAACTAAAAATATAGAAAAATACAGAAAACATTAGCTGGGCATGGTGGTGCATGCCTGTAGTCCCAGCTACTCAGGAGGCTGAGGCAGGAGGATTGCTCCAGCCCAGGAGTTTGAGGTTGCTGTGAGCTAGGCTGACGCCAGGGCACTCTAGCCTAGGCAACAGAACAAGACTCTGTCTCAAAAAAAAAAAAAAAATGGTGTTCATATCCTGACATTATCCTTTTGCGTCCTTTTCCAGGTCACTTTAATTTCTGTGATCCTCTGTTTCCTAATCTATAAAGTAAGGATAATAATATCTACTTCCTATAGGGAGGTTGTGCAAATTAGGTGAAATACTATATGGGTGTGTCAGGAGTCCCTAAGACCACCACCAGTTTCAGTGATTTGCTAGGAGGACTCAGAATTCAGTGTACAGTCACACTGGTAGCTGTGATTGATGGCTCTGAAAGAATACAAAGTAAAGTTAGCAAAGAGAAAGGTGCATGGGGCAGAGTCTGGAGGAAACTAGGGGCAGGCTTCAAAGGGTCCTCTGGCAATGGAGTCACACAGGACTTGCTTAATTCCTCCAGCAATGAGTTGTGAAATGTGTACCAGGGAACCTCATTAGAGACTCAGGGCCTAAGGTTTTTACTGGGAGCTGGTCACACAGGCACCCTTTCCCTGACACAAACCAAAATTCTAGACTCTCAGAAGGAAAGCAGGTATTCAGCAGAAACCATAGTGTTTATATAAATGGTTTAGGCACAGTGAGCCACACTTATCTTCTGTGAATGATGGGGAACCTCCCAAAATCCAAATTCCCAGACTCTAACCAAGGGCCAACCTTGCAGTTGGGCCTTTCTAAGGATACCAGTCTCAGGCATGCAATCTTAACTGTTTTCTGCACAATGAAACATTTATAGGCTAATACTTGGCACATAATGAAGATGTTCAGTAAATATTAAATTTTGAAACAATAGGGGAAAATAATCATTTATCAACTTGATACTTGATTTCTGCTTTACTAACACTATGATTACAAAAGAGGGAATGAATAATTCAACTTAGTGATGTCAGGGAAGATTCCACACATTTGATTTGAACCTTGGAAGATGCGTATTAGTTTTTCAGGCAGAAAAGAGGGAGACCTACCAAATTAGAAATTAACAACGTTCAGGATCTGTTCCATGAAAGATACATAGTCTAGTGAAGTTGGAACCATGGAATCTATAAAGACCAATAGTTAAAGAAAAGACTGGGAAAGTAGATTGGAATCACATTGAAAGGGCCTTGTGTGCCATTAATAAATGACTTGATTATCACTTAATAAAGCAGCATTAGAACCATAGAACTCCCTCTTATGGTTTCTCTTATCAAAGCATTCATTGAATGGATTTATTAGGGGCAGAAATAATTTTATTTTACATTAGTTTTGTCATCAGAAAACTATAGGTAATGATACTTGTTTAAGTAGTTTGAGATGATATCTCCTTTGTTCTCATTGCAATAGTGATCACAAACTGCTATCAATTTCTCCTTCCTGAACATGGCAAACATCTAAAAGGAAAACGTCAAAAAGCTTCATTGAAAGTCTGAGATTTTGTAATATAACTATTGTGCTAGATAGCCTCATAGGATTAATTTTAGGAAACAGTAGGAAAAAATACATGGAACAGATGAACTGTGGTAGTAAAAGAAAGAAACCTGATTCTTGCTTATAATATTGACTGATTTCTAGAATTAATTTTATTATTTGGGAGGTTTAAAAAAACAACAAAATAAACCCTACTGTCTTTGTCAACCAGATGATCACGAAACTATACATACTTCTTCTTTAGGTCATAGACATTTAATAATAGCTAATCAGATACTTCTTTTCTTGATATTGTGGAATATTTTACCATGACTACAATTCTTAACAAATGTCTTCTTCTTTGTATATATTTACTGTAGGGTAACAAATTCCTGTGTTAAACAGGTCTCCTTAAGTGTTACTATGTATAGAGAAGCCTTTCTCCTTTTATTTATTTATTTATTTTTTTGAGACAGAGTCTCCCTTTGTTGCCCAGGCTAGAATGAGTGCCGTGGCGTCAGCCTAGCTCACAGCAACCTCAGACTCCTCGGCTTAAGCGATCCTACTGCCTCAGCCTCCCGAGTAGCTGGGACTACAGGCATGTGCCACTATGCCCGGCTAATTTTTTCTGTATAGATTTTTAGTTGGCCATATAATTTCTTTCTATTTTTAGTAGAGATGGGGTCTCGCTCTTGCTCAGGCTGGTCTCGAACTCCTGACCTTGAGCAATCCACCCTCCTCGGCCTCCCAGAGTGCTAGGATTACAGGCGTGAGCCACTGTGCCTGGCCACCTTTCTCCTTTTAAATTATGAAAAAGCTAAAAGCAAACCAAAAAAAAACTACATACTATAAACCTTACAAAGAAGGTAATAGCCAATTCTATATTTTTTATTTTTGTGTTACCATTCATTTTTTATGCCAGTATTCATATATATTTTACCATAGTTCAGTCATACATACAATCTTAAATTCTTATTTTCAATTAAAGCTAAAACTATTATTCTCTGGTTATATTATATTCTCTAATTAATCTACTGTAATTTTCTGTATTCCTATTGTTTGACTTTAGGTTGAATTTGAGTGTGACATAGTTTGTACCACAATAGATCTTCTTTCTTTTGTTGAATTAAAATTTCCAGAATGAGATTACCGAGCCAAAGTACATGAGCATTCTTATTGGTTCATAATACCAACTACATTCCAAAAAGTTTCTAAGTACAGTTGACCCTTGAACAATGCAGTAGTTAGAGGCACCGGCACCCTGTGCAGTTGAAAATCCATGTATAACTTTTGACTCCCCAAAAATTTAACTACTAGTAGCCTACTGTTGACTGGAAACCTTGTCAATAACACAGTCGATAACATATTTTGTATGTTAATATATATACTGTATTCTTACACTAAGGTAAGCTGGAGTAAAAATGTTGTTAAGATAATCATAAGGAAGAGAAAATATATTTACTATTCATTAAGTGGAAGTGGATCATCATAAAGGTCTTCATCCTCATTGTCTTCATGTTGAATAGGCTAGAGAGAAGAAGGAGGAAGAGGAAGCTTGCTATCTTAGGGGTGGAAGACGTAGAGAAGGTAGAAGGAGAGGCAGGCACACTAGATGTAACTTTACAGAAGTACATCATAATTTCTGTCTGACTTTTTTGCTTTTTCATTTCTCTAAAAATGTTTGTATGTGACACCAATCCTTCTGTTTGTTTTAGTTTCAGTGCCCTGATCATAAAAGGCCCCATGCTATAGAAGAAGTCAAAAGCAGTCTTGAATAATCAGAACTCAGACTGTCTAACATCAATTTGGTTTCTTTTTGTTTGTTTGTTTCAGCTTATTATGGGGGTACAAAAGTTCAGGTTATATATATTGCCCATGTACCGCCCATCCCCCCAAGTCAGAGCGTCAAGCATGTCTATTCCCCAGACAGTGCGCATTGCACTCATCATGTAGTTATACCCCCATCCCCTCCCCCCACCCCTCAATTTGGTTTCTTGCACTGCTGCTTCTATGTCTTCCTCATCATCTGGCACTGCTCTGGAGGTGCTTATCTCTCCATTAAGTCACCTTCTTTTAATTCCTCTGGTGTGGTGTCTTTTAGCTCTTGAATTTCTCCCTCACCTCTCACCTCTTTTGCCATATCCACAATCTCTTTTATAATGTCCTTGGCTGGCTCTGTTGTAAATTCTGTGAGGTCATGCACAATATCTGAACATAGTTTTCTCCAGCAGGAATTTATTATTTTGGGCTTGGTGGCTTTCATGGCTTTTTCTATAACAATGATGGCATCTTCAGTGGTATACTCATTCCAGACTTTCATGATATTCTCTGTAGGGGTTCTCCTCCATAACATTGGCAATCCTTTCCATGGTGTACCGAGTCTTAAAGGTCCTTATGACTCCCTGATCTAGAGGCTGAATTAGAGACATTGTGTTTGGGGAAAAGTAGACGACTTCAACTCCTTCATTGTTGAACTCACGGGGTTCTTGGCGGCCAGGAGCATTGCCCAATATCAAAAGAACTTTAAAAGGCAGTCCTTTACTGGCAAGGTACTTCTTGACTTCAGGGACAAAGCATCAGTGAAACCAGTCCAGAAAAAGTGTTCTAGTTCCGGCCTTCTTGTATAACCAAAAGACTGGTAGCTGGTTTGGGGTTTAGCACTTTTATAGATAAGAGCAGTTCTGATAATAAACCAGACTGCATTTGGAGAAAATAGTAGAGTTAGCCTATCCCTTCCTGCGTTAAATCCTGGTGCTCATTTGTCTTTCTTACTGATGTCTTTTGTGTCATTGTTTTTCTCCAGAATAGGGCACTTTCATCTGCATTAAAAACCTGTCCAGGTAGATATCCTTTCTCCTCAATGATTTTCTTAATGGCATCTGGGAATTTTTGTCTACTGCTTCTTGGCTGGCAGAAACAACTTCTGTTATCTTGAAATTTTTTAAGCCAAACCTCTTTCTAAAATTTTCAAACCATCCTTTGCTGGCACTACATTCTCCAGCTTTAGACCCTTCACTTTCCCTTTGCTTTAAGTTGTCATCAAATAATTTTGCTCTTTCTTGAATCATATTAGAGGTTATAGGTATGCTTTTCTTATAGCAATCCTGTACCCACATAAAAGCTGCATTTTCAATATGAAATTTTAAAAAAAAAGGCATTTTGTAAAAACTGCAAGGTTTTCACACCTTTTGCCCTCACAAATTTCCTCTTCTTTTTTTACAATGGCTCTTACATTGGATTCATTTATATCATTCATTCATATCTTGAAATGGCAGTTCACTGTAGCTGCAGACCTCAATCTATGGTACATATCACGCAATTCAACTTTTTCTTGTAATGTCATGACCTTTCTCTGCTTCTCAGGAGCACCTCCAGCATCACTAGTGCTACTTCATTTGGGTCCCATGGTGTTATTCGGGATTTATGGTATCACACTAAACATGATGAACAATATGCAAAAACCATGAGAAATGACTTTTTACTATGATACGCAGTTTACTAAAGAGATGAACTGCTCACATGGAGATAATTAGCATCACATGACATTTTAAACAGATACAACGCTTGAGCTTCCTGCAGTATCAACAGGAGGTGGCTTTGAAATTATTGCAGTACTACAGTATGTACTACAGTTAATTTTATGCAGTTATGATTTATTACTACATCTTTACATTTGTTTTTATTTCTCTCAACTGCAAATAGTGCCATGTAGGGTCTGTAAGTGTTCATGTGCATAAGTTTTGATAAAGTTTAACTTTTTATAATAGATTTTTATATATTTTATGGTAGTAAATGAGAAAATAGGCTAGTATCTACATATATTTTATGTGTTCATGACATACCTAAATTTTTCTTAATTTTTTAAATATTTCTAGACTTTGCAATTTGTCTTCAAGTTTTTTCACATTATCACAGATCTCCAAAAAAATTTCCAATATATTTACTGAAAAAATTCACATGTAAGTGGACTCGTGCAGTTCAAACTCATATTGTTCAAGTGTCAACTGTATTAACAGTGCCAAGAATGCAGATGTACTATTCTCAATACACTGTGCTTTAAGTAATGCCATTTAAATAGGATGTTATTTGTTACTTTCAACATGTTAACTGTCACATGAGTTTAACTCATGCTAGTTTTGACCCTGGGGCCTCAGGAAGCATATGTAACTCACACATTTGTTTACCTTTACCCTTATGAACTATTTTTCAAGTTGAATATAACTCACACACAGAAAACAATAAAAAATAAATTTTTCTTTAAATTAGAAAAGATCATTTTGTTTTTAAAGTTTTTTTTCTATTTTCATAATAAAACACCATGGCCCCAGGGAAAAAATTTTTTTTCTAGTATGGCAGTTAATGTGTTAAATGGTACTTCAGTTTTTATTACTCAAAACAATAAACTCTTTTCCATGTGTTTACTTTTTATCTTCAGTTTTGTCTTTTAAAACTTGTTTTCATTAAATTTTGAATAAATTATAAATATTTATAACATTTGCTATTAAAGAATAGGAAGATGAAAGTCATGTGCTCGCCACTCAGCTTAAGAAATCGAGCATTATCATTACTTTGAGATTCCCCTCCCCACGTACCCTTCTCTGATATCATCGCCCTCTCCTTTCCTTCAATGGTAACTGGTATCCTGAATTTCATAGTTAACATTTCCTTTCTTGACTTTATAGTTTTATCATAAATTAATGTATCCCTAAATAACATTTAGTTTTGCATTTTTTAGCGTTATATAAATGAACATTCTATAGATTCTTCAGTGACTTTGCCATTTTCAGTGTTTTTGAGATATATCTATAATGTCTCTTTAGTTAATTTATTTTTATATATACCATTGTATGAATATGGCATGATTTATTCCTTCCTCTGTTAATGGATATTTTGGTTGTTTCCTGTTTTGTTTTTTTAGTTACAAAGAGTCCTACTCAAATATTTCTCTATCTATTTCTGGATGTACATGTATGAGAGATTTTCCAGGGCTTATAACTAAGAATAGTATTATTGGTTCCTAGGTTCATCTTGGACCAGATGATGCCACATTTTTTTCCAGAGTGTGTAAGGCCAATTTGCATTCCCACCAGTAGCATTTGAGAGCATTCCTATTACTATATATCTTCACCAATACTTGATATTGTCTAACATTTTACCTTTGACCAGTCAGTAGATGTGAAATGATACGTGATCATGGATTACATTTGCATTTCCCTGATTACCAAAGAGGTTAAATAATCTGTCATGTGTTTGTTAGCCATTTTTCTTTCCTCTTCTATAAAGTTACTTGTCCAAGTCTTTTGCCATTTTCCTATGGGATTCTTTTCCTTACTAATTTTTAAGGATATTTATATGTTCTGGATATATAATGCTTTATCATTTGTAATATCACAAATATCCTCTCTGAATTTGGGGCTTTTTACTTTTTTTTCTATAAACAGAAGTTCTTAAATTTAATGTGGTTAAATGATTCAGTCTTTTCCTTTATGACTAGTCATTCAATATAGGTTAAGCAAAAGGGGGAGAGACTAAAAAAAGAGCCTTTTTTCCTTTTTAGAAAATCCACTTGCAGTTGATTTTTGTGTATGGTTCAACATAGTGATCAGTTCAATATTTGTCCATATTGATAACTGAAAATTATCTCAGCACCATTTACTGAATATGGTCAGCATTTTTCACCTCATATGGATATCCAGTTGACCACTTATTTAAAAGCACCACTTATTTAAAAGACTGACCTTTTTCTACTGCTTTGCAGTGTTATCACTATCATAAATTAAGTGTCCATGTTTGTGTGCATGTATTTCTGGGATCTTTATTCTCCTGCATTGCTCTGTTTATCTCTCCTTGAGCCAATATCATGATGTCTTAATTACTGCAGCTTTATAATAAGCCTTGTTATCTGATAGAGCAATTCATCCCACCTTGTTTTGTTCAAGGACTATTTTTGGCCCTTTTTTATATAAATTTTAAATTTTTGACATCTTCACTGATATCAATCCATAAATATGGTATGTTTCTCCATTTACTTAGAACTTTTAAATGTCTTAACATTATTTAAATTTTCTTTGTAGAAGTCTTGGGTATTATTTTAATTATTCCTTAGTATCTAGTACTTTTAAGCATTAATCGTGTGTTTTTAAATTATGTTTTCTATTTGGTGGTATACAGAAATGCAGTTGACTTTTTGTTTTTTTTTTGTTTTTTTTGGTATTTTTTTGAGACAGAGTCTCACTCTGTTGCCCGGGCTAGAGTGCCGTGGCATCAGCCTATCTCACAGCAACCTCAAACTCCTGGGCTTAAGCGATCCTACTGCCTCTGCCTCCCGAGTAGCTGGGACTACAGGCATGCGCCACCATGCCCAGCTAATTTTTTCTATATATATTTTTAGCTGGCCAGATAATTTCTTTCTATTTTTAGTAGAGACAGGGTCTTGCTCTTGCTCAGGCTGGTCTCGAATTCCTGACCTCGAGCAATCCTCCCACCTCGGCCTCCCAGAGTGCTAGGATTACAGACGTGAGCCACCGCACCCGGCCTGCAGTTGACTTTTATATATTAAGTTTATATGAGAACTTTACCAAACTTGTTAATTCTAATAATTTACCAGTAGAATCTTTTTCTTGTCTTAAAGTGATAATTAGGGCCTCCAGTACTATGTGGGACAGGAATAATTAGGGAGGGCATAATTTTATTGTTCCTAATCTAAAAGGAAAGGTTTCACCATTGAGTATAATGTTTGCTGCATGTTTTTATAAATATTTTTAATTAGGTTAAAGGAGTTTCCACCTATTGGTAGTTATGCAGGTTTTAAACTTTTGTTACCAAATGCCTTTTTCTGTATCTCCTTTAAACTTTTAATGGGGTAATTTACATTTCTTGATTTCATAACCCAACCTTTTGTTTATTCCAGGGATAAACAACTTGGTCTTGGGTTGTATAGATGTGTATGTATGTGTGTGTGTGTCTGTGTTTAATACATTGGTAAAACAGTTTCATCCAGGAGCAGTGGCTCATGCCTGTAATCCTAGCATGCTGGGAGGCTGAGGCAGGAGGATCATTTGAGGTCAGAACTTTGAGACCAGCCTGACCAAGAGCAAGACCCTATCTCTACTAAAAATAGAAAAAATTATTAGCTGGATGTGGTGGTGTGCTCCTGTGGCCCCAGCTACTTGGGAGGCTGAGGCAGGAGGATTGCTTGAGCCTAGGAGTTTGAGGTTGCTGTGAGCTAGGCTGACGTCACGGCACTCTAGCCCGGGCAACAGATTGAGACTCTGTCTCAAAAAAATGAAATAGAATAAATAAAACAGTTTCCTATTACAATTGTCTCTCAGGATCCATGGGGGATTGGTTACAGGACCACCTGTGAATACCAAAATTCCTGCATGTTTACTTCCTTATATAAAATGGCATACTATTTGCATATAACCTATGCACATACTCCCGTATGTTTTAAATCATCTCTAGATTACTTATAATACCTGAAACAATGTAAATACTATGTAAATAGTTGTTAAATTGTATTGTTTAGGGAATAATGACCAAAAAAAAGTCTGTACTTGTTCAGTACAGACACAATTTTTTTTTCCAAATATTTTCAATCCATGGTTGGTTGAATCTATGGATGCAAAACCCACTTTATAGAGGGCCAGCTGTATTTTCTTTGGGAGTTTTGCAGTGATTTTTTTATGGATAAGATTGGATTATAATTTTTTCTTAGAGTTACCATTAGGTTTTGGTATCCCAGCCTTGAAAAATGAGTTGGAACTCTTCTCAGGAATAGTTATTTTCCCTATGCTCGTTTTTTGTATACTCTGGAATAGTTTTGTTATGTTGGGTTATTTGTCCTTAGAATGTTTAGTAGAATTTTCATGTTAGTATTTTCTTTTTGGATAGATTAGTGACTTAATTGATTCAACTTATTTGATGATTTTAGGGTTATTCACATTTTTTAATTGAGTCTGTTTTACTAAATTATATTTATCTAGAAAAGTATAACTTTAGATTTTTTGGCAGTAAATTATATATAATCTCTTCTATGCCTTTTAAAACTTTTGGTATATTTGATTTTTTGTTCCATTTTTAATTTCTAGTAGGGAATATTTGACCTCTCATTTAATCTTGCTATAGCTTAGTCAGTTTTTTTTTAGTTTTTTTTTTTTCAAAGAACCAACTTTTGTAATTTTTGATACTCTTATCATATTTTAAAATTTTGTTTCCTTTATACTTTAAGTTTATTCTTTTTAAGTTGCTTGGCTCTTCAATTTTAGCCTTCTTTTCTAATATAAACATTTAACACTATGCATTTTCTACTAAGCATCACTTTAGCTGCATTCAGTACAAATATTGATATGTATATATTGTTTTTTTAAGCATCCTTTCTTCCTTCATGGGGTCCAGATATTTTTCTTAAATATTTGGATAAGTTGGATAAAGGATTGTCATCAAGATCTATTCATTTAAGAAATATTTATTTGAACCTAGACAAAGCACTGTGCCAGGTACCACTGGTGCTACACAAATGAGTATGAATACATTCCTGAAAGAACTTCTAGCCTAGTGGTAATGTGAAAAAAATGGCTTCAGATATAACATTTAAAAATGTATAACTTTCAATTTAATGAAAAGTGGAGTAAATGTTTATTAAATTTTAAAGGAACTCAGCTGATCATCTGTTCCCTTCATTAAACCTAAAATAAAGGATTATTTAACATTCGACTGAAAAACTGAATATCCTCATCATGGTAAATATATACATATGTGTATACACACACACACACACACACACACACACACACACACACATACATATGGCACTAAGCCTACAAACTGTGCCAGAGTAATTTTTTAATAACATGCTGTTTTTCCTAGGTGTGAAGATGCCTTAAGAAAAAATAAGAGCTTAATTGGGCCAGATCAAAAGGAGTATCAAAGAGAACTGGAGAGAAACTATCATCGCCTTAAAGAGGCCCTACAGCCACTGATAAACAGAAAGATCCCTCAGTTATATAAGGCAGTATTGCCTGTTACCTGCCACAGGTATGCTTATCTACACATGGTTTTAGATAACATATCCTCTGAAACCTAACAAATTCAACTAATATAAACCTTTTACAGGTTGAGTATCTTTTATCCAAATTGCATGGGACTGGAAGTGTTTCAGGTTTGAGATTTTGTTGGATTTTAGAATATTTGCATTTTATTTACTGGTTGAGCATGCTCAATCTGAAACTCTAAAATCCTCAAAGCATTTCCTTTGAGCTTTCAAAAAGTTTCTGATTTTCAAAAAGTCATTTCAGCATTCAAAAAGTTTCTGACTTTGGAGCATTTTGGATTTCATTTCCGAATTAGGGATACTTAACCCATATTACCCTTACATTAATCAGTCTACAACATAAAAGTGAGTTCTTCCTGTAACTTGAGAATCATAAAGTTATGCTAAGTACTCATACTAATCAGGACACTTAAGTCTGGCCTCCTAAAGCTATTCCTTTTAAAGCCCTGTCATACTTTCTGGTATTTTAGTGGGAGAAGTCACTAGAATCTATTAGAAGCCAGGCATTCATTTCCCTCAGTCATGACAGTAAATAGTATACACTGTGTTCTTCTAGATATGTAGCAAAGCAGGTATCAAAAAGGCTTCAGTATTTTTCTCTACTTTTTAAGTGTGACAAATTAGAAATGGAAATTACTTGGAATTTTCTACAACTGAATCCTAGTTCTACTTGAGCAGGTAATTTAATTTTTAGATCTCCTCTGTATATGAGATGATAGTACTTATCTTGAAGAGGTGGTTGTTGTTACCTTGAAGAGATTAAATTACATTACAGATGTAAAGTTCCTAGGACAGTGCCTGACATTTTACTTTTATCACCTGAATTTTGGAAAGGGCACAATAACTGCTAAAAGTAAACTGCCTTTTTTACATTTTTAAATCAAATTTACATACAACTGTTGAATTATGTACCAGTGATATCTTACCACCCTTTTCTTTGAAATAATAACCATAAGACAATAAAGCTATTATACTGTAATGGTCTGATAAATTAATAATTGGAAGGTCATTGAAGGTGCTTACATGAAAGTAGAATGTAGATGCATGGTATACTATACTGCAGAAGAAAGTTAAACTGGCTATTTACTCACCTGGGAATTAGTCCCTGTGCTTAAGTAGTCTCATATGTTTTTACTTCTAGGCCTGTAGAAAAAAAATCATTCACACATTCATTCAGAAAATGTCTACTAAGTGCCTGCTTTATGTCAGCATATAGATCATCTGAATGTCTTCCACAATCTGTAGGAACAAAGGCTAGACCAGAAGTCCTGTTTTAGATCCTTTCTCTGGCAAGACATATTTTACTTTCACCATCTTTTACTGATGTGAGATACCTTATTAGGTAGTTTCTTCTCAGAATTCCCAATGGGAAGCAACATAGTACTTCCCAACACTTTTGGTTTTCCCTTCAATCTTTTTGGATTTTTTTTCCTTCTTGCTGCCTCCATTCCCCTCCAGTAGTCTAATACCCACCAGGTCAGAGATGCCAGAGTGTAAGGGTACTGGTTCCCTAAGATGGGCAGTTGCCTAATCATAGTATCAGTTCCTTCAGATCTCTCCAACTCCTTTCTGTGGAAAGGTTGTGTTCTTCCTATCTGAAGGAAACTTTTCCTTTATACCGTATCCTGAGTTTTGCTGTCTTCTCTGATCTACTTTTTGGCCAATCCTCCAAGCTTTAGTTGTTAATATTTTCAGGCAATTTTCTGGAATTTAGAAAAAACTTTTTCTTGATGAACAGCATCTAGCTTTGAAGACTGCTTATTCCCTTCTAAGCAAACTTTAAGATTCAGAGCTGAATGTGATCTCTTTGTACCTGCCCTCTCCTTTCCTAATGATATTAAGCCTCATGGCTTAACCTTAATTACAGGAAGGATAAGCAAAAGAAACCAACTTAGGTATTTCAAGAATATCATCCCCTTGACTTTTAACTTCAGAATTTAGAAAATTCTTAGAATTTGATTTTTTAAGTTTGCTGGTTTACAAAATCTGCATTATTTTGTAGTAGGCTTAAAGGTATTAAGATAGTGGTTCTCAAAGTATGATCTACAACCCATGAGGGGAGTTCCTAAGACCCTTTCATGAAGTTCCTGAAGTCAAAACTAATTTCATATTACTAGCAAATATTATTTTCCTTTTTTCACTCTCATTTCCTTGTGAGCGTATAGTGCAGTTTTCCAGAGACTACATGACATGTGATGTTGTAAAAGATTGAATACGTTGAATACAGAAGCAGAGATGAGAATCTAGGCCTTCTGTTGAGCCAGACTCTTACATTAGTGCCACTCTTCTAGAATTTCTTATTTTTAATAAGCAGTGATATCTATAGTGACATGTAGTGATGGATTAGTGTGTAAAATAATTACTAGATCATTAAATATGAAATGTCCAATTTTAAATCAAAAGTGTAGTTATTTATATCTCAAATAAGAAGCAGTACAATTAAAGTATGCACCTAAACTATTGACACAGTTTTGCTATCTTAATGATAGCTTGTTTATGCCAGCGATGAGCAAGTAGTGTTCAAATCACAAAAGACGTTTTCCACAGCTTGTTGAGATTGAATATTTTTCCTTGCAAGAAGTATTACAAAGTATGGAAGAAGTGTTGGTGCAAGGTCTGGTGAATACAGTGGATGGCAGAGAGTTCCCAAGTCCAGCTTCTATAGTTTGAGCAGCATTGTTTGTGCAACCATGGGTTGCAAGCATTGTTTTGCAAGAGGATTGGCCTGTCTCTGTTGACTGATCTCGGCTTGCTAATTGCAAGCATGCTCATCATTTCATCCAATTGGTTGCAGTAGACATCCACTGTAATCGACTGACCAGGTTTCATGAAGCTGTAGTGGATAATACCAGCGCTGGACCACCAAACAGACACCATTAGCTTTTTTTGATGAATATTCGGTTTTGGACTATGTTTCAGCACTTCATCGGTATCCAATCATTGTGCCAAATGCTTGGGATTGTCAAAAAGAATACATTTTTCAACACATGTAACAATATTGTATAGAAATGGTTCACCTTTATGTCATGACGGCAAAGAAAGGCAGTCCTCGAGACAATTCCTCTGTTGATACTCATTTAATTCATGTGGAACCCATCTATCCAGTTTCTTTATCTTGCCGATTTGTTTCAAATGGTCCTATATTGTTGGAATAGTAACATCAAACCTTGCAGCTAATTCATGTGTAGGTTGAGATGGATTCGCTTTCACTACTGCTTTTTTTTTTTTTTTTTTTGCCCAGCTAAAAATTCTTTTATTAGGGAAGAAGGAGACAGGTATTAGGTGATAACCAGCAGTCTCTCCCACCACCACCCCACCTCTTTCTTTTTTAAACAGAAGCAGTTCCATGTGGCAAAAGTACCAATCCTTGGATTTGGAGACAAAATTCATAACAGGTTTCTCTGACTTTATCAGATAGTCTACATCCTTATGTAGATGGAGCCAGAGACCATAACAAATCAGCACCAAAGGGAGGAAGATCCAAACTTGATGACATGTATCAGAATGTCTACCCAAGCAAATTCCTGAATTTTCACTTGAGTGAGGTGTTGGAAAAGTAGATTATTCTATTGGCCAAAGGCAGGCAGCAATATCAAAACTCCATGTGCATGCTCCAGTTGACCAAATACAATGATGCTGTCTCAGCACAACAGTGGAGAAACTTCAAAGATGGCCTGAAACCATCTTGTTAAACTACTTGTTGAGACGACTCATTCTAGATTTGTTTGGTGCTGCCTCTGCATTCAAGTCTTATTTTCCAGAAGTGCAGACACAATCCAATTGTAATTTCATCATTGTGCATCTTGGATGCCGCAGTTAGCCTCTGGCCTCCTGCCTTCTCTTTCATCCACAGCCATTGCGAGACCAGGCCGCAGCCGCCCGCCAACACCTCAGCTTCCACTTCCTCTACAGCTTTCAGGTCATCATTATCCACCTACCTTGGTCTCAGGTCACCTATGTGGCACATTTTCAAGATTAAAATCAATGGAACGGAACTTCTCATCAATGTACTGTGTGTTTATTAGCAACATTCTTCCCATACACTTCACTGATATTTCAAGCTATCTGCGCTACATTGGTTCCACAATGGAACTCATATTCGGAAATAACATGAATTTCTGACTTATCCACAATTTCACAAAAATTGCTGTAAAAAACAATTTTAAAGATAATCACCAGCGAAAACATGTGTTTGAAAGACTGAGGATGTACCTTCACAATAAAAATAAAACAAGAAGTGTCAAAACGTCAGAGATATCAACTGTCAAACTTAGTACTTAGGGAAATTGAACATTTCATACTTAATAACTCAATAACTTTAAATTTTCTTAGTTTTAATTTCTAACATGGTAAATATCCATATAAAACCCACATAAAAGATCCCTGGGGTTCTTATGTAAAAAGGACTTGAGACAAAGTTTGAGAATCACTGGTTTAAGATTTAAAATCTAGTATTTAAAAAAACACCCACCTTTTGCCATTTAATAACCCCAAATTTTTTCCTGAAATCTGTTATCTTTTAAGTCCTTATCTTGTTTATCACAATATCTGCAGTACCAACTGGGCAAATGAATAAATGATCAATGGACTTAGAAAAGTGGTTACTATATTATGCTTCTAATCTACAGAGAAATTTATAAGCCAGTATATATATATATATATGGCAGAGTATGTAGGATGAGCATCTAACTTGGAAGTTAATAAGAATTGGTGGCAAGACTTTCAGATAACTCTGGTAGGAAAAAGCACGTAAAACATTTTAAAGGTATATGCAAAAATTGCATTCTTATAACTATGTCCTCTCATTTTTTCCCCAGAGATTCCTTCAGTCGAATGAGTCTTCGCAAAATGGATCTCTAAGATAAATGCACTTGTTTTACTCATTTGAAAAGAGCCATGTGTTCAACATTGAGTGTGAAAAGAAGTTAAGATCTATTGAAAAATAAGACAGGATGGAATTCTGGAAATTATAATGTTGATTTACTCATTGAAGAATGCAGTGGCCAAAACAATATCAAATGTAGATTTGTTACAATTTGAGAATCATGGCTATGGTTTCTAATGTTCTGGTAACATACTGTTATCTTTTTTTAAAGACATTTTAACGACTCAAAGGTACACTATACATTTACTATTATTTATACCATAGCTAATGTTAAATTTATTTACTTTAAGTTCATATTTCTTAATTTATATTACCACTTATAGATTGATTTTGGAACCATTTTAAATGTAGTAATGCTTATTTTAAAGGTACTATTAAATATGTGAATGTTTACACTAATTTTACTGAGTGAGACTTTTAAAAATTTTCTTTACTGACAGAGGCAGAGAGTAAGTTAAGAGTTCATTCAAGAACTAGTTCCAAAACTAGAATGAAAATCAAAATTGAGTCATTTTATGGGCCCAAAGAGCCCCAAATTAAATAAATGAATGAGTTGATAGATGAAAATAGATATTGGTAACTGGTTTATTAAGTCTTAGTTATTTTCCATTTAGATACCCAAAAAGGGAATTTTGAATGGCAGAAATAATTTTACCCAATAAAACTTTTATCTAAGATTTTTAAGTACTGGGATAGCTAATACCAGTGACATAGCTTGATTTTTATGACTCAATCTTACACCACTGATAATAATATGAACTTCATGATTCTAGCAACTGAAATGAATGATTCCTGTGTTTCAAATTAAACAAGCCAGTCATCAGTTTTTAATGATCTAAAGCAGAAAATTAGAATCTGCTTTAAAGCTATTTTACATCACCATGAAGGTAACATAGAACTAGAGTTTGAGAAGTCACTTACTTTGACACTTTTGAGATTTTAGAAAACACGTGTAAAATGTAATATTAGCTGTTTAATTGAAGTTAACTAATTCATTTAGAATTATAATACGAAAAAGTAATGCAAAAAAAATTGAGAAGTAACATTTTAATTACTTGGCAAGTTTTTCCAAAACAGTACGTATTAATGATTTCTGGAAATATTTAGACCAATGTTTTTTGTGTAGTAGTCTAGCTTATAGAATGGCATCATTTATAATTCATCTACTAACCAGTTACATGAATCACTTAAGAACTGATTAAATAGTGCCTTCACTCCATACTTGATGTGGAAAACAAGGGTTCAAAAATGTCTACTTCTGAGAGCCTAGTGATGATTGATATCCCCCGCTCCAGCTTACTTTAATAATGGGTAGCATTATCTCAGATTCCTCTTACCTAATCAGTTCAAAGGCTAAATCATAAAAAAATTTTTCAGATGGCTCTACGTTGGACCAAATCTGAGGGGTCAAAAGGGCATATAAATTAACCTCAAAAATCTCTTTCAGGAAAGAACCAAATGAACAATAAGGTGCAAGGTGTCAAGAATGGAAACTTTAAAAAAAGTAACATACTCTCCTCTTTGGGGATGGTTGGGGGGTGGTGAGGTAGACATAAGGCAGAGAATAAGTAACCCCTAGATTACTTCCTATTAAGGTTACATTTACGTAGGTTTGGACTGCCTTACATAAATCTCAGTATCAAGGACTCGGAATTTTATATAATTCTGATTTATCATGCAATACCAATGATTTTCTGACTTGGGTCAAAACAGAGGCTTCCTCTTAAAATGAAAACATTGGTATGATACTGAATACTTCCCAAATTCTTACGTACTTCATTTTTCTTATAATGCAAACTTTCTCACATCAGGAATCTATATTGGTTCATTGACTTTCTTTTGAGTGTTAGAGACCCAATCTCTATTCTAGACCTACTCCATCAGAAGCATGTTATGGGTAGTATTTAGGGGCTGTTTCTTTTTAAAAGTTCCATTAGTGATTCTGAAAGGGAGGAGAACCATGACTTTTATTTTTGTACCATCTTGTGGAAGAATGTAAGACATGTAAATAATTTATTAGTTGACAAGACACTTTTGGTGAAATGGGGTATAACAGTGTTATCCCAATAGCATTTATATATTCTTTACAGTCATTTTTAAGAAAGATTCTTAGTTCAAAGAATCTCCTTTAAGACTTCACAAGATAATTGATCATTTACCAATTTAGCATATACACTGTATTTAAAATGAGATTTTAACCAAGTTTTTCTGTGCCCAAAGCATCATCGTAAGTTTTCCAGTTTTAGATTTCATCAACTTACATATCTACTTTAAGGGACAACTAGATGCAACAACTTTTATTGTAATCCTTTTAAGTATGACAACTTGGATGGACTAAGTACAATTTCTCCTTTGAAAAATTTTCTACCTCCACTGTCGGAAAGTATCAAGTATATTAAAGGTAATTATTCATATTTATTATTTATATATACTTTGTTTTAGAGAACTCAGATGTTATTTATGATAAAAACATGCAAGTAAAAAAATTCAAAGGATTTGTATACATAGTGGTTAAGCAGTTTAAATTTTATTGACCTCCCAGTTTTTAAAAAAAGTTAAATTTAAGGTCATACCTCTAAGTTTGATGTACTATATACAGATCGTGCAGAATATAAGTATGAAGAGATACAAATTAGTCCATGCCCAAAAAGATTTACTAAAGTACAGAACCATCTTCATAAATACATATAAAATTCTTGTGAAGATAGACGGGGACTGTCCAGGTTTTGAGACACTTTTCAAGGTGACTCAAGGCACAAAATGTACACCATTGTGAATACACACATTCTAGACTTTGTGCCTCTGATACAGCCCATCAAAGATTTGGCTTCATGACTCTTATAAAACTAATGTACTGAATGAGATTCTGCTTCTTAGGTGAAAAACCACAGGACCTATAAACATCATGTAGATAAGTACTCCAAAATATGGAGAATACAAATACAAGCACTTTATTTTAAAAAGCAAACACAAAAGATTGGTGTAAATCCAAAAGTGTTTAAATGCTTCCATTTTGGGTAATTCAATTAAGAAACTATACAAGTTTGTTCCCAGAAGCTAATGCATCACTAGTCTCTACTAAGGAAAATGAATTCTAAAAATTAATATGGTTTTCAGTAATTCAAATTTCACTATTTATATAAAAACCTAGAGAGACCAATAATATCCAGTAGCTTCAAAAGATAAGCTAAAAACTTTTATGTCATCAACTTTACCAATGTTTGTGCAGGTCTGTTTAATATATACACAAGGAAAATACACTGAACTCTATAATTTTTTATAAAATAGCAAGTAAGGAGTAGATGTAGGAGATGTAGAAGGGGAAAGAGAATTCAAAAAGTCCTTCTCTTCAGTAACTTTCACCTCAGAATCATCAAAAAGCAGCCACTTCCCCTCATACTCCTTTAAGCTTTGCACTACATAGGAAATTCTGTTCTCAAATCCACTAATATTAATGCCTGTTTGGTCACTGGATTCCTTGTTTCTATCAGATTCATGGGTCCCATTAGTATTGTTAGTCTCAGAATTTCTATTTTCAGCAAATGCTGCACTGGCAACCTTATCAGGATTAGATGCTTTGTTGTATAGCTCATAATCTGCTTTGCTCTTTTGTCCTCCAAGAAGTCCAACAGCTTCTACATTTTTTTTGTTCAAAACTTTACTTGGCTGTGTACTTCCACCAACTCTAACTGACACTTCTTCATCATCATAGTTTTCAACCACACCCCTTGCTTCCTCCTCATTCAATGGTTCTGGCTTACCTATTTCACACATTTGGTCAACTACAAAATTTCCCTTATCTATTTCTAAACTATTAAGGTCGGTGACTTTAACAGAAGCAGTGTAATGCCCACTACTAATTGTAATGCCACTATGCATCACAACTGCAAATAATCCATAGCTGTCGTTAGTTGGCTTTGTGCTCCATTCTTCTAGTGACAATTTAAGAGGTGTCAATAAAGGAGTGTTGATCTTGGAAAGTCCACCACCGTAACAATCAAACCTTTAGAAAGAAAAAAAAAAAAGTTTTCCTGCAGTTCCATTTCAAATTCAAGATTTCACACCCAATGTGAAACCAAGTAACAATCTGAATGAACCCTTAATATTCATATTCATATGAATACACAAAAAAGAATATAAACAAGACCTCAACTGTGTTTATTTACTTATTTATTTTAGAGAAAGTCTCACTTTCTTGCCTGGGCTAGAGTACAAAGGTGTCATCATATCACACTGCAACCTCAAACTCCTGGGCTTAAGTGAGGCTCCTGCCTCAGCCTCCCAAGTAGGTGCGAGGCCACCACACCCACCTAAATTTTTAAATTATTTTTTATAGAGATGGGGTCTCGCTATATGTTGCTCAGGCTGGTCTTGAACTCCTAGCTGCAAGCAATCACACCACCTTGGCATCCCAAAGTGCTAGGATTACAGCACCTGGCAAGACCCCAACTTTGATTAATATTTATAATATATACAAAAATATTACAATAAGTGCTAATATTCAGGAGTTTCTATGGAAGATATATAGTATTTTTCCCCTTGATTTCCCTAATTTTGTGCAGCAAGAAAACAAATGGCATTTTAAATAGAGTGAACCTGAAACCAAAATGCTTTACATTTAAGTCATTTTAATGTGAAGACTTTCTCTACCAAAATTTGGGAAAATAAGTATTGTAGCAAAGAAAAAGTCCCCTGAATAAAGAATGGACTGTATGTCATCTTCTGATATAATAAAGTATATGAGAGCTCCGGGGACGCCCTCGTGGTAACTTCAAACAAGTCATTAATTAATGTAAACAGTAAAATCTACAATGACATTATACATGTCCAAAAAAAAAAAAAAAAAAATCACAGACTATCCAAAACATCATTAGCATTTTTCTCAAATTGTTCAAAGGTTTGACTTCCTAGCTTACCTTAAAACTAAAAAGAATTATAATTTTGCTTTTCTCCCCTTCAAAGAACAAATCTTGATGTATATAAAATTTGTTCCATACTTTCATCAGTTCTACTGAATTTGAATTCTTAGATACTACTATCATCTAAGAAGGAATGAATATGAAAAGATGTATAAAGAAATCATACTTAATAGTAGGATATATATTCGTACCAAAAGGATTTAAATTTCATTTTTACAGGAAAATTATTAATAAGAGAACAAAACTTTTTCTAAGGCAATCTTTACAAATTACTTCATTTTAGTACTTTATGTTCCTATTATAGTATTTGAACAAAATTTATCTTCTATAGCAGCTCATTTTCTTCATATAGTTTTTATTTACAATACTCACTCCAAGCCACTAGCAGCAAAGCACTTCAAATGAATAGTTATAACTTCAGGCATTTTGTCAAACAAAAGACTTCGTTCAGCTTCAGTATAATGATGGCAATTTTCACAGAAATATTTATCTTCTCCTACAATCCTCTCTACTGAAGCAAATTGTGAAATTGCCCATCTCAGGGTCTTCATTTCTGTTTTTGGCTCTGGAGAAACTACAAAAGAGAATCCTTTCATTCACAAATAAATCTCTCAGCCATTCAAAAAATAAACCATAAAGTTTCATGTTCTTAGCATTTAATTTTGAATGACTAATCCATTCCCAAATAACTAGAGACTTTTTTTACTTTCAGAAACTATTTTCATTAGCTCACCCTCAACAGTATACATATCTTTTAAATATTTACATTTGGTCAGTCAAAAAATATATGCGACACAAGAGACAGCAAAAACAAGCCTAGTCTCTGTGCCACAGTGTAAGACAGACAAGTTTACATTTAATAGCCAATTTTCAATATCTGACAGGTAAATCAGTCTCATAATTATTTCCCATGATATTTCCATACTTTTTATGGTTTGCACTAGACATTACAGTTGCTCAAATGTTGTGTATAAAAATAACCTCAGTAGCTCTGAAAGATTCAGGTTCCCAAAAGTTAATTTATTAAAGCATTTCATTTTCCCATTCTAACACTGTATCAAAAAGATGCTACAATTTCCCAAATGCTAATCATTTACAAGTGAAGGCAGATAAGCAGAAAGGTTACATTAAACACTAAAGGCCAGTTTTCTTCTATTTATACAGGCTACTATTAGACTGTGTATTGTTGAAGAAAACTATAATTATTCGATGGTCCAAACAAGATTCCAATTTGCTTACTTTCAGAACTCTCCTCTACTTTGGAAAGTTCATCTTCTTGTACTGGCACACTGATGTCTTGAAAATCTTCCCTTCTTTCAGTTAAACTTTCACATTCCAAGCAACGAGTCCTTAACACCAGCTGACCTTGAAATAATTTTTCCACTAGCTCAAAACCAATTTGCTCTGCACCTAAAACGAAAACAGTACATACAAGTCTGTACAGATTAGCTTTTCAGTAAAGCCCAAATAACCAATTTTCCATTTAAATAAAGCATATCCTGAATAAAAGTCCCATTTTTATATATCTCCTTATTAGCATTAAGAGATAACTTATTCATGAAATGTAAATTCCTTGTAAAGGTAGTTTTGAACATGAATTACTCTTGTCTGTAAAAGAAAAGCCAATTATGTCTTCTTAACTCCCTTCTCAAAGACACCTCCCTATAGAATAATACAGAATAAGTATGGCATTTTTGGTAAAACCATTAACCATATCAATACTACACATATTCCACGGCAGACTTGGACAAAATTAGGTAAATATCTAATTCAAGTAGGGTATAACTAGTCATGCGCTGCATAATGATGTTTCAGTTAACAGCAGACCACATACATAATGACACTGGTCCCATAAAGATTATCATACCATATTTCTACTGTACCTGTATTTACATATCTATGTTTAGATACACAAATACCACTGTCACAACTACCTACAGTACTCAGTACAGTAATATGCTGTACAGGCTCGTAGCCTAGAACCAATAGGCTTTACTACACAGCCTAAGTATAGTAGGCTATCCATCTAGGTTGTACAAGTACACCCTCATGTTCACACAATGAAATTGCCTAATGACACATTTCTCAGAATGTATCCCCATCATTAAGCAACGCATGACTATACTTAGTTCTCTAAAAATTTCACTAAATGCAATTTCCATCATGAGTTTATATCAAATACTACATAAATAAAAGGGAAAAATAACAGTCTTGCCATTTATACTGAATTTCCTCAGTTTATACACCATAAATTAACATTACCATAATGACATTACAAGTATATCTAATACAATTATATTACATATATAACATCTACTGTATTGACATTACATATATAAGTAATACAACACACACACTTCTAAGCACAGCACTTAAAACACCACAGTTCACCTTCAGGATTAAATTTCCTTCTCTTAAAAATTTTAGCCATATAGATTATATTGTACATGTATTAAGAAGAGAAAATTCTAATTCTGTAACTGTTAATTCTCCTACCTACTAAAGTCTAAGAATTATACTGACCTTTGTTTATGGGCTTAACTTCATTAACATTTACAGGTTTAACATTATTTCCTGAAGATTCAAGTCCACAACCATTAATTGTGTTATCACTTTCACACTTCCCCAAGTCCTCTTGAAGATCATATTCATTTTCTTTAGATTGTCCTTTGGATCCTTGGTTTGTTGTTATTTTTCCCAGGCTACAGAATTTAGAAAGAATGCTGGGTTGCTTAGTTGCTGACTTTAACCAATTTATCTTAACTCTTGTTTTCTTTTGTGAAGGTCTTGCACTCTCATTTTCAGGTATGTACTTGGGGATTATTTTAGGAGGAATCTCTAATGGATCATCTGTAGCTTTTCTTTTTGATCTAGTTTGTCTCTGGTTCTCTTCCAGTGACTGGTGTTCCTTGGATACTTTAACTTTTTTCTTCATATTACCAAAGTCAGTGTCAGTTTTTCTTTTCACATTTCCTTTTGGAAGTTTTTCTTTATACTCTTCAAAATGCCTCATATTCTCAATCTCCATGCCGTTAATACCACTCAATTCCTCTTTCTGATTAGGTTTTTCTTCCACCTTAGTAGATAATTCTGCCACATTCTTTACTTCTTCTTTTTTTAGAAGTTGGCATGTTTCTTGAATGTTTCCCAAAATACACTGTAATACTTCCTGTGCATCATGCTGTAGATATCCTTCATACATAGGGTTGAGTTCCCTATAAATAAAAATTTCCATTTCATCTATTCTAGTTTTGAAGATATAATATATAAAAGAAAATCTTTCTACATAGAAATGAATTCATTTACAGGGATATCGTAAATTACTTCCTTTTTAACACATTACCTTTCATGTGAGTTGTATTTAACTCATGCTAATTTTGAGCCTGGGGCCTCATGAAGCATATGAAGACTCAATTCTCCAAAACAAATTAAATAAGTACGTCATGAGTCACATACAACTCAAGTGGTATGCAGCGTAAAAATTGACTCTAGCGGCTCGTGAGTTCTATGTACCTCACGCACAGAAAACAAAAAATAACAAATTTTTCATTAAATTACAAAGGATCGTTTTGTTTTTGAAGTTTTTGTTCTATTTTCGTAATAAAACACTGTGGCCGCAGGAAAAAATGTTTTTTTTCTAGTGAGGCAGTCAATGTGTTAAATAAAATCAGCTACAAATTTGAAATTTGTTACCTGTAACTACAAAAAAAATTTTACCCTATTTTTATTATCACAATACTTTAATCCTCTTCTCAATGTATTAATAATAGCGTTTCCCATATACCAGGTTATACTGAAAATGCATTTTATATGTATACATAATCTTCACAATAATTGTACCTATGAGGTACAATTATTACCACTATTGACTGATAAGGGAACTAAGGCAGAGAGGTTAGGTAACTTGCCCAGGGTCACAGAACTAGTTAGGATGCAAAGCCAAGGTTGAAACCTGCTCTTGGCCACTATGCTACAATGCCTCTTAACAAAAGTGTAGCAGTGTATTGCACCTAGTTCTACTTCTAAACTAAATGATTAAATGACTGTTTTAATGACTTACCCTATAATTTTTTTTGAGACAGTGTCTCACTCTATCACCCTGGGTGGAATGCAATAGCATCATCATAGTCCACTGCAACCTCAAACTCCTGGGCTCAAGCAATCCCCTTGCCTCAGTCTCCCAAGTAGCTGAGACTACAGGCGCACGCCACACTGGGCTAACTTTTCTGTTTTTAGTAGAAACAGGGTCTCACTCTTACTCAGGCTGGTCTCAAATTCCTGAGCT
Organism: Lemur catta; assembly: GCF_020740605.2. Classification (NCBI taxonomy): domain Eukaryota; kingdom Metazoa; phylum Chordata; class Mammalia; order Primates; family Lemuridae; genus Lemur; species Lemur catta. The sequence goes on from NC_059130.1 coordinate 78,963,249, forward strand.
CAAGCAATCCTACCACCTCGGCCTCCCAGAGTGGTAGGATAACAGGCATGAGTCACCTCGCCCAGCCCCTCTATAATTTTTTTGAATAAGGTTATTTTATATAGAGAATAAACTTTCATTTTTTAAGAGAATGGCACAAAGCAATCTAATTCAGTTAACTATTAGTTCTCTACCAAGCACATATAACAAAAATAGAATATTTGGAGTTTGTAGTGCTTACACCTAATGTATTTTGAATATAGTCCTAGAATTCCTAATCTGAAATCCTTAAGACCACACGTTTGGGAATTCAGAAATTTGCAGATTCAAAAAGATGGTATGGCATAAAAGTAAAATATATATCACAAACATGATATGGGGCAGTACCCTATAATTAAATACATTACTACTTCTATAGAAAAATATATGAATATTTACATTAAAGATAAATATAATTAAAGACAGTAAGAAGCCTCATATAAATTCAGATCCAATGAATTTAGCATCAAATTTATGAAAAAATTTCCAGTTTTCAGAGCTTCTAGGATATAAAGGACTATGGACCTGGAGTTTCCGTTTTCCTTGCTCTTTATTCCTATTTGTTCACATAGCACTACCCTCCAAAGACAGAAACAAGTAGCTAAATTGGAATCCTAAGATTACAGTATAGGCTATACCTGAGGGTGTTAAGCAGTCGCCTTGGCTGAGTAGCAAGCTCATCAGTATATTTCTCTGGATTTAAGAGAAAACTAGCCTGAAGCTGTTCAACTGAAATGATTAAGGACTGTAAACTGCATATCAGTTCATAACTTGCCAAAGAATCTTCTTTACAATTTCCCTGTCAAGAAAGAAACACACAAACCAGTATTTTCATTTATGAACAAATTAAGTACCTTCCCCCTTTCTTGTCTTTGTCTCACTACACAATACTAGCTTTTCTAAATTTCATTATAGCATTAAGTTTGTGGGGTGTACAAATAAACTTTTTTAACTTTGAGAGAATTTTTTAGTTACTATTTATGTCATCCATGACAATGGTTTTCAAGTTATGGAAGTCAAAGGTTTCTATAATTACAATATATTTACTTATATTTTAAAAGTCAATTTGAAAACAATGGATAAATGTTTCATGGGTATGACAAATTGTGATTGTAGTATACAAATGACAAAAGTTTGGTAAACCGTTTAGAGGACTAGAGCAATCACTCTGTAAAGGGGATAATCTAGTTAGCTAGCCTTGCAAGAGTGAAAAATAATTGCCTTCCTGACGATATAAAGTACTGAGAAATTCAATTTTCAGTTATAGTTTGTTAACAAAGAAATCATCTTTATCAGCCTCCCCCAAATCCTCTTGTGTATCCATTACTTTTTCACTTCTAAATAAGTGAATTCCCCTTTATTTTTGCTTTTTACATTATTTCTGTTCTTTTATTTATTTTACCTTATCTTTTTGATTGGCATCATCCTTTAGAGCTTCTTTCTTCCTTGAAATAATATTAAATAAGTGCTTCACTCCAGATTTGAAACCAGGACAAAAATATAATACCTATAAAAAGTAAGACTAAGTGTTTACTGAACAATATACATAAAATCATTAAAACAGTGTCATACTTTTTGTAGAGCACTTTTAATATGCATTACCTAACATTCTGAGATTAAGCTTTGTGTCAAAACTTGTTCTCTACTTCATCAGTAGAATCCCACTGTCTTCCCTCATTGGCACAAAGCACTGGGCCTGGGCAGATACTGCTAAGACTTTAAGGTCAAGGACATACAACATAACACCAATATAGCTCCAAGGGGTATAACATGATAGCACAAGGAATCAGGCAGACAAATTAAAGGTTTGGCATCTTCCACTTAACCAAGGTCTACTCAATTTTGCCATCCCATCTTCACTTAGCATATCACTTCCTCTTACCCCAAAGGAACTTTAATAACATGCAACTTAGAACCAATATCATTATTTTAGCCTATTCTGTTTTATTTACAATCAAAAGGCAAAGACAGTATATGGACAATTAAGGTCTTCCAGTAACCTGAAATTCTCAGAAACATTAAATGTCATATCATTCTTTGCCTACTAAAGTTTTAGCAAAATTGTCAATTTACCTGAAGTATGCTATTAAGATAACAAGTATTGCCAAGATTATTCAGTCCCACAAATGGTAACAAGTTTTCTCTCTTCTCACAGTTTATAGGTGAAGACTGTGCTGCAGGAACAACTTGATCACTATTAAATATAGAGGGAAGAAAAGTATAATTAAGTAGCACGTTAAAGAAACAAAGTGGAAATATTACTTCTTTAGATTTAGCCTTTTCCCAAAAGTTGTATGATCTGAAAGTATATGGATCTTATTCAGATGACAGTTTAAGAGAAGAAATCTGTACAAGCTCAAAAATTGGTATATGCCCAGAATGTAAGTTTTAAAAGCATTTAGAAATATTATACTTAACAAGCCTCAAAATAATTCCTTTAAGAAGATGTTAATCCCATTTTGCAGAGTAGAAAATTGAGGAACTGGTACTGTGCTTTGTTTCACGTACTCTGACATTTTAATCAAGTAGTTTAACTCTGAATAAAAACCTGGGAATGACCTGACCATAATATTTGGGAGAGGCTATACCAAGTAAAATTCTATTAATAAAGATTAAGAGGAAAGAAGTCAGTCTATGAAGAGAATTATACAGCTATAAAGTCTATGAAGAGAATTATATAGCTGTCCCTCACTTAAAAACAAAGTGTTCAAGTTTATCATTCTTTTACAGTAAAACTAGGTTTTCCCAGTATTTTTATTTTAATAACCACACTAGCTATTATTACTCCAGCATCTCAAAGCATTTATAAGCATGAATGCTGATAAACAAAAGGTTCACTCACAATCTCCTTGACTGATTATTGGCATATATTAGGAAATTACACATGGAACCAATCCACTTTAGTCATTCAGCAGAGTGCCTATTTGTTAAACAGAGAAATAGTATAGACTTGAGCTACAGCTGCCACTGGTGGAAAAAAGTATTCCATTTTGTTCTGATTTCAGTCACTAAAGAATTTGCATCAAAAGCATTTAAGTTTACTTTAAGTAAAATTTGAAATTATATGCCTCCAACAGGTATGACTAGTTACAACTACATACCTACATGACTACATGAGTTTAAATATCTCATAGCTGTCAAGTCGTCTGAACCAAAAAAATCACCTCTTTTACCCTTATATAAATGTGTTGCTCCAGAAATAACCAAATTTAAACCCCAAAAGATAATTTTAGTCAATAAATATTCCTCCAAGTTAGTCTAAATGGCTGAGCATAATAAACATTATGGATGTGATCCCTATGGGGAACCCCCAGTTTTCCTGTTCCTACTATACCCTGCTAGACTTATTAACAGTAAACTGAAGTGTACTTTTTTGTCTCTATGGACTATCAGGTCAGACTGGAGGTATCAATCCAAGTTCACTGCCACTTCATTGATGTGGAATAAAGAAAAGTATAGAAATAAGATACATACATTTCAGATCCTCTATATTCAGAAGCTTTTTCTTCATTTTCTTGAGAATCTGTGAAATCCAAGGCTCTCTTAGTTTCCTTTTTCTGAAAAAACTTTAAGGAAAGTCTGTTTTTCTTAGATGGACTACCTTTTGAAAGTCCATTATTTTCACTAGGTATGACACCAGGCATTTTCTCTTCAAATCCCAAGGAGTTGGCAAGAATTTACAGAGGGAAGTTGTAATCACCAATTATTTCTGTTAATCACAGAGAAAAGGTTTCATTAGTTTTCAGTTGTCAGTAACAAAGCATCAATTTTGAAAACGAAGCAAAGGAATGGTACAAATGAGAACTTCGTATTTGAAAACCTAATGCCTGGCAATAGGTACTTTATTGCTTAAATGAAGGAGTTTGCCACAATGACCTTGACTTTGTTAAAGAACAAAAAATACAAGATGATGAACTTTTATCAGCCTGCTACAGATTAAGGGCCACATCACAAAGTACCCCATTTAGTAGCCCCATGGTAAAGTAGCATAATTAAAGAGTAAAAACGTAATTTTTCATTGTAAACTTAATTCATTCAGAAAATATTGATGGAGCAGCTACCATCTCTAATTCTAAAGTAGGAGCCAGGAAACAGAGGGATCAATGGAAAATCAAAGTAGTGCTGAACATTAATGAGTCTTCCCTTCCAAAGCCTTTTTCTAGTTATTTACCATGAATATGTGAAATAAAGTCTCTATTTATTTAAGGTATAATTTGTGTACAAGAAAAGGCATAGATCTGGTGTTCAGTTATACCTAAAAACCTGAGTGAAAGATGATAAAACACATGCAAAGATGGGACACTAGAAAATACATTATTCTACTAGTTTTTCAAATTTTTGTTGCACTATAAATTTCAAAAATATTGCTTTGAGTAGGAAACAAGATGATTTGGTTTGCCTTTTGCAACCCTGTTACCCTGCTTTAAAGGAAAGCTTTCAGATGAAACAAAAAATATGGCAACTTTTGTAGATTTTATACATCAGTCCTGTTTTTCATTAGGACATCTGGGAAAAAATTATGACTGAAGTATTACCATAAAATTACTTAGAGCACAAAACCTGAGCAATGAGTTTCAAATGTAGATAGAGCGTAATAAGATGAACTACACAAAATTTACTGATTCCACCCTTAATAAGCATTTCACTAGGCTGACTCCAATCCAAGAATTCACAACACTGAACTCAGCAGTGAAACCATTTTTGAGACTCAATTCAGGAAGAAGTGGAAAATTGATTAATTTCCCCATTGTCTCCAACAGATAGAAACTGGATCTCAACTGAAAAGAGTTAACTGGACTTAATAAAAGGAAAAGATAATTAAGCAGCTGAAATAGCGAATTGTCTCCTCAATTAAAAAACCAAACCTCCTGGCCCCCTCAAAATTAAATTTGACATCAAATATTTAACATTACTGAGAATGTAACATTTTGCCAGGTGCCGTTATCCTATGCTATATCATTTCTTGCCCCTGGCTTTCCTTATAATTTGGGGTTTGTTCCATCAAAAATATTCCTTCTCTAACTATAAATCAAATTTCGCAGAACACAAATCGAACATTAACGTTCTTGAACAAATGACAGCGTGAACACTTAGTCCCATTAGTTTTAAATTATATCCTTTATAAGATGACACAACTCAATTCCTACTTTTCAAGAAAAATGCAAAATAATTCAGGACAAAATCTTCGCCAAAGGTGAAAGACACGTGGCGTTCCAAATACTCTGGAAAAACTATAAGTGAAAGAAAATGCGCGGTAAAATTTCGCAATACCGACACAGGGCAACTATGTGAAAACATTTCTTCTCCCTGCACCACTATCCTGCACCACTCTAGGGAACGGAAAAAGATGAGCAGACACTGGGTTGCCGAGCGCGGCGGGGGGTGGTCGGTGGTGTCTTTGGCCCTCACCACCGCCCCTGGCCCCCTCGCCCGTGGAGTTGGCCTATTTGCGCTCAGCCAGCACCTGCCTTCTAGAGTCCCCAGCGGCGGCAAGAGGGTGCGCCCCGCCCAGGGTGCACAGGGCTCCCGCCGGCAGCTCTGCAAGGGTGCAGGACCCACCAAAACGGGCCTGGGGTCTTGCCGGCAGCCTCACTCAGGCGCCGGCCGAACTTGTCCCTGCGCCCGGGCGCCGGCCCTCCTCCCCAGGCCCTCTTACCTGGTCATGGCCCAAAGCGAGGTCCGCGGCGGTGACGCCGACTAGTCCAACCGGAAAGAGTGTGGGGGCGACAGGTGAGTCCCTGCCCCGATCCCGCCGGGTCCCCGACCCAAGGAAAAGCTGGTCGGATCGCCCTCCCCGCGGGGGAGTGACCATCCGCTCACAAGAGTGGGAACCCCGGCCGCCGCTCGGTCCTGCCTTGCGCCGGCACCCACTACATTCCCGGAGCGGCGCCCGTCTGCGCCCGCCCCGGGATGGCAAGGAGCGCACAAGCAGTGGGCCCGCCCGCGCAGCGCCTCAACCGCTAGGGTCTCTCCCACTCCACAACCGAGGGGAACTTGGCGCGTTTTCCTAAGTCTCAGGACCCCTGCGTTTTAGCCTCCGCCCGCGCCAGCGCTGCGATTGAAGGTGGCGTCCTTTGAAAATGCCGGTTCTGGTCTCCACGCTGCAGAGAGACGACAGGCAAGAGCCGCCTCGCGACCGCCACTCGCCCCTGGCACGCACGGGCTCCGGAGTCAGCTGGAACGGTAGTTTCCCTAAGATCCTAACGGGTTCTACAGTTTCAAACAGCGCAGGCACCGTCACGGGCAGCTCGCGCGGGTCCTCACTGAGGGCGCGCGCCAGCGGCCGGAGGCCCGGCTGGCGGGCTCGAGCCTCACACCCTTTTTTTCAACCATTCGTGCGCGCGAGTTGAGGGGAAAGCGTACGGGTCGGGAGACGGGACAGAGAGACGATGGGACGGCCCCGTGCTCGAGGAGCCTAAACCCACCAATCCATGAAGAACAATTCCCAAAACCTTGCTCCCTCCACCCCCCCAGAAAAAGCCAATCAGAAGTACCTCGACGAAAGCCAATTAGACGGGCAGAGAAGGAAGGCCAGCCAATACCGAAGAAGAGGAAAGGAGAGCTCCAGCCAATCATTTTTGGACATACAGCGTGTTCCTCGGGAGCGGTTCCCCGCCTGCCGCTCTCATTGGCGCTCGAGTGCGCGCTTTCGCTGCCGACTGTTAAAATCTTGTTTTGCGTTTTGTCAATCCTCGACGGTGGGAGGCCAGCGAGGGTGCGGTTTCCGGAGTGAGGCCCTCCCCGCCGCCCCGCCTCCCTTTCTTGCGTCCGCGCTCGGGCGGGGTTGCTCGGGGATCGGTGTCGGAAAGTGGCTGAGCCGCCTGCTCGCTGCTGCGCGCCTGGCCTTTCTGTTCGGAATCGCCGCTCCACGGGCCTGGGGCCAGCCAGTAAGACCAGGCGCTGCCGCGGATAACGATAAATTCTCAGCCGAGTACCGCAGAGCTCAGGCCCATTCCTCGGCCCCTCCTTGCCTCATTTTCTCCTGTTTATCTGTTCCCTTTCTCGGCTACACAAGGACCCAGCATCTTAAGGCCCAGCTCGGCTGCGGGAGCTTCCAAGGGGTCCGGCTCGAGTCCTGCTGAAGGGCTCAAAAGCGGCAGGCAGGCGTCATCTGGTTTTTGCTTCCTTTTGTATTTGTGTGCCTGCCTTTGCGAGGTATCTTCACAGCGCAGGTGTTGCAGCTGAGCAGGATCAATTCAATCCAAATGCATTTGATCAAGTATCTTTTAAGCTCCTACGTGCCAGGCGGTTTTCAAGGCGCTAGGGATACGATGTAAATGAAATACATTCCCTGTTCTAAAGGAGCTTTACACTCGAGAGAGGGAGACATAAGTGAAACTAAAATGATACAAAATAATGTAAGTGATAGGGAAAGGAGATAAACAGTGTGCTGTTTTAAATACAATAATCTGGAAGGACCTCTTTGAGTTGACATTTGAGCAAAGAGCTGAATGAAAGCGGAAGGAGCCTTGGAGGAATCAGGGAAGAATGGTCCTGGCAGAGAAAACAGCAAGTTACAAACATCCTGAAGCTTAATGTGCTTGGTGTTTTGGAAAGAAACAAGGAGGCCTGGGTGCTTAAAGGGTACTGAATACTTGGAAGTGTTGATCAAATAGGCTCTAGATTAGTTTTTCAGGAATGAGTCCCAAAGTCTTCACAAAACCAGGCCACCAGGAGAGCAATGACTCTTCTGTGACGGAGAAATATCTCTGAACCACATTGCTACTGGCATACCTAGGAAATCACCACCATCAGAAAGCTGCTCATGCTTTGCCGACTCTAGAACTACGCTGTAGCCACTATGATCTGCAGCAGCACAGTGCATGTCCTAGAGCATACCTGTCAAAACCCACAGAACTACTGGCTGGGCACGGAGACATCCTCTAATGCTGTTTCAGAAAAATCAAACACCTTTACAACTGTGCTTGGCAATAGCAATAGCAGGAGCCAATGGATGCAAATCAGGCTTGGTGTATATCTGGCAATATAATTCATGCAAAAATTTAATATGCTTCTGATCCTTTTGCTTTCAGTCAGTTCTATGCAGGAGAAATTACAGTTCTATAGTTCTTGCCTAGATAAAGTTTTTAAGCCTAGAAACTCTTATTTCCTGGCTTCTGTGCACTGCCCAGCATCTCCAATCTTGATGACAGCTGACTTAGGGGCATCTGAAACAATGGGGCTTAGTCCCATATTTGTCAGCCTTGTCCCAGGCGTATTTCCTTCTGAGGCTTCACATGCACTGTTTCTATGTACAGTTGTCCCCTGGTATCCATGTGGATTGGTTCCAGGACCCTCACAGATATCAAAATACATGGATGCTCAAGTCCCTTATATATAATGAAAAGGTGTAGTATTTGCATATAACCCCCCTTATATATAATGAAATGGTGTAGTATTTGCATATAACCCAAGCACATCTTCCTGTAAACTTTAAATCTTCTCTAGATTACTTGTAATACCTAATACAATGCCTACATATAACTTCATTGACCTGAATTCAGCACTCAGCATGTGGCAAATTCAAGTCTTGCTTTTGGAAACTTTGTGGAATTTTTTCCTGTAATTTTTTTTTTTTTTTTTTTTTGAGACAGAGTCTCACTCTGTTGCCTGGGCTAGAGTGCCGTGGTGTCAGCCTAGCTCACAGCAACCTCAAACTCCTGGGCTCAGGTGATCCTTCTGCCTCAGCCTCCCAAGTAGCTGGGACTACAGGCATGTGCCACCATGCCCGGCTAATTTTTTCTATATATTTTTTTAGTTGTCCAGATAATTTGTTTTCTTTTTTTTTTTTTTTTTTTGAGACAGTCTCGCTCTGTTGCCTGGGCTAGAGTGAGTGCTGTGGCATCAGCCTCACTCACAGCAACCTCAAACTCCTGGGCTCAAGCAATCCTCTTGCCTCAGCCTCCCAAATAGCTGGGACTACAGGCATGTGCCACCATGCCCGGCTAATTTTTTCTATATATATATTTAGCTGGCCAGATAAATTCTTTCTATTTTTAGTAAAGGCGGGGTCTCCCTCTTGCTCAGGCTGGTCTCTAACTCCTGACCTTGAGCAATCCACCCGCCTTGGCCTCCCAGAGTGCTAGGATTATAGGCGTGAGCCACCGCACCCAGCCTGGATAATTTCTTTCTATTTTTTTTTAGTAGAGACAGCATTTCGCTCTTGCTCAGGCTGGTCTTGAACTCCTGAGCTCAAATGATCCACTCGCCTCGGCCTCCCAGAGTGCTAGGATTACAGGCGTGAGCCACCGCGCCCGGCCCCATAACATTTTTGATCCATTATTGGTTGAATCCATGAATGCAGAACCCATGGATATGGAGGGCCAACTGTACTTCACTTTGAAGGTATAGAAACAATTGCTTTTTTCAGTCCTTTAAGGCTCCAAATTATCGGACTTTTAATCTACTTGGGTTACAGACAGAATTTCTCCCTTAGCAAAACTGTATTCTTTTCCATTTCTGCTTGCAAATTGGCTAGTTCTGGCCTGAGTTAATCTGTCATAGAACTTGGTTAAAAATATCAGGAAAAAGCCAGCAAATACCAAGTTTATAAATGTTTCCAGTCATTTCCCTTCATGCCACAACTTTGGTTGGCATGGTATCTGTCTTCTAAAGCTAGCAATAGGTTTACCAGATGTCTTGCAGCTGGACAGCAAGGGTCACCAGTTTTCCATCTTGCAATATCTGAGTCTTTACCAACCACTGCCCAAATGTTTGTGGTAAACTAATACCACATTTCTTTTAAGGTTATGTGTAGCATGAATTTACAGGAACCAAATTCTACATCAGGTAGGAATAGGCTTATCTATGAATAAGAGAATATTTCTTAAGTGACTTTAGCCAAGATGAACATTTATTTCTTTATCATACAAACAGAGTGCAGAGGTAGGCAACCTTGATTAGTATGGTGATTCCATGACTGTCAGAGACCTAATAATTTCCTCCATTCTCAACATGTGGCTTCTACCTTATGGCCTTGTATGGCTACTTGAGCTCCAGCCATTTTGTCTACATTCCAATAAGCAAGAAAGGAAAAAGGACAAAGATGATTATGACCCCCCCTCCTTTAATGATATTTCCTGGAAGCTATACCCACCATTCCTACATACAACTCATTGGCTAGAACTTACTCATTTGACAACAACTTTATTCTGGGTGAACATACCCCCAACTAAAAATCAGGTTTCATACTAGTAAGGATAGAGTGGATATTAGAGGACAAATAGTATTCTCTGTTACGCTTCTCCTTACCAGGTTAAAAAAAAAATCCACAGCTGGTGAAGATTCCCACAGAAGATGAAAAATGGAGTAAGTACAGTATTACTTTTGGTTTCTTAAAAAGAGAATTACTGGATATCTGCCCCTTGTGGTAGATATGGACATGCGCTGCCCAGATCCCCCTTCAGGGAAGGACTTGCTCCCAAGCTGCAGGGAGTACCTCCAGTTGTCACCTCCATCAGGGTCTGTTTCAGCTGCAAACAGCGGCTTTGCCCAAGGTCATCCCCTTTCCTTGCTTAAACTGGGTGATTAAGCAAGCTAGAATATAAAGGCTCAGCCAGTATAGCCCACCCCTGGACACCTCTGATGGGTAATATTCACTTCAGAGCTCTGAGCCAGGTTGGCCAAAGCTTTGTTGGACCTGTACTGGAATTTGACTTCTTCCTCTTCCCAGTCCTGCCTCCTGTCTCCTTTCACATCTTGTACTTTGGCTCTGTCTCAGCATCTGCTTCCGAAGAACACTACCTGCAAGAGTTGGTGCCAGTATTGGCTGGAGAAAGCAGGCAGTAAATGGGTTCTGGGAACTGAATATGGACTACTCGCCTGGTGGTAGGCGAAGCATCAGCTCCTGGCACAAGGTGATGGCCCAATTAGGGTGAGGTGCCAGGTGAAAGGGAATGCATCAGCAGGTGTGATGTATCAGGCAGTAGAGATATATGGTGGAAGTAGTAGCTACAAGGATAACAAAATTGGGTGACTATTGCTAAACTCCACTGGTGACAGAAAAATAATGAACAGCTGAGGGTGGGTAATAAGCAACTGAAGGCCAGGTGGAAAACCAAAGCACCTCTTTTTTGCACACAAAGAAACTCTTTTCTGCAGGGAAGGGGTGGAGAAAGCTGAGCACCAAGACTGGAACTTTAGAGTGGCTGAACTTAAAAGGTGGTTAAATGCTCAAAACAGGATTTTGTGCCAAAGTAAGGGCTGTGGTTGAGAAAACCAGCACCCTGACACATGGAAGAGACATCTGAGTACTGCTTCTGAAAATTTTGATTCTCCAGGCTTCTCTGGTGCCTGCCTTGTGGCTCACTCCTCCCTACTAATAGCTATCACTTTCCCATGCTAGAAGACACGGCAGAGGCTTCTACTTGGAAGGCAACATGTTCTCCCCTCCCCCATGACCCCCACCTCTCAGCGAGTCTTCTGGCCAGTAGGCCTATAATTAGGGTTAACTCATAGCATAACCTAGTTAGGAGGGTGCTCTGCCCGATGATGGAGGTAAAGGACTATTCCCCCAAAAAGATGTAAGACCTAGTCAGCATGTACCAATAGGAACTTGGGGAATGTGAATGGGACTGGATTCAGAGGATGCTTGATCAAGGGGGCTGGACCATAAAATTGGATAGGGAAAATTATATTGAATTGGGAGTATTCTCCCAAAATACAGGATTTAACATCCTGGCAAGGAGCCCCCAAGAGCTGATGTGAATTCACTACTACAGTATCTTCTAGAAGCATGGAAAAAACAATGACTCACAGAATGAAACTGAAATGCCAGAAGTGCTAAGGCAGGCAGGTAGGACAAAAAGGGATTTAAAAGGCTCAGGGAAATAGGTATGCTAGAGTGGATATATTATGTACAGCTGGAAAGTTATGATCATTATGTTTTTAGGGAAGGCCCAGGGGACATGCCATTTGCCAAGGCCATAAAGAATGCACGGATGCAAAGGACATGCACATCACTAAAAAGTGCAGTGGTGGCTCTCTGCAAGCCATGGCTGATGGTAGCAGAGGACTCCCAGACCTTGATAACAGACTCACTGATAACAGTGGGGATGGTAAGATCCCAAAACAATGGAGGCAAAGTGGCAGTGTTTAATTACCAGAAACCAGGGGTCACAGTTATTATAATGACCTATTAAGGGGGCCATGGCCAGGCGTGGTGGCTTACACCTGTAATCCTAGCACTCCCAGGTGAGAGGACTGCTTGAGGCCAGGAAGAGACCAGTCTGAGCAAGAGCAAGACCCTGTCTCTACAAAAAAATAGAAATAATTAGCTGGGCCTAGTGGCCCACACCTGTAGGCCCAGCTACTCGGGAGGCTGAGATGGAAGACTCACTTCAGCCTAGGAGTTTGAGGTGGCAGTGAGCTGTGGTGATGTGACTGCACTCTAGCCAGGGCTACAGAGCGAGACCCTGTCTCAAAAAAAGTTAGGGGGCCTGACCCACACACAGTTACAGAAATGTTTACTAGAACGTGGTATCCTTAGGGGCAAAATACATAGGCAACCAACAAAGTCCAATTAGTTTGTATCAGCAAAAAATAAATAAATAAATAAATAAATAAATAAATAAATAAATAAATAAATAAATAAATAAATAAATAAAAGGATAGACTACCAGGATACTAAGGACTGTTACCCAATAAAATCATAATTCCTTAGTTTCCAGACCTGAGCCAGTTTGCAGACCTGAAACCCACTGACTGAAGAGGTCCCCAGGAGGAAGGACCCTGCTACACCTCAGCAAGTATAAATGGTAATGATTTCTCCAGTCCTTCCCCAAAAGGATCTTTGGCCATTTACTTGGGTAATAGTACCCTGGAGAAATGGACATACCCAGTCAAGGATCTCAAGGATTGTGAGACACAGAGTCTGAATTGACATTGATATCCAGAGACCTGTTACTATCTAGGCACAAAGAGGCCGGTTAATAAATGGAGTCATGGCAAGGTCCAGCTCAGAGTGAGTTGACTGGCTCTGTTATCCCATCCATTGGCCATTTCCTCACTCTCCAAATGCATAAAGGGGTTGACCCATTTGGCAGTTGTCACAAACTCATTAAGACCTTTGCCTGTAGGGTAAAAGCTATCATGGTGGGGAAGGCCAAGTGGAAGCCTTTGAAATTGCCTCCCCTCCACAGGCAAACATGGCACAATATCTTAGTTCAAAAGTGTGTTTTGAATAACAAAATACCATAGACTAGGAGGCATAAACAAGAGACATTTATTTCTCATAGTTCTGGAGGTTGAGGAGTCCAAGATCATGGTGCCAGCAGATTCAGTTTCCGGTGAGGGCTCTTTCTAAACTTGCAGACAACCACCTTCTTTTTGTGTCCTCACATGGCCTTTTCTCAGTGTGTGTGCTTGGAGAGAGAACTCTAGTGTCTCTTCCTCTTCTTAGAAGAAGGCTAATCCCATCATAGAGGTCCTACCCTCATGACCTCATCTGCTATAGACTGAATGTTTGTGTCCCCTAAAATTCGTATTGAAACTTAATCATCAATGTGATGGTATTTGGAGGTCCAGTCTTTGGGAAATGACTGGGAATGGGATTAGTACCCTTATAAAAGAGACCCAAGAGAGTGCCCTTGACCCTTCCCCCACGTGAAGATCCAATAAGAAGACAGCCGTCTTTGAACCAGGAAGTGGGCCCTCACCAGATATAGAATCTATTGGTGCCTTGATCTTAGACGTCCCAGCCTCTAGAACCAAGACAAACACATTTCTGTTGTTTATCAGCCACCCAGTCTATGGTATTCTGTTATAGCAGCACAATGGACTAAGACATCGTCCAAACCTAATTACCTCCCAGAGAGCCTCACCTCCAAATACCATCACACTGGGGGTTAGGGCTTCAATGTATGAATTTGGGAGGAACGCATAGCAAATATACACAGGAAATCAAACAATACTGTATCTCAGAAGAGGATGGTAGGAATTAGTGCCTTTATGATTCTAAAGGAAACAGAGGTACTGATTACCATCATATCTCCATTTAACTCACCATCTGGCCCTGCAAAAAATAGATGGACCCTGAAGGATGACAGTAGATTACTGCAAGCTCAACCCATTAATAGGCCTGATTGCAGCTGCCATACCAGATGTGGTATATTTGGTAGAGTAGATTAATGCAGCCTCAGGTATTTGGTATGCATCACTGATTTTAGTGAATGCATTCTTTTCTATTCCAATCATAAGAAAGGATCAGAAACAGTTGGCACTCCATGAAACAGACAAAAGTGGACATTAACAGTTTGGCCCCAGGGCTATGATAACAACACTTCTGCCCTCTGTCATAAAATAGCCTGAAGAGATCTGGACCTTCTAGACATCTTGCAGAGCATCACGTTGACCTGCCCACTACATCAGTGACATCTGCTTGATTCAGCAGGAGGAGTAAATTGTAGTATAAATATTTCAGGAGAATTAAAGGATTGGAAGTATACATGTATGGTGGAGGTACAGAGGAGAATGCAAAAGAAATCCTCATTTTCCATACTGGGAAGTCAACAGACAATGGTAGCTAAAAATTCAACAAGAAGAACTAGAAACATTTATTTATTTATTTATTTATTTATTTTTAAAGGCTAGTCAAGTGGAGCAGTGGGAGTGGAGAAGGAACAAAGGAATCTGTAACCGGTTGTGAATTAGTTGTAAACACCACTGCACTCTGGACCAGCCAAACATCTTATTTAGAAATGTAGAGGTAAATATCAAAGAATCAGTAAAAAGTTGAAAGTGGTTGTGGTGGAGAATGGGAAGTCTTGTTGGAATGACTTAACTCTTTAAACTCATGTACATGTATAACTTTGAAAAAGGCAAAAACGTTTTAAAAAGCACTGTAAATGAATTGTCTTTTCATTTCATCCTTTGGGAAAGGTCAGAACAAACGGGCTCAATGGAAATAGGATAACTTTGGATTAGGGTGACAATTCTTCTCACCCTTTAGGTGTAAGTTAAATGAAGGCTCAGTGTGTGAGCCCTTGGATTTCATCCAGCATTTTTAGTAAACCAACCTTTTAACAACTGGTGAAACCACGATCGAGTAATTAAACAAAAAGGATTATTTCCATAAATGAAAGTCTGTTTAAAAGGTAAAATCCACTTGGCTTCAGGATTTTAAATTCTGTTTTAGTCTCAAGCCCCAGGGTCAGGCGGGAAGACCTCTCGTGCCTACAAAAGGAATGCCTTGCCCAACTTCCTTAATGTTTGGTAACAATTTAGTGCATGAATGTCCGGTAAGTGGGTGGGTGCTGGGGGGCAGCAAGAAGTTTCATGAGCCTATTTATATTTCACAGGAAGAGAGTTTTGTCTTTCTCATGCCATTAACGTTCTCTTATCCTTTGTGTGTTTAACCCGTCCTGAAAAGAGACCTACAATTAAACTTCAACAATATTTTTTCTTCTCTGAATAAAATTTACTTTAATAAAGTACTAGGTATTTAAAGAGTGAATGAATTCTTATTTTCTTTTCAGTATCATTATGGACTCATGAATTTTTACAATCTTAACTTGTTTAATTAAGCATAATTTTTATTTCATTTCTGAAGCAAAAAATGGTCACAATTTAACTTGTGAGAACCTTTTTTCAACTAGTTTCTGGATCCTGTCAGTATTTTGAAAACATCCTTACCTTCTGGCAAATTCCAGGTCCATCTTTAAAAATATTTTCTTACTAACTTGAATATACCATACAATGTATTGTTTTACCATATTATATGTTTAAATCACAATGTTATTGAAAGTTCATAAGCCTTAATTTTAAAAAATAAATCTTATTTAAGCATGTCATAATGTATTATTTATCATATACTACTTTACCATTTCATTTTGGACTTTGAGGAAAGCTGATGTTTTTCAATTAGACAAGTATACAGTGGGCACTAACATATGGATCATGTGATGGTTATGATGTATCTTTCCTTCTTTAAACCCAGATATATTGGAATTAGATTTTGTGGAGGCCTTAGGATAGAACAAACAAAAAAACAATTTAATTCATAACATTTTAGCTTAAGAGGTTTATTGCAATTGCAATTTATTGCAATACCAATAAAAGTTATGTCTTTAGGTTTGCACACAAAACGTGCTTATCCATATTTATTTTTTCAAAGAGATTTTTTTGTGTGTGTGATAAGATTTCACTCTGTCACCCAAGCTAGAGTGCAGTGGCATCATGATAGCTCACAGCAACCTCAAACTCTTGGGCTCCAGCAATTCGCCTGCCTCAGCCTCTCGAGTAGCTGAGACTACAGGTACTTGCCACCATGTCTGGCTAATCAAACAGACATTTTAAAATAATTTGTCTTAAACCTTCTATCAATGGAAGATTTATGTTTTCAGTTAAGGATTTTATTTGACTGCTTGGACAGAACCTTTCCTAAACAATCATTTTTGAGATCTGGAGACATCCAAATACCTCTTAAAAACTTAGTTTGCAAAACACTTGCACAAATTACATGGATTTTAGGTCATGCTCTTTCAATTCTTTGTCTTTAAAAGCAAACAATTTATTAACTTATGTTAAAAGTTATTTATAAGTGTAACTTTAAAAAATGTTCCCCTTATTTGGAATTGTAAAATCTACAATTTCTGCTATCTCTTGATCACTCTCTCAACTTTTTGTAAATTGGGATATAATGAGCAGGTTAGGCTGATTACCCAGTTTTGCAGAACTTTGACCTGGCCTTTTTAGATTCTTGGTCTCCTCAGCCAAGATTTCTGCAAGTACTCCTTATTTTGTCATACATTAAAAATCTAATCCGCTGGGCTTTCTTGGAATGTCCTTCTCCTTGAGTTTTAAGCAGATCCTTAAGACAGCAATAGCTTGTCCCAAATTACCCATGGTATACCAATTTCCAATATTTATGAATCAACATTTATGTATATGATAAATATATTAATAGACACGTCCTTGAACTACCCTCTGTCTCAGTTCTCACACACACACACAAAAAAAAACACATCCTCAGACACAACCTTTGTTTATCCTGGGTATTTTCTCAATTCACACTGGGGAGCAGCACACTCAAACTAGTTTATTCTTAGCCCAAGGCTTTTTCAGTGTAACGACAAAACTTTCTAGATTCTCATCCCTAAGGATGCCTTTGAGCAGGGCAGCCAGGGCTGGCTGGCAAGCGCACCTCTGGGAGAATTCAGGAATATTGCCTCCTGAGTCCACAGTTTTGAACCTGTTGCCTCAGGTCTTTACGTAGTCAGAAGTGGGAGACCCACTCATTGATGATATATTTTTCTTTAACCACCATTTTTATGCTTTTCTTACTTAAGAACAAATCTAGCAGATCTGTCAGCAACATGCATGATCCTAGACCAAAGTTAGACTGTCAGGCTGTTCTCTATGGAAATGTTAGGTAGATGGTGAGGGATTCCGGGTCTCCTAGGGACAAAAGTGGGTGCTGTTGCCCCCATCTTGGTCCTGCCCCACCCTAATTCTGCCCTGAGCTACTGCCATATCTGGGGGAGGAGGAAATACCGTATGAATCATCCAATCAGAACTTAGTACACCAGCTACAAAAGAATGCAGAGGACTCTCAAGCCCGTGGGCCAAGCCGCATAGATACCATAGAGTCCAGAAGTGGCCTAGAACGACACACACGGGTAGTAATGCAACTCCCAACTGTCCAGTGAAAGTGGTTCCGTGGTGATGTCTGAGCCACCAGGGAGGTCCCAATCCAGGCACTGTAAAGCAAGATGCAGACCATAACCAGTCCCTTTTTGGCCCCTTCCTTTGCTCTCCCTTTGCTGTGACAATGGGTCTGATAGTCATCTGTGGCGTATGTGTCATGCTCTGTAAACCTACATCTTGCTCTTGCCCTACAATCCTACCTTTCTCTCCTCAATAAATCTCATTTTTGTCCTTGCCTTACTCTGGTGCTTCTGGTCATTCTTCAGCCATGAGCGCACTAAGAACCATTATTTCACACTGAAACCTAACAGAATGACCTCAATAATGATTTCAAAGGGCCTGTGGGTTTTGTTGCCAAAGTTGGATAATCCATCCAACTCTCCATCTATTAAACAAAGTAACCCCAAGTCAACAAATTACAAATTGTTGAAAGAAACCAGACTTCAAACTGTTTGTTAAGATTTGCTGGACAGTATTTTATTTTGGCCAACATTTCAACAATTGCTAGAGAAAGAACAGAAAAGATTAGAACTGAGAACATCTGCATAATCAAAAATTCTCTCTTTCCTAGAGATGAAACAGACACATTTTTTATGGCAAAAAAGTCACATAAAAGATACAGTTTTGACATGTTTCCATTTCAGTCTTTAAAGTAAACTTGGCATCATCTGATACAAGTATCATAAGTTTTGTCACTAAGCAGCTACATTTATTAGAAAGCCCTCATGTTCCTTGTACAGGCCTTTTAATCAGACCTAGCAAAATCTTAGGTAACACCAATTTAGCTAGAGTTTGCATGAAAAATCAGGATTCCACAGAAGGGAAGAAAGTATATGACAGAGCAAGAGAAGTCTCAGAAATTTTAAAAAATTTACTCATAATGGTTTTAAATCCTAGACTTCTGCCTCACCTATTTGTTCAACTTTCGAAATACTTTTTGTTCATTATAAACTAACTTTTTCAGAGATATGAAAGAATATACAAAACATAAATGTAAGTTGTGAAGCATAATAATAAAATAAGCACACATGGAGCCACCAACCAACTTAGAAACTCAGCATCAGAAGCATCGCAGCCTCCCAGGCCTCTTCCCTCACTCAGCCTCCTGCTTCCTTCCTCTTCCTCCATCCAGGTAGCTACTATTTTGAGTGGCTTCTTTTTTTTTTTCATTCTCTTTATTATTCTATCAAATATATATGTGCTTTGGGATAAGCTATTCTCTTGTGTTTGGTTTTGAAGTTTATATAAGTGGTATGATTTTTTAACTTGTGTTTGAGAAATTCAGCTATGTTATTGCATGGAACTATGGCTAATCTAATTTTCTCTGTTGTGTGGTATTCTATTGTGTGAATATGCCACAGTTTATCCATTCTCCTGTCAGTGAACATTAGAATTCTTTCCAGTTGTTTTGTTTGTTTGTTTTGATACAGAGTCTCACGCTCTCACCTGGGCTAGAGCTCAGTGGCTACATCATAGCTCACTGCAACCTCAGACTCCTGGTGTTAAGCAATTCTCCTGCCTCAGCCTCTTGACTAGCTAGGACTACAAGCACGTGCCACCATACCCAGCTAATTTTTTCTATTTTTAGTAGAGACGGGATCTCGCTCTTGCTCAGGCTGGTCTCAACCTCCTGGCCTCAAGCGATCCTGCCTTGGCCTCCCAAAGTGCTAGGATTACACGATGTGAACCACCTTGCCTGGCTGTTTCCATTTTGTTTTTTTCTTCTATTACAACAATGTTACCAAAACCATTCTCACATATATATCTTTCAGTGTCCACGTGCAAGTATTTTTCCAGGGTATGTGTCATCTTTACCAGGTAATCCCAAACTGTTTTCCAAAGTGTTTGTGCTCACACAGTGTACAAGAAATTCTGGTTCTTTTCATCCTCACCAACACTTGACATTGTCAGATTTTTGGGTTTTAATTTTCCCTGAATTGGAAAATATAAAACAATAACTTATTGTGGTTTTAATTTACATTTTCCTAATAACTAATGATGCTATGTATATGTATATATATGTGTGTGTGTGTATATATATATACATATATGTATATATGTATATATATATACTCACACACATAAAGAGATTTATTATAAGGAATTGGCTCACATGCTTGTGGAGGCCAAGCAGTCTCAGGATCTGCATTTGGCAAGGTAGAGACTCAGTGGAATAGTTCCAGTCTGACAGCAAGAGAAGACAATGTCTTAGCTCAAGCAGTCAGGCAGGGTCAGTTCCTGAAGCTCAAGCTATCCTCCTGCCTTGGCCTCCAAAAGTGCTAGGCTTAGAGGCATGAGCCACCGCACCCAGCCAGAACTTCTTGATAGCAATACAACCTTGCTGACACTTGAATCTTAGCCTACTGAGATCCATGTTGGACTTCTGACCTACAGAACTGTGAGGTAATAAATTTGTGTTGTTAAATCACTACATGTTTGGAAATCTGTTGTAGCAGTAATAGAAAACAAATCCAGGCCGGATGCGGTGGTTCACGCCTGTAATCCTAGCACTCTGGGAGGCTGAGGCAGGCGGATTGCTTGAGGTCAGGAGTTTGAGACCAGCCTGAGCAAGAGTGAGACCCCCGTCTCTACTAAAAATAGGAAGAAATTATATGGACAGCTAAAAAATATATATATATAGAAAAATTAACCAGGCATGGTGGCGAATGCCTGTAGTCCCAGCTACTCGGGAGGCTGAGACAGAAGGATTGCTTGAGCCCAGGAGTTTGAGGTTGCTGTGAGCTAGGCTGATGCCACGGCACTCACTCTAGCCTGGGCAACAGAGCGAGACTCTGTCTCAAAAAAAAAAAAAAGAAAAGAAAACAAATCCAGTATTTTTTCCAAGAAGGATTTCTTCAATTTCAGACTTACACTTGGAGGCACTCCAGACCTGGGTCTATTTTAAATAATGATTTGGTGGGGCGGTGGGGGCAGGGGTAGTATGTTGCAGTTTTTAAGACCCTCAAAATAAGTATAGATTCAGGCCCAAAATCTGTGTGAGAACTGGTCAATCACTAAAATTTTCAGAGGAATTCTTCCTAAGCCAAGGCCAAAGCAAATTGTTTTCCTTGTTCTCTACCTTTGTGGGTAAGATTTTTCCCCCTACATTCCGGGGTACTGTCTTTTCTGCATCCCAGCTTTACCTGGGGTGGTCTCTCTGCCGGCTCCTGCCATGGGTATGATTTATCTTTGTGCATATAGTAGGCATTTAACAAATGAACAGACAATACGTTCTTACCTGTTCTAACATTCTGTAGTTCAAATGTCACCTCGGTAGAAGCCCGCACAGAACTTTTTTCTAATTTTCCTTTGTGTAGACTTCCATTATTACACTAAAAATATTATTATATTTTTATATTTTTTGCTCTATATTGAGATAATTTTTAAAAACTCTATATTCCTAGCATCTAGTGCCTGGCATAAAGAAAGTGATCAATGAAGGTAGAGTAGAAGTTTTATGTTCTAGCTCATAAATGCAAGCTCACCAAGCACGTCTTAGAAATGCCAACTACTTAAGACATTCAAGGTTACATATAGGCTACGCGCGGTGGCTCACACCTGTAATCCTAGCACTCTGGGAGAGGCCAAGCTGGGTGGATCACTCGAGGTCAGGAGTTTGAGACCAGCCTGAGCAAGAGCAAGACCTCCCCCCCCACCCCGTCTCTACTAAAAATAGAAAGAAATTATATGGACAGCTAAAAATATATATAGAGAGAAAAATTAGCCAGGCATGGTGGCACATGCCTGTAGTCCCAGCTACTCGGGAGGCTGAGGCAGGAGGATTGCTCGAGCCCAGGAGTTTGAGGTTGCTGTGAGCTAGGCGGACGCCATGGCACTCACTCTAGCCTGGGCAACAGAGCAAGACTCTGTCTCAAAAAAACAAAAAAAAAAGGTTATATATAAAATAATTTAAATTTTAAGACATAAAACTTAAGTAGTTAAAAGACACAGAACTTTCTAGTTAAAAGGAAGAACCTGCACAAATATTTAACCAGTTAACAGTTAAAGCTTAAATGGAAGAAATTAAAGGGAACTCTTAAAGTTTTAGCATTTTAGCTAAGTTAACTGAAAATAAGCATCGCCTAAGTTTCATCCATCGGAAGACTCTCTGGAATAAGTACCGTAATCCTTTCAACAATTCCAGATACCAGGACTGTCTGAGATGTGCTTTTAAGTTTCTCAGCAGTAGGTGGCGCTCACATCATAGTGTTGACTGGTCTTTAAACTTGGCTGGTTTTCCAAAAGATAGTGACTTGGGGATGCCAAAGGGTGATTCCTCACATTCCTTATGTATGCTGAGGTCATAGTCTGTAATTGTTAGAAGGATAAAGAATAAGACTAGTATTAAACGATAAGTGTTGCTAATATTTTATCCAGGTTCTATTGGTTAGCACTCCAGGGACTTGGGCAAATTTCTTTCCGTGAGTGGTTTAATCAATACATTGCTTAGAAGAAAGGTCAGGAGGGAAGAATGGTAATTTAGTAGGATGTTAGAAAGTGTGGGCTTTGAATTAGGTAGATCCACAGTTGTGTAAAATGGGTATTAATGCTATGTTTGCACCACTTTTTAAAGCTAATTTTTGTTGAGTGCATACTATTAATATGTTCCACACACTAGGCACAACACTTTCTGTGAACTCTAATATAATCATCACGACAGTCCTGTGAGGTGGGAGCTTGCCGGTTAGAAACAAATCCTTCCTCAAGCCCTGCATCCTCTAGACGCTACCCTTGCCTCTCCGTCACAGCCAAACTCCTTGTCAGTATTCACCGTGGCTCTTTCTCACCTCTCACCCATGCTCCTAGCTCTTCAGTGGGCT
This sequence comes from Lemur catta, assembly GCF_020740605.2. Classification (NCBI taxonomy): domain Eukaryota; kingdom Metazoa; phylum Chordata; class Mammalia; order Primates; family Lemuridae; genus Lemur; species Lemur catta. The sequence goes on from NC_059130.1 coordinate 78,985,730, forward strand.
CCCCCACTCCCATTACTCCATCAAAAGTTTTTTCTACTGATTAGAGACCTCTACATCTTTTCTCCACACTGCAAACCTCCTTCTATCTCTCTTCCCTTAGCTTCCTGGCTTCCTTCCTAAGTCTGGACATCGCCTCTTCAGTTTCTGGTTTTGTTGTTGTTGTTGATTTGTTTTTCTGCTTAGCCAACAGGTGCTCTTGAAGGCTTAGTCCTAGACCCTCTTCTCCTTCCATCTTCTCTTCTTAGCGAGCTCATCTACACCCCATGGCAGCAGTTACCACCTCTGTGCAGATGGTGTAGATGTTCACACCAGAGCCCGACCTTTCCTGTGGGCTCCAGGGCTGTTTAGACAACCGCCTACTTGACATCTCCGCTTGACCGTGTCAGTGTACCTCCCACTGCCCAGAACCAAGCTCACGGTCCTCACCACCCCATCGCAGCTGGTTTCCTCCCCTCTTCCCTGGTTGACGAAGGGCACCACCAGCCAGCCAGTGATGTGAGCCTGCAGCTCGTGTTGCTCGCTCTCGCGAACCCCCTTTTGTTGCAACTCCCATATCCAATCTGTCACCCACGCAGGTCAGTTTCTCTCCATTCATCTACCTGTCTCCAGATCTCTTGTCACCACCCTCATCCACGCTGCCATTGTTTCTTGCCTTCTCACTAGTTTTCTTGCATCCAACGGCAATACCCCACAGGCTGGGAGAACAGACTTTAGGATCAGTGGGGATGCTCCAGAGAGGGAGAGGGCGACAGCACAGCAGGAACTCTCAGTTCATTCTGGCTCTGCCCATCCTGCTCCACCTTGGTGCCCAGGGTGATGTCTGGGTTCTCACAGACTTTCATGTGGCATCAGGGAAGGAGGAATTTCTGGTTTGTTGCCATCCTGGGCCAGCATCTGCTGCTAATCCTTGTTGATGGGTCTCTCTGTCCACCGCTTTTGACAAGGCAATGACACCTAATGATGGCTCTTTTCTATGTTCTTGACTTAGTTTACTCATTTAATCCACACAACAATCCTATCAGGTAAGAACTATTGCTACATCCATTTTACAGGTGAGAAAAGCAAAGGCAGAGAGGTTAGGTAAATTACTCCTGTCTACACGTCTAGAAAGGGCAGATATGCTGCATTCATTCCCTCTCTCAATCTGGCATTCCCCTAGGGTCCTCTTGGCCATGATGAAATTTTTTTCTAGTATAGTACTAAATTTGATTTGTTAAATTTGTAAAAAGAATGTTTACATCTATATTCATCAGAGAGATTGGCCTATAATTTTATTTTCTTGTACTCTTCTTATTTGTTTTGGGGCTGGAAGCTATATTAGCATTATAAAATGAGTTGGACAGCTTTCTGTCTTTTTCTATCCTCTTCTTATTTATTCTTGGAAGGGATAACAGAGCTTACCTATAATGCTGTCTGGGCTGGTGGCATTTTGAGTGTGGCAAGAATTGTATTTTCAGTAGCTTCCATCAGGCAGATAGTCTGCACAAGACAGAACAAGGGTGCCACCTCCTACAGGGAGCATTGACTGGCCTCTGGTCCCTACTGTCAAAGGTGCAGAGTGTCAGTGGTGGAGACGATGGCAGTGAAATTTCTGCTAGGACAGTCCCACGATGTGGGTAGGCATCTTTGCTTGTTGCCTGTGTGCTGGCCAGCATGAGGCTGGCTACACGAGATACAGCTTGGCTCTCTGCCCCTCCTGGACAATTGGAGAGTAACTTGGTAGATCTTCTCTGCTTAAATTAGCTTGAGTAGATTCTGTTTTCTGCAACTAAGAATAAACTTTCAGACACAATACACGGTCAGTTTTTGTATATGTGCACTCTTTTTTAATTTAGTACTGATGTTCTGTCCACTTAAGCTATCATTTGTGATAGGAGTCGGTTAAAATATACAAGGTATGTTAGTAAGTCCATTCAAATTTATGATTTTGTTTTGAATTGTTCCTTTTATCATTAGATACTGTCCTACTTTCTATTTGTTACTTTTAGCTGAATTTAATTTTATCTGATATGATTTTGCCCCACTGGCTTTTTTTGTTACTATTTACATTCGTTAGAATTAGGATCAGCTGCAAAGAACTGAGAATCGAAATAACAGCAACCTAAAGAAAGAGATTTTTCTCTCTTAAGTGGAAGTCCTGAGATAGGCAGCCCAGGGCTGATTGAACCGCTGTTGCGGAGTCCTTGGGGACCTGGGTATTTCAGTCGCACTACTCAGCCACCCACAGGACATGGCTCTCGGCCTCACGATCCTCCGTTGGATGATAAGCCTTCGCGGCATAATTCAGGAAGGAGGGCACAGTGGCAGTGAGATCAACCCTCTGCAGGATACCTTTCTGAGGGCTCCAGAGAGTGTCTGTACTCCTTATAGTATCAATTTCAAACATCCTACTTGCCCATCACAATCTCTTATCTTTCCAGATTTTTCCCTCTATTATCCCAACTCAGTCATCTCTCAGCTCCACTGAGCCTTCTGCCTGTCTCTGGCATCATCGATTCTCCCCACTCTACTCGCTATGAGCATACAACGGTGCTATTATTCCTTCCATCTTCCATCTTCTCTTGATCCCAGCACCCCAATTACTGTCCCATTTCTTTATTTGTTTTGCTTCAAAATCCTTGAAAAAGTTGTGAGTTCTCACTGTCTCTGGTTCCCTCTCCTCCCATTCTTCCTTAAGCCCACTCTAATCAGGCTTTTGCCCAGGTCACCACTAAAACCTCTTTAATTTTGCCATAGTCTGGGAATAACAATCGTGAGCTTTCCTTTGCAGGTTTTATTCTTAAAAAGCATTCGTCAAACAAAACTATAGTTGTCCAGCTCCCAATCTCTCAGGCTCTCCTCTCACCAGGGCTGGGACCACTTAGAACTCACTGTTGGCTGGCGTGGTGCTGCGCACCTGTAGTCCCAGCTACTGAGGCAGGAGGATGCTTGAGCCCAACAGTTCGAGGCTGCAGTGAGTTACGATCGTACCACTGCACTCCAGCCTCAGCGACAGAGGGGGACCCTGCTTCTAGAAAAGAAAAACAAAACAAAAAAAAACCCTTGCTCTTTATCTCAGACCCAATGTAGACTCTGATCACTCCTGTTCTCAGGTCAGAGGGCTCTAAGGAGCTTTTACCCCAAACTCTGGTTGTGTAAGGCCGTATCTCTCAGAGTCCTGACACTTTGTTGGTTGGGCACTACCACTGTGACAGGTTCAGTGTCGGGGGCTGGGATAGAAAGATAAACAAGGTACACTTTCCTGTATTTCCCTCCCCCAAACACAGCCTAGTGGAATATACAGACAAACCGGCACGTGCAATGATAGATCAATGCACAGAATATATTATTTGCTAGAGAGAAGGGCCTACGTGTGGACATGGGGGCCTCCCCTCCCCCTAAACATGCAGACCCATGACCCAGGCCTACTCCGCAGTGTCTGACTGGGCCAACCTAGGCACAGCCACAGATGTGATTTCACAACAGCCCCTTTCCAGGGATGCACGGAACAGTGGAGACTGGACGGGGGCAGGTGGAAGATGGGGAGCCCCTAGCCGTGACTGTGGAAGTCAGGTCGGCAGGGTCTAGGTCTCTGGGTGGAGATGTTGGTGGGATGGGGGAAAAAGAGAAAGTGTTCGTGTTGCTTACCAGTGTCTCAGTTCAACTGAAGGCCACATGCTCCGTGTCTGATGTCATGAACCCACGACCCCACAGGCTGTCTGCCACTCTGCACTGTCATCTGCCCCGTCCCAGGCTGGGCATGGCCAAGCTCCTGGCAGGATTCGCCTTTCTTAGCCATAGCATGGTCAGACAGCCACCAGACATGCTGACACCCTATGACTTCTTCACTTTTAACTGAAAATGTATACTTTGAAATAATGTTTTCAACTATACTCCAGTCACACGGGGACCCTATGTCATCAACTTAGCCAATCAGAGAGATGGCATCACTCCAATGTAGTTTAGTCCTACCGTGTCCATACCATGTTCTGAGTAATCTACTGATTCAGCCCTGGCTCCCTCTCCAGCTTCCCTTATTACTCAAGCTCTTACTTTCTGGGCTCCAGCCACCTTGGACTCCTTGCTGTTCCGGCACGCGCAGTATGTCCCAGGTTCAGGGACTTTGCCTTGCTGTACCCTGTGCCTGGGTTGTCTCCTCCGCATCTCCGCTGGGCTCCCTCCTCACTTCACCAAGAACTAACATTTATTGAGCATTCAATATGTGCACTGTTACAAGGATCTAAATTAACAAAATTAATCCATATAACAACCCTGTGAGTGAAGTACTCTTACCATCCCTATTTTACACTTGAGAAGATGGAGGTACAGAGAGGTTAAATGGCTTGCCCAATGTCACAAAGCTTGCAAGTGGCAGAGCTGAGTTTCCAACAGAGACATTCTGCCTCCGGAGCACATATACTCAACTGTGCAGAGAGCTTAGTGCTGCCTGAGGTTCATAAGATCAGCACTGTTTTCCCAGTGTGTGACTTTGTCCTGTTCTTAGCTGGGTCCTCAGTGGGTGCCTGGCACATAGTAGGTACTTGTATTCATTTGCTAGGGCGGCCATAACAAAATACCACATAGTAGGTGGCTTAAATGACATAAATTTATTTTGCATACTTCTGAGAGTGGGAAGCCTGAGGTCAAGGTGTTGGCAGGGTTGGTTTCTTCTGAGGCCTCTCTCCTTGGCTTGCAGGTGGCTGTATTTTTGCGCAGTCCTCACATGGTCACTGTGTTCCCTGCATGCCTGTGTCTGGTGTCTCTGCCTGTGTCCTAATCTCCTCTGCTTATAGGGACACTATTCAGATTGGGTTAACCCCCACCCAATTACCCCATTTTAACTTAATTACCTATTCAAAGGGCCTATTTCCAAATACCTTTACATTCTGAAGCACTGGGGTTAGGGCTTCGACATATGAATTTGGGGGAAGCAAAAACAGTGCTCATAGCACCAGTAACAGTGCTTAATAGAGATTTTTAAATGACTGAATGAGGCATCAGATATTAACAGATTCACTAGATATGCCCTAAATAAATAACTTCTATAAATAGCCTTATTTAAAATTCTCCCTATATTATCTGCGGGAGGTACGCTGGTAGGCAATGAAGAGAAAAACACATAAACCCACATAATGTAAGGTTAATAACATAATCACTTATCATCTTTATTTGTGGAAATCTCCAAGACCTGTAATGGCGTTGGTGGATTCATCCTCATTAAAGCACGATCCACCAACAATTCCCAATGAGACATTTAATTCTCTCCATGCATTTGATTATAAACCATGGGGAGCCCCTATCTCAGCCACTGGATGTATTTCAGAGGTTCTATGTTGGCCTGTAAAATATAAATGCTGTCCTATGAATACAGAATCCCCTGGTTCCCTGTCTGCTCATTTAATTTTTGGAATTGGTCAATCAACTGAGACTCACCTAAACAAATTCAAAATCAAATTCCACAGTGGAAGGGCCCAACTTATGCACGTGGGGTAGATCCATAGGTGGTGGGCAAGTCATTTTTTTAACAATTTATTCCTCAGGGACTGAGCTTCATGTAGCAGCTCTTAGCATTCTGGTTTTACAAAATAATTTTTCTCTGTCCCTCCAAAGCTTACCTTATAGTGACATAGCTTATGTATAAAACACTCTGGTATAATTATCCATACTGCTCCCTGAACCAACATGAGTATTCTCAGGACCCTTCTGAGCATGTGGAATGGACTGACACGGGCTTTGAGCCCACTCTTTGTTTCTTCTGAAGTCAACACCCTCCAGAAGGCTATGGGTTTTAGTTGTCACAGATTCTCTTGCTCGACTGAGACCTTGCTGAAAAGCAGTGTCATTTTTCAGGGGTAGATACAACAGTCACGTATGCACATGATTTCAGAAGGATTCTACCATAGAGCAGGGTATATAGTTTCCCACCTAGATCTTCTCAGGCTCCTGAAATTAACCGCATCTGACACCACTAGAAGTTTTCCACAGTCCATGGGAGAGCTTGGGAAGGAATGGTTGGGATAGTCCTCATTCAACCATGAGTCAGCTATCCAGACCCCTAAGGTTGTAGCGGTCCAGGGGTAAACTTCCCACCCACCCTGTGTCTGCTGTCAGAGTGGTACCCAGGGCTGGGCTTTTTGCTAAGGAATATTAGCATCAGAATGGGCCCTCTGCGGCTTGAACCCAACTCAACTGGGGCTCCCAGTTTCTCATTCTGCTCACTAGCAGAAATACCAGAACATTCTAATTAGTGTTTCCATAGATGATAAGTACACCCCTTCAAACAAAACAAACTCCATGGTTGCAAAGGATAAGTAATATGGTTGAGCAGGGGTTGGTTGACTGTGACCTGCAGGATAAATTCACCTGATGCCTGTTTTTTATAAATAAAATTTTATTGGAGCACAGCCATACCCACTCGTCCTCAAATTGTCTATTGCTCCTTCTGCACAGTGATGGCAGTTGAGCAGTTGTGATGGAGACAAGTGGCCCACAAAGCTTAAAGTATGTACTATCTGGACCCTGACAGAAAGTTGGCAGAATCCTGTGGTTTGAGCACAGTGTGATTGCTTTCTTCTAACAATTAATGGATTCAAGCTACCAACTGTTTTACCCCAGGGCTCCCAAAGTTGCCTCTGACAGCTGATTATGTATAATTATTCTCAATCAACTTTTATTATTATATTTTCAAAGGTGGTGGAATAGTTGATCATTAGGATCCTTAGGTCACACACACAGATGGCACTCGTCAGCACTAAGATGTCATTCCTGACAGCTGCTGAGTGCAAGTAGCCATCATACGACTTGGTGAGTTTCAGATGCAAGGTTTCCCCTCATCCTCTGGTTTTTATAACCTGGACAATTACTAATAGGTAACACTAGGGTTCCTTGTTTCTACCTCGGCTGCCTGGTCCTGAGGTAGAAACAAGGGTTCTGATATGAGGTAGGTTTTATAGCGATTATTTTCCCAATCATGGGCACAACAGTAAACAATCACTTTCCCATTTGACTCAAATTTTAATTATCACACTAAAAAACATATTATAAAGAGACCAATAATCAAAACCAGCCTTTATTCAGTAATCTCTAGAATGGTATTTCTCAACCTTTTAAAAATATTATTATTGCCCATTTAAGGAACATTTTTAGACACATTTTTGGAAATCACCCTTCTCCCCATAAAATTTTACTTTCACAGATGTACTGTCTGTTCATGTATTGTGACTTTTTGGAGGGAGGGCCACAAACCATTGTAATGGTTTTGTCACCCCCACTGAGAATGCAAGTTCTACAACAATTGGCTACGAAATTAGGAAGAAAGGAAAAAAAAATTCAGCATGACATCATCTTTAGTCCATAGCTCTCATTTATTTACCTGGTCTAGGGACAGAGTTGATACTGTGGCTGCCCTTCCTGGGTGAAAGCCGCCTTTGGGGTGATGGCCCAGGGACTGGTGTGAGCCCAGGTGTCCTTGTACGGCAGGAGCCAGGGCTACTCTCAGTAGCAGCCTGTCCTTGTCAGGGCTGTGTTCACTCATCTCCAACCAGTTTGAGACCCGCCAGCCATCTTTGCGTGGACAGATCTACTTGATTCACTACCAGTTAAAAAAGGTTGAGGGTTGGTCGGGGATGCGGCTAAACATAACATGATTGAGAATGTTCCCGGTGAGCACTGAGGCTATAAAGTCTCCTCAGAAGAAAATCTGAATGGCACATTGTCCAAGGCAGTTTCCTTTAGGACACCTCTCAGACCACCTAGTCCCTTTAGTGTGAAAGTAAAGCTCATCTGGCTTAAGAGGTGTTGCCATCTATCCAGACAGGAGCAGGAGGATGGAGGGAGGAGAGACAGAACCAAGAAAAAAATGAAACTTCCAGATTGCCTCATGCATTTAAACATCTTAGGAAATATACACTTAAATCTGAGTTTGAAAATTAAACAGTGATGTTTACCTGGAAAACTGAACAAAATAAAGGCAATATTAACAGAAAACAAAAAATTACATAATATAGAAAATTCATCATAATCCACTGCATGGTTCAGCTGGGAATAATATATATGTGGTTCTAACAGTGCTCATTTGGGGTTTGAGTATATTTTTATCCCCAATATTTCCAGTTCCTAATCTCATCCTCAAAGATACTCGAGTGCCACTTAGTACTTACTGATGTTTCTTATGTGAAAATTATGTAGACTGGCCATGTATTCCCACCACCCCTCTCTGAGTCACTGTGATAATTTAACTAATGTCATAATTGGTGAAGGAGAAGCCTCGACCAGGGGCTTTCTCTATAAAAGGGGACTCTTCCTCGTACCAAAAATACATCCACTCCAGGGCAGGTATCAGCCCCTGATGTGGGACACCTATACTCAGCAAGGGACCCCCTGTGATGTTCCCAATTATTGCTAAGATCCGGATACGAACAGCCCTGAAACTTCCAGCTTTTGGAAATGGGATCTCCTGCTATAAAATGGTATCACTGGCCAGGGCTGGGGTGGGTGGGTTGGAAGATGTTGTCTCATCGGGATAATTTTTAACTGGGGCTGTAGAATCCTGAAAGAACCTCATCAATGTTGTCTTGCATGGATTAGTTTCCTACGGCTGCTGTAACAAATGACTAACAACTTAGTGGCTTGAAACAACACGAGTTTATTACCCTACAGTTCTGGAGGTCAAAAGCCTGAAATCAGCTTCAACGGGCTACAGTCACGGGCTCCTCAGGGCTGCGCTCCTTCTGGAGGCCTGGGGAGAATTCATTTCCTTGCTCTCCCAGCTTCTAGAGGCTGCCCACATCCCTTGGCTTGTGGCCCCCTTTCATCTCTGAAGCCAGTGATCACATCACTCTGACTCCGTTTCTGTAGTCACATGCCCTTCTCTGACTCTGACACTCCTGCCTCCTTGGTATAAGGACCCTTGTGATTGCGATGGGCTCACCCACTGCAGGATCTCCCCATCCCAAGAGCTTTAATGTAACCACACCCTCCCAGTCCCTTTTGCCATGTGGGGTAACATATCCTCCGGTTCGGTAGATTAAGACACACACATCTTTGAGGGGCTGTTATTCTGTCCCCCTCATCAGGGGCTCCGGGTGGTGGGTCTGGCTGCGAGGGTTGGAAGTTTGGCATCAACTGGAGGGGTGTGGCCACGATCCTCTCACCCTAAGTTAATAAAACTCCTCAGAGTCCTCAGCCAAGTGTTTCCTTCACAGCCTGTCCTCCCAAATAGGTCCAAGCCAGGTGTCTGGATGCCATTCCCAACCCACCTGCATCCTCGCTTGGCACAAAGAGATTTGCTTAGACTTGCAGTTTCACCATCTCTGCAGATCTGCAGTTCTCAAAATAAATTTCTGGAGCTGCGCCTCAGCCCGTTTAGCATGCCAGACAGAGCCCTGCAGAGCGGCCTGAGGGACAGAGACATTTAATTTGACCCTAGTATGTGACACCTTCTCTTCTTCCCTCCTTCATTCCCCCTCTCAAGCTTGCATGTTCTGTGGCTTGTGGAGAGTTAAGAACCCAGGGTGTCCTCATCCCCGGGATAGCCTCGGGGTCCCCAGGGCCCCTGGCCCCACCTCAGGAAGGCAAAGACCTAGGGGCAAGGGCCATGAGACCTCCCTTGCTCCCCTGCCAGGTGGCATCCTGCCTCCCCACCTTGCTGGGCTTTTGTTCTGCATCCTGATTTTGGCACTCAAGCCATTCCTTTGTCACCTTCCTCTGCAGTAGAACAATAGGGGGCTACTTAATGCTAAGGGAAAGTTTCCATTTCAAATCTCTAAGGCCCAGGGCACTGGCTCCTAGTCCTGGGAGACAATTTATGCCCCAGAGAGAGTGGAGAGAAGGCCTGACACCGAATGAAGTGCGGGTAACTGTACTGGATTGTTTTGTCTCTGAATTAGATTGTGTTCTACTTGCTTTAAGTGTGATCAGAAAAACTCCCTGATTTTCGAGAGATTAGGAAGACTTTCTCCCATTGAATTGATTTAAAACGATGGCAGAAAACAAAATGAAATTGCATTCTGATTACATGCCACAAGTCGGGTTTGTCTTGTTCAACACACCCAATACATTAACTTCCTCTATGAGAGCTCAGTGTCAATAATTTTCAAGTGATTATCAATAAACGGTTCACCTCCTTGCAGATTTGTTCTCTAACGTATCATTTCTATGAACATCCTTCTAAAATTTCCCCAATTTAGACCTGTTGGGAAATGTACCGGAAACCAAGTTCAAGCGGCCTCCCTTTCCGAACAGCACCCTCCCATTCCAGGCCACTTGATCACTCTGATGGGGGCCGAGGAGCAGATCTGGAGCTGGAAGGATTTCCCCCTCGGGAAACAATCGGCCAGTGTGGCGGCCGAGACCATCTGGGCCAGCACAGAGGCCGCTTTCTTCCAAGAGGAGTGCGGCGCGCACGGCCGCTCTGACCCGCAGCTGTTCCGGTCCCTGTTAGGATCCTCTGTTCTGGGGCCCCGGAGTGGGACCTGCAGGTCAGCACCGTCTGCGGCTGCTGGCTGGAGCTTTGTCTCTTCCGACGGGGCCTGGCGTAATTTCCGTCTCCCCACCTCAGCGTGGGGCGCTGGCAAGGGAGCAGAAGGATGGGAGTAGGTGACTGCTTGGAGGACAGGCAGGACCAGGGCAGTCGTCTCTCATTCAGTGAGCGCTGCTGGGGGCCAGGCACCGCGCGGGGCGCTTCACACCTCAGGTACATTCACTGGACGTTCTCAGCTGCCCCATGAGGCAGGTGTCATGATGCCCATTTTGCCAGGAGACTGAAGTCCCGAAGCCAGCAGGGAGCCAGCAGGAAACAGACAGTGGACTCAGAAGGTTTAATTGAAGAGCATCAGGGGATGGACTATTTACACAGGTGTGCACAGAGTTAAGGGGAGTAACAAGAGAGGGTGAGCTCCCAGGGGTTAGCAACAGCTGGAAGCCAGCATCATCCCTCGGCCTGACGATGAAGGGAAGTGAGACAGTCACCCCCACCTGACAGCAGCTGGAGCCGGGAGAGGGAGGAAACACCGTGGCACCTCCAGGGGGGGAAACACAGGGGGTGAGGGGTGAAGGCCCTCCTCCTCCTCTCCACCACTGCTTTCCCCTCACCAAACCCAGCTGGGCGAGGGAGCCTGGTGGGCCACCAGAGCTCAGCCTCCCAGGGGACACTCATGTCCTGGGAAGTGAAGTCATTTGACCAGAAATCCCGTGCTGAGATTTAAACCTTAGTCTTCTCAAATCCAAAGTACCACACTGCTGTCCTTCCTCCTGCTGTCTACGCTATCAGAAATCAGAAAGAAAGAGAGACGAACAAGGAAATTAAAGTTCAGCTGATAGACCAGCCGTATCCAAGGTGTATTCCAACGTATTAATACTCTAGATGCTTTTGTTGCTAAATAGTTTGGTAAAGGCTTTATTTCATATCTCCCAGTTGGAGCTCCAAAATACGTTCTGGCGTATTGAAGACCCTGAGATGTAATTAAACCTAACTAATTTTCATTCTTCAACTTAATTGACCATGAAAGATTTTTTTGTTCATATAACATCATACAGACCCCGTATTCTTTGAAACACACTTGGGGAAGCAGAGCTGTGAGCAGTGGGGTTTGGTGCGGGGTGGTGGTGAAGATAAATGTACCTGCAGTGTAGAGGATGGGTTTGAAGACGGCAGCGAGGGAGACAGACAGACCAAGCGGATCCAGGCAAGAAGCAAGAAGGGTTTGAGCCCAGGAAGCAGCAATAGGAGGGAGGAAGCAAAGATTTCCTCTTGGTGACTGGGGTGAATGGCGATGTCATGAGATGAGATGGGCTGACCTGGAGGAGAACCAGACAGGCATGGTGAGATATTCAGGCCAATTTTTTTTTTTTTTTTTTTGAGACAGAGTCTTGCTCTGTCACCCAAGCTAAAGTGTAGTGACATCATGATAGCTCACTTTTTTTTTTTTTGAGACAAAGTCTCGCTCTGTTGCCAGGGCTAGAGTGCCGTGGCATCAGCCTAGCTCACAGCAACCTCAAACTCCTGGGCTTAAGCAATTCTTCTGCCTCAGCCTCCCAAGTAGCTGGGACTACAGGCATGTGCCACCATGCCCGGCTGATTTTTTTTTTTATATATATATTTTTAGCTGTCCAGATCATTTCTTTCTATTTTTAGTAGAGACGGGGTCTCACTCTTGCTCAGGCTGGTCTCGAACTCCTGACCTCAAGAGATACTCCTGCCTCGGCCTCCCAGAGTGCTGGGATTACAGGCGAGAGCCACCACACCCGGCCGATGGCTCACTTTTAACCTTGAATTCCTAGGCTCAAGGGATCCTCCTGCGTCAGTCTCCTGAGTAGCTGGAACCACAGGCCAGTTTTGACACATTGCACATAAAGTGCTTTGGTATAAACAGAGATTTTTAGTTGGAAATTGGGGGTGCAAGGTTATGGTTTTGGACACTGGTAGCTGCTCAAGGTGCACATTTGAAAGCCATCAACGTATGGGTGACAGTGGAAGCCCTGGGAGTGTTCAGCATCCCCCAGGCTGAGAAAGTAGAGCGGAGGGTCTAACTTGGCTTCAGGGTGTGAGGGAACCTCCTGCAATTACTTAGGATATTGTGTGTCCATGAATATAGCCATTTTTTTTTAGGAAAGAGTGTCCCATATTTTCAAAGGTGTCCTTGACAAAAGAAATTTAAGAACCATTGGTGAAGAATGGGAAGAGAAGAAGATCGAGGGTGGAGCCTGCAAGGAGAGTCACCAAAGAAGTCTGACACCTGTTAGCCAGACGGTGGGGGCAGCAGTGCAGGGAGCAGGGGCTGCAGAATCTGGAGCAGAAGGAAAGAGCAGCACTTTCTGGTGCTTGGAGAGATCCAGTGAGGTTAAGTCTAGAGATAATCTTTGGATTTGGCAATTAGGAGATTATTGCCTCCATTATCAAGAGCAGTGTCAGTAGGGTGCTAGATGGGTGAGATTACAGAATGTAGAGTAGTGAGTGGCTTGGGAGGAAGAAGGAGATGACAAGAGAAGAGACAAACTCCTTCAAAATGCTTATGGTCAAGGCAGGACTAGGATTAAGTGTTTATATTGGTTTGAAATTAAGAGCAATAAAAGAGTTTTGGTATTCGGGGCCCACCCCCTGAAGACAATGTTTTAAAAGCAAAACTAGAACCCACATACTGAAAGACAAAATTTCTCTGGGTGTCTTAGTCTGTTTGGGCAGAGTACCACAGACTGGTGGCTTATAAGCAACAGAAATTTCTTTCTCACCGTCCTGGAGGCTGGTAAGTCCAAGATCAAGGTGCTGGCAGATCTGATGTCTGATGAGGCCACTTCCTGGTTCATAGATGGCCAACTTCTCGCTGTGTCCTTACATGGTCAAAGGGCAGGGAGTTCTCTGGGGCCTCTTTTATAAGGGTGCTAATCCTATTCATGAGGGCTCCACCCTCATGACCTAATCACCCCCAGAGGCCCCACCTCCTAATGCCATCACCTTGGGGATTGTGTTTCAGTATACAAATTTTGGGGGGATACAAACATTCAGTCTATAGTACTAAATGAATAAAAATTACACTGCATGAAACTCATCAACACACACACAGAAGCAGCAAGTGGATGTGGGGAGAGGAGGTCACAATAAGGATCACGTTGAGGGTCAGGGTGGATAGGATTTGCACTGTATAATTGGATCTAAAAGAAAGAGACGACTTAAGGATGACTTGTACTCTTTTGCCTTGAGCCAGTTGGGTGGTGTCTTTTGCAGGGCTGGGGAAGAGCAGGTGAGGGGTGGGAAGCAAGAGTTGCATCCTGGCTGTCATAAATCATGTGATGTTTCAGGGGCCTGTTAGATACCCAGGTGGAGATGTGAAGATGGATATAGAGGCTGGAGCTGGGGAGAGGGTAAAGCTGGAGACAGAATTTTGGAGTCATCATATTTGGATGACATTAGATCTATGGGCCTAAATGAGATCACCCTGAAAACAAGTATAGATAGAGAAGATACCCAAAGACTGAGCTTTCAGCGCTCCTGCATTTGGAGGTTCAGAAGAGGGAGAAGGAACCGTGCACTTGGCCTAACACAATTCAAAGTGATCTTCTACCCTCAGAAAGAACACACGAGGAGAAGTTGCTTTCTGGGCACAGTGCTCATAAATCTGTATTCATAACCACTGCAGTAGCCACTGGGGTTGCAGTTCTCCTCATAGCAATTGCCTGTTCTGCATTTATAGGCAACACCAAGCAACTTACCCAATGTTAATGATCATAGGAGCTTATTGAAACTTCAAAGCCCACGCTCACTCAGGGCAGATGGCCAGGCAGCCCGTGCCCAGCACAAGGTCAAGGATGTCAGTCCCATAAACTAATACGTGCAGCCCCCCTCCACCCCAGGCTGTGTAGTGCACAGTACGTACAACTGCATGTGGCAGCCTATGCCCTTTCTTAACTATGTCTTGCTGCGTTGCATCTTCCCACAAAGTTCTGCTACTTTTAACATAAATAAGTCCTTCCAGTGCCTCCTGATAAAGGAGGTTTATCACGGCAATAACAGGCTTGAGATTTGGAGTCAAACAGAAATTTGTTCAAGGCATAGCTCAGCCTCTTACGAGTTGTAACCCCTTTGAGTTCCTTCATCTATGAAATGAGGAGAATTAGAGCAGCCACCTCAGAGGGCCGTGCAAGCGTTAGAGGAAAGGAGGCATGAAGGTTTAGCACGATTTACTCAATACTTTTTGCCTGGTGTTAACTCATTTTTGTTTCTAATTGCAACTTCCTCAGGAACCTGAGTCTCAAGACCCCACATGGCCCTCCAGATCCCCAAGTGCAGCCCCTCAACCAAATCCAAACTTCACAGAACAAATCCCTTTATGAAAAGGATTTGTTCTGTAAAATGTGGATCCAGCCAAAAGGCTGCACTCAAGGATCCAGAAAGCCCCATGTGGCCCTAAGCCTGCGGGTTCCTCACCCTTGCTTGGCTCCCAGGAGAGATTGACGATTTTATGGAAAGGATGAAAATCGGATCTGGTTCAAATCCTCCAGCAAATTAATGAAAAGGGCACCCTGGATTGATCAGAAGTCCATGTGCAGAACAAAGACACGTAGCTCAGCCAGCAAGGAAAACAATTTGGGTAGCTTTGTTTGGGTCTGTTATTCTTCCTGTTCAGGAAAATGCCTGTTTTATTGCAAGTTTTTTTTTCCAAAGTCATTTATCATGAATTTGGTTTTGTTTCTATT
This sequence comes from Lemur catta, assembly GCF_020740605.2. NCBI lineage: Eukaryota > Metazoa > Chordata > Mammalia > Primates > Lemuridae > Lemur > Lemur catta. Next base: position 79,000,898 of record NC_059130.1, read on the forward strand.
TAGTCTGTGCACGTAAGGAATTCCAGAGCTGTGTCAAGAAGGAAACTTTGAAAACTTGAGATCTAGGATCTTGGCCCTGTGATTCCACTGGGACAGGGCATTAGTGACTAAAGGCAGGGTGGCCCAAGGGACTGAAATCTATTTACAACCTAGTTACAGTGTATCCTGTTTTCTCCTTGTCGTGCTGGGCTGAGTGTCTAACAAAAGCTCCTCCCACATATCTGAAAATAAAATGAGCACCTGGCTGCAGTGTCTATGAGAAGTTGATACAGTGTGTTTGTATTTTATTTTTGTGAAAGGTACATAATCTTTTCCAGGTTTCTCTCCTCTTCTCCATTCTTTGGGGAAATGGGAAGAGGCCAGTTCCAAAAAGGGGGAGGTGCTGGCCAAGAGCCCAGCCTCTTCCTTCTGGTCTCAGAAGGAAATGTGAAGAGGGTTTCAGTTTTAAATCAGGAAGGGAGCAAATACATTTTCTGTTCTGGAGTCTGACATCATGGTCCTCTGTGGTCCCCCATCCTACCAAACAACTGCGTGATAACTTGATGTTGGAAAACGTTGCTTTTGGGTGTTTATTCAGTTCTCTTATTTCTAAAGACTTCAGTATGCGGAGAGTGATGGAGCAGGGTCAGCCCCACGTCTGTCCCCTCCAGCCATAGCTCATCCCACAAAAATGGGGACAAAGGGTGGCTTCCTTGGCCACCTTTCCAGAATGTGCAAGGTGAATCCTCCCAAGAGGAAGAATGATCAATCCTATTCAATTTTTTTTTTATTATGGAAAAATTTTACTGTATACAAAAGTAGGGAGAAGAGTGTAGTGAACCTCCATGAAACCACCATCCCGCTTAACAATGGTCAACTCATCGCCATCTCGTTTCCTCAGTACCCTCCATCCCCCGCAACTAGATTATTTTGAAACAAATCTCAGGCACTATATAATTTTTCCATAAATATGTCTACATTTTTAAAGTACAGGAACTATTTTTTTTAACATAACTAGAACTATTCCCACACTTTTAAAAATTAACAGTCCTTAATCTCCTTATATATACAGTATGTGTTCAACTTTCCTGGTTGTCTCATAATTATTTTACTAGTTTTAGTTAGAATCAGGATCTAAATAAAATCCAAGTATTGTACTATTGTACAGGTGGTACGGTTAGGCCTGTTTTAATCTGCAGATCACCCCCTCCCTTTTTTTGTTGTTTTTCTGCTTTCCTTGCAATCTATTCATTGGAGAAATCGAGTCAGTGTCTTTGAGTTTTCCATACAGTATATATTTGGCTGATTTCATCTTCCTCCAACCCCTGTATGTCCTGCAAATTTGTAGTTAGATTTAGAGATTTGATCAGATTTCTGTTTGAGTTTTCTTTGGCAAGAATATTTCATAAATGGTGCATACATCAGGAGCTACATAATGTCTGATCATCTCTTTTCTTGTGTGATATTAGCAGCTACTGATGAGCATTATACAGATCCCTTAGGAAATGCAAATTGATGATTCTTTGATAGCAAGAAAACAAAAAAACAAAAAAAATCAGGTTACTGGGCCCCAACCCAGATCCATTTAATTAGAATTTCCATGGAGTATTTAATAAACTCAATATTTAACCATTACCCCAGGGATTCTTATCTTTGGGGAAGTTTGAAAACACTGTAATCCAACGCCCTCATTTTTCAGATGTCAAATTAAGATGCATGTAGGGGAAGTAGTTTGTCAAAGTCACCCAGCTGGAGAATATTTAATATTCCTGGAAGACACATGCCCTACAGTTACTACCTATTCAACTCACCCAATATGGATGGTCACCTACTTCTTTAGCATGTTGGTTATGTACTGGCCCAGTGGATTCGTAGACAAAAAAGATTGTATAAATAAGTATTTATGGGTCTCTCATGGCTAATTCCATAGTAAAGAAGAACTTTTTTTAAGGCTCTGTACTATTGTTTAGCTTTCTAATCACAGAAAGGTCTTTATCACAGCAAAATGTGTTCTCAGAACTTAGCTTTGTTGGGAAATATAAGACTTTGAAATGCAAACACACCTTCTTGCACAAAGGGCTCCTGTGAGGCAGACAGCCTTGTTTAAAGAAAAACCAACATTTAAAAATGAAAGCAAGATGAAAGCACAATACAAGGATTATGTTTCCCTTATCCTGGACACTGGCCAGAGTTTATTCACCTATGTCTGCTCGTTACGTTAGATCAGTGTGTCACGAGGAATGCTGTTCTGGGGATATTAATAGATGTGCTGCCAATAAGGATTTTCCCTTATCAAAGTTTGGGAAAGGCGGTGTGCATTAAGCTGCTCTGTCTTGGAAATTCATAAAGTACATTGGCTCTGCTGTTAGGCCCAATGGCAGAGTGAGAAATAGGACTCCTGTCTTTGGCACAGCCAGGAATCCCTTCCATGGAAGGAGGCTGACGTTTAAGCACTGGTGGCCCCTTCCCCATTCTAGAGAGAGAAGTGGCAGTGAGCCCACAGCTCTGTCTCCTCCAGCTTGCCAGTTCCTCATTCCCCGCAAACTGCTCTGACCTCCAGGCACACCCCCATAAAACACAAGGAAGACATTAAGGAACTTAGTCCTTTCACTTGTAACCTTATTTTGTGAACACTGCTTTTCTGTGGCTGTGCCAGGATATTCTGCTACTACACTGTAGTACTTCTGTATTTTCTCCAACTTTCAGGAAAATACATTAAGTCAATGGATAGAATTTAAAAATTTTACTTCTGTAATTTCTTTTTAAACAGTTGGACCTGCTATTCCTTGACCATATTAGAGTACAGTATAAGGCAATGCATGCTTTTCCACACAATGGGGTTATCGGTTATTTGCAGTTGAACAGATCACAGTAGTTCATGGTCACAAAAAGAGCCCTGTGATCCACTGATACTTACCCCCTGCCAGGCCCCACGGACTGAATATTCTGCTACCTGCCTTAATTGAGTGGTCACTTGGATTGTGGTCGGACAGCTCCTGCAGCAACTCTCATGAAGACACTGTTCATCAGGCCACCCAATGTCTCTCCTATGAGAAACCACGCTATCAATTTAGCTGAGAGTTTGGTGTCAGAAACAAGTACGTCTTCCGAAAAAATGAAAACTGCCTGGCAAATATAGATGGTTCCTAGATTTTACTGATGAATAAATGTGTAGGGCTGTGCCAGGTTCAGGGTGAGGGATGGGACAACAGGGCTTCTTTTTAAAAATCAGAAACCATATGACACATTATGTTTTCCATTTTGCCTTGGGTGCTGGGAGGCTTAGCTCTAAATAAACGCTTGATGCAATAACAATTTTATCCTAGGTTCTAGTCTCAATCATTGGCCCCTTTCCCAGAAGATTTATTTATTTATTGCATTGTTCCGTACGTGCATTTTCATTAGCAACAGCTGCAGACTATTGTGTGAGGCAGAATGGCGTGATGTAAGAGTTCTAGAGTTAGGCACATGGTGGTTCAAGTTGGTTGAACCTGGGGCAAGTGGCTCATCTGTTCTGTATTGTTAAATGGGAAATGTTGAGAGGATTTAAAAAGGCAATGCTCGCCGGGCGCGGTGGCTCACGCCTGTAATCCTAGCACTCTGGGAGGCCGAGGCGGGAGGATTGCTTGAGCTCAGGAGTTCAAGACCAGCCTGAGCAAGAGCAAGACCCTGTCTCTACTAAAAATAGGAAAAATTAACTGGATAGAAAAAAAAATTAGCCAGGTGTGATGTTGCACGCTTGTAGTCCCAGCTACTCAGGAGGCTGAGGCAGGAGGATCACTTGAGCCCAGGAGTTTGAGGTTGCTGTGAGTTAGGCTGACACCACAGCACTCTACCTGGGCAACAGAGCAAGACTCTGTCTAAATAAATAAATAATAAAAGGCAATGCTTAGAAAGTGCTTCACGAAGTGCCTGGGACATAGCATCTGATTAAGTGTTAACTCTCCTTAACGACAATTAAAATTAGGCAGTATGGCCGGTCCAAGTGCAGTGGTGTTTACAACTAATTGATCACAACCAGTTACAGATTCCTTTGTTCCTTCTCCACTCTCACTGCTTCACTTGACCAGCCTTAAAAAAATAAAAATTAGGCAGTACAATACACGTAAATAAATAAATACTTTGTATACATATTCTGATAAAACCATTTTATCAGATAATAGACTATATAATCCTAGAATTGTTCTGGATAATGAAAGTGAATATTTAATGCTTACTAGGCACATTTTTCAGTGCTTCACATTGTTAGCATCCGCAAACTTGTTCCTGATGTTCGTTGATATAACCTCTGAGGCGGAGCGATCATTTTCTCTATTTTGCAGATGAGATCATTGAGGCACAGAGAGGTCAAGGAATTTGTCAACTGCAGAGTGGTCTAACCATTGTGTACTCTGCTTCCTCATCCCAGCCAGCAACTGCTGAGCACTCACCAAGTGCCATGCTCTGTGACAAGGGCATTACCTGCAGCGTCTCATTTAATCCTTCCAACATCCAGATGAGGTGGCTCATGTTACTGAGGAGGCCACAGGAGGTCAGTTTACTTGCCCAAGGTCACACAGCCACTGAGTGGCAAAGCAGGTCTTAAACCGAAGTCTGTTTACCGCCCAAAGCCTCAGGTACCATTGCACTAATGGCTCTTCTTAACTGCTGCCTCACTTTTGTTTTTAAATTGTAGTAAATTATACATAACATAAAATTTACCTTTTTTTTTTTTTTTTTGAGACAGAGTCTCACTCTGTCACCCGGGCTACAATGCCATGGCATTAGCCTAGCTCACAGCAACCTCGAACTCCTGGGCTCAAGTGATCCTCCTGCCTCAGCCTCCCAAGTAGCTGCGACTATGGGTACACACCACCACACCCAGCTAAATTTTTTCTATTTTTAGTAGAGGTGGGGTCTGGCTCTTGCTCAGGCTGGTCTCAAACTCCTGACCTCAAGTGATCCTCCCGTCTTGGCCTCCCAGAGTGCTAGGATTACAGGCGTGAGCCACCAAACCCAGCCAATTTAACTATTTTTAATAGTACAGTTCTGTGGCATTACATGTATTCACACTGTTGTATAAGCATCATCACCATCCATCTCTAGAATTGTTTTTATCCTCCCAAACTGAAATTCTATACCCATTAAACAGTGACTCCCCATTTTCTCTTCAACCCAACCTCTGGTGAGCACCGTTCTAGGTATCTCATGTAAGTGGAATCATACAATATTTGTCCTTTGTGTCTGGCTTCTTTTGCTTAGAGTAATGTTTTCAAAGTTCGTCCATGTTACAGCATGTACTAGGATTTCATTCCTTTCCAATCTGCTTTACATTTATACCCACTATTAATTAGAACACTCAGGCAAAGAAATATCCCTTATCATCCTGAAGGTGCCATTTGAAAAAAAAAAACCCACACCATTGAAATATGAAATCATCTACAAATGAAAAGTAAGGCCAAGATTTATACATTATTCTCTCTCTATGATGCTTACATCCCTTGGAAACTCTTTATTAATAGAATTCATGGTTGAGGAACAGAAGATCTTGTGTGAATAGGGTCCAACAGAATGAATGAAGCCACAAAGGCCCTTATACATATTCATCTTGACTACAATTGATCCAGTAAAGACACTAAATAGACTAGTCATGGCATTGCCCCTCCTCGGTTACTGACAACACAGATGCCCACTGTAACTCAGAACCCCAGTTGTAGGAAAAACATGGCAGCTGAGACAGGACTTGGAATGATTTGCACTTCAAGTTAACTCGGTGTGAAATTTTTGGCAATGTGGAATAATATATAAATATATGTGTGAGGCCCTTGGGATCCACATGCATGAGCTGGTTAGTGAAGCACTCGCCAACATTGCTATCTGTCTCCTGGAGGTGAAACAGTCACAAGGAAGAGCACCAGGAAAGGCCCACCCCACTCTGGGTTCACCGTTCAGGTCTAATATGCTATGACATGAACCCATCTGATCCTGAGCATTCAGGGCAAACTATTTCACCAGTATCTGCAGACCACAAAACAAGGAGCGGTCAGTTTCAAGTACAGACCACTCAATTTTTTTTCAAGACAACCTAAGTGTTTTGAGCTGTTAATCAAAGATGTGAATGATTAAGGCCTTGATGGAGCTGCTCAGTTGCTGGTAAAGCCAGGCATTGCGATGTGTCATGGCTGCTGCCATTTGGGTTCTTAGGAAGCTGACTCTGAGACAGTGCAGTGCGCGGATGTGAATCAGGAGAACACACAGGAGCAACACCTGAAGGAAACAGGAGTGGACAGAAGGAGATGTCAAGTTGTGTCACAGGCCCGACAGCCTCGACTGACCCCCTTAGGGAACCTGGCAGCTGAACTATCAGTCAGAGTCGTCCTGCATTGGGTCACAATGGCCAGGACACCTCATGTCAGATGTGGGCTGCCCCTGGTGGGGCATGACCTTGGAGGAGGCAATCCCTGGGGGGTCAAGAGCTGTCCACTGGGAGCACTTCCACCAGGTGGGGAACAAGCCCTTCCTGGAAGGAGCCCTGTGTGGTGCATCTCCACGTCCACCAGGGTTCCTGACGGGAATGAAAATGAAAATGAAAAAATTTTGTTTTATGGAGATTCTCAAACATATATAAAAGGGGGAAGAATAATATAGCAAACTCCCGTGTACCCATCACTCTAATTCAATAATTACCAATACAAGGTCAATCTTGTTTCATCTATATTTCTAGCTGCTCTCCTCCTCTGCTGAATTATTTTGGAACAAATCCCAGACATCATAATGTTTCATCTATAAATATTTCAGTATGTGTGTCTAAATTATCAAGAATCAAAAAGCCACAATAACATTCTGAGTCAGTTAAAAAAAACTATTGTTAAGCCTCTCTAAGGGGAACATCTTACCAGGGATAGAACAAAGCTTCTGATATCTGTTGTCACCAACTTCCTTCAATCTCTCAACTCTCTTGGCTAGATTAGTAGGGAAATTAAGTGATATTTTAACTGGAAGGAGGGTAAATCATGTTAAATGAACAGGGAAGAGGGGAGGAAAGCTGTTACAGTTTGTGAAGAACGATTTGAATATACTACTTATGATTTGAATATATTTAATAACATTGACAAATTTTACTTTTCTATTTTCAGTTGCTGACTAATTTTTTTCTATTTTTACCAGAGACAGAGTCTCGCTCCTGCTCAGGTTGGTCTCAAATTCCTGACCTTAAGCAATCCTCCCTCCTTGGCCTCCCAGAGTGCTAGGATTACAGGCATGAGCCACTGAGCCTGGCTGATAAATTTTACTTTTCAGAACTGGGACAAAATTAACCAACTGATGTTTGTGAGTTGATAGATAGATGGGTAATAAGATGAGACTGACTTAGTATTTAAAAGCAAAGTTTTTTTTTTTTAAAGTCTTTAAAAAATTTTGTTGTATGGAGATTTTCAAACATATATAAAAGTAGGAGAAATAATATAGCAAACTCCCATGTACCCATCACTCTGATTCAATAATTACCAATACAAGGTCAATCTTGTTTCATCTATATTTCCAGCCTCTCTCCTCCTCCGCTGAATTATTTTGGAACAAATCCCAGACATCATAATGTTTCATTTATAAATATTTCAGTATGTGTGTCTGAATTATCAAGAATCAAAAAACCCACAATAATGTTAACATATCTAAAAAATGGACAACTTCTTAATTTTTATCAAATATTCATTCAGTAATTCCTGTGAGTTTCCCTACAGCCCTAAAAATATATTTTGACTGTTTGTTAGAATCAGAGTAGAATGTGCCGTGGTGTGGAGGTTACTGATTGTGTCCCCAGCATACCATTTAACACATTCCCTTCCCCTTGTAGTTCCTGCAACTGATTGTGAAAGAGGCTTGATGAGAGTCAGGTTTGATTTTTTTTTTTTTTAAAGACTATGGCTAGTGTTTACTTCCATTATGAGGTTGATAATATCTAGTTGTCTCCTGTTTGTGATAATAGCATCTGTTGATGATTATTGCACATTCAAAGGAGTTGCAAAGTGGTGTTCCTCTGACTCTCATTCTTTGTTATGTGAGCTGAAATACTTCTGTGAAAAGAAAGTTCTCATCAACAGTTTGTACAATTAAAATATGTATATCTGTATATATAACTGAAGTAGTCTTTTAGGAGTGGCAGGATAAATTCTTGGTTCTTTTCTTTAACTTGCCAATTTTCAAAACCATCAAATGGTTTCCTGGTGTCTTCCAAAGTAATCCAAGTAGTCAACTAACTGTGTTTTAAAATCACTTTAGAATGGTCTTTCTCTGTATGGTTATGTCTTCAACTGTACACAATTAGGTTCAAGTGCATCATTTGATTTTACGTTCTCCAAATTCAACAAAATGGAGAAAAATGTATAGAGTATGCTACCATTTCTCCAAGAATGGTATTTTCTTTTCTATAAAAAATTGAAAGCATAAATCATTTAAAAAAGATTACTTATGGGAGCGGAATGAAATAGCACGGAGGGGGAAAGGATTCTTTTATAGGTTTGACTTTAGAACCATGTTCACATTTTACATAATTATAAAACAATTTTAAATTAAGTAAAAGGCAATCCCTAGACTCAAAAGACCATAACTTTTGAAGATGTCTTCTACCACTCTACCATTTCAGACTGGGAGCCCTCAGCAGGTTGTATAACCTCAATAAGCCTCAACTGACTCATCTCTAAAATTGGGATAATTATAGTGACTCCCTCACTGAGTTAATACGAAGATTAAATAATGCTCACTGAACACACTTAACACAATGCCTGGCAAGTGCCCAAAGTATACTAGCTATTATTTGTAATCCTAGAACTTGGAACAGAGTAATTTGGAAGCAAGTATCCATTTTATAAAAAGATGCTCCCTGAGATCCTTCTACATACTGAGATGCCTCAAGATATTTAAATATTTCATTTATGAAAATTTAGTTTTTCAGAAATGGGTCTCCTACAGCCTCAAGAAGGAGAGTGGTGGTCTCCACTAGCCCGCACCAAGAATCAGGGAAGGACGGATTCTATCTCACTCCAGTGAAGGGGAGGCAAAGAAGCTTACTGCCTCCTTGAGTGGAAAGAACTTCTAGAACTCCACACATAGACAACAAAGGCTTTTCTTGGTGGGGAAAGTGAGGCTGGCTGGAAGGAACTTTCTTCTCACCAAGGGCCTTGGCCCAGCCAAGTCTCACTTTCCCACCAAGGAAAGCCAGTCTTTCTTCCAATGTTTCTCCTCCATCACTCTGGTACTTTATGAGTGTCGCCTCTTCCTGTCAGGAGTCTGAGGGGGTCAATATGTGGTTGGCAGGGATGTCCCTGAGAGCCTTTCCTACACTAGGATGTCTAGCAATAACTAAACTATACACCAACATGAGTTTGAGCCATATAAAAATGTCCCAATACACCCAGACTAAGTGGGATTAGACCCAACTCATGATCTCTTTACCTGGATCCTAAAATTTCTCCCAGACACTCCAGAACCATGGACACAAGGGAAAGTGGTATGTAGGGGACATCACAGCAGAAAGAGACAATAGCTATAAGCATTGCAATTAAAATATTGCACTTTTGCCAATTTGTAAAAAACATATGACCAAGGAAACACACCATTAGGGATTCTCCCACAGCCTTGGGATGCCTCTGCAAATGGGGACGTTGTAGTTTAAGCTTTGTTGACTTCATGGTAAATCTGCCTCTGCTAATCAGGAAAGCTCATTTTTTCAGGAGGATTTTCTGGGAAATCCTTTCTGGGAAACTCATTCTCCGTTTATTAGCCTGTGGGTTAAGGTATTTCCATGTCCAGTTTTCTAAAAATGGGGAGACACCTGCATTTAAGAGCTAAAAACTATGTGTGATGGCTGAGGGGGCCACGGGGAGTGGCAACACCAGCTGATTCCAGAATAGCTTTGAGGGTATATGGCAGGGCAGGCCCTAGGGGGCCAGGTCTGAGCAGGGAGACAGCACCCTAGGGAGTAGACACAACCCAGACACAGAGTAAGGGACCGTGGTGACCAGGGCAGTTAACAAGGTCAACGATGGCAGGAGGAAAGTTTCCTAAACAACCTCCCCTTCCCAACCCCAACGCCTCCCATCCTCATCCCCACCCCCAGCCCCTTACCCTCACTAGAGAGCTATATTTACTTGGGGCCGGTTAGGCTGGAGAATTTTGGATGTATTCCCATTACGGCCTTACTGATAGCCCCTCTGTTATCAGGCCTTGGGCCCCTCGCCAGGAGAAGCACCTGGGATAATTCTGTTTATCGCCAGATCCTTAATATCCCCTGGGAATGCCAGGACTCCTTGTTCCAAAGGCTGCACGAATGAAGAGTATTATTGTAAATTACTCATCTCAGACCCGGGCCCAGGCTTCTGTTTTGCATTTTTACAAATGGCTAAAGGGTTAGCTTAGGTTGGATCAGTTAACGTCATAGCATTCTTAATTTCACCTAATGTTAAAGGTAGTCGCTTAGAAAATGAAGGATTTCAGAAAAGCAGGAAGTGACTAATGAATTAATTGGAATTTATTATTAGAATTAATGAAGCTTTCAGAACTGCTCTTGTGAGCTCTGTAACAAACTCCTTTTTGTTTGAATTTCAAAAAAGCCACCCCACAACATGGCCCAAGTTCCTTAGATGCGTATCTCTGTAATGAACAGGAGGCTTAAAAATGTGCCCTGTCCCTGCCCTAGACTTTAACGCTTTTCAAGATGGAAAGTTTTTTGGCTTTCTAAAGAACAACCACCACCATTTCTCTCTTTAATTCCCATCCCTCCAACAGAAGCACACAGTGAAAGAAGGAATCATTTGGGTGGAATCTTAGTGGCTTCCTGTGGTTGTAGTTCTATTGTGGGACAGAAAGCACATTAGGAAAGAAAAAGTAAGATTATGTCTATATTTTTGTAAGGAAGGATTATAATGCTGTCTGCCCGTAAGTGAGACTCTGTGAAGTACACATGTTGCTGCAGAAATGGATCATGTAATAACTACATTTATGTAATTATTTGTTCAATAGTTGTTGTTCCCACTAGATTGTATAAACTTCGTGTGGGCAAGGCTAAAGTTTTCCTAGTTCACCTCTGTGCCCCGGACTCTGGCACATAAGAGATGCCAAAAATATGTACTGAATAAATGCTATCAAGGTCTCAAAGAGTGATAAAAACATAACTCAGGCTCACATTTAAAATACCAATATTTTGGTAGAGAAGAAAATGCACCATTTTTCTTAAATTTCAAAATATTAAAGGGGTACAAATGTTTTTGCTACATGGATCACCTTTGTAATGCTTGAGTCATGACTGTACATGTGCCCATCACCCAAACAATGCTCACTGTACCCGTTAGGTAGGTTTTTTGACACTTGCCTTGTCTTCTTTCCTGAAAATGCACTATTTTTTGATAACTTTTCATTTGAGATAATTTCAAACTTAGAAAACAGTTTTAAAAGCTATGCCAAGAACTACTGGATGCCCTTCATTTAGATTCCCCAAACTTTAACATTTGCCACACTTGCTTTTATACGTGTATTTTTGAGAATAAGTTGTAAACACGATGCCCTTTTACCCCTAAATACTTCAGGGTGTAATTCCTAAGAACAAAAGACCTTCCCTTACATATGACCATACCATTGTCAAAATCAGGAGATTAACAGTGAGACAATATTATTGTCTAACCCACAGACATTATTCAACATTTGCTCGTTATTTTAATAATATCGTATATGGTAATAGAAAAATAATTTTTAAGGATCCAATCCAGGATTACACATTGCATTTAATTAATATGTCTCTTTCTTCTCTTTCAATCTGGAACAGTTCCTCAGTCTTTATTAGTCCTTCATAACCTTGACAGTTTTGAAAAGTATGGTCTATTATTTTGTAAGATGTCCTTTGATTCAGGTTTATCTGATGTTCCCTCTTGGTTAGGTTCAGATTTTGCATCTTTGGCAGGAGTACCAGGGAAGCAACAGTGTGTCTTTTGCAGGGCAGCCACCAGCAGGCACCTGCATCAGTCTGTTTCATTACCAGTGACGCCAACCTGGATCACTGGGACAAGCTGGCGTCTGCCAGTCTTCTCACTGTGAAGTCACTATCTTCCCCGTTGTAATTAGTAAGTATTTTATAGGAGATACTTTGAGACCATGTAAATATTCTGCTCCTTATCAAATTTTCACCCATAAATTTCAGCATCCTTTGGTAATTCTTGCTTAAATTATTACTGTAATACTTGCCAGTGATTGTCTACCTCCATCATTCATTCTACATTTGTTAGTTGGCATTCTATTATAAGGAAGCGCTTTTCTTTCTCTCCTATTTATAGATGTATTTGTTTACATTAACAAGAACTTGAATTATTTTAGTCATTGGGATTATAATCTGTTAATATCATTTATTTGATATGGATATTCTCCCAGATTAAGCTGGCCACCATGTTCCTTTGACACGTCTCCACTATTTTTGAGAATTATCTTTCTCTCTAAGATAATAAGGTGTTTCAGGCTCAAACTGAACCTTCTCTGCCCAGTCCTGGAATCAGCCACTCTTTCAGGAGCCCTCGTTCCCTTTAGTGGAGAATGATTCTCAATTTACTTTTAAAATGAAACAAAACCAAAACCAAAACAGAGAACATGTAACTATTCAACAAACATAATAAATATTAATATTAAATAAATATTTACCCTGAGCTATGCCACTGCCAGTTAAATAAGAAAGACACAAAGTTTGATTCATTAAGATAGGCTAATATGGGTTAGATATATGCAAATATATAGATGAAACAGAATAGAGCTACTATAAATACATACAGGCATAGTGTATATCAGACCTCAGAATATGATGTAGAAAACATTACAATGAACTATTCAATTAATACTATTAATGGCTTTTTAAATATTAAAAGTACTCAACTTAGTTCCCTACTTCTCACAATTCAAAAAATTAAGCTGTCAATATATTAAAGCCTCAGTTATGAAGATAAAACTTTAGAATTATTAGATAAAATTTAGAAAAATATATTTAGAATATAAAGATACGGCTGGGCATGGTGACTCACACCTGCAATCCTAGCACTTTGGGAGGCTGAGGCAGGAGGATCCTTTGAGCCTAGGAGTTTGAGACCAGCCTGGGCAATAGTGAGAACCTCATCTCTACAAAAAATAAAAAAAAAAAAATTAGCCAGGCATGGTGGTGAATGACTGTAGTCTCAGTTACTCAGGAGGCTAGTGCAGGAGGATTGCTTGAGCACAGGAGTTGGAGTCTACAGTGAGCTATGATAACACCACTGCACTCTACCCTGGGCAACAGAGGGAGACTATCTCAAAAAAAAAAAATATATCAAGATATCGCAGGATTTCTGCTATGGTTTGAATGTGTGTGTCCCTCCAAAATTTATATGTTGGAACTTAAACCCCAAGATGATGTTGTTAAAAGGTAGGGCCTTTGGGAAAGTGACTGTCAGGAGGTCTCAGCCCTCATGATTGGATTCATGCCTGTAGTCCCAGCTTCTTGTGAGGCTGAGGCAGGAGGATCACTTGAGCCCAGGAGTTCAAGGCCAGCCTGGGCAACGTCATAAGACCTCATCTCTTAGAAAAAAAAAAAAAAAAAATCTAAAAGAAATTGCAGAACTGCCACTTTTCAATGATATAGTAACTCAAGGTAAAGAGTTAGCTGCAAACATAAAGCCTAAGTTAGTATCTCCTCTGTAGAACTGAACTTCCGCCTTAAAAACAAACAAATCTACACATGTGCCTACACTTGCAGTTTTGCTTATATTTGCTCAGGTTCAGCACTAACTAATCATCAGAGAAGACCTTCCTTTATGTGAACGCAATAAACACAAGTGATGCTGAAATGTTCAAAGTGTTAAATAACTTTTTTGGAATTGCCTGGTTTATCCCATAACAACTGTGTTAACATTTATGCTGATGATGCACAAACAATAGCGGGTCAGACTGCTGGTGTCTCAGCACTAATCAAGGCAGCGGTGCCAAACTCTACCAGGAGTCATTATGTTCTTCACCACCAAGCACTTTCAGGGGAAAGAAAGAGTTTCACCGAAGAACATCTTTGATAAAGCAGTAAAAATTATTAATTTTATTAAATCTCACCCCTAGAGTATATGTCTTTTCATATTCTCTGTTGAATGGGAAGTATACATAAAGCACTTACACTGCATTACCAAAATATGCTGGCTGTGTCCAGGAAAAGCACTTGTGTGGTTGTTTGAAATGAGAGCTGACCTGGCCGCTTTACTCGGGGAGCAGCAGTTGCAAGAGTGACAGACCAATTTTGGTTATTCAGATTTGAGTATTTGGCAGACACTAACAAAGGAACAAAGTGAGCCTGTTCAACAAGAGTTATTTGTGAGCTGTTTGTTGACAATGATAAAATTCAAGCTTTGTGGCAAAACTCAGTATTTTGAAAACTTTTACTGTCTCCATGAGCTTGGCAGCTTCTCAATACTTAAAGATATCCGATGTGGGCTGGACGTGGTGGCTCACGCCTGTAATCCTAGCACTCTGGGAGGCCGAGGCAGGAGGATCACTTGAGGTCAGGAGTTTGAAACCAGTCTGAGCAAGAGTGAGACCCCGTCTTTACTAAAAATAGAAACATCAGCAGGGCGTGGGGGCGAGGGGGCGTGTGCCTGTAATCCTGGCTACTCAGGAGGCTGAGGCAGGAGAATCGATTGAGCCCAAGAGTTTGAGGTTGCTGTGAGCTATGCTGATGTCACCGCACTGTAGCCTGGGTGACACAGCGAGACTCCATCTCAAAAAAAAAAAAAAAGATGTCAGATACTAATGGTTGTGATTTTTTTAATCTTTTTTTTTTTTTTTGAGATAAGGTCTTCCTGTGTCACCCAGGTTAGAGAGTGCAGTGGCACAATCATAGCTCACAGTAACCTCAAATTCCTGGGCTTAAGGGATCCTCCCACTTCAACCTCCTGAATAACTAGGACTACAGGTGTGTGCCCCTACACACCTGGCTAATTTTCAAATTTTTTGTAGAGATGGGGTCTCTCACTATGTTGCCCAGGCTGGTAAACTAAATTATCAGCCAGGGCGATATACCGAGACCCACATCTCACAAAAAAAAAGTTTTTTTGAAGTTTGGAAAATATAGTTATTTTTCATAAAAATATGTTACTGATGTGAACATATAATGGGCTTATATTATTATTTTTAAATAAATAAAATATTTTTAAAATATCTCAGCTTAAATGTTAACTATTAAATATCAAGAGATATAATTCACATAAACAATAGCTCTTAAGGGTCCTCAAATTTCAAAAATTATTTAACAGGATCTGGGTCCAAAATTTTTGAGAACCACTAGATTTGAGTAAGGAGGGCAAAGGAGTTTTGGAGGTTTGAAGAGATAAGAAAAAAACGTGTGATAGTTCTGGTTATTTAGCAGAGTGGGAAAGGGACTGGCCCAGGCAATGCAGTAGGATCAGCGTGGGAGTATGGTCTCCTCTAGCTTCTTTCAAGTGCCGAAGTGCAGACTGGGAGCAGGTGAAGACTTGAGTTCAACATGGGTTGGCTTTGGCAGGCTGGGGAGAAAAAGAAAGAGCAAGGTAACAGGGTTTGTGTATGCACGGAAGTGATTATGGTGACACACGTGACACACCCTGGAACCTGATCTAGGTGAGAAAATGGAAGGTATCAGGGAGGAGAAGTATCATGAAAACATCGAGGAATAACAAATTGTAGGCTCTGATAAGGTGGCAGAACTGTTGGAGCGGGCTGTAGGTGGAATAAGCTGGAAGGACATAAGGTGGTTGTCCTAGAGTGGGGCGTTTACAATTTAGACCTTGGAAGGGGTGCAGCTGTCATTAATGGATCTAGCATATGACGATGGGAGTGGGTGGCTGAAGTAGCATGGAGGACAAAGTCACAGGAGGAGAGAGGCCAAGGAACTTGGGAGAGTCATCTCCACTCCTGGATGATGTCACCTGATAGGTCAGCATGTCCATTTTAGTAATTAAAATGTCAGAATTCTTTCAAACCAGTTGGTTAATAAGCCACTGCTTGAGGCCCCTGAGTGTTCCCCGATTGCCTGGGCACCCCCTGGTCCCTGGCCCTGGGTGCAGGACCTCCCCATGATCTGATCCAGTAATTAAAAGGTAAGACCAGGCCCAGCAGGAGGCCCTCCAGGGGACTTTGCTTCTGATGTTTACTGCCTGTGCGTTACCTGAACATCACCACTATTTCCATGAATACTGAAATCACCAAGAATTGAGACAGACACACTGTTGGAGAGAGACAATGAACATAGGCTAAAACCTTCAAGGAGTAAAGACAAGTGACTCAAGGAACTAAAGATGCCCTCTTGCAGCAAGAAGGGAGTGCTATTGTCTGCGGCTAGGAGCTTCAGAGCTGGGGATGTTCAGAGGAGGGAGAACAAAAGTCTGGAATTCAGGAGGAGGAAGCAGACGCCTAGCCTGCTTCTAGGCCCAGTGGTTGGAGCATATGGGAGGGAAAGCAACCACCACTTGTGAGGTCTACAAAAGAAACAGGATTCTCAGAAGAGAGCCACATTTCAAGAAGGTGAAGGGAACTTTGAGAGAAGAGATTCAGGGTGGAGAGCAGTGGCCTGCAATCCTATCAGACCCCACAAATACTGTGTAATGTCCCTTTGCTATTCCGAAATGGAGCTCATGGATAATTTAACCTGTGTACACACATGGTTTTATTTATAGTGAATCTAATGCCCAACTGTCATATAAAAAAGAAATAAAAGGAGAGTATTTTAAAATAAAAATTTGTTTTTCAATATGTAAAACTTGGGAATACCCCCAAATGGTGCTAGGATAAAGTGGTGATATTTTTGCATTTATATACATAATCACCATGGATGACAGGCACACACAAATGCCAACAGATACTGCTGTATTGGATTGATGACTCAAATACTATGAGCTACTTTGCCTTTGGTGATGTGATTTTTCCAAAATGATAAATAACTCCTAGTAAAATTTCAAATATAATAAAGTACAATCTTCTCTTGATTTACATAGTAATTGCATTCTTGGGAAATTCAGCACATATTAAAACCATGCAAAAAAATGTTTCAAGTTTATATGTAAAACAGAGTCAGATTCTAGCCTCAAATGACTATAATCAAGTTTTTCGCCCACATGAATGTCTAGCAGACATTTGAAATGTTTACAGAACAATTCTTTATATGTGGGACAGTTTTAGGATCACAAAACATCTAGCATCCTTGGTCCCCACCCATTTAATGCCATTAGTGCTTTGCAATCACCCGGACAATGTAAAAATATCCCCACAAATTTCCAGAATTTTCCTAAGGAGTAGCACTCCCTGGCCCACTCCCCTGATGCAAGGCCTTTGTGGGTGACCACATGGCAGTTGAGAAGGGGTGGGTGTTGGGTCCAGTTGGGCCAAAACCCTACAGAGTTGCAAGTCTGTGATGCACAGTCTCTGCTTCAGAGGGGCTGGCATTCTGGTGAGCAGATGACGGAGGAGTCTTTTAAGGGCATTGAAACTGATAGTTGTTGTCTTAGTCCCTTTGTGCTGTTATAACAGAATATCACAGACTGAGCAATTTATAAACAATAGAGGTAAATTTGGTGCACAGTTCTAGAGGCTGGGAAGTCCAAGACTGAGGGGCTGCATCTGGTGAGGGCCTTCCTACTGTGTCATAACACGGCAGAAGGCATTACATGGCTAGAGTGCTCACGTGTGTGAGAGAATAAGAGATTGATCCCATAGCCTCAAGCCCTTTTATAATCAGCATTAATCCATTTATGAGGGTGGAAATAAACACCTCCCATTAGGCCTCACCTCCCAACTCTGCTGGATTAGGGATTAAGTTTCCAATGTATTTTTTTAATTTCAAAATATTCAGGGTTACAAATGTTTCAGGTTACCTGGATCACTTTTGTAATGCTTGAGTTCGGCTAAAGGTGTACCCATCACCCAAATATAGTTCATAGTACCTGTTAGGTAGTTTCTTGCCCCTCCCCTGCTCCCCTCTCCTGCCTCCAGTTGATATTCACTGAGTTTTATCCAACATATGCTTTGGGGGGATCGCATTTCAAACCATAGCAGTTACATAATCCTAAAGTTTTTATTTACTTTAATAATACAGGATGAGACGAGAAGACTCACAATAGTTACACTTTTAACAGGAGCACTCGATCAAGCCCGTCTGGATTTTATAAGCATTCTTTTGCCAATTCAGGTTTTAAAATATCTGACAGAGGCTTTTCTACATGAAAAATGATATTTACACTTGCTTGGTTTTCATTGATATTCAATTTAATGAAGTTGCAAGTTTAAACCATACCTTTTTCTTAAGCCTTAAAGCTCAATGTACCAATCTAGTTAATTTATTCATAAATATAGTCATTTTGTATAAAAATAATATCACTTTCAATTGTCCTTTAATTAATGCTAAATTTAATAAATAGTATTTCCTGGCCAGGTGCGGTGACTCACACCTGTAATCCCAGCACTTTGGCAGGAGGCTCACTTGAGGCCAGGAGTTCAAGACCAACCTAGGCAACATAACAAGACTCTACCAAAGAAAAAATAATAATAATATAAAATCATACAATTAATATGTCAAATTTTCCTAAATGTTTCAAACACCATAACCGTTATATACAATTTTTGTTGATGAATTCCAAACTTATTCCTAAATATCACATGAAAGTATTAATCCCATGGGATTTCATTTACTTTTTTATCTCTGTAGCTTATTAATAACTTTCCTGAGTAGCAAAGGTGTTTCTACAACTTCAGGGAGCAGATGGACCATCTCAGACCAACAGAGAGTCTTGGCCTACGACTGGGGTTACAGATTCAAGTGCAAAGTCAGAGGTTCTGGCCTGTAACTCAGTACTTCCAGGCTGATGCTACCCAAGACTCAGGTTCACCTCTCTAACTCTGTCTTAAGGTCACGGGTATTTAAATCCCCAAATTTTCTTATGACTTGGATTATGAGTCATGAGAAGTCATTCTTAGTCAAGTTTTAAAAGCTTTACTGTAACTTCTTTCACAAAACTCTATTGCCAGATAAGATTCCATGCTCTTCATGTATTTTAATTTCTATTTTTTTTTGAGACAGAGTCTCGCTCTTTTGCCTGGGCTAGAGTGCCGTGGCGTCAGCCTAGCTCACAGCAACCTCAGGCTCCTGGGCTTAAGCAAGCCTCCTGCTTCAGCCTCCCGAGTAGCTGGGACTACAGGCATGTGCCACCATGCCCGGCTAATTTTTTCTATATGTATTTTTAGTTGGCCAGATCATTTCTTTCTATTTTTAGTAGAGATGGAGTCTCACTCTTGCTCAGGCCGGTCTCGAACTCCTGACCTCGAGCAATCCACCCGCCTTGGCCTCCCAGAGTGCTAGGATTACAGGCATGAGCCACTACGCCCGGCCATGAACCAGTCAGGTTTTTGGCTCATATTTAACCACTGGGCCACATCGCCTCCCAGAGTAGAGGGAAATAAATGTTTGCCAAAAAAAAAAAAAAGAATAAAACAATCCTTGGAAATCCGTTTGGCCCTCCCCAGCTGGCTACCTCGGTCTGTGTTGACAAACCACCTGTGCATCTCCCCACCTGCCCCCAGCCCGTGTCTTTGTTCCGCTCAGTCTGGCTGGACGTCTGCTGCTGTTTTATTTATGTAACATCCTTAATCTAAACCAACTGTACACCAGGTGTCCAGAGTCAGATCATATCAGGAAACTCTCGCCCTATATTTGCTAGCGGAAAAATGGGATTAGATTAAGCCACACAGGAAAAACGATGAAGTGTCTCCCACTCATCTCCACCCACCCTTTCCGTGGCTGACCACGTGTGGACCGGAGGTAATAGATGCCCTGTGGGAAAGCCACAGAGCCTGAATGTTTGAACATCAGCCATGGCTTGGAAAAAGAGATTTCTGGCCCTTGAAGGACGTGACCAAGGTCACTAAAATCAATTCCTAATCAAGGCAAGTTAAGGGGTCCCAGCTCCCAAAGCCCACGTTGTGCTGTCCTGTGAGAGTGGACAAAGAGGAAGGTCCTGCTGGGCATTGAACGTGACTTCGAGCAGCCCCCAGTCATCCGGCTCACTAAACCAGGCTCCGACTGAGGCACTCTGCAGACACTTTCTCTGTTAAACCTCCCAATAAGTTGATGAGGCAGTAACTTTACAGATGAGAAAACTCAGGCTCAAAGCAGGGGCTCTCCCTCCTCACACCATGCTCACACTTCCGTTGAAGCACTTGTCTTGCTGTATTGTCATAATTTTGTTCCGAATATAAAGCGGAGCTTTGTCTGTGAGGTGATTCTGCAACTTAAAGCTCAACAAGCAGGAGTTGGGAAACCTGCCCTTTTAGAGCTGTGAGTGGTTTTCTGTGAGACGGAGGTTTGACTTCACCTTTGGAGCAGACTGTTCCCCCACTTTGGCAAACTCCCCAGGGTGTTCCTTCTAGATGCAAGGCAGCAGAATATAGGCCGGGTGCGGTGGCTCACGCCTGTAATCCTAGCACCCTGTGAGGCCGAGACGGACGGATTGTTTGAGCTCAGGAGTTTGAGACCAGCCTGAGCAAGAGTGAGACCCCGTCTCTACTAAAAATAGAAAGAAATTATCTGGACAGCTAAAAAATATATATATAGAAAAAATTAGCCGGGCATAGTGGCGCATGCCTGTAGTCCCAGCTACTCGGGAGGCTGAGGCAGGAGGATCACTTGAGCCCAGGAGGCTGAGGTTGCTGTGAGTTAGGCTGATGCCACAGCACTCTAGCCTGGGCAACAGAGTGAGACTCTGTCTCAAAAAAAAAAAAAAAAAAAAAGAATATAAACCAGGTGCCCTTCCCTGGATCTTAAGGGAAAATTGTGAAGACACCATTTATTTACAGATGCTTTGGACTGGGAAGCGAATGCCCTGGTTGGCGATGTGAACTGCTTGCTGTAGTTGCAACGGCATTGTATCTCAGCTCTTGCTTTCTTGGGAGGAAGATGGGTAGAGCTGCTTCTTGGCTGTGCTCAACCTGAGCTGTGACTGCTGCTGACATCCTGCCTGTTCTTGGGGGGCCTGGAGCAGCCCCCACTGTTGCAGAAAGTGGGGGCAGAAGACAGAAGCTGGACTGCCAAGATTGCTGGGTCTGAGACATGCGATAGAAAATTCCAGGGACACTTCAGTTACCTGGGGGCAAATCTTACCTGACAGCAAGGCTTCAGAATACAGCAAGAAGAGCCCTTCACCTGGAGCCCAGCACTGTGCAGACACCTCAGACAGTGGCATCTTGGGGACACCAGGGGACAGCACCCTTGCTGCAGCAATGGTGATTTCATGAAGAGCCTTCAGCAGGGGCCATGGAAGTTCTCTCTCTCCAGACTGCTTCCCGGGCAGTGGGAACCCGCCGGAGTGAGCCGGAATAGGCAAAACAGGATTGTTTTGGGAGGGGCATAGACACCAGGGCTTAGACACCGTTTTAGGACCGCTGAGATTGCTTAAATGGAAATGTGAATGTTCATAAGGCACTTCTGAAAAAAATTCCTTGTGTTTGATCATCATTAAACAAAAACCACAGTGAAAAAATAAAACAGTGAACTTTTCATGTTTTCTTAGTATTGCTTGAAAATTAAAGTATAATTCTGTTTTTTTCATCCCATAGTTAAGTCTGAAAAACTGTAAAATGATTTTGACAAGCAGATAAGGATAAATAAGACGGTGGGGATTCAAGCCATTGTGATCGCCACATCAGAAAATACTGTGATTGTTTTTTATACTCACGTGCTGCTGAATGTGAATGTAGCAGTTACTCAGGCTTGTCACCACCTGTACAAGGCAGGACTAGATTCAGATGCATGTGACAGAAAATCCCAACATACCAGTGGCTTAGACAACAGGGATTGTTGCAGTCATGGCCAACAATGAATCGCTCCTTGCAGTGACCATGCCTGTGGGTGACTTGCTTAGATTGAGGGGACATTAGCGTACAGAAACAAGCAGAGGCTTGAGAAGCACCTGCATATTGAGGCTTGGCTTCTCTTGTTCTTTGTTTTGGGAGCCTGAGACTGCCATGTGCAGAAGCCTGGGCTAAGCCTACGGGAGGTTGAGACCAGATGGAGAAACATGACCCACCCCAGCTGAGGCCCCCAGAACAATCCGGCTGCCAACCGCCAGACAAGCAGAGCCAGCAGGGACCGTTCAGCCCCAGCCTGTCCTTCACCACCCAGATGACCCAGAGAATCAGGAGCTAAATAAGCTGACTGTTGTTTTGGACCATTAGGTTTGAAGTAGTTTGTTATTCAGCAAAAGCTAACAGATACATGTAATATAGAAACTTGTTTTCTTTCTCTTAGAAATGATAAATATGAAGCCCAGGGCTGGTATAGCACTTTACCTTGTCAAGGACTGAAGTGAAACTGCCTGTATTAAAGTAATGTAATGCCATAAGGCAAGAATTGTGGTAAAAGTCTGATTTCTGCAGAAGTATAGACTTAGCTAAAAGTTAACCAGCAATTGTTTCACAGCTTGCCTTCCTGTAATTGCTTAATGCTTAAGAGTCACATATCCTTGACTGGTGTAAGATTTGTGACTTCCCCAATTGCTTCCTTTTTTTTTGAGACAGAGTCTTGCTCTTGTTGCCCAGGCTAGAGTGCAGTGGTGTCACCATAGCTCACAGCAACCTCAAATTCCTGGCTTCAAGTGATCCTCCTGCCTCAGCCTCCTGAGTAGCTGGGACTACAGGTACACCACTGTGCCTGGCTAATTTTTCTATTTTTAGTACGGACAGGGTCTCACTCTCGCTCAGGCTGATTTCAAACTCCTGAGCACAAGCAATCCTTCAGCCTCAGCCTCCCAGGTTGCTCAATTGCTTCTGGAGTTAACATGGCTATTGTATGTCCCTGTCTTTTACAAATGCTCCTCAGAAGTTTCACATACCACTTATGCTTACATCTCATTGACTAGAACTTAGTCATGTGGCCATAGTCAGTTGCAAGACAGACTGGGAAATGTAGTCTTGCTTCTGGGAGTCAGGAGCCCAGCTAAAAACCTGTTTGTCTTTTTTTTGTTAAACAAGAGGGGAAACAGATTTTTGTGGGGAAACTAGAATCTGGATAACTTTTCTTTGCTGTGAACTCCTGCAGCACAGGGCTTTCTTCATCTCTGAATCCCCAGCACTCCACGGGTACTCAGTAACGTGAAATTCCTTAGAACGTGAAGGGGCACTCACAAGCTTTGGAATTGCACTCTACCTTTAGCAGACGGTTGGCATCGCCCTACTATGAATGGCAAGATAGAGATCTTCTAGAGACGCTTCAAAATGTAGCAGGAGGACCATGGGCTTGACAGTCAGAAATCCTTTCTCTGTCACTTATTTCCTATGTAACACAAAGCAAAGTTCCTAACCCTAAGTACCCTTATCTTTAAAGTAAGAATAAAAATTTCTACCTCAATGGTGAGTTATTGTTCAATGGGCACAGAGCTTTTATAATATTTGGGGTGATGAAAATGTTAGGGGAATAGTGGTGATGACTGCATAGCACTGTGAATGTAATTACTACCACTGAAATGTACACTTACAAAGGGTTTAGAACATTTTTTATTATTTATTTCAAGATATTATGAGGGTACAAACGTTTTGGTTACATTTTATGTCTTTGCCTCACCCAAGCAAGGTTTAGAGGCTTGACCTTCCCCTCTACAATGCACACCGTGTCCATTAGTTGTGAGGTTACTCCCCCACCCCCCTAATCCCTGGAGAATATTACTACTGTGTGAGCACCATAGTGTTGATCAGTTAGTGCCAATTTGATGACGAGTACATGTGGAGGCTATTCCTCCGATCTTGTGATACCTCACTGCAAATAATGGGCTCAAGCTCAATCCAGGAAAATATAAGAGGTGCTAGATCACTGTTGTTTCTTATAATTGAGTAATATTCCATTGTATACATATACCAAATTTTAGTAATCCACTCAAGGATTGATGGGCACTTAGGTTGTTTCCACATCCTTGCAATAGTGGATTGTGCCGCCATAAACATTCGGGTGCAGATGTCTTTATTATAGAATGGGGTTTAGATAATTTCTAATGCACAAGTTTGCCATATTTCTGTGCCACATATGAGTTTATGGAAGAACACGACAAGGAAAACCATGAAAAACGCAAAAGGAAAAAGCCATCACAAAAGGTGGTCTGGGATGGAGTGAGAGATGAGTGACAGTGGTCGGAAGACAGTAATTACGTTTTCCAGACACAATTTTACCTGTAACCAGAATCCTTTGCAGTCTCTTGGCAACATGCAGACCTCACAGAGAAATGCCTGCCATGCAGAATTAGTGATGCAGGGATCCTCTCGCGACCTTCAGGGCAGGATTGATGGTGCTTATATTTGCAAACTTGGAAAAACTTTATAAATCGAGCTGGGTAAGACAGAGTTCACTTAGTCTGGTCAGAACTGGTCATTCAACTTCAATTCAATCAACACTTAATGAGTACCTCTGTGCAGTCTTTAAGGCTATCTATGAATATCTTCTCGCCTCCTGGACATAAGGTCAAATTTCACTCCCTCCCCACCCAACCCTGTCTTAGCTTTGGCAAATGAAAGAAGAAAAGTAACGTGTGTCATGCCAGGTGGAGGGAGTTTCCCTTCCTTTTTCCTGCCTCAGTGATTGCAGAAGCCTCCATCACCTGTGCCTATGAGTCACTACAATGAGCTACACTTGCCACCCTGCAAGAGACAGGTAGCATGAGCGAGGGATAAACTTTTGCATGGGATGCCACTGAGCCTTCGGGATTACTTGTTGCTGCAAGATTACTCAACCTGTCCTGACTGATGCTCGGGATGTTCCACCCTGGGCTAACGTAGAGACTAAACTCTGGAGTTAGAGAGCCCAAGTTTCAATGCCAGTTAGCTACTTTCTCACTGTGTGATCTTGGAGAAATCAATGAACTTCTCTGTGCCTTATTTCCCACATTTACAAAATGGGATAATAATGGAAGTCACCTATCTCATAAGGTTTTTGTGAGGATTAAACTATGTAAGCTACTTAGCTCAATACCAGGCACATAGTAAGTCCTCAAGAATGTTTGATGATGACGATGATGATGATGACGATGATGATGTTGACCTCATTTAATTCTCACGACAACTCTATGTAAGACATGTTGTTGTGTTAAGCAATGAGGTTTCAAAACTGTTGCTGCAGCATAGCATGCCCTGAGCCACACAAGTAATAAGAGAAAGTTCTGAGATTAGAATCCAGCCCCGAACACCAGTCTGCCTTTGGGGCATCGTTCCCTGTCCCTGGAAGCTGTCCAGCTCAGGCCTCTGGTCGCTTCTTCTCATTTGGTCCCAATTCTCTCTCTAGATGGCTCATTCACTTCCTCAGCTTCTCCAGTGACTGCATCCGTGCGAAAGATCCCCCCGAGGCAGAGACTCAGAGCTACAGCCACCAACCCTGGTCCCTCAGAGACTGGGCTTCGCTCTCATACCTAGAAGGCACATCCCAATCCCTTAAACTTGGGATCCACTTGATTTCTTTCTGCACCACACTCACCTCTTGGTCTGCTCAAACCAAAGAATTTATTTAAACCATTAAAAAAATAGGCCGGGCATGGTGGCTCATGCCTGTAATCCTAGCACTCTGGGAGGCCAAGGTGGGAGGATTGCCTGAGGTGAGGAGTTCGAGACCAGCCTGAGCAAGAGTGAGACCCCGTCTCTACAAAAAATAGAAAAATTAGCTGGGCGTGGTGGCGCATGCCTGTAGTCCCAGCTACTCAGGAGGCTGAGGCAGGAGGATTGCTTGAACCCAGAAGTTTGAAGTTGCTGTGAGTGAGGCTGACGCTACTGCACTCTAGCCTGGGTGACAGAGTGAGACTCCGTCTCAAAAAAAAAAATAAATAAACCAAACAACAAACCATAAAAAAAAGGAATTGGCACACAAGGTAAAAAGATCCAGAAGATGCCAAAGGGTGAAGAGAGATACCCGCCTCTCAGCCTGTCCTCTGGTCTCCAGTTCCCCTCCCAGAGGCAGCCAGGGTGACCGTTTTTCTCAATGTATTAGGAGGTTTTGATTCAGTTCCTCATCTCTCTCTCCTGCTGCACCACCCTGGGAGTGCCCCTGTGCAGGGCGTGCCATGGCCGCCCTGCGGCTGCACCCACCGCTCCCCCGCCAGCAGAACCTCTTTCCTTCCTGCCTCCAAATCCTGCACATCCTGCTGCTTCTCTCCAAGCCACCTTCTCCAGGAAGAATTTTTTTTAGCAATTCCAGCTGTTGTTACTCAGCTCTCTTCTTCCTGACAACAGGACTTACTATTTCTGTCCCATAATTGGACATTTTGTCTTATCCAATGTATCAGGTGCCAGTTTCCAATTGCTTGCTGTGGGCTGCCTGCCCCTCCCCAGTTAGCCGGGGTTGCTGGCCCATCCCCGAGGCTCCACGATCGGCCTGTGACTCCCAAATCTACTCTCCTGAGCTTCAGGCAGACATTTCCAGTTGAGACTGGGCATCTTCCCAGCTGTCCTATGGGAATGTCCAAACCTGAATTCATCCTTTTTGCCCTTAACTTACTCTACTTCCTAATCTCCTCTCTCAATGAATGGCATCAACATCTATTCAGTCATCTGAACACGAAACTTCGGTCACCTCGACTCCAAACACCTCCCCACCTCCTCCTCCAGCCCCATCCAGGAGGTGTGTGTGGGAGGGTCAGGGAGCCAGCATCACAAGGCCTTTCGATTCTATAACAGCGACGTCTCTCGAATCCATCCCTTTCTCTACACTCCCACCATCTCTTGCCTGGTTTATGGAACTTGCTTCCAAATTGCTTTCCCTCCCTACAACCTCTCTCCCTGTCAATTCTTCCTCTCCTCCCTTGGCAGTGTCACCTTTCTAAAGGACAGTTGTGATCATTTCACTTTCCTACTCAAAACCTTTTCAGGGCTCCCTGCTTGCCCTCTGGCCCTTCGTGACTCACCCCCTGAACTCCTCCCCTCAATCCCCCTGTCACCTCCTGCCGCACCCTGAAATTCTGCAGCCAGGCTTCACTCTCCTACCCTTCCTCCTCTCAGTCCCTTGACTCCATCCTTCCTCCTCTCCTCTGCCTGTCTCTAGCCAGACCCAAGGCTAGCACAAATGTCATCTTCTTTGTGAGGCCTTTCCCTTCCCCTCCAGCCCTGACCGCCCCCTCTTGGGTGGAATCCATTCCTTTTTCCCTGTGTCCCTGCACATTGTTCTTGACACTTACATGTCACAGCTGTGCCCACCTGAGTGAGCAGACATCACTCGTTCATTTTAGCATTCCCAGTGACAAACTGGGTGCCTGGTTGCTGAGGAGACAGATATTCAATCTATGTCTACGTGATGTGCTAATTGATTAATTAAGTGATGGTTGTATAATTTTAAAATCTGCAAACAAGGAGGTTGTGATGTTCAATCTTTAAGGGAAGCTATAAAATTCCATCATTTGGAGCTCCCCGGTGTCTCTACAAGTCAGCCCTTTTCCATCTCTCCCTCCTCCCCTCCCTGCCTCCCTTCCCTTCTTCTTTCTTTCATCCTTCCAATAGTTATTGAGGGTCCCCTCTGTGCCTGGCCCTGGGCTGGGCTCCAGGGATACCAAGGATAGTAAGGAATCTTTTCTGCTTTCAAGAAGCTCACAGTGCAATGGGAGAGGGAGGGAGTGTAGGGATATTGCCACCCGACACTACCTCCCCTTTCCCAGGGCAGCTGCCTTTAACTGACAGGCCAGCAGGTCTGGTCCTGCTGTTTCTCTCCTGCTTGTCCACTGTGGCAGTGTCACGCATATTTCCCAGCTGCTCCCAGTTCCTCTGCAGGCCACCCTCTTCACCGCTGGTCACTGCCTGAAACTCCCAGTCCTGGGACCCCGATAGAAGAAGGCCCCACCCCACTGGTACCACAGAGGAGATTCAGAGGGGCAGGCTTCCTCCTCTGACTTGAGAAGAGGTCCGCAGGCCTCCCCAGACTATCAAAGCAGTCCATGCACAAAGCAGCTTAAGATCCCTGATGTAGCTTCACGTTAAGGCCACATCCGGGTAACATGCCCAGGGTCATCAGCAACTTAGACAGTAGAATGGGGTCCATCACCAGACCTGCCCTGCAACATCACCTCAGAGGGACCTCCGCTTTCTGAGGGGTCCTGCACAACGACCACTCCTCCATGCAGCCCCTCGGGCAGTGCATTTGGCAGGAAGATTTGACTGGGTTCCATAAAACGTACCAAGTGCCGTCAAATGCAGAGTCTTCTCAGGGGCTGGAGGACAGAGATCTTTCAAGTGTGGCCCAGAGATGCGTGAGGTCTGAAAACTATTGCTGGTCAAAGATGAGAAAAGTATAGATATTGAGAATAAGAGTTTAGAAATCCTATGACAATATAACGATAAAATAAAGCTTGTATTTTGTATGTGTTTTTAAAAAAACAAAGACCAAGGCTTGTATTTTGTACATATGTTTCATTTTATTTTACAAAATCATCAATCTGCCATGGACTGGAAATTTACAAAAACAAAAACTAACCAAAAATACTGGCCTTTTCTCCACACGGAGTTTTTGAGAATCGCCATTGTGTGGGGGGCTGGCGGCACTGGATACAGTGGACAGAGAGCTGGGGAGAGAGGGTGCAGCGGACAGATGCTCTGGAAAGCAGATGACTAAAATGCTGGACGCGGAAGAGAGCATTGCCCGGCAGAACTGGGGAAGGCGGCAGGAGGAGGAAGCGTCTGAGCTGTGTTGTGCCCAGTCCACAGGTGGAGATGCTGCCTTCCGAATGTTCCAGGCAACGGTTCCGCAGGAGCTAAGGCAAGGAGGGTAAAGCGGGAGGTGTATCAGGGAAGGTGGCTGTTGGGGCCTATGCCCATGTGAGTGTGTGTGTGTGTGTGTGTGTGTGTGTCTGCGGGCAGTGAGGTGGGGTTGGGGGGGTCGGGATAGAGTGGGAAAGTGGCCCGAAAGCGCTACTGTGAGCCATCCACGGATGGCCTTGGAAACACGCTGAGGGCTCGGGGCCTTTTCAGTAGGCTGTGAAGAGCCATGCATCTATTTTGAGCAGGGTATGAAATTACCACATCTGAGCTCTAAATGATAATATTTGTTGAGCCGCACTAAATTTAAGAAGCGTTCAGGCACTACTGTCTCAGAGAAGGGAATTTTCCTCTTCCATCAGAATGTGCAAATATCAGAGATTGATTTCCACGCCTGGATGAACACGTGCAAGGATGTGCACGAATGAGGAATGCTCTGGAAAACCAATTGGCCTCTGTTGCCGTCTCCTTTCCTCTCCCTTCTCGCTTCCTCTCTCCATCTGTGGTGGGCTGAACAATGGCCCCACAAAGATGTCCATGTTCTAATCACTGGAACCTGTAAATGTGACCTTATATGGCAAAAGGGATTTTGCAGATGTGATTAAATTAAGGTTTTTGAGATGGAGAGAGTATTCTGGATTATCTGGGTGGGACCAATATAATCACAAGAGGCCTTGTAAGTGGGAAGCAGGAGGGCCAGAGCGAGTAGTAGCAGAAGTGACGGAAGTGACAACAGACGCAAGAGGTGGGCACGATGCCAGGGAAGCCGTAAGCCCAGGAGTGCAGGAGGCCTCTAGAAACTTGAAAAGGCAAGGAAATGGACTTGCTCCTGGAGCCGCCGAAGGAACCAGCCCTGCCAACACCTTGATTTTAGCCCAGTAGAACTAATTTTAGGACTTCTGACATCTAGGCTAGAAGAGAATAAATTTGTGACTTTTCAGCCACTAAGATTGCAATAATTTGTCACAGCAGCAGTAGGAAACACACCTGCCTCCCCTCCTCCCCTCCCCTCTCTCTCTTTCTCTCCCCTCTCACTTAGCACTGTCCCACAGCACCTGTTGTAATGATGCAAATGTCCTGTATCTGCATTGGTAGCCTCAAGCCACATGTGGCCACTGAGCCCTGGAAATATGGCTCCTGTGGCTGAGCCACCGAATTTTAAATTGTGTTTAATTTTCATTAATATAAATTTAAATAGCTGCATGTGGCTATTGGCTACCACATGGAACAGGGCAGCAACTTTTACTACAATGAAAACAGAGAAGGAAAATAGAGAGGCCAAGAAGTCCTCAGGCAGGATGTCATGGTGCACGTTGTCCGTGCTAGAAGTCAGAATACTGCAAAGGTGGAAGCGAGTCCTTCCGCTTTAAGCCAGTGATGCACGTTTGAACCTGTCTGTGTCCACTGGGTCCCTTGGGAGCCGGAAGCCTCAGAGTTCTCACCTGACTTTGATGTGTTGCCTTACGTAGATCGCTGCCTGGGGAAGGACAGGAATAATGTCCACCGAGCATTAGCAAAGCACTGGTCGTGGGTGTTAAGCATTTTTCCAGATGATCACATTTGAACATCACAGCAAACCCGGGAATTAGGCATTTTTATTCCTTGTTACAGGTGAGGAATAGGAGGATTAGAGAGGTGGGCGACTTGTCTGAGCCCCCAGGCTGTGAGGTGTAGGGAAGGTGTTTAGAGCCAGTTCTAAGGCCACGGCCCTTTCCACTGCCCCTCTGGGTTCCCCTAAACGCTCCTGAGCATCTGCGTCCTCACCTGTGACACCGGGCCAGCAGTCCCCGTTGCTGTCTACCCTCTCAGAAGGTTAACAGGACTAAATGAAGGAATGACCCTGAAATGGTGACAAGGCAAAGTGCTGAATGCACCCGAGGGAGGGAGGTGATATTTTCTAAAAATACAAACAAGGCACAATGCTCTGAGATGGCTCTGCACTCTCCCTGATATTGAAAATACTTTAAATTTTCCATTTAAGAGATGCCTGAGGCCCTGCCTGTTTCAATCATGTAAAAACCAATATCAGTTTGGAAAGGTTATAGCTGCCTTTCCAATTCCAGTCAACATTAAAAATGCAAATGTTTGCTATTTAAATATAGCCTTTGGCCACCAGCTCAGAGTGTTCGGGACTTAAGGTGAACCGCAGTGGGCGCCATCTCCCGAGGGCTCTGCCTGCTCTGCAGGAAGGAGGCAGAGGACATCCAGAACAGTCTGTGTCACACCAGGATGACTTCCAGCCCCGCGAAGGTCTGGGTCCTCAGAGGTTGTCCAGTTTCAGCCAACGAATCAGACATCCATTCATTAGGGACAGGGACCCTGCTGGTTTTCTTTGTCCTTGTGTCCCTAATACCTGGCCCAGTGCCTGCTTCAGAGTAAAAGCTCAAGGAGTATTTGTTGAATAGATGAATTCATTCAGTCGCCATCTGTTTTTGGATATTCTCTCATGTCCCTGGCACTGTGCTGGGCCTTCAATTGATACAGAAATGAACCATTTGGGGAAATCAGTCCCAAGTAATTTACCGTCTAAGAAGGATGGTAAGATGTGCAAATAAATAATAATAACTTAAAATAGTATCAAGTTAACCTCACCATCAGTGCTACTTCTGGAGGTCTGTCAACAAACAACAGGTGTTTGGGTGGCCAGACACCAGGACCTGAGTGACCCAGAAGCAACTGGACAGTGATGTCAGAAAAGCCAGCTTCTTGGAGGAGATGCCAAGACCATTCTGGGTGGGCTGATGTCCTTGGTGGTCACCTCCACTCAGATTGTGAGCTCCATGGGGACTGGACTACTTCTTATGCAGCTCTACTCCAAGGCCTTACAGGGGCCTGACACATAGTAGGAAAGCAACATGTGCTGAATAAACGAATGAATATTAGGAACCCATAAAAGCATCATAATGAGAAACATTTATTGAGTGTTTATTATGTACCAGACATTTCATATACATCTTCTTTTTTTCTTTTTTTTAAGACAGAGTCTCACTTTGTCACCTGGCTAGAGTGCAGTGGTGTCATCATAACTCACTGCAACCTCAAACTTCTGGGCTCAAGTAATCCTCCTGCCTCAGCCTCCTTTGTAGCTGGGACTACAGACCCTTGCCATGATGCCCAGCTAATTTTTCTATTTTTGGTAGAGGCAGGGTCTCACTCTTGCTCAGGCTGGTCTTGAACTCCTGAGTTCAAGCAATCCTCCAGCCTGGGCGTCCCAGAGTGCTAGGATTACAGGAGTGAGTCACCTCGCCTGGCCATCTTCTTAATTAATTATAACAGTCAGGAGGCAGAAACCACATCAGTTACTTGTACAGAGAGAATTTAATGTAAAGGGTTGTTAATTAGTTAAAAAGTTGTTAACTGGGCAACCATCAATAAAAGGGTAAAATGAGAACTGGTCTAGTCCATTTAGGCTACTATCACAAAATATTATAAACTGAGTATTTGATAAACAACAAAAATTTATTTCTCACAGTTCTGGAGGTTGGGTAGTCCAAGATCAAGGAGCTAGAAGAGCTGGTGGCTGGTGAGCACCTGCTTTTAGCTCGTAGATGACTCCTTCTCACTGTGTCCTCATGTGGTGGCAGGGGCTGGCCAGCTCTCCGAGGTCTCTTTTATGAGGGTACTAATCCAATTCATGGGGGCTCCACCTCATGCTCTAATCACCTCCCACAGGCCCCCACCTCCTAATAGCATCACTTTGAAGGTTGGGATTTTACCATATGGATTTGGGAGGGAGACGCACACATTCAGACCATAACAAGAACTAAAAGGTGTAGCAGAGAGATAGCAACTGCAGGAAGCGCCTCTCACCCTACGGATGAGGGACCGTAGGGGGAAACATTAGGGTTATTAAAATGGGTTAGTTTCGAAGGGGGAGCCCATGAGCTGAAACTCAGAGCCCTGCGGAGGGGACACTGCTAGGCTGGTGCTGGTGTCTGTGAGTTGGGTGTGATGAGGCTGATCCTGCCAGTATTGGAAAAACTGCAAACTGGCTTCAGCTATTGCTGTGGGGGGGGGGGGGGCGTGCTGCCGCCAGGCTAAAGGCATTGCAGAGGTGATGCTCACAGAAAGACAGCAGACAGGAGCCTCCAGCAGCACACGGTGGGGGGGGAGCGAGTCTAGGCTCCCCCTCCAGCTGTGCAGCGCCCTCTAGCGCCCCCACTGGCAGGACGTAGGGGGGGTCAGCAGCCGAGCAGAAACGTGCTTTGCACCTCCCCAGGCCCAGCCCCGCGGAGCAGAGTACAGAAGAGTTTGGAGCTGAGATGCCAGGACTTCTTAACTCGTATGAGAATTGTCCCATCCACGCTGTGACACAGGTACTGCTGTTATTTCCATCATACACAGAGGAAACTGAGGGTCTGGGGATGTCGAGGTGACTTGCCTCGCAGGTTGAAGTGACAGAGCCCTGATGTGAAACCAGGTGCGTCTGCCCTTGGTGGCAGTGCACCACCAAGTTTCTTTCTGCTTTTATGTTAGCAAGGTGACAGGACAGATTGGAAGTCCCAGTGCTGGCAGGCTGGAGCTGGGCTGGGGTAGGGTGGGAGGGAGGTTCAGGCATTGCCTGTTGCAGGGAAGCAGACGTGGGCCAGTCCTGACAGTCTCCCAATAAGCCGCTAAGTGTCCACCAGCTTCGGTCATTCCTGCTATGAAGCTGACACATGTCATTGACCCTACCAGCTCCACAAGACAATGATTTTCTTGTTAGAAAGTGAGAGAAATCATCTCTTACACTTTACTGTCCTGTTCTGTAAGAAACTGAGATCTTTGTTCTTTGACCAAAAATTAGCCGCCACCACCACCAAACACCTCTCCATGCTTCAAGACGCAGTGCAAATGTCACCTCCTCTGAGAAGGCTTCCGGATCTCTACAGAGCCAGTCATGCCCTTATGGGCGCTTGCACAGGACTTGTCACAGACTCCTGCATGGGGTTCCTTGTCTGTATCCTACACTAGACTGTGGGCTCCTTGAGGGCCTGGGTCACATGGTGGGCACCCGGTCCCTAATTATTGTAAAGGTTTCTCTCTTCCAGAAGCCGGCTTCTGTGGGAGCACTGGGTATGTCAGGACCATATTTCCTAACTCATTCTCTGACTCCCAAATGTGCTCAATCTAGTGGTGAAGCCATGTTGAAAAAAACTTCAGAAAAACAAAAATCCAATGGCTTTGCCTTTCACTTGCCCCCTCTTCCAATCTATTCTTCATGCTTCAGTCCGATGCAAACGCGACCATGTTCATAAATCTCTGCTAAAACCTTCCAAAGGCTTCCCATTGCTCTCAGGATGAAGACTAAACCCTCAGTGTGGTCTCCAAGGTCTTCCAGCATCAGGCCCGGCCCCTCTCCAGCTTCGGACCTTACCACTCCCGGTCCCCTTCTTCCCGCCCCCTGCTCCTCCTTCCAGCTGCTGAACCGCCTTCAGCCTGCCGATCTCACCATGTTCTTTGCATCTGCTATTTGCAAGTGGGTTTTCCTCTCCCCAGAACCCGCTCCCCTTCTTCCCTTGGCCTGAGTCCCTCCCACCTGTCTTTTAGGTTACTCGATGCTCCTGGAGCAGCCGGTTCCTGATCCTGACTCACGTCCCCTGAATTGTCATGGCCTGCATTTGGTGAGTCCTCCTCACTAGGTGTCAAGCTCCCAGGCACGTGGCAGGTACTCTGTAAGATCAATTAAATTAATTAATTTAAAACTTAACAACAACAACAAAATCTAAGAGAAGTCTCCCCAAGTGATTGGGGAAGTCACAGTCTGCCTAAGACGTGGCGAAGTAACTTTCTCCCGGTGTCTGGGGGCCACGTGGAGAGAGGACCTCTAGAACGGGGGAGAGGGTCCCAGAGGTGGAGGCAGGAGAATGGGGTTGGAGCCTGGGAGCCCTGGAGGCAGCCAGTTTATTGCTGTGAGTGTTAGCTACTTCATCTCTAGAATGGGTATAAAAATGCCTGTCTTTCCCAACACGCAGGGTGGTGGTGGCCCGGCCTGTGTGCAAACACTGTGCAAACTGTGCAGAGCTGTGCAAATGTCAGGAATAATCGTTTCCGCCGTCACTGTCTTGAGGAGTCAGTCCAGGCCACTGCCTTGCGGGCTTTCTTCACAGCAGCCCAAACCCGGGCCTCAAGCTTCTCGTCTCCTTCCCCCCTGGAGCCAGGCTGCAGCTCCTTCCAGAGAAGACACATCAAAGCCCCAGCGGAGGATTTTTATAGCTCAACATCGGACAAGCTTCCCCTTCTTCAGAGAGAGAGAGTCTGACGGAAAGGCGGGAGGCTAATCTAAACTTCCTGCCCCGGCCGGTGCTGTCCCTGCACCTGAGTCCTTTGAGGCGAGGCCTGTGGCTGCTCCTGCCTTTTGTCTGTGTCATTCATGGTCCCCCTGCCTGCTGTTTCCCTTTGAGATTTTCTCACTGTTCCCTGTGGGAGCCAGAGACACTCTCTGGGCAATAAACAGGACCCCGGGCACCCCCATCACCCCAGGCCCCCAGAGCAGTAACAAGGGGCAGAGCTCCTGGAACATTATCCAGCCGCAGGGATGGGGCACTCTGAAGAATTAAAATCCTCCTGAACTTGACTCCTTAATGAGGCAAATTACACCCATGGCATATAAACATTAATGAACCTATTATATGTCAGGTATTTAACATGCACCACATCACTTAAATTTCACATCAGATGTCCTCATTTTAGAAGGAAGTCAATTGAGGATCAGAAAGGTTTTGGTTAGATGGATAAATAGATGGGTAGATGGATGGAGGTATGGATGGACGTGTGGATACGTGGATATGTAGATGAATGGGCGGATGGGTGGGTACAGGGGTGGATAGGTGGGTGAATGAACGGAGAAACTTCTTGTCAGAGTCCAGGGGAAGTGGCTGAATCTCCCCAGAAAGGCAGAGCGGCCATGTCACATGTGGGTTCACAGGATCTCCCTGTGGCTGCCATTTTGCAAATCGCTGCAGGGCTTAGGTGTGCTGAGGATGGCTGCAGAGACAACGTGGGGCCTGGAGATTCGGTGACAGGTGCAGAGATCCAGGTGCCAGAGGCGGTGGGGCCAACAGTGAGTGTGGTGGGAGGCAGAGAAGACATCGTCCAGAGGAGGGGTCCCCACTGGGGTCTCCCAGAGATAGAGAGATGGTGGTGGTGGGAGGAATTTGAAAGAGAAGGGGGTTACATAATGGTGAAAGTTGGAGTGAGATCCCACATGCTGTAAGGTATCATTTCCAGTAGTTAAGCCCTTATTTATAAAGGCTCCACAAGGCTGTGTCCCTGCCTCAGGGCCAGTGGAGGTTTTAGAAGTACAGTACAAATTGTGCTAAAAGGAACAATTCAACACATATCCTTGGCTAAAAAGGCGGTGGGGGGAGGAGCATTCCTCGGCTTTGTTTTGTCCCACTCCACTCCTGGCTGTCCAAGCACGGCCCACTCAGGCTGCCTGGTGACCTATGACCTATGGCCCAACACTGAAAGGGAGCTGGGCCAATCAGATTCCCAGCTCAGGAATGTGAAACAGGAAATGCTGAGACAGACAGGCAGCAGCAGGGCCAGAGGCCACAGGAATGCCTTGGAAGATTCCACACCATGGAGTTAGAGCTATGAGGGCCACTGAGGAGGAGGGAGCCGGAGCCAGCAGAGAACTGGTCGGTAGAAGGTGTGCAGTGACAGAGAGACCACGAGGTCCAGGAGAGGCAGAGGCACTCAGGGCCCCTCAGTGCCCGCCCCAGTCCTGACTCCACCGCACGTCCTTTGTCCTGAGGTAGTGGGGTATCTGCTGCAACAGGCCTCCCCAACAGGTTGGTTCTGGGTGAAGATGACCTGACCCTCAGTCCGTGGTGGCTCTGTAGGTTATGACAAGGACATTTAAGAGCCATGTGAGCAAGACAGAGTCCAGCAGCGATGATCAACACCTTCCACCACATCCCAGGCAATGCAAGAGGAAGCTGGCTTTGGAGGCCTTCGCAGGATCTGAGCCGTGCCTCAGGAAGGGGGACAAGACGTGCAGAAGTGACTTACGTGGACTCGGGAGCTAGTCTGTCTCCAATCCCAGCTTCTCTTCCAACTGGAAGAGCTTGGGAAACATGTACCCTTCTAAACCTTTGTTTCCGCATATCTAAAAAGGGACAAGAATAGACCCTCCTGTCTCAGGTTGTTGGGGGCGTTTAGGAGGGTGGGGGGACCTGGACAGCACGATGCCTGGCCGCAGGTAAATCCTGTTCTTTAGCCACTGTGATTACGTGCACAAGCTCCTGTGTGAAAGGCAAGAGGTGCTATAAGAAGGTGAGAGGCTGGGTGTGGTGGCTCATGCCTGTAATCCCAGCACTTTGGAAGGCTGAGGTGGGAAGATCACTTGAGGCCAGGAGTTCAAGACCAGCCAGGGCAACATAGCAAGACACCATCTCTACAATGAAAATTTTAAATTTTAAAATTAGCTGGGTATGGTAGCCCATTCCTTAGTCCCCACTCCTCTAGAGGTTAAGGCAGGAGGATCGCTTGAGCCCAGGAGGTTGAGGTTGCAGTGAGCTATGATCATGCCCCTGCACTCTAGCCTGGGCAACAGAGCAAGACTAAAAAAAAAAAAAAGAGGTTGAGGAATCTCTTCCCCTGCAGAATTTTCCACCTGAAATGACCAGTGTGGGCCTGTGCATGGACAGGAGCACACCCCCCCTCTCTGTCGCCCTCGGGGACCCTGTGAGGAAGGAGGCTTTCTGAACCACCCTGGCTGCAGACCGGCCTTACTTAGCCAGGCTTATTAATAGGAGCGTGTCCATTTCTGTCTTAAAATAGCCATAGAAAGTTATTTAAAATGAGCTTCGGTTGGGTGGTCAGATCACTTTTTATTGTCTTCCTCTCAGGAGAGCTCCAGGATTCTCTCATATTTTCCTATTTCATTTTTAGTAAGACAGTCATAACAGGAAGATCCTTTGCTCTGTGTGACTTCCCGAGTCAAGGACGCCAGGCTGTGTGAGGGGTCTCATTTATATGTGCCAGGATCTGAACCAGGTGCTGACAAACACCAGATGAGATGTAGGCCCTCACTTCATAGAATTACAGTCTTGTGGGAGAAACGGACAACAAACACATCATTTACATTGTGCTGAGTGTTGCGAAAGAAAAGCAGAGATGCTGTGGGGGCAGAGACCACCACCTCCCGACTTAGTCCAGGGCTTAGGGCTGCAGCAGAGCTATTCCTTGCAGAGTTGATGTTAAGCCAAGACCAGGCCTTCACCAGAAACCAAACCTGCCAGCACTTTAATCTCGGACTTCCTAGCTTCCAGAACTGTGAGAAATTAATTTCTTATGTTTATAAATTACCCAGTCTCAGGTATTTTGTTATAGCAGCAGAAACAGAATGAGACACATACCTTAGATTCAGTTACTGGAAGATCACTGAAGTCTGTAGCAGATTGTAGTTTTCAAAGTGGTGTCTTTAAGCTGCATCCTCACATGGCAGAAGCGATGGAAGGGCGAATGGCTCCCTCCTACCTCCTTTATAACATCACTAGTCCCATTCATGAGGGCTCCACCTTCATGACTTAATCACCTCCTAAAGGTTCTACCTATCATGTTGGTGATTAAGTTTCAATGTATAATTAGCTGGGCATGGTGGCATGAGCCTGTAGTCCCAGCTGCTTGGGAGGCTGAGGCAGGAGGATCCCTTGAGCCCAGGAGTTTGAGGTTGCAGTGAGCTATGATGATGCCACTGCACTCCAGCCTGGGTAACAGAGAGAAGCCCTGTCTTGGAATAAAAAAAAAAAAGTTTCAACACATGAATTTGGGGAGGACACATTCAGAATGGTTTTCAGTTACTATCTGGATCTCTGCTGCGTTTATTATTGTTGAACATTACCTGCTCCATGAAACTGTCTACATCGTCCATCTGGTTACCACACACTTCCAGTCCTAGACAGACCTCTGGCCACTTCAGCCCTCCCCCACTTCATGTACCCCTCTGTCCACCTCTTAATGAGAATGCTCCGTGAGGGCCTGAGAGACTCTGAGAGAAAGAGAGAGTGAGAGAAGAGAGGGATCCCAAGATGGAATCCAGTCTTTCTGTAACCTAATCTCGTGACATCCCATCACACTGGCCCTATTCTCTTTGTTAGAAATGAATCACTAGTCTCCCCTATACTCCAAGGCAGGAGATTACACAGGGCATGAATACCAGAAGTGAGGGGTCACTGGAGCCATCTCAGAGACTATGACGGGGCCAAAGGAGATTATTACAGCAGGTAATACCTGAGCTACACTCAGATGGAGCTAGCTAGGTGGAGAGCTAGGTAAGACTGGCCTAGGCAGAGAAGGCTGTGTGTGAAATAACCTGGAAGTGAGAGTGAGAGAGAGAGAGCACCTGAGGTTGCAGGAACTGCAAGTTCAGCAAGGTTGTAGTAGGCTGCCCTCCACGTGGAGATTAGAGTGCAAATTGTTGAGATATGTTTGACGGCTAATTTTGTTATCCAATGGATCAACTGTGTCACCCAAGTTAATGTCAAATTCCTTGCTTAATATGCTCTTGTCTACCGTGTTTTAACCAAATTTTAAATAATCAACAATTGAATGTTTCACATAGAGAACAAAGCTTCTTTACATAATAAGATAAAGAAATTGAACATACAACCTCTTTCCTCTGCAAAAACAGTTGAAAACTGTCAGAATGGTTTTCCAGTAGAGAACATTTACATATCATTACAAATGTGAAAAGCATGACTAGAATTTCCACTTATCAGTGGGTGAAGATTTCCTCACACTTTGGAATGTATTTATTTAATTTTTAAATAAAATTTTACATTGAACTATAACATACACAGAAAACTGCCCAAGTAATAAAAGTACAACTCAATGAGTTTTCACAAAGTAAAGTGTCATTCAGATTTAAAAACATAGATCACTGTTGTCCTCCAAAGCTCTCCCATGCCACCTCCCAGTCACTAATCTTCTCTCCCCACAAAGATAACCAATATCCTGATTTCTATTATCATAGAGTAGTTTTGCCTGTTTCAACTTCATATAAATGGAATCACACAGTCTATACTCTTTGCACTTGGTACTCATCATTCATTTCCGTGAGATTCATCCGTATTGTTGGATATAGCAATAGTTGGTTTTCACTGCTGTATAGTATTCCACTGACTAGATCACAGTTTATTTATCTATTCTACAGTGAATAGAACTTTAAGTTATTTCCAATTTTGGGGAAATTACAAATTGCACTGCTATAACCATTCGTGATTATGCCTTATGATGTATATATGTATACATTCTGTTGGGTCTATGCCTAGGAGTGGAATTCCTGGGTCACGGGTTTGTATATATTTAAACTTAGTTGATATTGACAGTTTTCCTAGGTGGCTGCACTAATTTGCACTACGAGGAGCAACGTGAGTTCCCTTTGCTCTACATCTACATCCTCACACCCAGCTTATGTCATCAACATTTTTACTACAAGCTATTCTGAAGAGTGTGTAGTGATAACTTATTGAGGTTTATTTGCGTTTCCCTAATAACTAATGATGTTGAGCACTTTTTCCTATGATTCGCCTTTCAAATATTTTCTTTTGTGAAGTGTTTGTTTATACTTTTGCTCACTTCTCTATTGGGTTGTCTTTTTCTCATTGTTTTGCAGACATTCTTTATGTACTGTATTAATTTCCTAGAGCAGCCATAACAAAGTACCACTGACTGGGTGGCTTAAATAGCAGAAATGTATTGTCTCACAGTTCTGGAGGCTAGAAGACTGAGATCAAAGTGTGGACAGAGTTGGTTCCCTCTGAGGGCTTTGAGAGAAAGTCTGTTCCATGTTTCTCTCTTGGCTTCTGGTGGTTTACTGGCAATTTTGGGTGTTCTTTGGCTTATAAAACTCTACCTTCATCTTCACGTGGCATTCTCTCTCTGTGTGTATCTCCGGAATTTGGAAATTGTGTCCAAATTTCCCCTTTTATGAGAGCACTAGTTATATTGGTTTAGGGCCCACCCTATTCGAGGATGACTTCGTTTTACTAATTTCATCTACAATGACCCTGTTTCCAAATAAGGTCACATTTTAAAGTACTGGGGGATAAGACTTTGATCTATGAATTTTGAGTAGTAACAACTCAATCCATAACATATATGTTTTGAAAAAAATCTTCTTCCAGGCTGTGGTTTGCTGTTATCCTGCCTTAATGGTGTTGTGGAAGATTGAAGATGGCCGTAATTCTTCACTTTCCCCATGGAGAGCTGGTGTTCATCACTCCCTCCCTTGAATCTAGGCTTGCCCAGTGACTGCTCAACCAATAAAACATGTTGAAAGTGATGCTGCACCAGTTCTGGGCCTAGTCTTTGAGAGAAAGGGCAGATTCTAATTCTTCTCTCTTGGAAGACTTGTTCCAAGTCTTGGGGAATTCGCTCTTGGGGCACCAGGCTGTGAGAAGCCCCAGCCCATAGAGAGGCCATACATAAGTGCTCCTGAGCCAACAGCCCCAGCCAAGCTCCCAGCAACTAACCAGCATTAATTAACCAGCCAGGTGAAGGAACCATCTTGTGGGTTCCAGCCCAAATGATCTCTAGGGGACTCAACCCAACAAACATCGTGTGCAGCAACAGATCTGCCCACCTGAGCCCAGGCAGCCCACAGAGAATCGTAAGAAGGACTAAAATGGTTGTTGTTTATGTCATTAAGTTTTGATGAACAAAAATTCTTAATTTTAATGTATTCTTGTATTGATCTTCTTCTTTAAGATTAGTGCTTTTGTGTCCCATTTAAAGAAATACTTGCCTACTTCTAAGACATGAATATTGTGCTATGTTATCTTCTAGAAATTTTATTGATGACCTTTCATATTTTAATCTACATTTTCTAAATGATTTTTGTGTATGGTATAATGTAATGGGAGCATATGCCTTTGAATTTAATAATAATCATAATGTTTTTGAGTTTAGAATTAAGTATGTAGTATAAACCACAAAACTAGTAGTAATTTAACATCACAAGTAAGCGAAAGAATATCTGAAACCCTCATAATTATTTTACCTATTTGCTATCTCATCACTTCCCACCAGGTCTCAAGGCAATGAAGATTTAATCATCTATTCATTCATAAAATATTAACTGAGAGCCAGGATTTACATTTATATGTGCCAGGATCTGAACCATGTGCTGACAAACACCAGATGAGATGTAGGCCCTCACTTCATAGAATTACAGTCTTGTGGGAGAAACGGACAACAAACACATCATTTACATTGTGCTGGGTGTTGCGAAAGAAAAGCAGAGATGCTGTGGGGGCAGAGACCACCACCTCCCAACTTAGTCCAGGGCTTAGGGCTGCAGCAGAGCTATTCCTTGCAGAGTTGATGTTAAGCCAAGACCCACGGGATAGACACTAGTTATCTAGGAAGAAGAGTTGAGGGAAGAAACTTCCAGGCAGAAGAAAACACAGCACATGCAGAGGAATTATAGCAGTGGAGAACACAGTGTGTTAGAGGAACTAGGAGGAGTCTCCTGTGGCCAAAGGAGCAAGGATGAGGAGGACACAGATAAGGCTGGAGAGATAGCCAGGGGCTAGACTTATAAGCCTTCTTAAAGGAATCTGGACTTTATCTGGCAATGGGATGCATTTGAAGGGTTTGGGGCAGGGAAGCAGCATGATCAGATTTGTGTTTTTTGAAGATCACTAAGGATGCCGTGTAAGACAGAGTAGAAGAGGAGCAATGTTTGATGTAGGTTTCAAAATGCCTATGGTGGCTCCAAGGAAGGAAAAATCTCATTGTCTTGAGGAATCAGGAAGACCTTCACGGAGGAAATGCGGTTGGACAGCAGCGGTTGGATAGCAGAATCATCTGGACATGGGAAGATGGGTGTGTGTGTGTGTGTGTGTGTGTGTGTGTGTGTGTGTGTGTGTGTGTTGGGAGGCAGAGAAGGAAGAGCCTAGGTGAGTGGCGGGGGAGCAAGCAAAGCTTCATCTGTATTTACATCCGCTCCCCATTGCTGGCATCACCGTCGGAGCTCTGCCTCCCACCCTCCCCAGACCCCTGCCCTCATCTGTGGAAAAATTATCTTCCATGAAACCAGTCCTTGATGCCAAAAAGGTTGGGGACCGCTGCCCTAGAAAGCTGAGCCTGTGTAGTAGCCTATGTGTAAACACTTCCTGGGGAAAATAATCCCAGAGAAGCCAGACAGAGGGAAAAGTAGATGAGGAAGGAAAGGAAGGAGAGCAAATGCAAAGGAGTATGTGAGGAATTAGGCCATGGCATTGCCACAGGGGAACGTTCAGACTCACAGGAAGTCGCCAGAGAGACCGGAGTCCAGCAGCCAGGTGGGAAATGGGGGGGTGTCAGGGGAGGAGAGAGGAGGAATGTATTTGTGGATTTCCATCACCTCTTCTGGACATTTCTGCATTTCCAGCACGTGTGACTCTCTTGGGTCGAGCCTGAGAGTGACCCAAGGGACCAAGAGCAGCCCCCACGGTGGCCTGTGGCAGCAGCACTTTCACCACACAGCAGCGCATACCTGTGGGTCCAGGTTGGGGCACCCCACCATTGGCAATGTGGGCCAGGGGGTGCTGGGCTGATGTGGATTTTTCTAGGTGAGGGGCGCTGAGGGCTGCAGTGAGTGTGGCAGTGGATCGGAGCAGGGACACAGGCAGGCTGGGCTTTCCAGGGAACAGATGTGTAGAGAGTGAGTGGTGTGAGAGCTCATGGGAATAGCACCTGGAAGGAAAGGAGCAGAAGCAGAACCGGGCAGGGAGTGCTGTCAGATGGCGATGCAGACCCAACAAAGCCTCTACCAGCCCAAAGGAAAAGGGAGCCCTGGAGCAAAGACTGCTCAGAGCAGAGTCCTGCTGGGAGGAAACTGCTAGGCCCTTGTCCCACCTCTTTGCTCGATGGCTGAGACCACAGCCAGAAAAGTGATGTGGTGGCAGGCTGGAGCCAGCTTGCTCTGGCTCGTGATAGCCAATTGTGAAATTTTCAGGAGTTTTACGAGCCAGTTGTTAAACACAGCTATTATTTAAAATTAAATTATATAAACTAACAATTAATATGTATTAAAAACAAATCTAATATAGATGGCAAATAAGTGCATGAATAGATGTTCAAGGCCATTAGTCATTAGGGAAATACAACTAAAAGGTACGATGAGGTACCTCCACACACCTATGGCTAAAGATTTTTTTTTAAATATTGATAATAACAAGTGCTGACAAAGATGAGGAACAGCCAGATCGCTCGTACATTGCTGGTGGCAACATAAAATGGCACAGCCACTCTGGAAAACAGTCGGCAATTTCTTAGAAAGTTAAACATATGCTTATCGTATGAGCCAGCAGTGTAACTCCTGCATATTTACCCTAAAGAAATGAAATTTTGTGTTCACACAAAAACCTGTATGGTGTTCTAGACATAAGAAAGTAAAAGAGAAAGGTTAATAATGCTGATTAAGCTTAAAAGTGTGTCATAGCTATAGCTGTTACATTGTAAATAGTCTAAAATATTGAGGAATATCTTTCTAGTATTTGAAAACCGCTCTCTGATTTACAAAGAAATCACTCATGCTACTGAAGAAGGAAGTTCCCAACATACATCTTTGTTGTTTTACTTCATATTAATCCTTAATGCAAACAAAAATATTAACCAGTGTTCATGTCTGAACCATACCCATTTGTTAATTGCATGCTGGATACAATAGCTTGTTCCTAAGAGTTGAGCAAAGATCAACAAAAGTTTTCTGTGAGAATCAATTGCCTCTATGGAATGTACAACAAAGAGCATATATATTTTATTATTCATAAATTGTGCACTATACATCTTTATATCAGTAAAACATAATAAACCTATGGACATATGCACACATGGATATATGTACAGTCAATCCTCATTATTTACAGATTTCACATTTGCAAGTTTACCTATGTGCTAAAATTTATTTGTATAAATTTCAATCAACACCCATCGTGCTTTTGCAGTCATTTGTGTACATGCAAGTCATGGCAAAAAATTTGAGTTGCTTTACATACCCATTCTCAGCTAAGGTTAAACAAGTCAACAACACTACCTGCTTGTCTCAGCTCTGACACAGTAACAAGTGCATTTCTCACTGTCTATCTAGTGCCACATTTTTTGTACTTTTATGCTTTTTGTTGGAGATTCCTGTCTTGCCATTTAAAATGGCCCCTAAGGACAGTGCTGAAGTGTTATCCAGAGTTACTAACATAAGAAGGCTGTGATG
The DNA here is from genome assembly GCF_020740605.2 of Lemur catta. Taxonomy (NCBI): domain Eukaryota; kingdom Metazoa; phylum Chordata; class Mammalia; order Primates; family Lemuridae; genus Lemur; species Lemur catta. The sequence goes on from NC_059130.1 coordinate 79,045,815, forward strand.
TGCTTCATGGAGAAAATATGTGTGCTAGATAACCTTTGTTTGGGCATGAGTTCTAGTGCTGTTTGGCCATGAGTTCAATGCCAACAAATCAAAAATATATATTGTATACAGTGTCTTGAAACTGAAACACACATAAAACATGGTTATATAATGATGGGTTGATGAAAATGTGACCGGAGGCTCTCAGGAACATTACTGTATACTTCTACTAGGAGCAATGGTTCAGTATTCACTATTTCAGTGTTTGAATCCACTTTATAGAGCTCATAGAACTAGAGAGAATAATGAGAATCCACTGTATACATGCACATACATTCCCCCCCTCCAAGAGCCAGCTGTTAAATGTTTACCAGCACACCACTGACTGAGGCCAGCCCTGCAGGAGCTCAGCACGCTGTGGGCTGTCGGTGAACCACACTGCTTGTGGCTGCACAGTTGTCTCTTGAAGCAGGATCTGAGTGATGCATCTCCCTGTTGGCCCCAATTTCCAGGCTTTCCATTAGAGAAGCTCAGTATTTGGGTCACTAAGTCCCAAGTTTGAATTCTACCTTCCCAATTTACTAGTTGTGTATCCTCAGGCAAGTGACATTGTGCCTCATTAGCCTCAAAAGAGAATAATAGCTATCTCACGGTTTTGCTGTGAGTCCTAGTGAGATCACATATGTGAAATGCTCAGCTCAGTGCCCGGCACATGGTAGACGGTAATTCCATGTTAATCCCTCCATACGCCACCCCAAGCTCCAGCAAAGGGTGAGGGCAAGGAGGCACCACTCTGTTTGCTCAGGCCTTGGATCGCGGAGATTCGCGCTGCAGCAGTGTTGTGCCCAGTCATTCCAAATCAGCTTTCAGCACGAACACTCAGTCTGTCTGAAAGGCCCAGGCTGGGTCCTGCAGTGGAGATACACAAGCCTGAGATTCTAGAAGACCTGCTGCCCAAAAGGGGTCCCCTCGTTCCAGGACCACACAAGGGGCCCACTTTCTAGTCTAATTCTTGTTGCTTTCCTGTGATGACAGAAAAAAAACAGGCAATGTTCTAGCTGGTGTCTCTGTCTGTGGCTTTTGGTTTTGTGGGTGTGGGGAGAAGGGGGAGGGGGAGGGGGATATCTGGGGATATTTGCCTTGTCTGTTTCTCTCCCTGTTTCCTAATACCCTAATCTGGGCTTCGGAAGCCCCAGCTGCCCCAGATCAGATCTCACTTCATCTGACTCAGCTTTACCCTCAAGACACAGTCTCATCTCTGAGTCATCAGGCTGAGCTCCTGCTTTCGAGGACAGAAGTCTGGCACTCCCGCCCCATCTTCCCAGGAAAGGTGCTATGTCTCCACACCCCAGTGCCAGCCTCATGCCTAATTTGGCTCACAATGCCCAGAAACCAAGAATCGAATTTTTCATGAGATCAAAGAAGGCAGAGGGAAAAGTGTGTGAGATGCAGAGAATGCAGGAGTCTTGGGATGTCTGGGTTTCAGTTCCAGCTCCACCAATTAGCTTGTGTGACCTTGTGCTGGTCATGGAACCCTCCTGAATCAGGCTCCTCTTCCCTAAAGCAGAAATAGTGATCCACACTGGGACTATGCCACTGGGATGTTGGGAGGCCCAGGTGAAATAACGTGAAGTACCCCGAACATGAGGGCACAAACCTTGCACCGTAGGCTGGATCTGAGCCACAAACTTATTTCATTTGGCTTGAACAGTGTTGGCCCATATGTAAAGCGTTAAACATCTAAAAAATAGCTTCCTAACAAATTGGGAGACATCCTTAAATATCTGATTTACCGCTCTCTTAAAAGAAAAATGGGAGGAGCTAGGCATGTTAACTTCTTTCCCTGGATGTAGGGAGCTAAGTAGCTGCTGCCCCTGCACTTGGACAAGAGCTTGGAGCTGCTCTCAAGCTCACCACAGTCCCCACCACTCCCTATTGTGTCCCAACACTGGGACCAAGCGCTTTACTCTTGCTCTAGGGTATTAATTTGCTCTAGTGGAGCCCTGGTGGAAGTGAAATCATTCTAATAACCATGTTTCTACCAAAGCAGAAATGAAAGCCCCAGAAAGTACCTTGTCTCAAATTATCTCCCCCACCTGGGTCACAATGTCAAAAAGAAATCCCTTTGGTTAAGTGTTACCCTGTGGAATAAGGGCACGTTGAAAGATGCACGTGGTAGGTCAGAGCTGGGATCTGGGGTTCCACAGGCTCCACTACACTCTCTTCCCAGGTGCCTGTTTGTTCTCATCTGCAAATGGGGAAGTAGTAGCAGCTCCTTTCTTCCAGTGTTATCGAACACAACTGCCTGTCCAGCTCTTAGTAAGCTGGTCATTCAAGGTTAGCGATCGAAACGCAAATATTTTGAGCTGATAAAAAACTTAAGTGGGAGGTGGGAGTATGAAGTGAAAGACTTAGGATTCTTGAGTAGGGCTACAGCAAGGACTGGAAGGAAAAAAGGAAATGGACAAAGACATGACTTAGGAGAAGTAAAAGTTCTGAGACTCCCAGCCCGCCCCACTCCCCCACGTGCGCTGGCTAGGACCTCGCTGCTGCACCGGGTTAGAGTCCTTGATTGGGCAAGTCATCGCCTTGCCCAAGGCTGTCTCCGCATCTATCAAATGAGGATAGAAACGTCCAGATGGAGTGAGATAAATGCGTGAGAAAGCGCTTTGGCAATCTGAAAAGCGCTATATACAGGTTAGGAGTTTTCTGGTTTCTTCTCAAAAAGTTTTTCTCCTAAAGTCACGTCCAAGGGCTTTTTGAATTTATCAAGGCTAAGACCCTCCCTTCGGTTTCGCAGTTCTGCCCCTTCCTACACACCAAAGCCCGCGCCGCGTCAGGAGCCTTGTTTTTTTTTCCCCCAGCGAAGGCGGGGTCTCGGGCGGTGTTGGCAGCTGGCGACGCGGGGCGAAGCCGCGGCTGGGCGCGCCGGGCCAGTCCCGCATCCGCCGCGGTGGGTGTGCCCGCAGGGTGTGCGCCCGGGGTCCAGGCCGACCCGCCGGCGAGAGGGCGCCCGGAGGGTGTGCGCGCCCCGGACGACGAGGGTGCGCCAGCCCGGGGGTGCGCGCCCGGGACGCGGACTGTGCACCGGAGGCTGCGTGCGCCCCGAAGCCGGAGTGTGCGCCCGACAGACCGCGCCGGCCCCGGGCACCGCGCGCCGCCCCCCGCCGGACTTCCGCAGCTCGCGAAGGTAAGGGGCTCTGCGACCCGGGCCCCGGGCGGTGCGTCTGCTGCGGCGTCCGGCACCCTGCCTGCGCGACCTGGGTCTGGCCCCCGCTCGGCCACGCTCCTCTCGTCTCTGCCGCCCGCCTCGCCCCCTCCCCGGCGCCGCGTCCCTGGCTCCCTTCAAGGCTGTGGCTGCGGCTGCCTGGGCCGACCCGGCCCCCCACCTCGGAGCCCGGGGTCCGCGACAGCGCGGGAGGGGGGCTGCCGGGGCCGCGCGTGCTGCCCAAGGGTGGGCGCCGCTCCTTTTTCAGTCCAGACAGGCTCCCCGCGCCCCAGTTATGGGAAGGGAGGAGACCTGCGGGGAGGGGGAGGCCACGTTGTCCTTGAGGCTCAGGTGGTGCAGCCCCCGCCCAGCTTTTCCGAGCGGGGCGCTGCGGTCGAGGATGCAGCCTCCGGGATTGGGGTTCCCTGCCGCCTGCTGTCGGGACCACGCACAATCAAGCTCCTGGTCTGTCTCCTTTCGCGACAGCCGCCCCCCAGTTCCTGCCCTGGCACCCTTGGGCCCCTGGCTGAACTTCCCAGCTCTCCCGCTGGGCAGTGACCTTGGCGGAGGCTATGGGGCAGCTCCAGGAGGGTGCGCTAGATGCTAGATGCCGCCGAGGGCGCTTTGCCCAGCCCGTGCTCCCGCTTGGTGAGCTCCTTTCCCTTTGGCCTCTCCCGAGGGTCAAACTTTTGACCCCAGGTACTTTGATCCTGCAGACTGGCCAGGTATGGGAGCCTCATAGTCCCTACACCGGGTCTGAACCTACTCTTGCCCAGGGCATCGGTTGGGCATTGGTCAGGGCTGCAAAACCCGACAGTCTTAGTTCCCAAGCGCCCTGGGGTGCAGGCCTTTAGGGCAAGGAGGGAGTATTTTCCAGGAGATTCCCCTCCCCAGGTGACCCCCTCAGGCCTGGGAAAAGTCGTGAGGACCAAATAGGGCCTGGGGAGGATGAGAGGCAGCCAGTGGCCAGGTGGAGACCTGGGAAGAAAACACCTGGAATTAGACACGATTCTCAAGGACCTGCCAGGATAAACAAAGTTCCAGTTGCTTAGAGCCTCTCAAGACATGAGGCACACAGAGCTCCACTGGGATTAGAAGCAGAGGCCATTCTGATTCTGGCTTTCCAAGTCCAGCCCTCCTGCCTCACTGGACCATACAATGTCCAGGGGACAGTGAATTTGGGGGAATGGCTCAGGGTTCAGACTTTCAGTCAACAAATACTCTGTGCCAGGCACTTGTCACGGAAGTGAGCTACAAAGCAAACAAAACTGGCACTCCCCGGCATCGTGGCACTTGCAGTCTGTGGCCAAGACAGCATGAATGAAATCACTCAAATAAATCAGAATTCTCCATAGTGCTGAGTTCTTTGAGAGGAAAGGACTGGGTGCCCTGAGAAAATCTGCAATAGGTCCAGGAATCGCTCAGTCTGAGAACTGGCAGGAGAGTGTGGAAGGAGCAGCCTGTGACAGGTAAGTAGCAGAGTCAATTAGAGGAACTAAAGCCTTTGTTTGCCAGCTGACTACCAGGGGCCCAAATGGACGTGTCTCTTAGTCCTGTATCCCTTCACTGGGCCTATCAGTGTCTTCCTTTCTCAACCATAACAACGGGGCAGGTGGAGGCATCCTGGCTAGGTCACAGTGCAGGGAGAAAAAGAGGGAGAGGGCGACAGCAGCTTGCTGGCCTCACCCCCGACACATGCACACATACCGCCAGCACCTTGGTCAGACAGCCCAGGCCTGCCCTTGGGGCCAAGAGCAGCAGTTCCCTCCTCTACTCCCTCCCCGGGGCCTGCTTGGCTCACGGGCTGACCAACGCTTCTGCCCAACATTAGGGAGATTCCTGCCGGGAGTGGAGGCTCATACTAGATTTTTACAACTAGAAAGAATACAATGTAAAATTCTTCAGGTGGTATACATGGCAGTTCCTCATCTGGGCCCTGTCTACCTTTCCAGCCTCATTTCTGGCTCTGCCCCTCCCCTGGCCCCCTGCAATGAGCACCTTCTATGTTCCTTCTACTCACAGTTATGCTTCAGGAGGTTCCTGGACCACACATTGCCTTTGTACATGCTGCCCTTGCTCTAAAATGCTCTTCTACTGGGCCACCCGGTGAATGCACACTTAGCCTTCGACATTGAACATAAGTTTTTACCCCTCTGGAAGACCTTTCCTGGCCAGGTAGATAGAGTCAAAAAGTGCCTTTTCTTTGTTTCCAAAGCTCCCTGGACATGCTTCTGTCACAGTGAGCATCAACTGCACTGAACACCTTAAAATAGCAGGACTCTCCTGTATTTGTGTCCCAAGGACCCAGCACAAAGCAGGACACATAGAAGGTGCTCAAAAATGCTTGTTGGGTGGAAACTGTCTAGTCCAATATTTCTTAACTTTATTTATGAGGGGAGGAAGGTGTTACATATATCTCTGAGATTCTGATGAAAATTATGGATACTCTCGAATGCATATAACTTAAAATATCTTGTATACAATATTACATGATCACAGCTCCCCCCATACCCCATTTCCAGAACTTTGGACTTTAATTCTATAGGAAATGGAGGCTCAGCGAGGTGCAGTGACTGCCTGAGCAGCCACAGCTGGTTAAGAGCAGGGATCCCAAGCACTTGAGTCCCAGTCCAGGCCTCCTTCCAGCTCCCTCTGTTTCTTTTAGCCAAGCAGCCTCCTTTCGTCCCTGCCACTGGGTGAAGGCCACTGCTTATGGCTGCAAGATGGATATCTTGGTTTTGCTTCAGTTCAGTAGCAGCCTAAGGTGTGACAGGGAGAAAAATCTTATTATGGGCAGAGTTGACAATTAGGAAGACAGATGGGCCATCTCCCTGGCCTGTTTGCTGCCCCTTGCCTGCAGTGTTATTACATCTGTTTTAGCTGGAGGAGGGTCACGTGTGCTTCACAGTTATCTTCTGGGTCTTGGACTGAGCCGTGTGGCCCAGGCTGGGAGACACCCTGGATGGGGACTGTGGAGATCAGGGGTCCAGCTATCAGCCTTGTCAAAAGCATCCTCCCACAGAGGAGGTTAGGGAGAGGATGGGGTTCTTGCTTGCTGCCACTGGAGTTCTTACCTGCCTGCCTCCTCCTTTCTGCAACAAGACACCTGCTTCAGGCTCTGTCATTCTTATTTACAGATCAGGATCTTTATTCATTCAGTGATTCACTTGTTCATCAAAACCTCATTGAGCCTCTGCTCTGTGCCGGGTCCTGTGCTGATTCCAGTTTATAAGGAAGGGTCATGGAGCGTGTACCAGTGCATTTGTGGTTCTGCTCTGCAGGGGGAGGGAAAGGGGTAACAGTTAGTCCTAGGTCAACCCATGCCTTGGGAGGTGTGATGGGGAGGACATTTAGGACTTCTTAATGCTAAGGATGTGTTCACTTTTAAAACTCTGATCTTGTGCAAGTTATGTCATCTTTTGGGAGGGGGACTCAATTTTCTTAACTGTAAAATGGGTTTGATAACAATCCTTTCTAGCCTACCTCTGGTTGGTTGTGCAGATACAGTTATCACGATCCACTCAATTCTGTGTGTGAAACAGGAGCAGTACAGTATAATCACGGTGTACATGTGCATCGATTCCTGGCATATTTAATCTACACAATAATCCTAGAGATAATTGTTCTCATAATCCCCAATGTGTAGGTGCAAGTGAGACTCACAGAAGTTAACTGACTTGCCGAGGGTCATGGAATGAGTAAATTGTACAGCTGGTATTTGACGGCTCTCTGTCTTTGGAGATCAGAGCTAACCACTTAGTGCTGTTCTGCAGTAAAGTACGTGGGCGAGGCATGGGTTTAGAGGCCAGGAGATCCTGAGATTGGAGCCTAGATTCTCTGCTAGGCAGCTGTGTGATTTACAGCTGGGCTCTGACCTCTCTGTGCTGATTTGCCAGGCCAAGTTTGGACTAAGAGGCTTCTAATAGGCCTTTCTGTGAACAGCTTCCAGTCTACACAGATAATATTTCAAAGTAGGATTAAAGGAAAGGAGAGGGGCCCTCCTGCTAAAAATAGGCCTGTCGAAGTTTCCAGGATGAAATAAATGCTGTCCCAAGATTTCAAGTACATAGATGGTTAATGTGATACACAGGCAGATATAGATTGCTGGTGTCTGAAGGAGCTGGCTGAGTGTTCCTGCTCCAAGGGAAAGCAGTCTGTTTTCGAAAGGAACGCCTCACTGTCTCCCCCGGGCCCTGGCTCCTGCCCCTCAAATTGTTTTCTGGGGACACAGGCACTGTGGGAGAAACACAAATCGCCAATTCTTCCCTCTCCCCATTTTTTCCCAAAAGTAAATAAAACTTGTTGGCTGGATATATATATTTTTTTAACTGTGGTTGTGGCTGTTTCCCTTTGTGTAGAAGGATCCTTTGTGTCTGCAGAGTTTCCTTTGGTATGTATTTCTAGTTTGTGGCTGTGACGTCAAGTGACAAGAGGGCAGAGAAATACAGCATTCAGGAGAATTTGCTCCAGGCAAAGATAAAAGAACAGCCCGTGGTGCCCAGTCCCCGCCACAGCCTGGTTTCTGTCCAGCGCCCCGAGACGAGACACTGGCTCAGAGAAATCGATTTAGATTTTCATAGGGGGGCACCAGGCAGCAGGGCTGAGTGTTTCCAGGTGCTGCGCTTGTTGGCTGTTCCTTACCTTCCTCTGCCCTCTGCCTGGGAAAATGTAGCCGTCCTAATCTTGGGGGAAGACAGGAGGTTGAGTTGGGTGGTGACTGGATAGAATAGTATGGTCAGGGTCTATATTTATTAGGTACAATATTGAGGGTGGGGGAGCATTTTATCAGTAATGTTTGAATTTTTAAGAGCCTGTTGTCATGGATCATTTGCATGGTTTTAAATAAAAAAATAATAGAGGGCATCACCCATCTGCCCGTCCATGAAAGGGGGAGGAGCTGGAGGGGAAGAAAGGGAAAATGGCTTCACCTGTTACCAGCCCTGTGAGCCTGAGCAAATTACGCAAGTTCCCTAAGCTTCAGCTCCCCCATCTGTACAGCGGTGTTGGTAATAGCAAGTTAGGGCTCTTCTGACACAGAGAACAGAGACTCTTGTAAGTTGGTTCTAAGGAAGGGAGTGAGAAGCCTTAAGATGCAATACAGGTGTCACCCCTTACCTGAGGGGGACACATTCCAAGACCCCCAGTGGATGCCTAAAACCGTGGATAGTACCAAACCCTATATAGACTATGTCTTTTCCTGTACATACCTATGATAAAGTTTAATTTATAAATTAGCCACCCCAAGAGATTAACAACAATACTAAAATAGAACAACTGTAACGATATTGTGTAATAAAAGTTATGTGGATGTGGTCTCTCTTGCTCTCTCTCAAAATATTTTAATATTTTTGGACCATGACTGACCTCAGAAAGCGAAACTGCAGGTAAGAGGGGGACTTAGATATTGACATCTAAGCATCGGTCTGGAAGGAGGCCAGACATCCTCCATGCAGACGATGCGGTGAAGAAAGTTCTGAGTTCAAGGTCACTCCGCAGGAATAGCTGGTCCCTGGTCTTCGCTCTGTGGTGCCACCTTTGAGTGGCATCAGCTCAGCGCAGCACCTGCCCACCTGACCCCTGCCCTACTATCACACGAACCTCTCTTTTGTTGCTTAGTGCGAGTTCCAGAGAGGATCCTGTTGTCTGAGCTGGTTCTCTGGAGGCTGAGGCTTTCTCCCCAGGCCATGTTGTGTCAGGTGCCAGGCAGCCTGGGCACAGGAAGCTGCCAAGGTTGGTGTCCCCCCTGGGCCAATTAGATGAGAGGAGTGGGCAGAGGGGGGGTCATATGTGCAGAACTCAGCCTTGTGAGGCAAGAAGGGTGTGGGTGGAGATTCTTTAACAAGCAGATAAGGGTGAACTCGAACTTGGGGACATGCCCAGTACAAATACTTGCTGAGCTATAAAGGACCTAACAGGGATTCCTAACTTAGGGTCAGCAGCCCCAAGGGGGCCATATATAGAATTCAGAGGAGTTTGTGAGCTTGGGTGGGAAAAAAAAAAGAGCATCTTTATTTAGCATTTTCTTCAATTATGAATGTAGGCCCCAAACCACAATGTATTTGCCATACCTGTGATACCACCAATAGAAATCACAGATGTTTTTGTATTACATTTTAGCTGCTACAGATATCTTGAAATATACTTACAATGATAACGGCTTTGAAATTAGAGTAGTTACTACACCCGCTGCTAGAGTTTGTTATTTAATGCATTAATAAAGAAGAATATATATTGCTCTATTACATACTTGTTTTTTAAATTTTAATAATTATATTTCAATATTATTGGTTTTCTTTGTAGTTAAGCTATTCATTTTATTTTATGCATTTTAAAACATTCTAAGAAAGGGTCCAGAGGCTTCACCAATCTACCAAAGGACTGAAGGCACAAAAAAGGTTAAGACCCCCTGACAGAAAGTCAGTAAACTTTATTCCCAATTTCGACCCTCCCTTATCCTGACCTTTCATATACCCATGTATCTCTGTCTAATTAGTGGAAGACATTCTTGAGCAGTAGTAAATTCCATTTAATAGCTGGCAAATTTGCAAAAGCACAGAAATTTTTGGTTTGGGTAGAAGGTTTTGATGTATATTCATAGGTCAGTTTACAAATTGTGGGCACATGTGGGCAACTCGTTAGGTGATTCCTATCAGCCAACAAACCCACCAGCCCCTGCACCGATTGCTTGGCTGATATCATGCAAAGCAGTCCATTGAGACAACCACCTAGTGGACATTTACGTTCCTGAAAGGTTAAGGGGTTTGTGCAGAATAATTGATGAATCACTTGATCCAATGCAAACTGTCCCAGGAAGGAGATGAAATCCAGGCAGAAGTAGCTTTGAAGTGGGTTCTGAAATGGAGGGTATGCAAAGGGGGCAGGCGGAGGAGGCTCTGAGAGGACTGGCCCCAAGCTGATTGTGAGGAGGAAGCCAGGAGAGAGGAGAGTCCTTTGGAGCAACATTAGAGTAGTGGTTGGTTTTTTTGCTAACTTTTATTGAACGCTTAACACGTGCCAGACACTGTGCCAAGCCCTTTGAATATAGCAGTCATTTCCTCTTTACCAACTACTCGATAGGGTATGACTGTATTCCCATTGCATCAGTGAGCAAAGTGAGGCTATGCTTGCTCCAGGGTCACAGAGGTACTAAGTGGGGAGCTGGGAGCTCAGCCCAGATCTGGCTGATTCCAGAACCACTGCATGTTCTTTTTTTTTTTTTTTTTGAGACAGAGTCTCACTTTGTCACCCTGGCTAGAGTGCAGAGGTGTCATCATAGCTCACTGCAACCTCAAACTCCTGGGTTCAAGCGATCTCCTGCTTCAGTCCCCCTCAGCTGACCACCACACCTGGCTAGTTTTTCTGTTTTTAGTAGAGATTGGGAGGGGTCTCGATCTTGGTCAGGCTGGTCTTGACCTGCTGAGCTCAAGTGATCCTCCCACCTCGGCCTCTCAGAGTGCTAGGATTAGAGGCGTGAGCCACTGCCCCCAGCCTGCTGTGCTTGTAAAACCCACTACAGGCAACCACAGGAGAGTGTGTCTGGGAAAACTCTGGCTGCCATTTTGGTGGGAAGTGCCTACTACCCATCCTCATCCTCCCCAATCCACCTCTCCGGCCTTTTGCCTGTTCTCATACTTTTTCCCTTCCCTTCCCCACCCCTAATCCACTCGCTGGTGCACATTCCAAGGGAGTGAGGACGGGATAAAAATTAGGAGCCAGAGCTGCAGAATTAGGCAGAGCTGCGTTCCGATTCTGACTCTGCCACGCTGTGACCATGCTGAGCCTCAGTTTTCATATCTGTGAAATGGAGGTAATGATGCCTCTTTCCTAAATTTACCTATTCTCTTTCCAGTGCTTCAGCGCCATTTGAGACAGTGCTTTCCACTTGAATGCCCCCACTCTTCTTTTCAACTGGGTGAGGTCGTCCCCATCTTCTTCACAGGATGACTCCTGGAGGAGGGCTTCCCTGGTTCCCTGAAGCCCGGCTGGTGGGCAGCCGGTGGGCAGCAGGCATCACTCCTCATAGCAGTCTGCCTCCGGCCGAGTGAAGAGCTCACTGGCATGGCTGTGTCCCCAGGTGTAAGCTCCCTCTCCCCTTCCCCGGTGCCCAGTGCAGTGTCTGGCATGGAGTCCTCTGTAGACCTTGATGAAAGCAAAAGAATCCATCCCCTTTTCAGGGCACCTTTGCCCATTCCTAGCACCCCTAATCCCCCTAGACAACTATTCTGGGCTCCATCACCTCTGCGGTCCCCAACCCCGGAGCCATACACCGGTAGCCATCCGGTCCACAGCTGGTTAGGGACCGAACCGCAGAGCTCGGCCCCTTCCCTCACCTCCCTTCTGTGGAAAAATTGTCTTCCATGAAACTGGTCCCTGGAGCCAAAAAGGTTGGGGACCGCTGCTGAGACCCGCACCTTTCCTTGCCCCCTGCTGCTTTCTCCCTCCCGCCTGCCACCCTCATTAGTGCTGCAGCTCCAAGTGCTGGGCTCACAGGGCTCTTGTGTGGGTTTCTATTTGTTGAAGGTGGAAGAAACCTCACTGGTTACCTAGAACCCCTATCCCTGGTCTCACGGCTGAGGACTCTGGACCAGGGAGGGAGGTGGCAGGCCCCGGGTTGCATGGGTGTCTGAGGTGAATGAGGACCTCTTGCTCCAGCTGGCTGCCCTGCCCTGGCACTGACAATGACAGTGTCCCCTCTACACTGTTAAGTGGGCTGATATTCTTTGGCCAGGGGACATGGGAGGCACACATTCTTCTGCAGGTGTTCACTTGGCTCAGGTGCCTGCCTTGGGGCTGGCCTTCCCTGACCTAATCCTCTTCTCCTTCATTTTCATTCTCACCCCCCTTTGCCAGCTGCTGAATGGAGGCCTGTGTCAGCCAGGCCCGTGGGTGGCCGCCTTCGCCTTAGTGAAGCCTGCTGGTGCCAAAAGGCTCCCACTGGCAGAGCTGAGGCCTGAAATTCCCCACATTAGAGCCATTCCTTTGGGCCATTTTGTCTTTTCCAGTGAGCTATTGTTAAAATGCAGATTTGTTGGCCCCCTGCAGTGTGGCTGCGGAAGAATGGTGGAATGCCCTGGGCTTTGGTCAAGTCAGATGACTTCCCTGTCCTTCGGTTTCCTGTCTGTAAAATGGGGACAAAAAGAGATTGTGTTATAGGGTTACCCCAAGGATGAAATGAGTGGTGCACATAGAGTCTTTGGCACATAATAAGTAGCTGATAAAATTAGCTTTTTCCCCCTTTCTTAAGTCAGTAGGTTTGCAAGCTGAAGTCTTACTCCTTGTTAGGTTTTTTTGTTTTTTTTTTTTTTAAAGTATTTTGTTTATTTAAGTAATGTGGTCACCTTTCATTTTTCAGGGTTTTTTTCCCTATCGAATTATAAAATGGTTTTGAACTTCATTTTCTTGTCTTTAAAATAGGTTAAAAGACCCTACCTTACTGGTTTGTTGAGGATTTACTGAGCTGAAGTGCCGGCAGATTCCAGGCCTGCCCAGGGCTCTCAGTGAGGGCCTGGTGCTATGGCCTGAGAGTTGATGTCCCCCCAAAATTCATATGTTGAAGTCCTAACCCCCAATGTGATGCTATTAGGAGGTGGGGATGAAGGTGGGGCCCTGATGAATGGGATTAGTGCCCTTATAAAAAGAGGCCGATACTCCTTGCGCCATGTGAGGACATGGGCAGAGTCAGCAGGGTGCAACCCAGAAGAAGGCCTGGCCAAAACGACCATGCTGGCACCCCGATCATGTTCTCCCAGCCTCCAGAACAGTGAGAAAGAAATGTCTGTTGTTTATATGCCACCCAGTCTGGTGGTTTGTGATAGCAGCCCCAACAGACAAAAACACTTGGTATTCTTAGAGCTATCCTGGAGGTGGCGATTGAAAGTCATTGGGATCCTGGGGGAAGGTTCTGAGTGGGTTGCCAAGGGAGGAGATGGAGGAGAAAGAGGCAGGAGAATTGGAAGTGAGGGGGCCCTCCCCCCAACAGCTGCTTAGATTCCAAGTCCAGGTGGGAGGGGCCCTGGGAATCCTGCCCTGCTGTAGGAGGGAGTGGACCCTGTGACCTTTCCCCAGGTAGTGTACCTTCTAGGCCAGTTCTCGGAGGGTCTGTATCCCTGGGGAGTGGCACCCCTGGTGACCACGATGGCTATCTCCAGCCTGGGCCAGGGAGAGGGCCCAGGATCAGGAGAGCCAGGCCCGGCCTCCTGGCCTGTGAATGAGATGGGGTGGGGTGTGCAGCTGCACAGGAGTTTTCTAGCAACGCACAGACCCTCACTTCCAGGGTCCTCCGAAAGAGGATCCTCCCACCCGCCATCTTGTCCTAACTCAGGAAGGCATGTTTTCTGGCCAGGCAGCTGCCCTGGGCAGTGGGAATGTTGTCAGCCCCTTCTCCATGCACGAAGCCTGCTGTGGGCCTCTCCCTGTGGCTTTCCTGTCCACCTGGGGTGGGGGAGGCTTATCCCCACCATCATCCACCAGCTCTGAAGCTATCCTTCCATAGCAGAGCCTGACTGAGCAGAAAGCACTTTTCCCTGGGGCTAGAGACCAGGAGCAAAGAGCACAGAGAGGTGAATGTTGGATCCCAGGGCCTAGAAGCCACACAGCAACCTGCCAGCTGCCTGCCTGCCCCACCCTGGGGAGGTGGTGGCAGCTGGATCCTTCCCAGTGATCTGTTTTCTGTCCCTAGCACATGGAGCCAGCATCAGTTCAGCCCAGAAGTAGGGCTTGGGCCGTGCAGTTCAGTTGACCTCACATTTCTTGGTAGCCTATGGCCTGTCACTGTCCTTTTTTCCCTCCTTCCAGTGTTCCTTCCCTCCCTTCCTGCCATCTGGCAAATGTTGACTGATCACCTACTCTGGGCCAGGTACTGTGCTAGACAAGGAGCTTACAATCCCACAGAAGAGCTGAGTAATCAGATAGCGAGTTCCAGCAGTTTGCTGAGGACCGTGATGGTTCCTACAGGGCACCGTGGGAGCGCAGAATGGGCAAGGGGCCAGTGCTGACGGGTGTGCGGGGAAGGGGAGGGTTCTGGCAGGTAGAGCTGTCTAGAGGGTTGAGCGGGAGTTACCAGATGGAGAAGGGAGGAGGAGGATTCCGGGAAGAGGGGGCAGAAGGAAGTCTAGATGTGCACAGAAAGCTCAGAATGATCACTTCTTCTGGGAGTTTGGTTTTCTCTCCTACAAAATGAGGATGATAGTACCCAAGTCATAACTGGTACCCAAAAAGTCCATCCTTCCTTCCAATGTACGATCCTGCTAGAGAGATTTAAATATGCAAAAATGACAGCAATGAGAGGCAGGATGTGAGAAGTGCTAGAAACCAATGGAAATACAATGGCAAGGGCAGAAAAGGAGCTTTTGTTTTTTTTTTTTGGAGACAGAGTCTCACTCTGTTGCCCGGGCTAGAGTGCCATGGCATCAGCCTAGCTCACAGCAACCTCAAACTCCTAGGCTCAAGCAATCCTCCTGCCTCAGCCTCCTGAGTAGCTGGGACTACAGGCATGTGCCACCATGCCCGGCTAATTTTTTCTATATATTTTTATTTGTCCAGTTAATTTCTTTCTATTTTTAGTAGAAGTGGGGTCTCACTCTTGCTTAGGCTGGTCTCGAACTCCTGAGCTCGAGCCATCCTCCCGCCTGGACCTCCCAGAGTGCTAGGATTACAGGCATGAGCCACTGCTCCCGGCCAGAAAAGGAGCTTTTTGAAGAGAGCCTGGGAGAATGGGCAACATTAGTTGAAATTAATATTTAGGATTAGAAAGAGTCGAGAGAAGGTGCAATTTAATTAGATCCTCGAAGAATGGGAGGGACTCTGACAGGGAAGACAAAAGGGCATCCTATGGGATAGGTACATTGTGAGCAAAGGCATGGAGGTGGCAAGGCACGGGGTTGGGGGGGATGTGTGTGGGGTGTGGGTAGCATTTGTGAGGGGCAGAGGAGCTGGAGATGAGGCTGGAAAGGTGGATTGAGACCACCTTCAGTGCCTAACTGGCGTGGCATTTGGCTTGCATTCTGGTTTTGTTTGATATGCACAGTATTAAAAAAAATTCAGTCAACATTTTAAAATCAGATTTTGCATAAATCCACATTCCTGGCTTTTTTTCTTCTTTTTTTAACCAAATCAGACGATCTGGAGACACTAGCCTTGAATTAATCCCCACATGGCCACACCTGGCCAGAAGGAAAGACAGGGACCTTCAGGTGATCGCTGCCAATTAGCTTGCCTGAAATCTCCACCATAAAGTCACTCGAGAGTTAATGCAATGTGCTCAGAAAGCTCCAAATAAAATGATAATGTGTTATAGGGGAGGAGAAAGGAAATTCTAAATTATTCTCATTATAATCCCTTTATCAGATTAGGGATGAACTTTACTGCTCCTTGGGACTTTTTTTTTTTGAGACAGAGTGTCACTCTGTTGCCCAGGCTAGAATGCCATGGCATCAGCCTAGCTCACAGCAACCTCAGACTCCTGGGTCAAGTGATCCTCCTGCCTCAGCCTCCGGAGTAAGTGGGGCTACAGGCATGTGCCACCACGCCCGGTTAACTTTTTCTATTTTTAGTTGCCCAGCTAATTGTTTTTTTCTATTTTTTAGTAGAGATGGGTCTCGCTCTTGCTCAGGCTGGTCTTGAATTCCTGACCTGAAGGAATCCTCCCACCTGGGCCTCCCAGAGTGCTTGGATTACAGGTGTGATCCACCTCACCTGGCCAGGACAATTGTAATTGTGGATTGAGAAGCAGTTAGGTGGGGCAGATGGGGAGCTTGGTGCATGACGGCTGGGAGGGAAGCTGCAGGAGGGGAAGGGTGGGGCTGGGCACCTGGAGAGATGGAAAGGATGGGAGGGGCGGACCTTTTGCTCACTGCTCTCAGCTGTGGTGTCTGGCATCTTTGCCAGGGAAGGACACCAAAATACCCACCCTTAGCAAATATTTGTTTGCGCTGTAAGATGTTTACTACCTTACTTTACTAACCTCTTAAGTTTAAAAACCTGGACTCTTGGCGGGGCACAGTGGCTCATGCCTGTAATCCTAGAACTTTGGGAGGCCAAAATGAGAGAATAGCTTGAGCCCAGGAGTTCTGACCAGCCTTGGCAAGATGCCATCTTTACAAAAAATAGAAAAATTAGCCAGGCATGGTGGCACACACCTGTAATCCCAGCTGCTAGGGAGGCTGAGACAGGAGGATCCCTTGAGCCCAGGAGTTGCAGTGAGCTATGATGACGCCACTGCGCTCCAGTCCAGGCAACAGAGTGAGACACTGTCTCAAAAAAAAAAGAAAAAAAGAAGAAAAAATTGGACTCTTGAAAGACAAGATGAAATTTGTGTGTGTGTGTGTGTGTGTGTGTGTGTGTGTGTGTGTGTGTTTTAATTGGTAAGAACACTAAAAAGAAAGAGAATTTTTTTGGAATAATTTTGGAATGTGTGTGTTGGGGGGAGTAGCCTTTACAATTTGAAAGTCTCAATGAATCCTCTTGGGAAATTTTTTATTAAAAAATTATTATACATATCATACCAGTTAGTAGCAAACATTTAAAATAATGTAGAAGCAGATATGGGAGAAAACTCCAAACTCTTAAGAATTGGTGGCACGTATCATTCTTGTTAATAAAAATGGAGTTTTACATACTGTCCTGCTATGTTTTTCTCCTAATACTTGATCTTGAACATGTTGCAGGTCACTGTATTACATCCCGGCCTGTGTAAAGAGTCTGTGACGGGAAACGTTACTGGATAGAAAGAGGTGGTCTTGAACCCCGCTGCACTCCTGCAAGTCTCAGTTTCCTCCTCTATAAAATGGGGATAATAATTCCTTCCTTCGAAGGTTGAATGAGGGATAAATCAAATGTAAATGTGCAGTGCGTTTCGGGTACTGGGTGATCAGAGTCCATTGCACCATGGAGAGAAAACACCCCCTGCTTCCATTTCATTCTTAGGATTCCTCATTCTCCACCCTTCACCCTGGTGGGGGAGGGTTCAGAGGGAGAGTGAATCTGGGATGAATTATCACTTTCACAGTGGAGTTTAAAATCCTGCTTTCGGTGCTCAGTAACGTTAAGATCTCGAGCAGTTCACTCACAGCTGCATTCAGGTTTTGTTTGGGACATTTTCCCTGGAATCACTTTTATTTGTTCAGCTGCAGGAAAACTCCTGAAGCCAGGTATACGGTGTTCTCTGATAGGAAGGCTTTGACCGGTGCTAGCTCGTGGGGAGAAGAGGGCGCTCTCCTCCCAGTGGGGAAAGTCAGCCCCTCTTAGTACAATGGGGGGAGGGGCATTTCTACTTTTTGTAAATGGCACCCCTTCCTGCGCCCTCCGTTTGCTTCTCCTCTCCCTCTTCTCTCTCTAGAGTACAATATTCCCTTTCCTTCTCCTAACACATCCTCTTTAACAAAGCACTTGTACTCCCATTATCTCCCTGAACCCTCTGGCAAGCCTATAGATTTAGATCAGTGTTACTAAGTAGCAAATGAAGCAGCCCAGAGAAGTTGGGTGATGTGCCTTAAACTCACACAGCAAAAATTGGACAAATCTGGTTTAGCATCTGGATTTCCTGGCTTGCAAGCCAGGCTGGTCACGCTGTGTCATATTGCCTCCTTCAGTGTTGGCAGGAAGCTCCTGGAAGGGAGGGCGGGGTGAGGGTGGGGCAGGGGCTTTTAACCGGCCCTGGTTCTGGCCATCATGGAAACTCTTTCTGGAATGCGTGAGATGATTGGGCTCAGTGTTCTGGTGGGAGCAAGTGAAGGGGTTAGGGTTTGGAGGTCACCTGAGGTCAGGGGGCAGGCGAGAGCTGGCGAGGTTGAGAAGGCCCAGTGCAGAGCTAGGACACCGAAGGGGAGGCTCCTGGGCTGGAAGAGGGTCGGGGTCAGTCCTTGTCATCACTGGAGGGCTCGTGGGCTTTTTCAGCATTTGGTCTCATTTGGGATGTTTGGCCCTTTCCTTGCCCCCGTCAGTGGTACATCATAAAATCTTCTTCCGGAACCCTAAAGAGTGCTCCTTTCCTAATTCAGGTCACATCTCCCTGGCCCCCATTTCCATGTCCAGCAAATCAAAACTTATCAGTTCTGATGCCCGTTCTCTCAGAATAGCTGAGAGAGTTATTCACATCAACGCCTTTGCTCAAATGGGCATCTGGCCTTTAATATCAGTTGCCTTAGAGACCAGCTCTTGCCAGTGGAAATAGAGTTGGAGTCACATTTTAAGTTTTCTAGTAGCACGTTAAATAAACTAAAAAGAAAACAGGTGAAATTAATTTGAATATATATTTTTAACCCAGTATATCCAAGATATTATCATTTCCATATGTAATCAGTACCAAAAAAAAAAAGAGAGAAATTTTACATTCGTTTCTTTTTCATACTAAGTCTTTGAAATCCAGGTGTATTTTACATTTACAACACACCTTAATTCAGACTAGCCACATTTCTGGTGCTCAGTAGCCACGCGTAGTTCGTGGCTACAGTATTGGGCAGTGCAGTTATGAGCCTTCACTCTTAAACCCAGAAGACTTGTTTTGGGATGAGTGGCAGGGTGCTTGGGGCACCTTTGTAACCAGGGTGTCCTTGGGTGGGGTGGCTGGTCAGATGGCCTCTGTGATAGCACGTCACAGCTGCCTGCCCTGACCCCACTTCTGTGCTTGTTGGATGGCTGACATGACGTTGAAAATATTCCCCCTCCCCGTTATGCCAACTATGTGTGTCCTCCCTTGCTATTCATGTCCTCCTTTGTGCCCTGCAATCTCCCTGCCTTAACTTTTTTTACTTTTGTATGCTCCAGTCCTAGATTAAACTTTACCCTTCCATTCCTCTGACCCTGCCTTGGGACTGCTGGATCCATTTTATTCCCATGCCCTTTGACCTCAGCCATTTCCTGGCATCCCTCCTGTTTGTCTCATCCCGATCTCTCACTGACTATTGCAAACCTCACGTGTGCTTCTCGAGTTCCCAAATCCATTCACACCTTTCTCACTCCCAGCTGTTGGCCTCTTCCTGAGAAGGTGGAGGCCGTGTGGCTTAACCTCCCTCGTCCCCATCCCACTGTTTCTCTCCACCTTTGCCCTCCTCTTCCTTGCCAAAGCCAAGCCTTAAAAGCCTTCCCTTCCTGCCTCCAGAAACTCTCTTTACCAAACTGGCCCTTTGGGTAAAAGCCGTGGACTCTAAAGCCGGAGCTTTTGCCTTCAAATCTTAGCTCCTCCAGCTGCTAACTTGGGTAAGTTATTTAACCCCTGCCTTAGTCCGTCTGGGCTGCTGTAACAAACTGCCATAGACCAGGTGGCTTATAAATAAAAGGGAGTTATTTCTCACAGTTGAAGGCTGGAAGTGCTTGATCAAAGCATTGGTGGATCTGGTGTCTGGTGAGGGTTCACTTCCTGGTTCATAGAAAGTCGTCTTCTTGCTGTGTCCTCACATGGCAGAACGGGTGACAAGCTCTCTGGGGCCTTTATTGTAAGAGCACTGTCCCCATTCATGGGAGCTCTCTCCTTTCTCCACCAAAGACCCCACCTCCTAATACCATCTCATTGGGGATTAGGAGTTCAACATTAGCGTTTTGGGAGGACACAAACCTTCAGTCTGCGGCAGCCTCTCCATGCCTAGTTTCCTCATTGTAAAATAGGAAATAAACTAATAAAAAACCCCTAACTCCTATGGTTGTGGTGACGATTAAATCCAATGTTTGTTGCATCTTTTAGCACAGCGCCCAGAGTAAACGTCAGCTCTTGGGCCACCTCCTCTTTCTTGCACCTTGGTCCATCCTTCTCCCTTGGCTTCTTCCCCTTGGCCCGTAAACACGCTGACCTTCCTCAGAGCCCACCTTGTCCCTCCCTTGAGCTGAGCTGCTGCCCCTTTCTCTCCTGAATTTCACTGGAAAACAGCCAAAGAATAGCCCACCTGCTGCTTCTGCTTCTTAACCTTGGCGTCTGCCCCACCCCCCACCGTTGAAACTGAGCTCGGCCCTCATCATCTGCAGATTCTGCAGCACCGGACGCCATAGAGCAGTTTTCTCAACAGACGTACCCCTCCGGGTTTCCGGGCTGCACACCACCCTGGTTCTTCTTCCCTGTCTGCTCTCCACATGTGACTTTCTCCAGGGTGTCCCCAGACTCCTCCTCTGCTCTCTCTTACTCCTCACCCTCACCCCGCAGCGATCACACTGATAACGGATGACTCCAGAATCTACATCTCTGATCGTCAGGTTTCTCCCGTGTCCCAGGCCCACTTTTCACCTGTCTGCTGGGCCCCTCTCTCTGAATGAGCCCCTCTCTGTGGGTGCACCCCCCGTCAGGCATTCCCAGCATGCCCGAGGCTGAACTGTCCCTCCTCCTACTCCCAAATCTCTTGTCCCTTCTGATTTTCCTAACTCAGTTGTCACCCCCACCTCTCTCTAGTTACCCAGGTTTGAACCCTGGAGTTACTAACACCTCCCTCTCCTTCCTCACCCTGATCTAAAGTGAGTGCTCAGTAACTGAAGGTGGATGATCAATGGGTCCCATCAGGTGCTGAGTGTTGCTGTTTTCTTCCTTGAGTTCTCTCTAGTTGATCACCCTTCAATGCCCACTGAAGGCACTCTGATAAGCACCTTATATATCCTCATCTCAATTCATTTGCACAACCTTATAAAGGAGGTTTTTGTTATTATTTTTCTTCCTGTTTTGGATACGTAGACACAAGCTGGGAGAGGTTAGGGAACTTGCTAAACACACTCTGGTAAGTGGCAGAGCTGGGATTCAAATGCCAACCTGCCAGACGTCAGAGCCCACACCCTTAATCTTTATGCTCTCCCGCCTCTGGCGGCTCCAGTCCCAGGATGCTCTTTTTAGACTTAAATAAGCATTGAATACTGAATATGACATATGTACACGAGCACATCCTTCTGTGCCTGTACTGTGTGTGTGTCAGTGGTCTACTTACCCTGCTGTTGTCCAGGCTCATCACTGGTCTATTTCAGAGTCTGTGCCTAGACTTCAGTGTTAGCACTTAAAAGTCTTAACTGAGCCCAGGTCCCTGCTGTGAAATGCAAGAGGAATGTGCACACATCTTTGGATAGGGCATATGTTTCCCTTTCTCTGAGTCTCAGTCTCCCCCTCTGTAAAATACGGGAATTGGACCAGTTAATTGCAAGAGCCTGTCCAGTTCTTGTGCTCCATGAGTCTGTTTCATGGTTCTGCCTACATGGGACCTACTGTGTGCTCAGCACATGATAGATGCTGTTGGGCAACGCAGAGAGAGCACAAAAGGCATTGCCCCAGCTGTCATGGAGCCAAAAATCATTCAGGAAGTCAAAGCCAACACTCATGAAACTGCCAACCACATAAGACATTATGTAATTATGCCTGCGATTTCAGATTATGTACATTTGTGATGGTTCAATAAAGGAGAAGAAAAGTGGCTGTTCTCTTAAAAGAAAAAAATAAGTAAAAGGAGTATTTAGGGAAAAGCATTAAGTCTGGCCAGACTTCTCTCCAGACTTGCTACTCTCTCTTCCGTCTTGAAATCGGTTGTCCATTCTATAAATATTTATTGTGTCTACTAAGAGGCCAGTATCTGGCGACACACTCCCCTCACTGCAGTCAGAGTTGTATCCAAACTCCAGCTTCCACCTTGTTCCTCCCTGCTTAAGAACACTTATGGGTTCCTACTCTAGAGAATCAAATGAGCTGACTTCCAGGCCCTGCCTTCCCGTCCTCTTCCCCCACCCTGCAGTCTGGGCCAGGTTTGCTGGGCATCCCTCAAGCCCACCATATGTGTTTTTATCTCTGGGCTAAAGGGCTGCTTTCCCTCATCTGCCTCGTGAACTTTTACTCATCCTACAACGCTCAGCTCAAATACCACATCTGTTTCGGATCCTCTGAAACGCCTCAGCCACACCTCTCTAGCACCATGTCCTTGTTTAGGTATCTGCCTCCCATTTTGGGTTGTGAGTTCCTTCAAAGGAAGAACCCCATCTTCATTTATCTTGAATCCACAGAACCTAGCCCAGTGCCCGAAAAATCATTTCTAATGAATGGATGATTGCACACAGTCTGTTGAAGCTGATCTTTGAACAGAAAGTGCTCCCTTTTCTTTCCTCAAGTTGCTGGGCTATTTGACCTCATGCCTCGTGGCCTGTGGAGGTGACATCGCTGTGTCTGTCTCTGAACAGTAGCGGGGAGACCAGCCACAGGAACCTCACTTTGGCCCTGGAGGGGGGCTTTAAGGAGCGGCTGAAACCACACGCACTGCTGGCTGTGGTGAAGGAGGCGTTTGTGTTGGGCTTGGCAGGCGGATGCCTTTGTGCTGCAGAGCACAAGCGGGGAAGTGTGCCGGGCAGGCTCCAGGCTGCACACACATGCCGAGGGGCTGGGCCCAAAACGCCTTCTGACCTGGGAAGAAAAGGAGGCATTGTGTGTGGTAGCAGCACTCCAAGGGAAATGTTCCAGTTGTTCTATTTTGAACTGCTCCCTCTTTTAAAGAAGAAAAGTCCAGAAGTGAACATCTTTCTCACATTCCAATGCATCCTGCCCACCAATTTTTAAATCGGTTGCTGCCTTCAAAATATGAATTAATCTATTATTTAAGTAATTCATTTATTCAGCTACTATGTCTTTAGGGAGCACCACTATGGCTAGCATCCCACCAGGCACTAGGGACACAGAAGTGAAGAAGACGCCGTCCTTGTCACTCTAGGCTCTAGTCCTGATTGCCAAGTGTCCGAATCCTTGGGGAACCTGGCCCCACTCCTTCTCTCAGGCCTGATCTTTCTCTCCTCCCCAGCGCTCCTGCCTCGAGGCCTCTGCCCTTCTCTGTCTCTGCACCCCTGGCCCTGTAGTGTGCCACCCCGCGGCGTCATCTGTTACCAGCCTGCCACCGTCCTCAGACTCACGCAGGTGAGGACAGAACCATGCCTCAGTCTGGGCTGTTAAAAGCTTAGGCAGGAACACCTGAATTCAGCCCTCGCTCTGCCTTTTACTGTCTTTGTGACTTTGATCAAGTTACTAAACCTCTCTGAGCTTTTGCTTCCCAATCTATCAAACAGAAAAAAATAATACCTAGCACAGAGTCTTTGGGAAGAGTAAATGACAGTCATCTAATACTCGGCATGGTGTCTAATATACTATACGACAACATTCAGTAAATAATAAAACAACTAACAATTGTTGAGCACTTACTAGTTTCTACCTTCCCTCAAAAACAATAGCAACCCAACCATAGCTTCTGTTTGAGTGTATTCTACATTCCAAGGACTGTGTTAAGTACAGGCATGTAGCCATCTGAACAGCCTTATAAAGTGGAGAGGTTATTTTTCACCCTTTTATAGCTGAGGAGGCTGGCTCACAGGGGTAGAGTGACTTGCCCAAGGTCACGTAGCTTGCAAGCCCCAAGTGTGCCTAGGTCTGCTGAGCACGTCCCATCCCTTTCCGACCAGACAAACAACCCTGATCACACGCCTTGCTACTTGGTGCTGGAACCAGCATCTCCTGAGAACTTGTTGGAAATGCAGATTCTCGGGTCCCACTCCAGACCTACTGAATCAGCATCTGCACGTTAAGATCTTCAGGAGGTATATATGCAGTTTGAGCAGCACTGCACTATGGTTTTGTTTTTAAAAGTAGGCTAGAACAGTACTTCGCAAACTATTGTGGGCATAAAAATCACCTGAAGGGCTAGTTAAAACACTTATTCTTACCCCAGAGATTCGGATTTTTTGTCCATTGCTGATTCCGGTCCTATCCGGTGCTTTCATTTCACAGGTTCCCCAGAGTAGTTACAGCGGATGTGAGGGGAACCCAGGCAAACTTCTGGCTTAAGTCTTGGCCCAAGGTAGCTCATGGTTTATGTCTGCCAGAACCCTTAGCAGAAAGCCGGGCTGGACTTGGGTTCTCACCGGGTCACTGGCAGCAACATCCCCGTGGTTTGGGGAAACTGCCCCACTGGCGAGGAGATATGTCCCTCTCTAGAGTTAAGCAGGCAGGAGCCGTGGAGGCCTTCCCCTGCCATGCCTGGTGAATGGCAGAGAAACGAAATTAATTTGTAACCTAAAACCCTGTATCTGGCCTGAAAATATGTCTTTCTAATGGAAAATTTGACAGAGTGTTAGATCTGCAAAGAGCATTTTATATAAAATTGATATCTGTGACACGCAACTGCTGCTATCTGGTTAAATAGCAATTAAACACCTCAAGACTCCTTGGAGCTTTCAAAGATTATTTGAAAAGTAATTGTGTTTTATTGATTAAATAATTTTAAGTTGATTAGAAAGTCATTGCATTTTTTAGGCAATTCCTTCACAAACCAATTTATCTTAGTTATAGACTTATTGCATCCCCAAACATGTTGTTTGTATTTTAATAATCATCTGATATTTAAGGAGCATGGCTGATGATGGAGTTTAATGCTAGACTCATTCCTCTGCTAAATCCTTTTATCTGATTTCTTCTCTTTCTACTTAGACTTCACTGGCAACTTGTGTCATAGATGGTTACAGAAATAGGACCCGAAAGACAGAGAATGCTGTGGTTGAGAGCTTGGTCTCTGGAGTCAGACAAAACTCAATTTGAATTCCAACCCTGCCACTTACTAGATTTGTGCCCCTGAACCCGTCATCTGTGAAAAGAATATAATAGCACCTACCTTATATGGTCATCATGAAATTAAATAAGTTAGCATTTGTACAATATAGGACAGTGTCTATCTAGGTAATAATTATTATAATAATAATATAAGTAGTCTGCAGTAGTAGTAATAGTAGTATAATTAAGCCTCAGTTTTCTAATCTGTAAAATGCGGATATGGGGAATAAAACCATTAACATGATTATTCAAAACTTCTTGTGGAGCCTTCCAAGTAATTTCTTTTCCAAGGAAATTTCTGGCATAGCTTGCTTGGCTGTTGCCCAGTGCAGACTGGGGCTCTCCTGGACAAATGGAGCTGATGTTGGGATTCCCAGTGAAGAGGACAGAGAGATTGGCAGAGGATGGGGGAGTAGATGCCAGAGGTGAGGGAGGTGAGGGAGTGAAGAGCCAGCTGGGAGAGTTTGCAAAAGGGATGTCAGGGAACAGAGCACCCTGCTGCTGGAGCAATTGCTTTGTTGGAAGTAGATACTGAGAATAGCAGAGACAGGAAAGAAAAAAATTTTTTTTGCATTCTAGTTTGTCCTAAGAAAAGAAAAATTTTAAGACTTTTGCTTTGGCCAGGCGCATGATGGCTCACTGGCTCACGCCTGTAATCCTAGCATTCTGGGAGGCCAAAGCAGAAGGGTTGTTTGAGCCCAGGAATTTGAGACCAGCCTGAGCAACAGCAAGACCCAGACCCTGTCTCTACTAAAAATAGAAAAAAATTAGCCGGGAGTTGTGGCACACGCCTGTAGTCCCAGCTATTCAGGAGGCTGAGGTAGGAGGATCACTAAAGCCCAGGAGTTTGAGGTTGCAGTAAGCAATGATGATGCCACCACACTCTAGCTAGGGTGACAGAGCAAGACTCTGTCTCTAAAAAAAAAAAAAAGACTTTTGCTTTGTGCTAAGATGTACTTCCCCCTCTGGTGTTTTCCCTAGAGATTGCAGGGAAGGTTTGGATTGCTTCCAATTAACTTTTTCCACTTAACTGCTGTTTCTCTGAGCGCTGAACTCACACTGGGCCGTGAGGCAGCATCTTTGCCTCCTCTACAGAGGAGTTGAGACAGCACGAATCCAGGGCCGGATCCAGCACTGAGGCAGTGCTTAATTGATGTTGGCAACTATTTTTATTGCTATGCATTGTACTTTTCCTGTAGCCAGAGGCTGCAAGCAAAGGTCACCAATAGGTATATGAGCAGTTCTCTGGCACACTTTACCCCAATAAAAACTCCATTATTCCATGTTTAAACTGGAGATACCCGCTACACTGTTTTTAAAGAAACCATCAATTCTGTGTCCTCCAGTATCACGCCTGGGACCAGTGCCATCAGCGTGAAGTTTATAAAGGAAAGCACTGGGTTAGGAGTCTGGAAAGCAGTCTCTGACCTTGGCCTTGCTGTATGATATGGGCAAGTCATTGAACCTTAGTTTTCCCCTTCGTAAATGCGGGTGATGCCCTACGTCCTGTTTTGTATTTCTGTTCTCCCAACAGTAGATAATCAGCAGGACTGAATGAGCACTCACTAGCTGCAAGGCCCTGGACTGGTGCCCTAAAGGAGACCCAGAGGCATGAGCGAGGAACCTTGGCTTGAAAGAGCCCATCATCTGGCTGGGAGAAAAGATGTGGGCAGAGTAACTGATAAAATCTGCCATACTGTGCTCCAAATGCCGAGCCATTTTGTGACACTTTTGAGCGGCTGTGGAGTGAAATAAACCTGAGATGTGAATTTTGGCAACACCTTTTCTTAGTGACTTTGCCCACATTTAAACAAAACATACCCAGACCACGACAATACATAGGCTTCCTTTGCATTGCCAGGTGGTCCACTGAAGGGATCCCATCTCCTTCAAGGACAAGTTGAAGCTGAGAGAAGTCCCTCGTGCCCTTCTTGTCTCTCTGCCTCTGGCTGCTCTCTAATGGCGCCTGTCTTTCCCTCGGAGGGCATGCTGCCGAGGCCGGGCCTTCAGCCTCTTTATTTGACCCACATCACACATACCTGCTCCTTGTCAGACTGAACTTGCTAGAGGGCTAGGTGAGGCGTTGAGAAATAATCATAAAAGCCTTCCAACTTGCCTGAAAAATCGGGAAACATCACTTGCTCCACCCAGGTGTCTGGGGATCACTTATCAGGCTCAGTTTGGTTTAAACCGACTTTCCTGAATGTGTAGGCTGTGAGCATTTGAGCCAAGAAAAACCTTCTTCCCAGCCCAGAAGGCAGATAGATGCCACAGCCCAGGCAAGCTCTGAACTGCCTGCACCTGCACCTCGCACTGTGGGGCCAGGCCCATGCCTGGGACGACTTCGGATTCTGAACAGGGACGATGCTGCTGGGATGGGAGCTGCCCAAAGAGGGTGGGTGCAGGGGTGCCCCGCTGCGGAGGCTGTCTGAGCCCACCCTTGAGATGCTTTCACTGATGTGACCCAGGAGTGAGGAAGTGGAGCTGAATTCCTGGGAAGCATTTACTCCTCGCAGTGGTTCCCAAGCCCTCTTGACTGTGGCCCAGTTAGATGGAACAAAAGACCTTGTGGCCCACTGAGTCCACTCATCACTTTTCAGTAGAAAAGAATTTGGTAATAACAAAGGATTAAAGCGGAAGAGAAAATAATCAAAGCAGTAATACAGCAAATACTCAGGACAGCAATCAACAGACACTCCTAAAAGTAATTTTATAAGTAATATAAATTAATAGAATGGAAGCAGTTTAAAACCAAGACAATGCTGGTGCAGCATTATAGCAGTCAAGGGTCATAGTTGCAAACAACAGTACCCACTCTAGCAGGCTTAGAGAAAAGAGGAATTTGTTGAAGAATATCAAATAGTTGAACATCACGCCACCTCCCCAGAATCATTTGCCTGCAGTCCTTCCCTTCCCAGACTACTTTCCTCCGATTTGAAGTCTGGCCTGGATGTCTCTGCCTGCCTAGCTGAGATCCCACAACTGAGCCCTAGCTCTAAAGGAGGTTGGCACTGTGAATTCAGTTTCCACCTTGGGGAGGTGGGTCTCCGAAGGAGGGAAGTAACCCATGCGTAGGAAGGGTGTTCACAAAGTGCTGGGGAGCTGAAAAAAGCACAACAAATGTCTTCTGCACTAATAACAAAACTCCCTTCCTGAGAATTGCAGGAATTCCAGCTCTTGGCCTGGGTGCATACACAGGAGTTCTGCAGTGTTGTTTAGTGATGGATGGGGACAATAGAGAATTAATGTTTTCGGTAAACTCTTAGGCTAATTTTTGTTTATTAATGCCAAGGTTCATTAACCTTAATAACTCATATATTATGTTCCTAGTTCCTTATAAAAATGAAATCCCATATAATTGTGTCACTCACATAAGAACAGAAGAAAACACACATATTTGTAATCCATTTTTGACTCTTGGAAATCCTCACCCTCTACCACTGGTCCAGAGACTCTGCTGAGAGAATTACAAATTTAAAGAATTGAGACACATTTTAGCAGGGGCATTTCTAGACCCCTGAGCACTGTGAAAGACTCAGATTAGGAAGGCTTGGTTCTTGCTCTCAAGGAGCTTTGGGTCCAGCAAGAGGCATTAGACAATCATCCAATAATAAAGGTAGATGGCAGGACAAGATAGGTACCATGAGATAAATACATTAACTTGTCTGATATCTCAATATGTAGGAAAAGCAGCACTTGATGGATTCCAAAGCTGACTTTTGCCACTACCTTGTCCAGCAGGCTGAGAAATAGGTCAGTGATCAGCTGATCTCCTTGTGCAGAAGAGATGATCCAAAATAGATATATCTAACCGAAAATTTCTGAAGCCTCTCAGTGTTGATTCACCTCCCATTAAAGTGGAGATTTGTCATTGTCAACTGGAGGGAGGCTGTTCTTGTTAGAAATTGGATTCCTAATCCCATGTGACCTCACACAGATGAAATAGTGATTCTCCACCATGGGATTTCAGAGGATGAAGAATTACACCCAAATGGGAGCTCAAAATGGCTTCCTGGAGGAGGTGGGGTCTGATGGGCTGAGTGGGATTTAGACAGAGGTGATGTGGGGAAATAGTGGTTCACCTATGTGCCCAGTCTGAGCAAGGGCAGACTTAAAGCTTTGATAGAGGCCAGGTGCGGTGGCTCACGCCTGTAATCCTAGCACTCTGGGAGGCCGAGGCGGGCGTATCGTTTGAGCTCAGGAGTTTGAGACCAGCCTGAGCAAGAGCAAGACCCCATCTCTACTAAAAATAGAAAGAAATTATATGGACAGCTAAAAATATATATAGAAAAATTAGCTGGGCATGGTGGTGCATGCCTGTAGTCCCAGCTACTCGGGAGGATGAGGCAGGAGTATCCCTTGAGCCCAGGAGTTTGAGGTTGCTGTGAGCTAGGCTGACGCCATGGCACTCTAGCTGGGGCAACAGAGTAAGACTCTGTCTCAAAAAAAAGAAAAAAAGTCTAGATAGAGAGGCTTAGAGTGTAGTTCCCACTGAGAATTTGCCATAGCTCCTTATATGTTGAGATGTTTCTAAGGTCAGGGTTATTAAGGAAGAAAACACAGAACTGGGCCCTCGTATGGACTCTATTTCCAAGGTACTGTGTGACATTGAAGACAGAGTTAGATTAGATGACCTGAAAAAAGTCCTTTCCAGCTCCAATGAACCTTGGAATCATCATGTTAAGTGAAAGAAGCTAGTCACAAAAGGCCATGTTGTATGATTCATTTATATGAAATATCCAGAATAGGCAAATCTATACAGACAGAAAGTAGATCAGTGGTTGCCTAGGGCTGAGGCTAGAGTAGAGGGAATGGAGAGTGACTGCTAAACAGCATGGGGTTTTTTTTGGTATGGGTTGATAAAAATGTTCTAAAAATAGATGGTGGTCTTTTCAACAAATTGTGTTAGGACAACTGAATATTCACATGCAAAAGAATGAAGCTGGACTCTTAACTTAAACCATGTACAAAATTACCTCAAAATGTATCAAAGACCAAAACTTAAGAGCTAAAACTACAAAACTCTTAGAAGAAAACACTGGGAAAAATCTTGATGATACTAGATTTGACAACATTTCATGGATATGACAACAAAGCTTAGACAATAAAATAAAATATGAACAGGCCAGAGCAATGAGACAAGAGAAAGAAATATAGAGCACCCAAATTGGAAAGGGCCTAAACACCACCAAAAAACTGTTAGAATTGACAAACAAATTCAATAAAGTTTCAAGATACAAAATCAACATGCAAAAAAATCAGTAGCATTTATATTAGCTAATAGTGAATAATCTGAAAAAGAAATCAAGAAAGCAATACCATTTACAATAGCTATAAAAAATATAAAATATTTAGAATCAATCTAGCTAAAGAAGTGAAAGATCTATTAAAAAAAACCATAAAACTCTGAAGAAAGAAATTGAAGAGGACACACAAAAAAATGGAAAGATATTCCATGCTCATGGGTTGGTAGAATTAAAATTGTTAAAATGACAATACTACCGAAAGCAATTTACAGATTCGATGCAATCTCTATCAAAATACCAATGACATTCTCCATAGAAATAGAAAAGAAAATCCTAAGGTATGGAGCCACAAAAGAGCCCAAATAGCAAAAGCAATCCTGAGCAAAAAGAACAAAGCGTCACACTACCTGACTTCAAAATTTACTACAAAGCTCTAGTAACCAAAACAGCCTGGTACTGGTGTAAAATCAGACAGGTAAACCAATGAACAGAATAGAGAACCCACATATAAATCCACACAATTACAGTCAACTCATCTTTGACAAAGATGCCAAGAAGATACAGTGGGGAAAGGACAGTCTTTTCAATAAATGGTGCTGGAAACACTGCACAACTATCTGCAAAAGAATGAAAGTAGACCTTTATCTCTCACCATGCACAAAAATAAAATCAAAATGGATTAAAGACTTCATTCTAAGACCTGAAAATATGAAACTATTAGAAGAAAACATTGGGGAAATGCTCCAGGGCATTCATCTGGGCAAAGATTTTTTGTGTAAGACCTCAAAAGCACAGGCAACCAAAGCAAAAATAGACAAATGGAATTATGTCTAGATAACAGGCGTTAGCACAAAAAAAAAAAATCAACAAAGTGAAGAGGCAACCCACAGAATGGGAGAAAATATTTGCAAACTACCCATCTGACAAGGGATTAATAACTAGAATATACAAGGGACTTAGACAGCTCAGTAGCAAAAAAACAAATAGTCCTATTTAAAAATGGGCAAAAGATCTAAATAGGCATTTCTAAAAAGAAGACATACAAATGGCCAACAGGTGTATGAAAAAAAGCTCAACATCACTAATAATCAGAGAAATACAAAACAAAACCACAATGAGATATCATCCCACCTCAGTTAAAATGGTTTGTCTCAAAAAGACAGCCAATTACAGATGCTGGCGAGAATGTGGAGAAAGGGGGACATTTGTACACTGTTGGTGAGAATGTAAGTCAGTACAGCCACAGTGGAGAGCAGTATGGAGGTGCCCCAAAGAACTAAAAATAGAACCACCATATGATCCAGCAATTCCACTACTGGGTATATATCCAAAAGAAAGGAAATCAATATATTGAAGGGATATCTGCATACCCATGTTTTATTGCAGCACAGTAGCCAAAATATGGAATCAACCTAAGTGCCCACCAGCAGATGAATGAATAAAGAAAATGTGTTATATATGTACAATGGAACGTTATTCAGCCACAAAAAAGAAAGAAGGAAATCCTGTCATTTGCAGCAACATGGATGGAACCGAAGGCCATTATATTAAGTAAAATAAGTCAAGCACAGAGAGACAAATATTGCATGTTCTTACTCATATGTGGGAACTAAAAATGTGTATCTCATGAAGATAGAGTGTAGACTGGTGGCTACCAGAGGCTAGGAAGGGTAGGGGAAGGGAAGCATGAAGGGAAAAACATATATATAAATGAATTTTTCTTTAAGAGACAGGGTCTTGATCTGTCACCAGGCTGGAGTGCAGTGGTGTATACTGCACTCTGCTCACTGTAACTGTAAACTTCTGGGCTCAACTGATCCTCCCACTTCAGCCTCCCAAGTAGCTGGGACTACAGGTGTACACTACCATTCCCAGATAATTTTTTTATTTTTTGTAGATATGAGGTCTTGCTATGTTGCCCAGGCTGGTCTTGAACTCCTGCGTGTGAGTGATTCTCCTGCGTAGGCCTCCCAAAGTGCTGGGATTATAGATGTGAGCCACCATACCTGTCCTACATAAATGTATTTATTGTCACTAAACATGGTTAAGATGGTAAATTTTATATGTATATTTTACCTCATTAACAAAGTGTAAAAAAAAAGAAAAATATATGAATAAATTGGACTTCATCAACATGAATAACCTTTGTGCATCAAAGGACACTATCAAGAAAGCAAAAAAGAAAATCCTACAGAATAGAAGGAATTATTTGCAAATCACATACCTGACAAGAGGTTAATATCCAGAATATGTGTAAAGAACTACAGCTCAACAACAACAAAGAAAACCCAAACAACCTAATTCAAAAATGGGCAAAGGACTTGAATAGATATTTCTCCAAAGAAGATATGCAAATGGCCAATATGCACATGAAAAAGATAGTCAACCTCATTAGTCATTAGGGAAATGCAAATCAAAACCACAGTGAGATACCACTTCATACCTATTACACCTACTAGGATGGCGACAGTTAAAAAACAAACAAACAAAAACCAGGTGTTTGTTAGGGTATGGAGAAATTGGAACCCTCATGCACTGCTGGTGGGAATGAAAAATGGTGCAGCTGCTGTGGGAAACATTTTGTGGTTTCTCAAAAAGTTAAGCAAAGAATTACCACATGACTCAGCAATTCCACTCCTAAGTATATATCCAAAAGAGCAGGGGTTAGCATAGATATTTGCACACCAATGCCCATTGCAGCATTATTCACAACAGCCAAAAGGTGGAAGCAACCCATGTGTCCACTGACAGACGAGTGGATAAACAAACTGTGGCGTATACAGACAATAGAATATTATTCAGCCTTAAAAAGGAAGAAATTTTTGATACATGCTACAACTTGGATGGACCTTGAAAACATGCTAAGTGAAATAAGCCAGACACAGGAGGACAAATATTGTATATGAAGTACCTAGGTACCCATTTATAGGAGGCACCTGGAATAGGCAAATCCTTACAGATGGAAAGTAGAAAGGAAGTGAAGGGGCTGGGGGCAGGAGAGAATGGGAAGTTATTGTTTAATGGGCACAGAGTTTCCTTTGGAGGTGGTGAAGTTTTGGGTATAGACAGTGATGATGGTTACACAACACTGTGAATGCATTTAATGTCACTGAATTGTATGCTTTCAAATGGTTAAAGTGATAAATGTTATGTTATAGATATTTTACTACAATTCAAAAAAAATTAAGATTGTGAGACTGGGCGAGGTGGCTCATGTCTGTAATCCTAACACTCTGGGAGGCCAAGGTAGGAGGATTGCTTGAGGCCAGGAGTTCAAGACCAGCTTGAGCAAGAGCGAGACCCCATCTCTACAAAAAATAGAAAAATTAGCCAGGCATGCTGGTGGTTGCCTGTCATCCCAGCTACTCGGGAGGCTGAGGCGAGAGGATCACTTGAGCCCAGGAGTTTGAGATTGCTGTGAGCTAGATGATGCCACTACACTCTAGCCGAGGTGACACAGAAAGACTGTCTCAAAAAAAACCAAAAAACAATTAGATTGTGGCAATGTTTGTGCAACTCTATGCTACAACTATTAAATTGTACAATTTAAGTATTTTGTACTTAATTGTACAATGTAAGTTATTAATATATGGTATGTAAATTATATTTCAATAAAGCTGTTATAAAAAATCCTTTCCAGCTCTTACAGTCTCTAATCCATCCATTCACCCATTTATTTGTTGATTCAGCACATTTTTATTGAGTTCCTATCATGCTAAGTGCTAAGAATGGAGCAATGAATAAAATAAACATGATCCCTGCCCCTTCCTCATTTTACACTGTGGGTTTAAAAAAATAATCATAGCTAAATTATGTCCTTGGCACAAGCACTTTGCATACCTTATTTCTTGCAGTTCTCCGATGGTGTACTGAGCTGGACTCTTCCTGAAAAAGGAAATTTGCTAAAGGTCACATAGTCAGGATTTGAACCTGGTCTGTCTTACCTCAAAGCCATGCACTTGGGTCCAAGCTACCTGGGATTGGGGTCTGCTCTGGGGACTGTCTGTCAGACTGACTGATCTGACAGCCTTGAAGGGGGAGTGAGACATGAGGTGGTGTGACCTCCAGTAGGGAGTGGGTTTGGAAATTAAGGCATAAGTCAGAGTCTTGTATAGCCATTTAAAGTAATCATAAACCAGGTAAAACTATACTTTTTTAAATGGCTATGTGATCGAATTTTAAATATAAAATTGAATTCATAATTGAATTTACATTATTATATTAATAATATATATTCATTTATTGAATAGTACTATATGCCAGACTCTGTTCTAAATGGTTTACATGTATTGTCACCCTGTTGAATCCTCCTAACAGCTCCAGGACTTGTAGGAAGTATTACTAGTCCTGTTCACAAGCAAGACACTGAGGCACAGAGAGGTTAAGTAATTTGTCCAAGGTTACACAGCCAGTGGCAGAGCTGGGATTTCCATCATGGCTATTGACTCAAAGCCCAGGCTCTTAACCACTATGGAACTTGCCCTTTGGTTATGCTAAAACATGCAAGATAGATGAGCATGAAAATTGTTGTATCCAGGTGGGAGAATTATGATAACTTCCCATCTTTTTTCCCTCAAGTAATTTATTTTTTATTTTCTAAGAATACATCATCATAGTAATGATTTTTAGACCAAGGAAAGAGATCACATTAGAAGACCTTTTTCGTCTTCTTGCCTCTTCAGCATTTTATTTTGCCGTATTTGACTTTGAACTCCCTGTGCACAGGCACAGACTAAACGGTGCCATTGAACTCACAGGCAGTGTGTGTCCTGGGGCAAACTCACCACGTGCCCGGAGACATTGCCACGGCCTGCAGGTCCTCTCTTGGCTGCAGCTGCTCTGACTCTGCTGCAATCTTCTGGGGAGGGTGTGTCCTTATCACACTCTTATCAACCCTGAGGATCTTTCTTTGCAAAAAATTGTTTTCCTAACTTGGAAGAGAGCCTGTTGCACCCTGGTTAAGAGCAGCACATTAGCATCAGAAACACAGGGATTGAGATCTTCGAATCTTCTCTCTGACAGTCTCAGCACCTGGGCAACTGCTCTGAGCCTCCATTCCGACCTTTGATAATAGAAATACTGCTGTATAGGGTTTTTGTGGGAATTAAATTGGACGGTGTTTGGATTGGACCTAGAGTACCCGGCTCATTGTAGGGTAAATAGTGTGGTATCTCAACGTTTATCTGGCATTGTTGTGATTGTTAATTTGTGAGGTGAAACATTGTTCAAATATTAACCATTTATATTTCTTCTTTGGTGAATTGCCTGCTTGTGCCCTTTCCTCATTTGTCTATTGGCAGTTTGATTTTATAGCATGTGTAAGTTGAGGACTAACAGTGTTCTGGAAGAGCCTACAGGAAGGGAGAGATGCGGAGTGGAGGTCTTTTTCCTGCAACCCTAATGCCTTTTTTTTTCCTCCAAGGAGCATTTTTCACTGGTTAGTGCAGCCTCCTCTCTTCCTACAATTGGCCCAGTTTCTTCCTTCAGAAAATTACATCTGCTTTCTAGAGTCAATCTTTAGAATAGCTGATTTCCCTCCTGGATTGCTTCAGCCACAGGTCTCACATGCATGATTTCTTTCTCTGCCTATTTAAGTTGCATCCGTGGGAATAACTGTGGCTGGAGCCAGGCTGCTCCGAGAGGCTCTGTTCGGTTGTGCGTGTGCCCAACACGCGTGCCCCTTCCCAGCCCTGTGCAATCGTGCTGCCCACCGAATAGCTGACCTTCCTGAGAAAAGTGCAAAAGCCTAAGGGACCACTTAGATGTAAGGCACATTCTTAACATAGTTGAACCTCTCTTTCCCTCTTGCTTAGCCCTTATCTTGCCAAACGTGGACAGGTCATCTTTTTTCCCTCATGGGGAGAAGGGACCTGGGCCATAGAAGTTGAGTGTTTCTAAATTGCAAAAGAGTCAAACTTCCCCCCAGTCCAGTGATTCTTGCCAGAAAAGTTCTTGTGGATAAATGTGTCTGGTCCAGGAGATCCTCTGGGTGGCTTGGTGGGAATATGAAGTTGGCTACTACTCTTAAGACACATGTCTGAGTGAGGCATAGGCGTAGGGGGTGCTGGTACCCTAGACATCACAAGACCATGGACCGGCTCCCCCAAAAGCAGCACCGACTCCCCTAGAGAGAGTGGCTGTAGCTTCCCATGAAGACCTTCCCTCAAGGTGAGGTCCCCTTCTGCCCGGAGAGCACCAGCATTGAAGTTTTTGTACTATTGTGTGTCTGCTGCATTTGACTGCTTGCCTGGTTCAGGCTGTGTGGTTTAGCAGAAGAGTATTCCACTAGGAGGCGGAATATCTGGGTTTCAGTCGAGATTTTGACCCTTTTTTAGCTCTGTAACCTCGAGAACAAGACTGTTTCCTCGCCTGGAAAATGGAGGATAACAGCCCCTGTTCTGCGCACCTCCCTGCTTGACCATGGAGTTCAAATGAGTGTAAGCTAGAAAGAGGCAAAGACGGAAGAATTTCTTCTCCTCTTAGAGATGTTTAGAGATGTAGGCTGTCGGCACAGTGCCTGTCCCAGCACCTCATACGGTGCCCGAGAACTGGAGGTGCTGCTTCTCCCCAGAAGGAGATCTGACGAAGTCGGGGGAACGTGATGAGCCGGGGTGGGTGTGGGTGTGGGTGTGTCTTTTTCATATGTGTGTCTTCTGTCCTGGCCTCTGAGCCAAGCTGACCAGTGGCACTGCTAGAGGCTGCTACAGGTTGAGCATCCCTAATCTGAAAATTCAAAATCCAAAATGCTCCAAAATCCAGCACTTTTTGAGTGCTGACATGATGCCACAAGTGGAAAATTCCACACCCGACCTCTTGTGACAGGTCATCATCAAAGTGCAGTCAAAACTTTGTTTCAAGCACAAATTATTAAAATATTGTATAAAATTACCTTGAGGCTATATGTATAAGATATATGAAACATAAATAAATTTTGTGTTTAGACTTGGGTCCTATCCCCAAGATATCTCATTATGTATATGCAAATATTCCAAAATCTGAAAAAATTTGAAATCCAAAACACTTCTGGTCCCAATCATTTCGGATAAAAGATACTCA
This sequence comes from Lemur catta, assembly GCF_020740605.2. Lineage (NCBI taxonomy): Eukaryota > Metazoa > Chordata > Mammalia > Primates > Lemuridae > Lemur > Lemur catta. The sequence goes on from NC_059130.1 coordinate 79,082,836, forward strand.
GCCTGTATTTCCTTTCCTCAATCTGGCGAGGGGCCTGGAGCCTGTGGCAGTGTCTGGAGAGGTGGCCTGTGTTTGGAGCCGTAGGGATTGTGAGTAATTCTGTTTTGCAAACTTTAGGGAGCAGCTGGCCTGTGATGCTGGCCCGGGAGACAGACACGGAGCCAGCAATTAGAATACGGTGCCACGTGCCGCAGTAGCCGGCGGACGTGGCAGTGGCAGCAGAAAGATGGCCATCGAGCTTGGAGGGAATGTCTGAGCGGAGGCTCGAAGGACAAGTGGGAAGTGGCCAGGCAGAGGAGGTGGAATAGCACTGCAGGTGGAATGTGGGTCTTCCAGGAAAGACACAGCTCTGGAAGAAAGCCTCTCACCTATTCGTCCTGGATAAGGAAGGATTTATCCCGAGAAAGGGAAAGAGATTGCTCATCTCCCTCACACGGATAGACTAGAGGGGAAGGGTGGGGGGCTGGGATAGGCATGGGACCTAGTGAAATGGGGGGCTTTTTCCTACTCTGCCCCCTAGAAAAATGTCACATGCCTCTGGCCCATCTCCAGCCAGGGGGAAGAGATGGTCAGTGGTCATTTTAAATGTAACAGAAAAGCAGTTTGCTCCTTAGTCTATTTTTGTATAACCTTAGAGTCCAAGGTGTATTTCTGGTTCTTTTCAGATGGTTTGTTTCTGATAATTTTCAGATGGTTTGTTCTGTGTACTCAGTTAATACAGAAAAATACCTTCAACAGTTGAGAAAAGTGAATGTTGGTGTTCCGTGGACTTGCCCACCCTCACATCATCCTGTGCCCTTCAGATTAACCTCCATCTTGAGCAAGAAGCTCTAGAATCTTCCAAGGAGAATAAGGAATTTGGTCCAGTGCAAAGGGAGGAACATGGAACTCTACCCCAGGACTCCTTGCTTTTGGGTGATCCAAAGGAAGTCACTTAGACTCTCTGTCTCATTTTCTTCACCTGTGCAGTGGGGATACGCATTCCCATTCTGGCTGCCGTAAGTGCTGGTGTGAGGATAAATGGGCCACGGGATGGGAAGTGCTTTCCGAGTGTTCCGGGCTTGATGCAGGCAGGGTGACACTCCATGCGGGCATCAGTGTCAGCATGGGTTAGACAGGACCCTGCCCCGGCCTTGGAAAGCACATCCCAACAGTCAGTGTCTGTGCAGGTCAGAGCTGCTTCCGACGTGCCCTACTGATGGGGCTTCATTTCCTAGGACAGCCTCACTTGGTTAAGCGCTGGAAGGTCAAGGGGACAAGGTCCCTCTAACCCTTTAGCTGAGTCTGCATAAAAGAGCCTGGATGCTCTCCGGGCCCCTGTTGGACTGCCCCCAACCCCCTGGACCTCCTTCAGGCCCAAGAGCAGCACTGGGTTTGGAGATCGCGAGGCTGGGAGCCTGCACCTCACACGTGCCTTTGCTCTGGTCAGCTGCGGCAGCTTTGGGCTGGACAGAGACTCCTCAGCGCCTGCCCGGGACACTCTGAAGCCTTCCTCCCGCGACTGCCTTCTCCCAGGCTCCTCCGCCCCGCCCCTCCGAAATCTCTGGTCTGCGCTGCAGTTAGAAACCCTGCCAGATCCATTGAACAGTAATTTGGTCGTCGCAGCAGGTACTTCCTTGCTTTTCTCTTCCTGCCAGAACTGGGTGCACTTTGGTGCTCAAGGGCAACAGATTGGTGGAGCAGCAGGAAGCAGGAGCTGCCAGTCCGGCCCAGGAATTTACTGGTCATTGTTCTGTCTCCTCTCTGCCCTGACAGACTTCCATTCATTTAATGATCAGAGGCTTCGTGTGGTCCTGGAACCCCCGGAGGAGGGGAGGGGAGGGATGTTTCTAAAGCAGAGCCAGGAAGAAAGCGATGCACCACTGAACGGTTTCAACTGTAAGGAGGCTGCGTCCTCATTAGGAATGAATTCATTAATGTGCCACATCAGCTGCAGGGAGGAAGGAGGAAGAGCATAATTAAGTATGACTGCTCAGATGCGCTGCCCGATTCGGAGGAGTCAAGAAGGAAGGTTGTGTGTGGCTTGGGTGTCTTCAGATGTGTCCCTCCGAAGCGTTGGCAGCTCTGGGCACTAACTTTCCAGGTGCCAGATTTGAGCGTTCTTCCTCTTTCTGCAAGGTCCGGTGTTAGCTTATTGAGCAGTGAATTCCTGTCTGACCCCACTCACCTATTCCCGGGAGCAAAAAGGAAGTCAGTATTTGCTTTTCCAGCAAGGTCACGGATCACCTGACCAAGTCCTCTAACAGCTGGGAAGCAGACACGGCTGTGTGAACACGCACGAGCAATCAGCTGCGCTCCGGCAGCCCAAACCTGGCTTCCTGGGAAGGAGACTAGTCCTCCCCGCTCCGGGCTGTGCAGGGGGAGGATGCAAGGGCAGGTAATGTGGGCTCAGCTTTCCTCCTGACTGTTTTCTCTTCTTCCTGATGCTCCAGATTCAGCTGCTGCAATGCAGACAAAAATGACAGACACTTGCAAAAAAAAAAAAAAAATGTGGGAATGGAGTTAATGAGGTTGTGTTAATGTGTCATTTATGGAGCATGAGTTACCTCTTTGTTTCCCGAGTTGGCGGGAAGTGAGCCCGCTGGAGAACTCGGTGGCAGAATCTTTTCTAGGAGTGCATCTCACCTCCCCTGGTGTCCCGGCTTCAGCCCTCTGTGTTAAGAAGCAGCTGTCAAATGCCTCCTGCTTCTTAGCACAGGGGACATTTGCACTTGGAAGCTTGGCGTCCTGGGATGGGGAAGCGGGAAGCTCTCATCATCTTCACGGGACTGGTCCAAGGTATGGGTGTATTTTTTTTTTTTTTCTGTTTTGGAAAGAGTGTTTTATCTTTTTGAGTGATCAGGCGGGGACTGGCAGGGTTGCTGTTTGGTGTACCACCTTGCTAAATATTTGACTTTGTGAGGTTGAATTCTCTAAGAATTCTCGTGGCAATGAGGCTGTGCTTAAGCCAAGCTCTCTTTTCAAGGAAATCCAAGGTGCTATTTATTTTGGCATGCAGCCTGTTCTGGGATGAAATACAGCATTTTTATTATTGCAGAATAAAGAGAGGTTTGAAGAAAACAAAAGTGCAGAACCGGGTTTCAATTTCAGGACTAAGTAAGGGAAGGTTTCTTTATATATTTGAATTTCAGGTTAGAAATGAGGTTGAAAATGGCATCCTAAAAAGAATAAATGTGGACAGGAGGAGGGTGTGGGTACATGCTGCAGGAGTCGGGCTGACCCGAGGAAATCCATGCTCCTGAGCACCAAGGGTGGACCCTGCTGGAATCGTTTCTAACCTGGCCTGGTAGTTACATGGGAACCATCAGTACTGTCTGCCAGAGACTGCCTCTCAGTGGATTTTGAACAGGCAGCCTTGGTCCCCTCCTTCTCCCTACCCTATAGGCTTTGAAAGGCACTATGGGATGATGGAGTCACACAACTGTCCTGCTCAGATTGGCCACATAGACTCTTCATGCCTTAGTTTCCTCATTTGTAACTTGGACATGGTTCCTATTTCCCAGGATTGCTTGTATGAGGGTGAAATAAGAAACTATGCCCAGTACCTGATTCCCAGAGTAGGTGCTTAGCATTAGGTGTTAGGTGCTTAGCATAGGTGCTTAGTAGGTGTTAATTTCTTTCCATGGGATTTGAAGACAGATCATTTTGTTTCTTTTGTTCATTCAAGAACCATGTACTGAGTGTCTGCCACATGGTAGACATGGGGAGTTGGGGTGACACAGGATTGAGTCTTGCAAAAATTCTGACCCTTGCAAGCTTACAAGTCGTAGGGGAGAAGAGCTAGGGAGAGACAAAGCCACATACACTGAAAACGTCTAGATTATGATGAGCTAAGGAGAGAGGTTGGGCTCTAACTGGGGACCCTTGACTTGGAATAGGACATAAACAAATGAAGTTACATGTCAATACCAGGTATTAAAAGGTTCTGAATACTGGGGAGACAGCTTAACAGAATGAGTAATAAATGGCTTTATGTCAAGCTTTAAATGCTCCAGAAGGTTGTAAAATTCCATTTTGAAGGAGAATTCTGTCCAACAAAGCCATTTTCCCATTCTGTTGTATTGCAAACAAAGCAGCATGTGTTGAGGTGGCAATTCTTCTTTCCCACTCTCCTAACCACATCAAGCATCCACCCACTTGAAGGAAACCCCCTTAGCTAAACTCCAAGACATCTGCTGTAAGGACCATGGAGAAAAGTGGCGAAGGTGGTGGTAGGGGCTGGCAGTGGTGACCTGTGCACATGACACTTCCTTTCCTTCTGGTATTACGAGTCCCTTTCTCAGAGAGCAGGATGTCAGCTCCATTTAATTTCTGTAGCCTTGAAATAATTGATTTTTTTTTTTTTTTTGAGACAGAGTCTCGCTTTGTTGCCCAGGCTAGAGTGAGTGCCGTGGCGTCAGCCTAGCTCACAGCAACCTCAAACTCCTGGGTTTCAGCGATCCTACTGCCTCAGCCTCCCGGGTAGCTGGGACTACAGGCATGTGCCACCATGCCCGGCTAATTTTTTTCTATATATATTTTAGTTGGCCAGATAATTTCTTTCTATTTTTTTAGTAGAGACGGGGTCTCACGCTTGCTCAGGCTGGTCTCGAACTCCTGACCTTGAGCGATCCACCCACCTCGGCCTCCCAGAGTGCTAGGATTACAGGCGTGAGCCACCGCGCCCGGCCGAAATAATTGATTTTAATAAAATCCAAGTCTAAGAGAAATTTCAGAGGTCTCTACAGAGTTCTTTTTAATGAAAGTTGACCTAATGTGTGCTGAATAACTCTTTGAAGTCTCACGATCTGATATACCATGAGCTGAATTCCCGATTCTAACCAGAGGCAGGGAGTATGATTGAAGTCCCCAAGGTGGGGGACATGAGAGTTTGTGCAGCCAAAGGTCTAGCTGCACCCTGGTGGCCCTGTCACTCAGTGTGCAGCCTTAGAGAAGCAGAGCTCTCCTGTGGCTCAGGAGGCTTTACAAGAGAGCAGTTCTCCTCTCCATGCCTAGAAGGCTTTTCATGTCCACTGTGGGAGAAACAGAGATGCATCAGTCAGAAACATTTCCCCTCACAAGGGGGTCACTCATCGCATCACTGAACTGGGCTGGCTCACAGGCTTGGATTCGGCTAGACTGGAGGGCAGATCCTGCTCCCACACTTACTTGTGGTGTGACCTGGAGCCAGCCTGTCAGTGCTCTCAGCCTCAGTTTCCCTACCTGAAAAATGGGAATAATAATAATCCTCTTTGGGTTATGGTGAGGCTTACGTGAGATAATTCACAAATGTGCTCCAAGCTCTGCCTGTTGCTCAGTAATGTTTTGGGGTGAGAGGGGCTGGGGAGCAGGAGGAGGAGGAGAGGCGGCAATGATGCAGACCAGGGGCCAGGCTTAGGGTTTGCTTGTGCACCCTTTTCCTCCCCAGGCTTCACCTGCCAGCATTGCCCACTGCAGTCACTGCAGAGCTGGGGCATTGAGAGAGGCAGCAGTGACCTCTCCCGGGAGCCTTCTCTTTAAACAAGGGCAAGCCTCCCTTGCCCCAGGTTAGAACCTTCCACTCCGCTCCGCTGCCCCTGTAGCAGCTGCTTAGTAAACAGGCTGGAGGAACGACGGCAGGAAGCAGCGCTCACAGAAAGAGGTGATGCTAAACTTTCTGCTGGGCAAACTTTGGAATTTCTCTCTTATTTGGCAGCTCTCATGTTTCCCAGCCTCCTCTCCACTTCCTTGTTTGCTCCCCTTCCTTCCATGCTAGGTTGCTGGGGGCCACCCCTCGTCTTTCTCTTTCACCCTGTTTCCCCAACCCTTCCGTCATCACTGGTTCACTTTTCTGGTCTGGAGTTCATTGTCAAGCCCATTGGAATTCCTAAAACAACCCTGCTTCCACTGCGGTGGGGTCACAGACAATTCATTATTCTGATGTATGTGGAGGTACAATCATAAAAAGCCAATTTCCCGGGTGATTTATTGTGATGGGAGCAGGAACTAGGTTGTTTGCCGTCTGAAAAAAAGAGTCCTGGGAATGGATTAAAACTTTGGGGAGAATTTATGGTCACACCTCAAGGTACCCTAATTCAGAGTCAGGACAATATTCTGCTTGAATAGTTACTGATGTTTTCTGGCCACCCAGGTTGAACTTCCCCTAGTTCTGCCCACAGTTAGAAATCACCTCTAAGTATCGCTTCCTTGTCAGTCCTTGCAATTATGTCATTGTTGTCTTTTATTTGATTGGGACGTCACACATCACTTGTAGGTACTCTGATTCCAGCTATTTTCACAAAATGGATTATAATTCTCTTACCAGGATGGGGGTGGTAGATTTCAACTCTTGATGTTATGGAAAGAGTCCTGTGCTGATTGTCAGGGCTCTGGGTCTGGTTCCAGCTCCTTCACTAGTATATGCTGAGAGACCTTGGACAGAGCAATTGACTTCTCAGCCTCCACTGGGTGCAATGGCTCACGCCTGTAATCCTAGCACTCTGGGAGGCTGAGGCGGGAGAATCACTTGAGGTCAGAAGTTTGAGACCAGCCTGAGCAAGAGTGAGACCTGTCTCTACTAAAAATAGAAAAACTAGCTGGGTGTGGTGGTGCAAACCTGTAGTCCCAGGTACTCCAGAGGCTGAGGCAGGAAGATTGCTTGAGCCCAGGAGTTTGAAGTTGCTGTGAGCTACAATGATGCCACTGCTTTCTAGCCCAGGGCAACAGAGTGAGACTCTGTCCAGAACTGCTTTCTAGCCCAGGGCAACAGAGCGAGACTCTGTCCAGAAAAAACTCAGCCTCAGTTTCCTCATCTGCCAAGTAAGGGGCCTGGGCCAAATGCTTCCTTTGGTCAAACTATTGCTCACATCCCATGAAGTTACACCCACTCTATGAAGTAACACCCAAAATGGGGCGCTAGGAGTGTGTACAGGCTTTTAATCTCCCTCCTTGGAGGGCTGTGAGCTCATGGGCACCCTGGGAGAAAGCCGGGGATGGGCGCTACTTTCTTTGGTCCTGTGTTTCCTCAATACTTACTCTAACTCTAATGAGACTTTCCATTTCTCTATCCTTCTTTCTTTCAGAACTCTCGGACGAATTTTACAGACTCATCGGATGCAGAGGAGCTGAGAGACTGAGGGCCAGCGCTCCCTAAGATGGAGAAGACGAATGGTGAGCAGCTGCTTTGTAGTCCTGGCTTAAAGTGAGCACGGGGGCTGGGGAGAGACTGTTACCATAAATCCTGGCAGGAGCCATTCCCCAAGCAGGCAGTGCTGGGAGGCCCAAACAAGGTATTGCAGGTATGACCTAGAGAAGGTGGCAGAGAAGGAGAAGGAAGCTTTGCCATGTCGTGAAATACGTATTTGGTCTTCATCCCTATTTCCTAGCATACAGCTCCTAAAATCCTCAGAATCTCTTAACTGATGTGTCTTTTCATATGCTAATGAGATGACTGGTGGCTGGCAGTCCCTAGGAAGCTTCCAGATGGGGCTGGTCACAGGAAAGACCACCGCAGGATTAGAAGGGTGGGACTTTTAGGTTAAGTTGATCACCAATGGCCAATGATATAATCAACCATTCCTATGTAATGAAGCCTCCATAAAAACCCAAAAGGAGGCTGGGCATGGTGGCTCACGCCTATAATCCTAGCCCTCTGGGAGGCCGAGGCAGGTGGATCGCTCGAGGTCAGGAGTTCGAGACCAGCCTGAGCGAGATCCCGTCTCTACTAAAAATAGAAATAAAAATTATCTGGACAACTAAAAATATATATATGAAAAAAAAAAAGAAAAAAACCCAAAAGGACAGAGTTTGAATGAGCTTCTGGACAGCTGAAAACGTAGAGGTTCCTGGAAGTTGGTGTGCCCACAGAGGGTATGGGAGCTCGGCGCCCCTTCTCCCATACCTTGCCTTTTCTGTCTCTTTATCTGTTGTTCACTGGTATCTCTTGTAATATCCTTTATAATGAACCAGTAAACAGAGGTAAAGGTTTCCCTGAGTTCTGTGAGCTGCTCTAGCAAGTTAATTAAACCTGAGGAGGGGGTTGTGGGAACCTGGATTTATAGCACAAGTAGAACAACTGGGGCTTGTGATTGGCATCAGAAGTGGGGGACATCTTTGGGGACCAAGCCCTGTGGGATCTGAGGCTATCTCCAGGTAGACAGTGTTGGAATTGAATTGGAGGACACCGGCTGGTGTCTGCTGCAGAACTGATTGTTTGCTTGGTGTGTGGAGAAAAACCTACATACATTTGGTCACAGAGGTTTTCTGTGTTGAATGTTGAGTGAGAATATAGGACAAACTGAGATGGTTTATTCCTATATATTCTCATGCCTTCCAAAATATTGGACTTGTGCAATTTTCAGAATGCCTTCTCATCCCATCCAAGCACCAAGAAGGGAGCAGGTGCTCTCACTCATCACCCTCACTCTACAGATGAGGCACAATATGGTGAAAGAGTCTCCATTCATACCTAGTGACTCTACCAGTCATTTAATGTCTCTGATCCTCAGTCTCCTCACGCATCAGTTAGCTTTGCTGTGTAACAAACAACTGAAAAAAAATTTAGTGACTTACAGACATTATGTCTCAAAAGAGTCAGTAGGTTTGTAGGGCCATTATTCTGGTGTGGGTCGGCTCAGCTTATCTTTTCTGGACTTATTTACATGTCTGTGATTTTCTGGGTGACTCGGCTAGGGCTGGATGGTTTAGAATGGACACACATATGTCTGGGGCATTGGTAATGACTCGGCCATTATCATCCAGGAGGCTAGCTGGGGCTTGTTCACATGGTGGCAGAGGGGTTTAAGCACAGCAGGAAAAGACACACCCTAGTGTGCAATGTTCAAATCTCTGCGTATGTCACATGGCTGTCAACCCACTGGCCAAAGCAAGTCACAAGGCCAAGCCCAGGATCAGTATGGTAGGGGAGTACCCCAAGGATGGGGTATTATTGCGGCTATTTTTGCAGGCTACCACATCTCATCTATAAACCGGTATTCATACTAGCTCTTGGGGTTGATAAAGAACTAAATTAGATAATGCATGTAAAGTCATTGAGTAATAGCTATGTAGCACAATGAGTGTCTCAGTGAATGTTTCCCTCTTCCCCTCCCCAGGAGACCTGCTTAAGGTCATAGTCTAGAGCCCAATCTCCTGACTTCTAATGAAATGTTTTTTCCAGATTGCCTGGAAACAGGAGAGTCTATAATCCCCCTTGAACCACGTGGCCCTTCACTGGCACAGGACTTAGGGACCAGACATCAGCTGCAGCCCCGCCTCTTCCTTTCCTCCAAATGCAGTTAGCTCATATTTCAAGAGTCTGCCTTTCTCCCCAGAGAGCTGCCTTTTCAGTGCATCCCTGGCAGTGGTCCCACAGAGCACCCGATAATTCCCTCAATGCCCCAGGGCCCTGTCATCCTGCCTGCCTGTTCCTCCCTGCTCAGTACCCTGGACGTGGCCCTGGCTGCCACCACGTGATTGCCCACAGCTAGCTCAAGAAAGCCACCCTCCCCGGGTACACCCACACCTGTCTCACAGAACGAGGACAGAGGAGGGAAGGGCTTCCTTCCCCATCTTGGCCTTTTGAAAAGGTTCACTTCATTCCTCTCCTTTCCAGCCTTATTTTTAGCCACTTTCTCTCCAGTTTCTGTTTTCCCCCATTTCCTTCAGAAACTGAGCATAGGCTTTTGAACTTCTTTCTCACTTTAAATGCCTCTAATTGGTTCACTCACCTGCTGTAGCGCACTTTGTCGCTCCAGATAATTACTTTGGCCCTCCCTTCCTTCCCTTTCTCGTGTCCGTGTGTAGCTCTCAGGCTGAGGACTGTGCCTGCAGAGCTTCTGCAAGGTCTGCTGATTTGTTGTGCTGTCAAGCAAGACTCCATAGGGAATTCCGGGAAGCTCTGAACCTCCTGTATCTTACTTTTTTCTTCTCCCCTGACTCATTTTCCCAGTTTCTCCAGAACTATTTTCTTAGACTCTCATTCCTCTTGAGGCTGTAGTCCTAACAAAGGACAGGACACATCCTCAGCGAATCCTCCCCTGCCCCATTCAGAAGCAGCCATCCCTGCCTTCAGAATCCTTTTTTGAGTACCTGCTCTATGCCCTGTTCTCTATGACATGCGTGCTGATAGTCACAACAACTCTGTAAGTGAGGTGTGATTATTCCCACTTTACAAATGGAGAAATTGAGGCACAAGGAAATGAAATAATTTGCCCAGAGTCACACAGGAGATGACAGCCAGGATCCAAATCCAGCCAGTTTGGCCCTGTGTTGGTTTATCTGATCCGAACTTCATTTTGAGCAGAGCCAGACCTCCTAATTAATTCTTGGCCTGGCCCAATGCCTGGAATTCTGAGCTCCTGCCTACCTGTCACCAGGTAGAATTAATAGGAGCAGAGCTTCACGTGAGGGTAGATCTCACAGCATATCGGCTCAGGGTCCCTCATCAAAGTCCAGCATTCCTCTTGCACTGGAAGAAAGGGATGAAATGCAAAGTGGGGGGTGGCAGGCAGGGTGACATGTTGGATCTGTGTGTGTGTGTGTGTGTGTGTGTGAGAGAGAGAGAGAGAGAGAGAAAGAGAGAGAGAGACCTCACAGTGCTAGCGTGGGAAAGCACCTATTGAACCTGTCACCTCCCATAGCTGCTCAATCTCACTTCGCTTCCTCTCTCCCTTGTGGAAGATTTTGCCTTTGAATCTGCTGTTTCTTACTTGATGCTATTATTGTATTTGTGCTCTGGACCTGCTCCCAGGGCCCCCTGGGCAAATCAGTGCATTTCTACTGAATTGAGGCAATAAGCAGATAAAAAATGCAGCCTCTCTTTTAGGAGTTCTCTGCCTTCTGGGTTATAAATCTGGTCTCTGCTTAACTTTGGACAAGTATCTCTTTTCTGATTTGGCCTGTCCTTGTAATCCAGGAGGCTGCCGAGTGGACCAATAGGTCTAAGAGTATAGCCAAGTACAACTTGGAAAACTAACAGAGAACAATAAAAGATATTGCTCTCATTTACTGAAACTGTCAATGTGCTTCTTTGACCAGGGGAAGCAAGTTGGTAAAAGAAAAAAAAATCGTGTAGATGAATGGGAAATTATCTGGAGTTTTTGGGGGTGCTAGAGGAACATTTACTCCTTATCCACCTGAAGTCCAGGTATCTGCCACAGAATCCCTGGAACCCAATAGAGACCATCCTGTGGATCAGCGCTGAAGCTGGTTCTATTCCCTCCGGTGGTTGCAACATAATTGCCCGCAGGCCCTGTGGCTTTACTTGGCATTGATGGCTTGTAGCCTCAGTGGTGTCCATGTTCGTGGGTTCAGCCTTCATGTATCCAGTTGTCATTTTGTTCTTTGGAGGAGCTGTACTGCTCTAAGCACAGAGGGCCACAAGGCAAGCATGTGGCATCGGCCAGGGGAAGGAGCAATCAGGCTAGTCGGAAGAGCTCAGCCCCAATCTGTCATCGCCCTTAGGGAAATGCCATCATTTGCACCTTCCGGACCCCCAAGTGGGGCCCCTTGACCGAATCCAAACTTCACAGAACAAAAATCTCTTTACTTAAAGGATTTGTTCTGTAAAATTTGGATTCGGTCAAAAGGCCACACTCAAGGATCCAGAAGGCCACATGTGGCCCCAAGGCCACAGGTTCCACACCCCTTTCCCTTCTCCTCCCTTACCTCCAGCTTCTCTGTGACCAGGTCAGCTGCCTCCCAGCTGGTCTTTGGGCTTCTAGTTTGCTCTTCTCCTCACCCTCTGCAAGATGCTCTTTTTGAAATCACATTCAACCAAGTCACTCCCATGTTTAAAACCTTCAGTGACTCCCCTGACCTAGAGAGTAAAGTCAGAGCTTGTTAGGATGCACATACGTTGCTCCCCAATCTGGCTTTTGCTGGCCTTTCCAATTTTATCTTTCTCTTCCATTCACCCTTCTCTACCACACTATAAGTTCTGGCCATGTCAATTGCATTGCAGAACTTTGAAATACTGTTCACACCTCCATGCCTCCGCACATTCTCTGACAGGTATCTAGAATGTTTGTGCTGGCTATCGTTGCATAGCAAACCACCCCGAAACTCAGTGGCTGGACGTAATAATTTATTATTAACACAGGCTTAGCTAAGTGTTCTTACTTGGACACCCTCCTAAAGTTGAAGTCAGATCATGGCTGAGAGCTTTTCTACTCCTGCCTGGCGCTAGGGCTAGGATGGCTGGAATACCTCGGGGATAGATGGGCATCTCGCTCCCTCTCTCCACGTGACCTCTCTCTGGGGCTATCTGGGCTTCCTCACAGCATGGCAGTCTCAGGGAAGTTGAACTTCTTACTTGGCACTGAGTGTACGTTCTAAGAGAACCAGGTGGAAGCTACAAGGCTTTTTATGACCTAACCTTAGAAATCTCTCAGCATCATTTCTGCCATATTCTTTTGGTCAAAGCAGCCACAGGCCAGCCCAGATTCAAAGGCCTAGAGAAATAGACTCTACGTCTCAATGTAGGTAGCTTGCTTGTCTAAAGTGGGTAGGAATTGATGGTGGTCATCTTAGAGAGAAACCACTACAATATCTTTCACTCTCTTGTTCTGCTGGCAATTTCGTACTTACTCATTTAACACCCAGTCGTATGTCACTCTTGTGGAGTCTTCCCTCTCCTACGAAGACAAAATTAGCCTCCAAGTCCAAGAAAATAATTCTGGAAAAACTGGAAAAAGAAGTCAAGAAAGCAGACTGTACCTTGAATGGGTTTCCTTAGCATACTGCACTGTATTTGTCTGTGGCCCTCCTACTTGAACATAATTCTTTGAAGGCAGGGGCTGAACCTAATTCATCTTTGTGCCCTTAGGATCTAGTTTAGCAACAGACACATAGGTGCTGAAAAAGTAGTGGTTGAAATAAGTAAATTGAATCACTGCTGTTTTGTAATTTCACACCCAGAGCCTACTACCCTGAGAGCCAAGTAATCAGTCAGAGACAATTTGTAGAGACCAGGCAGTGAGTCATATGAATCGATTTCTATTAGAGGACTTCAGTTCTCTTTACTTGGGGCTTCCACAAAGATAACAGTTAATACAATATTGAACATGTATTGAATGCTTATCATGTGCTAGGCATTGTTCTATGCTTTAGATTTAGTATAGGCTGGGCACGGTGGCTCACGCCTGTAATCCTAGCACTCTGGGAGGCCGAGGCAGGAGGATCACTCGAGGTCAGGAGTTCGAGACCAGCCTGAGCAAGAGCGAGACCCCATCTCTACTAAAAATAGAAAGAAATGATCTGGACAGCTAAAATTATATATATAGAAAAAAAAAATTAGCCGGGCATGGTGGCACACACCTGTAGTCCCAGCTACTCAGGAGGCTGAGGTGGAAGGATTGCTTGAACCCAGGAGTTTGAGGTTGCCGTGAGCTAGGCTGATGCCACAGCACTCTAGCCCAGGCAACAGAGCGAGACTCTGTCTCAAAAAAAGAAAACAATAGATTTAGTATAAATTAGTCCTTACAGTAATCTTATCTCCCCTATTATTATTCCCACTTTGCAGATGATGAGACACCAGGGAAACTAAGTAATTTCCCCAAAATTCACAGAGCAGAGAAATAGAACAGTTTCCAGAACCTGAATTCTTAACCTCTATACTCTCCATGCATGTTCTCTCCTGAGCTCAGAATTTTCAGAGCCCATTTAGCAGAATGTCACAGAGGTAGAAAGGGGTGTCCCATTAGGAACACTGAAGGAACAAAGATTAACTTGGAGAAGAGGTTACTTGGAGACAAGCCCCTGTGGATTCAAACAGTCGAAGGGACTGACTTGTTCTCAGTGTCCTCTGTTGGAATCAATAGGTGGACGCTGCCCAGAGATCAATAGCGCCGTGGTGTAATGGAGAACTTTCTCATCATGATGTTTCCCCATAGTTTGGGTGTCCTGAAAAGGTGAGCCCTACACCTCTGGGAGCATATATGCCAATGTCCCTTTTGACATTAATTGGCCCTTTTCCCTCGACACCCTTTTTCCAGTCTGTGATAAATGTGGTGTTTCCTTTTTGTTTTGTTTTTTCTTTCTTTTTTTTTTTTTTTCATGGAGTTCCTGGCCAAAGGAGATATCTTCTTACTTGGCATGGGTTTTTGAAGGTGAAATTGGTGTTTGGTAAGCACTAAGCAGTTTTCAGGTGGAAAGAGGATAGGCTGTATGTGGTTACTTTCTGCGATTCTCTCTGATCTCGGGGTACCTGAGGCTCAGGCACCTGAGGAAGCTTAAATAATGCAGAAGGCATAACTCATTGATACCTCCAGCTTAAACAAGATTTACTACCTATTTGAGTAATGCAAGTTACTTTCTTTTTTTTTTTTTGCAAGTTTCTTTTTTAATAGTGAGATATACTTGTGTATCTCATCCTTTAAAACCTTCCATATCTATAATTGCCAATTAGTACCCTGATATGACAAATTCCTGGCCACTTCAGTTCAGCAATTATGTGACTCAACCCCCCCCAAAAAAAACAGCATGAGACAATTTTGTTTTGCAGGTCTGCAGGCGGATTCCACAGCAGTCACTCAGATGACATATTGCAAATTGGAAACCATTCCCTCTACCTCTCTCCTTGCAGACACTGGCTAAGTACACATTGATTTAATAAGATGATTTCCCAGGACAGCCAAAAAGACTGAGCATCTCAGCCATAATTTAGAGGCTAGAACACTTAGGAGAAGTCTCATGTGATAGTGTTAAGTCAAAATCACAGACATTAGGCTTCATGGCCCTATAATTCTTAATTAACTCTGTACTTCTTTTTTTTTTTTTTTTAACATGTCTTATGTCTCCCAGCCAAAGACCAGTCCTCTCAGGGGGATGAAGAGAAAGACCCTCCAAAGAGCCACCCTTACTCTGTGGAGACCCCATATGGCTTTCATTTAGACCTGGACTTCCTCAAGTATGTGGATGACATCGAGAAGGGAAACACCATCAAAAGGATTCCTATCCACAGAAGGGCCAAGCAGGCCAAGTTTAGCACTTTGCCCCGAAACTTCAGCCTTCCCAACAGCGGGGCTCGCCCCCAGGCCGCCGTGCTTCTCCAGAACTGGTCCCCGGGGGTGCCGAGGAAAGTGTCGCTTGGGGCACAGGAGCGAACCCAGTCCCTGCTGCCCGGTACTGCGCCCCAGGCCGCAGCCAGCGGGAGCGAGCCGAGCTACCACCGGAGGGCAGTGCTGGCCGAGGCCGCCAGACAGCTGGAGGCAGCTGCTCCGGAGGGCGCTGAGCTGGGCTGCGGGAGTGGACGGCCCCAGCTTCTGCGCGCATCCAGCATGCCAGCCACGCTGCGGCAAAGCCGGGCCTCCGAGGAGCCCAGCCTAGGCTCGGGTGCCCCCGCGCCGCCCACCTCCCTTCCGCTTCAGGGCGAGGGCGGCATCTGCTGTGAAGGATTCGAGGGTTTTCGCAGCCCTAGCCCACCGGCGTCCCCGCAGCCCAAAGCGAGAGAACCGGGAGAGCCGGTGCCGGGAACCCCGGAGCTGGGCCGGGAGGGAGCCGAGCCTCCGGAGGGTGGCGTGACAGCCCCCAGCCGCCTCGCCCTCCCAGCTCCTCCTGCCTCGTTCCCGGGTGCACTCGCAGGGCCGGAGGATGCGGAAGGCCAGCACGAGGTGGTGTTCTCCCCTGGCTCCCCCACGCCGAGCCCCCCGCCCCTGCCGTCGCCCATCCCCGAGAGCGAGCTGCCCCTGGAAGACATCGAGCTCAGCATCAGCGAGATCCCCCCGCCGCCGCCCGTGGAGGTGGACGTGAGAAGCGTTGGCGTCAGGGTCACCGAGGAGAGCCTGGGCCTGGCCGGGCCGGGTGCGGGCAGCGTCCCCAGCCTGCAGCGGCAGGTCTCGGCCCTCGAGGGTGAGTTGTCTGGAAGAACCCAGGAACTGGCACAGGTCAGGGCTGCCCTCCAGCAGCAGGAAGAGGAAGTGAAGGCCAGGGAGCAGAAGATTCGAGAGCTGGAGCGCGCTGTCGCCCAGCTGGAAGAAAAGCTTAGCCAAGAGACCGCCGGAGATGCTCAAGGCCAGACTGACGCCACGGTGAACACTGACCCTCTCCATGGACTCTTGACCAGGGAGTCATGTGACAAGAGCATTGAGGTCAACCTTCTGGGCATCACAGAATCTGAAAGCTGGGGGGCCCAAGGAGGGGAGAATGGTCTCCTATGGGGGCTAGACAGTCACAAACAAGGGGATCAGAGCCCAGCAGAACACGTGCTATCTCCCCAGCTGTCACTGCTGCAGGGACCTGAGAAGGTCCTCTCCTCCTCTTTGCAAAGCTGTCTTTCCACCGAACTCAGGATTGAAGAAGCAGGCGCAGAGCAGGAGGAAGGCCCTCCGGGAGGAGCCGAAGGCCTGGCCAGGGGAGCAGGAGGCTTTTCGTGGAGCCGTGACAGAAAGGCTCCCCCAGCAGGGAGGCAGGAGCCTAGTTCAGAGCTCCCAGGGAAGGAGCACCCGGGAAGGCCACCAAGCTCACCAACAGATGCCACCCTTGGGCAATACGTGAAGAAGATCCAGGAGCTCCTGCAGGAGCAGTGGAGCTGCCTGGAGCACGGGTACCCGGAGCTGGCCAGCGCCATCAGACAGCCGGCCTCTAAGCTGAGCAGCATCCAGAGCCAGCTGCTGAGCTCCCTCAACCTGCTGCTGTCCGCCTACTCCGCCCAAGGCCCCCAGCACAAGGAGCCCCCGGCCTCCTCCTCCCCACCGAAGGGTAAATACTGGGGCCCCAGACAGGGAACCATGTCTCCTCTACGCCATGAGTCAGAGGGAAAAAGGTTTTCAATTGCATGAGTATGATTTTTAAAAAGATTTTAGCATCTCCAGGAACCCGGGGGAATAAAAACTGATGTGTGTGACAGTGGAGGCTCAATACCTCTACTCTTGTCCTTGCTCTAAGGTTGGGTCTGACTGCAGGGCCACCACATACAGCTGTACAGAAAGCACAGGGCACAGAGATGCCAGCCAGGAGGGGCACAAAAGAGTAGAAATCCAGCCCACGCTCCCTTTGCCAAGTCATGTGCTGAAGCAGTGCATCCACCCAGAGGGGCCTACTCTCATTTGCATTGTGCAAAGGCAGCATCTGGGGCCAAGAATGGCCCTGCTGCGTGGGCTCCAAACCTCAGCCTCTTTCTCCTATTTCCTGGGCTCTTGCATTCCTGTGTTTCTCTGTGGTTCTCGCACAGTAGAGGTTTTCTCTACCCCGGTTTTGAAGGAACATTATGTTGAGGTCTGGAATAGTTCACTACATATTTTCTCTCTGTGTGTGCATGTGTGTGTGTGCACAAAAAAGTGGGGGGTTGGGGATTGAGTGATGCTCACATGTGGAAATCAGCCCTTTCGCTGTTACTTCCTCTTGTAACAGATCAAACCCTCTTCTCTGTTGGGTAAAGTGGAACCATATTTTGCTTTGCTCCACGGGCAGCATGTGAAGAGTCTGCTTCCTGCAGGGGATCACAAGTTGGCTGCCCTCTCATTATCCCACTGCTAGTTCTAGTCTTTCCCCCGGACAGTGCTTCCACTCCCATTGAGCACAGCACAAGGAGATTTATGCCCTTGCTCATGTGTCTGCCCTGAGCACTGTGTCATCACCACCTCCACATCATAGGTGTCAACGTGCACTTGTGAGCCAGGAAGGACACTGGGGTGCCCTTGAGCAGGGGTGGGTGCTGGATGATGGGTCCAGAGACCCAAGTTCCGCCATTCACTGAACACATCTGAGCTTCAGATTTCCCAGCCGTCAGGGACAACAGTAGTGGCACCCACGTCACATGGTTCTTCTGAGAGTGCTGTAATAGCTCTATTCTCCCATCCATACCTAGAGGAGCATTAACAGGGGCAGTTCTTCCAACATTGACCAGAAAGCCAGGTCCTCCCAGAAGGCCCCCACAAACATTTGATCTACATGACCTGGTTCCCTGTCCCTACCTCCCCACACGCCTGCAACCTATATCCCCCCAAAGCAAGATCCTGGTTTTGCTGCATTCCCATGTGTCCCCAAGGTTCATTCTAACCTGTGATGTTGTGTCTGCCTAGAGATCTCCCCGTCGACCAGCCTTAAATCCATAATGAAAAAGAAAGACTATGGCTTCCGTGCAGGAGGTAATGGGACCAAAAAGAACCTTCAGTTTGTTGGGGTTAACGGTGGGTAAGCATCGCTTGTGAAGCTCAGACCGCCCCCCCTGCTACCTCTCCTGCTGTTGTCCCTAGCACTCTCTTTTCCTAGGGGGAGGCATCTGGTTTTCATTCTTCTTCAAGGGAATTAATCTCAGTGGCCCTTTAAAACCCCATCTTGGGTTTGCATGTGTTTGGCTTC
This sequence comes from Lemur catta, assembly GCF_020740605.2. Classification (NCBI taxonomy): domain Eukaryota; kingdom Metazoa; phylum Chordata; class Mammalia; order Primates; family Lemuridae; genus Lemur; species Lemur catta. Next base: position 79,101,094 of record NC_059130.1, read on the forward strand.
CTGCCAACTGTGGTGGTCTGTAGGAACCTCTGCTTTTAATATGTCTTGGCTTTGGTCTCACCCCAGGCCAGGACTCCAGGTGGCTTCTGGGAGTTTGGAGGGTACACGGCCCCTTTGAGGAAGGCATTTAACCTGAACCACAACACTGAAACTAGTAAAAACTCTGTTAATTTGTTGAACTTCAAATTTCATCCATTTAATTTTTTCTTTAACTTCCTGTAAACCAAACCCAAGTGTTTGGGATAAAGAAAACAACCAGTCTGTTGACTTAGAACATGAACCAAGGCTTATATATCCTAGAGAATTGAGTGTTGGATTTAGAATATTTTCTAAATCAATCATTCAACAAACATTTATTAAATGCCAGCAATGTGCTAGGTGGTGGGGATAAAGTCAAATAAATCATGGTCCTGACCTTTAGCTCACAGATAAGATAAAGAGGGAATGCTGGCCAGGTGTGGTGGCTCACGCCTGTAATCTTAGCACTCTGGGAGGCTGAGGTGGGAGGATTGCTTGAGGCCAGGAGTTCGAGACCAGCCTGAGCAAAAGCAAGACCCTACTTCTACAAAAAATAGAAAACTTAGCTGGGTGTTGTGGTGCATGCCCATAGTCCCAGCTACTTGGGAGGCTTAGGCAGGAGGATCACTTGAGCCCAGGAGTCTAATGTTGCAGTGAGCTATGATGCTGCCACTGTACTCTACCTGGGACAACAGAACAAGACTGTGCCTCAAAAAAAAAAAAAAAAAAAGAGGAAATGCTGATGTGTTAAGATAAGTTACATTAGACAAGGACCCTAGGATGCTGTGAAAGCCCAAAGGAGGGGACCCCAGCCCAGCCCCTGGTGGGTCCTGAAGGCTGCCCAGAGAGGTGAGAATCCCTGCTAATTCTCACCAAAAGGGAAAACACTAGAGGCAAACAAGAGGTGACGTCATTTTTGCAGCTTCTGTGAGGGAAACATCAGAAATGATGAAATGGGATGTCTTACAGTTGTCGTTCCCACTTCCTCTAACGTCCAGCGCTTTCACTGGTTCATAGATAGAGGAGAATCAACCTCATCTCAAATCCTAATGTAGGTCACACCTCTCCCCAGCTTAAATGCCCCCACCAATCCCCACTCTGTACCCAAACCTGGGAGGACCAGATCGTGTCTCTGGCTGTCTCAGCTCCTGCAGGTCCACCCTCCACCGTGCTGAGCCCAGCCCCATCTCAGCGCCCTGACATTTGCTGTCGCCTGCTGAAAGTGCTCCTCTAGTAGACCGTCTTCAGTATTTGGTCCTCTAGTGCAGTGGTTCCCAACCTCGGCTGCACATTGGAAACACCCAGGGAGCTTTAAAAAGTCCCGATGCCTGGGTCCCTTCCCTGAAGACTCTGGTTTAATTAATCTGGGTGTAGTCCACATATTCAGACTTGTAAACACCCCCAAGTGATTCTAATGTCCACTAAGGTTAGGAACTTCTGCTCTAAAGTAACCCCTTCTCCCATCCCTCTATCCCATAGCCCTTTTTTATTTTATTCATTGTTCTTATCACTGTCTGAATATAATATTTGTTTACATGTTTATTTTCTGCCTTTCCCTCCTAGAATATAAGCTCCACCAGGGCAGGGACTTTGGCATAGAGTTTAAAACAGTGCCTGGCACATAGTAGGTGCTCAATAAATTCCTGTTGAATGAATGAAAAAACTTTCAGGCAGAGTTTCTATGGGAGCAATTCTAAGATGAATGCTGTTTGGTACCTGCTATACATCTCCCACTCTCTTAATCACCAAAGCAAAAAGTTGTTCCAAGCACAATAGAGGAAGAAATATTTGGGATTAAGCAAAACAGAATATGAGCATACCGGGGAGCAGACTGGATTTGCAAACCCACAGGGGCCACCCTTCTGAGAAGGGGCCTTAGGGGTGCCGTGGAGGCCATGGCCACTAGTCCCTGTGGCTGTGTCCAGTGGCCCCAGAGCCCAAAATCTTCATCTTACCACCAGCATCCTCCATTGGGGGTCTCCTGTTGAACACCAGCAGGGAATCTATAAATTTTCCAGTGCTTGCTTTCCTCCATAGCCTCTGGTCTGCCAACTCAACAGAGCTGCTTATAATGGAGCATAAGGGTCACTGCGGGGAGGGAGGCCGCAAGTCAGGTGGCCCGTGCCCTCCCTTTAGCTGCTCCAAGCGATAGCTCAAACACACTGCGGCCGAGTAAGACAGGTGCTGTGTTGGGGTATCCCACGCAGCCCTGCTGGGAGAAGCTGTGGATGAGTCATCCTTTGCCGGGTGCGAGCCGGGCCAGAGCAGGAGGCCTAAAAAGGGAGGTCTCGCTCTCACCCAGAGACGGGAAGGTTTGTCAGGCAATTCAGAGAACTCAGAGTGGAGTTGGGGCATGTCTGCCTGGATTGGGACCCCTCTCCGGGCCTAACGTTAGGATTCCAGAAACAAATGCTTTCGTGAGACACTGGATTGCCTGAAAGTATCACCCGAATGCATCAACCAGTCAGGGGTCGGGGCTGCTTGTGTATTAGCTGCCAAGAGCACAGCTAATTATCTTTGTTCCCCAAATGGCCTCCAGCATCAGAGCCAAAGCCCTTTACCATGTCTCCCTGATACCAGGATTCCTGAGGGCCCTGTCGCAGGTGTAGGAAATGGAGGAGGAGATTAGCAAGTGTTACCTGAGGCCCACCCAGCTCTCGTTAGTGTTGACACGGGCACTGGGCAAGAAGGACAGGACAAGTGACCTTTGTCTCCCTCCCCAGCTATGAGACCACCTCGAGTGAGGAGACCAGCGGTGAGGACAGCTCCCCCGAGGACTTGTCAGACAGCGAGGCTGAGAAGAAATGTGACGGCCCAGAACACAGGTGGACCGAGGACGCCCACCCCAGCTGCGAGGCCGGGCAGGGCGTCCCCGAGGGCACCCGCCACGCAGGCCAGGAAAGTGGGCCTGGGGAAGAAGCCCCCCACTCCAAGGCTGAGAGGTGAGTCAAATGGGTACAAGTGGGGCCAGCTGGTCCTCTGGAAAAGGACACATGTCCACCCTGTCATTCGATCATGTGTTACTCTGTTCATTCATTACCCATCCACTGGGCGCTGGTTGAACTAATCAGATATGGCTCCTGCCTTTGTGGCATTTACTGTCACAGCCAGATCTCTATGTCTAAAGCCACATTTACCTGGCACTGACAATGGGGAGGACTTTACAAGTGTTATATAATCCTTTTCACAATTGTTGTAGGTAGAGGTTATTATAATCCCCACTTTACAGATGTGGAAATAGAGGCTTAGAGGAGTGAAGGGATGCAGCTAGCAGAACGGGGATTCCAGCCCTCTCTCTCTGATTCTTACCCACGAGCTTTTCTGCCTCTCCCGTTGGCCATGCTGACATAACCCTGTCTTTTAAAGTGACAGAGGTCATGCTGAATGGCAAGAAGAGTACTGCCTTTGGAGTCAGACACACCTGGATTCAAATCTTGCCTCTGCCACAGTGTTACTTTAGGCAATGTCCTAAGGCTATGGTCACCTCAGTGTCCCTCATCTGTGAAATGTGGATAATAGCAACCAATAGACCCGGTTTGGTCTGGGCACTGTATGAGAAAAGGCAAGTAAAATGCCTAGCGCAGTGCCTGCCACATAGTAGGCTCTTGATAAATGGTAGAGAGGAGACTAGTGGGTACCATTATCATCATCGTCACCATCCCCAGCCTGGGTGCCGGAGGATGATGAACAGTGAAGGGAGCCGGTGGTCACGCAGGGTGCGCAGCGCTGCTCCAACACAGCGACTCTGTGGGACGTGACGAGTGAGCAGGCCGCGCAGTGACCAGTGCCAGTAAGTCCCAACTGAGGCCTCTTGGTGCCGGTCCTGCCCTCCTCCTAACATGGGCAGAGTGCTTGTCACTCGGACACCCCCTGAAATGAGTCTCATCTCATTGACCCTGTTAGTACTTACAGTGTCCTTCGTGGAAGAATAACTTAAAGACGTTTGCTGGTACGGATTGGTTTTTTGAATTTTTCTAATCACCCAGGCAGAAAATGTTGGGTCCAAAATCAGAAAGACATCCTTCCTCTTCACGGTGTGTCAGGAATTACAGCTGGACCTGTGGTCCCCCCGAGTGCTTTGGTCACTGCTCCGACCCCTGACAAAAGCAGGATGAAACGGGCAGTGTGCTTGACTCACTCTTCAGCAGAGTTGTGGGGACCCTATGTCCACCCAGGTTTCTGAGGCCTGCCCCTCTCCTGGGGTGTTTGCCCAGTTTGGGTGTTTGAGCTGCTGGGAAGTGAAAGGGGAGGAAAGCAAGTCTTTTTTTATCAACACAGAGAATGGTTATGTAAACATCTATATATATGTTTTCTTTAGATATAAACCCTCAGAAGAATTTCTTAATGCATGCCGGGCATTGAGCCAACATCTGCCGGAAACTGGGACCACGACTGACCAACTCTTGGTACCCTGATTTTTCTTTGTCATGTAAAAATTTCCCTTCAGTTCAGAGTGAGACTGGGTGACTTTGTCCCCTGCCTGAGGCAGTCTGCGTGTTCTCTGGCTTCCCCAAAGGCTGCTGTCTGAGGTGACTGGTCACCCTGAGGCGGCGGAACTGGTGGATGTGCACAAGAAGCAGGCAGGAGCCTCAGAGGCATTTCCCCGCCCCCATTAGGCTTTGGACCCTCAGTGTCTGTCACCAGCCTCTCTGGCTTAGGCTGAGAATGGCCCCGAGGTTCGAGAGTACCTAGCTGCAGAGGAAGAAGCATGCAGAGTGGGAACGGGGGTTCTGTTCCCAGGACCCTCATCTGTGAGCTATCGGGCAAATCAGTCCAAGCTCGGGCCTGCGTTTCCTCCTCAGTAAAGCAGGGCAGTGGCACGTCTCCATCCCCACAGCCCTGACATTTGATTCTCTGGTTGGTGCTGTTTCCCTTGAAGTGCACCTCTGGGTCAGGAGACTGAAAACAAGAAAACACGTGTTTGCTCCTTTACTCCTTTGTGGCCCACAGAGTTTAAACATGTAACGATTGGGTTCTACTCTTAATCGAGGGACATGGGTGCATATACACTTTCCCCAGTCATGAGAGCAGCTGTAAGGCCCACAATGGAACAGCCTGTAGGCATTTGTTTTTTTTTGAGACAGAGTCTCCCTCTGTTCCCCGGGCTAGAGTGCCGTGGTGTCAGCCCAGCTCACAGCAACCTCAAACTCCTGGGCTTAAGCGATCCTCCTGCCTCAGCCTCCCAAGTATCTGGGACTACAAGCATGCGCCACCATGCCTGGGTAATTTTTTCTATATATATTTTTAGTTGGCCAGATAATTTCTTCTATTTTTAGTAGAGACGGGGGTCTCGCTCTTGCTCAGACTGGTCTCAAACTCCTGACCTCGAGCAATCCACCCGCCTCTGCCTCCCAGAGTGCTAGGATTACTGATGTGAGCCACCTTGCCCGGCCTTTGTAGGCATTTTTAAAAGCCATTTTGCTCTCCTTTGCAGAAGAGCCCTAGGAGTGAAAACAATGACTTCATCAGTGTTTATTCCTTGCCCAACCCATCTTTATTGTTTTGTCCTAGCTGATTTGGCAAATAGCTATTCTCAGACTGTTAAAGAACCAATATATGATGTGGATATTGATCAAAACTCCTGTTATTTGTTTATTTATTTACTTTTTGAGACAGAGTCTCACTCTGTCACCCTGGGTAGAGTGCAGTGGTGTCATGATAGCTCACAACCTCAAACTCCTAGGGTCAAGGGATCCTCCTGCCTCAGCCTCCCGAGTAGCTGGGACTAAGGTGCGTGCCACAGTGCCCAGCTATTTTTATTAGAGATGAGTCTTACTTTGCTCAGGCTGGTCTCGAACTCATGAGCTCAAGCAATCCTCCTGCCTCAGCCTCCTAGAGTGCTAGGATTACAGGGATGAGCCACCGCACTTAGCCCTATTATTTATTTTTAAATTATAGAATTAAGTTCTTTCTTATCTCTTCATTAAAAATCCACCCCCTCTGTTCCTTAATATTAGGATATCTACAGATTTTCTTGAAGATTCCATGGGTAAAGGAGATATTCTGATATATAGAAGTGTTTCAGCCACAAAAGATTCCACTGTTTCTGTCCTAGAAAAGTGACCAGAGGATGTGTATATGCAAGTGTGACACCACATCCATGTTAGGATCAAAACACAGGACACCTCCTTCATCCCTGCCTAGAGACAAAGCAGGTCTCATAGGGACCTCACTCTGTAGGGCCATGGGAGCGAAGGGAGCCAGCCCCCCTTTGTAATAGGGACAAGGTTCAGAAATGTTATATGACTTCTAAGGTCACACAGCTGAGCCAGGACTTAACCTGGTCACATTGATTTTGTGACACCAAATCCAGTGCTCTTCCCAGCGTGAGTGTGAAATCATTTCTAATAATCACATCCCAACAGCTTTTCCTCCCTTTAGGCAAATAATCTAAACGTGATCCATTTTAAGCACTTAGGTTGTGTCACGCACGGGGTTGATGTCATTGGCTCTGGAACTCTTCTCATTCATGGTCCCAGAGGACCTGAATACTACAGAGAGTGAGGTCCTGCCATGGCCATTAAACCATTTACTCTGAAGGCACCAGCGAAGTTTAAAAGCCAAAAATAAGTCAAACACACCTGTTTGGGTTTTATTCCACACATAGGTTGAATATGTTGTGTGAGCTTTCAGCATGCATTTTTTCCATCAGTGAGATGTTGTGATTTTCCGGCTATGCCTGTTAAAAACACACAAGAGGGCCGGGCACGGTGGCTCATGCCTGTAATCCTAGCACTCTGGGAGGCCGAGGCAGGAGGATCGCTCGAGGTCAGGAGTTTGAGACCAGCCTGAGCAAGAGTGAGACCCCGTCTCTACTAAAAATAGAAAGAAATGATCTGGACAGCTAAAAACATATATAGAAAAAAATTAGCCAGGCATGGTGGCGCATGCCTGTAGTCCCAGTGACTCGGGACACTGAGGCAGAAGGCTTGCTTAAGCCCAGGAGTTTGAGGTTGCTGTGAGCTAGGCTGACGCCACGGCACTCTAGCCCGGGCAACAGAGCGAGACTCTGTCTCAAAAATAAATAAATAAATAAAACCACACACAAGAGACCTGGTAGCGTCTGGGGCTGTGTGAGCGTGAGAGAGGGTCTTCGTAACCGTGTGCACACAGGGGATGTGAGCTACAGTTACCATAGACTCAAACTATCCCCAGTAAAGTGCTTTGTGCCTGGTTACCGTGTTGTCTTACCTCCCGTGGGGGCAGATTGCACAGGCACAATGTGCGCTGCTGCATTCTCAACCCTACTGGCTCTGAGCCCCCAGGAATAACCCACATGGAGAGCTGGAGGGAGCTGAAGGGCTAGAGGTGGAAGCATCTGAAGCTGACTTTTCCCAGTATAAGTTAGGAACCCTAGCTGGGGCACCCCGGGCCAGGGAACCTCTTGGAATTGGACTCTTTTGGAATTTCAGAGGCAAAGCTTGAACACCATTAGTCAGGAGTGGTTCCGCGTCTCCAGCCGGAAGTCGTCCAGCCCTGCCGTGGTGGCTGCCTACCTGCACGGGGTCCAGCCTCACTCCCCACATTTCCTGAAGCTGCTTGTCAACTTGGCTGATCGCAACGGGAACACTGCCCTTCACTACAGCGTGTCCCACTCCAACTTCTCCATCGCAAAGCTGCTGCTGGAGACAGGTGAGACATGATTGCGTCTGTACCGTCCGGGCCCCTCCTTGGAGGGCAATTCTTGTACCACGCGTCTTTCCAGCACGGAACTTCTTCACTGTTCTGAGCTCCTTCTGTATGCCAGGAGCTGGACTGGACCGTTTTGTCTGTATTTATCACTTATACATCACAGCATTCCTGTGATGTGGGTGTTATTATTCTCATGTTGCCATTGAGGAAACTTGAGGTTCCAGAGTTATACAATTTGCTCAGGTCAAGGTGCCGGTAAAGGGTAGAGTCAGATTTTGTGTTCGGTCTGTCCAATCTCAGGGCTACCGCATACTGCCTCTAGGGAAGGTCACATTTTCCCATTTTCATAAGAAACCTTTTAACAAAGGTCATAGCTCCATTTGACCAATTTGAGTCAATCTGAGTCACTCATCCTTCATCAGGTATTTATTAACTGCAACGTGAGGTCCACACTGGCTAGCATCAGGGCGCAAGGTGAGCCAGGTGAGCCCTCTGTTTGCCAGGAGCTTGTAGCCTAACAATCAGGGCGGAGCAGGACGATGGTTCACGGGAGCTGCAGAATGCGATTTAGGGATTCAGAAGAGGCGAGATCATGTCCAGTCCAGGCAGCAGTAAAGGTGCCCTGGAGCAGGCAGGGTTCCAACACGCAGAGTAGTGTCCCTGGCAGAGAGAACTCCGTGGAGGCTGGAGAAAAGGAAAGATGCCTGGAGAACAGTTTCCAGTTTGGATGGGATGTGGACTAAGGTTGGGAAGGTGAGTTGGAGCCACAGCGTGGAGGAATGGAGGACTTTGAGTGCCAGGCTGAAGTCTGAACCCTATTTGAAAGGGCCTGGGAAGTCGGTGCAGGATTTTGTGGAGGGTGCACCATAACCAAGTTATATGGTTTGGATGTTTGGCCCCTCCAAATCTCATGTGGTTATTTGATTCCCAGTTTTGGAGGTGGGGCCAGGTGGGAGGTGTTTGGGTTGTGGGGGCAGATCCTTCATGAATGTCTTGGTGCCCTCCCCATGGTAATAAGTGAGTTTTCGCTCTTTGAGTTCACCTGAGAGCTTGTTGTTTGAGGGAGGCTGGCACCTCCTCCTCCCTCTCTTGCTGCTTCTCTGGCTATGTGACATGCCTGCTCCCCCTTCACCTTCTGCCTTGATTGGAACCTCCTTGAGGCCCTCACCAGAAGCACACGCTGGCACTGTGCATCTTATACGGTCTGCAGAACTGTGGGCCAAATAAACCTCTGTATAAATTACCCTGTCTCAGGTATTCCTTTACAGAAACACAAAATGGACTAACACACCAGGGGAGTCCTCTAGGACAACCTAAGACTTGGGTGTTATAAATATCTGCTGATGTTGACTAAGAATCCAGGTAATACTCATCAATCTTAAAGTGGTTTGGAAGATTTCCTCTTTCACATAGTGAAACAGCTAAATAGCCACAGCATAAAATATGAAGGCGTTTGGGGAAAATGGGCTAAAAGTGCCATTACGTTCCCTCATCTGCAGCAGGGGTGTTGAGGATGACAGATCTGTCATGCTCACAAACCTGGGTTCCCTTAGGAGGCAGTTGTGAAGTCTCCTCTCTCACCTGCAGGAAGGGTGGGCTTCGCTGCGTAGTCCTGGGTCCTTAGCCCCTTTTAGTCCCTTTTTTTTTTTTGAGACAGAGTCACACTCTGTTGCCTGGGCTAGAGTGCCATGGCATCAGCCTAGCTCACAGCAACCTCAAACTCCTGGGCTCAAGCAATCCTCCTGCCTCAGCCTCCTGAGTAGGTGGGACTACAGGCATGTGCCACCATGTCCGGCTAATTTTTCTATATATTTTCAGTTGTCCAGATAATTTCTTTTCTATTTTTTTAGTAGAGACGGGGTCTCGCTCTTGCTCAGGCTGGTCTCAAACTCCTGAGCTCAAACAAACTGCCCACCTTGGCCTCCCAGAGTGCTAGGATTACAGGTGTGAGCCACCGCGCCCGGCCTCCTTTTAGTCCCTTTTCTGAACCCGTGGGGAGGAGGCAGACCTTATTCTACTGAGCCACAAGTCACGTTTCTGAAGAGATAAAAGAAGAACTGGTAACCTGAGGCTCATTCACACATCTTAAAAGCAAGCAGGAAATATTCAGGGGGTAGAAATAAAAAAGTTATTAACAAGGCAATGCAAATGTTCATGTCTTTCTCAGAACAGGGCTATGAGGTGAGGTGTAGAGTTATTATTCAGCTTTTGTAGCCTGCCTGCTCATGACAGTGGGCCGAGGGGCTGGAGGGAGAAATGGCTGATAAATGAGCCAGACTGATTTTTCTGTATCCACTGGCAACCTGGTATTACTATGGCATATTTCTAAAAATTGTTTGAAAAATTGTGGGGTGGAGGGAATATCAAACAAATGTTGGTTTTTCTACTTGCACAGAACTTGTAAGTAGCCCTGGCATTTTTTCATAAACGAGATTTGTTACAATGAACACCTAAGTCCACAAGAATACCATTCTGGACAATAATGGTAATAACAGTTAACTCTTATTGAATGTTTACTGTGTACTAGGCATTATTCTAAGTGCTTAAAATGTATTAACTCAATACATTTGGCAATAACCCTCTGAGGTAGGTTCTGTTATTATCCCCACTTTACAAAGGAGGAAATGCTAAGAAAAGCGAAGTGACTTGATTTACTGAGCCAGCGTTTTTTGTTTTGTTTTGTTTTGTTTGAAACAGAGTCTCGCTCTGTTGCCCAGGTTAGAGTGCTGTGGCATCAGCCTAGCTCACAGCAACTTCAAACTCCCGGGTTCAAGGGATCCTCCTGCCTCAGCCTCCTGAGTAACTGGAACTACAGGCATGTGCCACCACGCCCGGCTAATTTTTTCTATTTTTAGTAGAGACAAGGTCTCACTCTTAACGCAGGCTGGTCCCAAACCCCTGACCTCAAGCGATCCTCTTGCCTCGGCCTCCCGCAGTGCTAGGATTACAGGCGTGAGCCACCATGCCACTCCCTGAGATAGTTTTATTATTACCCAAAAGAGCCACCTAGGTTTTTCGGATGAGCAACAGTACAGGGACGTTCGGTTTTCAATGGAGAGGCGGACATCATTTGCACCTTGAGAGGTGGGATGATTTACATAAGGGATATCAGTCTGCGTCTGACAATCCTCTAGCTCCCCTTGGGTGGAGAGTGATATGAATGCACATCCCCAGGCCTACAAGGCAAGAATTTCTTATGAATTCTCGTTTACTACTTCATCTTTAAAAATATGCCGATTTTTCATTGTATTGTGAAAGGTATATTCTGAATTGTTTTAATATAAAAACTATGGAGTTTTTCCTCCCATCCTTTTTCAAGTGAGATGGTTGCTCCCGGAAGATTTCCCGTGTTTATCCTGGGGTGTTTTTCATGCCCCTGGTACATTGCATAGCAGGTCACTAGGCCTTGGAAAGGACCTGCAGACACAGCCATCAGTTTAAGAGCTGCACGTAAACATGAGGTAGTGAGGGTGAAACCTGGAACGCACAGCTGTAGACAGCGTGTGGGCAGGTGAGTGATGGGCTCTAGAGCTGGACAGACCTGAGTCCTGGTCCCAGTTCACCTTTGCTTGAGGGGTTTGTGTAACTTCTCTGGCCTTCAGTGTCGGTATCGGTAAAATGGGAAGAATGTCTTGTGCTCCATTTTAGAAAATGAGGTCATGGTCACTGGCCCCCTTGGCCATCTCTAGCTCTGTTGTGAACCTCTCTTGCTGGGTATCCTTAGAAAAGTTTTAAAGAAAAGTAGCCAGTTTTAAAGGCTGCTAAAAATGTAAACCACTGGCTCCACCTGTGGAAAGGATAGCTCTATTCTTTGGCATTTCAACCAGCAGTCAGCGTCCTGCTCAACATGCCAAAGTGGAGCTTGGCTCCTGGCCCCTCGGGAGCTATTCCAGCATCCACTGCTTCTCTTGTAGGCGTCTGCAATGTGGACCATCAGAACAAAGCTGGCTACACTGCTGTGATGATCACTCCGTTGGCTTCTCCAGAGACCGATGAAGACATGGCTGTCGTCTGGAAGCTCTTAAGAGAAGGAAATGTGAACATCCAAGCTACTCAGGTGGGTGGTGTGAACATGATCTCCTCTTTCATAAATGCAGGGCACTTCCCAGCTCTATTCTGCTGGTGGGGTGAGAAATTCCACATAGATCCATGTCATTTTTAACCCAAAAATGCTGGAGGGCCTCCAAATGACATCCTTCCAAAGCCTGTATATTTGGTTTTCCTTACAGGCTCCTGAGACCCAAACAGGCTGGGGCAGAGATCAGTGAGCTTCTAATCGAGGTCCCAGTCTGAAACTGGACAAATTTCATTTGGACTCGATTTCTTGAACCAATGTTCCCACAGTTAGCATCTTGAGAAGGCATTTGCTAGTTGGTTGTTCTAGGAAAGTCCCTATAGATGGCCCACCTCGATCATGACCCAGGGGCATCTAACTAGGCAAGATGCTCTTTGGAGGTCAAGTTCTTTAAAGAAGTTCTTAGCTCTGTCATCCTTTCATTGCCTAAAGCCTTTTAACAAGGTCATGAGTCCCTGTCCTGATGGGGAAAAAGCATGGATAGCCAGAGCAGACGGGATTGTTGGTGGATCATTCATGAAGATCCTCGCTTCCCAGCCTAGGCTTGGCCCAGAGAGTTATTGTAGAGTTCTGCTGGTGATTGGTCAGTGTACCTGGAGTGCCTCCTTAGTCCTTGAAATAATCAGATCTCAAAACACTCCTGTCTTCCTTAGCTCCTCATCAACCAATGTGAGTGCCCTTGTTCCAGGCACACAAATCATGTCCCAGTCCCTAGGAGTGGTGTCATAGGCCAGGGTGGGAAAGCAGTTAGCTGCCAAGAGCCAGTGAGTCGGGATGTGTGGGCTCCACTAATTCCCTGGGTCACCTGTGCATCAGGTCAGAAGGTCCCTCAAAGGTCACCTAGGTCTACTCCCTATTCTTTTGCAAAATCCTACCGGATGGTCTCCAGCTTCCTTATAGTGGTCTCCAACTCCATTACCTCCAGTGTCAGGAAACTCATGTCTACCAAAGTAGCCCATTTGTTACTCTAGACAGCTCTGGTAACTTTTAAAACTGAACCAAAACCAGATACTCTGAACGTTTCATAGAGTGATTAAGTAGAAGTTGATTGGAGTTCATGCAAAAAAAAACCAAAACATCTCATGACAGCAAAGGTATGCAAGGCAACTTGGAGGGTTGGAATGTCTCTGTTCAGCTTCTGGGCTCCTCTACTTGAGAGCACAGGGTAGGGATGTGGGCCTTACTCAGCAGGGCTTTGAGTTAGACAAGGCTCCACAAGCAACAATGAGAACTACTCAGAAGGTTATTTGCCTATTTTTGACCATGCAGGAATGAATAGAATGAATGAATAGAGTGCATTTAACTCTCCTTTCCCCCAGAGTGATCATCGATATTACAGTAGCATAACTGACAAGAACTGGGAAGAACATGAGATTTTACCCTACATTAAAGCTAACACGTTAGTCTGCTACAGTTTCATGGATGCTGGAGGAAGACATGAGACCTCTGTACCACAGACAAAGGACAGTGTTTTGCCCACAGCTGTAGCAGCAGCCACGGTGTCAGCATTGCCTAATGCCCAGTTCCCACAGGGCAGCGTGAGGAGGGCTGGATACCTGAGCATGGAGCAACTTGTATTACAGGACAGCAACCCTGAGCTCAGTGAACCTGAATCTTTTATAACAGGCAAGCCTGCCCTTTTCTCAGGAGATACTATCTCTATCTTCCAAGGCTCTTCACTGTATAAACATCCTTAAAAATATAGTGCAGAACAAAAGGGCAGATTCTTGTGTGCTTTACTCACAAGACATGTAGAAAAGCAAGAGACCCATGGAAAACTGACCCCCAACAATCTGTTTAACTCCATTGTCCCACACTCCCCTGAAGCGATGACAGATAGTAGCCTAACCTGATGGCAGAGTTGCTTCGCACATTGCATCTGATAGCAACCCTAGTGATGGCAAGAAACAGATATTTGTAGACTTCTTCCTGGTTTTCAAAGTACTTTCACCCACCTACAACTCCGATTCCACAAAACTCAATACAGCTGTTTTCATATTAAATAATGTTCCCGACAAACATGTTACTTTTTTTTTCTAAACTGGCCCTCTTGAAAGAGGAAATGCTTGCAAGACGATCAAAATCAACTCCTTCTTTTTATGGAGGAGAAACTGATACTCTAGGAGGGTTCGGGGCTCATCCCAGGCCACCAGGGGAGGGATGAGAATTCCTAGCTGCAGCTCCCAAGGGCCTTTGCGGGAGACGTGAGGGGGAGGTACCCGATTAAATGGAAATGAGCCAGGAGTGTTCCAGGGACAAGCTGCGGACTTCTCTTTGCATCTCCGGGTCGGTGCAGTGCCTGGAGTAGAGTAGCACTCTGCAAATGCTCATTGAATTAAATTGTACTGAATTGGACCAGGACGGTGGTTGGGGAGGAAGAGGCCCAGCCTCAGGCAGGGGCACAGGCATGAGGACAATCTGCATATGTCATCTGGCTTTAATAACAGTTGGAGAGAGGGGTCTGGATGGAAGCCTCATGGTCTGGTTAGTCCAGCAAACAACCAATACCTCAGGGCTGAGTTTAAAAAACCAAAAAAGCAAACAGGCTTCTCTGGAAAGATCTGTCTGGGTTCCAGAGAAATGGGGAACCAGGATATCTAATAATATATGCCCACGTACTGAGCACCTACAACGTGCAGAGTGTTTGTCAGACACTACCTCTAAGCCTCGTGATGATAATAACAGCTAACACCTGCCTAGCACTTGCTAAGCACTGGGGTCTTAGCACAACCCCATGAGGCAGGTGATCCTGTTAATCATTCCCACTTTACCAAATCAGGAAAAGTCACAGAGAGCTTAACTTACCCGTAATCACACAGGCAATCAATGACAGAGCCAGGATTTTTCTGATTCCAGACCCCTTTCCTTTTCTCTTAGCCTCAGCGTTCTGGGCAGGGAAGCATAGTTCATCATTGACCACAGACTGGAGTTTTAATCAGTCAACACATCAGCAAACAAGGCCTCAGCACTTCATGCATGTAAGATGGGCTGGGTGCGGTGGCTCACGCCTGTAATCCTAGCACTCTGGGAGGCCAAGGCGGGCAGATCATTTGAGCTCAGGAGTTCGAGACCAGCCTAAGCAAGAGCAAGACCCCCATCTCTACTGAAAAAATAGAAAGAAATTATCTGGACAACTAAAAATATATAGAAAAAAATTAGCCAGGCATGGTGGCACATGCCTGTAGTCCCAGCTACTCAGGGGGCTGAGGCAGGAGGATTGCTTGAGCCCAGGAGTGTGAGGTTGCTGTGAGCTAGGCTGACGCCACGGCACTCTAGCCTGGGCAACACAGTGAGACTCTGTCTCAAAAGAAAAAGAAAAAGAAAAAATATACGTGTAAGATGGTGCATTCAGAGCCTTGGAGGATCTAAAAGGACAGAGTACATAGTCCTTACTTTATTCTTGCAACCTTACAAAGCCTGGTGTCCCATCAGAGAAACCTGCTTGGCATTGAGGCAAACCATATAATAAAATCATATGGGAGGACTATAAGACTATATATAATATTATATATACAAGAAAATCTATGGGCAATGAGAAATGACAGTCAATTTGAGAAAAATTGCTACCACACATGATTATATTTACATCCTTTATCTCATTTGATTCACACAAGAGCCCTATGAGGTACACAGGACAAATCATTATTACATTAATTTTTAAAGAAAATAAAAGCCAATAAAGTCCTTTAAATGGCCTATTAATTAAAAAGAAAAAAAAGAAAAGCCAAGATTTGGAAAGACGAGTGACGTGGGCAGGGTCACACACTGGTAAGCTGCAGACTGCAGCCTGGACTTGCTTTCTGGCTTCACTCCATGGCTACATCCACTGATGATTTTAGGGATGTCCGAGATTATTGTCAGTAGCTGTAGAGTAGAAATGACCACAGGGATGTGCAGACAGAGATCTTGTTGACACAAGAGCATTCTGGGTATCATTAAACTGAAAGTACTGGAGGCGTTGAGCAGACCAAGGCTTCCTGGAGAACGCTGGGCCAGGGCGGGCAGTTAGATACTGCAGTGCTGAAGCACTCAACCTTCATCTGTTCCATCATTCAACGTTTATCGGCACGTACTTGGTGCTAGGCACTGGAAGACAGAGACCAAAAAAAAAAAAAACTTATTCCCTGCCATCAATAATGCCCCAGTCCATGAGAAAGACAGAGACTGGCAAGTTGCAATACCAAGTGGTAAGTGCCGTGTTATGAATCCGGTGCCTGGGGAGTTAGGGGAGGCTTTAGAAAAGATATAGCATTTGACTGTTGTCTTGGAAGAGTAGAAAGGTGCCAAACAGAGACTGTGTCCCATACCAAGAGCAGAAGGAGATTCGGGTCAATGGTCATTTTCTTGAGAAGTCTTTGTTGAGCACACCCAGGCTGCAGGGGGGCCCTTCCTGTTGGCGGTAACCTCAGCACACCCCTGTGGCCCTGTGTGCAGGGAGGCCAGACTGCGCTGATGCTGGGAGTCGGCCATGACAGGGAGGACATGGTTCAAGCGCTGCTGAGCTGCCAGGCAGATGTCAACCTGCAGGACCACGACGGATCCTCGGCCCTCATGCTGGCCTGTCACCACGGCAACACCGACATGGTGCGGCTGCTCCTGGCACACCCAGCCTGCGACAGCAGCCTGACTGACAAGGTGAGACTTGTAGGTAATTAACAAGTAGCTGTTTAACTTCCAGTCCTGAAATGTGCCTGACAGCCCCCAGAATTCAAAGAACCATTTGGCAGGAGCAGCAAAATCAGCCTCCCAAGGCGGCTGTGGGATTTCAATGAGATGATCCAGGGTGAACGCTTGGAGCCTTCCAGCTGGGAAACCTCCAACCCTAACCTTTCACAACACCACCCTGGGGGCATGCGTGGGCCTGGCTGGGCCCCGAGCCTCATCCAGTTAGGCAGTTGCGGCTGTGGGCTTTGAGGCAGCCACCTGGATGGGGAAGCTCTGTCCAGTGGGGACTCTGGAAAGGGTCTCTCTGACACGGATCCACTCTATGGAGTTGCCCATGCCGTCAAGCCAGCCTGCTTGAAGTTGCACTTCCAGACTCAGGCCTCTTAAATCAACTTCCTCATAAGGGGGATGATGGCGATAACAATAATGATAACTTTAATGTCATGAGGGCTCACCGTGTGCCAGGTTCTGTACCAAGCATTTGCCATGGACCATCTCATTTAAATCCCACAGCAGCCTTGTGAGGTTGGTTCCATCGCTGCTGCCATTTTGCTCAGGGAAGTGGAAGCACCAAATGGTCAGATTCTATGCCCAGCATCACATGGCTAGTGCCCCCCAGCTCCATCACACTCCCAAGCCCATCCCCTTAACTGTCCCCTCGTCATCAGTGTCGTCACATTGAAGCATCTGTGTCTCTGGCTCCCTGCTGAATCCCCACACCTAGCAGAGTGCCTGCCACCTGTTAGGGAATGAGTCAACAATTGCATGAAGGAACCCCTAAACTTTGGGGGTAAATCACCAGTGAGTGATGCTGTTCCTGATGATTACAGTAGGTACTATTTCTAGAGAACTCATGGGAACTAAACCTTTTCTATTCTTATCTCTCATCCTCTCAACAATCTGGTGAGATAGTGACCCCCGATTTTTACTGATAAGGAAACAGGCCAACAGATGTCATGTAACTGTCCTGAGGTTTACAAACTGCTGATTCTCAGAGCAGAGATGCAAGCCCAGGTCTGACTCCAATATCCTTAATGTTCGCACTATAATTTAATGCTTTAAACAGACATCTTTATAGTCTCTGAACAGCCACAATTCAAAGGAACAAAAGCCTGGAGAGGGCAAGAGAGTCCTCTCCCAGCCCAGGGACAGCACCTCTTGCTGGGCCACATTTGAGCGGTGATTCAAGCTGCTGAGCACCTCAGTCACACCCGAAGAGCAGCCACCCCATCCCGTCTCCAGGTCATGTGAACCCCAGCTCCCCTCAAAGCCCTTTCTGAGATCATTGTAGAGCACAGACCCTCTTGAAACTCATATGGAACAGGCATGGGCTGCTGGAAATAAGAGCCTCCTTTCCCAGACTTTGTGTCTGACAAAGGATCTGTGTTAATGAGCTCCCTGCTGGGTCACCCTGGAGGAGAAGGGGGCGGCCCTTAATCTGGAACAGGCCTGTACCTCAAAGGCCCAGGCCCCTCTCGGGAGTGACCACTGCTGATGCCCGAAGAGCCTGAGAGTGGAGGCCTGTGGGCAGGCGGGCATGAGCTCTGCAAGTCCCCGGTTAGCTGGGATAGTCAGGAGGTCTGTCACAGGCCAGAGAGCGAAGTGGCTGCTTTCTGGAGATGGAGGAAGAGCCATGGGATCTATTGCACTTTAGACAACTCAGGCCTGATTGTTAGAGCATGGAGTTTGACAGTAAATGCTGAAGAGTTTGAATCTGGGTTCAGTGACCGTTTGCCTTCGGGTAGGTCACCTAACCCCTCTGAGCCTCTCTATGCTCCTCTGCAAAATAGGGATGGCAGTAGACCATGCCTGGAGACAGAATGTCTGGAGACGTTTTTATTTGTCATAAGTAGGGAGAGAGTGCAGCTGGCATCTAGGGGGTAAAGGCCAGGGATGCTGCTAAACATCCTACAAGGCACGAGAGCAGCAGAGAATTAAAATTATCAGGCCCAAAATACCAACAGTGCCGCAGCTGAGAAAGCCTGGTTGAGGCAGTACCGAAACGCAAGTTGGTTCAGATAACCAGTCCCAGTGAAGTGCTGGATCAGGAAGAACCAGGCCAGCCTGAGGACCAGGGCGGGGCTCTAAGCCTGGAAGGGAGGGACCGAGGTGCTAAACAGGAGAAGGGGCAGAAGGTGGAGCATGCTAGGGAAAGCACCCTGGCACGGGTGCCCAGGCAGGGTGGGCAGCATGCCCCAGGCAAGGCAGGTTCTAGACCCCATGTGACATGGCCCAGTCATGTGCTGCCCACCTGCGTCCAGGTTGATTCAGGATTCCCACTCAAATGTCCCAAGGGTGACTTGGGTGAGCACAGTGTCTACATGCACCAGGTGAGAAGTTTCAGTGGGAGAAGGGAACTACTGACAGGGCCCTACTGAGTACCAAGGCTTGTACCTGGTGCCTCACATGTAAGGGGAAAGCCCAGTCCTTGTCATAATCCCCATATCACGTTCTTACTCATCTTCCTGTGGAGGCTCAGATGTTAGCAGCAGGGATTACTTGGGAATTCCTCTGGAAGACTGAAAGAATTCATGTTGTGAAATTGTTTTCTCTCCTCAGCATTTAAAGTTAACTATAAATGCAGAACTTCCAGAACAGCCAGCGAGGCATTTTCGCTAGGTTTAGAAGACAGTTCAAGGAAATGGGCCACCCAGGCTCTTCAGGGCCACCAGAGAGAGGAAGACTGAGCCCGGGACCCCAGAGGCTCACCCTTTGAAGGTCTTGTTCTGGCAGCTTCTTCAAAGGCCCATCAAATTGAAAAACTTCTTGAAGGCAGAGACTATGCTTGTTTGTCTTTTTGTGATGAGTTCTTGCCATATTGAAAGACACCCCCAACATGTGCATGCTGCCCGAGCCCCCATCTCTACAGGACACAGCCAGATTCTCCTTCTCCAGGCCTGCAGTGTAGCTGGGCAGGGCTCGCCACGCCTGGCTCCCAGGGGAGCTCCACGCCACAGGCTGGGTCCCAGGCTCTGGCAGAGGCATGCAAGGGACACTCACCCTCCCCAGATGGCCTCTCTGGCCATACTTCCTGAGCTGGATGGGGTCCCTGCTCTCTGTGTCCGCAGTTGAGCCCACAGATGCGGATTGTCATCTCCAGATGGACCCTGTTACAGGGTGCGTGTTCCCTGGGACCAGCCCTGTGGCTCTTTCCCCCAAACATAGTAATCTCACACTCTTCTTCCTGCTTACACAAAGCACAGCAGGGTGGGGTGCAGGAACACTCATGCTCCTCCCTGAAGGGGCTGTGACAAGACTCCCCTGCTTAAAATCTGTTCAAATCTGTGCTTTTTCTCCACTATTATCCCATGTCAGAAAATACTCATTAGGCTTTAGGTTGCTCAGGTTCTTCATCAACTCGAAATCAACGCCGTTATGTTCTCACGCAGCATTCCCTCGTTCGGCAATGCTGGTTGAGTGCCGACCAAATGCCAGGCACTGTGCCAGGTGCTGGCCGGCAGCCCTGAACAGACCAGATCGAGTTCCTGACCTTGTGGAGACCAAGATTTATCAAACAACCCCACAAATACCAACGTATAAAGGGTGGTAAAACAAAGTCCAGGGAGGCATGAGGCCTTTTTGGAGAAAGAATCTCCTATGTTTTGAGAAGCCCCTGTGCCATCTTTTGGGGTCCCACTGAAAGGCCACTTCCTTCCCTTGCCTCCCCCTAACCAGCCCCCACCTCCACCCCAGCGCAGAATGGCCATCCTCTCCCTTGAGCTCACTCTGTTCGTCTCTTCCAACTCGGTTAGCTTTTTGCTATGCACTGTAGTTATTTATACCTTGTGTGAAGCTGGATTCCATCCTGGTGCACAGAGGAAAGCCTGAAGAGTCTTAAGCTGGGTGTTAACACTTCCCACCTGCTTCTTTAAAAGAATTTTTTGCATTTTAGGAAGTAATTCCACGTATATATAGTAGAGAATGATCTAGTGGGGTCTTGGATGCCCCCTGCCTAATCAAACCCATTTTCACAGCAAAATGTAAAAATACTCACGCTAGGCTAAATAAGGATCATAGACAGCCTCAGCTTGGGTTTTACCTCCAAAGGAGTTACCAAGAGTGTGGGTTTTAGAGCTGTTTAGATTTCGGAATTGTGGACACAGGATTGAGCCCACTCAGAAGAGACTGTAGCTGCCCTTGCAGAGCTCAGCCTCCACCTTTGCCTCCAGCTTTCTGTAGAGAATGGCCAGAGCTGCCTGCTGAGCGCCCCTCCGGGTGCAGCTCCTGTAGCCGCACCCTGTAGCCGTGAGGCTGGCAGCTCCCGGCATTGCCCCGGCAGTGTAAACAGTGCTGTGGCATCGCGCATCAGGGGGTAAAAATGTGCAAGTGCTGCGGCACGTGAGCCCACTTCTAAGAGTCAGTCCTTAGGACATAGTTAACAATGGGAAAATGCTTTTTACACTGAGTTTATGATAACAGCATAAGTCTGCAATAGAAGGGAAATGGTTGTAAACTATGGAAAATTATAAAGCCAAAAAGAAACATTGTGCGCTAACATTGTGTAAGAACAAGGAAAATTTTTATAGCATACCACGGTAAGTTACAAATAAAAGCAAGTTCAAAGTTGAAGTATACTATCATTCCTCTATTTAAAAACCAACAACAAATTCGCACAGGAGGAAAGATTGGAGGGAAATATACCAAAATGCTAACTTTCACTTAGGTCTGTATAATAGAACAGCAAGAGTTCTTTTCTTTTCTCTGTTTTCCATTTTTTTTTTAAAAAAAAAAGTGTTAGAAACCAGGTGACCCTTGTTTATTTCAGTAGCACACATTCCCAGGAGTGAGTGCTGTTTCCATGGAAGGGACCCATTTCTTGTGCTCTTCATGCCGTTTGAACCTCCTCCTCTCCTGAGGTCTCTAGATTCTTGGAATAGACTCCTACGCCCCAAGCATAGCCCCAGCTCCAAACTTGCCTTTCCCCTCTGGGGCGGGGGGCAGATAAGATGAAATTTATTTATCCTTTTCTTTCTCCTCTGTAGGCTGGCCGCACAGCTTTGTCCATCGTTCTGAGATCACCCACCCATATGGAAATTGCAGGGCTTCTGCGGGCCCACGCCGAGCAGGGCAGGTCCCTGGGGCCGTAGTGGCTGTAGAACTGGCAGCAGGAACAAAAAGCTCCTTCTCTGGGCTCCTCCCTCACCCTTGGAGAGGGCAGGGGTCACGGCCAGAGGGCCACCCCTCCAGAGAAGAAACTATGTCAAATATGCACATACATTCCTGTCGAGTAATTCTGCTCATTAGGACGCTTTGTAGTTTTTGCCTTAGGCCAAGCCCCAAAACTACACGGGCTTCAGAACAGGGTTCAAGGTGCAAGGTACGGGCTGCATTGGTGTCATCCAAAAATCCAAAGTATCTTCAGCCTTGAATTCCTCGTGACTGTACCCGTTGTAGCACCGTGTAGCAAGCAGGCAGGCAGGAGCACTGTAGCACATTAGAAAAGCAATACTTTTTACATGGAATTTTAAAGTGCACTGTCTTTTTGTTTTTTAAAAAAGTATACATAAATATGTCCCATTGCATATGCATGTCTAGAGAGGACGGGAGGGGATTCAAGCCACCCCGCTGGCAATCATTCTCTAGGGGACCCTAGGAGAATCACCATGCACATGGGTGAAACAGAGTAAGCTGAATAATCCACATTTGGGGGCTTTGTTTCGATGGCATTGACAGAGAAATCTTAAATCAGAGGAGGTAGGAAGAAGCACATTGGTGTCAATGCCAAAGGTACAGTCTTGACCATTTCTGAGTCATTGAGTGGCTCCAATTTGCTCCAAGGAAATTAGAATTAATTAGAAAGTTCAATCCAATGACCCACACCACACATATTTAGACAGAGTCCGATTATATCAGCTATTCCGAACCTGTGAAAGAAATGAAAGAATCGGAGTGAGCTTCCTCCTGGGGATGAGCTGTTGTCATCTAGATGGCGACACATTTCCTCCATAGCCTCATCCACAGTGCTTCCCCCGCCCCCGCCGCCATCCTTGATGAGCGAACATCTGCCCTGAGGTTTTCCGAGGCTCCTGGCTGCAGAGCCTCCCAGCCTGGCTGCAGCAGGAGCGTGGGACTGGGCAGGGCAGGGCAGGGCCGTCCCTGGACTGACAGCTTTCTCCACTGGACGGTTCTTTCCGAAGCTTCCATATGCCCAGGGGCCCGCACGTGCATGGTTGCTATTCAGTAGCTCACTTAAAGGTTATCTGAATGTGTTCTTTCTTAAAATCTCTTATGCAAAAACTCCCCCCTTATAAAAACAGAGAGACCAAAAAACTTGATGCTCCCCACACACAGGAAACTCAAAAGCTTGAGTTCCCATTTTGGCTGGGATTTGCCAAAATGCCAATTTGCTCGGTGCCCCTTGGGTGAATCAAAGCTTCATTGGGCCCCAGTTCCATCATCTCTAAAAACAGAAATCTTCATACGACCTACCTCCAGGGGGTGCTGCGCAAGGAGCAGCTGATGGAAGTTTTGGAATCCAATTTGTAACCCATTAAAGCTGTCTGCAGAACTGGTGCGGCAAACTTCTTTATGCTGTTGTGATTCATAAGACAGGCTCCAAGTTCCAGAGCAGGAACAGTGACACGTGTTGATCCTGCTCAGAGGTGGAGAGAATGGAGCAAATAATGAGCTAAAAATGCTTTAAGTGGGTTTATTTTGACCTCAAAATATATTGTAAGAGCAAGAGCCTACATTAATCAATGGTCTCGCCCAGTGCTTTGCGTACATGTATGTGCAAACAAATCACCCGAGATCTTGCTGGAAAACGGTAGGTCGGGTGAGGCCTGAGAGTCTGCATTCCTACCCAGCTCCCAGGAGACGCTGATGCTGCCGGGCCACAGGCACACTGTGCGTAGCGAGGCTCTGGCCTCTCCTTATTGTTTGTATATTAAAATGCTGCCTCTCAATCTTTTGTCTCAAAATTTCTTGGCATTTCTCTGTTCTTGGTTCTTGGGAATTTGCAGTGTGGGTCTTATCTGTCATTGTGTCCTCTGCAGACAGCAGTAGGGGTCTGTGTCCTATGTTGCCAGCTTACGATCTATTTCTGTATCTCATCTTAGGGTGGCAACTTTCACTGGGTAACTTTTCTTTTAATATTTCATTTGAGTCCAACTATTAACAACAACTTATTTACCAGAGAAAGCAAACTGATTTTCCTAGAGTTGGAAGACTAGTACTCATCATGATCAAAAAGACTCCGTCCATCCTTTCTGCGATTTTTAACAATTTTCTTTTAATCTTGAGTTTTGAATGTGAACATATGATCTCCTCCCTTATAACCACTTCATTCCACTGGAATGTCTGAGCCCAGGATGTGGTGAGATGAACAACACAGGCTGCCTCTCTGTCACTGGGCTCTAAAATTCATTCAACAAGTATTTATTGAAACTGCCAGGTGCTGACACTGTTCCCAACATTAGAGACATTACAGTGAGTGCAATTCAGTCTCTTGCCTTCCCCTCCACTAGAGAAATCCAATAGAAGGTGAGAGGGAAGGCCAGAGTACTACAGGGGTACTGATAAAGGGCACCAAAGGCCAGGCGAGGTGGCTCACGCCTATAATCCAAGTACTTTAGGAAGCCAAGGCGGGAGGATCACTTGAGGCCAGAGACCAGGCTGGGCAACATATCGAGACCCTATCTCTACAGAAAAATAAGAAAAATTAGCCAGGCATGATGGTGCACGCCTGTAGTCCCAGCTACTCAGGAGGCTGAGTCAGAAGGATCGCTTGAACCTAAAAGTTCGAGGCCATAGTGAGCTATGATTGCACCACTGTACTCCAGCCTGGGCAACAGAGCAAGACCTTGTCTCAAAAAGCAAGTGGGGGAGGGCGCACAACAGAGCTGGTCTTAGGAAGTTAAGAGCGGCTTCCTGGAGGAATGGTATCTGAACTGAAAACTTAAAGGTTAATGGATATTGGCCAGAAAAGGTCGAGGAGTGAGAGGTAAAGAGAGGCGAGTGTGCCAGACAGAGAGAATCGTATTGCCGAGGCTGAACGAAGGGAGAGCAGGCATTTGGGGACCTTGTGTTTGAGTGGAACACTGAGATCAAAGGGTGGATTTTTAAAAGATGAGACTGAAAATACATGGGGACCAAACCAGAGGTGCTGTAAAAGCTGTGGGAAGGCTTTATTCTAAAGGCAGTGGAAGCTATTGAAAACCAGATTTAAGACTGAGAAATGCATTCTTTTAACCCTCATTTAAAACATATTTATCAGGTACCTACTCCCTTCCAATACCATGGGGCTGAGCTATGCTAGTGGGTAAAATAGGCACAGCGTTTGCAGCAGTTTAGCAGGGAAGAAGGATGAACTTCCGTGGAGTACGAGACATGTTGCACCTGGGAGAGCACAGGGTGCCATGGGGGTGCATAGGAGGGGCCCTCAGCCTGCTCTGGAGTGCAGAGGGGGTCCAGGAAGGTTTCGTGAGGGATATTCAAGCTCTCAGAAGGAGACATAGGAGTTAACCAGGAAAAGAGGAGCAGGAGAACGTTCCAGGCAAAGGAAGGAGCACGAAGAAAGCCCCAAGATGAGCGAGAACATTGATTCGTGGCATTAAAAGAACGTCAGCATTCCTAGAGAAGGAAAGGGAAGGGAAGATAAGGCCAGAAGGAAAGCCACGGTAACAAGTTTGGACCCACGTTTGGAACTCAGGAAGCAGTGCTCGGATTTACTTTTGGAAAGAGCACTCCAGTTTTTTGAACATGAGCGACATCTATTCAACAAACATTTGTGGACAATCTATTCAGGGTCCTGGGCTCCAGGGGTCCTGGGCTCCAGACTTCCTGGTTTGGTGGTCGGGGAGACAGAGGTAGGCTAACGACAACTATGAAATGTGTAAGTGGTGGAGATCTGAATGGCGCGGCAGAGACTGACTTGAACAGAAAGTCAGGGAAGCCTCCCAGAGGAGGTGGCTTTTGAGCTAAGCCATAAGGATGTGCAGGAGTTTTCCAGGGTATTCTAGATAAAACAGCAAGCATAAAGATATAGTATGTAAGGCCGGGTACAGTGGCTCATGCCTATGATCCCAGCACTTTGTGACACCTCTGCACTGTAGCCCAGGCAACAGAGCAAGACCCTTTCTCAGGAAAAAAAAAAAAAGATATGGCATGTGAAAAGGCATGGCCTGTCCGGCAATAGAGAGAATTTCAGAATGACCTAAGGGTCAGTGGGAGAAATGACTGGAGAGGAGATTTGAGAGGGATGTCGGGAGACCTATCTCCCTTGTATGATGATATTAAGAATTTGGTTGGTTTTGTGGTTTTTTGTTTTTGTTTTTTGTAGAGACGGGATCTCAATCTGTCACCCAGGCTGGAGTGATCTTCCTGCCTCAGCCTCCTGAGTAACTACCATGCCCGGCTAATTTTTTTAGTTTTCATAGAGACGGGGGACTCACTATGTTGCCCAGGCTGGTCTCGAACTCCTTGCCTCAAGCAGTCCTCCCACCTTGGCCTCCCAAATTGTTGGTATTACAGGCATGAGCCACTGCACCTGGCCAATATTAGGAATTTGGACTTGAGCCTGTAACTTGAGGGAGAATAAAAGACCCCTTTGAGAAGACAAAGTTCTCTTCAGAAAAACGCACATCTGTGCAAAATTTGCATGTAACTTCAGAGATTCGAAAATCTGCTCTTAATTTATTTTTGTTTTTTTTTTTATTTTTTGGTGCTCTACATGTTCAGAGAAACTTCTCTAGTAATGAACTGTTGAAATGATCCCTGAAAGTATAGTCTTTCAAAAATCTGGACTTAAAATCTCACTGCTGGAGGCAGTGGGGAGCCACTGGAGAATTTCTTAACAGTGGAGCCATGTGATCAGATCTGCTCTATGCCAGCATGTGATGACAAACCAGATGGTGGAGAAGGGTCAAAAACACTGACAGGAGAATGGTAGCATTGTTGTCCCCCAATATATAGTCTTTCCTTCCTCCTTAGTATTAGAATCCCCAACTTCAGCTGGGCACCCAGAATGGAGACTCCATTTCCCAGCTCCCCTTGCAGCTTGCTGTAACCACGTAACTAGGTTCTGACTAGTGAGATGTGAGGGAAGTACGTGTGCAAACTCTGGCTCCTGCCTTTAAAGGCGAGGGAAATGCATTTCCCCTTTCCCACTGGCTGGAATGTGGTAGCAATCCATCTTCATCTGAGAAGATGAGGCCAACCTCTCAGGGACACTAGAACAGCAAGTCAGAAGGAGTTTAGGTCCCCAATGCCACAGAGCTGTCATATCTTCTCTGGGCTGCTTATTCTGCATTTGAGATATGAGCAAGACATAATCTTCTAACTTGTTTAAGCCATGGCACATTTGGATCTTTTGGCAGTAGGAGCTGGACAAATGCACTCGGCACCACATGGCAGTCTCAAGGGTCAAATGCTATGGTGAGTGGGTTTTAGGGTGGCAAAGCTTGGGAAGGCCTTTTGGAAGGAGCATCCTGCCAATGCCCAGGCATAAGGGACGTCTCCCTATGACACTAGCCCCTACAGTGCAATCACCCAGCTCACAGCCCTACAGAAAGTGCAGCTTTGGGGTGCCCTCCCAGATTCCTGAATACAGGCTGTGCACCCCAAGGCAGCCAGTCTTAAGTGAGTCATTGCCTATGAAGTGCCTTGGCGTGGGAATATGGGCAGCACCATTGCCTTATCTGAGAAATCTGAATGAAGAAACATGCAGAGTTTAGGCAGTAGTGTGGGGTGTGGTTAGGAAGTGAGAAGAGAGTGCAGGCATGAGGTGGAGTGAGGCGTGAGAACAGATGTGAAATTTGCAGAAAGGGAGGTCAAGACAGGCTGAAAGTATGAGCAAGAGGAGGTAGAGAAAGATCGAGAGCAAAGCGAAGAACAAGCATACGAAGTAGATGCCTGTGGGACGATCTGCCAAGTCCTCCTTGCCTAGAAAGGTCCCCTCCCCGGCCCCATTCTGCATCCATGTGACTCAGCAGGAGCCACCACGGGCTTGCAGGGAAACTTGGCCATCGAAGGACAGACACCAGACACCGCCTGCGCCAATCAGGCCCTCTCCTGGGAGTTTTGGAACTTGGATTTAGGGGACACATTCAGTCTCCTGCTGCTGTCTGGGCTGTAACGTGTAGATCTCAGAAGCTACAGGGTCAGCCTTATGGGCCCAGGGGCAAAATGGACTTTTCAGCCATAAAGCCTGGAGCAGACGTTTAGCGCAAAGCAGAGGCGAGAACTTCCTGGCTTCTCCAGAGCAACGCTTGCTCCTTCCCCAGGACCCCAACAGATACCCACCCTTGACTTCTGTAACCACACTACTTGTTTTTCTTTTCCCAGTCTCCTCTCTGGGTTACGCAGCACGGTGGGACGCAATGAAAGCACCGTGTCTGGAGTCAGAGACCTCAGGTGCTGAACCCCAGGCATCAGTCTCAGTGGCTTTGTATGAAGTCACTTACTTCTCACGATAGTCCAGTGAGATAGATACTAACGTTATCCTTGTTTTACATATAAAGAAACTGTAGCACAGAGAGGTTAAGTAACTCACCTAAGGTCACACAGCCTAATAAACAGCAGATCTGGGATTTTGAGCCAGGAGATCAGGCTCTGTACTCACACTCCTGCCTGCCGTACACCTGGAGCTCTTTTTGCTCCCTCGGTGGTGACTCAGGCTGGGGAAGGGGTGCCTGGCAGCAGACGGTGCACACCACTGAGAGAACAGGAACCCAACGTTGAGCCCGTGGCTGAGCTGCAGGTCCCACTGGGTGACCCAAGGACAGAGCAGACAAACAGGTAGAGTATTTGAGACTGGCACAGTTGAGGTGTCAGGACGCCCATGTGCTCAGGATTCCTGGGGAAGAAAGAGGCCTCTGTCCAGGGCACAGATGGTCCCCACATTGCCTCGACTGCTCCCTAAGGAGGGAGTTCCCTGCAGTTCCAAATCCGTTCCTTCACCCTGCTCCCATCTTGGAGAGAGAGGGGCTGGGACAGAGGAAGCCCAGCTGGTGTCCGAGGGGTCCCACCTGACTTCCTGTCCGCCCCATCTCCACGTCCCGCCCTCTGTCCACTTCCCTGCTTGGAGGAGGCCTGGAAACGGCTCCTGGGCCTTTGGTCTGGAGTCACCAGAACTATTCTGTTGCTGGATGGGGATTGGGACAGCACATGCTCTGAGCCGCGTGTCACCTTAGAAGTGAGGGAATTTTCATTCTTCTCCCCAAAAGAGAAAACTCTGGGAGAAAACTGTCCTTCGACCCCCTCCCCCACGATGCGTCGGAGCCAGAGCAGGACCGGAGCAAAGTGCAGGCTGGTCTCTTGGTTCTGAGAAGCAGAGAGGACGCATGCTGGGCTGCTCTCCACCCCTCGTGGGCTCAGCGGGCAGGCCCAGCCCTGTGGGGGACGCTGCGGTTCTGCCCATGGCCAGAGTGACCCTGTCACTCTGCACTCACATGTTAGGATGGTCACTGTGTCAATCTAAGCCGTGTCCTTGTTTCAAGCTTTAATCAGTAATAAAGTTGACGTCTGTCTCTGATATCTCATCTTTCCATCGGTTCCCAGCTGGGGAAATGAGAAAAGTGATGCTGTTTACTGGCCCCCAAGTTCCCTCCCCCAAGCCCCACACACTCGCGGTCAGCACCCTGGCTGTGGGTGACGCACCCCCTGGTCCGGCCAGGAGAAGTGGGATGGGAAGAGGGGTGGGGGCAACAGGAGCAAGTGGGGCACTGCCAGAGCCAAGGATGTCTCGGCCCGCAGTTGACACGGCCCATGGACGGGCTCACTGCCATTGCACAACTCAAGGGGGCGCCACCATCCTGTTCTAGTGAATGGCACCTCGGAGCTGTGTTCCAGGAGTTGCCATTCACAGAGGACAGGAGTTGTCCAGCAGAGTGCCCTGGGTCCCAGTGTGAGGTAGGACAGGGCCTCGCAGCAGGGGGAATGGGGCCTCCAGGCCTCGAGGTTCAGAGGTCTGGCCAGGCGGACAGGTGCACTGAGACGCAGGCAAGGCCAGACCGGGGTCAGGTTTGCCTTCCAGGAGCCCGTCCAGGAATCACAGGGAGGGAGTCAGTGGCCCCAGGTGGGGCTCAGCCCTAGTGGCAAGAGGAGCAACAATTCAGAACAGCGACAACTATGGAGCCCTGGGCCAGCCCCCGCCAGACACACTCTGGGCTATAAAACGCTCACAGCCCGGCAGGGAACAGACACAGGAGCCCAGGGGCTCGGCCTACACTAAGCTGAGTCTTGCCTCATGGATAGGAAGGGGTTCACCTGGCAGAGGGGTGGGGAGCGGGCCAGGCCAGGGGGCCAGGCCAGAAAGGGCACTGGATGTCCTCTGACCTCCAGCAGTGGGCAGACACCTGGGACTCAAGAACCTGGAGGATTACAGTAACCTTTAAAACTTTTCTTTATTGATAAATCAGCATGTTAACGTGTGTAACATAGGTACCAGGGATGTTGAAGAGTCTGAATTTGCAGGCTTCAAGGTTGTGGCGCACCCTGCTAGACCCCCAGCTTCAGAACCGCTCCATCCTCCTTGCATTCCTCTAGGCTTCCCTTGGGTAGCTGGGGCAGGGGAGAGGAGGGCCACATGGAGGCACTGAGGCTCCGGCCCTCTTAGGAGGAAGTCCTGAGAGTGTGTCAGATGGCTCTCTTGAGAATGTGATCAGCTTTGAAGTATGTCCTCAGATTTAGGGCTATAACCACAATTCAAAAACTATATGAAAAATCCCACTCGATACCCGGTTACACTGCACCCGGCCAAGACTTCCTGGATTAAGCACAGCCTGTTCACAAGCTCCAAAGGTGATTCTTTTTTTTTTTTTTTTTTTTTTTTTGAGACAGAGTCTTGCTCTGTTGCCCGGGCTACAGTGAGTGCCGTGGCGTCAGCCTAGCTCACGGCAACCTCAAACTCTTGGGCTCAAGTGATCCTCCTGCCTCAGCCTCCCAAGTAGCTGGGACTACAGGCACGCACCACCATGCCCGGCTAATTTTTTCTATATATTTTTAGTTGTCCAGCTAATTTCTTTCTATTTTTAGTAGAGACGGGGTCTTGCTGTTGCTCAGGCTGGTACAGGTGATTCTTGTGCTAGCTAATGTGTAAGACCTGCTGTCTCACACACTACCTCGAGAGCAGTGCTTCTCCAAGTTTAGTGCACAAGTCACCTGGAAGTCTTGTTAAAATGAAGATTCTGGGCCAGGTGCAGTGGCTCACGCCTGTAATCCTACCACACTAGGAGGCCAAGGCAGGAGGATCACTTGAGATCAGGAGTTTGAGACCAGTCTTTGCAAGAGTGAGACCCTGTCTCCACTAAAAATAGAAATAAATTAGCTAGGCAACTAAAAAAAATAGAAAAAATTAGACGGGCATGGTGATGCACGCCTGTAGTCCCAGCTACTTGGGAGGCTGAGGCAGGAGGATCCCTTGAGCCCAGGAGTTTGAGGTTGCTGTGAGCTATGATGACACCACGGCACTCTAGCCCGGGCAACAGAGTGAGACTCTGTCTCAAAAAAAAAAAAAAAAAAAAAAAATGCAGATTCTGATTTTTTAGGTCTGGGTGGGGCCTGAGATTCTGCATTTCCAACAAGTTCCCAGGTGCTGCTAGGCAGGGACCCCACTTTGAGATGCAAGAAGAAAGACCCACGGGCCAGGCCCGGTGGCTCACGCTTGTAATCCTAGCATTCTGGGAGGCTGAGGTGGGTGGATCGCTCAAGGTCAGGAGTTCGAGACCAGCCTGAGCAAGAGCAAGACCCCCATCTCTACTAAAAATAGAAAGAAATTAGCTGGACAACTAAAAATATATATAGAAAAAATTAGCTGGGCATAGTGGCGCATGCCTGTAGTCCCAGCTACTCGGGAGGCTGAGGCAGAAGGATCGCTTGAGCCCAGGAGTTTGAGGTTGCTGTGAGCTAGGCTGATGCCACGGCACTCTAGCCCGGGCAGCAGAGCAAGACACGGTCTCAAAAATAAAATTAAACATAATAATAAAAAAAAAAGAGGCCGGGCGCGGTGGCTCACGCCTGTAATCCTAGCCCTCTGGGAGGCCGAGGCGGGTGGATCGCTCGAGGTCAGGAGTTAGAGACCAGCCTGAGCAAGACCTCGTCTCTACTAAAAATAGAAAGAAATTATCTGGACAACTAAAAATATATATAGAAAAAAATTAGCCGGGCATGGTGGCACATGCCTGTAGTCCCAGCTACTCGGGAGGCTGAGGCAGGAGGATCGCTTAAGCCCAGGAGTTTGAGGTTGCTGTGAGCTAGGCTGACGCCACAGCACTCACTCTAGCCAGAGCAACAAAGTGACTCTCTGTCTCAAAAAAAAAAAAGAAAAAGAAAGACCCACATTCGGAAACGTTGGTTGTCTCTGAGGAGATGGCAAGGGGAAGGAATGAGAAGGAGACTTTGTACTCTGTACTGTTTGGTACCTCATGAATTTTTTTTTAACTCTGTGCATGTATAATTTATTCAAGAAAAATAAAAATTTAAAGTCACTGAATTCCAGAATCAAGGTTAAGCTTCTAACTATACTTCCTGCTGCCTCCGGGATCTGCCCTCTGCCTGTCAACCTTGTTGAGCTCATGCTGTCCCCAGCACCTGACGCTGCTCTAGCAACATAACTGCTGGTATAGGTTACTAAGTATGAAATGTCCGATTCTAAGTTTGACAGTTGATATCTCTGACATTTCACTTTGACATGTCTTGTTTCATTTTTATTGTGAAGGTACATCCTCAATCTTTTCAAATGCACATTTTGGCTTGTGATTATCTTTCACATTTTTTTAGAGCAATTTTTGTGAAATCATGGGTAAGTCAAAAAATCGTATTATTTTCGAATATGAGTTCCGTCTTGGAACCAATGCAGTGCAGATATCATCGAAGAGTTTGGGAAGGATGTGGCTAATGAACACACAGTAAGTCAATGGTTTGAGAAGTTCCATTCTGGTGATTTTAATCTTGAAAATGAGCCATGTGGGTGACCTGAGACCAAGGTGGATAATGATGAGCTGAAAGCTATAATGGAAGTGAATCCATCTCAACCTATGCGTGAATTAGCAACAAGGTTTGACATTACTATTCCAACAATATTGTGCCGTTTGAAACAAATTGTCAAGGTAAAGAAGCTGGATAGATGGGTACTGCATGAATTAAATGAACATCACAAGAGAAATAATATCAAAGCTTACCTTTCTTTGCTATCACGACATAAAGGCAAACCATTTCTGCACCATATTGTTATGCGTGATGAAAAATGGATTCCTTTTTACAATCACAAGCATTTGGCACAATGGTTGGATAAAGATGAAGTGCCAAAACACAGTCCAAACAGAATATTCATCAAAAAAAGCTAATGGTATCTGTTTGGTGGTCCAGTGCTGGTATTATCCACTACAGCTTCACGAAACCTGGTCAGTGGATTACAGCGGATGTCTACTGCCACCAATTATATGAAATGATGAGGATGCTTGTGATTAACAGCTGAGATTGGTCAATAGAGACAGGCCAATCCCCTTGCAAGACAACGCTCGACCACATGTGGCACAAACAACGCTGTTCAAACTACAGCAGCTGGATTTAGAAACTCTCTGTCATCCACTGTATTCACCAGACCTTGCACCAACTGACTAGCACTTCTTCCAGGCTTTGGACCACTTCTTTCAAGGAAAAATATTCAGTTCTCACCAAGCTGTGGGAAATGCCATTTTCAATGTCATTGCCACTTGCTCTTCAGGCTTCTTCACTGCTGGCATAAACAAATTAACATTAGGATGGCAAATTGTGTGGATAGTTTAGGAGCATACTTTGATTAATTGTACTGCTTCTTATTTGAGATATAATAAATCACACTTTTTCTTTTCTTTTTGAGACAGAGTCTCACTCTGTTACCTGGGCTAGACGCTGTGGCATCAGCTTAGCTCACAGCAACCTCAAACTCCTGGGCTCAAGGCATCCTCCTGCCTCAGCCTCCTGGATAGCTGAGACTACAGATGTGCACCACCACGCCCAGCTAATTTTTTCTGTTTTTAGTAGAGATGCGGTCTCTTGCTCAGGCTGGTTTCAAACTCCTGATCTCAAGCGATCTTCGGCCTCCCAGAGTACTAAGTAAACTATACTTTTGATTCGAAATTGGACGTTTCATATTTAATGACCTAATATGTAGGGGTACTTCCTTATCTTAAGATAGCAAGTTGTAAAAGGCCATCTCCAGTGGGTGTGATATCCTGGAAGGTCAACAGATGGCGCAGTAGAGCCCATATGAAAACATTTCTCTAAACCAGAGCCGCAGGATGTGTTTCATGCTAAGACACTAGAAGCATTTCTGATAAAAATCAGATACAAGAGAATGCCTGATATTACCACTGTTACTGAATATTGTTCTAGAAGTTCTTGGCAAGGCAATTAGTTAAGGACTGAATTAAAATGTGTAATTAATAGGAGATTGCAAAACTGTCATTATTTACAGACTATATGATTGCATATCTGGAAAAAACAGAAACCGTTTACAACTACTAGCAAAGTAAGAGATTATTTATAAAATTAATGTTAAAAGCAACATCTTATTAAAAAATAACTTCTGGGGCCGGGCGCGGTGGCTCATGCCTGTAATCCTAGCTCTGGGAGGCCGAGGCGGGTGGATCGCTTGAGGTCAGGAGTTCGAGACCAGCCTGAGCAAGAGTGAGACCCCGTCTCTACTAAAAATAGAAAGAAATTATCTGGCCAACTAAAAATATATATACAAAAAAAAAAATTAGCTGGGCATGGTGGCTCATGCCTGTAGTCCCAGCTACTCGGGAGGCTGAGGCAGTAGGATCGCTTAAGCCCAGGAGTCTGAGGTTGCTGTGAGCTAGGCTGATGCCACGGCACTCACTCTAGCCCGGGCAACAAAGTGAGACTCTGTCTCAAAAAAAAAATAAAAATAAAAATAAAAAAATAAAAAATAAATAAAAAATAACTTCTGGTTAAAAATATAATGTGAATTTCTAGGTCAAGATGGTAGATTGGGCACATTCTAAAACATTACCTTCCATGGTTAGTACATAGAAATACTAAATAAATTTTTTTTTTTTTGAGACAGAGTCTCGCTTTGTTGCCCAGGCTAGAGTGCCGTGGCGTCAGCCTAGCTCACAGCAACCTCAAACTCCTGGGCTCAAGCGATCCTCCTGCCTCAGCCTCCTGAGTAGCTGGGACTACGGGCATGCACCACCATGCCTGGCTAATTTTTTCTACATATATTTTTAGTTGTCCAGCTAATTTCTTTTCTATTTTTTTTAGTAGAGATGGGGTCTCACTCTTGCTCAGGCTGGTCTCGAACTCCTGACCTCGAGCCATCCTCCCGCCTCAGCCTCCCAGACTGCTAGGATTAAAGGCGTGAGCCACCTCACCCGGCCTAGCCCAGGTTCTTAACTAGAAGATAAATTATGCTTTCCAGTCTGGACATATGAAATTGGAATCCAAGAGGATGGGGCTTGCATTCTCAAAGTGGCAAAATCCAAGCCAATCCGCTAATGTAAAAAATTATCTGGAATCAGGAAACCTAAAATAGGACCTGGGCAGAGGCAACTGAGAGACCTTCACAACCCAAGTCACTTGAGGAGAAACCTCTTGAGTAAGAACGAATTATTATACATGTGAGGAAGTCCAATGCCGTCTGAGTACAATCAACATACTTAAATGAGAGAACTCATCCCTGAAGAAGTAAAGATACTAGAGCAATCTAAGAGAGAATTTAAAGTAAACATATCTAAAGTATTCAAATAAATAGAGACTAGCACCATTAAGCATACATAGCAAGTGACTCTCTGCTAGAATGACTTGGGCCAATAAGGCTTCCAGCCTTAGCCACTTGCTATGTCAGAATCTGTTCTCCCCCACAGTCTTGTAGCCAAGGTCCCCCTGGGCCACCTGCACAGCCCCAAGGCCCTGCCACTTGATGTGATTTCCCCTTTGGGGTCCTTGGATGTCACGGCACCACCATCCACTCCAACAGCATTCCCTCAATATGGATTTCTAACAGAAGGGGGAGTGGAGGGACCTCCATCCATTGCTACCTAGAAGGTCCCTTGTTTCCTTAGGCCATTCTGCCACCTCTGACAGAGCTCAGTAGGACATCAGGAAGGGCCAACAATCTTAAGAGAGGGAGGAAGAGGTCTGTTATGTCTTTCCCTCATGGCTGCCTGGAGCCATTTCCATGGTGACTTACTCCTGGATTTCCTGTTGTTGTCAAATTCCAACTCAGCAGCCATCCCTTACATTGTCTGTATAAATCCAAGCACCACTCAGTCAGAATAATGCTTATTTGATTTGGGTACACATTTCTGAGTAGCAGAAACTGAGAAGAAATAAACTCATATTAATGTTTTAGGAAAACATTTACTAATCCACTGCCTAAAAGCTGAGAGTACCTTCCAAAGTCAAGAAGAAATGACATGGTATTATCTGCTGACTTTGAGAACCACAGCTCTGCTCCCAGGACTGACACAATGAGCCTGCTTTGCAGGTTGAGCGCAAGCCCACTGTGCTGGAAACCCCTGTAACCAACCTATGGCCAGGCAGAGCCAGACTCCACTTCAATCACAGTGAACTGGGTTCCTTCTGCCAGAAAACAGTCTGCATCCCAAGATGCCCGGTGCCTCCTGATGAGATGTGAATTCTGCCAGCGCATCTGACCTCGCCAGTGTTCATTCCAATTCACCCCTGCCAGGCCTGCCCCGTTCCGACAAGCAACACATTTGGGAAAGGTTACCAGTGTCCTCGCCTACAACTCCCTCTTCAGGCAAACACAGAAATACAACAGACGCTCTCTGCTGTGACATTTTTCTCTGAGCTAATCTGTTTTCAGTTTCTTGCACCAGTTCCATGAGATAGAACCAAAACTAAGCTGGAAGGTGGGGAGAGAGGGGCGGAGACATGGGAAGCCGGGATAGGACTGTGTTGTCTCATAGGTCAGGGACAAAGCCCTTGCCCAAGAAAACTGGGCACTCTCCAAACATCTCCCCAAAACATCTCGTACTGTCAAGTGATGTAACCATGAAAAAATAATAAAACGGTGCACACCATCTGGGGGATGGACATGCTTGAAGCTCTGACTCGGGTGGGGCAAAGGCAATATATGTAACCTAAACGTTTGTACCCCCGTAATATGCTGAAATAAAGAAAGAGAGAAAGAAGGAAAAAATAAAAAAAACCTAAAAAATACTACCTAATACATTTAGATTTTTTTTTTATGTGGAATTTGGAGAAATTGGACTGGGAGTGCAGGTGAGAATTTGGACTTTCCATTTTTAGGATCTACTTCTTTAAGAGCTTATCAGGCAGGGGAGGCCGGGCACCGTGGCTCACACCTGTAATCCTAGCACTCTGGGAGGCCAAGGCGGGAGGATTGCTCAAGGTCAGGAGTTCGAGACCAGCCTGAACAAGAGCGAGACCCCCGTCTCTACTAAAAATAGAAAGAAATTAGCTAAACAACTAAAAATATATAGAAAAAATTAACTGGGCATGGTGGCACATGCCTGTAGTCCCAGCTACTCGGGAGGCTGAGGCAGGAGGATCGCTTGAGCCCAGGAGTTTGAGGTTGCTGTGAGCTAGGCTGACGCCACAGCACTCTAGCCCGGGGAACAGAGTGAGACTCTGTCTCAAAATAAAAATAAAAATTTAAAAAAAGAGCTCATCAGGGAAATTGAGAGCTTGTCAGATCCCTTTGACTCAACACCTTTTCGTGGGGCCAACTGACCCTCACCTGCCATTTGCGCAACTTGCCAGGTTAGGGCCAACCCTGACCTCAGACAACATTTAAGACAGTCCAGCCTCCTGGAATACTTTCTGCTGTCTACAAAGGACAGTCAGTCTTCCAGGTCTCACCAATGTGGCCCTTCAGTTACCAAGTGCCTGCCTGCAGCCTGGCCTGAAAGAGACTGAAAGGGCTGCACTATGTTAGGCACTAACTTAGTCTTGGGGGCCAGAGACTACTTCCTGGAGGAGGTGACAGCTAACTGCCAAGAGGAAGGTGAGAATGGGAAGAAGGGCTGGGGTGTAGTGGGAACAGCATGTGGACCAGGCGGAGGAAGAGAGCACAGTCCATTCACAGACCTGCCAGTGCAGAAAGGTTGGATGGGGACGTGGAATAATAAAAGGGGGAACTGGTAAGAATCTCTTTAAAATCTTTGTTGCCTTGACTTAATTTTTAAATTTGTTTTGGCTGTCTCGTGAGTGCATACAATTTTTTAAATTAAAATTTCCCTAATTAGAATATAAATTCCTGACTGGCAAAAAGTATGACACATATCTTTCTTCCCAGCAGAGCCCTATTCTCAGTCTGGAGAGACCTACTGGGGAGCAGCCACGCCCAAATTTGGAATCAGATAGGCATGAACAGATAAAATGATTAATTTCCCTAATGACCCTTAAGATTTTGGGCCCTGGTGCACCTGGGCTCTGCTCTGAACAGAGAAGCTTCTGCTTCTAAAGCCCTGGCAGAGGTGAGGGGGTTCTGGGGCTGGAGGATATGGGAGGAGCTTACTGGGTCACCCCCCTCACCCTGGGTGACCCAGCAAGCATCCTGCTTTTGGGACAGGTACTTCTTGCATCAGGCTGTACTGTTAATTTCTCGACAATTGGCTAGCAGAGCTCAGGATTTTTCAATCAGTGGATTTTGGGGAAGTCCACATGATCTCAGGAACAATTTAATCGTGTGTTTTAATTTGGAGAGGATGAGAAAAAAGCTTAAGGTAAGTATATTCTAGGTCACTGCCCCAGAGTGTCAGAGCTGCTTCCGTTTTGGCAAGCTGCGGGAAGGAAGCCTTCCCACTGTTTTCGAGAGAGAAATGCCATGTTAAGAATTGAGTCTCTGTAAAACATGCAAAATTCAAAAGAGCCCGTTCTGGAATGGTTAGGACCATAATCACATTGTGAGCAACTATTAAATCCCAGCAATAACATAGTGGATATGGTTATATTAATGTTTTTAATTTCATTGGCTTTGCAGCTTCCCTTGTAGTTCAGATGTAAGTTTGTTTCCGTTTCATAGCTGTATAAGAGCTTTAAGTTCAAGGAGTTTAAATATGCACAAAGCTTGGCATAATTAACTTTATAATGAAATATTTTTTAATAACACAGTTTTTACTGTGTTAGGCAGGCAGATTCTCGAGGTCTTGGAGAAGGCTCATGTACTGCTGCTGGGACCCCCCGACACCGCTTTGGCTTCCAGACCAGGTCTGGGCTGCCACCTGGCCCGGCTGCCTGGCACACCCTCTTCACCTGTGACCTGTGCCACCCCCTGCGTCTGTGCCCCACAGATGTCAGGGCGCAGCAGGACTTGGGCACCTGGGAGACTGTTACTTTCACTACCTTCGTCCTTTTCAGCCTGTCCCAACATGGCCGAGGTGGTGGCCTGCCAACGGTCATCTCCATCAGAAGGAACTGCAAGTTTCTTTGTCTTTTTTTTTTTTTTAATAAATCCTTCAATGGAGGAACTGAAAGTTTTATATCAAAGCACATTTTGATTGGCGCCCCCACTGTTCTACGAAATAAAAGACCCCAAAATTTTGCTTCTGTCTCTGATTTGCACAGCTTTTGTTTAGAGCCTGCATTGAAGGAAGGGAAATATCTCTGGAGACTGATATGGGAAGTGTGTATCTATCTTGGTCCTGTCCGAGAGAGGTCACAGTGGGGATCCTGGAGCCAGGGGACGGAGACCCCTGGGGCAGCAGAAACCACGTGCACACAGGGCCACCCACACCTGCGCACCATTCTAACTCCATTGTGGTTTTTTGGTGAAATAGCTGACAACCTTTGCTCAAGCAGCCTAACCTTGAGCAACGGCAGAGTCACAACGACCCCTGAGACTGGGTCCAACCTTCCAGGATTTGGCTTTGTGAGAGCTCTGAGGAAAGCCATTTCTTTCTAGAAATTAGCTACATCTTCTACAAAGTTACCTACATTTTAGTGTCTTAAATATTCTCCTTGCCCAACTACCACCCCCTCTCCTGTCCCTCAGCAAAGTTTTCCTATCAGAGCCCATTAGGTCCAAAGTAGTCCCTTCCAAACAGCAATAGGTTTCTGGTGAGTAGGAGACAGTCTCGGGCACCATGGCCCCTTCACTATGTGGGCCTCTGGGGACAGTGACCGGGCTAGGGAGAGCGAGGGCATCGGGCAAAGAAGCGAGCTGGCTTTTTAGGAGCAACTTGCAACCAGCCTTGCAGCCAATTTGAAGTAGCTATTGCCAGTAGCAAACTGGCCCTTCATCCTCTCGGATGAACACACCAACGATAATCTCGGTTCTTGCTGTGGAGCCAAGGCCTTTCTCCTGTTTCCAAAAGCACATAATCTGTAGCTTGCATCACCGATGGGATGAACCCCGAAAATCTCAGCAGCATGTAAGACTTAACTAGCAACATCACCCTCCCCAATGCTGTGTACCAAGACCTCCTTTTTCACATCAGCCTAAACTGTCTTAGGTAACCGGTGGCCCCAGGAAAAGCTGGGCAGGTGGTGAACTGAGCTCCAGCAAAGGAGGATGCTGCTCCTGTTCCAGTTCACCTCTATGTCCTCCACATCTTTAAACTTCTACCTTTGCTTTTATTCTTTTTACCTCTAAAAGTAAAAAGAATTTGTCTCTATTTTAAATTTCATTAAAGATAAAAAGGGTCGGTTTACATCTTTTTTATGGAGTCTTAGTTTTCCCCTTAAATTTTTATTTTTTTAATTTACTGTTATTTTATTATTTCTTGAGACAAGGCCTTGCTCTGTTGCCTGGGTAGAGTACAGTGGTGTCTTCATAGCTCACTGCAACTTCAAACTCCTGGGCTCAAGCGATCCTCCTGCCTCAGCCTCCCGAGTAGCTGGGACTACAGGGGCATGCCACCATGCCAGGCTAATTTATATTTTGTAGAGATGGGGTCTTGCTCTTGCTCAGGCTGGTCTTGAACTCCTGACCTCAAGCGATCCTCCCGCCTCAGCCTCCCAAAGCTACAGGCATGAGCCACCACACCCAGTTTTTTTCCCTTAAATTTTAACTACTTTCTATTCTAATCTTGCCTGATGTCTGTCTTCTCATTTAATTGCACTTTTATAACATTTAAAAACAATTTTTTTAAATAATTTTTTTTGTAAATTCACCACCCAAGTCTGAGCTTAGTTTTGATCACAACAGTTCCCTGAATGAAATCTTTCAAAAGCTCCCTGGTTCCAGTAAATCAGATAGGCTCACTCCTAACTCTGGAGCAACAAGTGGAGGTCCACCTACCCTATCTAAACATATAAAAACTATAAACTGAATGAACTAGCACAAATATGCCTTTCATGAGGACTAGAATGCCAGGTTCAAGTTGAGAACTCTCGGAGCCCCCAAGAGTTCCATACTGGAGTATGGGGACAGGGGAGAGCTGTCTCTGGCTCACAGCCCACTCATTTCTCTAACCCCTGCTCATTCTCACATTTGGAGGGTTCTTGTTCATATAGGAGTGGACATTCAAACTTGTCCACACCTCTCCTCAACCAATCATACTTAGTCACCCCGCAGCCACACGTAAGGGCCCCGGGATGTGCATACCAGCTACCCATACTTGAGAGGTTAAGTGGATAACAGGTGCTGGAAAGCCCTAAGTGGGTTCCAGACTGGCCAGGAACTTCTGGGGACTTGGCTAGAAGTGGAGGGGCAGCAGGCTGTCCATGTGGGATCCTCCGTCAACTCCTTGGAGTCCTCTTGAGGGTAGGGGGAGAATGGAGGGTCCAAGAGGTGAGGGTTTTGGGGAGAGCCGGTTGGAAAGGGATTAGGATTAGGGGGAGTTCAAGGGTGGTAGCGGTCTCCAGATTCACTTGTGAACACGTTGGGTCCTCTCCACGCTTCCTCCCCAGAAAACTGTTTCTTCAGCATGCACTCCAAGCACAAATTAAAACAAAATACAGAACAGCAAGCAAACAAGCAAGAAAACCCTAAAGCGATGTACAAAAGGAAAGTAAAAGAAGTGACTCAAAACTAACTACAGTAAGAATAAGAAAAAAGTAAATATTGGTAAAAGAAATGAAATGAGATCTAAAAATAAGTATTAGAAACCCCAAGGAGATATGATAAAGGACACTTAATGGAAATGGATCAAAAGGTAAAACCCAATGAAAGAAAAAGTTAAAAACATGAAACTAGAGGGAATAAAAGATTTATTGGGTAGAAAGATGAAGCCACAGGCCCAGTTCTTTAGTCCTGCAAGGAGAAATAAGATTAAGCACATTTAAAGACAGAAAATCAGCTAGGTGTGATGGCTTACGCCTATGATCCCAGCACTTTGGGAGGCTGAGGTGGGAAGATCACTTGAGGCCAGGAGTTCAAGACTAGCCTGGGCAGCCTAACAAGACCCCCATCTCCCTGTCTGTACAAAAAAAAATAAAAATAAAACAAAATTAGCTGGGCATGGTGGCATGCTGGTAGTCCCAGCTACGCAGGAGGCTGAGGTGGGAGGATTGTTTGAGCCCAGGAGTTGGAGTTGCAGTGAGTGAGCTATGATCAGGCCACTGCACACCAGCCTGGATGACAGAGTGAGAACCTTTGTCTAAAAAAAAATTAAAAGCACAATCTGCAAGTAGGTAAAGGGGTGCAGTACCTGAATGAATGTAAAGCCCAGTGGAAATAATGCAAACAGAGGTGTCATAATCTCATTAGACACCAACATCGAGTCACAAGGTACCATTTTTACCCCATTAAAACATGTTTGTTTTTTTTTTGAGACAGAGTCTGGCTCTGTTGCCCGGGCTAGAGAGCCATGGCGTCAGCCTAGCTCACAGCAACCTCAAACTCCTTGGCTCTAGCCATCCTTCTGCCTCAGCCTCCCGAGTAGCTGGGACTACAGGCATGCGCCACCATGCCTGGCTAATTTTTTCTATATATTTTTAATTGTCCAGATAATTTCTATTTTTCAGTAGAGACAGGGTCTTGCTCTTATTCAGGCTGGTCTCGAACTCCTGACCTGGAGTGATCCTCCTGCCTCGGCCTCCCAGAGTGCTAGGATTACAAGCGTGAGCCACTGTGCCCAGCCAAAACGTGTTCTTAATTATACTCTTTGTTGGCAGCAAGAGGTGAAAAGCCAGCGTTCTCAGTTGAGATAGTATAAATCACTGACAGTTTTTGAAAGCAATGTGGGTAATATTTAGCAAAAGCTGTAAAATGACCAGGCCCTTTGATCCATTAATTCCAGTCCTGCTAGCCTGTCCTACTGCAGGAGTAGGATTTGGGAGGGGGTAGGGCTAGATCAAGGAAACTACCCATAACCATTGCTATTTGTGCCTTCCAAAAAGGACAATTTAAAAAAAAAAAAACAGGGCTGGGCGCGGTGGCTCACGCCTGTAATCCTAGCCCTCTGGGAGGCCGAGGCGGGTGGATCGCTCAAGGTCAGGAGTTCAAGACCAGCCTGAGCAAGAGTGAGACCTCATCTCCACTAAAAATAGAAAGAAATTATCTGGCCAACTAAAATATATATAGAAAAAATTAGCCGGGCATGGTGGCTCATGCCTGTAGTCCCAGCTACTCGGGAGGCTGAGGGCAATAGGATCGCTTGAGCCCAGGAGTCTGAGGTTGCTGTGAGCTAGGCTGACGCCACGGCACTCACTCTAGGCCGGGCAACAAAGCAAGACTCTGTCTCAAAAAAAAAAAAAAAACAATAAGCATTTCTTTATATATATATATGGTGATTCGAAACTTAAAATAACTGAAATGTCCAAGTGTTATTTTAGATTTTTTTTGTTAAGAATGCAAACGCACTCCCCCGACTACCACAAATTATGCGATCAAGTTTGCCCACATGTGGGGAAATCCCAGGGGTCAGCACATCTGAAGTGCAACGGATAAGCCTCACCCTGGGAAAACCACCTTCATGATCATGGTATCTCCTCTGCCAGGTAAGTATGTATTTTTTAGGGGAAAGATTTAACAAATTATGGCACATCCATTCATTCAAGGGATTGTGCAGCAGTTAAAATGATGGTTACAAAGCTTTTTAATAAGATACCATTTATTAAGGGACACAAGTACTAAGTAAGATTCATTGTGCTCTGAAGTTTTACATTAAGTAAACAGTGCCAAATAATTTGAAAACCAATGTTCTAGTAGCTGTGATGCCTTAGTGGTAAGTTATGGGTGATGCCCCTTCCTTTTACTTGCACAATCATCATACAGGCATAATTACGTTACAGAAACCCAAGGCCTCTAACCCATCATCTTTTGATTCTGCTTCAGAGTCAGTGGCCCTTGGGCTTAGAAACCTCTATTTTGTCACCTTGTTGGG
Organism: Lemur catta; assembly: GCF_020740605.2. Classification (NCBI taxonomy): domain Eukaryota; kingdom Metazoa; phylum Chordata; class Mammalia; order Primates; family Lemuridae; genus Lemur; species Lemur catta. The sequence continues at coordinate 79,144,684 of NC_059130.1, forward strand.
TTTGGAGGCTACACTCTCCAGCTCAGAGGCCTCTGTGGCAACAAATATAATAAAATTGTTGACTTTTAGCAGCTTGAACTGTTTATTGTTCAGATTCAAGTGTGGTATCTGCATTGATATGACCCTAAAAATTGACAAAAGTTAAACATTTCTTATTTTTGTTATTAAGCAAAGAATCGAGATACCTCTATTTGATTAAAAAACTGGGTGTGGCTGTTACATAAACATTTCTAGTCTTCTGCAATATCTCAGGTGTATTTCATCAGATAAAGGCTCCTTAATCCTCTTCCTGCAATGCTGTTTTCAGAGAACACAGTATTTCCCCTTTCCTATATAACTCATAAGCCTTAAAATTCCTTCTTTGGTGTCCAGCCTTGCCAGGGGGCAGGATTCCCATCTACTGAGAATTCTCATGTTGGGCACAAATGGCACTCCACAGAACCCTCACAAAAAGCCTGCAAAGTAACCCGTTCACAGACTAAGGAACCTGAGACTCAAGAGAAGTTAGAGAACTTGCCGGGAATCACACAGTGGAATTGGAGTTCAAAGCCAGGTGTTCTGAGGGACCAGGGCATTTAAAATTATAATCACTATGCACAAGATTCTTGAAGGCTGGACTGGGAAGGACTGAACCAAGAAAAGGAAGCTGGACAGAGGATTGTCTTAAAAAACTGAATATGCTGGGTCCTAGCAGAAAAAGCCTTAAAATGGTTAGATCATTCCCCCTTCTTGATTATTCATCCATTGCAAATTGATTCATTCTTAAGTAATTAACAATCAGAAAACACTAGTTTTACATGTTAGATAAGAGATTTGATCTTTCCATGGATGATTTTATGCAACAAAATCATAAAAAATTAGATTACATAATGACAAAGTACTTCAGAATGTATAAAATAAAAAAATTTTAAATATACAAGCACATGAAGGCGGGGCACATTGCCTCACACCTGTAATCCCAGCTCTTTGGAAGGCCAAGGTGGGACGATTGCTCGAGACCAGTTGTTCAAGGTTAAAGTGAGCTATGATTGTGATACTGCACTCTAGTCTCCTGGGCAACAGAGACCCTGTCTCTAAAATAAATAAATAAGCAAATGAAGCATAGAGTATTCAAAGGAAATATATTTAATATAAAAGTTTAAGATTCACATCATGATAAACAATAAAATTTATGAAATATCCTTCTTTGGATGAGTTTGCCTTTTGCATTTTTTCTATTTTAATTGATCTTGCCATCTCATCCCCCATGCTTTTCCATTGCTTCCCCCTACATTGACAGATTCCCTCCCCCCGCCCGCCCCTTCCCCCGTAGTATAGAAAGTTTACTTCTATACAAGCTAGGATGGTTACTATTATTTACAACCTTTTTTTTCTTTTTTTAGCTTTTCATTGTATTTTTTTCTTTTTTCTTTTTTTTAATTTCAGCTTATTATGCGGGTACAAAAATTCAGGTTATATATATTGCCCACGCCCCCCCATCCCCCCAAATCTGAGCTTCAAGCTTGTCCATTCCCCAGACAGTGCGCATCACACTCATCATGTAGGTATACACCCATCCCCTCCCCCCACCCCCCACCTCTGTCCCATACCCAATTGGTGTTATTCCCAAATGTGCACTTAGGTGATGATCACGGTATTTACAACCTTTTTAAGACTACTCAAGTACAGTAGTGAGAATAGGGGAAAGAATAGAAAAAGGAGTTTGATTTCTAACCATGAACAATCAATTGAAATAACTCACTACCTTCAGAGCAGCCTATTTTTAAAAAATTTTACCAACATCTAAGTAGTATCTGCAACCTTCTTTTCCCGCATCCCAAATTATGTTGTTAGCTATCCATCCTTCTGCACAGAGGTGTACTGTTTTATTTTCTGGTTTTACATGTTGATTTTTGGATGTGTCAGTGGGAGAAAAGCATATTATGTATATGCGCTTGTTGTCACCCTAGATTGCTAAAATATATTCTCTAGTAATTCTTTCAAAGAAGGTATACAAGAAATAGACTTTCTAAATTCCTCAATATCAAGAAATATCTTTGTTTTACCCTGAAAATCAAATGCCAATTTGGCTGGATATAGAATTCTAGGTTTAAAGCCTTTATCCTGCAGAACTTTTATGACAGAACTCCACTTACTTCTCGCATCCAGGGTGTCCAATGATAAGTCTGCTGTCAGTCTGATTCTTGTTCCTTGGTAGGTTATTTCTTTTCTCTCTTTGGAAGCCCTTAGGATTTTCTCTTTATCGTTAAAATTCCAAAATTTCACCAAGATGTGTCTAGGAGTGAGTCTCCTTCTATCAATCTTACTGGGTATTCGGTAAGCACTGATAATCTCAAGAGGTGAATCTTTCTTTAACTCTGGAAAATTTTCATCAACTATTTCCTTAATTATGTCTTCTGCTCCATTCTCATTATTATCTTTTTCTGGAATTCCTATCAAACGAATGTTGGAGCTTCTGGATCTATCCTCTATGTCTCTTAGCCTTTCTTTATGTATTATCTGTTTGGTCATTTGTATTGTATCTTTAGAGAATTCCTCAATTTGATCTTCTAGATTGTTCATTCTTTCTTCAAGTATGTCCATCCTGCTACTCAGATCATCTATTGAATTTTTAATTTCCAAGACTTCTGGATGGCAATGTTTAATATTTCCAATCTCCTCTTGTATCTCTCTGATGCTATTAATCACACTTCTTCTAAAGTTTTCTTCTGTTTCTTGTAGTAACTCTGCTTCTTTGGGTGTTAGAATTTTGTGTCTCTCTTCCTCTGTTTCCCTAAAAATTTTAGTGACTCCTGATGAAGTACCCAAATTTGTACATGGATGCTTTTTACCCTTATCATAACTTATTTCTAGTGATTTCGAGGGAGAGGCCAAGCATGAGGTCAGACAGGGTGTCTCAACTCCTTGACTTCTGGGCACAGCTGTTTCCTCTTCCTCCTGGGTTTTGTGAACCACCTGATGTTTCACCAACTTTTTCCTCTCTGAGCCCAAAACCAAACAACTAGAGGAAATTTCTTTAAGTCCTCGTGAGGCCTCTTTTTTCTCAGTCTGGAAGGTAGTCCTTACCTTTCCTATCTCAGAGTCCTTTCCTTCCTCTTCTTCCTCCTCTAGCTCAGAATCCTCTACCATGTCAATCAAAATAATCTCCAAACCATCACTGTTTATTTCCTCAGCTCCCTGCTTTGCATCTACCACAGTACAACCCTGAAAGGTTGAGTCCTGTTCCTCATATAACACTGAACTCTCTTCCCCATCCTCTTCCAACCATGAGGCCTCTTCTCCCTCCTCCTCCTCCTCCAATCCTGAGGCCCCTTCGTCCTCCTCCTCCAACCCTGAGGCCTCCTCCTCTCCCTCCATCTCTGAGGCCTCTTCATCCTCCTCTACCTCTGAAGCCTCTTCCTCCTCCAACATGGGATTTTCTTTTTCCCTCCACTCTGAAGACTCCTCCGGAATCTCCAAGTTCTTCACCTCCTCTGGCTTAGCAACTTTTACCTCTTTACTAAATAGAAAGCTCAAGCCATCACTGGTTGTTTCTCCAGCTCCATGCTTTGAGTCTACTAGACTTTTACCCTGAAAGTTAAAAAAAAAAAAGAGAGAGAAGAAAAAGTTATTTCTTTAAATCATGAGTTTTAAAGAATTAAAACTTCCAATTCACTCTCTGAATCATTTACTTAATTTTCCTTTTGGGCTAGTCAAGGGAAGCAGTGGGAGTGGAGAAGGAACAAGGAATCTGTAACTGGTTCTGCTCAATTAGTTGTAAACACCACCACTCTCTGAATTTAATATATATCTTGAAGACCTTAGCCTGCCCTTGAGTCTTTCACTTATTATTCTCTCTGTAAGAAAAAGCTCTTCATTTATGGCTGGCTGATGGCTATTTGTCCTCAACTTTTCCAACTTTCCCAGGCCAGGTTAAGTACCTCATCTGTGTAAACTTTGAAGGCAGCTACTTTCTGAGACTAAATTCTGATTCTTAAATAAAGAATGTTGCTCCAAATGTACCTTCCAATTCTAGATTCTCATTTTGCATACAGGTTACATTTGGAAATGTTGGAAGGGCGGGGAAGAGGGGTTCATTGAAAACCTGTCAAAAATATTAGCTTAAGATTTCTGGATCAAGACGATGAATTGTATACATGCATTTAACTCCCATCTCTAACACTCCTGAAGTGATAGATTAATGGAAGAAAGCCATAGGAACAAAGGAAAAGGGAAAGATGCCCAAAGCACAAAATTTTGGGAGCTGGAAAGTATAGGATAAATGTTGTATGCTTTGGAAGACCTAGGAAATTAACAACAGTAAAAAAAAAAAAAAAAAGTGAGAGGGTGCAGTGTCTCACACCCATAATCCTAGGAGGCCAAGGTGGAAAGACTGCTTGAGCTCAGGAGTTCAAGACTGCGAGCCTGAGCAAGAGAGAGACCCCCATCTCTACTAAAATAGAAAAATTAGCCAGGTGCAGTGGCCCATGCTTATAGTCCCAGCCATTTGGGAGGCTGAGGCAGGAGGAAAGCTTGATCCCAGGAGTTTGAGGTTGCAGTGCACTATGATGACACCATTGTACTCTAGCCCAGGGTGACAAGAATGAGACTCTGTCTCAAAAAAAAAAAAAGAAAAGAAAAGAAAGAAAGAAAAGTGCATGAGAAATTAACCCCGGAATGGCTAAAAACCTAAGGAATTAGCTGTAGGCAGTACCTCTAAGAGTGGTACTGAAACATAATATTAGTTTAAGCTTTAAGAAACACAAGATGGAAAACTGCCTTTTCCTTGCCCTCACAGAGGATTGGGGGCCAGAGTACAAAGGGAAGAGAAGGCCTATATTCTTCTTTTTGTTCCTAAGACAGGGTTCTCCCTCTATTGCCTGGGCTAGAGCACAGTGGTTCCATCATAGCTTGCTGTAGCCTCAAACTTCTGGGCTCAAGCAATTCTGCCTTAGCCTCCCAACTAATGAGGGCATCAGGCACAGGCCACTACAACCAGCTATTTTTCTATTTTATGTAGAGATGAGGTCTTGCTATGTTTCTCAGGCTGGTCTTTAACTCCTGGCCTCAGGCAATCTTCCGGCCTCAACCTCCCTAGTTGCTGGGATTACAGGTATGAGCCACTGCATCTGGCCTCAATTTATTTTCCTATCAATAACTAGGATATGCATAAGAACTCTGTCCCAAACAAACAACCCTAGCCCCTTCTCTTCTCTCCTATGCTTTCAATACCACCCTTTTTTAAAAACAATCTTTTAAATCATTATGTTTAATGTCATGTTTTTACTTTTAAGGAATCATTTCTTAAAAATTGATTTGACCTTCAAAATAACTGTGCCAACTATTACTTATATTTTACCCATAAGCTTTATAGATTTCTATGCTTACCAGTTTTTCTTGAATCCCATATCTTCTTCCTCCTTGATTTATTTTTTCATTTTGTGGGAGTACATCTTCCAGTAATTCTTTCATAGAAGATTTTTGGCTAATAAACTTCCTGAGGCTTTGCAGGTCTGAAAATTCCTTTATTTCACCATCACATTTAAATGCTAACTTAATTTGGCATAGAAATTTAGGCTCATAATCATTTTCTCTCAGAATATTGAAGACATTACTCCATTGCTTACTAATATCCAGTGTTGCTGACGAAAAGTCTGCTGCCAGGGTGAGTATTGCTCCTTCATCCATCAACATTTCTTCTTCTTTGGAGGCTTCTAGAATTTTCTCTGTATTCTTGAAGTTCTGAAGTTTTTTTTCCTCTTCCAATTCTTTGACTAGTTCATCTTCTCCATTTTTTCTAGTCTCTCCTTCTGTCACTTCTATATGGATATTGCAATTTCTGTATTTGTCATCTATATCACTTAAGGCTTCTTCTATACTTTCCATGATTTTGTAATTTAGTGATTCATTCTGGGATAATTTCTTACCTTCCTCACTACTGGATTCTTTAGCTTTGTCTAATTTGCTACTCAGCTCATTTACTTTTCTTTCAAAAATTAAGCTTTCAATATCCTCAACTATTTTAGAGTACTCTCCTATTTTCTCTACCAGCCCTGTTTTTTGTGAAGTTAAATCTTTTATTTGTGGCCACTCTTTCCTGCTACTGGAGTTCTTTGAATTTTTTATTATAGGTATCGCATTTTTTACTCCTAACATTTCCTGTAGATCATTTTTAAGACTTTCCCTTATCTCATCAAACATTAGGTCCTGGATTTCCGTCAAGACCTTAAACTTTTTCATAATAACTGCTGATATATCTTTGTATTTTAAATCCAATATTGGCGCTATCTCCTTATCTGTTTCTATCAGTTTCTGCTTTCTTTCCATATAGGTGGTATTTTCCTGTTCCTTTGCAAGGCTAACAATTTTTGACTCTACACTGGACATTGTGGATGTTGTCAAGGCTGGATTCTGTTTTTCTCCTGAAGAATAATTTTTGTTCTTGCAGGCCTGCTAGCCTCCAGAAATTCAACAATCTTAAAACACGTCAATCTGAAATACAAAGAAATGAATAATTGTTTACTGAGGAATTCAAGAAACTCAGTAAAAATATAAACTTGGTTAAGAAAACTATTCTGGTGCTTGCTTTGGCAGCACATACACTAAAATTAGAATGATACAGAGAGGATTAGCATGGCCCCTGCGAAATTAAAAAAAATTAACAAAGAAAAAAAAGAAAACTATTCTGTGGGGAAAAATTGAAAACATTCCCCCTAAGCACTGAAACAAGACAAGGATGCCCACTTTCACCACCCATTAAGATTCAGCATAGTATTGCAGTCCTTGCCAGAGCAATCACCAGGCAGGAGGAAAAAAGGCATCCAAATTGGAAAAATGGAAGTCAAATTATCCCTGTTCCCAGATAATATGATCTTTTTAATCTAGAAAATCCTAAAGATTCCACCAAAAACTCTTAGATTTGATAGATGAATTCAGTAAAATTTCAGGGTACAAAATCAGCGTACAGAAATCAGTAGCATTTCTATACACCAATAACAATCTAGTTGAGAAGCAAATCAAGAAGGCATCAAACCACCTTATTTAAAAAAGAAAAAGTCAAGAAAGCAGTTCCATTTACAATAGCTACAGAAAAATAAAACACCTAGGAATATATATTTAACCAAGGAGGTGAAAGATTCACTGCAAGGAAAACTGCAAAACACTGATGAAAGAAATTGAAGATAATACAAATGGAAAAATATCCCAGGTTCGTGGATCAGAAGAATTAATCATTAAAATAACCATACTGCCTAAAGTAATTTATAGCTTCAATTCAATTTCAAAATACCAACATCATTTTTCACAGAATTAAAAAAACCAATTCTAAAGTTCATATGGAACCAAAAAAGGAGCCCAAATAGCCAAAGCAATCTTGAGCAAAAAGAACAGAACCGGAGACATCACATTGCCTGACTTCAAATTATACTACAAGGCAATAATAACCAAAGCAGCATGGCACTGGCATAAAAGTAGACACATAGATCAATAGAACAGAATAGAGAATCCAGAAATGAATCCACATACTTAACAGCCAGCTGATCTTTGACAAAGTCAACAAGAACATACACTGAGTTGCACTGGAATGTTTATAGTAGCACAATTTACAATTGCAAAGATATGGAAACAAGCCAAGTGCCCATTAATGCACAAGTGGATTAATAAAATATGGTATATCTATACCATGGAGCACTACTCAGCCATAAAAAAACAAAACAAACAAAGAAAATAACAGTGAACTAATACCTCTTGTATTATCCTGAATGGAGCTGGAGCCCCATTCTTCTCAGTGAAGTATCACAAGAATGGAAAACAAACACCACACATACTCAACATTAAATTGGTACTAATCAATCCAACCTTATGTACACATATGGAAGTAACATTCATCTGGTGTCAGGTAGGTGACGGGGAGAAGAGGGGATAGGTAAACTCACAGTTAACAGGTGCTGTTTGCGCTGTCTGGGAGATGGGCACGCTTGTAGCTCTGACTTAGGCAGTGCAAAGGCAGTTTATGTAACCAAAGTGCTCGTGCCCCTGTAATACTCTGAAATTTAAAAAAATAATAAATTAAAAAAGGAAAACAAAACACACACACAAAGAACATACACTGGAGAAAGGACAACCTTTTCAATAAAGGATGCTGGGAAAATTGGATTGCCATATGCAGAAGAATAAAACCGGAGCACTATCTCTTACCATATACAAAAATCAACTCAAGATGGATTAAAGACTTGAATGTAAGACCTGAATCTACAAAAATACTAGAAACAAACCTAGGGAAAATTCTTCTGGACATTGGTCTAGGCAAAGAATTAAGATCCCAAAGGCACAAGACAGGCTGGGCATGGTGGGTCATTCCTATAATCCTAGCACTCTAAGAGGACAAAGATCACTTGAGGCTAGGAGTTCAAGAGCTTCCTGGGCAACATAGGGAGACCCCATCTCTACCAAAAAAAAAGAAAGAAAGAAAGAAAGAAAGGCAGCACAGACAACAAAAATAAACAAATGGGATTTAGTTAAACTACAAAGCTTCTGCACAGCAAAAGAATCAACAGAGTGAACAACCTGTAGAATGGGAGAAAATATTTGCAAACTATACATCTGATAGGAGATTATTATATAGAATTTACAAGAAACTCCAACAACTCAACAACAACAATAAAAATCAAATATACCCATTAAAAAGTGGGCTAAGGACACGAACAGACATTTTTCAAAAGGCAACCAAATGGCCAAGAAGCATATGAAAAAATGTTCAATATCATTAATTATCAGAGGAATGCAAATTAAACCACAATGAGATCTTACATCAATCAGAATGGCTATTATTAAAAACAAAAAATAACAGATGTTGGCAAGGATGAGGAGATAAGGGAACTCTCATACCCTATCAGTGGGAATGTAAATTAGTGCAAGCTCTATGGAAAAAAGTATGGAGAGTTCTTAAAGAACTAAAAATATTTAATAGAACTATACCATAGGATCCAGCATTCCCACTACTGGGTATCAACCCAAAAGAAAATGATACATAAAAAAGATACCTGCACCTGTGTGTTTATCACAGCACTATTCACAATAGCAAAGATATACCATCAACCTAAGTGTACATCAACAGAGGACTGGATAAAGAAAATGTGGTATGTATACACAAGAATACTTATTCAGCCACAAAAAAGAATGAAATCATGTCTCTTGCAGCAACATGGATAGAACTGAAAGCCATTTTTTTTTTTTTGGAGACAAGAGTCTTGCTCTGTTGCCCAGGCTAGAGTGCCCTGGCATCAGCCTAGCTCACAGCAACCCCAAACTCCTGAGCTCAAGCAATCCTCCTGCCTCAGCCTCCCGAGTAGCTGGGACTACAGGTGTACACCACCATACCTGGCTAATTTTTTCTATTTTCAGTTGCCCAGCTAATTTTTCTATTTTTAGTAGAGACGGGGTCTCGCTCTTGGTCAGGCTGGTCTCGAACTCCTGAGTTCAAGCGATCCTCCCGCCTCGGCCTCCCAAAGGGCTAGGATTACAGGCATGAGCTACCACGCCCACCTGAAGGCCATTATCTTAAATGAAACAGCTCAGAGACACAAAGACAAATACTGCATGTTCTCACCTAGAAGCAGGAGCTAAATAATGCACACACATGGAAACAGAGCGTGAGATGATGGAGGATGGAGACTCAGAGATGTGGGGAGGGGGGATGATGGGAGGTTGCTTGCTAGGTACAACGTACATCACTTACTGATGGATGCACTGAAGGCCCTACTTCACAATGCAGTATTATAAATGCAGCAAAAAACTAAAGGAAAAAACCCAAAACTATATTGTGTGTACTCTCTAAGAATTCAACATAAAGGGTCACTAACAAGATGGGCACATGTACACTAAGACAAGAGAAAAAAATTAGAATTCAAAATTTATACCACACAATCATTAAAACCCCATTTACATAAAGCCTTGAATGGAATAGATTAACTAAAGAACAGATAACTAAGAATGAGGGAAACTCTCTGACTTCACATACTGTTAACGTGTCTATATTCTCTGAGTACTAAATAGATTAATTATAAGAAAATCAACATTATTTTGTAAAAAAACAAACATATATGCCACACCAAATTATGAAAGTCTGAGGTAGAATCTTAGAGAAAATGGAAATTGCAGAAATTGATTATTATTTAGACTTTTTCTCAAAAGTTGTCAAGCATTCAGGCATTATTTTATAGAGTGTAAATGTTAACACACACCCTGAGGGAAGAAAAAGAACTAACTTCCACATCTCTTCCCACCTCACATTAAGAGCCATCTTTCCTTGAGGAGATTCGCTTGGGTTGTTCATTTCTGGTTTTAACCAGCACATGGTACTGCATAACTGCCTGACAGGGGTGAGAGGTGGGAAAGCACAGTACAAACACTTTGGACAACTGGGATGCCAGTTCCTCAATGTCTTCCTCTACAAGGACTAGTGAGTATTCTAGTTGCTAAAAATTGCATCACCTGCAGGGTCATCACTGCTGACAAGACCCAAATTGCTTGAATTCACAGGTATAAAAAGCAAAATCACACCCCCTTTTAAGGGGATTCAGTGACTTAAGGAGAGCATGGTAAATAATCAAAACTGGTAGGTATTTTTGAAGCAGATATATGGAAGAGAAAGGGGAAATGGCACTTGTGAGCACTAACAATAGCTTTGAGGAACAGAACCAGAAAGCCTACCACGCAGCTAATGGAAGGATAAAAAGTGCATTATGTGGTTAATAGAAAACCTCCCCAAACTTGAGTCATCTGATGATAAAAAAAAAAAATCACCAAATCTGGTGCAGAGTTAATAAAAGGTGTATATACAATAGACCCACATATATCCTAGTGACACTTCTGAGGACAGACATGAACCTTCCAAATTCCCAGACACTTGTTCACATTTACTGAGCACAGACTATATGCTAGTTACCGTGCTAGTAGCTAAAGCAAAGAATGTTGAACAGAAACAGATATGGAACCTACCCTCAAGTGGGTTAACGTCTAGGGAGAAACAAATACAAAATTGCAATTGTGCCAGCCTACAAAGTAGAGATCAAGGGGCTATACTAGGTGCCTATACTAGGTGTAATCTCACATATTCAGGGAGAGCCAGGACGGCTTCCCTGAGGAAGTGGGCAGTTGAATCTGAACGAAATGAACAGCAGCTATAGAGCAAAGAACAAAAGGAAGTGCATTGCAGGCAGAGGAAACACTGTGTCCACGGATGCAGCAAGCATTGGTGAAAGACAGGTATAGTGGAGGGGGGAGTGGGAGGGCTCTGCTTAGTGAGAGATGAATGGTGATACTTGCCATGCACCAAAATAGGTATGAATAAGAAAGAACGAGTTTTAAAGAGTACAAAGGGCCAGGCACAGAAGGGAAGGTACAAATAGGTAACACTATGAATGAAAATGGGACACAACTAAAAGGCATGGTTCAAAATTGGAAGCATTATTATTATTATTATTTTTTTTTTGAGACAGAGTCTCACTCTGTTGCCCTGAGTAGAGTGCCAGTGGTGTCAGCCTAGCTCACAGCAACCTCAAACTCCTGGATTCAAATCGATCCTCCTGCCTCAGCCTCCCAAGTAGCTGGGACTACAAGGCACTTGGCTCCCAAAGTGATAGGATTACAGGCATGATACACCATGCCCGGCCCAAAATTGGAAGCATTAAACGTTCATAATTAAATTTGAAAATTTAGAAGCAACTTTTATGTTAGTTGTACCCAAGCTCTTCTAGAGAATAGCAAAAAGAAAATATTTCATTATAAGAAGATAGATAACTTCAATAATAAACTAGGATAAGGAGAATAAATTACTAGTTTCCTCAAACTCATATAGATGCAAAATTCTTTTTTTCTTTTTTATTTTTTTGAGACAGAGTCTGACTCTGTTGCCCGGGCTAGAGTGCCGTGGCATCAGCCTAGCTCACAGCAACCTCAAACTCCTGGGCTCAAGCAATCCTTCTGCCTCAGCCTCCTGAGTAGCTGGGATTACAGGCATGTGCTACCATGCCCGGCTAACTTTTTCTATATATTTTTAGATGTTCAGCTAATTTCTTTCTATTTTTTTAGTAGGGATGGGGTCTCGCTCTTGCTCAGGCTGGTCTTGAATTCCTCAGCTCAAGCAATCCTCCCACCTCGGCCTCCCAGAGTGCTAGGATTACAGGGGTGAGGCACTGCGCCTGGCCAGATGCAAAATTCTTAAAGAAAAATCAGCAAATCAAATCCAAAAGTATTTAACAGTACATCAAGATCAAGATGAGTTTATTTAAGAATGCAAGGAGAGCCATTATGAAAAACTGTATAGTGGCAAAAAATCAAAATAGAATTACTAAATCCAGTTAAAATTACTAAATTTCCCATTTCTGGGTATATACCCCCCACCCCCCAAATGAAAGCAGTGACTCAAAACAGATATTTGTATGCCCATGTTGATAGCAGCATTATTCACAATGGCCAAAAGGTAGAACAACCCAATGCCCATCAGTGGATAAATGGGTAAACAAAATGTAGTATACACACAACGGAATATTGCTCAGCCTTTAAGGAAATTCTGACACATACTACAATCACGGATATACCTTGAAGACATATGCTAAGTGAAGTAAGCCAGACACAAAAGGAGAAATATCATATGATTCCATTTATGACGCTGTATAGTCAAATTCATAGAGACCTAAGTAAAATGGCCAGAGGCTGGGGGGATTTGGGGGGCATGAGGAGTTGTTGGGTATAAAGTTTCAGTTTGGAAACATGCACCAGTTCTGGGGATGGATGGTGCCCAGGACTGCACAGCAATGTGAAGGTACTTCATGCCACTGAACGGTACACTTAAAACCTGCTAAGATGATAAAATTCTATGTTATGTATATTTTATCACAATAATAATAAAAAGGAATGTAAGGAGAATTTAAAAGCAAATATTTTATAAATGTAATTCACTACATTAGACAATTAAAAAAGAAAACATAGTAGTTGCAAAAATGTTTAATACACTTAGCATTTATGACAAAATAATTCCCAAAATATGAGCTACAGGAGATGAAGGGAATAAATGTAGACTAAAGACCTTAAGCTAGATAAAAGGTCTAAAGAAGAAACATATAAAAATGACTACAAATAACAGAGAAGTCATCAGTATTAGTTGCACATTTCATCCCTCTTAAGAAAATCCAGCACCAGTAGTACCTGAATCTAATCAAGGACTGAAGAAGCAACCAGAAAACTCCACAGGACAGGACCATAGGAACTTCTACAGGACCTCGCCTCAGCCTCCCGAGTAGCTGGGACTACAGGCATGCGCCACCATGCCCAGCTAATTTTTTCTACATATTTTTTTAGTTGTCCAGCTAATTTCTTTCTATTTTTAGTAGAGACGGGGTCTCACTCTTGCTCAGGCTGGTCTTGAACTCCTGACCTCGAGCGATCCACCCGCCTCGGCCTCCCAGAGTGCCAGGATTACAGGTGTGAGCCACTGCGCCCGGCCTCAAGTATTTATTTCAATGACACAAGGAAGGGGCCTTCATGTGCCCCTTATTTGGATCTCGATTTGAATAAGTCAATCATAAAAGAGCAGGGAATTTTGAATATAGGCTGAGTATTAAATGATATTAAGGAATATGAATTCTATTAGCTGTGATAACATTGTATTTACTTAACAATGCCTTTATTTTATAAGAGCTGCATATGAAGCTTTTAGGGGAGAAATGCCATGTCTGGGATTTAAATACTTTAGCAAAAAAAAAAAAGACATAAGCAAAGGGGGAAAATGCTTGGTTTTGAATCTGGGTGATGAGTTCTTTCGTTTGTAAATGTTTGAAAGTGCTACTAACATTTTTTAAATTGAATGTCCTAAAGGAAAACCACTGAGCTCTCCCAGTTGAAAGAGGGCAGACTGTTCTACATGATTTACAAAAGATACTATTAAAACAAGATGACAAGATGGGCCCTGTGGCACATGCCTGTAATCCCAGCTACTTGGGAGGCTGAGGCAGGAGGATCCCTTGGAACCAAGGTTTTGGAGGCTATAGTGCACCATGATCGTGCCACTGCACTCCAGCATGGGGACAGTGAGGACCCTCTCTTTAAAAAAAGAAAGAAAAAACCGTACCAAACAGAAGTGGAAATATAAGGAAATCTTAGGAAAAAAAGACAAAGAAAGTTAAAAATAAGGGTAAAGTTGTATAGATAAATGCAGACAAAACCAAGGCACAAGGAAGGCAATACTAATTCAAGGTCAAAAGTATGAAATGAAACAAAGAATTTTTCAGTTAAGTAATAACCAATAAATATAATGTTTGTGCCCCAAAGGCAGCTAAATCAAAACCAAGAAATGGAAAGACAAAAAAGGTGAGATGAAAGCAGAAATTTAAAAGAAAGTGTAAAGAATAAAATCAAGCTAAATGAGTTTTCTTCAAGGAGAAAAAATTACAATGTGCAGTATTTTTTTAAGAGTGCAGTGGTGTCATCATAGCTCACTGCAACCTCAAACTCCTGGGCTCAAGCAATCCTTCTGCCTCAGCCTCCCAAGTAGCTGGGACTACAGGTGCCAAGCCATGGTGCCTGGCTAATTTTTCTATTTTTAGTAGAGAAGGTCTTGCTCTTGCTCAGGATGGTCTGAACTCCTGAGCTCAAGCAATCCTCCCGACTCAGCCTCCCACAGAGCTAGAATTACAAGTGTGAGCCACCACGCCCAGCCACACCACGCCCAGCCAATGTGCAAAATTAAGCATGAGAAAGGACCCAGTAAAAGGATTTTAAAAGATGGTTTGCAAATGTATGGGTACTAAGGAGAAAAACCTAGATAAAATAAATGATATCCTAGCAAAACTCTGAAATAATCAAATATTTATCCAAAAAGTAAAAACAAAAAATCCTCATCAAATCAGCAGTATAAAGAAAAATCAAGATGTTCAACATTTAAAATGCTCCCCTTCCAGAAGTTTCCATTTAAATAGCTCTGAGTTGCAAACAAAGCTAAAATGGGTAGGTAGGCACTTCAAAGAGGAAATACAATTAAATTCTAAAATAACCACACAACAATCGCTAAGGTTTCTTACATAGAGTGTATATAAATTGATAAGCTAAGATAAAAAATCTCTTAAAAAGAATGCAAGTCAATTCTTTTTTAGTAAACATGAAAAGTTGTCCAATCATAGGAGTTGGGGATATGATAAATAAAGAGACCACTTTTACCCATTTGAAGTAGGAATAGTTATAACTTTTCAGGAAATTCGAAAAGCCTATTAAAGTCAGAAATAATACATATACTCTCCTCTTGAGATTCTACCATCAGGAATGAAACCACTTGTGCTTAAGAATATGTGAACAAGTAATCCTAGCACTCTGGGAGGCCGAAGTGGAGGATCGCTCGAGGTCAGGAGTTCGAGACCAGCCTGAGCAGGAGCAAGACCCCGTCTCTACTAAAAATAGAAAGAAATTATCTGGCCAACTAAACTATATATAGAAAAAAAAAAATTAGCCGGGCATTGTGGTGCATGCCTGTAGTCCCAGCTACTCGGGAGGCTGAGGCAGAAGGATTGCTTAAGCCCAGGGGTTTGAGGTTGCTGTGAGCTAGGCTGACTCCACGGCACTCACTCTAGCCAGGGCAACAAAGTGACACTGTTTCAAAAAAAAAAAAAAAAAAGAAAGAAAAGAATATGTGAACAAAAGGTTTAGTATTGTGTTTTTTGTGACAAAAAAACACTATTTTGCATATGTATACATATATGTATTTATATACATTGGATATGTTTATGTATATATAAAACTACACTCTAGATTATATTGGACACTTAACATATTGGTTAAGTATGTCATTGATATATTACAGGGAAAAAAAGGTTGCAGAAAATGTAGGTAGTACAATTCTGTTTTTGTAAACATACACACAAAAACCACATGGACAGTAAACATGAAAAAGGTGCTCAATATTATTAGTCAAGGAATGCAAAGCAAAAAAAAAAAAAAAAAAAAAAAGAGTCTGTGTCTGAACACCCTGATTACTGACATACCGACAATGCCAGGGCAAGTATTCCCCCCCCAACCTTAAAAGTAGCCCCGGGGAATTCTGACACCACGTGGGTAAGTAGCCCTGTCATCTAGCACTGCCTATCTTGCAAAAGCCACTCTACAGTACATGACAGGTGCCCCGAGAAAAAAAGCCGGAAATTACTTGAAAGCCCACTGCTGAGGGAATAACTGAACCAAAATATGTCCAAAACATGAAATGTCACACAGCCCTTAGGAGATCCACACATACAGACTGGATTGTTACAAATGACCCATTGAAAAAAGAAAATAAGGTGAAAAGTAAATTATAAAACCATTTAAAAAAAATTTAGAAAGCCCCTGACCCAAGGAAGGAGAAGTGAACCTTCTTTATTCTCCACCCCGGCAACCATAAAAAAAAAAAAAAAAAAAGGACTTGACTTGCCTGAGCAACATGGCAAGACTCCATCTCTACAAAACAATTTAGCCAGGCTTGGTGGCCTGCACCTATAGTCCCAGCTACTGGGAAGGCTGAAGCAGGATTCCTTGAGCCCAGGAATTTGAGGCTGCAGTGCACTATGATCAAGCCGCTGCACCCCAGTCTGGGCGACAGACCTTGTCTCTAAAAATAAAAACAAAAAAAAAAATCAGGCACTTGCACGCTGTGGAGATACGACACCAAACCTTAGGTGGCCTTCGAGATTGGGTTGTAGATAATGAGGTGGGCATAGCTGCTGCAGAGGAGGGTGGAGGAGAGGGGAAAAAAAAAGAGAATGAGGTGGGGAATATTGACTGTTCAAGTTAAAGGGAAAGTCCATAATACCACCAACAAATTTAGAAAAACCCAAAACCCAAAAAACTGCGCGCACGCGAACACATACACAACACACACACACACACACACACACACACACACACAGTTAAAACCAGCAGCGGGGCTGGGCACGGTGGTTCACGCCTGTAATCCTAGCACTCTGGGAGGCCGAGACGGTGGATCCTTTGAGCTCAGGAGTTCTAGAACAACCTGAGCAAGAGCAAGACCCCATCTCTACTAAAAAAATAGAAAGAAATTATCTGGACAACTAAAAATATATATAAAATATTAGCCGGGCATGGTGGCGCATGCCTGTAGTCCCAGCTACTCGGGAGGCTGAGACAGTTGGATTGCTTGAGCCCAGGAGTTTGAGGTTGCTGTGAGCTAGGCTGACGCCACGGCACTCTAGTCCAGGCAACAGAGCGAGACTCTGTCTCAAAAAAAAAAAAAAAAAAAAACAGCCAGTTTTGAAAAGGTGAGTCACCATAAAGGAAATGCAAGTAGATAAACATATGAAAAGACAGCAGCCAGAAGGCAAGAAAATGCAAATCAACAAGCTCTTTTCCAATTGCTTAGATTAAAGGGAAATTTATCCACCCTCCCAGCCCCCAATGCCTCAGGTGTGTGAACTGCTAAACATTTCTGGCCTTCTCAACTGGTCCCAATTGCCAACAACTGCCCTCCTGTTTGTTGTAAATAGAGTAACTTCCTTAAAATATAAATCTGAACTAATCAGTGTACTGATTAAAAGCCTCCTAAATCTTCCAATCACATGTCCAAGCCCGGCCCGAAATTTGCTAAATTGGCTCCAGCCTCTGCCTCCCTCCGTAACTAGGGATTCTGACTGAACCCAGAGTGCCCGTGGACAGAATTCAGTGTCTGATATCATGAATGGGAAAAAGATATCTCTTGTCTTTAAATCTCTGAGTAGAATTTAGCATTTGATAGTTATCAAAAATAATAAATTTGAGATATGGAATGAGCTTATTAACCTATTATTTAACAAGATTGAGAGGTGGGACTAAACTATTCTTCAAGTAATGAGAGTGTAAAACTGTTTCACGATACCTGCAATAACTATAATATGAAATAAAATATCTGTGGTTTCTAGTGACAACAATCGGGCAGGTTTTGCTAATAATGGCGCCAGGTTAGGTGCGCCCAACCTGGAGTACAGCAAGACTCATTCAGTCCCAAGGGCACCTCTCCAGGTTCACTCTAAAATACCCCTCCCCACCCGCCACCAGCCCTCCATTTAACCAGCCACCAAACCACAAGACACCGAGTCTCAGCAGCTTACCCACTTCTGTGCCTTCGCGGGGAAGAGGCGCCTTCTGCAGGGCAGGACTGTAGAGTTGTGCCTCAGTGCCTAGAATTCAAGTGGAGTCCAAGGCATAGAAGTCAAAGTTTAAGGTTTAACATGTAGAAAATCACCCCAGTTTGTAGACAGGAAGAAAAGTACTTCTCTAGCTATGTGTTTGCCAGAGACCTAGGCGAGTTATTAACAGAGTCTGGGGGTACACATGGGGGGAGGGCTGCAGGGAAGGAAGGATCCACAGCTGAATTTGAGGAGAGGAGGGAAGGGACAGGGGAGAGGATGGCCGCTTCTCTGTGAGAGTTGGGGTCTGTTATCAAGACATGCTTTCCTTTTGTAATGTGAAAAAGAATCCAGCCACTTTTTCCAACAATTGAAGGGAATACACAGAAGTTATTAATTCCAAATCTATTTTCCACTCAGATAAAGAAACACTTTAGAAAAAGGGTGGAGATAAAGCTCAAGGTCCCAGAGCTCTGGAAGGAGACGCAGGTCCACCTGGCTCCAAAGCCTGCACTAGCCAAGCACCTCCTCATTGTCTTGGCTTCCTTTTCTCCTCACGGCACTGCTATTTTAACATCCCCACTTTGGGGGTAAAGGCTTAGGAAGGTCCTACACAACCGTTGAGGGACAGAGCAGGGGTTAAGGCGAGGGGGCGACCCACTCCGCGCCCCGCACACCTGGGCCAGCCTTACCTGGAGGAGAAGGAAGCCCGCCTGGAGGACCGAGAAGCCAACGAGGTCAGGAAGGAATAATTTAATTGAGGAGTGAACGGACTCACAATCTCTTGCTGGCTCCTCCCCTTGTCCTATGCATTTGGAAAGTTTCCAGGCCCAACCTCCCCTCAAATCTGCATCCCCTCGCCTCCTCCCCGGAAGTCTCCCTCCGGCCCCGGCGAGGGCTGACTTCCACGAGGGCCCCGACTGAGCGCCAAGGCCCCTCCCTGAGGCTCCGCCGAGCCTCCCCCTGAACGTGGCCCCGGCCCACCTGTGCTGACCCAGGCTCACGGCTCGGTAAAGGCGCCACTCAGCGCCTGACTGCCCAGGCCGGACCTCCAAGATCACCTCATTCGTCAACCCCACAGTTAATCCATTCCCTAGCCCTCGCTTCTGCTCTCTCTGCCCTCTCCACAGCTCCAGCTCCTTCGGAGCCCAGCATCTCTCACCTGGATCCCTGAAATAGCCACCAACTGGTCTCCTAGCCTCCTCTGGCCCCTCTGCCATCCCTCTCCCCACCTATTAACAATACTTTTCAGGCCGGCGAGGTGGCTCATGCCTGTAATCCTAGCACTCTGGGAGGCCGAGGCGGGAGGATCGCTCAAGGTCAGGAGTTCAAGACCAGCCTGAGCAAGAGCGAGACCCCGGCTCTACTAAAAATAGGAAGAAATTATATGGACAACTAAAAATATATATAGAAAAAAAATTATCCAGGCATGGTGGCACGTGCCTGTAGTCCCAGCTACCTGGGAGGCTGAGGTAGGAGGAGGATTGCTTGAGCCCAGGAGTCTGAGGTTGCTGTGAGCTAGGCTGATGCCATGGCACTTTAGCCTGGGCAACAGAGCGAGACTCTGGCTCAAAAAAAAAAAAAAAATAATAATAATAATACTTTTCAGTAGCTTCCCATTTCAGTACAGTAAATTTCTAACTCATTCCATCCTGTGTCCCCCTGCAACATTGTCTTAGTACTACTGTCCCCATAACAGAGACAGTTTCTTTTCTGTTCCTCAGAAAACACTGAGCGTCGTGCCTCAGGGCCTTTGCATTAGCTGTTTCCTTCATGAGTTATTTTCCCAGTTCTTGCAAGGTTGACTTCTTTCATCCTCGTGCTAATTCCTCTAAAAGGCCTCCCAGGCCACCCTTTCCATTTATTACAGCACCCTCTCTATTTGGTTCTCAGTTAACAGAATCCGAATTTATCTATTCAATTCTGTGTTTCCTTATTATGTTTCGCTTCTACTTCCCCACTAGGGTATAGAGTATAACCCACAAGGGCAAGAATTTTATCTTTCTTGTTTGCCAATTTATTGGTTCACTGTACCAAGAATTATGACTAGTATGTATTAGGCCCTGGTGGGTTTTTTTCCCTCTAACCTGCTTCAAGGAAAGATAGGTCCTCATGTTGAATGAAGGTATAACTGAGTAAGCAAACTCTTCTTACCAAATCAGACTCTGGTAGTACTCAGTGTCCTGCTAAACGCTTCCCAATTTTCTCCAGAATTAAGAAGAGAGGCTGGGCAGCTCAGGAAGCTGACTTGTGCCAAGACTCAAGGGTCTGGGGTGGTTCGGCTCCCCAGACCTGACTTGCAAGGCTCAGATGGAAGTTGACTTGCCCAAGGTCATACAGCTAATACACAGTGAAGCCTCAATATCTGGTAGGTAGGTGTTCGATCTTCAGTCAACAAACAGTATGTGAATAAACAAAGAGAACTTCGTCTTTTTTTTTTTTTTTTTTAATACCTTACTTCTTCCTCTTTGGCATTATTGTTTTGTGGGTTACTTTTTTTTTGGTTGGGTCTGGTTTTTGTTATAGCACAACTTCTATACTCAAATGGACAAAAGTTAGTTTCATTTACATATCTTAATATAAATTGCCTTTGAATGGGAGCTTCCTTTCCAGTGCTTTGAGGTCTACAAGACATATCTAGAAAACTTACCTTCATTCTAGAAAATGAAGACTGCTTAAATCAAATGGGGGGAAGGAGAAGGGCTTGTGGTTTTTCTTTTTGATTAATTGCTATAACACTGTCCTTTGGGCACTGAAGCTCTTGCAGGACAACTTTGATGCTATATGAATTCTGCCATTTTGCTAGCACTGATAAGGCTCTTGCGTCAACCAGTTCATTAGAACTATGAATATTAACTCCATCCTTATAATTTTTGTTACAAATCTTACAAAGTAGGGTGCTTCTGAGTATTTAGGTCCACATTCTATTTTAAGGCTGTATATTCAGTTTTCATAAATTGTCCGGCCCCTGGTGGCTGCCATCTTGTGTCGCTGTCGCTTAACACCTGATGGCTGGTCCCTTCTTCACCCCCTGTCTTGTTTTTTGAGACAAAGTCAGTCTCTCTCTCTCTCTCCCCCCCCCCCCCCAGGCTAGCGTGCAGTGGCAGGATTCATAGCTCACTGCAGCCTTGAACTCCTGGGCTCAAGAGATTCCCCACCCCCCCACCTCAGCCTCCTGAGTAGCTGGGACTCTAGGCACGTGCCACCATGCCAAGTTAAATTTTTTTTTTTTTGGTAGAGACTGGGTCTCACTAAGTTGCCTAAGCTGGTCTCAAACTCCTGGGCTCAAGCAATCCTCTTCTTGTCTTGGCCTCCCAAAATGCTGGGATTACAGATGTGAGCCGCTGTGCCCAGCCCTCTTTGGCATTATTAATAAAATTATTTAAATGAAAAACAATTAAAATCAAGTGGTAGGGGAAAAAAATCAAGATTGAATGTCAGTTACAGTTTAGGGGAAATGCATGAACTAAAATGGCTGCTAAATGACGCTGCAGGAATGCAGCCAGCAAAATTCAGAGTGCAAGAAACCATGCAGGACAAAATAGCCTGGTTTCCTTCAACAAATAAATATCAAGGGGGTAAAAAATGGGGTGTGTGTGGGAGAACCTATAGACAGTTTCAATACTTTTATCATTAAAAGAGACTTAAATAACATATCAGTTATATTAATCCAATGCTGTGGAGCCTCTTTGGATCCTGACTCAGAACAGCACACAAAACGTGATACCAAAAGGAAAATTTGATCACTAATTGGGAATTTGGTGATAGTAAGGGAATATTATTAATTTGTTTTAAGTGTAATAGGGTATTGGGATTAGATTTCTAAAAGAGTAAGACCTTCCACCCCTGTGTGTTGTAGTTTTTTGGGTGAAAAAATTTGGGCTTTGGGCTCTGAGTTTAATGGGCCAATCAAGGCCTATTTACATTAAGAGGCAGAATTGGTCAGTGGCAAAAGGAATAGGGCAGTGGGGTGGTGGCTGCCCTCAGCAGGGGTCTTCACACTGGAGCATGCAGCCTCTGGGGTAGGCTGAGGCCTTCTAGATAATCGGGCCTAGATAGTTAGTTGTTTTGTCTTGTTTTATTCTGAAGCATTTTATTCATATGTAAGCATTACATCCTAGAAAAAGAATCCCAGGGAGGAAGGGTATGGTGGCTCACACCTGTAATCCCAGCACTTTGGGAGGCTGAAGCAAGAGGGTCACTTGAGGCCAGGAGTTTGAGACCAGCCTGGGCAACACAGCAAGACCTCATCTCTACAAAAATAATAATAATAATAATTTTAAAAAATTTTGCCAGGCATGGTGGTGTGTGCCTGTAGTCCCATCTACTTGGGAGGCAGAGGCAGAAGAATCGCTTAGCCCAGGAGTTTGAGGTTGCAGTGAGATATGATCACGCCACTGCACTGCAGCTTGTTGACGGAGCAAGGCTCTGTCTCCAAAAAGAAAAGAGCAGAGCCATAAATTTGCTCTTTCCAGCAATGGTGATGGTGAATTTTCCACCACTTTACTGTAGCCTTAGACAATCTCAGTGCTGAGTCTCGTGTGCTACTGACCAGGGCGCTGCAGGAGGGTGACAGAAGAAATATTAAGGGAAAGGCAAAAGCACCATGGACCCCTACTCCACCCTGAGGCACCTTGAGGGAATCTGAGAGATTCTCTTTTCCTCCCTCCCCCTGCCTCTTTCTCCACCTTTCTTCTCCCACTTTGTGAAATGATGACTTACATCCTGGACTCTTATGGGAGCATTTCCCCCGGGTATAGAAATCTGCTGAGAAGTCCTGCCTCTGAATGGGAATCCTGATAGGGCAGCCTTGCTGAAATGCCGGGAAAATATCTAATCCCGCAAGTTTCTAATCACAGCTAAAGATCAGTCTCGAGCTCTGCCTACTCTGCTATTTCTCTCCCAAAGCTGGCAGGCACCCTGCAGGGTTCCTTTGTCACAGACATCTGAAAAGAGCTGAAAGAGCCGAAAGGAAATGTAAATCTTTCTCTTTACATCACCAGCTCACAGCCTTCAGAATTTGTCTCTGTAGCCTCGAGGTGTTCCTGAGAAGCCCGGGGACGGACAGTGGGGGGTAAACTGCAAGCGTTCGTTTCCTGTCCAGAACCATATCTCGGGGGCAAAATCACGTCCCCGGCACAGGTCTGGCTACGTTTCAGAGACAACCGAGTCTCCAGGAACAGAAGAAACGAGAAAGACGGACAAACTGATGTCTCCCGACTGCCTGCTATTTTCTGCAATTACTGTTTTCCTCTTTGTCCCCAGAAGAGCAGCAAGCCACTTGGCCTCACTGCTCGCACCCCCTTCTCTTTCTTTGAGATGCCATCTTCCTGCTCTCTCTCTCTCTTTCTGTCCTTCTGAAGGGTAAAATAAACCTTTTTACTTTGATATATCTTAAATCTTTCTCCACCTGCGCTGTGAGCACCTGCTAGGCTTTCCATCCTAACAAATCCCTAACGTGAACAGCCTGGAAGCTTCCATGAGACATATTGAAAGGGAAGGTACTTTATATCTTCAAGGCAATAAACCTGTCCTTCCACCCACCCACCCATCCATACTTCCATCCTTCCTCCCTCTCTCCCTCCTTGTTTCTGTAGGAAAAGAAAAATGTTTTTTTTCTTCAGTCTTCATAGGCATAGTTGAAATGGGCCCCTGTAACAGAAGACAGATTAACAAGACAAAAAAATACAGAAATTTATTAACATGTGTATTTCATATATACGTGGGAGACACCAGTGGGAATGAGTAGTTCTCAAAGGGCTGGCCTTGAATTCCGGCTTATACAGCACCTTCAACAAAGAACAGTACATTTTCAGGGAAGTGACAAGACAGACGGAAAAGACTTTGAGTCTCTAGGGAGGGCAACTTGGGGAAAAGTAAATAACGGGCAGACAAGGGCTAGACAGTAAAGCCTGTTAATGCAGACTCCTCAGGTACAATCTCCGGGCAGAAGAGGGTGTACAGTTGTTTTCGGTTCACCTTTGCTCTCCCTGGAGGAAGGGAGGGGCCAGATACCTTTTGTCTTTGTAAATCTGTCCTGCTTTTAGACAAATAGAGGGAGGACAGAGAGCTTCCCAGATCTGCTTCTTCCTAACTGCCCTCAGCTCAGCTTGACCAGCCTTCATATCTCCAGGCGGCTTATTCTGGTTCCTACATTCATTCATTTATGTATTTATTTATTTCTCTCTCTCTTTTTCTCTCTCCCTTTTTCCTTTCCTTTGTTTCTTCTTTCCTCTGTTGCCTCAAGTACAGTGCAGTGGCATCATCATAGCTCACAGCAACTTCAAACTCTTGGGCTCAAGTGGTCTTCCTGCCTCTGCCTCCCAACTAGCTGGGACTACAGGCAGGCGCCATGACGCCTGGCTAATTTTTCTATTTTTAGTAGAGATGGGATCCTGCCTCGGCCTCCCAGAGTGCTAGGATTACAGGCGTGTGGTTCCTACATTTCTATTGGATTTAGAATCAGAAGTGGGATAGAGAGAGGGCCTCAGGATATACATTAACAGCATTACTTGTGAAATGTGAAGTCCAACCTCTCCTAACCGAAAGTACGATTGTCTGATCGGACTTGCTTTGCCAATTAGGTTACATGGGGAACACTCTGTAAACTGCATGAACTAAATTCGTTTTTGAGAAAAAAATGTATTTAAATGTATTCATCATATAAAAAATAACTAGAAAATAAGTACTTTGGAAACTAAGCTTATGATTTGAAAAATTTTAGATGTCAACCTAAAAATGTGTTTTGTGAGGAATCTGAGCAAAAATATTTGAAAACCACTGTCCAGTAGGCCCCTACGTGGCCCAGAATGATGCTAGGGAGCTGCCTGGGAGGCAGAGGATGGGCTAGCCAGGAGGTCAAGGCAAACGGGCTGGGCCTTGTAGCGGCTCCTTGCCTGATTCTGGGCCCTCCTTGAGTCTGCCCAGCTCCTCAGCCTTGTCTGGCCTGTCAGAATATGAAGTTTTGCCTGCTTCCAGTTTGATTACCAAGTTCATAACCCTGCCACCTGCCAGGACTTGCAAGCCCGAAAGGGAGAGGCCTTCCTGGACTCGGCAGTGGAATGGACATGAGGAAGCTGAACCCCCAACAGGTCCATCGCTGCAGAATGCCCAAGAAAACCAGCCTGGAGCCGTGGCTGAGACACACCCCATGCATTTATTCTGCTTAGAATGCCCTTCTTCACTCAATACAAAGTCTTTGCTAGGTTAATCAACTCATCTGTCAAATATTGTATTATGTGCCAAACACTGTTCTTTTCAAGTCCTGCTTTGATGATACCTCCTCTAAGAAGAAGCCTTATTTGATTCTCCAGCCTGAATAAAGAACAATTCCAGCTCACAAGCCTCCTGGGACTCTTGCTGTTGAGACCCTCATCACTTTGTACAGTCCTCATTTCCCCCTTCCTTGGAATGCGATAATCCCCACTTATAAAAGAGCTGGCTTCAGGCTATTAGGCTGAAATCACCACTTTACCGGTTGTGTGACCTTGGAAAGTTAGTTAACCTCTCTGTGCTTTCATTTTTAAAATCTATAAAGTAAGCAAAATAGTACCTACTTCATAGTCTTGTTGGGAGAACTTAAAATAATTCAGTTAGTGCTTTTCACTGTACTGGGAATTCAGTAATACATGCACATTGCAACAAGTTTGTTAAATATAGAAAAATACAGAGAAGCAAAGATCATATCTAACACCTTGATGTACATTCTTTCAGATTTTTTTCTGTGTACATATGTACTTATATAAAATATGAAGTCTTGCATCTGTGAACTTTCCTTCGTTGGGAATTTTGATCAAAGTTGAGTTAAATATAAAAAACAACTGGGGCCCGGTGAGGTGGCTTATGCCTGTAATCCTAGCACTCCGGGAGGCTGAGGCAGGAGGATTGCTCAAGGTCAGGAGTTCAAGACCAGCCTGAGTAAGAGGGAGACCCCCCCCACCCCCGCCCCATCTCTACTAAAAATAGAAAGAAATTAGCTGGACAACTAAAAATATATAGAAAAAATTAGCCGGGCATGGTGGCACATGTCTGTAGTCCCAGCTACTCAGGAGGCTGAGGCAGAAGGATCGCTTAAGCCCAGGAGTTTGAGGTTGCTGTGAGCTAGGCTGACGCCATGGCACTCTAGCCTGGGTGACAGAGTGAGACTCTGTCTCAAAAAAAAAAAAAAAAAAAAAAATTCCAGAAGAATTATATGTTTTTCAAATTTTCCAAGCTGTTACAGCAAATGAAGATGAAATTTTATAAAGGCAAGTTACGTAACCTCTGTGCACCTCTGTTTCCTATAAAATGAGAAATACTATCAACCTCAGAATTGTTGATTAAATGAAGTAAAATATGCAAAATTGCTTAGACTAGTGCCTAGGGCATGGTAAGCCTTCCATAAATGTTTGCTATTAACATTATTAATAGCATCATTTGTTTAAATTTCTGCAGATTTTTTTCTCAAACAGGTCTTACCCATTTTCTTGTTAATATTATTTCTGAGTAAAATTGATTTTCATTGCTATTATGAATGGTATTTTCCCCCAGTGTATTGCTTAGAAGTAGGAAACAGCAGCTGATAGCCTACTGCTAGTAGCTCATAGCCTAGCATCTCTTGGGTAAGATGGATCTTGAAAAGAGATTCATTTTAGCACTACAATTTAATTGAAAAGGTAAACAATGCATTCTATGGAATGGCAGAAGAGGCTGCATTAGCCAAACTTGCAGGGGCCATCTGGGGAGGGTTTCTTGGAAGTTGTAATAGGGAGCTGAGTGTTGAACAAGACATTTTTCACAATTTGTAAGTGATTTGCTCCCATAACTACTTAACTCTTCCTCAGTGGAGGTGCCAAGGTGGAGGGCTCTGGGCTCTGCCTCTGTCCCCCACTGATGCCAGGTCTCAACCTAGGAGCAAAGGAAGAGAACTGGCTATGTGGGTTCAAAAGCCCAGGGAGCCTGCTGCGTCCATCTGCACCTGCTATGGGACTAGAGGCCTTCTCTCTCCTTCCTAGGGCTGCAGGCCAACTGCTGCTGTCCCTAAATTCCACGGAGACTTACCCTCTTCTAAAGAATTGTTTTATTTTGCAGTCAAAATAAAACAGGGACTGGTTAGAGCTTTCTTTCTGGGGGTGTAGAACTATTCTAGCCTAGAGGACATGTCCTAGTCTGCTAATCTTTCTCTAGAGAAGGGTGGCTTCTATGAAGTTAGGATGCCTATTTCTAGTTTTTCCTTTGCCATCATAATTTCTGGGGAGCCCCCTTCTGGACTTAGGTAGTGAGATCAAGTAATTTCTTTCGAACAAGATTTCCGTCTTTCTAGTGATACATCAATCAGGTAAATGGAAAACCTGCGCCATCTTCTGGCCATCTTGTAAGTAGCTTCCTGAAGACTCATCGTTCTTGAAGTTTTACTCTGCTTTTCTAGCTAGCTGCTGAATTGGAGGTTCTTCGAAGAACTTTGAGGGTGTGTGTATGTGTGTGTGTGTGTGTGTGTGTGTGTGTGTGTGTGTGTGTGTGTGTGTGTGTGTGTGTGTGTGTATTCATGTGTTCAATGAAGAATCATCTGAGGAACTAGATTTAAATACAGATTCTGATTTCTAAGTGTTCATCTGCCCCGATCCAGGCTTCCAGTGTAAACCATTCATGGACCATACTCTGAGAAACAGTAAAAACAATGCAGTGAAGGCCAAACCTTCATTTTTATAAAGGGAAAATCTGATCACAGAACTCCCCAGGTTGAAATATGTCAGTGACTCCCTAATGCTGAAAGGATCCTTTCTAGGCTCCTTCAAGTGGTCTAGAGGATCCGTTTTTTGTTTGTTTGTTTGCTTTTTGGGACAGACTCTCACTCTGTTGCCCAGGCTAGAGTGCCATGGTGTCAGCCTAGCTCACAGCAACCTCAAACTGCTGGGTTCAAACGATCCTCCTGCCTCAACCTCCCTAGTAGCTGGGACTACAGGCATGCACCACCATGCCCGGCTAATTTTTCTATTTTTAGTAGAGACAGGGTCTCACTCTTGCTGAGGCTGGTCTCAAACTCCTGAACTACAATGATCCTCCCACCTCAGCCCTCCAGAGTCCTAGGGTTACAGGCGTGGGCTACCTCGCCCAGCCAGCACTGTTTCTTTCTTTCTTTCTTTCTTTTTTTTTTTTTTTGAGACAGAGTCTTGCTTTGTTACCCGAGCTAGAGTGAGTGCCGTGGTGTCAGCCTAGCTCACAGCAACCTCAAACTTCTGGGCTTAAGTGATCCTACTGCCTCAGCCTCCCGAGTAGCTGGGACTACAGGCATGAGCCACCATGCCCGCCTAATTTTTTCTATATATATTTTTAGTTGGCCAGATAATTTCTTTCTATTTTTAGTAGAGACGGGGGTCTCTCTCTTGCTCAGGCTGGTCTCGAACTCCTGACCTCGAGAGATCCTCCTGCCTCGGCCTCCCAGAGTGCTAGGATTACAGACGTGAGCCACTGTGCCTGACCAGCACTGTTTCTTAATTAATATTCTACATCTCAAAATTTTCCATCATACCAACCTTTATTCTCATTATAACACAGGTTTTAAGAGCACAGAGGGCTGGGTGCCGCAGCTCATACCTGTAATCCTAGCGCTGACGTCTGTGTTGATGGACAGTGTACAAAGGCCTAAGGTGGAGAGAGCTGGGCTTATCCTGAAGTAAGTGTTTAGTGAGACTAGAGATTTAGAGGAAAGCCAGGTTATGTAGTGCCTAACAACCGTGTTGAGTTTGGACTTTACCCTGGGTGCTTGGAGAAGCCACCTAGTTAGGTATACAAGTATCTAGAGCTCCTTGCGTGGTGAGATGGCAGAGGCGAGATCTCAAGCTGTCTGCTCCTGGGGGTTCTGGGGAAGTAGGTATGGTGATGGTGACTGCACCACAGCTGCGGCTACTAGAGGGGCGGGGGGTGGAAAAGGGCTGAGAACAAGGACGGTGGACACTTTCTCGCTTACTCTAAGGCAATGTCATCCCTAGAAGGGTCGATTCACAGTCTCATGATGTCTGTGATAGTTAATTTGATGTGTCAACTTGGAGGGTGTTTTTGGTTGAGATCAATATTTCAGTCAGTGAACTTTCAGTAAGCACATTGCTCAACATGACGTGGGGGAGTGGGCCTCAACCGATCAGTCCGAGGCCTGACTAGAACTAAACGCCCAGCCTCTATGGGCCTTCAGACTGGAACTGCACCTTTGATTCTTGTGGGTCTTACACCTGCTGGCCCCCAGTAAAGATGCGGGACTTGTCCACCTTCATATTGCAAAAGCCAGTTCCTTATGATAAATCTTTCTGTACCCATACACATCCTTATTGGTTCTGTTTCTCTGGAGAACCCTAGTACAATGTCGAACAGGAAATTTCTGCTCTCAACCTTTAAAAACAGGTGACTCCTGGCTGGGCGCGGTGGCTCACGCCTGTAATCCTAGCACTCTGGGAGGCCGAGGCGAGTGGATTGCTCAAGGTCAGGAGTTCGAGACCAGCCTGAGCAAGAGTGAGACCCCCGTCTCTACTAAAAAAATAGAAAGAAATTATCTGGCCAACTAAAATATATATAGAAAAAATTAGCCGGGCATGGTGGCACATGCCTGTAGTCCCAGCTACCTGGGAGGTTGAGGCAATAAGATCACTTAAGCCCAGGAGTTTGAGGTTGCTGTGAGCTAGGCTGATGCCACGGTACTCACTCTAGCCCGGGCAACAAAGCAAGACTCTGTCTCAAAAACAAACAAACAAACAAACAAACAAAACCCCAAAAAGAACAGGTGACTCCTATCCCTTGTGGCATGGGGGCCACTGGAGTATGTTTTCAAACAGCTATCCTGAAGCTTCCAGGAGAGTAAAACACAGCCCTGGAGTTCAGGACAGTTGAATGGCCCACACTCTTTCATCCATAACCATTTCTTCTGCTCTCTCGGGAGAGTAAAGCTGAGCATGTGCCCAGTAAATCCAGTGGGCAGGAAGAGCCATTGGTGCCGCATTTGTCATCAGCAATGGCCATCCCGAGAAGAGGAACCCTTAAACCATGAGCATATTCAGGGTGCCCTGTCTTGGGGATGCTTTCCAGAATGTGGAGATGTATGGCAAGCTGATAGACCAGGTCTTTGTGAACACCCAAAAGGTGTGTCTATTTTTCTTTGCTTTTGTTTCTTATTTTTTATCTTGTGAGAGCCTTGTGTTGTAGAACTAAGTTAGCAAGAACTGAAATGATCTTTACAATATTTGAGCTATGCACATAAACATTTATAGCAGTTACATTCGTAATTGCCAAATGTTAGCAGCAACCAAGATGTAGGTGAATGGATAAATAAACTGTAGTACATTCAATAATGAAATGTTATTCAGTGCTAAAAAGAAATGAACTATCAAGCTATTAAAAGATATGGAGGTGGCTGGTCACGGTGGCTCATGCCTGTAAACCCAGCACTTTAGGAGGCCAAGGTGGGAGGATCGGGAGAGCTCAGGAGTTTGAGACCAGCCTGGGCAATGCTCATCTCTACAAAATATTAAAAAATTAGCTGGACATGGTGATGTGTGCCTTTACTCCCAGCTACTTGGGAGGCTGAGGCAGGAGGATCGCTTGAGCCTAGCAGTTTGAGGTGGCAGTGAGCTATGATGATGCCACTGCATTCTCACCTGGGCAACAAAGTGAGACCCTGTCTCAAAAAAGAAAAAAGTAAAAGACATGGAGGAAACTTAAATGTGAGTAAAAGAAGTGATAAAGCCATGGGAGCTGGGACCCGTGTATAGCTAGAGGTTTGTTTGTGAGCCATGCGGGAGTACTGGGTTCGAAACTAGATAAGGTTCCATCATGCTGTGGGACCTCTGTCAGCTTGCTCCCTGAGTCTCAGTTTCTCCACGTGGGCCAGAATTTCTAAAGGGATTCCCAGCTCTTGGAAAGGAAAACAAAAACAAAACCAAAAAACCCCGAAGAAGTGAAAAAGCCAATCTGAAAGGCTACATCTGATTCCAATCATACGACATTCTGGAAAAGGCAAAACTATGGAGAGAGTTGGTGTTGGGGGAGGCGGGTGGAGACGAATAGTGGACACACAGAGGGTTTTTAGGGCAGTGGAGATACTTTGCAGATACTATAATGGTGGATACATGTCATTATATATTTGTCCAAACCCACAGAATGTACCTCTCCAAGAGTGAACCCTAATGTGGACTTTGGGTGATAATGATGCGTCAGTGTAGGTTCATCAGTTGTAGCAAATGTACCACTCTTGTTACCACTGTTGAACTCCTGGGTTCGTATCTTCTTCCGATGGAAGAATGAAAGCAAGAGATAGTTCGGAAGCAGCAAGCAGCAAAGTTTATTAAAGTGAAAGTTCACTCTTAAAGGGGTTAAGAGCGGGCACACATCTGAGTGGACTGTATCCCTGGGGTTTCTGTGTCATAATTAGCAAGCAATAGTACACTCCAAAAGGGACAGGAGTGGGCACATGTCCCAGCAGACAGTGGCACTGGGGTCTCTTTGAGTTTCCCCTTTTCTTTCCTCTGGCCTCTCCGCTGTGATGCTGTCTCTTCTTTTATTCTTCACCAGTGGGGATGTTGTCTCCTTCCTGCTGTCAGACAGGGGAGTTTTCCACCTCGTGTGGTTGGCCCAGGTGTGTTGTGGAGTCCAAAGCCCATGGTGGGGAGCAAACTGTAATGTGCCCTGTGGTTGTTTCTATTATGTTTCTTATGACAGTTGCGGTTACCCTTATCTTGTTACTATTACAGTATGTTCTCTTACGCAGCATCCCATATGTTTTGTTGCTTGCTTTCCTATTTTCTCTGCTTATGTCTCACTTTTCTTATGCTAACATCCTGTGACACGGCTACTCTCATCTTGCAGTATGTTTTCTTACTCAGTAGCCCATTTGTTTACACAGCCCGGTTCCAAACCTCCTCTGTTCATGCCTCAATTTCCTACCCACACTCACACTCCGGTGGGGGATGTTGATAGTGAGGGAGGCCATGTATGTGTAGGGATAGGGTACGTGGGAAATTTCTGTGCCTTCCTCTCAATTTTGCTGTTAACTTAAAACTGCTCTAAGGCCGGGCGCGGTGGCTCACGCCTGTAATCCTAGTACTCTGGGAGGCAGAGGCGGGCGGATGGTTTGAGCTCAGGAGTTCGAGAGTAGCCTGAGCAAGAGCCAGACCCCATCTCTACTAAAAATAGAAAGAAATTATATGGACAGCTAAAAATATACATAGAAAAATTAGCCGGGCATGGTGGCACAAGCCTGTAGTCCCAGCTACTCGGGAGGCTGAGGCAGCAGGATCGTGTGAGCCCAGGAGTTTGAGGTTGCTGTGAGCTAGGCTGACGCCACAGCACTTTAGCCAGGGCAACAGAGTGAGAAAAAAGAAAAAAATTCAGGCTCATTTAGAAACCATGTGTGGGTACTCTACAAGAGTTTTTGCTAAATTGGTGAATTCCTACCAAGGTTTAAAGAAGATTCTTTGGCCTGCAAGCCAGTGGGTGACTGGGCTAATCACTTCTTCCCTCTGGGACATTTCTCCCACTTGTGAAATGCAAGTGCTGGTGTGGCAGGCAGGACAGACTCCAATTCTGAGATTGCCACCTTTCTGAAAATCTTATTCTAGAAAGAGGATCAAAGAAAGTATTGCTCCTATATAATTTTGCCCAGTATGGGTCCTGATACCTCACAACCGTATCTCAGGGACCCAAGAGCCAAGTAGCTTGCTTGCTCCTTAACGTGACGGCAAATGCAAGTGCTGCCCGGATTAGGTGAAGTCTTTTACACACTGTCACCTATACACAAATGACTCTTCTGAATGTCAGTTGATCTTGGTATTGTGTAGACAGCAAAATGCTTCTTTTTTTGTCTTTACTTAAATATAGAGCATCTGAAGATTGCAAGTCAAGCTGTCAAGAACATTGCACTAGGCTGACATAAAACTGGAAAGACAACCTAAATTTAAAATTTTGTGCTCAAAAAAGTCTTACTCTTCCGGTTGACTTTAATAGATGAATATAAATGAAATATAAAATTAGGGGGAAAATTGTGTGCAAAAAGATTTAGTTGCTTACGAAGTTTGCAAGCCAATGCTATAAGGAAAGGAAATACTGCTTGAGCTCCCAAGACCAAGTGGCTAGTTCTCTTCCTGATAATGTATATTCTTGGAAAGGGGTATCTTCCCTAGGTCACCTGGGCAGGTGTGGCTGTGTGTGGGCAGAGGTGGGGGAAGGATCCCAAGGACTAAGTCAAATGGACGTTCAATTCTAGAAGTTGGGAGAAACCAAGGAGCTTATTGGTACAGTGGTTCCTTAAGTGCAAAGTGCTTACAGAAAATCGAATAACCACATTGTGAGAAATTTATTTCCATTAGCATCTTAAATCCTTTTGATTAGATCAAAGATAAAGACCTTTTGCTGCTGTCTGAAGGATTAAATGCTATGGGAATTGCCCTCTGGCTGTAGTAACCAATTAGAAAACTGGACAATACATGACACAACAGTTTTTAGACAATAGGGAGCACAGGATTTTGATCCTTGAAAGCAGGGAAACAAATAAGGTAAGTTCTGCAATTGCACCAGTTTAACGCCTGGAGGCAGTATCCAGGCCACGCTCAGGAAAGGGAAACCCAGAGTCCGTGAGTAGAGGAAAGGGAAATCACAGCTCAGGGATGCCAAGATGGCTAGAATTTTTAAGGCGGAGTACAGGACAGCAGTAGGCTGCACAGAGAGCGAGCTATGGAGGTCGCTGGATACTAACCTGCATGCTCATGGAAGGGCACTCCTGAAGTCCCGGAGAGAACCACCAGAAAGCAATTCCTGGGGTTCAGACAGGGCTGTGAGTGGTTTCCACCTGTCAGAGTGGAAAGACCTCATAATATACAGGCATTGGGTGGAATTTTCGGAATAGTGCCTTAATAGTGGGACAAAATTACTCCTAAATGAAAGGCTGCACTAGACTCACCTAAGAAACCTTAAAAATGACATGTGAGAGGAGTGAGATGG
Source organism: Lemur catta (assembly GCF_020740605.2). Taxonomy (NCBI): domain Eukaryota; kingdom Metazoa; phylum Chordata; class Mammalia; order Primates; family Lemuridae; genus Lemur; species Lemur catta. The sequence goes on from NC_059130.1 coordinate 79,178,760, forward strand.
CGGAGTGAGGTGTGTGCTAAATGGCCTCTGGGCCAGGACAGAAGGACAGGCCGGCCCCCAGGAGGCCCAATGCATCTGTCCTTGGAGGTTCCTTATCACACGAAGAACATTTTCCGTGAGCTTTAGGTACTTTTATATTCATCTCAAAAATAAAATGCTGAACTCAGGACTTCGAAAGTATCTCTAAGTCGTCTCCTAGAGTGGGCAGTCCTGCTTCTTTTATCCAGCCACTTTCCCTATTCTTAAAATGTAAATACCTCTTCTCTATACACTACTTCCATGATTTGGAGTGAAAAGACCCGGGTTTTTTTTTTGTTGTTGTTGTTCCATCTCTCAGATTCAACACAGAGAAGCCCCTAAGATGCAGTTATCCGGCCAACTTCTCCAGGAAGAGAGAAGCAACTGACATGGGTCTTCTGGTGCTGTTTGCTTAGTTACAAAGAAATTATTTTGCAAGTTGAAGGCTGTTTCATTTGAAACAGATGATTAGGTGGTGGTACTTATGAATTCTTTACTTTTTGTTCCAAATGAGAAGACTAAATAAATAGCAAGTATGAATGGGGAAAAAAAATAAAAGACCTGAAAGGATCAAACTGATCACAAGTAACTGCATGCACAAAGAGTCCAATGCTATTTCAATCCAGCACCCACCAATATAAATTCTACAAGGCTTGGCATCTAATAAAAAATTACCAGGCATGCAAAGAAGCAGAAAGATGGGTCCATACTCAGGAAAGATAAATCAATCAATAGAAACAGCCTCAAGAACATCAGAGATAGTGGGATTGGCAGACAAGGATGTTAAATGATTTTTATAAATCTTAAACTATGATCAAGAATGTAAAACACTGTTATTTTTATAAATAGTTTTACTGGAACAGAGCCAAGCTCGTTCATCCATATTACCTATTGCTGCTTTTGTGCTGCAATGGCAAAGTTGAGTTGTGACAAAAATTACAAAGCCTAAAGTATTTACTATATATATGTGTATATATATTTTTTAAAGAGATGGGGTCTTGCTCTCCTGCCCAGGCTGGAGTGCAGTGGCATCATCATAGCTCACTGTAGCCTTAAGCTGGCTCCTGGGTTTAAGTGATCCTCCTGCTTCAGCCTCCTGAGTAGTTGGGACTACAGGCGTCCATCACCATGCCAGCTAATTGTTCTTATTTTTTTTGTAGACATAGGGTCTTGCTATGTTGCCCAGGCTTGTCTTGAACTCCTGGCCCTAAGCAATCTTCCTGCCTTGGCTTCTCAAAGTACTCGGAATACAGGCATGAACCACTGTGCCCAGCCTGTATGGCTCTTTATATCAAAAGTTTGCTGACCCCTAATGTAAAGGAAAACATGAATATGAGGAGGGAAATTGAAGGTATAAAAAAAGACCCAAATAAAATTTCTAAAGATGGAATATGCACTATTTAAAAGTACACTGGGCCAGGCGCGGTGGCTCACGCCTGTAATCCTAGCAATCTGGGAGGCCGAGGCGGGAGGATCGCTCGAGGTCAGTTCGAGACCAGCCTGAGCAAGAGTGAGACCCTGTCTCTACTAAAAATAGAAAGAAATTATATGGACAACTAAAAATATATATAGAAAAAATTAGCCAGGCATGGTGGCACATGCCTGTAGTCCCAGCTGCTCGGGAGGCTGAGGCAGGAGGATTGCTTGAGCTCAGGAGTTTGAGGTTGCTGTGAGCTAGGCTGACACCACGGCACTCTAGCCCGGGCAACAGAGACTCTGTCTCAAAAAAAAAAAAAAAAAAAACAACCAAAAGTACACTGGATAGAATTAACATGAAGATGCCTAGTCTATTTTCAAAGAAGCTTCTCATCTGGCGGGGGAGGCTGGTTTCTTTGACTACGGACAGGTGTGAAGAGGGAAGAAGTGCCGCTGGGGTCCAAATGCCTGGGATTGAGGTGTATACCAGGTTAAACTTCCTTGACAAAGGGTTGATGGTAACTGAAGCACCTTGCCTTGTTTCAGAGGTGGGAGTTGATATTGCTTCTATCCCGGGCATATCTCAGTGGCCTGGCTGATGATGGAAGGACTGATTTAGCTCAGTTGCTGCTTTTTGATAGCACAGGCTCTAGTTCCTCAAGCCCATACCATTATAATCAGTTACACACAACAGGTCAGAGGTAAGCTACCCTCAGAAATATATTTTTTTAAAAGTTTATTACTGATCAAAACCACTAATTGCCAGCATAAGTATCTAATTTCAGGCCACTTCCATAAATGTTTATTGCTAATATTTATTTACATAGTACTTACTATAACCCCAGCACTGCACTAAGGGTTCTCATTGGATTTTTTTTTTTTTTTTTTTTGAGACAGAGTCTTACTCTGTTCCCCGAGTTAGAGTGCCATGGCATCAGCCTGGCTCACAGCAACCTCAAACTCCTGGGCTCAAGCAATCCTTCTGCCTCAGCCTCCCGAGTAGTGGGACTACAGGCATTCGCCACCATGCCTGGCTAATTTTTACATATATATTTTTTTAGCTGTCCAAATCATTTCTATTTTTAGTAGAGACAGGGTGTCGCTCTTGCTCAGGCTGGTGCCAAACTCCTGATCTTGAGTGATCCGCCCGCCTTGGCCTCCCAGAGTGCTAGGATTACAGATGTGAGCCACCGTGCCCGGCCAGTTCTCATTGGATTTTACTCATTATAATGCTTGGAAACCTCCCTCCTCTCTTTTCTAATTGAAGAAACTAAAGCACAGGGTGATTAAATGACTTGGTTAAGGTCACATAGCTAGTAAGTCAGGATTCAAACTCAGGCAGTGTGATGTTAAGACTCGCCCTCTGAAGGACTATACTGGCTCCTTTGTAAAGCATCTATTTTAATGCTCTACAACATGGTTGGTAATTAATACATGAGACAGCTATTAATGGATTTCAGATTTAAAAGGACACTGGAAAACCTTGTGAGAAGTAGGATTTTTTTCTATTAGGGAATAAAAGGTTGAAGAAAAAACAAAATCAGATGCAGAAAGTACACTTTTTCATATATAATAAGGCTCCATTTGCTCTTTAGGCAGCTACATTTATTTAGACTCTTTGGACACATTTTATACATACAAACTTCCAGCAGTTTTATTTTTCCTGGTTTACTTCCCTTCCATGCTAACTCCAATTAGTGATATCATTACTGTACTTAAATGGCCCAAATGATGAGGCCAAATATAAGAGAACTATTTCTTTCACAAATTCCCATCTTCATTTCCTCTCAGCTTATAAGTTCTGATGCAAAAAAAGCTCTTTGGAAAGGCAATTATTTATTAATCATGCAAGCATAGACAGAACCAGTTATGAAAAGCACTAGTTTTATCAATTTACTGCAGCAGGAAATATAAAGCATCATAATTTCTTTATCAATAGACTTTTAGTAGCATTACCTAAAAGGATAATGTACAAAGAAACATAACAACAATGTATTATTTCAAAATGTATATTTAATGGCCATTCCACCCAAATTAAGCAGAATCACATTTCAAAAGTATTACATGTGTATATATTTTTAAGGTGCATTTTCAATTTTTATTTGGGTTTCATTCCTTCTTGGCTTGCTGGAGGTGTCCTTTCAGATACAATTAACAAAGACTGTTCTGAGGTTGGTAGCTTCCCATGCATAGAAAGATGAGATCCTAACAACATTGAGTATCTTGAATACATTAGAAATTTCAAAAGCCGTGTGTAATTTCAGAAAACTTAATACCAGTCATGAAAGACATTTTCAACATAAAATTTAGGCACTCTATACTTTGGAATAGCCATAAAATATTCCAACAAGAGTTAATGCACTTTGTGATTACATCTACTCAAAGATAATTCTCAATTAAAATCTATACTTATTAAATAACATTTTAAATTAGAGCCCATTACATTTCGATAATTACTGTGAAACATTTGCAGCATTGTGTTGTAGTTAAATTATGCTGAACTACTTCTATTAGTGGCCCTGGTACTCATTCTTCATGGTACTTTTTTTATAGAGGACACTATAGTATCCACTGATAAGCATAGCTCCCCTTTTCCTGATAACATGTAAATAAGAATGCCCATAATCAATTTTAAAGGTATTCTTACATTTTCTGCTATAGTTGCTTTCTTAGCATGCAAAACTTCAGCAAGTCAGAGGGTCTCTGGACACCAGGAAATATCAGTCAAGCATTTTTATCACTGATTCCTAGGCTTAGTTCATTTGCTCAGTCATTTTGCAGCTAAGCATATTGTTCCATCTAGGTGCCTGCAGTCTGTGCTGCTGGACTGACTGGTATGCAGGTAAAGGGAAGGATAATCAAATGTCACTCTACTTTGCACAAGGCCAAGGCCACCCAGACCTTGGTTGACTCGAGGCAAAACTTGCTGATCTCTGCAGTGTGCTTCTGGGGCTTCTACCTCCCCATGTGAAGCCTAGGGGGTCTTGGTGGGGGAAAATGATGCCTGCCTATTGACATGCCATTAATTCCAGAAGAAATTCGTGGACTTGAACATAACTTAGCATTGTCAGAATTCAGAACATGGATGCTAACTGTTCCTGTTGAGGATAAGGTATATTTGCTCAGTGGTATGCATTTATATAGATGAGAAAACATTTAGAAAGCCTTTCAGAATTTTTTTTTAGAAGATTACAGCCTGTAAATTGACTCATCAAAAATCACCAATGACTAACATATAAAGTTCTATCCAGAGAAATGAACTTGAGGCTTATTTGACTATAAGTCATACAGAAGACAGCATGGTAATTTCCCACAGGAGAATTTGGTATTTCATCCCCGGGATCACTGGTAAGTTAATTACACTGCTAATGTTTTCTGGCTTACTTGAAGAGACGATTAGCATAAGTAAATCATGAGTGAGATGACAGGTTGCTTAACATTTCTTTCTGTTCATCAGTGAGATTTGAGGTTGTGTTAAGCCTCTGAGTAGGGGATAGGGAGAGAAGGGTGTAAGGAATGAGAGGTTGTTGACTCTAGTTTTGGCAAATGTAATCAGAACCAGTTACTACTAGTTGGCAAACATCGATGTTAAATGCAAAATGGACAAGACTCATTCAAATTTTAGAAATCAGCCTTGCCAAGAGGTGACAGAAGCTGGGAAACCTTAGGAGATGATTGTTGACTTGGGAAATTCACATGAAACCTCAGCCATTTCTCCCGAGCAGAGAGGATGAAATGGTAAAATGAAGGTGAATTTTAGGCGAGGTTGCTTTCCACCCCCACCCACAACTTCCTCTTGCTATGGATATTCTAAACAACAACATCTATCTTGTGATCAGGACCTGAGGCTCACGACAACACAGTTAAGGTGACAGTCCCTCTCTGGTGTTTTAGAATGGCGACCGCTTGCTCATGAGTAACACCTTCCAGGGTCTCACCATTAGCAGCTAAAATCTGATCACCTCGCTTTAATCGGCCGTCATCTGCAGCTGCTCCCTACAAACAAGAAACATGCCAGTTTAATCCAGGGTGAAGCAGTTCATATTTCACATTAAAACCTCTAACATCTGTCTGGTGTGCATATTAAAAGAGTAACTTTAAAAACTACCAATTAAAGTTTTTTCTAGGGGATGTTTTAAGAAAAATATATGTTGTTTGAATAATAATGGTTGAACAGTCACCATAATTATGATTCATCTCAATAACACACTAGTAGAATGTACAGACACTCACATTTCTTTTAATACAAGGAGAACCTTATTGCACTATTCAGTATTAAATGGAATTGGATGTCATACCATGTCATATTCATGGAAATGTAATATACAAAAAAAAGGCAGAGAGAATTGAATCTGGTGTTAGTCTTATTGCCAATATTGTCATTATAAGGGGTTCCGTTGCATTATTAAGCCATCAGTACTATGATCTGTCAAAAGTAAGTGTAGCCTTTAAATGGGTGAATTGTATGGTACATGAATTATATCTCAATAAAGTTGTTATGCTCAGTCATGCATGGCTCCTCAAAATGGCACAAAGCAAGTGAAACTTGATTTTTTTTTTTGTCTAAAGCTGAGTATCTAAAAATGCCATGATATTACTCGCCCCGGAGACTTGTGTCCACTTGCAGCCTGGAGGTCCTGAGGTGCTGGGGCAATTAGCTAGAATTTCTAAACTGTGGAAAGGATAGAATTCCTGTACGAATATGCAATAAAGAATATTCAAAATCAGGTACATACTGGAGGAAAAATATCAAAATTAAATAACTTGCAACTACACTCAAAGCCTTTAAGACAATAATGTGTCAACTGTACTAAAGACCAATTTAAACAAGTAACTCTACTGGATAAAATCAGAATTACTAGGCAAAGTTCAGTTTATTGAATTTTACATGCTAAGATTTAAGGGCTTCAGTAAACTTCAGATATCCATGCAAATTAGTTCTTTAAAAAACATGGTAAACTCTTCAGGTTTTCATTTTTAGTAATGCAAAAAAAGGAAAATTTTTCAACTTTCTAGGATTTGTATTCTATTTCAGGTATTGGAGTGCTTGCTTGATAATTACATACTTGTATCTACTCTCCTACTTCATTAATGTGGCTTTTGTGGGCTAAAGGGAAAGAGGGGCCGGGCATGGTGGCTCATGCCTGTAATCCTAGCACTCTGGGAGGCCGAGGTGGGAGGATCATTTGAGCTCAGGAGTTTGAGACCAGCCTGAGCAAGAATGAGACCCTGTCTCCCCTAAAAATAGAAAGAAATTAGCTGGACAACTAAAAATATATAGAAAAAATTAGCCGGGCATGGTGGCGCATGCCTGTAGTCCCAGCTACTCGGGAGGCTGAGGCAGAAGGATGGCTTGAGCCCAGGAGTTTGAGGTTGCTGTGAGCTAGGCTGATGCCATGGCACTTTAGCCAGGGCAACAGAGACTCTGCCTCAAAAAAAGAAAAAAAGAGAAAGAAAAAGGGAAAGAGGAAATAAATGGCTTGAAGACCTCCATCCTCCATCTAGTTTCGAATTGTGGCTCTCCTCACTGCCATTTGTCCCAGTTTGGTCACTTGGCCTTCTCAGATGCTATAAAATAGGCTCTCAATCTACCTTATGGCCTGTTCTAAGCATTAAATGTATGACACATGGTGTTTACTCCACGTGGTGGTAGTAAAATAAAATGAAACTCTAGTGACAACCAAGCTCATGTTTCAGATTTCATGGCCTCTGAAAAACTGCTCCCTAAATTTCAGAGTTGTTGAAGTCTTTACGCCAATCTCTTGTTGGCTTAGGGTAAAATTCAGTGGACTGAGACCTAAGCCTGTCCTGGATTTTGAAGTTTCCAAAGAAACACACACCTGAAAGAAAATGGAAGGACTTGACAGCCTGTTAATCAGCCTAAGTCTTGACACTCCTACGGCCCAAGTGCCTGTGATGTTTCACATTTCTGGAGGGGCCAAATTAAAGAATTTCTTAGCTGAGCAAGAGAACCATTAAAAGATGCACAGGACACCAAAAAGGTCACATAAAGTTCTATGCCCTGTGGACATCTGAGCTCCAGAAATCTGAAAAAAGAAACATTTTTAAGAATATATGCGCAGTGTTAAAGGGATATGGAAAACATATCTCTATAGTTCCTAGATCTTCAAAATTCCTATAGGGAAATGTTTAGCTCAGTGTCAAAATTCATTTTAGAAAGACTTCACCATTGAAAAAAAATCTCCTTTGCTAGTTTTTGGTCTATTGATTCTCTACAGAAAACTCTAAAATTTGGATACATTGGTTTACTGTATCAAATTAAAAAAGTCACCAAAGTAAATCTTATAATAAACTGTATGGGACTACCTAAATAATTATAATTATAATAACTATTATTTATCTAGCAGCCATAGGAAATGAATAAAAAAAATAATAACTATCATTTGCATTGGAATATTCTCTTAGTAAGACTGGCTGCACTAAGTGGGCCATGGGATAGGGCTTAGAAATTTAAAAAAATTTTTTTTAAATTCAGAGCTTTTCATTTTTAGGTGTGCCTCACTTTACTTATGTGGGTGCTCCCTAAAGCAGCCCTTTCAATGGGACCTTCGACAAGGGCATTCCATGTGAGCTGCAGTCCCTTTGTTAATCCCACTCTTCTTGTCCCACTGTGATGTGATGGTGGGTTCTTCTAAAATTCCACCAGCAATGCATGGCCATTTCACTCATAACTGTATGTTGTGGTGCCCTGGCAAAAGGCACCCCACCAGCCTGTGTGAGAGTGTAGACAGGCAGGGTGGCCTGCGGAACTCGGCCCCCCGTCAAAGGCTAACTTAGAAGGCAGCCAGCACTCTCTCCCAACTGCCCCCGATCTAGCCACAGTTATCATGAAGTGGGCCGGTGATTACACTGCAGAGGCAAAGGCAGGCCAGCAGGACTTGCTAAACTGTGGGGGCTAATTCTGCCTTTCTGCCACCCTTGTTTACATAGCTGGCTCTTTCAAAAGCAAAGTATAATAATGCCTCCAAAGAATAATTATCGTAACTGCTTACGGTGTTAAGTGTGTCACAGGAGCAGGATGCTCAGTAGATGATTTATCTGCCTTGGGGATTATCAGGCTGGGGCCTCACAGTTACCCAGAATGTTTCTGAGCTCTTGCCTATCACCAGTTCAACAGGTGTGTGTTTGGGAATAACGTGCCTTCTGAATAGGTGCTCTAGCAAGATGAAACAGGTTCGGCGAAACTGCAGCTGCCCAATGCCGTCTAAAAGCAAATGCCAAATGACTTAAAGGTTTTATGTCAGGTCACTGGGTAGCCCCAATTAATAGATGATAAGATCTGCACAGGTAAAAGCAAGCTTGTGCTTAACCAGTGGTCCCCAACCTTTTTGGTACCAGGGACCGGTTTCATGGAAGATAATTTTTCCATGGCCCAAGGGTGGGGCAGTGGGGTGTCGTGGGGGAGTGGGGTGCCGTGGGTGGGTGGTGCAGAGCTCAGGCAGTGATGCGCAGCCTGTTTCCTTACAGGCCACGGACTGGCACTGGGCCGAGGCCCGGGGCTTGGGGACTGCAGATGTATAGTATAGCTTTCTAGAAAGAGAGAGAACCTGTTTTCCTTTTGAAGACCTTTGTTTCTTTAGGAAAATAAAGCAGGAGGAAGCAACTAGATCGTTCATAAAATAAATGATTGTGATAAAAACCAAAGAAGAAAAAAGTTATGATATCAGTACTAAGTATTTTTCACAGACCTTCAAAGTTTATAATAAAATTAAATCCCAATTTTAAAAATCACAATGAAGTTAAAAATAAAATAATTACTTCAAGAGCTACCTAGAGGCAGCAGTAGGACTGGACACCACAACCTCTGTACTAACTAACTAGGATATGTTGGAAGTAATATTTAATTCCTGCAAAACACTTTATTATCCAGTCTTAGTCTAACCTATGAAGCTGATCTGTAAGTACTTGGCAGAATGGTGGAAAGAGAAACCACCTTAGGCTAAAGCGTCCTGAGGTTTTTGGTGACGGGCAGCTATTAACAAATGCACTGATCCAAGGCTTGCACAGCACAAAGCTTTCGGCCTCAGCCCTCTGGTGTCTCTCATCTTTTCTTAAAGGAGAAGGCCGAATCTTTTTTCTACCCCAGAACAGTACTTCTGGGGCCAGCTTCCAAAGAGTGTGGCATTGTTCCCTACACTGGATTTCTGAAAGAAGACACTCTTTAAAACCTGTGAGCATCTACTTCTGTAATAGAGTCCAAAGAAAACTATACTCCTTCTGATTCCACTGTTGTAAAAGAACTCTTCTTTGACTAGTCTTGTACGGGAATTTCCTAGAAGATTCAAATGAAATAAGCATACATGCACACAACCAGGTTTAACTCAAAGTAAAGCAAGGCAAAGCACTTTAAAAAAAATCTCACCTAGGTTTGATTTTTTTAAAAAGTACATTAAAAAAGAAAAAAATACCTTTGCAAATATAGTCTTGACATAAATTGGCAGGTCTCCATGGGGACTTCCATAACCCCCTACAATACTAAACCCCAATCCTTCAGAGCCTTTCTCCAAAGTAATAATCTTAGGTGGAGGTGTTCTGAAAACACAATGCACGCTGTTTAATTCAAGAATAGATATCGAGAGGGAATTTCATTTTAATGGAAGAACACAGATTTGAGAGAGACTTTCATACTGCGAAACTCTGAAGCTTGGTTTATCACATCAAACTCTCAGAGAGCAATCTAGAAACATTTTAAAATTTCCCACGTCATGCCAACTGAGCACCAATATTGTTAATGTTTTAGGGGTTTCTCTTTCAAAAAACCCACTGCTTTTTAATGAAAAATAAAGCCATGATGCTGAAATTGTCAAAGCACTCTTCTGTATGCTTAATTTTTAACTCATTTTTTTCTTTTTTCTTCTTTTTTTTTTCACCATTGTTCATTTGGGGGATAATTTTTAACTCTTAAACTTACTGTTTAAAACTGAAGAAAGCTGTCTTCCCACCCTTGAAGAAAGTGCATGGAGACAGAGGTAGCGTCCGTCACCTTAGCACAGTGGGCACCTGCCAGTCCTCAGGGGGACTTGTGTGCCTAACGGGTAACAGCAGCCTGATAGCTCAGGAAACTGCTGCTCCTTTTCTGTCTGAATGAAGGAGCCACTATCCCATCACCTCCACACTTGACCCAGGGTGGGAACTCATTCCTCAAGGCTCACCTCCAACGTGAGGCTCTCCTAACTCCCTCGGGAGAACGACCCACAGCCTTCTCTGTGCTCCCTCTGCACTGGCCCAAATTTCCATTCAGGCACTTACTACATCGTATTGTAATTCCTTAACCATCTTTCTCCTCTCCAGACTGTGAACTCCTTAAGTCTTAGTCATCTGAGTGATTCTGGCACCATGCACGGTGCTTGTCACAAACTCAGGATCATGACTGCGTACATGAGAGATGAAATCCAGGAGAGAGGAGAGAAACCAGGGTGAGGCAAAATGGATAAAGAAAATCTGTTTCAAATGTATAATTTAGATTTTCAAAGCTTCGTCCAGTGTGGAAGTCTTCTCTCTCAGAAACAACATGGCTAAAAATTAAATTACCTATGTGGATTCAAGTGATTAAATCTAAGCTTAGCTGATGCCAATTTCTTATTCCCAAAGGCTACTGTCCAAAGAGTAAAAACCGAAAGGAACCCTTGCACCCCAGACCCTGTGTCATTTGTGGTAGGAGGCTCATACTCGCCTGCCGGCAGCATCACTCGTTTCCTGGCAACATGCATGTCTGAGAGGCAGAGTCATTGGATCTCAACTCAGCCATTCATGTACTTAGAGGAATTTGCAAAATGGGACCTCTGAACCTGCTGTTCTTTCTAACTAGAATATTCTCCCCTCTCCACCTTCTCAATTTTGCCTGGCTTATTTTAGGGTTGATTTTTAGCAGGTTCACACGGATTCCAGTTGTTTCTTGAGGTACTTACTGGTTGCGTCCACAGTAATTGCTGATGGTCTAAGCCATTTAAATTGTTAACTGTTTTGAAGGCCACCCAGCTTATTACAATTCTTGTAAAACCCAACTTAAGCACTAGCTTCTCCAAGTACATGTCCTATTTGAGTTATGCCCCATGTCCATGGTTTCATAGGACCCTCTCTCAATGCACTTAGTGGTCCTACAGTTATCAACTCCTTTATAACCATGGATTTATGGGTCTGTTTTTCCGATTCTCTGGCAGCTCCCTGAGGACTGGGGCAATACCTTTACTTACATTTCTAAGTTTGAGTCCTTGGGACCTGGCACTTGTAGAGTACCTGGCCTTAGAAAAGCGCTCAATAAATATCTGCTGAAATAAGGATGAGTTATCCCCTGTGGCTGAATGGTAATGATGTCATGAGCACGGCTCTACTTCTCACCCCTTTGTGGCCTTAGCAGCGCTCTCAGTAATGGCCCACCGGCTGGACGCGAATGATTCATGTCTCCTCTTTCAAACACAGCCCCTGTTTCCAAAGATATTGGAATGGGAACCTCGATGCCCAAAGCCATTGTTTTGGAGCTAGCTCCTGTGGCCACCACATCATTAGAGACCTTCACAATTGTGCCTATTTACAGTCAGGGAGGTGTTTTCAGGGGAAGGTGGAATGTGACCCTATTCCTCAACTGGCAACATCACATGGAGTTTGTCTCCATTTATCTCACACTGTCAAAACAGTTTCAATCAACTAGTTTTAATTTATTAATACTTTCATATAGAAGCCTAGTAAAAAACAAAATCTTCAAATGTTAGCAGTGGTGGGATTATGAGTGATTTTTTTTTTTTTCAGACAGTCTCGCTCTATGTCCCAGGCTAGAGTGCAGTGGTGTCATCATAGCTCACTGCAATCTTGATCCCCTGGGCTCAAGGGATCCTCCTGCCTCAGCCTCCCGAGTAGCTGGGGCTATAGGCAGGTGCCACTACGCCTGGCTAATTTTCTAGTTTTTGTACAGACGGGGTCTCACTCTTGTTTAGGCTGGAATCGAACTCCTGGACTCAAGTGATCTTCCCACCTCAGCCTCCCAAAGTGCTAGGATTATAGGCATGAACCACTGCGCACCTGGCCATGAGTGATTTTTTGATTTCTTTATGCTCACGGTTCCCAATCTGCCAGAAGTTGTAGAATTGTAGCAAAGGAATCAAGATTACAAGGGGATCTCTGTATTTCTATAGCCACATCAAAGGATGCTAAAGACACACTACTCTTCCTATAAAGGTCCTGATTTTTTTTTTTTTAAAGGAAAGGGCCATTGTAACTTGGAAATGTTATATTTCTATGTTTTTGTTTTATTTTAATGGCATGCACTTATTACTTTTTTAATGAGAAAGAAGTAGAATTAGCTTAATTTAATACCCTTTCCTCAAGAAAAATAAACTCAAAGCTACCATTTAAGTTGATGAACCACCAGGAAAAAGTTGGGAATGGCTGTGGTCATGAGATCCTTCAAATGAGCCACCCAGATCAGTCAACAAACATTTATTGAGCACCTTCTAGCGACTAGGAACTGCTGGTACCGAGAGGAATAACTTCAGGCAGCATTTGTCAAAGTATGGGTCCTCTGCCTGTCCGTAGCAGAATCACCTTGGGGACTTGTTAACACAAGATTTCTGGAATCCACTGTAGACCACCTAATCAGAATCTCTAGGAATGGGGCCCTTGGGGAATTAGCATCTTTAAACATGCTCTTTAAATTATTCCTATGCACATTCTAGTTTGAGAACGCTGCTTTAGTGAGCAATTTTAACTGTAATGACTGGTTTTAATGAAACATGCCAGCAAGTATAACAACAAGATTTAATCTCAGAATAAGATTTTAGTTTAGAAAATTGAGGAAACATGGTTTCTTGCACAATAAAGCAGGGTGCACCTGGGCTATAAATCTGTGGTTTCTTAGGGAAGAAGGCACAGGCACCATGTCAAAGTGACCAGATGCAGCATGTGTGCAGGCCCTACAACAATAGCCTTTTAAGAAATCATATGGTGGAGCAAAGCCTTGTGAGACATAAGAAAACCCTGGTGCCTTTTGGAGATTCTCTAGGAATTAGAAAAAGCTATGTGTACCTTCCCCTCCTTCTGCTTTAGAGAGTACACTTTAGTATCTGGAAAAGTTCTCACGAGCTTTGCCCACGCACATAACAGGCCCTCTGCATCCAGAATACTCACTCTGTGTCTTCCGGTTGGTGCTCAGCAGTGGGTGAACCAAGGTGGTAGCCGGTAGACATGTTTTCAAGCTGAGTTGCTATGGCACTTATATTGGTATCTGCTACAACCTGGGGGAAAAGTTAGAACAAGATATTATTTCATTATACAGCGGGGGAGAATTAGAGATCATGCTTTATCCAATGGTCAGTTCTCAGTCCTCATCTTATTCAACCTGTCTGGATTTTTATTTTTTAAGACAGAGTCTCACTCTGTTTCCCAGGCTAGAGTGCAGTGGTGTCATCCTAGCCTACTGTAACCTCACACTGCTGGGCTGAAGTGATCCTCTCGCTTCAGGCTCCGAGTAGCTGGGACCAGAGGCGTGCACCACCATGCCCAACTCATTTTCCTATTTTTTGTAGAGATGGGGTCGTGCTCTTCCTCAGGCTGGTCTTGAACTCCTGGCCTCAAGTGATCCTTCTGCCTCAGCCTCCCAAAGTGCTAGGATTATGGGCGTGAGCCACTGTACCTGGCCTGTCTGCAGCATTTGACACAATGGATTATTCTCTCCCTTAAACAATTTTCATTTGGCTTCCATGACACCACACTTCACTAGTTTCTTTGCCCCCTTCTGGCCATTCCTTGCTATCTTCCAAACCTCTCACTATCCCAGTGCCATCTAAACATATTCCCTTAGTGATCTGATCTCATTCCATCTTGTCTTATGAATTTAAATACCATTTACATGGTGACAATTCCTGAATCTGTATCTCAAGCTCCGACTTTTACCAAATTCCAAGTTCATACATCCAACCACCAATCTGACATCTCCAATGGGATGTCTAGCAGGTAGCTCAAACCTGACATGTTCCAAACTGAGCCCCACTGCCTCCAACCTTTGCTCCTGTAGCCTTCCTCATCTCAGGCAACGGCAACGTGGTTCTTCCAGTTTCACAAACGCCTTTGGTGTCACCTTTGACTCACTTTTTCCCTCACGACCCACCTTTAATCCTCATAAAATTCTATGTCTATCTGCAAAACCATCTTCTGTCTGGAGTTCTACAACAGCCTTCTCACTTGTCTCCTTGCTTCAGCCCTTCGGTTCACAGCAGCTAGAAACGTTCCTGTTACAGCAGATTATTTTATTTCTCTGCTTAAAACTGTCCTAAGGAAACCCGAGACTCTCTTGGTCACAAGTCAAAGTCCTTCCTATGGCCTACAAGGCCACGTGTAGGTGATGTGACCTGTGATGTCGCTGCCTTCCTTCTAACATCCTCCTTGGTGGTCACTCCGCCCCACCGGGCGGGCCTCCTCGCTGTTGCACGTGCCAGACACATCCCACCTCTGCACCTTCTCACTGCTGCGCGTCTGCCTGGCACGCTGTGTGTTCAGCATCGGCACGGCTGGCTCCTTCACTCCCCTTGGCTCCTTCCCCTCCGGTCACCCGCCCTGGCCACTCTGACTAGAATTTCCACACCAACATCCCAGCCCGACATTTCATGTCTCCTTTCCCTGCTTCCTTCTTACCAACGCCATCTGTCTCACTTTAGTTACTGTCTATCCCTCCATGCTAGAATGTGAGGGCGGGAAGTTTGTCTGCCTCTACGGTTCGCCCATCACATAGAACAGTGCCTGGCACAGAGCAGGTGTTCAGTTAATAATTGGTAAAAGAATGAATGTCGCTGACTCCCTGACATTTGCCTTTTAGATGATCCTAAACAAAGGTATAGTAGAATAATGACGTTTAAACATTCACTTTACCTCTGTATTCTGCAGATAACATTCTAAAGCATTCAGAAGAAATACAGTGTAGCTCTGAGACTGCATACTAGGACTCAGAATGGAGTTCCAGAGTTCAGTTTCTGCCACTTAATGATGTTGTGCCCGAGTTTCAGCTTCCTCATCTATTAAATGGGAATCATAAAAGCCTGCCTTGCCTCCTTGGCCTGGAGCTGTCTTCCACCTCAGCTAGCTCCCACAGCTTCTTTCTCAAGAGCTCCTTGGTACCACTGCTCCTGGTCCTGCTTCTAGATTACGATTCTCATGGCACAACTACAGAGGGGACTTTCCCTGAGAGTGCAAACGAGCCTGATTTGGCTGCAGTTTCAGAACGGGCCAACAGAGGGCAGGGCTGTCTAAATTGCGAAGCTCAGCAGCATCTGTTAAGAACAAGCAAGGCAACAGGCCTGCCCCAGCTGGGTCAGAACACATTTTGGGTGAAGCATCCTATTTTGGGGGAAAACACTGCTATGTGCAAGTTACAGGATCTCCTGGAAATGCCACCACATGAAGAATGACTTAATGAGCTGGGGACTATTTAGGATACTTAAGGAGAAAATAATAGATTCTCCCTGACTACAAAAGTCTTTCCTTTTTTAAGACAGGGTCTTGCTCTGTCTCCTGGGCTAGAGTGCAGTGGCATCATCATAGCTCACAGCAACCTCAAACTCCTGGGCTCAAGTGACCCTCCTGCCTCAGCCTCTGGAGTAGCTGGGACTACAGGCATGCACCACCCTGCCTGGCAATTTTTAAAAATATTATTGTTATTCTTTATTTTTTATAGAGATGAGGTCTTGCTACGTTGCCCAGGCTGGTCTCAAACTCCTGGCCTCAAGTGAGCCTCCCTTATATAAGCCTGCTTTGACCACTCGTGTTTAAATTAATTTCTCCTATTTTCCTCTCCACAGGACTCTCAAAATGATCCTCACAAATTACAGTGGTACCTTTATTTGTATGATGGTTCACTGTCTTTCCCACCCAATCACAGGATCCATGAGGACAAGGAGCAATGTTCAGCGTAATGCTAATGTGCCTGACACATAACAGTTGCTCAATAAGTATTTGTGGAGTGAATTAATCTAAAAATCTTCATGGGTAAAAGGGATTATGGGACTCAATTTTCTGAATTTCCACAGAGTGGAGTGAGCCTGAAAGAGGTTACAAAGGAGATGGGTTTGGGGTCTTTTAAGGAGGAAAAAATATAACAATTAAAGCAGTTACAGAATGGAAGGGCACAGTTTGTTAGGATGTAAGCACTTCATGAAAGAAAGCATTCATATAGAGGCTCAAAACTGATCCATTCAGGAGTGGGGAAGGGGGTCCCTGTGCTTCGTGGGAAGTGAGACGTGTCCTGTTAGCTGCCATGAAACAGACCGTCCACTGTGGGTCTGGGAAGAAAGTCACTAAGTCTATACCTCTGCTTATTGTTAGGCACAGTGCTGGCGTAGACGTCTTGAGAGTGGTTACGGTAGATAATTCGATATGGAACTGCTGGGTGGTGGGTATGTGCGTATTAAATTCAATAGAACTTCCTAAGCTGCCAGACGGTCGCACCGATTTAAAGTCTCACCAGGTGTTTAATGAAAGTACTTTGATTCCGCACATCCTCCCCAACTCCTGTTATCATCAAACACTTAATAACTGCCTACCTGAGGTGGAGGAGACCACTGGCCTGAAGGAAGAGGGGGAACTTCCCCCACCTGAACAGGGGGAAACCATGGACCTAGAGAAAGAGGAGGAAATGCCCCCACCAGAGGGGGGGTCCACGGAGCTGAGGGAAGAGGGGGACCCAGCCTGCTCCTTGGGGCCTAAGGAACAATGAGAGACATTCGCATCTGTGGAAGAACCAAAAACCGTGCTTCCTTCTCAGTCTGTGTTCCCCCCTCTAACTGCACTTACACCTCATTCCCTGTTTCCTCCTTCAAATGGGGTCCCCCTCACTGTGTCTCCCTCCAAGAGGTTTCCCATTCAATCTGAATTTCCTCTCCAGCTCTTTTCAAGAAGGTATTTATTCTTATATACTCTCTTGTGCTTTGGCTCCCCGTGGCATTTAATAACTTAGGTTAAAAGTAAAACTAAACTTAATGAGAATGGGATGTTCTATAGTGGAACACTGTATGTTTAATAAACTTTCTAAATCCGTAGTAAAGCACAGGTCTTTATTGCATGGACCTACGTTGAGAACTTTTCCTTAAAAGCAGGTTTGGGGGTTATGTTTTAGAGAACTGAGAAGTCAAAATAACATCCAGAGAAGTGGGCTATTATAAATGCATAAAAGCTTGAGCTCCTTGCTAGAACCTTCCTAAACTTCTAATCCTGTAAAAGAACAAGATTAGCCCTTAGATTTGTTAGGACCCAAGTCTTTTTGTACAAAATATGAAACTGAGCACTCGCACCAGCTGAATCCTAGGGCTGTAGGTGCAAACACGCTGAAGACAAACAGGACGGCTGCAAGGTTAAGGTGACCCCCGGGAAAGCTGGCATCTTAACATAGGGTCACATTACAGAAGAAAAATCAAGAGAAGGCCAGGTGCGGTGGCTCATGCCTATCATGCTAGCACTCAGGGAGGCTGAGGCAAGAGGATAGCCTGAACTAGGGGTTCAAGACTAGCCTGAGCAAGAGTGAGACCCCATCTCTACTAAATGTAGAAAAATTAGCCGGGCGTGGTGGTTTGTGCCTGTAGTCCCAGCTACTCAGGAGGCTGAGGCAGGAGGATCGCTTGAGTCCAGGAGTTTGAGATTGCCATGAGCTATGATGATGCCATTATACTCTAGTTGGGGCGATAGAGCGAGATTTTGTTGCCAAGAAAAAAGAAAAAAAGAAAAATCAAGAGAAGCCCATGCCTGGCCTTTGGTGTAACTTGATGAAACAGAAAGCACAGCTGCTTCAAGTTCTTATGTAGAATCCAGTGACACGGGTTTCAGTGACATCAGAATATACTAATTTTTATGTGTCTTAAATATCTAATGGTCTGAAGTGTCAAAAGCTTGGCGTAAAATTTGAAAAGGACAAAACTGACCACCATCTAGTGGCACACACCTCAAATGCTACCTGGAAAACAACTTCCCAGGATTTTAAAAAGGAGTTTTAGCTTCCTCTGAGTGCAAACCTATGTTATCATAATGAAAGTAAAAAGATACCACTTATTTAGTCTTTACCATTTGCAATACACTGTATTTATTACACACTTTACATCACACCTCATTTAATTCTCATAGCAAACTTGTAAGAAAGGAGCTATATATAATCCCTATTTTAGAGGAAACTGAAGCTTAGACTTCAGTAAGAGGATTCAAACTCACAACTTTCTGACACTAAAACCGACCTCTCCCACAGACCCCATGCTAGGTCCTCATTCCAACTTCCAAACCTTCAGGTCTCTGTCCTTCCCCTGCAGCTTAGCACTTTCTGGGCATCTCTTGGCTTTCTATTCATGACCCATGTAGATTATTTGTTCTTACCTCTGGCTGCATATTAGAATCACCAAGGACCTTTAAAATCATCTGATGTCCAAGCCGCATTTCAGACCAGTTAAATCAGAATCTCTAGGGTGGGACTCAAGAACTGGCATTGAAATCAGTGATTTTATTGTACAACCAAGGTTGAGAACTACTCACAAACCATCCCTTTAATGATACTCGCCTGTGCCTTGAAATGCTTGCTCCGCACTCTCTACAACGCACCTTTTCATTTCCCAGCCCTGGGTAAGCTATCCATCACTCTCCCCTACTGGAATTCTTCTGGACCAGACTGGTAACTGTGCCAACTTGTTCTCTATTAGTTCATGTCTTTCCACTTGATCAGGATGGTCAGCAGCTCAACGTGAGCGGCAGTTACTAGGCATCTGCTCTGCCAGGCCCTGTGCTCCAGGCATAGACACAGATTTATCCAGCTGTGGATAATCCATGGTCTGGAAGGAAACCGACACCCAGGTACTCCCTATTCTTCCTTGGAGAGTTTCTAAAGAAAGGTCTTGTGTGTGTGTGTGTGTGTGTGTATATATATATATAGATAGATAGATAGATAGATAGATAGATATTTTTTTTTTTTTTTTTTTTTTGAGACAGGGTGGCACTCTGTTGCCCGGGCTAGAGTGCAGTGGTGTCATCATAGCTCACTGCAACCTCAAACACCTGGGCTCAAGCAATCCTCCTGCCTCAGCCTCCTGAGTAGCTGGGGCTACAGGAGTGTGCCATCACACCTGACTAATTTTTCTATTCTTTGTAGAGAAGGGGTCTCACTCTTACTCAGGCTGGTTTTGAACTCCTGATCCTGACCTCAAGGAATCCTGCCACAGCCTCTGAGTGCTAGGATTACAGGCATGAGCCCAGTCCCTAAAGAAAGGATTTTACAAGATTTATAAAGACGGGAAGAGGGTGGGGTGAGAAGGATGTTATAGACAGAGAGCAACATGTAGAGACCTTTCTTAAACAAAGATGTAAAAACAAAACAAAACAATCTTTTCTACCAGAGAGTTTGAGTTACTGAATTTTTTTTTTTTTTTTTTTTGAGACAGAGTGTCACTTTGCTGCCCTGGCTAGAGTGAGTGCCATGGCATCAGCCTAGCTCACAGCAACCTCAAACTCCTGGGCTTAAGCGATCCTACTGCCTCAGCCTCCCAAGTAGCTGGGACTACAGGCATGCGCCACCATGCCCGGCTAATTTTTTCTATATATATTTTAGTTGGCCAGCTAATTTGTTTCTATTTTTAGTAGAGACGGGGTCTCGCTCTTGCTCAGGCTGGTCTCAAACTCCTGACCTCAAGCGATCCACCCGCCTCGGCCTCCCAGAGTGCTAGGATTACAGGCGTGAGCCACCGCGCCCGGCCTCACATCCATTTCTGCCAACTCAAGGGGTTAACTGAATTTGTCCAAAAAAAGGTTTTATAGTAATTCCATAGACAAAAGAGCTGAACCAGGCCATCTATCAAACTATCGAAGTAAATATAATTAGGAACATTTAAAATGGCCCCTTTCATAGCCAAATCAACTTCACTTGATCAATCTACAATTGGCAATAAGAAACCATCAGTCTTTGAGGGTTGAAAAATGTATTTCCTTAATACATCTAGAGATAGTAATTTAAACCGTGGGGAGAAGCTTCTGGAAGTGTTGGTTGTCTCTTCCACTCATCTTCTCCACTATGCAGTCTGCTGACCCAGACCTTAGTAGTCCCTGCACATTCAGCACTTGCTGACTGCTTTGCATGACGCACCAACAGCATCAGACACAAATATCAGACCTTTCCTACTACTCTTCCAATGGGCTGGCTTACCTGACAATACCAATAACTACCTAATGCCAAGTCAGCTGTGATAATTATATTGCTAACACTACTCCATGCACATTGTTTTAATTAAAACACACACACTATGCAACTGAAAGGCACCTGATGCAGGACATAAGAGTTTCCTGGGTTTTGCATCTAAAGCCTTTGGCAGCATGGATGCTCCCTGCCCGTAAGTGTGTAGATTACAACTGTGAATCAAATGTAATGGTCTTTCACTTTGGACTTCTTATTTTAAGGCTAGAATTACCTGAGTGGCTGGCCAGCCCTCCCTCTAAGGCTGTGGTTCCCAACCCCTGGGCCACGGACCAGTACTGGTCCATGGCCTGTTAGGAACCAGGCCACACGGTAGGAGGTGAGTGGAGGGTGAGCCAGTGAAGCTTTGTCTGTATTTGTAGCCACTCCCCGTTGCTTGCATCACTGCATAAACTCTGCCTCCTGGCATATCAGTGCGGTGGCATTAGATTCTCACAGGAGCGTGAACCCTACTGTAAACTGCGCATGTGAGGGATCTAGGTTGCAAGTTCCTTATGAGAATCTATTGCCTGATGATCTGAGATGGAGCTGAGGCAGTGATGCTAGTACTGGGGAACGGCTGCAAATATAGATTATCATTAGCAGAGAGGTTAGGCTACACAATAAATGTAATGCACTTGAATCATCCTGAAACCATCCCCCCCTCCCACTGTCTGTGGAAAAATTGCCTTCCATGAATCTGATCCCTGGTGCCAAAAAGGTTGGGGGGCTACTCTAAGGTAGTAAACACTGGGTTTTATTCTTTTTACCTATAAGCCATTTTATACTACCTCTGCAGAAGTATGGTGATTATAAGCATACATTTTTGGGGAGACTTGTTAATGAAGCTCACTGCCAGTATGCTGCCTGGCAATCAATGCCTAGTATCAATCTCAGAGACATGTAAAATGCTGAAATATAAGCAGAGGTAATTAACAGCACACTTTGCTTTTACTTCCTGGTGTATTTCCCTGTGCTTCTGAACAATACTCTTGGGGACCACAGTTGATAAATAATTGTCTGCCTTGGTTGATGCCTACTATGCAGTGAGAATTTAACAGTGCTGCCAATCATTTGTGCTACAGGAAAAAGAGCACTGTATTTTTCTCTTCCTTTAAGGGGAGAGGAAGAAACAGCACTTGGGCAGCTCAGTAAGTCTTTGGGCATAAGAAAAGAAATCATTTTTCGTTCCTTGCAAACTTTGATTTACAAAAGAATGCTGGAAGCTAAAAGCCTTGTTGATTTATCACGTGAAGCATAAGAGTAATTTTTCTCCCCTTGTTATGCTTTCATATAATCATGCTCACTGCCTGTATGGGTGGCATTAAAGAATTTCTGAATAAAAATAATAATGTCTTGCTTTCAACCTTCATAATTCACATCAGCAAGCACCCCACTGGGTGGCGATGCCTACTGCCAGTGACGCTCAATCTTTTTTGCACGCCACTTATCTGCCTGGCGCAGCTGTGCGCTCCATTGATCGCAATACCTGCAGGATAATGCGCCCGTAGGCGTTCTTCAGCAGATTAACCGCGTCCGCGTGAGACAGCCCATCTAAAGGTTGCCCATTAATGCTGACAATCCGATCTCCAACCTGGAAGTATAAAAGTGGCAGAAAATCACTATCATTAAGAAAAATTAAATTTGAGAAGAATACTTAAAATTCTTTGTAAATCATATTTCCCATTTGTGGCTATTGTAAAGATTCCGTGTTTCTACTGTGTATGCATGTTCGAGAAGCATGAGGAATTTTTTTTTGGCTTTCCCCACATACAGACCAATCAGAGAAACAAGAAGGGGGTCAGATTTGATTATTAAAAGGCACAGTAGGCCACTTCTGTATTTCGGTAATGGTGGTGTTTCATACATCCATTCTCCAGTAATAGCAGGGTGTACAAATTAACTGTTCAATAAAGCTCTAATAAGGAAGCCAAATATTTTCCGCTTTATTTTTCTACTTACGATTAAGGGGCAATAGGAAAAAAAAATTGTAAAAATGTCGATTCTTTTGGTTGAGGGAAGACTCTTTCAGTTGAAAGTCATTTTGGGTGGAATGAGGTGCCTAAAAGGGTATGGAAAGGTTTGCAAAGGAGCTGCAATTTCTTCTTTTATTGAGAAGCTTTGATACAAACAATAATATTTTTATATGCCCAGGGACCTAATGAATTTCAGGTATAAAGTTTCTCTAATGCATCTTGCCCTCAGCATGGGTCTCTGATGGCTATTGGAATTCTAACTTTAAACAAGGTGCCTATGGCTACAACTTCCTCTCCCACCCCACCACATGCTGTTAGCACTTCAGTCCATCCTCTCTTGTTTACTTTAAGCTTCTGTGTACGTGCAGCCACTCCGCTGGCCTGAATCATGGCAATAAATACAGGGATATCTCCTAAGGGACTTCCTTTTCCTCCAGCAATACTGATTCCAAGGGCATCACTGAGCTCCTAAAAAAGAAAGAAAACATCACGTTTATATATTTAGTAAAGAGCCACAACCTGATTGTCCCCAGATAGTTGTTGAACAAAATCCCCCCATGATGCAAGAGGCCAGGATAACACAGGAGTCAAGCACAGGGCCTTTGGAGCCCGAAAGTCCTCTATTTCGGCTCGAGCATTTAATTAGCTGTGGATTCTTGGAGAAAGTTATTTAACTTTGTGAAAGTTGTCAGAATCAAAATGGAGTCTCTTGTGTTAAAAAAACAAAAAACAAAACCCTGACAAAATAGAGCCAGGGAATGCTATGAAGAGGGGGTTCTCATGGTTGTGTGCCTGGTAACAAAAACTATCACAAAAAAGTGCAAAAACCACAATCTTGCATAAAGGCCATTGCAACCTTACACACACACACACACACACACACACACACACACACACACAAAACAAAAAAACTTCTGCAAGGCCATCTGTCCAGCAACTGCCTGTCCAACCTCGAACTGGTGTCACCCTTATTATTGACTTTGCTGCCAAGGATAATTATCTTGAAACAATTATGTAATATTCTTCACTTTTCCTTTAAAAATCTTTGTCTTCCTTTACTTCCCTAAATATGCACATAGTTTACTATGGCATGTGTATTCCCATTGCGATGCCCTAATCCTGAATAAATATCATTTGCTTTTAGAGAGTCTCTCTCCATCTGTTATTTAGGCTGAAAATCTCTTAGAGCCACCATCTTGAGGTATAAAATGCAAAGAATACTATGAACCTCACGGTGTTGGTTTGAGGATTAAATGAGATGATACAGCACAGTCCTGGCCTACAGAAAGGCTCAATAAAAGGCAACAGGAGGAATAAATAAAAAAAAACAAAACACCCTATGCTACTGCTTAGTTTAGTGGCCAATTCTGATGCAGACTTGGCAAGTATGTTCTCATATGGTGTTTATGATTTAAACTGCCACACATACCAAGCTCTTCTGGGTGTGAACAAACACACTTGGCTCTAAAAGACTGCGTTAAAACAAAGGATCTGAGAGGACACTCGCTGTAGTCACAACGGTTTGGAAAGAGGTAAAACATGGCTGAGAACGTTCCCTAAGACGGACCCTGGTGAAGAGACCTGGCTCTAGTCCAGGTTTTCCCCATGTCTGATTCACAGGGTTCATATTTTAAAAATCACTAAAAGAAAAAAAAAATGACAAGTTCCAGTTCTGGCAAGGTGGCATATACATATGGCAGCATCTCTCTCCTGCTGATTACGATTAAGAAGTCTTGTCAAAATGTAAAAAACAACTACCTGCAGCCTCGGAAGCATAAAGAAACAAAATAAAGTGCGGTGGAGAGTCCAAACGTAGAGAAACAACATCAGGGGGTAACTTCCCAGGTTTCTTTTTTTCCTGGTGTCTTTGTCCTGAGGGTGATTCCCAGTCAAGGAGCTGGAAAGGTGGGGTGAACTGCTAAAATTCAGATGGAAACTCTCTCTTTCTGCCCAGAGGAACCAGAAAAAAGAGCTCTTGGGAAGAAAACCAGAGTAAAGAGAGCTGGAGAAAGGGGATCCCCTAATTCCACGTGTGAACCCACAGAACTCTCAGGCTCAATTCTAAGCTATGTATGTGTAGGATAGACCCTCACCAGCACAGCTCAAGTTTGGAGAACTGAACTGAGGTTTGAACCACCGCCCACACACAGCAGGTGAGCCAGAACTTGCAGTCTGAGTCTACCTGGGTTGACCGTCTGGTAAAGCATAACCATCAATATTCTTCAAGGTCTGTACAACTACACAACACGACAGTCATGAGGTCCAGAATAAAGTCCTAAATTACCCAGCGAGCATGCAAGGAATCAGGAAAACGTGACCAATTTTCTTCTTAAGTTCTTTAGACAATCGAAAGCAAAAATCATAACATTGTTTGGTGGAGTTCTCAATTTATATAGATGCAAGCATATGACAACTATGGCATAAGTGTCAGCAGTGGCTGTGGTATAGGGAAGTATGTAGTTGCCAGGCCTCCACAGTTTAAAGTGATCATTTAAAAATATACTCAGCTCAGTGTAAGTCAATTAATTGCATCTCAAGTTGAGAAATGGAAAGAGAACAAAGTGACAACAGAAACCATGTATGCCAGAACTTTAAAAATTCGTCTCATGTAAGTAGGAGGAATTATTCTTTATTATTAATATTATCGTCAGTGCTGCCACATCACACCTACAAGACAGAACAATGGCAATGCTGACCTCTGCAGTCACAGTAGCTTAGATCCTGTTTTCAAAGTGTTCATGTCTAACCTCTACTTTCTGAATGCGTCAATAATTAACCCTCGTGTGCAAAATGGCAAGATGTCTTTTATTATGAAGTTTCTGCTTGGACCACGTGCGACAGAACAGGGTTGGTGGCAGCAAGCCTTATTATAAAAGCCCATAAAAACATGTAGTTGAAATGACTAAGGAAACATAAAATGATATTATTTTTAAGATCTCAGAATGAGGAGAAATTTATGCAATAATTTGGCTTTGCTTAAATGCATCATGATAACGTTTCCTTAATTTATCCATAATTATGTATGCTGTTGGTATATTTAACTTCCCCATCACAGGAACATCTGAGTTACCACTCTGGTGGAAAGATACTGGGAACAAATAAGGCAGATTTAGTCAAAGTTGTAGCCAATAGTAACAGATGCCACTTCCTAGGCATTCTTGATCAAGTAGGTACTACGCTAAGTATATTACATGTATTATCTCATTTAATCCACACAACAATATTTACCTTTGAGGCAAGTTAATGTTATCACCCCATTCTACAGACAAGAAAATCAAGGTTGACTTGGTAAATATTATAGAGCTAATGCTATGGACTGAATTGTGTCCTACTGAAATACACATGTTGAAGCCCTAAGTACCAGTGCCTCAGGATGTGACTGTGTTTGAAGATAAGGCCTTTAAAATGAGGCCATTATGGTGTGCCCTAATCCAGTCTGACTGATGTCCTTATAAGAGGTTAGGAATAAGACAGATCCAGGGAAGATGAGAGACACAAGGATAAGGCCATGTGAGGTCATGGCAAGAAGGTGGCTGTCTGCAAGCCAAGGAGAGAGGCCTCAGGAAAAACCAAATGGGCCGACACCTTGAATCTTGGATTTCCAGCCTCCAGAACCGTGAGAAAATAAATTTCTGTTGTTTAAGCCACTCAGCCTGCAGTGTTTTGTTATGGCAGCCCTAGCAGTAAGACAGCTAATAAATGGTAGAGTGCCTCCCAACACAGGTATGATTGGACCCAGAGAGCTACGCTACGCTGGATACCACCTGTCTGCAGCTGAGTGCTATGATCTCAAAGGGTCATAATTTTTTATTACTTCTGGAGCCCCAAATTTGTGATCAAAGTGATCAAAATAAAAGTTTACTTTCTAATATTCTAGATATTTAAAACCAGGGTTTGACAAATTTATGAACTGAAAGGCATCTATCTCACACAATCTTCTCCAAAGGGCAATTTAGCAACATGTATAAAAGCCTTCAATGATAAGCATGGCTTTTAATCCAACAATTTCTTTCTTTCTTTCTGATTATTTTCCTGTTAACTACTTCCTTCATACCAACAATTTCATTTCTAGGAATTAATCCTGAGGAAATTACCCATGCTATTGGCAAAAATGGAAATACAAAGATGTCTTGCTATAAAAGATAGCAAAAATTGAGAAATATGCTAACTGTTCAGTAAGAGGAGGCTGGTTAAGAAAATTACAGCACATGGAATACTATGTGACCATTAAAAAAAATCATCCTTTATGCTGTCAAAAACACTTTAGTATGTTCTACACAATAATATTTTTTGTTCTATCAAGAAAATACACACAAACACACACACACACACACACACATACACACACACACACACACACAAAATATAGTGGATAGGATATGCCAAAAAATTCATAGTGGTCATCCATGTGCTCTACTGTATTAGTCTAAGTCTGTTCATTGATGCTATACAGACCACATTTTTACTTCAGTAATTGAAAGAGCACATTAATAATCCAATAAAGTATATTAAGTAGAAAATAGGCTGGGCGTGGTGGCTCACGCCTATAATCCTAGCACTCTGGGAGGCCGAGGCGGGTGGATCGCTCGAGGTCAGAAGTTCGAGACCAGCCTGAGCAAGAGTGAGACCCCGTCTCTACTAAAAATAGAAAGAGATGATCTGGCCAACTAAAAATATATATAGAAAATTAGCCGGGCATGGTGGCACATGCCTGTAGTCCCAGCTACTTGGGAGGCTGAGGCAGTAGGATCGCTTAAGCCCAGGAGTCTGAGGTTGCTGTGAGCTAGGCTGACGCCACGGCACTCACTCCAACCCGGGAAACAGAGCGAGACTCTGTCTCAAAAAAAAAAAAAAAGTACATTTTATGCAAATCTAACACAAACCAGAAAAAAAAAATAGCCAAATAACTGACTTACTCTGATTATCTCAACAGTCCTTGGCACCATGTCTGTGCCTATAAATAAAGAAGCAACACAGTTAACTTTTTAAAATTAAGAGATCACATATTTAGGATATAATATCATTCCACGAAATGGTATCATTTTCTAGGCCTTTCAAGAGAGGGACACAAAAGGAAAAAGGAATCACATCCTTTCTCAACATCCAGACTGGCAGCCAAGCCATCGGGGCCGTGTCCTCTATTCTAATGTGCTCTCTGTTTGAGATAGACATGGCCATAATCGTTGGGTCTCACAAAAGCTGATAGACTGTGACAGCAGCTGCCTGGAACATGTGATTAAATGCTTGGAGGATGAGCCCGTTGTGTTTCCTTGTACGTTTTTCTACCTTTCTCAAAGATAACCCTCCACCTAACAAAAGACTTAAAAAGACCCCATGCCCCACCCCCAGTATTCACACTTCTGACCGTCCAGTGACCAGGAATTTATTAACTTTCTCTTTGTAAACAGTTTTACTTTATGATGCACTCCAGCTTTCTGCTTTTCTGTTTTTCATGTGATTTGTGTACCGTTAAAGGCACATTCCCAAAAAGGACTCCCTATAGCGCTCGTTCCTTCAGGGCAGCCTTTCAGAACACTTGTGGATTACATGGCCAAGCTCAAAGATTTAAAAACATTTTAACTAAGATGAAAAGACTGTTTTACCAAATTGCTAATTTTTTCATTTTTTTTTTGAATTTAGGTAACAGGATGCTTTTGCCCGGGGTGTGTCCATGTAATACCTGAGTTCCTCTGGGCAGAATCTGAAGCTCTCTTTGTGCCGACCAGGTTTTGCAGGCCGGCGATGACGGGGGCAAAGGAGGGACGGCAGCTGCTGTGTGTGCTGTGCTGACTCCCCTGAAAAAAAAAAAGGACCCCAGCGGTCACCTGCGTGCAGACACTGACTTGGCCCTAAAATTTCATCCTCGTCACTGGTATTTCAATTACTGAGGTCACCATAACCAACTCACAGAAAATCCTGAAGAGGCCAAGAAAGAAAACAAAAATCACCCACACTTATTCTCTTACCACCCCAAACCAATCCCAGTTAAGTTTTGCTCCACTGTTTTCTCCATTACGTATGCTTTTATCTATGGTTGCAATCATCTAGGTACAGAATATACAATCATTTGAGCTGTTCTTGCTCCACATAAAATCACAAACATTTTCCTAGGTTGCTACGTAGTGTTTACATATAGTTAGTTGATGGGCACTATGTGTCATCTGGGGTTATGGTCAACATGTATCCCCTTATTACCTAAAGTGTATTATATATTTTGCTCAAACAAGTATAACAAAACCTAGATTGATAGAAACTTGACCAAACAAAACCCTCAATTGTAGGAGAAGGCAGCAAAAATCAAGGGAAAAAGGCTTTTTTAGAGATAACATTTTTTCCTTAAAGATTTTCCTAGAGTCAGTAATAATTTAGTCTAATCTGCTATCCCTCCATTACCTATCCTTTTATTCATTTAAATAAATAGCTGAAGTCTACAGCAGGTAGTCATTTATGGCTAGAGGTTATTCAATGAAAATAGCATACATAGTGAAGGCCCTTTCTAACACAGACAATATGGCCAACAATGAATAATTTTTCTACCAAATTATTAAGTCTATGCCTAACTGCCTATCAAAATTTTAAGTCAAGCCTAAGATCATTATTAGTTGATAAATTATAACTTGGTCCATTTCTTTTTTTTTTTTTTTTTTTGAGACAGAGTCTTGCTCTGTTGCCCAGGCTAGAGTGCTGTGGCGTCAGCCTAGCTCACAGCAACCTCAAACTCCTGGGCTTAAGCAATCCTTCTGCCTCAGCCTCCCGAGCAGCTGGGACTACAGGCATGTGCCACCATGCCTGGCTAATTTTTTTTCTATATATATTTTTAGCTGTCCAGATAATTTCTTTCTATTTTTAGTAGAGATGGGGTCTCGCTCTTGCTCAGGCTGGTCTCGAACTCCTGACCTCGAGCGATCCTCCTGCCTCGGCCTCCCAGAATGCTAAGATTACAAGAGTGAGCCATCGCGCCAGGCCTGGTCCATTTCTTTAACGATGATACAAATTGTTGAATATTTTAAATACGAAAAATTTCAAAATACAGAAAAGTTGAAAGAATTATATACACTAGACACCCACATAAACACCACCTAGGTTCCACAGTTAAAATTTTGCTATATTTTCTTTATCACACATCCATTTACCTATTCATCACTCAATTCATCTTTTTTTAAAGATTCATTTCAAAGTAAGTTTCAGGTATCAGCATACTTCACAGAGGATATATATATGTAAGGGAGTGTTTTTACAGTTTTCTTGAAAGGATATAATTTAAATAAATGCTACCATAATAGATAACTACTCAGACTTGAGAAAGTATAGCATATTATAATTTTTGCCTAAAAAAAATCACAGAACAATGTGTTTGCTGAGGCCTTTGTAAATATGGACTTTGCCTGGCTGAGGAAAAGATTCCTCAAGTGTTTTTTCCAATACACATTTTCCTCTGCAGAGTAGAGATACTTCTTCCTGGATGGTGGGAAAAGCCATTATAAAAGAAGAGGCTTGGTGGTCCCCAGGCTAGAAATTCTTTTCTTTTTTTTTTTTTTTTTGAGACAGAGTCTTGCTCTGTTGCCCGGGCTAGAGTGCTGTGGCGTAAAGCTCACAGCAACCTCAAACTCCTGGGCTTAAACAATCCTTCTGCCTCAGCCTCCCAAGTAGCTGGGACTACAGGAATGTGCTGCCATGTCCGGCTAATTTTCTTTTCTATATGTATAATTTTAGTTGTCTAGATCATTTTTTTCTATTTTTTTAGTAGAGACGGAGTCTCGCTCTTGCTCAGGCTGGTCTCGAACTCCTGACCTCGAGCCATCCTCCTGCCTCAGCCTCCAGAGTGCTAGGATTACAGGGGTGAGCCACCAAGCCCAGCCTAGAAATTCTCTCTTAATGAACCCACTTCCTATGGCTTAAGTTAACAAGTTATAATCTCCTTAGCCCTCAAAAGAAGGCACTGATCTTGTAACTCCCCAGAAGAAAATCTATGACCCTACAAGGTCCTGACCTCTTTAAATAGCTCTGGATGTGAAAATGTTGGCAATGGCATTTTCTTTTTGTCCACCAGCTTTTTGTCCACCAGGGGCAGGGTTTTCAACTCATGATGGTGGAAGACCCCCCCCCCCCTTTTTTTTTAACTACAGTCAGCTACCAGTCTTCTTCTAATTGGCCAAACAGGGCAAACTCTCATATCATCTCAGCCATAATTTTAAGGACAAGGGGTTGATAAAATATATTTACTATATTTTTTTAATTGAATTAAACTGCTACCCTCTGAAATTAAAATTCTGTGCAAGGTTAAAGGAAAGTATTTGATAATTTGTTCCATGTTTCTAAAATATGACAGCTCACATTCATATATCAGATAATTAGCTATGATGGGTTTTTTTTTTTTTTCGACATTTAATGATATAGCTTCTAAATTTGTTAGCTACGTATTTTTTTTTTTTTTTTTTGAGACAGAGTCTCACTCTGTTGCCCGGGCTAGAGTGAATGCTGTGGCGTCAGCATAGCTCACATCAACCTCAAACTCCTGGGCTCAAGCGATCCTTCTGCCTCAGCCTCCCGAGTAGCTGGGACTACAGACATGCGCCACCATGCCCAGCTAATTTTTTGTATATATATTTTTAGTTGGCCATATAATTTATTTCTATTTTTAGTAGAGACGGAGTCTCTCTCTTGCTCAGGCTGGTCTTGAACTCCTGACCTCGAGCGATCCACCCGCCTCGGCCTCCCAGAGTGCTAGGATTACAGGCGTGAGCCACTGCGCCCGGCCTGTTAGCTCCGTATTTAACCTGAGTGTGAACTTTATTAATCATGAAGATGCTCACATACATTCGACTGTATACATGAAACACATCATGAAGATGCTCGAGAAGGACAGAGACCCACCACTCTATCTGGCAGTCCAAACTCTCCCTGAAACACACAAACTCCTGTCACCCTCTGTGCCTTCGCGTATGCTACTCTCTCT
The DNA here is from genome assembly GCF_020740605.2 of Lemur catta. Taxonomy (NCBI): domain Eukaryota; kingdom Metazoa; phylum Chordata; class Mammalia; order Primates; family Lemuridae; genus Lemur; species Lemur catta. Next base: position 79,210,324 of record NC_059130.1, read on the forward strand.
GAGACACCTTCTCCTTCTTTTCCCCAGACCCCCTTTGGAGTGAGACTCAATGGAACCTCTCTTATACTCTGACAGGGACAATAATTTCCTCCTGCTTTCTAATCTCTGGGGTACAATGATGCTTTAAGGAAATCATTCAACCAACACAAGTCTTCCATTAAGGAAGAAGCCATGTGTAAAGCCTGGGATGGGGAGGATAAAGTACAAAAATACTACTTACAAAGGGGAAGAAGACATCTGCTGCTACCTTAACCTCAGACACTCCCACTCCAAGGCCCCTTTTGATCCCTTAGAAAAAGCCTAGAAATCAACTTGAGTATAGAACAACCCTCCTCTAGAGGGGCCTTCAAGCTGCATCTCCAGCTCCCACTGTGGATACAAGTCTGGTCAGAATCATCACTAACTGTTCACTCGTGGAATCTGACCGCAGCAGCATCTTAGGCATTTGCTGCCCATTATATTACATAACCCAGAAATGCACACACAAACATTCCAAACTTAACAAGCTATTTACTGGGTTTGATAGCTCTGAAGATGCCCTAAGACAAGCCAGGTAGTCTGCAATCCTATTTGGACAACAGTATATTTCCTCACTCATTTTCTAACACCAACGAGGCAAAAGACGCAACTAATAGCGTGTGACTAGATGCAGCGAGACATACCTATGTGCTAACCACAAAATCAGAGTATCTTCTCGACAGAGGCCTTCGAGAGCCTTTAAGTCTAAGGCAACCAGGGAGGACTAAAAGTCGTGTTTTTAACCTCAAAGCAAAGACCTATCCATAACCCACAGAAGAGAATAAGGAGTCACATGCAAGTTTCTATAGTTTCATTACATACCAAATAGGACTAAACACACAGTCTACCACCTTGATTTTGTCAGGCATCACAATGAAAAAAAATACAGTGAAATATACTTTCTTAAAAAAAAAAAAAAGTGGCACTTACATCAGCCTTGCAAATAAACATAAGATGTTTGCTAACCCACAAAATATCACCCACCGAGGCCTCTCTCCCACAGGGGAAACCCCCACACTTCGTTCTCTGAGGAATATACCATTAACTGCCCTCAGCATGTGCGAGTGGCTAGTCACAAGTTAACTTTATAGCAATATTTAATTGAATGAATAGAACAATGTTGTGCTAATGAGGGTCAAATTGCCACCAGATGTTGCCTGTTTTTTTTTTTTTAAATAAACACAGCTGTGGACATGCGCGCATACGCAATATAGAACTAATAGTAGGAGAGAAAAGTGGTTCTAAGGAAACATTTGCAGGCAATAAAGGAGAGAAAAATCTAGGGATTAATGATTTCTATCCCACCTTTCTTTTTATTTCAAACACATGAGAATACACTGAACTTGGTGCTGTGAATATGCTACGTAGGAGACATTATTTCCAAACAATCATTTATGAAATGGGGAACTTTCTCCCAATGGGGGTAGAGGAGTGAGTCGGTCTGACGGGAAGCCATCAACCACCTGACTGTTCTGTGATGTCTTCCTTGCCGAGGTCCACGAACCAGCTCGGAGTCTTCCAATCTCTAGCTGCACAAGACCCTGTGCACACTTGGGAAGGCAAGAACAGAATAGAAATGAAAAGCAGTAGCATGTATGTTCTAAAACACCATAGCAGAACCTCCACTCATCTCTGCAGCCATGAATCATAAAAGCACCAGGCAAAAGGGAAAGTCAGTAATCCAACAGCCAAACAAAACAACAGTAATTTAAAAACTCGACGGCATTCATCTCATGACTTCTATAAATGTGTTTAAAGAAAGGAATGTGTTCAATTCGTCTCTTTTCTCTTCCTTCCTCTTCTGATGAAAGTATTCATGAACAGCGAAATAATCAAGAAAAAGTGGTGAAGAGGACAGAAACATCAAATGTGCAGATAATCTACAAATACAGATCTTCTCTTGGGTAATAACTGATAGCTGACTTTATCAGGAAATCTGAATTTGAAAATGGAACAAAATTTGCCTTTACAAAAGCTTCCATGGCTATTTCTGAAACACGGAATAAAATGATGTACCTGGTTATAGTTGAATAAAAACTGTTAATCAGTTTCTTCCAAGGGAAGTAAGGTCCATGTGGCAGAGACACTTGGGAGTGGATTTTGAATCTTAACATCTCTGCAACTTCAGTGAGAAATGGCTTGGGCAGTAGAAAAACCACTTAAGCAGAGCTTTGTGATCTTGGGCATGTCATTCTTTTAATTATTATTATTTTTTGAGACAGAGTCTCACTCTGTTGCCCAGGCTAGAGTGCTGTGGTGTCAGCCTTGCTCACAGCAACCTCAAACTCCTGGGTTCAAGCAATCCTCCTGCCTCGGCCTCCCGAGTAGCTGGGACTACAGGCATGCGCCACCATGCCCAGCTAATTTTTTCTATATATATTTTTAGTTGTCCATATAATTTCTTCCTTTATTTAGCAGAGACAGGGTCTTGCTCTTGCTCAGGCTGGTCTCGAATTCCTGAGCTCAAACGATCCACCCACCTCGGCCTCCCAGAGTGCTAGGATTACAGGCGTGAGCCACTGCGCCAGGCCTATAATTATTTTTTTGAAACACGGTCTTGCTCTGTTGCCTAAGCTGGAGTGTAGTGTTGTGATCATAGCTCACTGCAGTCTTGAACTCCTGGGCTTAAGCAATCATCCCACCTTGATCTCTCAAGTAGCTAGAACTGTAGGTGCACAGCATTGCACCTGGCTAATTTTTTTATGTTTTTGTTTGTAGAGATAGGGTCTCACTGTGTTGGCCAGGCTGGTCTCAAACTCCTGGCCTCAAACGATCCTCCCACCTCAGCCTCCCAAAATGCTGAGATTCAGGTGTGAGCCACCATGCCCAGCTTCATTCCACTTTTTAAACTTCATTTGTGAAATGGAGGAATTGGTTTAGATAAGCTTTACCATTCCCTCAGGTAATAAAACCTGGAACTGATGAATTCACAATCACATGTTCCCTGACATAGCCCTAGGGGAGGAGGATGAATTCTGGGACTCTAGGAGAGCCCATCCCATCAAAGGTACGTAGAGGGCAATCATGGATACCTGGAATTCTCACAAGTGTGAAAAGCTAGCTTGGAAATCCCAAAGCAGGTTCCTTTCAATTCTGTTAGTCAATATAACAGAGCTTTCTTTTAAAACTATTCCTGATCACTTAAAATAATCAAAGATTAGATTTCTAGTAAAAACTAGAGTCCGCATGAAATCCAACCCATTTTATCACCAAGCTAGGTGGGAACAGTTCCCACTGGACTTCAGTTGTGCCAGCTGGGCAGGAAGCAGCCTAGCAACTCACCTTGAGGATGGTGGCCACGGTCTCCTGTGAGGCAGCTCTCACGTCCTCCCCATTCACAGACAAGATCTGATCTCCCTGAATCAATCTTCCATCCAGGTCTGCAGCTCCGCCTTTCACAATGTCAGAAATAAATACTCCGCTTCCATTTCTGTCAAAACCATACAACAGTGGGGTATTGGCACAACCAAGTATTTCCATGCATAACACATATGTGTGTCTGTGACTACACACACACACACACACTCTCCTGTTTTTCTCCAGTTTTGTTTTCTTTAACTTTGCTTTGATCATTGGTCTTTATTAGCACTTGGAGCCTCTTCAAGTTTTTTTTTATGGCTACATACTATTCTATGATGTTCCATGATTTCACTTATCAGTAACCTACTGATGGACATAGAGGTCATTCCCATTCTTTAGCTATCACAAACAATGTGCACTGAATATCTGCATGTATATCTTTAAGATAAATTCTTAGTGGTAGAATTGTTAGTCAAAGAGAATTATGAATTTTGAGAGCTAATACATTTGATCCTTTGCAATGGAAATTTCTGTGCTAAGGAATGTAAATGTTCCTTTCAAACTTAACCTGAAATACTGGTGCTGTATGAAAATCATTTCATCGATCCACTAAATGATAATAAAGGAAAAACCATTACTCTAAATGAAATCTTTGCAGGCATACACATGTGCCAAAACGAGAAAGCAAACTTCGACATTGGCTCTGTTAGTTGCTCTGCACCCAGATGTGCATTGATTTTTGTTTAGAAATGTAGGAAACTCAGCTTTTTTTTATAATGCATTTTCAGAGTGATGGTTTTATGGTGCTGAAGTAAAAAAATGAGATCATGACAGCACAATGCTTGGCAAAAATCAGTACTCAGAAACGGTGGCTAATACTTTTAATAACATCTTGGACTGTTGCACAAAAGCACTAGGCTAGTCACCAGAGGTCTGTGAGGGCACATAACATAACAGATATAAAACCAACTTGAATTCTTCCTAAGAAGACGGTTGATTCACTTTAAGGCCATATTGGGATATCACTGGGAAATCCTACAGCCCTGTTGGAATAAATACATACTAGATACATAAAGCCAGTAAACCATGGAAGCTAGACTTACAGTTCAAGATACTACTTACTTTCCGAATTCACTGCAAGAGAGAAATTTACTAACATCATGCTTGAAAAAATACTGTAATTCTCATTACATGGGATGTAATTCTCATCCCATGGGTAGGCAGTACAGACTCCAAAAGCGCAGCCTAGCCACAGAATCTACATACCTACATTTTTGGTACAAACTATTATTTTTGAGACATCTTTCTTTTTTTCCTTTTATGAGAGACAGGATCTTGCTATGTTGTCCAGTGGCTATTCACAGGCCTTATCATAGAGAACTCCTGGCCTTGAGTGATCCCCCCACTTCAGCCAACCAATTAGCTGGGACAACAGGCACACACTACTATGCTTGGCCGGACATCTTTCTTTCTTTCTTTTTTTTTTTAAGACAGAGTCTCACTCTGTTCCCTGGGCTAGAGTGCTGTGGTGTCAGCCTAGCTCACAGCAACCTCAAACTCCTGGGCTCAGGTGATCCTTCTGCCTCAGCCTCCCGAGTAGCTGGGAGGACTACAGGCATGCACCACCATGCCTGGCTAATTTTTTCTATATATATATATGTTTTTAGCTGTCTGTATAGTTTCTTTTCTATTTTTAGTAGAGACGGGGTCTCGCTCTTTCTCAGGCTGGTCTCGAACTCCTGAGCTCAAACGATCCGCCCGCCTCAGCCTCCCAGAGTGCTAGGACTACAGGCGTGAGCCACCGCACCCGGCCAGGACATCTTTCTTAATAGAAAACTACTGTCACGAAGAATTTATGTTTATCTCTTAACTATATCTACTCAACTAGTTTTAACATAGTATGAAATTAGCATGGTGTTCCATCCCGGAGCAATTTTTTTAACCTAACATTGTATACATCTACCTCTTGATACTAGCTGTTTCTTGAGTAGGGTTGCTTTAATTCACCTCTGCAAACCTCAGATCTACTAGGTAATTCTGCTACTTGAAAGAACCTTGCTAGCCGCTCTTACTCTGTAAGGAAATATAACGGCCTGGGTTGATTGGGCTTGGAGTTCTATCATGATACGACAAGTTTTTCCATAAGACCTTGCTCAGGAATATTACCTATGTTGTTCACATATTTATAATATCTTCGTTTCAGCAATCCCATCATTAATTTAAATTAGGCTTTATCTTTCAGTGCCCCCAGAACTCTGAAGGAAAAGGCAGATCTTGACCTGCACAGCATGTCTTTACCGTTTGCCAACGATGCTCAGGCCCAGTCCTCGGCCGGCTTTCTTCTGCAGATCCACAGGGAACATCTCCAAGTTTTCCTCGTCCCTGTAGTGTGCCTCGTCTCTATACACCACCAGCCGCACCTTCTGGGGGGTCTGCCTCAGAGCTGTGATGGCTTCTTCGTGGCTGGAGCTCCTCAGGTCAATCCCATTAACCTAGAACAACAGGCATCTGAGATGGGCTACTGACAGCAGAGTGTCTGCTTGAACTCCTTGAACCAACCAGTAAAGAATCTCCAGAAATTTCCAGCCATTCCCAAAGCACACAGGTGGTGACTACCAGCAGTACAAGCTGTTTCAAACGCAAAGGAGGGGACCCTTTCAATCCCTCACCCCACGTAAGCACAGAGTGTGGATTAGTACACATGACGATGCAATTGTACATAGCTATGACCTTCACCATGGCACGGATGGAGAGAGCATGTGCACACGAGGGAGCGTGCAGGGAACTAACTAGCTCGTTGAACTGACATCAAAGGGAAAGAAATATTAGTGTTTGGGCAGCATTTTTACACTCAGTTTGCTTATTGGATTGGACATCCTCACTCTTACCTGCTCACATCACAACTACTTCAGAACAGGTCCAGAAGGAAATGAGGGACCAGTATTCCCAACAGTGTCAAAGACCCTCTAAAGTCTCCTCATTTGAATCTGGATCCGAGCGAGCACAGATAGGACCCTGCACCAGACAGCAGTGCGCTGGGAACAGCACTCTGATTCGGGCAAGCCAGGTAATTCGGGCAAGTCGTGCACCCTCTCTGGGTGTCTGTTCCCTTCCTATTAAGTGGAGACTACAGCCAACTTATTTTTTACTTAAATACCTCTATAGTGCTTGTGTGCTGGCCCTTTAGGATTATTTACTCATTTAATCCCTATGTGAACTCTCCGAAATAGATACCGCTATTATTGCCATTTATAGGTGAGGAAACTGAGCCATGGCCAGGTTAAGGGACTTGACCAAGGTCACATAGCTGGCAGGTAGAGGAGCCAAGGTTTAAACCCAGACAACCTTTCTACCTGGAGACCCTGTTCCACGCTGCCTCACAATGTGCTCTTAGAATGGGTTACTGGATCCCCCTGCCACAAAGTCAAGTACTGACGTTGGTTACCACGGAGAAATTAAGGAGCAGAGTAGCCCTTGGACTCAAAGGAAGGGAGTCAGGGGCCATTTCCTCAAGGTCACAGCTGAGAAAAGAGCCAAAATCACGGGAAGGATGGGCCAAGGCCACAGCCAGGCAGACGGCTGAACGGGTGAGACCCCGTGATGTTGGTGCCACTCGTTCTTCCAGTCCGGCCTTTGGAGGCCAAGCCAGTCTCTGAACCTCCATTCCCTCATCAGTGCAAGGCTTTTCCAGTGTTAGCGTTTGAAAGACTAAGCACCCGTGGCACAAAGCACAGTTACAGAGAAAAGAGGAAAGAACGAACCCTTCATAGAGAAGGTGGCTTCTGAGCTGTTGTTTAAAGCTGATTCTATGAGCTATGAAAATGTTTAAAAGCCAAATTTTTCAAGCTGTTTTTTTTCCTGGTGTACCTTGGTGGCTTTTGTACTCACTTAGGTGAACTACATCCAGAATAACAGTGGTTAAGAACATGGGTTTTGAATACAGATGGACTTTAGTTCAAATGCTGATTCCAGCTTACTGGCTATGTGAAACTCTGTGTAAATTACTTAAGCCAAGCTTCTGCTATGTGATCTGTGAATCAGAGATCATAATAATGATTTCTACTTAGTGTTGTAAAGATTAAATGGAATAAACCCCATAAAGCATTTGACACAGGGCTTGGCACATAGTTACATTCAATATAAGTGAGAAGTTGTTATTTTACAAGGAATTGAAGTAACTGTGGCCAGGGCTGTTTTCCTCTTAGCATGATCACTGTTATGTTAGGCCTATGAATCTTTGTGAATTAAACCCACAGAACAAAGGGGAAAGCAATATTTCCAGGAAACGTGGTCTGAGCTGATTATTTTCCTGTATTCCAATAGATGGCACACAAGACCACTTCTGTTGCTCAATTCCAAAAAAATAAAAAGGTTACTTCCACGGACTGAAGGCAAACTTTCTAAGCCTCTAAATACCTTTTGAAGGGCCTTAAAAGATATACTTTTAATTAAAAGCACTGTCATTAAGCTCTAATATTACTAAAGCACTTTCTACTAAATTCCAGCATTAAGGTGTGTGCTCAGATCAAAGTGATCTAAGATCACAGTTTCCATTTGCTCCTCTGCTTAACAAGACATCACTGAATGTGCCAATGAGAGAAGTATGGCTGTGTGGCTAGAACGTTGTGTGGTGATGGATTACGTTAAGTGCCTTCTGGAAGCAGCGGATGCATTATTTGTAACACTGATTAGAGAGCAGGAGGGTGGAATAGCAAGGCTCCCTATTTGAGAAGGGCCTTGGGAAGCCCCAGCTGTTAATGGGAGTGCATGGCACCCCTTGGGTAGGACAGCCAAGTGGGGAAATGGGTGAACCAGAGCTTGAGAAGGAAAGGATAATTGAGCTAGGATGGCAGGTCCTCATTATTTTATTCCACCAGGAAAACCAGGCTTTCACTCTCTACTCTTTCTGCTCCCACTTGCATCGAAATAGAAGGGGATAATGGCAGTTTGGGTAGGATAAGTGGAGGGACTGGCCTAAAGGGGAGAACTGGAAAGAAGACATAGTCTGTTGCTCTTTATAGAATCATAAATTCTATCATGCCCAAACATTACTAGACTAAATCCGTGGAGGCAAAATCTGGCTTGTCTTAATTTTAACATGGGGATAGTATGAAAACCATGGAAGGCCAGCTTGCAGAATGCAGAAGACTTTCCTGAGTGGAAAGGCCATCGTTTGGAAAAGCAGTGATGTAGGGTGGTCTTGTTTCACGGTCTCAAAATATTCCTCCCAAGCTGGCCTGTCTTCTCAAGGCAACCTGCAGGCCACAGGCCGATTCTGCATCGTTACGCATTTGTACTCACCAGCCCTAACTAGAACCAGTCCTGAAGCAGAACCTAAAGCTGCTTAGAAAGGAAACACGTTATGGAACCAAACTGAGAGCTGCATTTTTCAACTGAACACGTGTTATACTCTTATGCACTAGATCCTGTCTGAAGTGAGAGAGGAGCTTATACTGGCCATCTTTCAGGGGAAGTATAGACCGTCCATCCTGGTTAGATAATACAATTCTGCTACATGCCAGGAAATGGTTAACTTGATCTTTTAACTTCTCCTTCCACTTACAACAAATTTGTTTCTTCATGTTCATCCTTACTGAGTGTTCACTTGTGCATGAATACGCTTTAATAGAAGAGAGCAGCTACAAAGGTTCTATCTGATAAAATAGAAATAGTTTAAAAAATCTTTATTGAGGTATAATTGATATAAACTGCACATATTTAAAATGTATAATTTGATAGGTTTTAACATATGTGTATTTACACCTGTGAAGCCATCACCACACTCAAGATAATGAACACACTAGATTTAGTTTCAAGTGAAAATTATAATTTGTAGACTTACAATTAATATAAAAATCAAGGCATATATGCATCTGAATTATTTTTAATATTTATTCATCTTAAAAAGCCAATTGAGATAAGACCAATTAATTAGAAAATCTAGGGAGGGAAAAACAAAAACTCCAAACTCCTGACCACTAAAAAACTGTGTTGTGCTAACACAGTCAAGCCAATTCCCAAAGAGGCCTCGCTTATTTTTCTAACCTCATACACTTGTACGTTAATGAACGTACTGGGACTGTGTCCTAATCCAATGACGAAGCACAGTAAAGGCCTGCAGAGAAACCCTGTAATTTGGTCTGATTTTAATTTGCAGTCAGCCTGGCCTCTCCTTTAACCCCTTCTCACCTATGTTTCCTGCCCTTAATTATATCTCTGGTTTCATCTTGGGAGGCAGAAATGAACCACCAAGGGGATAAATAAAATTCTGTGATGTCATTCATAATGTGCCATATTAAAGTTGCAAAGCAAAAATGCATATGGCCACCATAAAATTCTAACTATTCCATTAAATTCATGCAATGAAATAAATAAATGTTGCCTAAAGGTTTCACACCATCGAGAAAGCTCTTTAGTTCTGCCTACCAGGACACAGGGCATTGGCTTCCCATTCACCCATTCCCTAGCTCAGACACTGCCTGCTTTGGTACTTTTTCAAAGGCTTTAACAACTTTGCTAAATGAGAGTCAATTTGAAAAAGTTAAGCATTTCAATTTTAAATAAGTAAAACATACCACCTAAAGGGAGAAGATTCCACATCTTTACCAACTTGAAAACACTGGTGGCAAGGCATGAACCACCATTTGACATAAAGACTTTTTAGGATTAAGAAAATAATATTTAAGCTGCAAGAAGGTCTTTAAAATATCAGGTGTATATGTTTATGTATGTGTGTCCATACATAAGTGGTTTTAGGAGGGAATTTAGTAAGGCAAAAGAAATCAAATTGCAGTATTATATAGTTCCATTTGATGTTAAAATTATAGAACTACAAGCTGCATTTTTCCGTTTAATTAGAAGAAGCATTCGCAGACAGCTGTAGATTGATAATGTGTCATGATTCTAAACCAGCAAATTGTTTGATGTACATTGACAAAAAAGAATACATGTTTTGCTAAATGGGAAAGAAATCAGTGAAGATGTAGCTGAGTAGGAGACAGATAAATTGACTTTGTGGATGAGTTAGCACATTTACTGATATAAAATAAAATTCAAAGTGACATACCTCTAGTATCTGGTCACCAGCCCAAAGCCTTCCATCTCTGGCTGCTGCTCCTTCTTCATAAACTTCGTGTATAACTATAGCATCCTTTAAAAAACATTCTTATTAATTTTCAACAATCACAAATGTTTCCTTAAGCAAACAACCAAACCATAGTCAGTGACCCATAATTTGCTATTTGCTAATGTTATATTTTATTTGACATAAAGATAAACAAAATACACAGTCATGATATATTCAGACATACAATTAAGTTTCCCTAAGATTATTATTTCATCCCTTTAGAACTGGCTTTGCCTAATATTTCATGTGAAACTTCTTCCATGTGTTTTACTGTTAACCCTGTACATTGCTGCTGTGTATGAACTTGAGGTGAACTATGTGTCATTCTTATTTACATTTTATGGTGTAGTTTAAAACATGGTTTTAGGTATTTATTGGTATTCAAGGATTTGGCATAGATGTGTGGCCTGATGGAGGGGGTTGGCCAGGCCTCATTACTTGGGCAATGAAAGAAAAGAACTTACTGGAATGAACTGGTGCTGGAGGACAAAGCACAGAGTAGGGGAAAGAGCATAGATAGGCCTAGGTGTAAGATGGCTATGGGTTCGAATCCTGCTCTGCCATTTTGTTATCTTGGGCAAATGAACTCCTCTGAACTTAGCATTCTGAGCCATCAAATGAGGACAGCGATATCTATGGTAGGTAAGCTTTGGTTGAGAAAAGGGTTTCATGGCTAATGAATTAAAAAATAATTTGTATCTCTTCAAATTATTATAACCTTAAATCTTCTTATCATCATAAAAATAACATGTACCAATGGAAAGGACTCAGTCAATACCACAGAGGGTTGCAAACCACAAAAAGAGACTGTTTCCCACCCAGACTCTCAGTTCCACTCTTCAGAGACAATTACCACCAACAGTTTCCTAAGGATCTCACTAGGTAATTTACATTTATACACCCAAATATTTATATATTTTTCCCATTCCAGCAGCTGTAGTTTAAAAAGAAAATTTATATATTTTGGTGAGACTAGTCTAAAAACATTGAGTTTGCTCACACTACTTTTCCCTCTTCTCCCCTCCTGTGGAGCAAGTAGTCAAGCTTCGAAATTCCATGCTTCAGGGATTTTTGTGGAGCTGAAAATCGAAGCAACCAGAAGTGATTGGCTCTTTCTGTTTTTAATAAAACTGAAGGGCACTGAAAAGATTATGTTGAATGGATTATGCTAGGTGTCTTGGAGGGCTGCTGGGAGAGGGAAAAGCTTTCCAGAGGAGATTAGAAACAGAGACCAGTGGGCTCCACGGTGAGGATTTGAGTCCTGTAGTGCTCAGGGGCCCCCCATTCCCTGCACCCAGCTCATACACAGCAGTTTTAAGACCCTGCAGGCAACGGTCAAGGGCTGACACCTCTAGGGTCGACCGTAGGCATGACAGACCCCAGCCTTGAAAGAAGTCTGGTGTCCTAACCACTGGGGCCCGCCAGCAACAGGCCTTCTGGACTTGAAGAGATCGTGTAGGCTGGGGCAAGGATGGGCCTGGACCGATGGCAAATGACCACAGAGCCTTACCAATGTCTGGGTGCTTTGTTAAGAACCTTTTTTTTAAAACAAATTTTCTTTTCCTCTTTTTTCTCTCTTTGTATTATGTTTCTGTTTTGAATTTTCTTTGAAATCTTTGCAGCCAGCTTTATTAAAAACCTTGAGAGTTAATGAGCCACCAAAATGGCTGAGGTTGAATTTCACCTTAGTCCCGAAGTATGGAGCCTCAGAATTATGTTCATAGAAAGTAAAGAAATACGTATTTCTTGCAAAAATATAACAAAATAGAAAAAAAAAATCCAAACCAAACCTACTTTCTTTTCTTTTCTTTTTAAGAGATGGGGGTCTTGCTATGCTGCCCAGGCTGGCCTCGAACTCCTGGGCTCAAGCAATCCTCCCGCCTCAGCTTGGGAGCTAGGACTACTGCATATCTCCTAGTGCTAGGCTTAGTTTAAAAAAAAAAGAATAGGAAAAAAAAAAAAGGTTCCTATACATATCTGGAGTAGAGAAACAACAAAAGAAAACAAGAGGTCTATAACTAGATAACCCATCTGGATTCCAAAAACCTTTATAATACTAAATACAGTATTTTCATTTTATCACTAGACAGTTCTGGAAACATTCTTCATTATAGCAATTAGAGAGGAAGCCCCCAAGAGCCAGGAAAGATTCCTTGATCCAGATAATTTACTCTTTGGATTCTGCACCAGTAGATTTTTAGACCATTCTTTAACTATGACTTACGAAATTTCCAGACCCAGGGAGCATTTACACTGCCAAGCGTTTGTTTCTCTGAACTATTGCAGGGGAATGATTTGGAGGAAACTTGCTCTTTCAGTGGCTTGCAGTGATCCCAACAACACTACCAAGATCCCACCAAGGGCCATTTGTATTAAGGTAGTGCAGGAAGACACTAATGCAGACTCCTGGCAACTCCCGTGTGATAATGCTGGTTTGCAAAGCTTGGTGCCCAAACACCCTATCTTCACTGTATTGGGAGAATCACACATTAAACCCAGACTATGCGTGGTTTTTACAGAGCTTCATTTTTAGTGTGAACTTCTTTGATCTTGGAACGCTACAAAAGTCAAATGGAAAATTTCTGTTCATTCATATTCAAAAGGAAGAAAAAGACCCCATGGAGGTTTTATTCCATAAAAATGGTCTAAATCCAAAACCCTTAGATACTTCCTGGTGCTTACTGAACTATCATGCATAAAGGAAAAATATATTAATAGTCTCTAATGCTGAACTCACTGCCAACCATCCGTTTTTGGTCCATAATTCTTTCAGTATGAACAACTCCCCACTTGTTTCTTTCCTTTTGCTTGACTATGGCTGTAATTTCTCTAAAAGTTATGAGTGAAAATACAAGAAAACATGAGACACTGTGCCCTGTGAATAGGAAAAGGCCCCATTTCTTACCATGTGCCCTCATGTTCTATGAAGATGTGGTTTCGGGCAGTTGCATTAACAGGGGGTGCTAGAGGTGAGAGGTGGGGACCAAGAGCTAAATCAGAAATGTGGGCTGGTGAATAGAAATGAAAAATGATTTATTTTTGGAAACTTGTGCACTTCACAGAGTAGGACAGAACAGTCAAAAACATACTGGGCTGAGATATTTTAGGCATCTATTTTGTGAGTAGATGAAATAATGGGTCATTAATGAAAGATTGACCTTTGTTATTATTATTTTTTTTTTTGGAGACAGAGTCTCACTCTGTTGCCTGGGCTAGAGTGAGTGCCGTGGCGTCAGCCTAGCTCACAGCAACCTCCAACTCCTGGACTCAAGCGATCCTCCTGCCTCAGCCTCCCGAGTAGCTGGGACTACAGGCATGCGCCACCATGCCCGGCTAACTTTTTATATATATATATTTTTAGTTGTCCAGCTAATTTGTTTCTATTTTTTTTCAGTAGAGACAGGGTCTCGCTCTTGCTCAGGCTGGTCTCGAACTCCTGAGCTCAAACAATCCGCCCGCCTCGGCCTCCCAGAGTGCTGTGATTACAGGCGTGAGCCACCGCGCCCGGCCAACCTTTGTTATTTTTAATACAATGTGTGGAGTTGAGTAGAGACATGATTCTTTTCTCCTCATTGGATATCCCAAATGTTCCTGCTTTTGAGCTATTCAAGCAACACCAGCTCCGAGTGCCTTCTCCCCCGCCAGCCCTCCCTCCCTATCTCTGCAGGTGTAAATAGCATTCCTCCACCCGAGAATGCCTCAGTGACTCCAGCCTACCAATACCAATGATTTCTACAGCTCATCTCTTCCAGAGCAGTCTATTAATCAACCACCCTGTGGGTGGGTGGCTGGCTTTCTCGGGAGAGGCTACAGAGGCAAATGGTTTAGAGCTAGGCATCTGGAGTCAGACCTCCTCTGTCCAAATCTTGGCTCTGCTACTGCTGGCTGTGGGAAGACTATTAACCTCTCCAGGCCTCAGCTTTTTAGATGGTTTTAACAACATCATCTACCAATAAGGCATTCTGTACAGTGCCAGCACGCAGTAAGGGAGTGATAAATGATATTTTTAATAACATGTCTGTTCTCATTTAACATCTATGTGGTATAGATGCTACCCACTTTCCATTTGTGTCATTTAATCCTCATAACGACTAAGCAAGTTCAGTGTTATTTGCCTCATTTACAGTTGGAGAGCTGGAAGCTCATCAGGGTTCAGACTTGACCAGGTCTCTGCAGCTTCTAATTAGGAGATGAAATTGCAACCCGGGACTGTTGAACACCAAAGCCTGTGCTCCGACCACGAGAGCAAGCTTCTCATCTGTTTTGACTATTTTGTTTTGCACTTGTACAACAGCTAACTTGGGGTTTTTCCATATGGCCTCAATTCTGTTGAAATATTGTCACCCCAACTCCTCAGCAGAAACCCTGAGGGCAAAGGTTGATCATTTTATAGAGAGTGAATAAAAAGGCAACTTGTGGAAGTGGAAATCGAAGCCTCTGACTTAATGAGGTGAGGTGATGATCTATGGCTCTCACCAGCTGGTGCCGGTGCGTGACCAGGGGTCTGCACCACATAAAGCACGATGCGTGGGCCCCTCCTCGCCCCAGCACACAGCCCCTCTCTTAATTCCATTTGTTACTCTTGTGTCTTCCCTCCCTTCCTTTTAGCTTTTCAGGTCTGTTTCTGTGCACCTGCATTATTCATTACGTGATTTTTTTTTTCTACAGGAGGGTATGAAACATTATCGTGATGAATTGATATGCAAAATAAAAACTTGTTCAGTCCAAGAAAGATTAATCTCTATTAATTAATGACACAGACCTGAGGATCATTTATAGATGATCAAGACTGACACAGAGTCAAAAACCAATTTCCTCCAGGTAGTTGTATGATTTTCACTGGGACAATAGACATTTAAGTAAGATGACCTATTTCCTTACTGCCTGAAACAAGACCAACAAGTTCCTTGAGGATGCTTCATTTTTTTTTTTTTTTTAATTTTTAGAGACAGGGTCTAGCTCTGTTGCCCGGGCTGGAGTGCAGTAGCACAATTATAGCTCACTGTAGCCTTGAACTTCTGGGCTCAATGGACTGCAGGAGTATGCCACCATGCCTGGCTAATTTTTCAAAATTTTTTTGTAGAGACAGGATCTCTCTATGTAGCCCAGGCTGGACTTGAACTCCTGGCCTCAAGCGATCCTCCTGCCTCAGCCTCCAAAAGTGTTGGGATTACAGGCGTGAGCCACCATACCCAGCTAGACACTTTAAATCATTCATTTGACTTGCTAACTCTAGAGCTAGCGAAAAATTTAATCAGTGAGTGGAGACTCTTTCAGAATGGCTTTTTTCTTCATCAGAAGCATCAGGCAAGATTTCAGCAAAGTGGGAAGAGTCTTCTGCTTAAAAACTTCTTCCTCACCAGTCTGTGTCTGAAATGCCTTTAACTGAGGAAAACCCTCTTTATTCCACAATTAGAGATAATATTAAAAAAAAAAAAGACAAGCAGGAAGAAGTAGCTAGCTAGAAAATTCATTGTATTGTTTAAGGACTTCTGTCTTCATGTCTCCATTCCTAAAAGTATGTAGCTGCTAAACCCAAAATAGCAAACACTGAAAAGTTTCTCTCTAGCACCAGTCTCACAACCACCTAACTTCCCTATCTAGAAACAAACAGTATGAAGTTTCTTGTGTATTTTTACAGAGATATTCCATATACCTACATTGGAAGTATGAAGGGCTCCAAGTATTTGAAGATTACACCCTCTTTATCTGCTACCACCTTTGTTTCATAAAATTCCACTTGAGCCATCCAAGTGCCACCTCTTCTATGAAATCTTCTCTGACTCTCTCCCCTGGTAAAGTTGATTGTTCTTTCTTGTGGGTCACCACTATACCTCCTAGTATTATTGAACTTATTACAGTATCACCATTGCTTGTTCATGGATCTATGTCCCATACCATTTCCCATCCTTGATGGAACCCTGCAGGACAGGGGCTGCTTCTAATTCATCTTTGTATCCTGGTAGGTACTTTGTATCAAGTAGGCACTCAATAGATGCTCATTAAATGATTATCAAGAAATTGGCTGGGCGCGGTGGCTCACGCCTGTAATCCTAGCACTCTGGGAGGCCGAGGTGGGTGGATCGCTCGAGGTCAGGAGTTCGAGACCAGCCTGAGCAAGAGTGAGACCCCGTCTCTACTAAAAAATAGAAAGAAATTATCTGGCCAACTAAAATTACATATAGAAAAAATTAGCCGGGCATGGTGGCGCATGCCTGTAGTCCCAGCTACTCGGGAGGCTGAGGCAGTAGGATTGCTTAAGCCCAGGAGTTTGAGGTTGCTGTGAGCTAGGCTGACACCATGGCACTCACTCTAGCCCGGGCAACAGAGCGAGACTCTGTCTCAAAAAAAAAAAAAAAAAAAAGCAATTGTCTGGAGTTAGAAAATGGGATCCAAATGACTCAGAAAGGGGAGGCTGGAAGTAAGTTGTAATCTTACCCCAACTCAACCAAGTGCTGGGGTTTGAATGTCCCCTCCAAAGCTCAAGTTGAAATTTAATTGCCATTGTGATGGTGTTAAGAGGCAGGGTCTTTAAAAGGTGATTAGGTCATGAGGGCTCTGCCCTCATGAATAGATTAATGCTATTGTCTAGCAAGTGGGATCCTGATACAAGCAAGAAGTCTGGCCCGGTTCCCTCTCAGTCTCATGTGGTCACTTGTGCTTAAACTTTGTGCCATGGGATGACGCAGCATGAAGGCCCTCACCAGATGCTCGTTCCATGCTCTTGGACTTCCCAGCCTCCAGAATTGTGAGCTAAATATATTTCATTTCTTTACAAATCACTCAGTCTCAGGTATTCTGTTATAGCAGCAGAAAATGGACTAAGACATCAAGTTTCTGAGGATAAATTATTAGTGACACACAACCAAAATACCTATCACAAACAATGTTAAATCCATCTGAATTTCCAGACAATTTACTTTAGCTCAGAGGGCAATTTAAAGTGACCAAGTAAAAGGAACTTAATTGTTACTGAGTCCCACAAAAATCTCAGATCCCTCCAAGGGGATTTAAACTCTGAATTGCTAGAAAAGAATTTCGTAACATGCAATAGTATATCCTCAGACAGAGTCAAAGTCATCAGGCACTTTGGCCCATCAATCACCATTTTCTTTATTGTTCAGGCTGCCAACAAGTAGATAAAGTAACTCATAAACACACCAATCATTCAGCAAAAGGCAATTTTATTGTCACAATAGACCCATAACACTTAAAGAAGCCATGTGTTAGAAAAATTAACTAAAGGTCTCCTGTGGGCTGAAGGATATCAATAAGTAGTACTCTTTTATGGGTGAACTATTTGAGTAAAATGAAAATTTACATTTCTAGATATTCAGAGGATTGTTTTCACAAGCATTTTAGGATGAAATTTTGACAAATAATTATATGTAGATACTATTATAAGGAACTATGCATATATGCCTTAATTACACTGCTTGCAGGCATGTTTTACTTAATTTTATCACTCTGGAATTAAACCCAATCTTTGCCATACTCATAAAAGTCCCTACCTGCACTCCCCACAAAAAAAAATCCTAAGGGACATTTTAACTATAGAAAAGGTTCACATTAAATTTCACATTTAGGTGGAAAACATATTTACCAGTGACCCAAAAAATGGTATTATGTGTTATTACCCTGCTTTAAGGGAAAAATCCCCTCTAACAAGAAAAATGACCCAAAAAATGGTATTATGTGTTATTACCCTGCTTTAAGGGAAAAATCCCCTCTAACAAGAAAAATCCATGAGGACCAAAAGATATATTAAATATATTATAAATAATAAAATGGGCATTTTTTTTTCCTTTGAATGAAACTATGGTTCAGATCTGTGGCCTTAGAGAAGGGATGCTAGTTTTCAACCCCATTTAATAGAGTTCTCCTCTATGGCTATCCCTGTTCAGATATCATCAAGACAGTCGTGTCCTCTACGCAGTTGACTACTTTCTCAGCAGGAAAGCTAAACCAATGAGGGGTGTTAAAATGGTGGTGGTGGTAAAATCCTCAAGCCAGTCCTATACAGACCAAAACTATACCCAAACCTACACTGAAAAACACATGGGTATGGATTAAGTTACTGATTTGTGATGTCTATTGCAGTTACAGAGTTTAAACAGAAAGTGTTAGGTTAAAACTGTTAAAGTAAATCTCACTTGAGCAGAGTTGATAGGCTCCAAACCATATTAATATAAATGAAAGGACGAATGTCTTAGAACATGATTCTTTTCCATCTCAAATCCTCTGTGACCAATTTTTTAAAAAAAACAAAGCTTCCATGGCATCATTCGATTAGAATGTGATTTGAACAAAATGTGCAGTAGTGTGTGAAAGAAAAGACTCAGGACTAGGGGGTCAGAGAAGTCACATTTTCTGATAGCTCTGCAGGTAACCAACGGGCTCACTTTGTTCCTGACCCTTAACGTTAGGAGTAAACTACGGAGTTGAACCACATGACTTCTAAAGGCACTCCAGCTCTAAAATTCTAGGCCTCTGTGAATCCAAATATTGTGCAAAGTAGAGCAGAAAAAGTCATTGTTTTACACAAATGTTTAGGCTCTGCCTAGGAATAAGACCCCCTTTCAAAGGTCAAGCCGGAAGAATCCTAACTCCTATAGGTCTAGGGAACAGAAAGATGTGGGGGCTGCAGTCAGACTGTGTATTAGTTATCTCTTGCTGCAAAACTTAGTGGCTTTAAGCAACAACTATTTACTTGTTCATAAATCTGTGTGTTGGCAATTTGGGATGGGCTCAGCTGAGGAGTTCCTCTGCATTATGTTGCATCACTTAGGTTCTCATGTGAGTTTGCAGTCAAGTTGGCTGGGGCTGGCTGTGTCCTGGATGGTCTTACTTTCATGTCTGGGGCTCTCTCCCTCCATGTGGTCTCTCCACATGGTGTCTCCTGCTCTGAGAGGCCAGTCCAGGCTTGTTCACAGGGTGGTGTTTCAGGAGGGCAAGAGCTAAAGCTGAAAGGCCTCTTGCGGCCAAAGTGTAGAAGTCACGCAATGTCCCTTGGCATGCTATTGCTCAAAGCAAATCAATAGGCCAGACTGGATTCAATGAATCTGGGAAAAGCTGCATAAAATTTATGGTCAATTTTAATCTGCCACAGAGGAATTTTCCAGCTTGTAGACAGTGGAAGGCAGCAATGTACGGTGGGATGAATACTGGCTATGGCAGATAAACCTGTGTTCAGATTTTAGCTCTGCCACTTATCATAGCTTTATGATACTTCCATTAAGTTATTTAAGCTCTTGGAGCCAGTGTTTCTGCCTCTATAAAATGGAACTAATATATCCTACCTTTTAGAGTTTGAGGATGAAACTCTAAGTGTCAGCCAAATAGTAGGTGTTGAATAATTGCTAATGGGGGTCCCTAATATATAGATAGTTTTAAGGGGCATAGGTCTAGTACATAAAGGGAGGAATACATCTGTGTCAGAGTGGTCAAAATTCCTGACTCTAAGGATGAATGACACTACTCTTTATCCATTTTTTCATTTCCAAGTTTCCTGTTATTATAGTGATCTCAAAACATAACTGATTGTTTCTTTTCAGGAAGGATTATGCTACAAGGTTATTTTAGGTTATTTTTCTTATCTTTTTTTTTTTTTTTTTTTTTGAGGCAGTCTTGCTCTGTTGCCCGGGCTAGAGTGAGTGCCGTGGCATCAGGCTAGCTCACAGCAACCTCAAACTCCTGGGCTTAAGGGATCCTCCTGCCTCAGCCTCCCGAGTAGTTGGGACTACAGGCATGCGCCACCATGCCCGGCTAATTTATATATATATATATATATATATTTTTAGTTGTCCAGCTAATTTCTTTCTATTTTTTAGTAGAGACGGGGTCTCGCTCTTGCTCAGGCTGGTCTCGAACTCCTGAGCTCAAATGATCCGCCTGCCTCAGCTTCCCAGAGAGCTAGGATTACAGGCGTGAACCACCGCGTCTGGCCCATTTTAGGTTATTTTTCTCAAGTACGGATTGCTCAGGACTAAGCCCAAGTACTATTTGTATGCCAACATTTCTAAGCCGTACTATAGGAGTCCTGGTCCCAAACATTTTGATTTTTCTGTTTTAGGTAAGTATAATCTTCACTCATCATGGATTGCATATCTGTGAATTTGCCTACTCGCTAAAATTTACTTGTAACCCCTAAATCCATGCTGTCAGCACTTTCACCGTCATTCTCAGACATGAGCAGAGTGGTGAAACATTTGAGTCCTCTGATTCCCCCGTTCCTAGTTGAGGTTGAACAAGGCGATATTTTGCTTTCAGCTCTCATACTGCAAAGTACCCTTTGCGTGGTCTACTTAGTGTCACATTTTTCGCATCTTTGTGCTTTTTGTTTGTGATTTTGCTGTTTAAAATGGCCCCCAAGCATAGTGCTGAAGTGTTGTCTAGTGCTCCTAAGTGAAAAAAGACTATGATGTGCTTTAGAGAGAAAACACATATGTTAGATAAGCTTCATTTGGGCATGAGTTATAGTGCTGTTGGCCATGAGTTCAATGTTAACGAATCAACAACATATATTAAACAAGGTGTTTTTAAACAGAAACACATACAAAACAAGGTTGTGTATTGATCAGTTATTGAAAATGTTGTGACCAGAGGCTTGGAGGAACCTATCTCTGTATTTTCCCTAGAAGGAATGGTTCGGTCTTCACTAACTCAGTGTTTGCCTTGATTTTATAGAACACAACTTCCACATATAATGAGAATCGACCATACCTCCTGCTGTTGCTTTTCCCTGGTGATACTTCACTACAACAAAACTGGGAAGCCTAATGTGAAAGCTGATAGAGACAGAAATGCAGACAAATGCTATCTATAATAGAGATGACAGGATTCATGATGACAGAGAAGCTCTCTAGTGTCCTTGCTATGATGGAGCAATGGGTTGATTAACCCAAGAATGGGAAACTTAAAATGTATTTTTCCTATGCTGTGGCATGTATTGTTATGCTTATATCTCAATGCATTTTGTGGATCTATATTTTTTGAATCAATTACAAAGGTAAAATGCAGAGATGATTTAAGACAAGTTGCAAAGTTGCCAATCTTCCCTACTTTCAGACCAAGAACTTTTCTCTTCTTTGATGCAAAGAGTATTTGGT
This sequence comes from Lemur catta, assembly GCF_020740605.2. Taxonomy (NCBI): domain Eukaryota; kingdom Metazoa; phylum Chordata; class Mammalia; order Primates; family Lemuridae; genus Lemur; species Lemur catta. Next base: position 79,231,876 of record NC_059130.1, read on the forward strand.
ATCACCTCATTGATTCATGACAAGAAAAAGATTAAGAGGATGCTTAATTTCAGTATTTCAAAAGAGCATATAGGACCTAAAGCAGAAAAAAGTCAAGTACTATACTTTCATTACTCTAAGATGAATTTCCTCACTTTAACAATTTCATAATTTGAATGAGTCTTACACTTGAGTATACATTTAATGTACTGCTTTCCCACCATGGATCACACTAAAAGATTATTACTTTAGAAGAAATATAGTATTTGTCAAATTGATGTTGTTTCACTTGCCAACTTCATGGGTTGAATAGATAATTGTTTCTGCTCACAAAATCTGAGGGACTATAGCTGTATGAGGGAAGTCAGCAAGGGTCAAAGGAACTTATCTATCATACTTGAAATCATAGTTATTTTTTCCTTGACAAGATGTGTTTAACCTGAGAAATCAGTTTTTAAAATATGGGTATTCTTTCACTTCAAGAGGGTGCTATAAAAAATGGCTAGTCTACTCTGCTCACTAACAAATTATAGTCTACCACACAGATTTTCCGAGAATCTAAGAACATAATCAGACTTCAATTAATCCCCACAAAACACTGTTACGAAAAGGAAGAAAGAGATAGTCTATGTATTCCAGTATACACCTACAAAACTCCTCAAGGAGGAAGAAAATGGATCATAATGTTCAGTACCTATTATTTTGAAATACTGAAACATTCTCAGGTAATAAACTATAGAAAACATTAATGAACATTAAATCAGCAATATATAATAGTGGCTTTTTTGACATAAAAGGATTAAATGCTCAGTTACACTGGAAGAAATAACACCAATCTATGTGTGTGCATGCATGTGTGTGTTTTAATGGCTATGCAAGCAATCCTAAAACTCAAACTTAGGAATTGCAAACTCTTGCACACTATTTATAGGTAACTAATACATGAAATAAAAATCATAGCAATAAAACAGACAGCATAAGTATTGCTGTGAATATATGAAATTTTTTTGCATTTCTAGACTGTAAAAAGCTTTCTCTTTTTAAGCTCAAAAAAGAAACTGTTTTACATTTATTTAAAACGGAGTTCCCTTGCGAAGTCTGATTTAACAAAAAGTTGATACTTATCAATATGAATATAATTTTTCATACTGAAATATAGATTTATTTTAAGGAAGTGGTATAATATTTGCATTACATTTTATATGTCCCTATAGTTCCATTTGGTTCTTATTTGTTTAAATTTTACTCAGCTTGCATAATATTTTTGCTTACAGTCATATTCTTTAAGACCAGAAATGTCCAAATCTGGAAATTCAGAGGTATATTCGTTAACATTCTTTCAGGGTGATTCACAGAGTTTTTGCAAACTCTGCTTTGATTTTAAAATAAAACTAAGGTAATAAGATGTTTTGTGTAAAAATATATGACTTAAGCAATAACGATAAAAGGAGTTTGGCTTTGGGGGATCACACGCCAAAGCAAACCACACTGCTCATGAAACAGACCGTACAAAGTTCAAGTGTAGGGGAACAGCAAAATAAAACACTTAATCAAATGTAAAATAGCTTTCTCCTCTGCTTACTTTAAAAATATCCAGTGGTTTAAATTGCTTCAGTCCTACGTTTAAATTGTCAAGAGCAGTCATAAGTAGATGATAGCGTGCAACATGATGAGAGGTTAAATGAAGTCACTTCAGAACTTGACATATGGTTAGAGATAAAGGACAGGTATTCTTCACTTCAATTTCTAGATGGATAAACTTTGCTACATAGTATCCAAATGGGAGAGTACTTCTTCTTTGATATCTCCTGCTAATATACCTGCCCTATAAAACTTCTGAACTGTTTTTTTTTTTTCCTTTTTTCGAGACAGGGTCACTCTCTGTCACTTGGGCTAGAGTGCGGTGGTGTCATCATAGATCACTGCAGCCTCCAACTCCTGGGCTCAAGTGATCTTCCTGCCTCAGCCTCCTGAGTAGCTCGGACTACAGGTGCGCACCACCACACTCAGCTAATCTGAATTAAATTGGTACTAAATCCAGAGGTGAAAAAAACGCAGATTTGAAACTTGGAGAGAAATGACAAGACTCTAACTGTGACATTCCCAGGCCTTTTTATTATTAAGAATATCTAAATTTTGCCCAAAGACCCAGAAGAACAGTACACGTACAGGAACTAGGGCTTATATTTACAAACTTTCCAAAAGTGATAACAATCACTAGTTTCTATAAAACAAACCAAAACCAAAACCAATACTTACACCTTATTCCTTAGTTAAAAAAACATAAGACTTTGAAGTTCTAAGAAATTGTGAGACAGGAATTCACTGAGAGGGAGAGAGAGGTTATGCCTATGAGAGAGAGCTAGAGAGAGTTTTCGTATACTATCAGCTTGAAAAAGAGAATTTAAATGTAAATACTCCTCTTTGATTAAAAACAAAGCTTGATAACAATACTATCCTTAGAGTGTCTGCTTGGACTTTGCCAAAATCTCTCTCGAGATGGGGGAGCTCACTATCCCCCAGTAGTTCATCCCACTTGTGGTCAGCCAACGTTAGAAAGTACTTCGGTATAAAAATGTGAAATCTGTTTTTCACTGAGCCCCTTGGGAGTACCTGAATCATTCTTATCCTCCATCTACAAGAAGGTTAACCTTTGATGTTCACAGAAAGTCATCATTGTCCTTTCTGATCTTCCTTTCTCCAGTCTGTTCAATTCTTTCTCAAATGATGTGGCTTCAACATTTTTTTCTTTTTTTCCCTAGGTTATGATTTCCCAGGTATCAACATTGTTCTTATCAACCACATATTCATGCCCAGAAATAAATAGAATACTCTAGCTACAGCTAACACCGATCAGAGAAGTGCTCCAGACAGACATATAGCATGGGGAAAAGCACTGCGTTGGGTGGGAACAAGACTCATTAGAGGAAGTGAAGGAGGCCACATGGTTGGAATCCAGAGAGGTGCAATGAAGCCAGAGAGGAGCCACATTTTTAAGTGTGCAAGGTACTATATGGGGGTATTAAAAATACAAAATAAAATGGAGCTCGGGGTCTGGTGGGTGAAACGGATAATTCCCTTTCATAGAAGAAGGGAGAAGATCTCCCTTTTACAGAAGATGCGTAGTGGTGACATCAGAAAAAAAGGCCAAATAGGTGGCTTTGGAGATACATTGTCTGTTTAAACCCCAGTTGGAGCAATTGCTACTATTATGTTCTTGGAGAAGTTACCTAACTTATCTATGTCTCCATTTTCCTCATCTGTAAATGAGGATAACACTATTGCCTCTCCTACAAAGTTGTTGTGAGAATTAAATGAGATGATACATTTAATTACATATTAAGAACAGCACAATCACTTTTCAAAAATTTGATGCTGAAAAACAAATATCCAATTGTCTAGGAACAAAGTCATGTTTCAGTATGCAGGTAATATACCAGAGACATGCAGATGAAGAAAGTTAAAGATCTCCTTTAATACAAATGTTTATTAATAACAAACAGTAGCTGAACTCAGTAAAGACAGGCAGCTGGTAAAGTTCTTTATATTCATTATCTTAGTTACTACACACAACAATCTTAGGAGGTAGAATTTTGTCATCACCACAGTTGTACAAATGATGAAGCAGATTTAACTCTAAAGATGAAGTTACTTGTCCAGCATCCCAGAGTTAAAGAGCTGAGATTCCAAAGCCAAAGAATCAGCATCATTACTCTGCTACGCTGCCTTTTAGGTTAGAAAGAATTCACTGTCTAGTCTGGCAGCCTTTGGTAATGGTAGAAAAATGCATATAGAGAGAGAGACCTGGAGACCCTCATTCTTTCTCCATTTCATTTTTCTTCAACCCCCAAAACAGTTCAAGTCTGCCAATACTCCAAGATAAAAGATTTCTTAAGTTTTTCTTTTTCTTCTCTATAATTCCTAAGGCTGATAACAAAATAACCCCAATGAATGAGTCTGGAAAGCTGTATTTTACTTCTTCTGAAGTCATTGGCAGTAAAAATGATCAGCAAGCAAAAATTTCTGAGAAGGGGATATTGAGGGATTCAGGGAGCAGCAGTTTAAGGAACAGGAGGCAGGCATCAGAAGAGGAAAGAGTCTTTGGGTTTTCATTTGGCAGATTAGGTGGCAACCTCTGAGCTTCAGGATTTCATGCAAATTAACACCCAGACAGGGAGGAGGGAGGGAGTGGGAGAGAGAGAGAGTGCGCATGAGTGAGAGCGCAGGAGGAAGGAAATAAAAAATATAAATTAAAATACCACCTCCAGGCTGGGGCGCAGTGGCTCATGCTTGTAATCCTAGCACTCTGGGAGGATCGCTCAAGGTCAGGAGTTCGAGACCAGCCTGAGCAAGAGCGAGACCCCCCATCTCTACTAAAAAATAGAAAGAAAATAACCAGACAACTAAAAACATATATAGAAAAAATTAGCCGGGCATGGTGGCGCATGCCTGTAGTCCCAGCTAGTTGGGAGGCTGAGGCAGAAGGATTGCTTAAGCCCAGGAATTTGAGGTTGCTGTGAGCTAGGCTCACGCCACGGCACTCTAGCCTGGGCAACAGAGCCAGATCCTGTCTCAAAAAAAAAAAAACAAAAAACAAAAAAACCACCACCTCTGCTATCCATTGTGCCTTATCTGGCTTCCTGCCTTATAAGAAACATATAACAAATAGCTTGTATTAATTGAATCTAGAAAGTGCTTTTTTCTACTTTCCAGAGGAAGTCCCTATTTTAACAGTCCCGATTATGGTTCTTCATTGGTTGACCCTCCCCTATATTAGACCATAAACATTAAAGTCAGTAGGATGAACTTGAGCAAATGTGTGAGCTTTTTGAGGACAGGGTTCTCTCGCTCAATTCTGTATCCTCAGCACTAAGCAAAGGGCAGCCTTCGAGCCAACATGTGCAACCTATCACAGAAGAGCCTCACTCCCCAAAGGCAGACCTGGGAGCAACATCACAGGATTAAAACAGCGGAGGCAGAATTCTGTGACTGAGGATTGGGTCCAGGTGTGCTTGTAAACCTTTGCAAGAGGCTCACCCTCATCATTATCTTGGCATTTTAAAAGGTCGGTTTAAATGACCGGCTGCAAAGACAATGGGATGCTAAGTCAGATCTTCCTCTGTGATCTCAGAGACCATCTGTCTTGGCTGGAGAGAAACTATTTATAGCAGAGAGGACTGATGTGGTGTCAAGACCAGGTCCCAGAGATTTAATTCCTCTGAAGACAGCAAAAATATCTGCTGGACATACAACAAAGAAGAGACAAAAATCCTAACTGGGAGAGTTGGAGCAGAGGCCTAAGGAGGGTCACCAGAGCTCAGAATGCACTCTTTCCCTACGCCAGAGCTGAAGTAAGGATGCACCACTTAGCCAAACGTACAAAGGTACTTTTGAGAGCGCGTCCCAACATTTCCCACAGTTTCCTTTCATACGCTCTCATCTCTGCTTGCTGCCTTCCTGCTGGCTGGATGCAATCCCAAGACTTGGTTGGATAATGTGACCTAGAGTGCCAATTAGGTTGCATGTTCCTTGTCCAAATTTGGAGGGGGGAGAAAAAAGGAAAAATGAAAGATCCTCATTGTGGTAAACAATAGCTTTATTTGTTAAAGCACTTTCCATCGCCCTGCTGTTCAGCCTCTCTAAAACCACAGACAGGCCTATAGATTTCTCATGAGTCTAACTCACGGCTTTTGATGAGGTACCTGAGGTTAGGAAATAAAAGCCATGTCCCATCTCTCATTTTTAAGTGGTGCTTATACTTCCAAGGACAATGGGATTTACAGCCTCAAAAGGCAGAACCATATATTAGGAACCTCAAGATGCTCTTAAAGAATTTTTTTTTTTTTTTGGCTGCCTCACGGTGGCAAGAGAAGCAGAGCATAGTATTTAGCAAACAGTCTCACATCCGGGTTGCAGGAAGTGAGGGAGCTTAATGGAAGCCCTCAAGAGTAGCACAAATGAATGCAATATGAAAGCCCCAGGGCAGCACGGGCACACCTTGTTCAGGTATTCTAAGCAACCCACACAAAGCAAACTCACGTTAACAAAAGCAAAACCACAACTCCTTCAGCTAGGCCAGACACGCTGATTAGATGTTTCTGATTTCCTATGGGAAATCTAGTTCTGCCTTATTTTAAGCAATATAGAGAGACCTACCGTTACAAAAAATAAATCAGAGGGTTACTTTTTCTTTATGAAGGAATTCACTAAAGAATTTCCTTAAAATGTAATTTCCCAGGTTCATTTCAAATATAGCTTTATTTATACAAATTCAATTTATTTAATATTTAGGAACACCTCTTTGGGAAAATGAGGAAACAGGCCCTTGGAAGGGAGACATTACCCACATTCAGGATCAACCAGCAGTTTCTGAATACTACCCCATGGCTTTGGTTTGACAATGTTATTTATTTATTTATTTATGTTTTCTGAGACAGAGTCTTTCTCTGTCACCTAGGCTGGAGTGCAGTGGTGCTAATGTAACTCACTGCAATCTTGACTCCCGGGCTCAAGCAATGGTCCTGGCTCAGCATCCCGAGTAGTTGGGACTATAGCTGTGGGCCACCACATTGGTCAATTTTAAAAATTATTTTTTGTAGAGATGGAGTCTTGCTATGTTGCCCAGGCTGGTCTCAAACTCCTAGCTTCAAGCGATCCTTCCTGCCTCAGCTTCCCAAAGTGCTGGGATTATAGGTATGAGCCACTGTACCTGCCCAACATTTTCATACATATATAAAATTTTCTACTGTTTATAAGATCTCTGATCCTCACCACAGCCCAATCAGTCAGGATTATTAAGCTCATTCTGCACATGTAGAAAATGAGGCTTGGCGAAGATACATGTCATGTGTGACTGCTCACCATGTGCTAGGCACGAGGCTAACCCTCAGGCAAAGGTCATCTCTCTGATCCTCCGAGTAACTCCATAGGGTATTACTGTCTCTGTGACTAGATCAGGAAATAGACTCTGAGAGGCTAAGAAATCTCTCAGAGGGTAGAGAGGAAACATGGCTGAGAGCCAATAGTGAGGAATGTTCGAGCATCAGCTCTGAGTTTAGCTGAGGACAGATCATGGAAGCCAGGGAAGACTTCATGGGGAGAGGCAGCTTGAAGGAGGTCCAGAAGCCTGATGACAGCAGGAAAAGGAGGGCAACAAGAGGGCAATTTGAGGGGAGGAAGGGGAGCAAACCCTGAGAGGCTGGAGTGCATACGCAGGTTTGAGGAACAGTGGTCTGGTCTGGTCTTATACTGGTGGTATGTGACCCCCTACGTATAGCAGCAGTTAGCTGGAGGGCTGGCAGTCTGGCCAAAGTGTTTCTTTGAACTGCTAAAAGGCCGGATAACCTTTAATTGGAAGGCATTATTAAAAACAAAGGTCGGGTATGATGGCTCACACCTGTAATCCTAACACTTTGGGAGGCTGAGGCAGGAAGATTGCTTGAGCCCAGGAATTCCAGACCAGCCTGATCCCACCTCTACAAAAAAATAAAAAAACTAGTCAGGCATGGTGGTGCACACCTGTAGTCCCAGCTACTTGGGAGGCTGAGGCAGGAGGATGGCTTAAGCCCAGGAGTTGGAGGCTGCAGTGAGCTATGATGACGCCACTGTACTCTAGCCTGGGAGACAGAGCGAAATCCTGTCTCAAAAAACAAAATAAAACCCAACCTCCTGCCCCCCCCCAAAAAAAACAATTAAAAACACAGCCTAGGCCAAATTACTTGAAGGGAAATCTCTAAGAAGAGTCTGCCTCTTTCCTCAATGACAAAAGCTGAACAGAGGGTATTCCAAGCCAAACAACAAGAAATGTAAAAAAGTCTGGGGCCTTAAGAAGGCAAAGACCCATAAAAAGGGGCTGGGAGCTAAACCTGGGTGTCGAGCCTGGTTAACTCCAGGTGTTCCCAGCTCCATCCAAGCTGATAAAAACATCACAGTGTGTGCAGGAAGCTACACACCGTAGCTTCTGCCTGCACAGGCACAGGGAGAATTCAAGACATAAATTATCCTGAACTCCACAGAAAAGTTTAACAATACTTTAATCAAGGCAAAGGAGATAAAATCCTTTAGTAAATAAACACCAGCCTCTGAGCACACTCAGGTTCAAGTGAGGTGGTTCACTAGTAGGATCGAGCTAAGTAGCAGGACTCTCCAGGTTGGGCTGAATTGAAGGAGAGAGAAGCATCATGACCAGCAGACATGTAAAAGGCATTATGACCCAGGTTTCCATTCTTGAGTTTCCTAGTGCTTTAGGGGACTAATATTTATTGCAGAAAAGTAGAATAGGATCTCCCCACCCCCCAGCAGTACTAACACAAAAACATTATAATCCTACCAAAAATGAAAAAAAAAAATACTTTTATGGATGACATATTTGTTTTATCTATAAATTTGGCATGTACAATTTATTCCTTACTCAACAAAATGGGCAAAAGAAATACCAAAATATTCATTTAAAAACATTAGTAAGAGTGATTGCCTTCGGGGAGAGGCCCTGGTGTTTTGGGGGACAGTGGTGGAGGGCAGGGCTAGGACAAAAGGGTAGGAGGGAGATTTTTCACTTTTTTCCCTTTTGTGTCAATGTAACTTTGTATAATATACAGGTATTACCTATTCAAATATATATGCATTGGTTAATCACAGTTTCAGTAAATCAAAACCCAGGAAAAATTTTACATTTTAATGGCACTATTGATTAATGACAAACAAAAGGTACTGAATAATCAAAAATCAATCATCCCAGGAAAAACTAACATTATAGACTGACTTAAAAAAAATTATGAGGACATGAACATGATTAGAATAAAATAATCCCTAAATTGTTGGGCTGGAATAATTGCTATATATTTGATAATCGATGTATGTTTTTTATCTAGCATTCCATTAAATAAAAATGATGATGAGAATAATAACAAGAGCTCCCACTTATAGAACAGTCACTAAGTGCCAGGCATCATCTTAAATCCTGTTTTAATACTTCTAAATGCTGCTATGATGTTGTTGGTCTAATAAGCATTTATAAAAATATTCAATATCCTAGATGGAGAAAATCCTGGTGAAAATTAAACACTGAGGAAAACTTGAAAGCTAGTTAGAATATAGGTGCACATCTATTTGTAATTATGTTTTTCCCTTTACTATGAAAAAGCCAAGAAGTGACACAGGGCTATCACGAGGCTCAACAACTAATTCTGTGACAGTGGGTATATTTCATGTCTAGAAACTTACCAAGGGTGTGTCTTTTCCTCCCACAATGCTGAGACCAAGCCCTGAACGTCCCTTGGATATTTCTATAATCATTTCCTGGCCAGGAACAATGGGACATGTCGCAGGGTCCACGGACAGAGGAGCCTGGAAACCACCTGGAAAAGCATTGAACACAGAATGACAGGTGAGTAGGAGACGCAGCTCAGCTTGCACCCTCCCTGACTGGGGCAGTGGGGGCTTGTGTGTGTTTATCATTTCACCCTTTTCCTGCAAAGCACCATGAAGGAAGAAGTTGGGTCATTGCTGCCCATTCACTCAGGGATGAAACATGACATTCCTACAGCCCTTTGGAGATTAAAACAGTAAGTCCTCCGCCCCTCAACCCATTAATTTTTGTTATACTTGGAAATTTTCAAATCTTAAAGTACATCATGAAAACCTGTATGGAAAAACCTAAGATGATTAAATGATTGGGTACATAAAGGCCTATGGTATAATGAGAATAAAGGCTGGTATGACAGAAGATTTTGACTTACAGAATATTAAGAAACAGTGCTTAAATGCTTTTAGTTAGAGAATATGAGATGAATTAGATGCATAAAGGATTTAATCAATAAAGTGTGATATACTTGAAAATAGCAATTACCTAAAATTGATCCCCAAATATATTATATATATAGTAAAAAAAACACAACACTCAAAAATTATTTGCTGGGCCCATAAGGGAAAAGGTTTATCAGAGTTATTGCTGTTTTATAAAGGTTTGTTTCTTAAATAATTGTTTTAGACTGAGTTTTTCCAAAAAACTGAGAGAAAAAAATCTTTTAAAAAATTTTTTGTAGACACAGAGTCTTGCTATGTTGCTCAGGCTGGTCTCAAATTCCTGGCATCAAGCGATCGTCTCGCCTTGGCCTCCCAAAGTGCTGGGATCACAGGTGTGGGTGACCACACCTGGCTAGAAAAAAATGTTTATAGGCTAACAAAAGATGTTTAATGACACATTTTTATGCAGCATAATTCTATATGTGTGCATTTTCCAAAAAACTGAACCTAACCCTTTAAAAACATTAAGCCATTCAAAACATTAAATAATTTCAAGATACTCATACAAATAACAGTCTCCAGAGAATGTTCCAATAACTAAGTTTGTTTGTTTTTAATTTTTTTTTTTTTGAGACAGAGCCTTGCTCTTTTTTTTGAGACAGAGCCTAGCTCTGTTGCCCGGGCTAGAGTGAGTGCCGTGGCGTCAGCCTAGCTCACAGCAACCTCAAACTCCTGGGCTTATGCGATCCTCCTGCCTCAGCCTCCCGAGTAGCTGGGCCTATAGGCATGTACCACCATGCCCGGCTAATTTTTTCTATATATATATTTTAGTTGGCCAGATAATTTCTTTCTATTTTTAGTAGAGACGGGGTCTCGCTCTTGCTCAGGCTGGTCTCGAACTCCTGACCTCGAGCGATCCACCCGCCTCGGCCTCCCACCGATAACTAAGTTTGATCATCATGAGTACTGATTGATTTTCATTCAGGAAAGGGCTGATGATCAAGGGCCCCATCTGCTGGTCAGCTATAGCTAATGCACAGAAGCCACGATAAAATCCACAATGTTCTTTAAACCTACGTAAAAGCAGGGATTGAGGGCCAACAATGGTTTTACATTTTCAAAAGGTTGAAAAAAAAAAAATCAAAAGAATAATAATATTTCAAGACGTGAAAATGATAGGAAACCGAAATTTCAGTGTCCGTAAGTAAAACTGTATCGGAACGTAGACTCACTGATTGATTTACACCTAGTGCACAGCTCTCTGGCTGCTGGCACGATACAGTGGCAAGGCTGAGTAACTGTGACAGACTGTGTGGCTCACAAGCCTGAAATAGTTACTATCTGGTTCTTAGAGAAAAAGTTTGCCAATCTCTGGTAAGGAACAAAAAGATTCAAAGGTAAGCCCGTGCGGGGTTTTGCTCTAAGCAATAATCATGGTCTTTGTGACAAAAGAGCCCAGGTTTTGGAGTAGCTCAGAGGTGGATTTGAATTCCCAAGCAGGAAATTAATAGATGAAACTGGGGATCACTTATCATCAGAAAAATGCCCGTAACCACTTTCTAATAGGCTGCTGGAAGAATTAACTGAGCAGTGTGTGTGTGAGGTGCCCAGCCCAGGGTCTGGCACGTTACAGGCATATAGTTGCTGTTCCTGTCCATGTGGAATTTATTAATCTAATGGCCTCCTGGTTAAGAGCAAGAAATTTAGTGACATAACCTCAGTAACAATAAAAAGTGCCATATTAGAAGTACAATATTAAATTGTAAACCTAATTTGTCTCTAGATCTTTTTGCAGCATATGTGTTCCATAGTATATTTCTTATTAATTTACATTAAAAATGTACAATAGTGGCACAATTTCATGGATGCTTTCAAAATGACTAGTGTAGTCTCCTGAGTGAGGAGAGAAAACACATAGCAAGAGATACCGGAGATGGCATTTCTTTCCTCCGCCACTTGGACTCACCCTAGCCAGTCTTGAGTCAGTCTTTGTACGTATTTCTCTCACAGAATCCAGCCCAGAGCCTGCCTCATACCAAACTCTCAAATAATGCTCAGTAAGTGGATGAGTAAATGAATAAGATTTCCACAGATTAAATTATAGGATGATGAATTTCTGTTATCTAGGTATAAATATGTGATACATAGTACCAAAGCTCCATTGGTCTACATCCATGGTCAGCAAACTTTCTTGGTAAAAGGCCCCATATACGTATTTTGGGGATTATGGGTCAGTCTCTGGTGCAACTATTAGTACTTAACTCTATCATTATAGTGTAAAAGAAGCCATAGACAGTAGGTAAACAAATGAATGTCTTAATAAAACTTTATTTATGGACACAAATTTGAATTTCATATACTTTCTATGAAATAGTCTTTTGATTCTTTTTCAACCTTTAAAAATGTGAAAACCATTTTTAGCCCATAGACTACACAAAAACAGCCAGTGGGCCAGAACTGACTCGTGGTCCATAGTTTACTGACCATGTTCATCAAGTGTTTTTGTATAAGTTCAGTGCTTTAAAATAATACCTGCTTGTTAAACTTTTTATGAGTTAATATTTATGAAAAAAATATATGAGACAAATACCACACAGGTTTCTGGACTGCTACATTAACGCAGGGTTATGCTTTGCCATTGGTGAGCATGGTGTTTTAAAGGGTCAATTTTTTACTGATTCATATTGCATAAAAGCAAAGTAGAAACGCCCATCATTCATTTTGAAGTTCTATTTTCAACCCCCTGTCAGCATAATTCAAGCCAGGAATTTAATGAGAGAACATGAATACCAATTTCTTTAAACACTGAAAATTAACAGTCTTCAAATAGCTTATATCAGCATATGGAGGGCTAAAAATTGGGTTCAATATGACTGTTTATGAGATATTACTCATGACCTAAATATAATCTTTTGGAGAGATTAGAGAAGAATAATCTGTAAGCCTCAGATTCCAATGGCATTTACTCAGGGCCTTTTCTGTTCTAGTACTTTCACATTCAATAATCAGCAGGCAATGCCAATGATCGAGAGGAAGATAACAGTGTAGGAAGTGAAGTGACCTGTCCAAGCCCCAAAGCTATGAAAGTAGAGATGTAGTCAGGCTTCTGACTCTTGGCCCAGCTCTCTTTTTAGGACATCACGATCCTTTCCTTCTCTAAGGTTTCACGAGCCCGTTCTGCTCAGGGAAAGACTCATACCGTAGCCTGTGCAGTCTGCATCTGTTGACTGGTACGATGGAGGTGGTGCTAACGGTATCTCCTGTGACCCGAAAGAGACTTTTGTCGAATATTTTTGCTGTTTCATCTGGCTGACAGCCTACAAAAGCGAAGAAAATTAGGTAAATGTCAAGGAGGAGAATGGTAACAGGAGACTTTAATATTGGTGTATTGTTGCCAAAAGAAGGGTGCACTCTGATAATTTTTTGAGAATACAGGGTGGGAGAGGCAGCACGAGGAAGCTAGGATGACTTTTACCTCATTCCCCATGCTTCCCTATTTAACTTTACATCTAAAATGCGCCGGTGAAGGATGGATCAAGGAAGAGAGGAAGGATAAATGCTGAAGATACTCTATCCCTGCGATCTGCATAAGAAGCTGGGGGTAGCAGAACAAAAACTTTGGCAGTTTCTACTCATTCTGAAGTTCACTTATCTGTGCTGTGCCCATCGAAAACTAGTCTATGCTGCAGATGTTCTGAGTACACGTGGTCCACCTGTTCTGGACACACTCACAACAGTCAAAGATGCATTAGATAGGTAAATTAAGCAACATGAGGAACAGAAAGAGAAAACCAGCATCTACTGAAAGCCTACTAAATGCCAGGTCTATCAATTGCATTTAATTTGCACAAAGGAATTGTACTTTGATACCCAGTGCCTGGAACATAGTAGAGACTCACTAAATGAATGAACGGATGAATGAACAGATAAAGAAGAACAAGATTGAAGACATGGGAAACTCAGGGTAGGAAATGAACTTGCAATTCAATGAAGGTACAGGGAGCTTTGCTGTGTGGGCTTTGGAAGATTAACTTGTTATTCTGGATTTTTGCTGACAATACTGTTGATGAATATTAGTATTAAAAAACTAAGAAAAACTAAAAGGACTCCATGCTTGTTTAACAGGCAGTTAAGAAATATAGGTAGTAACCTGACCTGCCTTCTGGATCTGTAGTCAGCCAGGGAACCCATCCCCAGCTGGAAGACTTTGGTGGAGGCACAGTGAAGCACCAGGCTGTCCCTGGAGTCTGAAAATAGGACCAAGGTAACTGCTCCAGAACCATAACACCTCAAGATGCTGTCAGTGGAAGGCTGGGCTTCAATACAGGGCATTGTATAGTGTGTAACAACTAAAATAATACCACCCACTATACATTTGCACTGTGCTTTCCAGTGTGCAAAACACTTTTATATCCATAAATTCATTCAATCATGTGAACAACCCTGCGAGTTAGACCATATTACTCTCTTTTGAAGATAAATGAAGACACAAATGTCAAGTGACATAACTGAAATTACACAGCTAATCAGAGGACGACGCAGGACCGAAAGTCAGTAGTTCAAGAGTGCTACACGTTTAAAGTGTTTATTAAACAGCTGCTGGGCAATGATTCTATGGATGTTCATTTTTTTCCCTGCAGGTTTTCTACCACCATCATTTAATACTGACTGTATACTTAATTTAAAAGACTTATTCAATTACACACACACACACACACATTATTTTTTGTTTGTTTGAGACAAGAGTCTCACTCTGTCACCCTGGGTAGAGTGCAGTGGTATCATTGTAGCTCACTGCAACCTCAAACTCCTGGGCTCAAGGAATCTTCCTGCCTCAGCCTCCTCAGTAGCTGGGACTACAAGCAAGTGCCACCATACCTGGCTAACTTTTCTATTTTTAGTAAAGAAAAATACTTCCTGGCCGGAACGCAGATGTGTTGGCAAAAACTGGAGCAGCCATTTTAATAAAAAATGGATGTCATGATTTGAGGATGGTAGAGTGATCAAATAAGAATAGTATACTCATCAGATAAGAGATGCTTGGGCCCAGGACACTGTGGAGATACCATGTTATCCCCAAACTGCTCACACCCAGACTCTTATGTAAAAGAGAAACTTCTGGCAGCAATTGAGCCTCTACCTTAACTCATACAGTGCTTACATCCAACTTTCATTTTGTAACATCTTAAGAAGAGTACATGGATTCCCAACAAAGATGAATGCAAGCTACAGAGTTCTTTTGTGAAAAATCATGTGAATTTTAAAACAGGAAGGCACAAGAGAGACCAGTCACTAGATTAGGATTTTTATAATATTAGAGAATAGTTGTTGATTATCTCTATATCCCAGTTCCATGTAGTATCTGGTGCATCATAGGTGACCAACAGATACTGGTGGAATGGAATTCAATTTAAAAATAAGGAAACAGGCTGGGTGTGGTGGCTCATGCCTGTAATCTAGCACTCTGGGAGGCTGAGGCGGGAGGAGAGCTTGAGGTCAGGAGTTCGAGACCAGCCTGAGCAAGAGTGAGACCCTGTCTCTACTAAAAATAGAAAAAAAATAAATAAATTAGCTGGGCGTGGTTGTGTGCACCTGTAGTCCAGCTACTCGGGAGGCTGAGGCAGGAGGATTGCTTGAACCCATGAGTTTGAGGTTGCAGTGAGCTAGGCTGACACCACGGCATTTTAGCCTGGGCAACAGAGGGAGACTCTGTCTCAAAAAACAAACAAACAAATAAAAAAAAAAAACAACTCAAAAAACAAAAAACAAAAACAAAAGGAAACAGCCCACAGAAACCAAATGAACCATCCAAACCTACATATGTGTAGGCAGACCTCTTGGTAGATGTGGTGACGGATGAACATGTGCTCCCGTGACTCATTCACTGGCACAAAACCAAACTGCTAAGTACGAAAGCTCATACTTAGTTGCTGTGATATGTTACTCTGTTAGATTACAAGAGTTGGGATAAACTTTATAGGTCATTCAACCTAACTAAACCAGTTTCATAATAGGAACACCAAGGGAGCTTTTAAAAATTATGGATGCTGGAACCCCTACCCAGACCAAATAAATTGGCAACTAGGGCTGTGGAGCCCAGGCAAGGTTTTTTTTTTTTTTAAATTTTTAAATTAAATCTTATTGCTTAAAGTTTAAATCATGGATTCTTAACCCAGGGCTTCTAAAAGATCCACAGAGCGACTTCTAGGAGCTATAAAACCTTTGTGGGGTATAGAAATTATTCTTATCAGTGTTTTTCTAGGGAAAGGGCATATAGTTCATCAGGTCCTTGTGACAGGAAAACAAAAACTCAAATAAAGACAAGAATTGCTAAGTTTGTTACCACTAATTAATTGTGTAACCACAGACAAATCATTTGACCTCCTCATCTGTAAATTGGTGGCAATACATCCACACCTTGCAAGGTTTAAATAAACCTATCCCTGTGCCAGGAACAATTTAGACTCAATTAATAATTCCTATTAATACTTGTCCTTTTATTTATTTATTTTATTTTATTTATTTATTTATTTTGAGACAGAGTCTCACTCTGTTGCCCAGGCTAGAGTGAGTGCTGTGGTGTCAGCCTAACTCACAGCAAACTCAAACTCCTGGGCTCAAGTAATCCTTCTGCCTCAGCCTCCTGAGTAGCTGGGACTACAGGCATGAGCCACTATGCCCGGCTAATTTTTTCTATATATTTTTAGTTGTCCAGCTAATTTCTTTCTTTCTTTCTTTTTTTTTTTTTTAGTAGAGACAGAGTCTCGCTCTTGCTCAGGCTGGTCTCGAACTCCTGAGCTCAAACGATCCTCCTGCCTCGGCCTCCCAGAGTGCTAGGATTACAGGCAATACTTGTCCTTTTAAAACATATTAATGACCAGTCAGCTTCCGATTGAAAACTTTCAGGGATGAAAAATTCCATTTCCATGAAGAAGTTCACCCCATTTTGGAACAGCTCAAACAAAGGGTTGGGAAGTTCTTTATAAAGAGCTAACGCAGCCTCACTGCAAATGCTGCCCACTGATCTCTAGTCCGTTTCTCTTTGGCAGCCACAGAAAAGGTTTATAATCACTTTCCCCAAAGAGAATGATTTAGATATTTAAGTGCTCATTCTGAAGTAAGGAAAAGAAGGCCAGATAATGTTTAGGATGTGTCCCAGCTCTAAAATTCTACGGTTATGAAATTTTAGAAGTGTTTGTATGTGCCTTGAGATAGGTGGTAGTGTATAAAGTATTAACACATTAATAGTATTTGCAAATACATTACGTAAAGCAAAATCTGGTCTTAAAAATTAATCGCTTACAGGTTTTCAGTTGAACTGAATTTGGTTATTTTTAAGGTTCTTTCTACAACTTTGTTTTTATTTAGTTTTTTATCATATAGTTTTAAAGAATTTTCAAAGGTATTTTCTTTGGCAATGTTTGAAATATCACATATTTCTTATAAGCTCTAGTAATCTATAGTTCCTTAAACATAAAAATAGTTAATATAGCAATGACGTAAATTTTTTTTTTTTTTTTTGAGACAGAGTCTCGCTGTGTTGCCTGGGCTAGAGTGAGTGCCATGGCGTCAGCCTAGCTCACAGCAACCTCACACTCCTGGGCTTAAGCAATCCTACTGCCTCAGCCTCCCGAGTAGCTGGGACTACAGGCATGAGCCACCATGCCTGGCTAATTTTTTCTATATATATTTTTAGTTGTCCAGATAATTTATTTCTATTTTTAGTAGAGACGGGGTCTCGCTCAGCCTGGTCTCGAACTCCTGACCTCGAGCGATCCACCTGCCTCAGCCTCCCAAAGGTCTAGGATTACAGGCATGAGCCACCGCACCCGGCCAGCAATGATGTAAATTTTAGTAGCACAAAGGTATAAACTAGTACACAGAAATAAAAATCAGAACTTAAAAAAAAGGCAAGGAAAAAGCTCAACAGCAACAAAACTACATAATTTTGACAGATAAATGTTTATAGTTTTTAAAGAGAAGTGAAATTCAAAATGTAAGGAACACTAAAGTTGTTTTTATAGAAATTCTCTCATTTGAAATTTTATTTATGACATTGTATAAGACATGATGCTTTCAAATTTAAGCGCAAGGGTATTCTCAGGGATGCCTTTTAAACACCTGGTTAGGACACTGGTACAAAGAGATGAACACAGGCTATTTCCATACACCTTGCACATAATCAGTGATACAATTGTGGTTTGACTTCCAGTTGCAGACACACCATAATCTCCTGTCAAGTAATAAAGGATCTGATCTCATTGCAACCACCTCCTTGTCTTCTGGAGCCCAGTTTATAATGCACACTACCCCAATAGAGCAAAACTGAAAGTACAAGTTACGTACATTGTCAGGTGGGTACTCCAGTGCCTTTTCCTGATCTGCCACTATACCTTGACCAATCACCTGGGACATGTCTTCCTGAAATTAAAAAAAAGATTCAACCAGTCAGCAGCATTGCAGGGCTCAAGTACGCTTTCCAACTTCAGCAGTTAACACCATTTAACTGGGCTTCGGTCTACTACAAAATGACCAAAACACCAGGCATAAAAACTCCATTCACCCGCTGGACTAACTCACAGCAATGAACATAGACTTGTCATTGCTAATTGCTTTTTCAGCCCTTTTAAATCTGTCAGCCTTTAGACCCATCAGATATCCTTTGAAGGTCATTTCAGCCAGAGTATTTTCCTCTGTCACACCAGTACCCCTATATAAATATCCTTTCAGGGCCCAAATTCTGATATTTGAATTTCTTCTCCTTTAGGTATTCAATTAGAGGCAAAAATCACATCTACAGAAAATACTGTGGGATACAAGGGTAAGTTAGTCCTCAGTTTATCACTCCTCCCATGGGGAAGTGCAGAGTCCAGACTTAGGACAGAAGTAAAACATGTGGAAAACCTGTGACACATGGCTAAAGGGCAATTTAATAACTGGAATAAATAATGACACCAATAAATTGACCAGAATGTTTATTTCTGCCGCCTAGTATATCCTATTTTTTGTTTTTGTAATAGGCAAATTTACAGGGGAAATTATCATCAGATGGTTGACTTCAAAGCATGAATTCCTGCAGTTGGGCTTGGACAAGGCAGAGAAGATAGAGGAGAGACTACTTTGGATAGAAGAAAGGATGGGTTTACTCTGCCCCTTGGTAAATGTCTGAGAGACACCCAGGTGGTGAGGTTTAGTACGCAGACGGCAGGTAGGTAAACTGATCTGGAAATGAGAAAAGAGGCATGACTTGTATAACAGAACGTTAGGAGTTTGTGATCCTAGCTCCTCAGCTTGACAGTTCTGCAAACCTGAGCAAGTTTTTTTTTTTTTTTTTTTGAGACAGAGTCTCGCTTTGTTGCCTGGGCTAGAGTGTGTGGCATCAGCCTAGCTCACAGCAACCTCAAACTCCTGGGCTTAAGCGATCCTACTGCCTCAGCCTCCCGAGTAGCTGGGACTACAGGCACGCGCCACCATGCCCGGCTAATTTTTTTTTTTCTATATATATTTTAGTTGGCCAGATAATTTATTTCTATTTTTAGTAGAGATGGGGTCTCGCTCTTGCTGGTCTTGAACTCCTGACCTTGAGCGATCCACCCGCCTCGGCCTCCCAGAGTGCTAGGATTACAGGCGTGAGCCACCGCGCCTGGCCCTGAGCAGGTTATTTGACCTCTTCAAGCCTTAATTTCCCCATCTATGAATGGAAAAAAAAAATATTTTTCTTAGAAATATCGAAAGGATTAAATGAAGCAATATGTGAGTGCATTTAGCATTGTACCTGACAAATAATATTTAATAAAGATGTCAATGATGATAGTAAATGGAACTGGGCTATGACAGCTCCATGTTTAACTGTACTACAGGGCTGGGTCAGTAGAACAATGACCTGGGCAGGACGCTTTCTCCTTTGGGGAATGTTAGAATCACTATCTGACATTTCCCACCCAGCGTTTCTTTTCTGGGTATGTTCACATCCCCTTTCTTCAACAGGCTCCCATCAGATTTGTAACAATACATTAGACAGTGATCAGGTTATGTCCAGCTGTTCATTATTATTAGATTAGGTTACACTTTCATCCTGTGTCGTCATCAACTTCCTATTGGTTTCTAACCTGAGAGATTTAACTTCAGCACATAATATCCCGAGACTGAAGCCTAGGTCCCCTGGGTGACTGTGACCACCCTTAGCTGCCCACTTTCTAACTTATTTTTTAGGGCCAGACCTATCTTGCTCATTTAGATTTTATTTTCCTCCCTGGGAGGAAAGATCCTAGAACTGCTCCCCTCTTTTAAACTTCGCTCCTAAACAGATTATATAATATAAAATGAACGCAAAAGTTACCTCATCTCATAATTCTTCCCTGAGACCCTGGTGGTGCCCCTTCCACAGCATGAATCAATTCATTTTATCACTGCTTTTGCAACATTATATTGTATCCTTTTATGCACCTGTCTCCCGTTAATATGATCAACCTTGTCTTACTTCTTTTTCCAACACACGACAGAATAGAATATGGGCTTTATAAAGGTTTAGTGCTGAATGAATCAAAGTTTGGAAACTTAAGCCTTAAATGCACCTGGGTGGATTTCAGAGTCAGCCACAAAAGGAAGGACGCGCAAAGAAAGTGACTCTGTGGCCTCCACTTTAAAGGATCACAGTTGAAAAGAGAGAAAAAAGACATAGAAAGTCAATAAGGCTCACGGGAATTTTAGAATAAAAATTCTAAACTGCCTTCTAAACAGAAACCATCAGTGTTATTCCTTCCACTGTGAATCAAATGGCCTGAGGAGCAAAAGTGAGTGCCTCTATTTGAAAATTATACTGCAGATCTGCAATTTGACCTTGTTTTAAATCCCAATTAACCAGCAGTGGGACACAGGAGCTGATTTCCCTCTCTACAGATTTAAAAATCCAATTTGCATATCACATAGAGGAACTACTAATTTGGTTTAATTTTTCCTTATCATTGCACTTGTTAATAGAAAGAAATGGCACTGGAAGAGCAGTCAGAAAATCTGGGTTCAGACTGGTTCCCCTACTTAGCAGCAGCAGTAGTGCCTGGAAACCTTCATTTTTGATGACAGTGAGAATGCAGTCACAGCTACCTGAATAAGGGGTTGTGAGCAAAGTTGAATCCGACCCGTGCTTCCTGAGCATCTACTACGTGGCAGCAGTGAAAAAGACTGACAGAGGGGCCCTTGCACTTGGCACATTTACACATCTGCTGAGACAGACAGTAAAGAAATGATTACAGCAATGATGAATTACAACTGCACGGTACATGTGTGAAGGTGTGTGGCGGGCAGCAAATGCCTGAAGTGTTAGTTTCCTTCCTTTTCTATTATCTTGTCCTCAAAAATGTAGCAGGATGAGATGAGGAAATCGGATTTGTGAAAAGCATCTGGTCCAACACACTGTCCCATTTCTTAGACTAATTACTCTTAAACCTCTGGGCCAAGGGATGGGGCTGGCACATGATGGTGATAATTATGATATCTAAAGCTTCCTGATCCTGACCGTGTGCCTGTACTTAGCCAGGCACATTACACATTTGCTGACGTACACCACAGACCTATGCATTAGATACTATTATCCTCATGTAGAGTTGAGGTAACTGAGGCACAGAGAGGCTAAATTATTTGCAAGCCAGAACTTTAACCCAGACTCATCTTGCTCCAGAGCCCTTGCTCTTAACCAAGGAGTAAACCACAAGAGAAAGGGAAAGCACTTTACCTACTCCCAACAACACATGCAAGATTCTTAGCCTTGACACAGTGATTCCATTTTTAGATTCAACATTAGGTCAGATCAAGCCATCCCTGCTTATTATGAACCTGGAAAAAAAAAAAACTCCATGGCGCTAGCCACTGCAGTGACCTTGGATCTCTTTGCTTGTGTCTTGTGTTTAAATAGTATTTAAAATTTGCTAAGCACCCAACTATTGCATCAAAGGAGCTCTTAGTACTTTAAAAGCTGAGGTTTTAGGACATTGTAAGGTGTTGACTTTGCACAGTGGACCCCCAAATAAGAAGACTGAGGAAGCATTGTGGAAAGATCATCTCATTTCATGAAATAAACTGATACGACACATTCTTTTTTTTTTTTAAGGCAAAAGCAAGTTTATTGAAGTAAGAAAAAAAAAAGGAGGCTACCCCATAGACAGGGCAGTGGCTACCTTTCAGAGCAACAGAGAGTAGCCTGATACGACACATTCTGTCTACATTATTATGTTGTAATCCTCAGCACGGTACTGTGAGCTCCTGAAAGGAAGCTTTGTGGGCCAGGAAAGTTACTCTGATCAAGAGAAGGAGCTTCCCAGGGGTGCATATAAAAGGCAACACTGACAATATCCTATGTAACAGACGGGTGAGATGTCTAGACTACAGTCCCCAAGTCTGGTTGAATTCTGTCCCCAAGCTGGGCCCCATCTCTCTGGCCACTGTAATTGGTCCAAGGGTGGACACTTGCACCAAACAATAACATCCCATGGATTCCCACAGTGGAGCCAAGGGAAGAGAGTCAGCTGCTTTCCGGCAGAGAGGCTTGGGAGCTCTTGGCAGCCATAGCTGCAGCACGCCGGAGAAGCAAACAGATAAGCAGAGACATCCCTGCAAGCATCGGGCCTCTAGTTCCAACTGTCCCTGAGGCTAAGTGTCAACCCTGCCTGTCTGTAGTTCCTTTGCCTGGACCAGTCCCTGCCTAATTCCTACTCATTTAACCACCTGGATTAGGTGAAATCATATTAGCCAAAGTTCCCACAGCACCTTAACTTGCCCTTCAATACAACTCATTAGGAATCACGTGTCTCAAGTTGGCTTCAAATCCTGACCGTGACACTTACTACCTAAGTGTCTCTGTGCCTCAGTTTTCTATCTATAATATGGGAATAGTAAAAGGATTGATCTCCTATAAAATACGAATTAATACACTTAGAATAATGCCTATCAGAAAGCATAGTAAATACTATGGAAGCCTGTTATTCTCAGCAGTTCCCAGGAGAGACTGTGTCTTTGTTCACTGCTCTATGTGCACAGTACCTGGGACATACCAGGCATTCAATATAAACTTGCATAATTTGTGAAAGAGATAGTTGATTTATAACTCCTTTTGAAAGGTAACATAATCAACACAGGTTTTAGATTATAAGCTCTTAAAATTACGTGAGCGAATAAGGTTTCCCCAGAAAACTGGAAACTTCACAGACCCAGAAAATATGCCGAAATAGCACTTGTTTCAGAGAAGTGGTGGGATTCTGCAGAGAGGCCACTCCACCAAGTAAGAAAGTCTGAGTTCTGGGCTCTGAGCCGCCACATTGTTTCACTTCCCTGGGCCCTAAGTGCTAATAATTATGGTTGTAAGATTACTTTCTCAATTGAGGAAAAACCTGATAAGAAAACTGAGGAAAAACCTGATAAGAAAGCGATTCCTTCTGGCCAAATTAAATTTCAAGTTGAATAACAAGTCTCCACAGTGGACCAGTTACAGTGGTTGGGAGTGAATATATACTGGCAGACATCAAAGATGTGGATCTGTGTTAAAAATATGTTGCACTTATATTTCTGTTACCTTTGAGTTCATGAGGTTACTTTCCCTGTTAACCTCATGTCTCCACAGCACCTCCATTTACTATGCAGAGGGGGAAGAGAATGGAAGAAAAAGCCAAAAGCTTTTCTCTTGTGACTTTCATGAAGGAAGTAGACTTCACTGTAAATCTACTGTCTTTTTTATGCCCAGGAAAGGGAAACGTATCATGTACACAAATCTCAAGTGGTTTTCAGAAATAGAAGATATAAAAAACAATGAGCTGTGAAAAATGCCACATATTTGAATGCACTTGAACTCTGCCATTGGCAATTTGCATATTGTCATCAGGAGAAGCCAGTGCTGACTCAGACACACTCTCCTGCTCCTTACAGGGAATTCCTAGCCTCCTGCTATAGATGCTTTTTCATATTGGATCTGGAACAGAAAATAAGATCCTCACAGTGACATCTGCTCTCAATAGCAAACCAGAAATCCAGCAGTTCTTGATGGAGTGCAAATTGGGGGTAAAAATGGATTTTAAGCATACGGCTTAGGACCTTGTTTTAAAAACAAGCCGGATATTACGCCTGGGAATTCCAGCCTGGAGTAAGACCTAACAAGAAGCTCGTAACCAACAGAAACACATTATAAACTATTTTTCCAAATTTGGATGCCAGCACTTTAAAAACACTTATGAATACTTTTTAATCAAGCACGGTAGTAAAAGTTGATAAGCTGAACCTGCATCAGAGATCACACAGCATATTATTCTCTTAAAAGTCAAAATTCTAAACTGAACTCATTATCTTCTCCTACAAATCTGTTTTTTCTACTATTTTTTTAAAATTAGTGACAATATCAACTTCCCACTTATGCAGGTTTAAAGCCACAGGCAGCTTTTACTAATTATTCTCTCTTGCCTGCTTTCATTTGAAAAGTACTCTTGATTATAGGGACACAACATGAAGCAAAGCAGATTTTTCACAGACCAGGACATTTTCAAAAACACTTTCTATTCTACCTCTTTTTTTTTTTTTTTTGGCCAAGTAATTAAGACCAAAGAAATATTAAGTTGCAGCATATGAATTTGCCACTTTATAAGTCAAGAAATGATTAAGTATCAGGGATTTCAGAGGGTTCAACCTATCAACTACTACTCCTAGGCTAACTACTACCATATATTATTACCAAAATGTCATGTAGGAAGAACCATTTTAACACTAAAAATTTAGGTAGGACACACGGTCTAAATTACAGTCCTTTAAATTGCACAAATTTAGTTTTATGAAGAACTCTCTATATGGTTATTATTTTTCACATTTCCCACAGATCATCTGGGTCTAATAACTTTTTAGTATCATCTGGGTAAAGGAGAGAACTTAGACTTTGGAGTTTGACAGTGGTTCGTATCCTGGTTTTTCTACTTATAGGTTACATGTTCTTTGAAAAATTGACTTCTCTAAACTTCAGCTTCTTGATGGGTTAATACCATCTATCTCTCTGAAAAGCATTATAGCTCATATTGTCTTCCATATACAGGAAGTCAGTGAGACATAAGGGTTCAAATCCTTCTCATGGGACTTACAGGCTCTAAGTCTTTGGGCAAGTGAATTAAGCTCTGGAATATTCAGGTCCTTCATCTGAAGGATGGAGCTGATAATAATGTTTTCATCAGGGGGACGATAAAGGTGGGGACAATATGTTCTGCTCAGTTCCTAACAAATAAATGCTCAATAAATGGCGGAGGGTATTGTTACTGTTACTACTGTTTCTGTCAGGATAAAGGAAATCATGTTTTAAAGTGCCTACTACAGTGACTTGTACGCTTTCTGTATCACAGAGACATCTAAAAACAGACAAGCGTGAATGTACCTCTTTCCCCACAAATTTGCTCTTCTTCTGGCTTCTTTTCTCAGTACCTAGCGTCAGCCAACCAGCCCGTCAGCCACTGTGAGGTATCTGAGAACCATTCTTGCCTCCTCCTCCTTCAACTTGGCATCCACACAGCCATTGAGTCTATCAATTCTAACTCTTGTATATGTTGAAAATCTGTCCCTATTTCTCTGTCCTCCTTGCCAGATCCCCAATTTAGGTCACTATCAACTTTATCTGTTACTCTAACAGCTTTTTAACTCCCTCCCTGACTTCAGCTTTGACATTTTCTAAATGATTCTTCTCAAGGCACCCAGAAGGATCTTCTCAAAAGGCTAATCTCATCTTTATAATCTCCTGTGAAAAACCACTCCAAAGGCTTCCCTTGGTATGAAGTCCTCTGTCCTGGTTCAGAGGGCCCTCCACCATCCAGCCCCTGCCTACTTGGTGGCTTTCACTGCCTGCTCCTGGGGCCGCCCGCCCACCACTTTGTCTCCAGTATGGGACGAGGAGTGCAGACGTGGGTACCTATGGGTGGGGGGAGGGACGCAGGCTGGGGTGAGAGAATGGTGGAAAGGCAGGGGCTGAAATAAACTGGAAGTATACAGTTGAAGGACAGCTTGGGATACTGGCCCATTTTCAGTAGAAAATGGAAACCAGGATTTTTATGGAAAATCTCCTGATTCATAAAACTTAGCTCAAACATCTTAAGAATACTGTGTAGGCTAAATGAAACACAGTCGTGGGCTGGATCTGACTCCTGACAACCCGCTTGTGATCTCTGCATTAGATCAAATGCAGCATGCTCCTGGACATGAAAGAGGGCTTATTTGCCTTTATATTCCTAGAGCTTGACACATCACAGGTTCTAAGAAAATGTGTACTGAATAATGAGAGTTCTGGCACACCTAGATTTCATATAGGTAAAATCTGCTACCATTTACTGAGCCCTTAAACTGCGTGCCAAGTGCTAAGAGTTTCACATATAAAATCATACATGATTCCCATAACAAAGAGGTGAGCATCACCCTCTCAATTTTTGGACGAAGAAACGTAGGCAGATAGGATAAGTCACTTTCCCCAGTTAGCAGAGGTAGGATCTAAGTCTGTTCAGACTTCAGAGCCCATAATTTATATGACAGTCTTTTTCATCTGGAAAAGCAAGGACTCCCTGTCCATTTGGAGATGTAGTATCATTTATAACACATGCCACTGACTTTTCAATAAGGATGTTTGGAAATTTTATATGGCTCAAGTGTATCTAGTAGGGAGTAAAAAGAGCTCCTAAAATGTTGGTATTCTTGCTGATGGGAACTCTGAAATGCTAAAATGCACTGTCAGCTGCAGTGTGAATTTCCATGTCATAGCTCATTTCAGTTACTGATAAGTAAATTCCAGAAACTACTCATGCTTCCCCTGGCATTGCTACCCTGTAAATTCTAAAATATCCACAGAGAAACTATAGGGTGAATGCTGCCTCAAGCTGACTGGGATACTCTCATTTTTCCATTCTTGCCTTAAGGGTCAGAAATTAGATTCCATAATAAAGACAACAGTAAAGACAAATACCACTGACAGTTTGAAAAATCAAAACATTTTGAAAAATTTTGAAAAATCTAAAATGTTTTATTGAGGTACATGAACCAGGTATGTAATGACAAGTGTCACTCAACCCACAGACTGCCCTGTGGTCATACAGTTTTGCAGAATTGGAAAAGAACACTGGGCACATCTGTTCGGGGCATTTCTAGCAGGGTTATCATGGGCTGCTGGCCAAGCCCTGGGATGACGCTTCTTCTGAAGTCCCAGATGGTGTAACAAGTGCCATTTTAATAGCTCTCACCCTGCACTCAGAGGAAAGCTTTAAAGAACACATACAGAAGGAGGTTTGCATACTGGGGGCAAGACAGGTAAATTCTTTTACTGGCAACTCTCTGTGAAACTTACCTGGTAAACACATACACGGCCTTGCTGAAGAGTCAAGCATGTTTATATGATCTTTGCAAAGACAAAATGTGAGAATATATATTGTTGCCACCAGCTCTCATGGACTGCCGCCGCTGATGCACTAAACTCCCAACCAGCCTGTCAGCACTGCTCTGGCCCTGTCCTATCTGATCACCACATTGCAGCAACAGTGACTTGGAGTCACCTCCTACAGACAGACCTCCGTGCTTCCCACTGCTGTCAGCCCACAGACCACCTCTTTCACGTGACGTGGCTCTGCTGACAACTCTGATTTCACTTCCATCTCACCAGTTCTGGCAACCTTGGACTTTTCAGTTCACCAGACCTCTCTCTAAGGTCGCCGGAAACCCTCCTCTGTTTCTTTGCCCCATTCCCAATCACTGCCAGCTTCTCCTTCAAATTTCAGTTTGACTGTCCTCAGGGGAGCCCTCCTGGACAAGGTCAAATTCCCTTTTGTGTGCTCTCAGCACCAAGAACCTCTAGTTCTTAACTTTGATCAAAGTTGAGATTTCAATCTATTTCTGGCATTTTTTCTCTGTCCATGAAGATTGTAAGCAACCCAAGAGAGGAGACCTCTGTTTACTTTCAGTAGCATCTCCCAAGGATCTAGCATGGGGCTTAGTAACAAGCAGAATGAAAGAATTTATAATATAAAGTTAGGCAATACTTTTGATGGACAAAGAAATTGAGCCTTTTCTGCTAGGGTGAGGATTTTTAAACACTTGCAAAATATTCCAAAAGGTGGAGAGACTATATGTGAAGTTACTTCAGCATTTCTGACTTGATTTCAGTTTGTGGATCACCTACATTCCTTCTTCCCCTCTTTCCTCTTCCTCCTGTTTTTTTTTTTTAAATCTTTATTGAGACAATTAATATACCATAAAATTTACCCACCATACAACAATGATTTTAGTATATTCACAGAATTGTGCAAACATCATCACAATCTAAGTTTAGAATATTTTCCTAACCTCAAAAAGAAAGCCCAGACCCCATTCCCCTCTCCACACCCTCAGCCATAGGCAACCACTAATTTACTTTCTCTCTCAATAGATTTGCCTATTCTGAACATTTCATATAAATAGAATCATACAATATGTGGTTGTTGCATCATATATCAATACTTCATTTTTTATTACTAAATAATGTTCCACTGTGTGCATATACCACATTCTATTTACCCATTCATCAACTGATGGACACTTGAGATGTGCATTTCTTTGGTGGTAAAGATGTGGAACATCTCCTTGTGTGCTTTTTGGCCATTTGTATATCTTTGGAGAAATACCTATTCAGATCATTCCCCCCCGACCCTACACTTTTGTAAGAGACAGAGTCTCGCACTCTGTCACCCAGACTGGAGTGCAGTGGTGGGATCGTAGCTCACTGCAGCCTTGAGTGATGGGGTTCAAGCAATCCTCCCGACTCAGCCTCCTGAGTACGTGGGACTATAGGCTCAAGCCACCACGCCACGCTAATTTTTAAAAATTCTTTGTAGAGACAGGTCTCACTATGTTGTCCAGGCTGGTCTCAAACTCCTGGCCTCAAGCAATCCTCCCACCTTGCCCATTTTTTACTTAGGGTTTAGTTGTCATTTTATTATGTCGTGGTTTACTGGTTGTTTTTAAATTATTTTAGTTACTATTTGTAACAGCACGGAGAAGAAGATGGACAAGAACAAAAGAAAAGGCAAATTGGCTTTACATCAAAGCAGAAAATTATAGAAACAGACAGGGCTAGAGATCCAAAGGCAGTGTCAAGGGCAGAGGTTAGATGCTTATAAGAAGAAAGCAGTACTGTCTCTTTCCTTCCCTTCTTACCTAACTACTAAGCTCCTAAAGACAGCAAGCTGTGCGAGCACTTGTCCTTGAACATCTCAAGTTAAGAAGCTCTGACAGCTTTGCTCACTGCTGAATCCTCTGCATATAACACTGTGGCCAACACACAAGAGATACTAGATTAATATTTGTTGTTTAAACAAATAGATCACACGATGATATTTCCTCTATTTTAAGAGACGCTGTCTTTGTGAACTACACAGTGTAGAGAAGCTGGGCTTTATAAAGAGGCAAAGAGAACTGGGTTGGGTCCCAGCCATGCCACCTGCCAGCTGTGAGGTCTTAGGAATGGACTTGCCACCTCCCACCTTCAGTTCCTCATCAGTAAAGCAGGGCTACTAATGTGCACTGGGTCAAATACAATAACCGGGATGAAGACACCTGGCACAGGTTAGCTTCTTGAAAAATTTTAGTTTCCTTCATATACAAAACATCTGTTTGGAGGTCTCTATATAACTTTATTTACCAATATAAAAGGTATAAAAGGTGAATTTTATATCTTCACCTGCTTATATGCCACAATCTTCTATTCATATGTTCGAGTTCAAGATTTAGACAAAGGGGGATGAAAATCATAAAGTTTAGATGCCAGGGTAATTTTCTTGCTATGTGTTGACCTTGGTTTTATTCTATATCTGTATCTCTCTGAGAGGCAACATTAAGTGCAGCCTCCAATCTAGATCCAGCCTTCACTGGGTGATTTCAGGCAACTTAATGTTTCAGTGCCTCAGTTTCCTCATCTCTTACACGGAGATGATACTACTACTAACCTCACAGGATTGTTACGTGAATGAGTTCGTGTGTGTAAAGAGCCCTGCCTGGCACACAGGCACTCTAGCTGTGATGGTTCGTCTTAGGTGTCAACTTGACTGGATTAAGGGATGTCTAGATAGTTGGAAAAGCATTTTGGGGGGATATGTCTGTGCGGGTGTTTCCAGAAGAGAATGGCGTTTGAGTCAGTGCCCTGAATAAGGGAGATCTGCCCTCACCCAATGTGGGCAGGCACTATCCGATCAGCAGAGGAAAGGCAAACACTCTCTTTCTCTCTTTTTTCTAGAGCTGGAGTACCATCTTTTCCTGCCCCTGGACAACAGAACTCCAGGTTCTCTGGCCTCTGGATGCCGGGACTTACACCAGCGTCCCCCGGTTCTCAGGCCTGACGACTTGAACTGAGCCATGCTACTGGCTTCCCTCATTCTCCAGACTGCTGACCCTACTGTGGTACTTCCAGCCTCCATAAACATGTGAGCCAATTCCCCTAATAAATCCCCTCTCATATATCTCTATATCCTGTTGGTTCTGTCTCTCTGGAGAACCCTAATGCATTGGTAACTGCATTTTTCAGGTTGGAAAACTCACTTCAAATTTTCAAGTTATACCTTCATACTTCACTACAAATAGCTGACCTTTATATGGCTAACCCTTAGTGCTTTAATTAGAATTACAACATCGTCATTATTAACAACAACAACTCATCCTTATAAAGTGACTGTGGTGTACTCTGGCATAGTTCTAAGTAGTACTTTTGGAATTATTAACTCCTTTAATTCTTACAACAACCCTTTGCTTCTTTCCTCCATTTTCCAGATGCAGAAACTAAGTCCCAGAGAGGTTAAGTCATTTCCTGAAGGTTATATTGCTACTAAATGGTAGAACCAGGATTTGAATCCAAGTAGTCTGGCTCCAGTGTTTGTACTCTTAATAATTTAGTTATACTGATTCAAAAAAGTATATTATATGAACATAGATATTACAAATATTATAAAAACAGATTTGTATCCAAAAGATGAAAATAATCATTTTAGGAATTCATGAGTTTCTATGTCAGCAAGCTACCAGGGAGTCACAGGCCTTTCAGAAAGAATCCCAGCTCTTCCAATTTCTAGTTTTGTCATCTTTCATTGAGCAGATGAAGGTCGCATTTATAAATCTGGGATAAATAATTTCTGTTCTTTTTACACAGGGTTAATATTTTGGGGATATAAGATTGAATAAGACTGTGAACCCACTAAATACCATTTTAGAAGAAATTACAATATTAAAAAGTTAAGCTAATGAGATAATAGATGAAACATTGTTTTGCAAATTGGAAAGTTCTATATGAATAGTTTTTTAAAAATCCTTTTCAGGATTGAAAAAGTGTGGTGGCTCATGCCTGTAATCCTAGCACTCTGGGAGGCTGAGGCAGGAGGATCACTTGAGGCTAGGAGTTCAAGATCAGCCTAAGCAACACAGTGAGACCTCCATTTCCACAAAAAAAAAAAGAAAAATTAGCCCAGCGTGGTGGTGCGTGCCTGTAGTCTCATGTATTCCAGAGGATTGCTCGAGTCCAGGAATTTGAGGTTGCAGTGAGCTATGATCACGCCACTACACTTTACCCAGGGTGACAGAGCAAGACCTTGTCTCAAAAAAAAAAAAAAGTCTTCAAAAGGCTTAAAAAATAGTCTTAACAGGCTCTCACCTAGACTTCTGAAATAGATACCAGACACTTCACTGACTCCAGTCTCTCACAATTGGAATCTATGTTTCACAAACCATCATCTGATCTACAAACAAGTTATTTCTCCTTTAAAAATATTTAGAGAACTGGAATACATTCTAAAGTTATTATAAACTCCTTGGCTGTGTATCTGGGGGCTACTGAGATACGGCCCAAAGCCAACCACAACTGAATGGTGTAGTATGCACAGACCCATGACTTAGTCTTAGCTCTGAAAATAACAAATCATCTTGGAGAACTGACTTAATGGTTCTTTGGAGTGTAATTTCTTAGGTAGCACCTTGTGTACACATGCATCCATCCAGCTATCAACAGACATTTATTGAGCACTGAACATAAAAAGAGGAATAAATTAACCTATAATTCATAGCATACAGTTCCTTCACTCCTGTGATTCCACTCCCCATGGCTGCTCTATAAAAGGCCAGTCCCTGCTTGCTACTCCATAATCCACACTGTTCGTCTGGTGAACCTTCTCCAGTTTATGCCAACCTCAGCAATCTCAGATGCCTTCCATCTTTAAAGGTTTATCTTAAAGGCCTTCCTAATCTAAGAAACCTTCCCTAATTATTTCTGAATGAGGTGGGGGGTTCCTTCCTCCTCTGAATTCCCATCATATTTTGTTTTTTTTCCTCCCCTTGATACACCTCTGCCTGGTATGATTTTCTAGATATAAATTCTGTTACCCTGGCTGGTGCTAGAGGATAAGATTCATAAGGGTGAGGCCTGTGTTTTTCTCTTGGTGACTTTTGCAGGGTCCAGCACAGTGCCCAGTGAGACATTTGTCCCCACAGGAAACAAGCAAGAAACTTTCAGAGGGTTAGAGCTTACAGCTTCCAACTGTAAAAACAGTCAAGGCCCACACAGATCACATGCTACCCTCTGGACTGGGTAGATGCGGCAACAATCCTAGGATGGTGCAGCCAAGCAGGGGAGAGCATACCAATCTTACAATAGAAACAATCAAATAATGACTAGTGATGATGAAAAGTTATTAATACTTTATTACAATAATTATGTATATATTAGGCAGAACCATGTGAAAATTTTACCGACAAAACAGCAATTTCATATAATTCAATCTAATATTTTGCTAATTTATGTATCATCTGTCTCCTTTCCCACTCCCACGGTGGCATGAGTCCCATGAGGGAAGGCATTTTTGTACGTTTTATTCACCATTGTATCTCTAGTGCCTGGAACATGGTGGCATTTGGCAAATATTTGTTGAATGAATGAATGAACTTACTAAGCACCAACTATTTGCCTTATACTCTTCTATATGATTTATATTTCATAGCCCATTTGTTTCCTCATAACATCCTAATTACTGCCATTCTTCAAATGAGAAAACTAAGGCGTGGTGAGGTCAAGTGACTTGCCTAAGACCACGCTCTTACCCAATACTTTATGCTAGGCCATTTACATTTATGCTATAAAAGTTGTCCAAATTCACACTGTCTTTCCTCTCTGAACTAGACCATGCACAGATTCCACTGAAAACAGTGACAAAGAAATTTTAGGATACCAAAAACAGAGGATCATGGGGAGGAATAAAGGGGGAAAAGAGGGGCACTAGGCAATGGGTTTGGGGAAGCCTGTTATTCTCGGTGAAATACAGCACGAAACATTATCTAAAAATGACCCTCAGTCCTTCAAGTCCTCTGCTTCTTCCATCCCTGGTGCCGCTTACTTGGGAAGAAGGGGCAGATGATGGATGCCTTTTGCCTTCAGCCTACAGATGAGCCTCGTTGGGACTACCAGACTCCTCTAGCAAGCAAGGGAATATTCCCACTCTTACCATTTCCTCTGTAGACAAAATTGGGGGCCCCTCCTTATAAAATCCTGTTGCTTTAAAAGACTTTTCCCTAACCTATCTATGGAGATACAGTGCCAAAAAGAACAAGTGAATAGTTAACATATTTTTAACTGACAGGGATTTCAGTTTGAAATTTGTTGATGTTACTCATTCTCCTTCAGTGCAAATATGCAGCCTATTTTTTGGAAAGGGAAAACTGTAACCTTGGGACACCTTGTTCAAGAACAACGGTCATGATTTGTCACTGTCACTATTCTTGCTGCCAGGGGTCTCAGGTGGCATGTAGGGTTTGTCCAAGACCAGCTCATTACAATTTCTGCTCTTGCTGAAATGTCCTTTTTCTTCAACTGGAAAGAATTAGTTTACTTTCTAGGATATGGAATATAAGGCAGTCCCAATATATTTTCTAAAAGTTGAAAAAAGGTAAATGGATGATTTTTCAAACTCCCTAAAGTATAGTAAAATGAACAACTCTGGGCTGTCATAAAATCAGGTTGACTACTAAGTGATTAGTTCTTTGAGATTTGTAAGATATTTTAAAACATAGAGGGAAAAAAGCCAATATTTCTTTCTAGAATTTGTAGTCTAACCCTGGAAGTGCTAGGCTGCAAAACAGAAAGGGAGATTAGGAGCAAAGCATGGGATTCAGGCAGAGTGAGGATCAATCTCCAAGTCTACCCCACACTAGCTGGTGGCCTTTGGCAAGTTAGTTAACTTCTCTAACTCTCAGTTTCCTCACACGTAGGAAAAGCAAAGATCAGGAAGTGAATAAAGCATAGTACCTAGTGCATAGTAAATGTTCAATAACTATTTATTTTAAAATGGGGTCTCACTATGTTGCCCAGGCTGGTCTCCAACTCCTGGGCTTAAGTGATCCTTCTGCCTCAAGCTCCTGAATAGCTGGGATTACAGGTGCATACCACCATGGCTGGGTCTCAATAACGATTAAATAACAAAATATTAAACATTAGACTACATAGGAGGGAGAGTTCTCTAAAACTGCCTCACTTCTAATGCCCTAGCCCCTGGGTAAGTTTAAGTATCTTTTGCTGTGAATTGGTGGAATAAATGTAACATTTTCTCCTGTACCTCTAGGACTAATTCAGCACAGCCTTGGCCTTATAAAAACCCAATATTAAACCCGATTTAAAGGATTGCTTCTTTAGCGCTAGACAGCACAATTCAAGCGTCAAGAAGGTAGAAGATGCTATTCTTCGGAGGGAATGGGTTACTCACTACATGGAATAGTTCCTCCTGTCTCAGATATCAAGATTCCCATAGAAGCAAACACAACAGATGGTCCTTTCCAAATTGGTCCAAAATATAGGCAATACGTCCTTGAGAAGAACAAAGGGTGGAAATACCCAGGATTCTCACCAGTTTGGAGCTTTCACTTTCAGGCAACTGTTTAATACCAACTTCAAGACTGCCATCTTCCTCACTACTAACAGGTTCAGTGCCACTCTGATCCTATGGGACATCAAAAAAGAAAATGGCAAAGATGTCATTCTTCACTCACACTCCCCCAAACTGTACAGATGCTCAATCACAGTTGCTTGTTTTCTTTTCTTTTCTTTTTTTTTTTTTTGAGACAGAGTCTTACTCTGTTGCCCGGGCTAGAGTGCCGTGGTGTCAGCCTAGCTCACAGCAACCTCAAACTCCTGGGCTTAAGCGATCCTACTGCCTCAGCCTCCCGAGTAGCTAGGACTACAGGCATGTGCCACCATGCCCAGCTAATTTTTCTATATATATTTTTAGCTGTCCATATAATTTCTTTCTATTTTTAGTAGAGATGGGGTCTCGCTCTTGGCTCAGGCTGGTCTCGAACTCCTGACCTTGAGCGATCCACCCGCCTCGGCCTCCCAGAGTGCTAGGATTATAGGCATGAGCCACTATGCCTGGCCCCAGTTGCTTGTTTTCTTGTTGTAATGGATATTGCTTCCACTGCAGAAGCTGTTCCTGTTTTCTTCCTTTCTAACAGAAGGCCATTTTTTCCCCCAGGTAACTATCCCTGCTGCTCACACATATGCCTTAGGGAAAGCTGGTACCCACTCTCTGTTTCAGCCATAGGCCTGACTGCTTAGGGGTTGGTCTCATTCTTTTTGCCAGTGATTTTGTCAGAATGGGTATGTTCCCAATGGGTACACTGGGAATGGATTTTGTCAGTTCTGGCCAATGAGACACAAAGAGAGGTTTGCTGGAGATTTGTGGAAAAGTTCTTTACTCTTAAGAAAGCCACAAGAAGTCCCCATACTTCCCAAATTAACAAGGAAGCAGAAAGCCCAAATTTCCATGGGCAGCCATCCCCCAGCGATGAGGGAACCAGCCTTAGCAGAAAGCTGACACAGTGGGTAACAGAGCAAAGACAGAGATGGAAAGAACTGGTTCTCTGACGGCAAAACTGGACCACTGGGTCAGCAAACCTAGAGCCCAGCCTTACTTGTAGCCACTTTCTGTGAGAGAGAATAAATTTCTTTGTTTCAGCCAGTCTGAATTAGCTATTCTGTTACCTCCAGCCAAAATTTTCTCAGTGAGCCAGTTGATTATTTTCTGTACAAGACTCAACTGTTTGAGAAAAGAGACTGTGTTTATCTTGTTTATTTCTGAAATCAAGTACCTAGCACCATGCCTGGCACATGGACACCACTTGACAAACATGGGTGGCACCAGTGAATGGAGTCCTTATTTTCTTTGATGACTTTTTCCTGCAGAATCCTAAAAATATGTATTTAATATAAATGAGACATCTGGTAATAATAAGCCCCATTAAAATTCTAAAACACATTAAGCATCTCCTCAATTGAGTTATGACATATTAAATGTTATAGTTAATTAACTAGAAGTTTCTTTACTTTCTAGGGGTACCTAACAGAGCATGAGGGTGATAAATGGAGTATCTACATTGTACTTATCTGGATTTTTATTTTAAATCACCACCATCCTGGGATTACTGCAGATTTCGACGGGATAGTTGGTAAAAAGAAAAAAATAGTTTTGATTTTGGGACAGTCGACCTCACTCATAATTTAAGAAATGCAAATTACAGCAAAGAGAAAGCATTCTTTCAGTTATCAAACAAAGGACAGAAAAGAAGAACATTTAGTACTGATAATGTTGTAGGGAAACAGGAA
Organism: Lemur catta; assembly: GCF_020740605.2. Taxonomy (NCBI): domain Eukaryota; kingdom Metazoa; phylum Chordata; class Mammalia; order Primates; family Lemuridae; genus Lemur; species Lemur catta. Next base: position 79,268,249 of record NC_059130.1, read on the forward strand.
CTTTTAGACGCCACTGAGAGAATGTAAATTAGGACCATCTTCTAAACAAAATACATAATATATAGATTTAGATATGTATGCAGAGAAAATATCTATAAATATATAGAACAATTTTTTTAAATTGCTTACTTCTAGGGAGTGGAATTATGGAATGAGGACTTCTTGCATTAGTTATTTCTATGCTGTTTGATTAGAGAAGAATTAGCATATGTAGTTTTGCCTGTTTAAAAATAAAATAAAGGAGGACTATGAGAAATACCTAAAAGAAAAAAAAAATCCAAGATAAAAAGTACCATGGACTTTAGAATTGGTCAGATCTGGGTTCACATCTGAAGTCTGCCACTTATAATTATATGATTTAGGGCAAGTTGTTTTCTGAGTACAGGCTGAGTATACCTTACCTGAAATGTTTGGGCCCAGAATTGTTTTGGATTTTGGAATATTTGCACTATACTTACCAGTTGAACATCCTAAACCCAAAAATTCAAAATTCTCCAAAGGGCATTTCCTTTGAGTGTCACGTTGATGCTCAAAAAGTTTTAGATTTTGGAGCATTTTGATTTTTGGATGCTCAACATGTACTTGTTTTTAAAGTACAGATAAAAATACCAGATTAAAAATACTACCCTACCAGGTTGCTTTGAAGATTAATGTGTTAACATGTAAAATATCTACTTGCATAACGCCAAGTATACTTAGTTTTGTTTCTAGCTTTTTGTTGATGCAGGTTCTTTATTCCTGTACTGTCTCATGTAATCTTCCTACCAGCCCTATATGGATATGTACCGTTGTGATCCCAATTCATGGATGAAAAGAATGATACATTTTAAGTAACTTGCTAAAGAACTTCTAGCTAGTAAAAGAGGCAGATCAAGGATTCAAAGCTCAATGCGACTGACACCAAGGGCCATGTTCTTGGTACATTTAGGGCCCAGCATATAGGTCCAAGTTGAAGCATCCATTAAACAGCTGTTTTCTTCCCTACTTTAGTATTCATTTTATAACGACCAAGAAACTCTCATCTTTAATATGCACATTGCTGAGAAATATAAACACAAAGATTTCTCTAATTTATTTAAGGAAGACTTTCTGTCTCTCTTCAAAGGCCCTTCAGTTTAGGGCCTATATACTAGGCCCTAAATAAATGATGCTCTCATTTCTCTCACATTCTTCCTCTTCAGTATTGAGTGTTGATAAAGCAGTCTTATAGGAGACAGGACTAACAATCTTTTTAAAAATTATTGTCTTTAGACCATGGATTTTAAAAAATGTGATTCAGCAATTCATAACCAGAAAATTTCTTTAGATAGGACATCATCTTTGATAGGGTGGCTTTGCTAATAAACTATTTAACACAGAAAAAGAGAAGAAAAAACTCACAACACAGAATTGCTCCGTTGAAGAGAAATCTTACACAACAGCCCCATGTAAGATTAACTACCTGTGGCCTAACTCGTTTTTTCTAAAAGTTTGTTTTTCACAGCACTTGAGAAGAACTGGGAAGATAGAAGGAGTGTGGCCAACAGTTCCAGCCAGATCTCATTCCAAGGACTCTGATAAGTCAGCCTCACAGAGGACAAAAAAAAAAAAAAAAAAAGGAAAAACAGCTGTAGTCATTTCACAGCTGCCAGTGTGCAGCAATAACTTTTTTCCCCCATTTACTCCCTAGTAACCACCCCCCATCACCTTATCCTCCCTGCTGGCACTTTTCCCTTCTTTCTCTTGTGCCATGCTCTTCCCACCTTCAGGAAGTTAAAATAAACTTTGTTTCTTTAAAACTATTCTTATCTTTATGTCGAGAATTCTTTCTCATCCCACATTACCACCCTACCAGTCTTCTCAGTGAGTTTTGGGTAGTCAAAATTACCACACAAAATAAACATGCCCAAGTTAAATAAATTTCAAAAACAAATTTTTAGCATTTTAGTGGGTAAGTTTTAAATATGGAAAAACTCTTAACAAACGAATAACCCTTTCAAAAATCAGTACTTAATCTGTGGAAAACTTTTAATATCCAAATTACTTAGTATGTCTGGTTCTGCAAGTTGTGGGGGCCCCTTAAGAGGGCCTAGGGAGGCTATGGTATCCAATGGAGCTTTGAAACAGACAATGTTTATAACTGCAGCACGTTAGATTGTAGGACAAACCGACAGGTCACTCCTCTAGTAACCCTGCAAATGGCCACCACCTCTGGTCCCAGATAAGAGGAGATTTGTACCAGGAGAGTGGTCAGCTGATACAATTCATATAATTATGTATATGTCTCCTTGGGGAAAAGAAAGTCTTCCTTAAATAAATTGGAGAAATCTTTACGTTTACATTTCTCAGCAATATGCATATTGTAGACAAGAGTTTCTTGGTCTTTATAAAATGAATACTAAAGTAGGGAAGAAAACAGCTGCTTAATGGACGCTTCAACTTGGAAAATTTAAGAAAACATGGGCAAAACAAATAGTGTATGCATCTTTTAAGATGTGGATAAAAACAAAAAATACCCTCTACATCTATACCCACATCCCACACTTAGAAGCTAGGCTCAAGTGAAGCAAAATTTACTGTACAAAGCCAGGTCTCAATGCCACTTATTCCATAAATCCCTTCCTTTTTCTTAGCTGGGAGACATCTCTCCTTCCTCTAAATTCTCCTCACATCCTGAACCTCTTCTGTCACTTATCATCATCTCTTTTGTATCCTAATAATGTATATACAGAAATGATCTCCCCGATCAGAATAAAAGATTCCTGAATCCAACATCTGTGCCTCATTCATTTGCTTTTTCTAATTCATTTTTACATTTATCCTAGGTCTGTATCTCTTCAAAGTCCATGCTCTTTTTAACTGTACTATGCTCCCCTTCCAAATCTTTTCTTCTGTTTTTAGTTTGAGACTCCACAGGAGGGTTTGAGGTCCGAATCCAGACGGAGAGGAAAGTCAGGCAAAAAGGAAGTTGGAGTTGAGGGAGGTTAGCAAGAAAGTATTTGCTTCAAGGAGAGCAAAAGTGTAACAGACCGTTCATGCTGAAAAAAGTAACAAGAGTGTTCATGCTGAAATGAGGCACAGAACAAAACAATGTGGATTCTGTTCTGAGAACAGAACGGCTTATGAGTTAAGGAGCCTTCCAAATACCCTACTCACCAGGAGCTTAGAAAAACGATGGAGAAGGGAAAATAGGTCAGCAGCATGATTTCTAAGGTACGAGTGTATCACGGTGGTTTGAAGACCATCTGGCTGACGGATGGTGGCCCATTGACACCCCAGATGAGTCAGCTAATCCAGGTGGCTGGATGTCGCCATCCTCACTTGCTGATCATCAAACCACCTGCCCAAAGCTGCCTGCTCAGCCGCGCCTGCTCAAGGAGAACCACCTTCCCCCACGAAGCCCACAGTCAGTAGATCCCACAGTGAATTATGTTTTACAGGTGAACGAATGGAGAAGGCAAGGCTCACATCGCACATTTAACACAGCCTTCCCCAAGAGACCTACGGTAAGACACGCAGTCCGATCTTCACGCAGTTCCAAACCCCCTCCCCGGGGATCCCCTGAAATCTTCTACGTAAAGTGATGATGGTTATTATTTTATTTTTAAACTTTATTTTTTTATACCCACTATTTGTCTGTAGTTTCCCCCCAGCTGAACAGTGAAAACCTTGATAGCAGGAATGATGTTTTATTTGAGAGTAGACTCTCAATAAAAATTAAATTCATTAAAGATGTTATTGTAGATTGAAAAAATGCTTCTGATCAGATAAACGTTCAACAGTGTTGCTCCCTACCCTGTGTTTCCTCATTTAACATGACAGAAGAGTATATGGATATATACAACTGTTTTCCTTTTAATGGATTTAAAATGTTACTAAGCAAAGTAAATTAAAAAAAAATACCAACTATACTTCCCTAATATAATTGAAAGTTTTTTTTAAAAAAGAAAACTTACATTGGTTTAGATTTTGTCATCTCCATATTTCTTAAATCAGTGCTGTTTTCAAAAACACCACAAAGTGATTAGTCTCACTGCTAGCCTAAATTCACAGATATTTCTTTCTGCAAAGCCACATTTACCAGATGTGACAAAGTGAATTTCTTTCTTCCAGCCCCAAACATGAGCATATTTACTAGGCTACTCAGAATTCCAGAAAGGCAGTGCACAATTAACATTAAAATAGAAAGTATGTTAATGGAATTCCCTGCGTAATAAACCTCTCTCATCTTTGAGGACTGCTCTACCTCACTTAGTATTCAAAAAAGCATGACTTCTGAGAAAAAGAAAAAAATGAAGGTTCTTGCTTATATAAAGACATTCTAAAAGATTCAGGCTGCCTTGTCAAGGAATGGAATAAATATCTTGCAACTCAAGTATACTTGAGCCCTCAGTACCTCTTACAGAGCCACAGCAGTGGCTTCTTAACTGGGTTTTCCTCTTCAAGCCATCTTTAACATCGCTGTTAGACTAATGTACCTGAAGTACAGCCTTATCAGACCATTTCATTATTCAATGCCTTCAGCAGCTCCAGTGCCCAGAGAATGAAATTCAAACCCTCTGAGATTTAAATTCAAGCCTCTCTCTCATTTGACCTCAATTTATTTTCTAAATTCCATCTTCTATCACTACCTTTCCTATCCCCTTATATTCATCTCCCCATTCTACACGAATTGTTTTACTTCTGTATTTTTGTTTGTGCTATTTCCACATTCTAATCATACACATATTTAAAAATCCAATCTATCCAACTGAAATAGCTGTTCCCCTACCAGGAAATAGTACTCATCTTTTCTGAACTCTTCCTGCAGCTTTATTTTATCTCCTAGGACACCCTGTATTTTAGTAACATAAATGTACATCTTATTTTTCCTATAAGACTGTAAGTTCTTTAAGGGTGAAGACTATGTGTGATTAATCTTTATGTACAAACTAGATATTTGGTAAATAGCAGCAAGCAGAATGAACTGAATCAATAAGTATTAACAATTATTCAACACTGAAATGAAACATCAAGGATATAGTAAAAAAAGGAACCAAAACACAGTTCCTGCCATTCCTTTAGTCAACAAATATTTATTAAGTAAGGATTATGTACTGGACACTGGGGATTCTGTGATCAAGAAGACAATAAGCCCAGTCCTACAGAAGGATATAATTTAGTGCAGCACATACAGTCCTCATTCTTAAAACATTGAGACAATGGCCGGGCGCAGCAACTCATGCCTATAATCCCAGCACTCTGGGAGGCTGAGGCGGGAGAATCACTTGAGGGCAGGAGTTCAAGACCAGCCTGAGCAAGAGCGAGACCCTGTTTCTACCAAAAATAGAAAAATTAGCTGGGCACGGTAGTGTGTGCCTGTAGTCCCAGCTACTTGGGAGTCTGAGGCAGGAGGATGGCTTGAGCCCAGGAATTTGAGGTTCAAGTGAGCTATGGTGATGCCACTGCACTCCAGCCTGGGGTGACTGAGAGACTGTCTCAAAAATAAACAAATTGAGATAATGAAGGAAATATAAGACCATAGAGAGAAATATAAGAATACACAGAGTCCTAGCTGAGAAAACCCATTTAGAAATGGTTCCCTCTTTTTCCATAGGGCCCAGGTGATACCACACAAATGACAGAGGATAATTTTTAAATGAATCATGAGTATTATATAACTAGAAAACTAGGGGATAAAGATTACTGAAGGGAACACTGTGGGATGAAGGTGATCATAATAGTAGCATCCCTCATTTGAACACTTATGTTCCAGGCACTGAGCTCATTACTCTCTATACATTATTTTATTCATTTTGAGTCACAGGAAACTTGGAGGAATCTTCCAAAAAGCAATCCTTCAAGGAATTGTCATTTATGAATTAATAAAGTGGAAAGGCAATCCAAGTGGAAGAAACAATAGGAGCAAGGATATAAGAGTTAGGAGACCAAGATACAAGTGAAGTATCCACGGCTTTATAATGCATTAATGAAAGAAGAACATTGAGTAACTGTGGAGGTGAATACAAAATCTGAATTCTAACCTTGAAATGAAGACTTGGTCTGATAGGCAAGAGGGAGGTATTAAAGAGTTTTGAGCAAGAGGATAAATACAGTAAATATTGTAAGAAAAGAAATCCTGACAACCTATAGAATAGGAGAAAATATTTACAAACCATACATCTGATAAGGTATTAATATTCCAAATATTTTAGTAACTCTAATAACTCATTAGTAAGGAAACAAATAACCCAATTAAAAAATGGGCAAGGACATTCTCAAAAGAAGATATAGAAATGGCCCACAGGTATATGAAAAAATGTACAACATCACTAACCACAATGCAAATTAAAACCACAATGAGATGTCACCTCACATCTGTTAGAATGGCTCTATGAAAAATATGAAAGTTAATAATGAGAATGTGGAGAAAAAGGAATTCTTGTGCACTTTTGGTGGGAATAAAATTTAGTCCTGCTATTATGGAAAGCAGTGTGGAGGATACTCAAAGAATTAAAAATAGAACTACTATACAATCCGGTATTCACACTACTGGGTATCTATCCAAAAGAAATAAAATCAGTACATCAAAGAGATATCTGCACTCTCATATTCATTGCAGCATTACTCACAATAGCCAAGATATGGAATCAACCTAACTGTCCATCAACAAATGAATGAATAAAGAAAATGTGGTATACACAACAGAATGTGCATATATTCAGCCTTAAAAAAGAAGGAATCCTGTCATTTGTGACATGGATGAACCTGGAGGTCATTATGTTAAGTGAAATAAGCCAGGCACAGAAAGTCAAATACATGTGATCTCATTTAAATATGGAATCTAAAAAAGTTGAACTCATAGAAGCGGAGATTAGAGTGGTGATTACCAGGGGCTGGGGTTTGGGGTTGGGGTTGGAGTAATGTTGGTCAAAGGATACAAAATTTCAGTTAGAATAGGAGGAATAAGTTCAAGAGATTTATTATTCAACATGTTGACTGCAGTTTTAATAATAATGTATTGAATTCTGAAAAATATCTGAGTGAGATGATTTTAAGTGCTCTCATTTAAAAAAAGATAAGTATATGAGGTGATGTATATGTTAATTAGTTCCATTTGGCCATTCCACAATATATACATATTGCAAAACACCATGTTGTATATGACAAATGTGTATACTTTTTTTTTGAGACAGAGTCTCACTCTGTTGGCCGGGCTAGAGTGCCATGGCATCAGCCTAGCTCACAGCAACCTCAAACTCCTGAGCTCAAGGGATCTTCCTGCCTCAGCCTCCCGTGTAGCTGGGACTACAGGCATGCACCACCATGCCCGGCTAATTTTTCTATATATATTTTTAGCTGTCCATATAATTTCTTTCTATTTTTAGTAGAGACGGGGTCTTGCTCTTGCTCAGGCTGGTCTCGAACTCCTGAGCTCAAACGATCCTCCCACCTCGGCCTCCCGGAGTGCTAGGATTACAGGCATGAGCCATCACGCCTGGCCTGTTTTTTATTTTTAGAGACAGAGTCTCACTATATTGCTCAGGTTGGTCTCCTGAGCAACTCCTGATCTGGACTGGTCCTGCCTCAGCCTCCCAAAGTGCTGGCATTACACACATGCCCAGCTTGCAATTTTTATTTGTCAATTTAATTAATTAGCTAATTAATTAAAGGAAGGAAAGAAATCCTATTTTGTATATAACTATTGAAAATGGAAGATGCTGGAGGCTGGGAGTTCTGGCAGAGGGCTATGATGATATAAGCATAATCACAACTAAAATGAGTTCTTACCATGTGCCAGGTATAGGGCTAAGCATTTTATTCTTCCAACAAATCAGAATTAATTATTATCAAATCCATTTTATTTATTTTCTACTGAAAATATCAACATTTTCATTCTGTTTTTTCTTTTTCTCGGATACTTTAGATCACTCAAACCCATTTTAAATGTGAGGAAACTGAAGCTTATGGAGCTTAAGTGGCTCAAGTTTACTTTGCTAAGAAATTGTGGAATAAAGATCGGGACTTGGATTTGTCTGAATTCTAAGCTTTTGTTCTTAATCACTGTGTCATACACCTGCACCAGTGGTACCACAATTATAAAGAACTGCAGCATAATCTCTTATAAATATATATAGCTGCATGGATAAAATACTTTAGTACTTGATCCTCACAACCACCCATTGACACAGGCAAGGGAGGCTATTAACCTGGCTGTAGAGAAAAAGACTGCCTTTGAGAGGTTAACTAACTGCCTTTACCAAGGTCATTTGCCCACAGGTCACTGTTAGAGCCAAAACCAGAACCCACATTGCCAGAGTTCTTGTTCAATATTCTATTAGCACTCTTGCTCTACTAGCACACAACTGCATGAAGCAAATTGTTCTCGGCTATACCTCTGGTGTCTAGGATAGTGGTTGACACATAGTAAGAGCTCAGTAAATATTTGCTGAATAAAGGAATGAATATGAGATATCATTAGCACATGATAAAAGCGCTATCTAATTAGGCTGAATCATTATTATCAGGTCCAACTTAATAATGATATGGCTGTATTTCATCTATCTGGTTATGATTTAAGTGGGCTATCTCTTTCAGTCATATGACGGATACGAGTTATGCTTGAGTACTCACTAGAAACATCTAAGGGGAAAAAAGACCCAATGAGAGGAACCTCCACATGCAAATAAGAAGGGATGAGAAAGTGGCCAGGCGACCAGAACACACCTATACTTTTCATATGCCACCCACAGGAGAGGCATCACGCATCTTTGGTGGCAGTTACTAGTGCCAACAGTCCAGAAAGCAACTAAAAAGCCTCTTTAGAATATAACTCAAATTGTGCTAGTGCAATAGAAACATCACATGGCATATCTTTTCAGAGAAAAGGATTTATTATTTATTTATAAATTTAAATGTCTAATGTGATTTAATTGTACTTGAAAATGAAATATAAATAATGGCACACAAATCTAATTCAGATATTATAACAAGTACTTGAAATGTAACGCTGGCATTATTTATACTTTACATATTACTAGCCCGCTTTATTTAAAAATAAAATCAGTCGTCTATATTTTCAGAAAAAGATAAAGTTATTTTTAAATGACACCAAGTTACTTTTCTGGCTGATAACTGATTTTCCTAGGGTAAGGCATAAATAAAATTTATTTTTTACAGGTGACTGATTAGAACCATTTCTGTGGTTAGCACAATTGAAGAAATGAAAAAAATCACTAATACTGTACAGCCATCCCTTGGTACGCTTTGGGGATTGCTTCCAGGACTCCCTGAGTATACCAAAATCTTTGCAGACTTGAGTTTCATAGTCAGCCCTGAGGAACCTGGTATACAAAAAGTTGGCCTTCCGTATACATGGGTTTCACATCCTGAGAATACTGTATTTTCAATCCGCCTTGGATTGGAAAAGTGGACCGATGCAGTTCAGATCCACGTTGAAGGGTCAATTGTATAATATATTTAAATATTGAGCTAAATGTACCTAAATATTTGAATAAAATAGTTTGCATTTATTGAACACTTACTTTGTGCTATAAGCTGTACTAAATGCTTTGTATACATCAATTTCTTTACTCTTTATGGCAAGTCTATGAAGGGCTGGTGATAGCATGCCTAGATATGGACGAGGAAGCTGATGCTGAATCACATACTTGAATCTGGGCATACAGGTATGCTCATTTAGCCTCTCTAGGCACCAGTCTCTCCTTCGGTAAAGTGGAATTAACACTCTCTCTCAGTTTAGATGTAAGTGGGACAGCGGACAACATATCAAAAGCATCTAAGATTGTGCTTGACACAGTAGACACCGTATTCAGTCATTCTTCCTTTTTAAGTGCTGCCCTTTGAGCAAGAAGACAGCAGAAACTAATTGGCTGGGTACAGATTAAGGAAGATATGTCACAGATACCAGAAGTCATTTCTGACTGCAAGAATACAAACCAAACAGAACAGAAAACCCAGAAATGGTCCTCTTAAAACTAAATATTGACATCAACAGCATATATTTATCTACTCTAAGACACAAAAACTGGATCTCACAGAAGGCTTTTAAAGACATGTTACTTTTCTCAGTCATTACAAGGGTACTTTTCTTTTGCACTGAGAAAAAAATATGCACAATAAAAGACAAATTCAGTCCCTATGGGATGATACTTTGATGTAAACATTTATAGCCAACAATGCTAAAGAAAAAAAAAAAAACCTCCAAAATATTGCTCCCACCAAAGATTTATATGACATTCTATAAATACAAGAGAATAATTAGCAATTAAGTACTAATATTTATTTTGTAGCAATCATGTGTCAGGCACAAGATAGTTCTATGTATATACATATATATGTGTATGCATATATATAAATAAAATCTTTCTCTCTATATATATCTTATCTTAATAACCCTTTGAGGTAGAAATTATGATCTTCCTGCAGAAAAGTAAAGTGAAGGTTGAAGAAAGAAGTTATCGCAGTTACCCAGGATCACAAGTCTGGTGTGTGGCTGCAGTAAGATTTGAACTGAGGTAGTCTGGCTCTGGAGCCCATCTCTCCACCATCATGCTAAACTAACTGCCTATGCTAGAATGCAGAATGAAGAAACCCAGTGCTGGCAAGGCTGTGGTGAAATGGCTATTGGTAGGGAGTCACTACCTATCACTATAATCTTTTTCAATAGTAAGTGGTCAATATAGATTAAAATTCTGAACATGTATAGCTTTTGAATCAGCAATTATATATTGGGGGTATCTATGCTATAAAAATAAAAGCACAGGCTGGGCACGGTGGCTCACACCTATAATCCTTGCACTTTGGAAGGCTAAGGCTGGAGGATCACTTGAGCCAGGAGTTCCAGATCAGCCTGAGCAACATAGTGAGACCCTGTCTCTACATAAAAATAAAATAATTAGCCAGGCATAGTGGCATGTGCCTATAGTCCCAGCTACTCAGGAAGCCGAGGCAGGAGGAGTGCTTGAGCCTAGGAGTTTGAGGTAGCAGTGAGCCATGATAATGCCACTGTATTCTAGCCTGGGCTACACAGCAAGATCCTGTTTCAAAAAAAAAAAAAAGAAAGCACTAATATCTAGTGATTGATACACATGTGTGCCCATACACACATAGGGATGTTTACCCTGGTGGTCTTTTACTGGCAAGATATTGGAGATCATCTGAATATCTGTCAACTGGAAAAAAATAAATTATGATAGGACATATTAAAACATGCCATCATATTAAGCAAAAAAGCAATTTTTTTCTTTTAAATGTATAGAATATATTCCAGAAGGCATATAATAGGCGTCTCAAACTTCACCTACTCAAAACAAACCTCTTAATTTATACCTCCCTGTGGAGGAACAGCTATTCTTCAACAGAGTGTAGTAAATGGCACCACTATCCACCCAGTTGCTCAAGTCCAAAATCTATTTCCCCTCAGCTCCCACATTTAATCAATCAAGTTTGACTCAACCTCCAAAACATCAAGAATCTGCTCACTTTTCTTTGCCTCCAATATGAACACCTCCCCTAAACCATGTTCAGGTCTCACCTGGGCTTCTAGTGCATTACTTTCACCTTCCCACAATCTAGTCTCTCTACCCAGCAGCTGTGGGAGACCAGAATATGCCAACCCCAAAAAGGAAGGATCGTTGAGCTGAAGGCGCCTAGGAAGAAGCAGATGCAGGAAGCTCTCTGCCCTCCCTTTATTTGCCTAAAAGCAGGACATGGATTTAAAAAGACAAAAGGTATTCTTAACACCACCACCACCACCACCAGGGAGAACACAGTTTAGCCACTGAAGACAACTTTGGACCCTTATCCTCTGGAGATGGTACCAGAGGAATCTATTATTCATTAACAAGCTTTACTAACTACCCTTTATCTGCCAGTTATTTGCCTTTCCCCAAGTTGCCCCTGGTCCAGAGACAAAGTCCTTTTCCTTTATCTTGTCACTTCTCTAAAAATTTACTGTTTTTTGTTGTAGATGCTATCTATATAAACTGGGATTTAAAGCCATCTCTTTGAAAACTCCTCATGCTCTGGGCATCTCCCATGTATATACGAAATACACATGTTAATAAACCACTGTTTGTTTTTGTCTTGCTAATCCGTCTTTTGTCACAGGAGTCTGTTCCAACTAAGAATCTGAGGGTTGAAGAAAAAAAATTATTTTTATTCTCCTAAACAGTCAGGTGGATCATTTAAAACTGTATATCAGTGTACCTCATTTCCTTGTTTAAAACCTTCTAGTGGCTTCCAGTGCATATAGAATAAAACCCAAACTTGTTACTCTGACTTACAGAGCCTCTCTCTCCTTGTCTCAAATTCTCCCCTCTCCCGGCTCCTGCTATGCTTCCAGCCGCAGTGCTCAGAGGCTCTCACTTGAGAGCTATTTCTGTCCCCTCTGCAGGGAACGCTTCTCCACCTTATTTTGGAACGTCTGGCTCTTCCTCATCATTTTGATCTTGTTTAAATTTCACCTTGTCCAAAGGCCTTCCCTATGACCAAAGTGGTCACATTCCCCCTCTTAATTCTCTGCAAGGCGCTGAACACGATATGCTAATTCTCTTGGTTTATTTATTTCTTAGTTAATTTGTTATTTTTCTCTCCTCATTAGAATGTAAGCTGAACCATGGCAGGGAGCCTTATCTGTTGTATTCACACCTATATCTCTAATACCCAGAATAGCACCTGACATAAAATATGTACTTACTGAACACTGATTGAGTGAATAAAAAGAATGTGCATTGTATGATCAAATTTTTCTTAAAAGGGGCACTATAAATAGCTATTTATTTTTGTTGTAAAAGTAAACAGTATAGAAAGATACTAAATAGTAAACATCTACTTCCTAGGGAGGTAGGGAAATAAAAATTAAGTTTTCCTCTAATAACTCTGCATTGTTTAATTAGTAACAATAAGTATGTATTTCTTTTTAAAATTAAAAGATAATTCAATAAATAAAAACTGTGAAGGAAAGGAATATTCCCTTGGCTGGGGAGGCAAAGAGATTACACAGCTCTATATCTATCTATCTACTCGAAGCAGACCAATATTATAGCAATCTTCTTGTACTAGTAATTTCTTCATTAATGGATGAAAGTAATTGTTTAAAGATACCTGTGATAAGAGCTATTAAAGTATTTTGAAACATAAAGAAAGGGGTACAATTCAGACATAAAAAAAGAACTTCCTAGTAAATTCTGAAATGCCCAATTAGGACAAAATTTTATATCTAGAGGAAACCTTAAGGAACTTTGAGGAAGGTAATGTTCACATGGTTAAGTTTTACTATATTTGCTTAACATTGCTTTATAATCATACCTCAGATACTTCCCGTTTTAGTCAGGGAAATTCCCTCATTAATAAATTCTAGGAGTTTAAGAATACCAAATACTGAAAATCAAAAATGTCAGATTTGGGGAAAATGATCATGACAAATCCACCTAATTCACTAAGAGCTAATTAGGGACATCCTTACCTCAACAGAAGACGGAGAACTCGATGGCAACGGGAATGGCGTAACGGCCATCTGATTGACTGCATCTTCGTTTCTGTGAAATGTTACAATAGGCAGAATGAGTACACGGTAAATGCTACGTTGTTAGCTCAAATGACAAATACCTACCTAGTTCTCAGCTGAAAATGTACACGTAGCATCATAGAATTAAATACATGCACGTGCACGCACACACCTTCTAAGCATGCAAAGCTATTAGGCACAAAAAGAGATGTATTACTCAAGGGACACTAAGATATAATTATTAGTGACAAAGAATGATGATGCTAGGAGTTAGTCAAATCCCACTTAGTAAGTCAGGTACTGCAGAGGATAATTCTGGAAATGCATCAACTTTTTCAGCACTGTGGAATATAAATTTTTCAAATGGGCGTGTGCAAACCTAACCTCTAGGCCCCATTAATGTCTAGAGTGTTTTGTTCTTTGAACTGGAAAGGTTCCCAGCCTCCTCACTTGGCTTCTAACTTTGTTTTGCCAAATGAAGGCTGACAGGGTGTCTACCGCAGGCCCTGCAATGTGGGTCAAGGAGTGGTGATGGATGGGAAGAGCAGAGCTCCAGACAGGCAGTGCTTTGTGGCTGAGGCCCATTCTCTTCCTCCTCATCCCAATGGAGCAGAATAGGTGGGAGCTGACACCTCATCACCAGGGTGGCAGGCACACAACTCCTACAATGCTGGTTCTGACTGTTCGGGCCTATTTCTACAACATGACTAGCAGATGGTAGGCAGTGGTCTATGGGAGATAATGACTATCCTTTACTATTCATTCTTGATGTATGGCCAACACAATTATCTCAAGATTTATGTAAGCGTGACTTTATGCTTCACGATATAAACTGAGGAAGCTCACAAAAATGCTCCTTACTGATATGTAAAGGTCTAAGACTGCTCACAGAGCTCTCTCCATGTGACCCGTGTATATAGAAGAGGCGCTGCTGACTTGGGAGGGCTCTCAAAATCCAACCCCATTGTACATTTTATTCCTCATCAATTGGATAACAAGTCCATTGGTCCATGTCGTTCCTGCTTTAGTGCTTTAATCATGTCACTGCCTTTACTTGAAATGCCTCTCTTTATTCAATTTATGCCTCACCCATCTTTCTCCTCTAGTATGAATTCAGTAACCTCAACTGGGTGAATTATTCCATTAAACTCACAGACTACCTATACATTGATGTCTTCCAAATTCACATATTTAGCCCAGATATTCTTCTGAGCTTGGATATGCATACCCAGCTCCTACTTCATATTCCTACTAGATGTCTTACAGGCCATCTCAAATACAATAGAGCTTTTTCTCCCACTCAGTCCCCAGATGATTCCATAGCCAATTCTCCCCACTTGTGTAAACATCAACACTATCTGCCCAGTCGTTCAACCAAGAACCAGGAGACTTTCTTGAAACCTCTCATCCCTCACCTGTACTTCCAACCCACCAAGTGTTGTTGATTCCACCTTCAAAACATATCCTGAATCCTTCCACTTTTTTCCATCCTGTTCTATCTATAAGCCATCATCATTTCTCACCTGAAAAGAGCATCCTATTTGGTCTCCTCTCTTACCTTCTCTCTCTAATCCATTCTTCACCCAGTGGAGTTATTATGATCCTAACACATAAATCTGATTCTATTTCTATCTTCTGCTTAGAATCTTCCTATGGCTTCTTAATGCTCTTAGGGTCAAGTCCACAACGGATGGATAAGGAAGCGATAAGGTCCCAGCCCCCATCCCTGGCCCCCTCTGCTCTCACCCCCTTGCTCACTCTGGCCCAGTCCAGCCGCATGGCATTCTTTCCACTTCTCAGCTAAGCGAATGTCCACCCACCTTCTCTCACCCTGTTCTCTTCTGCTCTGCCTGTCTGTCATCCAAGTCCTTTGTCTCATTTACTCCTAGTTCTCTTTCATAGTTAACACTAATGTCATTTCCTGAAACAAGCCTTCCATGACCTCCAGGATATTCTTATAGCACTCTCCACAATGATCGCTTTTATAGCTCTGTTTCTTTCATAATCTACCTGATTTGTGTGAACATGTGCTTCAAATCTTTCTCTCTAGAGGGTAAGCACTCCAAGGACAAGACCCACGTCCTTCCTACTCTCTGTTACACTATCTAGGGGTAACACAGTGCCTGGAAAATGCTTGTGCTTAACATAGTTATTGAAAAAAAAATGAATAAATGGGGGTGGGATGTAATGACCACTCTCTTCAATAAGGAGACAGAAATGTAGGAGTTTCACTAACTAACTGTGGGGCTTTGGGGACATTTCTTCTCAGAGCCTCAGTTTCTTGATCACGTAAGCAAGTAGGTTAACTGTAAGAATCCCAAACTGTTGTCAATTCTTTGTGGAATGAGGCAGAACATAAAGACAGAGATGAAGTCTATGTACCATTTCTTATTCTACTCTTCTTGGATTCTTGGACTATCTAGTACACAAGCTAAACCAAAGCAAATTGGAGAAATCTAAAACTATAAAGTGACGTAGAGCATGAAGAATGTATCTATTTTTTCTGCAGCATTACAGATGGCTTGAGCATGCACTCTTATGTTAAGAATTGGCTATTGTTTTTCAGGGAGTGCTCACACATAGAAAAAGTAATCAGTCACCCTGGGTAAGTAATAGCATTTCCCCAGTGGTAATTCCCTTTTCCATTCAGTTTCTCCCATCAAACAACACAATAGAGCTCAGTTCGGCTTAGGGCTGAAAGCCAACAGGACACATCTGCTCCAGATTTGGAACTCATAGGGCAGAGTGTATTTGGTAGTAATTAAGTAGATGGCTTTTCATATCTCTTTCAAAGGTTACCAGCATTTAAAATACGGCTGCATATAAATTCTTATTGAGAGATCACGATTAACTAGACTAAGTTAGCTCAAATCAGTCAAGCTATCCCTTTACAATTTAATGATTTTCCCAAATTAGTATGATTTTAATGACCTTTAAAGTCCATATTTGAACCCCACATAATAGAAAACCTACCACTACTCTCAATGAAAAGAAGAAAGTTGCTGCAAGAAGTTACAGTTCATAATCCTTTATAATCTAGTGAATAGTGAATTTCACACACCTCAGCATCAAGTCTTAAAGAGCTGACATAGCAGCAATTTTAAAACCAAAAGTAGAAAGAAGGAAAACTAAAGAAGAGAAGGCATTTACACTTCAAACAAGCAATTAGCCTGGATGACATCTGGGGAGCTTTGATCCCTTATATCCTCTGAAATCTGTTTGCTTTATATTAATAATTAACCTTTCCTTTCCATATAATTAACACAGATTTTTGTTTTCTTTTTTTTTAGAGATGGGTTTTCCTCTATTGCCCAGGCTGGCCTCCATCTCCTGAGCTCAAGCGATCCTCCTGAGTAGCTAGGACTATAGGCACTCGCCACCATGCCTGGCTAATTAACAATAAGCTTCTTAGGCTCCAGTGCCCCATATGGGACACAATCAGAAATTGTTATTGTTTATTGGTGTTTTTATAATTATCTTTGAGAGCTGTTGGGAGACAGATAATGGAGTCCTACCACGGATAACAGTGAGAACCTTCTTCCAGGGCATAGGACCCTGTGTGTGTATGTCCTTTTTGCTGTATGTGCCATGCTCAGTTATTAAGGAAATCATTTGTGCTGGTCTTTCTCCCTCTCCAAGCACAGGGATGGGATCTTATTTCTTCATATCCCTAGCTTAAAGCAGGGTACCTGGCAGAGAGCAGGTGTACTATAAATGTCTGTTGAATGAAAGTGATCTTAACAAGGCAGGAAAAAGAAAGCAGAACTATTAAACTGTGCCCTGTGTTTTCCGAGCGGCTTCAATCAGTTAATGACAATGTGCTTCCTGTACCCAATCAGCTCTCAGTATTTACCACATGTAAGGGGCATTTCTTGGGGTGGCCCAGCTCATGGTGATTCCCTGGATGGGCCATAATGCCTACACTAGGTAACTAACAGCTCTGCCTCAACTTGACTGGATGGAGAGGGCAGACACCCACTTCAGTGTGGGCCAAATTCTCTCTCCCAGGGACCTGAAATTTAGAACAGACACATAAAGACCAGGAGTGTAGCATCAAGATAAAACCAATGCAAATGTTCAAGGCTAAACGGGGGACTCGAACTCCCTTCTGCTGACATTTCTAGAGTCACGAGACTTCTTCTCTTCAGAGTCTTGACTGTATGGCTCTTTTCTAAAGAGTACATCAGACATTTCTGTATTCTTTTTTTTTTTTTTTTTTTGAGACAGGGTCTCGCTTGCTCTGTCACCCAGGCTGGAGTATAGCAGTGAGACCATAGCTCACTGCAACCTCAGACTCCTGTGCTCAAACGATCCTCCTGTCTCAGGCTCCAAGTAGCGGGGACTACAGGCACCACCACACCCAGATAATTTTTCTATTTCTTGCTATGTTGCTCAGGCTGGTCTTGAACTCCTGAGCTCAAGTGATCCTCCCACCTAGGCCTCCCAGAGTGCTAGGATTAGAGGTGTGAGCCACCAGACCCAGCTTATATTCTTTTTTGTTTGTTTGTTTTTGATATGTTATATTTATACATATTTATGGGGTCCATGGGAAATTTTGTTACATGCATAGAATGTGTAATGATCAAGTCAAGGTATTTAGGATATCCATCACCCAAGTATTTATCATTTCTATGCCTTGGGTACATTTTAAGTCCTCTTTTCTAGCTATTTTGAAATATTGAATAATACATTGTTGTTAACTATAGTCACCCTACTGTGTTATCAAACATTATTCCTTCTATCTAACTGTATATTTGTACCTATCAACCAACCTCTCTTCATCCTCCCCACCACTAAACACCCTTCCCAGCCTCTGGTATCACTTTCTACCTCCATGTCATCAAATTTTTTAGCTCCCAAATAGGAGAGAGAACATGAAATATTCGTCTTTCTGTGCCTGGCTTACTTCACTTAACAGAATGACCTCCAGTTCCATTCATGTTCCTGAAAATGACATGATTTCATTCTTTTTTATGGCCAAATAGTATTCCATTATATATATATATATATATACACACCACATTTTCTTTACCCATTCATCCACTGGTGGATACCAAGGTTCATTCCAAATCTTGGCTATTGTGAATAGTGCTGTAATAAACATGGGAGTGCATGTGTCCTTTTGACATATTGGTATCATTTCCTTTTGATATATACCCAGAAGTGGGATTCCTGGATTGAATGGTTGTTCTGTTTTTAATTTTTTGAGAAATCTGCATACTGCTTTCTACAGTGGCTGTAGTAACTCACATTCCTACCAACAGTGTATGAGAGTTCCCCTTTCTCTTGCATCTTGTGAATATCTGTTATTTTTTTGTCTTTTTAATAATAGCCATTCTGACTGGGGTGAGATGGTATCCCCTTGTGGTGTTGATTTGCCTTTCCCTGATGATTAGTGATGTTGAGCATTTTTTCATACATCTGCTGGCCATTTTGTAAGTCTTCTTTTGAGAAATGTCTGTTCAGGTCCTTTGCCCATTTTTTAATGGGATTATTTGTTCTTTTACTATTGAGTTGTTTGATTTAGTTTTTCTCCACAGGATGCTAAGGTAGTACCTCCAATTCAGTTTCTTGTTTGTAGAACATATTTATATTATGGCAAACACATTTTAGATCCTGATTTCAATTCTGATTTGTTATAAAAACACACTCATATTGGTAAAAAAGCACAAAACTTGTGTTAGTCAGGATGCTAAGAAGGCTCCTAAGTAAGATTCATGCCCCTGATTTATGCACTGTGAATATGATGAATTTCACTTCCATGATTAGGCTATACTATACTGCACAGCTGACTTTAAGATAAAGGGAGATTATCAGGTTGGGCCTGACCTAATCATCAAATGAGCTGTTTAAATTGGGAGATTTAACTTCTTAGAACCTTACTGTCCTTATCTCTTAAATTAGTAGGTTGACTTACATGAATTCTAAACTGATGTAAATTCTTTGTGGAATGCCTAGAGGCCAGAGACAGGGACTCTGAGATCAGAAGCATCACTGTGGCTTCAGGGTGGAGGGGGATGCCTGGCAAAGAATGGGGTGGGGGCGTGTTCCTAGGAGCTGAGGGCAGCCCTCATTTGAGAACCAGTGAGGATAGAGAAACTTCAACAAGAAGAAGCCTGGAAGTGGATTTTTCCTCAAAGCATTCAGACAAGAACTCAGCCTGGCCAACACTTTGATTTCAGTCTTGTGATACCCTGAGCAGAGAACCCAGCCACACTGTGCCAGCCTTCTGATCTATAGAACTGTGAGCTAATGAATGGGTACTGTTTTAAGCCATTAAATTTGTGGGAATATGTTATACAGCAAGAGAAAACTAATATACACCAGGTTTTTAAAACTATCTATATTTTTTTTTTAAATTAGAGACAGGGTCTCACTTTGTCACCCAGGCTGGAATATAGTGGCATGATCATAGCTCACTGCAGCCTTGAATTCCTGGGCTCAAGCGATCCACCTTCCTCAGCCTCCCGAGTAGCTGGGACTATAGGCATGTGCCACCACACCTGCTGTACACATTTCTGATTTGGAAAACATAATCACCAGAAACATAATATTTAAGTGCTTACCATATACCACTATTCAAAGTGTTTTTCACACCTTAACTCATTTAACCTTCATAAAAACTCTACGTGGTAGGTAAAATTATTTTCTTCATTTTCTCTTTATTTTACACAGAGGTTAAGCAATCTGAACCAAAATCACAAAGCTAATAAACAGCAGAACTGAGACTGAAAATCAGCAGTCTGATTTCAAAACCTACTCTTTTTTTTAATTTCAGCATATTATAGGGGTACAAAAGTTTAGGTTATGTATATTGCCCTTCCCCCACCCCAAGTCAGAGCTTTAAGCATGTCCATCCCCTAGATGGTGCACATCTCACGCATTATGTATGCATATACTCATCCCCTACCCCCCCACGTCTGCCCGACATCCGATTAATGTTATTCCTAAATGTGCTCTTAGGTGATGATCAGTGAAACCAATTTGATAGTGAGTACATGTGGTGCTTATTTTTCCATTCTTGGGATACTTCACTTAGTAGAATGGGTTACAACTCTATCCAGGAAAATACAAGAGGTGCTAGATCACCATTATTTCTTATAGCTGAGTAGTACTCCATGGTATATATATACCAGATTTTATTAATCCACTCATGTATTGATGGGCACTTGGGTTGTTTCCACATCTTTGCAATTGTGAATTGTACTGCTATAAACATTCGGGTGCAGATGTCTTTGTTATAGAATGTCTTTTGTTCTTTTGGGTAGATGCCCAATAATGGGATTGTTGGATCAGAAGGTAGGTCTACTTGTATCTGTTTAAGGTATCCCCATATTGCTTTCCACAGAGGTTGCACTAGTTTGCAGTCCCACCAGCAGTGTATGAGTGTTCCTGTCTCTCCACATCCTCACCAACATTTATTGTTTTGGGACTTTTGATATAGGCCATTCTCACTGGAGATAAGTGATATCTCATTGTGGTTTTGATTTGCATTTCCCTGATGATTAGAGATGTTGAGCATTTTTTCATATGTTTGTTGGCCATTCTTCTGTTTTCTTTTGAAAAATTTCTATTCATGTCCTTTGCTCACTTTTTGATAGGGTTGTTTGATTTTTTCTTGCTGATTTTCCGGAGTTCTAAATAGATTCTAGTCGTTTATCAGATGTGTAGCATGTGAAAATTTTTTCTCATTCTGTAGGTTGTCTGTTTGCTCTTGTGACAGTTTCTTTGGCTGTGCAGAAGCTTTTTAATTTAATCAGGTCCCAGTTATTTATTTTTGTTGTTGCTGTGATTGCCTTTGGGGTCTTCTTCATAAATTCTTTGCCTAGGCCAATGTCTATAAGAGTTTTTCCCACATTTTCTTCTAGAATTCTAATAGTTTCATGCCTTAGGTTTAAGCCTGTTATCCACCGTGATTTGATTTCAAAACCTACTCTTTTAACTACTACAGTGTTTCCCATTTTAATAGCCTATCCCAGAGCCACAAATGTCTCCTTCTCTCATATACCCAAGTTAACATTACTAGACTCACCTTGGGGAAAAGTTATACTAGGTGACAATTTATTCTTAGAGATATTTCTTAAATTTCCTTAGGGTAAAGAAACATGCAGGTTTGTTCACTCTACCAACTGCAGTCTCTCTATATTGCACACTTAAGTTCTGGGTGTCATATCTATGTTACCCATCCCTTATATAGATAGAATGACTATAAAATGCTTTAAAATATTCATTTTGTGTGATGGAGCAGGTAGAGTAGTGAGTGCAATTCCCTCAGTCCTATTCTATAATATTTACTAGAGCTCTTCATAAACCCTGTACTTTTCTTCCTCTTTAAAGTTGAGCCAGTACTTGATTAACTCTATTTCCTTTTTCTCTGTTGGTGATCATGGAAATACACACCGGGATGGAACCTCTGCTACCTGGGAGAATAGGAAAACCCTCTTGCTGAGCCATGAAGGGTAGGTAACATGAGAAAGAAATAAAAACCTTTGTTTTAAGCCACTGAGTGTTGGGGCTGTTTGTTACTGAAGCATAACTGAGTCAAATGTGCTCCACGCAAGTATATTCTACAATAAATTTTTTTTTAAAAGCCATGTTCATAATAGTTAAACACTGGAAAAACTCAAATGTTCACCTACAGGACAATGGTGTCAACAAAGTTTTGTATATTCACAGAGTGGAATATTACTCAGTAATTAAAGGAACAAACTTTTGATAAACAGCATGGATAAATCTCAAAAACATTATGTTAATGAAAGAAACCAGACACAAAATAATAAATACTGTTTGATTCTGTTTACATTAAGTTCAAGAATAGTCAAAACTAACTTATAGGGACAGAAATGAGGAAATAGTCGGCCCTGGGCGATGGAGGGATTGACTGGATAGGGACTCAGCAAACTTCCTGGGGTGAATGAATATTCTATTCATATATTTTTGTTTTGGGGTGGAGGTTACACAGGTGTATACAATTATCAAAGCTCAACAAACTGAACATTTAAAATCTACTGCACCAAGTGTAAATTATACCCCAATTAAAAAATAAATCCATGATTACATGTAGTATAAGTCAATTATGCTATCCTGGAAAGCAATCTAGGCAAAGGTACAGATTGTATCACTGATAAGAGGGAAGTTGTTTTAAAAACAACTTTCAAAATCTTGGTTTCTTAACCTATGTAATAGGGAAAATAACTTCTAATACAATTGTTATGAGATAATATAAATGTCAAAGCATAAAAGTATAATAACGACAGTTAATATTTAGTGTTTTATGGTTTTATGATGTTGAGTCTCAGATGCTTAAACTTCTAGTTGCTAAGTCCTCAGTTATCAATAATTCATTCAGCCATCAGCCAAAAAATTCAAAAAACCACTGAATGGTTTCATTCAAAAAACCTTTACTCTTTTCTTTTCTTCTATTTCTTTCTTTTTTTTTCAGAGTCTCCCTCTGTTGCCCAGGCTAGAGTGCCATGGTGTCAGCACAGATCACAGCAAACTCAAACTCCTGGATTCAAAGGATCCTCCTGCCTCTACCTTCCAAGTAGCGGGGACTACAGGCATGAGCCACCCCACCCAGCCTCTTTTCTTTTCTTCTACTCCCATGGTTCCCATCCTAATTCATGCCCTTTTCACATTGCCCGGACTATGACAACAGTGTCCCTACTGGTAGCCTTGTTCTGCTTTCTCTGCATCAGAATCCATCCAAATCACTCCTCTCTCAACTGTGAAAACCACCCACCTGGAACCAAGTCTGAAAATGGAATCTGAATAACCCAACATTAAAGAGTTCCCTCTATTGGTACCTGTTTTGCCTGATATGTAGTTACCTATTTGCATGTCTTAGAAGTTCTTGGAGAACTTCTTACTTAACTATAGGGCCTTATATAGCATATGACATACAGTGGGTGCTCAATAAATACTTGAATTAAATTTGTTCATGCAGTTTGGACTCCGCTTTTTCCTATGTAAGTCTACCCAGCTAGCATTGACTAGCTCTTGCTATACTCACTTGTCCAACAGAAATCACTCTCTCTGAATTTCTATAATAACTACTTAGATAGCTTGTCTCAGCAACTTTATCCCATTCTTCTAAGAGTACTTCACTGCATTCTGGGAAGCACACATATGTCAGGCACAGGGATTTGTTGATACAACACGATATGTTTATTCTTTATCCATCAAAGTTGTAACCATAGCTCAAACTGTAATAAGGGATTTCCATGTTATTGGAAGCATTAAGCCAACGACCCTTGACTAATTCCTCAGAATAAATATGGGATACTCTCTTGAATATAAACTATAAAAGAACACTATAAATTATGGTCAAAAGAAAGATTAGTGGGTTATGAGGAGAACATTCTTATGCTTCAGGGAAGCATAATGAACCCATGACAATAATTTCTGAATGAGGAAAAATAAAAGAAGACATCTAATGTAATGGGCAGTGTGTGCATGTTTGTAAAATGGCATAACTTTATCAGGGTCTGAGATATCTCCAAGAAGCAAATATCTTCTAAAAGCAAAAGTGTGCTCTATTCCAAAATTCACAGAGAATCTCAAGGGACCCCAAATAGGCAAAATAATCTTGAAAAAGAAGAACAAAGTTGGAGGTCTCATGCTGCCCAATGTGAAAACTTACTACAAAAATACAGTAATCAAAACAGTGTGGTATTAGCATAAACACAGACATACTGACCAATGGCATAGGATAGAAAGCCCAGAAATAAACCCTTGTATACATGGTTGAATAATTCTTAGCAAGGATGCCAGACCATTAAATGGGGGAAAGGATGATCTTTTCAATAAATGGTGTTGGGAAACTGAATATCTACATGTAAAAAGTGAAGTCAGACTGGGTGTGGTGGCATGGGCCTGAAGTCCCAGCTCTTGGAAGGCTGAGGCAGGAGGACAGTTCAAGCCCATGAGTTTGAGGCTGCATGTGTTATGATCATGCCTGTGAATAGCCACTGTACTCCAGCCAGGGCAATATAGCAAGATCTCGTCTCTTGAAAAAATAATGAAATCAGATCCTTCCTTTATACCATATATAAAAATTAACTCAAAAATGGATCAAAGACCTAAACATAAGAGCTAAAATCATAAAACTCTTAGATGAAAACATATTGAAAAGTTTTTTGACATTAGATTTGACAATAATTTCTTGCATATGACACCAAAACCACAGGCAACAGCAATAAAAACAGATAAATTGTACTGTATCAAAATTTTAACTACTGTATATCAAAGGACACAATCAACAGAATGAAAAGACAACGTATGGAATGGAAGAAAATATTTGTGAATCATGTATCTGATAAGGAATTAATAACCAGAATACATAAAGACTCCTAAAACTCAACAACAAAAACAGCAAAACACACAACCTGATTAAAAAATGGGCAAAGGACTTAAATAGACATTTCTACAAAGAAGATACACAAATAGTCAATCAGCACATGCCAAGATGCTCAACATCACTAATCCACCAGGGAAATGCAAATCAAAATCACAATGAGATACCACCTCACACTCATTAGGATGCCCATTATAAAAAAACAGAAAATAAGTATTGTCAAGCTTGTGAAGAAGTTGGAACCCTTGTGCATTGTTGGTGGGAATGTAAAATGGTGCTGCTACTATGGAAAAAGGGATGGTGGCTCCTAAGAAAATTAAAAATAGAATAACCATATGACTCAGCAATTCCACTTGTGGGTATATATTCAAGAGTTGAAAAGCAGGGTTTTGAAGAGCTATTTGTACACACCTGTTCACAGTAGCATTATTCACAAGAGGCAAAGGGCAGAAGCAACTCAAGTATTCACCCATGGATGTGTGGAAAAAGAAAATGTGGCATATACATAAAAATGAAACATTACTCATCCTTAAAGAGCAAGGAAATTCTGACACGTGGTACAACATGGATAAACCTTGAACACATAGGCTACGTAAAATATACCAGTCACAGAACGACAAATACTGCACAATTCCACTTATATGAGGTACCTAGTGTAGTCAAATTCAGACACAGACAGAGGAATAGTGGTTGCCAGGGGTTAGAGCGAGGGAGAATGGGGAGTTAGTGTTTAATGTACACAGAGTTTCAGTTTGGGAAGATGAAAAAGTTCTAGAGATGGATGGTGGTGATGGTTACACAATGACGTGAACTGTACACTTAAATGGTTAAGATGGTAAATTTCATGATATGTATATTTCATTGTAATTAAAAAAATTACTACTAAGCAAGCAAAAAAAAGTAAAAGCATGATAGGAATATGTTTGAATTATTTAAAATATCACTTAAAATCATTATTGTATTCAGAGGCTCTGGTCTGCCTCTTGGAAACGTCCTTTCACCAACTGCATAGGATCTCATTTTATGCCAACAAAATAGCATTATATCAAAAGCAGAAGTTATGTGCCTGAATTTTGCCTGGACTGCTGAGCAGGCTGATTTAATTTTTTTGCAACTTGTTCTAAAATGATTACAACTACAATCTAGTGCCTAACACATCATTTAGATGCACACGTGTGTATATACACACATACACAAATGTTGAATAAATGAGGAACACATGAACACAACTAAAGAGGCCTGGATATTATTTTCTGATTATACTAAATTTAGTGATGTAACACACTTGAGAACAGAAAAAAATTAACTCTACGCTTGCTGTATTAATTGGAACATGACATTGAATTAACATTCAGCCAGGAAAGCTCCATGTAAGTGAACCAGAAGTAACACACAAACAAAACAAATCATTATATCTCAATGGGAACAAAATTCCTGTCTGAAAAGATTCCAGAAGATATACCTAACTGTATGAACAGACTGAATAGTTTCCAATACACAACTGGAAGAAGAAACTAAAATAGCTGAATATACTGAATTGGAAATAAAAGTCTAATGGCAGTAGGATTATGAACTCTATTTACTTGGCATTCCAAACAATGTCAATCACTAATGAGGGCTGCTGGGAAAAATGCAGGATCCAGACAGACCCACAATTTACAAAGGTGGTCCCAGGCAAGTTCTATATAATTGTTGCCAGTTGTAAGGTAGCCCATAAAATATTTGGCAGTGCAGGTGGGCAGGAGGGTTGATGTGGGCAGCTTAGAACTGGATGGATGTCTTAGCCTAGCAAGTGTTTCACAGAGATTCTTTCTAAAAGGTAGTACAGGAGATACTCCCAGCCCTTCCCCTCTTATTCCTGGCTGGCAAATCCCAAACGTGGTTCAGATATCCAGCCTTTGCCATAATGCCATGTGCTGGGAAATGTGACCCCTCCCCCTCAAGGATAACCCAGGACAAATCCTGCCTGATTCCTCTGCAATACTTATGGTGATCTCATTTCAGGAGCCAGAGACTAGTTTGGCAATGGAAATGGGTCATACAGGAGATCCTCAGTAGAGACTTGCTCAGAGGTCAAATGTTCTGCTAAAGTAGTTTGAAGGATAAAAACTTCTCAGAATCAAGGTTAAAAGCCTACATGTGACAAGAGAATGCACAGAGGGAACCAAGTGTCTCATTCCGGTTGCTCATGATTTGATAAGATCGATAGCTCTACTTTTATTAGGACCCATTTATTAGGATCCTTTGGCAGCAAGCAATAAGATGAATTCAGGCCAACTTAAGCAAAAGGGTATTCATCGGAGGGATGCCGGGATCTGACAAAACTGACAGGTTACAGGACCAGACTTGGAACAGTTGAACAAGGAAATAGGAAGCAAATGATGTCATTGTAGGAATGTCTGATCAGGTCACTGTGGCTCTATGAATAAACACCATTAAAACTCACATGACTTGCTTCCAATCCTAAGCCTAAGGTATCAAGCTTAGGACATATGAACACCCACTGGCCACATCTTGGCAGTGAAGGAAATTAAGCAAGAGTTAGCATTTCGTGGCATTATGAGTGACTCATATTGGTCTACCATATGGTCCCACTAAACAGAAACAGAAGAGCCTTGAAATTGCCAGTGTCTTACTTCGTCCTCCTTGCAATTCCTAATAGAGTTCAGTGCTAATGACAGGCATCTTTCTCAAAACTTCTTGTCATATATACCAGGGATGACATTTTATTGCACACTCAAAAAAGGGCACTGCACTCTTTAAATGTCCGTGAAAGTCAGAAAGATGCTTTCTAACAAAATTCAAAACAACTGACAGGCACAGCTGTACTCATCCAATGGTACTTTGCTGAAGAAGGACTGGTTTTTCTCCTGGAAGCAAATGTCCAGGTATATTGACTGGGCATAACATCCAATTCTGGAATCTTTGGGTTTCTATACAACTATGACTTTGCTTACTCCCCCTTCAAGTCTTAGCCTAAGTATCTTTCTCTGGGACACCTTCCCTTAGGCCCCAACAACTAGATTGGGTACCTCTCTTATATGTTCCTACAGCATCATAATACTTTCATCATTGGTTAAGGTACTAGACTATTGTTTATACTCTGTCTCATTTTTTTTAGGGCAGGGATTATGTTCTTTCCATCACTGACTCCACAGCACCAACACAATTATGCACTCAGTAAACAACTGTTGAAAAATGAATGAATGTTTATGAAACCAAGACTCATGCTTGTGTACACAATCTTTTTTCCTTCCTATTTATCAAAACTAGATCGAGAGCACAATAAGGATTTTTAAAATATCCAGGTTTCTTCTTCAGATGGACACCTCAAGATGATTCTGACATTCACATTAATCTCAAGTTGATATCATCTTTCAGGGTTATGACCAGAGGATAACGGGCCACACTATATTTTTAATTACAAAAACAAGACATATGTTCAATCAATACAGTAAGGTGGATCCCATGGTGAGTCCACTTTTACTCAGTAGGGCTTGACAGCTAGCACTAAATCTTTCCAAGCGTTGCAGTTTCATTTGGCCTCCTTTAGCCCCAGGAGTTTTTACACAGTACACATTTTCCACATGTAATTAAGTAATGGAGAGTGAGTTGTTATACATGACATTTAATTTTCAATAGTGGGGGAAGGTACGACAAGAGCTGCAGGCAAGATCATTAATCTCCTTGGATCCCTGCACTGCCAAATACAGCAATTCATTCATTGTGTTAACACAGCTCTTCTCCTATACTTAAACTGTGGGCTCATGTGGAGGGGATAATGCCGAGGAGGAAACCCCATAGAATTTAACGTTTGGTACATAGCAAGAACTGAGATTGCAAAACACATCTGCATGATCCAAAGTTGACTAATTTAGTATATCAAAGTCTATATGTTTAGGGTACAATTTTCAGGATAGTCCAAAATCTAATGATGTGAAAAGCAAAAGGGAAAAAGTAATTACGTAAGCCATGTATATACAGCAGCAATTTGCTAATTTGTACTAATGATCCACTGACCCCTTGCAAATTATAGATCAATTAGTATATGAATAACCACAGTGTTAAAAGAATATGACAAGGACCTGATCGAAAAATGTACATCACTGTAGACTAAAGGCCTTAGTTAATTAAAATGTTGCCTGCAGCATATTTTAATGGCTTTCTGTGATTGCTGCTACTGCTAATCATACTCCAAAACCAATGGCCCGTTCCTTTTTTTATAATCACTTGTCAATATATTTGAAAAAGAGTTGCTGAATTATAAAGTCAAAAATGTCTGCATAGTGGAAAGGCACAGAGAATTAATAATTTCAACTGAGGAAGGAAATGTTGCTAAATAGAAGGGCAAACTGTAAAGAAATACAAATTACAAAAACTAGTTTTCAAAGTAACATTATAACACAGTACAAGTTCTGCAGAGTTTAAAATAAAAGTAAAATCGCATCTGTGGTGCTGATGTGATTCAGATGTTAACTTCCTGAGCCTTGATAATAGATCAATTTTTAATTGTTTCAAGATTTGGTTCCAAAATAGGTAAAATCAAGGTTTGTATAACAACAGTTTGAAAACAGTATTAATAATATATATGGCAGAGGTTAAAAGATGCACCTATGTGATTAACGAGCCAGACAGTCGGCCCGAGGGAGGATGCAATGTTGAACAGCACCTAAAATGCACAGGCCAGCACATATGATTGGGAAGAAAATCCACCATTATGCCCCCACCGGTCATGTACAGACCTGAGGAGCAATAAAATAGCTTCTTTTTTGCTACCCTTAAGTGCCCCAAATTCTGACTGTATTTGATTTTACTTGCCTCAGTAAAATCAATTATATTTTATTGACAGGGGGATTAATTAGCGTTAATTACATTTTTCTTTATACATTCATTACAGTGTTCTATTCCTCTATAGGGTATCGAGTCATCCATTAAAACACGGAACTGATGTTTTAGGCAGGCTGTGCCCATCTCTCTCATTTGGACATTTCCCAGAAATGGTTTCATATAACGTCCATTGTTAACTCTTCCAGGGCTTAATCATTTCGATGTGAATTAAAGCATTCTTAAACTGAATGTGCTTCACTTAAAAAGATACTCAAAATAGACAAAGTATACACAGGGAGTGACTCTCCTTTTTCTGCCTCTTTCCTTCTTCCTGACTTTAGTTTTCTATTACCTCCTTCTTCCTCCCTTCCTTCCCACCATTTCCTGCCATCATCATCATCAGCACCACTGTGGAGCCCTTAATGGTCAGGCGGTTTCTATGTATCAACATGTTAGAAAATTCATGAGATAGCGATATCCTCCCCGTAGTACAGATCAGGACCCTGAGCAAGCTCCCATTGCTGGGGGAGCCAGGTTTCCAGCCCAGGCAGGGCAAATCCAGAGTTTCTTCTTTTAATCACCAAGCCTTCTAGTTCAGCCATGCTTTAGAAAAGAATCTATCTCCTTAGGTAAGAGTTCTCAGTCAGATGAATACTTCCTTCCTTTATGGTAATTGAAGCAATTAATTAATAACATTTTGGCACGCAAATTACCAGATACATATCTACTCAAACAAAAGGCTGTCAGCTGTGTGTACATCTTTCTTGACTCATGCTCATTTTTCTGCACACCATCTAAAAGTGGATACGACAAAAGATTGCTCAGAATCACTCCTATATCTTTTCTCCCTATAAAAAGAAGATAGAGAAAATCTTCTTAACTCAGCTAATTTGGGAAAGTACCGGGAAGAGGGACTGAGGTATGAAGAACTTGTAAAATTCCTGAGTTACATATTAATAAATAGATACATATATTTAGTCCACAAAATAATAACTGACTTACTATGATTGTTGCCTTTGGAGAATAAATAATCTAGAATTGCTTTGTAGGAGCTAAAAGGAAATTTATTCAATGAAGCTTTCAGAATGCCCACAATATGCTAGTTACTATAATTTAACGACCATGCAAGGAAGGTTCATGCTATGGTCTGAATGTTTCTGTTTCCCCAAAATTCTTACGTTGAAACCTAATCACCAATGTGAAGATATTGGTAGGAATATTCCTACTAATTGGGAATTATTAAAATTCTACTTAGCTTTCTCTTCTGTATTCTAAATAGTTTCAAGTCATTTAACCTTTTTTTTTAATTAAAGGAGGAGGGTTCTATTTCCCAACTATTTAATAGCATTAAATGATTTTCTTTGGACCCTATTCAATTTCCTTTTGGCTGTCTTTAAAATGAGATGGCCCAGTAAGGGTAGGTAACACAGGCCCCACAAATGCTGAAGAGGCAGTAGTGATGTTAATAACAGCACTTGTGGTAGCAGCCACCACCATGTCCTAAACGCTACGTGCAGACACTGGTAAGTGCTACATACATCTTCTCATGTAATCCCCTCACAGCTTTATATGGTCTTCAAGCCTAAATGCATTACTTTTGTGAACTTCTCTTAAAGAACAACATCTTAATGTCTCGAGTGTTGACCTTTCTTCAAGTCTGTTCAAGTTTTCATCAACTAACTCTAATCTGGTAACTCCTGACAATAGGAAGAACCAGAAAACCAAAAAAAAAGAGATTGGTGTCTAACTGAGGATGTCAAGGTGAGTTAGCCTGGAGGGGTTGTCTTAACACACAAAGACATACAAGGAGGAGGAAGGTTTCTCCCTCTGGAAATAGAGTAAAAACCTGGAAAGCCAGAAAGTGCCACTCGGTGGGAGAAAAGGGCACCAGTGTAGGGTTTATCCAGGAGCAAAGTAGCAACACCAGGTGAGGCTAAATTGATGACGTGCCAAGGAATAGTTCAATCACATGAGTGCCTAACTAGCCCCTCATCCCAGTGGTCCCCGGGAATGGATAGGTCTTACTGATGGTAACTAATGCAAATCACCATCAAAAAATAGCAGCTAACATTCTTTCAGCCCTTACTCTATGCTAGATACTATTGTGAGCATTTAAAATTTTAAAAATATCAACAGTGGAGGAGGTAGGTGCTTTATTATCCCCATTTTACAGGCGATAACTGAGGCCCAGAAGGAAAAGAAACAGAGCAACAGTTAACAGATAGGGTTAGTTACATCACCTAAAAATAATTCAGATTTACTCATCATGCAGACCAATAACAGAGAATTGAACAACCCCATTGCACTGCAGATGTGGCAACGATGGCTACTAACATAAGAGTCCCAATTCTGATTCTCTTGTCCCATTAGGGCTCAGTCAGCTCGCAGGTGAGGTATGGGTAAGTGCAGAGCCCCAAACACAGGACACAATTTTGGACAGTGAAACTGACTTCGCCGAGTATCTTACCAGCACGCTTAAAATGAAGTGCCTAACAGTTTCCTTGGTTCTGTTTTCCTGTTTATTCTTTGATAAACACATTAATGATTGAGCAAATGTACCAAATAATGGTGACAGGAAGAGAAGTTATCAGGTTCCTTATATTTATATACAGAATAACCAGACCCAGCAAAGGAAGAATTTTTTATAATTGAAATACAAATACTAGCCTCAATTACCAATTCTATTACGTGAAACATAAGAAAACTTCATAATCGTAACAATCTACACTTTTCTTAAAGTGATAGTTACAAAAGAAAAATGTATTTTTAGAAGAAATAGTGATTTTGTTAGATAAACCAAAGATAACATAGTCTTATACCAATAATAACATCTCAAAAAGATATCTTAGATTTTAGAAAATCATATCTATCGATCATACCTGATAAAAACCAGCTTGACCTTTGAAGGGGCAGTCTTAATAATGGCAGATGCATTTTGGTGACTTCTTCCATACAGGATCTGATTGTTTATCTGTGTAGGAAAAAACAAGATACATTTATTTATACCTGTTTGCAAGTATATATGCATATACTTGGAATAAAGTGATAATGCCTATTCATTTTTAAGTGGGTATATGTTGAACTCTTCAATGCTAAAAATCTTAATATTCTTTGTAGTACAGCTTCAAACACTAATTCAAAACAGCTATTAAAAATCTATTAAATTCAGTTTGACTACAATTAATGAAGAACATACAGTCCTTGATCCTTTTGCTAAACTTCAAGAGAACAGGAGTTGGGCTTGACGCAAAAACTTTACAATAGATATTCCCTTTCCTATAGCATTTCCAGATTTCTAAAAAATGTAGAAAACAGACCAAATTGTGGTATTCACCAGAGCTCTAGAGGGCCCATTAAACATGATTCTGTAAATGTGTCAAAGTTATTACATAACATAAATTTTGTTACTCTAGAGGACACAAATATTATTTCCCTGTTTTAAGTCAAATTTTAAATCAACTACACAAAACGATTTTACTGTATACCATCAATGAGCCATCTGCTCATGTTCACGATGTGGTGGGATTTTTAACTTGATTGGATTCACCTAAATAAGACACAAAAAACATTTACATTCTAAATTTTTTCATTTCAGATTTTTCTCACTGATAAACTATGATAATAGCTGTAATCAATCTCTCATTTTATTCATCCATTTGATAATAGCGCATACAGTTTTGGCTCCCCCATCTCTTTAATGAATAGTTAATGATCTATACTATACTAATTATCCCTATTTAACTGTGGCCTTGACAGTTTCTACTATTTAAGAGATGGTATAATATACTACTATAAGGGATAGTGAAAAGGGATGGAAACCTTCTGTAATTAGCACCTAACTTGTCCTCGCTGTTCTCTGAAATTTTGCATTTGAAGACACACATGACACCTTTGAAGATATACCTGAAAAAGGTATCTTTTTTTTTGTCACAACAGTTATAATGAGAAAGCATATGGAAGTGAACACTTCAAAATATTCAATGAAAATATGATTTTTTTTGTTGTTGTTGTGTTTTTTTTGAGACACAGTCTCACTTTGTCACCCAGGCTAGAGTGCTGTGGCGTCAGCATCGCTCACAGCAACCTCAAACTCCTGGGCTCAAGCAATCCTCCTGCCTCAGCCTCCCGAGTAGCTGGGACTACAGGCATGTGCCACCATGCCCAGCTAATTTTTCTGTATATATTTTTAGTTGTCCATATAATTTCTTTCTATTTTTAGTAGAGACGGGGTCTTGCTCTTGCTCAGGCTGGTCTCGAACTCCTGACCTCAAACAATCCGCCTGTCTCGGCCTCCCAGAGTGCTAGGATTACAAAATATGGTAATATGGCCAAAATATGGTATTTTTAACTGTCTAAAAAGCAGTTCTTCCATCACCTTGCCTAAGTGGTAGAGCTGGGATTCTTATCCAAGATTTTTGCAAAGACTAAACTCAAGCTACTTCCTCACTCTGCCTCTCATCCTATCAGCTTTTGTTCTTTATTCACCAAATCTCATAGAAATCCACTGATTTGCACACTGTTATTTCTCTGTGCCCCAGTTTTCTCTTTCTAAAAGAAATCTAAGGGCTGGGCATGGTGGCTGAAGCCTGTAATCCTAGCACTCTGGGAGGCTGAGGCGAGGCAGGAGGATTGTTTGAGCTCAGGAGTTCAAGACAAGCTTGAACAAGAGCGAAACCCCATCTCTATTAAAAATAGAAAAATCAGCTGGGCGTTGTGGCGCACGCCTGTAGTCCCAGCTACTTGCAAGATTGAGCCCAGGAGTTGGAGGTTACTGTGAGCTAGGCTGACACCACAGCACTCTACCCAGGGCAACAGAATGAGACTCTATCTCAAAATAAAATAAAATGAAATAAATAAAATAAAATAAACCTAAGCACCTACTTCGCAAAGCTAGTGTGAGAATTAAACAAGATAATGCCTTTAAATTTTATTTATAGTGCTCTCGATTCCCAAAGGATTTTTATGTATTCAAAACTACTAATCTTTTCTGCTAAGTTTTTCATGGTTTAATTTTTCTTCCTTTTATGTCTTCTTGCAGAACTTAGCAGTAAGGGAAATGGTTAAAGAAATCATGCAGTTATAAAGAGTATGTGCAAAAAGCATATGTAATGACATAGAAAATGTCCAAAATGTATTAAGTGGTGAAGCCAGGATATAAAATAGTATGTCTAGCATGATCATGTTTTTTGCTAAGCATGTTTTCCAATCTCTTTAATGTACAATGAACTGTAAACAAGGAAATTTAAATCAGTAATTATTTGTGAATGTCTTCCCTACTGAGGCTGGGCTCTGCTTCCAGAAAGACTTTTCTAAACCACAACCTATCTAACTTTGTCTTTGAATCCTATGGCATTGCATTTTTAAAAATTTCTCCTAATGTACTTGCACCCCAACACAACATGGCAGAGCCAATCCTTGCCGGGAGGCAGCCTCAGAGCAGGCACTCGGCATCTGCTGAACTGAGCTAAACTCCTTAGGGCGGAAACAGGCATCCTCCTCCTGGTATTTCCCAGCTTTGTAAGCACAGCTTGCACATACTGGCCCTTGAGGAGGATGAGCTGAATCGCAGAGCCCTGAATGCAAGTGGCACTTAATCAACTGCGAGTACAGTACGCTTTTTCTAACGTGGGTTCCAACTTCTGAAGTGACTGAGATTAAAAAAAAATTTTTTTTTTGATCAGCAAAATTTTGAGCATATAGAAAATCAAAATGTTTCAGGGCTTGTATATATGCCTGCTTTTTAGATGTGATCCTCCATTTTGGTAGAATATATATAGTACTATTATTCCAAGAGGGAAAAATTATATCCCAAATGAAAAAAGCAGTTCATTAATTTTAATTTTCCTAAGAGTAAACCTAAAATTATGCCTTTCATGGTGCTGTTTCTAACTGTTCAGAGGTTCTGGCAGTAGGAAGGCGAAGCAGCTTGGTTGCTGTTGATGTTTTTCCCATTGCCAATAACTGTGGTGTTTACTGCTGAAGCAGCCATTCCCTGCCAATGTTCAGAGGCCTCTGGAGAAACTCTGCTATGCAGTGGAAAACTGGGGACACAGCAAGAAACTGAAAATACAATGACCCCGGATTTAACTGGATGAATCTAAAAGGAAATGCAGATAGATCTCTGGGTGAAAAAACCCAAGATCCTCGTTTCTGGCCTTAAAATTGACCTATTCCCAGCTGCTCAGTTTCAGGAGGGGTATCTCTCTTTTGTGTTTCTTATTTAATATAAAACAATTTTACTTTTTAAATGAAAGGTACAGCTTCCAACTACTGTAGCAGTTTTTATATTTCTTCATCATTAAAGGAAACACACTCCAGAGAACATTCAATAATTAGGGACAATATGATATATTTTATACACAATTAACTTTAGACTGTCACTTATTCTATTACTGAGAAGCTGCTGTTCTCTGAGGGCATTATTCTTTAAAAAACAAAAGTAAGAGGTCTTCCAAGTAGGATAGCATAGGCAAAAAAGAAAGCATTCATTTTTGGAAGTCTATCAAGTTAATTATAATTAATGGCCATGATTTATGGAGTAGTTATTCTGTGTAGAACATTATGCTAAGCTCTTCATGCACAATATCTCATTTAAATCTCAAAAAAAAAACTGAGGTATTATTCACTTTCACTAGATTATGAACCTGAAACTCAGAGGGGTTGAGCAATTTGCCCAAAGTGACTTAGCTATTATTAATAGTTTGGAAGCCTGTAATCCTACAGTACACCCAGAGGACACATCATCTATATGATGCACATAAAAATTTAGATGATTACTAATGGTAATCTTTATAAAGATGTCTATTAAATAAACTCTTGAGCAGGAATACAGGGGCGCTAGTCATGACATCCATCACCATCGTAGGACATTTGTGATGTAGAGGTTGGAATCAACCAGATCACCATAATGCATATGGGAAATGCCCAGTAGTTGACTGTTAGCCTTTCTAAAGTCCCAAATGCAGTCAGGAGTCCCATAAGACTGTACCTTTTTCTTCATACAAACTGCACCTTGAACAATAATATACCCTCATGGCACTTTTTTCAATACACAGGCATACCTCATTTTATTGTACTTCGCAGATAAGGCTTTTTTTTTTTGAAAATTGAAAGTCTATGGCAACCTTTGTTGGAGCAAAGTCTACTGGCACCATTTTCCCAACAGCATGGGCTTACTTCATGTCTCTGTGTCACATTTTGGTAATCCTCATAATATTTAAAACTTTTTCATTATTACTGCATCTGCTATGGTGATCTGTGATCAGTGATCTTTGCTGTTACTACTGTAATTGTTTTGGGGTGCCACAAATGGCTCCCGTATAAGATGGCAAACTTAATCCATAAATGTTGTGTGTTCTGACTGCTCCACTGACTGGTGGCTTCCCCGTCTCTTTCCTCTCCTTCATTCCTTGAGACACAACAGTATTGAAATTAGGACAATTAATAACCTTATAATGGCCTTTAAGTGTTCAAGTGAAAGGAAAAATTGCACATTTCTCATTTTTAAATCAAAAGCTAAAAATGATTAAGCTTAGTGGGAAGGCACATCAAAAACTGATATAGGCCGGGTGCAGTGGCTAACGCCTGTAATCCTAGCACCCTGGGAGGCCGAGGCCTGCGGATCGCTCGAGGTCAGGAGTGCGAGACCAGCCTGAGCAAGAGCGAGACTCTGTCTCTACTAAAAATAGAAAGAAATTATCTGGCCAACTAAAGAATATATATATATATATAGAAAAAATTAGCCGGGCATGGTGGCGCATGCCTGTAGTCCCAGCTACTCAGGAGGCTGAGGCAGTAGGATCACTTAAGCCCAGGTGTTTGAGGTTGCTGTGAGCTAGGCTGACGCCACGGCACTCACTCTAGCCCAGGCAACAGAGCGAGACTCTGTCTAAAAAAAAAAAAAAAAGCTGATATAGGCTGAAAACTAGGCCTCTTGCACCAAACAGCCAAGTTGTGAATGCAAAGGAAAAGTTCTTGTAGGAAATTAAAATTGCTACTTCAGTGAACTCATGAATGATAAGAAAGTGAAACAGCCTAATTGCTAATACGAAGAAAGTTTGTGTGGTCTGGATAGAAGATCAAACCAGCCACAACATTCCCTTAAGCCAAAGCCTAATCTAGAGCAAGGCCCTAACTCTCTTCAGTTCTACAGAGGCTTAGATAGATGAGGAAGGTACAAAAGAAAAGTGTGAAACTACTACAGGTTGTTTCATGAGGTTTAAGGAAAGAAGCTGTCTCAATCTCATAAAAGTGCAAGATGAAGCAGCAAGTGCTCACGCATAGGCTGCAGCAAGTTATCTAGAAGACCTAGCTAAGAACATTGATGAAAGTGGCTGCACTAACAGTTTTTCCATGTAGATGAAACAGCTTTTTTTTGGAAGAAGATGCTATCTAGGACTTTCATAGCTAGAGAGGGGAAGTCAAAGTCTGGTTTCAAGGCTTCAAAGGACAGGCTGACTCTCTTGTTAGGGGCTAATGCAGCTGGTGACTTTAAGTTGAAGCTAATACTTATTTACCATCCCATTCTGAAAATCCTAAGGCCCTGAAGAATTGTGCTAAATCAACTCTGTTTCTGCTCTATAAATGGAACAACAACGCCTGGATGACAGCACTTCTGTTAATAGCATGGTTTACTGAATATTTTTAGCCTACTGTTGAGCTCTATTGCTCAGAAAAAAAGATTTCTTTTAAAATATTACTACTCAATGACAATATGGAGATTAATGTTGTTTTCATGCTTGCTAATACATATCCATCCTACAGCTCATGGATCCAGGAGTAATTTCAACTTTCAAATTTTATTATTTAGGAAATCTACTTAATAAAGTTATAGCTGTGCTAGGCAGCAATTCCTCTGACGTATCTGGGAAAAGGAAATTGAAAATCTAGAAAAGATTCACCATTCTAGATATGCCATTAAGAACATTTGTGATTTATGGGAGGGGGTAGAAATATTAAAAGGAATTTAGAAGCAGTTGATTCCAATCCTCATGGATGACTTTGAGAAGTTCAAGACTTCAGTAAAGGAAATAATCGCAGATGTGGTAGATATAGCAAGAGAACTAGTCTAAATGATTGAATTCCTGCAATCTCATGATAAAACTTGAACAAATGAGAAGTTGCTTCTTATGGATGAGTAAAGAAAGTGGTTTCTTGAGATTCCAAGTGAAGATGCTGAGAACGTTGTTGAAATGACAACAAAGGATTTAGAATATTACATAAACTTAGTTTATAAAGCAGTGGCAGGGTTTGAGAGGACTGGCTTCAATGTTGAAAGACATTCATGTGTGTAAAATGCAATCAAACAACATTTCATGCTATAGAGAAATCTTTCATTAAAGGAGGAATTAATCAATATAGCAAACATCATTGTTGTCTTATTTTCAGAAACTGCTACAGCCACCCCAACCTTCAGCAACCACCACCCTGATGAGTCAGCAGCTGCAAAAAGATATAAGTTGCTAAAGGCTCAGATAATCATTAGCATTTTTAGCAACAAATTATTTTTAAGTTAATATATGTACATTATTTCTGGAGACATAATATTATTGTACACTGAATACACCACAGTATAGCGTAAACATAAGTACATAAGTTTTTATGTACACTGAGAAACCAAAAAAATTCATGTAACTCGCTTTATTGTGATACTCGCTTTACTGCAGTAGTCTGGAATCGAATCCATAATCTCTCTGAAATATGCCTATAAACATACGTGTACAATCTCTATAGATCGACCACTCTTTTAACTTTTTCTAACCCAACCCAAAGCAAAACAATTAAAATATTTCATTTTGGGGCAAATACGGCTCACACCCTTTCATAAGATGAATGATCATTCAGATCATCCAGAATTAGAAAAAGATTATTATTTTCCATTTACTTCCAATAAA
This sequence comes from Lemur catta, assembly GCF_020740605.2. Lineage (NCBI taxonomy): Eukaryota > Metazoa > Chordata > Mammalia > Primates > Lemuridae > Lemur > Lemur catta. Next base: position 79,307,814 of record NC_059130.1, read on the forward strand.
CTGAGTAGAGACACCAAATTCCTTTCCCAAAGTTTCTCCTTTCAAAGGTAACTGAATGATATAAAGGAAGAATAATAAATTATTTAGACATATCCTTATCTTATATTATCCCATAATGGTGGAAGAGCTACCGTTAGTCCCAAGTACTGTCTTCAGTTTTGGTACTTCCCAGTCCACCCGAATAATCTATTTATTATCTTAAAACCTGACATCCACAATGTTTTCATCCAAGAGTAGCCATATATCCTGATTTTTCTGAGACATGCTGTTCCGATTATTAATAGTGCTCCCTCTCAAAAGTGACCCGGCGTGGATGATAAATTATACCTTCATCCCATGTTCATCAAGCCATCACTATGGAAGTGACTTTGTGCTATTCCATCTCAATTACCATATCACTAGGGTAAGAAAGGCAGATCAGACGAAAGATGTCGTAGAGACTTGAGGGGGGGGGGCTGTCTTTGCCAGCATACAGCCGCCTCTCTTTGCAAGAGCCTGTCCTTCAAGCCTTCTCATCACAAACTCCATCCTCCATGGTGGACAGCCGAGCTTGTACCGCCTGCCATGCCACTCCAGGCCACAGCTGAGGGACATATGACATAGGCTGCGACAATCAAGATTCTCTCTTTTGGGGGTTTAAAACTGAGGCCGAGATATAGCTAACTATTTTCTACAAGTTCTTTGAGCTTCTGCGAGATGGCCCCATTCTGCCCCATGGATGAAGGAGCAAGAAAAGCCGTCATTTCCTAAAGCCCTGATATATCCTAATCTTCAGGTTCCAGGAGGGACTCTTATACCAGCGTAATCAATTCTATTATTTTTGCTAAATTACTGCTATAGACTGACTTTTTGTGTCCAACCCCCCTGCATTCTGTAAGGTTTTAAGACCAGAGTCCACGGGAGGGGCGGCGTAGCTGGAAGTCAAAGTACCCTCCTGGGTTTCGGCACCAAATATTAGGTTTTTTGGAGTCACCGGCGCCAGAGAAAGAAAGACGAGCAGAGTTGAAAGGGATAAGTAAAGAGGCTTTATTGGGGTGCTCCTGGGTGAGGGTAACGAGTCCCAAGAGAGGGACCCAGGCGAGATTTTTGGGCCCTGGGAGAGAGAGAGCCGAAAAGTCGCGCCACCCAGAAGTCTGAGTGGGTTTGTATATGTTTTTAGGGCTGGGGTAGGGGTTTCTTTGGCAGGAAGATTTATGGTGGGGAGAGCAAGGAATTGTCTCTTGCAGTTTTAGGGCGGGTATTGAGAAATAGGAGGGGCCGGTGGTATGTGTGGACTCTAGGAACCGAGACTCTTATCAGGGTAACCATCCAGGTGTGGTCCTCCTTTAACTTAGCTGGGCCTTGTAGGCATTGTCCTTGGCAGGTCTCGTGGGCTTCTTCTTTTTCCATTAGGGAGGGGAGGGGTGCCTGCCACCAGCCTTACACATTCCTACGCCGAAGCCCTAATCCTCAATATGACGGTATGTGGAGATGGGGCCTTCGGGAGGTAATTACGTTGTGCGGGTGGAGCCTCATGAATGGGTTTAGTGTCTTTACAGTAAGAGACATAATCTCTCTCTAAGTCATGGAGACTGTCTGCAAACCAGGAAGAGGGCCTTTGCCAGTAACCAACTTAATCAGCATCTTGATCTTGTGCTTTCTTAGCTTCCAGAACTGTGAGGAATAAATGGCTGTTGTTTAAGCCCCTCGGTCTTTGATATAGCATCCCAAACTAAGACAATTATTTGAACTAATTGCTGTTCTTTGCAATCAAAAGTCTTCACTGACACAGTTTCTTAGGCCCCTTCTAATTCTAAATATCAATTTATACATCCAAGTGACACGCCTCTCTCAATTGCCTCGTCTTACGCTCTCTTGGATACTCAGTAATTTGCCTTGGCACCCAAAAGGATAAAAAAGAAGAAAAAGGAAAAAGGCTTTCAGTCCAAAGGTACTTTCTATATTCTTGACCTACAATTCTGGTTTTATCTGTTTTTGGCTTCCCCTTCTGATTTCTGACAAAGAGGGATTTCTGAGGTCCTCCAGACAGTTAGCAAATTCTGTCTCAGCTCCATGATCCCTGGTCCCAGAAAGACAGTAATATTTTACCTTATGGGTAAGTGAATTCATCTTTTTCCAGGTTCTGGATTTCCAATTCAATAAAATGTCATTCAGGAGCAAATTATAGCAGCTCTGGATACCGAAGACAACAGCCCCAAATAAGAAATACCTCTACAGTCCCACGCTGCATAATGACGCTTTGGTCAACAATGGACCGCATATACAATGGTGGTCCCATCAAATGGTGGTCCCCGTAAGATTATCATGCTACATTTTTACTGTACCCTTTCTATGTTTAGATACACAAATATCTATCATTGTGTTACAAATGCCTACCATATTCAGGCCAGTAACCTGCTGAACAGGTTTGGAGCCTAGGACCAATAGGCTATGCCATATAGCCTAGGTATGTAGTAGGCTATACCATCTAGCTTTGTGTTAAGCATATGTTATAAATGTTTGCACAATAACAAAATCACTTAACACATTTCTCAGAACATATCCCTGTTGTTAAGTCATGACTGTATTTGCAAACCTTATAAATCATATTATAATGGATTTGCACTGTGTGCTTAATTTTTCCCCTCTTGGACCAGTTTCTGCTACTGCAATGGGAAAAAAAAATCTGTTATGAGGGAAAGCCCATATATTTATGTACCCCAGATGGGATACTTAACTGTAATATTCTGCAGTTTGCAGCAGAAGTAGAATTAGGGTTAATCCAGTGAAGAATCAGCAAGAGTAAATGGATGCAAATCCTTTTGTTATGCTACATAAACTTTCACTTTAGAAGCCTTTAATGAGATTTGTTTCAATAAAATTAATTATTCAAATATATCATGAAGAGACAGGTTTTCTACTCTGAATTTTCTAGACTTCAATTGAATATGAATATAAATTTATGCCGAAAAGAAGCTCAATTAAATCTACTCAAAAAACTTACCAAATTGGAAGTAAAAGTTAATTAACTTAAGCTAGGAATGGAAATATTAATTATACAAAAATTTAAGTTTACTTCAAGTAACAGATTTGCCTGAGGTTTGAACATCATGTCATAATATATTGTACTCAACGGTAACCCCACCCATGCTTTTATTAAAGTAGAAGGATTTATTATGAAAAGTAAAAAAATATTATTAAAGAGTTGAAAGTGACATAATTTGAACTGCAAACAATGAAATCTCACTGTCCTTCTCCCTCCTTTCCTTTCAAACATATTTTTTTTTTTTTTGAGACAGAGTCTCACTTTGTTGCCCGGGCTAGAGTGCCATGGCATCAGCCTAGCTCACAGCAACCTCAAACTCCTGGGCTTAAGCGATCCTACTGCCTCAGCCTCCCGAGTAGCTGGGACTACAGGCATGCGCCACCATGCCTGGCTAATTTTTTCTATGTATTTTTAGTTGTCCAGATAATTTATTTCTATTTTTAGTAGAGATGGGGTCTCGCTCAGGCTGGTCTCGAACTCCTGACCTCGAGCGATCCATCCGCCTCAGCCTCCCAGAGGGCTAGGATTACAGGTGTGAGCCACCGCACCCGGCCTCAAACATATTCTAAACTTCACATTTCAAGACATTAGAATCTATGGGTTAACTTTTTTCCTTTAATAAACTCTTTTATTGAATATAACACACATGTAGAAAAAATAAACAAATCATAAGTGTTTATAACAATGAATATTTTTACAGGTTAACTTTTGATCTAATAATTTCTATTCTAATAACTTATCCTAAAAAAATTAACAACTCAGGCATTGAAATGTCTATCATAGCTACACTTTTAACAGAGAAAAAGTAGAAAAACTGCATATAATGTCACATTATTTTCAATTATGTAAAAGTTTCTGTGTGGGTTTAAAGAAAATTCTGTGACTATCTCTACTAAATGTCAATAATGATCATATCTCTGGTAGGATTTAAAGTGATCCATACTGGGCACATATAATCCACACATACACATTCACACATGCCTGAAAAATATTACTTTATATGTCTCACATAAACCAATAGAGGACTGATTACCTCATTATATAAATGGAGAAATTGAAGCTTAGTGAGTTTAAGAAATTAACCAACGTAATATATCTAGAGCCAGAATTTATAGCCTTATCTCTTTGAGTTCAAAAGCTTGTCTTATTAATAATTAGGCTATATTCCTTAAGGGTATTTATCTGGGGTGGGAAAAAAAAGCCATAGGATACATAACTCATTTTTAATCCTATGAAATCTTAGTTCCAATTTATGGGGCTCACAAAGTAGAAAGCCCAGACCAAGAAATATTCCAATACAAGTAGAATAGATATGTTGTACATTCATCCATTGATTCACTTATTCAACAGTCACTACACAAATGATGAGGATACAGGAATATTCATTACCATCAACACCGTAGCTATCATGTATGAATACTATGTTCTGGATGTACCAAATTCTCTGAAAGCCATTCTGTAGAAGTGACTTTATTCAATCAGATATGGTTCCTGCCCTCAAGCATCTGGTACTCTAATAAGTGACACAGTCTTGGAAAGAAATAATTGCATTGCCATACAATGGATGTGGCATAAAGCAAGAAGTAATCATCTCTTCTTGGAGATGGGTAGGTTGGTCTTAAGTAGCAGACAGAAGCTTAGCAGGCATAGGGGAAGTGAGGGGCAGGAGGGCACCAGGAGTGGGGAAAAGCATAGGAAAAGACAGGCGGGGGTGAAAGTACAGGTCTCTTTGTAGGAACCACAGGTACCTCAGTATACCTTTTGAGGGTGGAGAGGAGTAGTCTAGCAGACAGTAGAGGTAGCTAGGTACTGTTCAAACAAGATCTTGCACACTTATAGAATATTTTCCTTTCCAAAAGTCTTGGGCACCAGCCCCCATGAAGAAGATGCTCACTTTCCAAACCACTGCTTCAGTTTTGCAGATGGGAGAACCAAAGGGAGGAAAGGGGTACCAAGGCTGCGGATGGAACAGGGAAGACGACTAAAAAGCTCATGTGAAAACACAATTTTATAATAACAAAAAAAGATTTCTGAATTAATTGTTACATTAACATTTTTTCTCAAAACAGATAAAATAATATATATCAAGCAGGAACTTAATACCTTGGGCAAGGGAGCAGATTTTAAGGGCTAAACTTAATGGACACAGCGCTGAAATGAGGTTTTCTGCAACTTCAATTTAACATATTTCTTGGGAATTACAACGTTCCCAAAGGGGCGCATTCATTTAAAAGGCTTAAGCATGAGAGATTTGCTGTCTCTCAGACAAAACTAATTAAATTGAAATATCTTCTAAAGGAAGAGTAATAGTAATATGGAGCTCACATCTTTCTAAGTTTGTTATACTGGGAAGATAGTAAGATACTCTTTTGAATCCTAAATGCTGACATATTTTGAAAAACACTGACTTCAAGAAAGTGAATAGAGAAATACGCTTATGTGTTGCTCTGATTTTTAGTATTCCTTTGGAAGTCGCCCCCATTGCTGTAAGTTGATTCACTTGATCAAATAAAGTAGCTGCCTATAGATAATTTCCCATTATCTGCATGGCATAGGAAAGAATAAGTAAATAAAGGAAGAGTACAATTCACCTCTGAACAACTCATTAATATTACAGAGGAATCATGTTTCTCTAAACGATGGAGGTGTTACAGTGTCATTCTATTAATGGTATTGTTAGCCACATACGCAAATAGGACTCCAGTGACCAGCGACCTGGAATTCCCTCTACCAGGAACATGGGTATATGCTACCAGTCAAGACTTTTCCCAAACTAGTAATGCCCAGCTTTATGTTTGCTCCTTTCATGCAAATAGCTGATCTGATTACAACTCTACACCAATTTTGTTACTAGGTTTTTCTCTTGCCTTCAAAATATTTTACTTGTCCCTTCTACACATAGTCAAAAATCCAGTCAAGGCCAGGCATGGCAGCTCATCCCTGTAATCCTAGCATTTTGGGAGGCCAAGGTAGGAGGACTGCTTGAGGCTAGGAGTTCGAGACCAGTTTGAGCAATATACTGAGAGCCCGTCTTTATATAAAAAAAAAAACTTTAAGAATTAGCTGGGTGTGGTGGCGTACACCTGTAGTCCCAGCTATTCACGAGGCTGAGGCAGGAGGATGGCTTGAGCTTAGGAGTTTGAGGTTGCAGTGAGCTAGGCTAACGCCATGGCACTGGAGCCTGGGCAACAGAGTGAGACCTTGTCTCAAAGAAACAAAACCGAAGTGACGGCTTAAAAAAAATTAAAAAAAAAAAAAAAAAAAAGAAACAAAACCAAAACCTGATTAATCCCCAAAGGACTCTACCAAAGCTCCTAACTCCCCTCTTTCTAATTTCAGTTTCTCTTCTTTCTTTTCTTTCTTCTTTTTAAACACTAATCTTATTAGTGAAACAGTCTTGTAGAGGCAGGGTTATATCATGTGCTTTTAAAACACAACTCATATAGAGTCCAGCGCTGCCGCACTGCTGGGCACGACAGATAAGGTGCTCCTGTACTTTTGCAATGAGGACACTTAGAATCACAAACTCCGTGCCTTGTAAGAGAGCGGAGGCCAGTGAAGTACCCCAGGAGGTCACGGATGACCTGGGGGAAAATTGCAGAAAGAGGAAGAGAGAGAGTCAAGAGAGGGACAGCTGAAAAAGAGTCCTGCCAAATGGCAAGTTTCTTCCCCGGCTACCTTCTTGTCCCTATTTTTTATAGCTTTCCTCAGGAATCTCTCTTTCTTCAATCATCATCATATATTTTTTTCTTTTTTGTCAACAGCAAGCAAACATCATCATTTTTACTTTGTTTTTGTGGCACTTCCCATGATTTTAAGATAATTTGGCTCACTGGAGAGAACCCATGTAAAGCTTTTGTGAGAGCAATAAAAAGGACTGCAGTAGTAAAAATTAACTGATTGCCATTTCTCCAAGACAACAGTAAGAATATAGATTTTTGGCCTAAATATTTCAGCAGCATAAAGAAGTATGACTAAATAATTCAAAACTCTTCCCTTAACAAGCCCGAGTCAGAAACAAAAATGGCAGAAATAGAGCTCAAAGACTTCACAGCAGGGGAAACGGAAAAGAATGAGGCCACTCAATGTGAACTAGGTTTTGCGTAATAGTTTCTGCAGCCCTGAAATAAAACTCCAACTCTATGAAGGAACTGAAAGGTAAAGTTCTTTAATTATGAAGTTCAGACATTAGAGTCAGAAAAGCCAATATTTGCATATTGGTCCCGCCCCTTCATGTCCCAGTTTCCTTACCTGTGAAATGCAGATTAAAAAAGCACATACTCAAATCACAATAAAGCAATTTAAAAAAAGAAAGCACCTACCGTAGGGTCACTGTAAACGTTAAGAGAGAACACACGTAAAGAATTTAGCACTGCCTGTCATATAGTTAACTACTCCATGTTAGCTCAGTTCCCAACACAGCACCCCCTATCCCCAATTTCTCTCTCTATTTTTTGTGCAGACAGGGTCCTGCTATGTTGCTCCCGCTAGTCTCAAGCGATCTTCCCACCTTGGCCTCCCAAAGTCCTGGGATTACAGGCATGAGCCAGTCTGCTCCTCAATTTCTCTTAATGAGCAAGTCTTTTGTAACTGAAATTGGATATAAAACAATTGATTACTTAGGGAACATGATCAGCCAGACTCAGCTACTGGTTACAACGCTATGATGACCGGGGCACTGCACTATGGGTGTGAGGCTGACCACTCAGCACTACATTCTTCGGTGACTTGCAGAGCTGTGAACTGAGTTCCAGATTATTCTAAGAGTCACAAAATGGGGTGACTTTGGTTTTGTATATGGGAAGCTCATATTCGGGACTTGCTTACAACATTTACTTTTGTCAGGCTTGATCAACCCATTTTTAAAATAGCTTTATTGAGATATACTGACATATAGTAAATCACATATTTAAAATGTAAAGTTTGATATGTTTGACATTTGTGAAACCATTGCCACAATAAAAAATTTGATCAATTTATTTTTATACTTTTAGCTATTAACAGTTTATCTCTGTTAATAAAACTATAGAAAATACATCATTATAATTTTGAAATCCTTTGCTCTTCTTCCTGTTTCTCAAACTAGTGTTTCTATAATGGGATACGTTATTACATGAGGTCTCTTAAGGAATAATTATTGCGTTAAGAAAAGAAACACATTTTGTAAAATGACATCCATGTATAGTAATCTAAAAGAGCCAATCTAGATGACAGAAGCTTTTTTTTGTTTGTTTGTTTGAGACAGGGTCTTACTCTGTCATCCAGGTTGCAGTGCAAAGGGGCCATCATAGCTCACTGTAGCCTCAAATTGCTGGGCTCAAGTGATCCTCTAGCCTCAGCCTCCCAGGTAGCTGAGCCTATGGGTGCCCACCACCGTGCCTGGCTTAGAAGCTTTTGATTATAAATTATAAGTAATCTTATCCATGGACGCATAAATAAATCCATGGTGATTTATTAACTACCATACTGTGCTTCCAAATCACATCTAAGTCTTCAAAAAGATTTCAAAAATAATTCCCTGGCAGAGAGTCAACTAGCAAAGAGTCAAGGCTAAACTGTTGAGGCTGGGGTGGCGGTAAGGTTTTCGGGTGGGAGCTTTGTCATGAAGCAGTTGCATGTACCCGTGGCAGTCACTTAATTTTTATGCTTTTAGTTTGTTCTTTTATAAAATAAATATTACTAGACAATAAGATCTGAGCTTACCTAAACCTCTATGTCTCTATCCCTTGTAAATATGGGAGTATTTATGCTTTCTATTTTTAATGATTCTTAAATACCACATTATACACATGCAAAATGGCATGCTTTAGTTTTGGTTATCCTGCAGGTAAATATTACAAAGGGAGGGTACTGCATACTTCCCCCAGCTCAAAGGGCTCAGGAGTGAGACAAGACACAGCTTATATGCTAGCCCAATCAATTGTGCACTTTTTTTTTGCCACCCCCTCTGTTCCTTCTGGCTGCTTCTGGAACCTGACAAATCACTCCAATTCCCTGCACAGCACTATCAGCTCTTTCTTCCCATACTCACACTGTAGGGGAGATTATAAATAAATCCTATATTCATATGACAGCACCATGCCCAGGCCTGTGCATTTTCTGGGACTAATTGCTTAGAGAAAGTCAATACTTAGTGTAAGTCTCATTCCAGTCTACATGGTAATTATATGCTAATGCCTTTTGAAATTAATTCAGTAACCCCTTTACTAGCATTGAAGTAAAGGGTAAAGAGGCTGAGATTTCATTTAATCACTTTGTCTTCTAGAGACTTAATGTAAAATTTCTTCTATGCATGAACTGGCTCATCGATTGACAGAACTTGCTGACTGCTCTCCCGCTGTAACAGTGCAGTCCCCACAGCAAAAAAACTGCTGGCAAATGTCCTGCGAAAAATTAGTCATGGATAGGGCTCTAAATCGTAGAGAAGCCAAGTTGCTGGCTTCAAAGATGCCACAATGTATGCTTGGACCATTCTTTTCCTAATTCCTATAAATTATCCTCATCTAAGGGTCTAAAAGAATTAAGATCAACTATAAAGAACAAGAGGTTGTGAGCAAAGTAGTAATATAATGACAATCTAATAATGATAAGTAATATGAGCAAATGATGGAGTTATAAAAATAATCATGACACTGATAATTTTACTTCAATTGAGGGGAGACACCATAAAAAAAAAAAACCCACAGTGTGAGCTGGTAAACAAACATACATGATTTATTCTACTCCAGAAATCCAGTAAATGTAATCTCAAAGCCCACTCGCAAATGCTTTCCACATAATGCAGTGTACTTCTATCATCTACCACACTACAATAGCCAAAGAACAGCTAACATAACACTAGCTTTTAGCTTTCCTGAGACCTACTATTAAATCAATTTCCTATGCTCAGATCAAGAGCACATTGGATTTGATGCTATACTATATCCAAATTTCTCATGTATCATAGAGAAATGACTAAAATTTTTTCTGAGGTATAAAAAGAAATCAGGGAAATAGTCCCTACATGAATTTAATTCCATATCATCCCTAACCTAAAGCCAAAAAAAAAAAGAAAAAAAATCCCATGAGAAGATGGGTTACAACTGCTTAAGAATCCTGTATGTGTGTTTTTTTCATCCTCCTAGCTCTTCGGGACTCTGCATGGAGCTATTAGATGACTTCCCTCTAGAACACACTTTCAGAGAAAAAGGTATTAATATAACAAACCAAAAAAGAACTGAACTACACAAATCCACAAAAAATATTTTATGAATAAAATCATCTGAAATGGACTAAAGTATTATTATGTGCCAGATACCGTGGCAAAACCTGATACATCTTCTCTTATTAATTACTACAACACCCTCGGAGGTTGATGCTATACAATCACCAGACCGTAAGCTCTGTGAGAACAGGTACCATGTGTTTTGCTCACAATGGAGAATCAACACCTGCTGCATGACAGATGTACAGTAAGATATTTACTGAATGAATGATCTCCATTTGGAAAAGGAGGCAGTTGAGGCTTATAGAAGATAAATAATTAGCCAAAGTTAGGTAACACTAGAACTTACATTCCAACAAATTTTTACTTGTTACTTTAAAAAAAAAACTAAACAGTCTTTAGGGGATGCAGGGGAGTTAATTTATTGCTATGTTTAATCTTCTTGCATTTTCCATCTCTGAATGAAAATAAAGTTGCTGAGTTGAAATGAAAGGGCCAAATTCAGAAAGACAAAGGAAGGAATAGAAGGGCCAATAAGGCAAGATGTTAATATTCTTTTTGACCCAGGAGAGCTCTTCCAGCCTTTAGCCTGGCAAACAGATACCTGAAGTTTCTATATCTAGGGGAGGAAGTGTGTTTTAATTAACAGTTAACTATTCGCCCTGCTGTGTTATTGTGATATAATAAGAAATATATATTTGGTCTCTGATCTCGGTTCCTCACACAGAAATCCTAAAACCCTTGTGATTTCCTAAGCAATCCGGGTGGTAGGTGCATCTTTTGTTCTAATATTTGGTCTTTTATCTGGATTCCTGACACAGAGATCCTAGTTCCTCGGAATTTCCTGGGAGACAGGAGGGTCTTTTGTTATGAGGCAACTCTTGGTGGATTCTTGAACGGACGATGGCTACTAGAAAGACCAAAACATGATTAAAGTTTGGAATTTTAAGCCCCAAGCCCCATCCTCTGGAAAGGAGAGAGGGGCTGGAGATTGAGTTAATCATTGATCATGCCTACATGATGAAGCCTCCATAAAAATCCCTGGACTACGGGGCTTTGGAAAGCTCCAGGGCTGCTGAATGTGCGGAGGTGCCTGGAGGGAGGCCCGCCAGAGACGGCACAGAAGCCCCGCCCTCCCCTTCACAGCCAGCTGGCTCAGTGCACCTCTTCATCTGACTGTTCATGTGTACCCTTTGTAACATCATGTATAACAAATGGGTAAATGTGTTAATAAGTAAAGTGTTTCCCTGACTTCTGGGAACAGTCCTAGCACATTAATTAAACCTGAGGAGAAGGCTGTGGGAACTTTCAGTCTAAAGCTGGCTGGTCAGCAATTCAGGTCACAATGTGGGACTTAGGACTGGCATCTGAAGAGGAGGGGGGCAGTCTTGTGGGACTGACCCTTACCCTGTGGGATCTGATGCTATCTCCAGATAGTGTCAGAACTCAGTTGAATTAAAGGACACTCACTTGGTGTCTGCTGGAGAACCGCTTGGTGTTTGGGGGAAAATCCTACACATCTGATGGCAGCTAGTGTTTACTGACTGCCCAAGAGAAGAAAACTCTTTATCTCTTACATACACACTATGTTAAACGCTTTCTGAAACACAACTAATAACCAAAAGAATTGGGATAAGTTAAAGCAGGTCTTCCAAGAACAGTGTGCACTGCCCTAAACACAATGTTGAATTTTGTGTTTGGCTGTTAAACACCCTCATTACCCTGCAGCACAGCTCATTTGTCACCAGTATCTAATAAAATGTCAGACAGAGAAATAAAATACCAGTGCTCGACAGTCCATCTTGAGCCATAATAAGGTAGAAAGAATAGAACTAGAATATCCATGTTCCAAATTATAGCCTTTGGAGTGTTTCCATATACCATGCAAGACAGGAAATCTGTGTCTAGGTACGTATAACACAGCAGTGACTTAATATACATGATTCCCTAAAGACTAGAGCATTATAAATCAGGAATCTCATGGACCTAAACAAACGGGCTTGGTTAAGTACCATGGGGAACACAATGTACCTCAGTGGCTAGAGCATTGGTCTTGGAGTCTGGCAAGCCTGGGTTCTTACCCAAACTTAGTCACTTAGTTCTGTAGTATTAGGTGTGTTCTTTAGCCAGTTTCTTATCCATAAAATGGGGGTAATAGTAGTGGTTACCATATAGGGCTCTTAAGAACACTGAATTCAAATGTGCGTGATGCCTAGGTATAGCGCTGGTAGTAACTCAGTAACTGGCTCTTACTTTCATCATTATTCCCACCACCATCACTTTCATCTCATCTCTGCTAAGTCTCTACACATTAGCCAAACGAAATAAACTTGAAGCAGTGAATTTTATTGATTAATGCATGAGGTCACCTTTGACTTTTATTTATTTAATGGTTGTGCTAGTCACTGCTACTACCCAAAGTGAGTCCCCTGCCTGATGCTATATTAGAAAAGAACAAGAAAAGTAATCCCAGAAGTGACTTCTTCATAGAAATAGGTTTTAGGTGGGGAGAAGCTACTGGAGCTTGGAAGAAAAAGGTGCGCTTGACCAGCCGTGGCTGTAGTTATTATTAGGCAAGTCAAATTATAGATGACTGTGACTTCTATTCTGAGTCAGAGTCTGAAGAGGAAACCATGAAGCGCAGAATCAGTAAGCCTTCATTTCACGTAAGCAGTCTGACACTTGGTGTCTGTGATTTAGAGCCCACGAATGTCCTGATGTTGGAACATTTTATCCAACAGGCCTTAGAGCACAATGGCTATCAAAGAGCTAGAAGTCAAATGGCCTGACAGTGAACGCCGGCACCACCACTTACTCTGTGACCTCACCAGTAAAAGAGGTTGTGGTGTCTGGTACCCGATACATATTAGCTGTTACTATCATTAGCATTAGTATAGTTTTCATTTTGTTGCGCAAATATCTTTTCATGTTTACTTTTTTCCCCCTAGACGGTGAGCTATTTTAGTGAAAGGACTGGATATATTCATCTCTTTTTCTGTGTCTGGTCCTAATAGACGCTTAAAAAATGTTAGCTGAACGAATGAGTGAATGAACAAGCAAGTGAATATAAAACTAAGACAAACTCAGAACAGAAGCCCTGACTTTAAGTTTAGAAATATAAGGATAACTTTTTCAGATTATTGATGAAATCATCTGGAGAGTAATCCTCAGAGAATCAGTCTTCTTCTTAGCTTCATTTATCTCTATCCTATTTCTAAATAAGGAACTTACGTGGTCTTAACTCACATCCTCAAACTCACACACATTAACTATTTCTGACAACAAGTTCACAGGCTTTTATTGACTCACATCTTCCAAAAAAACTAATCAACAGCAACAGTTATGATTCATTCCAAACCCAAAGAGAATTTTGATAAATACGAACAATATTAGATTAATATAAAACCAAATTAGTTTTAAACATTTTTGAATTGATTTTAAAAACAAGTCCTCTGGCTTTAATGTTTCCATGATATTTTACTTAAGAGCTCTTAAAATCTTTTGTGAGATTAGTGTTTACCCAAGCAGCAAATAATATTTGCAAGCAGTAATATGATTTCTGTTCTTCCTTTAGAAAATGATTTTGAGTAGTTGAAGGAAATATAATTTGTCAGCGCTCTTCCCTTTCACCTCATTTTCCTGTACACCACCCACGGCACCCTCCACTTCACCGGAAGAGAAATTAAAAACATATGCCTCTCACCTCTAACAGTTCATCTCCAATACGCATTCGTCCGTCTGTTGCAGCAGGTCCTTCTGGGTTAATTCCCACCACAAATATGCTCATGCGTGATCTGTCTTTATTACCAGCAAGGCTGAGTCCAAGTCCATTCTTATCCTTTTCAAGTTCAATAATGTGCAGTTCTCCAGGCAGATCTGCATATCTTTGCCTGATTTTTTCTATTTAAAAAAATATTTAAAAATATTAAATAGAGCAGTTGAATCTGTATCAAGATGTCAGCATTTCCCCATCCATAATGTGATTCTTCTACAATAGTTTCTTTTATTTTTAATCCTGACTACTATTTTTTCTTTAAGAGATGGGGTCTCGCTATGTTGTCCATGCTGGAGTGCAGTGGCTATTCACAGGTCCAATCATGGCACGCTATATCCTCGAACTCCTGGGCTCAAGCGATCCTCCTGCCTCAGCCTATTGAGTAGCTGGGACTACAGGTGTATGCCACCACACCTGGCTCTGGAATGGTTCATTTTCTTCTCCCTCCATAACAAAGGGAAACAAAAACATTAACTGAGCACCAGATGTGTGCCAAGCAAAGGGTTTGGTTTTGGATATATAATGCTGTACAAAATAGTCATGCTTTCCACTCTTACGACTTACAATCCAGTAGGAAAGAAAACAAACAATTAATTCTAAATAATTATATTTCTTTAAAATGTACAAAGGTACAAAATAACATTGGGTTATGTGAGCAAAATCAAGGGGAATTAAGGATGTTGGTTTAATAGTCAGATCTGAATTCAACTCACAAATATACCACTTAATATCCAACAATGAATACACTGTTTCTCAATGGAGTTCCATTCTTTCATCTGTAAAATGGGCACGAAAATATCCATTTCATGGATGTTGGGAAAGTTAAATAAAATACAGGTTAAAGGACTTATAAGCTCATAGCTTATAGGTGTTCCATAATTCTTTTACTCCATCATCTGCCTCATCTTGCTAACTATACTTTATGGTCTAAATTACCTATTTTAGGATATGGCTGTCTATGTTTCGCTTTTGTTGATTCTGTGCAACAAAACCACACAAACAAATCAGTGTGGGATGATACCACTGTAATCGTGTCTTGTGCCCCATGCGGCAAGCACCAGCTCAGGCCAGGTATGCTGCCAGGACTCAAGGGCTTCTTGCCCACTACTGTGCTTGGAAGTGGTCATCTCATCAGCTGCATAATGCATTAGTAGATTGTGACAATCTTGGAACTCTTGATGCTCAGCCTACATATGCTTCACTTATATGATGTTTGCTGTCCTTAGGAGGGAACTGTGCAAATTGAAAGCTTAAGTCAAAAACTTAGTCTTAAGGTAGAGGGGGGAAGAAGACAGCCTAGTCCATTCTATCACCTTACAGACTTAACAAACACTGCTTTATGAGTAAGTAGATAAATTTAAACTCATAAAAACGACTTTATGCATAAATTTACATTAAAAGAATAAAGCACAAGTGGGGGCTTACTTTAGAAAGAGAATAAATCTGTTTGCTTTACAAAGATTTTGAAGAGAATCTTAAAGAACTTCCACTGACCAAGCTTGTTATTATTAAGAACACATTTAGCAAAATACAATAAAACAAAGAACTTGTAACATAACAAAAACCATACTTTTATAGCTAGTCAAGTGAAGCAGTGGGTGAAATTAAAAAAAAAGATATAGAAGACTTTAACAAGACAAAAAGCTCAACATAGTAGATATAACTCTACAACTGACAGAAAATATACATTTTTGAGAAAACACAAAACAAGTACAGAAACAGACTGTGTATCAGGCTATAAAAGAAACTTGAATAACTTTCAAAGAATCATTATCACACAGGCTGTGTTCTTGGAACACAGTGCAATAAAACCAGAAACTGCAATTTAACAATAAAAAGATAACCCTGAAAACTCCATGTGTTTATAAATAAATTAAGATTAGTAAAAAGCTTAAGATTTAAAAAGGAAATTAAGAAATACAGCATTTACAACTGAATAAAAATTATAATCCTAGATATCAAACTTGAGAGACACAGTGAAAGCAGAACTTAGAAGTCTATTTATAATTTTGAGTAATTTACCAGAAAACAAGTTTAAAAATAATAAGTTCAGTGTTATACCCAAGAAGTTGGAAAAATAACTACATAGCAAATGCAAAGAAACAAGAACAGAGAAAATATCAAAGATAAGGGCATCTGCTAATGAATATAGAACTATCACCACCAAACAAAATGAAATAATACACAAAACAAAAATACCACATAAAGGTCAATGAAATTCAAACCTAGTTCTTGGAAAACATTAATAAGACAGACTACAAAAACCGAACAAGAAAAAATAGATGACACAAATAAATTACAGAACGAAAAGAGGGAAATAACTGCAGATAGGGCTTTTAAATGAAAATCATTATGGATAGTAGTATATCAATATGAACTTATGTCAGCACATTTTAAAATCTATATGATGCAGATATATTTCTCAAAAAATTTAAAATACCATACATATTTGGCTGGGCACAGTTGTTCATGCCTGTAATCCCAGCAATTTGGGAGGCCAAGGCAGAAAGATCGCTTGAGGCCAGGAGTTCAAGAACAGCCTGGACAACATAGCGAGACCCTGTCTCTATAAAAAATTTTCAAAATTTAGTCAGATGTGATGGCATACACTTGTACTCCCAGCTACTTGGGAGGCTGAGGCAAGAGAAATGCTTGAGCCCAGAGTTTCAAGGTTACAGTGAGCTATGATCACATCACTGCACTCCAGCCTGAGCAACAGAGTGAGACCCTGTCTCTAAAAAAAAAAAAAAGAAATCAAACAGCCAGGCACGGTGGCTCATACCTGTAATCCTAGCACTCTTGGAGGCCAAGGTGGGAGGATCGCTTGATGCCAGGAGTTCAAGACCAGCCTTAGCAAGAGTGAGAACACTCTCTACTAAAAATAGAAAAAAATTAGTTGGGCATGGTGGTATATGCCTATAGTTCCAGCTACTTGGGAGGCTGAGGCAGAAGGATAGCTTGAGCCCATGAGTTTAAGGTTGTTGTGAGCTAGGCTAATGCCACACCACTCTAGCCCAGGCAACAAAGACTCTGTCTTTAGAAAAAGAAAAAAGAAGAAAGAAGAAAGAAAGAAAAATTAAATAAACAAACAAACAAAAAATACCGTATTTGGTGCAAGAATAAATGTAAAACCGCAATTGACTAGTAAATATTAAAGAAATTAAAATGATAGTCAAAATATTCTCTTGCATAATAAACTTAGTGCTAGATAGTTTTACACTTGAATTCTATAAGATTTCAAGTTATAATGAACTTTTAGCCTTATGTAAGTTGTTCTAGAACGTGGAGAAAACATTTTAGAAAGCTACTCGCCTCATTTTCTCTTTTTATTTTTTATTTTAAAGGCTGGTCAAGTGGAGCAGTGGGAGTGGAGAAGGAACAAAGGAATCTGTAACTGGTTGTGATCAATTAGTTGTAAACACCACTGCACTCAGACCAACCTCGCCTCATTTTCTGAGGCTGGTAAAATCCTAATTCTGATTCCAAAATCCGACAAAGACAAATCAACAAAAGAAGATTAAAGTCTTATTTAACTTAAGATCAGAGATGCAAACATCTTTTTCATAAAAAGCTAATTTGTTGAAGTCTGTCCCAATGGGGCTTTTACTACAGCCACAGATCACTGGAAACAGCTCATAGAGTAACTCCGTGGTCTTGCCTTGCTCACAAGACTGCTAAATCTGTGGGAAGGAACTATAAGACAGTTGCTAAAACTATGAAAGACCTAATAATACTTTTTTTTAACCATAGGTATTAGCACATCCCACAGATCTGTGTTATTCTTGAGTGCGATAGCTGAGGACTGAATATGATCTCAACACATTCATGTTTAGAGAAGGTGTCATATTGAGAACCAGGCAGATCCATCTACTCTAAAAATGATGCTAAAGTAAATTGCTTGAAGAAATTAGATCCCAAAGATTCTTGGTAGGGAATTTTTGACGTTTTCATAAGTTATGTCCATATTCAAGTGGCGACAGAAGCCAAAATAAAAGAATTGTGAGCTGACAGGACAACTGTGGATTAAGCATCAGTTCTTTTAAAAAGGGCTATCTTGAAAATAAATCTTGACTCTAGCTTTAGAAGAGCTAAGGTGACCTTGATGGGCAGTGAAAGGAATCACATGTGAAATTCCCCGAATAAAAATTTACTGACTTTTAAATAACTTTGCCAAATCTTATATAATAAAAAAAAAAAACTCTTTGAAAAAAAAAAAAACATTTACCAAGCTAATTTAATTCGAGTGTACCAAAAGTATTTAGTTTGACCTCTATGATGTAGCCAATATTTGACCATTTTTTTACCTAAAATACCCAGCAATTTCATATGATTCAACCTAAGAATATATTATGAAGAAGGGTATATCCCAGGAATGCAGGGATAGTTAAATATCAGGAAAATTTTCAAGGAAAATCATCACATTAATAAACTAAAGGAGAAAGCTGAAAGATTATGTTAATAGACGGAGAAAAGCATTTGATAAGGCATATCTATTCCATATTAAAAATAAAACAGCTGGCAAAATAGAAGGATACTTTCTAACTTAAGTTTATAAATAGAAAGTATAACTCGAGAAGATATTTTCAGTAATTTAAGCCAACAAAGAATTAATATACAGGGAACTTGTACAAATAGGCTCAAAAAGAAGGCAACCCCAATAGAAATCTGGCCCAAACATACAAACATTCTCAAAAGGCTGAGAGACGTGAAGAAATGCTCAGATTCATTAGTGATTATGTATGGAAGTGCCAATGAAAGTGAGATATCAAAATATTAAAGGCGACATTAAGTAAATGAGATATGTACCATTAGGCTGGCAGACACGTGACAGCCGGATCATGAAGCCTTAGTGGAGAGCTGAGGACATGCACCACCACTGGGCATGTTCACTGGCGCAGCCATTCTGGAGAGCAGTTTGGCACCACTTGCCAAATGAAGCTCATGTACACTCTATAAACCAGCAATGCCTCTCTTGGGTATACATATCCTAACACGATTGTTACACAGGTCTCAAGGGGACAATGGAAGACGTTCACTATAATGGTATCTGACACAGCAGGAGGTGGAGGTAATCGAGTGTTCCTCATTGGGAGAGAGGACAGAGGAAATGTGGTGGACGGACATCAGAGTGTATTACCAGCACTCAGAAGCAATTAATAAGAAGTAGCAACATAAAGAGGTTTTCAAAATAGTGCTGAATGAAAAAGGAGGAAAACAGAATAGAATCCATATCACTTACGTAATATCATTAAGCAAGTCAAGATTACTACATTAAAGAACCCCGTAATGCGTATTTTGGAAGCACGTATGCAAAGAGACAAACATTTAACATATTAGAATGGTTACTTACAGAAGGTGAAAAGGAACGGGAATAAAAGGAAGCAAAGAAAAACCAGACATAGACCTCAAGCAGACCAACGTGGGTAACATGTCATAAAGTAAGGATTATGTTTCATGCAAACCTCTGCCCCTGAAGACTGGAAAAAAAACCAATGATGTTGAGAAAGGCATTAGTGTTAGATTAATTTAAAAGGCTTCCAGGTTCAAAACTCATCTGATCTATACAACCTTTAGAGGAAAAAAATAACCTTCATGGCCATTAACTATAGATGGAATTATTTAGACATATAAATGATTAATGACAACAGAGATGTTCCCTTGGTAAAATATGGCTCCCTTATAACTGGTGAACAACCAAATTAACTGTGCTACGAACGGTGAATCTCTTATCCACACGTTATTGCAGCAGAGAAGAAAGAGTGAGGGATAAAAGTCAGAATTAAGATCAAGTCCTAGCCAATCCCTTAGACTAATCATGGAACCCCTAGGAACAGCAGATTTCTTATTTGTAAAATGGGGTTTTGGCCTTAAAAGTAGATGTTACCTAAAAATACCTAGGACATAGAGGTCCGAATAATGTTAGGGGAAAAAGGAAACCATGATTTTGTTATGTTGAGTTTTTAATGTAGTCTTAAGTTGATGACAAAGCTACTTGTTTCTTCTTAACTTTGTCTGTCTCGAGGAAAACTAAGACTTGTGAAAGGAAGCCAAGGTTCTCCCCTGGCAGCAGGAAGAAAAGCCATACAGCCCTTCCATGGGAATTGTTAGAGGAAGGGGCTGACATCATTCCCTCCTGAGTCTCTTCTTGGAGCTACTCCTATGAGGAGTTCCTGAAACATCTTCTGCAGGTACAGAGAAATATCACTACTGGATCAAGTGTTTGTCCCATAGTATAATAGGCCACTGAGGCAGCTGTAAAATTGTGTGCTAGTCATGTGAGGGATAAAAACCCTTTCTATAGTTCCCGTTTGGGAAAACAAAGTTCTGGAGATAAATGATTGCACAATGTGAATGTACCTAACACTGAACAATACACATAAAAATGGTTGAAACAGCAAATTTTTCCACTTATATTCTACCACCCTATCGATGGCTTAAAAAAGCCTCAAAAATTGGTTTATCAATATCCCACTAAGGGACTAAGGTGTAGATTTATTTTCTGACTTTTTGAAACCAGCAGCTTTATTTTTCTGGTCAATTTTTTTGATACTATGATGATCCTATTTATTCAATCAACTAATATTGGTTAAATCCAGATTCATATCAAGTTTGTGATACAAAGAAAATGTAATACTGAATTTGTTTTCAAGGACCTCAAAATCTATCGCTGGAGACAAGCATACATATAATTAGTTATAATTCAGAGAAATTAAGAGCTATGAGAAAATACTGGCAGCTGAAGTCACTCATCTATTTTAATGAGTCATCAGGAAAAGCAACTAATGCCTGCAAACCACACTGACTATTACAGATATTCCAACCAACTCTCAATTTATTGGTCAACTGTACCTTCTACTGCATAATGCCAAGGCCTCATTTTAGTTGACATTTCTAAAAATACTGCATCTAGGTTTTCTGACTTTATTTGCCTAAACTCTAACAAATGAGTTATTCAGCTTTCCTTAACTTTTTTATTGTGTGTTTTTTTGGGGTTTTTTTTGAGATAGGTTCTCAACTCTGTCACCCCAGCTAGAGTGCAGTAGTGTCATCACAGCTCACTGAAACCCCAGACTCCTGGGCTCAAGCGATCCTCCTGCCTCAGCCTCCTGAGTAGCTGGGACTGCAGGCGTGCCCCACTACGCCTGGCTAATTTTTCTATTTTTTTATAGATATAGGGGTCTTTTATTGCCCAGACTTATTTTTTCTTTTGTGGGAGAATGGGATAAGCTCAACAGAATAAAACTCAGAGACAAAAACAAACAAAACAAAAAACTCTGGAACTTGAAAGAGTGGAGCATGCTCACATAGTTATGAGACTTTAATAACAATTTATTGGGGATCTGCTAAGTTGCAGAAACTGTTAAAATTTTTCAGTACATTTTCTTCTTTCTTTCTAAAAACCACCCTACTGTTAATAGGTAAGCAGTATCATCTCTGCATTCCAGATAAGGGAAACAAGCTGATAGGTCACATAACATGCCAGAGGCCACCCAGCTAGTAATTGATACAGTAAGGTTGTAAACCCTGTTTTGTCTATCTTCGCAGTACTATCTGAAGGTCTCTTTTTAGATTTCTTCTTTTTTTCCAATTCTCTCTCCTAGTATATAAACTCCACGAGGCTCCTTGTCCATCCAGCTCACTGCTGCCTTTTGCACCCACAACAGTGCCTGGCATATATTAAGTGGTCCACCTACACCCACTGAAAGTATAAACGAGTGATTCCTAAGATCCTCTTCGATTCCTACGCCACACTGTTCCGACACTGCCCCACACAACACAATGCTACATAAAAGCGATTTGAGACCTAAAAGCTTTAGAAGTATACAATTTTTTTCTCCCAAAGACAAAGCCTTCTTTTCATTAAAAGAAGTACAAGTTTCTTCTTTAGATTTGTATTCAAAATTACCAAAATCCATTGGTGCTACTAGAAAAACAAATTACTACGTATACATTATCTTTTAAAACCTATTCTTTTAAACTGAAAAAACTTGAAAAGCAAAAAGGTTTATATCATTTTTTTCTATCTATCGTAAAACAGGAAGAGTAAGAAAGAGAGTAAAAGTGCCAAGTGCTCAGTAACACATATGCTTCAGTTGAATCTTTACTGTTAACATTTTTAGGCCGCAGAATTTGGGTTATCCTACAATTTTGATTTAGACTCCTAGCTGTGTTTTCACCATATCATAGAATTACAGACTTTCAATTTAGCTAAAACAAACTAAGAAACCATACAAAGTTACCTTCTGTTACAAGTCCCTACACACACCCTCGGACTCTGTTTTATAGATAAAGAAATAAG
The DNA here is from genome assembly GCF_020740605.2 of Lemur catta. NCBI lineage: Eukaryota > Metazoa > Chordata > Mammalia > Primates > Lemuridae > Lemur > Lemur catta. The sequence continues at coordinate 79,330,117 of NC_059130.1, forward strand.
ACTGAAGAGCTCATATAAGGTTACGAAGCTAATTTATAGCTAGAAACTGAAGTTTCCTAGTTTGTTTATGTACTTTAATTCTTTCTCTACCAAACTGTGTAAAATTTCCCCAATATAATTTTAAAAAATGACTTCAAATTTCTCCCTCAGGTTAAGAAACTATCTCAAGAATCCTCAAATTGTGAGGATACCTCCTTATATCAAAGCACTTCACAGTTCACCATGTGGCTGATTGCTCCCCACACCTTTGCAAATACCTTCATTTGCAGGTGAGTTGAGTGGTACTCGGAGAGGTGAAGTCGCCAGCGTTAGGGTCAGGTCTGCTAAATCCATGCAAGTGCTGTGATCTGTGTATCACACCACAGCTATCTCTTAGACAAGTGGAATCTTGAATAATAAGAGGTTCCCTTAAGGGAGCTGAAACAGGCTTAGATTTATTGCTACTGTCAGGGTTCAGAACACAATACCCCAAAATATGGTAAAATATGGCACCATATTTTACACTGAAGGAAGTTGAGAAAACCACAGAAACAGGAAGATCTTTTCTGACCTTCTTCCGCCACCCTCGCTCCAGAAGCAGGCCACAGAAACCGAATTCCCTTTTCCCCCTCTTCCCTGAAGCAGGCCATAAAGCCCAGGAAGGTAACTCTCTGACCATCTCCCTCCCTTCTCCCCTACAGATCCTTATGTAACAGGTGTCCTGCCTTTGACCCAGAGGGAAGGAGTGTCACACAGGGATGCCAAGGAGAATGTGAACAGATAGGCCTTGCTGAGTTCCCCCAGATTATTACCATTAGGTCACACCCTTTTGTCCTTCAATCATACTTCTGCTTGACTGTCCATACAAAAATGATCCCAGCTCTAGGAACAAATTTCAAGGATCCCTGTATGTTTTTTAATAATCTTCTCTCTTAACTACTGGACCTTTTGAGTTGTTTCCCAGAAATGGTAGATTTTTTCAAAGGCAAAGGAGATTCACCATCCCCCACAACATGCCCCAAGGCATGTGGCCCCTCCTTTAAGGCAGCGTCTCTGGACACCCACAAGATGTCTGTCCTAACAAAAATTCCTTTCTTCCTTGGTGATGCTCACTGGCTCAATAATTGGATCTTCTTGCAAAGATCAACTAGACCTAGGCCAAAACCCCCTTGCGGTTTTGACAACAAAAATACAGTTTTCCCTGGGTCTTTGGGTCTTCACTTATGAAGGTTCTGAAGGTTCTTGTGTCGCGTAAAATTTTGGTTAAATAAATTTGTTATGCTTTTCTCTTGTTAATCTCCTTTTTGTTATTAGGGGTCTTAGCCATGAACTTTGCAAAGGGTGAGGAAGATACTACTTTTTCTTCCCTACACTACCTAAAATATTGAAACTGCCCTCTATAAAACACACAATGTGCCACAAAGTGGGAACTGTGGTAGGGGCCTGAACTCTGCAAAGGTATAGGTGTAAAGTATATATATAACCAGCCATTGTTCCCTAGCTTGCTTTATCGTAATTGCTTACTACTCAGGTGTCAGATAGCTAATGGTCATAAAGATTCTTAGCCTCCTTCATTGATCCCACAGATAACATCACCCTTGTGAAACCTGAGGCTAGTTTTTGAGGTATCTTCCAGGCCCTGCATTCTGGTAGACCAGCTGATCCACCCAGACCAGTGGCCCATTCTCAACTGGTCTTGCAACCCACCCAGGAACTGACTCAGCACAAGAAGACAATTTATACACCCCTATGATTCCACCCTGAACCCAGCCAATCAGCAGACCCAGTTGCCTAGCCTTTTGCCTGACAAAATATCTTTAAAAACTCTTTCTCCCGAATTCTCAGGGAGACAGATTTGAGAATTTCCTCCCTTCTCCTTGCATGGCACCTGCAAAATTAAACACTTTCTCCAGTGTAACCCCTGCTGTCTCAGTGTATTGGCTTCCTCTTGAGCAGTAGGCAATGAACCTAGTTTGGCTGTAACAATATCACCCTTGGAGCTTATAAAATAGAATCACAACTGGGCCTCACCAGCTAAGATTCTGAGCCATTGAGTCTGGGGTAAAGTTTAGGAATGTCTCTTTGTAATGAGGTGCTCAGGGTCCGCTGGGTTTGTAAACTGCACACTAATTTCCCATGCAATGCATTACAGTCAATCACAAAGTTCACAGATTTTAAATGTAAGGCAGCCTTTAAATATTCCCTTCACAAGACTAATCTAACATGGAGACTATCTCTGTCTCCACAGTCACGCCTCAGGATTAAGTAAGAGGTTTTGACTGTCTAGCAGATTACTCTTCCTCTCCCTCCCACCCTTCTAAATTGCAGCCCTCCCTCCAAAATCTCATGGGCTTCCCAGAATCTCCCTTATAACTGCTTCTGTTCAGTATGTATACCAAAAGGTGAACTAGAATTTCAAAAGGGGAGGAGGAATACAAAGTGTGTGCATAAAAAAGCAGATATGAATTCTCATTTTTGAAAAATCAAGACACCACATGCCAGTTTATTTTTTAGTTCAAAATGTAGAGAGAAACAGTAGCGCTCCTCCTGCGTGCGGCTGAGTCAGCACAAACGTGCTGCAGCATCAGACATGTGGCTCCACCGCGGGGGAACCCCACACGGCCTGGCATTTGCTCTAGGGCTGCTGAGAGCTGTTTCCATGGCAACCAGTGGGGGGTGGGAGGAGGATAAGTGGGAAAGAAATGTATAAACTGAATGGTTTTCTTAAAATTTATTCATTTCAATTTCACTAAAAATAAATACCTCATTTTAAAGAGGTGGAGTCAAGAGTATTCTTTTACATGAAGCCAATAAAATTCTCTCCCCAAAATTAAGAAACAAAAAATTCAAAGAGCCCATATTTTGTTTCCTATACTACAAACACCCCTCCACACACACACACACACCCACAAATTGTAAAAGAACTAGCTTTTGGTAACAAAATGTCAAAAGTGTTATAATGATTCAGAAGCTTACCACACCTGATATTTCCAAGAAATATGTGTGTTAAAGAGCCAATCTTTATAATGATTTTCATGGACTTTTGATGGGACTAAGAACACACTACCCCCAAAATGTGGCACCTTGGCATTCGACAAAACAGCAGAAGCAGGATGGTCACTGTCACCTTCCCCTCTTCTTCCCAGAAGCAGATCATAAAACCTAGGAAGGATTTTTCTGATCTTCCCCTGAAGCAGGTTATACACCCTCATTGGAGAGGTGCTCTCTCCCTACATCCAGAGGAAAGGAACATCCTTATCCCTGAAGACCAGGACACACAGAAGAATCTGAACAGACAGGTCTTGCCAAGTTCCCCGTACTTTATTACCATTAGATCATGCCCCCTTTGTCCAATCACACTTCTCCACAACTATCCCCTTCTTCATCAAATCTAGCAAAAAAATTATACAGGTTTATTTGTTTCTTTAGGGCTTCATTTCCTTATGAAGGCTCCCATGTCACATAAAACTTATATTAAATAAATTTATATGCTTTTCTCTTGTTAATCTGTCTTTTGTTATAGGGGTCTCAGCTATGAACCTAAGATGGGAAGGAAAGATATTTCTTTTCTAATATACTGTCACAATGTGTTAGTCAAGTGGCAGTAGATCCTACTTCAAATAATCTAGATGCCTTTCCATTTCTAAATAAAAATGAGAGATGAGGAGATAAGTGACCTACGTCTTTGGACACCAGGCTTTATTCATGTATCCCTGAATGAACATCAGACTAGAATAATTGGAGAGAGAGAACAGTGTTTTGACTCAGCTGAACAGTCATGCTTGTGTTAAACATGGATTTTCTAGCCCCATGACAATGTTATCTGGAGAAACGAATCCCAAGTTGCTCATAATTCTATATCAAAGCATCAAATGTCTTTTTCTTGTCCAAGAAAGCCAATAAGATTTCTCCATTATGATCACAGAGTGTTTTCCTATCATCATAGGATATTAGATGTTGCTAAGTAACAGAGCCTTTCTCCCAAGAAAGAAACTTAATTCAAGTCACTGCCCAGTATTTTAATAGAAAATGTCCAACACACTGGAATAATGACTTAATACAATTTCAGAAGCATTTAGGTACCTGGTCTGTTTCCAAATAACAAAGAATAATATGATACAGAGAAAATATTTTAAAACATTTTTCTATAAATATAACAATCCCACATTTTTTAAAAACTGGGTATGATAAACATCTCAATCTATTTTCTTATGTGGTATCAACTTTTAATTCTCTGGGAGTTAATTAGTACATTCAGATTTGGGAAGTAAAAATATATGAAAGAAAACCAAAACTAACCAAAAGAAACAGCATATGAATATCCAGATCAAATAGAAGAAACAATGAAAATAAGTCATATTTATAAAGAAACTGTATTTGACATTGTAACAAATAAACAAACTTCCCCCTTAGATATTTTTTTGCCAGTATATAAGCTTGATAATAGCACACAAACCTATAGATGGAAATTAACAATTGAAAAATAAAAACACGGGAACTAAAATTAAGCATAATAATAACAGCTAACATTTATATACCACTTATGTGCTAGCATTGTTCTAAGCACTTTATTATAGTTTAACTCATTTAATCTTTACGAAAACTCTAATAAGTATTATCCCCAATTTTATGGAAGAGGAAACTAATGCACACAAAGGATAGATAACTTTCATGGTAACTAATACAAGTAGTGAAGGGTAAAGCTAGGATTTGTACCCAGAGATTTGGCTTTGGAGTCAATGATCTTTAGGTTAATGTTGGGGTAGAATTGAACAAAAAGTATTATATACAGAACCCACAAAAGAAAAAATATCAGAAAGAAGTTAAATCATTTCCTTACTTTTACAAAAATTTAAACCACATTAGATATAAAAATGGAAAGGAAAATCAACTACAAATTTAAAAGGACTAAAGTCAGACAGCCAACTAGAAGAAGAATGAATAATTTTTTTTGAGACAGGGTCTTGCTCTGTCACCCAGGCTGGAGTGCAGAGGCATCATCATAACTCACTGCACCCTCCAGCTCCTGGGCTCAAGGGATCCTCCTGCCTCAACCTCCCAAGTAGCTGGGTCTACCAGTGTGCACCACCATGCCCAGGTAATCTTTCTATTTTTTGTATAGATGTGGTCTTGCTTTTGTTCAGTCTGGTCTCAAACTGTTGGCCTCTAGTAATCCTCCTGCCAGGCACAATGCCACTTGCTAGCGATGTAAAGATGAAAGTATAAAGGCTGATTTAGGTACTACCAAAAGCACAAAAAGTTTTTTGACTGGGATCTTTCTTTCAGTCATATGAAAGGGAACAAAGATTCAACTTCTACAATTAGTATCTAAACTCTTAAGAATCACACTTAGTTTGGTGAGGCAAAGAAACCATTCCAGAACATTTCACAGTCAAGGCCACCAAAGATCATAGAGATTTGCAGATCACTGAAATTGAATGGCAAAACAGACTATAATCCAGAACTCTTCATGCATCACGCCAGTTTCACTCTTCTAAATCTCAGACATTGGAGCAATTGGGTCAGGTCTAAAGTTACAGGTGGGCTATCTTCATCTCTCATTTCCACACATTTCATCCCAGTTCCTTCTTTATTTCATGCCTGAGAAAATGGACCATTCTGCAAAATCCCTCTGGTAAAGAGAGATGTGGGGTATCATTGAGGCAATCATTTAATGGGGGAGACATAGTTGGCAAATGATCCATATACAAAGTATAAGTTTACTAACTACCTTTAGGCTTAAAACATAAAATGAAATTAGTTTAAAACAGAGGAAAGTTTATCCACCCTAATTAGGAAAGATGCACACATGCACCCCTGCTAACCCTGTCTGTCCAGCTCACACTGTCAGTCTTGATAGATACGTCCTTTGAGGCTTCTCGTACAACCGCCATTATACCAAAACTAGTTTCCCAAAGTGTGGTCCCTGAATCACCAGAGGTAGTTCTGTATACAATGCTGGTGACTGGGCTCTGTATCATATTTATAAAATTTAAATCTCTGGGGATAGGGCAAAGGAGTCACCTTAAAAAAAAAAAATCTCTATGTAATTCTTTTTTTAAAATTTTATATTTGCAACTCAAAAGCATAAATTCAAGTTGCTCTAAATATACACTCCCTCTATGTAATTATTATGCACACTAAAGAATACTGTATAAATATCTAAGTTCTCGTTCCAGCTCAAAATGCCTTTATGGTCCTTAGAGATGCCTGAAAACAAGGTATTAAAAAAAGGTCTTATTATTACCTCAGATTTTTAACTAAGTCTTGAGGGAAACCAGTCAAAACATTTTTATTTCGAAAACAGCACTGAGGGCCGGGCGCGGTGGCTCACGCCTGTAATCCTAGCTCTGGGAGGCCGAGGCGGGTGGATCGCTCGAGGTCAGGAGTTCCAGACCAGCCTGAGCAAGAGTGAGACCCGTCTCTACTAAAAATAGAAAGAAATTATCTGGCCAACTAAAAATATATATACAAAAAAAAAAAAAAAATTAGCCGGGCATGGTGGCTCATGCCTGTGCTCCCAGCTACTCGGGAGGCTGAGGCAGGAGGATTGCTTAAGCCCAGGAGTCTGAGGTTGCTGTGAGCTAGGCTGATGCCACGGCACTCACTGTAGCCTGGGCAAGAAAGTGAGACTCTGTCTCAAAAAAAAAAAAAAAAAAAAAAGAAAACAGCACTGAGAAAAGCCAAATGTAATTTTAAAAACACTCTTTACAACCATTTGTTGTATATTTTAAGTTTCAGGAGAACATAGAATATGGTTCTTTAATCACTACAAAAGCATTGAGTTGCGAGCTCATTATGCTTACAGTGTAGCAGAACTGGGCTCCAGTTGGGCTGATTTCGCTTCCTGGTCACTACCCAGTCATGCAGTAATGCTCAACAGAAGCTCCACCCTGGCATCAGACCATGGTAATCAGCAGTGGCACTGATAGAACTAGGTGTTTAATTACATTTTCTGGAGTGGGGAAAAATGGTAGTTTCCAATAATTAAAGGAAACTGTAGAAGACTGTAAGAAAGGGATTATAACATGATATTTGCCAAGTTGACCTGGTCCCCTTAGTGACTAATACTGTAGAAGCAAACTACTCTCTGTATACCTGCTTACAAAACAATCTGGCTGTCTGTCCAGGGCCCTGTACATATGTATTATTTCCAATAACTATCAGAACAAGGTTCAGGGAGGAAGTAGAATTTCAACTGAGATTTGACAGTATTTTGTCGTGTCATCTTTAGTCATTTATTGCTCGTGTCTCCACTATCTTGTCAGCTCCACGAGAGAAGAAACTAACTCTGCTTTGTGTAGGCAGAGTTCCTGGCCCGGAGTAGGTGCAGCTTAAATAAATGAATAAATTACGGAAAGATGAACTTGTAAATTTGTCATTATCTGAATTGGTCAAGAAATAGGTTATTTAGGTTAATCAAAATTTCAAATTAATACTTTTATTTTCCCTAGAATTAAATTATAATAAAACTCCAAGGTTAAACTGATAGTCTGGATCATTCAGATGTTTCATCATTATTAGAAACACTATCTTTTCGATATTTTTGAACCAGAGTCAATCAGAAAAACATATACAAGCTTTACAGTCAGAAAGATCTTCACTAAAAGACATGGTGCACTCAAAAGAACTACTTTCCAAATTCCACTGATACCACGTTGTACCTGTTGGCCTTGTGTAAATTAGTTAACTTCACATTCCCCATCTTTAAAATAAGAACAATCACTTTTCTTGCCATAGGAATCTGAAAACACAGAATTAAAGAATTTAAAGTATTTAAGCTAATTCCTAGCACCTACTAGCTATATATGCCTGAAATTTATTCCCTCACCAGCCAAAACTTTCGTTTCTTATTTCTTAGAGTGCTCCTTAAAGTACCAAAAAACCCTGTTTTCATTATGAAGCATCGTTTTTTAAAAATTCTTGTAATTTATTTTACAAATGAGTAAACAAGCTATGAGAGTTTGAGTAAAGGCACAAGGCTACATAGTACCTAGTATTATGGTATTCTTTTAATATTTAATAATTATTATCATTATTTTTTGAGACAGAGTCTCACTTTGTTGCCCTGGCTAGATAGAGTACAGTGGAGTGATCATAGCTCACTGCAACCTCGAACTCCTAGGCTCAAGCAATCATCCTAACTCAGCTGTCAGAGTAGCTGGGACTACAGGTGCAAGCCACCACATGGCTAAATTTTTTCTGTTTGTTTTTTTTTTCCCCCAGAGACGGGATCTCACTCTTGCTCAGACTGGTCTCAAACTCCTGACTTCAAGTGATCCTCCCGCCTGGGCCTCCCAAAGTGCCGGGATTACAGGCACGAGTCATCTCACCTGGCCTTTAATATTTAATTTTTAAATAATAACAAGAAAATATCCCATGAGACCCTTTAAAATAGTTTTATGAGAAAGAACACCAATTTTATAATTTGTTATAATGCAGATTGAGCATCCCTAACCCCAAATTCCAAAATCTGAAATGCTCCAAAATCTGAAACTTTTTGAGCAGCCATACGACACGACAAGTGAAAAATTCCATACCTGACCTCATGTGACAGGTCACAGTCAAAATTTTGTTTCCTGCATAAAATTACTTAAAATATTATATGAAATTACCTTCAGGCTATGTGTATAAGATGTATGAGAAGCAAAAATGAATTTCATGTTAGACTTGGATCCCATTCATAAGAAATCTCATTATGTATATGTAAATTTTCCAAAATCTGAAAAAAAATCCAAAATTTGAAACATTTCTAGTCCTAAGCATTTCAGATAAAGGCTACCCAACCTGTGTGATCTAAATATAATTATTTTTGTTCAAATAATTTTATTTTCATTAAACAACAAATATTTAAGTTTAACAATTTCATCCTATAGCACATCAGATTCTATATTGTTTTGTTTTAAATGGACCTTGAACAAAGAAACCAATCACTAGCAAGATCTCATTTACTTCTGCAACAGGCTGACAACATATCCATGTTTTGAAGGCCAAGAGAAGAGGCAACGAGGTAGAGCAAAGAGAGACAACAGACCTGGGATTAAGAACCTGGACTCTACTTTCTAGTCATGAAGTCCTAGGCAAATCGCTTACCATAGTCTAGCCTCACTCTAGTCATGGGTTAAATGGAAATAATCTTGCATGCTTTAAGAGGATTTGTAAAATGGCCAAAATAAAGAATAATTGTGGAAAAAAACCTTAAAATATGTTGAGCTCTAAATGGATGCAAAGGAGCTGGCAATTTTCTTAAATAATGTTTTATGGTTTTGAAGCTTTTATCAATAAAGACTATGAGAAAGGGAACATAACCCTGATTAAATTTCTACTTCAGTGACTATTACACCAGGTGACTGAAAATCTCAGGGGTATCTTATAGTTCTACAGTTTGGGCACTGAATACTTTGACAGTGGTATCTTCAGTCTTGAGTGAAAGCTAACCTCTTGGGGGGAGAAAGGGATGAACAGGTGGAATATAGAGGATTTTAAGGGCAGTGAAACTATTCTGCATGATACTATAGGATGGATACATGCCATTATGATTCATCTAAACCTATATGGCATGTACAAAACCAAGAGTTAATGAAAATTATGGACTCTGCGTGACAATGATGTGTCAGTGTAGGTTAATAGATTATGAAAAAAATCACTGTACTCAGGTGCAGGGTATTAATAGTGGGGGAGGCTGTGTGTGTATGGGGGCACAAAGCATGTTGGGAACTCTGTAGTTTCTGCTCAATTTTGCTGTGAACCGAAAACTGCTCTAAAAAATAAAGTGAGTGAGAGAAAGAGAGAAAGGAAGGCAGGCAGACTATTACCCCAAACTATAAAATTCATTAGGAAAAAACATAGATGAAAAGCTTTGAGACATTGGATTTGGCAAAGATTTCTTGGATATATTAATAACCCCAAAAACACAGGCAATAAAAGCAAAAGTAGATAAAACAGTAGTACTAAGTCAAAATTTAAAACTTTTTGTTCATCCAAGCACATAATCAAACAGAGTAAAATGGCAACCTAGGAAATGAGAGAATATATTTACAAATCATATATCTGATAATGAAATAACATCCAGAATATATAAAGAACTCCTGCAACTCAACAAAAAATTCAAATAACCTGATTTTTAAAATGAGCAAAGGACATGAACAGACCTTTCTCAAAGATGGTATACAAATGGCCAGGCGTGTGAAGAGACACCCAACATCACTCATCACCCATCAGAGAAATGCAAATCAAAACCACAATGAGAAATCACCTCACATGCATGAGGATGGCTATTAGAGAAAAAACAACAGCAGCAAGGAACAAGGGTTGGTGAGGATGTGAAGAAAACAGAACCCTTGTACACAGTTGGTGGAACTTTAAAATGGTGCAACCACTGTGGAAAACAATATATCAGTGCTTCAAAAGATTAAAAACAGATCCAGCAATCTCATGTCTAGGTATATCTCCAAAAGAATTGAAAGCAGGGTCTCAAAGAGATATTTGCTCCCCCGTGTTAACAGAAGCACTATTTACTATTGTAAATAGCCAAGAGGTGGAATCAACCCACGTGTCCAAAGACAGATGACTAGATAAACAAAATGTGGTATATACAGACAATGGAACACTATGCAGCCTTTAAAAGGAAGGAAATCCTGTCACAAACTGCAGCATGGATGAACTTTATTTCACTATGCTAAGTGAAATAAGCCAGTCACAAAAGGCAAATACCGTGTTTCTGCTTACAATGAAGCATCTAAAATAGTCAAATTCATAGAAATAGAAAGTATAATGGTGGTTACCAGGGGCTAGGGGTAGTGGAGAAAGGGATTGTTATAAAACTTGTGAAAAATAAGTTATTTAATGGGTATAGAATTTCCGTTTGGGAAGAGGAAAAAGTTCTGGAGGCCTGTTTTACAACAATGTGAACATACTCAATACTACCAAATTGTACACTGAGAGTTAAGATGATAAATTTTATATATGTTTTTTTATCGCAACAAAATAAATAACTAGAGTCTGTTAAAAAAGAAGTTAATTCTTGAACGTGTATTTAAGGTTATGTTGTGATCTAGATCCGCATTTGCCAAAATGACCACTGAGAGTTAGGAAGGAGACCACAAAAGTATTCTACAGAAAAACTGCTGAGTGAGAGGAAGCATCTATTCCACACACCTAAAGAAGCTAACAAAAAAAGATTAAATTCTGAAACACTTGTAGCTGAGTTTAATAAAGATACAGAAAATACACCAAAGGCTGTCAAAATAAACTGATGACATCCACCATCCATATCCTTCCCACAGAGTAACAGATACTTGTTTTCTCTCTGGCGCTGGTATTTTTGGAATGTTAAATGCTTTACCCCATGGGCTTCAATGTCGTTTTGGCTTTTTTCAGGGAGAGCTGAGATGGTAACATGGAAAAGGAATCATTTCAGGCATGGTGGCCAGTCTGCTCTCATCTGTGTCTCGTCTTAAGGCTGATCACACTCTGAAAGCAGCTGTCAGAACCCGGGCAGGATCTTGCACATCAGTGAACAACTGCTTTTCTCACAAGATAAAAGAAAAGATAAATGAAAGGGGATGGAACTGAGAGGAAGAAGTGAGCAAAATGAAAAGGCAAAAGCAAAGCAGAGGAAAACAAGCTGGGAAACATCTATAAAGACTAATCCAAAATCTTGTATGGGCAATTTTAAACTCAACTTTATCACAACAGATGCTGCCTTTTGAGTGACAGTTATGTTCCAATAAATTATTTCATTTAATACTTCACCAGGCCTTTCTAGAAATAGGAAACAATGAGGTTGAGAAGGATTAAATGAACTGCCCAAGATCAGCAGCTAGTAAAAGACAGAATCGATACTTTAACATAAATCACTGTCCCTTTTACAAATTATAAAGCACACACATTTCCTTAAAAAGGTAATATGAACTGTATTTAGCACTCTGTTTATCTTCTTTCTACTGCCTAATCAAGTCAATCCTTTGGTGTGTAGGTACTGAATGCTTATTAAAGGTATCTTTCCTTGAATGAAAAGTTCAACTCTTAGAGATAATTTAAGGTTAAATTAGTAAAGCTATATTTTAAGTATCAAAAGCAACTTTGGAAAAATCAAGATTTGGGGAATAAAAGGAGGGTTCTTAACTTAGTATATATCTAAATAAATATAAAATGGCACATAGTAAGCACTCAGTTAACTGATTAAAGACTTGATTTGTATGTATAGTTCCAGGTTCAAGTGATCCTCTAGGCTAAGCCTCCCAGGTAGCTAGGACTACAGGCGTACGCTATCATGCCTTGCTAATTTTTCAAAACTTTTGTAGAGATGGGGTCTTGCTATGTTGCCAAGGCTGGTCTCAAACTCCTAGTCTCAAGCGATCCTCCCGCCTCTGCTTCCCAAAGTGCTGAGATTATAGGCATGAGCCACCATGCCTGGCCCAAATATGTCTTCTGATTAGTCCTATTGTGATTTATCAACAAGTTAATTCTCCTTAAAGATCACAAGATTAGGCTTTTACTAACAACAAGAACAAGTGTCACCTCATTCAAAACCTTGCAGCATCACACCACAAACCTTGTCCAATTACTGCACACATCTAGGCTGATTTGCCTCATATCTGATGTGTCAACTATAAAACAGCTTTGGACAAATAACTCAAAACTAAACTCCAGATAAGATATTTGCAATAAATTATTTCAAGAAGAAAAAAATATCAAGAGACAGAAGAACACAGTCAATGCTCAAACCCCTCCATACTTAGCATGCATTCTGCATAATTTTACATATCCTGATATTCATCCATTCGCTCATTCATTGAGTATTTATTGAGTGTATCCTCTGTACAAGGCATTAATAAGACATGCTGAATTAAAAATTAATCAAGACATACTATTCTTATGAAGCCATAAATATAATGAATAATCATATATAAATAGTGACAATATCATGGCAGGCTGTGGAAGCAGAAGTAAAATAATAGTGGAACCAACAAAAAGAGCTATAGAAGACAATACTCCTTGCTAAAACAATCAGGAAAGGCTTCCCAGCAAGAAGAAAAGACGGCAGTGTTTGAGCTTTGGTGTGTAGGGCTACGGCCAAATAGAGACCTTTGTATTCATATTTCTTGTGCCTGCTTTATGTAGTTTTTCTACCTCTTCTTTTGCTGTCAGGTTGATACTTTCCATTTGTTGATGCTGCAGTTAGCAGGCCTGCCTTAATGTCTCTTTGCAAAATGCAGTTTTTGTCTCATATTATAGCAATGTAAAACATGATAAATTATAGTAACAAATTTTATTTGCAAGTTGGTAGCTAACAAGGCCTAGTCAGGGATTCTTTTTCAAGCAAAGTAAATGAGGTAAGAGTACAAATGTAGTCATATCCATTTTGGCCCCGGGGAATCTCTTCTGATCACTTCTTTCTTGATTTTGTGCTCATGATAGGAAGGGTAGGAATGGTCAGGGACGTCAGAGAGAGAAGTTTCAGAAGGTCTAGTTACAGAGCCAACTATGGTCGTGCAGTATGTGCACTGCACAAGAGTACCAGGCTGAAATAAAGAGTGGGGGTTGTTATCTAATCCATGCACCACTCATGGAGCTTTCACACTTGTGAGACAGTGTGTTAAAGGATAAATGGAATCCTTTATTCTTTGATCAAAAACCTTTACCTTGCTAAGTCATCTGTGTGCCTACATCAGTATCTTCCCAGACGGGGTGGCTTTCTCCAATTCACACAAAAGCATAGTTCTAGATATTCCAGAGAAGTAATGGTAGTAAAGAGAAGAGAACTTTAGACTCACTTCCTCTCACACTCATTTTGAGAGTTTAACCCTAACCTTAGACCTATGTCTATACTTAACATCTTTCAAAGGGGCAGCCCCTTTCCTACCTGCCTGAATGTTTGGGTATTGTTACGGGATATCAATCCTTGTGTCTTCAGCTGTGCCCCTTTCAGTGTAAATGCACCTTGCTGAAACTAAAGGCCCAGAAATCAGTGTTTCCCCCAACTGGAACTAAATGAAATCAAGAACACTGATAAAAATGCTCCGTAAAATGATCTTTTCTAGAGTATTCATTGGCATCAAGATTTGGGGGAATTGAAAAAAACAAAAAAACCAAGAGAAACTCAAATGTTTTCCATAAAAATTATACTTCATTCCAAGGTAAAACAGTTTTTATGGTGAGCTCAGATTTGTGTAATAGGAAGGCACAAGGGAAAGGACCGTCACGCAGGGAGGATGTTCTGTATTTTGTATGGATTGTGTCACTTGTTCCTCTAAAATAAGGTAGGTGCCTTCATCGCTACTTTATTAGCTAAACAACGAGTTTCAGAGAGATTAAATAAAGATGTGGGACTAAAATTATATGACTCCAAATTCCACGCTCTTACCCACTAATTTATAGATTATGTAAACTTATATAAGGTCAAAGATAATTAGACTTTCATCAGAACATAACCTAATATTGATATAGAATAAAAAACTATAAAACATCATTTATTCTTTCATGCAAATGAAGTATTATCATGTATAAAGGACTGTTTTGGGATCCATGTGACAGAAGCCATTATAAATGCAGCAGCAGAGTTCGTTATATAAGAGGAAATTATCAGTTCCTAAAGTTTAAAAGTTCATCTATTTCATTTTCTTAAGTTTTATTGCAGCTTAGACCAAGTTTGGATATAAAAAGTTATACATATTTGCTATCTGCTGTGTAATCATTGGTCTCATAGTCATTTCTTTCAAAAAAACTACTGTACTATATAATAGGTCTAGCTGGCCTGTTCCGAACTGAAGTGTCATCTAGTCATCCCACCCTTTGTGATTTTTATAGATTTAGAACAGTGGTGTTTTACCTGCCTTGAGCCATGGGTTTCATGGATAATATAATAAAGACAAATAAGTCCCCATACCCCCAAACCCCACATATTCCAAACTTACGTAGAAAGTTCAAGAGACTGGCAGACATTCTTGGACTTCTTATGGGCGGATGGACTCCAGGCTAAGAAGCCCAATTTAGGCTCTTAAAACTTACTCATTGAAAATCAGTATCTTCAAGGTTTTGTCTGTTCTAACCAAACAGAATATAGTCTTCCCCTGAAAATCACAGGGCTAGTAGGAAGCTTAAGAATGATTCAGTCTGGCATTCATTTTAGAGATTAAGTGAGCCTCCAGAGAAAGTGAGTTACTTGGTCACTTGGTTACAAACTAACAAGAGGTGGAACCTTGGTTTCTGGCCCAATACTCACTCCCTCTACCAGGTAACCCTTTTTGATCACAATTTCCCCTCTATGTTCCCCGAGGAAAATGAGAATTGCACACATATTTGAGGTCAGATTCACAACGGGCTTTTCATACAAGGATAGAAGAATTTGTTACATGAACCCAGAAGACAGTGCTTAAATCTTAGAAAAATCTTCTAGGTAGATCTTTATGGTTCTCAAATCATAGGGTATTTTAACCATAAATAAGCATATAGGAAATAATATAATATGATATTTTATGCTAAAATATTCTGATCTGAACTATTTAGTATTTGATACTACCACTTGCCAGAAAGAATTAGGGCTATATTTTATCTGCAAGTTAATGTTTAAGCTGATTTTTTTACGGCATGGGAAAAACCTAAATACCTAACCAGCTCAACAAAATGTATGCCATCGAAGTAACAGAGAATTAGAAATAATGAATAAATCATCAATTGTCACAATAATTATGTAAACAAATTTCACAGTTAAGAGTGTACCACAACAAGGGTAACAATTTTCAATTTTGCACAAAGGAAAAATAAATTTGCCAACTAATAGAAAAGGCAATCAAAGTTCAAAGAATTTTATAATAAGTAATTTTCTTAAGGCTACATTTAACAAGCTGTAAGGCAGGATTTGAACTCAGATCTGATTCAAAGCTTTAAATTCCATGGTACAACTCAGGGGTTGGCAAACTTTGGGGAAAGAGCCAGACAGTACATATTAGTAGTTTGGGTTTGGGGGGCCTTATGGTCTCGGCTGCAACTATTCAACTCTGCTGGTTTTTGTAGTTTGAAAGCAACACAGACAAAACATAAATGAATGGATGTGTCAGTGTTGCAGTAAGACTTTATTTACAGACACAAATAGTGAGTCATACCAAAGGTTCACTGGTTACAAGATGGAAAAGCTACTCCTCTTTCCTACTTGACCAAGAAACTATCCACAGTTACTTTCACTGAACGTGTTGCAATGTATAAATCATATTACAGATTTGTTCAGAAACCACTAAAGCAGCAAACAGAATGGATTTCCCAATTAAAGAAAGAGAGAGAAAAGACACAGCAGGAAAACAAACTTATCCATCCATTATTCTACTGCTCACCCCTCCCCAAATACATAAATTCCTTTATGATTATAGACAAAATTTTTTTTCCCAGGGAAAACCATGGTTCCATTGGGAGAAAATGTCCTTCCTTACATACTATCATTGCACTAGGCAGCCCATAAAAAGAACCTTCTAAGTAATACACGTAAATGGTAGAGTGATTCCATTTTCTTTAGTGAGCCACTGTTCCAAGAGAATGCCCACTTTCTAAATGGAATAGATTTGGTTGTCCTCTCATGAATATTCATTAGGTTATATGCAAAAATGACTTTTTCTACATCAGTTGGAAAAACACTTATTAAACATCTACAATGAACTAAACTCTGGTCATAGAGGAAACCAACACATAAACACCTAATCTCAACATAGCACTATAAGCGCACTAATGGCCATACTTACAAGGGGGAAGGGATAATTTAAACACAAAGTGAGAGAAATGGGAGCACAGGCTTATGATGGAGGTCACTGAAGAATGGAGAGCTAGTTTCTGTAGGCTCTGTGATCTGTGAAAACACAGATAACCTATCTGCCAAAATGATTCTTCTCAAAGATCAAAACAGGTGACTAAAGAACGTGCAAATTATTTAATGTTATATAAATGTGATTTAGCAATAAATCAGATCCAATGTCTGCCATTTGAAGAACCAACGCATATTATTTAATTTTGCACAGGAGCAGAAAACTGTTCTCAGATTTCACATGGCACAGATAAACTAGCCATGACCAACACAATTTTGTTTCTTATTAGACTATCACTATGTGCATGTTTTATCCCTGCAGATATAATCAAAATATTTCCAAGGAGAATCAGATATATTCAAGCAAACACTTAGATGAGGGAAGCAGTATGCTATCCATTTGATACAAATTTCTTTTTTTTTTTAATCTTTTATACCTCATGATCTTTTGCTTTATGAAACTATATGGTGCTACCTTCTCATTCCCGGCATGCTCTTATGTCTGTACTGGTTTTTGTTAGATTTGAAAGCAAGCAGATATTGAAAACCTGAAGCAGGTATATAGGCAATGCCGAGCCAAAACCCAGATGCAATTCAAGGCATTTAACAAAATGCTAATGCATTTCCATCTTACCTAGGACAAACATTAAAATATTAAGTGGCTCATAATTTTTTAAAATTTCATAATTAAAAAAATTTTAAAACTACACACTCACCCATCCCCATCTGGTTGGCATCAGGAGACTTGCTATTTCTTCTCCAAATGTAGAAATTTTTCAGTGATGGAAGAGAAATTTGTTTACACTACGAAGCCTAATTCACACTGTGCAGCGTGTGACGCCATGGTGAGGTGCCCCTAAGACTCACAGCGTGCCTCTGTTACCGTATTTTCCCCCCAATTCAGCTTCATTGGCTCTGTGACCTTTTCTTTCAAATTGGATTTTCAATATTAAAATGTTGTTTACTGAAGAACACAGAAAACATTTTTCAGAATTTGAGATTTCAGCATGTTTTTTATGGGTGGTGGGAATTCTAATTCCATGTCTATTTGTCCAATGAGTGAATGTAAAAAATAAATTACCAAAAAAAGAGAATAGTAATCAGTTTGGCTTTGCAAATGAAATGGATTGCTTGAGAAGCTCCTTGAAGATATGTAAAGTTAAAACTTGTTAAAAGTACAGGCTTTGGAGTCATTTAGACTTCACCTATAAAATAATAAGACTTTAAAAGAAAACAACTAAAATTATATGTATTGAAGAAAATAATGTGTGTAAGCCGTTTATCAGAGTGCCTAGAACATAAGTATTCCAAAAAAGTTAGGAAATAAAACCATAAATTTTATTTCAATGTTCTAAAATGTAGTCTCCTTGAATTAGCTACCATTATAATTGCTAAATCAGAAAATAAATTCTTTAACTTTCAGTTTTAAAACTTTGTCTCGCACATATCCCCTCTAGGCACAGATCATTTCTGTCCTTCCCCTCCTACACGCCCTGCTTGTGACACTTCTTTGCTTTTAGCGAACTCCCAAGTCTGAAGCTGCCATACTCCTGTCAATCCTACCAAACTTTCAATCTCAGTCTAATCCATGTGGCATTCTGATGCATTTGTTTCTGCATCTATATATATTTTTTCTTTTTAAACTTAAAGGCAAAGATCACATTAGATAGTGTATTTCTCCCCTTCGGCTTAGAACTGTACTAGATTCCAAAAATCCTTGATGATATCTCCTCAGAGTAACTGAGGCTGTATTAAAATTTCACCAACCCATGAATAAACCCCTCCAAGCTTTCTAGAAAAAGAGTTTTACTATCCAAAAATGGGAATAATAGTGCTGAGTTGGAACAGACACATTCAAAATATACAATGTGAATTCTTCACACGATGCAAGTATCTTGGAGTCTTAGCATACCATAAATGTAAAGGAAAAGAGATAAAAGTGACTATTTAAAAAAAATATATAACTATCTAATGAAGAAAACATAATAGAAACCTAGCACTGATATTTATTACCTCCTATCCCATTGCATTCAACAAAAAGGAGGCAGTCTCTGCAAGGAAATAACTTTAAATGCTACTTAATTTTTGATATTTTACCTCCTTAATTCAAATACTTTCTCTTTGTTCCAGATTGGATCAATTAAAATGAGTGCTTAATCTATACTCACATACGCAAACTTGAAATATTTTAAAGTAACACAAAACTACGGACATCAAAGTAGCAACATAAATCCATTTAAAATAATGTGTTTCCAAGTGCAAAAGAAAAAGTAAATTCTCTGTACACTGAAGCCTCCTCCTTTACCATTCTACATATAACTTTTTATAAAACATGCCAAAAAGGGACATGAATAGAAACATGTTTTTAAAACTAACTGAATGCCTAAGCAATGAACATAATATTAGACCACAACATAAGACTATCACAAAGCATTAAAATACTTTGGATTTAAACGTATAGACATAAATAGAAACCTTTAATAAAAGCTGAAAATAATTATTATGAAAATCAATGAACAATTAATCTAGAGCAGGAATACTGGAAAACAACTTGTATATAACATAAGTGTGTTATTATGAAACACATTTATAGTTAATAACATTTTTAAAAAGTGAGCTCATATTATTTTAATAAAATGTAAAGGACACAGAAATTCCTAATGACTAATTATACTTGATTCCATTTCTGGACTACTGCTATAGGGATTCCTGAGGGTTCCACTGTCATTTCTGAAGCATGGACAGTGATGACCGAAAGTCAGTGAGGTAGAGATTAAGGAAATTATCAGGGATGGCAGGTTACACTGAAGAGACTAAATAAAGCACACAGGTATTTGTAATCTGGAGAAATCGATTTTAAAAATCAAGAAACTTCCTAAAATAAAAGGAAAATGAACAAACTGCTCTAAGGAGCCTGAGAAGAAGGAAATAGAATCCAGAAACATTTAGGACATTCCTATAGTTGCCTTGTCAATACGAGTGTGAAAAGCAGTATTAAAAAGATGACACTTAGACAACTGAAAGCAGTTCCAACTACAGAATGAAAAGAAACGCAATATGGACAGCTGTCACTACAGGGAATCTGTGACGCATCCATTCAGGAGCTGTAACATTTCCTCTAAATCAAAATCACAGAATTGGATACTAGATAGCTCAGGACCCTCATAGGGAGATCTTCAGAAATTATATTTTAGACAAAAGTTCTTGCTCAGTTATTTTGACAGCATAGCCATGAATAAGGTTTGCTAGCTTAAATCAGGAATGCAGCATAAATCTTGCTGTTGCAATAGACATAACCTAATTTGCGTGTGCCCGGCTGAAAAAAAAAAGAAAGGCTGCTGTAATGTGATGTCTAACTCTCTGAGTCGACAATTGCCTCCCTTAGGCAATAATACTTAAGCAAGAATATCCCTATTATGTCCAGATAGTCCCTGTCTTACTTGTATAAAAGCGAATCTCTGATTTTCATAAATTAATTTTTTAAGTCGGGCAAAAGCATACACTAAAGACAGCTCTCTATTGTATGAAATTATATTGCCAATCTAGTAATGATTTCCAGAAGCATATGTTAACAAGGAAGTCAGTGGTAATACTTTCAAGCACCAAGCCCCCACCCCTAGTGAATTTAGATTTCTAGGTTTAGATGAATGGGGCTTCAAACACAATTAGCAAATAATATTAAAGGCGCTATTTTACAATTTAGAAAAAGCAACCATTTGTTTACTGCTATGATTCCTTAATGATATTCTGCTTTCACCTACAAGGAAGCACTGAATGGCCAATGTTTAAAATTAATCAGGATAACCTTGTTTTAATGTGAATCATCTTCCCTTTTTATTATGGTGAAGTCACCGAAAATGACAATAAATGTCCACGAGATCTACTTCTCAATTATAATTCTGAAAGGAGAAGATACTGCATGAGCAGTGTTAAGATTTTTGGCACCGATACTACTAGTATATTCTTGACAGTCTGATAAACTGCTCCACTTTTCAAAAACATCATAAGGGCAATTCGAGCTACAATACACACGAAAGGGAAATTTTTAGAGGTTTGTTTCTAACATGCAATCGCCTTGCTCAGACATATGTACCCTCACTCAAGATAAATGCCTGAGCTTACTATTGTTTAAATCTTTAAAACAACATTCTGCACCAACACCAACACAACATCAGATCGCATTCCCAAAGAACCACAGATCACACAGGCAACACAGAAATCTTACCTGGGAACCCCCCCTGGACCATTGCTGTTCCAGTGTTCCCTTCAGGGTATCTGCATTCCTGACAAACATTCAGTGCTGGAAGCTGCTCAAATCCTCACCACAGACTCTGTCCTCTCTCTTCTGACGACCTTGGGCCTATTTTTTTTTTTTTTTCCCCTCTCAGATTTTATTCTCTTTAAGGGCAACCTGTCAGACTATTTCTATCACGGAGAAGCAATCAATTAAGCTAATTTCCAACTAGCCCTCAAGCTAACGGTCACATCTGCCAGCAGGTGAAAGCTGCCTGGAAAAGTATGCCAGGGAAGCAAAGCCCTGGTTTCCAACATCTGACCCTCGGATGCTTCACGCTGCCGACTGTGACATTCAGTTACCCTGCTCGCCTCAGGATGATAGCTCTATTCCAGAACGGGAGGCAGGAACGCAACCGTTTATTTTGTGGCCAGCTTCAATTAATATCATTTTAATGACCCGCTTTCCCCGCGGAGAAACACTTCATCACGTTAGTTACATCTTTCCAATGCAAATTAAAAGGAAACAGCAGTTGATTTTAGCCTGTCCGAAGTGAGGGGAACAGTCATCAACTCACTCTTCCCTTATCGCTCCCAGCATTGAATCACGTTTTTATAACAAAGAAGCCAGTGAACCACATTGAACATGCGGTATCTGGAGCGAGATTCATTTGTGTCTCGGTAACATTCTAAATGTGCAGTGAAGATTCTACTTAAGCAGTCAAGTCTTCAAGTTAGCTTTTTTGGGGAAAAAAATTATGAAAAAAAAAATTGTAGCTTCAGAGAAACCACTAGAAAAATGGCTGAGGTTTCTTAAATGTCACTCAAAATGCTACATTGCCCCCGCCACGCCCCCTGACCCTGCCCACCCCTGGCACATCTGAACATAATCATAATCAACTGCAATTACTTCAGAATTTTCTATCAATTACTACAGTATCTTCTAACCTCTCTTTGTAAAAGAATAAAAAATCATCTATGTGATCACTATATGAGTAATACAAAAAAAGTCAAGAACACCTGAACACAATTTAAATGCTACTCAGAAAGCCTTAAACAGTATATTTTTTAATTTATAGTTATAATAAATGCATCCAGATATCAAGAGCTGAAGCTTAGAAATTGTTCAGAATTTTTAAAAACTACTAAAATAGAAACCCAAGTTCATCAGTCTTCTCCAGTTATATGGCCAGAATAAAAATTCTACTTATTTTACTTAATTATAAATACGAAAGGTCAAAAAAGGGATGATTAACTGGGAGAAAAAGAATTTACACAAAACCAAAAAAATTAAACCTTAGCCTTTATTTCTAACACTTTTCCCTCCTATTTTGCATTGCCAAAAACAAAACACAAAACAAAAATGAGAGAACAAGTAGATTCACATATTTGGTAAAAGAACATGTAAATATTGCCAGAAGCCACTAATGCCTTTGGCTTATTTGAAGTGAACATTCTTAACATTCTTTAAATGCTTGGTGATAATTGCTGTTGATTGTAGTGACATCTATTGGCAAGGCAGAGATCACCTACAGAGTCCATGATGAAACAAAAAATTCTAAACCAAAAGAGTTACTAGATGCTCAAAAATCTTTGTTTATCATGAGTTTACCTCCTCCTAAAAACTGGCACCTCGCACAGAGAAAGGCCCTGGAAGGGAGGGGCTACGCGTGGCCCCAGACACCAAATGGGAACTGGAGTCTAGTCCTGCCCTCAGTAACTAATTTAGCATTTTGGGCAAATTAATCACTCTTGGTCTCAGGATCCTCAGCCGTAAAATTAGACAGACTCCACACGAGCTTTAAGGTTCTCAAATCCCATGACTGTCAAGGAAGACACTGATTAATATAGTTTTATTTCCTTCTTTAAAGTATCAAGGAAGATGCTGATTAATGTGCTTTTATTCCCTCTTTAAAGTAATTTACTACTTGATTGCTCTCCTCAACAGAGACCTTTTTATAATTAATAACTTTTAACTATCTCTTACACATGTGAGTCTTTCGTTTAAAATGATATTTAACTTTGGAACAATTTTAACAGTTTTATTGAGTATAATTTACACACCATAAAATTTACCCGTTGCAAATATACAAGTCAACGATTCTTGGTAAATTCATAGAGTTGTACAACCATCACAACTATTCAGTTTTAGAACATTTCCACCACCCCAAGAAATTCCATTAAGTCCAATCTCAAGCCCAGCCCTGGGCTGCTTTCTGTCTTGGTGAATTTGTTTCTTATGGACAAATGGAATGGAATCACACAGTATGTTGTCATTTGCACCAGGCTTCCTTTACTTAGCACAATGAACATGCATCAGCACTGTGCTCCTTTTCATTGCTGAATAGTATTCCACTATATGGCTATACACGGTTTATCCATTCGCCAGTGGGTACACACTTGGCTCGTTTTCAGTTTTTGGCTATTATCAATAATGCTGCTATGAACTTTCACAGAAGAGTGTTTGTGTCGACATATACTTTCATTTCTTTTGAGTATATACCAAGAAGCGGAATTGTTGGGTTATCGAGTAAGCCTATGTTTAACTTCTTAAAGAAACTGCCAAACTGTTTTCCAAGGCAGCTGCACCATTTTACATTCCCACCAGCAGTGCAGGAAGGTTCTAGTTGTATCGTCTTTTTTAATTAAAATCATCTTAGTGAATGCACAGTGGTTCTAGTTTGTAGTTCTCTAATAACTAATGATATTGAACACTTTGTGCTTAGTAGCCATTCTCATGCCTCTGGTGAAATGTCATTTCAAGTTTTTGCCCATTTTTAAAAATTGGGTTAGTTGCTTTCTTATTACTGAGCTGTAAGACAAAATGCTTTTTTAATCTTTTAAGTAAGCATATTTTGTTACATTAAATTCAGGTGGATTAAATAAAGTTGAAAGTAGAAGTTTTTTCTTGATAGGTGCTGTAGTGCCGCACTGTAATCCCTGCTACTTGGGAGGCTGATGTGGGAGGATTGCTGGAGCTCAGCCTGGGCAACTTCGTGAGAGCCTGTCTCAAAAAAAAGAAAGAAAGGAAAACAAAGGAAAAGAAGTCTGCTCTCTTAAATAGTTTAGTGTATATTCTTCTATGCTTTTTTTCTCAAGTAAAAAATGTTAAGAATCCTACAGAGTTCAGTTTTGGGCTTGGAATTTGGCTAAAATCTGCTATTTGGCTTTGGCCTCCAGGTCTGAAAGATACTGGGGCATCATCATTCAGGCACCTCTGAACCAGTGCAAGATCAATGACCTGGTGACAGCATGGATTAACAATCAAAACAAAACTGTGTATTAATGGCAATGACTCAAACAAAGCTGACACTTGGATTTACTGTTACTACTTAGGTTGGCATCCTTGAAGAAACTTGGGAGTGAAAAATCTCTTTCTGTGACATTATGTGCTTGCCATGGTGAAATTCTATCAGTTAATTAAAGTATAATGCTTATTTATTACTACAGGAGTAAAATATTACAAATAAAGATCAGGATGAAAGCTGCTAGGGTTTTATTTTTTAAAATTAATTTTAAAAATTTTAATTTAATAATAGCGACAGGGTTTTGCTATGTTGCCCAGGCTGGTCTCAAACTCCTGGGCTCAAAAGATACTCCCACCTCAGCCTCCTGAGTAGCTGGGACTACAGGCGCGCACAGGCAAAGTTGATATTCTTTTTATTAAAAATTACTAAATTAAATAGAAAAATATATCGAAAGTTAATGGGAGAAATAACTTTATAAAGAACATTATACCCTTTGTCAGTTAAGAAAATGTTCATAAAAGTTTAAATACTGCAAGGCAGAATAAGAGAGATTAAGTTTACCATAAGTTTTTTGGGACTGTTTGGCAAACTAGCACTCATAGTAAATGAAGTAACCTTTCAAAGCTGTATTTTTAGTTGTTAGAGTCCATTTGAACTATTAATTTTTCTCAAAACATTTTCCAGTATATACTTCCTACATGAGGAGGAATGAAGTAAAAGTAAAATGTCAACACTACAATATCAAAATTCCATGGGAAAGAAAAATTACAAATTCATATACAAATAATCATTTGGTCCAGAGAACCTAAAGAAGAGAAGAAGTATTAGAGAAAAGTGAAGTATTCCAAAATACCTTTCTCTCCTAGTGATTTCAGTTGCAAATAAAAGTGTAATCATGTCATTATGCAAAGGTGAGCAGTTCAGTAGTAGACAGGGTTAATAAAGTATTGGTCCTACACAATATAATATCAAACTTCAAAAAACTGACTAAAGTTTTTAAAAATTAAAGTATAATTTTTGGATAAAATTTTAATGTTCCTATGCCAAAATTTCATTCTGTAGTGGCAATATTTGGCACAAATAGTAAAAAGAAGTAGCTAACACTTCTGGAGCAACTCTTATGTGCCACCTCTTATGTAAATACATTATATACTTTATCTCTTCTCATCTCTCACAACAACCCTATGAAAGGTATATTATTATTATCATCATCCCCATCTTACAAATGGGGAAATTAAAGGAAAGAGATGCAACTTGTTCCAGGTCAAATGGCTAGAAAAGCTTAGAGGTTAAGTGACTTAATGAGAGTATATTACAATATATCTCACTATAATTGCTTTAGTGGAAAAATACCAAAGTAAATATCTTTGTAAACACACACACACACACACACACACACACACACACATACTCACATGGACAATGAACTCTTTAAGATATGAAGCTACATTAATCAAAGAATACGCACATTTAAATTTTTTATACATGCTGCCAAATGGGTCTCTAAAAAGTATACAAATTTCTATTCCTACCAACAGTATATAAGAAATATTTTTCTACCTCTCCAACAATGATTAATATTAATTTTTAAGATATTAAGTAATCTGATAGGCCCCCACATGTGTTTTTATATTAATTGACACTTCTTTTATTGTAAGTGAGGCTGAACAGACTTTTTGTACTTGTTGCCTAAATCCATTTCTTTTGTTACATATTGTCTGATCTTTCCTTTTTTCTATTATTGTACATGTCTTTTTCTTCTGACTGTCTATATATGCATATTTTTATACATATATACACAATGTTTTGATTATTATGTAAAAAATGGACTCTTTCCTTTTACAGTTTTGGTATAATAATTTGAAAGGCCTTTCCCTGTACCAAGATTATATTTTTAAAAAATCTAATATAGACTTTTTATGGTATTTTTATGGTTTCAGTTTTTAGAATTACATGATTCTTTTAGAATTAATTTGTAATGTTGCTGAGAAGTTAAGATCTCTACATTTTGTCTCTACCTATTTCATAATCTATCCTATTTCTACTACCTCAAAAAAGAATTTATGTTCTAAATTCTAAACAAACACCTGGGTCTATTTCTAGACTATTTTTAATGCAAATATTAAACTGATTTTATTACTGCAGTTTTAAATCAGGTTCCTAATCAGGCACTCTGGGCAAGATAATTCTTCACCATATGGGACTATTCCTTGGCACCTCCGCCTATCAATGACAACAGACACCACCATCCATTTAGACCAGCAGACACTTGGCAATGTGTGGAAATAGTTTTGGACCTGGGATGCTGCTAACATCCTACGACGCAAAGGACTGCCCCCTCCAGCAGGAATTGTCCAGTCAAGATGGCAACAGTGCCAACGTGGAGAAAACACTCCCACCCATGTCTAACAGCTCCAGACTGAGTTTGAAAACCACCGGTTTAGAACAGATTCAGTTATCAGGG
The DNA here is from genome assembly GCF_020740605.2 of Lemur catta. NCBI lineage: Eukaryota > Metazoa > Chordata > Mammalia > Primates > Lemuridae > Lemur > Lemur catta. The sequence goes on from NC_059130.1 coordinate 79,356,833, forward strand.
AAAAGCAAGTCCCCTCCTCATTATTTTTCTTTTCCAAAATTGTCAAGCATTTCATTTCCAAGTCAATTTTCAATCAAATTCTTGTATTAAAAAAAAAAGCCTATTCTACCAAGGATTTGGATTCAAATGACCTCAAACTTATAGACTAATTTAGAAGTAACTGAATACTGTAATATAATAGACTTAGTCTTTCAATCAGGAAAATAGTATTTCTATTTTTCCACCAAATCTTCTTCAATAAAGTTCCATAGTTTTCTTTAAGAAAGAAGCTATGAGCGGAGCATGGTGGCTCACGCCTGTAATCCCAGCAAACCAGAAGGCTGAGGCAGGAGGATTGCTTGAGGCCAGGAGTTTGAGATCAGAGGTTTGGGACTGGTTTCCTACCCTACTCTATTTGGAATGCATGAGAATTATCCAGAAAGACTTTTTCTTAAATTAAAATATATATGTGTGCATATATATTTTATATGTGAATTTTCAATAAATATGGTGAAGTGGAGTGACTGCTAATGAGTAGGGATTTTGGGGTGAGTGAAGCAACTGCATTGTACATTTTAAGTAGGTGAATTGTATGGTAAGTGATTGTATCTCAACAAAGCTGTTATTTTTTAAAAAAGAAGTTATCCCCTCTAAATTTATAAATATTGTGACTCTGAGTAACAGATTTGGTAATAAAACACATTTGACAAGGCCTTAACTAGTATCCTATCCTTAAAATAATTGAAACAGTAAGAACTAAAGGAAAACATGAAGATACAAGGTATTGGCAATCTAATTTTTATTTGCGTGGGGCAGTACATAGGTTAATTTTATCCTTATGCTTTGCACTCAAATATATTCTTTATACCAATCATTCTATTATGACATATGATGAACAGGTCCTTTCTGAAGAAAAAAAATTAAAGTGGAAAAAAATACCTAAGAGAGCATGTTTTTCTGGAATTAAAGTATAAAGAAAGGGCTTTAGGAGTTCCACAGTTTGGGGTCCCATTCACATCTCTGTTATACACTTAAAAGCCAGTGCAAATAGCAAGTCAATTATTCTCTGAGTTTCTAGGACCTTATCTGAGTCAAGAGACATGTCTGTTGTGAGATTTTCACTGCTGCATTATGACCACTCTCTTGTATGCTACAAAAAGTCATTCCAAAATCTTCTGCTCCCTGTAGTTTACAAATGTAGTTGAAAGAATGAATGCTGACAGTTTACAAAGACCTGGCTGGTGTAAAAGCATTTAACTTCTGCGATCAAAGTGAACAAAGCAGGATTTTCTGGAGGTGTGGCTCCTCTCCTAGGGGACGGAAATGTTTAGATAAGGTGAGGGATGGCATATGAGGAAAGAGAAGTCAAGCTGTTCCGCACAGAATGCTCTGAAACTAGATGGACGGTACAGTTCCACAGGCAGGGTATCTTGGAAGCACCACGAGCAAACATGGACTTTCATCGCATCCCCAATGTTGACTATGCAAGTCACATACCCTATGTTATTAAGTTGCCCCAAATACCGAGTTTCTATAATGTGTCAGGCCAAAACAGAGAGGGTCATTAGCCTCATGAAACTTAGGAGGGTTTAGTGGGATAGACAGATATTAATCAAGTAAGTACATTAAAAATTATATTTTGCTAAATGCTAGAAAAAGAAAAATGCAGGAACCTGTATTAGACTGAGGAGCCAGGCAAGGTTTTCCAAAGAAGGTGACATTAAGCTGAAATCAGCAGAAAGTATACTTCCTTCAAAGGCTCTTCAGAATATCAACTGAGAATGCATTTAAAGAGTTGTTGAGAATGTATGGCACATAGTAGGTACTCAATAAATTGTGATTATTACCATATAATTACTAAACATGTGGTAATAAAAATGTAAAGCAAACTACAAATGCAGGAGACTAGGAATGAAAGTTCACTTGTATCTGTTGAACCGTTGCCAGGAAGAAAGAGAACAAACAGAAAAGAAGTTTCATTCCGGGCTGGGGGGATGGGAGCACTGGTAATGACAGAACAGAGAAGAGTTTTGTAAAAGACCAGCCGAGGGGAAGACATAACATTTTACTTTGGTGAAAGGATTTAAAGTGCTACTGGAAAAAAGACCTGGCATATTCCCAAAAGCCAAGTGAAAATTTGGGTCAGGAGATCAGAGGAGTAACGCTAGAAACAGAACCTTTAAAGTCACCATGTGATCGTGAACTGAGTGGTCTTGTCATGCCCTCGGTGATCTTGAATCTTTGACAAGAGAATCTGGTTTTAAATTTAGGTATTAAAGGCTATTACCACAAGGTAAGTCAAAAGTTCCTGCATCGTCAATACGTATCTTTGACAAACACTGCAACCTTTGATAATGGTCATTTTGTCAACAGCTAAGCACTGATGGAGTACATTGTTTCTTAATTTTTTTTTTTTTTGGAGACAGAGCCTGACTCTGTCACCCAGGCTAGAGTGCAGTGGTGTCATCACAGCTCACTGCAACCTCAAACTCCTGAGCTCAAGTGATCCTCCTGCCTCAGCCTCCTGAGTTCAGGCATAGCAAGGACTACAGGAGTAGCTAGACTACAGGCGTACCACCATGCCTGGATAATTTTTCTATTTTTTGTAGAGACAGGGTCTCACTTTTGCCTTAGTCTGGTCTTGAACTCCTGGCCTCAAGTGATACTGCCATGGTGGCCTCCCAGAGTGCTAGAATTACAGGTGTGAGCCACCGCACCTGGCCCTGTTTCTTAATTCTTAATTGTTTCATAATTCTTAAAATTCAAGCAACTTTGGTTCAATGGATGGTTATAATAATTATAATAATTAGATACCAGGATGAAATATGTTCAACTATGCAAGTTAAATGATCTAAGATATAAATGCCTATTATATAACACACATTCTATACTGGTTGTAACATTTATTAATAATTCTTACAATAATCTGAATGATAATTACTATGGTTATTTTATCAAGTATCCTCTTTCTCTTCTTCCTCAATTCCTTGTTGCTAAATACAATGATTACTTTTATGTCTCCAACCTCCTCAACCTCTCAGTAGCGTTCCACAGTTGTCCACTGAAGTTCAGTGACAGAAGCCCTCTTGAAACACTTTTTTTCTCATAAACTACATGATGCCATAATCTCCTGGAAGTGCTAGAATGCCCCTTTGCTGGCTCTTGCAGCAGGTGCTGGGCTTGCATCTTATTGCTGTCTATACACTATTATTAAGTAAACTCATCAGCTCCCATGACTTTAAATACCATCCAGACCAGCAGTCCCCAACCTTTTTGGCACCAGGGACTGGTTTCATGGAAGACAATTTTTCCAAGGACCAGGGGTGGGGCAAATGGCTTTGGGATGATTCAAGCACATTACAGTTATTTTGTGCAGTCAAACCTCTCGGCTAATGATAGTGTCTGTATTTCCAGCCACTCCCCAGCGCTAGCATCACCGCCTCAGCTCCACCTCAGATCATCAGGCATTAGATTCCCCTATGGAGCACACAACCTAGATCCTTCGCATGCACAGTTTACAGCGGGGCTCCTGCTCCTATGAGAATCTAATACCGCAGCTAATCTGACAGGAGGTGGAGCTTATGCAGTGATGTGAGCAATGGGGAATGGCTGTAAATACAGATGAAGCTTGATCTCTCACCTGCCACTCACCTCCTGCTGTGTGTCCCGGTTCCTAACAGGCCCCAGACTAGTACTGGTCTGCAGCCAGAGGGTTGGGGACCACAGATCTAGACTGTGGTTTTCAGAGCTTGGTCCATGGATCAGAAGTATCAGAATCACCTGGAAACTCACTAGAAATACAAATTATCGGGTCCTTCCAGACATAAGAAATCAGAAGTTGGGGGTGGGGCCTATCAATTCACGTTTTAACAAGCTTTCCAGGTACTTCTGATGCACACTGAAGTTTGAAATCCACTGATCTTGATTAGTGTTTTTTGTAATGCAGGTTACAACTCATTTTTTGGTCATGAAATAAACTTGAGTTGCAACCAACATTTTAAAATACGAAATAGAAGAGAAAAAGAATAAAATTCATCACATTATAAAGGTAAGTAATATTTCATGAAATATTTGTTCCAATTATATATGCATGTTCCTCTGAGTGCATGTGTGTGGGTGCACATGTGCGTATCTACACCCACTGGTTAGTAAGTATGTTACTGTGGGTCATAGCCTGGAAAAAAACCCTGATCTATATGGTGACATATAAATGAGCCAGGCTGGGCGCGGTGGCTCACGCCTGTAATCCTAGCACTCTGGGAGGCCGAGGCGGGAGGATCGCTCAAGTTCAGGAGTTTGAGACCAGCCTGAGCAAAAGTGAGACCCCATTGCTACTAAAAATAGAAAGAAATTAGCTGGACAACTAAAAATATATATATATATATATATAAAAAAATTAGCCAGGCATGGTGGCGCATGCCAGTAGTCCCAGCTACTCAGGAGGCTGAGGCAGGAGGATCATTTGAGCCCAGGAGTTTGAGGTTGCTGTGAGCTAGGCTGACGCCACGGCACTCACTCTAGCCCAGGCAAGAGAGCAAGACTCTGTCTCAAAAAAAAAAAAAAATAAGCCAGATCTTTGCATGTCTGGTTCCTTCTTGTCATTTAGGTTCTATTTTGGCCTTTCTTAACCATTCTACTTAATGTTGCTTCCTCCAAGGCATTTATTCACATGTTACCTTGTTTTTATTATAAAATTTATTTTATTTTAATTTTATTATTTTATTTGTTCATAGGACTTATCACTATTTAGGCTATCTTTCTGTTTGTAATCTTTCTCTCCCACTAGAATCTAAGCTAACGAGGGGAGGGCCATGTTCCCCAATGTGTTCCCAACACCAAGGACAGTGTCAGCCCACCCATTATATCCACTTAATAAACACTTCTTGACTGGATGCACTTTGTAATTAAGCGACTACCAAGGCCTTTTAACGTTCTTTAAAATCATGTGTATCACATGTCTGTGATCTAATAAAATCATACTTCCTTGTGGGTCTATGGCTTAAATTCTAGCCACCCACTTCAGAGTCACGGGCCTTGGAAAAGTTATGTAATCATAATTTCACCACTGTAAAAACAAATAAAGTGCTTAGCCTTTGGACAATAAGAATCTTTTGGACAGATGTGCAGAGTAGTCATTGAATAAGAGGTAAGGAACAAAGAAAAACCCATGGGATCCGTTTCAAAAGGAAATATGGGACAGCCAGAGGCTTCAGGCTCACCTGCATTATAAATACGAACTATCTAACAAGTACCCCCATACAGTTCAAACTCTTCTGGAGAAGGTTAACAGTAAGTTTAATAGGATATAAAATGGAAAGGGAACATACATTGGGAAAGAAAGTAGGGAGCAAAATGAATAGATGGGAGAGTCATATATATAGCCCAAATAGGTTTGCTAGAGAATGTGTGAAATGTATTATGTTATAGTTAGAAAATGACTTAAATGTCAGATTTTTTCCCTGTATTTAGTGTAAATATTGTCCTTCCTGAGTCCTACTGGTGCCGTGTAAATGTGTCTATGAATGTGACATTGTAACTTTGGGGAGGATGCTGCTACTCTGCCTAACTTACGGCATAAAAGTTATATTTACAAGAGAACCCCAAATCACTGTATCTATTTCTGCTAGAGTAATGGGTTTTAAGTGACAGCAAATGTAGATGATGGTACGGGCTCTGGAGTCAGTGTACCTGGGTTTGAACCCCATTTCCACTATTAGCTATGTGACTTTGGATACATTCCTTAATTTCTCTGAACCCATTTCCTTATTTGTATAATCAGAGACCTCACGTTGACTGAGTTTATAATGTATGTAAAGACTTTTGAACAATGCATGGCACATGGTAAACCAAAGTACTTACTAGATATTACAATTCTTAGCTCTTCAAATACTTTTTCTTCTCTAATTGTCACAAAAATCCTATGAGGCAGGTTATTATAAGACATCTCGTCACCCCCTTATAGATAAGCAAGTGTGAACCATGAAGAGGTTAAATAACTCGTCCAAGAACTCAGAACTACTAAGAAGTAGAATTAAGATTAGAACATAGTCTTAGTTGCACACGTAAACCAAGTTTCCTAGTAACTAGGCAAATATTGGTCTTCTAGCATCCTAGAAATTATGAATAATCAAGAATCTATTCCCATTCTGCTTCAGTTACCCTAATATCTGCATCAGAACAAGGAAGTGTATTACACACGTGCACACACATATCAACCGTATGCAGCATTCATAGCTCTCTAAAAAGAGGTTGAGAATGAAAGCACTACGGTACACTTATCAAATTCTGTTCCTATGCCTTTGTATTCTCTCTGCCAGGTGAATGACTCCACCAAGAATAAAGGAGATATGTTTTATTTATTTTACAGCATACTCACTTAACACTGTTACTAAAAAGCACATGGTATTGAACAAAAATTTGTTGAATAAATGAAGAAAATAATGCACGAGAGAGGTGCTGTAACATCACAAAGTACAAATCAAGTTTTTACAAGGTCAACTTAATTATTATAAAGTTAAATTTATCTTTATATATCTATTTACATGTTTATTATATTTAGAAAAATATAAAGTTAATAATAACAATAAGAGCCATAATACTTGTTGACAGCTTACTATGGGACAGGCTAAAGGCCTTATTACCTTTTTACAGTCCTCACTATAATCCTATGTACTAGGTACCATTATTATGCTCTTTTTATAGAAGAGAACATACTTAAGGTCACCCTCTAGGAAGTGCTGGAGCTAGAATTTCAACTCTTTCAATTTCTATATCAAATTCTTTTTCTATATTGTAGAAAGGCAAACATTTTTAAAAGACACATATAATATATATTTCACATACAATAAAATCCACCCATTTAAAATGTGTAAGTCAGTGGTTTTTAGCATATTCACAAATTGTACAGCCATCACCACGATCTAATTTTAGAAACTTTTCATCACTCCCAAAAGAAAATCCAAATATACTAGCAATCAGGTCTAACTATATATACCGTACACATATGAAAGAAATGCAAATTCTTTTGAATAAAGCCTCCATTAAATATATGTATGAATTTATATTTGATTCAGCTAATGCAAAAGAAAATCATGAAACGAATTCCAAATAACTTGGTGGGCCTTCTATAATTTTTCATTAGCAACATCAACATCACTTTTAGTAAGACAAGTAATCAAGAGCTGACACCTACAACCAACTTGGATCATTATGGGTCAAATTCTAATTTCAAGGACTTCTTAGAATTTCTGTACTCACAACCAAATAGGACAATTGGGAGGGAATATAGGAAAAACAGTATACAACAAAAGCTTTCTTCAATACTCCCTCTATCTATGTCAAAGAGAAAAGCTTAGGAAATAAAGCCACAAGTTTCAAACATATAGATTTTCTTTTTAGTATATGTTCATGCACATTTTTGAAGAATCCAAAGCCCTACAATTTTTGATAATTTACAACAGTAATTAAAGCATAATTTAATAAATTCTGCATCTACCCTGAAGAGTAAAAAGGAACTTACTGTCAGTAAATGCATATTCTTCTTCATTTTCATCACTGTCATCGGACGGAGCTTTATAAGGAGGAGGCAGCTTCATTGGAGGTGGAGCAGTTCCTTGCCTCTGAAGATGCAAAATTTGAGAGAAGTGTTAACTGCTTTTGTACAATCCTCTTCTTCAATGACAGAAAGCATAAAAAGATAGTCTGAAAATATTTTAACTGTACCAAACTTCAGTCATATCATGAGGATATGATAAAAAAATACAATTTATCCTCTATACCTATGCAATTATATATATAAAAATGACTTTATGATGTAAATATACTAATGCAGAAGACAGGAATTCAAAAGCACAGCTTTTAAAACTGTTGATCTACTTAGAAGAATGCATTACTTTCCCCAGTGAGAAAGCCTGTTATGTATTTCTTTTCTTTACACTGTGGAACCTTAATTTTCTTTGTTATTAACCAAATAATTCAAATGAAGGATATCTCCTAAATAAACCTAAAAGTAAAAAATACCCAATGTAGTAATTCTACATTTAAATTTTTTTTTCAATTGTAGAAGTTAGAGATTTCATTCTCAAAAAAAAATACGTGAAATGAAATACCAAAATTTTCCAACTGAAAAGGTATTCATTTATAATTTATAGATGGTCAACACATTTTAATGTTTTAAAACAGAGAAATCCTTGTGATAATTATTTCTGCATAAGTATGCTTTCAATTTAGATACCAAATGATACAAAACATCAATATTTGATTTATATACACAATTAAAGTAGAACAAAACTCTATGATCAGATTACCTTCACAGAACGAAGACATTTTCTTGAATGATGAGAAAAATAAAACATGCCAAACTTTACAGAGAGATCCAAGCTGCTGAGAAGAATAGGAGCCGATATACCCAAGCACTCCACAAAAACCAATATAACTGGATTACGCTACAGGATTTCAATAAAGTACATTCAATTATGCTTTATATGGCAAAACCACTAATGGCAGGATACACTTCAGTAAGTGGATGGTGACTGGTCCATTACAGAAAGTAGGCATGTAATAAATTCCTCCAAAATAGAAAACACTATTTCGGAATCATAAAAGAAAACACACGCCCATATTTACTTAAGATAATGTCAAACCAAAGCAGTAACTATATACATTTGTAGAAAATCCAAAAATCAATAAAAGGCAAGAGTGAAGAAGGAAGAGAAGATGCCAAATAAAAAATGCTTATTAAGCAACAGGGCAAAACAGAAATGTGATCACTGTGTCTCTTAAAGTTGAAAAAACTTAGAAGCGAGTGAACTGAAAAGCAAAGGCCAATGAATACTTTACAGGAAACGTTTTCCTTGGAACCAGGGTATTCTATGTCAAAGACAATACTCAGAGCAAAGACAGCCAGATTTTAAAATAATATTAAGAGATAGAAATTCTCTTTATTAGCTTTTTTTTTAATTTAAGGGGAAAAAACACAATTGTCATATCTAATTAACTTCTATTGATTCTCTTGAAAAGAATACACAATTAGCATGTCCTGGTCTCCCTATAGTTGGAACATGGACTGCTAGATACCTGGGGAATCGTTCTGCTGCACATGAGAAGGGTGTGGGGTAGGGCCAGGCTGCCAAGGCTGGAGCAAGGGATATACAACATGCCAGGTGATTCTGACCTCATTGGGGGCAGAGAGCAAAGCAGACTTGGTGTTATCCTCAACTCTGAGAATAGTCCCAGCACAAAGTAGGTCTCCCTTAACTATTTGCTAAATGACTAAAGAACTGGTCATCATTCATGCTGTTTGGGTTCCCTGATGCATTAACTTTTAGAAAAATGACCATCATGCAAATCATTCTTGTTCAATAGCATTACATATTAGTTTTGTCTGGTAGAGATGCAAAGGATTTTAGTCCTATAGAAAAGGTAACTTCAGGCCAGGTGTAGTGGCTTGAACCTATAATCCCAGCACTTCGGGAGGCTGAGATGGAAGGGTCACTTGAGGCCGGAGGATCATTTGAGGTCAGGAGTTTAAGACCAGCCTGGGCAACACAGAGAGACCCCATTTCTACAAAAAATTTAAAAATTAGCTGGGCGTGGTAGTAGTGCATATCTGTAGTCTCAGTTACTCAGGAGGCCAAGGCAGGAGGATCATTTGAGCCTAGGAGTTAGAGGTTGCAGTGAGCTATGATCATGCCACTGCACTCCAGCCTGGGCAACAGAGTGAGACCCTGTCTCTTAAAAAATAAATTAATTAAAAATTAAAAAATAGAAACGATAACTTGAAAGGTTACTGTTTCATTGCCTTGTAAGACATTAACTAGTTTGGTATCTAAATTTGAATCTTAAGCATTCTTTCTCTCTGCAACTATAAATACTTCACTCTCTTCCATTCTCTGTGAGCCAGGCTTATCATCTTGTTGGTTCCCTTGTTAATGAGTTTAATAAATACCTGGAATCTGCATATTTTGCATAATTTTGAGTTGTGTTTTTATTTTTTCTTAAATTATACTTGACAGTTTTGGAGGTCCCACTGAGATGCTCAAGTAGCCTCACCTACCAGAACCAATTAAACCGTGATGTCTCAGATATGCAATTCATGAGCTGTTTAAGCCCATTTACATGACTTTTTATCTCCCACAGTAAATTCCAAGTGGCAACAGAACTTTGCTTTTTTGACAGTTTCTCTGTTTTTTTTATTTCCAATTCTATGTTTTTGTCTCTGATATACTAGGCCAGGGGTGGGGAACCTTAAGGCCACATGTGGCCTTATAGGTCCTGAAGTGTGGCCTTTTGACTGAATCCAAATTTTATAAAACAAATTCTTTTATTTTTATTAATACATTTTGTTCAGCTTTTATATTTTTATTTTATTTTTTAAAATGAATATCTTTAAAATAACAAAGAATAAAATAAGTTTCAACAAAATAATCCTCCCAGATCGACCAGCTCAATTAGAACATTAGCAAGCCACAAGGGCTAAATTGATGGCTGCTACACCGCCTGACTGGCGAGACTTGATGGGGCTCAAGTACACCAGTCTGTTATCAGCTTTTGACAATGGTGCACTGTGTTTCTGTTTGAAGTGGAATTTGTGAATAGTTGTACAGCTCAACAGTATTTTTTAATTCTGTCTGCTTAACAGCCCATCACGTCAAAGAAGACCAAGAGAACACTGTAGGAAGAAAACAGATTTTTTAATGAAGATTGGGAATTGCAATATTATCTTGTTTCTGCTAAAGATAAGATGATTTGCTTGCTTTGTGACACTGCAATATCAACGTTAAAGCAATTCAATGCCCATCAGCATTATAACACTCATAAGGACCACAAATATTTTAAATTAGAGGGAGAGATGCAAAAGGTTGTATTGCAGAAATTAACAGATGAAAAGCAAAAGCAAAGACAATTCTCTCAAGCAGCAATAAGACCCAGCAGCATGAATTAGCCTTCAAGTTAACAGACAACTTCATGCAATACTTCAACAGAAAAATACATATTATTCAATTGCTTTGGATGAATCAGCTGATACATCGACTCGGCACAGGTTTTATACTTCATTTGGATCATAACAGAAGATTTTCTTTGCTATGAAGAGATACTCGCTTTGGGCACTCTTGCGAACAGAACACAGGGAATAGATATCTTCAACAACTTTCAAGATAAATGTTGTGAAGTTGGACTGAATTTGGTAAGTTTAGCGAGTGTACATACAGATGGTGCACCTTCTATGACAGGAAAACATGAAGGGTTTATTGCACAGATAAAAAACGTATTAACAGTCCCAGATGCTCTCATTTCTTTTCATTGTATTTTACATTATCAAAATCTCTCTGCTAGAGGTACTATTTTAAGTAACACTTTGCAATAAGTTATAAATATTGTTAACTATATTTTTGCAAATGCAACATGGCATCTTCAGTTTTGTAACATGCTAATATTGAACAATGAAGTATTCAATGTGAGTTTGCCATATCATTCTAAAGTGCGTTGGCTATGGCAGAGACAGGTGTTAGCCAAAATTTTATCTCTGTGAGAAGAGATAAATTTTTATGAAGAACAGAATCAGCAATGTGAATTATTGAAAGAAAATTTCTATAGGAATGCAGCACTTCTGTGTGATATCATGTCAAATCAAAATGACTTGTATATTTCTTTGCAAGGTAAAACTAAGTCTATATAGGATATGTGGCAAAAAATCCAAGCATTTGGAGAAAAAGCTACCTTTTTGCAAAACACTTCTTTAAAAGGTAATTTCGGATATACATTTTCCCTAGTTAGCAAATATCATTGATGAACAGGATGATATATGCGAATCATTTGAAGAATACACAGCTGTTATAGACCTATTTATTGGAGAATACAATGAAAGGTTCACTGACTTGGAGAATCATGACATCACACTCAAATTAGCATTTCGGCCTCACCTAGTGGATATCACCAAGGCACCTAAAGAACTACAGACGGAAATGATTGTGCCCTCGGTAGATGACATTTTAAAGTCATTGTTTGATGCTAAGAAAGATCCAATTGAAATATGGAAAAATGCAGAATACCCATGCCTTTGGCAACATGCCCCCAAAATGCCTTCTTGCTTTTCAACCAATTAATGCTGGGAATCTACATTCTCCTACCTAACCCAAATCAAGATGCCCTTAAGGTCACAAATGACTGACACCCATCTAGAGGATCAACTGAAAATGCGGACCTCCATGCTGCAACCAAATATTCAAATGCTTTCCAACAAAAAGTAGACACAACAAAGTCATTAAAAGGTGAATTTTAAAATTAACAAATAGTTTTCATTTTTTGAAATTATTAGGTACATAGTTAGATTTTTATAAAATAATGTATATTTTTAAGTATATTTAATTGAAGTTTCTTGAGTACGGCCATATTTGATTACAGCTAAATTAATGTGGTTTTCCAACACAAAAAGGTTCCCTACCCCTGGCCTAGGCCAAGTTTGGTTCTGATACATACTTAGGGCTATAAATTATTCCTCATTAGCCCCACCAATAAATGAAGTTTCATTTTATGGTCTGATCATGTAGTGTTATTTGTTGAGATGAGACTCTATTCTATAGTGATTCTATAAAGATCCATTCTCTGTTGGTTGAGAGATAAAGAAGAATGTGTTTGTTAGTCTTTTTGTTTGCCTGTGTGTTTTTGCACAAGGATGTGTATTGAGTCCATAGGAAAGAACAGCTTTTTGACATATAACCAGTGAGTGTTTGCATTTCTGTATGTACATTTTGGCACACGGCTATGGTTCTAGGCCAGAAGTTAAACACTCTCTGTGTATCTATAGTTCATATTCTCATTTTGAATGTGAAATATTTCCTATTTTCAAAGCATATTAATAAATTAGATGCAAGTCTCTTAAAATTAAGAACTTTCTGATTGGTTTACAGAGACTGATAGATTACATTATTTAAAGTAATAGTGCCAGAGTTTCCAGAAAATAGTGAAACTAAACTAAATGTCCCAGCCTTTTAATTAAAAAAAAAATTCCCTTTTCACAGAAACCATTAACTTAGAATCATTTTTATATAAGAATCCAGATTTACATAACCAAAGTGTTTTGATGATTTTAATTTAGAAACAGCTATGCTTCACCCTGATCCCCTTGACCTTAATGGTATGGAGTTTAAAACAATAATATTTAAAACTATGTAAAAACATTTTTACCAATGCTGCATAATAACCACATGACTGCACGCTATGCATGTAGACAAACATATATGTATGAATATCACAAACATTTACACATTAACCTGAATATTATCAGCCAATTCTAAGACCCAGGATGATGTGGATTATTACTGATGGAATACTGTATTGTTTGCTACTGCTAAGAATAATCAGAGAGCATGCACACCGTAACCTCAGTGCTAGCAGGGGCTTCACAAGAGATCATTCTGATCTTTGCAAAATGCATTCATGAGGTTATCCTTAGTCTGAGAGTCTAGCATGTCTGGATTTTTCACTTGGAATAGATGCATGTCTTAAGACAAATTTTATTGAGGTATAATTAATAGACAGTAAAATGCACTCTAAGAACATACTTTGAAGAGATATATTTTTATAAGTTTAATATATCTATATTTTTAGAGACTCTTACTGTTTCATAGAAGACATTTTCATTAGGTAGTACTTGAAAAGAAAATGAAGGTAACTAACAGTAGAGGACTCTAGTAACGACTCTCCCAGATATAAATAGTGTCCACACCCCCTTGAAGAAAGAGAATACATGAAGTCACACTGAAGAAAAATTTAAAAGAAAACACCAGAGTTGTTATGAACCTATAGTTAATATTAGTATTTCTATGAATCCTGATTGCCTATCTGTTAGTATTCCACATAATGAAAAACTGGTTAAAAAATCCTGAACTGAGGCAAAACAGAACAAAACTAGAGACTTAAGACCCATGAATTGATTTTTCTTTTTCTTAGTTAGGTTTTTGGTCACTCTTTTTCTATTTCTTTTTCTAATGTGAATGATCTCAAGGCAAACATAGACCTCTGTTCAGAATGAGTTTCAGGTGATTTTTGTCTCCCTTTTTGTTGGTGATTCTAGAGAATATGTATTGCTTTTGCAGTAACTACAAAGTAATGCATGAAAAAATTATTGATTTTAATTAAAAGTTTTATTAATTTTAATTAAAAGTATTATACTTTTAATGATAATTATTATTAAAGAGAGAGATTAGTCATCATTTGCCCTCCTGACTTTGGAAAGGGTGTATTACCTCAAACTCCTGGGCTTAAGCGATCCTCCTGCCTCAGCCTCCCGAGTAGCTGGGACTACACAGGCATGCACCACCATGCCCGGCTAATTTTTTCTATATATATTTTTAGTTGTCCAGATAATTTATTTCTATTTTCAGTAGAGACAGGGTCTTGCTCTTGCTCAGGCTGGTCTCGAACTCCTGAGCTCAAACAATCCACCTGCCTCAACCTCCCAGAGTGCTAGGATTACAGGCTGAGCCACCATGCCCGGCCTAGATATTTGAATCAACATTTGAATTGACAAAATTCCAGGAACAGGGTAGATTAAATATTCTGAGAAACTCTTCTTAAACACATAAACAACGTCAGACTAAATTTTGAAAACTGTCTTTATGACATGTGACTGAAGCCAGAAACAACCATAAATCCCAAATCAGGTGGCTTAGTGGAGCACTGGAAGGTGGCATTTGCCTAGAGGGCATCTGGCAGTCCTTGGTGACCTAAAGCCAGAGATTTTGTCTAGTTTTTAGGATTCTTTATGCATTCAACAAATATGTATGGTGCCAGACAGCATTCTGGTTAATGGAGATAGAGTAAAAATGAACCATAAGAGGCATGAAACTTAAATTCCAGTCCCTTCCAGATGTCACATATTTGGGGTCTCCACATCTGGTCCCCAAATTGCTTTAAAGTAGTAGTTGCCAAATTCTATCTTGTTTGCCTTGCCCCACTAGAATGCAAGCTCCAGGAGAGCAGGCAATTTTTGTCTTTAAAAGCTTTATTGCAATATATTGAGGTATGATTGACATGTAAAAAACTGCACACATTTTAAAGTGTACAATTTAAATTTATCACCACAATCCACATAATGAACATAATCATCACCCCAAAAAGTTTCTTCATGCTTCTCTTTAATCCCTCTCCCCACTTTTCCCCCGGCATCCCATTCCCAGGGAACCACTAATGTGCTTTCTGTTACTACAGATTGTATTTTCTAGACTTTTATATAAACATAATCATATAGTATCTACTCATTTTTATCTAATGAGAGCTAAGGCTTTAATGAGTCCCAAGTGCACCCTTGAGGCCAAGCAAGGTGAGAAGTTGAACTAAAAATACCACTCTTTCAAACCCCCATCTGTGAAAATAAAGCCTGTACTTCTAAAAGGTTGAGAAAGAACTCTGCAAGTAATTGCCTGCAATCTGTACCTAACTAACACTTCTGCAAGCAATAACCACAGTCCTCAGGAAGCTACATATTATCTGTGCTTATTAACAGCTGCCACGGAATCCTGATCACACAGTATGTGCTACCGCTAATCTGAACATATTTGTGATTAAAATCTTAAGCAAAGACAGTGGCCAATCAGGTTAAACAATCGTATAATTTGGTAAACAACCTACTGTTACTTTTCCTTATGCTTCTCAACAGCCCTCCTCCCAAATCCTCAAGGAGTCAGTGTCTTGATTGGCCTCCATGTATATGTCTGTAATTAAAGTTTTCCCACGTGCTTATTCTCTAACTAATTTCTTCATTTATTGCAAGTTTCACCCTGTTAGGAAAAAAAGCTAAAAAAGGTAAAAATCTTTTTTTTACTAATAAGATAAAACCTGCAATGGATGAAGATAAAAACAAAAGATCAAACGAACTAAAATTCTGATCACTGAAGATATTTCCTTGCTTTGTTCTTAGATTGAGGTGGAAGAGAAAAAGAGAAAAATGTGTTCCCTGAGAAGTCCATACAAGTCCAGACTTATAAAGACTGGAGACCTGAATTCATTCTGTGTGTGTTGTTCAAAATATTTCAAGCCAAAATACCAGGCAAATACAAAAAGAAAAGCAAGCATGGTTTCAGTGATACTAGATGAAACAGATGTTAAGGCATTACTAAATACTGCCACATATTAATGTAAGGGTGAATTCCCAGGAAGTTAGAAAAGTTTTAAACTTAGACACACACAGTCAATTAACTTGAAAACACGTAAAATAAAAATTGAAAACCACATGAGAAAATAGACAAATTTTACCATCAGAATGAGCAATCATTAAGTTATGCTAATAAAAAATCAGTGAGTATATAAAATATCTGAATAAATTAACTAGTTTGACCTAACAACTTTTTATAAAAACCTGTACCCATAGCTAGATATAGAATAACTAATTTAATCATAAATAGAACATCTACAACAACTGATTATGTACTAGGCCATAGAAAACTCTCAACCAATGTCAAAGAATTAATATTACAAACAATCTCTGATTATAACTGAGGTTAGAAAATAACAACCAAAAATTTTTTTTAAAAATTCATGTAGAAATTTAAAAATATATTTCTAAATAAATTTTGGGTAAAAGAGAAATCATGTTGGTAGCCAAAAAAAAAAAAAAAAAAAACTAAAACCTTAGTACTGAACAATAGAAATTCAACTTAAAATCTTGGAATGCAGTAAACAGGGACTTAGAGAAAAAAAAGGCATAGTCTTAGGTGACTATTTTAGAAAAGTTAGAAAAGACAGATTCAAAATTAATAAACTCTGCACCTAACTAAAGATTATTTGGGGGTTGAGGGAAGGAGAATAAATCCAAAGAATTAAGGCAAAATGAGAACAAAATTAATTAAACAGAAAAAAAGATAGAATGGGTAAGACTAACATAGTTCAAAAGTTAATTTTTCAAAAAAGAAGTAAAAAAGTACTTTCAAGATTAATCAAGGAAAGATAAGGCAAATAATTAAGTATATTCAGAATGTAAAAGAACAAAAAGGATGGAGCAGAGATGATAAAAGAGAATACATTAACAGCTTTATGTCAACAAATGTAAAAAACTTAGGTGTTATTGGTATTTCTAGAAAAAAGTCAATGACCAAAAATGACTCTAGAAGAAATAGAAAATCTAAATAGCTCAATAACTGTTAAAGAACTAAATCAGTATTTCATATTTTTCCCATATAGAATACACAGGCCCACAATGGCTTCACAGGCTAGTTTGACCAAACATTGAAGGAATTGATAATTACCATCTTACATAAACTCTCAGAGAACTGAAAAGAACAAATACCCATATAATTCATTTCAGTAGTATACTATTACTGAAGTCAGACAGGACAGCACATAAATGAAAAATTCCAGGCAAATCTCATTCATGATCATGGATGCAAAAATTCTAAAAGATATAATACTAGCAATAGGCAATACCAGCAATGAAAAAAAATCATGGCCAAATTAATTTGCTAGTTAGTTAGAGACAGCGTCTTGCTCTATGGCAAAGGCTAGAATGCAGTGGCCTCATCATAGCTCTCTGTAACCTCCAACTCCTAGGCTCAAGGGATCCTCCTGTCTCAGCCTCCTGAGTAGCTAGGACTACAGGCGTGTTCCACCATGCCCGGCTAATTTTTTTTTTTTTTTTTTGAGGCAGAGTCTGGGTCTGTCACCCTGGCTAGAGTGCCATGGCGTCAGCCTAGCTCACAGCAACCTCAAACTCCTGGGCTCAAGCAATCCTTCTGCCTCAGCCTCCTGAGTAGCTGGGACTACAGGCATGTGCCACCAAGCCCGGTTAATTTTTTCTATATATTTTTAGTTGTCCTGCTAATTTCTTTCAATTTTTTAGTAGAGATGGGGTCTCGATCTTGCTCAGGCTGGTCTCGAACTCCTGAGCTCAAACGATCCACCCGCCTCAGCCTCCCAAGTGCTAAGATTACAGGCGTGAGCCACTGCACCCGGCCTAGTTTTTTAATTTTATTGTAGAGACAGGGTCTCACTATGTTGCTCAAGCTGGTCTCAAACTCCTGACCTCAAGCAATCCTCCTGCCCCAGCCTCCCAAAATGGTGAGATTACAGGCGTGAGCCACTGTTCCCAGCCATGACCAAATTAAATTTAATCCAGGAATTCAAGACTGGATCAATACCCTGAAATTTATTAATATAATTTCCCACATTAAGGAATTCAAGGAGAAAAAAAATTTATACGTACACTCCCACACATATAAATATAATTATTTCAGTGGATGCAGGTAACACATATAAAATTCAACGCCAATGCCATTCATGGTAAAAATACTTAGCAAAGCAGGAATGAAAGAAAATATTTCCTTTACCTGAAGGATTATATACAAATATCTACAGCATATAGCATATCCAATGGTGAAATACTAAAAGCTTTTACTTAAAAGTCAGGAATAAAAATGACAAGAATATTAGCTATCATTATTTCTATTGCACCCAGTACTGGAGGTCTTAGCAGATACAATAAAACAAGAAAAAAAAAGAGATTGGAAAAGGAAAAAACTGCCTTTTCCCCAAGTGTTTATTATTACCTGTATAGAAAATTCAAAAATAAAAATCTACAGATATAATACTAGATTTTGAGATTCATATTCTTATTAAAAAACTTTATATATGTTTATGGAGCACATATACAAAGACACTAGAAGGCTTTGCATGAAAGATTTAATAAGTTTATCTTCGGGTAGTAACTTTATGAGAGATTTGTATTTTTTTATTACAGCATTTTCCCTAGTGTTCTGCACTAGATTATTTTATATCCTAAGAGAATAATGTTACAAGACATCAAATAAATATGTACAATTTTATGTCTACACACCAGATACAAACAAAAAATGCAATTTAAAGAGATATCTCACAATAGCCAATATATGGAATCAACCTAAATGTCCATCAACAGGTGAATGAATTAAGAAAATATGGTACACATACACAATAGAATACTATTCAGCCACAAAAAGAATGAAATTCTGTCATTTGGAAAAACATGGATTTAACTGAAGACATTATGTTAAGTGAAATAAGCCAGACACAGAAAGACAAATATTGTATGTTCTCACTCGTATGTAGACATTTCTAAAAAATTGAACTCATGGAGATAGAGTAGAATGGTGGTTGCAGACGCTTGGCAGGATAGGAGGGAGGGTGGGATAAAAAGATTTGGTAAATGGGTACAAATATACAATCAGAGAGAAGGAGTAAGATGTAGTATTTGGTAGCACAATAGGGCACCTATAGTTAACAGTAATTTATTGTATATTTCAAAGTAACTAAAAGGTGAAATTGGAATGTTCCTAACACAAAGAAATGATAAATTCTTGAGGTGATGGATATCTCAGTTACCCTAATTTGATCATTACACATTGTATGCTTATATCAAAATATCACATGTACTCCATAAATATGTGGAACTAAAAAAAAATATCATTTAATATTAATAGCAACAGAAAATATAAGGGTATCTAGGAATACATCAAAAGATTCACAATACCTTTCTGAAGAAAATTATAAAAATTAATTGAAAGAAATAAAAAGACTTTAAAAAATAGAAAAACACAACATGCTAATGTTTTAAAGTTTTAACATCAGAAATTAATCTGCTGATTCAACACAATTCCAATTAAAATCTCAAAAAAGATTTTTGTGGAATTTAACAAGCTGATTCTAAATTTATACAGAAAAGAAAAAGGACATACATAGGTAAGACATTTCTAAAGAAAGAGAAATATGTAAAAGAAATTGCTCTACTGGGAAACAAGATTTATTATTAGGCTTTAATAATTCAGATAGTGCAGCACTTGTGCTGGAATAGACCAAATAAAACAAAGTGGAGGCTCAGAAACCTGAGACGTGATGGAGTTACACAGCAAACCAGTGGGTAAAAGAGGTCCTATTTTAAAACAGTAGAACAATTAGTTCTCTTTACAGGAAAAAAATGAAAATTCATCCCTGATACTATATCTTAAAATAATTTTAAGTCAACGAAGTCCACTAGAATAGAAGTGGGAAAACAGGAACGGGTGATTAATTCTGATTGACAGTAGGAAAGTTTTCTCAGGAGAGATGACCTTAATCTGGTTCTTGAAGGATGAAAAGGATTCTTATGGGAGAGCAACATGGGAAATGGACTTCCAGGCTGAGAGAACAGCAAGATCAAAGTCTCAGAGTGTGAGAGGCATGTTCTGGGAATGGACTAACAGCCAGCCCCACTGAACAGGAAAGAGAGATACAGAAGTCAGTAGCACATTGGTTCTTTATATTAACAGTATTTTTGCACCTATGTTTCACCGGGTTTCTGGCCTTCATTCTGGCGAGAACCAATTATGTTCACAAGAAGGAGATTTTACAAACACAGTACTGCTACATTGACACTCATCAAAAAACCAAATTAAGTACAGCTCAGATATGCAAAAAGAAACCCAAAACATTTTTTAAAAGGTTGAGAGGTTCAAGTTACCTTTTCTCTTTTCTCTTGGGTGCCTTGGTCCTGGTTATTGGCAATTTTGTTGGCCTTGTTGTGCACATTAGGAACGACCTACCATCACAAAAAAAGGGGTGGGAGGAGGAATAGCAAAAGGTTAAATGCCATAGTCATTACAGTTCTTAACATATTTTTTTAAATAGCTAAAATCTTACCTAACTTTGTAATTTTATCTAAACAGTAAAGATAGGAGAAATACAATTCAAGGCAAACAGTAAAACTTGGGAAACCTGAATAAAGATATATAGACCTAAAATATTATAAAAGTATATATATATGCCATGAGGGCATATCAATTCACACATCTGTGTGTGGGGGTCCAGAAGTGAAGATGAAGAAGGTTACGATACTAATTGTCATCTAAGCATCTCATTTCGCAAGATAAAGTTTTAAGGGTGACCTAAATTAATTCCTAAAACATAGGCTCATTTATTTGATAGATTTACCTTATTTATCACTCAATAAATATTTCACTATCACTGTTAACATAAGGATGGATTACAAGTCTATTTCCATCACTGAATAAGCTCAATGAGAGCAGAAATCTAGTGTTGCTTTTCACCATTTTCCTGGTGTTTTGAAAGGGCCTAACACATAGTTGGCTCAGTAACTATAAATGAATGAAGCAGCTCAGTTTCAAAAAATTTTAATTCTTAATGGTGCAAACAACACATTAGTTTTTGACTTACTTCTTTTTGTAAAACTACCTGTGAAACATCTTAGGAAATTATAAAATTTTTAGTGATTTTTTTTTTTTTTAAGGTTCTTCAAAATGACTAACACAAATAATCCTGGTATAAGATCTGAAGACAGACACAAAGATTAAAAAGTATAATAAATCTCTTTGCTCAGAAAATGAAAGGATTGCCTGCCTAGAGATAATGAAAGACAAAACAAGGGCTGGGCGCGGGGGCTCACGCCTGTAATTCTAGCACTCTGGGAGGCTGAGGTGGGTGGATTGTTTGACCTCGGGAGTTCGAGACCAGCCTGAGCAAGAGCGAGACCCCGTCTCTACTAAAAATAGAAAGAAATTATATGGACAGCTAAAAATATATATAGAAAAATTAGCTGGGCATGGTGGCGCATGCCTGTAGTCCCAGCTATGCGGGAGGCTGAGGCAGGAGGATCCCTTGAGCCCAGGAGTTTGAGGTTGCTGTGAGCTAGGCTGACGGCATGGCACTCTAGCCCGGCCAACAGAGTGAGACTCTGTCTCAAAAAAAAAAAAAGACAAAACAAGAAATCTACTTCTCTATAAATGAAATTTAAGAATAAATTTCTTCATTTTTAATATAGAGTATACAGAAATAATAGCAGAGAAATATATGTCTGTAAGCATATCATTAGCAAAATTTAGAAGACAAAATACTCAATAATACTACATCGTTTAGAAAACTAGAAGACAGCATATTTCTTGTCCAGGTAAAAATATATTCTTGCATGATTAATATGTAAAATATGCATGTGTCCAAAAAATTAGATGCCATTATAGACCAATGGTATTAGGAAGTAGAACTGGAAGATAGGAAGAAAGAAAACAACAGAGGATTATAAATTTAATGAGGTGAAGAGATGACCTAATTTCAAAAGGATTTGTTTTTAAATATGCGGAAAAAAATACATGCTGCTTCTGTGAAATGCAGTTATGTTATTAACTGGAAAAAATTACCTTGGCATAAAAACTTTCTATGGGTCCTACTCTCAAATAAGCATTGGCCAAGTAAATCTAAGTGGATATGCACATTTTTCCAACATGCTGAAAATACACTTGAGAAAGTCAGAAGAAGCTCAAACAGGTAATGTATTGGTGATGCTCCTAAAGTAGCTGGTGATGCACACATCTAAACACTACACCACTCAGTTCATGATACTGGGGATTTGTATGTGACCAAGGCACTTTTACACATTGGTCTTATAATGGGCACAACATTAGGAAATGACTTCTTTTTGGGTTTCAAGGAAAGTTCAAAATTTGACTAGACAAAAATGATTAAGCATTGCCTGTATTTTCTGTTCCTGGATAATCAGTACTACTTGCAAAGATATGAAACTTGATTTTTTTTTCATTTGCCTCACGCAATAAGAATCACTTTGCAATGAAAGCAAAGTTGAAAATGGAACAAGTCATGAGCAGAGTAATTAACACCACCAGTGCCTTATGTTCCCTTGGCTAGGACCACAGATAGATCAATGCCTGATGAACTGAAAGCATGACGTGGCAGTCTGTTACACTACGTAGGGGATAAGTGACTTGAGCATGGCATGATATGACATGATGCTGAAGAGACATTGAAAGAAATTGCACTGTTTGTGTCATCCAAGCAAAAACATCTACCTCAGCTCACTAGCAAAGGCTGCATTGAAAGCCTGGCCTTTTGGGTTGACTTTAAAATCTAATTAAATGCTTTGAATATTTTTTTGGCAGGGCAGTCACAGCTGGCAGCATAAATGTATAATTTGATTGACTCATTCTCGCTCAAAATTGTTGATTTGGAAGTATAATTTGGCAAAGAATAATTTGGCCAATTTTCCTACTGAACTCAGTTTCCAGAAATAAAAATGATGGCCTCAGCTACATCCTCACAACATTACAAGAGTGAAAAACTGGATTCCAAACATTCTTATTGAATTTCAAATTTTATGAAAACGAGAGGACTTTATTCAGTTCACCTCTCTCAATTAGTCTTGATGGTGTAAACACAGTGCTAAGAATGGAAGGCCCTGCACTGCAATGCAGTGCGACACAGCAGAGGTGGCCAGGGGGGATGGAGGCCGCAGCCCACTGTGCACGGGCAGGTTCCAAGTATGCAAAATCATCACACCCATGTCCCCAACCCTGGGGCAGCCAACCATCTCTTTGCACAGTTTGCTGTACAAATATTATTTTCTGTATGTCTTGACATACAAAAGGTTGGAAAGCATTACGTAACTATATTGAAAAGCAAACACTTTTTTAAAGTAAGCAAAGTTTTTATACTGTTCAGATGTGCATGTTTGGAACAGCTATCTTCCATTATAGAATCCTTCCAGTTAAAGGAGTTAAGGGTGACATTTCTGCTGCACGTTGCAATGTAAAATATACATCCTGCCAGTGACATCTTCATATCAGAGTTCCAAATCTATACCAAAGGAGTAATTAATTACAGAAGAAAATTTTGATGATGAAACACTGCTTTTTTAAAAACTTGGAATCTCCACCTTTAGAGCATACAACAATATAACATGTCAACACATTTGTATTTTTATATGCTTTAATAAACACACAGAACAATTGATAGTATCTCTAGAATTTTTTGATATTTGACCTTCTTTACCTTCAAAATATTTTGTAAACAAGGTAACCGGCTCAGAAAAGTTAAGTAAGTTGCCTCCAAGTTAACAAAGCTGGTATAGGGAATCAAGGAATTGAAAACAGGTCTGTTTGATGCTACAGCCTGTGACTTAATCCAGCATGTACCATAATGACTCAAATGTGACCAGGAGATCAAAATTCAAGGAAGGCCGGGAGCGGTGGCTCACGCCTGTAAATCCTAGCACTCTGGGAGGCCGAGGCGGGTGGATCGCTCGAGGTCAGGAGTTCGAGACCAGCCTGAGCAAGAGGGAGACCCCGTCTCTACTAAAAATAGAAAGAAATTATCTGGACAACTAAAATATATATATATAGAAAAAAAAATTAGCAGGGCATGGTGGCGCATGCCTGTAATCCCAGCTACTCGGGAGGCTGAGGCAGAAGGATCGCTTAAGCCCAGGAGTTTGAGGTTGCTGTGAGCTAGGCTGACGCCACGGCACTCACTCTAGCCTGGGCAACAAAGCGAGACTCTGTTTCAAAAAAGAAAAAAAAATTCAAGGAAAAAAACTGGGAAATTGAAGTTAATGACTAAGTTTTTAATGAAGCTAATACTCTTCTAAGCAATGGTATAACAATGAAAATATACAGAAAAATACTTAGAGGCAAAGCTTGGTCCACAGATATAGAAGATATTGTTAAACTTTTTGAAAATATGAACTAAAACTTACTCTTGGAGTGGGTGACAAGCTCTGGACAACGAACACCACAGGGTTTCCCGCACTCTTAATGGCCTCAACGGCTTCTCTGTGGGAGGCATTCTGCAAATCCACTCCAGACACCTAAAACACAGAGGCAGTTTATTTCAATTAGAAAAGCACTAGCTGTGGTGGATGGGTTAATTCAAAATTTATGTGTATTATCTACTTATGAGAGCAGCCAGAGTCTAATGAATTAGACTACAGCCGGAGGAAAATAAGATTGGGCCATAAAAAAGCTTTGCTGTTTTTGGAGAATATGTTCAAGGAAAATGTTTCACCTTCAAGAAAAGTAAACAAGACAAATATATTAATAACAATATCCCTGGTTGAGTAACTCAGTCAGTAACAGAACCTTAAGATGACTGGGATCGGGGAGAGGGAGGGAGGAAATCTCTATGGACTTTTATCATCTCTCCATTCAACTGAGAGGAATGATATTTTACGCAAATTGCTTATTATCACAAAGGAGTAGCTGAACATTTCTCAAATTGTATTAAAAAAGAAGCATAAAAAAATCTTCAGGTTCTTTTACTAAAACTATTCTGTGTTCAGTAAATTTGGGTTTCTCATTATAGAAATCTCAGAGAATCTAACTTGCTAACGTGCCCATAAATCTCCAAGAGCGCTCTGTATTTCCTAAACATATGTAACAGAACTACTTTTTCAAACCTGTAATGTAACAAAGCCTTGGTAAATGTTGGGGTGGCCTATGGTCAGTGGATGGCAACAATCTGTGGATACTACTTTGCTATAAAAGGACCAAAGAAATAAGAATGTAGGTGGAGAGGGATGTGGGATCAAGGGAGGTTTTTAGATAGAAGGTATTACAGCAATAATGATGCAGTGGAGAGAAAAAAATGATGAGGAAGGAGAGAGAAGTGACAACTGTAAGAGCAATATCCTTGGACAGTCAAGGAGGAATGATTTCTGCTGCACACATTAGAGATTGGCTTTAGAGAGAGGCACAAATCTACTTCCTCTGTTGTTAGAGATGCAGTTAGAAGATTGGTATGAACAGGAAGCAAGGGGAAGTTCCCTCTGACAGCCTCTATTTTCCCAATAAAACCTGAAACTAGGACGATAAACTCAGAGTAAGACTGAAAAAAGAAGTATAGGAGATTTGAAATATTAATAGCTACCTATAAAAGTAGGAGACTAGAGGAATATTATAGGACAGCAGGGATGAACTAAAGACCCACGTGAGGGGGTGGGTCGTGAATTTCAGATGTTACTTTCTCTAGCCATGCCAGAGACCTGGAATAAGCAGAATCGCACTTGACTAGAGTGTGGTTCTCCTAGGTAAGTTCGGTGAAAGGAAGGAGGACTAGAAGAGTTGGAAGTATGTGCAAGGGAGAGACAGAATGGTCAGCCCCTGAAGGTGAACAGGTTGAGGAGGAAAGTGAGCATACGAGAAGCTTAGGGACTCGGATGTGAGTGCCTGTGATATGATATGATATATATTAATACTTGGTCTTCGCCCTTGTTCCAATCACAGAGTACCTAAACCCCTTAAAATTTCCTAGGTGACAGCAGTGTCTTCTGTTATTCATAAAGACCCCATTCAGATCACACCTGAGTTTATGATAATGAGGTAGCTTAGGGTAGAGCTCTTAGAAGCCAGTGACCAGAAACACCAAGTGATTAGAGAATTAGAGGGTTGGAACTTTCAGCCTCTACTCAGAGGGGTGGGGAAGGAAGGGAAGGTGGGGGGCTGGAGATAAAGCTCTGTAAAAATTCTTAAACGACTGTAAGATTCTGGGTTGCTGAACACGTGGAAGTGCCAGGAGGGTCGTGCGCCTAGAGAGGGCACGTAAGTTTACACCACCCCATAACTTGCCCCTATCCATCTCTATATCTGGCTGTTCATCTGTAGCCTTTGTAATATCCTTAATAATAAACTGGTAAGTGTATGTAAGTGTTTCCCTGAATTCTGTGAGCTGTCCTAGCAAATTAATCGAATCCAAAAAGAGGGTTGTGGGAACCTGTTTGTAGCTGGTTGGTCAGAAGTAGAGGTAACAATCTACTACCTGTGATTGGCATCTGCAGTGGGGACAGTCTTGTGGGACTGAGTCCCCAACCTGTGGGATCTGACACCAATTCCAGGTACATAGTGTCAGAATTGAACCAAATTATAACACATCCTGTTGGTGTCCACTGGAGAACTGGTTGGTGTGAGGGGGAAAAAACCCATATCTGGTCACAGAAGTGTTCTGTGTTGAGTGTGAGAGTAAAAGGAAAATGTCTGTGAGAATGTGGAGAAACTGAATCACTCATGCATTGCCAGGTAGAATGTCCAATGGTATAGACATGCAAACAGTTTTACAGCTCTTTTCAAAACTAAAAATGGACTTAGCATAAACCCCAGCAATTACATTCTTGGGTATTTATGCCAGGGAAATGAAGACTTATTTTCACTCGGGAATTTGTATATAAATGTTTATAGCAGCTTTATTTATAATAGCCAATAACTAGAAACTACCCAAGTGTCTTTCAATGGGTCAATGTTAAACAAACTGGTACTTCCATATCATGGAATGGTAGGTATTGCTATAGTTGGAATGTATGTATTCCCCAGCCAAAAATTCATATGCTGAAATCTTCACCCCCAAGGTGAAGGTACTAGGATGTAGGACCTTTGGGATGTGATTAGGTCGCGAGGGCTCTGCCCTCAAGAATGGGATTAGAGTGGCCTCATAAAGGAGGCCCAAGAGAGCTAGTTTGTCCCTTCCACCACGTAAGGGCACAGTAAGAAGGCACCGTCTATGAATCAGAAAGCAGGTGCTCATTCTGCCAAGCCAAGCACAATCTGCCAAGGCCTAGATCTTGGACTTCCCAACCTCCCGAACAGTAAGAAATAAATTTCTCTGTTTATGGTATTTTGTTGCAGCAGCCTAAATGGACTAAGAGAACTACTCAGCAATAAAAAGGAATGAACTATTGATACACACAACAAATTGAATGTACCTCAAGGAAATCATGCTGAGTTTTTTTTTTTAAAGGCAATCTCAAAAAGATACATAACACATAATTGCATTTATGTGACAACT
Organism: Lemur catta; assembly: GCF_020740605.2. Classification (NCBI taxonomy): domain Eukaryota; kingdom Metazoa; phylum Chordata; class Mammalia; order Primates; family Lemuridae; genus Lemur; species Lemur catta. The sequence goes on from NC_059130.1 coordinate 79,384,391, forward strand.
GTGAAATAACATAATTACAGACATGGAGAAACAAATTAGTGGTTGCCAGAGGTTAGGGACGGAGGAGGGAGGGGAAGGGAAGTTTTGTGGTAATGATACAGGTGAGTCTCTTGAATGTGATGGTGCACATGCAAGGTTTGACACGTGATAAAATTGTATAGAGCTACAAACACACACAAATGAATGCATGCATAACTGGTGAAATCTGAATAAACTCTATGCATTGAGCCAATGTCAATTTCTTAGTGTTGATATTGCAGCACAGTTGTGTAAGATATTAACATTTGGGAAGCCTGAGGGAGGGGTACATGGGACTTCCCTGTACATTCCTTTGTAACTTCTCTCTATGGATCTGTAATTATTTCAAAATACAAAGTTAAGAGGAAAACAGATAAAACAAAATACAAAATCAATATTTAAAAATTAAGTTCAAATAGATCAGTCATCAAAGTAAAAGATGAATTAATCTCACTTATTTACTCGATTATCAATTTAGATTTTAAAAAAGCAAAATGGCAGTTGTATGTTGCTGACAAAAACTACAACTAAAACAAAATGACAAAGAATGGTGAAAAGGAAGGAATTAAAAAAATGTACCATGTAAATTACTAACTAAAAGAAAGCAGGATTACCAATATTAACAAAATAGAATTTAAGGCAAAAATTAATTAATAGGAATAAAGAGGAAAACTACATAATGTCAAAAACAAATCACTAAGGAGATATGAAGTTCTATGAAGCTAACAACAAAACCTTTAATATATACAGCAAAAACAGAATCACTAAGAATAATGAACAAATCCATAATCACAATAAGAGACAAAAACACACCTCTAACTGAAACTGAGGGGGAAAAATTTGGCAAGGATATAGAACTCCTTGTGTGTTTATTTAACTGCCTAGTGCATCCACTTGGATGTCAAAAGGGCACCTTAAACTCAACATACCCAAAACGTGTCTCCCCAAATCTGCTCTTCCTGTAGTCTTCCCTGTCTCAGTAAATGGAAATTCTACCTTTTATTCTTGCAGCTAAAAAGTTTTTAAATTATCTTTCACTCTTTTTCTCCTCTGCATTCAATCTGTTAGTAAGACGTGTTGTTCTCCTTGCAAAATAGACCCACAATCTGACCATGTCTCATTATCTCCATTGCTCTCCTGCTGGTCTGGGCCATAATTGTGATTGTGTCTCTCCTAAATGACTGCAACAGCCTTCCAGCTGAAGTTCCTGCTTCCACCCGTTCCCCAGAAGTGAGAATACTCCTTTTAGGCATCATATATGTGCTCACAACTCTCCAGCAGATTTCCATGGCGTTTAGGGCAGGTGTTCCAGGCCTCCCAAGCTCTGCACGAGGTGGTTCCTTACTCCGCAAGCCTTGCCTCTCCTGCCTTACCCTGTGTTCACTCCACACCAGCAACGCTGGCCTTCCTGCTGCTCCCTGAGCACACATCCAGGAAAGCTCCTACCTCAGCTTCCTCACTTTCTTCCTCCCCGAAAATTTGTCCCAGTATCATCTTCCACAACAAATCTATTAAAATTCCAACTAATGCTTTCATAGCACGCTGGCACTCCTTACCCTTCTCCCCTGCTTTATTTTTCTCCCTAGCTACTTATTACAATCTAACATTCTACGGATCACTTATTTTCACTCTCTATCCCCGCCCCCACTATCATGTAAACACCATAAGGGAAGGGGCTTTTGGTCATTGTCTTCACTGCCATATTATCAGCGGGCTTAAAAAAATTTTTAAGCATTTTGCAGCACAAATATAATTCAACATTTGCATATACAGAACAGCTTTATGTAATTCTTTGATTTAATCCTCACAAAAATGCTATTGGGTCTAAAGTCTCAGGTGGGTCAAATAATTTGTCTAAGAATACATAGTAAATTGAAAGGACAGAGTCCAGCCTTCATGAACTCCAGGGTTCTTTCCTTTCTGTTAGAACTGAAACACCATGGCTGATGGTTAGCAGCATATCAAGAACAAGCAGACTGTGATTGGAGATACCTACTGTGGTGCCACCCAATAAACCCAATGTAAAGAAATGTATCACATTCAGACCTCAGGGCATTCTCAGTGCTTTGATGTGCCTTTAAAACTTGGCTCCTACAAAGCCTATCACATGCAAACCATGGATCCACCCTTCCCCCAGTGGGGGGGTCAACTCCTTTTTCTAAACAAGCATAGATATTACACTGACACACAATTATAAAATTTAGAGCTTAAAAACAAAAATTTAGAGCTCATTAAAGACTGTGGGAGAAACATAATGCCCACCATCTGCCCCATTCTATATAGAGCCCTTTGTTAGCTAAATTATTTTTTTTTGCAATCAACTGAGGTTTTTGTTTTATCACTTTATTTGCTTACCCTGTCCTACTTCAGAAACTTGTAAATTGTGCATACAACGTACAAACTAAGGCATATAAATAGAGCACACTAATTGTACACACATACTCCCCAACAGAAGAAAGGTCTTCTGGGTATGTTTCAAACAAAAATAGAACTTTAATATCATTTACCTCAAGGATTTTATCTCCAGTTTTAAGTGCATTTGTTTTTCCTGCTGGACTGTCTTCTAAAACTTGTTTGATAAATATACCTTTAAGCTCCTCTCCATTCTTCAGGCGTTTTATAACAGTTTGTCCACCAACAATACTGATACCAAGAGACACATTGGGTTCCCTAAAAATCTCAACACTATAAAAAGAAAAAAACAAAACTCACTCATTAACAAGTTAATTTAATCTGTTAGGCTGTCACTGTAAGTATTTAGCTTGTACCAAATCCTTGTGACATATTTTATTATATAAAAATAAATTTTCTAAATATGTTTTTTAAATGTTATATAAATTTTACCTAGTTCCAAAATTATAAGATGCTATAAATAATTCATGATATGCAGAAGTTTCAACTGTGAAATGGATAGATTTCTAAAACAATAAATATAACTCAATATTCAGAGAAGATTTAGTTAGGCCTTAGTGTTCCCATCTCTTATTACAATATATTTTCTGTGATTAGTCCCTTCCATTTATATCCACAATGTTAGCAAAGAATGGACTGAGGAAATAACAAATGGGTGAAAAAAATCAAGAAAGCCACATATATCATTTTGGCAAAAAAGCAGAGACTTTCTGAATAAAATTAATTTGCCACTGAGAGGCTCATTGCCCAAGCTGCTTTTCCCAGTCAGCAGGTTTAACTCTAGTTCTTTAATAAGAGGACAGATTTTATTTGCTCCTAAGGCTAGAAGGTTTTCGTTTCTTCCTACCTCCATGTCACTTTTAAAAAGAAAATAGGGAATGAAACTTATCCCCCTCAAAGTATTATAGATTGTGCTTCAACTGCAGAGATGTGGCCAATAATTTAAAAGTAAGTCAGAAAATAGCAAAGAGTTTTTAAGACAAAACTCAGAATTCAATTACATGAAAAAAACACGTTGGATGGAGGTGGTGGAATTAATAATGCATAAAGATTAGAGACAGTAGCTAAAGGAAGACTTTTTATCATCTTAAAGTGCAGTCTTGGTGAGTTCTTAAAACTACAATGAATCCAAGGGAAGATGGGTTTCCAACATATTCTGTTAGCACTAGCTTGGACTTCCCCCCACCAGGGGAGGAAGGCAGAGATAAATTGATATATACTAGAAGCTTCAGCTATTGTTGCTGTCTAGAAAAAAGCAGCTTTATTGTATTCAAGGCAGCTTTATCTGACTTGCTTAATAACACAGTGATAAACTGTACTTGGTCCATCAGTTTACTACCATACAAGGACATCTGTAAATTGCTTTCTCTGCAAGAGTATCAAAGATTTTCCTAATACTGGTTATAGTTTTTTGTCTGGCTAAAAATCTCTAGATAAGACAAAATGAAGCTAAAATTTAGGCCAGCTTCCATGTAATTATCCCAGTTCCTCAACCATTAGAGTATGACTCAATGATGCTCTGTTGAGTTAAAGAAAACAGCAACTGATTAAGCCCCTACTGAGAAAGTCAGTAATGTCATCCACATACATTCTCGGTGGACCCCAGTGGCTGAAGTTTGGAGTTTCTTCTCCTTCACCTTCTTCTCTCTCAGGTAACTCACTGAGGAAGGAGAAAGAAAAAAAATGCACACAACTTACAAGACACGCTGTTATTATTAAAGGTTCTTGGAAAGTTTTGAAATTGCACAATCTGTAAGCAGTTAAATAGTTCTTAATTTTTAAGCTTTTAAAATACACACATCAATAAATATGTAAAGCAAAAATTTATTGCTTTAACATTCAACAAATCCAAATCCCCACCTAGCACCAGAAAATCATAGAATTATTATAAATCTTTTCTTTTTTTTTTTTTTTGAGACTGGGTCTCACTCTGTTGCCCAGACTAGAGTGCAGTGGCATCATCATAGCCCATTATAACCTCAAACTCCTGGGCTCAAGTGATCCTCCTGCCTCAGCCTCCAGATTGGCTGGGACTACAGATGAGTACCACCGTGCCTGGCTAATTTTTCTTATTGTTTTTAGAAGAAGGGGTCTCGCGCTTGCCTTAGGCTGGTCTCAAACTCCTGGTCTCAAGCGATCCTCCCCCTTAGCCTCTCAAATCACTGGAATTACAGGCATCCATCACTGTGCCTCGCTATAAACACTTCTATTGGTGACACTCTAGAGGCTATTTTTTAAAAATATGTGTTTGATTTGTACAATTTCACATTTGTTTCTCTATCAATATATAAAATATATTCCTTACAACTTATTATGGACTGACTAGCTAACAGATATAAATTGACATGTGTCATATATATCAAGTATAAATCAACATACACAGGTAAACATGATACCTCTTTCTAGATTTTCCAGTAACTCTAATCCTAAATAATTGCCGTCATTTATATCTCATGAATATTTTGTATGGTTATGTAATACTTTTCAGTTTACACATTTATACTTAATTAGTTACAAGAGTAATGTGATCTAAAAAGGGTACAGAAAGACATTACCATATATTATCTGGAAGAAAAATCAGGCATCTTAAGTTCAAGTCTAACCTGTACTGTGAAATAGGTATGTGACTTTGGATCATCAAATGAAATATGTCTGATATTGTAAATTGCATTACTCTATATAAAAATGTGGCACCATCTCTTCCATCACAATTGCATAAACACCCTCTAAAGTAAGCACAGCAGGTCATATTATTATTTTACACACGAGGAACTAAGGCTTAGACAAGGCTCAGACATACTACACAACCTCACAAGCTCTCCACATGGGTCCAAATCTGTTTCAGCGCTAAGTTTCAATGCTCCATTTTTCTCTGAACGCTCAAATAAGGCCTGTAAAAAACAGCAAAACTCCACCTTCTTGCCCCTCTATGGACTTTCTAAGATAAAACAGTCTTAAGGCCATGTGAAAAGGAGAAAGCCAACCCAAACACCAGTTAAGAAATTGGGATCATTAATATTTCACTCACTACCAGACATCTTTCTTACCTTAGCCAGTCTAATTTCTCTATGAAAGTATAAAATGCTATCAAAGTATCACAGTATTCAGGGAAAAACAATTTGGCAAATGCTTGCTGGTTACTTATCTAATGTCTTTTTCTCCCCTTCTTCCTTACCAACATAACCCCTCTTTTATTCCAGGTGGCATTATGCCAGCTTTGAAGAAAATACATTTTGTGGACTTTTAGCTAATGGGAACCCTGTTCCACAGTTCTAATCAGTGATATGGAAGCAAAAGTCCTGGGATGAGATTTCCAGGAAAACTCATCAAAGAGAGGGAGAATCAGCTGGCAGAACCCGTTTGCTCTATGCCTTCCCCTTCTTCTTGCCTAAAACGCAGAGGTGATACTAGTGGTGAAGCATCCATCTTCAAGTCCTAAAGAAACAATGAGGACTAAAGCCATACATTAAGGACAACAGAGTAGAAAGGAAGAAGGTACTTACGACCCTGATGACAGTAGCACCATACCATCCTAAAACCACCTTCTTCAAGACTTTTTACATGAAAAAAAAATTAAGCTGTTTGGTTAAGCCACACTAAGTGGGGTTTTCTGTTCACGAGCAGCTGAATGCAATACTTCAATGAAACACCCATGATTCCACCCACTTAAATGAACTATCGTCACTTTACCCTATCACATTATCATTCTTTGCACATGTGCACATATATAGGCATTGGATAGTTGTGATCATAGCACAAACTTTCATATTTTGGTGATCTATGCAATAGTGATAAGGATTAAATAAGATATGACTGGCATCTAACTGAGCCTCATCCAACATTCATTTCCTTTATAATTTTTTAACTTGAATTTATATCAACATTTCCCTAAATATTATCGAAATCTTTTTCATTTTTTTATTTAGTAGTCCCTTAATAGTTCATGGTATTGATGTAATTTATCTGCTATTCCAGTATACAATGAACTTAGATTATATCCTGTTTTTTGAAATATGGACATTACTGCAAGGAATATCTTCATGTTCTGCTATATCTTAGAATTTTCCTTTAAATAATTATTAATTGAAGTAAAATTGAAAACTAAAACCAAAACAACACTGAAATCTTCCTCCTCCCCATTTTCCACTTTCCTGTACCCCAAATCATGATAGGCAGTACAGGGAAAAAAAGGCAAGTATTTTTACTATGGCACATTTATACGATCATTAAAGGATTTAAATGCTTTAGTTTTTTTTTTTTAAACAACCTAAAATAGAAGAGAAACCAAGCCTTAACAAATAATAGGAGCTATTTGTTTTTCTATTTTAAAAAGTAAACACTAAAAATCTCCTGAACTGCCGACTCTCATATATAACTCAGAAGAGACATATTCTGTCTAGAATATGAAAAAGTTTAGCTTTCTTTGATAAAGTATGTAACAAAAGGACTATTCTGGTGGAAGAGACTCACTGACTTTTTCATGGCATGTTACCTTTCTTCTGGGATCTGGGATACACATATTTTATTCAAACTATTGCATATTTAACAAGAGATAAAATTTGTGAAAGCTTATCCAGATAACGTGATTAGTCTTAGAAATACAGCCACAAAAGATGAGCAACTATACAAATTAATGCAATCGCTTTACATTGAGGAATGCATATAATTTTAACCCCAATTAAAGTTTAACTGAGAAAATAAAATACTTATGTACATATTAAGATATAAATTTGCAGAAACATATATGAAACTTTAACAAGGGACTTCTAATGGCAAATTTTATAATTTGTACTGTGATTAAATATGACCAAGAGCTTAATCAGTTAGAATCTCAAATCTTAAAATAACCGAACTTTCCAAATCCACAGAACATACAACACCAAGAGTGACCCTAACGTAAACTATGGACTCGGAGTGATGATGTGTCAGTCTAAATTCATCATTGTGACAAACGTACCACTCTGGTAGAGGGGTAGGCATGGGGTGGGAGGGGGTATATAAGAAATCTCTGTACCTTCCTCTCAATTTTGCTGTGAACCTAAAACTGCTTTAAAAAAATAAAGTCTTAAAAAAATAAACTGAACATTTCATTCAACCAGAGTCTTTTGTTTTGTTTTGTTTTTTGTTTGTTTTTTTTTTTGAGACAGAGTCTCACTCTGTTGCCCGGGCTAGAGTGAGTGCCGTGGCGTCAGCCTAGCTCACAGCAACCTCAAACTCCTGGGCTTAAGCGATCCTACTGCCTCAGCCTCCCAAGTAGCTGGGACTATAGGCATGCGCCACCATGCCTGGCTAATTTTTTCTATATATACATTTTTAGTTGTCCAGATAATTTATTTCTATTTTTTAGTAGAGATGGGGTCTTGCTCAGGCTGGTCTCGAACTCCTGACCTCCAGCGATCCACCTGCCTCAGCCTCCCAGAGGGCTAGGATTACAGGCGTGAGCCACCACAGCCGGCCTCAACCAGAGTTTTATAACCAATTTTTCCCCAAAGGAATTAACCATCCAACAGAAACAATGCTTTTTATTTCAGGCCTTTATAACAAATGCCCAAAGCTATTGTTTATAGATTTGGGGGGAAAGATGGAGTGCCCCATTAGTAAACACGTGGGTATTAATAGTAACACTTGATCAGGATATACAAATTCTTTGCAAATAAAATTTTCAACGTGATACAAAACTCAGATGACTCCAGATACCCAAGGTGACTTTGCGTCTTTAATAATACTTATTCTGATATAAAATTTCTATATATTAAGCTCTACAAGGGTCAAGTAAACTTGGTGCCTGAAAATGATGGAAGCAGAGAGAGCCCTGATTGTGACTACATGATCTCAAGATTTCTTTTTTCTCTATACAGATTATATATGGCAATATTCTGTGACACACCACAGGGGATATGAGCGTTTAGAACCAGGGAGAATAGGCACTGTGTTTGCCAAACTACTAGAGTTACTTATACAGATGTTCTATAGGATTTTGAAGGTGCAAAGCAAATTATTACCTGATATCAGTATATAAAGAATTAGGCGTTCCCTTACATTAACATTTAAAATGACACAGACATTATGCTGAGCAAAAGAAGCCAGACATGATAAAATACATACTGTATGATTACATTTACATGCTTTCTAGAACAGGGAAAACTAATTCTCAGTGTTAGAAAATAAGATTAGTGGTTGCCTGGCACAAGATACACAAAGGGGTGGGGGAGAACTTTCTGGGTGATGAAAATGTTCCATATCTTCATTGGAGTGTAGGTAACATGAAGACATACATTTATCAAAACTCAGCAAACTGTACTTTAAAATTTGTGCTTTTTATTTTAATACGCAAAATAGCGTTTAGGAATTTTGTTACGAAACAGAAGCTCAAGCCATAAGAGTAAGTAGCTTTCTCAGGTCAACTGCCCTTCTCTTCTGGCCTTCTGTAGGTCCTGGATTACTAATCAAAGATCTAATTATATTTTGAAAGGCATTAGTGTAATATTTCTCTGTACCTCTTCTCCTAATGTTTCACATTCATCTTCATCCGCAGTGTGGGCCACAGCTGCAACAGCATGGTAAGAACTGGAAAGTGTCACAGACCCAGGCCACAGCTCCCTGGAAATCTTCCCTTTGTCCTCCCAACTCAAACACTCCAGAGTAGCCCTCTCTCTGAAATGCACAAATTCATTCTCTCCCTTATCCTCCAACTCCCACCAATGCTCTGAATTTACACATAATTTTTGGCAGTTTAATTCAAAAGTAAACCTATTAGATAAACACCATTTATTTAGAAAGCACTAAATGCCAGGCACTTTGTAGGGGCTTAAAATATAACATTAACTCAATTAATCCTTTCCCCAACTACGACGCCCTGCCTCCTGTTTCGCTTCCCAAAGTATCCAATACCTGAAACCACTTCTGTTCATTTGTATCCTATTATATATACCTTACCTATTATACCTTACAATGCAATTTTTTTTTTTTTTGCATTTTAAATACAAGTCTTTCATCTCAAGTTCATCTTCCCAGACTGACACTTTGGCTGGGATTGAGCCTATCTTATTACTTAAAAAAAAAAAAAAAAAAACAAATCTAGGCTGGGCACGGTGGCTCACGCCTGTAATCCTAGCACTCTGGGAGGCCGAGGCGGGTGGATCGTTTGAGCTCAGGAGTTCGACACCAGCCTGAGCAAGAGCGAGACCCCATCTCTACTAAAAAAATAGAAAGAAATTAGCTGGACAACTAAAAATATATAGAAAAAAATTAGCCGGGCATGGTGGCACATGCCTGTGCTCCCAGCTACTCGGGAGGCTGAGGCAGGAGGATCACTTAAGCCCAGGAGTTTGAGGTTGCTGTGAGCTAGGCTGATGCCACGGCACTCACTCTAGCCCGGGCAACAGAGTGAGACTCTGTCTCACAAAAAAAAAAACAAAAAACTACCATCTTTTTGAGTGCTTTAATAAACTCAGCAATAATGGATACCACCCTGGGCACACGTCAGGGCCTATGAACCTATCAGTGTCCCTGCCACCCCCATCCCTGTCAACCTTTTATTAAACATTCACTGTGGGCCAGGCATTATATTCAGCCTCCTATATGTATTGTTTTTCAACTTTATTGACATATACTTAAATAAAATTGTATAAATCCTTTATATGTGTTCTTATTAAACCTGTAGAACTACCTACTTTACAGGTCAGGAAATACAGGTAGTACAAGGGAACCCCTTTCAGGGTCATATAGCTATAAACAACAGGGGACAGACTTGAACAGCCCCCACAATAGATCCAGACTGCAGATCTCCTATGAGTCTGAGAAAAACCCATGTCCCCACTAGGGGCACCCAGATGATAACAGAGATGAAGAAGAAAAAGACTGAAACATGTGAGTTCTGAAGATACAATCTCCAGTGACCTTAGGAAGAGAGAAGGAGACAGTAGAGCCTTCTTTATCAGAGCTTTTGCTTTCTGCAGTTTCACTTTCCTCCGTTTTAGTTACCGGCAGCCAACCACAGTCCAAAAATATTAAATAAAGAATTCCAGAAATAAATAATTCATAAATTTTAAATTGTATGCCATTTTGAGTAACACGATGAAGGCTCTCACCATCCAGCCCCAGACATGAATCACCCCTTTGACTAGAGTATCCAGGCTATGTATGCTGCCCACCCACGAGTCACTTGGTAGATGTCTCGGTCATCAGATCCACTGTCCAGGTATCATTCTATTTTATTGTAAGGTATTCTTGTTAATCTCTTACTGTGCCTAATTTATAAAATTAAACTTTATCATAGGTATGTATGTATTTATAGGAAAAAAACATAGTATACATAGGGCTTGGTACTATCAGTGGTTACAGGTATCAACTGGGGGTCTTAGAACACATGTCCTGAGAATAAGGGGTGCCAGTGTACTCTGAACAAGAGCACCCGGATTCCTTCCACAGTATCATACTCTGCCTGCCCACAGTCCCCTTTCTAGAGATCTCTGCTTTCAAGGTGTATCTGAACTCTTAATACTAGTCCTGTCTCAAAGGTAAGGAGAAGTTGGTGCAAAAGCACAGGGCAAACACCACAGCCATTAAATACCTACCCCTGGTACATATACACACACACTTCTGCTGCGTCCTATACAAAAATCAACGCAAAGAAGAAACTCTAAAATACTATTTGGCACTTCACGACACCCTGATTATCTGAAAGACTATCGTCTAAAGGAATCTATGCATTACTCAGGAAGGCTCCCAAGTGATAATAAATATTCACCTATGAACCTAACTCTATGGGGCATACCCTTAAAGATAAAAATGGGTAATATGATTTACAAGAACTCTTCTGGAACCTGCTAAGATTTAAATATAACCTAAAACTCCGACAGCCAGCCAAAAAACCAACTTCCAACTGCAAGACCTATCTCCTGGACCTAGGACAAAGGTTAGGCTGGAGTCCTTAAATGCCTGTGCCTGCATAAGAAAGCAAGCTTGTCAAAGTACATGCTTTGGAAAAGCAATGAATAAGAATAAAGCATATCTTCCCCCTCAGAAGCTGGAATCAAACTGAGTAAGACACAAATCATGTTCCACTTCCACGTCTGTGCAAGGAAGGAGGGGTGGGTTTGGAAATCTGTTTAGATCTTTTCTAATTCTACAGTTACAATTCTACAGGTTAGAGAAGAAGCCCCATTTCTGAATTCTTTTGCCAGATTCAACTATTAACACTAAGCACAAGTGCAATTTGAAAAACAAAGGTGTCTTATTTGAAACATAATTTTACTATATAAAAAGTCATAAAATATGTTCCTAACTCTCCCACTTCCAGGCATGTCTCCTAAGGAAACGAATCCATTGCTTTATATATCACTGTGTGCTCCTCCAGGGACCACACTGGGTCTGGCAGCACCTTGCCTCTGCTGGTCTGGTTCTGCTGAGCGGAAGAGCAGTTGGGCCTGACTGTCCTTTCCTTTTATTTGGAGACGTGCTATACAGAAGCACAGAGAACAACTTTTTATGCAGTTTCTATCTAACACTCTGGGTAAAGGTCACAGGTTGCAGAACAGAGAAATGCACATCATCAAAGTCTAAAACACTCATATGTCAACACAAAAATCATTCTTCGATTAAGGTTTTAATAAAAACATTTAAAGCCAATTAATCCCACGCTGTCTTTCATCTTTGTTTTGTTTTGCCAAGACCTCCAACTCCTTTGTGCACTTTCTTGTCTCCTGTGCTCCCGTGCCACGCCTCCCTGAACCTTCCTTCAGATGTGCCTCCCTTGTCATACCCCACCCCAAGGCCTACCCTGCCCCACCATCCATCACACTCCACGGAATCTGCATGAACTGTAAGCAAAGCAAGCCACACCCTGACCTCTTCACTCAATGTTCTCAGAACTTCGCCTGCAACAGCTCTGGTTCTCTGCCAAGGATACCACACTCAAGTGGGTGATGCTCGCTCTCTCACTCCCTAGGAAGTTAGAAAAAGAGGGCAAATATTTTTCTAAACTCCTCCCCACCACTAAGCCATTATTCTCCTACTATTATTTCAAAAGCTATTCTCTACTCCAATACCTCTCCTTGTAATGCCGACTTTACTAGCACTTCATTATTCTTAGTGAATAATGACAGGGAAAAAAAAAACAAAAACAAAAAAACCATGGTCATTGGACAAGAATCCCTTTGGATTCCTGCTCCAAGCTACAAAAAGTACCTGCATTTGTACCTTCCTTTCGTTCATGGCACCTGTCTCGGTGCAGGAGGTGAGCTTCTTCCTATCAAACTATCAAAGTTTTCTCTCTCCAGGTGTGTAATGTCCTCCTCTCCCTCCACCATCTCCAGGGACTATGTTGAATCACCTCTTTTCTTACATCTACATATTCCTTTTCTGGATCTTTCCCACAAGCAAATAAAATTCTCTCAATTTATATATGTGTATGATATATATGTATATAAATGTAGTAATATATTATATATGTGTATATATATGTGTGTGCATATATACACATTTAGTTATATATATATATATAAAATTCTCCTCTTGCTTGATCCATTAATATCCTCTAGTTATCTACATAACATGCATTCTATCTGCCTCTTTTCATGATCAGGATTCTCAAAACGTTAGTTGGTTCTTACGATGCCCAATTTTTGACCTTGTGTTCAATTCTCAACCCACTACTCTCTGATTCCACTCTACTGAAATTCCTCTATGCTTACCATGGCATCCATGTGGCTCCAAGCCCCAGGAACACGTCTCTGTCTTATTTACCTTGACCTTGTGACCACACTCTGTGATGACCCTTTTGTTACAATGCTCTCTTCCTTTGGTTTCTATGTCAACCTCTAGCTCATCAATTTCCTTCTACACTTTTTGTTCATTCCACCTCACTCTTTTCTTCCTCCCTTTGTGCCTTAAATATTGCTGCTTTACAGGATTCCAGTCTTGGCCTTATGCTCTTCTTATTGTTTGAGCTTCCCTTGGATGACCATTCAAATTCAAGAGTTTCCCCTACATTTGATCTTGTTCCGAATGATCCACACAAGGACAGACCTCAACAATTTTCCCCAGATTTATGTATCTAATTGATTCTACTTAATTTTGTTGTTATCCTATCAATACCTTAACTATCAACATGTTCTAAACTGAACTCATCATTTTCCCTTCCAACCTGTTCATGCTCCTATAACATCATGTTGAAGAATTAATGTCCCACTATCCATCTAGTTTCCTAGTCCAGAAACACAAGTCATCCTCAACTACCCCACTACTCCCAACACGTAACAAGTCACCAATTCCTACAGATTCTCTAACTCTTAAATCCATCCCCTTCTTAATTTGTACTCAAGTGTATTCACTTGAGTTGTTAAACTCTGAATTAATCGCCTATTCTCTAAGCAAATATCCTATGTAATCATTTCGTACAATACAAAATCGTAGATATGTCATAATCTTATGTATGTGAAATTCTCATAGTACTTGTCAAATACAGATATTATTCACAATATTTTTCTGTATTTTCTAAATGTTCCACCAAAGTCATGCATTTTTTAGAAGAAAAAAGTCCCCCCAAATCTATTTATAATGTGAAAACAAAGACAAATGATATCATACCATGCACTGGTGGCATATCTAGAAGACAGCATCCCTGTGTATGCTGAGGTCTTTGAAACAACTCGCGTCCTGGGGAGCTGATATAAAGGCAAGTCTTGCTCCCTTTTTTGAGTCACAGCAGGAAGGTCCAGCAAGCTAGGACCCTGGACATCATTTGGAATCGTGCCTGAAAAGCAAATCCAGATGACAGTGAACACAAGACGCATTCATTCATCCTTCAGTCATTCAGTGAATAGGTATGGGCACCCACTATGGGCAGGCCCTCTTCCAGGTAGGAGATTCACAATATTAAGTAAATAGCTAAAATAGTTAATATGTCAGATAATGATAAGTACTATGGTGAAAAAAAAAATGAAGAGGAAGAGGGATTGTTCAGTACTAGAGGGTTACAATTTTAAGTATGACCTCACTGAAATGACATTTTAGCAATATTAATATTACTAAAAATCTAACCTTATATCAGATTTTCCCTTATCAACCTGGGCTGTCCCAATTATAGGAATTCTGACATTTCACTGATTTAAAAAAATAATTCCACAGGATAACAAATAACTTTGTAAATTTCAGAATTTTTTTACATTTGTTACCTCATTTAATTCTCACATCAAACTATGATTTAGAAAGAAAAGATACCATCAACCATATTTTACAGACAAGGAAACTCAGGTTAAGGAATTTTGCCAATTTTTACCCAGCAAGTAAAGGATACAGATTGCCATAATTTACTTAAATATTTATAATAAATTTTCTGCCAAACACTTATTAATTTTGATTTCTACATGGGGGGGGTGGTTCATATAAGAAGCCTGAGAAGTATGAGGGGGAAATCTTTGGACTTCTTACATTTGTCCCTAGGTTTAGGTGGTATATTACAGAATAATTGTATTCATACAAAAATTAGAGAAGCTAGTATTTTCTCCTTACATTTGCCCAAATAAACTATAGGGAGCTCCTGTAGTCTCACCACAATCGATCCTGTGTTGATACCTACTATATATAGTAAGCACAGTATAACTACCCTATATAGAAAGGTGTGTTGGCCCATGTATATTATCTATACATACCCTCACACATACATCTACCTAAAGCTAATGCATAAGGTACAAAACATGCAGAGAAGGAGTTAGGCTGTACTATAATGGTTTTATTGTTTAAAAAAAGAGAGGATCTGGGGATGAAAGAGAAAGCTGAGAGGAGTCAATTATGAGTGCAGGCAGGTAGTTTTTTATACGACTAGAAAAAATTTGGAAAGCTATAAGCCAAGTCATGATTACCTCTGCAGACAACTTTTATTTCTTTTTGCTTATCTGCATTATCTTTTTTTGGCAGGTAGACAGGGTATCACCTGATCTTGGGTCACTGCAGCCTCCAACTCCTGGGATCAAGCGATCCTCCCACCTTAGCCTCCTGAGTAGCTGGGACTACAGGCACTTGCCACCATGCCCAGCTAAATTTTCTTATTTTTTACGGAGATGAAGGCTCACTATGTTGCCCAGGCTTATCTTGAACTTTCAGCCTCAAGTGATCCTCCTGCCTCCCAAAGTGCTGGGATTGTAGGCATGAACCACTACACTGGGCCTGTCTGCATTATCTTATTTATCCTCCACAAACACACCTAATTGTTTTTTCTCACACTGCCAAGCATACTATATCTCCTCAAGAGCTTTCCATTTATCGTTGTCTCAGTAGAGGGCTCCTACTTTATTCAATTCTCACTCAAATGCCATCCCACTAAAATAGCCAGCCAGACCACTCCATAGAAAATAGCAGCCCCCCCAAACACTCCCTATCCTTTTACACTGCTTTATTTTCCATCATGCCCCCTACCACATTACACATTAATTTGTTACTGTCTGTCTCAGCCAACTATGGTGCAGGCACCACAAGGGCAATGTATTTCTTTGAAAACTATGTTCTTGGAAGAAAGAAATTTTAAAATTATCACAAATTTTGTGATTAAAACATGATTGAAATGTAAAATGTAAAATGATGAAATACTATTATATAGCGTTCAGTGGTAATAAATAACATAACTTTTATCCAAATTATAAGAAATAAAATGTGTATGCTTATCAAGATTGTGGACATCTATTTTTTTGGTTTGTATCCCTTTTTGTGGATTTTTAACAACATCTGGCAGAACCTAAGCTAGGAAATGTAACAAAGTAAAATTTCTAACGTAGTTTCTATACTTTGTTTTATTTCCTATCAAACAAACGTGAGAAGACACAAAATCTTAAGTATTTTACTTCTGTGGCTAATGGGGAAAGAAGTCAATGCTACAAAATATACCTTTGAGTGTATCCAACATTAATATTGGTGTTCTTCTTTCCTGTATTCACAAATCCACTTAACAAATGTTTGTGGAACACCTGCTACTTGCCAGGAACCATTCTAGGAATTAGAGATAGCTAAGTGTACAAAACTGACAAAATTCCTACTCTTGGGAGTTAACATTCTAGTAGGGAGAGACACAGAATGAACACACAGCATGATTTCCTCAGGACATGGTAAGTTTCAAGAAGGAAAATAAAGCCACAGATGGGAAAAGAAAGAAATGGTTATTTTAGATGAGTAGTCAGGGACCTGGATGGTAATAGGGAATTAGTCCCATAAAAATCTACAAGGAGAGTATTCTAGGTAGAGGTAACAGTGTGAGGAAGAGACCTGATTTGAAAAAGATGGAACTTTACCAATATTTTGATTTGCCACCACAAAATAGCTCTGTTCCTTAGCAATATACTAAGCATAAGAATGGGACCCAGAAGTAGTTGGGCTTCAGAAATAAGAAAAACTCTAAAATCTAAAGTCCTGTGAATGTTACTTGTCATTCTCACCATATCAGAGAATTCTGTGATGATAGAAAACCAAATTACAAACAACATCTTTCCCATCTTATAATTGGGCAGTTAGGTTTTAGGAACAAATAGTAAGCCTTCACACTTTTCTTCTTTTTAAATATTTTATCTATTTGATGGAGGCCTTTATTCTGGATTATCAGGGTTTCTTTGGATCTCAGCTCTGAAATACAACATATTGAAAATCCCTCCCAATTTACTGGAATGTGCAAATTTATCCAACATGCCATCTATGTCATTTTCTCATTTACTGCAAAAAATAACTAGGGTAGACTGTAGAGCCCTGTGGCAAATGGCTAGAGACCTGTACCCAGGCCAGCATAGATCCATGTCTTGCAGGGCACACCTCAGCAATCCAATATAAATTCTTTCTTATCATGTTTCTAAGAGTATGATGAATTGTTCATCAAATGTCTTCCTTAAATCCATACATTTATAGTAATTACTGGGACGTTGGCTTATCAAAAAGTCAGAAATGATCTCTGACTAAGCAATATAGATACTCTTCTAAAACTTTTCCTGTAAGTATCAGCTAACTCTTTCCATTTCTCCATCCTGAACAAATTTTCTAGTAAACTCACTACCACTGCTTTTTATCCCATTTAGAAACTTTAGAATAAGAGTCTAATCAGCTGGCAAGGCAGCAGAGATGGGATGAAAATAATTATCATGCTCAGGTGGGATTAAAGAAAATCTCAGTTGTTTTTCCCCCCTCCTCATATCCCCTTCACTCCCATGCACTGGGGCCCCTATTCCTACAAGACAGTAAAAACAATGCCCCACAGTTCTAGTTTTGCCTATGTCTGCCTCCTCCCCACTGAGGAGGAAGGACCAGGGGTGGGACCAGGACTCGGGCAGGAATGGTCTAAAACCAGAGTTTTCAGAACAGGGAACTGGCTCGATTTGCAGAGCTATTTCCCATCCAGCTTGTTAAATTACACCACTGGGGTGCATGGTTGCTGCAGTTTGTTTAAAACTTTTCATTACCTGCTCCACACAAAGGCTGCCTGTGCCCTTTGCCCAACTGCCTCCTCCATGGACCCTGTCGGTGCACAGGCACACATTTCCACCTCTCCCGGTGCTTGGCACAGTTACACTTTACAGAGCTGTTCACCTAGTGCACCGTAGCACCTAGGAGCCCATAAAACAAATCGCGTCCTCGAGGGCCTCCACAGTTGTTAGGTAATGGCCACAACAGGGGCACAGAGGTTAGAAAAACAGGGAAGTTAGAAAAAATGCTCCTGGATAAAGGGAAATAAATGCCTACAGGAAAGGAATGGGGGTACTTTTCAAAAGGTTTATACTTCGTGAGGTGCAAGAATAGAATGAGAAAATAAAGGCAAGAAGAATCCAAGCAGAAAGGAGATCGGGTTATTGTACAACAGAGCACCTGAAAAAACAAAAGTAAAGAGCTGATACAATGTTGAGTAACCACATGTGAGCAGCATATCACTTTCTCATTCAGCAAATATTTCTTGAGCACCTACTACGGTAACATAAGCAGACACAACCCTTGCCCCCTTGAAGCTTTGTGTATAGTAGGAGACATGCCTGCATATGAGTATGTGCACTGACTCTTAGGAGCAATGACAAATTCATCCAGGCTTCGCTGCAGGCACACTCCAGGGAAGGGCAGTCAGAGACTGAGAAGCAGAACTACTTTCTTTCTGAAATCTTCTGAAATCTTGTAACACTAAATGCACTACTCATTTGGAATCTATCTTGTATGCCGTACGTTATTAATTGTACTAATTTATAGGTTTAGCTTCATAGTCCATGAAGAGTATAAACTCCTTAAAGATACACACCTGCAATTCTAGCACTTTGGGAGGACGCAGGAGGATCACTTGAAGCCACGAGTTTGAGACCAGACTGAGCAACATAGTGAGACCCTATCTCTACAAACAATAGAAAAATTAGCTGGGTGTGGTAGCATGCACCTGTAGTCCCAGCTATTCGGGAGGCTGAGACAGGAAGATTGCTTGAGTCCAGGTGTTTGAGGTTGCAGTGAGCTATGATGACACCACTACATTCTACCCAGGGCAATACAGTGAGACCCTGTCTCAAAAAAACAAAAATAAAAACCCCATAATTTTGGATTAACCAAAGGCTCAAGAATAGCCCTTTATACACAGGTTCTCCAAAATGATTTTTGAATTAATTCTTCTATAGATAAATCCAAAATTATCTGTTACTCTACTGCCCCTCGCCCCACACAGCCCCCACTCCATGTATCTCGTCTATTCCTTTCAATCGTGATAGTATAAAGCAGTCGTTTTCAACCAGCAGCAGCGCTCTCCTCCCCCACCCCCCAGGGACATTTGACAACGTTTGGAGACATTTTTATTTTTGTCATGACTGGCAGAGAGTGTACCACTGGCAGCTTGGCTTAGAGGCCAGGGAAGGTGCTACGCATCCTACGACGCACAGGGCACCCCACCCCCACCACAAAGAATTATCTGGTTCAAAGCAGTGCTGAGACTGCTATAAAGTATAAATGGTAATGGAAGAGATATGGTCTATTCATTCATTTATTCATTTATTTGTGCCATAAATCTTCTCCAAATACATTTAGTAGTCAGAGAACTATAGAAATGTGGTGAATTTTTAAAAGCAGTATACCTGGAAAGTTTTGTGGGGGGAAAAGTCTCATTTTTCTCCTAGTCATGACCTTGACAACTTGGATAGATTCATCTAATCTTAAATATTCAAAATTAACTATCCATAAAAAAAAAAATTAACTATCCGTGCTCTGTTTTGACCCACGGGGAACTGTATGTTATCATCTCAGAGATGCCTTCAATCTTTACCATTAAGGATTCCATTCTTCAGAATTTTACTTAACAGAATCCTGATCTCATATAAAACTGCTCCATCACTCTCTACAGCCCTCTTTCCCTTTACAACGTATTACCACTCAACACGAGAAAAGCCCACAGAGAGAGACTTTTTCTATAAGTAGTCCTAACAGGTAAAAGACAGCATAAATCCTCTGCAACGGCTCTATAAATCCCAGGGCTATGAAAAAATTTAACGGTCTCACCAAGGGATGTCAACATTACAATGACATTCGATATTCTAGTGTCAAAGGAAGAAAAATTCTTTTTTAAAGTCAAGTTTTCAAAAGTATATAAGAATTGATATTGGAGGAGACAGGGAGAGGCACTATACTTTTAGAATTCTTTAATGGAAACTAAGTTATTAATGTACTAAAATTGACTGTAATATATGGCTATAAAAATGTTTCATAAATGTTTAAAATATGCCTCTCTTTATTAATATTTAACAGGCCCACTCATGAGCTAACAATATCACTTAAGAGCATCAGAGATTTTAATATATATTAGTAGAGACTTATTTCAGATTCAGTGTAAGGTACTAGTTTGAGTTTCAATCTGCACTGCTAATAAAAAGCAACACGAAGCAGAGAAAACGTAGCCCTCTTGGAATGTAGAACCTAAGTTAAAATATGAGCCATGTTTATTCTTTCAGGTATTATGAAACAAATTAATGAATAAGCCAGATTTAAGTGTAAAACATCATAATGAATAAAAATGTGCCAGTAAATTCATTGTATACAAACATAAAACTGAAAGACTGAAAAATAATGTAATTTGTGTTTATGAGAAACAAAAGCCACCAACCTAAATCCAGACTGCTTTTTGCCAACGAATTAAGATTTTCCAGATCATCAAATCTGCCTTGTTGACTGTTTCCTTCAGTCGATGGTACGGATGGTAGAGAATCCATGCCAAAGTTTTCCTTCATGAGAGGAAGAAAAACAGAAATGCATTAGTACTTTATGAAAAAATGTGGAACACTGTAATGTTGTTCAAACCAGATAATGACAGTGGAAAACTGGCCCTGCAAACAGGCTTACTCTAGTAATGGTTTAGTGCTAAGCAGTAACAAATGCTGTAACTTAATATTTGCTAGAGTACAGGCTAGTAAAACCTGTTTTATCCAAACACTCAATTTTTAACAAAAATTTCATTTTACAAACATTAATAAATGGATTTAAATTAATATTTACCAAAGTAGAAGAATAAAAGATCTATCAAGGCAAGGTTGATTGTTGACATAAATAACCTCCTGGATCATGTTGCTGATGTCCACAATTTAAATAGCTTCATTACTGATCCCAAAAGACATGGTGAATTTTCATATCTCTAAGCCTTTGCTCTGCCCTCCCTCGCACTCTTACCTGCCTGGTAAATACCTCATAACCCAAACCTGAAACCTACAGATAAGTGCCATAGAGAACTTACTGCACTTTCCTTTTATACATATCTTTTATGGTTTTCCAAAGTAACAAACTTCCAGAATGCTGAAATATTTGTGTCTTCCCCCTCAAAATCAATATGGTGAAATCTTAACCCCCAAGGTGAAGGTATTAAGAGCTGGCCTTTTTGTGCAGTGATTAGGTCATAGGGGTGGAGTCCTCACGAATGGGATTACTGCCCTTATGAAACAGGTCCAAGGGAGCTCATTCTACTCTTGTACCGTGTGAGGACCCAGCTAGAGGGTGCCATTTACAAACCAGAAAGGGGGCCCCCATCAGACACTGACTCTGCCTGCACCTTGATCTTGGACTTCCCAGCCTCAAGAACTGTGAGAAACAAATTTTTGTTGTTTATAAAGCTACCCAGAGTTAATGGTATTTTGTTATAGCAGCCCAAATAGACTAAGAAAGAGAACGTATAATTTTCACTTAAGTATCTTATTATGATATTTTTAAAAATTGTATATAATTGTAAATTGTAAGCATAAATTTAAATGAGCATTTTATAGCCACCACAGGAATATACCTTAATTAATCTAAGGTGAATAACAGTATGTTATGTTACACTTTATTGTTGGAAATTTTGGTTTTTCAAAATAAAAATGTGAAATATATCTTTTACAATGGCCCACTTTTTTTGGTAGTTACATTGCTTAGACTTGAATGATAAGAGAAGGATCTCTCATAAACTGGTATACCAAATGCTGCTAGCTTTTCCCAAACAGATTATGAATACAGATTAAGTATATATCAGATACCTAGTGGCACCTAAAGGACATAGAATTCAACTCAAATATTTAATAGGAGTAAGAAAGGACATCTACTACTTAGTTGGCTAGAATAAAATAAGCAAGAAGAACTTCTTAGAGAAGGGAGTAAGGAGGAGACGGCAGGCACTGAGCACTCAAAAAGAAGAAATTTTACAATAATTTTGAACCATTTGGACATGTTTTAAAAAAGTTAATGGCAATTATGTTAAAAGTAACTGAAGGATAAAAGAACTGATACCCCAATCTGGGATTTCAGTATAGTGAGTATGAGAGGCTGGAACTTTAGAAAAATGAATTGCTGTTTTTTTTCTAAAAACAGAAGAAAAGAAGAACATACACTTTTTCTCAGGAAGATAACCCTCAGTCAAAAAGAACCAAATCTTTAAACAATGGACAAAGAGGCTGGGCACACTGGCTCAGGCCTGTAATTCCAGCACTTTGGGAGGTGGAGGCAGGAAGATGGCTTGAGACCAGGAGTTCAAGATCAGCCTGGGCAATATAGCAAGACTATGAAAAGATAAAAAAAAAAAAAAACAGCTGGGCCTGGTCGCGCATGCCTATAGTCCCAGCTGCTCAGGAGGCTGAAGCAGGAGGATCATTTGAGCCGAGGAGTTTGAGGTTGCAGGGAGCTATGATGACTCTAGCCTGGGCAACAGAGGGAGACCCTGTCTCAAACAAAACAAAAACAATGGACAAAGAACTTGAATAGACACTCCTAGAAAGAATATAAAAAGATGGCCAATAAGCGCTTGAAGGGCTGTTCAACATCACTAATTATTAGGGACATGTCAATTAAAACACAAAGACATGGCCGGGCGCGGTGGCTCACGCCTGTAATCCTAGCACTCTGGGAGGCCGAGGCGGGCGGATCATTGGAGCTCAGGAGTTCGAGACCAGCCTGAGCAAGAGCAAGACCCTGTCTCTACTAAAAATAGAAAGAAATTATCTGGACAACTAAAAATATATATAGAAAAACTTAGCTGGGCATGGTGGTGCATGCCTGTAGTCCCAGCTACTCGGGAGGCTGAGGCAGAAGGATCGCTTGAGCCCAGGAGTTTGAGGTTGCTGTGAGCTAGGCTGATGCCACGGCACTCACTCTAGCCCGGGCAACAGAGTGAGACTCTGTCTCAAAAATAAATGAATGAATGAATGAATGAATAAATAAATAAATAAATAAATAAAATAAAATAAAATAAAATAAAACACAAGGACATAAAAAACAAACACAAACACAAAAAAAGCCAGCAAACAACAAGTGTTAGAATGTGGAGAAATTGGAAACCTTGTGCATTGTGGAAAATAGTATGGTGTTCCTCAAAAATTAAATATAGAATTATCCTATAATCTATAATAGCAATTCCACTTCTGGGTACAGAAGCCTCTAACTTTAACCATTTAGTGCACTAGCTACTTCTTTTGTTGCATTCATATGCATACCAAAAAACCTTTAATGTCTTTTTCAGTTTAATTTGCACCCCTCCAAGTACAAACACAAGAAGGCAGAGGCAAAGTTTTGGGAACATTATTTCAGCCTTAAAAAGGGAGAAAATTCTGACACCTACCACAACCTTGAAGCTGATATGCTAAGTGAAATAAACAAGACACAAAAGAACAAATATTACATGATCCTATTTCTGTGAGGTGATTAGTGCAGTCTAATTCTTAAGAGACAAAAAATAAAATGATGGTTGGTTGCCAGGAGATGGGGGAGGAGAGAAAGAACAGTTATTATTTAATGGGTTTCAGTGTGGGAAGATAAAAAGTTCTAGAGATGGCTGGTGATGATGGTTCCACAATAATGTAAGTAATCAATGCTGCTGAGAACTGTATACCTAAAAATGTTTAAATGAATGGTAAATTGTGTGCTATATGTATCTTACCATAACTTAAAAACAAAAACAAAACAGGTCTGTAAACCTTCATGGTTTCACCCTTCAACTAAAATGGTGCATAAGGGTGGGAGAGAAAGATAAACTGCGAAGTAGGTAGGTACTATCTGCATTCCACAAAGATAGCTATATCTGCAACCCAAAATGGAGGTTATAACAAAGACAGAAATGATGATGTTCCTCTATCCTTCTGGAGGGCACCTCTAAATAGAAGAGTTTTGGGAATTACATGTTTGTAAGGCATTGACATGTGTTTTTAAAATCCTCTTAGGGATTGCAATATTAGGTAATATTATTAGATAACAAATTATCACAGGGCTCCATCAGTAATAACAGGTGGGCAAATAAAGATCTGAGCCCATTCTAATCATATGGCTGTAACTGTCATTAGTGTGGAAGGGAAGAAAAATGTCAATGCCCTAAGCAGGAACATATAATTATTTAAAGAAAATAAAATACCGTTTACGTAAGATACATTGGGGCTGAAAACCTTAATGCTAGTTTGGGGAGCTTACAGAGGTTACCTCTAACTTTAAATTAAATAATTAAATGTGTGAATAGGCAAAAAACTTTAACATTTTACAGGTTTTTAAAATACAAATGTTTAAACTTATAAAGTAAATATTATGAATATACATTTGACCTTTTCCTCTATAGCCTTAAACGTGTATATATTAAAATGGACCCATATTTCAGGCTGCTTTTTACTTGGGTAAATAGAAAATTTTTTTACAGAAGAAAATAGCCACGTCAAGTGACTATGGCTGAATCAATGGGAAATAAAAAAAGGGAAGCTAGGAAACGTAACACAGATTTAGTAATTAGGATACATGTCCTTCAAATTGTAAGCACTGACAGTTGTTTTAAACAAGCCTTTCAAAGATCACTTTAACAAATAATAGAGTAAGTGGTTACATTGTTAAGAGCATCAATAAGCTTATAAGAGGGCTTTTAAAAAAAAACCCAATATTATGCAAATGAGTACTTGAGATAAGAATAAAATTTTGAGTGACAGCATGGATTTAAAAATTGCTGTATCTCAAACAACCTAGTTAGAAATGAAGATGATATATTTGGAAAGCTGTGTTAAATGATCAAAAAGTGATTCTAGTGACAATGTAGATACTGACATTAAATATGCATTGAAAGAATTTGAATAAAATTATATGATTAAATGTCAGAATAGGCAAAAATGTAACATTTTAGGAGGTTTTAAAATTGATTCTAAAATTGAATGTTTCATTAAACTTATAAAGTCAATATTATGAATATACATTTGACCATTTCATCTACAGCCTTAAATGTTTATAATATATCAAAATGGACTGATATTTCAGATTGCCCTTTATCTGGATAAACAGAAAATTTTCTTTTCATAGAGGAAAACAGCCATAACAAATATTTATGAGTATTCAATCATTTATAATTACAATTTGCTCTATAAAACTGAATACATATTCTGCTTGGGGTTGAGCACTTACAGATCACAGGAGAGGGACTGGCAAAGGTAGAAAGCACCGATGCCAATGGACACACTAGACAACTATATATCACCTCTCTCCACATCCAGGCAGCATTCATGCATTCCAAAAACACCTGTTCTTGGTGGACTGCCCAGGGCCCTCTATCAGGGGAGTCCTGCAGGGTCCCATAAATACAGCAGGCACAGCACCTTGCCTAGCAGAGGGACCACAAGCATATGCAGTAGAGAAAAGGCAGGAAATGTCTGAGGAAGACCAGGGAAGAAACCACCTGTACCTGCCACGTGAGAGAGCAACAGGAACACTGCCAGCCTCGGCGAGGGGAGCACCATCCCGCATCTGAACATACTGCTAAGTTGTGTTTTTAAAAAACATCCCTATACAGCAATCTTTTCATTTGCCTGAAAGTTAATTCAGGGCAGGAAATAAAGAAACAAAAACATTTTTAAAAGTTGCTAATGAAGGATTCCAGTTGGTGACTGGCTGACTATATAATCTTATAAAAAAATAAAGCTGATTAGTGATTTAATAGTACTGGCAAACCTATTAAAACATAATGCTTTCCTGTCATACTATCTATTTATAACTTTAAGATAATTTCTTAGAGATCAGTGCTTTCATATCATATGTAACACAGAGAACAAAGAACAATGTGGTCACCAAGACATAAACAACAACATATTTATGATCAATTTTGCCTTGATTTTCCCTGATAAACATGCCATGTGAGAAATATATAGCTGTGTTTCCCTGGAGAAATTAAAAAGAAATCACAAATGTTATTATAAAAGAACTCTTCCCTGAAATGAGAAACTTAGGAGAAAAACATCACTAAAAAGGCAAAGCAAAAAAATCACTACAGTAGCAAGGCAACTGCAGCTTATGGACTCCATGAGAAGTTGTGCAACACAGAAAAGACGAGCTTATACTTACAGCTAAACATGGTATGGTACATCTTGCAAACAACACTTAATTATAAAAAGGCCCATTAAATTTTGTTCAGTATTTGTTTTTTTAAAGTTGCATGAGTTAGAGACAGGACTAGCCAAAGAGAGCAGGGGGGAAGATGTGCAGTATCCGCTCTAATCCCTTACCATGTTTTCAGGGCAATACCCATACTGCTGCGTCTCCTGGGAATACATACTCCTCATAGATCTTGCTTCTGGAGACCCAAGGGGTTCACTGTCATGTAACCACTGTGTAGCAAAGTGAAATTCCTTCATGGAGGGCACAGGAGGGGCCTCTTGAATGTGTGACGAGGGATACAAGTCCATGGACTGAAAGTGATCTTGATACAGCTCATATTCTTCATCAACAAGCATTTCCCTTTCTTCACCCATCTCCTGCAATCTAGGAGTCAGAAATTCATGCATCTCCCAGGCCTCCTTGCTGTTGTCTATCTCTTTTTGTTGGGACTGAAAAGCCTTTCCCAAATCTAGAAACGGTTCATCTACAAGGTCTTCTTTAAAATGTGGTTCATCTCTAAATCCCTGTAAATAAAAGTTGCAAAAAAATGTCATACGCATGAACTGGAAAATTAAAATGCTGACATTACGGCAATGTACCACCTTGTATGCCAATGCACAGCTAACACGCACAGCTCTCCATCGCAGACAAGGAGAAACACAAGCTCACTCCCACACAATCCTCAACCCAGAAAGGGACAAGCAGGAAAATAAGAGGCAGAAATCTGCCTGTGGCAAGGTGAATGATTCTTCTAAAAGGTTCATTATACATTAACTACCTGGAAATTCTCCATCAGAAATAGGAATTTTGTTAAACCATTACACTAAATATTTAACCCATGCACCTAATATAAAAAACAGTACATAAATACAGATTCATTTCATACTATTACTTAAGAAAGCAAAGATTGAAAAGGTCAGAATTTTCAAGCTTAAGTAACTCTAAAGAAATTATGGCTATTAAAATGTTCAAAAACCATTCTCTATAGACTAAACATAAGGTGAGTTATGTCTAACTACCTTGAGTATGACTTTTATAATATAATAAATAATAGAAGTGTATTTTTTTCAACTGTATTGAAAATACAATATACTTTTAAATTAATTTATATTTCACTAATCAGAATAGCTAGGACATGCCACTGAAACTAAACGTGCAGAAAGTTCTTGGGTCCTTGGCTAAAGCCTGATAAGTATATGGATTTGCTAAGCCTTTGGCCTAACCCTGGGAAACCTCTGGGTGCTGGACACAACGCAGCCCAATTCCTTCTGAGAGATCAGTGATATTTCCTATTTTAAGTCCTACTCATTATTACTATGTGTAAATTTCTTTTTTCTATTGCTTCTTCCTCACAACTAAACATCATTGTGGTGAAGCTTTTAAATTAATTTAGTATACCAAATATTATAACCTGGTTATTTCCCCCCAAAAAAATTGTGGTTAGAGAATATATTTGAACATATCACATAACAAAATTTTAATGAAAAATGTCTACACTAAAAAATATAATAGACGTTACAAGAACGGATATCAGCTTGAGACACTGTCAACATATTATACAAAGAATATCACGAGACAGTTGTTACTAAGTAAAGCAAAACCATACTCCAACTGCAAAGAACAACATAAGACAATTTCTTTTAAGAATGAAAAAGGAGGGGCTGGGTGCAGTGACTCACGCCTGTAATCCTAGCATTTTGGAAGGCCAAGACAGGAGGACCCTTTGAGGCCAGGAGCTCAAGACCAGCCTGAGCAGGAGCAAGACCCCATCCCTCCCAAAATAAAAAAAGTTAGTAGGGCCTTGTGGCGTGCACCTGTAATCCCAGCTACTTGGGAAGCTGAGGCAGGAGGATCGCTTTGGCCCAGGAGTTGAAGTTGCAGTGAGCTACGATGATGCCACCACATTCTTGCCAGGGTGACAGAGTGAGACCCTGTCTCAAAAAAAAAGGGCTAAAAAGGGAAAAGCTTCAAAATACATTTTGTATAATTAAAGCATAAAGTAGGGTTTGACTAAATAAGCCTTTTCTTCAGAAAGTATTCAATATGAAATTTTTTGGCATAGTTCCATTTTCTATAGCATTTTAAATGTAGGTCTATTTTCTAACCCCCTAAAACTTTAGGAATATATTAATTATATAAAGTATGTCTGTTCTTTGAAAAGCATTACATCTTGCCTGTGTCATTCAAAGATGCAATGTGATGTAGGAAGAAAAAGATTTCAGTTTAATTAAAAAAATAAAAGAGAGAGGAAGATTAATTTATATCTATTTAGCTAAGGGATGGGGAAAAGCTTTCGTCTTCTTTACAGAAACTGTAGCTCACAGCAAATCATTCAAATGGGAAATAAATTTACTAAATACCTTGGGTGCTTCAAGTATTAAAGATGAATTTATATCATGAATTGTTCCTGAAAGTTCAGTCTTATCTTCATTATTGCTTGAATGTAAAATATAACCACTTTCTTCTTTATCATTTTCCTGAAAATATAAGCCACGTTTATAACCAAGAAAATACTTTAGTCTCAAACTCTCTTCAGATTCTCATATTCCCATTAAGTGCAAGTACACAACAAAATTTATGCAGTGTTTCATTACAACAAACTTTAACAATTAAAAAGAAAGCCATATTCAGGTCAGAGCTTCTCAAATTTTTTTTAAAAGTATTCCTTAAAGAAAAATCACTTTCCTAGGAAAAGATCTTGTATATATAGTTATGTACCAGGTACAAATTTAAATCCTTTAAATACATTTATATATTAATTAATATATTAATATATACTCTAAGAAGTAGATGCTCTTATTAACCCTGTTTTACCAGTGACTAAAAGGGGACACAGTAATTTGCCCAATGTTACATGACTAGTCAGTTACACACCCGGAATCTGAATGCTGGCTGACTGGCTCTAGAGCCTATATTCTCAATTACCACACCATGCGAGCCCCATCTTGTAGGTGAGCAAGGGGGAAGCTGGTGAGGGTAAATAACTGGCCCAAGGACACAAAGCCTTGCAAACCACCGAATTAAGCAAAAACCCATAGCTGTCTGGCTCAAGAGTTCTGCCAGTTCTATCTTGTTAGTACTGAAAATATAACACAATTTTCAAAGTCATTTAAAGCCATTGCATTCATTTTTGGGGTCTCGTATATTTGAGGTAAGTTTGTAGAAAAGAGAAAATAAAGTATATTGGTGGTTAAGATGAAAATATATAACATCCAGTGAGGGCAAGATTTAAAAAAGAAAAAAAAAGAAAAAATATATGTAACATAAAATATATAGATATATAACATACTATATCTATATAAGAGTTAATAAAAATATTTTTGCTCTCTTAACTGTTATATATTCACAATCTTTCGGCCCCAACCTAACTTTGGATCTTCATATTCACATTCTCTATCCCCACTTCTGCTGTAGACTGAGAAAATACTGAGTAAACATTAATTGGATAAGTAACCACCAATTTTACAGAGAGAGAGAGAGAGAGAGAGAGAGAGAGAGAGAGAGAGAGAGAGACACTAGAGAAGATCTGTGCCTGGTTCCCCGAATCACTGTTTATATAGCTCATGAGGAGTTTTGCTAAAAGAACTCAGATGTTAAAGAAGGATTATTTAGTGGTTTAGTAAAAAAAAAAAAAAAAGTCTTGAAATTGACCTTTCTCTCAATTCCCTTACTGATCTTCCACTCTTAAGTATTCGGGCAGCCTTGGACGCACCGAGGGAAGCCTGGGCGAATGTTCCACCCACAATTATTATGTCTCAAAACACTTCCAGCGTAATGCTCCAGGGTCCTGAGACTTCTGCAGCTCTTCCTCCACCAGAAACAGCACAAAAACCCACACCCAGTTGGTACTGAGTCCCATTTTTTTACACTACCTGAGACTGCTTAAAAGTAAAGGTTGTGCTGTTTAAGTCTGATAGGACATAAACAGTTTGGGACTGCCCCATGCAGCCAACTAACCCGGCAAATAGTCATCAGGGAAAATCTAGACAAAGTTCTTGCTACAACCCAAAATACTAAGGAGATGAGATCCCATAAAGGTATTAATAGTTCTCACTCCTTAATTTATCCAAAAATCAAACCAAGCACCACATGTCATCTGTTAGCTATGGCAACATCCACATCAAATACACAGAAAGTCAAGAACTTGACTGAGATACGTATCTATTCCATTCTGAAACATCAATTCTCTGATAGGTGTGATACACAGGCATTTTTATGTGTAATACATGAAGAATAAAAAAGCAATACATGAAGACCACACTGAGGTTTCCTAATGCAAAAATGCTATGTGTAAAATAAGAATTTATTGGTATTTACCTATATATGAACATATCTATATCCATCTATATATGAACACTTGTAGTATGTTTTTCATATATTAAAATATTTAATATAATAAAAGAACTTTAGAGTTAAGAAATATCTTAGAAGTTCTCTGCTCTTGTCCAGTCTTTTCAGAAATGAAAAAAAATAGACTCAGAGAAGAAAAGTAGCATATCTATTGATCAAATTACTGGTACAATGCTTCTCACAGTGCAAAATTCTGCATCAGAATCACACAGGTAACCCACTGAAGGAGTATATTCCTGAATACCACATCAGAATTACTAAATCAGAATCTCAGGGAGTGGGACCTAGGAAACTGCATTTTAACCGTCTCGCAGGTGATTCTTATATATATTGCGTATCTATAGGGTTGAAATCCCTTGGGCTAACTCATAGGAAAGCCAGAAACAGAGTCCAGGTTTCTTGACACCAGATCAACAATCTATTACAACCAAGCTATCTGTGTAATCAGACACGCTACATATAAACTAAACAAGCGACAACATGATAAAACAGGAATACACGCACAGCATTGTGGCTAGAAGCACAGGGTTTGAAGGCACCCTGCTGAGTTCACATTACGATTCTGCCCCTTACTAGTTATATAACCTTAGATAAGTTACTCAATTCTCTGAGCCTTGGCCGATTTATCTGTAATGAGAGTAACAAGAGGACTACCTCTTAAAGTTGCTGTGAGGATTAAATTAGCTAATACACGTAAAGGACTTAAAAGAATGACTGACATTTATTAAGCGCTCAATAATACTTTAAAATTTGCTGAAAATTATCATCAAGTGTTTTCTTCATTGGGGACCTCAGCAATACCATGACTATAATACAGCTTCAAGTAACCTGGCCCAGTACATAAGATAAAACAATAAAATGACTTTAAGATGGCTTGACCGCATAGGGGTTCTAGATGCTAGGAGTTACAAGGTGCTTTGATGGTCAGAAAAGTGTATTAAAATCTCACTGTCATATGGTGAAAGTGATATGATTACCTGGATTTCAAGTTATCACGCCATCTCAACACCATTCCCAAATGAAAGTTAAAATGCATAAACACTTATTTTAATGTACACATAAAGAATGAGATGAGAACTCAGAAGTCTGTGATAAAAGCATAAAGATGAAAATAGTAGTAAAATTTGTAGTAGTGAGACTAGTAAAATTAGCAGCTAGCATTTACATAATAATGGGCTGTGCACTTAAAGAATATAGTCTTCTTTAATCTCCAAACACTATGAGGTAGACATTTTTTCTGATTTTATGTCAAGGACATTAAAGAAACTTGTCCAAGGTCACACACATAGGAAGCAGTGAAACCGAGGTTCGGGGCCAGGTGTATTTGTCTCCAAAAGCCATGTTCTCAACTACTGTACTATTATCACTTCCTATATTAACCAAATTCAACACTTACCACCAAAGGCTTACAGACGCCCAGGCGCACAGTGCCTGGTGGCACAGCCTTCAAAACTTCCACAGCTTCAGCAAGTGTCGTGTTGTCCAAACAGTATTCATTGACTGAGACCAGGCGGTCTCCAGGTAATAGTCCTCTACTTCTTTCGGCTACACTATCTGCTACCAGGGAACGGATCACAATCACTGATCTTGTGGGATCTAAAGGGTCCTACAAATCAAGCCAAGAAAGATGAGTCAGTTCCCTGAAAATAAATATGCAGACTTAAGACCATGTATATTGACTCATGAATCTCATTTGACTATTTACTTCATGTGTTCAGCATTCTGGTGCTATTCTTCCAAACACATAAAAATAAATTAAAATATCATTCTATGTATCCACACAAACATCAGCTTGTATCAAGGTGAAAATATAATCTTATCAATTTCAATTGCACGTCTGAGTGCTTAAATCCATGTAAATTTCTGTTTTAATTTTTTAGTGACTGATGTTTTATTGGACCACAAGAGGTCTGGGAACAGTTGGGCAAGATTCGTTGACATTCTCGAGCACAGTCATGCTACAGACCAAAGGCAAACCCATTTATTACTCCTCTTGGCCCATAAGTAGGCTCTGAGAAAAGCATGAATATAATCATGAAAATGATATGATACTCCATTCTTATGCATTCAGCAGTATAGAATCCTCCTACAAAACCACGGAAGTCCAGAAAAGGCACGGAAACCATGCAATATTCCACTGCATTTAAAAATACTTTTTAAAGTAACATAACCTAAGATTATGACATGGTACTCCTAAGTCAGAACTATTTTAATACATAGAAAATGAGTGTGAATTCATAAATAAAACCAACGTGCAAAATCTCTCTTATCCATTGGGAGGGCTCCATATTTCTTTTTATTAAGCACTGAAGATAATGTTGACAATCAACAAACACATTTGGTTAATAAAAACCAATTTATAACTCCACAGTTTTTTGTTTTATTCAACAAACTGATACATGCACTTACGGTGTGTCAGGCCTGAAGATCATTAATTCATCTAATCCTTACATCAACTCCAGGATGTAGACAGATTTTTTTTTGTCTGTATTTTACACAGGAGGAAACTGAGGCTCAGAAAGTTAGGGAAACTAGCCAATATCACCCAACTGACAAGTGGCAGAGCCAGGATTCAACCAGGCAGTCTGGCTCTTAAGTCCTGACTCTTGATCACCATGCTCTGCTGCCCACTCCACATCACAATGATCAGAAGAAACTGGAAACAAACGGTTGTGAATGGAGAAGAAAGAAATATTCACAAAGGAATCTTACAGTTGAGTAGAGTTCCTTAATTTGTCTTAATGGCAGAGGAATATGGCACTATTACTAAACTTCAAACTTAGCACAGGGGAGAAAAAATAATTAAATCCCAATAACAGTAGCATTTGCTTTGGTTTGTCTATGTTGCTCCTACTGTTTCATTATGCACATACTGTTCCACAAAGGCAAGATGCAATACCACGAGATTCTACTACTCTAGCTTCTATTAAACCCTCCCAGAGAGAGCAGAGAGAAACTGCTAGATTTTGTGTTAGAATTATAAAACTTTGGAAGTGGCTAAGTGAGGATCTGCCAAGTTCCAGGCTATGTCTGTTTGAAGTTGCTGACAGTTCTTTTGGAGTTTTCTGATCCAGTTTTCTATGCCTCTGTGTTTCAGACATCAGGGTTCATTTTCAAAGTACTGCATGGAATTTTCACCAAATATACCATATTTAAATCAACAAAGGCTACACAGCTTATTCCTTGAAGAATGCCTTCAAACATAACATCTCGCTTTTCTCAACTAACCTTGCCTTTCTACCGCCAAGTCAAGAGACTCTTGGTAATTTTCTTACACACTCTGATGTACAATACCGCATATTTATGAAGAGGATTAAAAGTAAAAAGTACTCATGGGGGCCGGGTGCAGTGGCTCACGCCTGTAATCCTAGCACTCTGGGAACCTGAGGCAGGAGAATCGCTTGAGGTTAGGAGTTCGAGACCAGCTTGAGCAACAGCATCTCTACCAAAAATAGAAACAATTAGCTGGGTGTGGTGGTGAGTGCCTGTAGTCCCAGCTACTAGGGAGGTTGAGGCAGGATCGCTTGAGGCCAGGAGTTTGAGGTTGTGGTGAGCTGTGATGCCACTGCACTCGACCCGGGGTGACAGAGTGAGACTCTGTCTCAAAAAACAAACAAACAAACAAAAAAAAGCCAGGGAACTCACTAATAAAGTACATAATGTTAAACTATAATTACACCAATATTTTCAAGTAGAGGGAGCTCTTGCATAGGAAGAGAACAGAAGAGAACCAAAAAGTACAGTGGTATATCAGCAGGCAATCAGTGCAGTAATATAAAAGAGCTGTCTGTTTTGTCACTGGCAACCATGAATCACAACACACTTTTCATTCTGAAATATGAAACCATTACATTTTAAGTTTGACACACCAATAAATAAGCTGTACAATTATGTCCTTCGTTTAGGATGTCAGTTTTTGATAAAAGGTTTTTTTATTGGGGGAGAAGGGAAACTACATAATAGCTTATTCCTCTCATGAAAGACACAGAAAGTAGCTAGCATTACTTCATATTCATAATTACTAAACTTTTTTAAAGAAAATTGTAACAGTAAAATATACCAAAAGAAAATAAATTATTTCACTAAGTTAGTTGTGAACAATCTCTGCAGTTTCGTGTAACACTGAATGAAAAAATATTATTTTTAACCCAAATACGTGGATAGGTTTTCAAAATACAACACGTTGAAATGATAATTAGAAACATTTCAAAGGAAGATTCACCAGGAAAAAAATGGAAAAAGAGTTCTAGCCTTGAAGATTAACAGACCTCCCTTATTTCACTCACAGCACTTATTTACACAAGTACAGTCTTCTTTAGACCTCAAACTAGTGAAAGGTATGTTTGCTTCCTAAAATTTATTCAGGTGTAGACCTATAGTTATTCTAAACACTACCAGCCCTTTTCCTGGAGGAGAGAACCCAAAGGCAGTTTCTTTGTCACTTGGAAGGGGGAAAAAGACAAACCACCCACCTCTGAAGAAGCCCCATTATATTTAATCACTACTTCATTTTCTATGATGACTTTTCCGACCGTGTGATTTCCCACATAGCTGAATGGAGTCGCTTTAATGAGTAACAGTCATTTCTTTTCATGGCCATCACATGTAGCAGCCACACTACGGAAAAACAGCAGCTGCCACTGCCTACTGGGGCGGCTGCTATTCCTGAGGCTTTGCTGCATAAAAAGTGCTCGAAACCCAGCCTGACTCAGGCTGCTTCTCATCAGAAAGGTCCATTTTCTGAAAATACAGTCTACAGTATCATACGCATGTTATAGTAAACAAAATGTCCTAAAGATATTTTTCAAGACCCCTACCCAACCCCTCAGCCCTCCAGGCATATATATATATACAAACACACACACACACACACACACACACACACACACACACACACACACACACACACACACATTTTTAAATATGGAATGCTTCACCAATTTGCACATAATCTTTGCTCAGGGGCTGTGCTCATCATCTTTGTATTGTTCCAATTTTAGCATATGTGCTGTCAAAGCCAGCACCCTCCAAAAAATATTTTTAAGGCCCCCATGGGTTTTTATCACCTTTTATCATAATTTTTAAATCTTCTTTTGGTAAATAACACTGCAAGGAACATTGTATTCAAGAATCAGGACGTTGCTTTAGACTAAATAGCCAATAGAGGGCACTAAAGACCAACCCTAGAACAGAAGAAACATCTACTATGTGAGCCATTCTCTTCTGAAGGAATTTTTTTCCTCTTTATTCAAAAGCTTTATATTATTATATATACCCTAACAGTGGCCCATATGTTTGATTCAACCCAATCATTTATGAAAGTTGTTTCTTACACTTCTTAAAAATATTATCAAACATTTATAACTATTTAAAAATGGCAAACTTTCATCAGAATATTATACCAGAAGACAGAGCTGACCTGAATTCTACACCTCACTACTCAGCTAGGAAATCCCGGTGAATCACCTAACTGCTCAGTCTCACAAGTGAATAAAATCACTGCACCTGACTGCAGAAAAGTGGAGACAAAGATTTTTGAGGTCTCTTGTGATGCTAGTGTTTGGTATTTATTATAAACAAAGGAAATTTTGATGTTAGGGGAACTCCAAGTTGACAGACTCCTCTCCTATATTCCCTGAGTGGTATCAGCATAAACCCAAGAATTCACTTCACTCCCTCACCCCTCCAGTGGCTCATGCCTGTAATTTCACCAAGCCCTGTCAATTTTGACCTTCTGTCTCTTCTGATCCTTCCTTTCCACTTCCACTGCCACTACCTTGGTTCACCTTCTCATTATTTCTTGCTTGAGCAACTGCTAGAGTTTGCTAATAGGCCTACCTGTCTCTAATCTTGCCCCCTTCGGTCCATTTTCTACAGAGATAATAGAATCATTTTTAAAAAATAACAATGCAATCATAATTCCTCCTCTGTTTAAAATACTTCGGTGACACCCACTGTGTCATAAAGTTGTCCTTTATGGAGGGCAAATCCTTCAGATCTGCAGTTGTGTCTCACCTCCTCTCGCTCTCCCGACAGGTAGCACTGCCTGCCCCCATTTGCCCCACTCCTCATGCCAACGATGAAGGACGATTGAAACTCAGGCACTGTGAAACGCTTTGGCATGCCCCACGACATCATGCAAGCCATTCCCTCTGCCTGGAATGCTCTCCCTGACCCACTGCCACTTGTCTGGTCTTTGCCACCAGAGTCAGCTCAAGCAGTTCCACCAATAAGAAGCCTTCCCTGACTTCCTGAAGACCCAAGCACTTCCTACTTTGTGATATCCCCAAACCTACAAAGATCTTCCATTATAGCATGTGTCATAATACATTTTCCTTACTGTCTGACCTTCTAGAATTAGTTAAGTCTTCCTATTAGATGTATATCCACAGCAAATTGTATTTTATTATAATACTTTTGACATTTTACTGAATTTAACTGTCTTCCTGCTAAAAAATAAACTCCATGAGAGCAAGAATGTGCTCATTTGTTGCTTTATTTCCAGGGCCCACTACAATGCCTGCCATAAAGAAGGCACTGAAGAGTGGTTGAAATATTGAATGACTATTTAGTTTCTCTCTCCTCACTGGACTATAAACACATCAAAAGCAAAGGCCACCTCCCATCATAAACGAATAACAACAGCAACAACTGCTAACACTTACTGAGCTCTTGCCATGCCAGGCACTGTTCTAAAAATCATATTTATTTTAACCCATTTAATCCTCATAACACCATGAGGTAGGTACATTATCCCCACTTTCCAGATGAGGAAACTAAGAACAAGAAACTTAACCAAAGCACACAGCTGGGAAACGGCACAGCCAGAATTGAAACCAGCCAGTTAAAACCCAGAATTTATGCTTCCAGCCACACTAAGCAATGCTGCTGCTTTACCTTAAGGTAAGCATTTGCTAAATGAATGAATGTTGAAAGATGACAAATATGTTAGAAGATATATTTATCACCTTCCCAAAGTGTGTAAAACTAAGTCCCTTAAATATCACAGTTGGGCACTACAGGTGTATATTTCAGTACCTAGCAGATGAAAAGTTAGGGAGCACAGAACGTGCAGCATGCCTGCGTGTATCAGTAAAACATGGCTTTGTTTGCCAAATTTTTATGTACATTAACTTTCTCAAGAATCCATTCATTTGGTGAGCGTAAGAACACCTTTACGTGAACAAATCCAAACATGTGATAATCATTATGCCCAAATGGATGGGATTCAAAGTTTCTGAAATGTCTATAAAATGTATTATATGAATATTTGTGTACATTCCCACAGATCAAAGAGACCAGATTTCACATAAACTAAAGCAGAGTGCAGAGGCGTCACCTGGGGTGGGGAGGCAGCTCAGCCGAACTGTGTGGGCTCTGTCAGAGACAGAGATATCAACTAGATGACGTGGAGAGCTCTAGTCAGAAAGCTGCTCCAAAACCTAAACTACAAACAAGCAAGCAACTACGGCACACTTGGCACATGGCAAGTGCCACAACTATGGCACATGAAGCAGGGAATGTTATATAAAGAGAAAACAGAAGGAATTAACAAGAAGAAAAGTGGATGCACTTAATAAATTGGCAAATGTATCAATAAGAGTCATCTTTTTTTTTTTTTTGAGACAGAGTCTCGCTTTGTTGCCCGGGCTAGAGTGAGTGCCGAGGCGTCAGCCTAGCTCACAGCAACCTCAAACTCCTGGGCTTACACGATCCTACTGCCTCAGTCTCCCGAGTAGCTGGGACTACAGGCATGCGCCACCATGCCCAGCTAACTTTTTTATATATATTTTTAGTTGTCCAGCTAATTTCTTTATATTTTTTTAGTAGAGATGGGGTCTTGCTCTTGCTCAGGCTGGTCTAGAACTCCTAAGCTCAAACAATCCTCCTGCCTCGGCCTCCCAGAGAGCTAGGATTACAGGCATGAGCCACCTCACCCGGCCAATAAGAGTCATTTTTGAAAGTAAAAGGAATATCAGATTCACACCAAGGACTGTTGTGACATTGAATATCTATGTGCTTTGCAGTATCATCTCACCAAAGAAAAGTAGAGATCCAGGTGTAACAACGACTTCATCAGATTCGAAATAAAGACTCTCTCTTGTATTTGTTTTTGAAAAATCTATTCTGTGTCTAACACCCAAACCTTTAAAAACATTAAGTATTGGGACAGGAATTTAAAGACCATGCAGCAGAACAGCAAAGAGATGGACCATAATTTATTTCAGATAAAAAAATTGTCCATAAATTTTTAGCTTTGATAATTTTGACACTTATTGTCAAAGTAGTGTATTACAGAAATCCCTCACCAAGGATGAAATGATTGCAAGAAAGGACTAGCAAAGCAACTTCAACGCTGAAATAGAAAGTGCTCTACAAATGAAAAGAAACAATCTGCCAACCAATGAATTCAATGCTGTAGTGCACATTACTGCAGAATTAGGCTTACAGCTTCTTTTCACAAATATTGATTTACTAACGTGTGAGGAAGTATATTTCAAAGATAATTTTAAAGGACGTACATACACTAATTTGTGGACAATATGATAGTTACCTACATAATATTCGATAAGACAATTGTTCCAACTCAACTGTCAACTGAGAGAAAATTATGAAAACTACAAGAAGCCACAAATTGGCTCCTTGAAGACTATACTCTTAAATGTAGCCATTATTATTTGAACTAAGGAGTATTAAGTATAAGATCTAAATAAATTAACAGCTAAATAAATTTTCAAAATAACATCTCAAGGAAGTTGCTAAAACAGAATACAGGAAGAACTCATTACATTTAAAAGGAAGACTACTATTTCATTCTGGAGGTAGGCAAAAGAAGGAAGCAGGTACAGAGAGAGGCAAAGGAAAGGCTCTTTACACACACACACACACACACACACACACACACACAGATGTCTACATCTTAAGGAAAAAGGAAAACAGTGATCTGCAGAAGCTCTGGTGCACAGCTGGCATGAATTAAAATTTCCGTTGTGAGCAATGTCAGTCAGAAAACAAGAATTCAAAGATTTTTTAAAAGGAGAAAAGATATATAGGAGAGACAAGGGAGACAGATAGTCAAACCGCTAGTGGTAGGATGGGAGTGGATTAAAAGTCAAGAGATAAGATTTGAGCCTCAGCTTGGTCCCAGCTTGGACGTGTAGAGTTTTACAAGTATCTTAATTTCTCTGAAGTCAGTTCCCTCAAATGTAAAATGAGAAAGTTGAATACATGAGTTATGATCCCTTCCGCCAACTCTAAAATCCTGTAACTAAATTTGACAGAGTATCTTGAGTCAAATTTTTCCTTAATTTCTACCAAAACATTCACAAAACCACTATAAAAAGTACAGAAAGATGGAAGTTAATTCAAAACACTGCATTAGCAATTGAAAAAGATGTACACTATAGTCACAAATATGGCAAAACTTTAGCTAGGGATGTCCTTTAAAAACTCATAAAAAGGGCCGCTGACTACACAAGACTAACTTCTTGGGTATTCAATCATCAGAAGAAAACAAAACAAGCAAACAACAAAATATATATATGACAACATGTGCTCTTTTTTAATAAAACGAATCTTAAAACACCTTTTCCCTTTGCCATTTTAAGGTAGCAACAAAAAACATGTCAGAAACCATTACTTGAATTGAAATCATTAGACTAGTCCTAGTTTAAGACAGTGGATTATAAGTAATTATTTCAAAAGAGC
Organism: Lemur catta; assembly: GCF_020740605.2. Classification (NCBI taxonomy): domain Eukaryota; kingdom Metazoa; phylum Chordata; class Mammalia; order Primates; family Lemuridae; genus Lemur; species Lemur catta. The sequence goes on from NC_059130.1 coordinate 79,424,714, forward strand.
TTCTTCTGATTTAACCAGTAAGTTAAGCATTTACTTTTAGGAAAGTGAAATAAACGTATTTATAGTGAATGCAAGGCAATAACTAAATGATTCTAATGAATAATGAGCAAGCTATCTTATCTAAAATCTAACCCCATTTTTAACTATAATATAGCAAAGTATTACACTAATCATACCAATTACCACAACACCATCATGTTCAAAGTAAGTGCCCACAAAATACATTCAGTCCACTCAAGATAGATTACACTGATATGGTTCCTGGCTCCTTGTGTCTTATTACTTCCTAAATACTATTAGGCATTAAGAATAGATTTTTCTGCACATCATACACAGAACTAAACAGTCCTTGAGCTGCACAGTAAGCACAGCACGTAAGGCAATTAAAAGTGCAATGGAAGAGAAGTGGACAGAGAAACTTGCTAAAAGATCAAAATATATTCTAAAGAGGAAAAAAAATGCATAAGCCTGCACATAAGTTTATTCCATATAGCTTAGCACTTTAAAAATTTATTTTATGCACCATAATATTTTAAAAGGTTTAAGCAGGAGTCCTGTGGAAATCACTTCTTGAAGACCATTCCTTTCTCGTATACCCTTCTAGTCTCCTATTGGATAATTTCTTTGTATTAATGTATTAGATATGTTCCTCGGATGTTTCTTTCATCTCTTGAACATTTTATGTCATGGTCTGATTGTTTACATAGTTACCAGTCATTCCTGGCCTAGGACTTTTGTTGACTATAAGGAAAACAAAGCAAACCATACAAGTGTCCTTTATCTGAAAGCCCTATCATCTGGCTGAAATGCCTGAGGTTCCATCAGGCAGACAGTAGTACTCAAGTACAACTAAAATCACCTTAGTTGAAATGTGAATATACTTAACACTACTGAATTGTACATTTAAAAATGGTTAGGATGGTAAATTTTATGTTATGTGCATTTTACCATAATTTTTTAAAAATGTATAAAATGAATTTATAAATAAGAAATATCCTAATATCTTCCAGAAAAAAAGTTACACTAGTTGAAAGTTATTATGATGCAGGGAAAAGTATAAACATACAAAACTTAAAAGCTTTTCAAATAGTGATTGTGGAATTTATTTTACTTTTCCAAACAAATCACTCTCAACCTAAGCACAAATACTAGCTAAGCGATACTGGTCAAGTTGTTTCATCTCAGAGACTTCAGTTTCTCATTTGTAAATGGAAATAACAATAGCACAGATTTCACAGAGTAGTTAAAAGCATGAAATGAGATAAGGCATGTAATATGCTTAGTAAGTCCATGGTAATCACTTCATAAATGCTGTTACTATTATCATTACCATGAAAATGATGGGAAAGAAGTTAATAGGACATCTGGGTTTGAGGAGTTAACAGTTTCCATCCCATTTATGCCTTCTAAATTCAACTAAGCATATGTGACGTATACCAACAGTGCTATCATTTGCTAAATCATTCATGATGCTAAACTTAAATGTTAACACATGAAAATATAGAGTTCAGCCTATGCTTTCCAGATACACAGACCTCTAACCTCCTGAACACGCGAAGAGAGGCTCAGAACAGCATGGCATTCCTCATTCTCTCTGAGCAGACACTGAAAGATGGGAGCCATCTCTAGGCAGGGAGGCTGTTTGACAACCATGACCATGTGGAGGACACAGAATGTCCTTCATTCTTTAGAAAAGATTCTCCAGGGCTTTGTTTTACCTTTCTTTAAATTTTAAATTTTTCATTATTATGGGTATATAATAATCGTATATATTTACAGGATACATGTGATGTTTCGATACACACATACAATGTATATTAATTAAATCAGGGTAATTGGGGTATCTATCACCTCAAGCATTTATAATTTCTCTGTGTTAAGAACATTCCCATTCCACATCTTTAGTTATTTTAACATATACCCTAATTTATCGTTGATTATATAGTCACTTTGTTGGGCTATCAAATATTGTTCATTCTATCCAACTATCTAACTGTATTTTGGTATCCATTAACCATTCCCACTCTTTCCCCCACTCCCTGCTCCCCGCTACCTTTCCCAGTCTCTGGTAACCATCATTTTACTCTCTGTTTCCATGAGATCAATTGTTTTAATATTTAGCTCCCACATGTGAGTGAGAACATGTGAGATTTGTCTTTCTGTGCTTGGTGTATCTCACTTAACATGATGTTCTCCAGTTCCATCCATGTTGCAAATGGCAGGATTTCATTGTGTTTTATGGCCATATAATATTCCTTTGTGTATATGTACCACAATTTCTTTATCCATTCACCTGTTGATGGACACTTAGGTTGATTCCAAATCTTGGCTAAAACCACTATGGAGAACAGTATGGAGGTAACTCAAAAAACTAAAAAAAGAGCTACCATATGACCCAGCAATCCCACTGCTAGGTATATATCCAAAAGAAGGGAAATCAGTATATTGAAAAGATATCTGCGTTCCCATGTTTCGTTTTTTTCTTTTTAATCCTTGAAAGGTCAACCAATACTCCATGATATACAGCGCACAATTTGCAGAATAAAAACTTTACTAACTTTGAATCTACATAGAAAAAAGGCCTAGGAGTCCTATTGGGAAATATAAGGAAGAACATACAGTTTTTACTCTTGGGCAGCAAAAAAAAAAAAAAAAAAAAATCAGGCTTCCCGAGTTTTGGTCAGGTGGGAAAAGTAAAGGCAAGGGATCATAAGGCTTCAAGAATGATCTGAAGCAAAGCTTTCAGAATAGAAATAAGCATGTCTCTCTGAAAAGACAAATAACTAAAATTTTCTATTATCTTTCACTTAGGCCACAATTATGGAGAATCAACGTTGTTTCTGATCTGAAGATGGCACTTTCACCTTCTTAGATCACAGACTCAGGAGCTCAGCTCCATTTACCAACTGGGTGGTCATGAGCAAATTCCTTAACCTCTCAGCATCAGTTTCCTCATCCATAAAATAAGGATGATTACAAGACCTGTCTCCTGGGGTTGTGGAGATTATATTAGTTAACGTATAGAAAGTGTTTTAATGGCTGGGCACAGTGGCTCATGCCTGTAATCCCAACTCTTTGGAAAGTGCTTTAGGCGATGCCTGACACAGAGTACAGTAGTCCCCCCTTATCCATGGCAGTTAGATTCCAAGACCCCTTAGTGGATGCCTGAAACCACATAGTACCAAGCCCTATATATGTTATGTTTTTTCCTATACATGTATACCTATAATAAAGTTTATAAATTAGGTACACTAAGAGACTCATAACAATAAAAAAATAGAACTATAACAATATACTGTGATAAAATTTACGTGAATATGGTCTCTCTCTTTCTGTCTGAAGTATGTTAATATGTTCAGACCCCAGTTGACCATGGGTAACTAAAAACATGGAAAGCGAAGCCATGGATGGGGGGGCTACTGTAAGCCGTACATAATTTTTGGCCACTATTACCTTGGGATCATGTTTTCCAAATAAACAATTAGAACACAGAGTTTCTCAAAGGATTTTTTATTACGAGGAATAAAATCTGAAAGTTTAGAAAGATATTCAACAACTCACAGTTACTAAAGGAAATAAAAACATGAAATCAGGACTAACTTGTCAATTCCAGGTCATTCGCCATACCTAGAATGTCCACTCCCCGCCTGTTCACATGGCGAGCCTCAATCTCCTGAGAGCTTCTCTGGATCCTGAGAAATAATCTTCAGAGATTCTTCTAGTCTTACTTTTCCCATAGCTAAAATCATAACGTATTGTATAGAGTTGTTCCCAACTCTGTTTCCTTTATTACATTTTAATATATGCTTATTTGTCTACTGTCTGTCTACTCCAAATTGAGTTTAAACTCCATGAGGACAGAGACTTTGTCTAGTTAGTTCACTGCTAAATCCCCAGTTCCTAGAATAGTATCTGGCACTGGAGATGTTTAATAAACATTTGTTATATATAAGATCATCAAAGGGACTATATCTTTTCACCTTTATATCCTTGATCCTACCTCATATTAAATGAACAATAATTTCTTTTGAAGGTGAGAATTAATGACAGGCATAGCAAATTTGTGCCCAGATTCTAGCTTCAAAAATCTTTATCATCATCATTTTTCAATAAATAGTAATACTGATTATTTTGTACCAAGAAAAGTATGGGCATGTATATGCATCTTTTTATTTGGTCCTTGCCACTTTATAAAGCAAATATTATTTCTATTTTAGAGATTATCATTTGTAGTAAACTGAGAATAAGAAAGGCTAACAAGCTTATCCAGAGTCCCAATACTGTGTCATAGGCAGAGTGCAAACCCAAATGCTTGGGCCCCTTCTGACTCGTAAGCCAAGGGCTCTCAACCATTCTACATGTTCACAGTGGCATATTTATCTAATTAAAATAAAATACAGAGGAAGGGCTAAAAAGGGGACTTGAGCCCCAGAAATAGTATGTAAGGATCAGGCAGCCAATCCTCTTTCATGCATCACTAACCTTTGCCCACGTAATATGCTGAAATTAAAAAAAAAAAGTATAAGATTAAAAAAAAAAAAATTAGACCTTTGGTTCCAGAAGGAGGCAGCACTACTTGCTGGACTTTGTGGGAAGGCATGGCTTCTCTGGATCACCCCCTGGCTCCAAATGACACCCAGAAACAGGGCAGAGAAGTACAAATCATCATGCCTTGGAATAACAGATTTCCAACACCTGTTTGTTAATGACTCAATCGTTCTGCCATACTCTAGCAAGGGCTATGACTTTCATCCCATGGTCCTCAATGCTGACATCAGAATCAAGTGGGCACTTCTATATCTGGAGGTAGGAGAAGACTGGTAATGAAAAACCTCTAGAAACTGTGTTTCTTCTTTAGATCAGCTCTTCCCTTTATTTTTAGTAGGTGTTGTTGTTTTTTTAATTACATGGAAGACATAAATGTACAGCCAGGCTGATATCCACTAACTTCCTAGAACATGTTGAGCACTTCACAGGAGAAAAGTGATTACCAGGCACTACAGTAAATGTGAGCATCTTCATACCCACATTTTAGCTCTCCATGGCATTTCATAACACTAATATTTACAGTTTGACCATTTCTGAAATACTCACTAAAAGCAATACATCACTTCCAGGATCCTCTCCTTCTCAGAAATGCCTTCCAGTATGAAGCAGAAACAATCATGGAAAAACATTCGTTAAAAGGAAAGCTACCCTATGAGAATGCACCATCCAGCTGACAAGCATTTGCTGCTTGCCTGCTTTTCTCTTTTGCCCCTATTAGACACAAGGGGATTTTTTGCCAAATTCGTATTCCAGAGCCATGAAATCCCTGCAAAGTTCAACATCAGGCCTGACTTAAGATCTTTGAGGCCTCCCGCTAACTTCATCCCCCTGCAGCTGCCTCGCTAAGGCAAGCTTTTGATCTGTACTATCTGGAGTTCAAGCTGATATACACACAGCCTCTTTGATCTCTTATTAAGTGGCTTCTGGTCTCCTGATGCCTTTAGTCTTGCTGCACTGAGATTTTTGGAAGTCGGTCGTCATCCTGAGCACACTACAAACTCCACACACCAGGAGTGGGCTCCCTTCATTCACCTACTTCGCAGGCTTGAAAAGCAATATTTAAGCCATGAGAGAATTTCCCCAGTAGCCACAATCAATCCACTCCATGAACACACCACTAAGAATTATTTTTCAAATGAAGCAGCTTAAAATGATTTAAAACATACAGAACTTTCCCATAGAGGGAAAGGGAACAAATCCTCTGTGAAAAGAAATCTTCAGCCCAGTTGGCACTGGAGCTTACAGTACTTTGATGTTAATAAAAATAAATGTGGACAGGACTCAGGGATGGGCAAAAAGTAGCCTTTATCAGTTCCCCGAAGTTCTGTTAAGCAAAAAGTGACCTTTAAATGCAGCTGTGTGGTTTGCTCAGCAGGGAGCCATATGATATATCTGCAGGAATACGGAGACTGCCATTAGTAGTAGATCGACTGCATTTTGCTTAACGTCAACATCTTACATGGGTGAAACGGACCCAAAGAGCTCTAAAGAAAAAGACACAAACCAAAAAAAGGGGAAAAAACTCGAGATACCAGTGGCCATGAGATCCCTTGAGCATTAAAGTGAACCTGTATAATAACTTGCAGTACCTGGCTATCCCGTACATTTTAGATTCCGGAAATGGTTTGGTTTCATACCTGACTTTTTAATATTACTACTCTGAATTATTAAAATTATGTCAATACCTATCAAATTCTATATCCTAAATCCCATAAACTAACTGGCTAAGATGAACATAAAGATATTGGACTTCCACAAGCTACTAACACTATGTATTAATAACAGCATTCAATCAAACTCTGAGATCTCTTCCCCTCCCCCCTCAATTTTAAAGTTCAATTTTCTGATATACAAGATTAAAATCGGTGAAAGAAATAGGAATAGACTTGTGGGCACTAATATCATAGTCTGAATATAAATACTTTATGCTCTCTTAGCTACAAAGGCCAATAAATTAATTACTGCCATATAAAAAGTTGAAACAAAATTGATAGTTATATATTGCTATCACTTAATCTGTCCATATCATGGAAAGCCATTAGCAAATTCCTGAATTACACACCTGCTTATACTATTTTCAAGGAGAATTATCTGAATAAAGAAATGACTCTACATTAGAAGGTACCAATTTATATGTGAGTCTCACAAATAGTTTTGAACAAGCAAGTTGGTAAAAATGTACCAAAACTTAAAGGCTTTACACTATGATCTTTTGTTGAGCAACTCTACTTCTAGGAATTTATCACCTACCTATCACAAGATTTATTCCGATCTTTTTACAAAAAAGCACGACAAAGATATCCACTACAGCCTCACTTAAAATACATACCAATGGGCACAGAAGGCTGGTTAAATAAATTATTGTACATCAACAATAAAATACTATGCAGTCATTGAAAAGAATTAGGTAGCTCTATAAAAACCAAAGTGAAAGAACATATGATTGAGAAAAAAAGCAAAGCACTTAAGGTGTGTATGATATATCCCATTTATGTGTCAAAAAATAAAACATTAATACTACTTATATAACCATGTATGTATAAAACATTTCTGGGAGGATAAACAAGAAAAATAGCAGTTTTCACCTGGGAGGAGAAGTGGGGGATTATGGTCAGAGGTAGATTTAGTTGTCACAGGATACCTTTACGTACCTTTGAATTTCTATGCCATACATATGTATTAGCTATTTTTAAAACATTTTTAATGTGCCCAGAAAGTCATTCTGTTGCACATATAAATAAGAAAAGGGATAACTTTTAAGACATACATGAAATTTATACAATCCCTTCCTGCAACTTTTAAAAATCTTTTCAGCCAGGCATGTTGCTCACACCTGCAATCCCAGTTGCTCAGGAGGCTGAGGTGCAAGGACTACTTGAGGTCAGGAGTTCAAGACCAGCCTGGGCAACACAGTAAGACCCCATATCTAAAAAAAATTTTAAACAGTGCAATTCACAATTGCAAAGATCTAGAATCAACCTAAGTGACCGTGAATTCATGAGTGGATTTATAAAATGTGGTATATGTATACCACGGAGTACTATTCAGCCATAAAAAACGATGAATTAATGCCTTTTGCAGCAATTTGGAAGGAATTGGAGACCATTACCATAAGCGAAGTATTTCAAGAATGGAAAAACAAACACTACATATGCTCTCTAACAAACTGGAACTAAATGATGGGCACACAAGTACACAGAGGAAAGTAAAAGTCACTGGAAATCGAGTAGGAGGGAAGGGGATGGAAGGGACGGGTAAAAACCCACCTAATGGGTACTATTTGGGTGATGGGCACATTTATAGCCCTGACTCAAGCCATGTAACAAAAACATTTGAAACCCCTGAATATTTTGAAATAAAAAAAAATTTTTTAAATTATCTAGGCACAGTGGTGCACGTCTATAGACCCAGCTACTTGGGAGGCTGAGGCAGGAGGATCTCTTGAGCCCAGGAGTTCAGAGCTGCAGTGAGTTATGATTGCACCACTGCTCTCTAGCTTGGGTGACAGAGAAAAATCTCGTCTCTGAAAATATAAAACAAATAAAATAACAATAAAAATCTTTTTAAAAGGAGAATTCTAATAGAGTTAACAGTCAGCCAAAACAGCACACTATATTTTTTGCACAAATACTAAGGCATACCACAGCCAAGACTTAGCAATACTGAAATATTTTACATTCATACTATTTTGGTTTTATAACCCATTTTCTCTGTTAAGAAAAATTAATAACTGTCAATTTTTGTAGGGAGGAATATTTCTACTATTCTTTTTAATGAGTCATCATTTGCCTTTGGTCTTTCAAACAAATTTTAAAACATTAAAAACCAGTATTTACTTATGAATCACTTCTCAATGACTATGCTATTTATTATGCTTTCTATTTTTTATCTCTCAGTGTGAGACAAACCCAAAGCCTTTCAAAAATATCTGCTTTGGCAAAAATTGAGTCAGGCAAGAGGGGAGAGAAATAAGGAATAGGATGGAGGCGGGAGGAGAATTATTGGTTAATAAATTTTATCTTCTAAATCACTGAGATTCAAAAGTACCAAGGATGGCAATATCATAGCTAATGTTCAAAAATTGGCTAATGTCAAACATTTCCAGTGAATTATAATCATGAGGGGTTATTCAAAGTTCAACATAAATCAAAACACCAGAAAATATCTACTTGCCATGTTTAATTTATAAGGTCAACTGAAGGTAAAATCCATACGGTTCTAAAGTTTTTTCAAGCTTTTTGGTAGAAATTAAAAATTACAGACTCTCAGACTACCTAATAATTCCTTCACCATTGAACATTAACCCACAACAAATTACTTGCACTAGTTTGGGATTCTTAAATTTGCAATCATTTTCTTCTGAAGCAATAAACACTAGCTCTTACACAATGCATATGAGCACACTATATTAATTAATTTTTAATACTTACTAGACTTCCATATAAGCATTAAAAATGAGAATATGATCTAGCAGCTTAGTTTTTAAGATACAAAATTTTTCGCAAGCTGGGAAAACAGAAAGATCTTCTGTGATAAATTCTGTGTGGGGATGTCCTGTAATAAAGTGCATGTGGAAATGCCACTCAACAAAGAAAGGAGCAGTATAGTACAATAATTAAACGCATAATACTTCCAACTGCTTGAGTTCAAATTCCAGTTCTATCACATACCAGCTGTGTGAACTTGAACTAGTTATTTAACTTCCCTGTGCCTCAGTTTCGTCACTTCTAAAATGAAAATAATAATAGTACCTACCTCATATAGTTCTTGTGAGAAATACATGAGCTAATATATGTTTAAAGCAATGAGAACAGTGCCCAGTACATAGTAAATACTCAGTAATAAATGTTACCTATTATTATTGTATTTGTATTAATATTGGTATTAATATAAGTGTTAGTAATATTCCACGGAGATAATACTCTGAGGAATAAGGACGTTACACATAAATATTGGGAAAATGAGACAAAGATAATTAAGGCACAGTATGGAACCCTCACCTAGAAAGTGGTAAGAATTTACACTATAAAAACTTATAACCGGCCGGGAGTGGTGGCTCACACCTATAATCCTAGCACTCTGGGAGGCTGAGGCAGGTGTATTGTCTGAGCTCAGGAGTTCAAGACCAGCCTGAGCAAGAATGACCCCGTCTCTACTAAAAATAGAAAGAAATTATATGGACAACTAAAAATATATATAGAAAAAATTAGCCGGGCATGGTGACACATGCCTGTAGTCCCAGCTACTTGGGAGGTTGAGGCAGGAGGATCGCTTGAGCCCAGGAGTTTGAGGTTGCTGTGAGTGAGGCTGATGCCATGGTACTCTAGCCTGGGCAACAGAGTGAGACTCTGTCTCAAAAAAAAAAAAAAACAACTTATAATCAAATTTCTCAACAGTTTTATTGCTTAGAAACAGTATAGAGTCAAGCCATAATATTCATGCTCTTGACAAATTACATACGTCGTCATTTTCCATGACACAATCCTGTATGGCACAACATTACAGAGAGATCAGTAAATTTTCTAATATGGTATATGTTCAGAGCAGGATTTTAACTAGCCATTATATGGAGTAATACCTAGGCATACTTGAGACTAAAGAATATTCTACCTCTATTCAAATCATAGCCAAAATAGCTATCACTGTACCCTGAAATCTAAGGAAGAGACAGACAGCCCGAATTTTATTTACTGTCTTCTCTATTGCTTTTTCTTTTTTCTTTGCCCCAACCTAATTTAAAATGCCTTTCATAAAAACGAATTTCCACATTCTGTTCTTTGGCCATGTGACTGAATTATAGCATGGTGTGGCAGACTCAGCTCCTTCATTTCAGGCGTAGTGGCATGCTTCTTCTCTGCTCAGCTACACAACTTCCATTAATATTCTGAGTCACTGGCCTGTCCAGACAGCCCCATATTGTTCCACGGACCAATTCAAGAGCCTTTATCTGCTCACTCATCTGTTCCTAAATTTTAGCACAATTTATGTAAAAAGCAAACTTCTGGCCAATAATCCACAATTGAGTAATTCACATGTGGTTCATCAAGAGTTGGCTGTATATTAGAATGCAATTTAACAATTAAATTGAGATTTCACTAAACAAAGCCATCTATTTATTAATTTTTCTAATCTAACTGTAAAAGATAATTAAAAATGGATCAAGTACAAACATATTATAGTATGGCGCCATCTTTGAGGACAGTATCAAAAACTTTTGTGTTTATTTTCTCAATTGCATGATTGTTAATAATACTCACATTTCCATAATAACATTAACATTTCCTTACACATTAACTCACTTAATCCATGCAATTCTTTGAGCTAGACATTATTATCCCCATTTTTTAAATGAGGAAGTTACATAAGCACCAATGAAATACATGTATATAATTTTGTCATATACAGTAAGTTCTTATTAATCTAGAGAAAGACCTATTAGTGAGAAAAGTGATTAACTGAAATTAATACTCTAAAGTAAATTTTGAATCTCTTCAATATTGTTAATACAGGTCTTTTACAATCCAGAAGTTCTCGCACTCTACTAATACCTTCTCCCTGTAGCTTAAAATATTTCTACGGTACTTCTTACTCTAAATATGCTAGGCCTGGCAGGTGGGAATCTGCTTTTGCCCTATTCAGCCACCTAATAAATTCATACAGAACACACTGAATATAATAATGGCCAGGAACGTGGCCTTTCGTGGCTTTTGCTAAACCATTGCCTGGCCTTGCAAAATATATTTTTGAACTTTAGAATTTATTACCTAATTACAACATGGGATGGTATAACCAATTAATAAACTTGCCCCAAACCAAATTTTAAATTGTGTTTACCTGTCACCGAAATGTCATAGTAAATAACAGTTTTACATACCACTGACAAATGGTGAAAACGTGCTGTACACAACTGTAAGCAAGTGTACTTAAGATTGACTTAAGAAAAACATTTCATTTAACATTGAGTGGTTTTTCTTCCAAGGGTTAGCTATAGAAATAAATAAGCTGAGCCCCTTAATTTGAATCAAAGTAGCATTTAGGAAATCAAGTATTTTTCTATCAGTTCTCCAAGAAGCACAAAGGCAAAAAGAATATCTAACCCTTTTCTTTACAGCAAAATTACTTTAATAATCTGTACAGAAATGAATGACAGTATGTGTGCTGATGACCAGGAGGAAGATGAGAAGAAAAAGAAACTCCTAGAATTTTATAAATAAAAATTAATTCTACAAAGTAATACAAGTTACAATGCATACCTACAAGAATGCAGTGAAAGAAAAAAAATTCCACAGTTAGAAATGACTATTTTTTTTTAAATATCAAGTTCACAACTGATAAGGAAATTTTCCTGTTAACTAGGGATTAAACTATTAAGAACTATCAAGTTTTTCTTTCCATCCTTTACTGAAATTTTTTTTTAGGTTCTGAAACACTTCTCTGCTTTAACATGTGCAATATTCAAAATACTAAAACTTGCAGATGTCATTTAGAAGCATCAGAGCAAACATTATGATGTAAATACTATATAAGAATGCAGATATTTATAGATTCCTACAATAACAAAAATGTAGCTGAACATCTAAGACCACATCTGAAAGGTGATTTCTAAATTAAATTCTAATTATGAAAATGGTTAACATACGTCCATTGAATATGCTCATTAAATTGCAGTTAATTTTGGCTAACCTAAACTTTACTCAATCATTCTGGATATATTTATTAACCAGCTACCATGTGCTAGGTAATACAACTACAATGGGGAGGAAAAAAAGGGAGATAGTTTCTGCCATTTGTTTTATATGCCCTAATGTTAACCAATATATAAACTCAGAGAATCTTAAAGTATTGATATTTCTTGACAAAAATAGCTCCCAAAATATTCATTTGGAATCAACAACTCGAAATTGAATAAAATTACAAAGAGAAGTTCTAATAAGAGAGAGGGTTATCTGGCACAGAAATATGCCAGCAAAAATGAAACAGATATAATCTATTTCAGTAATCTTAAATCACACTGCCAAAATATAGAATTTAATGTTCTTACATAATGCTCAAAGTATTTTTCTTTTAATCTATTCCCGATTGCCTTATTATATTAAAAAAGAATTGATTTTTATATCACTTGGCATTTTATGTGCTTTGATAGAGTACATTTTGCTTTATTAACCACAATGTGTTTAGGCAGCACTAAAGTATTAAAATATGCATCTTAAAAGTTAAAAGACTTCTTGCCAACAGTTTTAATTCCCCCAAATAATCAGAGATTTCAAAATACAACAGTAACTGGAAAAATATATACAAGTTCTATCGTGAACTTTTACATCCCCCCCAAATGTATCAGTAATTCTACCCTAGTTATAATTGGAGTACCCATTAATATATGCATACATACATACTTTGTATTAACATAAATGTAATATATAATTTCACCATGTACACTTCTATTTCTTTAAGCTCCTTGAGATTAAGAGGTAAACAAAACTATAAAAACCTTCACATGAAGGGGAGGGAGGGGAGAGTGAGAACTGGGAATGACTGTTAATGTGTACGGACTTTCTTTTTGGGGTGTTGAACATGTTCTAAAATTAGAGAGTGGTGATGGTTGCACAACTCCATGAATATACTAAAAGCTATTGAACTGTATGCTTTAAATGGGTGAATTTTATGGTATGTGAAATATATCTCAATAAAGCCAAGGGGGAAAAATCTCCATATAAAAAAGTTCATCAAGTTCTAGTCTCTAAAAGCATCCATGGGTATAAAACTATTGCTTCCCTTATTGTCCATTTACTACATCACCCCATTTTTTATTCACTATGGGAGCTACTAATTTTAAAGGTAACAACTGAAAGTGTCATATTACATTCTTCGGGATTCAGTTTTGGCTAAGTCAATGAATGCTTTCAACAATTACCACCTCACATAACTTTAACATAAACCAATGACTCAAACAAATACAAAAAACCCTTCATATGGGTTCTTGTACCTGGTAATCCAAAATGCTGAATCCCAAGCCTTTATGATCTTTTACTAGCTCAACAATCTTGACTTCAGGAGACCACAGTGCTAATTCTCCATCATCATCTTCTTCAGTATTGACAGCTACATTCTGGTCAACCTGAAATACCAAAGAAAATAAATGCTTCAGAATACTAACCTTTCAATTCTGAAAAGAATGAAGATAAAAGGAATCTCACAGTTTCTCCTCAAACTGGGAATTCTCTTTGGCATGCACAGTTTTTCTTTTTAATCTTTGTAAAAGGGGCATGCGCTGGGGCACACACACTCTATGATAAGATCGTCATGAAACTTCAAGCATTTAAAAATGCAAATTGTTCATACAGTTTTCTTTTTAATGTTAAGTACCTGTTTCATTCAAAGTATTAACACTGACCTCTTATACTTCAATGAGTTCTGTCATCCCATTAGAAGCATAAAAGGAAAAATACACAATTTAAGTAAATGAAAACATCATACAAAGTAGAAGCTTATAAGATATTTAAGTAGCAATACCAGGATTCATAATCAGAGAGAGAGAAAGTGGAAAAGATGCCAACACAGAGACAGGCCAGAGCAGCATACAGAGAACCCACTTCTTTTGGCTTCTGAAAGTTTTTAAGAAAAACTTTACTAGAAAAATGAGGTAGGAAAAAAAAATTCAAGTCCTTGGGCATCATGCAAGTCTAAAAATAGGAAAAAAAAACATCACTGAGTTGAAATAATGAAAATCTAATCTTGGAGGAAATAGGTCAGCACAACCGCCCAGCACACAGGTTCTTGGTTACTTTTCCTGACTTCACACCCAAAGTCCCTTCATCCCGGACTCCCTGTCCTTTCAGAGAGAAGGGTCACTGCTATGCAGATTTCAGGAAGCAAAATGGTAGAGCAATGAGTGCACTATGCACGAGGAAAACAGCTCTTCAAAAAAATCTTCTGATTTTATACTACTTACAGTATCATACTGTTGTTTTCTTCCTCCAAATTTATCTTCCTCCAAATACTCTGAACTTCTATCTGAAGCTCATGAATTTTTTTTTCTTTATAGCCCAAGCAACTAACAAATTGCCTGGCTTCTAGGCTAGAATGGAAACTGGGAGGGATATGATACCACACACTGTACCATGGTTATCCACTCAACCCATATAATGCCTGGCCCATAGTAGGCACTCAATAAATATCTGTTCAATACATTAAAAATTATATATCTTTCAGTGTGTTTCTCTTGAGATTCCTTCCTTTTTTGGGGGGTGGGGGCAGGTCTCGCTCTGTCACCTGGCTAGAGAACAGTGGCATCATCATAGTTCATTGCAACCTCAAACTCCTGGGCTCAAGCAATGCTCCTGCCTCCTGCCTCAGCTTCCCAAGTAGCTGGGACTACAGGTGCACACCACCACGCCTGGCTAATTTCTCTATTTTTTGTAGAGAAGGAGTCTCACTTTTGCTCAGGCTGGTCTCAGACTCCTGGTCTCAAGTGATATTCCTGCCTCAGCCTCCCAAAGTGCTAGGATTACAGATGTGAGCCACCTCACCCGGCCTGAAATTCCTTCTTAGTAAAGCTACAGACTAAATAATAATTTTAAAAAGTAGACTTCTCAAAACTGTGGGTGATCTCAGTAAATAAAACGAAAATGCATCATCCCTACAAACATAACTTTGAAAGACCTATGGAAGAAAATCCGTTTAATGGAATCAAAGAAGGGGAGGGGAAAATAAAACCCTCTATAATTTGGAAGATAGTTAATACAAAAACATTTTTAAAATTAGGATTGGTGCAGAACTCAATCTCAAACTGTCACTGTAGGTCATGGATGGTCAATACTCAATACATGGTGGACTGAAACTAAACATGGGGACAATTTCTTGGTTCTTGAATTACACAACTTGAAATTAGCGGGAATGTTCTGGCTCAATAACTCTGTATATTTCAGCCTGATGTGAGGGAGTGATATACTTAAAAAGAAAAAACTTATATCTTCCAATAAAAAGTAAAGTTTCAAAGGCTAATACAATATGATTGATGTTTTACTGGGGCATTTAATATTCTCACTGATTAATGTGCAGTAGAATTTTGGCTGAGCTGCCTAACCAGATAGGGTTTAAGAACACAAGATGGTATCAGCATAAATGAAAAAGGGACAGATGGAAAAGAGAGCCAGGATTTTAAAAAACTACATACAATTTCAAAACCCAAGTTTATAGAAATTTCAAGGTATCCACAGTACATAAGATATTATACTCCAACCTGAGATATATCACTTTGATGGAATCAATTCTGCATAACTCCTGTATTTATAGAATGGAAAGCAATCAACTAATGGGCAGCAAGGTGGACATTTAGCATAATTCAAAGCTGTTGTTCACCCATTGTGGTAAAAAGCATGACAGACGGGGGCATGGAGTCAGCAAGCAGGGTTGGTGATTTACACACCCTGCAAGATTAGATTAAAGGCATTTCTATCAACCTTCAGAGGGAAGCTGCCACTCACATTTCATTTTAGTAGGATAGCAAAAGTCATAAAAGTGTGGTGTTTGAGTCCTTTCCTTGAAATATTTTTACAAAAGTCAAACATTTTTCTTTAAAAGATTGTCAATCAATAATAAAAATTTGGCTAGGCATGGTGGCTCATCCTATAATCTGAGAACTCTGGGAGGCCAAGCTGTGAGAACTGCTTGAGGCTAGGAGTTTGAGATGAGCCTGGGCAACACAGCAAGACCCTTTCTCCACAAAAAATTAAAAAATTAGCCAGGCATGGTGGTGGCATGTGACTACAGTCCTAGCTACATGGGAGGCCGAAGCAAGAGGATTATTTGAGCCCAGGAGTTTGAGGCTGCAGTGAGCTATGATTATGCCACTGTACTCTAGCCTGGGTGACACAGTGAAACCCTGTCTCAAAAAAAAAAAATTTTTTTTTTTAAATCAGAAATTTACAAAGTCCCTCTTATATGCCTAATACAGAATAAAAACACTTTGAGATAGAAAATAACTTTTAAGATTCTGATGGTCTTCTCAGAAAAACAGATTAGTACACACTGAAGTATCTGACTGTAAGATAGCTCTGGACTCTTATGTACTTTAGGAGAGCAGAAAACAAAGATGGGTGGATGGGGGAGACACGAACAGCCATAGCTGTTACTGGGCACCTTCCTGGGCGAGGCACTGTGCCAAGCACCCTGCACATAGTACCGCATCTCCTTCTCACACAACCTCATGAGGTGGGTAAGTACTGTATTACTATTGTTCAGAGGAAAATTATGAACAGAAAGTCAAGGTATTTGCCCAAAGAGTCACAAATATTAAGTGGTACAGGCAGGATTAGGTTCCACGTATCTTGAAATTCAGACCTTAAACAAGTAAAAGTGAAGTCCCCATATATCTAAACTGGTATTAATGGGAATATAATCTAAAAGAGTGGGGAAAAGTGGCATAAAAGATGAGATTACAAATGACATAAGATGGCAAAGCACATGCTCAAAATTCTTAAGTATAAGACTCTTAAAAAAAAAAAAAAAAAAAAGAGTACCAAGAACACAGAAAGTGCTATTTCATTCTCTGACCTTCTAAAGGCTTTTATGGCAATTTCTAGAGTCACTTTGAAATTGATCACAGATCTTCATATTTTGAAGGTTCTGAAAAGGGGAAGTCCATTAGATATTCAACAATCATCAACATCTTAAACTTATTAAGACAAACTGAGTTGATCTATAAGCCAAAAGTAATGAGTCCAGGAAATTATTAAGAAAATCAAAATGCATGCATGTCAATGTCACTAACATTTTAAGAAAAAGAGTTTTATGACATTAAAAAACGGAACAATTTAAAAAGCTATGCATTGTCGCCTTAGTCAAATAAAAAAGAGGGGTAGAATGGGTTCCCCTCCCTTCATATTTCGATACACTCTTTGGGTTATCCTTGATGAATGGGCACACCAGTGGGGGCCGGAGTATGGTCATGTAGTACCTCTATTTCAGGAACAGAGGTTTCGGTGCTCCTCGGTTCATCTACAGAGGCCTCATCATCAAACAACCTTCGACAGCACACCAAGGTAAAAGGGGGTGGCACTTCTTTAAGAAAGGAGACTGCTTCTCTGCGAGATTTTCCATAAAGCTGCACGCCATTGACCTAGGAAGACAAAGGATAAGTCAGAATTGAAGAGGTCCCAAATGAAAAAACAAAAATCTCTTACTTAATCTACCAAAATGAAAATAGGATAACGTTTTATTCTCCCTGTAAGCAAATGGCCTAAATTTAATCATATTATTTTAGTATTATAATAACTAAAAAATGTTAGAAATCCTCAAGGCTAAATCTTTACTGAACTTGAGCGAATAAAGTATAAAATATGGGCGGTGTACAACTATTACTGGGTAAGTGATCTATCTAAATTTTTACATCTATATGGTTTCTCCTTTTAATACTCCAATGTTATGTTACCCAGGCTGGAGTACAGTGGCACAATCATAGCTCACTGTAACCTTGAACTCCTGGGCTCAAGCGATCCTCCTGCCTCAGCCTCCTGAGTAGCTGGGACTACAAGCGAGCACCACCATGCCCAGCTAATACCCAGCTCCCTTTAAATGTACTAATATCACCTATAGCCTTCTTGAGACCATTTCCCTTCGCATTTTCATAACATCACTATAGATATTAACACTAAATGTAAGGCTATTAAAAACTGCTTAACTTACAGCGTGTAGGTAACCAAATCTAGAATACTCGGCTGTCAAAATTTAACATCAGTTCACAATATTCTTTCATATCCCACACTCTTAATACCATCCTAGAAAAATCACTTCTATCGAAAAGAAATACACACATTGCTTCTCTGTCTTTTGGCTAAGATCAAGTGAAAAGAAATACACATAACTTTGCATCAGTTCTATTCTTATATACTCTGCTGATAGCGTCTATCAAGTACATGCAGTAAGTGTGTCAGTTTTCAAATTATTTTATGCATATATCCTAGGTTTAAAGGGAAAAAAGATAACTATTCTTTATTAATGATTAATCCTTATCACCAAAACATTATCTACATTTCATATTATTTTTGGTATATAATACTTGGCACCAAAGATGATTTAGAAAGATATGTTTATTACAATTTTTCATTCATACAGATTTCACTCAAAGAGTTCCCACAGTTCTAACTACAAGTCTCTAAAAGCTGACCCCTCTGCTACTCCCAAAAAGCTGAGGCATGAACACAATCCAGGCAACAATCTTTTCACATTCAACTCCTACCTTTTTGGGAGGGTTTAGCAGCATTTTTAGTTTAAAGATATTTCTAATCTGGCATTCATGTCTAACAGGTGTCATGTTAATGTTCAGATAACGGGCAGGGCTGATTTTACTGGGAGAAGTCTTTCCACAAATCTGTCATTGCACCAGAAAATAAGACGCATTGGGTTGCTGGGAGCATCCACCAGCAGTGGGCTGAGTCTTGAGTCAACTGTCCCTGAGAACCACTCTCAGGCCTGTAACACACTAAGCACTTAGCCATCAGGCCAGACACATCACCCTGCCTCTTAATTATTTACAAAGAAACCACCACATGGGAAAGAGACCTACGTGCACTTCAGGGAGCTAGCCCTACTGCAAAAGTAAATATTGTCTTCCCGTCTTCATGACTGATGAAGAGGCCCAGGGAACAGCAAGTTCAGCAGCAGATGAAAGGTTTTTCCTTGGAATTAACTACAAGTCAACCTTTTCAAAAGAAGGGGCAGGGAGGTACCCATCACTGGTTCTAGAATCAACTTAATGGGTAGTAACCTATACCTAAGGAAAAAAAAAAACAAGTAGATATAATCAAAGCAGGAATTCTACCGATACATGGGTATTAGTTTGTATTTCACTTCAACAAATTAGAAAGTCACTTTTCAGGTTTTTATCTTGGAGTACCTTTAAATATTTATTTAGCTCATTATTTATTCATTTGAATTGTCTCCAATTATTATGGCAGTGCCTGGTAGTCCTCCTCAGTACTCTCTATCGCAAAAGAGATTGGTCACATTTCCCATTACCAACTCCCATCTAAGGGGATTTACGGCTGCTGTAAATAGCTGCTCTGGGCCGAGACTTGGCACAGCGTTCTAACCCCAAAGCAAATTTGTGTTTCTGGTTTTAAGCTCTAAGGAGTACATAAAACACACACACACACACACACACACACACACACACACACACACACACACACACACTTATTTTGAGTTCAGGAGTTTATTTGGCTAACTTTACAGAGATTTTTTATCTCTATATTTGGTTACTCAGAAGCTGATTTTCACTTTAGAATTCACAGTATTTCTCAAGGTCCTTCAATTTGAGAGCTTTTTAAGTGTTGTCAAGTCTCAATTATCCAGATTTTTGATCAGAAAACATGCATATGTATATACACTTCCAGAGTACAGAATATTGTAAAAGTGCTGCCCCATTATATTACCATACTGGATCCTCAGCCCAGCCCATAAAGCTTGTCGCTATGCCTTTTTCACGGTGACAATATTGCCAATACCTCACAGAGAGATACATGGACAATACTTCATTAGATCCTCACAAGCCAAAGTTAAGGAGGCATTTATTGATGAAGAAACTGATTCCATAACAGTTAAGTGACGTGTTAAGTGAAGTGACACATAGCTAACCTGTGGCAAATTCAGAACCCAAAGCAGCTTCTCTGACTTTCAGACCTGGGTTTCTTTCCCTATCTCAAGTTCTTTCATTAGAAATATTATTTAAAAATTCAAAAAATCTTCATGCTACCCTATTTACCACATTCTATTTATTACAATGTAGCAGGCCCCTGGAATACTAGCCTTGGCTAAAGCATAGAGGATTCAAGTTGATGGCTGGGATCACCTATATTTGCTCTACTCTGATCCACCCAGCGTTTTAGCACCTACCTACCACATACCAGTAGTGACTTATACTTAGTGTCATTGAATTTTACATTTATAAATGATTAAAATGGTAAATTTTTTGTTATCTGTATTTTGCCACTAAAAAAAAAGTGAACTAAATTGGTTTTACTTATACCTCCACACCTCCCAAATATATCTTATTTCTCAATACCTAATAATTACATCTTATAGCAATGGTCTCCAATTTACAGGTTATCATGTGCGATATCCACAAAGCTGAGCCTGTGCCCTGCAAATTAGAAGAGGAATACATGACCTCAGAACCAAAAAAAGCATAATTCATCTAGTAAAACAACTTAGGGCATTTTAATCTGCAATAAACACCCCAATATCATTCTCTTGAACCCCTCTAAAAATAAGCAACTTACTACCTCTTAAAATAGGACTCCAAAACCCTGCCCTCCCATGCTTACGTCAGAATTCGGTAACTAGTCATTGCACTTTTCCCTCTGAACTCAAAATGCAACTCCGAATTCTTCTCAACATATTCCTTTAGGTGGTTAGACACTACTAATAAATTGCAGTTGCACCCAACATGAGACCTATTTGCTATCCTTATCATTTCACTTTGAGCAAACATAAGTTTTAGAAAGAAATCTCTAAAATCAGGGCCCATGGATTTCCTATCGTGGCTAAGGCTACCAGGTTGATTCTATTAAATTCAACCTAGGGTTTCTCGTAGATGCTCACTTTTAGAAGAATCTTCTTCTATGACATCTTCTCATCTGACCATTCCCTACATCTCTTTTAGGGGCTTAGGAGGTAATGTGATGTATTTAAAAAAATAATGAAATGGGAGTTAGGAAACACAAACTAAAGTTCTCCCTCTACCACTACTTCAGTGTATAAAGTTGGAGAAGTTAGTGCCTTATTTTCCCATCTGTAAAATTAGGGGTTTCAGTGTTGTTTTGCTTATTTGTTATACTAACTATCCAACTTTTCAATCTTACAAAATCTCTGAAGAAAGTCATTTCAGGCTAGGTGCAATGGCTCACATCTATAATCCCAGCACTTTGGGAGGCCAAAATGGGAGGATTGCTTGAGACCCGGAGTTTGAGATCAGCCTGGGCAACATAGCAAGACCCTTTCTCTACAAAAAATTAAAAAAAAAAATTAGCCAGGCATGGTGGCACATGCCTGTAGTCCCAACTACTTGGGAGGCTGAGGCAGGAAGATCACTTGAGGTGAGGAGTTTGAGGTTTGAGGTTATAGTGAGCTATGACGACGCCACTGCACTCCAGCCTGGGCTACAGAGTGAGACCCTGTCTCAAAAAAAAAAAAAAAGAAAGAAAGAAAGAAAGAAAGAAAAAGAAAGTGATTTATTTCAAAGCAGAGGTGCTTTAGAATTGCTCTGATTGAAGAGAGGCTGGGGAACCTGAGCAAGCCCACTAAAGGCTGCCATTGTGAAGCGGAAGTCCCAAGGAGACAATCTGAAAACCAATAAGCCCAAGGTCATTCAGCTCTAATCCCTATTAGAAATAATCAACAAAACCTGCAAATAAATGTGGGATTAGAATTTTGCAAGAAAATACTAATTATACTACCAAACTTCTTTCCTAGTCAATTCTTTAAATAAAGGACCTCTCAGGAGCCTCAAAAGATGGGGAAAATGAACTGAAAGCGTAATACCTACTTCCTTTATCATCCAATAAGCTGGCAGCGTTTTCCAATCTAAGTGGGTCACATTACATTGGCATCGGTGACACTGTAACTCAGTGGATTTCTAATAAGAATACATTTTCCTAGAACTTAAAAATTCCTGTGTCTTTCTCCCCCATAAAGTTTACCTCAAGAAGCTCATCCTCTGGCTGCAGGAGGCTCAATGTATCCACAGGACCACCAGGCACTATTGAAGAGATATAATGGTGCCCATCAAAGGAATCCACTTCCACGCCAAGCCTCAGAGTGTGAATAGGCAGCAGCTGTACCAGGACACAGAGCAACAATATTGAACATAACAAGGACACACCTGGCTGTCAATCCTCCATCCAGCATTATTTTTACATGAAAACCCCACGTCTTGAATCAGATCACCAAAATTTTAAAAGAGCACAATAATGGGAAAACTAGCTCCAAATAGAATAAAATTATGAAGTCATGGGTCTTCTTGTTCTCACTCTTCTTTTTCTTCTGGGTTCCCTGGGAATGGAGATACAGATGTACAAAGTCCTGCCTTCGTTTTTGAGCTGCAGGCGGTCCAAATACTTTCTGTAGCACAGTACGTGTGCCGTATTTCACTCTTCTACGGGCTCCCTATCCCCCAGAACATCCTGACTCCCCTTTATTACCTAATCAACTCCCACTTACGCTTCAATACCGTGGCAGTGTCACTTCCCGGAAGCCCTGAGTGAATGTGCCCCCATCTGGGGTTTAAGAACACCCTGTGCGCATCTCCATTACAGCTTTAGAATTCCCATTTTATTCTACGCAGAGTCTGTACCTTTCATCTCTACAACCTCAGTACCAGGCATGAAAGATGGGCTCACCCAAGATGTCCTTTCCTTCTAGCCAATTCAGTGAGAACATCTCCAGTTTGAGGAAGGCAATCATATCCATTCTGGGATTGATTCTGTCAGTTTATAAGGATTCACATGGGCTAAGACGTGAGTCAAGGGCTGAGAAACTCTAGCCAACATCAGAGGGAAGAGATGAGCATTTTAGTTGCACTCATCTTTGTTGGCTGCGAAGGTCAAGGGCATTCACTAATCTCCACTCTCTTGTCTTTCATGGCACTAACGATTTCTCACTGTGGCTGAATAAACTAAAATACAGTAAACGGTACTAATTATGATTTACATTTCCTATAGCAATAGTGTGTTTACCTAAAAATGCCAGAGCTACCTCTACCTATACTTTACAAGGAGAAAATCCTACACAGGGTGGGCAAAGCATCCACAATGTGGCTCTTTCCCTCAGTTTTCCTATTCTCCATGATCCTGTATCCCTGAACTTGTCACCTCCCCTCCGTCATCTGCTCTGAGTCCCCAGAGTGCCACGGGCCTTGATTCAGACACCAGCTGGGGCTCATTTCTGTCCTGCTACAGAAATGTAGACAAATGTGAAGTGGCAAGTCGTCTAGCTGACTGTGACTTCAATGACTTAAAACGGGCATGAGGGACTTCTAGCCCTGCGATAATTTTCTGAAAATTAAGTGCTCTTGACCAAGCACTTTGGGATCTACAAGCATCTCTGGCAATAAGATGTTACAGCACACTATTCATTTATTTTTTTTTTTTTAGAGTCAGCGTCTCACTTTATCTGTTCCAGCACTCTACATGGAAGGTTGGGATTGTTCTTACTCTGCTCCCTCTCTGATTTCTTTATTTCTCACTGCGGCCAGCTCGTTCTCTCGCCTGGTCATTGTGCCAAATCATGTCTATCAAGACAGGATACATTAGGGTCATCTTCTTCACTGGTGTATCTACTGGAGGTGAGTAAAAACTCTCAGAGAAATGCTTCTGTAATAACAGTTTCCCCACCCACCTCTGCCAACTGTCTTCCTCGCTTCGTTTATGAGCCCATCACTATAGGGCAGAGAGCCGTCAGCGGATCCAAAACACATCATCTCCAGTGGGGTGGCTGGAGCTGGCTTGTGCTGGCTTGAGGGTGCGTTGTTCAATTTTCAGAAATTTTGCAGGCCAGTTGTGAAACATAGCCATTATTAAAAATTAAACTATATAAAGTTATAATTAAATAATAATAAATGGAATAAGTGCTCAAAGCCCATCACTTCCTAATTATTTTTCACTATATTTTACTAATATCTATGTTCTTGGAGTGATTTATATCTATTATGTCTGCATAGATGGAAATAAGAACTCAAATAATACTGAAGGGGGAGAAAACAGAAAGAGACAGAGGAAATGCTTATTTTGTTTAGCTGCTAAACGCAGCTGGGACAGATAATTAAACCGTTCTGCTCCCTTGAAGAAGCCTGTACCAGTGAAGTGCTACTGCGCATGGCTTTCCAACTCCATGATCAGTGATGTCACTCTGGTAGCTTCAAATATGCCACGGAGGGAGTACTGACATCACAGATGTTGATAAGTGCTTCAAATTGGAGCTGTCTCTTTTATTCTTTATTTTTTGAGATCTAGACCTTTACCAGTATGCCACTGATCCATGATACAGTTTGGACATGATGTCCAGTGTATATTTATGGGGTGTAACTACGTGCAAGGCCTTGAGCTACGAGCTGGAAATACAGAGTGAAGGAAAGAAACAGGCTCTGTCCTCACAGAAGGAATACCTGGTACGGTAGACAGACAGTAAACAAGCAAGAAGTAGACACGAGCACATAGGTAAGCGAATAAACAACTAACCAACAAGCAGCCAGATTGCCACAGTCCTGATATAAGTAAAGAACAGAAAGAAATGCAGCCAAGGAAAGTGTGACCACCATATGAAAAACAAACAAGTAATGACGACTTGTGACAAGTGCTGCGAGGAACTAATCAGGGTCACACAGAGGAGCACAGCTGGTCGGGGCCCTTGTGGAAAGTTGGTCAGAGGAGGCTGCCCAGAGAAGGGGACGTTTAAGGTGAGACTTGGAGGGTAAGAATGCGTCAGCCCTACAAAAAGCCTGCTGGGGGGTGGCCTGGGGAGGTTAGCGAAAAGCACAATTGCTAAATTTTTGGTTTGAGCAAATAACTAAATGGTGGTAACAACTTCTGCATAGAAATACGTGCTCAGATTAAAACAAGACACTGCTGTACACACAAAGAGATCTTTGCTACTTACAGAATATTAATAATATGCTCCCATAAAAGATGAAAAGGTTAGGAGGAAACTGTTTCCACCAACCTCCCCCCACAACACACTCCAACTAATCCTGATCCACTCACATGGCTGACCCCATTCCCACCACTGTGGACCAGCTGAAGTCAGGAATGGGCTGGGGTCCTGGGCCCAGCAGAGGCTCACCCATGGCACGCCCTGCCCTCCAGATGCGGCGCTGTGCCCATCTAGGCTACTCCCCCAGGTATCTGTAAACACCACAGGCTCCCTAGAAAACTCAGACGGGGAACAAAACACACATGCTTCATCTTCAATCATGCTGAACAAATAAACCAGAAATGATGTTTACAAAATCTGTCAAGTTAAAGGAGGCCTACCTAATATTAGTTCTGAATCTAAATCTGGGTACAGCTGGGTTTCCGAGATTTCATGTTATATTGCTGCAGGCTTCTCTGCGGGAGCAGGACTGTTTAATTACCTGTCCCAGCTGCATTTAGCAACTAAACAAATCAAGCATTTCATCTGTCTCTCTCAGTTGTCCACCCCTTCGGTATTCTGAGATCTTAGGCAGGGAGCAGAAAGTGCTGAAATGACAGGAGTGGGTGCAACAAATGATTGATGCCTTCACATACACCACGTGGCATGCTTTCTGATGCTTACCCAGCACACTTGTGAGGGGTCCTCTTTAAACTGACAAAGTTAATGAGCAGCAGGATTTTCATGATCCTGATATGACAAGTAAAGGATACAGGGAAATGCATCCAAGGAAAGTGTGACCATTGTGTGATTTACTGTCAGTGCTAAATGATGAAGATCAAATGAGATCAAGAAAGTTAGAGGCCTTCAACCCGTGAGTAGAGACCTGTCATGAAACAAAGTGCATCCCATTCATTTCGCTAAAAGCTCTACTTTCAGGATGCTAAAACAAGATATCAAAGTGCTCAAATGGGAATGTAAATGATATTGCTTCAGGGGGAAAAGAAACTTCTGGAAGGGAAATCTCCAAAGATGTGTCAGTGGGATGAGGGAGGACACTTCCAAAAGAGTTAAACTCAAAGTAGAACACAAAGAATCCTATGATTGATTTTCTCTCTCTCTCTCTCTCTCTCTCTCACACACACACACACAGAGTGAAAGTATTAAATAGCCATTTATGTATAAAGATTAGGGAGTTACTAAATTTATCATAAATAAAAAACTTTCCAAGAACAAGGCTACACGTTCAAAAGTAATGGTGAACCACAAGCATAATGATCTCCAAAGTTTGTTGTGTTCACTCAGAAGTTACACAAGATAGTCAATCCGTCAATCCTTCATCTACATTTGTTTTTCTTACCCCTCTAAAATTTTAATTCTGAATGTTCAAAAATCGGCCGGGCGCAGTGGCTCACGCCTGTAATCCTAGCACTCTGGGAGGCCGAGGCAGGCGGATCGCTCAAGGTCAGGAGTTCGAGACCAGCCTGAGCAAGAGCAAGACCCCGTCTCTACTAAAAATAGAAAGAAATTATCTGGCCAACTAAAAATATATATAGAAAAAATTAGCCGGGCATGGTGGCGCATGCCTGTAGTCCCAGCTACCCGGGAGGCTGAGGCAGTAGGATCACTTGACCCCAGAGTTTGAGGTTGCTGTGAGCTAGGCTGATGCCACAGCACTCACTCTAGCCTGGGCAACAGAGCAAGACTCTGTCTCAAAAAAAAAAAAAAATATATATATATATATGTATATATATATACATGTAATATGTACTCTGCTGTATGGCAGTACATTAAAAGTCCTCTTCAGTTACCTAACAGCAAGGTTAAGCATTAGTTGCCATTTATCATTTTTGATATCATTTATGTTACCTGCCATGAGATATTTGAGTTTTTGATGTGGTATCCAACACTTTGTACTTGACTTTCTCCCTACCTTTGTCCATGGCATTTCCCTCACCTGTAATATCCATTGTACTCATTTCTCCAAATCCATTCTCCAGAGTATAGATCAAACGCCACCCTCCCAATAAGCTTCCTTCATCTGTCTTGAGGAAGTATAATAATATCCTTCCTTGAACACGTATTAGGCAGCTTAACAATACCTGAACAATAATTGCCAATGGAGTAGGGCAAGAAAAGGGTCAAACCTATGAATCAGTCCTGGTGAGGAGGAACAAAATAGGGGCATGTGTATTCTGAAAAAGCTCCTTTGATGTTTTTGATATGCCACTTGCCCTAGTAGGTGAGCACTGCTACTAGTCACTTGATTCTGTATCTTACATTCTCTACTCAAAAAGAGAGCAGCAAAGTATAAAATTGTATGTCTGAGAACTGCTAATGGTGTTGCCTCCGGGGAAGAGAATGACAGGACTAGGATGGGAGAGAAACTTATTTTTTGCAGTACATATTTCTAAACCTTTTGAATTTTGTGTCTCGTCCATACATTTATTATCTGTTCAAATTAAAAAGAAAAAGGAGTGGCACAGGGCTCGGAAGCCAGATAACCCTTAATTTGTTTCCTAATTCTGCCAGTTACTAGCTGCATATGATCTTGGGCCAGTTACTTTACTGCCTGACACTTGATTTTCCCATATTAAAAATGGGAAGGAGGAAATACTTGCTGTCCAATAGGGTTATTGTGAGAAATAAAGGAGAAAATGTATTTAAAGCAAAGAACCAGCCCTGGTAACTGAACAGTAACACCCGCTGCAACTCCTGGAAAACCCAGTAAATCCCCCTGCCCTAAAAATTATATTTGCTCATTATAGAGTAAGGGGGGAAAACCACATTTTAATGTTCTCTGGCTCAGGAAATATAATTCAGGAGGGAAATAAAGTAAAATCTGTCAATCTGTCATGTCAAAACCAGAGAACAGACCTGGAGTTTTTGTTTCCCATATGAGAGATATTACTGGTGCTCACTTCATATTACAATTGATGGCCAGCAGAAAGGTCACTAGAATGAGCTTAATGCTTCTCCCTCATAGAGCTGTGATTATCTTAATAGTAAACACTTGCCAAGAAAGCCATCCCTAAAAGTGCAAGTCTCCCCAGATGCGGGAAAACTGTTCTTGTGTCATGATTAACAGCTTCCTAGAATAAGCACAGCTAATGCTCGAGCCACTGTAAATAGCTTTCACCTCCCTCTTTCCCCACGACTCCATCCACCTCAGAAGAAAACCTCATCTATTAACATGAGCCCCTAATACATGAAGATGCTTCTTGACTCACCTCTTCAAGAGTGGTGGCTATGGGGCAGCAACCATCTAAAGACAGCCAGACCCACAGGAACCTCAGTTATACCCACGAAAATGACTTTCCCAATCAGAAAGCTGATGGGACAGAGGAAAAACCTATAGCCTTGACCTCAAATCATGACATGACCCTACTTAAAATCCTCCACTGGTATTACCTTGCTCTGAGGATGAAGTCCACGCACATCACCACCGCTCTCAAGGCCCTCCAGCACCTGGCCTTCCTCAACAGCCTCATTTAACAACATTAGCTCTTAACTTAGTTTGACCCAGACACCCGGAAACAAACAACACCTGTTCCCCCCACCCATGCCGGCCCCTTCCTACAAGAGGGCTGTGTTCCTGCTGCTCCTCTGCTCCCAGCTCACCACCTTCTATCCTTCAAGCCTGAGCTCAGAGAGGCTTGCCCTGGCCTCCTCTCTAAAGTGGCCTCCCCTAGTTACACACTGTTCATCCTGCTGATTCATTGGCAGCACTTCTGACAATCTGCAACTATCTTATCAAGTTATTTTTTACTTGTCTATTATTATGCCCCTACCCAAGCCAGAACCTAAGTTCCATGAGAGCAAGGACCCTTTCCATTTTGCTTCCCACAGATGGCAGCATATTTCTGGCATAGAGTAAGGGCTTCGTAAATATTTCAGGAATGAATGAACGCACTATGCCCTGGCCACTGTCTTACTGTATAATTTTGGAGGAGTCATTCGACCCAGGCAGACTTTAGTATCCTCATCTGCGAAAGGGGTTTTGATTGTCTAATTAATTGTCCTTTATATACTGTAGGGAAAAAATGAGAAGCTACTGAATTAAGACCTAAACTTCTAGCTGGGCATGGTAGCTGACTCCTATAATCCCAGCTACTTGGGAGGCTGAGGTGGGAGGATGGCTTGAGGCCAGGAGTTCAACACCAGGCTGGGCAGTATAATGAGACATCTTTTTTAAAAAAAAAAAAAAAGACCTAAACTTCCAATTAGAAGAAAATTTTTAAAAATATTATAGCTTATCAAAATGAAGAAATACTCTGCTTATAATTAAGAAATTAATGTAGCAAAATATAAAAATGTATGATAGTTATATGGAAAAACTATACATCCCTTCTCTCCCTCAAAAACACATGAAACAAAAAGATGGGTATACTGATTACAAATAAATAAGTATATGCAGGTAACAACTAAATATGAAGAGAGAATATTGCCATTATGGGTGACTCTTTTTATTCCAGTGCAAAAAAGGAAAAATAACTTTTAGCCATAACAAAATATCAATTAAATAATTAAATGTTTTTAAATAGCATATTAAAAGAAAAAGGCCTTTGAAAGGTCAGAGTCTAAAAGTACTAGAAGCATACAACTTGAAAACAAAACAACCATTTATTGGACGTTTCTTATATGTTGAAACTGAGCTACATTAATTAAGCCATATATTATATTTATATTTAATCTTCTATAACACAATTATTATTCATATTATGTAGAAGAAAAATTAGGCTGGTTATTTCACCTCCTAAAGTGTTTCCTCACATATCACCTTCTTAATGAGCCCTTCCCTGACCACCCTATCTAAAATTGCAAACCCAATCCCCTTTCTGAATTCCCTATCTTCCCTGCCTAAATATTCTCCATGGCACATGTCATCCATACTATATAACTTACTTATTTATGGTCTCCCCCCACTAAAATATAAGTTCGACAGGACAGTGATTTTTCTTCCTACTTTGTTCTCTTCTGGAACCCCAGCATCCAGTAGAGGACCTGGCACAGAGTAGATATCAATAAATATTTGATCAATTAATGAACAGCTGAATGTACTGGTAAGTTTCTACAAGGTGGTTCTGAAAGTCTGTTCAACTCAAACCCTTTCCACCCCTTTCCACCAGAGTTGCTAAGTACAAATATACAAATATGGCATAGAGTTTGATCAGGCAGTAAGATAAATGCAGCAAGGCTAGTGGCAGGGAACTAGGAAGTAAGGGTAGAAAAGAACACCATCTGCCTGGAGAAAGAGAATTACATTCTTTAAAAATGTACACACAGTGTGCTTATTGTTTTTTCTCCTTGCTGTTTAGAACGTCTGCTGAATTCTAAAGCTATATGGCACAGGAGGCTAAAAAGCTAATCAGGAAAGCTCTAAGAAGTAAAGCAAAGATTTCAGCAGCCTCAGAGCACTGGGCACATAGTGTTAGAGTTCAGGTCCCACCAGGATAAGGGGACTGGTAAACACTCCAGACTCTTTCATGGAATACCTGGAAGGCTATGTCTTAAGAGCAAGGGCAAACTAGAGATAATCTTAACTTTACCAGGACTATACTTCTGTCTCATCTCTGAGGTGATCACCCACCATTATCACCACCACCACACACACTCTATCTCCGTATTAGTAGACGGGATGAGACCTCTCTGAACAGAGATAACTAACATCATCTGAAGTCTTTTGTAGTTGTTGGACATTCAATCAAATTATGGCATGATAAGAAATATTAATACAACCAAATAATCCATGAGACAAAACATCAAACCATAGAAATAGATCCAAAGCTGATCCAGATACTGGAATTAATTACTTAAAGTCTTTATAAGCTATGGTTAACATGTTCAAGAAATACAGAAAAAGACGATAAATATAGATTTTTTATTTTTGAAGACAAAGTCTTGCTTTGTTGCCCTGGGTAGAGTGCAGTGGTGTCATTGTAGCTCACTGTAACCTCAAACTCCTGGGCTCAAGTGATCCTCTTGTCTCAGCCTTCCAAGTTAGCTGGCACTTCAGGTGTGAGCTATGACATCTGGCTAATTTTTCTATTTTTAGTAGAGACGGGGTCTCACTCTTGCTCAGGCTGGTCTCGAACTCCTGAGCTCAAGCAATCCTCCCGCCTTGGCCTCCCAGAGTGCTAAGATTACAGGTGTGAGCCACTGTGCCCAGCAGGATTTTTTTTTTACGTTGAGAATTTCACCTGAGAATTTTAATCTAAAAAGGAATAAAATGGAAATTCCAGAAAAATATAATAAATATGGCAACTATAGTAACTGAAATTAAGTACTCAATAGGTGGGCTTTAGCAGGAGATCAAGCAAAGGAAATTTGGTAAATTGGAAGAGAGTTAAATGGAAAACATCCAATATCTAAGAGTTTAGTGTGAATTAAAGAACAATTTTAGAGAAAACTATCATTAATTTATATGACAATGATAATAAAAATAATAACAGCCTACCATGTACTTGCAACTATTCTGGACACATTATAGTTAATTCCTATACAAGTTTATGAGATAGGTACAAATATATTAATAGCCCCCTTTACATACAACAAAGCTGAGACATAGAGTTTAGTTAATTTTCTAAGATTACAGCTGTCAAGTTCTGGATAAGCCAGAATTTGAACTCAGGCGGTTTGGTTTCAGAGTCTACCTGATCAGTACACTATACTGCGGTAATTAACAATAAGTGAAGTTTTCTGACGTATTTATGTTTCTTACTCTCATTTTGAATTAAATTGCTCTCATCGAATTCAAATGGAATTATTAGTAACTAATCTATTATAAAGATGACTTTGAATAATGTAAAATTAACTACAAGGTGTCCCATGTTCCTTTTACACTGTATATCTGAGGAAAGCTTGGTCAGTTGGCTGACACAGACACAGTGAGGAAGTGACCCAAAATGCAGCTAAGTTTAGAAGAAAGAAATACTCTCTCGTGTCAGCCTTGAAAATTCAAACCTATGAAATAATGAAACAGATAGCATAAAATTATGGAAGAGAAATATTCATCACAAATACTCAAAGAAATAAATAGTAGAACTATCTAAAAGAGTTTTCAAATTCTTATGAAACCTGCAATGGAACACAGAAAACTCACTTTGAAAACTGCATGTGACAGCTTGCAGTTTAGGGCAGGCTTAGCTCTTATATCCCATGTGAGATTATAACAGAACTTTTGAAACTATTCTGGCAAGAAAAATCTTTCCTTTCTTATCATTTGTTGAGAGAGCCAGCTTAGAAGCCTTCTCTAAGTTTTAACTGCCCTGGCCTTTGATTATCTGGAATAGGAACTCTAAAATTAATTTGTAGTGTAAGGACAGTAAAATTGTTAGGAAAAATTATAAAAGTCACCTTATAACATTTTGCCATTAGAAATAAAGCTTACCAAAAATGTTTTGAGTTCAAGAACAACCATTGCCTATACTCAGACCTGAAACCACTCTTGTCCTCGAACACCTAGACCTGAAGGCTTTTTTAAAGTCCATATTCCTGGTCCTAATTCATAGGAAACATTTTTAAAAGGATTTCTTATAATATCTGAAAAGCTAACACACTTGGCACAACATTACTATGCATATTACCTCTAAGGTGGGCAAAAGAGTTAAACATGGGCTTTTGGCTTCTGGAAGTGGCATAAAAGATGCCATATTCTTTCCAAGTATATCTAACCATTATCTTTCATAACAATGAGACCCAATACATTTTCAGAAAACATCTAAAACTAAATTCTGGAAACTTTAGATCATAGTACTTAGTTTCTTCAGCAAGAATTTAAAGAAAGTTCTCCAAACAATAAAAAACTGATGTTATCTTGAAAAAATAATGCTCACCTTTGAATACTTCTGTAACTCAGCATCATCTGCAATCTGTGTGTCCAAAGTAGCAACCTAAATTTATGAGAAACATATTTTTGATATTTGTAAAAGCATAACTTTACTTCTCCCTAGGTTTTCTGAAAATATCTGCAAAATCTATATATTGATAACTCCATCTGACCTACATTATAATTTCTTTCCTATATTTCTGAAATCCATAAGGATAACACATAAAACTTCAGAGTACATTTGTTGTTCTTCTTCATGTCACTCTTTTCTCCAAAATTATCCAAAAGTTGAACAGAATGTGATGGGCTAATACCATTTTTTAAAATCTATGATCCCTAAAATTTTAATGTAATCCTCCATTATAATGAACACATCAAATTTTACTCCTTTGACAAAACCAAGACTATGGCCATTTTTACTTTCAAATTCAGGCCTTGAACCAAAATTTGCATGTCAGTAAAGTCAGATGAGTTTGGAAAAACTGAAGCATCTGACTTTCCACAACAAACTCAAACCATTTCCCCAGGAGAAAAAGATGGCAAAGACACAAACAGAAAGACCTGGTCCCTGGTGGGAAGCTCATGGAATACTTAAAGCTTTTAATCCTGGCCTAAAATTATTGTTCTAAGCTTCAACGGTGGACAGCCACAGAAGCGAATTCCTTGCAAGCGAAAGTATGTTACTGAAGATTTGCATCTGTAAGTTATTAATAAAATATGGTGCATCTGGAAGGAAAGGATAAGTTAAACAATGACCCAACTAAAGCTTCTAAAAGTACTGCATTTCAGATAAGTAGGTACTGGAAGAAAGTGAAATAAGAAACATTGGAGTACATGCATTCATTCATTCGTGCACCATGTTTGGTTTCTCCCTTCTGCCTCTCATTTCTCGAAACAAGCAGCTACAACTTTTAATGAATAGGCCATCACTTTAAATTTCTAACTTCAAATTCTGTCTCCTCTCTCTAGCCTGTGATAAATGAATTTTAAGAGGAGGATAAAATTTTAACAAAAAAAGTGCCCATCACAAAACTTGCCATTTGTAAATACTGGTGCAATAAATTACTTTGAATATCAAACCACTAAGGTTAGTAGGAAAGGTCATCTGCTAGGTGATAGCCTAATAGTAATATTCAAAATCTATGAAGCAGAGAAGCAGCAGTTCCTGAGAACTGACATACAAGCACAACATTAGCAGGAGAGAAAATAGGAACTGTTTTTACTCATCTTAATGACATTGGAAATTTTCTGACAAGAGATAGTGGCTGGATATTCTAAACTAGGAAGAAGAAAAAAATCTCTAATCAGCCAACAAGTGCTAATGATAAACATATGTAAGAAAATGTGAATGATAATAGGAATTTAAAAGAATGTTTTATTACTAATGCATTTAGTGAACACAGTAGAAGCTTTTCTAAGCACAGCTTTTCTGCTTTCATGTGGATTCATATGGGGAAATGTAATCAATCCCTTACTCAATGAATCTACTAACAGGTGAAAGGAAGTCTAATGGACCACTGGCACTATAAACTTACACCTAACCTAAATTACTTCCTGTTCTTCCAAATACATTTGATAATCATTCTTTCATTTTTCACATAAAACTGTAAGATTCTTTGTGAAACATAGGACTAATATCCACAGCCCTTTCAGTGTACAATAAAACAAACAGATCATAAAAGCAATCATAAAAATGCCAGCAATTTTAAGCAGCTGATACAGGTTATAAATTTAAAGGCAAGCCCTCTCTCTCCTAACATTTTTCTGCCTATTGTCAGCTGAAATTGTTTCAACATGAACTGAGTGTCTGCTAATTGTAACTGAAGCTTGTGTGCAGTCCTTAATTATTCTTACAGCTTAAAATGCTTAAAAAAAAAATCAATTGATTGATCCAATAGGGAAGAAAGGCAAGAAGAAAAAAATAAAAGCAGGCTGGCTATTCTTTGACTCTCCCATTTATTTAAATTGTAGTGTCAGGAGCTTGATGTGAAATGAGACATGAGTGTTTTTTATTAGAGGATTTTAACATACCATTACTTCATAATCAGGACCCAAAAGGTTTTCCCATCTGGATTTCAGCTCATTTTCTGGAGAGTCTGGGACTCTTTCTGGATTAAAAAAAAAAAAAAGAATGTTGAAGCTACTGTGAGCCAAACACACTTAACGACTAAATTCTTCAATAACAGCACAGTTTCAGTAAGTAAAGGGGAAATGAATAAAAAGGAAAATGCATTAACTTAGGTCTACTAGGTAAAGTAAATCAGAGGTGACTTATAAGACTAATGTAAAATGTAAAGACCAGCTGTAACCAAATTATGAAGGCGTTTTTGTTGTTAAGGAATATTTTAAAGAGAAGAGGAAATGATGAGTTTATAAATGAAATTTAAATTATATATAGTTTATGTGTAAACATCCAATAGTTTACAAGTAAAATGCATCTGGCTTTGATGTATAATATGTTAAGGCATACAAGGATTTAATTTAAATGTTAATCATTTCAAAGTAGTACCATCCTGTTACCCACTGGAAAAGTAAAAACTTACCAAGATACCTTTCCTGTCCACAAGGCATATCAACACAATACAATCAGACGTTTCACATGGGTGGCTATAAAGGCTTAGAACCAGAGTTCCATGAGCTTTAATATAATAGAAATTTTTGTTTTTACGCCAGTCTTTTGTTGCTAATGGGTCATTAGGATATTTACATCTTTATGACTTTCTTACTTGAGTATAACACTGCCTTTGTTGAATAGACAATTTTAATGAGGTAAGGCAGATTTTAAGTGTCTTGACTGTCCTCCACATGATCTTAGCCAGAAGCTCAGCACACAGTTCACAGTATGACTAATGTCTAATAGGCAAAAGTCAAAGTACTAAAACTGTAATTACAACCTCTATCCATAGTAGTACCAGAAAATGAACAAATTTCCACCTTCTTTTTAACTTAAAAAAAAAAAACTTTTTCAATGTTGTCTGAAGATTGGAAAAGTCACAGAACACTTATCACAACTGACATAACCATCTGCCTAAAATCAAATGTAACTTGCAATATCAGCTCTTTTAGTCTTTAACAGTTCATCTTGGATGCATATAATGCTTAATTACATAATACAAATCACTAAGTGAAAGAGGCTAACCTCAGAAATCAGAGACTAAGACTAATGAACACTAAAGAACTTAAATTACTAGATTTACAAAAGAACACCCATGAAATAACTATATTAACTGATATGCCAGATTATATTTAGGGGATAACTAACCAAAGACACTATTAAAAACAAAACATCAAATTCATTTGGGCTTTGCACCTGTGTCCATTCCTGTTAACATTTCCTTAAGAAATTATATTAGGCCGGGCGCAGTGGCTCATGCCTGTAATCCTAGCCCTCTGGGAGGCCGAGGCGGGTGGATCGCTCGAGGTCAGGAGTTCGAGACCAGCCTGAGCGAGAGCGAGACCCCGTCTCTACTAAAAATAGAAAGAAATTATATGGACAACTAAAAATATATATAGAAAAAATTAGCCGGGCATGGTGGCGCATGCCTGTAGTCCCAGCTACTCGGGAGGCTGAGGCAGTAGGATCGCTTAAGCCCAGGAGTTTGAGGTTGCTGTGAGCTAGGCTGACGCCACGGCACTCACTCTAGCCCGGGCAACAAGGTGAGACTCTGTCTCAAAAAAAAAAAAAAGAAAAGAAATTATATTAAGAGTTCTAACATCTTGCCTGTTAACTTTCTCCTAGGCAGCAATTTCTTATCTGGTAAATGAATCTGAACAAAATCTGCAATGTATTAGTTGAATTCTAAGCTTAAAAACATGGTGCTCAGATAATAGTTATACACATGTATAAAGTAATGTTGACATTTCACCAACAACTCTTTTGACTATATTTTACCTTTCAGTTGCACAACGAAAACACAATCATGAGTTTTAAAGCACCGCACAAAGGCCTAAGTGCTAGAGGAAAAAGATTACTTTCAGCAGCTCAATAAATCCTAGGCTTCAAAAAATAATCAAAAAATAAAAATAACACAATGATCCAAAACAATTATTCCAAAGGCAAAATAGAAAGCTAACTTCATAGCAGTTAGAAGATTCTGGCTTTAATCTCAAACTGAAATTATACATATGCACAAAGAAAAAATGCAGTGAAGTTGATCCAAAAAGCACAGATAAAATATTTCTAGGCCAGGCACGGTGGCTCATGTCTGTAACCCCAGCACTTTGGGAGTCCGTGGCAGGAGGATCATTTCAGGCCAGGAGTTTAAGAAGCCTGGGCAACATAGTGAGACCTCATCTCTACCAAAAAAAAAAATTAGCCAGATGTGGTGGCACACACCTGTAGTCCCAGCAATTTGGGAGGTTAAGGTGAGAGGATTGCTTGAACCCAGGAGTTTGAGGTTGCAGTGAGCTGTGATAACACCACTGCACTGTAGCTCAGGCAATAGAGTGAGACCCTGTCTCAAAAAAGAAAAAAATTTTAAAACTACTTTTAACTTCAAAATGTATTTGATTTTCACCTGATACTTCACTAAAAACCCATCTATGCTCAGCTCAATTAAAATAGCAAAGATAAATTACAGCCTACTTAGGTCAAAAAGAACAAAGTAAATTTCCAGATTACAGGAAATATTTTAACTTGAACAAGGGCTTAACTCCTTCCTTTAGGCTATTCTACCCTAAGACAAGACAAAGCTAAAACCCCAAACTTCTCTGGAACATGGGTGGTGTTAAGGACTCCAGGGAGTTTCATTTAGCTGGCAAGGCTTTCCTTAGCACCCTTTGTGCTGAGAACTGCGTGAAACTTACTCAATATGCTTGCAGAATAGAGTCCACTATAATAGCTGAAGAATCAAAGTTCAAAGTAAAAGAACAAAATCGTAAATCAATTCAAAAGAAAATTAAAGAATAAATGTATAGCAGCTGGGCAATTTGATAATTTGATTCAACAAATAAAAATGTACATATTATTAATTTTTATGGTAAAAAGGAAACATTGCTATATGTATACATATAACTATAATCTATAGCTATAGATATATCAACGATAATATACAAGCTAAAGAATGCAGTAGTTAAAAATGCTAAAAAAAGATAAAAAATAGTCATCACATACTAATATGCATTCAAAATTAATATAATAAAACAAAGATGTAAAAAGAATGTTTGGTCCCCAACTGCCATAAGTGTTAGGATGTTGATAATAAGAATACCCTATTTTATATGCCTAAAATGCCTCTAAGATTCCTCACATTATTAATAACTATGAAGACAGAAAATGGGTAACAAATCAGTAAGTCCAATTATTCCCAAGTGAACACTTGGTGCCCACCCAATTTTTCTAAGGCTTGTATGTTGTCATTTTTCAGATTATCCATTTTTTCTCCAGTTTCTTCATCTTCACCATCCAAATTAGTTTCTGTTTCCACTGCTCCAGTTAGAAAGAGACCTGGTGTTTTTGGTGGTTCTATAATTCCTAAAAACAAACAAACAAACAAAAATTGCTAATTTGAATCACTAGATCACTAGTAGCTGAGAACCATATTTAAGTGAGCTTATTCCACTCCTGTTCTCCCATTTCACAGCCTCATTACAACCATCGGAGGTAACTTACATATGATTCCTTTAATCTAAAGTGCCAAGTCTAACAGGTAACCAAGCAATTCCTTAAAAAATAAACTTGTTGATAGTATTGAAAAGAAAAAGGAATTAGGCAATGGGAAGAGAAAAACAAGGTAAAGCCGATGACAAAGCAGGGGTAGATGCTTCTCAGCATAGCCTTGGAAAGAAAAAAACACTGAGGTCTTAAGCTCTTGTGGAGGTGGTGGGCAGGAAGTAAGACTTGCAGAATAAGCTGGGCCAATTGCTCTGGCTCTCCTAGGTGCTGACATGACATCATCATGAGTTTAACAAACAAGTCCACATAGGTAAGGTTATTAATTAGAAGGGAATTAGAATTGCCCTGGGGGCAGAGATTCCTCCCTTAGCTAAATTGAGCTAAGTAAAATAATAGGAGTCATCCAGTTTTCAATCTCAATAAGGCAAGTCACTTTGTATCTCCTACACATAAGCAAACTTGAACATGAGTCATTTTGGATTATTTTTAAAATAATCACACATCACTTATAAAATATTCTTATCAAAAATAATTAACCTGAACCTAAGACTTTAGATCTAGCTTCTAATTCACAGGAGATATGGGTAGAAGAACAAGTTAAATGACAGGACAAGGAAACAATCAAATTCACAATGTGGCATTCTAGTGACAAATGGAATAATCCCTTCACAAATTCTTTGTCATGGGGGCAAGGGTGGCGGATTCTTCTAGATTAAAAAAACCAGACAGACATACAAATGCAACAAATGCAATGCAAGACTGGATCTTGGTTTTGGGGTTTTGTTTGCAGGGGAGTCTTAAGGAAGAGCAGGAAGAGAAGCTACAAATGAAATTTTGGGGCAACTGAGAGATTTTAGGTATGTGTTGGGTATTTGATATTAAGGAATTACTATTAATTTTCTTTGATGTTGGCCACATGTGGTGGCTCAAGCCTGTAATCTTAGCACTTTGGGAAGCCTAGGCAGGAGGATCGCTCAAGGCCAGGAGTTTGAGATCAGCCTGAGCAACACAGTGAGATCCTGTCTCCACAAAATAAAAAGTATTTTCAAATTAGCCAGGCATGGTGGTTGTCCTCCTATAATCTCAGCTACTTGGGAGGATCTCTGGAGCCTAGGAGCTTGAGGTTGCAGTAAGCTATGATTGCACCACTGTACTCCAGCCTTGGTGACAGAGGGAAATCCTGTCCCTTAAAAAAAAAAAAATCTTTGATGTGATAATAGTATCATAATTATATAAGAGAATATCCTTGTTTTTATAAGCTAAAGACTGGAAGTGTCATGATGTCTACCACTCACTCTTAAATGGTTCAGGGAAAAAACATTAATTAGAAGAAAGCAAATATGGCAAAATGTTAACTACTACATTTAAATGGCAGGTTTGTGGGTATTTATTATCTTTTATTTTTTCTGTACGTTTAAAATTTTTTTTACAATAACAAGTTGAAAAATAGAGTCAGTTAAAAGTTCCTATGATATTAACATAAACTTTAAACCACACATCCATAAATGCACAGCCTAGTACTAAAATAAGAAATCCCAACCATTCACTACAGCTTTATTCACAGTAATCAAGAGGTGGACGCAACCTAAGTGTACATTAGAATAAATGAATAAAGAATATTTGGTATATACAAACAATGGAATACTATTTAGTCTTTAAAAAGAAGGAAATCCTGTCATATGCTATGGCATGAACAAACCTTGAGGACATTATGCAAAGTGAAATGAGCCAATCACAGAAGGACAAAGAATGCATAATCCCACTTATATGAGGTGTCTCAGTAGTTTATAGAAATAGCAAGTAGAGTGGATGGT
Source organism: Lemur catta (assembly GCF_020740605.2). Taxonomy (NCBI): domain Eukaryota; kingdom Metazoa; phylum Chordata; class Mammalia; order Primates; family Lemuridae; genus Lemur; species Lemur catta. Next base: position 79,465,140 of record NC_059130.1, read on the forward strand.
TGCCAAGGGCTGGGGGGAGTGGGAAATAGGGAGTTATTCAATGGGTATGGAGTTTCAATCATGCAAGATGAAAATGTTCTAGTGATCTTCTATACAACAATGTACATATAGTTAACAATACCATACTGTACACTTAAAAATTTGCTAGGAGGGTAGATTTTACGTTATGTATTTTTTTTAATCACAGTAAAAAACATGCCAAGCCAAATCTGCTAGTATAGCTGGGGAAAACAGTTACATATCAGCAGAATTTATAGTACAAAGCAATGTAATTGTGTGCCACAAACAGTATACAAGTAGGTACACAAATACGTATACACAAGGTATACAAATAGTAAGAGTTTAGAGGAGGAAAAGACCAAGATTTAGAATGGAAGAAGGAAGCACTGTGCAAGAGCTAAAAGCTGTGCAGCTTGTTTCAGTAAAACAGACTTCTAAATGTTGACAAAGTGCAAGGCACACAAAGATGTGTGATACGGGGCAGGGGCAAGGACATATTATAGTCCACATTATAGTCCCGCACACAAAACAGGTGATTACAGTGTAGTGTGATAAATGCTACAGTAGAGTGCTTTGCAAGGGGTGCTAGTGAAGCTCATGAGGACACCAAAATCATGAAGAAAGAGGTGCAGACTTCCAGCAAAACTTATCCCAACATAAATTTTAAATGTAGGCCTGCCCAGTAAAGAATTGCTAATTTGTAGATACTAGGCATGCCTACATTCATTTGGAATATTCAATTGAAGCCAAAGGCTCCATCAGAGCTATTAAAAACCATTATATTTACATAAATATTTATGTAAACCTTTTAAGGTCAATATGGCATTTGTACAATTTGTACTATTTAGGCAATTTTAAATTTCATATATTCAATGCAGTTGACAGGGCATTTGTCTTTCAGCAGTAAAATTTCCACTATCACATAAAACATAAAAAGTTCCAGCATAAATACAAATCAATATCAGTTGAAAGCAAAGGCCTCCAGACTTCTTATATATTCAGAGAAATATTTCCAGAGGGGAAAAAAATATATTCATTTTCTGACAAATTCTAATGGAAGTATTTCTTTTCTTTTTCTCTCTTTCTTTTTTTTTTTTTTTTGAGACAGGGTCTTGCTATATTGCTCAGGCTGGTCTCAAACTATCCTCCCACCCAAGCCTCCTGAGTAGGTGGGATTACACGCAGGTGTTACTGCACCCAGCCTTAATAGGCATATTTCTTATGATTTATATAGCTAGTCGCTAATTTTTAATTGAATATGTGTTCCCATGATTGTCAACTTTTGTTGATCTGTACTTTTGTAAGTTGATAATTCAAAGTTGACGGTCAGGTTCGGTGGTTCATGCCAGCAGTCCTAGCACTTTGGGAGGTTTAGGGGGGAGTATCACTTGAAGCCAGGAGTTCAAAACCAGCCTGAACAACAACAGCAAGATCTCCTCTCTACAAAAAATTTAAAAATTAGCTGAGCATGGTGGTGCTCTCTTGTAGTTCCAGCTATTTGGGAGGCTTAAGCAAGAGGATCACTTGAGCCCAGGAGTTTGAGGTTGCAGTGAACTATGATGACAACACTGCACTCTAGCCTGGGCAACAGACAGAGACCCTATCTCCAAAGCAAAAAAAAAAATTGACTTGCATACAATTATATATTTGTTCTATAATGAAGATTTACTACTCTTATAACCAAATTAACACAAACATTATTTTACAAATAAAAATGTTTTTGGTAGAAATCCATGTGTTCTTTTCTCTCATAGTACTTCAGAAAGTAAATCAAGAGACATACTGGAATAAAATATATTGTTAAAAGTAATCTGAAACTTGAAGTTTGCAAAATGTCAAAGCATTAGACAAATGAGAGCCTCTGGAACAAAAAGTGCCAAAGCTTTATTATTCAAATATAATTAGCAAAATTTGGAAGCTTTTTGGAAAAATAATTTCTTTCTTCATTTAGAGTTCTCTGGGCTTAGTGCACATCAGGGTTCACATTGTAACATTTGGACGGGCATATTATAATATGCAAAGAGAAAACACTTCTTCAATGCACAAGTCAGCTGATCATTTCTCTATCACTGCATTTTACGAGGTGGGCAATTTTTTCCTACTCAGACTCACAGAGTAACTTCCATAATTTAGCTATTCTTCTAAACCCACACTACATGGGGGCAAAGGGGTGGTGGAATTGATTACCTCTGTCTGAAGGCTGTTCAAGTGGAGAAGCAGATGAGGGTGTCTTCCTTCGAACAAGGGTTAGGCGTACCACCTGCCCCGCCTTTCGTAATATTTCAACAACATCCTGGTTGGCCATACCCTGAATATTCACACCATCAACCTAAAACATGAAGAGAAACATTAAACAGAGGCTTTAAGTTTGTTACTATTTTTAATTCTTGCAAGGTTAAATAAAATGAGGCAATTCATTTTATTCCAAGAATGATTTATAATAGACTTTGGAATACATTTTTAAGTAAGAATGCAGTTGGCCAGGTGCAGTGGCTCATGCCTGTAATCCTAGCACTCTGGGAGGCCGAGGCAGGACAGTGGCTTGAGCTCAGGAGTTCCAGACCAGCCTCAGCAAGAGCGAAACCCCATCTCTACTAAAAATAGAAAAAATGAGTCTGGCATGGTGGCTGGTGTCTGTAGTCCCAGTTACTTGGGAGGCTGAGGCAAGAGGATCACTTGAACCCAGGAGTTTGAGGTTGCTGTGAGCTAGGCTGATGCCACGGCACTCTAGCCTGGGTGACAGAGTGAGACTCTGTCTCAATCAATCAATAAGAATGCAAAACTAGTACTAAAACATACTGACAAACTTCCTTACACATTAGAAAGCAAATTCAAACTTGTACTTTTAAGTCACACATTTTAACTCATAGCCTGAGAGAGGTAAAGGGTTTTCATCTCTGATGTTATTCAAAATTCAAAATGTTATAAAAGCCTGTCAATTATTAAACACAGCTCTCAAGATGTATTAATAAAAGCCATTATCATGAAAACTGTAGAGATCATTCAGTACTTCATTCCTCTATCATATCACCCTATGATTCCTTCCAAAGAAACACACTGATCTCCCTCCATTAGGTCTTCTAATGGAAGCATGTGCAAAAAAAGGTACTCTTAATCTAAATCAACTCAATTCCACATTTCTGAAGTCATCAGGACCAATAGGCTTCCTCTCTCAACCTTCTTAAGCTACCCATAAGTACTTTAACTTTCCCCATAAGTATTTTCTCCAAAGCATCCAGACTCTGCAAATCACCAAAAGACATTTCCTAAGCCCATTAATGTGAAAGCCAAGAGTCATGAAATGTGCTTTCTTAGACGGATTTGAAGGACGAAGATTCAAATCATACCACCCAACATTTGTTTCTATGTAAATCAACGTCTTTGTGTGTATCTATTTATAGTATGCGTGTGTACAGATACTATAATATATATGAAAATTCAACTAATTTCTACTAAATGGAGATCAGTTTTAATTGATATGTTAACTATTATATTCTCAAAAACATAAAAAAATCTCGATTTTGGGTGTACTCAAAATTATTGTTAGTAGAAAAACTACTTTCAAAAAGATGAAAAGAGCTAGTTAATGGCTTAATTGTATACAAAATGGATGAGTTTCAAGAACACAAAGAGATACTTGAAAAGCGTTTTCTATGCGAATGCTAGAACATCTTTCAAATACATATGTATATAAATATATATATTTCCATTATATAATTATATACATTTTTCCTACCAATGTTGTTAGTGAATCCTTTCTTCAGTGACAATGAAAAAAAATCAAATTTAGGACCGTAAGAGTTCAAATTAATGAGATTTCACTGTACTAACAAATTTAATTTTTCAAAAAACCGTATGAAACTATATTAAGTCATCATTCTCTCACACATATTATAATAAAAATCAACCTTTTTTTTGAACTGGATTCAAATCTAAAACAGAGGACAGTTACTCACAGCAACTATTTTGTCATTCACTTGAATGTGGCCATTGTGGTGCGCGGCACTGCCAGGTATGATGCTTTTCACATAAATCCCTGCTGCCTCCCCTAAAGATGCACAGACATGAAGAAAAAGGAAAAAAGCTCTAATTAGGCTTTGATTGCAAAATTCATATCAAGAGATTAATTAGCTAAAGGGGCTGACTGGAGGCTTGATAAATACTATTTTGAACACAAGCAGAGAAATTGATGGATTATTTCAAACTGTCACCATCACAAGCGACCCGAATTCGAAATGATTTGACTGATGACTGCTCTTCTGGAAAAATAATCGGTAATGGAACCTTGATGAAATGCACTCCAATCTAAGCTGGGATTCAAGAGAGCCCAGGTTAAGTCTGTCCCTCTTCTCCTGGTCTGTCTCCATTCTTACTGCTGACTCGGCATAATCCTCCATCATTTTTCACCTGCACTATGACAAGAGTCTCCTTAATAGGTCTCCTTGCCTATACTTAGCTCGCTGCTCATGTGAGCTTCCCAAACACAGAAAAAAGAAAAGTACACATGACCTTTAAAAAACCTAGAATGAGCTCAGCAACATGAAATAATCCTTATATTATAAAACATGTAAATAGAAACAAACGGCTATAAAATTGTTAACTACATAAAAAGCATGGATCCCTGTGGGCAAGGACTGGAAGGGAAATTGGAAAATAAAAAGCCATAGATCTGGATGATTTTATATTTTTATTTTTTAATTTGAAATGAACTCAAAACATTATTTATAGAAGAAATATAAATATCAATGAATTCCCATTGCCTACAAAATAATATACAAATTTCATAGAATCGTATTCAAGGCTCTCCATAATCTGCTCCAAACTTATTTTTCACTTCATCTTCTACTACATCATTCCAACAAAATAAAAGTCGAGACACACCAAAACACCAAGTATTTTCATGATTTTATACCCTTTCTCAATTTAATTCTTTCTCCCCCTCAACCTTGACCCATGTATCAAAATCCTTCTTCTTTTCCATTCCTAGCTCAAATGCCTCCTTCTCTGTGAATTCTCCATTTACGTCCGTCAAATTGAATCTGTTATTTGCCGTACTATGATGGTTTGCTTGTACAGTGGGCCCTCTGTATCCTCAGGTTCCACATCTGCTGATTCCACCAATCTTGGATTCAACCAACCACAGATCGAAAATATTTGGGGAAAAAAAAACAAGAATAAAAATAACAGGCTGGGAGCGGTGGCTCATGCCTGTAATCCTAGCACTCTGGGAGGCTGAGGCAAGAGGATCACTTGAGCCCAGGAGTTTGAGGTTGCAATAAGCTACAATGATGCCACTGTACTCTACCCAGGGTGACAGAGCAAGACTCTGTCTCAAAAAACAAACAAACAAACAAAAAAATACAACAATAAAAAAATACAAATTTTTTAAAACATAGTATAACAACTATTTACATAGCATTCACTTCATATTAGGCATTATAAATAATCTAGAGATAAAGTATAAGGGAGGATGTGCAGAGATTACATGCAAAACTAAGCCATTTTATAAAAGGGACTTGAACATTCAAGGATTTTCGTATCCACAGGGGGTTTTGGAGCAATAGAGATGATTGTATGTCTGCTATTATAAAATATACATTTCATTTATCCTTAAACTAAGAGTTGTTTATAGTTTATCTCCCTAAATAAATTTTTCTTATATTCATTTTTCTACCCTCTACAGAACTATATAAAGTAAACCCTCAAAAGTCCAATGAATAGAATAGAGCAAAAATTATTTTGAAAGACTACTTGTTAAAAAGCATGTTGAGTTTCAAAAGTTTCCAGTGTCTGGATTCACCTGAACTCTGCTGTCCTAAACCACCCCATCCCAAAAATTTCTTTTGAGAGTAAACAAGAAAATGGTTCTTTCCTTTACTCAGCAACATAAACATCAAATTTTCTCAATTTTCTACCATTTACTTTCACTTAGGATCTAAAACCATAAGTTTAGGAACTAAGTCATGATTTCTCTAACCAGACTTAGTATATTGGAAACTACTCAATATAGTTTTCTTGCAACATTATTATACAAGCATACTTAGCTCTTTTGGAACTCATTTAAATTCTGAACCTAAAAAAAGGTGGCACTTACAAGAATCTAAAGGTTTGAAAAAAGATATTTCATTAGGCTAAAATAGCACAAGGTGGTCTGACATGAATTTCATTCAGGACTTTGAATACATTAGCACTCTTAATCTTTCCAGCTGCTGTAAGTATGCAAAATAACAATTTTTTTCAAAGAAATTAACTCTCTAATCTCATTTTTTAAATAAAAATTAGAACACTTCATAACTCTGAATTTTCATGTTATTGGCAAATATTTATAGAAAGGTTTATTTTACCTTACCCTAATAATTGTCCTATAATAAAAGAATAACTTATAGTGAATGTTACCAGAGCTTTGCAGGTGGGAGTTTTATTCAAAGATACTTGAGCCATGTATTTATTCTTATATTAGTTTTATATGAAAGAAAAATAATTCTAATGAAAATACTTGTTTTAACTTATTTTTAGTGATTGAACATAATAGTGACACTTTTTGGACACTCACAATATGAAATATTGTACAGTAATCAATTTACTTTATGACAAACATACTCATGTTAACAGTATTCAAAATATATCTATTTTAGAAGCGAGAGGAGGTACAATTCAAATATTATACACTGAATTGGAAAACTATATCCTTTTATTAATGACTATCAAGCCAGCTATAAAACTATTGAGATAAAAAGGTGATTCTGTAGTCACTCAGAAGTAACTGGTTGCTATTATAAGCTCATGGTTTTATTGTTCAAGATTTAAATTAAAATGTGCAGTTATTTAATTTGACTGTCTAGAAACCTTAACATCCTTTATAATTATTTCCAAATATAAAATAGAAATAATTCATTTACCTGTATGATTTGTTCCAACATAGCCAACAATTCTAATCCCGAGACTCTGTCCATCTTTTTTAATGAGTTCAACATTGTAAGTTTCAGAAAGAGAACTGCCCTAAAATGAAAAAACAAATTTAATTCTATATGTTAAATTAAATAACTGTGCATACATAGTCTATTTGTGCAAGGTTTGCTGAATATTTTCTTAGCACCTATGGTAGGTAGAATTTTAAGCTGGCCCACATGATCTTTAACCCCTGGTGCTACTCCCATATTGATATTACACTACATGGTAAAAGGGAGGTCATCTGGGTGGGCCTAATCTAATCACTGGAGCCCTTTAAAGGCAGAGTTTTCTCCTGCTGGTAGCAGAAAGGGAAGTAAAAAAGATTTGAATTGTAAGGACTCAACTTGTGGTTTGAAGATGGAGGGAGTTGAGTGAGAAGGAACGTGGGGGGCCTGAAGGAGCTAAAAGAGGTCTTGGGCTGATGGCCAGCAAAGAAACAGGATCTGCAGTCCTCCAGCTGCAAGGAACTGTATTTTGCCACAATCTGAATGAGACTGGAAGTGAACAGTCCCCAGAGCATCCAGAAAAGAGCACAGCCAGGCCGACATCTTGATTTTGGCCTTGTAAGAATCCAAGCATAGAGTCCAGCCAAACCCTACCCCGAATTTTGACCTACAGAACTGTGAACTAAAAAAGGGTATTGTTTTAAGCCATTAAATTTGTGGTCATTTGTTATCCAACCGTAGAAAACTAATATAGTCACTTAGAAAAAACACAGGCTATATTTGTATCTGAAAGAACTACAAGCCTAAGAAAAAATTTAGAAACAAAAGATAAGATTAAATAATATAAAAAATATTGAACTAAAACTTGTTTTCAATACTCATCTTCTAAAAATTTCTGGAAAGAAGGTGTCCAAACACATAATACTTTGTTTTGAATTCAAAACATTAACATTAGAAAGTAAATAATTGATTGGATCAAGTTCCCACTTATCATATAGCTACCTTGGTCCCTGGCTACAAGGTGAAAGGCTCCAGGGAACTAGAGTAACGGAGGGAAAAGAAAATGGTTGTAACCAGAAATTGGAGAAATTTTTGTAAAAAGGTTCTAACACTTCAGATAGAAAACTTCCACTCATGTGGTTCCAAGTAGAAAAAGGCTAACAACTTTCCAGAAGACACTGAGTGATGCCTCAGGTGATGATGACTGGTGGCTTTTTTCCCTTTTCCACTATAATCACTTCGCTTTTCTTTCCTCTTCCTCCTGATCCCTCCTTTTTAAAACTATTTCTTTGCTCAGACACTTTAGGCCTGATGATTGGAGGGAAAAAAAAAAAAAAAAAACTATTTCTTTGCTCTTACCTTATTATGTCTTCATTCAGAGCTGGTTAGATAGTGGAAAAGAGCTTGGAATGGACCAGAAAGATCTGAATTCAAATTCCAGCTTTGCAACTTACTCCCTATGAGGCCTTTTCTTTTTCTTTTGAGACAGAATCTCACTCTGTCGCTCTAGCTAGAGTGCAGTGGAATCATCATAGCTCACTGCAACCTCAAATCCTGGGCTCAAGCCATCCTCCTGACTCAGCCTCCCCAGTAGCTGGGACTATGAGCACGCACCACTACATCCAGCTAATTTTTTTTCTCTTTTGGGTAGAGATGCGGTCTTGGTTTTGCTCAGGCTGACCTCAAACTCCTGAGCTCAAGGAATACTCCTGTCTCGGCCTCCTAGAGCGCTAGGATTATAGGCGTGAGCCACCGCACCCAGCCAATTGTGAGGCCTTTAATAAGTTGACTTTCGTTTCCTGATCTATTAAGTGGATGATAAGACCTCTTTGCAGAATTACTGTGAAGATTTCAGAAGGACCTTAACAATTCTAGGTGCTTGATAATTAATAATATTGATTATTAATAACTATAATAATTATAATAAATATTATTGATGTCCATTCCCTTTGGCCAGTCTGTTGTTATTAGTGATAATTCTCATACATTAACCAGTATTTACAGTTTTCTCTCCACCATCTGGGCATCTCCTCACCAACCTTTCTAATGAAATAGACAAGGCAAGTATTATTAGTCTCCAACTTCCAAATGAGTAGCTGAGGCTCAGGGAGGTTGAATGACTTTACCCTGAGAAACAGCAAAACAGAAAATCAAACATGCCTAGTGTCTTCAAACTGGGTTTTCTTCTGCTCCACTGGTGAGCACTGGGACACAACTCATACTAACGTAGTGTTTTGAGTTGAAAGAATTTCTTATCTTGTAGTGTATCACACTTACGATGAAAGGATGATTTGTATACTCACAGAACCAGGGCTTCTGCTGGCTACAGTAGGCAGGGCAACAGGTAAGGCTGTAGGGGCAGGAGGCGGTACTGAAATTTCACCAGTTGGGTCCCTGGCAACAAGCATCCTGACCGAACTGCCACAGTTCCTGAGAACTTGTGCAACTTGCTCACTGGTCATCCCCTGCACATTTGTGCTTCCAATCTTCAAGATGTGGTCCCCTGTCTGGAGTCTTCCATCCTTCAAACCAAGAAAAAGACAAAATCATTTCAAGAAATAAATGATCTAACTTCACTAGTTAATAACAATGCATTGGACTGTCAGTTCTGACAAAATGGCTGATAAAGAAGCCACCTAAAATGCTGAACAAAATATGATAGTTTAATAATTGGCTATGTTGGCAAAATAGTAAAGGAATTCCTTGTAGAAGACAAAAGACAGAAAGGTTCAAAATGAGAAAAGTAATGAGTATTCTAAAACAGGCCTTTGCTTGAAGGTATCAAGTCATGCCTAATGGTCTAGAGCCAGGATACTAATGGCCATGTATTCAAGGAAGAGGTCAGAAAGCCCTGGACCTCAAGAAGGGAAGGAGGTCAGAACAGAACCCTCTAGCATAAAGCTAGGAGCTCCAAAGGCCAATAAGCTCAGTGGCATTTCTGAAGAACAGTGTGGCTAGAAGAGAAAGAGGAGAGCAGTCAAAGAAATGAGAGAGTTAACAAGGTCAGATAGTATAGGGCATTTTCTTTGCATGATTTGGAAGCGGAGTCATTGAAAAGGGGTTTGATCAGACAAGTGACATTATCTGACTTACTTTTTAACAAGATCCTTCAAGCTTTTGTGCTTAAAATAGACTACAGACCAGGAAACAACAGAAGCAGAGATATCAGTTGGGAGGCCTTAGCAATAATCCAGAAAAAGATAACAATAGTTCAGACTAAGTTAGCAGTTAGGGTGTTGAGAAGTGATATTCTAGATGTATTTTTAGTGAACTGTCAGCAGGATCTGCTGATAGCTTCTATATGGGGTATGAGAGGGGGAAAAAAGGAATCAAAACTTCAAGTTTTTCCCCTGAGCAATTGGAAAGATCGAGTTGCTATGAACTGAGATCAAGAAGGAAAAGATGGGTGAGGTGGAAATCAGTTCTGTTTTACAGATGTTCAGTCTGAGATGCCTATTAGACAGAGTGGAGACAAGTGTACAGCTGGGTATATAACATAAATCTGGAATTCAGGGAGAAGTCCAGACCACACAGTTAAATATGGGAGTTATTAGCATATAGGAGGTATTTAAAGTCATGATTCTGGATGAGTTTAAAGAAAGGATATGTAATGTCCTATTTCTTAAGCTGGACAGTATGTACATCAGTAATTATTGTTATAATTATTATTAAAGTATACACAGACACTGTGTACATTCTTTTACAGGTATGTATGTTTCATGTGCAGAAAAGTTCAAAATATACTTTAACAAAATGTGTATCAGTTCAAAATGTTTTCATTTCCTTTCTTTGTTCATGAAATTTTTGAAACAGCTGATTTTTACTAAATTCGTTTTATCATAAATTTTGAATTCACCTTATCTTTCTTGTAGTATATTGAAACTACCAAAATGTCAACACGGCTGGTCTAAAATAAAAAAAAATTATACCTACAGAGCACCTTAAAGGTTAAAAATCACTTTCACATATCATCTCATTCAGAGGAGAACTTTCAAATGAGAAAATTGATATTCAAAAAGGTTGACTGACTTGACCAAGGTCACAAAGCTAATAAGTGGCAGAACCAAAATTCAATCCAAGCTACTCACTGAAGACTATTCTCCTCATTTAATTATTTGCCTTATACGTCGATTTCTCTAGAGTAACACTGCTATAGCAAGTTAACCTCTTATACACAAAGGCTGCTAGTACATAATAAGCTTATTGTTTTCCTGTTCTCCAAGAAATTATCTATAACTGTCAAAAAGTTTGAATAAAATGAAGATGAAAAAATAGATAACATATACAGTAACGTGGAGAGAAAGCTTGAGAATAGAGCACTGACCATGGGGTTGATTTGGTTCTAGGCTTTACAATCCCAGTTCCAGGTGGCACCATCTACAAGCTGTAAATGCAACTTTGAAGGAAAAAATTTTAAAAACCTTAAGACTGCAAAGTCTATGCCCTATCCTTCCTTTTCTCCAATTTTAACAGGAACCTAAATGAATGAAGGCTTTAGATTGAAATAATGAGTACAAAGCTATGTGATTTGTTGTAAATGCTACAGAAGGCACCAGAAGGGACTGCAAGTAGAAATGCCATTCAATTCAGAAACATCTGGAAGGACTCAGAGAAAGAAAACAGAAGAAAGGAGGACATAATTGTGAAAAAAGGAATAAAGAATTGCTGGACTTCTACTTTAATAATGATGATTTGATAGTGTTTTTATCCATGCAACAGACTTGAAATAAACAACTACTTAAGAGAAAGTCAGTGGTCCTGATGAAAAATAAAGGTAGAGCTGCCTGTATAAATCAAACTATTCTTGAACAGAATAGCACCCTGATCAAAGAATAAAGAAAATGTCTAGTAAGTGTTTTCAGACTTGGCTCAGCCAAAGGGCATTTTACCATAAAGTATATATTTAGTCACTTCCTAGGCAATGTGTTTTTTTCCTATTTTACCTCAACTCTTAATTTAAAATGATGTAGATAATTTGCATCTGTCACTGAAAGTCAAACATTTTCTTCTTACAGAAAAACAGGTGTTCTAAGGAATTCATAAGTACAAAAATAGTCATTAGGTTGATAGGAAGACACGAAAATGACAGCTACCTTTTCTAAGTCCAGAAGCCCCAAACATTGCATGTTATTGATATTTTCTGATCAACATTCTCCTTCCATAACCTGTCCACTGTGTGAGGAAACTAAAAGGCATAAAGTCCCTTTTGTTCTTTAACAGAAATCATAAATCAATGAAAGCCAATAAATAGCTATGCCAAGACTCAAGTACATAGTGTACTAATCAAACCTTCCATATAAAAGTTTATTAATCCACAGATTCTTTCAAAAGAGAAAAAAAAATTATGCCTATTGGTAAAGATAGCATAGAAGGCAGAAAAATTAAAACGGATAATGCAACAGAGTACAAATACAGTGAAAACACTAACATCATCATTTACACAGCTAAAAAGAAAAGTACTTTAATCCAAATTAGCAGCTTTGGGCTAAAAAAAAAAAAACACATTACTTTGCATCTTAAGTTCTCTGATAAGCTGTTATGGATGATAATTTCAATTCAAAAATTGTTTGAAAACCTATAGGAATTCAGGCCTGAGCTACAAAAGAAGAAATCAAATTAGTTTCTTCAAAAACTAAAAAACGGCACCAAATACTTTCACAACTCAGAAAACAAAATCACTAATATGTTGGATTCCAGGTTGGTTATATTATTGGTCTTAAATCAAAAAGCAACATGTCATTGACAGAAAATAGTAACTTTGTAAAATAAAATAAATACATTTTCCCTAAGGGAATTAAAAGGATGAAATTAAATCCAAGAATACCTATCCTATCCTACTCAAATCACTCAAAGCAAAATTGCCTGCGAATAGCCAACCAGTTAGTGACCTCAAGTTGGGCCTTGCTTACTCTAAATTGAAAGTTCCTCATAGTCCACATCCACCCTCCAACCCTTGCTTGGTTCCATTTCTTTTTAGTATTAAAGATGACTGGGTCATTAGTAGACTTATGTTATAACCACCTCATACCAAAATGTCAATAACTTATGACAACTCTTAAATAGGCTGTGTTCCGAAGACAATGGAGTATCCCAGTGTACCTGATTTCCCTAGAATTTTTCCAGACCACATGAAAGACGTTTCTGCAAAACAAGCTTTACACTGCCCATTATCAATTTCAAAACAAAACAAAACAAAAACCAGCTCTTAAAAAATTTTTAAACATTTGCCACAACTGATTAGAATGTTGTTCTAAAGATGTGTGTTTCAAGTACTGTGTATTTTGGAGGAGCATCTGAGGCTTACAGGTAGATAGGCCTTTTTTGCTTCCCTTACACATCATGTATTTCCCTATTCATGAAATTGGCCCTAATTACATTAATTGGTCATTGTAACCAGATCTCAATAAATGTTTCTAAAAAGCTTGCTATAAATTTTTTAAAAGAAAAATGAATGCTATTTTCCATTTCATTCACTCTGTAACATTAGAGGCAGTACATAACAGAAAGACAAGTAAGGGCTTTGGACGCAGACACACCCAAGTTCAAATCCTGCCTCTGCTTTACTCAAGATGTATGGCCAAAGGTCAGTTGTTTACCCTACCTAAATCTCAGATTTCTCTTAAGCAAAATGAGAATAAATTCTCTCATTGAGTTGTGAGCATCAAACTCAATACTATATGTAAAACAGCCTGGTGCCTCGTTCACAGCAAGTCATCAAATACGTCCATTCCTGCAGCTCTTTAGGCTGCGGTGACCTAAGTTAGGTGTTTTTGCCACACTCCCTTCACTCTACCCCATCTTTTAACCACACACATTGACTTATCTGTAAACACAAATGGAACTATAAGGAGCTATTTTATGAAACCCTTTTAAATGAAAAATACTGATTTCTTTTGCTAACTTCCTATTATAGAATTTTATACTCTTTGAATAAAATAGTATTAACCCCTTTAGCAGAATATAGGCATCACTTTATAATCATTATCAATCTTGATCATATCTGAGCTAATGACCTAAGGCATCCATATTCCCTTACCATGATGGTTGCCATAGACAACAATGAGTATTAATATTCAAAACATGAGTACATTTTAATTAAAACAATATTCCCTTTAATTTTGTTAAAGCTCTGATCAGGCTACATGAGCAACAACCTGTAAAGACTCAGCAACAGTGCACAGTTAACTCAGGGAAAGGTCAGCTAGGGGACAACCCAGCTCCTATATTTCATTCCAGCTGAAAGGATTAGGGAGGAAAGAGAGAGGGAACTAAGAGGCATCATGCTAAGCACTTTACATTGATTAACATTTAATTTTCACTCAGCCTTTTCTTTTTTTAAGGCAAGCATAATTATCTCTTGGCAATAAAAGAGTTAACAGCAAGCCTAAGACTGCCATTCTTTGAAAGGTCTGCTCACAAGGCTGCCTCTCGGCTAAAGTCTGAGAGCTTAGATTCTGGGAGGGTTCCCACCATTCCCTGGTAAAAATGGCTCACAGGGCCTAAACTGTGCAAACAATGTGTTTTCTCCTGAACACCTGCATTCTTCTGCAAGTCTGGGACTTTGGTACGTGCTAGACAACATAGGCCTACATGACCAGCATCCACAAAAAACCCTGTGCACTAAGTCTCTGATGGGCTTCCACGGTAGATATCACAGATGTATGGTCATGATTCACTGCTGAAAGATTTAAGTGTGTCCAATGTGACTCCACTGGGAGAGGACTCTTGGAAGCTTGTGCCTGGTTTCCTCCAGACTTCACCTCATGGATGTTTTCCATTGCTGAATTTGCTTTGTATTCTTTCACTGTAATAAATCATAGTTGTGGGTACAACTATACGCACAGTCTTGTGAGTTCTCCTAGCAAACTGTCAAACCTGGGTGGTCTTGGGGACCATTTTAAAAATACGAAAATTAAGCCAAGTAGTAATTTGCCCAGAGTTATTGGTGGATCCAGGATTCAAGCCTTCATCTGTCATCTGTCTGATTCTAAAAGCTCACACACTACGATCCTATGCTCTTTCCTTTCAAAAAGGCTTACTGGAAGGTAGGTGGGTTGAGAATAATTTCTCCACAGGCAGATAATAGGGAGGGTGAATGCCACATCTTGTACCATAGACTAGGGTATTAGGGTGCTGCAGCTAAAGTCATTTCATGAGTTACAGCAAGCATAACATTGAGTAAAACCAAGGAACAAACAGGGTCAGACATATGGAAGGAGATAACTTGAGAAGGCTGGAGAGATTTTTCTGCCATTAGCTGACATGAAAGGAAGAATGAAGTGAATACTGCTCTGTCACCTATGTCTAGGCTAGAAAGAGTCAGCAGCTCTGTTGTTCCTAGAGTTTGCTACTCCCTGTTGATAGGTGTGGCCAACTCTGCACAGGTGTATATTAGGAAAAGGAAACATCAGGATTAACTTTGGATAACAGATTTGAGCAGTAAAGCACAGACTTCAGAATCAAACAGACATGGGCTCAATCCTGACTTTGTCACTTACCCAGCTGTGTAACCTTGGGCAATTTCTTAATGGCTTCCATATCTATAATCTGGGAATAAAACTTATAAGACTGTTTTGAGGGTCACATAAGAATAATATACATTAGGCGGATAGCAGCATCTGGCATGAGTACTTGCTTCTCTTTGAGCACTTACGACTCTTTGACAGCCATACCTCCTACCTCCTCTGTGATGATCTGAAACAGTGACAATCCCTTCCAGGAAAGGGAGAAAATCAGACTCGGGCTTTTCCCAACAGTGCCTCAATAGGATTAATCTGGGAAACTCTGCACATCATATTCTCCTTGTGAAAATTAATAATGCACATTAGTATATTAAAAGCTCAGAAAATTCTTACAGGAAAGAAACCTATTTGATTTTATTTACATTTGTTTGATTTTTTGTTTTCACAGTAACTAACCCACTCTGCATTTGGAAAAAATGCTACTCCAGCAAACAAGCCTGTTAAAACTGCTAAGGCAGGGGCAGGGAGGAAAGGGGGAATGAGAAGAGGTATCAAAATTTTCCTAAATATTTCACCCTTTTCCAGTTTACAAAATAAAAAAGCATTTCAAAGAACCCTCGCAGAACATTATTTATTTTGTGATCACAGATGTGTTTTGAAGACCCAGAAAATGACCATTCTCAAACATTCCGGTGTCAGAACCTGCTATAGTTTGGACGTTTGTCCCCACCAGCCTCATGTTGAATTTGATCCAATGTTGGAGGTGGGACCTAACAGAAGGTGTTTGGTTCATGGGGGCAGGTCCCCCATGAATGGCAGTAATGAGTGAGCTCTCACTTTCTTAGTCCCTCAGAGCTAGTTATTAAAAAGAGCCTAGCACCGCCCCCTTGCTTCCTCTCTCACCATGTGACCCCTGCACACATAGGCCCCCCTTTGCCTTCCGCCACAAGGGGAAGCAGCCTGAGGCTTTCACCAGATGCCCAGTTTTCCAGCCAGCAGAACTGTGAGCTAAATAAACCTCTTTTCTTTATTAATGACCCAGCCTCGGGTATTCCTTTACAGGAACACTAAACAGATTAAGTAAGACAAAACCAACCTCTTTATGCTCTTAAAAATTATTGAGGATGGAGGGATGGGGATGACAAAGTGGCACAAGCAACTGCTGAGGGTGATGAATATGCTAATTATCTTGACTGTGTTCATGGCTGGTATAATGCATTTTATGTATCAACCTGGCTGGGCTGTGGTGTTGACTTATTTGGTCAAACACTAGTCTAGACATTGCTGTGAAGGTATTTTGTAGATGTGGCTAACATCTACAGTTTATTTTAAGTAAAGGGAACCTACCCTCGATAATGTAGGTGAGCCTCATCCAATCAGTTGAAGACTCTAAGAGCAAAAACTGAGATTCCTTCCTGGAGAAGGAATTCTGCCTTAAGAATGTAACAGAAATCCTGTCAGAGTTTCCTGTGAAATCCTGCCTGCCTGCCCCATAGATCTCAAACTCAAAACCACGTCAATTCCTGAGTTTCTAGCCGGCTGGCCTGTCCTACATATTTCAGACTTGCCAACCCCCACAATGGCATGAGACAATTCCTTAAAATAATCTCTTAATATGTAAACACACATCCTATTGGATCTATTTCTTTGGAGAACCCTGACTGGTAAAGATGAATTCAAAAGTATATACATATGCCAAAATGTATTAAGTTATATAATTTATATATGTCCAATTTATTATCTATCAATTATATATTAATAAAGCTATAAACAATTACTGAGAAACTCAGAGCTTTTGTTTATGTAGGTGATCTCAGTCAATACTGAATTAGAAATTGAGAAACACTGAGAAATTTTTAAAATATTTTAATATCTATTAATATGTATGTTTATGTATATTAACATTTATATTTTTTATTTTAAAACGAACTATATTTTTCAAAACAAATTAGAAAAAGAGTGGAACTTTTAAATATTTCTACAAATCGCTTTAATATCTGACTTAAAAGAAAACAGCTGTTTCTCATCTCTGCTTCAGCATTCAATATGTTACATGTTGTTTTGGTGACTCCAAAATTTGACAAGTGGTGGTTTCCTACAGAGTTACAATGTGGAATCTGGAACCACATCAACAAACTTTCAAATACTGTTGCATTAAAATCCAGTGACCTATCTTGAATTGTGAATGGATCTTTTACCCATATATTATTTTCTCACATCACGTGTTGGTCTTCAGAAAACACTGATTCACAGAGTTATGAAGACTTTCCAAACATTAACATATTTCATTATACAATATCAAAACAATCATATTAGTTAATATCACCAACAATCTAATCAGAAAAGTCTTTAAATAGGAAGTTTCAAGCTCACAGTAAAATACGAATTTTACAAAATTCTAATTTTTGCTTTAAAGCTCAAATTTTAGTGTTGCCAACAAATACTGTCTATTGTTTTCCTAAAAGTAATAGGCTTATATCATTTATTCTCAAAGAAATGTCTTCCAAATATTCAAGTCTGAATAAATATAATTTTTCTGTACATTATTCTTTCAAAAGTAAAAATGCTGTTCCATATAAAAAAGCAGTTAGTTCATCTTGCAAATGTTTTTTAAGATCATCTTCATACTTCAGCATACAGGAGTGCTACATGGTACTTCCCATTTTGACAATATTAAAGAGATATGTACTACCAGGTCAAACTTTACTGAAATTAACCACTTTCACTGCATCATAATAAACTTCAAGTGAAACTGGCATTTTGTTGTTGTTGCTTTTGCAAGCACATGGCAGAAAAGAACGCAATGACTGCTAGTACGGTTTGTGGCCACTGCCTTATTTTGCACTAAGGCACCAGCAGTTTCAGTCTACCACTGCTTTTGCATCATCAGTACTAGTGTCATCTCAATACTCTTATAAAAGTTGTTTGGATCTCATAGACCCCCTGTAAGCCCCCTCATAGACACGCTCCTCATGGGTCTCAGGGATTCTTAGAGGCCCACAGGCCAAACTTTGAAAACTGCTGCTCTAAATAAATAAACTTAGATGTTGAAATGATGATAGGCACATCAGTGGCTCCACAATTTGTATAAGGTGGAGCAACCTTGATCAGAAATGAGGAGCTGAGGAACTTGCCTCAAAGCTGTATTTGCACAGCAAGTTCATTTTTTACTTATGATGTCTATTATTGGAAGGGATAAATTTACATGTAATTGGACAATAATCAGTGAAATTTTGTATATTATTCTGATTATAAGAATAAAGTTATTTCTGATCTATCATGGACAGTCTACCAAATTTGGGCTTATTAGTAAGTGGCTTCATAATCAAATTTCTAAACTAATTTCTAAAAACTAAATGTAGTGCTAATATTTCTTCAATGTAAAACTAAGCAGAAACCATTGCTAAGTTTTTAAGTGGCCCACTTTCAGTTTAACACTGTTAAGTAATAAAAGGTAGTCATTTAATTTATGACACCATAAACTTTAATTCAAGTGAAACTTACCATGTACCAACCATATTGGGACAAATGTTTATAGTCATCGTACCTTCTGATTTTAACATTTAAGCCACTGAAAGATACACTGGAGGAGAATAATGCAGATATTCAAAATGAAATACTCATTAACAATGCTTTTCAATAAAAAGTATTGTCCTCTGATGGAATCAAGAAGCCTGCCGATTAAAGGCAAAAAAAAAAAAAAAAAACCCAACAACAACCAAAAAAATCCCCAAAATGTTGATTTAGGAACTGTTTAAAATGAAGCAGAGTGTATGTTAACATTTATGGAATAAACCATTTTTAAGCTATTGAGTCAAATATCCTAGCAACTCATGTTATAAAATTACATTTTAAGCCATACAATTTAAATTTTATAAAACCAAAATGATAACAACGAAGGTCAACTTACTCGATCTGCTAATCCTCCAGGAACTATAGTCCTCACAACCACGCCACTTGATTTTCCTCCAACTATTCCGAAACCTAATCCAGAACCATCATTAATGAGCTCAACATCTTCAATATGGCCCCAACAAACCTACAAATTAATTACAAGAGCCACAGTATCAGTAAAACACACAGATTCTTAGTTTCCCAATACAGTAATTACTAAAGTAACAGATTTGTAACAAATGGCATCCATACAGTTATTCAAGGCAATCTTATAGATACTAAGATATATACAGACAGATAATCATATGGTCGCTGCCCTTAATTGATCTTACAATTCAGTAGAGAGAGAAACTAAAACACAAATAATTAAAACACAAGGCCAAATATTGGATCATAAGACATTGCAGTTCAAAGAGGACAAGAAACATTTCTCATTTCCCAGTCCTTGCTGCCTAATATCTAGCACAGTGCCCTGCTCATAGTAGGAACCAATAAATATGTGTTTGCTTGAATTCATAAAATGTTATAAAGATTTCAGGGGGGGAGGTGAGTGCCAGAAGTCAAATCCAATGAAGAAATATGGAAAACTTCAGGGAAAAAGGGCATTTAAATTGCACTACCAAGACAGAAGACATCCAAGCAAAAGGGAAATACAAGACCAAAACTAGGCCAGATAACAGAGTAGGTGAAAGATACAGCCAGAAGATTGAGTCTAACTGGGTAAGCAAGTGGGAATCACTTAGAAGAGGGAATGTCAGGAACAAAGCAGTGAGTTAGGAAAATTAATCTGGCAGCCATGTGAAGAATGAAATGGTGAGAAGGACATGAGGTAAAGAGACTAATTTAGGAGACTCTCATGAGGGAGAGGAAAGGTAGGCCCAACTGAAGATACAGCAATAGGATTATACAAATCAGACTAAAAGATGTAAGCGCTTTCCCGCTAACTGGCAGGCTTCTACGAGAAATGTGCATTATACTCACACAATCCAACTATAGAACAAAATCCTCCCTCTCAAGATCATTAGGGTATACTCACTACTTAGTTTTTCTAGTATCCTCAATTGCAAAGTTACTATGCATTGTTAAAATAAACAAGAATAGTGGGATTATTTAATTAACTCATGTCTGGAACTATATCTAGTATCTGGGAAGCAATAACGTTTGCCAATTTAATATGCTTGAATTAATAATAGCAGCAAATATTCACAGATTACCAGGCACTGTGCTTAGCCTTCACTTGCCTTCTCGTTCAGATTTCACAACCCCTCTGGGAACTAGATACCATTATAAGTTCCAAGTAACAGATAAAGAAATCAAGGTGTAGGAGAAGTAAAGGAAGCTGCCGGTGTGTCACTGCTAGGAAGTAGAAGAAATGGACTTGAATCTATTGAAGCCTGACTCCAAAGCCCTTGTTCTTTATATGCTAAAACAATGTCCCACTTTGTTCACTGCATTTATCATGTAAATTGTGCTGTATAAATATTGCTGATTACAATAGGGAAAATGCCTATATATTAATTTGTGTTGTGACCTTGTACTGTACCCAGACAGTCTATTTTTTCCTTTGTCCCAATGAATAAAAATTAAATAAATCAGCTAGCACTTAGTGTTATAAGAAAATAAGATTTATTAGCTTGCATTCTAAAGATGCAGGCCAAAATTTGTAAAATGTTATAAAACAAAAGTGTAAGGCGTCCCAAAAGAGACATATACTTTTATTCTTTTAAATTGTTCAGTATGTATACTTACATGAAAACTATTATAATTTTATAGTATCAATAATGTAGTCATAAACCCCCATTATAATTTACAAAAATGTTTTTGAAATAAATAACCAAATCTTACCTAAAACATTCAACAGTAAGTCTCTATTAAAAACTGTCAATTAATTAACTGGCTACATCACCAAGGAACACAAGACTCTTTCCATTACCAAATAAATTGCACCTAATACTTCAATTTGGCCTCTATATTAAACAACAATCTTAAATAAGGAGACCCACAGGACATTGAAAAGACCAAAAAAAAGAAAAAAAAACACAACTCCAGAAACGTCTTGTTTAAATATTGCTAATGCTGCATTTGGGGATATAATCATCTTTCTGGAACTATGATCAGTAAAATGACACCTTCTGAATGTCTTCATAATCAATGGTATAATTCAAAATTAAGTATTTTTCCAAATTTGCAACTCACTGTTTCAGGAAGAGTCGTATCAGTTAGGCTGGTAGAAGTACTGCTTTTTGTGTGGACTGGTTCCCTGGCCACAACCAGACGTAAAGATCCGGTGGTCTGTTGTAATAATGCAATTGCTTGCTGATGGGAAATGTTCTGATCCAGTGGCGTGTGATTAATGGCCAATATCTGGTCATTTTCCTTCAATCTTTGATCCCTGAATCATACAAGAAAAGACATTTTTGTTTTAAGTGATCTAAAAGCCTGATTTTTAAAAAGCTGTTATTCAAGTTAAGCAGTCTGTTGTTTATGGTACTACTTCACTCAGTACATTTATTCAAATAATTAATTATATAACAGAGCTCTTCAGAGTAGTTTTCATCAAAGCATTTATTAACTAATTAACCAATTAGGTAGTACATCCCTGAACATACACACACATTTTAAAAGGCATTTGGCTAGAAAAATAAACAAAATTTACAGGGCCTCACTGGCAAGGTTTTGCAAGTATGGACACTGCCTCCATTACTGCACAAACCCTACCCCTGAACCCCTTCCAATCTGATTTCTACCCATACTACTCTGGGGTAACTACATTCTCAACTGTACCAGTAATCTCCTCTCTAGCAGATTCATCCAGTCTCCACTGTTCTTCACTTTTCCAACATTTGTCAATAGAGGCCAAATCCTCCTCCTTGAGATTCCATAAAGATTACTTCCAAATCTATATCTGAGCCCTTTTTTCTCTCCCAATCTCCCAACTGACAACCAAGGTAAAAGACTATTTTTAAAAGAAACTAGCAACATCTCTAAAGAAAACAAAGCACTATTGTAGTAGTTACTGAGCACTTACGAGTCAGGTCCTGCGTTAAGTGCTGTATGTATGTGCATTAATCTCATTTAAACCTCACAATAGCATTCTCAGTACTTAGCTAAATTTTACATATTAAGAAACTGAAGCCTAGACAAGCCCAGCATTTTATCTAAAGAGTCAGACTCTGAAGCAGTCTTTAAATTCTTATGTTAAAGTGCATCCTAAGGACAGCCTAGGATTTACTCTGACCTGGTTTAGTGCATTTAACTTTATTATCTCCCAAATACCAGTGATGGCCTCCTCTTCTTATTTACCCATTAACACCACAATTCTTCCTTATTCTTCTTTGTCTTGCATTCACCCATCTCCTCCCTTCATTCCCAAAGTCCACCCTCCAGTTTGAATTCTTATCTAATACCTAAAATAGAATTTGCAAAATTCCACAAGATTTATTTTTCTATGCTCTCTTCATGCTGGTATTTCCTAACTCAAAAATGTGTAATGATCTACCAATGTTATTGACCAATAAAGAGAGAACCAAAGGAAAGAAAAACAAACTCCTGTAATGATTATTTCATAAAAGAACATTTTTAACATTTAAAATACAGGAAGGGATTTATTTCAGAACAGAGAATAATCCTTTTTGTGAGTAAAATCTTGAATTATGAAAAGTCCATTATTATTGCCTTTATTTTTCTCATTCAGTTCAAAGCAGAGCAGCAAAACTTTGTCATGGACCAAAATACAGTAACTAATGACTTCTAGGACACAGTGTAAACTTGGTTAGCATTCAAAGGCCTCCATGTTTGGCCCCAAAGTACTCTTCCAACTTGGATTCCTCCCTACATAAACCCCTTGATGAACTACTCTGATCTACTTCTTTTTTCTCAAACATGTTTGGCATTTTCTGCTCTTGTATAAATTGTGTCCTCAATCTCTACTGCCTTTCTGCTCTGCTCAGCCAAATTCAATCCACCCTTTATGACCCAGCTGAGAATCTTTCTCTCCCTCCATAACTTATCTTATTTCCACAATGTTCTGAACCACGCATTTATCACTCACTAAATACTCATTTATACTAAGTATGCTGTCCCCAGTGCAGCTAAATCTTCCTCTATTAGATTTTTTTAAGTTTTCTGAGGACAGGGACTCATATGTTTCAGATTCTCCCTTGGAACTAGCAAGGTGACTATTTCAATTTATGATGCCAAAATTGTGGGTGGCTCTCATGGCAGATCATGTAGCATTAAAAATCCTGCTTAAAAATCCTTTTATTAGTATTAGGAATGGCTTATGTTATATTAAAAGAATAAGATAAAAATTATCTATATTCTATGACCTTGTCTTTATAAAAAGAAAACATTCTAATATATTTCTTAGTTGTCTCAGGGTGGTCCAAGTCAAAGTGGTCTTTATCTCTTGTTATATTTTTGTATTTTATAATTTTCTATTATATGCATATATTACTTCCATAATGATTTTCCTAATTTCAAAATATATATATTTTAAATTTAGAATGCTGCTTATGAACTTCCCTCCAACCCTTAGAAAACATTTCCTTTTAAATATAAATACTACAGGACAATATCCAGGAATTATTTCCATTCTTCCATCTCCAATGTCCTTCTTTCCTTCTTTCTCAACTTCTTCACCTGAACTCCTATTCACAGCTTGTTCATTTAGGGATATTTCTTAATTAATCCCAAATGAATGAATTACTCTTGAATCTTTTCAACCTTGATGTAGCTCATTTTTCGTAAGTCAGTCCAATTTACTAACTCTCTAAGTTTTCTCTCTTCTAAAAATCAATCTATTTTAATCTACCTTTTCCACTATGCAATATACTTCCTTTCTTTCCAGTTAGAATTCACTAAGGAAATATAAACTCAAGATAAACTAGGTAAAGGGAAGAAGTCTTCTGGAAAATATGATTTTGTTTTATGTTTTATTTTTATTTTGATATGATATCTTGCTATGTTGCCCAGGCTGGTCTCAAACTCCTGGGCTCAAGCAATCCTTCTACCTAAGCTCCCAAGTAGCTGGGATTATATGTGCATGTCACTGTGTCCAGCTGAAAATAGGATTTTTGATGCATTCTAAAGTTGAATTGAATTAGCTTTACTACTCGTATTATTTACAATTTAACTCCCCCATACTATTATACTATATATATTAAAAATAGTATACAATTATGCTATATATACAGAATTTAATGCCCATACAAATTTACATGCAATTATATATAATTGTATACAATTACACTATATACATATATGTGCAATTTAACTTCCTCATACTAATTTTTATATATACACATATATACACACACACATATATATTCAATTCACACTCTCCATTCAATGGGAAACCAGTTCTTGTCTTTCCATCACAATATTCAGAAGTAATGGATTTCCACAATTCTGAGAGCCAATAGGTCTTAGGCAAGTTCCTAAAATAATACAGTTCTATGTGGAAAGTCCTCAGCAAAAAGAAAGAACTGATCAAAACCATGAAAACCCTTTAACATGATCTGGAAACCCCCTACCTCTTTCCAGCCCCTTCTTGCACCATCTTGCACTCTGCTCCCCCTCCAGATAAGCACCAGCCACACTCCACGCACAGGAGCTGTGTTCCATCTCTTCACAGGTTAACGGTCAAGAGAATGTCTCTATTTCTCCCCCCATCACCTTCTGCTCTCTGCAGACCCTGCTGTCTCCCCTCAAACCTCCCTTCAAGTACACTTCAAGTACTTCTGGAAAGGGACTGCTCAGCCTTGGTCAAGGTTCTTTACGCACTCAAATAATCAACTCCTCTTTTTAATTTGTAATCACAGACCTATTCCAACAGAGTACTGAGACATAAGAATTGACAGCAAGATTGAGATAATATCCCGTTTGCCATTTTATGCCCAGCACATAGCACACAGTATGTATTCAATAAACATTTGCTAAATAATGAGCAGATAGATGGGTAAAGATGTAATGTTCCTTACGCTGTGAAAGGTTCCAAGCCCCTTTCTAATTATTTTGCTTATGGCTTATTCTTCCTATTCAATAAACGCTGTATCACTTTTTCCCAATGCTTCTAATTCCCAATGTCTTCCAGCAGATGCCTAATAGCATGGTATAGAACAATGTTTAATTCACAATGTAAGCCACTTCTCCCCATTTTCTGCTTCTTCAAAAACAAAGCTTGGCCAGGTCCAGTTGCTCACATCTGTAATCCTAGCACTTTGGGAGGCCAAGGTGGGAGGATAGCTTGAGCTCAGGAGTTCAAGACCAGCCTAAGCAAGAGCGAGACCCTGTCTCTACAAAAAATAGAAAAATTAGCCAGGTGTGGTGGCACAGGTCTGCAGTCCCAGCTACTTGGGAGGCTGAGGCAGGAGGATTACTTGAGCCCAGGTGTTTGAGGTTGCAGTGAGCTATGATAACACCACTGCACTCTGGCCAGGGCAACAGAGAAAGATCCTGTGTCACAAAATAAAATAAAATAAAATAAAATAAAATAAAATAAAATAAAATAAAATAAAACATAATAAAATAAAATAAAGCTTAATGGAGACCACAACAGAAAACTATTTAAAAGCTATTAAAGAGTTAGTAAACAGCTGTTAAATAGTTACTAAAAATTCAGTAAAAATAATCAAACATTTGCTTTTCTTAAATTTAGTAAATCATTTTTATAAGTTATTTTCACATATAATGAAAAAACTATATAGGTACATTTCAGAGTTTCTTTATCTGCTTAAACAAAAATATGACTAAGGTGTTTTTCTGTTTCTTTTATTTAGATTTCCCTACATTTATTTAGAAAACTTATTTTTAAATTTTTCCTGTATTCCTATATATTATAGGCCTCCCAAGCCCTCCCCCTCATCTATGGCCCACATTAGCTATATCATTTATTATATGCCTATATCTTTTCACTGTATTTTAACAATACTAAAAACATCATTATAGGATTTTTTTAAGGTTATTAGCCTATTGCAATACTATTAATATTTGGGGTTTTTTTCCTATATGTACTGAAAGTAAAAGTTCAAACATACAGATAAGCACACATACTTTTTCCTATGGATATTCAAAATCCCAATAACAAATATGAAATATAGTCTACTCACTTATTATTCATTCAACAAACAGATGCTAAGCAACTATTATATGTTTTGTAGTGTGTTAGGCAGCATGGGAAATGCCTGCAAGGAACCTGTACTCCATTAATGGGAGGAAAAAGTAGGAAGATACACACAGTATATTAAATATGTATTGTATATATCATGCTATTTTGTATATTGCCAGAAAAGTAAGAGCAAATATATATTGAGTCTAGGCACTCCTCTGATAGATTATTATTATTTCATCTGTATCTTACCATAACATTGCCATTTTACAGATCAAGAAACTAAAATTGTTAGCAAGACTAAGTAACTTGACCAAGGTAACACAGCTAGAGAGAAAACCAACATTCAAATCCATTCTGAAAGACTTCGATGCCTAATGAGGCTTGAAGTCTTCCCATTCTGATACCCTGCCCTACATAACCTTGTCTCATAGGTGTTGCTTCTATTTCTGTGTCCTTGGTGTCAAATATTACAAGTATTCAGTTTCACATATGGTAGATCAGGAAAATATCTACAGACGTACTAAATGGCAACACATGTCAACAACATATTTGACAAGGTTCCTCATGATAATCTTGTGAAAGAATGCAGAAGTAAAACCTGAATGTAGAAACTACTATACTGGGCTGGGCATGGTGGCTCACGCCTGTAATCCTAGCAGTCTGGGAGGCCAAAGTGGGAGGCTAGCTTGAGCTCAGACGTTACAGACCAACCTGAGCAAGAGTGAGACCCCCGTCTCTACAAAAAATGGAAAAATTAGCCAGTCATGGTGGCAGCCACCTGCAGTCCCAGCTACTTGGGAGGCTGAGGCAGCAGGATCACTTGAGCCCAGGAATTTGAGGTTGCAGTGAGCTATAATGACACCATTGCACTCTAGCCAGGGTGACAGAGCAAGACTTCCTCTCCAAAAAAAAAAAACAAACAAACCCAGAAAAGAAAGAAAGAATTATATGGATTACTGACCTAACAGAAGTATATAAAGATTAAAGATTATAGTATTAGAAGTTCAACCTGGTAGCAAGAATTAACCTATATATCATAGAGTGCTGCTTAACTTTTTATCAACAACATTTATGTATCTAAATGTCAAATATATAGATAACACAAAGTTAGAAAGGATAATAAATTTTTTAGATCAGTATTTCCTAAAGTGTCCCAAGGAACTTAATAGGTGTTGCTTAAAGAAAAAGCTCCATATTACAAGCTGGACCAATCAATTCTATATAGACAGAAAGTAATGGCCAGGCATGGTGGATTATGCCTATAATCCTAGCACTCTGGGAGGCCAAGGCAGGAGGATTGCTTGAGGTCAGGAGTTCAAGACCAGCCTCGGCAAGAGCAAGATGAGATGCTGTCTCTACTAAAAAAATAGAAAGAAATTAGCTGGGCAACTAAAAAAAAAAATAGAAAAAATCAGCTGGGTGTGGTGGCGCACGCCTATAGTCCCAGCTACTCGAAAGGCTGAGGCAGGAGGATTGCTTGAGCCCAGGAGTTTGAGGTTGCTGTGAGCTAGGCTGATGCCGTGGCACTCTACCCTGGGCAACAGAGTGAGACTCTGTCTCAAAAAAAAAAAAAAAAAAAAAGAAAGTAGATTAGTGGTTGCCAGGGATGGATGAGGATACGGGTCTGTGGGGCAGGAATTAGGAGTGACTATTAACAGGTACAGTATTTCCTTTTGGAGTGGAGGAAACATTCTGGAATTAGACAGTGAGGATGGTTGCACTACATTGTGAATATACTAAAAACCACTGCATTGTACACTTTAAAATGGGGAAGTTTCTGTCATGTGAATTATATCCCAATAGTAGTAAAAAAAAAAAAAAAAAAAAGTTTACAAACCTAAAGAGAACAGTTAACCAAAGTTAAATAGGCTTTTTTCTTTCAAGAGAATTCATAGCCTTAAGTAAGCTAATGTTAATCAATTTTAAGTCCAGGTTTATCCTGTATCATCGAAGAATAGTCCTAGTTTATACCCGCTGTCTCTGTTTCATTATTAACAACACACCTCTCACTCTTAAAACTGTACCAACTTGGACCATAAATTATATGATCACCCTACCTACGTATACCCAATCTCCAAGAACAGGACGGAGTTTCTCAGATACATCTGACCACCGCTATGGTTCCACAGAACATACTTGAGGAAATGTGGCATTAGATGGCAGAATGAAGGTGCAAAGTCATGGAAACCCATTATGTCTGAATTTTGAGTTGGGAAGACTAGAATTAATCCCCCATGAATGGAGAATGTGAATTAAAAAATATATTATTGAGAATTTCTATAATAATGTACTACCACTGTTGCTATTATTCTAATGGACACATTTAAATAATATCAATATTCATCTAATATCCTTATTAAATGAATAATAAACCAAAGACTAGAAATCAAATAGAGACAAAATATAAGGCTTGCACATTCCCCTTAAAAAATAAAAGCAAGTACAATATGAAGGAATCACATAGACTTGAGGGGCCTCTTAATTGACAGTAAGTTTAATAAATCAACAGTGTGCTATGACTACCAAAAACGTTGTTATAATCTTAAGGTTAATAAACATATAATAGCATGCAGAATGAGAATTTCAATATTCCCATCCTACTGATCAGCCCATAGCTAAAATATCATGCTCAGTTGTGAGAGACAGTGATGGAATGAAAAGAACATGAGCTTTGCAGTCAGAGAGACAGTCTTGGAATCACATCATGATTCCAGCATTAATAGCTCCGTGCCTACAGGTAACCCACTCAATCTCTCTGAACCTCAGCTTTCTCATCTATAAAATAGAGCAATGATACCTACATAGCTGAACTGCTGCCACATGTATGCAAGAACATCCACAAAAGTCCTGACAAACACAAAGGAAGAGCTAAGTTAAGTGTTAGCTGTTACTGTTACTATTTTTATTACTGGTTTCTAACTCTCTTTATATTTTCTGAATTATCAGAAAAAAATTAACAAAATGCAAAATGAACATTTCCCTCACCTGTCTGCTACACTCCCTGGCTGTACTTCCTTCACGAAGATATCAACTTCTCCCAAATGTTGCCTTCTAAGGGCCACCACACTGAATCCAAGGCCTCCAGATGAAGGTCGTTCTATATCTATGTATTCAATTTGCCGGCCCTAGTGAAGGGGGATAAAAAAAAAAAATCAGTGATGTACATTTAACCAGCATACCCTTTCTGCAGAACTGAAATTGCTTAACACAGAACAGCTTCTCCTAAGTCATCTCTCTAGAACCATATAAACTCAGCATTTCAGTAATAAATTATTGCTGGAAATCCTCTCACTTGATTACTTTCAGTAGAGCATAAGAGGGAATGTGCAGTGTTCTGCAACCTCAGGGACTCAGAGGTATTTTCACACTTCATTCGCCTTATGAGTTGAATCCCAAGCTGGATGAAAACTCCTGAGAAAAATGCCTATTCTCACATTAAATTCCAAATTACTTTTTACATTGAATTTCCCTAAATTTTCTTGATGTAAAATATATTTTTAAATGAAGAAAATAAATTAGATATTAAAAATATTCTAGTTTTTAGCCTGAGTTAGAATTAGCTGCACTTTTTAGGATTCTTTTTTAATTCTATTGTGATGAATTAATATTCCTTTTATTCGGTCAATTCAAAAGACCATGCAAAGGTCACCATTCAATGGGTTCTGCCTGTGACAGCCAAGTATTTTAATGCTTTAGTTAACAACTGCATTTATAACAGAACAATGTCATAAATGGAATCAATTAACAAAAGCATCACTTAGAAATAATTACTAGTCAAATGAAGATGATAGAACTATAAAGTCAAAAAAGGAGTTAGGTCCAGAACATTATTTAACTATCATCCCTTAAAGAGATCATTTTTAACTTTCAGGCTCAAGTTTCATTTTGATTTTTAATTGGGGAGGTGAACAAACACAAAACATATCCAAAATTCAATTTTCTATTATTTAATTTTTAATATGTATTCGGGCTACAACTGAAATACCCTTCCAAAGGTTTTTCTAGCTTTTCCAAAGTATATCAGTTCTAACTCCCATTAATTCTGTTTTGATATAAAATTTAAAACAGTTTCAATTGTGTTTTGTCACTTCTGGCAAGCATTAATTTTCCTCTTGTGATCAAAACCAGTAAGAATGTCTTTCCTTACAAGAACAGATATATGTGTCCAATTGGAGTCATTGTCTAAAAACTCTCCTTACCACATACATGGATGTAATTTTAAGCCAATTAAGTTTCCACCATAGAAAATGGTGTCAATTCTCCCTATCAGTATAAAAATATAATCAA
Source organism: Lemur catta (assembly GCF_020740605.2). Taxonomy (NCBI): domain Eukaryota; kingdom Metazoa; phylum Chordata; class Mammalia; order Primates; family Lemuridae; genus Lemur; species Lemur catta. The sequence continues at coordinate 79,495,790 of NC_059130.1, forward strand.
GAAAAATACACAGTAACACATTTTACGGTAAAAAGTATGAATATGGTTTTCTTTTTTAACCTAAAACAGGAGAAATGAAGCTAAATATGGACAAGATATAACTTTACCTGAGCCATTTGTTGAATGATTGAGTTAAAGTCTTCATTTCCCAACTTCGGCGTCCAAGAAGATAACCCAGATACAGTCGAGCTATTAGAGAGCCTGTTGGCATTTCCATTAGTAATGGAACCATCTGTGAACACTAACAAACCTTTCCTAGAAAAATCAAAGTTGGTTGAACAATCTGAGGGTACATGGCTGAGCTGTTGGAGAGAAAAACAAGAGAATCATTAACAGAAATCTACAGAAAAGTAATTATTTCTACTTATTAAATATTATATTTTGCCTATTACATGTATAATTTACATGTTAAATATTAGTATATACATGTGAAAAAATAAGGTGAAAATATATGAATCTGTGTGTTCACAAGGCTCAAAATGTTTTTTAATTTAGTATTACATAAAATAGTATTTAGTATTACAAAAATTTTAATAGCTTAAAATTTATTCTTATTTTCTATCTTTTACTACTACACCAAGTTAATAGCATCTACACTAATATCTCATTACATTTCATATATACAGACACATTTAGTCACAGAAACATGTAAGACACTAAACTCCTTTGCACTAATCTGTATATTGCCACGTGGGGAGCCACAAAAGATGCACAGGTAGTATATAATAACAACAGTATTTACTGAGTGCCTGCTAAGAGCCAAGTAATGTACCAAAACTCTTTCATGTATTATCATTGAATTCTTACGATAGTCCGATGAGATATCATGACCCTATTTTCTGAATGTGAAAACTGAGGCACACAGGGGTTAAGCAACATACCCAAGATTAGCAGCATGAGAATCACAGAACCACTTAAACATAGGTAGAAAGGGGAATCCTGGAATCATGGGGAGCAGGATTTTTTAAATATCACTATAACTGCTAACACAGTGGAATAAAGTTAACATTAAGAATAAGTGTTAATAGGACCTTGTAGAAAAAAATCAATACTCCCTGGCTACACGGATTTTACAGTTATATGAATAAAATATGACTATGTACATAACAACTACAAACTATACAAACATTAAGGATTCTTATTATAATATTATGGAGTGGTTGGTTAAATCCACTCTTCATCTAGCAAGACTAAGAGATTTGTACCGATCTTTGCCAATTTCAGTTACTACCAACAGCATTCACTACTGCACTATGGGACTAATTCTGTGACCAGGGAATATAGAAAGCTAACATTCAATATAGAGAATGATAAAATTATGGTATAAATTCTGGTCTAAGCCAGGCACAGTGGCTAATGCATGTAATCCCAGGACTTTGGGATGCCAAGGTGGGAGGACTGTTTGAGGCCAGGCGTTTGAGACCAGCCTGGGCAACACAGTGAAACTCCTGTCTCTACAAAAAAAAATTTTTTTTAATTAGCCAGATATGGTGATGCACACTTGTAGTCCCAGCTACTCAGGAGGCTGAGTTGAGAGAATTGCTTGAGCCCAGGAGTTGAACGTTGCAGTGAGCTATGATCATGCCACTGCACTTCATATTGGGCAATAGAATGAGACCCTGTCTCAATAGCAACAAAAAAATTCTAGTCTAAAGGAAAAATTCATAGAAAGACATAAATGAAGAGTTTAATCCTTAATTGGCTATAAACAAATCACTCACTAAATACTTAATAGGTACGCATTTTGGTTTATCAGCAAAAAACTTTTTTCCCTAAATTTTGTTAATTTTACTAATAGCTCTGCTAGATTATCTCTAATACATTTACAATTGTGCCCAAATTTAATCTATAGCATAGCTAACATTCATGCTCAGCTTCTAGAAGTGATGATTTTAAAGCAATTTGCCATCCCTGACCCCAAAACATAGAACCCAAGAGGACAGTTAAAACTATTTGTTGGCATCACTCTTAGGTGTTATGTGTCTTTTATTAATAACCCCACACTATGTATTTAGAGCCTGAAGAGTCCAGATAGTATGGTATATGCAGAAGAGGAAACACAGATAAATATTAAAACACCATGTATACTACCTCCAAGGAACTTCTAATCAGAATATCCATGATGAGAGACAATAAATATTTGATAATTAAGAGATGTATGAATAACGTACTACAAGGGCAAGATCAACTCTTGCTAAATAAGCACTCATAAGGAAAATATATTTACGTTAAGCACTATTTTGTAATTTTGAAGAAAATGTTGAGAAAAGAGAATTCTCAAAGTATCTGACCTTTACTTACTTACTTACTTTATTTATTTGTGAATGAATGAATGAACGGGTTTCACTCTGTCGACCGGGCTGGAGTGCAGTAGCACAGTCATTGCTCACTGCAGCCTCAAACTTCTGGGCTTAAGGCCATCCTCCAACCTCAGCCACCTAAGTAGCTGGGATTACAGGTGCATACATGACACCATATCCGGCTAATTTTTTTATCTTTTGTAGAGATTAAGTCTTGCTATGTGGCCCAGGCTGGTCTCAAACTCCTGGGCTCAAGCAATCCTCCCAAAGTGCTAGGATTACAGACGTGAGCCACTGCCCCAGCCTACACACTTAAATAAGTACAAAAACCATACTCCAAAGCCAAATACAAAATTTATCATCAACATTTTTAAACTATCCATGCCAGTGTTACGTACAGGTTACAGGTCCCAATATAGTCTCTTTGCTGAACTCAGAATTCTTACAGATAATTTCTCTATCTCCTGTCTTTCTTTGCTGGTTTGAATACACCAACATAAAACCCTGATGAGTAACTTACTTGCCCCTTCAGTTGCCTGATGGACTGCTGAAGTGTGAGTATCTGGTTGAAGAGAGGACTCCTCAGTGTCTCATAAAACACAGACAGCTTCTCATTCTGTGATGTGTCTCCCTTCTCCTGCAATTTCATTTTCAAGCGATCAAGAACCTGCAGGACCTGTAGTTTATCTTGGTTGAAGAAGGATAATCAGAGTAAAAGTTAAATCCCATCTTATATTCCATTTTTTAATCATTAATTAATTTAATGCAAGAACTACATATCTAGTGTACCTGTAGCAGGATTTTCTGGCATTTTGAATTATTCTCTTCAATCACTTTTAAAGAAACCTAGAGAAAAATATAAAAATACAACACAAATAAATGTTTGAGATGATAGATATGCTAATTACCCTGATCTGGTCTCTATATATTATATGTATCAAAACATCACTACGTACTTCATAAATGTGTAAAATTATTATGTGTCAATCTTAAAAACTTTAAAAAAAACAAGATAAAATAAAATAGAATTCTATTAAATAAAAAAAGACAAAAGACAATTTCCATTAGTGTATACATGTCTATTAGTCCTATAGAAAAACTAAAGAAAACCTCACGGACATTCTTCATCAAAAGACTCCACTCTATGAAATTCAAATTAAAACCACAATGCAATGCCACTACACACCCACTAAGATGACTAAAATTAAAAAACAAAACAGACAATACTAATTGTTGACAAGGCTGTGCAGCAACTGGAACTATCATACATTGCTAGTAGGAATGTAAAATGGCACAACCAGTTTGGAAAATTGTTTGGTAATTTCTTATAAAGTTAAAAATATACTTACTATATGACCCAGCATTTCCACTCATACTTACCCAAGAAAAGGGAAAATATATGCTCACAAAAAACCCTGTACAGGAAAGCCCATAGAGTTTTTATTTATAAAAGCCCCAAACTAGAAAAACTCAAATATCTAATAATAGATGAATAAACAAATAATGGTATATAAATATAATATTCAGAAATAAAGGAAAAAATTACTGATACAGAAAACAAGGATAAATCTCAAAAATGGTGTGTTGAGAAAAGAAACCTGACCCCAAAAAAGATACAAACTGTATGATTCCATTCATACGAAGTTTAAGAACCGACAAAACTAATCCACAATTATAGATTCATTTACCTAGGGCCGGGTGGAAGGGAGTTGACCAATAACAGGGTTCAGAACATGCTACCCCAAAATATGGCACCTTGGCATGTTGAATATTTTTAGCTGAAGAAATTTGACAAACAGCAGATGCAGGAAGCACTTCCCCTGAAGCAGATCATAAGATCTTCATGTGAAAGGTGCTCCCCCTATACCCAGAGGATAGGAGCATCTTTATTTCCAAAGACAGAGGGACACCAAGAGGAAATCTGAATGAACAGGCCTTTCCAAGTTTCCCCCAGTTATTACTCTTAGCTCATATCGATTTTGTCCTATCACATTTTTCTACAACTCTCTACTCTTCATCAAACCTACCATAAAACACTCAGGTTTAACTGTTTCTTTGGGTCTTCATTTCCTTAGGAAGGCTCCCATGTCACATAAAACTTATATTAAATAAATTTATATGTTTTTCTTTTGTTAATCTATCTTTTATTACAGGGGCCCCAGCCAAGAACTTAGGGGAGCAGAAGGTAAAGATATTTGCCTACACTGGGAAGGGGTTCTAGGGAGCTTGGTGGAGTGATGGAATGTTCTGTTTTGAAAGAGGTACTGTTTACACAGATGTATACATTTATCAAAATGCACTGAACTATATGTTTTAAATGAGTATATTTTATTGTATGTAAATTATACTTTAATAAAATTTTTAAAAGGATCCTGAGCTGAAAAAGAATATCCAAATTAAGGGATCAAAAAGATTTTAAAGGAGATTAGGAAAAGAAAAATTCCCAAGCTGCACAAATGATCCCACACTCTTACCTGGTTATCTGCATCTTTAGAAGGAAACCACCCAATATGGCATTCTTTATGGATAATGCTTTTTAATTCCAGGAATTCGCTCAAATTAGCCTAAAATGTAATGTAACTGAAATACAAAAAGCCAACAAAACACTTTGCTATGACCAAAGTGATACTTTCATAGTGGTCATTCTTACTAGTGATACACTGTTGTAATGAACCATCAAAGAAATGTATTACATAATCAAAACTTTTTTACATCAACCTGGGTACAGTGAATGAGACCTTTATCTTCTAATTCGAGATCATTAAGCAAGAAAGCATATTAAAAACCAATAAGGGATGTCATTGCATTAATAAAAGAGTCCAAGTATTCCATCCAAATGTTCACTGAATTCAATGGGAACTACCAAAAGAAGTGCTGGATAGAGCATCACAGAAATACTTCTGATATGCTCAGCATCTCAACTGTACAACCTTGAAAACTATCCAGTGACAGGTAACTGTTAATAACAGAAAGGCAGTCACAAAGGTACTGTCCTCTTATATAGCAGCATACAGCCCAAAACGATTGCAAGAGCAGCTTGGTTGTTACTAATACATCAACCTCTCTTACAAGCTAAAGCGATAAGATGCCATTTTTTACTGTCAAATGTCAATCTGACATTTATTAATTTATTAGAGATTAATAATAGCCTATGCTCCAGATGTCATGAAAAAATAGGTAGAAGTATAAACTTGCACAATATTACAGGAGGACAATTCAGCAGTATGTATCAACGTGTCAATGTTAAATTTGCATTCTCTTTTACTCAGAATTTCTACTTCTGAGTGTCTCTCCTAAAGAAATAGTAGCAAAAGGGCACAAAGTTGGTGTGCAAGGGTATTTACTGCATGTTTAATAGCAAAACTCCTGGAAAAATTAAATTATCAAAGGCAATCCAGCCAGATGCAGTGGTTCATACCTGTTATCCTAACACTTTGGGAGGCGGAGGCAGGAGGATTGCTTGAGCCCAGGAGTTCAAGACTAGCTTGAGCAATGTAGCAAGACCGTGTCTCTACAAAAAAATAAGAAAAATGAGCCAGGCGTGGTGCTGCACGCCTGTAGTCCCAGCTACTCGGGAGGCTGAGGCAGGAGGATCACTTGAGCCCAGCAGTCTGAGGTTGCTGTGAGCTATGTGATGACGCCACTGCACTACAGCCCTGGCAGCAGAGGGAGACTGTCTCAAAAAAAAAAAAAAAAAAAAAATCCAATCAATCATTAAAATAATAAAGCAGGTCTAAATGTACTGAAAAGGGAATGAGCAGGACAGTTAACAGGAAGCCTGTGGCTCACTCCTAGGGCTTAAGGGATTCCCTGCATGAAAGCAGGTCTCCTTGCAAACACACTAAAGGATTTTAATAGATAAGATAGAGTCTCTTATTTGTCTCTGATTTTAAAATGTCAGGATATATCTGGTCTGTTTTGTTTTTTGTAAATAATCGGAGAATTTAGGGATTTATGGGGCATGGCTGGCTGGAAAACAGGAGATAATCACAGACATTTCCTATTTGCGTAACTAATGGGGTACAGAACCAGAGATTCCCAAGACAGAAAAGGCTTCCTTCAGGAAAAAAGCATCCATATATATTACTCAGACTTTGTCTGTTAATCCAAAATAAAAAAACGTGTCCTGAGGTTCAATTTTACTTCTGTAAACAAATTAAGAACTGCACAAGTCTGTCAGAAACACATTCATAGATGATTTCATACCAATCCACAGACAAGTTATCTCAAGCATGCTGATAACATGTCCTAACGTAGACGACAGTGACATTCTGTGGAACCTGGGCCTGTTGGGGGCTCCTCCCTGAAGGAATGCTCCTCTGTATCTGCCTCCTGCCTGCAGCCTCTGAAGCACGAGTAAGGTTGGAGCTTGGGTAAGATTTCACACTCATGTGAGTATGCTTTAACAATCCAACCGTTTGTGTTGACACAGGGAAGTTATCCAATATCCACAACTGAATGGGGAAAACAAGTTTTAGAATATGTGCATCGATTTTACATTTTTGTAAGAAAAAAATGTGTGCATAGGTTTCTAAGAAAAGGATTTAGAAAGATAGTCAATTTAGTCACTGTGATTACTTCTAGGAAGTAGAAGGATGGAGGGATTTAAAAATTAGACTTTTTACTTTAAAGATTTCAGTGCTGTTCGAATTTTATTTAAACAGCATGTATTAATTTTGTAATTAAAAAAATAGTAAAAGTGACCAAAAAATGAGTGCTAAGATGGCCTACTGAGAAAGCAAAACAGATAAGATACATAGCAAGACAATGACAACACAATGGGATAATTATACAGTAAGGCACATACACACAACAGTAGAGGTGTGTACCATGCACTAAGAGAAATCATAAAGGGAAAGTGACTGACCCTGACTCAAAAGTTTGAGAATGCTGGAATGAGAATACATCAGAAACCTGCCTCATTGTAAAAGAAAAAGAATGGGGTGAAAAAGTAAAAGTGGAGTGACCATTAGTCCTCATTTGCCCAAGACAGCCTCAAGTCTCAGCCTACCGTCATTATTAACAATCCTCCAGTTCACTCTAAAAAGTGTCCTGCTTTAAATGACACATAGGGCTACCCTAGGTCAGTGGTTCCCAAACTTTAGCATGCATCAGAACCACCTGTAGAGCCTATTAAAACACAAATTGCAGAGCCCTGTCCACCCACCCCCAGTTTCTGATCCAGTAGCTCTGGGGAGGGCCCCAAGAATCTGCATTTCTAACAAATTCCCATGTGACCCTGAAGCTGCTGGCCCAGAGACAACAACTGAAGAACCGCCGCATACAGGTGTACAAGTACATGACTTTCTGTGATAATAATAACTAGCTCTAAATGACCTAATGTAAGTTTCCGAAGTAGCAGAAAGGAAAAAAAAAGTAGCTTAGATCATTGTTACTGTAAGTGTGGACTGCGAATTGATGCTTGGCCCACAAAGAGATAAGTACCAAAATTAGGAATAAGCATTTAGAAACCTTCCTGCAATATGATAAAGTATGTCTATTACATTTAATAATAAAAAACTTGACCTTATATTTTGTATGTGTTTTTTAAATTTCATTTTTTCTAATAATTTATTTTATACAAATATCAGTCCTTGAAAGATTAGGGAGGGAGGACCCTGATCTTTCATCACTGATACTTTGGGAGACTACTTTGAAAGTGTCCTTGTAAATAGCACTAAGCAGACTAGTCTTTATCCTACAGACAACAGGAAGTAATTAAAGGCTTTTAAGTAGGGAAGTATTGAGGACAGATTTCTATTTTAAAAAGGTAATTCTGGTAATAGTATAGATTAGTGGTCTTTGAACTTTTTTAAACACATATTCCTATTAGTAAAAATATGCAGACCATGTACTCAATTTATTTTTCATAACCATAAACACACACTATACTAACATAAATGTTTTAAAATATAAAATAGAAACTTCACAGGAGTAAGGTAAAAATTAAAAAGTAAAGCTTTACTGTCATCTTCCTACCCTCCCAATGGATCATCCTGCACATTTTGAAAACTATGGTAGAGTATCCCCCAGTAAGGGTTAAGGGTAGAAATGATGGCATCCAACCCTCTGACTCATATTTAATAAGGCTAAACTATGTCCACAAAGCAGGCCTGGAAAATTCCTACAATTCCATGGTGTTAGGTAATATCTAGGGAAGGGAACTAACGTTCTAAGATTACATGACAAGAGAAGGAAGAAATGCAGATAACTCTACAACTTGATATCTGGCAAGCAACACTTAGGCTAAATGGAACCTATGTCTCACTCATGTTATAGCCATAGGAAATCTTCAGCCAAACAATTTTGACCTATTTAGTTAGGCAACTAACTGGGTTCATAAACGGGAATAGCAAGTTTGTTTAAGGCATGGTAAAGCTGAGTCTAACTTGTCATAGATAAGCTACCTACAATCAGTCATAGCCCAGATTTTTTTTTTTTTTTTTTTTTTTTTTGAGCCAGCATCTCACTGTGTTTCCCAGGCTGGTCTGAAACTCCTGTCCTCAAGCAATACTTCCACCTCAGCCTCCTGAGTAGCTGGGATTACAGGTGTGAGCCATTGTGCCGGGAAGCTGAGAGGTTAAAATGCTACAGCATACCCTGTCCTCATAGCTGTATTATTATGCTCAGCAGCTTCCACTCCACTATTGATCAAGAGAGTTTGTGCCATGAATTTTTCAGATCTAATTCACTGTAGAATTTAATTGAAGAAAATTATTACAATATTGTGGCTTTTTAAAACCTGTCTTAGCCAATGCCAATTAATGGGATATTTGAAAAAAGTTGATGCAGAGATAAAAATTTAAATTTCTAAGTGGAGGAAACTTACTAAAAAGATTAACCTCCTCAGATCAAGAATTTAGGCAAATTACACATCCTGAGAAACACAACTTACAGACTCTCAGTAGCTCACAAGAATGTAACTCCCCACTGATTTAACAAGACATATGATACGTCTATCTTGAAAATTTGGGAGAAAAAAGTCACTGGCAATTTCTTTGGGAAAGTACAGCTATTCAGCCTTTAACTGCACATGAGAATTGGGCAGATCACAATTACAATGCACATAACTCCCCAGTGGGAATTTCCCAGAGCTCATTGAACCAGGTAGTTTTAAGAATCAATGAGCTATTAAGCGTGAATAAGGTCATGATTTCAGAAGTTATTCAAAAATCGAAGTCCATGACCAGCTTTAACTTTCTATTGCTTCCTTTGGAGTGTAAAGCTCAGGATGTGTCTAATTATTATTCCTTTGTCCTCAAATCTCAGCATTTATGAGCTACTGATTAAATAAAAGACACTCTCCTAGCCAAACAGCAATGGTGACTCTCCACCAGGACTCCAGATAAATAAATACATTTGCTGCCATGCAAACGCAGACGCAAGTCAGATATCCTAGCCTTGTCTTCCTACCAAATGATCAAGGCCTTTTTAAACTCCTTAGAAATGAAAATACTGTATTTTTGACTGCTGACAAAACAGTCCACCCCTGGAATTTTAGAAACAGATATATAAATTCCATAATGATCTTGACATGGGGCCATATGCCTAAGCCTAGACTATGTTTAAGTCCACCTGACACTGAACATCAAAAAAATGTTGAAGTTGAAAGACACCATGTTAAACTCTGAATCAGAACTGAAAATTGAGTCAGTTTTTCAGAATAAGTTAGTTGCCCAAATATTCATTTTCTCATTGAACTATTCAAAGTTAATGAATGCATAACAATATTCTGCCTGTAACTTGGCCACTTTTGTAGGAACAAAGTTAACCTACTTTATGGTACTGCTGCTTCTGAATTCCTGCTGGTGGCAGTTTTCTCCAATGAGCAACAAAAAAACAAATCTGGGCGATTTCCACACTTATGAACTTCTGATCATGTATCCAATCCCTACTGAGAAGACCTGGGTATTCATATTCTTCACTAATGATTAGTTTCCACCTCAAAAATTCGGTTCAATTTTCCCCACATTGCCAGACTGTGTGCCCTTAACTTCTTTCCAGAAATTACGGTCACACCGTTTTTGGAATGCCAAACTAACTTTTGGACATCCTACCCACCAATGTTCACCCTCCTTCCCTCTGGTCTTTTCCCAAAAAACTATTCATTAACCACTAAATCAACTATGTCTTCATGCCTACTATGGACAATGCAAAGCCAGTCTGTATAACATTAGATCATCTATCTTTCTAACAACATATTATCACTTCCATCTTACAAATGCAGAAAACTCCCTACAATTTAAAAACAAAGGGAGGGGTGCTATAAAAAAAGTAAAAACAGGAAGGAAACATAGATGATGCTACTAAGGGGAGTTAATTTCATGGGGTTGGGGAGGTCAGATATTAATGACTTTTTCAGCAGGTAACTACTTTAAAAGTGAGAGGAGAATATTTCAGATATTAAATAGAGGGAACATTCATCAACCTGACCCTCAGCATTCATTTAACTCATCTCCCTCTTCTACCACACTCTGTCCTGGATCTTCATTAGAAGCTCTAGAAAATAATTCCAAAGCAGACTAAGCGGAAACCCTATCCAGCACTACTATCAAAGCTAGGCCCATTAATTAGGAGCTAATGTGAAATAAAAACTGACCCGTCCCTGAAAGTCTACAGACCCTGACCTAAAAGCTATCTACCAGACCAGGCAAGGTGTGCAGAATGCCAAAGCAAGGGCAGGACTCTGGTTTGGTTTGAAGAGTTAAGACCTACATTAGAGAAGGCTCATCTCAAAAAAATTTCACTAATTTCTTTTAACCAAAACACAGCTTCCCAAATGCATGTAATCAATAGAGACAGAATTTAAATTTGAAATTCTTAAAACACACACTATCTTAGTTTATAATATTAATGCTTTACAGGTTTTTAAACTTTATATAAATCACATCATACCACATATTATTCTTTAGCAACTTGCTTTTTTAAGCTCAACTTTACATCTTTAAGATTTATTCATGATGATATACACAGGTCCTCCACAGTCATTGTAACAACTACACACATTCCACTGTAGGAATACATACTTTATTCACCCAATCTCCTGTTGATGAGAATTTAAGTCATTTCCTATTGGTTACTAATGCAAAAACAGGATTAGAACTCAATGTCTGCTTCAATAATCAACTTTTTTCCAGTTGATTCAATAACCAATTCTTGAAATATGGGAGATTCTACAGCCTTATGAGCTTTGACATCAAACAGTCCTGGGTTCTACCTCTGGGACCAGCTCTGTGTTCCTATAGCCAATTGTTTAAAACTCCCTAAACCTCAGTTTTCTCATTTGTAAAAAAAAGAGTCATAAAAATTACTTCACATTTATATGTGAAAGTACTACATAAGAAACCGTAGAGTATTTGGCCTATCACCCAGTACACATTCAACAAATGGTAGCTATTATTAACATCTCTTTTCAACCCCAAAATGATTTGAGATATTTGGGGCTTCAAAAAGCTAATTATTATTTTAGCTGAGATTTTGCTATATAATTAATCATAGTAATTTCTCTAACTCCTGGCCTCAAAGTGCTAGGATTACAGGTGTGAACCACCACACATTTCTCAGAAATATTAATAGTTATTTCCAAGAAGATTGAACAATAAAATTTTTCACCAATGCAATGAGTACAAAGGAGGGAGTTATGGAGAGGACTATAATTTGGAATTTTAAAAGTCAGTTTGTAGACCATCATGGTGGCTCATGCCTCTATTCCTAGCACTGTAGGAGGCCAAGGTGGGAGGATCACTTGAGCTCAGGAATTCGAGACCAGTCTGAGCAAGAATGAGACCCCATCTCTACTAAAAATAGAAAAAAACTAGCTGTGCATGGTGGCATGTACCTGTGGTGTCAGCTGCTCGGGAGGCTGAGGCAGGAAGATGGTTTGAGCCCAGGAGTTTAAGGCTGCAATGAGCTATGAGGTTGACACTGCACTCTAGCTGGGGTGACACAAAGAGACTTTGTCTCCAAAAAAAAGTCAGTTTATATATAGGCATGTAATTGATTCAGTAAACTAAACCCCTTTAAGGGTAAACTACTCATACTGAATCCTAACCCAATGCCATCCAACAGAAATACAATGTGGGCCACATATGTAATTTAAAATTTTCTAGCAGCTTCACAAAAGGTAAGAAGAGGTAAAATTAATTTTAATAATATAATTCACTGCCCAATATATACAAATTATCATTTTAATATGTAAGTAATATAAAAATTAATAAGATTTTTTAATTTTATTTTTTGTAGGGATGGGGTCTCACTATGTTACCCAGGCTGGTCTTGAACTCCTGGCCTCCAGTGATCTTCATCTCAGCGTCTAAAAGAGCTAGGATTACAGGCATGAGCTGCTGCATCTGGCCAATGAGATAGCTTAGATTCTTTTTTTTTTTTTTTTACACTAAATCTCTTCAAAATCTTGTGTGTCTTTCACATTCGCGGCAAATTTCAATCCCAACTAACGGCATCTCAAGTGCCCAAAGTTCATGTGTACAAATGGCTTACTGTATTGATGGCAAAGTTTTAGCCTGTATCTTTTCAGAAAGATCCCTACACTGTTTTTAGAAAGGACTTTTCTTTATCAGCTCATAAAGTCTCTATGTTTTTTATCAAAGTAACTATCAGACTGAGAACACTCACAAACTTGAGTTCTTCCCAAAAAAGGAACATAACTCCATAATTTTATCTGAATTAAACATCAGGGTGGAAGAGCAAAGAGTAGGAGAATAACGGCTTACAGTTTATAAGACACATTCTTGAACATTATCTCCTTTCAACCTCCCCAAATCTCCATCAGGTAGATCATCTACAAATAGGACCAGATTTTGGAGTACCAGAATCAAATGACTTGCCAAGGGTTATACGGTAAGTGGACCCATTTCCATGTCTCTAATCTCTATAAGCTGCATAGCTGTGCAAACATAAGAAATAAGTAGACTTTACATCTTCAGCATCCACCTATCCCACTGACTAAAAGGAAGGGTATCAACAGGCACTAAATTTCTCCACATTTGCACCAGAATCTAAAACGGAGGCTGTAAAAAAGGCATCCAAATCTATATAAGAAAAAAACATAGCAATGGTCATGCAAATATTAAGGTAAAATAGTCCTGTTTCCAAAAAAACTTACAAATTTGCTCATCAAAGGTGAGCAACATATTTTTGTTAAACTTTAGCAAAGCAAGTACATTCTGCTTGGCTATTCAGTGTAAGGATAATTATTAAATGCTGTTAAGTAAAAATGCAATTGTAAGGACTAGAAAATGCTGAGCCACAGTCTCAGAATTACAAGATGCTAAAAGTACATTTACTATGAGAAAATATATAGATTTTTCTTTTTAACTTTAAAAATGCAACTAAAAGAAAATATATCACAATGTTATTAGAGATTATCTCTCAACAGTGGGTGGGAAGGTTTCTGTGTAGTTTTAGTTTCTTTCCTGAAAATTCTCTCCAATTTTTCTACAATGAATACGTTAACTTTATAGTTATAGCAATACTAACACATGCCTTGAACTTATTAAGGTATTGTTAAACACAGATGAGAGCCTAATACAATTCCTTTTCAACTGTAAACAAAACTCCTTTTCTGATGGCAAGCCTATTTTATGTGACCCCTTATGATATTGTAAAATATATATATTGGTTTTCGTCCATGGTTCCTAGCTCATAACTCCCATAGCCCTTGTTACAGTCTTCTGTTACAATGTTGAGGTGCTTTAGGCCTCAGGAAACAAAATCTCTCTCCCGGACCTTCTCTGCCCTCCTTTCCCCTGCTCCTGCTCCTTTTTCTCCCCAAGCCAGGACTCTACTCTTTCCCTTTCTATCTTGGAGCTGGCCATCAAGAAATTCTCTGACCTACGTTTTCTGATTGTTGGTCAGAAGACCCCCATTTCAAAAAGGGTTTTGCCCATTCCCTGGAGAAAGGAATGCTGCACAGAGGCCAAAAAGAATCCGGACAGGCCTTCCTGGGTTTCCCCACTCCATTCTTCAATCATGTCTATCCAATGAAAGCTCCACAAAAGGCCCAACAGGAAGGGGTACAGAGAGCTTCTGGATAGGTGAACACAGGGAAGTTCCTGGAGAATGGTGCATCTCTTCATGTATATCCTTTGTAATATCCTTTATAATAAACCAGTACACCTAAGTGTTTCCCTAAGTTCTGTGAGCTGCTCTAACAAATTTTTTGTCGCTGTTGAGACAGAGTGTCACTTGGTGTCCCTGGGTAGAGTGCAGTGATTGTAGTCACCGCAAGCTCCAGGTCCTGGGCTGGGAGCAATTCTTCTGCCTCAGCCTCCCAGGTAGCTGGAACTACAGGCGAGCACCACAACGCCTGGCTGGGTTTTGTGGTTTTGTCTTTTTTTTTTTTGTCTGTCTCTAGAGACGGGGTCTCCCTATGCTCAGGCTGGTGTCAAGCCCCTGAGCTGCAGCGATCCTCCCGCATTGGCCTCCCAAAAGCTAGGATTACAGGCATGAGCCACCCAGCCTGCCCAGCTCGCTCTAACAAATTAACCAAACCCAAGGAGGGGGCTGTGATATCCCCAATGTACAGCCAGTCAGTCAGAAGCACAGTTTAAACAACCTGGAGCTTGACATTGGCATCAGAAGTGAGTCTCGTGGGACTGAGCCCTCAACCTGTAGGAGCTGATGCTATCTCTACCTGGAGAAACTGAATTGTAAGATACTCAGCCAACTTCCACTGCAGAACTGCTTACTCACTGGTGGGGAGAAATTCCTACACATTTGGTCACAGAAGTCTTCTGTCTTGATTGTCAATGGTGTGGGAGCAGACGAAAAGCAGTTTGTGTTTTTTCCTCTCACCCCCAATAGGATGTGAACTAGTAAGAGCAAATCTCTTCAGAACTTATTTTATAAATTCTATCTGTAAGTACCTTCCACTTTCATATTTACTCTTTGTCAAAGTTGCAGATACCAGGATGAAATCACTTTTTATCAGACCCAAACTAGAGCTGGGAGAGCACAAAAGCGGAAGGCTGATGCTTGCATGTCTGAGATAAAAATTGTCTCAAAGACACTCTAAAATAACCCCACAAAAAATTCCTTAGGACTGTGGCAATTCAGGTAAGATGCTCTGGAAAAAACATCTGCCCCATAATGGCATCTCCACCAATGAACTAAGGCTAACTCTGGCTTTGAATCTCCAAAACCAATGAACTGTTTTCAAGCAGCTTAAATGAACTTCTCCTTTTGGCAATAAAAGCTATCCTTTATCCTCCCCTCTTCAGATGCATATTTGGTTTGCCATAGCTGTGCATCTTGGGTTATAATCCTCATTTCTCATTCCCAAATAAATTTAACATATTTGGAGATATTTTTTGGATTTTTTTGGCTAACTTTTTTTTTTTGTTTGGAGACAGGGTCTCGCTCTGTCACCCAGGTTAGAGTGCAGTGGCACAAACACAGCTCACTTTAACTTTGAACTCTTGGGCTTTAGTGATGCTCCTGCCTCAGTCTCCCCAGAGCTGGTACTACAAGCATGTATCACCACACCTGGCTACTTTTTAAATTTTTTGTAGAGATGGGGGTCTTGCTCTGTTGCCCAGACTGGTCTCAAACTTCAGCTTCAAGCAATCCTCCTGCCTCAGCCTCCCAAAGTGCTGGGATTACAGGCATGAGCCACCACACCCGGCCCGGTTAACATCTTAAACACTGTGAGGGGCCTGGATACAAAGTCTCTATCTCACCTAACATTTTCTAATGCTGCAAAATGAACAGATTTGAGTTTTTACCCTCACTTTTCCCCAGCTTTCCTCTAAAACAGATGTACGCAAGCCTCCTTGTTAAGGAGTAGTGCAGCTATAGACCAAGCTGTATATGTTTGGAAAGGGAGACAAAACAATAGCTGGCATCCATAGTAGCTTCTCCAGGTGAGTGGTGGAGAGGTGTGTAGGACTCTACTTGCCAGCTACACACACACAAAAATAAAATAGATGTGTGCACAAGGATTGGCAGCTAATAGGAGCTTAGCTACCCTACAATGTGGTATTGTCATCCTTGGCGGAACTGAGATTTTTCTTCCAGATCTCCAGAAGTCTTCTCCACTCACTTAAAAAACACTTATTAAGCACCTACGAATGATCTGGCCATAAATGCAGTAGAGAAACAACCTAGAGAAATAAGGCCCTGAAAGGAGCACCCTCTCAATCTTGGAGACAAACCAGGAAACAACAAATTGGAATCTAAAGTTGTAAGAGCCACCTGGAGACAAAGTGCCCAGTAAACACCCCAAGGGAAGATTAATTTGGCCTGCAAGGTGTGCTGCAGGGCTGGGTCACTTTTTGGAGGGTGGGAATTGATATGGAAATGCCTTCCTGAGTTTGATTTAAAACAGGAATCCAGGAATTTTCCCAGAGGCTGGAGGCCAGCGCACTTTCCGCCTGGTGCTCCCGAACTACTTAGTGAGGCTGGCAGAGCCCAGGCTGACCGCGGGCTTGGGAACCTCGGCTACGTGACGACCAGGCGCCACTACCCAGTCGGGCCCAAGTCACCCCCTCGGGCCGGGTCTGGGCACCCGCTCCTTCTCGGGCTCTCAAGGCTGGGCACCACCTGTTCACTCGCTCCACGGTCACCGGCGGAGGGAAGGACTCTGCACAGCTACGGGGGCGAAGTGTGGGCACCGATCTGGGCGCAAAATCTGATCTGTGCAACTACCAAACACCGGCGGGCCGAGATTTGAGGCCGGGAAGGCCTGCCGAGGCTGGGCGGCTCCCCTGCCAGCGGCCTCCGGCGAGCCCTGCGCGGCGGGGCGGGGACCACGGTGGGGTCACCCGGGCCAGACGCAGGAGGACGGCGCCCCCGCCCCGCCTCCGAGGCCAGCGCGAGCGCACGCCAGGGGCGGCCCATCCCCTCGGTGGCCCCGGCGAGTGCCCAGCGGCGCCCTGCGCACCGGGCCCCGCTCCCTCCGGGCCGGCAGGCGGGCGGAGCGCGCGCGGGGCTAGGGAAGGCAGGCTGGGCGGCCGGCGAGGGAGCTGCTCCCTGCGGCCCTGAGGCGCGGGGACCCCCCTCCCCCGGGGCCAGCGCGCACCCGGACAGCCGGGACCCCACGCTTTACCTGGTCCGGTGGAGGCTGAGTGGGAGCCCGGGGCGGGCGGGCTCGGCGTCGGCCCTCCCTCACCTGGGCGGAAGTGAGAGGCCCAGGGTGACCGCGCCTCACCTGGCAGGCCCTCCCCTCGCCCCGACCCTCCCCGCCCGGGGCGGGGCTCCATGGTGGCGCGGGTGGCGCGGGTGGGGCGGGCCAGGGAGCCGGGCCCGAGGGAGGCGGGCTCCAGGGCGGGAGGCCGGTTGACCTCACTACTTTGTGCAGGTGAATTTCGACCGGTTGAGGGATGCTTAAAGAGGCTGGGAAAGGTGGGCTGTGAGAGGCCCGCTGGGCAGATGAAACGCCGCGTGCTGGGGGCAGCCGGCACGAACCCGGTGGGAGATCCGGCCCCACAGGTGTGGTTGGAGGGCTGGGTGGAGAGCGAGGGCCAAGATCGAGGAAATCGAAGGAGGATATTGATTAAAGCATTGGTCAAATCTGCTTAGCCCTTGTCCTTTCGCCCCGTTCCTTTCGCGTTCTCTCATCCCTCCTTTGTGTTTTCTGTGTCCAGTGACGCAACATAAAATATTCATGGAAGTGTAACTGTCAGAGTCATTATTTTCTTCTCATTTAGTTGAGGGAAGAAACTAATCTAGCAGTATTTGCCTTCTGTATTCCTGGTGCTAGTTTATGCATTATCTCATTTTCTCTGGGAAGAAACTGATGAAGAAACCGGGCACCGTGTAGGTTAACTGGCCCAAAGTTTGCGACCCAGACGGGGTCTTTTGACTTAACTACAGTGTTGATTTCCCTATACATTTTAAAATTTTCATTCTTGATGTCACAGGTTGACTTGGAGAAAAATATGCCACAGTGGCATTCATCCACTCTCTTTAATTTAGAACTTTGATGATAGGCGTTTTACTTTGTCTAATACAGTCTACACATTAAAGGTAAGAGAATCAATCTTTGGATATCTTATTCATTGAATAAATGAAGTATTTGTTAAACACTGTGAATGACTCTGGGGAGATGTGTAAAATGGTATCCTTGTCCTCACAAGATGAGGAATATATACAAAACAACTCCAACATAAAGACTTTTGTTGTAGGATCATGCACTTGGCACTTTATAGTTTCTTTGCTTGTCTTAAAGAAAATATCACTCGTTAGGCCCGGTAAGTAGATACACATTATCAGCACGGTCCCTGCATTTTAGAAACTAAGAAACTCTTCAGGGAAATCATTTTACATAATACAATAACTTAAATTAGCAAATAGAATGAAACCAGACCTTCAGAAAATAGAGACCCATTACACTTGTTGAAAGCATTGTTAAGACTTAAAACAGGTCTTAACAGTATTTGGGATTTACTTAGGTAAAATGGAGAAGGTAATGCTTCCCAAGTCAGCAGGACAGCAAAAAGAAAAGTGTAGAGCAATTATGTCAAAACATCACCTTGCAAACATTGCGTCTGTCTGTTTTTACTGTATCTATTTTTTTTTTTTTTTTTTAGAGATAGGGTCTTGCTCTGTGGTCCAGGCTGGAGTAGTGCAGTGGCACAATCATAGCTTGCTACAGCCTTGAACTCCTAGGGTCAAGAGATCCTCCTGCCTCAGCCTTTCGAGTAGCTAGGACTATAGGCTCACGCCACCACACCCAATTAATTTTTTAAATTTTTTGTAGACACAGGGTCTTGCTATGTTGCCGAGGCTCATCTCCAACACTTAGCCTCTAGCAATCTTCCCACCTTGGCTTCCCAAAGTGCTGGGATTACAGTACCGGCATGAACCATCCTGCCTAGCCTCTTCTTACTTTAACATTTGATGATGTTATGAACATATTCCCCCTTTTTCGAAAAATTATTTAACTTTGAATTGACCATGAAACCAAGTCCAAACTCCTTTTCTCGGTATTCAAGGCCCTCCAGATTCTCCCCTCTGTGCAGACTCTTCAACCTAATCTTGCACTTCACCAGGACCTTACTCTGGGCAGACTTTATCTACTCGAAGTCCATGCAATCACCATACAATGGCTTTTCTGTAATTCATTCTCTTCCCCCTGCCTGGAATATTCTGTAAGCCCTACCATTCCTCCAGTGCTAGATTCAAGTCTCACCTCTTACGAAAAGCTGCCTCCCTGACTACCCCAGCAAACATCTATCTCTACCATGTTTAAGCTCATTTTCTCACATTTTTGTGTTAATTTAATGTGAACTTTCCTGTGACTCTTACTTGGAATTAAGAAAAAAAAATTTTTGTTGGGTACTGTGGCACACCTATAGTTAAGGATGGCTTGAGCCCTGGAGTTTGAGCCCAGCCTGGGCAACACAGCCACATCTTGTGTCTTAAAAAAATATATATATATATATGTATTTATTCAATACATTTTTTTAAGGAGCTTTCTCTGTGCCAGAAAATGTTTACCTCTGAGAATCTTCAAGAGTGTCTTATTCACGGAATGAAGATGGATTTTTAAGAGCACAAGCTCTTGTCAACCTAAAATAACAGAGATTGTCCAAAGATAATGAACTTATTTGGGAATAAGTGGAAGCATTGCAATGCAGAATGTGCATTCCATGGCAACCATAGGTGCATTCAGGGAGGCTGAGGTAAGGGGAAGCTTTTAAAGGCAAAAGGAGGAGTACAGGTAAGTTGTTTTGAAACAAGGAGAACATCAGTTACAGGGCTTACCTCAGGAGTTGATGCCAGTTCATTAGCTGAGCCAGTATATCAGGCAAGTGTTCTTGTATATCAGGCCAGCTGTCCTTGTGACTCTGTAGCAAGCTGCAGTTTGGAAAGTCCCTGGCAAAAGTTCTTGTTACAGGCACATGTGGGTAAGAGCCCTTCACAGAGTCTTTGTAGTAGTTCTTATCCTAGATATGTATATGCATAAGGATCTTCCCTTCTTAGTCTCCTGACTCTATTTTGTTTGGTTTTGACACAAATGACTCTTGATATTGACAACTTGAACACCCTAAAGCCAGATCTGAGCTTCAATCCTGACTCTACCATTTCCTAAAATTTGTGACCTTGGCAAGTTACTTAACCCTTCTAATTCTCATTAGGCAAACTGCGGTAACAGTGCTCACTTCATATGGTAGTTTTGAAGGTTAAGTGAAAAAAATACATGTTTTGCACATATGTGGCACATAGGAAGTACCCAATAAGTGAAGCAGCATAGATGGGAATGATTATGGTAGAGACTGGTGACAGCAAGAAGAAAGCTAAGCATAGTGGTAAATAAAATTGAGACCATGCCAGATGATAGAGGACCTGAAAATACCACAAAGAACTTTAGGTTATAAGAGTTTACCTTTTGGCTGGGCACAGTGGCTCACGCCTGCAATCCTAGCACTCTGGGAGTCCGAGGCAGGAGGATCCGTTGAGCTCAGGAGTTTGAGACCAGCCTGAGCAAGAGCGAGACCCTGTCTCTACAACAAAAAAAAAAAACAGAAAAATTAGCCAGGTGTGGTGGCATGCACCTGTAGTCCTAGCTACTCGGGAAGCTGAGGCAGGAGGATTGCTTGAGCCCAGGAGTTTGAGGTTGTATCATGAGCTATGATGATGCCACTGGACTCTTAGGCAGGTGGACAGAGTGAGACTCTGCCTCCACAAAAAAAATAAAAGAGTCTATCTTTTATCTCTGAGAAGTTAAAGAACTACAAAAAGTTTTTGAATAGTGTGTAGGTTTTTTTTTTTAAGTGAAGGATTAATCTGGAAGCAGTGTACAGAAATGGATTGACAAAGTTGGGGAGAAAGCTTGGAATAAAATAGAGGAACTATGAGGTCACTACATAGCAAGGTACACAGGAAATGAGGAATACTTGAAATAGGGTGCAAATGTAGGATTAAATAAAAGAAGGAACACTTAAAAATATCAGTTCTTTACTGATTAGATTAAAGGTATTAAAGGAGAACAAGGAGAAAAATGAAGGGTAAAAATGATTCTAAGTTTTGAACCTGATAAAAGCAATATTGGTAGTGAAATTGAGATAAGCCAATTTATTTTGTTTTGTTTTGGGAGAAGCAGGACTCTGATAAGTCAGTTTTAGATCCTCCATTTGACATTTAAAATGAAATGTACTTGGCATCTAAAGATAGGCCTCATTAAGTGCTGAATCAAACTTAATTTAATTAGATTAGTGCACCAAAGGGAGGACACGATCAGAAATACTTGAGAGTTAACAACATGAATACAGGCAAATTCCAAATGTTGTACAGAGGGTATAATAAAGATCTAGCAGAGCCCTAATACTATGAATTTATCACCAAAGAAAAATACTGCCCATCATAATCAAATAAGAAAGGAAGGTTTGAGAGAAACAATGTTTTATTTCTTAATGTTTCTGTCCTAACTGGGGAAACAAGAATTAAGTTAGTTTCCTTAGAAAGTTTTGCTATGGGGCAGAACTATCTGTTAAAGTAATTAGGTGTATGTGAAAATCTTAGGAATGAAAAGATCCAATGTATGGAGCCCTTGAATCCCAGAGGAAGCTATGCTTCAGGCTTCGATGGTAATCCTCTTCCTAATATTTCCACACAACAATTTCCACCTTGGGTTGTACTAGTCATATCCTTTCTTTCTATAGAATTTTTATGTGACAAATTTGGCATTGAAAACATTGAGATATAAGTTCTTACTAAATTTAGACAATGTAGTAATCATGTCATTAGAGACTGTCTTTAAAAAGAGTGTGATGTATTTTACAGAGCCATGAGAAAATAGATTAAGGGGCAGTAAGAAGAGAAAGTGAATTTTTAACCCATTGTCAGTTCAAGGGTCAAAAGTTTTGTATTGCTTGTTTCCTTTCATGAGGAAACAAACATTTTTATTCTTTTTAGTTTGTATATTGTAGGAGAGTATAAAGACTGGAACCACAAAAATAGATTTTGTAATGATATTAAGAGCAAAGGGTAAGCATTTTCAAATAGTTAATTGTCAGAATCTATGTGGATTTCCAGCTATTCTATTTACAGTAAAAAAAATTTTTTTTAATTCACAATCAATGTGGAAAATTATGAAAATACAAAGATCAGCAATATTCTTATGGTCAGCAGGAAAATATCTAATTTTGTAACTAGAAAGTTACAACTTTTAACTGTCTGATTTTCTTAAGATTGTATTTTTTTTTATTTCAGCATATTATGGGGATACAAAAGTTTAGGTTATGTATATTGCCTTCCTCCTCACCCCAGTAAGAGCTTCAAGCATGTCCATTCCCTAGAAGGTGAGCGTCACACTCATTATGTATGTATACGCCCATCCCCTCCCCCCCACATCAGCCCGACACCCGATGAATGTTATTCCTAAATGTGCTCTTAGGTGATGATCAGTGAAACCAATTTGATGGTGAGTACATGTGGTGCTTATTTTTCCATTCTTGGGATGCTTCACTTAGTAGAATGGGCTCCAGCTCTATCTAGGAAAATATAAGAGGTGCTATATCACCATTGTTTATTATAGCTGAGTAGTACTCCATGGTATATATATACCACATTTTATTAATCCACTCATGTATTGATGGGCACTTTGGTTGTTTCCACATTAAGATTGTATTTTAAAAATCAAACCAGAACAATCTGAAAGTAAAAATGGTAGTCAAAATGCAAAGTTAATATTTTTTATTACCAGGTCATATGTGTAACAGACATTCTGATCCTTACCCTTGGATTTGTTAAGCGAAAATTATGGGAGGCCATTGCTTTAAACTGAGCTACTGCACCAGGCCCCAACAGACCAGACCAAACTGAAGGGAGTCACTCATGCTAAATGCCACATCAACTAAAATTTTAAGGAAGCAGATAGATCCCAAAACAGACCAGCTTTTCCTGACTATAGAAGATTCCAGTCTACTTGAGTCAGTATAAGGAAGTCCCCTCTGCTTACAGAAAAGTAACCTGAAGTAACCTAATATTAACCAATCACTTATTTTTCTATTGTTTCCTTGTTCCCACCTTATAAAACCACTGTTCTAGTGCCCAGTGGGAACTTTCATTCTAGTGTATAGAATGCAGGCTGCCCAGATTCTTGAATTGTGACTAAAAGCCAATTAGATCTATAACTAAAATTGCAGTAATTTTCTTTTGACAGATTTTTACCTTATCCTTGACTCCTAACCCTTTCCTAAATTTCATCTCAGGATTAGGCTGAGGGATGGTGTTGAGCTGTATATTGTATATTTTACTGGGTTTTTTTTGTTTTGTTTTGTTTTGTTTTGTTTTTTTGAGACAGAGTCTTGCTCTGTTGCCCGGGCTAGAGTGAGTGCTGTGGCGTCAGCCTAGCTCACAGCAACCTCAAACTCCTGGGCTTAAGCAATCCTACTGCCTCAGCCTCCCGAGTGGCTGGGACTACAGGCATGCGCCACCATGCCTGGCTAATTTTTTCTATATATATTTTTAGTTGTCCATATAATTTCTTTCTATTTTTAGAAGACGGGGGTCTTACTCTTGCTTAGGCTGGTCTCAAACTCCTGACCTCGAGCGATCCACCAGCCTCAGCCTCCCAGAGTGCTAGAATTAAAGGCGTGAGCCACCCTCGCGCCCGGCCTTTACTGGGGTTTTGTTTTTTGTTTTTTAACTTAAAGTTTAATGGTTAGTTTTCTGGACTACATTTTTAGGTAGTCATGTATCCTATGAAGATACGTCTCTGCTGATTCAGTTTGGCCTGGATTTTTAATTATTCTCATGCTAGTGACAAAATACGGTGTTTCAAGTACTGTTTTGGGAGAATATCTTGATCAAAACCCTTGTCCTACTCTAGTAGCTAGTATGTGCTTCTATTACAACAATTATCAAATAGTATGTTAATTGTCTTTTCTCCTACCAAACATAAAGTGCTTAATTGCTAGTTCTTGTCTTTCCACTTTTTGAGTCTAAGATTTGGCCTCACGCTGGGTATGTAGTAAATGCTTAAGAAATATTTTTTGGAGGGAGAGAGGGAGGAAAAGAGAGAGAAAAGAAAAAAAGGAAGGAAAAAAATGAAAGAGGAGGAAGTCCATTTAAAATAAGAAGTTTAACTTGAACTAGTAAATTTTTTTTTTAATTACAAAGTATTAAGTAGGTACAAATGTTTTTGGTTTACAAGAATCGCTTTTGTAATGCTTGAGTCAGGGTGTAAATGTGCTCATCACCCAGATAGTGTTCACTGTACCTGTTAGGTAGGTTTTCACCCATCCCCTCCTTCCTCTCCCCCCTGAACTAGTAAATTTCAAATTATCATTTAAATCTGATTTAAAGCATAAATATTATGCATAAATGTTTTAAGTTAAGTTAAAAATAGCAGGGCGCCTTGGCTCATGACTGTAATCCTAGCACTTTGGGAGGCCAAAGTGGGAGGATTGCTTGAGCCCAAGAATTGGAAACCAGCCTGAGCAAGAGAAAGACCCCATCTCTACAAAAAATAGAAACATATTGAGACCTCTTTCAAAAATAAACACATAACAATTATTTCTTGAAAGAATCTTATTTTTAAAAAGGTGTGATATCTCTCTATGGGATACAGAGTTCTTAAGTTCTTTTCGTGGGAGCCTTCCACAAATCCTCTAAGGTAACATGGAGACTTTCTATCATAATTAGTAAGAGCACAGATTCTGAAATCCGGCAAACATCGATTTTACTCCAACTGAGTCACTCAGTAACTAAGTGCTTTCAGCGTCTTAGAGCCTCGTCCTTATCCGTAAACCCCACTTCCATCAGGACGAACAGAAATGATGCACGGAAAGCCTTTATCCCAATGCCGGGAGGCGCTGGCACTTCTGGAGGACCGAAAAGCTGCAGCCCAGTTAGCGCGGCAGTGAGGGGCTGGTGGAGGCAGCTGATTCCCTAACACAGTCCTTTCCTTCTTCCAGCACTCAGAGACCAGCCTTAGCTCCTTCCAAGAGTTCGTGGGGAAATTCGCCCCGGCCGAGAGACCGGGAACGTGGATTTTTTAAAAACGTCTCCCAGGTGATTCCACAGGCTCTCAAGGAAGAAAACGAGCCAGGTGACCAAACTGGCCTCTATCCGCAGCGTGGTCCCTTTAAGAGCCTCCCTCCCTGCGCCCTTCTCCCGCCCGCGACTAGGAGGAGGCGGAACCGGAAGTTGTGGGGGACGCGCCGGTCTCCAACATGGCGGCCGCCTGGCCCTCCGGGCTGGCTGCACCGGGGGCCGTGGCTGCCCCGTTCCTTGGTGTCCTGTGGCTCATCTCAGGCACCACGGGACCTTGGGGGGCTGCCGCCACAGCCGCCGCCGGGGGCGAGGAGTTGCTTAAGTGCGAGGACCTCAAAGTGGGACAATATCCTCTGTGGGGAGCATTCCCCCGTGGAGGCGAGGTAGAGTTGGGGTCGCAAGTGGGTCCCGGCCCTCAGGAAGGGCTAGGGCGGTGCTAAAGGAAACGATGACCTGTGACCTTTGGTGGCTGAGGGGCCGTTGGAGGTGAAGAGAGGTGCGGGGATGGTAGGGATAGAGGCCACGCTTTGTGATTGCCTTAGGATTTTACTAGTCGTTGGCACTCCGTCTTCTGATCCACCTATTTTTTTTTCTTTTCCCAATGTGCTTATCTATTCAATAAACATTTAGATCCTCAACTATGCCAGGCCCTGTTCTAGGTACTAGTAATACACAGATTGACAGACTCTACCCTGGAAAAATTTGCTGATTTGGGAGGAGACACATAAGTAATAAATAGCAATATAGCCAAGGTGTGTTGCCTGTTTATCATTAACTTTAAATATATTACCTTGTCATCCTCAAACTCAGTGAGATGCTATCCTGGGGGGAGGAATTCCTGCTGCACTTTGTAACCTTGAGCAAATTACTAGAACTCTTTTCTCTGGAATAAAAATCTGGATACCAGTGCCACCAACTTAAAGCTCTGTTGCCATATTTAAGTAAATATAGGTAAAACGCTTAGAACAGTGCCTGGCATAGTAGGGACTGTATGTGTTAGCTCTTTATTTATGGATGAGAAAACTGAGGCTGAAGGGTTAAGTGGATCTCATAACGCAGCTTTGTGATAAAGGAACAAGCTAAAATATGAGTTACATTCAAACTAAAATAGCTACTTTTGCACAAAATTTGATACTGTTTTATAAACATTGTAGGACAGGGAAAAAAAAAAAACAAAAAACTAATACCAGAAGCCAGAGGTGTAAGAAAGAGTCTATGAGAGAAAATCTGTAAAATTAAGAAAATTCTGTAGTATTTTTAGGTGAGTTGAGGAGATAAAGCCATTATTAGATTTTTACAGAATTGCTCTAACTTGCTGAATGTCATTGTGCTTGAAGTTTGAGAATCACTGACCTAGTAAGTTGAGTCCTTTTCTTGGCAAAAATTTCAGGGTGATTCTAAGAAAATAATTGGGCAGTATGAAGAGTTGAACCCTAGAGAGAAGCAACTGAGTATATAGGACTATAAGGTGATGACAACTGGAAAATGTCTGTTACTCCTGCCATAAAGATAGGGTTTCCAAAAAGTGACTCAAAAACCTTATACAGGGGTCTGGCAATCTCCAGAGACATCTTATAAATACCATGCCTACCCCATTTTAGTGTCAACAGTAAGATTTAGCAGACAGAAATCCCCCCATCAAGCGTTTTGAACGTCTTTTAGAGGAGGATTATTATATCTGTTTTCAAAAACTTAAATTCCTGTTGGGTGACCACACAGAAAACAACCATATTCCCTGCACTCTGTTGGAAAGTGTTCTGAAGGCTTGCAATCAGGAAAGTTGAATTTACTACCTGTCATTTATATGACTTTGGATAAGCCACTCAAAGTTTGAGCCTCAGTTTGTGCTTCTGTAATGTGGGGATAATGGGATCTACCTCACAATGTTGTTTGTGTTACATGAAATTATGTATATGATAATGCTAGGGGCCCCATAAATTAATTCAGTTCAGATCTCTGGAAGCTGATTTGTTTTTAACCTGAAGCCCTCTTGAAATAATTTGGTAAAGATTTTTATTTTGATTCTTGCTTTGAGTTTATACCCTGATGTTCTTTAAGTATGGCATCCTCTGCTAGAGCTTTTAATATGTGTTAATATACTTTTTTTATAATAAGTTAATGTTCAAGTATTATTTAGCAACACCAGAAGTATATTTGTACTTAGGCTTGACTTGGACAAACTAGCAGCCTCTCTTTATATATTAATATTATTGTGAGTGTATAATATGAGATATTAAAGACATGATAATGTTTTGTGTTGGAATGTAGTCCATATTTCCTTAACTTTTTTTTTTACATATATCTGTAAAGATCCCAAAATAAATGATGCTACGCAAGAGCCAGTTAACTGTACAAACTACACAGCTCACGGTAAGACTTCTAGCAACATGTCTTCAAACATAATTTTTAAAACATTATTTCATAGATCAATGTATGATCACTAAAAGTAATTAATAAATGTGTTTTTTTTCTTGTGACATTATTGTTCAGTTTGCAGAACAACTTATATAAAATTGGAGAACTGGCTAGGGGTTATCAATATTTCATTTTAAAAAGTCTTAACTCTAAATTATATAAACTCGGAAGTTTTATATATATATATATTTTTAAACATTTGGAATTAGTTTATATAGCTTTCTTGATGCCTTTTATTTTCCAAGCTATGTTATATATTAATAATACAAAGGCACTTTTGTTAAGTTTTTTAATTACTAAAAAAACCTTGAAATGATACTGTTTGTCCAATAACATACAGTGAGGAGCTATCTCACCCTGATTATATACTTGTAATTATACTTAGGTACATCCTAAGTATGAAAACAGTATGGTAAGGATTTTAAGTATGCATCAGTATTTTCTTAGAGAGGTGTTTTAATAATGAATAACACCCTCAGCCTTTTGGGGAGCTTCTATTCTAAAATAGCATAATGCCACATTAAAATTAATATTTTAGGCCAGGCGTGGAGGCTTACGCCTGTAATCCTCACACTCCGGGAGGCTGAGGCTGGAGGATTGCTTGAGTTCAGGAATTCAAGACCATCCTGAGCAAGAGCCAGACCCTGTCTCTACTAAAAATAGAATAATTAGCTGGGCATCCTGGCGCATGCCTGTACTTCCAGCTATTTGGGAGGCTGAGGCAAGAGGGTCGCTTGAGCCCATGAGTTTGAGGTTGCAGTGAGCTATGATAACGCCACTGCACTCCACCCAGGGTAACAGAGTGAAACTCTGTCTAAAAAAAACAAAAAACAAAAGAACATTAATAAGTTGCCCTCTGTTTAGTATTTTCTTCTAAAGGAGTACATGTTACGGTGAAAGGCCGATAGGAGTATGTTGGAGCTATTTAGCATTCTTTTTTTTCTTTTTAATTGACACATAATTGTACATCTTTATGGGGTACAGTGTGATGTTTTGCTACATGTATATGTTGTGTAATAATCAAATCAGGATATTTAGTATAACCATCACCTCATATATTTATCATTTCTTTGTGGTGAGAATATTCAAAATTCTTTCTTCTAGCCACTTTGAAATATGCATTAAATAGTACAGTATTGTTAACCATAGTCACACTACTGTGCTATAGAACTGCAGTCCGCAACTCCCGGACCTCGGATCCATATTGGTCTGTGGCCTGTTAGGAAGCAGGAGGTGAGCGATAGGCGAGTGAGCGAAGCTTCATCTGTGTTTACAGCCACTCCCCATTGCTCACATCACTGCCCGTGCTCCGCCTCCTGTTAGATCAGCAGCAGCATTAGATTCTGCATGATGGTGAGTTTTAGAATTATTTCATTATATATTACAATGTAATAATAATAGAAATAAAGTGCACAATAAATGTAATGCATTTGACTATCTCACAGTTCTGGAGGCAAATTCTGGATTTCAGGTTCTGGAGGCACAGGTCTGGGTTTCAAGTCTGAAATCAAGGTGTCAAGAATGCCTTGTTCCCTCTCAGATTCTGAGTGGAATCCTTCCAAACTTCTGGTGGTAGCCATCAATCCTTGGCCTTCCTTGGCTTACAGCTGCATTAGTCTACTCTGCCTTCATCTTGACATGACATTCTCTTTATGCATGTCCAATTTCTCCTTTTTATAAGGACACCTTATATATTGGATTATGGCCCACCCTAATGGTGTCATCGTGGTTAAATCTGCTAAGAACTTACTTCCAAATAAGGTCACATTCTGAGGTACTGAGGGTTAGGACTTCAACATATATTTTGAGGGTGAGGGGACAAAATTCAGCCTATAACTGATGTCTCTAAAGGAACTGATTTCTAGATCCTCAGTTTTTATATGTGTATTCTTTCCCAAAATTGATGTAAAATTCTGAATTTTAAAGAAGAGCTTTTTCATATGTATTCTCCATTGGATCATGATGGTTATCATACTGCTGTGGTTTTTAGATTCCATTTTTAAGAGTACTATAACATTTTAATTTAATGATAGTATTAAATATGCTGGAAATTACTTTTTTGCAACCATTTAAAT
Source organism: Lemur catta (assembly GCF_020740605.2). Classification (NCBI taxonomy): domain Eukaryota; kingdom Metazoa; phylum Chordata; class Mammalia; order Primates; family Lemuridae; genus Lemur; species Lemur catta. The sequence goes on from NC_059130.1 coordinate 79,525,539, forward strand.
TCATTATGAAAAATTTTAGATGTCAATTTAAATGTGTGAGGGAGCACATAGTTTTAAAAAAATTATTTAGGAAGTGGTGAGCAAAATTTTTTGAAGACCACTGATCTAGGGCAGATTTTCTCAACCTTGGTGCTATTGATGTGTTGGACTGGATAATTCATTGTTGAGGGGAGGCTGTTTTGTGCATTGTAGGATGTTTAGTAGTATCCCTGGTCTCTACCTGCTGATGCCACTAGCAGCCCACCAGTGGTGACAACCAAAAATGTCTCCAGACATTGCCAAATGTCCCCTGGGGCGCGAAATTGCCCCAGTTAAGAATTACTAATCTATTGTCAGGCCATGGTTGCTGAGCAGGAAAGAAGAATTCCTCATCTAGAACATATTGATCCTCTTTTAGTCAGTAACATAGAATTTATATTAGCATTTCAGACATTTGCTGCTAACCTCAATTTTGAGCTGTCTACTAAATAACTCTTGTTGAAAGCATGATCTAAGATGAAAGATTTTCAAGAGATATAATCTGAGGGACATGATATCAATTCATTCACAAAGGTCAATAAATTTTATCCCTGTATCAAGGCAGGTGGCCAAATAGCTACGTATCAATTGTCTGTTAATTTTTGCCCCATCTTTTTGTAGGCCTTAACATCATGTCCTTCCTTATATCTAACGTTAGTATAAGAAATGGCTATGTGGAAAACCTCTGTTGTTCATAAAAGTTCTTATTGAGGGTCTTCTCTATTATATTCTTTGTCCTTTTTGTTATGAACCAAGCCAAGTTCCTATAACAGTTTAGAGGTGAATTGGTATGCTTTCTTTTAATTGTATCACCATAGCTATGTAAAGCTTTTTGTCTTAACTACTAGGAATCTCTGAGTCAAATTTGTGGTTTAATGATGGTGTCTTCCCTTAGCCTAGTTTTTGGCTTTGATTATTTCTTTACTATCTCCCTTCCCTTTATTTTATTTAAATGGTTCTCAGTTGTATGGAATCTATGTCTTTTATTATAAGTATCACCTTGTTTTAGAAATTTAAATGCTTTACGTATATACATAAATAAATAAATAAATAATAAAATTTAAGGAGTGATGTAGTTAGAACTATCAGTAACCCAACAAACAGGTGTAGAAGTCATTACCGGGTTTTTTCCAGCATCATTTTTCTTGGTGTACTATTCTGACCTAAAGGAGAACAATAATTTGTTGGAAATTTTAATTAATGAGATAATTGTAAACTAGATAGAAAATACCATTTTCCTCTGACAATCAAACTCTGGGATCTGTTTTTACTTTGATTATTATACAAAGTTCTATTTGCATTTTCTCCAAAAAAAAAAAATCTGTAATCATTGTTGCTAAACATAGAAATAAGCATTTGCTAAAACTAGCCTAAAAGCATTAATACCTTTCAGGTTGAAATGTTGAAGGAAGAAAAGACCCTAACATTTATTGAATACCTACTATAAGCTGTGCCTTCTGCTTGATATTTTTATATATTTAATCCCCGCATTGTTCCATGAGTACTAGGTGGTCTTAGTACTATTTTTACCTACAAAGAATCCAAGATTCTGAAAGGGGCAATGCCCAGATAGGTCATTCTTGTTTCAAAGTTCTTATTCTTTGCACCATGAGGCTGTAAAGCATTCAGGACAGTGCCTGCCTGGCACTGGTAAGCTCTGTAAGTATTCCTCTTATGTCATCTAGGGTGTGAGTAAAGATCAAAATTACTAAATGCTGAAATAATAATACTACATTAAATCCTAGAGGGAATCAAGAAACAAGTACTTTTAGAATGAATAAAAAGAATCTTAATTTATGCCAGTCATTATCTACAATAGTTGATATAAGCTGAAAATACAAATTCGGGTTATGTTGAATAATTTAATAGATAAATTGCCCAGTGAGTTACCAACAAAAATTTGAGAAGTGTTCTTCATCTTAGAGATGAAGGGCAGTAATATTGTGCAATTCTTCCCTTGTCACCTTTGTCAGAAGAAAAGAGATTGAATTATTAATAGATGAGCCATGCATCTAATCCAGTGTGGCAATTCTTATATTTGTGTACTAAGAGACCACTATATCATATTATATTTATCTTGTATGTAAATACCTATATGTAATATAGTTTTTCCAATCTAAATTAAAGCCTTGTGTCAGATGTTATATTGGGAGGTGGTTTGTTATAACATATTTTCTTATGTGCTTTGCTAGTCTTAGAAAAAACAATTATATACCTTTTCTACAGAAAAAAAGTAATGGTTTATTGACTTTTTTTTCTGCCTTCAGTTCCATGTTTTCCAGCACCCAACATAACTTGTAAGGATTTCAGTGGCAATGAAACACATTTTACTGGAAATGAAATTGGTTTTCTCAAGCCCATATCTTGCCGAAATGTGTAAGTATACTATTAAAATTTAAATTTTCATGTTACTTGCTTATGTTGTATCTTGATTCCATGAATTGAAGAGATAATTTTGGGGGAAAATCCTGCAAATATATCTTTTATCTTTTGCTTGGGTCAGAAAACCTATATTTTAAGTGTGCATATATTTTTATAAATGCAATTCACCAATGAAGTAGAGCTAAGTATTAGTAGTTCACTATATGGGATAAATAAAGACTACAAATGGCCTTATGACATTTTAATTCAAGTTGGTCAGTTTATTCCACCAAATGAATTATGAAAAAATTCTGTTTTCAAAATTTAGGGAATTTCTAGAGTATAAATAGGAATTGTATACCTGTTATATCAGAAAAGTGCTAATTATTTTTTGCACATTAAGGGCATTTTGAAACTTGGTTTCATTCTTTGTAATAGATATGGATGATAAATGACAATGTTAATTCAAAAGTTATCAGTTTGGGATAATAAGACAAATGGCTTTATTTTGTTAGGAATGTTCTTGGTTTGAAGGATTTTTTTTTGTAGGGACAGACTCTTACTCTGTCGCCCTGGCTAGAGTACAGTGGTGTCATCATAGCTTGCTACAACCTCAAACTCCTGGGCTCAAGCAATCCTCCTGCCTCAGCCTCCCGAGTAGCTGGGACTATAGGCACAAGCCACCACATCTGGCTAATTTTTCTATTTCTAGTAGAGATCAGGTCTCACTCTTGCTCTGGCTGGTCTCAAACTCCTGATCTCAAATAATCCTCCTGCCTAGGCCTCCCAGAGTGCTAGGATTATAGGCGAGAACCATCACGTCCAGCCTGTTTGAAGGATTTTTAAGTTTGATTTTTATTTTTGGTATTATAAACCTTAAATTTTATTCTTATATTACCGCTTTGTACTGAAAACATGATTTACCCATTTTTATTAATTGCTCACGCTATTTTTATCTTATAACTGTATATTGTTGCATTCTATTTGATGACACCTAGTTTCAGTTGTTTCAAGAAGTAATCAGTTTGGCTTTTTCTAAAAGTTCTGTTAGGATTCTTAGAAAATACTCTTAGAGTCCTTTCTTTTTCTTTTGACCCTACTTCCTTGAGTTAATGAGGGGCTTTTGATTCTATTTTGCTATATAATCCTAAACCAATCACATAATCTTCTTGGGTTCCAAGATTTCTCATGGGGTAAGTAAAAATTGTTAAAAGAAATTATTTCCAAAGTACTTAGATATGGTTTAGTCAATTTTTAAATTTATAGATATTTCTACCTTAAACATTACAAACAACAAAATAACATATTAAGTGCTGACTCAAGATGTTATCGGCTGTAATACAACAACTAAGAAAATCATCTGTTGAGAACAGCTAACCACTCAGGTTGGACCTTTTAGGTTCATATTACCTGTAATGGTAACACCACAATGGTCTGTTACTTAGTTTCCAGGTTAATGCTGATTTTTCTTTCATAATCTCAGGGTAGAAAGGCTTAATGCAACTGAACTATACTAGTCATGCTCATAAGACATTGATATAAAATATGGTGAGAAATATCAGACACTCCAAGTCTACTGGCCAACTTATTCAGCTTCTGTAATAAAATCCATAATTCCAAAGTAGAATTTGCTTGATGAGCATTGCATCAGAAAAACACGAGTTAGAGTGATGGGTAATTTTAATGGTAAGAGTCACAAAGCTAAGATGACCTGATATATCATTTTCCTTTACCAGGATAGTAGGTACATGCCTACCAAAAGGCTAGCTACTGCTCAGCTACCAAATAAAGACACACAGACAAATTCTTATTCATTGGGTATTCCTTCTCTAATTTATATATTTTCCTTCTACTGTCAGTATATTCTTTTAAAAATTTTATATAATATTAATACTCAATTAAAACTCCATGTTAATATTGTAGATATAACCATTCTGTTAATATAATGTGTTCTTCAGAAACTGAAGTCTGGTGACCACATCTGATTGATTACCAAGCCACCCGCCTGTTTATACTGGCCATCTTTATTAGTATTTCACACTCACTTTACAGTTCAATTTGGGTTGGCTTGGAGGTCTGGGTGGGGTAAGCAAGGTGATAGTTGTTCTGTGCAGTCATGCACGGGCTCTGCTTATTTCATCTTGCGGCTGTGCTTCCTCTAATTCTTAGGGTCCTTTCCATTCAACCAGTAGATGGGAAAGGGGAGAGGGAAACTTTTGTAGGAGTGTTTTATGGGCTACACTTGGAGATGTCATACATTACTTTTGTCCTCAGTCCATTGGCCAAAACTCAGTTATAGCTACACTTATCTGCATGGTGGGCTAGGATATATAGTTTAGCTGTATATCTGTAAGAAAAAGAGAAATGGTTCTGTGAATAACTAGACAATACCACCAGTTTTCAGATTATTCTTTAAGGTGATTTACTTATATAGATAATTGCTTTTCAAATTTCATTCCCATTCCTGGCCAAGCTTTTTGAAAGAGTTGTTTCTGTAATACTTTTCTGTTATGAAGCTTTTTGTCTAATGCAATATGGCTTTTGGCCATGCTGAAATTCACTAGCGATCTTTGTTGCTGTGTCAAATGGATATTTACAGTCCGTATCTTAATCTTTCTACAGCATTTGGCTATTCCCGTCTCTTAAAATACTTTCTTTCCTTGGCTTATTGTATAAAACACTCTTTTCTATTTCCTTTGATTCCTATTCCTTTGCTTCTTCCTTAAATCTTGATATCCATAAATTATATCCTTGGTCCTTTTTCTCTTTTCCATTAGTGAACTCTTTTGGCTTCTCTCACTATCTTTTAATATATTATATATATAATATATTACTATCTTTGTGTATATTATATATATAAAGTCCAAAACTGAATCTGTTATCTTTTCCTTCAAATTTTTTCCTCCATTGTCTTAGTGAATGGCACCTGATCAACCCAGCTTCTTAAGCAGAAGCTTTGAAGTCAACCTTGACTTCTCCTTTTCCCCTCATTTTGCACATTTAGTCTGGTTGCTTCTGCCTTCTTAATATTTCCCAGTTTTGTTCACTGCTTTCTCCCACTGCTGCTGCCCATTAGATTACAGCCTGAGTTTCTACATAGCCTCCTAATTTATTTCTCTAGTCTAGTATCCCATTCCAATGTAGATGGGGCATGACTGCTCTGAGCATGAAGTTAGAGCATCCTTTATAATGTTAGACACATAAAGAAGATTTCTGGGCACTAAGCACCTCCCCCAGCTCCCCACAAATGTCCTAATTTTGTATAAAAAATAGTGCACAAAACTGTACATTGCAAAAAACATAGGATTATAAGCAGGGGTCTTACAAGATGAGATTTGACTTTAAAATGATATCTCTATTTCTCTATCCCCCTTTGCAGCAAAACTCCTTGAAAGAGTTGTCTTATACTTCTTTTCTTCAATTATTTTTTCTCTCCTTCCTTCTTCCTTCCTTTGTTTCTTTCTTTTTTCCTTTCCTTTCCTTTCCCTTTCCCTTTTTAAAATTAAATATGGGATCTGTGTTGCTCAGGCTGGAATACAGTGGCTATTCATAGGCACAATAATAGCACACTGCAGCCTTGAACTCCTGGCCTCAGGTGCTTAAGTGATCCTCCTGCCTCAGCCTCCCAAGTAGGTGGAACTACAGGAACATGTCACTGTCACTGCTCAGCTTATTTGCTTGCTTGGTTTTTTTTTTTTTTTTTAAGATAGGGTCTTGCTCTGTTACCTGTCTACAGTGCGGTGGCATCATCATAGCTCACTGCAACCTCAAACTCCTGGTCTCAAGTGATCCTCCTGCCTCAGCCTCCCAAGTAGCTGGGATTACAGGCATGTGCAACCACACCCAGCTAAATTTTTCTATTTTTTGTAGAGATGGAGTCTTGCGTTGTTGCTCAGACTGGTCTCAAGCTCCTGACCTCGAGCATTCCTCCTGCCTTGGCCTCCCAAAGTACTAGGATTACAGGTGTGAGCCACTGCACCCGGCCCCCCCATTTTTTCTTAAGCTCACTCTATTCTGTGTTTTGTCTTTACCATGTTACCAAAATTGCTCTTGCTGAGATCACTAACTCTTAGTGCTGAATTCTCAGCCATTATCTCATGTGATCCATCAGCCACATTTGGCACAGTTAATCACTCTGTTCTCCCTAATACAGTCTTCACTTGACTTCTGGGATACCACACTCTTCTAGTTTTACTTCTTCTTTACTATTAGCTCCTCAGTCTCCTTTCTGGTTTCTTCTTTTCTTCTTGATCTCTTAATATTGGAGTACCTTTGGGCTCAGTCTTTGGATATCTTTTTTATCTATCTGTACTCACATGGCAATCTCATGGCTTTAAGTAGTTTCTATATGTGTGTAAGTCTTTAATTTATATCTCTAGTCTAGACTTCTCTTCCTAACTCCAGACGTGTAAATCTAGCTGTCTTTTTGACAACTTCACTTGGGACGTCTGGTAAATATCTCAAACTCATGTGTTTAAAACTGAAATCCTGATTTTCCTTCTAAGATCTATCCATCCTCAGCCTTTCCCAGCTCAACTAATATAGCTTCATCTTACTGGTTGTTTAGAATAAAATCTTTAGCACTAAATCTAATACATCAGGAAATCTAGTTGGGTGTACTTTAAAATATATCCAGAGTCTGATTGCTTCTGACTACTTCCTTTGCTATTACTCTGGGTCTTGCCACTGTTAATTCTCACCTGGATTATTGTAATAGCCTTCAAACTCTTTTTTGTTTTGTTTTGTTTTGTTTTGTTGAGACAGAGTCTCGCTCTATTGCCCCTGGTAGAGTGCAGTGGGGTCATCATAGCTCACTGTAACCTCTAACTCCTGGGCTCAAGCGATCGTCCTGTCTCAGCCTCCTGAGTAGCTGGGACTACAGGCATGCACCACCACATCCAGCTTATTTTTTCTATTTTTGGTCGAGACAGAGTCTTGCTTTTGGTCTCAAACTCTTGACCTCAAGTGGTCCTCCCACCTTGGCCTCCCAGAGTGGTAGGATTACAGGTAGGTGTGAGCCATCATGCCCAGCCTTCAAACTTTTGTCCTTGTCATAGTTTGAGTTTGTTTAGCAAAGATTCATCTCTCTCAGTCTCCATCACCTGGGCAGTGTATACTCTCACTTTATTGATTTTAGGCTGCTTGTGTGACTTAATTTGGCCTGTGTAATGTTAGCAGATGTGAAACAAACAGAGTCTTTAATGTGTTTAGCTTTCCTTTTGTATTTTGATGATATGTTCTGAAAAGAACTTGCCCAAGTAGCTGCTACACCTTCAGCTTGGGGCCCTAGAAACACTTAAGTGGAACTGACTTGAACTGAATCCCCAGCCTGGGTGTAAGCTCAGCCAAACCTCAGCCTGAAGCAGAATCTCCCAGCGGAACCAGCCTGTCAGTTGAACCACAACCAATCTGCAGTCTACAAGTATGAGAATAATAGTTTATTGTTATAAGCCACTTAGTTTTAGGGTGGTTTATTATATAACATCATTGTGGCCATAGCTGACAAATACTTCCCTGTGATCAGTTTTCAGCACAGTAGCCAGAGTGATTATTGTAAAATCTAATCAGATCATGTCATGCCTTTACTTAAAATCCTACAGTAGATTTCCATTTCTCTCAGTAAAAGTCAGAGTATTTACAGTGGTGTACAAGGCACTACATTACCTACTTTCTCCATCCTCCATTACCTCTCTGACCTCGTCTCCTAATCTTTCCTTTCTCTCACTCCTGCTACACTGGCCTCCTTAATAGATCTCAAACATTCCAGGAATGCTGCTTTTGTACCAGCTGTTTCTTTTGCCTGGGGCAGTCTTCCCTCAGAGTGAGCATGGCTAACTCACTTCCTTCCCTCAGGTCTTTGTTCAAGTATCACCTTCTCAGTGAGGCCTACTCTTAACACCCCATTTAAACAGCCCCTAGTTTTCCAGATTCCCTACATACCCTGCTCCACTTCTTTTTTTTTTTCCATAATATTTATGGCTCTGTAACATAGTATATGATTTACTTTTCTTTTCTTTTTTTTTAAAGAGACAGGGTCTCACTGTCTTGCCCAGGCTGGAGTGCAGTGGCTGAAGCCTTGAACTCCTGGGCTTAAGTGATCCTCCCACCTCAGCCTCCTGAGTTGCTGGGACTACAGGCATGCACCACCATGCCTGGCTATGATTTACTTTTTTTTTTTTTTAAGTTGCTCAGTGATTTATCCTCCTCCTAGGGCTCCATCAGCAGGTAGAATGGAAGACACCTCCCACACTGACCCCCTTGGGCAGCATTATACTCCTTCACTGCCTCCTCTGTCTGGAGGACCTGCACATCAATGTCTTGTTTTTTGAGGTACTCCACAGTTGATGGAGGCATCTTCAAGGCCTCACTCATCCTTTGGTCAATCACAAGAGTCTATATATCTTTCTCGACAACTTCCTTCATATCTGCAGGCTGCACCCCAGGAGAATGCTCAGTTCCTGTTTCTCTCCAATCCCAAGCCCGACTGCCCCCTGGCTATACTTTGTAGTCCTTATGTATTGTAGTAGAAGCTTGTATTTTCATTTGCCCCCGTGAGAGGGAAGCAATTTCAGGGAAGACACAAGGAACTTAACTGAAATCCACTGCCCTCTCTCCTCAGAGTTGAGTTCTCAGATCGCTCAGCACTTCACCTCTCACCTCATGATCAGCACTTCACCTCTCACCTCCTGACGTCAATGGGGCTCTGGCCTAGACTGTCCCCCTGAGCTCTGCCTGGAGCTGATTTACTTTTTAAATATGTTTATGTTATTGCTTGCTGCCACTAGATTGCAAGCTTCTCAGGGACAGGGATCTTTGTCACTTTTATTCATTAATATATCCCAATAGCCTAGACTAGTGCCTGGTACATAGTAGGCACTCAAAAAGGATTAATTGAATGAATGAATGAACCAATTAACAAATAAGTGCTAATTAATAATTTTATTTTCTAAAATGTTTACATGTTGGAAATATATGCATATGACGCTCAGGTTTTAATTTTGCACAGAAATGGCTATTCATACAAAGTGGCAGTTGCGTTGTCTCTTTTTCTTGGATGGTTGGGAGCAGATCGATTTTACCTTGGATACCCTGCCTTGGGTGAGTATGTTTCATTAAAAAAACAAAGCTTATGAAGCTTGCATTCTAGTTAAATGTATGTATTCTTACAGATTAAATCTCTGCATGTTATAAATTCCATGTAATTGGAGTTGAATAGTTAACATTCTAGAGCTATCAGTTACATCTACAATTCAGGTTAGGTAAGAAATATTGACTTTTCCTGTATTTTCACCTTTATGAAATAAACACACTCTCAAGATAGTATAGGCATTTACTTAAGACAGTAGACTGGAACTGTCACTGCTAGTGCTGACCACACAGTAGATGTTTAATACACATTTTATGAACAAATGCATATTCTCCTCCAAAAAATTTTTTTTCTACCTGAACCTCTATCACTGTTGCCCTGGGAATTGAAACTACATATTTCCTTCAGGACAAGTTGGGATTGAAACTTTGGCAGCCAGCTTGGTTTAGAGTGGGAGCCTGACTTCTATCACTCTTAGCATCCCTCTCCATACCCTCCTCCTAGGTGTAATCTTCACATTTACTGTAGTTACTAATGCTTATGAAACGATTTGCATTTGACTATACCTTCTATTCAAACAATACTTTCACATGCCTCCCTTATTTAAGCCCTTACCAACTGAGTTTATCATCCTCTTTAAATCCTCTTTAACAGGTAGGGAAACTGTCACCAGAGAGGTTAAGGGATTTACTGAGTTTAGAGTCTTTGGTTTATTCTGTGACATATTTGTCGTTATCATCTTTGTTTTATGGATAGGGAAATTGTTACGAGATTAAGAGATTTACCCAAGGACGCTCAACTAGTGACCTCAATTCGAACCCAAATTTCTGGCTTCAGAGATCATGTTTTATTTACTATAGTATTCTGCTTCAATATTAGCCCTTCACTGAGCAAATTTAAAGTTTTTGAATGCTCTGCTTTCCAGCTAGCAAAGCTGACCTTATTCCTGCCATGTTGCTACACCAGAATTCAAAGAGGAGTCTTCACTGTGGGGTTGGTGGGAGGTATGTCTCTGACAGCCATACCTAAAACTGAATGTTCTAAATTCATAAATAAAAGTCAAAGTTTAAAGTTTTATATATACCAATTTATTCAGCTAACAAATATTTATTCAACATTTAAGTTACTAAGTAACTGCTGTGGAAATAATGATGAAGATCACAATGTATATTGGTGAACAAGAAAATAAATACGAAACAAAATCTGTTGATAGGCCATTTTATGATATAGCACTATAACAGAGCCATTGCAAGAGAACTTGCAATCTAGTGGCAGCAAGCAATAACATAAACATATTTAAAAAGTAAATCAGCTCCAGGCAGAGACCAGGGGGACAGTCTAGGCCAGAGCCCCATGACACCAGGAGGTGAGAGGTGAAGTGCTGAGCGATCTGGGAATTCAACTCTGAGGAGAGAGGGCAGTGGATTTCAGTTAAGTCCTTGTGTCTTTCCTGAAATTGCTTCCCTCTCACGGGGGCAAATGAAAATACAAGCTTCTACTACAATCCATAAGGACTACAAAGTATGGCCAGGGGGCAGTCGGGCTTGGGATTGGAGAGAAACAGGAACTGAGCATTCTCCTGGGGTGCAGCCTGCAGATGTGAAGGAAGTTGTCGAGAAAGATATATAGACTCTTATGATTGGCCGAAGGATGAGTGAGGCCTTGAAGGTGCCTCCATCAACTGTGGAGTACCTCATAAAACAAGACATTGATGTGCAGGTCCTCCAGACAGAGGAGGCAGTGAAGGAGTATAATGCTGCCCAAGGGGTCAGTGTGGGAGGTGTCTTCCATCCTATCTGCTGATGGAGCCTTCTTCTGTACAAAGCACAGAAAAGAGACTGATTCAGTTGACTTCAGGGTGTAAGGGAAGACTTATTAGATAAGGTGACATTTCAGCTAGGTTTTGAAGGAAAAAGAGATCACAGAGTTTTAAGGCATTACAGGAAACAGCATGTACAAAGGCATAGAGTGTGAAAGAGCTTAGATGTTCATTAAGAGAATGGGGGTAATTTAGCCTGTGTGTAGGAAGAACAATGGCAAGAGGTGAAACTGACTGGGGAGGTAGCCTGTGGTCAGAGTATAAAAGACTTTTTGAGTGTGTTGCTATGGATTTTGGACCTTTAAATAGTCAGAAGTTACTCTTTAATTACTAAAAGTAATAACAAATTTTTAAGCAGAAAGTCATGGTCTGATTTATATTTCAGGAAGATAATATTAGAGGAATTGTAGGAAATGGCTTAGATTAGAGAAAGACTGGTGGCAGAGTAAGCTGAAAGGAGGTTGATGCTTAGTCCTGGTTTGAATGATAGTGTAACGACTCTTTCATGCCATTCATTATAGCAACTATACCTTTCCATAACACAGTTGAAAACCATATAGTATGCACAGAAGGCCTCTGAGTTCCCAAAATAAAACTCATTTAGTCTAACCCTCTTTTTAGATGATGGATGGATGGAGAAACTAGGTTCATAATGAGAAAGTAATATGACGTAGTGATAGATAAAATAAATCCCAGATCTTCTGACTTAGTCCTTGCATTTTCTCATACATATTCTTTAAGAAGACAGGACCATCTATGTTTTTCAGAAAAATTTCTAACTTTTAAAAGTTTTTAAAAAGTTAGGATAGAATAAGAAACACTATTCTTTGGAATACTTTATTCTGTGATGATTTTAAATAGTAAATATATTTGAAATATTTGAGTTAATGAGTGACCTTTGATTTTCTTATGAAATATGTCAGAGGGGCTGTCATGTCATATGGTGTAAGTTAATGTTTTTGACTCACTGTAATACATAATAATACATTGGTATATATATTGTGAACTTATTTCTTGCAAAATAAAACCCTAGGTAATAAAGCTCTTTATGAGTATAGTGGCTCTGGTTAGATGTTAATTTACTGCCAAGAGCTGCCTTTCTGTGGCTACTGCTACTCCAGTCTGTTACAGCTTATGTCAAAGAGAACTTTTCAGTTTGAGGGCAAGCTTCCATAAATTTGCAAATTTAATTTTTAACATTTGACTTTATGCTTCAGTGTGAAGGGCTTTTGTAAACTTTAACATATAATACTTTATTATTATATAGCAACCTTAGGATATTGATGAATTCAACAAATATTTTGACTGCTGGCTTGAGAAAGTTCACCTATCAAAAGACAAAATTACAACAAATTTAGTTTTAAGATCTAAATTGGTTTTATTTGCAATTCTATAATGGGGCAAGACTTTATTCCATAAAATAGAATAATTGTTCCAATGAGCTGAACAGAAGCGGTTGGCTTTATAGACAGAGAAGGGCTGAAGCAAAGACAAACAGCATATTAGTTGTTTCAAAGATAATTTCTTGTAAGGCAGGGACAGGGAGACAGAAAAATAGAAAAATAACCAATTAGTTAATATCAGGTTACTTCAGCCTACCTTTTTTGTGTAAGAATTAAAGCAAAGGAAACTTCATTATCATGCAAATAAAAGATTTTAAACTGGCCTGTTTGGGAAATTAGCTGTTATCTCTTTCTCCTGGTTTCTGAAGGAAAGTCAAACGCAGTTTAGTTTGGGTTTGCTGATGTGGAACTTTAGCATAGGTGACTATTTTTTTTAGTCTAGTCTTTTGGGGCCTAGTACAGAAGCTTAGTCGAAACCAGTGACCTCCTGTAATTTGTATTTGAGAAGCTTCTCATTTATCTGCTTTACAATTTGTTGCTATTGTCTTATCTTTCATTCTCTTTATTAAGTTTGTCACTTTTTAAAAATCCCTATTCCATTTTTTAGTGGGGTCTTGGAATGAGAAGAGCTAAATGGGCATGTCAAATTTGTTATCCTTAACTGAAAATCCTCATATCTCTTTACACATTCAAATATTTTTATCTTTATCTTACTTGCATTTAACCTATCTTAATGTTAAGGATTTGGGTACTATTTTATCAGCTAATCTAATCTAATATGTGAAAATTACAGTGTTAATTTTAAATTTTTGATTAAAGTTTTAATTTTTACTAAGATTCTAAGGTTAAAGAATTTTGGTATTTTCAGTTGAAATGATCACTGCCATTTAAAAGTTCTTAACTGCATAACCAGTGTTGACTGGTATGAAAGTAATTATAGATAGAATCTAAAATTCCATTTTTCATTGGGCCTAGTGGTACACACCTGGAGTCTTAGCTACTGGGAGGCTGAGGCGGGAGGGTTGCTTGAGGCCAGGAGTCCCAGGCCACAGTGCATTATGATCATCACATCTGTGAATGGCCACAGTACACCAACCTGGGCAAAAAAGAGAGACCCAGTCTTAAAAAAAAAAACAAAAGAAAGAAATTTTAAAAATTCCATTTTTCTTATAATCTTATTTAATCTTTCTTCATAGTTATGAAAAGCAGTGGTCCTATTTATATATAACTTTGTAAAATACTTAATACTGTTAATGATCATTGGGGTTTAATTTTAATTATTTTTATTGAGATATGATTGACAAATTAAAAATTGTACATATTTAAAGTGACCACATGGTGTTTTGATGTAAATGTAGCTTGTGTGATGATTCCCATAATCAAGCTAATTAATTTGTTTATAATCTGATGGTTGCCAGATTTTTTGTTTTGTGACAAGAACATTCAAGATCTACTGCCTTTGCAAATTTCACAGATACATTAGTATTAATTATGGTTACCATGCTGTACTCTAGATCTCTAGAACTTATACATCTTAAAGTTGTAAGTTTTTACCCTTTGACCAAAATCTCCCCATTTTCCCTACTTCCCAGCAATAATTCTACTTCTATTTTTGTAAGTTTGACTATTTGAGATACCACATATAAGTGATAATTATGTAACATTTGCCTTTCTCTTTCTAGTTTATTTCACTTAGCATAATGTCCTCCAAGTTTATCCACATTGGCACTAGGGGCAAGATTTCCTTTTTTTTAAGGCTGAATAATATTCCACTGTGTGTGTATATACCATAATTTAAATTTTAATAAGCCATATATCTGAGAAAGGGTCAATATCCAAAATATGTAAGGAACTCAATAGCAAAAAACCAAATAATCAGAAATAACCAGATTAAAAAATGGGTCAAAAAACTGAATAGACATTTTTCCAAAGACATTCAGATATACAACTGTTGTATGAAAAAAGCACTCAACATTGCTAATCATCAGGAAAATACAAGTCAAAACCACAATGAGTTACCACCTCATACCTGTTAGGTTGATTATTACTAAAAAGACAAGTGATAACAAGTGTTGATGAGGATGTGGAGAAACGGGAGCCTTGTACACTGTTGGTGGGAATGTAAGTTGGTATAGCATTATGGAAGACAGTATAGAGGTTCTTCAAAAATTAAAAATGGTACTGCCATATGATCCAGCATTCCCATTTCTGGGTATATATCCAAAGGAAATGAAATCAGCATGTCAAAGAGATAGCTGCACTCCCATGTTCACTGAAGTATTATTCACAATAGCCGAGGTATGGAAACATATCTTGTGTCCATCAATGAATGAATAGAATTTCATGAGAATAGAGTAAATAATGTAAATCATGTGGGTATGAAACTTACTCTTTTTAAGTAATATAATGTTTAGTGTGATATTTCAGAATGAAATAAGGGAAATTTGTTGGGAGGTGCTGAGTTGAATAAAATTTTATAAGATGTAAAAAATCCTGTAAGAAAAATTTTCTTTCTAGATATTTCAAATTTCTTTTTAGCCCATTACCTTGACCTTATAGATAGCTTTGTTTTTTTTAATTGGTTTATTCTTCAATGTACCAGTGCTTCTTTGGCTGGAAACCTTTTTTCACCTAGAAGCCTTATTTTTGTAATAATATTCTTTGTGTTTTTAACTCTATGTTAACATCTGTAATTTTTTTTTTTTTTTTTCAAGAGATAGGGTCTCGCTCTGTCACCCAAGCTGGAGTGCAGTGGTACAATCATAACTTACCGTAACCTAAAACTCCTGGCCTCAAGCAATCCTTTCACCTCAGCCTCCTCAGTAGTTGAGACTACAGCCATTTGTCACCATGTCTGGCTAATTTTTAACATTATTTTTTGTAGAGATGGAGTCTTGCTATATTGCCTAGGCTGATCTCGAACTCCTGGGCTCAAGCAGTCCTCCTGCCTTGGCCTCCCAAGGTGCTGGGATTACAGGCATGAGCCACCACTCCTGGCTTGTAATTTTTTTAATATGCAACAACTAGCAGATTAAATTTTGTTTTGCCTATCTGCAGTATTAAAAGATTATGGATTCTCAAAGATGGTAGCTCTTTTGGAAGCAGTTAGCAGGAAAGATACTCTCTTTTCATAATGATACTCATTTTAAAATGTAAATATTTTCTTGTTATAAGACTAACAAAGTGTGTGTTTTTAAGCCTAAATCTTAATAATCTTTGGTTATATTATTCCTTTAAAAAAAAAAAAGAAGTTACCAGTTTGGATTGTTATATAATATCCACAGATCATAGGACAAATAAAGAGATTTGCAGGTTAAACTCTTCTGAGATTTGAGTGCTCTCCTTTATAGGTGCAGACACAAAAAAATACCTAATTACCAAATCATCACAGAATACAGTTTGGCAGACAGCAGTCTCAATATGAAATAATCTACATTCTTTAAAGCAATTATGCATACAGAATAGTTTGCAAGACTCACAATGAAACAAAAATACCAAAATTTTTTTAAATTCCAAAACTTAATCGCTGTTATATCTCAATGAATCCTATTGCTGAATGTGTTTTTAAAAGGTAAAGTTTAAGTTACTAAAATGTAAAATAGAGTACACTCAAAATATGAGCTTTATTAATGTCATCTGGCAGCATACTCTTTTTTGAAAGAATATATCTATAATAATGGTTAGGGATCCTTCTTGATTAAAAACACTTTTACTGGGAACATTAAAGCAGTTTTTAAAATCTGTAGCTGATATTCTTTTCTGCACTAAGAAGTTAGTACGTAGGGTCTGAACAAAGAAACCTAACACTTTTTTATTAGAATAAAAAAAAGTTTACTTTTGGTATTCACAAATAGCTCATATTTTAAAAAATTGGTATTGATGCTCAAAATAATGAATTCTATAATTGTAATGGTTGAAGTTGATATTGGTTTTAATAAATGCTGTGTAGAATATGTACTACTTTGTAAAAACATAGAATTTGTGCTACTTTGTGTTGTTCAAGTTGATCAGTGTGTATTTACAGATACGATGATTTATTGTAGATATAGTTCATTTCTTTAATAGTCATATTGGGTGCCTATTTTAGCCTAGATATTATACTAGGCAGGGAATGACACAACCCTTACTTCAAGTTCATAGAAAAATAGGGGAAGATAAACAAATAAATATATAATAAATCATACCATGAGATATATAATATTATATATAAATATATAATAAATCATAGCATGGGATATGTGCTGTGCTGAGAGATAAGGGCAGGGTGCTGGGAAACATCTAAAAGTGGCTTTAATTTCATCCTTGGAGCACTAAAGTAAACATTCCAGAAGAGCAAACATCTGAACTAAGTGTTTTTTGTTTGCTTTACGCCCAGGCTGGAGTGCCGAGTCTATTCACAGGCACAGTTATAGTACTGTACACCCTTGAACTCCTGGGCTCAAATGATCTTCCTGTCTCAGCCTCCTGAGTAGCTGGAACTGCAGGCATGCACCACCACACCTGGCTCTGAACTAAGTTTTAAAAAATGATTTAAGAGTGAGCTAGATGATAGGGAAGAGTCGGGGGCAGAGAAGGAAGAGAATAGCACAGCACCTAAAATTGTAGAGATGAGATCGATGAAGGAGATATGAGAGCATGGCACAGTAGAAGAGGACTTCAGGTAGTTTGTTTCGCTCTACCACAGGAAGAAGGAATTTGTAAGAGATGTGACTAGGTTAGGTGATGTTACATTGATGAATGGATTTATGCTGTCTAAATTTCTTGATTATAATAATTGTGGTAATAGAAATAGTGATGTGGTAGTAGAAATGGTGATAGCAGGCCGGGTGCGGTGGCTCACGCCTGTAATCCTAGCACTCTGGGAGGCCAAGGCGGGCGGACTGTTTGAGCTCAGGAGTTTGAGACCAGCCTGAGCAAGAGCGAGACTCCGTCTCTACTAAAAATAGAAAGAAATTATATGGACAGCTAAAAATATATATAGAAAAAATAGCCAGGCATAGTGGCGCATGCCTATAGTCCCAGCTACTCGGGAGGCTGAGGCAGGAGGATTGCTTGAGCCCAGGAGTTTGAGGTTGCTGTGAGCTGGGCTGACAGCATGGCACTCTAGCCTGGGCAACAGAGTGAGACTCTGTGTCAAAAAAAAAAAAAAAGAAATAGTGATAGCAAAAGTAGTAGCTGGACTAATATTTATCAAATATATTTCGTTATCTCTTTTAATTCTTACACTCTTCCTATCTTTTTTTTTAAAATTGAGACAAGAGGGCTGGGCGAGGTGGCTGACACCTGTAATCCTAGCACTCTGGGAGGCCGAGGCAGGAGGATTGCTTGAGCTCAGGAGTTTGAGACCAGCCTGAGCAAGAGTGAGACCCCGTCTCTACTAAAAAAAATAGAAAGAAATTATATGGACAGCTAAAAATATTCATAGAAAAATTAGCCAGGCATGGTGGTGCATGCCTGTAGTCCCAGCTACTCGGGAGGCTGAGGCAAGAAGATTGCTTGAGCCTGGAAGTTTGAGGTTGCTGTGAGCTAGGCTGACACCATGGCACTCTAGCCTGGGCAACAGAGCGAGACTCTGTCTCAAAAGAAAAAAAAAGAGAGAGAGAGAAATAAAAGTGAGACAAGAGTCTTGCTCTGTTGCCTGGGCTAGAGTGTGGTGGTGTGATCATAACTTGGTGCCATCTCAAACTCCCGAGCTAAAGTAATCCTCCTGCCTCAGCCTCCCGAGCAGCTGAGACCATAGGCATGTGCCACCATGGCCGGCTGCTATCTTTTTTTCATAAAGCAGTTTTATATTTGATAAGATAAAACTAGTTTAAGGTAGCATTATTAGAAACTTCATTAGTAAAGTCATTTTTGCCTTAAATTTGTAGACATATATGGACCATAGTTGATATCATAGGTTTTTTTCTAACAGTCAATTTAAATTTTAAACAGTTTTATTGAGGTATAAATGACACACATTAAGGTATACATATTTAAAATGTACAATTTGATAAATGTGACATTTGTATACACCTGTAAACAAACACCATAATTAAGATAATGACCATATCTGTCACCTCCAAAAGTTTTCTCATGCCCCTTTGTAATTCCTGCCTCTTGGCCGTCCTTTTCCCCCTCTTTCCCAAGCAAGCACCTATCTGCTTTCTGTCACTGTAGATTAGCTGGTGAGTTCTTTAAATTTTTAAACATCATCGTGGCTCTGTTTTGTAGTTTCTTTAAATATGTTACTCCAGGAGTGAGTAATATTTACCAAAGTTCCAAGCACAGATATCATTCCCTTATCTAATAGTTTATCTTAACAGGAACCTCTGGTGTTCATTTTGTAAAGCACCCTTAAGAAGGAGTTCAGCAGTAGAATATCTAGAATAGATATTCAGGATCTCATCATCTTACTCTGTTATGGGTATTATCACATTACTTAGCCAAAAAATATACTTCTATATCATTATTTTAAATGGCTGCATAGTATTCTGTTCTATTACTCATTGTACCTTTTTTGAGACAATTCCTCCCTACTGAACATTTAGATTATTTCTAGTTTTTTGATGTTTATACAACAAATATTTATCAAACTCTGTCAGATAATGTTCAGGGCATCACTGGAATAAGACAGATAGGGCCCCTACCTTTAGGAATTTACATTCCAGAGGAAGACAGATGAACAAATGAACCAATGAGGCTGTTAATAGATTTCAGTGAGCATTATGAAGGAAATAAATGGGAGAGATGTGATTTGGGTTATGGGGGAGGGAGGACAGCATGCTTTAGACAGGCAGGTTAGGGGTTAGGGAAAACTTCTTTGAAGAAGTAACCTGAAAGATGACAAGAGCAGGAAAAATATCCTTGGAAGACGGCACAATAAAGGCGAAGACCCTAATATGATGAGTTATTCTTCATTCATGGACTAGCAGTTAAAGACATAATTTTGGGGGGACCATACTTAATAATCTCTTAATAAACAAAAGAAGGGAAACTGTGATTTTGCAAATTTACACTAAAATGCTTTGCGAAGAGAGAGACATTTCAGAAATATAAGATATACTGAGTGATCCCAGTTGACTTCTTATTAAAAATATATATATATTAATATATACTGAGTGAATAGATAAAATCTCAGCAGACAAGTTTCTTTGGGCTACTATAGTAAAATGCAACCAATGAAAGAAATAACTAATGGAGTTATTAAGGTAATGGATAAAATGATAGAAGTGTTTAGAAAACAGAAATATGAGATTTATCCATTTATTCAACAAATATTGAACATCTACTATGTGCCAGGCAATGTAGTCACTATGGACACAAGAGTAAACAAAACAGATAAAAGTTTCTACCGTAATGAGTAATGAGTAAGTTTACTAATGAGTAAACAAAGATAAAATGTTAGGTAGGTAATAAGTATTTTGAAGAAAACTAAAAAAAATCTCTATATTTTAATAGTTATTAAATTATTTCCAGCATGTGTTATCCCCGTACTTACAACATTATTCTGCTAGATGTGGGGGAAAAAATCATCTAATGTACCTACATGTGTCAGTCTTATTTGTGTATTACCAGGTTGTATGTGGGAGTGATTTTATTCACTCTTATGGTTTTAACTGGCATCTATTTGTAGTTAATGTTTGGAACTACTTTTTCACAAAGAATCTTGTTTTATACCATTTTTGTATTTCAAATGAAATATCTTGTAAGAAACTCAAGTTTAAATTCTTAAGAGAGATTAATCATGCCACCTCCAACCCACTCTCAATCTGCCTCTTATAATCATGTTTTTGGGTTATATCATTGTACATGTCCTAGATTTGATGCTCTGTTGTCATCTATTTTAGTATCTTAGCTCTCAGATTGGGACTAAGGACGAAGATGTATATAGTGGCCAGCAAAGAATTATTGATTTTGACCATTGAGCTAATAAACAGGAAATGATTAGGGGAAAAAAGTATAGGATAAATTAAAGATAATTGGGGCTGGGCGATGTGGTTCACACCTGTAATCCTAGCACTTTGGGAAGCCAAGATGGAGGATCACTTGAGCCCAGGAGTTCCAGACCAGCCTGGGCAGTAGCAAGACCCCATCTCTACAAAAAGTAGAAATATTAACCAGGCATGGTAGTATGTGCCTATAGTCCCAGCTATTTGGGAGGCTGAGGCAGGAGGATCACTTGAGCCTAGGAGTTTGAAGTTGCAGTGAGCTTTGATGATGTCATTGCACTTCAGCCTGGGTGACAGAGTGAGACCCTGTCTCAAAAAAATTAATTAATTAATTAATTAAATAAAGATAATTGGGTTACTAATAAAATTTTGCAATTTTACAACATTATCAATGGTTTTTCCTGATTAGTTTTCTGTGGCATAACAATTTATATATTTGAACTTTCTACTCTAAATGTATAGTAAAATTTGAATTACATAGTATGTTAAGTCTAAATATAAGGATTTTAGGACTAAAAGATATTCTATAACTGTGGTGTACTGAAATTTAAAGATTACTTCCTTAGCCCTTTTCTCTTAAGAGTTTTTGTAATATTATATTGATTTTTTCTTTTTTTTTTTTAAATAATTTTTTCTTTTCTTTTCTTGTTTTTTTTTTTTTTCTTGGAGACAGGGGCTTGCTCTGTCACTCAGGCTGGAGTGTAGTGACATGATCATAGCTCACTGCAGCCTCAGACACCTGGGCTCAAGGATCCTCCTGCCTCAGCCTCCCAAGTAGCTGGGACGATAGGCATGTTCTGCCATGCCTGGCTAATTTTTACAAATTTTTGTACAGATGGGGTCTCATTTTGTTACCCAGATTAGTCTCAAGCTCCTGGGCTCAAGCAGTCCTCCCACCTTGGCCTCCCAAAGTGTTGGGATTATAGACATGAGCCACCACTCCCAGCCTATGTTAAGTTTTTCTTTTCAGTTACTAATATTTGTTTGTTAACTGAATTAATAAATTATTTGGGGGCTTTTCTATATAGAGCGTTCCTTTCAACTTATATTTTCAGGTGAAAATTGGATTTTTTAAAGTGTTACTTTTATATTCTAGATACAAAGATTTTGTGGTACATATAATGGTTTTTTTGAAAATAGAAAAGTTTGTTAATATTTATAAGACTTTACAGATTCTAAATGACTTTACCTTCTTTTCTAGGTTTGTTAAAGTTTTGCACTGTAGGGTTTTGTGGAATTGGGAGCCTAATTGATTTCATTCTTATTTCAATGCAGGTAAGTTAGTTTCAATCTAAAATGTAAACTACTTTTACATTCAAAAATGAGTTTTGTGATCTTCTGGTATATTTAAAATTTTTAATATATTAGGAAGCAGCTAGGAATGCTTATTTCTATATTTTTTTTAGATGCTGGATCTAAGGGATGCATGGTCATGTTTCCAATTAGCACTTCCCAAACTGTGGTCTACTAGTTGGTAGTTCTATAAGGCATAAGAAGTCATTAAAAAAGATTCCATCACAAATACAATTTGTAAACGTGAGATCAACTGAGTTAAAGAGGTTGCTTTATTGAATAACTTCTCAGAAGCTTTTTAATACGTATTGAGTCTATAAGAGAGATTGTGGTTATTTCTCAAACTTAGTTTCTTTTCCTGATAGGAAAAAAGTAACCTTGTCAATTACCATGAAAGGACATTGATGGGACTCTGATATACATATGAATATTGTGGATTCAGAAACAAGATCTTTTGCACTGAACAGGCACTCTATAGTAGTATTCTGTTGGGTGCAAATTACAGAAACTGAAATCCATCTAGCATAAGCCAAAAAGAAAAAAGGAATATATGGGCACTCTGTAGAAAATCTGGGAGTGGGGATGGCCTCAGGCAAGACAAATATATATAAACAAATGATATGTTGAGGACTCTCCTGATGTTCATGTCTGCTTCTCTCATTAACCTTATTTTCCCCTGCAACAGTGGGTGTAGGAGCAGGCATAGTTTGTGAAATGCTGTCCTTAAGCATTTAAAAGTGCCACCAGATGTTTTCCGTTAAATTGTACTGAACTGGTTGTGATTAACTCATGAGGATTCTTAAATTAGAGAAAGAGATGAATTTTCCACAACAAATGTTGCCAAACAGCATTTCAACAAGCATTTATGGAGCACCTAATGTCTTCAGCAAGTATGTCAGTGTGCATTTAGATCATTGTCTGTTTTGCTCTGCTTTCTCATATAGTATTTCTACTCTTCAATCCTGTCTCCTTGATGTTATCATTATACTTTAAAAGAAAGTCAGAATCTAGGAGATTTTGATACCATACTGTGAGGAGGAGGCAGCATATGGACCAATAAGATACCAGAATTAAACAAGGAAAATATTTGGTTTTAAAGTTGGAATTTTTCTGTCTTTACTCGTAAACATATGCCTAACCAAATATCCTCACTTCTCTGACTGTGGGACAGGCAAGCAGGCATGAAGAGGCTAAGGTACTTGTGCACATATGCTTAGAAATGAGTTTCTCACTTTAAATGAGGATCCAAGGAATTTAATGTATTATTGGGATTCTTCGAGTTAAGATATCCAGAATTCAAAGTGTCTTTGAAACCCAACCATTTAGATAATATTTTCATGCTAGGTTCTTTCTTTGGTGATATTACTATTGCTTTGTAGTTTTGGTTGTATCAAATTACAGAGCTGATTTGATTCAGCCACTGCTTTCTGGTTCATGTATACCTGAACTTTTGACAATAAATAATTCTTTTCTTAAAGAACTCCTGGGATTGAGACTTTATCACATTAAAATTTGTTGAGGTATAGAATTAGTGTTTGAATTTTGGCAGTAAATTTCTCTGAATAAGTCATTTTAATAGATATGGCCAGTGTAGACTGCTTTCTGATTGGAAGACAAATCAGTTTTCATACATAGCCAGATAAGATGTATAGCTTTATTCTACATGTCATTTAATATATGTAACATGTGATGTTGACTACATTAGTTTTAGGGAATTTTTTTTCAGTAAGTTAAATAAGTTTTTTACTATAAATATATAAACTATATTTATATCCTAAATATATTTTTTCCAATTTCTCAATAGACCTTTTATATTTTGTTTATCATCTTTTTGTTTATTCTTCTTTTCTTCCCCATTCTCTCCATGCCTGATTATTTTTCTTTTTTTGGCCATTCAATGTTATTCCCCAGTGAATAACAATGTTTTCCTATTGGACTGTGAGCCCATAAATGTATTGGGCATGGATTCAAGATCTATAAAAATGTACTGTACTTTGCTTCACAGTGTATATCAAAAATCTAAGAGTCTACTTATTTCATCTTTGAACCAAAACAATACAAAGTATAATGCACATATTGCTAAAGTAAGCTTTACATGTTGCTGTATTTACAGAAAATACTTTCATGAGTTTATATATATTTGTTAATAAACCTTGAAAGTTTCTATTTTTCTTAAAAATATACAAATAATATGAATGATAAATGTTATGAAATAATACATAGAAAGCATCAACAAAATCTAAATCATTGATACACGTGTAGCTTACAGTCTCTCAATGGTATTATGAACACTACTATATATGTAGTTATTTGTAAGGTAGTGCTAGAGATTTGAAAACACTCATAGTTTTGTACCTATATATTTTTACATACATCATGAAGCATTAAGTTTTTATCAGAAAAAATATGTCAATATGTTGATTATATTTAATCCTCTTTCCTCATTCGCACAGCATGGGCTTTTCTTTTTTTAAAAAAAACAAAATGCTGGAGGGCTGTTGAATGGGCATTTTTAATTATACCAAAAGCACTGATGTGTTCTGTACCAAACAAAAAGAAAAGAAAGTTTCTTATGTTAAGTGGAGACAAGACAGCCACAAATCAGAAAGATGAGAATGTGTAGAAGTAAAATGGAAGTATGTATTAGAATGTAGAAAGTTATTAGAAGGAAGTATGCTGGGGCTCTTTCCTTGTTACAGTTAAAAAAAATCCTGTGCCATATGGAAGAAATTACTTTCATTTTCATTCTTATCAGTGTTATAAAATGGGTTTCCTTAAAGGACTAATAACTATATAAGCAACAGAGATTCATAAAAGCAGTATAATCTCCAGAACATACATGAATTTTATAAATAAATTTATCAGATTTATAAAATATGTCTCATTAGTTTGGTATTTAATATCTCATTCACTTTAATGCTGAATTATATACTGCTGAGTATTAGTGGTTTTTTTGTTGTTCTTTTTTTTAAACAGGGTCTTACTCCGTTGCTAGGGCTAGAGTGCAGTGGCATCATCAGCTCCCTGCAACCCCAACCTCCTGGGCTCAAATGATCCTCCTGCCTCAGCCTGCCAAGTAGCTGGGACTACAGATACATGGCACCATGCCCAGCTAATTTTTTTTATAGTGACCGGGTCTTGCTATGTTGCTCGGGCTGGTCTTGAACTCCTGGGCTCAAGTGATCGTCCCACCTTAGGCTCCCAAAATGCTAAGATTACAGGCATGAGCCACCATGCCCGGCATTAGCTTTTAACTTTTAAACACCAGGTTTGACTTTTCGCACACAAATTTCTTGAGGAAAAAATACTTTTATTAATCCACTATAGCACCAGTAGTGTGTTAAACATAGAGTGTGCCTTCAGAAATTTTTGCTGATTTGAACTGAATACACCTTATAAAAAGTGTGATTTATGCCAACTACAAGCAAGATGAGAAGGTGGTAGTTTTAAAAAAGTAATTGTTTTCCTTTAGTACATGTTTTAGTCTATTTGGACTACTATAACAAAATACCTTAGACGGGGTAATTTATAAACAACAAATTTATTTCTCACAGTTCTGGAGGCTGGGAGGTCCAAGATAAGGGTACTAGCAGATTCAGTGTCTCTGCTTCATCAATATTGCCTTCTATGTGTCCTCACATGGTGAAAGGGAGAGATAAGCCCCCTCAAGCCTTTTTTATAAGGGCATTAATCCCATTCATGAGAGTGCAGCCCTCATGACTTAATCACTTTCCAAAATTCCAGCCTCTTAATACCAGCACATTTGGGATTAGATTTCAATGTATGAATTTTGGAGGGACGCAAACATTTAGACCATAGCAGGGCTTTAGATAATTCTAAATTTCACAAGGTCATTTGAGAGGTAATGAATAAAAATGAAAGGTGATATGAAGGATTATATATAATAGGTTTTATGCCATCATTGGAAATGGGTTTAGTGAACACCAATGTAGGTATAATAACTTGGAATCCTTGCCCTAAAGGAACCTATAATCTATTCTACGAGTGGTCAGATAATAGATTCAACTTATTATCAGAAATAAAATTTCTGGGCTGGGCGCGGTGGCTCACGCCTGTAATCCTAGCACTCTGGGAGGCCGAGGCGGGTGGATGGCTCGAGGTCAGGAGTTCGAGACCAGCCTGAGCAAGAGCGAGACCCTGTCTCTACTAAAAATAGAAAGAAATTATCTGGACAACTAAAAATATATATAGAAAAAATAAGCCAGGCATGGTGGCACATGCCTGTAGTCCCAGCTACTCGGGAGGCTGAGGCAGGAGGATTGCTTAAGCCCGGGAGTTTGAGGTTGCTGTGAGCTAGGCTGACGCCACGGCACTCACTCTAGCCCGGGCAACAAAGTGAGACTCTGTCTCAAAAAAAAAAAAAAAAAGAAATAAAATTTCTGATAATAAATTTCCTTGGGAGCTGTAGGTTTAAAAAAAGAGTCTTGATTTTATCTTATTTAAATTCTTTGAATTTTACAAACATTTTTAAAAGCCTAAGATTGATCGGGGCTCAGTGGCCCATGGTTGTAATCCTGGTACTTTGGGAGGCCGAGGTGAGAGCATCGCTTGAGCCCAGGAGTTTGAGGCTATGGTGAGCTATGATTGTGCCGCTGCACTTCCTCCTGGGTAACAGAACTAGATGCTGTCTCTTTAAAAAAAAAGAAAAAAAGCCTAAACTTTTCAGTTTAGAGCATAAATAAAGCCAAAGCTATAATATGTTCACTTTTGTGTAAGCCAGTTTGGTCAAAGACATAGCCTATCTCCTTTTGATCAAAGGAAGTACTAAACATGTAATCACCCTAAGTCTATTACCAGTGCTGGAAAAGTTGGTCAAAGTACTGGACAGTTTGCTAGATATAGGGCAGCAATATATAAAAACAGAAGACAAAATGGGGATTACATCAAGCTAAAAAGCTTCTGCACAGCAAAGGAAATAACAAAGTGAAGTGACAACCCATAAAATGGGAGCAAATATTTGCAAACTATCCATCTGACATGGGATTAATAAGCAGAATATATAAGGAGCTCAAACAACTCACTTGCAAACATATCGAAATAATCCAATTTAAAAATGGGCAAAAGATCTGAATAGACATTTCTCAAAAGAAGACATAAAAATGGCCAACAAGTATTAAGAAAAAAATGCCCAATATCACTAATCATCAGAGAAATGTACATCAAAACCACAGTGAGATATCATCTCACCCCAGTTAAAATGTTTTGTATCAAAAAAACAGAAAATGACAGATGCTGGTGAGGATATGGAGAAAGAGGGACCCTTGTACACTGTTGATGAGAATGTAAATCAGTATAGCCACAATAGAGAGCAGTATGGAGGTGTCTCAAAAAACTAAAAATAGAACCACCATATGACCCAGCAATTCCACTACTGGGTATATATCCAAAGAAAGGAAATCAATATATCAAAGATATATCTGCACTCCTATATTTATTGCAACACTATTCACAATAGCCAAAATACATATTCACCCTAAGTGCCCATCAACAAATGAATATATAAATTTGTTTAATTGGGTTATAGGAGTAGTAAATCTTCATTATAGAACAAATATATAATTGTGTGCATGTCAATTGTTTGTTTGTTTGTTTTGGAGATAGGGTCTTACCCTGTTGCCCAGGCTAGAGTACAGTGGTATCATTATAGCTCACTGCAACCTCAAACTCCTGGGCTCCAGTGATCCTCCTCCCAAGTAGCTGGGATTACTGGCACGTGCCACTATGACTGACTAATTTTTAAATTTTTTTGTAGTGATGAGGTCTCACTATGTTGCTCAGGCTGGTCTTGAACTCCTGACCTCAAGTGATCCTCCTGCCTTGGCCTCCCAAAGTACTGGGATTACAGGTGTGAGCTACCACCCTGGGCCCTGATGGGAATTTTCAAAACACAGGGTATCTTCAACTGGTTCTGAGACTAATCCTAAAACTGTTTTCCTCAGGATATGTAATGGTGAATCTTACTCATTTCTTGAAAAATAATGTTTATATTGGTCATTTAGGATTAATACTAACAAATCTTTAAATCAAATAAGTCAAGGCTTCTGAATGCATAAATTCTGGCACTGTGTAGGAATTTTGATGCTTAATTAAAATGTGACTAATTGGGTGGTTTTAATGGCTTCATCTTTAATTAACCACAAACTGAAGCTAGCAATGGACACAAAAATGTAATTTGACTTTTAAGAAAATAGATGTTTATTTATTTGGGGGAATTGGGATGGACAAAGGTTGCATCATTATCCTGTAATTACAGACAGCTGAGTCATCTTTTGTCACCAGATTAGTAGATCTTCAGGAGGTGACTTGATTTTGCCAGTGTTAACATTCACATTGTTTGTATGAGGAAACTCAGAAATGTTTTAGGTAGAAAAGGGTGTATTGATAGACTTGTATAAAGTATTCATATTTTTTCTTTTGCTTCTTAATTCATTTATTACATTTGAAATTAATAAAATATTTCAGTTACCTAAAAAGTATGACTTCAGTGATACTACAGAACCATTAAAAGAGGGATCATATCTGTTGCTAAAGTTTAGATTATAAAGTAGTCACTGGTAACCACATTTTTCCCCTTTAATTTTCTTCCAGTAGAATGCTATCTAAACATGTACAAACAAAAATGCATTTTACACTAACAAAATCAAAAGTTTATAAATTACAAACATTAATACTACAACATTAATTAATAAAGTTCAAATAAGGTAAGCTCTTTCTTTGAGATAAAATATATGTAACATAAAATTTGCAACTTTAAACTTAAGTGTACAGTTCAGTGGCATTAATTACATTCAGAATGTTGTACAACAAACACCACTGTCTACTTCCAAATCTTATCCCCTCATGAAGAAACTCTATACTATTAAGCAATAACTCCTTATTCCCCCTACCCCTATTCCTGTAACCTTTAATCTACTTTTTGTCTTTATGAATTTGCCTATTCTAGATGTTTCACATAAATGGAATCATATAATATTTGTCCTTTTGTGTCTGGCTTATTTTATTTTGTGTTTTCAAGCTTCAGTGATAATGTAGCATGTATCAGAACTTCATTCCTTTTATGGCTGAATAATAGTCCATTGTATGTATATTAACATATCACATTTTGTTTATCTAGTCATCTGTTGAAGGACACAGTTAATAGATATTAACTTAAGTCTCTGTTCAACTCTATATTATATACTTAGAAGAAGATAAACTTTTATTTGAAGCTTAATGAAAACAATATCTTTGTGACCTTGGATGTATTAAGCCTTCTTAAACAAGCTCCCAAAAGCATAAACCAAAAGTGTAAAGGGGAGGGGAAAAAAAAACAATGAATTTGACTACCTTAAAATTAAGAAATTCACTTTTAGAAAGGATACCATAGACCAATTTAACAGTTAACAGACTGAGTAAAAGGACACTGGCAATAGGAATTGATATCTAGAATATATAAGTAATTTCTACAAGTCTATGACAAAATGATAGGGGGCCTAATAGTTAAATTAGTGAAGTAAGCTATTAAATAATAGAGGATTCACAAGGCAGGTCACTGAAATAACTAATAAGTAAATAAAGAGATACTCCTGGGCATATAACTCCCAAATACTCATACTCCTATATAAAAAGGGACATGTAAAAAGATGTCCACTGTAGCAGAAGTTGGAATCAATCTAGTTGTGTCTACCAATAGGGGAATGGGTGCATCCTCTGTAACACTAGATAGTAATTATAAGCACTTACCTACATGTACATGTAGCTACATGGAAATGTCTTAAAATCATAGTGTACTATGAAAATAGTTTAAAACTCAATAAGATTTGCAACACAGTATCATTCAGTATTACTAAATTCAGTAATACTAAATTAAAAATGTGTATTTATTCAAAGGACATCACATTTTTTAAGAATAAATGTGTATCCAAGTCATATACCAAATTAAGTGAATGCCCATTATTTGTGTGGGTGCCTATGAGTGGGTATGGGAAGGGTTCTTGAGAATTAGAGTGAGCATCAAAGATGAACATAAAAACAACAGGAAATTTGGTGATGACTTCTTAACATTCTTGACTTTAATATGTATTTTTATTTATTTATTTGTTTTTTTGTTTTTGTTTTTACCCCTAAGGAAAAAGGTTTGAATTAATGCATTTTTAAAATTTTCTGATTTACTCTTCTTGCTGTAGACTTTACAGCTCTAGAAAAGCCTATCCCTTTAAGTACACAATTTGTGATTTTTGGCATTTTAACCTACAAATAAAATTTCGTGGTGAAAACGATCAGAAATGTCATGAAAGAAGAAATTTTCATTTAATCTCTCCAAACTGCCACCAGCCATCTCCATAGAAGGATATGGCAGACCAAAAGATATCCACATCAAATTCCTGGAACCTGTGAATGTTACCTTATTTGGAAAAGGGAGTTTTGTAGATGTGACTAAATTAAGGATCTTGAGATAAGGGGATCATCCTGTATCATCTGGGTGGGCCTTAAATCCAGTGACAAGTGTCCTTGGAATGAAAAGAGCCACAAGCCAATGAACACCAAACAGTGTTGATTGACACTGGAAGCCTAAGGAGACATGAAACAAGATTCTCCCCTAGAGTCTCTGTAGGACATGAGGCTGTGCTGATTTCAGACTTATGGCCTCCAGAACTGTATGTTTCTATTGTTTTTTTTTTTTTTTTGAGACAGAGTCTCGCTCTTTTGCCCTGGCTAGAGTGCCGTGGCATCAGCCTAGCTCGCAGCAACCTCAAACTCCTGGGCTTAAGCAATCCTTCTGCCTCAGCCTCCTCCTGAGTAGCTGGGACTACAGGCATGCGGCACCATGCCCGGCTAATTTTTTCTATATATATTTTTAGTTGTCCAGATAATTTCTTTCTATTTTTAGTAGAGACGGGGTCTCGCTTTTGCTCAGGCTGGTCTCGAACCCCTGAACTCAAACAATCCACCCACCTCGGCCTCCCGAGTGCTAGGATTACAGGCATGAGCCACTGCGCCCGGCCTCATTTCTGTTGTTTTAATCCACCAAATTTGTGGCAATTTGTTACAGCAGCTTTGGGAAACTACTACAGAGTGTTATGTATGAAGTTGTTTTCTCAAGATTTTAGGGCTTCTTACATAAGAGACATTGATACCTATTGTGCAAAATTGCCTAAGTGTATAAGTGGTCTTTCTTCTCTCCCTTGAGTTCAAAAATTTTCCCCTGCTTATTGAATGGGAAATACTTCATACTACACAATTTGGCTTCAGGAGGATATTTCTTAGCAGAGAAATAAACTCATAATTTTAGGTTTCATGTGCTCTGTTGTCAATGAACAAATAAATGGACATGGGTATATTCACTGAGTAAAAAATCTCCTATTTTAAAAGATTTGTTATAATTTTATAATTGCAGTATAATATATTAATAATGAAGGATTTTAAAATTGGCATATTTATTGTATATGTATATATGAGATGTTTAAATATGGGTTTATTTTTTAATTTTGGTTAGGGAATATGGATCTGAATAGTTGAAAATTGTTTTTTTGTTTGTTTGTTTTTGTTTTTTGAGATAGAGTCTCGATCTGTTGCCCAGGCTAGAGTGCCTTGGCATCAGCCTAGCTCACAGCAACCTCAAACTCCTGGGCTCAAGCCCAGGAGTTTGAGGTTGCTGCCTTAGCCTCCTGAGTAGCTGGGCCTACAGGCATGTGCCACCATGCCCAGCTAATTTTTTTCTATATATTTTTAGCTGTCCAGACCATTTCTTTCTATTTTTAGTAGAGACGGGATCTCGCTCTTACTCAGGCTGGTCTCAAACTCCTGACCTCAAGCAATCCTCCCACCTCGGCCTCCCAGAGTGCTAGGATTACAGGCATGAGCCACTGCACCCAGCCAGTTGATAGTAAATAGAACAATTTTCTTAGGATAGTTTATAGAAAAGTATTAATATGTTGATGTGATACTTTGTAGAGGCTTAAGTGGAGGTGTTTGCATTTTAATGTAGTCATAGAAGACATTAGAACTTAAAAAACTGCCTTACAGCTTCTTCTATTTCTTATTACAGTAGATAAGAAAAACTGAACGCTGGACACGGTGGCTCACGCCTGTAATCCTAGCACTCTGGGAGGCCGAGGTGGGTGGATCGCTTGAGGTCAGGAGTTCGAGACTGGCCTGAACAAGAGCGAGATTCCCATCTCTACTAAAAAATGGAAAGAAATTAGCAGGCCAACTAAAAATATATAGAAAAAATTAGCCGGGCATGATTGCACATGCCTGTAGTCCCAGCTACTCAGGAGGCTGAGGCAGGATTGCTTGAGCCCAGGGGTTTGAGGTTGCTGTGAGCGAAGTTGATGCCACAGCACTCTAGCCACTATGTCTCAAAAAAAAAAGAAAGAAAAACTGAGATCCAAAGACGATTAAATTATTTGATCCTTTTCTTTCAAGTTTTCTTTTCAGTCTAGTTCTTTACCGTACTGACTTAATTTGGTTGTCTTTGGGACAGTTCTTCAAATTGTTTTAGCAGAGAAAAGCAGTTAGTGTTGTGTTTTGGTGACCTGGCAAATGGTGTGTAGGAGGCATTGAATACAAGTGTATAATGAGAGTTTGGCTACACGTAACACTTTTTATATTATATAGCAATATGGATATAGGGTAGTTCTAAGATTTATTAGCAAAAGGACCTAATGAAGGATCCCAATCCATTCAATCTTCTCTCTTTCCCTCTTTCCTTCTTTCCTTTCTTCTTAGCTTCTTCCTCTCTGCCATCTTGAGATCCTTTGGTTAGCATCACTGCCTTATACAGTCATTTTCAGGGGCAGAAAAAGACCTGTTTCCTTTCATGTATATCTTCTTAGGAGTAAGTAAGTCCCTGAGTGAACATGTCTGATAGGTGATTGCCCAGAATTTCTTTACATGCCCACGCTGAATGAATGAATCGGTAGAAAGAGAACTGGAATTCCCATGTCAGAATTTGTCAGGGAACCAGAATTAATAGTCTGAGGGAAAAGAAATGCTGCAATAAGATTGCTAAGTTTGATACAAAATTGGATCATGTATAACCAGGTAATAAAACTACAATCTTTGGGGGCTATATTCTGTACAGGCTGGGGAGCATGGGAACCAACACACTATCATTTTTCTACAAGTTAACTGCTAACTTGACAAGATTGGAAAATGTCCAGGCCCCAATCAATTTTTTTTTTCTTCCTTTTTTTTCCCCTTCCCTCCACCCCTCCCTGCTACTGATCAGTTTTTAAATAGTTACATTTCCTGAGAAAGTCAAATGAGCTTCAGGTAGGGCTCATTTCAATATCATGCATATCAATATGTATGATATTAAAAGGTCACTCAATCATATATTTACCTTATTTCTAACTTTTGGATACTTTTTCTCAACAGGAATAAATAAGATTGTCAGGAGAGATGGTGTAGGATGAGAAAGATAGTAGGCTGAGTTCTAGTCTATTATATACATATTCCAAATTAGGGAATTTTTTGCTGTATTTGGCCTGTTTCTGCTGGCTAGGCTTTACGTTTTTTTTTGTTTCCCTTATACAGTCTCAAAATATGTTGTAATTTCTAGTTACTCATTCTTTTCTTTCTTGGCTTAATGCTCATAGTAGTTTCCTCTGTGACCTTGGCCACTAAAAAGGTTTTAATTTTTACTTAAATTTGTAAGTAACATTTATAAATGTCGAGCCAAATCAATTTAATCTTTAGAAAGTAAGTCAACGTGCGTAACAGCACCTGGCATGGTATCTGGCACATAAGTTCTTTGTAAGTATTATTTGAATATTAACATCTATAGTTCACTAAAATAAGCTTCCAGTTGGTAGAGATGGTATCTTATTTACTGTTTTGTGTATAATACCAAGCACAGTACCTGGAATACTGTAGGAATTAAATATTTGTTCAATAGATTTTAAGACCAAATACATTTTAAAAATGAAGAATGCTTTATGGCAGTGTCCTTCAATTTAAAAAAAAAAAGTCCATGCCCTTCACATATTTTTAAATTGATATTTAAGTTTTCCATCATAAGTTTAAATAGTTGCAAAGGATGTAGTGTCAAGTTTGCAAATATTGACATATTTAAATAAAACTGTTACATCAGTTTTGAAATGTATCCAACAGAATATAAATACCATAGGATTTTAAATATCATCCACTTAAAAAAGACATAAATGAACTCTTCACTAACCATTATAATTTTTATATTGGTTTTTCTCCTTGAGTCTCTATTTTAATTTCTCTTCTCCCACAGAGTTTTATCCTAATGTAATGTATTTTATACTTGAAAACCTACTCATCATCTTAATCATTAAAATTAAAATATTTTAAAATTTTCTTTGATTTCTGGATTGAGTCATTATAATTATTAATGGTATACAACTGATCAAAACAACATAAGCGGGTTGCAAATTCAGCAAATTATTTTTAGGCAAAAATATAAAATATTATTGGGAATGCATCTTTGGAACAGATACGGCAGAATGTATTTTTGGACCTTTGATTAAAAATTTCCCTAAGTTCAATATTTTGAATTATCTCTTTGTTTGGCACTTGAGAGCTTTTTATACCTGAGGGTGATGTGCCATCGTAAGACTCAGAGTACCCTTTGATGGTAGGTATGCTTTACTGTTAGCAAGTTGGAGGAAGGACCACAGTGAAAGGGGAAATAGGGAGGGAAACTAGTATGATGCTTCCACTAAGCATGGTATCAGGCAGATTCGTTTTACAAAGAGTATTACAGGAATCAAAGGTCTCAAAATTAATTCCCATAAAACTCTGTGGGCCCACCTACACCTTGGCAAATCTTTTTCTACCCTTAAGGATACAGTTTGAAGATTGCTACCTTGGAGGATAATTTGTAGAGACCATGTTAACTGGATTGTCACAAATGTGGTTATATGGACAAGATGATTGTGGTGAACATGTGTTTTTTTCTATCTGTCTCTTCCTTTTCCATTCCAGGTGGTTATGGCAAGACTGTCAATCACACTACCTCATCTCCCACAGGGAGCCTGGCCTGGCCAATTATATTAATCCTGTTCCCTTGGATACAGTAATTTGTCCAGCAATAGGCATAAAAACCAAGCAGATCAATGAGAGTCTTTCTCTGAAATTGGTATATAAACACTGGGGAAGAAAATTTTTCTTTCTTTCTATTGGGAGCTGCTGAGCTGGGAATACATGACTCTAGAGCTATTGGCAAGTGGTTGAGAATTCCTGTCTGCAGAATGAAGAAAAGCAGAGCTAAGCAAAGAGGCAGGGAGGCCAAACCAAGAGCCTCACGGGGCAGCTGAATTCATCCTTGAGGCCTTGTTTCCTGCAGCATTGCTTTTAATCCTGAGAGCTACCCCAGTATCCTTCTTAGCTACATGAGCCACTAAATTACTCTTTTAAGTTTGTTTGAGTTGGATTTTTGTTGCTACTGAAATGATTTTGTTAACAATTGAAAAATGTAAATTCAAAGTGTTGTGAAATATCTTTTGTAAAATGAGTAATTTTGAAAATTTGTGTCTCCTAGATCGTTGGACCTTCAGATGGAAGTAGTTACATTATAGATTATTATGGAACCAGACTTACAAGACTGAGTATTACTAATGAAACATTTAGAAAAACACAGTTATATCCATAAATATTTTCAAAAAGAAACAGTAAGTGATATGTATATCTAATCTTATTATAGTAGCCTATTATTTATATAAAATTATGAGAATTTTAGAACCAGAGGAAATTGTAAGAGATCATCTGGTGTCATAAACCTCTTAGTTTTCTTATGCGGAAACTCAGGTGTACATATGCCTGAAACATCCCTAATCCTTTGGAAAGCTTTTTTATGTGTGTGCATTGCTCCTGCAGTTCCCAATTCAGACTCTGCAGTGAATATGGTTAAAGGACAAAGTTCACAAGAAGAAAATAACATCAAAGCAAAAAGATATTCATTCTATGATGATAATGCTCAAAGTATGTGCTATAAATAATTCAATATAGCAGACGTTTTCTGCTGCCAATTTCTTCAAGGGTCAATATAATCTCTAACCTCTTTTCTCTTTCTCCTTCCCTAAACCTGAAAGTTGATAGAGTCTAAACCTGAGCTACCTATAAGCACTTATTCTAACCTAAAGTTTGGCCTTGCCCATGAGAATTATTAATTAACCTTAGCTTTAAATCAGTGATACACCTGCAGAAGTCAGAGATACTATCAGTCTTCCTGGTTCAACTCTCTGGTTCTCTAGGATTCTGCTACTATTTTATTTCAACCACCATTTATTCCATTCTAATAATCTTCCAATAACGCAAGATTTTTCTCAGAAAGGATTTTGGTAGAATATCAGGAAAACCATTTCCTGGTATAATCATTCTCTGTAATGGAGAAGTCTCATATATAGTAACATGTAGGGTGAAGGGTAGTTTTTGGGTAATAGTTCACTTTTTTTTTTTTTTTGAGACAGAGTCTCGCTCTGTTGCCCGGGCTAGAGTGAGTGCTGTGGCGTCAGCCTAGCTCACAGCAACCTCAGACTCCTGGGCTTCAGCGATCCTACTGCCTCAGCCTCCCGAGTAGCTGGGACTACAGGGATGCGCCACCATGCCCGGCTAATTTTTTCTGTATATATTTTTAGTTGTCCAGATAATTTCTATTTTTAGTAGAGACGGGGTCTCACTCTTGCTCAGGCTGGTCTCGAACTCCTGACCTCGAGCGATCCACCGGCCTCGGCCTCCCAGAGTGCTAGGATTACAGGCGTGAGCCACCGCGCCCGGCCAGTAATAGTTCACTTTGAACTATCTAGCAGTTTTCACAGAGCTGGACAGGCAGAAAGAAAGACAGGGTAGGTGTCTTGGCCACCTTTGTATTACTAGGATTTTCAGTCAACTCTGTATCAGAGACTGCTTTTAGAGGTCAGGAAGGGAAAAGACATTTGTTTTTTATGTTGTCATGTATAGATAGGATGAAAAGTACAATTTTGGACCCTTTAGGTAGTTTTTTTTTTTTTAACATTGCAACCTGAGGCTTTATAGGTAGATTTTTTTTTTTCTTTTCTCACAGTAAAATTATGGGATATGCCTAATAATTATTGCCATGAGATTGAACAGTGACAGACCCCATAAGATTTGAGGAACTTATTCAGCTGGAAAAGTTTTTCCAGTCTTTTCTTTTAAACTGTAAGAGACATTGAGTTTTAAAGTTGGAATGAAGCTTAGAGATCCATCTGCCTCTTCTTACTAGGGAACATATTGAGACGTAAGGAAGTTGAGACTAAGCACACAACTAATTAGTGCAGAACTGAAACTAGAATCTAGGTCTTCTATACATTCTGTAACACAGTTGTCTCTACCTCCCACCCTACCCCATCTTCTGTCAACTGTATCATTGCATATTAGGCATCTTCATTTTGGAAATTGTTTCTCCTACTTTATGAGAAGAGTTGTGTGGTTTTACATAATCTTACTCATACTGTAAATTGTATACTTTCAAAAGTATATAGATTGTTTTTAAACTATAATGTGTAAAAATTAAGCAGATGTAATTTAAAAAGTGATTTTATCCTCTAGTCTATTAGCTTCTAGCCTATTATATAAATATTTAATTGGGATTCGAGACTCAGATTTGAAACTTAAATCTTAAAGGCCCATTGCGAGGGCAGATAGTTGCGTGGTCATTCATATGACCTCTCTGTAGAATATAGAAGTGCTCCAAGAGTAAGAAAAAATGTCTTGACTAAAATGAAGTATTAAAATGTACATCTTCAATAACCTCATTGGACTCTTTTAGAAATATTGTTTTAACATTTTTCTTTTCTCTGTTTTAGGATTTGAACCTCCTTGATTTTAATAGAGATCTCCCAGTATGTGGATTTCCAGATTTTCCTTTTTCCTTCTTCACATACCACTTCATGAGTTCTAAATAATTTTGTTGTGGTGGTTATTTTTGTTTTGTTGATTTCATTAAAAGTATATAATTCTGAGATTTATTTAATAGGACTTTCGTTGAGAGCTGTAAAATAGTCTTTCTCAGGCTGCTGTCTCTGTGAGATACATGGCTTTTACTCTGATATTCTTTAATGTCTTTTACAAAGGCAGGTTGCCACTTGTCATTTTTGCTTCTGAAAAATAAAAGTATAACTTATTCACATTTTTAGTGCTTTGTTATTGAGAAAATCTTCTTAAATGTTGAATATAGCTGTCTTCTGCATTTTGATCCTTCAAAGCAGTTAATCCGTGGTGTGAACAAATACCATTTATATTGCCTGGGGCTTCAGTCTTGTGTATGACAACCCACCTGTTTTTCTGCAACTTTCAGATCTGTCTTTGCCTTGGTATCCAGGGAGCTAAAGATCATCAGGGAGTCTCTGAAACCTTGAGGCAACATGGATACTTCTGGCACTGATTCAGGCCTCTGAAGTGTGAACGTTTTCCTTTCTTGCTTTGGGAGTGCTGCATTGGCTCTTGGAATACCAGATGCTGACTCATCTTGCTCACTGCCGTTATATTTGAAGCTAGATGGACAAGATGGGAACACCAAACAGATGATTAATGTTTTCCACCTTTGAGCATCACAGGCCGATGCCGGCACAGGTGCCTTAAGTGATGCACCAGTGTTTGAAGGAAGCGGCACCTGTACATGAGCACTGGTTTTTCCTGCCTTGCTGAAGGGGTTTTAAGAAGATGGAAATACATGAAACGTTATGTCCCCATTATACTGTCCCACTCTTTCTTTGGTAGCAGGCATACCAACTCTTCAAAATTACCGGGGTCTGGGCTTCTCAAGAGTAAAAACCATAATTTTTTTATCACACATTTTCCTCAAAGGTGTACAAAGTGAAGTGTTAAAATGTATCTGCAGTAACCTTATTGCACTCTTATATTGTGTACAATTAGCTTCATAATATGTAAGTCATTCAGTAATAGCTTCTCCAGTTGGTGGAAAGTTATTAAATGATAATATATGAAGTGAATTTGAGTTGACTTCTAATATATACCAGGAACATCTCTTTGATTTGTTCATTAATTAAATGTTGAGGATCTACCAAGTGGGAGACACTGTTCTAGATGGGGGACGGTGAACAAGACACAAAAATCCCTGCCCTGTAGGAGGTTATATTCTCTAGGGATCCACTTTTTTGCAATGATAATATCTTTGGCTGCAGTTAAGCTGATTGGTAGATGCCTGTTTTCTAGTATTCTCCCTGTTCCTTTAGGTTGCAGGCAGTGCTTTGAAGTTTACTTCATTATCACGTAAGCCCAACTTTTAAAAGTTATGTTTCCACAGTCACATAAGTTTAATTATATAAAAAATACTTGCAGTCAAATCTTGAAGAGTAATCTTGATTCTTGCATAATTGTTACAGTCATTAGCATGGCCAGGTGGGAAGTCTGTTTCAAAGCAGGTGCTTCTCAAAAGTTTTTATTCAAATGAGCTATACTCTGAAAGGGTTGTTGGTAAATTTTAGAAATAAAGTCCCTTCGCAATACATTACTAAACCTTTAAACTTTCTGTTCACTATAGTTTCTTAAATTTACATGACAAAAACACTTCTAGTTTGCCGAATTCTCTGTTGCTTAATATATGAAATTCTTTATCAGTTTTTTTATTATTTCCTTTTTTTGTTTTTTTGTTTGTTTTTGTTTTTGTTTTGGAGACAGAATCTCACTCTGTCATCCTGGGTAGAGTGCAGTGGTGTGGTGTCATAGCTCACTGCAACCTCAAACTTTTGGGCTCAAATGATCCTCCCACCTTAGCCTCCTGAGTAGCTGGGACTACAGGCACACTATGATGCCTGGCTAATATTTCTGTTTTTAGTAAGGACAGGGTCTCACTCTTGCTCACGCTGGTCTTGAACTTCTGACCTCAAGCAATCCCATCACCTCGGCCTTCCAGAGTGCCAGGATTACAGGCATGAACCACCATGCCCGCCCTTGTTTTATTATTTATTTTTTTTATAAACCCATGTGAATGTATTTGAATTCTATTTAAGTTTGCTAGTTTGTTTTTCTTTCATGGAGCACTATTTCATTATGGCTATTTGTCAGCAGTGTGTATGAGTACAAATTATATGTTAAGGCCTCACTATCAGATGTTTTATATGATAACCCTGCTTTTGGAGGAGTGGTCAAATTGTGAGATGGATTAGCTCAGTAATTCCTTGAGTTACCCTAAAACTTTTAGGGCAGAATGGAATGGATTCTTTTCATCCTACAGAAACATTTAGTGATCTGGAGCAGTCATTTACAAATGCTACTACTTTACCCTGAAAAGATTAATACAATTTCCAGAAGTCCCTCTTTACCCAGAAGGATTTCTTACCATGCTATATTAAACTAAAGGATCTCTTTAAGGCTTGAAAGATTCTGTCATGTCCATGGTCAGCATTTGTTCATGAGACTGCTAAGCATATAAAAGAAATACTGGTTTTGAGGTATGTTTTGTTTTACAAAACAAAAAATTTTTGTAATGCAAAAGGCTAAGTTAAGTATTATAATACTAGATATAAG
This sequence comes from Lemur catta, assembly GCF_020740605.2. Classification (NCBI taxonomy): domain Eukaryota; kingdom Metazoa; phylum Chordata; class Mammalia; order Primates; family Lemuridae; genus Lemur; species Lemur catta. The sequence goes on from NC_059130.1 coordinate 79,565,871, forward strand.
TATTACATCTAAATAATAGTATTTAGATAGCTAGGAAGATAAATAGATCTAAAGAAACTTGGCAAGGGAGAAAATTAGTTTATAAAAATTACAAATATAAAACACCTTAAATGTAGGTATTCCCCCGTGTTCTGGGTTTTTTTCCTTTTCCCTTCTCTCGTTAAGTCAGCATCCATTGTGCTCTTTTTTATTTACAAAATTAACATAAGCCTAATGCAGAAATTTGGGGAAAGCACCAGAAAGTGCAAAGAAAATCATCTCATTCCAACAGCCCGAAGATAACAATGTTAATGTTTTTATGTATGTCCTTTCAGTAGTTTTTTCATGAATGTGTGCGTTTTTCTTCACAAAAATGATATATTACCCATACTACTTTGTAATCTGTTTCTTCACATTGTAAAGATTTTTCAATTTCAATAAACTTTTATAAAATTATTTTTAATGGCCGCAGAGTATTCCATGTTCATGTCATAATTTATGCAATTCCTTACTGTTTGGCATTTGTTTTTCCAATGAATGAGGAACATTTCTGATTTTTTTTACTGGAGAATTATCATTCTTGAACAGGAATCATATTGTAAATTTTGATACAAATGTACAGTCTTAGTTAACCAGAGTAAGGGAGAAGGAATGAAATCAAATAGCCCAAACCCAAGTTCAAACAAAACCTTGGTCAACTCCCAATTATCCTGGTGCAGATTAACTGTGGATAAGACACTGGAGGGACCTGAAACTACCCCTAGCTCTGTGATTAGGTCCCTGCTTATTAGTGCTGATTGCTGCTTCTCACATCCCAGGGCCTGGGAGTGAAGAGCAAAACTTTGAGACCAGGGTAGCTGCTGGAGAGAGGGTGCTGATTATGAGTATTGGGGAAAGATAGCGAATCTCTTTGGCACATGATGTCAGATAGTTGTCTATGTTATCAACTTGTCTTCCAGAAGTCTTCAAGGCAGGAAGGAGAAGCGTTTTAAGAAGGTGTAAGTAGGAAGCTCATTTATAATGGTCTTTTCTCCCCAGCTGAAAGGGAAAGGGATGTGGATAAGTTTGGAAAATGAGTAAAGTTACTAATTAGGAATGAGTAAAAGAATTCTGAACAGCACTGAGTACCCAAATTAGGCCTGGAATAATGCATTTATAGTTGAGCTAATCAGCATAAGTTATTCATTTCTATATCTTTTAGTTAATTATTAATAATTTATTTTTTGAGATAGAGTCTCGCCTTGTCGCCCAGGCGAGAGTGCCGTGGTGTCAGCCTAGCTCACAGCAACCTCAAACTCCTGGGCTCAAGCGATCCTCCTCCCTCAGCCTCCTGTGTAGCTGGAACTACAGGCATGCACCACCATGCCCAGCTAATATTTTCTATTTTTAGCAGAGATAGAGTCTCGTTCTTGCTCAGGCTGATCTCAAACTCCTGACCTCAAATGATCCTCTTGCCTAGGCCTCCCAGAGTGCTAGGATTACAGGTGTGAGCCATCATGCCCAGTCTCTGTATCCTTTTAAACAGAACCTAACATCTTAATGTTTAGTAAATATAGCAATGCTCTTAAAGGTAAGTCATTGATGAAGGAAGAATGTTATTTACTTTTCTAGAAAATAGATATTTTAAAGAAAAATATTTGTAAGATATTAAGGCTTACAAATCTTATAATTTCAAGATTTTAACTTGTTAAAATATGCTCTCATGTGCAAGACATTGTGCTAAACTCATAATATACTTTAAATGACTTAATCTTCACAACATATACCAAGCATCTTCCTGAAGCGTCATTAACCCCATTTTATAGATAGAGTCTCACAAAGGTTGAATGACTTGCCTACGGTCATGAAGTTACTGGTGAAGCCAGGATTTAAGCCCAGATCTACTAACTTGAAATCCTATATTCTTGAGAGAGACCTCCGTTAGCCTGCCTGCTATATGATGTTTACAACCATTTAATTCTCTGAAATATACTGCTAATGATTGTATAATAAGAGACTTTTCTTAATACGTTGTTTAATGTTTTCTGTAAGGATGGAATTATCTGACTATACTGAGCTCTTTTGCTTAATAGATACTTTGCTGGTTAAAAAAAACTTTTCAAACTTCTCAACTTTACATCATGTAAATGCCAAAATGTTTTATGAATATCAAGATGAGACTCAGCTAGAGCAATGATAATTGCCAAAAATCCAAAGATTTTTTTTGCTGCCTCCTCATCTGACATTTGCAGCATTTTCTGGACCAAAAGTCAGGCCAAGTCAGCTTTGAGGACTGTGTTTGAGAAGAGAGATGTTGGGTAGGATCCTGGCATCATACTCTGCTTACTCTTGCTGAGGTCAGTTAAGCTAGAGACATCTGTAGGTGGTGAGATTACAAGTGATTTTTCTTTTGGGTTATCTGAATTTTCTAATTTCTCCACAATAAACATGATTATTTGCATGCATTTATTTGACACAAATAACAACATGTGTAAAGTGGAACAAGGAACCCAAGAAAATCTTTTCTTCTCTTTCTCCTTTTCTCCTCAAAATACACTTAACCCTGACTTCTGCCATGATCCTGACACATGTAAAAGGACAAGATAGGATTAACACACGATACTAGGGGGTTTGGCATCCAAGCAGCATGACGGGAAAAGCACCGACTCTGGAATCCAGCAGACCTGGGTTTGCATTCGGTTTCTTGTCACTTACGTTGTGACTGAGCACATAACCATTCTGAACCCCTCTGTCTTCATATAAAGAGTTAATGACATGAAAAAGGTAATGTTGAGAGACTAAATGACATAGATAATAGTTGCCATTTATTGCATACCTTTTAAAGGGATAGAATGATGGCATCAGGCACTGGTCAGGCCCATCTGGAATATGGAAAAGGTTACACACCTTGTGCTTCAGTGTGGTGATACCTTGAGTAAAATGCCAGTGGGCTCAAAAGTGCCTTTTACATAAGGAAGATAAAGTGCTTTCCTTGGACATTGTTTACCTGTTTTTCTTATTTCCATTATTTTTATCCATATCTGCAGCTGCTCGGTATAATATATTTCAAAAATGTTTCTTCTTAAGAATTAGTCTTATTGGCCCTTTCACTCCTTTAAGACTTTCCTTATGTAAGGGAAGGCTGACATGTTGCAGATTTTGTTTTCGTTGCTTTTGAATCTGAAGTTCTCTGGAGATATTTATCTAATAAGCTTAGAAATTTTGCTGTGAGGTAGCTGATCAGTCTACTTTTAGCCTAAATTATGGTTAATTACAAGCAATCACTATGCATACAACAGAGTGTTGCTTTTAACCTGTCAATGTTATCAGAATATGCCAAGCATGTGGAGATTAAAACTTGAAAAATGATTAAGGTTAGAGCTATTTGGACTGCATATGCCAAAGAAAAACATTGTTTTACAAGAACACTTTAGATAGTGTGGTGTTTGGAACTTTTAATCATGTGAGCTAATTTTATATTTAAGAGGGAATGATTATAAAGCCTCAAGGTTCTATTTTTAATTTTCAGAAAAACCTTAAAATTTGACTAACATAAGATTATGAAATTTATTATTGCAACATAAGAAACGTTATGAAGAATGGCATGCCTTCTCTATGTGATTTGTGATGAGGCCAACTGTTGGAGTGAATGGTCTGAGACATGGCACAAAATGATTTTAATAGGTATATCAAGGCCAGGCATGATGGCTCATGCCTGTAATACTAGCACTTTGGGAGGTTGAGGCAGGAGGATCGCTTGAGCTCAGGAGTTCAAGGCCAGCCTGAGCAAGAGAAAAACCCAGTCTCTACTAAAAATAGAAAAATTAGCCAGGTGTTGTGTCATGAGCCTATAGTCCTAGCTACTCGGGAGGCTGAGGCAGGAGGATCGCTCAAGCCCAGGAGTTTGAGGTTGCAGTCAGCTATGACGATGCCACTGCAGTCCACCCAGGGTAACAGAGCAAGACTATGTCTCAAGAAAAAAAAAAAAAAAAGATGTATCAAGCGTTTAGAAAGATACTCAAAAGAAATGAATTTATTGTTTATTAATTCTCAAACATTTATTGACCTACTATGTACCTCTTCTGCTCTTGCTTTCCTACAATACAATCTCCACAGCAGCCAAAGTGATAAAAATTAAATGAGAACTTGTCACTTTTCTGCCAATTCTCCAGTGGCTTCCTGTTATGCTTCAAACATGCCAAACTGTTCCTGTCTCAAGGCTTTTGTACTTGCTCTTTCTTTTGCCTGGAGTGTCCTTCCCCAGGTTTTTACATGGCTTGCCTCCTCACTCATTCACGTCTCTGCTCTTACATTATCCCTCATCATCCTTTCTAACATACTGCCCCGGTCCTCCACTCTCGGAATCCCTATACTGTTTTACTTCTCTTTATAGTACTTACCGCTACCAGAAATTGTGTGTGTTTATTTATTTTCACTTTTCTGCCCTACTAGAATGTAAGCTTGATGTGGACGGGGACTTTGTCTTTGGATAGTGCTGTATCTTTAGTGCTTAGAACAATGCCTGAAACATAATCGTTCAAAAAAAATTTTTTTTAAATTAATGCTAACACTAGAATGGGTTAATAGGAATGTGGATTAATCTTAGATTAAATAGCCTTCTTTGGATACTGTAGTTTAGGAGTTGGCATCCAAGCATGGTTCTGACCCTAATTCTTATCTATAGGGAGTGCGTGAGGAAGTGAGCCTATGCTGATTCATTCAAGTCCTTGATGGTGTCAGTGCTTAGAACAGTGTGTAGTATAGCATAAGAATTTTATGAGCATTGAATTTTTTTACCTGGTAATGGGTGACTGATTGCTTAGAAGTGGTTCTTTTGTTTTTTTTTGAGACAGAGTCTCAGTCTGTTGCCCGGGCTAGAGTGCTATAGCGGCAGCCTAACTCACAGCAACCTCAAACTCCTGGGCTCAAGTGCTCCTCTTGCCTTGACCTCCTAAAGTGCTGGGATTACAGGCTTGAGCAACCGCACCGGGTCTATCTGAGATATCTTTATTACCTTTTCATTTCTGAAGCGCAGTGTCATTAGATATAGGATGCATGGTTGAAAGTTCTTTTCTTTCAACACTTGAAAATATGTGTAGAAACAGAGGTCAGAGTGATATGATTACTGCTTTGAAGATGGAAGGGGGCCACAAGCCAAGGAATGCACACAGCCTCTTGGAAGGAAGCTGGAAAAGACCAGGAAACAGATTTTCTCCTAGAGCCTCCAGAAGGACACAGCCCTGCTAACACCATTTTTTTTTTTTTTTACATCAGCCTCAAGAGTCAGGACCTGCTAACACTTTTACTTTATCTCAGTGAGATTTATTTTAAACCTCTAGAACAAAAGATAATAAATTTGTATTTTTTTTTTTTTTTTGAGACAGAGTCTCAATCTGTTCCCTGGGCTAGAGTGAGTGCTGTGGCGTCAGCCTAGCTCACAGCAACCTCAAACTCCTGGGCTCAGGTGATCCTTCTGCCTCAGCCTCCCGAGTAGCTTAGACTACAGGCATGCGCCACCATGCTCGGCTAATTTTTTTGTATATATTTTAGTTGTTTGGCTAACTTCTTTCTATTTTTAGTAGAGACGGGGTCTCGCTCTTGCTCAGGCTGGTCTCGAACTCCTGAGCTCAAACAATCCGCCAGCCTCGGCCTCCCAGAGTGCTAGGATTACAGGCGTGAGCCACCGTGCCCGGCCTGTATTGTTTTAAGACACTAAATTTGTGGTAATCTAGTGCAGCAATAATAGGAAACACATATAGGCCTTGAAACCTCATTCCACATGCGGCTACCCATATGGGCACAGGAGTCAAACTTCCTACATTCAGATTCTACCCTCTGCCACTTAATGTGCTATGTGACCTTGGACAAGATACTTCATCTCGCTGAGACTGTTTCCTTATCTATAAATCGGGGATGAAGTAATAATACTCAACTACCCATTAAAACATTTCTACTTATATTTCTTTAGGACCTATATGTGACATTTTACAAATTATTATGTTTTTTTCCTTAAATAATACTTTATTTTTTAGAGTAGTTTTAGGTTCACAGAAAAATTAAATAGAAAGTACAGAGCTTTTCCCCTACCCCACATATGCATAGTCTCCCCTATTATCAACATCCCCCAATAGAACAGGACATCTTTTACAATCAATAAGCCTACACTGAGACATCATTGTCACCCAAGGCCCATAGTCTACATTAGGGTTCACTCTTGGTGTTACAACATTCTATGGGTTTGGACAAATGTATAATGACATGTAGCCACCATTATAGTATCATTCAGAGTAATTTCACTGCTCTAAAAATCCTCTGTGCTCTGCTCATTCATCCCTCCTCACCCCCACCCTGGCAACCTCTGATCTTTTTATTGTCTCCATAATATTTGCTTTTTCCTGAATGTCATATAGTTGGAATCATATAGTATGTAGCCTTTTCAAATTGGCTCCTTTCACCTAGTAATATGCATTTAAGTTTCCTTCATGTCTTTTCGTGGCTTGATAGCTCAGTTCTTTTTAGCACTGAATAATATTCCATTGACTGGATATACCACAGTTTATCCATTCACCTACTGAAGGACATTTTGGTTGTTTCTAAGTTTTGACAATTATGAATAACGCTGCTATAAACATCCATATGTAGGCTTTTGGGTGGACGTAAGTCTTTGATTCCTTTGGGTAAACACCAAGGAGTGTGATTGCTGAATCACATGGTAAGAGAATGTTTAGTTTTGTAAGAAACTGCCAAGCTGTCTTCCAAAGTGTCTGTACCGTTTGCATTCCCACCCATTTTGCAATCAGTGAGAGTTCCTGTTGCTCCACATCCTCGTCAGCATTTGGTGTTATCAGTGTTCTGGATTTTGGCCATTCTAATAGGTGTGTAATAGTATCTTGTTGTTTTAATTTGCATTTCCTTGATGACATATGATATGGAACATCTTTTCATATACTTATTTGCCATCTGTGTACTTTTTTGGAAAGGTGTCTGTTGTAGTCTTTGGCACATTTTTTAATTGGGTCATTTGTTTCTTATTGTTGAATTTTAAGAGTTCTTTATTTTGGATAACAATTTTTTTTTATTAGATATGTCTTTTGCAAACATTTTTTCCCAGTCTGTGGTTTATGTTCTCATTCTCTCGACAGTATCCTTTGCAGAGCAGAAATTTTTAATTTTAATGATGTCCAGCTTGTCAATTCTTTCTTTCATGAATCATGCCTTTGGTGCTGTATCCAAAAATTTGTTGCCAAACTCAAATCATCTAGATTTTCTCCTATGTTATCTTCTAGGAGTTTTATAGTTTTGTATTTTACATTTAGGCCTGTGATTCATTTTGAGTTAATTTTTGTGAAGGGCATAAGGTCTGCATGTAGATTTATTTTTTGTATGTGGATGTCCAGTTATTCCAGCACCATTTGTTGAAAACTCATCTTTATTTTTAAACTTATTCCTCCCTCATTCCTTATGGCAGGGGAAATAGCAGCATGTCTACCAAGAAAGAAACCCAAAAGTTGTCTTTCATGCCATTTTCTCCCTACATTCAATGGATCATCAAACTTTTAAATTCCACCTCATAAATACTTTGAAATCATTTCTTCATCCTCATTGAAACTCTGCTATTTCAGGCCCTTGACTATCTCTCTTCTAGGATTCTGTGATAAACTCCTGCCTTGGCTACCTGGCCAGAGTCCCACCTTCCTCTCATTCATCTTTCCTGCTCTTACCAGAATGATCTTTCTGGAAAGCAAATCTGATCATCTCTATCTCTTGCTTAAAACCCTCCAGAAGTTACACTTACTTCATTTACGGAAAAATGAAGAGGAGTATCGCAACAGACACTCAGCACTGAGATTAAATATGTTAGTAATTTGCCATATTTGTTTCAGATTTCTCTTATTTCTCTGCAGAAGTAACAGGTTATAAACATAAGTATTCCTTAGCAAACAGAAAAAAAAAAAAAAGGACACAAGTAAAGCTCCACCCCCTCCCAAACCTTCCAGTAAACACTAACCCGAAGTTGGTGCAGAAAAGTCTTTTTACTCATTTGTCTCCCGTACTAAACAGCCGGGGCCTTAAGGTGTACTTTTGTTGTGATTTCTCTTTTTCTGGAGTGTAGCACAGGACTTGATAATAAATGCTCGTTGAACACCTGGTTGAATAAACTAGCCTCAGCTCGAGTGACTTTAACGTGCCACCTTCTAGAGCAACTCTTTCCATTTTTCAGAAGCTCTGACTGTCACTCTTACTTTAATGGAAATGTGGTCCTTCTCTGAGAAGGGCTGAGATTATTGTGGGGGCAGAAAAAAACAAAGGACAGAACAAATTTTGGAATCAAACTTACAAGATATGTGCCTTTCAGCAATTACTTAATCTCCCCAGATGTTTAATTTCCTCTTTTATAAAAATGAGGCTAATAATACTCATTTAGCAGGGGTTTTCTGAGGATTAAATTAAATAACAAATGGGAATGTGCCCTTTCTGGTGGAATAGGTGCTCAATTAATGTTACCATTCCCATAAAAATAATTAAGTATTTTATCTTCTCGTTTTTCTTTCTCAGACTTTTCCCCTGGCAGGCTTTGTTGATTACTCTCTTTCCCCATTTCCGTGTTCATTTGCACCAAATGTCCTTGCACTCACTGCATGTCCCCAGCCTGGAAGGGAGCTCCATCACACACTGCCTGTCCTTAACCCAAATACCCTTCCCAGGTCTGGCTCCGTCCAGTCCTGACTATTCCAGCTTTCTTATCCTCTTTTCCTCGTTAAACATAGGTCAGACATCATTTAGCATCTGTGATATACTCGCTCTAGTATGTTAGCGTTGTCTTTGCCATTCTATTTGTTCCTTGAAGGCCAGGGCTATCTTACAGTTTTCTGTTATTTTCCACACTTCTCAGCACTAGCATGGGAGACAGAGTGACATGGACACGGATTGCCTTGTTCATGTCCTTGTTCTGCCACTTGCTAACAACGTGATCTTGATCAAGTAATTTAACTTTTCTAAACCTTGGTTTCCTTAACTGTCAAGTGGGAGTCATAATACTACCTACCTTATGGCATAGTTCTGAGAATTAGGATTAACAAGGCATTTCTGTGAAGCGTCTGGTATTGCACTTCTCCGCAAGAGTTCAATAAATGCTAGGCATCATTTTTATTATTATCCATTAAAAGTGACTTGTTATGTGGCTTATTAATGTTAGTGCTACTTTTATTCTTTTCCTATTGCTGTTGTAACAAATGACCACAAACTTCCCTGGCTTAAAGCAATACAAAGTTACTATTTTATTAAAGTCTGGAGGTCAGAAATCTAAACTGGGTCCTACTGGGCTACAATGAAAGTATTCACAGGGCTGTGCCCTTCGGAGGCACTCGGGAAGAATCTGATTTTTGCTTGTCTCTTGCAGCTTCTGGAAGCTGCCCGCATTGCTTGGTTCATGGCCACATATTACTGGGACCTCTGCTTCCATTGTCACATATCTTTCTCTGAGTCTCACATTCCTGTCTCCCTTTTTCACTTGTAAGAACCCTTATGATTACCTTGGGCCTACCCAGGTAAAGCAGAGTAATCTCCCCACCCAAGAGTCTTAATGTAATCATAGCTGCAAAGTCCCTTTTGCCATGTACGATACTATATTCAACGGTTCTGGGAATTAGGACATAGACATCTCTGGGGGGCATTTATTCTGCCTACCATACTAATCAAGTCAAACTCATTCATTTATTCCACAACCATTGACTTATATCACCTACTCCGTGTCAGGCCTTGCTTTAGTCTGTGGGCTTGCAAGCACAGATAAAAATAATACCTGGGCCTCACATTGCCTTCCTTCTAGTGGAGAAACTGTTGGCAGTGGATCTATCTTACAATAGTATTTCCAAAAATTTTGAGGGAAAAGGAGAATATCTCATGTTTAACAGTTACCTAAGACTTAATGCTCTTTTGATCGGTGGAGAAGCTGAAAATCGATGTAGCACAGTATTTGTTAGGTTGTGCCTACCCCAGACTTGGGTGTGTGAGTACATGCCAATTAAGTCGAGGTATTCTTAAAATTTCTCTCCCAATGAGAAACCAACAGAAACCAGACATAAAATTTTAAAGTGGGAAAGAGAACATGGAAAGACAACATTGCTTTTCATTTCTGTTTAGCATGCAGGTTACACGTGTATATTGCAAAGACTAGGGGGAATGGTTTACTTTGAGCATCATCTACCCAATGGGTAATCTTATCCATTTACCTTCTACCCAGTAGAACAAACACACAGATTTTTGGTCTTTATTTTTCCAGCGTCCATGCTTTCCATGATCAATTTCCAGGGTAATCAGAGGCACCATCACATGCTATTCACAGGAATAGGAAATGAGAGGGTGAACACAGGAATGGGAAGTACTTGCAGAATTCTCAGATATATGGGCTTTGGTTGTCAAAGCAAAATTCAGGAAAAGAGAACAAACGAAAAATAATATTTCCAGGTGTCAAATCAATCATGTCTTTAATCATGTTCCTTTCTCAGAAATGAACAAAAATTAACCTTCTACAGATAATTTCCTATCTAATAAGTTTATCTGACTCCTTTGAACTCAAACTTTCCCTCCAAGCTTTTTTTCTCCTCCATAGTCTTCCTCTCATATGACAGCTAAGAAGTGGGCTAATAACATTAGAAGAACAAAAGCTAAAAAGTTTTTCTCTCTTTTCCAGTACTTGGCAACATGTCATATTGTTGTGGTTTTGGTTGTTGGTTGGGTCCTGGGCTTTTTTATACTTTGCCTTCTTTAGTTCAGAAAGGACCATTAATGGCTGGAATGGCCTTAAATGCAAGAGGTTCACTCTAGCTGCCCTTTTGTTTATTCATTACTTTAAAAGTTGGGATCTTTGTTGAGTCACTTTGGTTCATAGAGATTATCTGGCTCATTTTGTGAAGATTACACTGACATTCTATCATTCAACAAATATTTATTGGGTACCTTCTTTGAGAAAGAGGCACCGTAGGGTGGGAAGTAGGGAAGGAAAGTAACATCTACTAAGTTTCAGTATGTACATGCACTGTGGCCGTTTATGCTTATTTAATTTTCCTAAGAAGTATAAGTCATTATCCCTAGAGGTTTTCAGTATGGAAAACTGATTTCTTCATCCATGCCAGCTCCAACTGCCTGTCTTGTCACTGTGTTGAGAAGGATTGCAAGACTGAGCTCAAGTGTGAGGGGAATGAGAGGTGGGACCAATACATACTGTCTGCTGTAAGTGTGAGAGAGGAGAATGGTGACATACATGCTGCGTAAATGTTTATTTCTTCATTAAACTCTTCCTGAATACCAACCACGTACTTAGAGCCATGAAGACACATGTGGATGTAAATGCAACACAGGACGATACAAGGCTAATGCCAACAGAGGACCACAGACACATTGTACAAAAGAAGTGTAGAGTAATTGCTCTGGAACAGTCAGCGAAGGCATCAAGGAACAGTTGTTACATAAACTGAGCCTGGTGTATCAGTCAAGGTGTGATCAGGGAAGCAGAACCACATGAGTTACAGAATGAGGAATTTATTATAGCAATTAGAATTACATAGTTGTGGGAGGTTCTGGGGAAGTAAGGTCCAGAAAGGAAAGAAGAAATATCAGAAATAAAATCACTAGCTAACGACCCCACCCCCACCCCGCCCCAAACCACTGGCACTAGTGGATGAGTGGGAGGAGCTTGCAAGGGAAATCTGACAAGCCAGGGTTACCCAGCTGCTGGCTGGGACCACCAAGGGGAACTCTTGGAGAAGCCTGTAGGAGGCGGTTGACTCTGCATCTGGTGGGTGGCTGGAGGAGTTGCTGGCCTTCAGGACCCGCAGTTGGGAAGAAGAGGTGGTCTCAGAACAGGGGGGAGTAAGGACCAGTTTGAACCTCTTAGCACCTCTGCTTTTGTCTCTCTCATTTTTTAATTTCAGAATATTACAGGGGTACAAACATTTTGGTTACATAAATTGCTTTTGTACCATTTGAGTCAATGTTATAAGTGTGCCCAGCACCCAGATAGTGTGCATTGTACCTGTTAGGTGTGAATTTGCTTTTGTCTCTTGCCACATCTAATCAAGACGTTAACTTTCCAGAACTCTCACAAATTTCTCTTTTGGTCAACTCAAACCTGGACTCACACAGGAAAAGAGATCCTGGAAAATGTGGTTCCAGCTTAGCCAAGTTGACACTGAAACCATCACACCTTGAAAAGTAGGACAAATTTGCACAAGAGAAGAAGGAGTGAACATAGCATGTGGGGAAGTCTTGTGAGCTAAGGCTTGGGGGTAGAATGAGTACGTTATTGTTTAGGAAACCATGGGCACAGTGAAGGGCTCATGCTGGAAGATAGTGGAAGATAAGGCTGGAAGCAAAGGTTGGAGTCATTACTTAATTAATTAACTTATTCATTATTTATTAATTGAGCACATATTGTCTATCAGGCACTGTAGAATATGCTAGGGGTATAGTGATGAATAAAAGAGGCAGATTTTGGAAGGTTTTGATGAATGCTGGACTAAAATCTTTGTTCAGTTTTTGATCTATCTATTGAGATCTGTCTAACTATAGTAGACTCTTCCATTTGGAACAACTGGTCAGTTGAATTTCTGCCCTTAATTCAACCCAACCAACACGTAAGCTCCTTCTCTGTACAAACTCCTCGCAGGCACACTAATGTTGTCCTCTCAAACTGTGAGACACGGCTGCACCAGATAATATTGGTTAGAGTAGAAATACTGAGTCACTTCCTTTCCTGCCAATTTTCTAGAATGGTTTGTGCCTACGTTTTTTTATACCCTATTTTTACTGTATGTGCCCACATTTTATTTTGTACCATGATGTTCTCATTCCAAAGCAAAATTCCTCCATTAGGCACTCAAGTGAGCCAAACTATTATAATTATAAATTAATACATGCAGATGAAATTGCCAAACCCCCCAATTTTTTTTGAAACAATTGTTATTTCAGTATTCTATGAAAATGTTGATTCCTATCAGTTTATCTTGAGGAATATGTGGGCTCTGTGCTAGGAAACTGTAGCACAGCTTAGCATCGTGCCTCATGCTGTGCATATGAGATCTCATTTAACCCTCACAAAAGCCCTAGAAGGTAGGTACTATTATTGGCCCCATTTTGTGGGAAAAGGAAAATGAGACTTAATGAGATTAAGTAATTTTGCCAGGATTATATAACTAGTAAGAGGCTGAACTAGGAACCAACTCTTCTTAACCACTCCACTGACAATAAAGGAGCAGCCAACTTGGCAACTAGTGCCTTAAAGACTCCTCCAGGTGATTCAGGAGGAATATTTTCTAGGCAGAGAAGGTGTCTAAAAAATATCACTCATAGTCTCTTAATAGATACAATTTGAGAATAAAGCATCTGTAGAAGGAAATCTGCAAAGCAAAGGGAGAACTTAGAAGTCTTTAGGCTGCACTACAGCGGTGAAAATTGGCATCCAAGCACGTCCTCTAGACTTCAAGATGCAGACGCCTGGGTGTCAACTCCTTGTGATACTGGGATAGCCTTGAGCATTGTGTGGTGGGTACTTTTTTCTTCAAAACTAACCCCCAAGCTTGCTGTTGGATAATGTGGATATGTTGCCATTCCTGCTAAATAAGGAATGTAATGGGGATCTCGTGGCATGGCGTGTGTGCGTGTGTATATGAGAAAGAACAGCGAATCTTCACAGAAGAAGAACTGAACAGAAACAAAGAATATCTAACCTTGGAAGGGTTTGCCATGGGGTCAGTAGCATCTCCCTTGTTTCACTTCTGTTTTACCACGTCCTGCTGCCCAGATCCTTACTGAGGTGTTTCTATCAGCTTGACAGACTCCATATTCCTTGATACAGGACACATTGTCCTCACTCTGCTGCATCTAGTAATAGATTTCTACATTGATTTTTAGGTTACCAAGTGGCATCACATTTTCCCGGGCTTAGTGAGGTATGCAATTGGTGGTGTTGCAGGGGAGAGGGTGTACAGGTCTGTGACCCAAGCGCAAGGTCTACGACCAATGGGCTGCCTTCTTTGCAGCACAGACTATCCAAACCAAATGTGACAAATGGGCAGAATCTCATAAGTATTCCAGCTCTTCACTTCCCTAGTTTGATTACATTGTACTGGATGGCATTTGGAACTTGGTTCAGGGTGCATATAGTTGAATTATGCAATTTGCTGACATGCAATTAACTGGAGTAGCAACACATTCAATCTAATGGGGGCCAGACAGAGACTGCATAATTCTTGGGAGCACAAGCTGATTATGCAGTTAAGTGATATGCACTTAAGAGAAGTGCACCACATCTATCTGATCCCATTTCTTCCAATAGATTCCGCACGGCACTTTACCCCAGTCTCTCTGCTTTTATGGTCAAACATATTCTAACCTGTGTCTGCTTGAAATGAGAACCTTACAATTCATATGTAGATTTGGGATTCATTTCTTTTAAAAATCAATCTTTTAAAATCATAACTCTAAGATACACAAACGGGTAGGGAAATTGGAAAGGAAAGGGGGCAAATCTGGGGTTTGATATGTCTGGGTCTTGGGGTTACAGAACAACACCTGAACTGTACAATTTAGGATGCTTTGGTTTAGTTTCTCTGGGAGTGGGAGGGTGATGGTTAGGAAGTTGTGTTTCAGTTGCAAACGTGAAGTGCATGAAAAGATTTCTTTTTAAAAGCAAAGGCCTTTGTACTCTTTTTTTTTTTAACTTGAAAATGGATATTGTAGAAAGGGGCCCTTTTACGAGAAACTCCAATTAAATGACATTCATTGAGTATAGCCAGTTTTAAGTTACTGTGATGATGATGGATTGTTAATTTAATTTGGCAGATTTTACTGTTTGGCTGTATGCTTGCTGCATGCCCTGGATTGACCTAAATCCTTTGGGGGACCCCAAGAAATATAAAATATGGCTGCCTGTCCTCAGCCTCCTTGGGAGGTCATGACCCATGCATACACAGTAATCGAGGAACAATGAAACACAGCATATGATTAGGTGTCAAATGTGGCTGTTAAAGAGAGTAAGGGGTAAAAGAAATCGGAGAAGTGGATAATGAACTGGCTAGAGTTTTTCATCACTAGAGGGAGACAGAGGGAGAAGCGAGCATCAATGCTTTACGCGTATTAGATCAATCAAATAATTCTGAAAAGGCATTACTATCCCCAATTTACAGATGAGGAAACTGAGGCTCAAGTTAAGGAACTTGCCTATGTTCCACACGTAGTAGGAAACAGTCAGAATTTAGAAGGCCTGTCTGTCTCCACGATTCCTCCTTGGTGGTGTTCAAGCAAGAGGCCGTGGCAGATGGGCGGTGGAGATTCTGACATTTCCTGGGAGAATTAACTGCAGGACCGTCATGTTCTCGCCCAACCCTGGGGTCCTGTGGTCTGGAAAGATTTTGAGGAGCAGGTGGCAGTTGTTGTCTCAGTTTAGGGGGGAACTCCTTTTTACCTAAGAGAAGAGACACCAGCCTCATACATGCAGCTTTTCTGAGCTGAATAACTTTCTGCAAGTTCAGCAAAACCAAACGTGGTGACTGAGCAAAGAACAGAGTAACTCAGCATTTGGGACTGGCATTGTGGGCCAGGAAGAAAGAATGACAAAGATTCACAGAGTCACACAATCATCAAATTCTTTTTCCCTAAAGGAGAACCTGCTTATGGCTTGCCAGGAATAGGGAGCCAGATATGACTGGGACCAGCTGAGACTGAACTGGTACCCATCTTAGATTTGTATAAAAGCACTTTAAGCCTGTTAACAACTTACTCCCCAACTGTATTAGTTTTCTGCTGTTGCACAACAAATGATCACAAACTTAGAAGCTTAAAATAACACCTATTCACTATCTCATGGTTTCTGGGGATCTGTACATGCATGGCCTAGCTGTTCCCCTGCTCACAATCTCACAAAACTGCACTCAGGTGCCAGCCAGGACTGCATTCTCACCTGGGGAGAGACTACTTCCAAGCCCATGCAGAAGGTTAGCAGAATTCAGTTTCTTACAGCTGTAGGACTCCAGGTGTCTTCTTTCTTAGGTGTCAGTGTGCTTTTGGAGAGCATTTTATAGTTTGCATATGCTTTGCAGTCTAAAATTAGCCACAGACATGCTCCTCCTACTCTTAGCTAAGGATTCCACCATCAAACAGTTGCCCAGGCTGGGCGTGGTGGCTCAGGCCTATAATCCTAGCACTTTGGGAGGCCAACGCAGGAGGATCACTTGAGGCCAGGAGTTTGAGACCAGCCTGAGCAACACAGCTAGACCCTATCTCTACAAAAAATTAGCTAGGTGTGGTGGCATGTGTGGATAGTCCCAGCTACTTGGGAGGCTGAGGCAGGAGGATCACATGAGCTCAGGAGTTTGAGGTTGCAGTGAGCTATAACACCACTGCACTGTAGCCCAAGCGACAGAGCGAGCCCCTGTCTCAAAACAAAAACAAAAACAAAAAATAGTTGCCCAAACCAAAATCCTGAAAGTCACCCTTGATTCTTTTTGATTCCTCAACACATCTGCAAATCTTATGGGCCACACCTCCAAAATAAATCCTGACTCCACTAACTAGTTTCCATTTCACAGTCTGGCCAAGCCACCATCATCTCTTACCCAGCCTCCTGCAACAACCTTCTTACTGCCCTCCCCCTCTCCCTCTAGTCCTCCCCAAACCCATTCTCCACTGAGTAGCCAGGGAAGTGAAAGCTCATGTCACTCACTCCCTTACTCAAAATCTTCCCATGGCTTCTCATTGTAATTACAATAAAATCCAAACTCAAATCCCCCCATTATCTGGTCCCTGTTACCTCTCTGATTTTTGTCTCCTACCACTCTTCCCCTTGGTCATCCTTGTCTGCCCATAGTCTTTGCACTTACTTGTCCCTCCATCTGGAATTCACTGTCCCTAGACCTCCACATGGCTGGCTACTTTTCATTATTCAGGTCTCAGGTTAATGTGATCACTTTACAGAGAACATCTCTGACTACTTCTTCAAAGTAACAACCACCTCTCAACCAAAAATCACCTTCATTCCATTACTCAATTTACTTTTTCTTTTTTTTCCTTTTTTTTTTTTTTTGAGACAGAGTCTCACTCTGTTCCCCGGGCTACAGTGCCGTGGGGTCAGCCTAGCTCACAGCAACCTCAAACTCCTGGGCTCAGGTGATCCCTTTGCCTCAGCCTCCCGAGTAGCTGGGACTACAGGCATGTGCCACCATGCCCGGCTAATTTTTTCTATATATATTTTAGTTGTTTGGCTAATTTCTTTCTATTTTTTTAGTAGAGACGGGGTCTTGCTCTTGCTCAGGCTGGTCTCGAACTCCTGAGCTCAAATGATCCACCCGCCTCGGCCTCCCAGAGTGCTAGGATTACAGGCATGAGCCACCATGCCCAGCCTCAATTTCCTTTTTCTTGTAGCACTTACTACTGTCCAAAAATATCGTCCTTCCTTCCCTGCCCTTTCTTCTTTTCCTCCTTCTCCTTCTCCTACTCCTTCTTCCTCTCTCTCCCTTTCATTCATTCATTCATTTTCTCTCTGTCTCCTTACTAATGTGTCTACTTTTTAAATGATTATTGCGTTCTCTTCTTTCTAGAATGTAAGCTCCATGTGGAACTTTCAGCACTGTGCCTGGCATATAATAGATGTTGAATAAGAATATGTGGAATAAATACATGAACCTTGTAAGAAGTGCATTAAAAGGATTAATAATTCCCATTTTAATTAGCCATATTAGGTCACTTTCCAAAAATGAAAATTTTGTCCAATATTTAGTCATGAAATCTCCATGTTTTATACATTTTTGTTGCCTCAATAGTCACTGGTATACGGTCCCAAGGAAGAGGATAGAGAAATGGTTAGGGAGTCGGAATCCTGACTCTGCTGTACAGTGTGTGACCTTGAGCAGTTATTTAACCTCCCTGAAGCACAATTTCCTCGTATGTAAAATGGGGACAAAAATAATACTTGCCTTATAGGGTGATGAAAATCACATCAAACAATATAGGTAAAGCCTGTAGCTCAATGGTTGACATATATCAAAGGCAATAGATTTTCTTCATTTTTCTTCTTTTACTTTTGACTCCTTTTTCTTTTTCTAGATATTCAATTAATACTTGAGCTAAATTATTGACCTTTCTATAGTTTTCAAACTGTTTTAACAAGTCATCTTATTTCTTTTCAGTTTCTTTAGTCCCAAGCGGGGCTTCTTTCTTGACTTCAAGCACAAATGTGAGCGGCATTCACTCCCCAGTGATAGCAACCTTGGCTCACTGAAAGGTGCTTACGTTCTTCCTTCTAGCCTTCAGTGAACTTCCTGGTCTTGGGCTAAGTCCCTGATGAGGAGGATGGAGCTGCCAAGCCTGGCTGAGGTTTTGTCTTCAGTGGTGAGCAGAAACGCTTGGTCTTAGGCCGTTTCCAGAGAGTCCGGCTGCTTGCTAGATTGTGAGAATCCTTCTTACTGTGCTTGCTTTCGAGTGGAGAGAGCGCCCCCTTTCTCCTCTTTTACCCTCTTTCTTATTTCCTTTCTCTTTCTTCTCTTTTCCCAGTCACTGCTGTCCTCCCTCTTCAGCTTCCCCCTCTACCTCAGCATTCTCCCTCTAACTGAAATCCTTCTGCCTCTGACTCTCTTTGTAAACAGCAATCAGAAGCAGGGTTGCCGACTGGCAAACAGGAGTCAGGCAGGCCCATGTTCACATCTTTCTTTTTGCTTACTAGCTTTGGGACTTTGAGCAAATTCCTTCATTCTTGGTGCCTCTGTTTCCTCATTGGTAAAATAAGAATAATACAATATTAATAGTGTCTACCTCACAGTTTAGTGTTCTTGTGAAGATTCAAGAGACAATCCATGCATATTGATGAATATTTACATAGGTACCTAAAAAATACTAGTTTTATCTCCCATCTCCATGTCCCACCCAAATGGCCAGATTTGAATTTCACTTCAAAAATAAGAGTCGAACTGATGCTCATAGCAGCTCTACTCATAATAGTCAAAGCTTAGAAGCAACCAACATGTCCAGCAACAGGTGAATGGATAAACTGTGGTCATAGCCTCGCCACACAGTGGAATATGACTCAACAATAGAAAGGAATGGAATGAACTATCAATGACTCTCAAAGACATGCTGAGTGAAAGAGGTTACACACAAAAGAGTTCATCCTGTATGATTCTATTTATATGAAACATGAGAAAAGAAAAATCTTATCTATAGTGATAGACAGCAGACCAGTGTTACCTAGGGGTAGAGGCGGGAATTGACTGGTACAGATGAATGTTTTTGGATGACGGAAATGTTTTATACCTTGGTTATGGTGGTGGTTACATGGGTATATGACTTTGTCAAAGCTCATGGATATATACGATTAAAGTGAGTGCATTTTATTGCATGTAAACTATACCTCAATGAAGTTGATTTAGAGAAATAGGAATCAAGAGAAAATGACAATTTGGATAAGCCACACTTGAGAGTGCCTGTTAATGCTGATTTTTCCTTTATTACCTATTATCTAAGGAAACAGGAAAAAAAATTTTCTGTTGTACAGATATTCCAGTAAGAGGTATTGGCCACTCCTTGGAGTGAGGGGGAGTTTTGAGTGTAGTGTTATACTTTCACGGTTTGGGAAGGAGAAGGTCTGTTGTGTCCCATCAGCTTTGATCCTTTGTTCCCAGAGGGTTTGCGATGTGTTATATTACTTTATAAAGCCTCCTCGCGTTCTGCCCATCTTCTTTCACTACTCCTCTTTCCCCTTTCATTGTCTTCCTTTCTTTGTAATCCTTTGCCTGCCAAGCTCTGTGAGTTTCTGAATCACAGAAAAACAGATCACCTCACATTAATCTGAAAAGCCAGGTTCAAACAGGAAAAATAAGCAGGAACATTTCAGGCAATTGTCTTGAGATAATCCAAACTAAACTGCTACTTTTTACCTTGTTCTCATAGTAATCCGGGTTCCTTGTCTGTGCCAGTGGAGAAACATAGCGAGTTCCTGAGAGTTTGGAGTTTATAGGTCAGAAAAAAAGTTTACAAAATATGTAAATACTTTGGAATCAGTTCTAATAAGCAAATTTTAGAAAGAAATTATAGACATTTTATAATAAAAGATTAAAACAATGTAGAACTACATAGAGTAAAATATAATATGCCTTTTTCAATTTACTAATATGCTTAAAAATCTTTTCATGTTTGCACATATATTAAGTTGAATCATATGAAATCGCTATTTCTTTAGGTCAACAGCAGTAAAGAATTGGCAGTTTCATATGGTTAACCTAACATATCTACTCCAATATTAATGGCTACATAGTATTGCATTGTATAGTTATGCCATAATTTTTTTAACCATTCCCCTATTGATGGACATTTAGATTGTTTTCACTTTATTTTGCTAATACAAACAAAGCTGTACTAAAATAGAAATAGAAATAATATTAGTGCATAATATGTATATATATCTTTGCATATACATGTATATATCTTTGTGTGTGTGTATATATCTTTGTATATATGTATCAGTATTTCTGTAGAATAGATTTAATAGATTCCTAGACATGTAACTGGGGGCCAAGGGGGTTATACATTTTACATTTTGATAATTAGTGCCAAAGTGTCCTCTAAAATGACTCTAACAATTCATACTCTTAGAGTGTCCTTTCTCCTCAAAACTCTCAATAATCTGATGGGTAACTTGGTTTTTGAAACATTTTGAAATTAGTTATTTTATTCAGCAAAAGGCGCAAGAAAGACCTAGGTATGGCCAGCA
This sequence comes from Lemur catta, assembly GCF_020740605.2. Lineage (NCBI taxonomy): Eukaryota > Metazoa > Chordata > Mammalia > Primates > Lemuridae > Lemur > Lemur catta. Next base: position 79,586,587 of record NC_059130.1, read on the forward strand.
CCGTGCTCAGCCTGGGAAGTAAACATGTGTGTAACTAATGTGGTCACTGCCTTCACAGTGTGTATATTCTGATTGGTGAGACAAGACTAATGCACACACACACACACACACACACACACACAGTGGCAGTGATTTCTGTGTCATAATTACTAATCATCTCCTGCAAGATTAACTGAAAATACACTGTCTATACTGAAGGTCCATTGGAGTCAGACAGAACTGAGTGGCCTTTCCCGTTGCTCCACTGACTATGTGCTTGACCCAAGGTTTCTCTATATGTAAAATGGGGATAATAATAGGAGTTTCTTTATGGGGTGGTTGTGAAGATTAAAAATACAGTGCCTGGCACCAAGGAAGAGCTCCATGAATGTTAGCTACTGCCATTGCCTTCATTCCAAGAGCACATGCCAGCTTCAGGGGCCTATTGTCATCCTTCTTATGATGTGGCACTAAGCGCTGAATACAGAATGTTTCTTATGTGGCATGTCTAAGCCCTGAGGAGGTAGGGTCTATGCCCTCCTCATTTTGGACGTTGCATTTCTATTAGTACAACCTGGTTGCTAGGGTTTCTGCTCTAAAGTCATTTTATTCTAAGAACTTTAAACATTCTCCAATAAGAGGATTGCTGATTACTTTTTCACAAAACCCCAATTCTTGATTGAAGAAGGGCCATTTCAATTACCACCAATGTATTTTAGAAAGAAGATGGAAAGGCGAAACACTGTAGATATTTTTAGCCAAAAATAGAATGGTGCAAAGTTAAGCCAAGGAGATGTTTACCCATATCAGACAAATTTGCTGCATTTATTAGTAATGTTTCAGAAAATACTGTTTTCTTCCAGGTATGTAAATTTTGTGTTCACTGTGGTAGCATAAGCAGGTGGGTGGAAAAGTGTCTGGTCCATTATGCACGACCATGAAAGTACTGTAGTCCATAAACCTACAGCTTCCTACTCCAGTGCATTTATTAAATCTGTTCCAATTAATTGCCCATTCGGTGCTCAGGTGGCTGTAGCAACTATTGCTCAACGGAAACTGTGAAGAAAGATCACAGAAACATAAACAATTGACATTCTAACAAGAGGGCATTGTCCCCACAGGAAACTCATTAGGAAGAAGGACTTTGGTGCATATAAATCACTGTTGGAAGGAGGCATCTCCACCGGCTGCTGAGGAGACCCTGACAACGTGGACAGCTCTGGATTGACAGGCAGCTGCAAGGAAATGCTAAAATGCCACTTAGATGCAGTGCTGAAACCATTGCAGCTCCCTCAGACCCAAGATTTTCTGTGTTAGGAGTCCATTGGCATAATTATTTGTATCAGTAAGTGATTCATAGGCTACCTGTTCTCCCCCAGAGGGTCTTAACCTATTTAGGGTCAATGGATTCCTTTGACTATCTGATGAAAGAAAGTTCTAGTTCCTTTCTCCAGAAAAAGAGCCCTGCTCATATACACCTAGGATTTTGCATATAATCTCTAGGGCCACATAGATGCCTCAGAAGTACCAGGTTTAAGAACCCTGCTTTGTGCTCATGTTCTGTTTTCTTCATCCTTCACTCCTAATAGTGTCACTGGTAGTCTTTCCTTCCCATGATGGATGTCTACTGAGCTTCCTTACGACCCACACATTTGACCCTTCCTTCAAGTCTGGTTCATGTTCACACTCTTGGAGTTCTTAGTGCTCTGAACTCCTAGGACACTTGTAGTTGGTAACACTCAACTTAGTACCCAATTATATCTAAGTCATCCTGTGCCTATCACTAGCATAGCGTGTATATATTCATTCATTCAACATATCTTTAATGAGTGCCTACTATGTGCCAGGCACTATTGTACAACTTGCTGACTTCCCCCGTAGACTGTGTCTTCTGAGGCAGGGACCAGATCGCCCACCTTGCTGTATCTCTTTCTCTTTTCTTATTGCCAAGGTCTGATACATAGCACAGAGCCTGGCGATGGCAAAACTCAGTAAATATCTGTTGAATATCTGTTTTCTCTCACCTCCATGCCTTCAAACTTGCTGTGAAATACTCTTCTTTCTTTTACTGTTTGAAAACAAATTCTTATCAATCTAAACATCACTTCCTCAGGAAAGTGTCTGTTTTTTGTTTTGTTTTTCTTTTAGAGACAGAGTCTTGCTCTGTGGCCCAGGCTGCAGTGCAGTAGCCAATCATAGCTTACTGTGAGCTCTAACACCTGGGCTCAAGTGATCCCCCACCTCAGCATCACAAGTAGCCAGCACTACAGGCATGTACTACCATGCCAGGTTAATTTTTTGTTTTTATTTAAAAACAAGGTCTTGCCATGTTGCCCAGACTGGTCTCCAACTCTTGGCCTCAAGCGATCCTCCCACTTCAGCCTCCCACAGTGTTAGAATTACAGGTGTGAGCCACTGCACCTGGCCAGGAAAGTTATTTTTTATCCCTAGGTGAAGTTAAGTGCCCTCACGCAATGTTTCCAAATTGACTTTGGACATCCCCTAACACCGTACTTTATCGTACAGTCATCCCTCAGTATCCTCAGGGGATTGGTTCCAGGAACCCCTTGATGTCAAAATTCTCGGATGCTCAAGTTCCTTATATAAAATGGTGTAGTATTTGCCTATCACTATGCACCTATATACTTTAAATCATCTCTAGATTATTTATAATACCTAATAAAATGTCAATTCTATGTAAATAGTTGTTATACTATATGTTTTATTTGTATCATTTTTTATTGCTGTAGTGTTATTTTTTATTGTTTTTTTCTTCCCCCAAATATTTTCCATCTGTGGTTGTTGAATCCATGGCTGCGGAACCTGCAGATACAGAGGGCCAACTGTAATTCCTTATTTAATATTTGTATTCATTGTGAGAATACAAGCCTCAGTAGGACAGGGGCCAGGGCCCCTGTATTCACCTCTGTATAGCCAGGGACTAGGACACTGTATAGTTCTTTACTACTCAAAGTGTGGCTCATGGACCCGCAGCATCGGCATCCCCCAAGAACTTGCTAGAATGTAGAATCTCAGGCTCCAGCCCAGGCCTCCTGAATAAGAATCCCCAGGTGATTTACAGACACATTAAGGTTTGAGAAGCAGTGGTCTAGTACAAATGCATTCCATAAATTCGTGCCACATGAATAGTAAGTGTCGAGCTGAACAGCACAGGGCCTTGCTCACGGTAGGCACTCAGTAGTATTTGAGGAAGGAATATTGTCTTCCACTGTTCTGCAATCCCTGTGTTTTCTTCAACTAGCTTACGAGCCAAACTTTGGGGGTCAGGGTGATAATTTGACCTTTGTTCTAATCTCTATGATTTGTAACTCAGCACGGAATGCATAATAGGTATTCAATAAAGACTCAAAGCCAACCTGGTACTTCCATGTTAAGTAATGTATTATCCAACAGCCTGGATTCAAGCAAAATAGTTTGAAGTGTGGTGTGTGTGTGAAGTGATCAGGGATATTTCCAGTTGTCTGGAGACCCTCAAGTCTTGATAGCTTTGCTTTTAGCCTCAAGCTTCATTTCCAAAAGGAACATCCCATGTAGGGCAACAAAACAGACAGGCCAGATTGATGAGAACTTTGATTTCTGGTTTTCACTCTTAGGACACTATTTGGTTTGAAGAGGCCTAATTATGCCACTTACACAAGCAAAAACAGCAAAGCAGATCCTTCTGAGTCGTATGTTGTAGTATAATTGCCTGTTACATATTTTCTCAAGGAAAAAACATTTGCTTTTTGGCATTTGGTCTCAGTATTAGGACAACTTACAGACTGTGGGCAAAGGCTTTGTGAAAATAGGCATATTGATGCATACAGTTGGTTTTCTTTTTTAATAGGTGAAAATAAAATTTGGATTCAAAAATTATATTAATGCATTTAGTGAATACTCTTGATATTTTGGGCAAATGATGCACTCAGTTAAACCCAGCAGACACTTCTTGAGTACCTCCTGAGCTTGGTGCCGCAGATTCAATCTTTTTTTTTTTTTTTTTTTTGGGAGACAGAGTCTCGCTTTGTTGCCCGGGCTAGAGTGAGTGCCGTGGCGTCAGCCTAGCTCACAGCAACCTCAGACTCCTGGGCTTAAGCGATCCTACTGCCTCAGCCTCCTGAGTAGCTGGGACTACAGGCATGCGCCACCATGCCCGGCTAATTTTTTCTATATATATTTTTTAGTTGGCCAGATAATTTCTTTCTATTTTCAGTACACAGATTCAATCTTTGACCTTGAGGAACTCAAGTCTAGAGAGGGAGATTGTATCCTGATTGTTTTAAAAAACATGTGTTTATTAGAATGTCAAAATCTAAGAGGTGTGGCAAGAATCTATGTTTCTTTAAAGTTGTGAGATTTTAGAAAGAAGAATTGGATTCTGGCCGGGCGCGGTGGCTCATGCCTGTAATCCTAGCCCTCTGGGAGGCCGAGGCGGGTGGATCGCTCGAGGTCAGGAGTTCGAGACCAGCCTGAGCAAGAGCGAGACCCCGTCTCTACTAAAAATAGAAAGAAATTATCTGGCCAACTAAAAATATATATATAGAAAAAAATTAGCCAGGCATGGTGGTGCATGCCTGTAGTCCCAGCTACTCGGGAGGCTGAGGCAGTAGGATCACTTAAGCCCAGGAGTTTGAGGTTGCTGTGAACTAGGCTGATGCCACGGCACTCACTCTAGCCCAGGCAACACAGTGAGACTCTGTCTCAAAAAAAAAAAAAAAAAAAAGAATTGGAATCTTGGAATCTTGCAACCTTTGACCTTTAGATTATAGATCACAAACTTTCCAAAATAGTTTAAAGATTGTCCTTCATTGGAAAGAGTCACAGAGAATAGCAAAGATGACCATCAAACAGTGTCTCTCTGACCCTACCCAGCCTACTCTGTGAGAACATCCACCATCTCAATTCCCTGCTGATAGTTCCGGAAGAACTCAAGGAGGTTCTCACCTGTACTCCACCTTCTGGTCCTTGGCTACTTGGTGGTAGCCACCATTTTGGTCCTTTCCTTCTCTTGTTCCTTGCAATGAATCTTCTTTGGAGACAAAAGCTGGTGTCCTGGGTCACCAAAGATACTCTAGTTACAGGCCCACAAAGGGCCTGTCACTGTTGCTGGTGCCAGCAGGCATGTGTGGCCATGCCTTTATCAGCGCCTTCACCAATTCCAGTGCTGCCACCCACTCTGTCCACAGATACGGTTGACACCTTTTCTTTCCTTTCCTTCCTTGCCTGTGGCCAAATATCTCTAAAACAAAACCAGAGCACACACCTGAACCTCGTTAGCAATCTGTTCAGGAGCCAAGTAAACAAGGAATTTCTGAGTCACAGCCTTTCTGTTCTGCTCTTTAGATCTTCTGCTTGCAACCCCATCAGGCAAGAGAGGCCGGACACAAGAAGCCTAATCTTTGGTTCAGGTATCCCAGACTGTGCCCTATTTAGGTCTCATTTACCACCCTCCTGGGAGGAATCGACTCAAAATAAATGTAGAAAAATGTATTGTGATAGGGTGTATGCCTATATTCCCCTCTCCCCAAAATTAGCCCAGAGAAACACTCCTTTTATCCCTACAGTCAGCTCCAGCCTGCCAAGGACAAGCAGATTTCCTGAGTCTGTTTGTTCTAGACTATCTCATTCCCAGCAGGGGTCTGAGCTGTTTGGTTTTACTGCTCACCTTAGAAATGAGAACAGCCTGGTTTGGTCAAGAGGTTAAAAATCCCAACCATGTGCCCAGAACACAAAGCAGTTAGTAAAAAAGGCTTTGGTCGTCAGAGCTGGACTCCAAACCTGACTCTGCCACTTTCTATCCACTCTAAGACCCTGCTCCCTTATCTATAAAATGGGGACATCCTGGTGATAGTGGGGAACATCAAGTCAGATTATGTGTACTGTGTTTAACTTAGGTCCCGAATCACGATAATCACTCAATTATTGTTTGCTGTTAATAATAACAAGAATAGCGAAGTGGCTTTTAAAATAGCAAAATATATAACAATAGTGTTGTAATATCTTCCTGTCTACAGCTTCTTATTTACTTTCTGCAATCCATTTTCGTTCAGTTGCTACATTCATCTCCCCAGAACATTTTGATCACATTACTCCCCTACGTGAAAATGCTAGGTGGCTTTTCATTCCTTACACATAATGTCCAAAGTCCTTCCCTTTGATCTGGCCCCAACAAAACATTACCCCTGTTTCTCCACTATTCCCCTTCACACCTCCTCCACTCCAATTAAAATAAACCAACGTCTTGTACACCCACATCCTGCACATTGTTTGTTCTTTTATCTGGAGTCCAGATCTTATCTCTCCTTTGATGCCTGGCTCAAGTGCCACCTCCTCCACTGAGACTTCCCCAGCCCACATGGATACCTGCTTCGTGCACCTTGGGGTACTTACCCCCTGTCATCAAGCAAGTGTTTATATAAAATTTATACATACATCTCTTCCATCAGATGATTGATGATGATAGCTGTCTAATTCATCTCTACATTTCTAAACCAGAGTTTTTCAACCTCAGAGCTAGTGACATTTTCAAACAAATAATTCTTTCTTGGGGTAGGCTGTCATGTGCATTATAAGACATTTGGTAGCATCCCTGATCTTTACTCATTAGATGCCAGTAGTACCCCCAACCCTCAGTTGTGACCATCAAAAATGTCTCCAGACATTGTCAAATGTACCCTGGATTGAAAAAATCACCCCTAGTTGAGAGCCACTGCTCTAGATTCCAAACCATGGAGGTTTGCAAATGAATGGTTCTCAGCAAATGCTTATGAAAGGAAAAAAAGTGTTTGGCTTAAGCCCTTTCAAGCTTGAGACAATAGTGGAATGTACAATTAATGATATTATTTCAGTATTTGGGGATAAAAGGATAGAGTTCTCTTGAGAGCTCAGAACTAGAGGTTGAGATTTGAACGCCACCAGCATAGAATCAACTAATAGGTATTTACTGTATTAATGTTTAGAAGTCTAGAGTCAGATAGGAGTACACTGGCCCATCGCTGTAAACTGTAGCCCTAGGTGAGTATTTTAACTTCTCTGTCCTTCAGTTCTCTCATGATGTAAAATGGGGAGAAGAATTGTAACTCACATGGGGTTGTTGTGAGGATAAATTAGTGCATGTAAAGTGGTTAGCAGAGAGCCTGGAATGTAGTAAGCACTTAATAATAGTTCAAAGTTATTATTAATATTGTGATTAATGATAATGATTCATTTTTAATCCATTCAGAGGTCATGAAAGTGTTATTTCCATTTTATAGACGGGTTGTGGTTAGAATCTGGATCTTCTAATCCCCAACTTTCACTAGATCATATTCATCTGACATGATGCTAATGGAGTCTCATTTACCAGAAGGATCTTCACCTTTTTATTTGGAAATGGAGCGTTAACTGCCTACAGCAAAAATTCCATTTCAATTGGTAAATACCATCTTCATCTATAACTATCATTGGGTATCTCAATAACTGCTTATTAAGTGCTTTGGGTAAGTAGATGTAGTAGATATTGGATATAAGACACCTGTGTTGCTAAAACAAAGCACCTGCCTGTTTATAGCTTACTAACTCAGAAGCTCAAAGATTCTGTCCCTTAGGCTTTTAAGAAAGGAATTCATAAGTTTAGCAACCAGTTGGCATCAGCTCCAGGCAGCATTTGATTTTTTGGAGAAAGAAGCATGAGCAGCTGCGTTGGCCCAGAGCAGAATCTGGGACAGAGGCTCAGAGACAGGACAACAGGTAGGTGGGGAAACCGGCTTCTTCCTGCGAGAGCCAGTCCGCTGAGAGTTTCCACGCAGGCCAATGCACAGTAAGGCAAAATGCTTCTCTTGCCTTGGAAAATAAACACGAGAGAAGTCAGGAAGATTTAGCCCCAAATCAGTTCCATCACCAACAAACTGGTTGACGTGGGAAAAAGACATTTCACCTCTTCCAGTTCTGTTTACTCATCTGCAAAACGAGGGCATGGGATGACATTGATGGTTCTCGATTAGTGCTATAGGCATATTGGAGGTGGAACACTGGACTAGTCTACGTGGTGCAGGATTTTTGGGACAATTACTATCATCAAAAAACGCCTGGCAGCTCATAAATATACCTGAAAAAAAAAGGGGCTGGTTGTTTTTATCACATTAGGTCTCTGTTGTTTGACAGAGGGATTATTCAGTGGGCTAGGTTCATCTGTTCATTCATCCATTCATTCATTCATTCAGTAGTATTGGCCGAGCACATGCAATGTGCCGGGTCTGTACTGGGACCAGATACTGCCTTTGTCCTCCAATGGGGTTTGCATTCAACCAGTTAAATCAATTCCTAGATCGGAGGAGGTGGCATGGTATCTCTTCTTCTCCAAACATGAATCACTGTGCTGAATGTGACGCCTCTCTTGATCCGGTGATGGAGATCCCTCCTTCCCAATCCTCACCACTCTCTGCCTCCATTCCTATTCGCTAGGAGATGGCAGGGCTAGTTGTCAGGTGCCCCAGCCCCCACCCGGTTTCCGCAGGCGCGTTGGTGTCTGTCCCGTTGCCTCCGGGTTCCTGTAGGTGGAGCCAAACCCCCGGCTGGGCGGCCTGGGCCTGCTCTCCGGGCGGGCCGGGCGGTAGCTTTGCTCCCTCCAGCTCTGTCCCTCTTTCTCCCTCTGTCGTGTGCGGTCTCCCTCAACATCCAAACCAACCGAGTGCGTCTGAGGTGAAATCGTGCCAGACTTGCAGACGGCTGCCAGGTTTCTCTCAAGTCTTGGCTTAACAAAAGAAAGCAAATTACAAAAATGGAAATGTTCAAACTAGCGTTTCAGTGGTATTCAAATTGACGTTTGGGTAGCACGCAGGCACAGACCGCATTCGTGCTATTTTGTGATTAAAATGATACCAAAAATACCTCCTTGCTTTGGTTTTCGTCTTCTAAAACGACTTCTTTCCCTCTTCTAATTTCCCCCTTGCTTTTGGGAGCGGCAAACCCCTGACCACTGTAGAATTGCTAACATTTGGACCAGCGTCTGTTGAAATCTTGCCTCTGTTGACTTTTTTTTTTTTCTTTTTTTTAAAGAGTTGAACTTTAAAAATGTGTGCACTTTGCAGCCTGGGGAAATACAGATAAAGAAGTTTCTAGGCACTTTACCAGGAAGTTCTGTGTTTTGTGTAAAGAACTACAAGTTCTATGACAGTGCATAAATCGTCCTTACGTCTCATCTTGAGACAAGGAGAAAACCTGAATGTGCGCCTTGCCAGGCTGCCTGATGTTACCTTGTTCTCCTCTGAGCTTGAATTGTGTACTCTTGTCTCATCCTTTTAAAAAATGGTTTGAAAGTGGCCATTGAGTTGGGTCTTCAATGATTTTACTTAACTGTGAAGTCGGACCATGTCCTTCCCACTTATCTTTGTGGTTGCTAGACAGGCCCTGTCCCGACGGGGGCTTGTGAGAAGGGTGCTACCATTCCCACCCCCATCCCTACCCCTAAGACCGCACCATCTCTTTCCTTGGAAGCAGTCACTGTCTCCTTGCACAGCTGTGTTTGCAGCGCCTGGAGACAGGTGGGGGAGCCTTGGAGGTCGAAACTGCCAACTCCCTCTCTAAGGACAGTCTGAGTAGCTATTAAAATTTAAAGATCACATATGTACAGACACACACTTTTTTTTGTTTGCTTTTTTTGGTGGTGGTCACTCACTATGCTTTACTGTTTGTTGTACGAGGGCAGCTGTACCAGTTTTGCCGGACTGAGATTAAATGTCACTATCCTCCTAGTGTCTGCATTCTGCAGCCCACATAAGCAGTACCTTGGGCTACTGCCACGTCTTTCCAGGCACCTGAGAAAGCTGGGTCCTATAGGCCTGGCCAAGTTGTGGGACTGCTTATGAATCTTGGGAAAGAGGACCTCCCGTCTCAGTCCGCAAACCGGAAGCTCATGTGAACACGGGCAATGTTCAGGCAGCAGTCCCATCAAGAGGTCCTTGTTGGTTTGGACCCACACAAGTTAGAATTCTCTACCTGGGACAAATGATTGCAGGTAAATCAGGCTGATAATGTTTTTCAGATTTCATAATAGAAGGAGACATTTCTAATCTGGAATCAGACACCCTAATATTTCATTCACCCTTAGGGCTTTAGCCTGAAACACCCAGAGCTCTTTGAGACCCTTGTGACTCTGCTTGTGCTATTTCCTCCTCTTGGAATTTCTCCGCCATCCTCTTCTCTGCTTAGCAAACTCTTATCTATCTTTCAAGGCTTGTCTCAAACAGAACCTCTCTGAAGTCTTTCATAGCCATGTGCATGTACCCATCCCCCCTGTAGGATGAACGATCCTGTCATCTGTTAAATCTGACTTGATCTATGTAACGTGCTACACGGTGTTATGCACATCTTTGTTATGCCTCTTTCTCCCCCCATAGAATATACTCTTTGCCCCGGCGGAGAACACATCTTATTTACCTCATACTTCTAACTTAAGATCCTCAGTAAAGTCTGTTCAGTGAACAAAGAAACATGCTTGGTATTTAAACAATTTCAAAGGGGCAATTTGTTTACTTCCAGGTTCTCCTAGTTCAACTGCTAGACATCTACAATCATGTCTGCAGAGCTGAGAGTAAAATTTTAAAGTTTGTGTTCAAGTCTAATTTTCGTAGCTCAGCGATGTTCTTCTGGCTTATGGTATAGGAAAATTTGATGAGCACATTGGTGGAAAATTTCTGTGTCCCCAGCACCTGATTAATGACTCTGTTCCTGCAGAATCCAATGAGAGCAGAGCAGCACTGCTGGCCTGGGAGCTTGTGAGAGATAAGTGGCCCTCTTACTGCTTTGGTGTAGTCCTAAGAGTTATACTAATATCAGGTTGTTATTCATTAGACTTCATTCATGAAGTCATTCAAGATAGAAACCTGGAAATGTCCTTGGAACCTCCTGCTCCCTCACTTCCCACTCCAGTTATCACCAAGTCAATTCTTCTCCAAAATATCTCTCAGATTTGCCGGCTGTGCTCCATCCGGGCTCTTGCTCTGTTCCAAGCCATTATCACTTCCCACCTGGACAAGTGCCAAAGCCTTCTAGCTAGACTTTCTGCTCCTAATCTTGCCTGCCTCCCCTCATGTCACCCCTGGCTCACCACCTTCCAATAGCTGCACTCAGCATGATCCTTTACGTGGCCTGTCGTGTTCTTGTCCCCACCTGTGTTTTTAGCTCTCTCTTGCTGAATATACTCATCTTCAGGTTCTTGAAAATGCCAGACTCTTGCCTACATCAAGGCTTATCCACGTGCTTACTTCTCCTGGGAATACTTTCTCTCAGCGTTCACTCTCTTGGGTCACCTCTCATCTTTCAGAAATCAGTTTAAATGGCTCTTCTTTGGAGATGGGTCCCATGCTTCTCTCCACTCCATCCCTTCTGGGTAAATCACATCCCCATTATTGTCACTCCTGATGCCCTGTTTTTCCTTCATGTTACTTATCACAGGTTGCAATTCTACAAAATATTGATGCTTTGATATACTTTATGTCTGTTCCTCCATCCGCGCTAGATCACATGAAGGCAGAGATCATGCCTCTGTTCAAAAGACTTTACCTGTATACCCAGTGCCTAACATACAGTAGGTTGTCAAGAAATACTTTTTGGCTAGTGCTGTAATGAGAAATGCTAGCAGGTCATGTGTAACAGGCCTGTGACATGAAAATAGTTTCATACACACACATAAAATACTGATCTGAAATGAGACTCAAAGATGTTTATGCACAAGGAGCAAGCGAGGGGAAGACTTGAGTTATGATATGATATCCCATGGCCTTTCCCCACTGCTGTTTGAAAAATAAGAAGAGAACAAGAACAAAAATATTTGTTTTACAGCTCTACCAAGATTCAGCCCTCCCCTTTCTCTCCCCCTTGCATCAAGTACATCCTGTACTTTTGGCAACATGTTGACTGGATATTTAAAAGCTGTGAACTGTTCTGAAAATTTCACATACTGGGTTATGGGCCATGTGTGTTTGATCAAAATTCAATTACTACACTGTACCATACTTGGAAACCTATCATCCCAAGTTATGAAGTATGACGAAATAGGCAAACCTAATTGGTTCAGTATGGGAACAGTATCAACCAAGCTTGTTATGATAAATAGCTTCCTGTGTTAAAGGTTCTCTAGAGCTTATAAGTATCTTGGCTCACCTCCTTCAGTGGAATAGGAATATTGCTCCCAGGGACCCCCTAGATCATTGTCCCTCCAATGCAACTGCAGTTCAGCGTTTTCTTCAACTTACTACCCCTGAAAAAGAAAAATGCAGTGCAATTTTCTCGGTTCCTTTTCATTTCTTCATTTAGAATTTGAGCACCTGGTAACTTCTTTAGCTTTGTTTTTTTTTAGAAAAACAATTTTAAAAGTTCTGAAGCATTCCAAGCAGAAAAACAGAAAACGACAGACATCTTCATACCCACCACTCAGAATTAACAAATTATCATTTTTTCCTATTTCCATCAGATCATCTTCTTCTTCTTCTTTTTTTTTTAAATGGGTCCTTTCTTCTGCTTCTTGGGGCTTAAGTTGGATCACAGTATTTATGATATTTATAAGTTAAGTCCTGAGATACTTTAACACACTTGAACCAAGAGGAAGTATATCTCCTTACAGAGAAGTACCTTAAGTTGTAAGTCTTTTCAGCTGTTGATGAACTCAGCAAGAATTTCTGGTCTATACTGTAGATGAGCTTACAAGAATCCATGGAGAAGGATTGAGGGGATGTAGGGAGAGAGCAAGAAATTGACTTAACTACTTGGAAAGGATAAAAAATAAATAAAACAAAATATTTCCATGCTTTGTGGTTATTATGGGCATATGTACATAATTTTTCTTTAGAAGTGACATTTTTGGGCTGGGTTAGGAGTATTTCCTTCTAGTGATCCCAGTGAAGGGCAAAACAATAGTGTGCTTGCCATCTTAACTTCTGAAAAATAATCAGTAGCCCTGGCATTTTCCTCTGAAGACAGCTTTAGGGCCAGCACAATTTGCATACATTTACCCTTAATTGAAGTCTACCACTTGCGGTTGCTTTCCCAATTTGCTCTCATTTTATTCACCATTTGTATTAGACCATCCTGTTATGCCTGTTAACAAAAACAAATAATTCTAAATTTGTATTTTTCCCATGGAAAAATTTTGTGTTTCATAATGAGTTGCTTGTCCTTAACAATAATTCATCAATCACGAGTGCAGCAATATATTCTGTAACCAGAGAACAGGGAAAGATCCGAGGTGAAGGTAAACATGCAGGCCCACACAAAGGAAAAGTAAATACACCGTGTGGGCTAGCAGTTTGATTAGATTAGAGCTGTTCTTGTTTTCTGCAGTACCATTAGGTTTACTTTCAAAATTGCAATTAGCTTAAAAGTTGTGATTTCTAAAATGGCCTTTCTTGTTTTCCTCTATCAGGTGGATGCTAGCATCGTAATCCTTCCATAATTTTTAAATAGAACTTCCAACAAGAAGTGCTCCCTGAGAGCTGTAAACTTCAAAAAATAGAATGTGACTGTAGGCACTTATGCTAATCTCCCTTTTGGCAAATCAGCTTTTTTTGTATTGAATCTTGCCTGATTGAATAGCACGGGAACTGCCAGAATAAATGCCATTATCTATGTACAGTAATTAAGGAAATAGTCCTTGTCAGTCTAATAGGGACCAGGTTCTGCTTGCCTGTAATAAAGTTAAATGATAAAGAATTTCTGGAGTGTAGAGAAAAATAAAAGGAAGTCAGTTACTAGCATGTGGTTCCACCAGATGAATAGCAGAGAAATGGAGTGATGCATTTTACCGAGATTGATGAAGAAGTTAAATTAAAAAATATATTCACTTTTTACATTTAATGAAATAATTGTTTCAGGAGAAAGAACTCTTCAATTTCTGTCTTTGGGAAGAGTTGATGGTTCCTTCAATGTATTATTTAATAACATAGCTTCACCAAATACAGATCAAGCCCTATTACAGTAAATACCAGTTTAAGACAATTCTCTCAGTAATCACAATAAACATTTTATTGTAATAAAAATCGTTGCAATTTTATAATTTTGAATTGATGCTGATAGAAGGAAAATTTCCCTTATGGATTCAGTGTGCCACAGTGTGGTGTCCGGTGTTTTCCTCTGATGTTCTCTCTCGCTCTCTTTCCTCTCTCTGTGTGCATTTCTCTATCTTGGCTACTATATATCTCATTGTTTCAAACATGGCAAAGAGGAGCCTAAGGGTACTGCAAGTTTTGGAATAAACCTCACTCTAAAGCCACGAAATATAAGAAAAACAGTTGCTTTTCTCTAGAAGAAATTGAAGTGAAGGAATGGTGTTCTGCAAAAGAAGGAAGCAGCGCTATATGAACCATCTTCTTAAAATTTCTTGTGCTCTGTACTTTGGAAGATCTGGTTCAGAGGTCAGCAAACTTTTTCTGTAAAGGAAACATGTTCTGCTTTGCAGGCCATATGATCTCTGTCACCACTACCCAACTGCTGTCGTAGCGCAACAGCACTGTAGACAACATGTAAACGAGTGAGCATGGCTTTACTCCAATAAAACTTTATTTATGGACACTGAAATTTGTTACTCACATGATTTTTATGTGTTATGAAATATTATTCTTCTTTTGATTTTTTTCAACCCTTTAAAAATGTAAAAACCATTCTTTGCTCATACAAAAACAGGGATCTGGCTGGACTGGGCCCTTGGGCTGCAGTTTGCTAATCCTGATCTAGTTGATCATAATTTTTTTTGACTTAACAAGTGTTGTTAAGCAACTACATAGACCAAAATATCTTTAAGCATTATGATAAATATTAAAATATATGACATTCAACAGACATGTAACACATATCTATTGAGCTCTACTACGTCCCAGGCACAGTCTAGACATGCTAGGAGACACGACGGAGAACAATGGAGACACTGTGCCTGCTCTCATGAGTCTCCGTTATCATGGAGCATGACAGCTCAACAGCAGGGGGATTACGGGGATTGTGGCAGCACCTGGAAGATGTAACTTGACTTTGAGTAGACTTTATTTTTTTTTAATGGTGTTTTGTATTTGATCTTCCTGTCTCTAATGCCTCCCCATATGCCACTATCTGATTCTTCTTCTTAAGGTAGAGGAAGATGATGATACTCCTCTGCAGGCATGGAAAGTAAATCCATACCTAGAATGAATTACTTCCTCTGAGGACAAAATGTTGCCCCTTTGTTATGGAAATAATCCAATTAACCTGCCACCAGGTGGCTATCTGGTCCCCCCCCCCCCCCCCCCCCCCGGGGTATGGTGTCAAGGGGCTAACCTTGAGTCTCGCTGCGGGAAGAGTGACCCCCAGCAGCAGTGGTATCACATCCAACATGGTGAGGGGAGAAATCTTTCTATGTTATGGAACCCATAAATAACAGCCATCTCTGCCACTGTGGCCACAGTATTCGTGAGCACAGTGAACAAGTTCTGGTATTAGTAGGAAAGATGCTGACTGAAACAGATCAGATCATCCTTTTCCTACTGTGATGGATATCCTCTGCAGTGGGTGCCCTTTGATAAGGATCCACACAGAACACAGATATTCTCACACTCTGGGGCCATTCTGTGCAGTATATTCTAACAAACTCTCTCCCATTCATCCTTGTTACTCACTGTCCAATCTTGTTTCTCCTCAGTCTTTAACCATCTATTAATCGCTAAAGCATTCAGCACTAGCCATACATTGCTGCAGATCTGTACCTCTCTGTTTCCTTCCAGGCAAAGGGAGCAATTGTACGTACAGCTTGAGGTTCTGCCTGCTGAAAGAATTGCCTTTCCCTACTGTCCTTCAGGACCAACCTTAAGTAGGGCATAAAGCTTCTATGGTCCACTTTCAACTGGTGCATATTGCAGCAGATTTTGTTTTTCTTCCTCAGGTCACTTCCTAACTTATTCCCCATACAGCTATTAGAATGAGTTGAAGAAGTGGCAGTCCTACTGGAGTAGTTGCACTGGGAGTGTGTCACCTGCCCATGAATCTCACCATTGCCTTTACCACCTGCCTTAGTACAATCTCATATTCCACACTTCTACTTAATTTTGGGGTGTCACTATGCATGCCTAATTTTATGGCTTAATGGATTAGAAAATACCCAGTTAATAATGGGCAGCTCAAGTCACATAGTCTCTTGGTGTCATATAGCCAGACATTCTATTTCTACCAGCTTGGAGTAGTTTCTCAAAAAGAGATGAGGTCTTTGTGGAAGAGTGGCTGAATTCCTGATCTAGTTGATCATACTTTTGCTTTGGCTTTGCTCCAAACCCTAGGACCTTGTATTTTGATTCTCTTGTTGAAGCTCTCTGTCCAGTATCCTCATCAGTCATACATACTTTGAGTGCCATGATTTTGCTAGATGCTCTGCATCCTGGACCAGCTAGAGAATTGTCGATTGCTCTGGGACCTAAACAAAGCTGACACCAGTAGGTGTTATTTGGTAAATGAGTCCAGCAGCTTATCCAATTGTGGCACAAGTTGCCTCTAAAATCCTAAGATGGCTTCTCGGCATCTCTGGACTTAGGTGGCAGAGCCCTGGACTTTTGTGAGAGTTATCTCACGCCCTTTCATATACATGCATTTCATCAAGGCGTCTAGGATCTTATTTACGATGTCTTAAGAATACGATGTCATCAATGTACTGAACTACCATGATGTCTCGTGGGATGATGAGGCGATCAATGTCCTGTTGATTAAATTTTGACAGAGAGCCAGAGTTGCTACAATCCTGCTCGTGAACTTCTTTCCTGCCAGAGGAAAGCAACTCTTCTAGTATTTCCTGCTTATTGTGAAAGAGAACAAAGCATTTATCAGATCAATAACTGCATTCCAAGTGCCAAGGTCTGTGTTGATTTGCTCTGGTAAAGAGACTCTATTTGAAAAAGTAATTGCAGTTGAAGTGCTGCCACATAGCTAAATTTAAGAGAATCCGTTGTCATTCTCCAAAACCCGTACATCGTTAGCAGTGGCCATAGTGGTGAATTAAATGGGGCTATGACAAAAATCACCGCTCCTGCATCTTTCAAATCTTACTTTTTAATAGCTTAATTAATTACTTTAGGGTGAGCATCTTTATAACCAACACATGAGTCAAGAAATACAAGTTTACTAGCCACCCCAGAAGGCTCCACATGTGCCTCACCCCAATCACAGCCCTCTCTTTCCCTTCAAAAGTTACAACTATCCTAACTTCTATGACTAGATCATTCCTTGCATTTTAAAAGCAATCAACTAAGTGCATCCTTAAATCTTATAGTTTAATCATGCCTATTTTAAAGTTTACATGTTTAAGTCACTTTTAACCTACAGCTCCCTCCCTATGTCTCTCTCTCTCTTTTTTTTTTTTTTTTTTTTTACAATTTATCCCAGCCCATTTGAACTGTAGAGTTTCCCCAAATCTGGATTTTTAAATTGCATACTCAGGGAGCAATTCAATGTGTTTCTCTACCCTTTGATTTCCTGTGGATTGGCAGCTGGATCTAGAGGCTTGATTGGACTCAAGTTCAATTCTCTTGGTAATACTATAGGTGGTGTTGTGTTCTTTTATCAGGAGTCATAAAATATCTGATTTTTGCTCTTTTAGTGATTTTAGCAGCTAGTGATGCTCAAGGCCCATTTATTTGAGGTTTCAAAGTTGTGATATTGTATCATTTTCTTTTTATATTAGCTGAAATAATTTTATAAAGAGACGCTCTTCCTTACCTGGGATCTCATTTTTCATAGGCAAAGAGCACTTTGTTCCAGCCCACAGACATGACCAAATCAATCCCCAAATTCAATCTTTGAGATCTTTGAGGTTTTGTATCCTAGGACTACTCCTGGTACAAATTTCTGTATCAGTCATTGTCCAGTCAGGAGACAGAAATCATACCAATAGTTAGAACAGAGAATTTATTATAAAAGGGAGATAATAATTTTATAAATGGCACGATCATTTTAAATATCTTTTCTTAGGCACACAATGTGCTATTTCAATACGTAATTTCAAATACCGTGGGTTTCTTTTTTTTTAATTTCAGGAAAGATTTTAATATTTGGTCTCTTCCTCTGTTTTGGGTTTCTTCAGATACTCCTATTATCCATATGTTGGATTTTATTTTCCCATCTTCAATATTTGTCACTTTTTCTTGACTTCTTTTTATTTTTCCTCATTAACTTTTGATTGTAAAGTTTCCCCCTCTTTTTACACTCCAATTTTTAAGGCATTACCTGTTATATTTATTTCACTTTGATTTTCCTCCAACTGCAATCTTGACTTTAATAAAAAGTTTTCCCTTTTTATTGGTAATTTTCCTTGAGTTCTGTCATGTCATTGCTGAGATTTTCTAATTCTGATTTATTATATTTTTATTGTATTATTTTCCTGATATCTTTCAGCTCATTTAAAAATAATATGTTACAGTTTTTATTTGTTTCTGAGCATGTCTTTCAGATGTGTTTTCACCATCTATAGGGATATTATTCTGCTCTTTTCTCCTTTTCTCCTTTTTCTTCTCTTCCTCCTTCTCTTCCTCTTCCTCCTCCTCCTCCTCCTCTTCCTTCTTCTCCTCCTTCTTTTAATACTAACCTTGTATGGGAGGATTTGGGTACTTATTTGTTTATTACCCACTTTAATGTAAATTTAGTTTACTTTTAAAAGGAGACTTGTTTGAGCTAGATTTTCTCACTTTACAGATCTCTCTCTCTCTCTCTCTCTCTTCCCTGAGATTTCCTGGCTCTTTTTCCCTCCCACCTTCTTTTGATCTGGACCTTCTTTTTCATTTAGCTCTGTTGCTCCTAGTCTGTTCCTGTTCTATCCTACTTCTAGCAGTTTCTCCTACAGAGTTCTGTCCTGGAAGGGAGCCCTGATGGGTCTGTTTCAGGATTTCAGAGAGATTGGACCACTCCAGCCCCTTGTATGCTTTACTCCTGGCCCCTTACACTCACCCACTATTGGGGTTTCTGCTGCTCTTCTCAAATGGGCCTGCTGCACACTTTTAGTCATTGTCTGT
This sequence comes from Lemur catta, assembly GCF_020740605.2. NCBI lineage: Eukaryota > Metazoa > Chordata > Mammalia > Primates > Lemuridae > Lemur > Lemur catta. Next base: position 79,605,555 of record NC_059130.1, read on the forward strand.
TGCCTCTTTGTGGTCTTTTCAGTCCATCGGTTGCATCAGCCCATCAATTGTTATAGTGGACTATAAAGATACTTTATATGTTGTTATTTTCCTCTGATTTGTCTGACACAGGTGCTGATAACATGTAAATCTTATTACTGTTGATGTTTTTTCCCACCCATCTGTATGTTGGAGTTCGTGGGGATACCTTGTCACTTAGCTTTGTTGTAAATATTGGTCATGTTAGGTAGATAGTGAGGTATTCCGAGTCTCCTAGGGATGAAAGTGGGTGCCGTTGTGGTTCACCCCTACCCTGGGCTTTCAGAGAGGTTCAGGGGAAACCTGCATGTGCAGTAAGACTCACATCACATAACTCCCAACTGTCCAATCAAAGTGGTTCCATAGTGACATCTGAGCCAGGAGGGAGTTCCCAATTAGTATGGTATAAAACAAGACTCAGACCATAACCAAACTCTTTTTTTTCTCTCTTTCACTATGACAATGGGTCTGGTCATCATATGTGGCATATGTATCTTGCTCTGTAAACCAATATCTTGCTGCTGCTCTATAATCCTATCTTGCTGTCCTCATTTTCGTGCTTGCCTTACTGTGGTGTGCCTGGTCATTCTTCCGCCATGAACGCGCCAAGAACCGACATTTCGCACTGTGACCCGACAGGTCATATTTGGTTTTATATCAATTTACTGTATGTTTTCATGGAAGGTTTCAGCAAGACCCAAACTATGCTGTCCCTGTTGCCACTGTCTTCTTTTAAGTCTTTGATGATGGTATTAATATGTAATCCCCCAGAGATGTGATGTTTTTGATTCACTTGTCCTTTCCCTCCATGACAAAGGAATCAATGTGGAGATTCTACCACTTGCCAAAATGGTATTCCAACTTTGTGTTCTGGAATGGGAGAATAACCACAGAATGGGTTCATGAACTTTCTTGGCCTATTGCAAGATGGAGTCTGGCCAAAACTGCATGTATCTCCTGACCCTCCTAAGTCCTTACTCTTACTAATGGATCACAGTTGCCTTTTGTGTCCCTAAGGATTAATGCTGTCTAAGAACCACTGTCTAGTAATACCCCCAAAGTCCAGCTATTTCCCTTTTCCCAGTGCACAGTTACCCTGGCAAATGGCTTCAGTTTCTTTAAGGAGACAAAAAACAAGTTTACAATTCATACTTGGAATATTGCCATAGGGTCCTTCCACATGGATATCTGCCTTCTTTATTCAATGAGTTCAAACTGTGAATTGGATCAGTTTCTGGGAATTGGGTAAGGAAATCTGATTTTCCATTGAGACAACTCAGATGAATCCTCCATTTTCTACATTTTTTTTCTTGACTTTTTGGCTGCCCATCTGTTTCAATCCTAGGAAGCCCATGATAAATAACTTCATTCTTGAGGATCAAACCTTTCTGATTACCATTGTATGCCTGCCATTTATATGGGAACCAGTTAGTGCTACCACTTGGCCTCTGCCACTCCAGAATCCTATCATTAAAACTGAACTCAGGGAGCCTATTTCAATAGCAGACTCTCCTATATAGGATAGCCACTATAGTGTTCTAAATGATATTGGTGCTTGAACAACAGATGTATTTATCTGTGTGTTAGTGAAGGGAACATTGTCTGGGCTCTTCTGGCAAACACAGTTAAATGGTGAATCATACACAGTATTTCCATTCAACATTATTACTCTGTAAGTCTTTGGGTTTTCCCCTCTATATTATATTAAGGATTTTAAAAACTTTTTTAATTTTAATTTTTTAGAGACAAGGTCTCTCTCTGTCACCCAGGCTAGAGTGCAATGGCCTGATCATAGCTCACTGTAACCTCAAATTCCTGAGGTCAAGCAATCCTCCTGCCTCAACCTTCTGAGTAGGTGGGACTACAGGCGCATGCCACCATGCCCGGCTAGTTAAAAAAATTTTTTTGTAGAGATGGGATTTCACTGTGTTGCCTGGGCTGGTCTCAAACTCCTGGCCTCAAGTGATCTTCCTCTCTTGGCCTCCCAAATTGCTGGGATTACAGGCATGAGCCACCATGCCTGGTCTATCAGAGAATTCTTGGCATTTCAATCTCACTTGGGGTAGGACTCTTTTGAAAGCAGAAATCATTTGATCAGCTGAGCAAACAGATATACTCTCTTGAATTAGATCACTGAATTCAAAAATTCTAGCAAATGCATCCAGGTTGATAATTCCTTCTCTTTGATCTAGCCCTTCTTCCACATGAATCTATTATCACACATATTCCCTAGGCTTCTATAGATATAAATAGGCAGGAAATTGCAAATATTTAAAAAGGTAAACTTTCTTTACTTGTCTCCCAGAGGCATGATGGGATTTGACTTTTTTTTAATAGGTCAAGAAACAATGAAAATTGTTATGGTGGAACATAAAGATACTTGGCATCCTCTTGAAAGTTAAATACCTCAAGTAAGGTCAATGCAGGCTCCCCACACAAGGCAGAGCTAGGATAGGGAAGGACTGCTTCTGCGGTAAATGAGACTCAGTGGTTGCTGGGGGCTCCAGAGACTCATATTCATCTGAATTTTCCCAGATGTTCTTATCTCAGTGCTCAGAGTTCCACTCTTTTCTAACCAAAATATAACTCGAACATAGAAGACCTGATGTGGCTGTGAATTCAATCTAATTTTTAATTTAAAACTCATACGATCAGCCTTGGCATCTTACTTTTGGACATCATCCCATTCACTTTAAGAGATTAGAGATTGTTTGATGGCAGTACAGAAACTCTCCAATCCTCTAATTTTGCCTTGAGCTTAGAATTTAAAGAAATTTAAAGGCCTGCGCTTATGGTTCCTTGTTTTAAGCTCTCCAGAGCTTCAGAATTGTTTGCCTGCCCCATAGTCCCTGCTTGCCCCCTTCCTACCATACTGATCCACCAAAAGGCTTTCTTTCAACAGGCACTTCATTTAAGCCCACCAAAAATGTGATAATTTAAGTAACTATTTGCAACTGTGCCATGGACTGCCAGTTTGCCATTTTTCAGTGGGAATTGAATCATCCCTGTCTCCAAACCCAGCCAAATCAGATAACCACTCCCAAATCCCTGCGTCTGTTGTCCATAACCACTTCCAGTTTTACAAACTGTATTAGTCAGGGCTCAGTATAGGAGATAGAAAACACCTTAGGTATTAAAAACAATAATATAGGAAGTGAGGTACTTTAAAAAATGGTTACAAATGGGGCCGGGCAATGGTGGCTTACACCTGTAATCCTAGCACTCTGGGAGTCCAAGGCAGAAGAATCTCTTGAGCTCAGGAGTTTGAGACCAGCCTGAGCAAGAGTGAGACCCCATCTCTACTAAAAATAGAAAACTTAACTGGGCATGGTGGCGCATGCCTGTAGTCCCAGCTACTTAGGAGGCTGAGGCAAGAGGATTGCTTGAGCCCAGAAGTTTGAGGTTACAGTGAGATATGATGATGCCACTGCACTACTCTAGCCCAGGCAACAGAGGAGCAAGACTATGTCTCAAAAAAAAAAAAAAAAAAAAGTTGGAAATGCTAGAGTAGCATGAATCAGGAGACCACCAGTGGAACTATTCAGTTCAGTGCTCATCATGATAGAGGCTATTCAGAAATCAGGGAGTTGGGGTTAGGAAGCCCCTTCCTCTGTCATCATTGAAATTTTCTTGACACTCATAATGGTGTTAACCAGGCACTGAGTCTGGTCATCACTGCCCCACAGCTGCTTTTTGATGCTCATATTTTCATGGGCTTGCTTGTTAGCAGAAATAGCAACAGGACAATAGCTTGTGTTTCTTAGGTCTTCCAAAACTTTTGTAAGTGCGATAATGGGCAGAACCAAATTTGCCTACAGAACTCTAGCTGCAAGAGAGTCTGGGAGATATAGTTTTTAACTTTCTAAGCTCTCTAAAGAGGTTAGAATGGGTGCTACCCAGTATACCGAAAAACTAAATGCCTTTTTTTGGGCTTATGTTAGTGAGTTTCTATTGTTTGATGCAAAATGGGAGATAAAATGTAGTGAGATGAAGGGTTAATGGAAATGAGGCTTTATAAACAGCAAAAATAGTATACTCTTTTAAAGAAGTTTATATGTGAAGAAGAGAGAGATGAGATGGTAACTAGTGAGAGACCACAGAGCAAAGGGAGAGTTTCTATTCATATGTAAGAGATTTAAACATTGTTATAGGCTGAGGGGGAGGACAGAGTAGAAAGCATAGGGTGGTTGAGGATTTAGGATAGGACACTAGGGGCAACTGATGGAACAAGGTCTAGAGGCAGTGGGAGGGCAGGAATCAAGGTTACAGGCATCAGGGTTGGCCCCAGGCAGAAAAGCAAGAGGAGCAGCTTTTCTTTAAGGAGAGCCAGGCATCTTCCAGGACCTTGAACTTGCAAGGCTTTAAGGACCCTGCTTGATGTGAGAAACCAGAGAGCATGATCATAGGTGAAAATGTGTCTGCTTCAGTCATACAAGAACAGTTTGTGTAAAATAGATGACTGGATGTGCATGTAGTTTCGATGTTTTTAACTGAAGAACTTCTTTTTGGGCATCTCATCTTTCAAATACTTTCAATCTATTTGTGTCAGATATTTATGTAGGGCAGATAACATCCAACCTGTATTGTGTAAAATATGAACACTGTTCCACAACCACTCTGAAAGAAGTGTTCTTCCCTCTTAGAACTGTGTGAAACTGACCAACACTGAGTCAGTGGATTAGTCAAGGCTCAACACAGCTCTACGCAAGCTTCCTTCTTACACAGAGTCCTCCATTTCTGCCAGCCATCAGATCTGCACAACTTAACTCTAGCCATGGGTGATGTGGTCCTTTGTATGATCCTGAGAAGTAAGTTACCTTCTATTGGGAAAAGTAATATAACAACAAGGTTATACTCAATATGAAAAAATGTCTACCCTTACAGGTGAATATTATCAGAACAGAAGTTTTGAAACAGATTATGCAAAAAGACCAAAAGTAGGTGACTAGGGCAGAATGCAACCTGCCTTTACGTCTGTCCTCTGCTAGGGCTGCTAAGTTCACATTGCCTGGGCAGAGGGCTTTCCATGTCAGGGAACGTGGAAAGCAGCGCGTCAGTTCTCTTGCTCTAGTTGATAAGGTTGGGATGAGATACTGTGCAGGTGAGCAGAGGGGTGAAGTCTGAGAAGATTATTGAGGAGAGTGCTGATGTGGAAGGAGCTTTCCCACAAAAAGGAAGAGGATTTTCAGTCTTCCTCTTCCTTTTTGGTTAGGCATGGTGTCAAGGGGTCACTTGGGTATACCTTACACCATCCCATATAATCTCACCCTTACTCCCTATGCACATCCACCATCCTGCAATACAAATAAAAATAGTCTGTGCAAATGTAATGCAAACATACCCTCAAGACAGGTCCCTGAGAAAAATTTTCAACCAGACAGATGCCCCAAGTCCTTCCCATAGAGATAAGTCTGGACCTGTTACAGTCTTTGATCGCATTACATGTTCTAACGCTTTATTCTGAAAGCAAAGTGGTTCTCATTTCCTCCTGATACATCCCCCAGCAGCCCAATGCCTTTCATTGCCTCTATTTGCCAAGATCTCCTATTGTCTTACCTACCCCAAATCTAGGGTGCTTTCCGCATCATTTGAGATGAATTTTACCTCTGTCCCTTTTTCTCAGGGCTCTGCAAGGTGACTGGCTAACTAATTTAATTAACTAATGCACAATGAAGTCCCATTGGCTTCATGCATCATCCTTTGAGGATAACATTTACATTTTAAATGAAGCTTCTTAGACTGTCAAGCTTGACAAGTAGCTTATAGATCATCAGGACAAATGCACTAATTTTATAGAAAAGACCATTGAGGCTCTGAGGCCTCTTAGGACTTGCTGGAGGTCTCAGGGCTGGTAAGGGGCAGACCCAGAACTAGAACCAGTTTGGAGTCTAGTGCACCTTGCGCCATTACACACAAGCTCTCATGACATGATTAGTTAATAGAAGAACTTGCAGGTACTAAGGAGAAAAAATAAATATTTTGAAATGTGCGTTTATTTAATATTCAACATATATTTACATAACAAGTTATCATCCCTCCTTACCTACCATTCCTATTCTCACCAGTATGTGTCTCTGGTATGCTTAATACAGTGTATTACAATTGTTTCTTATTTATGCGTGTCCCCAGCTGGACCCTGAGCACCCAAGAACAATGACTGTGCTTTGTTTGTCATTGTGTTCAGCACCCAGGTCAAGGTAGGGCACAGTGGTTGTTCCGCATACATTACTGAAAGAATGAATGAACAAATGAACAATCACCAGGTGGAGAGTATAGAATCTTAGGTATCACACCTTCATAGATCTGAACAAAGTTATCGTTTTGGTGAGGCATCTTCCCTATCATTCTTCAAACCATACCATATACTCACCTCCCTTCTCTATTTCCTCTCAAGGATGGTTTCTGGTTTTAAATAATTTTTTACTTTTGTGTCATTGACAGCACACAGTGATGTTATCTCTCTAGTTTCCTCTACTCCCTAAGATTTCTTTTCCTCATACAGTTATCACTTTCCTTTTGCAAGATTGGGAAATGACATACTTAAAGAATACCAGATTAATCTGTTCTGATTTTTTTTTTTTCTCAGCTGGGATAAAAAAAGAGCCTTTTGAAGAGCCTTCAAATCAACAGTAATTTCAAATTTTCACAACATAAAGAGGCAGAGCGCAAAGTGAATTTGACACTTTGAAAAATGCTATAAGCCTCCCAGTAGACGGATGAACATGTTTCCACTTCATGAAAGCTTGTTTCATAAGTATTCCATAAATATCGATGTCAGGGTTGTTAAGTAATTAATATTAACCTATTGAGAAAGCGTTTCTTTTCTACATGGTTGATTTCCAGTGGGGAGACTAATTAAATATTAAAGACCTTGTGAGATGTTTTCTATAATTACAGTTTCTAGCTGTATTTACAAATGATGTGCCTACACGCAGAGTGAAATAATGATATGGTATTACCACATGTTTATTCCTGTACAGAATATATGCATATATAGATTTTTTCCAGTCTGAACCTCCTCTGCCCAAGCCTGTCTATAATTATTTATTACCCTTCACAATTGCCCTCAGACACTTTTTCCTATTTCCACCATGATTTGAAAGGCTACCATACCACATTGCACACCAGCCTCTCTGGTGGTTTTTTTTTTTTTTTTTTCTGTTGTGTTTTATTTTGCTTTAATCACAAAAGGCCTTCCTGTGTGTGGTAAATTAAAGTTTAGTGAGATAAATGGGAGATACAGCAACATAGACAGCTTAAAATAAAACTTAGAGTAGAATTTAAGTGTTCTCATCGCAAATAAATGATGAGTATGTGAGATAAGGCATATATTAATCAGCTTGATCTAGCTATTCCACAATGTATACATAATTTGAAAACATCATGTTGTACACCATAAGTATATACAATTTTTATTTGTCAATTAAAAACAATAAATAAAAACAACGTAGAACTGTTCTTACAAGTTCTTTGTCTGGTCCTCCATCTGCCTGTCCATAGTTTCTTTCCTCCCCTTCCTTCTCTTCTCTCTGTCCCCTTCCTAGGAATAAAAAGTCTTCCTTAAATTCTTCCCAATGTCCACACGGCAAAATAACCCCTCCACCCTATTCCAAACCCCTGCAATCCCTGGATTTTCTTTGTAACTGCAAGAACTCTGTCAAAACTTCAAAGTCCCTGTAAGACCCCATGCCACTACTTCCTTTGACAGTCCTCCTTCTCTTTCTCTGCAGGGTCCTGCCTGGTTTTGGCTCTTTCATTACGCTTAATTCTCAAACAGAAATCATCATATACTTTTAGACTTTCCTAGCCACTCAAGAGCACATCAACAGGCCAGTTCTAATTTTTGCTTTTATTTTTCTCTATATTGTTATTTTTGTTGTAAAAATACACCACACTTTCAGTGATTTTTAGATTATTGGCCTTAAGAAATAACTGAAAGAAACATTTTAGAAGCATCTTTGCTGACCTTGCTAAATATTTTTATATGTTACATGGATTCAAGTGGAATTGTTTCTGATGCAGAGAACCTGGGATTGTTTTTAGAACATAAAATGCTATGACTTTCATGTGTGTCTTGAAAGAAGATTAGATTTGCTGTGTTTAAAAAGAGAGAAATAACTTTGAATGGCACATTTACCCCATATAGAGAAAAACATTTTGAAATCAAATAAAATTTGCTCATTAAAAAAACCCTACCTTTTATTCTCCAAAAACCAAGGAAGGGGATTAACCTACCAATGGTTTGGAAGCTCTGTCTCCTTCCATTTGAGGCAGTCCTCAGTAGCTACACACTTGAGAACTTACCCGATTGATACCTGCAAGAAGAAAAATCACTGCTCACACTCTTTCACCCACAGCCACCAGGCTCAAGCACACTTAAGCCAAGGCTTCTTTTCCAAAGACTAATGTCAGAGGGAGAGCTCCTTAATCTTTTTGTTCAGTGACTTGGACCAGGCGTGATGGCTTTTCTGATAAGAGCTTTCCTAACTTTAGGTTCATTGAGCACTTTAAACTAGGAAACTAAGAATACAAACCGGAGTCTTTCCAAGTATTTACAGATTAATAGGTATTTCAGGCACTTTTGAACTAGGCAGATATTGTTTAAGGAGGAAAAAAACACATGTAGACACAGGTGGTGCAGCCTCTCTATGTCAAGATTCAAGAAGTGGGTGCATTGTTGATGAAAAGCAGACACTAAGCAGTTTTGGGGGTAGAAGGAATTCACTTTACACGTAGGAAACTCCCAAACCTTTTGTTAAGTTATTCATTCATTCATATAACATTTTATTGAGTCCTCGGTGTCAGTCACTGTGATTCAGAATATGCATTCTGCAGGTGTATTAGTCAGGATCCTTGGTTGCAAGCATCACAATGGAACTCCACTGCTTTAAGCACAAAAAAGAATTTATTGGCTTATGTAACCGGGAAATACAGAAGTGCTTCCTTCTCATATGCTAGATCTAGGGGCTAAATGATGTTATTTAGGCTCTATTTTGTATATTCTAACTGTGCTTCCCTCTCTAGGGTTAGCTTAAATCCATGGACATGCTCTTTTCACGAAGATAAGAGAGATGTCTGTTGGTGGTTCAAGGCCTCTATCATTATTCATTTCAAAAGGAAAACAGGGATCTTCTCTTTCCCTGATCCACAGATTAATATCATGGAAGATGCTGTCCAATCACATGCCTGTGTTTAGAGCAGCCATTGGTGTCAGGTACCATGATTGGCCAGGCCTGGGTCACATGCCCAAGTCTGCTGTAAGCAGGTAGACAGGGCACTGTGATGACCACAATAAAAGACTTAGTGCCTTCCTTAAGCAACTCTCGGTATGGTGAGGGAGAAGAACATTTAAACAGTTTTAGCAGCTAAATGAATACTAATGCAGGAAAGATGATTACAGGTAAGTAGAGCGTACTATGTGAACACAGAGTGGAGACTTATAAACTCAGTCTTGGGGAATTAGTGATAATTTCCTGGATAATACACCCCTTAGTTGAGACTTGGTGGAGAAATAGATAGGGGTTAGCAAGTGCACGAGGAAGTGCAGAATATAATTTTTGGCAGTAGAAGCAGGACAACTAAAAGCTGGGAGATATCAGAGGGTAAGCGCTGTTTGAGGAACTCTAAATAGTTTGAAATGGCTGGAATGCAGGATTTTCCCAGGAAATGTCAGGAAAAAAGGCTGAAGAAGTACACAGGGCTAAACCATGAAGGGCGTTCGTGACTCATAAGGGATCTAAAGTATTTAGAGTAGGTGAATTATTTGATCAAGCTGTGTTGACGGCAGCGTGAATTGGAAGGGACGTGGACTGGGGTGGAAGACCCATTGCAGTAATTCAAGTGAGCAATGAGGAAGACCTAAACGTGAGGAATGCAACCGAGGAGATATTATTGGCAGGACTTGATGGCTGATTGGATGTTGTTGGTGGGAGAAAGGGAGGAGCCTGACATGGTTACTAGTTTTCAGTGTATGTTGCCATAATTCACTGATACAGAGAAGCAGGAGAAGTTTTTGGTGGAAAATCATGAATTTAGGTTTGAACAATCATCTTTATGGTGCAAATCTGACGTGTTCCCAGAAGCTGGGTGGTCTCATCAGAGATATTGCAGAGGACATTCCTGTCTGCGGTAGAGATTGGGATGAGGTGACTTCTCATGACTTCTGCTTTATGCCTCATCCTAATAAAAAGTCCATCTCTAATTACTTTTAGCCACAGTTACCTTCCTGCCATCTGAAGCTCCTGTGATTTCTGTTATGTCTGACACAGCTTTGGTAGAGATTGTTCCTATCTCTGGGGATCTTGTACAGAAATAAGGCATTTCGATACCAATGCTTTATTGACTTAGTCTTCGTGATTTAGAGATAGCAGCCCCGTGATATAAAAAGTGGAGTGGTATTTAATCATTTCCTCCATGAACAGGGTAGGGCCAAGGATGAAATCAAAGGCTGTATTTATTTGTATTTTAGTAGGCAATTGCTACATTCATAGTTTTCCTTCATAATAATAATCACCTTAGACACTTCAAAGCATACAATATAGAATCCAAACTCCCTTGTCTGACTTAGAAAGCCATGAGCAGCCTGGTTCAATCCATCTTTCCAGCCCCATTTCCTACTACTCCTTAACATAGTCACTCAACTGTGATCAAGGTGGTCTGAACTTCACGTGGCAGATTGAGACACAGTTGGCACGTATCAACATGTAATAGTCACCGAATTTTTGAAAGAAAATTTAGAATAAATCAAGTGCTTCTCCTTCCTTCTTTTTAAAAGGTTAGAGTTTCTTATTTTTTTGTTTTTTTTTCTGGTTAAATAATGTTTTCATGGTAAAAATTAAAACAGATATATAAAGAATAAAGTAAAAATTACTGATAATTTCCTCACCTAGGGTTAACCATTGATAATCTTTAGGTTAATTTCTTTCTAATTTTTTACATATGTAGAAGCTTATATATGTAGGGGTCTGTGTGTGTGTGTATATACATACATATATACACACACACATATATATATGTGCACACATGAATCTCATTATATGAAATGTTGAAGTTTGCATTCTGTTTAACATTTATCCTAAATTTTCCCCATATCATTGATTACTCACAGATAATATGTTTTTTAATTGTCTGTATAAATATCTATTACTTGGGTATATAGTTTACTTAACATCTCTTATAATTAGGTATTTGGAATATTTCTAGTTTTTATAAATTATAAATATCCTATAATAAACAGCCTTGTAAGCAAATATTATCAGCATTTCTGATTATTCCTTTAGGTACATTTTTAAAAGTAAAATTCTAGATCAAAATATATGAACATTTAAAGCAATCCTTGATTCATATAGCCAAACTGTTTTCTAGAATAATTTTATTAATTTATATTCTTATTAGATTGTATAAAATTATTATTTCTTTTTGATATTTGGGCATCTATCAGGTTAACTGTGCTGGTGCGGTTTTGCTTTGTAACTTTATTAAACATATGCATAAGTTGGGGAATAATTTATATTTTCACAGCATATAACCTTCCAATAGACTGTGTCTCTCCTCTTATTCCAGGGCTCTTTTTGGTCCTTTAAATTTTCAAAGTTTTCTTTATCTATAAGTATAGGTAGGTTCTACAGTTTTCTTGTTGAGTTCATTCCTAGGTATTTATAATTTCTATTGAAATTGAGAATGGGATATTTTCCCATCGTATTTTCTAATTAGCTATCTTGGCTACATAAGAAAGCTATTGATTTTTAAACACTTTTTAAAATCCCCTTCCCATGTTGTAAAGGAAAGAAAAAGAGATGTTTTGACTATCTTCCAAACATGACTTGCAATTTATTCTCCTCTAAATTTTGTTCATATGCTCTGGCTGCCCTGGAAAGCCCTTCTATTGACTTTCTATCTAGGAAAATCATAACAATGAGGAAGAAACTGTTGAGTCTGTCTGAACCCTCTAGGTAGAGAAAGCAGGTTCTGGAAGCACAAAGAGCGCTAGCCAGACGTGCTCAGGACCATTGCCAATGCTGTGTTCTGTCTGCCATCAGGCTCTGTGGCATCTCTGCAGATGCCAGCATCCATCAACAAAGAGGAAAAGGAACACCTGGTCATACCTCACACCTGCCAGGCTCTCGGTGGGGCACAAGCACCTACACCTGTTGGCCCTAGAGTTGCAGTGCACCAGCCTCTTTGTCTGCAGGCAAAAATATATGCTCCTCCAATCATCTCATTTCTGTGATACATTTGTGGTGTTTATTTACAGCCTTAGTTCATTTGGGCTGCTATAACAAAATACCATAAACTTATGGTAGCTTATAAGCAACAGAAATTTGTTTCTCATAGTTTTGGAGGCTGGGAAGTCCAAGAGCAAGGTGCTGGCAGATTTGGTGTCTGGTGAGGGCTCACTTTCTGGTTCATAGATGGTGACTTCTCACTGTGTCCTCACATGGAAAAAGGGACGAAGGATCTCTCTGGGTCCTCTTTTGTAAGGGCACTAATCCCATTCATAAGGGCTCCACCCTCATGACCTAATCACCTCCCAAAAGACCCACCTCCTAATACCATCAACTTGGGGGTTCGAATTTCAACATGTAGATTTTGAAGGGATACAAACATTCAGACCATAGCATTTACCTCTGGTCTTTCAGTTCCCAAACCACTTTTCTATGCTCTGTTCTGCGATGCTGGGACCAGGGTCTATAAACTCTATTTCCTGAATACTCTTGCCAATTGGCTTTCTATTAGCCAATGGGAAGAGTTGGAGGGAGACTGGAAGATGGAAGGAAGAGGAGGGACTTTTTCTATTTCTAGCATTGGCGTCACTGCAGTAAAAACAGCAGCAAAGTGCAGCTTTGGCTTCAGCCCCCGGCTTCATTTGGCACTCCCCAAACCAGTGTTACTCTGAAGTACCAGTGCCAGCCATCCACGCCCCTCTGTGGTCCAAGCACCAGCCTGTAGGTGGGAGCCCTCCTCTGGCCTAGGGTTTAGATCTCTTCTCTTTTGTTCCCCTAACCTTTAGCTAACAGCTGATTTCTGCAGTTATGAATATTTAGGCTACATCTGCTTGCTCTTTTTGCCCTCTCAGCCTTTTGTCATCTTTGTAGCCAGTTTTCTGTATTCATTCCCCTCTGTTTGTAGCACTTAATTTGGTTTCCATTTTCCCGAATGGACTCTCTCTGATACAGCAGCCATCCTCGTCAGGCTGAGGAAGAGTCTGTGGTTATTTTGTTTGAACACAGCCAACCCAGACCTGGCTACCCGGATATCATGAAGTCTCCTCCTACCATGAAGATGGTTCTGCCTGCTATTTCATCAAGAAAATTGGGAATATCAGGCATAAGTTCCATATATTTTCCATTCCCCCACAATTAATGTAACTGGAAGAGGAAAACATCTCTCCTGCATCAACTGCTAAGCTTTGCACATCCTATTCTAACTGCCTGGAGCTCTTTTCTTCCCTGTCCTCTCTTCTCTTCTCCCCATTGACACATGTAATACATATTTGTTAAATGAATGATGGAATGATTTGGCTACAATTGCCATTTCTGCCTGGAGCTCTTTTCTTCCCTGTCCTCCCTTCTCTTCTCCCCATTGACACATGTAATACATATTTGTTAAATGAATGACAGAATGATTTGGCTACAATTGCCATTTCTAAGGCCGTTAGTGATAAACTACCCGCCAAATTCAATGGACACCTTCAGACCGTGCTATATTTCTCTGCTGGTATTAATGCTTCAATCCCTTGCTTCTTGTGGCTCCACTCTCTCCTGGTTCTTTTCCTACCTCTCTCGCAGTTAATTCTTAGCTTGGTAGCCTCCTCATGGAGGTCTTATGATATCTCTTAGCCACTCCAGCCCCTGAGTACACTAGACGGATACCGGATGATGACGATAGATCATTCAACTAATTTTTGCCATCCCTCTGGGATGTGATATTGTTTCTGATTTACTCTTTTGACTGGGGTGGGGGCATTTTCTACTTGGCCTTACCCACTATGGTAGCTTTTATCCTACAGGTCAAGGACCCACTATGGGAGTGGCATCAATTCCCAAGTACATCAAACTAGTTATACATACAGGGACAGGGCAGGTGACCAGTGGGTGGGTTTATGGATCCAGTGAACACATTGCAAACTGGACCTTGACCAGAATTTCATCCATTGCCTATAGTAATGGATACTCCTGTAGTCTCCCACTCCAAGAGAAAGGGCATGCTGGTGGTTCCAATTGCTGAGTATTCATGCCAACTTTTTCCAACAGTCCTTGAAATGTTTGGGTATTCCTTTTCCTCAGTGTGTAGTTACCCAAGCACATGGCCATAGGTCCTCTCAGGGGAAGGAGTGGGGAAATGATTACCATGTACACTTGCTGCGGGTGTTTCAGGATCCTTCCTCCTGGAGAACTGGCCTCAAGTCCAGTTAGTGAGTCTGGGTCTGAAAACAGAGTCAAGTCCAAAAATTGGACAAGAGAATGTGACTTTTGAAGGATGTCATCCTTCAGCCTCCTGGTCATCCATTGCTGATTTGTTTGTAGGGACACACTGATTAGGAGCCGCGTTGGCTGCCCATCTGTTTTGCCTTGAGGAACGTCGTGTTCTATTAGGTATCTCAACAAATGTCCACAGGTCAGGCCCTCTTGGCTGCCACCACAACCATGCTTTCAGTATGACAATTGTGTACTTGACTTCTGGTACCTCCACCTGACCTCCACTGCTTTGGGAGTCCTATCATACCCATTGTTTTGTAAGTCTACTTCTGAAATGACCTCTCCTACAAATAGCCCTGGACTACTGAGCAGGGCTCTGGAACATTTTGATGATGCCTAAAAGAAGGGAGAGTCATTAAAGAGTTTTTAAGCAGGGGGTCATAGGTCAAACTTGTGTTTCAGAGAAGTTACTTTGGCAGGTTTTTGCCATTCTCACCAGCACATTCCTTCTGGTTTTGGTAAATAGTGCATCTTCTTGGCCTTCCCATGAGACACAATCATTTGTTGAGTCTTCTGATCTTACTTAATATGTCCACTCCAGCATGCCCACTTCTCTGAACCTTTTAATCACTTTCTTGGCCATCTGGCACAGCAATTACAACATTTTTGTTTCATTTAATGTCATCCATTGCTTTTTCCATACTGTTAGGAGCTATCCTAGAAGATAGTTTATGTCATCTCCTGGGAGTCTTGCCAAGGGGTTAAATCTTGTATTTTGTCAGATTTGCTCCCAAATTAATACTCATCCCATCCAAGCTTATGGTCCTGCCCCCTTGATCAAGCACGCTCAGGATATAGATTTGCACTTACTCCAGCTTCTGGTGGTACCTACTGGCTGTGTCTTGCACTATTTGGGGAATAGTCCCTTTCTTCCCTTACCAGGCTCTGTACAGTATATGGATTATGTTGTGCCCTAATCCCAGTTATAGGCCTACTGGTAAGGAGAGAAAGTGGACAAAGGTCCTGAGGTGGCACATGTCATCTTTCAGGGCAGAGGCTTCTGCATTATCTTCAAGAAGGGGGAAGTTCTTGCTTTAATAAGGAGGGTTGGGCCATTTCTCAGGCAGAGAGAATTCAGAGGAGTCTAGGAGTTCAGAATTTGGAGGGATGTTCAGCCCAATAATCCTAAGTGTTGGGTCCCATTTTTTCCCAACCAGGGCCTTGACCCTGTATAACAGATATGCTTCGGTTGGTCACTTAAACTTTTCTGGAATTTAGCCACTTTGACCTCAACTTTCTCTGCCCTCTCACCTGTAGAAGATGAGAATCTCATTTAAGCTACTACAGAGCTGTTCTAGCTTTCATGCTTGGATTTTTGATTTTTTTTTTTTTTTTTTAGACACAAGCTCTTGCTCTGTTACCTAGGTTGGAGGGCAGTGACACAATGATAGCTCACCGTAACCTCAAATTCCTAGGTTCAGGTGATCTTCCTGCCTCAGTCTCCTGAGTAACTAGGACCACAGGCATATGCCACCACACCTGGCTAATTTTTAAATATTTTTTTGTAGAGACAGCGTCTCCCTATGTTGCCTAGGCTGATCTCGAACTCCTGGCCTCAAGGGATCTTCCCTCCTTGGTCTCCCAAAGTGCTGGGATATACAGGCGTGAGCCATTACACTTGGCCTCACACTTGGTTTTTCACTTGGCTGTTGATCTCTTATTGCTTTTCATTATCTTTTTTTTAAAGTATCAATGCCATATCCACAGGCATCCAATCCAATTTTCCTTATAATTAATAATTACTGCATACTCCTTAAATGTCTTATCCATTACACCAACTAGTACAATCCCTTCCTCTGATACACCATTCCAATTCACCATCCAGGAGAGAGTTATCAACTGGCTCACCACCTGCTGTCATGGGCCCCCTGTATTCTACCTGTGACCAGTGATGGAGTCCTTCTTGCCAGCCAGCCGATGAGCAATCCAGCTCCCAACTCCCAAATGATAACCGGTTCTTTTGGACCACTTTTGATACCAGCTGTAGTAGGTATCAAAGAAGCAGACACTGAGACAGAATGACATGCAGGATGTTTATGAGGGACCAACACCTGTGGGAGGCAGGGGAAGAAGCAGGATTGAGCAGAGAGAAAGAAGTCCACCTGTGATGCAGGCCTGAGGAAGCCTCAGCCACTGCACAGGGATCTCTACAGCATATCTGATCTGTTAGGGTTGCCCCACAGTGGGACACTGTAGCTGGGCCTTTATACCCTCATGGGATCATGCACTGAATAAGGGCTGCTCCAGGAAGGGGGAATGACCTTGGGGGAGGCAGCTTTCTGCAGTTGAGGCAAACCCTGAAGGGACTGATATCTAGAGACTGTCTATGGATAGTGCTCCCAGAGCTGGGGCAAACAGTCCTTCCCAGAAGCAGGATCCGGACGGTGCATCTCCACGTCCACCACAGTATTCAACAATGAACTCAACACCTATCTGCCTTGTGCCTTCCTCACCCTTTTTTCTTCCATGTTCTTCATCATTGGGGTGGAAATGCTACTTATCCAGGCATCTGGAAGTCATTCTGTTTCTCATCTCTCACAATTATCTTATTGCCACATTTTAGTAATTTTATATCTTTAATATTTCTCCAATCAATCTTTTCCTCTCCATACCTATTCCCAGATCTCAGAGCCTCAGCGTCTTTTCCCTAGAGTATTGCAATTGCCTTCTAACTTGTCTCCTGACCTTCAGTCCCCACACCCAATCCATCCTTCACTAAGCTGCTAGAGTAAGCCTTCTGAAACATGAACCTGACCTCATTGCTTGCAAACTCTTTAATCACTCCTCATTCATTCATTCACTCAGTAAAGATTTGCTCAGGTAAAAAACTTTGTAGTTAGAAGACTCTTCTTCTTCCCATATCCATCAAGTCTTATGGGTGCCAGTTTCAAAATATATTCTGAACTCTGTCACTTCTCAACCCTTTTACTGCTGTTACCCTGGCCCATGGCATCATTATATGAAATAGCTGTGCTTCTAGTCTTACCATTTTCTCTATTGTCTCTCTGCTGTCATTTCTCTACTGGGTATATACATATATATTTTAAATGTAAATCACAACATATTTCTGTAGAAAATGAAATGTGCCAACAATTTGATGATCTAGAGGAAGAATATTCCAGACAAAGGGAATAGCAGATACAGAGGCTGTATGTTGGGAGTCAATTTGGAGTGTCTGAGTCACAGGGGAGAGGTGGAATGGCTGTGTTATGGTGAGAAAGCGGGACAGTGGTGGGGATGGGGTCTGGGAGGCCTTGCACACTTCTTCCCCCCACCCCCTGGCTTGCTATCCAGTTTCTGACTCTTACAGAGTGTGAGCAAGGGAGGGGAGGAGAGATGAATGTCAGGAAAAGAATTATTTGAATGGTTCCATCATAGGCTGGCCCCGTGTTCTCTGGGCCCGGCAGATGTTTCAAACTGTCCCTTTGTCCAGTGGAGTGCATTCCAGGGCTCTCCTGGTGGCTCCTAATTGGGCCTTCCAATTGCAATTCCAGTGTACATTTTCCTCTAGCC
The DNA here is from genome assembly GCF_020740605.2 of Lemur catta. Lineage (NCBI taxonomy): Eukaryota > Metazoa > Chordata > Mammalia > Primates > Lemuridae > Lemur > Lemur catta. The sequence goes on from NC_059130.1 coordinate 79,623,563, forward strand.
TGATGATTCTCCTTCCTGCAGACCCTGGCTCAAAAGGGGCTGCTCCCCATGGGCTCACAATAGTAGAGTCCCCTCCCTCAGTAGGTTCAACTGGATAGAACTTAACAGGTCTGCAGGTCAGCTCTCGCTTCAGCATCGCCTGTGTCTGGTCCATGGGAAATGCCCATCCCTTGTTGTCTTAGCCCACTTGGGCCACTATAACAAAATACCGTAGGCTGGGTGGCTTATAAATAACACAAACTTAATGCTCACAGTTCTGGAGGCTGGGAATCCAAGAGCAAGATGCTGACAGATTCAGTGCCTGGTGAGAGCCCACTTCTGGGTTGCAGACTGCCTACTTCTTGGTATATCCTCACATGGTAAGACTGAGGGATCTTTCTGGGGTCTGTTTTATAGGGACAATAATGCCACTCATGAGGGCTCCATTCTCATGACCTAATCACCTCCCAAGGTCTCATCTCCTAATACCATAGAATTTCAACATACGAATTTTGGGGGGACAAAAACATTTAGTCCATTGCACTTGTTCCATCAAACTAAAGGTGCGTAGGACTTTCTTCAACTCAGCAGCCCTCTCCTAACTCTACCATCAAAATGGCTGGTTATCCCTTTGCTCAGCTTCTAGATTTCTCAGGTTGGGGGTCAGAATACAGGCCATGGTGGTATCTGCCAACATGTCACTCTCCCTATGTGGCCTAATGGAAAACCCCCTAAAGGGGGTCAAGTTTAAGTAAACTTGACCTGAAATGAATTTGATAGATCCCTCCATTGTCAATTCCCCATCTTTTGCCAACTCACACACACACCCCTTTATGGGAAGGTATAGGAGCTCAAAGCACTGTCCAAAGAGTTCTAGATTTTATACATGCCAACTATGAAAGGAGAAGACTGTCAATTTTAGTCACTGGGTATACTTTGTACTTAGTTGTTTCAAAGTCAGAAAGATTCACTTATCCAATTAGTGGGGACATGAGACAATGATGCCTCTTTCCTAAAATAGATGGAAAGGATGATGCTGGGAAAAGAATTCTGGCCCTAATTTAAGAAAGGTGCTATTAAAATGATGAGTAAGTATTTCAAATGACACAGCTAAGGAGATGTTCTAGCAGGTCATACAGTTTTTGTTCCTAAGAGTGAGACCTTCTTAACACAGACCTTGAGGAAGAGTGAAATGCAAGAGTGAAGACTTCCCTTGCCCACCATCACCTCTCTTTTAGGACTTTTATACTCATCAGGGAAATTTCTTTGTTGGAAAGTGTTACATGGAAAAATAGTAAAGGTTACTCGGGCAGTAGTTTTTTTTTTTTTTTCTGTATAAATAAAGAACATTTATTTACTGAACAAATTTTCGAACAGCCCCATGTGTTAGGAGGTGAAAAGAGAATAGTAAAGAAGACCCTAAAAGGGGGCTTGCAGTCTAGTAGTAGGAAAGAGTCTTGATTTTAGTGATGTTTGGCTATTTGTATAATCCAAAAGTAAAGGCTTAAAGAAACCTGGAGTATCATCTGTAGTATTTTTGGGAGAATTTTACCTTGAGGAACAGTGATTTTGTATTTTACCTCTTAATATACAGGCTACCAGATATGCTAAATTCAAAAGTCAGTGGAAAATCACAGAAAAAATTAGAAAGAAATAGATAGGAATCTGCAACAAATATAAGTCTGTAGTAATAATGCCATAAATTGTAATGGTTATAATAGTTTTATAGGCAATATTTATCAAGCACTTACTACATGCCAAGCACTTCTATGGATCATTTTATCTAATTTTCATAAAAATAGCTTTAGATAAGTATATATATTTTTTCACTTTATAGATGTGGGACTTGCGGCACAGTCATAGGTGGCAGAGCCAGATTCGAAAACAGCAGCCTGGTTCTTAACCACTGCTCCTTACAGTCTGGACATGAAAATGCACCACACACATTCCCTCAGCTGTAAATTATCCACTGGAGTCAGTTGTAAATGGAATCTGTCCTCAGGGGATGATTGCAGATAGCCCAAGTTTTCTTGGTTACAAGAGAAAGGCTCTTGGCGCTCAACTTGATTTTGTGATTTGTCATGTGTGTAAATGATAAGAATCTACTAGATTTCCTTCTAGAGCATATTTGTTCCATTAACATTATCACTCTTGCCTGCTTTATGTTTGAAAATCATTCACATCCTGTTGTAAGCTTTCATCTTACTTGCCTCAAATGAAATTGATCTCAAAAAAAGGAAGGCATTTGGAAGCAATGAGCTTCAGCGGATTGTCTAGGCATCTGGGAATATCAAACCTTCATGAAGTATTCTTATTGCCCGTGGGATATGAGAGCCCAAAATGCATCACACCCTTTACAAGGGAGTCTCTCTTTTGCTAAGCAGAACTGAGATCTGCTCTAAGAACATTTCCTTGACTCAAACTGTCTCCCACTGGTGCTCTATTTGTGGTTCGGAAACCTTCTCTTTCAGAAGCAGAAAGAAGCCCATGGTTCCAAGGTGAGGTGCCAAGTACTGACTGCTATGCACTTGACCACACGGAGTTGAATTTCAGGAATATCTGCTAGGAAAGAAGAATGGGACCTCATGCAGAGAGAAAAAGTCTCCCAAGTTGACTTGGCTCTCTGGAAAACAACTGGATATGGTATTGGTCTTTATTACAGTTTCCACAGACTGAAAAAATTGTTTATCAAACAAAGGCAGCATACAATTTGGTATGGTAACATTTTTTAGAACTTTGTTTTTGCAAAGCGGAAACCAGGGCCGATGTGGTCATGGTGGAAATTGAGCCAGTTCTGTTACCCCAAAGCACCTCTCCTAAAACACTAATCTGAGTAAGCCAGGCCCGACTTTGCCAGGAACAGCCAGCAAGGCTCTTTGGAGAGACTTCCGGGACGAAATGCTCCAAACAACCACAGCAAAGCCCCACACCGTGCAACAACTTGCACGCGGCACACCCAGGCTCTGATGGCTCACGGTTTTAGGAGTGGAAGAAAACCTACCAGTTCCCCTCCTTCCTTCCAATTCGTTGAGAGTTAATCACAGTGACTGTTTTCTGGACAATATCTTGGTAGACACGGTTCTCGCCTGTCCTCTACCACTAAGACATCCTAGGCAAATGGAGACATCTCTCTTGTTTGCAGTTCTTCAGTTCTCAATGAAGGATGCCAAGTGAAACATCCAAGTTTCCTGATCTATGCTTTAAGCCAGATTATGTGAAAACTAAAGAACACCGATGTTGGCTAGAGTTGAGAAGTAGCTGACCACTTTTTAATCACAAAGGAAGTGAGGTACAAAAGGGTCAGATTCACGGTGAGAAAGAAAGACTATGTAGGAGGAAATATATTAAAATTTGGGGGTTGGGAGAACTCCTGGTTGTATCTTCACTTTCCATGTGACTAAAATAATTTATTTTACCTCTTCCTATATTATGAAATTAAATTCAGTACTGCAAGCAAAGAATTTTTGGAAAAGGACTTATATTTTGGAGGCTGCTATACCTTAGAAACTATTTAGATAGTTTTTACACCTATATTTTCCTAGGAAAATGAAAAACTGATATTTCATTTGTCTGATTCATTTAGTGGCATGATGACTCAGGGCTGAGCAAGAATAGACAAGGCTCCTGCCCTCAGCAGCTTGCATATGATAAGGGGGGAAATAGAAAATAAACTTGTAAATTTAGAAATATATAATTTAATTTCTAATGGTAATAATTATTTAGGGAAAAATAAAACACTATATTAAAGTAAGGAGATAGAAAGTGAATAGGCAAGCTGGTTAGAGAAGGCCTCTTGTAGGAGAAGGTATTTAAGCAAAAGGACTGCAAAAAATGAGCCATGCATTGTTCTATAGGAAGGGCATTCTAGGCAAGGCCAGTGGCTCAAGCTGAGTATGGGAGGGAAAGCCGTGGTAGTTGAGATTAGAAAAGTAGATAGACGTCAAGGCCCATATGTTCCTGTTTACCATGATAAGGACTTTAGATTTTATTCAGAGAGTCATGGGAAGCCTTTTGCAGACTTTGTTTATTGTTGACTTATTCTCTACTCAGGTCCAAAAAGAGGTAGAAAGGATTTCATTCATTTATTCAACAGTTAATTATTGAGTACTAACAGCTGGGTTCAGTGCTAAAAAAGTTGTGACCTCTAATCAAATGAGGGAATAAGAAAATAACATGAACAATCAGAAAAAAATAGAATGAGGAAAGCTCCTGAAGAGAGAAAAAAATACTACTACTACTAATAATGTAATAAGAACATGAATTATAAATATTAATGGGTATTTGCTGTGGATTGGTACTATTTATGTTTTATCTCACAACGACTCAGTGTCTTATGTACTATATTATTCTTATTCCTTGAAGTCAGAAAAGCAAAATAATATCATAGGTCATAGCGTGAATAAGCCAAGAAGCCAGGATTCAAATCCAGGTTTGCCCTTTTCCAAACTGCAAAGTTTACCAACTCAGAGGAAGGAGCTAACAAGACAAGCAATTGTGTTCTCCACTATTTCCTGGAAATAACAGTGATCCTGAATTTAGGTAACTCAATATGGATAGCTGCTGCTTGTGGGAATAAAATAATTTATGTACTGAATGTGGACCCGATTGGTTTCAGATATATATCCTAAAACAAGTATGGCATTACAAAAATGAGTATTTACCTACTTAAAAAACAATTCCAAAACAGTGCAAGGGAAACAACCCCCAAACTGTTATTTTTCCTTTATACAACATGTTACAATCTGTAATAATTTTGTCCTATTTGTTCATTCCTCATTTTTTCCTTTCTCCCACACTGCATTATGGTCACCATCAGGGCAACACCCAGGTCTCTCTGTTCACCATCGTATCTCCAGAGCCCAGCACAGTGCCTCAAACACAGGAGGGACTCAACTAATATTTGCTGAATGCATCAAACCTCATTTCCTCTCTTTGCAACATCTCCTTTACTGCCGTGGACCACTCCAGAAAGCATGCAGAGATGGCAGAGAGTATAATAAACATCTGAGGTATTTTCCAATTCAGGGCTGACCCATGCTGATCCTTTATTTAATTAAATCTTTCACTTGTGAATGAATCATTTCTTCCATTAATTAAAATAGGATACACATACATCTCTGTAAAGTATGTGTCAAAATAAAGCATTCCGCCTAAAATATGCAGGAGGCACTGACCACCACGGCGAGCTATCCATCATAATTTGCTGAAAAGACGGGCTCTGGAATTAGAACTAGCACAATCATGTCTTACACCCTCAAAAATGTTAGTTGCAGCTTTTCAACCAATCCGTCAGCTCCTGTGTTAATGTAAGGAGGGACACTTAGAACTGTTTATTTGGGAGAGTGGGTGGGACCTGCACTCCAGGAATGCCGTCGTCTCTAATACTTGCTGGGGTCCTGCGCTCTCTGGCGACTTGAATCTTGACTACTAGAGCTGGAAGGCAGCAGGGATCGCACTGTTGCAAGACTCACTGTTTGCTCCTTCAAGTCCTCCAGAAGTCAAAATAATAGCAGCAAACACTGATGGTGCTGTTGAAGTGACAAAATCAAGTTTGTGTTCCGTTCCCCTCATGGTCTTTCCTGGCAATAAATGGGATGCCAACATCTTTGCAATCTTTAGCCCCAGGAAACAGTATGTGTATCTAGCCATCTTGCAAAATATTTTGCCTCAGTGTAAACTATCCACTGCCCAAACTCCAAAGGCCTCAGTTAGTTCCTTAACATGTTTAAAATCACCACGGGGAATTCTCCAGGCAAGATGAAAAGGGAGGAGGGATAAGGGCATTGCGTGATGGAGCTTCAAGTGCCTCAGGTCCTTTAAGACAAGTTTTAAACATCCTGCAAGATTCCAAATGCAGCAATTTTTGAAAAGGTAAGAAATTGCAAAGCCTGTTCTCTCAGTGAAGTGTCAGGCTCCGTAGCAGTGGGCATGAGAAACACTCCCCTTGCGTATTCAGGAGGTTGTTTCAGGGTAGGCTAAGTGATTACTAAACCAGTTGTGGCAACTGAATGTATTTTATTAGTGTACTTTTATGTTGAATACTAACTGCTCTTTTATTTTTCCTTGAAATGAATCCTGCAAGGCAGGCACAAGAACACTGAAGGAATGATAAGAACCTTTGAGATCACTGGGGCTATTTCCAATGGGGCAATGGAGGCTCTGAAAAGTAAGGTGACTTGTCCCAGGCCACGTGTCAGGCTAATGGCTGAGCCAGGACTGCCAACTCTGTCTCCTGTCTCAGAGTTCTGGGCTCTTTCCCCCGGAAAGATGTATGATGTATTCCCCCAGCACAATGCTAGGTACACTGCCAGTGGATTGATTAATGTATTGATTCCAGTAGAGTAATAGATTCAAAATTACTTGATGAATCAGTACACGGGAAAAAATCAATAGCTTTTCTTAGACTTCAAGTCCAAGTTATTTGAATTATTACAAAGGGCTCAGTCACTATTATTTTTATTTATTTCTTGGTACTTTTCTCTTTCCTTCAATACTTATCTAATACTCATTGGGTATTCTTCTGGGTCAAGATATATACATATATATATATATATATATATATATATATATATATATATACACACACACACACACACATATACACACACATATATAATATAACTGAAAAGCCGAGGTATGTATATAGGAGATTTAACATATAGTAGAGATGGACAAGAACATTGGAGAATTAATTGTGCACGTGGTGTAGAATAGTGATTAAGAGCATAAACTCTTGAGTCAAATTGCCCTGGGTCCAAATGCCATCTTTGACACTTGAAAATGTGTAGTCTGACATCCCTGATCTTGGGCTTTTTAAATCGCTGAGCCTCCATTTTCTCCTCCGTAAAATAGGAATGACAGTACCTACTTTACAGGATTGTTACAAGGATAAATTTAAAAATCTTGAGGTTAGTCTTGGAGGTCCCATTTGTATGTATGATTTAATGACATGTACACATATGCAAGCAATAATATTAGAACACGAGCAATGAAAGAATTAGACTAATGAATATGCTTTATGTCGATGGAAGGTTTTTGAGAGAACATCCTTGTGCTGTGATGATGCCATTTCCTTCTCTCTTTGCCCCACCCCATGCCACCCCAGTCTAAGTGCTGCTGTCCCTTGTCTGTGCAGTTGCAATAGCCTCCTCTCTGCTCTCCTTCCTCTTTCTCTTTTCTCTACCTCCAATCTAGTTCTTCTTGAGTAACATTTTAAAAGCACATACTTGTCTGTATAGTTTCTTGCTTAAAAGACTTCAATAAGTCCTATGGCTTATAGGATAAAGCAGTACAATCTGATCTCAACCCACTGTCATACAGCCTCGTTGCTACCAGCGCCATCTCCACACCCTGTGTTCTAACCAAACAGAACTGCTCACCGCTCCCGCAGCACCCCCCATACTTACACACCTCTGTGCCTTTGCTCCTGACGTGCTCTCGCCTGAAATCTGCTTTCCCCACTTCATCACCTACTAAATTCCTAGTCATCCATCAAGGCCCCCCTGCAATTTCACCTCTTCAATTATGTCTTTTCCTTATTCCACTCCCCTCCTGGAAAAATTAATTAGCTCCTTGCTCTGTGCCATGATGCTACTTTGTTCTTATCTCACAAGTAGCATTTACTATGTTAAACTATATATTGTTGTATACATGTCTGTCCTCAGCTACACCTAGTTTAGCAAACGTTCAAAGCCATTCCTTATTTCCATGCCTATGGCTCTTTTTCCCACTGAGTTCAAATACTGCCTAGAATTATTTTTAACCAGTGTTCTGGGCAGCCCCTCTGAATCCATCAGAGTTGACACTAGAGTGAGACATATTTGCCAGTCGGTAGCTAACCTATGAGAGTCACAAGTGTCATGTCTCATTTTACTCTCTACCTCTAGCACCTAATGAATGCTATGCCTAGTACTTAAAAAACATTCGTTAAGTACATGAATGGCAAAGTATGACAACATTGAACTATTAAATGTAAACTCTAAGGAACAATTCTGGATGCTGAGTGTATTGAGTCAGAGACCTAGACTGTAAATACTTGGCGCCATACTTCATATCCTAGGCTCTGGGATGTGGAAATATAAATTCTGGTGGTAAGAGGAGCTCGGGTTTGGGAAATTGTTGCAAAGTACTTGTCTTAGTCTGTGTGGGCTGCTCTAACAAAATACCATAAACTGTGTGGCTTATACATTTTTTTCCTCACAGTTCTGGAAGCTGGGAAGTCCAAGATCAAGGCACTGGCAGATTCATTGACTGATGAGGCCCTGCTTCCTGAAGGGTCAAATTAGCTCCTTTGGTCTTTTTTATAAGGACACTAATCTCAAAGGCCCAACTTCAAAATACCACTCCTTGGGGATTAGGATTTCAACATACGAATTTTAGGGGATACATTCAGATCATAACAATACTTAAAAGTGTTTAACACACAGACACACACACACACAGAGACTTGCTTGGTAGAAAATAAACTTCCCATACACAGGAAACTTTTGAAATTATATGGAATTTATCATACATGTAGAATTTTTATCTTCTTTGCCAAATATCTCTAAATAAGTTTTATATCTAGGATTTTTTCCCCCATTTTTTAAAATTGTGGCAAAATATATCATAAAATTTACCATCTTAACAGTTTTTTTTTTTTTTCAGAGTCTCGCTCTGTCACCCAGGCTAGAGTGCAGTGGCATCATCATAGCTCACTGCAACCTCAAACTCATGGGCTCAGGCAATCCTCCTGCCTCAGCCTCCTGAGTAGCCGGTACTACAGGTGTGCTCCATGATGTCTGGCTAATTTTTCTGTTTTTAGTAAAGATGGGGTCTCACTCTTGTTCAGGCTGGTCTTGGACTCCAGAGCTCAAGCAATCCCCCCCTTTGGCTTCCCAGAGTGTTAGGATTATAGGAGTGAGCCAGTGTGCCTGGCCTAGAGTTATTTTTGTATATATGGTGTTAAGTAAGGATATAACTTTATTCTTTTCTATGTAAATGTCTAGTTTTCCTAGCACTGTTTGTTGAAAAGACTATCCTTTCACCATTGAATGGTCTTGGCTCCCTTGTCAAAACTCCTTTAACCATATATGCAAGAATATTGCTAAGCTTTCTATTTTATTCCATTGGTCTATATTTCTGTCTTTATGCCAGCACCTCACGGTTTTCGTTACTATGGCTTTGTAGCAAGTTTTGAAATCAGGAAATGTGAGTCCTCTAGATTTGTTCTTCTTTTCCAAGATTGTTTTGGCTATTTGGAGTCCTGTGAGATTCCATATGAATTTTTAGGATTGGGTTTTTCTATTTCTATCATCATTGGGATTTTGATAGGGATTGCATAGAATCTGCAGATTGCTTTGGGTAGTATTGATATCTTAACAATATTAAGTTTTCTAATACATGAACATAAGATGTGTTTCCATTCATTTATGTCTTCTTTCAGCAACGTTTTATAGTTTTCATTGTACAACTCCTTCACCTCCTTGGTTAAGTAATTCCGAAGTATTTTATTTTTTGATGCTATTGTAAATAGAATTGTTCTCTTAATTTCATTTTCAGCTTGTTCATTGGTAGGATATTGAAATGCATCTGATTTTTGTGAGTTGACTTTATATTAGGTACTTTGCCGAATCCATTCATTAGTTCTAACATTTTCTTTGGAATCTTTAGGGTTTTCTACACACAAGACCATATCATTAACCAATAGAGATAAAGAGATAATTTTACTTCTTTCTTTCTAATTTGGATGCCTTTTTTTCCTCCTTGCCTAATTGCTGTGGTTAGAACACCCAGTATTATGTTGAATGAAGTGGTTAAAGCAGGCATTCTTACAGGAAAAGCTTTCAGTCTTTCACCATTGAGTGCGATATTTGCTGTGGGTTTTTCATATATGGCTTTTATTATGTTGCAGTATTAATGGCTTCATTCTATTCCTAGTTTGTTGAGTGTTTTTATCATGAATGGGTATTGAATGTTGTCAAATGTTTTTTCTGCCACAATTGAGATACTCATGTTTTTTTTTCTTTAATTCTGTTAGTGTGATGAATTGCATTGATTGGTTTTCATATGTTGAGCCACCTTTCTATTTCAGGAATAAATCTCACTTGCCATGGTGTTCAATCCTTTCATTATGCTGCTGAATTTGGTTTCCAAGTATTTTGTTGAGGATTTTTGCATCAGTGTTCATAAGGGATATTGGTCCTTAGTGTTCTTTTCTTATAGTGTCCTCCATTTTGGTATTGGGTGATGCTGGCCTCACAGAATGAGTTAGGAAATAGTCCCTCCTCTTCAAATTTTTGGAAAAGTTTGTGAAGGACTGGTGTAAATTCTTCTTTAAATGCCTTAAATGTTTGGTAGAATTGCATCAGTGAAGCCATCAGGTTGAGGGCTTTTCTTTTTTGGGAGATTTTTGAATACTGATTCAATCTCCTTTCTAGTTATAGGTATATTCAGATTTTTGATATCTTCATGATTTAGTCCTGGTAGGTTTTGTGATCCTAGAAATTTGCCCATTTCATCTAGGTTTTCTACTTTGTTGGTGTGCATAGTATTAAAATCCTTTTTATTTCTGTAGAATCAGTAGTAATATCCTACTTTCATTTCTGATTTTAGTAATTTGAATCTTCTCTCCTTTTTTCCCTAGTCTATCTAGCTAAAGGTTTGTCAATTTTGTTGTTTTTTTTTCAAAGAAACAACTTTTAGTTGCATTGATTTTTTCCTATAGTTTTTCTATATGTTGTTTATCTCTGCTCTAATCTTTATTATTTCCTCCTTCTGCTAGCTTTTTATTGTTTTTATAGTTCCTTAAGTTGTAAAGTTACGTTGTTTATTTGAAATCTTTCTTCTTTTTAGATGCGAGTATTTGTATTAGGTTATTAAGTATGAAATGTCTGATTTCCTTAAGTACTAAGTTTGACAGCTGATATCTCTGACATTTCATTTTGACACTTCTTGTGTTACTTTTGTTGTGAAGATACATCCTCATTCTTTCAAATGCATGATTTGGCTTGTGATTATCTTTCAAATTTTTTTAAAGCAATTTTTGTGAAACCATACATAAATCAAAAATTCACGTTACTTTTAAATATGAGTTCCGTTGTGGAACAAATGCAGCGCAGACTGCTCAAAATGTCAATGAAGTGTTTGGGAAGGATGAGGTTAATGAATGCACAGTATGTCGATGGTTTGAAAAGTTCCATTCTGGTGATTTTAGTCTTGAAAATGAGCCACGTGCGTGACCTGAGACCAAAGTGGATAATGATGAGCTGAAAGCTGTAGTGGAAGCAAATCCATCCCAACCTACGCATGAAATAGATTCTTTTTGACAATCGCAAGTGTTTGGCACAATGGTTGGATAAAGATGAAGTGCCAAAACACAGTCCAAAACTGAATATTCATCAAAAAAAGCTAATGGTGTCTGTTTGGTGGTCCAGCGCTGGTATTATTCACTATAGCTTCATGAAACCTGGTCAATTGATGACAGCGGATGTCTGCTGCAATCGGTTGGATGAAATGATGAGGATGCTTGTGATTAAGCAGCTGAGATTGGTCAATAGAGACAGGCTGATCCTCTTGCAAGGCAACACTTGACCACATGTTGCACAAACAACGCTGCTCAAACTACAGAGGCTGGACTTGGAAACTCTCTGTCATTCACTGTATTCACCAGACCTTGCACCAACTGATTACAACTGCTTCCAGGCTTTGGACCACTTCTTGCAAGGAAACACATTCAGTTCTCAACCAGCTGTGGAAAGCTATTTCATTGCCACTTGCTCTCCAGGCTTCTTTGCTGCTGGCATAAACAAGCTACCGTTAAGAAGGCAAAACTGTTTAGGTACATACTTTCATTAATTATACTGCTTCTTGTTTGAGATACAATGAACTACACTTTTGATTTAAAATTGGACATTTCATATTTAATGACCTAAATAATTACTTCAAAACATAGTGGTTTAAACAACAAGCATTTATTTTCATCATCAAAGATTTGCTGATCAGCTGTGATTTGGCTGAGTTTGGCTGAGCTCAGCTGGGAGGTTCTCTGTTTATGTTTGCCCCCTATTTGTTTATTTTGTGGTCGGCTAAAGAGATAGTAGCTACCCATGTGCATCTCAAGGCAGGTCACCAGTGCACAAGATTGAAGCTAAACCAAGCAAGCACACTTAAAACTTATGTCATGTCCACAAACCTTTTATTGGTCAAAGCAAATTGCATGGTTGCACCCAGCGTGAATGGGGAAGATCCATGGTAGGAGGACAAAGGGAGCAATTATTTGCTGAATAATAATACAGAGTATCACATAGTCCTTTATTTGTTTACTTTAAAGTCTAGGAAACTTAATCCTTTTCATTCATGCAAGTATTATATCATTTCTTCTCCTGTGCAAAGACATAAAATTCCAAAACTGCTACTGTAGATTTCAGCCCTTCTAGCCCTTATGCAGTTCTATGCTGAGTATTAAAATACTGGCTATTGAACTCTTGAGAATGGTGCCATGTTGGCAGATCTCAAATCTACAGTATTCTCCACTTGATTCCCTATCAAGTTCATAAAGGTGTTTATATTTTTAAAAAACCCTGCAATAAAATTTTTATTTCCTCAAGAGCAATGTATTTTCAGAAACCCAGAATTTTTTGTGAACTTTTTATAAAGAATCATAGAATAAGGTCATACAGTTTTAGAGCAGCCCTACGAGAGCACTTAGTTCAACCTTCTCATTTTACAGATGAGGAAACAAATAGTTTCATTTTTACACTTTCAATTATCACGTACAATGGGATACAATTTTCTCTCATGTAAAAAAAGCAATGAGAAAAAAAATCTGGAGTGACCTTTCCATGTCTTATGACAACCGTAATCTTGCAACAGAAACCTCTGTTCAGTTTATTTTATGAGAATCCTCATATGACCTGCTAACTTCATCACTCCAACCAGTTTCCCCGATTGCCTATGAAAAACAAAAATTAAGTCTTTCCATTTTTCCTTATAATCATGGGGGTTTTATAAAAGCATCTCTGCTTTTAGAGCAAGAAGAATAAGCCTAGAGACATTTGATTGCCTCCTCCAATGTCCTGAGGACAATCCAGGACTGTTTTCCACAGGGAAGAGAGAAAGAGAGACACCAAGCCTCGTTTTCCAGAAAAAGAATTATAAGCATCTTTCCATGCCAAAAACTTTTAATATTTAGGTAATACTTTCCCCTATTAGAACTATCGAGTTAGAATGGAGCGTATGCTGGGAGTAAGAGTGGGAGCAAAGATTGGAAAAATCTAAGGTAAAAAGTATAATTCACTAAATCAACACCTATTGAATACCTTCTGGCACTGAGGTTATGATGTGAATAAGACAGAAAAAACCACTGTGCTCGTGGTGCTTCCAGTCTAGCCTGGACACGTAACTAAAATGCTCTCAAAGCAAGAGTGTGGGTGTCCTGGCAGTGTGTAATGTGGGATTTTACCTAGTGCACATGGAAGGCGAGGGCAGAGAGCTTTCAGACAGAGAACAGAGCTTGTGCAAGGGCCTAACAGGGCTGAGGAAGGCCACGAAGCCAAAGCCAAATACAAGAGAAGGACACTAATATGAGGCCGGACGGGTAGCCAGGGCCCAGACTGTGGGAGGGGACTTATAGGACGAGGGCAGAGTTTTGGACTTTACCCTTTACTCTCGTAAAGTCCAAAGGGATGATGAGAAGACATTAAAGGCTCTGAAATAGGGGAAGAACATACAATAATTGGATTTGCATTTTAAAAGGGGCATTTTGGCTGTACTGTCAAGAATAAATTGGACAGGAGGAAAAGCAAGAATTGGGGGTATCTAAGAGAATTACATGGAGAACAAAATAAGTATCTGGCTGGTGAATCCAAATATTCAGCCCAGATTAGCTATAAATTATGCAGAGAAGATGGCTGGGGTGAATGTTGGTATTTGTGTGTGTGAATGTGTGTGCATATGTTCATATAGTAAACAAAGCATATTAAAAGTATTCTATTTGTTATTATATATATTTTAAGGTATAAAACATGATGTTTTGATATATATAGTGAAATGATTACAATAATTAAGCAAATTAATATATCCATTTCCTCATATAGTTACCTTTTTTGTGGGGAAGGGGTTGTGAGAGCACCTGAAATCTCCTCTCTTAGCAAATTTCCGGTGTACAATACACAGTATTATTAACTGTAGTTGTCATGCTGTATATTAGCTCCCTAGACTTACCCTACATAACTGCATGTTTGTACCCTTTGACCTGTATCTCCCCAAACCCTCCTGCTCTCCACCCCCAGTAACCACCATTCTAGTCTCTGTTTCTATGCAAGTGACTCTTTTAGACCCACATGTAAGTTAGATTGTGCAGCATTTTTCTTTCTGTGTCTGGCTAGTTTCACTCATGTCCTTGGGGTTCAGCCATGTTGTCGCAAATGACTGGATCTCTGAAAGGCCTTCCTATCCCTAAACTCACCCAATGTCCAGATAGTCCAGGACTAGGGTGACTCCTTTGGAGTTTGAGAATGTCTCCAGGACAGGCTGCTTAAAAACAAAAATGGCTTTAGAGGTAAAGCTGGAAAATTGGACACATACGTTGAGCTCTCTTTCTTCCTAAAACCCGCTAACACAAAAACAAAGAGAATGAGGAAGGAGAAAATGGCAAAACCCTGGAAGTTGAAGCGGGCAAGACTGGTGGCTGGCCTGCCAGACCTAATAAAGCCGCACACCGAGCCTGCCGTGGGGAAACTCCAAAAGTGACCTGGTTTACGTTTGGAGTAGTGAAGAAGCTCAGGGACTTGTGACACCTGGTACCTCTAGAGGTGAGAGTGAAGGTGGGGTTAGATCCCCACCCCACCCCAGGCCATGTAGCCATGTGACTCCTTCTCCACTGCAGTGAATGATAGGAAGGATTTATCTTCCGGAGACAGTAACCAAGGGATTTCTGAACTGGAGATGCCAGGGAGAGTTGAGGTATAGGAGGTTGCTGTACTGAAAACAGAGGGACTAAAGGAACATTAATGGGCTGATCAAATATTTGGGTCCCAGTGTCTTTCTCAAACTCGGCTCCCAGAACACAGCTGCCAGGCATACGCTCTTCAAGTAGGCGATGGAAGAGTCTTCTCTGGGCATCTGATCAACCCAAGAGGAAATGCCTAAACTGAGGGTTCCCTAGAAGACAATCATGTCGCCCTCAGTACCAGGCTACATAGAGCAGGTCAGAGGGCTCTGGGAGGGATCTCAGTGAGATGGAATCAATGGCAACTAATGTGTTTGGATATAGTGAGAGACTGACACACCTGGGGCAGAATTTGAGTTTGATTAGCACATTAAAAAACCAAGCAAGTGAAAAACAAGCCAATTATTCACTCCAGGTGGGGAAAATATCATGCAGGAAAGAAAAAGTATTTTTGGTATTCCACACGACTTAGCCATTTACAGCATTTGCATAGTCATGGTGATGTAAACGTTAGATACTGATCTAACCAAATCATAATACAATATTGGGCAGATGGAATACTAGAAGTGTGTGTGTGTGTGTGTGTGTGTGTGTGTGTGTGTGTTTGTAGTAGAGGTGGATTGGGACCTACAAAGAGCCCAGTCCCCATCTTCTATGTTGGGAAGCCAATAGATAATGTCTATAATTGAAAAATCATGTAGCAACATCAAACTATTATTTGGAAATTTACAGTTAAATATTAGAATCAGAGGAGTTGAAAGAGGTTGCATTAGAGGGTATGTAGCGGGGGCACTACATTGGCAGGTATACTATTTTCATAATATGCCTTGTAAAACTATTGACTCTTTCGTAAATGTGCATATATGGTGTTAACAAAAACAAGCATTACATTTAAAAAGAAAAAAAGTAGTTATGTTACCAAGACCATATATCCTGTTGTTGGATTTTCTTTCAGTACTGCCTTCTGCGTGCTAGCACAGCTCCAAGGGCACACAGCTGTTGCTTTACGTGGCGTTCTGTGTTTGAGGGATTGTGTCCCTCAAACGATGTTGAAGACCTAACCCAAAGCACTTCAGAATGTGACCTTATCTGGTGACAGGGTCTTTACCGAGCTAATCAAGTTAAAGTGAGGTCATTAGGGTGGGCCCTAGTCCAACAGGACTGGTGTCCTTATAAAAAGAGGACATTTGGACACAGAGACAGACACCCACACAGGGAGAACACCATGGGAACATGAAGGCAGAGTGGTGTTGCATGTATCAGGGTGATGCATGTACAGATCAAGAAGCATCAAAAATTGTCAGCAAACCACAGAAGCTAAGAGAGCCATGGAACAGTGTCCATCATAGTCCTCAGGAGGAACTAACCCTGCTGACACTTTGGTCCTGGATTCCAGCATCCAGAGCTGAGAGAAAACACATCTCTCTGGCCTAAGCCACCCAGTCTGTGGCACTTTATGACGGCAGCTCTAGCGAACTAACAATACACATGGTATGTGGTGGCTCAGTTCCATGCACCCCGCCCGTAAAGGAAAGAACTGTGTCTACATCTTCCTCTGAAGGGACAAGAGAAGGAAGGGAGGAAGGAAAAGAAGAAGGGAAGGAAGAAAAGTGGACGAAAATATGCTTATGCCTACTTGACTCCAGCTGGAAAAATCTGCCTTTGAGCAAGAGGAGTTATACTTCTGTATTTAATTCTTTTGTAATCAGATTATATTTATGTATAACATTAGCAGGTGAAAAATAAACAAACACATATACATACCAAAGAAAAACAGAAAAGAAAATTCTTCCTCAATCCTTCCAAATCTCCAAATGGAAGAGTAACTGATTGGTCATGTTGAGATTAATACAGGATTAATCAAGGATATTGAAGTTAATAAAAGATTACAAATATTATATTTTAATTTGTTTGCTCTGACTTTTCTTTCCTAATGAAGTAAGATGATTGCTTTGGGGCAGGCCCGGCTCTGTCTTACTTCCTTGGAACTCACAGAGTTAGGCAGACATGGACGGAGGGCCTCCTTCCTGGATTTGCTTGGGAACATTTAGAAAATGTTCCAAAGATTGGCCGTAGATGGAGGGAGGCAGTAAGGTAACAGCCAGCACTTCCACTTAGTTGTCCAGGCTCCAGTACATGATACATAAACCACACGCAGCCTCACTGTGGTTCAGAAGGTTAAAAGTTATTAACTGAAATCAATTGAAATAAAAAGAGCCACATCTGCCTCGGTACACAATTCACTTCTCCAGATGGCTTTGGCCTGCACTGCGGGGGACACACACACACACACACACACACAGGCACGCACACATTCTCACTCAGTAACCCTGAGGGAGAGCAGAGGCAGCTGCAGAAGCCAAAACCCTCCCCAGTCCTAATTAAACCCTCAAAGTTTCCAGGCAACACAGCCAAGGAAAAAAATCATTTCCAAGCTGAAGACCCCCAGCCCCCAGCCCCAGCAAAGGAAACGGGTCGTTTGGTTTAATCAGCCCATGTGCACATTCTCTCTCCCCAGGTTGCCAAGACGGGTCTGTACCTAGCAGAGGTATTTGTGTAATCAAAGCTTCTGGAACTTTCCCTGCCAAGGCTACCAATGTGAATAGGCTCCTGAGGTAAAAATGTTCTCCCCGCTGGGGACGGCGCCCTTGAAGTCTACATCAAAATCAAGCCAGGGTCACAGCTGTTGCGGCACCCCACGGTGGAAAACTTGCAAGAAATCCCAGCCTGAACTACTGCTTTGCCTTAGGTCTGCAAGGAAACAGGCCCCGGTTGCCTGAGGGGGGGAAGAGAGGGAGAGGGGGAGAGAGAGAGAGAGAGAGAGAGAGAGAGAGAGAGAGAATATGCTTTCAACAAAGCCAACCCTTCTAACTAGTCCTCTGGGGCAGGAAGACAAAGCCACTCCAGAACCTTGTCCCCTTCACCCAGGCACCCTACTCCCACACGAGTCACCCTCATCTCTCTAACGTGAGCCATGAGCCGGGGGTCCCCGCAGGTTGGCCAAGAGCCACTAGGTGGCAGCAGCTTAACTCTTCAAATGCCAGAATGGGCTGGGAGCAGTTGGGAGCTGGGTCTGCAAACTTTGCATCTGGTCACTTCCTTCAAAGGAAAAAAAGAAATAAATCATTTTTTCTGTACCTTAAAGATCTTCTCTTTGGCTTGCAGGGTAGATGTTGGAGAAAAACTATGAGGGGAAGATTGCTTCTGGTCACCCAATTTTATGGTGGCTTGAATCAGGGTAAAATGCAACTGTGTATGCTCCAGGTTTCATGACTTTGATTTGGTTTACACTTGGTGCAAGGAGCTAAAAGATCCTTTGAGAAATTTATGCTCACATTCAAATTCACTTCAACAAATCTCAAATACAATAATAAATGAGTGCTTTCCATTTTCCAGGGACAGGGCTAATGGTCAACTGGATGGCCCTCTAGGAGTTAGCGAGGAAGACAGGCGTTAAAAACAAATAGCATTCTTGTGGGTGACCACCTTGGATGAGTAAAGGAATCCGGACTTAAATTTGCTATGCATAAAAGGGAAAGCCGGTCATTTACATTAAGCTCTGTGATATGGGAAGCCTTATGTTTTTAGGGTGAGCAGTGGCCAAAAGTATGGGAGCCACCAGGAAGAAACTTTGCCAACTTCACTCTCCTTAGAGGCTAAAAGTGTTTGCTGTTCAGATGACAAAGAAAACAAATCTTTCTCCTGGGTATTTTAGCCTCTGCAAAACACCCCCTCATTCTGCCTATTAAACCTCTGCCACAAATATAAAAATAATGTGGTGTTGATTGGAGTAGGGGGCCAGAAATGTGAAATTGATTTACTTTAGAAAGGGGAGAGAGAGCTACCAGTCACAGTAGGAATAAATCCAGAAAAGGGGGAAGGGAGCTGGGGTGAAAAGACAAGTGTTCTTGTAGTTGGGCTTAAGAGAGTTTGGGAGGAATATAGAAAGAGAAAGGAAAGAAATTAGGTGGAGGGAGCCATAAATGTGTGATATATATTTATCTAGAGAGAGAGAGGGAAGGCAATTCTAAGATGTTTTGCTGTGCATTTGGGATTCCCTCTGATGTGCTTCAAGAGAGTTCAGTAAAGATTAAAATTGCCCTACAATTATTTTTATTTCTCAAACTGGAAGTCTGCCTAGGACACAAGGAAGCACCATTGGTAGAACCAACCCTCTTCACTTTCCTGTGTGTCTAGGTGGTAAGGCAGCTCCCAGATCATGATTTTTTTCAGGAAAAGCTACCCCAGGATTCCTAGTAGATTACACAAAATGTAATTATTATGCTAACCACAATATGTAATTTCTCTTTCTTAATATGCAGACTCAGACTTTAAATTTTTATTCTACAAGTTCGCCAAAAAGACAGGAAGCATCACGGTAAGACAACTCTCTGATCATCAAGAAATTTGGGATGGTGGTGCCATGCTGTTTTCTTGTGTCATCCCCCATACTTCTGCTGGGCACATGGTAGGGCTAGTAAGCAGCCTATGGAATTGGGGATCCTCATGGCCTACTAGCCAAGCTTCTTATTTGGGACAAGAACTGTTATATGACTTCAGTCCTGAGGTCCTGACAATCCCAACCGCCAGCCAGTTCATCCTTTCATGCTTTTATGCATACTTTCCCTCTGATGGACTCTCCTTACCCTTAACCACCTCTTTAGCACCCAACCACTTCTGATCTGCTTAGAAAATTCCTACTCTCTTTAGAGAAATGTCCTGGCCTCTGTGAAACCTGCCCTGGCCACTTACCTTCACCTTCTCATACATAACTCACCCCCTTAGTATAGCAATATTGTTTTCCTATCTGTCTTCCTAACCACAGTGAACACACAAATGATCTTTATATTTTTGGTGCCTAGCATGGGGCCTGACACACAGGTGATGCTCAATCTATGATTGGACAAAGAGCTGTCATATAGCTTGCCATTCCATGTTGAGGAAGCCCAGCTCTTGAAAAGTCATTACTTTCCAAGCACTTAACCTAGAATTCAAGCTAAAGTAGGTGCTAGGGAATTCAATCAATTACTGGTCCTTCTAGTTATAATCTGTATTTCCCATTCTTCAACTGGCAGTCTCAGATGAGAGCTCACTCAAATTTACAGAACATGGAGGAAAATATCTCAATACAATGACTTTCTGATCATTGGAGCTACAGGAGTATGTTTCCCAAAGCCTCCAGTCATACAAGTTTCTGTGTCTTATACTTCTGCTTCTGACATGAATTATTCTTTAAAATTTTTTTTTGAATATAAAAGTATTCCATGCTCATTAAAGAAAATTTGCAAAATAGAGAAAAGCAGAAAATAACAAACTAGTTTTCAATCAGTCTCACTATGCAAATTTACATAGTGAGAATGTAACATTCTGGAGTATGAATTACTCTCTTACTTATGGAATTTAATAAAAACCAGATGACAGCTTGTGCTGTCTGCTAAAATTGGAGCCAGATTCCATAGACAATGCATAGGTGGATTTCACAGTCGGTTCCTGCAGCCACACGTAGGGAGCGCCTGTAGGCACACCTTGGCGGGCAGCCGCTGGGTGGGGGAGATGAGTTCCCGGAAAGGGTGAATTAGCACGGTTGGATGCCTCTGCATGATCCTTATGGAGCTTTGTACTGTGCCAACCCCTGAAGTCATGACAAGCCTCAGACCACAGTTTCCAGATTCCATTCATACAATTACTGGTCAATCCTCCAGGCTGCAGTGATGAACACGAGGCCCTTCCTAAAAATCAGAGGGCCTCCTCGGCAGCCTCATGAGCTTCGTTGCTTGTTTCCTTGACTGAACTTGCCTTGCACTTCCATAATACTTGAACTCTATCTATTCATAGCATCCGGCATGGCACTCTTTCTTGGACCCTTAGTAGTAACCCCAGCACTATCACTTGGTAATGTAATGGGACAAACAGCTCACCAGAATGGAAAAACCACGGCAAAAAGATGAAACCTCATTGAAGTAAATAAACGGATCAAGGCAGCTTTTAGGCTGAGGCCAGCAGACCACCAGGATGCCTTGCCAGGGGGCTGGCACTCCCTCCTCTGCATGCAATGACCAGCCCGAGAAAAGCATACACTGACTTCTGCATACCAGAAGTGTGTGCATATGTATTTGTTTTATTCAATGCAAAAAGTATTTCAGAGCCCAGAGTCATGAATCAGCATTGTAACTAAACAGGGTTTCCCTATACCCTGTTTTGTGCGAGTTGTTGGGGACACAAGGATGCACATGACAGTCCAGCTAGACAGACAGCCACATATCTACGTAGAGGGAAAGGAAGTTAATAATTATTGAATGCTTACTCTCTGCCAGGCATTGTGCTAGGTGTTTTGTAAAACTAGCACATTTAATCTTCTCAACAAAGTGTGAATTAGATGATAGTATTTCTTTCTACTTTACAAAAGAAAAAACTGAGGCTCTACTTTCCTAACTCACACTGCTGGAATTTGTAACAAAAACTCAAAACCCATGTCCAGGACAGTTTGATAGAGTGACAGTGAGAAGCGCTGTAGTGCAGACGGGTAGGGTTTGAGGTACCTCGTTGCTGTCCGCTTTGCCTGGCTTTCTCATCAGCTGTGGCTCGGGAGTGACACTGTCATCGGAGAGCTATTCAGGTCAACTGTGGCAGGGCCATACAGCCAGGTAGGACTATTCCTCTGCTTGTAGAACTCTAGTTTTGGAAGAAACATTTAAATTTTGTCTGTCCTTTAAGCTAAACTTCAGTCTTAACCTCCTCCTTCCCCAACAATGGAAAGGAGGGAATCTTGGCATGAATTTGATCTGTAGACTCAGATAGACTTGTGCTACCTATCAGTTGTGTGGCTGCCAGTACATGTCTTGATAGTTTTGAACTCTGATTTCTTATCTATGCAACGGGCACAATGGCCACCTCACAGGGTTATGATTATGTATCTTTCTTTCTTTTCAGAGACAGGGTCTTGCTCTGTGACCCAGACTGGAGTGCGGTGGTACGATCAAAGCTCACTGCAACTTTGAACTCCTGGGCTCAAGTGGACCTCCCACTTTAGCCTCCCAAGTTGCTAGGACTACAGGTGTGCACCACCATGCCTGGCTAATTTTTAAAAAAAATTTTTTTGTATAGACAGAGTCTCACTATGTTGCCCAGACTAGTCTCTTATTTTTGGCTCATCAAGTGATCCTCCCGCCTTGGCCTCCCAATGTGCTAGGATTACAGGCATGAGCCACCACACCCAGCCAATGATGTTTCTTGAAATATAAGAAGTGGTGGGTCAGACAGCACCTGGAACATTTTAACACTAGATAAACGTTAGCTCTTCTCCTTTCACTGCTTTCCGAGTTCCACTAACACAAACTTCTATACTCAGCTCTGTTCCATGTCTTAAGATATTCTATTTTTTCTATGTATATTAATTTCTACCTCTCTCATCCCTCTCACCCCAATCAGCCTTAAGTTATTTGAGGGAAAAGACCATTTCACATATTAGACAATTAACATATTAACACCATTCAGAATGTGGGACCCATAGCAAACATACGCACACACACAAAAACCAAGCAATTGCTTGATTGATTTTTGTCTTGTTGATCAAGACACCACATTCTGACTGCTAAGTGACAAGCCAGCAGTGGTGTGCTGGAGCTGCCTCATACTGGCTTGCAAGAGCTGTGTTAAATTTTCAAGAAATTTGTAAGCTGGTTGTTAAAGTGTGGGTAGCTTAAAATTTGCCATGATAGGAGTATTTACACCACAGAAATTGGCAAACATTACAAATCAGGGCTTTGCTTTCTCCCCTCCCTACCCCCCAAACACATGCACAGGGCCAGTTGTGTGCTACATTTTGGTGCATCATAATTTGCTATTAAGCTTCCAATAATATTTAGCTTGATTTTACTACAGTAGAAGCCTGCAGTGTATCTTTAGATTCCCAATACTGATAACAAGATTTGTAGCCTTAGAATTGGAAGCGTAAAGGTTTCACTGTATTTAACTTCCCTTCCAAAGGAGAAGTCTATTCTGTGAAGTTTTTGGTGACTGCCTATCCGGCCTCTATGAAACACTCAAGAGAGGGAGCTCATTAATTATCTTCTAAGGCAGTCTTCTCATGGAGAGCTCCAAGATTATTAAAAAATTCTTTGTCATAATGATCTGTTCCTGCCTTTCCTATAACTTCCCCCAATTGTTCTTGGATCTGCCTGTTTTTGTGGTAAAGCAGAATGTCTACACTCTCCAAGTAATAGCACTGAGCATAGCTATCAGGCTGTTCTCAGAGCCCCTCTCTGGTAGGCTGCATGGCCTGCGTTTTCCAACTGTTGAGACCCCCTCACCACTGTGGTTATCCAAGAACTGAGCAAAATATTCTAGATTTATCCAGTACAGTGCAAAAGTGAGACAACTACCTCCTATATTTTTTCACAAGCATATTACACATTTAGTTTGTGTTATACTTTAGGAAAAAAATGAATTTTTTTCATAGGCATTATTTTCAAGCTTGGCCAACTGACACAATTCATTTTATGGACTCAGCACTTTATATTTATGGTGGTTAAATGTCATATTTTTGTTATTGATGCATTATTGAGTACCAATTTTGATATCTATTATATTTAATTAATTTTCTAGTTTTGTGGCCTCTTCCATAGGCTATCCTATAAATAGATTTTTCAAGACCATCTATAATATTTACAAATATTCAACCAGTTATGGTTTTACCTGCTTACTTTTATCCAACATAAATTTCTGAAACTTGACCACAAGGATGCCATGAGAGGGTTTATCCAACAGTTTGCTGAAATCAGACATGTTTCTATAATTCTTTAGATTTGTCAGTCTAGTCACCTAATCAAAAATGGTAATAAATTTAATGTGGTATGCATTGTTTTTAGTGACCTCAGCCAGTTCCTTATGACCATCTACTTGTTTCCTCCTTTGCTTATAAATGTTGTATTTAGTAATTGAGTCTAGAATTTTGTCCTGAAAAAAAAAAAACTTACAAATTAGTAGTTTCTGATGCCTTTTCCTGTGTGTTGAGATTCAGGATGACATTTTCTTTTGATATCTCTCCTGTACACTTTAATGTCACCTGGATTCCCAGTTGTAGGAATCTTGTAAGTTCTAGTCATACCCAGTTAAATAATTTGTCTGGTCCTTCAGTGCACTGCTGTCCAATGAAAAGCACAAATGTGAGCTGCTCCTGTCATTTTAAATTTTTTAATAGCCACATTGAAAAAGTGAAATGGGTTAAAATTAATCTTAATAAAATATTTTATTTAACCTAATATCCCCAGATTATCATTTCAACATACATCAATATAAAAATTTTAATGAGATATTTTACATTTTTTATACTAAGTCTTTGAAATCCAGTGTATGTTTTACACTTATGGTAGATCTTATTTTTTTTTTTTTTTTTTTTTTTTTTTTTTTTTTTTGAGACAGAGTGTCACTTTGTTGCCCGGGCTAGAGTGAGTGCCGTGGCATCAGCCTAGCTCACAGCAACCTCAGACTCCTGGGCTTAAGCGATCCTACTGCCTCAGCCTCCCTAGTAGCTGGGACTACAGGCATGAGCCACCATGCCCGGCTAATTTTTTTTTTTTGTATATATATTTTTAGTTGGCCAGATAATTTCTTTCTATTTTTAGTAGAGACGGGGTCTCACTCTTGCTCAGGCTGGTCTCGAACTCCTGACCTCGAGCGATCCACCCGCCTCGGCCTCCCAGAGCTAGGATTACAGGCGTGAGCCACCGCGCCCGGCCATGGTAGATCTTAATATGTACTAGTCACATTTCAAATGCTCAGAGCCACATGAAGCTAGCGGTTAGACTCTACCCATTCAAGTGCCTGTACTTATTATGATGATGATGTTTTATTTTATCTTGTACTTCAATCCCATTTTCATGATATTTGTTATTTCTTTTTTGACATGAAAGTTTTGCTCATAGTCAAGCTCTTGCTAAGCAGGGTTGGACAGGCCTTGCTTTTTCTTTGTCTGTTAATATTAATGAGGGTACCTTTTACAGTTAAACACCATAAAGAAAGCTCGTTAAGGGCAACAACATCCCCTAGCGTACAACTCTCCCTAGAACCACAAAATGGGTATGTTACAGAGGCCTGGGAGCTAATTCTCTCCAGATGTTTGCAAAGCAAGCAAGACCAAAAGGTGGAAACTGAAATTACTAAACACTTAATAAGGAGCTGATGGAACCAAGGCCCCAGGGTTGGCTCAGCAATAAGTGAAACACAGAGACCCTGTTTGTTCAGAGGAACTTCAAAGCCCCCTATAAACTCCCAGGAAAGGTGAGAGGCAAAAAGACTACAGAGAATCCAGCATTCCTGCAAAGTCAAACTGGAGACTAACTTGAGATGCTTCCCTTGGTGCTTAAGAAGAAGACTTAGGGGCAGGTCTGGTGAGCAGATGTTTGACTTTTGTTTATGCCCATTATTACATACAGTGTGTGCACGTCGGTTATAGCCATTTCTCTAGCTAGACCAAAGGGGACAAACCAATTAAACATTCAGTTTAAAAAAATAGAGAAAATGCTTTTTCTATAGTAAATATCACTCTACACCAAAACCATAAAATTGTTAATGAGACTAGCAGATCCAAATAAAATAAAAGTGGTTATATTTATCTTCATTTTTCCTTCTTTCTCTCCCTTTAACAGTGGGACAAACAGCATGGAGTTTTGGTTAAGATCACAATTAAAGAGGAAGGAAGACCAATTAATCAAGTATGGTATCAGTTGAAAGTCTGATAAGTTATCTCTTTGGTCACAGTCACCTGGCAGGAGAAAGGCTTCCAAGGTCTAACTAAGCTTGTTATCCTAGCTAATCACTATGACCTGCCAGGTATATACTGTTTGCCTTTTATATCTTTCTTTAGGGTAAACAATGGCAGCCATAAAGGAAGACAAGAAAAGTGATTCAAAGTGACCCATTTTCTAAGCTGCCACAGATGAAAGTGGAAAGTAACTCTCATTAAATAGTTACCAACAGAGAGAAAAGCAGACAGCCCTGTGTTGTTAGAAACTGAGGAAAGATCCCATCTTTTTGGACTTAGATATACCAAGGTTGGATTCCCAGCTCAGCCACTTACGAGGTATGTAAATTTTTAGGTTGCTTAACCTCTCTTGGGTTTCAGTTTCCTCATCTATAAACAGGATATGAAAATAGTACTTCTTTCCTAGGACTGTGGTGAGGATTAAATACGGCAATGTATGCAAAATGCTTACCTTTTGTAGCCCAGTCCCTGGCACAAGGTAAGGGATAACCAATGATACCCAGGTGACAGCCTATTTATTATGCACCATCCTGGGTCTCTGTTTAGCTCTCTTCCTGCAGGAAGACACTCTGGGTAATCACAGCCTCTGGTAGGTTCTGTGATTTGCAGGCAGATCTGTTTCCTCCCTAACCTCCAAAGGGTGGGTTCATAAAACTTGCTTCCTGTGCTAGTTCTCTTTATATAGAAAAGGGACAGTCTCACTGCATCACACACTTGGTGTATGCCTTAACTCTGGGCATTGGCTGGGTGTGTGGCTCCCAGAAATGGTTTTCTGAGATGCATTATTGGCTGAGGAGCCATGCGTCGCCCTGTCCCCAGGCTTCCCTCGGCTCCCCTTCTTAGCACTTATGTGCAAATGATCAGTCACCATAATAAAGCATTTTATAAAGTCATGATTTGACAAGAAAAAGATAAATGTAAACACTACACAGACAGCACACTGTGAGGAGAAACATCTGGATGTCCGCTGTTTGTTTCCTGTTCAGAGAGTTTGGGAACTTGGGGATTTTAACAGTTGGACAGGGCTAATTTTGGAAAGTATTTCATATTTGTGCAAAAAAGCAAAGCACACATTTATTACACTTCACTCATCAGATGAGAGAGATTGGTGGTCAACTTCCCAGGCCTCTCTGGGAACAAAGGGGACTGAGTTAGGAATGGAGCAGGGGGGCGGTTCTTTCCTTTCCACTCTCACTTTTAGGGTGCCCCTTCTCCCTCTTCAGGACTTGGGCTCCCTTGATTTCTTCTTTTCCTTCTTACATTCAGTTCCCTCTTAGGTTCTGGAAATCTCAACTTTAAATTCTGGCTTCGCCACTGACTGGCTAGCTGCTCTTTGGCAAATCCCTTAATTTCTCTAAGCCTTGGTTTCCTCTTTTGAAAAGAAAATGAACAATAATAATAATAAGTACACACTCCCAAATTTCACAGGATTGTGTAGATTCAGTCTCCATGCTCCCATCTCACCAGGTTCCCAGAGCATTTAATGTTCTTTCTTGCTTCTGTATCTTTCAATATGAGGTTTCCCTCTTTCTCTCCCTGGAAAACTGTGACTCACCCTTTTAGAACCAGCTTAAATATTACTGATGCTGTGAGAGATCCTTGGCCTCCCTCTCACAGCTATTAATAATAACATTTCAAAGCTCATTTAGTAGCATGGGAAATTTTATGACACATCCTTAAGTTTAATAAGTGATCAACACTCACATGTAAATATGGAAGTAAAACTCAACAGAAATCAAGCAGGTGGGACGGGGGAGGAGGAGATGGGTGAAATCACATCTAACGGGTACAGTGCACACTATCTGGGGATGGGCACACTTATTACGTTGATTCAAACTGTACAAAAGCAATTCATGTAGCCAAAACATTTGTACTCCTGTAATATTCTAAAATTTAAAAAATGAGTGAGTTATAAAATAACGTGATCCAAATTTGATAACATATGTGTATATATATTAATTTATTTGATAAATGGGACTCTTCTTGTCTTGAACTCTAGGCTACAGGTGTAAAACTGAAAGTAACTGCTGATGGTTCCTTCGAATTCTGGAGAGGAGATGGTAGGTATACACCTACAGATGCTATTAAAATGTGGACCAGATAATCTTGCCCACAGCCCCAATCAACCTACATAAGAAAACATAAGAAACTCAAATTCTGTTTGCTAAAGTAGGCATCCACACTAACGAGTTGTTGGTTAAATGGAGACTGTTGTGTCACCTCTCCTGCCTTCCCCACAAGTTCCTCACCTCTCAGGCAGAATGAGAGTAGCTCTAAGCAAACTATTTCCAGAAGTCGGGGCTGCCTGCAAGGACAGACAGCCTGGCTTCTCTCTCTTGGCTAGGTGCTGGCTGAGTTGTAGACACTCCCAGGCTCATGCAGATGCTATTGAAACCTCCAGTTGGAGACAGACAGTGTCAGTCAAGGGAGACTGAAAACAGAAACAGAAGCAGCTAAAAACGATGTTTCCCTCTCTTCCTCTTTCTTTCCCTTCCATGCCAAAGCTAGTCAGCAAGAAGAAGGAAGAGAACAAACCCAGAACCTGCACCCCCCACACCCTCATCCCCACCAAAGATTTCTGATCATGACTCAAGTTCTATTTCGAAGACTGAAACTTCAATTTCGACTCAACAGAACTTGTCATTATAATTGAAGGTGACATTGTCCTCATAGATCCATTTTGATCTCAAGATCCCATTGGAGGGAGAGAACTTCAGACTTGCTAATGAAAGGTAATGTCATCTCTTTAGATTTAAAATGGTCTCAGGTAAATATTCAGCGGATTCTGTTAAAAGGACTGTCAGGACTGCTTCTTCCTCCTGAAGGTGTTTCCTCTCCTCTTTCTTATTTCTAATATGATGTCCGAGTTTAGGCAGAAGCTTACATATCCTCTTCACAGTGGGAGAAGTCTCTAATCTACATACCATTGCCTTCATCTTACACATGAGAAAACAGAGGTTACGTAGCTCATAAGGGCTCATGGTTAGTGAGTGCAGCATTACCTTTCTGTGGGTGAGCAAAGGTTGGTATACATGAATGAAAGATCCCAGGTGAATGGATTAGGCGATTGAGATCTCATATTAGAAAAATGAGGAGCGTGCTGGCTGGGTTGGGTAGTTGAGGTGCCAGATCCTGACACACTTGTCAGGACACTCTTAGACTCATATAAAACACACCAGTCTAAAACAATTGAGCCTCTTATATTTCTGGAAGATGGATATGGTCCTGTAAAGGACCTAGGACTTCATATGGTTCCAAGTAGGATTGGTGCTATTTGTTCCATTCGCTTAGTTTTCATTCATTTATTGCGTATCTATTTTGTGTATTTTACATACATGATAATGTCCTAGGCACTAGGGATAAAGAACGTAAACAAGACATACAGTCCCTGCACTTACAGAGCTTTCATTCTAAAAAGAAGAGAGACATTAAAAACTGCACAATTCATGCCTTAGTTACAATGTTTGATACATTGTATGATGGAGAAATTTAGGGTCCCATGAGACCATAAAACAAGGATATGACCTATTTTGGTGGGTCAGAGAATCTTCCCTTGAGGCAATGGCATTTGAGCTAAGCTGTAAAAAAAAAAAAAAAAAAAAAAAATGAATAGATTTGCATTTCCCTGATGATTAGAGATGTTGAGCATTTTTTTCATATGTTTGTTGGCCATTAGTCTATCTTCTTTTGAAAACTTTCTGTTCATGTCTTTGTCTGCTTATAATGGCATCGTTTGATTTTTTGTTGGTAATTTGCTTGAGTTCTTTATAGATTCTAGTTATCAGCTGTTTATTGGTTGTATAGAATGCAGATATTTTCTCCCATTCTGTAGGTTGCCTGTTCACTCTAATAATTGTTTTCTTGGCTGTGCAGAAGTTTTTTAATTTGGTCAGGTCCCATTTATTTGTTTTTATTGTTGCTGTGATTGCTTTTGGGGTCTTTTTCATAAATTCTTTGCCTAGGCCTGTGTCTATAAGAGTTTTTCCAACATTTTCTTCTAGCATTCTTACAGTTTCATGCCTTAGGTTTAAATCTGTTATCCATATCATGAGTTGACTTTTATGAGTGGTGAGAGGTGCAGATCATGTTTCAGTCTTCTACATGAGGCTATCTAATTTTCCCAGCACCATTTGTTGAATAAGGATTCTTTCCCCCAGTGTATGTTTTTGTCTGCTTTGTCAAAGATCAGGTGGCAATATGAGGATGGTTTTACATCTGGGTTCTCTGCTCTTGGAGAGATAGGAACATTCATACACTGCTGGTGGGATGGCAAACTAGTACAAGCTCTATGGGAAGTAGTATGGAGATACCGCAAAGAACTAAACGTAGAACTACCATTTGATCCAGCAATCCCACTACTGGGTATTTACCCAAAGGAAAAAAAGACATTTTATAAAAAAGACACCTGCACTTGGATGTTTATAGCAGCACAATTCACAATTGCCAAGATGTGGAAACAACCCAAGTGCCCATCAATACATGAGTGGATTAATAAAATGTGGTATATGTATACCATGGAGTACTACTTAGCTATAAAAAATGGTGAACTAATACCTCTTGTATAACCTGGATAGAACTGGAGATCATTCTTCTAAGATGATGTATCACAAGAATGGAAAAATAAACACCACATGTACTCACCGTTAAATTGGAACTAATCGGTCAACATTTATGTGCACAAATGAAAATAACATTCACTGGAAATCAAGCAGGTGGGGGGAGGAGGAGATGGGTAAATTCATACCTAATGGGTATAATGCACACTATCTGGGGGATGGTCACACTTATAACTTTGACTCAAACAGTACAAAAGCAATTTATGTAACCAAATATTTGTACCCCCATAATATTCTGAAATTAAAAACAAATGAATAGAAGCTAGCCAAGGGGAAGGGAAGAGTTATAAGATTGTTCCAGACTATAGATGGTATATTGCTGTTGAGACAGAGCATGGCTCAGACACAGACCTGAGAAAGAGCTGCGTGGCTGGACAGCCAGGATATCAGTTGCACAAGATTTCAGATTAAGTAGATATTGGATTCAGCCCTTGATCCACCATAGATCAGTATGTGGGGCAATACCCATGATCTTACTAGGGGTGTAGTGGAAGAATCCAGGAATTAGAGGAAGTAGCCCAAATGTAGCCATATCGTTTTGGCATATTTACATTAGCATAATGTTAGCCACGTTATGTAACAGAAGACCCAACTAACAGTACTGAAAACTGGAATTAGCAAACTTTATGAGGGCCGGATAGTAAGTATTTTAAATTGTGAGACCATGCTGTTTCTGCTGCAGCTACTCAACTCTGCCAGTGTAGCATGACGGGAGCCATAGACATACATAAATAAGTAAGCATGGCTGTGTTCCAATAAAACTTTATTTATTGGCCCATAGGCTCTACTTGGTCAATCCCTGGCATAAAATATAAGGATATTTATGGTTTATTTAGCAAGAAGGCTAGCAGTGGATGGTTTAAAGGTAGATTCAGCAACATCATGAAGTGAGGAAGAGGGAAAATCATCTCTGTGGTTTCCTTATGGTTACGTGAGCAAAAAAAATGAAGACACCAGAGTTTTGTTGTTTTTGTTTTTAGAAAAATACAATTTATTAAATTAATAGTAGAGGGAACATGTATCAGTGAAGGAATTCACTGAGAAGTTTCTTGAAAGGGAAAAGACAGGGATTTTTCAGTGCTACATGAGAAGGAGTGGTTTATGGTGGTTAGGATAACAAAGGCTTACAAACTAGTACTCTGGATAGAGCAGAATAAGTCTATAAGCCTCCCTGAGACTTGTTAAAATCAGTCTCATTGCTCACTGCTCAGCAAAGAGTCTTCAGTTAGGTCCAGTAAGTATCTGGAGTTCAAGGTCCTTCATCAAGTACTGCTGCTTAGAACCAGTTGAATGAAACACAACAGTAAGTTTTGGCATCTTCTGGGCAAGTGTTGATGTAAGTGGAAATTCTATCTTTTACAGTTTTAAAGTAGCTACTGAACTCCAAGCATCCTAGTTTAAAGGACAACATCCCAGCAGGAAGGAGGGCATAGCCCAAGGGGCTTCTCCTCACAACACTCCCTCTCATATCTGGGAGGAATTCTTTCCCAGAAGCCTCCTGTCCACCACTACAGTCTTATCTGTATGTTTCACTGGCTCAAACTAGGTCACATTTCCACCTTTACACCTATCAATAGCGAAGAAGAATGGGATAATCACAGCTCTTCCCTGGGCTGCCTGTCTGAACAAAACTGGGAATCTGTTTGCAAAGAGAAAGGGCTTTAATGGCTACTGAGAAGACCACCAACTGTGTCCCTCAGAACCATTACTGACTTTCCTCCTTATTAAAAGAAAATGCAGAAACAATGGGAGACAGGCACTGCTGTAGAAAGTGTAGCTAGAGAATCTAAAACAGCTCTGCATGAATTAGATGGATCTTCACCCTGCAGCCGCTGATAGTGGGCTGGGTGCCCTGATTGGAGCTTCAACAGTGCTGGCAACTAATGAGAATAATCAGATCTTATCTGTTTGGGGATTTGGATTTTGGTTTTCATTAGTTTAAAGGGAAACACCCCTCCATGCAGCCCCTCTTCCCTAAGGGCACACAGAACTAATCTAAAGAAAAAGAAGGGCAGGAATCTTCAGTTTATCTATAAAACAAACATACTTATGGTTTAAATAATCAGCCATAGGTTATCGGATTTCTTCTATTTATACTCTACTTTTATGAGAAACTGGCAAAGTATATATACACATGCCAACGTCAGGGATTTAGTAAGAAAAGCCATTTCCAGGGTGTGTTATAATTAAAGTCATACTAATTCAGCCCAATCCTTAAACACCTACTCCTCCTCAGTCTGTACTGTGGGGTAATGACATAATTATAGCCTTGAGGAACTGCAGGACATGGGAGAAAGAATGAATTCTTCTTTTCAAGTTTTATGTTAATTGCATGTTACTGTTGTCTAATTATTTGTCAGGGAAAAGCAATGAAGAATGATGAGAAAAGCATGGGTTTTTGTAGTTGGCAGACTTGGGATCAAATCCCAGTTCTGCCACTTAGTAACTGTCTGCCTCAGTTTCCTCATCTATGCTGGATAAGACTTTTTTGGTACCCTCCAGGCCAGTTTAAGTGCACAGAAAGATTAATCTGAGGCTTAGTTTGGTTTTTAAAATTAATATTCTTTCATAAAAGTTAGAAATTCAAAACTCGAGTTCTTCCTTAAGCTTTTAAATTCAGCATTAAATCTTACTGATCCATTTATAAGTCCAGCAAATTTTAAAAATCACTTTTAAGGGGGCGTATGACTAATGTTTGGCTTCATTTGCAAACTTGGTTAATTAAACATCTTCAAATATTTTAAAGTGCATTTATACACTTCATATAGTTTATTCCTTTCTTAAGGGTTTCAGTTGTCTGACTTAATAAAAATAAAACTTTCCTGAGTATTAAAAAAAACATTATAAGTCTAAAAAAATAAACTTGTAAATGTGGGAAACTGTAGTTCTCTTAAATGTTCTGATACAGTACATAAACTTAGTGAAACTTCAAATTAAAACCACAAATCTAAATCAAATTATGTAATTTGACTATACAATTTAAATTGGAGTTCTAAGACTGTCACTCTATTGGCCAAATTCATGCAAATGTTAGAAATATGTAACACTTGAATAGATTCCTTAGTGTGAAATATTAATATTAAAAAATTCTATACTTGTCTATACAAATGTTATTGAAAGTCACTGAGGTTACTTTCAACTAAGAGACCTGGCGCTACAGCCCAGGTGCTGTGGCTCATGCCTGTGATTCCAGTACTTTGGGAGGCTGAGGCGGGAGGATTGCTCGAGGCATCAGTATGGTAACCTCCTGGGAGCGGGCACCTGATTGGCATAGCATATTATAGCTCAGAACTCTGGAACTCAAGGGATGTTCCTGCCTCAACCTCCAGAGTGGCTGAGACTACGGGCACATGCCACCATATGGGGCCTGTTTTATTTTGTTTTGTTTCTTCTACTATCCCATTGGGAGCTCTTTCTTAGTATATAAGCTGTTTCTCCTCTTCTCCCTGATCTCTTAGCATTCACTTAAGAAATTCAATCCTTAGACCTTTCTCTGTATGCTTTCCCCCTTGGTGCTGTCATTGAGTTTAATGATTTCAAATACTATCTATACACTAATGGCTCCCAAATTTATGGCTCCATCATGGACCTCTTGTATACTCAATGTCTCTGTCTGGAAATCTTAATGAGCATCCTAAACTTAACACTGTCCAAAACTCAGGTCCTGAGCTTCCCCTAACAAACCAGCTCCTCCATTTCAATAACTAGCAGCTCTATAGTTCCATTTACTTAAAGCAAAAACCTTGGCATCATCTTTGACTCCAGTCTTTTTCTTCCAACATGCTAAGGTTTAGGTTTGTGTCCCTCCCAAATCCATGTTGAAACTTGATCTCCTATGCAGCAGTATTAAGAGGTGGGGCTTGAGAAGGCTCTGCCCTCATGTATGAGAGTAGTGACTTATGAAAGGGCTGGAGGGAACAAGCTGGAACCTTTTGCCCTTCCATCTCTTCTGCCCTGTGAGGACACAGTGTCCCAAGAGGAAGACACAGCAAGAAGGTGCCATCTTAGAAGCAGAGAGTAGCCCTCACCAGACACTGAATCTGCCGGCACCTTGGACTTCCAGCCTCTAGAACTGTGAGAAATAAATTTCTGCTCTTTATAAATTACTCAGTCTCAGGTATTTTATTATAGCAGCAGGGACAGACCAAGACACAACCCATATCTGATCTATCAGCAAATCCTATTGGCTTTACATAAAAATATATATCCAGAATCCAACCATTTCGTACCACCTCCACTGCAACTAGCCGGATTCAAGGAACTCTCAACACTCACCTGGATTTATAGAAATAGCCTCCTTATTGTTCTCTCTGCTCTTATCTTGCCCCCATCTCAGTTTATTCTTAACCCAACAACCAACGTATTTTCAAAAATTTAGCTCAGATCATGTTAGTCCTCTTTGAATGACTGCATATCCCACTTAGAGAAAAAGTCAAAGCCCTTACAATGGTACACAAGACCCTACATAATCTGGAAGTTTCATCACTTCTCAGACTGCATCTTCTACTACTGTTTTCCTCATTCATTTGACTCTAAAATGCCAAGCAGACTCTCACGCTGAGGCCTTTGCACTTACCATTACCCCTACTGGGAGTATTCCTCCCTGGATAGCCACATTTCTACTCCCCCACTTACTGCATGTCTCCAGTCAATTGTCATTGCAGTCTATTCAGACAGGATGGCCTGGGTTATGCTGCAGTAACAAGCAACTCCCAAATCTCAGTAGTTTAGAATAATTCATAATCATGTCCATTTTTTTTCTGCTCCATGGTGTTCTCACGTCAGGTGCCAAGCTGACAGAACATTGCTGTGGCTGAGAGAAAGAAAAAGTATGATGATCATATACCAGCTCTTAAAGCTTCCATGCCAAAGCAGCAAACATCACTTCTACTCACATTTCATCAGCCAAAGCAAGTCAGAGGGCATCTCTCCTTCCAATGCAGTGAGAAAATATAATCCTATCATGTATCCAGAAGAACCAGAAATATTGATGAAGAGTACTATAATGTTCATGGTTACCATGGTTACCACCTGAGACCTTCCCCAGTCATGCTATCAAAAATTACAAGTCTTCTTGACCACTTTCCAATCCTTTTATTCCCCTTACCTACTTTATTTATATCTTTAGCATCTATCATGGTCTATATATGGTACTTACGTTGGTTATTTTATATCATCCCTCATTAGAATATAAACTCCAAGGGAACAGAGGGTTTTTTTTTTTTTGCCTGTTTTATTCACTGCTGTGTTCCCAGTGCCTAGAACAGTAACTGCTATATGGAGGCTCCAGATAAAAATTTATTGAATAAATGAATGAATAACGAGAAGAATACAAACTAGTGATCCATGTAAAATATACAATGATTTTCAGTTGATTAGACTTGGGATTTGGCTGAAATCAGAGTTGGTACTATTTATTCATTCAACATATTTGTGTGTACCTAACTTATGCAAGGAGAACATCCCCATCCTTAAACATACCAGATACATGGCAGTTTATTCTATATTATTTCCGCCAAGGAAGGAACAGGAGCTACTTGGCTTTCATGGAAACAAAAGTCATGATCTTCATTTTTCG
The DNA here is from genome assembly GCF_020740605.2 of Lemur catta. Taxonomy (NCBI): domain Eukaryota; kingdom Metazoa; phylum Chordata; class Mammalia; order Primates; family Lemuridae; genus Lemur; species Lemur catta. The sequence goes on from NC_059130.1 coordinate 79,659,427, forward strand.
ACTAAGATCTGGCTGAAACCAAGGTTTTTTGTTTGGAAATATACTAGAAAGTCTCATGTGTGACAAGCACATTTCCTAATTTCTCTTTCCTGACCCATTTGCATTTCATCACATGTGCAGCCTTCCCCCCGCCCCCTGATGATGAGGCTTCTCATTATGTTAGTTTGAAAAGTTTTCATCAGCTTGAAGTCAGCGTCTTTGCATTGTGGTCTTCTTTAATGAATCAAATAATGCATTTTCTCACTTGTAATTAAATAATACCTTAAAAGGCTTTGCTGCCTTCAAAAGACTCATGTGGAATTCATATTCACTCAGGGATAATTACACTCAGCACTGAGGGTAGACACTCTGTGGTGAGGGCTGTGGATATTCACCAGCTCCTTGAAGGCAAACCATAAAGGAACTAAGTACAGAAGCTAAACAAAACGTCTTAGCCAGTGGAAAACAAATTAAGACGTAAATATCTAATCCAAGATTAGTTGGCTTCCCCACTTAGAGATATCTTTGCTGAGTCAATTATCTGTACCAAGAATTTCTTCTTAAGAATCTTAAGGACAATCAATGGATTTTTGTTTTTTAAGCCCACATCTAGGTGTGTAAAATATTTGAGGGAGCAATAAATATATTTGCATATGATATACATATAATTTGCATAGGAAACACACCATCTTTAGGAAAATTCTTGGTTAAAATGAGTGATGTTTTTTCTTGTATCCTTATTATGCTTTCCTTAACTTGTGTACCGCAGTCTTCATGGCTCTCCACTGCCTACGAGAAAAAATGCATGTTTTCTGCCTGGTGTTTCACTCACTGTCTGATCCCAATCCACCTGTTCTGCCATTGTCTCTCCTCCTGTTCCTACATTATCTCAATGCACCGGTCACACAGAACTACACACTGTTGTCTAACATACTAGAAGGAGCTGCTATTGGTTGACTGCTCATTAACCACTTTCTCACTTTCTTTCTTCCTAACAGAACCATGATCTTTCTTCCTTCAGGCACCTGTATATCATAAGCTTCGGAGTCCCCACAAAGCTGTAGTGTTTAGGTTTTGATTAGTCCTCAGCCAACCTGTAGATGTATCCCCTGCAAGTGGTTCGTTTAGGCATGCGTATGTGATACAATCCTGACCAATGAGAACTAAAGGGAAGCCTGCTAGGGGACTTCTTGGAAAGTTGCTTGAGTCTTAAAAGAGGACACACAAAAAAGAGAGACTCACCTATTTTCTGCTTCTGGACAGGGCTACAGAATGAGGTAATACCTAGAGCAGCGTCAACATCACATATCCATGACAGCTGTTGGCACACCTGAGATGGCACAGCAGAAAGATGGTAGGAACTAGGATATTGAGGAAGCCATTGTGCCCCTGGCTTAGAAATCATAATAATAATTTTAATTTTAACTTAAGTGTCAGGCACTATTATCAGTATTTTATACATTAATGCATTTAATCCTCACAACTATCTTATGAGGTAGGCGTTATTATTCTCATTTTGCAATTGAGCAAACTGAAGCAGAGAGTGTCTAATGGCCAAGGTCACTCTCCTTATCTATTTGTTTGTTTTCTCAGCTTTTTATTGTAGGCAATTTAAAGGATAGCTTATTAGAAAATAATGTAGCAAATCCCCATGTCCCTTTCAATTATCTGGTTTAAACAATTAGCAACTCATGGCCAGTCTTGGCTCATTTATACCCCTGTCCACTTACTTTTCCTCTGTCACACATTGTTTTGAAGCAAATCCCAGACCTCGTATCATTTGATTCTGGAAAACTTTGCATATGACAAAAACTACAAGCTACTTTTATATAGCTCTGTTACAACCAAAATTGGTTGCTAACTTTTTCTTCATAAAAATTGAAAATGTAGAAAAGCTGAAGGCAAAATATAAAAATCACCTATGATATGATCTCCTAGAAATAACAACTGCTAGGGATTGAATTTTTGTCTCTCCTGCCCAAGTTCATACATTGAAAATCTCCAAAGTGGTGGTATTTGGAGGCGGAGCCTTTGGGAGGTGATAGGTCAGGGGTAGGGGACCTTTTCATGTTGGCAGGCTGCATTAATTTAGCTATAATCAAATAAGGCTGCATTCAAGAACCTTCAATTAAGTATACTTAAAAATATATATTACTTTGTAAAAATCTAACTACTATGTACCTAATAATTTCAAAAAATGAAAACTATTTGTTAATTTTAAAGTTAACTAACCTTTGTTAAGGGTTTGTTGTGTCTGCTTTTTGTTGGAAAAGCATTTGAATATTTGGTTGCAGCATGGAGGTCCACAGTTTCAGTTGATCCTCTAGATGGGTATCAGTCATTTGTGACCTTAAAGGCATCTTGATTTTGGTTAGCTAGGAGAATGTAGATTCGCAGCAATCAGTGGTTGAAAAGCAAGAAAGCATTTTTTCAGGCATGTTGCTGAAGGTGTGGGTATTCTATTGCATTTTTCCATATTGCAATTGGATCTTTCTTAGCCTCAGACAATGAGTTTAAAATGTCACCTACTGAGAGCTCAATCAATTCCATCTGTAGTTCTTTAGGTGATATTAACTAGGTGAGGCTGAAATGCTAATTTGAGTGTGATTTCATGATTCTCCAAATCAGTGAACCTTTCATTGTATTCTCTAATTAATAGGTCTATAACAGCTGCGTATTCTTCAGATGATTCACATTTATCATCCTGCTCATCAATGACCTTTGCTAACTGGGGAAAGTGTTCATCCAAAATTTCCTTTTGAAGAAGAGTGTTTGCAAATAAATAGCTTTTTTTCCAAAATGCTTGGCTTTTGGGCCACATATCATATATAGACTTAGTTTTACCTTGCAAAGAAATATTCAAGTCATTTTGATTTAACATGATATCACACAGAAATGCTGTATTCCTATAGAAATCTTCTTTCAATAATTCACATTGCTGATTCTGTTCTTCATAAAATTTAACTATCTGTTCTTGCAGAGATAAGTTTTCAGCTAATACTTGTCTCTGTGATAGCCAACACACTTTATTAATAGAAGGATACAGCAAATTCACACTGAATACTTCATTGTTCAACGTTAGCCTGTTACAAAACTGATGATGTTATTTTGCATTTGCACGAATATAGTTAACAACACATAACTTATTGTAAAGTGTTACTTCCAATAGTAGCTTTAGCACAAAGATTTTGCTGATGGGGATGGGCATGCTTATAGCTCTGGCTTGAGTGATGCAAAGGCAATATATGTAACCAAAATGTTTGTACCCCATATTCTGAAATTTTAAAAAGGAAAAAAATAAATCAAAAAGCAAAACAAAACAAAGATACAATGAAAAGAAATGAGAGCAACTGGATCTGTTAATACATTTTTTTATCTGTGCAATAAACCCTTAGTGTTTTCCTGTCATGGAAGGTGCACCACCTGTACATACACTCACTAAATTTACCAAATTCAGTGCTAATTCACATATTTATCTTGAAAGTTGTTGAAGATATCTATTCCCTGTGTTCTGTGTGCAAGAGTGCCCAAAGCAAGTAACTCCTCATAGCAAAGAAAATCTTTTGTTATGATCTGAGTGAAGTATAAAACCTGTGCCAAGTCAGTAGTATCAGTTGATTCATCCAAAGTGATTGAATAATATATATATTCCTGTTGAAATATTGTATGAAGTTGTTCTGCTAAGTTGAAGGCTAATTCATGCTGCCGATCAGTTATATTAATAGTTCTCCTTGAAAGAGGCAGTTGTTTGTACTTTGAAACATTGTCAGGGTCTAAACAGCCTACAATTTCAACAATGCATTCTTTCACAATTTCTACATCACCGAATGGCTTCCCTTTTTTCCCTGAGTATATAAACTACTTTATAAGTCACTTCAGTGGCATTATTTCTGGGCCTTATTGCTGCTTGAAAGAACTGTCTTTGCTTTTGCTTTTCATCTTTTAATTTTTGCAGTAAACCTTTTGCACCTCTCCCTCTAATTTAAAATATTTGTGATCCCTATCAGTGTTATAATGATGATGAGCATTGAATTTCTTTAATGTTAATATTACAGTATCACAAAGCAAGCAAATCATCTTATCTTTAGCAGAAACAAGATAATATTGCAATTCCCAATCCTCATTAAAAAATCTGTTTTCTTTCTTCAGCATTCTCTTGGTCTTCTTTGACATGACGGGCTGTTAAGCAGACAGAATTAAAAATACTGTTGAGCTGTGCAACTATTCACAAATTCTATTTCAAACAGAAACACAGTACATCATTGTCAGAAGCTAATAACAGACTGGCATACTTGACTCCAATTAACTCTCCCAACCAGCCTTGTACGCTAGTGGCACCAGTCAGGTGGAAGACGTTAGAACTAAATCATGAGCATAGCAGCCATTAATTTAGCCCTTATGGGTTACTAATTATGCCAGTCAATCTGGGAGTATTATTTCATTGAAACTTATTATTATTATTATTATTTTTTTGAGACAGAGTCTCACTCTGTTGCCTACAGTGAGTGCTGTGGCATCAGCCTCACTCACAGCAACCTCAAACTCCTGGGCTCAAGCTATCCTCCTGCCTCAGCCTCCCGAGTAGCTGGGACTACAGGCATGCACCACCATGCCCGGCTAATTTTTCCTATATGTATTTTCAGCGGTCCATATAATTTCTTTCTATTTTTAGTAGAGACGGGGTCTCGCTCTTGCTCAGGTGGGTCTCGAACTCCTGAGCTCAAACAATCCACCCGCCTCGGCCTCCCAGAGTGCTAGGATTAAAGGTGTGAGCCACCGCGCCCGGCCTCATTGAAATTTATTCTATTCTTTGGTATTTTAAATATGTTCATTTTAAAAATAAAATTAAAATATTAAAGACAAACAAAAATGTATTAATAAAAATAAAAGGATTTGTTCTGTAAAATTTGGATTCAGTCAAATGGCTGCCCTTAAGGACCTAGAAGGCCACATGTGCCTTAAGGCTGCAGATTCCCCACCCCTGTGATAATTCAGGCAGATGAGATTAGCACCCTTGCCCCTTCCACCATGTGAGGTTACAATGAGAAGATGGCATCTATGAACTAGGAAGCCAGCCCTCATTAGATACCAAATCTGCTGGTATCTTGATCTTAGACTTCCCAGCCCGGAACTGTGAGAAATAAATGTCTATTGTCTATAAGCCACTTGATATATGATATTCTGTTATTGCAGCCCAAACTGACAAAGGCAACAACTAATAATAGTAGTGTACTTCGTTTTGGTATTTTGTATAAGTTTATTCTGAATATGAGATTGTACTTTTTTGCTTATTATGACCTGAGCATTTTCCATCCTCATTCCAGCCCCTGTGATCTTGGATGCTGAGCTCCCTCCATCCTTTCTTCTTCTAGGAATGTTGATGCACCCTTGAAGACCTGCCTCTGCATCATTGCTTTGCCTCATCTGGGCTCCTTTTGCACTTTGTACAACATCTCCTTGATGGTACTTTAAGAGCATATGGCAATCATTTGTTTATCTGTGTCCCTGACTAGACCCAGGGCACAGTGAGGCCAGGAGCTATTTTTGAGGTTTTTTTTTTTGGAGACAGAGTCTTGCTCTGTTGCCTAGGTTAGAGTGCTGTGGTGTCAGCCTTGCTCATAGCAACCTCAGACTCCTGGGCTCAAGCCATCCTCCTGCCTAAGCCTCCCATATAGTTGGGACTACAGGTATGCACCACCACGCCCAGCTAATTTTTCTATTTTTAGTAGAGATGGGGTCTCGCTCTTGCTCAGGCTGGTCTCAAACTCCTGAGTTCAAGTGATTCTTTGGCCTCGGCCTCCCAGAATGCTAAGATTACAGGCAGGAGCCACGGCCCCCAGCCTTGAATTGTTTTTGTGTCTCTGGTGCCTATATTGTTATAAGAAACAATCTGGGAAAACACATTACTGTAGGGATGATGAACATGGGAGTGCCTGCATCATGCAGGGTTCTCTTTAGAAGGATCTAGTGGAGAAATCATCCTCCAATTCCAGGAACAGGTAAAATCATCTTGCTCCTGAAAAACAGATGTGTTTTCTTTAGTGGATGCCATTAACAGTTGTAATATTTTTGGTTTGCATGTCCATTTTTGCTTTGGTCACTAGAGAGATCAGAGCTAAAGTTACAGTCCTAACTTTGGAAAATGTTTACAGTTTTCAAAGCATTAACTTTCTGGCTAGTTTTAAATTTTATTTTTCCTTCACCATGAATTCTTTATATATGAAAAAGATCATGATATTTGGACAAGACCATTTCTGACATGTTAATTTTTGAGTTTTTTTCACTTCAACGAAAGTAGCTTGTAGACTCTGAGCTATCTTGCTTCAGGGCTTATAAAATTACCATTGACTTCCTTTTCCAGGTTTGTTTAGAAACATCTAAAACCTTTAAGGAGGTGGAGTGAAGAGTCTTGGATGGAGAAAAAGGACTTCTGAGGGAAACTTGAAAAGAGGGGAATTTTCCCCAGATTGACAAGGGATTCCCAGAGTCTCTTTGGATTTAGAGAGAGCAAAGGGAAGCAGAACTCTAGCAAAGTCTCAAGAACCCAGATAGGATGGTGGCAAGCTCATATGCTGGCTGAGGACACTGAAAAGCGAGCATGACTTGGGATCAGCAGAGCCACCAGTGCTATGGGGACTGGCACAATCTCCTTATGACCAGGGCACTGAGCATCAAAGGACTCCTCCATGCCTTGGGGCTATGTAGATTCCTGGAGCTTTTGTATTTATGTGAAGGTGGGAACCCCCCAAATGGCTGAGGCTGAATTTCCTACCTACCCAGTAGGAGTGGGGTTGGATTAGAAATTAAGTTTGATTTATAGAAAAGGAAAGAAATATAATATTTCTTGCATAGCTGAATGTTTAGACTGGGATTCAGATTCACTATAGTACTTACTGAATTTGTGAAGGCCATCCCTTATCCTTTTTGGAATGAGACAATATATAAACAGTCAAACAGAGAAGAAAATGATCATTATCATGGAAAGAATATGTGGGCTTTGGAGGCAAGAGCTGTCATGATTTTACTTCAGGCCCTTAATTTTTTCCTTGGATTTCTCCAATTGCCTCCCACCTGTCCCAGCAGCAGCCAGTCTTGCCTGCTTCAATGCACCCTTCACCCAGCTGCCAGAGTTGTCTTTTGCTAATGCAGGTTGATTTGGGTCATTTTCTTGCCTAAAGTTCTCCATTAAATTCCATTCAGAATCAGTATAAAATCCAAGTCTGCAAAGGCTTTCATCATTTGCTTCTTGTCTACCTCCATAGCTTCATATTCTGAAAACATCCCCTACTCCCACCCTAACTTGAGTCTCAAGCAATAATGTCCTATTTGCTGCTCTGGGAATGCATCCTCCTCCTCGTCTCTTCTAGTTCTTGCATGTACTCTTCTTGTTGCTCATGATGCCTTTCCATGGACTAACCCCTCCTCTTTCAGAACTCTTTTTTCAGGCATCACTGGCACGCAGGAGCCTTTCCCAACTCTGCCCTCTCCATGTGGGTTAAATATGGTGTCCCTGCTACACATTCTCAGGCATCTCAAGGTTACCCACACGTTACTTCTCACAGTGATTTGAACTGCATGCGTCAGAGTAGGAAAGAACATGGAAACTTGTTTCCAGCTGGGGTTCAGCTATCTGCAGGCATGTTTGATGGATGGTAAAATGGGAGCAGGAAGACATTGCAGGGCTGGTCACTGGGAATCTGGAGGAAATGAAGAAGAAGTCTGGCACTGTGGTCCACACTTGGCAATAGGGCCTGAGGGCAAAGTGGTTTGGAGTACACTGTGAGGATGGTCTCAAATATACCTGAGGCAGAGACTGCTAAACTGTCCCTCAATATCCATTCTCCTTGTTTCCATTTTAGTAATAAAACAACTTCCAACGTTTCAGCCAGGTCACATGGCCACAGAACCAAAGATTACACTTTTTTTTCAGCCTCCCTTGCAGCTAGGTATGGTCATGTGACTAAGTTCAGCCCAACAGGATGTAAGTGGAAGTGATCTGTAAAAACTTCCAACTCATCACTTTAAAGACAAACCTGCTCACTCTAACTTCCTCCTTCCCCTTCTTGTAGGCTGAAATGCAGATGTAGATGAGGAAAAATGGATTCCTGAATGATCCTGTGGCTTGAGAGCTCATCTCGCTCAATTCTGTTACGTGAGAATGAAGAAAACTTCTGTTACATTTGGTTAAGGTGATCATACGAGTCTTAAACTGTTTTCCAGGTATTCCACCCAGAAAGATGCTAAGGGATCTACCATTGAAAACAGGAACTCAGGGTGGTGTGGGGGATTAAAAGAAATCATGCCGCAAAGGCATTTCCCACAGCAGCTACTGTGCAGTATAAGGACCTTTCAGGATCCCATTAAGAACTCACTTTGAGCCCATGAGAGGCTCTGCATTTAGACTTGTGCCATGCATGACCACTGACTGCCAAGGAAGGAAGGCCCAAATAGCACCACTTAAATAAAAGAATTTGCTTCCCTCTTCCCCACCTGTTTTTATTTTTTATTTTCTTTCTTTTTTTGAGACAGAGGCTCACTCTGTTGCTGGGGCTAGAGTGAGTGCCGTGGCATCAGCCTGCTCACAGCAACCTCAAACTCCTGGGTTCAAGCTATTCTCCTGCCTCAGCCTCCCAAGTAGCTGGGACTACAGGCATGTACCACCATGCCCAGCTAATTCTTTTTCTATATGTATTTTTAGTTGTCCAGATAATTTCTTTCTATTTTTAGTAGAGACAGGGTCTCGCTCTTGCTCAGGCTGGTCTTGAACTCCTGACCTCGAGTGATCCTCCCACCTCAGCCTCCCAGAGTGCTAGGATTATAGGCGTGAGCCACCATGCCCAGCCCCCCACCTGTTTTTAAGGGCCCAAAGAACTGGACAAGAAAGGGGAAACCAGGAGAGGGAGGAACAAAAGTGAAAGAGAAAAGCACACTCCGTTCCGTGATGGACAATAAGCCTGAATTAGGAGGAAGAGAATTAAGTTGAATCTGAGTTTGAAGCTTTAAACTGGATCAATTGTATTATACTGGATATTTTTATATCTGAAAATGACCATAAAGTTTTACCTAAAATATCATCTAGGAAAGGGACAGTGAGATTCACCAGAGCTTTTTTAGGGACAGTCACTGGAAAAAATAATATTTTTTACATTTTAACTCTAATGAGTTTAGATCATTAAATAAACTGGCTACAAAATGAAAAAAACAAATAAAAACAAAATATTTCAGCTAGAATTATAACTCTAGCCTTCCTCATCCGCTGATTTCACTCTGGCCCTCTGCCTAATGGAAAGAAGAGTATATGAAAAGGAGAAGGAGAGAGGGGTGAACTGGTCAGAGAGAGAGGTGAGTATTGGAGATCTAGACTCAGGAAACCCCGGTGGCATAAGATGTCAAGGGCAGATCAGCAGGACCATGTTGGGGCCACTCAGAAAAGCACTGTAGGGCATTGGAAGGTAAATGCTTCTCCATCACTCTTGATGTTCCTGATTTTGTGGGATGAGCTACATAAGAGTAACACTCCTGGCCTCTGCTCCTTTATTCACTCTCTGCCAAGAGAGTCGGAAAGACTTAACTGATTGGCAAATTTTGGTGGAATAAACTGGGCATAGTCGGGTCAATTTCTTCCTTATTCCTTCTGAGGAATAAGCTTCCCCAAGGGCCATAGTCTCTATTCCACTTCTCCATGCCACAAGTGGCATAGCAAGCTGACCCCAAGTGGGGAGATCTGCAGGGGGTATTCAGTGTTTCCTGAGACTGGGTGGCCAAGTCAGCCAAACTCAAACAGTAGGAGGTGCACTAACTAGCCCACCGATAGAAGCCATGTTCTTCAACTTAGCTTTTCTCAGTAACGAGGGTGATATTTTGGCCTCCTTCCATGTTAGTCCTTTGTCTTATTTCTCAGCAGATTCAGAACTTGCATGGAGGAAAGGGTTAACACAACTGAGCCCTCTCAACCCAACCCAGAGGGCATTAATATGGCTGAGCAGAACAATAGCACACTCTAGACAACAGAAACAACAGCCAGAGGATTGGGAAGGGAGAGATGATTGGGAAGCAGCTCAAATTATATTTGAGACATTCCAACCCCACCTTGGAACTCCTGGAGAAATGCAAATAAGAAGGTGGTCTGAATATGCCATGTGGCAAATACGTCCGGACTAGTAACAGACTATATTTAGGGGCAAACTCTCAAAGTGACTTCATCTCAGCTCCATCAGCTAAGGAAAAAGTCAGCCTGCAATAATCAAGTAATACTTGAAGACTTCCTGATAGGTAAATAATACTATCTCAGGTGTTTTATAGGACTTAGGGGAGAGGTAGTCTAACACCCAATAAGTTTATTGTCTAATACAATTGAATGACATGTCAACTTTGTGGTTTCTGTGTCAACTTCTTCCTGCCATGGAAACCACATTTTCCTCATAGGTTTCCACTCAAATTCTTTTCAGTTTTACCTTTCCTTGTTTTATTGATTCTGCAGCCTGGTGGAAAAGGTATGAGATAGGTTTGTTTAAAAGAACCAACCAATGAAATCCAACTCAAATTCCATCAAAGGTCTGAAGGTTCTCAGGGATGCAGGGTTTCAAAGATGCTCACAAACCAATTTAAAGAAACAGAGGTAGATATATGTCACTATTACTAACTTATTTTTTTCCTCTAGGGTTAGAGAAGCCTGAATTCAGCATAATTCTTGTCCTAAATATGTGTTTCATAATGATATTAGTACAAGTTCTCATTTACAACATAGCTAACAAGAGCCAGATTGGTCATGGTTGAGTTATATTTGCTATTTTGTATGCTACATCTTTGTAAATAGGCCAGATCGTGGCCTTAATTGTGGTCATTTGGTGGGTTTGGGTGGTGCAGTAGGTCACTCTCCTTCATTCCTGTGGTTCTTCATTAGTCATTTTATATACCAAAGCACAGGAAGCATGAAGAGGCTAGATCACATATTTGCTTCAGGAGAATGGCAGGCTTCCAAAGCATGCAATGCTGTAGATGATTCAGGGTGTCAAAACAATTTTCCCCAAACTTGCTGCAGTTCTCTCAGAAGTAGGGAATCACGGTAGGTTAGCATGGAGGAAAGAGAACCAGTTTTGGAATCAGGCAGCTCTATGTCCAAAGCGTGCCCCTGCCACTCTCTTGCCATAACTTTAGATAAGCTCCTTAACATTTCTGAGTCTCAGGTTTCTCATCTGCAAAATGGGATAAGAATATGTCAACCACAGGGTTAATGCTAGCATTAACAAGATTGCATATGTACAAATCTAATGCATATTACACACTCAAGAACAATAGTAAAATAACTTTCATATCAGAGACAAATAATAGACAACCCACAGTGATTTGCTAAAGGCAAGAGGAAATGAGCACTTCAGAAAAATACATAGTTTTGTATTTTGGTGATGTTAGTCAAACTGGGAAATCAGGAAGGAATTAATGGAACAAAAGCATTAACTATACATTCCACCTTGTACTGAGTGCTGTGGAGATTGAGGAAGACATGGCCTCTTCCATTGCAGTGCACTTGATACTATTGGGTATGAGTGTTAGATACACACGAACCTGAAACAGTCAGTTTACAACACAGGTCAACAAGCAATAAAGCAGGGGCTGCCAGCACCTGCCTCCTCCCTGCTCCCAGTCTATACCCCACCCCCTGCCCCGTGCTCACTCATAGAGTGGGATGCCATTCTGGTAGAACCAGGTCCCTGTGCCTGGCTCTAGAGCAGTGGCACAGGGGTTCTGCCCAGGGCAAACTTAGATCATAAGGACTGAAGAGCTCTGCAGCTGTGCCTAAGGGGACTGACTTCATTTAGAACAGTGAGGAGAACTTCACACAGAAAGCCATTGTTGAAAACAATGGTGACCTTGGTGGAGAGCAATTAAGTGAAGGCTGGTAGCTCCATTATACATATAAGAAAAATGGCAGAGCAGAAGTTTAACAGAGAGAACCAGAGAAAGAAACAACCAAGCAGAGCCCGCTTGGTATTGCAGTCCATTCTGGAGTCAAGAAGGATGTGCCCATGTGCTAGGCTGGGCCTTCTGAAGGGTAGTCAGTCAGAGCAGGATGTAGGGCTGACTTGAAAGGATCTCCCAGGCTGCACACAGAGCTATTGGCACAGGGCAGACAACTCACTAGCACAAAGGGCCAAACACTGACTGAGCAATAAGCTACTCTGGCCCAGGGGTGACTCCCAGGAAGCCAGGTTTAAAAATAAAATCACATTCATTTCTGGCCATGTAGAAGGATATATGAGTGCTTAAGGCTGCACCCTCTCAGGAGTGATCATAGAAGGAAACGCCAAGCTCCTAGTCCCTCTCTGTGGGGAAAACAAACAAACAAACAAACAAAAAAACCCTCCCTGAATTGTGATAGAGGCCTCCAAGCCACTCACACTTTCATTGGTAAAGGGTACAACAATTTAACTAGTTAATGAGGTTAAGCACAACTGTGGGGCAATAAGTGGATTATTCCAACCCAGAGGCAACCTTTAGGTAGTCAAACTAAAAGATGGAAACAAAGGGGAAAAAATCTGAGCAGAGGCGTCAGAGGCTGTGCACTGCAGTGGAAACAGATTTATCACTAAATAAACAAGCACACAACAATATTTGGGAGGAAGATTAGTGTTGAGAGTTGTTATAATATGTTGTCTAAAATGCCCAGTTTTCAATAAAAAATTATGAGACATGCAAAAACAATAACAACAACAACAACAAAAAACAGGCAATAGAAACTTCCTTTGAAGGGTCCCCTATGGTGGACTTAGCAGACAAAGTCTTCGAAATAGTTATTAGAAAAAGTTTTAGAAGAAAACATAAAGGTAAATCTTTATGACTTTGAGTTAGACAATAGTTTCTTAAATTTGACACCCAAAGCACAAGCAACAAAATAATACTTTGAACTACATCAAAATTAAAAACTTTTGTGCTATGATCAACACCGTTACAAAAGTGAAAGACAACACACAGAATGAGAGATAATATTTACAAATCATATATCTGATAAGGGACCTGTATTCAGAATGTATAAAGAGCTCTTTCAACTCAGTAATAAAAAGACAAATGACTCGACTTTTTAAATGGGCAAAGAATTTGAATAGACATTTCTCCAAAGAAGATACACAAATGCCCCACAAGCACATGAAAAGATACTCAACATCATTAGTCATTAGAGGAATGCAAATCAAAACCACGAAGATATACCACATCACACTCACTAGGATGCCCATAATATAATAAAAAAATTAAACAAGTGTTGAAGACAATATGGAGAAAGTGCAAGACTTGTGCATTGCTGGTGGGAATGTAAAATGGTGCAGCTGCTTTGGAAAGCATTTTGGCAATTCTTTGAAATGTTAAATACAGAATTACCATATGACCCAGCGATTCTACTCCAAGGTATATACTCAAGAGAAATGAAAACATATGTCCGTACAAAAACTTGCATGTGAATGTTTATAGTAGCATTATTCATAATAACCCAAAAGTGGGGAAAATCTAAATACCCATCAACCAACGAATGGATAAAAAAATATGGCATATCCTTACAATGGAATATTACTTGGCTATAACAATGAACAAAATACTAACACATGCTACAACATAGATAAACCTTGAAAACACTATGCTAAGTGAAAGCAGCCAGTCAAAGAAGACCACCTGCTTTATGATTCCATTTATGTGAAATGTCTGGAATAGGCAAATCTGCAGAGACAGAAAGAAGATTGGTGGTTGCCTAGGGCCGGGGCTTGAGGGAAAATGGATATGTGGTTTCTTTTGGGGGTAATGAAATGTTCTAAAATTGATAATGGTAATGGTTACACAACCCTGTGAACATGCTAAAAAAACTTTGAATTGTACATTTTAAATGGGTAAATTATATGTTAATTGTATCTCAAAAAAGTTCTTAAGAATAATAAGATTGTGTATTACTGATATCAATTCCTCCATCACTCAGGAAAGGAAACAATAGGAGCCGACAGTAGTGGGCAGTGTTTCAGGGAAGAAATCAGAGTTGCATTATGCCTTGCAGGTGCATGTTTCTCTGTATTGAGGATTCAATCTAGATAAATATGAATATCGTGTAGGGCAGGGCTCTTTCTAGAATAAAGAGTGATCTTTGTCTGATAAGCAATAGGAAGTCACAGGATATTTGTAAACAAAAGACATTGGTTGACATTGTTTTGAGGAATATCATTCTAGCGGAAAGAATGAGAGAGAAGATGGGAGTCAGAGATCAGGCTGCTAAAGGAAATGAAGGCCTGACTTAGGCTGGTTGTTCTGGGAATGGAGAGAAAAGGATTGCTAGGAGATAAGGTGCTAGAACTTTGTGAACTGTAAAGTGAGCCACACAAAAACATAATCTTGTTTATTATTTTTAATTTTTTCTTGGACATAAGACTACCGTGGCCTTTGCTATCTTTTGGGTTCCCTGACCTCAAAAAAAAGATGAGATTTCCATTTTCTGTCATATGGAAGGCTAGGTATCTGGCCCTATGTTCTTAATGAAAACAAAACATGCTAAATAAAAAAGCTTTTAAATCTTCTGGAAAGCATCTAAGACCTGGTAGAGTAAGAAGGAATTATCCAGTCACATTCTGAGAGGAAGCCAGAAATGAAAGGAAAGTTCAGAGAAAGCTTTTGTCCTAAGAGCATTTACTGAATTTTGTTCTCTTAAGCTTTGTTTTCCACTGCCTGTGGGGTACAGGGAATGGCACAGCCCAGGTCTCTCTCGGTGGGGATTCTAATGGGAGACCCTTCCCCATGAAACTGGCCCCTCCCAGAGTATCACAACCCAGTATAAGGGTGACCTATAACTAAACTTCCCTGTCCCCTTACTCCTGGGCTCTGAGCAGAAATAGTGAGGCGTTGTGACAATAAGCCAGCTCATGCTCGGATTTAGATTTATAGTCACGTTGCATGAGAATTCCAAAAACTTCAAGCTTAAAGTTATTAACTTTAAAGTTGTTCCAGATTGGTAGTTCTCCCACGTCCCTGGTAGAAGCAAACACAAATTCTCTCTGAGAAATATACCTTTGTCCTAGGTCTCAAAGAATCCACACAAATAATTTTTCAAGGGAAATTAGCAGTTCAAAGTAAAAAATCAATGAGTACAAAATGAAGGCACCAAGAGCAAGAACTAGCAGAAACAACTGACAGGAGAGACAGACCAACAAAGACTTCAGGTATTATCCTATCAGACATAGAAGAACTGCATTTATTATTTTTAAAGAAGTAAAACATAAGCTTACAAACGTCTTCAAGAAAGAGACAATTAAGAATAACCTATTAGATTTGGAAAATAATCAACTAGAACTAGAACTAGAAATTATAAAAATTACAATAAATAACTCTTGGGTTTTAACAACAGATTACAGATTGCTAAAGAGAAAATTAGTAATCTGGAAATTAGAATTTATCCAGAATGAAACACAGTCATAGAGAAGGAATGTTAGACTGGATTTACTATGTAAGACCTGAGAAACTTCCACCTGTCCCTGTTCCTCAAGAGTGACTAAGGACATTCCCTTCCCTAAGGTTAGAAGACACGCACTGGTGAAGTGGGCTCTGACACCTCTGAGAAACACTGCAGCTCAAGGTTGACACACGTAGGTGGGTGGGAATCTACCATGGAAGTGGGCTCCCAAATCTCAATGTAGTTAATGGAATTTACAAACGGACAAGACCAAGTTGCAGCACTTAATAGTCAGAGGCAAAGTGCAATGAATTACTATAACAGGCAGCAAGGCCAAAGTAGCAATCAGAGTCCCTAGACCGGTAGAGATCTGTGATGATGGTGAATAGATCATGCTGTTCCTAGAAGAAAGGTAGATGGACAGATGATTAAAGTATTTCTTGTTTTGTAAAATTTAAACTAACCAACAACAAAATAACCAAATGAATGAATACAATCATGCACTGCATAACCATATTTCAGTTAAGGACAGACTGCATATACCATGGTGGTCACATAAGATTATAATACTGTTTTGTTACTGTACCTTTTCTGTGTTTATATATATTTAGATACACAAATACTTACAAATATGTTACAATTGTCTACATATTCAGCACAGTAACATGTTGTACAGGTTTGTAGCCCAGGAGCAATAGATAAACCTAAGTGTGTAGCAGGCTATACCATCTAGGTTTGTGTAAGTACACTCTGATGTTTGCACAATAAAGACATCACCTAATGATGCATTTCTCAGAATGTATCCCCATCGTTAAGCGATGCATGACTATAAATAACTTGAGAGCTTATAAACATAATATAAATATTAGTTGTCACAATGCAAAATCAAGTTTCCTCACCCAGTTTTCAATCTCAATTCATAGGTCCAAAGCCCCCTTCCTCACCCCTTTTTGTTTTTTGAGACAGAGTCTCCTGTCACCCACGCTGCAGAGCAGTAGTGTGATCATAGCTCACTGCAGTCTCGAACTCCTGGCCTCAAGTGAGGCCTCAAGTGATCCTCCTGCCTCAGTCTCCCAAGTAGCTGAGATTATGAGTGTGCACTAGCATCCCCATATGACTTTCTTTAAGCTATGGGGTCTTGCTATGTTGCCCAGGCTAGTCTCCAACTCCTGGACTGAAGCGATCCTCCTGCCTCAGCCTCCCAACATGCTGGGATTACAGGTGTGAGCCACCATGCCCAGCCACCAGGCTTTTCATTAAGGGGATGTTGGATGTCCTTGAGGTGGACCTGCAATGTCCTTGTCAATATACAGAATAAATATCTCCCAATCCTTCCCCAAATTTACATGCTTTATGTGACAGAAAGTGTGTACTAAGTGGGGGCTGGGGCTGGAGATGGCAGAATAGACAGGCTTTCTGAGGACTGTAAGTATGAGACTGAACTGACATACCAGATGTCTTTAGTCTGTTCTGTCCTGTTATAACAGAATGCCACAGATTGGGTAATTTATAATAAATAGAAATTTATTGGCTCACGGTTCTGGAGGCCAGGGAAGTCCAAGATCAAGGGGCTGGTACCTGGTGAGGGACTTCTTGCTGCATCATCCTGTGGCAGAGGCAAAGAGAGGGTGAGAAAGAGACTCAAGGCGGCCGAACTCATCCTTTTATAAGGAACTCACTCCTGTGATGACTCACCCACTCTGGAGGTAATAGCATTAACCCACTCATGAGATCAGAGCCCCATGGCCTAATTACTTTTTTTTTTTTTTTTTTGAGACAGAGTCTTGCTCTGTCACCCAGGCTAGAGTGCATCACCATAGCTCACTGCAACTTCAAACTCCTGGACTCAAGTGATCCTCCTGCCTCAACCTCCCAAGTAGCCGGGACTACAGGCACATACCACCATGCCTGGCTAATTTTTTTCTATTTTTGGTAGAGACAGGGTCTTGTTCTTGCTCTGGCTGGTCTTGAACTCCTGAGCTCAAGAGATCCTCCTGCCTTGGACTCCCAGAGTGCTAGGATTACAAACGTGAGCCACCTCACCTGGCCATAATCACTTCTTAATACTGTTATGATGGCAATTAAATTCAATGACTTTGGAAGGGGACAAACATTGAAATTATAGCACCAGTGTACCTCAAATGTCATCACAGCTCTATATAGGGTGAAACTTATGGCAACCAGGAGAAAAATGGAGTCCTGCCCAAGGCTGTCTCATTATGGGTCCAGTGCACTTGAGGACCCACCCTGTGGTTATTTATCTAGTCCTTTCATCTGTAATTGGGATAGATTTACTTAGCAGCTGCCAGAATCCTTTCATTGGCTCCCTGACCTATGGAATGAGGCCGTGGTAGCAGGAAGGACCAAGTAGATGCTCTTGTAACTTGCCTCCTCGCCTTCTGGTATTATAGAGATTCATTCTATACTCACAGGACTTCAAGGTTGCAAGGGTGGTAGTCTCCGTCACATACTCATTTAAGTTACCTGTCTGGTCTCTGGGAAAAAAAAAAAAAAAAGATAGATCATGGCATATGATAATGAATCACTTTAACTTGAACCAGGTGTTAGCCCCAGTTGCAGCTTCTTTGCTGAATTTGTATCTTCACTGGAGGAGATCATCACTGTTTCTGGCCCTTAGTGAGTGGTTATTGATCTGGCAAATGTGTCCTTCTTGATCCAATCAGTAGAAAGATTCAAAGCCAGTTGGCCTTAGCATGGCAGCATACCGCAGTGCCCCGGCACACATCCACATGGCCCCAGGGCTATGTTAGCTTCTCATAATATTTGCTATAGGGACTTCGTTCTAAGTGGGCCTGGCAATGGGTGTCCTCGGTGTCCTAGCCAGGCACATGCAGGCCAGAGGCAAGCACAGGATCTCTGATCACTCACTCTGTCTAGAGGTCTGCTCCATTCTTCTCCATCCTTGCAGGTTGGCACCCTCTGTGTCCGTATGCACACGCAGCCAACTAGGGCTGCTACACAGCATTAAAGTTAATGTCCTCAGTTCAGGTGACCTGCATAGACTAATTAGAATCTCTAAGATCCAATTACAAATCCTTGGGAGAGAGAGCCTGACTGGCTGGGCTGTGTGACTACACGCTGCCGGCCTTAGCTGATTGGGCCAGGAACTAGCAGGGTCTCTCTTCTGGAAATCTGGAACTCAGACTTAGCTCATCAGTCTCTGTTGATCTCTGCTGGTCACTTGGAACAAGGATGTGTAGCTCATGACTGTGGGAGAGAGTGAAGTCACGCAGTAGAAATGGAGCTTTCAGAACCTATCGAGAGAACAGGGAATGAATTGATGTCATAGCCAGAAAAGGGACCCTGGGATGTGGCCATATACTTAAAATATATTGTATCAATTGTGAGGATTCAGTGAAATCACAGATATAATGTAAATGCTAGACCACTCTAACACTTAACACATTCTTTCTTTCCTTTAGTTTCCTTTATTTTAATGAAACACCCATAGACTTTGGAGCCAGATAAAATTTGGTTCAAATCCCCAGAAGCATTGTTTTGAAGTTTAAATATTAACAATAAAATGTTTGAAAACCCTACTACATTGCCTAACACATTGTAAACAATCATACATGTAGCAGATATGAATCTTAATCTATAGACTAAGAAGGCAAGAAATACCACATCTTTTCAGTTTTTTAAATCAACTTAAATCAAACTCTGAGCAGCTCCCATCCCTTTCATGTTAGGAGGAATTCAGTCTGGGTCTTGGACCATTCCAGTCTGTGGACAAGTTCCTGGATGCTTCTGCAGGGCCAGAGACCTCTCTGGTCACAGCTGAGATGCCCACGGCCCCCTCCCAAGGATCTCATTAGGTCCAGGTGCCCTGCCTGGGACGCTGGTGAGATGGGAGGTTCTGCTCCTTGTATCTTGTTTTCCTAGGAGCTCCCCACAGCAATGCATCTCCTCCGAGCTCTTACTGCCTCTGTGGGCCATTGTCAGACAGCCTGGGACTTGTCGACCTGCTATGTCTTTTCCCGCCTCTGTACACCTCCCTCCCCTTGCCCTCAAAATTTCTTCCTTCCTCCCCAGAGATGTCTGGCATAATTTCTTCAATAAATTTATATCCTCTCCCCACTCTGCCCACCACCACCAAATAATAAGACTGAAGTGGTAAGTGCTAAAAAGAATAAATGCAACTTCTGCTTTTTGCCCTGCAAAACTCCAAATATCCACAGGAACACAATTAACATTTCAAGGAAGTAGCCTATCAAAAATGTTCCTTTTTCCTTCCTGCCTCCCAAATCTAGGAAGCGAGACTTGAGAACGCCTGGTTAACCGGAATTTTTAACTAACCAGGGCCCCATGATGCTGTAGTATGCCGGGTGGCCCAGCTTTCACCATACAATGGAATTTGTTATACACAGCTAACAGGGCCTTAGTAGCACACAACCAGTGGCACTCGGGAAAGCAGCAATAATCCAGGGCCTGCCTGTAGCCACATCTCGCAGAGGTAAGGGGTGCTAGACCTGCAGGGCTGCCACACAGTGTGTCTGAGGAGGGTGCTGGTCGAGGGGGTCCAAGGTCATAGGCGGATCTGCGAAATGTCAGGCCTGAGAGACAAAGCAGGCGAGGCGGCAAATAATTAGGGCAGATGCTAAGAGAACAACACGATTTATCATTTGTGCAGAAGGTTGCATGAAGTGACTATGTGACTGAAGCCTGGCTTCGTGCTGGAAATAGTTCAGTGTGGTGGTTTTGAGTACACAGCATGGAGTCTGTCGGCTTGGATTCAAAATCCATCGCCACAATTTGCTTGCTGTATAACCTTGGAAAAGTTATTAAACTTCTCTCTATTGTAATTTTCTTATCTATAAAAATGGGGGCAAAATGATAGTGCCTATTTCATAGAGTTGAGATAGTGAAATGAGAATTTGCATGCAAAATGTTTGGCACTGTTCCGGGCCCATATGCACAATACAGGTTGAGCACCCCTAGTCTGAAAATCCGAAATCTGAAATGCTCCAAACTCTGAAACTTTTTGACTGCCGACATGATGCCACAAGTAGAAAATTCCACACCTGACCTCATGTGATGGATCACAGTTAAAACTTTGTTTCATACACAAAAGTATTAAAAATATTGTATAAAATTACCAGCAGTCTATGTGTATAAAGTATATATGAAACATAAATGAATTTCATGTTTAGATTTGGGTCTCATTCTAAAGATACCTTATTACGTATAGGCAAATATTCCAAAACCTGAAAAAATATGAAATTCAAAACACGTCTGGTCCCAAGCATTTCAGATAAGGGATATTGAATTTGTATAATCACAGTAGCTAACATTTACCGGCATGTACAAAATTCCAGGAGCTACGCTAAGTGCATTACATACAACAAATTCATGAAGTGGGTCTATTATCAATTCCTTCATTTTACAGAAGAGGAAAACAAGGATCAGAGAAGTGGCCCAGCCAGGAATCAGACCCAGGCTGTTTGGCCGCAGGGCCAGTGCTCTGACCCTACATTTTGGGTTATTGTTGTTGCTACCATTTGATACTGACTTCCTCGTGTGCGGGCAGGCCTGAGGGCTGATGTGGCCTGTAGAAGGCCATACACAGATAGGCACCAGATTAATCCTCCATCCAAGCTGTGGCATCACAGAAGAGGCAGCATGATTAAGCCTGGAATTCACTGGGAGGCACCCAGCACTGGGCAGGTGCTGAACTAATTTCGAGTGATTCGTCTTTGGCCTGAAGAGCATTCTTACTGCTGAACTTCTAGTTGCTCTTAATACTGCAGGTGAAGCTGCAGACACTTTCCCAGGGGGCTCATGCATTTCCACTTCAGCACTTCAGAGCACAGAGGCCCAGGAGTGGAGTTGTCAAGGGCATAGACATTGGCATTAGGCAGATCTGGGTCTAACCCTGGGTCTACCATGGTATGTTGTAAGGATTAAATGAGACAACACAGGTAAAGCCTTTAGCAGGTACTAAAAAATGAAAGCTATTACTATTAGTAATGATTCTAGCTTCACTTTGTGCTTACCATTCAAACTTGGTTATTCTAGTGTCTATGTTTTTTAGTCCAGTGCTTTGTACCTTGCTCCCTGTCACCTCTCTCAGCAACCCCTTTGGATCAAGGTTTGCCCTTGGCCACTGTCACTGGGGTCTCTCCCTGGGCTTCAATCTCTGTAGGCAATGGGCCAGCGCCACTCTCTCTGTGAGCTCAGACATGAGGATAGGCCCCAGGTATCACCTTCCTAGTGACGGTGCCGGGCCTGGAAGGGGCCTACATGGCTGGAAACTCCTCCTCTCCAAGTCATGCTTCCTTGTGATGAGGGAGAGGGAGCTTATCTTGGAGGTCCCTTGGGCTGGGACAGCAGCGATCATCTTCGTTTGAAGTTTGCAATCATCAGGAACGGGTGATGGGAATGGGAACAAGTCAGGAGAGAGGCCAAAGAAAAATAGGACCATCACAATGCCCAAACCTTCTCTAGAATGCTTCTGAGGGTTAATTGCTGTCAGAGCCAAGCTACCAGGAGCGGAACATAGAGGAAACTGATATCGTTGTCTCTGAAGTTGCAGGATTCTGTAAACTCAAACGAGGTGATATGCTTGGTGAGAAATGCCTCGTTTCCCTATGGGGTGAGGCTGTGCCCAAGGAGGGGATGGGCAGGGATGGGGCAGCATTACTTGGGCTATAAGACAATTCTAATATGTATGGCTAATTTCATCTTTCAGCTAACAGCAGACTAGAAGTCAAAGAAACAAAAAAAATAAAAAAAATAAAAAACAGAAGAGAGAGAGAGTGAGAGGTGGAGGACCGTCACAGATAGACACACTGAAGGCAGCACAAAATGACATCTTACATCTAGACAGTGAGGGAGTTACCAGGAAAACCAAAGAGTTCATTCATTCAACAAGTTTTTTGACCACCTACTATGTGCTATCCTCTATTCTGGGTGTCTGGGATATCTCAGTGAACAAATCAGATCTCTGCCCTCATAAAGCTTACATTCTAGTAAGTTTCTAGTTGCTACAGAAAATCGAAGGGTGCATTTAGAATAAGAGCATGTCTTGCAGACTTCAGTTGTTACTTTGGGCTTCATTATATCATAGCTCCTTTGCCACAGTAATGATGATGATGGTGAATAGCTATTCCGTGCATACCTATTCCATGCATACCATATGCTGGACACTGTTCACCCACTTTCTGTACATTGGCTTCTTTAACCATCACCTAAACCCTAGAGCTATTTTATTTTTCTTGAAACAGTCACTGTGGCCAAGTAGCATGGTGTGCTCTGATTGGTCAGGCCTGCTGTCTGGGACCACATGTTCTCCCCCCTCTCCCTATCTTGGGCCCCTCAGCCTTTCAGAGCCACGTGGTTTGAGCAAGCTAACTGGAATGAGGGGAGGGTTGGCTCTCCAAAGGGCAGACAAACACACATCTGCCAAGTTACAAAACAGACCATTCTAGAAAGGCAATGGCTTCAGCATTCAAAGTTCAACATGCATGCATGGTGTGGCTAGACAAAGCAGAGATAGCGCTATTATTCACCCCACTTTATAAATGAGGAAGCCAAGGCACAGAGAGGGGATGGGATGTGCACAGGTTCACACACCTGATGAATGGTGGAGGCAGGATTTTGTTCTGTCTCCAGAGCCCAACCCTTAATCACTGCACTATTCTGATAAAGGCATGAAGATAATTTTAGTTACTGTATTTCAGGGATTCTAAGAGCCTGTCTTTCCCATTTTAACATCTCTGCACTTGGGATGTGTCATATAATAGATGTGATAAGAATATGTAGTATAAGTTTAATCGGCAGCATTTTTTCTTCTTTATTGGTATATAAAATAATAGTGCACCTCGCAAAAAAGTTGTGTTAGAGTTGATGAAGTACTGTTTTCTTTCCACAAATATTTATCACGCCCCTGCTCTATGCCAGGCAGCTGTGCTGGGCTCATCATGCAGCCATTACCCAGAATGCAGTGTGAGAGCCACACACAGGAGGGCGCGGGACTGCAGAAGAGAGAGCCAGAGGAGGAGTCAGGAAGCCTTCCCAGAGGAGTGGAGTGCAGGTGGGTGGGGAAAAGGAGAAGTATGTTGAGGACAACAGTAGCTCCATCTTGAAGGAGGATGGAATGTGAGGCAGGGAGTGGTTCAAGATGAGGCTGGAGGTGTTTAGCATCGTTTGATGTAATGATGCTCAATTCATTTGGACCTTGAAAGTCATGCTTTGTACACTGCAAACAGTGAGGATTCATTTAAAGGACTGAAGTGAATAGGCCTTGGCCAGACTCCCTTTTGGAAAGTTCTCTCTGGGAGCCGGGTGCATGCTGGGCTAAATCAGAGGCTGGTTCAGGGGCTGTGGCCGCCATACGGAAGCACAAGGCCAAGGGCTTGAACTCCATGAGTTGCTGCCAGGATGGAGGAGGTAGACTAGAAGCAACTTTTAAGGATGAAATTGGAACAGCTTGGTGATTGGTATGAGGGTGATGGAGAGATAGAAGAATCAGAGATGATTTCCAGATTCCGGGCTTGGACCACTGGCTGGGTGGTGATGCTACCAATTAAGGCAGACAACAAAGGAAAAAGAACAGGAGGAGAAAGAGGGTGTGTATGATCTCGTACATGTGGAGTATGGGAGTTCTGTAAGAGAAGAGTTACATGTGTAACTAAGTGGAGCATTAGGATTTAGTAGTTAGTAACATTGGGAGTTAGTTAAAACTGTCAGTGTCCTGAGATCAGGGACTCTGTTTTTCTGTTTACCACCTCTTCTCAGTGCCTAATCTGGTAACTGGCACATGATCAATACTCAATAAACATTTGCCATCAGGCAAGTATAATATTGGTAATAAGCATTGTGTGTGTGTAAGAATGTACATGTGACTGTGTACCTGTACATTAATGTATGTGTGTGGTTATAATGCTTATATAGTGGGCACTGTTCTAAGATCTTTGCAAGCATTAACTCTCATTTATTTCTTACAATAATATATGAGGTATGTACTATTACTGCCCCCATTTTTAAGATTAGGATTTTGAGACTCAGAGAAGTCAAATAACTTGCCTAAGTTTTCAGATCTAGGAAGTGGTATAGCAAGGATGTAGAGCAAGGTAGTCTGGCTTTAGAGTTTGTTCTCTATACCTTTGCTATCATTTTTTGTTGTGTTTTGTTTTGCTTTTTACTTTAAATAAAATTTTCCTTATTTTAAGGTTCAGTACACAAAAGGTTAAGTTCCAGTTGTTTGGAAATTTTATTTTATTTTTTTACTTAGCAAACGCAGATTCCTCTGACAAGAGTCCACCTAAATGTCACTGTCTTTGTGAAACTTTCCTTGGCCTCATGCCTTTTTTTCTAATGTTCAGCCTTATCTTCCTCTGGGTTCCCCTAGTATCCTTAGGACGCTGCTATTAGAATACTTGCCACTTTGTGTTGAATATTTTTTTTTTTTTTTGTAAACTGTGGGTCCTTCTTAAGGGCAGAGACTTTGTGTTATGCCTTTCTGTATTCTCAAATAGCTAACATCATGCACTACATACAGTAAGTTCTTAATGAATGTTTGCTAATTGCATGAATGAATATAAAAAAATTATCCTTATTTTACTAACATTTAACAGATAAGTGGTTACTGCAGATAACATGCTTTCTGCTCTCTCCAAGTCTCCACTCCAGCTGCACAGACAATCACAGAAGTTCCATCTTCCCACTGCGTGCAGAACCTTGCACTAAGATGTGCTAACCACACAGGTCATTCCGTCATTGCCCCCTCCCTGTGGCAACAGCAAAGCCTAGCACCCCACTGCTTCTACATCACCCCGGTTTTGAGGGAGAAAGGCAGAGGGGAGTTCTCTGGCCATACCTGTAGAGGAGCATTCCACGTGCTTCCCCAAAAGCTTGAACACAACACGAAAATCATGTTCTGGCTTTCTGAACCCATGCCAACGTTGGAAATCCCCTGGGAATTCCTTTAATATTTACTATCTCAATTTCTTTTTTTTTGATGTAATGGGATCTGCTCACACCATCTCCTTCAAACCCTATTTTCTGAAGGCCTATTTATATTGGTCCTTGCGATGTATTTATTTAGAAATAACATCAACATTTGGAATCATTGCAGCATATGGTTAGTGTTTGCTGTAGGGGTGGGGTATTCATTTCTCCATCATGTGGCAAAAGTGCAGCAGCTGTAATATCCCATTACAGGGATTCACTTTATTTAATAAAAAAATAGTATTTCTCTACTTAACAAAATTATCCTCATCCTCCACCCAGCTACCCCCCAAAAAACCCTGATCTGTGGTTTCAATGCCTCTTGCCATAATAGCTTTAGATGGTTTGCATGTGATATTAGTTAGCTCCAGAATCTGCTTTCAATTCAGTTGCTTCAGATTGTATTTTCACTGTGAGCCATTAGTCACCAAATGTTGACAAGCATTTGTAAGGATGCCATCTCCCCCTTTGTTTATATGCAAGTGCAGCAACTAAAATGATTTATTTATGCTTTAATTAAAATTTGTGGATAGACCAGTGATTTTTAGCAGTGACTTTTCTAATTTGTGGGCTCCAGAAAGAACAAAAATCAATAACCTGATACCATTTATGTTTTTATAGTTACCCCAGGCATTTGTAATGCAGACCTGCCACTCACCTGCAGTCTC
This sequence comes from Lemur catta, assembly GCF_020740605.2. Classification (NCBI taxonomy): domain Eukaryota; kingdom Metazoa; phylum Chordata; class Mammalia; order Primates; family Lemuridae; genus Lemur; species Lemur catta. The sequence continues at coordinate 79,685,461 of NC_059130.1, forward strand.
ACTGCGAGGAGAGTGATCCTCGCCACATAAATCTTCCCCAGAGGCCGAGAGGGTCTATATTTCAGAGTCACTTCCCTTCTGTGTCAGCTGTGAGATGTTACATGCTTTCCATCCTCATGGTTTGCATGGCAAGGCACAAGGTTAAAATTAATATTGAAAGTAAATTGATGAACTGTAAGTTTTATAATACTTGACCCAATCCGTAACGACTGCTTAGAATTTTAATAATTTAAGCTCATTGATTTTGGTTCCTGCGTATCGCTCTCCCCATTGAAAATGCACCCTATAGGGCCTTGGGAAAGAACATACCCAAAATGCCAAGCTTTTATGGGAACTTAATATATTCGACATTGCAGGTGAATAAATCTCCATGAAATTGCACCGAGTTAATGCATTTACTGGTGCACACAATTCAGTAACTACTTTGTAAAAGTCCAAATAAAGATAGATAAGACAGGTAGATATGGAGAAATAATGAGTAAATGTTCCAATGTATATTAACACGATGAGTTTATTGCCTTCGCGAGGCTAACAGCTTAACTGGAAAAGAATTAATTAATTTTCAAGGTGCTTGGGATGGTTTTAATTGCTGTTTTTCAAAGTCTTAGGAAAATGAACCATTTTTATATTTTCTGCCAAACTCAAATTATCCTCTCCCCAACAGTCGGGGTTGGAGGTGGGGAGTGATGACGCAGAGAAATGCTCAGTTTTGCTGGTCAATTTGGCCCCCTCAACTACAGGCACAAGTGACAGGGAGAAGCTTGCTTTAATTCAGAAAGTCCTCTTAAGAAGACTCTGATTTGAATTTCTGCAGCTTCCCTTCTTTCAGAAAATGTTATTTTCCAAGGTCCCTGCAAACACTCATACTCACATATTTGACTTTTCCCCTTTCTCTCTTTCCTCCTCCTTCCTTTCTTTAGCTTTTGCAGTTCAGCTCTGGGAACATTCAAGTCTAGTTTTTATTACAGCATGTTGGAAACATCTGGCCATATTCTACCAAGAAGACCCCACCCTTGCTTACCTTTGAAGGATGGAGTTTGGGAGCTGTTCTGGGAGCAGACTTTTCAATTTATGAAGATAATAGTTTATTTCTTGGGAACTATCTATCTCAAATACACACACATGTACACATATAGTAGCAGAACACTTTCTTCAGATGAAATCTTATGAAGAAGTTTATTTTATAAATGAGGTAAGTGTGAAAGTGTTCTGGTTGCAGTGGTGGTTTTAAAATAGATGATGAAGGAGATGGTCTTGCTCTGCCTCCCACCTTCCATCTTAACCACAAGCATCTCTACCGAACTCCTGGGCTACTTTCTGCAGAGGTGGAAAATCACTAAACTACTATTATTTCAATATTGGTCACAATCTCAGTATCTATTAGTTTTAAGTGAGCAAGAAATGAAAAAAACCACCCAAATGGATCTTAATGTGGCCTTCCTCCTCCATAGGCAGGCCTCTTCTTACTCTCTGGGCCACATCTCCTGCCTATGTCAGATATACTGAATGGTTTTCAATTCCTGGAGCACTGATAGCTCTTTCTTCTACCTCCATGCCTTTGAACATGCTCTTTATTCTGCTTGGAATATGCTATGTCCCCTACCCATGTCACTATCAACTAATGTATTCTTACTAATCCTTTAACTAAGGTTCTCTTCCTATGTGAATCCTTCCCTGACTTTCAGACACTAGGTTAAGTATCCACAGTGTAAGTTCTCCTATAATACCAGTCCTTTTATAGTCATTCACACATAGCACTCTGAATTTAAAGTCTCATTTAGTATCTTTTCCCCATAAACATAGATGCAAAATTCTCATGTGAAGTATAACAATGCCAAGTTGGGTTTATTCCAGTAAAAGTGTTAATAAAATCCTATACCCATTTATGAAAGCAAATGGAAAAAAAACTTAAGAAACTATAAGAATATCCTTAATAAGATAAAAGTTTCTTAAAAACAGAACAAAACAACTTAAAGGAGATAACGTACTTAATGGTGAAATATTAAAAGGTTCCTGCTGAAAATGGGAATAAAATGCCTGCTATGAAGAATTTTATTCAACATCACGCTGGAGGTCCTAGTCATTGCAATAAGACAAGAGTATAAAAGGATAAAGGTTGCAAAAGAAGAAAACTGTCATTACGCACAGACAACCTGAGGTACACATAGAAAGTCCAATACAATTGGATGAACATAATTAATAAATTAATTTAGCTGGATGTGTTAGCTCACACCTGTAATCCCAGTTACTTGTGAGGCTGAGGTGCAAGACTGGCTTGAGCCCAGGAGTTCAAGGCTATAAGGAGCTATGTTCGCACCACTGCACTCCGACCTGGGTGACATAGCAGAGACACCGTCTCTTAAAAAAAGATAGAAAGAAAGAAAGAAACTAACTTGGATACAAAGTCAATATATAAATATCAGTAACCTTTTTTTATACCAAGAACAACAAATTGGGAGATCATATTTCTAAAAGATATTATTGATAATATTTAGGAATGAGTATAAAGAAGTGCAACACCACTATAACATAAAACTTGATTTAGAGAAATTAAAGAAGATCTAAATAAATGGATACTGCATGTGCTTGAATTGAAAGAATCCATATAAAATATATATGATATGAATAAAGATGTGTAAGATTATCCTTAATAAGAGAAAGATTTTCTTAAAAATAAAACAAAATAACTTAAAGATGAAATATGAAAACTTCCTCCTGAAAATGGGAATAAAATGCCTGCTATCAAGAATTTTATATATAACATATTATGTCATTCTATAAGAATAAGAGTAAGATGACATTACATATGTATATATTATAATGTATGTCAGCATTCCCCAACATAATCCAGAGATTTAATGCAACCCTATTCAGAATCTCAGCCAGCTTTTTCGGAAATTGACAAGGTGATTCTAATATTTATACAAAAATGTAAATGAACAAAATTAGCTAAAAAATATGTGAAGAAGGACAAAGTTTGAGGACTTACATTACTGTACATGAAAACTCATTATAAAATTTCAAAGTGCTATTGAAAAATATGTGTATTCTGTAATTGTTTATTATAATGCTCCATATATATTTATTAGATTTAATTTTTAATCATGTAATCCATATTTTTTATATTTTTTAAATATTATTTTTGGTCTGCCTATTCTATCAGTTACAGAGATAATATGTTAAAATCTTCCACTATGGAATAAATTTCACAAAAGAACTATAAGACTTGTATACTGAAAACTACAAAACATAATTAAAAGAAATTTAAAAAGATCTAAATAAATGAAAAGACATTCCCTGTTCATGGATTGGAAAATAAATATTGTTAAAATAGTAATACTCCCTCAAATGATCTACAGATTCAACACAATTCCTATCAAAATCTGAGATGGATTTTCCTCCTGGAAATCAACAGGCTGTCCCTAAAATTCACATGAAAATGCAAGGATGTCAAATAGACAAAACAGTCTTGAAAAAGAAATACAAAGTTGGAGGACTCACATATCCTGATTTCAAAACTTACTACAAAACTACAGTAACTAAGACAGTGTAGTATTGGAAAAAAGATAGGCATATAGATCAATGGAATAGAATTAAAAGTCCAGACATAAACTCTTACATTTATAGTCCATTGGTTTTCAACAAGGGGGCCAAGACAATTCAATTGGGAAAGATAGTCTTTCAACAAATGGTGCTTATACAACTGGATATCCACAGTAAACAAATGAAATTAGATTCTTCTACTTCACACCATATATAAAAACTAACTCAAAATGCTTTATGGAGCTAAATGTAGGAGCTGAAACTAAAACACTATTAGGAGAAAACAGAAGTAAAGTTCTGTGACCTTGGATTAGGCAATGGTTTGTTAGATATGAGAACAAAAGTACAAGTGATAACAGTAAAAATAGTTAAATCAAAATTAAATAAATTTTAAATAGATTCATTAAAATAAAAGATTTTGGGCCTCAAAGGACATCATCACAAAAGTTACACTGAAAATTATACATCTGTTAAGGAACTTGCATGCAGAATGTATAAAGGACTCGTACAACTCAACAATAAAAAGACAAAAAACTAATTTAAAAATGAGCGAAGTATTTGAATAGACATATTTCCAAAGAAGATATAATAGAAATGGCCAACAGCACATGAAAAGATTTGTAACATCATTAGTCATTAGGGAAATACAAATGAATACCACAATGAGATGTCACTTTATACCCACTAGGATGGCTATGATTTAAAAAAAAAACAGAAAATATTAAGTGTTATGGAGGATGTGGAGAAACTGGAAACTTCATACATTGCTGGTAGGTATGCAAAATGGTAAAGCTGCTATGGAAAGCAGTTTGCTGGTTCTTCCAAAAGCTAAACATAGAATTGCCATATGTCCCAGCAATTCCACTCCTCAGTATATACCTAAAGGAATCAAAAACAGGGACTCCAACAGACATTTGTATGCCAGTGTTCATTGTGGAATTATTCAAAATAGCCAAAAGGTGGAAACAACGCAAGTATCCATCAACAAACAAATGAATAAACAAAATGTTGTATATTCATACAATGAAATATTCAGCCATAAAAGGAAATGAAGTTCTAATACATGCTACAACATGGATGAACCTTAAAAACATCAAGCCAAGTGAAGTAAATCAGACACAGAAAAACAAATATTGTATAATTCCACTTGTATTAAATATCTAGAATAGGAAAATTCATAGACACAGAAAGAAGATTTGAGGTTACCAGGGGCTAAGGGATTTGAAGGTAATGGTTACAGAGTTTCTACATGGAGTGAGGAAAGTTTTGGAAATAGTGGTGGTGTTTACACAACATTGTGATTGTAATTAATGCACTGAATTGTACACTTAAAATTGATTAAAATGGCAAATTTTATTATTTTACAATTTAAAAAAGTTAATAATCTAATGCTATAAAATCATTGAATTTTACACTTTAAATGATAAATCATATGGTATGAAAATTGTATTTCAATAAAGCTGTTTAAAAAATGAGCAAAGGCAGGGCCCAATAGCGCCTGCATCTCCACACCCTTGGGTCCCCATTGACATTCACCACCACTGACACCAGGGTGGCTTAGGTGGGAGCCAAAAGCAACACTCCTGCCACCCTACCCCTGCCAGAGGAGCAGCCACAAATTTTCATGTGCCCCAAGGACAAATTCCACTTCCCACTTCCAGGGCAGCTGCTACCCCTGCATACAGCACCCACGGCTGCTTGCCTACAGCTGCTCACGCTGAAAGCAACCCCATCCTCCCCAGTGGCAGGGCTGCAGCACAGCTGCTGCTGCTGCTCCCACCTGAGCATTCTGCCAGTGGCCTGGGAATTAGCCTGTCCTGGTGCTTGAAGACAGGTCTTTTGAAACAATCCAGTCAGACAAAAATAAAGAAAAAAGCAGAAAAAAGAATGAGCAAAGCCTGTGTAACATATAGGATACTATAAAGTGAACAAATATTCCAATTATCAGGGTTCCAGAAGGCAGAGAGAAAACCTATTTAACAAAGAATAGATGAAAACTTTCCAAGTCTAGCAAGAGATTTAGACATCCAGATACAGGAGTCTCAGGGACTCCCAAATAGATACAATTCAAAAAGGTCTTCTCCATGGATCATTATTGTCAAATACTCAAAAGGCAAAGGCAAAGAGAGAATTCTAAAAACAGCAAGAAAAAAGCCTCCAGACACTTACTTGTAAAGGAACACCCATCAAACTAACAGAAGGTTTCTCAGCAGAAACCTTACAGGCCAGGAGAGAATGGGATGATATATGCTAAGTGGTGATAGAAAAAACCTTTCAGCCAAGGATACTATACTTAGAAAATTTATTTTTCATAAATGAAGGAGAAAGAAAGTCTTTCCCATATAAGCAAAAACTGAGGGAATTCATCACCAATAAAGCTGGCCTTATAAGAAATGCTTAGAGGAGTCCTAGACCTAGAAGCAAAAGAATTATATCCAATATCATGAAAACACATGAAAATATAAAAACCACTGGTAGAGCAAACACACAAAAACGGAATAGAAAAGACTCAAATGTTACCATTATAGAAAGCCACCAAACCATAATGATAAACAATAAGGAAGAAAGAACAAAACAAAGATTATACAAACAACCAGAAATCAATTAATAAAATGATAGGAATAAGCCCTCTCATATCAAGAGTGACCTTGAATGTAAATGGATTAAATTTTCCACTTGAAAGATATGGACTGGCTTACTGGATAAATAAACATGATGCAATTATATGCTACCTACAAGAAACACATCTCACCTGTAAAGACACATATAGACTGAAAGTAAAACGATGGAAAAAGATATTTCACACAAACAGAAACCAAAAGCAAGCAGGAGTAGCTATACTTATATCAGATAAAACAGAATTTAAGTCAAAAACAGTAAAAAGAGACAAAGATTACTACATAATGATAAAGGTATTGGTTCAACAAGAGAATATAACAATTCTAAACATATATGTATCCAATACCAGTACACCCCAATATACAAAGCAAATATTATTAGATCTAAAGGGAGAGATAGACAGCAATATGATAATAATTGGGGATATCAACACCCCACTCTCAGCACTAGAAAGACAGATCATCTAGACAGAAAATAAACAAAGAAACATTGGATTTAAACTACACTTTAGGCCAAATAGACCTAACAGATGTTTGTGGAACATTTCATCCAACAGCTACAGAATACACATTCTTCTCTTTAGCACATGGAACATTCTCCAGGATAGACCGTACATTAGGACAAAAAAATAGTCTCAACAAATGTTAAAAATGTGTAAGCATATCAAGTATCTTCTCAGACCATGATGGAATAAAAATAGAAATCAATAACAAGAGGACTTTGAAATCTGTATAAATACATGGAAATTAAACAACATACTCCTGAATGATCATTGAGTCAAGGAAGAAATTAAGGTGCAAATTAAAAAATTTCTTTAAAAAATGAAAGTCAAACATGTTGTACTAAAAACCTATGGGATATAGCAAAAGCAGTGCTAAGAGGGAAGTTTATAGCAATAAATACCTACATCAAAAAAGTAGAATTTCAAAATAAACACTCTCATTATGTACCTCCAGAACTAGAAAACGAAGAACAAACCAAATCCAAAATTAGTAAAAAGGAAAAAAATAATAAAACAATCAGAGCAGAACTAAACAAAACAGAGACTAAAAAAATACAAAAGATTAACAAAATGAAAATTTTGTTTCTTGAAAAGATAAACAAAATCAATAGGCCAATTGCTAGATTAACCAAGAAAAAAGAAAGAAGACCCAAATTAAAAAATTGGAAATGAAAAGGAAGATATTACAACTGATGCCACAGATACACAAAAGATCATCAGAGACTATTATGAATAAGTATGCACTAACAAACTTAAAAACCTAGGGGAAATAGGTAAGTTTCTGGACATAATCAACCTATCATGACTGAATCAAGAAGAAATAGAAAACCTGAAGAGACCAATAATGAGTAATGAGGTTAAATCAGTAATAAAAAGTCTCCCAAGAAAGAAAAGCCCAGAACCAGATGGCTTCACTGCCAAACTCTACCAAACTTTCAAAGAAGAACTAACAGTATTACAAAAAAGTATTACAAAAAATTTAAGAGGAGGGAATTCTTCCTAACTCATTCTACGAGGCTAACATTATCCTGATACCAAAACCAGGTAATGATGGTGGCAGGGGAGCAGTGGGAAGAAAACTATAGGCCAATATCCCTGATGAACATAGATGTAAAAATTATCAATAAAAATACTAGCAAACTGAATCCAATAGCACATCAAAAAATAATACACCATGATCAAGTGGGATTTATCCCAGGGATGCAAGGATGGTTCAACATATGCAAACTAATAAATGTAGTACATCACATCAACAGAATGAAGGATAAAAACCATACTCTCATCTCAGTGGCTACTGAAAAAGCATTTGATAAAATTCCACACCTCTTCAAGGTAAAAATTCTCAACAAACTCGGCATAGAAGGAACATACCTTAAAATAATAAAAGCATATATGACAAACCCACAGCCAACATCATACTGAATGGGGAAAAGTTGAAATCATTTTCCAGAAGAACTGGAACAAGACAAGGATGCCCACTTTCACTACTCCTACTGGCCGTAATAATGGAAGTCCTAGCCAAAGCAATCAGGCAAGAGAAAAATAAATAAATAAATAAATAAAAGGCAGCCACATTGGAAAAGAGGAAGTCAAATTATTCCTCTTTGCAGATGATATGATCTTATATCTATAAAAACCTAAAGACTGCATCAAAAAACTCTTTGATTTGATAAATAAATTCAATGAAGTTGCAGTGTAAAAAATCACATACAAAAATCAGTAGCATTTCTATAATCCAATAAAGAAGTAACTAAGACAGAAATCAAGAATGCAATGCCATTTACAATTGCTACAAAAAAGTAAAATACCTAGGAATAAATTTAACCAAGGAGGTGAAAGATCTCTACAAAGAAAAGTACATAACACTGATGGCAGAAATGGAAGGGGACACAAACAAATGGAAAGACATTCTATGCTTGTGGTATAGGATGTTAATTGGAAGAATTAATATCATTACAATGACCAGGCTACCCAAAGCAATCTTCATTTTTTGTGCAATCCCTATCAATATACAAATGTCATTTTTTACAGAAATAGAGAAAAAATCCTAAAATTCATATGGAACCAAAAAAGAACCTAAATAGCCAAAGCAACCCTGAGCAAAGAGAGCAAAACTGGAGACATCACATTACCTGACTTCAAATTATACTACAAGGTTATAGTAAGCAAAAGAGCATGGTACAGGCATGAAAATAGACACATAGATCAATGGAACAGATTAGAGAACCCAGAAATAAAGCTACACAACTACAGCCAACTAATCTTTGACAAAGTAGACAGAAACATACACTATGGATAGGACATCCTACTCAATAAATGGTGCTGGGAAACTGAATAGCTATATGCAAAAGAATAAAACTGGATCTCTCTCTCTCACACCATACACAAAAATTCATTCAGGATGGATTAAAGACTTAAATGTAAGACCTGAAACCATAAACGTCCTATAAGAAAACCTAGGAAAAACTGTTCTGGACATTGGCCTAGGCAAAGAATTTATGACTAAGACCACAACAGCAAATGCAGCAAATGCAAAAATAGACAAATGGGACTGAATTAAACTAAAAATCTTCTGCACAGCAAAGAAATAATCAAAAGATTAAACAGACAACCTACAGAATGGGAGAGAATATTCCCAAACTATGTCTCTGACAGTGAACTAATATCCAGAATCTACAAGGAACTCAAACAACTCAGAAAGAATAAAACAAATAACCCCATTAAAAAGTGGGCAAATGACATGAACAGGTATTTTTCAAAAGAAGATATACAAATGAAAAAAATGTTCAACATCACTAATCACCAGAGAAATGCAAATTAAAACCACAATGAAATACCATCGCATTCCAGTTAGAATAGCCATTATTAAAAAGTCAAAAAACTATAAATGTTGACACAGATGTGGTGAAAACCTATCACTTATGCACTGTTGGTGAGAATGTAAATTAGTATAACCTCTAAGGAGATTAGTATGGAGATTTCTCAAAGAACTAAAAGTGGATTTACCATTCAATCCTGCAATCCCACTACTGGGTATCTACCCAAAGGAAAAACACCATTATAACAAAGAGACCTGTACTCATATGTTTATCACAGCACAATTCATAATTGCCAAGGATATGGAATCAGCCTAAGTGCCCATCAACCAATGAGTGGATGAAGAGAATGTAGTATATATATACTCAGCCATAAGCATGAAATAATGTCTTTTGCAGCAACTTGGATGGAACTGAAGGCCATTATCCTAAGTAAAATAACTCAGGTACAGAAAAATAGATGCCACGTGTTCTGCCTTATAAGTGGGAACTAAACTATGGCTACACAAGGGCACATAGAGTGGTATGATGGACACTGGAGACTCAAAAAAGGAGAGAGTGGGAGGGGTAGAGGGATGAAAAATTACCTCTGCTGTACAGTGTACATTATTTGGGTAATGGATACAAAAGCCCAGATTTCACCACTATACAGTATATACATGTAACAGAATTCAACTTGTACCCCTAAAGCTATTAAAAATTTTTAAAAGGAAAATGAAAAAGAAAAACACTATTGTAGAATGTGCCCCTGATCATCCAGCTATTCCAAGCCAGCCTGAGAAATCAAGTGGTTGTCATGGTGAAGACTCTCCATCAAGCTTGCCAAACACTAACCACTCCAACAGAGAAGGTCTTTGGAATAGTCACTTAGTCTTCAGCTTCCCAGCCTCCATGGGCTGGGTCTGAGCCAACCTTGAGCTACAGGAAAGTTTTTACCCACTAAAGGAACCAGAAATCAGGCTACTCATGTTACCACTCCAAGCACAGGATTAAAAAGATCTACAGCAAGCCCTCTGTATCCATGGTTTTCCCCTGTGGATCAAAAATATTGGGAAAAAATAACAACAAAAAATAATACAAATAAAAACTAAAACAGTATAACTATTAATATTTACACACCATTTATAGGTATTAGGTATTATCAGTAATCTAGAGATGATTTAAATTACACAGGAGGATGTGCATATGTTAGATCCAAATACTACACCATTTTATATCAGGGACTTGAGCATCCACAAATTTTGGTATCTGTGTAGGTCCTGGAACCACTCCCCCATGGATACTGAGGGATGACTGTATATTAAATCTCTCCCAACTTGAAAAATCACTGACCAACTTTAGCTCACAGAACTTGAGTAGAACCAGCTGCAGGCTGGATGAAACAACTATAAAATTGAGATTCACCCATACTTGAAACATTCATTGAGTGCCTACTTCATGCCATTTGTTTCCATAACTTACAGCACTCCCATCAAAGGACCTGGCACTTCTTTGACCCTAACAGACCTCTTTCTTTCCTGTGCATTGTTAGGTGAGCACTACCAACTTTTGCCTCCACACTTCTCCTATTCTTCCATTGTCTACCAGTTACCCAAGCCACGTTCTGTATGACCCCATGCATTCTCATTACTCTAATACTCTCAGTCAGGTCGGAGTCAAGTGTCTAGATTTGGGAGCCATTTTGCTTTTCAACAAATAATTGTGTGTTTATTACATGTCAGGTACAGTTCTAGGTTCTGGAGATAGAGGTCCTACCATTCTAGAACCCTGTGAAATCAGAAAGACAGATAACAAATAAATATCTAATCTTCTGTCAAGTAGTAGTAAGGCTATGAAGTAAGAACATGAACCATGCAAAAACTTGATGGGCAAATACTTTCAGACAGAGAACAGCTAAAACAAAAATCCTGCAGTTGGATCATGCTTGGCCCATTCAGAGAAGAACAGAGACCAGTGTGGCTGAAACCCAGTGAGCAGCAGGGGGGCTGTTAGCAAATTAGGTCAGATGGGTAGTCAGGAGCCAGAGCTTGGCGTCGAGTGTCATTTCAATGTCTTTAATGTGATTTTAGTAAGTGGATTGCTAATTTAATGACTGTGACTAAATGTTTATCTTTCTTTTATGTAACTAACATATAGTTTTATTTCTCTAGGGTTTCTTCATCATTAGTTTAAAAGTCTGAACAGAAACAAATTTAATCCACACTATAGCCCTAGCAATAGCATGGGTGTTAGGGTCAAATAGGCTTAACTTTTGGATCCATCTGTAAAACGAGGATAAGTTGCTCTGTCCCATCTGGTTGCTATGAAGATTAAATGACACAATATATAAAGTGAAAGCATTCAGCACAGTGACTAGCACTCAGATGACACTCAATGTTTAGTTTTGTGTTACCAGAGCAAAAGACAGGGGAAGGCAGGAGATGAGCTCCCTGGGGGAGACCAGATTAGCTCACATCAGGCACTGGCTAGTAAACTAAATAGATAAGATTTTATCCTGATGGTTGAGGCCCTTTGAAGGTTTTGAGAAGGAAAGGGGGAGATGACTCAGTGAAACATGGATTTGGGAGGGTGGTGGCAGTGGTAGGAAAGGTTATGAAAGTGCAGGAGACACAGTACCAGAGGTCCACTGCAGTATTCTCAGTAAGAAATGGTGAGAGCCTGTATGGTGTGCAAATATTTTCTTCCATTCTGTTGTTTGTCTCTTCACTCTGTAGATTGTTTCCTTGGCTGTGCAGAAGCTTTTTAGTTTGATATAATTCCATTTGTCTATTTTTGCTTTTGTTGCCTGTGCTTTTTGGTTCATATCCAAAAATTATTGCTCAGAACAATGTCATGGAGATTTTCCCCCATATTTTCTTCTAGTAGTTTTACAGTTTCAGGTCTTGCATTTAAATCTTTACTCCATTTTGAGTTGGTTTTTTGTGTAAGGTGTGAGATAGGGGTCTAGTTTCATTTTTCTGCCTGTGGATATCCAGTTGTCCCAACATCATTTATTGAAGGGACTGCTCACTCCCCATTGTGTGTTCTTGGCACCATTGTGGAAAATCAATTGACTGTAAATGTGTGGATTTATTTCTGCGCTCTCCATTCTGTTGCATTGGTCTATGTGTCTGTTTTTATGCCAGTACAATGCTGATAAGGAGCTAATATCCAAAATACATAAGGAACTCAAACAACTCAGTAGCAAGAAAACAAATAATCTTATTTGAAAATGGACAAAGGATCTGAATAGACATTTCTCAAAAGAAGACATACAAACGGCCAATGGCTATAAGAAAAAATGCTGAAAATCACTAATCATTGAAATAGAAGTAGAAATGCAAACTAAAACCACAATGAGATATCACCTCACACCTGTTAGGATGGCCATAATCAAAAAGGCAAAAGTTAACAAGCATTGGAGAGGATGTAGAGGAAAGGAAACCATTGCACACTGTTTGTGTATATCCACTATGACAGACAGCATGGAAGTTCCTCAGAAAAGCCAAAAATAGAACTGCCATATGATACAGCAATCCCACTACTGGGTATATATCCAAAGGATATGAAATTAGCATGCCAAAGAGATATCTGCCCCATGTTCATTGCAGCATTATTCACAACAGCCAAGATGTGAAAACAACCTAAGTGTCCATCAACAGCTAAATGGATAAAAAAATTGTATTAATAATATATATACACAATGGAATACTCTTCAGCCTTAGAAAAGAAAGAAATTCTGTCATTTGCAACAACATGGATGAGCCTGGAGGACATTATGCTAAGTCAAATAAGCGAGGCACAGAGAGACAAACACCGCATGATCTCACTCATATGAGGAATCTAAAAAAGTCAAACTCATAGAAGTAGAATGGTGGTTACATGTGTCAGGGGGAGGGAATTGGGAAAATGTTAAAAAAAAAAATGATGAGAGCCTGACCTTGTTCCTGGGGGGTAGGCATGGAGGAAATGGATTTAAGAGTTGCTCGTAGTTTCCAAAGTTGTTCATGTGTTGGTGCTGTCAAGGGAACCCTGCCCTCTGCCTAGATTCCCTTTCTCCCGCTGCACCTGCCTGTCTCCTCCTCTTCCTCCCCCTCATCTTGAGAATCTTCAGCTCAGAAAAGCCCTGGCTTGCTCTCAAGCAGGTTTTAGATGCTTTCCCTATGGCTCTCTCCATTGCTTACTGGCTTTCCTGGAAAGATGCTTTTCTGTGTCTGTCCCTCACCTCCCTTCTTGGGAGGACAGCAGGGACCACAGTCATTTTTCTATGTTGCAGAGTGCTCAGCCAATGTTAGTTGTTCACATTCGCTCTGGTGCTGTGATTTCCAAATGGAAGTGGGTTAAGCCCTGGGAGCTCCTGTGTTCGCTAAGAGTCATTCATCCCCTGTAATTACAAAGTCCCAGGTTTTAAGACCAATCCACATTCTTTTAATGTCAGAACAGCGTGTGCCCCATAACAAGAATATGTCTCACTGCCCAGACTTATTGTTTCAGGATTACGGTTTCTAAGAGGAAGCTGGCTTTGGTGCCCAGTAACCAGGTTGCTGTTGTTTGGCCTCCGCCCTTGAAAACTCGTAATTTATTGATTTTGATATACACGTTGTTGCCCCATCATGAGATATGCAGTTAACAGAGGCAAGCCTGAGATTAAGAATGGCCTGGAGAATGATCCCAATAATTAAACCAGCTCCTTGGGTAGCACAACAGGCCCATTCACCCTGTGAGTCTATTGTGTATACAATATACTTGAACAAATTACATCCCTCATCAGGCCAGGATGCCCCAAACAGGAGCATCTTTCAGGTTGCTCCAAGAAGACAATTACTTACAGCAAAACCAGTGAGTTGGGGGGAAGATGGTCTATCAAACCTGAAACAAAGAAAACTGTGAAGGCAAGCAAAGAGGGGCCCTGTCAGCAGAACTGGCACAGCTGTCCCTTTTCTTAGAGATGCATGGCTCTCTGCTCAAGTTCTGGCACTCTGGGAGCACGGTGGACTGAGAGAATAGCAGAAAGAGGATACGCATGTGAGGAACATAATGGACACAGCACACACAGGCTCTGGAATCAGAAAGCTCAGTATTAATACCACTACTACTACTACTACTCTCAGCAAGAACATCAATAATAGCAAACACTTATATAGGGCTTACTGTTTGCCAGACATTGTTCTAAATACTTTACATATATTATTAATAGCTCATTTCATTCTCACAGCACCCCTATGAGATAGGTACTATTATTATTCCCATTTTACAGAGGAGAAAACTGAGGCAAAGAGAGCTTAAGTAACTTGCCCATAGGTAGTGAGTGGTGAAGGCAGCCTCCAAAGTTAATTTTCTTAACTACTCTGCTTGTCAGCTATTCTCCTTGGGCAATTCTTTTAAGGTCCTTGAGTTAAAGTTATATCAACTATAAAATGGAGATCATGGTACCAACATGGCAGGGTTATTTGGAATTGCCAAATAGTCGGCACTCAATCAATAGTAGACAAAAATTAGAAAATGGTGTCAGGAAAGAATCTGAGACGGAAATATCTCTGAACAGTCTTTGGTTGTAAGAAACAGAAACTGACTGACTCACCCAGGCAAGTTTGTACTCTTTGACCAACATCTCTCCGTTTTTCCCACCCCCATCCCCTAGTAACCACCATTGTAGTGTCTGTTTCTGAGTTCAACTTTTTAAGATTCCACATATAAGTAAGATCATACAGTATTTGTCCTCTGTCTGATTTGTTTCACTTAGCATAATGCCCTCAAGCATCATCCCTGTTGTCCCAAATGGCAAGATTTCCTCCTTTTCTTATAGCTGAATTACATATATATATACAAATTATATATTTCTTTGTCCATTCATCCATCAACAGACACTTAGGCAGTTTTTATGTTTTGGCTATTGTGGAAAATGCTGCAATTAACATAGGAGTACAGATATCTCTTTGAGATACCGATTTTGTTTCCTTCAGAAAATATACCCAGAAGTGGGATTGCTGGATCATATGGTAGTTCTATTCTCATTTTTTTGAGGAGCCTCCAAACTGTTTTATAATGGTTGCCCCAATTTACATTCCCACCAGCAGTGTACAAGCGTTCCTTTTTCTTCACAACCTCACCAACATTTGTTATCTCTTGTCTTTTTAAAAAAAGAAAAATTTTTTTTTTGAGACAGGGTCTCACTCTATTGCATCAACGTAGCTCACAGCAACCTCAAATGCCTGGGCTTAAGCCATCCTCCTGCCTCAGGCTCCCTAGTAGCTGGGACTACAGGCGTGTGCCACCATGCCCAGCTAATTTTTCTATTTTTTGTAGAGATGAGGTCTTGCTGTGTTGCCCAGGGTGGTCCCAAACTCCTGGCCTCAAGTGACACTGCCACCTAAGTCTCCCGAAGTGCTGGGATTACAGGCATGAGCCACCACACCTGGCCTTGCATTTTTGATAATAGCCATCCTAACAAGTGTGAGGTGACGTTTCGTTGTGGTTTTGATTTGCATTTTCCTGATGATTAGTGATGGTGAGCACCTTTTCATGTACCTGTTGGTCATTTGCATGTCTTTATTGGAAAAATGTCTATTCAGGTCTTTTCCTCATTTTAATATTGAGTTATTTGTTTGCTATTGAGTTGTATGAGTTCTTTATATATTTTAAATATTAAACCCTTATCAGATATATGGTTTACAAATATTTTCTACCATTGTATAGGTTGTCTTTTCATTTTGTTGAGTTTCCTTTGATGTGCAGAAGCTCTTTAGTTTGATATAATCCTACTTGTTTACTTTTGCTTTTGCTCATGCTTTTGCTGTTGTATCCAAAAAATTATTGCCAAGACCAATGTCAAGGAGATTTTCCCCTATGTTTTCTTCTAGGAGTTTTATAATTCAGGTCTTACATTTAAGTTTTTGATCCATTTCTAGTTAATTTTTGTGAGTAGTATAAGGTAGAGATCCAATTTCATTCTTTTGCACATGGATATTCAATTTTCCCAGCACCATTTATTGAAGAAATTATCCTTTCTCCATTGTGTATTCTTGTCAAATATTAGTGGACCATGTATGCCTGGGTTTATTTCTGGGTTTTGTGCGTGTGTATGTGTGTGTGTGTGTGTGTGTGTGTGTGTGTGTTTGATGTGATGAATGCATTCTTCCTGCCCAGTTTTGCCATTCAAATTGGTACCTCCTTTCCTGTCTACACATCTGCTTTTCCTTAACTGAAGCCATGGTTACAGAGTTAGGGAGGCAGTTAATCTCAGAATCTTTCCCACATACAAATCCAAACCAACTGTCTACTTCTCAAATGAGGCCTGTGGCCCGGAATGAGCTGGTATGTATGTGTGCCTGTTGGTTTTTAGTTTGATAATTAATTAGTAGTCTTTTCTAGGTTTTGTAATGAATTTTTAGTTCTTGCAACATTTATTGAAAGCATGTTAAGTGCAATGGGTTATATCAGCTGCTTTTATGCAAATTATCTTATGATTATCACCATTTCCACATGAGAAAAAAGAGGCCCAGAGAAGGTGTATAACTTTCCCAAGGCCACACAGCTAGTAACTGGCAGAGCCAGCATCAGCACCAAGGCTTTTTAAGTTTAATTTAAATATTCTTTGTCCTACTATGGACAACCAACCAAGCCAGGAGCCTCTGCCTGGGCTGTGTGACCACTCTTAGAGAAAGATGTGGTTTTTGAGTCCACCGAGTAGAGGTACCAGATGCCTAAATTAAAAGACACCTTATCTTTAACCAAAATTTGAGATATTGACAACTGTTATAGAATAATAGAACAATATCTTGTGTTTAATAATGTATATAGTTGATGTAATGTAAAGAACAATTTTATCACGTCCCCAAAAGTTGTAAACATTTTTTATTTTGATGATACAACCCAGATGTCTTGAAGCCTGCTCCTGAATTTGGGGCTAATGTTTAGCTGGCATGCACCAGAAGAGCTGTGTCAATTGTCAAATATTGAAACAATTCTGTAGTTGGCAGAATGCTCTTGTCCTGAATTCTCAGAATACCTTGACTCAGCATTCCTATATCCTCATCTGGGATTCCTCACCCACCCAGGACTCCTCCCACCTCCCCATGATCCAGCAACTAAAGGGGTAGCAACTGCCCCAGCAGGGCCTCCAGCACTTAGTTCCAGCACTCCTATGGGGGCACTCACTGTTGGGTCTCATCCTCTGTCTTAGTCTGTTCATGATACTATAACCAAATGCCACAGCCTCGGCAATCTATAAATAATAGAGTTTTATTTCTCATATTTCTGGAAGCTAGGAAGTCCAAGATCAAGGTATTGGCAGGTTCAGTGTCTGGTGATAGTCTGGTCTCTGCTTCCAAGATAGCACTTTCAAGGGCAAAAAAGGGCCTAGGGTGCTCCCTTCAACCTCTTCGGAAAGGCCACTAATCCCATCCGTGGAAGCTCCACCCTCAGGACTTAATCATACGCTAAAGGCTCCACCTCTTAATACTATCCCATTGTTGATTAAATTTCACCTTATGAATTTGGGGAGACACATTCAGACCATACCACCCTCCAAGTACTAATATTTCCCTACCATTAACCTTCTCTGCTCAATAAACTTGGCACTTTAAAAAGACGTCTGATGGGGCTGAGTTGAGGGTGCACTGGAGGTGACACAGATGGTGGAAGGGGAATTCTGTGTCCTGGACTTTCTCCATCCTTTGCCATGACCCTCAGCATCTACCTGTCCTTCGTCCTATCCACTTGCGGCTCACGCTGTGTTTCCATGAGGAAAGGACCTGTCCCTTACAGAACACGAGTCTCCTGAAATGTCCTCTGAATATAATAAAAAGGATCCCTAGCCGTCTGAGTTGGTGAATGCTGCACACCCTGTCCTCCTTTGTGGAGCTTCACATATTTACAGAGTCCAAGCTCTGAAAAGACCTGCAATAAAGAAAACCACTTAACTTTGTTTAACCCAGCATTTCCCAGTCATTCCTGGAACCCCCATTCCCCTCCCCCTTCCCCATTCCGCCTATTAAATTTCTACTTTCCCACATGACAGGCTGGGGCTGTACAAAAGCCTTAGGAGAGAGAATGAGGAAAAGAAGGAAAATGCTGCTTACTGTGTACCTGTTGACAAGATAGGGACAGGAAGTGAGGTGGAAATGGTAGAGGCAGGAAAAAGAAATGTGGGGGGGAGGGGTGCCAGGGAGGCTCATTTGCGCCTTGGTCACTGCCCCACCAAGTCCTGGGCAAGCACAGAGGGCCAGCCTGCAGCTGGGGCTCTCCCCGGGAAATCTGGAAGACCTTGGGCAGATACCATCTGCTGGTTAAGAACTGCGTTCAGGCTCCAGCTCTGTAAATTTTTCTGCAGTGTAACTTTGAGCGTGTTATTGAATTCCCTGGGCCTCTCTTCCTCCTCCAGCTCCATAGATTAAATTAGATCATTTACGTAGGTGATCTCAAACTTGAACGAATCACCTGGAGGACTTGTTAAGACACGATTGCTGGGCCCCACCCCCAGGGTTTGATTCCTGAGGTCTGGAGTGGGCTCGTAATTTGCTTCTGACTAGTTTCCGGGCAGTGCTGCTGCTGCTTGTGGGGACCACACTTTGAGTAGCACTGATGTAAGTAAAGTGCAAATCTGTAATTTGTAAAGTTTGTGTCTTAATTAATTTAAATTATTTAATCTGTTCTGTGTTAAAATAACTGTGTTTCTGGGATAAGGTTTCCCTTTTACCACCTGTGTATGCTTGGGGTGAAATGTTTTTGTTTCTGTGCTGGAGGACTGATTCCTATAGTGGACCTTTCAGGGAAGTGGCTGGGGCCTGGGCAGCCTCTATCACCCTGCCTGGCAGACACCTCCTCCAGCTGCGGGTGTCCGTCCCCCAGACATGTCCTTGTGAGAGCAGAGGTCATCTGCCATCTCCAGTGATCAGAAGAGATTGTATCTGCTTGGGTAGGTTCTATTTCCTCTTTGAGTTTCACAATGTCTGTCAACACACAGAGGCTCTGAGAAGTCCTGCAGGAAAAAAGCCTATTTCATTTTCCTATGGCGTATGTAGTGGTTAGAGGTACAGGGTCTAAACTTGTGCTGCCCAATACAGTTGCCACTAGCCACATGTGGGTATTTAAATTACTTAAATCCATATAAAATTGAAAATTCAGTTCCTCAGTCCCATTTCAAGTACTCCATGACCGTATGTAGCTAACGCTACAACTTAGGCAGCACAAATAGAATATATTTCTTTCACTGCAGAAAGTTTCATTAACCCAGGGCTTCAAAACCCAATTCTGCCAACTTACCAGCCATGTGAACTCAGACAGTTTCCTTAAACTTTTGGTGCCTCCGTTTTCTGAGCTATAAAGTGGGGCTAATAAATAGTACATACCTCAAAGGGTTAGTGTGAGAATTAAACAAGTTAATATATGTAAAGCATTTAGAACTGTGTCTGGCATGTAGCAAGGGGCTGATAAATGGTGCCCATTATTATATATGTGTGTGTGTGTTTAAATGTAGGTTTTATTATTATTGAGGTAAGGTGAAACCAACAGATCAGGAGATGGCTGCCATTGGAAAAATAGTTTATTACAGTCCCCAAGAGGAGAGGGCATTCCAAGCCACACAGGGCCACACAGGGAAGCACCAGGGTTGGTCATGAGGCAGAAGGAGTGAGGAGAAGCATGAGCAGGAGTCGTTATTTTTATTTCATTAATGAAACAGAATCAAGAAACTTTTTTTTAGATAAAGAAATTGAGATTCAGAGATATGAAGGAAATTGTTCAGGTTCACAGAATGAGAAAGCGAGGGAGCTAGAACTGAAATCCAGATCATCTGCCTCTGAAAATCTTGCTCTTAACTACCGTATAGTCAGGGACACAATCAGACCCACCCAAACCTCTGAAAGGGGCAGCAATAATTCAGAGTTGGCATGTTACTTTTTCGTTTCACTTCAGGGGCTCTTGTTGCACAAACCCTCTTTAAAAGGAATAATGGAGACGCGGGTTCTGAGTGCCTGCAATGAATGCTGCAGAACCTACCGTGTGAGCTATAATTAATAGAGATGCCAACTGCCAACTAACCAGAAAAACTCCGGCATCGTAAATCTGTCCCCTGGCTTCTCATGAGAACTGATGGATGAGGAATTCAGCTTAAATATTTAACAATCAATAATTCAAATATCTATCCAACCATTTGCAAGTTGACATGTTTATAAATATAAGGGCTGCACTTTCTTGCATTTCGCATAAAACTTACTTAGCGATGAATGGAGGGGGTAGAAATACCACATATTCTATGGGGAAGAATCTGAGGGAGTAAGTGGAAATATCCTCCCAGTCTTGGCTCAACTGGAGTCTGCTAAACTTCCAGCTTTGATCACGTACCATTGTTCATGCCCTCATGTTGCTGGTGAGCAAATCAACCACAAATAATGTGTTGGAAGGCCCAGTTGTGAAGCTGGGGTAAGACACCAGAGCCTCATCTCCTTTGCACCAGCAGCTCCAGGGAGGAAACCTAACACACAGCCACATAGGACAATGAATTATTCACTTTGAGCTTCCACAATCTCTCTGTCACTAGAATGGGTCAGCGCTCAGGCTGTAATTCAACCTTCTTCCTCTGTCTTCACTTCCCAACAGGCAGCTAGAAATGAGGTCCCACTGTGGGGGACATTCTAGCCCAGTGCCTGGGGGCCGTGAGCTGTGTGTGTCCAGTTGCTGGGTAGGCGTAGCACCGTTTGAATCTAAGTGTTTTGAAAGAATACAGTCTAAAGTCAGCATTGACAGCAGTGATTTATCTGCACTTCACAATTATTGAATTTAGAGGCTCCATCCACTTGCTGGTTTATTAAACTGCTCTCTCCTCCAAGGGAGAATCAGAGTTCCTCCTTTGGCCCTAATGGATAGACACTTTGGAAGCACTTAAAGAAGCCACTGTTGATAAGACTTACACCTAAAAGAGAACCCTGTCTCACGTTGTCTTTGCACGGAAATAACCTCCATTATTTGTGTTTCCTTCACAGTCAGTAACTCACCCTTTCCAGAGAAGGGTGGAGTTGTTGGCATATGTCTATGATGCTATTGGGGGTTGAAGTGTCAGGCCTGGGCAATGAGCTGCCTGCCCCATCTACTTCCCTTCGCCCACACCTTCTGGCTGTGTGTCCTCCAGCTGCAGAGCCCGAGGGTTCCCAGGTTGAAGGGAGACCCACAGCTCTAGCCATCAGCTGCCTACGCTCCCTCTTCACAGGTTCTACCTCCCTGTGGCTGCCCATAGAAACAGTGCCAGCGAAGACCTTGACCATTATCCTCTTCACAAAACAATGCAGATTCTGGACCTCCACCCCCTGCCCCCAACCAATGAGGATGGAGAGGAGGAAGGGGCCATGCTGCTGAAATGAACCCAGGCCTGGTATGCCCACCACCCTCGTGGTTGGAGAAAGGCTGTGAGTTCTCTCTGCCAACAGTAATTGACGATTCCAATTGGCAGATGGCCTGCTCGTGAGAAGATTACCAGGCAGAGCATATCTAGTATGGAATTTTGGCTCCACTCTGGGAAAATAAAACTGGCTGGTGGGGGAACAAAGGACAGAGCAATGAAAGCTCAGTCTACTTGGTGGGGCACCAGCTATATAGGTCTGTCTTGGATTTAGGTTTCAAAAGCTAAAGAGGAATAGATGAGGTGTAGGTCAGTCACAAAGGAGAAATGAAACAGATCGAAGCCAATGATAAATGAATGTCAGAAGGTGTGATACATGGAATTTCTGGAAACTTGTATAAAACACAGCAATAGTAACTAATGCACACAGTTTGTGATAATTTCAAGGCATATTCACAATCGTTTTCATTGAGTAGGGTCATACAGACCAGAAGGAGAATTTGGAAAGGGACGTTTATGGGAGGAGGGCAAGACAACATTTAGTTATTAGAAACAAAGTAAGTTATTAATACATTTAGGAGAAAGCAGACTAGTGGGTAAGGCCTTATGGAGAACATCTGGGGTACTGAGGCCCTGTGGTTTCTCTCACTGACAGGAAGAAGTCAGTGCAGGTCATAACTCTTGCAGCTGCAGATGCAAGTTTTCTGTCTGCTTTACCCATTGGTGTTGCTGCCCAAAGGAGCCTCAGGCTCTCTCCTCCCCTGCGTGCATCAACTTGGGCTAAGCAATTGTCGTGGTCACCCCCTTTGTGCCCAGGAAGCTTGGTTCTGATTGCAGCAGAGTGACTAAGTAAAGCGAGAAGCCAGAATTTTCATTTAGACTCCTAATCACTCTGGGAAGTAGATACCATGGGTTATATCTTTAAAATAAGCAGACAGAGGCACAGAAGGCTTGAGTACCCTGCTCAAAGTCACACAGACATGTTGTTTCTTGCAGAGCTGAGATTTTAGTCTGTGTGCCCCTAGCTGTTTCCTTCTGCTCTACAAAAAAGTGAAACATGAGCCCTGGGGAACAGAAGGCCAACTAGCTGGGACCTGGGGCTTCTGTCCCTCTCAACTGGAGAACTCTCCTCTCTTTCACATGGAATATTTTCAAGTACAACAAAAAACATTTGAAGACCACTATAATAGGCAAGCCAATTTCCCTTTCAGATATGAAGACAAAATGAAAAACTTGAATGTTATTTGAAGACCTGGTTCTTATATATTAAGCCGATTCCCATATAAACAATCTTTTCCCTAACCCGTACTAACATCAACTGGAACCTCAGGCTCAGACTTACCATTTTGTAAGATACTAAGTTCTTCAGAAATATGGATTGAATTAAATTGAGAGCCTCAAATACACTGGCAACTGTAGTCTTCGTGTAAAGTCCTGATCACCTCTCTCTGGGTCAGAAAAGGCCAGATGCTTTTTTGCAATTCAGTACGAGGCCAGACGGGGCCAGACTTAGATAGTTACTTCTTGAAGGACAGAAACCTTTCAGCATTTTGGCAATTATTACTGAAAAACTACCCAGGGAGAAGGTAGTTTTAAACACAATTAGGATTCTATTTTAAGAAGAAATCATAAACTGCCCATTTAACATGCTAATGTTTGATCTACTGTGAAGCAGAGAAGGCAGAAGCTATTACAAATTTGCTAATACCATCAAAACTTACAAAGTGATAAAATGAGGCTACAAGAAGAAAAGGCAGTCATCCCAAGCATTAGCTGTGCTAATAGCTGTGAATATATACGAGAGCAGAGACCTACGCTGAGAATCAGCGAGACCGATCAGGCTGTTTTATCTGCCCTGTGCACGGGGACCCTCGGCTGCTCCTGATTCTCAGCCCATCAGAATCATCCCAAAGCAGGGACACACACCCCATGGAACTAGCACCATCATGAGATCTTCTATTGCGTTTATTTTTATTTCTTCTATTAAAAATGCCTATGTTGTATGATTTTTATAATGTCATAATATTTCAGTACAGGAATACACAAATATAATTTTAAATAAATAGAGAGCTATCCTTGCTACCCAAACTGAAGAACTGAATCAATTCAGATGTATTTTAAGATGAATTCTTTGCTACCCAAACTCTGACTACTTGATGTCAGAAGCTCTGGGACCAAATAGATTTGGCTAACCTGATACTCCTCCCTCCCTATCTGAAGGTACTATCGCGACACAGGAACTGATATGTTTAGATAGTGAAGGATAGTTGGATGTAATTATGGAGATGCCAGGTTTGTTGCTGTTGTTTTAACTGATAAAATGACTATTATTTTTTTCTTTGGCCCTCCTAAAATGACTATTAAAAGAACTGAGGAGGCCTGGCAGGGTGCAGTGGTTCACACCCATAATCCTAATACTTTGGGAGGTCAAGGTGGGACAATCGCTTGAGGCCAGGAGTTGAAGACCAGCCTGGGCAACATAGTGAGACCCCATCTCTACAAAAAATACAAAAATCAGCCAGGTGCAGTTGCATGTGCCTGTAGTCCCAGCTACTTCGGAGGCTGAGGCAGGAGGATCTCTTGAGCCCAGGAGTTGGAGGTTGCAGTGAGCTACAATGACACCACTGCACTCCAGCCTGGGCAAAAGATAGAGACTCTCACCAAAAAAAAAAAAAAAAAGAACTGAGGCGACCACAGCTGCAGATGACCATGACAATGACTCTGAGTCATACGGGTCACAGGCAGACAGCGCTTGCCAAAGTTGGGACAGAGTGAAATGCTTCTTCCGTGCTTTTGTGTAAAGTGAAGTTGTACCTTCTTGGAGATAAGGTTCTGCCCTCATTGTATAAAGTGAAAATTTTATATGGTTGAAATGTCCCTTGAAAATTCCTTAGGAAAATAGGAGTTTGGAGGCTAAGCTTTTTCTTCAGTTCGAGAAAAGATCAAACCCTAATAAAAATAATGAGTTGTACTTTGGAGCCTTGTGCTACCAGAAATATGTATCTTTAAATATTAGAATCAAACTCAGTTCATTGACACCCTTTATAAGTGGGTGGGAAGGAGAGAGATGCCCTGCGGAAGAGCCAGGTCCAGTGTCCCCTTCTCATGCTCCCCCAGGCTGTACTTGTTGAGTGTGGTGCTGGTTGCACAACTCTGTGAATATACTGAAAACCATTGCATTAATACACTTTAAATGTGGGAATTGTATCGTACGTTAATTATATCTCAATGAAGCTGTTATTAAAAAATAAAATGGATAGCCCTAGGCACGCATTTTCTAAAGGACGTGTTTCCAAGAGATGAAATCAGTACCAGTCTTAGATCCAGGAAACTGGGGCTCCTCCCTGGGGTCCCATATTTTAAAGGGTCCTTTCTTTGACCTTCCTGTAGTTGTACTCTTCCCACAGGCTGAGATGTCCATGGGGCCACTGGGATGTGACCAGCTTTTACAGGCCATGCTACTGGTTCCAGGCATCCTGAAGTTCCTGGCCAAATTGTCCCAACTTGCTTTCATGGCTTGCAGAGCCCTTTACCTGTGTATCTCCCATGGCAATGGCAAGCTTTGTCACAGGTGTATAGACACCTAATTGCAAAGGGGTAGTCTTTGCACTGGGGGGAGAGGGAATAGACAGGCCTTGGAATACAGTTTGGGATGTCTAAGCATGTGCACAAAGCCCCTAGCAGTGCAAGACTGAGTTGGGGGTAGGAAGAGAAGGAGTTAGCCTTGAGCCAGACACCCCTATCTGTACTCTTGTTCCAGGTCCCTCATATATTGGAACTTACAAGCCATGATGGAGCAAGGTCTAAAACCAGAATATACCTCCACCTAGCATGGTACTTTTCCAGTATGCATTCCTTCTTTCTCAGAAATCCAAATATAGTAATGGCTAATGTTTTAAATGCATTAGGCTTTCTTTTATGAATTGAACGTATATTATCTCATTTATTTCTTACAGTGAGCTGGGTAATGTTATCACCCCAACTTGCCTAATGAGAACACTGAAGCTTGGAGAGGTTAAGTAAATAATTGAGTCAGGATTTGGTCACAGGACAATCTGACAAAAATCCCACCAGCCATACTACTCCCTGGGAATGCCTGGCTCATAGATAAGATTGTGTTAGCAAGAAACAGTCCTCTTTTTATCTTCTAACAGTTCTGAGAGTGATACAATATGAAAAAAAAAATTGTACCCTCCAACAGAATAGTTGACTAAGTTCCTTTCATTTGAACAAGACCGGATAGCGCAGAACATGCATAAGTATTATAATATGAATCACATTTGTAGGGGACATTTTCATTTTCTCTGCAGCCTGAGGCAATAGGTTGTCAGTTATTCCTTCCAAGATTAATCTTTCTGCATCAGAGATATGGAGATTAAGCGTTCAG
The DNA here is from genome assembly GCF_020740605.2 of Lemur catta. Taxonomy (NCBI): domain Eukaryota; kingdom Metazoa; phylum Chordata; class Mammalia; order Primates; family Lemuridae; genus Lemur; species Lemur catta. The sequence continues at coordinate 79,711,641 of NC_059130.1, forward strand.
GGCATGATGACTTATGCACAGATGAATTTGATTTTCTATATGTTACTAAAAAATTTGGTTCACAAAGCATTCCTTCCATCCGAAATCTCAGCAGCATGGTTACTCAAAACTTATTGATGTGCCTAGGGTGGTTTTCTTAAGGTTGCAAACTAGATCTCCACATTTACCAGCTCCAACTGTTTTTTTAACAGCTGACTCAATTCTAACATGGTTCAGCTAAAAATAATTTATAATAAATAAATATTTGTCGGCATGTTCCATTATTAGGTGACATCCCCATTTGATAGATGGGGAAACCAAGGCTCAGTGTCTGTAAATTGTCCAAAGTGATAGGGCCAGAAATCAAATCAGTCTTCTGATGGTACTTTACATGTCAGTGTCTGGCATTTTCCAGGTATAGGGCACTGTCATTTTCCCAATCTCATGTGACTTTTAGGTTAACCTAGTGAGTTGTGTAAGGAGATGGGCCACTTGGTGGGTGATTCCCCAGCCTCCTCTCTCCCTCTCTTTCTCCCAGAAAAAGCACCCAGTTCCTCATTTGGAGGGGAGTCCCTTCCTAGGCTCTGCTCCCCTCTCTGGATGGGATGGCCTCTACCTTGTCTCCAGAGGAAGCTCTGGTTGGTTTCGGTTGTTCAGCTTTGCCACTCCGGGCCACAAGGCCATGTGACCTAGTCTGGCTAATGAGGTGTGAGGAGATATTTGCTGACACTTCCAGGAAAGAAGTTTCCTCTTTCATCTGTGGTAACTACTGGAAGAGACCAGTCTTCTTCCTTTGGAGGGTGTAGTGTGTGGAGGAGAGGCCTGAAAACACTGCTGTTGCTTTTGCTAACACATGGGGAGGCAGCCAGGAGGGACTGGGCCAGGTGGAGGGGAAGGGAGCTGACCCACAGAGAAGGACCGGGTGGAGAGAATGGCAGGGAAATGGAGATGGAGCCTTGACACTGTGACTTCAGGATCAAATCATACCTGGACTCATCATTTTTGCTTAATTTTGATTGCACCAATACAATAGGGGCTAACTATCTCTCTTTGCATATAAAAAACTGAAGCTCAGAGAGATTAAATAACTTCTCAGCTTCCCATAGCTAGAAAGAACCATGTCTAGGGCTGAAATACATGTTCCTTTACTTCAAGTCCACTGTTTCTTTAGTCTTTTTCAAGATGCTTTCTCCAAACTTGGGTAAGAGCAAATGCTTTTTCCTCTTCACCCGGGAAACATAAGCAAACACCCACTCCATGGAAGATTTATGGGGCAAAGGCCAGAAGAAACTGAAAAGAACAATAAAGCCATTGTAACAGAAAGAGTTGTGCCAAAGCCAATAGAACCAATAGAATTAGAAATGGCCAATCTTGGGCATTCAGAACAAGTTCTATTAAAAATGTTGACTGATTTATTGGAAACCAGGGAGGCCATTTTAAATTTTTATAATTACTAGGGACCTCAGAATATTCCCATTACGATGCCAAAATCTTTAGAGCAAAGAAAAAATGTAATAAAAAATAAAGAATGAAATATTAACTTTAGAGTAGACCTTTAAACATCATCTCATCCTACCTCCCACCAGTGGAGAAGTTCCATTTACTACATCCTTTTTTTTTTTTTTTTGAGTCAGAGTCTCACTCTGCCCAGGCTAGAGTGCCGTGGTGTCAGCCTAGCTCACAGCAACCTCAAACTCCTGGGTTTTAAGCGATCTTACTGCCTCAGCCTCCCAAGTAGCTGGGACTACAGGCATGTGCCACTATGCTCAGCTAATTTTTTCTCTATATTTTTAGTTGGCCAGCTAATTTCTTTCTATTTTTAGTAGAGACGGGGTCTCACTCTCGCTCAGGCTGGTCTCAAACTCCTGACCTCGAGTGATCCTCCCGCCTTGGCCTCCCAGAGTGCTAGGATTACAGGCGTGAGCCACCGTACCCAGCCACTACATCCTTAATAGATGGCCATTTTGCCTCTGTTTGAATACCTTCATTGACGGAGATCTCACTACCTCATTAAGTAACTGATTTTGATTTTTACACTACACTCTAATCTGATTTAGTTACTAAAAAACATTTAAAATATATATAAGCAAAAGCAGTAATGTTGCAAGATAATATTTTTATATTAACTTTTTTTTTGTTTTTGCTTCTCAGCATTTCCTGTTACCCTATAATAAACCTTCCTCTGATTTGATGAATGGCTTCTGTGTTCTATGCCTTCTTCCTCAGAAGAGGGATGGCAAGAAGGATGCAGAAAACAAAGGGTAATTGCATGGCTTCTGAGTTTCAAAAGCCTAAGCCAGGGCATGAGCAGTAGATTTGGAAATATAGATGTAAAGCCAGACTGTTCTGCCTTCAGAACAAAACAGCAGTAGCAGCAACAAAAAAGATTCTCCAGACTGGGAAAGGTAAAACATCAGAGGGGAAGCAAGTTGCACTCAGACATAGGGGGTACCTGGAAAGGTACCTGCATCTGCCCCACCTTAGGTCAAGCCTTGGGTGAGAGGGGAGAGCAGAAAGTCCAGACAGGCTAGAGGAAGTCAAGGGAGAGTCCGTGAAAAGCCGAAATAGGCCAGAGTAGAAATGGCCATGTGGACTGTCCAGGAAAACAGACATGTGCTGGCCTACAGGCTTCCCAGCCCAGAGTGGTGGGGGCGGAAGGAGAGAGGGAGGATGTGGCATGCTGCTCTTGTGGTTGGGAGGAGCTGGAGTCCATGGTGACCTGCAGGGGCTCACCACACCCAAGAGGCAACAGCTCAGAGAGACAAAGGTGAAGACTGACCAAGGTCAGGTTCCCCCAAAGCCCCGGCCAACATTATGGTACTATGGAACACCCCAATACAAAACACACTCCCACAATACTGATCATTTGCCACTTTTTGGCTTCCGCAAACCTCTTTCTGGGATTCCTTAGGGAGATTCTTTTCCTCTGTCCATTGCCCCGTCCCCTGCCACAGGGAGGGCATGTGACCAATGGTCACTAATTGACTCTTGAGTGAGTGAAGCAAACACAGAGGGATGATGACACCAGCCTGGCAGCTATGGTGACAGTGGTCTAGCCTTATGGGTATGTTTGTTACTGGCTGTGGTTACATCCTGGCCAATTTTTCATGCTGCTTCACCTTCCTTGGTTCCTGACAATTTTCCAAACCTGTGAGCTAACCAGTACCTTCCAATGAATTCCTTTTTTATGCAAGTTAGTCAGAATCTGTTTCTGTTCCTTGCTGCTGACAGATACAGAAATTTGTGCCAAGGAGTATGCCACAGGCTCTTCCGGTCAGAGGGCTTCATGGTAGAAATCTGGAGTTTATCAAATTGCCACAGTGGGGATTTGAGGATAGCAATTATCCTTTTAGGATTCAGAGACAGGAATCTGGAAGCCCATGGTCCATAGTAGCAGAATGTCTAAATTATCACCTGTGGTCATTTGGACGAAGTGCTCATGGAAGGCAAGGAAGGCTCAGGGGAGCACAAAACCCCCGTCCTGGGATGGTGTAAAAGACAGGAGTTGTTCAAAGACTGCAGAAGAATGGCTGCTTCCAATGGCCCTGCATAGCTTATTAAAAGAGAATGACAAATTTAAAACCTAAAATTCTCAATTTAGGGCAGACATCAACACCCTGGAACTTTCTAGGTCAGCGCTAAATGGGTTTTCAACCTCTAAAGGCCACATAGCTGAGAGCATAGAAAACAAATTCAAACTTGGACTCTGAGGTTTGTAAAATTACATCAGTTCAATTCTCAGCCTTGTCATGCCTCTTCAGAGAAAGCTGAGGTCCCGCTAGGATGAAACTTGGAATGCGGGGGTACAGGAAGACTCAGCTCTCTGACCTTCCCATGCCAGCCAAGGCAACCCTCTGCGTTTGACTGCTGGCTCTCTTTGCTTTTTGCTCAGAGATACTGTGACTCTCCTACCTGAAGAAGTTACAGTGAAACAAGGCATCTGTTCTCTTTCCACACGGCAGCATCCCTCCCTTGTCTCTGGGATCTGCCCTAGAATACCTGTGGGGGAGGAAAAAGTCAAACCTGGGAGCAGAGGCATATGTAACCAATGATTTGCGAGACTTTGCTAATTTACACCTTCAAAGACCTGGGGAATATGTACAGGAATGAATTCTGTAGGCTTGGACTAAGGGCAGAGGAACATAATTTTAGACCAAGTTGAAGTACTTGATACGGATGCTCTTAGTAGAGGCTCTGGATTCTGTTGCTAGCTAGCTCAGAGCAGCTGGGAGTAGACACCGTTGTTTGTTCAGTTGGTTGACAGAAATCTGGACTCAGTGGTGGCCAACATTAAACAGAGTTGAGATGTCATAAATTCCTTGATATCAAGTAAAGGAAAGAATCCAAAGACTGAGAGACAGGAATGCTGGAGTGAATTTATCATGTGCAACTTACCCTCTCACTCCCTAACTACGTCTCCCCGGAGAGCTCAGAGGACATCCCCTTTGCCAAAGTCTTGAGAAATACTTTGATGAGGGGAACACCAGCAACTGCCCTCTGGAGGCTGGGGACACTGATGGGATGTGGGGTTGACATGGGTTCCCTGGATGCAGCGGGGAGGGAGGGTCCCAGGGCCTGCAGCAGCTCTTCAATGGCAGAGGTGGCGGCTGAAAGGGAGATCCCCCCTGTCTCCCCTCTGGGGACAAGTGGCTTTAATGCAGCCACTGAGATTTTTCAACACAGATTTCTGAATCCTGAGCAAGTAAAACAAAGATGACAAATGATAAGATTGTGTCAGAGGACCTTGGGATAAAGACCCAACTATTCAATCCTATTTAATTTGAGTTTTGATGTCTTACAAAGCTGAACACAGTCAAATCCTCACTTAGCCCACCAATTTCGTCTTGCTCCACTCTCCCCCTCATCTGCTAGGATCCAACTACCTTGGCCTTGTTTCAGTTCCTTAACCTTGCCCGGACTCCCCCTCCTCACAGCTTTTGCAGACGCTGTTTACTCTGCTTAGAATATTCTTCTCCCAGATCTGGCCTGGCTAACTCTACTCATCCTTCAGGTTTCAGAAAAAATAGCTCTTTCTTATGAGGCCTTTCCTATTATACTCTATTTATTTTCCTCTATAGATCTTATCAGAATGTTAATTATGTTTTGATTTGTATCTATTTTCTGCAATGTCTGTCTCTAGGTTCTCTGAGGCAAGAGGCCACTTGTGCTTTGTTCCTTGTGGTGTCTGCTGCTGACTTCTAACAGTGGGCCTCACAGAGAGATGGTGCTCAAAAATGATTTGCTAGCTGGATGCTGTATATATGCTGCTTTGATTATTTTTCCTCACTTGTATAACGAGAACACATTTTTGCACTGATAAATATAAATCTATAAAGACATTTTTAACAGCACCATAGTATTCTATGATAGGGATGATGACAATATTATAACAGTGGTCTTTATTTAAACATTACTATCTCCAAGGCCTTGTTGTAAAGGCTGCCCATGTATAACTTTATTTAATCTTCCCAAACCTTATAGGGTATAGACATTTGTATTCCACTTTACACATGTGGCAAGTGAGACATTAAAAAATTAAGTAACCTTTCTCAGAGTTTCGTAGACATTATCACATGCAGCCAAGATTTGCACCTGGGCATTTTCATTTCAGAACTTGTGCTTTAATCTCAATGTTACATTGTACATAAAATTCTACTTCATTTATCCAATACCTTATTGATATACATTTAGGTTGTTTCTTACTTTGGGCCACTCTAAACACTGGAATTAACTCCCTTATCGTTACAAAATTATCTGATTATATTTGAAAATATTTTGCCAAATTTCCCACCAGATTGAACATTTTCCATCAGCAATATGAGAATGCTCTTTTCCACACCCTTTCTGCTTTTAAATATTTTCACATTTAACAGGAGAAATAGGGCTGGCAGATTGGGCAAATAAAAACACAGTATGCCCAGTTAAATTTACATTTCAGGGCCGGGCGCGGTGGCTCACGCCTATAATCCTAGCCCTCTGGGAGGCCGAGGCGGTTGGATCGCTCGAGGTCAGGAGTTCGAGACCAGCCTGAGTGAGACCCTGTCTCTACTAAAAATAGAAAGAAATTAACTGGCCAACTAAAAATATATATAGAAAAAAATTAGCCGGGCATGGTGGTGCATGCCTGGAGTCCCAGCTACTCGGGAGGCTGAGGCAGGAGGATCCCTTAAGCCCAGGAGTTTGAGGTTGCTGTGAGCTAGGCTGATGCCACAGCACTCACTCTAGCCAGGGCAACAAAGTGAGACTCTGTCTCCAAAAAAAAAAAAAAAAAATTTGCATTTCAGTTAAGTAACATTTTTTTAGAATAAGTATATACCAGGCAATACTTGAGACACATTTCTACTTAGTGTAAGTATGCCCCATGCAACATTTAGGACATACTTATGTTAAAAAATTATTCATCGGGTTTATCTGAAATTCAAATTTGAATTCAAATTCCAATTTAACTGGGTGCCCTCTGTTTATCTGGTAATCCTAAGGAGAAAAGGAGTACTTCATTTAAATTTGCCTACATTTCCTTAACTAGTCATTGCAAAATGATTGATGAAGCAGACACTAAGTGCTAGCAACTGTGACTATAAAAAGGAATACATAGTCCCTGACATCAACTAGTGCACTGGCCAGTGAGGAAAAGGGACACAGTCAAGTCTAACAGAAGGTGGCCAAGGACAGTGATTGAGACATGCACAGGGGTTTCAATGAGGGGCATCTAATGCCAGATGGGGAAGGCAGAGAAGGATTCCTAAAAGACTCTTAAAGGATGAATGGAATTTAGCTATGCTAAGGGATGGAGGGGTATTTTGGCAGACAGGAGCCACGTAATCAAAAATCCACAAGCAGCATGGACACGTAGGCAACCACAAGCAGTTGATGTTACCGTAGCCCAAAGTGTGAGGCAGAGAGTGATGAGAAATGAGCCTGGGGGTTGAAGTAGGAGCTGCATCATGAATGTGGTTCATCTTTGATGCCATCCATGTACTGAATAGAAGAAGATTTTAAGCAGGACTGTGTCAGGGACATCCTCTCTCTAGTCCTGGGCAGCTACCACTTGCTTAGGAGCCTCTTCTCAGGGCTGCTCTGGTACCCTGAGCTTGTTTTGTCAAAACACTGACCACTTTGTGTCAGAAATGCCTGTTTACTCTCTCTTCTGCTAGTCTTCCTGAGGGCAGGAATAATTTCTTTGGCACTTCTATATTTGCAGCTCTCAATTCCCTTCTGGTTTTCTAGAATCCCAGATATTTGCACTAGCGGATGCTGTATCGGTGATGTCCAGCCAGACCGCATTCTCTGCACTAGTAAATCACATTCTGACTCTACAGAACACTAGACGGTCTCCAGCGCCCAGTCCTACTGTCGGTAGCTTCCCTAGTGCTCAGTTAATTCCAAGGCCTGGAAATGATCTTCCTTTCCTAGGATCTTATCTTGGCACTCCAGCAGTCTTCACCCCAGGAAACTACTTGGGGTGTCCCATGCCCAGCAACTTGGACTCTCTGTTATCCCCTATCTTCCTTCCAAAGTTTCTGACATATATTAATTAGCTAGAGAGACGTTTGGACTTGCTCAGAGTTAAGCTGGGGCTGCTGCTGTATATAGTTTAGCTCCCAGAGGCCAATCTTACTTCCCTCATTTGCTTGGGGATTACTTTTCTATCATTTCTGTATGGCAAGTGTATTATCAGTTCATCTTCAAGTCTGCCTGGCTGCTGACCTTGCTATGACCTTCCCCAGCAGGGATAACTCTGCTCTGTCTTCACTCCTCTACAATCCAAGCCCTATATTGCATCCCAGTGGGTCCCACTCCCAGCTCCCTGCTTAGCTTCCCGGCAGCTCTGGATTTGGCATTCTGTCTTGGCCTGTGTCTCTCCAGGGTCGTGATTTTCTAGGGTTTAGTGAAAAGTAATATGGACTCTGAAAAACCTGACTTGGAATCCCAGCTCATTTTATTTAAGATCTCCATATTATTTTTTGTTGTAACCTACCCAAGTATCACGTGATGACTGCATAATCACCTTTTGTTGACAGATTTAAAAAAAAGACACTGTGGGCCCAGAAAGATTAGATGATTTTTTTCAAAACTGCCCAATTAGTGAGTGGGGTGCCTGGGATTCAAATTCTGGTTTCTGAGATTTCACAACCCACATTCTTCCTGCCGCATGGTCTACCTGCAAACACAGTGCATGGGCCCGGGGCAAGCCACTTCAATACTCTGAGTTTCAGCTTCATCCTCTCTAAAGCATAATAGGTTCGTAAAAGCTACTCTCAAGATTGTTGTGAAGATTAAATGAAATTATGTAAATCAGGCACCTAGCCCCAAGCCTGACAATAACTGTGCAAGAAATACTTCCTTCCCTCTTTGCTGTGTCCATCTGGGTAGACTTTTCCATGGCTTTAGCTCAGTTGTGTCAGCTGGCCGGGGAGGAGTTGCTTTTCTGAAGTGCAGGGGAACGAGGGCTCTTTCCCTAACCATCAGCATGAAATGGGCGTGGTCCCGGCAGCACCCTGGAAATGTCTTCACCCAGCAGGACAGTCTGGGACCTGTCCCTGGTGCTTGGGAGGTCAGGTCTGCACGACCCTGTGGCATCCCAGAAGGGGTGGCCTGCTAATGGGCTCAGCAACTCTTTGGGAGAAAAGATCTTTTGGATAAATCTCCCTTTTGGTATTCCTTAGCTCCCCACCCCATCTAAGTATGCCCACGGCCTGCCTCTGAGTTATGAGGACATAAATCTCCATCACAAATTTATTGCCATAATTTATCAGCTCCTATTGCTCAATGGCCAAGTAGTTAATTTTAAAATGAAGTGGGGCTGTTTTCATTAATACCCCTGCGCTAACTACCTATCAAAACACTCAAAGACAATTAATACCGTGTTGCTGAAGTACTGAACCAATAAATATCTCCAGTCTTGTCTTGTCTCTGGCAGATAAAAGACATTAGGCTCATCCTCTATTTTAATAATATTCTCCCATTCTCTTCCTCTGCATAGCATCAGAAACATTTACTTTTCAGGACTAGATTAAATAGCTGGACCAGCCCATAACATGAATTTCAAAGGCTATTGTTTCATGACATCTATGTAATGCCTTCAGGATATTGTGGTAAACGACAATATTCCCGAAGAAAAGTAGACGGAACATTTCTGAAGATGATACATCATCAATCCCAAAGCTTTTTGGCTTCAAGGGCTTTCTGGAAAGCAAATGCCTTTCATCTGATGAGTGCTGGAGTTTAAGTAGATCCAGCGCAGCCTGAGCAGTGGATGGAAGTTGGAATTCACATTTCTCACAGGCTGAAATCTTTACAGAAAGAACATTCTAGATTTTGGCACCTATGGAGCCACATCGGGGATTCATGGCAAGTGGTAATTTGCTATTTTACAAAGGCAGGACTTTACACCTCATATAGAGGCTGCTGTGAGCCAGTGATTTTTTTTACTTTAAGGGAAGTCTAGTAACCTCCATGCCCACAGCACCTCATTCAATCATTTCTTCCTCAACTATTTACTGTGGGCCTACTGTGTGCTAAATGCTGCCCTAGGCCCTGGGGGGTGGAGTGTGGCACCCCTCTGCCATCTCAGTCTATGGGGAGCGTATTCATATCTCCTTTATTATTTTCCACATGCCAGTGTCATTTACACAACTCTTAGGAGGTCATAAAAATTGGTTTCTTTATGGAAAAATAGCCTTGAAAAGAAATCCAGGTGGTACATTAAAAAAGTTTTTTTTATTGCTTTTTCTCCTCTTGCTTAAATAATACGTTCACCGAGGCCAAATTTAGAAACTATAGGTAAGCAGAAAGAAAATGATTAGCTCCCTTAATCCCACCACCCAGAGATCAGCACAGTTAACCTTTGCCTCCCACACACAGGGGCTCTCTTTCCTCTTGTACGATTAGCCACCGCCTTTTTTTTAAAGCATGATTATTCTTTGTATAATTGTATGCCCCTGTTTCCTTATATAAGGCGGTATGGTGCCACTATTTCATCTTAATAAGCACACTTCTGCGATTAATGGCTGCGTACACTCTCAGGGCCCCACCGACTCTAGGATGTGACATCGTAGGAACACGCAGTAGTTTGTTGAGCCACGCCTCCATTTTTGTATGTTGAAGTTCTTTTCTACCCATTTTTATCATACACAAAACTATGGTTTTGCTTGTCTAGCCATCATTATGACTGGATTCCAGTGCATACCCCTAATTATTTTCTTGGGATAAATTAATTGAAGTGGAATTTCTAGGTCAAATCACGTATACATTTTTAAGGTTTTGACATACAAGGCCCAACTGCCCTCAAAATGGCTCCATTTTATGCTCCTGGACACCCTGTCCCTCTGTCCTATGAAGACGTGCCAGCTTCCCACCCTCAGATCACCGAGCAATCAACTACGCCTCCCCCCCACCCCAACAGCGCTGCGAAGGCATTGACTGTGCCTGTGCCCCATCCCTGCAGCACCCCCCCCCCAGGCCTCACTTTCCCCTGGGCTCTGCATTCACCTCGGCCCCAGCCTCGGGGCTTTTCCTCCATTCTTTGTCCTCTCTCTCTTCTCTTTCTCTGCGGGCTCTTTCCACTACATTTAAAAATGCTTATCTCTTGCATATGGAAAGAAAAAGAATTTCCTTGCTCTCTGTTATGAGCTGAATTGCCCCCACCTCATTCCTATGTTGAAGCCCTAACCCCCCAGCACCTCAAAATGTGACCATATTTGGAGATAGGGCCTTTAAAGAGGTGGTTAAATTGAAATAAGTCTGTTAGGGTGGGCTCTAATCCAATCTGACTGATATCCTTATAAGAAGAGGAAGTTTGGGCACACAGAGAGAAACCAGGGATGTGGGTGCACAGAGGAAGGACCGTGTGAGGGACGCTGATGAGAAGGCGGCCATCTGCAAGCCATGGAGAGTGACCTCAGAAGAAACCAAATCTGCTGACACCTTGATCTTGGACTTCCAGCCTCCAGAGCTGCAAGAAAAGCAATTTCTGTTGTTGAAGCCGCCCAGTCTGTGGTATTTTGCTATGACAGCCCTAGCAAACCAATACACCCTCCTTATACAAAATCTTTGCTACAACTGCCCTCACACAAGCAAACTTCTTGAAAGATGGCTCTTGAACAAGTTTGATCTCACGTGCTTCACTCCCTTGCTCCATCTCACTGCCACCCACTGCAATCTGGTTTCTACCCCCACTTTGGGAGACAGCTCCTGCCAAGATGACAAGCAACCTCCATAATACTGACCCACTGGTATGGTCCCTGGCATGTAGAAGCACTGAACTCATGTTGAAGTAGTTGCTGTTGCTCTTCTAATTATGTGAGTAAAAGGTGCCAGTTCAGTCTTCCAAATTAGGGTCCAGGGTAATAAAAACATTCATATTATTCTTTACAAAAATTGTATTGGTATTTTTTAAGATGTATGTAGAAGGGACATACACATTTTAGACTTATTTATACCATAGGATAGGCATACACATTATATAAGTTATTTGGAAAATACAGTGTGATATTTGGTCATTTTCCTCCAGGTCTTTTCTTTTTTTTCCCTTTGCTGAGGTCACTGCATCCTGTAGTCTGCAGCATTTTCTCTGTATGATTATTTTGCACCCATCTATCTCCCTTTTTAGGTAACACTATAAGCATGCTTCCTCTACTACTAATATAGTTAGGCAATTCAAAAGGAGCATGTGGCTCACTGATCTTCTCGATTCTCTGTTTCAAAAAGGACTCCACTTGGGAGCTCAGTTTCTGGTGATGCCTTGGCCTTTATGAGGACCAATGCCAGCAAGTCAAGAAGTGCTCCCAGGACTGTGAACCTGGTGCCCCGCCATGCCCCCCTTCATTCCCCCACCCCCAAATGTCCCAGGTGTGGTGACTGAGAGCTCCTCAGGAGTTGGCAAGGATGTAAAATGCCATTCAGAAAGAAGGGTGAGTCAGGCAACGGCTCTTGCGGCAAGCACCTAGAGCAGGCAAGCGCTTTGGATGAAGTGGGTTGTTCCTTTCATCAGCTGGGTGTTTTTTTCTCCCTCTGGAAGGAAGGACTTTCAATGACCTTTCACAGATCCAGGGAGAGGTGGCTCAAGGCATTTGAAATTAAATTTATGAACTCAAGACACAGAGTCTTCCTGACTTGCTCAAACAGAGTCGACACAGCTCTGATGACAAAAGAGGAAGGAATTTGGATCCTATTTTAGGGTGTGGGTTGTTCATATCATATCCCCATGGGCACATGGGGCCAGGGTGCAGCAGGGTGGCGGGGGGTGGAGGGACTTTCCTAACCAATCCAGCAACCAGACTGTGCCTCCTGAGAGCCACATGTCAGATCCTGGAAGGAAGAGGGCAGTCTTGGACCCAAGTAGCACCAATCTCCTCTCTGAAGTCTGTGTTCTCAGTGTCACTCCTTCCTCTGCTGCTTCCCAGGTGCCTCCTTAGAAAACCATCTCTATCTTTTCCAACACATCCTGCCCACTTTCTCAGGCTCCCAGCATGTCTATTGTCTGACCATATTCCTTCTTGGCTTCCTGCTGCTCAACAAAATCATCAACAGTTCAATAAGCTTGTTTTTGGTGTATCTTTTTTGTACCCTGCAAGGAGGATACAGAAATGTGCCCTGCCTCAGGGAAAGGGGAAAGACAGATATACAAGGGAAAGACAGATATACAAGCAGAAAGTGGCAATATTAATGAGGAAAGTGCTACAGTAGAGGAAAGCACAGACTGCTAAGGGAGTTCAAGGCCCTGAAGACAGCCTTGAAACTCGACCACTATGCCAGATTCCCAATCTCTAGTTTACGTCTTTTTCCCCTGTGAACTTCAGACGTTTAACAGTGACTTCCTTACTGACTTCAATGTCTCATGTGCATCTATGGCTTAAAATGCCCAAAGTTCAGTCTTAATCTCCCATACACTGTAACCAGGCACAGGCAGTAACACCCAAGCCCCTGTCACTTGCTAGGGGCTCTGCAGGCCACCCCTGTGTGGAGCTGCTGCAGCACCCCTATCAGGTGCTTCCACCGTTTTCTCAGTGTCTAGTATCCTTCTAGAACCCGAGCGTTCTTCTTCCTTGCAAGCTCGGCTACATAGTTAAGTTTTCAAAATTGTATATTGTCCAGGTCTGTAGTGATAAAAGGTATGTGAATTTCAGAGTAGCCTACTCTGCCTTAAGTGCCTTCACTATATCATTTTGTTAAAATTGTGAAATATAACACATATATAACTAGGTACACACTGTAAAAGTCTACAGCTGATGATTTCTCGTATGCAAATATTCTCTTTTATCCTGTCGATATGGTGAATAACTTTAATTTTTAAACGCTAAATTAAATTAGCATTGCTGGAATAAAACCAACCTGGTTGTGTTGTACGTCCATTTACTATAAAGCTGGATTTGGTGTTAATATTTTGTTAAGGATTTTTGCATCTATGTTTGTGAATGAGATTAGGCTGTAATTTTTCTTTCCCGTAATGTCCTTTTCAGGTTTCGGTATTGAGGTGACATAATTAGAGAGGTTTCTCATTTTTTATTCTCTAAAAGAGTTATGAATTATCAGCATCACTTCTTTCTCTAGTGTTTGGTAATAGTGACTGTTGAAGATTTTAGGACCTAGAGGTTTTCGGGTGGGAAGGTTTTTAATTTCTTTCCTTGTGATAGGACAGTTCAGATTTTCTATTTCATCTAATGTCAGGATTTTTAAGAAATTTGTCCATTTGGCCAATATTTTCTAGTTTGTTGGATGAAATTAGTTCATCACCTTCTCTTACTATCTTATTTTTAGTGACTACAGCAGCTATAATCTGTCCCTCTTTTCATTGCAGACATTGTTTTTTTGTGCATTTAAACACCTTAATGGATCATTCTCCTCAGGGAGTATTCAATTTTATTTTGTTTTAAAGTACCAATTTGTGGCTTTGTTAATCTCTATTTTGTGTTTGTTTTGTCTTTCTTTCTTTCTTTTTTAATCTTTTCTCCCTTTTACTTTCCTTGGGCATAATTCAGTGGTTTTTAAATTTCTTTTTGAGTTGGATCCTTAATGCAATGATGTCATCCTTTGTTATTTGCTAACATATATGCATTCTAAGCTATAAAATGTTATCTAAGCATGGTTTAGCTAAATCTCTTAAATATTTATAATTCTATTTTAGATTTACATACAGTAAAAATGACTCTTCTTCTTTGATAAAGTGTTTCTTCCAATCTTTTGCTTATTTTTAATTGGTTGTTTATTTTTATTATGGTTGAGATTTTAGTGTTCTGTGTATATTTTAGATACAAGTTTCTTGTTGGATATATGCTTTGAAAATATTTTTTCAGTCTGTGACTTAACAGTGTCTTTGACGAGCAAAAAACTTGAATTTTAATAAAAGCAAAGGGATCATTTAAAAAAATATATCATGCTTTTGCTATTGTATCTAAGAACTCTTTGCATGACCCAAAGTCACAATGATTTTTTTAGCATATTTAATTGTAGAAATTTTGTAATTTTAGGTTTTACATTTAGTTCTATGATCCATTTTGAGTTAAGTTTTGTGCAAAGTGTGAAGTAGAACAGAAGTTGTTCTCCTCCTCCTCCTCCTCTTCCTCTTCTCTGTTTTCTTTTCACATGTAGATGTGCAGTTTTCTAGCACCATGTGTTGAAAAGACGGTACTTTCTCCATTGAATTTGTTAAGTAGATAGTGAGGGATTCTGGGTCTCCTAGGGATGAAAGTGGGTGCTGTTGCCCCTATCTTGGTCCTGCCAAACCCCGATTCTCCATACCTGGGGGAGGAGGGAATACTCTACGAATCTGCCAATCGGAACATGGCGCACCAGCTGTAAAAGAAAGCAGAGGACTCTCTAGCCCACAGACCAAGCAGCATGGTTACCATAAAGTCCAGAAAGTGACCTAGAACCCACATGTGTAGTTAAGGCTCAGGTCATGTGACTCCCAACTGTCCAATCAAAGTAGTCCTATGGTGACCTCTGAACTACGAGGGAGGTCCCTATCCAGGCACTATAAAATAAGAAGCTGACCATAGCCAAGCTCTCTCTTTGCCCTTCCTTTTGCTTGCCCTGCTGCGATAATGGGTCCGGTCATCATCTGTGGCGTATGTACCATGCTCTGTAAACCTATATCTTGCTCTTGCCCTGTAATCCTATCTTTCTCTCCTCAATAAACCTCATTTTCTTGCCCTGTAATCCTATCTTTCTCTCCTCAATAAACCTCATTTTTGTGCTTGCCTAACTTTGGCTTGTCTGGTCATTCTTTGGCTATGACAGTGCCAAGAACCGACATTTCAGACCGAAACCTGACAAATTGACTTTGCACCTTAGTTAAAAATCAGCAGACTGCATTTGTGTGGATCTATTTCTGGACTCTGTTCTGTTCCATTGATCTATGTATCTATTCTTTTGCCAATACTACATGTCTTGATTCTTGTAGCTTTATAGTAAGTCTTGAAATCAGATAGTGTGAGACCTCCAACTTTGTTCCTCTCTTTCCAAAGTCTTTTGATTATTCTAATGCTGTTCTCAAAATATAAATTTGGAAATCGCATTGTTGATATCTATGAAAAAAATTGTGCTGCGATTTTTATGAAGATCGCATTGACTCAACACATCAATTTCTAGAGAATCGACATCTTAACAATATTAACTTTTCTAATCCAAGAATATGGTGTATCTCTCCACTTATTTAGGTCTTAATTTGATTTCTTTCAGCAATGCTTTGTAGTTTTTGGCATACAGATCCTGAACATATTTTATCAGATTTATACCTAAGTATTTTTGAGGGCGTGCTAGTGTAAATGGTACTTTAAAAATTAAATACTAATTGTTCATTACCATTACATAGAAATATAATCGATGCTTGTATGTAAACCATGTTGCCATTATGTATTGAATGTTTACGTCCTTCTGAATTCGTATGTTGAAATTCTAACCCCCAGTGTAATAGTATTTGGAGATGGGGCCTTTTAGAGGTAATTACGGTTAGATGAAGTCATGAGGATGAGGCCCTTATGATGGAATTAGTGCCCTTATAAGAAAAGACACCAGAGAGCTTTCTCTCTCTTTGTCAATTGTGCATACAAAGAAGAGGTCAAGAGACGAGGCCTCGAAATGAAACCTACCTTGTTAGCACCTTGATCTTGAACTTCCTAGCCTTCAGAACTGTAAGAAATAAATTTCTGTTGTTTAGGCCACTCAGTCTATGGTATTTTGTTATGGTACCTGAAGCAGCTAATGTATTTGCTATTCTCACTTATTAGTTCTAGGAACTTTTTTGTAGATTCTTTGGATTTTCTTCATAGACAATCATACAGCCTGTGAGGAAAGACAGCCGTGTTTCTTCTTTTCAGGATGAGCAACAGTGACATGCTGAGTCACATTGGAGCTTGAGGCAAAAGTAAAAGTCAGTAACACTGAACCTGTCTTTATTTAAAATTTTGATATTTTGTTTGTCATGAATACTTTCCCATTAATTTTTATTAAAAAAATTTGCATTAAAATATTTATCTTTATTACTGAGTTTCTTGGCATTCCCCTCCCCCTTAAATTTTATATCCTAGACAAGTGCCTCACTGGCTGTGCCCTAATCCTTGCCCTTAGGCCCCTCTAGTGCTACCAGGAAGCAGAGTTCAGGGGTCCTGTTTGTCAGAAGTGCAAGGTAAGGAGACGGGCAGTTCCCATGTTATAAATCTTATAACTTCGTGCAACTGACCCCATCCGTGACCTTTTCTCTTCACCTTAGCTGATATGGACTCTGAGCTACAGGGGTTACCAGGAAAGAACAACTGGACGGCACAGTCCTCCCTCCCTCCACCCTAAATCATATGGAACAACCTCTCTGTTGTGATGCAGGGAATATTTTCATTGGTTTAAATAAAATAACATTTGTAAGTGATGTACCTAGCAAAATAACTGGCACATGGATCTCAATTTTGGTAGCAATTGTTCCTGTTTTATTATTTTTGCATGACATTTTTTCTTCCTCCATCCCAGGAAGGGAATCAACCTTTGTGTTCCAGGTCAGGGCTCCCTTGACTCATGGTTAGTAGCCACTGGGGAGGGTCTGCAATCTCACAGTCATCATTGGGGTGTGTAAAAAATACAACTTTCTTCACTTCTAAAACTGACTTTAATTTTTGATTCTAAGCTCCTAAGCTGTCTTTTGGCAGGCAACTCAACTAGACACTTTTAAGTAAATTCAGGCCAATCAGTGTCCAGTGTATAATTATCAGGTCCAAGTTCAGTTCAAGATCATTTCCAATGCTGGGGGACTGAGGGACCCACACCTGGGAAGCAATGAGGAAAGGGGCTGGTGCACAGTCCAGGCACCCCTGCTTCTTGTGTTGTCAGAGATGCTACTGTCCTCATGGTCTGGCCTGTTGGCATAAACAATGCCTGAGGGTCCCTCTGTCCAGGGGTATCTGCAGCTCCTGGGCAGTCCTGGACATGAGCTCTCCCTCCCTCACTCCCATGTGCCCATTCGTGGGCATCTCTTTGTTGTGCACCCCTCTACCCCACCAGGTGGCCTTTGGTGGATGGCTACCCACGCCCAACGGCCACATCTCTACGTGGTCAGCGTGGAGTTGCTGCTTTCCAATTGTGCTCACCTCTTCCCTCAGCACTTTCTTGTATTCATTTCCCTTCCTTCCCTCACCATCCCCCCTCAACCCTCCTTCCAGGACAAAAGGAGAAAACAAGATGGGTAAATTCTCAGCACCACTTCTCTCTCTTCTAAAGCTCTTTCCATCTCTCCCTTCCCAGAGCCCATTTGTGATTTCTCCTCTAGATGAGGGAGGAAGACAGTTTGATCTCTTCAGAAGTCTGTGTACATCGGTTAAGTCGGACAGTAGGAGCAGTGCTCTTTGAGCTCTACTGTGTAAGAGACCAGGTCTAGGCTTTGGTAATGGGCTCAGATCACAGCACTCACTTGATGCTTGAGTTATGGATGTTTCTTTTTGTGGGGAGGGCAGGGAGCTGGTGACAAGCAATGGGAAGCCCCAAGGGAGCACATGGGAGCACATGTCATTAATATTTCTGTGGCATCTCTGTTAGATTGTACAGAGTATTCTATTATCTTTAATTCAAATGAGAGAATAGTTGCAAAGAAAGCACTTAGCCCAGTGCGTGGCACTTGGTCTTCATGAATGTGGGCCAATTTATTGTGATAACAATTTGAGGTTTGCACTCATTATTATAATAAATCCAGAAAAAAAAAAGAAGTTATTTTTGGTTCTCCCATTCCAAGAAGCTAGCAGAGTCTCCATGTCCTGAGTTGTCTTGCCTTAGGGAGTCATTAACATTTTTTGTGTTTCAAGGCCAAGAAATGGAGTTGCTATGCACCCAGGAAAAAACCCTCCACCCAACTAATTTGTTGGAAATCAAAGCCTCAATAAGATGGGTTAAGGCAGGAAGTTGAAGAGGTAGAAGAGGCCAAAGTGACCCTTCAAGAGCACCTAAGAAAATAGAAGTTTATTACACTCAGACCACTTGTACAGACTCACTAAGATGGAGATTTGCTGCCTGCAGAGCAGAGGGGGTTGACTCTTAGAAGTCACAGCTTCTAAGTCTTGGTGAAAGAGCCCCAGGCCCAGCTTGGCCTGGAGGAATGGAGCTGCCACTTTCTAAACGGACAAGCTGGGCCTGGCCTTCTAATTACAGTAGAAGTGAGCCAGATGCACCAAAGACCAGAGCACCCTCTCATGTGTTTTCTGGACTGACAAAGTTGTGTCATTTGATTGTAGGGAGAGAGAATGCGTATACTGATGACTTCTTTCCCCTGGGCAGGAGTAGATGCAGGTCCACCATTTCTTTTCTGCACTTTTCTCAGCCCTTATATTCAATCATCAACCTTTTCGTGGCCTTCCTTTGTTTACTAAGGACTTTTCTCACCCTGGGCGAATACTATTTTACTGAAGAGGAGTGCTCAGGTTTAGAGGTAAAATGGTCAAGATGAATCAGCCTGTGTAAGTGTCAGAAGAGAAACCTAAGAGAACCAGTTAGCAATGCACCTGCAGGTCCACTTTTTGCAGTTTTGTTACTCATGGTCAACTGAGATATTAAATGGAAAATTCCAGAAATAAACAATTCCTAAGTTTTAAATTGTGTGTTCTGAGTAGTGTGATGAAATCTCAAGCTGCCCTGCTCCATCCTGCCCAGGATGTGAATCATCCCTTTACCCTGTGTATCCACACTGTCTACACTACTCACCCATTACTGCACAGGGAAAAATATGGGATATATAAGGGTGAGCACCATCTGCAGTTTCAGGCATCCACTGGGGTCTTGGAATGCGTCCCCCCTGGATCAGGAGGGACTGCTGTGTTACCTCTGTGGTAGTTTAATTTTGTTTGTCAACTTGACTAGATCACAGGATGCTCAGATATCTCTCCAAGCATGATTTCTAAGTGTGTCTGGGAGGGTGTTTCCAGAAGAGATTAGCATTTGAATTGGTGAACTGAACAAAACAGATGGCCTTCCTCAATGTGGGTGGGCCTCAATTCGCTGTCTGCCTGACTACTGGAGCTGGGACATCCATCTGATGTCCATGCTTCTCTGGTTCACAGACCTGCAGACTTGGACTGGAGTCTATACCCTCACCCCTCTGGCCCTCAGGCCTTTGAACTACACCACTGGTTTTCCTGGGCCTCTGCTTTCAGAGAGCAGATGGTGGGACTTCTTAGCCTCCATAATCGTATGAGCCAATATCTTATATTCTCTAGATATAGATGTACATGCACATATAGATACACATGTACATATAACTATAGATACAGGTATAGAGATGTAGCGTCTGGATTCTGTTTCTCTGGAGAACCCTGACTAATACAATCTCTCATCTCCAAACTGGACCCTGAACAATACCACTGCTAACTCCAGATACTGTGTGTTTTCCATCACAGATTATTAGGCTCAGGTCACTCAAGGGGACAAGGGGCTGGAGAGTGTGAACCTCTGACTTCCTCTTGCTGTGCCACTGTCAAACACCTGCAATGGCTAAGGATTTGTCCTGACCTACCCAGCAGGGAGCTCTTGAAGGATGAGGACTCTCCCCCTCCCCACTGTGTGATAGGTACGGCTCTGTGTCCTCAGCAGTCACGTTCCTTACTCAAGTCACTGAATGCCCCACACTTCTTGTTCATGGCGCTCAGGGTAACCAACGGGTCACTTGATGGTTCAAGTGCTGGTCACCCACTTGCAAAGGACAAAAATTTCTTTAAAAGTTTAGCACACTCAGGGGATGTTAAAATTATTCAGAGCTTTGCTTCCTTATTCTAAAAACACTTAACGATTGTGAGGTGCCTACAAGTCCTAATTATGAGCACTTTTGGGATGTAAGTAGTGAATAGTATTAGTTGATAGTACTTCTTTTTGTCTAAATAAATTTTACTCAGCTTTTGAGGCTCTGAGGTGAGCCTTTGTGTTTCACCTTTCTAGCTGAGTGACTTTAATCTTTCTGCATGTTATAGTTTCTTCACTTATTAAATGGGACTAATAGTATCCACCCTGATGGGTAACTGGGAGGATTAAATGAGGTGACCCAATGACACAGCAAAGCACTTACTATAGTGCTGGCTCTTGGCTTTCCAGGGCTGGGCATCTAAGTGATGTAGGAGTGAGCAGGGGCTGATAGATCAGGCTATGTTTTGTTTTTCGTGGGAATGAGCCAAAATCCTTGTGCAAATATGTTCACCAATCTAGGAATGAGAATAAAACAAAGTGTGTGTGATTAGAAAACACCTTAAAGATTTAGGTGAATGATTTAAAATACATAATTGGGATTGTGTGTGTGCATGTGTGCCTTAGGATTTAGGGGAGAAACTTTTGAATTTCACTACAATTTATTTTAGAGTAGTGGTCTATGGGCTACAAGGTTTATCAGATCCTACATTTTATTTCTGTTCCAGGTTTATAGCTGGTTCAATTCCATTGAAACCCCAGTTGGGTAGAGATTGCTGAAGGGAAAAAGCAGAGTGTGACAGGTTGAATCACATTCCCCTAGAATTCATACGTTGAAGCCCTAATTTGTACCTCAAAGTGTATTTGGAGACAGGACACATAGAGAAGTTTTAAGTTAAAATGAGACTGTTAAGGTGGGCTCTAATCCCACTGGTGTCCTTATAAGAAGAGGACATTTGGACACACAGAAGGACACCAGAGATACTAGGGATGTACTGGCACAGAGGAAAGGCCACGTGAGGACGCAGCGAGAAAGCAGCCATGTGTAAGTCGAGGAGAGAGGCCACAGAAGAAACCAAACCTAACAACACCTTGCTCTTGGACTTCTAGCCTCCAGAACCGTGAAGAAATAAATTTCTGCTATTTAAGCCACCCAGTCCATGGTATTTGGTTACGACAGCCCTAGCAGACCTAGACAGAGAGGCCTGAAGGTGGAGTTGAGGTAAACTGCTGGCAGATTTCTGTCTACAGAGCAGCAGCCTTTGTCAGGGCCAGAAAATACCAGCAAACCAGACCCTTTCAGGGTCAGGATAACAGGCAGAGGATAAACGGCCAAGTAGATAAAAGTAAATCAAAGGAGAAGAATTCGCCATCACTTCTGTGAGGAACCCAGTCAGCCTTTTTCTGTGGAGATTCAGGCTCCGTCTTTCCCTCCCTCCTCTGACAAACCTTTCAAACTCACACTTGTGAATGTGTGTTGCAATGTAGTTTCTCCTAGAATGTCCAGGTTGATTACTGGAGACTAGATGTGCAGATTATCTGCCTTCATTGATCTGCTCTTCAGAGCTAGAGAAGGGTAAGGATGATTTAATGCCTATTTTCAAAGAATGAAGGATCTTTTTTCAGCTCTTGCCAAGGAGCAGACAAAGGAAACGGGCTTCACCTGTAACACGAGGGGTTCGTATTAGACAGGGGGCGATTTATCAGGCAAGGAGACTGAAGACACTTGAGTGACTTATGGTATCCCCTTACCTGGAGATCTTCAAAGTAAGATATACTTCCCTCTGACAGGAGCAGTCGGGGGCGGGAGTGGGGGTGGGGTTCCTAGGGGGAGGCAGAGAAATGGACTTCAGTGACCTTTGAAGGTTGAGTCCAGCCTTCTGAGTCTAGGATAAACTAAGATGGGAAAATTTATGATTTTGACATCTAGCATGTGAATAAATCTGAGCCTCTGCTGGAGTTTCAGAAAGAAGATTCCGGAAGTCTGCTCTGGCTTGATCGCTCTATCAGTCAGTGTTCCAGCAGGAAACAGATGGCAGATTCAACTTAAGATGATTTGAGAGGGGTTTAATAAAGAGACTATTTACAAAGATGTGGGCAAGATGTAGGGAGATAACAAAGGATAGAACAGAACCCCAAAGCTCTTACTACCCCATGCCTAAAGGAATGAGGGGAGGGAGCAGTTATTAGAAACTGTGAAGAGAAATTCAGGCACAGAGAGCCATCTTGAGAGGCACTGAGACCTTTTGTTGAGTAGGGCCAGCACCCAGAGGGGAACCAGGGGGAGAGTCAGGGAAACACAAGGGGTCTTCCAAAAGTTTGTGGAAAATGCCTATTATGAAAAAACTATACATGGATTTCAAAATTATTTTTGCACCAAAATAAACTCATACTAACTTGTTATGTCTGAAAGGATCTAGTTTGAGGTACTAAGAAAGATAAAGCCTCAGTTTGAAAAGAGCCCCTATCAGAGCAACATGATTTCTGCTAAAATTGAAACAAGAACAAACATCAAATTTATGGTGAAGCTTGGAAGAATGATGAAATCATTGATGTTTTTAAGAAAAGTTTATGGGAACAATGTCCCAAAGAAATCAGCAGTTTACAGATGGATAACTCTTTTGAAAAAGGGATGAGATGATGAGGAAGATGAAACCCTCAGTGGCAAACCATCTACATCAATTTGTGGGGGAAAAATTCATCTTGTTTGTGTTCTAACTGAAGAGGACTGACAATTAACAGCACAGACGATAGCCACCACATCTCAATTGGTTCAGCTTACACAGTTCTGACTGAAAAATTAAAGTTGAACAAACTTTACACTTGGTGGGTGCCAAAACCGTTGTGCCCAGATCAGCTGCAGATAAGAGCAGAGATTTCAGTGTCAATTTTAAACAATTGCAATCGAGATTCTGAAGCATTTCTTTGAAGAATTGTAATGGGAGATAAAGCACAGCTTTACCAGTACAACCCTGAAGACAAAGCACAATCAAAGGAATGGCTACCGAGAGGTGGGAGCGGTCCAGTCAAAAGTGGACTTCAAGAACAAAGGCCAAGACAACAGTTTTTTGGGACACTCAAGACATTTTTCTTAATGACTTTTTGGAAGGCCAAAGAACAATAACACCTACTTATTATGAGAGTGTTTTGAGAAAGTTAGCCAAAGCTTTAACAGAAAAACACCCAGCAAAGTATTACCAGAGCCCTCCACCACAACAATGCTCATTTCTTTCATCAAACAAGGGCAATTTTTCAGGAGTTTCCATGGGAAATCATTAGCCACCCACCTTACAGTCCTAATTTGACTCCTTCTACTTTTTGTTTCCTAATCTTAAAAAAATCTATAAAGGGCCCCCATTTTTCTTCAGTTAATAATATAAAAAAGATTGCATTGAGATTGTTAAATTCCCAGGACCCTCAGTTCTTTAGGGATAGACTAAAGCGCTAGTATCATTGCCTACAAAAGTGCCTTGAACTTGATGGAGCTTATGTTGAGAAATAAACTTTATATTTTTTGTTTTTATCTTTTCATTCCATTTTTCCATGAACTTTCTGAAGTGCCCTTATAAATACCTTGGCATCACTCTCCTTCCTCCCACTCATCTACTGTCAGGGCTTCCCATCCACTGATACTAACTGAAAGCTCCAGGTCAAGGAAGCCCACCAACATGGTCCACAGGTCAGTCTCTGGAGCAGAGAGCAGTTTGGAAAAAGGTAAAGAGTAGGTCTGGAGGGGCTAAAAGAATGCTCATCCTTTCATAGTATGCAGTGCATTTTACATGTTGAGCACTGTCCTTTGCACTGGGGAAAGCGTGGAGAACCAGATCTCCATTGGAACTAATTGAAATTTACACATGTACTCCACCCCTTACGATTTTGAGTGTTTGCACTTTAAGGTCATACACACATAGTTATTAAGACAAGTGAGGCAGGAAAGTTACTGAGGCTCTTTGCTTCAGTATCCTCATCTATAAAACAAGGATAATACTGATATCTTTCATAGGGTTAGACTATATGTGTGAGTGCATGGAAAGCACTTAGAACAACACATGGCATGAAGTCAGGGCTCCCTCAGTGCATGTTGGCTGCGATTACTATTATTATTATGAATATGAATATCTTCTAGCCAGTCTCTTGACTTCTTCCTGATCCTTGAAGACCTAGACTGTGCAACTACTCCCTGGGGCTCGCCCTCCCTCTTCCTTCTCCCTTGGGCATGGTTGGTTCCCAGATTACCTGATGTCACATGGTGTCTTCCTGGTTCTTACAAGGCCATAGTGTGATTATTTGATTTGTGTGTCTGTTTCCTCTGCTAGGGATGATCTCGGATTCATTTCTTTTGCCAGCCCCAAGTTCTGGTACATGAGAGGTATTTAATAATGTTTGTTGAGCTTGTTTTGAATGACTTTACATACTGAGCTTTTGTAGTTTTATAAAAAAGTATGTGACTTAGGCCAGTATTCAGAATCCATGATGGTGGAGGTATAACTAGCAAGTGAGCTAGATGAAGTGATCTTAGGGCCCCCAAGAATCCAGCATCACTGCTTCCATAGGAGCCTGGCCAGAGAATTTCTTCTCCTCTGCCTGGCAACTGACTTCCAGTCACCAGGAGCGCACGTTCTCAAGGGAAAGAGGATGCCTGTTGAACAAGAAAGCACAAACATCTGAGTTTTCAACCAGAATTATTCATCTTGTCCCCCCTTTAAGGTGGAAGCTGGCTTTTTAATTTTATTTTTGGTCAGCAGAAAGTGGCAAAGGAAGACAGAGCTCTCGGTCACTCAGTAGGCTCCCCCTTAGCCTCCACTCTCCCTGTCAGAGAAAAAAAAAACTATCTAGGGTAAGAGGTGACAGAGAACAGCTCTGAAGCAACTTTCTCTTTGGCCCAGTTGTTTTGCTCACATTTTCCAGAAAGTCAGGGCACAAACACAAGGTAGACTCCCTTGATCCGTCCCATGAACAATGCGTGAGTCAGCCTTGGGATCGCATCACATGGGATCAACTTCCAAGGTCAGGAGTATGTTTTGCTGGTAGAACATCTTGAACTATACCACAGGGATGCAATACACAAAATTCTATGAAAAACCCTTCAGGACAAATGACCCAGTTTCTTCCGTAGATCATTGCAAGGAAAATACAAGATATGGGGGAGAGGGGACTCGATAGATATAAAAGCTTAAGACAACATACAAACGATTTAGTGAATGGACCTTATTTGGACAAACCATTAAACAAATTGTAAGACACTTGGGAGTATTATTTGATGATATTAAAGAAGTATTGTTAATATTTTGAGGTGTAGAAAATGGTATGTTGAATGTTTTATGAAAGAGTTATTATCTTTGAGAGATATGTTCTGAAAATTTATGGATAAATGATATGATATCTGAGATTTGCTTCAAAACAATCTGGGAGTGAGCAGGAAGTGGACGGGGACTACACCGGGGTAGCAGTTGATTATAAGTGTTGGTTGGTGGGTACGTAAGAGTTCATTCATCAATTTTTTCTAATTTGTACATGCATAGTTTTCCCTAATCAAAAAATTTAATGTGATAGTAGAAATATATGTGCTTTTTATTTGCTTTACCGGGGGTCCCTGTAATAGGACTTAAATCCATGCTGAATGTGCCAGGTGGAAAGCAAATGTACAAAGGGCTTGTGTGTTTCAGAGATGAACCCGAAGTGATTTCATTCCTCATGAGTCAGGGCAGCCCTGGTTCTCCCTAAGGCCAGTGGGACCATCACTACTGAGCCATGTTCTTTTAACAAAGACCCAGAACTCAAAGGGTTAGAATGATGACTAGTACCAGTCTCTTGGCCTTGTTCCTTGCCTGATAAGAGTGGATTTCTCTGGCAGTCAACATTGTTGAGAGAAATAGAAATGAGAACCACGTGGGGCTGTCTGGCTGAGTTCTGCTCAATCTAGTCCACTGCCCAGTGCTGGAACTGTGCTTTCTACCATATTCTCATCCATGTTCATTGAGCCACTGGGGCTTCTCCCTCGAGGGAGGAAAAGATTACTGGATTCATGTTGCAGGTGAGGAAATGAAGACTCAGCGAGGTTTAATAATATGCTTAATGTCATGTGGCCAATAAATGGTGGAAGTGAGACTCACACCCCCAGCCTCCAGTTTCAAGTTCAACTTCTTTCCACTATACAACACTGCCCTCCAAGGTGTCGGGCTTCTCTCCTTGGGGATGCGCCAAATAATAATAGCTGTTATATGGCTGATACTGTGCTGGAAGTTCTATTTGAATTAACTTCATTTAACCCTTTTAATGACCTTATAATGTAGATGTTATCCTGATTCCCACTTTACAGATGGGGAAATTGGGGCCCCTAATGTTGCAGAACTAATAAAATGAGAAACCAAGGTTTAAACCCAAGTTCATCTGGCCTCCGATCCTGGACTCACTTTTTCTCCTTTTATATTTCATTGACTCTTTTTTTAAAAGCTTTTCTTCTTTTTTAAAAATTTTATTTATTTATTTATTTATTTATTTTGAGACAGAGTCTCACTCTGTTACCTGGGCTAGAGTGCCGTGGTGTCAGCCTAGCTCACAGCAACCTCAAACTCCTGGGCTTAAGCTATCCTCCTGCCTCAGCCTCTCAAGTAGCTGGGACTACAGGCATGTGTCACCATGCCCGGCTAATTTTTTCCATATATGTTTTTAGCTGTCCATATAATTTCTTTCTATTTTTAGTAGAGACGGGGTCTCGCTCTTGCTCAGGCTGGTCTCAAACTCCTGAACTCAAACAATCCACCCGCCTCGGCCTCCCAGAGTGCTAGGATTACAGGCATGAGCCACCACGCCTGGCCTTTTTTAAAATTTTAAATTGATGCATACTAATTATACATATTTATGGAGTGAATATGCTACTTTGATGCATGTATACAATGTGTAATGATCAAATCAGGGTAACTGGGATAACCATCACTTCAAACATTTATCATTTATTTGTGTTGGGAACAATCAAAATCCTCTCTTCTAGCTATTTTGAAATAGACAATAAATTATTGTTAACTATAGCCACCCCATTGTGCTATAAGAAAACTTGAACTTATTCCTATTTCATAGTAATTTTGTACCCATTAACCAACCCCCCCCCCCATACCCCTACCCTTCCCAGCCTCTGGTAACCAGTACTCTATCCTCTACTTCTATGAGATTAACTTTTTTAGCTCCTACATATGCATGAGAACATGCAGAATTTGCCTTTTGGGGCTTGGCTTATTTCACTTAACATAATGTCCTCCAGGGTCATCTGTGTTGTCAGGAATGACAGAATTTCATTCTTTTTTTATGGCTGAATAATATTCCATTGTGTACATACATGTCACATTTTTTAAACCCATTCTTGGACTCATTTTTTGTGCTACATTTTCACTTAGTTGAATCAAGTGTTAGATGAAAGTTTTCAGACTTCACCCAAATAGAGGCCTGGAAATGACCAGGAAGAAGGCTTATGTCATCAGTGCATGGAAAGAATGCCTGATGTGTGCATTTTGGAATCATTTTAGTTAATTGCAGCATTCACATAGCATTTACAATGCACCAGGCCACTGCGGACCACTTTACAAATTTTAACTCATAGAATATCTACACCAGCCCTGTGAGGTAGTTAGATGCTGTTATAATTATTCCCATCTCACCAGTGGGGAAATTGAGGCAGTTGCCAACACCATAGAGCTCATAAAACACAGAGCCAGGATTCAACCCAGGCAGTGCGGTGTCTGAGTCCATGGGTTTGATCACTACATTGCCTTCCCCCGAGCCCTGTACCCACATACCATGTGTCGTAGAGTGTGTCAATAAAGGGGTGGTGTTGGCTGACTTTCATTTCACTTTCTTAACCCCAAATAATAAAGACCAAAATAAGGTAGTGACTGATTTGGTCTAATTTAAACTCTAAGGCACGTACGTGCAAAATTGCTCTATTCACTTGGGTCAGCAATGTGTTTTGAGGACTGATCATACTTTTTTGAGAGCTACAATGAGAAGAGAGAATATTGTAAATTTAATGGGATAAATCACCTATAGTGCACATGAAAGAGCTCAATACACAGTAGCTATTAATATCCTTATTAATCTCTGTAATCTGTCCACTTCTCTTCCATTCCATCATGGAACCACAGCGTGGCATGTGTCATCTCTGCAATTACTGCAGTAGCTTTTTCTTGGGTCCTCTCTACTCAGCCCAGTCTCCACCTGGCACAAACTCTCCCCAAACTAGTCTGCAATAATGTACTATAGCCTTCTAGGGGGAGGATTATCCTTTCTGGTCCTTTTGAACCCAGGCATGGCCGTGTGCCTTGTCCTGGCCAGTGAAATGTGAGTGGAGTGGTGTGTGTCAATTCCAGTGGGATTTGTTAAAAGCCAGCATGGGCCTTGCTAACATAGCCGGCGATGGTCCAGGTGGCAGCTGTTTTTTTTACCCTGGGTTCTGGAATAAGAGGTGCAGAGGCCCCAGGCAGCCATTGATAGACATGTGAAATGAGATGTAAACTTTTACTGTTGTGAGCTGCTGAGATTCTGGACTTGTTTGTCCAACAGCATATACCTAGCCTACTCTGACTGCTACATGTTTTAGAAAGCTCTTAAGGGGTAGGACAAAAGTCCCTCATATGCCTGCAAGGCCCTGCAATGGCTGACCTAAATATCAAGCTTCATTTTGTATCCTATTTTCTATCCTTTTCTCCTCTTCATTCAAACAGGCCTTCTTCAGTCGCCCATAGGTGCCGAACTCCCTTCAACTCAGGCTTTTTGTACCTGCTGTTTTTTTCTTCCCAGAACATTCTTTCTTCCTCCTTTTGCCTGGTTAATTTCTACCTATCATACTAGTCTCATTTGGCTTTCATGGCAACGTATCTCCTTTACAGGTATAGCACTCATCACAACGACACGCTTACCTTTGCCTGCTGTGTTTATTTGGATAACGCGTATTAGGCCCACTGGACTGTATACTTCGTAAGAATAGATACCCAGTCTTTATTTACTTATTATCCCTAGCCCCTGGCATTGTCTCTGGCACACAGTAGGCACTCAGTTACTATTTACTGAATAATTAATAGAGTCAATACATTATAGTGATTATAGGCTAGAGCTCAGAGCCAGACTTCTTGAATTCAAATCCCACTCTGCCAATTAATTATTCCTTGTATGACTTTGGGTAAATTATTTCGTCTCTCTGTGCCTCAGTTTCCTCATCTGAAACAGGGGGATAAAAACAGTACCTGTTGTACAGGATGCCTGTGAGGTTTGAATGGTTAAGCCATGTGTGCTTCTTATTTACTTGTCGTCTGGTCTCCAAGCTCACCTTCCTATCCTCTGCTCCCTGAGGCTGGGGCTGGTATTTTTCTCATTGCATTTTCCGGACTCCCTTGCCAGATGGCTGCTGTTGGGTCCAGCCAATGAGAGACACTGGCAGGAGCCTAGGAGGAGGAGGGAAGGGGCGAACGGCCTTCTTTCTGGTTTCAGTTCCTGTGCACAGTGCCACAGCAGCAGAGGACAGCTGCACCAACAGCCTCCCTCTCCTTCTGACTCCGCCCTGCACCAGCCCCGCCCTGCCTCCGTGTCCCCTTGGTCGTGCCAGCATGAGTGCCCCATGTCCTCTTAGCGGTCTGAGTACCAGCCACGTGGTACTCGGTCACGGGGTACACCCTCAAGGTGACCCCCCCCAAAAGAAATCACATGTCAGCTGTGTGATGTCCCTCCCCGTACACCTAAATTCTGGTAACCCAAACTTTCCCGTTGACATCCCCAGCTCCAGGGGTGGTGGCTGCATCCCACAGTGATCAGGATCCAGGCTACTTTAGAGCCCCCTGTTGGAAAACCTATTGGTTTTCCTGGTTGGGCCCACCTGATACAGTATAGCAGGCACTTAGAGCAGCGTCAGGCACATAGTAGGCACAGCGTGAGTGTTCAGTCTTAGTTTTGTTCAAGCAGGTGAAAAAACACCACCAGCCATCAGAACACTGTGAAGGACGCTCTGTGCCTGACACAGCGCATGGAGCAAAAAGACCATCATCCGGGGGAACCTCCAATCCACACCCATGACTGTCGCTCAACCACCTGGGCATGATGTAAAGCAAATGACGACACAGCCTCTGTAGCATTAGCAATTTTTTTATTTTTCCTTTTTTGTTGCATAGGAAATGCAGTACTTGCTTCCAGTAATTGTATTGTAATGTGAGAAGGTGGTAGCACTAATGGTTGAATACAAGAGTTAAACTAATCCACACCAGCTCAAAAAAACCTGTGGAGATTTAGTTGAATAAGAATGGACGCCCACAGTGATTCTCAACCAATTACAAATTTTCACAGAACACAGTAAAACTAAAAGGGTAACTATGAGAGTCAATACAAGTATACTAGAGGCACAGGGGGCCCGGCTCATAAAAACAAATTTCAGACCAAGTTATTAACACGGGGGGGTGTTTAGTCTCACAACAGATCTCTTACCCTCACTGGGAGTGTTCAGTCCCCTGCCCCCACAATTTGAAATGGAAAACGGAGGTATTCAGAGTGGACAGATTTCCATGTGTGGTGGGAAAAGTCCCCAGGAACTTTGTTCTGGTGAGAGGTCAGGGCTGAGGGCTGGGTGGGGGGAACACGTGTTTGCCTTTGGGAGTCTTCCTAAAGGACCTTCTAGAACCTGGCGAAGCTCCTAGTCTAGGTCTAGTTAGTATCTCAGTGGTGAGGCTACTAAATGCCTTTGCAGTGCAGAGACGATGGTCTGAGACCAGGGAGGAGGAACGGATCCGGCAGCTCTCGCACGTCCCCATCCCAGAGCAGCTAGCAGCCTTGTGACCTTAGGTTGAAGTGCCAAAAAAAACAAACGAACAAAAAAAAAAAAAAAAAACAAAACAAAACCAAAAACAAAAACAAAAACCCCAAAAGGCTAATTTACAGACTATTACCAAAAAACAATAATAATAAAAATAAAAACAGAAATTTAAAAAATAAGAATCAAGTCAAAGGAAAAAGAAAGCTTTTGCCATTTTGAGAAGTTGAGTCTAAAACAGCAGGAAAAATGGCCCAATACATTGGACGTTACTCGTCCTTGCAACCACTGTAGAGATACGAAAGTTCACATTGTACAGCCTGGTGGGTGCTTTCCACCATGAAGGTGCTCTGGTTAGATTAGAGGTAGCACTGCCACTGTATACTCTTGTGGTTCAGACACATTTTGGAAGTTTTGTTTTTTGAATCAAATCGCAGAAATGAGTCCACATGTGAAACTCGGGGTGCCTGGCACACAGGTGAGTCCCACCCCTGCGCTGCCTCTCTGCTCTCAGGCCCAGCTGCGGGTGGTCCCCTTATTTTTCTGAGCACCTCCAGTATCTGCTCCTCACATCCCACCCTCTGGAATCTGGGTAATGTGACCCTTTCGGGAATAAAAGGCAGACGGGTGCTGACTTAGGGAAAAAAAAAAAAATGAGATGAAATTTATTTAATTTGGGAAGCAAGTAGTTTCAAATTTAGACCAAAAAGAGTATACTAAAAAAAATCCCGTGTTAATAGCAAACTTCTTTTTCTTATGAATCGGGCCCAAAGTTTGTACAGAGTTTTATTTTTGAAGAAAAT
This sequence comes from Lemur catta, assembly GCF_020740605.2. NCBI lineage: Eukaryota > Metazoa > Chordata > Mammalia > Primates > Lemuridae > Lemur > Lemur catta. Next base: position 79,743,351 of record NC_059130.1, read on the forward strand.
ATTGCAACTGTGCATGAAACTAAATAGCCACGTGATTTCTTAGTTTTTTTTTTTTTTTTCCTTTTCTTTTAATATGAGGAGGTCTGGTGTGAAGACGGATCAAGCATGGGTACCTGGCTGAACATTGTCCATTAAGAAAATGGTTCAGGATCAGCATAGCTTCAGTCGAGGGTCAAGGAAAACATCCCTCACTTGGAAATGTTCTCAGAGTATCTTCGTAACAGAGTTCTTGAAATTCAAATGGTAGTTTTGAGACAAAAAAAATCTCGCCAGGTCCTGATTTCTGAAATCAAACACCCATGCTTGTCCCCTAGGAAAAAGAAAACAAAAAACAAAAACAAAAACAAAACACAAGTAATACTGAATTTAAGTAAATGTATACCTCCAAAATACTGAAAACAGCTGAAATCAAGAAAAGACAGAATTTGCGTTCTCAGTGAAATACCTTTAAACCTAGCTGACAAGAACCAAGTCAGAAAAAAAGACTAACATAACTTTGAGTAATATTCATACAGTTCACTAAGCATTATGGAATAGCATGCATTAATATTGTACGGTTATTTTACATCACCTATACCAGAAGGTCCTGACAGACAGCGAAGGCTACCGGTGTAGAAAAATCTTACTTCCGAAGAGCAATATAATACAGATTTCACAGGCACTACATTTTAATATATCAGGTATTATGCTGGTTTTCTTATAATTCTTTCTGTCCTAAAGCTGGCATTATAACAATGACCAAAAAGGCAAGGATTGAAGTAAACGGAAAGTAGATACCAAAGTTGATATAGTTTTTTTTCTTCAGATAGATTAGTGCATAGTTCTCATGCAGATAAACACTGCTATGCATTTACACTGTTGGAAAGCAGAGTGAATTGAGCCCAAGTTGTCACATTTGTGTAAATCATTTTGTCAGCCTGTAATAGCACCATGTAATGGATTTGCATTAAACATTAAATTGATTTCAAAATTGGTGACACAGTATTCACTACAGTTAAGTGCTATGGAATAGCTTCAATGTTACCTGCTATATATCAAAGCAATTTTCATCCCACTGCTTTTTTATTGGAAAAAATAAAAGGAAAACATACACGACCCTAATTAGACGAATGCACAGCCTTGGACGTGGAGAAGGCAGAGCGGGTTTACTGTCAAACAGTAAATACATGCATTGACTTCAAGACAGACTTGGCCTTGGAAGCCTATTTGAATGAAAGCCGTGCCGGTGGGCAGTGCAGCTTTCGGAGACCATCTCATGACAGATCTCTGAGGGTGGGTTGTGAGGTGCTACTGAAGCTCTCCTTACATTACCATGCCGGTTGTGTTTTAGATTTGTTCTATGGAGGCCTGCTACTAAAAAAAAAGAAAGAAAAGAATGAAAGAGAGAAAGAAAAAGTGAACAAAGAATAGCAAGAGAGCAAAAGAGAGAGAGAGACCACCACCACTATGGACGAAGATATTTCCAGAGATGGGATGCACGGTACATTAAATGACATTCTTAGAAACCATTTCCCCCCAAAAAACAAATCCCAGGGAAAAAATGTTTTTCTTAATCCAGGTTTTGTAAATAGTTTATGACACTGTAACTACAGAATTCAAAGCATATGGGGATAAGGACTTGAAAACATCAAAGACAAACTTTTTGAGATGGGCTTTGCATATTCCTGTGGGCTGACTGCATATCGTGGCTCTGGAAAGTCTGAGTTCCTTTACACTTTCGACTGTCAAAAAATGAAGAACGCAAGCTTCGGGAAGTGTAACCTTGTCGGCCTGCCTAGAGCCCACACCTGATGGTGGGGAGGGAGCTGGGGAGTAAAGTGACAAGAAATGACTGTCATGCCAGGGTGTGAAGAAACAAAAACATTAGTTCAAACCTCAGAGGAAAGAAAAAGGCTCTCTAGGATGGAGAGAGTGGCATTAGGGTGAGGGCCTCTGACCGTGAATGATCAGAAAAGGGGTGTTTTGGTGGCAGGGAGAAGGGTCAGTAGGAAAAGCAGATAGAAAAACGGTAAGATTTAGTGTTCGTGCCTCTGACTTCAGTTCCCAAAGAAAAAACACGTTTTGAGTTATCTGAGGGATTTTTCTTTGCCAATCTTGTTAATGCCATTTGATGGACGAGAAAAAATTCAAATGTGTTTCAGAATCAAGGGCTGGGCCTTCAAATGCTGATAGCTCTCAGTCTGTCTGTCTACACACCCCAGGTAGCAAAGTCTTCCTCAAATATCTTTGCTAGGCTTTTAATCTAAAAAGCAAAACACTCGTATTGTTGGTGTTTCTTTTTTCCTGCTTGATCACAACTGAACTACAGTTTCCTGCTGCTTTCTGGACAATGAAACATGAACAAAAATGTAACTTAGTGTATTTAATACTTAACCCCTGTTCGTTATCACCCTAGACTGCCTCCCTAATGTTTTAAAGCCTTTAAAACATTTTTTTTTCCTGCAAATCTGTTCTGAGTTCCCTAATTTTTAGCTTCATCAAACTTAATACAACAAAATACCTTCAAAAATACAGCATACCTGTAACGTCCATTTACAATGGTTTTTCAGTAGACCTATACTTCTCAAGCATAGGAATATGCTATACCATTGAGAGAAAAAAATAACTGTATTTAAATACTTACAAAAAAAAAAAAAAAGGAAACAGGAAAGTTTTAAACTTAAATCCAGTTCCCAAGGAGGGTAGGGGGAGAAAGAAAAGCAATTCTATGAACGCTGCCTTTATAATGAACAATCAGAAATTTCACTAGGCTAATTTGACAGAAATTTTTCCTCATTTAAACAACATTACAAAAGTCCTGCATTATAAAATAGGGTAGAATAAATCAGTGTAATCAATAAAACTATACAACAATACAAATTACATATCTTCTGAGTGGGCAGTTTATTCTCTCTTTGCAGTCATGACTACAACATGCTCACTAAAAACAACTAAAACTGCCCAAACTATTGCTTAGTTTGTTTTGTTTAAAAAAGGGTGCAATTTTATTGTATATACAACCAATTTACTGGTAATACCTTGGCTTATTGCAAGGTTCTGACAAAATGTTTGTCTAGGCTTTTTTCCCTTCACTGTGAAGCACTGAAAGCTGCTATTTTTTCTTTTTTTTTTCTTTTTTCTTTTTTTTTTAGTGCACATATGTCATAATAAAGTAATGCCCAGCTAAGTGCTATAGGGGAAGGCAAAGTATGCTGGCTGGCTATAGGAAGTGACACCGTACACTGACAATCACACCATACAACAGCGCCAAACGACTATTCAACCACTTATCAGACACATATGAAAATCCAAAATGTTTTATTTTATTTTTTTTTCCTTAAATAGAGATAACCAGTAAACAATTTTCAGAACTTGGAAGTTTAAAAACGTGCATATAAAAATGGGCATTATATACTTTTTATTGAATGTGGATTGACTGCAGTCTGCTAAGAAAAATGGGGTGTGGGAGCTGAAGAAAAAGGAAGTTGTCTTTTTTTTTTTTTTAAGGCTTGCTTGTGAAAGGAACAGTTGTAAAAACAAAATTGCTTGAAGCAGGGTCAGCTTAGTGCTTCACAGTTTGACTGCTTCTCTAAGAGGAGCCCTTCCTGCGCACGTGCATTCAAAAATCACAAAAAAGTACAAAGACAAACACCTAAAACACACTGCGTCAAGTGCAGCACCGACTTTGGTCAAATAAAAAAAAAATAAAAGAAAAATTAATAATTGCTAAGCTTTTCTACATGATATAAGCAGGTATTGCATATTTTCATATATCTGGGGGGAAAATAAAGGAAGACTCCAAATAAATTGTAAAATGCAGCAACATCCAAAATACTGATATTCTAAGCATCTACAGATCTCAGAATAGCACTGCCACCGACCATACAGGACAATAAAGACTACTCCTATCTGCGGAACAACTAACTTTCTATTTAGTTCTAGATGTTGAAACTGACGATGGCTGACATAAAAGTCACATTTACAAAAAGTGTCTCCAAATGCTTGACTAGGGAAAAACCCCTTTCAATAGAGGAGCATGTGCAACAATTCCACAAATAATCGCTATCCAGGGCAAGGCACATTGATATGGAATTTTTGTTTTCGTGCAAATTAAGGAAAAAAAACAAAACAAAACAACATTGTTTCGGGGGGGGAAAGATGAGGAGCAAAGTGTCTTCCCAAGAATTTCAGTTACTTGATTGTATAGGACAGTAGTAGAACCCTTCTGAAGGGCTGAAAAACATAGTTTAAAGGCAAGTGCCTAGAGTAGGGATTACAATATTGTGTCTTAATGCACTCTACTTTATCCTACATTAACTATATAAAAATTAGTTACTAACACTAGAACATGCAGAGACTTTCTCTGATCAGCAGGGCTTGCCAACCAGAACGTATATATATGTATAGTATAGGAAACCTTCTTGAAGTTGCATGGGAAGCAAAGGGGTGCTTCGCTGTCTGGTAGAAAAATCACTTGCACTTTTTTTTGTTTTTGTTTCTGTGTTTTTTTTGTTTTTTTTTTTTGTTGTTGTTTTTTTACATAAGATACAGGACATTTGGGGGTGCAAACTTTTTTTTTTTCCCTAACAAGTACCCTTGATCTGAATGGGCACCAGCATTTATGTCAGTATTGGTATCATTATTGTTATTATTATTTGTTTTTTCCCATAGCCCAGTTCAGGGACGCAAAGGTCTTTAAAACTTCTGGACAATCTCTGGTACAATGAGGTGTCTGATAACTGATAAATCCTATGTTGCCAGATACATGTAAAAATTTTCAGAATTGGCATAATCCATTATAGTGACTTCTAGCTTATAAAATTAACAGATACCATGATTTCATTTTAGTTATGTGCTTTGATAACAGAAAATAATTAATTAGCATTTAATGTAGTTAACATATTGTGGTAAAAGCACCATTAGATTTGTTTTTTTGTTTTTTTTTTAAATTTTCCTTCAGTTTTTAAAGGGATACAAGTTTAACAATAAAAAACATAAAAAGCAAAAATAGCTCCCCTTTTTCTTGCAAGGCTGTTTTTTTACCCCAATAATTTAGAGTCCTGGGGTGAAAGGACTTGAAAAACAAAAATAGAATTTTCAACAATCTCTATCTTACAAAGATATTTAGCTATCCAATGAAATTGCACTTTACTCAATTCAAAATTCGATTGTTTTGATTGATTCCTGTCAGTTTTCTGTCAAAACAGACCATCTTCCCCATTTCCATGTGAATTTTTGTGTCATTGCTGAAATTGTTGAAAAAATGGTTGTTTTTTTTAATGTAAGTGCAGCATTTCAAAACTTTTAAAAAACTGAATAGTAGTAGTAGTAGTAGTTTGCCATTTTCAGAATTGTTCTGCAATGTGAGTGGATTCATTGTCCTTGCGGGCCATGTTATATACTTAACTGCTGACTGCTGAACCAAACCAAACTAAAAGAAAAAATAAAAAAGGAACATAACTGCATTTTCTTTTTCCAATATGTTACAGAAAAACATTGCCCTTTGACTGTCCCGTAAGTTATATATTGCAGATCTCAGCTACTACAAAAGATTTAGTTCTCCATGTGTCCCCTGAATGGCCAAGGAGGACCACACCTGCGTGGGTAAATTCATGAAATACTGTGAAACAGCCGGGCTCCGTAAGGAAAGTGTTACAACAGGAAGTCAGTGAGCAAGGGTAGTCTTCTGCTAGCCAAGTCACCTAATGCTCACGCTACCACGGAAAACACTTCAAATGTTACAAAGCCCAACCATTTCCAGCACCATATGAGAAATTACAACAGTCCCTAAAGTATTTAAAAAAAAAAATCCCAAAAGGTTATGGCCTTTGCTGTTTGACCATAATGCTCGCTGTTTCCATGTACAAGTTGATTTGAATCGGTATTTCTCCCCTTCCACTGACAGTGAAGTTGTAACCGCGCTGGGTTGAGGTTGCGTCCATGTTACAGAGTTGAGAAGGGGTCAGGTGGTCTGTCTGGTGGATGGTGGGACGCTGCAACTTTTATCCCAGGTACCAGGACTGAAAGACAGAAGGAAAAGTACAATTAGAAGTACAATTTGTAAAACAGCATATTTTAGAAGTTGCCTTTCTGATTATGACGTTGGGATCTACGGTAGGGATGAGGGAGGGATTTGCCGGGAAAAGGAAAGGAATGACAGACAATAGCAGATCCTGAGCACAGAAACTGATCTTACTCCTCTGAAATTAAAATTCATTGTTGAGAGGGTTTGCAGCATGCTGAGTATGTTTTACAAAATGAAGTATTTCTGTCCTCTTAAAATACAAATATAGGTTTTGTAGCCTGGTGGGGGTACGTATAGGAGGGTATGACATCTGGTTTATCGCTCAGTCCTCAGTGCCTCAGCTGGTGCCTGGAATACAGAACGTTCCCAAGGAGGAAAACCTGCATGAATGGAGAATGCGTGAAGGGAGAGGTCTCATGTGGCATGGAATGGTGCCACGAGGGCCAGGCACTGCAGACATGATCATAACCCTCTTTTAACAGGCACAGCTGGTCAGCAGTGATAGAAAAATAAGAGGCAGCAGAGTGGGAAAAGTGCTGTCCCAGGCCTCCTGGACAATTCTGGGCAAGTCACAGCATTTCCCTTGCACCCCATTCCTTATACATGTAAGATTTTACAACGTAAAATGCTCCTTTTGGCTCAATATTTCTAAAATAATATTTTCAAAAATGATACGTAATACTCAAGTGGTATTAAAATTTTACCCTATTGACTACCATGTTGTTTGAAGGAAAAATGAGGCCAGTGCATATTCCTCATTCATGCTTTTGTTCATTCCCCATCTATTTAAAGCCTTCTGTGTGCCTGCTGGGCCCGGTTACTGGTTACCTTTTCCCTTCATAAATCCGTAGGTGATTAGCTTTGAGCAAGCGTCTGGTGGTACCTCACTTTATCTGCTGGCATTTCTTTTTCTGTTACTTAAACAAACTGACCAATTATGGACTAATATCAGAGTTTCTCCAGTGAAATAAAAAAGTATCTGGCTTTTGCCAACTTTTCTCTAGAGATACCCTGACAAATTCACTACATTTATCACTATTCACAGAAAGATCATTGCCTTCTAGCAAAAGTGAGTGCTTCTGAGTTCTCTCAGTTGACAGCATCAGAAAGGGTTACATTTGGGTTGATTCAGTCAGGTGAAGGCTCATCCCTATCCAAGAGATTCAATTAGGTAAAGTAAGGACGCGTGTGATCCCCATGGATAAATGGCTAAATGATAGGAACATAGAGGTTGGTATAAGATTTCCTGGTCACACAAGCTACCTTTGATTTCCAGAGGAGTTTAAAAAACCCAAACCTAAACCCAAAAGCTACTCATCCTGTATACTTTTCCATGTTATTCTTTGACCACATGCTTTGAGGAATACAATAAAGTCTCTTGTGTCCTGAAAGGAAATCATCCTGGCAAATACACACGGCCTAAATCTGACCGGACAAAAGAGAGAAGAGGGAGAAAGAAAGGAGAGAGAAGGTAACTCCAGAGCGTGTTTTTTGTAGGCCTCTCCTAATAGCTGACTCTGATCCATGTTAGAGCTGCTTTCTCTTTCACAAAACTTCGGGTGCGGGCAATAATGCTTACAATGTCTGTTTTTGCACTTTCTAAGTCAAGTGTAAAATTCCAGACTTCTTCAATTGGACCCTACGGTAGTTCTTGACGCAACAGCCTGGGACCCAGTGAGTCAGCAGGGGGAGCAGTTCTCCACACCACAGTTTCTGGATGAGACCTCAGGGCACTACAAAAATCTGCAGCGCCTCTGCACTTCTCTTAAACAGCAAAGCAAAAAAAAAAAAAAGTTTCTTCACACATCTTACTATTCAGTATGTGCCTTGCCGACAAGGTTACCCCAGAGCAGCTCTGTAATCCTTCACTGAAATAGGCTTTATTGATTGCTCTGGTCTATTGTTCTCTTTTCAAGTCCCCCAAGTTCAAGTTCATCCTGGTGTTACATCATGTCTGGTTGCTAAGAGCAACCAGACAGACCCAGACGTGACTATCATTAGCAAGAAACCCTCTGCTCTCCTCCCACCAACCTTCCAGTGGTTCTGACGTAGCAGGCCCACTGCAAACACATTGAAGTATTTATTCTGCCTAATTTATGACCTACACAGCAAGCGAGACCCCCACTCCAAAAACCAACACTGTTGTATATTTAATTAATCTGTCTTTCTCTAGCACTTGGGAAAGTTAGACAAAGGACTAATTATTGTGTTTCACTCTCCACACTTTTGGGGGGTGAATATTTGCATGGGAAAGAAGACTACAGGCCCAGCATCAGGGCCCCCCTCCTCTTTTTCTTTTTGCCCTATTGACATTTCATGAAATACTTTAGCTGCTTAAGGGAATTAGAAAAAAAAATGCGATGTGAATGTTACTCCTTCTGAGTTGGTATTCAGTAACACAAATCAACTCATGACATGTTTAAATTTAAATGCTAACCACACACTCTCAGAGTTACTTTAAAGGTTAGTTTTTAATCAATAGAAGTTGCTGACTCCGGGTTTTTGAGCTGCGCACTGCAACTCTTGGGCTTTTGTCTAACGTTAAAGCTTTCAAACTTTTTTTTTTTCCTTGAGATGATTTTAGCAATGATTTGCAGACACAGAAGGCTATTGTGCTCTGACCAGCAACATGTCAATAGAGGAGCAGAGCTGCCCTGTGGTGGGGTGTCAATATGACTCCTGAAGGCAGAGGTTGGGGGTCTTTAATAACCCGTGAAAAAACCTTAATTAACCCTTTCAGGCCCAAACCAAAACCTATTCTTACACTTTTTCACTCCTATAATTTGACCATTAGTACTTATTTCAACATCACACTAATCTTCATGACAATTAACCCGGCTACTTGACCAAGGGTTTCCAGAATGGGAAGTTGGTTAGGGGAACCACACAGGGAATTTTTTTTTTTTTTGAATGAAGTCTCAGTGATTAAATCATTTGTTTGCTGAGATGCCAGATAAACAGTTCTGATAATAATAATTTTTTTAAAAAATCATCCATTTCACTAAATTTTCTCATGATCAGTTTGTAATTGAAGATGCTCATAATCCCATTATGATGAGTGTGATAATCACACATGTAGTAGCCAACTGATTTCTATAAACTTCCAGGAACCGCTAATAACACCAGATGGACAAGATAATATTTGGAAAAGCCCATTTTTCTCTTGTGATGTTTTCTCATAATTTCTATTATGTAAGCAAGCACAAGTTTCAAAACATTAATGGAAGAAGGATTCTGCATATTTTCTTCTTGGGCCATACAGGAAAAACATAAAAGAAATCTGAGTCTATGAAATTGTTGGGGTTGAATAGCAAATCACTGGGGAAATGTTGACACATTAAACAAAATCTATTTATGGACAGTCAAAAAACCGTCTTCAGACATTTACTGACATAAGCTTAGGTTTCATATGGTTTCTGCCTTCATACTTTATAGCCCCTTAACCTAACCTACTTACTGTATCCAAATGGACTACAAAGGAATCTCTGTCCCTTATCTGCAGTGAGTGGCACTATTACAATACAATATAGGATGATGTTATCTTGATACATTTACATTAAGGAAGTAAACACAAAGCTTTGATCTATTTTTTTGCTCAGGAACTTTCAGCTACAGTTGTTTTGGAGGTCCATAAATCCACACTCCTACAAAGGCTCCAGTTGCGTAAAATTAGTCAGTTATATTCACAACGTCCAAAGTTTGGGATGTTCTGAGGGGGAGGGGAGAAGGAAGGGGGTAATTGTCCTCTTCCAGTGTTCAAGGTGAAACATCAAAAGAAATCTGCAGTCCAGGACAAGAGCTCAGCTTTCCTTTTCTCCAGTCAAATGAAGAAGTAATCTCATCAGGTTGGAAAGTGCTGACTAAGGATTTAATAAAGTGCCTGCAGATGTGGCGTCTCTAAGGTATTCAACTCATGTAATGCAAAACAGCTCCACACTGAATGTGCTTATAAAATTTCATTTAACCATTGCAACGCGACTTTTTTTTTCTCTCTCACAGTTCTCTAAGGAGTTTTATCACACTTCCCACCCCTTAATTTACAGCTCCATGAAAGTTGGAAACCCATTCTGCTGGGATTCGGGAATACTCACAGTAGTCAGGTTTTATGAACCATAAACAATATCTATCTGACTGCATCCTAAACAGGAAGCCTGAAATGGCAGGAGGTACCTTTGACGGTGCCAATCTGTTCTGTTTCTTATGCCTCATGGAAAGTACTCAGAAAACAGAGACCATCTTCCAAAATCTGGTCATGAGGCTGCCGAAGACAATGGCTGGTGAAGGCAATGGACCCACCTCCTTAGCTCACAACGATTGTTCTAATATGTATAACAAGTTTCTAAAGAGCCTTGTTATATTCTCTTTTCACTAAGAAGGCAGGATGCACATGCTAGAGACAGAAAGAAAAATGTCTGTTTGAGACAGTTATATTTTACTTTAACCAAAAAAAAGGAGGAGAGGGTGCTGGGGGTGGGTGGCAGGGAGGGCAGGACAGACTGACGCAGCAGAATCTGTTTTTCAAATTCAAAAGTTAAACAAAAGGCCTCAAGGGCAAAGTTTAACACTGCGGAAGGAGGTTGTTAATGTGGAATCCAGAACTGGGTGTGACACTTGGCTTTCTTCTCCAGGCCAGGTGGGTTACTTAAGGACACTCACACACAGAAAATGGAAACATGCAAATACAGGGACGCCTCTCACCCCTCATAGTCAACCCCTTAGCAGCCCCCAAAGAGGACTCGGCCAACCCAGAAACCAATACCGAGTGAGCTGCTGTCACCGATTTGCATTCTTTCTTGAGGAGATGTTGCTGGGTCACACTAATCCAGTTAGTCATTTTTGGCTTCCTGCTCTTGTTTAGATGAATTAAAGCCCACTGTTTGGCCAAAATGAATTGTCCTTGGCAAATCAGCCCGAAGCCTGGTAGCCCCTTTTCCCCATTCCTATACAATGGAAGCGGGCAGGGCTCTGAGTGCACCTCTAGCTTCATACATTACTGAAAACCCTTTGGGAGCATTTATTCATTTATTCAATAAGCACTAAGGGTGCTAGGTGCTATGTATGCTAGGTTCTGGGTATATAATGAATAAAATAAATAATGTCCCTGCCCTTAAGGACTTTATTTTCTAGCAGGAAGAAGGGGCTGGATTTTAGACTTCTATACCCTTCATGATACTGGGTACCTTACTTTTCTCAATGTAGGATCTTCACGAACATATGTCAACAGATGAGGCTGAGTATCCAGGGTCCCAAGGACCCAGGATTGAGTCCTGCTTTTTCCATTGACTAGTTGTGTGACCACAAGTAAGCCAGTCCCTGTCCTTGGGACGACAGAGGATTGTCAGGACCATTCTGCATTACATACGAGGAAAACAGTGATTTATACTGGTTTCTTCTGAACAGGGTGACATGCTGTACGCAGGTGTTAGTTACTGGTATTTCCAGCCTTGGGCTTTGATCTCTGTAGTCATTTTTCTTGTCTGATTTTATTTTGTTAATTAAAGAAAGCCTGTTTTCAATAACTCTAAACCAAGACTTGTTTATTGTACAGGAAACTATTAAAACAGTAATGGGCCGTGATTGGTCCCGCTTACCTTTGTAGCCTTATCTTTTCACCACTTGTACTCAACGCTTGTGCTATGTTAAACTTCTTCCAGATCCCCCAATGCCAAATGCCTTCTCCCTGCTGGGACTTGGCACAGGCTGGACCTCTCTCCTTGGCTTTGCTAACACTTGCTAGTCCTTGGGTTCTAAGATTAGATGTCCCTTCTCCTGAGGAGCCTTTCTTGGGGCCTTTCCCCCAGGGTTCACCTCCATGACAGTCACTGAACTGTAATTACCTGCTGTCTTCCCAAGAAAACTGACTATCTTCTCAGGTGTGGCATCCCCAGTGTCTTGCCCAGTGGCTAAAAGAGTAGGTACTTTATTAAATACTGTTAAATAAAGTAAGGAAGGGAGAACAAGCTGTATGCAAGTCTCCCAAAGCTTGGAGTCAAGAGCAAGGCACCTAGATGGATGACTTCTAGCATGCTCATGCCACATGTCCATGTCTCCCAAAATGACAGACACTTTCCCTCAAGGGACACAAGTCTCCACAAGTTGCTCCAGGCAGTTCCAACTCAAGAGCTGTTGCAACGGGGCCAACTGCGGCCAACTGCGTCAGTAGCATGTGCAATAGTTTTGTAACGTGGACGGCTGCCTACTTACTACAAGCACAGTGGAGTTGTCCAAACCACTGATCCCTGGAGAATGACTGTGCTGCTCCCGGCCAAGACCTCCGTTTTGGTTCAAACCTCAAGATGGGAAAACACTAATCTTTTTACCCAATAAGCCATCTAGTACCTCCAAACCTTGAGAGTACATTCACAATCCAATTATTCTGACTGTTGTTCCAAAGTCTGAATATTTCACCAGATTTCAGCTTGCCCTAGTGTCTCTCTTACCATCAAGTGCATTTTTTTTGGTCTCCTTTTATATTTTCATCAAGTAATCTTTTACCTCATGCAATCAAAGACTTCTGGATTAAAAATTGCACTCTGGCCCACTTGCATTTGCTCTGAAGACTTACTGGAGGGCTGTGTGCACAGTGGTAAGACCCAGGGCTCTGGAGATCGGATGACAAAAATCCTGGCACAGCTGTGTACTAGTCAAATGATCTTAGGTAAGTTAGCACCTCTGAGTCTCAGTTTTAGACTCCAGGAAATGGGAATAACTTTTCTCAGTTTTTGTGGGGATTAAATGCCTGGCTAGGGGCAAGTACAGAAAGAAAACCAGGAAGGCAGGGTAGATGGATTCACTAACTATAAAAGGTGTCCGGGGCCTTATGATCCACGTGAGACCTAGAGTTCCCCAGAAAAACAACTGCTCTACAAGGCAGCTTTCTCTTATTTAATGATATAATTTCTTACTTAAAAGTAGCAGCTGTGTCAGTTCCATTTCCCCAGTTGCAAGAGAAAGTTCTTGAGAAAATAAAAATCTGTCTTTAATTGCAGTATTAAAATCAGAGCGGCGAAACCAACAACACAAAAGGAATTGGCTCAAGTTTATGAAAGGCATTTGGGCCCTTGCCTTGCAAGGCTAAACTGCACGCCTTGGAGGTTGGGGGTGAAGGGGGAAGGGGAGGAAGGGAGGGAGTAGTCAGGCAACCAAGTGGGACAGAAACAATCCTATTTTGGTTTTTGTTAGCGAATGGCATACTACATAGATCAGAGACTTCTTATAAAATACAAACCCCCACTGTACACAAAGCACAGGAAAATGTGAGGAAAAAAGGGAAAAACTAAAAGCAGCTTAGGGTGTGTTAACGCTGCTATTCTGTCAGCTTAAAGAGTATTTTATGCTTGATCAACAGCTCTTTTTTATTGTGCTTTTCTTTCATTCATTCAAGACATCAAAGCCGGGCACCACCAGCGTACCTGCCCTTCTGGAGCCGCTTATGAGGGGGTTCTAATGAAGCACGACTCTGGGAGCCGGAGACCCCCGTGGACACGGCAGTTCAAAGGGAATATTTCAACAATGATTACATTTTGTAAATCTTTTTATGAAAGAGACAGCTTATTTCCTGCTTTTTCATGAAAAATAGATTCTATCCATTAAAGTGAGTCCGCGCCACGGAAGCTGCTTGAGATCTGAGGTGCGGCGTGGAGATTAAGGGGACAATGACCCAATGAAATTGTCCAGAGTTCCTGTCTATGTGGTCATGATGGCACTGCCGGATCTTCTGGGCGGAGTCCAGACAGTGCGCTGGAAATGCAGTGACGACGGTGTTTTGCGGCTTCATTTTTCAACTCGGGCCTTGTGTGTATTATCTGTTCTTTTGTATTATTGATTCTACAAAGTCCAACAAATATCAGAAGACAGGCCACCCTTTCTACCACACAAGAGCAAGATGAAAGATTTAAGTTACAAATTCATTAAATGCGGTATTTTAATGCCCCGAAATGGGACAAACCCTTTTCCATATGGGAAGTTAGCCATAAAAAAAGCTGGCTGTGGTCTGAAGACACAATACAGGCTTTTATTATTGGCTAATGTCTGCCCCAAAGGCAAAAAATAAAGAAGCAGCATAGCTTTTTGTAATTTTTGATTTTCACGTTAAAATAATCTTTTCGCTAGCCTTTTTTTTTTTTTTTTTTTTTGTGGCTGGGGGGAGTTGAGGAGAGAGGGGAGGGAAGGGAATATGATTTCCTGGGGAGCTATGAGATGAAAAAAATGTATGTTTTCTACACATCAGATTCCAATTTTAATTAAATGCCTGTTGTCTAACAAGTACAGACAGTCACACTTGGGGTTGGCCCAATGGTGGCCCAGGGAGGTAACCTTTCTTGTTTAAAAAGAGAGGCGTGGGAGTGGAGGTCGGAGCTCAGCGGAGCGTGGCCACATTATAATAATCATTCCACCACGTGCTTCCTCCCTCTTGCTCTTCCCAAACATGACTCAGGTTCACAGCCAATCGATCAGAGAGATTTTACCATTTGGATTGTGCAGGTAGATAAAGTCCAGTAAGGGGGAAAATAACATTAAAGTAAAAAGTCCAGTTATTTCAAAAATTCTCCCAGACACATCCTGCAACAGAATGCCAGAAGATCTGGCCCTTTGCCAGGAACTAATTCCCAAACTAACCTTTCCAGCCAAGAAGCCCTTCAGACACTGGATAGCATCTGCCACCTTTGGACTTCTCCCCCACAGCAGGTGCCTCCACGCATGCCCTGAGCACAGGTCCACTTCTGACCTCTTCAATCCTCGTCTGTTCACTGTTCTCAGTCCTTCCTCCTTTCCTTTCTAGTCCCATTTCCCACCTCCTCCCCCACCTCAGCTCAGTGCCTCCCTCCCTCTCCATCTGTGTCTCCCCCCCAAGGAATCAGGGTAGACCCTACTCTGTCAAAGGCTGTGCAGACCAACGGTCCTTCCTACTCCACTTGCCAGATTATGCAAGAAGTAAGGAAGGAGGCGCTGAGCTGCAAACCACAACCGCCCTGCTTAGCAGCTGGAATTGAAGGCTTCTGAAGTGAGCCAAAGAAATGAGGCGTAGAGACAGAATTTGGACAGAATGCAGAGGAAGTTGTAGCATCTTAGTTTTCAGATTCATGAGAAAAGAGAGTGAGAGTACAGGGAGATGCCACTGAGCCCTGGACTGTGAGTCAGGGGCCCTGGTTTATGTCCCAGCTCAATCACTGACTGGCTATGGGACCTGGGGACTGCACAAGACCTCTCTGATTATACTACAAGATCCCATTCTTATACCTTTGTGTAGCGTCCAGGAACACCTGCTTCTAGATGTTGCTGGTTCCAGGAGTCATCTTTTTCTCATTCACAGTATAGATGTGATATTGGCAGAGGTAAAATTGTTCCTATTGCTGAGTGAGGTCACAGCGAGCTTGACCATGGAAAAAGTCAGATCATGGGGTCAGAGACCTACATCCTAGTCTGTGTGATGTCAGGGGTCCACCTTAGCTTTTCTGCAAAACAGGCCTCAGTGTACCAGTTATCACAGTATTAGGGGGAGGAAATAAAGACACAAAATGATTTTGAAACATTGGCCTAAAATATAACAGCAACATTATGGAAGGCACTGATGTGATCTAGATGGGGGGGTTGTGTGTGTGTGTGTCAGGATTTCATCTGAGCCAACAACCCTGGATAAAATGGAATGGTTTCCTGAGTGCAGTCAAAGCTCTATGTGACATTCCCAAAAGCCCAAACTGGGAACCAGTGAACAATGCTTTCCTCCTCCTTGTGAGAATGTGGTAGGATTTAGGGTTTTATGGCAACAAAACTTGTCTTTGTTAAGACGTGACTTGCAAAACAAACCCACATGGGGGAGTTTGCAGTTTCAAATGACAGTATTTTTTTTTTTTTATGCTGAAACAGCAAATGCTTTTTATGTTCAGATTTATTTCCTTCTAAATTTGTAGATTAAATTTACAACTGAGCAATATTCATTGCTACAAACAATTAGATTCTTCCTGAATATTTCCAGGGGAGGTGAGTAGGAAGTTTCTTGATAGAGTGGGGTTGGGAACTGGTGCAAGGTGACAGTCCCGCAGCACTGACAGTCTATGTGAGGGACCTTATCAATAATTTGGACATGTAAGTAACCTATGTGATTGGCAGAGCTACCTGCCTTCCCTGTGAAGGATCTATCATTGGAGAGGTAGTATCATCCTAGCACAGAAAATTTAATTTATTTTTACCTCTTTAGTAATGACTTTCAAGATAGAGGATATCTCATAAGCAAAGATTGTTGAAGACTGATTCAAGAATGTGTTTTATAAAATCGAGCATGCAAACAAAATCATTCTCATTTTGTTTTCTGATAAATTCTATTTGGTAGTTCTCTACCAGTAACTGCGATTTAGGAACAAACTCAGAACAGACACACACACACACACACAAACAGTTTGGAACAGTCATATATTAATACCTCTACTATCACTTTGTTATCAATTAATAAAACAAATTACAGATTGCATGACTGTTATATGTTTATTGGCTCCTTAAATATCCTTTTCTCTTGTTAAACTGCCATATGGATAGGAGATCCCATTATTTATTTTGCAAGAATGGTGGTAAGTTCAAATGATAGATATTCACTTCCATTCTCATTCTGCAATCACAAAAATCTTGCAGACATGCCAATTTGTGCCATTCTAGAAGACGGTTCAATTAAAAAATACTTTAAGATTTTTCTTTCTTTTTAAGAAGTGAATTGTCTGGGCTAAAATATGACTTCCTGTTTACTGCATCAGTCTTTCTGTATTGTTCTCCAGGAACATGTTTATGAGTTCAAGTTCAGGTTTAAACTAAATAAAACACTCCTCAGGAGTTTATAACTGAGCCTCATTTACATGTGCTCCCTCTGAACTCTGCCGGCCTCAGTATGCTAGTTTCCAAGGCTTGGTGAAGGAATGTTTTACAGTTGGAATCTGTACTGCTTTCTCAGGCATTTCAGACTCAGAGGCTGGGCAGCACCAAGCTTTAGTTAGTATTAAAAGTTTCCTTAGATCTACTGTAGAGGCAAGGAAAGAGAGAAAGAAAGGCAGAGCAGGAGCCAAGAGAACTGGATCTACTTAATTTCCCCATAGGGCGTTCAGGTTCACATTACAGTTCAAAGGTGAGGAATGGATTCTGGATGTATATTCCAGGATTTCACAGCCATGACTTCAAATTTCTCTGCAATTATTTTCAGCCTTTTGTGGAAATGGTCAACGTACATTTACTCTTTTCAAATATAAAAGCTAGGGTTTGCTTAAATTTTTTTTTCTGCCTTGAAAATGAAGTTAAAAAGCATTATGAAGAGAAAGGTCCCCAACTCAAAAGAGATCCCATATTATGTTTACCAAAAAACCTAAGGTTTTTGAGGTCAAAAAGATCTCCGGGATTTTCCAGACACTAAAATACCAGAGGGGAAGAAATGGTTATTTCTGGGTTAGAACCAGGAAGAGCTGAAATAGGGATTCTGAGATCCTCAGAGAGAACCATTCTGGAGAGAGCTGATTTCCTGGCTCACTGAAGTTAAGACTCAATCTTGCTGCTGAGCAAGGGTCCTGGAGTTCAGAGAAAGCAGCCATCGCCTTTACGGACAGAAATGGAAAGGGAGAGGGAGAAAGAGGTCCAGAGACTCTGCCTCTCAACTTCTCTCTGAGTTTATCAAGCAAGAAAGTGGGTATAGCAGTAATAAGTCAATGATGCTAATAGTAATTGTTACCACTGGGCAATGCCCAAGAGTTACTTTGTAACGTGTTCTTATACTGGAGCAGTTCTTCCCTGATAGGTGAGCATACCCACCAAAATTGTAGGTCATGGCATTCTCAGTACCCCAGGTTCAGCAGCTGCAATCCTGCAGAGTGGTGTGTGATGAGTCAGACAAATATTAATAATTAAAGCATTAAGCACTGCTCTGGGGGGGTTCACAGAAGCAGCTCCACGGCAGAGGGTTGATAGACTAGGAGTCTGGGGTGAATGTGGACTCAGTTTACACTTCTGTTAAGAATGGAGTATGTCCACCTTCCTGGCATCGTGGTTGTGAGGGTGAAAGGAACTTATATGAAAGCGTTTTGTCTCCTAACTGAACTGTAATTACAGTTTCAGGAGGGCAGAGCTGACACTCTTTTTTGGAGTTAGGGTGGGGGGATTCCTTTCTGTCTTGGGAAGACAAAAACCTCATCCTTATGTGCTAGCTCAAGGTCTTTTCTTGGCCTAGTGCAGTAATGGGCAGTTACTTTTCTTGGATAAGTACAATAACAGCACGAGGACACTGCCCGTATGCTAGGCTTCTACTCTTTTCTCTCAATCCCCTGAGCTCAGCCTAGTCAATGCTGAAAAACATTAAGGGCGTTCTAAAACCAAATTAAATGTGAATATGCTTCCAAATAAAACCCTTTGCTATGAAAATTAGAAGTTGCTTTTACTGGATCAGAAGCTGAATAAAAGTGAAATCCACCTAGATGATTTTATGCAGAAATGGATGGTAAAATTAGTTTCTTTGGGGGTAGCAGTTACTTACATAATTGTATGGAATTGGGGATCACCACTCTTAAGAGTTCCCCAGCCTTTGACCAGGACTGATTAGCCAATTCGCAGAAAGATGATAATTTGCATATGAAATAATCTCCACATTGGTCAGTCAACCCCAAATGACTGAGAATCATATGTTCTTTCCTAGTTCTTGTTTCTCTTCCTTCTTTTTCAAAAATATCGTTCAAATGTTGGTTCATTCCCCATTGCCCTTTGGCTCTGCCAATAAGGGTTGCTATAGGAAACCTATTAAACATAACTGCCAATTTTTTTAAAAGCAACTCTGGCAAAATGGTGAATGGGGGGAATCTGAAACTCAAAATGGTTTGCAGATTTTCCTGAGGATTTAATTTATCCATGTGGATCCTAATTGTTTTGAAGACAAAATAATTTGATAGTTGATTTAGTAGTTGGTAGTTCAAAAAGTTTTACATTTGTTAATGTGTGGGTAGGTAGATTCAGATCTAATATTATTTGATTTATGCTGACGCTTCTGATAAAACAGTCGTTTCATCCTTTCGTAATTTTTTTTTCAGAAACAGAGGGCACTAAATTTGGAAACATGTTCCCTTGATCAAACCGTATAGAAGGTATGGGATGAAGAGGGCAAGCTGTTTCCTGGAATCACATCAGGCACGTGGAGGAGCAGCCCTTAGTGTTAGTTATTCAGTGTTTGGGATTCCTCATCTTACTTCCGCACCTGAATTCTGTGCCTGGTTCCTCTCAAAGCAAGCAGCCAGGAAGGGGTACGAGGGACAGTCCAGATTGGCCAGTGTTGACCCCAGGGCTGAGAAGCATTAGTGAATTCCATGAGGAGTTTCATCTCGCAGTTCTTGGTTTACAAAGGTCACTGTGCTGCAAGGCCCAGGGGACGAGCCAAGCGAACAGCCTTCCTGGAAGACGGCGGGTGTGGGGGACCAGGGAACAATGATGCAATGAGGAGGGTGGTGTGAAGAGAGTTTGGTACATCTTTACACTTTGACAGGAAAAAATATTTGGGAAAAGGCCAACTATGAGATACTGCATGGCCCCAGCCGAATGGTAATGATGTAACAAAGAGCGACACTCTGCACCATCCAGATACCACAGAGAACAACTGGCAGATATTAAAATCATTAGAAGACGTGAAATTATACCTCTCACTGCTTCATTATCACTATATTTCATAATATTTGTCTAGAAAGGCACACAAAGCCTATCAGGTTAAATTAATCCTAATGATCAATTTTAGTTTTATTCTAATTAAACAATTTCAATTTAATTAATGCAAGCACAGAAATTAGTCAAAATTACAAATGTAAATGTTGAACTTTAAATCAAAGGTCCTCCCTACTCCCTGCCTCATGGAGGAGCACTTTAAAGTGTTTGCCTTTAAAGGTAGATGGGAATTTTGACCTTTGTCTGTACTGTGAAGGAGAGAAGATAGAAACATGTACAACAAAAGGCTACCCAGGAGCACAGACAGAAGCACGGGTTTTGCACACACACACACACACACACACACACACACACACACACCCCTGCTGCGTGGGAGTCTATGAAGGTAAATTCTGCAAGGTGAACTTTTGAATTACACGCTTTTGTTCCTCAGCATTCCAATGTATTTGGATCTGTCTAATGGATATTGGGCTTTTATAAAACACCTTTGTAAAACAGACACCATGTACCCATTTCCTAAGCCACATACCAAACCACCCATCCCTTCCCTCCCTGGTGTCAGATACCTGCATCTCAGTCCTGCTCTGCCTCTGATTAGCTTTGTGGCCTTGCAAGCTGTTTCACTTCCCCGGGCTTTGGCCCCCTTATTTGGAGGTGCTACTTTATTAAGATGACATGCACTGTATTCCAAAATACACTTAAAGTCATATGTGAAAACAGTGGGGTCTAGAGTAGATAATCTCTAAGGAAATCACCAGCTTCAGTGTTTCATATTTCCATAACTTTGAAAAATACTGGCATCTTAAAATGGATTTGAAAATGGTACAGGGCACATGTGTCTGAGTCATCTTAGAAAGACATTTAAATAGCCTTTCTTCCTTCTTCATAAAAATCCAAAGTAGATGGAATCCAGAGCTCTAAAAATTTGAGGAAAAAAAGAACCTGGCAAAATGGACTTTTTGTCCTTAAAAAAAGGGAGGGGGTAGGTGCAAAAATCTGAAATAGAAAAAAAAAAAAACCACAATAAAGAGAAATAGGTGCTCATTTTTTTGTATTTAAAAACTTGTACTGGTGAATCATACTTAACAACAGGTCTGCAGTGCCACCGAGTCTTGGTCTTAGAAGAGTGTTCCATGTTATCACTCTAATCCATAAGACAGCCTCAACTTCTTTTCCCAAAAGGAGGCCTTCATCCATTATCCTCCATCTTGACTTGTTTTCAACTGCAGATGAGAATTATCTGATAGCAATCAATTCACTATGACTGTTTGGGGACATTATAGAACAGCAGAGCAATTTAATAATATAGTTGATTAGTGTAATAATCATTATTAAATTTAATAATGATAGTGGGATTCCCCTTACCTTGGTTAATGATCATGGACAATTCATTTCTTGACTGCTAGTGGTAGAAATGGTTTTTGAAATATTAACTTCTGCCCCATGGGAATGACACTTAGCCCATCACATTTAATTTTTGACCTTCACTGAACAGCACGATCCTAATCCCTTGATTTTATAATCTTAACTAGGAAACATTAAAATATGGATTGACTCCAGTTGGCAGGAATCTTTATGTTCTTTTCACTAAAAAAGCTATAAATTCAATGGCTGACCTTTTATTTCCAGGTCACAAATGACACCCACTCAAGTTTTGTCCGTTCACATAGGATTTATGTTAGGGTCTACAGGTATAAGCCATGAAAGTTGAACTTTAATGAAATGTCTTTCAAAGATGTGCACTTAACCAAAAATTTCTCACAAAAAATTAGCAGGTGGCCTTTTAAAAACAGCCATTATATCCTCAAGTTCATTGCTGGCCTCCACTAAATCTATTTTTCACTGGTAGTAAGTTTCTTCTAATATCATTTTTCGGGGGGTACAAATGATGTTTGTGTTTGGGATGACAATAATACCATAGTTCCCAATTTAGGTTTCTAAACTGAAAGATTTCTGAAATTTTCTCTTTACCATCACCACAATTCATCTATCTCCAGTTGAAAAATGTTCCTTGTCCTTTTTCACAAAATCAATTGTATTGATGGGTGGCATTCTGTGTTGTCAATCAGGGAAATGTGATTTGATGGGACCCCAAAGCAGTGAGATAAGGAAAGGAATACCAAACCTGCTCAGGTCCACACCATTGGAGTGAGATCAATGCTTCCCATAATACTCATCCTGTCATGGAGCACCCTAACTGTCACAATTAATAATGTAGAAGGAGCTGATTAACTTAAGTAAAGTGCTCTCTGCTGTGTAAACACATAAAGATCTATGAGGCAAAAAAAGCGGAGGGGGGCGGTGAGCACCAGGAAAGAACAAAACGTCATTTTTATTTTTCATGTGTACACGTTCTCATTTTCCATTCTTCTCTTGTAACAATTACTGTACCAGCCACTCTGACAGAGTCAATACATTGATCTGGATGTTGACGCAGCAGCAAGGCAGACTAATCTGATCCACCATTATCTGCAATGGAGAGTGTGGGGGTTTGGGGGTGCACTTAGGTAACAGAGGGCAAAGGGGAAGAAGTCAATAAAGGCAAGCAGGCATTGCTCCAGATAGGTAATTAATGCTCTGTGTGCTGCTTCTGGGACAGACAGTTGCATATGTGGCAGGCGTGTGTGTGTGTGTGTGTGTGTGTGTGTGTGTGTGTGTGTGTGTGTGTGTGTGTGTGCACGCTGAGAAGAGACAGAGAAAACGAAGCCTTCACCTTGGCTAAAGGATGCAGCCTAAGTAATACCGTATGCACCACTTATTTAAGTCCCTGCGGTATTTCAGTCACTCACACCAATCTGCAATTCAATGAGGATCACCACCCCATTAGAACTAATCATGTCAGCTGTGTATCTGACAAAATAAACATTCAGAAACTGTGCTCCTAGGTTCAGAACTTGTTTTTACACTGGGATTTTTTTCCCTTTCCTTCCCTCATCCAGCATAAAGTTTAATTGTATTTTAATATGGAATTCTAAGATACATAGAGATTCTCCATATGGATTCCTCAGTGTATTTTTCTTTACAGTCAGAAACGGCTGCTGTTAGCTGAGCTTTCACCTGGTCCTTGGGAGCATGCTAAGTATGTTCTTAATAAATAAATATCATTCTACTGGCTAATGAGAGAATTAATGGCACAACTTATGGAAAACGGACGTGCGAGGATGGGGCGAGAAGAGACTCAGTTCAGGGAGAAAATTACTGGATTATCTCTGGGGTTCTTGCCATATTAATATTTCTACGTTTCTTCTTTACAATCACAGGTCCCTCGCCCTAAAGATAAATGCGAGGCACTCTGCCTTAACGCCAGTGCTCTCAGAGGTTCGATCCTAAGGGGTGCGGAAGCAGCGGCACACGTTGGCTTTCCAGGTGTCAGGGCAGGATGCTGGGGGCTTTTATCCTACCCAGACTGAATCTTTCTAACACGCTTAGTGGAAAGCAGGAATTAATTTATACTTTTGTAAATGTGACATCTGGGGGTCAAAAAGACTAAAAATTACCCCAAGGTCACATGCTGAGATAAATCAAACTCAGGACTCTCTGGCTCCAAAGCTTGTATTTTTTCTACTCTATCATACTGTCCAGGAGAGGAGGGTACCTCATGACCATAGGTCTTAATTTTACTACTGCCCATAAAATCCTGTACCTAATGAGTATTAAACCAGGTGAGGCTGAGGTTTCTTCATATACAGAGATCTTACTGTGGCTGTCACCCGCTTCCCATCTCCCATAGAATCAAGTCCAAGTGCCTGATCTCTGGATAAAGGCATGCATTTATTCATGACTGGACCCTAGTCTCACCTCCCAGCCTCATTCTCAACATTGTCTGCCATTTCCTTTATACTGACAGATGTACCAGGTGGAACACAGTTGTCCAAACACACACCGCTGTTCCTTTGCATGTGCTGTTCCCCCTGCCTGCAATGGAGCCTTCTCTCCAAGTATGGCTTTCTCCTTCAAAACCAGCTTATATGTCTTCTCCTCTAGCATATCTTCCATTATCTCTGTGCTTCTCACCAGAGTTAATTACCTACTCCTCTTATAAAAGATACACATTTCAATTGTTTCACTTACCACACTTTAGTGTAATTTGTTTACTCTTCTCCCTAGAAGTCTGAGAGCAATGTATGGCAGGGTTTGGATCATATATGTGTGTAGCTCCCCTTCCAGGTTAGTATGGTGCCAGGAACATAGCAGGTGTTCAATAAATTCTGGCTCTTTCCCCTCCCTAAAATCAATCCCCCTGGCAAGTGGGATTAATGAGCTAGGAATCCAGGTATTCTGACTCCTAGTCAGTGTTTCTTCGACTGTACCACAATGCACAGGTCCCTGCTAAGGTCAAGTTCCCTGATGGCCCTGTCTATTGTCCTGCCCTGCCATCCCTCCAGCACCACGCCCTCCCCATAACACACAGACACATGGCCAGGACCAGTTGAAGGGGGATTATGCTTGCAAGGGGCAGAAACTGTATGCTATCAGGGCTGTCCTTAAATCTCCCTCAACTATTCAAGGCACCAGGGCGATATGCATCATATCCTACCCTTGGAGGGCAGCACTGGGTACTTATACATCATTAAGGCAGCGCTGGGAGAGCCTGAGGTCACAGCCTGGGCTGCATCCCCATTATCCGGACACATTCAGACTCCAGGGAAGGAGGGTGTGACAGTGAGGAACATAGGGCCAGGACAGCCTGTCCTTCCCCATGTCCCTGCTCCAACACAGGGATCCAGCTTATCACAAGCTCATGTGATTCATTAGTTAATGTGTAAAGCATTTGTAAAGTAAAAAGCCAATTAGAAGTGCTAAGTTATTTCATCTCTGCTGTAAAGTAAGCAAAGTGAAGCCTTAGGAAAAATTCTCATGCAAATATTTTGGGGAGGTGTGTGCCGTGGAATGTAATTCAATGAATAGACTCCATTGAAAGGGTATATCCCCCAAAACGAAAGCACCAATAAAAGAATGTGTCCAAGTCCTCGGTAAACAAACAGGAAGGTAAAAAGATGTTTGTGAGAAAAGTGGACAGGAAGATTCATTGAGGACTCACTTGAGATCTTCGATGAATCTCACGTTAGACAACAGGCTCTGGCCCTGAAACCAGAGTGTGTCAGTGGAATCTTCAAAGTCTTTGACTCATCAGAAGCCCTGGGAAAGCCTGTGTCTGAAAGGAACCCTGATACTGAATCCTCCCCTCATGTGAACAGTCATTGTTTAGAGCGCAGAAACTTTTGGTGAAGCAAATTTCTCGGGCATGGGATTTTCACGTGCAAGGGCTTTGTGGAAAGTGAGACCACCACCTGTATTGCATTCTCGCCTCAGAGTTCAGGCAGCAGGGCCAATCAACTCACTTTCCTGTTCTCTGAACTCTGTTGACTCAAGCTCAGCAAAACCAGGCTCTTTTCTTTTGCAAAGGAAGCATCTGGTTCCAAGTCATAAAAGAGAAACCCAGAACCTGTTGCTGACTCTCTGATAAGCCCCTGGGAGGGCACACAGGGGGCACTGTTTCACAGAGTGCCTCTGCAATCACAAAGGCACGCGTCCTCCAAATTGGCCTTTTCAGAGTCCAAGTTTACCCCAGAAGGTTGGCCCAGTCCCATGGGAGCTGGTCTGCACAAAACTCCAGCACTTCTGCCCAAATCCTAGACCTCAGACAGAAGGCTGAAAAGACATGATCAATACACATTCATATACACACAGCCTGTTTGTCTCCTGGACCCACACGGAGTGTGTGGAAGAAATGCACAGTAAGAAAACAAGCATTAAGAGAGACGGGAGTGCAACTACACAGGAGTTGAAAAGTGCATGAAACCTATCGGGGAATGGGAAAAAGGAGTACAACATCTACTGTTAACAGCCTAACCACTATCTATTGCCCTTCCTTCCTTGGGGCAATTTTGTTTAGTGAGCAAATGTGACCTGTCCTGGGTATAGGTCATGATTTGAGCCAATCAAGATAATCCTATTCTGGCTGGCTTTCCCAGCACCCTTTGCAGCTAAAGATTAAAACATGGCCCAGTTTTAGCCACAGTGAGACCTAAGCAGAAATTTTCTAGCAGGGTACGGGGGAGGAGTATAGCACGGCCTTTTCCCTGATACTATAAGAATCATGGAGTATGATATGGGTATGATGTCTGGAGCTGCAGCAGCCATTTTATAATCAGAGGCACCACGTGTGAGGATGTAAAGGCACCGTGGAAAGGATGTTAGAAAAAAAGAGCCTGGGCTCCTGCTGGCATCATGCAGCAGCTGAAACAATGCCAACAACCACTTGCTTACAGATTTCTTGTTATGTGAGAAAAATAACCCTGACTGGCTTAAACCAGATTAAGAAAACTTACTTGAGTTTTCTTCTAGGAGGTAGGTACTATTATTGCCTTCATTTCATACATGAGGAAACTAAATTTTCATGTGTAACATACCCAAGATCAGACAGACAAATGGCACACCCAGGCTGTGAAAACAGGTCTATTTTCTCTTGTTCCCCCAAAGAAGTCAGCCGATTACCAACTATATTTTCCTTAATACCCTGGAACTGCCACCGATCAGAGGCATCACTATCAAGGCCCATGTAAGGGCTAGACATTTTGATGGTATTTCTGCAGTTGACACTGTAGTTTTCTGACTTCCCTGCAAGGCTATCATCACACTGTGATCTGGCTCCTGTCAGTTCTCCACACCAACTCACAGCTTCTTTTTCCAACCTTCTCCCCCCACCCCCGCTTCCTTTTCTGTCCCCTTTTTCCCACAATCCCAAGGGCTAATTTAATGGATACCAGATTTTTAGTCCCTCCCCTTCTTCCTACATGAAATTCTAAAATATCCTGTGAACTCTCTCTCTTTTCTTCCCCTTCTCCATGGCCACCTTTCTCATTTTAATACTGGGGGGGAAAAAGGAAGCAAGAAAAGCAGCAGTATGTACCGAGCACCTACCGTGTCGCAGATAGGCACCTTAATTCTTACAACAATCATTGATTCACTTCAACTACGAAGCTTCCCCCAATCTTTCTGGAGCAAGGCAAAACCCAAACAAAAAGGGCTAAAAGAAAACCCAAACACATGTCTTAAAGGTGACGGAATTACTGAAGAATAAGAACTGAGAGAGAAAAAGGAGACCAGTATCTAGAACTGGGGGCTCTAACTTTGCCCAGAAGTGAAGTTTGTGGCCTAGGATGTCTAAAACGTGCTGCCAAATTAAAACTTGAAAGACAAAGACTCTGTTTATTGAAAAATTTATTTTAAGAGTGTCTCATAGCCTGTCAGTGAGTCAGCCGCCAAGTGTATGTGAAGAGAATGTGTCAAGAATTTGCAGGTTGGTGTGGGAGCTGGGGGAGCGGGGAGGATTCACTCCTCCCCGCAGCAGTGTGGAGGGAGGGGCGGCAGATTGCATGAGTAACTCATCCCTGCGAGGTGTTGCTTACTATCCAACACCTACTACTGGAGCTGAGAACAGAAGAGAAAAAATGACCAGGCACCACGCTGATTCAGGGACCTCCTTTCCCTTTAGTTCTGAGGGGTACATTCACTTCCTGCCAGTCCGCACTACTCTCAGAGATCGTCTCTCCCCTTCGGATGTCTCTTATTCCCAGGGGCATGGTTTAGCTTAAGGGGAGAAAGGGTGCACTCAGGCTGCTGAAGAATAGAGGTGCCCAATTTAATCAGGCTTTTGGGGTACTTTTAGAGCTGATGCTCAGTGAAATCCATAGGGTTATGATTTTGGGGGGGGTGTGCTTCCTACTTTGCTAGATGGTTGCTTTAGATGGAGCTTTTGGCACATAGGTTCTGCCCACAGAGTAGCACGTGCTGAAAGGCTCACACAAGTCCTTCCTTGACAGGACAAATGGAATCAGAAGTGGGTTAGTGTTGTCCTGGCTCCACCGTCTCCTAGCTATGTGTTTCTAGGAAAATCACTTCCCTTTTGGAACCCTTAGCCTTTTATCTGTATAATGGGGATGATGATAATAATAGCTCTGCTTACTTCAAAAGGTTACTCCTAAAATCAAATGAGAAAATACTTTGTAATCCAGAAAGTAAGAGTTTAGTTTTCAACCAAATAATGACAGCTATCATTCGTTGGGTGTTTAACTAGATATGAAACACTTACTTTTTCTATACTAACAGAATTTAAAACTCAAAACAATCACATGGAGAGTGTGTGCGTATGTATATATCTCTCACTATTTTATAGTAAAAAAAAAAATTAGGCTAGAAAAATTGAATTACCAAGAAAAAGAAAGAAATAAAGAAAAAAGACACCAACAAAAAAACAAATAAAACACACTTCTTCTATGTGATGGAATAAAGCTTCAACCAAGATCTGAAAATAAAGGCAGTGATTTTAGCTGCTCTGCTATCTGGTCTCTGCTAGCTGTTCTCACAGATGCAGGCTAATATCATTAGTAAAGGTCTTCTTCCCAGGCAGGATGAGAGAATGAGTTCAGTCTTACTTTTATAGACACAGGAACTAATAGGAAAGGGAAGGTCTTTGGAAGAACCAAGTTCAGCACAGTCCCACTGGACCCAGGGAGCACCGGGCCCACTTTCAAGGCTTCTGATTCCTCGATGTACGAGTATGGGTCAATCTTGGACCATCTTCAAGAGAAAATGGTCAGTAAACTTCCACTATAAACAATTAGGGATGTGGATGCTATCTGGGAGAAAGAGGAGTTTGAAAATGGACTGGTTCAAGTTTACTCTGCTGAAACTTCAGTTTTCTCATCTGTGAAATGGGGATAATAGCACCAACATTAGAGGGCTCTGGAGTATTGTATGGAGTGTAGGCACAGAACCTAGCATGTGTGGGCGCTACACAATACTAATTTGGCCAGTAAAACTTTTTAACTTTTCTCAAAGCCAGGAGAAAATGGAATTTTATCTGCCATTTCTCTCCAACCATGGGAGTTTTCAGCTGTGTGGGCTTGATACTGAAATGCTCAAATCCAATTCTAACTAGAAGGAGGGGACGGACAGGGAGATACGTTTTGTTTTTCTAAGGAAATCTGAGTTTCTTTCCTTTGTAACTCTCCAGCTGCTCCTTGAAATCCTGTGTGGTATCTAACCTTCTACAAGCAGGCAGCTTGTGTCAGGGTGGGCAAGAGGCAGAGAAAGTCTTCAGCTAATTGAAATGCAATCTCTTTGTTTTTTTTTTATTAGTACAGACAGGGGTCTTGCTCTTGCTCAGGCTGGTCTGGACCTCCTGAGCTCAAGGGATCCTCCCGCCTCGGCCTCCCAGAGTGCTAGGATTACAGGCGTGAGCCACCACGCCCGGCCCAAAATGCAATCTCAAGTGAGCAAGGTGTGGTGGGTAAAGACGTTACACCAGGAGGAGGCATTTCTTGGAAACGAGGGGTGAAGGGGTTACTGGCCGATCTGTCTGCTTCAGGAAAGGATTCTAATTTTATCTGCTTGGTCCAGAGAAGACAGAACTGAACATCTCTCTTATTAGGATAGGCTAAAATTTTATCTACTATCTGATTGGCAAAAAGCTATAATGTACAAGAACCATATCATCAGACCAGAGTTAGACAGGGACAGAAAAACTATCTAGCCTTTTCTGCCCTTTCTACTCTTTGAAAAACTCTTATCCCCAACTCTGTGGTCTTAAAGCCTCTTAGGCAAATCCTTATAGTACTGGTATCGCACTTCATTATTAATGCTGTTGTCATCAGTGCTATTATTTCTTTACATGTTTCCCCTTCTAGACTTTGAACAACTTGAGGAGAGTTGTCATTCCCTGCATTTTGTAGACGTTGAGACTATATTAAGCAATTAAGTACACATTAAATGACTGAAGAAGGGAACTTATGAAGAGTTTTGCAGATTGCCTAAGCTTTGGTTTCTTAGGCAGAGCTTCAGGAATATGACACATAGAATGGCAACAGATCAAAATGCTCTCCCACGTTCCTTGTGCACCCCCACCCAAGGCAGACAATGAGTGCCATGCCCACAATTTAGCGATGCAGGGACCTCTCCAGATCAGCTGGCTCCCAGCACAGTGAAGTGTGTGGCTTGTGCATACATTTGTAAATTTCATGAGGCAAAGGCAATCACACTGCTTGCAAGTCAGGCAGCTAAATGATTTATTAAGCAAAGGTTACAGCACCTGTGCCTTTTTGTCAACAAATCAGGCCTATGCCATACCAAGCGATTCTTCTAATAGCCCAAATGGTAATTTGGTTTTAAATAGCATTTCAGATACCACAATTCTGTTGATGCAGAACAGTGATAGATTTGGGTGGTAGGGAGGAAATGCCTGTTTTTAATATTGTTTGCCCTCATTTTTCATTTTAAAGAATTAGTCCTCATTGGAGTTCTGCAGGTTAAGCATTTTATTTGAACCTTCTGATTAAACTACAACCTGAATCAAAATGAGTCCTTTGCTCAATCCTCCTGCGTGGGAATTGGTATTTCTATTTATTACCTGATGATGAAATATTAACATTTTTCTTTAAATAAATGCCTCTTCTTAATGGCTCTCATTTTCAGGGCTTAGATTAAGTTATGGAATGCAATTGGAGTGCCCATTGGTGTTCTGCTATTTGAGACAATGGCGTGTTCCCTATTATTACATTATATCATTTGGTGGGTGTGCAGGGCACGTTAATAGTGTTTAAAGTGAAGTAAATACACTATGCCCCAGAGACTTTTCTATATGTTAATATCAGCTGTCATGGGATAATATTGAAAAATAAGAGATTCAGGGTGGAACGAGTGGTCATAGTTTCCTGGCATAGATGGGTGTTCTAAGGGCTGTAGGGAGGTGGCCACCTCTCATGTTAATGATCAGTTACAATATGCAGGAGGAGGAGGAAATTAGAGGCAAATGATAGCAGCACAGGTAGCAGACAAGTGAGGCAGAAGAACGGGACAGAAAACTCGGCAGCGATGTCTGAACAAAGCTGAAAGCGAGGGTGAGATATACAGTGCAATTGGAAGGCAGTTTGAAAGAAAACTAGCTCCAGGCATGGCTAAAGAGAAGGCAATTCTGCCTCAGTGAAGGGAGGAATTCTCTGGAGAAAAAAAATAGACTGGAAGGGAAGGAGGAGGAAAAATGGCTTTCAATTATCCATGTTATCTTTCCCTACCAATCATTACAGATGATGAATAGGTGCAATAAAAGCCAATATTCAATTTTTCCAATTTACATGGAAAGAAGGCCGTAATATATTGTTAAGGGGAAGAAACAGCAGGCTACCAAACAGTGTATATAATATGATCTCATTTTTTGCAATATATTTATATGCATAGAAACAGTCTGGATGGATTTATATAGAAATGTTAACAGTAGGACTACAAGTGATTTTTATTATTTTTCTCATCTGTATTTTCCACAATTAACATGTATCATGAATGTAATAAGAAAAAGTCATCATTTCTAAGCTTCCTTTTGCATCACTTAGATTCAATCAATGTGTACAGAGTACCCACTATGTGCTGGGCATGAGAATTAGTGCTTTTCTCAGCAGCCAGCACACAATTACAGCGGATTCTGTCGACAAGCAGTCTACTTTTACAGGATTTTAGACTCTTAGAGGTGAAAGGACCTTTAGAGCTTATTAAATGATTATATTTTAAAAATTTTGGCAAAATACACATAGCACAAAATTTACTATCTTAACCATTTTCAAATGTACGGTTCAGTGGTATTCAATACATTTACATTGTTGTGCAACCATCACCACCATCCATCTCCAGAATTCTTTTCATTTAGCAAAACTGAACTCTATACCCATTAAACACCAGCTCCCCATTCCTCCCTCCCCCCCCAAGCCCCTGGCAACCACCATTCTACCTTCTGTTTCTATGAATTTGACTACTTTAGGTACCTCACACAAGTAGAATTATACAGTATTTATTTTGTTGTGACTGGCTTATTTCACTTAGCATAATATCTTCAAGATTCATCCACGTTGTGGCATATGTCAGAATTTTCTTCCT
Source organism: Lemur catta (assembly GCF_020740605.2). Lineage (NCBI taxonomy): Eukaryota > Metazoa > Chordata > Mammalia > Primates > Lemuridae > Lemur > Lemur catta. Next base: position 79,774,954 of record NC_059130.1, read on the forward strand.
TTTTAAGAATGAATAATATTCCATTATTGCACATTTTGTTTATCCGTTCATCTGTCAATGGACACTTGGGTTGCTTCTACCTTTTGGCTATTGTGGAGAATGCTGTTACAAACATGAATATACAAATATCTCTCTGTGACCTTGCTTTTAATTCTTTTGGGTATATACTAATGATTAGATTTTAATACAGTCTCAGGGATAAACACAGGGAATACACCACTAGTATACCTGAGAACTGAGCGTCAGTCTTTGAATATCTCCAGAGAAAAGTGCTCACGAGCTCATGAGGCAGTACAGCATGCTGGTTCGAGAGTACTGGCCTTGGAGTCAGACAGAACTGGGTGCAAATTCTTGTTCCACTCCTTATTTTTGTATGGCCTTGGGAAAACTGACAATTTCCTTAGGTCTCAGCTTCCACTTCTACACAGTGGAGATCTATCCTATCGGGTGGCTGTAAAGATTAGCTGGATAACATACCTAACATACTTAGTACATAGGAAATGCTCAGTAGAGCCTTCATACAATCAAATAACTCTTTTTCTTAAAAAAAGAATTATAATAAGCCAAAAGCTGCCTACTTATAACGTGTATGCATTAGTTCCATTTCTAATTGCTAGAAAAAATCAAGACCGTAGGATGGTGTTCAGGCATCTTAAGAGATTTCCATTGGAAACTGATCTTTGGTAGAAAGGAAATCCATTTTATTTTGCATTTGTTTATGGATTTATGTGCAAGATACTGCTTCTGCATTTAGAAAGTTTAAATATCTGCTTGGGTGACTTTTCAACTTTTATTTCTCCAGAGGTAGAAAGCAAAATTTTGTTTTCCCAGGAAACTTTTCCTATAATTCAATTTATATAAATTTCATGCCCCATAACAAAGGTACTGATACAGAAAAATGCAAGTTTGCCTAGGAAATCACTCATCTGCAGACGGGGTACAAATTATGTTTTTAAAAATTCCTGTTCTGAACTAATGTCCTCTTGAAAGGGAGCTTATTTTTTAAGGTATATATATATTTTTTATTATTTATGTCTCTATATACCTAAGACTTTAAATGGTTTCAGAAAGTAGTTCCTTTTCTAAAGAAAGAGTTAATATGTACATTTTAAAATTAAAATATTTAGAGCATATAATTTTTACATCAGGATATCTTTTTTCTGGGGGAGGGGGGAATGACAACTCTATTAGCACAGTTTCTCATAAGACAATTGGGAATGGCTTTCCTCAAGCCAAATGTGGCAGGTGCCACTGTGGCAAGAAACATTTAAGCTGTTGTCCCCATGATGCCAAATATTTAACGGAAACCAAAAAAATTCAGTTCCAGATGCCAATATTGGGCCTACATGACATCATTCGTCCAGATGCGTGGAAAATCTGGATTTTCAAGAATTGAATTTTTGTGGTCAGCAGCATGAAGACTCAGTTTCTGGGTTAAATAAGGCATTTGTGTGACAAAGCCGTATTGGAATACAATACATTTTGATTACAGAGAAATAAATTGAATGGAACACGGCACAATTTCAGTGCCGTGAACCACAGCTTCTATAAAAATACTATGTAAAATACAAACAGGGCATTTCAAAGCTGCACAGTTAAGGTTCTTAAAGAAGCAACTGGAGCACATCAGTGCTTTGGGGAAAGCAATCATCGCAATATAGAGGCACAGTCCCCAGTTCTCCCCTCTCGTTGAGCTTGAACACTTACGCCAAATGTATAAAATTAAATCACGTTCTTCTATTTTAATGCTTTCAAGGTAATTATGCAACTTCAAATTCACTAGGAAAGTATTTGAACATTTGAGGTACGAGGAGATAAGCAAGTATCTGGAAGAATTTTATAGGAGGTACTGAATAGGAGACTTTCATCCCAGACCCCACGTGCAAGCCAGGTTATGCAGAAACCAGCAGAGGCGGGAAATTCAAGAGTTAACCTGCTCCCTCCCCCTTCTGCTCCCCCTCTCCATCCCAGCTGCCTCCTCCACTGATGCTGTACTTTCTGTGACCCTGCTTCAGTGTAAGGAAGGCTTCAGATGCAATGCAGTTTAACCTGTGCTGTCGACATAGCAATAAACTAAAGCCCTTCACAGAGGCAGCAAATGGACCCAGGAAGGCAAATCCACCCCATTCATAAGCACCTGGCCACAGTTTTACAAACAGAGATGAATAGTTACAAATCAGGCATCTGGAGATTACACACCTAGGCACATGCACAAAATTGCTCAGAGAATTTTTTCAAACATCATGCTAAGAACCTTACAGAGAAAATACTTTCCTTATTTCAATTATGATAAAATATGCTCAAGTTCTAATTAGGAAATCAGAGAGTAGTTTCTTTCAAAACTTGAATCTAATTCTATCTCACAAACCTCTAAATACCTCTCCATATACTCCCTTTAAACTCAAGGGTCTTTCATTGTTTTTCAATGTACAGTGGCCATTCCAAAACTTTTCAAAGAGGTTTCTTCTTAGGCTAGCACAAAACACAACTGTCTATGGACAGACAAGCTCTAGATGTCCTGACATTCCTCTTCTCTCAATCACCTACCTCAAATATGACATTATATTCACACACACCCTTCCCCCCCACTGCACCTTGCTTCCCGGGGGGGCAGCAGTAATCATTAACAAACACCTCCTATTTCTGGACAAATACTAGCAACTTAAGAGGGTACATAAACTCTTTTTTCTCTCTTGTTTTAAGAAAGCTTGCCAGGTTCCTGGGGACTCTATAACAAACACAGAGGAGTGGCTGGTCACCCCATTCCCAGCATATACTGTGATGTCACTGGCCACCAGATACTACTTTCCAGCTTCTGTAGGGGCCCATTTCTGTCTGCTTGCACTTAAAGGGGCATGCATTCCTAGAAGAGGGAACACACACTATCTAACGTTGGGAAACTCTTCCTGCCATAGCAAAAGCAGTTCCAGCACAGAAGCCCTCTTTCTTCTACTCCTCAGTACAAGAAGCAAAAATTGCAGACAACGTTTTCCATGATTTCTGAGAACACAGTGTGGTTGGCGAGGTCAGGAGGAAAGGGGACTAGACAGGGGCTGGGAAATGCGGCCTTTTGTGCCAAAAGACAAGTTAAAATGCACCTGATGAATAATACAAGCTGCACCACATACAGAAAAGATGAGAGCGGCCCACCTGTGTCTGTTGAGGGATATTTACAAAGCTTGGATCCCGTGGTCCAACACTGACGAATCGGTTTGCGGGGGAGGTGCTGGGTGTCGAGTAGGCTGTGAAGGGAAGGGACACATGCGTTCAGGAAGCGGCACGAGATTGCACACACAAACAACACCAAAACACACAGTCTCCGAGCCTATGCAGCTGATTAACAGGGAAATGTGCAAACACTGTAGCTAGCAAAGGGGTCTGGCTAGCAAGGGCATTTTAGACAGTCAAGAGAAGGGCATGGGATTGGCTTCCAAAGACTGTAGGGATAAAACAATGTCAAATCAGTGCTCAGATGAGCTATTTTCTCCTTCCATCATACAAATTAGAACATGCAGGACATTTGCAAAGTATACTTTCTGAGTTAAACATGAGCTCTGGGGTCAGAAAGAGATATCCTAGTCTTTAGAGCACAGGGAGAGAGAAATTAGGTAGGAAGGGGAAGAAAGCAGTTCATTTTACAACCTTGCTTTGCACATTGTTACACTCCTAAAAATCACGAAATAATCCTGTTCCTCCGTACCTAGAAGGCGAAGAGTCTTTATAGAAGGAATTAATGGGTTCTCCAGGAAGAAGGTGGAAAACTGTTTAGGACAAGCTGTCTTTGTAGGCCCTGTAGAGTGTCTAGAATATTTATGATGAACAAAATATGCTTAAAATATTCACATTTGTCATCCCCACATTCTAGAACCTTTCTGTTCAGGCACAAACTATCGAGACCCTGTGTAAACCAAGATATCACAGGTCCCACACTTAGGCTTACTATCCTTTTCACAGTACATGGAAATTTTGTTGTCGGTTTTTCTGTTTGTATTTAAGAACTTCACTCTACTTTAGTGAGAAAAAATTCAGTGGCTTTGGTGTTTCGTTGGCTCACAAATCCAAATGTACATTCTGTTTTTTTGGCATCCTGCAATTCACTTCTTTACCTCAAACTCCAAGGGTTTATTCACATTCTCTCTTTGTACTAGAATCTTCAGATTATTGCTTAAAATACTGTCAAATTTCTTAACAATTACAAAAGGCCTAAGTTTTTCAAACTAACTCTAGACATACACCATCTAAAAGACAAAAGGGATTTCCAATTTTTAAAAACATATTAATTGAGGGAACTATACAAATCCTGCCAGATTTTTTTTTTTTCCTTATTGACATCATCTGTTCCTCTTCCTTTGATTTTCTGTTTTACAGAAAACTGCTCATACTTCTTGCTTCCCTTGTTAAACACATCTAGGGATAAAATTTCCACCATCTGGCCCAAGTCCTGTTGGTTGTCTTTGGTAAGAGCTAAGCCACCCAAACAGATCTGTGACAGTCACGTGGATGTGAAACCAGCACTGAACAAAAATGCACATGAGAATCTCTGATGTATTTTAAATAGGAAACTTTTTATTGGAACTGTATTTGTTGTAGGAGGATTTATCCAGTAATGACTTCATCTAAAATGATCTAAATCAATATGAGGTATTGTACCATCTAGTAACATGAATGTACTGATTTCACCCCTGGCTTATCCCAAGTGAGACTAATTTGAACAGATTTGAGAACAACCTCTGCATTTAGCCATTCTTTGTATACCTCCCACTCACTGGTATGGTGGAAACTGATTTTTTTAAAAGTTTGGTATAAAAACACTCTGTATTAGTTGTTTCATTCAGCCTATGCCTTTACTTTGCTATGCTTTAAGAAATATCAGCATAAAGTTATATAGTGAAAATGTGGGACTGTAACTACCTGGTAGTGTACAAAGAGAACGCGGAGGGATGAGAGGAAGGTAGTAGGCAAATGAACCTATTGAACCTGTCAGTGGTGCGGGAGAAAAGTGTTCTTTCACACATAAATAGGTAGGTAGGTTGAGAAGGAACAAAAAAGAATGAAGGGATGTTAAGATCCCGAGGCTGAGTGACGACAGGCAATGCCATGTGAGCCCATGGTTTGATGGCCCTAGTAGAACAGTGTGCACTGGCCTGCTGCTCATCACAGACATGTAGCAGGATTTCCTACGACATTTTGACCATACTGGTGACATCATAAATAGGCATGCTAACTGATCCAAGCACACGAGCCATTTCGGGGGAACATTTTTTTTTGTGAAGATAGCTCTCCGTTGACTATAGCAAATTTACTACATCTGGGAAAGTATTTCTGTTACACTGCATTATCTATTTTTGCTTAACCTAAATTTTGCCATTTTGAAGAAGGTTTAGCAGACAAATAACTTAGCTACTCCAAATTACCATAAGGCTAATAATCGGATATTTTCTTTTTTTCAGTCATGGGATAAAATTTGCAGTCTTACTTTCAGAACATCCCCAAAAGCCTTTAATGCTCTTAAGGGCTACTAAAGCTTTTCCAAGGTTTATTCTGGTTTTAAAAAAAGAGAACAATGGTGAGAGAGGTGGTAGTGTGTTTACATTTAAAAGAATATATTACAACTACAAAAGTCTGGGAATCTTTGAGTACCCAAGTCATAAAATGGGACAAATGGTGCCCAGGGAAATTTATTCTATAGAAAGTTAGCTTCCGGGAAAAGTCAAGGACACAGGAAAAACAAGGGAAGGAAGAAAAAAATTCTGACTCATACTCCATTATTATAGTAGGATAATCACCTATAACAGGACGTATTTCCAGAAATGAAGAATAACACAAATTGAATTTGATTTTCCCAAAGAAACAGTGGAATAACTGAGTTATACTGTTGAACAAAACCTCAATTGAAACTTTTTATTAAAACAACCGCATATACCATAGTGAATCAATCATACACACACAGTTAAGAGCTTTCAACACGAATATAAAATCACGTAAAGGGGCAATGTGGTAATTAATTATAAATAACTGCTTACTATGATATTATATCACATTCATATCTTTCTTAATTATAATTCTTGCCTTATTTACAATAGCAATAATCAAAGGCTGTAAGAAGAGCTATGGGAAATCATGAAATCCAGGAAGTAGTTTTCTGGAGACATTATTGTAGACATTTTTGAGAATTCTGGAGGGGAGATTCAGGGGTGTTTGATGACTTTTTGATAAATTCAACAGGGAAATCAATTTGGCTATATAATCTCATTGCAAAAATCCTTATGGTAAACATGAGTGTTAAAAATCAAGTTATTGATTATTAGTCTGCTTCTGAAATAGAAAGTGTTTGCTTTTAGCAGCCATTTTACTTACATTAGCAGTATTAACGTTATGCAAGAACATTCCTAGAAGGAGCTTCTACCAGTTCTTATTTGCACTAATCTGACTATATTTTTCCTCTCTCTAATGTATTTCTTCAGATTATCCAAGCATCTTAGTGTGGCCTTCACCATGGCCGTAAGTATCGAAATCCCAAACCAGAATTTGATCCCCTATCCAGAAAATCATATCTTCTGTGTCACCCCCACATCATATGCATTGCTAATTCTATAATCCTTCACTGAGGCAACGCGAATCTTGCTTCTGTAAGATCAGTTGGGGGAATGGTTCAAGAACAGTTCTCTTTTTATAAACAACAGTTTTACAGAGCCTCTGAGGATGCTGGAATCTATGTCTAGGGCACTGTGGGGTGGAGGGGGAGAGCAGGGTGATCGCCCATCAGCACTGCTCTTTACAATGCTGCAGGTGTCCTTGGGAGGACGCAGTAGCCTCTGTGTCCTCGAAATGGGTGTAGGTGACTGCCTGCTAGCCAAACAGAATTCTAGTTTTCGTCGTTCCTAGGGTGGGTGTCGGTTTCTTGTTTTCTTTTTCTGAATAGGAAGGAAGGGATAAGGGATATATCTGGATAAAGGAATCATGGCATTTCCAGATGAATTAGTTTTGAGTCTGTAACAGTCTTCACTCAGCAATTATGCCCGAGCATGGTGTAAAGAATGTGGTCAAACTGTTTTGAATGAAGATGCTTAGTGGTTTCCTGTCTTTGGGAAAAATACGACTGAAGAAGATATTAAAATATTTGTACCAATGTCAGTTGACTGTTTCTTTAAACTATATTAATAAAATCACCGGAATCTGACATACTAGAAACTGTGAGTCTATACTGTTTGTTTTGAAAGCAGGCAGATAGTTTCAAGGTTTAGTTCAAACTTAGCAACCACTGAAATATGTATAATCACAAAAAGGCAGAAAAGGAAGAAAACCAGACAGATTTCTGTGAAGACAGCGAATGTAGGGAGAGATGTTCTTTGAACAAAGACCCCTCCACGTGTCCACCTGGTGCCCAGAGCCAGGCCAAGGGGCCTGTTTCACGCGGGGCTGACCTGAGTGAAGGCCACTCCTCTGGCCATGGCTAGGGGCAAAATGAGCACGGTGAGCCACCTTGGCAGAAAAGATAAGCGAGGAGACCAGGTGAGCTTTGAGGTTCTCAATTTACTTCCAGACATAGGAAGTGATGAAGTCCCCTAAACCCTGGCAGCGTGGTCTACAAACTGCTGCATATGAAGAGAAATTTGTCTTTTGTTTTATCAGAGACCCCAACTACATGAAAGTAGCAAACATTCACCCCTTTCTTTATTCCCAGACTCTCCCAAGTCAAGCCTCTGGAGTGCACCAAAGAAAGATATTTTAATATATTCATATTCTTCCTCCCCCCCAAAAAAGATACTTATTTCAGCACTTGCTATATGCTGGGCTCCGTACTGAACACTGTAGAGGAGAGTGGACACACTGCTATCCTCAAAATGTTGGCATCTTATGGGGAGAGATACGTATAGAAAATGAAAATATGAGTGCCTAAAAGTAATATAAATAAAAATCTGTGTAGTATTAAAGGATAGGAAAGTGACCTTGGCAGTGGGAAGAGGAAAAGCTTTACCGAGGAGGTACAGATGGCTTTGGGGATGGGCTGTGTGGGTTGACAGGTTCCAATGGACCGGGGTCACAGAGGAAGTGGCACAAGGGAGAACAGAGGCAGGGAACGGAGCCACCAACTGTTGAGGAAAAGGAGAAAAAGGGAACTTGCAAATTACATTTTGCTAGACAGCAAGGGAAAGTAAAATTTTAAGGATCAGAGACCTGTATGGTTGAAAATGGAGGGGAAGAAGCCTGTTGAATTTCTTTTAGGAGGAAGAAATAACTTATAAAATAAACAAAGATACCAAATTTCAGTTCTAAACACCATTAATACAACTAGACATCCTCACACGATAAACCTTTCCCTTCTTATCTCAAGCCTTGTTTTCATAAACTCAGACATATTTACATGTGTGTGGGTTTCCCTCAAAAAATGACTAGTCAAGAATTCACTTTTATTCAAAATAGACTTATTGTGATTCTACTACCTGTTCAGAATGTGGTAGTTATTAGACAAAAGTAATCAAAACAAGTTCAGGAACACGGACTTAAACTGAACCTTGGGTATTCAAATTGCAATTTTATTAAATGTTTATCAGTGACACCTGACAGTGAAGGAAATGTGCATTCACAGTTGCAAACTGAAACAGTGAGATGACTAAATACCTAATCGAAATGGTTTCCTGGATCTTGTAACTACGTTATCGTGTTATTTCAAAAAACAAAACAAAAACCAGAAAAACCCAGAAAAAAGCCCTGGGAGAAAACTTTCACTCTTAAAAACTACAGAAACTGTTAGAAAACAGATTGGCTAATTTCTAAGCGAAACCATTTCAACTGAACTCATTTCGGAATTTGAACAGCAATTTTTCTTGCAAGGTCACAAAAGAAATGCTGGAGAATACTGGAGTTTTTCTCCTTCAAAGGAATCAATCAGTATCGACAAGTTTACAGGGCCTGAGTTAGTATTATTAATATCATTATATAGCTAGGGAAACACATAGCCCTTTTAAAGCCTTTTAAAAACAAACAGCGTTTGCTTACACATGATCCATTATTCAGAGATTTAGAAATCCCCACACGATGAAATGGATGTTGTAGTTTTCATCTAGAGGTTTAGAATATAACCACACTGAATTTCTATTGTTTTGATCACATCTGTACAGTTACCTCATTCTATTATCTCTGCAAATCTTTTGTCTTTACAAACAAGTTACCAACAACAACAAAAACCCCACAGCCCTCAGGGCATGAAATTAAAGCCTCCTTATCGCTAGTAAATTATTACAGAACAACATACCCACAAGCTTCCTTCCTGAAAAGCTAATGAATTCTAACTTTAATATATTAGCGTTACTTAATATGCATGCTAACAATTTGCATGACATGTCTAATGTGCCAATAGTTCAGAAAAAACACAAAAAGAATCAACTTGTCCAGATGGCTTTGCTCTGTTGGTATTTCTATTTGTACCTCCGGGAGGTAAGGGCTCAAGCTGTATCAGAATTTGGGGTAAAACATGTAGAAAGGACAAGACAATTCACATGCACACAGAGAGAAGGAGACTTAGACTGGAGATGCTTTGACATTATGTTACCAAAATCTGTGCAATAAGGAGGCAGTTTATAATGCATGTTTCCTATACACACTGCCTAAGATATTCTTTTTTCCTAATAGTTTTTTAAAGGATAAGAACACAGCTTTGTTTCAGCTCATTTAAATTTGTTTCTGATGGCTAACCCAAATTCTATGACTGTCATTTATTTTTATGTGTATGCTGTGTGTTGTTCAATTGATAGAACATATTTATTGATCAGAAGCAACCACGTAGACCGGTAGGCACAGGTGAAAGTTATATTAAATAGCTAGAGGGAATAAACCCTGGATTCAGCTGGGGTTTGCTAAAAAAAGAAACTTAGATCAATATATTGGATTGCTCCCTCTTGAAAGGCTTCTGCAGCCTCTCAAAAGGCGGTGTAACTCTGGAAATCTGCTTCTGGGAATTTATCCTCCACAAATACTAAAAATACAGATACAGATTTATGCTCCAAGATGTTCATTACATCATTACTTATAAGAGCAACAAATTGGAAGCAATGTATAAGTTAATGCTTCATCCATCCATACACTGGAATATTCTGCAGCCATTAATAATGTTTAAAAATAATAGTTAATGATATCACATGTTTGTAATATGAAATAAAATGAAGATCAGTTTACAAAACTATATATATGTACACACATATATACACATATATAATGATCAATTATGTTTAAAATATGTGCATAAAATGGAAAATATGTGTTTACCAAAATAAACACAAACAGAACATGAAAATTCCAAATAACACTTCCTTTGAGGCAGTGCAATGTAGTTAATAGAAAATGAATTTGAAAAACAGAAAATCCTGGATTGAATCTATTTAATCTCTTACTGTTACTAGAAATGTGATCTTGGCAAACCAGTTAATCTACCCGAACTTCTCTACATAAAAGAGTCCAGCTTAATGAACATTATTTGCTCCAATTCCCCTAGCCCTTTGCCTAAGGCTTTACCCCTCTGTGAATGTCCATCAGGCTACACTCACCACAGCAGCAGTTCAAAGACTGATCCCTATGGAGAAGCTTCTAGAACAAGATGGAAATCCCCAGAATTCCACAGGCTTTATATTAAAACCATTGAAGAAAAACGCTAAAATTATCTAATCAGAGACTATTGATTCTAAAATCTGATTGGGGGCATTATGCCCCCAAGATACCTGCTTTCCACCAATTAAAAGAGATAATACTCAATTCTCTCAAGGGTTAATGTTATGGTCAGACTCATAAGCCATTTTTAAGAGTGTCAATTGGCACAATCTTTCTGAAAAGCAATTTGGTAAAATGTATCAGGAGAATGTTCACACTGTTTGTATTAGTAATTCTAATGCTAGAAATCTATCCTAAAGAAATTACTAGACTTGGGAACAAGAATAAACATCTATACTTGAGTATATCCCATAGATTGGGACAAAAGTTAATACTCTCCAGTAGGAAATAGGTAAAAATTATTCAAAATCATATTTTCTAACTTTTAAATGAATAAAAGGTATAAAATGCTAATGAAGACAATTGCATACTAAATATTATATTCAGTATGGTCACAATCACCTTGTGTGTGTGTATATATATATACACACACACACACACACACACAAATATACACATACACTAGAAAACAAGATGGGGAAATAATACCAAATGTTAGGCCTGGCGCGGTGGCTCACGCCTGTAATCCTAGCACTCTGGGAGGCCAAGGCGGGTGGATCGCTCGAGGTCAGGAGTTCGAGACCAGCCTGAGCAAGAACGAGACCCTGTCTCTACTAAAAATAGAAAGAAATTATCTGGCCAACTAAAAATATATATAGAAAAAATTAGCCGGGCATGGTGGCGCATGCCTGTAGTCCCAGCTACTCAGGAGGCTGAGGCAGTAGGATCACTTAAGCCCAGGAGTTTGAGGTTGCTGTGAGCTAGGCTGACGCCACGGCACTCACTCTAGCCCGGGCAATAGGGTGAGACTCTGTCTCAAAAAAAAAAAAAAAAAAAGACCAAATGTTAATAGTCGATTATGGGAGAATATAACTTTCTTTTTTATACTTTGCTATATTTTCCAAATTTCCTGCAATGCCATATATTACTTTTATAAAGAAAGTCTTAAAACTCACCTGTCATCTGAAGTAGTAAAAAACTAAGGCTAATACAATCCATGACTGGATTAGGATAACCCAAATGAAGTGACTCATCTAACGTTCTGTTCTCTTTTGTCACCTCTTTGCAATGCTCATCTCTTACTCTCTTTTTTCCTGCTCTGTTTTCTGTGTTTTTCATCTAATTCAATGTACCCAGGATGGTGTTATTCTTGAAATAGTATAAATATTTTTATGGAGTGTTTTAGAAAGGAGAGCTGTATGATATTACACCTGTAGACATAAACATGTCCTGGTAGAGTAGAAAGCACTGGGCTTTGGAGTCCAACAGACCTGGGTTTGAACCTTGGCTCAGTTTCATCTTCTTTAAAAGAGAGCTAACAATTCCAATTTTGCACATTTATAATAGCAAATGCAACTAAGGTAATACTTATGAAAATACCTATTGAAATGCCTAATTTTCAATCATTCTTTTTCTTTTCACTTTGCAGATTTAAGGAGGAAAAAATTAGACTGTACACAAAATAAAAATGCTCTAAAAAGTATTTATAACAAATTATGATACAAGATAGTACATGCACATTTGTATTCAATGGGTTCCTAAAGCAGAACCTGTGACCAAATAATGGCTACTGCAAATGAAAATGCTAATCTTGCGCTGAACTCCATGTTCTTTGTCAGGGGAAAAGAATATTATTCTCTACCAGAAAGAGCACACATTTTGGCTATGACACCAACAGTTCTGGATAATATAGCTAAAAGCTTAGATGTATAAAAATTGCCAAGGATTTTATCAACACCCTTATGTGTATGTGGCTTTGGTCACTGTTGTGACTGAAGTGTAAACAAAGTTATTACACTGTTAGACAAATGTTTTAGAAAAATAAAGAAATCATTATATTTAATATAAAAGGAGGATTTAAAATTTAATGATATCTTCCATTCTCATTGAATAAGGCACCAAAGAGTTGTTCCCCAATAACCTTGTCCTCGTCCCTGGGGTGACCCCTATTAGCAGTTTCTATCCTTCCACATACAGTCAAAGGTGTACGTGCATCCCCCCTCCCTGGGAGCATTCTATATATGTTTCTTAGCACTCTCCTTTGCTGACTTAATATAACTTAACATAGCGCAAAGATTATTCCGTGAATTCATATAGACCTGTCTCTTTGTATTTTTAAAGGGTTCCTAATGTATTTAGATTATTACTAATGTTTTATTATAATTAATGTTGCAATGAATACTTTATGTACAGCTTTGTTCATATGTCCAACTATATGCATGACTTACATTCAAAATTTATAATTTTACATATGCATAAGATTTAAAGATAAACATTTAATATTTATATGTTGTAAAAGTTATTATATACATTTAAATTATATGCATAAAAAACTAAATTGTCCTCTGAAGAGGCTGAACTGATTTACAGTCCTCTAATAGTATAGGAGAGTGACTGTTCCCCACGTTTACCAATATCGTGTTAAGATACTTTTTGATCTTTGCTAATCTAAGAGATAAAAATATCATTCCAGTTTTAATTTGTATGAGATGTCTTTCAAATATTTTCCTCTTTTCCCCTCTATTTCTATCCTTTTCTTGTCCTTTTATTGGATTTTTGATTTTTCTTACTGACTTTTAAAAACTATATATTTGATAATTTAGCTTTGTCACATGTGTTGCCAATTTTTTCCCCCACTTTATCTTTTGTTTTTGACTTTGTTTACTGTTTTTTTTTTCCATGAATAAATTTTGGCTACTTTTAGCATAGTCTTTCCTTTCACGGATGCTGGTTTTTTTTTTTTATTATTATTTAGAAAGTCCTCCTTTGCTCCAATATTATTAAGAAATTAGCCCTACATTTTCTTGTGGTATTTTATGGCTTAACATTTTTATGTTATACTTTTTGTTCCAGCTGAAATTTATTGTGATGTAAGGAATTTTAGATTTCCAGACTTCTAATCTGTTGTCCCAACATACTTTATGGACTAATCCCTTTCCCTCCTCTAATATAAAATGCCACCATTATCACAGACTAAAATGTATTTGGGTCTCTTTCATAATCCACTAATTCAAAATTAAATACATATCGAAAATTAAAATATAATGGGGATAGCAGCAGTGTTGATGGAGGAATTAAAATCAATGTGGAACTAGAGAAAAGTAAAATAAATTCCCTGGCACTAAGTGACATCAGGCATTAACTTCAGAGTAGGTAGGAATAATGAGGGAGTCCTTTGGAATTGTTCTGTATCCTGTCTGTGGCGTTCGTTGTAAGAATCTATTATGAAACTTATAGAATTATATACCAAAGAGTGAATTTTATTCAACGTAAAACTTAAAAAAAAAGTTAAAAATTTTAAAAAGAAAATAATAGAATAGTCTAAGCATCAGTAATGAAAAAATGTTTTGTGAAAGGAAGCCACTAACTCATTTTTTTTTCATTCTATAAGAATGAATAGTGGACTATAAGGAAATGCAGTCCTTACATCTCCCCTAAAATCTTCTGGTCTCTTCCTTTCCCTGCTATTAACACATACTCTCAGGAAAAGAAACAAATTCATACTAAAGTATAACTGACTACTAACATCTTCCTCTCTATTTCTCCCATAGGGTTATCATGGCAAAAATATGGAAGCTTTGGGCTAAACCAAAGATACCCATGCTACGGCCAAGCCTATGCACTCCAGGTTCAAGGTGGCTGGGTGTGAATCATGATTATACTACACCTGGCTGAGTGACCTTGAGTAAGTGACCTTCTCTCCCCAGGTCTTGTCTGTCTCAATAGGGTAACATAAAGTTTACCTCATAGGATTATTGTGAGGATGAAATGAGATAATACATAAAAAAACATTTTTAAATGTGCCTGTACTTTGTTATTGTTAATTTCAGACAGAGCCAGGCAGTTGCGGCTTCCCCAGAATCAGAAATCCGGTCACATTGTTTTGTAATTTGTTCAGTTACAGTATGAGGTGGTAGAAAGGGCATAGGAAGGTCTGTGTTTGAGTCCTTATAAACTTACTCTGGAAGTATAATCTCAGGGAAAGTAAGCTCCACTTTCTAATCTCAGTTTCCTTGTCTATAAAATCCTGACCTCATAGGAGTCTTGGGAAGATGGAATGAGATCATGTATATGTATAAAGAGCTTTGCTAACCAAAAAACATTCAACGTAAATTAATTATTACACTAGAGATTTTTCATCCCAGTCATAGATTATTGTTATGTTCTTGGTTAACAAGTTCATATTCATTCATATAATGAATATATACAAGATTCATCGAAGATATAAAAATAAATAATGAAAGTAAATTATGATTCCATGCTTCTATTTTAATAGAATTCTAGTTTTAAAAAATCAAAAGTCATAGTAAGGAAGGCATGGAGAAAAATGTTTATGAGTCTTTTATGCATTTGTAAATTGAGTTTTTGTGTTCCTAATTAATTAAAAAGGCAAATATGCATGTTTTTATCTTCCATCATAATTCAAAAGTGTTTTTTTTTTTGTTTCAATTATATTTCAAAGCTATGATGCCAATCTTCATTTCTTTTTTCTGGAAAAGTCCATTTTTATAGTATGTGCTTGGTCCCAAACCACTACATAAAAAAATTGGATCTTATAATACAATTAAGAGAAAGAATAGTGTATTTTTAATTACCATAGCACAAATAGATGCAAACATGACGAAAGATTTCTCCTATGTTTGGGCTGCCATCCTCAGGACTCTTAGGTCTGTTCATTCATTGCATTACATGTTTGAAAAGGAGTCCCTTCCCAAGTAATGAGATGATGCCCATGGAAAAACCCAGTATCCTCCAAAGAACTGCAATAGGCAAGATGTCGTTATGATTGGTCTCAGCGGTAAGATGTCTACTAGGCATCTCAAACTTAATATGGTCAAACCAAACTCCTGACCTCCGCCCCTTACCCAGAACTGCTCTTCCTGTGGTCTTCCCGTCTCAGCTGATGGCAATTCCAACTTCTAGCTGCTCAGGTCAAAAACTCAGGAGTCATCATTGATTCCTCTCATTTTTTTCTCAACCCACATCTAATGTGTCAGCTCTACTTTTCAAATATATCTGGTACCCACCTACTTCTCACCACCTCTGTCGCCCTCAGGTTGGTGTGGGTGACTAACAACTCTCGTCTGGATGGCTGCAATAGCGACCCCGACCCCCAGCCCCACCCCTGACCAACCCCATTTGTTTTACTGGTCCCTAACTTACTGATTTACTTATAATCTGATTATTGCTTGTCCCCTCCCACCAGAATGCAGAGGGCAGGGGATTTTGTCCGTTTTGTTCACTTTTGTATCCCTTGTAGCCAGAATAGCAGCTGGCATGCAGAAGACATTCATTTTATTTATCGACAGAAACAGCTTCTTAAACTGTTCTCTCTGCTTTAATTCTTTAATGCTTTAATTCTTGCTCCTGGCAATCTATTTCCAACAAAGCCTTTAGAGTATTTCTGTTAAAATCTAGGTGGTATCATTCTTCTGCTCCCCATCTCATTCAGAGTAAATGCCAAAGTCCTTACAATGGCCTATTGGAACCTATATGATTTGCCCCCCACCCAGCCCCCAAACACATCCTTATTTCTCCTCTGAGCTCACCTCCTACTTTCATTCACTCTCTATTCTCACCATACCAGCCTGCCTTTCTATTGGCTGTCTCTTCTGCTTGGAAAGCTCTCCCCATACAGTATCCTTGCTCACCCTGCCACTTCTGTCAGGGCTTTGCTCAAACTTCCCCTTCTCAGACAGCCCTAACCTGACCGTCCTGCTTAGAGTCTATCCTAACCCCTCTTCTCCCTGGGTAGCAGTCACACATCACCATCTCACATCCCACCTTCCTTCCCTACTTACTATTTTATTCATTGTCCTTCTTCCCTCTCTGGAATAAAAGCTCCATGAGGCCAGGGATTTTTATCTCTTTTATTCCCTGTTGAATCCCAGCACCTACAAGAGTGCTTGTATATAGACGATGCTCAATAAATACTGAATGGATGGAAGAAGTGGTGTTCTCTCACTGAGTATGGAAACCCATAAAGGTAGTTAGTCCACGGGAATGGAGCACATGTGCTGTCAACGGCTCTTACAGGTCATGCCTTCCATTTGTCATGGTACCTAAAGAGATCTGGCACAGTTTATCAATCTTGCCCCAAACCAACCAACAGTGTAAAAGTTCTCCCCGAGAGAGAGCAGAACTGCTATCCCTACCCCCACTTCCCTGCTTTTTAGGGCATTACTAAGGATTTTTCCCATTAAAATGTATTTATTTCATAGGCAAATTTTTTTCCAGATCTGCCTTCCCTTGTTTTTCTGGCCACAGCTGCAAAGTTTAGTATTAGTGCCAGAGGCAACTGATTAGTTAAAAAATACATACTCTGCTCTAGGCAGGCATCCATTTGTATTTCATTATATAAGCATATTAAAAATGATGGCTTGGACTTTTAACTGTCTACAGCACAGCATATCTGTCACCCCTGTTTGTCTTGACAATCTGCCTATGAGAGTGGGTAGAGCAGTTAGTGTTATTCCATTAACAGATAAGGGAGTTGAGGCCCAGAAAAGTTGATAATATAGAAGACTCTTGGCACGATCGCCTATGTTTATTTTTTAAAGTCTTATTTTATTGCAAATCATTTCAAACCCCTAAATAGAAAAGGCTGCCCAGGGTAATACAATTAGCATTTTTTTAGAGCCTCAATGTTGGACACACTGTTGGGATGTTGAGCATCTGTACTTAATACCCTGTTGTGATGTTTCTTGCTGGAGTTGAGCTCTAATAAACTGACAAAGATAAACAGGATCCACCCATGCTGTGGTTTTAATTTCTAAGAAAGCACATGATTTAAGAAACTGCAGTTTTCCCCTAAATTTTTATCCACTGGCAATCCAACTTTAGACCCCCAGCTGGTTTCTGAAGACAAGTTCTACCTTTTCTTAAAACACCAGGTTATTCCTACCAAATAGCTTAGATGTCAACCCCTCTAAAAAATCTTTACCTGAAGCCCCCCGTGTCTCCTAGTAGCACCTATGCACACGTTTTCCTGGTGCTGTCCTGTGTAAACTGCCTGTCAATCAGTTGTATCCCTCTGTTAATCTTTATTTCTTTAGAGAAGGGATTAATCGTCTCTGAATCCCATGCTGCTAACACAGCCTTGGCACCTGCTGGGTGCTCAATATATGACGGCTGGATAAGCTAGTGAAGGGAGGCAGTCATCAAAGATGAATGCTAAGGGAGGGGAAAGCTACTTCACTCCTGATATTTATTCCCTTCCAAACACCCTTGGCTTCTCTCCACTCCCTCACTTACTCTTCTCTAGGTTGTAGAGCTTCGAAGTAGAAACTGGACATGATTAGTCTTGCCCAGTCCTCGCCTGTTTCTCTTTGGGAGACAGGTGCTGGCAGGAAGCACACAGCCATCTGCACGTCCGTGCCCTCAGCTTTGCAGGTAAGGGCAGACCCTACATGGGAAGGTCTAGTAATGCCACTGACTGGGTAGATATGTTGGTGCAATTGCGGGGGTGGGGAGGTCAGTATTAGGAAGCACATTTGCCCACAGTTGTAAACTAAATACTCTAATAGCAAAGGTGGTATTCTGCCTTCCATCTGAGTTTTTCTTGCATTTATTTATTAATTGATTTAGAAATCAGGGCATGGGAGAGAACTTTTTTTTGATGGGGGGGCCCTTAAATCCTCTCTCAATGGAGACCAGTGGGCTTTGAGGTTTTTAATTTGAAAGACTTCTCCTATGCTATAAAATGACAGCTCTCCCAACCTGTCACTGCCTTATTAATAAAGCAGAAAATGATAAACAATACAATGCTGTGAAACAATACAATGCTGTGAAACAACACCCTAGAAAAGCCCAGCAACAAGGGCTAAAAGATATGATGATAAAAACCTTCCTGTGCCAGCAGTAGAACATTTTGTTTTGTCTACATTCCTAGAATCCCATGATTCAAGAAATATCAAATTATCTATACCAAATTTTGAGACTCTCTCTCCGAATATTCTTTTTCCCCCAAACTTTAAACACTGCTCTAATTGACATGTGACCACATGAGTCAGATCTGCCACAGTTCCCTCTACCATTCTTTCCATGGTGCTGACAAGATGCCTGAGGCCGGACACAAGAGGATGACAGGTACCTTCTCACACAAGCATTTGGTTCAATCCATGGAGTGCAGTCCAGAACTGTGGACCCAAAGGCATCAACCTGATTTAGGGGGTGACTAGTGTCTCCATGCCCTGCAGACATATTTCATCATTACCTAAGCCTAGAGAATCCCACTAGGAGGGAGTTTTGGCAGGAAATAAAACGCTCTAATTATCAGAGCTGATCTCACACAACCCTGCCATGTAGGTGTTATCATCCACGTTTTATAGGTGAGGAAATTGATTCAAAGAGAAACACAGCTAGTTGAAAGGTGAGCATTTAGGCCCCTGTCCTTTAGACTTCAATAGCTGCACGTTGCTGTTTCCACGCTTCCATAGTGCCTCAGCTGAGCCTCATTTCCGTTACTAAAAATCTTACTATGAAGCCTGAGACACTGCAAGCAGAGGTGAGGGTATGTCCCCACAGAGCAGGTGGTGCACTACTACATAGCTTTTGAAGGACTGTGGCAACATCCTGTACAGACAGAGAGGAGCAGAGAAATGGTCTGCACAGGGCACATTAAACATGTGGCTGTCACTCTGTAAGCCAGCATCCTCAGAGTGTACACATAAGTAGAGTTTGGGGACAGTTATTTCTCTGCCCTGTTCAAAGATGTTACATAAATACACAATAAGCAGGACACTCCCATGAGCCTCTGCTTCTCAGAAGCTGTTTTTCTAAGCTGAGCTTCCAAGATCCATAGGCCAAGCCCTGCTTGCTTCCTGTGCCGTCGGACACTTGGGGTTTTCTCCTTTTGTTGACAAGTGTTGAACCACTTCTAACCAAGACAAGCAGATCTCCCAAAATTGCTCCTGGACCCTCAGTCTTTTGCTATAGATACAGAATCCACATACGACACTGCTCACTTGTGCATGTATTATCCAAATGCATAAATACTAGATAGTCCAAAGCTCATTTCTGATATGTGCCCAGGAGGGACTCTAGCCAGTTTGGATTCAGTGTCCCCAGAACCAAATTCAATGAACACAGTATGAACAGAGGCTCACTTCTCCTCTTTGTCCCTTTCCCTCTTGTATCCATTATCATTAGATTCCAATACTGAATGTAAGGAAGCTGGGAGGCCCAGAATCTTCCCTCACTATACTCATCTAGATATTGCCCAATCCCAAAACTTATGTCTACAACCCCCTCCTCCACCCCATGCTCTCTTCTATTCAGCTCCTATTAACATTATTGTGGTTCAAATTCTGGACCTTAATGCTTCCTTCCTGGTTGGCTCTTACATCTTTTCCTCAGTAGATTCCTTGCCTCCAGTCTCAGCTCCTTTGACGACCCCCTTGAAGGCTCACTGCCACAGTTCCTATCCGTTCCTACACTTTGATGCCTCTCTGCAGCTTTAGGGAAGGAGCTCATCACACTGTCTATCAAGGCTGGGCCATCCATCCCCTGAGATTTCCAGCCATCACTCTTTTTGTCATGATTCCAGGCATTAATAAAAGCCACATTTGTGTGTTCAAGCTATTTCTATCCCCTTGCCATCTCTAAAACATCAGGAAATATCTGGAGAATTGTTCTCTCTCTAGTTCAAGTAATCATTCCCATCATCTAAAAAGGTTTTGAAATCCTATATTCTCTGATCAAATGTTCCCAGGCTGTTCAGAGAAGAACTAAGAGTTATTTTCTCTTTCCATCCAATTCCACCCTCTATCTCCCTTCCCCACCCCCGCCCAGCCACCAAGCCCAGCCATGCAATCGCCAGGGCTACTGGCTCTGATCTTCTGCCAGACTCTTACTCTTGGCAAATGTTCAATGTACACACCTTTGAATTGATACTTTGATCTAGATTTTTTAAATTTAATGTATGAGATATATAATTTTTATATCTCATCAAGTGCATTTCTCTTGGACTGCAAGTTCCTGGAAGGCAGGGCTATCCAGAAGAATGAGGAACTTTTTGCTAATCAGAATCTATGCAAGTAGATGCTGTCAGATGATCATGGAGATAGCATTCAAAGCCACTCAAACAATATGCAAAATGGAATAGCTTGGTATCTTGATTTTGGTCTTGTGCATGTAGTTACACCATGTCATCCACCCAAACACCCAGTCATTTCCACATCTGGTGTAGTTGATAGCACTCGTAGTGTTCACTGTGATTCTGGCCTCAGCTCTGCAAACTCATGCTACAACCATCTCTAGGGATCTGTGCTTCTCTCTAGAGCCTATGCAATGAGGGACAAAGCCTAGGTGGAGATTCAAGTGCATACAGCTTTAGAAGTTACCGGCGCCTTGTCTTAGCCATACTTACTTGGTGAGGTTGGGGAGGCTGCACCTCCTTCTGTTGACGTGGTTGGAGGCTTTGTGTCTGGCACCGGCAGAGGCACAGGCCTGGCCATCGGTGGTGGCGGCGGCGGTGGCAACATTGGGGTGGGAAGGAATGGGTTGTGCACCTTGCCTTGGCTACTCCCATTGGGCTGTAAGGGTGGGGAAAACAAACACATACAAGAAAAGAAGAAAGAGACATCAACCATTAGCTACTTCTGAAAGCAGAAGATTCATTAGGTACCTTTTATATGTAAATTCTTAAGTATTCTTAAGATGCTTGAATTCTTCCAGAAGTCCATACAAATACATAATTGTTGGGTTCTGTTCTTAAAGCAGTCCACAGAAGTATATCACAGCACACATACTCAATGCATCCTAAACTTATCTCTTGAACCCCACTGTCCTTCTTTGCATCTGGTTTCATAAAATCACCTGCCAATGATCACTCTGGATTTGTCTCCTGAGTAACCAAATTTTGCTTGGAATGTTTTGGTTCCATATTAACTGCTACCTTCATCATCATGCTCATTATTATTCAATATTTATTTTTTTAACTTATATAAATTTGTGGGGTGCAAGTGTAATTTTGTTACATTGCTATATTGCCTTGTGCCGAAGTCAGGGCTTTTAGTGTATTTATTACTAAATATTTCTTTAATATCAAAATGTTTTATGGAGTATGGTATTATTCTACTATGTTTATTTACCTAGACATAATGAAGTTTCCTAAATATGCATTTGAAAGAAAAAATAATATTTTATTTTGATTCTTCCAAATTGATATTATATAACGTTTAATAAATGTGTTAAGTGAACATAAAAAATTTCTTTCACATATTGTAGTAACATCAGGCACAAAAACTTTAGCATTCAGCTGTCAGAATTCTGCTAGGGAAAAATATCACTTCTAATTTTGATTTAAATTATATAAGCATATGCCATAAGAGTCATATTTATTTGGCTGCCTGATATTAAAACAACCAATAACAACCCTTTAACAAAAAAAGCTTCCCTCTAAAGAGAGCAATAAAATCTATTTTATTTTCAAGTTTTTCAAAACAGTTCCATGATGAGACTTGCCTTAGCCCTATAAAATTTTGATCAAAATGCAAAACTGGGCATTTGACAGTTATATAGGTCAATGTCAAGACTGTTTTTTTTTTAAAAAGTTAAAAATGTAGAAGTCAGATGCTGGTGATCAGCTCAGTTTTTTCGGTGTTTCCCAAGTGGCCTTTCTAACTGAGTTTCCAGACTTCAGTGACACCATTCAACCAACAGTAACAGCTCATATTTAGGTGTAGTCCCCAATCAAAATTTGGTTGAAGGAGATCCTGCTGTCCCAGGCTTTTACGTTTAAGCGTAATGATTCTGCAGAGGCAGTTTCACGCCCCCATCAACATTCACTTATATATTTAGTATTATTCCTCAACGACTACCTCGTCTGACAATCAGAATGTTGTGCTTTCTTGCCAGCAAACTTGCCTGTGTGTTATTTCTGAGTGGGCTGAAAGTCCATAAGTGAATGCTTTAGAATAAGCCAAGCATATGAATGTACAAGCAAGAAGAAAAAAGGCACCATATTGATTTGTTGTCTAGACAGAAATGTATCTGCTAACACATCACCAGACATTAGTCAAAGCTGCCTGTTCTGGCGCAGATATGCAGAATCAGGTATTTCTGCAAGGGAAGAAAATCAGTGACAGGACAGGGTGACATATATCCTGAGTTAGGCAGTAATAATTATAGCTAATCTGTGGCTTCCTGTGCAGTTATTAGGAGAAAAGGAAAACCAAATTGGGCTTTATCCTAGTGATTACTTATTATTATTATTGGACTTGGGATACAGCTATCCACTGTAAATGTTTAGTTCTATATTTGAAATACAATTTCTTTTACATTTGGAATGTTATTCCAAGTTGTGATTATTTGGTTTAATTGAGGAAAAACAAAAACATTCATTTGGAGCTATTGCATACTGTTTAGTTTTATACAAAGATAAGTGGGAAAGATAATTACTTGCAGAAATAACAAACCATAATAAACTGTACTTCTAGCATCTTGAGTTCAAGTACTGGTCAACTTGATCTAAAGTGTTAGAAGGCTGTATTTTTTAAAAATATCAACTTAGTTGATCTGAAACATCTGTCCCCTTCATCTCCCTACCTCTTTCTACCACCTCAAATCATTATTTAAAATTATTTGGTCTTTCTATTTTGTTAACTGGAGGAGCCCTGGGGTTAGAATGCATGAGGTGGAATTATCAGCCCACAGAACTTAGAAGGTTATACAGTTCACCCTGGAGCTGATTTATATCCATAAACTTGACAGTTGCAAACTTAACACAAACACTGTTTTTAAACCCTGACCAATCACTCTTAGAGCAAGTTAACTTTCCCACAATCTAGAATAAATATGACATTTGCCTGCAGTTAGTCAGCACATTAGAGCACAATGTCACATGGTCATAAGGTCTCCCTTGTTATTTTTATATTCGGCTAACATTTCTAAAGAAATTGAAGAAAAAAAGAGGTTTCCTTACATTGAGGAACCCCACCTGTCCAGCCTGCTGACCAGCATCAGGGCAGACAAGTTGGACAAACTCTTTCAGCGTCTCCTGAGGGTGATAGCGGATGGCCGGGTGTGAGAAGTAAGGCCCAGGCTGCTGGATAATGGGTGACGTCGGGAAATGAAGAGTCGATGGTGTTGCATGTGGACTTGCTGTGGGAAAAGACAACATCAGGGTTATGAAGAGAACGACGTGATTTGCCACAGCTGAGCTTGACTCAACTTCCTTTTTTACGTCTTCTGGCCCCATCCATAGTCTCGCTCATGCGACTGAATTTAACACTAGATTGGTCTGATAGATTTTCTTCCTTAAGGCTCTAAGACAAACATGGAGGTTAGATTAGGGTAGAGTTTCAAGCTGTCTTTCTATGTTCCGTGGACATGAGTTATAAAGGCATTAATAATCCTTGGTGAAGCTGAAGATTATTCATTACCTTAAGAGCCTTTTTAATGAAGCAAGCAATAAAAAATGTATTTGGTAGATTAGACCTGATTTAACTGACATTACATATGACAAATTCTAGTTTGCACATATGGATCCGCTTTCGCGCTGAGCTATCCATAGACAATAATTCATTGTTAAAGCTCTTATACCCCTTTCAAGGAAATTTCTAGGGACTCATTCAGGATGAAATTTTTTTGAAGTATGTAGTAAATGATCACTTAATGAACCCGTGCCATTTGGGTGCCTCACTTTACATGGAAGGTTTATGTCGCCTTTAGATGCCATTTCAAAGCCCAACTCAGAAATGCATAGAGCAGGGGGGGCCCACAGGGTAAGCAGGCAATGACCCCTGCTAAAATGTTGGCCCTCTGCCCATAAAAGCTGATAAAAGACTCAGACAACTACTACTCCCTTATATTTGAACCCTGATAAATTCCATTTGTACAAGAAGATTACATTAGATTAAAAAAAAAAACTTATGTGAAGTGCTTAATGATTTTTCTAAGAGAACTTTTGCCCTTGAGTTGGAAGGATGATTGATAAAACCAGCCGGAGGATAAAAGCAGCACATGGAAAAGGTTGAAGATACTCAAACCAAGTGAAGCCAAGATAGCAGCTCTTGCTTCTTATCAAGGGCCAGAGAAACCTCTCCCAAACCAAACAGACGAGAGTATTTATCTTTCCTTTACTTTTTGCAGTTTAAATCCTTAAACTCAAGGAGCCCCTGAAAATAGAAAATACAAGAATGCCCAAATTTTTGGAAAATAAGCCTTTCCCACTACCAAGAATGACTCGTAATACTGAAGAGAAGCCCAGTAAGACAGGCTGCCTCTTCTGCCACTAACCCACTGGCATGGCCAAGGGCTATAAAAAAGAATATATCCCCATTAGCTGCTGGGCAGGGGTTCCTTGTTCTCTACTGGGATCTCCTGGGCATTTTCTAACTAATAATTGAGATAGCTAGTGCTGTGTGGTTCAGAGTGGCATCTATAGTTTTTAAAGAGTGGAATGGGGGTTTGGAGTGGGAGCAACAATCCAGTCCCCGTCTTGCAGATGACCTTATGGAACCCTTTCACCCTTGCAACTGTTAATCTATCCAATAAATGTTCCTGAGTTCCTACTATGGGTTTGAGAGACAAAGTTGAGTCCAAACAGATTAAGCTTTGTTTGTTCGATTGAGGGCATGTAGAATATAACCTATTTGAAGCGGAATTTTCATCACCTTCCCTTCTCAAATTTACACTTCTAGTCTTTCCCATCTTAGTAAACAGCTTTCCCATCTCTACTTTCATATCCCCAGAACTGAGTCTGGTACTCAACTCATATTTGTTGAATGTACAGGAATGATTGAATAGGTGGTACAGAAATTAATAAAATAACCATACAAATAAATATAGAATAAAACGTGCAAAAAACAAAACTTGTATTTTTCCACCGGGCACAGAGCCAGGAAGCTTGTAGAAAAATTGGTAAAACTTAAGGACTTCACACAATGAATGATAAATCTTGGGATGCATGATCACCACCGAATTAAAACCCACAAGCTAAACGGTTAAATGGCTTTAGTCATCTCTTACTCTGGAAATTGTGCTATTGTCTTTAAAGAGCCAAAGGATGTTTTCCTCTAATATGGTACAGTCATGCTTGCTGGTAGCAAGAAACTTTGACCCAGTACCCTGATAGAATAGCTTCTAGTTAAGGATAGATAGAATGTGCTATTTGCCAAGCTAGCCTGGGAATATACTGAGCCTAACAAAATGATATGCTCGACTTTTGCAGCCAGTCAAACACAAAAGTGGCAACTTCACTGTCAAGAGCCCTTGGGAGGCTGACCTTGATGACAAAGTGGCATTCCCTCAGGTGCTTAAAGAAAGTGATGAGCAATTGTTAGATTATGAAATCATGGTGGCCAGAGACTGTTGCCCAGGAAAACATTCACTTGAGCAAAGATCAGGCAGATAAAAGTTAAGGAAATGTGATAAAATTCAACAGGACCGTGGCATTTTCTTATTAATTGTTAAGAAACATCCTTGCCCTTATTTTGCTGCTGCTGGTAAATATGTAAAAGAAAATCATGAGCAACTTAAATTGAGACCTTAGTTTATTATATTTTACTAAAAACAATTTATTCACCTTTTCCTTGTGGCATACAGTGTATTTTAACACAAATCTGGGAACATATGGCACTCTAAGGAATTAATTCTACAATGATGGATTTATAAGGATCAATTAATTCTTAATTAATACCAGGAAATCATTTAGCCTGTAGTTTTAAATCAGACAATTGCTGAGTCTGCATTGTAAAGGGTCATCCTTCACAACCCCTGTTTTCTTACGCTTAGGAATTTCTGGTTCGATCATCAGTTCACTGCGGAACTCGGTACAAATCATTCAAGATCCTGAGCTTTAATTTCTTCAAACAGAAAATAGTTGTGTTACAAACATCACAAAGCTCTGTTAATTATTATTAAATATATGCCATTTCTCTGGATAACCTGCTATTCCTCTTCTACTGGACAATGCTACTCACTGAAACTCCAGAGTTAACATTTCATCAATGCCTAACTGTTTTTCTTCTTTCCTCTCTATTTCTTGTTTTCTATCTTTGTCTTGGATTTGACATTTTTAATGTACCTAAGTTTTTTTTTTTTATTTTAGTTGTCTCAAGTTATCTTAGGAAGAGTCACTGAGGTTAAATCAATCAAACAGTAAAATTCATTAAATGTACTTTGAGACAGTCAGACCAGGCCCTATAGAAGAGAGAAAGTACCATTATGAATCTGGCATGATGCTAATGGAACACACAAAGAATGGTATGAGTCCAGATTTTTGACGAAGAAAAACATGTCTTATGGATGTGTGTGTGAGTAGTTGACACAATAAAAAATTATAGCACATTATGTAAATGCATATTTAGATCCTTTAAAATGTGCATTATTTACTTGAGAGTCAATAAAGGCTTTTCTCAAGTGGTTACAGTTTATTGCAGTGCATCCATCTGTATCCATGTTGATGTTAATACAATTTTGTGTATTAAAAGACACTACAAAATTGGCTGCTTCCGGCGTCTAATACTCTTAGTACCCTAGGCCAGGAGCAGCAGAGAGTGTCAGAAAACACTTCACTGTGGATGGGTCTCACTCCCAGTTTACACTTTAACAAATGGCCAGACTTGTTTAGAACAACTGCTTGGGCTTTTCACAAAGAATACAAATAAGATGGGAAAGAAGGAAATTTGATCAGGTTTCTTTGGCTGGAATGGCACTGCCTATACATTCTGAATAAAGTAGCCATGATGAAAGAAACAGAAAACCAGAATTTCCCAAAGGGTAGATAGTGCTCAGTTATTTATTCCAAAATGATCGTATTACTGAGTACTTTAAGAAGAAGAAAGCAGACCAGGAAGGTTGGTTTGCTTGTTCACTCCCCTCCTCACCACCCCCGTACCCCCTAACTCTTTAAAATACTCTCTTGGTTTTAGTTTAAAGGAGAAAAAGTTAAAAATTCAAACAATTGAATACGTATATGTTTTTTTTAACCTAAAAATGCATCCTTTTTTTAAAGCAGAATTGATAAAGACTGGGAAGGAGAAGGTCAAGCTCATTACTCTATTCTTGTGTATGGTGGGAGACCTAGATAATCCAACAGGTGATTCTCAGTCTGTGAATTCACCATAGGGAAGAGGCCTTGTAGACACATGTCTCAGAAGAGTGCTTGCAAGGGGGACCAGAACCAGTTAGATCATCTAAGCGTAGGCCATGTAAAAGATGATGGTGTCAGGTGTGGCCAGACAGGTTTGGAATCTTGTGTTTTTATGCTTTTACAAGTCTTAGGGAAGAAGAGATAGAAGAAAGTCCTCTCTTCTTACCATTTCCAATGGTTTTTCTCAAGCTCAACCTCCAAGAATCCTAATAACCCTCCCACATTTTCCCTCAAACCAAAATTTCATGGGTTGAAATATGTTCTTCTGTATAACCCTGACATTGCCTTAATTGCTTTATTCCTTGTCCATGAACCGTTGCAGATTCTCACAGATTGGACAGAGACTTGGATTCATGTTAGCTTTTGCTTTCTGGCACCAGCCTTTAAATCCTAGTCTCTCTTCTATGGGAGGATCCAAACAAAAGCTGTCAAGAGAGCCACAAAAACAATAAAATCTACCTTCCTTCAGGTGCAGTGTGCTCTTAAGACAGCATTATACACAAGCTTTTTTCCTCATTAGAACAAATGATCACTCCCCAGCCCTGACATCTGCAAAACTTCACAGTCTTACTGTGAATACTAAGTCAGTGGCAACAGGTGAGATTCCAAACTGTTTCTCTCTGTTAGCACTGTTTTAAGAAAAAACTACTCATCTGTCTTCAGAAGTAAGATGTTCTCTAGACGAAAATAACCATTTCCATAGAGTAAAGGGTGGCATTAAGAACCCTTGACTGCTCATATTTAGAAGTAAAGATTTTTAACAGGGAAAAGCTCCAAAAGGGGAAGAAAATGGAATGAAAAAAAACCCCACTTAAAAAAAGAGAAGCCTTCCATAAAGGCAAATGGAACTTGAATGGCTTGGGTTGTCAGCTACTATGTATTTTGCTTCTTCAGAAATTCAAAACCACATTATATAACACCACTATAACCTACCTAAAGCTGAGAAATCTATCTTAATGGTCTGCAGCTTTAATTTATAAATCATGCATGAATCAGGCCTGCCATTTATGAAAGCCAAGAAGTTTGGGGTTGATTTATTTTAACAGAGACACAAGGAAAGAGGAATTGGCAATGGTTGTCAAACCTTTAGGAGGTGGAGCCTTTTCTAAATAACAAAGCTTTTGACTAAAGGTGAGGCAAGGTTTTCCAAACAATTTAGTACATATCTTTAACATCACTGAGATACATGTAAAAGGACCTGAATATGTCAATTGAGAGAAATACATGAGATTGCACGATGGCTTGCAAAACACGAGTGTTTTTATATTACTGCTACCAGATGAAATAACTTTCTGCCACAGTAGGTTTCCAAGACAGCTGATATATCCTATTCCATTTGAATTAAGGGGATCTTTTGCCTGGGATCAAATTCCAATGTCTTTTGGAAAAACAGACCCCTGCACCTCCACAAAAAAAGAGAGGTCAAGGTCTTTTCAAATTTTTATCTAAGTCCACTTTAGCTATTTAAAGATCTTTGTTGCTCAAAGGCCCTGGTTAAACCAGGGGTTGGCAAATATTTTCTGTAAAACCAGATATTAAATAGTTTAAGATTTGATGGCTGTATGGTCTCTGTTGCAATTTCTCAACTCTGTTGCTACGGTGCAGAAGCACTCATAGGCATTACATAAACAAATGAGTGTGGCTGTGTTCCAATACAACTTTATTTTCAAAAACACATAGAAGACAGGATTTGACATGCAGGTTATAGTATTCCAGTTCCTGCTGTAGACCCACATAATTCCTGTTCACTCTCCAAACACCAGCAGTGTTCCATGAATCAGACACCAATCATTGCTCCTTCTGCCTCTTCTCTAACAAACCACGTCCTGCACCGGATCAGCCTTTCAGCTGAAGCCTCAGCTTTCTGAAGCTTTCCAAACCAATCTGATTGCCTTTGATACCCCCACTAACTTTCCCCTGTAGTCCTTTGATTGTTCCTCTTCACCATTATTTAACATGCCTTGGTCTGTGCTAGTTGACCACATCACTGTGCATATATTATTCTACATTAAATAAGTCAGAAAAGTAGTGTGGTATACTATAAGGACTGTGGGTTTTGGAGCCAGGTGTGAGTTTAAATTCTAGGCTCTATCATTTACCCTCTATGCCTCAAATTTCTCAGCTTCTCCATGACTCGGTTTTGCCATCTGCATCATGGGGCTAATAATACCTCTCGTACATTTGTTGTGAAGATTAAATGAGACACATGTATGTAAGGCACATGGGATAGTTTCTGACCACACAGTATAGTGATGGATAAATAGCTTCCTTTTGTGGTACTACAGTACTACTACAGGTAAGAATGGGGATTGGCAATGAGTAAATTGCAATTTGCTCCTACATGCTAGCACCTGTCTTGATTCTAGAATACATTGAGGGAAAGGAGTGGTGGAGTAAGAGGTACATGTTGCCTGCCTGTCCCTTGGACAAATGAGTGTATAAATTTTGATAAAACAGTATATGCTATCAGATATGACATGAGCATCTGGAAAATAATTCCATAAACAACAAAATGCAAAATGAAAGCAACAATAGCAGTAGAAATGGCCTTGACCTAATAGTCACAGATACCATAGATACCTATATTAAAGATTAAGGTTCTTTAAAGGCCTCAAATATACTTTCAATCCCTACCTTTGCTTACATCTCAGACTGTGAGACTTAAACTAGAAGCTTAGAATTATGGGGCCATCTCCTTCTAAACATAATTTTCCCTTGGATCTACAATCCTTGGATATCCATTCTGAGTGTCCACACTGATCTCTCTCTTCACCATGGAGACCCCCTGCCACCCAGGCACACTTCTGACCTAACCAGATTCTGAGCGTGTCCTCCCCAAACATGGATACAATGGAAATCTCCCTCATTTCCTTTGAAAGGCTCACCATGTTAGTTATTGGGAGTTTGCTTATCAGAGATCTGGCACTACCTGGCAGATTACAATTATGGGCAACTTCTCTCTCCCTTAGGTCTCTCATCTCAAAGTAAGGAATTTGAACCAAATAATCTCTGAAGGTCATCTAGCTTTAAATTCTAGTGGACATATGAAAGTCAGTCTCTGGAATTACATTTACAAATAACTCAGTACAATTAATCCATGATAAAAAAATTAAAATCTAAAAATCTGAAACCAGGGACAATGTGCCTTTTAAAGGAAATTATTTTTAAAATGTTTATGACATATTAAGTTATAGGGGATATCTAGACTCAGTCTTTAAGATACCTTGGCTTTGGAAAGACTGTAATATATAGAGTTTTAAAAACCCTGAATATGCTATTTAGTAGTTCAAGCTCTGTGGGATAGAGCCCAAACTTTGTCCTGACAGGGCCTCTTAAAATTGACCGTACTCATGCACTAATTGCCTAAGCTGCCATGATGGCCAATGTGAAATGCGTTCAAACACCACGTAACAGCTGTGATTATTGGAAATATGATGAGTGATGATTTAATGGGTAAAGTTGACAAGAATCCAGTTCCATGAAGGGAATGTAAACTTTTACATAACATGCAAGTGATACCATGAGATGAGATGAAGAAAGAAAAATCAAAACAATTATTTGAGAAAAAAACCAACCACCATAGATTAGACAATTACAGAAATTAACAGAAATGGAAAGGGAATCCTCTAATGATCTGTTGGAAGTGAAATGGAATTAAAAACTGCAGTCCTGCAAAAGAGAACTTCAAAAATAAAATCCATGCAGATGCTATTATATAGCCTCTTGGAGAATGATCAAGTGCTGAGACCTATGCTGTTTGCAAGTCTTTCCCTACATTTAAAAAAAAGGCAAAAAACAAGAAAATAAACAACCAAAATCTCACAACAAACATACAGCCATGGGCTGTTTTGCAGCATTTCCCTTCACCAAATTGTCAGGTTTATATCAATGTTTTAGCCCCCATTTCTGAGCAACATGATTACTAAAACATAGGCCACTTTGAAAGTATCCTCCTGAATTCAAAGTATCTTCAAGGGCTGAAATCTACTACTGGTAGATTTCACACAAGGAGGAGAAGAAGCATGAGAAGAATCAGTCTGGTGTTTGAAGTCAGGGGACCAAGTTTTACTCCTAATGTGGGTATCACCCAGCTCTGTTCCTTAGTTTCCTCTCCTGAAAAATGGAAATCATACTTTTCGTATGGTTTTTAGAGCTCAGCTATTCTGGGTTTAAAATCATTCACTCTCTAGGTTAATTTGGGCAAAGTTATTTAACATTTCTGAACCTACATTTCCTTATCTGTAAACTGGGTATAAAGGCATCAATTCAAAAGGCTTTTCTGAGGACTAGAATTAATGTACATAGGTGCCTAGTATATAGTAGGCTCATTAATTCAACAAGGGTTTTGAGAATCCACTATGTGCCAAAGAGTATGCTAGACTCTGGGTTATTTATATTCTTAGGATTGTTTTTAGAATAAATTAAGATATATGGAAAGTAATCAGGATCACGCAATGCAATGAGGCAACACCAGATAATTGAGAATCAAGAATCGAACTGTTTTCAAGTTACCCTGGAGGTCCATGGCATGAGCTAATAGTTATTTTCTGAGGCCTGGGTTTTACTTGTGCTCTGCAAGCACTAACGGCAGGAACCAGTCACAGCTAGTGAGTTAGCTGAGCCTGCTGCCCAGTGCTCAGGACGGCTCTGCTGCCGTCTGCAGCGGATGGCTATTATTTTTGCCTGCCCAGCAGTCTTTCACCTTTTCGTCTGGAAACAGAGCTCTAATGTTTCTTTGGGGAACTCTCTTTCCATCAGCCTCAGTCTGCATGGTTAGGGTGGGTTTAACCCTGCCCTCTGGCTCCATGGGTGGGCATGCAACCCAGCCTGCACCAGGGAGGAACCCTATTATCTTTTAAACATGAGGATTGTTTTAAAAGTGAGCAAATGACCCAAGCCAGGGCAATCAGAGTCATAAGCATCCAGGAGTAGGCCCTTTGCTAGATCTGTTGTAAAAAAGCTGCCTTTTTTTCCCCCTTGGGATTATTAAATTGGTGGGAATTAAGCCTGGAGCTGCTCGTACCATCTGTGCCACAATCTGAGATTTAGCCTAAGAATGAAGCTCACAAAGAGGACAGCAGAGCTGAGAAAGAGATAGACAGAGAAAGAGAAGGAGAGGTGGGGGAAGGGATTTCTGAAGGTCGTACCTGAACAGCTGGATCCATCTCTACCTGAAGCCATACATTGCTAGAGTCTTCAGTTACATAAACTTATCCATTATTTTCTTTTAGGGGAGTGGAGGGGTGGTCAAACAATTTGGTTGGATTTTTTTAACTTATGAGAATCTTTTGCTTGAAAGAGTCTGTGTTAACATATCTCCTGTTCATTATCTGGTATGCAACAATTCGACAACTCTTATTATGATACTCAGGAATCTGGGGATACAGGAAGATCTAGAGCTATCCCTCAGGGATACCAAGGTTTTTAAAATTCATATTGCATGCCAACAGAAGGATCCACACAACCTGGCATAAGTAAATTCAAATCTCCACAAATACTTCAAATACTTGTGCTATAGTATCCCTCAGTCTTCTTTAAGTTTCCTCTCATTAATCTGGAATAATCATTTGTTTAAAGCCTGTCTGTTCTGCTAGATTGGAAGGGCAGGACTGGCTTGTCTAGCTTGTTCATTAGGGCCTAGCACAGTGCGTGGCAGATAACAAGTGCCCAAGATTATCTGCTGAATTGACTATTACAAACAACAACTCTTGTAAACAACAAAGGGGCTTGTCCCTTTAGCGAGGGCCATGCCTGAACGAAGGCAGGTCACAGTGATGCCTCCACCATGGCTAAAGGGTTACCCGTCACGGGAGAGGGACCACTCGCTTCACTGGGGAGGTTCCCCTGTTCTTGCAGCCATACAAGAGCGCTGGGATGGGGGAAGTGGGTTTGCTCCCTTTCCTGAGACCACATCTCTCCTAGGCATGTGTGGCTCCTCCCCGAGAGGAGAAACACATTCTTCCCTCTACACCAAAAGAAGGAGAGAACTGGGGATGGAGAGTGAGGAAAGAAAGAAGTGGGACTCATCGCAAGAGAACCACATACAAAGAAAGCAAATAACAATACAGGGACAGGGCAGTCTGAGAGATAATGGACATTTATTGGATACTTACTGCATACCAAGCCCTTTATATATATCATCTCACTTCCTCTTCCATTAACGCTTTCCAGTTTGGGACAGATGGAAAAACCAAGACCAGCAGAGGACGACTGACTTGCACAAGCTGACACAGATCCCTGCGGCTAGTCGGGATTTGAATTCTATCCTGGCTGACTCAAAGTCCACGCTCTTTCCCTGAACTCTGCTGCTCCCATTTATTTTCCAGAGGGTAAATGGCTTATTTTCTTTCAGAAATTTCCATGCATAGGCCCCTTATATTATAATAGAACCCAGCAACTTTGATGATCTTCATGTGTGTTTAATGCAAGAAAAGGAAATTGTGCTGGGTGTGGTGGCTTGTGCCTGTACTCCCAGCTACTCAGGAAGCTGAGGCAGGAGGATTGCTTGAGGCCAGGAGTTTGAGACCACCCTGAGCAACACAGCAAGACTTTGTCTTCAAAAAAAAAAAGGAATTGTTTGGGGAAAAAAGCAGCCACCATTTTACAGGAAGAAATGGCAAATGTAAATTTACTGCAAAAATATAAAGTTTAAAGAACATTCCATACACATGGGTGATTAAATGTGCTAGTTTCAACAGCACAAAGGATGCAGCCCGGAAGGGGTGACTGTCAGTGAGATTGCAACCACATTAATAAGACCGCACATTCCCATTTTGAGTATCAGCACTCGCCCCTCCTTTTCCTACATGGATGATAAGCTGATACTACATAAACATTGTTACAGCTACAGTTCCATGCTACAGTAATTCACTTAACTTTAACATGATTTATGATTCTGTCAATAGGAAGGTTGAAAACCTTGCACTGAAGCTTAAATGTGAGCTTCATATTTAAAACAGTAATTGTGTGTGTATGTGAGTGTGATAGAAGAAACTATTCCACATAAAGAGGAGATATAAGTTCAATTTTGAATTTTTTATTCTATGCTGATAAAAGGAAAATAAATAATGAGTCTAAACATGGAATCAACATTAGATTAAGCTAAACCAGAAGGAAAGAACTACTAGCAACTTATCTGATTATGCGAGTTACAGTCCAAGTGTATGACACCCGGAAGTCCTATCAATGAAGGGATTTCTAAGAAACCTAGCTCAGAACCAGCGCGTTCACTGTGGATGCATATGTTGGTCTATGATACGTGTGTGTGTGTGTGTGTGTGTGTGTGCACGCATCAGGGGGGCACGTGGGCCTGTGTGTGATTGAAAGAGAGATTTCGAGAAAGGGGCAACAAATTCCAAGGAAAAGCAGCTCTCTTTGTCAAGATGAGTTGAAATCTAGGTCCACTTGGTTAATCACCCTATTCTCTCCAGCACTCACCCTGGGGGCCATTTGCCTCTTTAAGAGATTAAGGAGCCAAGTGGTCTCACTGCTCTATCCTGTCCTCCCTGGGACAACATATTAACATGATGCCACTACGGAAGAGCTCTCTTTAGAAGTTTGCTGCGGGGATGACAAATTAACCCAGCAGGGTGTCCCACACATCTATCACAGTACAAATTATTAGTGTAATAGAGCTTTTAGTTATGCATTTATCTAGTAATTATTGAACGTTACACAAAACCAAGCTGAGCAGCCATGGCCCTTTATGAGGTTGGCTCGGTGGGTGGCCTTACAGTTAATTTAGGATAGTTCTCCACTAGGCAGTTCACTTGCAGACAAATTAGCTAAACAGCCTTCTCCTTTAAATATTTTCCATGTCACAGTGAAACCCTTTACAATACAATAAAGGTACAGTTTTAATTACACGCTTCCTGACTTTTGTTTAGTTGTAGTTTTAAAACATTTGCTGGCTCTCTGTTTTCCTTTGGCTGGGCAGTAATAGCTGGTTGTAAGTATCTGGCTAATGAATTTAATAATTTCCTGAACTGGGACTTAAAGAGCCTTTGCTAAAAAGCTGCTTTTCCTCTTTACTGTCTAGCTACTTCAAATCCCTTCGACGTTTCCCATTAGGCTGGGCACTGGCACTTCAGCTAACCTTGACCGACACTCACAAGCCCTCCTGTTTCTTCTCTGTTCCATGCTCCTCAAAGGTGGTACTTGTTAGGTCTTATGATGCCTGCGTTTGAAAATCAATTGTGGCAATTCTTCCTGGAGAATGACAACGTAATGTTTGCTCAAATGACACACTCCAATAATAAATAAACACCTTGCGTCTGCTGGCAGATTATTTCAGCTCCTTGTTAGCAACAGGTACTTAATTGCTTCTCATTTTCCTGAGATGATTCAATTGCACTAAACCAGGAGAGACAAATTAGATTCAGTGAGCACCAGCATGTTCTACAACTAAGTTAAAAGCTTTCCTAAGAGGCAGAGAAGTTTGCGGATATGCTAAGAGAAAGATGAACAAACCTAGCACTTGAGGGCCTATGCCAGGGGGTGAGGGGTGCTGTGGTTATGCTAAGAGTGAAGCATCAGGATGGATATTCCTTCTGGAATATCCTCCTTCTGGAGGGCCCTTAGTTGGGACAGAAATATTTTCATGCCACAGAAAATATTCTATAATTTTGAGCTCATTTCTCTTAATGCCTATCAAGGTAGAAGCTCTTAATTAAAACCAAACAAATATATCTTGAGCACTTAAACATGCTATATGCCTTCCTACATGGTGCCAGATATATGCATTTGAATATT
Source organism: Lemur catta (assembly GCF_020740605.2). Lineage (NCBI taxonomy): Eukaryota > Metazoa > Chordata > Mammalia > Primates > Lemuridae > Lemur > Lemur catta. Next base: position 79,811,507 of record NC_059130.1, read on the forward strand.
ATATTATTATTACACAACGGAAACAGAAAAAAAGTCCCTATTATTCCCAAACTTTGTTTGCCTTCAATCAAATCCATGCATTCATTCATTTCTTCAACAAATATTTATTGAGTGCTTTCCTTATGCCAGGCACAAGGCTGAGGGATTCAGAGATGAGTAGTAAAGACGTGATTCCTGCCCTAACGGGCCCTGCCATCTAGGGGTAACTGCAGCCTTCGTATTTTGCCTCTTTTTCCCTGCTCCTCTATTATTGTCTATGCACATTATGAATCCACACTCCTCCAACCTTTCTTGGTGACCCCAACTTCCCAAAAGGTGATCTTAATTCTCATATTTCTCTGCAGTATATTTTTCTTGGCTGAATTTGGAGATATTGTTGACTTCAGACCCTCAGATGTTTCATCACTAAGAGTGGGATCCCTGTTGGGCCAGGAAGATCATGGACTTAGAGAGGTTTATAGAGCATATAAACTTCTGACTGCCTCTCCAAACAGAAACTGCAATGATTCTTTGAAAGCTGCATAGTAAATCTTTGGTTTATATGGCTGTTGTTTTTGTGTATCTTATGCATATTTTCAGAATCAGGGCAATTTTATTCCTAAACTCCCTACGGGTTTTCTTTTTCCTTGACTTATAAAGAAGTGGGGGTTAACCTCGTGTTCGCATTTTGTATGTCAATTCCTCGCTACTTAGTTATCTAATCGCATGACGTGTTTGCTGTTGCTGTGTTTTGCATGCTTACAGTGAGAAGGCAAACTGTTTGAGAATGGGGTGCAGTGCCAAACACCACGCAGTTCTCCATCAGGACACTCTTCCCCTTGTCTCCCACAGCACCCTGTGCTTGTCCTAGCAAAATGACACAACTGCTGCTTTTCTCATGCACCAGGAGGTAAGCACTCTGAGGACAGAATCCATGCTTCCCTTGTTCACTCTATTCAACAAGCTAGTAGAGCACCTTGTATAAGTGCTTGATAAATATTTGTGGAAAAAGTTAATGGGTCCCCAGATGGTAATGAGAATCTGCAAGCTAATTTCAACATTGAAAAAAGCCAAACTGACCTCGAAAAGTGTTTTTGAAGTGACTGAACTCCTAACAGAAACCCTGCATTTACCAGTAGCAAGGATTCATGGGCTAATAAAAAAAGGCTAAGTGATTTGTTTATGGGTGCTATTAAAAAAACTCAGTGTGATAACACAGGGTATGTCATGACGATCAAAAGATCTAAATGGCTATGTTATGTCTTTGACTAATAAAAAATGTGAAAACAAACTAATTATTTAAATAAATGTAGTTTTTTTTTTTCTCCCCATGGGGAAGAAAAAGGTAGAACCTACTGGTATGGTGGAAAAGGTGCTGAACTGGACACTTGATTTCTAGTTTTGGCTCTGGCCAGCTTTTATTCCTTATCTGTAAAAATAACGTGGAATATGTTGCTAACTGCTGACCAGCATATTTCTCTCCTATTTACCCTCTTACGAAACCCTAATTTTATATAGGGTGGCAATATGCTCAGCCAAAACTTTAGAGTCTCTAGCCTCTCTTGCAGCTAGAGGTGATCATGTGACATACTTCTGACCAAGCTGTGCAAGATTCTATAAACGGTGGCAGAATGTGCTAGCAGGTATTTTTCCTCCTCATCCTCTCCCTTCTTCCTGCGTGGCACGCAGATGCAAGGCAGGAGTGTGGTGCCCATACTGTGACTCAGCATGAAGATAAAAACAACCCACTGAAGCATGGCTAGGAGAGGAAATCTCAAACTTTGATGGCACTGTGGTAGCACCACAATAGCCTTGAATCACAAACTTGCTTTTATATGAGAAATATACGGCTCCTAATTTTCTTAAGTCACTGTTCAGTCAGATTTTCTGTTCCTTTCAGCCAAACACATTCTTTGTTGACACAGGGAACACATTAGACCAGAAGATTCCCAGACCATAATTCTTTCAACTCTGCCTCCCAATGTGTATTGTGCAGGCTCCTCCCTCTTCCTAAATCTCTAAAGCAGACTTACTTTACTTAGTGCAGAGTATTTAAATAAGTATTATTCATTATCTCCTTGTTTTTGAAAATAGCAAAGACTTTCAGCAGAAAGATAAGCTTCCAGAAGACTCAAACTTTCAAGAAACTTTAAAATATCTCTGATGATTACTCCAAATAATTCTCAAAAAGAGTTAGACCCTTTAGGCCAGGTGCTGTGGCTCACACCTGCAAACCTGACCCTTTGGGAGGCCAAGGCAGAAGGATCACTTAAGGCCAGGAGTTTGAATAGGACTTTGAAGCCAGCCTGGGTAATACAGTGAGACCCTGTCTCTATAAAAGCAATTTGCTGGATGTGACTGTACATGCCTGTAGGCCCAGCTACTAGGGAGGCTCCCGGGAGTTTGAGATTGCAGTGAACTGTGATCATGCCACTGCACTCTAGCCCAGAAGATAGAGCAAAACTCTGTCTAAAACCAAACCAAACCAAAACAAAACAAAAACAACAAAACAGAGTTAGACCCTTTATCAGTGGTCCCCAACCTTTTTGGCAGCAGGGATGAGTGAGCAATGGGGAGCAGCTGTAAATACAGATGAAGCTTTGCTCGCCCACTGCTTGCCTCCGGCTGTGCAGCCTGGTTCCTAACAGGCCAGAGACCAGAACCGGTCTGCAGCCCAGGGGTTGGAGACCACAGCTTTAGATCATCAGGCAAACTTACAACTCCTGAAAAGGCAAAGGGGAGAACAAAGTTTTTTTTTCTCCAGTTATCATGCATATAATAAATTGTCATAATTAAATATTTTATTATGATTACAATTTTAAGTACTGGTAAAAAAAAAAAAGTCTTTGAAAGCCCAGTCTCTCAGCTTAAAGTGAACAGTAATTATAATAATGTATAATGATGCACAAATGCCTTTACTGAAATTTAATATCTTCCTCCACCTGCAGGATATTTCAAAATAGTTTAACCTCTTTACCTACTTTTAACCACATAGAGAAACAGGTGGCAAAATATTATCCCCATGGTACAGATGGCCAAACTGAGGCCACAAGGTTAAGTGATTTATCAAAGCCACAAAGAGAGCCAGTGCCAGAGAGGGGATTCATTTTAAGAAACCACATGTCTCTGTCATTACAATGTAAACAGGGAAGTGGTTGCAACAGCACAAACTAAGAAAAATCATAGCTTTTAATATCAAATCTTTGTTTAGATAATCTTGTACAAGTTTTCTTTGGATGAAAGGCCATCACACTTTCCTATCTCTGCCATTCCTTATAAAGCAGTACTGCGTAAGCTATCAAACACTTCTCACCCTTGGCTCTTCCCAAGCAGTAAGAACCTACCAGGGTCAGGGAGGGGACGAATGTCTTTTGTGTGCATTTATATGCAACTTGACTACTTTTCATTCCTTCAATCAATATTTGAGCATAAAACCCACTGTGTGAGGCACAGTGAAGATAGCGAAATATATAAGTTACATATATAAGTTCCTTTTGGAGGTTTCACTCTAGGAGGGCAATGAAACATGTACATTAACTAACAAAGCCAGACACAGTTGGTGGGGTCGATGTGCAGATATGAAAGGCTGCAGGAATTTAAGGAGTGTGAGATGATGGCAAGCTGGGTGTAGCAGAGAAGGTTTCATGTCAAAAGTGGTACTTGAGCTGGTCTTGGGGATGGGAAAAATGTTTATAGGTGAAGGCAGTATGGACAGTAGGGGATTTTCAAAGCCTGGATGAAAATGATTACTATGTTTCCAGGCACTGTATGAATGACTACAAATACATGATTTCATTAGCTCCTTGTGTAATACTTATAATTCTTTCAATGTAGAGATTATGATCTCCAATTTAGAGATGAGAAACCTACAGTTCAGAGAGGTAAAGTAACATACCAAGTGGAGGACAATGATTTCAAACACTGGTCCATGTGACCCCCTGAGCTTTTGTGTTTTTACACTACTATAGACTAAATGTTTGTATTCTCCCTAAATCCATATGTTGAAATCCTAACCCCCTGTGTGATGGTATTAGGTAACCTTTGCAAGGTGATTAGGTCATGAGGGTATATCCCTCATGAATGGGATTAGTGCCTTTATAAAAGAGACCCCAGAGAGCTCCCTGGCCCCTTCTGCCATGTGAGGACATAGCAAGAAGACAGCCTTCTAAGACCCTCGCCAGACATGGAATCTGCCAGAGCCTTGATCTTGTACTTCCCAGCCTCTAAAACTGTGAGCAGTGAGTTTCTGTTGTTTATAAGCCGCCCAGTCCACAGTATTTTGTTTTAACAGCCCAAGCAGACAAAGACACCTGCTATGCTATGCTGCCTCATAAGGCCCTATTTTTTTGCCTTTGCTTTGCAATCTTTCAAGACAAGTTTCCTTTGTAAAATTTGGCCACTAAATTTCCAAATATAGCTTATGTTTACAGTAAAAAATAGGGCCCTTGTTTTTTTTACTGAGGTTGCCTTGCTTTGCTGTAACTCTGTTCAAATATCTCCTCTGTCCTGAGCACCAAGATGTGGTAAACAGTCATTGCTTACTAACTGGTGCTTGGTGCTTGTGTAGTTGAGGCTTTCCCACGAGAAATGTTAGGGAAGGCAGCAGAAGGCTTGTAACCTGGTGCTAACCAGAGGTGAACACACCAGGGGATTCTGAGCAAGAGAACAGTAAATGGCCTCCCCTGAGCCCCATCCCCATCTGCTAAAGACCTAATAAAGGAAACACATTTCTCTTCTACAAAGTCCTTTTAAAGTTTGATTTTCTAATGATTTCCCATTTTGGGTTGTGACAGCTCCATGCAATAAAAGAAGCATCAGAGGCTGCATTCTCCTTAATGTGCACACGACACATCTATGCCATACTGACTCCACTGTCCTTCCTCAACTTTGGCCTCATGGTCCTAAAGCACCAAGTCTTAGTCTCAAATGTGATATCATTCCAAGTACTAGCTTTCCAGCTAGTTAGAGAAGAATGAAAGGGAATACAGTACCTGTAGCAAATACTTCTTAAATAATGAGATGCTGAATTCCAACCTTTTAAAAATATCTTAGCCAAAAAAAAAAAAAGTCTTATGTTAGCCTGTCTCAACTCTATGATTCTTACCACAAAGATGCAACTGAAGAGTTTCATCACAACTATTCCAATTCCCTTCACCAGACCACCAAGGGGGGTGGGGTGCAATAAGAATGGGTACCTGAGCAGACTTTCCAGAAAGGAGAACCGAGGATGCTGGGAACCATCTTGAATTCTGGTGAAAACAAAGAATCTTTGGTATTCCATAATTCTCACACTAGGCATCTTTCTCTTTTCCTCATATACAGTTTTATGACTATGAACAGGAGATCAAAACTGATTGTGCTGTGGGCTAAGGAAGTCCATTCTGGTTCCAGCCAGCATGGACCATTTTAGCAAACGTGCTTAGTCATCTAGCATGAAGCAGCTCCCAATCATGTACCCATGAGTAAGTGCTAGTTACAATACTTTCTAGAATTACAGTTTTAAGGCAAGGCACACATTAGGCACTCTCACTATTTATTGAATAAATGACAATATACACATATTATTTGTGCTCTTCATGAGTTCTCACAAATTTTTTTATTGTAGTTCCTGTAGAAGAATGTAAGACTGAGAGGAAAGGTTCATTCAACAGTAGTATTGTGCCCATTCTAATGAGGACGTTAAAAACCCAGAGGCAAAGAGGTAGTTTACCCAGCTCTCCTGATTGCTAGCATACTGTCCTTCCCATTCTTATTAAATAACTCGCTACATCATGACTCTTCCTTTGCTTGGAATGCTGTCCATTCATATAAGCATCTTTTAAGATGGGACTTCAACATTACCTACACGTTGAATTCTCTTTATTTGATATAATGTGATAAGTAATAGCACATTCCACATCCTCTTCCAATTACTTATTTCCTGTATGTCTCTCTCCTGCACTAGGTGTATGCTCTGTGAGGACAGGAACCTCTGGCCCCAGTGTCTACACAGCCCCTCGGTAAATCCTTGTCTAATGAATGACTGAACCTCCACAGTCCCCTCTCTGCACTCCTGCAGAAACTTTTACTTTGAACATTCATTTAGCATTTAGAATATGTTAACCTGGCCATAAAAAGATGAGAGATAACACAAGCCGTATCTCCCTGAGACCGTAAATATTCCGACTAAAAGGGCTTCATATCTCTGCTTCCCCACTATAGTTTAGATGCTCAAAGAACATTAACTATGAATACAATATCATAATAGTATCTAAAAAGACTTATTTTGGGACCTTATAATCCAATTCAGATGCAGGTTTTTGATTTAAAAATCAATCAATCAATCAATCTAGAGAGAAAGCCTCTCTGATTTATACCACACACAAAGATGAAATAATAAGGCATCTTGAGAAAGTTCTACCAATGATTACAAGATGTTGAAGGATGAAGCAAGTAAGTTTTCATGATTGTGGATATAGAAATTGCTTCACATCCTAGTTGGAATGCTTATTTTCGACAGTGTGACTTCCATGTGTGCACTGGACAGCCCTCTTACCTGCCATATTTCTCTGAGATGCACACAGAGTATTTATAAAGGGATTCAGATTTGTGGGACTAACACTGAGATTGATGCAAGAAATATCAGTTTCCCCAGGCGTATGTCAAAGCAGACAAGAGACCATAACTTTCTAGGATGTTTTATGATACCAGCTGGTAGATCACAGACCTACCTAAACGGAAATCTGATGGAAGAAAGCAAACGTGGTTACAATTATTCATACGCCTACTGTGGGAGTTTCATAAACAAAATAATAAATATTTTCATCTTGCAATAAGATCAGGTTAAGTGATTTGCTGACATTCTCTTGGGGTTTAAAGCTTGACTTTAATGTGAAATACAAATCATATTTCTGTGGGCACATTTTAATAATAAACTTAAAACCATATGAGACAAAAATAATGAAAACTTTGCAATGAGAACCAGACAAACTATCTACCACTTTAAAAGGAGTGAATGAAGACTGCTCGTTAACACCCTGATGCAAACAGCCTCAACACAAAATGCTACATATTGCAATCAGGTTTCATGGAAAGAGAACAAGCAGGGATGAGAGAATGAAAAAAAAGCTATTACTTGAAAACAGGTAACTGACCACATGGAAATAAACTCAACTAACACATGCACATGCGTGTACACACAAACACACACACACCCTCACACATAACTTGTAGAACAGATTTGATTTAATTCACGTTACTTCCCACCTCTTTGCAAAAATCCCACTGGCAAAAAACATTTTGGTTTAATGCCTTTTTGTCTTAGGAAAGGACCAAAGATTTGATGTCAAATCTCTTTGGTCTCTAAAATTCCAATTCTAAAATTCCAAGGATAAGAAATTGGAACACTCACTGCCCTTAGGAGCATTCTGGGGGAGTCCTCATTGTCTCTCATTTTGCTACTCTGGTCTGAAGGCCGTGATACATGCACAACCCAGGGTCCCAACGGAGGAGCTCACCTCTGGGTCCTGTGATGACAGGTCGGTGATGCTGTGTGAATGCCGTTCCCAGGGAGGAGGTCTGCGAAGGGGAGGGGCTGCTGAAACCAGACTTCTCCGACTTCTTCAGTGTGGTTGGAGATGGCATTCCTGGCAAGAAGGATCAGTTGATAAGTATACTTTAATTCATGGAACAGTGGCTTGTGCAACCTAAAAGATAATACTTCAAGAATTACAAAAAAAAAAAGGAATTCACCTGTGAATGGAAAATTTGTTTTGAATTGCTTTGCATTTGTCACAGGAACAAAAAAAGGACAGTATGGTCCCTGATAAGTTGGTCTATGATTGATTTCAGTTTATTCTACTACATCACAGAAGGTTATTGAATCTTCTCTAATAACACACGGTTGAACTTTTCCAGTGTTGTGTGTGACTGTGACCTCTGGGACCCTTAAAAAGAAGACCACCCATGCACCCACGGAGACCTCTCATGCAATCACTTCATCTTGCCAGTTACCTTGCTTCAGCACCAAAGTACTTTTTCCGTATTTTACATAATTTAGCTACCTTAACGTAAAACACTCTCAACAACGGCAACTCAGTTGTTCAATGAATTATTTAAAATAGAAGAAAAGAAAAAATAAAAGTAAAAAAAATCTTAAATGCCCAACAATTGGTGACTGGTTAAATACACATGGCGCAACCAATGCAAACAATACTGTAAAAGAGTAATGACACGGAAAGATATTCATAATATAATGTTAACTGATAAAATCAATTACGAAATGGGATGTTTATTATGACACCATTTAAAAAGGTATTTCTATGCACAGAGAAAGAACTAGAAGGAAATCAAATAAACTGTAACAGTAGTTTTCTCTGTGTGTGGGATGGGGGTGATTTGCATTGCCTTCTTTTTACTTACTTGTCTTTTCTATGATGAACATACATTACTTTTATGTTAAGAAAATGCAATAAAAGCTTGTTTTTAAAAATAGTATTTTTACTATATAGTCTAAGGTTTTCACAGCATTTCCAACATAGGAAATGCTTTGGGAAGAAAATAATGGGAAAACAATCCCTTGTAATTACTGGATTTGTAATGTTCTCAGCAACCATGCTGACATACACAACTGGAGGCAACTATCAGTTTGGTAGGGTGCCAATTAAAACAATGAAAATTGAGACATAAAAATAAAGGAAATGACTCCTCGTCTCCACACAAGAGGACAACTTTGGGCTCTCTTAAGTTTGCAGCATAAAATTGGTCTGCAATGATAGTCAGAAGAAACAAATTCCATTTTACTTATACATGTTTACCTGTGTTGTGTTCTGCCTATGACTAGAGAATTACTTGGGTAAACTAGAAAAATAAGTAACAAAAGTAATAATGATATTAGCACATAACTGTTACTGAGTAATAATTGCTAAGTACCATGGTATAGATCTGTCCGGAAATTTAACTAGTTTGGCCTACATCTAAGTACATCCTTGTTATTTCTGATTGCAGATTTCCTTAATGCGATTCTACAACATGACTTTTCAAGTGTGACTACAGATCCTATGAGGACAGAGACCATGTCTGCTTTGCCTCCCTCTATGTTTAAGACATCTGTCAAAAGCTCTGGAACATACCAAGGTCTGAAAAGTTATTTAAACTACTTGTACAGTTCTTAGTTTTATCTGTGGCTTTACTAACAGATGCTTGGACACAGCAAAACTTGGGGTTTTGATTCCAAAGAAAGAAACAAATTGCAAATTGGTATGCACATTTGCACAGTCAGACATGAATACAATATGAATACAATGATATCTTGCTAATTTGACAAATGTGAATCAGATCCTTTCTAGATCAATATCCATTTCTGATCTGAATTAAAAACAAAGCCACTAAGTCGAATGACTTTAGCTGTATTTGCTTGTTTGTTGAATCAGTAACCAGTCATACCGTATCAATGTTCCAACATGGGATGCATTGAGGTTTTGGATGAACATTCACTGCAACTAACCTAAGCTGTGGTTATCATCATGTAATTACATTAGGGAGGAGATTTCAAATAAAAAAATTAAAGAAATAAAGCTACAAAAATGTAAATAAATCTCCTAAGTCATCCAAACCTCTCTTGTGCAAACCAGCTTTTAGGTTGTCAACCAGTCCACTGATTTAAATTCAGTCAAATGCCTGGACTATGTGTCATGAAACAGAAATAGAATAGAAAATGAAAAATGTCCAAACTTGAAGATGGTAGTTTTTTTTTTTTTTTTTTTTTGGACAATGGAATCACTGATGAAATCCAGTTATCTGAACTAATGTTATTAAAGACAGCAAATGGTTGGACTCAAGAAGAAGTTATTACTTCTTTGAAAAGTTCATGCTTTCCAATCCACGTCATTTTAAATACTGCAGAAATATTGACATGATTTAAATCCAGTGTTTACCCTTTCAAAAGAGGAATTATAAGTAAAATTTAGGCCATAACAAGTATCAAGAATGATCAAGTTGGTATATGAATTTAAAAAACAGTAAAAGTTAAATCCTTTTTGAAAGGGTTAAAGAGGAAAGAAATACTGTCAGCATGCAAGAACAAGCCAAACCATGTATAATCTTCTAAATTTATCATAGTCGAGTAATATGAACCCTAAGGCTATCATGAATCTCAAAATTACTTTGTGTTTTCAATTTTTAAAGACTCATATTGAGCACATTTCCTTATTATATACTTTAATATTTTCTCTACATGCATAATGTATGTTTTGGTTAATTTGCTTCGTATACTTAATTGACCAGACAAAATTTCAAAATGCTAGTAAATTGCTCTATGTTAAAAGTTAGAGAACATTAATCTTGGCTTTTATTTATTTATTTGTTTATTTTTTTGAGACAGAGTCTTACTCTGTTGCCCGGGCTAGAGTGAGTGCCGTGGCGTCAGCCTAGCTCACAGCAGCCTCAAACTCCTGGGCTTAAGCGATCCTACTGCCTCAGCCTCCCGAGTAGCTGGGACTACAGACATGCACCACCATGCCCGGCTAATTTTTTTTCTATATATATTTTAGTTGGCCAGATAATTTGTTTCTATTTTTTAGTAAAGACGGGGTGTTGCTCTTGCTCAGGCTGGTCTCAAACTCCTGACCTTGAGCGATCCACCCGCCTCGGCCTCCCAGAGTGCTAGGATTACAGGCGTGAGCCACCACGCCCGGCCAGGCTCTTATTTTTGAAATCAAACTTGGTTCTGTACACGACTTTAAAAATAAACTACTCATTAAAATCTCTTTTGGCAATTATCTATGCACAACTGTTACACAATTACTGTACAGATTAATGACTGATTGGCTTTCTCCTAATGAATCAAAACTTTGATTTCAATGTATTTTCAAGGAGTATCAGATTTTTTTTTAAAAAGATAAAGTAATGCTACCCCTTTTCTGAAGCAAACAAAATATTACTTCAAAGTTCAGTACAGAAAAATAAAGAATTTTACAGCAGGAGAAGCAAACAAGTACCATATTTTGTTTCAATGGGACATTTCATCCTTTTGATTGGTATAAAAAACCCAATGGTGGTAAAAGAACTGGAGATAGATTTCAAGAAACATTTTTGGCTTGTCATTGGTTTTCTAAACATCCAGATTTTCTGAATTTCTCTCCATTGTGCCATTTTTCTAAGTCACCTGAGTCATTTCCAATTGTGTTCAGTAGACAAAGGCAAACATACATGGAATTCTAGTCATTTAGTGGCTCTCATCCCTGGAAGCACTTGTAAGTATGAAGCCCAACAAGAAAACCTTAAAAATATAGGCTAAATACAGTATTTGCAAAGATTCCTTTAGATTCATCACTGATATTTGTGGTAGTCAGAATTCTAAGATAGTTCCAAGGTTTGTGGCCCCTGGTGTACCTACCTTGTACAATTCCCTCCCCTTGTGTGTGGGCGGTACTTGTGAATATGATGGCTGTCACTCTTGTGGTAAGGTTTTGTTATATTGCAAAGGCAAAGGGACTTTTGCAGATATATTAATAATTAAGGCCCCTAATCATGTGACTTTGAGTTAAGGAAAGGAATATTATCCCTGGTGGCCCTGACCTAATCAGGTGAGCCCTGTAAAGGAGGAACTAGAAGTCAGAGAGATTCTCCTTCAGACTTTGAAGAAGTCGGCTGCCATATTGTGAGAGGGTCACATGGCAAGGAACTGCAGGCATCTCTAGGAGCTGAGTGGGGCCCCTGGCTGACAGTCAGCTTTCAGAAAGTTGGGACCTTAGACCTAAAACCACAAGGAACTGAATTCTCGTCAACAATCACAAGAATTTGTAAGAGGACCTCAAGCTCCAGAAAGGAAGGCAGCTTGGAAAAAATTTTAATTGCAGCCTTATGAGACCCAAGCATAGGGGCCAGTTAAGCTGTGCCCAGATTCCTGACCCAGGGAAACTGTGAGATAATAAATAAATGTGTGTTGTTTCAAGATGCAGAGTTTATGGCAATTTGTTATGCAGCAATAGAAAACTAACATACTCAAATATAAGGCTATTGCCAGTGCAACAAATGTGTACATTAAAGTTGCCTACTGTATACTAATTAGTCTTTAGAATTCCAGATGTTTCCATTATTTTCACCTAATCCACCCTAGATTGTGAGATTTTTTTTTTCATTAGCCTACACTAACCCAGAGAAAATGGTAAGACATCTTTTTAGAAAAGGGGCTAGGAATTTGTTATTTCTAAGGACAAAAACACTTTTGAAAATTTTTATTTCTCCCTGATTCTTCCAAGCAATATCAATAATAAATCAGATTAAATGATATGAAAACTCAAAATTAATTCTCGGGGTCTCATAAGAGATCAAGGTTTATCTTATGTAATTTTTCATTGCAACCTGGTATTACAAAAAATAAAAAGAAGAAACAGGGAAAAATCTTAATTAATTTCACCTCTCCCCCACCCCCAAATTATGAGATTTACCAAACACTTTGTCATGAACTCTATAGTGACAATGGTAAAGGAAATACTATAGGACTGATTAGAAAGTACAGCACTATTCTTTGCTTGAGAAAACTGCTTAAAGGCAGTGTTTTTAGGAGTCAAAGGAGCCACAATATTAAAATATTAATGGGAATGGGGGAGAAGGAAAGTATCACCATAAACTATGATCATTCCAATGACCACAGAACAATATGCTGGATTTTTTAAAAGGAAAACTGTAACAAGTCAGTGTTAGTGCTTACTTTGTTAGAGCACTTATTTAAAAATTCATTCTGTGAGAATGCTGCTAAGGATAATAGGACCTTATCTTGTCTGTTGCAGGAGTTTGGGAGATGTAATTGGAGTTGTCAGAGAAGATTTAACTGGTATACGTTCCTTTCTTCAAAGTGTCAAAGTCAAGAACACGAACAGAAAGTTTAGTTTCAATAATGTTATAGTCAAGAACTATTTGAGAAAAACTCTGAAAATATGCAACCTTTACACTTCAGTTTTTAAATAAAATACATAAGCAGGTTGGAGAAGACCCCAAAATACTGTAAGTTTGGTTGCTCATGACAGGGATATTCTCCTGTCCACTGTCATCATCTAAGTCCCAATGACCCATCTTTATAACTGTTATTACCAAGACAACTATTATACCAAACCTAAAAGGCTATGGGAAGAATTCACCCATCAAGTGGCCTCAAGACAGACAGGAGGCAGCTAAAGAGATAACATCTCTGCATATTGACCATTTCTAAACATGACTCAAAATAATAAAAGCCACAAATTATGGAGTATCTACTATGTGCCATGCACTTGCAAATATCTCAAATCCCTATGTTTTCATCTCAGATAGGTAGGGACTATTATCCTACCTACCCATACCTTAATTTTGCAGAAATTAGATATCAAGAGATGTTAAACAATTCGTCCAAGGTCATACAGCTATTAAGTGGTATTTCAGACCCAGGTTTCTCTGGTTCTAAAGCTTGTACATTTTGTAAAACATCATACTACCTCATGTAGTTTCCCTAGTACACTATAAAAACAGTGTCCTATTTATGTCAATAAAGTACATTGATAGTTGAAGTTTCTAATGTGGTTATCCAAAGGAAAAAAAATCAAAGAAAGGTTATATCAGACACAAAAGAGTATGCAAAATATAAAGGCCACTCTGCAGCATACTAAGAATCATTTATCTTATGTACTGAAGCTTTTTCTTGGTGTTAGTAGGGATCAGTTGGGATTTTATTAAGCACACTGAATGTCTTATCAGTGATTCTAACACAGAACCTCCACAAAATAAATATCACATAGATTTAGAAGAAGGTAATGACCCAAGATGTTAAGTTGTAAAGGAGTATATACACATTTAGTATTTACAAAAGGCCTCTTGCTTATTCAACAAGTTGCTTCTTCTATAAAGCCTCCTGTAAACCATATTATATCTCTATATATGATCAGAAAGGATGAAAATTCTCTTAAGACTCATTGATATCTTCCAAGCCTAGACTATATATTTTAATACAATAATAGCTCACTTAACCAGAGGCCATAACGCTCATAGTTATTTAGAATTCAGTAGTCTTGAAAGCAAGGAAGGCCTCTGAGTGCCTAAAGTCAGCTTCAAAACAGGCAACTAAGTTGAGGCATTTAGCTCATAGGCAAGTGTGATTTTACAGGAACTAAGAAAAGTGTTTCAAGGAGAAGGCTGCCACCGAGTTGAATGCTACTGAGAGATCAAGTATAATGAGGATAGAAAAGGGTCCACTAGATTTGGCAACATGGACGTTTCTGATAATCTAGGAGAGTGAGGCCGATGGAAGAAAGGACCGAAGGGTTTATCAAACCAATGGGAAGTGAAGAAGCAGAGAAAATGGGTATAGTCAACTTCTGCAATGAAATCAGTCTGCAGAGGAGAGCAGAAATATAAGGTAGGAGCTATGGGGAGATGGAGGGACGCAAAGGAGAGCTTCCTGAAGCTGGGAGAGTCCAGCATCTTGTCTGCTGATGGCAATAGCCCAGCAGACAGGCAGAACACAATGACTCTGAGGAGAGAGGATGACTAGGGAGAGAAGTCCCTAAGAAGGGGAGAGGCTACACAAATAGTGTAGAGGAGCCAGGATTTGAACCCAAGGAGCTTTTCAGTGTACCACTCTACCAAGATGCCTATTTCTGGGAAAAAATAAGTACTATTTATCTATTTTATTGGTATCAACCTATCATGAAGTGGTTTACATTTGAGCTTATTAATGACACTTAAACATTTTTCTTCTTGCAAACAGTCTAAGCCTAAAAATGATGCTAACTGCTATTATGACTGTTCTTTTTACATTCAGGCATTCAGATTTCCCTATACCTCCAGGTCTCAGTGTGGGGAACAGATAGCCTAGTCATGTCTGTCAGACTAATGGTATCAGTATAAATTCCAGTGACATTTCCCAAGCCCAGGATGAAAGTTGAGTACCAGTACCATATTTTGCATGTCATCTACTACAAGCAGATTTATGCTCAGACACGTCTCTTCCAGATGCAGAGCTATACTGCGCTCTAGCAATTATCCCAAAGGCAAGAACAAAACCTTTCTAGAACGATTTCAGCTACACCTTGTGATTAGATCATCTCTAACCAGGATGCTTAATAAAGGCTGTGACTGGAGAGATTAATCTCACAGTTAAGGGACCATTCTGTTCTTGTGGGTATAAACATATGCTTGTGATACGGGAGGTAGTTGAAGATACTGTACTTCTCATAGATTTGTGTTCTAATGATAAAATCCATTAGGGTTCATTCTAGTGTAATTTATTATGATTAACATACTCAACAATAAAAAAGGTAAAACATTCAGACTATTCTGACTTTTAGCCTTTTTCAGTGAATAAAAATGTTTTAAAATCATTTTTATGATGGGGAGGATAAATGAAAGTTAATATAGCTTCTGAGGTTTATCCTTTTTACTCTATATGCAACCATTTAAAATGAGCTGAAAGGACCCCCCAAAGAATTATCACATCATAAAGAAGTACAGGTAATTTAAATGGCTTGGTGACACAAGTGATTTCTTCAATTTTTAAAAAATGGGAGCATGGAGTAAAAATTATATGGATTATTCAGGAGGAAAGAAACGATGAGTTCTCTAATATATTCCAAATGTTCATTTGCGAGTGAAAATTTACAACCAGAGAGAGTAAAGAATAGACACAAAGAAAATGTCATATAAAAATCTGGTTGCTGGGCCAAAAGCAAAGTCTCTTAACTCGTTAGGGGGTTTCCTCCCTCTTTAAGGTAAACACAGACACCCAAGTGACAGGACTAAAATTAAAAAAAAAATATTTTACATGCTCCATATACGTACAAGAGGTTGGAGATTCCCTACCCGTTCCATTTGCCCCCTAACTAACCCATCCCCCCATGTGTCAAGGGAAGGACTAATTTTGGCACAACACAGCAAACATACATATTCACAGGAGGACTGAGGATAAAAAAGAAATATCTGAAAAAACCAAATTATTTCTTTGCATAAACAGTAAATATAGTATAATATAGATACTGTTTTATTCATTCTGCTTAGATATCCAGCTGAATAGTAAAAAAACTCAATCATACATATGTTTAGTTTATATCTGCCCTGGCCAATATGGTAGCTACCAGCCACATGTAGCTGCTTAAGTTTAAATTAATTCAAATTAAATGAGTTTAAAAATTCAGTTGCTCAGCATAGCCACATTTCAAGTGCTCAATAGACATGTGGCTAATGGTTACAATATTATACAATATAGATACAGAACATTTCCATCATTGCAGAAAGTTCTTTTGGATAGCTCTGGTCTATATGATACCAAATAACTTTCTACTTTTTTGGTCACGCTGCACAACATTAGGTGAACCTTACTTTTGTATTTTTTAGCATGTTGTGTCCTTTTTTTATGTTCCAAAAGCAAACCATATGCCCTATACAAATACAGAATTGCACAAAGGGAAAAACATGAAAGTCATTTCCTCTATCTCCAATGAGCTGGAGGTAACCCAGCACTCAAGGTATCTGTAAATACCCTTACAGATACTTTTCTTGGCATATAACATTAGCCTTGATGATGTGAACTTAAGTGTTTATTAAAATGTTCACTTCTGTCATCTAAAACATGATCGAAAGCTTGGAGCTTAAGCGTCCTACTGGCAAAATTTAATTTGAAAAAGATGTGTAGCCTGTGATGTCCTGTGTTTGGGACACGCCTGCACTAGGCTCTATTAGTTCCAGTGTTCCCTGGATACAAGCAGAGCACCCATCACTTTATCTAAAGTAAAAATGTGAAACTGATTGAAACATTTCATAAGGGGAAAAGAAATAAAATTTTAGGTCTCTTCAAATTGCTTGAACTGTGAAATCAAGTAATAAACACTAGAAAAGGTTCTGTCAGCTAGAATCTAGGCTTGATGTAGTCAGCATTTTCTTGCTAAACCTTATTATGGCAAAGCATTTGCTTTTTCATCTCTGTACTCTGTTCATCCCCACAAATAAACTACTTTGACCTCCACCTGTTAGTTAGTGAAATCTGCCTGCCATCCTTCAATAAACCTATTCTTTGCATTCGAAGGCCTTTGAGTCACCAAGAAAGTGGGAAGATAGAGTTGCACAATGAACCGAGCTGATATCACTTTATAACTATTCAGTAGTTCATAGTTCAAGCTAGAAGCTACATAGCAAAAAAAAAATAGATTTTTTAAAAAAGGTATTGCCTGCAGATGCTGGAAGAGGGTAATACATTTCATCACGTTAACCTGAAATTTTTCATAGAAAGAGGTTCTCTCTTGACTCTAATTTAATGCAGAAAACTTCTAGTCCATTCCTTATAAGAAAATCTCTCTCTAAAAGAGTGAATTTTTAGATAGATGAGCCAAAAGGTTAAAAACACTTCATTTCAAAGCTTAAAAATACTTCACATTCAATTGTGTTCATTATACTTATATTTTGCAAAACAAAATGAACCACTAACCTCAAATGCAGCTTTATGGAGGCAAAAAGACCACACTATTATTAAATACTATTCAAACAAACAAACAAAAACAACAGAAAGGGAAATAACTGTATTTATGTAACTCACATACTACATGAATCATTTTATGCTTCTTTAACAATGACATAGCAGAAAGAAGTGCTCTGTGTAAAGTTGCACTTCTAATGATTAATGCTACATTCAACAGAAGAGATGATGTCTAATTATGTTAAATACTTATCTAAGAAGGATTAGCAGGATGTTTCTGCTCACTGTCATTCTTTGTGACAATGTAATGATAGATCCATTTACTTATGAGTGCAATTATTAAAAACCGTGCTGTTTTCTTAACTGTCTTCATATCTTGGAAATATTTTATTAAAAATTACTTATTTGACACTAAGGGTAAATGCTTGGCAGAGTTCTGCATATCAATTAAGTAAATGAGTTAGTTTCATTTAGTCAGTCTCTGTTGAGTGTCTTATTCAAGTTAGGTGAAACTTGATCATCCTAATGCTTTTATATTGGAGTTAATGATTCACCCCTTTTTATCCTTGTCTTATTTGTCCAAATCCTAAAGTTTGGTTTTCACTTAAACTAAAAACTGCTCATGGCCGACATTTTCCCTGGAGTCATGATTTAACACTTCTTCTTCATATTCACACCTTTTTTTGGAACGTAACACAAGGATCCAATTTTATACAGACAACTCCCTACAGGCCAATCAGAATGGGTTGCTAGCTATATACCATATTTTGCGGCTTTTTCTACTCATGCAATGAACTTTATCCAGCACTTGTGAGGAAAAGGTCTTTATACAAGATAAAAACAAGAAAGCAAACTAAGTTGGGCACTACCACTAGGGCTGGCTAACCCCAAACCAAAAGACTGTTTCCATGTATGTCTACATAGACAGAGCTAGGTTCCTCTCTGTTTCTGTCCTTCCACTTACCAATTCTCAAATGACAATTGCCACCAACCCTGCCCTTGAATGTCAAAAACAACCAAATATGGGTATTGGATGTAAGTTATTTACGAGACTGCTCCCACAAGGAAGAATTTATCTATGTTTATGGCTTTCGTCAACTGAAGGCAACTATCAAGTAGGCCAAGTGGCAGATAATGGCATTTATAATAAATTATAGCTCCGCAAAAGTCTTCAAATGTGTGGCTAGGGCAAAAACTATGTGACCTAATATAATGAGTATTTATTACAAAGATTTTTTTTCTAAACTAAAGTCATGTTAAGGCTTCAGTGCTGATGAACAAACTCATAAAAATATCAAGCACATCAAAAGGAGAAAAATTACTAGTTAAGTCTTTTGAGGATAAGATTTCTGAGAAAAAAAAATCACCCACTGGAAGAAAGAACTCTTAAAATTAGAAGCAGGTGTCACCATCATGAAGTGATAAATATCAAAGAATAACTGGCCCTGTAAAGCATTCTTAAGCATCTCATACTACTTTTAATCCTTACACGTGTATTTTGACATGAGAACAAGAAGTGCTGCTTATATAAGTCTCTGAAGAGTGTTAAAATGTGAGAGATATTGCACAGCCATTTTGATAAACCCTCGCTTTGGCTTGGTTCATGAAATGGCTGAATGGCAGATGGCAAATTCTGACTGGCATTAAGTCGTAAGTAATCACGATATCCTAGAATTCATTAATCTTGGAAGCTAATCATAGTGAAGTGATTTCTGAGTTGGGTTAGCTAACATGGCAGAATAATCTGGTACTACAGATGACACTTCAGATTAGAAATGGATATTGGGTTGCCATTCCTTGAATGACTTGAGTACATTTCCAGCTACACAAATGAAAACTTTATGTATACAAAGTGGAAGATCTCTGGAGATTGGAATGTTTCTTCAAAATGGAGAACAATAAAATGCTCAGACCACATTAAAACGCTGAAGTGCAGGAGTATTATCTGGATGAACACTGAACATTCACAGCTGTCTGTAAAGCCGGTTTTCCACAGTGGGCTGAACACACTGGACCAGAGGCAGAGTTCCTCACTCCAAACGGACCAGAGAATCAAGAATGAATTTAAAAATCCAAATGTTTCAGATGGGTTTTTAATTGTTAAGAAAGGGAGGTCAGTAATACTTTACTCTGAAGAGGCAAGCCAATTAACTGTGTTTAATCAGCTTTGTCATTCTATCTTAGTTTAATTTTTCAAGTTTAAGAGATACTTTGAAATAACGTGACTTTTTTATCCCAGACGTTTTCTCCCGTTTGAGAGACATACTTTGTGAATCAGTGCTGGACAAAGCCCTCTGCATTTTGCTACTTGGTGTGTTGTTCAGGCATCCATCAGGAAAACAGTCCCTGATTTACTATGTCAACGTGAGCATTTCTCGTAATCTTCTAGGATGTAATTCACCCAGCATCTCGAAATGGGTGCCATGTCTCTGATTAATTGATGAGTTTATGATGTATCTAAAATCCTTGGATGGATAGAGTTGGATAAATAGGCATTATTATAATCCTCTGCTGAGCAGGAAAGCAATTGGGATGTGCACAGCCCCATCAGAAACTGCTACATGGCACAGGCCGAAAAGCTATTGACTCCTGGGATCTGCATCTGCCAGAGGACTTCTTTCTTCTCCCTTTCTCTCATTTCCCATGTAAAACCCTCTTATTCTGGAGTATGGAAGAAAACTACTTTATTTAAAACATTGATAGCCAAAAAAGACAGAACTTTATTTCCATATAAACTTACAGTGTTATACTTTCTTATTTAATATTAAATAGAATCATCAGTATATAGGAAAAATATAAAAACATATGCGAGAGGGAAATAGGTCTGCAAATAGTAGTACTAGTGATCTATATCACCTTTTTAGAAACTAAATGAATATATATGTACATGCACATATATATGCGTATGTATAGCTTAGAGCAATATATGGCCCACAGTACGTACTCAATAAACATTAGCTATTACTATTAGTTATAAAACACATGTTTAAAATTTTAGCAGCAGTGACAAAATATAAGCAAATATATCTTTATTGTTAATCAAATTATGGTATTAATTGAGCCTATGGAATAGCTACATTGTGTTCATAAAACAGAACAGAGGAAGTAAGATCATGAAAGAAATATTTTGTTCTGTTTATATCAGAGGTTAAAATTACCTTCTATTTGAATTCTACAAATATTTAAATATTTATTAGATGCAGGAAAACACCACAGTAAACTCTTAGGTGTATGATCTATTTATCTATCCATTTATCTGTCTTTTTTCATCTTTTGTTTCTCCTCTTGCAACTATACCTTCTGGTTATTTTATCCTTTGGTGAATTTAATCTCTATTCTAAATAATTTTATTTCTTCTAAGCAAATATTTCCTTAAATTCTGCCCAATCTATTACCTGTAAATCAGAAAACTGTTTCAGCCAGGGGAGATTTGGGTCCATGAGTGCAGAACAATCTACTGTATCTTTTGCTGGATCAGGATGGCACAGCCTCGTGCATGCACTTCCTGAGGACTGCTAGTATGTCAGCTCTCTACGTGCTTCTTAGAGATAAAGTGAGATTAGACTCTGATATGATGAAGGGAAGGAAACAGGGGCCAGTATTCACTGCCGCTCCCTTACTAATGGAATGGCTGATGCATTAGTTCTTTCAAACAGATAACAGTGGAAGACTGTGGTCTAAGCCATTGAATAAACTCACTTACATGATGCTCGTCGTACTCGCATCTTATATTAACAGAAACTGTGTATCTGTTTAACCAGCTACCCTGTGTTCCTTCACTGGGCTGTAAGCTCTTTGAAGGCAAGTTCAGTCTTTCTTATTTTTATATTTCTTCTATCATCCTGTACAGTGCTTTGCATATCATATACACAGACATGTACAATATGTCTTTAATTAAATTTCATAGTATCATAAAATCATATAGCACTTGAGAGTTTTCAAAGTATTTACCCCCATAAATATATAATATTTCTTTAAAGCTTTAGGACTTATTAAGTATATTTTGATTACATTAAAAATACTCTATGTATAGTCCCATGTACAGTCCTTTGCAAACAGCTGGTGATTAATAAATGACAGCTCTTGTTTTTAGGATCTCATTTGATCTTTTCAAAGCTATGAGTTAGGAAGGCAGGGCTGTTTTATTGTCCTCAGTGGTTTACCTATGAGGAGATGAAAATTCCGAGTAGTCTGCTAAAAATCTCAGGCTTGCTCATGGCAGAATACAAGAATTGCAGACTTTATTAATCTTAATTTGTACTTTTTCCTCTTTATAATATACTTTATTTCTTACTGTCCCCTCCCTCACAAGCTTATGAAGATTTTTATTGGAATAAACTTTTCTTTAAAGTTCCTCCTTACAACATGCTAAATCAAGCCACATAATGAGCCTGCACTTTGCTACCTAAGCCACTGGGGCTGTGCTGAGGATGGTGACAGGCAAAGGGCAGGGAGGAAGATTTCAGATACACACTTAGTGTATAAACTACATCTCTTTCTTCCTCCCCTTCTAGGATATTTACACAGCTTCATTTTCAAACATGAAATTAAAAATTTGAGATTTGGGTAATTTATTTATTCAGACAAGACCAGCTGAAATGCAGCATCTGCTTTCCTGGGAGCTTCTGCATTCACAAAATTGCGCATCTGGGTTCTTTGAGGCAAGTGGAGCTACACTCATTCATTCAACCAATGTATGCAGCACTCTGCCTTCTGAGCACTTCATCCTCCTAAAAGGATAAGACATGTGTGGTCTGTATCTTATGATTTATTTATTTATTCAACAAATATTGATTGAATGACTACCATGTTGCCAGGTACTATAATAGGCTTCAGGGATAAAAACAGTAATTTTTTGGATCATGCTTTATCATATATAAGTAGATGACACACACACATGGTATATGTGTGCATATATGAGAAGAATATATCTCTTCTTCTAATAGGTAACCTTTCAGACTCCAATTACAAGGGGTTGTTTTAGGGCCTTTTGTGACAGAAAAAAAAAAAACCCCAAAAAACCCCAATAGCCTTGATAAAGAAGGTAAGGGCATTTTTGAAGGATGGTTTGAGTGTTCATTTTGTAAGACAGCTTTCCTGTGATAACCTCTTCATTTGGGTGAAATTTCTCTGATAAAGAAGGGTCACTAAAGGACAGACCTCCTTGTTACAGTACCAATGCCCCTCATACACCAGTCTCTAATGAGCAGGTGCCAGTACAAAAAGAGATAATGGAAGAGAATCTTGTCACAGAATGATGCTTTCCTACTGCTCCATAAATGTAGAAGAAAAGCCAAGACATTGATCCCATGGCAATGTTTTGTAACAGTGACTATTCCTATTACAGCTGGAGATTGTGGGAGATGCAATCATTTTCCCTAATATATGCTAGTGCAGCAGAGTGCCCGTGATCAATGTACTATTGTTACCAGTCTGCTGCCTTTTCACTAGCACTGATAATGGGCCTCCTATGTGTCTCAGCTAGAAGTGTAAGTTGGTAGACTTCCTCTACTCTCGTGATTGATGAATGACTGTTGGCAGTCAAACTAGGACAAGGCAGACTTGGGAATCCGAGTGAACCTAATATGTGATATTTGAAATTAACAATGAACTAACATAAGTCTGCAAAATTCAAGCAGGCTGCCAGTAGTTGTGACACTGAAACCTAGTTCTAAGTGTCCTGGGTCACTGGTTGACCAGAGGTTTACCAAAATATCTTGTTTAAAGACAGATGCTTTTAAACAAGTTTTTAAAAATGTGTTTCTTAATAATTGTGATAGGAACAGAGGGCATGCTATTAAAGCACTTAATTTTGACCTTCAAAAATGAGAACAACTTACTCTTTGGAAGAAGTTTATCTCTGAAAGTATTTAAGAAAATAACTACAACTAAATTTACTATTTATCAAATTTGACTTCAAAACTTTCATGGAACTGCTCGGAACTTCCAACATCTTGGCTGATAATTGTTTTATAATTCCAATATAATTGAAGGCATATTAGAATTTTGAATATTTTCCTATATGAGAAAATTTTAATAGCCTCTTATGCTCATATTTTAACAAGTACTAAATTTCACTGAAAATACTATAATTTTATTTTTTTTTTACAATAAAAAATTAGCTCTACACCAGGTCTGCTGAAACTGACTGATATGTATGTGCTCAATGCAGGTGTGGTCTGAAATTTACAGTGGTTCAACCCACTAATCTGTGAAGCCCAATGGATGCCTAGTTGGCATACTGAATTTTGGAGACACAAAGAACCCAAAAAAGGTTTACAGAATACCTGCAGAGCTGCCATGCAACTTAGGAAGAAAGATGTATGAAGAAGACTTAAATTTATATATACTAACCATTTAACAACTAAGAGACATAAAGTCTCACTTTCAAGTGAGACGTGAATGTTTCTCAGTTGGATTCCAATCTAAACCCAGTTTAATTGGCACCTTTTAAGGAAATTGTCCCTAATTCTCCAGTCAGATTTAACAGCTCTCTTCTTTTACTCCTACAACACTTAACCCTGTGTGCTTCCAACAACTACCGTCAGCTGGGTAAGGCCCGTCTCCCTTAGTAATCCTAACAATATTTCACGTGACTAGAGAACATTAACTTTTACAAAGGACTTCGGCCTTCATTACCTTATTTGTCATAACTTTATGACAGAGATGGAATGGAAGTAAGAGTTCCCATCTTACAGGTAGTGACTGACACTTGAGGCAACTCAGAGGTCTGGCCTTGAAGATAGGAACCTGGTGGAGTCCTCTTTGTACCCACTCTAGTACACTGCATAAAGTTAGCACTGAATGAAGATTCAGTGAGTAGGCTCGGCTTTAATTATAATGATTGGATAACCAGCCATTCTTCTTCATGCAGCAGGTCCTTAAGCTGGAGAAATATGAGAAACAGATAGAAGAGAATTTTCTTTCTTGTACAGAGGTATCTGGAGTCACCCAGAGTATAATCTTCTCTGATCCATTTGAAAATAGGTTAGATTTCTACCTATTTAGAATAGTTTAAAGACATTGCTACTCAACATAGGGAGAAAGGCTGGAGAACACAACACAATATTTAAAGGAAAGGTGGTGGGTAACACATTTAAAGTTAAGGTGGCTTCCAGACAAGTATTGAGTGGTGAGAGCCCAACTAAAGGAACAAAGGGGCAACCTAAATCATCACTTGTCATACCCTACCATGCACAGGCATCACCTGGAGAGCTTGTTAAAATTCTGTCTGTCTGGGTGGGGCCTGAGATTTTGTATTTCTAATGAGCTCCCAGGCAATGCCATGGTCTTCAGACCACTTTGAGGAGCAAGGGTCTGAAGCGTCTCATACGGTTGCTCCTTACACTTGTATAAGAGAAAATTTGATATGAAAATCTGAAATTTTTCAAAGGTAAATCAGGGAGGTTGTCTCAACACACAAAATGTTCTACAAAGGATTCATTGTTGGAATTCTTAATATAGAGCTCATAATAAAGAATTATCTTTAAAAGTAACAAAGAATGATTTTTTAAAAAAAAAGTTTCAGCCATTTAAAGGAACACCCTTTCAGGTGACGGATACTTGCAATCAAGTTCGGTACACAACTACTTGTCAATGGGGCTCCTGGCGGAGCCTTAGCAATCGTTTTGCTTTGTACTTGCTACTAATTGGATTTGACTGAAAGCCTCCAAATTGAAAATATAGTAAACGCCAGGTCTGAGAGGATTATGGGTAGGAAATTCTGCTTTCAAGTTTATTGAGAACACCCAAAATTCTCTGCTCCATGGCTTCATTCATTCAATCAATCAATCAATACCTATTGAGTATCTATTACATGCTAGACACTGTTATGGATGCTAGGGACACAGTAGTGGGAAAGACGGACTAAGTCCCGCTGTTCATGGGGGACAATATTCTCCCGTTTATCCTAGAGGGAGAAAAGGGACAAAAACAGCGGAAAGAGGTATGAAGAATGGAAAGCAGGGTTATGAATTATAGGATGACAGAGAGAGAGCCAGCAGCTACTTTAGATCACTGAGGGTCTCCCTGATGAAGTATTATTTGAACAAAGATGACCTGAATGCCAATGACTGTTATGATTTTCTGGGTGAAAATGACAGACATTTCATTTTGTTAACAGTTAATACTCTTTATTTCTATATTGTGTCCTATGTGTATTTGATAACCCATAGTCTTTCCCTGGACTAGGCTGTATGACAAGGGTTTAGGATAAGGAAAATAGGGGATTTTCAGATGTTTCTGATGAGTTATTTACTGTTCTTCATTATTATTTTTTACCTTAAGTACAAGTCTAGGACGTGAGACCCTAAAATGCAAGTATAAACATTTATAGTAAAAGAGATTATTGAGTATAGAAGACAAAATTTATGCTCTGAAGTCAGATTTGGTTTGAACCAAATTTTGCAGATCCACAGATTTACTATGTGTGTGGGTTTGGGCAACTCATTTAACCTTTTATGATTCTTAGGTTTCATCTCTGTAGAGGCAGAATTATTATATATAGCATATTTTAAGGGAGGTTAATTTTTTTAAAACTTGGTACCCAGTAGAGTACTCAGTTGTAACTAGAATTTTTACTATATATATGAAAGAAACATGCAGGGTTTGACCCAATGTAGGCACCTGCCTGTTGGTTTCTTTCCTATTGATTTGAATTATCAGTTTCTCTGCAACTTTTCATTTGTAGAGATAAATAAGAGTTGATGGCATATGCATTTTTGCTTGATAGAATTTCATAGACTCATTTCATCAGTTCATGATTAGCTTCAAAGCTTAAACTCTAACCCAGTTTTTAGATAACTGGGAAATGAAACTAAGTGGAAGAAACAAATGCAGCATTGTAAGAGATGCAAAAGTCAGCCTGAGGTTGTCTGATGTTTTTAAACTAACATCGTCTTTAATCTCCTATGCCCTTCTTTCCAGATAATAAGAGCTATGCACTGAAAGTGCTGAGATAACTAATGGGGAACAGGATACTACAAAAGACATCTGAAAGAGCCCATGTAATTTACTGCATGTCTGGTTTGTTTTACTTTCCAAAGTCTTCCTGTTGCTCTAGGAAATTTGTCTCTTCTGGCAACCTTCAGCCCTCTTTTGGCCAGGGAGTCCTGAAAAAGCATTTGAGGGCAGGTAAACAGATGCAAAGCTCTCTGAGCGGGGAGTAAGTACAGGTCTTGCTTCCTGTGTGACATCTGAGGCATAAACAAAGTATCCTTAGTACTTGTTTGAGAGAATTATCCCAAATGTAGGCAACCAAGAAGCTGCCGGTGCATTCAGATATACATAACTCCCAACATATTTCTGAAGGTAATTTACATGAGAGAACCACTAAAAGCCTCCTACTCAATTAACTCTACCCCTGGGGAAAAGCTATGCAGGCCTGGATAAGTGTGGGAACAACATAAAGGTGTTCTCTGTGCCAAAAAGGGGATTGGGCTTGATGGAAAATCCCCAAAAAGGACCATCTGGCAGCATAAATTATCCATTTAAAATGGCTGGTGTGAGTTAATGACACCAAAGTCACCATGAACATGTGCAACATCCTTCAGTTGAGTTTTAATGTCCCCTCAGGCCCTGTTTCAATTATGACTTTCTATGCTGAATATGGCCAAGTGTAAATTTATCCACTGTCCTCTCCCACCTCCCACAAACATATACCATGAAACTGCATTTTTTTTTTTTAATGAAATGGGGATAGAGAATGGAGAATCAGTCCAGGAATATAATTGCGGGGGATTCTTTAGGAAGAAAATACATACATACACACACATCTCCTAAAAAGGATTCAGCTGCTAAACTTTAGTTATGTAATGACTACAAAAGACATAAGCATTCAGATGTTAAAATTTATGATTATTTGCATCATAATGTACAGAGAGGAATAGGAATTACTCTGAATAAAATATTCACTGGGTTGAAGTACTCTATATTAAACCAAACCCCACTGCCCCCAAATATACCCAAAAGAAGTCCATGTAAGGACCACAGCCTTATGGAGGAGCAGCTTCTTGTACATCCACCTAATAGAGCAGCTGCAATATGCCCAAAAATGCATGCATACAATAATCAAGCACAAATGTATATTTGATTCTGATTTGCACTGAAGCAGGTAAATTGGCTAGGACTCTAATTAGCCTTTCAAAAAGGGTTCAAAGAACTTTTACATCTTATAATTTTTTAATAGCACATAAACTTTTCATCCGCACTATACTGAGGTCATGCTGACGATGCGGTTAATGGCAAGGAGTAGTCAGCATTTTCATGCTCATTTAGGCCTGGGTTTATTTCTTAGCCACTTTAGGCAAACTCCACAAGTGTGGAGTACAGCTGATGTGTGACCTTCACTGAAGAACCACCACACCTTGAGTGCTGTGTTGGTAATAATTAGAAAAAGAAGGCACCAGAGGCTAATATCAGCATCTCTGCACTTCCTATACCACTGCATAATGATCTGTTTATGTGTTTGTTTCCCATCCCGGCTTGTGAATGCCTTGAAAGCTGGGGCCATAACCTTCGCATGCAACCCTGAGTTCCCAGAACCTGGCATAATGCCTCATACAGAGAAAGTTCCCAGTGAAGACTGTTGAGTGAGTGAATGAATGAATGAGTCGAGGGAGAGGATCAGGTGTTAAATAGAAGCAAAGCAGAGAGAAATGTTTGCATTTTAATAAAGGGAGCAAGATGAAAGACCCAGCCAGTGGGGCTTGAGGTGTTTTGTTTTATTTTGGTTTTAATTATGATCCAGTAAAACTAAATGGGAGTGAGGGGGAAAGGTATATACTTCTGTGAATGTTAACATTTATATAGATTACTGTAACCACCACTACAATCAGGATAAAGAACTATCACCCCCCAAATCTCCCTTGTGCTATACCTTTATAGTCACACTCCTGGGGGTTGGCTTTTGAAAAAATAAGGAGCAGAGAAAGGAGCTGAGATTTGCAGAGGAAGGGTTTGGTTCACAGATTTTCTTGGTGCTTGTCTGTTCTTGCAGGGAATTACTCTGAGGCAGCAGTGGGGAAGGTTGGCCAGAGAACATTTTTATCATTCTTACTCTATGCTAGGTACAATTCTTAGATGGGTTGTGAATGCTACCTTATTTAATCCTCAAGAACATTGAAATAGCTATTATTATTGTCAGATTATAAAAATGAAGACACTGGCTCAGAGAGATTAGGTAATTTGTCCACAATCACACAGCCAGCAGGAGTTGAAGCCAGGATTACACTCTGTCCGATTCCAAAGCCCACACTCTATCCTCTACATCCATTTGGCTTGTCATATTTGGGAAGGCATTGGAGAAGATTCCCTCTTACCCACATGGGTTAGATATTAATAAAAGTTTCAGAAAGCTTTTGCTATCAAGACTCCAGAACCAAGACTAGACTACCCCAGGAGGTTAGAACCAGCAGTCATCATTTGCTTAGTCCAGTACAGTTGGGGATAAAGACAATTGTCCCATTTAAATAGCAAAACACTCACAATGATATCCAGTAATCGGAAAAAATATTGCAAAGTATCCTCATTATATAAAAATCTGGGTATAAACTGTAGCACAAGGAACCCGTTTACCTTTTTAATGTTATCAATTCAGCTGAAAAAGTCGATAGATTTTTATTATGATTACTAAAAGATAATTCAGAAAACTAAAGCAAAAAAGATAGTATAAAAACAAAAACAAAAGCAAACCACACGCTGGATTGTGGTGTAGGTGAAAAAATGTCAGAGTAGAAAACCGCACACCATTCTGTCCCATGGTTCATCTCAGTTGAATCACTGCTTTGCAGGCCACCCTTTTATCGATGTGGCAATAGGATTACAATGCAAGCAAGTGTTCATCTTGAAAAAGTCAGCTACCCTAAGCTTTCTTTCTTCACTCTCATGCATCGCATGGGACCCCACACACATTTCTGCTTTCCCAGCGTTGGCCACGTGCCACCCCTGCCCGGCTTACCTGGCTCCACTTCATGCCATCCGCTCGACTGACTGCCACTTCCCGGGGAGCGTCCTTGGCCTGTATAAAATGGCTCTTCACCAGGACTGTCCATTTCATCCTCCACAGACTTGAGGCGCTTTGTGGAGCTGAAACAAAAAATGGGTCCACGTTTAAGAGCAACACAAACCACCTTTCGCTCGGACGCGGCACCTCTGGTTGAAAGAAAGCCAAGGGAGGAAGTAATTGGGCAACTCTGTAGTTCTAGGGTTCTTTTTAGGCTCTTGTTCAGGTTGGTGAGTCACTGGATGTAGAAAAAAGTCTTGGGTCTGCGTTGTTCCAAGTGTCTGGGTTTGATTTTTATTGTCACTCAAGTTGCTGCCGCTGCCACATCCTGTTCCTTTTTCCTTTTGAGGAACTGGTGGCTGGCTCCCGCTCCTGTCTCCACCTGGAAGTGTTGGTAGTGAGCCCACGTATTTCCTGTCTCCACAGGCAGTGGCTGGGGCCTGGCCGCCAGCAATGTGCCTAGACGTCAATCTAATCCCTGCTGGAACCTTAACGAGGATAAAAAGCAGGGCTCACGATCCTTCAGGAAAAGACTGGATTGCCTCTTTTTTTCCCACCACATTTGCCCATCTTCCATTTGGAGTATTCATTCAAAAAAAAAATTTACTGCACAGCTAGTCCAGGTCTTGCTCTACACACTAGTGATAAAACAGTGAACAAAACAGACAAAAATAGGAGGAAGGAGGGCATTTCCCCGTGGGAATGAGGGACATGGAAAAAGAGTGGCCCAATGACTCCTATGCATTTCCTCTACACAGAGATATCACAATGAAGTTTTGTCCCACTAGGGTAGGGATGTTTATTTTTTGGAGAGAGTTTTGGAGAAACTTCCAGAATGTATCTCATTTCCTCCAGTTGAAGGACTAAACTTTTCTCTCAGATTGAGGCATCGGGGGTGAAAGAGTAGTAAAATGCTACCCTGCTGCTATTCTCATTCTAGTTGTCTTAATTGAGAAAGCCACCGACGTGCTGTGAGAATGGGTGGATTCATGGCTAGTGAGAGTGCTTTTTGGGAAGTCTCTTCCTTGTGTGTCAGGGTACAGAATTTTCAAAATGTTTTCATTCATCAAATATCTGCTGTGCACATCCTGCGTGCCAGGTGCTGCACTGAGTGCTAAGTCTCGGAAGAGTCAGACATGGCCCGGGTCTCCATGGACTGAGGCAGAGAGGGAAGTCAGACTGTGCAAAAGAGAAACACAGGTATTAGGATGGAATCCCGTATAGGCTCAGTGGGTCACACCATGGAGGAGGGAAACAACAGGCCGGCCTGGGAGTCGTGAAAGACATCCTAGAGGAGATGGCTCCTGAGCGGTCTTTAAGACTGTCGAGGAGACGGGAAAGAAAGAAGGAAAGGGCAGAGGCTGGCTGTCATTCAGCTGATGTACCACTTGGGCAGCCATTTGGGTTTTCAAAATATTGAAACGTTTCTTTACCAATTGGTAAACTGTCGTTGTCTCGAGCCCCATAGTTACTTCCAAACTTTTCTCCCCTTCTTTGCCCCAGGACACCCTCATCATCCCAAACCTAAAGGGTTAATGTCTGGCACCGCAGGAGCATTCCAGGACCTAGCCCCAGCCCCGCAGCAGGAAGCATCTGTCCTAACTGGTATGCTCCTGTCGCACGGGCTATCAGATATTTTGAATATCACCCCCAGGAGGGAGGTGCGTATCAGGCAGAAGCAACATCAAGGGTAAAGTGTGATACATTGAGAGAACTGCCAGCTGTTGAGGGCGGCTGAAGTGGAAGGAGGGCGCAGCAAGAGGGGAGGGTGGAGGTTACAGAAGATACTGTATGTCTGGACTTTATCCTAATAGCAATGGAGACTCCCTGAAACAGTCTAAACAGGGAGTGACACAGGAGTCGTATTTTAGAAAAGTGACTCTCGTAATTGTACAGATGATGGATTTAGAAAGGCACAGGGAAAGGAAGGGGATGGAGCCTAGGGGCAGGGAGATAGTTAAGAAATGATAGCCACAATCTGAATGAAAAAATGTGCAGGGCCCAATTTAAGGCAAGAAATTCTAATTATTAACGTTGGCATTCCAGTATTCTCAGCCATTAAGTTCTATTCTCATTAAAGCCAGACCACAGGAAAGTAACATAACTGTACCACACTAGCTTCATACTCAAAGGAAATGCTTTTGAGAGCTTATTTAATATTCTTTCCTTGGCTTTCCTTGAAGTTCAGTGAAAAATAGCCACCTGAAGCACTTTTCAACAACATCTAATAGTCCTTTATGAGGGTATACATAAAAAATTCCTTATAATATATAACCAGAAAAATATGGTCTCTTTGAACAGATCTACTCTGTTTTCTTTTATTCAAAAATGCAAATTATATAAGCAATATATATATTGCTTCCCCTTCTTGCCTTGGCAACCAGGAAGCTCAAGACTAAACTTAAGCATAACTTGGTTCAGGTTCCTAATATAACAATCTCTCCTACCTTTTCATATAGTTTCTGGCCTCTATTTACATATTTAATATTATCTGCTGTGTTTTAAAATTGAAAGCTACTTAAAATCACCTTGGATATAGGAAGAATACATATTGGGAAATAATAAATATTTCCCTTAAGTACCCTGGCAAATAAAAGGTGAGGCCTGTATATGCTCATGGAGCTGTAAAATCTGCAGGGAAAATGATTTTCTTTTTCTTTTTCTTTTTTAAATCTGTAGTACCTACCATAGCATCTGGCTAATAACAGATGCTAAAAAACTGCTAAATTAGGCTATTGACTTAAAAACAACCATGTGAGTGAGGATTCATCCAAGCATCATGATTCAATGAAATCCAACCCAAAAGGCCAACTCCATTGTCCATCATTCTCCCATTACTAATATTTTTCTGAGTTTTTAAAGCTTTTGATTTCCTCGGTTCCCTCCAATAAAATGCAAATACACCAAGCAGGTATTAAATCCTAAAGCTGAAAGATTCTGTAGTTATTAACTAACGTCTTAGTTTGAGAGCAAGGACTTTAAGGAGCTGACATAAGATAAGTGTCTGGAGGTTGGAGGTGCAGGATGGAAAAGAGGAATGATCAGGAGTGAAAAAAGTTAGTAAGGCCAGGAAGGACAGGTAGAGGGCTTCCAGGACAACGTTTACTGACTTCACAAACTTGACGGTTGGTTTATCTTGAAGACTTTTTTTGGAATAAAAAAAGGTATTTTATCCCAATTTTTACATTACCCTTTTTATGGTTTTGGAGATGTTTACCCTGAAGGGGTACAAAACTTACAGTTAATACTAATCAATCTTATTTATTTATCTACCTGTCTTACTTTTAGAAATGAATCATTGATTTTTGTTTCTTGCTCTTGACTTTCTAACGCACTGATTCTATTCTCCCAGAAACATTTGAAGAAAACAAGAAAGTACCAATAAGATCTATATATAAAAGAGGGTAAATAGTCTCCTAAGGAGTGGTATACTGTCTCTTCTTGTGTATGGAAGTTGTTCTTGTATTCCTAGAAATTCTATCTAAAAATTAAGGTAAGAATATTACCTTAATTCCAGGTATTTGCTTAATTTCTGCTATGTGTAAGGCCCACGGGCCTTACTCAGTATCCACAAGACTGCAAGATGCCACTTTACTGAGTGTCCATAGTACCCTGACCTGAAAATCTCTGTTTGCTTGTCAGTACCTACCACTAGATTGTAAAGCCCCTTTTATTTTACCTTATACGCACAGTGCTGAGGACAATAACTTTGGCATTTAATAATGTTCACTGCTGATTTGGAAGAGTTAGAGTTAGACACGCATTCAAGGGACTTACACTCCAGATGGGAGGCAGAACCTGTACATACCTAAAAGATGGTAAGAATAATTCAAGACAGCAAATGCTAAGTGTCAGGAAGGAGTAGATGCTAGAAACTCCTTTCTTAGGGCCTCATATTCTATTATGTCCTACTAAGACAATCAGCCCTGTGCCTAAGAGAATTCTCTGTGGAAAGAGCATGTTTTTAAGCTTCCAAAAGACCCAACTTTGAAAGGAGACTCTGCCATTTACTAGGACTACCAGTTTAGGCAAGTTACTTAACTTCTCTGAGCTTTGTGTTGCTCCATTGTTTAAATGGCAGCACTGCCTATGTTGTAAAACTATTGTGAAGATTAAATCAGATCAGGTATGTAAATCAATTAATACAGTGCCTGCCACAGAGCCAGTGACCAATTAATATTGGTACAGCATGAACAAATATTGATCGATTGATGAACTTTTCTGTATGTAAATCTAGGATATTCTTCTGGGCACATTTTCTAACCTGTACGCAGATAATTCTGCTGAATCTATGTATTTAAAGAATTAAAAAAAAAAAATCCTAGGACAAGCCTAATGAGAGAAAAACAAACATATTACTGAGTTATTAACTACTGATGCTGTTTATAATTAGCTCCTTATCAGGGTTAGTTATTTGCAGAATATGAGAATGACACTAGCCTTTTAAATGAAATTAATAACCAGCTTTTCTCTCTGCGAGTCACAACAAAAGATAATAAAACACAGCTGGAGAAGTGTGTAAAAAGATAGGCAGGAAGGGACACTGCTTGGGATGTACATGGTACATGTACAGCACACATATGAAAAACAAACAGCCCATAAACTTTTAAATTAATCACTGCCCACAAGTGTTTGCAAAGCTCTTTCATGTTGACTGAATGCAGTTACACACAATGTCTTTTCCATCAGCAAACATTAGAAATCCTCAAAATGTATTAACACCCGAATGTATTCATAATCTCTTTCTTCTATTATAAATATACTTTGGATTTGATCCTCCCCTCTTCCCAAGGGGCTGATACTACAGCGAACTAAGGGGAACTTTCAAACAACATGAAAGATGAAGGTAGGATAATGGTGGTTATATTTAGGGAATAACTGTTTCTTTAACTGTCTTCAAGGTATTAGTAATGACTAGGTTGATTTTTTTTAAAAGTAATAATGTTTTAAATATATAAAGGCAAGGTAAGAATGAGTCTCTACCAAGAAAAATTTCTATAATCTGGCCATTGTTTTATATCACAAAACTCGGGTACTTGCTTTAGGCAGAATATACCTTTGTCCAACGTTTTTCTGCAAAGTACACAAACATTAAAGATCGTTCTGCACCATTCTTTTCTTTGTTGTCACAGTCCAGTACTAAAGCCAATTTGTAAAAGAATACTGTGGGTTTTAATGTCTAATCCCTTTCCCTCTGGTACAGGTTATCTAGAGACAACAGGATCTTGCAAAATGCTTCACTTTTTTTTTTTTTGGCTTCATGACCTTAGGGGATCAAGAACCCCAGAATCATTATTGGGTTGTGCTCATCCAGCTTTTACATTTTTTAGGTCTCCTAGTGCAATGGGATCCCAACCTCTTATCTGACTGCATTCAGATAATCTCACAGCAGGATATCAAATAGGTTTCATCTTTTAGGGCAACTCCAATAAACTGGATTTTGAGACACTTGGAGGCTCAGTAGTAAAAGAGCTGGGACTAAGTTGTAAGGGCTGCTGTGAGCATGGGGACTGGACTAGTGTCACCAGTGTCTGCTTCCTGCCAAACAAGCCAGAACACATGCCCTTTTCTCTAGTCAAGCCTGTCCTCCATTTCCTGAAAACATGTAGGTTCATTATCCATCCTTCCTTCACACCTTTGCTTATGTTCTCACCCCACCCAGAATTCCATTCCCTTTTCCTTTTCATCGCGCCAAACCTAACCAACATTTAGAGCTGAGTACAAGGTACACTTTTTGGATAAAGTCTTCTTTAACTATTTTTAGCCCATGTCGCATAATTTAGCCACCATTTTTTATTGTCTGGTGTGTGTGTGTGTATTTTTTCCTGCTACATGTACATTTGCTTTGTCTCCCCAGTCTTTTGAGGCTGAACCCACTATTTTGGTATCATCTATTACTACAGGCACATCACTAAATGCCTAACAGGCCCAAAGTTAAAATCAAGGTGTGCAACTATGCAGCATAACCTCTTTAAGAGCCGCCAATCAAATTACCTTGTAGAGGACGTGCTGGGTAAAGACCTCCTCATTGCTCCTGGACTCATGCTGTAGTATGAAGAACTTTCCAAATCTGAGAGAGAAAAATTTGGGCCAGTTCCTGCAGCTATTGGTGCTAGAATTAAAAAAACAAAACAAAACAAATCAGTTAAGTTCTGTGAATAAAAGATCAATGAGAGCATATTCCAGTGTTGCATTTAGCACATTCTTTTGCATTTAACTGGTAAGTTTATCCAAAATAATCAATAAATCAAGTCTTACTTCAAAGGAATGCTGACAATAAAAACAGTCTACACCACAAAGGTGTGGTTTTTCTAAGATACCTTTCATCTTTTCTCTTTATGTAATAGTAAACTGTCACCAAGGTTGCAAGATTCCTGGATGCTTTTAATAAAAATACCTCTCCATGTTTTGGTCTTAAACTTTTTTGAATGACTAACCAAAACATTCCCTAGGCCTTTCTAATTTTGTCTGATCCTGATAGCATCTACTCATCTGTATTTTGGAATCCTGTTCTGAACTTTGGTGAAAACAAATTCATCTTTCTAGCCCACTCATTCTCAATTTCTTGCAATGTGAAATGTGTGATTTCTCTTTACTTCAAATCACCTCCACACTTTGCATACATTGTTATCTTAGTATTCGTCCAATCTCGTAATTTAAGGCAGGGTCCTCAAACTATAGCCCTGAGCCATAGTTTTGTAAATATAGTTTTCCTGGAACATAGGCAGACCTATTCATTTACATATTGCCTGTGACTGCTGCCACACACATCATCAGAGACTAGTAGCTGCAACAGAGATTATATGCCCCACAAAGCCAAAAATATTTATTATCTGGCCCTTTATATAAGAATTTGCTGACCTCTGATTTAATTTTGATCATATGTAATTTTCAGAGATGACCCTTATGTGAGATTGATTCCCTGTCCTTCAAAGGGATCTAAAGGTCCTTGAGCCTTTAGATACCTTGTTTACAGTAGCTTAATAAGTATTTTTGACTAAATAAATAACACCTACTAATCTTATAATACAACTCTGTAAAATTAGTAGTGTGACTATATCAGTGCAAATGATCTCTTTTGAAAGATTATGCAAAAGCAGGAACAATAAATACTGTATTGAGGCACTGGTTTGAGAGTTAAGCCCATAAACAAATAAACAAATTACAGGTTCGTATCCATCAGAAGAAAGCCATAGTTAAGAACATCTTGAACCAGGGACTTTCATTCATTCAACAAACGATTACTGAGAGCCTGCACTGCCAAGAACTATGCTGGGTGAGGAAGGCACTTAGATGAAAGACGTGGTGCCTACCCTTATACAGAGGGGAAAGCTTGACAGATTAATTTAAAGAAGGTCTGAGAAGTCCTTTGATAGAGTTACAGATGCTCCTCAACTTACAATGGGGTTACGTTCCCACAAACCCATTGTAAGCTGAAAATACTGCCAGCTGAAAATGCATTTAATACACTTAACCTACCGGACATCATAGCATGGCCTGGCCTACCTTACACATCCTCATAACACTTACATTAGCCTATAGTTGGGCAAAATCATCTAACACAAAGCCTATTTTACAATAAAGTGCTGAATATCTCGTGTAATTTATTGAGCACTGTACTGAAAGTGAAAAACAAAATGGTTGTATGGCTATTTGAAGCACAGCATCTATGGTTTGCAAATCGCTTTCACACCATCATAAAGCTGAAGACTTACAAGTTGAACCACCTTACTTTGGACACCATCTGCATTCCTAAATTGACATGGCTGCACAGAAGTGGATATTTAACCCAGCTCGGGGGTAAGAGGTTTGAGAGAGTAAATGGGCCTCAGAAAATGTGATGCCTGGTCAGAATGTGAAACGGACAAGTAGGAATTATGCAACTGAAAGGGATGGAGGGTTTCTAGGTGGAAGACACAGCATACGGGTACGAGAACATAAAATGTTTACTGAATTTCTGATAGCTTGGCATGGTGATATCATGCACAATATTTGGGAAAAAGAGGGGCTGGTTACAGTCAGGTCCTGAAGGATCTGATAGACTTTTTTAAGGAATGTAAGTTTGAATCCAGCAGACTCACAAGTTTATAAGCTATTAAAGCGCTAATCACACTCCACTGTAATTGGGAATTGCTGGGGTTATATTGCCAGCATCTAATATAATCCCTAACACCAGGAGGCAGTCGGTAAACATTGGTCGAATGTAATTGGTTGCCGCATTGAATTTTATTCATTAGTCAAAGGAGAACCAGCAAAGTGTGGGAATGCTATCATCAAATTTGCATTTATAACCTAGAAAGATCACTCTGTTGTGAAGACAGGTTTGGGGGCAGGAGGTGGCAATTGCAGAGTATGTTTAGTAAACCAGAGAGGCCGCTGAGGCCATTTACACAAGGTAAGGTGGGGATGGGGTCTATACTCAGAGGATAGAAAGGGGAAGCCGATGTAAGTTACTGAGAGGTTAGAATCAAGCAGACCTGTTGATAGCCTAACTGTCGTTATGACGGAAAAGGGGGACAGTGGGATGATTCCCAGGATTATTGCTTGAGAAATGGGTGAATTGTGGTGCTGTAATGGAACCAAGGAGTCAAGCAACGGTATGAGGGAATACAACAATTTCTAAGAATAAACGCTTAGTTGCTTGATTAATAGCAAGGAATAAACCTTAACCTCAGTCACAGCTAAGAAATGGAAAACTCTGAAATTCACAACTACTTTCTGAAACTCAAACCCATCTCTCAATGACAGGCTGTCCTGGAGGAAGGGCCTTTAGTTCAAGAACAAATGGTGAGGCTTGACAATAAGTACAAACAGAGTTCTAATTAATAATTTTGCTAGTCACTCCCTAATTTGCTTTTTAGATTAAATTTATTTGCATAATTTCTCCTTTTATTTCATGACATTTTATGTATGAAAGTGGCCATGGAGGAGGGGCAGGAGAAGATTACTCAAATATGGGCCCAGGCAGATCACTCATCACCACTTTCATCAGCCTGACATATAACAGGCACTTACGAATGCTTTGTGCCTTCCTGGAGCTAGGAGATTCGCACCTCTCATTAGCTAAAGAAGAGTAATAAGGCTGATCAGTGTCAAAGCTCTGGATTTAGATGTTCCACACAAATTTTAGAACAGAGTTGAGGCCTCAGCTGGGTGGAGAAGCTGCTTCAATACTGAGCACAGAGGAAACTGCATGGTCCTCACTCCTTCGCTCTTGGAAGGAGAGAAAGACAAAGCAAAATGTGGGGGTGAGGGACTTGGCAGGACCAAGAGGAGAAGTCTGGGCCCTCCTACCTGGTGGTGAACACCCAGCTGCACTTACACGTCACACTTTATCTACTGCCTAGAAAAATGTCTTTTGCCTCGATTACTTTTTTAAAATGTCAAGGGAGCCAGAATAGGTGAAGGAAGAAAAACACATATGTAAATATGGTTTGCCCACCTCTCAGACAGATTCAAAACACAATTAAGCCCACGTAAATGTTCCTTAACTTGCACATATATTTACTTCCTGTGAGCCACTTACTACACTGTAACTGTTACACGGCAAATGGCACCAGGTGGCCTGGCAGTGGGGTGATAATTTCCTAAAGTGTCTGCCGGACTTCAAGTGAGTAATTTTAGAGCTTGGCAAACTGGTTTATGTGCGTCGTGATTTTTAAAAAAATCACTAAGTTTCTGAAATGAGACTGAGTTTCACAACCTGAGTTAAATAATCCTGGTAATTCACAGACCCAAACTGTGCCTTCTTTGAAAGAGTCGTGTGAAGAAACATTCCCCGGCCACTGCCTGTGTGTACGAAATCACATGGAAGTCAGCTTATTGGGATGGATTCTGACTTAGTGACACTGTCATGCCAAAGAGAAAGCCTCACACGGTAGGATGTCCCTGCAACGGGTTGGGCATCTCAGTGCCTGTAATCTGAAGAACAGAAGGAGCTTTTGACAAATAATGAAGAACTCAAGAGGTGGACGTGAGCAGGCTTTTCTGAGTCCCTATGAAGCCATATTTTGATAAGCACTTTATTTGCTGTATCTAATTTAATCCTCAAAACAACCTCCTCAGGAAAGTACATTTTCGGGATGAGGAGAACTAAGCTTTGGAATGAGATTAAATAACTTGCCCTCGATTACAGAAGGACAAAAAAGAGAGAGTCAGGTTAAAATTTAAAGATGTCTAACCTCAAAACCTGTGCGTTTTCTAGCATACCACACTGACTCTCACATGCATTATTTGCCTTAAACTTGAGATAATAAAAAGGCACATAGTGTCTCTGTCTCCAAAAGGTTTACAACCTAAGTGGAAT
This sequence comes from Lemur catta, assembly GCF_020740605.2. Classification (NCBI taxonomy): domain Eukaryota; kingdom Metazoa; phylum Chordata; class Mammalia; order Primates; family Lemuridae; genus Lemur; species Lemur catta. Next base: position 79,851,206 of record NC_059130.1, read on the forward strand.
ATTAAAATAATACTTGAATATCTAATACAATGCCAAACGTGTTAAGTCTCACAGGAGAAATGCAAAGAATGTGTTAGGAAAGTTCAAAGGAGTAATAGATCCCATTGGCTTATGAGATCAGAAAAAGGTTTGATTCCAGGAAGAGTCGGCACTTAAGCTGAGCCTTCAAGGATGGTTCAGGTTTAAAGAGGCACAGAAGGAGACAGGAGAGGCTTTCTGGGCAAATGACAAAGTATGTGCATGAGTTTGGAGATAGGAAGTAAAGTGAGTGATCTGTAGGATCCATGACAGTTTCTGAGTAGGAAAGTGATAAGACCATTGTTGTCCCGGAGCAACAGTATGCAAAGTGCATCAAAGGGGCTAAGATTCTGCAGGTGGGGAAATCAGTTGGAAGGTCCAAGCAAGAGTCCTAGCACAAGGGAATGGAGGCCTAAACTATGCTGTCAAGAAAGAAAGGAGAATTTTTACAATGGATATTTCACACGCCCTTCAGGATAGTAAACAGGTCTAAAAGAAGGGTATACATAATTAAACAATCATATTCATCTAACAAATATAAAATATCAGTAAGATGTATATAACACAGTATACTTCTTAGCTTACAATGGTATTAGGTCCTTCTTTTGCAAATTAAGAAATGAATAAAAGTCATTGAGGGTTAAATGAGTTGTCCAATGTCACTTAAATTCTGACCAGCCCAGGATATCACATTGGGTTTCTGAGACTAAAGACCAACTGCCTTCTGGTGTGACAGAGGTTACGTAGTCACTGCCAATCAAACGTGGGGATGTTAAGGAAGCACTGGACCACCCACAGCACTTCCTCTGTTCCCGGTATTATAAAATCTGATTTTGCTCCATTTGAACTTGACTGTAGGCTGTATCATTCTTTGGTTGTCTCATATGTAACATTTTCTCCTCAACTAGACTGAGTTGCATTTTGAAGGCTATAAAGAGAGACAGGTACCATGGGGGTATGAAAAAGTGCTGGTCTGAGACTGGGAGAGATTGCCTAGAGTCCCAGGCCTGCCAGTAACCACCTGGGTAACTTGATTAAGTCATTGAAACTCTTTGAGTCTCAGAATTGTAATAATAATTATGATAAAAATGAAAAACCACCACCACCATTCACCACTTCTTCCACCATCACCATCACAACTTATTAAGCTTCGTTTATGGGCCAGAAGTTGGGCTGAGGGCTTTAAGCGCATCATCCCATTTAATCCTCACAACACCAGTAGGAAGGAATTGAGGCACAAAGAGATGAAATAACTCTCCGAGGTCATGAAGTCAGAGGTTAGACCACATGACCTTTAATCCTACAGATCCTAGAACTTCTTTTGTGTTCCTAAACAGCTCACCACAGTTTTGTGGACACAGTTGATGATCAATAAATATGATCTGAATTAAGGAGAGTAAATAATTACCCTCCCCGTTTGTCCCTCTAAACTTTAAACAATACAAAATGAAACTTAGAATTCTATAAATTTACCTAAGTAGCGAGGAAGGGCTCCTCAACTTTCTTAAGCAGTAACTGCAATTACTCTAACCCAAGTGTTTTGTTCTACCGAGGAATTTTTCCTCAAATGGTTAACTTTTGGAAATTGTCTCTTTGGCTATTATTTCTACGTCATTCATCCTCCCCACCTCCTTTCCTGTCATGAGTACAATGTAGTCTTTGTGTCATTTTTTAATAAATGGCTTGCTATTAAGGAATCATTATAGTCATGTGGGCTACTGGAAGAAAGGGGTTACTTTAGTAGCCAACCCTCTTAATGACCTGCTCTTCTGTACACATTAGTAGTTGGATAAGGTTGTGGTTATTGAACTTCTGCCATCCACCAGGGACAAGCTGCTCGGGCTTGCATTGTTAGAAAGAGAGGATGATGGAAAAAAAAAAATTCTAGCCAAATTTTCAAGTTACTCTGCCTGGGAGATGACAAGAGCGTCTGAGTTTCCAACTTGTTCAACAGGAGTCAGCAGGGAGCATTAACTAAATGAGTAATGTGTCCAGTCGATGCTTAATGGTACCTATCCTCTGAGAGGCCGCGTTCAGTGGAATTAAACAAATATTTATGGAAGGCTTTCAGGGTACCAGGTGTTGTTCCAGATGCTTGAGATACACCAGTGGACAAGATATATAAAAACCCTACCCTCGTGGGGCTTACATTTTAGAGATTAACCATCTTTGTCTCTTCCTCAAATTTGCATGGCCACTAACGAATATGGAGTAATGGTGGTAAGTACTCTCCCCCCCACAAAACATAACTGCCAGGGTTTACCACTTAATTTCCAACTTATAAAATAAGTATGAAAAAAACTGAGGGATATTTTTCTTCATATTACATGATCTAAAACACTCCTTGAGACTTTGGGAACTTGTACTTTAAGACTAGGGGGGAAAAAGTCCAACAGCAGCACACAGTTCTATGGACCCAGCACAATTTAGTGTTGTTTTGCATTCTAGTGGCAAAGATCTTGTAAGAAAGTCCATGTCACTGGCACAAAAGGACTGAACATGGGAAAATACTTGTTCTTCTTTCTATCAAAGGCACAGTTGTAAAACGCACAATGCTATGAAAACTCAAGCAAATCTGGAATCATCGTTAGAGGGAATTAACTTGGAAAGTAATTTATGGCAAGAAAATTCAACTCCTTTGTTATCTTCCTTTTACCGTAATATGCTTCCTGAACGCTGCCTATGAGAAAGGGCTTTTAGAAAGAAAAAAAAAAATAAGTATAGTAAAATTAACTCATTTTATCAATTTGTGCTCTCTGCCAGAGTTTCCTGACTGTGGCTACGAGGGGCTGTAAAACTGATGAATTTGCATGGAAAAAGAAACCAGTGTAAGTAATTTGTGTAAGAGGTAACACGGACATAGACTGCTATAATTCAGACACCCTGCAGATAGCAGACTGCTGCAGTGTGAGCAGTTATGGGTTAGAAAAATGACCACACTGCAGTCAGTCTGACTTGAATGGAAATCAATCATAAAGGTACTTTCTCTGCAGCTTCTATGCCACAGTCTTCAGCAACTCCTTTGCCAAGCAGATTTCTGCTCTGTAAACCCTGTGCTGATCTTATTTTCTACCTTCCCTAAAAGGTCTGACCAAATGCAGGCTAGAAGTACGGTTTTGCACACAGGAATAGAAAGGAAAGGCACTGGACTAAAACGAGGATTTCCCTCTGTGTGAAGATGAACTTGCTGCTATTAAAAGATTTAAGCAATGCTCTTTATGAAATGTAGTATTAGCTGCCAAAAGCCAGTGGGGTGTTTTTAACCCCATGAAAGGCACCTGCTAACACAGACAGAGCCCCATTTTCACATGTTTCCATCTTGTGGACGCAAGTTAAGGGATATGTGTGTTTGTGGTGGCAGAAGGGGTAGAGGGAGGTGAACAGAGGAATTTTTGTTTCTGAAAAAATGTATCTATTTCATTAAAATAGGAACAATTCACTGATACTCTCTCCTGCCCCACTCCAAATCATGAAGAGAGCTTATCTTTGACAATTATTGTGAGTGTAATTTGTAAATTAAATGTATTCAGGTACTTTATTGACATGAAACAAGCTCAATCTTGGATCTCAAGAAACTTAGCTTATTTCTATATTCCTCTCAGCACACAGCATAGGATGCTTCATATATTACATATGCAACAAGCATTTATGGAGCTAAGATTATATGAGCTTGTTAACGAAAAATAGCTAAGAGCTAATATTTATCAAGCACTTATTATGTGCCAGGCAATATGCTAGGTGTCTTACCTGAATTATCTCATTTAATCCTCACAGTATCCCTATGGAGTATGTGTTTGTATTACTCTCATTTACAAACGAGAAAACATGCTGTGAGGTTAAGGAACATGACCCAGATCACACAGCTAAATAAGTGACAGACCAGGGATTTGAATGTAGGTATTTCCTAGATTATCTCCCCAAAGAAACAGGGGTAAAACCTGCATTTCTAGTCCCCCTGTCTTTCCTGTGTCATCAGTCACTACAGAGATGAATTCAACAAAATTCAAATAGAAAAATAATCATCGCCTACCACTTAGGTGGCAGAACTTCTGTTGCATCATCATCCTTCTAACCTGTCTGTTTTTACGAGTCTTTAGCATTGCCAGTGTCAGCTCCACTGGATGAAGGGCCCTGACACTTGGTCTAACAGAGCAGCCCACGGAGGGGTTAGCAATGCTCACTGATCTCCTGCATTAGTGGCTTCTGCCTTTGGGACTGAAATTGATTTTCTGCATTTTAGAGTATCATCGTGTCTTAGCTTTTGGTTGAGGTCAAATGCGGTACCTGTTTAGTAGCTGATACAGCCTCGGCCAAGGGATTAAGCCTTCCCTGACAGGGGGTGGATTTGATGGCCTAAGAGGTCTTTTTGCCGCAGTGATCTATAAACTGTGGAAGGGCTTCTAAACAAAAGCCCCACAGCCAAGAGTGCACTGGGACTATCTGACCATTACCTATCAGGAAACCAAACTGTATCAACAGAGTCCCATCTCAACAAGCTAATCCAGCCATCTATGAAAATAATAGTTTTCAGAATTTTCACCAAAACTGTTTAATGTTTTCCTCCTCCATCTAATGAAAAATCCTGGTGTTAACATGTGCCCATATTAAGCACAAACTGGATGAGTTCAGTCCCAGTATCTGACTGAATGTGTAGTTTTGCTGAGTGTGGACTCCACCAGTCTCATCCTAGACATGCCTGTAGGGTCATCAGCAACAGCCTTTCTAATCAGCAAGAGTTAGGACAGTATATTCCAGCCAAAATCTCAATGTATTTGTGGCCTTATTGTGGGGTAATATAGGATTTCCATCAGGCTTTTGGAAATTACAAAAATGCCTTTTAATTCTTTATTGTTACCTACTAGATGTGAACATCTGCTGTTAAAAAAATTGAGGGTTATGAGTTCATAAATAAAGTTTTATTAAAAATCACATTGTCAGTAATGACCTCCTGCATGCTACTGTTATTTACAAGGAATTTTAGTTCATAATATGAGGGAAAGCAAAATTTTAAAATGCTATAGATCTAAGTACTACTTTTAAAAACTGCGCAGGTGGGACTAGCCACTTAAAAAGTTGTTAATGTGTCAGTGTTCGATTGAGAATGTTAAAGCATCCTGTTATCCATTAGATACCCTGGGAGAGCAATTTCCAGAACAATGTAGAAACAAGCTTTGACTGAAAATGTGAGGAATAAGAATTTTCTGGCTTCCTAAAGCAGATGACTGGGGTCTAATATTGGCATGCTCTTACTTTATCAGAATGATTAACTCTGAAGGGGTCACTGGAATGGTTTTTCTAATAAATTAGTTATCAGAACATAAATTCTAAAATTGGTTCTTCTTGATTTATACACACGCACACACATGTATTTTCAGTAAATCTGCAGACAGTGGTCAGCTGAAGGAACAGCCCTGAATGCACAGTGAAAGATTAGGGGCTGAGGCTCTGTTCAACAATAATCACAGTAGTTACCCTCGTTGAGCAGCTACTACATGCCAGACACTACACATCCTCTCACTTAACCCTCATAACACTCCTGAGAAGTACTGCTGTTTTCCAATATTCTGACTTAGGGTCAGCACAGAGTTGTGATTTAACAAATATCTGTTGAGTGAATAAATGATTGTAACCTACAAGGAGAACAGAGCTAAGAGGGGTTACATATTGCCCAAAGTCATACAGCTAATAAGTGGCGAAGCTTGACCACCCCAACTCTATACCCTGTATTATTTTATTTAATACAATGCCACGCTCCATCTTGAATATAGGTTATATATATATGATACATAGGAAGCATAACCAATGAATTACCTAGAAAAGACCACAAATAGATGAACCTACGAATAGAGACTATGACAACAAATTAGTATGTCCATCGAGGTATTATATGTTGTACTTCTCCCTCGGTCAAATCTTTATAATAAGAGTGTTCATTGTCTGGTAAATGTAGCAGAATTATAATAAGAGCGTTCATAGCCTGGTAAATTTAGCAGAACCTTCAGGTGAGAACAGAGAACAAAAGGCCCTCAAATCCCACCATGACAACTCTCCCCGCCAGCTCTGACCAGGACAGTTGTAGGAGTAGGAATGTAACAGAAAGGACGGGACCTTCATGCACAGCACTGACTGAAGGATGCGCTAATGCCATGAGCTCGTCCCTGCCAGAGTTCTAATTTCAGCTGGCTCAGTGGTCCATGACACAACTGCCAGGGCGGACATCAAACACAAGGTGCATGCACGTTTTCATTTGTAGGGCTGAGTCAGCTGAGGACAGAGTCAGCCTAAGGGTGGGGACACTTCTCACCTCATGTGGCTCGTTCTCTACTGGGTGAGGAGGGTAGGATAGGAAAAATCAAGTTTGGCCACCCATACCGTGAGCTGGGATTCAGAAGAAAGGGTGGTCTGATGGAACTTTCTATGACTGTCAGTCCATTCCATTTGCTGCCAGCCTTACTGTCCAAATATTCACCCCAAATATGTCAAGAAAATTAAAAGAAAAAAACTGTACAACAAAATATCCTTCTGAACTAATTCAATTTCAATATTTATTTTGAAAATTTATTGAATTACAGTAGAGGAAACATACTAAATTAAGCCAGCCAGACTGATATTTTTCTTCCTAAGAATATGGCACTATTTATTATTTTATCTTTCTATGACGGATGAATTAAAACTAGAAAATGAAACATTTTGCAAAGCCATAATATAGTCAGAATAAGGTGGCTTAGGAAAAATGAAAAAATATATAGGGCCAGTTAGCATTTTCTCTTTCATAATTTAACAGATTTTAAGAACTGTATTTTGGAGATGGACATTATGATTTTTTTTAAAGGGCCACCCACTATTTTGTCTGTTCCCCATTATACCCTCACTCTAGAAGGGTGCCATTGACTTCTACAGATTTGAAATGTGTGATGTTCATTTTAAAATTACTAGTACAGCCTGCTATTGACCATCTAATTATGCCGAGTTCCATTTATAAACATAGCTAACCACTAAGTTTATGGAGACTTTTTGTGCTGCTTTAATAGGATATTGATCGAGAGCATCGTTTGAGTAGACTGCCATCGAATTGTGTAATGGCAAACAAAAGGCAAGGTCACAGCAACTGTTCATGCTAGGGCTGCGGTCTATTTTTTATTATAATCTTTTTGTTTCTTCCTTTATTGCTCAAGCCCAAATAGCTTCTTTTGAAAGAAGATCTTGCTTAAGAATATAACCTATTTTTAAAATTAATTTCCATGCAATGATCATAGCTATCATGTAACAGAGAAGAACCCACAGGCCACTTGTTCAGAAAAGAAGTTTCAAATCTATCCCACTTTACTAAAGATCTAAAGTATTGCAAATATTTAAATGGCACCCCAAAAGACTGGATGTCTAGAATTTCTTAATCTACACCCATTTTGTCATTAGTCCTTCTGTGCAAGAACATTTTGTATTTTCAAATTTGGGCTTGTTCCTACCAAAGAGTTTCATTTTCTTATTATACCTTGTAACTGTGTTCATTCTGTTTTAGTAGTTTCATCATGTCAGGTTAGAATATTGCCATTAGTTCTTACTGAATTGCTGACCTGAAAATCTAAGTGTACCGGTACGGGTGCTCGCAGACACACCAAGGTCGTAGAGACTTAAAGAAGTTTAAAAATGAACTGAAATTCAGATCTTAATGATGATTCCTCTGTGCGAATACAGAAAGAGTGCACATTTCTAAGGCAGAAAACAGCCACTAGGGTGCCACCTCATGCCAGGCTGAGGCATATGCCTGGTTCCATTCACTCCCACTCTCCATTGACAAACGACTCGAGAATCCTGTAGTCGACCCAGCAGCTGAGTTTTGTGGCAGAGCCAGGACAATTCAGCTCCTGGATTTTAATAGATTCTGCAGCAGTGCAACAGGAACCAAAATTCAGTATGGGTAACTGAGAGTGGTTTTCACACCCAAAGACTCTAAGGCTGGCCACAGTGTACTGAGAATCCTGGCTTTTCATAATTCCAGGGCCATGAAGTCATCCTTAGCCACGAAGTTTACTTAACCCTTGCAGCCGGCTTGGGTGTACAAACCACTGCTGGAAAATTAGAGCCCACCAGGCCAGAGTCACAATGGACTGTGTGTATTTGCGGTTTTCCTCTTTCCCAGTGAAGTATTTAAGGTTTCGAAGTCACTCCACCAACTTCAAGTAAAATAGAGTCAGCACTTTAGAAGGAAATGGGCAGAAGTAGTGGATTTTTTTAGGATAACTTTCTGGGTTCATACCAGGAATGATATTTGACAGCCTCAGAGCACATACTTTGAGGAAAACACTGGTGCAAAATAAACAAAAGAGTGGGTGCTGACAGAGAGAGCTATCTAAGCAGCATCGTCTAGCAGCCAGTAGAGTGGGTTCTCTTTGTAGCAACTTCAAGGGAACGAGACCAATCTGAAAATGCCTCTACAAGGCTTTGTTTGAAAATGCAGCATCATGTAAGAGCCATTTCAACAGATGGTTCTTGTCTCTTTCCTCATAGTATTATGCTAAAACAACTTTAGTGATTCTGAACCACATTGTTAGCACTTGTAAGGCCCCTCCCCCAAAGCGGAGAGTACTTCTCTCTTTATCTCTGGCTCAGTGTCTCCTGGTCTGTATTCTCCCCCTCCTCCAGAACAAGGTAATAAAACCGAGAACTACTTTCAGATGGTCCCACCACATGGGGGAAAGGGTACCAAGAGAACAAATGGAGATTTATTTTTATGCTACAGTACTTTCAGTGCTGTAGAAACAGAACTCTCCTTCCTTGCCTTTCATGGACTTGAGATGATAATGCAAAAAAAATAAAGGGTGGGGGCAGGAGACAAGAGAGGCGGGGAGTGCATGGAAGACGACAGCTTCAGTCAGCCAGCAGGACTGAGTCCCTGACCCCAGCAGCTCCACGTATCTGATCAGTGTAATTTAATGTCAAGCAGCCTGGTTGCCTGATCCCTCAGCCTCCGGATTTGCGAGGCTAAGCCAGCAGCTTTCTCTTGAGTTTCGCTGCCATTGGCACCTCAGTAGTAACGCTATTATAAACAACACACTTAGCACATAGTTATTCCAGTGAATCCTCATGAGGAAATACTGAAATAGCACCACCCTCCTCTATTAAATTTAAAAGGAGGAAAACTAAAAACAGAAACTAACTGGAAACCTGGGGAAAGTAAATATTTATATTAGCAAATTTTAAAAATTGAATACTAAAGATCCAGAAAGAGAGAAAAATGTCATGCTAAGGCCATCATTAGTGATTACGGTGAAATTTCCAGGCCATATTTATGGTCATAATTAGGTATGATCGGGGGAAGGGGGTACAAAACAGTGGAAGAGATTCTAAGACATTGAAGACAATAAAAAACACCCAGGGGCAAGGCATAACTATGGAGAGAGTGAAAATACCAGTTGGTGGAGAAGCAGGAGTGAATAGGTAGAGCACAGGGGATTTTTAAGGCAGTGAAACTATTCTGTATGATACTGTAATAGTGGATACATGTCATTATGCATTTGTCAAAACTCATAGAATGTACAACACCAAGAGTGAACCCTAATGTAAACTATGGACTTCAGTCAATAATTATGTGTCAATATTGGCTCATGAATTATAACAAATGCACCACACTAACAAAAGATGTTAACAGTAGGGGAAACTGGGAGCGGGGCAGGGGTATAAGGGACTTGTGTACTTTGTGTTAGACTAAAACTGTAGACCTAAAAAACTTCTCTAAAAAAAGTTTATTAATTAAAAACAAAATCATACCTGAAAACAAATCCAGGAAAAAATTTTAATTAAGTATTTATTTGCTTTGGTTTATAATAGTTTTAATCTTTTTTTTCCAAATGCACAAATTAATAAGCTATAAGTTTATCAAATCAACAAGAACTGATTATTCAATAAAAGCACAGAATCCTTGAATCCTATTTATTTCTATAATGCAGTTGTAAGAGAGGTCATGACAAAAATGTCTGCAGTCAGCTAGCTGAGGACAGCAAAGGAAGAAGAGCAAGTTGCTTCACCTCTTGGGAGCATCATGGTATCATTTATCTGTAAAAAGGGACACGAATACCAAACATGGGAAGACCAAATGAGGTATTTATAGAGTACCCAGCACAATGCCTGGTACATGGTAGATGCTTGATAAATGCTAGCTTCTATAATTTTTCATAGTAGTATTATATCATACTCCTAACAAGGAGTATGTGTTTAATCAACCTATGTGCCGGTTAGCTTATTTCTACTTCAAGGATACAGAATGCATCCCCACCCCACTCATCTGCAAAAAGTGTCCACTGAAGCTCTGAAATGGATGCTTAGTTCTTTCACATGGGGACATGAGGAAGAGGGCAGAACTGCAAGGAATGGTTAAGGATGTCAACTCCATCGTGTGGCTTGAGTATCAAGTCTTACAGAAAGGTGTGTAGGTGAGGAAGCCTGAGCTGCGGGATCCTTGTCCCAGCAGCCACAGAAATCTTGTGAAATATACCCTGACACACTGAGATTAAAGATCTGCAAGAAAGAGGGGTCTCTGGATCACAGTCGACCAGTTTGGCCTGAAGCCATGATTTTGCTGACACAGCCCAGACCCACTCTTGCCAAGCAGTTTCAGTCAGCACGAGGCCATGTGTGAGCGAGTCCCAGAGCGATTACACAGCAGTGTGCTGAATCAGAAAGCATTCAAGAGCTGAAGGATGTTCATGATGCCAGGCATCAGCTATACACTCCCCTAAACGGGGACAGGAAACACATCCAGGTCCCTCTGCAAATTCAATCCCTGTCTGGCCATACCCTCTGGCAGTCTTGAAGGCAGGTTTAGAATTCACTTGGCAACCATGCTATCTTAGACTGAATGGAGGTCTAATCCAGCTTGGAACTGATAAGCTTTGGGATAGAAGACCTTACTGGAAAATACAGGAAGCAGAAGAAGGACGAGATGCTGGGCACGGTTCTGAACAGCCTGGGGACACTGATGCTAATGTACGCATTACAGCATCCAGGGTAAATGGGCTAGTGCTCCACTCTTCAGAGTTAAAAGGATTTCCTTTTCACTCTCTAAGGCTATGTTTAAATCCCAGTAAGGGCTCAATGAATGTATTTCCCTGTAATGCTACTGTGACAGGAATACTCTGATGTATACTCCCTATATTACTATTATTATTAAAATTACAAAAAAGTAGGATATTTATCATTTTCAAAAGTCTTAAAAAGTAACAAAAGATGTGCATATGCATTGTTATTTGTCTATGGCAAATAACTGGCTAATCAGCTGTGCCGTAACTAGGCAGCATATGCCCTCCAGGTTAACAAAGCAATCCAGTCTCTACTTACCTGGTTGGTAAGCACACTGCAGCAACTTTTCCAGTCCCAGTCACAACCTGCTTCTCCTAATGTTTCACTCCTTAGGATTCCCACTCCTCTACATGAGAGCACCTCAGCATCGAGCTGGGAGTCCTTGACTCCTAGAATTCTAACACCCACAGTTCCCTTCCCACTATTTTCCCTGTCTAGTCTCACATTGTAGATTTCTTCAAGTTCCCTTGGGCCAGTCTAAGAGTATGGATTCTAACATTATAGATACAGACTTAGCTTAACCATTTACCCATGACTTGACTTTGGATAAATAAATAGATCTTCAATTTAACTCATCTGTAAAAATGGAGGTAATTTCTTATCTGACAAGTGTATTGCCAGAATGAATTTATGTAACAGACAAAGGCCTAGCACAGTGCCTGGCAGATAGCAAATGCTCACTAGTCATTAGACTCTCCTCTGCACCCAGGTTGTGTATCACTTTCTGGCCTCTCAAGACTCTTCCGCCTATGAATGACTGAAAGAAGAAAGACAGAATCCGGGCTTGCGAAATCAGGATGGCTTGACTTGCTTGACCTGGCATCTTGTCATGAGACTGACTGGCTTACTCGGTCAATCCTGCAAGCCTGTAACAAAGTGAATGGGGGCTATGAACTTGAAAGGAAAATATTTATTTTTACGCCACCTGATTCCACAAAGGGCCTGATGCTGCTTGAAACTAATTTCAACAATGTAAATTTTACCTACAAGTGGTATTGTGAAGCAGGTGGAGGGGTGAAAAATAAAATTTTAATATTTGGTGTTTATTTTTCCTTCTTTTTATTGGCACCTAGACCATCACGGTTATTGTAGGTATCCTTTTAAATAAAAACAGAAAGATGTTCTTTAGGGAAGGCAACTCTGTACGTGTGTGTATGTGTGTGAGAGAGACAGAGAGAGAGAGAAAATCATGTAACTTGTCCTTGGACTTGCTATATTATGTCATAGCAAAAATACAATCAATGTGTCTTTGATCAATGGAACAGGGTGGTGACAGGTACTCCTCATTCACTGTTGTTAGTGATTATTGACAAGCCGGTAACGATCATCCTGTACTGTGTCACTCACACTGAGCGCATTAGCATTGTTTAAAGGTCAAAAACAAATTCTTTTAAAATGCAGAATTTCTTAGAAATCAGGAAAGCCTCAGACTTTTTTAAAACTAAGTTCACACTATAAACTAAAGAATATGTGAGACCCTCAGGATTTTGGTTCTCCCACCTCACATTAAAATAATATTTCATCTTTCCTGATTTAAATTCTTGGCAGTCAGACTGTGTGTCAAAATTCTCCCAATGAGCAAATGAAAAGGGGATTCTGAAAGCTTTGTATGTCTCTAGGAGTCATCGGCAGAAAGTATGCACAAACCCAAGGCAAATCTGTACCAAATCAAAGCAAAATTATACTTACTCTGTGACACTCTTACTAGCTCAGTCACACTGAAAACACCTGATGTGACAAAACTGTCCTGGAAGCCCAAATGTCCTGGGGAAACAAAAACGAAAGAAAACAAAGTGTCATAAATAGAAGACATTTGACAACAGAACTCTAAATATTAGTTTCACTATGATTAAAAAATGTGATGCCTAATCTCATTCTCTGCTTAGCTAGGGTTTATGTGGGAGGGCACAGTCATTTAGCTATGGAGTTAGTTTTTTGGTTTGAATCTGGAGGTTGTGGAAAGCTGTGACACAACACCTACTGGCTGATTTTTGAAATGGTTAAAAAAAAAAATTCAACAGGAAATCTGAAACAAAAGACAATTCAAAATAAATGGTTACCTTGGGTGACCTCTGAGACCTTAACAATCTGGATGAAAACAGCATACCTAAGAAGCAGCCAGAGAGCTGAGTTCCATAATAGTTTTTAAACGTTATTCTCTAAAAAAGCATCTGATCCGGATTAGTTATCCATTCATTTAACTCAAACAAGATTTAAAGATGTTCCCTTCATTTCTAGAGGCACCACAGGGTGAATTTTTGAAAAGCCAGAATAGAAAAAGCAAGCTCCGACTCATAAAACATGAAAATAAGTTCTCTTGAGCACAAATAAAAATGTAGATTTTTTTTTATACACACAAGAGCTTTTTGTGTTGGTTAAATTTTTTTTTTTTGAGAAAGCATAAATAAATCAATGGTTCAAAATGGTTTAATCTTGGAACTTTATGTCTGCTTCATTTCTGCGAGATATAATTAATTTTCTTGAAGATATCTGATATTATATCTATCGCCAATCACTCATTTAATTTTATGGTATATTCAGAAACATAAAACTTAACAAATGGCAAGGAATTCATAATCTATGATCTGTAGTTTCCCTCTCTGCCTCTAAAATTTTCTGATTCTAGGAGTCTCACATAGGTAGATTCTAGTTGAGAGATTTGTCTAACGTCAGTTTAATCTTTACCTGCTTTAAAATTTGGGTGAGAGGAGAAATTGTTGGCTGAAGGGATTTTTGAAATAACTGTTTTTTGAAATAAGAAACATACTTTTAAGAAATATAAGAAAACAGGACAATGTGAATATATAATAATCTATAAATAAAATGTATATTATTGATGAAATCCAGATTTTATATACTACTAAGGGGAAACAAGTTTGCCTGTGGCACAGTAAATCCACCAATAAATTTATTAAATGTCATGTACATAAACACATGTAAAAAATCACCATGTTTTGGGGGATTATAAATGGACCTACAAATTATTTGTCTTCTTTTGGTTACACTGGATTTTTGCATAAGAAAGATTTTTACTGAGATTTAAAAGAAAATTTTCAGTTAACTTTTATATTAAACACACAATCTATGGTATTTTAGATAAAACAATTCTAAGTTTTAGGATATAGAATTATTATAAACTGCTTTTTAAAGTGAAATAGAAAAATTTCACCGTAAACCTGCTTAAGAAATTTCATCTCTCCAAACTACTCACAACCAGGTATTTAGTCGGCTTTTATTTGGTAAGTGCCTAAGGTGCTGTTTCTTGGATTAAGAGAACTGAACAGTAAAAAAATGAATAAATGAGATAAAATTCTCTAATGAGGTCTTGGCAAAACAGACCATAACATTTCTTTCTTATTGGGACACAGTTAACATCACATTTATCCCACAGATCATAACAAAGGAAATCCAACCACAACGAACATTAAGGTTGACTTAAAACACATAGAACAATAACAAGGAAATTCATAGCTGAGTAGGAAAATCTGGGTTGATCTCCAGCTCCTGCTCATCTCTGTCTTTATCACTTAACTTGCGGGCTGATACTTGTTTCAGTTCCAATCTTTGAAATTCCTTGTTTTAGGGATGAGCTAACATGAATTCCTGTTCAGAGTGGATGTAAACACATGCACTTTAATCCTGTCACCACAAAAGCAAGCAATATATTTTAAAGACTAAGTTGAGTTTGGTGCAAAGACATGGGAAGGGGAAGGACTTCTGCACTCACCCAAACTACCACCCTCTTCAAGTTGCTGCTTTTCTTTAGTCCACCTCTTAAATGTTGTTGTTCTCCAGGGTCTGTGCTCATCTCTCCCTGTATACGTGTGTGTGTGTGTGTGTGTGTGTGTGTGTTTCCTAAGTTGTTTTATCTACTTCCATGTCATCAGCCCCCAGTCTAGACAGTAATATTTACATGAAAACTAGAATAATGTTTGTTTTGTTCACCACTGTATCCTTAACGCCTGAAACAAAGCAGTTAGTGAGCGAGCATCTGTTCAACGAGTAGACGAATGAATCTACAGGCCAATGTCTCCCAAATCTTTATCTTTTGCCAGATCTTTCTCCTGGGTTCCAAACTCATAGATCCAAGTATCTGTTGGACATTCTATCCAGATAGCCCACGGATTTTCTCAGACTCCACATATCCAAAGCTGGACTCATTTTCTTCTGCCCCCAAAACCTGTTCTTACTCTTTTGAATTCCCTGTTTCAATGAACCATCCACCATTCACCTAGTTTTCTATGTTTTAGTGCCATCCCTGACTGCTGTCTCTTACAATCCCCCACATCCAACAAATCCCCACTGATTCTGTGACTCTTGACTCTAGCTATGTCTCCATCTCCCTCCTACAACCTTGGCTCACGATCTTCCCACTTCTCACCAGCTGGATGGAAAAGCCTCCTAACTATGTCTCTATCATCAGTCCTGGATTCTGCTCCAATCTACTCTCCACTCTTCAGCTGGAGCTGTCTCACTAACAGGCAAATCTGAAGATTCATTCATTTATTCAACGAATATTTACTGAGCACCTACCGTCTGCCAGGCATTGTGCTAGGGGCTCAAGATACAGTCCCTTCCTATATTTACAGTTTAGAAGTAGAGACAGCTGAAAACATGTAAAACAAACAAATTATTTTTAAGATTATAAATGGTATAAATGATAAGAATAAAACAAATAGCAAAAGCTTTATAAAGGGAAGTCAGGGAAGGTCTCTCTTAAAGATCTGAAGGATATTAAGGAGCCAGCCAGGAAAAGGAGCAACAGCTCTTCAGCTAGAGGGATTAACACATGCAAAGGCCCTGAGGTAGGAAAGAACAAGGTGTTGGAGAAACTGAGATAAATCCAATGTGTTTAGAGCTCACTGCCCCATCAGAAATCTTGAAAGACCCCCAAAGAGCATTCAGGGTGCAGTGCAAACTCTTTCCCATGGCATGTGGCCTTGATATAGCCTCTGTTTTGTTCTCCAAGCTCATTTTTTATCTCCTGTCTCTTGCTCTTGGCCCTACTTCTTGGGGCCTGGGCCTCCTCCCTGGACCTGGTTTACCACTGTCCCCAGTACTGCTCCTTCTTCCTGTCTGTTCTTTGCTTGGCCACCTCCTATCTGTCCTTTAAGACTGAGCTTTGTTGTCACCTCTATCAAAAGTCTGCCCTTCTTGCCCCCACCAGTGGGGAAGACTCCTTTTCTCTTTTCACAATATCGACAGGGTGTACTCTATCTAGCTCTAACCTAGGACTTAGCACACTGCATTTGTAATTTTGCCTTTTTTTCATCTGAGACTGTGATCCCTTTGAGGAGAGAAAGTATCTTCTGTGTCTTTGGCCCTGCAGGTCCTAACACAGTGCCTGGCAGGTGGTAAGCACTCTGGAGACACCTTTGAATGAAGAAAACTCAAGTTGGGCTCACCTATGTTTATTTTTCCTTTTTATAAAAATTTTGACAGAACTTCTGATTTCTGTCTTTTTCTCTCATTGCTAGCAATATAGTTTGAACTACAATTGAGCCAATCTGTACTGGAACACTATTAAAATAAACTATCCAAATATTCCCTCCAAACTAAACAGTACCAGGACAGGGCAGACAATGAGAAATGCCAGGGGATGGTCCTGTTGCTATCATCATGGTTCCTAGTTTGGGAGATCAAGTATTAACAACAACAGAGTTAAGAGGCAGCATTATTGCCCATCATAGACAAAAAGGGCCTACTCCAAAAAAGATAAAGTCCCAAGCTTAAACTGAGATCTTGTGTGATCCCGAGAAAGTCACTGCAAAGATAACAATTTCATCCTCCCTCCCCTGCCAGCAACCCACCTCCCAGGGCTTACCTTAGTAGAATGTGTGTAATTTATAAGTTAAAATATATGTGAATGTATAATAACCAGAAAAATAAAAATAAAGAGTATAATTATTTCACAATTTTGATGTAACCATCTCTCTGCAGCATTATCAGATAGCCCTGGCTACTTTGTGTTTATAACGTGTCCCCAAGGAAAGCTCCGTGTAAACACTCCACGTAACTTCAAAGAGCTATGAAACTGCTTTTGTTCCTTCACCAATTACTTGGAAACCCACTGATGAACTCTATAAGAAGACAGCAATGAGAAATGAAACCTAAGAAAAGATGGAAAAAGTGATATTGCTAACGTAATTACTAAGTGAACCTGAGTGAATTAATATTTCATTCTCAGTAACACAAACCAAATCATAAAAATGACTTTCAGGGAAATTACACTAATCTGGCTGTTCTACTTTACTGCAAAATGAGAGAAAAGTGGAAGACAAAATAAAAGGTAAATTTAAGCAATTCCAAATTCAGATGTTATTAGCATTAAAAGATCCTCAGATGGCAAGCTCATTAAAGATTCCTGAAAGGTCCCAAGATTTACATTTTGAATAGGGCCTCTAGGAAAAAAGTGCAAAACATACACTTTTGCTAAGTATGCCTTAGATGAAAAGCCAGATTGCTCAATGATCTATCTCTACAATTCCGTACTACTGTTCAGAGCAATTGTATAGGAGATTGAAATGAGAAGCAGATCTTTTTTCATTTTATATAAAATGGCTAAAAAAGTTCATTCACTGAAGTCTTGTTCAATGGATTCCCAATTAGAGCACAGATTTCAATACTGTGGAGTCAGTCATACTCACAGTGGGGAGAGATTAGACCATCCGGGAGAGGTAGAAATAGAAAAAGCTAAATTCTTTTATGGGTAGTTAGGAAAAGCAGCTCTCTTTACCTCGATGATATCAGCAGTTATTATGGAAAATGTCATTACATGGGAACCAAATCTCATTTCATGGAGGAACTGAACATCTATCTACCTTTTAACATGCAGGATAGTAAAAAAAAAGACTTGCAGAGAAGACAGGTAACCTTGCAGAACTGCTCAGAGGTCAGGGCAAGAGAAAGCTGGGAACAAACCATCCAGAGGGCTGACCAGTGAAGAAAGTTTTGATATCCATGAAACAGAGTTAATTTTGTACCTAAGGAAGAAAGTCTATACACAAGATGGTATTTTTGTTTTTCCTGTTGGGATATCAAGTGGCTCTCAGCCCTAAATTATCAAATCTCATCTGGTTAATGGATGTTGGCAAACTGCAATACACAGTTGATTTCATCAAAAAGAACACATCTCTATTCCATTCTTCCCCTGGTGAATAAGGTTCTAGACCTAGTAAAATGACAGGCCAAGGACTGGGCTTTTCCATACTTGCACGTCTGGGCCTCTTCTCATACCTATGAGAATGTGGCCCCTTAATCTTCCCTCTTCTCCCCAGCTCAGTGTATCTTAGGTGTGTTCAGTGAATACTGTTATGCTAGGAGAACTTCAGCTCTATGTGTCATATGTCACTTGCCTCTTTCTACCTGATTTGACAGTTATTTGCTTATATGTCTTCTCTCTGCACTCCTACAACAAACTGGGCAAGGGTAGGTTTGTGTCTCATTATCTTGCATGGCCCATAGGACCCAGCACAATACCTTATTTTAGATGTGTAATAAATATTTATTTAGTGACTCAGATGAGTGACTTAAGATACCCTTATTTGGCAGCCCTATAAAGCAGCAGTCCCCAGTATTTTTGGCACCAAGGACCAGTTTCATGGAAGACAATTTTTCCATGGGGGTTGGGGGCAGGGGTGGAGCTCTGTGGCCCGGTCCCTAACAGGGGATTGGGGACCACAGCTCTAAAGCACAAAGTAAATTATTATTAGCTCATATACAGTAATATGTTACCTCTGTACTCTTCGTTTATAACATCTTAAAAAACAAGTTTTTTTAAGGGTTTTGTGGGGGTCTGTTTCTGCAGCTCCATTAAGGCCAAATTATAAATTTTGGTCTGATTTTTGATATTTTGATTATTTAAATTATTCTGACATTCATTGGTGATATTTGAGATATTTTTTATTTTTAGAATAATTTTTATTATTAGAATAATTCACTATGTTAAAACAAATGCAAAAAATTCAGACATTTACTAAAATAAGAATATAGGAACAAAAAAAATACATACATATTCTGTTTGTGTGATTAACCTTTATGATACTGGAGGAAAATTCATTTGGTAGTCTACTTACAGTAAATATTAAAAGATTTACATATGGTGTTAGACTGACCATAGGACTGAAATACTTCTGGCCAGGTGCAGTGGCTCACGTCTATAATCCTAACACTCTGGGAGGCCAAGGCAGGAGGATCGCTTGAGCTCAGGGGTTTGAGCAAGACCAGCCTGAGCAAGAGTGAGACCCCCGTCTCTACTAAAAATAGAAAAATTAGCCAGGCGTGGTGGCGTATGCCTGTAGTCCCAGCTACTTGGGAGGCTGAGGCAGAAGGACTGCTTGAGCCCAGGAGTTTGAGGTTGCTATGAGCTAGGCTGACGCCATGGCACTTTAGCCCAGGGAACAGAATAAGACTCTGTTTCAAAAAGAAAAGAAAAGAAAGAGAAGAGAAAAGAAAAGAAAAGAAAAGAAAAGAAAAGAAAAGAAAAGAAAAGAAAAGAAAAGAAAAGAAAAGAAAAGAAAAGAAAAACTTCTATATTTAGAAACTTGTGCCTGAGAATTTGTAAAGTAGAGAAATATTTACCAACTAATAATATGGATGAGGTGTTTTGAGATTCTCAGATGAATAAATAGATGGTTTTAAATGCTTTTGTAATACGGCTGTGATTGTCACTCTGGTTTATCACTATACATTAAGGAATTGTCATCATTATGGAAATAATGTACTCTTAGCTGAAAAGAAGGATGAGCCCAAAAGAGGTTTGAGAAGAATGTGCCATGGAACTTGTATACTGTTGGCCTTCTTTTGTGGCTCCAAATTTCCCTGTGTTGCTCATTTGCCTTTACTCAATACAGACACCTAATCTGAGCTTTTTGTTTGTTTTTGTCATCATTGCTCATTCAACGATTTCTGCCATATCCATACAGATAAAGTCAATATTTGGCTTACTGCTTTCATCCAACAAATGTTTATTGAATGTCCATTATGTGGCAAACACAGTCCTGGTACCTGGGGATACAACAGGAAATAACACAAGGTCCTTACTCTCGGATGCTTCCATCCCCAGTCAAGGAAGGTATTTTACACCAACATTTTCAGCAACGTATTTATGTAAAATTATGTAAAATTGGGTCTTTTTATAAGACCCTTCTAGAAGAACATTAGAAACTAACAAAAAGGATATTCACTGCAATATCCTCCTGTGTTGAGTCTCCAGGCTGTTCTCACATACCCACGGTTGACAGCTAGAAATCACACTTCCCAGCCTCCCCGATAGTCAGGAGTGGCCACAACCATAAAGTGAATGCAGTGATATAGTCAGCTTCTATCTCACATGCCCGAAAGGAAATTCCTTCCCTGGACACTCTCTCTTCCCCTTTTTATGAGCTAGAACACTTCATCTACCATGCAAAGGCAATGCCATGGAACATCAGAACAATAGGACAGAAGGAACCTGGGGCCCTTGCAGCAAAAGCACTCTGCCAACTTAGCCCCTCATCTGGGAATGTTACCAAAAAGAAAAATAGGTTTCAATGTGCATTAACCACTATATAGATATTTCTTTGTTTCTTTGTTATAATAGCTTAGCACTTACCCTAACAGAAATACTATTATAACTTTTCCCTTTTGAATCTAAAGTGTCACAATTTAGTAGCCCTCAGGCTAATTCTAGTCAGCAAACATTTTGCTTGGCTAGCACAGTACTTAGGATGATGATGATGATGATGATGATGATGATTTTGCATAGGAATGCTTTTAGACTGGAGATGAGTTTATAAATTTATCATGCTCCCTAATATTCCTTATTGTGCTTCACTTATTTAAATAACCTGTAAGGCTCCTGTAGGCACATATATTTGTGATGCTTGCTAGGTGTTTTTTCTCCACTTTGATTCACTAGCACGGTAGGGAAAGAATGGATGGATTGTTAGTGTCTTTCAGCTGAAAAAAAAAAGGCCATCAATATTTCATGATTTTCTTGATAATTAAGTTAAGACTCCTTAGCTAGGTATTTAAAGCCCTTCAAAATCTGGCTTCTAATAACCTTTTCAGCATTGTCTTCCAATATTACCCAAATATATATGCTCTGTGTTGCAACCATGATGTCCCACCTGCTATTCTCCAAAATCTCATGTGGTCCATTCTCCACATTGGGGTTCTTATCACTGCTTCCCAAACTGGGTTATATGGAATAATTCCCCAAAACACTCTACCAAAAACAAATAAAAGATACAAATACATATAAAATAAAGGTTTCCATAGTAAAATAAGTTTGGAAAACACTACAATACCCACTCTTAGAAACTGGCAAGGAACCTTTACATGTTAAAGGTTCTGAGAATTTCTGCAGTAAAATTTCTTAATATGATTTAACTCATCATTTCCCCAATAATTTGGCAAGGATAACATTTGTTTTTGGCAAATGGTCTGCAGGTACATTGGTTTATGCTACTCCTTTTTCTCTCTTCCCCATTTGGTTTAATGTGCTCAGGGGAAAGTGGAATCTGAACCTAAGGTAATAACCACTTTGAATGCATGGCTCAGGAACACTCCACATCTTAACTGGCGATCACTCTAACATATCTACATTGGGAAAATAAATCAAGCTAAATGATGGACGTTGTATAGTTAGGCTCCTATCTAAAAAATGTGTCCACAGAACTTCTCTAGGTGGTATTATGAATCATTTCATCAAAAGTATATCTTTTATTTATCCAGTATTTACTATGTGTTTGGCACCCTGCTGAGCACTTTATATTAGCCCTCCTTCCTACTGCAACTCTGTGTCGTTGGCAATATTCTGATTTTAGAGAAGAGGAAGCTAAAGCTCAGAGAAGTTAAGTGACTTGCTTAAGGTCACACAGATTATGGCAGAATTAGGATGAGAACACAGGTATGTTTGATTCTCTTTACAGAATAAATTTTATTCCACTTTAATCCACCATATTGAGCACCACAGACTTGATTATCCAGTGCAATCCAAAGGCTCTATCACAACTTTTCACCAATTCCTATAGGCAATAAGGGAAGAGTAGCATTTAATTAAATTAAATGTGATTACTCAATGACTTCACATAAAGAGGGTTTATGAGTTTGAATTACAAATGATTGAGTAGTTAATTAAAAGACGATGCCTGTTGGATATCAAAGCATCTAAAAATAAAATGCAAAGAGATTTTTACTTATTTCTATCTTTGCAAATAAGTAAAGCTAGAATCATCATAGAATAAAAAAGAAATGGAAGGGACCTTAAAGGTCATCTAGTAATGGAATAATAAGCCATTGTGTCATAACAAAGAATTTTTGACTCATAAAAAAATGAGTGTTTAAAAAATAATAATTCCTTGAATATATCTGTAACTTCTCATTTACCTTGATTTTTGTCCTCTGGTACAGGCAAAATAAATCTTATCTCTCTTCCATTCTGCTACCCTTCAAATATTTGAAGACAGCCCCTCAACCTAATTTTCTCTCCTCCAGGCTAAATATCAATATCCTTTTTTTTCATCCTGTCAACCAATTAATCTTCCTATTTCCCCTAAACATTTAGAATCATGCATTTATTAGACTTATAAACAGAAATAGGTGTTTTGGCAAGTGGACCCTACAACAAATTAGCCTGGTACAAGGACAGAGAAACACTAACTTTTGGGATTTCTTTTTTTTAAAAGCATCATTTAAAAAAAAAAAACAAAACCAGAAAATTTTACATTATGTTAGAAAAACTAAAAGGTCCACTATACTTAGCATAGTACAATCAGTATTTTATAAGTTTAATATTTTAAAATTAATTTTATGATTTTTAATGCACTATAAACTTAAAATTATTTTTTAATTAGCCTGGTTTTGAACTAAACGGGTTTTTTAAAGCAACCTTATTGTTTTTATGTTCTGGATGAAAGTTTTCTCTAAACTTCGACAGTAACAACTGGTAATTGACAAATGGATCAAACTATTTGTAATGGCTTTAGTTTCTATTTATGAACTTTTACATATACTAGAGAAAAAATAAGGAAATTTATTCTCTGAATAAATTCAGGAAACTGATTACCTTAAGTGAAACTGACATGAAGCTGGATCACCCAAGGGCTACCCTGGTTCATGGATGTAAAACAGCAAAAAACGTTAATGGCCTATTGCCCTGTTCTTCCTTTTTAGGTTTAATTCACATGGCTGTGAAACCACTTACAGAGAAGCCCTCTTGCTAAACCACCTGAGGACATGTGCAATGGCAAGGAAAGAAGATGACCAGGGGCCATGTGCTAATTTTAAGACACTCAACACTGATTTTGGTTCACCAAGCATGGCAAGAAAATTATTGATGAACTGAAGCAGTATTTTTTAAAAATCCTTACAATTACTTTTCTAAGACTAAAGAATACACACACGTGCACATATATTACATATAGGTATATGTAGTTTTCCAAATATATAATAAAATTACTTAATGTTTAGAACCACAAAAGGCAAAGACCTTTCATCTCTTCTAAAGTCATTTGCTTTGTGTAGTTCTTGCTCATTTACCCAGCAATTATTTACTGATGCCAAAATTCACAATGTTTATTAAATTGTAGAACCTCCATTATACACTTCTGCAGAAACTGTGGCATACTACAATTGTGTGGGCCACAATACTTTGAAGTTTGCTGGCCTAGCACAAAGTATTTTAGAAGTACCAGAAAATTCTTTGTGAGATGCAACAGAATGAATTAGAGTGTTCAAGGCCATGTCGTGTTAGCACAATGGAGGAACACTTTTAAGACTTTAAAGTCATGTAATGCAATTCTAGCCTGGATTTTTCTTGTTAAAAAAAAAAAAAGTAGAATGGGAGTGATTGGAAGAGAAAAGGGCCAATATTTGACAACAGAAATCAGCATAACCTTTTAACTGCAGCAGCCATGGGTGACTGCCCTTTGACCTTGGAAGATTATGTGGGATTTCAATGACAACAGCTGGAAGTGAGCATGTGTGAATAGAGAACACAGATCTGAGGCCTGGTACAAAAGACTGCACAATCTCTGCCCAGATCAGAGTGCTGATTAGAAATTGTTTCCTGGTCCTGGCTTAATAGAGTGTGATCATGAAAGTTAGTGTTTTTTTTTTTTAATTCTTCCAGCAAGAAATCATTGATGGATTTCTTCCATACTCATTCTCTTCCCTCAACCCCTCAAATCTTCTAGACTTTCATATAAAACAAGCTCATCTTTCTTAAGGATGTGGTTATGAAAAAAACTGTTTTACATGCTAGTTTTCATAGATAAAATTTCTTTAAGTTCTTGAGTTCCTTCCCTGAGTTTTAAAATAACCTCTATTGAGGCATTTCCACATAAAGTATCATTGTTTTTTGTTTAAGCATCTGTCACAGACAGACAAACACATACACATGACTTGAATGAGGACAGTAGGAACTATATCTCTCTCATCTTTCTAACTCTAATGTTTGCACAGTGTATAACATATGGGAGATTCTTAATATATGTATGATGAACACAGAAGTGAAACATCTATTCTTATTTATTCTTTTTATTCTTCTTGAGATGTAAAGGTAGAGTCTTGCTACTACACAAACATTTACATAATTTCACATTTTTCTTCAACCAATTTCATACATATATTAGCAATTTTTTAGTGAAGTCTCTAGTGTACCTGCGAAACATAAACATACCAAAAAGTTGAGTGATTATTTCCTTTCAAAGACAAAGTAACCTAACCTGGTAGATACAGAGGTATGGCTGCCTAGAGAATGTGGTCATTTCAATCCATAAAACCCTCAATGAATTATATTCACTGGGCTGAAATGCACATACACTGACACAGATGCACTCTCAGATTCCTACCTAGGATCCCCACACTTGCTGACATTGCTCTGAAACCATCAGAATGATGCCATATGATTACTGAAAGGACATTGGGTTATGACTCATTTACGTTGTTTTGGTTTTACCATACATTCTATCTTACCTTCCACTCTATCTTACCTTCCACTGCTCTGGATTTTGCTAACTATTCTAGTTTCTATATCAAATTAGCAACTGCTTAGCTTCTGTAGAAGGAGGCCTTTCCTTTACGCAAATAATAACCTGAGTAGAGCAAAAACCATCCTGGCTGAGTGGGGACAAGGAGAAGCTGGTGAAATTGTTTTCCAAATCAGACATGGATCATTTGCCTGCATCCTTCTATAGCAACTCTAGATGTTATTCCAAACAAGCCATGGGACAGACTGTTTTTTCAGAACAGACCAAATCCATTTGCTGTTTCAAATTCTATAAACAAAGTATTAAGGAATTCAATTCCCAGAGCAACTATATGGGTGTTGGCTTCGGTTTCATGGGAGCTTCTGCCAAGCTCACATATTTGTAGAACTATTGGTTTAGAGTGTCCTTTGCAGCTCAGAGCAAGAGGGACCATTGCTGTGATTTCAGTTCACTTTAAGGACTGGGTCTTGCTGGTGACAGGTATACATGATAAATGTTCCAGAAGGCTGACCTAATTTCCGCTGAAGTGAGTGTTTTGCTAAGAACATTCCCTCAAAGTGTCAGCTTGCAACTAAGGATTCAAATCTGCCAGTGTCCATTCTCCTTAGCGAGTTATTACCATTGCTTGTAAAACTTCATTTAAAATGAAGTTAATTTGGCTTTATTTGTCAAACTTCTCCAGACTTAGTTTTGAATTTAAATAAGTTATATAGCTAATTAAAAATACGGAATTATCAAACATACTAAGTTTCATAGTTTTTAGTTATTTGTGATCAGAAAACCAAACACTCTGGGCTAAATATAAATCAGGATGAGCCTGCAATGTACTTGTCTTTATTCTTGAAAAGGCACCAATATGGCAAAATGTTCATTCATTTTGTCATTCAAAAATCATATTTTCAATGTATTACTTAAAGTAGGAGGGGCAGCATAATGGAAATTAGAATTCTAATTATCATAAGCCTCAATTTCCTCATCTGTAAAATGATACTAATTGTATTTATTTCTTAATTTTGTTGTTAGGAATAATGAGGTAGTACACTTAAAATGTTTAGCAAAGAACCTGGAACATAGAATGTGTTAAAAAATGATAGCTATTATTATAAATAATAAATATATTCTTTATATCTTAGATCCTGAATTATATGGGGAATTTTTAATAGAAAAACCATTTAGAAATAACCATGTTCTTTTGACATGGAATGTTAAATATTACAAGTATTCATATAAAAGTTGTGTATATAAATCAAAACATAGATAATATAATTTTATTTCAGTGAATTTTTGAGTAAAAATAAAATTATTTTCTAAAGCTAGCAACACAAATTGCTATCAAAAATAAGTCCTCTGGAATTTCTTAGATTTTTCTTAAAAAAAGGGAGATATAACAGTATTTAGTCTCTATTTTAAATAAATTGGGTGCAAATTTTAGGAATCTAATTCCTAAATATAATCTCATTTACTTATAAATATATTTATAATATTTGTAAAAATATTTATAATTCCTAAAATAATTTTAAATATAAATCACTATCTATTGAACATCTACATGTGCCAAGTATTAGCCTACATATGGGGATACAAAATTTGGTCTTATATTTTTGGAGTAATAACTACTGATACTCTAGAAATGGACCTTAGGTCGATTTTTCTTACAGTAGATCAAGTTTTACCTACTTCTCCAATAAACAACATATAGGAGTATTCAGAGAAAGAGAATAAAAAATGGCTTCTTTTTTCCCCCCATTTTTTTCTTTGTTTTAGAATTTCATTTGCTGAAAATTCCTGTAAGTAACTAAATGAATGTGTGGTGCTGCCTGCTCCAGAAAAACAGGTATTTAGAAATCTAATTTTGTTTTTTAGTATTTTTCAAATAAAAACTATTTAAATTTTTTTAAATGTGAAAATACTTCAGATGGTATAAAAAGGCATATGAAATAAGCAATTAATGTTAACATTTTGAAATAAACTACCCCCAACTCCAGGGCCTCCACACTTCAGCTCCTTCCTTCAATATGAGAGCCATCAGGAAGCATCATTAAAGAAAGGGTCTTGATTCCTTATAGCTGTAAATCAATGCTAAAAGAATTTGGCCTTTTAGGCAGGAGAATGATCGACATGTTTCACTTCACCGACTTTGATCATTGAAGCACTTTATGATGCAGGCTGTTGCCTTGATTTTAGGGAACAGAACCTTTGTTTGAATCACAGAGTAGGGGCTGAGTACATCTCAGACTCAGCCCTAAGTAAGAGCACTCATGTTCTCAGAATTACTGCAGCGTTTCTCATTGAGGTTATCAGCATTTTGAGGGGAGCAACTTCCAATATTCAGAACTACCCTGGACACTGCAGGACACTTAGCATCCTTGGTTTCCACCAATGAATGCCAGCAACATCCCCTTGCTATGACAACCAAAAATGACCTCATACATTTTTGAACCCCTCTAAGGACAGCCATATGGTCCCTGGGGGAAACCACCCTCTAGTGTATAAGCACTGCCTTATAGACCGCATTTGGTATTTCATACTGAATGATCTTGCCCACCATTGAACTATCTTATTGTCTCTATAACTAGAATGCAAAGTCTTATAAGGCAGGGTCTGATTATTACTCTTCTTTTGCAATGCCTCTTCTTCCAGCCATGCCCTCTACCCCTCACCTTTACTCAAATATCTAGTTCAGATTTTACAGTGAAAACTTGATTTAAAAAAATAAAAACATTGTATCTAAACCACTATCTTTGGTGGGGGGGAGGTCTCAGACATAGGTCTGTAAATATAAACCATACATTTTGGACTTTCTGGAAGCATCTTGATTTCAAATATTGGTTCATTGGTCTGTATGTGTACACAAGCATATTGGCTAAGCCTCTCTGATCTCCTTTTGTTGTTGCTGAGAAGACAGGTTCACTGCACTGACAAACTCGCAGGAATCACTCAGATAGCATCTGGTTTGTCCACGGCAGTATCATTAGACCTAAAAATCCACAGACTCTACAGAAATATGAAACAACATGTAAAAATTGAAAATAAATATGCATTCTGTTCTCTGCTATCAATGCAAGGATGTCAGTGAACTAAAAAGAGACACAGGGCCAAAATGACCCAAGTCACTATTGCTAAAAGCAAATGAAAAATACCCTGAAAATAGACAGGAAATAAAACTAAGCAACAACAGGCTACATGATGTCAACCAAGCAGGAATTCCAATGAGTGCCTTTGTTTCAACTGCTTGTTTAGAAGTAGGGCAGTTCCTCCAGCTCTAATTTATTTTTCTCTAATCACTCTGACACTTTATCGAATACCTGTCATTTTCCCAAAATTAAGAGCCACGTGCAGCTACCCAGTGCCATGTTGCATGGATGTCCTCCTGCTTTGTGATGACCAAGGGGCCCCTTCCTGAGTTCAATTCTTATCCCTAACACCAGGAAATCTACAAAATCTCCCAAGGTTGTAGAATAGTCACAGACCAGGTGGGAAGTCCTATGAGTGTGCATGCATACATGAACATATGTGTATGTGTGTGTTTAATTTCATTTACTTGCTCAAAAACCCACACAGAGAAAAGCGCTTTCTTGTCAGATGCTAACAGTCAGGGGTACTTGAAATATTTTTCACTACCATAGGCATTTCTGACCCTTGGTGTCACCATTAGCAACAATGCCATGAGGGACATGATTTGTGGCTAATTTGAACGTGGAGCCCTTCTGGCCACAGCTGGTGAAGCCAACAGCATTCTGCTCTATTATACAGTAAATCATTTGAAAAACAGTCAGTAAGCTCAATGGCTAATTTCTGAGGTTCCAACTACCAACAAAAGGGTTAGAAAGAAGCTAAATGTAGTCTTTTTAAAAGGTGCCTTAATGATAAACTTAAACTTCTCTCTACAGCTTGATTTATTCATTCCACAAATATGTAATGATGCCAACCTATGAACCAAGTACAAATGGCAAACTCAGAGCAAATGTCAACATATTTTGTGTCGTCCAGCACTCACAGATGAGTAAAAACACCTTTCAGAGAAGATCTAGCGAGGAAGACTTGATTCACTACTGCAACACCCAGTTCAAATGTCACCACCTTTTGCTGCCATTTCTGCATCCTTGGAGCATTTCAAGCCTCTACAGTGTAGGCCTCGATAAATACTGACGACTGCTTGAGAGAAGATGATGGAAGTGTAAGTCGAATTCATGGGGAGCAACAAGGATAACCCTACGGATAGGGAGTCAAGTGTGTATGTTGAGGCAGAAGATAAGGTATTATTGCTAAATATAGGTTTGAAAGGGTGATACGGCCAAAATTTGGAGGGTTTCAAGTAATTTGGACAGTACTCTGTAAATTATGGTCAGCTTGAATCATATTTTAATGTATTATTATCATTAGGGGACTACTTTTATTACTATTGCTTATTATTTATTTTTATAAGTCAGACATGGCTCTCATTCAATTACTAGCATTGTGACCTTAAGTAAATTAATTAAACTTTTGTTAACTTATCAAGAAACATTTGTTGAATACTTGCTGTGTCCCAGGCACCATGGAAGGCATTAGGGTGCATGTTTTGACCTTCAGGTCTAGTAGGGGAGGCAGGCCCGTACAGGAACCATCCCAATGCAATGTGATAAGGGCTCTGGTAGTGGAAGCAGGCTCTGAGAGCACTAAACTGGTGAGAGGGTTAGGGAAGGTTTCCTGGAAGAGCAGTGGTGGCCTACACAAGTCCCTAAAGGCCAGCAGGATTAGTTACATAAGTGGGGAAAAGTAATGCAGTCTCCTCGTGGGTGTAAGAATAGCAATAAAGTGATGAGAGC
The DNA here is from genome assembly GCF_020740605.2 of Lemur catta. Classification (NCBI taxonomy): domain Eukaryota; kingdom Metazoa; phylum Chordata; class Mammalia; order Primates; family Lemuridae; genus Lemur; species Lemur catta. Next base: position 79,881,081 of record NC_059130.1, read on the forward strand.
TAATATTTACTGAGTGCTCACTACGTGCCAGATATTTTTCTCAGCCTTGTCATGGGTTATTTCCCGTAATTTCCAAAGTGCTATGAAGTAAGTACTCTTATAAGCTCATTTTACAGAGAAAGCAACCGAGGCAGGGTCTCAGCAACTAACCCAAGGACAGACACACAGACAGTAACTAGCAGAGTTGAGATTTCAACTTGAGCAATCGGATCGAAGAACCCATTCTTAACGAGGGGCACTGTTTTCTAATTGCCTGGGTAAGAACACCTACTCCAGAGGCCCAGACACTTAGAAAGGGTTCAGAATATGGTGATATGCTTATAATAACCATTATTGTCATCAATGTTTGTCATCAAACAAATTCCTAATCTGCAGGGCTAAGGACAGATTTTTTTACCACCCAATGATGGACCCAGTGGATTCCATCCAAACTTAAACTCCAGCTTTACAGTCCAAGGGAACTTCATCAAACAATCCAATGGGAAGATTATTTTTTCCTTATTCATATCACTAAAACAATGATCTCTCAAAACAATTTGTGTCTGTATGGCTGTGCAATATATCAATGTAGCAAAATTACACTTGTATCCCATGAACATATACAAATAAAAAATAAATGTAGAAAAAACTAAAGTGCATTTCTTGTAGGTGGCAAAAAAAAAAAAAACAATTTGTATCCTTTAACACCAAATCCCCTTTACTCTTTCCCCCTTACGTATGGTTTCAATCCATCCTTGCCTACCACTTAATTTATCATACACAAGCGTAATGCTGTACGAACTTAAGAGTGGAAGCTTGGAGGGAACACATGAGGGCCAGCAGTACTAAAAAGTTTTTTGTTGTTGTTGTTTGGTGTGGTTTAGGATTTTTTGTGCATCAACTGAGATTGAATAGAATAAACCTTATTGTAAATAATTCTGCAGTAAATTACAGAATGTCACCAAGAACCACAATAGAGGAGCTCTTCTGCTTTTGCCAATCAAGTTAGGTATTAAAGAATTCTAATAAAGAACACCCCTAGAGTAATGTAGATACATGTGTTTTCACCTGGAGGGCTTCTTAAAGGATGTGGACATTACACTTAGAAAGGTCTCATGTGGACAAAAGAAGAGACAGAGTACAAATCTCTTGCTTGGCCATGGTTCACCACCATGATCTCTACTTCCCAGCACCCAAAGTGCAGGCCAGCTGTGCTACAACTGTGTCCCCACGAGTCTACATAGCCAGGCTTAGTGTTACCAGATATATAAGCTTGCCTGTGCTGTAAAAAGTGCAGTTATTACCACACAGAAGAGATAACATATGGCTCCCACACCTTGGTGGCAGCCAGCCTCTAGACAGAAGTAGGCAACGTTTATTTCCCACTGGGTGAAAAGATTCATCCCAAAGGCAAGCAGCACAGGACAGAGCCCAGGCCTTGCTGCCCGGCAGACACACTCTTCTCCACTAAATGGCTGAGGACTTTGGGCAAGTTATGGAATCACTCTGGGACTCAATTTCTTATTCTAGTGCTGGAGTGAGGATGATGTGAAATAACACACAGACTCCATCTACACAGTACCTGGCAAAGGCTGCAGACATGGGCGATCAATGCAATGGGCACCATGACCTAACATTGCTGATGCCATTTCTAGGCACCTAAGACTTCCATGATGGTTCCAAAGGGCTTTTCACCACGTGTGGAAGTGCTTCAAGCATCCCAGGGGGGGTTGGATTATTTTATAATACTGAAATTCTGCCAGTGGTAAGAGCTCACAGGATATTCAAGCATTAACAGTTAAGAGCATGTGGCCCAATAATTTGAAGAGAACTCTGTATTTACTAAATGGATTAATGAACTATTGATGTCACAACATATATAGATTTTGCTTATTAAATAGAATTCAATGTATGTTAGTGACATTTGGCAATGTCTGGCTACATTTCTGGTCATCGCGACTGGGGGTGCTCCTAGTATCTGGCGAGCAGAGGCCATGGGTGCTGCTACACATCCTACAACACACAGGATGGTGACCTATGCACAGGACAATGCACAAGTCAGAACAAAGACGTATCCTGCCCAAAATGTCAATAGTGCTGTGGCTGAGAAACCCTGACCTAATTTTTACTCAACTCCAGTAGAGTATGTATTTTTTTAATTACTTTCAGAAAATGCAATGCAACACTAACTGAGCACCTACTCTTCATTAGTTCATTCCACTAAAACATACTAAGGGCCTACGATTCGCCCAAGACTGTGGTAGTGCTAGGGATATAGAGATGAAGACTGGGTACCTGCCCACCAGGAGCTTATACAGGTGGGTGAGAGTAGAAATACCACGCAGTAGGATCAGCACCCAGGTGGAGTTATGTGTGTACTGAGGACAATGGGGCACTGAGGAAACAGCGTCCAAGAATACATGGGTGTGTTGGGAATAAGTCCTCCCATGAGCTGGCTTTTACAGGAGGTATGGGAAATTCAGAGAAAGGAAGGGAGGGAGGTGGAGAGGGCTGGGGTGAGGAGATGGGAGGGGAGGAAAGAAGAAAGGGGGAAAAAAAAGAAAGGAAGTAGGTGGCTTGTTACGGCTAGACCTAGGCCTTCTGAGAACATTGATGAGACTGAGGAGTCTGGCAGGCTGAACAGAGACACTACTGGCATTGGGGAAAGTTAATTCTTTATCAGGCAAGACGATCCAAAGCATCACAATTCAGCATCCCTCACTTCCCACTTCTTTATCGCTCACACACTAAATGGCAGTCAGATGCTTCTTCCCCAGGCACATCGACAAGGGTGGGGGAGGAAAGCTCTACTTATTTCCAAATATTCCGTAAGCACCAGCATTACCTCCTCATTTGAGCGGGGGTGAAGTACTGAAGAGCTTGTGAAGAGTATTAAGCTTGCAGAAATGCGATCAGATCGAAGGTGGAAATGGCTCTTTTAACTGGAAGGAGGGTTGAGCCCCTCCATTTCCAGCGGCCTTTTCCTACTGCTGTGTCTCATCCTCGTTGTGATAGACTTGTTAAAGTCTGATATCACATATATATACCAGAAAATGTGGCCACCAGCCCAGCACACTAAAGAGATTTCCAAAACACAAAGAAACACAGAATTGATTTAGCATTTCACCTGAGATACACTTAGACTGAGCAACTCCAACTGGGTCTTACTTTGCAAAATACACTGTCACAGTGAAACTCTCTGGGTATTCTTATGTATCCAAAGCAAATGGCTCTGAAAACAGACTTCTACCTTATTAAAAAGTAACAAAGAAGCAGTTGCTTTTATTTCATGCAATCACTCTCTAAATTTCTATACTTCTGAGTTTTGCTTTTACTCCTTGAATTAATGAGAACTTGTAACCCAGCCTTTACATACATAAACCTCTGTGTGAATCTTCCTGTTTTTCTCTTTCACTTCTAAAAGCAAGAGGAAAAAAATATTAGGGAAGGAAGGGAGAGACAATATGCCCAGAAACATGTAAACATTTAAATAAGGAAAAATCATGTACAGATTTGTAGGTCAGGGGCTGTTTTTTGGCAAGGGTGAGGGCGCTCACGTCTTGCCCCACATGAAAGATAATAGGTATCCATACTGAAGAAGGAGATTTACAGGAGTAACACATAGGGAACATGCCTTAGTGGTCTCGTCATATTTAACCCTGACAAAGCCCCTCTAGAAAGACTGTTTGGCGCTGGGCTCCACGTAATTAACATCATGTACAGAGTAGTGGAGCTCAGATGAAGGCCTTGTAAGGAAAATTACAGGAAAGAAAAGGAAGGTCGGGAAAACTCTGCAGAGTATTCACAGAGACAGTGAACAGTTGGCCTCCATCTCTAGGATGATTGTGCAAATGGAAAATGGATTGAGATTGCGGCCCCACAGTGTAGGTTACTAAACAATCGGATGAATTTCTTATGGCTCCTGTAGGAATGCTGTGTTTGGGGAGCTTTACATAAGCATTGATTCTCAATCATTCAAAACAATTAGGTCTGGGTCCTACTTCGATTACAGCACAGAGTGTTGCCACCAGGGCTCCTGAATCGAGCACAACAACAATAACAGTAGCAGGAACACCAGTGATGATCATTTATTGAAGACTTACTATGTACTTGACACTGGAGCTACAAAAATATCTGAGAGTCATGTATTGGCTTTGTTGCTTCCTAATTGAGAAAACTAAGACAGATAAGTGATTTGCTTGAGGTCACATCATTTGTAAAGGACGAAGCCAGGATGTGAACCTGAGTCCAAGCCCATCTTCTTCCCACAGGGGCATCTTCCTCATTATACCACAGTTTGCCTTTATGCAAAACTAAAACCTATGCCCCCTAGCAGCTCACTGATATAAAACAGTTCTATTTTACATATAGCTTTTACAGTATGAACCTGGATTATGCACACCTGGGAGGAAAGTCTCATCTCACCCATTTTAAAAATAAAATCTTTGGTCTTCCCTATACTGTAACACTCAATGAGACCCCAAGTAATTTTTATCGTCAATGGTGGTGATGATGTCCTGTGGATTTTTGCCACTCACTTAATCCTTTGACCCAAGCACTAAAATGGCAAAGCATATGAGAAACTGAATTCATGTTTTTTTTGTTGTTGTTGAGATTTTCACTACCACCTGCCTTCTACCATTACCAGAGAGAAAATGTGACTTCTTTCATCTCTGTCCCCCTCTGTAACATTCACACAGAGATAGCCTGGCTGCTACTGCATTTTTCCAGCTTAAAAATTTAAAGCCAATAAATTCCAAGTACCACCAGGTTATTCTGCTAGACTTGTCCTTCATCCGGTTCAGCTACAGAAGGGCATAATGATCTGTCATAAAGTTAAATTCATTACCACGACATAATTTCATCAAACTTCTACTGCCCATTTTTACAGCAAGGCACACTGTCTCTGTAACACCGTATCTTAGTTCTCCAGGGAGCAGTTTACTGTCGACATAATAATAATAATAACAACAACAACTTACATTTATAGGGAAGACAAGATGGCCTATATTTCCTAACTCTTGACAAAGAATAGCTCCCAGCTCTACTTCAGATGCATCAGTTATCATCACAAAATGCTCAGGAAAATCTGGAGTCTTTAAAAGATGCCAGCAAATGGATCTGCTAAAGGTTCATAAAAGTTTAGCTATCACAAACAGGTGACTCAATTGCCAACCTCATTGTGCTGGGGAAACACTCCCAGTGGTATTACTCCAGCGCAACTTACTAAAAACACAAAAACAGGGCCAACCACAGTGGTTCATGCTTGTAATCCTAAGCACTTTTGGAGGCTGAGGTGGGAAGATTGTTTGAAGCCAGGAGTTAGAGACCAGCATGGGCAAGAGCAAGACCCTATCGCTATAAAAAATAGAAAAATTAGCCAGGTGTGGTGGCGCATGCCTGTAATCCCAGCTACTCAGGAGGTTGAGGCAGGAGGATTCCTTGAGCCCAGGAGTTGGTTACCAGAAACGATTCTTTATGCACTACCAGCTGATCCACTTGATCACACACTTACCCAGATGACTGATTCATTATGGTTAAAAAAAATTCACATTTCCTAGTGTTGGGTGATGATGTTGTCTTGGTCTATTCAGGCTGCGCTAAAAAACACTATAAACTGGATAGCTTATAAACAACAGAAATCTATTTCTCACACTTCTGGAGGCTGGGAAATCCAAGATGAAGGCACAGCAGACTAGGTATCTAGTGACAGCACTCTTCATAGATGGCACCTTCCATCTATGTCCTCACGTGGCAGAAGGGGCTGGCTAACTCTCTGTGGTCCCTTTTATAAGGGCCCCTAAGCCCATTCAAAGGCCCCACTCCTAATACCATCACCATGTGGTCAGAATTTTAATGTACGAATTTTGGGGGGGACACAAACATTCAGACTGTAGCAAGTGTGATTATCATAGAATATATAAATCCTTCCAGGCTCATGCCACCCCAGCAGAGTTTTTTTCTAAAGACACTGCTTTAATCTAAAATCTATTCTCCACTCATCAACCCAGTACTTTCTGAACTTTTCCTATATGGACAGTACTGAGTTAGATGTAATGGGGGAAGACAAGATGAATTAGATACAGTCTTCCAAAAGACAGAGTAGAGCAGAGTGATTCCTAAACTTCAGCATAGGACAGCTCTTCTTATAGCATAAGAGTTTTCTGAGGCTGATCTCGGTGGCTCATGTCTGTAATCCTAGCACTCTGGGAGGCTGAGGTGGGAGGATCACTTGAACTCAAGAGTTCGAGATCAGCCTGAACAAGAGTGAAACCCCGTCTCTACTAAAAACAGAAAAAAATTAGCTCTGTGTGGTGGTACATGCCTGTAGTCCAAGCTGCTTGGGAGGCTGAGGCAGGAGGATCACTTGAGCCCAGGAGTTTGAGGTTGCTGTGAGCTAGGCTGATGCCACAGCACTCTAACCCAGGCAACAGAGAGAGAATCGGTCTCAAAAAAAAAGTAAGAGTTTTCTGTACTCTGATATGACAGCACGGACAATGCTTGGCTGTGCATGGACTTGCTGATCCTGTAGAATAACTTCTCCAGGACTCTAAGGCCAATATGTAGGCACCATGTATTCGTGAGGTTGAATGGTACTGGTGAAGTTCCTTCACAAACCAGGGGATTCAGGGGCCAGCCTTATTTTGCAGGTACCTAGTTATCAATGATAGTACTGGTAAAGAAGAAATGGGTGAGTGAGAAAAAGCACCCCAGAAACAACAGCTGAGGGGGAAAAGTTTCTACACCCAATCCTACAGTTCCCATCCAAGAACAAAATCCAGGGTTTGACAGTGATGGGTAAAATGGCTAAAAGGTAGGCAGGCAGAGAGCCAGAGAAGTGAGAGAAGCAAAAAGGCTGAAATGAGTCCTTGACAATAATCAGGAGAATAAAGTTTCTTGCTAACAGAAAGGCAATCCTTTGGAGCCAGGCTCCAGGTTTGAATTCCAGCCATACTTTTACTAACCGAGCCTCAGAGTCTTCATCTGTTAAATGGGACCACTACTGAACATCTCAGGATTACATAAGAGGGTAGGCCCTGAAGACACGATGGTTTTCCTTTCTGTTTCTGTCCCACTGGAGGAGCATAGAAGGATTCCTGGTCTTCAAATACTTATAGGAGGCATGTAAAAAACATCTGGGCTCTCAGCTTATCTGCCTAACAGGTCTGCATATCCATATTGAATTTCCTAAGTCCACGTTTCACCGACACTACAGCTATATAGAGTTTCCAAAGTCTAACTAGCAACCTCTCTGATACTTCTCTTGTTTTCTGCTGCTCCTCAAAAGGAGCAGCAGTCCAGCCAACGGAGGCTCCACGAGGTGCATCTGGCCTTATGCCCATTAGGGCATGGTAATGAGGTGCCTTATGGTTACCTTGTGCTCTGCTAACAGGTTCCAGGAACTTGTGGTTCTTTCCACCTCTCCCACACTTTCTCATCTCCTCCTTCCCCTTTGATGTTTCCTCTCCTATCTTAATATCTGTCCTTCCTGTTCGCTACCCTGTCTCCATTTTGACCTGTCTTTTTCACTTCTCTCCCCTTCAGAGGGGTTACTGCTCCTCATATGCCCATGTCCAGCATGCATTTTAACACTCACAGCCTTTCCATTCTCGTCTCCTTTGCCCCTGACTTACTTTACAATGTACTATATTTGTGTGCAGTGGGACTTTTTGAAAGGGACAAGTGTCAAACTTGAAAAGCTAATAGAAATCTACCTAAATTTCATTGTGATAATGATAGTCACAACTAACATTTGGTAAGTACCCTCGCTGGACGCTTGCTGTGAGACAAGCAATTCTACTGTGCCCATTTTCACATGAGGTTAAGAGACTTGGCCAGGGTTGCACAGTTAGTAATTGGAAATTTGTGACTCCAAGTTCTTTTCCCTCACTGCTTCCCTCGTTCTGCATATCAGAAAGGAAGAAAAGGTGGAGCCACATTACAGTTCTTTCTTTTCCTTATTTATTCCTCATAGATTAGGGTGTCTCGGGGAGCATTTGTACGTACTACAAACAACATATCTTGGGACCTTTCACCTCTTCAGTCCTACCAAGGATCAGATCGTAGATCAAATGGCAAGAATGTGAAGGGCAACCGTGGTTTCTCTTCAACTGACCATCCTGGCATTCCCTCACCTCCCCGCTGCCACCCCAAGGATACTCCACAAAGTCCCACGTTCCCAGGCGGATCCTTATCAGCCATATTAGAAAAGTGTCCTCCACTCTGAACTCCACATTTTTCATCCTTTTCTCAAACCTGCAGATGGGCAGCTCTTTGCAGAGGAATTCATATACTTACTGAACTGAAGATTTAACCAAAGGAACTTTAGGTTAACATAACTAATGCTTAGTATGCTTTTGCTTTAGAGGACAACCTCAAATAAACTCAGAATAGAGATAACATAGCTTAATGATGTCACCATGATCTCTTATCTGGATTACTGTAATAGAGCCCGAGTTAGTGTCCCTTTTTATGCCCTTGTCTCCTGTGGTGTACTCTGAACAGCACAAAGAGATCCTCATTCTCTCATGCTCAAATCCCACAAATGCCGTCCATATTACCATTACTGAGAGTAAAGGCCAAAGTCTTACAACAGCCTCCCTGGATCTCAAAGTTTGATCCCCGGACCACCGGTATGAGCATCACCTGGAACCTTGGTAGAAATGCAAACTTCTGAGTCAGAAACTGGAGGGGTGGTGACCAGGTATCTGCATTTTAACAAGTCTTCCAAGTGTTTCTGATGCTGCTGAAGTTTGAGAACCACTGTCCTGCATGAACTGCCCCTCATCCCCAGCCCTTCATCTGAGTCCTCCTCCTCCTCCTCCTCCTCCTCCTCACTTTCTTCATACCATCCACACTAGTCTTCCCCTAGATATCTGCACATTGCTCTCTCACCTTTCCCAGGTCTTTGTTCAAATGTCAGCTTCTCAATAATGTGACTGTGGCCATCTTCTTTAAAACCGAAACTACTCCTAACTCCCTATTCCTCCTGCTTTCTTGATTTTTTCCATAGCACTTATTACCATCTCCACACTATACATTTTTCTGATTTATGTTTCAGTTCTCTGTCTCCATCAATTAGAATGTAAGCTCCTTGAGAGGCAGGAATTTTAGGTGTTCTATTGACTGATGTATCCTGTGCAACTTGAAAGGTGTCTGGCACAAAGCAGGTGCTCATTAAATATTTGTTGGATGTTGAGAGAAGGAATTAGATTTTGTCACTTAGAAGCCATCTGTCCTGTGCAAGTTTTCTAATCTTTCTGAGCCTCAATTTCCTCATCAATAAAAAGAGAAATAAGATGAAAAGCAGATAGTGCATAGATCATTTAGTCATTCACTTGTGTGGCAATTGTGACCATCAGAATAGAAAAAAATTCATTTCAAAATCATTAGAACCAAATGAAGAGTAACGGTTTGAACTTTTAAAAGCATTTTTAGAGTTTGGAGAACATTTTTGGGGATGGGGGTTCCTAAAGATACATTCCCTTTTCTAAGAACAGGTTGGTAAAAAAGGGAATAATCTTCCTATGCTGAAATTGTTTTCTCCAAATGTAGCATTTTGATGAATTAAGAACAAAGGAATTATAAACATACTATTTAATTATCCTTCAAAACAAAATACATACTGAATAGGAAACACACTGAAAACTTAAGTTTGTTTGTGGATATTTTTTCCAAAATATTGCAATAAAATGTTTGGGAACATCTAATAAAACTAATATGCAGCTGGATTTTCCTGCTCCAAAACTAATTTGTGCTGATTACAAGATAGGTCACAAGGTCTGCATGCTTTATTTTTGATGCATTCATTATAATTGTTACTATGGACGAAGACTAAACACAAAAAATAAAACATCCTGTTGGGGAATGATCTACCCAACACATACCACATGTTTTCTCTTCTATCATTAGTCTAAGGGGGATTTCCAAAAAAACACGATTCTTAGAAACTAAGCTTTTACTTGTCATTGCTGCATATTCCCACTTAGTCACTGTCCTGGGGCCTCCCAGTTGCTCTCTGATGAAATAAATCTGAGGTTGTGCATCTAAAAAATAACTGTAGCTACGATTAGGCATTTGGAGAACAAAACTCTCTTTTCATACTGTTAAGCTTAACAGTATAATATGATAAACAGCTTAACAATCTCTTAACATTACTGCACCCCATATGGTTTCTACTCTGAGCAAAGACTTTTCTAGAGTACCCATTCTGAGCATTTGAAAGGAGGTGAGGATACAGGTACCAGCCTGCACCTCTCTGCTATGAATGAACAAGGTCAAAAGAGAAACGCTGTCCACTGCATGGGGAAATGGCAGTTGTCAAAACACATACCTTCACGCCTACCACTTTCTCCCTTGTGTAAATAACCCTTTTGGTCCTAAGCAACAGCAGTCCAAGTAATATTGTAAATGGGAAAGTTCTCTCTCAGAGGAGCACTGGGGATGAGACTCAAAGAAAAGGTTACCAGGTCAGCAGTGGCTAAGTGCTGCCAACAGGCACCTTAGGAAACAGCACTGTTGTTTGCTTTTGTAGGTGACCTGGCTCAGAAAGAACCTACCCTTTCACTCCCCTTGAAGAACCCAGAGTTCTTTCCACCAAGAGAAACTGCTTTCAAACAAAAATCTGACATCAATCATTTCTATTTGGAGGTGAATTAAATCCACGTGTTCACACTCTGTCTCAAAAGGCTCTGCATTGTAAACTTCATTTCTTTTTAATAAAAATAGACATTATCCACTGTTAAAGAAATCTTCAAGGAGTCTATCAAAGGAAGATATCCGAGAGGAATTTTTTTTTAAGTACCCTTAAAAATAACCACAAGGGTTATTTTTTCCTGCTTTCCCTATGCCCAGGCAAGAATCTTCTTAAAGAGCTTCAGTTTCTACCTCGTGAGGCCAACTTTGCTTGTTTACTCTGTAAAGTACAGTCCATAGGAAAATATCAGTTCTTAAAACACATCAATGTGAATTGTCTGTGGCTTAGCTTTAATCAAAAGTTTGGCTGTGAGAATATTTAAAATCATTTGAAGACTATGAGATCTCCCTTCTTCTCTAGATTTTGTAAATTTCTTGATTAGATTAGAAGTTACTTTCATGGGTCACTCAGAATTATTTTCATTGAGTTGCACATCTGTATTAGGTTCTCAGCTTCTAGTTAGCGGGCTCTAAAAGAAGTGATCTTACCAAATCCTCTGGTGGGTGGATAACGCTGACTGCTACCATATCCCTCAGTGTTCTCCTGTTGATGCTCTACAGGAGAAATTTATGTCAGAACTGAGTGCCAGGGAAAGCCTGCTTTCCTTGAGGAGCTGGTATGTATTTTCTCATGGGTAATGAGAACCACAGAATTAATCAAGTATGTTTCCCCCTTTCCATTGGCTGCCAGGAAATTCAGAACCAAGCTTATGTCTCAATGTTAACTATGTAAACCCATAAGGTAGAATCTTTGTGCAAATTTTTTCTCTGATTTTACCTTTCTACTTCAATTTATAGATTTCCCAATCCTCACTTTTTCACTTGTTTACATTTTCCATTTTACTGTACATATTTTTGTAAGCCACCAATCTTTATAAAAATGGAGGTTTATGAGTATACATATATTCATATATGTGTAAACTATGCATACATATGTGTAAACTATATGTACATATATGTATATTGTGTGTACATACATGTATGTGTGCATTATTTGTATATGTGTATATTAGTAAGATTAGAAAGATTACAATTAGAAAGTAATTAGAAAGATTACAATTTAGAAATTAATTAGAAAGATTACAATTTTAGTGTTGTAATTTCATGAGAAACAACTATTATATGGAACAGAAATAAAGTTGGTTGTACTGAATTATGCATTGTAGAGAATTATTTTAAATAAATCTCTGTGGGCTATCTATGAATATACAGAAATAGTCATGTTTAATGGCACTTTCTATAATATTCTTTTTCTAAAATATTATAATAAAATTGTATTTTTATTATAATATAATACAAGTGAGTATTTAGAGTTCTTGGACTTTAATTTCTAAATGGCCTTGTTCTTAAAAATTTCAGACAGGTGTCAATTTTGAAAAATCCAATATGCTTATTACTCATACTCTAGTGAAGTATTATAGATATAGATCTGTCTGAATATCATGTAATTATACTTAGAAGATCTGCAAGGTACCCTGTGAGATAATGCATAGGAAAGTGTTTTGTAAAACTCTAGAGTATGATATAATTGTTAGCTATTATTGCTATTTCCCATAGCACATAAAATATGATCACCAGAGATTAACTGTATTTTACTGATAAGCATGATAATAACTGTGGAAATGTGGAAAATAACTGTGGAAATAAATATAAGAAAAAAACAATTTTTTTTAGTTCCTTTGCTTGTTGAGAGGACCAGGCCAGCTCATGGACCTCAGTTTTTTGTAATCTCCAGGGGGGCCTTTATTGGAACTCTACAAAATAAAGATATACTCAAGAACCCTTTGATTTCTGAACAGTCTTTGATCTTATGAGTATGAAACTTAGTATCTAATTTTAAAATATTCTTCATAAGAAACAGAAGTAAACACCTAAGAGATGAGAAATATTCTTAGTGAAGGTATTACCCTGGGTGTTCCTTTCTTTCTGGTTATTAAATACAACTCAGCTATTCACTAATAATCCAGGAAGCACAGAACTAAGACATTAACCAGCTAACCAGCTTGTGTTCCAAACCTGGAGGTTAAAAACACAGCATTGCAATACAAGCACAGCTTATAAGTACAGCGTGTGTACCTACTGTTTTGCCATTTAAACTTTGAGTCGCTGTACAAACAAGTCTATCTTGAGGAAACAGACTGGGTAATTTTCCATTTGGACTGTTTGAGATTTCACCAAGAGCCCCGCACTTGCAGAAGTGTGTGTTGCCAGACATTTTCCTCAAATTTGTTATCTACGGTTCTCCCCGCTAAGGTTTCCCTTTATCAAAAATGCTTTTCATAAAGACTGTGCTTGAAGTGAAAGCTTTTCTTCTACAGACATAAAGATTAAATTAAAAAAGAAAAATTAAAGAGGTATTGGCCCCATTTGGGGAACGTAAATTAAAATGCTCTTCTTGATCGTTCAAGATATACCCAGATGGAGATTTCAAGCACTTGAGTCTTCAACGTTCAAAGGAGAGTTCAAAAGACAGAAAAGGAGGGTAAAATTCTAATCAATGAAAAGATCAAGATGTGAAATGGCGGTGATGGCAGGAAACACTAACAGTGATTTGAGGGATCTTGAGCCTTTTGATATAGGAGGGGAGTCTGTAAGGAAAGGAAAAACTCAGTACTTGGAGTGTAACTAGAGAAGACCATCTTTTAGCTTCTGTAAGCTCGCTGGAACACTCGCAAACAAGTGTCAAGCAATGGAAAAGAGCTCTGTTATACAGTTATTTTCGATATGCATGAAAGTACAGTTTCATAAGCATTGACGCTTCAAAAATTTCAGAATACCTGTTCTACAGATACATCTGAGTGCTCTTTTAGAGCGGCTTTTATTGAGGAGGAAATAAATAGGATCTGATTTCCAAATGAGTGTTGAACAGAGGAAATTTTCCCCCCAGTGTGTTGTAAATGATCAATAACTAAAATAAAGTCCAGTTCATTTAAGACGGGCAATAAGATAACAAAATATTTTTTAAAGTAGTTTCCATTTTTTTCTGCACTAGCTATATGCTGAGAACCGTGCTAAACACCTTTTATGCATTATCTCATTTAAATTCTCAACAGTCATAAGGCAGGCACTGTTATTATCATCTCCAATTTACAGAAAAGTAAACCAAGGCTCAGAGAGGAACAGTTACTTATCCAAGATCATAGCTAATTAAGGGCTAAGCCAGGACTGGAAGCCAGTTTTCCAGGTTCCTAATTCAATGCCTTTTCTACCAACATGCTGACTGTTGGAATGACAGGACTGGGTTAAGACAAACTCTGGTGACAGTGAATCCATGGCTAGGTGTAAACTGATGGTCTCTCTGGTTTACGCTGCCAAGGAATATCTAAAAGGGAAGACTAAAACTTGAACGCCATACTTCCAGATGCTATGCCTTCCTTCCATCCCCTCATCCTACCTTGCAGAGAGGTCCTACCACACTACTTGGCTGTTTTCCAAGCTCACTATAAACTTTCAGACCACACTGTGCCTGTGGTGGTGCTAATTTATTGATTTGGAACATGCTTCTCCCTCTACCTCCCTCGCCCTTCTTCTTTGGTGGTTGAAACCTAACTTTCCATTCCCTGTCCCTAAAGTCTGAATTAAAGCATTCTCAGAGCATTTAACATATTTACCATGCATTATTATTAGGGCGCATACCTTCCTAACACCTGCAGAAAAAAGCATGGCTCTTAACGGACTGCATCTAAAACATCTTTGTGCCACCCATGCGTCTTAAACAGTGCCCTGAACACAGCAGGCACTCAATAAATGTTTCATGCAGAGTTAAAATAGAAAACTCAGGTACTACTACTGCGACATTTATATCAAAGAAAGAACTATTCCCAAAGGAACTGGGGAGTATTTTTGCTCACTCGTCTTTTTGAAAGGATTTTTCAGACAGCCTATCACCATTCCAAGTAAGGTAATGGGGCTATTTTTCTGTTTAGGAACCAGTGGTTTAAGTAATGTAAGCTATGGATCAGTGGTTTGCAATGATGGGGCTGATCGAAAGACAATCACACTCTGCACTGCTAAGGTTAATGGCATTGCCTCTTATAGAGGAAATATAAAAGTAGAAGATAGGGAAGAAACCAATAAAAACATTTACACACACCTTTAATGGTATGCAGAGTAGAACTCACTTAAATGAATACCAACTAATGAAAACATCTAGAAAAGAGAGTGATTTTTAGGGAAACCTTTTATCTACAGGTCCTATATTTATAGAACAAACCTTTTAAATAAATACAGGGTAAAAGAAAAAAAGAATTAAATTGGTAATTGTTGTGATTCATTGTGGTTCATATAACTTTCATTAGGCTGCCAGTGAAATAAATGAACCATTTAAGAAAAGCAGGCTCTTCCTCACCAACTTATGTCATGTACATCACATTATAAGTAAGTGCCTCCTCAGTAGGTACCACAGACCAAAAACAGTGTCCTGGGAATGACTGAACTTTGCCCATTCTGCTACAGCTCTAGCTGGGCACAGTCAAAAACTTTTCTGAGAAGGGGAGGTAAAAGAATTCAGTTCAACCAAAAAAAAAAAAAATGCATGAAAAGGCAAATATAGTATAGCTCCCCCAATATATATGAGGCTTTCTTTCTATGAAACTTATCATTTTTTTCTTATTTTAAATGAGCTTTGATGTCTTGAAGACACAGGTATTTGGTGTGCACGGATTATGATAAGGAGGTAGAAATGGAGATTCAAAAGTAGAGAGAGGAGTTGAAGTCAGAATAATTTCAAAAATCTTAGGAATAATTTGTCAGGGATTTAAAATCTATGCTTGATAGGCCTTTTAGACCAGTGGCTTAAGAGAGAGAACATTATGATTTCATTTTAAGATCACCAAATACAAATAAGAATTACTGGAGACAAATGTATTTCTATAACCCTCAGCAAAACAACAAACATACGTGGTTGGAGCCCATTTTTTCTCTCTGCTGATTGTCTCTGAAAAAGAAAAGTTTTAGTAAAAGCCAATTAAAAGTGATCTAACTGCCACCGGGGAGAATATACTCAATGCAAGTAAGAAAAAAGTCTGGGGATTCAAAGGGAGTTTAAGAATGAATAAACCCAAGTCGATCTGAAGTCAAACACTGATACACTAACATAGTCTAAAGATTTCTTAAATGTATTACAGATCAACTGGAATATCATTGTTAGACTATCAAGTTGA
This sequence comes from Lemur catta, assembly GCF_020740605.2. Classification (NCBI taxonomy): domain Eukaryota; kingdom Metazoa; phylum Chordata; class Mammalia; order Primates; family Lemuridae; genus Lemur; species Lemur catta. Next base: position 79,896,917 of record NC_059130.1, read on the forward strand.
TCTGAAGTCAAACACTGATACACTAACATAGTCTAAAGATTTCTTAAATGTATTACAGATCAACTGGAATATCATTGTTAGACTGAGGATTTTGTTTATTTGTTTTGGCTACCTGAGGTAATTTTGGATGCTTCTGTTTTTAAATACTACCTTTCAAAATCTTTGAATGCCAGATAGTTCAGAATAGAGGGTGAAAGTAGTGGCACAGTAAGTCCAGAAAGAATACCTTTCAGTATTTGTAAGACTCTGCAGGCATGGGGGCGAAGTGGTGTGCCAAACGATAAAACATGCCCCCGTAAGAGAGGAGCATTTATTTCCTATGCAACAGCTTTGTCACCATATTCAAGTGAAAATGAGCACTGTTGGGCTGAAAAGAAAATGTGAAGTATATTCATTGGCCTCCTAGTATTTTTCAGGGTACCAGAGATGGAAATGAAGCAATTCCTCTTGACCAGAAATTATTGCAATAGCACATTTTATATATGGCTTAGTTGCTTATAAAGTGCTTTCACATACATTACATCATTATATCCTTACTAATTCCTTGGGAGCAAAGAAGGGCAAGAATTATGAGGAACCATTTTAGTGATGAGGCTACTATGGCACAGGGGAATTAGGCACAGCTAGTGGATGGTAAAGTCAGCGTCTGAATGTTCTGAAGGCATTTCACAGCCAGGTGAGTGGTAGAGTCAAGGGTCTAGCCAGGTTTGCCATCCTCTCGCACACATCTGTCAAAGCTCAAGTTAGAGGACCACATTTTCCCTTTCAAAAATTTTTTCTCCAAATAAGAAGAGCTATCAAATTTATCATTTCTTCTAACTTTACCCGTGTTCTGTGCCCTATGAGATCGTGAACAGGAGAGACATCCTGTCTTATATTTATGTTAGAAGTATCGGGTGGACACTGCTTTCTTTTCACGCAGGTACTTGCTTCAACTCCAATCCACAGCCCAGTCCTATCGTATTCTTGCCTCCCTTTGTTCTGCTCAATCTCTCCCAGTGCAAAGATCCTTTCACATCAGCTGGCTCTGCCGTGGAACAAGTATTTATCTCATACTTTGACTAGTTACACCAGCTCTGCCTCATACACAATCTTCCCCAGTGCTGCACTTGGGAAAGCTGATGGCTGTGGGCAGATGAGGACAGTGGTGGTGACACAGAGGGAAGACTGTCAGATATGGAGCCTGAAATCCTGCTAGTCCCAGCCAAGGCAAACCTTCCTCCTCCACTGGCGGCAAATTTTTCATGCCCTGCTTGAAACCGTCTTGCTGTGTCTGCAGCCTGGGGGCCTGCAGGTACCAGAGGCACCCACCGCAGTACAGCAGGCAGAACTGCAAGCGGCTTGACTGGACACCTAAATAATGAGTATCAAATTCTAAAGAGTAGATGGGCTGGGAACCACAAGTGCTATCCGGAAGCCCACTGAAATGTGGACAACACTGTAATCTCACCAGCAGCAGACTCTCCTGGTGCACTCAGGCTGCGTGCACACTGCACCAGCGAACAAGCATAGAGTAAAGCATAAGAGATTCACTCAATTCTGCATTTATGACAGACAGTTATTGCACATATACTATGTGATATGCAGTGTGTTAAGGAGGAAATGGGGGGTAAAAAAGAAAAACAATCCTTGCCTTCACAGAGTTTACAATCCACTTAATGCCTGCCTTTAAAGACGTTATTCAGAGAATCATACGAATGCATTAATATTAAAACTGTGATAAATTGATTCAAAATTATACACAAATGACTTTCAAATAAACTTTATAACTTGTTGGCAAATGAAGAGAATGATTTCAATAGCCTTTCAAGTTAAGTTTTCAATTCCAGTTTATTTGTTTTGGAGAAGAGCAAGCCTAAGAAAAGCAGAGGTATAATGTAGTGGAAAGAACCCTGCACAAGGAATCGAACATTAAGGGTCTCAGTTCTACTGCTCTTCTCTTATTTGAGGCACATTGCTTTACTTCTCTGGGCTTCATCTGTCTTGTAACTAATGCCTGGAACATTATCTGGCATATAGCAGATGTTTAATAAATAAATATTGGTTGAATGAGTGAATGTACTACGTGAAGATTTAGCGTGAAGAATTCTGCAGTTCACCGTGAACATCAAGATATCGGAGATCAGAGCAATCAAGTAACAAAGATGCCTATAATATGTGTGCATGCCCCAAATGAAACCTACTAAATTGTGTCAAAGTGGCCAAATGGCCAGCAGGAAATCATGGGACTTTGACCACTTGTAATACTTTTTCATGACATCCCTCAGGCTTGAATTTTATTATAATTTAAATTCAACAAATGGACTTTTTCTGATTCCAACTCAGTAGGCTAGTATCCTGGCTAGCAAATTCACTGGTGCCATTCTAAGCCTTCTCTTCAATATTTACAGAATAAAAGGCAACTTCGGTTTGAGCTTTGAGCACATTAGATTTTGACAGCTTGGAAATGTCATTCTCAAAGCAAGGACTTTTCACATGCATAGAGTTCTGGCTCTTAACTATTCTATAAATGCAAATGCAAATATCCTTGACCAGAAAACCTTGAGCATCATGTTCTAAGAATGTTAGTGAGATTACATGAAGTTCTTTTTAACTGTATTAGTTCCCATCCAACATCAACTAAATTGAATTAGAGTAAAGTGGGGAAGGCCTAGGTTCAAAAGGTGGATGCCAAAGAAGTCACATTTTAATTTCATCTCCAGCTCTCACTTATGGATGCTTTCTAGCTGTCAGCCAGTCAGTCAGCAAGCTCCACTCCAAGGGAAACACGCTGGGTGTCTGGACATCCAAGAATTAAACATGATATGACTGGCATATTTGAAACTGTTCAGAAACACTATGCCTCAGCCAAGCCCAGTCTTACATGCTGGGTCCTTTCTGCCCTGGGCCTCTGCTCATAAGGCTCTTTTTGCTTAACAGGGACCTTGCATCTTCCCTCTCACACACACACAAACTGCAAATCCCATCTATTACTCTGTCAAGAGTACCAGAATACATTGATTAGTCTTATTAAAAAAGAAGACTCCCAAGGACATAAATTTGCAAAACTCAAGGAAAACTAAAGAAGAACAAAGAGAGGCTCAGAGAAGAGAGGCAGAGAGAGAGAGGCGAGGACAATGGTAACATGGTAGAGTAACCGAAGTGCTTTTAAGAACAGAGTTATTTAAAATCAGTGAGAAGTAGTGTGTTCTGAGACATTACCTAAGTGCTCCTTCCCTACCCCTGTGCCCCTACACCTTCACCAACGTCAGCTACATACATGATTTCTATATGTGCACAGTATAGGAATATAGAGAAGGGGCTCAATCCAACATCTGGGGCACGGGACATGGAAGACAGTATCGTACAGCTTGGAAGAGTAACTAGAAACTACATTAACTCAGCAGGTGCAGGAACTGACAACCAGAGGGGAACTTTTGCTCAAAGAACTCCCAGAAATACGCAGAAATCCTGAGGTGGGCTTCAGATTTCCTCAGGTTGAGGAATGGCAGTTTTGAGCCAATTATAAGAGACAAGAAGGCCTTAAGTAATAACACCTGGGAACATACATGCACTTCAGCATTTAGATCAACTATCTCACAAGCTCTTCTCTGAACACCCACAACTTTACTATTGCTGCCCCTTGCATAGCTTTTATCACTCGTACCCACTGCCGCCATAAACCCCAAACACCATCAAACACCTCCAGGGGATCACAATCACGTTTGATGGCAAAGGTCTGCCTAAATATCTATCTCCCTTGCTAGAATGTGTACTCTATGACTATCGGGTCTGCATCTCATTTATGTTTCCCCTTGTAATGTAAATCCCCCTTGCCTGATACAAAGATTAGCACATAGATTAATAAATATTTAATAAATATTAACAAATATATGTACAATTAAGAAGAGATGAATTGGAAGGAGAATAACCTATGACTATATATTATTTTCCCCTTGAAAGACTTTAAACTCCTGAGGACAAGATTCATTCATTTATTCACTTACTCATTTATTCACCCTAAAAATATTTTTGGAGTGCCAGATACCATGTTTGCAATATAAGACAAACACTAGTTTCTGCCCTCATGGATTATATAGTCTAGAATAGCAGGCTCCTCAAAACACAAACTAGGGGTACCCAAAGAGAACATTGGAGCTTCAAGTCTATTTTTATTTATTTTGCATCTTTTTAAAAAAATAAATCTTATAAAAATAACAATAAATTAATACTTAACGCCATCTCCCTCATTTGGTAACTATGTCATACGGTCACATGTCACCCACAGTACGTGCAGTAGCCTGAGGGAAATGTGGAATTCTGCAGACCCTCTCTTGCTGGTTTCACTTTCAGCATATTATGACATACTACTATTTTCATTTGCCGATGTTCAGTTAAAAGAACTAATAGATTATAAGGACTATATATCATACATTATAATATATATATTATATATTATGGTTTATACCTTATATAATTATATCAGCATAATTATATACCGTAACATGCTGCTGTTATTCTCTGATCTCAAGTGTACAGTTTCCTTAGGGTGGGAGAACAGCACATGTAGAAAATACATTGAAAACCTACCAACACAAATTATTTGACGCTATTGTAGCTGCTGAGTATAAAACATTTCACAGCACTTCCCTATCCACTCTCTCTGTTTAGTCTCAAAGCTCTCCCCAGGGAGACAAAGCGGGCTCTTACCCTGGCGCTCACTTGCTGTTGACTATGGGCATGTCCCGCAGCCTCTGTGAGCCTCACTTTCCTCTCCTCCACCCCTTAGACTTACGATGCCAAATTAAGATAATATGCTCAAATGATTTATAGATAGTATTATTCAACCCTGGTCAATTTTCTTGCCTTCCTTGTGAATGCACAGAAAGAATTCACATAGAAAGAGATCTGAGCCCCAAATTCAAATATTCTACACAATTGCATATTTGTACCCACCACATTTTGTTAGAATGCTGCTTTTGACACTGACCTCACTATCAATTCTGCTCAGACAAAACTGAATTCAGCCATATCTACTGAAAGAATGATCGAAAGGGATACATCACGGCGATGGCAGGCAGCCCCTGCACACAACCCGTCTCTACTGCCTGTTACTGGCACCTGCTTGGCTCTTCTTTTCTCTTCTTCCCTGAGAGAAAGTTAAAGGCTATTAACCGCTGGTCTGCAGCAGAGGCTTCTGCATCTTCTCACCATTAAGGACACCTTGCAATAATTTCCTTTCATGGAGCCAATTTCTCAAAGTATTTAATTTACCATCTTTATTAAATAATGGATAATTCATCGCTCCCCCACCTTTCATTAAATGAATCCAAACTGTAACTGCCAAACAGAGTCTCTGTAAGTGTAAGAGAGCAGTGAGTTCACAAGCACAGAGGCAAAAGCAAAAATCTTCAGCTCATGCTTTATCTAGGGGGGGAAATGCATAATTTCTTTTAAGATTTTTCCTTTGGTCTCCTTCAAGGACCACCAGTTGGTAACTACCAGTCAAGCATGTGCTAAGGTTTACTTGTATGCATTTCATGATACCGATTTGAAAATCCACTAAAACTGAAAGGACCTTTATGTTCTGTGCTGCTACCTTTAAAGTTGGCTAAAGCTCAGAAAATAAGGTGCCTCATTTTCCCTCTCTCTATCAGGAAGCATCTTACTTATAGTTCAAAGCTGTAACAATGCATTAAATTGAAAAGCTCTCGGTTTGGACATCATTTGCAATTTTAAAAGAAGATAAACCTCTCTATGGAGTTAACATGATCTGTGAATGTGGGACATGCTAGGAATCAGATATCCTAATGAACTTTGTCTTGCTCACTTGAAATGGAGAATTAACCGATTCTTTTAAATAATTCAGAAATCTAAAATGAAAGGGACGAGGTGCAAATTTCTAGTGTACTGCACAAAAAAATGAAGAATGAAAATAAACATTTTATGTTTTCAATAAAACTACACTCCTACATCTTTTGCAACTGAAACACTTTCAAATTTATTGGCAATCATAATTGTTTTATGCCATCCAACAAACATAATGGCATCTGGTATAAATACCTAACAACTAACCTCATTTCATACTCTCCACCTCCAGCAGAAAAATCAAATGAAAATTTAGGCCATTGTTTAAAAATATCCATTAAAGAATCACATAATACTTGAGACTGTAGAAAAATGAATAAAGAATGTTCATAAAAAATAAGAATGTAGCTTTTCCATAAAAATGTTATTTTGCCAAAAAAATTGAAAATAAGAAAAAGATGTCCTCTAGCACATGGTTCATGTCCATGGGAGAATGAGACAGATGAGAGAGAAGGTATAGGCTACACTCTCCTGAGTGTCTATTACAGATTATTCCAAGTGCTGGGCACTTCCTGCAAACATACATACATATAATCTGCACAGAAACAGTTCTGTTAGTTCTGAGGATGTAATTAAGTCTGTGGGTGCCAGAACAAGGCTGAAGCAGATACCTGGGAAGATGAGATAAGGAATAAAGGAAGAGATGAAAATCCTAGATGAGAGACAAACAAGAGGAAGTGGAAAGGAACTAACATTGAGCTCAATACAAAACAGCAACAAGAACACATTTCCTGGGAAGGTGATGACATACCACCTTATAAATGAGGAAACAAAAGTCCAAGAGTTTAAATTACTTGCCCAAATTGACAAAATCAACAAGTTACAGAATTAGGGTTTGAATTCCATTCTTTCCATAATATAGTGTAATGGTTAAGCAATTAGACTCTGGAGTTGGAGTGAGTTGGAATGCTCTTTGTGCCTTCTTGACTGTGGGCAAGCTATTTAAACTTTGTGTCTCAGTTTCCTCATCTGTAAAATGGGCATGCTAATAGCACCTATCTCCACAGCACTGTATTAAGATTACATAAATCAAGAATATAGAACTCTTAGCACAGTGCATACCTCTGGTGGCCATACATATGAGCCACTCATATCACCAGCTATAGGGAACATAACTGCCTGACAGCCCCAACTGCCACTCCTCTGGATCCACCACCACACCTGTTCAAAGGCCACACTTCCTCCAGGCTGCTTCCAGCCAAGGACTGAGGGGAGGATGCTAATGCAGGCCCATTCATATGGGACACAAAACTCTTCCAACAGGTGACTTTGTCTCAAGGACACTCCATTGACCTGTCCGAAACTTTCTTAGGAGCATACGCTGTCTGGGATTCTTCCAATCCAGTTCCCCATTCTTTCTCCTCTCCTCTCCCAATTGTCAGAACTGCATTCCAGCCTGAAGCTTCTTCCAGTCTACTCTTGCTCACTCCTCTTTATATTTTCTAGGAGTTGGCCCAATACATCTCTTGCACATCTAATCCTATGAGGATATATCGATCTTGGAGGACCCAAACTAGCATGACAACACACAAAAAGTCCACAATGATTGTAAGCTACTATCATGATTATTATTGCCAAAATCTTTTTTTTTTTTTTTTTTGGTCATTATCTGGCTCTAAATCCCAATAGAGTTTAACCCCATTTTCCAAAACTGTTATCCTGAATCTGTCAACAATATTCTTTCTTACAGTAGGAAGGTTCAAAAATCATACTGTTTTTCTAATATCTTCAGACAATTTTGTCATACCTAGAAAAGCAGTCCCAATTTGAAACTAAAAAAATACGTTTAGCTTTCCATTATAGTATCTGAAAAGCATGGCATCTCACCTCCAAATGTGGAAATTTTGAGTGCTTTATTATTTGACTGATTTTCTATTTTCATCATCTTTCATGAGGTAAAGAGTCTGCCAATAACTGGATGTGACAAAATATACTTCCTTTGCATTTGCTTTTAAAAAGTGACTCACACACTGGCACAATGGCTTACTCGATTAATACACCGCTAATTAAACTTATACACTTACTTGCATAGGTTGAGTGGCTTTCAACTACTGTATTGTACCTATTGACTTTGCTTTACAAGTGGTTTATTGTTCCAAGAAAACTACTGGGCTAGGTACCAGCAGATGCGGGAGGAATGGAATTTAAGCAGTCAAGTCATTGGAACTTTGTAGTACTCTTCCCAGGTTTCATTTCCAGCAGGTTAAATTCCAGTGGTTTGACCCTTTGTGATCAGTGAAATCATCACAGACTAATCAAAGCTTTTCATACGCCGCTGTTACTCTTGCCTAGGTGACATCCATGGGAGTGTGTGGAGAATTACAACTAGTTGCCAGACAAAATACAGGACTTGGTTTAGATAACCAATGAATAATTTTTTTTGTATAAGTATAGCCCATGCAATACTATTAATAAAAAATTATTCATTGTTTAACTGAAATTCAAATTTAACTTGGCGTCTTGAGTCTTTATTTGCTGAATCTGGCAACTACTAAGGAGCAAAATCAACCTTCATGGTAAATGTACTTGAGACCTGGGGTTTGATAATCTAATGGTGTCGTGACATAAGAGTGAAGATAAAACCCCACAGATTTAGACCTCCTATATGGAAAAGGAATCATTCGCATGAGGGGGTACGTGAAGCCAAATATTCCATGCAAGTAACTCACACTTTAGTAATACATGCATAAGGGAAAACCTTTGGGGATACTAAAAGATATTGCCACAGCAGATGAGAGTCTCATTCCTTAACAAAGCTATGATTTAGACCTTTGTTTACAGCTCCGTACTAAACTCTGTGCTTGCTTTGCTTCCCACAGAACACCCAGTATCTAGAACAGAGGGCTCAGGATGTATCTTCTGTATTAAGATGTGAGTGGATTTGGTGGATGCGTTCCTCTGTAGAGCATATCATGGCTTATCAAGGATTTGCCAGGGCCCCTCCCTGGCCTACAAGGTCCAATGTGGTTTGGCTTCCTACCATTCTCATCTCAACTACTCTCTCCCTCTTTTGTACTCTTCAAGCCACACCAACCGCCTTACTGTTCCTCCCGCAAGCCTCAGGGCCTTTGTACTTACTGTTTCTTCTTCCTAGAACAAAAGTCCCTAATAATCTGCTCAGGGCGCTTCTTCACCTTCTTTAGGTCTTAGCTCAAATGTCAACAAATCAAAAAGGTCCTGACTACCCTATGTAAAACAGCACCCACCCACATCCTCTTTTCTTTATCCCCTTATTTTGCCATATTTCCTTCATAATATTTAATGCCACTTGGTATATGACATGTATATTAGTTTATTGTTTGTCTCCTCCCCCAAGAAGGTAAGCTCAGTTAAGATCAGGATTTTGTTTGTTTTGCTCAGTGCAATGCCTAGAACATGCCTGGTTCTTAGAATGCACTTGATAAATATCTGCTGAATGAATGAATGAATCGTGCCTTTTCACGTTTGCTAGACTGTCAGGTTCTCAAGAGCAGAACGTCTGACCCATCTCTGTATTCCCTCAGCACATTCAATATATAGTGTAAACGTACCCAGCAGATTCTTAATAACTATCTGTTGAATCACTTATGAGAAAATTGAGGTACAAGTCTTTAAGTGACTTGGACAACTGATTTTTCTCTTAACAGATGCTCAGTGTCAGGCTTTTAATGGCAACTCTTTTGCTAATTTGACCTATTCAGAAGCTGTGATTTGGCTTCTCCCTGTTCATCTCTGAGTTTACAAGTGCTGCTTGCTGAGAAGCTCTCTGGTGGCAAAATACCTACAGAGATCTAAGAAAACACACACTTTCCTTCACGGAGAGATAGTTGGAAGGCTATTCCTGTTTTGATGGGCCTTGCCACAATATCCCTTACTCTTCTCTTTTTGGATATTTGCCATATGATGCCTGCAGATAAAGCATCTGAGACTCCCTTGTTCCCTTTAGGTTAAAATCAACCAAGTATAGAAATTAACAACTGAGATGGGACAGCGCAATGTGCAGTAACTACCAGCCCTCCCCCATCTCTATGGGAGATATCCCAGTAGATTTCCTTAATGACAAGCTCATGCCAGGGGAACAGAGTTGCCTGGAGCTGAGTGAAACCTGAAGAAGAGAAAAAGAATGAGGAAGCTGTAGGGAGAAAAGGTGCCAAAAATCCTTGTGGCCACATGAATTTTTCTAGCAGACAACTAATCAATCTGGATTAGTCACTCCAAATCCCTAAATAAATTATTTATATTACATTCTGTTTACCAATATTATCCACAAATGGATAATTCCTTCCAAAATATAATGCACAGGCTTAAAAACAACAAATTCACACTCAGATTTAAAATCAGATGTGATGCTATTATTTGTGGCAAGGAAAGTTCATCTGTTGTTCCTGACCCGAACTAGCCCCTCCTGATATTTCACCACACTGATTCTTAATTGCCGGGGAGGTATGGAAAGTGGCCATTAGAAGTGGTCCTTCCAGGGATAGCTCTGTCAAAGGGTCCTGTCATACTAGCTCCGGGCTTAGATTGCAGGGAAAACAGAGCAATAGCAGATGGAGCTGCAGCCACACGCCAGGTGCGCCTTCTACCGCACTGTGATTTGATGACGGCTCCTCATCTCTTTCTTTTCTGAGCCCAATTCAAATACTGCATAAATTGTATTGCCTCATATTTTCATGTTTTTAGACCCTAGATCTATGGATATATTTACACAGTCCCGTATGAATTATAAATAAATACCTTAAAAAGCTTTTCTATTTGGAATGTTACATTCGATGGGCACTCCTGGGTCTCTCCTGGGACAAGAGTCACAGGCACAAATGAATTTGAGGGCCAGAAAGAAATCCCTCTTTTTCTTCTTTCCTCTGTAACTGCTCCTGTGCGAAGGGACCCGGGGGTGGGGGAGGGGACGATGTCTGAAATAGACCACCCAGCCAGTCCATTTTAGAATTTGAAAATCAGGGAAATGGGGTCTAAAACTTTTCCTATTTTGGCTTCTAGCCAACTAACCTAAAGTCTGTTCAGCGAGGTGTCCTCTATATGTAGACAATAAAATAATCAGGCTGGGCTTGGTGGCTCATGCCTATAATCCTAGCACTGTGGCAGGGCCCAGGTGGGAGGATCGCTTGAACTCAGGAGTTCCAAGCTGACCAAGACCAAACCTGAGCAAGAACAAGACCCTGTTTCTACCAAAAATAGAAAAAATTAGTCAGGAGTGCCAGTGCACGTCTGTAGTCCCAGCTACTTGGAAGGCTGAGGCAGGAGGATTGCTTTGAGGCCAGGAATTTGAGGTCGCAGTGATCTATGATGATGCCACTACACTCTAGCCCAGGTGACAGAGCGAGACGCCGTCTCAAAAAAAACCAAAACAACCAAAAAACCACACTTCTTTAAAAATTGCTACAAATCTCCCTCTGACCCCCCATTTTTCAGTTGAAAAGGTGTCTTATCCACACTGGGTCCTGTGCATTAGGCTCAGCAGAGCCCACTGCATGATGCATGTTGGGGCAGCCCCTAGCCCAGGCTGGTAGCTCAGGCTTCAGAAGGCAAGACCCAAGAATTTCCTTTGTCTGGAGGCATTCTTAAGGATCCACTGCAAACAATGATGGGTCACACCTGCTAACAATACTTAAGAAAGCAGAATTCACACAGTTATCAGACTGAACTTTCAGATCAAATCAAATTCCAGTTCCCTCGTCTCTTAAGGAAGAGAGACTAGCTCCATTGCATTGCTGAAAATTCATCAGTCAGAATTTAATTATACAGATCTGGAAACCAGAAAGCATTTACGGCTTTAATGTCTCCCTGAGTTGAGACCTTTACATATTTTAGAATATTGATCATTACTGTTATTGCTACTATTTTGGTGGTCACTCTACTGTGTCTGTCCCTGCGGGGTTTTTTGAAAGAACACAGCAGAGAATAACTGTTGCTAGGTAATTGTAAAATAAAGTCAGGCAAATTATGAAATATTGATAAAGTATATTTACAAGTCAATGGTGCTACAATGCTCCTTCTTTCCCAATAAAATGTAAACTATAAGCCTGCATTGCCTCCAAAATTCCTAAAATGACCCACCTAAATGACACATTAATCAAAACAGTTCCTACAGCAGGCAGTCCATCCAGTAGTGACAATTACTGCAGTTTGGAATTACCAATTTTATTTTCCCGTCCCACTATATATTAATATTGCAACATACTATTATGATATATCTACTATATATTTGAGGAGGTAGTGAAAACAATGTAAAACATTACTCAAGAGGGCCTGTAATTTTTTAAGAGACTATTATCAGTTAAAATAATGTTTATCCAAAAGAGAAAAAGAAATTTGTAGTTTTCTTATGTCAACTCCAAATTACAAAGTAAATCCTACATGTAAATCTTGAGTCAGGGAGTCAGTAGCCTTAGAAGTTACTTTGTAAACACTGAAAATACAAAATAAGCACAGAAATGAGTTAAACAATAACTAATACTAGCAGTTGTGGTTGAAGAGAAGTACAATCCTTATTCATCTAGCAACGTGTAACGATACCTACTTTAACAATTCAAGATGGGAATGACATAAATGAAAATGGTGAACATGAAAGCTAGATTCAACCAATACTCCAGGGTGGTTTTCAAATTGGCAGGTAGAGCTGGAAACTTTCAAAATCTGGGGCAAGCATCATGATTAATGGCCTTCCAGTGATTGCAAAGGCCCACCTGAGGGTTGACGCCACCAACATATGTGCAACTACCAGATAAATGAGGAGGAACAAACATAATTAAACCTAAAGAAACTAATCTAAATACCAACTTTGATATCTTGTTATAAATATCACATTTTAGGAACCACTAAGATAAGGCTATTATTAGCAGGTGCAGGTGATGAGAGAGGGTAAATAGAAGGAAAAAAAAAAAACCATGTGAATATAGCTCTCCTTTTTCTGGCAAGGGAGCCCTACATTTTCTTTTTTTAGTTAAGGGTGCTTTCACTGATAACAGCAAGACCCAGTGGGGGGTTTGTTTTCCGAGTGCCAGCGCTGGCCTGTGCTGTTGCCTCAGACGTTGATTCAATGTGGCCAACAGAAGCGTGTCTTGAATTAAGGAGGAAGGCTATCACATGAGCTTTTCCCTCATTAATGACTGACCGGATGCACCGCAGAATGCAAGCTTTGAAGGACTGTTCACAGGCCCTGTAAATAGCAAGCAGGCACTTCCAATGTTCTGTCCCATGAATAACGTTCAACAGTAGGCAAAGTACCTCACGGGAATTCACAAAGGTGGTTTATAAATAGGTGTTCTAAATCAAAGTCCAACAAGTAAGGCTTAAAACTTTCTCAGAAAGTCAGAGAGGGGGTTTCAGCAATATGCAAAAAGATTAAATGAATGACACCAATCAGATCTGGGGACATTGAATTCCATTCCCTGTGGTAATCAAGCATCAAGAATAAACTGACATGATGGTATTTCATACATTTGATCACACCTGCACACTGGAGGAAGAGGGGTAGGAGGGGCAGAGGGACAACTTGATCTACTGTCACCATTAGCACCTAGCCCAAGCTTTGGCTTCCTAGTCACATCTGTGTACCCAGGTGCACACGTCTGTGTATAACCTTCCCCATGCCCAAACTAGATTTTCAGCTTCTCCACGGTATTTTGTTTGTTTTGTTTTGTTTTTCTTAAAATCTCTTAGTAAATCAACAGTGAGCAGACACTCAAAAAATATCTGGGGATAATGACAATATATTCAACTACTTATTAAATTTATTCATTAAGCAAATGAGTACCAGGTATCCACTAAGTTCAAGGCACGGAGTTAGGGGCTGTGCAAGATTTTTTAAAAAGGAATTTGTCATAAGTCCTACCCTTAATCAGGTTATAGTTTTTAATAAGCCAGATTCCATTTGGTTTGTGCCAAGGAGAAACTCAGCTAAAATTAAAGACATCTAGGAGGAGTCCCTTCTTTTCAGAATCATCTTCTTCTCAAGCACTCACTCTGAAGGTTCCAGTAACTCTGAATTATTACTTTTAGAGTTCCTTGGTTCTCAAACTCATGGGAGATGAACAGAATGTGAGGATAGAACTAAAGAGTAAAACAGACATGGCATTGTGGGGATTGTGGGGAATTAAGAAGGAAACCTATATCTGACACTTTAGAACAGAGCAGGTATCTACAAAAGATGTCTCTAAAAGTCTTGGTTTATTTCTGACCCCATCCCCTTCCACTACAAGGCTCCTGGCTTTTGACCTCTTGAATATGTGTACTCATTACAGACATGACAAGCTTTAACTAAAGAGTAGGAATGGTTACCTTTCGTTAAGGCCTTACTGTGAACCAGGCATTATGCTATTTTGAATGTACATTCTCATTTCAACACTCATGAGCTAGGTTCTTTTAGTACTTCTGTTTTACTGATAAGAAAATTGAGATGGGGCATTAGTTTACTCAGTCACCCAGCTATTATTTAATCTGAACTCAGGTCTGTTTGACTTCAGAGGCAGAGTTTTTAACCACTATATTATACCAATTTTGAGTTTCAGAGATTCCGATATTTTATCTCTGGGCTTCAGATAATTCCTTCAAAATTCCCATCTAATGCTCTAATTGGACAAAGATTTGTTTTCTTTTACAGTTGAGTCTTAAGGGAGTACAAGAAAAGAAAGCAAAAATTCCACAGGAAAAACAGACTAGTTGGCCAGGGAAGAAACAGCTGCATCCACTTTAGGTAAAGTTACATGGCCTAGTTTACAGTGTTGGATGAAATAGCATGTTACCATTTGTCTATTCATTCTCCATGGTTTACTAGGGAAATACCATTCGTTTCTCATTACCTTTTTCAAGAGCTGCGATAAAAAGAATATTATTCTTTCTTGCATACATATATGCTAGAAAACAAACAAACAAAAACCTAAACCTTTCAGGAACTCATCTTCATAATCTGGGGTAATGAAAAAGAGGGAACACTCTCTTGATCAACATAACACTATAGAGTAGAAAAGTTATCTAATGCATGTAAATATCTAAATCTGAAATCATCATTTATTGCCTTTAGGGATTATATGTCTTTAAGGAAGAGATAAAATCATTTTCCCTTCAATAACTTCATCTGAGATTGACAAAAGGTACATAGAAGAAACTGAATAGGCTAATATTTCTTCAGTTGGGGTTGTCTAAAATAAAGCTGCTTCTACTTCTTTTTCTTTGAAATAAATAGAAATTTGAAAGGTAGGAATTTATTACTTTATCTCCCTGATATTAATACTTTCTTCCTTAGAACTCACATGATCTCTCCAAAATGATACCTTGAATCCTTGACATAGCACCAAGTGATTTGGGGTTAAAAGTGAATTTGGCTAGTATCTCCACGCCTTTGGCCGAAAAATCCAGGCGCAATCCTGGGTGCTTTTTGGAATGGGAAATGCACAATATCTGGATTGCAGGCAGCTCCAGAAAGGCATGCCAGGCCTCTCATGCTCTCAATATATATTTGCATGTGAACAGCTTGTCGGCCATTTTATGAAGACAGATGAATCGCAGGCCTGCTAGAGGGGCAGCCAGACCTAAATACGTGAACCACACACCCCTACAGCGCACAAATTTTTTAAAATGAAAATAAAATGAATATCTCTGGATATATCTTTAGGGTGATTATATACAAATATAATATATGAAAAAATGAAACATTTAAGGCTATAAGTCACCCATAAGTCAAGTGGAAAATAAAGAATGAAACAAGTCCATAAATATCACTCTTTAAAATGTCAACAAAAAATAAGATGTAGCTGTTTATGACACTAAAAACAAATCTTCGGAGATATCTCTCTCTCTCTCTCTCTTTTTTTACTGGCTGCTTTAAAAAGACAACTCTGATAAAGAAAATATCACCGAAATACCAGGATGAGGAGAGGAATGGCCAGACGGTCCATAGTTACTGCTAGAGCCCAGCAATGTAGTAAAGCAGCGGTCCCCAACCTTTTTGGCACCAGGGACTGGTTTTATGTAAGACAATTTTTCCATGGACCATGGGTGGGAGGATGATGGTTTCGGGATGATCCAAGCGAGTTACATTTATTGTGCAGTCAAACCTCTCTGCTAATGATAATCTGTGTTTGCAGCCACTCCCCAGCACTAGCATCACTGCCTCAGCTCCATCCCAGATCATCCTAGACCCCTTGCAGGTGCAGTTTACAGTAGGGTTCAGGTGCAGTTTACACGAGAATCTCATGCTGCCGCTGATCTGACAGGAGGCAGAGCTTATGCAGGGATGTGAGCAATGGGGAGCAGCTATAAATACAGATGAAGCTTCACTCACTTGCCTGCCACTCACCTCCTGCTGTGCGGGCTGCTTCCTAACAGGCCACGGACCACTACTGGTCCTTGGCCCGGGGGTTGGGGACTACAGTAATAAAGAGTTTCCTAGGCTTAGGAAATGAAACAAACTCTGAAAACTTAGTGATAGGATGTCTAATGTGGTAAACTCAATCCTCCATCCCATGACACCAACATAATTCAGTTTATCTATCTTTTCAAAAAGACAAGATGATCGAAATGGAAAAATGTAAAAAAAGGTACAGGACAACGAAAGGAAGGGAGACCCCAGGAATGAGGCCATTTAAAGTAAGTGAAAAAGCGTGGTAGGATTATATTGCCAAGAAAAATAATAAGAGTAATATTGAACCACAGCCAACATTTTTTTTTAGTCTATACTCTATGACAGATACTATAAGCACATTATACCTATTATCTTATTTAATTCTTCAACAGGTAAGTAATATTACTACCATATTTTAGAGGAATACATAAATACCCTGAGAGGTTAAATACCCTATTCAATATTACAGAATTTAAAAATAGCAGAGGCAGAATTCGAATGCAGCTCTGACATCACAGCCCGAGCTTTTAACCACATTCCCCCCGACAGGCCCCTCAGAGTAAAGCACTCCCTTTATAGCCTTCAGGTCTAACACCAGGAAATACTCTGCAATTTTTTGAGATGACATCTGTTAAAGTACCTAACACAATGTTTAGTACATTACAGGTGCTGCCAATCCACTTCTCTATTTTTGTTGAAACATGGTTTTACTCAACCTAAAAGTCTAACCCATGACGATCTTTTTCATACTTGCAGTGAATACCACAAACTTACTATTTTACCAGATAATATTATATTCATATATAATGTATGTGTTCTAGTTTAATTAAGTTTCGGTAACAGAAAATGTATGTATTGATGCAACTGAGGAATTTAATACTGTATAATTTTAGACAATTTAAAGTGAAAACATCCTCAAAGGCAGAGATTTCTTAAAGCAATTATTAGCAAAGGGTTGAGCTCCCAAAGGCCTCAAAAATACTTGTGAATGAATGATCTTAAATCACTAATGAAAAAAATCATGGGGCATTTGCCACTTTAAAAGGAATTAAAATGAAATGAAAAGGCCATGGTTCCTCACTTAACGCTGTAAAAGAATCTGATTTGTTAAGTCAACCCCACATCTCATAGTTTAATTGGGTAATCAACTTTCTTGGGAATTGAGGTTCTCATGAGCACCCTGATAGTGGTCATGGGCCAAGGGGAGGGGAGTGTTGAAGCTGCTAGGATGATCCAGAGAACAAAGAACTTGCCCTGTTGAAAGAAAGTGACTTGAGTTTCTCCTTGAATTCTCAAAGTTGTTCCTACTATGGGCCACCCATAGGGCAGACCCCGAAATCCTGGTACTTGGTTGGCTGCTGGCTGCTGTGGCCTCTGAACGCAGCAGCGAGAGTCCCAAGCTAAACTTACCATTTTCTGGCTGGTCCTTAATGTCAGCGTCACTTGGCTGGCTGGGACTTTCAGATTGACTTGAATCTGAAAAACATAAAAAATACAGCCAAAAATTACAGGGTCTGTGAGGGAAAGTGGATCAGAGGTGCCAGACTTTCTCAAAAGGTTCAACCTATAAACTAAGAACGAGAATGTTACAGAAATGACATGATAAATGGAAAAAGAAAAGATGGAAAGAGAAAAGGCGGGGCGGGGAACGCAGCCTGTGCCTTTAGAGAGGACGCTGGGTTTTGTTTACACCTCCAGTGGCGTTTGCTTTGTGCCAGATCAAAACTTGAAGCTCTTCAGACACCATTCTCTTATAGAGAGACCATTTCCAAACTGCTCTTCTCCACTATTTATACACTAGAGTCTGATAAAGACTTCATCCTTCATTACACACATCTGAAGCTTGATTCAGAACATAATAAAGTGTCAAAACATATTTTGAAGCTGGTATATAAAAGCAACCCAAACAACAGTAACAAGTTCTGTTGATATTTAAGCTCTGTATTCCAGCAACAGACTATGCAGACTAACACCATTAAATACTAGAGTCCTAATATTCTAGCACACTTTCTCAAAATAACTGGATAACTCAAATAGGTCTTTCTGAAGGTACAAGTTTCCCCCACTTTATAAGTATTATTTTTCTCTTATACTGATGCATTTGGGAGGGGGCTTGTCAGCAAAAACAGGTTCTTGCATACCTTTATAGAATTAAACTTATTTTTATTTTAAAAAGCATAATCAAATTTTCAAACTAAAAAAAACTGAATTCAATTAACTTAATTTCTAAGTGAAATAATTTAAAATAAAGTAACTTTTAATTTTATAATTAGATAAAATCAACTTAGATTAAAAGAATTTCACAGAATTAGAAGCAAACATTTATAATATATTTTGGGGGAAGAAGGGAGAAAAATCAGGCAAAATGTTTTAGGGGAAAATTTGTGATGTAAAGCATTTTCTGAGACTTGAAGTAGTTTACAAGATTATTTAAAAGCAAGCAAACAAAACAATTTTTTTTAAAAAAACCTCTATCTCTGTGAAAAGCTCAGATCCTAACTTTACCTTGACTTTACAGATTTAGAATTAGCTGTCTGGTGGTGTCACGCCTATAATCCTAGCACTCTCGGAGGCCTAGGCGGGAAGATCCCTTGAGGCCAGGAGTTTGAGACCAGCCTGAGTAACAGTGAAACCCCATCTCAACAAAAAAATTAGCCAGGGGTGGTGGCACCTGCCTGTAGTCCCAGCTACTCGGGAGGCTGGGGCAGCAGGATTGCTTGAGCCCAGGAGTTTGCTTGAGCTGCAGTGAGGGCTGTACTCTAGCCCAGGAGACTGAGAGCCTGTCTCAAAAATGAGTAAGTGAACAAAATAAAGTAAAAAATAAAAAATAGAATTAGCTGTCTGAAATTTGACGATATTTCTGCAAAAAGTTCAATGCAAGGTCAAAAGGTCATGATACTTAACTGTGATTAAATTGAAAATATTAATTCTATTGCAAAGGAGTTATAGCATCACATTCTCTTTCTTGGAGATATTGCAGAACGAAGTAGCACTACTAGTGACCTTAGGTCTAGAAATGCTAATTTATTACTTAAAAAGACTGCCTGCTTTTAAGCAAATGAAGATTTTAATTATAGGAAAGTGCTATAAAGAAAATGTTTATTTTAAAATTTTCAAATAATCTTAACCTGGTGACTAGCAAAAATTCTGTGTTGATTCCCAGGCTTGAATAACAAAAGATGCAAAAAGGTGAATTTTCATTTAAGTCTGGCAAAGTGACAGCTTTTATTGCTTTTTTAACAATTGCCATAGAGAAGGCACAAACGAAAAGAATTATTATATGTCAAAAACCTTTAGAGAATCCTTCAGAATAAACTACAAAATTAAATACGAAGCCTGTACTAATAATTGAAAATGCAAACAAATTTATATTTGACCATAGTTGAAATTTTAACTATATATATATTACATTTATAGCAAACAGTTTAAAAATATGGCATAACTACCTTCTTTTTTTGTAAGGAGCCTGTAATTTTGCCACTAAAAATTACAAATTAAATATTTTGAGAAGTAATTCAACATGTTTTAAAAGAAAGATATCTCTCTATTATTTTTGTTATGAAAAATATTAAACCATTAATATCTACAACTAAAATGAAAGCAAAATATCTAATTTTGTTTTAGGGGATGTTAAAATTCTTTTTGATCATGTCCTAAAGCATATACGTAAAATTTTGCCAAACATAACATTTCTTTTGCAATAATACAAACGTTAAGTGTCTACATGATAGCTTAGCCGATGTTCTACTTCTAGGTGTAATACCTTTACAATTAACTACTTTCTCATGAATAAATGAAGATACTTTTATTTCAATTAATTTAGACATATAATACGCACTTTTTATATTTATCCATTGACATTAAGATAAAAAGGGATAAGGAGAGACCCAAAAATCTATGTTTTTATAATCTGAAAGTGGACTTTTTTGTTCTTTCCACTTTTCGTTTACATTTTGTTTGTCATCCTACCTTTGCAGAAATCTAACATAATTATAGAAAACATGAACAGCAATAAAAGATGAATATTAGGTACCCTCAAAGAAAATTTAAAATTCCAAGCCACAGAAAAAGAAGCAAACCAACAGCAAAGGACTGAGTAGCAAGAAAATGCTCAGAGTTGGTCTGCAAGGGGCCGCGGCGTTCTTGTGAAAGCTCAGATACAAACACTGGAGGAGGCATGTAGCCAAACTGAAAGCGGAATTTACTTTCTCTAGTTTTATTCAAAAGCTGGAGACAGTGCTATCCATCCAAGGACTGCGTACTAAAATACACCATCCTGGTAAGGGACAGGCAAAACCAAAGATCTACAAGATTTAAACAATCTAAAAACTTCAATAATTATTTTCTATTCTGGGCCATTTAATATCCTTTCCTTTTTGAGCCAAGAAGGAGCAAAACTGCCCAGTCCTAGTGCTATTCTATGCTAAAGACGCATGGACACTCTTACCGGTATTGCAAAAGGTTACCGATGCTGTTAAGTATGGAGCCAACCAGATAACCACAATGATAAATTAATTTCTACACATACATAATTGATACAAATGAAAGATCTCTTTCTTAACCATTTGCATTAAAACACTATAAAGAAGGCTAACAATTAATTTACTTTTCTCCTTTATATACTCGGTAAAGACCTGTCAGAAGCCAAGGTAACTTTATTTCTTAGTTTTTTTTTTGACAATTATCACATGGTCGATTGATTCCTACCACCTGAAATAATTTGAAGACTCAGAAAACAAACCCAACTGCACAGAACTGGATGCCTTTCTTGTATCTGAGACCCCCGTGGCAGTGAGTTTCTCCGGTTCCCTGACTGAAAGCCAGAAGATTTGTATATTACAATGAGGAGAATATGACTTCGAGTGTGTAAAGGATGGGGTTAGAAATGCTATTGTGAGGAAGTATCTTAGGGTTATCTTTTTTTTTTTCCCCATATAGGGATTTGCTTTTTGTTTAAGGAAGCTTAGACTTCAACCTAACCTTGAAAAGTAATGTTTCTTTTGGTTTTTAAAAAATTTATGAGCAGAAATTTAAACCTAAAACAAGGTTTGCATATAGGAGGCTGGGTTAAGACCTCTTAATTGAACTGGTAGCCATCCATCTATGCATTTTTATGGCGCCTACAGCTATATTGCTGGAGTACTCAGACAAAGATAGTTCACTATCAATATAATCACTAGGGAAAGGAATAAAATAAATCTTAGTGCCTACATATTAGTCTCTGCTTCCATAAGCTTGTACAATATAAGAACAAAAGCCTTCTACTGGATTTGCTACATATACACATACCCAGTTCCCCAACCTCAATTCTGCTCCCCTTCAGAATAAAAGCTCAGAGAGCACTCCTTCGGGGAAGGCAAACAATGACAAAAACACATTAATATGGCAAAACTGATCAGACAAAAAAATATATATATATCACTTCCACATATTCTATTCTATGTTCTTTACATAAGAAGCAAAGATGGAATAATCTTCCTTGTCCTTGACCTAGAATTAAAAACACTTTCACCTCTCCAGTCCGTCTTTCATTGCACATATACCTCTTATGGTGTGATTAATATTATGCTGCACTAAGGTGATTTTAAATTATCTCCTATGAGGATCTGAGCTCCTAAAGAAAAGAGTTCTTTTCTACTCTTCTCTTATCCCCGGTTCTCCCCACAGGGAACCTGGCCTAGCCAAGGAGTTCAGTACCTGCTGAACTGAAGAGCTGAATTTTCAATTGTTGTTTGTCTTTCTACCACGGAACCACTATCGGTGACCGCACAATATACTAAGTTCACACCTAAAAAGGGAGTGGGATTTCTAAGCTGAGAAAGGGGAGCAGAAAAGTCCTTTATCTCTGCTCGATATTCTCTGTCTTGGGGCCTGGCAAGGGAAAATGAGGCACACCCCTCCGGCTTGTGGGTGATTTGGAAATCTTCACAGTGTTTAGAAGTTGCGAACAATCACCTCCTATGATTCACTGGCCCACATACCACAGAGGCTGAGCTGAGGACTGTGTCCGACACATAGGAGGCCCTCCAGAAACGTATACCGGCTGAAATGATGAATGGCAGAGGAATATTTCACACACTCAAAAAATGCAAAGATTAGAGAAATCCACCATATTCTGATGTCCTCAGACTGCCTGAAAATCCTAACAACTGCTGTTGTGAATAGCTTGATAAAGAAAAAGCAGACACCATGCGGTAGTGAAGAACCTTTCCCACCCTAAAACAAACCAATGTAATTCCTATTCAGTCAACATGATATCAAGAAAAGTCCGGGGACTATAAAGTACAAAATTCTGGTCCCACTAGAAAAATAATTTAGCCTAAATTTCAACCTCCCTACGTGCATAATGATTTGCCTAAAGATGAAGTTTGAAAAGCCTTTGTTAGAATTTTGTGTCCAGTTTTAATTCTTCCAAATTAAAAGACAATATGAAGAAACCGGGAGGCATCCAAAACCAAAAATAAATGTTAGCCAAGTGAAAGAAATAAAGTGAAAGTTCCACTCAAAAGACTTAGAGTTGTTTATAGTGTAAAAAAAGAAAAGGCAAAGACAAGAATGAATACTTTCTTGCAAATAAATGAAGAGTGAGGAACATTCCTGGGGTAAAAGAAAATAAGGAATAAGGGTGATTATACTCTGAATATAATAAACAGTTACCCTCTACAATTGTAGCCCTTAAAGATGTTCAAAATTAGATAAGTTTTTTTTCTTATGGTTCGGGAAGATGAATACTTTGCAAAAGAGTCAGGCCAAAGAATTCATTTTTCTGCATTTATGAGGTTATAATAGAAAAATAATCCTATTTCTGATTAGTAGTGTAAGGTTTAGAATTACTCTATTTTGATCAACTAGTCTCATAACATGTTTATTACAGTAATGAAATCTAGAAAATCAAATGACTGTTATAGTCACATTTTGCTTATTAGTCTCATAGCTGCAGTTGTAAAAGAAATTATTATTGTAATACTTTATAATACTTAGGAATATTATCTATTTTTTTCCAGTATGACCATGACCTTAAAGACCGAAGTGTGAAGAAAATATTTGAAAAACCTTATTTGAGAATGTAGAATGTCAGTGTACAGGTATACATATGTACATATATACAATTTGTAGCTTAAGTGTAAACATTGATGAATACAACACCATCACCTAAATATAATATTATCCATCACGGTCTGGTTAAGAACAAATAGAAATCTATAATACCATTACTAAATCTGGACCACTGAAAATATGCAATTATTATCAACATTTCCAGAGAATGGATAAAATCTTTTAAGCTCAGTGAATAACCAAACCAATATTTGAGGTCAATTATTGTACACAACTGTGGCCCACTTAATGAAAAATTAACATACAATAACCCAGTTTTGAAAACAGATAAGGGATGTGGTAAGTCACACCATGAAAGTTTTCTTAAGCTTTCAAAATGGAAATACTCCACGGTTCTTTAAATGGGAAGTCTTATCTTTATTGCATTTAAAATAAAAAATTTGATCTCTACAACTTACCCAGCAAGCTAGAATTGAGTGTTTGCATGGATGTGTGTGCATAGCAACTGCAGTAATTAAAGTATGCAGAGTAAGTCCTTCTTTATCGAAGGGAAATGGGGAGACAGGGTGGAGGGAACTCCTAGCTCCAAAAGGACTAGGCTAGTTTGCACACATTGGTCCTTGTCTCCTCTAATCCTGATTCAGACGGAGAGCGCAGGCTGTGTTCCTGCAGCAGTCACTTGGAAGGGCTCCACCAGACCACCCCAGGGGCTGCCAGCTGCTCTAGAGAACCTCCGCTCAGCCACTCCCCTGTACCGCATTTTCAAGGCCTACTTAAGATTGCTGTGTAATCTAGGTTGCTACCATTTTCTTTCTCAAATTTTTTCCTTTTAGAATGCCTTTCTGAACAAGAATTTGTGAAATATTAAACTTGCAGGAGTTTGATTTTTTGGAATTAATGTTGGTATTCAAGGCCCATCTGTTTAGTTGGGACTGTATATAATGATGGTAAGACCGTTAAGGTTGAAGAGTGATTCAACTGTCTTATCACCTACTCATACATGTGTTATTTTTCTATGCGCACGAGGAGGTTGCAGAATGATACATCATTTTAACACGTTGAGGAAAAAAATGAAATGGCATAATTATTGTTGTGTTATGACAGTGAGGGAAAATCATTTCTAAGGTTTAAAAATTACAAATTCAGTCACTCTGAAAGTAATGACAAGATGACTCAATGATTAAACCTTCAATCTTTGTAGGAGGCTGATTTCAAGTAATGATCAGCTTTTTCGGTGATGTTATAAATGAAGTCAATTGTAAGACATTGGTGATTATAAAAAAATATGCAAAAATGATACTTTGACTAAAGTTATAACATATCACATTTTTTAGACAAAGTCCTATGACTAAGATAAACTATTAATAAAATGTTTAAGTAATCATTGTTAATTTTTTTTCCCCATAAGAGAAGCTGTGTTGACATGGGATGGTAACCTGTTGATTAATTCAGAAGTCAAGTTTTTGAATCATATATTCAAATCACCTGGTCATATATCCACTCCAGTGTAAACAAAGACCTACTTAAAAAGCCATCACTATAACATGGTCACATAGCAGAACTGTGCTCAATTTCCCATTTAGTCACTTTTTTCACAATCAAAATTTATTATAGCATTATGTTCTTGGAGTTCTTAAACAAAATAATATATACTTGAAAATTATCTATACAGCCATCTCAACAACTAAAAGTAGAAAATTTCCCTGCATACTTTCATATTATAAAAATAAATGCTTCAAGTGAAAATGAAGCATAATTGAGTTATAGTCTATATGCATTATTTTCATGTACCTGGATGTCTGTAAAAAAAAATTTATTAAAATAATAAAATGCCCTCTATTGAGGATAACCATGCTATTTAAATTCAGGTAGCACCTTAAGTATTAACTTTCTTGCATTCATATTGCACTGTTATTGAAAAGACTACGAGATGGTAAAAAGACAGTATCCTAAAAATCTCAGCTACATAGTTTAACTGCTCTGGATCTCAGTTTCTTCATCTGTAAAATGGGGACACTACTGATCATTTTGCCTAACTTAAGAGGATTATTGTATGCATCAAATAAAATAATGCCAGAAAACTTGGTTTTGAAACTTATAAGGTATCTAAAAAATGTACATTTACCTCTGCCATACAAATCTTCATATCCAAACCAGTTTTTTGTTTCTCTGTAAAAATCAACCCCAACTCACACATGAAGTGATTCTGGTATAAAACATCAGTATTACAGACCTGGTTTTAAAGAAAAGATTCTTAATTCCCCTATACTGGGAAAGAGATTATCTCTGATAATGGAAATGTAAATCTCAGCTTGCTGTTGTTTATTCCAGACAGACATTTGTGTGTTAAGTCTGTTTATCAGGCAACACTTTGTCTAAGCCAGGAAGTAGTCAGTCTTTGTAACAAGATGTATGCAAATGAATTTCCCATGAGTCTCTGCAGCAAATTGTAGCAGGGAGGAAAAAAAAAATCCTTGTTACTTTACCAGCAAGAAGCTACCTCAAAAGTAGACTAGAGACAGAGAACTATGAGCTAGACTATGCTGATGAGTTTAAATGAGTCCTAAACATGTGCTCACAGTCTGTTGCTCTTTATTCTAAGCAGACTTAGTGCATTACATCTGTTTATCAGACAACACTGTCTAGAGAGTCAGGTCCATAATCCCATGAAATAACCTGTCCATGGCAAAACTCCAAGCCTCTTGTCACTTTAAGAACCCCCACCAATAGAAGCACCCACAAAGTCTTGGAAACTTTAAAAAAAAATACATCCAGGTTTAACTTTTTATCACCTTCTAACTTAAATAACTTTTCTTCATTCACTGGATTCCCTAATGGTATGACAGATTCATGTCAGAATGGTAAATTTTATCATGCAAATTGGACTGATAAAATATTTGCTAACAACACTCTAATTATCAAAAACAGTGAGCTTTTAAAAGAAAATACTTTTCTATCATAATAGAAAAGTATTTATTCTTTAAATCTATTATTAAAGTATTTGTCCTACAATCTTTTTTTAATCCTAGTATAAACGACTCTTTTTGAAAAAATCTATACATGGAGTTGAACAGTGTATTTCTTTTCTTTCTGTTTTTCTTATTGGTTTTCTGCAGAGTTTGAAAATTTTACCAAAGGAATCAAATTGGTTTAGCTCATCTTCCTAGACAAAATAAACACTTTAGGACTCTACTTGTTTGTATTCTCCTCAGTGGCGCTGTATGCATCAGCAGCTAAAAACAAAGAAACTTTTTAGCTGCTCAGACAAAATGCAGAAGCTTCCCAAATGCAAGGCAAGGGAGGGGGCATGGGTTCAGCGGAGGGTGGGGGTGGAGAAGTGTGCAAAAAGTCTGACAGTCCATTCAATATAGGGATGATGGTTATAATGCATCCAGGGTCCCCTTGCTAATTAAATATGCATTGGCACAGTTTTGATCGATGCAAGCCATGGATCAGATGACACACCTGCAAAATCTTGAGCCCAGAGCTCCCAGGAAAAGGGAAAATACAGTCTTGTCTCCTTATCTTTGTTTTCAAAGGCTCTCAATTTCTGTGCTTAGATATCTAATTTAATTCTCTCACCCCTCAGCAAACTGGATTAGGAAAGTCAATACTGCCTTTGTGCATCGACAGGAAAACACAGCTTTCCTTTTATTCAATTTAGCTATGACCTTTAGACAAAGATAATGACAACTGTCTAAAAGTAAGGTGAAGGCCTCAAGAAGAAGACCCCCAGAACTAAGGTTCCCTAGGAATTTTGGATGGCAAGGTGCTAGGGTTTACTGTGACATTTTCCTTCGTGGTAAGGAAAAAAGGTAATTAAGAATTGGTGTTGGAATATGGGGGTGAGGGAATGGAGGGGCAGGAAGAAAACATGGTGGAAGAGATTTAAAACCACTGACTAAATGACTAAACTCTCAAAAGTCAACTGAGTCCTGTCACATCCATTACCAGAAAATAATTCTGTGTAAGGGCAGGAATGAGAACAGCGTAATAACAATTTGCCTAAAAAATGCAGAAGCCTTAATGAGAAAGTTGAAGATGCTGTGGTTGGGTAAATCAGGAATTTTTTTTTCCCTCTGAAGCATTTGAGAAAACACGATTGCCTATCAGTGTGTTTGTGAATCCCACCACCAGTGAAAGTTACAACTAGAGATTTAGGACAAGTCTGGGATGCTGCCGTGGTAGCAATAAATGATACTGGGTCATCCTCCTGAAGCAGCACTGGCCCCTTTTTAATTTCCTTGGTTTTGGGCCTAGTCATTCCATTCATTCTGTCTTTCATTCATTTACTCAGCATCTACTCTGTGCCTTTCACCCTGTATACCTGGAGATACATAATAGAAAAAGGTGAGGTCCCTCTCCTCAAGGAGCTCTGAGTCAGTCAGGATATTGAAAATAAAATCAAGATTCTGTGACATCCTCTCTTGACTAAATCCTGTCTCCTGGTGAAATTAAGGTAGAACAACAAGTTATTGTGTACATTTATCATTGCTTTTATTCTTTTACTACCAGCACCAATCAGTACCACTAAACGGACCCTTGTAACAGCACTTACAGTAGCCTGATGGTAATGGCTAGAGTTAGCTTTTCTAGTGAGATATAAAGAAGTTTAGGCAGAGTCCTTTTAAGCGAAATACTGGGCTATTCCTGAATAATTAGCATCATTGGAAATGGTGTAAAATATCAAAATAATTTTTAAAAATCAGATTTTTCTCCTTAGAAACAATTTCGTAGATACTATAGAAAGAATGTCATTCCTAGTCAGGCCTGGTGTCCTCCCTTTAACAGAAATGACAGTTCTAACAGAGGTAGCAACGGTACAGTGAAAAATAGCAAAGGACATGGTATAAGAAAACCTAGGTTTGAGTCCCTTCTTGGCCATTTATATTAGCTTTGTGGAACAGGGCGAGCCCCTTCACCTCCGTGAACCTCAATTTACTCATCTTCCAAATACCTGACTCTCAAGACTACGAGGACTGAATGGCATGATTTAAAGTGCCTTGTAAATTATGAGTGGCTATAATTCTCTAACTGTTCGCTGCATGGAGCAGGTTTTCTAAAGTATATAAATTGGTTAAAGCATCACACTGACTATTTAATTTCCTGTCTCATTTTTACTGGAAGATAGCACAGTATCTGGAACATATAGATGCTAATATATGTCTGTTGAGATGGAATTTCAATCAGAAGGTGAAAAACCAGCTTTTTCAGAGCCATGAAATACAGCAGGGCCTATCTTGGGAGATGTCAGCTGTGTTTTGGGGTCGATTCTCTGGCTTTAGCAAGACCCCATGACTGGAAGGTGGTATGTGTCACATGGTGGGGACAGACCCTGTGGGAGTCAGAAGGCCTGCTTCCTGGTCCCAATCTCCCATTTTTCCTTGGACATGTAAATTCTCACCTCTCTAGGCCAGAAAAGCTATAAAGATGAGGGAGATTAGGTGTCTTATAAAAAGTTCTTTCAAGCCCTAGAGTTCTACATTTGAAACAAATCATTAGCAATTTCATTGTTGGCCTTTTAGCTGCAATCAAAGCTGAGACCCCCATTTCATCAAAAGAGACTGGGTAGTATTTGTTTATTTGCTGTAGATTATAAGTGAAATTAGAAATACCAAGAGTATAATAATCATTACGATTCAAAAACTGTCTCTACTTTATAAATGACTGCGAATAGCCCACTATGAGTTGCAAATGTTTACCTTCAGTGACTTGACTAACCACTGACCGCAGATGACCATAAACAATGTTTTTTCTTTATATCTTGACCCATTATGTCATCCAGAACACCAGAAAACTGAGTTTTTAGGAGCTACCGTATAAGGTGTCCTTAAAGAATTTAATCTAGGTCCTAGATCCTTAGAATTTAGAACAATATTTTCAAAAACTATTTCAAATATACTTTCTCTAATATATATCATTAAAATAATGTGCTTTCAATTTCCACATTGCTAATAACTTTCCCTAATAACTTGATTTCTGAACCTATCATGAACATGCACACATATAGGGAATTCATCATTTGGTCAACCGAAAACTGCTCCTCAGACTTCCCTTATTATCACAACAAAGCTCAGGTCATATTTGATTTTTTTAGAAATTCACCCAAGTCTTTTACAAATGGAAATAGGCATATATTTTTTGGTTCTATGTCTTTATGAGAGATAAAATTATTTAAATGATTTAAGTGAATCATTTCACTTTTAAGAGTTCTGTTTGGATTCTATCATGGCTTTCTCCCTGACATATGCAGTGCTAAGTTATTTAAAATTAATTGCAGTACAATATTTTAAAATTTCTTCACATGGTGCTAATCTCAAGTGCTTTGGATGTTTGAACTACACTTGGAAGCCATCAAGTTCTGTGTATCTTTATACTATGGAGCAGTTGAACATGCTAAAAAGATTAGTCAGTCATTCTCTAGTGAACTTTAATCTATAACCAAAGCTATACTGAATTATAAAATTTCAAAAATGTGTGAGTTGATACAAATGGGAAAACTGCAAACATCCTATATAAAAGAGAAAAACAAACCTAAATAACTAAACCACATGAATTTGCTTATGTAGCTTTAAAATCCTGAAAAGCTTTCAAAAATCCATCACCAATGTTAGGGCCCCACCCACCGGAGCCCATTTTGGTACCCGTTGAGCTTATGTGCTCTCGCCTTCATGCAAAGTTCATTTTATTTGTCATTTTTGTTTTCATTTTAGGACGCAATCTCCATTCTTTTCTGTGGTTATGTTGTGGGGGAGATAAAAGTATTTTCCATCTCAGTAACTCAGTATTGATGAGTAATTTGCTTAGTAATAATCCTAAAATTAAATTGTCTTCCATACAATGCCTAGTAATAGTTTGTGTAGGATTAGCCAAATGAACTATCTTCAAGAAGTTCTTTTTTTAAAAAAAAAAAAAAAAAGCTTTTTTTGTCATCTGGATTTATTTTAATAAAAAACCATATTTTCTTGGAAGGTCTCTCTCTAATATAGGTGCTAGTTCAATAGCTTCTCCTCATCAAAAAGTCTAAGTAGGTGATTAGAACTTAACTATGATTCACTTTTCAAAAACCAGCATGGATCCTTCATTCCAATGAATGACTAATAATTAACCTTTCTCAGGAAGAAGAAACTTGTTTATGTCAGCCCATCAAACGTTATCACCTACTCTGTGCAAAGCATCTTGAGATTTTATTCAGTCTTGCAGT
This sequence comes from Lemur catta, assembly GCF_020740605.2. NCBI lineage: Eukaryota > Metazoa > Chordata > Mammalia > Primates > Lemuridae > Lemur > Lemur catta. The sequence continues at coordinate 79,927,363 of NC_059130.1, forward strand.
AGCTCCTAATGTTCAGTAAGAATTCCATTTGTTCAACTCCGTATCATTTATAAAAGTGCACATTACTTGTTTTTGAGAGCAGCTACTTCCCCTCATCTCCACTGGTGGTGGTAACATGGAGTTTCTCTAAGTTAGAGCCCTTGCCAAAGTCTATCAGGGGTAGAAAAGGGCTCCATGGTTTTTTAAACTTTGGGTCATGGAGGAAGCCTGTGCCCAAGCAAAAGCAGGGAAGCTGGGGTACCAGTGGCACAACAAAAGTGAGTTGTTCTACCTGCTGATCAGGCCTCCTTGTCACACACCCTCACCCCCACCCCCAACCCCTGCTGGGTTCCTCGGATTTAAACCCCTCTGGCACAGTCAAGGCACCAACCTGTGGCTCTGAGTCTTCTCAGTATCACCTCTGTCTTTTCAGATTTAACATCTTAAGATACGCAAAGAATAAACAGTGACTCAATCATTTTTGGTTGAAATCCACGGACATTTCCTTTCTAGACTCTGTCCTGTTTTAATTTTGGTTACTAGAAAAGAAGGTTAAAAACCAATTATGAGTGGGAAAAACAAAGTCAAAGGAGAAGCAATAAAAAAGAAGAAAAAGGCAGTAACGTTAAGAAGTGGTGTCCTTTGAACAGGTGACAGAGATAGCAACTCTTCAAACAAGATAGGAAATTTTATTTACAACAGACATGGGCTAAGTTACAAGTATTATAAAAATAAGAGTTTATTCAGGAATTAAAGGTGAAATAGTACCCTGCATCGTGTCCCCGAATTACCAGGTTAATATTGGGGGAGGGATGGAAAAATGGCAGCAAAGCATAACATGGGAATGATGTGAAAGAAGGGATGAAAAACCTTCCATTTCCTTTGATTCTGGCTATCACTTCCAAAAACAGCACATAATTCCATACGGAGCCTTTTCCATTTGGTGACTTTGGGACAATCCTTTCTTGTTGCTTTTACCCAAATGATTTCCAAAAAATCACTGACTTTGTTTTCATTTTCCATTTTTACTTTATACTTTAACAAGTCATCAAATGATTTAATGATTTCCTTTTCTCCTCTAAATAGATGCCCCGTAGAAAGAGAAAAATTATTCTAAAGTCTTAGTCAACAAAGCCATAGCTCTTTACCACACTCATACTCACTACAGCCTTCTTGTCGACACCACCATATTCCCATCTCCTCCCAATCATCCTTAAAATCATCAGCCCACATTTTGTTTTAATATTACCATGTTGGTACTGCACAGACATGCTTAGACTCCACAGGAGAAACAAACATATTTGTAAGGACTTCCATTCAAAATATTAGGCAAAAAAAAAAAAAAAATTTAAATGAGCAGAAAGTAACATCCCACCAATAGATAACAGAAATGAATTATTCAAAACTGTGTACAAACACTGAAGTCATAATGAATAGGAGTCATGCTATAAGGAACCTTACTGTGAAAAGCTGGTATTTACACAGTAATTGGGAGCAAAACAAAACAAAATAAAAGATTTCCACATAAAGGAAATCTTATCCATTGCTTTTCATAACTCAATCAAAACTCCCCATTGTGGCACTCCCAAAGTACAAACTCTTGATTTCCATAAGGAGAAAAAGTAAAGAACAACATAAAAATGTCCCAAGATTCTTAGAGAAGAAATTCATGCAGAACATCAAATGTTACTCAACATTTTCAAGTAACCATGATATGTCAAACAGACCACATGATGCAAGTACATTTAAATATAAGTTTCTATTTCTGTTTTAAAATAAAAAGATCAGAACTCTGAATCTGGAAAAGCAAAATCTCTTGCAGGTTTAGAAAGCATATACAAAACCTGGCAAAAGAAAACACTATTCACTGCCACCATCTGCTTTCTGGCACATTGAGGAAACTTTTACTAACAGCAACATTTTCTTACATTAGAAAATCCACTAATTAGTTTTGTTGTAATAAGAAAAATAACCTTTGCATGGAAGGCAGATTGCCAGCTTGCTTTTTTGTTGTTGTTGGCTGTACCTTACACTAGGCCTGTAACATTTCCAGGTAAAGTTAACCTCTGAGTTCTCTGTACTAGAGGACATTATTATTCCCCTGTTTAGTCTAAAGTCAGTACAGATGCTCCTCAACTTACAATGGAACTACGTCCTGATAAACCTATTATAAGTTGATAATACCTTCAGTTGAAAATGCATTTAATACGTCTACCCTACCAAACATCATAGCTGAGCCTAGCCTACTTTAAATGTGCTCTGAACACTTACATTAGCCTACAGTGGGCAAAATCATCTAATACGAAACCTATTTTATAATAAAGTGCTGAATATCTCATGTAATTTATTGAACACTGTACTGAAAGTGAAAAACAAAATGACTATGTGGATACCCGAAGTACAATCTTTATGGAACTTGTACTGCTTCCGCACCGTCGTAAAATAGAAAAATCTCAAGTCAAACCATCTTAAGTCACGGGCCATATGTATTCAGAAATGTGAGTGCAACAGAGAGAAAAAGCTTGAAGGTATTTGGCTTGACATCCCCCCCCCAAAAGAACATCAAGTTCAGAATCAGGAAACCTGGGATCTAGAATCAATTGTTAGTTTGGTAAACCTGGGTCTGTCTTACCTTATCTTTAAGGCCACTAAACAAAGTGAGCTCTAGATTCCCCCAAATTCCTAAATTCTTTCAGTCCAAATAATTTTTTCCCTAAGAATTGTATGTCCTAAGAAACGAATGATTGCAAAAGAGTAAATGGAGCTTCCAATGTCACTGATAAATCTGAAATAATTTTGAAAATTGTGCCATAGATACACTGATTAAGATATCACAAATCATTTAACAACCAAGGAATGGAAACTACTAAAATGCCTCGGTAATATACTCCAACTAATCATTTAGTCAGCATATCATTCCACAAATAAAACCCACAAGTGTTTACTGAGCACATACCGTGTGCTGAGCTCCGCTGGTGAGCACTGGAGATGGAAGTAATGCTCAAAAGTCTCACAAAGCTCTGCTTTCACCGAGTCTAGATCACAGAAAGCTTGCAATCCAGGGTGTTTATATCCACTCTTTGATGAACCATCCACCAACTGCAAACTACCATGCTGCATGGAACACAACAGCAACAGTCCCTAGTGCTCACCACACTTAAAAGTCTGCTTGAAAGTTCCTTGAGCAAATAAAACAAATGGGCACAAATAATATTTTCTGAAAAATTATATGGAAAATGGATGTCCTGTCCTTAGAAACAAAGCAGAGCCCTGAGGCAATGGCTATGAAAGTCTGGACCATAGCCTTTCCAACAAAGATGTCTGAGACCTAAATTGCTCAAGTGGACCCTCTGCCTTCAGTGAATAAATTCACTAATTCAAAAACTCACCTTTGCATTCTCTTGATTTTTTTTCCCTTAGGCTTGAACTTGGCTAAATTCAAACACAAAACTGCAACATGGGATCAGCTATTGCAAACTCAAAAGTCCCTCTGCCTAAGGAATGAGTGATGGACTATTGCAAAGTTTAATTACCCCATTGGTATTGCAAAAACAAGCCCATTCAACTCTTCTCAACTGTATGGCAACAATATGTTAATATATTCACTTATTACTAGAACAAGTGTCCACTCGGTTTATTAACTCTTAATTGTCATTAAAATACATTAATTAAAACTGTAACAGTTTCCCCAATGCTTTCTACCAAATATTGGAAGATTTTGGTCAAATGATATAGCTCTGGCTTATCTTTTACACTATTTACACCAATACCCTCTTTAGGCACCGAATAATTACATTCTTTCCTGATCCCCGTTAATCACATTTGTACAATACAGATCTCTGTCCTGAATTGAGAAGCCATCCAGTGTAGAAGAAAAAGTCAGAATCTTTTCCCTTCTTCTTGGCAAAACTAATCACTCCTTCCCCTGGCTCCCTACACCCTAGTTACTGAGAATGGGGCTCTGCTCCTGTTTCATTTCTGCATGTGTATGAATCCCCATCTGCCTTCCCAACAAGTGGCAAGCCCTGGGGGGCACATAGCCCCTACTTGCCTACAGGAAGTGCTTGTACATAGTGAATGCTCAATAAGTGAGCCTTGAATAGAGGTACAGAGAAGGGAAGGACCGTCTGGGAAAGATTTTAAAGGAAAGGCTATCTTAGAGATGGCTTATGGACTTTTCTATCTCCTAGCAGAAACAAAGTCCCGTTAGGAAAAAAGCTAGATTTTTCCATTAAGGCTAAAATTCCTAAAATGGCTACATATAAAAGGGCAACTTTCTTTTCTTTATCAGAGGTGGGCAAATGTCTCAACTAGTGCTCACAATAATCCTATTAGATAATATAATATTTAAAAGATAAGTGAACAAAAATTGAAATCTAAAAGGGAAGTGGATCACTGAAATCCAGAGATGATTTTGACAATTCTTTGCAAAATTTTTAGGGACCAAGAGTCTTTAAAACCATTTCCTGTCATTTGTAGTAGAAAAAGTAAATTAAGTTTATAGTCAAGTTCTGTTTAATGTGAATTATTTTAGAGCCTTACTATAGAAAATTCCTATAGTAAGTGATGCTGCACTTCTGCATTTATGGTTTCATAATTATTGAATACCCCTTGATATTATAAGAGAGGAAGAACACATTAGTAAACGTGTGGAGGAGTGATACAACCATGTTTGGACTAGTGGATCTATAAGGCTGTGATGAGTCGATGCTAAGAGAACAGCAACAAAAATAAGGACATCAGAAGTCACATCCAGAGGACTAAAAAGAAGATATGAATAATTCCTTTTGCTTTTCATTCTAGCATGCATTTAAGAAGATGGATTTTGAAACTGTGTTGAAAATGTCAGCTTGGTAACCAACTCCAACATTTGGCCTGTTTGCCCCACCCTGTTTCACCCAACTGAACTGCCTTCACGTAGACACAATCACAGCTACCCTTAAATTCTTTTTTTTTTTTTTAAGCCTGATCTGAAGTTGATAATGTTGGTTCTAAAATTAGTCAAAAATTCTGGAAATGGCTTATTTTTTATATATCCACATTTTATTGGATGCTGTTTATTAACAGACTACAGGTACATTTAGAATATCCATGAAGTCATGTGATTTGGTACAGATAATAAAAGAATACAGTACATACTTTCAAGGCAGGTAAGTACATATGATAAAGGATAATGAACTAAGAATCAAGATTAAGGAAATAGTATTCAGATCACACGAGAGAGGGAAAAAGCTTCACTTAGGAGCTAAGTGAAAAATAGACAATTCATAACCTGAGACAATTTTCTGCCTCTGCACTAACATGTTTATGCTGCTGCAGAAATTGATCATTAGTTAGCTAACCTGAGGCAGCACAGACAGACAAATTTCTGTCACATTCCCTCAACCTATTCTTCCCTCAACTCTCTGGGTAATTGAGGTAAAATTCAGCTAAGGATATTGGGTTTCCCTCTGGCTGAATAAAGGAACTGACCTTGAAAAATATTAATGAAAAGAAACTAATTATTTGCAAATTTGCTAAAATAGGTGGACTGTAATAAAAACAACTGGTAGTGTTTTTAATTACAACACCTGACTGCAGCCCTAAAGTTGGAAAGTTTTAATTTATTTACAACATTTATAAAAATGGTGCCTTTTTCTCTCAAACCTTGCAGTTTTCTCCCCAGGCCAGGATAAGCATACACGTACACAGTCACACACGGCACACAAATTCCAATTGTTAACCCTCCTTTTTCTGTATTTCCCTTTTGACCAAAAAATAAAGAAAACAACAAAATAAAAGTAGAACCTGGGTTCACAGAACTCTTACTTTCTGATTTGAATTGAACAACACTTAGGGACCAAATGATACATTAGGGGTGTGTGTGTGTATATATATATATATGGCTAGAAATACTTCCTACTGAGCCTACATTTGGTCTACCTGAGGGCAGACTGGCAGCAGCCACATCGGTTGATGTGGCAAGCTTAAACCCCAAATTAAAAATCAACTACTGAAAGATTTGTATTATACAACAAAGTACCAAAGTTTCTATTTCTGTGATAACAGAAATTACATGACAGCAAGAAGCCTATGATCCCATGTGAGGTGCCAAGAAAAAAGACATATCTTTTCTACTCTCTCCAGCAATTGGCAGTTGGTTCCAAGGTGACTAAAGATCAAAACCTTCCACCAAAAGCAAAAACTTAGGTCTATTTTCACCATGGAATATAATAAAAATCTACTCTCAAAAGGTCTCAGGTCTCCTAAAGTAGCATACTTTTAATATGACCACACTTCAAACGGCATACCCAGTACAATAAGATTTGAAATACATATGGCATGTCTCCTTGGTCTGTTTTCTTTATTATACACGTGATTTCATCTTGCTAAACTCAGACTTTTGCCCCATTTTAGAAGGTCAGGAGAATGTAATGCATAATGCAAAAGTATTTCAAGCAAATCATATGGTCTCTGTACTTGATAATTGTTCATGGTTTTATACCAAAAGAATCACTGCATATTGAAGATTAAACATTTTTTAAATGCTAGAACACCGAGTCTTCCTTTCAAACAATTCAAAAGCAAGGAGCGTATCGCTGACACAGCAACACTGCGGTCTCCAAGAGACTGTGGGAAATGTCAAATTTATGGTCCTGGGGGTGATTGGTGGATGGTTTTGTGGTGTGTATGGTGTTTTGTTTTGTTTCGTGTGTGCTTTCTCTTTTCTTTTTTGAGCCTCTGACAGAAACAGAGCTCTACAAACTTTCTGGCGACCTCCCAGGAAAACAGAAGGAAGCGGTATCCTGTACTTCCCCTGGGATCTAATGAAATATACAGCCTCTGGGCTTCTTTCAATTTGGACTTTCAGATTGCTAAGCCAGTGAAAAGGGGATCCTAGCTGTCACAAACGTCACATGGTCAGGGTCACCTGCTGCTCAGGGGTTCTCATGCCAGTTGTTGACATAATAAGCACCCCTTACACTTTAATTACAATTCACAGTGTGCAAACTATGCAATCTGCTTTAAGGCAGACTGTCTTTTAAATCAACACTAAAATTCTATTACTAATATGGCAACGAAATGTAGTAGAAGAAGGGTGTGTCCCCATGACTAGCTATATGCAGATATCTGCCATTTGGGGAAGAGATGAGCAGCATTTGCCAAAATATAAAATGGGGTTGCTGCCCCTAATTTTGGGAGTTGATACTTTAATAACTCTGCTCTGAGACTTCTTATGAGTGGGCCACAAAAATGCAATACAATATGCTTTATGTGTACCATTTTTACATGTGTATAACTACTATGTATTTTTTTCACATAGAGTCTTAGCTATTCTGTATACTATCTTGCCTATCCAACAGGAGGACTGTTCAATTGTTAAAGGACAGGGAATTCCTACTTCCCCATATCTTCTCCTTTAAACCAAGAGCAGTGCTAGAGATGTTTAACACATGCTTTTAGAGTTATGTTGATGCTCTATCATTTACTGGATCCTTATATTTTGCTAACTACAGACCTATATTCTTGCAATCAAAACATGAAAGGTCATTTTAAAACAGAACCCATTTAAAATAATGTGACAATGCAGGGAGCTGTTTAAAAAGTGCTAACACATAATTATAGTCTACAGTTTTCTCCAAAAACAACAGTGGAAATTAGTTACAATTCTGTTACAGAGAACTACTATAAACTTAGGTGGGCTAACCTTTGTATGAACCATCCCAGCACGCTGGGAATTGCAATCTCATTTTCAGTGCCACAAATGACGTAAGAGGGAACACATGAAATAAACCCATTCAAAGTACTTTTATGTTTATAAAGTCTTATTCAAATACCTTTGTTGAACTTCAGGTATACCTCATTGTAAAACAACACCACCAATACCACCACCACCACCACCAGCAACAACAAAACAAATAGTCAAACAAAGTAGAAGAAATCCAAACTTACAAAAGTAGTAAGTATTGGTAGATTTTTTAAAAATAATGGCTATACTTGCTTTAATGAAAGAGGTACCTGAATGACAAATGCCATCAAGACAGGTCAAATTAGCCAACAATAATTCACTGCTTTTTTTTAATGCCAGACAATGGCAGATACCAAGACAAACAACAACAAAAGACAAAACAGCATTTTATTTAGATATGGTTATTCTAACACCAGTAGATGCTTCTTCCCTTCAAAAATAGCAGTTTCTTTGGGCAAACTTTTAGTCCTTTAGCTACTGGGGTTTTTCTTCACAAAGAAAGACACAGAGAAATTTTATTCTGTCTCTTATTTGAATACTTTGAGTCCTCTCCTGGCTCTATGCCACCCCAGCGAGACCACTTGACCTCCAATTGTATAACAGTTCGGCCATCCCCAGGAGACAGAAGGGGCTATGAGAAGCTCAAGTTTACCATGGGCCACAGCATTAATCCACTCCAAAGCCTAGGACTTGTGCTCCAATTTTGGTACAATAATTTGTACCATCTTCTCCAACCCAGGTAAGCTCCACCTTAAGTGCTACTCCTGTAACTATATTTGGTCAAGTACCCTGGCTCATGTGGAACTGGAGACACATGGTTTTCCCTGCCTCCCAAGGACAAAATTCTGGCACTGTGACCCAGGTTAGCACCTTGAGCCCTGCGACTGACAGAATTCTCTGATGCTAACCACCTGCCTGGATTACTGTTACCTGCCTGTGTACCCTATTTGTTGGGTTCTGACAAATTTTTGAGACATTTGCCTTCTGCCAGTTAGACTTCCATGTTGTGTACCACTACACCAAGTTACTAGCCAATGTTTATATTCAGACCATGTGGAACCTCTTCCGGCTGGACTGAACCTTTTAATGGAACTTCAAAACTAGACCAATCTCAGAACATGCACCCGCACATGATAATTTCAGGTCCTGGCCCTTTATATATCTCACATCTCTAGATATAAATCCCATCTGCCAATTCCCTTTTCTTTCTCTTGGTAGGAAGGAAACAAAACATCTCTAAAACTCTGAAAAGAATATGAACAAGAAATAGAGTAGAAGCTCTCTTATTCCATAGCGTTGGAGCCAGTAGTTGATTGGTTACTTTGAAAAACTGGATAAAGAATCTAATTTTTTAATGAGACATATACAACTTAAATGTTTTAACTTTAAACACATCTATGTACATTCCTTGGCCAATCTTTTTATGCAGAGACAAGAAGTTAACTTTAATAATAAGTCTGTTAATTGGAGTTCTACAGCATCTTTTTAAAATAAACCATACCTATAATGCATCATATAAGATTTCCAGTTCCATTTGTTTATACAGTGCTAGGTTGTGCTGGTAGGTAGCTATTGGCTATGAGCATTCAACATAGGCATCAGTTAGTATACTACAAAGCAAATAAAAAGTCTTAGTTATCTTGCAAGCTAGTTAATACAGAGCTCCTACTATGATGTTCTAATTCAAATAGTCATTGAGTGGGTATTATGAGTAGGAATTGATGCTGAATAGTACAATACAATGTTGAAAAAGACATCTTTCCCAACACTCTGGCACAATTCTAATTTCTAATAATATCAAGAAATAATTAGAAATAATTATAAGAACTTCTCTTTGGAGTTACTATATTTTAAACAGTAATTGAATTGATACTTGTAGCCACCTACTATAGGAGGTTTAATATTTAAGTTGATCCAAATGTATTCAACGAACAAGAAAAATAATTGGACAGTTTATCTCCTAATACAGTATTTTCAAATTCTAAACATTATTAGTATATTTTTTATTTTGTACCATCAGAATATCATTACTTCTGTTTTCATTGAAATATGTGATTGGTGAAGCATTTTTTAAGATTAGAGACATTGTATTAATCAAAAAATTAATTCCTCTTTTAACATCATTTGGTTTGACAATTGAAACAATCACATAAATATTAAATAGTAGTCACGGTGCCTCATTTTATGATTCTCAGGTTAATATAACTACCACTTTTCATGTGATTGTACTGAAGATCAATCTTTTGGCAATAAAAAGCCTTAATCAAAAATTTCTGCTTTTTATCAGTTTCCTTATTATCATCTTCAAAATAAGTGTATTACATAATTGTGTATATATATATGACAATAATGATGGTAATAGTAACAGCCAGCATTTACTGACTGTCTAGAAATCATAACAATGGCCAGTTCTGTGACCTAAGTGATTTACATGTAAGTAACTTTCCCAGCAACTTTTGCAAAGTATAAAATATCATTATCTCCATTTCAGGGCGAGGAAACTGAGACAGTACTAAGAGAAAAAGCAGGAACTCAAAAACAGATTGACTCCAAACTTAGGTTTTCCCACTTCAACAAGTTCTCTGTGTGGGTGTGTGTGTGTCTGTCTGTGTGTGTGTGTATATACATATATATAAAGAGATCACAGACTTTCCAGTGAAATTTTTATTTGTACAGATGCGTGTACATGTAGGCATGCGCACTCATACACACAAACACACACATACACTTCAGTTAAATCAATTTCATATGCAAAAGAAAAGTGAGCCAGGGCTGAGTTATTAAAAGAAGGCTTTGAAGCAAGGAGCGATGATGTGTGAAAGACATACCACAAAAGTTTATTTAAACAAAGAACAAGCACAGAGGGATGGAACAAAAGTGAAAATAAGGGAAATAAAAGATCTCTGTCTTTTTTCTGTGAGTATGGATTTCGCATACATAGGAAAGACAGTAAAAAAGATATGTCTGGAATTTATGGAATATCCAAAGGTAAAATCAGTTTAACTAAGCTGGGGCTCAGATGACCCAAACCCACACTGATTTTCAATGAAGTTTTTCTGTGTTAAACACAATTATATTATCCTGTAGTAAGATCCTTAATATTAAGCATAATTCCTTACTTCTAAGAAACAATTTCAAGCCAAGATTTAAAAAATATTCTACAGTATCTTTTTCTACAGCATGCTATGAAAGCAAAATCTTCAACTTGGCTTCAGAAAAGAGATAGAGGGCTTTTTTACTTTTTATTCATAATGCTCTGCAGAACCTTTCAACATCCCAGTGTACATTTCAACAGGCATTAAACCAGCCTATGGTTTCCTCACAATTTAAATTTTTGTCTGGTCATCTTAATTAAAAGTGAAAAATTCAGCCACTCATATAAAATTGATATTCATGACACACATCATCCAGATTATATGGAACTGACATGGTACTTGTAGAAATAAACATTCTCTTTTTAGCAAAACCAAAAGCAATGTTTAAATTGTTCTTGGGAAGCAGAAATAAAAACAGTGGTCAAAAAGTTGCAAAGGAGAAAGGTCTTCTAGTCTGAAGTTAAAAATAATTTTGCTTGCATTTAAACAGACATTATAAAAGTCGTATAGATACTCCATGCTTACAGAAGGCATTATTGCCTTTGAATATAAATGAAAGCACATTTCTAGCACTTATATTATTACAAATGTTGAAAATGGCCTCCAGAAGCTTTCAGAAATGTACTTTGTCTTGTTTCCAAAGAGGCAATCCAATTAAAATGATCATGATCAGCATTGAGGACTAGGACAAGGATGGGATGCTGCTTGCATCCAGCATCTTATAGATACTATGGGGAAAAAAAAATCTATGGAAAATAGATTTGAAACTTCCATATGCTTTCTGTGTACTTGTACTAACCAATCTGCGTAATTTATAGATATTTTCCTAGAAAAGAAGTTATATGGTTTTTTCCTGCCTTTTCCAGAAAGTATCCATCCATGATGAGTCCAACCTATACTGTGCTTGCTTCCTTGATTTCACTCTTTCACTAGTGTATCCTGCGTGCTCAAACTGTCAGCAGGAACATGATAATGAATATTATCATTTTTGATACATTCCCTCCACCTCCTCCAGTCACAACTCCCCCATCCAATAGCAAATACCTGTGGTTAAGCATACAGAAGACACTTAATAAATGTGTTGGCTGAATTCATTTTCTTACAGTAGGATTATTTCACTGTTTTTCCTAACTGTAATAATTGGTTAGTAAACCTTTTGGCTTATGAAAATACTTCCTTCTGCAAAAAAGGTATCAGTTTATAACGTTCTTATGTTTTAAATTTTTTCCTCACTTAATTCCACAAATTTAATTCTTGGGGCTATTTTTTATCAATAAATATTTATTAAGCATCTTTTATAAACTGGGTTTTTAGTAGTTTATACTATAAATATTACTGAAATTATAAAATAAAAATATATTGTTTTATATCTTTCAGGATGTATGTCATATAAAAGATGGATGCCTTCCTTTAAAGATATTTGAATGGATCACACCATGATTACTTACTTTTCTCTCACAAGTTAGATAAATAATTAAAAAGATATATATGGATTGGTTGCATACTTAAGAGTGAGAACCAATTAAAACAAAATTGTATGTATGCTCTTCTAATAATGTATCACTTCAGGGACCATGAGATGCTACCTTTATATTTGTAAAATCACTAAGGTCAGATTAGAGCCTAATGCTATTTCTCCAAGAACATTCAGAAATGAGTGTGCACAGAGGTCTGTGGAATTGGGGAGAGGGGATTTAATTGGCACTTTTTAAGTTACTAATATCTTCATAATTAAGTGCTTTAAAAGTTTCTTCTAATAGTCCAGAAACGGTCATTGAATGTTTATTTAGCATGCCTAAAGTGGGAGTCTAATGTTTAAGTTGGTATTTAATTAGGACTGCACTATGGGAATCTTCCACCAAAAAACCAAACCAAACCAAAACAAAACAAAACAAAAAACCACCAAAAAAAACATTTTGTGATTGGCTTTAAATAAACACTTAAATCTCTTCATTATTTGTCTCAGAGCTCTCCTATGCAACTTTACAGCAGGCAGCAGCTATGCTTCAACCAAAAGAACACAGAGCCTTAGGAAGATGCCACTATTAGAAAAGCAAAAGATTCTAAGGAAAGGTGCCTACTTGTAATTTAGTTCCTTAGGCTGATTCAAGTTTGGGGATTCCAGATAGCCTGAAACCTTTCCTCTCAAGGCTGTGATTTAATATTAGGGAGCTGTCTGATCTATGCATCAAGAAGTTTTGTGCATGACGTTTTCTAAAATCCATCTCACTCAAGTCATTTTTAGTTAAAAGTACCATCTTGCATTATTGTGCACACAGATCATATCGTACTCTCAATGTTACATATTTTACTTCAATTTCCCTTGAATCCATCTGCCCGCTGTTACGGTTACTTGTGCACAGGTTTGCCTTTCCAGCTGGAGGGAGAGCCAGTTGAGGTCAGGCCTTTATTTTTCCCTGCACCTTGCTCAGTGGTTGACCCTGAAGGGCTTGGTAAATGCTGGCTGAATAAGATTTTTCAGAACTTCCTCAGACCAGTGTTTGCTTACCACCCCAAATACATACAAGAAATATTTCAAACTCTTGAAGAGGAAATTTAGTCCTTTAAGGGTTCAGAAATGATGAAAGATACCATTCTCACCAAAAAAACAAAAAGTTCAAAACCAGGAAACACTTAATAAAGGAGGTCAGGAGGATACTTATTCTCTCATTTAATAAATATAGGAAAGTACTCAGGATCATGTTGGCAGTAGACTGTTCCTGGCCCTGAGATGAATACCCCTCTTCCAAGCTAAAACCATTACCCAGCTGTGAAATAGTGATGGCTGCAAGGAATCCAATGGTGGCAGCAGAGTCAACTCAAAGGCCCTGCATGTGTCGGCACTGAACCGATACTCCAGTGAAACAGCAGCGTTGACCAGATGTACATGACGGCCCGAGGGCACCCCTCTCACCTCACTCCCTCGCCCACGATGCTGCTTTCTTCCCCCACCCATTAAGGGTGGCATCGAGAGCGATTACTGCATGCCCCCAATGGCATGTGCCAGGCAGGCAGCTGTAACACCTGTCACAAAGTCTGCATGACATTAACAAGGACCCAGAAAGTAGCTTTAATGAGCAGCCCCTGCAACAGACAGAGCCTAGTATGGTGTGGTATATTTTGTGACAGCTCCGAAGATGTCGCTGGCTGTACCTAGGACTGGGCTAAACATGTACATTCTAAAAGGCCAGTTCTTCAGAGTGCCACCTCCTATCTGCGGATGACGAGGGAAGGTCTGTAAAGTGCACACTTCATTCAGTGTCAGCTCAACATTTTGTCCATCTGGAAATATTTATCAGTGTCATTTAGGTGATGAACTTAAGGTGTGTCTTGACACTCTTTTTGTGGTGGACCTGTAACTTCGGAAGCTGTAAGCTCCTTGAAGCCACAGAGCATGCTCATTTAGCTCTCTCCAGTGCCCAAAAGCCAAGGGCACAGCAGACGGATGGATGGACAGATGGATGGATGGATGGATGGATGGACGGATGGATGGACAGATGAAGTATGAAAATTACTTAATACAGTAAAAACTTAACTATACTGAGACAAACAGTCAAAAATGTAAAATGGTTAACAGACCGAAAGAGACACCTCATTTTGGTTAACGGTCAACATGTATAGGCAAAGGGAATGATTTCAGGATTTTGAACACCTAAGACGCTGGCCAATAAAAATAGTCATGTGAAATACTTACTCAACTTAACAAAATCATTGATACACTAAGCTACTGAGGCTACAAATGCAGAAGTCCAGATGAACCAATTCATGTAAAGAGCCCAGCACACGATGTCTAAGAGTAAGTACTCAGTACCCAGTTACAATAATTATACTTCTAATTATGATGATTAGTAAGGGAAGTTAGGCTAGTGATTTCTAACGTGTTCTTCATGGATCAGTTATCCCATCTTCAAAAAGGAAATAATGGACAGCAACACAAAGACAGTTACTTCAGATATTTTTAAGAGTCTGATAGGTTGTTTTGGTCTAATACCCTCATTTTTCAGAAAAGGACACTGATACTCCCAAAAGATTAATATACTTGTATCTGAAGTCATAAAACCAGTTGAAAGCCAAGTAACTTAAGTGATTCTGTTTCTCTTTTTGCCTAAAGAGAGCAATAATACCTAGCTCCTATCAACTCACACTGTCATAATTAAAGAAGTATCTAAGAGCCTTATTTTAAGTATTTGGCATAAAGGTTTAGTATAAATCCAGATAACATTACTCCTTCAAAATAATATAGATGAAGATATCCACTATTAATACCACTACTAAAACAACAATCATTACTACTACTATATTTATGTCTTTCTGAATTCTGAGAGATCCTGGAAATATTAATACTTGTAAAGAGGTTCCAGTTTCTCATTTTAAACAGCATTATTATTAGATCTTCACAACAGGATAATTATATTTAAATACTAAGTAGCTCATGATTCATACCTTCCAAAATAAAACAGTTCACTTCCAAATGCAAAGTCTGTCTTCACATTGTGGACATATGAAGCAGCCAGTAGAAAAACTGTAGTTTTTAATTAGATGTACCAGGTTTAGTTATTTTGATTCTTCGGAGTTCACACAGGGTTTACAGGACTTCACTCAGGTTATGCGGTTCAGATGAGGCTCCTAGTGAGCTTCACCTGGAACTTTTCACATGGTTTGAGCATTAACCAGGGATTGAATGGTTTACAGATCATCCAAAAGAATTTTTGTCTTGGAATCTTGCTGTGAACGCTAAGTATTTAAATTCCAAATGAATTTATATCACAGAGTGACTACATGTTTTCAGTAACTGTTTCTATTTTCTTATTTTTGCTATTTTAAATGGAAGCCATGAAGTAGATACATAGGAGAATTTGATAATCCAAACTTTAAGGAAATAAAAAGAAATAAAAACTTAAACATCTTGATATTTAAATAATATTTTACAGTTTAGAAAGGGCTTTCTCATACATTAACTTACTGAATGTTAACCACTGACCTTTGTAGGATATGATCAGATCAATAGTTATCCTAATATTATCTTAGACTCTTCACCTATGTAATTATATGTTTTCTAACTGAAATATTTATGAGGCATAATAATCAATTATTAATAGCATTTATATTGTAAACAAAGTGTTAAAGCTATTTTTATAGCATTTTTTCCCCCTGAAGAACAAAAGCCTGGGCTATAATATATGGAAAATATTTTGGCGCCTACAGTTAGGACTTTGAACTTTGAAAAATTTACTTTATATCTATGGAAATGTTTTCAGGGTATGTTATAATGAAGTTTTACTGTGTGTACCATGTTTAAAGTGTTAACGAATGGACTCTTACAAAACAAAAACTATACCCCTCAATATAATTCTGCATATACAGTTTAATTAGATTTTAGGATCATATCATAACTTTAGTTAAGAAAAAGCCATCTAAATTGCTGGGTTCAAAGTCAGCAAATATCCAATGACATGCTCTTCATATTATTAATAATATGTGAAATGCCATTTCTGCTTACATTTTGAGGACTCAAATTTACACCAGCCATCTTTCTATATGTAATGTATATTTGAGTTGGAAGAAGCTAGCAAGAGGACATTTAGTCCAATTTATTTCAACCTATTGAAAGTATTTAATGAAGAAAAAAGTGTTTAAATCTCTAATATATCTCAGACAATGGACCAACAATTCATATCTCTCAGTCTACTTATGGTTGACAATTTAAATCTAGACAGATAGAAATAAAATTTTAGGATAATTTCTTGAAGTCTATTAGGTGTATATAGAAAATGCATTTATGTGAAGCAAAAATATTATGGCACTTAAAAGGAAGAAGATGGTACTCTTTTGTTTGAGGAAAAATTCAAGATTTGGGCCTATAGCCAGAACTCATTAATAATCTAGGGTTTTTAAACAATCAATTATGAAAATCACAAAACACTGTCACATTATTTGAATGCTACTTGAAAGTAAATAATACCTACTCTTCTGAGAATTTCTGACCCAAATCCAGGTGATTATAGTGTACTAGATTATCTAAGTCCATCCTTTTATTTATAATTCATAACTGTAAAATTAAACCCACATATTCATTCAAGGTACACAACAGCTAACCCCCTAGCCCTTCAGTTTCACTACACACTGCCTCTCTCACCTATCCTGGCAGACCCAGGCCTCTGGCTGTGAAGAAAACCACAATGTGGGGAGGAAAGCCTACAAAAGAATGAAAACAGAAAGTGTCTAAGGCCTTGGCAGAAGGACACTAAATAAAATAGAGAGTGGTGACTCATTTTGGCAGTGAATCCACCTCAACCCCTTCAAAGCCTTTGGCAACAGTCCTCAGAGGAGACCCCAGCCTTTTGCCAAGCCACAAAACACCACAATTATTATCGCAGCAGTCATCAACAAAACAGATTTTGTAAACTGACTTGTTGGCACATAGATTAAAGAAGCTATAAAAAGGAATAACAGCTGTTTGGGTTGCCCTATGCAGAAAGCTACTATATAGAAAGTAAATTTTATATTTCTATACATACTTGGGTAGACACAAGCATACACATACACCCCATGTACTAATTATACATGTATGCTATGTAGAAAAACCTAAAATGCTAAACACACCACTACATAAATTCAAAACACAAACAACTCCTTTAAAGTAAAATACTCACTTTGGAAGGACTAATAGAAAAACTTCCTGAAGAAAAGATTCTGTAATTCACTAATCTAAAACATGGACTGTGTCTACAGTGGTAAAATGAATATAGCATCTCTTAAAATACCAAAAAATACTGTGCTTCTTATATAAGCAAGAATGCTGATGAATTCTTTGGGAAATTGCAAAAATATGTCTTACCCTACCTATCTGAACATTGCCTGATTGGCATTTTGTACTATAAAATGTAGAATGCTCTCATGATCCAGGCAATTTGAAAAAATTCTACTTGCTTACATAGTCACGGATATAATCTCTTAAGAATAAAGTAAAAATTGCATATTTTTAAATTTTACCTTTGCTACAACAAAATTATTCACCTGGATAAATCATCAATGAATATGTAATAGAAGAAAAACAGAAAAAATTACCAAGTAATAATCAGTACTACATATACATTCCTAATTTGAAGATTTAAAATATAGTATGATTCATTATAATGAGGTATGGATTCTTCATTTTTAATTTAAAAAGAAAGATTTTATTCAGGTTCCTTGTCACTAACGATATGTAAGAAGTAGCAAGACATACTTTTAATTAAACTATTTTACACTGGTAATAAAACATTACAAATATACTTGGTAAATATGTATTAAGGGATTTGCTATGCAACTTGCATATCACACATTTGCCTAGCTAACCTCTAAATGCCTTCATAATACTACGTTGAAATTTCCAGAACTGAAGCATCTTAATGAGCATTGATCTTTTACATTGAAGGATACAGAGTTCAAATTTCAGGGCAGTCAATAACATTTGGTTTCACCTATTGAAAAATTAGGCCTTGGTTGACAATTGCTTACTATGAGAGAAAAGACTAGAAACGAACATACAAGCTTAGACCGCTACTAACACTGCTGACTAAACAGCAACAGAAAAATCAGTAAGAAAGGACTGAAGAGTCACATTTCTCAGCTTCCTCCTCTGACAGAGTATATCACAGCATATACATGCCACTAAGGGTTCCATGACTGAACAAATCCTAAGCTGCAGATTTCCAAAAGCTCAAACCGTATAAACTGCATCACTCTACTATTAACACTAGCTGATTCCATTACTGGTTGACATAAAAACAAAGCAAAACACCACCACCTCAGACCACCAGCTTTTTTGAGTATTAAATTTTAAGTATTTTAAGTATTAAAGAAAATGCTATATTGCTTAAAAGCAATCTTTGGGAATTCAGGTCTCAATCAAAATATAAAACCTAGTCCATAGCTGATATTAAACAGAAGACCTATTTAAGGAATTCATTGACTGAACTAACTGCCTGGGGAAGTTAATTCATATGTATATTTTTTAAAGTAGCACACAGAAAAATTTCAACAAGTTGTAGAAATAAATTCACTATTAAGTCATTCTTCATAACACTACGAACCCTACAGTTTTTCAACTTAGTTCAGTATTATTTATACCATTAACCAAATCATGGAGTAAAAACTTCACAGGGCTCAAATAAAATCCTTTTTTCCAGGTTTTTTTTTTTTTTCTAAGGTTCAAACTATTTTCCCTTATTATCATTTCCTCAGCTTGTTCTATCTACCTTGGAATCCAAGCACATTATGCAGCCAGCACAATGAACCAACATGCCAGCAGAAGTAGTATGCTCCACCTATCCAAGAATTTTAAAAGCATCCAAGCACACACACACTGTCTCCTGTGTAGCCTGGAGATCCCTATTGAGCTCATGCCAAGTGTCTGAAAAGTTGGACCCTGCATCCGGTATTTACACTAAGCTAAAATTCTAATCAGCACTAACAGCAGTATGTTTTAATTCACCCTTATGATTTTATTTCAATCTGCTAAGTACCACAACTGCCAGAAAGCAATTGCTATAAACTTAAGTAAACAAATGCAAAACTAAAATAAATCTTAAACCTGTTGTATATAAAGTTTGTGCCACTTTAGGCAAGCAGTACAAAAAGGCACAGCCCGAAGTCTTAGTTAACGCTCTTCGATCTCATTTAGAAAGCTTTTTGACAGTATTGCCTTGTCTAGTCTTTTTTTCCTCCTTTCTAAAGAATTATTTGGTGCATATTAGATAAGATAGAGAAAATGGCCATGTTATTTTACAGTGGTTTTTCACCTCATGTATTCCCCCGAATAGTCTTCTGCCAAGCATGTGAAACAAGTAGTGCGCGGTGACTACTTGAAGCTCTGGATGACACTATAGCCACTCGTGCCAAGGAGTCGGTGCCAAGTCTTGCATCTTCAGGTTTGTTTTTTTTTTCCTCTTCCTTTTTGGGTGGTGGTTGTGTAGGGGAAGGGGCTTGGCAGCAGGAGAATCTGACCAACAAATTCTGAGAAGTTGGTCACCATTTTGAACCTGTTCAGTGTGCTTAGACCTTGGCAGCCATCTTACAGCTTGGCAACCATTTTGAAAATTTGTTTGGCAAGCTCTCAGAATTCGCTGACACTGTTTAAATAGAATGCTAGTTAAAAATAGTCCACATTAAACAATACATTGTGATATCAGGTAAAATAACCCCCAATAAATCTTGCCAACAAAATAATTTACAACATCTTCACCGGGGTAATGACATCCCAATTTTCTTAACTTAAATACATTGCGTGAAAGCAGCTTAAAATCTGATTTCTTAACCCTTTAGCAGACAAGCTCTTAAAAAAATATATCAGAGGGCACCAGTGGAAAGAAAAGTAGAAGGTAAGGAAAGAAAGAGATAGCCAAGAACATAGCCACAACTGACATCAAAACATTCCCAAGCCCTTTCAAATTCAAGACATAAAATAGAAGGGGAGCAGGGCTGTCATCACACCCCATCAGGTATAATTCCAGAAAATGATCACAAAATTTCAGACTGTGTCCCACTTCAAGTTTTATGAGCTCATGGAAACTCTCTTAAGGAGTCATGTAGTACAAAACTCTCCTTAGGTAAGGACATTATAAACAAAAAAAATGTAATTCTAAGAACAAAGCTTAAGGAAAACAAAAATGGAAAACTTGTAGATGCTGATATTTTTCCAAAACCAAGAGTTATGTGTTTTCTGACAATGTTGTTATATTCAAATTCACTCTTTCTGCTTAAGTTTCAATGTTTCTAACTCATAAAAAATAAGATCTGCCTTTGAAAATATTTCTGTATGTCTACAAATCTGAAATACAAATGATAATTTTGCATTGGTGTGACTCTGACATCATTGTCAGGCTTATACAGTTTTGTAGAAGGTTGAATTAACCAAAATGACCCTGTGTGATAATTTTATACCATATAGAAAAGGAAAACAACAATCCAGTAATTTGAAAATCTTTTTCCATACTGAAATAAATAACACTTCAATGTACAATTCAGTATCTTCCCATCAATGTTGTGAAAATTTAATATCATATCAGTATGAGGGGGAGGTTTATGGTAACAAGACCATATTATGTATGGCCTTAAGGAAAAAAAATTTAAATAAACTAATCTTTCTATGAATCTACTATTATAGTTAAATCATAAATATGATGATAAAGCCTAAAAATTTTTGAATCTTACGATGGCAAAAGAAAAAAATTTGAAGTCATTAAATAATGAACCTAGCCAATATTTGTTATTTAAATTTTAATGCTTCTTGGGGCATGATGAATACCTAGCTTATATTCCAGTTCCAATTCTGATATAATTCATAATAGCACTGGAAAAGGCAAAAGCCATGCACTAATAACAATATTTATACTATCGCAGTGCTTTTTACATTTGAAGACTGAATTTTAAAATTTCTATTGGAATTCAATTCAGGACATATTTTACTTCACTTAATACCACACAGAGTGAAACAATTAATTAAACCATGATCAAAATTAGAACATTACACAGGAAGACATTATGCTGAAATGGATCAGTCTAAAGTCTTTATACTATTAGATGTCTCTTTATTGAATGACAGTATCTGCAGTGGTATGACGTAAACCATGCTAGAATAGCTTAGAATGCATTGATAAATTGCTCTATCGATCCCGTTCTGCTTCACTTACCATAATTATAGCACAGTAATGGAAGACATGAATGATATATTTTCACTAGAGAGGAAAGCCCAGAGTTTGCCTGTTTCTTTATGAGATTATACCAAATCCTTTCAATTAATACAGCATGATTGATCTATCTAACACTATCTGATAATAAGAGACCTGATTCCAGTGTTCTTTCTTAAATATTATTCTTCAAATATTTGACAATTATTTCAAATAAATGTATTTAGTGTTTTAAAGACACAGCATTTGCTCCTCTATAAGATGTTGTTTCAACACAATTCTATTAATACAAAAACATTTTTATTTCACTTAGAAACCTGTATTTTGAAACCTGAAGACACATTACAAATACAATTTTATCACCTTATATTCACTGAACATGTTAGAAGTTATCTCAAATCTTCTCAAGGATAATTCTACTAAGAGTTATAATGTTGAAGAGGAATTAATGTTAGAATGGAAGAATAGATAAGCAACTAAAAATAGACAACTAAAAATATTTTTAGAAGCAAAAATTAGTGATTTTCCAATCTTTCCAATCCAGACAGCAAGAAATTTAATAGAAAAGACTCAAATGAAAATAAAACTTTTTAATAGACAGCATTTATAATGATTACTCATTATCCATAATTATTCAACATCCATGAAAACCACCATATACTTTCAAAGAAACCAGAATCTAAATTACAACCACACAGCTGACACCATGCCACTTTATTCTTCCTGATATTGCCATTCTAGAGTATTACTAACAAAAGACACCAGGTTTCCCCAAATGGATATATTTAAAATTAAAAGTGTCACTCCAAGTCATGCAAAAGGAATGTGAGAACAGTATACAACCAGGTCTTAACAACCTAGAGCAAGACTTAAATTGCTCTTTATTTTAAAATATTTGTTAATGAGAAGATCTCATTTTATTTGCTTTTGCTGTTTAGAAGAAAAATATACAAATACAGTTAATTTTTAAAAGAACAATTCATGGGAAAAAATTTCCCCCAACAACTAAGTGGTATAAAAATTGACCTAGACTTCCCTTCTCAAATTACAAAGGCTATCAAGGGAATAAAATGTAACCCAGGAGGGCTGTGACAGCTATCAAACCTTCCCTGACACATTATAATGTCTGAAGCCCAGACACCAAAGGTTTACATCAGAAAAACTCCAGTGTGTAGCGAACAACTCAAAACCAACTATCGACCACACTATTGATTTTGAGGGGAGAGACCAAGAGGGGAAAAGCACCAGAAAAGATAGAATTTCTCTTTTCTTTTCTCACCCCCAACTTAGCGGGCTGCCCAGCTTAGGTCTTCTCAGGCTTGAGCCCTCTGAGTCTTGCACTCAGCTAGCCAGGATGTCTGCCAGAGATAATTCAAGCTGAAAGCAGACGATGTGCTGCGGGAGCCGATTCTCCATTGACCTGCAACATAACCTAACTCAGACCCAAATGCAGTTTCTTGACAGAAGGGTAAAGGAGGAGACGAGGGAACAACCAGAAAAATAATACATGATCTTCTTTTCAGATGATATTTGAAGATGCAGTATCTGACTCCGAAAGTTCACAAATTATGCCTGACTCAACAACTGTGAGGAAGCTAAGCCAATCATATTTGAAATGAACTGTATGTATATTATGGACAAGGTGTTATAGGTTCATCTGGAAATCAAGGAGTGACCTGCGTACTCTCAAATTCCAAGCTAATTACACAGAAAAGTCCATGTTAATTTTTAAAAAGCTAACTTTTTCCCTTTCACATAAATTAACGCAAAATGGGTTATTCGAGAAGCTGAAAGGTAACAAAGCAAAGTGCTTGCTTTAGCTCCTTGGGGTCTTAATCACATAATTTTGAATTGGTTGAGGATCATTTACTTGGATCATTATAATCATATCCTACAAGAATTCTGCCATTTAATTTATGAAATGCATGACCACAGATCATGTATGTAAAAAGAATTATTAGATGCATTCATTTTATTACTAAATTTAGAGATGGCTCTGAGCCATTTAAAAATAATAACAATAATGATTAATAACGATGCACTTCCATTCTGACTCACGGAACCATCTCAAGGGGTTTTACAGCTGCTCACTGATTAAGTCGCATACTCCTCCCTTGCTAGGTAGATGAGTATCGTTATGCCAATTTTACATCTGGGAAAGCTGAGGCCCAGAGCAAGGTGGTAAAGGTAAATAAATTTATTTCTGAAAACAGTGATAGGAAAGGAAAAAAAAAAAACTTGTGTAGTATAGCTAATGAAGAAATAATATGGCTTATCTCCTGTTGACTTTGTTGCTAAAAAAAACCACAATGGGTTTCATTTGTTTGTTTGCTTTTACCAATTCTGCCCATGATGAGAAAAACTAGTTTTCTGAATTTCAGTTTTAATCAATATATAAGTACAATATCTTGACCACCATAGAGACTTCAGTATTTACCAAACTAGTAGTCAAATTAATTCTTCTATCGCTAATGTAACCCAACAAAGCTGAGCTGCTTCTTTTATCTTTGGTTTAATAAAATTATTTGGAAATAATAAGTACTTATTTTTCAGAGTTGTGAGAATGCTTTTACTTGAAACATGGGTATGTAAGTTTGAGGTTCTCAATAATACAAATTAGAGATTACCATATCACTGGATATTTTAGGTTAAGGAATGCTTTTAATTGAGGGCAAGGAGGAAAGGCACACTACTACGTACCATGAGGTGTTCTAGGTGCTAGATATGTAGCAGTGAGCAAGAGACAGAAGTCCCTGCCCTCCAGGAGCTTACAGTAGACTGGAGCTGAGAATAACGATTCTGGATGCGTATGCATTCATTCAGCAATTACGAAACACTTTTGCCACCGGGATAAAAACATAAAAACGTCATTGGTTATGGCTTCAAAGAGGTTATTTGTTTTATTCTCTTCTTCCAAAGTTTAATTTTCTTAAGATTTTCTCACTGGTGACAAGCAAAAGAGTGATTGCCATAGCTCCTTGGGCTGGACATAATTAGAGAAATGGCCCATATCTGCCTATAGACTAAAATGCACAGTCCTTGGTTAGTCCTTCACACATAAATACAACTGAGCAATTTTAAACTAGAGGACAAAAGGAAAAAGTAAGAAGTCACAAAAATAAAAAGAACAATGATCAGAAATAAGAGGTCCTTTCTAGAAAAAATCCTTTCTAATAACTGTTAAAAATGTATCCAAGCAAAACCATTAGGCCAAGGTGTGCCTTGGAAGGTGTTTGCCAGCCCTACAACATTGGCCTTTTCCATTCCTCTATCGGTATAGCGTTTTTGTAGGTGAAGGGTCACGATTTGGGGTTTGGATGTGATGAAGTCCATTGTGAGAACTCATATCAAAGAAATAATGTAAAAAATTATATAAAACACCTGCCTTAAGAGAACAGAGCAGACATTGCCGTCTGTTATTTTGTTCAAGGATATCCTGTGCCATATGTTTTGGGACCCTAACTACAAGTACCCTCAAGATACAACCTCTGCTTCACACCTATTTAGCTAAAGAACTCTCTCAGATGACTATTGTGCTTGTCAGGTCTAAATAGAATGGCTGTTCCCATGTTGACACTGACCCAGAGAAATTGGTTTTTCTCTGCCCTCTCTTCCCACCATTTTTTTCTAAAGACAGATTTTTTTTTTTTTTCCTGAAATGATAAGGATACCCTGAATTGGATGCAGATTAACTGCCCATTTCAGGCTATTTTTTAATGTGTTCTCAATCAGAAGTCCCAATGTTCCATCACAAGGGAAGGCTGAAGGGAAGGAAGTTCAGAAACTACATGAATGACATTCCCTGCTGATCTCTAATCTACATTGTCAGATACTAACCTAAAAAAACATGAGTCTCCATAATAGCAAAGCAATCTTCAATTGGGGCAGGGGGAGATCTCAGTTGTTTTTTTTTTCTTACAAATGAAATAATGGGCTAAACCTTTAGGTTTTAAAAAAAAAAAAGGATAAATTGTTTTTTTCCCCACTTTTTAAAAATTGCTTCTGATATAGTAGTTTCATTCCTTTATTCACTCAGCACACTGGTTCGCCTGTCCACCAAGCTTTTTACCACAAGTTGTAACTTCCTCTTGAGGAAATAGATTCTTTCTTAAGAATATAGTCTCATAAGGGGTATAAAGGCTTGACATGGGCCAAGACAGGACCTACCGGGGGAGGATGGGACTAAAACATGAAGCCCGGGGAACCAAAGACAGATGTCAGCTGCTATGGCCATCACAGCTACTGTATTTCTAGGAAATAACCTAGATGTAGCCATCTTTAAAAACAAAAAGTGTGAAACAACACAAAATGCATTTCTTCTTGCCTTTTAATAAAAATCCCATTCAGGAAGTGCTGGAAGTCAAAATAAATATTCAGTCTTCTTGAGTAACTTGTAAGTCATCGGCTCTCAGACCATTAAAGCAGCGCAGCTAGAAAGGGGAGAATATTGACAGTTTTATGGGAACAGAAAAGCACAAACTCTTTTTGACTAAAGTGGTTAAATACTACATCTCCTGCTAAGGCTAGAGCCAGCTAACAGGGGCCTCTCTGAGGGATTACTTTCTTTTCCATGCCAGCGCTAATGAAGGTGTTACTAAGGGCAAAACAGAATGGTAGGTGGGTAGAGACAAAGAAGAGAAGAGACATTCTTGCTCACAGAAGAGCTGGCAATCCGAGAACAGAAGAGGCAGGTACATACCCACACGATGCAAGGATGGATCAGCACCAAGTGTTCAAAACGCAAAACTAGGCCTGTGGTCTGAGGAGTCCCTTTTCACATTAGGTCCTTGTGAAACATTGGAAAGGAAGTCAGTTTTCTCCCTTCCCCTTCTATCCAGATTGTTTAAAATGAGAAATAGTTAAGAGCTCAAAGATCATTTCACAGTTCTCTGTACATCTGCTTATGGATTCTCAGTAGAAAATAATAAATTACGCTAAGCAACCATTGAAACCAATTTAATGGAACTAGCTTTGGGCACACACTGACCCATGGCCACACACTCTCCCAAGTACAGACCACAGCTACCCCCAGCAGGCTGCTGGCACAAGAGGGAAACTGTAATTGTTAACTGAGCACCTCTATATCCGTACTTTGCTAGGTGTTTTACCTGTATCTATTAATTTCATTCTCACAAACCCTCTTTGAAGTAGTTACCATCAATCCAATTTTATAGATAAAGAAACTTAGATGCAGAGAAGTTAAGAAATTTTCTCAGAGTCATAAAGCCCCAGGATTTCAATCACCTCAGTCCAATTCTAAATTCAAATACTTATTCTCCTATTCCCAGCACAAGTATTAAACACCAACCATGACATTGCTCTTCTGAGTTCCCCCATTTCAACAGCTGTCCCTCCACTGGGCTCCTTAAACACGTGCAGCATGCTGCTATCATAGTAAACAGCATAGCATTATTATGATCAACTTAGGGAACTTTCTTCCATCATCAATAAACTGAGTTTTGCAATATGGTCTCTGGGATCCCTGCATCTGAATCACCTGATGTTCAGAGGTACAGATCTTTGGTTCCCTGTCCAGAATCTCTACATTTAAGGCTTGGGAATACATTTCTTTAACAACTCTTTCCAAGTGATTTTTTTTTGCATGCAATCATTTGAGAGTTATTTCCCTAAGCTCTTTTCTAGGCTGCCTTTCATCTCCAATATCCAATGCTCAGCTTAGACAAGAACACTGTAGGTATTCAATTAATGTCTATGGAAAGCAGAGGTGAAGCAGAAAAAAGAAAGGACTTTAAAAACAAAAAAAGCAGTGTTCTAGAGTCCAAGGACAATATGAAGGCATCAAATACATGCTCTAGGAGCTTAGAATTTATTTGGGGAAGACAATATACACTCAATTAAAAGTTTAATGATAATAGATTTTAACAATAAACAAGAACTAAAAGAACAGTAAAAATGCAATTTAAAAAAACTTACCAAATGAATTTATAAGCAATAATTGAAAACAAGAGTTCAGAAAAATAAGATCAAACTTGGGTCAACTTAAGTACCTACAGGGAACTTTTGGAGATGGGGTTGGAGATGGGTTTCAAAAAGGGAAAAAAGATTTACATAGAAAAGGAAGAAAGAATAAAGTGTTTATACTTAAGCAGGAAAAACTGAACTAAACTTGAAAGAAACATGATTTAATATAATAAAAGACTCCTGTCATGAGTGTTTTATTTTTTTAAAAAAATCTCTGTGCATTAATTTTTGCCACAATTAATGGAACTAATATTTACAGGCCAGCAAGCTTGAAATATAGTGCCAATAAAAACTTTTACAACTCTGGAAATTTCTAAAATTAGTTCTCTTTAAATTTGTAGCATAGGCAGAATACCGGATGATGTGGTACAGTAAAAACATTTTATTGGCATTTAGTTGAGATGACCTGCATAATTCACTTGTGGCTTTACCACTTATAACATGTCATCCCAAACTCATGGCAATAAAACTTTTATGTAATAGTGCTCTCCTATGCTTTACATAAATACGTACATATATAATATATATGGCTTAATTTTCCCTTTTAGTTAAAATGGGTCTAGCCCAATCATTCAAAGGAATATTTGTAAACTTAGATTAATTAGTGGTTGTGGGATGCCTACAAAATATTAGAGCCACCAATGCCACGCTTTATTATTCATATATAACCTACTCAATATTTACTTCTATAAATGTATAAGTAAAGTAGGGGAAAACTATTAGAAAAATCATGAATCCCCATTCTGTTTCTTGATCTTTGTGGACTTGCTTTGCATTTTCCCAATTCATTAAATTCCTTTTTAGCATATTGAACTCTGTTTTGAGCCCTCAATCAGGAGAATAAAAAATCTAGATTCCAGCCTAAAACCCACCATTAATAGCTGGGTAATGCTAGTAAAGTCATGGAACTTCTTTGAAATTCAGTTTCTTTACCTGTAAAATGAGGATAATGATACAAGCCTTCTCAGAATGCAATACTGTTAATTTTTTCCCTTGTTTGTTTTTGCTTTTTTAACACTGAGACAGGGTCTGGCTATGTGGCCAGGCTGGAGTGCAGTGGCTATTCTCGGGTGCGATCATGGCGCACTGGAGCCTTAAACTCTTAGGGCTCAAGCAATCATCCCACCTCAGCCACCCAAGTAGCTTGGTCTACAGGTGCACACCATCATGCCCAGTTTATACTGTTGTTTTTATCTTGGTCTGGCTGTTATGTAAGCAGGTCTTATCTTCTATACAGTCTTCTTAAAGGCTGAGCCATTTTATACCTTTCTGAAACATAATAGCACCAAGTGCAGTCCTAAGCATATAAAAAAAAAAATGGACAAATATTTTTGACTGGACCTGAATTTTACACATCTGTGATTTTGTGTCATTTATAGTTTAATTAAAACATCATGTGATTGCAAATATCAGCATATAACTACACGGTGTCCCAAAAGTCTCCATATAAAGGAAAAATTTTGTAATGAATATTTTGTAAATAAAGGTACATTTAGCTACAATTTCCCATTTTTCCTACGTATGGTAACTTTTGGGACATCCTATAATGACTTTAACCTGAGCATAAAGAAATGATCAGCACTGACAACATAAACATAAGTTATATCCCGATCATAAAACTTTATTTTTATTCCTAAAAAAATATTAAACATTTGTCAAACTTTATCTGTGACATCAAACATGTGTGCAGTTATACTTTATATCTAGTAATTTAGTTACACATGGCAAAAAAACTAGGAAATTTTAAAGTAATTGTGTCAGAAAATAATTGTCTAACTATAAAATTATCTCAGAAACACAGAACTTCATCAATATCAAATTTATTAAAATAATATTTTTAAAAATATACTTTCCAACAAATAATAATGAGCACCACTATGCTCCAGCCACTGAGCTATGTGCTAGAGATTCAATGAGCTCTTATTCCAGTGGCAGTTACTATTATAATAACTACAATATCAGGTGATAAACACCATGGTAAAAGTATATAAGGTTCCAAGGAAACAGAGAAGCTAAGTCCATAACTTTGCATGAAAGTGTCCAGAATGGTTTTCCAAACGATACAATGCTTAAGCTGAGTGTTGCAAGAAGAGCTGGAGATTTCCAGGCTCTGGCTCCATTCATATGGAGGGCATTCTAAGTAGAGGAGCTAGAATATGCAATGGCACCACACTGATCCTGCAGTACTGTGCCACTGATAGAACACAATACCTTGGTAAACTGTAAGCACTTCAACAGAGCTAGATCACAAAGCTGAAGCATGGCATACCCAAGTGTGAAAAATGGGGTGGAGGAGACGAGGGTGGACTTCATATAGCAGGTGAAGGGGAGCCAATAAAGGGATGTCAGCAAAGGACTGACACTCCTTTTTTTGGAAAGATCACTCTGGGAGGAGTATAATGGAGGGATAGATGATGGGGAAAGAATGGGTGCAAAGAGAAGACGCTACAGAGATAGTGTGGGCTAGACATAAGGGTCTAAATCTAAAGGAAGCATTAGATAAGACAGGAATCAATTTGCATGCTACTAAGAAAGCAGACTTGGCAGAACTTGGTGTATGGTTAGATATGAAATATGAAACAGGATTAAGAGGTAACTCCCAAGTTGTGATTTGAGAGAAAAATACAAGAGGTGATACCACTAAATGCCATTCTTTCCCATTCATATAATACTCATAATTCAGAAGACCAACTTCATAACAGGCCTTTTCATCAAATTACTGTCAAATGAAGGTTATTCCTAGGTATTCTGTGTTTTTTATTGCTTTCCTGAATGTGATCTTTTTCCAGCTGTAGCTTCTTATTGAAGATGACTGTATGACAAAAGTTTATTTTAACTATATATTCTGCTAAATTTTCTTATTAATTCCAAGTGTTTTTTGTTGGAACCCTTTGTCTAAGTAGGTAATTCTGTCATTTGCAAATAGTGGTAATTTTGTCTCCTCGTTTCTAATAGTTATAACTCTTATTTTTGATTCATGTATTATTACATTGTCCAAAACTTCTAGCAGAACATTAAATAATGATGATGATAACAGTCATCTTTGTTTTCTTACTGATTTTAGTGGGAAGACTCCAATATTTCACAATTTAGTATGATCCCTTGTGTTGATATAACATAGATAATTGTATTCTGTTAAGGATACTATTCCCCTTTGTTACTGCTTTTTCAAATAGTTTTTTAAAATTGTAGAATCAGTGCTCAATTTTATCAAATCCTTTTTGCTCCAAATAATTTTTAATAAATGTAGAAAATTTAACTTTCAAATTATTTCTCCAGAAACTGAAAATGTAATAAATAAATGTTGGAGAGGAAGGAAAGACACATGGCTCCTGATTCAGTCAGACTTTGATCTCCCATAGGGCAAGGATGGGGTTTTTAGCACCTAGCATAGTAGGCGTTCAATAAATGAATCAATGATGCTTTCTCTCATTGAGATGATGTCTGGTTTACCAATCCATTTTTGTTTGATAAGCTCATCTACTTTAGTGAAATCAAATACAAGGAAATTCAATAAAACATTTCCTAAGGACCTTGCCTAGGGCAGCAATGATGCTTTGGGGGCTTGTGCATATGGGAAAATATTTAAGAGATGGGATGAAAATTTCACTACATTATAAATGTATCACAAAATTTCCAGCACAAATACAAAACATATTTAAGAATATGTGGTTGAATAATTGGTTTGGGGGGGGGGTTATACTGGGAAAATGGCAAAGCAATTTATTTTTCTAAGAATATCTTTTAAGTGATCCGCTTTTTAGTTCACTAAAATGGTCAAGCTAATTTGTACAGAAGAATTAAGAAATTTTGGATCCAATAAAGGAAAGAATCATGTAGCTTTTTTTTTTTTTACTCTGACTCCATTAATGATTTCAGACAATTCAGATGAAACATATTCATTTCTTCCCCTCTATCAAAACAAGGAGAGTTTTTATACTATTTTGGGAGAGTATTAGCATTCTTTGTTATTAATGGGTTCTTAAGAGATTCTTTTAAGTTTCAAATAATTAAGCTTTAAAGGTACAAAGATTAAGTAGCCTTTTCTTTGTCCAGAATTACTGAGCTTATTGTTGCACACAAATGTTTTCAAATGAAAAATTTATATCTCAAAATGAATGGGGTGATAATAAATGCTCAGGAGCGAGATATATAGTATGGCTACCTAAGGTAGAAAGATTAAGTCATAAAATAAAAACATAAATCAGGAAAGATACTATTAATATTATCTTCAGGATCCTTTTGGATTTAGCATTATGCTGAAAATCTTCATGTAAACATAAAAGAAAAACAACCCTGAAAACTCAGTATTGCTTTCTAGCAGAATCCAGAAACATAAGCAATAAAATGTTGCAGAAATTTTAGAATTTTAGAAAATGCCAAAAGGCTAAATCTTACAGTGTGTAGAACATAATGGTTTTTCTTCTTCCAATATTAACCCTGTCACATTTTGGCCATTATTATTTGAGCCATACCATCCACTGCTTCTGAACATCTTTCTTCGGAGTGAGTGTTCAATACTGAAGCCCAGGCCAAGCCAAGGATGCACAGATGGGTGGTTACAGCTGCAGCTCCTCTGACAGACTGCAAAAACCCGCTGGGACCCTTCCCCCAGCTCTGTCTATCCATCTTGTGAGCTGGTACAACTCCACCTTGCTCACGGCTTTGTTGAGTGTGTCACAGGACTTTGGCCAAAATGTTACAATTTGAATGGGTCTTATTAATGGAATGAAAAATGGGCTCCCAAAACACACATACACACAGATCACATGTTTTTCTTGAAATGACTGACAATTCTAATCAAAAAGAACATTATAATAGGTTAAAAAAAAAAAACCTCAGAAATAGTGTATTCAGACTCTCTTCAGCAGGGTGAATGAGTCAAGTTACTCAATAGGATCCATTCAGACTGATTAAATTGGAACCAAGCCAAAACAGATCTTCAAGATCTGAGAGATAGTGGTCATTGAGCCGGGAAGAGGGAAATGGCATCAAGTTGAGAATGTACAGACCACAATACTGACGGGAAATAATAAATTGGCCAGTCCAAAGGCTAGCACAGAAATTTATAATAGTGAAAGTTCCAGGCTTAAATCATCACAGATCTCCTTATTTAAAACATGGGATAATAGATTAATCTGAGACACCTGCTTATTATACCAGAAAAGTCCATTTCAAGATTTTAATTAGGAATAAAGTCTCTATTCTGAAGTGTTACTTATCAGTTACTTCATCTACCTTCCAAAAATAATTTGAGATGGTTCACAAACATATTAAATGCACACACATACACATATGTATGCAAATTTAAGGCCATGAAAGAAGAAGAAAAATAAGAATGAAAACTGCAGGGGTTAAAAAAGAGAAGTGGGGCAAAAACTAGGCTGAAATATTAACTAAGGTTAAGAATTAAATTCATCTCTGAGTTTCTTGGGAGCCAAGGCAAAAAGGGAAACAAGACATTATATAATTCTTATGTTCTGATCAAAGAAAGAATACCACCTTGCAGGAATAAAACTTTCTCTATTATGATCTTTGAAACGAACGGATCAATCTTCAAGATTCCGTCAACAAATCGTGCCTGTTCTGCACGATTCCTGACCTAGATTGCCAAAGATTATGAAATCAAGCTTGATAAATAAATTATGAAACAGCTCAACCAATTTCTAAACTAAACAAAAAGGGAAAACTAAATGAACAAACGTTTCCAAATATTTAAAAGTTAGAACCTCCCAAAATAAAAATTGAAACCAGCGGCAAATAAAGCCAACCCAAATCTCAGCAAACCAGAATCACAAAACCCTGTCGCTACAGGCTTGGGAAAAGAACGCTGCTTGTCAGTCAAAGTGTCTGTCTATGGCATATGGGTAAAGGTTTCAGTCTGCTATCTCCAGACTCATCTTATGGCACTGGTTCAACACCAGTGAATGGTGCTTTAAACAAAAGGAGAGCTTATTCAAAATGGGCGTTTGTGAGTTACCGGTCAGTGTAGCTGTGCAGTTTGTCTGAGAGAAAACTATTGGCATGGGAGAAATGAAGTGCAGCTCCCAGGCCTTTGGAGTTTCCTTAGTGCTGAAAAGCAGCCGGGAGGTTAAAGCTGGCTGGTCGGAATGGCATACTTGGCTGAATGCACAGCCAGGTGGCTTGGGCATATTGGCAAACAACTGGCAACCTGCCCAATACATATGGCTTAGATTGCTTTGCTCTTCCCACGAAGCCTTCTTAGACTCTTGAGCAAGCATTCGTTTTAGAACAAAATGCATCTGAGTGTTAAATAATATCTTTTAATAATATCTGTCTGATGTAAAATCCTATCAAAAATAAAAATAAAAAGATGGGAGGGGGTGGTTGCCAAATGCATAAAACAAAGCATTTCTTTTCTTGGGGAGACTTTGCAGATCCTTTTCAACCATTTTTGGACTCAATTATTTGGACCTTTCAGTTAGTTTCACAGGGGTTAAAACGACCTCTGCAGTCCCTGGGAAGCAGGGTTAATGTGAAGTTTAGGGAAAGTAACCAAGAGGTCAGGTGACCATGAATTCTCAATGAATACATAAAAATACAAAATAAGTAAAGTAACATAATGGAAATGAACACCAGATACATTTTATCAAAAAACATTATTAAATCTTGATTGACAGATAACACTAAAAGGTGTTAGTATGGTCTATCATGTAAATACATATCTGGAGACTTGTTAAAACACAGTCTTTAAGCGCTAACTATTGAGGCACATGTTACTTCCCAGGCTTCACCAAGTGGCTGCTTAACATCAATAGCATGAGGCAAACTTTAGGTTTAATAACCCCAGCTGGTCACCAATCTCTTGTAATGCTGCTATAGCACCACACTAAATATTACACAAATACTATTTTCCTGCCGTGGTTGGATTTTCTTCTATCCAACATTTGTTGGATGTCCAACATTTTATTTTAGTTTACTGGATATCTTAGAAATATTAACAACTGATACATTAGCTAATTAGATTGCATGAATTACTGTCAGGATCCTGTTTTACGTATAATAATTTTTAAATATATGTTTATGGTCTCTTAAAATTGCAAGCCATTTATCTAATAAACTGTCCTAAATCTTCTGGAATTACTATAGTCTACTTGGTAAAAAGATTACAGAGTTGGTGTTGTACTCTGTGTGTGTGTTTTTAAAAGATTTTTAGCTCAGTAACAGCTCAAACACTGAAATAAATTCATCTCTCATACTAATGAGTGTATCTTCTTCATACACTCACAAATCTATAATCACTTAGGTAGCTACAAACATGTATATTACGACAGAGGAAGAATCAGTGGTGCTCATTCAGCAAATGCCGAAGATGTCAATCTTAGATGAGAATAAGCATCTTTTTTGGTGATAAAAAATAAAATTTCTTGCTACGGTTGCTCTATCTCTTTCCTATGCAAAAAAATACTAAGCACATAAAAATTCATGTAATGGTTTTATACTGAATATTCACTGAGTTTTAGGTTAAAAACCTTTAAATCAATTTGCTTTTCATGGACTCTTTTTTTTTTTTTTTCCAAAAAAAGAAAGAATGAAAGAAGCGATAAAAACACATTTTAAGGAATGGGTCAAACTTAAGGCAGAAGTGCTCAATAGATTCCCATATCATGAATCTGGAAAATAATACATTTTTTAAGTCTGTTTCTTGGTAAAGATAGCAGAATAAAAGAGAACTTCATTAGTAAATCTTTCCAATATTCATAATTATGAGGTGGACGGAACGGAGACCTTTTAAAAATGGACTTCAGAGCCTTATAAAATGACCTTTGTAGCATCACATTTTCAACACCCTTATCCTCTCCTCTTGATCAGCAAGTAGTACCACTTAGAGCTTTATTAGAACATCCCTTTGCCAACTTGGAATAGCTCCAGGCAACTGTGTCTTCCAAGGACACAGTTTGAAGTACTTAGAATAAATTGCAATGGACTGGATGGATGAGTAGAAGAGGTGAGACAACTGAATCAAGTATCACTGCTTCTGGGACCAAGTCCCCCACCACTGGGCACTTGGTACCCAAGTGGAGACGGGAACATATTCACTAGGGCTCCAGATGAGCAGAAGAGTCAGCAGGAAGGTGATTTTTACACCAAAGGGGCTGCAACAGAGTAAGTGTCTTTACTCAAAAGCAGAAAAAAGACTAAGGGCATAATTTCTCAAACTGTGTTTTGGGAGGTTAATAGGGGTTACAAGCAAAAAAGGATTCCACTAACAAATAAATTTGGCTACTACTAGATCAAAGTTCTCAGACACTGTAATATATTAGTGTGAACTGTGATTCTCCATGAGGGACAACAGTATGCATATATATTTTAAACTTTTTTCACCAATAAAGCATCCTCTTTCCCATGGAACATATCTTAAGACACAAGAATTGAGAAATATATTTTGGCTAGTATTAACTTGAGCTTTTAAAAGTTGGATTTAAATAAGATTGTTTAAAATTAAATTGAAAAGATAAGTTCAAGATGATAGAGCAATTTAAAATCTTTTTTAAAAAACTAATTGAAACTCTTTAATAATTTCCCTATTTTATGTCTTACTGTTTTATATCTCAATAAGTAAAATGCTATTCTATCAGCACTAAAAGTCTTTCCCCTTCCCCTCCCCCCGCAGCTCCCAAAAAACTACTAATGCAAGCTTTTTTCTTCATATTAGGGAAGAACCATCTCGTAATTTGTAAATGGAGAGGCCAGTTTTCAAACAGGCAGGTTTCTGAACATGGGCTTTAAATTATTTAAAACAAAATTTAAGGTTAATTTTTCTGGGAGGTTTCTGTGATGAAATTTAAGTTGATACCCTCAGAAAACCTCAGAGTATTTGTTAGCAGAGCTTAGCAGCCCTGATGATTTTGATTTTGGTCATAGAGTTGTCTTATTAGAAAATGTAAATTTGAATAAATAGAAATACAGAGAAAGGTGGGGGATAATAACTATCATTCTAAGTAAAATTACTGTTTAATATCAAATGAGAATTCCACACTCTCAGACAAAATGTTTAGAACAAACAATTCTGGAATTATATGGAATCTATGGAAAAGTCAAAAAGTGATTGTGGAAAATTTTTCCAATATAATTTGAAATGTTTCTCTTATGTTCTAAAAATAAGTTAAAATTTTTGGAGTTTCCAAGCAGTCTCATATTATATTCTCAATTTCCTTTATCAAACTTGAAAAACTGTAAGTTTGTACAAGTAGAACATCAAAATCCAAATTTTGTCTCCTTGCAGAAGTTTAGGGAAAGATTTTTCTGCTCATAGCTCCATGTGGCACCTTTTACAAAAGCTACTTTTAAAAAAAGTGATACAAGAATATGCTTGGATCACAGCACATTTTCCTGGTAAACATTTGTTCTACTTTATTTTTGCTTCTGGTCTCTGCCTACTTCCTGCCCAAAGACTAGTCTCACCTAATGGTAGTAAAGGATTTATTTCTTGGTTCAAACTCCTGAAGAAAATGTCCTTTACATAGTGCATTTTCATTTAACTTCATTTTAAAAGAACTGCTGTTAAAAATTTCAGTTACAAAGAAAAATTAAACAGTTTTTAAACAATATTTGGTTAAACAAATACACAGATTTAAAGCATACGGGCAAAAATGAATGTTAGTGTAAACATACGGCAACATTTTTTCCCTTCAAAAAGTCTCAGAGCAGAAACAAAAAAAAGTTATTTTGGTTTAAACTGTGAAGCCATTTTTAATAAGTAATCATTTTTTACTCAAGAAAAAACATTTGTATAGCCTCAGAAATCTGTTTCATTTCAGTCTTTGTATAAAACTGCACATGAAAAGTATATTTATAAAAGAAATACCAGACTTGGAATTATTTATGTCATTGTAGCATATAGATAATAAATGAGAGCTCACTGGAGATACACATATCTTACATACATAAAGGTTGAATTCTCTTTTAAAACCTATCCTAAAAAAGTTTTCTTTTCTAATTGAATCATACTTCAAAGTTCTAAAAAGCATTATTTTATCAATATAACCGTGTTTTACCCATACTTTGGCAAAACAGGATCCAGGTTTTTACGAGATGTGCTATTGACTCTAAAATACCTGTCATTAAAGTTAGTAAGTTTTAAAATATACCTTTCTCGGCTCTGGGTTCAATTCTCTTCTCTTCCTAAGTAATAGGAAAGCTATGAGGACTTCAATTCTTAAGTTCTTGGTAATATTCACCCCCAAATGGGAAACTAGAGCTGTATAAATCTGCATTTAACAGATGTTTCAAGAATGAAAACAAACAGGTTGACAATATACTAATGAGGAGAAAAGACAAAGTACATAGAAACCCGGCTGCAAGTCTAAACGGTGTAATGGAAACCTTAGAAACAAAATGCAAATTACTTGACTTTCTTTGCAATAGGACACTCTTGGATTTATATTTAATATTTTACACCATGGCTATGAGAATGTTCTTTAAAGATACTGCTTCTGCCAACTAAATTCAAAAAACATACAAGAAACACATAAAACTCTTTACCTTCTCTGTAATAAAAAAGAGCCCATACTATCAGTTTCTATAGTAAATATTAAAACAAGTAGATCATTTTAAAACTTCTTATAGTGGTGGTGTTTGATATAACTTATGAAAAAGTATCTTGTTTTAGGGAAAATCTTGAATAAAAATGTTGTACTGAGTTCAGAGTGCTTTTGAAGCCCAAAGACCAAATGTTCAGTTTTAACAAACCAACAATGTCTGTTCATTTTGCTCAAATCTTTTCAGCTTAAATATTCACAATGTGCCATTATTACTGAATCATTATCTGCCTTTAGCTCTGACAACAGCATCATACGGGCTATGAAAGGCTCCTTTCTTCTCATGATTAGTCCCTAAAACATTTCCTCATCTTACAGTGCTTTTCAACTTCCCAGAATGCATTGCTCAATTACAGTGCTGAAATTAACTGTACGCCACTCTTATTTATTGAGAAAAGAATAATCAAGTACTCCAAACCATGTCATGGGTTGCCCACAATTTTATATCAAATTTCAAGTAATAAAAGTATTAACCCCTTCAGGATGCCAATTTTAAAAAATCTATCATTTGTTTATCTTTACTTTCGGGGCTGTGTCTTGCAAAAAAAAAAAATCAACAGTTTGGATTTCTGACGCTCTTTATAAGGTATGGCTTTTACAATAAATTCTAAGTGTCTATGAAAGATCTATTTATTCTTAGAAGGAACACCTATATAAATTTTTTAAAGTTTATATCACAGCCCTTTTTAAACTTAAATTCCTTCCTTTTCTTAGCAAAGTAGGATTTCCTTCCACTTCTACTAATGCACAGTGTGAAACTGCTGCAAATTATCTTTTTGAGAGCAGGAAATAAAAATAAATGAAGCCTTGAGATGAAAGTATAGAAATGTTCCAATTCCACAGTAATTTTGTTTATACCACTAGATAGCACCTCTTCCTCAATAATAATAGTAATCTTATTAAATAGAGAATGTAATTTTTTTACATATGCTCTTCAAACAACTGTTATTCTAATAGGTATTATTTGAACACACTATAAATTAAATTTACCACACTCTTCAGGTATTATTAAGTTGATTATTTCTATGTTTTGGGAAAGCTATATTCAAAGTATTTAGTAGATTTAAAAATGGATTACATATCAATACTACAGTTGAAATACATTTAAAGGATATGTGTTGGGTAAACAAAAACAAAAAGCTGAGAAACAATAAAGCTATGACTGTACAAACGCTGCAAATACTTGTATGAAAAGGGATGGAAATATTTAACACATGGATTTATATTTATTTGTTTTATACCTTCAGCCAACAGAAGAATGTAAATAAAAACACTTTTTAAACCTCAAATATACTTACTAACCCATGCATACATTAATCATTCATACCGCATGATTATTGTTCAGTATTTTCTGCAATAACAAATTGGAGGGTGTGGGGGTTATTGTGGGTTTCAGCAAACCACATTCTATTTAGGCAAAGCCAAGTATTAAAGAAAGGCCTAACTTGCCAAACCAAGATAAATACATGCCATTATTATGATTACATAAAAGCCACTGTTCCCAGCATTACAATTTCTCTTATAATTGGCACTATTATAATTAAATGGATTCATATGTTTACAATTCTTCTTTGAATTGTAAAGTGATTTAGCAATGATAGTGTCTCTAATTTCTTTTAACTATACTGACAAACTTCACTTAATCAGTGGTCTAAATACCGCATTGCCACAATAAATTAGGTAAATACCCAGTAAGGCCTGAATTGCTATTGAGTTTAAGTATGTTATAATAAGGTAGCAAGTAACTTCTCCAAAGCCTGTTGCTGGACTAGCCCACAAACCCACAAATTGGAGGGGATGGCACAAAAAATGCCAGTGGCATTTAAGATATTCTATGATGGATAGGGAGGCAATATGGATGGGGAAAAACACACATGTACACACACACACACACACACACACACACACATACACACACACACAGTTAAAACCTCATGGGTTTTGAAAACAAACAGGAAGTGACAGATTATTACAAAAAATACAAACATTAACTATAGTCCTTTCTCCTTAAGACCCAAGAATTCTTCCCTGAGTTCTCATCACCAGGGAGACAGTGGCATAAAACATGCCCCCATATCACTGGTGGGAAATGCCAGTGGAATAGTTTATCTGTCACCTCCAAATGGAAGCTATTATACTTTGTTCTATTATTTAAAATAATGTTATAAAGGATAGCTATAAGACTAATAAGTAGATTACTCATACATGTCAAAACCATGTAGTTCATAAAAGTTTAAAAATAGTTTAGAAATAATTGAGGTTAGCAGTTGGAAAACAATTCTTTTACAAAGTATGAGAACAATAATAAAGGATACAAGGGTGGAGCTGACCCATTTTGTATCACTTAGTCTTGTTCAAAAAATGTTTTAGAAACACAAGTTAATATTGCTTTTATGTAAAGATGATCCATAAATACATGGTTGTGATTGTGCTTACATGGGTGTGAAATGCCACATTCTTTGTAATAGTAAAAACCTGCAAACAAACTCAACAGCTATCACAGAATTGATTCACCAATAATGGTCCATTCAACATCATGAAATACAATATGGCCACTGAAATGATTCTGTTGAAGAATACATAACAGGAAATGATGTCTGTGATATAGCACTATTTTTAATAGGATTTCAAAAATATATATGTTTGTAAGACCAAAACAGTAAAATTTTAATAATTACTTCCCCAACGTGATTTTACATTCTTCTTTTCTCTGGGCTGTATGTCACAAATTTTACATGATGAGGATATTTTTAGTCTACGTTGGTTGAATCCACAGATACAGAACCCGTGGAAACAGAGGGCCAACCGCAAGGGGCTTAAAGTTTCCGTGGATTCTGGTACCTACGAATGGTCCTGGAACCAATCCCCCACAGACACCAAGCAACAATTGCACTCACAAACACCTCACTCTGTGTATCAATTCAGGGGATTCTCAGACCTCTTGACGTCAGTACATGAACATCAGGTGAAGAACCCCCATTTTCATCAGACTCTCAGAGCTTCAAACATCTCTTCCAATTATAACATACTTAGAGATACAGAGGCAAAGTGAGAAGCAGAAATGCATTACAAAAAAGGAGTGGTACCTCCATTACAAAATATGTCTCTGCCTATCTAGATATGTGTCCTTCTGTTTTAATTACTTAGCAACAACGCGGTAAATATGCTTGGCAAATGCCACTGAAGTAATGAAATACATAAACAGGCCCTAGGAGCTTTCTGCCTTAAGCTTCTGCTGAACAAGAAGGAAACCAATATTTACTGTCTTCTCTGTGCCCGTGATTGTGTTAAATGCTTTCAGGCACCACCTCATTTCTTCTTCATGACAATGCCACAATCCAGATATTATCATTACCCTTTCTGGAGTTGGAGAAATTGAGGTTAGTGGACAATAAGCAGCCTGCTAAAAGTCCCAAAATTCTTAAGTGGAAGAGCTCAGACTGAATACAATGTCTAACCTTAAGCTACATTCTGTTAAATTTGAGGTTATAAACCACTGAAGTGAAGTTTATTCTCATTCTGCAGGAAGACTGTGAGAAGCCTTTCCCCTCTAAAATAAAGGTTAGTCATGTATGGGGCTAGGAGGCAAATATTTCATATCTTCCTTTGACCTGTGCCTGCCAAAGTTCCATTTCCCAATCTTGAGCTTTTCCCAACAAGATCCAGCTCAAGTCCTGTGGGACCTTCTCCTCTTGATTTTAGCTCTGTCATGGATTATTAACCAGAACTCATACTCCTGAAGAGCTCTTGAAACACAGCTAAAGGAACACTAAAAAGGAAAAATACAGATCACCTATCCTAACCATAAATTTTACAAGTACTTATAGTTCTCTTTAAGGCATAATGATGTATATTAATGGAGTTCATATAATAGATTAAGCTATTTAAAAGTTTAGTCAATCCCCTTTCTATTATTAGAGAATATATACAATAGTTACACAAAATCGGACACACAAAAGTTTATTGCTACACACTGGTATCAGAGATAGTGAATATCTACTATCACAGTAGACATGAATAACTACTTCATTCATCTCAGAGGCAGTTAATTTACCTGAGCAATCAGCTATGTTTTGTTGAATTGATCAGGTTTTTAAAATCTAAACTGACTATTCAGTTTAGCTGAAACAGTGAAACTTTTTTGTTTCAAGAGCAAACTGAGACAACTCCTATATTATACCATGACACTCCATCTACCTGTTACCCAGAACAAAAAGTAGATGCCTTTCTTTGAAATTGCTATAGTCACCTGAATATTCTTCATATACGTTTTTTTTATTTAGGGGTTTTGGGGGCTGGGAGGTAAAAACTGAACACAGTACTCAGTTGGGCATCCCAAGAAGTTCAAATCTATTGAAGCTATGCAGATGCATCTTTCAGGAAAAGACAGCACTGGATTATTACACAAACCTTAGAGCTCTTCTAAGAGCTGCATACAATAATGCTCAATAATGGCCCAAACTCTCTGGTATAGGAAATGGGTAAATGAACTTGTCACTGTAACAGGGTTTAATTGTGCCAAGGTATCACTATCACAGGGCATCTGCACCATCCAAAGTTCATAACCATCAATATTTCTCCTTGCATTTGGTAACATCAGCAATTCAGGGAATTATCAAGTTCTTGGCAAGTCATCAAGTGTATCAAGGGTTTATTTAACCAAAACAAGGTACATTAGTGCTGACCACATGTACCTAAGTTTGGGTCCTCATGTCTTTCTGTTCAGGTTACCTGTTTGGGACAGAATGACCTCAGAAGAGCAGAGGGCATGAGAAAAGAGTAAACAAGTCTTGAAATACTTCTGACCATCATATTATGGAAGTCAGTCAATAAATAATTCTTTTGTAGTTACCTGATTTGTACAGGCAGTACAAAACGCAAGTCATTTATAGGTCAAATGGTATTATTCTTATTTATTTACAAAATCTATTATTTAAATAGATTTAATTCATATCTATTTAATTGACAGATATGAAATTGGTTTATCTCACCTACTTGAATAAGTTACACTTCTACAATGATGATGAGATTGACTGTAGTGGTCATCATTGGAAAGGACCTTATATTAATCAGCTACAGAAGGAGCTGTGTTTTTATCAGAGTTAGGCTTCTAATTTTTTATCAAGTCTTTTGATTTTTTTTTTACCTAGTTCTAAACATATCTAATGATGTCTCCTAATAAAGTTACAGTCTTTCGTCTTCAACAGTGGTTGATTTTAATGCTTTTGTTTTCACAACAGGAAAACCTGGAACATGCTTATCAAAAATTTACATCACTACACAATCAGTAACTGCATGGACATGGCCTCACTAGAATTTTCCAACTGTGTTACATGTAACGGAAATACACTTATAAGTGGTATCAAAGACTTTATACCTCTAATAACAGTATAATCACTTTGACAATGTTGAATCCATGAAATGTGTTTTTAAATCTTTTTATTAAAATGCATTTTAAAGCAATGCTAAAAATTTAGATACCACTTTTTTCAGTTTTAAAAGAAATGTATGCGCTAAGAAACACCTAAATTTTAATAAATATTTCAAAGCAGGCCACTTCTTTTGTTAAAGGAGTGGTACTATGAAGACATGTTACAGTACTATCTGGTATTAGGGAAGTAGAAAAATATGTTACTTGATCTTTGTATTGCTTTGCAAAGTTGATTATTATAATATAGAAGTTAACTTTTAGGGTAACTCAGAGCCAAGGCCTGTTTCATAAATGGTGCTGATTTTAGCAACCAATATATATAACTTCAGTGCCATTTGCTATACTGGCTACTGAGGTGGTAAACAAAATATGCACTTATAAAATATCTTCAATTCTGCTATAATGTCAAGTATGACATAACACAAGACAGGGAAGTTCTTAGAAAGCTGGGCTTAGCTACAATATACCATAAAAGGTGAAAGCAGGAACAGAGGTCTTGTCATGTATCCAGATTCAGAAGTAACAGTTCAATAATTTGAGGATAATCTCTTAAATTCTCAGAGCCTCCACTTACTTGTCTGTAAAATGGAAGGTGGTGATGATGATAATAATAATAAATTTTTCTCAGTGAGCAAATACAAAGCTCAAATGATATGTGAGGCACTTTGCAAGCTGTTAACTTACATGCAAATGTATTTTATTATTAGCCCAACTTTTAACTTCCATCAGCCAAACACCACTCTCTGGCTGCTAATCCCAATCCCCATCATTGAGAGTCTACATAGACATTGGCAAAATTCTTGCTTTTCTTTTCTTTTCTTTTCTTTTCTTTTCTTTTCTTTTCTTTTTTTAACCAGCAAGGGCTGAGGGTGGAGCTCCATTTAACTTAAGTGGTTCAATCAA
The DNA here is from genome assembly GCF_020740605.2 of Lemur catta. Classification (NCBI taxonomy): domain Eukaryota; kingdom Metazoa; phylum Chordata; class Mammalia; order Primates; family Lemuridae; genus Lemur; species Lemur catta. Next base: position 79,971,714 of record NC_059130.1, read on the forward strand.
AACTGAAAAAGCCACTTCCAGCAAGGAATATCCTGATAAACCCTTAGCAGAACACACAAGTGGGACTGCTTCTGACCACCAGGGTGGAATACGATCCACGAATTTACATCTTTTAATCAACTGTCCACTCAGGCATAGGCATAGTCATAAAGTGATACCCTACAGGCTTGCAGTAAGAAGAAATCAGCCCAACCACACCTCACTCCCTGTAGGTTTGTTTGGGTTTGACTGGGGAGGGCTTCCAAACTTACACACTTCCAACGAAACTCAGTGGTGCTTTTTAAGTCATGTGGTCAATAGTTTGGTTCCCACTGTCCTGGTGTGCATCTTTCCCTACTAGAGTCATGAAAGGTACGACCAAGACCCTATGCATGCCTCATGCTTCAGCAGGGCTTATACTGTTTGACTAGGAGGAGCGGTCATCTTCTGCAGAGTAAAAGAGCCAGAGAAGGCAGAAGTTGAGTAACATGCACGCTAGTATTTCAAGCCATCGGATTGCAAGGTTGTTGGTAAATGCTAGAGGGAAAAGTGGATTTTACGACCACTTTATGAAACCCCTGATGTCCTTTCCAAGCAATAACACATATTCCGCACATAGTATGTGGTACGAAGGGCATTTTATCCTGGGAAAACAGTAAAATAAGATCACTACAGAGCGGAGGTTCTTCTAACTCAAGTTCAATTTGGGTGGGAAACCATGTCCACGTGCCAGTGCAGATTTAAATGACATATTATCAGCTCAGTTGCAAAGAGAAGAAGAAAAAAACACAGGCCCTGTCATGAAGAGGGTTACTTATACTAGCTCATCCTCGGAGATTTAGACTTGCAGTCTGTCCCACATGAACACATATCTTCACAACCCTCATCTCCTGTTGACATTGAAACATTCGCACATAATCTATATCAGGCACACCGTGCCTCTAACTGAAATGGTATCCAAATCTGAAGCATCAAGACTGATACATTAGAAAACTCAAATATCAACTGCCCACCAGCAATTGCGAAGGGTCTGAATCAAAGTACGGGATATGGTTGGAGGAGCCACAGCATTTTCATATGCTATAAATCAAACTTAGAGAGGTCATTTTAAACTTAAAATGTCATTATTATCCTCAGAGTTATACTCTCATGATTTTTGTCTTTCTTGCTCTTCTGATGCAGCCACTGCAATTGATCCAACTGCCTGATCCCAGAGAGCACAGCCAAGCCAGGGAGCATGCTGGAATAGGGCATGGAACAGTTGAAGGGAAGCAATGGTGAGCCTCCTCCGATGTCCCTGCCAGACCACTAATGGTGAGCAGGCCACAGTGTGAAGACAACATTAGTGGAACCAGGGAGAACTGCACACTTTAGTAAAAAGCTAATGCAGCTGCCAAATTGAAAATAAGTATGGTCTACTTTCGATTATCCACAAGTGGTTTAACCACACGGCCTCTTCCTTCCTCCAGCTCAACCTCAGTCTGGGCTGCAACCCAGACACTGAGCAAGGTGGGGGTCTGCAAGTCTGAATGCAGTGTCTGTGCCTGAAGGTATGACCCCAACTATACTGAATTGTGAATTTTCTTTTACGAACCAAGCCACAAAGTTCTCTTTTACCAATAAGGACAACTGCAATGTATATATACTATGTGTGTATCTACATAGACACACACATACAAACGTTGTTAATAACAACCATGTTATGCACCCTCTTTTTATTGTGTTATAAAATGAGGTTCTTTAAAATTCATAAGCAGATGCTAAGTAGATAATAGAAAAACTTTATAAATTTTATTCATTCATTCATTGAAAAACCTTCATAGTGTTTTTACCATGTTATCTGCCGGACACCATTCCAGGCACTCCGCCTATAAAGATGAAGATAATTCAGTGCATACCTCACATGCTTACAGTCCATACTGGATAATAAATGCTTAGAATTCAAAAAATCATGCTTTCTAAAGTCTAAACTATCCTTGTAGATTATTATTGCACTGTCCTTGAAGTAAACATAATTTATTTGGCAGTTCTATAGAACAATAAGCTTTAGTGTGTGTCTCAAAGGTGACACGTAAGAAAATTTTCAATGGGGTAAGAGATGAAATTTTAGCAGTAGGTAGAATCTGTCTTTGATGTCCTGCCCCAGCCTTTGCCCTTGAGCACAGAAAGCCAGCTTGCTTTCTTGTTCCTCTTTTAAAAGCAGACTCCTATGTTAACCATCACCTTTACTTTAAAACTTTCCACTAACAAATAGCTCCTTTCTCCTGAAACTGCAAATCCAACAGCCCAGTTTGTGCATTGAAATTAACACCATCATTGTATAAGACTCACAAAGACTAAAACCTCTAAGGGAGTTTTCTCATGTTCGAAATACAGGGCCCTTCTCCAAAAATCTCTGATGGGTGGAATATGTGGGGAAAAACACATGTTTAGTTTTCCTGGTGTACTTATTTACTCTACATATCTATAAACTACATTCTAAGAAGCTATTGATTCTCTCAGAAAATTGAGTTTCTTAATTTATAAAACGGAAATAATAATGTAAGACTTAAAAGGTTGAGGAGAGTATATGAGATAATTCATCAAAGCATTTAGCTTGGTATCTTTAAAAAATAATCTGTTAATATTTATCATTGTCATTACTATTTAAATATTCTCATTACTAAATAATTGGCAATTTGGCAATTCATTTCTGAACTGTGACCAACTGCTGATTCAAAAAAGACAACAACCAAGAACCAAAAATATTTTAATATTATCAGAAAGCTTCATAAGGTCTATATGACTGGGAAACACAATTACTGGTATTACTGTAATCTTTCCATTAAAAAATGGGTACTGTTTGTTTTTAAAGTTAACATATGCAGTTCACTGCAAAGCCCCTAGAATGTAGTAGCTATGAGGAAGCAACCATCACAGTGTATCTTTAGGCTCTTAGCATGACGCAGTTCACTCAACCAGGGAATTGGGAAGAAGGTTATAGTAAGATAACCATAAGCCACAAAAGTGTACAAACTTCCTTCCTAATACAGCATACTTCTTGCAATCTATTTCCTTACTTGAAATTTATTGCTATAAATACCGAGCATGAAAAATGTGAAATGATGCCAGTTCAGCCATCACTTTGGCCCCGATCCTTAGTTAAATTTATGCATTTCTCTGGTTTGTTTAAATGCCAAAGAACTAGGAAAACTAGAAGAATATTATGCCCTTCTCTTCAGTAAAGAAGTCCACCTGAGCATTGCATGCAGATGGAGACAAGAGAGCGAAGGGAAAAGGGATAAAAATGTTCAATTTACAGATGAGAATAACAGGTTCGAGATGTCCAATCAAGAAGGATTTCAATAAAACCATTCCTCTCTACAAGAGATCTCTGGAATTCTTGCACATTTCCCAACGCCATACCCATTCTTCCAGTCTTTGTCCAATAAAGAATAGATTTAACAGATCAAGGTATGACTCAGCACAAGAAATGTCAGAGATGCATGGGCCATATTAGAAAGCATCTATAAAGAAAGATGTAAGTCAAAAGAAAATAGTCTTTGAGGTTTCAGGACTGTGATAAAAGCTATAAAAATTTGTATGTGCTTAACAATCCTCCTTCCTCTTATGTCTAAGTCTCCCCTTCCATATTTGAAGTTAACGATAATAATTTAACCCCTAAGGAGAAATGTTCTGGGGGAAAAAGGTACATTCAAAACTGGAATTGTTGAAACTAATGTTTTTTTTTTTTTCCTGAATATAGGAATACCACAGCACAGCAAAATTGGGTTGTTTTATTGCCCTCATTACCAGAGGGGCAATTTGAAGATTTCTCTGGAGCTCACCAATCTTCCCTTTGCAATCTTATTCCACTTGAGGAAAACCACATTTCCTACTGCAGAGATGAGAGAGCCCTGGGCTAAGGAACCCAAGGGTATTAAACCCTTCCCTGTGATTTCCTCATCCCTATTTTTATATCTACACACTTTGCCTGGTTACCATCAGTTCCTGTCCTATAACACCTGGACTCAGCATGAGAAGTTATTTGAGAAAATATATATATACACACACACATATATATATTCATAATCATAAATATCTAGCATAAAGCTCTGAACCAATAGAAAAAAAGGCTGGAAGGAAATATATCAAGATGTTAATGTTAATTATTTTTGTGTATGTTAATTACTTTTGTGTATTTTTGTGTATTTTTGTGTATGACGTCTCTTCCTTCTTTCTGTATTTTCCAAACCATAATAATCTCATATTATATTTTATAATAAAAATTGTTAAAAATATATTTTTTCATTTATTTGAGTCCATCAACATACTGTGCTGTGTACCTTGAGGGCTGTATGATCCTTGCCCTTAAAGAGATGTTAATGGAAAAACTGCATTAAAAACAACACAAAATAAATAAATAATACTCAAAAAATTGGGGGGAAGAGAAAACTGTTTAACCCTAGATAGTTATTGATGGCTTCCAGAAGAGCAAATCTGTACGCAAATAACTGCTTTTACACAATGAACAGGTTTCGATTCTCTAAAGTGAAATATGTAAATCTGAGAGGCAATGCAACTCTCCTGAGTATTTCTTTTCCTCTGAAAAAATCAATTTCCACTTAATATCATTGGAATGCAAAAGACCAATTTCTGACAGGGAAAAAAAAAAAAAAAACCTCTTGGATTTTTCAGTTTCTAAATTTCCTTAATTCAGCAGTTCTTTGCAGTCCTTTGCCCAGGGCTACTCCAATACAGGAGGAAATTCAACTCCCCTCCCAGGCAGCACTGGGAATGACTCCTCTAATCTGGTCCTCTAATTAAAGGGGCTGTTACTATTAAGAGCTTCATTCAGTACTTTCTTCTAAACGTGTCATAAAACAAGTATCTTTCACTGCCCACTACTTAATCACTAAGAAACCAATCATGTCTAAGCCCTTTTTAAAGTCTTAAATCTTAGGCTCCAGACATGTTTATTAAAATTTTTAAATCATATTCAATAATAAAACTAAATATATATTTTGTGAAAATTAACAGTGGGAAGAAATCCCAGGAAAGCCTTGTTAATACAAGAATAATAGCAACCCACTTACTGTGTGTACGGCCCTGTGCTGTGGACGTCACATGCAATATCTTATTTAACCCTTATTAACAACTCCATGATATACTACAGTTATTCCTATTGTACAGATGGCAAACTAAATCTTGCAAAAACTAAGCAGTTTGTCTAAGGTCACAATGCACATCTTCAAAATCAGTCTTCTTGACTCCAAAGACCAGGCTTCTCATATGTCAAACTGCTTCCCTTTGAATTAAAAAAAAAAAGTGAGAATTTGGGTCTTCTCAAGACTAAAAATCAAAACAAACACGAAGACAGAAAAGCCACCAGAATCATCTTTTTCCTTTTCATGCTCTTAAACCACTATATATTTCTCTTTTCTCTGCTGAGCACATTCAGCCTGGCGTGGACCATACTTTTCAAAACTAGCTGCTCTCAGGAGTACGGCAGAAAAATATGACAAATTGGGACAGACTTGCTTGCAGCAGGATTTTCAGATGCAAGATTTTACCGGTGTACAAGAACAAGACTTTGATCATAATACTGTGAACAGAAAAAAAGCCAAGGATGATCCGTTACAGGGAAGGGTTCAGCGTAGCAAAGTAAGTGGTCTCTCTCAGCTAAATACTGAAGAAAGGAAGCACTTGACCCACTCCTGCAACACCCGCAGGTCTACTGGGAGTTCTCACTTTTTAAAAAGTGCTGCACACATTGCAGATAGTGCCTTACCTTATCCATTTGTGAATAGCTGAGTCAAAAAAAAAAGGGTTCAGTGCATTTACAAGGCATCCAGTCTATCCAGCTGAGGGAGACTTCACTTACTCCTCTATTCCTTTTCCTCAGCAAAACCCACACACAAACACCAAAGTGAAATGCACACATTTCCCCCAAAGTGATAACTCGTGGAATGCTATTAACATGGAAGTATGTTCTAATATTTTTTAAATTTTTGTCTGAATAAAGGATCTATGCCTAAATAAAAGCAAAACAAGGCAGAAATGGCAACACCAGAGAAAGCTTTTCATTCATGAATCACTTTGCTGTTGGTGCCACAAAAATCCCACTTCACAGAAGAGAGATTCGCAGGAACTCCATCTGGGCACATCTGAACAGTGCTTCTGTGGTCAAAGATGACTGCTCACAGCGATATATTTCCCTGGACTCCTCTCCCACTTCTGGACTATCGACTGCCTCTACATGTCCTACCAGTACCCAAATTCGTTTTTAAGGACAGCTACCAGACTTGAGAATTGGCAAGGAGGCACATGTCAGTGGAGTTAGCAAATTTTCTGGGATGAAGCCATGAAGTTAAAAAAAATAAAAAAAGAAAGAAAAAATAAACTATTTAAAGTTGTCTTGTGGTCTTATTTTTAAATTTAAAAATCATTGGGAAAGAGAAAATATGAAGAGATGTGAAATGGGTCTACTGTTTATTACTCAGGAATAATTTCTCAGTGAATGTCTGTATTTGAGAGAACTAAAAGGGTCAAAGAAAAATATCAATTCTTCCTCAAACCAATAATTCACTAAATTTTGTTTCAAAATTTTATGAATTATATAAAGTGTTGAAGATCTTCTCATCCAATTTTCTAATCATCCCAGCTACAAAATCTCTGAACCCCTCAGCAAAACCACTGTCTCCTAGATGTGGGAACCCCAGCCCCTCCCAGGCCCAGCCATTGGCCACTTTCTACACACTGAGCTGACTTCTGTCTGTTCTCTAACTCCCATCGGTCCTAGATATATATCGAAAGACACAGAGAGTTTATTCACTTATTCTTTCAGATGACAGCACTTTGGAACAACAGGTATGTTGGTCCCAATGCAAACTTTTCCGGAACTACAGTACAACTGGGGGGACGTGTGTATGTGTGTGTGTGTGTGTGTGTGTGTGTGTGTGTGTTGCCTGAGGCGGGCCTGGAAGGACAATGGTGAGCAGAAAAATAATCGTTCTGAAAGGAAAAAAGGAAAAGAACAGTTCTATGACTATCTTCAGTTCTTTTTCAAAGTTAGCACCCAAGATATTTATGTTTACCTAGGATACAACTTGCATCTTTAAAATGTTTTTTAGTAGCATCTAAAGTAAAAGAAATTCTACATCTTCTGGTCAGAAGATGCACAGAAAAGACGGCCATGTGTGTCTCTGAGGTCACACACTGAAAAGAACTGTCAAGTTAGTGAAAGAAAATCCTCAGACTGACTTCGAATCATACTTAGGCCTGAACGAGATAAAATACCAGTCATCGGTTCCAACTGAAAGACCATGGAAGTTCAACCAGTTTTCTGCCCTGTTCAACACAAGCAAAGTGGTCTGATCTGAAGACTTGGTAGCAGCCGAGGCAGTATCTGCAGCTTTCCTTCCTAGCAAGGGATGTTACCAAACAGTGAAAGCTTCTCAGAAGGAAACTCTGCATCCAATCTGATACGACTTGGTGTGTTTGCAAAAAGATTGATTCCACATGAATGTAAAATATTGAAAAGTAAAACACTTTCACTCATAAAAAGGCTCATATAAATGTATTTTGCATCTTTAAAATGCTGCAAAATGAAAAGAGTAAAACCTTATTGTAAAGCATTTGTGGAATACTGTAAAATTTTGAATCTATGTAAAATATTTGTGACCCCTGTAATCACGGAAATGCTGAAATAAACATCAGCCCATTGGAGTTCTGATCACCTCAATTCAACGAATCTCTTGGTCCTGCCTCTTTGGATAAACCAAGTGTTTGAACTCCGCCCAGTTTCACAACTTTCTGATTTCCTCCTTTCACTTTTTAGAAATGAAGACACTGGAGCCAGTGACCAGGCCATCGTCAGGAGCTGTAAATTTGATTGATTCTAAAATTTACTATATTTTTATATTTTGCTCTCTTATCTCTGAAAGCTAACTTTTTAAGCAAGTGCTAAGACAACCATGTTTTATATGAAACGTATCTCTTGAATAAAGAAAATCTGTTAAATGGACCTTCAGAGACATTAATCATTTAGGCTAAGCCTTGCTAAAATTCTTAGGCAATGTAGTATCATACTAAGAGCACTTTGGGAGCCTGAAGTGGGAGGATTGCTTGAGGCCAGGAGTTTGAGACCAGTGTGAGCTACATATCGAGACTCCATCTCTACAGAAATTGGAAAAATTAGCTGGGCATGGTGGTACATGACTGTAGTCCCAGCTACTCCAGAGACTGAGGCAGGAGGATCACTTGAGCCCAGGAGTTTGAGGTTACAGTGAGCTATGATGATGCGCCTGCACTCTAGTCCAGGCAACAGAGTGAGACCCCATCTCAAAAAAAAAAAAAAAAAAAAAAAGAGTACAGCCTCAGGGATTAAGACTACCTGAGTTCAGATACCACAAATACTAGCAGTATAACCTTGCATAAATTGACCCACCTCTTTGTGCTTCAGTTTCCTCATCTGTAAAATGGGGATAATAATAGTATTACCTCATAGGATAGCCATTACGGACCTAACTGAATGACAGCGAAATAAAGTTATAATTGGAAATGGGTTATAAATCAATGTGTCCTAGCCTTTGCCTAGCACTATGCTAACCCCTCTCAACAAAGAAAAGTGAGCCTATATAATATGATCCCAGTGCCTAGAATGGTGGGTACCGAGTAAACAGTTGTTGAGTGAATGAACGAGCAATTTCTTAGAGAAAAAAATTCTACTTAAATGTTTTCAGTATCATTGAGTATATGACAGAAGAATGCTCACACAATAAAAGAATCACAAGCTATAGTTGTCCTCAACTTACCAACCCTGGTAGGTAAGAACAGCTGAGTTTGCTCTACTTAAGTGAAGATCAATACCCAATCTCCGGATAGCTTCATTATCTACAGTAATGACATCAACCCAAAGGGGTCCGGATGGTAGACTAAGGCAGATATGGTACAAATACCCACAGCTAGAAATTAAATCAAATTTTAGTGCATTTTTGCTGCTTTGTCTTTATAAGGCATAAAGATAGATACAAATAAAAGGAAACTCACTTAACTATCCAGGATTGCACAGAAAAGGCTTTATAAAAAAAAAAAATAGGTCCTCCTGCTATGTCTTACATCAGGTACTACACCTTTAGGGTTATATACATGCATGCTCTAAATTCAAACAGATGCATGGATGAGACATTCTACAGCAAGTTCTATGGCCCAGGGCAAGCTTCTACAAACTGGATGTGAGTCAGTTTAAGCCTGAATAACTTCCATTCCACCAGCTAACTGGCTCCAGTTCACTAATCAAAACCTAAGTTTAATTCTGATCCTTTGAGCCTATTCCTAAGCAGACAACGGCCTAATCAGAGGTTCTTCTAGACTAGACGCACTTAAAGGAGGCCACAGGAAAAGTACAGGGCTCTTTGATGAGAGCAATCTACATGAAAGAAGGCCTCTGTTCCAGTTCATCATTTCATAAATTGCTAGACAGTTGGTGGCAAACAAATATCCTTTGGAATTTACAGAAAAGGGAGTCACAGCAACACCTGGAAAAAAAAACCCAGTATCTTCTTTGGTGAAAAATGAGTATTCACAGACCACAGCAGATACACACACCTAAAAATCTACCCTGAAACACAGGGTTAAACTGTCACACAGCCTAGCGAATGGCCACAATCTTAAGAGATGTACAGATTTTCCTAAATGTATACTTATCTCTTTAAGGCCTGGCTCCTACTAAAGTAGAACTCTTTCATTTTTTCTTTAATTCAGTCCAAACAACAGATATTGAGCATCCACTGTTCCAAAGAACATCACAAGCACTAAGAAAACATGGTCCCTGTGTTCAAGAAAACACAGCCTAGTCGGGGAGGACTATTCACACACAACTAACTACAGTGTAGACCAGACTTACCTATGGCAACATAAACCATGTGCGATGGGTAAAAGGAGGAGAAAGAAGGCTAAGCAAGGAAGGCTGGGCAGAAGAAGAAATGTGTTCATTGCCTCATTCCACAAAAGATGAGGCAGCCTGAAGGACGAGCAGGGTTTCAACAGGCAGAGCAAGAGCTGGGCAACCCAGGCAGGAGAACAGGCCCAGAAAACGGGGAGGAGGATGCATTCTGTGCAAAAGATATTTCTGTTTTATAAATATGGGAGGCTGGTGACTGTCCGGTGAAACTCTGTCCTCTAATTTGACACGTACACTTGAGCACTTGAAGTGTTAGCCTTTACGCTTTCTTCCTACTAATAATATTACTGATAGGTTCAAAGGATTCTTGAATTTATCCCAGTACAAAATTCGCCTGCCTGCAATGTCTTTTCCACTGCTTAACTCCTTCATTTAGACAGGGCAGGCTTTAACATGTGGCTGGTGGAGAAAAGTGAAACCATAGACACCAACGGAACTCAGAATAAAAAGCACATTTTGAAATAAAATAAAGGTTAAGCTGTCATACCAACAGACCTTGCTTGATCAGCAAAAATGTAGGTGTTAACAGGAAATCGCCATATTGTGTAATCCCCGTTTCACCCTCCACAAAACTGCACTATAATTCAAAGTAAGTGAAGCAACAATTGGATGGATGACCAGTTTTTGTTGTTTACATAGTTTAATGCACAAATGTGCAGTTTCCATGACTTTCAGAATGACGTGATTTACATGAGGCTTTAACAATAAATAAACTTGAAGTGCTGTATATAGTTAGCATATGGTGAAATTTTTAAGCAAAGCTCTTTCTTCCACTCCCTGCAAGACATTTAAAATATTCTCCCCATTGGGGTCTTTCATTTTTATTTTACATCCTGCTAATTCTTCTCCTGTGAAAATATAAAATTTTTGTTTTATAAATAAAATGTTACGGGTAAAAAATAAAACAAAACAAAAAAACATGTTCTTCACACATTAATACCACAATAATCAGTAACAACTGCACATAGACTTACAGATACTTATAACTTTGCCATTTTAAAAGTTAGTCATGGAAAACAAAAATACTTATATTACTGTGTAATAATTTATGGTATTTCTATAGACCTGGTATGTATCATCCTTCTTTAACCACCTAGTACATTAAAATATCTAGGAAAAAATTAGCAGAATTATTTGCAATAAATCTCAAAAACATAACTTCTGAGGAACATACACAAATAAATCCTTAAACAATGAAGTACTCTTTTGTCAACTTTTTGAAAACCCTGCCATATGAATCTCATATACAAGACTTCCCAGAGTCTTCAGGAACATATTCCGACCAAGGTTAAGGTCCTGCCTTTATTGCATCCTCCTTCCCCAAATTTCACCACAGTGTTTTCCTTCCTTTTTACATACTTGGATTTTATTTTTTAAAACCCTGATAAAGTTTATGACCATAATTACACCATAGAGAGATAAAACCTCAATTGCCTCTTACCAAAAATAGAAAACAAGCCATAAAGTCAAAATCTCTATCTAACGTTACCATTGGTGCTTATCCTTCTGGAATCGATGAGTTTGCAATGTTATGTAAGTCATGATCTAACATCTGCCCAAGTCGGGAGTCAAGCAAGGCTAGGCCTGCAGTTCAATTTTTAAAGGCAAATTAAAGAACACATTGGAAACTGAGGGGGAAAAAACATTATTTTACGTATGATAGTTGTTCATTAAAATCATTGTTAAGAAATACCAATGTCCAGGTATTTTATTTCTGAATACTCTTAATCCAGAAATTACTACTGGAGCAATTTGACAGTTTTTATTTTGAGCTACATTTCTATTCACGCCTGCTACAAATCTTTTACCTGAAATACTTTGTGCGAAAACTCATTAAAATGCTCTTGTGAAAGGAGAGCACAACACCATTGCCTTCTCTTTGTCTAATAGCCCAGGATCTCTCTCTCATAAATTCATTCTAATTAAATTATGCTTCTCAAGGTGCTCCCTCTCATGCACTCTTATGTAATTGTACCTAATATTTTCTCCACAATTGATGTTACATTAAACAGGCTTTTACTACCTGCTACCCCTTCTAATGGCCCCCATCCTCTCCTCCCTCCTCCTTCCCTCTCTTCCTTTTTTTTGTAAGTTCAAAGGGGACAGGAATCTAACCTGACAGACACTATTTTAAGAGTTTGTCTTAAGCTCTCATCAAGTTCTTTATAATTTTCTTAATGTGATACATAAAGTACACAAAGACTCAAACAAATATAATCTCTTGGAGCACAAGTAAAAGCATTATATTTTAGAGTTCTGTGAAAAAAAACAGAGAAAGGGTCAGTTGATGTTATTAGCCCATTTTATCTCAAGGAGGTGATGCTATGTTGATTAAAATCAGTACAACAAATCTTACCAAAAACTTATCAGCAATCATTATATTCATTATATTTTCCATAGTATTAGTAAAAGATATTGATTCTTTAAGTTATCAGGATGTAGCTTCATGTGACACTTAGGGTAACAAAAATAAGCTAAATCTGAGAACGTATGTGAAATCTTACTACATATCTTGGCTTGTATTACAGATTCTCATCATAAGTTTTTATTTTTAAATAAAATGTAGAGGGAGTAGTTGTTTTCTCTTTCACACTTTGCTGTGTTTCAGCAACCCTACAGAATAAATGGAAGTTTTACGAGAAATGAATAGTTTCTACTTGAAAAGATTATAGATGATAGAATTTCATAACTTTGCTAAGTATGTAAATAACTTGTCTAGAGCCATAAGAGAAGCCACTTAAATGTGAACTACTGCCTTCTGTTACTGTTATTATCATTGTTAGAAATGTTACCATTGGCATTATATACATTATTAAAATTTCTGGAGGTTTTTTGGTTTGTTTGGTTGTTTAGCTTTTCTTCATGTTTTCTGCCATTACTTGGGGATGAGTATACATTTAATTATGTGGTTATAATAATTCATTGGACTGAATATGTAAATAACTCTAGAGCACTTCTAGAAACATAAGTAGATATGTCTTGCCTACCCAATACGACTGATATTTTTCTAAGGTTTATGATACTGTTTTTTTATTTTGTAGATTCCATATACCATGTCACAGCAGAAGCTCCATCGACAATTATTGATTGATAGATCAAACAAAGAGGGAGACTCATTTTCTTTAGTCAGATGGCATAAAAAGGCCGATCTTTTAGTATCACAATTTTCCATAGAATGGATCAATTAATCTTCCCCTAAAATAACTTCTTTTCTGTGTGAGATGTAAAATGTGATGATTACTTTTAGCTAATTTCTACTGAGTACTTACAATGTTCCATAATTAGCATTCTAAGTGTTTTACATGGATTAACTCATAATATTATTATCCTTCTTATACAGATTAGGAAACTGAGGCACAGTGAGGTCAGGTGGTTTGCACAAAATTACAACAATGCTAGTAAACGGGGAGCTAAGATCTAAAGTGGCAACTGGGCTCCAGAGTCCACACTACTGGTGACCATGCTGCCTCCCACTGTAGTTGAAAATACCCCTAGTTTGTCTTCACTGCAAATGGTGACAAGGGGTCAATGTGAAATAAATTACATAATTCTAGCTCAGTTTTAAACAAATCACCAAAACTTACTAAGAGTGTGTACAAAAGTATACACTTGGAGGTATACCCCATATCTAGGAAGCCAGGATTAGAATGAACCAGAAAAAACTTGCATGTTCTTCCCTGAGAGGAAGCAATATGCATGGTCTCCAGTCAAACAGATCTGGGTTCAAATTTCATTTTTACTATACAACAGCTATATTACCTTGGAAATGCTACATAAGTAAGCCACAGGACACTCATCTCTAAAATGAGCATGTGAGCAGTTGCTATATAATAGAGGTGGCGTGAGAACTACATGAAGGAACAGAGGTAAATCGATTTGCATTTTTCCTAAGCATTTTGTAAATGATCAATAAATGGTAGCTATTAATAGATGATATCCCCAAACCAGCAGTATGTCTGCCTTGCTTTGCACAGAGGGACCTACTTCCATAGAATCTTGTTGTTACCATTTTCCAGGAGTGCTCAATCTAATCCTTTTTTAAAATTTCAAATGTAAACACACAAAGAGCTATATATGTGCACAAAGAGAGGACAGCACTGAGGAGTAATCTGTATGAGCCACTGGTAAAACAGGCACCACATTTCTGGCTTTTAGAATTCTAGTCAAGGGCACTAGCCACATTTCCTCACACCCCTCCTTCTCTCTCAAAAGAGGGACTATTCTTATTTCAAAATGGGAGGGGATAGAATTAGAGTGATGGTTTTTTAGTGGGGAAAGGCCATTTTCCAACCCATTCCTAAGGATGGCAAACATAATACTTCAGAGTGATGAAGGAGGGGAGCAAGCTGGGGTGGTGAGGTCTCTGTCTTTTAAGCAAGCCAGCCAGCAAACACAAATGCATGCAATTTGAAATTTTAATTAGGGTGCCATGTGCTGGTGACATATGGCGACACACTGACAGCTGGGCGTCCAGGTTCAGGAACAGACCTGGGTTCTGAAGTCACAGTTGGCAGAAGCAAAGTTCTCCGCTTGTGCGCTAGGTGCTAGCATGCCTGGAAAGTGCTCTGCCAACATCACCCCACTACACAGCACTGCCTTGTGCCCGCTCCTACCGACGCTGCCTGCCAGAGGACCACGGCTGCAATTCAGATAGAGAGGGAACAACAAAGAAAAAAAAAAAAGAAAGAAAGAAAGAGTAAAACCCCCAGATCCCATTCTCAGTTTCAAGCCTAGAAAATATTCAAAACAGCATAATCATTAATTTTTGGTGACTTCTGAGTCAATGATCCCAGGGCTTTCACAATAAATCGTCCTTGCAGGGGGTGCTCTCTCCGTGACTGCAACAGAACACACATCAGGGCATGACGACCAAACATCTGCACTAACTGCTCCAAAGTCCATAAGAATTAAACTGTTATATAAAACCAAATATGATTTAAAAGTGTGATTTACGTAGATTAGAGGATGAGTCATGTTAGCAAAGAACTGTATCAAGATTGAATAAAAACATTTTAAGACAACTTGTTAAGCATTAAAGGTCAAGTTTTCTAACTTTTTGCTTCTCCCAGAAATTTTTTTACGTGATGAATTAAATCTTGGTCAGTTTGACCTTTGAAGCTTAACAAGTTGCCTGAAAATGTCTTAAAATGGGTTAATGAATTGCCTTGTGGCTTTTTCATCTGCTAGCACCACTCTTCCTATTTACTCTCTTTGAAGTGGGAATAGTCTATCTAAGCCTGCTGTTTCTAGGCAAATCCTGGACCCACAGTAAGTAGAATAATAACAAGGTTTCTTAGCCAAACCATGTAATATTAAGAGAACCATTCTTTGAATCCTTCTCTACCTACAGACTACTTTTGAGATATCAATCTTTGATTATAAAGAACTACAGAAGTAAATAAACATGCCAAAATGCACCTTCTACAACTCTGTGGGAAATGTGAGTTTCTAGCTATTAAGCAATGAAATTCTTCTGGGATGTTATAAATACAGGGTCCACCCAAACCCTTACTTCTTTCTTGCATTCCAAAGACTGCTATCAAATCAATCAAGTGAATTTGAAGTAGAACTATCACTGTGGTGGAAATTCAAAATTCATCAACTTGATCAAAAGCCAGCAATTTGCCATTATCCCCTGTTTAAATGCTCTCTCTCTCTCTCTCTCTGCTTTAAAGTTTTAAACAATGTGATAAATAGGAAATTTCACTTTTTTTACCACTAGTATTGTTATAAGCGTGCAGAGAAATAGATTTACATCACATTTTATTCTACTTCAAGTTAATTTTTGGATAGCAACAAAATAAGGTAAAGATTAACATCAGCCATTTCAGGCTTCAGACAACATTGCTGCAAGCTGGAAAATACAGATACTAGAATTTACACCCTCCAGTTGTAAGCTCATTAACTAGTTTGGACAGCAAATATGCATTTGCACACAGCTACCCTTAAAAAAAATTAAGCATGCTGATACAAAAAATACTGTAGTCCCCTATATATTAGCATGAGCTCTTTGAAATAAAATACCGCTAGCCAGTCATATTGCCTACAAAATTTGCTCTCCACTAAGAAATGTACTAAGATGTACCCTTAGAAGCAACAGGGAAAACTAAAGGCAAATTATTCTCAATTCTAGGTATTTTTCAAATTTAACTTAAACCAGCTTTTAACTAGCTCAAATAAAGATTCCTTTAACTTGAATAAGGGCTCTACAGCCATGACCTAGGACTTTACCAAGTAACACAGAATATTTTGTGTAGAGGGATACAAAATATTTGCCCTGCTAAAATCCTTCATAAAGTTTATACAAATTTCTTATCCAAAAATCAAGTTTTGGGTATTGATTCCAAACTCTAGGTTTTCAATAGCACACTACGGCTATCACTTTCTCAGAAGACACCAATAAACTCTGCTCAGAACACACCTACAGCACGTACACACAAGACAAGAACAACATATCCACAAAACAAACTTACCTTTCTCTTTTTATAAAATTTAAAACTTATAAAAGTGTGAACTATAGAGTTTAAAATATACTTGGCAATCAATATTAGCAGAATCTGAATCCACACATAAAGAAATAAAGCAAAGTCTAAGAAGATCAAGTCTCTGTTACAGAAAAATTCAGTTACTTGGTATGGAAAAAAAAAAACCAAGCCCATTAAAAACTGTTAAATATAGTATTTTAACCTGGTTTATTTACATATGAATTTTTTCTGATACCGTAACTAGGTTAATAAAAACTGAAATTGACTTTCTAGTCTCTGGAATAATATTATAAAGAAGGAACATTTAAAAGAGATGTTTCTTGTGGTTCTAAAAAATAGCCATTGTTAATTAAATATAAATTTTCACTGAGTCTTTCACAAAATGGCAAATTTATTACAAAACATTGACCAAAAAATAAGCTTCACCTTTGAATAGGCTAAAACTGTCAGGGGATAAAGGAATTTACAAATCTAATGCAAAGGTAAATTTTTCAAATACAATTTAAATATAGATAAAATGGATAAGGTGGCAAATTACATTTAAAATGTCTTAACTTTTAGTGATACAATACAAACAAAAATAGAAAAAGTGTAATGTACAGAGGAGGGTATACAAGAAGGGTCAGGAGAACAATGTGGTTATGGGAGCAAATTACAAAACTAGACCTTGACTTACAAAGGATTCAAGAAAATTAAGATTTAGGTGAAAAACTTACGGCTCCTTGGGTTGCATTTCACATGCAAGTTGTATGTGTTGGTCATGTTCTATGTGGCTAAATAATATCAAATAATAGGGGAACATATTCATGACGGCAGAAGACCCCTATAATCAGGGCAGTTTTGACAAAGGAATATGAGTTGAGCAAAATTAACATTCCATAAAATAGGAAAAGAAAATCTTTAAATGTATACCTAGAATCCCTGCAACTGTCCATACTCCAGAACATTTAAGATTTAAAAATATTTCAGTAGAGATGTCCCGGTTACCATTACTTGAAGCATGGCAGCTAAAGTCAGAGGAGCATATGCCATGAGTGGTGGTGAGAGAAAGAAGCAGAGGTCTACAGAATTGATTTCTCGAAGGGCTAGAGAAGAAGAAGAAGCCACGATTTTAAAAAAGAGGAAATTGATAGGAACTTGTGATGGATTCTGTGCTGTACTTAGACATCTTTGAAACTGAAAGAAGCTTTATACAGTCAGAGTACCTGGATTTAATCCAAATATACTCATTAAAAAGTTTTGAGAACCCTACAACGTAAGAGCTACGAACAACCTGTGACTAAGAGGCCAGGAACAAGGCATTTTTAATTAAAAAGAAAAGTGATCAGTGTGGGACAGTGAAAAGGGCACTGAATTCAGATCTACATTGTTATCTTTGCCAGTTCCTACAAAGGAGACCTTGAAAATGGTGCTTTTTCACCTGCAAAATGATGGGGGGGAGTCAAGGCCAACACATTTCCTTCCAGCTCTAAAATTCTTTCACTCTGACCTCATCGCCACCTTGAATACCTTACAGGGTTTCAGGGAAAATTATTTAAGATAAGCTTGTGTGAAAATTATAAGATTTTTTTTAAATATAGAGGCAATATGTCCTAAAGTTGATATGAATAAGAGAGGGATAAATGGCTCAACTGCAGAAAGGTAGACAGAATACAGACAATATACTTGTGCTACTGATGTTTTAAGAAAAAGAAGTGACTCTCTTCACTCATAAAGAAATCTGACAGCAATCTGAGACATGGTGTCTCTCAGAGTTCACATACCTTACAAATTCTAGAACATAATAAAAGGTATAATTGTCCACCAGTGAATTTGGGCCAAGAGTGTGCCAAGCACTTTCATAACTTATTTCACCAATTCTCACAACCACCTTATGGGGTAGGTGTTTTTATGACAGTATAATAAATGGTGGGGGGCAGGGGGAATGAGACTTAAAAGAGTTTAAGGCCAAGGTCACCTAGCTAGTAAGCATTTGAACCTAGGTCTCTGCCTGACACTAAATTATCTTGTTAATCAAATTAATTAATTATCAAATCAAATCAATCTTGTTAATCTTAACCACCACATTACACTAATGCTGTTCCTCTCTGCACAAGTACTTCCTCTATTTTAATTAAATTCATCAGGCCAATCAGTTAATTGGGTCAAAAAGTTAAGTTGACTTTGGATGTATGTAGAAGGAGGTATACTCTCAAGAATCTATACTTTAATTATCAGTTTTATTAGAGTAGGATGTTTGCCTCTTGGCATTTCCAGTAAAGACAATAAGGATATAATGGGGAAAACTTTAAAGGGAAAAGTGGTCATATTATAAAATAAATGCATTAACCATCAGAACTTAGTTCTGAGATCTAGTGGATTTGTGGCTTGTTCAGCTAATATTTCATATTTATGTATTATCTTTAGTAGAAGCAAAATACAACTCACTATAGATAATGATCCTTCATCTCTTTTCCACTACAACTAATAGACAAAACATTTTCAAATAACATTGAAAGGCATCTACTGTACATTTTGTCAATAGATGAAGAATTAATTTTTACTCTGTATTAGAAACCACTTATTTCTGTTTCACCTAATTCAGGAGCTATTCTATCTTTCTTTGGATGGGTAGGGAAGGGGTTCACAGAGGAGACGGAACACCAGACAGAGTAAGTTCCAGTTATCACTAGTTATAACCTCACCTAAGAGACCTCCGTAAGTGGGAAAGTAGGAAAGTAGGAAACAAACAAAAAATTCTTTTCATAGTACCCAGTGATCAAAAAATAAATACTGCAAGTCATAGAAAAGATGCTTTTCTTATTATGCTTTCTTCTCAATCTTATACACAACTATTCTGAACAGCAGAGATAACAATTTTCACAAGCACTTGAACATTTTAAAAATTGGTCCAATCCAAACACATGACCCCTTGCCAATTTTGGTAGGTTTTGGAGGCACGTTCAATGATAATAGCCATGTTTTCCCCCCATCAGAGGATTCTGGCAGTGCCTGCCAGTTTTAAACTCTATACCAGGCTAATCTGAAAAATATTTAACGGAAGATTTTAAGAACCTAAGTACAAAAGTGTTCGAGAGTGAGAAACAGAAATGTTCAAATTTTGAAATCCAGATTAAGGCCAGGTATGCAGTCAAAAGCCAAGATGCAGGATGGAAATGACCCATGTACCCTTGGAATACTAAAGGAGATACATTACCATGCGTGATTTATGGAATTTCCTCTTAGATCAGAAATACCTCCCAAGCCACCTCCCACTTGGTGCTTCAGTACGTATAGTAAATGAAGTCAAAAGTGAAAATATACACAAATGCCTCCTTATTTTGACATTTCAAACTTCAATAAAGGCTCAGTTCCACATGGTGGCCTAAAACTAGATAGTTTAGTAGACTAAAGAAAAAAAAAGAAGGAAGTTTTTTTTTTTTTTTCTGGATTATTTTTAACATGTTTCAAAGCTTTTTTATCCCTTTTTGTAAATTTTAAGTCACAGTTTTGAGAAAGGAAACAGTTCCCTGCTGGGGCAAGCTAAACTCCAAACTCACATGCTCTCAAGAGTGTTAGAATTACTTAGCATCTAGAAGTAAATTTATGGTTTCCTAATGATTTAGCAATATTTGTAGGAAAAAAGCAGATCTCTGATCAGCGCAATCACTTCCATTTTGTGTGACGGATGGGGGTGGGGGACGGGGAGGGGAGAGATTGATTGATTTGAATGCCACTGGGTCAGCAGGCTGAGAAGGGATCCTAACCCGGAAAGATGCACATCACACACCATCTCAAAGTTTTTCAAGCAGAGCTACTATCTACACACCAGAAGCTGATGGAAACAAAAACCTCTTCAGCACTATCTCCTGCCTAATTGAATTGGTGCCTGTAATGGAAGGAAGCTGTTTCTCAGAACCGAAATAAGTGGTGCTGGGAAAAGGAGGAGGCCAACAAACCAGGCTAGAGACAAACAGAATTGGTGGAACAGGCACCCAGATTCTCTGGAAAGCAAATCCCGTTTAGCATTTATCCACCCAGGTCACGGTGAAGCCTGTATCATAGCAACTTGCGACTTTAAATACTACTATTCATTTGGTCATTAGTTTCTCTTGGTTCCTTTCACTTACCCGTATTTTTGATAGCCAAATCCTTAAAAGAAAGCAGAGACTATGAGAATGTTGTCAAATTTCAATAATGCTCAAGAGGAAAAAAAATCGCCAATCTCTTAATGGTTTGGTCTAACATTCTTTCTGGAGTTACCCAGTAACAGATTAATGTAGCTAAGCATTGTAACATTGAGCTAAAGTACTAAGAAAACATGCCTGAAATTTACAAGTAGGCCTCGCTTGCTTGCTTAAAAAAAAAAAAAATCCCTCATTTTCACTGCCAGTTTCTTTCTTTATTTATCTTTAATTTATCGTGGTGTCAAAACCCATGTCTGGTCTTGGAAAAATTTTGGCACAAAGTTGGCTTTTTATAGTACCAGACCATTAAAACTACAAAACCTCAATTAAAAAACCGCCAGAAGAGTTTGGTGCACAGCACAAAAAAATGATACAAAGACTGAAATTGGGGAGGGAAGCAAAGAAGTTGGTGTCGCAAGAAATCTAAGTCATGTAACTAAAATCTTTGAGTACTGGGTAACCAAATACAGTCTACATTTTAACTATGTTATTCAACTCATATTCCTGAGCCCTGATTTCCCATATATTGGTACTAAAGTTTGTAACTCTCTAAAGGTCATTAAATGTTTTTTTGTTTCACTCAATGGTCTAAGTTGAAAAAAAAAAAAACAGTTATATCACAAGGTGTGTAAATAATAAAATTTGCAACAAACCCTGAGACAGATTAGCAACCACTCTGCCCTACTTGAGTCTGATTAAATGTGAATCCTTCTCGTAACTGTAAATGTGCGATAAGGTATGTGTGTCTGTTTTACAAGCAAAAGACTGGAAGTCAAGGACCTGGAACTTTAAATCCTAATTCTGAAAGTAGCCCTGCTCAGGAAAATGGCCAGGCCTCCACAAGTGTCCATATTCTAACCTATGCCTAGCACAACACCGGTAGCACAGAAATAATAAATAACTGGCAAAAACAAGGAATTCACCAACCCCATGGTGCTGGGGTTGGGGATGGAACCTATTCTGATGGAGACAGTGTTGTGTGGCAAGTAAGACTGGAGTCACCTGCCTGGTGACAATTTGCTGGTCAGTAAAATGGGTAGGAATTATAGTACTACCTCACTCAAGGAGTAATGTGAGGATTAAATGAGGTAACTGACATAGAGGCTTAGAACACTACCTGTGTACTACATAGTAGCATTCAATAAATGCTATTAAATATTATTATTTAATATAATTGATTTAATTTTATTAAATTGATATGTCATTATTAAAATCAAATGGCATTATAGTCAGAAATAGAAATACATGACATTTTCCCTTATCCCCAAACTGTAGATGTAAACTAAAGTCCCCCAAACCCAAGACGTGATCCAAATCCAATCCATCCCCATCCATCACCAAGGATTTAGTGAGTGCACAGGATTCAACATGCTTACCGCTTTGTTAGTCAGTTTCTCCTTAGATGTAAGAGGACAAGGAAGGCTTTTTAATGCAGGCAAATTGAGTCTGCATAATAAAACATTAGTGGTGAACTTACCGATTTAGATCTATTTACTTGAAACCTGGGGAAGCAACCTATCAGCATATCTTTTAACACTTTAGAGCCTTCTCTCCATACCTGCAACTCCAGGTCCTGAAGCCATATGCCACCCTGGCAGAGAATAGAAAGGAAGCAGAAGGGCAAGAGATGCTGCCTGAAGTCAGGCCCCAGCCCCACACCCTTCAGGGCTCCTTTGGCTTCTGAATCTGTCTCCTCCATGCCTTACTTGACCTAAGACCACAGAAGACTACCTCCCTGACCCCTCACATCCCACTATACCTCCTGACTCGAGGACTTTGATTTTGTCCCATGTATCTGTTTGTTCCCTTACCAGCCTGCCTGACTGCCAAACCAGCAATGACACCGCAAATTTTAAGAGGCACTGAATTGGCCATTTTTCACACATATCATATGTCATCTTCACAGTGAGTGTGTTAAATGGCTATTACTGGGCCTGGCCCAGTGGCTCACACCTGTAATCCCAGCACTTTGGGAGGCCAAGGAGGGAGGATTGCTTGAGGCTACAAGTTTGAGACCAGGGTGGGTAACAGCAAGATGCTGTCTCCATAAAAAATTTTTTAAAAAATTAGCCAGGCACACTGGCATGTGCCTATAGTCCCTGCTACATGGGAGGCTGAGGCAGGAGGATCACTTGAGTCTAGAAGTTTGAGGTTACAGAAAGCTATGATGACACCACTGCACTCTAGCCTGGGCAACAGAGTAAGACCCTGTCTCAAAAAAAAAAAAAGGCCGGGCGTGGTGGCTCATGCCTGTAATCCTAGCCCTCTGGGAGGCCAAGGCGGGTGGATCGCTTGAGGTCAGGAGTTCGAGACCAGCCTGAGCGAGACCCTGTCTCTACTAAAAATAGAAAGAAATTATCTGGCCAACTAAAAATATATATAGAAAAAAATTAGCCGGGCATGGTGGCGCATGCCTGTAGTCTCAGCTACTCGGGAGGCTGAGGCAGTAGGATCGCTTAAGCCCAGGAGTCTGAGGTTGCTGTGAGCTAGGCTGACACTATGGCACTCACTCTAGCCCGGGCAACAAAGTGAGACTCTGTCTCAAAAAAAAAAAACAATACTAATAATGAAAATAAAATAAAATAAAATAAAATAAAAAAAGTAGCTGTTACTCTTCTTATTCTATAGATGAAATATTTACCATATGCAAGTAATTTGCCCTGGATGGGATCAGACATACAGGGCTTTGAAATACCAGCTCAGGCACCAATTAGTATGACCTTAAGTAATTCATTTAACTTAAAAAATAGGAAGTAAGTATGCCATGGTAGCAACAGTTAATAGTAAAATGATGACTAAATCTGGCCCTACTGAAGAAGGAAATTTTCAGATACACTGAGTGATTACTACCTTAGAAGAACCATAGATGCCCGTGAAGATAAATTTATACAATTCACCTAAATGATGATGATGATATTGACAACCACCATACACACTTAAATAATTGGCCTAAAATCAACCAGCAGCCAAGTGTCAGGGCCAGATTTGAATGCAGATTAACAAACTGTCCTGTTTTAAGATCCAAGAGTAAATGCACAACTCATATGGGGAAACCAAAATTTTCAAGCTAAAATAAAAAAGAAAGAAAAGAAGAAAAAAAATCCCTAGTATCTTGTTCTTAGTTCCCAGTATATATCTTGCTTTGGAGTATACAATAGACGCTTTTGTTCAGCTCAGCAGGGCTATTTATATGTTGTAACTCTGTGTGCTTTTTGGGACTGTGTTCTTCCTTCACTGAAATCTAAAGATGGTCATGCACGAAAACTTCAAGAATAAGCTAACTCTGCTTCAGTTAAACATCTGACCAAACCAGGCCGAACATCTCTGGGAACACAGAGTCCACCTCCACCAGGAAGCAAAGGAAGAGAGGCTGCACAGCCCGCTCCCTGCAGGACTGACTGCCTTTTCCCAACCACACTGAGAGGGGGGCACCGTCCGCGCTCACACAGATCCGCTTCAACAAAGGGAAAATGGAGATAAGGCTGCCACGAGACCTGCCCTGGTTTTTAGTAAGCACAGGACACTGGCATATTTTAAACTGAGGCATTTATACAGTTCTGAAGTCTTCAAGGCAGGGAAAACATTAAATGCTTTTTTAAAATCTTGCACCACAGGAACAAGACTCGGAGGCAAGTTGTGGACAATCAATACTTCTCTACTCCAGTGGATAGGCAAAGTTGAAGAGGATAGGCCAGTGTGGGGAACCAAGCAAGTCTGCAAAGGGAAGGAACAGATGCTTCCGAGACTGTTCTCCGACACTGCTGAGGGAGTGGGTGGCAATACCAAGGCTGAACGGAGCGCATCTCCATGCCACCACCAAGCCCCTTACACTTCCCCAGGAAAACAAACTGCCTCACAGATGCATTGATTTCTGAGTTGAAATATAAAATGAGAAGAGGAATTTTTAAATGACTAAGGCAGTTATGGCAGTTGGAGAGGCAGCTGAGGGATGATGCTAGCAACCCCAGTAGAATGCCATTTCACCTGCTGGGAACTTGCTCTCAGTGGAGGTGCATACCCCAGGATGGAGGCTAACATGAGAAGGGAGGCCGGTAACCAGGGGTCACAGACCTCATTTCAATACGGCATAATAATAACAATAGCAGTTATTTGTTGAACACTTACCATAGGCCAAGCAATATGCTAAGCACTCTATGTGAATTATCTCATTTAATTCTCATAATCACCCTATAAGGTAGGTGGACACTTTTACAATTGACATTTTACAAATAAGGCAACAAGGGCTAATAGGGTGAAACTGGCTCTTTACAGAACCCTTCCAGGGCTTCCATGTATTAAGAAAGCAAAAGTGTAGCACCAGCCAGACATGGTGGCTATGTCTATAATCCCAGCACTTTGTGAGGCCAAGGAGGGAGGATCACATGAGCCCAGGAGTTCAAGGTTGTAGTCAGCTATGATCACACTGCTGTATTCCAGCCTAGGTGACAGAGCAAGACCCTGTCTCTTTAAAAAAAAAAAAAAGTATAGCACCACTGTCAAAATGCCAAAGTGTTTAAGCATGGATGGCACATATGTTCTAACAGTGAAAACATATGAGATCACAGCACTGACATTTAATAGCTATGTGACCTTGGCATGTTACTTAACCTTTCCTTTTTTGGCTCAGTTTCCTTCTCTGTAAAATGGGAGTGATAATGGTATTGTTTCATGGGGTTACTGTAAGGATTAAATGAGATAATATATGCAACACATATAATCTGGTGCATTAGTAAAAGAATTACATAAGTATTAGTTGCTATTATTTTATTATTATCTTTAAAGAACATATTTTTACCTAAGAGGCAACTTAATCTGTCTCAAATGCTACTTCCCCTAAGACATTTTTGCTGTCTGCTAAAATAGACAGTTACTCCCTCTTCTGTGTACTTTAATATTCTGTTCACATACTGTTAGAGCTCTTGGCACAATGTATGATAGATAATTCACCTATGTACATATATGTCTCTTCCACTGACTGAACGATTTAATGGAAAGAACTGTTTCTTACCACAATTGCTTGTCCATTGCCTGGTACTGCGCCTGCAGTGGTGGCAACAATAACAGTAATAGCTCACGTGTGTGATAACAGTTTTACAATACTATATCACATTTAAAGATTAAATGTCTTCCCTGAAACAATGTGCTCCACAGATTCTCAATGGAGAACTAAAAACATCAGTTTAGCAAGGCATTTTTATAATAAAATTCTTATCAGTATAGGTAATAAAATCTAGGATTTTTCTGTGAAATTTAAGGTAAATCAAGTATGTATTTTGAGTACTCTAACTTGTCCAACACTTCATTCTCAAAGTGATTCGGTACAATGCAAAAAGTAGAAAACAGAGGGGTAAATATGATTTGTGTCCTTGTGGGGCTGACATCGTAATGGAGTGTTAAATAAATAAATGAGTAATCCAATTAACAAAAGCATTTCAGACTGTTATGAGTACTATCAAAAATATAAACAGGAAGGCCAATTTTAGATAGAATGCTTCTCTACAGAGATATCATTTGAACTGAAGGAAAGGTAAGAATAAACCAGCCACAGAAGGAGCTGGGAAAAATGCATTCTAAGCAGACAACAAGGAGCAATGGCCATGGCAGTTTCTGGAAACTGAAAGGAGCCAGTAAGGCTGTAGTACCCAAGGAGTCACAATATGAAGTGAGGTGGCAGACGGATATAAAGAAGTCAGATCATGTGGCGTTTTTGCAGCCTATGGCAACAACTTTGTATTTTATTCTAGATGCATGGGAAGCCGCTAAAGGTTTGTAAGCAGAAGGTTGATATAAATGAGCTTCTTTCTTTGAAATACCCACCCTGGCTGCCGTGTGACAGGGCAAGAATGGAAAAAGGGGGAATATTCAGGATTACTGAAGTACTCTGAGTAAGGATGACGGTGGCTTCAACTAGAGATATTCCATTTTTTTCCTTTTGATTGCCAAATTTCCATACAAAAACTAGATATGTGTTTTATCCTTGTTCCAGTTGTTTATTCAAATTCGACCTCTAGTATCTTTAGAGCTCAGAAGAATATTATCTTCCTTAACGTCTTTATTACACATATGTGGAAGCTGAGATACAGAGGGCTTACCTGACTTGCTAATGTCACATAAGTGATTAATAGCAGACTTCAACCACTTAAAGTCAGATGTCAGGAAACAAAGGCATAGTAAAGCACATAAGTTTACGAAGTTTTCTGTTACTCCTAATAAGCCTCCTAAAATTCTATATTTAGAATTTCCAGTTATCCTTATATTTTAAACTCTTTTACAAGTGTTAAATCTCCATTCATTCTCATATTAATGTTACGTAGGCCAGCGTTTTGCTCAGACACATAGTTGGAACCTGCAGGGTTAAAAGACTGTAAGTGAAGTTCAAGTCAGAGAACTGTGTGTTATGTCTGGGAAAAGTTCATAAAAGTAATTTAAACTCCTGTTTTCTTTCAGTTCCTTCCTTCGTGTTTATGTGCAAATTATACCTTACTCTCTAGGTTGCATTTTGCCATTTTCTTCTCGTTTCCCTAAGAAAGCTCCCCGAAGTGACAATGCTTTTTTAAAAAGGGCCAATATGAAGTTCCTCTGAGTTCCTGCTCTCTTGGAGCACGGCTCCTATCACACAATAATGTGTTATTTTGTTGAATTTTGGCATCCTTCTAGCTTGTTTGGTCAGAAGCCAAAAAATTAGAGTGTATCGGTCCACCAGTTTCTCAGCAGAGAAGCTCTCTTCTCACCCAGCGAGTGTGCTGAACCCTTGGCCTCTGGCCAAGAAGGGAAATCCATTTTACATAAAGAATGCACAAAGCTCAAGTGCTCAGAGACTTTTTACCTACTAAAATAACTTTATGGACAAATGCCAGTCTGCTAGACACATTCAGCAAGAACATTTGGCATGCAAAACAAGGTAAAGTACTCTGTGGAGGTAGCAAGTTTTTTAGCAACAAGGAAATGGCTGTGCGTGCCCTCGTGGCACGTCACGTGGCTTGGCACGGCGGGCGTGATTGGCTGCGGCAGAGTAAATACAGCCGCCATGTAAGGAGCGGAACGTCGCCCTTCGCTGGCTCCTTAAAATGGCGGCCTGAGCCCGCACCAGGAAGAGCAAGCCGAGTCCCATTCTCAGTTTCCCCCCCTTGAGTTTTTTGTTTTGGGGTTTTTTGGGGGGTTTTGTTTTGTTTTTTTTAATAAACCTTACGGATTTGAGTAGAAACAGATTTCTCACAATTTGCTTCTCCGGCTCGATTTCACAGTTCGGCATACACTCAGGCTCTGTCAAAAGCTTGACAATGTTCCAGGGAAAATATTAACTGTAAACTTTCCAAGAGGAATTAAAGGAGCAGCCAGGAATGTCAGGAAGTCCTCCCTTTTGAAAGTGCATCCCAAGTTTGCGCATGTATACGTTTTGGAAAGAAGCACATGCAGCCCGAGCTCACATGCCATCCAGCGTGGTCCCACTTCTTCACTCTGTCCCGGTGGAGAGGGAGAGGGGGGCTGGGGGAGCCACATCCTCTTTGGCTAAAAGGCACGGAGGTCTCTCCCTCTCCCTCCCAGGCCTGACCAGTTGAACACTGCACACTCTGATGTATAAATATTTGCCTCTGGCTAAAGTTCAAGCAGCCCTGTGTAGCTGCCAGACACAACAGAAAACCAACATCCAAGGGAAAGTGTTTACTGCAGTGGTGGCCAAAGGAGCAACTGCCAGCAAAAGAATCGCATCAGATTGGCCAGGCATGCCTGTGGTGTTATCATAAAGCACCTGGCCACTGGCCACTGGCCACTGGGGTATTCCCACCCTTTTAGTAATGGTTATGTTCTTTAAGGCACAGCCTTGCCACAGTTAATACAAGACCAAAAGACATGCTGATAGCTTTACATGTGTTCCTCCAGAGCAAGGGGCTTGGACTAGCCAAAACCAAGCTATGTATCTGCTACCACTACTGCAAAACAAGTGTGTGCTCCTTGAAACTACCTGGGTAGGGCCTGTGATCTTTTTGGACGCTCCCAGCTTCTCAGGTGCATCATCTCAGGCGCACTTCGCAATTCTCATCCCCAAATATTCTATAATACCTATAATTCTATCTCATTTGATGAATTTCAGCATCTTTGAAATTCCTGCAAGAAAGAAGTTGAGACACCTGATAGGTGCCCGCAACCAGATATTTTAAATAAAGTAATACATCCTTCACATTCTGTCCAAAAACCAAAATGTACATTTTACCAGTACTATAGGTCTGAAATGGGTAGAAATAAGAGAAGCTGCCCATCAAAAGATTAAGATCTCTAATTGGGACAAAGGATCTGAGTGAAAAAAGGATCTCGAAGAAAATCTTTTCAGAAAAGTTATGAATTCATAGTTAATGCTAAGCATGTAGCTGGCAGGGCAAAGGCTTTTCATGGTTTTCAGTATTCAGGGAAGAGTCTGAATACAATCAAGATGTCATAATATTTTTTAATCATTGTCATCCATATAACATCTTTATCTTCATAAACAATAATGAATGAATCAAAATTTTCCTTAAGCTGAAAATGAAATGTGTTTTTAGCTGAACCAAAAATGGGACAGAAAAATCAAGGAATATAAAGATAAGAACTTTTTCAAGTTATTTTTTTTAATAGTATGGAACACTAACTTAGGTAAAGCAAGTCAAGCTGTTATGATTTCATCTGTTTTAAGTAAATCACACATATGCTTAATTGAAAGATTTGCTGTTTGTTGAAAATAAAGAAGATTTTTACATCCATACACAAATAAGAGTTCTTTGAAAATTCAAGGTCCCAAATCTTGATTAATCTTAGGCTTAAGGAAGTTTGTAAATTTGAATTGTTGCAAAACTAAAATCACATATCAAATAATTCCATTTTCAATTGTTTGTGAAACTTTTAACAACTACATTGGTCTTGTCCAATCTAAGTCTTAACCAAACATGCCACTAAGTTTGATCTGTGTTCGACCTCAGAAGCCCAGGACTTATAGTATCAAGTCCAGCTTCCAAGAGATCCCAGCGAATCATGTGCAAGGGGATCACAGAGGAATGTTCTGTTCCCAGCTGTGAACAAGACAGAATTAACTCTGAGACGCTTCCTCCTGCTGCCCTGGTGGACAGAAAGGTCAAGACGGTTAGCTCTTGTAGTCTCAGTACGAACCGTCAAAACAACATGCAAGTTAAAAATAGACTAGAGGCAACCAAAATACAAATGCAGAAAGAATTTAAAGTAAAAATAATTTTAATATATTTAAATTTTAGCTTCAAGTATTTTCAAGACTGTAACCTGAAACCAACGAGAGAAAGGACAGAGCAATAATTTTCCCCAGTGCATTAACTTTATAAACTTTGAGCCTTAAAATTTAAAAAACAACGAATCTGACCCATGGATGACACTTTTCTTAGGAAATTCCTTGGATTCACAAGTAATTCATTGGGAATTAAAGCACGAGAGGCAAATTAACCACTTTTATTTGTTTATATTTTGATAACTGCATTTTTCTCAGCCCAATTTCTATGGAAATAAAAATACTGTTTACTATCAGAGGAATTTCTTTATCAGTCGGGAATAGAGTTGAAATATTAAGAGTTTTTTTTTTAATGCACTGAAATAAGGAAGACATTCCAAGGTGCTATGATACATCAATTCTATCACAACCATGTACAAAACCAGGGGTAACTGCTGTTTTATATGTAAGTACATACTTAAGACTTATCACCAAGCAGCATGTTTAATAAAGTCTGGGGTATTTGTACAATAAAATGTTAAAATAATAATAAAACTAAAGTGGTGATGAAAGTAATTCCATCTTATAGATTTTCACATTGAACAAAAATGTACCTTCTAAATAAAAATTATGTTAGAGATGTAAATATTCCTTTTAAAGCTGCTGAATGCATCCCTTTACTAGGAAAGGCTTAGTTATGTTATTTGCAATTCCCTCATTGCACAACAATGTACATTACTGTCTGTAAGCTCTAATTTGGCATGGCGCATCATTAATGACCTGAATGGTGGCTGTTTCACACATACATATTTAATTACAACAGCTGAACAAATTACATATTTATGCTTTATAAAGGGGATTGCCAGTCTAATTCATTTGCTATGCATGCAGGTACAGGACTCCATCTGCAACAGCATCTGCACAACAAGAGCTAACAATTATCCATTGTACAGCAAGTAAGCATATCTGGGGAAACCTGTAAGGGAGGCAGTCACATTAACTATTTCACTGCCTCAGGCCTTGTATTTTTTTTCCAAGGGTCAAAAATCTTTCACAACCGTGAGTAGTAACTCAATGAATAATAAAAATTTTAGCCCTTATATGCCAGCCCAGTCATTGAAAGGAATTGACTAACCCTGTCATCCGTGCTAACTTCCAATAGGTTTAAGATGACAGAGAGAGAAATATTCTAAATCCTTTACTATAGTGAGGTTGTACTTTGTGTGGCTTCTTATAGTGAGCATTTTCTTATCAGTGAATGAGTTGAATTTGCAGCCCCAGAACTCAAGCACTGGTCCTTAACAGCCCAATAACAGACTTAGCCAAGATGTCAACTGGTCTTACCATCAGCCAAGACAGAAGTTAAATCTTTGTTACCATACTCTCATCACACCATATACTTGGGTGTTTATAAAGAAGGGGCTTGAAGAATTTTTTTAAAGAAAGCACACTCTGAGCCCTTTTGGAGACTCCCAAGACCTCTGCTGAGCCATTCTTATCATCAATATACTTTCTAGCTAAGCCACAACTAAAAGCTACTCTTCTCTCTTTGGGTAATAAAGTCCTATTCACCAGTGATACAACCTCATCTTAAATGGCTGTAGGACTTTTGTATGTTTAATTTAATATATCCAATGAGTAATATAAATATTCTGGACCATCACTTCTACTTCAAAACCCAAAGTGGAAGAATTAAGAGTCAGCCAATCAATAGTGAGGTTTCCCATTATCATTTAAGGCTTTTGCGAGGCAATAAAGAGGCTCCATGGTGATGGCCCCTAAAAGCTCCTTACGGCATCTTTGCCTCTTTAGGCCACAAAATCAAAGCATGAGTCAGAGGTGTGGGGTTTTTTTTAATCTTCCCTCTTGAGTGATGGAATTCAAGCCAGGGGCTAACTGGAGTTGGTGGGGTGAAGGAATGGAGGTCCTGGCCATGGTCTCCCCACTGGGTGGGAGCAGATACAGGCAGGAAAGGACACCTCATACCCTCCTCGCTATTCGTGCTGTTCTTGGCTACATGAGGGCCAAATTCATATTGTGGCCATAAAGAGTCTTGATTCACTTGATAAAACAGCTGCCTATGGAAGAGTCGGCCTTTGGTCAGAAAGTGAACTGAGTGAGAGAGATGAAAACCCTTGTGCTTGCCAGTGCTTGATCTATGGGGTTGCAAATCCAAATCAACTTTCACCAGAAAAAACTCTGTACTCTATAGGGAGCTATTGGAAATATAATCTCACTTGGTGCAAGATCGGGGTTACCAACTCTCAGTGGGCCAGAAACCAAGTGAAAAGGAGGGGCCTAGATGAGGTTTGAATCTCTTACCCTTGACTTCCAAAGTGTCAGGATATTTGAGGATAGGCTTCCTGAGCTGTTAAGATAGCAGTCTCCAGGTGCTTCTCGCAGAGCAAATAGCTGCCCTCAAAGCTCTCCTAGCACCTTGTACTCCACCAGATTCCCCAATCAGGAGCTCCAGTGGGAGCAACATAAAAGTGGTATATAGCTTTATCATTTACAAAGGCTTTTATGAACAGTGTTGCGTTTGAACCCTGTGAGGCAGCTACATCCATTTTAGAGATGAGAAAACAGAGATCCAAAGAAATTGAGAGACTTATCCAACACACAGCTAATATGTGGTAGAACCAAGACAAAAACCCCAAACTGATTTTAAATCCTACCTTCCTCCCCAAAAACTAATGCTAGGTTCATTCCCTCCCCTGCTGCCTTATTACTTACATGACATTGTCAACCCCCAAAGCCAGGGTCATCAGTCAGGATGCATCTTTATCAGCACCAGTGCTGGGTTTAAAAGCAAATGTAGCAAGAACAATTAATGCCCTCCCCACACTCTGCTCTCTCATTCTGGAGGTCACCTGCAGCTGGGGCAGTCATGCTTTCCAAAATCAAGTACAAACACCTGAGTCTTTCTGCTTCAGAGCTTTCTCTGTCCACAGAGTAGGGCAGGCTGGAGGTGCAGAGAGTTAACGCACTCAAGAGCAACCCTCACCCAATGCAGGACAAGAGTTGCTCCTCAGTGAAACAATCAGGAGGTATGTTCTGCAGTCTCTCGGGGGAGTACCCAGAGAAAGTGTGCCCCAAATGTGCACAGCAATAATCTGCTCACGAAGTCATCCTTTATTGGGCTTATACCCTTGCCATATTTCTTAAGATCACCTCCCAAATAAACTACTTGCACCCGAACTTTTGTTTCAGAATCTGCTTGTGAGGAAACCCCAAAACTATAGAAACAAGCATTAGCTCCATTAGCAATGAAAGCCTGGCTTCGGGGTCCACTGCTAACTGTAACCTCACGCTATTCCCCCTCAATTAATTTGTTATCAGAATGTTATGCACACAGCTTGCATTGTCCTTCTAAACAAGTGGATGATTTCCAATAAGCCTGCAGCTTGACCATGGTCACAGAGGCAAATGTTGAAGACACCTGGCTTTGAATCCTGATTCGGCACCTTCAGGTTACATATTCTCAGCAGGTGATGAATCATCCTCCTATGTGAAAGGAGAATAATGGCTCCTACACCGTGGTGAGATTGCAAGGAAAAAAAAAAAATAGGGCATTTGGAAAAGCACCTAGCATATAGCCTAGGTACATAATAAATGTTCATCATTATCATTAATATGGAATTAACTATGAGGCCAAAAGGATGCCAATATGATTTGGACAAATATTAAGGAGAAAAAATTTTCTAGGTAACAAACTCTTCCCCTATTGTTCACCGTCTAGCCACCTTTAATTAACCAAGCGTAATTCAAATGCTTTAGCAAACCAACTCCTTTGTTGGTGTGGGTGATATCACCCTAAAAGTTATGGGTGATACTCAGTACCAGCTCTCTGTAAGTCAATGCCACAGACACCTCAGCTGACCTTGGCAACTTTCAGAGCTCAGAGCCATACTCTACTTCATTTCTGCCTTGATCTCTGGCAATCTAGGGGAAGTGGGCAGAGGCAATAACTAGGGACCCACATAAGATAAATGAGCTCTTGTAAGGTGCCATATACCAATTCATGCGCTCGAAGGAAGAGATGAATGGTGCCTTGAAAGAGCTGATTTACTGTCTAAGAATAAAGTCTCCTATAGATCTTCATTAAGAATGCTAACTTCCCAAGGTTGATTTGCAAGAGTGGCTACTGTGTGGGACAAAAGACAAAAAATAAAGTTTGCAAATGTCAAGGTCTTACAGAACCAATAATAGAGATGGTTTATTAAAGCTCCTCTTTATTCAGGAGGGCTCACATTGGAGGAGGGGGATTATGGAAAGGGGAGTCTGACTAGCTGAAAGTCAGGAGAGACACATTCTAATGGTATTCCAAAACACACACGCACATAGTATAGAAAACGTTCTTGCTATAAACACTAAGCTAAATATAACCTTCTTTTATGATTCAGAACATCCCTGAGGATCTCAGCAGGCCACAGAGCTAATTTCTCCATGCTTCAACTGTCTTATTCCTAGAATAGTGATAACGATAGCTAAATTTGTAAAATTTAAATGAGATAATCTATATAACATCACTAAATGGTAAAGTGTTATACAACTATTATTTTTCTAAAATCAGGATTATTATGACTGTTATCATGAATTCATTAAATACAGTTTAAGATGTATATAGGAAGTAGAGGGGACTGGAGTAACTTCATATAACATAAATTTAAAGCTATTTTTGAAGTAACTCCTGATAAGCTTCTTTTGTGTTTTTTAATAAATACAGAGATCCAAATGTGGGAAGGGGAGAAATACAGTAACTTCTACTTTCCTTTTTCTGGTATTCCTAACAATGGCCAGAGTTCCCTGAGGAGGATCTGACAGGTTTGTTTTGCCAAGCAAAAACAAATATAAAGCTTGGAAACATAATAAAACAAGTCTCTCTCGAATAAATGGATTTTTTTTAAAAAAATCAGTTTTTTTGCAGCATGATTCTGCTTGTATTGAATACACACATGTATAGAAAAAATGAATGAAAGAAATAGTTAAAGGAAGAATATATATCTATAATTTTTAGTACTTCTTTGAGTAGTAGCATTAGGGTTAACTTTATCTATGTATTTTTCTCTTTTCAAAAATTTTCTACATTTGAGATAATTTTACCCATTTATAATAAGAAAGAAATTTTTTAAATATCAACACATTTTATATGAAAAAAACTTTAAGTAAAAGTAAGCAACTGAAAGGGTGAAAATCCACTCAGCCAGATGTTTTATCTTCTGGTATTCTAAAAATCAAAATAGATTTTATTTTTATCCCATGAAATATCTACTGAGATGAAAGGGGAACCTGGCAGGACTTAATTTTATGTGGCAACTTAAAAGGCCTTTACCTTGGAAACTAAGAAGGGAGGGGAAGGATATTACCTATCAGGCACAACGCACACTATTCTGATGATAGGCACACTAAAAGCCCTGACTTCAGCATTATAGTAATACAATTCATCCATGTAACAAGAAAA
This sequence comes from Lemur catta, assembly GCF_020740605.2. Taxonomy (NCBI): domain Eukaryota; kingdom Metazoa; phylum Chordata; class Mammalia; order Primates; family Lemuridae; genus Lemur; species Lemur catta. Next base: position 80,006,953 of record NC_059130.1, read on the forward strand.
GTTGTACCCTCTAATATTTTGAAATAAAAATTACCAAAAAAGGGCCTTTACCAGTCACTAATTCATGCCCACCTCCCTCATCCTACAAAGTTTATGGCCCAACTTGAAATGATAGCATTTACAATTTAAAAAATGGCAAAATTCAAAAGGGGGGAGAGGAATTAGCACCTAGAAAAATGTAAGTATGGCCCTTCTATTAATAGTATGCCTTTGCCAGCCACCATGTGACTTTACTATGGTGACAAAGGGGTTGGCCACAGGCCTTCCTAAGTGGGCTCTTGCCGTCCTCTTCAGCCCCATGCTGAACTAGGCACAACTGCTGGGACGTACCCTATACCCTCCCACTCTCTGCTCTTCTTGACACATGACAGTCTTCCTGTCTCCTTCCTGAACCATCCCTTGGCCTCTCAATTCCCACTCATCCTCTTCAACTCAGCTTAGATGAGACCTTGCTCAGAAAGAGAGCCATAAACACTCTACATTTAATCCTATACAAATCAAAGATTTATTATCTTCACTTTTCTGTCTCTCCATTGGAATGTGAGCTCCTTGATGCCATGCCTAATACAGTGTATGGCACAGAGTAGGTGTCAAAAAATTGTTGAATAAACAAGTGAGGAAATGACTAAATATATGCCTCTAACCTAAGCAAGAAACAGAGACACTTGCAGAAGGCAACCATGTGAAGACATAGTTTACCTGTGAAATAATTGACTTACATAGACTATGACATGTGACAATAAATAAATGTAAAAATCCTCTGCATAAATACTTGCCTGCTAGAATAAGGCTTCCTATAGTATACCGATAGTACCTATAGTGTAGGTACCTTTTTACTATCATCTTTTTTTGGGAAAGGGGGGATAAGGTGTCACATAGATTTAGAAAAACTACAACTCAAGGCCATTTGGTACCCTCACCTAACAATTATAATGGTAGAAAACAACAACATTGAATAAAATTTTTTTCCCATCTATAGTTATACAACATTTTTCATAACCTCAAAATCATAATAAAATCAACACAGAAAAGCTTAGGTTAAATGTCAACAATGAACAACATGTTGTTAACTGGTCCGTTAATATCCAATGAATGCCAAGGTTTGAGATATATATTTCTAAATCCTGTACACTGGCACTGGGGAGGAGGTCACACTTTCAAGAATATCAAAATTTAAACATGTTCTAGGTACAGAGGGTGCTCCTCACTACATGCCAGGATTCTCCTAAAAAGAACAAACCATGTCTTGTTGGGTCCCATCACAAATTCATCCAAAACTCCTAGCTTTTACAATTCAAAGCCTAACTTCAGTCTCATTGACTATGACTCAAAGCTAAGCTTCCCAAAGATGAGAAGCTATGTCTTCCCATCCTTCTACCCTAGCCACCTATCACAGTGCCTGACACTTGGCAGGTGCTCACAGTTTATCAAATGGAGCCAAAACCATTTGCCCTTCCACATCATCACGTGGATCTGAAGGCAGGAAATACACTCCTTTCTCTTCCTTCTCAGTATTCAGTGCAAATGGCAGATACCAGTTCCTCACTAGTTTTGGACCACAGCATAGCAGCTTCATTTACTCACTTCCTCTTTCTCACCTCTCCACTCCAAAGCCAGAAGAAACCAGTAGTAACAAACTCTTTTAATAGGTGTGGTATACCATAATTTCTGCCCCTAGCACTGGATTCATAATTGAGTGTGGAATTCCCCAACCCATTCCATTAAAAGTCCATTTCATTTTTAGACCACATGGAAAGCAAAAGAAACCATCTGCTTTGTGATGTATGTGTAGGCATGCCTACAGCTTTCGAAGCAGGTAACACTGCCTGGGAAAAGCCTCCACAACAGCTTTGCAAACTACCCTGGCCTGCTGAGAGCGCATGTGTTTCAAAATCGAGAAAGGCTGGGAACAGACCCAGGCAGGGCTTCCATGAGCACATTTAGCCGTGGACCTCTCCATCTGCATAAGGCCCTCACCTCCCGGATTGTCTCTTCCTTTAAGACACCTCACATCTGAGGGGGAAAAGATGAGAAACAAAATGAAAGCTGAAAGATAAAATAACCACCAGTGCTTAAACTGGAGGAGACGGCCAAATCCAAAAGCCATCCTCCTCTCCCTCCACTTCTCTCATCAGCTCTGCCTTTGCCATTTATCTTTATTCACTCTCTCCTAACACAGAATCATATTTATTGAGAGCATATTGAGTACCAGTCACTATGCTGAGGCTTTACATCCATTACCTCACTCAGTCCTCTTGGGCATCACCCTCGTCCCAGATGCACAGAATAGAGGCTGGGGCTGAGAAAAGTTGTCGCTAGTCCAGAGTTACACAGCTGGAAACGGGCAGGGCTGGGCTAGCTGAGTATAAATCCAGTGTTCCTTCCTCGCACCCTCTCATAGGCACATCTTCGCAGCCCTGCCCAGAGAGGTGAGAGGGAGGATATAAAGAGGAATTGGGAAGAGTAAGGGATTGACTGAGGGGGGGGGGGGAAACCCTTACTCTTCCCTTGAGGGTGGAATTCAGGCCCCTATGCATGGAAAATAATTGCTTTTCTACTCAAACTCAAATACTGAAAACACACATAGTGATACTGCCTTTCATATCTTCCAAAGAACTCCCTCTATAAATTACTTCTCCATCATCTTCACCACAGATCTGTAAGATGACTAAAGCAGATTATCATCCCTGCTGAATTTAAGGAAATCTACAGCATAGAGAAGCTGAGTGACTTGCCCACGATCCCACAGTGAATGAAACAGGGCAGGAGGCCAAGTCCCTTGACTGCCTTGGTCTTGCCATGTTTTACTTATTAGCCAATGCAACTCTCTCGGATCTGTCTCTCCCAGCAGACTTCCATGTCCCTCAGCAAAAGCCGCCAATTTTTCTTTCCTAGATAAGCAAGGAACTTTCCAAGGGTATCAAAACGGAACAGTGGAGTGAGAACTGGCTTTTGAGCTAGCATAAAATCTAGGTCCCAGTCATTTAGTGGTTGTGAAATCTTGGACACAACTTATAAGCACTTAGGTTTCAGGTTCCTCATCTGTAATTTGGAGGTAACCATACCTGCCGCCCTCTCTACCTCGTGGAGTCGTCACAAAAATCAAATGAGAAAATGGATGTGAAGAGTCCCTCATAAAACTGCAAATACTGTACAAATATAAAGGATTATTATTTTTGGATTCAATAGACTTTCTCAAATGAATGAAGCCCTGTGTGGCTGGATGGTCAAGTTATGTTATAAATAACCAAGAAAAATGTTCTGATTCTCGAAACAATTTTACCAGCCTGCTCTCTCCCATGAAAGGACACTGGTTGTAAAATGAATTAAATCAGCACTCCTTGCTATCTTCAGGACATAAATTGTTACTAGCTGAGGATAAGTAGGGGAATGGCTATTTTCAAAGGCATACAGACCTCTGACTATAAAAAGCTGACCTTCCCTATCTAGAACACAGGGCATGAGGCAAGATGGAAAAACAAAGGCGTTGCGGAGTTGCCTGCTGGTTTTACAAGAATTATCCAACATGGGCTAGCTCATCTCCAACAATGGTTGGAAGAGCTCATATGCTAAAGTCAGCTTCTTGTTAAATATTTCAAGGATGCTAATGGAACCAAATGATGAACTCTGTTATGCATCAATAGGCTGGCTTTATCCTAAAACCAATTATAAATAAACTTCTAAATACAGCCTGCTTTAAATATGTATTTAAAAAAAACTACATCTAACCTTCACGCCATCCGTCACCAGTACGTATCCAACTCATCTAAAACCCACTTTCTCTGGGGATATTGTCTTGTGCTTCTGTGACCATTTGCTTCTGGAATCATGGCTAGTATAGCATTATTTCTAATAATGTTTAAAGGTTCCTTTCTTTTTAGGAAGCAGAAATTCACTGCCAAACACACTGCTTCCATTCACAAGATTATTTATGGCACTGATAATTAAATTCCGGTCACATGACTAAGGAAGACTGGGTTGAGAGGGGAAAGAACCCAACCATAATTTCTAGAGAGATCCATAAATTACTGCTTTTCTCCCTGCAGGCTGAAGTCCTTGGAGCTCTATGGATTCTTCCCTAGCATTTATTCTAAGTTTGGAATCATCACAGAAACGCCTCTCTGCGCTCGGTGACAAAGCTCCTAAGGTAAACCCTTTGAAATTACTCTTTGCATTAGCCCCTGAGAATTTATAAGGGGTGCATAAGAAATCTTTTCAAGGACCAAACCTTGCTGTCTCCATTAGAACACACAGTCCCTAAGGGCATAGAAGATTAGAATTAAGGGTATAACCCTATTCCAGTGCTCTCTTTCTCCCAACAAAAGCACACACCATCACATCCACACCCATAAAGGCATAGCATTGTAGGCATGGTAGCCACAGGGAGGTGGATTCTCTATTCCTCCTCAAATTAGATCAGTGGGGCAGTTCCACCATTCCTTTAAGAAAGACCTACCAAAAACCTTTCCTAAATAAAGAATTTCTCCTCTTCCAAAATCCTGTATTCAATGTGTTAACAAAGACGGGACTTTAATGATTCGATGTAGCCTGCATCATAGATAACATTTATCTGTTATTATCCCTTAGTTCAACCAGAGAAGCAATGTCACTACAGTTACTTGGTTACTTTCAAAATATTTTCTAATTATGCCTAACATAAAAATACAGTGAATAATATCAGTCTACAAGGAACATCAAACATTTTTTTTCTCTAAGAGATGCCTTCTAAAATATACCACATTTCCATTTGGTTGGCTTCTTATTTCAAGTAGGTGGGTTAAACATCATCATTCTATTATAGTGCTTTTTAGCCTGGAATAATTTTTGCATTTTAGAATTTTTCAACAGTCCCTTTTATTTAACAGTTTCAGAGAACATAATAAACACCATTTGATAAAAGATTCGGAATAAAAGAAACTGAGAGAGTAAATACATCTTCCAAGGTTACATAGCCAATCTGGTATCCATTTTAAGGCCATATACTAAGTACTAACACAAACAGTCATATGTCATGTGTACATGCCTGCATAAACACACACACAAACACACACACACACACACACCCCATAGGGCAAAGGTAAACACTGCCATTAGCAAGTTAGGCATTATTTTCTATAAACTTTCTGTCCTTTTCTATTTAGGAAAGAACGTCTCTCTCCCTTTTTTTTTTGTTGCAACTGAAACAAAGTTCAGTAACTGTTTAAAAAAACAACAACAAAGTCTGCTTCTTTAGAAGCTTATCAAGACCAAACACCTTTGCGGGTGCACCATCACTGATGTTGGCACAGCTTTGTGATAAGTGTCCAGCCGTTAAAAAGGCAATGACACTAATTTTTGCTCAGCTTAGACCATCTTCTAAAGTTCCAAAGTAAAGAAATACTTCCCACTATACTCCATGAAGAACACAATTTTGCAGGAAGTTCAAAATGTTACTGATAGCTACCCTTGTCATTTAGATGACAAAAAAGGGTTGAGGGGTGTGGAAGAGGATCATGTTCCCAGGCAGGAGTTCAGGTTTGGTTACAGTCTTCAATATCCAGAAATCCTGCACTGGCTAGAGCACAGGGAAATGCCAAATACCATGAATCAGGCTGTTAGCCACCGCCCAAGACCACTGATTCGCAAGCTTGGTTTCTGGGCCTATCCTAACAATGTAGGTCTTGTCCGTAATTTGCTTCTTGAAGGTCAGCTCAAGTTTTATTCTGTACCTACATTCACAGGAACTCCTCCTCCCCCATCTAGACAAAAGGAAGTTCTGGGAAACTGCTATGGATCAGAGCAGCTATGAACCTGTCCAAATGCCACAGACATTTTAGAAATCCTTCGGGGAGACAAGTGTGAGACTCATTCACTTAACCTCTTTTAGGTCAAGGATGCCTTAGGGAACTTGATCAAAGCTACAACTGATGGTGTCCAGAGGCTGTAGTCAGAGAGTTGCGTATGCATGGGGATCTCCAGGGTAGCTCCGTAGGGCCAGGTGAGGAAGCCAACACAGTGCCTACAGGTTCTCAATAAAATTGATTGTCTGACCTATGCTAATTGTTACCATACCTTCCAGACAAATAACAAATGCCTAAAGAGCACACAGTAAGGGTAGTGGGAAAATCTTCCTTTACATTCTGCACACACACACACACACACACACACACACACATCACAGTGTAATTGCAAATGCAACAAATAACATTACTTTTATTTAAACACCAAAGAATAAAGCCAATCTTTGCTTGTTCACATTCCATCAGAAGAAAACTGGTTTAGTCAACTAATTTGACACAATGACCATTTCTTGAGCAGCTACGTGCAAGAAGCCAGGATTTGCAGAGTATAGCAAAGAATCCTAAGACTGTTTCTGTCAATTGGGAACACAGAGCCAAGTTGGGGAGAAGAAAGACTGAGAGGTTACTGACATCATGGGCCATGTTTTCAACCTTTTGGTTTGTCCAGTAAGCCATACAGTGCCTCACAAAAGCAGGCATTTAGTAAATGTCTGTTGACCACTGAACACTACTGAGTACATGAATACCTAAAACACAAGGCAGAATAAGAATACAGAGCCCAACCACAAGGTAGGTAAGGTAATTGCATTGGAAATCATGGACCCCTTTCACATGAGGTTTGGGGGATCCTTAAAGACTTCAGGAAGAACTGGCAGCATTTGAAACTCAGACTGAAGGATAGACAGGATTCTGTTGGACAGAGATGTGAGGGTGGAAGGAAGAGCGTTCCTGGAGGGAAAAACTAAGAGAGCACAATGTGAGAAGTGTCCTGGAAACAAACAGCAAGAAATCCAGTTTGACTGGAACACAGAATAGTGCAGAGGAAAAAGGAGTAAATATTTAGAATTTTCTATTCTGTGCTTGTTACACAGCTGGAAAAACTAGGCTTCAGACCTTCTATGTTGCTTTTTAAGCTTGCAGCAGCAGGACAAAAAAACTCGGAATATTTATTTAAAAGCTCTCAAGATCCACTAAAATTACTTTTTTTTTTTTTTTTTTTTGCTTTTAGGGAGGAATTAACTAAATTTTACAAAGAAAAGATCCCCTTAAACAGAGTCAGGGCTAAGTTTAACAAGCTGCTATTTTATTCATTTAGGCTTCCCACAAAGGCCTGATATGAGTAGCAAAAGTTTCACAGGTTTGTTCTTTGTTTTATGTAGCTGCATCTTCTCACCAACAAAATTATGATAAGACAGACTTTGTTTTCCAAACAAACTTGGGGACTTCCATAAGCAAAGGAAGCAAGTCTTGCTGCAAAAAGAAAATGCTGATAAGCCCGTAAGTGAAAAATATTTAACAGCCATCCATAATTAAGCTTTCAAAAAACTGTGATCAAAGCTGTGGGCTTATAGAAAACACCAGGATTGCTATAGCCAGGGCTTAATTTTTTCCACCCGTAGAAAGAGATATGTAGAAAGAGACACGTAACCTCCAGCCTAGAGGTATGAAATAGTCCTGGGATGTGATTTTTAAGAAACGTAACGGGAGAATTTTTCCTTGACCATCTTCAAGAATCAAGATCATAAGAATATGCTGGTTGTCCATAATCTCCATGTATCTCCAGTTGAGGAAACTGAAGCTATTCCTTACAGGAATTTCAAACAAACAAAGCCTTACCCAGCTGTATATTTAATCTAAGTTAATGTTATAAATAATGCTCTTTTACTTTTATTTAATCTTTCCCCATCGTAAAAATAAAAGGGCAATTTACTGCAGTATTTTTCATGTCAAAAACTATTACCTTCTCAACTACATCTTTCAATATATACCTATAATACCCATGCACACACAGAGATAGACCACTTAGGCAGAAGTAGATGTACCTTTCTATTTGCTTTAGAAAAATAATATAAATATAAATCAATTTTTGCACTTTCCACAAAAGCACTAGTTTTTAAAGATCTTACAATTTGTCTTTGTACTATTGATTAAGGGCTTTTCTTTCCTATATCTGCATAGGTTAATTCTATAAGCTTGTATGATTGTTAATGCCCCAATATTTAAAATAAATGTATTTGCCAAACTTGGCTTAAAAACATATATGGAAAGTAACACAAGAATCTTTTAGTAAAAAGCCCTGACAACGTTCCCACCAGCCACAATCAAAGCCCAGACCCACTAGCCCTCCGAGGGTTCTTTATCTGATCCATCATGTACATGGCATAAAATCTTGATAATCTTATTAAGTGTACATCAAAATATACATGTGGAGAGCATCCAATATTGGAATTTAAATAACCTTCAGGATGGAGCTGGGGGTTTTGCCAAACACACCCAGAAATCTACTGGAGATAAAAATAAGCTGTAACATGCTTTTTAGAGCTTGGGGGTAGAGAAAATGAAATTAAAAGAAAAAGAAAGGATAACACCTAAAACCTGCAAATGTTTTAATAAGAAATAACATCATTTTTGGCTCAAAGAAATAACAGCAGGATTAATAGTTGCAGATTTGCCCCTTCTACTAAAATGCTTTTTCAAATTATTTCAAATGAATATGTGAGGAATTGATTTTTAAACCCATGTAAATTCTTAGAGACAATGCAGACTGACTTAATTATAATCAATAAGATCTACAGACATTGAAGCAACCCAGCAGAAACACTGTTACCAAAAAGCATAGCATAAAAATCACTCTGTGGCTCCCTTTGTACACAACAGTGATATGACCTTAATAAATATTTCATTCCTTTCAGTGAATAACCAAGCATCAAGATAGCAAATTTTAATAGCTATGAAATAATATCATAATGACTCTAGAAAGAAAATTCCTCTTTTAGAAAAAAGTAACCTTATTCTAAAATATAACTTCTAGTCTTCATTTCCAAAATATACTCTAAATCAGTACATACTTACTCACAAATGAGTATATGTATCTATCTTCCTTTCCATATACAGATTGATGTATTGCTTAAAGAGGTTTTATGGGGCACTTTTCTCACTATGGCAACATTAGAAAAGTCATATGGGAAAAGATGTAAGTTCTTCAAGCACAAGAACATTATCTTTTCATCCCCACACAAAGTAGGAGCTCAATAAATACTCTTGGACTGACTGTCTTTAGGGAGTAGCCAGCAGTCATGTTGAGGGGCAGCCTATACAGGGACTCGCAGGTTTCTTTCATGAGTTCTAATTAATAGCTAAGTGTCCATAAACTGTAAGTAGCATGGATTGTTTCTTCACTAAGTACATTATCATACATTTACCCACATTGAAGTCCATCTGCTATTTTTCTTCTCACTTGCCCAGTGTGGGTGGATCGTCTGATACAGGGAGAAGAAAATGAGTATGGAACGCAGACGGAGCTGGGTTCAAAGCTCAACTACATATCTTAGGCAAGTCACTTGGTGTCATCAGGGAAACAGGGATAATGTTACCTAACTTATAAGATTGTTATGAAGATTAAAGATAACAATTTTAATGCATCTGTCACAATACCACTCAGGTTATAGGTATATATTAAATGGAAACACACTATATTTTCTCATACAAGTAAATTTCCCTATTCTTTTTATCCTTATCTCTAAAATAGCCCTCGGTCAAAAGCGATAATTACAATTCCACTATAAAGTAGATTTTGCTACCGTATCTGGGCAATATTTTTATTTTTAAACCTAAATAGATTATCTGCAGTAGTGGAATGATTCACATAGCTCTCTACCCCTTTACATAATTCTAAAAGGTTGTCTAAGCAAAGTTTGCCTAATAAAAACAGTTTTGCCTTTTATCCTATAGCTTAAATATTTAATTATCCTAGTATTATTAGAGATTTCACTAACTTGCTGAGCCTGACAAAGTGATTATGAATTGGAATTACATGTTGTAAAGGTTTCCATGTTTCTAGGTACTCAGTAGGCTGCCAACTCATAGATCCTAAACTCTACAATACCCTACTATAATGAGGAGTAAACCTTCAAATTATCTGGTTTCTTTTTTTATTAATATTTAGATCATCAAAACCCAAATTTATAACCCTAAAAAGAAATGATCAAGATCAAATTGGCAGAAATATTTTCTCTCAGTTTCTCTCAATTCTCTCATCTATACATGGTAGGTTCCTGAATTTGTCAAGGACATTAAAGAACAGCTAAATCAGCAGTAAAGCTGCAAAAAGGTGTAAGCAAAAATATTACCCATGAGTCGATCTGCTGGAGTCAAATAGATATAGTTTTCCTTTAGTGCATTCTTAGCTGTGATTTAGAGTTCTTCAAATTTCCATAATTCTCGAGTTTAATTAACTAAATATATACCTGGTTTGGTAGCATTTCAACTACATATATGCATATAAAACATGCCTTTAATTAGCTTAAAATGGCTGCTTTTCTTTTATACAGCATTTTGTAAGAATTTCCCAGTGTTTGAGTTAAATATACAGACAAAAAGAAAAGATTTCATTCCAACAAAGGTTATCAAAATCAGATGACAATGATTTACAAAATATACATTTATTTCAGAATTTAAAAATTAAAGGAAAGTATAGTTTATCCCTAGCTTTAAAAATTAATGTATAGGGTAATTTTTTTTATCTTTTTAGAGACAAGTTCTTGCTCTGTCGCACACGCTGGAGTGCAGTGGTACAATCACAATTCACTGCAGCCTGAAACTCTTGGGCTCAAGCAATCCTCCCACCTCTGCCTCTGAAGTAGCTGGGACTACAGGCACATGCCACCATGCGTGGCTAATTTTTCTTATTTTTTGTAGAGACAGGGTCTCACTATGGTGCCCAGGCTGGTCTCTAACTCCTAAATTCAAATGATCCTCCTGCCTCAGCCTCCCAAAGTGCTGGGATAATAGGCATGAGCCACTATGCCCGGCCTATGGGGTAATTTAGATATTATACTGTAATGCAGTAGTAAAGAAATAACATAACATTAAATAGTATTTTCTTCTCTAACTTCTCTACTAAAACTCTGAGTAAACTTTTCTAAGAAATAAATTTATATAATGTTTCCTCAACAGTTTGTTCATTGTTAGTAACGACCTAGACAATACAAAACCATTTAATTAAAAAAATAAAGCACTAGCTTTCTCTCCTATCCCCCTTTCTCACCGAAATGATACTTTCACTTTATAATCCTCAATCTGGAAATTTCTGATGTGCACAGGAGGTCGTGGGGCCCTCAGGCCCTGCAGCAGGGTGTCATGTTGAGGCGGTGGCTGTGGCAGGCACTCTTCACTAGTAAATGCCACTGCCAGTCACCCCTTCCTCAGCCCACCCACTCCAGAGACTGGAAAGCTGGATACTCATTTTCCCCAAATTTCCTTGCAGACAGAACAACCCAGTTTTGGCCAGTAAATCATAGGGAGATGTCTCTTGTGTAGTCTCTAGAAAAGTTTTCACTTTCCTGATAATTGGAACAAACAACTCAAAACACTGGGAAAAGCAGCCATTTTAAGCTGATTAAAAGCATGTTTTATATACATGTATGTAGCTGAAATGCCATCTCCCCCATTATCCTGCCTTGAACTTACCATATGGCAACCATAAAATGACAAGCATTTTTTTTTTTAAGTTAACAAATAAAGCATGTCAGGACAGAAAAAAAGGGAAAGTATCTGGATTCTTGTTGGTATTAGTTAGCAAATAAAACAATACTAACTATTACCTCTGGCTCACTGTTATGTAAGAAAAATAAATCTTTGTTTAAACCACTGTTAAACTAAAACTTTCGTGTCTTGCAGCCAACAGCATTCTCAAGATGTAGCTGTAATTATTTAAAACGCCCTATGATTCATTTAAACACCTGGATTTCAAGAATTTTAAGGGAAAGACAAAAAAAATGGGAACACAGGGCCCATATTTTCACATAGCACTAAGTGGCTAGAGCCAAGGGGCCCCACAGTGGGACTCATGGCCTTTCAATGGGACATGGGCTTTATGTCCACAGACTACTTCACTCCTTTACTTATTTCTCTAGCTGCTGCAAGCATTTGAGTTTGAGACCCCAGCATACAAAAATATATACTATGTACTATAAAAACAATAAAATATTTTATTTCTTGCTGGCTAGAATTTAGATATCCAGCAAAATAATCCTGATCTCTCATTTGTGAAAGTGTATTTCCTTTTTCTGACAACTAACTTTTTCAACAGGCGTACCAATTGGGGTTTGCTTTCACAGCACACCACCATGTCACCAAAGAACACAATACTAGTTAGAGCTAAAGACAATATGACAGCCAGACACGGTGGCTCACTCATGTAATCCTAGCCCTTTGGGAGACCAAGGCGGGAGGATTGCTTAAGGCCAGGAGTTTGAGGTTGTAGTGAGCTATGATGATGCCACTGTACTCTAGCCTGGGCGACAGAGTGAGATCCTGCCTTAAAAACAAAACAAAACAAGGCAAAAAGACAATATGATGGTGATAATAATAACAGCTACTATTTACTAAGACTATGAAATTCTAGGCAATGTGCTTTACAAATGCCATGACACTCAATCTTTTAAAATAAAAATTAAAAAAAAACAATTAGGTAGGTCTGTTATCTTTATTTTTAGAATAAAGTGAGTCTCAGAGAAAGGAACTGATCGAAAATCACACAGCTAACAAGCAGTAGACAGAGAATTTGAATCTAGGTCTTTCTGACTCCGAGACATATAACTCTTTATCACAGGTTATACTGCTTCACAAAGAAGAAACCAAAAATATGATTTTTTAAAATAAACATTCCATAAAATGTCTCAGATCCTACATCTTATTTCTATGTAACTACATTCTAACATGAATATTACATCAAATATTTGATTTTTAATGCCCATTAGTCTAAGTCTTGATTCCGGTATAGGATTTTTTTTTTTCAAAAGGCACTTCCTTCTTAAGTGTAACTGACCTGGTACAGTAAGTTCTTGAGATTCAAAAGTGACTCATTTCCAAAGCTCTACACATTAGCAGCTGGTATTATTCAATCTGAGATTTAAATTTATAATGTACTCTTGATAATGTACTCCCAATACATTTTTCACTTCTCTATCTCTTGAATGACACAAGATAAAAGATCTTTAAGGTATAAATATTTTATATAAACTTTCACTCTGTTTTTCCTCAGCCATTTTCCATTTGCAAACACTAGACATCATGCTTAAAAAAAAAAAAGGTTGAAAGAGTTTTATGGATTACGTTGAGGGGCCTGAGAACTGCTTCTCCATTCTGCTGTGGCAGCAGACACCACAGCTACCAGCCTAACGGCCCTTGCTGGCTAATCAGAACGTTCCTCCCTAAATGGGGTCTGATTCAGAGTACTGTTTTTCCATGGGGAAGACAGTGGCCTAAAAGGGAACGAATTCCCAACATCATCTAGCGTGACAAACTAAAATTTATGCAGGATACTGGTAATGCCAATGGAACCCTGGTATCGGAATAACTCATTTAGCCCGAGGGGTAAGGACACAACCACCCCACCCAGACAGAAGAAGGGAGGCTTACCAGGACTCGGCAGACCCTAACGAGGTGTGTGGCTTTTGGCAAATCACTGAATAATTCTCCGTCTTTCTTTTCACATTTGAAAAATGAATAAATTAACCCATCAAAGGTTTTCAAACTATCTGCACAGATTCCCCCAGGGCCTTGCTACTTAAAATGTGGTCAGTGCATGTTTAACACCTCAGGAGTTTATTCAACATGCAGGGTCTCTAGCGCCACCCAGACCTACAGAGTCAGAGTCTGCACAGAACAAGTTTCCCAGGTGACGCCCTGGGGGTTCATGACAGCTGTGGCTTCTTCTGGAAGGAAGATGAAGAGGGCCAAAGCTAGCATGGATCCAGTACCCCACACTTTTTCCACTTCAAAAATACATATTTATATGTGTGTGTGCATGCCTGTGTGTATTTTTCTCCCTGTTTCTGAAGAAAAGATTCCTGTTTAAAGAATATTTGAAACCATTGGATAACATGATCTATAACGTCCTTCATAACTGCAGATGTCTATGACGTTATGAATTTGCAAAACTCCTTACATTCACCACTTTAAGGACTACTTGTTTTCTACATTTAACTCATTTTGGACAGAAGCCTTCTATAATTCTTTACCAATATTCTTATATGGAGAAACATAATTTAGTGTTTTCCTGAAGATATTATTAAGAATACAAGCGTTCTAATATAGTGTACAGCCAAAAAACTATTTAGGAATGATACGTATATAGGATTTGTGTGTCTACACATATATAAATAAATATATACAGATGTACACACATATACAGATATTCCTCAGCTTATGATGGGGTTGCATCCTGGTAAACCCTTCGTTAAGTTGAAAAATTGTTAAGGTGAACCATTGTAAGTCATGGGACCATCTGTGAATGTATGTGTGTGTATATATACGACGGGGTGTCAAGCTACTATCCATCTCAACCCCTTTAACAGTGTCTCCACGTCTTCCCTCACTGTTCAGCTGCCAGCTAACACCTCTTGTTTGCTTCCAGTTTCCAGACTCCAGCCACTGTCCACTATGACTTTATTTGCTGCTCTGGAATGAAAAATCAGACTCGTGTTTAAAATAGAAGTTGTTAGACCTCATTGAGGGTCTCTTTTGTGCATAAAGATTGTGCTCTCTATTGCTTGAACTTTGATAAAATCTAACTGGACAACTGGAGGCTGCTTGTGCTTTTATTCTAGTTTTCAGACAGTATTCCCAAATGTAAAAAAAAAACCAAACAAAAAAACCCTGCAGGTACATGATGTCTTACTGTAAATGACTTTACAAAAAAAATGTGTGTTTCGCTTTCTCAGTTCTCCTCATCTCACACCAATGCAAATATGTAGATTGTGAAAATCTCTGTAAAAGCACTTGAAAAGTCTGAAAAATGTGAGCTGGTGCTGTACCATGATGGCAACCATCCAGGGAACAGGAGAGTAAAGAGGAGAATGCAAGAGAACCTCCTCAGTGTGCACAGTCATCTGCACTAGTCCGCTTTCCCATGCCTCTAAAGCAGCCCCAGAGCTGGACAAACTAGAATGGTGTGAGTCAGTGCAGTTATAACCTACTCTGAGATCCAGAGAGGTGAGGCTTAGACCCCTCGATGTTCATCGTCCTTATCATGTGCTCAGTGCAATCCTTCTCTACCTGTGAGGCAGGAGAGTCTCCATAGATCACACAAAGAGGCATTCCCTTGGCTGAACCTACAGAGAGAAAGCTTAAATATCCCATTTCAAAGTTGGATGACACATAAGAGTGTTCCTCAAAATGTAGCATGCATCAGAATCACCTGAAGGACTCCATAAACAGCAGACTGATTCACTAGGTCTGGGAAGGAGCTGGGGATTTGCATTTCTAGCAAGTTTCAAGTGAAGCTGATGCTGCTGGTCTGACAACCATCCGACCATCCGTTGAGAAGCACTAACCTAGGTCAAGCCCTTATTTTAAAGATGAGACAACAGGGGACCAGAGGGTGAAATGATTCAGCCAAAGGCACAGAATGGGTGCTAAGGAAGCAGGGATTCTAGTTCTTCTCCCCTGCCCACAGTTCACAGCGCTCCCTATCAAAGAACAGCCCACACTGATTCAAGGAAAGGTATCCAAAGAATGTCTTTATCTATAAACAAAGATCCTTGCTGCTTTATACTTATTTGGCATTTTAAAATTTCATCTACCTTATCTAATTTTATTCTCGCAACAACCTGATGAGGCAGGCAGAACAAAGATTAACGTCCCTATTTTAGTGATTAAGAAACTGAGGTGCAGAGTTGTTAAACAGCATATCCGAAGCCACAGTTAGTTCAGTGATATAGCAGACTCGTGCTATGCAGGGTGTGGTCTGAGTCTCTACAGCACGATCATCCCAGCGAGCTTGTCAGAAATGCAGCACCTCGGGCCCCACCGCAGCCATACTGATTCAGAATCTGCAGTTTAACAAGATCCCAAGTTGATTGGGATTGCATGAACAATAAAGTTTGAAAAGCAGTGGTATAGACAAGCCTAGAAAACAGGTCATCTAATTCCAAGATCAATGCTTTCTCTTCCCACTTTTTTTTTTCTCTCATCCTCCGCAACTACTGGTCAGTGTCATCTTGATTTGTTTTCCAACATGGCCTAATTAAGAAGTTAACTCTCACCAGGTAAAAAAACACTTATAGTGTTTTGCCCTTAAAAAAATATTAAACTAGGTCAAATTACCTTTATTACCACTCTTGGTAATTCCTCTATAGCCATTTTCTTGACGGATGTATAGACCTTGTATGAAATGAATCCTCAGAGAAGAAGATGGAAAAAAAACAAGACAGTGATCAATGGATTCAATTAGTTACAGTATAATTCTACCAAGATGAAAAAAAGATCGAGATGCAATGCAACTACTCCAGGGTGGCTAAAATACTTTACCCAGAAAGTACACCATTTCTTTCCCACATTCTTCAACTAGTTAAGTTCAGGAAAGCACAAAACAGCTGCTCCTAAGACACCTGGGAAAATAACCACAATAAATGCAAGGCTCCTCACAACTGGAAGTATTTAAATACTGTTTTAACGGTCTAGGCAAGATGACAACTGCATCTCTTCACACACAGGAAGTGTTATACAGACCAATTTCTCTAATGACGGCAAATAAACCCCTCTCGCAACATACAGTCAACCAAGAATTAACTCTGTGGTTACTGTCAAGACCACAGTTTTGAAACGTGTACGCAGGATTTTTCCTCCAACTTTTCAAATCAATCCTTTCTATTGAGATTCTCCGTTAGAAACCAGAATGCTGATGTAGTGCACTTGTGAAAAGCTGATTAATTCAGCATGGCAAAATGTAAATTCAAATGATTTCTTGGAAAATATATTAATCCTAGGCATTTGAATGAGTAAATATAAGTACAAACACAAAAGGGTTTTTTGTTGTTGTTGTTTTTTGGTAACTTCAGAGTTGCTTTGTACAAACACATGATTAATTAATCTGGGTAGTATGATTCCAAACATTAAAATTAATGCTCAGGACACAGAAACAACCATTTATAATACCTGAGTAGATCAGTATATTAAATAAAGCCCTCTGCAATGCAAAATAAAAATTATTTAAGAAAGATATAAATCTATTAAAAGGAAGGTTTTTTCCTAGTTTAAAAATAATGTGGTTAATTAATAAAGCTGATCAAATGATTAATAGAATCAACAATCTTAATCCTATTATTTTCAAAGATGAAAAGGCTTTTCTGCCAAGAGCCAACTGTCTCCATTTGCTTAAGAACAATAAAATCTGATTGACTATGATCTACCTACTCTATCTGAGATAATTTGGCATAGGCATACCTTTAATTCTCTTTGTATTTCTTTATAAGATACACAAAGCTGTTAGTGGTTTATCCCTCTGAAACCTGGGGATTCGTGTAAATAACTTTAACAGTGGGATCACACATAACAATTTACAGAGCACTATGGCATAATGCAATTCAAAGTTGTGTTTGATTTAAAATGTTTAAAGTCCAACCACAGTGTCAGTCTGCCCAGAGAAATCTCTTATAAAAGTTTTCACACTCTGTTGGGTTAAGAGACAGTGGGTATTAATCCTATGGCTTCTACGCCAAGCTTCCTTTTTGTGGTCAGCAGAGAGGCTATGTGGTTGGTCTGAAGGAGTCCAAAGTCTTTTTTCTGTGTTAAAACAAGGGAAAGTGGGCCGGTTACAGAGTAAAAGAAAAACCACAGCCAGCACACTCTGCTGTAGCTTTTCCCTTAAATGTGGCCTAGAGCTATTCTGCTTTCCAAAAAAAGGTTTAATTTAAACCATACACAGTGCTGCAGGCTGCCACGTTTCCAAACTCAACATTCCTTTCTAATCTGTGCACTTTAGAACCAGCATACTCTGTTTCCAATGGTACTCAGACAAGCTTTAATAAATAAAATATCACTGACCGTCCATTACTTAATTTGATAATAATACATCCCTTTTACCCTTCCTCTACTGACATTATTCTAAGTGCTTACTCGAGTGTGTTGAACTGTTGCAAACATCACCTCTAAAAAATAAGTTCTGTTCTCTTTCAGGGAGTGGAGGGAAGGGAAGAAGGAGCTACAGAGTGAGGGACTTACGAACGTTAGCAAGTGGTCCAGAGCTCAAGAAAACTATCACTTTGTGAAAAGACTGCATGTGCCAAAAACAGCTTATTATTTTTATGTTTAAAAACAAAAAAGCCCCAAAGCCTAAAAAAATTGTTTGTTTATTCCTTGGATATGACACCAGAATCTATGCTGTCATTCGAAACATCACCAAGAAAGACGACAGGCACCATAGCTCCCAGCTACAGAACAGCCACATGACCACTGCGGGTCTCCCTGGCCATCAGTGTAGCTAGTGCTGATCACCACACTGGCCGGAGTGAACAGAATGAATACTCCACAGCTGGGGAGCTTTAATTTTTTGCCTCAGTGTATTCACTTGGATGTTCATTAAGAACTCCAACCCCAGCGGGCAGTCCGGCACAAGGTTTACTATGTGAGTTGCCATGCTCTATTATACATGACACTTGTCAATTAAAGAGGAAACCCTTTTAAAGCAAACTGAAGTTAAGCTGGTACTTTCTTCAACATCTGATTTACCGCTGCTGTTATCGTCCAAAAGGAAGTTTGTTTTAGAACAATGATAGCAGTAGTAATCCTCCTATTTCAGTACTGAGGGATTTTAAACACATTCAGGGCACTGGGGACCTGTCAAAAGGTTTCTTTCAACAGAACTATGTATTTTCAGCAGTAAAAGGAAGGTCTTACTGATGGGATAACTGCCAAGATCAGACAATTTTTCAGCCTTAACAGTTTAGAGAATATCATTTTAAACTACCTGGTATAATACAAATGTGGCACAATAGATCAATGCAATGAATTCTCTATAGTCAGTAAAATGCTCTCCTAAATAATGAAATCCATTAATAATGATTACTGCCCCGGTACCTTCACCACAAAAGTAATGCCCAATGCTACATCTCAATGGTCTCTAATAAATACATACAAGTCCCACAATAAGAACATAATCATAACAGGGCAAATGAGTGCAGATTCCAGTGAGAGTGCAAACTAAAAAGCCATTATGTAGGACAGTCCCTGTTCGAAACTTATTTTACCTTGTAAAATACACTTTCCTTATCTGTGAAATGGGGCTTAAGAGGAGGTGATCTCTTAGGTCCCTTCCAGCTCTATGAGTCCATGAGGGTTTAAAATTTTCTCATGGGTTTTAATTCTTAATGAACTTGCTTTAGGACTTTCACCAGCACACCAATAATAATTAATGCCAATATGGGGCCATGAAACTTTTGCAATGAAACTTTAATTTGCATTGATCTGGAGGGAAAAGAATGTAAGAGAGAAGATTTCAACTTTAGATTTTTTTTTTTTTTTTAAGTCAGACATCATTTGTTTCCTGAAAAACTGAAAGCAGCACATCTGGAACATACAATTGCAGGAACATACAATTTCTTGGAAATGTACGTGGGTGATTCAGTACATATAAACAGTCATAAGAAAGTACACCTTCACATTCTTCTTTAAAAGAAAAACTTCAAATCTCAGAAATATATTTCAATTATATTCTGGCTAATAATTATAATGAATACTCATTGTTTATTCTGTGACCAACATGATGATAAATCCTTTGTATACATTACTCTAATTTACTCCTCACAACAAGCTATTATTATCCCCATTTTACAAATGAGGAAATCAAGGCTTATGGAGATTGAAGTAACCTCTCCCAGGTGACAGAATTAACAAGTAACCTAGACAGAATTAAAACCAAATCAGTTTAACCCCAGAGCCGAAGCTTTTAGCAACAATGTACACAGTGTCTTTTCTTGTTAAATTATATCCATGTGGTAATTTGGTTAAACCAAGTTGCCTTTTATTTCTGTGTGATATGACTGCTGTAAGTGTCATAGTTCAGATTTCAATTTAAGATCGGTTTGTACGCAGATTACTTCTATATCATAGATCTTTAATCTGCTTTATTAAGTATATGTTTTTAAATTCTCAATTTACAATATTTACCAACACCCTGAGTTAAGCTGTAGGAAAGGATGCTCCTTAACTTGGGAGCTAAGTATCAAATTGTCTCCCAATATTTTTAACAAATCTTCCAAAATGCTCTGGACTAAAGGGAGAAAATGTAAAAAAGACCTATAAGGAAACTCATATTAGGACACTCTTTTCATCTCACTTAACTTGAAAAGCCAAGCTTTGTAGAGACTTTCCTAAGCTGACCAATAAGGAGACAATTTAAAAGACACGAACTGCTTGCAGACAGACAAGTTACTTGAAGCTCTAAAGACAAGGGCAGCCCAGCGACTCATAAAAAATAAACTAATAAACACTAACCTAGAATCCTTGGACCATCACATGTCTAATAAGGCAGGAAGACCTAGGGGCTATTTTAGTACATCAAAACCTCAAACAAAAACTATACGCTTACCCATGAAACAACTGAACAAACTAGCTAAAACATCAACCAACTCAGCATAAAAAATATTTCACAATCTTACTGCTGATGGCTCATTCGCAGGTTCAGTTATACATGTTTGCTGTACAAATGTGAAAACAAATTCATTATTAAGCAACGCAGTTCGTCTGGAACATAAACATTTTCAAAACGTTTATGGAAGAAAAAATAATAGTTCAGGTGTTTTGGTGATAAAAGGATTGGAAGTTACAGAATCAAAGTTACTGTTGAAGACATCAACAGCAAACCTGAATCTCAGATTTAGATCCACTTACAGACCATGCAGGCAAATGTTTGAAGCAAGCTGCTGATGCACCATATTAATAGGGAACGGTGGGGATTATGGCAAACTAGAAGGCACGGATTCCATCCAAAGGCATTCAAATTGAAGTGTTTGAAAACACTGTGCTGGCAGCATTCAATCCACAGAACACTGATTTACCAGCCCTGAACTCAACACACTCATTTCATTGATAGGGAAACTTGTTTTTAGAAAAGTAAAGGGACCTGCCTAAATTCACTGCCTGAATCACTCCCCACCTTAAATGACTATATCAGGACCAGGACGAAAGTTTCCTGACTCACCCTTGGGCTCATTTATTGAACAAACCCAGTGCTTATGTCTGGCAAGGCTCTCTGGTAAAAGCAGGGCCAGAAAGAGCATGATTTAAGTCCCTGCCCTCACTCTCCTTAGAGTAAGAGACACAGACCAGGAAACAAACATTACAATATTAACCCTATAATATTAATCATTGCAATATTAACCCTACAATGATTCTCTGTTCTCATAAACTGCAATGAGAACACAGGAGGCAAACAGAAGCCACGTTAGGGGATGCAGGGCTCAAATTTTAAAGTGTCCAACCTTTGTATGTATGTACTACTATGTTATAATGTGTTTGGATGTTATTTTGTTATACCTTGAAAGCAACACATTCCACCAAAAGATGAAAAAGGCCTCGGATCATGATACTCTTGGAAAGTCTTAGTTCGCAAAAATTTTAAAAGCCCTGTTATAAATCTTATAAAATGAGAATTTATAATAGAAATACTGACAGACCTTTAATTATGGCAGCACTATGGGGCTTTGTATAATAAAGCCCACATATTTCCAGCTTAGATCATTATTTATAGGATGCCTTGAAAAGGATTTTATTTACAAGTGCCTGCCTGAATCAATGAGGTGAAGTTTTACACAAGGAAAGGAAGTGCAAAGTACACTGTTTGAAAAAGCAGGGATTTACCTCCTGGGGTCCAGGAGGCCCAGGGACTAGGGGCTTCAGGCAGTGAATGATGATTCTGACTCCTCCAGTTTGTATAAAAGGTTGAAGTTCAGTCTGGCGCAGTGCAGCATTCCACAAGACCTGCTGCCTCTTTGGGCAGGCGATTAATCTCATGATCGATAGACCATATGATTAGGCACTAATAGCTGATAGGAGGAGAGAATAAACAACCATAAATTTGCTTTGTACCGAGTAATCCAAGTGTAAGAAGGGTCATTTAATGGCCACATCGGGTCATGTTACCTAAGGGGCCATATGGAATAAAAATGGAAGATACATACATTTTTAAAGATCTTCAACTATTATCTCAGGGTTATGGGGACCAGGGTGGGACTATCTGTGCAGCATCTATTAGTGTAGTATTCTTGGGCGACAGACCAAGGTTTCCACATCCTGAGTGTGAAGGGTGACTGCAGAAGGAAAAACGGAAAAGTCCCATTGTTGAAATAATTCCTCCATAAGCACTATCACCAACCACCCTCAGTATAATATAAGTGGCCTTGGGTGGTCCGGCTCGTCATTCTGTGAACCACTGGAATCTGTGCCTAAGGGAGAAACGAAAGGGCAGCAGCACTGAGGACGTAGAGAAGCACTGTGCGTGTCAAAGCAGTTGCTGGACTGTTTAATTTCGCCTTTGCATGCAGATCACTGCTCTGAGTTCCAGGGCTGTTTCTCAGGGTGTCATGAACTTCCAGTATTGGGAATGGTTACGCGACATAAAAGCTGGGATCTAGAAGGTCATAAATCTCATTCTTTCTTTTCTCCTTTTCCCCGGCTTCTTCCCTTTCTAAGACTCTGACCTCCTCCATCAGCCCCCTGAAAGAAAGAAATCAATCACTCCCAGACTAAAATGAAAACCTGAGCCTTCTCTACGCATTGGATGGTTTTTCCCTTGTCTGGGACAAAATTCAAGGAAAATCTACAAAATCTCAATTCCCTCTTATGTGTGTGCCCTTCTCTCCACCCCACCCTGAGCCCGGGGAAGCAAAAAGCCCTTAAGCTCTTGCTATCAATGACCATGAAAAAGGAAAGGAAGACACTTTGTTAGCCTAAAAGGAATGTACTAGAGAAATTAATTGTTGGATGAAAAAGAACATCAACTGGTCTTGCGCTGAGCTCTCAGCCCCACAGCATACTACTACACAAATCTCTTTTCTTTGAAAACGATCTGGGAAACAAGCCCCTCCAATCACCCTCTCCACTTCTGAATTGCTCCTCCCAGACCCGGTGTCTTCATGCCCCTCCCTCCCCAGTCCTACTAATATGGCCTTTGTTAATTTCCAAGCCTTGAGGGAACAACTGTTCACAACCCTGCCTTCCAGTCTAATTGTTCAATACTGCTGATAGCTCTTGAGCCCACAGAAGAGTATTCGATCTGCTCTTTGAGAAGAAAGCAGGCGCTTCAGACACCCTGGGGCTTGTTGGGGGAATTTTGTTGTTGTTGTTCCCAGGAAGCTGAGAAATTCATTCCCCATTCAAAGACAAGCGTTATCAATACCCCTGAGGAAGTTGCTATAGCCAACTCAGATGAGAATTTTATAATTTTGCCCCCCAAAATCCCTTCTTGGTTTATATTTGTTCAAAGACTTTCCACTCACAGAACTTCTGAGCTGGAAGACTTCTGGGCCAGTTGTGTTGTACCATGAAAGGATGTCCCGAAATGTTAAATTGCAAAGGACACTCCAATGTCCAGCCATTTTTTCTGGTAACACTTCTTGGAACAATAAGACCAGCTCAGCTGGGACCACCCATATCATACTAACTCCCACTCAGGAGGAAGGACTTGCCTGGAAAGGAAACACACTAGAAGGCCAGGATAATCCTTTGGGCCAATGTGCTCAGCTCACAGGGGAGGGATGCAGAACACGGTGATAGAAAGGGACTTGGCAGAGAACACAGAGCTGAGTGGAGCACAGCTTACCCCTGGGAGCATGATTCGTGGGTCAGTGCTCTTTCCTCTACACCACCCTGCCTCCTAACATGTATTTTTTAGCAGTCTTCCTTAGAATCTAGTATTCATTTCTTACCATCTTTGAAACACTGAGAACACAGGGAAGAGACTCTCAGTTCCCTTCTTAAACCAGTCTGAGTTCTTCTCAGAAGCAAAAAGAAAAGTCTCTGAAAGACACACAAAGCTTGTTTAGATCCAAATCAGCTGTCCTGCCAGGAGCTTGGTGGTTACCGGTAAGCTTGTCCTTACAGAAACACTGAAGAGCCTAGAGTTGGCTATCATCTGGTTCATGGCAGTAATGACAGTCTAATAACTACCATTTACTGAACATATAATATAGACTAGAACATTCACAAAATCATTTCTAATTGTCAAACCATCCCCAAAGTTAATATTGTCCCATCCACCTCATTTTACAAATTAAAAAAAAGATGAAGAAACTCAGAGACGTTAAGCAACTTGCCCAAAGTCACACAGCCCATCAGCAGCAGAGACAAGATTTGAATCACATCTATCTGACACAAAGGCTGATTAGTTTTCCATTAGATCATGATGTTTTCCATATTGGCTTAATAATTGAAGGGTGAGATTGCCTTAGCTTTCAGGAATTAGTTGGTACCGGTACCAATAACTGGCCCTTTTGGTTTACATTTTTCTAAGCATGAAAGCCATACAGTCTTCCACCATTCCCATGGATACCAAAGTCTTATATCACTAACACAATCAGAAACAAGTCAGTCTTAGCAACAGCACTAAGTATAGACTGAGGCCAGGGCTATGAGGGCAAAAAGAAGTGGAATAGAAGAGACTGAGGATTTTAAAAAATATGTTATTATGAAACATGAAAAAGGAAAACAAAAGAATCTTTAATTTGTTTATTCTTCTATCCGCAGCAAATATTAGCTGAGCTCGTACTATGCACCAAACTTTCCTAAGTTAGATTGGAAAGAGAATGGTTCAGTTTCCCAACTTCTTTTTGCCTATTTAGACACCACGGTATCAGCCATACCAAAGGTAATTCATCAACAGTTCTCCTTTATCTTCCCATTGTACTCTGACATTGATGCTCTATAAATGGAATAGAATCTGCAGCTAATTTTATTTCTGTTCTAGGTACTATAGAGTCATGCTTCTGCCCTTTTCTAAATGGGAAGTACCCATAAAGTAGAGTTTGGGAGATGTATGTTCAAATGATGCAGGGCACTTGAAATGATCCGCATTCTCCTGAAAGGAAGATTCATATACACAACTTCAACAGTTCCACTAGTCAGCAGCTTTCTGTTGTTACCCAATGGTTTACAGAGATATGAAAAATGAACCAGGCCTTCACCCAGATACCCACAATGACACTTCCTAAAAAGTCTTCTAGAAGGTGCTAAGTCATAAAGAACCAGCAGGCGTTAACCAGATAAAGAGGATAGGGAAGGTGTTGTTAGAGTCCGAGGGAATGAAATGTACAGAGGTCCTAAAGCCAGAAAGAATGTGGAATACTGAAGAAGCTACAAATAGCATATTATGGCTAGAAGATGGGAGGGGTGATAAGGCTAGAGAGAGGTAAGCGGAGACCAGGATTTCAAGGGGACTTGCAAAAACAACCATTCACTGATTCTTCCATTCACTTCACAAATGCTAATGAGCACCTACTACATAAGAGGCAGGGCTGTGGGGATACCAAGATGGATGAGCAACGTGTCAGGATACCTGTTACCACAACTACTCAACAATGAGCTGAACTTTAAGCAGCTGGTTAATGTTCAATGTGTAATGTAAACTGGAATACAAGAAAATACCCCTTGCTTTTCCTAATCGACCTACTAAATTAAGCTACTCACACCTGGAGGGGAAAGACTCACTTGCACTGGTATACAATGAACATTAGCCAACCCCCTAGGACAATGCTGGACTTCTGCCCACTCGTCAATATTAATTGCAACATATACAGATGCAACCCTGTGTTCTCCCATTTCACCAATTTCAGCCCTCACACCAAGGTACCTTCTTAATCCAACTGAAGTTTCAGGGCACACACTTCAGTGCAACTGGGACTCTAAAAATTCACATGGTATCATTAAGCACCACCAGGTGAAAAAAATGAAAATTATATGCTTTCCAACAACACAGAAAGACCAAAGTCTATTTCCAAAGAGGGGGAAAAAAATCAGCCTAAGGGCTGTTAGAAGAAGGCAAAATGATTTTCCAACAATGACCACATAGGCAGCCAGATTTTTCCACCTAGTAAGATTCTACTTTAAAAATTTTAAATAAAATAAAATGTCTCAATTCCAGAGACTTGACTCTATTACAGTAACCCAAAAAAATATTACACCACAAAATATCTTCTTTGGTGATTGAAACTAATTTTAAGCACTTAAAATTCACTCAGGCATTCACCTTGATTTCCATCATTTCCAAAGATGCAGAACCTACCTGGCTTATGGTAGATTTACAGCAACACTGAGGAAAGAATGGTGCATAGCTTCAGGATCATACTCATTTGAAAAGAACCATCCATAAGATCCGCTGACTCACTGCTTGGTCAGGGGTCCTAACAATGTAAAATATAACTTAGGCAAGCCTGTGATGCCAGTCCTTCCTGGACCCAGCCTCCTCACACTCCACTTTCAACCTCGAGTAAATAAATACCTTGTTAAGTGAAGTTAAACACACATAAAACTATTTTTTAAAAATTTTATGAGAGATGAGAATCCATTCATGGATACAGAAACTTTTATCAAGTATCTTCTGAATGCTTCACAAAGCAGCCCTTTCCTATAAAGAGCATACCACTGGGGGAGAGGGAACAGTGGGAAACAAGTAAATCCACAGCTGCAACAGCAAAGGTGCAGTCATGAGTCACTTACACACAGAGTATGACAGAATCACAAGTAAGGAGCACCAAATGAACCCAAGGTAATCCGGGAAGGCTTCCTGGAGAAGGGGTTTTGCTTTTTGTTTGCTTGTTTGTTTTTTGTTTTTTGAGCCAAGCCTTGTGGAAGAAACAGAAATTATTAAGGAAATTTTCAGGTAGTTATGCACATATAATTAGGCTGTGACAGGTTAGCAATGTTTACATTCTAGAAGGTTTTCTGTTAGGTTTCACAGAATGGGAAAAACTGCTCAATAAAATCTGCTCCTTCGTGGCTCAACCTAGGCATGCTGGAATTTCTGAAAAGGTATGGTTGGTTGAATTAATGACCCTCCAAGATGTCCATGTCCTAATCCCCAGAACCCATAAATATTACAACAGGAACCCTGCAGATGCAATCAAGCCAAGAATCTTGAGATGGAGAGATTATCCTGGATTATGTGGGTGGGGCAATGATGTAATCACAAAGTTCCTTAAAAGGGAGGCAGAAGATCAATGACTCAGGAGAAGGAAGCAGAGATCAGAGTGATGCGGCTACCAGCCAAGGAATGCAAAACCAGCCAGACATTGAAACGGGCAAGGAACAGATTCTACCCTGGAGTCTGCAGAAGGAACCAGCCGTGAGAACACCTTGATTTTAGCCCAGTAAGACTGGTTTTTAGACTTCCCAGTTCCCAGAATTGTAAGAGAATAAATCTTTGTTATTTTAAACCACTAAATTTGTGTTAATTTGTTACAGTAGCAATAGAGAACTAAAACACAGGATTTACAATAACACAAAGAACAGCTGAGTTAAACTGGCACTAACTTGACCCCACAAATCCAGGGCACCAGGATGTGCCAGAGAAGAGAGACAACGTGGTAGTGTTCATTAATGAAGAGTTAAATTTCACATGTAAAACTTAAGGCAGACAAACTGCAAATGGTTCAACTTGTTTATGTCACTGAGAGAGAGCAATCGTGCACAGTGCAGGAGATTAATATCTGAGTGCCTATGTGTCCAACACCATTCCAGCCTCAGCTTCTGCATATAACTCATTACTCCAGAGATACCCAAACACATGTCCATGTGTGAAAAAGAAAGTTACTAAATATACAGTACTAGGAGGGTAGGGATTTTTGTCCCATTTGTTCACTGCTGTATCTTCAGCACCTACAACACTTGGCACATAGTAGGTGCTCAATCATATTTAGTGAATTAATGAACATCTGGAGATCAAACTTAGAAAACCTACTTGTGAATAACAACCAAGTCATCCAGTGGACAATGTTTCTTTTGAAAGGTTATCTGACCAGCCAGACCCTACATATTTTGAGAAACCCATCCTCCTTTACAATTACACTTCCAGTTTTACCCATGTAGTGTGATGTGTAATAAAAATGGCAAAACAAAAATTCAGAAAGAAAAGTCAGTGAAATCAGGTCATAGGGCACTATGTTAGCTTCGTGTTCTTACCATGCTTGAAGGAAGTATTAATTTCCTCAAAAATTCTTTGCCTTGGCTTAGTGATGAAAAGGCACAAAACAGGCAAAAGTCTGACACTCTTAGATTTGCTATTAATGCCACCAGCATTTCAAGAATAAAATATCTACAAGAAGATCTGGAAACCCCTTAATTAAATGAAATTTTAGAGGCATTTGAAATATTCCAAAGTTAAGGGCTAAAGGGGAAGGCAATATCACACTTAGACTGGTGAGGATGAAGTAACAGCAGCGGCCAAACCAGGGCAGGTCAACATGCATTTCCAAGAGGACCCTGTGTGTAAGGTATGCCCTGATGCCATTATTCCTTTTTCTTCTGCTAAAGATGGACCCAGGGTAAGAATTATATAGCTTTAGGCATTGGGCTAAAGGCTAACACAAAGGAAAATAAACATCTATCCATTCTTTCTGTGCCACGCTAGGTGCTAGATCCCAGAGAGAGAAAAGTAATTATCATTAGTCACTGGGCATTCTCTTTGTACCACGAAGCCGTGCTAAGTATGAGGTATGGTCCCATTACATCATCCTCATTTTTACAATGAAGAAAGGCTTAGAGAGGTTTCCTAACTCTCCCAAGTTCAAGTGGCTAGTGCTTGGCAAAGTAAGAATCTGAATTCAGGTACATATGACTCCAGGGCCCATATCTTTATGTACAAATGTCCAAGTGCCTCTGCCCCACAAAGGGCCAGCACCTGAGCTTTGCCCATCAGTAAATGCCATCACGAAGTCAGACCTCAACATGCACACATGCACATGCATGCACATGTGCACAGACAGACACACACACACACACACTAGTCTGGGAATAAATGTGGAGACAAAAGTTTTCCACAGAGCTACCTGCCACAGGAACACAAAAATGTTGTTTAAAACCTAGAACTGTGGTTCTTATGCTTTATCATACGTCATAATCACCTAGAGGGCTTGTTTAAATTGGACCCCACCCCCTGAATTTCTGATTTCCTAGGTCTAGAGTGGGGGCCAAGGATTTGCATTTCTAACAAGTCCCCCTCTGAGCTGATCCAGGTACCATACTTTGAGAACCACTGATCTATACATCTGCAATATAAGCTCTGCAAGGGCAAGGATTCTGTCTCTTCTGTTATCTAGAAGAACCTAGTTGGCACATAATAGGTACTCAAAAAGTATTTAATGAATGAATTAGTCTGCTTTGTACTGGAAAAACAGATAATCAAATTTATTAGAATTGTGTGTAAACTAAGCAGAAATAGCTTCTGACTCTGGCCCAGGAAAATATCCCAGGATTAAGGACTTCAGCACCTTAACGAATACAGTGACATGTCCTTTGGCCTCTCGGAGGCATGGTGTCAACGTATGGATACTGTCATTACAACCTTTCTCAAGCACAGTGATACGGCATATTGGAAAGCACATGGAATCGCTGCTAATCCTATACTTACCGAGTACAGACTACACAGCTATTCTACGTATCTAGATGTCCTCACACAGGTTCCTAACCTAGTGAATCTTAGTATTCTCCTCTATAAAATGGGTTCATGGAAAGATCAGAAGTAGTATAGGAAGTGTTCAGCTATGTGTCCAGCACACAGTAAGAATTCTCAAATGGCAGCTATGATTAACTTAATCGCAAACGTATGTTTGTCAAGGTCATCATGGAAATCCTGATCTTCAATAAAGAGTCATTCACTCAGCGATATTTAGCAAATATTTACTGAGCATGCCATTGACTCTGTGGCGCATGTTTGGTTCTTAGATGCCACATTGAGTACAGGTTAAAAAAAAAAAAATCCCCTCCCTAGATTTCTTGCCACCCCAAAGGGCTTGTTATTCTAAAAACCCTGTTGAGAAAAGGCCCAAAAAATGATTCTGGAAGAGCTCATGAACAAGAATCAACAAGAGTTATGTAAACAGGTGAAGCCAGGTGTTCCTCCTCTCTGAGGAGGCATGAAGAGGGTTGAGTCAACAATCCTACTTGCTCTGGGGCCAAACGGTTGCCACACAAGAGTTCTCCAGGCCAGTGTGAATGTACCAGCAGAGAAGCTGGGAGCGACAGCGAAGGTTCCCTCCCGGGCTCTCTCTTAAGTTCTTGGCACACGTGCAGGCACTTTCTATGTGTGACAGGAGCCTCTGTCTGTGTCTTCCCGTCTCCGCACCTGAAAAACTAAAGACAACACATCTTGCAAAATGCCCCTCCCTCCTGAAAACATTTCAGTGGAAGTTAGTGTGTACCCCGTATATATTTGCATCCAGTTATACTGTTAAGAAAACTAAAATTACAAGTAACGAACCAGACAGCAGAAAGTAACCTTCAGAATTTTCATATTCCTGTGTTCATTCATAATGTAAAAGACTTAGAAAGGTACCCATTTGGACTCTTGGGAATAGGAAAATCCCAAAACCATAGTTTACTATTTTCAAAGGAGTTTCAATATGGGCAGAAATCAAGAATACTGTTCTTCAGGCTAAGTTTATATCCTGAAATATGCTTCTTGTAAGAAATAATTTTAAAATGTGGAATCTAAAATTAAGCAAAAATAACATACAGTATGTTCAGCTTTGAAATTTGCCGGGACTCAGCCAAGTTTACCATAAACAGAAGGCAGAATTGTCTATTTTTAACTTTACAGCCCTTGGGTGATTAAAATTTTGAGCCATAATAAACAACTTTTTTCTTCTTTGCAACATAATTTCTCATTTGAAATTGCAGTCTTTTTAGTTGTTTAGGAGATACGGATTGAGCACTTCATGTTTTTAAATTCTTTCTTAAACGGTAATTTCTTGTAGAGACTAAACGCATGCATTAGCATGCCAAAAGCACAAATTAAAAAAAAAAAAAAAAGGAAAGAAAAGGGAAAAAAACCTCACCACAGCCCCAAACTGAATTGCCTTCTCTTTTTTCTGTTTTAACTGTTCAACAATTAGCGCTTTTGGTCAGTCGCATTTTAGGAGAACACTGTAACAGATCCCGCCACTCGGCTTCTATAAGTGGAGTTGCCACAAGCACCTCACCATCACCCAGCAGATTTTTTGGCAATTTGGTATGTTTCCATACCTATCATGTCAGCAGAAAGTGTATCTTCCCACTAGGAAAGACAGTTGTATACGCAATAAACCAATAGCCTTTGACACGCCAGTTAATTACATCAGTTAGCTACTATCTCCTGTGCACGACTGCTGTGTTAATGAAACTATTTCGGTGTGGAAATTAAACAGGTCAAGACAAGTAGATTGGGAAATAGAAGGGATTTAGGGTCATATACAATGTCAATGTGCTGAGTCATACAGAACTTAACCTTGGCCTCCAGAAAGGACATAAAATTTTCCCCTCTGCTGTCAGTAATGTTAGTCTTCTTTTTCTTTGGCATCACTTAGTGCTAAATAGCTCAAAACTCTTTAGAAATTATAAAGTTTAATTGTATTGCCTCCCCTTTAAGGTTTATTAGCAGTTATTAGAGACAAACCAAAGACTAGTATCCATAGGTGCTGACTTTAAATGCAATTGTTTTTCCCCCCTGAGGAAAAGGAACCAAAGACAATGCCAGATTTCTGTTTTAGAGGGTAGGGTGAAAAATGATGGTGACAGTCACTCATTTTGAAACAAGATGAGCAGATGTGTTGGAAAAACAGGTCAGGCAGTGCAAGGAGATGTTAACTCCAGTTTTTTGTTTTATTTTCGTGTTGAGCAGGAGTTTGAGGATCCAGAGAAAGACTTAACTCCTCCTTCTGCCTTCTAAGAGCATTAGAGAACATCCCACCCTAATTTCACCACTTAACTATCCACTTAAGCTTGTAACAGAGGTCATTCTAAGGAATCTCTTCTCCAACTGTACAGCCACGTACTCTTCAATTGCCCCTCACAAAATATGCTTTCCTAATTCATTAGCATCCAGGTCTCCATTTTGTTGCAGTTCCTGTTACTTAGCATTTTGTGCCCAAAACTGGGCAAAAAAAAAAAAAAAAAAAAAAATCCAGCTGTGGTCAGACCACAGCCCAACACAGCATTAGCTTTTTAAATGGCAATGTCACACTGCTGGCCCCTACTAATCTTGTGGTCCATGCACACTGTTGGGTTAGCTGTCAAATTAGGGTTCCTCCACCCTGCTTTTGTATAATGAAGTTTCTAATTCTAAAACCAGGATGCGCCATTCCTAGCCTGCCTATGTTTAACAGAAAATGGGGATTTTCATCCCATTTTCATCTCACCAATCCTCTCCCCAGCTGTGCCAGAATGCCCAGAGGTAAGAGTCTTTTGAAAGGAGCTTTCCGATGCCACAGTCCAAAATCATGAAACAGTCTTTTATCATTGGATTCTCCACATCCCAGGCTACTTTATAAATAGCATTTTTCCCCTACAGAAAATATGTAAAGCCACTGGGAGTTGGGGGGGCATTTTCTACACATAGAAAACAAGATAATTTCTCATTAGTCTTGAAACAATACAGGTGTACTGTAAATTGTTCATTTCTTATTCTGGAGTATAAAATTTGCATTTTTGCATTTTATAATGTAAAATCAGACACTGTATACTGGCCTTCTCCTGCCTATCCGCCCTCAAAAAAACCAACCAGATATTTACCGATATCCTGGAGGCCAGTAAACAATTTAGGTTTTTTCTGTAGGCAATAGTAAGAAATGTTGATTGCATTTACTTAGCTATCAGCAAGTAACAAGCTGTATAGCCTTCAGGGCAGGTGTGCAGAAAAGTATAAAAGGGGGAGCTATGTTTTAAAAAAATGTACACTGGCCAATTTTCAGTACTTATCTCAGCCTTGCAGCCCCACTGCCTGCCTGACTCAGGGTCATATAAGGATTTAGAGCTTAGGGAGTGAGTGGTCTCAAGGCATTTACCTCCTTGGATATTCCTATTGTCATTTATTGGGTATCATCTGAGTTTGGTGGAGTCTAACGTCTGGATTTCCACCAGGTCATGGATCTGCAGGGAGAGTTATTCTTCTACTGAGTTTTCAAAACATCCTGCTAATTTGACCCATTAAGTTACCAACCTTTTTTTTTTTTTTTTGTAAAAACTCCTAAGTATAGGAAGCAATTTTATACCTCCCTGGAAGATGGTAGGAGTAGAAATATGCTTAACCTGATGCTTATCAGCATTAGAAATTAGAATGAACTTCTTAATACTTCAGCTTATGACATAGTCTCTTAAAGAAGAATGGGAATACATCTGTTTGGGGTAATTTAGATGTAGCTGTGCCCGAAGGCAAGAGGAAAGGCATGACCACTTCCCAATAACTGAATGAGTTCATTAAGAATGCCACCATGGCAGGCACCAATGACTCAGAACTAAGACAGGAGAGAATATTATGAAATCTCATAGTTAGGGAATGCTGATCTGTATCAGCTACTAACTTCCCAGACTAGCTTTCAGCGAGTTACTTTAACTTCTCTTGCCAACTTTCTGTCTGGAAAAGAGATACCCAGAAATCTCTTAGGTGAAAGAGATCTCTTAGGTGCTATTCGAATAGCACCGTCCCAGGTTAAGAGTCAACTACAAATCTACTTGCTCTGCAGCACCAACAAGCTGCACAGAACCCACTCAGAAAGATACTTGTGTCTCAGCTACCTAGTATTAATAACAGGAGCTGTACAGATGGGGTTCTGGGCTATACTCTACATATTTAACTTCATTTTTATTTTCAGAGTAACCAAATGTGTTAAGAATTATTTTTGTTTTACAGATTAGGAAATCAAGGCTCAGAGAGTTTAAAATGACTAGTTCTTTATACGAAAGTGAGAGAGACAGGATTGAACCACAGAGCTACTGGACCGCAAAGAAGGACTCTTCCTACTTCTAAAGGAGTAGAGGGTAAGACCACTGTATTTTGAAAATAATTTTTGTTTTACTAAAAATGAGTGGGAAAAATGCTCTTGCTTTTTACTTCTCTGAGGTGAAAAGTTGCCATAAGCACTTTTCTCTCTCCTCCATCTAATTTGGTCTCCTTCAACAGGAAGGAAGGAAGGAAGGAAGGAAGGAAGGAAGGAAGGAAGGAAGGAAGGAAGGAAGGAAGGAAGGAAGGAAATGAGCTAACAGTAGAAATACAGAGTGTTTAATTTTTACATGCTAATTAATGCATAAACAACATCTATCACAACTGGAAAAGATTTCACAGCTTCCATATTTCTTCCTCCAAACAAGCAAGTGGATCAAAATCAGCCCTGACAAATCATTGCTGAGACTGAGGCTTAAAGCTGTGAGCAACCAAAACACCTATGCCTGAGGTAGATATATTTTAAAGCAGAGGTTTTTAGCCCTGGTTGCAAACCTGGAATCACCAGGGGAGCTTTAAAAATACTAATGCACAGATCCCACCCCAGATAATTCTAAGTGGGCAGCCACAGTGTCTTAAAGCAATGAAATGAGGGTTAAAACAATACAGAATAAGTCTATTTAGAATTCACCCCAGGATAAAAAGTCCCAGTAGAGAGAGAGAGAGAGAGACTGTGTATTCCAGTAATTCATATGACAAATGTGATTTTAAAAAGTTATAAACATATCTGCACTAGTTTGCCATCCAAATGCCCCCCAGAACCAGGTTGACCCTAAGTTCCAGTCCTGATTCTTCCATATTAAAATACAATTCACTTAGCTTTTCTGAATCCCTTTTTTTCTGTGTAAAATCAGGTCAATAATACCTACCTTGCAGAGTTCTTACCAATGTTAAATGAGATAATAAGGTATACAAGATGCTTAACATGCAGCTCTTAATAAATGAATGTTTCAACCTACTGAAACCTCTCTCCATTTGACTGCTCTAGGCTCCAAATAATCTACTTATTACCTCTGAGTCGCTATCTTTCCAAAAGCTATAAGCTTCTGTTCTCTAGCATTTTCACTTAATCTTGATTCATAAGATTATGTGTACACTATTTACATTCATAATATAACTCACATATTTAAAAGATAATTCATCTGAAACCACTCTTAACTTAGTGGACGTTCCTTTGCAATATAGGGTACCTATTTTTGAGCATCTATTATGTGCCAGGTATTGTGTCAAGCATTCTACACTTGTCATCTAATTTAATATCACTTAATTCTTATACAGCCTCTTTAGGAAAAGAATTATTCCTCTCATTTTATAGATGATGAAACTGCATTTCACAGAAGTGAGGTACCATGCACCAAAGTAAACCCCCAAAAAACAAAAGTTAGTAGAACTTGCTAGAATTTGAACCCAGGTCTGTCAAAACTCCAAAGTAAGGCCCATAATTGTCTCCCAGCATGTAAAGATCCATAAAATACTTTGTGCATAGGTGTTAACATGCCAAATTTTGGAAGACTTAAGTATAGCCTCTATTTTTATACTTAGAACAGCACCATAAAATTAATTTCTATATCAATATTGAAATTCATCCAGTTTCTATGTTTAGCAATTGGTTTTAATTTACCTCTCATAAGTGTTAGAAAGGTTCTATAGCACTTCCCCCAGCCCTTTTATACTATTCAAGCTTTTTATTAGCCCTAATGTTCATTGCCTTCCCAGGGCATCTACTAGTTTGCGTATAATTTGTCTAATTAAATTTAAAGACGAGATGTTTCAGGGAGCACCATTTCATCATTTCCTCTTATACTTCATGCTGTGGACTTTAATGAGGACCTAGACCCCATCTTAACTCAGCCTTAGTTTCAGCACAGATGAGCTGTGCTTGTTAAGACAGTCTTCAGTTGTCAGGAAAAATAGCTTTATTAAGGTCATGGAATGCAGAGAGTTTGATTAAAGCTAATCAAGGAAGAAAGTCAGGCTGTAGCACGGTGAATCAAGCCTCAGTACAACATGTTTAACATAACTTAACCTAGCCTATCTATTAAAAGCAGACATAAGTAAGATCAGGTTTCCAAAAACAATGCATGGACAATGTAATGTACCTCCTGAGTTTAAGTCGAACAACTCTTTTGAAAGCAACATATATATTTTGATTGCAACACATATATATACACACTATATATATATATATACATATATATATATATATTTTTTTTTTTTTTGAGACAGAATCTCACTCAGTCAACCCTGGCTAGAGTACAATGGTGTCATCCTAACCCACTGCAACCTTGAACTGCAGGGCTCAAGCAATCCTCTTGCCTCAGTACCTAGGACTGTACCCAGTACCTAGGACTCCCAAGTACCTAGGACTACAGGTGTGTGCCACCATACCTGGCTAATGTTTCCATTTTTGTAGAGACAGGCTCTCACTCTTGCTCAGGCTGGTCTCGAACTCCTGACCACAAGCGATGATGCTCCCACCTCGGCCTCCCACAGTGCTAAGATTACAGGCATAGCCACTGAGCTCAGCCTAAACAACATATATTTTAAACTAAATGGATGCAGGTGACAGTGAGGGGTTGTGATGTTTTTCAACAGCCCTTGTCATTTAAAAAAATGGAGGGAGGGAGCATTGCTTATATTCTTTCAGATTTAAAAATATAGGTTCTATGGATATGTCCAGCCAAGGATGCCACATACATACAATTGTCTTATTAATCAGAAAGTTAGGTTTCTGGCTCAGAAAACCTGGGTGACTGTCACTAGCAAATGTAATGGTAAGGCAGTCAACATTAGCAATACTTTAGAAAGTTCTCTTAATTGGGGTTTATAATATAGTTTTAGTTTTAAGAAAACTCAACAGCAAGGTAACAGGAAGGAACAGTAGAAATTTACACACCTGAAGACCTAAATTATAGTCCTGACTCTAAAGAACCTGGTGGCATGACCTTCCAAAAACTCCTTGGCCTGGGTTATCTGGGCCTCGGTTCTCTCAAGAGCCAGTTGAGAGTAGCTGGACTAAATGATCTCTTAAAATCTAAAAGTTCTATGATGTTATTCAAGTTGGCTTCCAAATCTAAAGTTCTACGATGCTATTAAAGTCTACCGAAGACTTCATATCATTTTCTTCCTAATTTAAGGCAATATGCTAATATAAAGGACTTCCATATTTTGTTACTCGATACTTAAATTTTAAAATCCCAAAATAAAAAATAACTATGGAAAATTAATAGGTGCAAAGCCTAAGGAGTTTCAAAACTGAAAAACAATCATCCTGACGATGTGATCTTTTCTCTTTGTCAATACCATACTACTTACTTTGTACTTTCTATCTTTTCCTCTTTCAGATGTGCATCCTTGGGACATATTATTATTAAAACACATGAGCATGAACACGCATGCACACATACACACATTTTTTTAAAAAAATCTTTATAGCTAATTCCATGACACTGATTCTAGCTAGATTCTATGTTAAATGAACGATTATCAATCTACCACAATAACAACTAATAAATACTTTAACTTGGTCATCAAGGAATCTTGAAATGGTCATAACTAAGAGACTCAAATTTGTACGCTAAATCTTGTATAGTTCAAACAGGTAAGAAACCTCATGAGACATGCACTCAAGATTTCAGAATTCCACTGAGTAAAATGGAAACAAGAAAACAGCAGACCCCACCTTCCACTATAGCCTGACTCACCACCTTTTTCTGATTTACTGGAGGTAATGGAATACAGAGGCTTAGTAAGAACAGAGGAGAGCTGTACATAATGGGATTTAAATAATCTGATTTTCCTAAGAAAAGAAATTGAGAAGCAAAGAGATAAAGGATTTTCTGTACGCTCACGCCCACACATACACTCTCTCTCTCACTCTCTCTCTCTCACACACAATTTCTTTAAAGCACCCTGTAGTTTCCAAAGCACTTTTGTATCCCTTAGATATCGTTTAACCATTATAAAAGCCTAAAAAAGGCAAGGAGGGCAGGTACTATTATTCCCAATTTTTTTAAGAGATGGGGTCTCAAGATATGTTGCCCAGGCTGGAGTACAGTGGCTACTCGCCAATACGATGATAAACCACTACAGACTCTTGAACTCCTAGGCTCAAGCAATCCTCCCACCTCAGCCTCTGGAGTAGCTGGGCTATTCCCACTTTTTTAAAAACAGAGGTGCAAAGAAGGTAAGTGACTTCAGCAACTTCATATGCTTAGTGAATGGCAGTGCCAGAACTAGACTCCAGGGTCTTCTGAATTCTACTCTAATGTTATCATCACTATGCAATGCTGCCTATTTACATTCATTTTTTTCATTCAACAAATATTTATTGAGTGCCAGTTATGTGTTAGGCACTCTTCTAGACACTAGAAAAACAACAGTGAACAAAAACCAGTAAGTTCCCTTCCTCATAAAACATTCTAGCGTACATATGCATGTATTTACAATAACCATAGTTTAATATATTTGGCTTTTCATACCCTCTTCTATACAAGCCAGTTTATGAGTCTCATTAAAAATTAAGATCACACGTAAATATTTATTATTTTTTTAAGAACTGCACTCATTAGGTCAACACAGAAAAAAAATAAACCCTAGCCACTCCCTCCTCCCTTCCTTCCTCATTCCTCCACACAGCTAGCCTTTTAAAACAATCTAAGTAAATAGCAAAGTAACATCTATTTGAGTTACACATTGGTTCACATGCTGAGAAGAAGGAAAAAAAAATGGCTATAAAAGTCTTTAGAAAAAGGAGAGGTTCAAAATTATGGAGGGGGCTTTTTTAAAGGATCATTTTAAGCACACACACAGGATGTTAAAGAATGCACATGGACATCTTGTTTGGGAAAAGTTTGTTCTTTTTTCTTTCTTCTTTTTAATCTACACAAAGCACAGTCTTAAAAAGCCTGGGGAGGGGGGAGGCAGTGTCTGCTCCCCATCTCTAGTTCTGTTGCTGAATGAAAGATCGACAGGAAATTAACGCAGTGGTAGGGAGTTGCTTGCCAAGAGTGAACTCTGAAACAAAAGACCCACTATTGTGTAAGAAAATCTGACATCTATACCCTCAGCCATGTTCTAAACTTTAGGAATCCTTTAGTATGATCTATGACTTGTTATACATTTTTAACATGTATATCTAAAGTGTTATATTACTCCTCATCTTCCAACTCCTCTTAAAAAAGAAAGAGAGTTTAGTTTCTTTGTTCCTCCCTTCCTCCCTCCCTGTTCTCCTTGTTTAATTGTCTTTTTTAGGCAGCAACGGAGTTAGTCAATGAATTCAACCAGCTTCCTTGTTTTACTCGCCATGCCAAAAGCACATTACCTTTATGGCTTACGGGATTTCAACGGCTACTAAGTTACCTGAAATTATGGTACTAATCTTTGTTGTTTTGAGCTGATGTTCAAAAAAATGCTCATTTCCTGATAAATTAGTGAACCCCGCCATTGCTGATATTTCCTCATTTCTAATGCTCTTTACAACATTAACGTCATGGAAAGAATACTGAAACATGATGGTGGAAGTCAGTAGTAATCTAAGAATTTAAAATCAAACCAAATCCTCCTCAGGTGGATCCATGGAGCATGATCCATTTATGAGATGAAGTTAAAAGGTGAGATTTCTTTTAGTAATGGTAGTAGATTGCCTCATTTGACATTTAGTGCTAATCTCTCAGAGAACTTTTTAAAGGGATTGTCCTCATTCTTTCTCCACCAAAATGACATAGCCAAAGCTTGGCATATCTTCACTGCTAATCTCAAAAAGCAAAGTGGGCTTAGTTCATTTCTATCGACTGGCTTACCTATATTTAATTGCTTCTAAGGAAGTGTATAAATTTGTGACTTACCAATGCAAAATTATGTTCCTCTGCTATTTAAATAGGTGCCAGTAAAGCCAGAAGTAGGAACAAATCACCAAAGTATCAGCTGTAGAAGTTTTCTGGGCACATTCCAAAAGTCTACATCTGCTTGGCAACAACTCAGAAAAGAGATACGGTTACTCTTTTAACAGTAACAGAGCTTTCCCAGGCTTCAATGTATGAAAAACAGCTTGCCCTGTATCAGAAGAAAATTCAACGAGATCTGCAAAAAATCACATACTTAACTATTCTGCCCCATCAACTTAAAAAGTATTGCCATAAATGGAACCAAAATCATTAATGACATGGTTCTCAGATAGTGTGTACTGCTTACATGGTTTGAGACTCCGAGTGGGAATCTTTTTTTTTTTTTCCTTTTCTTTTTGCAACATAAACACTTAAGCATTTAGTGATAAAATATTAAAAGCTTGAGGCTCCAGATCCAGTGAGTACAAGTTGCTGATATAGCATCATATACCAAGGAAAGGTGTCAAGTATGCTAAAATATGGCTCTAGCTTAGACATTAGGGGCCCTATTCTTTCCCTAATATGCTTGCCTTGTTCCTACTGTCCACAGTTAAATGTGCACATCAGCACTAAAATGCATCCCCTTAAAATCTAGGGAGGAAATTCAACACATCTATGTCAATGAACAAAGTAATTGTCACATTTGTTCACTACAAACAACAGATCTAGACACTGTTTTTAATTATAACATTAATTGATCTTTTGTCACCACTAATTAGGGTGATAACATCACATTTAGTTACTTTACTAGCCAGAGTTGACTTTAAGTTGCTGGAATATGCAACAGTGGGGAAGAGGGTATAGTGGGGGGGAAAAAAGGAAGGTTGCCCCACAAAATGTCATAGTATTTTTTTTTAAAAAGAAAAGTTTTACTACATTTTGGTGCATTTTTATATTTTAATTAATCTTGCTTCTTGTGGAAACTTCATTTGGTCTCTTTGCAATTAGAGTTCATACTGGTATTATATAAAATATCCCCTCATTGTTGGGAAATTACGAACAAGGAAGAATACGTTGATGACTGGAAAAGCTACCTTTTGTGCCTGCAGGGAAAAAAAAGTAACATGAACCTGTCATAGTCCTAGTCTGTAAGAAATGTAAGGGACTTTAATGGGTATTTTAGTAGAACCACTTAAAATTAAGTGATGAATTGGAATGGGAAAAGTTATTCCAATAAAAGCAAACAAATTAACTAACCTGACCTTGGTCCACATAAAAGATTCATTTTCTTAATGGAAACAAACTCTTTTGAGTCTAGCTCAGGTTTAACCACTGAAGTGTATGTGGAACCTAAATTAAGCTATAGAAACGTACGCCCTCAGAAACTCAGGTGCACATACACAAGTAGGTAAGAGTTCTTACAGCTGCAGGATTTACCACTGGCATGGTCTAGTAAGACCCACTTCTACAATGATTACCACATGAGTCAGAAACCTGTTAAGACCCAATTAACAAAAATGTTATGCATCACTGATGCATGTTTTGTCCAGAGTTTAATTCCACCATTTTCCTAAGCAAATTCTGTCTTTTCTATTCATTAACTTTCTCTTCCCTTGGGTACAAGTAGCAACTTCTCTCATTTTGTTAAAAAAGGTTACAGAAGATCTGAAAGTTACAGGGCAATGGGTATGTCTTCTTTGTTCATTACTTGCAAATAGTAAGATAACATCTGTCTTTATCATACATTTGGTAGCTCTGATTCTGTAAAACCATAACTCCTTTTTATTTCACCCACAGTCTGAAAGATAACACCAATGTTAAGCCCAAACTGGAAATAATTTGGTCTTCTCTCTTCTTCCTACTTTAACAACAAAAATTGTTTTACTACAGAGTATAAGTGGTTACTGAATACGTCATTCTGAGAGCGTAAGAAACACTTAGAGTCTAGACTGGTAAGACCATCATGCTTGAAGCAATCAATGACATTCACTTTGGCTATGTGGAGAAAAAAAGCTAAGAGTCTTCATACCAGTGTAAGAACCACCACACCAGGTCAATTTCCTTGTCTATGAAGCCAGGATTCTAACTCTGATAGACACCCACCCACCCCCACCCCCACCCCCACCAGGGGACAGCTTGTAGGATGGTATGGCTGTTCTCTGTGGGACTAGGAATGTCTCTCAACATCCCTAGCTTTATTCAACATATTATTTCTTAACTCCCCCTTGGAAAATGTTCCTAATAGGAAATACAGCAACTTCAGATTAGAAAGTATGACTGTTGTCTTTCCATGCATATAATTTCACTTGCATAGAAACCATCCTCTAAAACCTTGTTGTGTGAATGTATGCTAGATTACTCTGTAAAAGAATGGTTGATATATACATATATAAAACTAATCCTGGGACAACTGAGATATTTCATATGGTCTAGAAACTTTCTTTAATTTTACACTTTTAACATTTAAAAGATTTCTTTAAAAAACATGAGGCAGGCACTATCTTTGGTTGGAAAGAGTACCACTGTTCAGGGTGTGTAACCTCAGGAAAGACATTTGACTGAGTCTCCTTATCTACAGAGTGCAGGGGATTGTATCAACAGCTCTTCCTAAGGTCTCAAGGTCAAAAATTCTCTTCTTATGCGTGTAAAATCATTAATTGCCATCTCATGCAGGCCAGCGCCCATTCTCAACAAAGACAAGTGAAGCATATAAGAGAGTTATGTTCATCAACACTTCACTTAGGCTACATATTTTTTTACTTTAAACATAGTAAAGCCCATCGGTTTTGACTGGGCTCTTCACTTTCTCTGTGGACTGTATCTAACTACGGTGCATTGTTCTTCCTCATCATCATTCATTAAATTTGTTAGGTGCTCAGAATAATTCTACTTTCAGGCCACTCAGCCAAAGTAAAGTCACATGAAATAAGGTTGACTAAAATAAACAGCCCAATCCTGAAACACTATGTAACAGGCAGTTTCATCTAAATCATTCCATTCAATTGCCAGATGCTTGGCTCAGTGCTGGGGAGTCAAAGATTTGCAAAGGTTCCCTGCCCTTCAGGAGCTTCCAGTCTACTGCGGAAGATAAGGCCTATTCTACAGTTGATAAGTGCTGAGTATACACTGGATATCCTTTACTATCCCACCTGTTTTCAAAGCTTCCTGCAGACTAAAGGGTAAAGTTTTGGTGAACAACACTTGGGCTTATAATTTAAAACAAAGAAAATAGAAAGAAAAAAAAAGGCAAACTCTTTCATTAAAATGTTAAGGACATTATTTTAAAAGGCCTACTTCCTACTTAGGAATAATGTAGTCTTTTTCCCATTTTTAAGGAGATAATTACTCTTTCTCAAGGTCCAGGGATACCAAGAGAAGGCAGAAAATACTGCAAACTTTAATTTTAAGTGCAGAATCTTACAAGACCATTTGCCATGTCTTTTGGATGACATAACATGGCGGCTGAGTCATATGAAGGGTTAGGGTCATTTGGGAAGCCCTCCCAAAAGAGGTTAATTAGTTCAATCTGGAGGAAGTTCTCTATTCTGAGTACTTCTTAACTTTTTAACATAATGAGTTCTTTTAAGAATTTGACAATAGTTACCAACCCTGTTTCCAGAAAATTTCACAGGTAGGCTAAATTCTGCATGCAATTTCAGAAACTAATAAATACGCCACCAGTTAACTTACCCTGTTCACCCTGTTTGTTCACCATTTTAATAAATAACTTGAATAAGGGCATACTAATAATTGGTTGATGAATCAGGCAGGGAGGGATGAAACTAAGGTATCTTCTATCATTCATATTCTTTGAGTCTAGACGCCTAGGATTCAAAAAGAGCTCCATATGTTGAAAGACGAATTGTAGTCAACAAGAGGACATTTGTGTGTGTGTTTTTATTTTCAAAAAAATCAACTAAGTACAAGATGGCAGAAACCATACTGGCAGCAGTGATTGCAAACATACCTGCATGAAGAAAGAGAATTCCATCAACTCTGTGGTCCTCCTCAGGTAGAATCGGGACCAATGAGAGATGTTAATGGGAGGCAGATTTCAGCTAAATAAAAGAAAGCATTTTCAAACAATCTGCATTACTAAGACAGAAGAAGCTGCTTTATGAGGAAGGGAGCTCTTCAACCTGGGAGGCAGCTTCCTATAGCGCAAGAAGATGGACGTAGGTTCTAATTTCAGTTTTGCCTCAAACTAGACACCTGAGCTAAGTTTCGTGATGCAGATATAACTCAGTTTCCTCATCTGTAAACTGGAGGTTATAAAACCCACACTCACAAGTCAAACGAGATGGCAATAAAGTGCCTACTCGAGTATCTTGCAGATATTAAGTATTCAATGTGAGTTCCTGCCAACCTTTATCCCCACACCCCGTCACTCTTCTCTGGAAGTATATAAGCAGAAGCTTTGGGGGTAACATACAAGAGGTTCCTACAGAGGAGGTGGTTAGACATGATGACATCTACTTTCAAGTCTAGGGCTTGGTTAGCAAAACTGTGCTTAGATGTTATCTCTTCTATATTATGTGTATGAAGTGGAAAGTGATTTACTTTTATCCATCTCCCTTCCTGCAGCAGCCACCTAAAAATCAGAATGAATGCTCTTATTTTTCTTCTTAGGTATAATATGCTTGCTAGCTCATTCCACTTTATTTTCAAAGAATTTTCCATAAGCTCTTAAATGTTTCCATATGACACCATATTTTGCAGGTAACCTGAGTTCATACCATTCCCCAAACTTGAATCCCTATAAAAAACATTCCGGGATCTCTTTGTGTGCTCTGAATAGAATTTGTTAGGCTGCCAAATCCTTCGGTCTTCTCCAGATAGCCTTGTTGTTCCTAACCTGGTTATCAAATTCTTTTATCAGCATATTTTAGTCAAAGTCTTTCAAAACAGTCTGAGGGTTAGGAAAT
Source organism: Lemur catta (assembly GCF_020740605.2). Classification (NCBI taxonomy): domain Eukaryota; kingdom Metazoa; phylum Chordata; class Mammalia; order Primates; family Lemuridae; genus Lemur; species Lemur catta. The sequence goes on from NC_059130.1 coordinate 80,051,447, forward strand.
ACCATAAGGTCTAAACGAAAAAGGCAAGAGGGCAAAATAGAACTACCAATTGGGACAAAAGCAAAGGGCTATTTTGGCTTTGCTTTAGCATATAACACAGCGGACGCTACTGTCATCTTAGGAGGAAAAAATGCCAGCTCAAATGTCACACGCGAATAAATTATTGGCCGTTCATAAACAACAACAAAAAAGGAGATGTTCAAGTTTTATTTCTAACCCATGGGTTTCCACAAGATCTTTAGTTAGTATGGTTTTAAAAGGAGGGAACCTCTCTTTCGTCAAGAGATCAGTGCCCAGCACTGACATATTTTAAAAATAACGCTAAAAATTTAAAAAGGAAGCAAAGTCCCAGGCTCCATGCCTCCTAAGGCAGCACAGATTCCCTTCTCTAGTAGTGAGAAGCAGAGATGGTGGGTGCGATCCAGAGTCACAGCTGCTTTGGAAGCTGCCGGGCTCTCTCGTCATTTCAGAAGCCTTGCTGCACACAGACACATTTGCACATGGCCACCTGGATTCCCTCCTCCCGTGGAGGAAGGCCAGGTTACAGTGGTTCCATCCGCTGCCGCTCCCTGGGACTAAAAAGGAAGGCCGCTGCACAAAGTGTTTGCCACCTTACACAATTTTTCAAGTGCAATAATTAAAAGGAAAAACAATGGGCTGCCTCCTCCCATGCAGCCTCTCCATTTTATCACTAAAAGTAATCATTGTTTCTTTTGTTGTTATTTTCTTTCAGCCGTGACAATGAACACTTTTCAGCAAATAACTCATCAGTGGAAAACTATTCAAAGAATTTTACATTGATAACACTACAAACGTGGAACTGGGAAGAACTTTGTCGATCATTTGTTCTGAATCTCTCACTATTCAAATACCTGGAATGCCTGCTCCTCTTGCCTGTCAAAATAGAAAATCCTTAAGAAGGGTTCATAAGACAAATCTTCCTGTCTACTTGAGACAGAGTTAAGTTTTCCTGCTTTTGTGCGCCCATATCTCATACACAACACTCACTACAGTGTGCAGGGATAGTGTGTCTCCATTGTAAGACCTTGAGCATTGTGAATGTTGGACCCAGTCCTATTCACCTATGAAGCAATCATGCCTCGTATAAATCCATGGCCCACGGAAAATTCTCACATTTGCCACAATAAATGGTTGCTGAATTGACTTGGATCAAAGGACACTGAAGGCCAAGAAGCTAAATGACTGGCCAATGATCACACAGCTAGAATAAGAACTAAACCCTCCGGCAGAACTTTCCTCTTCCTCGCTGATCGCCATACAAGAAAGGATGACCCTAATGGTCCATTATTTTATTGTCTTTCAAAACCCAATTGTTCCTCCTGTAACACTGAAGCAACTCTTCCTCCAATAGGGGGAATCTTACCCAGATTCAAGAAAAAGGAATCTGTTTTGCCTAGTATTAAGTAATTTGATAACAAGCTGGTAAAACAGAAAGGTTTTTACACATGGAAATCTGCCCTTGCACCCAATTTCAATTCTCTTATTTTCCTGATCTATATTCCTGCTCTCCAGATGGACCATCGGCTTTATACCAATGCCAGCAACAGCTTGTGTATTGTTTGTTTAAAACAAAGATGATGGATTAAATATCATATGCAATGTGAGGATAGAGGTTAAGGCTAATATTCCTGTTCTGAAATATATCATTAAACCAAGCCCATGTAGCTTTTCCCCCCTTGTGGATTCGTATAAATAAAGATTTAATTTTATTTTTCAGAGTCATAAGAGGAAGCGTGCATTCATCTAGAATATGGAGCCTTTCCATCGCTCCAGATTTATTCTTGTTCTAAGGCATCATTACCCTCCAAATTATACAGACTTATGTCATTTCATTGAAACACTCATTCACCCATCACATGCCCAGATCCAACAGTAACACTTTTGTTTTAGAATTATGCCAAAATGAGCAAACTTGAAATTCTTTCACCTATATTTGAGTACTCTGCAAATGTCTTTAATCATCTCAAGTAAATCTCAACTGAAAAAATCTACAATTTCAATACAAAATATATAAACTAGAGAAATCACAGGAGAGGTCCCTTTTTGTACCCTCTGCCTTATTATATGAAGCTGTGTACGAAGCAGCTGCCAGTAGGGTGGATGTGTATCAAAACCAGCCTCTCTGTGTAGGTTTCCTGCCACCATGACTATGGGTTCTGTCCTGTGTATTTGTATGTTGTCTCCATTAGAAAAAGTATTTAAGGGGAGGAAAAAAACATGTTTAGAAGCCAGAATGGAAAAACTATGCAAAATGCAAAGATAATTCCATAAAGGAATTCTGATGATCATTTAAGTAGATTATCATCAACAGAAGAATACTGATTAGGGTTAGAAGTTCCACAGGGAGTATCTCTAGAAGAAGAAAGTGAAAGTAGAACTCTCCATTTCTCCTCAATACAAGGATGTATATACTGAGTAGAAACAAGGAGCTATCTGTAACAGTCAGAAATGCAGAATCTAATCCTAGACACAGTCTATGCATTGGTTTCTTAACCAAAAGTTCTACTACTGCCATTTCTATCAACTAGTCAGGTTGAAACTTTATTTAAGGCTGGAATTTGGCCCTCCTCAGTTGCACCATGAAGAGAAAATATTTAAAGAAAGGTGTTTTGCAACTCCTATGTTTGGGATGAGTGATACAATCCGTAGTGCCATCAACACTTTCTAGATGACAGTTCAATGACATCCATTTTATACGTCAGGACAGCATAGCAGGTAGATTGTATGACTAATGAAACACTCAACAACCCTGTGCAAACTCTGGGATGCAAGCAAGTTAGCCTAAAACTTTAAAATATAAAGTTTGGCAACTTGCCTGCCAAAGGCACAATTAATCCAGTCTTCTTGCACTACAACTCTTTACCAGTTTGTAATACTGGGTTGCCATTTTCTCTTGTGTTTGTACACACAGACATATTAGTAGACTCACAGGAATATATGAGCATCCAGACAAATAAAAAGAAGCTACAATACAGAATGTTCCCATCAGTAATATAAAAAAAAAATAGCCACAAATACATGGGTAAACAAAAGGATACATCAATAAATTTAACTTTTAAATATGAAAAAGTTCCATTCACAGTCACAGAATATACATTTCTATCTAGGACCTTGAAGCTAAAATTTGGGCTAAAGGAAACCTTACATCTCTTATAGCCACAACATTCTATGATTCTTTGGGTGTATTTTTATTTATTTGTTCATTTAGATTTTTTTCTTGTCAGGGAAGGTAGCTCTAGCCTCCGTTTGGAATATCTTTCCACCTACACAGCTTCCTACTGCAATAACACAAGTCGAGCTGATTGCACAGTGATGTAACTTCAGGATCAAAAGAAAATGGAAAAAAGAATTCTATCCTAGTCTCACATGCTGTCACCAACAAGGTGTAGCTAGTAAACATTTCATTTTACCAAAATACTATAGGCTGCACTAAAATATTTCCTAACAGGTTAGGTTAAGAATTCTCCTTTCTTTGGATTTACTGGAGGGGGGAGGGAGATAATCACAATGAGAGAAGAAAGATTCCCATAAAGCAAACTCCATTTGTACAGAATGTATATTCACCATTTCCTGCCAATGAGTTAAAAAATGATTCCAGATGAATAGAAGGAAAATCTTAATTTTTGCTGAAAATTCCAGGGTGAAATATGTAAGAAAGTTTTTAAAAAATCTATAACTCTGCTGATCAATTTCTGGTTTCCTGCTTACATGTTTTACTCCCTAGCTAGAATTTTTTTTTAAGGGGGGTTAGCTTATGATAAAACAGTATACTTTTATACTGTGAGCATAAGATTGCTAATTTCTGTCTGGAATCCAAAGAAGAGCTTATATTTTTCTTTCCCAGAAGAGAACATTTTTTAAACAATAGTAAAATAACAACATAGAATATTACCTGAAAAAAAACAAAAGTTCAAAATGCCCTGGGAAAAGCAGAGTTAAAGCTGATCATGTAATCAACCTTAACTCACACTAGAATATTTAGCTATTGCATCATTTGCAGGACACAAGTCACACGCTGTCCTCAGTGCACTCCATTGAGTAACAGACAATGCAATGCTTTAAATTTGATTTCCTAATGTCCTGGAGGTCAATTTCAGACTTTACAATGTTAATACATTTATTACAAATTTATTTGAGATTTTTAAAACTGTCCCTGATATGATGGCTAATAGATATTGTTAACGAAATATATTACAAGGTACTAATGAGATATCATAAAATGCAAAGGACGGCCAAGTTTTAAATCTGATATGGGAAGTTGCAAACTTAAAAGCACCTTATGCTCTAGAAATTTCTTTGACTCTTAATTTCCAATGTTTTCATTTTTCCTTAAATTTATAACCAGCTAATGTGTTTAAAAAGTAGTTTGTGTAAGAGCCACTTTCAGCCTGAAATGGACTTAACTACAGGTTGTTAATAACTTCAAAAACCCAAACTGTAGATGGCCTACTATGTGTTACCTTGATCACTTTTAAAGACCTTTTCAATAATGTCTTTGAGATGGGACCAGAAATGATTTTATTACTTTCCCAAAGGCTTCACTTACAAGCTTATCACTCTTTTGATGGCAGCTCTGTGTTACTGAAAACTGTCACTGTCACGGCAGACATGAAATAAGTGGACATAAGAGTCACAAAACGACCAGAGTTTGCCTGGAATGCTCAACCCTGTGTAGCAACAAACGCTGATTTTGATTCTAACAATATTTCCAAACAATCCTTAAATCTGGCAGACAGAAAGAATACTAATCACCTAGATAAATGTGTTTCTTCTACATTCTGGAGAAGTGCCATAAGAATATATCAAGTTTGGTAAGCTTATGTGAGTGGCTCACTGTCCCACTTGGCATTACTTATTGAATTTCATATTATTTTATTAGGATGTTGATACAGACACTATGTAAAACTCTACAATTAAGTTAATTCAATCTCATCATCTCACATAATTACAAATACTACAGAGCTTAAACCAGATCAATGGCCAAGTGGATGCTACAAGATTTAAACCAAAGAAATCTGGTTTGACCTATATGAACCATAGAATTCAAGTAGCGGGGCAGAATCGCCTTCCCTTGGCCTAGACAATCCAGATATGCTATGTATATAGATCAGGGTCCCTTTGAGACATGGGTATACCTGCATGCAGGGGATGAACAACTAACCCTCTAAATATGCAAACTTCTTCCTTCAAATGTTTATTTTTAAAATAATATCAAAGTTGACAGGACACAGATAAGATGAGCAGAGGCGAGGCTGTTAAAATTCAAGGGCATTAAACGCAAACATCTAGTTACCGGGTATAAACCTGCTACATGATTACTAATTTTTCACTGAAAAATTATATGCTGTAATATACATTTCTTCCCCAAAAATGAGGCAAGCAAACATTAGAATGAATATGTATTTTGACAGTAAAGATTTTTGATTAGAATAAACAGCTCAAACCTTCAAACCTAAAGATTGAATTTTTTCAAAATTCAAACTTTTCAGAGTTTCTTTAGCATGAGTATATGCAAAACTCTAGCAAGAAATATCATGTTATTTCAGCCTTACAAATTATTTAATGAGCACCCATGCAATCTATGCCAAATAAAAATGAAGAACACAGCGCAATGCCAACTTTTCTGATTAATGCATCCTTAGCTTATGTTTCCATACAGTTTCTCTTAATTAAAGACAAACAGAAATTTCCTCTCACTAAACACTTTTAGGTTCAAGTTTACTTTCTAGAGCTATTTCTAAAAGTGTATATCATTTGTTTTGCTGAGTAACTAAATTACCTCATATGATAAAGCTATTAATTACATGGACCTGGTAACAAAGGAAGAACACTTGGCAGAAGAACAGAGACCAGAGAGTTTACTAGTGGTATGGACTTTGGGACTTGGGTAAGCCAGATTTTGTAAGTGTCACTAGGGGGAAAATATCTATATAAAAGCTAAACTCACCAATTATACACGCAAATATTTAAGATTTCCCAGAAAAAGATTACCAAATAAACAAGGTTTGCATACATTATTTCTTCCAACTGGAGATCCTAATGATTTATCTGAAAATTAGCCTGAATAATTTCCTGCTTATATCATAGGAGGAAAAGACCTGTAACTTCTTCCATATTCTGTACATTTTTTTCAAAGAATACTGAGATATTCTGCTACATCAAAGTGGTTTTCCTCACATCTGGATGACTGTGGCAATTATCTCCTTTAATTCACTTTGGCACTTGCCCTCTGGTACACAGTCTGGAGTCAGATGGACCTGGATTCAAATGTTACCTTAACCACCTGTGTGACCTTGTGGCAAGCTGCTCTCCTGTCCTCCAGCAGCATCAAGCCACTTTCCCCTAACAGTCCAGCCAGAATGGCCTTCCTTCCTTCAGTCTCTGGGAGACATGTGCACACGCACACACACATGCTCATTCCCTGCCAAGCGTTCTGCACTTGGTCTTCTCTCTACTTGGATGCTTACTTAGTATAAATGTGGCCTCATCCTTCACGTCCCCATATAAAGGAAGGCCTCTTAGTTATTCTCTATTACTCTGTTTCCCTTAGAGACTTATCAGATGCAGACATTATTTTGTTTACCTACCCCCAAACTGTCTCCCACCCCCAAAGTGCAAACTCCACGAGAGCAGGGCTGTATCTGCGCTGCTCACTGTCACATACTCAGTATCTAGCACGATGCCTGGTATATAGTGGTCAGCCCACCATAGTTACCTGAATAAATGAACTACCTAAAATAATACTGATTGAAAACATCAGTACCTACAGAATTATTTCCTCCAATCAGATTCCCAGAAGTGATAATGCTGATTCTGAATTTCTTTCCTTTTCTTTAACCTCGGAAAGTTTCATAGTTTATTCCCCCAGTGGAAGTTGCCTTGTAGATTGCTGTCTACTTTTATCACAAGATTATAGAAAATTTGAGGATAGGGACTATGTCATATGTTCCTATCATTAAGCTCAGAGCCTTATACCCAGCAGGTGCTCAATAAAAATATTTGAAAGCTTTAATGCTTAAATGATAAACTGCAGTCTGTCAGGACAATGAATTATTAAGCAACCATTATTAGTGAAGTGTATGATGACCTCTTAAAACATTCAAGTTATGCCTATCAAATAAAAATAAAAGAAAAACACAAATTATATAGGTGCTATATCATTACATTAACACAAAAACTATGCCTACCCATGAATCCATATGTTTTCCTGGTCTTAACATTACTGGAGACTTTGCAACAAAGAATTAGAGTAGGAAGAAACTATTTCCTAAATATGAGACCTTAAACTTCCAGGAGGAAAAAAATGGTATTAGGGAGACCAAGTGAATCCTGTATCACAACCCAGTGATTCATTACAAACACTCTTCTCTCTGGGGCTCATTCCTCCATCACTATGGAGGGATTTATATCCATAACCTCCATTAACATTAATGGAAGGTAGCCACATAATTTCACCAGAAGTCCACTAGAGAATCGGGCCTATAAGAGAAGAAGCTTTCATTTATTAAGTTTATAAAGAATTCCTAGTGTAACACAAATAGTGGTGCCTCTGTTAACTGCCCTGATGGGTGCAATCATGCTGGAGAGGGTGAAATTGAACAATTAAACTAATTCTGCTATATTCACAGAAAATATAGTTCATAAAGCTACAAGCCTCTAATAACTTCCACTCTCAACAAGAGACTATCCTTTGATTCCCTCTTGTAATTTCAAAAGCAAATAGTATTTTTAAAGTATTTCTAGTCATAAAAAAAGCATGCTTTAAAATGGAATGTTCTAACAAAATACACTCACACATGCAGGAAATACAGAATTTACAAGCCAACACAAGGTCATTATTTAATTTTTAATTAGGTTTCACCTAACAATGGAAAACTAAGTCTTCCTTCATCCGTTTAACAAAATGCTCATTTAGAATACTCTATGGCTTAGAAAGCTTCCGAACAGATGTCTAAAAATGAGAATTCAAGACTCAGGAAAATATGAAACTCACTTTAGTCTGTTCTCAAGTGATCTGATAAACAAACAGCCTCACCCACTACAGTCATCGTTGATAATTTATTTCTAGAGTCTGATGACTATATGGCAATTCACTTTGCTGATGAAACATTCTTTATTTGGGTGGAATGCACACAGATACCAACTTAACGAATGTCATTCCCACAAGATAATAGACCATAGAGAAGATGCATGCCAGGCAGTACTGCATCAAAAAAACCACTTTTCACCTATCAGAAAGATGCCTTAACAACTGACAGTGTTTATCAAATTCACAAAACCTCACTCCCACTAGGCAAAGTTCCAGAGCCAACTGTGTTTCTTCATTAAAGTCACCTAAACTTTCTAACATCTATGTTTCTTGCATATTTGCAGTTACTAAAAATCCTTACGTTTGCAATTATTTATAGCAGCACCAGCAGTGGCAGATATGTGCTGTGAAGTTATTTTTATTTTGTTAATTAACTCAGGGTCTCACTTTCACTGTATACAAGGGCTTCCTCAAATCCATAGGACTGATACGTGAAGAACTCTCCTTCTCCAAGATTACTGTGGGACCTCTAATTTGGGCCTTGCTTTTATATCATTGAACTTTGTTATAGCTGAGGAGTCCTAGGATGAGAAGAAATCACCATCATACTCAAACTCTCCTAGGGGAGGGAAAAAAGGACTCCCCCAAACAAGGAAAAAACAGTATATACAGCAGATACTCCTCAGATCGTCCTTGGAGGGAAGGCAGAATCTGGCTGCAAAGTGAAGGAAGGGAAAGAACTGTGGTCTTCACCACCTTTTCATAGGCTCAAAAGTTTCATACTTTAAATCTGTCAAGAGAATATGAAATTTTAAATGTGCACTTGAGCCAAAAGTTAACTATGCCAAAGGATAACGTGTCAAAGTACCATACGTGGACCTTCTCCCTCTTTGGGACAAGGGCAACTGGACAAACCCTTTCAACTTTGCCCATGAAGAAATTCGTGAGCTCCTGGGCAGCCTTGCTCAATGGCTGGCACAGGGCTAACGGTGGGTGCTCGCTGAGTGAATGAGGACAGAAGTGACACTACATATACTTCACACTCTGTGCTCTACCTCAACCACATACTGTTTCTAGAACACACGCCACACATGCCTGTTTCCATGCTCTGTCCCTGCATGTCCCTTGCCAACCTTCAAGGCTCTGCTTTAATATCATCTCCTTCACAGTTTTTCTCATTCTCCCCAACTCAGAATCAATACTGTTCTCTCCTGAGCCGTGTAGTCTACGTGTAACATAGTATTGAACATGTTTTGTCTCTTCTCCTATGAATCTTGGAGCATCTGGATGGGAAAGACAGCTTCTTGTTTTTCTCTATTACTCTTTTACCCATATGTATCATGTTACCTTACATATAGTAAGTTATTAATGTACATCTGCTAAATGTTTGAAATGAATACTTCTACCTATGCCAATGCATTCTAGTTTTCTGTCTGAATACAACAATTTTCTCCTCATTCTATTAAAATACCCAAAATGTGGTATCTGAGACCAAATCTTTTCTAGTCTCTTGAACACGCTCTCAGATTATATACTATGAACAAGGTAAATATAGAAAAGTGACAAGAAGAGTGATAAAAGTCACCATGCATACCATGTCCAACCTTATCAAAGATAAGGCATTAAAAGATAAGAAGAAAAGTCCAGGACTTTCTCTTGAGTAACTCTGACATGACCTCAGCTTCTAATAAAGATCAAATATTGACAATGAAACAGTCTGGCCACACTCAAAAGCAACAGAAATGTTCTCCCTTAAAGACAACTTTTTTTTTTCTTTTCTTTCTTTCTTTTTTTTTTTTTTGAGCCAGGGTCTTGCTCTGTTGCCCAGGCTAGAGTGCAGTGGTGTCATCACAGTTCATTGCAACTTCCAACTCCTGGGCTCAAGCAATCCTCCTAACTCAGCCTCCTGAATAGCTGGGACTCTAGGTGCATGCCACCATGCCAGGCTAATTTTTTTACTTTTTGTAGAGACAGGGTCTCACTATTGCCCAGGCTGCTCTTGAACTCCTGGCCTCAAGCGATTCTCCCACCTTGACCTAACAAATGCTCGGATTACAGGCATGAGCCACAGTGCCCGGCCAAAGCCAGCTTTTTTTTTTTTAAATAGAAAGAAACATAATCTGGAAATCATTTTCTTTAGAAGGGAGAAAGGAAATAATGTTCATTTTTTTCATACAAGTCTTTCTCATATATATGGAATTAATTTCTATTAAAAATAACAAAGAAATAAAATCTGTTTTATCATATGATTTTTTAAAAAGTTGTAAATACTACTCAGAATCAGAAACCATGCATATTTTTCAAAAGTGCTCTTGCCTGTGTTTTCTCTACAAAAAAAAAAAAAGAAAAATTAGCTGGTCATGGTGGCATGTGCCTGTAGTCCCAGCTACTCAGGAGGCTGACGCAAGAGGATCACTTGAACCCAGGAGTTTGAGGTTGCAGTGAGCTACGGTGGCACCACTGCACTCTAACCCGAGCAACAGAGCAAGACCCTGCCCCCCAAAAAATGCTCTTGCCATTTGGTATATTTTGTTCATCATATTACTTATGGCATAGGAAATAAAAACCACCATGATTTATAACTTTGTGCTGAGACAACTACAAAAGCTACTGTTCTACTGTCCCTAAGTCCTCTCTACTTGTTTTCAGGGTTCCCTGCATTTGAGCCTCATGATTAATCCTGCCAAAACACTTCTTGAAGCATGTCATATCCCTATTCAAAAATTCTACATGATTCCTTATTGTCTAAATCTTTAAACTGGCATTCAATGCCCTCCCCACCATGTGGAACCCCATTTTAACTAAACTTGCCTATTTACCTGATCTAGAACAAATCATGCATATTCCTGCTTCTGCACCTGCACTGGAGCCTTGTGCCTGCTCTCCAGCTCCTCTCCACGGATCTCCACCAGGGCCCCTCCTCACTGTCTCATTTCCAGACAGTCCTTCAACCCACAACTCAAATTTGGTTTTATCCAAGAAGCCTTCCAGACAGCCCCAATTCTTCACAAATTCTCTTCTAAATTTCTACAAAACATGTTCTCATTTGGTATGTATATATCCCAGAATGTATGGGATATATAAACGAAGAATGTATGTTTCATAAAGCAAGGACTATACTGTATATCGAAGATGATACCCTCCACCAAACCTAGCACAACTGCTCATACCCAGCTGATACTTGATATAACCTTGTGAATTAACTAATTATTTCAATGACAAGGCAGTAATTTATAAACCCTATAAGATCAAATTAAAGAATATACTGAAAGCAAGGCTACAACAATTAAATTAAGATAAGCTATATACTACAAACAAAATGCTTTCAAAAGAAATATAATTTTAAAGAGAAATTTTCATTCCAATCTTCTTCCTGATCTTGTCACATTTTTAGGGCTAATAAAACATTGGAAATACTATTATAAATGAAGCAGGCTAATTTTAATTCCTCAATCCATAATCACTATAAAAATTCACAATAAAAAAATCCTAAATTCTGGAGGTGGCATTTTATGTCCATATATGCACAATGTAATTAATACAAGTTCAGCGGTAATAATTGTTGCATATGAAATGAATGAGTGTTAGACCTTCAATAGACAGTGCAGCAGAGTTTTGTGGGTTAGTATGAAAACTTCATTAATCCACTGTATACAAACATCTCCCTAATTTTAAATGAGCTTTAAAGAAGAAGATAGCTTATTAAATCATCCCCTAGGAAGCTAACTGCATTTGAGTGGCCGTTAAAAAGTAAGTTTCTGGCCAGGCTCAGTGGCTCACACCTGTAATCCTAGCACTTTGAGAGGTCAAGGCAAGAGGATCACTTGAGCACAGGAGCTGGAGATCAGCCTGGGCAACATAGTGAGACTTCCCTCTATGAAAAATAAAAATAAAAACAATTAGCCAGGTGTGGTGTCATGCACCTATAGTCCTAGCTACTTGGGAGGCTGAGGCAGGAGGATCCCTTGAGCCCAGGAGTTTGAGGTTACAGTGAGCCATGATCTCACCACTGCACTCCAGTCTACCTGGAGAGAGAGAGAGTGAGACCCTGTCTCAAAAAAAAAAAAAAAAAAAAGTTTCTGGCTAGAGATATGAGCTATCACACATCTATAAAATCTGGGTAAAAACTACCTTTAACATATTCTTAGTCTTCAACGACAACAAAAATACAATTACAAGACACCAAAAATACAATGAACATTCTTCAGAGTCCAGGAATGCTCAAAAACTTTAACTGACCATTGATAAACTGACACACACACGTACACATTTGTGTACACACACACACACACACACACACACACACACCCCTCCATCATACCATCTAACAAGTTATGGTTACTCTGTACTACTGCATATAAATAATAATGTACCTTGATTTTAATTTCTTGTTATCACTACTTTAGGAACCAAAGAGTATCGTGTGGAGGTTTTTTTTTAATTTTAAAAGCATACTAAAAATGGAGGATTTCAAAAATAATATTGAGAAATATGTTCTTAAACAAATTGAAGCATTTATTTTTAAAAGGGCACAGCTCAACATACTAAAGACATACTCAAGCTGCCAATTTTTAGAGCATGTTTTTTTTTTTTTAAGAAAAAAATCTTTCTATTTTGGACAAATAGGATTAAGCTTCTTAGACAATTCTTTGTTGTTTTGACTTCAACAATTTATGCAAATGAGATGTTAATTAGTGTAATTGTAACTTAAATTATGCTTGTGTAAACCTCTCCATTGGTAGAAAAGTGTGGGAATCTACACAACTGGTATTTAAAGTAGCTGTACTAACTCACTTCTGAAAGCCCAGCATAGCAAGATCACTTTCATGTCTTTACAATTTGTTTTTATGAGGTGATAACATTTTTACAAATACCATCATTTTTGGTTTTTTATATTGTAAGTGACAGTCTGACATTTTACAACTGGCTTATTGAAAACAAGAATTGAGCACTCTAGCAGTAACGGACATTAACTGCTGAATGGAGATTCAGATGCTAATGAGGTGAGAGGGGCTCCAGAAAGTTTTGATAAATGCTACACACACTCTAACTAGCTGTGAATGTGGGTTGACAAAGAACATCTACACCAGGGTTCAATAAAATGTAACCCTTTAAATTAATCATACTGGCAGTATTTAATAGAATGCACAACAATCTCCTTTTCTGTTGGCTATAAAGCTAGAGAAATGCAAAGTCTTCACAAATGAATGTTCCCACATTCCCCACTCCACATTGCTACTTTCATTTGAACATCTACAGCTGTTTCAAAAGTACTTACTGTAAATAGCAAAGTATAAGCAGATTTCAGAGTCTGACTCTTTCACAACATGAGATGTAATTTTTTTTCTTCATTTTTATGCCTAGATTTAAACAAAAACTCCTAAGTAAGAAAAAACATTGAAGACTTGGGTACTGCATACAGAATCAGCACACAGTAGGTTCTCAAAAATGACAGTTATTGTTACAGGAAAGATCTGGCAACTTATAAAAGGAAAAACCATCTGCTCACACAGGAAAAAATAAGAAAATTCAGGAAGTAAAGCAAGCGTTCAGTCTTCAAATTCACAAACTTAAAGTAGGCCTTTGTTCTTCAGGGACTGCGGGGAAAACTATTTAATGGCTTTTGTGAAGAATTCTTCTATAGAAGTAAAATAATTATGTCCTATTAAGTGACACTATAATGAGTCTTATTCTCACAAATGTCAGAGAACTTCTACTTATTTTATTTAATTTTTGATGCTCATACTAATCAAATTCTTCTATTGATTGCAAACTTGTAGGTTTCAACAGACTACAGTTCAAGAGATCACCCTTATATTTCTTAAGCAAATGCAGAACATTAACATGTTATTTCTTCTTAAAGTGACAATCCCTAATATCCTTTTTGGTTTTTGCCAATTTTAATCTTGGCAGGAAGTGGAAATCTGTGCACTCAGCAACACTGCAAGCTTGCTGGCTGTCAAAATCATGTCTCAGCCAATGCCTGAGTGGTATTCTTGTCATTTCACCGTGGTAAGAAACTTATCAGTCTGACATATAAAGCCTCTAAAAGTAGTGATTTATGCCAAAATGTAGATACACTTACCAACCACCTACATTTCATTTATATAACTCCCACAATTATTATAACTTCCCCTAATTATATATGCAGATTGTAGGATGCTTTAAAAAATTTCAAAGAATAATTATGACTCAAATAGCTTTAGATTAAAAGACAACTGAATTTTTAAAGTATACATCTGTCTATCTGTCTATATTGATACATTTATATATACTTTTTGTTCATGTATTTGCCTGCAGATATTGCACATTTTTTTTAAAAAATCACTTTCTCCCAAATAATCTCCATGTGAACTATACATTTCCAAGCCAACAAACAAATTACTTCTCAATAGAGTGCCTAAAAATGATACCTTCATCCTTCAGCAAGCACTGGTTACTCTTTGACTTTTTAAAAGTAAAAATTCACACTTAAAAAAAAGTGAGCAAGTAGAGAAATGTGTGCTATGGTTTAGAAATGGTCATTTAGCCAAATTGCATACCTGTGCTGTGTCAGCGTCAGGCAGAGACATCTCATCCCACTGGTCTAATGGATGGCAATTGAATTTAATTAACAAAACTCCCTTGACTTAGTTTCATACTGTGCTGAAAGTAATGGAATCCGTTCCACCCCCCTTTATCTCTCTCTCCCTCCCTCTCTCTCTCTTTCCTTCAACTAAAGAATGTCCTTAACTGCCATCCACTTAAAGAATATCAGAGACTATACATTGTACCTAAAAGATATAATACAGTCATCCCCTTGCCATGACTTAAATTTAGTTACTAAATTATGTAACATAAAATAATTAAAAAGATACCTTGATAGTGATACACAGCATAGATTCAATTACCACAATGTCTCCATTAAAGGTACTTTTACAGTATGAATAAAATGCAAATCTCCTTTGTGGATCAATACTAGAACATAATTCTGTTCTTCCTCCTAAAAAAGGAAGTTAACTATTATAAACCATCTTCACATGAAAATGGTAAGAAGGGAATCCTTTGAAAATGTTTGTTAATCTTGATATATTAAGAATGTTACTTTCTGCATTTCACCCATTTAAAAACTGTACATTCTGGCAATATTTGATAAAACTGATAAACAGAAAACTTTTTTCCATTATTTTTCATATTTATTTAAATACCTGAAACTAAATTCTGAGACATTTCAATTAATTAAATAATCTCTTCTAAATAAAATCAAGAACACACCAAAAAAAAAAAAAATGCTCCTAAGGGATTTTGAGTAAATATTACTACTCTGCCTAACTTTTGCCTGGCTGGGCACTCTGAGACAAGTTCCTATGATTGATTATTGTGGTATCTCTGAATCTTTGACTTTGAACCATAACCTTTTTAGCGAACAATGACAGTTGGGACCTACCATTTGCCATCTGTAGAGATGGAGGGGGGAAAGGACTTCTCGTACATTAATCAACCAATTAAGAACAGACTTAAACAAAACACTAAAGCATAATAAACCCCTGACTGCTTAATAGCTTTCTACTTTTAATAGTTGTCTTCCTGCAGTCTGCTCACAAGATTAGGAGTAATCTATTCAAGTCTTAACAAAAATTGCATGAGGAAAGGGAAAAAAGTAAACTCATCCAAACCAGACATTTTAAATTGTGAAAAGTGATACTTAAGGGTTCTATAGTTCAAATCAAAACTTAAGAGGCTGATCCGCACAACAGAGAATCAAAAAATCTCAAGTCAGGATAAAATATGGTACTTCACTGACATGCCTGAAATGATTAATGCATACAAATCAGCTTCTTATTTTAAAATTTTAGATGACTACATTCTTAAAAACATCACTTACCCACTAATTAATATATACTGTATCACTTTGAGGTTGTAATTATTGATAACATATACCAAACCACAACATAATAAGAAAAATGGGGAGAAAATTAACAAAACTAGGTAAGGATTTGTCGTTTCTCTGATGAAAATGTGATCAGCAAAAGTAATATTTAAATATTAAGGCATTAATTCAGATTCATTCATGGATGAAAAATAAATAAGAAACCAAGCAAAAAGTCAAGGATGCCCACTATCACAGGTTAATTCAACACTGAATTGGAGGTTTTAGATAGTGCAATGAGAAGGGTAATGAAAATAAAAGCATAAAAATTGGAATAGTAGAAATAAAAATGTCTTCGTTTGCATTTGATAAGATAGTAAAACCAAAAGAATGTACAGACAAATTATTGGCTAAAATATGTAAATATAGTTGGATATAAGATCACTATCCAAAAATTAACTGTATTCTACATTACAAAGAGTTAGAAATATTTTTAAAAACACAATTTACAAAAGCACTTCACAAAAGTGTTCAGATGAAAAATAATTCAGTGTAATTAAATATAAAACTTAAGTACATGGAACAACATCCCATGTTCATAGAGAGTAAGATTTGATAGTAAAAAAGATGTCAATGTTTTTTATCTATAGATTCAATAAACTTTTAAATGAAGTCCCAACAGAATTTTTCATGAAATTTGACAAAGCAACCCCATAATATATAAGGAATAGTGAAAGGTCAAGCATAACTAAAAATCACTTTTTAAAAAAAGAGATGTGAAAGATTTGCTTTATCAGATATCAAAACTCACTATAAGAGCTTAGTGAGACAATGTGGCATTGGTACAGGTTAGACAAATTGGTCAATGGGACAGAACAGAGAATCCAGAAACAGACCCACACAAATATAAAAACTTAATAAATGACAGAGGTGGCAATGAAAATCACTTGGGGAATACAGAAACTATTCAATAAATGATGCAGTGGCAACTGTTCATTCATATAGAAAAAAATGAAATTGGATCCCTACCTCACACCATACACAAAATAAATTCCAGATGAAATACAAACTTAAATGTGAGATAAACATTTTAAAGATGTACCAAAATACCATGTATTAATATTTCTAAACTTGGAGTAAAGAAGGATATCTTCAACAAGACAAAACACATACTATGAAATAAAGAATTGATACGTTTTACTACATTAAAATTAATTTTTGTTCTTCAAAGATATCTTAAATAAAACATACAAGCCATAAACTATGAAAAGATATTGCAAACATATAACTGGCAAAGGTTTAGAATGCAGGATCTATAAAGAACTTCCACAAACCAATATGGAAAAGATAAGCAACAAAAGAGAAAAAAATGAGTACATGACAAAAACATTTATTTCATATGTCTTTGAAGAGGAAAGACAGTGGCTCATGCATACACAAAAAGATGTTTGATCTCGTTAATAATCAGATAATATACACAAATTAAGACTGCAATGAAATGTTACTTTATAGCCTCTAGATTGGCAAAAAGTCAAAATCTGGCAGTGGTAAATGTTGGAGAGGATGTAGATCAATAGAATCTTTGTACACTACTGCTACTGAGAGTATAAACAAGTACCACTTCTTAGTAAGATAAAATATCACTATCTTTTTTTAAAAACCTAACATATACATGCCCTATGATTCAACAATTCTACTTCTAGGCATATGTCCTAAAAAACTCTTACACACATGCTCTGAAAAACACCTTAGAGTTCACAGCACTTGCTAATAGCAAGAAACTGGAAACACCCCATAGATTCCCATGTAAAGAATATTATACAAGAAACAACAATAAATTACAGTACATGCAACATTATAAATATAATTTGAGTGAAAAAAAGCAATTCTCAGAAGTGTGTGCATGTATGTGTTACATATATCATTTTCCATAAAACTTACAACAAGCAAAACTAAACAATATATTTAGAACATATATGTGATGAAACATTTATTTTACAAGAGAGGAATTATAACCACAAAATTCAGGGTAATGGGAGGAATTTCAGGGTGATAAGGGAAGAAAAGAATCAGATAGGTAAATGAAAGGTATTGGTTATATTCCCTTTCTTGGGTGAGGTGGTAAGTTCACAGGTATTCAACTCATACTATGTGTTATAACTTACACATATTTTTACATTAAAAATAAAGATAAATAAGAAATCAAACCAGTAATAAATGTTCACTAAAATAAAATAATTTTTCACAATATTCTAAAACTTTTCAGCAACAGGCTTGAAAAGATTTTAAAAATACATTTATTTGTATGTTTATTTTGAATTATTTGAATAATACAGTCACTTTTTCCCCCAAGAAAATATAATAATAGTCAAATTTGGGGAAAAATATTGATTCTTTTTAACTTGACTGATGTGAATAATTTGTACTTGAAATTCAATCTCAGTTCTCCATGCAAACAGGGAGTGTGAGTGTTAAAGGAGGAGGCTCCACCACGGACAAACCCAAACACAGTAGATATCTAAATTTCTATTTGACTTCAAATGTATCAGCTAGACTTTTAACCTTCTATTTTATGTCCTTATTATGTTTGGTGCTAAATATACTTCTATTCTTGAGAACAGGCCAATAAAGGATGATGCAGGTTTATTGTAAATAACTGGGCTGATACACACACACACACACACACACACACACACACACACACACATCCCATAATAAATGAGTTTAAAGCTTCCCTCCAGTGACAGTATTCAATATCTTCCGTGAATAATCTCCAAAAAAAATCTTTTAAACTTACTGAGCATGAGTGGCATGCAGTAATCAATGATGAATTTGACTGAATTCATCACAAGCCCAGTCAGAATTTCATCACAGCTATTGTCATAGGTGCACAGATACACAATTCTTTAAAAAGATCTTCTACTTCAAAATGCCTTCCCAGGTGTGCTAAGTCAAGAAATGAGAATAGCAATGTCTGTCCATCCATACTCTGCCAGAATGAAGGTGATCATCTTCTCTCAGATACAAAAATATAATCAGAGAATAGACTAATAATTAAATGAGTTAGAATTTCACTGATATGCATTATAAAGTTACTCTCTACCAATCAAAATCTCTCCAACATGCATCTAAACACACACCCCTCACAACTTGAGATGTGTTTGACCAGCAGCATCAAACAGAAAAAGATGAACACTAAAGAAAGACCATAAATTCATTTCTATAGAATCAACTATATTATTAAGTTAAAAATAACCAATTTTATCTCAGATCCTACAATTTTGCTAATTAAATATCTTGCTTAGAGATCAATAATACCCTAAGGAAAAAAAATTAGAGTGCTTCCTAATTCAAATTCTAAATAGTAAATATATTTTCAGCATAATGTTGAGAAATAAAAAACACACATATTTACCTCTTCAACGCCTGACTAGTTTTTTGTCATTTAAAGATAATTTTTGAGTTATTATGTGAAAATCTACATCTAAACAGATATCTCTCCTTCTCAAGATTCTTATTACCTTACAAGCAAATAACTACACATTGAAACTGACCTGAGTCTTACACTTTAGAAAGGAACATAGAATTGCAAGAATTTATATAAGAAAATGTGCATGGTCCCCTATTATTAAATAGCTATAAGAAGATCACCCAATCCTAAGAAACACAGTGGGAAAATCCCATGCCTTCTACCACTTTGCAAAGTACAATCTGGTACACTATCCTCTCTGCAGCTTTGAGATCCAATTAAAATGTTAACAAAAATCCATTCTATTTTTCATTCCCCACTATAACATTTTTGGTGAATGCACACAAAAGAAGATGACCAGAATATTGCATTCCAAGGAAGAAACAAAAAAAAAAAGAGGAAGAAGAAGAAAAGATGACCAGAATTTGGCTTCTTTTAGCACTCTATGAAAGCACAAAAAAAGACTTAGTCTCTTCAACGTAAACTAAGTTTCATATGATTTTATATGTTTCTGGTTTTTGCTATTTTTAAGGTTTTAATTTTTTTTTAAAAAAAAGAAGAAATATATATTCTGTCAAAATGCTTCCATTATCTTTTGCTGAAACCAGTAGGAGCTTTTAGATATGAAAACAGGGCCAGACAGAAACACTTTATGGGAAAGTCTGCAATGGAATGGTTTTGATAATGAACATGCCTAGAGAAATAAAATCATGAATGCTGTATGTGTTGGGGGGAAGAAACTCTTATCTTCAGTTGGGTTCTGTTTCCCTTAGAGAGGCTTATGTTACCTACAATCAATAGGTCTCCAATTAACAAAGAAGATTTACACATGCTGGTGCATTTTTGTCTAATGAAATTGGACTAACAGTTTTAATGAGAGTAAAGTACTGGATAGGAAGGGAAACTTATGAGTTTACCATACACAATTGGGTTCAACACCTTAATTCTGATCTTTAACTTTTCTGCTACTACTGCTTGTGGCCTCTCCCAACTTAGGATAAGTAATCATGCCAAAATACACCCTGTTAAGTGAGGACAGACATACAAAACTACAAACGCTCATGAGAGATAAAGACATGATTGACAGGCCGTTTCCCTGCAGAGGAAAACAATATGTGATTCAAAACCAACAAAAAATGTGAGTGTCCACCCTGAAGGGAACGGCTCCATTTTTAATTAAAATCATGTTCTTTAAAAATGCAACAGCATGAAATTGAAATCCTTTATTTCCCCTCCCAGCACAGTATCTAACACATAGTAGGTACCTGATAAATGACTGCTGGTATAAAGATGATTTCCCCACATATACACAGGAGCGATGGCTATATTACTCTATCACCCTCAAATCATCTTTTCTAGGTAAAAAGTTCAGATAAAAGTCAAGACCACCATCTTAAAAGGAAAAACAAATAGCTTGAATGATTTTCTATAAATAAGTCTGGCATCGTCAAACCTTTATTTTTCAGAATTATAATTATTCAGATGTCAATAACTCCTTTGGGCTAATATGAACTTCAGGTTTTGGTGAAGAAATATAAATCAGTTACATGATAGGTCAGAAGGGAAAATCATTCTGAAAAAAAGTAGGCTTAAATTCAGTGCTGATGTGAACACACAAAAACTACTTGATATGTTACCTAGTTTTTATTTTTTATTTTTATTTATTTATTTATTTTTTTCTTGAGACAGAGTCTCACTTTGTTGCCCTGGCTAGAATGAGTGCCGTGGCGTCAGCCTAGCTCACAGCAACCTCGGACTCCTGGGCTTAAGCGATCCTTCTGCCTCAGCCTCCCGAGTAGCTGGGACTACAGGCATGCGCCACCATGCCCGGCTAATTTTTTTGTATATATATTTTTAGTTGGCCAGATAATTTCTTTCTATTTTT
Source organism: Lemur catta (assembly GCF_020740605.2). NCBI lineage: Eukaryota > Metazoa > Chordata > Mammalia > Primates > Lemuridae > Lemur > Lemur catta. Next base: position 80,072,700 of record NC_059130.1, read on the forward strand.
AGTAGAGACGGGGTCTCACTCTTGCTCAGGCTGGTCTCGAACTCCTGACCTCGAGCGATCCACCCGCCTCGGCCTCCCAGAGCTAGGATTACAGGCGTGAGCCACCGCGCCCGGCCTGTTACCTAGTTTTTAAATTCACCTTATAAGCTTCTCAAGTTCTGGTTTCCTTCAATCCAGATTTCCCATCTAGTAACCAGTTCGACAGAGATATTGAGTACAGAGTGAGAGCCCGGTCCTATGCATCCCTATGGGGGGTACACAAAAACGAATACAACCCAGTCTCTGATCAGAAAGAAATCACAGCCCAATTTGGAAGATACGTGTGGACAGTTTTATTATAATATAGGAAGTGCTAATGGCGAGTACATAGTGCTAATGGATGCTATGAGTACACTGGGAAGGAGTCCTTAGCCCAACATTAGGGTGAAAAGAAAGCTTCCTTGAGGAAATGATATTATAACTGAGTCTTAAAGTATAAGTAACATTAGCCAAGTAAAGGTAGGTGAGGATATCCCAAGTAAAGGGAATAATACAAGGGAAGGAACAAAAATATATATGCATATACCTATACCACATCAGAAGATGTGGGCAGAGACTTAAACGACACAGGCAGGAAGACAGGGCGGCTCTGCATGGTCCATGCACCAAAATTCTCATTTATGTCTTTGTACAGGCTCTCTCCAGTTTCAAGGTGAGTTGTGTTCACTGGTAACTCACCACAAAAAGATAATTTATCCACTTTATTCAGACCACATTTATCTAAATACATGTACCCCTTATTTAAATACTGTATCTATTATCTTGATTACAAATAAGAACACGCAATAACACGTCACATTGTTAAAGGGGTCTTGTCAGATGCACAAGTCATTTCACAATACTAAGTTCCTTAAGTCTTGAAACTCCCTCTCAGACTTTAGTTCCTACCTCCAAAAGTTCAAAGAATCAAAGATACAAGGTTGATACATTAGAGTGTATTGAAACATCACTCTGGTGGGAATATACAATTCGGAATGAATTCTAAATTTAAAGACACGCAATCCTTTTTCCAGATGTTGAAGAGAGAGAATCAAAATACTCTGGAACAATTTTCTTCTAAATCATGGATTAAAAAACAAAAAAGGATTTTAATGACAATATTGCAGATTCATAATTCTAACCTGAAAATACGTATTTAAAAATATATAGCATCATTTAAGGCTATTTATCAATAACGTGCTCAGATTTATTCATATTACACAAAGAAATGGGAGGGTAAAGAAAACAGAATAACGCTAGAACTGTGAAAACACTATTCAAGATTACAAGAAAATAAGCTGGGGAAGGGGAAAGAGGAAGGGTATGATTCTAAGCAAAAACAGATTTTCAGGCTTTTAACACTTTCATTATTTGGAAATAAGACAGGTAAAATAAAGAAAACATCAGATATTGCTAAAAATCATCAGATAAATTCTGATATGTGTATACAGATGGCTTACTGAATATGAAGACAACATGGTTTTCTCTTTCCCTGGAGGGATTGAACTGCTAACATCCCAGGAACTACACCAACTTTGCTTCACTTCTCTGACTGTTAAACAAAGAAATCTGTCTTGAGTTTCATGATGTCCTACATGTCACTGTGACTAATCCCCAATCATTTTTATTTACAGTGTTCAGAATGAGTTTCTATGACAATCCCATGCCATTTTTTAAAATGTTACACACAGATTTTCTGCATTTTGAAAATAATTACAGAACAAATCATTTATTCTGCACTCTACCCAAAGAAAAGCACACACATTAATGGCTGGAGAAACAGATTTCACTTTCAGATTAAACAACAAGCAGATAAAACAGAGAACAACAACAAAAAAATCCAATGTACACTGTTTGGACCACCAGATTTTTGTTGTTTTTTGTTATTTTGTTTATCAGACATGCGATAGTTCTCCTCTTTCCAATCATCATCATACACACTGTCCCAATAACACACTAACACACCACACTCAGACATACAGGACCCCTTACATGCTTTCTGTTTGAATATAATATAATATGTATCTGTTTTCTTTGAACAAGAAGAAAAAAGGCAAAGCAGCTTGAGACCTGTGAGGATTTAAAATCCACTTCAATGTAAAAGTCTCAAGATTGCTAACTTTTTCCCAAGAAGCAGCAAAATAGGGAATTTAGGTGGCTACACTACTGGCACTTGGCTGTGTTGTAGGCACTACTACCAATTGCCAAATGAATTCACTACAGCCTGTTCTCCAAGGCCTTCCCTTCGTTTCTGTTTTCCACTCTCTTAATTCCCCTGCTGTTTAGTTTTCCTATAACGCTATTTGTTTTATACCTCAGCTTTACTAGAAGGATATCCTTAAAAAGGAGAAATAGAACTTCTCTGGGTACCACCAGCTTTCTTTAGAGAAAACATGCTATGGTTGTAAACTATTAAATAATAGAAAGCACCTGCACCCTCTTTCTGTGTCTGTTTGGATTTTTTTTTATATTTACACATATTTTTGATACAAGAAAAAATTTAACACTTACTAGAAATACAGTCAAATGATAGAATTCCCGGACATACACCAATTTTACCATTTAAAAAGCAATATAAGTAACTGGTTCTACAAATATTTAAAATTTCATACAGGCTCTTAGTTGGAAGGACCCTAATTTAAAAACAACAAAAGCTTGAAAAATCTTAATTTCTGAGAAAATTATATCGAAGATAGTATCAACTCATCTCATAGTATTCCCTTCAGTTTTGTGTATGTGAAACCTAGTGCAGTGCCTAAGAGGTAGTAAGTGCTCAAAACGTGTTTGCTGAACTGACCTGCCAAGCACATGGTAGAATCTGTCGATAAAGGTAACCAAAATAGATCTGCTATGCCAAAACCAACCAAGAACATCCAGCCAGATACAAGTAACAGGCTACAACTGCTCTCCAGTTCACACAAGAATTTCTGATCTTCATAGCTCCTGGGATGTATGGCCTCAGTTTCCTCAGATGTAAAAATGAAGGTTTGGGTGGCCCAGTTTCCTTTAGGGCAGCAACTCAATCTAATCTAAAGAAAAAGCTCCAGTTTCCCACTACTTTTTAAACTTAAGAGAAAACAATGGCTGTTGGCATTACTGTGTAATTCCAGAGAACACTTTTTGCCCCATGCATAAATTCAGAAGCAGAGCTTAGATTCTAATATATTGGAGAACGCCAGAGAGATAAAAACACGCCACAGGAGGGTCTGACCTAGTCACTAATCCTAACCATTCATTAACCATGTAATCTTGAATAAGTTTATAATCTCTTTCCTCACTTCCATAAAGGCAAATATAAAATCTCCTCTACGTAAAATTTAAGATTTATATGAAGAGCTAAAAAAATAATGTATAAGAAAAGATAATTTAAATACTGTAGTTTGAGAGCACAAGTCTGGAATCTGAGGGATTTGGCTTGAATGCTGGCTTTGCCACTTACTATCAGTGCGACCTCTAGTGAGTTACTAATTCTCGAAGAACTTCTATTTCCTGAGTAACAGGAGTATCCCACAACAAAAGTCATCTACAATCTCTACTGACACCTCCTCCACCACCCAACATGAAAAATTCTCCAAAATTTGGAGAAAGAAAAAAATATAAAAACAAAGAAATCCACATAAAACCAAACAAATCCATACCTACAAGCTAGAAAATTCAACAAAGAAAATCCTAAGAAAACTCCTTGAATTGCCCAAAGTGTTTAAAGAGTTTGTAAGAGAATGCTCTATTGCAAAGCAGAATGAACTGTTAAAGCTACTCTGTCACTTCTAAACTAGGTGACTTGGCAGTAAAGAGCCAGAAATGTGAATTTATGTTCCTCTCCAATCTATCTGTTTTCTTCCAATTCTGCTATCTCACCCCATGGCTCCACTTGTTCCTCATGCCCACCTCACCCAGGCACCTCCAAGATTCAATTGCAAATAAAGTGAAAAGCTATGCATAATCAGTCTTTATATAGCAAAATTGAAAATGTCTTTCTTTGAAGAATTACAAAGCTTTCTGTCTGAAACCTCTGACCTTTCTAGAGAAATCAGAGTCACTGTAGTTTAAAAATGTAGGTGGTAAAAGTACAAAGGATTACATTTATCCATTTTGCATGTCTGTCGTCTTTTCTGAGACTAGGGGCAAATATCTTTAGAACAATTACTTCTTCAATGCTCACATTTCAGACTGCAATATCCTCATTCTCCAAAGAACTAACTGTATGTACATCCTGGGCCCAATGAGATGGCACTTTTTTTGTTAATTTTTATTCCCATTTCATTTTACTGAAGCTCTGAAATACACAAATTCCAAAACCTTTTTAAAAAATAAGATTTTTGTATATAGTGAATAAGTTAAGAAAATAATAAAAGTTCACTTAAATCTTTTTTTAATTCTTGATTGGCCATGGGGAGGGCAGAGACTTCTAAAAGTACATTTTAAAAAACGAATTCGTAATAAAAGTCTCTGTCACATATTAAGAGGCCATACAATAAAAGTATTGCAGTGACTATCTTTCCCTGACAGAAACGTACAACAATAGTTACGCTGTTCAACAGCATCACTACAAAGACTTCATTCTCAGAAGTTACTTGAAACTACTCTCCAAAAGAGAACCTCTACCATTTAAAAGAAGAGGGGGAGGAATGCCAACTAAATTAATCCATCAGAAACTTTAGTAACTTAGCCATTTTTATATGATATGCATTCATGCAAAAATCTTGTCATAGTCATGCAAAGACACAAACATTTCTTATGCAAATAAGCTTTTGCCAAATTCTTATCTCAAATCCTTTGCTTCCTCTCAAATGCTAGTAACCCACTTAATGTGAACTCCCAATTACTTAATGTTGAAAATATATTCTTAGGTACACAATTTGCCATCAACATTTCTCATACATAATATTATGTATGAATTACATTCAACATAAAAGAAAATTACAAATTTTCATTATTAATCTGCTATTGTATCTGAGCCCACACAACTCTGTTTAATAGTATGCTTCAGGGGTTTAAGCGCAGATACACAGTATCTTCATTACTCATTCTATAGTAAGCTCTTTAAGCATCCTCATCCCTCATTCATTTGGAATGTTAAAAAATGCCACGAAGAAGGGCTCGATGTCATCTCAACACTGAAATCCATCTGTCTATGGCCCTCCTTTGACTTTTACTCCTTCTGCAGCCAACATTTTCACAAAAGTTGATGAGAATTTGTCAACCTAAGGACTTGTCATGTCAGTTCCTTTGAAAGGCAATGGAATATTTGAAAGTGACAATGATGGGATCCTATGTGTACAATATTCATTTTATGTAGGAGCTTAAAATTAAATAATCCCTTTAAGATTAAACTACACAGAATTGTAAATGCTTCCAACAGGGGAAGGGGAAAGAGGCAAGCACATAACAACACAGTAGAGATGGTTCTGAATTTCTGATATTAAGTAATATGTCTCCAATTTTGAAAATTAAATGAAGATTGATATTGTAACACTGCAGTTCCTATTACCCACTGACAAATACATTTCCCTACTAAAAATTACCACTGAGATCAAGCTATATGACTCACCACAGATACATCTTCTCCAACAGCATGAATGCAATGCACTACCCAATCATGGGCTGGCAAAATTACCAAAGGAAATAAAATCAACCAAACCATAGCAACAAAGACAACAGCCTGACAATGGCAGATGCTACACAGATATTCATACAAATTTTTAAATAGTACACATTCATTTTTAAATGTTTTAATTTCACCTCACTTTTTAAACTCATGGAACATTTTAAAAATAGCCATTAAAAATTTTATATGAATATATATGCTCTGAAAGCTGTCTATGTCTGGAAACTCACAGGTTATTTGGGACCATCATAAACACTTATCAGAGGCATAAAAAGGTAGGCAGTATCGAACTAGATACAATGCACAGTGGGGTATGAGTTCTATTTTTTAATTCTAATCCTTTTTTGTTTCTAGTCTAATCACTTTTATTCACATGCCTCAGTTTTCCCTTTCTAGCACAACTTTCTAGTTACAACCCTAACTACAACTGAGATTCATTAATATTTCTTAATATTAATAGTTATATTTCTATTTTACTTACTGTAAGTTCAGTTCAGCAGCCTATTTTTAAAATAAACCTGAGAAGAATTAATATGTATATTATGAATTAGCAGAATATAAATTGTATTTGCTGGTCATCTTTTTCTATTTACAATGATAAAAATCATGTTGAGTGAGGCTTTGAGTTTTTACACTGAAGTCGTTAAGAACTAATCTTGTCTTAAGTTTAAAGAGATAAAAATAAGGCTCAGTCCTTTAAGGGTATTAAGATGAAATATCCCCATTTTCAATTGTTTTCCTCTCTATTTTAAATTTTTAAAAAAATATTAAACGAGTAAAATTCCATTATTTTCTCAAACATGATTTTTGCTTTCTTTTAAATAATTATACAAAGCCATAAACAAAAAATCTTTTTGGAGGAAAGAAAATTTTAAATTTTAAAATCCAATCATTAAGGGAAGTTAGAAATACACATTTCTTGTGTATATAAAAATATGTACAAAAGTCTGCATAGTAAAATATTACATGCAAATTAGATTTTTAAAATAATGTTTACTTTAATACTCAAAAAGGCTTCCAAAAGCATCTAGAACCCATTAATCTAACTTTATCTTACCAAAAAAAAATTTAAACCTATGTCATAATGCATCTATTCACTAAAATTCAACGTTCTAAAACTAAGAAAGAATAAGTCATTCCAGATTTTTTACCCCAACACTGAATCTTGATCTGCACAAGTAACATGGCCACCCTGAGACTCTGTCCTCATGTGTTCAAATGAACAGCGTACATAACTTATTCATAATATTGCTATGAGTAGATGTAAGGAAGGAAGGAGGGAACGAAGTATAGAAGGAAAGGAGGGTGGGCAAGCTACAATATATGGCAAAACTTAGTACAGTGCCTGCTGCAGAACAGACATTCAATAAAAGTTATTTCTCTTCCTTCCTTTCTTCCTTCCTTCCTTCCTTTCTTCCTTCCTTCTCCTTTTGTCTACTCTCCATTGATCTAGGTCCAAAATATCTACCACTAGGAAAGCATCTGAAAGACATGAAGAGGAGTTAAGTTTAAAGTTCCCAAAGAACATTAAAGTGATTCCACTTCAATCTCCAGTTATTATGATCATACTAATCATTTCTGGGTTTCACATTTTAAAGAAGACTAAGGTTTGCCAAAATATATAACACAAACTTCTTTCTCTCAATTTTATCTTATTTAGCTTGTTTTACAAACAGAACAGCAAAAATATCTTCTGATACAGAATTGCTGCAATTTGTCATTTGTTGGACTTAATTCTTCACCTCGTAAGACATGTTTATTTAACTAGAACATTAAGGGGAGGACTAATTCCATTAGATAAAATATGCTTTTACACTGTGGCATTATGATAACAAAACATAAGATATTGCTTTCTAATATCTGAGGGAAAACTTAGAGGAAAAAGTAATTTCTGTCTAAGCAGCAGCTACAGAATTCTGTTAAGTTTAGGGACACCAAAGTTTGGATCAATAATGTGTATCTTAGAGTTGTCTTAGTGAGAGAAAGGCAAAAAGTTGCCACCTTAAAAAGCAAAATAGTAGAAATTATAAACATCTCCATAACCCCTTTTTCTGAGTTTACGTGTACCACAATGTCTCTAACTGGGCTCCTAAACCCTAAAAAGAATTTTTGTGGAACTATTTTTTTCTAAAAACTTCAATAAAAACTCCCAAAGCTCCAAATAGTGTCTTAGTCTGAAATAAACTATGCAAAAAAAATTGTCGGAAGATAGATTATAAAATTCTCCACTTGATATCTTACCGCCCAAGATCCCTTTATAGTCATTACTTAAACCAAAACACAGAGCATCTCCATGTGTGATTAAGTTCACAGTTTTATGTTTCTCCTAACAAAGCATGCCAGACTTCATTCATTCTCCTCCTCCTCCACCTGACTTCTTCCTTTCCCTACCCATCCTTCAAAAATTTACAATTTATAATATATTTAAAAACCAAGCTCTAACCTCTAAATAACCATGGGAAAATTATTGCTGAAATGCTAATAAATCAGTGTTTAGCCCATTCACTAAACTCAATCTGTATTTTATGTTTTTTCTTCTCATTCTAACCCTCAAAATTGTTTTTAATAATCTATATTGACATTTGTGAGCAATTAGAATTGTTGCTGCTTCTGTGCAAGATTTAAAAACCCAGCAGGCTGTTCTGCATCCTCTGGAAGCAGCTTGAGGCCTTAACCAAGTGAAACACCCAGTCCTACTGTGTACAGCAGTGACCACAACAAAGGCTGTGGTTTCTCCCACACTAGCCTTAAATACGTTTAAATTAATGCTATTCATCACTGGGTGGAAAAGAAGACAAGGCAAATCCAAGCCAGCAGCATTGGGAAATTTTCTTACCAACATAACCTCTTAGCCATAAATAAACTGACTCCCATTCAAATTTTTATTCCACAACAACTATTTCTCCCTATTCCTATATGCCTTCTGAACTTCCATCTTTTCCACTACATTCTAGAGAAAGGATTTTGTTACTACATTCTAGATAAAGGATATTGTTACTGTCCTCAAGTTACGCAGAAAACACTCGATGATATAAAAGCCATATTTACCTCAAGTTTGTTGATTGATAATGCTATCTCCTTTGAAAAGATAAAAATTTCTAAAAATGTGTGCATATACCAATAATTTACAGTAGATGGATCGCCACAAAATCTACCTTGATTTTAGTTTAAGGTTAGAGTTAGAATTTGAGATAGGGTGGTACTTACTCTCTTAATTTTAACTATCACTGAATATTAGTCTTACTCCTTGTTTTTCCAAACACATTTTATTATCGCAAATCACTGAACTAAGTGAATAACTTTCTACAAGGGAGTTTATTATAGTACTGAAGAAGTTTAATCACATAATGTACAGTCCTACACTTGAACATAAACACACATACACACACACCTGCTAAGAGAATATATTAAATGAATTTTATATGAAATATATGGTACAGGTAATGTGGCAATACTGCTGCAAACTAATGTAGTAAGGTACCTAAAAATTAAGAAATTATCATAATTAGTTTGGCATGAGATTATAAACTGTAACAATCTGACATGATTCATTTTTAAATTTTTACAATAATTATTCTATATGCAGTGATAACCTTATAGATACAGTCATACTGTATTTTAAAATACTAGCTTTTAAAAAAAGAAACCATTCCCATTGCTCAAACAGCACTCTGTGTGCAGCCTGGATGTGCACACACATGCACACGAAGCACACACGCACTCATACTCATACACACTCCTAATCTTACACCTGCTCTGAAGCAGTAGGAAGTGAATTCTCAATCTGTCAACATGACCATCTGGTCTATCTGCATATCACGGCTTTCTCTATTACTATATGAAGGAATGGCAATCACAAAGCCAAAATAAAACTAAAATGCACCTGAATGGGAGTAGCTCTCTTTTGGTTGAAATACAATAAAATGGAGCATATCAGAGCAAAACTAGCAGTAATCTAAATAATTTAAAACGAGCATTCACGACAGCACAATTAAGTGAACAATATGGTACAAGTAATGTGGTAATCAGTAATACTGCTATACAGGTTTACAGGACAGGTACCAAGCTTCCAAGACACTGAAATAGCTCTTTCAGTGAGTGTCGGGAGTTTTGCTATTCCTGGTCCAAGCAGAATTAAGTAAACATCATAGTGGGGTGTCGTGAAAGCAATCAGTAACTATTGTACCAAAAGATTACTGTGCAAAAGTGCTCACTTTCTGCCTTAAAACTAGTAAATGCTCACACTGCCATTAGGGCAATAGCAGCTTGCTTTGTCACTGACTAATTAACAATTACAGCAATTACCTGACAAATTCTGATCACTTATTAGTCTTTCAAAGTGAATTTTAAGACCACTAAAAATATTTCCAATCTTAGAAAATTCCTCATCTGCAAAAAGCGAAGGTGGCTCACTGCGATTTAGCTTTGGGGCCTAATACCACTTGAAAAAGTAGTTGAATTTAACATAAATTCATTTGTTTAATTTTAGTATTTAAATGTCTTCACACAGCTGCCCCAGAGCTTTCAGTCTACTCCATGGCAGGTAATAACTATCAAATAGAAATTGTGACACTGTCATTCTATGGCCTAACTACAGCAACCTACCTCTACCCAAAAAATGAGTCCTTAAAAAGTCTAACCTCTTACAAAATTTAACTAACTTGACTGAGAATCTTTCTGGAATCTGATTATATTACCAGAAGTTATACAGAAGCAGTTAAAAAAAAAAAAAAAAAAACTCTCCAGAAAGTTCTCGGTTGAGTGCCTACTAATGAACAAAGGTTAACTTTATCTAAAAGGTCAAATGCCTGGTGGCTAAGGTTATGACCTTAACAACTTAAATTGTGACCTTGCCACGTGCCGGGTATATTGTAGATTCTGATACAGATCATCTGGTAAAGACTGGTCATAAATTAGCTTTACTGTTACACACCCACAAAGAAAAGCATTTGCCACAATACCATAATATCTCCAAGTTGTCATAGGATACGTGGGAAGGGCTATTCAAACAGACCGAATCAAGGGCATAAAATGGTTTTGTTCTTTTATACTTTTAACAAATGAAATTCTCAGGCTTATGGAATCACTCCGATTATACTTGTTACTGTTTATCAGCCACAAAATTCACACAGTTCTAATGCCACTGGATTTAGAGGAAAAAAATGGAATGTAGTGTATGTATTATATTTTAGCATCCCAATAAGTCTTAGAATGAATCACCTCTGCTTTTAAAAAATGACTGATTCTGCATTTGCTTCCAGGATTTACATATATATTCTAAGGTTTCAACTTCCTACCAAAGAAAAGGCCTATGCATGAAGCAAGAGTTATTATACACATTTTTAGAAGGAAAAGAAGATCTAATTTCTGTGGCCATCTAGGGGGAAAAAAGGCATTTTGGAAGAAAAAAAATACAACATTTTAAAAGAAAGAGAAAGAAAAAACATATTATAGGTGAAAAGGCCACAATGGTTTTGGCATGTATCTTGAAGCACGTTTCAGAGTCTCTGCCTCCTGCCAATACTGGCAAGTTCTCAAAACTTTTAAGGAGGTAAAAACATTGTTTAGTGTTTACAAATCTTCAGTATTATAACAGATGCTTGTCAAATCAGTTGTATGTAAGTTGACCGATCTACCTCATATTTGTATTGGCAGCTTCCCTTCCACAAATAACAGGTCTCTAAATCTCTTAAATCAAATCTGAAATATTTTCAGACAAAAGGCCTTTAATATTTTCATTTACAATCTTCCTGTTGCGCGCACAGAAAAGTAGCCATTATTGCAGTCCTGTGAAAACCAATGGCCAAACACTTGGCTGGTATTCAGGCACAACAAGGGATTCTGGGATACATGAGGAAAACCAAACCGAAAGGTAGTCTGATCCATGTTGCTGTCCATAAATCTTTCATAAGCAATAAGGATGCTAACTCTCCTAAGCAACCTTCTAAATGTCATTTTAACAACATAAACCCTTCAGGTATTGCAACAAACGACAACTGTGCTAGCTCAAGGATTTGAAGCAATAGCATAATAACAAACCAACAACACAAAAGAAAATACATGTAATGGGAATAGCTAAAAAGGTTGCATTTCTTTAAATCTAAGGGAAACGCTTAAGTAAAAACTTAGAATGGATATATTGCTTATGCTGATAAAAGCTGATTCTGCATTTCATTCACAGCTATTTCATTTTGATGTTATCTCCTAAGGAAGCACACTTCATGATCTGCATTATCTGTTGGCACCCTCAAGTTTCTATGTTGATAAATTATTCGCTATAATTTATCAACTGTATTTTTTAAAATATCTAAAAGAGAAACAAAAGATTGCAAAGAGTGCTCCTTGAAAACACTTGTAACACCCATACTTTTTTTTGTACCTTGTAGAACTTACATATGCAAATAGATTAAGAAATTTTTAACTTTGCTTTTTCAATAGACAAAACAAATTAACAATAGGCTTAAAAGTAGGTTAAGGTAGGCTACTTGTTCCTGTTTAGAGGTCATTTGACAGGTGCTACCTTTTCATTTTTGCTACCCAAAGCTAAAGCAACAGGCAATTACTATAATTAAGTATACATTTTCAAAAACCCAAATATCTGAAACACTTACAGATTACATCCTCTAAAATACTCATCTGCCAACAGAATGCAAATGATGATATGACATGCTTGCAAAGTTAATTTCTCCAGTTTCTTATGTAATGGCAGATAGACAACAAAAGTTCTCTTTCTAAAACATATATTGAGAAAAACAATATAAAATAGGCTACCAGCTTACTTCTTTAAATTAATTCTAAAAATGTTTTTTAAAACAGTGCAGTGTTTATTTGACAGGTAACATCCCTCTCCTTTGTGGAAAAAATACATAAATATATAAACCCCAAAACAACCTACTAGTAGGATTCCACAACCTTCTTTCTTCCATCTGGCTCAAGTAACTGCCATGAAGGTAATCTAGCAAGACCGATATGTACATATAAAAAGTCAACAAGTTACACAAGACCTGAGCTTTCACATAACACAATGAGCCTTTTGTCTAAAGCAAGACGAAAGTAGCAAAGTAAAAAGTGCATTATTTTATCCAGTCCTCAATAATTTTATCCTGAATGCTATTCTAAATACTGAACCATGTACAGATAAAACACACCTTGAAAAAACAATTAAAAATTTTTATAATAAATCAAAGCAACTCACTACATCAATTATCAATAGCGATTTCTCAATGTGTTCATGCACTATACAGGTCGGTTACTTTTAATAGTAACCTCTCCATCAATTACTTAAAGAGTTGGTTGGTTGGTTTCCCTTAGCTATCTGAGACAACACTAAGAATTCCTAAATACAAAGCTACTAAATCTGTATAATAATGTCATTATTTTTCCTTCATAAATGATCAGCAATTTGATAGTAATCTTACCTCCAACTTCTTAATTGGCAAGGAGTTCAAGAGGCTCCAGTAGGTTAAAAACACTCCCAGCAGAAAAGCAACTAAAAATATTGCCTCAATACCAAACTAAATGCTTTTTAACCAAATCACTTGCCAGTTAAAATACACTCTTTATTACAAAGGTTTTCATGAGGCTTCTCTCAGCCCTCATCAAAAAATGTGATTTAAACATATCACATATCTGATTACCAACGCCTCTGAAAATACTACTTACCAAAAGAACTGTACTTCCTGAGAATTCTCTCAAAGCTATACTTTTCCACCTGAAAGAAGGTGGCACCTCATACACAGGGGCTTCAGGCTATTCTGACTTGGGTTTATCTTTGAAACCACACTGGCTTTTATGCACGCGGCCTGCAACTTGGGGAGTTCAGGAATGATCCAGCATAGACGGAGGCCATCAGGAAGGAAAAGCACACAAGAAAGCGGAAGAAATTCTCACCATCGCACTTACCTGCTGCATGCACAAAGTATGCCAAATATAAATCGAGTTCCTTAACAGAAACCCCTATGTGATGGGGTTGGACACAGAGCCCTGGATTAGAGCATTGTGGGGACTTTACAAGGCGCTCGCCATCAGTACTTTCCAGCGGAATACCTTTAAACAAAATCACCATAACAAGGTCCAACCTCCAGACTTTATCTGCCTGGCGGAGGCAGTCAATTCTTCGCATCTTGCCTTTCTGGTCTGGGTTGGAAAGAACACAACATGGAGGTTTTTTCCCTGTAACTGTAAGAACAAAATCCTCTCGATACTCAGGTCGAATATCTTTCCGTAACTTTGCTAGAAGTCGAGATGCCCACTTCTGCTTGACCTCTGGTTTTTCACTTAGCAATTCATCCTTCACGGCTCTCTCTTCTTCTTTTGACATACGCTTTTCATGTTTTTTGAAGTATTTTCGTTTTCGGGCCTGCAGGTTGAACCATGTGTAGGCGAAGGCTCGGACGTGGGGCAGAAGTGCTTCGATGAAAGGATGAAATTCATCCTAGGGAAATGAATAAAAAAATAAAACGTGAATATGATGGAAACAAAAGGAAGCAACTTTTCTTTAGATGGTTATCTTAAAAAAAAATTCTCATTTCACTTGAAATTTGATTCAAGCATTATGTTACTGAAATCAGGCACAGGAACCCTACAGGAAGTGGTGGTGGGGTGGGGGGACAGTGGGAGAGAAAACTATAGGCATCATTTCTCACGATCTGAAAGAAAAAAAATTGCTAAAAATTTAAAAAATGTTTTGGTGTGTTCACCAAAGTGCACCAGCTTCTATTGTCAGGCCTAGTTCCTTAATCCTTTAGATAGTAAGTGAAGTTTATCTAAACGCTTATAACAATATATAATCTTAACCCTGTTTCAAGGAAGGCATATCTAATTTTGTCCCAGCCTTGACCTCACCATTTGTAGTACAGCCAGGGCCCGGCCGCCAGATTGGCAAATCCTAAACATTTAGATGCCAGTCAATGTTTATGGAAGTCTAGGAGCAAAAATCATCTCCTCAATCAATGAAAACAAAGGCTTTCCCTCTAAAAATATTGCATGTAGACTCTGATCTGTTTCTTATTCATTTTGATAATATCTTTATTCTTTCTTTAAATATTATAGATACATGTAATTTTTTCAGTCAGAAACTTAGACATATTTGGCAGATCCATATACAAAAGAAGGGATGAATTTGATATTAGGCTAAAAAAAAAAGACCTATGTCCAAAACATAATTGTCGATACTATGGGAATGAAACAAAAAGGGAAAAAAAGGAAAAAAACAAAGAAAAGCATACAGGCCAGATAATAAATAGAATGCGTCATTGTGACAACACTGTTGCAACTGAATACATTTAATTTACTGATATGATTGTGAAATGCCTTCAGTAATAATCATCCCTAAAAACAGATTATTTAACTTTTTAAAAATAATATTTCAGGTTTTCTTTGCACAGGGAAACAGAGAACCCGGTATACTCAATGTTTATGAGATATCAGGAAAGCCCTCATGATTGCCTATTAAAATTCAGGTAACGTGAAAATAAAATTGAATTCAAAATATTTAAATTTTTCTGCTTATTTTACTCAAAATATTTGATTCTTATAGGTGACATTTTCTTAGGAAATATAAAAATAAAAAATAAATTAAACAGTAACCTCTACAAGGCTTTCAGAGTACATCCAACTTTTGATTAACTAATCCACACGAATGTTACATGACTTCTGCGACACAACTCCCCCTCCAAAAGATAGATTATTTATTTTCAAGTAAATGAAGATGAGAAAACCAAAGTGATATCTGATGACTTTTTGTTAAAGGCTGTAGGATAGACAAATATAAAATGCATTCTGTTTTGGTGTGCTATATCCATCTTAAATATATCGTGTCAAGGCACAAATAACTGTAATGTCCAAAATGTTATTACTATTAAAGCAATTATTAAATTTTTTAATGTTCAAATGTAAACTGAGAAGGTAAAATTGGTAAAATATTTTAGCAGTCAAGTCCATTAAAATTTTACAAATTATAATCATTTAAATACTACGTATGACTGAGTTTTTAAAAGTAAATATAACATAATATAATACATAATAAATCACTTCCATAATTGACCTTTTTTTCCTCTCTGCATGAATTTCAGGCTCTGTGTTTCAAGTTTAGCTTTGAAAACTGCCCTTTTTCAATAAAAGAATCCAAAAGAGAAGTAGTCAGCTTTCATAACATGTGTGCATTCTTTAAGTGAAGGGAGAATAGAGAAAAATACAAGAATTATATTATTCTTTACCATAAACCATTAGAATTTTTTTAAATTTCTGATGTTTGAGAATATTTCTTATTCCCATACTTTAGAAGAGAGAAATGGGAAGCAAGTCACAGTTAATCTGTGAAGGTATATGCCAAACCACAAAGCATTTAAACATTACTAAATTCTGAGCTCATCCTTGAAATGCTCTAAAATACATAAATTTTAGGTTTCAAACAGAACTTCGTATGGACTGATTTTCTTATATATACAGCACATGCTGGGGACCAAGGCTTTGTGGTATGGTATTATGCAAAGAACTCTTGGAGTCTACCTTAAACTACAAAGTGAGCTTTCACCAAAAGGAAGATTTCATTTTAAAGTATCAACCCCATTTTTTAATATAAAGGATAACTTAGCTCCAAACAATTCACATCTATGTTTAAATATTATCTTATTTAAAAGCTTGATTAATGATAATAAACATATAACATAAACATTCTAATATGGCATTTTAAGTGTTCAAAGATACTCCCAATATGCTTCTTAAAAAACTTCGAACTGCATTCATTCATGTTCAAAATGATTTTGTTTACCTGCCAAGCAAATGCCCACAGATCTCATCACAAAAATCCTTAAACAAGGCCAACTATGTCAACTAGTCAGTAAGAATAATCTAAGTCCCCAATTTTGCATCAAAACTATTTACAACGTATTACTCCCCAAAGGTTTCAAGAATGTGCCAATAAAAGTACACAATATTTTGTACAACTTTACTCACATGTACAATTAAAGTGTTAGTTAATTTTTTCTAATATATCTTTCTCAATTCATGATTAAAAATATTCCAGAATATCGAACTAAAGAATATGATTAGCTTATAGGAAATGTCCAGGAATAGCATAACTGATGAGTTAAAAAGAAAAAAAGATAGCAAGCCTTATAAATCATGTTGCTGAACATGTCGCCATAAGCTATGTAATATTTCAAAATATTCAAGAGAAAAAAAGAATATTTCACGTATGTGCTCAGTGAGAAAGTTATAGGCCACCAATAAAAACAAACCTGAAAACCTGTTTCCAAAGTGGTATTACTTTGAATCAGCATCTTAAAACATTGATCTGTTTGAAAGTAAGCCAAGTTTAAAAACCACTGAATCCTGATATTTCTAGAAATTACTTCTTTTAAAGGTTCACCTATAAATTTCTGCTGGGATATCATCATACAGCCAGTACATGATTTGGTTGATATGCCTATCCTGGATTAAAATGCCTAGCATTTTCTTCGTAAAGTTTTAAAAAATTGCATACAAGTTAAATGGAGTTTATTCTTTCATTTAGAGCACTTTTATCGCTGTCATTCCTAGATCTTTTTTTTAATGAGCAATAAACTACCTAAGTTTTTCTTTTTAAAACTGGCTCTAAAGCATTATAAATATTTCAGCAAGTTAAATAAATTGTAAATCAATTTTTAAAAGAAGAACCCATAAAATATATGAGCCCTCATTCACTATTTATTGTACATTTTCTTCACAAACTGTTACACTAAATAAGCGTTTCTCTTAGTGGTGTTTCCAGAAGAAGGCCTAGTGAATGCATCAATCAACACTGCCAACTATGTAGGAGGGAAAAAAAAGAAAAAAAATAACTTTCTTAATGTGATAATAGCTTTTAAATCAAGAGAAGCCAACTTTGTTAAATACCTGACTATGCCCTGGGCCCACATGGATACGCAGGTATCCTCATTTATGTACAATCCCAAAACATAAATTTATCTTTTCAGAGCTCACTTGAGAAGACACCAATGTATCTGTTAGGGTCCTTTCCCTCTGTTGCAGCACACTGGTATGATCTACAAGTTCTATGTGTTGCAAACTTCTGCCAGCTAGAACTTCAGCCTCTGAATCTCAGCATTTTCACTGTATTCCGTAATTCATTCAAATTATCTTACACTTTGCATCTTATCCATATGCAATTGTGAATCCTGCCAGAAGTGGTTGGAAAAGTTTCATTCCATACTTCCACAAGTTACTAAAATAGGAACTTGGGAAGTTTGTTAGGGGGGGAAAAAAAAAAACTTTTACAATAACTAAAAGCAACTGCTATCCATTATTAATGTTAGGCCTAAATCCCAAACAGACCATTTCAACATAAAAGATGCATTTAAGAGTCTTCTGAGATCAAATAGCCGGTATTATTACTGTTAGGTATTGCAATAAGAAGGGATGTCATGTGGGAAATAAATCCAGACTCTAGACAGGAGAGAGAAAACTACTGGTACTTTTTAGCCTTCCAGAAAGTATTCCGGTTAAACCGTTATCTTCTGCTAAATGAAGGCAAGAAGTGGTAGGCTTTTTTTAAGGGAGTGGTGAATAAACACTTTATTTGAAACATATATCTTCATGTAGATGATTAATGGTCAGATCGCAATGTACCAAAGCAGAGTGAAGGCTCACACTTTTTGTTAAAAAAAAAAAAAATTCTTAGCGCAAAATCACTTTGACTTGATGCCTTTTAGTCAAAGAAAAGAAGTAATATATTCAAAAGGGTTCAGATTTGGGTGGCGAAGTAGCAATATTTTGCCTGGGGGTGGTGCAGACAAGGGAGGGATGGACCGGGGAGGCACAGAAAGGAGGGGCAGTGGGGCGCGAGAGCCCCACGCTCCGAGTTGTGTCTGAGGGGAAAAGTTGCCCCTGTCCTGCACGCGAAGCGGCCGGAGTCGCGCGGTGGCGGTGGCGGTGGCGGCAGCGGGAGGCGGCGGCGGCGGCGGCGGCGGCGGGGGGAGCCGCGTCCGGCCTGGGCCGCCGCTCGGGCTCGCGGCCGGGAGCCCAACTCCGCCCGGCGCTCCCCGGCCCGCGGCCCGCGGCCTCCGCCGCTCGCCGCCCTGCGCGGCGGGGTCTCGTCCCGGCCCTGAAACTTTCACTCGGGGAAAGCGAGCGGGCCACTAGCGAGCGGCGAGGACGCAGGCTCCACCCGGCCGGCGCAGGGGGACGCGCGTCCACGCAGCCCCGCTCCGCCGAGGGCTAGCCGCCGCCTGCCTGCGTCCGAGGGGCGCTGTCCGGGCTGGGGCTGGGACGGTGGCCCGCGTCCTTCCCGCGGCCGGACCCCGAAGGCTTGACAAACAATAAACAAAAGTAAGAGTTTGGGGAGGCGGCGAGGGGCTGCGGCGGCGCTGGCTCCGGGGAGCGGGCCGTGGCCGCAGGCACCCGAGAGCTCCCCGCACACGGGGCTGCAGCTGGCCCGAGCGTGCGGGGTGCGCGGTGGGCTCCGTCGGCGGCCCCCTCCCCGAGCGCCGCGGAACTGCAGGAACCCTGCTCTCGGCAGCAGAAACGCTGAGTCCAGATTTCAGCGTGTCATGGGCTGCAACCCCGCCGAAACACGTGCGGGGCGTCCGAAAACACCGCCGTTCCGCAGTCCGTCGCCCCGATATTAATTAACGCATTAATAAGAGGGCGCCATTAGCCATGTGCCCACACAAATGGCCGTGCAAGAGGAATGCACCCGCATGGAAACAAAGTTACTTTCTTAAAGCTGTATTTCTCCCCCCCTTCCCGGGCACACGCGCGCACACACACAGAAACACGCGCAGACACGGGCACACACCGAGACACATGCCCCGGGCCCAGCCGGCGCGACGGTCCCCGGTGCCCCCTGCCCAGCCCCAGACCTGCACCCGCCACCCCGGCCCCCCACCCCTCTGCATCCAAACAGCTGCTTACCTGGGTGAGACAGAGCGGAGAATACATAACTGCCGGGCGGTGGGGTGTGCGTGTGCGTCTGGGTGTGCGGTTTGGAGGTGTGCGTGAGTGTGGGTGAGAGAGGAGAAAGAGGGAGAGAGGAAAAGAGAGACAGAGAGAGAGAGAGAGAGAGAAGGGGGGAGAAAAAAAAATCAAGCCTGCTTCTTGCGTTCACATTTCCAACTCGGCTCAACTGCAGCCAGCCAGCGCTATTGCCGCTCCATGAGCTGAACTTTAACCCCGCCTAGAGTTTCCCTACACTCCACTATACATGTCTACTGTACGCGGGCGTTAAAGGCATAGCGCACCCTTTCCCGCTCCCGCGCCGGCCCGGCCGGGTGCCCGCGAGCTGCCCGCGCGCCCGCCTCCGCCTCCGCTCTGCACCGCACCGCACAGCCGCCGCCCGCTCGCGCCGCCGCCACGGGAGGGGGGGGCGTGGGGGAGGGGGCGGCTGCGGCGCCGCGCGGCCAGCCGGGTCCCGAGCCTCCGCGGCCGCTCGCGCTCGCCGCCTCGCTCGCTCGCTCCCTCGCTGTCTCCCTCGCCCGCCCGCCCGCTCGCTCGCTCGCTCTCCCGCTCGCCCCGCGGCCCCCCCGCCCCCCTTCCCCGATCAGCGCATTACTGGGTAACGCAGTGAGGAGCAGTTACAGTCTGTACTCCGGGGCAGCTATAGGCTGCCACAGGATGTGCTTAAGCAAACAAAACTACTTTTCCTCATCCCCATCCCCCCACCCCCGCCGCAGACCTTCGCGGACCTCGGCGGAGGACTTGGGCAACTTTGCCAGGTTGCCCTGCACCCCCGGGCCACTGTGTGGGCACGTAGAGAACCGAGGAGGAGGCCGGGCGGCACATTTGCATGTATGCAAATTTCTTTGAAAAATCAGACCTCCTAGGTAACTTTTTTTTCCCCCTCTGAAATGCGGTAAGGCTCAAAGCATTGTAATCTCTCCAGCGAAGCTTTCTGTGGGAATAGATTCGTCGGCAGAGGTAATTATGCACACAATCCTGCAAACTTTGTGCAGCTTCAGTCCTATGGTATTCAGAAGCGGGGGTGGTGGGGAATAATTTCACACAGAAGATTCACCCGGATTGGGGGGGGGGGGTGTCTGGCAAAAGGAAGGCGGAGATTAATGAGCGTTCTCCCTTCCAGGACTGTGAAACTAGTGGGTTTGAACACAGACACCACACAAAAAGTTCTATCACGTTCAGAAACAACAGTGGTTTAGCTGTGACATCTTTTTCTTTTTAGGAGGGAAAAAAAGTGAAAGGGATGTCCCCTTAGGGAAGGGAGATATTCTGATCCACAAACGCGTGCCCCAAACTGGACATAGGCTATCATTACCGTCCCTGTTTCTGAGACACCTCTGGAAGGGTGGCTTTTAAGAATCCCCTTTTTTCCTCCCCCAGGTAATAGTTCTTAAAATGGAAAAGAACTTCCTGCAATTATTTTAGGTTTGCTAAAGTATTGTTTTGGCAGAAAAGGGGGGTGGTTTTTAGGGTTTGGCAAGTTGCCAATAAGCCTGCTTTTCCAGTTTTTTTTTAACCTCATATTTTCTTCCTAGGCTCTCTTTTCTCCTGGGGGAAAAAAAAGTATACCTGCCTCCTCCAAAGCCTATCCCATATTTTCCTCCTCCTCTCCCTCATGGTAGTTTGCAGCCTGCTGCATTTGACACCCTTCTCAAAATTCCAAAAGGAAAGAGGAGGGTATCACGTTGAAAGATACTGGCACAAAGACAAGGGAATCTGCTCCTTGATGGAGGTGACATAGCTAGAGAGTCTCTTAAGAGAGGAAATTCCTGAAGGAATGCCCACTCACATCTGAGTGATGTATTAAGGCCACTCTCATTCAGACTTTTTTTTCTTTTAAGCAAGGGGCAGGAAATATTCTACTGGAGAATGAATGAAATAAAACCTCTAAAATAATTCTGCATCTATTTAAAGTTATTTTGGGCTTGTACTCTAGTTACTTTATTGCTAAAATAATTCCTGAATGCTCAAGAAAACTTTTTCTCTTCCCCTCCCTTCCCCTTCCCCGCCCTCCTGGACATACTTGGAAATCGCTTAGATTATTTATTAAGAGGTGAGGGGAAATAATAATTTCAACCTTTAATGAGAGAGTCTATTTTTCCAAACAAAACAACTGCTTTTCCTTGGTTCCTCTTGGATTGCAGCAGGGGAGAAATGTTCTAAAAGCTAACCCGAGTTACAGAGACAACATCCCTGGCCATGAGAACCTTTGCTGGGATCTATAACTTCAACGCGCTCCAAGTTTCCTCGATAGAAGTTTCTGGCTGACGGTCCCAACATGTAACTGAGGCACAGTGAGAAGTTATTGTTCGGAGTGTGTACTCTTGGGAAGCTCTCTTCCAGAGCAGATTAAAATCTTTCTTTTGGTGTATTAAAAGATACACTTCACATCTGCCTCTTTTCAAAACAGCAAAGATTCTTACTTTTGATTGAGTCTCAAGGAAAAAAAGGGTTGTTTTTTTTTTAAGGACTGGCACGTCGCCCTTTTTTAAAAAAAAATGGGGGAAAGTAATTTAATGCTGATATTTCTACTTTAAAAACTTCTTTTGTTGCAGCAGTGGATGTGCCTGCGATTTCCAGCTTTCTGCGGTTAGCAATATTATCTTAAGTAACTTTTGGCGCCCTTCGTAAGACTTTTGGATATGGGACGATTGTTTGCGCCCTCTAGGCAAGGGCTGGATCCAAGTTCAGCACCAAAGCCCTTCACATCCGCTCCTGCTTTCTCTCCTATCTCCGCCAGCTCTCGCTCCCTCCCCCGCAGGGGTGGGGGAAGGAGGCGGGGGAAACACTACAAAGCACAGTTCCAACTACAGCCTTTGGAAACAAGACTGAGAAGAATACAGTAGAAGAGTTACAGTTACAGAAAGGCTTCTGGTAACTTTCTCTCCAACAGGCATAAATTTAAACACACGCACAAAGAAACAGATGTTTCTCAAAGGGCAGACTGGGGGTAAAAAACATTTCCAACTCTCTCCCCTCTTCCCAAGTTGCAAAAGGAAATCCTGTCTAGAGTTGACAAAGATACTAAGACACTTGAGAGAGAGCAGGGATGGAGGGAGGAAGAAGAAAGGATAGTAAAGAGAGTAGTGTAGGAAACACAGGTGAAGTACAAAAACTAGTTTACTGCAATCATATAAATGACCCATTGTTAGGAAGGATAAACCTCTTATTGGAAATAACTGCTCCAGTCATTTATTTTGCAAGTGGTAGGAGGCTGCCTTGAAATGGGATTGTCTCTGCGCAAAGGAGGCTCCTGTCATGCTCTCTGCTATCCATATTCTTCCTGGCACAGAGCCCAGCCTTGCATTTACTGTGTTTTATTTGCAGAAACATTACCTTGCCAGCTTTAGTGAAATCCTCTTAGATATATAAATTACGTCAATAAGGTTTCACTTATATGTACATCTCAAATAGCTCTCATTTTGGAGGTTACTTAATAGGGAGATCTTATTAATATGATTTAGATTTTAATGCCCAGAGCAGTGAAGATAGGACTGGGATTCCTAAGTGACAACACCATAACTCTGTAGTTCTTACCAAGACTAACCTTATTAACTAGCATTTTTCAACATTTTTTTTCTCTAGTTTTTGACCTGATGGTCACTTGTGTGAAGATTTTTCTTATGTGCATATAATCCTAAATTGAATCATGTTGCTGAAGTGAGCATCCAAGTGAATTCTTCTTACATCAAATTTCCAAACCAGATTTGTCTGGAAGGCCTAAAGCCTTGGGAAACAGCTCAATGGGAATTTAATCCAAAGAAAGGAAAGAGCCCATATTATTTTCCATTCACTTCCCAACAGAATTAGGTGTCTACACTGCTCAGAGAGGACGAGATGGATATATTTTAGTCAGAGGCTGCCAGTTACTGTCTCCAAGACAAGCTACTGCAGTTGGTTTCCACTGGATTAGTATCAAGGACTTGTCCAAGAGGCCAGACTCCGGCTAACAGTTAGCAAGTCAGCAAACTTCCACACTTGCACTCTCCACAGGGGTTGTTGTGGTAACAAGAAGAAATGTGAACTTGGCCGGTCTCAATATCCTATTTGCTACTGACCATATACTTAAACAGCAGAACTCAAGAAAGACCAAGAAAAACCACTCCCCCTCTTCCTTTTCAATGTATAAAACAGCTGTCAGTCCACCTGTGAAACATTCTCTCTTCCTTAAAACTGTTGTATAGAGTTCAAGAAGACAGGCTCACCCATTCTTTCAAAGTACTTGAAGTGCCAAAACTTCTAAGATAATCAAAGTGAGAAGTTTTGTAATGCTGAGTACGCAATATATTACTTCCCAATCCTCACTATAGACCCACAATTCAGACAAGATGTAAGCTACACGTTTCTTAAAGAAGTTGAACCTCACCTTCCACAACAGTTACCAGCTTCCCTGAGTTTAAAAGTAGTAACTAATGCAAAGTTAATAACTCATGCAAAGTTATTTCTCTTGCAGAATTTTTCTGACTTTTTCCAAAGGGCAAGGAAGAGGGCATACGATTAATGCAAAAATCCTCCGATCAGCTTTTTTTTTTTTTTCTTAAACTCAAAAACTCTTTCCTATTGTGCTTGCTAAATCCGGAAGAGCTCGTAGCTTTGACAGCTTGAACCACACCATCCCCTTCAGAGCCGCAGAGAACTTCAGATCTCCTCTGCCCCGCCCCCTCTGGCTACTGAGAACCATTGTACACCCAAGCGTCCTCATGATTGGATAGAGCTTTTGTCAATCTCCTATGTTGTCCCATTGATTAGAGGATCAAATCGTCAATTATTCTCCTGGTCCAGACATTTCTTTTCGGGTTAGGTTGAGTGCTGAGGGCAGACGTCTTTTACAGAACAGAGCACGTACAGGATTTCCCCCCACCCCTTTCTGGAATCGAGCAAGCGCTAGGAGGAAAAAAAAATCTGTCAAGCTCAGCAATTTTTTCAAATCCCGAAAAAAAAAAAAGGAAACCCGGTCTCTGATGAACATAGCAAAAACACCATCCACAAAGCTACATCTTTAAAACAAAACCATCACAATAGACATTTACCCAGAAATCACTTAAGTGCATATGCGAGCTAGAGAAATGTTAAAGTCTTAGCCATTAAATAAAATCATTCTACCATTGTTGTTTATAAAACGCATATCACATAAAGGCAAAATAGAAAGTTTAAGATGTACCACGTACCATTGCAATGTAAAAAGAGTACGTGAGAAACTTTAAAATGCTCGGACGAATTGCTTCATTTGTTGTCCCCTTTTTTTTGCATTGTAAAATTATCTAAATAAACTTGGAACCGTTGAAAACCCGGAAGAGATTTTTTAAAAAGCTGTTGGCCAATTGCAGGCTTCTTGGAGATTTTTTTTTTTTTACTCTAAATCAGAAGGCTTTTGCAATTGCAATTCTCATTCTCTCGCTCGCTCGCTCGCTCTTTCTCTCGCTCGCTCGCTCGCTCGCTCTCTCATTCTCGCGCTCACGCGCTCTCTCTCTCTCTCTCTCTCTCTCTCTCTCTCTCTCTCTCTCTCGATCCAACCTGGGCTGGCTGGTTCTCAGATTCTCTCTCGTTTTGCCTTGCGTGCTTTGGATTGTATGAGACTTTGCAGAAGTTGCAATCGATTCGGCAGCCCCTCGCTCTTCTCCCTCAGTCCCGCTCTCCTTACCCTACCCCCTTGTTTATTTCCTCAATCGCTGCAATTTGCATAGTAACCACGCACTAGGCAGCCGCAGCAGCCTGCGGAGGGGCCGGGAGGGGACAGGGAAAAGGCCTTGCCCCCTTCTCCCCTCCTCCAGTCTCTCTCCCCGCCAGTCGTCTCCTCCCCCACGGCGCGTGGCCAATAGGAGCCCCTACATTCGGCGCAAGCTCCGGTCGGGACACCGCTCTGAAGAAAAGCCCCTGTGTTACTAGGCCTGGCTCGAGGGATCGTATTTTTGGCGCAGTACAAGTTCCCCTGCTTGCGGAACCTCGCAGCCGGTACAGGGCAGATGTGAGGATATAGTGCCTTTGCCTGCGGTTGTGCGGGTTTTGCACGTTTTAATCAAGTCTGTATACCTGCTTTCTTGGTTTCTTTTTCCAGAGCCTCTTGTGAGTTATTAGGCTAGTTCATGATGGTTAGTGAGAGATTTAACCTTTATTTGCACTGGTGTAGACCAAGAGTTAAAGATCCTCTTTGGTGCATTAAATCAAGAGAGTGCAAAATGTCACAGGGAACTTGCAGTGAAATAAAGCTTCTACCCTAGGTTCGGAAAGAAAAAGACAGTTGCTCTATTCTCTGCAGATGACTGAACATAAAATTGTTAGGTGGGCTCCCTCAGGAATAAAGCTGTTCCTTTAAAACAGAAGATACAGTGAAATTCTGATTTAATTGCCAAGCATCTAATTTGTCAATATCATTGCAAAATCTAGGTTCCCACAAAGTTTAACCCAACCCCTCCCCTTCCTGTCCCCCCAAGAGATGAACTCTAATAAGAGTTTTGACATTTAAAAGGGGGGGGGGTTAAAAGATAATTATTGGAACATTAAGTCCTTCATCTCACTGACTCATCTTATTTCATTAAGCTAGACCCTTTCTTTAAGACCATGTAATCTGGATATTTCAATGTCAACGTTTTCTCTGTGTGTTTTAAACAACAAAATAGCCATCGGTGCAGAGCAGGGAAAGAACTCTGAAGGGAGAGTGTATCTCTTTAAATGGAAAGCTTCACAACCAGGCTATTGCTCTTTTTGTTGTTGTTTTTAAAAATGTGTTTGCTTTGCGTCAGGTAGCTTAGGACATTTTGCTGAATAACTGAGTTAGAGGAAAATTTGCGCTTACCTCACTTGAAAAAAATTATCCAATAAGAAGTCAAGAGGAATAGGAAGCAACCTGGCAGTTGTCTGATTTTCTTAACTGTCCTTGGTGAAGGTTCCCAATTAATTAATAAGAGGACCTGGCACAGTTAAATTAGAGGTTAGAGAAACCTCACATTTTATTTTGAATCACATTTTTGGCTTTAGTCTTGCACCCTACAACTAGTTGACTGACGCAGCATTACTGGGAGGTACTGTACTGTGGCTGTCCTTGGCATTAGACAAGCTTTGCCGTTCTGGTCTGCCCCTCATAGATTCAGATATGCTCTTGCTCTAGAAAGCCTGTGGCATTTAATCCCAGCCTTCTCCACTGAGCATCCATCTTCACTTGGCGTACTACTTCACCTAGAAATACACTCGATGGGATATAGTGGCTTAAGTGAAAAAAATTAATAATTTTTTTTAAGTAACCAAAAAAAAATTCTAGGCCTCTTTCAGGCCTAGTTCAGCTCATACTAGGCTGTGTGACCTTGAGATGGTTGCATAAACCTGTAAAATAGGACATCAACCTATTGTAAGAATGGAAGGCTATTTTGTAAAGAGCTGAGAACCTTTGAAATGCACAAGAGGTATCAGTTTGCATTACATTGCTATGTAGATGCCATGGTCTTGTCAGTAGGTGGTGAGTTTTGTGTGCATTGTCTGTAGTTCATTAACTCAGTTTAATGTGGTAGATTGGCACCATTTCCAAAGTGACCTTTTATATCTCCAACTAGTCAACAACAACATAGCATTGGCTTTGGAGTTCAACTCAGGTTTTAATATTAGTTCTACCATATGACTCCAGGCAAATTAATCTCTGTAAGCTTTAGATTTCTCATCTGGAAAATGGGAGATATTCAGAGAACATATATAAATTAGCTAGTACATTATGTGTACTCAAGATATAGTAGCTGTAATAATAGTACTATTACTATTTAATATATACTATGTTCTAGGCAAATTGAATGTGCTAATATGTACTCAATATAGAGTAGCTGTATTAATAGTACTATTACTGTTTTATATGTATCATGTTCTTGGCACATTGAATGTGCTAAGAGCTAGAGATACAGAGAAGAATGAGACATTGTTCCTGCCTCCAAGAAGCTTTTAGTCCAATGGAAGAGACAAGACACAAAGCTAAACAGTAACCTAATGTGATAAGTACTATGTCCAATTTAGGTATACATAAAGGGCAGTAGTGAAACAATGATTTATTTTGCCTGGGTGTGCAGACAGAGAGAATCCTTAAAGGCTAAAAAAGAAAAAATGACATTTGTATTAGACCAGAAGTATGCATTTGTCAGGTGGACAAGAGAGGGGAAAGGCATTTCTCTCCAGGAAAACACAGTGATAACAATATATGCAGTGGGTGAAAGAATTGGGATGTATTTGATGGTAGCTAGTTGTCTAGCTAGGATTAGCTTGTACAGTCAGTCATACATCATTTAACAACAGGGATACATTCTGAGAAATGCATTTTTATGCAATTTCCTCATTGTGTGAACATCGTAGAATGTACTTGCACAAACCTAGAGGGTATAGACTACTACACACCTAGGCTGTGTGGTATAGCCTATTGCTCCTAGATTACAAACCTGTACAGTATGTTACTATACTAAATACTGTGGGCAATTGTAACACAATGATAAGTATTTGTGTATCTAAAAATAGAAAAGGTACAATAAAAATATAGGATTACAATCTTAGGGGACAACTATCATATACGTGGTCTGTGACTGAAATGTTGTTATGTGGCACATGAGTATATTACAGTAACTAGAGATGAAGTTAGAAAGACAGGCTGAGGCAGGATAGTGGAGAGTCTTGTGAGTCGTTTGAACTTTCGCTTGAGGGATCAGGAAGACATCAAAGGCATTTAACCAAAAGATATACAGAGTAAGATTTGCAAATTAGAAAGATTATTCTAGTAATGGAGGCAAAGAGATTGGTTAGAAAGAGGTGAGGAAATATGAAGTCCTGAGATATAGCACTGGCTGGAATGAATGAGAAAAAGAGAAAGGAAGAGGGAAGAATAGAGGATGGGAGGGAGGTGAGGAAGCAAGGGAGACCCACCATTGATACTAGTTTCTAGGGATTTTGATCAACAGGGAAAATTTAGGAGTGAAAACTTTCCAGACTCTCCCCAAAGACCAAATACCCAGAAGATAGATAATAAAACCTATTAGTGAAAGAGGCTCTATTTCACAAATTGTCACTTCTATATCCTTAAACCTACAAATTTTAAATAACATTAAAATAATACCAGTAACAATAGCTTACATGAATTGAGAGTTTATACTATATCGATTATTCCCATTCCTATGAATCTGCATTCCAGTAACCTCAGCTCCACCATGCCACTGAAAACCAGGAGCACATAGAGTAGGGTGACTTTGAGTTGCTAACCCCATTCAGAACCCCATGTTTCCATGTAGGTTGGCTTTATGCCTTGAAAATAGTAGGCTCTTCCAGGAATTGTGATTTGTTGACCCAAATAAAAACTTAATCCTCTTGCGAGACATTGGTATGAAAACTAGAACATCAGAGTCTTACTGAATTAGAAA
This sequence comes from Lemur catta, assembly GCF_020740605.2. Taxonomy (NCBI): domain Eukaryota; kingdom Metazoa; phylum Chordata; class Mammalia; order Primates; family Lemuridae; genus Lemur; species Lemur catta. Next base: position 80,101,638 of record NC_059130.1, read on the forward strand.
TATAAATCAAAACTGCAATATTTTCCTAATAATCAACTTAAGTTTAAATCTGTGAATTTAGTTGAATGTTGAGATATATTTCATGTTTCATATTTCACATTTTCTTGCTTTGCCTGTGTAAATCCTAGATGATCCGAAGCACTTTTTAGACACACGGGCATTCAAAGGACTAACATTGCAATATAAATGATAAACACTAGAAGCAAAATTAATCTAGGAATTGATGAGGCTCCCAAATAAGCAAGTTGTGGCAAACTAATGTCCTCCCTACCCAAATCTGTTCTCTCTGCATATCCTTGGATACATAGATGAACACTTTGGAATCAATAATTCCCAGCCTTCCTTGTAGCTAGATATGGCACATGATTAAATTCTTCTCATTGGCATGTGAGCAGAATTGTTGAGTGCAACTGCCATGACACTTGCTTGAAAGAAGTTTGTCCTGAACTTGTGGTGCTTTCCAAAGGCTGCAGTGAGGCCATGTTTCAGACCCAACTTCAACTACAAAGACCAGGACAATATCCTCAGAGATAAGAGAACAACAAGATGGAAGAAACCTGGGTTCCCAAACGACCTTATGGAGCAGAGCTGCTTCTCTAGCTTAGATCATATTTAAACTACTGTATGGGATATCTGATATAGCAGCTTAGCCTTTACTACAATAACCAATCCTATAAAACAATCTTATGGTACCTTTGGATTATTTTCTCTCCAAAATCGTATAGCCTTTCCCCAACTTGGTACATAATATATTTGACTTTATTTTTAGCCTCCTTTTCCAGACTCCTTCCTACTCAATTTCTCTCTCTGCTGTCCCCTCATCCCAGCCACAATAAATATCTTGGTATTCTCTTTTCATTACTTCCTGAATATACCATATATGTTCATTCCTCTTTTTCCCTATTTGTATGATTCTTTCTGCCCAGAAATCTTTGAAGTTTTTTCTCTGTTCCATTCATTGTTCTTCCCAAGAACCAGCTTAATACTACTTACCAACTCCCCTAGGCAGAATTGGTCAATCTTTTCCCTGTGCTTTCTAACAACTTACACTCATTGAAGATAGCTCTTTTCACATTGTATATCAGTTATTTATTTGTGTGTCTGTTTACTAAACGATGAGCTCCTTGAATGTGCAGTTATTTTATCCATCCTTGCATGCATACAAGCAAAGTGCCACAGTAGCTCTTCAATAAATGTTTGGTGAATTAATATGTGAATGAATACATGAACAAATGGTTACCTTTTCAAGCCTTGCACTCTGATAGAAAACAAGGTCAGGATTATAACTAATGCAAGACAGGGCATTATCACAAGGGCAGAATTGTAAGTGTAAGTAGCAGGACATTGAATTTGCCTTACACAGGCCTTTCACAACTTACTACCTTTAACCCTTCTGCTGCATAGATGGTTCAGGCATTGTTATTCCCATCACACAAATAAAGAAACTAAGGCTCAAGAAACTGTAGGGAGTTAGTTACTCAAGGTCATTCCCTTAATGAGTGTGGAATACAATATATAATTCATTCTGAATTCCTTCCCAAAGCTCTAACTGTGGTATCTGGCTTAGTAAAGAGTTTGGACCTCAAACTTTTTAAAGCATAATTTTGATCATTAGCTGGTGCCAATCATGATGAAAGGTAACCATCCTCTTGTCTTGGACACACCACAATAAGCTGCAGAAGACCAAAAATGAAGTCATGCAACTGAGCTGCTATGGTGACCAGACAGAGAAAATCTTGACTCAAGTGAAGGTAGCAAAGTATGAGTTTATAATTCACAGAAGGAGAGAGCTGAAAAGGAACTCAGAAGTCTCCAACCACCACATTTTACAGATGATAAAACTGAAACTAGCAGAGTTAAGTAGCAAGCTCATGGCCATGCAGCTGGTAAAGAATTAATCCCCAGCCTGGTGCCAGTTTCATTACATCATGCAAAGGATATTCTGCAGGAATGGGAAAGGAGTGAATAACTGTCTCTGGTATCAAAGTAGAAAAGAGACCAAAGAAAGTGAAGAAATACTGTTAGTGAATCTGATGGGAGAAATAAAATGATTAATTGTCTAAACTGAAAGGATGGCTATAAAATCCAGGTTAGTACCTAAAGATTTACCCAAACATGTTTAGACAGGTAAGGGATAATTTTCCGGAAAAATAAATTAGCAATGAGGATGAGGGAAGCGGTCTAGAACTGTAACTTAAAAAATAGTGACTTGGTTTTTAGAGCTGTGAGTTGTTCTGGTTTCCTATTCTCTACTCTTGGTGACCTGGGGCAGTTCAATTTCTCTGACACCACCCTTCTTCCACTGTAAAGTGTAAATACCATCAGTCCTGTTTACTTCATGAGGTTTGGTGAGGATGCAATGGATCATGAATGTGAAACCATTCAAAAAATTTGTTTTTATTCTCTGAAGGCCTATACCACCAACAGCTGTTAATAGAGGCCTATCCAGAAGAAAGAATATGGATATTTAGTTAGTCATATTTATACTGCATGTATTTTGAAGGTTTTGGAGAAGACACACATAAAAATACATATACTATATTAAGATAAAAATAAGGCAAAACTGAAGGCAAGATCCAAAATACATGATATGAGATTCTATATACTTTGCTAGGGTTGACTTAAAATTTTTACTTTGAGTTTCCTGATAATCAATTTAAAGAGGAAAAGGTGAAAACATATGAAATATACAATGTCCATATGATTATAAAATTCAAGAAGGGTTGTTCAAAAGGAATACAGATGTTCTGAGGTCTGAAAGAATTTAACATGTAACCTCCCACCACCAACTTCACCACTGCTGTCGTGTGCGCGGACGTACACACACACACACACACACACACACACACACACACACACATCCCTGAGTTGATATGAAAAAGACAGTCTTCACTGTGATGTACTGAAGCATGTGCTCAATCCCTGGATAAGAGTCCAGCAGCATAAGATTAGAGGGAGTGGGAAGGATGAGAATCTTCACAAATGACTCTTTTAGGAAGTGCTCAGCTATAACTGGAGTCCCCTGGGCTAGTGCATGAGTGCTCCCACTATGCTAAATCAGAATTCACCTAGTTGACATCAGTATCTATAGGCCCAGAAAATCAGCAACAAAGAAAGGACAGAACTATCAATAGTTGAGACTGATCCCTCTGACCCTGTGATTTTTCATACTCACTCTAATATTCCTAAGATCACATTACACCCCCACCAAAATAGTATAGGGAGGAAGGAAATGGAAACTGGACAACCCAGTTGGTGTGGACACTGTGGATTCAGACTCTCTTTTCCAGTCTCTGTTCTTTAGCTCTCCAGCCTCTCCTGACTTCTCTCTCTCATGAGGTGATGCAAAAACGAGGTCAGCAAAGGGGGCTCCAAAACAGGACATTGTAGAATTGCGGTTATTCTCGTTTGACAAAGTAAGCAATAATAAGTAGGTCTCTTGTCTCAAAGTTCAGTTAATACCCTAAGATCCAGGACTGTGGGTCAACCAAAAAAGCATTACAGGCTGGGCACAGTGGCTTGCACATGTAATTCCAGCAATTCAGGAGGCTGAGACAAGAGAATCGCTTGAGGCCAGACCAGCCTGGGCAGCATAGCAAGACATGCACTCGAATGTTTATTGCAGCAAAAATCACAATTGCAAAGATGTGGAATCAACCCAAGTGCCCATCAATTCATGAGTGAATTAATAAAATACAGTATATGTGTACCATGGAGTACTACTCAGCCATAAAAAGATGCATTAATACCTTTTACAACAATCTGGTTGGAACTGGAGACCATTCTCCTAAGTGAAGTATCTCAAGAATGGAAAAACAAACACCACATGTATTCACTATTAAATTGGAACTATCTGATGAGCATACATGCTGCACAGAGGGAAGTAAAACTCAGTAGAAATCAATAAGGGGGGAAGTGGGGGGAGGAGAGGAAAGACAAAAACCTACTTAATGGGTACAATGAACACTATTTGGGTGATGGGCACACCTATAGCAGGGACTCAAGCATTACAAAAGTAATCCATGTAACCTAAAACATTTGTACCCCCTTAATATTTTGAAATAAAAATAAATGAAATAAAATAAAACAATGCCTATGTGGATCAGGGTTAGGAAATAAGGCACCATTTGACACTGTACTAGTAATCCCCTGGGAAAATGACCATTTTTTTTTTATTGTGGTAAAATATAAAATATACTGTTTTTTTTTTTTTTAGCTTTAGAGACAAAGTCTCACTCTGTCACCCAGGCTGGAGTGCAGCGGTGCTGTGATTATCACTCACTGTAACCTCAAATTCCTGGGCTTAAGAGATCCTCCTAGCTCAGCAAGTAGCTGGGACTATGTGCGCATGCCACGGCACCCAGATAATTTAAAAAAATTTTTTTGTCTTGCTATGTTTCCCATGCTGGTCCTAAACTCCTGGCCTCAAGTGATCCTCCCGCCTCAGCATCCCAAACTGCTGGGATCATAGGCGTGAGCTACTGTGCCCTGCCCTTTTTTTTTTTTTTGTCATTTTAACCATTTTTAAATGTACAGTTCAATGGCATTAATTGATTCATATTGTTGTGCAACCATCACCACCATCTGTCTCCAGAACTTTTTCATCTTCTCAAACTAATACTCTGTATCCGTTAAACAATCCCCCATTACATACTCCTCCCAGCCCCTGGCAACCACCATTCTATTTTCTGTCTCTATGAATTTGGCAACTCTAGGACCTCATGTAAGTTGACTCATAAAATATTTTTGCTCTTGGGATGGGCTTATTTCACTTAGCAGTGTCTTCAAGGTTCATGCATATTTTAGCATGTGCTAGAATTTTCTTCCTTTTTAAGGCTGAATAATGTTTCATTGAATATATATTATGTATATATTATATATACATATATAACATATATATCACATTTTGTTTATCTGTTCATCTGTTGATGGATAAACAAACACTTGGGTTGCTTCCAAACCTTTTGGTTATTGTGAACAATGCTGCTCTGAACATGAGTGTATAAAATATCTCTTTGAGATCTTGCTGTCAATGCTTTTGTGTGTATACCCAGAAGTGGAATTGCTAGATAATATAGCAATTCTATTTTTAATTTTTTGAGAAGGAAAAGCAATCTTCATTTATCTTTGGAGAGAAATATTGAACAAATTCTCTAATGACTCATTTCATTTGTGGAGCTGATTTCATGAGTATCAGGAACTTTGGATTCTAGTTCCAGTGCTTCCATTAACTGTGCAATTTTTGAAAGTCACTTGAATTATCAGGACTACTATTGGTTTCCTCATCTGAAAAAAAATTTTTTTAAATAGAAGATTTATTGAAATGTAGTACACATATCATACCATTCACACATTTAATTTGTATAATTCAGTGGTTTTTAGTATATTTGCAAAGTTGTATGACTGTCACCACTGTCTAACTTTACATTTTGTTCACACCAAAAAGAAATTTTACATTCATTAGCAATCACTCCCCATTTGAAAAATATCTTGGAACTAATTGATATCCAAGGTATTTTGAAATTCTAGACGTCTATAATTCTGCATAATATTAATAGAACAATATGGTACATGGGTTCATCCCTTCATTTCTTCATTCTCTTCAGAAATATTTTTTGAATGCTGGAGCAGGTTTTTTTCTCAAGGATAAATAAGAGTTATCCAAGGGATAAGGGAATCAGAGGGAGTAAGGCTGCAGTGACAGTTGCAAGAAGAAATAAAACAGACCACAAACTAGTAGGAAAGCAGGTATAGAGATGAGGCTGAGGGGTAGATATGGGTCAGAACATTCTGGCCTCAGCAATCAACTTTTAGGACTATTGACTTTATCCTGACAGCAATAAGGAGTCATTGAAGGGTTTAAAGAAAGTGGCAATAAGTTATTTAGAAAAATCACTGTGATAGCAGTGTGGAGAATGGATTGCAGAATTTCAAAAACAAGCTACCTTTCCTTTCTTTCCTTCATTATCTCATTTTTTCTCTTTTGTTTTGAAAGTGGGAAAGTTAGTCGAGATGTCCCAGAGCTGAACATGGAACAAAAAGCATTTAGATCAAATTTATTTTCATCTTGGTAAATAATACTATGCTATACTTCTATATACAGTGAAAAATGTTCAGTCACCATTTTATGCAACCTGTGAAAACTACTCAGCTAAACTACTCATTATGGCTGGTAATGTATTAACATCTTTAGGTTTGCCAATTAATATTTTAGGATTATAACATTACAGCAATTAGAAAAAAAGTTTTGATGGGAGATTACTATCTCTTTGTAACACTAAAAAATTAAATATCGCATGTTAATGTAATAAATTTTATGGAAAAACTTTAGAAAATACATTTTTGATTAAGTGGAATTTTTCCTTAATTGGGATGCAAAAAGTCTAGTTCTGATTTTATATATTATTCTTTATGTAAATAATGTAGCATTATAAACTCATACAATTACACAGTGATACTGTTTTCCTTTTTAATATACCTCCTATTTTCTTTACTATGAAAGTTATGAGTTGTGCTGCATCAGCAGAAATGTATACCTATGAAAACAATGAGTGATCCCTGAAGGGCATTATTTTTAATGGGCCAAGAAAAGAAGTTGGTTTCTATCTTAGATCACATGAATGGAGAAATGACTTGTTTGGAAAAGTACTCTGGGTTTTAATATGCAAGAATAATGCCTTGGTTTACTGTAGATGTTAAGATTCATTCAATCAGTAATGCCTTTTTCAGTAAAATAATGCTGGAAAGAATGGCATTTACCTTCAGTAAATTTTGGCAGTTTGGCATAGTTTTTACTTTGTGTTTAGCAAGGAAAGAAAACCAAAATGAGAGCAAGGAGAACCAATTATAAAGAGTGCTTTAGTTTGGCGAGGATGCTGGAAACAGCCAGTTTGTTGTTAGCAGGGGCAGCCTGAGAGCTGAAAAATTAAAGTTCATAAGGTACTTGGTATGTTTCTAGTATATTAAAAAAAGAAATGCTTTCTCAAAAAAAAAAAAATAAGCCAAAGAATGGTGAGTGTTTCTGGTTTTAACATTATTCCTATTAGTTTTCTAGTCCTCACAAGAGCTATAAAATTGACAATAAATCAAACCTATTTTAATTTGTCATGAGATAGCAGATAGAAAAAAAAATTCCCAACTGGTCCTCTGCCAAAGTATTTCTACTAGCCCTATCTACTACCAAATTTATACTTGCTATCAAATTTTTTAAAATTGAACTATCAAATAAATTCAAGTTCGGAAAGCATTTACTGAATGTCACTGGTGTGCCAGGTATTACATTGGGTTCTGGGCATGCAGGACAAGTAAGGGGTGCTCTTGTCTTTTAAAATGAAAGAGGTTCTAGGCAAGGCTCCATTACTTTGTTTGCCATAAGGCCAGAGCATAATAGCTTTTTTCAGGTCAGTGACAACATATGACACATGACATTGCATCAAGTAATGAGTCACATTCTACCTCACTGTTCTCCCTTCAAATCCAGTTTCTTATATTAGTAGGACTATCTTTTGAAATTCTTATTGGAACATCTAATTACAGTAAATTCTATGCCCTGATGTGACAGCATAATAGTCAAGTAAATTCTGAAAATATAATCCATATGTTACTTGCTTCAAAGTATGTTTCAAAATAGTTATTAGTGTTCAGTTTAGTTTCTCAAAGTCAGAATTTGAGAACACAATAGAATTTTTTCTTAGTAGGTAATAACATTGGCACAGACACCTGTCATTCCCCAAGCTAAATTGTTTTTCATTGGAAAGGTATTGAAGGGCTTATGAAATTTATCCTCAGTTTCCTTCTCTTTTGTAAATTTGAATGTAAATAATCCCATAGTTCTGCAAGTGTGTACATTGTTTTAACACTGTTACTTGGTCACCCCAGTTGTTTCAATTTGCTCAAAGCCTTTGCTTTAACTTTTAAAAAATGTAACGTGGAATAAATTTACTTACTATTGTAAGTTGTTGTCTTACTGTGTATGTTAGGTGCAATAGTAAGACTTCCATGGTCTATAGATAAAATAATTACGCTAACTTTGAAGTACCCTCCCCCGCAAAGAGAAAACTTCAGTTTTTACAGTTGGTAACATGAAAGTTCAACACACATATCCTAAATTGAAAATTAAAAAGCACTTCATTGATACAGCCATGCCACTATGAGAAAATCTGCAGTTTTTTACTATGATATTTTATATTACTTTAAAAATGAAAACATACCAATAACTAAGAATATGCCATAATTAAAGTTTGTAGTATTCAGATATTTATTATTACCATCAAGTGAAATACTCATTCACTTTAACAAAAATGGTCAAAAGCAGCAACATATTAAGAATTTTACTAAACTTTTCCTATAATAAAAAAGTTTGATTTGTGATTTTTTTCCCTTAAAAAATATCCACACTGAGAAAGCTTTAAAAATCTAATTCTGCTCCCTGACTTAGGGTCTTTATAATGGTAACTCATGGTTATAGAGAAAATATCACAAAAATATTAATTCAGATGAACTTTAGGGGAGCATTTCACAAGTTTAGGGCCCTGCCTAATGACCAAATAAGACTCCTTTATTTGTTAGTTTTTCTTTGTTTACATGTGAATTTATACACTTTGACATATCACTTTTATAGCTATAAATCAGATTCATGCTGAATTCTGAGCTCCTGGAGTCTCGGTCTTTAAGTAAAAGGACAGGCAATGTTGCTGCCTAGCAGAGAGTATGGGTTTCCTCTGAGTTTGTAGGCTGCCTTTCTGTGAACCTAGATGTTAACCTACTTCTACTTGTCTCTTCTCTAATGACAAAATTACAATACCTGTCTATCTCCAAGTCATGATAACATGGAAATTGTGCATTGTCTACAAACCATGGGCTGAGAAACAGTGCCCCAAACACATGACCAACTCAGTATATTTAAAATGTTGGAGCAAAGGAATTCACAATGTTGGTTATGAATTAATTTGGGCTCATTTTCACTATTTTAGAGACACATTATAAAAAGCTATATTTCAACTATGTTGAAATAGCTTATTCCACTAGGCATATGTTTACATTTAACTGAGGTGGGTTTTCATTACATTGCTACATCTGGCTGTTAAATTTCCCTTCAACAGAAGTTTTCTTTCATATCATGGACAATTTAGGCCAACTTTATCAAGTACATTAAAGTCATCAGTTTGGTCTCTTCCTTCCCAATTTCTCCTCTCCTTCCAAGGAAAATGGGGCCCACTTGCGATTGGTGCCTGCAGGTTGGGGTTGCACATAAAAATAGGGACTGCAGAACCAACCCAGAGGGCTAGATCTCACTCTCTTTCTTCTTGGCAGTTACTCATCTACAATTCGCTCTGCACTTAGCCCCTTTAAAGCTGCAAACAAACTTTGGGAAAGTTACATCACTATTAACAAAGATATGTAGCTTAAGTTATTATTATGCAACACTGTGTCATTACTCACACATGCACACTGTAATTATCTTCCCAATTTGACAAATACTACTAGGGCTTGGCAGGAAACCTCAGTAGAAGTAAGGATAAATATGTCAATACCACCTTTGCCAATGGCAAAGGTTTGCCACCCCCTAGAAAAACAAAGTGGGGTGGCAAAGATGTCCCCCAAGTCTTTGGATTCCCACTTTTGAAATGAAACTATCAGTCTGGTGTGATCCATATGCTCAGCTATAGAGAGTAGCAATTCAATAATAAATATGTGAAAGTAAAAACTTGCAGGCGTCAATACACATCCGGTAATTAATTTGTTAATCAGCCCCCTCGCTGCCCCTCCTTAAAAGAAAGGTGTTGGTAACCACTGGGTTGTGTCTGTCCCAGGTGCTCTCTACCAGATCTGGTAAAGGGATTGCCTCCTGCTACGCTCAACCGCTGCATCGCTTGATGTTTAAGCAGGAGACAAATCAAACATATTCTAGACACATTTTTTATTAAAAATTTGATAACCGGACAAAAAGGGTCAGTTTTACAAGAAAAAAACCTGGTAACTACTTGTCAGAAGAAAAAAGCGAGTGAGAACAAATGACCCGCACAAGTGCCTGTGACCATTTCTCTCCCGTGGCTGTCGCAGAGCTGACAAGGAGGAGGGTGGATGAGGGAGGGAGGGAGGAAAGGAGGGATAGAGGGAAGAACAAGATTAAAAGCGTCATCTCCCGATCTGCAAAGGTCTGGCCTCCCCGAAGCTCGGGAAGCTGCGGTGGCCACTTTCATTTTTTTAAAAGGAAAATAAAACAGAAAAGGTGTATCTGCCTTCCTGCACCAACAGCTTGGCTCCTCCCCCCAAAGAAAAAATATTTAAAAAATCGCAGGTACAAAACCCAATCCACAAGCATCCTGTGAGGCCTCTGCAGTCAACTCGATTCCATTTGGCAAGTTGCACTAAAGGAGACGCGATCTTGAAAAATCAATCCGTGCTCGCGCCCCCGCGCCACCGCCGCCGCCACCGCCGCAGTGGCCACAAAATTAGCGGCTCCGAGGACATTTTTGCCGCAGTGCACGTCTGCCGTAACCACCGAGCACTCGGGTGAATAATGGAAGTACAGTGTGGAGACAATCAAGTTGATTTATCACGCAAAATAATTCACTGCTTCAGTCCAGCTCTTGGTCCTGTCACTTTAAATCACAAACGCGCGCATACACAGATCCATAGGCGCCCACACATGCATGGTACACGTGTGTGTGTGTGTGTGTGTGTGTGTGTGTGTGTGCGCGCGCGCGCGCGCGCCAAAGCCAAACGGAATGATTCCAGATTGCTTCACGTATACGAAAGCGGGGGGCGGGGGGAGCAAAGCCCCGTCACCAAAGCCCCCTACCCCCGCCTTTTGCAGTGTGGACAAGTGGTTTGTAATGCAGCTTGGAGCAAAATAAAGTCTGAACAAAACTAGACTGTGAGACTAGCACGTCCCAGAGTGGAAACTGACTGACGTTAACGCAGACTCTGTAAAGACTCGGATCATTTGCAGGCAAAACTAAAATCCCCCTTTTTAAAAAAAGAAAGGCAAGAATCATTAATTGGGTTCAGATCTAAAATGCTGCTTTTAAAATGCACGCACATGTTGAAGACTCTGAGATTGCAAGTTCTTGGGCAAACATCTGGTGAAGACATTCCAGGAACACATCTGAAAGGAAGAAAGGAGTAAGACAGCCCCTTCTTTATATATCTTGGGCCAAAAAAGGGTTGGTAAAACTTTTTTAAAACCTGTGCTTTTAGTCTAAATACTTTTTGTCAACTCTAAGGGATAGTCTGGTTTGGGAGAAGAGGATTGATCTGAGTGAACTGGAAGTAAGGAGTGCTGGGTTCCTTGTAAGCTTGGGCAGGTCTCTCTTTTCTCTATGGCCTTCTTTGCTCATCTGTGAATTGCAGATGGTAAATGATGTGCTTTCTAAGTTCTTTTTTTGCACTGACACTCCATGATTCTATCTAGGAGGGAATAATGATGGAGGGTGGTTAATGTAGAGAAAAAAGAAGTCACATTCTTCAGGTGGCATCAGTTTAAACTGATGGTGATGAAAGTGATGAGTCCAGCATGCCTGTGTCCTTAACAATAAATGTTGTATCTATATTAAGAGCTGTTATTGTCCTAGCTCTGAAGTATATATAGCATATAATGAATGCTCTTTGAGAATGGCAATGTAATCTTATAATTATATTTTGGGGGGAAGGGGGAAAAGACTATTTTCAAGGATCAGTAAAAAGGATTTGGGCACTGGAACAATTTTCAATGTTCTTGTTTATTTATAATCTGTATACAAAATGCATTGAATCACTTGGAAAATTCATGGAAAGTAACTTTTTAGTGGGTAAGAGTTCTGCTGTGCCAGGCTGGCTATCTAGATTGACCAAATTAATGGGATTAATTACTTCCTGTCTACTTTTTTCAGAAAACAACTCCAAGCAGGGTCACATGCAGGGACCACTGTTCCATACCCTTCTTGTCTGTGCAGTGAGTGGTCAAGAGCACAGGTGTTGGAGCCAAACCACTAGCTAGTTTTGACATGCACTAGCTGAGTATTTGTAGACAATTACTTAGTTTAGTTATGCTTCAGTTTCCTGCATTTATTAAATGGTGTTATAACAGCAACCAATTCATAGGGCTGTTGTCAGGATTAAATGAGTTGTCATATAAAAGTGCTTAGACCAGAGCATGGCACATGTAACAAACAACTCAATGGATGTTAGAGGTTATTATTACTCCAATGTAAACACAGGGAAGGCAAGGTCAGATATAATAGAGGGATCTTTGAACTGCTCCTGGATTTCAACTAAGGCCTCTAAGCAGTTTATTTTATCTGGCTTTTATGATGTCAGTGTGAAGCAAGGAGCTCAACCGTCTTTATTATTATTAAGAATAGGCCAGAACATTTCCCTACCAAAATTGCGTTCCCATACATATAGTAGTTAAGAAACAGTGGAGAATTCCCCACTTGACCAGATCAATGCAAATATATAACATTGGCTCTATATGTTGAGTGCATATTTATTAATGTGTGTCTTGACTATCCAGGTGGGAGGAAGCCAAGGTTTTCTTTGGAGAGAAGTTTCCAAGGCATCAGTTCCTGCCTGTTCCTGTTGTGATACTTTCTTTCCTATACAACTTGTTACCTCAGGCCCAGTCTCTGTCATTGAATTATGAAGTCAAAACAATCCCAGATCTCAGGCATGCTCCCTTTGTGTCATTATTAGTTTTAAATGAAAGAGCAACATCATGAATTTCTCTCCTCTCTCAAAGACCCCCAGAGTGCAGACTTGAACGGGCTTTAGGAAGGGTCACAGGAATGGAATGCTTAAGGGAGCAATTCTGCTAGTGTTTGCAATTTGGGATTGGAGGAGAGCTGCAGTTAAGCTTTATAGAGGAAGTGGAGATTAGGTGTTTCCAGAACAAGGTAGGCGCTGGCAGGCTTAGGTCACTGCTTGTTGGAAAGTAATGCCCCACTTCTTTCCTTCCGTGCACTCTGAAGTCCCAGGTGCACTAACTGTTTTACCAGGAACCGGTGGAGGGACCGCCCCTTCGAAGGCTGTCAAGCCTGGGACGCCCCGGGTGGCGTCGGACACCAAGTTTGGGGGTTGCAAGCTCCAGGGTTAAGTTCTCCATTAGTCAGAAAGCGTCTTGCTGAGTGCGTAGAGAGAAAAATTCATTCATTCCTAGCGTACGACTCCACTTGATCCATCTCAGTAACACGATTTCCGAAATAAATGAATAAAAAAATAGAAGAGTGTGCGCTGCCTTCTACTCCACCTACTTGCCTTCCTCCCTCTCGCTTGCGGAGGCCGGAATGAGACTTTAGCAGGCGGGGGTCCCCACCATCGCTATCACACGCGCGCACACCCTTCTTCTAAAGAGGCACTGTTAGTGTCAGAAAGGAAATCCAAGGTACCCATACTTTTAAAAATTTCAAGAGCTCAACGTGGGAGACCTGGCGAGTTTCCTTTCTCCCTGTCCGCAGCAACTTGGCTCCCAGAAACCGCGGGCATTTGGCTCCCCACAGCATCCCGAGACCTGCGGCGTCCGGGTGGGAACTTAGGAACTGTCCCTGGCAGCCCGCGTTTCCAGTTTCAGAGCTTCTGGGGAAATTTGAACATAAACAAATTCAATTCTGCCCTCGATCACCATCCACCCGGCCACGGGGATCTCTCACTCCAGGCCCTTTGAGCGACTGAGGCTAGGGCAGGTGGAGCTGCCGGCCAAGGTCATGACCGCCAGGCTGCTGGAGGAGGCCGTAGAGCTCCGCGGCTGGGCGCCGCCCTCTGGCCCCGGAGCTGACCCCGCGCCGCGCCCCCTTCTCGGTCGCCCGCCCGGCGCATCCCGAGAGGAAGGAGGGGGCGACGCGGCAGAACAGACCCTTACTTTCATGGTGGAAGCTGAAACTCGCGGGGCTCCTGGGCGAGTTGTCCTGGAAGAAAGATCAGATGCCCACCACAACCCAACTTTAAATCAAAGGGTCTCCTTTCATGGCCCCCCCTCTCCCTAGCAGCGACCGGTTAGGAACCTTTATCCCCTCCCCTCCGCGTCCTCGAGCCCGGGGAACCTAGTCGGAACGGCTTCGTTCTCCACATTAATTCGTGGTCCACCAACTCTGCAGCCTGTCCTCTCAGCCTGTCATACGGTCGATGTCTTATAATGAAGGGAACAAGTTCAATGCTTTTTTTCCCCCCCCTGTTAGAGGGAGTATTACGTGAATTAAAAATCTCCTAGGCGTTAAAAACCAAAACCAAAACCAACCAAACGAAAACAAAAACCAAACAAATACAAAACAAACAAACAAAAAAATTCTGTCTTCATTTAAAGTGGATAGTGGAGTCAATCCAAGCCTTCCTTGGGCCAGTCTTGCTCAGACAGTCGAGTTCCTGAATCTGTCAGGAAAACAGAGCCCCTTTCACGTGCTTCTGGAAGGGGACTTAATAAGACTGCAATATATTACCATGTTTAAAACGTTTTGCAGAGGCAAGATTTCCTAAAAGCGACTTGCCAGCGATGCATGGAAAAGCAAATCCGCTTACAGAGAGGGCCCGATGAAGAGGAAGGAGGGAAAGGCAGGACCCAGACCCAACTAAAAACCACAGTTTCCAATTTTTGAACCACAACACTCCAGGCTGTGGGGCTGTGGGGCTGTGGGATGGAGTGACTGCCCCTAGAGCTGACAGATTGCAGACCTTCCGGGCTGTTTTTCACTGATTGCTGGAAGTCCCCAGACTTCTTTGGGAGTAACCCTTCCCTCCAACACTCAGAATTGAGCCCCCCCCCTTTTGTGTTTTGTAAGTATATGTTTGGACCCTGAATCAAGCCTTGCTCCTCACACACTTGAAGTGGATAAGCTCTTGCTCTTTGGCTGGTAGCATGTGGACCCAGAGTGGGAATGTTGGTGCCACTGCAGATGAAGGTGCGTGCTCCTGCCTGGTTTGTCATCTGGGGGAAATCACCACTTTAATTATTTTGTGCTCTAGTCTTCTGTGTTTTGTATAATGATCTTAAGAGAAATGTTGCAGAGTTTATAAGTTTTGTGATTCCTCAGGGCCAGGAGAGCTTGTGAAGATCTTAACACCCCCCACCCCCATAAGTCTGGGGGAAAATCACTAGGAGTACATTGCTGAGAAAGTATAGCCTTCTAGCTTTATAAGACTATTTCCCATAAACCTTAAAACATTCAAACTGCAGTGCACCAAGCCTCTTCTACCCTCACTCCCTCTTCCCAAACAAATGCACCGCAAGCATTTCTAGTTCTCTTGCAGTTACCAGGCTATTATGTAGCACCTTCTTAAACTATCTCTTCAAATGCTGATTCCAGCTTTTACAAAGTTTCGTGCTCTTTTTGCACCCTGATAAATCCCACTTGCTCAGTGTGCAATACAAGCTTGCCTTTGAGCCCTTGACATGCTTTCAACCCCGGAATAGGGAGTATCTAAAAGGTTACATTTTAGTCTTAAGGGGTAAAAATGTTGCTTTCATCCTGTATACCCAGGGTGCTGGTTGCAAAGTGGGTAAGTTTGCAAGAAATTAGATCTCTTGGCTTTGCTAATATCAGGAGGATAAGTCATTCCAACATGCCAGTCCTCATCTGCTTCAATGCCAGGGCAAGGTACCCAGGCTGCCCTGCCGTTGGGCCTTCTGTTTCTCATCCCAGGTCCCGGCTCCAGCGCTGGGAACACTGGGCACACCTGCCGATTTTAATGCAGCAAATTCAGCTCAGGCCACTGGGAGAGGGAGGACTCCTCTTTCTGTTGAGGTTACTACATGAAGCAAGCGCAGGAAATTCACAAAAGGGAAATTATTTTGCTTAAGCCTGTCCTTTCTTAGGACGTGCTTAGAGACCAGGCCCGCCAATATTCCGGTGAGAGTTAACGCTACCAGAAATGTGCAGTGTATTAGGACGCTGACTTGGGAGTCATTGACGACCAAAACGTTACAGTTAATCGCGCTTTTCTCTTTTTTCCATCGCTCCAGTTTCCGTTCCGTCTCTTTTCTTCTCAGTGTCTCCTACATCCTAAGATGATAAAATATTAATAAAAATACCACCCTATTTTATTTTTTAAATAAAAGTTGATATTAAATTTGAGAGCTAATATTGCAACCAAGCTCTTCAAGTCTACCGATCTGTACCCCATACTTTTGGTGCCTGAAATGTCAGCCCACTGTTGCTTCTTAAAATTCACTAAAATTTTCAAGGACTCTGAGATACTGTAGTAAACGCTAATTGGAAAAAAAAAATTCCCCAACTCTCATATGTTTTACTTTCTCAGATCAAGGAAAAGGACTCCAAGCAAAATAATAAACTTTATGTAGTTTTTTTCCCACTACTCTATTTTCAGTAACTATTTCTCTTTCTTAGCCAAATTATTCAGATTTATTAAATTCCACTTTTGTCTCTCCCTATAAGTCCTCACTAACTCCTCCAGCCATTCTCCTTGCGTGTGACCGCAGGTAGTGGAGAGGAGGCCCCACGCATTTGCTCCCTGGCTAAAGCGCTCAATTTCAGACGATCTGAGAAAATATCTTCTTCAGAAACTACAAACGGAGCAAATCATTTACCTAATTCACTCAAGAGCCTCAATAGGAAGGACTTTGGAGGATGATGATCCTGCTAATGCCCTGCTAATGACAATCCCCTTAGTCCGTCTCTCTCGGCCGCGCGTGGGACCGTGTCCGCTCCCTGTCTGCCGCAAAGCTGCTCTGGTCGCCGGCGGCCGCGCGGCCCCTAGCCACCTGCCCCGAGGTGGCACAACCGGGGCGCACAGAGACAGCGGCGATTCCCAACGCCGCCGGGACCACTCTGCCATCCACCACCGTGCGACCCGTGCCACCCCCTCCTCCACCCCAGCACCGGCCCCTCCTCCCGCTTTCCTTTCCTTCTCACCCTCCCCAGGTTTTTTTTATTTTTATTTTTTATTTTTTATAGGGGGCAAGGATGTGAAATGGGAACACTTCTTCCACTGCCAATGCCTATTTCCTCAGCGGTCTCCCACCCCGGTGGGTTGGAGTTAAAATCCAGGAATTCAGCTTTGCTGCGAAATCTCGGGTTCCTAGGGAGGGGCTGGAGGGAAGGAAGACCCTGCGGGGAATGCGCTGGCCAGAGAAGCCCCCACCCCGCCCGGCTGCTGTCCCGTGGGGAGGATGAAAGCCAAGGGTCCCGGGAGGGGGGCCGCCGGCTGCACCAGACCGGCAGCGAGTGCGGGGCGAGGGCTTCAGCGCTCGCGGGTAACCGGACCCCCTTTCCAGGCAGCGCGCTCCTAGCCCTGCAGGTGCACCCCCCGCCCCCTTTTAGGCCCCTGCGTGGAAACCGCCTTCCGGCCCAAGTTCTGTCCTTTGAGGCTTTAAACGAGGCCTTTCAGAAGTTTTTAAAGCTGCTCCGCCCCGCCCAGCTCTCACGGGGTCACACTCCCCCCCCCCCCGCTACAGCTGCGGGCAAAGGGGGTGCTGGGAGGGCGCGGGGCGGGGGGAGCGGGCAGGCCCGAGGGTCTAGGATCCAAGCACCGCCCCGGAGCGCCGGGCTCGGTCGGGGGCGCTTGGCGATCTCGCTCCCGAGCCCTGTCGCGGAGGCAGCGCAGGCTACCGGCTCCCCGGCCCCGCGGCCCCGAGCGGGGAGGGAGCGGGGAGCGGGGAGAGGAAGAGCGACAGGGAAGGCGGAGGTGGGAGGGCACGTCCACATCACCGAGGTTTCTGTGCTGAGTTCAAGCCAAGGGACTATTTAAATTGGCCTTTAGGGGAGGCAGCTGGTGACCCGTGTCCTCGCCCTCCGAGTTCCCCTGAGCGAAGCGGGGCGCCACCTACAGGCGAGTTCCGCATAGCAGGAGGGAGAGGGAGGCGCGCCTGCAAAGTACGGTGGCCCTGTCCAAGCGAGGCCCTGTTTTGTCCTGAGCCATCTCTCAGCTCCTGAATCTGAGTTATGGGTCTGTTGGCAGCAGCAAGAGTCCTGAGGAACATTAAGAATGTGCTCTTGTGGAGTGGGGAACTATGGGATGATTACAGGAATTGGGGGCTTCCAGTACTCAAGAGGTAGCAGCTCTGATTGGACAGGCAGGGTTTGCATCCTGACAATTTTGGGGGGACTTTGACTCCAATATCTCCTCCTGGCTATTTTCATGGGGTGCAGCATGTTTCACTGAGAAGAGTAGCTGTGTGGCCTTGGACAGGTTACTTAATCTCTCTGAGTCTCCACTTCCTCATCGTTTAACACATTAACTACCATGTGAGTTGTATTTAACTCACACTAGTTTTGAGTCCTGGGCCTCAGGAAACAAAACCTTGCAGTTGGTTCATGAAACTCTTACTTGTTGATGTTATTATTGTTATAATTAATATTGATAAATTAATTCTAAAAACATGGATTAAATGAATAGAAGTCAATAAGTTTCATTTTTCATTAAATTAGAAGGGATTGTTTTGTTTTTGAAGTTTTTGTTCTACTTTTATAATAAGACACTGTGGTCCCAAGGGAAAAAAAATTTTTTTCTAGTGTGGCAGTTGATGTGTTAAAAGGGAAATAGTGGTCTGATGGAGTCATCTGGGGAATTAAATGAGATAATGTAGGTGGAAAACTGTAGGCTCCTTATAGGGAACTTTCACCTATCTTTAATATGAAAAACCACTTTTTTATCCTAAGAAATCTAACTTATTAGACTTTCTCAGGCTGCATTCTGTTCCTTGACGATTAGGGCCTTAGAAGGAGGTAGAGAGAGCTAAGAGGATCGAGTGTTTTGAGTGAGATACAGAATGGGTTAGTGGAAGTTTTGATAACTAGCTAATATTTTCTCATAGACAACCAGACAAATGACATATTATATTTGTAGATGACTTACTATTTACCATTTAATTATCATCTAATTTTATTAAATGACCTAATTATCATTTAATTGTTAATTATCATGTAATCTTCACAACCTTATATGTTGTAGTAACATACGTATATAGTTGCTATATTCCTGTTTGTTAAAAATTTTCCTACTCCAGTAGCTCCCAGGTCTATATTTCAGAATCTACGTTTTTTTTTTTTTTTTTTTTTTTTGTGAGATGGGGTCTTGCTGTGTTTGCCCAGGCTGGAGTACAGTGGCACTCACAGGTGAGATGATATACAGTCTAGAACTCCTGGTCTCAAGGATCCTCCTGCCTCAGCCTCCTGTGTAGCTGGGACTACAGGCATGTACTGCTGCACCTATCCAGAATCTACCTTTAACATGAATTTATTAAGCACTTACTGTGTGCTAGGTTACTCGATTAGGAATTTTACATATAAGGTCTTATACAATTCTCACAACACCTCTGTGAAGCAGGACCAAATTCTGTTATCATGGAAGAGGAAATAGAGGTTCAGAGGGATCAAGGGAGTCACTTAAAATTCCACAGAGAAGTGGCAGAACCCGTCATGAAAAGCTCAGATCTTCTGACTACACATCCAGGTGTCTTCCATTACATCACAAGTTAGGACGGTACCAGTTGGCTTTGGGCACTTTTAAAAGTTATCCAGAAAGGTCAGGCAGGACAGGCAGCTACCTTGGTGGTTTTGCCATTCTGAAGATGTGGTAAAGGATGGTGTTTGCAGCCCCACTTTAGATTATTACAGTTTCCTAAGGAAATATTGACAGTGGAAGAAGGGAGCATGGGTGCATTGGGAGAAGCCAAAAGATGAATTGATTTATACTTTTATAAATGTGAATAACTTATATTTATTTAATGATCAAACCAACCAAGTCTCATTATTATGAATACCATTATAATGAAAAGTTTGGTATAATGTAGTTATTGTCCTGTCCCAGCATCTAAACTACAGTGATAGCACCTCATTGATCTGGTTATGGAAATTATTTACAATAAGCATTTTTGTATATCAAGTGTTTTTGCTGGCCTGTGTCCATGTAATAGTAACATTTTATGATGAAAGGACTGGACTATTCAGAGAAACAAATTACACTCCTTTCAGCACTTGTGTTTTGCCATTGTGCAATAATTACTCATTAGTTTCCCTTCTTGTTACTTGGCTAAGTACCTAACCAAGCCATCATTCCTATCCAGAACACCTTCTTTTTCACATCTGAGAACAACTAAACTCATCAAAAGGCCTGGAAGTTAAGGAACAGGAAGGTTTGAGTTGGGCATTGTATGTAAATGCGTACATCCCATCTTCCTTCTCCTACTGGGTCCAGCCATGATGCTTCTGCTTGCCAATGCATTATTGGGAGCTCGGACTTTGGCAATTCATCTCCAGCGTCTATACAGTGGGAGTGTTTCTAATAATAGACTTTCATTTTGAAATAGATGCCATAGAGGATTTGTTAGCAGGAAAACTTTATTGTGTAACTAACACTATAAAGTTATCAAATTTAAGGTCATCTTTTTGGATTGCCAGTTTTTGGAGACCAATTGGTAATTAGATAAGAGGGTTTTGTGAAGAAAAATCAGTTGAAACACGTATTAGTGAAATACATTTTGTGTGTTCCACACCATTCTAGGTGTTAGCAAAATATAATCCTGTATTTCTCCTGGAGTTTACATTCTAAGCATTAGGGTAGGAATTTCTCCCATTCTCCCACTCCCCAGGTCCATTCCTTAGTTTTGTTTTAATAAAATGATGGGGATAATGTTCAAAGAACATACACCCTAGCTCACACATTGAGCTGATATAGTTCCTTCCATTTTCATCCTAGAATTTTAATGTTATTCATTTCATCATCTTCAGGTATAACTATATAAACGGATGACTTGAGAAAAGCCTTTAGAACAGTTGGGAACTATAGCCTATGGCCTCATCTTACACACAGTCACATAGGTAAACATAAGAGATGGCATTGTACTTTGTAGACACCTGTGTTATTCTCTGATTTGTAATTGTGCTTTTATGTCATGGAAACATATAATGGTCAGTGTAAGAGTGTGGATGAATATATTTCTGGAAACCTTAGCTACTACTTTTTGGTACCTGTCCCCAACAGTGAGCAATCCAGGGCTCCTTTTAGTGAAGAAAGGGCAGAGCTATGGTCCAATCTATAGGATACTTTGAAACTCAATAGTGTTCTTCATATCTGTGTTATATCAGAGCATTGACCTTCCCAAGTCCCAGTCTCAGAACTTCTGAATATAGGTATTTCCCTGAGTCAATCACAGACCAGAGGTGGTTCTGTGTGGTTTCATCTCTGGAAAGCAGACACTTATGACAATGAAATGGCTTTTTGCAAAAGGCAGGTATGGAGTTTGTTTGAGAAGCCGAACTGTTGCTCTTGATTGTGGGAGTTGGAATTTATAGTCAGAGCCATTGGTGAGAGTCTAATAAACTGATTTTACATGACATTAAATGGACCAATCTAATGGGACAGTTGCTTAGAAAGTTAATTACCAGAGACTTGTAGTAAAAACTCAGTGTTTTCAAATAGTTTAGATGCTGCAAAAGATGTCAGTATAGCATGGACTCCTGAACATCTGAGGCAGCCAAGATGACTGAACATAAACAAGATGAGCATACCCACAGATTTATTTGAAGAACTCCTAAAGATGCCCTGAAAGAGCCTAGAGATTATGGGAACAATTTTGAAATAGTTGAGAGGGAAGAAGGGGTTATATCAATATTAAATGTGTTTAGGGCTGAGGACATTGTCTCATTAACCCTGTGTAATCCTCACAATATCAAGGCATAATTATCCCCATTTCACAGAGGGAAACAGAGACACGTAGTTATAATTTTGTAAGAGGCATAGGTGGGGATGCTTCTGTGCCAGTCTGGCCCCAAAGCACATGATTTCCCTATTTTTTCCGGTAGATTCCAAGCCCCCTCAGCCTTCTCAATCTGGGCTTGATTTACTAGTCCAACTTTCTCTTCCAACACGAATGATTGGCTCTTTTTGTTGGCATCCTCATCTCAGACTTTACTAAGTATCTGTTTCCTGGGCTGAGCCTTCATAGAATAACCTCCGAACTGCTATTGACTTACAGGGATGTCCACATACAGATGTTCTGAGACTCCAATAGCCAGTTCCAAGTCTACCTATCCATTATTTCTATACCAGCCTGGCTGCACCCATTTGGATACTTAAACCAATTTGTCCCTTTTTGAATTTTACTCTCTCTAGTGAGCTTGCAACTTCCTATTTTCATTATCAATAACTGCCAGTGGTGTCTGGTTCAGTGCTTCACACATTGTTATCTCTGAAGTATTTGCTGGTTGCTTATAAAGCACCAAACCTGCCCTCCCTCCTCTCCCCCCCCCCCCCGCGCGCTCCCCCAACAAAGGCTGGTGCAGAAACATGACAAAAAGGACCATTTTCAGCGTGCTCGGTCCCCTTCTTCTGTACCCTCGCTATCGCCTCCCAGGCCCCAGATATAAAGAGGTGAAAGCCACCGCTCCAATCAGAGCCTCAAAACAAAAGGCTAAAGGGGCGACTTTCTTGATTCACTCCCAACAAACCCTAACTTCCCTGCGCTCAGAACGTTCTTTCCCGCCACAACCCGATCCTCTCGAAGCTGAACTTAGACTCTCCGACTGGCACTTGGACTGGGAAAGAGGAAACGCGCGAGGGCTGTGTGTGTGCGTGTTTGGGGGGGACGGGAGAGGGCAGCCATGGAGCCAAAGCTGGGGGCAGGAAGAGGCGCGGGGAGAACGTTTCCCAGGGAACCCGAGAGCCACAGTGCTCGAGGCTGGCTACTCCCAACTCTTCCAAAGAAAGCAGCGGGCCCAGCTCGTTCGTCAGTGTCACATTTCAATGGCATCGCGGGGCGGCCTCGGCTAGGTGCCCGCGCGCCTTTCCGGGACGACTCGGCCTCTGGGCGATTTAGACAGAACCAACCAACAAAGCCCCAACGGGAGGCTCGGGGCGGGGGGGCAGCTCAGCACCCTCCTCCTCGTCCCCCGACGCCTCTCCGTCCCCTCGCCGGCCCCCCACTCCCCGGAGCTTCCCCGCGGCCCGCCACGGGGCAGGTGCGCTGCCGTCGCGATTTGGCGTTTCTTTCTTTCCCGCGCGGGACCCGCGCTCGAGACCCCGCCTGGGGGCCGGGGGGACAGGGCTGATTTCTGGTCGCACCCCAGCTTTGCACGGCAGCGAGGGCCGCGGACACAACCTCCGCAGACTGCCAGGCACTTTTTAGAGGTGGCGATCTCTCGGTTTGTGAACAGTAGTGACAAGTTTAACTCGGCCCCTAACGCCTCTGCTGTTACCCGGCGGCCGCGAGCGGACACCAGAGGGCGCCGTTTTAATGCGCTTCAGTCCGGGACCAGCGCTCGGGACAGCCGCGGCGTCGAGGCCGCGTCGGGGTCTCGGGGAGACGCCGTGGAGCTGTCACCCTTCGGTGCAAAGGCCCAGAGGACCTGCAGCGAGGCCCGCCTTTCCCTCTTGGCGATAAGAGGTCCGTTGCCGTGGATCACGCCCTGGCTTTTCACCCAATGTGGGTTCGTTGCAGCCGTCCGGGTGAGCGGAACAAGTGGCCCCTAGCTCAAGCCGTGCCCCCCTCTAACTGCTAAGGAGCATGTCTGCAGGCGTTGTTCAATTGCGAAAGACTAATTAATTTTCCAGCACTTGTGCAGAATACTTTAAAATGGAAAAATGAAGGTCTTCGATGAAAATGAAGCTTGATGGTGTGCACCTGCCACTAATGTACGGTGCACCGCAACTTCCCCTCATTAGAGAGATGACTTGGGTTGAGAAGAAGTCATATAGTGAAAATCACTTCAGCACGTGCCTGTTCATATGCATAAACTCCTGTGTACCAGATGGCAAAATATAATGACATCTTAAACAGCTAATTGCATAAACCTTGTAATGCAGATAATTGCTGTACCAAAGTAGGAGTTAATAATTTCCCACTGTATTGCCTGGCTTCAGAGTAATCCTTAAGGAAAGTTGTGACAATTCTAACACACTAAAGTTCACCAAGCGGTAATTAAAACTAGCACTTAAATCATTTGACTTTCAAACCCTTAATTATGATTCGGAAGAACTGCTTTGTGGAAACCCAGAATTTATGGATGGTTATGTGATAACATTTAATGCCTGCATTTCATCAAGTTTTCTTTTATAGGTCTCCTGTGGCATAATATTATAGGGAATCAATGGGGATATATTCTCTTCTCTAAAATTATTCCAATAGCAGGGCATTTGCATTTTGGGGCAAGAGTGGTTCACTCTCACCCCCAGATGAATCTGTTGATTGTTTTCAATCAACATTTATTTATAGAGCCCCCTACTATAATAACTGACACCAAGCCTTACCCTGCGCCTGGCATTGTTCTAAGCACTCTACATCTATTATCTCATTTAATCCTCAACACAGCCACCTGAAACATGTACTGTTATTGTCCCCATTCTTCAGATGAGGAAGCCCCCAGGCACAGAGATGCTAAGTAATTTGCTTAAAGTTGGTTAGAATTCACTATCCCAAACTTGGACAGTCTGACCCCAGAGCCCATGCTATTTACCACTATGCTGTATTGTCCCATGCATTAAACAAGCGCCTTAATACTTTGATATTTCTAACTATTTTATTCTTTAAGAATATTTAGAAATAAAACTAAAATAATGTAATTGGAGTATAAAAGTCAGTTGGCAGATAGATACAAATTTGTTGAATTTATCAATTTGTATCATGATATGTTCCAGAAGCAGATATCTGCTATTTCCGCAGGGTAAGTCTACAGCAGTAAATAAGCCATAAAAGTAAATCTTTGAAACTGAGTTTTAATTTCATCAATACCTAGTTTAAAAAGCATGTGTAGCATAGTATTTTTATTTCTTCATCTTCAAAAAGATTAAAATTAGCCTTCAAGACCTTGAAGATGATATATGAAATTGAACATAGAACAAATTCCTCTTTACAAAATACACATAGAACCATGGTTCTTTTTTTCTCCATGTTGATACTTTAGAATTTTTCTTTCCTTGGTTTGGGTAGATGTATGTGGCATAAGATGAGAGATGCCAGCTATCTCCCTAGTACAGGGGCCATGGCATCTAAAGTTCCTCCATTAGAGATTCGTTTTTGTGAGTTAAATGCTATCTCCTCTGGGCTGCTGCTCCTAAGAGCCTTAACTTTGTGGGAAGCACATTGGCCTAGAAATCAGAAGTGCTGCATCTCATTCTGTTTCTACTATGAACTTGCAGTATGACCTTGGATAAGTCACTCTGTCTCCCTGAAATTCAGTTTCTTGCCCATAAAAGTAGAGGACTGGGCTTGTGATTACTTGTATTCCTCTTGGTTTTATCATTCTAGAATGCTATGCAACTACATCCAACTGTTACTTAGTGGGAACCAGATTTTTAGGTTGCATTTTTTTGTTCCTTATTATTATTATTATTATTATTTAAGACAGAGTCTCACTGTCACCATAGGTTGCATTTTTTAAATAAAAATAAAGTCCTGGATTTGTGGAAATGACTGAAAGAATGTCTATAGGGGAACAAAAGGCTTAATATAACAAGCATTTTCCCAGTACCTGTTATTTTCCAGGGGCAGTGCTCAGTGTATAAGGAGAAATACGACATAGTCTCTGATATCCTGAGTTCTTAATGTAGTGAATGACAAGCAAAGGACAGAGTAGAGTGCCAGGTGCTATGCTAGAGATTAACAAGAAGTGTGCTAAGACAAGTTATTCCTATGCCAGGCTGTGGGAGTCAGGGGAAATATCCTAGCAGAGGTGACAACTGAGCTGAATTTTGAAGGCTAAGCTGGAGTTGGTAGTGAGCAGTAGAAGATGGGCATTCATGTTTCCACGGTATAGGGGAGAAGAAAGCATGTCTATCTGGAAATTGAAAGGAGATCAGTACTGCTGGCTGTTAAGGTCTAAGATGTGGGAGGAGAAAGTCTAGGGAGGAGAGGTAGGCACAGGTCAGATCTCAAAAGGCCTTGTTTAGGAATTTGACTTTATTCCAAAGGTACTATGGAATTCAAACCAAAGTTTTTCTACTTTAGAGTATTGCATAGGTATTATACTAATTTCTAGGTCACCTGGACTGCAGAAAGAAGTTTTCTACTCATTTACTTTATCCGCTCTTTGATAGAGAGTATGTGGCTAC
The DNA here is from genome assembly GCF_020740605.2 of Lemur catta. Taxonomy (NCBI): domain Eukaryota; kingdom Metazoa; phylum Chordata; class Mammalia; order Primates; family Lemuridae; genus Lemur; species Lemur catta. The sequence continues at coordinate 80,127,612 of NC_059130.1, forward strand.
CCCACAGAAAGAGGAGCCCTATTTTGGTCACTTGAGGGCTGGAAGTCAGTCATCATCTCTGGCAACCCTGAGTAAACCAACTTTTATGCAGGCCTCCAGTAGAGGACAGGGCTGGTCTCCAATCACTAAACCCCTAAACCCCTCAGGTCTCACCCCAAGTTGGTGGCTTATTATTCTTTTCAAGATCAAGAAAACAAAGTCACAATCATGGCACAAAGCAGGACAGAATGCTTTTGGAATGCTTTTTAAATTGTTTTAAAATGATAAATCTTATTTAAGTTGATATGAGATTAATTGCTCAGAAGTTCTACTCTGGTTTTAGGAAGTGAATAATGTCAACTCTCAAATACTGCTGGTGGAAGCATACATTGATAATACTCTTGTAGAGGACAATTTGGAATATTTATAATGCTTTATATCCTCTGATCAGCAATTCCACTTTTAGGAATTTATCCTAATGAAATAATTGTGAACTGTTCAAATATTTGGCAAAATAATGTTTTTGACAGTGGTTTTATTTTTATTATTTACTTATTTATTTAGAGACAGAGTCTCACTCTGTTGCCTCAGCTAGAGTGCAGTGGCGTCATCATAGCTCACTGCAACCTCAAACTCCTGGGCTCAAGTGATCCTCTTGCCTCAGCCTCCTCAGTAGCTGGGACTACAGGCATGCACCACCATGCCTGGTTAATATTTTCTATTTTTTGTAGAGATGGGATCTTGCTCTTGCTCAGGCTGGTCTTGAACACCTGACCTCAAGTGAGCCTCCTGCCTCGGCCTCCCAGAGTGCTAGGATTACAGGCATGAGCCACCGCACTCTGCTGACAGTGGTTTTATATTGTTGAATAATTGGAAAATTTTTGGTATTCATTTCTAGAGAGCTTAAGTGAATTGTGGTATATACATACACTAGAATGCCATGTAGTTCTACTGAATATCAAGATGTTCACTAGAATATCAAGATGTTCTACTATATTAAATGAATAAATTCTATTATATATGTTAAGTGTGCATGCCTTAGAAGCATGTAGACTCTCTGAGTTCAGGTCCTTGTTCTCTGTTTTAATGCTAAATTTCCCTTGAATTGTCCTAGTTCAGCATTGGTTTCTCTTTCTGTAAAATGAAGTTGATGATTCTCCTACCTCATGGTATTGTTGGGAGGATTTAAAGAACTGGTAACACATGTAAATTGTTTAATAAATTTTCTAGTACACACACACCCAAAAAAATTCTATTATAAAATAAGTACAGTGTGATCTCATTTTTGTTAAAAATATTTGTATATATGCATAGAAAAAAGATGAGTAGGAAATACATTTCAGAATGCTGAAATTATAAGTGATCTTTATTTTCTTCCTTTTCACGTTTATATTTTCTAAATTTAAAAGTGGAAATATATAACTTTCACAACAAGAAAGTAATAATAATCAGAAAATCTAATAAAAAAATAGCAAATTATCATTTACAATCACATGCCATATAATCACTGCATACATGGCATTATATCACATATATTGATCATGGATTAGAGCAAAGCTGAAAGCTTTCTGTTGCCTAGTGACAGGGTAGCTGTCCTAAAGTAATGCAACCCATTACCTTATCTATGTTTATATACACAAATACTTAGCATTGGGTTATAATTGCCTACAGTATTCAGTACGGTAACATGCTGTACAAGTTTGTAGCCTAGGAGTGGTAGGCTATAGCATGTAGCCCAGGCGTGTAGCAGGCTATACCACCTAGTTTTGTGTAAATACACTCTATGATGTTCACACAATGACAAAATTGCCTATTGACACATTTCTCAGAATGTATCCCCATAGTTAAGTGACACATGATTGTATATTAAAAAACAAACTGGATAGAGAGACTTGTACATCCGTCTAGTAACGGTGGACAAGGTAATTTGGACTGATCGTCCTACTGAAGACAATGAAAAAATAATATCTGCTTTAAGGTACTGGAGAACTAACAAGGTTGTGAAGAATTACCTGGCCAGGATCTGGAGAAAGGTGAAGCCCAGGACATAAGGTCAGCATTTGGGCCCACTTTTCCACGAGGGGTATTCACCAGTTCTAGAGAGGGAGGCTGAGTAGTAATGTTGGATGGCAGAGATTAGAGATCAGGACCTTCCCAGCTTGAGAGCCCTGAGTTATGACCTTGGAAAGGTCTGAACCCTGGGAATATGGATGAACCAGAAATAGAGACGATCCACAGGGACTAAGATCAGTTTTGAATCACCTTTAAATTGGATTGAAGTGATTATGACTGAGGGCAGAGACAAATGGGATTCCTCTCTGGGGAAGATAACATCATCCTAGACCTCAAATTAATTCTATGAACAAATTCCCAAATACAAAGACCATTGCATAATAAGAAATAACTAGGCATATGAAGAGACAAAATGACAGGAGTGAAAACTGGCAAAACCAACAGGGAATGGAAACAGTCTCATGTGACTTGACATATAGGAGTTATGAGACACAAACTTCAAAATTACTATATCTACCATGTTTATAAGAGACATACCTAAGGCGTGAAAATACAGGAAAGTTGAAAGAAAGGAAAAATATACATAATACAAGTACTAGCCAAAACATAACTGCTATGGCTACACACCTTGTAAAGCATTACTAGAGATGAAGAGAGACACTTTGCACTGAAAAAAGATTTAATTCATAGGAAATTGTATATACTTAATAACATAACACAAATATATAAAGCAAGAGTTGACAAAACCGACAGGTGAAATAGACTAATTCATAGTTATAATGGGAAATTTTAATAATCACTCTCAGAATCTAATAAAACCTGCAGACTATGAATCAGCAAGAATGTAGAGGATTTGAACAACATTATAATCACATTTGAATTGACAGACATGTATAGAATAAAGCACCTAATAATAGCAAAATACACATTTTTTTCTCCAGGCACTTGCAAAACTTACTAGACATAAAGAAAGTCTCTCAAACTTTTCAAAGACAATTAAGCTAGAAATTAATACCAAAAAGAAAATGGAAAATCCTCGAATATCTGGAAATTAATAAATATATTTCTATAGTCCCATAGTTCAAAGAAGAAATAAAAATGGGATTCAGAAAATAATTTAAACTAAAAATAATAAAAATATGTATCAAAAAATAATTTAAACTAAAAATAATAAAAATGTACATCAAAACACGTGTGGTACAGTTAAAGCCATGCTTTGAGGAAAATCTGTAGCTTCAAATGCTTATATTAGGAAAGAAGAAAGGCTGAAAATCAATGTTAATCATTCATTTCAAGAATTTGGAGACAGAGGTGCAAATTAAACTCAAATGAAATAGAAGGTAGAAAATAATAAAGATAAAAGCAGAAACAAATGAAATAGAAAACAAGCATAGAGAGGATCAACAAATCCAAAAGTTTATTTGCGAAGGCTAATAAATTGATAAAACTCCTCATGGAAAAAAGGAAACAGTAAAAAAAGGAAAACAGAAAACACAAATAATGTCGCAAATAAAGGGGACATTACAAACACTATACACATTTAAAAATTTAATGAATGGATAGTATGAATAACTATGCAAATACATTTGAAAATTTAGATGAAGTAGACAATTCCCCTGAAAAATGTGACTTTCCAAAATGGATAATAGTAGAAAGAGAAAATATGTATGGTTTGATAATTATTAGAGAAATTGAATCCATAATTAAAAACCTTCCAAAAAGGAAAATCTAGACCTAAATGGTTTTCTCAGCAAATTCTACCTATCATTTTAAGAATAAATAATGTCAATCTTCTGAAAAATTCTTCCAGAGAAGAGAAAAAGGGAGCATATTGTCCTATTTGATTTATGAGGACAGTATAATCTTAATACCAAAACTTCATGAAGACAATTTAAGAAAATTATAAACCATGCTCTTTTACGAACATAGATGTAAAAACACTAAATAGGATATTAGCAAAGAAAATTCAATAATATATAAAAGGACAATAAATCATGACCAATATGGGTTTATTCCAGGAATTCAAGGTTGGTTTGACATTCAAAACTTACCCAACATTGAATGAAGGAGACAAATTATATGATCACCTAAATCTATGTGAAAAAGCATCTGATAACATTTAACACTAATTTTTTGATTTAAAAAATCCTAGCAAAACGGCAATAGAAATAAATTTTCTTATTCAGGAAAAGAGTGGCTGAAAAAATTAATAGCAATCACAATACTTAATGGCATAATATTAAAAATATTTGAGATTGGGAACAACACAAGGATGTCCATTATCACTACTTCTCAATGTTGTACTGATCCTAGCTAGTGCATATAGCAAGGCAACAAAAAATAGAATGCATTGCTTAATAGCAGGGATACCTTCTGAGAAATACATCAATAGGCAATTTTGTCATTGTGCAAACATCATAGAGTGTATTTATGTAAACCTAGATGGTATGGTCTACTACACACCTAGGCTATAGGCTATAGCTTATTGCTCCTAGGCTACAAACCTATACAGCATGTTACTATACTGAATACTGTAGGCAATTGTAACACAATGGGAAGTATTTGTGTATCTAACCATAGAAAAGGTGATGTGTTATGCTACAACATTAGGGCAGCTATGAAGCCACTAGGCAATAGAAATTTTTCAGCTCGGTTATAATTTTAAGGGACCACTATTGTATATGTGCTCTATTGTTGATTGAAATGTTGTTATGCAGTACATGATTGTGTAAGGATTGGAAAGGAAAAAATGAATTCTCATGATTTGTTTATGATATGATTGGGTATGTAGAAAATCCAGACTACATATGAATTATTAGAATTAATAAGTGAGTTTAGCTGATCACTGGATATAAGGCCAATATACAAAAACATTGCATTTCTATATTCCAGACTCAAACAATAATAAAATAAAACTTAAAAAAATATTCTTTTTAATAATGTCAAAACTTTCAAATACCCAGAAATAAACCTCAGAAAACATGTGCAAGAACACAACAATATTATGTTAAAAATGCATAAAAGAGGCATATAACATGTTCATAATTGGATAATACAATATTAAAAATATTTACTTCTCTCCGAAGTGATCTATAGATTTAATATATTCCCAATGAAAACCTCAATGGAAATTTTAAAATGGAACTTGAAAAGATTATTCTAAATGCATATGTTAATGCAAATGGCCAAGAATAGCCAAGACACTTGATGAAGAATAATGGGAGGATTTGCTCCATTGGATAAGAAGACTGCAGGGAGATCAGTGTAGTATTGCCACCTGAATAAAAGGATAAAATGGAAATCCCAGAAAGAGACCCATGCATATACGGACAATTGATTCAAACAAAGAGCAGTCTTTTCCCAAACTGGATTAGTTGGTTATCCTTATGGAAAAAAATGAAATGACTCACAGCCTCACACCATACCAAAAATAAACAAATTCATTCATTTCAGGTCGCTGTAGAGCTAAAAATGAAAAATGGTATCACTTAACTCCAGTGAGATTGGCTTTTCTAAAAAGTCCCAAAACAACAAATGTTGGCATGGATGCAGAGAGATAGGAACTGCAAATTAGTACAACTTCTATGGAAAGTAATATGGAGATACCTCAAAACCAAAAGTAGAACTACCATTTGATCCAGCAATCCCACCACTGGGTATTTACCCAAAGGAAAAAAAGACATTCTATAATAGAGACATCTGCACTTCAATGTTTATAGCGGCACAATTCACAATTGGAAAGATGTGGAAATAACCCAAATATCCATCAGTCTATGAGTGGATTAATAAAATGTGGTATATGTACACCATGGAGTGCTACTCAGCCATAGAAAACAATGGTGAATTAATATCTCTTGTATTATCCTGCATGGAGCTGGAGTCCATTCTTTGAAGTGAAATATCATAAGAATAGAAAAACAAGCACCACATGTACTCACCACTAAATTGGTACTAAATGATCAACACTTACATGCACATATGGAAGTAATATTCATCAGATGTCGGGTAGGTGGGGGGAGAAGGGGATGGGTAAATTCACACCTAACGGGAGCGGTGCACACTCTCTGGGGCATAGGCAAGCTTGTAGCTCTGACTCAGGTGGTGCAAAGGCAATATATGTAACCAATATATGTAACCAAAGTGTTTGTATCCCTGTAATATTCTGAAATTAAAAAATAAAAAAATAAAGATCACATCTGAAAAAAAGAAAGATAAAATAATAAAGCTTCTAGAAGATAACGTAGGATATGGAAATTTTTGTCAAAGTGGACAAAGTAAAGCACAAAATTTAAAGAAAACTATTGATATAATGGATAACATAAAATTAAGAGCTTCTATTCCTCTGAGGACACCATTAGGAAAGTGGAAAGGAAGCCACCAAACAGGAGAAGATATTTGTAAAGGATGTAATTGATAAAGGCTTGTGTCTAGAATAGATGGAAATAATTGTTATAATTAAAAAAAAAGAAAGTGACAAATCTGGTTGATGGGTAAGAGACTTGAACAGGAACTTCACAAAAGACAATGCTCAAATGGTCAAAAATATATAAAAGATGCTGATTAATCATCAAGGAATTAAAAGTAAAACCACAATAAAATATCACACACATACCAGAAGGGTTAAAATCAATAGACTGAAAAACCAATTTTTGGTGAGCATGTGGAGCAGTTGACATTCTTATACATTGTTGGTGGAAGTGAAATTGATGCAACGGCTGTGGAAAACAGTTTGGCACTATCTACTACTGCCGAACCTAAGAATACCTTATGACCCAGAAATTACTCTCTAGGTATAGATCCAACAGAAATGTGTGCTTCAAGAAAAGTGTTTAAGAAAGTTCACAGCAACATTATTCAAATTAGTTAAAACTTGGTAACAATCCAAATATCCATCACCGGTGGGTTGAATAAATAAAATGGGCATATATTTACACTTTGTAATACTTCACAATAGTGAAAAATGAATGAGTACACTTACTTGCAACAGAATGGATCTATCTCACAGACATAATATTGATTAAAAGAAGCCAAACACAGAAGAATGTATAGTATATGATTCAATTTATATAAAGTAACAAAAAAAATAGAAAGAAAAACCCAAGGCAAAACCAAACTATAATGCTTAGGGATACATATGTAGCTGATAAAACTATAAAGGAAAGCAAGGAAGTGACTTTCAGAAATGTCAGAATACTGGTACGTAGTATTTGGGAGGGAACAAAAAGGAGGGGTTTCTAAGATGCGGATCATGTTCTATTTCTTGACCTGGGTGGTGGTATCATACATGTTCACTTTGGACAAACTGTTGAATTATTAATATATATATTTTTGTTTGTACATCTTATATATTTTTATATAATAATGTTTTAGGCATACATGTTTTATTTCATAATAAAAAGTTTAAAAAAAAGGATGAAGTCACATGCATACAGTTTATAAGGTGAAGGATGATGTTGAATACTTAGATTGTGCCAAAAAAATCTTTCTGAAACCCACTTTAAGGGCAATAGCTATCAAGGATGGCATATTTACTTTTGAGTTCCACTCACCATATCCTTCATTTATGGCCAACAAATATCACCAATAGATCGTGGCACGCTTTCTACAGTAAGGCATTCTCAGTCAACCTGACTGACTTGTCATGGAAGTTCCAATCTATTTTCCATCCCTTTTCTACATATCCTGACTGGTTAAAGTAAAATAAATAATCAGACAGGTTTTTGTATGAACCCAGTTTTGCATACCCTCCAAAGCTCACTGCATCTTGACACGAATAGAGAAACTCTGCATAAAATCAACACCAGCCCATGGATGCAGGAACCTAAACAAGAACTCCAGAGGAATAATCTGTCTTTGGAAAGATTGAGCTTATAAATGGTAACTATCACTTGCCGTTCTTCTGAAAAGAGTAGAACACATTTTATTTGTTTATTGTATCAAAAGACAAACTAAGCATTCTTCTGGTCACGTGGGACAAAGTGGGAGCAGCACAAATATGAGCCCTGCTTTCATGGAGTTTATGTCCCAGTGTCCTGCTCCCAGGCCCCCTTGGACTATGTGTGCCATTTTTTTCTGGTTATCGCCCTCCCCTCTGACTTCCTATGCTATTGTCTGCCATCCATTGTTGTTGCCTCTATTCAATTCATCAAGAATTTGTCCATTACCATCCTGGTGCCCAGAACTGTGCAAGATGGTATGAGGGGCTCTAGTGATGAGAACGTGGGAGTGAGACACACTCCCAGTCCTGAAGCTCATCCATGAAACTGGGGGATGTAAGATATATATGCACATTAATGGGGTAAAAATATAAGATAATTATTATGGGGCAAACTGAGTGAGATGGAAAAAAACTGCCACAGGATTTTCAAGGCAGGAGAGACTGATAAGAACCTAAGACATTGGAGAAGACTTCATGGGTAGAGTACTTGCTTAAAACTTCTGATCTTTTGATGTGAAACCTCCCCTTAGGGGCCCTTTGTGACCTGAGCTCCTGACAAACTCTCCACCTCCAGCTCTCGCCTGGCCAATTCACACTTGATTTTCAAATTTAACCCAGGCACCACCTCCATCAGGAAGCCTTTCTTGATTTCTTGTCAAGCATAGTTATGTGTCTATCTCATCATTTCTTCTCAAATAGCATTTATTATATCATTGTGATTGGTTTGTTTTCTCCAATTCTGTAATCTCAGTGCACATGCACAGTGAGTTTTACATAGTACATAATCCAATGTTTGTTGACTATTGAGGCAATGAATTATAAGAGGTAAGGAAGAGTATGAAAGTGTATTAAAAGTGGTGATAATGACACTGGTGCATTTGCCTGCATGTGGCATCACAGGGAATACATGGAGAAGGGTAGAATGACACTCCTTTCAGTATTGCATCTGGGCCCAATTCTCGTGACTAAAGTTTCCGCTTCATGCTTGGTCCAGTGCCATACTTCTTTTCTTTAATCCCTCCTGTCATGCTATCTATACTTGGCTTTGTGCAATCCAACATATCTATCAATTATATACATAAAGAATGGATGTTTCATTTGATAAAATCTACAGATGACAGAAAGCTGGGGGGAATAGCTAATACCGCAGATGATAGAATCAAGATTTAAAATAATCTTGACAAGCTAGAACATTGTTCCAAAACCACAAGATGATATCCCAAGGAATATATGCAAAGCTCTGTGTTTATATTTTGTTTTAAAAAAAAATCAATGGCACAAGTATACAAGTCTAGCTTTATGTCAGTAGACAGGAAAAATATTTAGGGGTTTTAATTGATCATTAAAGGAAGATACAGGCATTAACAAGGACCCCCTTCCCCAAACCCAAAGACTTAAATTACAAAACCAACACAGATAATGGATAGGATTAGATATATGCAAAAGTACCTTCAAGGGGTGAAATAAGAAATGCAAATGGAATTTTGGCATAATCAGTGGTATTACGTCTAAAAAGAGAAGGTGTTTTTCCAAAGGGAAATGGATGGTTAGCATAAAACACAGAAAATGAAGAGCCAGAGTGGACCAGTTGGTATGGTGTCAGAGGATAAGAGATTTCAGTATTGTGTAGTCAGTGAATAAGTACACAGACTTTGGGCTAGCCAGCTGTCTGGCTTCAAAACCAAGTTTACAATGTACTAATGCTGTGATTTTTGGGCAAGTTACTACTGCTTTGAAAATTCTCATCTATAATATGGAGAGAATCCTGATCCCTACTTATGGAGTAGTGAGTATTAAATAAGATAATGTGTGATGGTGCTTGGTCCTTAGGGTTCAATATATGTTAGTTATTATTATGGTTTTCTTTATTATAAATTGATACACTGACCTTTTCAGTTTCTACATCGGTCTTTTGTGAGATTCCACAGATGATTCTTTCCACAAGAGTCTGCTTCATTTTTAGCGAGCTGAGAAAAAACCAAATTCTTGAATGTTTGGCCCTGGGATTACAATCATAGTTGTTTCTTATAATATTCATTATACATAGTTACCATGTAATGATACCATGGTAACTGTTAAACAGACCACAATGGAATAATGTTTTATTAAATTGTAAAAAATCTATACTCTTAAAAATGGCATGAACAGACTGAAATATATCCAGGTTACCATGGTCTAAGAATGGCTAGAGAGCCAGAAATGCTAATGGGAGCCGGTATAGTCTGGAAGAGGGAGGAGATTTGCTCACCATGAAACGAAGGTGTAGGTGTCGGAATGGAGGTTTCTCTTTCCTGAATGCACATATTGCAGGCCCCTGGCAGGAAGGCTATGGGGGAGCAGCTCTTTGGATCCGTATTTGCGTAAGTCTGGGCACTGGCAAAGAATTTTAACACCCATTATCTTGAGTCCCCACAAAAACCTTGTGAAATTAACAGGATCTAGATCTCAGCCTTTGGCTTTTGAATCCAGTGTTTTTTAAAAGTGTGTCCTGAGGTCATCTGCATCAGCATCATCCACCTGAGGTGTTTATTAAAAATCCAGATACCTGAGCTGATTTCTAGATTTCCAGAAATTCTGGTTCAGTGAATCTGGAGTGGGGCCCAGTAGAATGCCCTGTTCCCAGTCCAGTGCTTTTCCTACTACTATTCTAAACTTTCTACTATAATACCAATTTTCAGACTCTATTTTTTCAATGAATATTTACTAATTGCATTGTTTACTAATGACACTGTTCAGAGGCTGGCCGATCCAGTGGTGAATAAGACTATATAGGCCCCTTCTTATTGGAACTTCTATCTAGTGGGGGGACACATTTGCAAAATAAGCAAACCAGTAATAATCAAGAGCCATATCGGACAGTGAGAGAGGCTATGCCAAGAATTATACAGGGTGCTGTTGCCGAGAGTGACCGGGTAGCTTTTCTGGATTGGGGTACCTCTCAGACAGTGATGTTAACCTGAGAGCTGAATCATGAGAATAAAACAACCAGGCAGGAGGTCAGAGTTCCAGCCAAGCAGTTGTCTAGAGCCAAGGCCCTAGGAGGAGAATGAGCCTGCTGTAGTTAAGGAACAGGAACAGGACACGATGGCTGGAGTGTGCTAAGTGAGGGGACAGAGGGGGATCAGGTCAGGCAGAACAACAGTGCCCAGACCACCCACAGCTTGGCAAGCCAGGGGAACATTTGATTGCATTTTGAGATGGGAAGCCATCAGAGGGTTATAAGCCAGAAAGGGAATAATCTGATTATTGTTTTAAGAAGGTCCCTGTTGTTGTTGTGCAGATTCTATCTATAGGTGTGTGATGTTCGCCCAGCTATTTAAATATATCATCACAACCGCGGGAGAGGACTTGCTTTTCATGGGTGCTTCTGTTAACACTATACGGCATTTTATAGTTTACAAAGCATTTTTATATACTCTATTTTATTTGATCTTCTCAAAAATCCTATGAGACTCCTGTTACTATAATCCTCGTATTACTGATGAGGAAACTGAGGCTCCTTAGAGCATGTATTTCTAAAGGCAGACATTTGAAAAGGGGGAGGTTTTGCATAAAGCTCTGGATTTTTTGCTATAAGAAAAATGAAGATCTGTCTCCACTGAACCCTCCTGGAGGCAGTGGGCTGGAGCAGCTGAGGAGGTGCCCCTTGGGATGGGACTTGGTCCCTCCAGTCCTGTCACACCAGGCCTGCTTCTGTCCTTTTGTTACCCGCCTGCCCCCGGGGTGCATCTGAGTTCCAGGATCCTGCTGTCAGGTGTGCTCAGCCTGCTGTTTGGGTAACCCATCACAAGCCGTTTCCCTCTTCCCTCAGCAAACCTGTTCCGAGAAAGAGAGAAGGAGCTTGAGGTAGCTTCATTACCCCCCATCAGGGGACCATGAGCTTGTTCCCCTGGGAGCTTAGCCCAATGTAACCTATGCATTGTTGAGGTTTCTTTTCGTTTCTTTCTTTTTTAAATTGACAAATGAAAATTGTATGCATTTATGGTGTACATGATGTTTTGAAATATGTATACATTGTGAAATGGCTAAATCGAGTTAATTAACATATGTATTATCTCACCTATTTTTTTGTTGGGAGAGCACTTAAAATCTACTCTTAGTGATTTTCAAGAAGACAATACATTTGTTGTATCAATACCATGATGTACAATAGATCTCTTGAACTTCTTCCTCCTGTCTAACTGAAATTTTGAGTCCTTTGACCAACATCTTCCTGATCTCCTCACCTACCCCCACCAAGACTCTCATAACAGTCGTTCTGCTGTCTGCGTCTATGAGTTTGACCTTTTTAGATTCCTCGACGCCTATTACATCTAAATGCCTACTTGGAATGAAATATGTCCCTCCAAAATTCATACGTTGAAGTCTAAGCCCCCAGTGTGACTGTGTTTGTAGATAGGGCTTTTAGGTGGTAATTAAGGTTAAATGAGGCCATAAGGGCAGGGTCCTAGTCTGATGGAAATGATGGCTTTGTAAGAAGAGGAATAGTGAGATATCTCTCTCTCTTTCTCTCTGTGTGCACACATCAAGGAAAAGCCACGTGAGGACATAGCAAGGAGGAGGCTGTCTGCAAGCCAGGAAGAGCGCCTTCACTAGAAGCTGACCACACTGGTACCCTGATTTCAAACTCCAGCCTCCAGAACTGTGAGGACACAAATTTTTTTTAAGAGACAGGGTCTTGCTCTATTACCCAGGCTGGAGTCCAGTGGCAAGATCATAGCTTACTGCACCCTCAAACTCCTGGGCTCACGGGATCCTCCCACCTTGGCCTGCCAAAGTGCTAGGATTGCAGGTGTGAGCCACTGCATCTGGCCAAATTTCTGTTTTTTAAGTAACCCAGTCTATGGTATTTTGTTATGGCAGCCCAAGCTGAGAAGACAGTGCCCAATCCCATCGTTTTCTGAGCCTGTCCCTTCTACAGCAGGGAAAACACATGAGACCCTACTCCATCCCTGGGGGTGAGTTGGTCTGGAATTGGTCTTGCTGGTATAAGGTCTGGGATTCATTGTGCCTGAAGTGTTCTGGTGTTTGCCAAGATGTAGTTTTCTTGTAATGACTGACCTTGTGCATATACCTAAGCTTCTGACTGTATCTTCTATTCAGTGCTTTACTCTCATGTTGACTAGAGCATTATCCTAATCATCAGCTTGCCAAGGAATGATTAAATGATTCCATGATTAAATGATTTAATGATTAAAAATGTCTATTCTAGAGCCACCCTGCCTGGGTCTGAATTCCAGCTCAGCTACTTATTAGCTGTGTGACCTTGGGCAAGTTACTTAATCACTCTGTGCTTTAGTTTTCTTATTTGTAAGAGGGGTTCGTAACAGTGCTTATGTAAAAGGACCATTTCAGAATTAAATGATTTAATACATGGGAAGTGCTTAGAACAGTGCTTGGCACATAGTAGCCCTATATAAAAGCTAGCCATTATTGTGATTACTTGACTTGGGCTCCATTTTTTACCCAACTTTGGTTGGCTTCCTCCCCTAATGGCTTGGGGCTCTTTTCCTATCAGAGCAGTTACTTGCTGGAATCCTACTGCAAGGTGCTTGACGCTAATTATCAAATGAACTGGAATCTCCAGCCACTATGTCCCACTACTGGATTTGAACTCTTTGAGTACTGACTTGAATGTTGAATTACTCTTCCTTGAAATGCAATGCCCTACCTAACTCAGATAATAGAATGAAGGTGTGAAATTAATGCTAGCAACTTGAGGCCTTTCTCTCTTCCTAAATACTAATAAAAAGGGGAGGACTGTTGTATCTCTGTATAAGGGCTTGTATGCCAAGAGCGTTTATGTATCATCCTTGATTGGGCAGTAAGAGGGAGAATAGAATTCAGTGGTTCCGAAATACGGCGGTGAAGGATTAAATTCACTTGAGGACCTTATTCTTAATGTGGATCCTTAGATTCTACAACCAGATATTCTGTTTCTGTAGGTCTGGGATGAGGTTTGGAAAATTGTATTTTTAATAAGTGTCCAAGGTAATTCTAATGCATCTGTTTAGTTGACTTATATTTGAGAATTACTTGGCTAGTTGATCTTTCAAAGTCTCTTTTAGCCTTTGGCATGTAAGGTTCCAGAATAACCATAAGGGCTAGGTATGTAAGGAAACAACTTAGAGCAAGGTACTACTTTATCAAAGCATTTCCCAGGTGGAAACCTGGCTGGTGAAACCACAACCCGGCATGCTTATGTTAGGTTTGGTTTTAGATTTAATCTAAATGGAGTGCTGGATAGCTCGAGTTTACAGCAACCAAAGAATTAGCAGTGACCATGTTAGAATGGAATCACGTAGTAAGTTATCATAGCTCAATTTGCAAACAATCTGAGAAGGGCTTCTGGAATGGTGGTCTCATTTAACTTACTATAAATTGCCTTCTGGGAAAAATGGATAACTGACATCTATGACAATGTTTATTTGTAAGCATGAACTACCTATGGTAGCTAAGATGTTCTGTGTGCTAACTAGAATTCCCGAGTAGTTGGAACAAGAAGCATCCTTATAGGGAAGACCTAAATCTTGGAAACGACTGCTTAGGAGATAAAATGTCATTCTCGTGTATTCAGCTGAGACAGCTTGGGATTTGTGGAGAAAGGAGCTAGTGTCAAGGAGGCTGCAGGCACTGCACATTAAAAGGCATCTCCCCTTTGACGAGTGTTTAATTTGGCCTTGTAAAGTGTATGAAGTGTAGGCATTTAATTTGTTTGACAGAAGCAAGCCCAAAGCACCTTCTGTAATACCGTGCCACACGGTTTCATGACTCTTACCACATGTTAGGCGTAGTCTGGGAGTCTATTAAATAAGCTTTGAGTCAAAACACTAGGTTGACAAAGATCTGTTTTAATTAGAAGACACAAACTTCTCTCTTCTGAGCATGGAGGAGGGACATAAAGGAACCCTCCCACCCCCCCAAGCTCCAGCCTAAGGAACGCTTTGCTCTTTCCTGTAAGAGGACAAAGGCTTTGGGACAGGCAGGTAGGAATCTATCAGTGGGTCCTCGAAGGTCTGGTGTTGCTGGCCTCCCGTAAGATTCTCTTTCTGCCAACAATGCTGGCTATCCGCCACAATATCAATTATCTCTAGCTGAGACAGTAAATGATCTAAGATACCACTTTTTCAATATTATGTTTTAACAAACTAGAATTAGGAAACTCTACAAAATTCATGCACTTTGACATCCCCTGCATTAATATCCAGCTGCTCGTAAATCAACTATATCCATCAAGCTTTTCTGCCGCGAGCATGTTAAGTGACTGTCTTTTAAAAATATACTAAATATTTCTCCGTTCTGAGTATTCTACTGCTCCCTGTTATCTGCTTACGCTAGGCCATTTTTCCATGGAGATAAAGTAGCTACCTACTCCTCTTGCAGAGGTATGAGAGATGACAGTATAGGCTGCATGTAACTTGAAATCTGAATCATGCCTCATTTTTTTGGATTGTCCACTCTGAATTTCCATTTCCTTCTAAAAGGGCCTAATCTTTCCTTTTCATCTCATCTCCTCCCACTTTCCCACTTGTTCTGTTCTCTACACTCCAGATACACTGGTCTTGAGTTCCTTCGAAAGCTTGATGTGCTCTTCTGTCTCAGGACCTTTGGAAACGGCACCTCTCTGCTAAGAAACCCCCTCTGACTGCTGGCCCCTACATCCCCAAGCCCCTTCCACCAGTTGCTTTGTTTGTTCATTCACTCAACAAACATTATTGAAGGGTTATATGTGCAAACGTTTGAATGAATGCAACTCATTAAAAAAACCTTTATAGTGTACACACTCTAATGGCGGGGGCGGGGGGTCTCAGACCATAAATAAACGTAATAAGTAAATAAATTATATAATATGTTAGAAGGTGATAATTGATATGGAAAAATAGAGATAGGTGAGGAATGTAAAATGTGCTTGCAATTTTAAATAGGGTGGTAGGGAAGTCTTTACTAACATGGCAACAGGTAAATTAATTCTCAATTTTCCTTAGATTTTAGCTCAAATTAACTCCCTCAGGGATATTTTCTAGGCTAGTTCTATCAATGAGTGCTAGAATGTCTGACAAGGCCATTCTTATTTGCTGTCACAATTTCCAGTACTTTTCATTCATAGTTCTTTGAACCATGAGTAATTAAATACTCATGTGATTATTTATTTATTTTTCTTTTTATATTTTTGAGACAGAGTCTTGCTCTGTCACCCAGGCTGGAGCACTGTGGCCTCATCGTAGCTCACTGCAACCTCAAACTCCCAGGCTCAAGTCATCCTCCTGCCTCAGCCTCCCAAGTAGCTAGGACTACAGGCAAGCGCCACCATGCCTGGCTAGTTTTACTATTTTTTGTAGTGACAGAGGGCTCACTCTTGCTCAGGCTAGTTTTGAACTTTTGGCCTCAAGTGATCCTCCTGCCTCGGCCTCCCAGAGTGCTAGGATTACAGGTGTGCACCACTGCGCCTGGTCTCATGTGATTATTTATTAAAGAACATCTTGTCTGCTATAGGAATCTCCATGAAGGCAAGGGTGAAGTGCTTTCTGATTATTTCTCTGTCTCCAAAGCTAGTTCAGGGCAAGTGCTCGATATGTATTTGTTGAATAAATGAAAGACTCTGTACAGTATAGGTAAAAATATATAGCCAGGCTACTTTAAGAGAATCAATTGAGGTGATTAATGTGTAAGTTATTTTTATAAATTGCAAAGTTCTATAAACATTTCAGGTATCATTATTTTTGTGGATAAAAGATGTTCTTGTATTAGTGAGGTTCTGTGTTCATTGATACTGTGTGATGCTGAATCTTCTCTATAGAGGCAGTGTGGTTTAGTGGATAACCAGACTGCCTGGGATGACTCTGTCACTTCCCTTGTGACTTCAGTGTACCTCTAGTTCCTCATCAATAAAATGGGATGATAATAGTACCATTCTTCCAGAGATGTTATGAGGATTAAGAGTTAATATCTCTAATATGCTTAGAATAAGGCCTGGCATAGAGTAAGTACTCAATAAATAGTATCATGATTAGGGTGGTGGTTATTATTATCTGCTAAGCTTCTAACTGAAATCAGGTTTTTATTTATTGATGGAAATCTTTCTTGGCTTCTTCTTAGAGATGAATGAACTAGTAATTTTTGTTCAGTGTTGTTTTCTTTAACATAAGTCAAAGAGTAAGGATGACTTTTTCAGGTCCCTTCCTGTAGCTTCAGTACCTGTTCTAGTTCATCAACAACTGTTTTATTTCTGTGGGTCCTTTTCCAACTGCCTTGACAGATGGAAGTTAAACTAGAGCCATTGATGGCTGAGAAAACTAGGTTCAAATCCTGGTTCTGCCTTTTACTGGTTGAAAGACCCTATTAAACTCTTTGAGGTTCACACTTTCATTTATAGAATGGGAATCTCATAATTGCTCCCTCAGAGGGTTGCTGTGAGGATTGAGTGAGATAATGTCCATGAAGAGCCAGCTCTGAGAGCAGTTCTACAAACATTAGTTCTGCCTCCCTTACCCTTTGCTTAGGACCAAAGCTAAACTTTAAACGGAAACCTCTGAAGACATAATGACATCGTGGTCTGTGATGAAGTCTCTGACAAGTGTTTGAATTCAGGAAACTAAAGTCAACCTATTTGGAACTCACAACACAGGCCCTAAAATGATTCATATTATTGGAAGATATCTGTGCAAGAAACACAGTGTTCAATTGTTGTCCTATAATACAGGGAAGCAGTTATTTTTAAAATATTCTTTTTACTATCAGAAATATATCAATCTGCATAGAAGCAACTAATTAGAAATTCCAAACCAAACATATTTTGGGGATTGCAGAAAAATTTTACAAAACAACTTCTTATGGTTGATTAGTAAATATTAGAAATATTTGATGGCATAATATCAAAGGAGCTAAAGGGGAATCTTCTGGAATATTCTAAGTTATTGTTTCATGATTGTCATTAGGAGTTGCCCCATTATGTGTGTGTGTGTGTGATTGTGATAAAAATGAAAATAAGTCCAAAACATTCTCTTAACATGCACAAAGATTCTAGACTCCCTTTTCTCCTCCCTTGGATATTTTGCTAACCTTAGCTGCTGATTTCACCAACTGTTCACTTGCAAAATATGCTTTTCAATATGTTGCAGTTAAACCCTTCAAATTATGTTCCACTTCAAAAGACCTGGTTTCAGTTTCCAAATCTTCCTTTCCCCATGTTTTGGGTTTTTGATCAACGAATGTTTATTGAGGCCCCACTGTGTAAGTGGCAGCCTCCCAGAATGGCTTTTCCAATGCCCTTGGTGTTCCAGATGTTGGATAAATTGGAAATCCATGAATTTGAAGTTAAAGCAGAATTAAAATTATGTGTGAACATGAATCGAGTGCTTAGAGGGCAACATGCTGTTCACCACTGGCAGCAACAGAATTGGGGGATTTATTTTCTACTTATTGGCTTAAAATGTGAAATCTAGATGCGAGGGGGCCTAGCCTACCTGTCCCTGGGGAATTTTCATGCCAAAGCTACTCATTTTAATTCATCTGACATTCTTTTTTGCCTGGTGAATGCTCAAGCCACTCACTTGTTCCAGTCAGTGCCTTTGATAACATTTCATGGTCTATAAAATAAAATTTGGCATTCAAGGCTCTTCACGGTAAGGATTCTGTTTACTTTTCGATCCCTATTTCCTTTTGCTCCTCTGCTGGCTCCCAATGGTCCAGCCAAAATCAATTTCTTGCTGTTCCTCCTCATTCTTTGAGTATCCAGTCTTGGCCAAGCACTGCTTCATTAACTTTTAAAAATATTTTATTCCTTCCATTTTTTGGGGGAGGTACTTATTGTTATCTACACTTTGTAGATGAAGACACTGACACTCAGAGATGTCAAGTTACTTGTTCAAACTCACAGTCTAATACATGGATGAGTTGTTATTTGAGCCCAGGTCTATAACTCCAACGCCACAGTGGAAAGGGCTCTTTCCATCACACTATGATGCTTTCCTCCTCAAAATGTCCGACACAGTCTCATTCTGTACCTTTCTTCCATGTGGTAGCAGAATAATGGCCCCCTTCCTAAAGATGCCCATGCCACAACCCCTGGAATCTGTGACTATGTTACCTTACATGGCAAAGGGGAATTAAAGTTGCAGGTGAAATTAAGGGAGATGATCCTGGTAGGTGCAGTGCAATCACTAGTTCTTAAAAGCGAAAGAGAAGAGAGAAGAGGAGAGTCAGAGAAGGAGATGTGATGATAGAAAAATGGTTAGAGAGAAGCAACGTTGCTGACCTTGAAGATGGAGAAACGGACCATGAGCCAAGGGATACAGATGACCTCTAGACACTGGAAAAGGCAAAGAAACAGATTCTCTTCCAGAGACTACAGAAAGGAATACAGCCCTGCCAACACCTTGAATTTTAGCCCAGTGAGACCCATATTAGACTTCTAACCTGCAGAACTATAAGATAATAAATTGTTGTGTTTTTTTTAAGCCATCACATTTTTGGTAATTTGTTTTAGCAGCAATAGAAAATGAATATGCTTCACAAGTAGCATTCCTTCTCAGCACACTTCGACTGTTTTCATGTCATGCTCAGGGCTGAAATCTACCCTTCCCACCAACCCCCCTCACCATCAAAGCCTGCTCTTGTGGAAGATCTGAAGCCAATCTTAATTAATTGTTTCATTCTAGACCAGAGCCAATAGAAACTGTCTAAACCAACCCTTTCATCTCAGAGAGGTTGAATGACATGTCCAAGGTCATACAGATAACAGTGATTGGACGAGAGTTCATATCAGAGCTCTTGACTTCCACTTCTAATGGCTTATGAGAAAAACTTTTTCAAGAGCATCAGCATTTTTCAGGGATCAGTGTCTTGAGATTTAGTTATTAATCATCCATGTCAGAATTATTAGAACCAGTAAGCAGATTGGGGGATATTTTTGTGATGGGATCCTTGGAAATCATACTAAAGTCTGTGGAAAGACCTATGACTGATTGGAATTAACCCACCTACCACCATCTTGTTCATTCATTCAGCCAGTGGTATGTGCCAGGTAGTGTGTTAAGTCCTGAGAATTAAAATGAATAAAAAATAGTCCATGCCCTCATAAACTCATGTTTTAGTGGTATTGTGGGAATGGTCAGGGGTGGGGAGGAACAGACATACTAAACAGAAATTGCAATGCCTTGTGATAAGTGATATGATCAAGTGAGGAAGCATAATGTCACTAGCAACCTACAGCGAGGGGATTCAGCCAGGTCTGAGGCTTCTGGAGGAGGCAATACCTTGGCTGAGTTTTGAAGCAGAGTAAGAGTTAACCTATGGAGAAGCAGAGAGCATTTTGGCCTGGAATGGATTGGTCAAGACAGGTAAATAAATCATGGAGGTTTGCTATCCTCTGTCCCCTCCACCAAAGTCCCAGAGTCAGCTCAAAGAGTTGTTTGGTGACTCATTAAATTTCAGAATGGCCCAGATTCATCTGTGAATAGGGATCCAGCCTAGATGGCCAGTGTGTAGCATGGGAAGTGCCAGGAACCAGTGGACACAGGTATGAGTCTTGGCTGTCCTCCTCCTTTCCAGCTGTGTTGACTTTAAGCTCATCCCTTTGTGCCTTCGTTTTTTTTTCTCTGAAATGGGAAAACAAATTCCTTCTTTGCAGAGTTGGTATGAAGACTCAAGTCAATGCCTGTCAAGGCAGTTGACATACAGTGCTATGCAAATGGCAGCTGTCATGATTGGGCTGAGGGATAGGGCTCAGACACTCTCCCCCTCTGGCTTCATCCTATTTTATTGTGAGCATTGTGTTGCTGCTCAGTTCTTTCCAGTCTGCAGATAATTCTAATCGGAGTCCAGGGAGTTCTTACTGGTCCATAGCAGGTTGAGAGAGGAGGTACTAGAAAATTCTGGTTTTAGCTAGAAGCATGAAGTCTACTATTCTCTAGTCCATTTCCTATACAGCTTCTAGAATTATCTTTCTGAAGTGGAAAGCTGACCGTGCCTAAAATCCTTGGAAGGCATTTCCTGCATAGCCCTTGGGTCCCTGTTTAGAGTGACCTTCTGTCTCTCCATTGTGGACACTTGATGCCTTAGCTACTCCTTACTTCCTCTTGTGGATATATCTGCTCCAGTGGTTATATTACTGGGAATGCCCTAACCTCACCTTATTTGTCTGGAGAACTCTTATTCTTTTCAAAACCCAGCTCAAATGTCACTCTCTCTGTGAAGCCTTCCTTGATTTCCCCCCCATGATTAGCCACACCCTCCTTTGGACTACCATGGCATCTTGTACAGGTCTCTTTGTACACTGTGTACATTAGATTAAGTATTTACCCATCTATGTCCTCATCAGACTGGGAACTCCTGGAGAGCAGTTTTGTGTATCATTCATCTTTGTATTTCTAGCATATAATAGGGACTCAATAAATGTTTGTTGAGTGACTGATTGACTAACTAAATGAATGATAGGCAGACAGGTTTTCAGAATTTCCTAGTAGCTAACTAGCTAACTCTTGTCAAAAGGTGGTTTGGGAATCCTATAAGTAATTGCAGCCTGACATTTTTTAACAGATTGGTGCTAGCTGGGGAATGATGGTATGTCCAAAAGGTAATGAATTAAAACCTTACTTTGGCATATTCCCTTTCAGAAATGGGAGCAGTCTTTCAAGTGGCTTAAAAAATAGGCTTCGGTAAAAGTATAAGAAAATATGTGCAATTAGATGCAATCAATAAAGTTGTCCTTGACTAATGTCTACATTTAAGGGAGTTTAATTGAGTTATGAAAAAAAGCCTTTCAGATTTAACTGTCAGTCTGGTTTCTCATGTAGGTACGTAAGCTCTATGTGGTGTTTCCTTTCAGGATTTCTAGATCCTCAATGAACACAAGGATACAGAGACATATCAACTCATTGCTTAAGAGGAAAGAGTCTGGTAGGTGAGTTTGAGAAAGCAGAGACGCTAAAGCAATCTGTTGAGACAGTCTGACAGAAATGGAAATCCTGAAAAATACCCTTTCTCTCCTCACTCATGCGTTTAGAAAATATTTATTCAGCATGTACAACATGTCAGGGACTGTGCTAGGTGCTGGCAATATACTGGAGTGGAAAAGAGACACTGAACATATGTCTATGGCCATACCACCCTGCAAACACCCACTCTTGTCTGATCTTGAAAGCTAAGCAGGGTCGGGCGTGGTTAGTACTTGGGTGGGAGACATTGAACACAAAAATATAATATACGTATAATTATAAATTACATTTATTGTGATTATGCTCCCCTCAAGCCCAGCATGCCCTATCTTCTTTCCTTGTTTATTTTTCAAATTTCTACTTGTTTTTAGAGAGAGGGTCTTCCTATGTTGCCCAGGCTGGCCTCAAACTCCTGGGCTCAGGGAATCCTCCCTCCTCAGCCTCCTGAGTAGCTGTGACTATAGACTGTAGGCATGCACCACCATGCCCAGCTTATTTTGTTTATATACATTCAACATTTTTTGCAATAAATAAGAGGTAAAGAATCTTATGTATTCTATTTAAAAAATATGTGTGCCAGATATTGGGCTAGGTACTGGGGGACAAAAAAATACCTTCCAGGAGCTTACAGTTCTAGTGGAACATGTGAATGATAACATAAGTGATAAACAATAAAACTAAAAATGCAGTATGAAAAGGGTAGTGACAGAGGTAGGCACAGTGGCTGCCGGAGGAACGCAGAACAGAAGAGCTTCCTGCAACTCCCCTGCCCCCTCCCATCTCCTCTGAGCACCTCCTTCCCTCCCCCTCCTTGCTTTCACCAGGCACAAAGGCCTGGGGAAATGGTAGAAACTGAGTAATATCACCAACACTTTTTACTAAGGACAGCCAGCTTTGGGTACACTCTGTACCTCTGCCCACCTCCTGTCCCTAGGCAATCAGAGAAAGCGTGAGGCTGCAGGCAGGGATGTCCATCCTGGGAAGGTGGGAGAGAAATAAACAGCTATCAGAGCAGAGGAGCTGACCAGAGGTGGTGGTCCTGAAAGCTACAACTAGGTGCTCAATCCTATAGGAGAGTTCAGAGCCCACCTGGACTGGCTGTATCACACACGGTTGCTCTGAGGTGCCCCAGGCAGAAGGGACTGATGTCAAAGGCAGCAGCAGAACCACTCATGGCCACAGGGGTATCAGCTAAATTGTCATGTTTGAGATATATTTAATTTCACTAAATACTAAAGAAAAAAAAAGCCACTAAATAAAATAAGTACTCAAATACTAATAGTACTATTTTGCTTTGGTGCTGGAATCAATAGCCAGGCCTCACAACTAGTAGTCACAGGACGATTTCAGATTACAGATACATATTGCTGTTCAAGTGCATTTAAAAATTTTAGAATAAAAATGCCTTTAGGTGGGGGAGGCTTTTTTTCTGTTTGTAGAGTTCCGAATACTCCCTGTTGGCTGCTACTGTCATATATGTTACCTGCCTGATCTCAGAGGGCTTTTGAGGTTGCAATCTCTGATCTAGGCTAATGCTTTTATTAATATTTTGCAGACAAAGCAGTTAAGGCTCAGAGGAAAAAAGCACTGTGTAATACAACAGAGCTAGATCTAGAATCTCAGTGCCTCCCTTCCAGCCCTGGCTCTTCCTAGACAGAGGCTGCCTGTCAGAGAGATACTTTGTGAATTCTGTGTGCCCAGGCTGCAGAGAGCAGCCATCCAGAGCTGCCCTTTGCCAGGGAAACATCCCCTTTAGTAGCAATAAATGCCGGCAGTGGAATTCAGGGGTAAGACTCCGGTGACTTATGTTAGGTTCTCAGTGAACTCTGCAAATGTTTGGCCTCATACCCTGAGATAAATGACAGACTCCTCTGCATGGGATGAGCACACACCGTGTCCCTCTCTAGGGTGCCTGTGCAGGTGAGAGATGGCTGGGTGTCCATGGAATGGGAGGCAGGGCAGTGTTTGGCTGGGGGAGAACTCATCAATTTGAAAACCCTCTGAGCCAGGGTCACTTTGGAATGCCTGTTTGCAAACTCAGACGGGGATGGGTGGGGAAGATTATGCATCAGGGCTTATCTCGCCCTCTCAGCTGGCTTTCTGTCATCCTTGGGTCCTGCTGTGGGGGCTGGCCAAGGCGCTGACCTATTTGCTTGGCAGGCTGGGTCTGCACGTGCTCTACTTCCCCACTCCCTGGGGGTGGGGGTCGGGTGGGAGAGGTGGGGTGAATATGAAAGAAATCCAGGTAGGAAAGGGAAATCAAATCCCCAAATCCAAACCCAAACTGATCAAAATGGAGAATGACTGGCTGACCCTAAGTATCCAAGGAATTCAGGCCAATCATTTTGGGAAGAATATGCTTCCAGGAGGAAAATGAGTGGATAAACAGCCTTTCACCCAGGGCCCAAAGCTCTTGGGACTTTTAGGTTCTATTAATACTAACACGCCATTCTCTCAACTGGCCCATTCATTGCCACTAGCTATGGGTGGAGGTGTGGGGGTGGGAGTTCTCTGGGTGGGCTTCACAGGGTTGTGGCTGCCTAAAATTGGGCAGAGATTTCCCACCTATGGGGGCATTGTGAAAGTGGGGGGAATTAGCCCACCTGCTGCAGGGAAGCTTGTCACTTTTCTCAGAGAGTCCCAGGCAGAATGGTCACCTACTTTGAAGAGAACTTTTAAATCACTGCCAGTCCCCACCCTCAGCCCTGCCACCTGCATTTGGGGACAGCTGGAGGGGATCCCCACCCTCCGCCCTCAGCCTCTAAAGAAGGTCTGGACGTCCGTGTTCAGCACCCTCACCCAGTGCTGACGGATGGCTGCTGAGGCAGCCTCTGTCCTAAGAGCCCTGGCCCTGGAGTCCAGAGGCTTGGATTCTATTCTAGCCACGTGTAGCTTTTCCTACAGAGAGAGGTCTCAAAGCATTTACCTTAGCAGATTAACAAAGGACTTTGTGACTTCAAAAAAGGATAAAGAACTCTTGTCCTAGGCTGTGGCATTCTTAAGGGAAGATACAAGGACTCATCTATGTCTTTGTTTTATAGGACTTAGCACTCTGCTGAGCACATGGTTAGCGCATAGCAGAGGATTCTTAAATGTACAGAGTGATCATGTGCCCAGCACTGGGCTAAGGAAGAAACAGATAAGGTGAACTCTTTACCCAAAAGTAGCTTAAAATTTAATGGAGGAAAAGATGCAAATGAGGCATTCCCATCACAGAAAATAGGAGCAGAGCATCCTTTGTTGAATGGAAGAGTGTGAGTAAGGGTTTTTCTTCCTGACATTGCCTTTTTGCATGACTGACTTATGAAGAAATAGCACAAGCCTTGAACCCTGAGTTTCCTTTTTCCCAGCAGAATCATGTTGATCCAGGTCATGGGTGACATGCCTTACATACCTGCATAGCCTAGCCTGCCACCTGTGGCCAGAGCTCATGGTCATGGGGCTCAGGCTGACATGCTGTTTCTTACCAGTGGTCACTCAGCCACTCGACCTACTCCTGATGATCAGATCTCTCATTGTGAAAAATTTTTTTGGATGTCTTTTAGAGCTCATTTTTGAGAGATGGTCCACCTGGTGCCTTCTCCTAGGCTCTGGATGAAGGCCAGGGGATGACAGCAACATGAACTCGTGCTGGATAACAAGTCCTGTTATGACTGGGAGCGTTTGCAATGCTATAAATAACTCTATCAATATTGTGATAATGGCACTTTAAAGAGGTCTATTTTACAAGTGCTGAATGTAAGAGAGACCACAGCTGCACTCATTAATTCTGAAGTATGCCTCCCTCCATGTACGACTTGCAGGTGTAACAATAAGAGTGTTGACTCAATGAAAGTCTAGATTATGTTTGGATTAAGAGTAACATTGTTAGTTTTTCCATTGTGTTTGGCATAATGAAAACAAATTATAATAGCTTAATTGGAAATGAGGAAAAAAAGGGCAAAACATAACTTTGTTACTGATTTCAGATGCTCACAAATAGCTCCTCCCTCCTCAAGCGCAAGTATCATAATTGACAGCAGTAGATCTTTTGATAATTAATTGCAGTAAATTATCACTTGGCACAAAGAAGGCATAATTGTAATTAATTTGCAACCTTCCCAGCATAACACTGAATTAGAAATGGCACTGCCATAATTTTTGCAAGTGAGGAAATGGAGGGTAAAAACAGTGTACCCTTTTTTGGGACACAAATTTAGAGTTTTGAGGCAAGCTCTACTTGTGATTTTTCTGGTGTGATCATGGCATCTCTGTGACTCTCTTGGGTGAGGGGTGTTTCATTTAGATTTCGTCTGCTGGCTCTGGGCTGTGATGGTTACCTAGAGGGTCCCTGCTGCGCTCTGATCTGGCTTCCTAATACTCCAGCCTCGGGTTAGTCTCTTAACCACAGCATCTTTCTGTGTCTTCTCAGTCACCAGGGTGCTGGAAGACCTAACTACATCAGAGAGTAGTCATCATTGCAGTAAAAAATATTATTATATTTTTATTTTTAAATTTTTATTTATTTAAAAATATTTTTTGTTTTTTAGAGACAAGATCTTGCTCTGTCATCCAGGCTGGAGTGCAGTGGCATGTTCATAGCTCACTGCAGCCTTGAACTCCTGGGCTCAAGCAATCCTTCTGCCTCAGCCTCCTGAGTAGCTGAGACAACAGGCATACACCACCTTGCCTGGATAATTTTAAAAAATTTTTTTGTAGAGATAAGGTCTCACCATGTTGCCCAGGCTGGTCTTGAATTCCTGGGCTCAAGAGATCCTCCTTTCTTGGCCTCCCAAAGTAAATTTTTATTTATTTTTAACAGCTTTATTGAGATATCATTGACATATAAAATTTGCATATATTTAAGATGTACAACTTGATGTTTTGGTATATGTTATGAAATGATCACCACAATTAGGGTGAATTAACATATCCATTACCTCCACATAGTTACCATTTTGTGTGTGTGTGTGTGTGTGTGTGTGTGTGTGTATTGAGAAGATTTAAGATCTATGTTCTCAGTGAATTATAAGTATATAATACAGTATTATTAACTATTGTCACTATGCTGTATATTAGCTCTACAGAAATTATTCTTCCTGCATAACTGAAACTTTGTATCCTTTGATCAATATCCCTTTCTCCCCCCATTATATTTTTATATTATGTTTTTTAATTGAATGCATTAAGAAAGATTTTTCCTCAAAATGTTTCAGCACATCCTGTTTCTGGGGTGATGCAAATAGTTATTAAGAATCTTTTCCATGGAACAATTTTATAGTGATTGTAACAGATCAAATTTCACTATAATTGCTCAACAATTAATTAGAAATAGAAATGAGGAATAAAAACTATTTTCACTCGGTTCTAGGGAACTGTTTATAGTATTTCATCAGAGTGCCTGGGAGAACAAATCATTAAGCTATAAAAGATTACATCTGGGCTAGAATTAAAGTCAATCGGATTCATTAAGCCAAATGGTGGCCCAGAGATTACTGCCATGGCATTGCTACACTGACCAAAGGCTCAGGGGGTCACGCACCCTTCCTTTTCCTGGTACATATGTCCCCTCGGGAGCATGAGGAGAACAGCACTTCTGTTAATCAGGGCTAGAAACTGGGCCTCAAAGTTCTGTGCAATGGAGTCATCAAAAGAAATAAAAAGAAATATAAAGATCATTGCTCTATCAGGCAGACCCGTATAACAAAAATAAGCTTTACTAAATTATTTTGGACACTCTTTAAAGTTCCTTTTGGCCCTATTGTTACAAACATTGAAATAAGGTGACTGCATAGCCAGAGCCCTTCACCGCTGCTGCTTTGCCAATGAACTCGGGCTTGACCTATATGTAACACCTTCTCTGGGGGTTAATAAATCATTCAATCTTCACGCAAGGTTCCTTTCTCAAAAACCAATGCATTAAGTAACCCCTGCCATGCTGCACCCCCCAAATAACTCTCTCCAGTTGGGTTGAATTAGTCATGATAGTTTTACTGTGTGAGCCAATATTCACCAGTGTCAGAGTTCAAACCACCCAACATATTTCAGGAGATTTCAAATTAAACTCAGACCTTAGCCCTTGTTGCCAAAGGC
The DNA here is from genome assembly GCF_020740605.2 of Lemur catta. NCBI lineage: Eukaryota > Metazoa > Chordata > Mammalia > Primates > Lemuridae > Lemur > Lemur catta. The sequence goes on from NC_059130.1 coordinate 80,155,548, forward strand.
CCCGATGTTTGTTTTACTGCACTCCTTGTATGAAGACCGAAGGCGTACAACAAGGACATGGAGATACCACCCACAAGTCTCCTGTGTTTAGTGCCCATGAACCTGGGATGTTAGAATCTTCACTGACAACAGAACTCTAATTTTCTGATCTTAAACTGAAACATAATTTCCATGGTGCAAACGAAGATGAGAAATTTCTGACAGGCTCTTATTTGAAATGGGAAGTAGATTTAATCTGTATATTTTCCAAGGGGGATATGAAAGCATTCATGAATGGATGCCTCAGTGAGGTGGATTTTGGCTTAATGAAGAATCATTTTAGTATTTGCAATTATCTGAGAGGCAAAAGATGCCCTTCACAGGAGGAGTTGAGAGTAGCGAGTAGGGATTAGCAGGCAGGGAGGGTAGAAGGAATTTAGGTTTGGGATTTGGGAGGAGGTCTGGCCCAATACCGGGGTCTCCTAAATTAGTTTCCACCTTAATGACGAAACTGAAGATCATGTACTTATTCTTGCAGTCATTCATTCATGCAACAGACACTTCTGGAGCACCAAAATATGCCAGGCCCTTGCTGTGCTCCTGGAATTACTCAGATATAATCCCTATCCTGTGGCGGTTCTTGGGTTGGCTAGTGTGCCTCAGTATTTTGGTGTTTTTATTTCTCATTCCAATTAGGGTCCAAAGAAAGGAACATACATTTGGCTAGTAAGAAAATGAGAAGCAAAACTTTCAGAATCCTACATAAGTTTTAACTTAGACCTAAAAGCTTGCTCTGGTTCCTGCCTGTCCCCCTCACTAACCCATCTCATGACTCTCTCATTGTCATTCTTTCTCTCCAGCCACATTGGCCTTTTTTCTTTCTTCCACTTCTTTAAACACTCCATGCTTTCCCTCTCTTGGGTCTCCACTCATGCTGTTCCATTGGCCTCTGCTGATTCTTCAGTCCTTGAACATAACTTCCTCAAGCGAGTCTTGCCTGTTCTACCAATACAGCCCCTCCCACCATTGAATGCTCTACAGGCATCTTGTGGTTTTCTTTTACAGCACTGAACAATAGTTTGAAAATAGTTTTAAAATATTTAAATTTATCAAAGCATTGAAATATGGCTCCCTCATTTGCAGAGTTCCTTAAACATCAACAGAATCATGGTTTGACATTCAGTGGTAGAAAAAATTGGGCTAATCTATAGCACTTCTGAGAAGATATCCAATTAAAAGATAGTAATACGATAATGATAATATGTTACATTATAAAACACCTTATGGTTTGTGTGTATTTTAACACACATATTTCTCTTTTGTTTTTATAGCAGACTTGTACAGCAGAGATTCATTTCTCTCTCCTGTCATAGGTGAATTGTCTGAGACTGCTCAGCTGGTGCAAGAAATCAGACCCCATGATTCCTGTTCAAGACTCATTCTGGGCCGGGCGCGGTGGCTCATGCCTGTAATCCTAGCTCTGGGAGGCCGAGGCGGGTGGATTGCTCAAGGTCAGGAGTTCGAGACCAGCCTGAGCAAGAGTGAGACCCCGTCTCTACTAAAGATAGAAAGAAATTATCTGGCCAACTAAAAATATATATACAAAAAAAAAAATTAGCCGGGCATGGTGGCTCATGCCTGTAGTCCCAGCTACTCGGGAGGCTGAGGCAGTAGGATCGCTTAAGCCCAGGAGTTTGAGGTTGCTGTGAGCCAGGCTGATGCCACGGCACTCACTCTAGCCCAGGCAACAGAGCGAGACTCTGTCTCCAAAAAAAAAAAAAAAAAAAAAAAAAAAAGACTCATTCTGTCCAGAATGACAGTCTCCTTGTTCAGTGTTTTACATAGAAATCAAGGTAGACATCAACTGGGCACTTTTAGGACATGGCTCTCCTCTCTTCTTCTCTTCCTTCTCCTCTTGTTTCATCCTAAGTTCCCATTCTCTAGTTTCCTGGGATGCAACCAGGCTGAGATGGGGCAAAGGGGAAGAATTGGGGTTGGTCCTGTGGCTGGTCTGTTTTGAAGTAAGCATATTCCCATAATCTGCTGGAACTGGAAGGGGATTATTTTGTGCCATAATTTTTTTGAATTGTGCTCTGTGAAGCTCCGAAGTGAATGATGATGCTCCATTGCACAACTCCAGAGGGCACCAATCATATGGATTCTATGTGAAGGAATGGTGCCCCTGCAGCACTCTGTGTCTGCGGGCAACTCAGTGACTGCCACGGGCACTTTCACTTTAGGCCAACCAACTCTGCTTTGACCTCTTTTGTATATTGGGCCTCCAGATAAGAGTTGGCTTGAAGAAAGGGTTCTGCTACTAAAAGGCCCAAAATGAAACAAACCTTTTGAAACGTTGTTTACTAGTATACCGTCTGAAGCTTGGGTAGCTGAATGACCTCTTCATGGTTATTCAACCAGAGAAGGGCAGAGCAGAGGCTTGAACCTGTGTCTCTGGAGTCAAGGCTGGCACTCTGGCCTCTACACTAGGCTGTCTGTCCAGGGCAGACGTGGCAAATTAGAGAGATGATATAGTGGAAAGTAAAGCTGGATTGGGTATTGGAAAGAACCTTATGAAATGAAGGGGTGAAGATTGGGATGCCCCAAACTTTGAGGCACTGCCTGCCTTGGTTATGCATGATCCTCCCTTTGCTCTCCCCTGAAGGTATGCACACCCCTGCCCTCATCCTAGCCCCCAAACCCCTCTCCTCCTCTACCCTGATGTTTTCTCCCCAGGAAGGCCTCTTCTCTCCCAACTTTGAGGGCACTAGAGATGAACACCAGGGTCCTTTCTGTTTCCCCAAATTGCTGGGTGTGTGAATTCCTCAGATTCTGTACTACCGTATCTTTTGTTTTTCTCCCATTGACCTGTGTCTGTCTCTAGAACTTTTCAACACTTCAGATGATCTATTTCAAAGAATGGGTATGTGTGTTATTGCTGTTGTTCATTGTTAGTAATAGCAAAAAGGTTAAGCATTCTGGGAGCCTCCTTTATGCTTTTTACTTTGGAGTGAAACATTCATTGCCTCCTGGACCTTGCAAAGTCTCTGATCACATGTGGCTTTGTGAGAACTTGGGGAGTTCAGACTTAAGAAGGATTTCTGGTAGTATCTAAACCCTGGCAAGCACAACTGTACTTTAACAGAGAGAAATAAAGTTACTATCAGTGTTCTGGTTTGTAGTCTGAGTCAGCAAATGTTATCAGCTTGAATTAATGACTGTTACTATGTCTTAACTCACTGGGTCCTCTGGTAGTGCTGGCAAAATCTGTGTTTCTACAGTGTTAGATATGCTGGCTGGGAGATATATAAATTGGACATCAGATGATGTCTCTGCACCCATTAATGGAAAAAAGATAGCCTCAAATTCCCATTTCAAGGGGTGTGCAAGTACTAAACCTTCCTCAAGGTGATAGATCCTTACCCTCAGTCTTCTGTTCTCTGGGTCAGCTCTGGCTTTGAGCTTCAGTTTTAATTTAATCATCTCCCTTCATGGATTTTTGTCACTGCCCTGCTCGTGTGTCTGGTTCCCCATCCCAGCAACCAAAGTGTGACCCCAGCCCTTTCTGCTGATTTCCATCAGGGAGGCCACCCCTAACAAGGCACCTAGGTATACAGAAGGCCTTCCTGAAAATAGAGGAAGGGGAGGGATTTTGGTTGCAGCAACACAGATAACTTGAAAATTTCATGTTAGGGATTTTTGTTTTGAAAATTCCTTTAACCAGTTTGACAAATTGGACTCCAGCCTCCTGCCATGTGGCAGAGCCTACCCCTCCCATCTCTTTTCTGTCCACTCTGTCACCTCTAGCAAGCAAAATGAAACAAAAAAACTACATTTGCCCCATTTCTTAATGCAGTGTAATTGAGCTCTCTTAAGCCTTTATTCTCTAAATTCAAACCTAAACCCATCGAAGTCTTTAGCAGGACAAAAGGCCCTCCTGTAACCAGATACTCCCCTCCTTAGAAATAGAAAAGCACAGAAACAAACAAAAATTGCCCTTGGTTCCACATGGAATCAGTGTGGGTAATGGGACATGAGAAAAGCCTCGTGGTGGGTGCTGGCTGGCACAGAGTACCCCAGTTCCCAGGGGAAAGGCCTGGGCTTCCAAGCATGAGGAGGAGGGACAAAGGGGTGGGGTCTTTGCAGGGCCTTTGCAGGCAAATTGGCTTCCCTTTTGCTGACTCTGCATTCCAGGCGGCTGTCTCCACTTGCTCTTTGGAAAGGGGACTGCAGAAAAACGTGTCCTGCTTAGAAATGACAAGCTCGCTGAGCCTTGCTGGAGGCTGAGGATAGCAGTTGAGTGACAGGCGCATCCTAGGATGGGTCCCTGCCTAGGGCCCATGGGCTGGGTCAAGCACCATTATCGCCACTAGTATGAAGGAATGTGCTTCTGTGCTGTGCCCCTGGGCAGGGCTGTCCCTTGGCATTGCCCTGAGATGGGAATTTGAAAGATGGTTGATAAATCTATGTTAAAATGGCAAAGCCAAGTGCAAGAAGCAGCTGAAGGTAGTGGAACATATACAGGTTCAGTATCAGGAGATACCGTTCTAGTCCTGGCTCTGTCTTATACTTGCTGAGTGATCTTGGGTAAGTCCCTCATCCTCTGGCCTCAGTTCTCTTATGGTAAAATGAGGGGTCTTTGGTTTTCAAAGTGTGTTCCTCAGGGATTCTGTGAGGCTTTGCACAAGGGTGGAGAGGTGAGGGGAGAAAAAGTCTCCAACCCAGGCAGCTCTGGACTTCCCTGTTTTGTAGCTGGTGGTGCTAAGATTTTTCTCTTCTGCATAAAGGATTTGGCCATAAAAGAAGTCTGGAAACTATTGCTCTAAAGAAAGGTTGTCCGCAGTCTTTTCTAGCACTGACATTACAGGATTCTAGGCAGAGGTACAAGAAAAAAAAAAAATGGATGTTGGGAAAGACGTAAGCACAAGAAAAAGAAATTTCTGCTCCAAATAAATCCACGGCCAATCTCTCTTAATCTCTGAAAGTTTAAACACTTAAAATCTACTTAAAAAAACAAAACAAAACCCTGCAGCTCTCAGCAAATACAGACTACTTTAAATTATTCAGGTTTGTTACACCCACAAATCACCTATACAGTACATTCTAAATAAAAAGCTAATAACTCTCTCTGCAAGAAGTATCCCTTTCAGGGGCCATGCATAAGGCATTAACCTGCACTGGGAGAAAATAATACCAGTGATTTCCAAATTACACTCATTTTAGGAAATAACTTAAATAAATGAATTTGGCCAAATGCAGCCTGCTTATTTCTTCTGCATTGAAATGCAGGGGTAATATTTTTCTGCCAGCAAGTATTGGAAACAAAATCACTTATAGCCGTACTTAAAGTAATGTTTTGGAAACCTTCATAAAATTAGTCTAGTTACATTTCCAAAGCCTTTCACTTTTTACAGTGCTTAGGAGAGTTGGGGAGGAGCTGAGGTAGGGAGAATGGGAGAAAGAGGGACCCAAGGGCTATGGGCTCAGGGCTCCACCTTCAGAGATCATAGGGGTCATCCAAGACAGCTCCTCATCAAATGCTTGTCTGTGCGGACAACATTCCTGCCAGGTGCTCATCCGGCCTCTAGAACACCCCCCCAGGCATGGTCAAGAGTCTAATCCCTTTTCTGACAGATCTAGTTATTAGAAAATGCTTGGCGTCGGGCAGACACTCCATGCTTGTGAATTAATACAAATATTCCACCCTCTGTTTGTCACCCATTGGTCTGGTCAGCCCTCTGAGGGGGTGCACAGGACAACATTTCTTCAAGGGTGACCCACAAGGGTCCTTTCTCGAGAGATGGTGGGCATGTTGACAGGAGGGGCTGAGGTGTTAGGGACACACTCTTTCTCCCTTCTACCTTGGATGGGACTGAATGACAGGGTTAATTCAGCCTATTCGCTTAGGTTGGAAAAGCAGAAGCCAAATGAAGCATCTGAGATGGAATAAGACAGGGAGGGGGAGGGATGAGGGCGTGGGCTGTGGCACAGGAAGCCCGAGTGCCAGTCCTGGCTGGGACCTCCCTAAAAGATTGACAGGGAACAGTTCCCTCAGTCTGTCCAAGCCTCCACTTCCTCATTTTATTTAAAAATTTCAAAACATTAAGGGGTACAAATGTTTTTGTTACATGGGTACTTTGTATAATGCTTAAGTCAGAGCTTTTAGTGTGCCCGTCACCAGAATTGTGCTCATTATACCTGGTAGGTCCGTTTTTACCCCTCATCACCCGTCCACCTTCTCTCCTTCTTGGTTTCCAATGTCCTTTATATCTTTTCATGTCTGTGTGTGCCCACTGTTTAGCTCTCATTCATTAGTGAGTACATGTAGTGTTTGTTTTTCCATTCCTGAGATGCTTCACTTAGGATAATGGTCTCCAGCTCCATCCAAGTTGCTGCTAAAGACAACTCTTTTATGACTGAGTAGCACTCCATGGTATATATAGATCACATTTTGTTTATCCTCTCATGAATTGTTGGGTACTTAGTCCAGCAATCCCATTGCTGGGTATCTGCCCAAAGGAAAAGAAGTCACTTTATCAAAAAGACACCTGCACTCGAATGTTTATCATAGCACAATTCACAATTGCAAAGAAGTAGACTCAACCCAAGTGCCCATTTCTCATTTATAATGAGGATAACAATGTTCACTACTATTTTACACAGGACTAGGCTACATCCCTGCCTTTAAGGAGCTCACAGTCTAAAGAGTAAACAGGGCAGGATAATGTAGTAGAGAAAATGCTATAGTAAGGGTAGCGTGCGCTGTCTGTGTGTATGTGTGTGTGTGTGTGTGTGTGTGTGCGTGCGCACGTGCATATAGGAATACACAGGAGGATCAGCCTTAACCAGACTGGGGTGGAGGGTGGGTTGGAGATAACTCTTGGAGGAAAGATGAAGCAAGTGTTGTGATCTCTGTTGGGAGGATAAGAAGCCAAAGACACAGGCAGCGCCAAGATCATGGGAACTCTTGCATATTATGCTAAGAAGTTGGGTTTTATTCTTGGTGTTGGGAAGCCATGGAAAAGTTTGATTCAGAGATAAATTTCACTGATGTGTTGGAAAGCACTTGCCACACAGCAGACTCTAAGCAATGCTCATTTAAAAATTTTGAGTGAGGCTGGGTGCGGTGGCTTACGCCTGTAATCCTAGCACTCTGGGAGGCGGAGGCGGGTGGATTGTTTGAGCTCAGGAGTTTGAGACCAGCCTGAGCAAGAGTGAGACCCCGTCTCTACTAAAAACAGAAAGAAATTATCTGGACAACTAAAAATATATGCAAAAAAAATTAGCCAGGCATAGTGGCACATGCCTGTAGTCCCAGTTACTCCGGAGGCTGAGGCAGGAGGATTGCTTGAGCCCAGGAGTTTGAGGTTGCTGTGAGTTAGGCTGACACCACAGCACTCTAGCCTGGGCAACAGAGTGAGACTCCGTCTCAAAATAAAAATTTTTTTTGAGTGGAGGCCATTTTTATTTTTTTCCAGGAGAGACACTGTATTTCTTTGCTTTATGCATAAGAAGAAATTGATAAGAGAAACTTTATACTGTAAAAGGAACACTGAACCAGTGATTAGGAGAAATAGGTTAATCTACACGTTCCTACTTACTACCTGTGCGATCTTGGGAAACTCACTTAATATCTTTGATATTCAGTTTCATGAACTCCAAACTGAGATTAACAGTACCCACCCTGTCTGCTCAGAGTGCTGTAGAGGGTTCCTTGCTGTATCAATATTATGGGTTCATGTGTTTTTTAGAGCTCCCCAGAGGATGCTGGGAATCTAAGGTCATAGGACAGGGAATGAGTGTGCAGGCAGGGTTATGAGAACAGAGTTTTGGGAGGGGGCAGATACATCTCTTCCTTTACTTTCTCAACCTGCTCCTCCCGAGTGAGTGAACTGTATGCTATGTGCATCTTGAGATGGCTGAGCAGAGTGGCTGAGGATGGAAATAGCCCTGCTGATTTACGAGCAGGAGGCAGATTTGCTTTAATATCGCAACACAAGAAAGTCAGGTCTCTTAAATAATATGGCTTGCAGATTTACGGCTGTGCTGCGTACTGCCTCGGTGCTGTCTCTGACCATGGACAGAGCTTTAATCTGGAAAGGCTGTAGTCAGCAACTTCTGAGACACTGGGAAATAGATCCAGTGGCAGCAGCCAGTCTACTGGGTCAGCTGTTTTCAGTGGGGGCCCTGCTCCCACCCACCTCTTTGTTATATGTTGTCAGGACTCTGGGGACCTTCTCAGCAGGGGGCTGGTTTGGGTCCTGTGGAGCCGGTTGCATAGCAGAGAGAAAGGGCTGGTGCTTATACGGTGCTATTTGGGAGATACCAGGAAGCTCCAATACTACCTTTTGCACGTCCATTATTAGTGTTATGCCACTGGGGTAAAAATTGCTCTCTCCTAGGGTTTTTTTAAAAAATGCAAATCTGGAAGGAGGGACACTATAAGTCACTGGTTCCTTAGTAATAGTAATGTATCTATTCCACAAATATTTAGATAGCACATATTATAACCCAGGAACTATTCTAAGTGCTTCACAGTTACTCTCTACTTTAATTTTCCTAACAACCCTTTGGGGTAAGGCTATTATTATCTCCATCTTCCAGATGAGGAAGTTGAGGTGTAAGCAACTTCTCCAAGGTCACAGAGCCAGTGAGAAACGCAGACAGAATTTGGACCTGACAGTCTGGCTCCACTGTCTGTGTTCACCATCAGTATGCCGTAATAATAATCCAACACCAGTGACAACAGCAGTGGACATTTAGTGAGTGCTGCACACAAGGCATTGTGTTAAGTGCTTTTGTGCATCCTGTTTCATCCTAACCATGCTCCTGTGAAGTAGTTGCTATTCTCATCATCTTCATATCATAGATGAGAAAGCTGAGGCTTACAGGAGTCTATAACTTGCCAAAGATCATGTAGGTAGCAAGCAGCATAGCTGGGATTTGAGCTCAAGCAATGTGACTTGAGCTTGTTTTGCTAAATGTGAATGTGGTGATTGAATCTCTTTTCTTGTAGTTTTTGGAAAGGAAGTGATAAAAAGAGAGAGAAACCTTTAAGGGTAAAGGTGGAAATGTTGGATTCTGGGGATACGGAGACACACAAGCATCAGTCCCTGCCAACAAAGAACTCATGGTCCAGTGGGGAGAAAACAAATCCACAATTACAGCACAGTGGATGAAGTGGTGTTATAGTTGTGAGCATGCAGCATTACTGGGTGTGTACGTGTGTGTGCATGTGTGTGTGTCGGGGGTGAGGAAGGTCCAGGGAGATTGAGAAAGGTTTGGCCTTGACACAAGCTGATGATTGAATGTTGGGGCAGTGGGTGAAGAAGGAGAAGGGATCAGTGTTTTGTACAGAGTAAATAGCAAATGTGAAGGTCCTCAAGTTTGGAACAGCGTGGCTAGTTTGGGTAACTGTTAGCAACCTGGCATGGCTGGGGTAGGGAGACATAGGAGGGTGTGATGGCTAGAGCTGGAGGGGAAAATGGAGAGGAGGATGGGCCTTGTGCCCTGAGCTAAGGAATCAGATTTATTTTGTAGGTGATGGAAAGCTAATAGAAGATTTTAAGCAGTGGCATGCTCAAGTCACCTTTTGATATTGCTGACTCAGGCTGTCCACAACTTGCTGAGATATGCAACTCGTGCTCAAACCCTCTGCTCTCCCCAAATGCCCCATGTTATTGTTCCTCATCTGCTCCAGATAAACTGCAATCCATCCAGTAGACTGGATGTCCTGGAGGTGGGTCAGACTCCCTGCCCCTTCACAGTCCTTCCCCCACCCTGGTGGCCCTGGTGGACTCTGCTTCTGTGGCCCACACCACTACTTCTGGGCTGTCTGAGAGATAGCAAGGAAGCACATGGGGCTGGGGAAGAAGAGTTAAGAGGGCTCAAGGTCAAGGCCTTACACTGACTCACAATGCCCTTATGGCCTTATGGTGTGTGTGTTCTTTGTCACCTTTGCAAAATGCATACCCACCATAAGGGCTTTGTGGGTCAGAGTAAGGATTTGACCTTGTGCTTTTATTGAGATAGAGAACCACTAGAGGGTTTAAGCACAGACATGACATGATTTGATTTACATTTTAATAGGATCATTCCAGCTGCAATGTTGAGTAAAAACTGTAGAGTGGCAAGAATGAAAGCAGGAGACTAGATAGGAGGCTGTTGCCTATTCCAGATGAGAGATGAGGGCAGCTTGGATGAGGACGGAAGCAGTGGAAATGGATGGATTCTGGGTATGTTTAGGAGGTAGAGATAGGATTTCCTGCTGTGTTGGATGTGGACTGTGACAAAAGAGAAGAGCCAAGGGTGACTCCCAGGCATATGGCCCGTGCAAGTGAAATGATGGGGTTGCCACTGCCTGTGATGGGCAAGACACCTGAGTTTACAACCATTCCGTGTCCCTGACAGATTTTGCATGAGTGTGACATGACCAAGAGACCAAAGGAGAGGCCCAGGAGACTACAGGAGACTCTCAGGGAGTGGTCTCATGGTCTTGGGGCTGCCACTGCAGGGTCTAAGGTTTAGAATTTCATTATGGGAAATGTTCATTTCTGGAAGTACAGGTAACTTAGTCACTTCAGTCTTCTGGAAGTACAAGTAACTTAGTCACACCACCACCACCTGTGTGTGGTGTTCGCAGCCCCATTGCATCTTGCACAAGGTGTTCCCTTATTTTGCTTATTGCTAAGTGACAGGATTTATGGTGGCCTCTTGTGTCAGGCCTAAATCAGGCTCTGTGATGTCGATGTTTGCTAAGCAGAAACTCTGGTGCAGGGACTCAGAAATGAATGAGTCTTCCCACGAGCCTGGTACATTTAATAACAGCCAGGTTATCCCCAAGTGATTTCCATGGGAGTGGACCAAAAATTGCCTATCAGTCCAAATGAAGTATGCCACAATTTCTTCTGCTTTCCAGTTACTTTTTAATTTCCACACCACCTGCTCCTGGCTCCACCAGGGCAGACTCTGCCAGCACTATTATTAAGGACTTTATCTTTCTGTCATGTGTAACTCATCATATCATGGTCCCGTCGCTGCTCAGTGGTTAAAAGAAGGGTTTGCCAGTGTAGCATATCTCTGGCCTGAAAGACGTAAAATGTGCTGCCTCTCTTATATCCGGACTTTGGACCCACTGGCAAAGCATGCCACATCATTGCTTTGTGTGTGTGTGTTATGCTTGGCATCAGGGTAAATTCCACTCAGGCAGAGTATGGGGAAACAGCAGGGGCTTTGGTGTTAGAAAGAACTGGGCTCAAATCCTAGTTCTTTTACTTACTAAGCTGGTGACTTTAGGTAAGTTAATTATGTCAATTATGAGCTTTGAGTTTTCCCAGTAGTAAAATGGGTATAATATATGCCTCATGGGATTGTTGTGAGAAATAAGAGGGTATATAGGAGGCAGGAAGAATGGCTTGGCACGTGGGGAGCTCATAATACCTTTCAGTTGCCTCTCCTGCCTCGTGCATGTGGTCTCACATGTTTCCTCATCTGTGAAATGGGGACACACTGAACATCACTAGAGGTCAGGTACTTTGGTGTCAGGGCACTTCGGTCTGAGTTCCAGTTCTGACTCTTGGAAGTTATGTGACCTTGGGAAATAACTTAATCTCATTGTACTCAGTTCTTTATCTAAAAACCACATAATAATAACACTGGCTTCAAAAGATTGTTGTAGAGATTAGGTGTGCTAGTTAATTCGTGGAAAGCACTGAGAATGTACTCTACAAATGTTAGCTGTCGTGATTCTCTAAGGTTCCCTTTCCACCAAGGACATACTTAAGTTATAGCTAATAAGCCCCATGTCAGCTTTGCAAAGTTAACTCAGAGACTTGATTTTATTTGACTCTCATAATCCTGAGAGGTAGGAAGAGAGGTTTTTATGTTTTTTTAGAGATAGGGTCTTGCTCTGTTGCCCAGGATGGAAGGCTGGAGTGCAGTGGTGTGATCACAGCTCACTGCAACCTTGAATGCCTGGGCTCAAGTGATCCTTTAAAAAAAAAAAAACACCAAAAAAATAAAACAAAAAAACCTACTATCCAACATATGGGAAACAGATACAGAGCAAGGAGATAAATTGCTCAGGATCACAAACTAAGTGGCAAAGCCCAAGTTAGAACCTGTCTCCTCAGTTCCCATTCCTGAATCTTCCCCACTGTGTGATACTGTCTCCCATCACCAGCTGGGTGGGGGCTGTGGGCCAAGCCCTCGGAGCAGTGTGGAAGCTGGCGGCCCATGTAACTCTGGAATCCATGACCCCACCCTCATCTGGGAGAGTGGCATCACTGTGCCATTATTGAACGTCTGCCTTGTGTCAGGTGCTTCACGTATATTATCTCTTTAAATAACCCCACATTTGTCCAGATTGGGCTCCAACATTCCTGTTTTATAGATGAGGAAGCCAAGATCCTAGGGGAGTTCGTTTTCAGCTCAAGTTCAAGCAGTTGATGAGTAGTGGCTCTGGTATTATGCATATTAACACACATAATCTTTATAACAACTGTATGAGATAGTTACTATTAAAATCTCCATTATGTAGATGAGGAGGTTGAGGTGCAGAGAGGTTAAGTAACTTGCCTAAGGACACACAGCAAGTAAGGGATGGAAGAGAGACTCAAACCTACAATCCATGTTCTTAATCACTTTCTACTATGGTATTAGTTTTATAAACTTTGTTTGAGGTCTCAACTTATTCTGGGCTGAGACACTCTCAGATTCCAAGATCTCTGGGCAGGGCCTAGACTTGTCAAAGCCATAATAGTACTGTATGTTTGAGTAATACTATCAATGGAAACAACAAACAGAAAAATCCCAAGGTAACGCTCTAAATTCTCTCTTCCAAGACTTCCTTGATCCCTTCATTCAGAATTATCTCTTATTCCTCATTCATACTTTGCATGACAATTCATTCCAACAAATATTTTTATGCCAGACACAGTAATAGGTTCTGGGATGTAAAGATGATTATGACAAATTTCCCTGTAGCACTTACAGTAGTTTGGCTTGTATTAGTTATTGACATGTTTCTTTGTCTCTTCCCTAACATGGTAACCACACTCAAATAGCCTCCATTCTAGTTGGGAAGCTGAGGAAGCAGGACAGGCAGACATACTTCTGTCTGCAACAGAATTCTAAAGTGCAGAATTTCAGGCAGAGGACATTTGTTGTCGTTGTTCGTACCAGCTAAGCTAAATGCACTTACAGCTGAAAGACATGGCCCTGCCAAGGATTTACTATGTAATCTGTTTCCTTGTCTATACCATAAAGACACCAATACCACCTACCCTTTTGGAATAAGGATGAAATGAAACTGTATATGGAATAACACTATAAAGTGCTGTGACTATGTAAGATATGTGTTAACTTGCAGTGCTTGGCGTTGAAAGCAAAAATGCTTGTAATTTCAAACCTAGGACCATTTGATTCCTTCCCTTTCTGTTATTGGTGCTGACAGCTGGTATGTATTTGTGGCAGATTCTCGTGGGTATGAGCCAGTTTGGTTATGGAGACAGGTGTCTTTCCTTTCCCACCAAAACTCCCTTGCCCTGTAGCTTGCCCTGACATCTTGGACACCTGTCCCAAATATGTCCCCTGGAAGAGCCAGATGTGCAGGGCCTGCCCTAAGCCCTGACTAAACTGGGCAGAGCCAATAGAACAACAAAACTGAGACCAAATATGGTGCAGTCTGTTCTAGAGAGCACAGAGCTGGGCACACAGACTGACAAAATCAAGCACTTCATCCAACCTTGGTGCAAGATTTTCCAGAAGGCTGGCTGTCAAAGTCAGGTGGCCTTAATAGTCAATTCAGCGTCTAAACGGTCTCATCCACGAGAGCTCCAGTCAGATGGGAATCAAGTTTTCCCTTCATTTCAGTTTGGCAAATACTGAGTGTGCGCTTCATGCCAGGCCCTCTTCTAGCAACTGGAGCACAACAAAGAAAACAGTCTAAAATCCTTGTCCTTCTGGGGCATACGTTCCAGTCGGGGGAGATGGACAACAAATTTACCAAATCAGTTAGGTGGCCATGATGCAATTTTGAGTAGAGTAGTCGGGGAAAGTGAGGCCTGAGCAAAGAGTAGAGGGGATGAGTGAAGCAGCCACGTGTGTGACAGAGCGAAGGGCGTTCCAGGCCACGGCAGGGGTGTGCTCTGCAGGTGTGAGGAGCAGCGCAGAGACTGGCGTGGCTGCAGGAGTGAGGGCGAGCGGGAGAGCATGCAGAGATGAGGTCAGGGAGGGAATGGCCATCAGGTCCTGCACGGACTTGTAGGTGATCCTGGGATTCAGGCTTTGACCCACATGAAGTGGGGATCTAGGGGATGGTTTTGATCAGAAGGGTCACATGACATAGAAAAGGATCATGACTGGATGCTGGATAGAGACTGGATTATGGAGGAGGGGCTACTCATGGAAAGAAGGACTCATTTGAGGACTATTCCAACAATTCAGGTGAAAGATGATGCTGCATTGGACCCAGACAGGGGCAGTGGAGCCGGTGAGAAGTTCCACACGTTTGGAATTGAGAGCCAACAAGACTTTCTCAAAATTATTGTTGATTGATTAAATGGAATCACCATTCTTTAGAATATTGTCTCTTTGTATGACTTTTTTTTTGAGACAGAGTCTCACTCTATCACCCCAGGTAGAGTGCAGTGGCATCATCATAGCTCACAGCAACCTTAAACCCCTGGGCTCAAGCAATCCTCCAGCCTCAGCCTCCCGAGTAGCTGGGACTGCCCAGCTAAGTTTTTCTATGTTTAGCAGGGATGGGGTCTCATTCTCACTCAGACCCATTTTATGACTTCTCTTAAATTTCAGAATATTAGGGGGCTACAAACATTTAGGTTCCATATATTGCCTTTGCACTTTTTAAATGTTTCAGCATATGATCTCCTATGATCTTTATGACAATCTTGCAGTATAGGACAGGCTGGCAGCCCCATTCCTGGCACAGAGAGGTTAAATGGTTCTCCCAGGGCCACACAGCATGATAATTGGCTGAATTGGAACACTCAGCACCTCAGTCCCTCGACTCCTTTTCTCGTCTTTCTCTTTTTTTCTACTAGCTGCCTTTGGCTTTGAGCAATATTTTTAGATCTTACTGTCTATTTTCTGAGCTCCCGGTGGGCCATCACCATCTTTAATGACTTCACTCAAAATGCAGCAGTGCACCAAGGACAAGTGGGAAAATCCACAGCACTGGAAAGACTTTCTGGCTCCCAGGCCCTGAACCCCTTCTCCGACTGTCCCCTCCCCCTCCAGTTCCCTCCTCCTTCCAACACCATGAGTCTGGACTGAATTCAATTATTCCTCGCACTCTCATTACAGTCTGACCAAGATTTATGAGTTGATAATTGTCTGAAAGTAAGACCACAAAGTATCATTTGTGTTTGGCGCTAACCTTCCTGGTGACCTTTAGGATTAAAGGCAAAATGAAAAGTGTGATTTCTGCAGAGCCAAACAGGGTAACGTGATCCAACCTGGCTAATAATCCAAAGCCTCGGATTTCCCTCGCGGAGGACATATTAAAGCTGGGCACAAAGGCGGACAGCTAATCCTGCAGGTTCATTTCACAAATTAATTTTTTTAAGGCGTCACAGCCTCCCTCTCTCGCTTTAGGGTGCATTCTGAGTGACGTTTTCTAAACAGGATGATGACAACAGCTCACACCTCTGAGGCCTTTATTGGATTATTTTTACAGGCCATTTAAAAACACTTTTTTGAGAAGTCCTAATTGAAAACAGACCTCTCCCCTCGTCTGAGTTAGTGAACAGAGCAGCACCGGGGGTGAGAGGAAAATGAATTCATGGAAACTTTCCCAGATCGGTGGGCGAGACTTGACACTCGCTTCTCTGAAGCACTGTGTCCACAATCAGGGCCCTTCCTGATAGCTCTTCCTCACGTGCACCAGCTATTCAAAGACAAAACTGCAAAGAAAACAGTTCAGATTCAATAGAAGACTTTCAGCCAGCCTGAAACATTTGTGAGGCATTTGTGGTTCCCTATTGGGAATGTGTAATACTGTGTCATTCTGAGTTAGAAGGCCACTTCCTAAGGGAAGAGGGGCTGTTGGCCTATGTCCCATGCAGTGAATCATAAAATGAGGAGGCCTAATAAATATGAAACTGTGATAATGCCTTCCCTCTGCTTAGGAAGCCTCTGTTTTCAGTTCAGTACAGATCCATTGTACCAGGCATTATGCTAAGTTCTCTGAAGAAATTTCTGTAAAACCTCAAGGAGCTCACAGGCTAGAATATTCCCTTTTGGGCAAGCAAAGACCCAGGGCTCCGCTCAGGCTGGGCTACCGGGGCTGGACCTGGGGCTGGGGCTGGGCACAGGTTGAGCCGACTTGCAGTCACCGGCCTTGGAGAAAGGAGAACCAAAGCCACTGTGTTTGGAGCAAGGGGACTCAGGAAGCAAGGACAGCTCTTAGTGTCAATTCCAGGGGGTTAGGTGAGAGAAAAGAGTAAAAACAGCAGCTTCAAGAGGGCAGGGACTATATTCATATTTGCCACCAGTGTTTTCAACAGTGTGTCTGGTTCTGCAAAAGGTAAGATCGACCTTGGCTTAACCATCCTCTTCCTCCCTGCACAGGCAATGTGTGGTGATATCTCTTAATGCCTATATTAGTTTGTACCGACTATTTGAGCACTATCTGGGAAACATGTATTTATTCCACTTTGAAGTGCTTCTTCATGTATTGTTTGCTTTCTGCATAGTATTCTAAACTAGCCCAACATGCACGTGCACCTGTATCGCATAGTAGGTACAACCAAAGGCTCCCGTGGAGTTAGGCTGTCTGTTGTATCTGTAAAATGGAGCTATCAGTAGTGAGATAATTAGCATGCAAAGCAATTGCAACTGTATCTAGTCTATGTTAAGTGCTCACTAAACTAGAGCAATTATCATGATTATTCACTAATAAATGTGAGCAGGGTAGGTCTCACAGATATCTGTGGCATATTCTAGAACCCTCTCCCTTGTTTCTGACCTATTCTGTTTCTGACCAAGACTTGGCCCCAACTCAATTCTGCTCTGCGCCTTCTTGTGGAGTCTGTGTTAGGACTTTCTCTCCTATGTGTCTGGCTTTCACCTCCCTGTAAATATTGGGCTTGGCCCAACCCTCTATCTCTTAGCACTCCAGACGGCTTCAGGTAAACTGTCAGCTCACATTTAGCCTCTAGATTCGCCACCTTGAATGCCCACTCTGGCCCTGGGCCACTGGTCAGCGCTCTGTCCTAGTGAGGTCCACCCTACAGCACACTGCAACTGCCCGTGAGAGCCAATTGTTAAAAGTTGCAGAAATTTCATTAGCTGGTTGATAAACACAGTAACTACTAAAAATTAAATCAACTTGAATTTAAATAAAGTATATCTAAAACAGAGTTAATAAACATACAAGATCATTGCTTCCAAATTATTTTACTACATCTTACCATAATATACTCCTGAGGTTATTTCACCCATTGCAGCTGTACGGTAGGAGTGCTATGTCGTAGTGTGCTACTGGGCCTCCCTTCCCAACTCTCTGTTCTGTGAGGTCCTGTTGGCAGCTTGAAACTGACCAGGTGGGGAGCATTTGCAGCACAGAAATTGGTAAGAGCTATAAGTTGGGGCTTCCTTTCCCCTGGAGAACTGGTTGTGAAACACTGACCAGCACACCACCGGGTTCAGCTCTCCCAGTGTGGCACGTCAAGGCTTCTACAAACATGCTTGCAATTGCCAGCATGTCACTGGACTGTGACCAGGTAGAGGGTGGAGACCAACATCTATTCATCTTTGGTCCAAATTCTTCCATTCCACCATGTTGCCCTGCCCCAACCTTATTTATAGAAGGAAAATTTGAATATGGGTTTATGAAAAGGTGGCCTCTGATGACATCTGTCAACCTTTCCTGGCCCTTTCTTGTGATCTCACAGGGTGACAGGTGGAGGAAGGTGAATGGCAGCAAGGGCTGTCATCCCATGCTCAACACTAACTGGAGGGGGCTGGTTTGGGGCTGGGGTGCAGTTCCATGGGACATTTAGTGACGAATCTTCTACACCAACATATCTTGTGCCAGGCACTATCAGGAATAATTATCTTTTCAAAATGAAGTGGGCATTTGTGTGTGTGTGTGTGTGTGTGTGTGTGTGTGTGAAGCTGTGTACATTGTTGGGCTGTAGGAGGGAGAAGATGAAGAAGAGAGTGGCTGTTTACATATTACTTAAGGATGCTAAACATGTCTCAATAGAGTTTTTGGTAATCAGACTACTGATACAAATGTTTTTATTCAGGGCTTTGCCTGATGCCTGTACTGGAATGCCTAAATAGTGCACACCAGCTCCTTGTAACTGGAAATTGTGGAGGAGCTTAAATAGCCCTGGGCTTGGTACATTCATAAATTGCATAATGATAACTAGTTAACACTTTTCAAAGGGTCCAAGGAAACAGCCAGTATGACCCTTCACATTTAAAACTCAGCTTCACACATTTTATAATTAAACCGCCTTTCAAGTGACTTATGACCTGGGACTTTTCTTTTTTCCTAATAGACTGCCTTGGCACCTTTGAGGTCTTGGCTGCTAACCTGGGTGTCCTGAGTTCTGGAGCATAAAAAGCCGTTGCTTGAGCTTATGCAAAAGCCCACTTTCAAATGGGAGATCCCGGCTGCCACATTCCTCAGTAACCGGAGCTGCGGTGAGGCACATCTCTGTTAGGAATGTCACAGGCTAAAGTTTGTGACTCTGGGCACATTAAAACACCGGCAGAGATGAAATTGCTCTTCAGTTGAAAAGTTGTCTTCTAACACGCAGTTTGGGACGACTGGGATCTGCAGGGCAATCGATCTGAATTTGTTTTAAAAATTGCCTCAAGCATGCTGGTGGCTTTATTTCTAAAATAGTCAATTTAATCATGTAGCTACAGACTGTGGGCACATGTCATATGTCTGTAGGTTTCCTTGCTGAGGCAGAGCCAGGCACTAAAATACCTTAATGAAAACTAATGCATGTTTATTATTATTTCTATTTAAAATGATAATAATGCTAACAAACATTTCTTAGAGTGTTGCTATAAGCCAGGTATACCCTAAGAATTAAATATGTACAATAGCCTTTGGTCCCATATGGGCTGGATGTGATTATCATTCCCATTTTTACCAGGGAGGGAAACTGAGGCTTAAGGAGGTTAAGTAACTTGCCTAAGATCACACAGCTACTAAGTAGCTAAGGCAGACTTTGAAGCCAGAGCGAGGCAGGGTAGAGAGGGAAGAGTGCATTTGGAAGGGGAAGGAGAAGACACCCAGCACAGGGTACATTGCCTACAAGAAAGGCAGAGACTGTTTTCAGGAAACTTTTGTTTCGGTTCTATGTATATACCTTTGTATATGCTTGGTTACCAGGTAGAATATATTTCTTACCGTAGGAAGTGGGTACAAAAAAAGAATTTGAAGAACATTTAAAAGGCAACAGGTACTTAACAGGGTTGAGGATGGGGGTGAGGGGTGCTTAAGCAGGAAAGTGACCAGGTGACTAGATCAGACCTGCCATTTGGGGTGATCAACAGGCTGCTTTGTGTACCTGGGTTGAAGAGAGGTATGGGATGGAACCAAGGCCAGGGGAATGACTTAGGAATGGCTGCCATTGTTCATGGTGGCTGATTTCTTCCTGGTCGTGGAGAGATTGTCCGTCATGCATTTTTAAAATCTGGCCTGTTCTGTTACTGAGAGGCATGATGGCATGAGGAGTGGGAACATGAACTCTGGCTACATGGTCCTGAGCAAAGTCTCTAACTTCTGTCTCAGTTTCCTCATCTGCACAAAGGGGATGGTAATAGTACCTGCCCGTGGGTTTGTTGTGAGGATTAATTGAGTCTGAACATTCAAGCTCCTAGACCAGGGCGCAATACATGCTACCTAATATAAATCTGAGATCGACAAGAATATGGCAGTGTTACAATTATGGACTCATCTGTTCGTTGTCCATTCCAAAGCTGTGGATTGAGTGCCCACAGTGTGCCTGGAGCTTTGCCAGGCCTGGGGATATGGGCCAGTGAAGGGGACAAAGGGTGACACTATGGAAATAATAAAAATAAAATCATTATGGGGACTGCTGATACTTGCTTAGAATGACTAGACTGTTAGCTCCTTGAGGACATGGATTTTTTTGTTTGTTGTTTTTGTTCACTGCTGTATTTTTAGCAATTAGAGCAGTGCCTGACACGTGGTAAATATTTATTGTTAGATAAATACGCTGGCCACTATTCTAAACAGATTTATATGTAACAAATCACCTAATTTCACAACTGTATAGGTACAGACTGTTCAGATCCCTGTTTTAGAAATGAGATAGGTGAACTTAAAGTCACTTATTTAGTAAAAGGCGAACCACACCAGCCCGTTTTGTTCCTGCTCTTAACTACTTTGCCATGCAAAAGAGATGGTGCGTTAAAGACCCGAAAATATTCCCATAGCATCCTGTTTAGAGCACAGGTGATGCACAGAGGGGTCTCCAATGTGTCTCACCATGTTTGGATCTGAGCTACAGTGATGGGAGATGTTTGGTTTCCAGTCTAGGTCGCCTGTCTTCCAGACAAAGTAAACCTCTTGGGGCCATCTTTTTGTGCACATCACCTTTTCAAAGCACTCCAGTCAATCCAACAATTTTTGGGGACTTTACCATGTACCTCCCACTGTGTTAGGAGCTGTGGGGAGGATGAGAAAGTGAGATTGAGTTTGTGCTTTCAGATTCCATAGAATCCATGTAAGGGGAAAGGATCCACACACCAGGGAAGGCCACTAAAGACAGCAGGGGTTTCGATGGCTTTAGGAGCTCTGAGGTGGGGAGGCCATCGCCATCTGGGTGGCAGGTGAAAGCCTGAGATGGGAACTTGCAATCACACATCGCTCAGAGGGCTGACAGAGCCATGAGACCCCCTCTCTAAACAACCCCATGCAGTGGTGGCCACTGGCTCTATGTTCGAGGGTTTCCATACCATCCCTGGACAGCTTTGCTTCCTTGAAAGTTCTTTCCTACCACCTGAGGTCTGCCTTCTTTTGGCAGGTGTTGGCTAGCGGAAGGTGAAGAATTGGATGAGTAGGTGGGAGCCTCAAAGGAGGGAGAAGGCTCGAGGAACAGCAGCATGTGCTATGTGGCAGGGAACACTCGATGGAGGAGTGGATTTCCCGGATAGCAGTAACTGTGAGCTAATGTCTGCACTAAGCCATGTGCCTTTGAAAAAGAACTATTAAGGATGTTTTGCCTTCTTATTACACACACTAATTTCCCCACCAAAATAACAAGTCCTGAAGGCTTGCATCTGCTGGGAAACTGTATCCTCTGGGACCGTTTTCTACATGTAAGTTCATTGGGAGTTTGCCCCGGGCTGGGGAATCCTGCCTCTCCTTGATTCCGTGTTTCCCTGAACAAAGGCTGTGTTGGGTCCTTTGTAAGTTTGAGAAGCTCCTTGGTGGATCTGTCCCCAGCTCCGCACTACACTGGGTGGGGACTCACCAGAGACGTCTTCTCCTCTTGTGAACCCTGGGAAGCCCCAATCGTGCCGAGAACAAGCTCTGGGCACCTTGTTTTGGGTCGTGGAGCTGACCCACCAGTCACCGGGCCGGGGACTGATGCAGGGCCTGTGTGCTGGGCTATGTGATCTTGGGGTGTTTTCAAGGGAAAATTTTGGTCATAAAGCAAAGCCTAGCCAGGTTTGAGATAAGTGTGAAAAACACATTACAAAAGGAAACAGACCCGAAGTTTCCTGACAAGGGAAACGCTTAACCCCATGTTTAAGGAGTGTGAGAAGCACACGGCAGAAAACACGCATCCCTGTGTGTGCACATGTCCCCGCTGGAAAGCGTGGCCGAGTGCGTGTGTGACAGAAAGCGTGTGAGCATGTGGTGTGGGTGTGCACATGGGCTGGGGAGGAGGGAGAGAGAGAGAGAGAGAGAGAGAGGGAGAGAGAACAAACGCGCCTGGGGAAGGCAGGGATATTAATCATGCTAAAAGCAATCTGGCCTCACGGGATTTATAAGGATCCAACTAAAATCAATGGGAAGTTTTATGAGACAATTTTCTTCTCGCTGGCTTTGGGGATTGTTTGAACTCTTGTGGAGCTTGGGGCGGTGCTGGCTCCAGGCTCCTCCAATTGTCACACCTGCGCATGAGACAATGTGCGTTTTCCACGTTAGCACCTCTGAGCTGTCTCATCTCCAAGGGCTGCCATCCAGGGGGCCTCGGTCTCCCGAGCCACTGGCTCTCTAGCTCGGCTCCAGCTCCTGGCTAGAGGTCAGGAGGTCTGCGAGGAGGGGGAGGTTGCAGGGGGTGGTCAGGATGCTTTGTCTGCGGCGTCTAGATAAATGTGAGAGGCCTGCAAAATGCACACAGGCCTGGGGGCCTCAGATAGCTTCAGTGGTTCCTCGTTAGTGCCACGGTACAGTCCAGAGTCCTTGGCGTGGCTGCTTCCGACTCACTGTTCCCGTTCTTCTTCCCACCCAGGCAGTCCTTCACTCCAGCGACAGCAACGCCAGGGGCCGCTCCTAGGACAGGCCGTGTGGCCGTGATCCTGTACTGCTCGTGATGTTGTCCCTCCACCTGGAGGGTCTCCTCCTCCCCATTTCTCAGCCTGATGTGGGTCTTCTAATTTAAACAGGAATAATTTTGAACAACTTCAAACTTCCATCCAGAAAAGTACAGAAAACATTTACCGGAAACCCACATAGCCATCACTCCGCTTTAGGAGATGTTGATATTTGCTAAGGCCATTTTCCCTTTCCCTTCCCCAGAGGTAAGTACCACGGTGAAGTCAGTACGTAACCACTCCCAATACACTTTTACTGTATTTTAATATGTCCACAACTAATTATGTGACATTGTTTATGTGCTTTTATATTTTGCATAATGGTATTAATCTGCCCATGTCCTTTGGGGAGCCGTTGGGCAATACCTGGTAAGGAACACACACACCAGGGGTTCCACTTGGGGCTGTCCATGCTAGAGGAAGATCTCACATGTGTCTGAAGCGTGTACACGGATAGTCAATCTACCAGTGCAAAAGTGGTAATGACTTAATTGTCCCTTAGTAGGCAAAAAAAAATACACTATGGTTTAATACAATAAAATACTATATGGTAGTTAAAATAAATAAGCCCTACATACATTGTAAATATAATGCTATGTAAAAAAAGCAACAAATTGCTCATTTTTATGCCTAAGTTAAAAATGTAATCCTTCTCTTTAATGAAGCATTCTGTGAAAAATCCTATTCAAATGAAATTAACTGCTCTTCCTCTCCCATGGAACTTTGTAACTTTGTTTGTTTAAGGATTACTTCTTGCCCTTCACTCTCTATCACACATACACTAAGAGCGTCTTAAGTGCAGAAGCTGAGTCTTAGTCACCTGTGTATCCCCACATCCTAGCCTGAGAGCTTGCTTATAGTTGGTACTCAGTAAATAGCTGTGCAGAGAGAAAAATGCATATCTATGGGTTTTAAAATATTCCTGTGTCTCATGTCATGAGATTTTTATTATATCCATGTCTCTGATGAGGACACTGACTGCAGGTTGAATTGCCCTTGGTCGCTGAGGGCAGTGAGGAGTGAGAATCCCGATGACCTGCCTTTTGGCCATTGAGGGCAGTTGGAGGATGAGGAACCAGATGACCTGTCGCTTGCTCCATCTCTCTTGCACTGCACTGTCTTGCATTAGATTTCAAGAAACTGGGATGGTTTGAATTTTATGTCACTGACCTGGTATATTTGGAAGAGATGGTGGAAGACTTTCCAGGAATCAGGAGAGCAACATGTGAAGAACCTTAGAGACTGAGAGAGAAAACTAAGGCCCTGAGAGGGAGAGTGCTTTCATTTCAACTCAGCATAATTGAATAAATATATCTGAGTATGCTTCATGTGCCAGGCCGTTGCCCAAGCTCAACCAGGTAGAGCAAATGGAGAAATCGCTGGAAGAGCGCCTAGCAGAGCACCTGGAACAGAGTGGGTTTCAATAAGTGTCGATTCCCTTTTCTTCGTTAAGGGGAGAGTCAGAACTAGAACTCAGATCTCCAGATTCCAAGTCCAGCATCCTTTCAACCCTGTCATGGTCATCGCGAGGTACAACCAGGAAAATGAATGAATAGGAAGACCATGTCTGTAATACTCTTGCTGGTTAAAAAAAGAGTATCATGGATTTTATGACAGCTCTTTTGGTGTGTCACATCAGCCCCCTGTCTGATTTTATGCTCACATGACCATTACTCTCTATTAGCATACTAATAAATGTTTATGAGATTATGCTGTATAAACTATAAACTTTTACATATTATTAATTAACCTCATACATTGGATTGGGAGCTCCTGAGCATTTACTGACTTGTAAAACAGGATAGTGGCATGCAGGGAGCCGTGTCTGCAAAACCGCTCTTATCTTCTCTATCTGGAGGAAGGGATGCAGTTTCATTGGTACGACTCCTAAGTGCATGCCACAGCCACAGACAGCGTTGTACTTGAAAGCAGAAGACCCGGTCCTGCTCTTCCCAGCTGTGTGACCTTGGGGAAATTCTGTAACCTCCCAAAGGCTCAGTTTCTTTGCTTGTAAAATGGGCATAATAGGACCTACCTGTGGGGTCCTTGGCCCATGACAGGTACCTGATAAACATAAGCTGAATGAAATTGAACCAATACAGGACAATGAGTAGAAATGAGAGGGAGTCAGAGCTCAATTTGTTAATGACGAAGAGACCAATGACGGAGATTTCCAAGAGTGGACAGCCTGGTCCCAAAGTGGTAAGCAACGTGTTCTCACTGGGTGTGCAAGGAAACAGGAGATTTCTGCATGGAAGGGGAGGGTTTCCTTTATTCCTATGATCTAAGGATTCTATGACTCTGGTTTTCAAGGCCAGAGAGAAGGCAAGAGGGGAGCGGTGCCTCAGGAGTCTTAGATTCTGGTTTTAACTGAGTTGCTGACTAGTTTCACAACTGAGTTTGGACTATATACACTGCAATGCTCTCTCTGCTCTTTTATCTATAAAATAGCTACATACATTTGGTGTGGTGATTAGAAGAGAGAATGGCTAAGAAAGTACTTTCAATAACGCAAGGTTGATCTTCAGAAAAATATTAAGTTTAGCAATTAAGTCCATTTCACCATCTTTGGTGTTTATAGCTGAACATCCCTGTATTTAGGTTCTGCAGTGCTGCAAAGACATCATGAGAAGAACCTGAGAGTTAGGGGACCTGGTCCAGGCTTTGTCACTAATAAGTTACGTGACTTTGGTAGCATATTTCTGTCTTTTGCATCCCAAGTAACTGATCTCATGTCTGTAAACTAAAGGTAACAAATCTGCTGTGCCAACATCACTGGGGTGTCCTGAGAATCAAATAAGACAATGGATGTGATTTAGTTAGTGCTTTGTAAACAGAAAAGTGTGATGCATATGTAAGGTCCACTTAGAACATTTTGCTTTATTTCAAACCAGCTATGTTCTCATTTTCTACCCCACAGGCTGAAAGACTTTTAAGTACAAAGCTGGCAAGACCTTTAAGTACAAAGATGTCTTTTAGGTCTTTGTATTTGCCAGTCCCCAGCAAAGTGAATGCACGGATTCTGCACACATTTATGAAATGCCCATCATGGGCCAGGCATAGTGGTAAGGGTTGGGGTTGAGGATGAAAACGACATGGCCTCTACCCTCAGGGATCTTGCCTTCCAATAGAGGAGAAAACTATAGACATATACAAGAATAAAGTTCAAGGAAACTGATAGTGAGATTTAGCCTTTAAGCAGGAATCCTGTTTATGAATGTTGCTACCTCCAGGGCAGGACAAGCTGCATCCCCTCTCTGCTTTCTGACAAAGAGATGAGAGGAGCCAACTTCTGTGTCGTTGATAGCCCCCTTTCTTGATGGCCGTGGAGTTGCTGGTTTTGTGTGTTTCCCTTCGCTTGGACACATTCTGACGGAGTACACAATGGTAACTGAATCCTGGGGTCTACTCACAAGGTGGCTGGCTCTGAAAGATTGGTGAAATGATTTAAAGCTTATAGAGATGGGTATAAGTCCCCAGGGGCTGGAAGGTACTTTCCAACGAGGAAGAGGATGCCTCTGATAAATACAATTACTATCGATTACTGTCAGATTCTTTTATCTGATTCCTGCCTATTAGGCCCTCTCTTTGTTGCTAGAAGCTCTCCCTTGCCCTCTGCCCCATATTACTGCTAGAAGTGCTTTTAAAATGAGTCCTGCAGAATCCTGGTGATCCTTGAATAGCCCATAGGTGTTATGAGAGCATTTGGAAGAACACTTCAAAGCTTGAAAATAAATAACCATTTTATGATTATGAAATAAGTGGAAAGAAGGGCCATATCTCCTTAGCGCTCATCTCAGAACAGCGACAACAGTGAGGTCAGTCACTCTCTCTACAGCTGCTTAGCAACAAGAGGCTTTGAGTGGTGCCCTGACTGTGGGCGTGTGTGTAAGGGACACCTGTAGCCTTTGCACCCAGCATTTTTCCCTTTGGTTGTGATAACAGTACCCTATGTTTGCTTTGGGAGAACTACACTTCCCTCATTTCAGTCCTGTACTTTTAGATATCCTGGGAGTGGTGCACTTGACATAGGCTTAAGTCAACATACGGATTCTATTTTCTGGTCATGGGAAGGGACATATGTTCCAGTTCAGGCCAATGAGAGAGATTGTCCCAGGCTTATGGAAGAACCTATGGGAAGAGTGCAAAGAGTGCACTGGGCAGTGTGATGTGTGTCGGAAGCTACTGGGGTAGGGACAGGGTCTGCAATGTGAGTCTGAGAATGGAGCCATCGCAGAAAGAGCAGAGTCAAGATTTGGATCTTGGTGACATTACCTGGGCCTGGGTCAAGCTGTGTCTGAAGCCAAATCTGCTCACAGACTTTCCAAGAGGTTCTTTTTTTCTAGCTTGAGCCAGTTTAGGTCATATTTTCTATAATTGGCATTCAAAATATTCCTAATATGATACAGTACATGATTTATTCTAGTCTTGCAACTTGTTTGGCTAAACAATAATAGATTACATTACTTTATTTAATCATTATATAAAGTTTAGAGGTAAGCTATATGATCTAATTTATAAATAAGGAAACTGAGTCTTAGAACAAGTGACTCACTTAAAGGAACACACCTGGTAAACAGTCAGGATAGGACAAGAACATACAGCTTCTGAACACAATGATGGCTAAAGACACATTTTCCCTAAACCAGATACTTATGGAAAGGAAATATACAAGAAATGCAAAGCAAACACAGGTAATGCTGGCTGCCTTGCCGCAGTATGGTATTCTCTGGGACATTTCATCCATAAGAACAAGGTTCCATCGCTATGGCCATAGCCTTGGCACAGCATCATCTCTTGCCAAATTTACCCCGATATTTTTGTAGGTGGTCTCTCTGCCTCCAGTCTCATTGCCCGACTATTCATCCTCTATACTGTGACAGAGTCATTTTTCTAAATGCAGTCTGGATTGTGGCATTGCTTGCTTACAACCCTTCAATAAGCCCATATGGCTTTTAAGATAAAGTACAAGTTCAGGTTTGCACGTAGGTATTCCCTGATCTGATCTGGAGTATCTCTGTAGCTTCATCTCCCTCGTGGCTCATCATGAATGACTCATGCTTCTTTGAAGCTGACCCATTGCTCTGCCTTTGTGTATGCCAGTCTAGCTGTGTGAAACCTGCTTTTTTTTTTTTTGCATAGCAAACCCCTCTTATCCTTAAAACCAGCTTCATCTTGCAGATATTGTTTCCTATGGGAAGTTTTTTGTGATCCATCAGACCAATCTGAAAGTTTCTTCTCTGGGCCCTGCTACTCTCTGGACATATTTCTCATTGCACTTCTCACACTATATAGTAACTGTGTGTTACATGCCAGGGTCTCCCCTAGATTGTGGGAAACTATTGTGTCCTATTCAAGTTTACATCAAGGGGTCTAGCGAACTGCCTGGCACATAATGATCAGTAAATATTTGTTGCATGGATGAAGAAGGAAAGAACAAAGGGAGGAAATATGGAGGAAGAGATCAGTGCTTTCTTTTTTGACACTTTAAAAAAATCTCACTGATGGTATACATTTTCTTTTATTAAATTCAGATACTATGTTCTTCCTGTTTTTAATATTTGCATCAATTGCCTTTGTTTTTGTTATATCAATTTTTTTTTTTTTTTTGAGACAGGGTCTCACTCCGTTGCCCTAGCTAGAGTACAGTGATGTCATCACAGCTCACTGCAACCTCAATCTCCTGGTCCCTCCTGAGTAGCTGGGATGCCTGGCTAATGTATCAGTTTTTTTAAGAAAAAGTTTCAGCTGGGCACAGTGGCTCACATCTGTAATCCTAGCACTTTGGGAGGCTGAGGTGGGAGGATCGCTTGAGGCCAGAGTTCAAGACCAGCCTGAGCAAGAGCAAGACCCCATATCTACAAAATAGAAAAATTAGCCCAGTGTGGTAGCACGTGCCTATAGTCTCAGCTATTTGGGAGGCTGAGGCAGGAGGATCCCTTGAGCCCAGGAGTTAGAGGTTGCAGTGAGCCATATTGATGCCACTGTACTCCAGCCTGGGGAACAGAGTAAGACCTTATCTCAAAAAAAAAAAAAAAGCAACAACAAAAAAAAAAAAAGAAAAAGAAAAAGAAAAAAAATTTCTTGGCACTCCAAATTAAATAAACAGTGTTTATTTTTCTGTGGTTTCAAAACACTTAGGAAACATTGTAATAATGAGGTGAGGGAGAGGCATGGTGAGGGTTTTGTGAATGGTGAGAGAAAAAGTGGACATTTGGAAGCTGAGAGCTGAGGTCTCCTGGTCCCATTGCTTGCTAAAGCCTTTGGCAGGATGAAAATGATTTATGTTAGGAATCTAAGAGCAACTAACTTCAGTCTCCACGGACACAAACATTTCTCACCCAAACATGTCAAGTTTGGGGTCTTGTGCTTACCGAGTCTGACAGTTGGTAAAGAATCTTTTCTCCAAGGACCTTGTCTTAAATTTGCCTCTGAAAACTTCCAGGGGGAATGGCTTTTGTTCCTTGGGTTTATAAGCATCTCCTTCTAATTATGTTGCTTACCTGCTGTTTCTGGTGCGTATTAAGTGCGTGTATGCTGAGCAGGAATTTTCCATGTCAGGTCTATTATTTTATGAGACCAAGCCTTAATTATCAGCTCCTACATATTCATAGAAAGTTTAGCTTCCATCTTAGATTTGGTAAATTTATGCCTTCTAAGAGGCACTATATACTGGACCCAAGGTGTGAATGAGCTTTCAGCAAATTGATGTCTTGATTGGGACACCTTGGTGAACCGTCTTTCTATCCTTCTATTTATTCATCTATCCATCCATTCATCCATTCCCTAGCCATTTTTCTGAAATCCTATGTGGTTCCACATACTTCTGTAGTAGTAATGAGGAGGAACACCTAAATCCAGGCTGGGGGTGGGTGCAATTCAGGGGCAGAAAAATCTTCCTGGAGAAATAGATGCCTGAGATGAATGGTAAGGAGGGAATGGGAATTAGCTAGGTTGTGAATGACAAGGAGGAAGGGGGCTTATTCCAGGTAGATGGAGCAACAGAGGCTAGTGCACAGAGATATGAGAAGGCATGAGGAGTTCCAGGGGCTATCAATAGTTTGAAGAAATACTTACTGAGCACCTTTCTTGTGCCAGGGGCTATACTGGAATCTTCTGGAATGAGCTTTGCTGCATGACTACTATAGCGAAGGCCCAGTGCTGCAGTAATTAGGCAGTATTAGGCTGAGTGGAACATTCCATAAATAACTTTGATCTAGATGGCAGAAGCGATGGAGGAGCATGAGAGCAAGGAAACTAAGTTTTATTTATTGTCTGCTACGTGCCAGAAGCATTGCATCCAGATCCTTTGTGATGTTCTGTGTAGAAAGAGTCTCCATTAGAGAGGAAAGGATAAAGAAATGGAATCTCTGAGAAGAAAAACAAACAAACACTGCCAGCTTTGGGGACTAAAAAAATCCACAATGTTTCCACTGTACCACTTTATCATCAAGAAAGGTCTTCCTTTTGACAAATGGCTCCAAGGATTAGACTCTCCCTCATCTTCCCCTACAACATTGGAAACAGAGCCTAATGATGCAAGCTATTGGCTACAGAGAGTCTTTTCTGAGAACAGGGCCCCTAGAAGGGAAGCTGGATAGAAAGTGGATGTCAGGGCATCGTTTCAGTTTGGTGCTTTGGACAAACTTTAACCATCTTTCAAGACCCACCTAAAATCCTCTCTCCTTTGATGAGCCTTCCCTGACCATCCCAGACTCTACTCACTTCCCCCTACTCTGCTCTGCTTTAGGAGTTATTGTCTGTGCAATAGATTTAGCAAGTAATCACATCTGCCCTTGTGATAATAGGATGCTACTATTGCCTTAAACGGATAATTCACTCTGGCCTTTTAATTCATCTTCGTGAGTGTATGTTTTCCCCCAGTTAGATTATAAGCACCATGAGGGCAGAGACTTTGTCATAAACATATTCTAAATCTTTCCTTCCTCCCCAATACATAGTGCTGGGAACATAGTAAAGGCTCAACAAATATCTTCTAGTTTCATATAGAAGACACTGCAAGTATCTCTGAACCAAAAATATGATAGAAACCTATTCAGTTAGTTTGAGAACCAGGTGTTTTAGATTTATTACCTATGGAAGAATGCAAAAATTGCCACAATAAAGCAACTCTCATCAAGAGGCAAAGTCTATTTCCTTCCTCCTTGAATCTGGACTGGCCTTGTGATTTGTTTTGACTAGTTGAATATGGTGGGAACAACGTGTGAGGTCTGAGCCCAGGTCTCAAGAACCCAGCAGAAGAACTGCCCAGCTGAGATGAGCCCAAATTGCAAACCTACAGAATTGTGAGTTAAATACATGGTTGTTGTTATAAATCACTAAGTTTTGGGGTGACACGTTAGGCAGCAAAAGCTAACTGATATATAATCTCCTTCAGTTATCAGGATAAGCCCATGAGATGCATGTTTTCATCCTATTTTATGAATTAGGAAGCAAGTGTTCAGGGACGATGTGATGTAGAATGATTGCAATTAGCATCTTTTAGCAAATGTTACCTGGATGGAGACCCACATTAGAAGGTGCATGTCTCAGCAGGCACTGGTATGTTTGATGAAGAGGGGACAAAGGAGTGTTTGTTGGCAGAAGCAAGGAAAATTTCAGACCATGGAGAGTTGCCTGCAATGGATTGAAGGAACAGGCAAGAAAGAGCTTGAGGACTCTTGGGTCCATGTGTTCAGGCTGAAATGATGCATCTTGGGAGTCTGTAAAGAGGGAAATGTTAATTACAACGACTACCAAATTCACAGAATACTTCTTATGTGGCCCGTGGCTGGGCTAGGTCTCTAATCTTCACAAATGTGAGGCTTGTAAATGATTGAATTGCCATTGAAACTTAGATATGTCTAACTCCAAAAGGAAATAACCACTAAAAAAATGCCTATTTTATATTGATTGGTCTGTGACATTCTTTTCTACCTAACTTCCAACAAACTGAATGGGCACCTACATGTCACTGCAGGTAAAATTCTTTAGATGCCTGGGAACATAGCCATATACAGCTGAAAACTCATGACTTGTCCCACGTTGGACACAGAACAGTGGTTTCTCCAGTTTGATAAGATTGGGGGTTCCCTCTGCAATGTGCTTTTATGATAACATTATCTGGCTTAGCAAGAGTTCTACAAATAGGGCCCCTTTGAAGGGAACCATTCCCTCTGCTTTTGCAGTATGGTGAGAAAGACACTTGAGCAGCGGTCTTCAGACACCTTCAGGCAGTGGTTTCATCAAGACTAAACTAATTACAATCCCTTTCATTTATCTAATAGTTTATGTACCATGCACACATATATCTTGTTAAACGGAGTAGCGTAACAACTTTGTGGGATTTACGTGGCAACATGTACGATTCCCATTTTATAAACTGAGAAAACTGAGACTCCCAAAACACTAATTGACTTGCTCAAGGGCACAGATTCATTTGTGGTTGAGCTGAGACTGGATCTGGTCTGTTTGACTTCTAGTCCCATGTTCTTGAGCGAGTCAGTTAAATCAGCTAAGTCAACACAAAAGCACTTCCTATGTAGGAGGCATAGGGAGTAGAGAGAGGTTTTAGGCTGGGTTTCTGCCCACAGGAACAGCAAATGCCTGTGTAGCGCTTGCTGTGTGCCAGACCCTGCTCCAAATGCCTTACTTAGAGTAACTCATTAAATTCTCATAACAACCCTTGGGAGAGTACACCTATTGCTCTCATTTTGTGCACAGAGAAATAGAGGCACAAAGCAGTTCGGGAGGGCTGGGGTTCACTGCCATCTAGATCAGAAGACATTTTACTTAGCCGCTGTGCCACATGCTTCTGTGCTCAGGGGGGCTAGTGGGTGGAGAAGTGAGGGGAGAATAAGGAGACCTATTACTGCCCATGACAGCAGGTCATGACTGCTTGGGTTCAGATGCTTGCGTCAGCACTTAAAGCTGTTTGATCCTGGGCAAGTTATTTTATTTACTTATTTTTTTGTGCATCAGTTTTTCGTCTGAAAAATGGAATTTTGATATTATCTGCTTCATACTTAGAGAGGCATTGTGAGAATTCAATGGTTATGTGTGTGTATGTATATGTGTGCATGTATGTGTGAGTATGTGTGTATGTATATGTGTATCTTAGACTAATCCCTGTTTCTCCAGTTAATGTGATTTGAATGTTTGTTACCATCATCGGTATAACAGGCTGTGGTGTGGACCAGTTTTCAGATGCATAGCACAGACAAGAGTTACAGATTCTCAGAAGAGGAAGAATTTATTTTCAGTGCGAATGGTCAGGACAGGCTTCAGTGAGGAGGTGAGAGATGGAAACTGGATCTCGAAGGATAGAATCACAGAACTGGGAGTTGAAGGGGCTTCACCCTTCACGCAAGCCTGTGGCTTTATCTCATAGAAGAAATCTAGGACAATAGGGGACAGGTGATTTCTGTTCATGTTTATCCATTTAGTTAGGGGCAGGGCTTTGACTGGAACCCAGGTCTCCTCACTTGTGCATCTGTTCTTTTTACTGTTCTGCCTACAAACAATGCCTGTCTGAATCATTCTAGGCTGGCTGAATTAGAGACTCCGCTTCCTCAGTCCGTACTGGTGCTCGTCTTGTGGCACTCACTCCAATCTCAGTGTCCTTTACTGCCTTTTCTCTGCCATCCCTTTGGGACAGATGCAACTGAACAATGAATTTGACAGTGCTGGGAAAGTCCTTCTGCAAGAGCAGGGACTTGATAATCCATAAACAGTCTCTGGATAAAAACAATGAATGTGTACTGAGCACCCACTGTATGTTTACAGAATTTCCTCACTAATCTCCACAGTAACCCTATGAATTCAGTTCTGTTATCATCCTTTATACAGGTAGAAAAACCAAAGGCTTAGTTTTGTGGTGTCTTAGTTTCAGTAGCTTTCTCCAGACCTCACAGCAAGAAAAGGGTTGATCCAGGATCTAAACAATAGTCTGTCAGACTCTTCCATCCATTCATTCATCCATCCATCATTCATCCACCAACACATCCACTCATCCCTCATCCATCTGTCTTTCCATTCATGTCTCCATCCAACAAACCTTTACAGAGAGTGTGTTCTGTGTAAGGCAATGTCTTTGATGGCATGGAGCTGAGGAGATGCATAAGTCCCCTGTCCCCACAGAGTTGAGTGGGGCCTCCTCCAGGGGTATTGCTAGGATAGTGTCAGGGAGGTGAGTGACACAGAGACTGGGCACTGGGGGAGACTATACAAAGAGACTCAGGTGGGTTGTGCGCTCACTCCTGCTTCTACGGTTGCAGATGAGTGCCCAGCTGGCCAGCTGGCCACTGGCACAGTCTGCCTCTTTGTGTGAAAACCAGTGGAATCACATATGTGCTGCTCCCAGATGTAGCCTCGGCACTAGCACCTTCCAAGCAGGAGGTTCTGCCGTAGAGTTGCTTGCCAAACCTTGTCCAGAGGACTGAGGCCACTTGGCCAGTTGAGCTGGGCTCTGTGCCTGTGCAGGGGACAGTCTTGCTGCAGAGATGATCAGGCTGGGGGTAGCAGGGAAGGGCAAGAGCTCCGTGTGTGTGTGTGTGTGTGTGTGTGTGTGTGTGTGTGTGTGTTTAAGCTGGAATGAAGCCCTTTCTCGCTGTGTTCTGTACTTGAGATATTTCACTGGGTGGGAGACAAAGAGGCTTTGTGTGCTCTTCAAAGTGCTCTCTGCTGACTGTGATACACATCCAGGAAAAACCCAGCCCAAAGCCACGAAGTCACCCCAAGTTTGAAACCAAAATGCAATTTGTAGTGGGTAGAAACGACAAAGGATGGGTGGTAGGACCCCGAGGAAAAATAGCGAAAACCAACAGACCTTAAATAGACCTGAGGGCAATGATTTGATTTTAGGGGGTGAGATCTTTAAGCTCTTGTTAGATTCTTTGCATATTCACATACAGGAAAATAGGTAGAACCTACATTTCATTGCCTGCCTCGTAAAGGTAAGGCCCACTTCAAATTTCCTTTGAAGAAATCATTGTTCTTATATTTAGGGTGTATGTTAGCGAGAGGAGCAGGGAGGCAGTTTTTCACATGTTGTTCTTTCCTTTTTAAGCTTCACCTGCTCTTAAGAGCAACTTGCACTTTGTCAGCCACAGAACAGCGCCTGCCGTTCAGGCTAGTGTTTTAGATATAATTGAATTGCTGGGATGCGTTAAACATTGCAGGGTTTTTAGCGGAGAAATAATTTAATGATGTGGCCTTTAGGATTGTTAATTAGCACTGTCTGTATGAACATGTAACAATAACACCACCTACCGTAAAAGCGAATGTTCTACACTTCAGAACACTCATTTCTTTAGGGCTTCCCGTAGAGAAGCAGTCATTAACTCTTTTTTTGACAAATGCTTTTAGACATGCTCTGTAGGGCCATGAATTCACCCTTCCCTCCAATCCCGAATCCTTCTCTGCATTTATCCATGAGGCAAGCTGGCAAATAGGGAGACATGGAGAACTGTGAGCTCAGCCCTCCACAGCGGTACTGATTACAAGGAGGTGACGGTCCTTCTCTGCCAAGCTCCTGAGACTGTCGTGTTAAGAGTCCAAGAAGAGATTCAGGCAGGGCTGTGGAAAAATTGGAACCCTTCTACTGTTGCTAGGAATGCCAAATGGTGCAGCTGCTGTGGAAAACAGTATGGAGGTTCCTCAAAAAATTAAAAATAGAACTACCATATGATCCAGCAATCCCACTGGGTATTTATCCAAAAGAATTGAAATCAGGATCTCGAGGAGATATTAGCACACCTAAGTTCACTGTAGCACTATGCACAATAACAAAGAAGCAGAAACCCAAATAGCCATCAACACATGAATGGATAAAGAAAATGTGGTATGTATACACAATGGAATATTACTTAGCCTTAAAAAAGAAATGCCGCAATGTGTGACAACACGGATGAACCTTGAGGACATTATGCTAAGTGAAATAAGCAAGTAACACAGAGACAGATGCTGCATGAGTCCACTTATATGAGGAATCTAAAATAGTCAAATTCATAGACTGGAAGAGTGGAATGGCAGTTGCTAGGGTGGGAGTACTACACTTGATCTTAGCCAAAAGGCCGAGAAGCGATGCTAGGGTGGGAGTAATGGGGAGTTGCTAATCAACAGGCATAAAATTTCATTTAAGCAAGATGAATAAGTTGGACAAGTCTGTGGTACAACACTGTACCAATAGTCAATGATGCTGTATATTGCACACTTAAAATTTTAAGAAGGTAGATCTTATGTTTAGTGTTTTTACCACAATTTCTTAAAAAGTCATGGGACCAGATCATTGGAGAAGAGGCTGTTGGCTCACTTGCTGCCTGCCCTGCTGGAGGACATGGTCGGTGGCTGGTTTCTCCACTGCAGGTCAGACGGGGCAGTCTGAGCCCTGGGTTTGGAGGAGGCACATGTGTGCAGCACACCACTAGTTTCTTTGGCCTATTGAGAATGGAGGCCGAGGAATGAGGGTTTCCCACTGTTTCTTCCATTAACATTATGACAATCAAGCGCTTTTTCAATCATCGACCCTTCTCTTAAGTCACAAGTGTTTTTTTCTTCTGAAGATACTTTTCCTCTTCATTGAGACAAGAGCAGCAGCGCGCAGGTATCTGAACACTAGACTGTGCTTTGTCCTTCATTCAGCTAGACATTCCCTGGCCACGTGCTAGGCCTTGGTGTCTCTAGTGAGAATCCCGCCATGGAAACCTCACCTTCCAACATCTTGCTCTCTGACCACACCTCCTATCCTTCTGCCTCCCGTACACCTTTCCTCTCATAGCAGCACCTGGGCTCTAGTCCAGAGATGGCATGGCTGTGGCCACTCTTCCTGGGCCCATGGAGAACATCACGAACTGATCACGCCACTCTTTCTGATTAAGTTCAGAGATTGCTTTGGAATCCTTCTCTGCACAGGAGCCGATCAATTGGAATTGACACTTGAGATGAAAACTATTTGCCATTCCAGCTCCAATGCCTGACCCACTCTCTAAACCCATCAGGCCGGATAGACCCTGAGGTCTCTTATTTGAACCCTCCATGTGCCCCTTTCCCTCACAACACACACGTGCCATGTCCATCCAGTGACGTGTTCTCTTCACTCTTGTGCCCAATCGGTGTTGTCTGAGCATTTTTGTACTATGATGGGTATTTACGCCACAATAAATTTGCAATTTCTACTTCAGAACTGTCCTTTATTAGTATCCTCTTGCATTTCCCAGGGCAGCCTTCCAGAGCCTACCATGCCTTTACAGTTCCCTGGACCACACCACCTCCCTTCCTTGGCTGTGAACCTCACCCCCTCTTTTCCTGGGGAAGCTGGCGGAGTCTCCCTCTTCCTCCTCCCTGCCTCCTGCATGCACTCTGAAGGTTCCATGTCTCTCCCTTCAGAATCTTTATAATTGTTCTGCCTAGAGTGCTGTGTCGTCCTTCTTTTTCCTGAGATATTCACTTTTCTTTCATGCTCAGCTAAGGGTCATTTCCTTAACAAAACCTTCCTTTGCTAACAGTCCCCCACCACAAGCAGACTTGGCAGTTCCCTCCTCTCTTTTCCCACTGCATATCTACACGAAGGTATTTATTCCAATGGATTATTATCTCTCTTCTTTCTGGTCTGATTTTCATCCCAGACCCTAGCAACATCTGGAAAAGGGGAAAAATTCCAGTTATATTTATTGAGCAAATGAATGAACGAATTGGCAAACTGAGGCAGAGAATAGAGTTTTCCCATCTCCCAGAGTTAGCCATCCCTTCGTCCTTCCTGTTAAAGTTCATTATTGGCACTTCTCTTTTTTAAAATGATATTTGTCATTTTCTATCATTGGTTTTGCTTATCTACATGCAGGTCTTATCATTCCTACCACGCTGCAGCTTCCTTGAGATAGTTATCTAGATCTAAATCAACTGTGTGTCTCCCAAAACACCATCACACTTGTTATTTTATTAATATTTGTTGGATAAATAAATCTTAAGTTGTCCTTCTGTTATTTTGCTCAGAATGAAAGCTCAATGCAGGTTTGCTGAATTAAATGGAATTTTAATCCTTTGTCACAGATACGGCTGAACATCTAAAAACACCTAAAAACCGACTGGATTGTAAAGTTAACTAGGGCAGGGAGGGTGTGCCTATCTTGTTTGATATTGTTCCTAGCAGAATGACGAGTACTAAATTCTAAAGAAACCTTTGTTGATGAAACAATGAACATCTTTTATCCCACCTTTAGGAAGTAAGCAAAGAATAATTCTAGTACCTGAGAAAAATTCTAGTATCGCTTTTTATGAGGTTCCCCAGAGTGAACAGCATTTTTTGCTCTGAATACAATGAACCAACCAAGAGTCAGGAGGGGAATTTGTCCTAAGCCACTCCCTCCCTCCCTTGGGTTGTTCGATAAATAAAATTCCTTTTGAATTAGGGTAAACTTAGAATTTTTTTTTTTTTAATCCTGAGGCTCTGACATGGTGTTTGAGATTCCACAATCACTAGCTCAGACTGACAGACACGTTATCTTTCCTGCGTAAACACTTTCTCTAATAGGTGGCGTCTGGCGCGCTCCAACGCAAACGCGTCCCCACACGGGAGCGTGGCCGTGTTTCGGCCGCGGTGACGGGGTGGGCAGAGCGCTGTCAGATCAATTATGTACAAGCCTCATCTTCTCTAAAGTTCCCTCGGTTTTTTTTTTTTTCTCCTGACAGTTCACCTTGTGCCCAACCTTCTGTCTGCCCGAGTCAGACCTGCAGACAATTGCATGCCACCGGCTGTCTTCCCCCCTGAGAACAAGACACCGAGGAACGCTTTCCTGTCGCATTCTTCATTATCCTTCTGACGGCTCTCCCCCGATTCAAACATGTTGGTGGCGGACAGGCCTTCCTGGTGTGTACACTGGCGTGCCACGAGGAAAACCAGCGTTCCCCACTTGCCTTTATACACACGAGGTGGCCCCTCAGAGCGACCTCGATTTTCTTCTGGTTCACCTCATTTTCAATTTCTTCTGAAGTAACTGCCACTTTGATCACAGTGAACAGGGAAAGCCACCTCGGGGGCTGGTTTAGGAGAGCAGGGAGTTCTCCGCCAGTGGTTTTTCTCTTCTGTCTGGGGCACCCCGGGCAGGGGGCCGGGAGCTGTTTGGCTTCCTAGCAAGCGTTGTTGTTTGTGAAACTTCATAAAACCCTCTCCTGGGGATGCTCAGAGGAGATGACGGCATCGCATTCTGTTATTTCAGTCAAGTTTTCTTAGTCTAACTTGGCAGAAGCCAGTCACAACATAATGGGAGCAGCTGGCAGGGGACATGGTCCGGGGGTATCGAAAGAGCAGCAGCTCTTGTCCACGTGCAAAGGTGCAAGGTGGCAAGTGAGGTCAGCTCTTCCCCCCCAAACACGTGCCAGATGTGGGCACTTCTTTACATCGCCTGCTTATTTCTGATCGGAGACAACATTATTGCTCCAAATGGACTACAGTGATGGCCTCCCTCTTGTCACCCTGCATTCTCTTGTACCCTCCGAAGAGCAGCCAAACCCTCAAACCCTTCCATGGCTCCCTCTCTTAATTAGAATGAAATGCAACTCGTCATGACTCCTCCCTTCAGACCCACTCCTGTAACCCTCCCTCCTTCCCTCAGAACATTCTTGCCACTGCGGCTCCTCCTCTTCTGTGGAGGCACCAGGTTGGTTCCTGATGGTCTTGGCACTTGCCCTTCTCCTGCCTCCAATGGGCTTCAACCAAACCTTTGCATGGTTAGAACCTTCTTCTCCTTGAAGCTTCAGCTTGCCGGCGTCTTTCTCAGCTGGAACCTACCTGCCCACCTGGCCCCTGTTTTATTTTCCTCATTGTACTTATCTCTTACAGGACTTTTCTTGTTTAACTTAACTTGTTCTTTGTGTATCATCTGATGCTCCCCAAAGAATGTTATTCCTGTGACAGACTTTCTTGATCATCACTGTATCCCTCGGGCTTAGAAAAATGCTTGAGATACAGTAGGAGCTTAATAGGTGCTTGCTGACTATTTGAATGAATGGATGCCTTCCCTGCATTCTTTCTATGTCTGCTTAAACTGCCCAGCTATATCTCTCATTTATCCTTTCTTCAACAGGCAGCTAAGATGTAATTGATTAGAACTTGGGATCTGGAACCTGATAATATGTATTCAAGGTCCCATTTTGCCACGTGCTAGCTGAGTAACCCCTGGGCAAGTTCCCTTTCCAAGCCTCAGTTAATTTATTTCTACAGTGGGGATAATAATAGCAGGGCCAGCTCCTAAGCTGCTTGTGAAGACCAAATGGCAGAATACTTGATTGGCACCTGACACATGGCAATTGCTTCATAAAAATAAAAATTTGGCCAGTTTTTGCAGGGTAGGGTGGATTCAATTCAAAGCTTTGAGAGGAAAAACAGAAGCCCACAAAGTCTTGTTTCTAGGAGCAATTTGTAGAGCATAGGCCTCGGTGCCAGAAAGATCTGAGTTCTAATTTTAGCCCCATCATTTAAGAGTCAGCTTTAGTTTCCTTCCTTGTAATGTGGAGAAAATGACACAGCCCCTGTGAGGTTGAGGTGGAGATTAGAGGTAATCCTAAAAAAAAGGCCAAGCCCTGGTTTTGGGCTCCGTGAGCAGCAGCCACTTTGCTGGTGTCCTAGCTTCCTGGGTGGTGGGGTTTGCAGTGTGGAGGGGAAGAGGAGGGAAGCGGACAATCTAGCAATCTGCAGAAATTCTTTTCTAATGCTTTGATAAGCTCAGGCCCAGGGGCTGTCTCATTCGACTTCCTCTTACTCAGTTTCCTGTCTGGTTGGCAGTCACCAGGCTGGAAGCCACACCGTGGCCCCTCGCTGGTGGGTCAGCATGTTTTATTTCCCCTCAGTCCTCTCTAATGAAAAGCACTCGCATCCAGTAAATCTTTCCTTTGCTCTTATTAAAGCACTTGATGTTGGTTATTGAGGTCTGTTTCGAGCTAGGTGAGAATCAATACGACGATCCACTTAATCACTTCAGCAATCAACAAGCTATTTTCCTAGTCCGGCCAGTGCCCACAAACATCCAAGGGCTTCTCAGGCCCTTGGAACCCACAGAGCTGCATGGAGACTTTCACTTTCATTTCCCCTCTCCCTGTCAACCTCAGGGAGTCCCAAGTCCTCTGCAACAGCCCTGCTCTCTGCTTGGTCTCAGGGCTGTGTTTGGCAAGATAATGACCAGCCCTGTGCTTCTAGAAAGTGCTCGTTGACATTAAGGGCTCTGACTCTCTCAGGGTTGTGGGCAGTCAACAGCTGTTTACAGATGGTCTTGTTTCAGCCATTGTGTCTTTGTACACTCTGCAACTGCTTGGAATGAGAGTTGTCCTGTTCCTACAGAGTCAGGCTTTTCTTCCACCTTAAGATTCAAATTTCACCTTTGCTGGGAAGTCTTTTGCATCTCCAGAGAACGGGTCAGTCATTTGCTCCTTATAATGTTTTGAACATAGGTTTACTCTAAGGCGTGTTGCACCATATTTGGATTCTGTCCTGTTTTCCAGCCAGTCTGTGTTCTCCCTAAGGGCTGGGGCTGTGTCTTAGTCATCTCCACATATCAGGACCACTCTAATGCCTGACACACAGTAAGAGCTCAGTTGTACTTATTGAAAGGAAGGAAAGAAGGAAGGAAGGCAGGCAAGAAGGAAAGAAGGCAGGCAGGGCAGGAAGGAAGAAAGGAAGGAAAGAAGAAAGCCAGGAAGGAAGGAATGAAGGAATTATTTTATATAGTCCTGGAAATCAGCACTGCCAGTAAACTCTGGGTGACCTTAGGCATGATATAATAATCTGCTCCAGCCTCAATTTCCTTATCTGTCAGTGAATTAGATAATCCCACAAATTCTTTCTAGCTCAAACATTTTGTAATCTTATGCCTGTAAGCCTATAGTTCCCAACTCTTTCATACTCAAAACCACCTTGTGTAATAAATATTCTGAAATCCCCTTTTGCCAACATGAAATGAAATTGTTTGATATTATAACCCACCTTCATCTAATTAGGAAAAAATGCTCAAACTGTAATTTAAAGGGAAATAAAAGGAAAATAATTTATGATAAAATAACATGTATTCTTTTATGTAAAAGTATGGCTAGTACCCCACTAAGAGACATAATGAAGGAGTCAGATGCTTGCACTACTACGTTGAATCACTTTGAATGCTGTGACAGCTACAAATGTGGACTGATGCAGGGAGGGTACATGGTGCCTCATATACCATGAGAAGTACTGGCATCATTAATTTAATGTAACTGTTTTTAATGG
Source organism: Lemur catta (assembly GCF_020740605.2). Taxonomy (NCBI): domain Eukaryota; kingdom Metazoa; phylum Chordata; class Mammalia; order Primates; family Lemuridae; genus Lemur; species Lemur catta. The sequence continues at coordinate 80,197,330 of NC_059130.1, forward strand.
TAGAGTTCTAAACAAGCAGCATGCAGTTTTTCCAGAATTGACACAGTAGTCACATTCCTGGAAATTTCAGAAGATGTAAAATAAAGGTAGATTTTAAGCTCAGATAATTATAAATAGTATTTTCACCTATGTGAGTATCTGGGGACATTTAAAAGTTCTCTGGGAAGCAGGAAGATTCTTTAGTTAGGACTGTCCTTAACATCGAGGATCTCTGGCATCCTTGACTCCTGCCCACTCCGTACCAGCTGGGCCTCCAATCTTTGTATCAACCAGGAACCTGCCCATGCACCAAATATTCAAAGTGCTAACTACAGGATGGTATCATTCTTGGGAACCAGTGCTCTAAGTTTTAAAATGTCTTCAAGGGCAGATAATCTGTGTAGTCATAAGGGTCCCCTGCTCTTTGAAGGACCCCGTGCTTGGATACTGTTTTTGCTGTGTTGCATTTTTTAAAATGATATTTGAACAAAGGGCCTTTCATTTTCATTTTGCACCAGGACCTACAAATAATGTATCCAGTCCTGGCTATGTATAGTGATAGGATTCCTTCATTCCTATGCATCTTGAGAGATGTTAAGTGTTCAAATGATTATTTTGCTTTGTCTATCAGCATTTTCTTTTAATTAGATAGGTTATCCCTAATTATTTTTTTTTATTGATCAATTTGTTCATTTATTAAACTGATACAGATTGAGATTCTCTTATATACTAGGTAGACTCTGGAAACAGAAGCTCTAAATTCCAATCCTGAAAAAGCTCACAGATTCTTGGCTTCTTTTACTTTAACATGGTATTATCAATAATAACAATTCTTATTTATTGTACAAATAACTGTGAACTCAAAAAGATACAGTACATTTGGAAGTACATAGTACATTATGATACAAATGTCCATTGCTAATTTTATTATTGTGCTACCCTCCATTTCTGGAGTAAAGTTTTCTTCTTTTTTCCAACTAGATATCATGGAACATGATGCTTTTTATGGGTTGCCACATATTAACTTTCCTACAAAAATCAGAAAGCAGATAGAGTAATTGGATTTAGCAAAATATTTCAATTTGGGTTTTATTAGTTTAGACTTTATGATAACTTATAAAATAGTTTTACCAAATTATTAAAATAAAAAAAGATACATTACATTGAAAATGGAAGTTTTGGGCTGAAATGGACTTTAAATAATCATCCTGTGTTTAAATCTGCTGTAATAACCTTATTGAGTATTTATAGAGCCAGTGTTGGATAACTCTTGTGATGTGGGCTTTGGAAGCATGTGTGTCCTATGCTAGGAACATTAAAAAAGGCAATTTAGCAGCCTTTGTATGCTAATTACAAATTATTCTTATGTACTCAATAAAGCAGGGCAGGGCAGAATGCTTTCTACTTGGCAATCTTTATTTAATTCAGTTGTATTTTATAGTAACGATATTTCTCTGGAAAGGTATAATTTATAATTCACAGTTTTCACTAATTCAGCTCACTCCTAAGCAACTAATTTTGTAATAGTAAGGTATTAACATATTAAGAAGAAATAAAAATATAGAGACTGACTTTCAAAAGTATTATACTTAGAATCCACTGGGATGTAGTTAAATTGGTTTAGAGATTATTAAACAGCAGCAGCTTGTGCTTGGGAGGAAGATAAAAGCTGGCCTTGCCTTGATTTGTTGGAGTCATAGGTTGAGTTACAGTAAGGTCCGTGTATGGGGTCGTGTCGAGGTTGACCCTAACCCTGTTATCTGTGGGAAGAGAAAGGGCCATCGTACTTTGAGACTGGGGTTTTTCACTTTGTGGTAGCTTTATGAAAACAGAATTGAGAAGATCAAATTTTTGGGTGGACTGCTAGCTATACATAGTTTATACCTGAGAATTTGAAAATCAATACTCTTTGATAACATTAAGAAAATGGCAGATTCACGCAGGAGTGGGGAACCTGCGGCCTGAAGGGCACTTGTGGCCTTCTAGGTCTTTAAGGGTGGCCTTTTGGCCAAATCCAAATTTTACAGAACAAATCCTAGATTTGTTTTAAAAATAGAAAAGACGAACAAAAATGTATTAACAAAAATAAAAGGATTTAATTAAAATAGAAGGTTGCGGCTTCCCCACTCCTGCTTGGGTGGGTCGGGCTATTTGACGGTTTTGTGTTGGGTGGACTCAGGCACCTTGCAAGCAGATTGTGGCTCTTCCTGTCCAGAGGGGTGTGAACCCTCCTCCCACTGCTGAAGCTCACGAAATACAGAAACTATGCGGTTGTCTAAAAACATACAGGGGCAGATGGTTCAGGTTAGAGAAGAGGGAGCTACAGCAAAATACTGAAGGCATTTTCAGAGAATGTTGATGGGAATCAGAGTTTTCTCTAGGAAATAACTTATTGAACATACAGGACCTGGTATCTAAAGACTGAGCTCTAAGAAACTGGGCAAAGAATAAGCCTTATTAGTAAGGGCTCTGAAGCAAGAAATGGGCATTGCTGCGTGGAGAACTTGGGGCAGGAGCTGTGGCGGCCACAGGAAAGGCAGAGAGACTGTTCCGTAGCCCCGTTTGCTGCACTATTGCCCACCCCTTCATGACACTCACTGCGAGGCTCATTAAAAATGCTAATTCCTCAGCCCCACTTCAAGTTTGCTGAATCAGGAATGTGTATTTTTTAACAAGCTTCCTGGGTGATTTTTAGTCACATGGAAGGCTGAGAATCAGTTCTTTCAGGAGGAATTGAATAATTCCTGGCTTAATGCGTATCTGCCCTCTAGAATATGTATCTCATGAGGACAAGGACTTTGCCTTGTTCTGCAATGTTTCTCTGGCACCTAGTTCAGTCTATTGACCATAAAAGCCACTCAATAAATAATTTTTGAATAAGTAGGTGGATGAATGAATAAAAGGAACTATAAACTGATATCATAGCCCACAATATAGTTCTTTGCATTTTGGTAGTAGAGGCCACAGATTCTAGTTCTTATTTCAGAATGGGATTAGACATATTTGATAAAATCCATTTAATGTTTAAAAAATCCTGCCTTTAAAAACTTTAAAGTATGATTATATATAGGTACCTTGAGTAGGTGGATTATCCTGATTATTATAGGAAAGATTCTGGCACTCAGAATGGGGAACACCAGGTGTGCGCAGCATCCTTTATAGACTGCTTTGTTAATTAAGTTTGTTTCTGTCTCTACTGTATATTACACACCTAGAGAGAGAGATTTCAGGGAAACATGCATGAACTTACAATTAAAATCTGGAGGAAAGAGTTCAAAGACAGAGCACATCATATTGTGGTGGTTTGAATGTCTTTCAACTCCTTCCCTGTTACGCAACTGAAGGATACAGTGGACCTGCAACCTAACCTCAAGCCCTTCTTCCCCAGACAGAGGTTTTTTTCATAAAATCCACTCAGGCCCTTCTTCTCAAGTTCTTCATACACTTCACACCAGAAAAAAGAAATCATTCATATCTAACAAAGGGTCTTGGATTCTTTAGATAGTTTCCATTATGAGTTTTTGGCACCATTATTACCCTCAGCTCAAGTTACCTTTCTGATCCCTCTTCTTTCATCTGCTGAAATGGATTATTTCCTTATTAGCTTGAAACCGTTACTGTTCGTTGGGAGCAGGCCTACGTATGAACAATGCTACCTCTGGAATATTCCTGAAGATCCCTTGTTGCTCAGAAATGTTCCTTTAAAGCCAGAGAGTATAATAGAATGGCAGTGTGTTTTCGGGAAAGGGCTATTGTCACCAGAAAACGTTCAAGACCTCTGCCTTGAGAAAGCTGAGCACTGCCAACAAGTGTTGAAAAACCACAGCAAAGCATTTTCTGGGGAGGCGATGTCTCATGGCTTGGCTCTATTGGCGGTTCCTGGGCCTAAGAGACACAACAAGGGCACCTACGGGGCCCCTCATACTCTGTTTGAGTCAGAGGACTTCTGTTTTCAACAATATCATTGAAATTCTGCTTCTTAGTACATTTGAAAAGAAGGGTCTCATTCCTAAATATTTTAGAAATCACTCTTATAGATTACCTCAAATTTGAAATCTTTCCTGAGGTTCTTAACATGGGTCCATGATATTATTCAGGGATCTATGAATCTGAGTGAAAAAAAATCATACCTTTGTGTTCACTAACCTATAACTGAAATATATCATGTCTCTTAATTATGATTAGAAACAAGTCATAGTAGCATTAGCAAAACTCATGACTTTGTCACCAAGAGAAATCACAGATATTTTCATACTACACTGTAGTTATTGAAGATATCATAAAACATTATTTACATTTACCAATATTTTGAAATTCTGGTAGTTATTAGTCCCTCCAATACTGCTTGTTCTTTGATGCATGAATAAAGAAGCACTTGTATTACTGCAGCACAGTATTTGGGATATTTTGATAACTATATTTGATTTTATATATATTTATCTGCTTTTTATTTTAAATTGTTATGGGTACATAATAGTTGCATATGATTATATATTTTTGATAATTTGTATATCTTTGATAACAACATAATTAGTATCTTTAGTAGTTCGATGCATTTTCTTTTATGCACTTAAACAAATTATTCTGAGAGGAGGTCCATGATTCACCAGACTGCGAAATGGCTTCATAGCACAAAAAATGTTAAGAACCCCTGAAAGCAACTCAGTGTCTATATTTTGTGGCTGTAGAAAGTAAGGAGTTATGGTGAGAAGTAAAAAGAGCCCTAGACCTGAGATCAGAAGGCCTGTGTTTGAGTCTCCGCTCTGCCACTTGTCAGCTAGAAAGCAAGTCATGAGCTCATCTGAACCCTAGTTTGTTTACAGCTAGAGGGAAATAGAAATAATACCACCATGTAGAGTAGTGGGGAGGGTTAGGTAAGTAGCACAGGATCTCCCTATCTCTGGTCTCCCCAGCTCACTTCTTTTATCATGCACATGCATGCATCTTTCTTCTAAAATAAAACCCTGATATTATTGCACCCTTGCCTATAGGATTTTGTCCGTTCCTTAGCACAGTATAAAGGGCTCAAATCTTCTCCATCAGTGCTCCCCACTAAACTCCAAGCAGCTTTTTGTCATTTCCTTATCACATCATCTTTTTCCTTTTAAGAACTTTGTCCATGTAGTTGCTTGTGCTTGGAACACCTGTTCCCTCTTTCCCATCCAGAAAATGCCTACTCAAATCATGATCCCTCTCTCCAGAGCTTTCCCCCTGGTTCTCCTGCCAGAGTCACTCCTCCTCAATGCTCCCAAGGACGCACTCTCTTCCTCTATTGTAACGTTTGGCACCTGTCACATTAATTCATTTGTTCCATGTTTGATTCTCACATTCTCATTTTTATTATGATCCTTTTCAAACTTGGGATGGGAAACTGTATTAGGGAGAAAGCTTGCACAGCTTAAAAAAACATGTTGCTATTATAATTGCAATGGTTGAATATTGATAGTTCTTTTATTTTGAAATTCCAGATATCATTAAAAGATTTGAGGTCTTTAGGTGGACCCAAAGATGGCACCTACAAAAGGTTGAGAAGTATTTCTTTGCTAAGGGACAAGGATTAAAGAAAGATCAAAGATAACAACATGTGCGGTAAGTTCTGGGGGAGGACAGAAGAGCAAACTTGACGGGGGTGGGCATTTTCCTTGAGATGTTTCTAAAAGCCTTCACCTCTTTCCTTCTTTTTCAGTCCATGGAGTCCCCAAGGAAAGAGTGAGCTCAGATTCTTGACTTGTAGAGTGTAATCCTGGCCAGAGAAGTCACTGGCTGGTGGCTGTGCCATGCTGTCCATGCGCCCAGCTGCAAGGTCTGAGATCCCCACTGCTGTGGGCAGAGAGGCCGTGGGGCAGGCCTGCTGGGGTGACAAGCTAGCTGCGCTCCCATCGCAGAAGGTGGGAGCAGAGAACCACATCTGGTGAGCAGTGTATTGTGCCAGGGGCTGTGCTGTGTATCACACACATTTCAAACCCTGTGACAAAAGTCTAAGTTAGATATTCATCACACATTACAGATGAAGGAACTGAGCCTCGAAAAAACTACCTGATTTCCTCAAATTTCAGCAGTAGCAGTGGTATTGGAATCCAGGGTAGTATGACTCCACCCCCCATGTTCTTTTTACTATACTAAACTGTATTACACCACGTGTAATATCCCTACATCCTTGTTCACCCTATAGTCCTCACTGGTCCAGGTGAACTTGGTTTCCCACAAAAAGGCTAGAAAAGTATCCTTATTTATCTTTATCTTTATGATTGTAAACTAATTCTCTAAAAATCTTCTTTGGATAAATCAAAGACAATAGGAATGTATTATAATACATTCATGTCTTATTGGTTTACACAATGCTGCCACCTAGTCATCATCCCTGACGCAGCGTCCCCCTCCCCCAGTTTACAAATGAGGACATTGAGGCACAAAGTGGTTAAGTGACTTGCCCAAGGGGGAGATTTGTTCAATCATAAAGATGGGCCTGAACTTTTTCTACTTTGCATTCTGACTTGAAAGGCAGGAAACATATGCTCAAGAGGGAAATCTCACGAAATTTCATGTCAGATCGTCCTCTTGCTAATTTAATCCTGTCATTCCTAGTTATATCCCTTTGGAAAAACCACCACCAATCATTTCTCTTTTGATATTTTTATGCTAAAAATATTCCCTGTACAAACCACCTCACTCTTTTGCAAACAACCAGCTCGGCCCTCTCCCCAGCTACCCCACCCCCAGCCTGCTCTAGCTCCCTTCAAGTCAGAATTTATTCAGAACCTCCCATTCTAGGAGGAAACCAGGAAGGGGGCAGTTATCTTTGTGGACTAAGGCTCTTCTGGACCCTTTGTCCTCGTGGTCATATCCTAATCAGAGTGAAGCTTTCCCCAAAGGGGGAAGATGATTTAAGTTTTGCAAATGCTGCCCTCCAAAAACCACTCAACATAAATGTTTCATGGCTTAGCCTCTGTGAGGCCGGAGCTGGAACATTCAGCTGTGAGGGTGTTTATATTTGTGGAACTCTCTTGAACATTTGCTGCGGGTTTTAAACAGCTGCTCTGCTGAAGCTCTGGGGATAGGAAGATCATGAATATTCAGGTGAAGCCACCAGAATGAACAGCCGTTAATAGAATAAATGCCTAAACAGTTGTGTAAGGCTTATTAAGACCTATTGGGGCTGAGATAATAAATTCCCACTCTGACATGTTGCAACTACTGTCGCTTAAACACTTTGGACCACCTCTTCTGAACTGAAGGAAAAAATGATGTTAGTTCTCTGCGAAAACACAAAGAAACACCTGGAAGCCTTGGCAAGGGGATGAGATTTGGCAGAGATCTTTCCGTGTAGCGACACATCCTCAGGAAAATGATGTGCCGTTCATTGTTCCTGTTGTCAAGGTTATCTCAATCGACTCCAGGCTGGAATGGGCATTGCTCTTGCACCGAGGAAAATCTGTCCTGACTCCTTCAGACGGCCTCAACGTCAACTGAGAGCCACCATGAACCTCTGGGGCGCTGGGCCTGTCCACCAGCACCTTCACCCCCAGCCCATATGGCCTGGGGCTCTGTCATGGTAAGCCCCTTCCAACAGGGTGTCTGAGGGACCAAATACACACTAACATTGGACTCTTTTTCCTCTGCTCCAGAAATCCATGCAGGGAGCATGATGCAAATATTGCAAATGTAAAAGTGACCTTTCCAAGCGGCAACACCTGGTGTGTTAAAAAGTCCATCGCAGACTGGGTTTGCAATGCGCATGCTGTAAATACGGGGATAGTGGGAGATGGTGGTGTGGAGCTGTTTTCTCCTTTGGATGTTAGCTGTCACATTGCGTTAGGCAGAGCCAAACTGCTCCGTTCTGGCTTCCACAGTCACAAGGCATTAACCAAGGGTATACAGAGGAACTCACCCAGGTTCACACCTAGAGGCAGACTCAGTAATATTTGATCAGCAACCTGCTGTCAATTCAGATAAAGAGCATTTGACTTCAAATAAAGGTGACTAACTTAATGAAGAAAGCTTATACGTATAAGGCAACATTTGCTTCTCTCAAGCTGTCAGGGAGAAGCTGTTGCCCACACTAGCAGTGGTCACTTATTTTCTCCACCTCTGAAGACACGACAGGGTCCTGCCAGAGATTCTGAGCCATCAGAATTTTGAAAGATGCATGCAGCGAAGAAATGCACATGTCTCATGTGGCTTGGGAGGAGTAGTGGATTTTAGGGTGATGCAGACCTGAGTTTGAACTGCACTCTGCCCCTCAAGGTCTGACTTACAGCGAGTCATTTCACTACTTGGAGGTATAGTTGTCTCACCTCTGACACAGGCATTATTCTACTTACTCACAATCTTATTCTGAAAATGAAAACATGTAAACCCTGTGGTCAAGGAGCTGGCTCATGGTCGGTACTCAATTACTGTTCATTCATTCAACAATTATTCATTGATTTGTTTGCTTTTTTCCCTCCCCATTTTTTCTCCCAATGACATGAACAGGATAGGGTTTTTTTTTCTTTTTTGAGACAGAGTCTTGCTCTGTTGCCCTGAGTAGAGTGCAGTGGTGTCATCAGAGCTCATTGCAACCTCAAACTCCTGGGCTCAAGCAATCCTCCTGCCTCAGCCTCCCAAGTAGTTGGGACTACAGGTGTGCACCATGATGCCTGGCTAATTTTACTATTTTTATTAGAGATGGGGGTCTCACTCACCAGCTCAGGCTGGCCTCAAACTCCTGAGCTCAAGTGATCCTCCCACCTCAGCCTCCCAGAGTGCTAGGATTACAGGTGTGAGCCACCATGCCTCGCCTCAAGAGAGGGTTCTAAAAATTCCCTTGCAATGTAGAGATTATCTTCTTTCTTATGCGGGTTCCGATGTCCCTATGCCTTTAACATACTGGATAAATCAGGAATTTGCCTGAAAGCCAGGCAAAGGAAAGGGGGGCATTTCTTAGGTGTCCCCTTCCTTCAGCCTTCCTACTCTGCTCTCCATCAATTGTGGGTGACCTGGTTATCAACATAAGAACCAAATCTGTTTCAGAACCTTTTGTGTCATGGTCAAAGTTCCAGAGGAAAGAACAGATGGAATAAATTAATTAGTCAAAGCATGCTTAACTGGAAGGGCATTTATGTCCAGGAGTGGCCAAAGGGTAGGGGAACATGCAAGGGACAAGGAAGTAGAAGTGCCTCAAAAAGCCCGAGGACCAGGCCCGGGCATCACTCTTTATTTTGAATAAAGATGTACGGTTTTTGTTCCCATTAGCAAAGAAGTCAGGAGGGGTCTGACAGTCATTGTTTTTCCAGAGATGTGTCAGAAAGTGACCCTGAAAATCTGTCCAAATGGTAAAACCCTTTCAGAAAGGGGGCTGGGTGGGAAAGCCTCTGGGGTGTTCTCAATAGAGGTGAGGCAGACACTTGTCCACAATGGCGCCTCCTGGCAGGACTTTGCACGGGGTTGGCTGGACAGCTGCCTTTAGGACGCTGCCGGCAGGGCCTGCTGGCTTGGCCAACAGCAGGGGCCTGGCTGATCTGAGACCAGATCACACCATTTCTCTTTCTCTCTTTTTTTCCCCTCCTCCTTAAGATGGGCTAATAGTTATTTCATCACCTCCCTGCTCCCCCTACTTGGGACCCCTCAATATTGACTGTACTCTCTGGGTTCTGACTTGAGGAGTTTCACTCCAGGATGGAGGTCTCTGGGAATATCATATTGTTATTTTTATCCTACAGCAGGTATATGCTCTGGGCAAACCCACACAGAGTAGAAGACCCCTGAAAGCCCTAGATTGTGGATTTAATGTATTAAATTAATTAGTATGTTAAAAATATCTGTCGTGCCACCACTCCAGATCCCTTAGTCACGTGAAGCAACCCTGCCATTTCTCTTTCCCTCTGAACTAGAACAAACAGCAAACAACACATGTTTTTTATTCCTGTTCTGCAAAAGAAGACCTGTTTCCAATGAAAGCCCTTGCCAAGCAGGGTGCCTCTTTTTCTAAGAGGTATTGGAAATGAGTGAATTTACTTTTATTCAACAAACAGGAAAATGCAAAATGGAGGTTGCATCATGGATAATCAGCGCAGGAAGGGACATGAGAGAGATTGAACCTAACTTGCCAGTGCAGGTGAGGAAACCTGGGGTCCAGAGGTTAAATGATTGCCCCGATGTTAGGAAGGGCAGGAGAGAGCCAAGGCTGCCATTGGGAATGATAAAAAGGGTAAATTGCATTGACTGAGGCCTTCTTTGCAGGTGCATGCATTATCTCAACACTGCTTAGCAAGCCTCTTTTATTCAGGTGAGGAAACACCACTGCAGGTGGGCACTTAGGTAACTCACCCAGGGCCACAGAGATAGTAGGTAGCAGAGCTAGGATCCAGGCTTGCGCCAGTTTGTGGCTTCACCACAACTCACCCTACACTGCCTCCCACTGCACCCCACTTGCAAGTAGTCAGGGAGTCCAGAGGGAACCAAGGGCTCCATGCTTGCTCTCAAGTGGCGACCATTGGATCAAACATCGCGTGTGAAGTGTTTCTGGGCAGAGCCAGTGAGAATAGGGGAAATGGAGACATAGAACTCATGTGCTGAACTTCAGCAAGTGAGCCTATGCCACTTGCTTCATTTCGTGTGATCTTTGACTTGGAAAAACTTATTTTGCAGTTGTGGTTAGAAGTAATTTAAGATATGTCCCAGATGTGACTAGAGGCTGGTGAGCAGGTCTCCAGCCTGGGAGAGCTGAGTCATGTGTACACTAGCACCAGGGCTGGCTTGGGAAGTGGTCTGTCAGCTGAAAGGTAAAATGCTTCCTTCCCCCTTTGGCCAGAAGAACCATGGGTGGGTTGAGGGAGGGGTGCTGCAGCTGGCTTGAGCTGGGTGGCTGGGAGGAGGGGTCAGCTCCCAAAGGGACAGCAGCCCGCTGTTTCTGTCTCTGTGCAGTGTGGCAGGGTACGCATGGTTTTTGGAGTCAGATAGCTTAGGTCTGCCACTTTACCAACTGTAAATGATAAGTTGCTTAATTCTTCTAAGCCTCAGCATTCTCATCTGTAAAATGGGGATCTTTATTTGCTTTATAAGGCTGTTTTGAGAATTAGAAAGTATGCAAACAACCTGGAATAGAACATGTTGGCTATTATGTTCTCATTTTGGGGGCAGGAGCAATAATTAAATCAACAGTATTTTAGAATTTTTCTCCACCTCTCTCTCTTTCTCTTCAACAGTTCCAGAATTTTTAAAGAGAATGGATCCCGAGGAATATTCTTAGGTTTCCTGAGTAGGGCTGATGGCTAGGGATGCCAACTGCTCTACCCAAAGAAGAGATACAGGGCGTGGTAGCAGTGGCTACATGAGGGGCAGGGGTGTCAAGAAGATGCAGGAAAGAGGAGAGAGGGAGCCACAGCTGTGGGGAACTATAACTCTGGGGAACCCAAGAGATTTCCAAGGATAAGTTAGAGATGATTTTGCTTTATAATATGAAATGCAAACCTCCTCATCCTTCTCCATGAAGAAACTTTTGGCAAAAACCTGCATTATACTTCGGTGCTTTTGGAGTATGCTTTGTGACACCCCTTGATAGTAGGCCCTAGGATGGGAGTGGCCTAATGCGACTCAGTTATATTCAAGCTACTTTCAAGACTCTGTGTGTTGGGCAGGGTTACTGTGCATTCTCTGGGTGTTGCCCAGGGTGATCAGCTGAGCTGACGCACAGGAGCTGCCATCAGCTGGCACTGTGGACTGGCCTGTTTGGAGTTCAAAGAGACTTTTTCCCCTACTAACCTCGGTGAATGGGAAAAAATTATCGGTAGTGGTAAGTATGGGTACGTATTGATGAAGTTCAGTTTGGGGCTCTCAAATCTGGAACCTCTGAAAAATTTCAAGGAAGAGTCAACCTTTTATTAAGGCATCTTCCTCAGTGGTAACTATAAGGTTTTAGGGTGTGGAGAAGGAAGAGCTCATGGGAGCTATTTCAGTCTTGTAGTATGCAACAGGTGAGAGTCCTAGTTGTCTGACAGTAATGACAACCAATGGATCCTGCCCTCTGGGTGTCTTGGAAGGAGGTCTGCATGGGGGGGAGTGGAGAGGGGGCGCCCAGGCCTGGAGTGTCAGCTCTGCCACTCTCCTTGTGACTATTGCCAAGTTATTCAGCCTGTCAGGTCTCTCTGCATTAAGGGGAGTCAACAATGGCCACCAAACTGGGCCCTTGGGAAGATCTCATAGGTTACCATGAAAGTGCGTTGTTAACTATCAAGAACTACACAGATACGCAGTTTACAGTGAGAAAGCTCTGGACGCAACCTTGGCTCTGATGCTTTCCAGTTGGTGAACATGGGCACCCTCCTGTGACCTCCCTGAGCCTCAGTTTCTCTGAAGGAATAGGCAGCAGTACTGACTCTGCTGGGCTGTTTTGAGGATCAGAAGGGTAATATTGGCAAAAGTGTTTCATAAATGGTACAGTGCTATAAATGTAAAGGTCTACTGCAACTGCTTTTACTGCTCACAAATTTTAGTATCGATCCCACGTAGATTAAAGAAAAAGAAATGGAGCCCTTATATTAAACACTGCATAGGACACAGAGCCTTTTAGTGCCCTAAAACACTCACTTCCAGTAAGGGGGAGAATATAAGCCTTTCTGAAATGAAACACTCTTCCAAAGCATTTTATTTGAATTTAATTTTACTATGTGCCCAGTGTGGACAGAGTTCTATGGGTAATACATGACTCACCCCTCAAGCTTTTCCAACAACAGTGAAAAGTTACAGCTATTTGATTTCCCCAATAAAGAGTTATTAGCAGCAATAATCCCAGAGAATATTAGGTTAGGTGCTGTGATTCCTGTTCTCAGAGGAGGCCCAGGCTTGAGTACAGTAAATACTTTATAATAACCCACTGGCTAAACCAAACAGATGCAAGGACCTGGGGCTTGGAGCCTTGACTGTGGCTGCCTCCCGGAGGCAGGCTGCTAGCCTCTGGCTTGGTCTTCCCAGCTGGGGTACTGCAGACCTGAATCTAAAGGCTGTAGGACAGAAGGCCTTGCAAGCCCCCAAACTCAACATGTCCCAAACCAAACAAAGCATCTATTCCTCATACATGACACCACCATCTCCCGACTCTCTAAGAGTCAAGATTTCAGCAACACAACTGATACCACCTTCTTACCTATTGAGGTCAATCAGGACTGAACTATGTCCAGCCAGGCAAATCACCTGGTCAGCATTTTCCATCTGTCACGTTCTCCCCACTTTGCACCTACTGTCCCCTTGCAAGCCGTCATGATTCTCATGTGGGCAGTGGCTGTTTGGCTTGCTTTTTAAAATCTCATTTGGATCTAGTTGTTCTGCCCACCTGTAGCGTTGTCCTTTGTGCAATCACTCTCCACTCTCGTGCCATGATGATTTTCTAAAGCACAGGATGAACATCCCACTACCCTGCTCATGAGCTTTCCATGGCTCCCTACTGCATATAGTATAACGGTCTGGCATTCTAGGACCTCCATAATCTGATCCCTTTTGATCATTTTCTGTACCTTGTTCTTTAGCTACCCTCAACTACTTGCTGTTTCTGTGACACACTTTGCCTTCCTTCCTCTCTTCCTTTGTTCATACAGTTTTTTTCACATATCAAATCTCTGTCTATCTTTCCTGAAGACCCCAAAATAGTATCTCTTCCATAAGGAATCCCTTAGCTGGAGGCAAATATCTTTTTAACCTAGATGCCCACAGAAATTTCTGCATCTTACACGAATCCTTATTATGTACAATGTAACATGAAATATAAAGGTCACAGGTAGGAGGCAGTACACATGATACTTTCTCATGAAGGTCACATCTAAATTCTCCCTTTAAAGAACATTATCCTCTATTCATTTTTAATCCTTTTTCTATAAAACATTTAACAACATTTATAATTTTATATTTGTATATTTATTATTTCATCTTTGCTTTACCTACTATACTGCAAACTCTGTTTGAGCATGAACCATGCCTGTTTGTTTACGTCTATTGCCTGGGTTTAGCACAAGTGCGTGGTTCATAGTATGTGTTAAATAAATGCTAGTTAAGTAAATAAACAAAGAATGAAGTGCCTGCAACTCTACCTAGATTGACAACTTCTCTTTTTTTTTTTTGAGACAGAGTCTCACTCTGTTGCCTGGGCTAGAGTGCCGTGGCATCAGCCTAGCTCACAGCAACCTCAAACTCCTGGGCTTCAGAGATCCTCCGGCCTCAGCCTCCCGGGTAGCTGAGACTACAGGCATGTGCCACCATGCCCGGCTAATTTTTCCTATATATATTTTAGTTGGCCAGATGATTTCTTTCTATTTTTTTAGTAGAGACGGGGGTCTCGCTCTTGCTGAGGCTGGTCTCGAACTCCTGACCTTGAGTGATCCACCTGCCTCGGCCTCCCAGAGTACCAGGATTACAGGCGTGAGCCACCGCGCCCGGCCTAGATTGACAACTTCTTACTGATATCTTTGCACCTTGCCATTCCACCTATCACAGTCCTTCTGCTAGTAGGTGCCCACCCAACAATAACTGAATTGGATTTTAACGTTAGGTCTTCATTTCTTTTTATTGAGTAAGGAAACCGCTGTGGCCAACTTGTTGGCCTTTGGGTTTGTCTGTGAAAAAGTCATAGAAAAGTATGCAATAAGATAGTGTTTGCTTTCACTCTGGCAGATTTACACATGGGAAGATGCTTCCCAATGAAAAGCCTTTTCATGGTAAAGCAGATCTACAAAGCACATATTAGCAGCAGAAGGATAATTAACAAATTTCTGATGTGAGTTTGTTTATACTGCTACTGTCAAGGGTAATCATGTTAGTTTAAGAAAGATCTTTTGCCTTGATTCTAAGTGCTCACACATGAAAGTGTTGTCAGGCATGGATTCTGGCTATGAAATTAACACCTGTAGAAATTTACATATGTCTGTGCTCATATTGTGGATGACCCATAACTTTAATGAGGGTAGAACATAAGTTATGTGTGAATTAATTGATCAAACAAATTGTTCAACCATTCATCTATTGTTGCTGCTTTGTACTTTCATTTTTCATTCATTCATTCATTTGCTCCCTTGGCATACCCTGGAGTGGTAACTGTGGGCTTAGTAGAGTGAGGGCTGTAAGCAAAAATGCAAGAGGTATTGGGACCAGCTCTCAGGGAGAGTTTAGCATGCCTAAAAGGATTCCACAAGGCTTCATGGAGGAGCCAATATTTAAAAAAAAAAAAAAAAAAAAGATTCTTCCCTTTGATGAATTAAGGGAAAATGGGATCTTTGTTCTGTAATTTTACGTTGCTCTTTTTTTGTTGGGCCCATTTGGTCACTAGCCATATTGTGTGTGTTTATGTGTGTGTGTGTATACACTGTGTATGTGTGTATATACACATTATGTATGTGTGTATGTATGTAGGAACTAGCCATGCCTAAATTCTGGTTGTGAAAGAGAAATGGAAGAAATTAAAATTTCTAGTTTTCAACATCTATTATTTATAAAGTCTCTTTTAAACTTTAGAACTCACCATTACTGTTGAAATATCCTACTGTGTGGAGAATCAGTATTGTATATGCAGTCAGGTAGAAATTCTGGTGGGAAGTTGGGGTTGGTGGCCAGCACGGGTTACTCAACTTTCTCCCTCCTAAGAGTGTTTAGGGCTTTCAGGTACATGATATGAAAACCACTGGCTTAAATCATTACATCTATTGCCTCTCTTTCAACTCTCTGATTTTCAAAGTTTTGTTTACTAGATACATGTGTTTAATATATCATGGAACCATTAGAATGCAACTAGCTATAGGCATCACTCTCCATGCACATAAGACACTCTCAGATACACAGGAACCTACCAATACTCAGGTGAAGAAGAAAGATCTGGCACATGTTAAAGGATCTCCCAAACCTTTGCCCTAGATCATAGAGGTAGTGAGCAGAGCCCTAAAGAGATCCCAGGTACGTCTGAAGCACTAATAGCCCATCAGTGTATAAAACGGTGAAGTGCCACCACCAGCACAAGAATAAAACATTCTAACTATAATGGAAGGCCTCTGTTTCCCCTTCTTTCATTGCATTTCCTCTGCCCTCCCAGATTTGCAGGCCTGCACTGCCCCTCCCTTAAGGTAATCACTCTTCTGCATTTGCAGGTCTGCTGTCATTTTCTGAACGCCATAGAGTACAATTTGATTTGTATGAAATTTAGATGCAGTTACTCAGCAAGGGGAATCTCCAATTCTTTTGGATTTTCTGCCTTGGATTATCACGAAGTTTTTTTTTTTTATTAGTTGATTTGACCCTCTGAAGATAATTTAAACTCAGCTAGGGGATTTAAGTAGGAGGCTTCAACTTGAGTATGTTTCTCCACAGAGACCATGGTCAGGCATTCCATTAATTCAGTTCACATAGGGTGGATAGCAATAAGATTGGAGGAAACAGGATGATGTAAAAATTGAAAACTGGGTTATTAATCCTAAGGGAAGGCTAATGAACAGAAATTAGGGGGACACAATTGTCACCCAACTATTTTAAGGGCTCTCCTCCTTCATACTCCTGACACTTCATTGGTCATCAAGTGTTCTCAATCCCACTTCTTAAGCATCTCTCAGCTCTGTCCCTGCCTCTTTATCTGCACACACACAGTGCCTTTGTGTATTCAGGTCCTTATCACTGTGGCTGGTCTATTGTATAAATTCTTAACTCGTTTTCTGACTCTACTCTATGCCTTCTAATTCATTCCTTTTACTGAATCCAGAGAGATCTTTCTAAAACACAAATCAGAGTGTGTTACCCCATTTTGCTTAACACTTTTCAGTGATGTCCCCTGGCATTCAGGATAAAGTCAGTCTCCCGTAGTCAGGGTCCCTGCCTGCCTCTGCAGCTTCATCGATCATTCTTCTCTCCTTCCCACTCTAGCTCCAGTCATGCTGAGCTCCATGTAGTTTCCTAGTCTCATGTAGATGTGCCTGAGCCTGCTGTTAACTCCTACTTGTCCTTCAAGGCTTAGGTATACTGTCACTTCTGGGAAGTTTTCCTTGATTGCCCCTTTTTTAGTTCTCATGACACCTGTAGATTCTTCCATCTTTGCACTTGATAAACTGCTCTATAGGGTTTTACCTGCTTGTCTCCCTCTCTCAACTGCAGGTTCCTTAGAAGACAGGGACTGTGGTGTTTATTTCTGAATCATAGCGCACCTCCACCATGCCTTGTCCAATCCATGTTTGTGCAATGGATGAATGCACACATGAACAAATGGCACTAGTGGAGGACAATTGAAGATTATTCCCCACTTGCGTATAAGCTCCAAGAAGGATGGGGTTTTTGACTGTTTCATTCT
The DNA here is from genome assembly GCF_020740605.2 of Lemur catta. Taxonomy (NCBI): domain Eukaryota; kingdom Metazoa; phylum Chordata; class Mammalia; order Primates; family Lemuridae; genus Lemur; species Lemur catta. Next base: position 80,214,599 of record NC_059130.1, read on the forward strand.
TTGCTGTAGCCTCTGCACCAAGAAAAGTGCATGGCACAAAACTACACTCAATAAACAGTGAACCAGTGACTGAACAAAGACTTCTGTGTGTCTCCAAAGGATAAAACTTTGACAGTGGGTGGTAATTCCGGGGAGATTGTCTGAAGCACCCACGCCAGCCCTATGACTTACCACCAAGAGACTTAGTCCTTTGAATGCCTTAAGCTAACAGAACAGGTGTGACAGCATGACTGGCACTCTCTCTTCACTGAATAAGTGGTTTTCAAAACGTAGGGACTGGACAACCTGGCAAACAACTGCACCAGAGTCATCGAGGTGCATGTTAACATTGCAGGTTCCTGGGTCCCACAGTGGGCTAGCTGAATCAGAATTTCTGCGGTGGCTCCAGGAATCTGCATTTCACCAACTTTCTACTTGTTTCCCTTGATGCTAGGAAGGTTCCACAATGGCAAGGGTTACTCTAGGAGGGTAGTGAATACCCATCGCTGCAGGAGGTCTAGAAGAGATTGGGCAACCCAGGACTGGTAACACTAGGCATGTGTCTGACTCTCCCACTGAAACTCCTAAATAGTAAGAAAATAATATGGTCTCTGGTGTGATAGACACTGAGTAACATTTGAATGGGTTCAGAGATGTTCATACAAAATTAGATAAATACATGTAAGTGATATTAATAAGTTTTTATTCATTATCTATATACTTAAGAAAGACCAAATGATTTATATGAACCAATAATCAGATTAGGGTTTTTTTTGGATTTGAAATTCCCTTTATATTCTGAAACAACACCACAGATATAAGGTTATTAAATTTCTCCTCTAATATTTTCATAAAAGTCACGTGGTTTTGAGTATTACAAAATCTCAATAAAGAGGAATCCCTAAAAGTTCACTTGAAGTTGACTTGGAAAAGGGAAAATGGGGCTTGAAATTGAGTAACCACAGTTATAACTACCTTAATCAATTTGCAAAGCACTCGCCAGGAAGGAGGATGTAAAGACATGTAAACGTGACACACACAACATAACCAATTTATTTCATTTGGCAGAATAAATTTGTTTCTCTCTATAGTTGGCATGTTTTACCTTCAGCATTTACAAAGCATTGGCATTTTCAAGAATACTATTCAGATCACCTTGATACTTTCCTGCATGAGATCTTCCCTCCCAATCAATAGAAATACCAGCAGCAGAAAGAATCAAGAAATCCTTGTCAAGCTGGGAATGCTGTTTCAAAATAAAATGGGAGGATTTCCTGATTCATTTATCTTTCAAATTTTCAGCAGGTGATCATGGATTTTGATCTAGTATGAGGGCAATCATTTACTCATCTGGGTCTCATGCATTTCAATATCTGCATTTTTATTGATTTAGATGTTTAAAGGAGGTGATAAAATGTTGTAACTGAGATAATGATCATTTATTCTTCAAGGGTGTAGCCAAAGGTATTGCTGAATATTACCTCCTGCACCTGGTCTCTTTCACTTAATGGGAAGATACTACGTATTATACTACATATAATAGTGGTGCTCCTGTCCCCCAAATATGTGTCCACCTGGAACCTGGAAATGTGTCTACCAGGAATCTGTGAATGTGACCTGATTTGGAGAAAGAGTCTTTGCAGTTGTAATTAAGTTAAGGATCTTAAGATGAGATCATCCTAGAATATATGGGTGGGCCCTAAATCCAAGGTCAAGTGTCCTTATAAGAAGAAAAGACACACATAGAGGAGAAGGTGTTGTGAAGATCAAAGCAGAGATTGGTATCACTGACCAAGGAGCACCAAGGATTGCCAGCAGCTGCTAGAAGCTGGGAAGGAGGCAGAGGACTTTTCTGCCTCAGAGCCTCCAGAAAGAACCAACCCTGCCCACACCTTGATTTTAGACTTCTGGCCTCATGAGAGTAAGTGTTTGTTATTTAAGCTACCCAGTTTGTGGTCATTTGTTACGACGGCCCTGGGAAAAGAATAGACTATACTTTGGACCCAATATCTTCCGTTTACTACCACGTCATCTGCTATCAGGCGAGAATTACCCAGAAGTTTGAGGCCTCCTACTGCAGTGTGAGGGTTTTACCCCACAGTCTATGCTGGGTGTCAGGGCCTTTGACAACAACCATGGTCATCTCGTGGTGGAGACCATAGAAAATTAGCTAACATTTGTTGGTCACTTCTTATTTGTCAGGTATTATGCTAAGAGATTTACATGCATTATCTCATTCAATCTTCATGGTAGATCTATGAAGTTGGTTCCATTATGTTCTTCCATTTTCTAAATGAGGAAGCAGAGCCTCCGAGGGTTTCCCTCATATGTCTGTAGGCAATCATGGTGGAGGACAGGGCCGAACTCCTAACCTGGGTTAGCCTCACATGGAAGCCTTTCCTCCAAATTATCGGAATTGTGGGAAAAACAGAGAGAGCTCTTGAGGGCCATGGCCACACTAAGCAGATCTTAGACATTCAGAGTGCATCCCTAGGGGTCTGTGTGACTTCTTAGATTCTAGGAATCTCTCTACTTGAGAAGGGGATAGTGGACCAACTCATGGAAGGACTCCCAAGATAAGTAACTCAAATCCGATTCTTATTTAATCCCTCAAACAGGATTATGAGAAAAATCATTATTAACAACATTACAAATTACTGCAAGTCATGAGATACCAAGGTTGCCCATGAATAGAAGAGACCACCAACATTACATTTCAGAATCTATTTACCTTGTGAATCCTGTTACATTTCAGAATGTATCTTTGCACTAGAAAAAAATGTTGGTGAATAGCCCTCTCTAATCTCTGTGTGGGAAGGATTTTTTATTTTTATTTTTATTTATTTTTATTTATTTATTTTTTGAGACAGAGTCTCACTTTGTTGCCCGGGCTAGAGTGAGTGCCGTGGCGTCAGCCTAGCTCACAGCAACCTCAAACTCCTGGGCTTAAGTGATCCTACTGCCTCAGCCTCCCGAGTAGCTGGGACTACAGGCATGCGCCACCATGCCCAGCTAACTTTTTGCTATATATATTTTTAGTTGGCCAGATAATTTCTTTCTATTTTTAGTAGAGACGGGGTCTCACTCAGGCTGGTCTCGAACTCCTGACCTCGAGCGATCCACCCGCCTCGGCCTCCTAGAGGGCTAGGATTACAGGCGTGAGCCACCACGCCCGGCCAGGAAGGATTTTTTAGAGCATAAAGTTGATGGAAAGAATCACAAAGTAAAATTTAGATAGGTTTGACTTCATTAAAACATTAACAACTGCAAGTCAAAAAGTATTTTAAACAAAATTAAAAGGCAAATAAAGATCTGGGGAAACACTTGGAGCAAATATAAAAGAGGACTTTGTAACTCATATTATTCCCCAATAGATATATGAAGCAAGAGAATAAAGAGATAAGTTATGGTACGTCCATGCGATAAGACATTAACTACCTCAATGATTTTTAGAAAGAGTATTCAGCAGCAGAAACATTCTCATCATCAAATGTTAACTCTACAAAGAAAGCTACAAAATCATGTTCAGTATAATAAAGAACAGCAACATTTATTCAGGGCTCATCATGCACCAAGCACTCTCGAGTGCTTTCTGTGCCTTATCTTCTTGAGTCCCCAAAACAAAGTGATGGGGTTTGTACTAGTACCCTTTTAATTTTATATTTCAGGAACCTGAGGCTCATAGAGTTTGAGTAACTTACATAATGTCAAACAACAGATTCATAACACAGCTGGGATTCAAACCCAGGTCTGTCTGTCTCTTTCTATTTCTAGTGGCTTGTTATAAGTCACTTGGTGCTGGGCCTTGCCTTTTGATCTTTGTACCTCTTACAGCACCTTGCAAATAATTAATGCTTGCTGAATTGTGGGAGGCAGAGTAATTTATTGATTAAGAGAATAGCCTTAGAATCAGATAGCTCTGGGTGGCCCTGGACAATGTAACTGCTCCCATCTTCGGTTTCTCCACTACGGTAAATGGTGGCAAGGGTTAAGTGAATTTCTATGCTTGCAAGGCTTAGCACAGTGCCCAGCACATAGCGGGTGATTAGAAAATGGCAGGGAATACAGAATGAAATGGTGTTATGCCTCTTCGTGTGATAAGGCAAAATATTTATTGCTTTAAGATTGGCACTCACATTTTTCTTTGGGAAGAAACCGTTTTTGTTTGGGAAAACCTCTTGATGATTCACTAAGAGTATGTGAGATCTGTGGGTATGAGTGTTGTAAGACCAAGTTTCAGCAACCACTACTCCCCTCCTTTCCCCCGCCAAAAGAGAATGATTCAGTTGCATGTAAGAAAATGAGATTTTTTGCTCCTTCTGAGAAGCAGGAGAAGAGAGCAGTACAAAGGGGCAGAGAATTATGCAGGGTGAGGCTTAGCCCGTGGGAAGGAAGCGTGTGAGCAGTGGCGAGGCTGAGTGAAGTGCCATTTGAAATCTGCTGCTGAGACGATGCAACCCTTTACATATAATGCTTGACATGATCTTGTCTTGCTACAACATCACACCCTTTTCTCTCCACTCTCCGGTGATATCTTTCAAAAATCTACTGAACTCACAAACGCTTTGCAGAAACTTTTATGTAAATAGAAACGACCTCTTTTATAACCAGGTGGACATAGGCTGAGGCAGAGATGGCACTTAGAAAAGGACCCTGGGGACCTGGATGACCTGAGAACATGAGTGACTCCAAGAATCCTGAGTTCTTTAAATTTCAGTGGGTTAAGAAGTGGGGATTCGGACTGATTAGAAAGAGCTGGGGTACCCCTACCAGTATTTGGCTCACCTTGGTGGCCTTCCTGTCCTTTGCACATAATAAATTCTCAGCAAGAATTTTTTTTTTTTTTTTGATACAGAGTCTCACTCTGTTGCCTGGGCTAGAGTGCCATGGTGTCAGCCTAGCTCACAGCAACCTCAAACTCCTGGGCTCAAGCAATCCTCCTGCCTCAGCCTCCCGAATAGCTGGGACTAGAGGCATGCGCCACCATGCGCAGCTAATTTTTCTACATATATTTTTAGTTGTCCACATAATTTCTTTCTATTTTTAGTAGAGATGGGGTCTCCCTCTTGCTCAGGCTGGTCTTGAACTCCTGACCTCATGTGATCCTCCCTCCTCGGCCTCCCAGTGTGCTAGGATTACAGGCGTGAGCTACCGCACCCAGCAAGAATTTGTTGAATAACTGAGGAGAACAATACGGAGCGTAACTGTGTGACTCAGACTCTAATTACATTGGAGTTCCCAGACAGGAGAGACCTGTGTGCTAGGAGAAGCAGGAAGGCTTTGTTCAGAAGGGTCACTTCTCACACCTCGGAGAGCTGACCCAACAGTGAGTTTTACTGTTGTCCCTGAGTTGATAGGAGCAGGTGAATGGAGAGTAATGCTGAAGCCAGCCAGCTCTGTCTCTGGTTGGAATCTAGCATTTGCAGATTTGGAGCTCTCTGGAGGATACTTGGATATAACTAGTGTGTGGTCAGAAAAGGACAGTGCTGTTGTCATCACAGAGGAAAGAGGATCAATGAGTTCCTTTTGGATGGGAGCAGAGGACTCTAGGATCCAGTGCAGGTGGTCTGGGCATAACAGAAGAGGAGGAGGACTGTCCGTGTGTACAGACAGGATGGGATTTAGCCACCGAACGGTCACCTTGCCTGTTGCCTAGGAAAGGGCACATTGGATGCCTCTCAGTTGGAAGATATTATCTCCAGATGGAGTCCTCTGCCTGCTGGCAAAGTCAACTGTATTATTTGGTAATATTTTGATGTGCTATTTATGTGGAAAGGGGGTTTATTGACATATCTTTCACGTCATGCACAAACAGCTCTAACTATTCCCTCTGAAAGGGACTGTAATGATGAAGATGGTAAATCTTGGAAAGCCACTGGAGGCCAAAATGGGCTGGGCATGGGTCTGTGCCCAGCGCCATGTGTCCCAGCCAGAGCATCCAGGCCTAGGTTTGATTTGCATTCAGGCTGCATCCCTGGTTGGTGAAGCTGGACTCGCTTGTCATTCTTACAAATCTGGCAAAAGCTCCAGATGAGCGAGGGGTTTCAATGAACGGAAAACACGTTGTAGGACAGGGATGGGAGGGGAGGACTTGGGAGAATTACCCGGGGATTTCATGTCATGCATTTGCCGTTCATTGTCTCTATTTGGAAACAGCAACTTAAGAAAAGCAAGCAAAGAAGTTCACATTATTTTAGTGAGCCCTGAAAACCTTGCACATTTCTGATAGGTAATGGGTGCCTTCCCTCCATGCAGCATTTGTTTTAAGCATTTAGCTTTCCCACACAGTTGCAAGTTCACTTATCCAATTCTCTCTCTCTCTCTGTCTCTCTGTCTCTCTGTCTCTCTCTCTCTCTCACTATCACTTTAGTCAGCACAAATTTGGAGGCAGAACCAAACCTAGTAATAGCATATCTCATGTTGCTATCAATTTTCCGCCAGAAGAACATTTTGGGACACAAAGTCCTTTGTCTCTTTCCAGAAGCTTGATTCAATGACATTACATAAATGACTACAACACTATAGCATGTTCTGCACCGTTTCAAATTGTAACCTAAAAAAAAAGGAAGGACCTGGATCGCAGCCACAGCGTAATGATTTCAGTTCTTAAGAAAATCCAGCAACCATTACACTACATTCAATATTTTCTTGCTGTGGAAATTTAAGAATCAAATCTAATCAAATAGGAACCCCTGTCCCCCCATCCTCCATTTTGCTATGGTTCCTGTTACTAACTGGCCTCCCACGTCTGTTTTGGCTTAAAAAAATAAATAAGTTTACAATATGTTTTAAAAAATTGGGCTGAATCAGACAATTGTATATTTTAGAAAACGAAGGCAAAATGTAAAACAGGCTAATCATGATTCTAAATTCAATCTTCAGGGCCCTAATTGATCCCATCCCAAAGGTAACATTCTATCTTAATTGACATGCAGAGATGGTTACAATTATGTAAAATAAAACTGGGCCGGTTGGAAACCCCACGTCTTCTTGTGGAACAGGAGACGGCCAGCTTTCACAATAGTTGATTGCAAAAGGATGCAACCACTTTGCTCATATTTCCTATTTTGGTTTGGCCCTTGTACATGTGCAATGAGGTTCTCCCACCCACCCTTTAAATAGAGTACGGACCACAAGGGGAATTTGATGCCATTATGTGTTCCTTGGGGATGGGGGTGGGCATCTTAGAAAGGACCAAAATTTTCAATGTCCATTTTCTAAGTCAGCTAGAGAGAGAGAGAGAAAATGAAAGGAACATTTCCATATTTGTTGGCAGAGTGATTTTTCAGTGCGATTGTGACCACACGCAGGAGCTTGTGCTCAGCCTCGATGGGAAACAGATGGCCGTTGAGCGTGGCGACCACACGATGCCGGGCCCACAGGATGGACGCACAGCCCTTGCAGTACGTATGCCCATAAGGAGCCCTCACCCTCGCTCAGACCCGTCAGGCCTTCCGCCTCTCTGCCGAGAGCACCCTGCACGGGAGGCCAGGGCTCCCTGGGGTGATGCTGGATGCGGAGGAGGCAGGAAGGCGGGAGGCCTGTCTATGCAATCAAGAGAGGCAGAGGCCTCCGTGGATGGTATGGAGCACCTGCGCCTCTTGGCATCTTGCCTCCCTGGGTGGGCAAAGCAAGCGAGCCACGTGCATGGTGATTAGTACCATACACCCCCTCCTCCTGCTCAGCAAGCTGGTGGTAGGGGTGCCGTTCATATCGCATGTCTGCCTCGCTAGCTCCTCTGCCTCCTAAGAATGTCGGTCTGTCAACATCCCCACTGGCCCTGATTTAGTTCAGAGCCTCAACACGTCTCTCCTGGATGGTTGCAATGGATTTCCTAACTGCCCCCAACCTCGCCACCTCTAGTTCATGTAGGAGCCAGAGTCGCCCAAACCCGACAATGTGGCTTCCCTGAATGACTCAGAGCGGAACTCAACGGTTGCTACCTTCTTATTTGTGTAATTATTTGTTTAATGTCTACTTTGGCTGCTGATTTACTCCCGTGTCCATAGCACAGAGCACAGAGCCAGGCGCTATGTGTGGGTCCTCAGTAAATATTTGTTGACTGAGTGGAAAAGTCTTGAGCACCCAGGCAGACCCCACCTACAGGGCATTGTACGCTCCTGTGCTTTTCCCTTGGCAAAATGTCAATGCTTTAATCCATCTTTATCACCTACTGTAGGCCCGGATAGACAAATAACAAAGCCACAGAAGCACCCTTTGGGCCGACAATTCAGTCTGGGCACGCTTAGCTCCTCAGGAAGGACCTTGGACAGTAACTGTCTGCTAAGTGGAAAATAGTGTATTTTGCTCTTACTTTTTGTAGATGCTCAGGACCTCTGGGCCTCATGGGTCTTAGACCACCTTGTTCAACAAACTAATTTCACGGAAGAGGAAACTGAGCCCTAGAGAGTTTGTGACTTCCTAGATGACCAGTGCTCGGCTGCAGGCAGGCTGCGATGACAGCCAGGACCTTCTTGCATCACACCGGGCAGGAGGCCCGGGATAACTCGGGAACAAGCAAAATCTCTCCATGGCACCTCCTTTCATTCCGTTTCACGTTTACACTCCTCTCCGTTCATATTTTTATGTTACTTTTGCTCAAGGCCCCCATGGGGGGCCCCTGTTCAGGAGAAGTAGCCTGGGACAAAGGGAAGAGAGTAGATCCCACAGTAAGAAAGATGTGGGCTCAAATCCAAGCTCTACTACTTCTTTGCTTTGTGAACTTGAGCAATTTACTGAGCTCTTTGAGCCTCAGTTTCCTCCTGACAACAACCTCACAGAGTTATGAGGATTGGATGAGAAAACATGTGAAAAGCCCCTGCTAGTCATAGAGGCTTAAGGAATATTCGGTGCCTTTTCCTTCCCACAATTATTCCACCCCATTCAAACCCACCCACCTGAGTCCTGGTGCCATGCTCTCTGCCAAGTCACTTATGCCATTGCATTTCTTCCCTTCTGTTCTCCCTTTTTTACATATATCTCAAGATAATATGTGCATTTCAGTGGGATCTTTCTGAGATAATTTATAACAATTTTGGCTTTGTAATCTATATAATTATACATCATATATAATGAATTCACATATAATATATTAGATATTTTTAGTATGTAGACATTTTTGTCAAAAAAGTGAATAAAATCTTGTATTTAAAAGGTGAAGTGGAAAGGATGTGAATGGCCTTTGGAATCAGACATGGTTTTGAATGTCATGTCTCAAACATTCAATGACATGTCCTTGGGAAAGCTACTTTAACTTTTGAAAGCCCTAGTTTTCTCTCCTGTAAAATGGGGTTAGTAATTTCTACCTTCCAAGTCCATGGTTAGATTTAAATGGAATGACGGCCCCGTGCCTGGTACAGAGAAGGCTCTCAGGACATACAAGGCCTTCCTATCCCCCGGTGCACTTGGGGGCCCATTGGACACAGTCCCAACAGCTAGTTGTTGGATTACATTGAATTTATAGACCCAAAAAGAATGATTTTATGTGTGGGTGGTGGAGGAGAAGAGGGGAATTCCCCAATGAGCATGTCTGAATTATATTATGTGCTAAGAAGTGGAGATACTGGATGCTTTAGAGGATTCACAGTTGCCCACTGAATACATCCAGAATCAATTATGGGATTGATAGTCTAGGTATCAGCAGAACATATACATTTCACAGTAAACAACATGATAAGGAGGTCTAGCCTAAAAGCCACAAGAGTGCTCATGATCAATAGATTCTTGAAGTGGAGGAGAAGGAGTTTTTCTTTTAAGCAGGGCTCACAGGACATTCTTTCCAAGGAGGCACTAGCATGTGAGGTGGGCCTTGAAGGGAAGGCAACCAATTGGAGTTGAGAGAAGACTCTGTTGGTGGGAAGGCAGAGAGAACGGGCTCTCACAGGGCCTCCTGAAACATGCCCTACAGTTTATCTGGAGGCAGAATTGTTAGTGCAGTCAGAAGTTGGTGTACAGCTAACTGGAAGTTGTCTGTAACTGACATTCACTGATGCAGTTATTCTTTTTTTTTTTTTTTTAATAGGATGTGTTTATATTTACATGGTACAATTTTAAAGCAATGACTACATTGGTCATACATATTAGAAACCATAAAAAAAGTTAAGAACTAAAATGTACATCATACACTTGTATATATATTTTTTACACAGAGGTAAAAAGGCTTATTATAAAAAATGATGCAGTTATTCTTAATCCCAAATCTTTTGAATGCCACTTTTCTAATTCCGCCACATTGGTCACAGCACTACAGGAGGAAGGGGTTGCTGAATAGCACAAAATAGAAAAGCTATTGGTGGGTGGAACAAAGCATCCCCAACACTTGCTTGGTTCATTCAACCATTCTTTCATTCATTATTTTATACTGATTACATGCAGGGCACTGTCTTTGGCCAGTGGCACTGCAAAGGCAAATGGTATCCACGGCTAAGGTGATGTATCTGTGCTCTCTCTCCCTCCACCCATTAGGCTCATATAGCTCTAGAATGTCTTTTTTTTAATCTCTAGAGATAGGGTCTTGCTATACTGCCCAGGCTGGTCTCAAATTCCTGGGCTCAAGCAGTCCTTCCACATCAGTCTCCCACGTAGCTGGGACTACAGGAGTGCCCTACCATGCCCGGCTTAAGCTCTAGAGTTTTAAAAAGGACATCTTTTTGGTGGCTCTATACACTGGTTCCAGAGACACAGGTCCTCCCATGACTCCCACCCCAGGTGCCTATATTTGGCACTGTGAATACCACAGTGACATACAAGACAGAGTCATGCACTCAAGTTTACTGTCTAGTGCATAAGTCAGGTGAGTATAGAGAAAATGACAATAGAGTCACACCAAAGCCATGATAGATGTACACATGATATGATCTGAGGGAACAGAAAAAGGGAATCGAAACCTGGATGGTGTTAAGAAGACTTCTTGGAGGAAGCCACATGTGAGATGGGGCCTGGAGGTAAGTCTGAGAGGTGAGTTTAGGCGACGTGAGGAATTGCTGTGTGCTCGGCACTGTTCCAGTTATTAGGGGTACGGCAGCGATGAGTGGGGAGAGAATGGCAGGCAGAGCGAACACCACACACAAAGCTCTGGAGGTGTGTTTAGGGAGCAGCATGTCATTCAGTATGGCTGGATCCTAGCGTCCGAGGGCAAGACATCTTAGAGAGGGTGGTTTAAAGAGAGACAGGACTGAGAGGTAAATGTGTGTGTGTGTGTGAGAGGGAGAGAGAGAGAGAGATCATGAATGGCTTGTGCACCAGACTAAAGAAGGTAAACTTTGCTCTGAGGACAACAGGGAGCCATTGAAGAGTTCAAGCAAGGAAGTGACATGATGACACTTCCCTTTTAGAAAAACAACTGGCTGCAGAAATGAAAAGTCACTTTGGCTACAAAAATGAAAATCAATTGGAGGGAGGAAACCCGTGCAAACTTGGAAAAACTATTTAACCTCTCTAAGCCTCCATTCCTTCATCTGTAAAATGGGGGTGTTATCCACCTAATAGGGTTGTGGTGACATTAAATAAGGTCATGGCTCTGGCATTACCTGGTCCTGTGTACTCTATGTTCCAAGATGATTCCTTTTTCAGAAGCCCAAGTGCCAAGTGGGTTTCAAGAAACAAGGCTGGGTGAGGGGCCAGGGTGGGGCTGGAGCGGGCCATTGTTACAGACTGAGGTCAGGAGCACAGACATTCAGCCCCAGGTTCAGAAGAGAGTTAAGACAGCTACTGTGTGTCTAAGGACTGTTGATGGAATAGAAGTGGGTGGTGGCAGGGAGGGAGAGAAAAATTATCACTTTGAGACAAATGGCAGAATCCCTATAAAAGAGAGAAAAGCCTTTGCCTTGGAACACACCTGCGTGGGGGTGTTTGCTCATAAAGAGGCTCTGTGGCACAGCCAGGAAGAGCCGTGGGGAAGAAGGATCCAAACAGATCCTACATAAACAGGAATTTCGGGGATTGGGAACAGACAGAGAAAAATCTAATGGTGGGGTGGTGGGGGGAAGAGGGGAAGAGAGAGAGGGAGAGGGAGAAGGAGGCAGAAGGCCGGGGATTCAGAGGAGAAGGTAAACAAGCGAGAAATTCCCAGTGGCAGGTAGGGCCCAGAGATTTCAAAAACATGAATGTCTAATTGCGTCATAGTGACTCAGGTTATGTGCTGTGCTCTTCTGTTTTGTAAACTCCCCCTCATTGTTTTCCCATATTCTCAGTAAGAATAGAGGAGTGACGTTTGGGGATAAATCAAAGAAAAAGTGGAATTTTGTATTAAAGTCAGTGTGGAATAAAAGAAGAGGACAGATACAAGAAGGAAAAACAATAATGTTATCTAGATTTAGCAGGAACAAAAAAAATCTGAGTATCAAGAGACCAAGGATGTATAAACCCTGGAATCCACAGAAATCTTGGGGACCTAATGAGGTTGGCTTCTCCCTTCACAGTTTGTGATCTAGTCTCCCGTTTTTGAAGCTATTGAATAACATAAACTATATTTTAAATCCTCTTAGCTTGACCTGAATCTGTTGTATTTTTCCCCTAACGATTCAGATTGGTTTAGATATTTGGGAGATTGTGTCTTTAGCCGCTAAAGAAAAGGAACATTTTTTTTTCTTCTTGAAAGGATCTCACTCGTATTTACTATCCATTTTCATTTCATCCCAAACCATTCTGATGGGTGGCCTTTATTTTATTAGTGAGTTTCTGAGGCTCCCAACGTGGGTTTGAACCTGGGGTCACGAACAGATCTTTGCATTACAACTCCAGGAGTCTGACCCTGGAATTTAAACTCTAGGGCACAAATGATTTTGAAAACGGGCTGAAGCCAAGTTTCCAGATTGGGGCTCTGAATATAGAAATCCATAGTGTGGATTATAATAGTGAGGTTATATAATAAAAAGGCAAAGGCAAACCTTAGCAAGGCCACACGAAGAGAAGCACCTGGAAGCTGTAATGACTGCTTGGCTTCCTGTCCCTGCAGCCCTCTAATCCCCCAGGTGCAGCCACTTAATCTGCACCTGTGGGCTCAGCCTTGCCCCAGAATCTGGATTCAGTCCTCTCCCTATTTAAGGAGAGTTTAAGGAACTCTAGTTCATTAGTTTAATCAACTAATGACTAGTAACCAATGACTCAGATTTGCGTCCTAGTTCCCCTGGTTTTTCTAGACCTTATTCCATCCTGATCTCCTGATGTTGTGTCTGAAGTCTGGTTTCCTAGGAACCTGTTCTCTGCCTCCCCCAGCCCCCACCCCAGACCACTTAAATGTGTGGATCTTGCCAATGCTGTTGAGAGACACTAGTGAAACCAGGATGTCACTTACAGCTAAAGCTTTCAAATACATGCCAGCTGCTTCTCTGCCCACATTTTCCCTATTTCAAGTGTCTTCTTCATTTGTTCTCTTTAACTGTGGGCTGCCTAATCTGCAGATCCTGGTCCATTTTCATCTCTTTATTTGGAAACTTCTGTGAATCACCCACTGTACTAAGTTCTATGGACACAAAGATGAATAAGACACACAGTCTGTGTCCTGTGGGAGTTCCCAGCCTGGCAGAGGAGACACACGCGGAAGCAGACAATCCCACCCAGTGGGTGAAGTACACACAGAATGCCAGGGAGGAACAAGGAGGGGTGTCCTAATCTTGGGAGGACTTGGGAATGGCTCAACAGAGGAGGAAACTTGAGCCTTAAAGGACAGGCAGGAGTTGGCTGCATAGATAAGTTACATGAACATTTCAGCGAAAGACTCATAAAAAGCAGTCATTGTGTTTGGGGAGTATTTCAAGCAATTTGGGAAGGCTGAAGTGTGGGATGGGGAGGAGGTGAGCCTGGTGAACTGTGCAGGGTCCAGACCAGTGAGGACCTTGTATGCAAGAACCATGCTTTTGGCAGAGATAAGAGCAGACAAGGATGTTGTTAATAACACCAAATCCAATGTTTCTTTTTATAATGTTAATATGAGTATGAATAACCTTTATAATAAGAAAAAATAACATTGATTTCCTACAATATTCCTGAGTGTTTCTAACATCCATGGTCAGATGTTTGGGAATTGCTTGAGTTAACCAGGTGTCTCAGAGCCTTTGGTGTGTTGATGTGCTTTGGGACTGGGATGTGTCTAAAAGCGCTTCCCAAACTTATTTGACTGCCACCTTCCCATTGCCTGCAATATTGCAAGGGACTAGAGTTTTGAGCAGCACACTTTGGGGACAGAACTAGAATGTTCTTTAAAGTGTTGCCTACTTCAGCGCATTTACAAATAGCTGCTCCTGGCTGATAAGAATATTCCAGCTGCAGGGCCCTTGTCAAACTGGGATGCTGCTCACCTTCTACCCTGCTCTTTCCATCATTCCCGTCCTCCCAAGATGTTCCTGCTAATCACTTTGGCACTGCACAAGCCTAAGGCTGCCGAGTGTTCACAATTTCTGAAAGTAAAACACTGGGAAAAGAGTCAAAGCAGAAAGGGGTGTACCATAGGGAAGTACTAACAGTGGGAAGAGTAAAATGTGGAAGAAGCTTTAGAATGGGTAAAACTCCCACCAAAAATTGGATATGGAGCCCATTCCCAAATTATATTCTTGGCTTAGAGAATTTAGGCCTGGGTTTAAGACATTGGGGAAAAATGACTAGTAAATCAATGTTCCTCAAGCTCTGGAAAGGCAAGACCTTACCTTACCAATTTTTGCAACTCCCCAGCAGTCACTGGTGTAAGGTAGATATTCGATAAATGTGTTAAATTAAATTTAGGTTTTCTCTCTGGGGCTCAGCCTTCTGTTAGCAGACTTGCTGGTTTCTGTTGATATTAAAAGTAATGTTCCTTTGAAAATGGTGGTTATCTTTGGGAGGTAGGATTGTGACTGATTCACATTTTGTGCTTTCTTTTGATGTGAAGTAAATGTTTTATTTAAATAAACGCATTACTTTTATAATCAGGAAACAAAGATATTTTTTTTTTAAAGGTGCATCACCAGTTCTCCATTCTAGTAATTTCTTTAGGTGGAAAGAATGGAAGACTGAGGGAGTTTGCTTTCATGGTCACTAAAATTAACCCCACCATCCTCCCTTCATGTGGCAGGGGAGGGTGGAGGGAGAGGTCGAGGCCTTTAGACCTAACATTTCCAAATATTGAGGCCAGTATAGTATCTGGCACGCAGTAAATGCTCTATAAATATCTATCGAATAAATGAATATCAGGATGGTTGGTGAAGCTTATTATGCCATTAATCCATTTCTTTTCCTAAAGATCTTTCCAGTTACAGAATTCCTCCTATGGCCTCTAGGTGAGGAACAGGTGAGGCTGAAACAGGGCCCAGACAGGCTGAGAGACCTGTCCCATGACTCCGTAGGTTGGGAGGTCAGTTGAGCTTCAGGGCTAAATCCAGAAACCTGGGTTCAACCATGGGACCAGGCCCACCAGATCCCGTAGGGGCTTCAGCCAATCAGGGTGATTCATTTGCCACGGATTGCACGCGTGTTACTTTCTACAAATGGTGTTGTTGTTTGGAGCATACGGCTGCCTTGTAACAGCTCTCAACTCCATGGAATATGGAACAAAAGTAACTTTGAAAAAAAAAAATCCTCACACACTAGCACCCTTCTTGCCGGCCCTGTTGTGATTTTGCACCAAGGGTGCATTTTAATTGATGAAATGTGCTACACAGCCCAACCAAATTGAAAAGGAACAACCTTCACGTACCATGTGGAGATGTGACGGAAGTGCCAGGAGTTAAACTCCGAGGACTACATGAAATAACAGAAGCTCCCTCTCCTCTCTTGAAGAAGCTCATTAGTTTCTGCCTTCTCACATTCTGTTTGCCGTGGCCTGCAGCCAAAAATGGCGAAGGCAAAGATAATAAGTGAGAGATAAAAATATGTGGAGGGTGGCTGGGCCGGTGGGACCCCGGACAGCTGGGGGAGTGGCTCAGGTAGGGGGAGTCTGGGACGGAGGTGGGAGGGAAGGATGCGGGACAGACTGAGAGAGAGGAGCAGAGAGGGACTCCCACACTCAGAGATGCACACAGACATGGAGAAACAGAGGCGAGGAAACGGAGAGAGGAGGACGGGGACACAAGGAGTGTGAGAGACAGTGACACACACACACAGAAACATCCACAGGAGACAGAGGAAGGGGGGAGGGAGAGAGACCTGGAAAAAACATGGGAGATTGCGCGTGCTCTGAGCAAGGGTCGACAGCAGCTGGGGCAGGTTCAGAGGTCAAGGCCATGCTCTGGGGAGTGGCAGGGACAAGGCCATTCATATCCCGTGGATCCCTCCACATGCCTTCCCCAGGAGCATTTAGACACAAGGGAAATTGGACTTGATGTGAATTTTGAAGGCATCCGGAGAAGGGCGAGTAGGAGAGGGGACGTCTCACATGTGGCCAGCCAGGCAGCCAGCCCTGGCACCCTAGTCTGTGATGAAAGCTGCAAAGGGTGATCTCCCCTGTCCCAGCTTCTTCTCACCAGGTAAGCTGAGGGGCCCCTGTGGATCACCTCATCTTGTCACTAATTCCCTGTATCCCCAGGCCCAACAAGACCAGGGCAGAACAGACACCTGCTGAGTAAGCGCTAGTCAGCACGGCGCGTGGAGGCACCACCTTCTCCCTTCCTGCTGCTTCTTGATGTCACGCAGTTCACTCCTGAACCTGGCACATGCCTGAGCACCTGCTACGTGCCAGGCACCGGTGAACGGGCACAGCCCTCTGCCCCAGAGAGCTCCCATTTCACGGGGAAAGACAGACTCAAACATCCGCACTTCCCCCTAAGGCAAAGCACAGGGGTCCCCATCCGCTGCGACTTGGGCCAAGTTTGCAGGAGCCTTGTATGCACAAGTCTCCAACAAATGCCACAGTGTTCAGGCAGACTTGGGTCTGAAAGGAAATGTCAGGACACAAAAAAGGAAAAGGAGAAGAAAGGAAAAAGAAGCTAGCATTTACTCTCGTGCCAGGCACTGCCACATATGTTATTTCATTGAATCCACACAGTAACCCTGGCAGGTGGCTATTTTTATCCATTTTTTTTTTGTTTTTGGTAGGGAAAGAAATGGGAGTTGGAGAGGTTAAGGAACCAGGGCAAGGTCCCTCAGCTAGTCAGTGACAGAGTTGCTAGCCTGGGTCTGTCTTTCTATTGCCCCAGATTCCTCCCAAGGCCTCCTGAAACTCGTCGCCCACCGAGGAGGCAGGCCTAGGACACACGGCCAGGCTCCGGCTGGTACCCTCCCCCCGCACCCCCATAAATGTATTTTTCAACAATGAGGTTTTCTCTGCAAGTTAGTGATTTTATGGCTCTCAGCAAAAATCTGTGACACCAGATGTTAAATGCAGCAGGAGAAAGTTATTTTCATCATTGGTGAAATCTTGCGCAGTGCACCGAGTCTGGTCACATATCTGACTTCAGGCAACGTGTGATCTGATTTCTGTTTGCAGAAAGGGCTCGGCAAGCGCTGACAGAGACGGGCCTGGCTGTTGGGCCTCTGGGTGTCGGGAATGGGGGCAGCTCAGCCTGAGACTTGACTGGTAAACAACACCTGGCTTTTTCTTTGTGGGCCCAGACCCCTTGGCCAGAAACCCCTCGCAGTGGGGCTTGACAATGGTGCTCTTGGGACTTGTCCACCTTGTGGCCATCACTCCTGTGAGTCCTAGCTGGTGTGTTAGATTGACCCTTCCTGTAGTTCTTCGCATCTGTCTTCTCTGCTCACTCCCACCATGCGTTCAATTCTGTCTAGGTTCCTGGGCCAAATCTCACGGAGACAGGAACTTTGTGGGGTTGCAGCATGTGAAACTGCCATGTTTTGGGGTAGGTAAACAACAGCCAAATGTCAATGACTGCATATCATTCATGCATTCATATATTGACAACCTCAGTATCATATCCAGGGTGGTTTCCTTATTATAAATTAGGGTGCTGCTGGTGTGTGGATCCTAAGGTTGTTGAAAGGTTCAATTAGATAATATTTATGAAGATGGTAAGAACATGGTCAGTGCTCAATCAGCAGAAGCCAGTATTAGGATATGACTGCTATTGTCCCCCGTTCTTTACCCTGACTGCTCCCCAAAGGAGCCTTGCCCCAGACTCCTGCTTAAGGCTTTACTTGTGCTTCTCCACAACTTGAGCCTGCCTGGTACTCTGGCCTAGGTGCAAGCTTCCTACCACCAAACACCGTATCTCCAGCTCCCATGGGACACCCCTGATTCAAAGCCACACCTTCATCATCTGACTGCCCCAGCGTCACCAGCTTCTGGGACAGTCTGTTCCGTCAGTGCCTGTGTTCACTGAGACATGCGGGTCTTAGGTTTGCTTCCCATTGTCTCTGGAAGAATTGAGTGTCTTCCTGGGGGGAGGGACAGCGATCGCTCAAGCTGGGCCCTACCAGGCAATGTACTTTGCTGAGTCCAAAGGCCTGGTTCTCAGTTCTGTAAATTTAGAAACATGATATTTTTTCTTAAAGTCAGAATAGAGCAGGGTTTCAGGACAGATTCCTACTAGCCTGGTGCGTGAGCTGGGCCAATTTATTCACTTTCAATGAGAAACAGAGCTGCCGAAAGGATAGGAATGCTTGGGTCAGCACATGGCCTCCCTGTAGGAAAATCTGCAGGGAAAGTTTATGGGATGCTTGGTGAATCTGAGAAAAGGAGTCCAGCATCTTGAAGGATGATAAGGCCTGCTAAATGTCCCCTGCCTGCAGCGGGGCACCTTTTCCAGTGGCCAGCCAGAGTCATTAACTGATTCTCTGACTTTCCCTGCAGCAGGGCTGGGCAAAAACACCTAGTTCTAGTTCTTCCCCTTAGATCTTTTTTTTTTTGCATATTCCATGATGACCCCTCCTATTTGGTGAACACCATCTTCCATCACACATGACAATGCTATTTGATACTATTAACCATTGATTAGCTTCCTGAAATACAGTTAAACATCAGTTTTGCCTTTCCAAGATTATCTAAGTCATAATTCAATTCAATTCCAAATGATAAATATTTACTGTGCGACAACTATATGCTAGGCCTGCCTAAGATTTTTCAGGTCATATTAAATTCATTCTCTTCAATTAAATTGAAGTGGAAAAGTATTTATCGAGCTAGGCCCTGTTCCAGACCCTGGGGATACAATGGTATACAATGGACAGTATATATGCGATCCTCAACCTGCAACCTAGTTAGGGGGAGTTAGGCAGGCAAATAAGCAATTACAAAACAGTGTAGAAGGGTGAAGATAAGAGAAGTACAAAGTGCCATGGAAGTCATAAGAAAAGTACCTAATCTAGGTTTAAGGTCTCTGGGAGGGCTTCCTGGAAGAAGTGACATCTGCTCCAGGGCCTGAAAGAGCAATAGGAATAGTGGGAAAATGTGTGTGTGTTTGTGTATGTGTGTGTGAGTGTGTGCACATGGCACAGTGGAGACTGGAGTAGGAGAATTAGCCGAGGGGAAGCTAGGAAAGCGGGCAAACACCAGAGACTGCAACGTCTTGTCGCCTGAGTTAGGGAGTTAGGACTGCCTGACAGCAAGGGGAAGCCATTGAGAAGTTTTAAGCAGGTCATGAAGTAATCCTATTTGTGGTTTAAGAAGATCACTCTGACTATAGTGAGCTTTAAGGGATTTCTAGTATCCTCTACTAATACCTTTATAGACATGTATTGATTTCTGCTACATACGATTAAATTTTCCCCATGATTTTCTAGTTCATCTCATCCATTATTTCCAAATTTTTGATGAATGTGTGTATGGGGAAGGGGAACACTCTTTGTTCACCCCATGGATGGAATATGTCCTTATTCCCTCTCTCGTCCTGCCTGGTGTGGCTAGAAATGACCCATAATGCCTGACACCTGAGACTAGGAATAAACTACTGCAGTAATGCCCACAGAAAAAAGGAGGATTTCCATTAATGTTAAAATGGTTTTTCGGTGGAAGCAAAATGGCTATAAAGATGACTTTAAAAATAGGAATTACTAACTCTGCATTTGGTTGTTTAGGTTAAGAAATGACTTCTGGGCTATGGAGGAGTCCAGTGTGTGAATGACAGACTACTCTAAATGAAAGGTCATTGATTACTTCATTAAAGGAACAGGCTCTGGGCTGGGGTGGGGGGCAAAGATAATCCTGTTAGAGAAATCAGCATGTTCTAATTGACTTATAAGGAGCGGAAAGCAGAGCGCCCCATTCCTTCTCCTCCACTTACTCCCGGCAGAATGAGAGGAAGCAAAGCTTGGCAGCTCTTGCCTGGAACTAGGTTTTCCTTCCCCAGGAGTAAGAGGGACCTGACCCTGCCCTGTCATGCACCATTACTTGCCAATTTAGGGCTTCCACAGTGAGGCAGGTAAGGGAGCCAAATGGAACTTCTTGGTACTTATAGAGTTACTCTTTGCTGCAGTCCTGGCTTTAACCCATGGAGGAATGTGCTGCCTAAATTTCCCTTCTTTTGCCATCTCATCAGCCATTAAAAAGTGTATGTGTGTTTGTGTGCTTGACATGTGCGGGTAACAGGGGACACAGCTTCCGATGGGACTAGCTCTGGACGACCCTGGAAACAGGTGAACTTGGCCTTGTGATTTCTTAGCCTCTTGTGCTGTGTGGGTTTCCATCTGCTGGCTTCTCTCCTTCTTCATGGTTTTTCTTTCTCTCTTTCTTTTCTTTTTTCATTCCTTTCTTTCTTTTTCCTTTTTTTTCTTTTTTCTCTCTCTTACCCTTCCTCTCCTCTTCCTCCCTCCTTCCTTCCTTCCTTCCTTTCTTCCCTCTCTCCCTCCTCCTCCCTCTCTCTCTCTTCTCTCTTTCTCTTCTCTGTTTCATTCTTGCTTTCTTTCTCTTTGTTTCTTTCATTTCTAAAACCCCTTGCAGGAAAAATTAGTAACTTGCAACTTAAACTCATTCCATAAGCATTTGTAGGCTGCCAACTATGGGTTATTACCATGGAGGTTATAAAAATGAGTAAGACATAGGCCATACCTTCAAAGGCAAGACACAAGAAATTATTCTATGAGGCAGAATGTTTTGAGGGTCATAAGAGGGTAGGAGAAGGCACCAACATTTAATAAGCACCTACTACTGGTCATCTTCTTTTCACACATTGTTTCTTTTAATCTTTACTAAAGCCCTATGGGTAGGGATTTTAATACCTATTGTATTCATGAGGGGTGAGATTCAAGGGAGCGAAATAATTTGTCCAGTGTTGCAAAGCTGGAAAACAACCACAGGTCCATTTGACTCTAGAACTCATGTCTACTTTACGGGAGTTTTAAATTTAGCCCAGAGAGGATAAATACAGCTTTTGTTGGGGGAAAAGAGCTATCAGTAAAGGCTTCATAGAGGAGTAATACTGGAGATGGACATTGAGTAGGATACTATTTTAATATTTAAAAATTGGGACTTTACAGTGGGATAAGCTTTTTATTTAGATGGAAAGGGAAAATGTACAATGAAATTTTTCACATGAATAGTAAATAAGAGAAAGTATTAATAGAGTTTTACTATGCAAACTGAGTTCTTAGGCTGCAGTAAGGTGTATTGGGGGTTAAGGGAAACAGGCTTTGAGGTCAGCCAGACCTGGGTTCAAGTCCCAGCTTTATCATTCACGGGCTTACTTGTGCGATTTTTGGCAAAAATTAACCTGAGGCTCAGTTTCTGCATCTGTAAAATGGAAATAGTACTCTCTGCAGTTACATCTGTGAAGATTAAATGAGTAAATGTTTGTAACATGCCTGGCACATGGTAGGCCCTCAGTTGATGTTAGCAGTTCTCAAGATAAAAAGCTACACGTTGGGGTCCAAGTCCCCAAACCCAGTCTGGAGAAAGGGGTAACAGAACTCGCAGACTCACCAGAGCATAGGTGATGGCTCACGGCATCATCGCTCTCTCTAACGACACATTGCTTGGTCATGTCCGGGAATGTCACCGTCCTTACCTTTTACTCTACAGTTAGTAAAAGCTTCTACAGGCTTCTGTTTCCTGAGAGGCCATTTTAGAAGTGTTTATTCTCTCGGGTGTTTGCTCAGAAGCATCTTTACTTTCTTTTGCATCTGTGGTATGACACAGAAACAAGAGGCCAGGCAGAGGCCCATGAGGGGGACGTTAAAATGCTCTGGTCCCTTGTGGACAATTTGGTACATGCAGCAGAAGGCCTGTGACGTTCTGGGCCCAAGAAGTCTGAGGAAATGGGTCTGTGGAGCACAGAAAGATGCAGCCTCATAAAAACCCTGCATTACTGCACTGGAATACAGGGTCTTGGGCCAAGGAGGTAACATAGTCGAAGATGGGACAGTCACTGTGTGTGCTGCAGAAATGGAACATGATAGCATGAAGGTCAATTTCTTTACTCCAAAGCCAAAACTTACAGGAGAAAATTTTTCTCAGGGCAGCAAAGCCAGGTCATGCACCTCTCAAAACCCTCCAGCCACTTTGGCTCATACCACAGCTTAAATGCGTGGCTCGCCTGTCTGACCTCAGCTCCTATGCCTCTCCCCACCCTGCTCCAGCCACACTGGTCTCCCTGTTTTCCTAGAAGGTTCCAGGCCTGCTCCTGCCTCAGGGCTTTTGCCAGGCTTTCCCTCCTACCTGCAATGCTCTCTCCTGTCCACATCGTTCCATAGCACATCCCCTTGTGCCCTGGCCACCCTCCCGTGCTCACCTGCCTCAGTTTCCCTCATAGCACTCTTACCTTCTCACTTGTTATGGTTGAATTGTGTCCTCCCCAAATTCCTACGTACCTCAGCATGTGACCTTATTTGGAGACGAGGTCTTTACAGAGGTAACCAAGTTAAAATAAGGTCATTAGGATAGGCCCCAGTCCAAAACGATGGGTGTCCTTATCCAAAGGGGAAATGTGACACAGACCCATACAGAGGGAAGACAAGGTGCAGCAGAGACACAGGGAAGAGACAGCCACCCACCAGCCAAGGAGAGAGGACGGACACAGATGTTTCCCTCGCAGCCCTCAGAAAGAGCCAACCCTTCTGACACCTTGATTTTGGACTTTAGCCTCCAGGTGAGATAAAAAACATTTCTATCATCTAAACCAGCCAATTTGTGGTACTTTTTTTTTTTTTTTGCAGTAGCAGCCCTAGCAAATGAATACATATTTTCTGTAATTTATTTTCTCAAAATTAAATTTATTCTCTATCTTCCTCAGCTAGGACATAAACTCCCCTAGCTCAGAGATTTCTTTTTTCTGTTTTGTTTACTGCCATAACCTCAGTAGCAGAACAATGCCTGGCATACAGTTGCTGTTCGATAAATATTTCCAGTAAATTTATCGGAAGACAGAGAATTAATAAATCTACTCTCAGGGTGCCCGTCTTAAGAACAGGGCCAGGAAGAGTAAGTCTGCCATTATTACTCGGTTTGTCCGTGTAAGGCCGAGGGGCCCCCGGGGCTGCGGGTGCTGTCTGCATTTCGAGCAGGGTTGGGGAACTGCAGCCGTTCTTCAGAAGCCCTTGAAGGACGAGGAGGGTGCAGCCCTCGCCGGTGCTCAGAGAGAGCAGCTCCAGATGGAGCATTTAGCACAGGGCTCCGGATCCAGTTACACTCCACCGCGCTGCAACGAGCACTAATAAGGCCCGACGGCCTAATAGGCTGTCCTGTGGTGAGGCTGTGTTGGGAAGAGGTTACCAATAATCAGATTACTCTCTCGACGCTTAGCTTGGCAGGGCTGGGTGGTGCTGGAAGTAGCATTGGGTGGAGGTGTGCTCGGCAGGGCCCCAGCCGGAAATGCTGGGCTCCCAGGCCTTTTCCACCAGCGGCACCACCTTTTCCTCTTGCTGGCTGCAGCCTCAGACAGTTTTTCAGAGACACAAAGCGTCTTCTCTCTCTTCTTCGGCTCTTCTCTCACATTGGCCCACGCGAAGAACTGAAGGGATCATTACAGCAGAATGGCTTTTATTGAGCACCTACCATGTGCCAGGTGCTATCGAGATATTTAAAGCAGGAGGAGACAGAAGTCAGACACACACACGTTAGAGAGGTGTCATGGGATGGAATGACACAAAACAAAATGAAATGAGATGGGATGTAAAGTGCCCAGGACAGCATCTGTCCCAGAGTGAGCCTTGAAGAACATGTGTTTCCTTTCTTTTTTCTCTTTCTTTGGCTTTCAATGGGGGAAATGACCCGATGGGGAAGGCAGGGAATATTGAAAACAGGTGAATTGGTTTTTGGAGTCTCATGGAGGCAAAAGCAATTTCGTGGACTGGGGTTTCAGAGGGGAGATGCCACTAGGGCTGGAGGGGTCCAGGGGACAGGAGTGGGCCCTGTGGGATGGGAGGGAGCCTGGCGAGGGAGGTGGATGAGGCATTTGGTTTGGGACTGAAGCTTGGGTGTATTGCAGAGTGGATGTGCAGCTGAGGGAAGAAGCACGTGACTTTGGGAGGCCCCCGAGGTAAAGCCTGGATCTGGATCCGTGAGAGGCAGGCTCTGTGCTAAGCGCTTTATGTATGCTATCTCTTTTAAAAACCTCTTGCTGCTATGGGGAAAGTTCAGTTATTATCTTCATTTTATAGCTGAAAAGATGGAAGCCCAGAGAGGGACATAAGGCAACACAGGTCACCCAGGCAGCAGGAGTCAGAGCAGGGCTCAAGCTTGGTGTCTGATTCTGAAGCTTGTACCTTCATCCACGAACCAAACTATTCATTCTTTCTCATTGTTGGTTGCTACTTCCTTTAAACCTAGCGTTCTCCCAGGGTGTGGAAATGCAATTCCTTTATCTGGCTGCGTAGTTCCTTCTGGGAGTGCAAAGCACCTTTCTAAGTGTTATTTCACATCCTTGCACATGGTGTCTGTGACAGACGACGGCACCTTCACCAAGACTAAGTGAGCTCCTATGAGTGTGCGTTGGTTCCCAGGGCTGCTCTAACCAGCATCACATACTGGGTGGCTTACAACTTCAGAATTTCATTGCCTTGCAGTTCTGGAGGTTGGAAGTCCAAAATCAAGGCATTGCCAAGGCCAGGCTCCGTCTGAAACCTTTAGGAGAGAATCCTTCCTTGACTCCTGCTAGCTCTGGTGCTTGCCTGGCAATCCTTGGCATTCCTTGGCTTGTGGCTGCCTCACTCCAATCTCTGCCTCCATCCTCACAAGCTGTTCTCCCTCTTGTGTCTCTGTCTTCACACAGTGGCGTCCTTTTGGACATTTTGGATTAGGATCAACCCTAAGAAATTCACTTAACTTGCTTACATCTGCAAAGACGCTATTGCCAAATAGGGTCACATTCATAGGCACCGAGGATTGGGACTTCAACATATCTTTTTAGGGGGACACAAGTCAACCCATAACAAAGTACCTTAGTTAATGTCCCACTACTAGCTGGGACCCCAAATTGGACTAGATTTTGAGTTTGTAAACATTTAGTATTTCTTAGTAGTGGCTCCCTGCTTTCCTCTAAATTCTCCGTGTTCTGTCTTACCTCCTTGCTTTCATTCGTCTAATTTATAATTGGGATTAACCTCTTCCTTCATGCTGGGGTCTTTCTCTAAGTCCCCCCAGCTCTGCAGATCGTCCTCCTCACCCACAGCCTGCATTGGCTGCTTCTTTCTTTAAATATCATAACAATTAGGCTCATCCTGTAGTTGGGTTAACTATTTTACAGTTCACCAGTTCTGTTCGCCACTTTGGTTTTATTTGCTTAACTAGGTTATAAGCTCCTGATTCTCAGAGATAGGGACTGACCTAACTTTGTTTGATGCTCCAGGGTTTAGCATAGGCTTAGCATATTATAACTCTCAATAAAGCCTTGCAGGATGAATGATATTTGTTTCAGATCCTAACTGTTTGTCAGGATACCCTGGATTAATGTGACCCCCCCAGTCTAGTGACACAGAGAGCTGAGCACGATCGGGTGAGGCCGATGCTTTCAGGGAGCCAAGTTGTGCAGTCAGGCCCCACCTTCAGTACTCGTTCTTTCTTTTTTTAAAATGTGATTCATCTGGATAATTACCTTAACTTTCCACCTGACTTAGCCTGTCCCGACCCAGCCAAACTCGCTAGAGGTTTGGCTAATCTAAGGACTGGTAGACTAGAAGCTAAACTGATTACAGAACAGAACAGGCCCAGGAGGAAAATCTAAGGGCCCCTTTGTTCCAGGTGTCCTCTGAGGGGCTTCGCCTTTGGGAGATCACATTGCACCCTCCACTCCTGGGGAGCAGACGGCTTCTCTCCCCTCCCCAAAGGCTGGCAGGAGCCCCGAATACTGTCATTCTGTCCTTGCCAGCTGTTTCCCTTGCTGACAGCACATCCTTTGTGGGGCCCTGGTGTTTCCTCCTCCTTCCTAAGCACTTCCCCTGAGACTTTCCAGGGACGGCAGTAGGGCAGGAGTGAGCAGAGCAGATGCTCAATCCTTCCCTTTGTTAGTGGAAGTGACTGTCCCAATGTTCAACACATCCAAGGAAGTTGGCAAGAAATTGAAATTTGGAATCCAAGTACTTTAGGTTGGGCAACATCTTTGGGGTGATTTTGCCCACGTGAGTCTTGTTTTGGTGCAGGGAAACTGAAGCATGAAGCAAGGAAGCTGTGTGCTAAAGATGTTCTTTAGGAGGATAAGATGGCAAATCTGAGATCAGGACACAAGTCTTCCACCATCCAGACCAGCACTGTCTGCTCTCCCAGGTTGCCTTGGAAATAATTGAGACAGGGATGCAGGCAGGGAAGTGGTCCCATAAAAGGAGAGTGGGGAAAGGCTTTCCCCAGCATGTTGGATTAAATCCACATGAGCTGGCAGCGTCTGTTCACTTCTCCAGCCTAATTTTTTTTTTTTTTTTTTGAGACAGAGTCTCACTCTGTTGCCCAGGCTGGAGTGCCGTGGCGTCAGCCTCCCTCACAGCAACCTCAAACTCCTGGGCTCAAGCAATCCTCCTGCCTCAGCCTCCCGAGCAGCTGGGACTACAGGCATGCACCACCATGCCCGGCTAATTTTTCTATATATATTTTTAGCTGTCCATATAATTTCTTTTTATTTTTAGTAGAGACAGGGTCTCGCTCTTGCTCAGGCTGGTCTCGAACTCCTGAGCTCAAACAATCCACCCGCCTCAGCCTCCCAGAGTGCTAGAATTACAGGCATGAACCACTGCGCCCGGCCTCCAGCCTAATTTTGTACCTCTCTTACCCTTGTTAAGAAGACTCCTGCCATCCTAGCTTTCTCTCATGTCCAAGCCCCTTCCCACCTCTGAGCCTTCATGCATGCTGTTCCCACAATCTGAAATACTCTTTTGCCCACATTTCACCTGGATTATGCCAACTCATCCTCTAAGCCTTTGCTGAAATGACACTTCCACAGAGCGGTCTTCCCTGAGCTCTGGCATCTAAATAACACACAGCATTGATCGCTTTCACAGGACTGACTGTGCATTTTCTTTCACAGAATTGTCTGTTTATTTGAAGTCTGCTACTCCCCTACCTCACCTAGACTGTAAGCCTCCCGAGGGCAAGGACTAGGCTGCCTCTCTAAGTACTGTGTCGTCTGGGCCAAGCACACAGTAGGCACTCCATACATATTTGCTAAATAAATGAATGTATGAATGAAGAAAGATACTGGCTTTTTGGATATGGTAGGGCCAACCTGTCCATCTGCTATAGCTTTGTTATCACTACCATGTTATGGAGAACCTGTTACCTTGCTGTTCAAGCAGGTCTGTGATGTGGGTATTATTATACCCATGTTTTTATACAAGGCAACTGAGGCTCAGAGAGGACAAGCACTTGCCTAAGGTTACCTACATTGTAAGTGGCCATGCCTGGGCTGGAATGCAAGTTTGCCTGCCTCCAAAGCTGAAATTTTTCACTATTTTAGGAGGCCTTTCATTATTTTATCAGCCACCTTCTCCGTACATCAGAAGTGTCAAGACGTGTCTTTGGTGCATCAGATATTTCAGGGTCTGGTTTTCCCAAGATTGCACACCTAATTAGTGGAAAAGCCCAAGTCTTGACAAAACTGCTGACTTTCAAATTAGAGGTTTGCATTTCAGCTCCATCCTTGGGGCACACCTCAGCTATGTACCTTTTGGGGTCACAAGGCTCCCCAGGGCACACACTTACAGAGGCCTGGGTTGTGAGTGTTAAAAAAGTAGCCATTAGAAAATCCATTTACCATGAATCCTGTTTTTTTTTTTTTTTTTTAAATTTTACCCCAAGTAACTGAGAACAAAGCTCATTTCACCAAAATGTTTTGGTGCCAGGAGTCTCAATGAAACTCCCGTTTTCAATCACTTGCACATAGTTAAGTGGAGACAGTTAAAACACCCTAATTACCGAGCTGGTGGGGGCCGCTGACACCTGTAAGACATTTGGTGCCGTGCAGGAAGTAATGCTTCCTTTCCAGTTTACATCACCATTTAATCTAATTATTCCTTCTAGTTTGGCTTCCACATATTCCATCAAAGAAGAGATTGCTCATTTCCTTGCGAAACTGTATACGTCCACCGTAATGCTATTTTTCGCCTCTCGTAAGTAACCTGAGATTTCCTAACCTTCTCCCCCTACTGTATTCTCTGGTTAATGTATAAACTTGGAAGAAGTTTCTTGACAGAGAAGTCAAGAGGGTCTCACCTGTGGGACAAGCATTTACATTTCAGAGAATTTGAGAGCTCAAAGGGGCCTTTCACTTCGTCGGCGTTAAGTCCCTCATTTTCTATCTGGGGAAACTGAGGCCCAGACAGCAGAAGTCAATCATTCAGCAAATCCTTCCTGAGCTCCTGCTATGTGCAGGCTCTAGGAAAAAAAACAGTGGATGAGGCCGACAAAAACCCTGCCCTCAAAGAGCTTGTGTCCTGAGGGGAGAAGAGAGAATTGGTTGTAATT
Organism: Lemur catta; assembly: GCF_020740605.2. NCBI lineage: Eukaryota > Metazoa > Chordata > Mammalia > Primates > Lemuridae > Lemur > Lemur catta. Next base: position 80,243,319 of record NC_059130.1, read on the forward strand.
GAAAATAATTGATGAATTCTACATTTGCAAATCCATGTGTAAAAGAGGTCTAGGTTTTTTTTTTTTTTAATGGAAGATTCTCAGAGTAAGTGATGCTTAAAATGAGTCATAAAGGATGAAAAAGGATTTCACTAGGTGAGGAGTGGAGAAAGAACATGCCAGGTGGAGGGAACAAATGTGCAGTTGGAGTGATGGAGAGATGTCTGGAACAACTGGGGTGGGCAGAGTAAGAGAGAAGGCAGTTGAAGAGGAAGCCGACGAGGTGAGCAGGGGCCAGTCCAGGAGCTGTGGAACGATCTCTTCCTGAGGACATGGATGAATACTGGGTTTGCCCCTAAATCTACTCTCTGCCCTTCTGCACCTGTTCTGTGCTGGAGGCGGCTGATCTCAAGTGGGCACCTCCTTGCCCTCGCTTGCCCTCTGCCTTCTGGCTGGGTTTGGCCACTAGGAGGCACCAGGAGAGATTGGAGAACAGGAGGGGAGAGGTCGAGGTATTCATTCCCTGGGCTGCCTCCCTGCTGGGTTGGCGGTTGGCAGAACAGTGCCGCGCTAGGGAAGGCCTCTGTCCCTGTTGGGTGGTCCTCTACTCCAGGTTTCCCTTTGCTGTTCCTTTAGGCCTAGGGGTGGTACAGCTCTCTACTCTGGCCAGTTTCAGGTCACTTCACCTCTCTTGTTGGTGTCACTGTACCACACCCATTCTTTGTAAACAGTCCATCATTAAACCCTCTTCAATTGCTCCATCTGAGCTTTCCATCTGTCTCCCACAGGGTCCTCTACAAAAGGGCTCCTGCATCAAAGGGCAGCCTGCAAGGAGAAGGCCCTCAAAGCCAGGACGTCAGTGATGTGCATCAATGGCTGCGGCTTCAGCAGGATCAGAGGCAGTCAACTGAAGGCGGGACATGAAATCAAGGGAGAGGCAGCAGGGGGTTGGGGGGAACCTAGCAGGGGACCCTCTGAGGCCCCACGAAAGTACACATGACAACGAAAGGCAGCTCTTAACCCCTGCCAGGCCCAGAGATCTCAAAGCCATCTAAGGAAAGTTCCTATCAGGTAAGAACTTTCCTACACCTCTTTCCAGCCCCCTCTGCCCAACTCTGTGCCCCAACCATCAAGGGACCAGAAATCAGGAGAAGCAAGCTAGGGGAACAGATGGAGGGAGAGAGAGAGAGGGGGAGACACAAGCGCCAGGCACACCCAATGTATGAAGGCATGCCACCTGTCTGCAGCAGCCAGCCCAGAAGATTGATATACTGATTGATATCCTAATCTCTTTGTTGAGTCATTGCCTAAGAGATGTCAGAAAAGTCATGCAGGTGCAGGGGAATGACTACTGCCCCTACCAAACAGATTTACAGAAAAATTAGGGAAACAAATCACCCACAATTGCTTTCAGGATTGCCCTCCCCCCCTTCTTGTTTAATTGACTAGTTTTGTAACTTTAGGAAATGCTGGAGACTAAAACTCTATTGTGTTTACAAGTTACCTATTTCACTGTTGAATTTACTTGACCGTGAAACACTTTTTTTTTTTTTTTTTTACTAAATTCCAATGTTACTCTTGTTCCTTGCAATGTACTTTGGAAAATGTTGCTTTTGATACAAACTGTAGAGGTAAATAAATAAGCATTTTCTTCCTAAGAAAGGCATTAGAATGGCCGGTTAGAGCTGGTATGATGAGGCAGTCTGCCCCCAAAACACAGTATTATTCTAACAATATAGTTGTAAATAAAATGGGATTACTCAAGACGAGGAAGTTACATAAAGTCATCAGAGGATACTTTGCATATGTGACATGTTATATAAATGGTAACACCAATAATGTGTATACTTTGTATTCCTTTAATTATCTCTGGGACCCCAGAGCTCATGCCGAGTCAGGGGACCTATTGGACATTAAAGAGAGAGTGTTATTAGAATAATGAGTATTTGCCTATCATTCAGTGGTCATTGAAATGAAAAATGGTGGACTTCTCATTTACAAAGTGATGCCATAATTTTATAACTAATTTAAAAGATTTGCTAGACTCATAGCAATGAAGCAATAGATGAAATCTAGAGAGAGAAAACACCAGGCAGAATTCACCTTTGCTGCAGTGATGGGGAAGGGTTCAAGCATGCATGGAGTCCCTCAGATTTCCAGCCTTTACATTTTTCCCCAAGGAATCAAATACTGAGACTTGTGGGTGCTAGTGCAACAATCATCACAGGGAAGGTGTTCACAAGTATTTACTGAATGACTGATGGAGCCAACACCTTCATTTCATAGATGACAAGGACACAGGTACTACTGAGTCAGTGTCTTCCTTCCTTTCTGCTCTGGTGTATGCCAGATGCTTTACAGACTTTAAGTCTAAATAAAACAAATTCTCTACTATGCAGAAGTTATGATTCTTATTTTGTGGATCAGAAGACTAAAGCCCAGAGAGCTCACATAGCTGGTGAGTGATAGATTAGACGTGTCATCCTGATGTCCAAGTAAAACTCGGTAAAATGTGTTTTTTCTTGGGTTTCTTGGACTGTTGCACTTTTAGGCTGAGACAATAACCATAAAGTGTAGAGAAGACCCTTAGTACCTTCCTAAAAAGCTTTGAATGTGAGAGTTTTGGGCCCAGTAGTTCTGCACTTTATGAAACCACATACAATAATACTTGGGCATTTCCATGGGTGTGAGGTTATGACGCTGGAAAGAAGGTCGTGGAAGTGAGAGAACAGAGTTAAGAGAGGATGGCACATATTCTGATACTTGACAACATTTTGAAATAGGTACAGATTGTCTTTGATGCCCTCTCATCTCCATTTATTGCCTTCAGAACCCAAGAGGCTGCTAGGAACTTAATAGTGGGATTCCAGGGACCGCAGTAGGCAACGGAGACATTGCTTTTGCTGTCAAATCATAAGGGATCCTCCTACTTTCTTCTCATATGCATAATTTCTTGTTAATTTCTTGACTCTTGGAGAATACCATCACTCATTTTGTTCCTTTACCTGAGTATACTGGGAGTGTCTCATTAGACGATGTTTATTTAAATAGATCATGGTTACAATCTCTCCTACCTCCATTACCACCATGACCTCATCTCTTACTATTCTTCCTCTCCTCACTCTGTTTTGGGCATATCAGCCTCCCTGATGTTCCCTGAGCACACCAGGTGTGCTTCACCTCAGGCCTTTACAGGTGCTGTTCCCTCTCTTCCCCCAGACACCCCTTGGCTCGTCACTTATCTCCCTCAGCCTCTTACTCAAATGTCAGCTTTTCAGACTTGACTCACCTGATCGACTCATCCTATTTAAAATTGAGAACCTTCCCTTACCTGGTGTTCCCTCATCTCCCTTCCCTATTGCTGTACTCACAGCACCAGGAATGATGCCTGATACAGAGAAGGTACTCAGTAAGTATTTTGAATTAATGAATACAGGTAAGTAGCCTCTGCTTTAACTGGATTTTCTGCAGCCACTCAAAATTCTGAAATGCCTGTGCCTAGGCGGAGCTTCTGCCTCAAACACCTCTCATTTTTATTAAGCTCCTTCCTACTGGCCAGTTTGAGGTCAAACCCTCTGGCCAAAGGGAGCAAAGAAGACTGGCTTTATCAAGCATAGTGAAAATGCTAGGAATGGCTATATATTCGAAATCAATCCCATATCCTACTTTTAATACCCTCCATAAAGCGCTTTTCATTCCAAATAAGGCTGAGAGTATAGTCATAGCTACTTTCTGGGGTTGTGGTGAGAATTAGCTGGGCTAATACGAATAATGCACTTAGAACTATATGGAGCAAGCATTTAGTAAGTGCTAGAAATTCCCCTTCTTGCTCAGCTGGTGAGAGTGCCGCTATCTCTCCATTGACCATAAGTGGAAGTAATGCAGCCCCCTACTCCCCTCACCCAGCTATCCATGTCAGCTCCAGACCCCTGCTCTTGGGGGGGGGGGCTGTAATGATTTCCTGGGTCTTGTATTGGTGCAGCTTAATGAGACAAGCAGAGAACCGTGTCCAGTGATGCTGGTCACTTAAAAACACACCCTCTGGCCAGCATGGGTGATCACCCTTGCTCCCTGGCATCCTCTGGTAGCCACTGCCTATGTCTGTTGTTTGGAGAAAAGACCACACTTGGCACTTTTGCCAAGTCATGGATGAGAGGCAGGCTGGTGCCTTGCCCAGCCCTGTGACACAGGAGCCTGTTGCCCCAACTGAGATAATTTTCTTGTCACCAAGCCTGAAATCCTCACTCGAAGTCATCTTCAAACTGGTGTTCTGAAACAGGGCCAATTCCCCAAGCTTGAGTTTGCAGGCTGGGGAGCTGGTGTTCCCTAAAATGTACCTTTCTATGAAAAAGAAAAAACTTAATACAGCTTGCCAGGGGGAATTAAGTGTCAGCGTCTTTCTTTTTGAATGGTTACTTGGATGTAGACAGGAAGCTTCAGAGTCTTTTGCAAAAACAAGGGGAAAAAAATGAAAAAGAGAAATCCCTTACCTCCCCAGGGAAACATTTGAGGAATAGTCAAGCCTGAGGGAAGTTTGGATGCCAAGAAAGCCGTGTTCTGAGCTAGTCAGAATGTGGACACGGTGGGCGAGATTTGGGCAGCTGCACAGCTAGCTACTGAGCAGCTTTCTATTCAATCCCACTCTGGCAGAGGGGAAATGTTCTTTCTTTCATCACTTCTTTTTTTTTTTAAAGGAAAGTTTTTTAAAAAAAAGCAATTACAAAAGATCCAGAGACACATTGATGTCACTGAGAGGGAAGACCCAGGTCATCCTCAAAAGTTGGTTTCAGGGAACCCCCACCCCATAAAAAAAAAAAAAAAAAAGCTTAGCTCTAAAAGGCAGCCTAGACAATGGATCAGACGCCAAACCATGTGAAGTGCCCAGAGGCAACTCCAGAACACCCGGCCCACCAGTGGGTGGAGGCTGCCAAGGAGCCAGATGCTGTAGCTTTAAAAATATCTTCCGCTGCTTGGCATCTGCAACTGCAGGCTGCTGTCTCCAAGAAGGAGCGGTGAGGGCTGGGACAGCTGGGCAGGCGGCAGCAACCGGCGTGTGTAACGAGAGCGCCTCTAACCACGGGGCTGCCCATTTGGCCTTGTTAAATCACCCCTAGCATATGGTGAGAGACATCTGCCCAGGATTTGGACCTCACAGACTGGAAGAGGAGGGCTCCACACAGCATTCTGAGGCCTGAGAGGCTGGAGGCAGCTGGGAAGGCATTTCTGGGGGCCAAGGGCCTCATTTGACAGAGGAGACCAAATTCTGAGAAAGAAGGGACTGGCTCAAAGTCATGCAACAGTGTGCTGTCAGTATGATAGGGAAGAGCTCATTGTGTTTCTTTGAGCCTCTATTTACCCGTCTGCGAAATGGGGTAACGTATATACCTTTTGGGATCGATGTGTGTGTTATATAAAATAATTTAAGTGAATGCCCCCTGCTCAATACATTTTAGTTGAATATGATTCTCAATCTTCCAATAATAATGGTTGAAAGCAGCCACTGACACGTTACATTTTCAAGAGGCTTTGGAAAAGATCCAATACTTTCCTTTCATCCCTGCCTGGTGCTGGATGAAATTCACCTACACAGGAATTGCACCCTTTTTTGACTGCTGTTAAAATGCAGCTTCACTTCCAAGGATAAAACTTTGAACTATGAAGAGTTTGCCTTCAAGGCAGGTTTCTTTCTTTCTTTCTTTCTTTTTTTTTTAGGGATAGGGAGTCCTAAAAAAAAAAAAAAAAGGCAAACTAGGAGGATTTTCCAACACCTTCATTGGAAAACAGCTCTGCTTCTCAGAGTCACTTAACTTCCCTCTAACTCAAATCTCAACTTCAAATAGTAAAACTATGGTTTTATTTATTTATTTTTTTTGGCTTCCATATAACATTCTATTGGATTATTTTTGCACCACCACCCTTCCATTTTAAAAAGCCACTAGTTTATTCTTAAGTAGGGCAATGACGCAGCCTGGAAGGTAGTGGGGAAATATACTTCCATAGTGGTATTAAACAAGGAGAAAGTCATACATATGTGCTTGTGGACATTGGCCATGCATACCTGAGGTAGCTGGAAGTGCTTTTTATCCCTTGCATATGGGTACCTCATAAACATCTCTGAAGACTATGACATATCCTTGGATGTATCCAACATCCTTTCTAGATGAAATCTAAGGACTTTCCATTACAGTGACATTACTACTCTGTCTTCACTACACTGGATATTTGTGGCTGCAGTGCCAGCTTTTTTTCTCACCTGTTTCCAATCCCAACAGCCTCTAATTGCCTTTTAGAGCCTCAGTGGTTCCAGGTTCCACTACAGGTGTGTGTTAATTCAAACAGTGTCTTTCATCCTCCGGCCAGTTTTGGTTTAAGGATGGTCATAGGGCCTATGGATTCAAACAGAGTGACCAAGTTTTTTGCTGGCATGCTGAGATTCTTTCTTGTTAGATATGAATGGAGAGGTAACATGGGAGATTCCTGTCTTAAGACTCCAAAGAAGGTAGAATGAAGAAACTGGGTAGCTGCCAGTTGCTGGATCAAGCCATGACTGAAGGCCATGCTATATGTGGACTTTTCAATGACAAAAGCCAGTACAGTCTTTTATATTTTAAGCCTGTTTGTATGATGTTTCCCATATTTAGCAACTGAAAATACCCAGATATGCTCAGGAAAGCCCTAAGAAGTGGTATTTACTGATATTGGACTTTGTTTTATCGTAGATTGTCAATTATATTTAAGAGTTAATTTCTTTTTTGGTTTGTCACATACGTTACATGACAAAATCATTATAGCTTGGGGCAGAGCATGGTGATCTTGCTCTTGCAAGAAAAAGATAGCATGCCTAGATTGGGAATGAGGATAAATGGAGGCAAATCCTCACTTACCACCAAAGAATACCTTTTTTGCTCCTCCAATTCCCCACTTGGATTGATAAGTGGATCATATTAAATTAGGGTTTACCAAACTTCAGCCATTTATTTATTAACCTCACAATTTTTTCTATATTCACTTGTACTATTAGTTACTTGATATTTTGCTTTAACTCACATTCCTTAATTTTATAAAGCATTTAGTAGTAAAATAGAATGTATATCATGATATCAAATGTGAAAACCAATATTTAATAGACATTTAATGGAAATTTAAATAAATACAGCATTATTGCCATAAAAATGTTTATGTACCACCTAAAATTACCTTGCATATGACCCACTGGGAAAGTCTAGGAGTCGATCAATGGTTTTCAGCCTGTGTTTTTATGGAATGAAATTGTTTTGTTGTGGCAGCGTTAGGTGCAAATTTCAATTTGAAACATATTTTAGCTATAGTCATTTATCACTTCAGGACCAGGATATGTTCTGAGAATTGTGTCAGTAGGTGATTTCATCACTGTGTGAACATCATACAGCATCCTTACATAAACCTAGATGGTACAGCCTACTACACACCTAGTCTCTATGGTATAGCCTATTGCTCCTAGGCTACAAACCTGTAATATGTTACTGTACGGAATACTCTAGGTAACTGTAACACAATCATAAGCATTTGTGCATCTGAGCATATCTAAACATAGAAAAGGCATAGTAAAAATACAGTATTATAATCTTATGGAACCACTGTCATGTATGTAGTCCTTAATAGACCAAAATATTGTTAAGGGGCACATGACTAGAATTTGAAGATTGAAATTAAAAAATCCACATTTAGTGTTAGTGTAAATTTTGGGTTCTTATGTCTGGTTTTCATATTTATGTCAAAGAATATATTAATATATAAGTCTATGTGTATGTGTATATATTATATTATATATAGACAATTATATTGGAGACCACCAACATAATTATTTGCGTTGCTAGGTTACTAATTTTTGTATGAGCTCATAAGAAAACTTCAACAATCTCTGTGGATATATTTTATTTTAATTTAAAAATAATTTTCATCAAATTTTTAATATAGATAAATACAAATAAATTAAGCATAAATGGCCAATAATCTCACTGCCCACAGAATCCCTTTGATATTAAAAAAATAACAATGCATGTCTGCACATACATTCTAATTTCTTATAAATATATCACTGATTAGGAAGATTGTAGCTCTGCAGTGGTCTTTCTGGAATTCAGAGTTTTAACCTAAAATTGTGTGAGTGAGTCAGTCACAGGTACCCTAAATGCCAGGTAAATATCCTGTTGGTTGCTTGGCCAGTCAGTCCTTTTGTCAAGCTATGACAGTCTAATTCAGTGACTTGTGAACTTGACATACTGATCATCACAAATCAAATTTTATAGACAAATTTAGCGTTCGTGTAAGTTTTGGGCTCCTCATGTCTGATTGTCACATACACACACACCAAGGAATGCAGAGAACCATCATAAGTATTGTTACTGGTTCGACTTTGAAACAGAAATGTCTCACTCTCCTGCCTTCCAGCCCAGATTAAATGGAGAGTATCTTGAGATTGTGAGTCAAGCTGTTAACAAAAAACAAACAAACAAGGAGCCCACAGATGTTACCACTTTCGCTACTTATCAGTGCAGTCAGAATCTTTGTGAGGCCAGGCATCCAAATCAAAATGCCGAAATAAAGACAATACCGAGGCTGGTATGTTTGCAAATACCACCCATAATTCTGACATCCCATGCTGGGGTTCATCAGAGTAAACTCATCACTCTTTACGGTTGAACTCGAAGAAGTAACTATTATCAGTTTGAAATTATAAAATAACATTTTATTAATAAAATAGCAACATATGCACGTTTATCCCATAGTATCTGAAAGCCAGGGGACTACATGATTTTTTAAGGTTCTTTCAGGTCTAAAATTACAAAGTCCTTATTTTCCCCTTGGGCTGACTTAAAGGCAAAGTTGTGGTTGTGAAAAATAATCGTAAAATGACAGGGGACACCATACAGTGCCTTGCAGATTCACAGAGTGCTTTTACTTGAAGAGTATGAATTTCAGTCCTTAACTCCAGCCTTGAATTTTCTGTGCTGCCTTCTCCCAGAGCCCCAGGCGGTGTTACACACTTCACTGTCTAGGTCGCCAGGGCTCTGGCTTCGTAGTTTTGCACTGCCCTGCCGCATCATTTCACAATTACCTCTTGACATGATTGCCTCTGCCCCTGCGTTGTGAACTCCTCAGAGGAGCAGAGCAGGTCTCACCCATCTTTGTATCTGCAGTGCCTAGTCCAGTGCAGAGTGTTGACTTAATCAGTGTTTGGATGCTGGAGCGAATGAATGGTTTCTTGGGAATGAATAGAAAAACAAACTGAGCCCTGAGTGATTAAGGTTTTTTTTTTTTTTTTTTTCCATCAGCTCAGCACATGACTTCCTCATCAGGAATACTTATTAAGTAACAGCATATGTTGTCCTCATCAAGGAATATTTATGAAGCAACAAATTTGCGCATAAAATTTGGCAAGGTACCACTGTCTCTGACATCTATTCTCTCCTCTCAGTTTTGACACCATCCAAGTTCATGTCCTCATTAACTTCTCTTGGGTCTGTTGCAAGAGCCTTGAACTCTTATCATCACACACCTGACTCATTCCTACCTGTGAGTCTCTGCTCATATGTTTCTCTCCACCTGGAACAGCTTTCCTCATCATTTCTGCACATTTGTTATCACCTGAACTTCAAGCCCTTTTCTGAGAGTCTCCTCTGGCCCAGTCCTAGCTGGAGGTAACAGAGTTCAGGTACTCCATCTCCTGAAATTCTCTAATGCAGCATGTAACTCTTCCACTGTGTGTCATAGTTACTCATAAACAGGCTTTTTTTACTCTTATAGATTTTATTATTCTTGAGGGAAGGAAAAATTTGTGTTGAATCATTTGCGTGTCTATCAGAGTATCCAAAGCATATAGTAGATGCTGAAAAAATATTTGATGAAAGAACAATTTTTATAGCCCCTATGGCTCATTCTGCCTCTGTCTGAAACAACTTATAAGAATTGGAATAGAATCCTAGAGTCTTGAATCAAGTTCACTCCTCCAACTAACAAATGAAATTATTCCTGCTCCTCACTGATGCATAGGTATTGCCCGCTGTGTGTTCCTGGGCGGGTTACTTAGTGTCTCCAGTTCCCCAGGTTTTCCTTTGTAATCATGGCTAGTAGCATAGACCTGAAGAACAAAATGAGGTAATAGGTGAAAGGATTATTATAGTGTCTGGGATGTGGCAAAGATTGAATCAATGATCCCTGTTGTTATGGTTGTGGTTATTGTTATCACCAAATTATGTTGTAGAAAAATTTTATAAAAGTTGGAAATTAAAAGGCACGTGAATAGAGGAAGAAAGTGAGAGCTATTTTGTAGCTGATGAGCCAGTCTCTCCCAAAGGAGAACTCTCTCCAAGGGCAGGTTTTGTGTCTTACCCATCTCTGCATCCTCAGCATTCAGTACGATACTTGGTACAGAAAAGGGGTGTATTGAACAGCTTTCTGATGTACCCGTATGCATTTGTTGATTATGATAATAACAACCTTAGCATACTGAGTGCTCAGTAGTAACTGGTAGTGTCCTAGATTCTTTACAAACTGTCTTGTGTAGTTCCTACAACAGTTAGAAATGAGCTACTCTCCTAGCTTGTGGCAGAGGCCATGATGAGGAGGTAGCTGAACCATGATTAAGATGCAGATCTGTTGGATTCTAAAGCCCATGATCTTAACCACTGCTGTGCACACTGGGATACTGCCCCGCGGTGTTGGAAGGTTAAGCAGTATTCCAGGCCCTGAACTAAGGAGGGGACAGAGGTGATGGTAAGACAGAGAAGAAAGTAGTCAATTGACTCTGGTGACCGATTCCCTGCAGAGGGAAATTAAGGTTGGGTACAGGCAGAGGAAAACTGACAATCACAAAGAGAATTCATGATAGAGACAGGCCAGAGAGCTAGAGTGCCCAGTTTCCAGAGTGATACACTTCCCACCACCCCAGGCCCATGGAGGCGTCCCTCGTAGGTTCTTAACAGGCCATGACCGCAGTTGGCACCGGCGGACTGCAAGGCAGGCCCGAGTTGTAACAGCAGTGCTAATGGGAACTTGGCCCTGCCCCAAGTGGGTATGGAAAGCGGCTGTTGGCTCTTGTAAAAATCCTTGGTCCAGGCCACTTTTCCACAAAGAGAAATTCACCGTCCCAAAGAAACGCCATCGCCTGTTCCTGGTGCCAAACTCGAGGAAAATCAAGTCGTGAGACTCTCTCTCATTTGCCTGGGTGAAATGACAGATAGCAAAAGAGCTTTCAGTTTCCTCTACCCCAAAAAAGTCTGCCAGAGATATAAATATTTAAAAACAGGAGCTAGACTGAGAGGGTTAGCTTTCACTGTGTCTTCTTTGGCAAGCTTTCGATCCACCCACCAGATATCATTTTATTCTGTGTAATGGAATGGCAGTTCTGGGCTGCACATCCTAACTTCTGACACACTGAGTGGAAAAAAATGACTGTGACCCTTGTAAACTATTTTTGTAGTTTGAAACTGATACAGACCCAGGTTGTGAATGCCAGATTGAACATAGCTATAAGAGGTTTAAGTGTTTTTTTTTTTTTTTCCTGCTGTTTCCTTATTTTTATCTCCTGCTAAGAAGTCCTCTTTCTGATTCTGTCCAGTAGGATAACTGCTTTTCCTTGTTAAACAGGATTTTTTTTTTTTTAAACTGCTCTCATTTCAAATTGGTTAAGCAAAGTACAGGTCCATAAAAGTATACAGTCTGTATTTCTTTGTTTCTCTCACCTAGCAGTCTCCAACATTGTAGATACAGAAGACAATTCAGAGTTATTAATTCTTATTTTTCATGTAGAGAAGTGTGTGCAAACCTCCATGAAATTAAATAGCTTTGAATCATCACAGATGACCTTCACAAACCAGGCCTTCATAATTTTAGGTGGATTAGAGGAAACTAATGAGGATTTTGAAACAGGCTTTGGACTAAAACTCTCATCATGCAAATCCACTGAAAACCCCCATAACTTTAAAGCACAATTAACCCAATCCCCCAGCACCCACTCTCCTGTATCTGACTCGTTTTATTTTTCCTTATTCTACTTTCCTCATAAAACAACAACAACAATGCAGTGGATATTTTCCTCTATTTTTCATTAGATTCCGCAGTCCTTTTGCTTTCTTGTCTTCTTTTCTTTTTGTTCTAAATTGCTCTGTCCTCAGAGTCCTTTTTAATATGGTTTAGGACTCAGAAGAGTTAATAGGCGAAGGGGAGGGAGGAACCCACTTGTTTTAAGCCTGGAGCCTGTCACCTTTTCTTGGCAATTACACTGCTAATGGCTGGGTCCCAAGCAAAGTGGCAAAGAATATCTCTTCTCACGTTCCCAACTCACAGTGCATTCCCAAATACCAGATGGTGTTTTTGGAATCCATTTCACTATGTTTGATATGACAATACTTTTGTATAATGTTAAATTATATATAACTATTGCAAATAGCTGAGATCAGAACAACCAAGAAGCGGAAAATTAGACACAAGAAGGAAAGATAGAACTAAAGACTGTGGACTTTCATCTGCCCCCTTTGTGCCCTGTTTCCCTTGGATTTCCTTTTAATCTGAAGAGGATTGGCAGGAGGGGTTGGGGTGTGGGGGCGGGGGGGGTATAGTGCGAGAAGCATGGGGGATGGGGAGGAGGGAAAAAGTAATTCTGCTGTGTTGTTGCAGTGAAATTACAGCAAATCGTGAACCTCTCCCTGCGAGAGTTTGGTACATATCATGAAAAACTTGCCAGACATTTCGAGAGCAGCGTCATCTCATTTCAATGGCCAAAAACCTCAAAATAAGCCAAAGAAGACTGATAAAGCCCCACGACCAGCCCTTTTTGGAAACTGTGTGTGTTTTTATTCTTTGTTGAGGGACAAGCAAATGAATTACCAGACCTGAAAACCCCAGTCACTGCCTTAGGAGCCATTAGAGCGGCAGGGAGACAGAAAACAAATACTGAATCAAAACAGTATAAAGGAATTCAACAGAAACACTTTGAGAGGCTTTTCCTTGTTTGAGGGCACATGGATATATTGATTTGATTTCTAAAACTGTGGATGGAACTGGACCTTTGCAATAAAAATATCTCAAAGAATCCACCCTTGAAAACATAACACCAATAAAGCAGTATTTCTACCCCTGATGGCCAAATGGGGTAAACACATCACTTTAATTTTAATTTTCTGGCTATTTGACAATAGGCAACCTCTGGTCTTCTTTCCCCAACCTTCAAACAGGCCTTATCTCCACATTGCAGGACTTATTGATTTCAGCCCAGAGCGAATGCATTACAGCCAAGTGATAAATTGCTTAAAATTATTCTTAAATGAAAATGCTGGAGAAAAAAAATGTGGCTTTTTGAATGGAGGGTGGGCAGGGCAATTTCCAAACTGCATATATCAGAGATTCTTCCAGCCGGTTGATTTCTTCTTCATCAGTCACAGTACCAACCTTCAGAGCCGATAGACAGAACCAAGGGCTTACCCTGTTCATGCCACTTGGGTTTGATGTGGCAGATGAGTTTTTGTCCCCTAACACCAGTACTTGCTCCATGCTACTGCTTCTCTCAATAATTACCCCCTCCCCTACTTCCTTCTTCTCCCAGCATATAGCCGAACCCGTCTTCCCCGGAAAGCTCCTACAGCTCCAGTGACTACTACATAATTAACAATAACTTGTAGTAATGCAATTTAAGAGTCCTTTTAATGGGCAGCAATGGTAGAATGTATAGCCCATCTTTCTTTGTCATCTGAGAAAAGCGGACCCATGCAGAGCCGCTGGTTGCTGAGTGACGCTTTGTTGTCTGCACCAGACATAGTACCAGCTGCACTGGCAGGTAGCCGAAGTGCAAGGAGATAGCTGCCAAACTATGCTATACAAAGGGAGCCATGCCAGAGAGAAAGGGACCTTTGCATGCGATGACCTTTGACCCGCAAGCCAGCATGGATCCCATATTCATCCCTTCCAGACAATTGCATCTTTCATTCCACCACAAACTATGATTAGAAAGGGACCATTTGTGATCGGGATTGGTTAGCTTATAAGTTCCCATCAATGGCGTTATTGCATTTTTTTTCTTCTGTTTTTAACAGTGACAATATTTCCTTAATCTGGGGTAGGAAGAGATAAGCAATTAGACAAGGGAAAATTATAAAAGCAAAAGAGTAACTCAGCCAATGGTGTGGGGCAGGGATTCAGGGAAAGTGAAAGGGGTTTAGATAATGACCATATGGCATTTAAAAAGTCAAACGGAAATTGAACTCTCACCTGATCGTGGGGAAGCTTCACATAAGGAGACCAATAGAACTGAGCATTTTTAAGGGAATTGCTAACTTACTCAATACTGCTATATAATACTTCTTTCATTCCCCTGGCAAAGCTTTTGTTTGGGCAACTTCGATTAATGAGAAACTAACAGCTTGTATTTGAATATGTTCTAGCAAGTTCACTTTTGTTCTTCTTTGAAAAACATCAGCGCTCTTTGGAAAATGGCTTTTATTTTGTGTTTTAAAGCCATTCTCCATCAGGACCCGTGAAAAGAAGCCTAAAGCTCAAGTAAGGACCACCTCAAAGTCACAGCAGCCTTTTTGAACCTAACTCTTCACCATCTTGTCTAGTGGGCAGAGAAATTGGTTGTCAGCATCACATACCTACCACAGCTGCATACCGACGTGCACCTAGGAAACGTTCCCACAGCAGCCAGGCTACAACGAACCAAAGTTTCAAATTCTACATCTTTCCAGGAAAAAAAAAAGTCTGTGGTGCACATGGGGGTGCACTCTGAGAGCTTTTGCAGCAGCAGAGGCCTTTCTGGAACAGCACTTCTTTGATGTGCCTCCCTATCAAAGGCACTGTTCCTTTGAGGCAGGCGAAAAAACTGATACCTGCAGGCCAGCCTGGAGGAGCCGCACCTGACTTCAGGCTCCCATGTGAAGCCGTCTGTTCTTTATTTTCACTCTGTATGAAGCTAATGGAATTTGCAGTTGATTAACCTCAAATCTGGAGAAGTGATCCAGTCTGGGATTGCAGCTGGCAGGACTAAGACTACTTGTACTTCTTAACTGAGTTAGACAGCAACAAGTGTTCTTCCCCCAAAGTAGAGGCCCAGAGAAATGGGTATGAGAGGAAAAGTCCCATGGATCCGAGGACAGCCAGCAGGCATGAAGGTAGACTGTGTCTAGCATCTGAACTTCAAAAATAAAATGCTGGTGTCTAGGTCTTCTTAAAAAAATATCTAATATATGGAGGCTCTGCTTTGTGGAGAGGCAGCAGTGTGGTGGTTAAAGCATGGATGCTGGAGCTTTGACTCCTGGTTCCCCTACATATTGCTGTGTGACTTTGAGGAAGTCACTGAACTTCTCTGTGCCACACTCCCCTCATCTGTCAACTGGAAATAATCATAATAACAGAGGAATTGAAGTGAGAGCTAAATGAATTAATATTTGTAAAGTGCTTAAGAATAGTGCCCATTGCAAGCTTATAAGTATTTCCTTAAAAGATTTTTCTTAAAAATACTTGAATTTATTTTCAAGAAAATGTGCAAATATATATTTTTCTGTTAAAGCCATTACTCTCACTCACATTGCTTTAAGAGAAATTCATCACCTTCTAAAAGACAACAAAAGTACAAGTATCCTAATGTTCTGTTTGGCTAAAAAAATTTTACAAAACTAACTCTCCATATTAAAAGCAGTTGAATAAGCAAATAAAAGACGTAGCGTTGTTCCTTATTGTTCCGCGTCAGACAGTAAAGGTTGCTGTCGAATTTTCTGAGGGGAAGCTTCCACATATGGTATATTTAGTGAACGAAATGTGGCAGTTGGATTCCTGTGTGGTTTTTTTTTTTTTAAATTGTCATATAAACAAATAATTCCAAACATATTTCTTCTTCATGGATTTGTTTCTATTTTGCAAATTGTTTCAGGCATCAATAAACAGGATTACACAAATGTGCATACAACTGCAAAACTCATTTAGTTTAGCAAGTGCTTCTCACATATTCATTTACTCAACAATGCTACTTTCAAGTCATGTCAACATTACTCCATTTCTGCCTCATGACTAATACAGTGTTACTTAAACCCATTTCGCATCTTACATCCAAGGAATACCACCAACCTTTTTGGTTTTTACCACCTGGTTTCTAATTAAAATCAAATTGAGAAAGAGGCCTTCTGCAGAAGTGTAGGTTCTTCCCTAGCACGCTTAGGGGGCCCGTGTCCTTGGCAAGGGTTTAAAATATAAGACCACTAATGTGAAAGCTCATTATAGGAGAAAAGCAAAAAGTGAAAAGCACATTAGACCAATTAAGAGGCTGTGAGCGAGAGGCATATGGGTATCCACGAATGCCATGCTTTCATTGTCCGTTCTTTCTATCGAGGAAAGTGAAAAGAATTTTTCACTTGTAACATAATACTCTGCCATTTCCAAAGATTCAAAACTGGATCCAGAATCTCCATGGATGGTAGAACAGGGGGAAATGCAGACTGAAGCCCCTCACCCTCAGCGTGGTAAGAGTGAGAGGATCTACTATTTTGTGTGCCGAGTCAGAGATTTCTAAACGCGCAACCGCTCTAACCACGGCAAACAGGGAAACAATACCCGTTATTCACTCAATTTTCTTGAGCTAAAAAAGGCGAATGATAACAACATATGCTCTAAATGTGACCCATGCAGTTTAGCTTAAAGGCAAAATAAGATAAAAGTCAGCATTGCACACAGAGTTTAAACAGAAACATACGTATCTATACACTTTCTTTCCCTCTCCATATGTTACCCTGTGGTGGGAATTATAATACTGTGCATCACACCTTTCACTCAAGGATCTCAAGCCCCTCTCAGAAATGAACACAAACCCCGTACACCAGCCCTGGGAAGCAGGTGGTGAGTATTATTATTACCACTTTACAAATGGAGACACTTAATGTTCCTGACTTCTAGTTGATTGAACTCAAGGCACTGTCGCTCTTTATTTGGGGAGGGGGAGAGTATTCTCTCTTTTTTTAATTTCAGTGATAATACAAATGAATTGTAGCACTTAAAGGTGGCCCTATTCAATGATAGCATTGTAAAAGGATTTGTTTCCCTTCCATTTACTTTTCTTCACCTCGGAAACTGCTAAATACAACTGTTGACTCGAAGAATAACAATCCCCAACTTTCTTCTATTGTATCTTTTTTGGATAGAGCTTGGAACACTAAGAAATAGAAGTCACAACCCAGGGAAGTAAGTTCCTGAATTGGATGTTTTTATTACCAAGACTAAAACGTGGGCAGCTTAGAATTGAAACTGACAAGTAGTAGCACCCTCGGTGATGCAAACTCCGTGGGCTACGCTTGGGGAAGTGGACCTGGACAGCTTTCCAAAGCAGCCCAAACCCAAATCCAACATAGATGGGGGTGTTTCACAGCAGTGTCACCCAGGGCAGTTTTAGCTGAGGTCTCAGCTGCTAAACTTTAACCCAAGTGCAACTTCTCAGGTACCTGACGTCCAAGTGGGCACACACAGAGAGAGGTCTGGAGAGCAGGCTTGCCCGGGAAAACAGCCTCTAAAGTCAAGAGCTTGTCCTAGCTTGGGGGTTTCCTTAAGAATCATTAACTCCCTGCCAGTTTCATGTCCTCTGAAATCAGCCTTCAATTTGTTGTAATTGGTCTTGTATAAATGACACCCTTTCTGAATTTGACACAATGGATTCTTGGGAAAAAAGTTTTTAGAGATTATAAGAATTTTTTTGCTTGTCAGACCTTTGTATCTAATTGAAATGCACTCATTGTGCTGATATCACATTTACAAAAGTTTGTGTCTTTGGGACAGGCTGTTTTTATATTCCCGATGAGATTTCAGTCTCCTAGTGTAGAGTGAAATACATAGAGATACTTGATAGGGGCTTAGGAAGTCCTTGATTTTTTATTTCTAGGAGGACCATATAGCCATAGTAGAAAAAAAAAAACCAAAAACATGAATCAGAGCTCCCTCCTTCCTTTTCCTGCTAAAAACCAAAACCAAAACTAACAACCGAAGAACCCCAGACAAATGAATGAAAAAAGGATGTATTTGTCTAATAATAATAATGATAGCTAACATATTTAAGTATTTATTATGAACCAGGCATTGTGCTAGACACCTCATAAGCTCACGCCCTTTAAAAATTATAAGAAAATTGAAGCTAAGAGAGTTTAAGTAACTTCCTCATGGTCACGCAGGAAATGTTTTTGGGTACTAGGTCTGCTTTCAGAGTTCATGCTCTTCATCACTGCTTATATTGCCCAAGGACAGTATATTATTATATTGATGTGGATTACTATGGCCTAATTAAAATAGAAAGAAGTGAGGTAGCAAATAAAATAGCTACACATAAAATAATTTCTTTATGAAGACATGGCTTTTCTCTTCTGGATTGATCTCATCTGATTAAACTTTTACAAGCCCTCCAAAGGCTATGGGATTATATTATAATTGCCTCTGTCTTCTTAGTTACTAAGCCAGTGCTGGTCATAAGTACATTCTCAACAAAATTTTATTTAATGAATGAATAAATGAAATTGCTCTCACTGCTCTGGAAACACATTGACCCAACAATGGATTTTTGGTGACAACTTTTAATTACTGTGGCTAGTTTTCCCAGGTGTTGGGCCAGCCTCCCCTTTCCTCTAGTTTGTGCGTGCTCATGGCAAGCAAACTCATCAGCCTGAGTCAAGTATGATTAGGTACAGGGATAGTGGGGCATGGGGAGAGGTGACACTGGGGGAAAAGCATGCTATTAGCAGCTAGAGGAGCAATTCAGAGAGACTTGCTGCTCATTTACAAGAGGTGGCAGTGAGTGACAGAAATTCTGGAGAAGAGGCAAAGACCCGCTTCAAACCCTATAAGCACATGAAAATATGCTCAATATCACTGATCGCTGGGAAAATACAAATCAAAACCACAATGAGATACCACTTCACATCCACTATGATAGCACTATCCACTCCCCTCCAGTACCCCCAAAATACTAGAAAACAGAAAGTGTTGGCGAGAATGGGGAGAAATTGGAATCCTTGTGCATTGCTAGTGGGAATGTAAAATGCTGTAGCTGCTGTGGAAGACAGTATGGTGGTTCCTCAAAAAACTAAATATAGGATCACCACATGATTCAGTGATTCTATGTCTAGTTATATCCCCAGAAGTACTGAAAATGGGGACTTGAACAGATCTTTGCATGCTCATGTTCATAGCAGCATTATGCACAATAACCAAAAGGTGCAAACAACCCAAATATCCATCAATGGATGAATGCATTAACAAAATGTGATATCTATTTACAATGGAATATTATTCTTAGTAAGAAAGGAAATTCTGAAATATGCTACGACATAGATGAGCCTTGACAACACTATGCTAATGAAATTAAGCAATACAGACAAATAATATATGATAGTATAGTGTTCTATGTTGTAATAAATTAAGGACAAATAGTATATTATTCCACTTATATGAGGTACCTAGAGTAGCCAAATTCATAGAAACAGAAAGTAGAATGGTGATTGCCAAAGGCTGTGTAATGGGTACAGAGTTTTAGGTAAAAAAGTGTTGGAGATGGATAGCGGTGATGGTTGCATAAGAATGTGAATGTCCCTAAGCCACTGAATTGTACATTTGGAAAAGGTTAAGATGGTAAATTTCACGTTAGATATCTCTTAACACAATGAAAACAAAAAGCCACCCTCAAAGTCAGTGGGCAGTGGGCTGGATGTGTGAAATTGATGGTAAGCTTGGGACAGGCCTAAGCCCTCTTGATACTTCAACAAACTCCCAGCGCCTGCCGTGGTGGGAAGAGTGTGTTTGGTGAGGGTGCGACGGCCCCTTGGCAAGCTGTCGGGCCTGGGGAAGTGGATGGCAGCTGCACAACCCCAAGGGTGTGGTGTTTCCCGAGCCTGTGGGTAGGATCCACCATCTGGCACACAGGGCTGAGAGTTCCCAATCTCTGCTTTGAACACCTTTTGAATTTGAGTGAGTCTGGGGATGCTGAGCAGAAAATCTCTGGGCTAAAGAGCTGGTTCCCTTTCATCACTGTTTTTGGCTTTTAACAGGATTTCTGTGCCGGACAAAGCCATACCTTTTGTTCCAGGTTGACTTAAAGGACATCCCTTTCAGGCAAGTTCTCCCTTGTTACAATGAGGGCATTAATAAAGGCCATCTGAATCAGAGGCCTAATGAGTGTTTGAAGATTTAGACTAGTTCCCTTCATGGTAAATGATATGATTGTTCTGACTCTAGAAAACTTTGTAAGGATGGAGAGCAAAGGGGCAGAACTGAATTTTGCTTACTTCACACCTAGAGTGTCAGGAATGAAAACTACATGGACGATGACATCCATCTCTCCCTGTTTGTACTGTTTTCTATATTTACAGCTTTGCTTTCACTTCTGCTGTTGACACTAAGATCCTCACACTAAGCCTGTGAAGGAGGCAAGGCAGAAATTTTGTTCAGCCTACGCATGAGGAAATGGCTAGAAGTTCCTGAAGACTAGGGCTTGTGTCTTATTTCCCACTGCACTGGCAGTACACCTAGCCTTTCCACCCCATAATAAGTTTTCCATAAGTTCTTGTTGAGCGACTCAATGAGCGTACAGAAAACTTTCAGTTAATTGCTTAAGCTTGTGCAATAATGAGAGCAGGGCTGGGATTTCTTCTGCTTTGTTTTTTTGTAACAACACCTTGATATCAACAGCAATTTTTCTTGCCAAATTCCTTTTGGAGAATACGCCCACCTGTAAGGTTAAATATGTCTTAGCCAATCAGCCACTAGCCTGGTGGGCTGAATGCCCCAGTGGTTTCTCCATGAGTAAAAGATGCACAGCTCCATTGGAAGCTGGCAAGATAATGGCTCTCCTCTCGGACCCCTCCATGCCACCGGGCACCTCGCCACCCCTCCTTTTGTGCTGAGCTCTCTGGTTGGCCAGCTTCTGTCACCCTTTGCTGTCGTGTCAGGTGATTCCTTGCCCGCCTTCTAGACTAGCTGCTGCTGGCCAGACTTCTTTTATTGCATGGTTTTCTATCTCTGTCTTATCAGGCAACCCCACTCCTGTTGCATCCTTCTAGGCCTCCCTGCCGGTCCGAGCCTTTGGTAGCTGGGCACCCCTCCTCCCTCCCCTGCCCCCATTCACAGTGAGCTGCTTCTCTCATTCCCTTCTCTCTATCACAGTCTGCTCTGTTTCCTATTAGGGGAGCATGCATTTTAAATGTCTCAGCAGCGTCTGTCTCCACAGTTCCCCTGCTCCCACCATTCCCCCCGGCCCCTTTCCCAAGTCAGACACTAGAGCGGGTAGCATCAATTTACAGTTTCTGGCCAGATACCAGATGTTCTGGATGGAAGCAAATTGTCAGAGAAATGTTTGTAATTTCAGATAAAGATCAATGCTAAAACTGGTAAGGATGGAAAGGAACAAAAAAGAGCTACAGTTTTTATTGTTGTTATCACAATTAATAATAGTCCCAAGCAGCCCACCGCCCCCCTTCCTCATCCTGTTGGAAATGATTATAAAGTTTCTTTCTGAAGCTTCCCCAGCACACAGCCCTCATCCTGTCCTGACACACGGCAGTCATGTAACTGGGGAAGGATTTTTAGTAGATAAGGGAGAAAAGTGATAGGTAATATCTCCAGGAGAAACCTTTGTTTCAGTGAAAAGTGGCCACAGCCTCTTAGGGAGGGAAGATGGAAGGTGACAAGGAAATGATCTAGACTAACCTCTTAATTTTGGAAGTGGGGGGATGGAGACTGAGCCTCATTCAAAATAAAGTAACTGGCCCGAGGTCACATAGCAAGATGGAGAAGTGTTGCTAATAATAAAATTATTCTTAAAGAATCACAAAGTACAATAGCATGTTAAAGACACTGTGAGATTCAGCAGTTGGTGGGTAAGTTTAACTCTAGCTGGTCTAGCATATTCCTAATCCATTTAACCACAGACACTTTGTTTTCTCCAGTTTATTAGGAATTAGTGTTCTGCAGAATATACTTTTGGAAAACCTGGCTTAATATAACAAAGACCAGCACTATATCTAGTCATTTAGAGGTCTTTACATGGTATATTTGCACCCAAAGATGCTTAAAAATAACTGGAATTGGTCTTGAAATAATTCCAGGGGGCTTATAGAGAATACTGCACCATCTCTCTATGTTCCTTGGAGATGGTCGCTGGAGATATGCAACCTTCACACGGGGTTGGAGATTTACGTGACTAATGTTGATTTTGTCTCCAGAGGGAGAAAACAACTCTTATTGTAGCATATCCAATAAGTTCTGTCTTACAGAATTAGAGGGGAAGCCCAGGAAGAAAAATTCAAGTGTAGATTAGGCGAAATAAGTGTCACCAGACTTATTAATAGTATGCACCAGGTTTGAAAAATGCTCGCTGGTTACCTACACACATTTATGAGAGACTGGGGACAAGAATAAGTATTCTGTCATATTTAAAGATTTTAGAGGTAAGAGGTAAAATAATAGAACCAATGGTGAGTCTTTGAAAAGAGAAGTGGGTGATATTTGCCTTTGTGGCCGTATGCCTCTGTTTTCTAGTTGTTTCTTCCCTTTCTTTTGGTCTTCTGTCTCCTTCCCTGGTGGATGCAGGGTGGGGTGAACCAACCCAAATACCCACATTTGCTCAAGTGACCCTGGGACTTCACTGGGATCCAAGAGAAAAGGCTGAGAATCCGCTAAACTAATTCACTCACAAGGTAAGGAACATGCTGTTACCATAGGTGGCATTTCACCCACGTGATAGCTTGTTCTAGAAGGAATTTAGAGTCTGCACTGCAAATTAGAGTGTGCAAACAACTACCTACACCACCTATGTGTCATAATTGAGAAAATAATGTGAGCAAGGTAAAATGGAAGATGCATCATTTGATTTTTTGGGATTCGTTAGTTTTTACTACCATAGAATCAAGGGAAAGAGCTAGGCAAGTACTAGGTGAAATAGAGTAATTGCCCTCATTTTCAGGAGCGGGGTTTGGGGCAACTTTAACTCCTCTGATCTACAGGACAGATGTGGCACAGTTGTCAAGTTCTTGTAGATGATGGCAAAGGGAAAGAACAGAGAACATTGAAAAAGGAAAGGATGAGGTGGTAACCAGATCTTTAGTCCTCACTAATATCAACGCCCCTCGCAGGCACTCATACATGAAGGAAGGAAGGAAGGAAGGAAGGAAAGCAGGAAAGAAGGAAGGAAGGAAGAAAAAAAGGAATATATGAAAGATCAGTTAGTCCACCACAGTGTTACAACACATAAAGTATAGCATAGTGAGGGTTGAGGGAGTTTGATCAACAATTTGAGTAGATTAGGTGATTACAAATCTTGTATAAGCTTGTACAGATATTGCTGTAAGCTTAAATTCATATTTGTGAATCTTATTTAATTTAGCTCATTGCAGTCTTCATTTAATGCACAGGACCTGTTGCAACAAGAGAATTCAAACAAAAGCAAAATAAACAAAACACCTTGATTATTCTGAACTAAATTAAGTGGAAATGTACATATTTTTCTTGCTGTCTAATTATTATAATACAATAGGCAACCATAAGGATAGAAATTGAAATCAGTTTTTCTGGAAAGTGTTACCTGTTGTATCAAAATTAACGGGGAAGACATTTCAAAGCACACCTGCTTGTCTACCCTGCCCTGCCCAATCTTGGATGGCAAATCAGAATCTGGGGGCTGTGGGCATGTGTTGGGATTCCCCAACTCACAGGTATGCTGATAATGCTCCCTTCTAGAATCACTTTTAGGGTATTGTCTCCAGCTTAGGCTCAAACAAAGACCACAGGATTTAGGACCACTTGGAGTAATTTTATGACATAGGGAAATTTATTAACTCTTTGAATTTCAGTCTGAAAAACAGGGATAACGCTACTTATACTTGAAAGAATGAAGATCAATGTGTTTGAAAATGTCAGGTAAGTGCCTGGCACACAGTAT
Organism: Lemur catta; assembly: GCF_020740605.2. Classification (NCBI taxonomy): domain Eukaryota; kingdom Metazoa; phylum Chordata; class Mammalia; order Primates; family Lemuridae; genus Lemur; species Lemur catta. The sequence continues at coordinate 80,267,230 of NC_059130.1, forward strand.
AGTGTTCAATAAATGTTAATTTCCTCCCATTTCTAAATTTAAAGTCATATATAGTCATAAACCGATCCTCAGAACAATGACTCTGAAAACTGCCAATCTTCAGGCATTAAAGATTCAGCATAATGCCTTGTTGAGGCAGAAAAATGTGCTAATATATTTCACAAAGGATCTTAGCCTCCAGATTGGAAGCCCAAAGGGTCTTGGGTTTACTCTTAGCTAACCAGAAATTAAAATCAAGTAGACTAGCTCTTCTCCAAAGATACTGATTGGTTGAGATATTTTTGTACATATTGACATGTGCCCAAGAGGGTCAACCTGAGGGAACAATTTAGCTTAGAAAAAGCAAAATGTCTATAAATAATATTCAAGTTCCCCGGAATTAACCCTTTACAAGCACAGAGTGTGTACTTATTTTTAGAAAAGTCAGCATTTTAACAGTTGAACTTTCAAAGTAAATATATGTCTGGATAGGAAGGGTACATGGGGAAGGATGCTCACTTAAAAAAAAAATTCCACCTTTCATTTTTTTTTCACAGCACCCTCCTTAGAGATCTGATAAATTGACTGGTTGACTTCAAAACTTCGAGTAGTACAAGTGGATGGAGCTCAGAAACTTAAAATGAAACTACATACTACTAATTAAATACCAATTGAAAATGAAGAGCATTTCCTAAACACGGTCTATCCTCCGCCTACCCCATTAGCTTATCTCTTGCCAAGTCCTTGAACTCTGGCTCTAATTACATTGGATGGATCACATCGGATGCTCTTTCCACTGTTCTTTCACTTTAATGTTTCTAAAGGTTCTGTTTACTTCTCTGAGATGTTCCCACTTCTTCTTAGTGAATTTCTATGTGGTCTTCAAGATTCACATTAGATCCTGCTCTTCTTAAAGAATTCTCTGATAGGTCCCAGACTGGTTGGTTTCTTTTTAGCATTCTGTGCAAACTTCTATCATGCCAGTTACCACATTGTACTGTAATTATCTGTTCCCACATCTATGTCTCCTAATAGGAGTTACCTGGGATTTCATAATAATTCAATAAATATTTACAAAATTAATTTATTCTACAAATACTTATTGAGCATATACTATGTGCCAGGCACTATTCTATTAGTAAGTATAGGAGATACAGCAGTGAAAGAGATTATGTCCCTGTCTTCCTAAAGCTTCTTTTTCAGTAGAGATAGACAGATACTAAATAAATGGTGAAAAATAGTGGGGAGAAAAAATTGGTAAGGAGGAAAGGAACTTTGTTAGTGTATGTGCTGAGGCTAATTTAGGTAGGGCAGACAGTGAAGGCACTTGTCACATGACGTTTGAGCAGAGACCTCAAGGAATTAAGTGAACAAACTCTGTGGATATCTGGAGGAAAAACATTCCCGGTAGAGGGAGAAGCAAGTGCAAAGGCCCTGAGGCAAATGTATACTTGTCCTGATGACAGAACAACAAGGAGGCTGGTGTGGCTGAATAAGGGAGTAAGAAAGAGAGTAGTAGGAAATGAGGTCAGAGTGGATGTGGGCCATGGCCAACTGGCCTCTGTGCCCCCAGTATCAGCTCCCTCCCACCCTTCTTCCACACAGCTGCCACAGCAATTGTTTAAGATATGGATCTTACATTACTTTCCTGTTTAACATTAAAAAAAAATCAGCTCATACAGAATGGTTTCCATGTGCCTGTGATTGGCTCTTCCAACACACAAACTTCCTTCATCTGTGATTTTGTGTGTTGTTTTTCCTCTGAGTCATGGTCTCTACTCTCAATGCAAATTGTCATGTAACTTCCTCAACCTTCAAAATTCAGCAATAATTGTCACCTGTTTAGTTTCCTGATATTGAACTTTATCTCTTTCCCCATCCTTATACTTCCTCCTAAACTTAATCCTAAACCCAAGTGGAACCCAAATTTTAGCCCTAACTCAAAGGCTAACCTAATCCAGTTCTGACTGCAATGTTAACCCTAACCCTAACTTTAACTTAATTCTAACCCTAACTCTATACCCTAACTCTAAACCTTAACCCTAACCACAACCTTGATTCTACATTGGCCAGCCGAGGATACATTTCTTGTGATACGTGTGGCTCTCAGTGAGGTAGTGTGTGAAGTCCAAAATTCTAGTACTGAGCTCACTTCCAGGGAGCACTGGCTGCGCCATGCCCCTCAATGTGGGCAACTGCTGTTGAATTGCCAGGGTCTGTAGGTTCTCCAGTTTGAGAGAAATCCATCTACCCCTCTTATTTGTTATCTGCCTACATTGGATAAGTTACTAAATTTCTTTGTGTCTCAATAAAGTCATCTGTAAAATGAGAAAATTTAAATTTTTGTTATAGTGCTTCAATGAATATGACATAATCAAAGTATCAAAGGACATAGTAGGCCCGTGGAAGGTTAATTGAGTCTGCCTCCTTGCTGAACCTGGGTTCTCTTTGAGGCCTGGCCTTTTGTGTACCTCTTATGGGTCCCTACTCTCAGTGAACAAAATGGCATCCACATTAGAAACCTAATGCATTTTATTTGGTGATATTGTTATCCTTGCAACTTGGTATAATAATACTTGATTCTAGTGAAGATGATAGTACTATTCATCTCTTACAATTATGTAGAATTTTGAAGTTAAAAAGTTTAGTCTCTGTTATATAAATTCCGGTAAGCTCCAACAAAGCCACAAACAAACAATAGTAATACTTCAGGGTTTTGACATGAATGGCTTTGAAACTGTAAGTTAATTTGAGGGAAAACTGTTATCTTTGCAATGTTTAGGATATAGTGTGTTACACCCCCACACTGGGAATATGTTTATTAAAATCTTCTTAGGACTTATAGTTTATGTATTTAAGTTGCACATATTTCTAGTTGGGGTTGCTTCTGTGGTTTTGTTTTTGTTATTGTTGGAAATGGAGTCATTTTCCTATGTGTCTTTTAACTGCCATTATTTTATATAATTAGCTTGTGGCCATCACTTTAGTAATCTTGTTAACTTCATAAAGTTTTTATTTGGTGCCTTTGGATGTTCTAGGTAATTCATCAGGTCATCTGAAAATAAAAGTACTTTAGTCTTCCTTGAATAATCATACACTGTATTTTTGTTTCCTATTTTTGGATTTGGTCAGAACTTCTAGGAGAACATTAAATACTAATTGTGGGCATCCTTACATTGTTACTGATGTTAATGGGAATGATTTTTGTTTTGCCATTAAGTATGATGTTGACTATTTTCTGTTATTATTTCCTAGCTTTATTGTATGTGGCTAGACAAGAAAGCCAGTGCAATTTTTACTTTTGGAATTCATTATTGTGTGTATATTGTTATACACACCTGTATAACATAGTAAATTTTTTGTAAAGGTTTTATGAATGCTTTTAAAGATGGCATATTCTATATTTATAGAAGTCAACATTATCTAGTAGCCTTGATATTATTAATTATATTTCCACAAATTCTCCATGTCATTATTTCTTGCCTAATTGAACTATTGAAATTGGATGAATTTGTGTTAAAATTGAACACACACACACACAGAGATTGTGGTCTTGTCAGCCTCTCTTTGCTTTTCTAATATTTTTTCATTTATATTGGGATAATTGGTGCATAAAGAGATTAATTACTATTGTAACTTCATTATACCATTCTCCAGTTTAGCAACATAAATAATATCAATAATAAATAACATAATCTATTCTTCCATATTTAATTACTTTTGCTTTGAAGCCTACTTTGCCAGGAATTATCTCTCTTACCTTTTATTTCATTCTATTTATACCTCTTTACTCTTCCTTTTATTTTTAACGTGAACACTTTTGTTTTAGGTTATATCTCTTAGAGACAGCAGATACATGGATTTAATTTTTTACTCCAGTCTGAGAACTTTTGTTTCCTAATAAGGGGATTTAAACCAGTTATATTTATTGTCATATGGATTGTTTTTTTAACTTCTGTTATCCTGTTGTTCTACATGATTTTTTTTCTTTTTGATTTTTTAGCTATTTCTTTTGCTTTAGATGTTTGCATATATGGAATGTTCTGTGTGTTTTTAACTTCTTTAGTAATTGGGAAGGTGTATGTCCTCTTTTCCATTTCCCTTTAAATTTCCAGAAGCCAGTCTTTGATCTTTATTTTTCTAATTATCAGGGTCAACAATTAAATAGAATTTTAGAATCTCTTCTTTGTAAGACAAGACATTTAGTGACAGTTTACTCCTCTTCCCACCCGATTTTGTAGATAATTGTTTTTCTCCTTTCCAGAGAACAGGCTGGGTCTAGGCATGGCTCTCTCAATAGTTTGGGCCTGCAAAACAGTAAACTTGGCTCAGTCTATTAATGTCTTGCATATGTTCCCTTTTTTTTACCTGCTTCTAGTTCAGAAAGTTTTTTTTTTTCTGTCATGTCTTTGATTATTGCTTCCTATGTAATTGTTCTTGTTTTCTTTGAAAATTCCTTTGTAATTCTTGAGTTAGGTCTTCACTTTCTGGGATAGGTGTCATTCTCTTTCATATGTGTTTTATTGTATAACATGTCCGTGCCTGGGAAAGTTATTGGAAGTATGAATTTCAAATTACTGGATCTATGTTTGCAGTGTACATTCTGTTCCATAGCAGTGGAACATAATGCATAATTTGTTTTCTTGAATTGTTACCTTGTCAATCTCATTTAAAATTTTATTCTCTAGTTTTAACTTCATCTTTTTTCCTTCTAATGCCTTTCGACTCTTGTTTTAGAGAACATAATGTTTTAATCTTTTTCTGATGATATTTATACTTTATGACTTTCAGATATTTTCATGTCAATCACCCTTTACTTTTTTTCAGCAGCATTTAATCCTTTTCGTTTTTGCATGTTCTTTCTATTTATCCATTTTCAGATGGAGAGAGAATGATATGGATCTAGTATTTGCTCACATACAGGGTATGTGTTTGCTCCTGGCAAACTACTCAGTCTCCAGTTGGGTTCTGGTGAACTCCCTTTCCTAGGTCTATAGCTGTACATCAGACTGACCTCCTGGCCTGATTTTCTTTCTGCTATTCTGCTGGTCTGTAATAAGGATTTTTTTCTTAACCTAGTCAATGCCTGAGTCCCTAATTTTCAGAGAAGATGGAACACGTAAAATTACAATTCCCAGTACGCAAGGACACTAGGATTTTCTTTATTTCTTCCCTGTCTTTTGGGTTTTACTAGTTGGACCACTCTTCAGACTATGCAGTGTGTCACTGGTGGCTTCCCTGCTACCCCTACTTAACTGTTTTGTGGTATTTACGTTATTTGAATGAGTATAGAACTATTAGTGGCAAAATAGGAATGGTTCTCTCTGTGTGTTTTTGAATTAGTAGAAAGACAGTGACAAGAAATCTTCCTACCTATTTCCGTGAGCATGTGGAAATATTTATTTTATTTTATTTTTGGAGCATAGCAGTCACGGGTCACTCATTTTTAAGAATTCTTGTCTTCTTCCATGTCTTCAGTATTGCAAGGTTCAAATGGTTCCATTTGGGACTCCTGGTTAGAAGCCCTTTTAAACCAGAGGTCTCCAATTCTTTCAATTGACTCAACATCTAGAGAGGCTAAAGGGGCTTAATTATGACACTTTCCAGAAGGTCTTTAGTTCTGCAACCTTAAGTCCTGGATCCCAATGACAGCTTTGTGGTTATTATGCTCCATTTAGACTCGGGCTCAAACCTCAGATCAGTCACTTACTAGCTTTTTGAGCTAACCTTAGGTAACTTACTTAACACCTCAGCTTCTAATCTGTAAAATGGGAATACATCATAGGTTTATTATGGGAGCAAAATTATATAAGACAAAGTAGTCAGTAGAGGGTCTGGCCCATGGATGTGCTCAATACATGTTATCTATAATTATTATTTTTAGTATTGTTATTGAAAGCACTCTTATAGTTTCCTAATATAGTTCTCGTCAATGAGGGGACATTGTTATTATTGTTTTCTTACTGCTGCTTGCAGTAATTAAAAAAACTCGGCTGGGCGTGGTGGCTCATGCCTGTAATCTTTGCACTCTGGGAGGCCAAGGTGGGAGAATTGTTTGAGGTCAGGAGTTTGAGACCAGCCTGAGCAAGACCAGCCTGATATCACCGTCTCTACAAAAAATATAAAAGTTAGCCAGGCATGGTGGCGCATGACTGTAGTCCCAGCTACTTGGGAGGCTGAGGCAGGAGGATCACTGGAGCCCAGGAGTTTGAGGGTAATGAACTATGATGATGCCACTGCACTCTAGCCAGAGTGACAGAGCAAAACTGTCTCAAAAACAAAACAAAAGAACAACAACAATAACAACATCAACAACAAAAAAAACCCTCAAGAGTTGTACACGGTTTATGGTTCTATCTCCCAAGGGAACAAGAGGTCACTGATGTTCCAAGAAAACTGTTGAGTAAAGGTTGTTGAGCTGAACTAGTCACGTGACAATTCCAAGTATAGAAAGCATGTTTGTAATTCAGCATGAATTTAAGTGACACAGAAATTCTTCCACAGGCCTCTCTCACTGAGTAACTGTCTTGGGAAATAGAATAGTATAATATCTTGAGAAGGGAGTACATTTTCTTGGATAAAGTTTTATCACAAAATGGTTTGATTTCCAAAGTGTGGGATAAAGCTACTGCTCGTTGGACATTTATGGATAAATTCTCTGTTTCTGAGAAGGTATCTCAGGCAAAACTGAGTTGATAGTGCAATTTCTTTGCCTCAAAACCCAAATATACCATTTTGGAGGAATAAATTTGTTAGGTATTCTTTAACTGCCTTGCTATCTTTCTAGACCCTTGAATATTGATCTCCTAACATAATGGTTTACAAAATACTGATGATGATAACAAGAATGAAAAGAATTACAAACTTAATGGCTGATCTTTATTAAGTGTATGACATGGGTTAGGCACTTTTCTCAATGATTTATATCCATAATTTAATCCTGACAACAATCTATGAGGCAGGTACTATCATTTGTCCAGCTTTACAAATGAGCAGATTAGACAATTTGCTTGAGGTCTCACCGCAGGAAAGTTGTGGAGAAGGGATTCAGTACAGATGTTTTCATTCTGGAATGTGTATTCTTAAACTAAACTCTATTATTTTCTCACTCCCCTTCCACTCATGCACACTCCTTCAGTTATCCACTACTTGAAATTATTGTTGACTTGGCATGTCGAACCACTTCTCATTCCCCCCATATGGTCTATTATGAAGAGAAGATAAAGAAAAAGCCATGAGGATTTTGGTTGACTATGTCTCTTTGGAGCCTGTGTTTTCAGGGTTAGCAATAGTGAGCTCTTATATTTGGATCTCACTTTATAAATTTCAGAGAGGCTTTTCTCCCTGCTAATTTATTTCATCTTTAAAACAGCCCCATGAGCTATATAAGGAAACTGATACTATTATTTCAAAGATGATGAAAGTGATAACCAGAGAGGTTAGAGGGCTTTTTGAAGGTCATACAGATTACTGGAGGAAGATTTGGGACTATTTATAACATTGATAGTAATATTAATAATAAAGCGTTTGCTAAATGTTTACCATGTGCCAAGTACCATGCTAATCACATCGATCGCATTAACTCATTTAACCCTCAATAATCACAGATGTGGAAACACATGGCCAAAGTACATTCCTAGCACACGACAGAGCCAGGTCTTAAAACCAGGTTGAAGCTCTAGGTTTTTAATTTTAGTCTCTAGTTTTGATTTTACTAGGGAGAAATGAATTTTCTTTAAAGATATATAAGGGAAACTTTATTCACTTTTAAATACCTTTCTATACATGGAAAACATTAATTATAATGACAACGATTAACAATATCTCAGTGTTCACTATAGTAGGCACTCTACTACCCATGTGCTCATGGAATCAATAAATATTTACTTACTACCTACTATGTGCAGGTATTGTCCTGGACACAAGAAAACATTTATGAGCAAAGCATTGTCTTTCATGGAGCTTATGTTATTTTGGGAGAAACAGAAAGTCATCAAATAGTCACACACATTTATAAACATAAATAGTGCTCTATTTGTTTATATATGAAGGAATGTTACTGTGTTCATCAGTAGTGTTCTCTGATGAAGTCTGGGGACAGGGCAGTTTTTACAAGAAGGCCATGTTCATATTGAGAATGATAGATAAGAAAGTGTTAACTACAAAGAGAGAAATGTTTTCTAGGCAAATCAGAAGAATGTGTGTAGGATCTGAGATTTTGGGGTTTTGAAGAACTGACAGAAGGTTAACTGGCTAGAGTACGTTTAGGGAGAAGAATAGCTCAAGTCAGGCTTGGAAAACCAAAACCATGCAGGCCTTGTTAGGGATTTTGCTCTTTATCTAAGAGCAAACCTAATCCATCGAAATGACAGATTACTTGTGTCTGAAAAGATCCTTTAGCCTTAAGTGTAAAGAATAAATTGCATGGGGCAAAGATGAATGTAACAAGACCAGTCAGTAAGCATCTGTATAACGTGGGCTAGACCAGACAGTAGCTTGGATGGGGGAGAGTGGTGGAGATAGAAAAAGTGGATGGATTTAGGAATTATTTGGGGGGTGACTTTGACAGATTTTAGTTTGAATTACATACGTGGAGTAAGCTAGAGGAAGGTGTCAGAATCCCTCCTAGATTTGTGTAATATGCATATCATCCTCCCAATGCACTATGGTTATTATATTTCCAATTTTCAGATGCACAAACAGATTCTGATTGTTTCTAGTCACTGTCCACCCCATGGTCATACAACTCATCTGTGACAGAGCCAAGATTCACCCAGGTCCACCTGATCTAAAATCTATGCTCTTGACTGCCGCCATACTGGGCAATGGGAAGAACTACCTGAGCCATTATAGGGAGTCTTAAAAACAGCCATCAAGTACAGAATTTAATGTAGGAAATGGGTATTTTTCAACTTTGAAAATGTGCACATCCTCAGAGCCCAAGCTCTCATGACATCCATGCTTATTTTCAGCTGTTGCTACTGTCATTTTTATGAGATTAATGAGAAGAGGACTAATATTTCCAGTGAGTATAATTTTGCCAAATATCGTTTTTATAAGTGAATAATACATGTTCATTGTAGAAAAATAAAAAGATAATAGGAAGGCTGAAAGAAAAAAAATGAAAATCTCCCATTAACCTACAACTCAGTGAGTGAGGGGTCAGCGGCGGGGTTGGGGGAGAAAATGCTTGCTTTGTTTTACTTAAATGATGCCGTACACTCTGACTAACCACCATGGATATTTAGTAGAAACATCGCTAGAGACCCTAGTTCTAAACTCAGACTTTGTGATGATTTTGACTTTGGGGGAACTTTAGCCTCTCAGGCTCTAGTCTTCTCCTCTGTAAAATGGGATGAAACTTTACCCATATTTAATTATCATAGCCTTTTCTTGTGAGCCTTAGAGAATGACACTGCTGGGCATTATTAGTACCATTACAATGTAGGAGTGAAAAGAACAGCTTCAGAGTTCCTCAGATAACTTAATGGACTCTTCACCTCTATGGCCCAGTTTCCTCATTGGTGGAGTGGAAATAATGATATTGATCTCACAGGGATGTTTTAAGGAATAGCTCACACGTGTGCAGAGTGTATGCTGGGCCTGGGGCCTACGCAAAGCAAGCAGGCAACACATGTTAGTCACAAATCTCTGGAAATACGTGGTAGGGCAGCAGTTTGCCGAGTGATCTCCTGCAGCCTTGAGGCTCATGCTGTGGGGGACAGCAGAGTTGTGGAGTGCCCGCTAGCCCTTCCTGCGTCCTGCCTCACTTCTCCAACTTCACCTCCTGCTGAGCTACGCTTTTTTTTTTTTTTTTGGCAGGATGCGGGGCAGAGGGTCGGAGGGATACTTGCCACCTACCAGACACTGGAGATATGAAGAAGTGCCTCTAAGACCTAGATTTTATTCCTGAGGAACAGCAATGTCATCAGGGCAGATCAAAAACAGAAAAACTCCAACACAATTTAATCAGTGTCCTGATACTATGAGCAAAGGGCTGTGGGGCTGGAGGGCAACAGGGGAGAATGACTCATTTTGCCTCAGGGGACCTGGGAAGGCTTCACAGAGAAGCCTTTATTTGTGCAGGGCCTGGCAGGAGGGGAAGAGTTTGTAGGGTGGGGAAAATGGGCATGAGCACCAGCCTGTGTGCTGGAGAAGAACCTTTTCTGGGATTGACAGCCCACGACGCCCTAGGGATGCCAAGGCTACTTGGAAAGGTCTGGGGCCAGAGTGCAGGGAACTGGGGGCGGGGGGAGAGGCAGGTGAGGGTCAGCAGGTCTCTGCAATCACCAGGCTTCCTTTTCTGCATCCTCTACCCATCTCTAGTACCTCCCAACTCCCCCGTCTGCTAATGGCCTTTCCTGCTCCAGGGCGCTTCTCCTATTTTAGATACTCATATGTTCCTCCATCTCTCTTCTCCCACCCACAAAACCTGCCAGGAGGAAAGGATCAGATGTGAGTGTTTTAACCTGCAGTGTAGTTTATGTTGCTGGGATCCCTTTCCCAGGGGTATTTTCCTTCAAGTTTCTTGTTTTTTGTGGAATAAAGCACTTTGATGCTGGAATCCCATTCTATCATCTGATCCACGCTGTACGCTCAATAGCTTTAGGCTGCAGGTAGTGGATCCATTCTGTTTGGTTAGTACAATGTTGCATGCACTGCTGTTGTTTTGTGCTAAATAGATAACACTTTTCAGTTTGTCACAGACTCCACCATTCCCCGCTATATGTATTCTAGCCTCATTGCTTCTTCCACTTAGCAGACCTGCCTGTTTTAAAGGTATCTGCTTTTGTGGCCCCCTGTGTTAAGTTTTGTTATTTCTTGACTTTTCAGTTGAGAAATTATATCAGTTGAATAACTCCTGTAGTTATTCCCCTGCCTCAATTATTTGTATTTTTTTTCTTATGCAGTTCTACCTACAATAGTGTATGGACTTGGACCTCAGTATTGGGCAACGTATTACAAGCGTTCAAGGATTCTCTGCTATTTACTAGGAGGGAGCCCAGACCATAATACCTGTTAATAGGTTGTTTCTCACATGCTTACAAAAATGAGAACTGTGGTTGCTGGTTTATTAAAAAATAAGACACGACAAAACAATTTATGATGATTTCACAGTAGTCCTCCTTATCTGTGGTTTCACTTTCTGCGGTTTCAGTTGCCCACGGTGAACCCAAGTCTGAAAATAGGTGACGAGAGTACAGTAAGGTATTTTCAGAGAGTGAGCAAGTGAGCACATTCACATAACTTTTATTATAGTATATTGTTATCCTTGTTCTATTTTATTAGTTATTGTTAATTTCTTACTATCCCTAATTTATAAGTTAAACTTTATCATAGGTATGTGTGTATAAAAGAAAACATAGTATGTACAGGGTTCGGTACTCTCCATGGTTTTAAGCACTCACTGGGGGTCTTGGAACGTGTCCCCCTTGGATAAGGTGGGACTACTATAATTTGATTCTTAAGTGAATAGGTTAAATCAATTATTTAGCTAAGAATGGTTATCTTTTCAACATTTAAAGGGGGCTTATCAAACCCGGCTGCGAAGGCATAGCATCAGCAGGATGGAAGAGCGCACATCTGTGAAGGAGCAGGGGGTAGAGGGGTATTTGGGAGTGTGGGGGGTGGGGAGGAAGACAGGACCATCCTGGGAAAGTAAGTGTTCTCATCCCTTACATGGTTTGGACTTTGTCTACACCTAGGTCATGTGGGGAGATGGGATGTATAATGTGGTATCTACCAGGTGAGGAGCACGATTGAGTGTCTGATTCAGCTTACAAGCTCTGGCTGCCCCCTGAGAGTCCCCCCTGCATTTTCACTTTGGAGAGGGCTGCTCTGGGCAGGACTGTGCATCCCCACCTCTGACTCCATTGAAAATCGTCAGCAGTGCAACAGCGTGTGCACATCAAGGATCACAAAAAGGACTTGGATTATGAGGAATAAAAAAAATCTGTCCAACATGTGGCACCATTGAAGAGCTCTGGATTAGATATATTGTTTATAGTCAGCAATTGTCTGGAAAATAGATGTTTACTTGTAGTGAGTATATTAAGATTTTTGCCATTAGGCAGAATACATCCTGTATTGGGTCTTTTCTTACAGAAAACTCTAAATTGGAACAAACCTTTCATTAGCAATTCTGTGGCAACAAAAAATATTAAACACCAGTACTGTTCTATGTTGGAATTTCTGTTTATTAAAAAAAGAGAGAAAGAGATAAAGCCCAAATCAGGAATCTTTCTTTGGAAAGATAGCCTTTTTTTTTTCTCTTTTTCTGCTAATGGTATGCTCCATTTGAAATTGTAAGTGAAATATTTGCTAAATAAAGATTAACTTACTTACAGAAAAAATGTCCCTAATATTTGGCAAGAACTTAAGCACATTGGGTTTCCCTTAACCATGAATCTCCTGATGAAAAGGTGTATATTAATATGATTAGATGCATCTTTGCGTCAAACTCATGTATCTCATTTCTTTAGTTGATGAGGAGACTAGATTTTTCTGTTTCATAACAGGAATATGGACAACTCTTCTGGAACAAGGACCAGACGTTACAAGACTTGTGTCCTATTCTTGCTTTTGACACAATATAATTTTTCTGCCTCTATTATCTTGGCAAACAGACTTGTGCCCCCCAAATACCATCGTACGAATGGATAGTCTTAATGCTGTGAAGTTCTGAATAACATTACATTCTAGTGCTAAAAGAATCAATTAATTTAAGACAAATTTGGTCTACGATTAAGCAAGTGGACTCTGTAGTCTGAGCAGCCGATCCTCATAGTGTGCACAGCCTTGGGCAGTGCGCAACCTTTTCTAAGTCTTGGTTCTCATATATGTAAAGTGGGGCAATAATGCTTATTTCATAGGTTTGTGGTGAAGATTAAATGAAAAATATATGTATAAGGCCTGTAGCACAGATTCTAGCAGATAGTTATCAATCAATGTTATCAGTTAGGTACAGAGGGATTTCTCAGTGCCTTTAAAGCTTGAATGATGGCAGCTGACAGAAGCTGCTGCTGATTCTCTGCCCTCTGGCCCTTATAGGGGTCCAATACCTATTTGGTAAACATACGAAGGAATGAAGGACTGCCAGAACAGGCCTCTAAATTTTAACTCCTAGCTCTACCAGTCTAAGTGACCAACTCATTTTGCCAGATCCTGCACTCCTCTTCTCTCCATCTTCTGTTTTTCTCATTAGAACCCAATATTGCCATCAAGAGCAGGAAAACCTGTCACATGATCCTCTAGAGCTCTCTTAAGCCAAATCAACAAATACTTATTGAGGGCAAGACAGGTGAGCAGAGTGGGGCCAAGAAAAATACTTCTCATCATGGTTTCTAGTACGCGGCTCTGCAAAGATATATGACGCAGTAAAAATCTAGAATGGTGGTTTGTTTTTATTATTTACTTTTAATTTTAAATGATCTGATGGCATAAGATGAATCCTTACCGCCTCATCCTGATCTGCTCCTTCAACCCCTGCCAAGCACCCATTTCATAACATATGCTCACCTGGGACATTCAGGTCTGCTGTCACAGAAAGATTCCTTTCTCAGTTGGTGCCAAGGGCATCTCAAAATGGCTTTGGATGCATATTAGATTAACTCCCTCACTGCTTAGGGGTCCCCTTCTCTACTCACTCAATAATATGGTGTTTGGGACTTCGAGCAGACCTGGGGAGCGATGCGCTGCATAAGGGCTATTGCAATCTATTTTTCATTCTCCAAATAGTGCATCTAGCTTTCCCCCTTATAGTATTTCATTATTTGCTTGGCTTCACAGAACTGTTTTAATAAGAAAGTTTTGAGAATATCCTAGGATTATAGTCTTTGAATGAACTTTCATGCCTACAATATAAGCCCCTTTGGGTTAAAACTATCCCACTTAAAAGCATCTACTTATAACTACCAGCTGCTGGTTCATTGCTCTTCCTACTCATGAGTGCACACACAGACACGTACGGATACATGTGCATGCTTGCGTGCCTGCACACACCACACACACACCCCCTCACATGCACTGTATATATGCAAACATCCAGAAGGAACAATGCATTGTAAAAATTGTCCTGTTGAGTTTGTAATCTAGAGTGAGTTACTGAGTGCTGATAAGTAAAGGAAGTGCAACCAGACGGTTTAATCCTCCAATTTCCTGTCTTCTAATCAGCCCCTGATTCTTTTGGTTTTAAATTAGAAACATTCCTGACAATATTCAGGACAGGTGAAGGAAAATCAACTAGAAAATGAGTAAGGACAAAGCATTTATTTCACTGTCTAAAGTTCACAGGAGAAATATGAGCGTAACAACAGGAAATCAAGATTTTAAAAAAGATAGTAGAAGTACATAGGCTAGCTTGAGTAACCAATCACATCTCTGAATGGAGTACATTTGGATCATAATTTGATTTAAAGCAAAAAAATAGGAATATAGTTTAATGTATTTGCTTCTCCCTAAGAATAGTAGATGGTACTTTAAAAGATGTTGTACAAGGGTAACCTAAAAGAAAATGATAACTTCTTAATGTTTGTGGGAAAAAAACAATAAAACCCTACCTAATTTGCTTGCAATCGGTTAGTGCTAATACCGTGAGAAAATAATGTTTGGAGTATACAAAAACCTTTGACGTCAATGCATATTCTTAGAAATTAATATAGTTATGCATTTTATAATGGTGGATAAAAATTTAGAAATTGTGCATTTAAAAATAAGCTCAGGTAGAACTATTGCATTCTGCAAAAATATTTAAAAATAGACTGTGCAAAGGCATGAAATAGAATGCATATAATTATGTTTACCATGGACTCTTATAAATATCCTGGGTGCTAAGAATATGATATGCTTTATTATTTGTTGAATCTTCTCATTTTGAGTCTTTCCATTTATAGCCATGATAGCAATTTCCAACTTATTTTAACCATTAGCATGAAACAGCTAGTGCAAATTCATAGACAAATCTTCATTAGGCAATGTCTTCAAAGGAATATAGAAAACAATCATTAACAAAAGTCAGTAAGCCGGGAATTAGCATTTTAAAAACTGAAATAGTAAATACAACTTAAGATGTGAATCCAAGCAAATAACAACAAAAAAAGGTATGAGTTCTTAATTTTGTGTCTGCAGTGGTTAAGGCTGCCAATCATTTGCAAGTAGGCTGGAGTTGAGGGTTTTTTTTTTTTTTTTAATTGTTAAACACAGTAAGGCATGTTTCATAGAATTATTTTGTTAATTTTCATATGTATATTTAAAAAATAGGTATTTACACTACAAGGCATACTATATCCTTCCTGCCCAAATATTTTCCCGGTATACAAAGTTAGAGTTGTAAAAATTTGGATTAAGTGACAGACAATTCTTGACTAGAAAACTGTATGGCAATTTTTAAAGAGAATGCTCCCAAAGTAAGTGCTTGGGGACCTAGCAAGGGATTGGGGGGGGTTGCAGGATAATTTAGTAGCCTTCATTTCATAGTCACCATGAGTTTTTAAATTGGGTGGCAGAAGCAAGACAAGTGTAATACGTAATTCACATTAAAATAGTCTCATAACACATTATCATCACTAAATCATTACAAAGAGGAGAATGTTTATTTTGCCTTCATTTTAACACCTTGTGTGTAGAATGGAGGTACTTCCACTGGACAGAATTATTTTTTGATGCATATACATGCATCCAGGGTGCTGCTTCCATTTTATTTGGAGTGGAGGAAAATTTCCTGAGGGTTTTCTTTAGTTTTCTATCCAAAGGTTTCTACTAGAGATGTCACAACATAGCTAGATTAAGTTGATACGTAATATCTATTTCTTGATTTGCATGATTAAAGCATTAGAGAAGTGGCTCAGATATCAAAAGGTTTCTGATAAGTGGCAGCGCCAAAGGTAATTACTGTTAAAATGTACATACTCGAACCCTGGTCGCTTGTGAAATTCTAAGTTGTTTACAACTCTGTGGGTTTGAATAAACATTTTTATTTGACTTTTTAGTATCAGGACCCCTTTCTTGCTCCATTTTGATATAAATAAAGTATTTATCCTTTCTTATATCCCATGTCCCTCAGGACAACATTAGCTTCAACCAAAAAAACTGATAGAAGACAGAGATGGCCTTTCTTAGCATTTCACATTTTAAAAATAACCGTTTAGTAAACAAAAGTAGTATTTTTAAGACAAAGCTAAAATTTCTACTTATAAAGATTAAAGATTAATCTAGTCAACTGATTTCCAGTTAGTTATCAAAAAGTGTAGTTAGAACACTACTGTAAGCCGGAGTGAGTTATGAGAGGGGGTGGGTATGGAGAGGGAAAGAGAAGAGAGGTTGTTATTCTCAGCCTTTTATTAACCAGTTTCTTTCATCCTCGTGTGTCTTTATTATTTAGAAAAATAAAAACGATCCGGGGCTCTACCCATGCTCACCTAAAATTCTGGAGTAGGTAACGACTATCTACAACCTGGTCCAACATATGCCCCGAAACTAAAACAAACAAACTCATTTGCCATACAAATTGTTTACGATTCATTAAAAAGCAAAATTGCATATCCCGTCGCTGGCAGCTGAGGCGAGTCTCCACGGGCGGAGGGGGCATTCACTGAGTTGCCTTTGTATGCTGGGAGGACCAAGCCGGAGGTTCTCACTATGAGCCCGGAGTCTGTGCAGCCAGATGACGCATGAGGTAATTTTAAAGCTTTATTTGCCTTTAGTGTGAAACTCCGATCTTGTACTGTCCTTTGGTTAAAGAACTGTATCAGCCAGAAGGAAGTTTAATTTTTTTTTTTTTCAGCTGGGGAAAATTGTTTGGGGTAACAAGGTGGGCGTATGAGGGAGAGGGAGTGAGTGCTGTTCAAAGAAAGAGATCTAAGAGAAAATGTAAAATTTGTATATTTTAATTAGTCCTCTCCCATTTTATCAAAGTCCTCAATTTCCCATCAATAATAGGAAATTTACATTAGAGTTATTTGTAACTGGCAGATCTAAAATGCTATGGTATGTGGTCACCTTTGAGGAAAATAAACAAATCGATTTATTCCCTGTGGTAACTTCTACAACTTCTTTAAAGAGCGCTCTGATTTCTCATCCCTTTTCAAAGCAAAGATCTAGAAGCATTGAAGTTGAGAGAAACTTCCCTGTAGTATGTAGCCTAAACAGCAGCATGTGAGCTTTCAACATTGTTTATTTTTAGGCAACTGCATTGCTAAATGTTTCCACCACTTTTATATGTTATATTCCCGGCGGTAAAACATCTGTAAAATAATTTTAAATGAAAAACAACTTCCAAGTAAAGTTTACAAAAAGAAATTACAGTTTTCCACGTTAAAAAAAAGAGAAACATTTGGTGATCTTTGCAAGAAAAAAAAAATGACACAATTTGCCATAAAAAGTAACAGTCTATAAAATCTATGAGCTCTTGAAATATAAGGAAGTAGAATGTTTCACCCAGAATACGACCTCAGCACACAGTTTTTAAAAAAAACCTTACAATTTAACTTAGAAAATAATAGCTAAACCAATCAGTATATTCATTTCTAGTATTTAACAAGCTGCAGAAGGCGAAGCAATAGGCAACATCACAGCATACAAGTAAACCTGGCTCTTGCTGGCAGACACTCTAATGGGAAAACAAGTGCCCTGAATAGAAGTTCAGGGTCGAAGTAGATAGTTTACTGCTAGTCTAATTAGCCAAAAGCTGCATGTAACATTGTCCTGAAATCACTGGAAAAGTTTCTACCGTCTAGTTAAGAAATTGCAAGTTAAAACACACATGTACACACATACCCACAACCACTTTAACTCAAGGGTCCTTAGGATGGACATACTGTATCCCAAGAAGCAGCTGAATAGAATCCTTCGGTAGCTCACTTTTAATAGTCTCTCAGTCCTCCGAATTCCTAAAACTTGCCAAAATGTTACCACCATTGGTCCAGGAAGGGGAAAAGAGAACTCTTTCTGCAGATCATACAATGAAATCGACCATGCCCTGTTTTGTAATTCCATTCGCCAGTCTCCCCCTTCAACATCACTCTCTCTCTCTCTCTCTCTCTCTCTTTTTTTCTTAAACTGATATCTATGTGAAATGAGCTGAAGTTCACGGTCCAGTTAGGAACGGATAATACATTCATTGTCCTGGCAGCAAACTTTTTTTTCACTCCCTGGAAGAATTCACGCTTGCCGCAAGAATAATAATTACGGAAAACTAGAAATGCACTGCTAACAAATTAATCCTTAACGGACACCACCCTAACGAGGGCAGTAATGATTTGAGGACACTCTTCCTCACAGGACTTGCATCTCCTGTGACAATGAGCTATTGTGCATCCTCCCAACTCTCTCCACCTCTTATAGATCCAAGATGTCAAAGGTTGTCTGGCCTGGTTGACCATGACATGTGAGTTAACTCATTCTGCGGCCGCACAGTAGAACTTTATTAAAACTTTATTTGTACCCAGAGTAACTAAAAGATAGGGTGTACGGGTCTTTTCCACTCAGAGCTAGACTTCCTTAGAGACTTAAGACCTGTTCTGACAAACGGGGAAAAGTTAGGTGAGAGCTATGGGTCCCCCAATGGAAAACAGGGAGTGGGGACCCAGAGTTCTCTCACAGGTGACTTCAGGCAATCCAATTAATGGGGCCGGACCGGCACTCACTCGGGGCTTGCTTCTCTTCAGTGCCCAACATGCATCCTCAGAAAATACCACAGCCAAGGTAAACCATGCACCCCATAGTCCCTGAAAACAAAAGTAAAGGGCTGTGAAACTAAAGAGAGGGAGAAAAACCTGAGGGCCAGGACAAATGTTTCACTTTTTGCCCCAAGACTGGCTTGGCTAAAATATCCACCTCTACCTTAAAACTGATACTCTTTAAAAAATAAATTAAAAAAAAAAGTAGTAAGCCCCCAATACTGTCCCATGGAAAACAAGAGCAAACGTTCCTGAGAACTCAAGTTGCAGAGTGGCAGAGAGAGGATGGCAAGAGGAAGCAGTGTGAGGCTGCCTCACTGAAGAGTGTGAAAAAAATCAAATGTGAGTTTGATGAATGTGAGGTCTGGGACATTTTGTCAAAGAGGGAGGGAAAGTAGAAAAGGAAAAAAAAAAAAAAAAAAAAAAAGCAGCCCCGGCTGCCAACTCACCATCCACCAAGTTCTGGCCGAGATGTCGTAGCAGAGCTGCCATTTGATGGAGCCGTCGGAAGCTTTCCCTGCCATTACGCTGTCAGCAAGCTTCATCTGATGCTAACTCACGGGAGATAAGACACCTAATTGAGAAAACATTTGCAGTGGCATGTGGGGCAACATGTAGTCCGGTCCATACCATATGGAATCATGGGTAAAAAAAAAAATCTCCTTGACAATGAACCAATCTCTCACAGACCCAGTGGCAAGGTGAAGTGGAGATGAAAAGTCTTCTGCTCCTAGTACTGTCTTCTCCTCTCTCCTTTTTAAAAAACAAGAGCCCACTGCTACACATCAAAGGGAGGTGGTTAAAATTAGGGCTTCATCACTCAGATGATTTTGGTCTGCAAGGTTTTTCCTTTCCTTCCAACAACGAATCCCCCCCTCTTTTTTTTTTTTTTTTTAAGAAGAATAAAGAGATTTAATAGGACAAAGGCAGGTAGTGGACTGCGGAGGGAGATCGCCACAGGCTATTAGCCTAAAATTTCTGCTTGACAGATGGAACTGCTTAGAGACTATCATGCAATGTTTTGGGCTTTTTTTTTTCTCCCCCAAATCCCCCCTCCCCTTCTTTGACTTTAAGTCTGATTCAGTATCTGTTTTTCACAGCCACTTTTCTCAAGAACGTGAGCTGCGCATTTAAAAAAATGTTTAGTTCAGTTTTGCTGTCTTACACATCTCTGTTGGAAGTAAAGTGAAAACTCTAAAACTAAATCTTGGAACAACTGAACAGGTTTTCCAAGGAGAAAAAAAAATCCGGGGAAAATATTTCTTCTTCCTCACTTTATTTAAAAAAATTAATTCATTAGTTAATTTAGTTGTGCAGGAATATAAACATGAGATGGCAGCATTCAAGTCCCTTGATTTTTGGTTCGGCTGGGCATTGTGTTTAGATGTGTGTTTTCATGTGAGTAAATAAATACCGATATTTTATAAGTCCTAACCTAGGCTAGGCACCACGTATATTTTTCGTCTTTAAAAAAATTAATTCTGGACTTTTCCATTCTTTGTAAATAAAGTGATCAATCATTATCCGTTCAGTTTAACACAATTCAGGCTAAACTTGATGTGAGTATTTCCTTAATCAGAGAAAAATCACTTCTGATTTCCCTTCTGTAACCTAGCCATCTTCACAGGGGTTTTTAACCACACGTACTTTCTTTAGCATTAAAAAATAAACCACAACATGGACCTACCAATAAGAATGACTGGAAAAATTGATTTTTTTTTTTTTTTTAAGTGAGAAAAAGTCCAGGCAGTTGCTGAATTTCAAGTTATTTTATTCAGGACTAAGGGGGAGAAAGACGCAGAAAGAATGACTTGCGTTTGTTATATTTTATTCTTTCAAACCATGTGAATTAGGAACTGCAGAAATACCTTTATAAGAGCAACGTATGTCCTAATTTTTCTGAATATAAGCCATTCTTTGATCTCCAAGAACCTAGCAGTAAAATTCTACAGTTTCTATACTACAGTCCTTCAATGTAGTCACTCAGAACATGGGAGAATTTATCCAGCACTATTTCTCAGGGCTATTGAACGTCGATTATTTAAAAAGTTGTACATTTACAGCCCAGCCACCCAGTGGATTTTTTCCTAATCCTATATATATTATATATATATATATTTTTTGAGACAGAGTCTCACTCTGTTGCCCACTGAATGATGTTTAGATACATTTATTTAGGGCATATTCTAAGTTCCAAAGAGGTTAAGTTTGGATGCATTTGTTTTCCTATTTCTGACTTCTTCCTTAGCAAGTATTAATTTAACCATTTAGCATCAGGTATATAGTTGTTTTGACAAAAATAATTCCATTAAAGCAAATTATATCCAATTTCACCAGAAATGCTTTCTAATTTAAAGTATGGTGCACAGACTGCTCTAGGAATGAGCCAAAAATATAATAAATAAGGCATTTTTTTTCTTTCTCATCCCTCATTGTAATGGGATTTCTTTTAATACTATGAAGGTAGGAGGTGGTATCAGGAATTATTATCAAATATAGATAATGCCGTCACTACTAGGAAGTATCTGTGTATTTTCTATTACCTTGGCGTCACCTGTCTTTTTAGAAGAAGAGTGTGCAGTAGCACAGGAAATGTTAGATTTAGTGTCCCCTGAATATCAAATGGACCTCCTACCAGAAACTTGCCCTGAACTTGCCAATGAAAACATTTACTGCCTCATGTAACTGCAGCATCATTAAAATGATCTGGTCTTTCTTCAGTTTACTATTTAGAGAAAGATAAGGAAAAGAGTTGGAAATTCTATATAATATGTAAAATAGTACCAACCAAAAAAAAAAAAAAGAAGAAAAAGTAAAAGAAGAAAAGAAATGAAGTAACATTATGTTTTTGAATCAACCTCCTATTCTATTTCATCCATTCCTACTTGCCTCTGACAAGCAGACAAAACCAAAATCTCCTTGCTTTCGCATCTCCTCAGCTTTCTCCCAGGGCAATAAGGCACCCGGATATCTGGGACTTGTGGGACCAAAGCTTTACAATTTCTACGTTTGTCCTGCAGCAGCCTCTGAAAGTGGAGGTGTCTCTTGTCCGAGCTGCTGTGTTTCTGAG
Source organism: Lemur catta (assembly GCF_020740605.2). Lineage (NCBI taxonomy): Eukaryota > Metazoa > Chordata > Mammalia > Primates > Lemuridae > Lemur > Lemur catta. The sequence goes on from NC_059130.1 coordinate 80,288,953, forward strand.
ACTCAGAACACCCTGTTGCACGCCCATTATTTATGAATGAATGAGGCACAAGGTAAACTGGAGTCCAGATTTCACTTTGTGAATGATAGAATACCCAGGAAGATCGTGCAGGAGATGGCATGTAGTTTTGAACAAAGAAATGATAAATATTATTGGATAATAGTGTTTTAAATCTGCAACAATTAGGTGCATTTAACTTTATCATTGTTCTCTAAGAGCTGGTTGAAGCTGTCCTTCCCCATGCAGCAATCAGTCTTTTCACAGTGTGGCCCATTGTTAATAGCCTTAAAACAAGATTAAATAAAACATGTTAAATATTGCAATTATTGTGGGAAATAAAATTATTTGGTGAGCATAATGGGGAGCAATTCAAGCATTTAACATGATCCAGGAAATGCTACTCCAAACAATTGCATTTGCTTTATGCATTTTTCCCCTTTGATTGCTGACAGATGCCTTTTTGGATACAAACATCTAAATGGTTTGCCTTCAGTTAGAAAAAAAAAATATTACAGAAAGCAGCTACATGTTTTGAATTTAACTCTTGTCATTTGAATACTTCTTCCCACTGCACGTGAATGAATCCGAGACAAAAACAGTGCTCTCATCAAGAAACAAACCCGCCAGGATTTGGACTTTCTTACTTCCTTTGAGCATATTTTATAAGAAGTGGGAATCCTCCTAGCTACAGAATCAAGTGGTGGGGAATGTGGTCTGGGGGAAGATGGGGAAGCATAAAAAGGAAATTGTCCCCTTATAACATGGAGCCTAAGGCAAAGTGAAAGTCACTCTGCAGCCTCATTCAGGTCATTATGGCCAATGCTCCCCAAATTAACTATACCCTTTTGCTGAATGGGAAGAACCCCAAGAAAGCTCAGAGGATGGAGGATTCCTATCTGTGTGTTTACTGCAGAGTATTTAAATAAAGCTTTCAAAGACTCTGCTGTCAACAGGTGTACAATACCAAGGAGAGGTTTTGGCTTTTGTTATATGTTGCTAAAGACAATGTGATATGAAATATTAATAATTTTCAGAGGCCGGATAGTAAAACAGTTGAGAGCACTATTTCTGTAGTCCAATTGTCCACATCCTGGCTCCACTGGTTACTGTGTGGCCTCTCCCAGGTTACTTAACCTCTCTGATTCTCTGTGACCTATCCTAATCAGAAAAATAAAGATAATAATAGTTAACTGTATATATGTGTGTGTATATACACACATACACACACAGATATAGGTATACTTAGAAGCAAAAATATGCAAAGAGTACATAGTCCCTGATATGTAATGAATGTTCAGCAAAAGTTATTGTATTGTTACTGGTATTTTGTTTTTATTATTTGGCTGTTGAGGGAAGCCCTCTTTTTTTCTCCCTCTGGGTCCTGTCCTGTGAGGCAGGGTTGGGTTCCTTCCCTTGGTTCTTTCAAAATAACCTGTGCCTTGCTGCTCTACAGCTCTCAGCACCCTCTCCTAGAATCATCTGCCTCCCAGTCTGTCTTCTTTTCTGGACCTTGAGATTCTTGAGGGCAGGACTACGTCTTGCTCATCTAAGTAACTACAAGGCCAAGCACAGTGCAGGGCAAATAGTAGGGGCTCCCTACATGGTTAGGGAAAGAGAGTAAAAAGGCACAGAGCACTAGCGCATTTGAAATTTGATTTCATTCTGCTAATAATTACAGAGCCTTTTCTTTAACTTGGCTCCACTTAGTGCACCATCTACCTTTCCAAGTTAATGCCCCTCAGGACCCCAGCCCACAGTAATCTCGGGCCCTTTGACTTCCTGTTGCCTTCCTTATCTGCATCATCCATTAGTGCTTCAGGTAGACTGACTGCATTATTATCTGTCTTTGATGAACATATGTCTTTCATTCATTCATTAAGCTATTTAATAGCAACTTCTGCAATGCAGGCAAGTAAAATTTGTTTCTCCTTCTTTTCAAACTTTTTTTTTTCAGGACCACTGGAAATTTGAAACTCTAGGAGAAGAACAACTTGATTTTGAATGCAGCATATAACAGCTAATGTTTATTGAATGCTTCCTCTTGGCCAGGCACTGTTCCAAGATCTTTATGTATCTTTTTTCCAGGTAGTTTTTTATGAGGACCCATTTTTCGAACAGGAAAACAGGGCTCCAGGAGGTGAAGTGACTTGTTTAGGGCTCCAGAGTTAGAGACAGAGGAGGATTCGAGCCTAGGAAGGATGACGGCAGAGCTTCACCACTCTGGTGTTGCCTTGTAAACCAAAAAAAAAAAAGGGAAATAATGGGATTTAGCACTTGCTATGTGCCATGCACTTTTAAAAAGTGATTTTGAGTATAATAAATCATTTAATCTTCACAACAACGTAGGAAGTTGGTATTATTACTTCCAAATTTCAGGTCAGGGTCAAAAAGGTAAAAGCAAAGATTCAACCCTATGCCTGTTTGATAAAAAAGCCCATATTTTTCCTATTCCAACCACCTAACTCTCATTAGATATTTTTATTTCTTTTGCAGAGCTGAATGTTGGGCTTAACAGATATGTATGGCCTTGAATCTCCAGGTTCTTGGAAAACATGAAATTAGAAATACACCTTGTTGCTGAAGTGTTAGAGAAGTTCAGTTTAGGATAATGGGTATCTAAGATTAAAAAAAAGGAAAGAAAAGCCTGTATTAAAGAGGGATTATCTACTATTAACACCTAGGTCTTTCCTCTAACCTTAATCAGGTGGAAAATCCTAAAATGGTGCTCAGGACACCACTGTCTAAACCTTCAAATGAGTGTGTACTCACACGTAAGCTCTGGGATAAAAGGAAGAATCAACACAAAAGGATAGAAAGTCTAGTTCCTTCAAAGCCCAGGAAAATGTCAAAGATCCTTGGTGGGAGATTTATCTTTTTTTTGAAGAAAGCAGCTAAGTCCTCTGCACAGGTACTGCACCTTACTGGGTGTGAGTGTGGTGACTGAAATAAACTAGTGTCCTAAGTCACCTGGCATGGTTTTCACCGTATGGCAGAAGTGAATACCACAAAGCCAAAAAGGGCAGAACTGAAGAAAATGCCAGGGGGTCCAGACAGTCCCATTTTAATAATATGTCCAGAGATTACCCAGATTTCTGATCTAGTATATATACATATACATGGTTATCGATATCCACATATATATACACATATACATACACACACCTATATTTTGCTCAAGAAAAAAATGCTGATAATTTTTTCAGCAGAAACTCACCCGCTATGCCCTGCAAAGAATTAGTTTTCTTCCTGGTGGCAGTTCTTGCACCTCATTTCCATTTAGAAATTCTTTGACTTTTACTTTCTCTGCATTTTCTGTTAACCGGCTGCCACCCAAGATTGGACTAAACCCTCTGCCCTCTGTTAAGAAAGAAAAAAAAAAAACAAAAAAAAGCCCCACATACAACACAACCCTCTAATAAGTATATTCACAACTTCTATGCAAGGCGCTTAAGAAAACTAAAAGGTTAATATATTCTAACTAGATGTTGGGTATAGAATGTCAGATCTGTCAAATTTCATTATAACTTGCTGCTCATTGGAAAAGATTTGATTTCTTTTGCCACTGTCCTACTATGTTCAAGTCACAGACTGCCAGCAGCAGCCCACAGAAGACCACAGGCTGGCAGTCAGCGGGCTCGAGTGGGAAACCAGCCGCAAGGACCATCTGTTTCCGATTTCTAGCTGAGCCAAGATGTGCAGTGAAGTGCATTCCATTCACCAGGCCAGCTTCTCCCCTGCTCAAGTTATTAGTGTTACAAGTGAAATTATCTTTTCCAAACAGCAGGGGAGCTATAATCCTTATGGAACAGGGTTTTAAAATACACACACACACATACACACACACAACATTCAGACATCTTTTGTTAAAGTTGTGGGGTAGGCTGCTCATAAATTTAATTACAGCCTTCACGGGGTTTATAAAGTATGTTTTATTAAGCATGATAACCTCTGAGGAAGCAGCGTATACATTGGCCTCATTTAGTTTAATTGAATGATCAAATATCTTTAGGATGTTTTTTGTGGGCATGGCTAAAAATGATAAGAAGGATGTATTTAAAACCATCTTAAAATGAAACGGCTTTCAAAAGCATAATGGGTTTTTAGGAATAATCAATGTGAGCCCTTGCTCGGCTGGCCCAAGCGAGTCAGTCTCATGTAAGTAGACAGTGAGAGGCTTGCCAGCCAGCTATGCAATCCCAAAGGGGCCAAATGACTGGTATCACCGTGTAAGTCGGGAGGAGACAGTAATAAGCTACATCTTTGTTATTTGGGGTTGATCTTCTGTCTGTCTCAAGATTGATCATTTTTAGAAAAATCTGGAGGCGAAGGAGCAAGGCTGATGTGTGATAGAAATAGCAAAAGAAGAAGTCAAGAAACCGTAATTAAGTAATGTTATAAACATGTATTTCATGCCAGGTGCTTGCCATGGGGCCAGGTGCTCAGGATACAAAGAAGAAAGCTATGGGGCCTGTCCCCAAGGAGGTCCCCGACTCTCACTGGGGAGACAAAGGGGCAGGCACTGATGCTGCAGTGCAGTAGAACTATGGTGGGCTTCTGGCCTTGGTTCTTCCACAGGCTTGATGCGTGACTCCAGCTTGTCACACCCTCTCTATAGACTTCACCTGTCAAATGGGATGGCTGATTTTCAGGCACTGTTGAAAATTAAATGAATTATAACCCATGTAAAAGGGACAAGAGTCCCTGATAGGCACTTAGCAGGTGCTCAATATAGGTTAGTTTCTATTTCCTGCTAATTATTCCCTGAATACTCGATAACCTTATAAATTACAGCACGTTTCTCCTTTGTGGATGTGTGGCTCAGAGACACAGGGCGACTCCCCGCCCGTATCAGCCAGCCTTAGACCACAGGCTTCCTGAGGGTGCAGCCTGCAGAGGGCGCCGTGCAGGCTCACACCCCTAACGCACGCTGTTGGCTCATGGTGAATGAGAAAATGATTTTTCCAAAAATGACCTTTTTTTTCTTTTCAAAGCAGAAATCACATAAATTTATTTAAAATGAGGAGCGGGGAGAAAGATGATAAAACCTCTTATTTTTTAAATTAAGAAAATGAGGTCCAGCAGAGAGAATGACCTGGAGTCACTGAGCAAGTTCGTGGCAGAGATAGGTTTCCAACTCAGAGACCCCGATTTTCAGTGTCTCTGTTTGCAGCTACATCTGGGGTTCCACGGCGTTTGAAGAGATATGTCCTGAATTTGGCAATTCCCTTGTACTCAGATACACGCAAGCGCCTGCCCCTGCTGCTTCTGCCGATGGCACTGCATGCCTGGCAGTTGGATCGTAGTACTTTACGTTTACAGACACACATGGAGGTCATCTAGCAACATCTTCTTATTGCTTAAAGGGGAAAGCTAAGGACTGGTGTCCCAGGTAGGTTCCCTGAAAGCAAACTTTGAGACTTGTGGAGATTTGTGTGCAAGAAGATTTTGGGGCGACTGTTGGGACCAACACCTGCAGGGAAGTAAAGGAAGGAAAACTGGGTGGAGGGAAGAGTCATAAGATAGTGCAATCCAAGTAAAGGTCTAGCTAATCCTACAAGGAACTGGGAAACTGGGATGGTATTGTAGAACTGTCCCAAATTGGGGCAAGGGGCCAGAACATTGCACTCCTACAATGACCAACCAGCCATTGAATGAGAGCTGTCTCAGGGAAAAGGAAGAGACTTTGGGCTGGACAACTCTTTTCAAGCAAAGACAAAATGCAGAGGGGTTTTCAGCTGAGAGCTGCCAGCTACTAATGTTCCTGATAGCTGAGAGGGCATTTGGACGCTGTGCCACAAGATTCATTCGTACCCTGAGAAGTCAAATGGCTCACTTAAAGACACCCATCAAGTTAATGGCAGATTTGGGCTTGAAATATATGGTCCACAGCTCTGCTTATTTCTCAAATGGCAGGGAGGAGGCTTCATGCCCTGTTTGAAAAGAATCTACCCATCCAGGAATATTCCCTCTCCTTCAGAAACAGCAGGCGGAATGGAAAGGTGGATAAGGCAATGAGGACAATGGTGGGCATTTCTTGGCTTCTTCTCCAGTTGGCCAGTGATAACCACCTTTCTTGGCAGATACAAAAGTTCAGTGAATGAATGCAGGAGATATTTGGAATATGACTCTAAACACATGCTGTCAGATCTCTCTCTGACCTGGCAAAGAGTTTCTTGGGAGAAGTATGAACTGACACCTCTTTGAGGCATTGTACCTGCAGGGAAGAGGATTCCGGAGAGGGGTTGAGGAAGCAAAGGGCAGCAGTGGTGTGAAGAATGGGTGTTTCTTATTCCAGATGTTTTCATCTCAAGGAAGCTCTTCCATGGAGCATGTAGTCAATAAAGGAAAAAAAGAGGAACCCCCAAATCTGAAGCATTAATGTTGTGTGATGCTTAAGCTCTTTTCTTCAAAAGACTTTGTACTTTGGAGAACAAATCCAAGCTCTCATAATCTCTTAAAAAGAGAAAATCTAGTTGATATGGAGCTAATAGAAGGCTTTTAGGGTACCTACTCCCTCTTACCACCACCCCAGCTCTTTAATTTCTTTTTCCTTTGTGTCCTGGCTTGGGTTCTTTTATTTGCTACAATATTTTTAGAAGAAGCCATCTTAAATCTTAAGTCATTGATATCCCTACATTTTACTGGCAGTGAACATAAGTGACTTGGGAATCCATGGAACATGCAGAATCTCTAGTTGGTGTCTTTTCCCTGGGCTTTGACGGGACCAGTCTGAGAGACTGGTTTCTGCTTTGTTCTTCACTGTCCCAACACAATGAACAACCACTTTTTTTTTTTTTTTTTTTTTTTGAGACAAGCTCTTGCTCTGTTGCCCTAGCTAGAGTGCAGTGGAGTCATCACTGCTCACCACAACCTTAAACTCCTGGGCTCAAGCGATCCTCCTGCCTCAGCTTCTTGAGTAGCTGGGACTACAGGTGCATGCCACCACAACTGAATAATTAAATTTTTTTGTTGTTGTTGAGATCGGGGTCTTGCTATGTTTCCCAGGCAAGTCTTGAACTCGTAGCTTCAGCGATCCTCCTGCCTTGGCCTCCCAAAGTGCTAGGATTACAGGAATGAGCCACTGTGCCTGGCTTGAACAGCCACTTTTATAGGGGATCATAGACTGCCCCTCATGAGAAACAGAAAAAGGATTTCTATATCTACATTTGGCAATTTTCCTTCCATTTTTTTCCTAATGGCCAGGTGTAGGTTCCTCTCCTATCCTCCCCATCTGTCCCTATCCCATTCAGAGCCTGTATTTACAGTTAAAAACTTTCATTTGTCTCTTCCTCCTTCTCTACTTCCCTTCTTCCCTCTTGGCCTTCCTCCCCACATTTACTGAACTCCTCTTATATTCCATATGCTGTGTAATTACTAAGTACGTACAAGTATAATCAAGACAGAAGCCTGCCTTCATGGTGCTGGACCCAGAGCAGAGAGACTGGTAGCCAAGTCATTCTAATCCTTTCTGATAGACCCTATGAATGGTATGCATAGGGCGCTGAGGGAAAACAGAAAAGGGGCACCCTGGAGGTGGTGGTAAGGGTGGGTTCACTGTATTTCCTGCAAGAAGTAACAGTGAAGTTACATTGGTCTGAAGGATGACAAGCAGTATGGCAGACAAAGGCAGATGTTGGGGATGGTAAAAGCAGGAGTGTTGTAGGCCAAATGGATAACACAGAAAAGACCCAAGGGAGAATCTGGTAGCTTCCGCCAATTCTGAAAATTTTCCAATGTGGCTGGACATTCTCACATTTCCTGATCATTGGATTTTCCCTATAGTGGATCTATAGTCTACCAACTGTTTTTTTATATGGCCGATGAGCTGAGGATGACTTTTACTTTTAAAAGTGGTTGGGAAAAAATGAAGAGAAGAATAATATATTGTGATACATAAAAATTATATGAAATTCAAATTTCAGTGTCCATAAGAAAGTTTATCATACACAGTCATGCTCATTCACTTACGTATTGTTTATAGCTGCTTTTGTACTACAATGGTAGAGTAGTTAAGATGGAGACCATATGGCCTAAAAAGCCTAAAATATTTATTATTTGGTCATTTACAATAAAAGGTTGGCTGACCCCTGGACTGGTGGATGGGGCTTGGATTTCAATAAGCTTCGATTCAAATCTTGGCTTTTCAACTTCTAGCAGTGTGACTGTTAGCAAATTTCTTAAACTGTCTATTTCAATTTGCTCATTTGCAGAAGAGTAGTAGTCATACTTCACAGGCTTATGAAGATCAAGGAAAATATTGTCATATAAAGCTCCTGGGAATAGTAAGTGCTGAAATATACTTATTTATTAAAAATGGTTAATGACAATCTCAACCACTTTGAGCTATTAATAACATTTGTGATAAGTATGATAACATTGTGAACTGCTGTATTCATTGCTATAATGATTGCTTTGGGAATTATCACTTAAAAAAGTATTTTCTGTTAACAGATCAATGAGGAAAAGAGAAAGTCATATTTGTGAGAGAGAATAAAGACTGTTGCCAGAATTCCTCAAAATAATAATTATAGCCGAAATTGAGAGTGCCTGCTATGGCATGGAGCTGCATACGTCACATGCGTTGTCTCACATGATCATCCCTTCAAACCTGGGCGGTAGCTGCTGTCACTCAGTTTTACAGACCAAGAGACTGAGGCTTAGAGAGGTTAAGCAAATTAATCCAAGTCTCACAGCTAGTAGGAGGTACAGTCGTGACTTGAACCTGGCACAGTCTAATATCAAAGTTTCTGTCTTAACCACTGTGCTTTTGGAAACATCTGATGGGAACCAGAGACTCAAGGTTCAGAGCCCACAGCTATTCCTGGTGGCTGGCATGTTGGAGTATCACCCTGAGCTCTGCAGAAGTGTCATATTAGGAAAATGCTGTTGCAACTGCCTGTAACCACTCGAGTCAATTTTTCAGAGGCAGCCCATGAGAACTACAACCAAGATGACTACTAGAGAGTTGTCCTGTTAGGGGTGGCCCGTATGTAATCTCTCTATTACTTGGGTGTGGGGATATGGGTGTGGCTGTGCAGGGAGTGGACAAATGGAAGTGCGTTTGGCTGTGGGACTGGAATATTATGTTGTGCTTAATAAATAAAATCTGTCTGGTCTTCAAGTATTATTTATCGACATGGGAATACACTTACAAACTATTCTGCCAAAACCCACACTATTACACACCCACACACACTAATCTCAATTTGGTAATTACATATGTGTGTATATGTGTGTCTTTTCAAAGAGATGGGGAAGGAATATAGCAGAATATTCAGTACATGTTTGCCTCTAAGTCAAGGGAATGATGGTAAATATTATTTTTATCTATATTTGATTTCTATTTCCAGAATTTTAAAACAATGTTTATGTAATTGTACATAAATAAAATACATAAGTGGTTTGACACTATGTACCAAGAGACTTAAAAATCTTCAAATTCTTAAACTCCATAATTTCACATCTGGTATGCTACTATAAAAACGGTTGAAACATTATACAGATATATGTTCATTTTAGCATTATTTGAAGTGGTGAACAATTTTACAAAAAATGTTTTGCATAGCATGACTACTTCAAAGAATATTATGTAGCCATGAAAGAAAATGTTGTTTACAAATGGAAAATGCTTATCCTATGATATTGTGAGAAAAGCAAGACACAAAATTGAATGTACAGAATGAGCACAGGTCAGTGAAAATCCAACAATCTATTTATTCAAAGAAAGAAAACACATTCAATTGTTAATGGTTGTGTTTATAATTGGTAAGATTATAATTTTTCTCCTTTTTTTTGCTTCTGTGCAATTTCAAAAGTTCCTTTAATAAATAAGCATTATTTCTATGATGGAAACAAATTAGACATTAAAAATCTGTTGAAATCTGGGAGGGGGGAGGAGAGGATGGGTATATACACACCTAACGGGTGCAGTGTGCACTGTTTGGGGGATGGACACACTTGAAGCTCTGACTCGGGTGGGGCAAGGGCAATATATGTAACCTAAATATTTGTACCCCCGTAATATGCTGAAATAAAAAAAAAATAAAAAAAAACTGTTGAAATCTAAATCTTTGTCAAGTGGTTATTGGTCTTAAAAAAATCCCCCTCTCTCCTTAGGTCATTGCCTATACCTTCATCTCTGTTGCCTCTTATGGTTATGTGGATATTTCCCAGGTTACTCATAAGAACCTTAAAGACAATGCAAAGAACACTAACCTGGGAACCAAGAAATGTGGATTCTAGGCAGGATCATGCCACCAACTCACTGTGTGCTCCAGGGTTAATCCACTTTCCTCCTAGAGCCTCAATTTCTTTATCTAAAAAATGAGGAGCTTTGATTAGATAAGGGGTTCCTGGGGATTGGACTGCTTAGAGAGTGAGGTTGCAGCAGAAGTGTGTGCTTTCCAAAATCTGGATCCCTGTCACCCAATCCAATGCAACAGAAATAATTCCTTTTCTATAGTTTCCTTATTGGATTTACCAGAAAATTTTAAATGAAAAGTGATTCCACTGTTAATAAAAGTTTTAAAAACCACTGGACAGGATAATCTAGATTAGCTTAGATCACTACTTTTAGAGTGTAGCTACTGTTTAAATATTCTAAAATTTTTTATTTATTTTTATTGTGGTAAAGACCACATAAAATCCACTTTATTATTAATAGCAGTTTTTAAGAGTACAGTACAGTGTTGTTAACTACACACCATTTGTACAGCAGATCTCTAGAACTTTTTCATCTTGCATGACTGAAACTCTATATCCACTGATCAGCAACTCTCCATTTTTTCCCCACTCTTATCCACTGGGAAGCACCCCTCTACTATCTGTGTCCAAAAGTTTGACTATTTTGGATACCTTGTATTAATATAAATGGCATCATGTGGTATTTCTCCTTCTGTGACAGGCTCATTCCACTTAATACAATAACCTCAAGGTTCCTTTTTAAGGCTGAATAATATTCCATTGTATGTTCATAACACATTTTCTTTATCCATTCACCTATTGATGGACATTTAAGATTGTTTCCATCTCTTCACTATTGCAATGAATCAGTAATCAAAAACCTCAAACAAAGGAAAGCCCAGGACCAGATGGCTTCTCTGGAGAATTCTACCAAACATTTAAAGAATGAATGCCAATCTTTCTCAAACTCTTCCAAAAAATTGAAGAGAAGGGAACATTTCCAAACATATTTTATGAGTCCAGTAGTACCCTGGTACCAAAGACAGACAAAGATACTACAAGAAAACTACAAGCCAATATCCCTGATGCATATAGATGCAAAAATCCTCAAGAAAATACTAGCAAACAGAATTTGACAGTGCACTGAAAGGATCATATACCACGATGAAGTGGAATTTTTCCCTGGAATGCAAAGAGGGCTCAACATTAATCAATGATCTCTCTTTGTCTCTCTTTCTTTGTGTTTTGTTGTTGTTGATTTTTTTTTGAAGTGATATGTTTTGATTGCTTTCTTATTTTCTTTTGTAGATCTTCCATAGGTATTTTCTTTGTGGTTATCATAGAGCTTACATAAAATATCTTATATTTATAACACTCTATGTTAAGTTGATAACAACTTAACTGCAATCACATACAAAACCTCTACTCTTTTACTTCTTTTCCCCCTTTATGTTTTGTTATTGACATCACAAATTATATCTTTATATATTTTGTATCCATTAACACATTTTTATAGTGATAGTTATTTTTATATTTTTGTCTTTTGACTCTTATACTATAATTAAAAGTGATTTATGCATCACCATTACAGTATCACAGTATTCTGTATTTGTATATATATTGTATTTACCAGCAAGCTTTATACTTTCACATGTTCTTGTGTTGCTGTTGAGTATTCTTTTGTTTCAACTTGAAGAACTCCCTTTAGTATTTTTTGCAAGGCAGGTCTAATGGTGATAAATTCCTTTAGCTTTTGTTTATGTGGGAAAATATTTATTTCTCCTTTATTTTTGAATGTCTGCTTTGCCATATATAGTGCTCTTGATTTTTTCTTTCACCACTTTGAACATATCACCTTACTCCCTTCTGTCCTGCAAGGTTTCTGCTGAGAAATCCATTGACATTCTTATGTAGGCTGCCTTGTATGTGATGAGTTGCTTTCCTCTTGCTGTTTTCAAAATTCTCCTTGACTTTTGACAGTTTAATTGTAATGTGAACTTATTTAAATTAATCTTAATTGGGATCCTTTAGGCTTCTTGTATCTGGATGTCCATTTCCTCCCTTACTCAGATTTGGGAAGTTTTCGGCCATTATTTCTTCAAATAATCTTTCTGCCCCCTTATATCTCCTATTCATATTCATTCTCATTCTCTTTCTCTCTCTCTCTCTTTCTCCCCCACCCCCTTCTACCACTGGAACAACCATAATGCATAATTAATTTTCTTGATGATGTCCCATAAATCTCTTAGGATTTTTAAATTCATTTTCATTCTTTTTTTCTTTTTACTCCTCTGATTGAGTAATCCAAAATGAGCTGGCTTTGAGTTTCTTGATTCTTTCTTCTGCTTGATCAAGTCAGTTAGGAGGTTAACTGCCTGAATCCCTGTTGTGAAATGTTCAATTCAGGTACTGTGTTCTTAAGCTCCAATTTTTCTGTTTGGTTAAAGAATTTTCTCTTTGTTGATATTCTTATTTTGTTCATGTGTCATTTTTCTGAGATTGTTGAGCATTGATATGATGGTTATTTTGAATTCTTTTTCAGGTAATTCATATATTTCCATTTCTTTAGGCTCAGTTATGGGAGATTTATTTTGTTCCTCTGGTTGAGCTATATTTCCCTATTTCTTTGTGTGCCTTGTAACTTTGTTTTGGGATTTGCACATTTGCAAAACAACCACTTCTCCCGGTCTTTATATAATGCTTAATACAGAGAAAGAACTTTGCCAATCATCCCAGCTAGAGATTCTGGGGTCTCTCAAATCTTTTCTCTGGATATGTCTTCTCTGGTTTTATTAATGTAATTTCCTAATTAGAGAGGTTTGCCAGTTGCTTTTTCAGAGCTTGTAGGCTCTTGCTCCCTCTGGTGTCTGTCTGCAGTATTACAAGTTCTCTGTTGCGGCCAACAAGCTGCTGAGCTGTTTTTTGTTCTCTGTGGCCCCAAGCGAACAAGGTAGGCTAGTTCCTCATCAGGACACTGAGTCAGATGAGACAAAAACCAATCCCTCAGGAAGCCCCCTGAAAAACTGAAATGCTGGATGCATGTACCATGCTTCTCTTTTTTCAAAAGGAAGAAGCCACAAGCTGGGTACTTACTCGTGATCATGACAAGTGGTGCTAGTTTCTGTCTGTGGTATTACAAGTTCTCTGGCACTGCCACAGGCCTCTGAGATCTCTTTTGTTCTCTGTGACCCCCCAGGGAATAAAAGTAATGTCAGTTCCTGTGAATGCTCTGAATCAGGCAAGACAGAAACCAGTTCCTTGGGCAGCCTTCTGAAAAGCTGAAGTTTGGGCATGCATTCCATTCTTTTCTTTACCTCTCAAGGGAGAAGTTGTAAGTTGGGCTTTTCCTCCCAGAGACGTGATGGGTTGGGGGAGGGGTTGACATGGTGAAAATGAAATGGATTTCTTACCCATTTCAATGCAGCTGTCTTGGTGTTGAGCTTGCCTAGGGTATTGCGACTTCCTAACTGATTGATCTCTGGAGTTCTCAGAAAGACTTTTTGTCTATATGTGGTTGTTTAGCTGATGTTTCTGTGGGGGAATGGGATCTGGGATTTCCTATTCTGTCATCTCCCATATCTCTTAAAATAATGAGAAACACAAACTTGCTCACTCCACACTCATATGTGCAAAGACATACACACTTCCCATCCCTTATTCTTCTACTTCTAGCCTCCATCTCATTTACTCAATCCTCCCTCCAAACTGCCCTCTCACTCAACATTGCCCAGCAAGTGTGCCCTGAAGTTCCATGAGCAATTTTACTACCATATTTAGACCTATGCCGTAGGAGGAGGGCCTTGCATTGGAGGATAATGCATATCACAAACACAAAGAGACAGATTTATTCAAGAACACATGGCCACCTCTGTCACTTAGAATCTGGTGTTGAGGGCTGACATATGCAACCCTAAGCATCTGCTGTCATGCTAACACCTTAAAGACCTCAAGGAAAAACTTTTTTTACATCTCTTACCATATGTCCTTGAAACATGCTTTAAAGGTTTATGGTTTGTGTCATTGCCAATGATGAAGACAGTTCCCACTTCAGAAGGTGGGGAATATTTGAACAGCAGGGCACTTAGGGAAAAAAAGAGGCAAATTAGTCAATTTGTCAAATCTTTCTTCTCAAAGAGCTTGAACGTAGTGGACTCCTGCTCAATAAAGAATCATTTTCCAATGATATGGAGGTCCCTTTTTATTGCTTCTCTGTCTTCTAACATGGTTCTAGAGAAATATCAATTAGTGTGGTATTTATAACAGTTACAGGTGGCAGAGGAAGAACACTTCATAATAAAATGCATATTACTCAAATTTGTATATAAGTAGAAGCAATATGTATAAAGTATGATACTGATTCTTTACCTTACTGTATAGATCTGGCTGTTATTTAAAAAATGGTGAAAATTATGAGATAAGTGATAATTTATATAATGAAATTAAGATAGTTTTCAAAGTTTTCTATGATAATAATTTGTCATATGGGATCCCATTCCAATGTTTAAATTATTATATCTATAATTTACAGATATTTCTAAATCTAAGTATTACTCTAATAATTTTATTGATAATTCTAGTTGCTCCTGCATCTGAAGACTGAGTTTTCTCTACATTGAAATGAAGTGACTCAGGAATGATTGTGTAATTTAGCATTACTATTAAAGGAACTAAAAAGTTATGTGACAGTCTTGATTATAACAGTATAACTAGGGCCAAGTGCAGTGGCTCACGCCTATAATCTCAGCACTTTGGGAGGCCACAGTAGGAGGATCACTTGAAGCCAGGAGTTCAAGACCAGCCTGAGCAAGAATGAGACTCCATATTTACAAAAAATAGAAAAATTAGCTGGGTGTGGTGGTGCACACCGTAGCGCCAGCAGGAGGATTGCTCTAACCCAGGAGTTTGAGGTTGCAGCAAGCTGTGATGATGCCACTGCACTCTAACCTGGGCAACAGAGAGAGACCCTGTTTTTTTATTTTTAAAAGCATAACTAAAGATTTCGCCAAAATGAAGGAAAGAAAAGTAAATTTTGTGGGATTAGTATATAACAATTTATACATTATATATGTCTTTATATTAGTACTCAACAAACATCAACCATCTGTAGAACAGACAGATATTACAATAATTAAATTCTGTTATCTTTGATGTCTTGCTTATTTTCAGTCATATGAAAATCATAGTTTTACATGTATTTTTAGATTTTTGTTTCTATCAAAGTATGTTTGCCCAGGTAGGGCTATCGAATACATTTTATTGGACAGTTTACTAGAGTGATCATGAATTTTAAATTTAAAAATATGGTATATGGGCCTCAAGTTGTACTCTTGTCCTGAACCCACAACATGTTTGGAACTGGCCTGGAGAGGTTTTGGCATGGCAGCCAACACTTGCTGCACTACTGTGACACTGAAAGTGTAGAAGAGCAGGTACGTGACAACGTGAAGCTGTCCTTCAGCATTCTGCTGGTCATGCTGGTGGAGCTATTTGAGGAGCGTTCTAAAAGCACAGTGGTCAGCCCAAGGAAGGTGGTAAGGAAGGGAGGATATGGTTGAGGATCCTGGCCTGACATCTTTTTGTTGCAGGGTTTCTGTCTTCAGTTATATGTGATCCTTTTATCCCCTTGTACCTGCTGTCCTTTGAATGGCCTCAAGCACGCTGCAGAATGACTATACCAATCCTGAAAGCCCATTTTTAGCTTCTTCATCACTGTTTAAAATACTGGGTTTGAGAAAATTTGAATGGTATCCATATCAATTCAAATCTTCAAAATAAATTTCAATATTACCTTTGTTAATGAAAGAAAAGAGAGCTCTTGGAATCTTCTTAGGATTTTTATTTTTAATTGACAAATAATAATTGTAAACTTTAACTATGATTTTAACTGTTTCATGTTTTTAACAGTTGTAAAGTGGTTGGGATTTTTTTATCACCTATTTATAAAGGATAAAATTTCTTTTTTATAGTGATTAGTAAGAGATTGCTTTTTTAAAAAAAATCTCGATTAAAGACTACATGTAATTATTTCAGGCATAAAAATATTTGATATGAAGTTCTAGTCACTGATACAAACTCCAGTCTTGCATTACAATTTACAAAAATATTTTGAAAGTTTTGTATATATTCTAAATTTATAATCATTCCTGTTTTAAAATCATAATTGTATAATAATGAAAATGTATTTCCTAAAACTAAGCCTCATATCCCCATATACCAAGCCCCTAAATTTCCTTTAATTTACCATAGTGTGCCTTATAAATAGTCATTTTCTATGTCTGCCATGACATAAAGAAAGTTAGAATCCCTGCTTCATCCTATAAGCGATGTTGGATGTACTCTGTAGTCTCCAGGGGAACTTTACAGAGTACTCAGGCCTGGTACCCCAAGAAATCCTGATTTAGTTGGTCTTGTCTTGGGTAGGGGTTGGAAACGCAGTGTCCTCTTTTGTCTGGGAGTGGATCTGGTCATTAGAGTAGCTAAAGAGCTTTGATAATACAGAGCCTGAGCCAGACCGCTGAGTAAGAATCTTTGGTCTATGGGTTTTGGACACCATATTTTTTCAAAGAGAACCACTGTTCAAGTTGTTATCCCACTGTCTCTTCCCATGTGACAGTAAGCCTCCTTGCCCAGCCTTCTAGGTAGAAGGCTACAAAAGGAGGAATTGAATGATATTGGTTTAAGGTTTGTAAAATATTATCTCCATTACATCCAATGACTTGAGACCTGGGTTGCAAAAGATTTAGGAGTATTGGAAGCTGTCTTTTAAGTAATGCTAGTTGCATAGTTGCATAATACTGGAGGATGCTGATGACCTAAAGAATGGTTTCAACCCTGGCTGTACATTAGAATTGCCTAGAGAACTTAGAAAAACAAATAAACAAAACCCAAACATACCTGGACTTTGCCCCACACCATCTAAATGAGAATCTTTGGGGATGGGACCCATGTATAATCCTTTTATTTATTTATTTTTTTTGAGACAGAGTCTCTCTCTATTGCCTGGGCTAGAGTGCAGTGTGCCATGATCATAGCTCATACAGTTTGTTTTTTCAAAAGCTTCTCAGATGATTTTAATGAGTAGTCAAGATTGAGAAAAATTGTCTTAATTGACTTGATTCCCGATTGCTTCCTTGCCTCTGTTTGTCCAGTCACGCTGGCTTACTCAGGCTCTAGTGTCTATACCCATTGTTATCTCAAATTCTGTGGTTCTCACTGACTGCACTAACATGGCCCAACCATTCCTCCCTCCTTATATAAGCCATCTCAAACTTTATTGCCCAGCTAATAACTCACTTTGTCTGCAAAGCCTCCTTCTATTGCCCTAACTTTCAGTGACCACTTCTTCTTTAATTTCCTCTAATTACAACGCATATTCCCAGCTGTGAGAGAAGAAATAACACTATCCTTCATCACATACCATCATAAGCAATGTCTACCCACAGTGGTTTTTTAGGAAATGCTGTTGCTGTTTCTGACTGTGCTTTCTTTAGGATAGGTGATCAGATTCCACTTTTCAGAAGTGGTGAAGACCTGAAGAAACCCAAACATTTTTATCTCTGTTTTTTCTCTTATCATTTGAAGCATTATTAGAGTGTAGATGAGAGTCCAGGCTGTTGGAGAGGGATCCTACAGTGGTAGGATTTTCTATTTTACCGTGCTTATTTCACTCTCATGCCATGTGTGAGTAGATACTAGATGAAGAGCAATGCTCACGACAATGAAAAATACCTTAAGCCCTAAATCACTGCCCTGGTAGGGACCTAGAATCATCTATAGCTTGGAAATATATCTTTTGTTCCTTAGATCTCTTCTAACACCTTCTAAATATCTCTTTATGGTGCCTTATTTGGAAGAGGAATCTTAACTCTAGCCCAAAGCTCATGTGAATCATTTTTTAGTTTTGTTTGTTCATCTATTCACAACACATTTGTTGAGTACTTTTGTGTGCCAAGGCCTGTGTTAGGCCTCGTGCAGCCCATGCAGAGCCTGACTACAACTCTCAGAGCTGGGGTTTACTGAGTAATGGAATAGTAGTTCCTTACAAAGCTTTTCTCCCCCACTTTTTAAAAAACTCATTTAAATTTATTAATGAAACATGTTAGCTAAATTGTGAAGACTAAGCACATTTAGAAAAATGAAACTTTTACCTAAAATAAAAAAAATCTTTCTGAATGTTTACCACTGTGAGGTAAATAGATCCATATTCATACAAACACAGACCTATAAATATAATGCAAATGCACATATGATATGTGTTGCTAATGCATATGCAGACCCTTGTAACATGTCCATTTCAACACTAAATATTTAAATTCTTCTTAAAGATGCCAACAAGTTGCTAATTCATGATAATTTCATTCTGCTGTAAAACCTTAAAACAGTTCCAAATATAACTGGTACATAATTTTCAGTGCTGTTATTGAAGCCTCAAGTTAGGAATTGGATAATTACCGTGTAATTGCATGGCTTTTGGTATGTATGTACACTGAGAGTGGCTGAAAAAGGGCTTGGTTCATTTTGTACACTTATAAATTATTCACCTGTTCTGCTGGAGTTCTTGAATTTGCATTCATATATTCAAATAATATCTCATTTTATGAGCATTTGCCTGCAGATGAAAAATAATAGAGTCTAATGAAAACTAAAGTGAGTCATTGGTCTTTGTTTTACAAGGTTCCTGAAAAGTGAATATCATTTTAAAATGATCATTTTTAATCTGTAGATCTTTTGGTGACCTCACCAATTCATTTGAAGTTTGGAGATTGAGCCTGTTTTTTTTTTTAAAGATTCTGAGACTATGACTTAGGTATAACAGATATACTTCAATGAAAACTTTAAAAGGAATATACATGGGCCCATATTGGAAATATGAGCAAGGCAAAGTGACATCCCATTTCTAATGCTGTTATATGCTTGTCTAGAGGGGATTGGTATTAATAATTTTTGCCTGCTCATGACCATTTCTGCCATTGGGGAACCATTCTTCCCCCATGGAGTATTGTCTGGTAGAAATGTCAACAAGTTGCTTTGCCATCCCCAGCCAGGATATTAGAAGGAGCCCACACTAATCCAATTTCAGTATCACTCTTAGGGATTTGGGTCTTCAGTGGAATGACAGTAGAATAAAAAATGAAGCTGATTCATCACACAGACAGTGCCTAAAGTGAACACCCTACTGATTAGATTACCAAGAGAGGCTCTGTTTTCTGTCATTTTCAATTTGTTCTTAGTTTTTCCCTTAGATTCTATGTCTTTCATATATTTTCAACATGCTCCTTTTTTGTGGGGTTGGAGTGGATGGAGTCTTACATTATACTGAGTTTGTTTGTGATGTTTGCAATCCAAGAACCCTAAAAGAACTTTGAATTTCTGAGATAATCATAGATTCAGAGATTTTATATCTAGAATATATGCAAGAGATCATTTAACCCAACCTTCTCATTTTACAGATAAAGAAACAGAAATACAGAAAAGTTAGCTGACTTGTCCAAAGTCATACAGGTAAACAGTGGCAGAGCAGAAAATAAAATTAGATTTGCTCAGTTCTACCAGTGTGCATAGTTGGAGTTAGATCCATAGCTTCTAAAGATGCAAGAAAACTTAAAAGAGAACCTGGTCCATTTACCCAATTTAGATAAGATAATGTATTTTTACTATCTTCTGGGTGAGCTGACACTCTAAACATTTGTGACTTGTATGGTTTTGTAGGTATCAGATAGTTTTGACTTCAAAATCTATGCCTATTTAGATTTTCTTTTGGGGAGCTATCTCTTTCAAACTTCTAGTCCATGTGGTTCTAGTGAGGCTGACCCTACCCTCAGGGATGGATACATGAATTAGGACAGCCAGTTAAAACACTGCATTTCCCTGGCCACCGTTATTGGTGATCACATAACTAAAGCTATGACATGAAAGCCAATGAGCATCAGCCCTGAGACTTTTGCTAGAACTATTGGGAAAGAGAAGTTCATCTTCCAGTGGCCTATAAATCAGTGTCCAAACAGGAAAGAGATGACACATTCAAATTAGATGATTCAAAGAAGATCTATTTATAAAAGGACTTTTTTTTTTTTTTAACAAGGGATAGTTCAGTATCCTGGAGCTAGTAAGAGTGGAGAAGAACCTGTTACTCTCTGGAAAAGGGATGAGGGGAAGGAGCAGTTATTAGAAATCATGTAGAATAAGCCACTTTTGGTCCTGGGATAGACAGTCCAAGACGATCTCTTAGGGAGGGAGCCAGCTAAATGAATACCTTGACCTAACTCTCTCCTTCTTTCCACCTGCTATGGATTACTATTGGCCCAATCTAGCCAAAAGCTGGAGGACACAGGGACCTCTTTATATAGTCCATTAAAGGCAGCCTCTCAGGAACAGAGCAGGATGAATAAGGCTGGAGAATGAACAGGAAGATGGAAGATATCTACCATAACTGGAGATACTAAGCTATTAGGATAAATTTTTGTGACCATTTTTGCCTTTGTGCAGGGAGTCTATGACTGAGACTTAAGACAACTTCAAAGACAACAGAGTAAATAGATGGGGAACACAGATACCTGTGGCATCTCTTCAGCACCTAGATCTAGATATACCTGAAAATTCTGTCCTTAGCTCTTTCCTATCCATAGACCAATACATCTCTTTCATGCTTAAGGGAGTTTGAATTGGTGTTAAGTCACTTGCAACTTATATGAGTCCTCCCTAATATACATGGGGACACACAGCTACCAACTGCACTGAAAATGAATTGAAAGCCCCACAATGCCAGCAATTCAATTGTGTGATTGAATTCCTTGATCATTATACTCTGTTTGAACACCTCTACTGGTGAGGAACTTGCTATTTACCAGTAGTCCCTTCCTCCTCATAGAAAAAATTGTTAAAAGGTTCTTCATTAAAGTAAGTAAAAAATATATGTATAATAGATATTAATTTTTGAGACGGGAATAAGCAATTGGAATTCCTAGGAATTCTCAAAATTTTAAGTTACTCTTGAATTACTTCAAACATTCTTCATATTCTTTTTTTTTTTTTTTTTGAGATAGGGTCTTACTCTGTCACTTGGGCTAGAGTGCAGTGGCATCATCATAGCTCACTGCAACCTCAACTTCCTGGGCTCAAGGGATCCTCCTGCCTCAGTCCCCTGAGCAGCTGGGACTACACGTGCAGGCCACCACGCCTGGCTAATTTTTCTGTTTTTTGTACAGATGGGGTCTTGTTCTTGCTTAGGCTGGTCTTGAACTTCTTACCTCAAGCAATCCTCCTGCCTTGGCCTTCCAAAGTGATAGGATTACAGGTGTGAGCCACCACACCCAGCCCCCATATTCTTAGCTTATTATTAAGAATATCTAAAAAGTATTAGTAATTAAGAAATAATAGTTTAGTTTCATTTACAAAGAACAAAGAACCAAGTCTATACTGAATATCCAAACACTTAACACCAGCAAAAATTACTGAATAATTCAGATGACATAACATTCAGCTTTCCTAGCAAGGTTATCATTACTACACAAAATTATGTATTAAAATTCCCAATTTAGGGACTAACTTTTCTTTCAAAATTGTTATTTTTTGGTATGCCAATCATATGATTTGTGTAAACTTACATGCTATGCATACAAAATTATTAATAGTTATTTTATATTAAAGAGTGGCTCACCATTAGCAGCAGGCAGGACTGCAGACAAACACTTATAAAATGGCCTTATCCACAAGCAAGACTGACTGTTAGATCATGGAGTGTTCCTCTCTGATGTGCTCTTGCCCTGATTCCCAGAAATGTAGACATTTTCCTGATTTTGCTTTCAACCTGACATCAGTAGATTCCTTTGAGCCATAACATCTCTATTTGATTATTAAACTTTAATTTTTGCAGGAAAATTATAATACTCTTTTCCATTTTTTTTTTTTATTTCTCAGCTAGTTTTCTTGGGATTTAGGATTTGGAAAAGCATGATTTTCTCAAGAAATGCCAAGAAGGAATTCCAACATGGAAACAGTAGCGTACACACAATGTCTACTAATTGGTTCTTGGTTTCCTCCTTTGGGGTATCCTCTTACAATATCTAGCTCTTCATATAATTAGAGTCAAATCTCATGTTCATGTGTGTGTATTCTTTCCTAGGCAAAGTAATCCTATCTCCAGCCATGTTCTTTATACAATATGCTTTTTAGTCCCTTTACCACACTTTTTCCTAAAAGTACTATGGAGAAACTGGTGCTTCTACTGTCAAAGGATTCTCAGAAGAATTCAGGCTCAAGGTCCTCAGCTTCATTGGAATCTGCCCATATGCACATCCTTCTTCAAAGGTTTCACCCCTTCCCATTCAATACCTTAACTTTAATACAAGAGACCCTATGAGCTTATGATACATTCTGTGTTGTAGTTCATCTACCTTTAGGATTAGATTTTTGGTCTGGTTTTCTGAAATCTCTTCCTGTGGCTAAAAGAAATAGGTTGTATTTTTTTTTTTTTCAGTGTAGTCATAGAGGCTTTTTGGCTCTTTAACCAGACTTTGAATTGGTAATTTAAAGCCCTAAATTCCTTATTCCCACTCCCTGAAAGTTCCCTATCACTCTTAGGAACAACATAATAACTTTTTGTTTTTACTAAACTATTCTATGACAGAAGCTCGTTGGTCACCCAAAGATGTCTCTTCCACAGGCACTTGATTCCAGGTGCTACAGAATATAAATTAGGGAAGTATTTTCCATTTCATGCTGTGGTCTGGCAGTGTCTTTTTTACCACTGACAACTGGGTCATTAATGCATTTTAGTCTAGTCAGATAAGAGAACCAGGGCCAAGGTTTAGGGAAGAGAGTACAAATGCCTAGCTTGCAGAATGTTAGGACATACTTGCAACATCCTAACAGTGAGTGCCTCCTTAACATTTGCATCTAAGTAACTCACTTGCCTTACCCTAGTCCCTATAATCCAATGAATCAACTATAAATTTCCATCTGTAAAGTCTTGTGTCCCTGAAACTACCTCCGTTTTCCATTGCTGCACAACAAACCACCTAAAATATGGTTTTGCAAACAGCCACTTATTGTTTCATGATTCTGTGGGGTTGGCAATTGGGACTGGGCTCATCCACATGATCACTGGGCTCACTCATGCAGTCCCAGTTAACTGAAACTGGGTTTTCTAGGAAGTGCCTACTCTAGATGGCTTCATTCATATATCTGAGCTTTAACTGGGACTCATCTAGGGTGACTGCAGCAGTTGGGATGCCTGATCTTCTCCACCTCCACATTGTCTCTTTACCATGTAGTATTTCATCCTCAGGAGGCCAGCCTGGGTTTATTCATAAAGTGGCAGAGTTTTAAGAAAATAAGAATGGAAAGTGTACATTGCCCAATGATGAGAGTAGAAGCATCAAGAAGTAAAAAACATGACTTTTCTTCCTTTCTACTGTCAAGGCAAGTTTCAAGGCCACCACAGATGAAAGGGGCACAGAAATAGACTCCCTGTCTTGATAATAGGAACATCAAAGAATTTGTAGCCCTTTTTATCTACCTCCTACCTCCCAAAGTATGTTCTCTGGGCTAGAATTAATTTACATTTATTCCACATACAAAATACATCTATCCTTTACAAAGACCCTCAAGTCTCATCCCAGTATGACATAGGCTTGAAGTCCATTATTTCACTATCTGTGTCATGTCTAGTTGGAGATGAGCTTCTTCTAATGCAACTCCAGATTCAGAGACCTATGAACTAAAAAGACAAGTTTTCTTCCCCTCACAGCCTCAACATACAAGAGTGATACCAGGATTACTGCATTTGCAGGATAACTGCAAAAGACACATTCAAAATGGGGAGGATTGGAAAGTAAATAGCAGTAACTGACTTATAGAAATTCTGAAATCCAATGGGACATATATTGTCAGAGCAGCCTACTCCAGTGGTAAACTCTGTTTCTTGACTAGGGTTCAGTTCTGCTCCCTGATTGTGTTTCTCTGACCCACTGTTCTCCTTTGCTCTAGACTACGCTTTTTCAATTGAGCTCTCTTAGTTCTTTATTTTTTTTAATAAAAGATAGCCTGCATATGCAGCTGAATACCTTATCGGCTTACTTTCTAACAATAGAAACTTTTGGGACCAGAAATCCCTTCTCATTTTGAATGGTTCTATTTTTTTAGTTTGTTTTAGCAGAGCTTTTCTTAGTATAAATCTATGAAAATTTTTATGGGTTTCCTATGTATCTTCCTAGGGTTTAGTTCATATCCAAAATCCATATCAATAAGTTCTTTTGAGAAATACTTCTCTAACTTATGCTGCAAATCAGACCATTATTGGTCAACATAGTTAAGAATTTTAAACTCCTTTTTGATAACTGAGAAAATCCATTAGTCACTTAAATTTTTCTGAGATCTCAATAAAGCATCTTATAACTACATGCTTAGTTTAATATTTACCCTGAGGTTAATTTTTAGTTTGAGAAGCTTTTCCTGGCTGGAGAGGACTGGGAAATATAAAACAGTTTTATTTAACAATTCTGCAAATCTTGAAATGTATGTGCATGTGCACATGCAAGCGTACATGTGTGTTCATATGCACACCCCCCCACATTTGTTTATAGCAGTCTGATTTGCACATATATATTTAAAAAACTACTTTTGTTTGAAAGCTGGTCATTTTTCTCCTTAGTTTTTATCTCTCTTAATGCACCTTATTGTATGTAGATAAAAGATGCCATTGACACTTTCAAAATTCTACTTGGAAATATTTTTAGGCAGATCCACAAGATTATTTGGTATGTATTCTATCTTCTAAATTACTACAAGTGACAGCTTTGCCAATTGTTTCATCACTACATAACATGTTTTGCTCCTTATCCACCCTCCAAGAACAATTTGCTCACTGCTCTTTTAACCTCTACAGACAATGTTCTAATTGTCCTTCCAACCTCTGCTGTCATGTCTCAAAGGCAATGCCATATATTTTGGGTTTTATGTTATGGAAGCTTTTGTGTTTTATGCAGAATTTTTTGTACCAGCTAAGGACTAGTTAGGAAGCAGAGCTTCTATGAGGGTTTGGATAAGGGATTTATTATGGGAATTAGATTTTACACTACTGTGGAAGGAGTTGAAGTGAAGGTCCAAAAGGAGGGTTGGAGTATCAGAGAAATATGTCACTAACCAATCTTTTTGAAGTATTGGTGTAGTTGGACAAGTTGGGGCTTGCAGTGGTACCTGAGAAGCCAAGCATGACCAGCCACTGAAGTGGGACAATGAAGAAGCAGCTCATGATGAAACCAATGAAAAGTTGTCACCTTTGTGTAGCTACTGCCTTTGTGGATCTGCTGCCAAGTGTCTGGCAGTGAGTCTGGGGATGCTGTTGTTCAGCAGAGTGTGTGGCAGGGAAGAAAAACTGAACCTGAAGAGGAAAAGAGTGAGGATAACCTTGAAACCACTGGGATCTCTGTGTTTATATGTCTGACCACCATAAGACCTCCAGAGGGTAATGACCACTGTTCTGTGTCTGCTATTTGAATCTCACGGAAGTTCCTCTTTTGGCTGACTTTAACTCAGAATCATATACAGAAGGAATTCTGGGGAAACATTTTCCCGTTTACCAAGCTGACAATAGAACAATCCAGCATAAACTCATTCATATATTATGCCATCAAATAGTTACTGCATGTACATACAATTAGAAAATTTTGATGCTATTCTGTTATTTTTGCCCAACTGCACAGTCTTTCCCCCTTTTTTGATTATCTAGACATCAATTTAATGTAGTTCATCTTTTGCAATAGAGAAAAAAATTAATGTCCCTTATAAAAGTACTGTTTAAATATCCCATACATTTTAGTAGCACCAACAATGGCCTTTTCTGTGATATGTACTGTCTGCTGGTACACATTTAATTCTAGGAATGTCAGGAAGAGAGTCTTTCTCTATGTTAATGGAAAATTAAACCATCCTACAGGGAAGGTTTCTTTCTCTCCTACTTTCCTCTGGGAGAAAACTGGACCTATGTTGTTGTAACCAATTCTCCCTTTGACCTAAAGTATACAAGGTGATTTGATGCTTTTCCCCACTATCTTTCTTGTGATGAAAGTTCAGCCTGCACTGAAGAACTTCTTTCAACTCCAGCAGCAATTTTAGAAAAACAATTTCAGGGCTTGAAAGGACATCGGAGAGCATATAGTATAATCCATGGATTTCATAGATGAGGAAACTGTAGACTACAATGGCACACTAACCCCAGAAAGTAGGTATTATCATTCCACTTTACAAATGAGAAAAGACAAGATAAAAAAGTTAAACAAATTGCCCCAAATCACATAGCCAGGTAGTGGTGGGGCTGTTGTGTTTACTTCAAGTGGTATTTTTTTTTTTTTTTTTTTGAAACAGAGTCTCTCTTTTTTGCCCATGCTTGAGTGCCGTGGTGTCAGCCTAGCTCACAGCAACCTCAAACTCCTGGGCTCAAGCAATCCTACTGCCTCAGCCTCCCAAGTAGCTGGGACTACAGGCATGCACCACCATACTCAGCTAATTTTTTCTATATATATTTTTAGTTGTCTGGCCAATTTCTTTCTATTTTTAGTAGAGACAGGGTCTCGCTTTTGCTCGGGCTGGTCTTGAACTCCTGACCTTGAGCGATCCTCCTGCCTTGGCCTCCCAGAGTGCTAGGATTACAGGCATGAGCCACTGTGCCTGGCCTTCAAGTGGTATTTTTAACTAAACCATTTCACTTGAATCACTGGGCCATCATTTCAACTTCTGACATGCCATAGCTGTGTTTTGTGCAATGCAAAAGATGCACATGAACCCTGAACTTAAAGATAACAAGAATAAAAGCAAGCATTTTGGAAGTGCTTACTTTTCTTCCTGCTAGAGCCCTTCCTTTTCTTGGCACCTTCTGAATGGGTAACCACAATGATGGCTGATTTGAATACTATCCTGGCCACTAAATTATTATCACCTTGGGTCTCTCTTGTTCTATCTATCCATCCTTTGATTATCTCTGATACTGTCCTCTATTTCTTCTTCAGTCTTTGTGCCTACATTAGAGTGGATTGTTTATTTAAGGTCTTAGGCAACTTGGAATGCTACAGTCAGTTCAGTAATTCCCCCAGAAAACTTCTCTGGGATTCACAGTTTGAAATAACTGCCCTCTTTCTGAACATAGTACATTTCATCTTTTATTGTAATAATGCAATTAGTTTTCTGTCTATAGCTCAGACTATGAACTTCTTAATGGCAGGGATTCCATTTTCCATTTTTGTCTGTCCAAGATTAAGACAATGCCTGGCCCCATGTGTGTGTTAATAAATATTTATCAATGTGAATGGACATGAAGGACATACTCAGTTGGAGTCAGTCTGGTGAATATAATAAGCATAGTATTTATACTTAGGATTTATGCAATTTTATAATTTCTTCGTTCTAGTAATGAAGAGCCTGAGACCAGAGTTGAAATGAATGACTCAAAGCACACAGCTATATTTTAAGAAAATTGAGAATAGAATTCTGGATGGATCCTTAGCCTACAGGATATTTCTGTAGCAACTGTGTTTTTTTGTTATTTTTTTAACTGTAAGTCTTTGTTTGAATGAAATGGTATCAAGCCCACCACGTTAAACAGTTAGAAGTAGAACTGCTCTGTGTGGTTGGTGTTGGTAGGGAAGAGCAAGGTGGATGGAAGGGCCTGGAACTGTGCTTGCTGCTCTTACCCTCTCCATCCTTTGCTTCCAGCCTCTGGGGTTTCCAACCTTGGAAGGGTTCCCTGGAATACAGTTTGAAAAACACTGTGCTACATTGGGCTCCCTTGCTTTCTCCTTTAGCTCTATAAATAGCTAAACAAATTCACAAAGGAACAAAACAAAATCACACATCCCCCCTGGCTATAGTTCCTCCTCTAAGCAGGAAGTTTTGCCCACTTAGTAACCCCAGTGGGGATCAGAGAAGCAAGTGTCATTTTCAGCTCAGCAGTACAAAGTGCCCATTCTTGCACTTTTATGAGAGGCAGTGCAGCCAGGCGGGTCTCCCATGACACATCTGCAGGGCTATATCTCACAGGAAGTAGTGCAACTCTTCAGAGATAAGTTTCACTGGGGAACAAAGAGGGATTTTGTTCACTGCTTCAAGAATGATGCATTGAACCTGGACCCGACTTTTCAATTCATGCAGCTGGAAACAAGGCAAAAATGACCCAACATGCTCCTTTTCTCCTTCTCAAGTCAGGCAGAGTAGTTTCCAAATCCTCTTCTTGCTTTCCAAAGAGATTGAGAAAGCATTCTCTTCCCTTTTCTGTACCAGTCATTTCAGCTACCCCTACCACACTTGAACATTTATAATGGTGTTTATTTCACACATTTTCCCCCGTTTAGGAAGCTGGGCAGTTCATCTTGTTAAGAATAAGATGTCCCAAATTGTGGAAGCCATTGTTAAGGGTTTTTGAACCTAATTTTTTTTGGCAAAGCATCACAGAGTCACAGTGTAAGAGCTTTTTTGTTTTTGGCAAAGCATGCTGTGAGGCAAGACAGACAGACTTAGGTCTGATGTTCAGATTCCTTTTGACTAAATATTTGACTTTGACCCTGGGCAATTTTAACCTCTCTGTATCTGACTTTCCTCATTTGCAAAATGGGAATAATGATACCCCCAATTCCCATTTTGAAGCTAAAAACCTGAATCCCGGAGAGGTAGAGTGTTTTGCCCGATGTCCCATAACAAGTTAGTGCCAAGGGTACCTGGGCAAGGCTTGTTAAGTGCACTCAGGAAGCCAGACGGCAGGGGCTGCAAACATATGATTCTCAGTGCTGTGTCTCCACTCCAGCTGCGGAGGTGCAGGTCTGACCACATTTGACTTTCCAGATGCCGTACATTTCCTGTGAGATAATGAGGTGTGGTACGTAGGCAGGGAGGATTTATATGGCAGTTAAATGTAGTTTGGTATCAAAAATATGATTACATTATTCACTGTGGCATAGCAAAGATCACCTCTGCCCCCTTGCTTTTGGCTGGATCAGCAGATGTAGAGCACGATTAAGGAAACACTGTCAAATATTTCTTTATAGTTTCATTTTCCCCTTACTCTCCATTGGCTGCAATGTCCTTGCCTAAGGGAAAAGTGGCAAAATAAACATGGCTTTTCATATTGGTTTTGTCCTACCTGCTTTTAGGGAGTGATTTAGGAATTCAGATTGGCCCTGGATTATGACCTTTGGTCTGTCGCAGGTGGAAATGGGTTAGCTAAACGGGGACTGAGAATCTCCATTCAAAACAAACCAAAAGCCTTTGAACAGCTGAGAAAGTCCTGGATGGTGAGATCACTACCCCCCTGAAGCAGCCCATTTCATTTCCAGAGTGCTTTCGCTGTCAGAAGCAAACACTTTCAAATAATCAGAGAAGTTCCATGATGCGTTGGGGCAAATGTGGAGATTATGAGCTCTCAGTCCCAGGATGTGGTTAAACATAAACTGAATGTTTCCCTTTCAGGGAAGCTATCAACAGGATTCCTGCATTGAGATTAGGCAGTCCTAGGTTTAAATATTAATTCTGCCACTTCTGAACTCTGTAAGTCTCAGTTTGTCATATGTAAAATGGGGCTAACAATGCTTACCCCATTGTGTTGTTCTGTGGAGTAAAGTGAGATAGTCTACATAAAATGTCTAGCACAAATGTTGTTCTCCACTTACTTCTTTACAGCCATACATATTTGATCTTTCGGTAAATGCCTTTACCAGTGGAAAGAGTTTATAATGGAAGAGTTTCAGGAACTGTGGGAAATGGATGGGAAAATCATTTTGGGAATGGTGATATGAGCACATAGGTATGAGGTCAAGCCTCCACACTGGAGAATGATGCATCTCAGTGTTCTAGGTCATGTGATGCTCAGGAGACCATCCCTGGTCGGGGGGGGTCTAAGTCTCTGTTGAAGGATGGAGGTACTTACATTAGCGGTAATACCATGGACACGGGCTAGATTGGATGGTGACAGTGGGATGGGGCACACAGTGGTGAGAGGCAAGGTTCCAGGTGTTTGTGAACTTAGTAGAGCTTATGATTCTTCCTGGTCCTTATAATCTCTTTACATGGAATAATAATTAGAAAGAAGGAAAATAAATGGTTGAAAAAGGGAAAAGAGATATAAAATGTGAAAAATCAGAGTTTCTGTTACCCACAGCCAGGACATTCTGGGAAAGAAAGGGGAATTAGAGGTTAAGTTACACCTAGAACTTGAAAATAAACTATTTGAAGGAGGGGTCCAGGTCTTAAGGTAAGAGGGGCTGATATCTTATAGTTTAATCAACATAAGCCAATGATAAAAACATCAGGGACAGAGTATACTGATCTATTCTTACATAAAAAGTGAAATAAAAAAGCAAGGGAAGAAGGAGGTAAGAGGAGGAAAAATTTTATTTCTATATTCCATACATGACAATTACCCAATACTTGATAC
Source organism: Lemur catta (assembly GCF_020740605.2). Lineage (NCBI taxonomy): Eukaryota > Metazoa > Chordata > Mammalia > Primates > Lemuridae > Lemur > Lemur catta. Next base: position 80,319,551 of record NC_059130.1, read on the forward strand.
ACATTTATAGATTTAATTAAAAAACTTGTTAGATAGATGTTGCCATCCCATTTACAGATAAGGACGCTGAAGTTTAGAAGTAGCATATCGTTTAATGTTGCAAAGCTAATAAGTGGAAGAAACTGGCTTTGAAATTTGATTTGTGTAACCCCAGAACCTGTGTGTTTTCCCTGGTTCCCTGCTGCTTCTGAGCTATATAAATCCCTAGATTTCTTAAGGGGTCAAGACTGATAGTCTATGGACATATAAGTGGTCCCCTGAATGAAGGAAAATGTCATTTTGTTTCCACCCTACATTGTCACCTAGGGTTACAGATGGAGGAGAGAGGCTGAAATCCATTCTCTTCTTAGGAGAATTTTTCTTCTAGATCTGTGCTTCTCAAAGAGTAATCCCTGGACCACCTCCAATCTATAAACTGTTCCTGGTCTGTGATGAGAGAAAGACTCGAGCCAAACTAAAAATCAACTTTGCAATTAAGAACAGCACTTAATTCTACTGATATACTTTTTGTAGCAAGAATTTTTGAATGAAGGAAGCAATGCATGGGTTTGTCTTGTGGTTCAATCTCCTTATCTTGTCTCAGACAAATACAGACATTTGGCAGATTGGCTACCTAGCAAGGCCCTGTCCTAGAACCATCCCCCATCCCCACATGGACATGGCCAGCATCTGAGCTCATGACCCCTCAGGCGCTCTGCCCCTCTCCCTCTGTTGAACATCCTCACTCTGAGAAGAGTCCAGATCATCTGTGAACTGAGCCAGGTGCTGAGGGACCTCCAGGGAAACACAACTCAAGACTCTGAGAAATGGGAGATTTCAAAGGACACAGACCTGTATTTTCCCTCAGAGATCTTTTCTTAGCCTCTTGAACAAGCTGCTATTAGGAACAAATATAACAGACTACAACTTAACCTGTGATTTTTCTTCAATATCTTTTATTATTTCAGGAGAAGGTGGAATACAGGATTCAAAAGAAAGTTATTTCTCCAACCAATTTATTTTAAGCTGATTGAAACTGAGGGCTACCTGGTGATCCTTCAAGATTTTAAAAAATAAAAGTCCTTTTTCCTTACGATAAACAAAGCAACTTATGACTTTGGTGTTTTTTGGTCAGGACAGGTGCTTAGAAGATCACACAAAAGGCAAATGGATCTTATGTTCAGGGGATACAAAGATGGGAATGAAAGCAAATATATGTTAGATAATAGGTCCAGAGTTCACAATAATTTTGTATGCAGAATTAAGAAACTGAGGCCGGGTGTGGTGGCTCATGCCTGTAATCCCAGCACTTTGGGAGGCCAAGGTGGGAGGATGGAATGAGGCCAGGAGTTCAAAACCAGTCTGGGCAACATCATGAAACCTCATCTCTATAAACAATAAGAAAAATTAACCAGGTTTGGTGGTGTGTGCCTATAGTCCCAGCTACTCAGGAGGCTGAGGTAAGAGGATTGCTTGAGCTCAGGTGTCTGAGGCTGCAGTGAGCTATGATGATGCCACTGCACTGCAGCCTGAGACAGAGCAAGACCCTGTATCAGGAAAAAAACAAAAACAAAAACAACACAACAAAAAATAAGAAACTGACTTCCCCAAGATAACATTATAGGAGGAAAATATGTAAAGTCATTAACTGAGATTAACAAAACATATTTGCATCTTATAGAATTGGTTTATGACAGGTCGTGCCTTTACTGTTCTTCTCTCTCTTGTATTCTAGCAAATTCCTGCTTTTGCTTTAAGATCTGTCCTGAAGTTTACCTTTCCCATGAAGTCTACTTTCCCAGGGAGAATATCTGTCCTTGGTATTCCTGTGTTACAACACCTTCCACAGGCAAACTTTATATGACCTATGTTTTCTCTACTAATCTGTGAACTCCATGAAGCAGGGATAATGGCCTATTTATGTTGGTATTTCTATTCCTTAGCACAGTGCTTGCAGAAGGCACTCGATGAATCTCAGCTCAACTGCTCTGCAGGTTGAGAGCCAGAGCTGGAACACTGAACTGCCTGGGTTTACATTTTGGATCTGCCACTTACTATGTAACTGTGAGTGGGTTACTCATTTAATCTCTTTATGCTACAGTTTGTTCACCTATAAACAGAGGATAATATTGTACCTATAATGTTTTGTTTGAGGACATAATCTAATAAACAATATGTATAAAACACATAGAACACACCTGGAAAATGCTGAGAACTTACTAAACGTTAGCAACCACATTGTTGTTGATAATGATGATATTCTAGAAGGCAGAAATGGGATCAGTGGTTAGCACTAACGTGAAGTATATTTCAACAACAAGATAAGGAAGAATTTTCTAACAAGGGCATGGGGATATCTGAAAGCTGAATAGGCTGCCTTAAAAGGAAAGAGTTATAGTTTTTAAAACAATATGGTAATAGTATAAGGATAGACATAGAGATCAATGGAACAGAGAGTTTAGAAATAAACCCATACACATATAGTCAATTGAGTGTTGGCAATGGTGCCATGAATATTTAATGGGGAAACAATAGTCTTTTCAACAAATGGTGCCAGGACAACTGTGTATCCAAATGCAAGAGAATGAAGTTGGACCCTTACCTCACAATAGATACAAAAATTAACTCAAAATGCATCAACAACTTAGACATAGCTAAAACTATACAACCCTTAGAAGGAAACTTAAAGGTAATCTTCATGACATTGGCTTTGGCAGTGATTTCTTAGACATGACACCAAAAGCACAAGCCACAAAAGAAAAAGCAGATAAGTTGGGCTTCATCAAAATTAAGAACTTTATTGCATCAAAGGACACTATGAAGAGAGTGAGAAAATAGATTGGGAAAAAATATATTCAAATTGTATATCTGACAAGGGTCTAATATTCATAATATACAAAGAATTCTTATAACTTAACAAGACAAATTGCCCAGTTAAGAAACTAGGGAAAAGAATAGACATTTCTCCAAAGAATATATAGAAATGGCCAACACCGCATGAAAAGATGCTCAATGTTATTAGTCATTAGGGAATTGCAAATTGAAACCACAATGAGATCCCCCTTCATACCCACTGGGATGGCTATAGTTAAAAAAAAAAAACAAACAGAAAATATCAAGTGTTGTCAAATATGTGGAGAAATTGGAACCCTCATCCATTGTTGGTGGGAATGTACAATGATGCAGCTTTGGTGGAAAACAGTTCAGTGGTTCCTCAATAAGTTAAGCATAGAATTACCAAATGAACCAACAATTCCAGTCCCAGACGTACACCCCAAATAATTGAAAACAGATATTCAAAAACTGTGTATAAGAATTTTCAAAGAAGCAATATTCAAAATAGCCAAAAAGTGGAAATAACACAAATGGCCATCAACAGACAAATAGGTAAATGCGGTATACCCGTACACTGGAATATTATTCAGCCATACAGAGGAGTGAAGTACTGATACATGCTGCAACATGGATGAAACTTGAAAGCTTTGTTGAGGGAAAGAAGTCAGATACCAAGGCCACATGTGATTCTATTTATATGAAGCATCCAGAACAGGCAGATCATAAAGACAGAAAGTCAATTAGTGGCTGGGGGAATGAAGAATGGGGAGTGACAACTTAATGGATATGGGGTTTCCTTTTTGGGGTGACGAAGATTTTCTGCAGCTAGATAGTGGTAATGGTTGTACAACCTTGTGAATGTATGAAATGCAACTGAATTATTTGCTTTAAAGTGGTAACCTTAATGTTTTGTGTATTTTACTGCAATAAAAATGAAGTAGTGAGCTTCTTTTTGTAGCAGGTATTCAAACTGACATTGAAAAGCCACCCACTGGGCGATGCTGTTCAGGAAGCTCGCACAGGGTGCTGAGGCTTGGACAAGATGACCTCTAAGGAAGTCAACGCACTGTGTGTGAACAAGGGATCTGTCGTGCTGTTGTTAGGCAGGCTGGGAGCCAGTGTGCTACTTCCTGGCTCTGTGACCCTGGGCAAGTTACTTACCCCTCTCTGAGCCTCATCTGTAATGTGAGTACAATAATTACAGGCTTGTCGGAAGATTTATGGCGAGAGCACAATGCCTGACACATGGTAAGTGCTCCATAAAGGCCAATCCCTCTTCCAGTTCTGAGATTCTGTAATTCCTTAAGGGAACCTTCCTCATAATCAAAACTGCATTTTCAAGGTAATGAAAGGGTATTTCGGGTGCTGTGAGAGGTTCACAGAAATCAGGATGATGTGAAGAGAAATCCCTTCTTTCCCATCTTCTCCCTAAGGAAACCCACTGTCACAAGACCTTTTCGTAGGCCTTGCATGATTTTGTTCCTCATCTTTGTTTGTCTTTGCTCTGTTTTCTTCAGCATCCACCCCTGAATGGGAAGGAAAACTGAACCAAGCCAGCATCAAGCCTGCGAGGAGAACACCTCTTTAGTTCTTTTGCAGTTGGTTCTGTGCAATGTCTCTACATCCAGCTTATGGGTTCCTGCCATCCCCGTGTTTCAGCTTCATGGTTTCTGTGATATTTCAATTCATTATGATCCTGACTGTACATGGTCAGTCACCTTCACTCTCTCTAACTAATTACATCCACAAGGATTTCCATACACATTTTCAAAGAGCTCATACTCATGGATTTGCCAGAAAAATACAATGGAAATTTAAAACACAGGCTTTCACTTGTGAATGCCCAGTTTACTAAGGTCAGTATCTATGGAAGTTTGGCCCCTGCCGGGCAGGGAGCTGCAGCAGACTCCCCCTTCTGCGGGTCAGTGGAAAGGGAGAAAGAGTTTCAACTGCCATCTCTGTTTCCCTCTTACCGTGGAGTCAGTGGCTGAGGAGTTACTGAAGGGGATTGGGAGGCAGGGGAAGAGATGTGTGTTTGAGAACTCTACCTCTTCAACAGGCATTACATGATGGCCATACAGAACAGAGCCCGGAATTTGGGAGTCAGAACCAGATTAAAAATCTGGCTCCACCTTTTAAAAATTATCTTTTATAACTGTGTTTCCCTGGGATAATTATATAACTTCTCTAGGCTTCAGTTTCACCTATAAAATGGAAGATAAATGTATTTATCTTGAGTGAACATGGCAAGGATTAAATGTGATGAAATATGCAGCCCAGTGCCAATAATAGCTGACTTTTCCTGAGTACTTATTACTCAGTGCCTGGAATTATTCCACGTGTTTTGAAGCAATAACTTATTTAATCACAACAACACTGAGGGTACAACTTTAATCTCCACTGTACAGATGATAGAAGCTGAAGCACAGAGTAAAAGAAAGAGCCTTGTCCAATGTTCAGAGCTCAGAAGTATTTAAGGACAGGAGTCAAGCCTAGATAATCCAGTCCTACTGCTCATGCTATAAATACTAAGCTATGCTGCCTCCTCAGATATTCTTTCTCTCACTATTGCATCGCTTTTAAAATCAGGAGAGAGAGGGAGATGAGATATAATTCTGATATTTCTGAGATTCCTGAGATCTTGCCTTGGTGCTGAAACACTGTGCACCTATATCAACACCATGACTTATCTTAGCTTTTTTGGATCCTACTGGGAATCCAACTTTTGTCCACAATCTTGTTATGGGAAAATGCATTCGACATTCTAGATCACAGATTGACCCAGTATATTTTTCACTAGTACTTATAGTAGTAGTAGTGATATAGCAATAATTTTCCTCACTCCTAGTGAAGGACAATATGCTTAATATCTTTATTTGTTTTTTTTTTTTTTTTTTGGTTTCTTAAAATGTTTAGTGTGAGAGGCAGAGGGAAATTGGAAAACTGGTTTTGGTTTTCTTTTCTGAAAGCAGTAAACAATGTAATTAGTGGGAAATTTACCCATAATCTTGATCTTCAAAATCTTCCGCCCTTTCATTCCATTAAGATTGCCTTTTTTTTTTTAAAAGGATGGAAAAAAAAAAGCATAAATAGCCAGGCTACTAAATTCTCTTTAATGACTAAAGCTAATAAGAAATGGCTCTGGTATTTCATCCCGTCTCTCAAATAATGGCTCTGTTGTTTTGATCTCAGAAGTGTAAGGGAAGCTTTATATTCAGCGATGGGCGTCCCTGTCTCAGGCACCTGAGAGGCTGCATTATATATTTGAAAACCATTTTACAATGTCCCTTCCCAGAGTGTGAGGCCATTGATGCTTTGATGTGGTTAAGTAATTTAGTACAATCATGTAGTAGATTAAATTAGATTTCAGCTTCCCTGAAAAGTTTTAAAGAATATACATGAAATGAGCATGTCCATAATCTTGTAGCACTAGGAGCATTTTTCATTTTTCTATTTTTATTTTTCTACAGACTCCCTTCCCTTAATCCTGAAAAGAAGAAAAGGAGAAATTGAATTTTGTTCTGAAGTATCTATGTTTAAGTGGGGGAAAAGAAATGAGTATGGGGAAGAAAAGATGGAGAGATTTTCTAAGATAGAATGGAAGAAGCTGTTTCATTTTTCATAAAATAAATGTTCTATGGTGAGGAGAGGGCAAGAACGAAGACTTTGGAAGGGATTTGTAAATAGGCAGATCTGAGTTTTCATCTTGATTCTACTGTTTCTTTCTTGTGTTACTTAATCTCCCTGAGCCTGTTCCCTACTCTGTAGAATTGAAACTGCAATATTAAAGTTCAACTGTTGCTGTGGGAGTAAATGAGATGATGTAGATAAAATGCCTGTCAGAATGCCAGTTAGAGTCAACACTTAATAAGTGATTGTTTGCTTTCCTCTGATTCCAAAGTAGCCACTTAACGAATATGTTTCCAATGTTTGTTTTGAAACATATACTATATTGAGTGCTAGACACTGCATTGAATAAGACAAATCAAACTATCCATTGACATCTCCAGTTAGAGAATTTAGAGTTCATCTAAACTTAAAATGTTCCCAAATGAACTCCTGCTCTCCACTTTTGCCATGTTCCCTACCCTCAGCAAAGGGTACTTTCTTCACCTGTCTGTCCACAAAGGAAAACTAGGATTCATCCATGAAATTTCCTTCTCCTTCACCCCTTACAACCACTTCATCACCACATACTGTCAGTTTTCTTCTAGAATTTTCTCAGATCCAATAATGTCAGAGCAACATCTCCAATTTTACTCTTAGTAGACACATCCAAGCCATCTTTACCTCTCTGTGGCATTACACTGATAGCTCCGCACCTCTTGCTCCTGCATACTTCACCTGCTTTCTCCAACCTGCTCTTCATAGAACTTTCATACGTGCAAATCTTATCATGCTACTCCTCTGCTCAAAAACTTTTCATTTCCTATTGCTTTTACGAGAAAGACAAAATCTATTTTGTTACCACTGTGTAACAGGTTCCTAACATTCATGTATTGCACATAGTATTAACTCAATAAATATTTGTTAAATAAACAATCCCTTTTCTTTCAATATTGACCTGCCTGCTGTGCGGAGAATGAAGTGGAGGGAAGTAAGAGGGCAATGGTTAGGTGCACATAAAAGACTATAGCTATCAGGAGGTGAAGAGATGAAAGTATTCCAGGAAGGGGGAACATGATGGGCAAAGGCATGGAGTAGGCAGACAGGGCAAGTGAAATGGGAAAAAAGTTGAAGTAGAATAGGAGTCTGAAAATTATATGGAGGGCTAATATATAAGGAGCTTTCCTATCATCTTTAAGGCATTGAGTACCAATGTCTTAGCTGTGGGCCACTTACCCTACATATTCCCACTTTCCAAATTTGCAAAATTTTAATGCTAATAAATAACCTTAGAGGAATGTACAAACAAATGTTATTATTTAGTTTCTAGTAAGAAATATGAGCTTGCATTATGCTTTAATATTATAGAACAATGCCTAATGATCTCAAAATAACTTGATAATTATTATATTTTGTTATTTGTTTTTTATTTGTACCATCTGATGATTTGTTCCTTTGTTTCTCCTTTGCTATTTTCTTTTTGACTATTTGACTTTTTTAGAATTCAATTTTATCTCTTGATTTTTATACTAATAAATTTTTGGATTATCTTTTTCTTGTAATCCCTACCTTTTTGCTATAGGGATTACCATACACATTTAAAATTTTAATATTATCTTGCCACTTTATGTAAAATGTCAAAAATTTCAACTTAGCTTTTTTTTTTTAATCTACAAATGTCTTTATTTTACCTTCATTCTTATAGGATATTTTTGCTAGGTTAGAATTCTGGGTTGATAGTTATTTTCTTTCAGTACTTTGGAGATTTTGATACATTGTACTTCTGGCCTCTATTATTTTTGATGAGAAGTTGGCAATCATCTGAATCACTTTTCTCTTATATGCCATGTATTCTTTTTTCTCTGGCTGCTTTCAAGATTGGCTCATCTCTGGTTACCTATAGTTTAACTCTGATATGCTTTGGTGAGATTTATTCATATTTATTCTGCTTTGAGTTCATTGAGCTTCTTGACTCTATAAATCTATGTCTCTCATGAAATTTGGGGAAATTTCCGTCATTACTTTTTCGAAATTTTTTTTCTGTTTCTGTTGTTTCCTCTTGCGACTCTAATTACATATATATTAGAAAACTTAATTTTGTTTCATAGATTCTCAAGGGTTCATTTATTTTTTCTACCTTTTTTTTCTTCTTCATATTGGATATTTTCTACTTATCTGTCTTCAAGTTGGCTGACTCTACTGTATTCTTTGCTCTGTGGTTCAATCCAAACTGTGAGTTTTTAAATTTAAGATATTATATTTTTGGGTCTATGATTTCCTTATACTAATTTGATGAGATTTTCTATTTTTTTTTTTGAAAGAGAGTCTCACTTTGCTGCCCAAGCTAAAGTGCAGCGGCATCATCATAGCACACTACAACCTCAATCTCCTGGGCTCAAGTGAACCTCCTGCCTTGGCCTCCTAGAGTGCTAGGATTACAGGGATGAGCCACCGTGCCCGGCCAAGATTTTCTATTTTTAAATTTATTACGAACATATTTTCCCTTATATCACTGGGCACAAAGTATAATAGCGGTTTAAAATACTTGCTTGCAAAATGTGGAAACAACCCAAATGCCCATCAATCCACAAATGGATTAGTAAACTGTGGTATATGTATACCATGGAGGATTACTCAGCTATAAGAAATAATGGTGATACGACATCTCTTTGGTTCTCCTGGAGAGAGTTGGAACCCATTATATTAAGTGAAGTATCCAAAGAATGGAAAAACAAGTATCACATGTACTCACCAGAAAATTGGTTTCCCTGATCATCACCTAAATGCACATCGGGGAAGGATACCAATTGGATATCAGACTGAGATGGGGGGTTGGGGGAGGGGATGGGTATATGCCTACATGATGAGTGCGTTGCGCACCATCTGGGGAATGGTCATGCTTGAAGGTGCTGACTTGGGGAGGTGGGGGGTGGGGGGAGGGGATGGAGGTATGACTACATGGTGAGTGCCAGGTGCACTGTCTGGGGAATGGACACGCTTGAGGCTCTGACTCAGGGGGATGGGCGGGACATGGACAATGTATATAACCTGAGCTTTCGTACCCCCATGAAGAGCTGAAATAAAAAAAAAAAATACTTGCTTGCTAATTCCAACTTCTGGGTCATCTTGGGATTGTTCTCTATTGAGAATAGATCACATTTTCCTTTTTTTTTTTGTATGTTGAGTGATATTGGATTGTATCTTGGACATTGTTACTATTATATTGTACATTCTGTGTATTCTTCTTAAGAGCGTTAAGTTTTTGTTTTGATAGAATGTTGACTTAACTGAGCTCAAACTGAAAAATCTGTCCCTTTGGAAGCTTTGCAAATTTTAGTTTAGTTTGATTATTCTTATTTTAGCTGTTAATAATATTCCCCTTGTATACATGATTCAGAAGCTAGCCAGAGATTTGGACAGAGTTTATATATAGAATTTGGGGCTTTCCACACATCTTCTCTCCTTTTTGAGACCTCCCTCACTAACTTTACCGCAGCTATGGTTACAGGACAGAAAGGCTGTAGATTTTCTTTTGGGATTTCTCCTGGAATTTTAGTTATGTAGTGGTGCCAACTGTGGCCTGCCCTCACAGTTAAATCTGTTTAAAAAAGTGACACTTAGTCTGCTGTTCTCTTCTCTACAGAATCTTCTTTTTTTTTCTTTACTCTCTAGTAACTTTAGGTAGTTGTTTCTTCATGTATTGTTTAGAGTTTGCATTTATCTGCAGGGTGGCTGGTTCAGTTGAAGCTTATTCAGCCATACCAGAGGAAGAACCCTATATGTCAAAACTTTGAATGGGGTTTTCTAGATATAACATCATATCATCAGCAAAGAGTGAGAGTTTGATCTCTTCTTTCCCTATTTGGACTCCCTTGATTCTGCTCTCCTGCCTGATAGCTCTCGGAAGGACTTCCAATACTATGTTGAAAAGTAATGGGGACAGTGGGCAGCCTTGTCTGGTTCCAGTTCGAAGTGGGAATGCTTTCAATTTTTCCCCATTCAGTATGATGGTGGCTGTGGGTTTGTCATATATGGGTTGTATCATTTTTAGATAGGTCCCATCTATGCCTATTTTGTTAAGTGTTCTTATCATAAAAGGGTGTTGAATTTTGTCAAATGCTTTTTCTGCAACTATTGAGAGGATCATATGATCTTTATTTTTGCTTCTATTTATATGGTGAATTACATTTATAGATTTGCATATGTTAAACCATCCCTGCATCTCTGGGATGAAGCCCACTTGGTCATGATGGATTTTTTTTTTTTTGATAAGCACTTGGATTCAATTTGCTAGGATTTTATTGAGAATTTTTGCATCTATATTCATAAGGGATATTGGTCTGTAGTTTTCTTTTTTTGTTGCATCCTTTTCTGGTTTTGGTATTAAAATTACGTTGGCTTGGTAAAATGTGTTGGGGAGAATTCCATCCTTCTCGATATTGGAGAATAGTTTATGTAGGATGGGCACCAGTTCTTCTTTGTAGGTATGGTAAAATTCAGGTGTGAAGCCATCTGGTCCAGGGCTTTTCTTTTTGGGAAGGTTTTTTATTGCAGTTTTGATTTCAGATCTTGATATTGGTCTATTCAGGAATTCTATTTCTTCCTGGTTGAGTCTGGGAAGTCTGTGTGTTTCTAAAAATTTGTCATTTCCTCCTCATTTTTCAATTTGTGTGCATAAAGATTTTTGTAAAACTCATAGATGATGTCATGTATCTCTGTGGCATCGGTCATGATTTCTCCTTTCATGTTCCTGATGGAAGTTATTAGAGTTTATTCTTTTCTGCTCTTGGTTAGCCTAGCCAGAGGTGTGTCAATCTTGTTTATTCTTTCAAAGAACCAACTTTTTGTTTTATTAATTTCTCTTATGGTTTATTTGTTGTCCTTTTCATTCAGTTCTGATTTGATCTTAATAATTTCTCTCCTTCTGCTGGGTTTGGGGTTGGTCTGTTCTTCCTTCTCCAGCTCTTTGAGTCTATTCATTAGATTGTCTATTTGTAAGTTTTCTGTCTTTTTGATATAGGCATTTATGGAAATAAATTTTCCTCTCAGGACTGCTTTAGCTGTGTCCCACAGATTTTGATAAGTTGTGTCTCCATTGTCGTTTAATTCAAAGAATCTTTTGATTTCCATCTTGATTTCTTCATTTATAAAATAATCATTCAGGAGAAGGTTGTTTAGCTTGCATGACTTTGAGTAGGAATGAGAATTTCTGTTAGGGTTCATTATTACTTTTATTCCGCTGTGACCTGAGAAGATGCATGGTATAATTTCTATTTTTTAAAATTTTTTAATACATGCTTTATGTCCTAGGATATGGTCAACCTTGGAGAATGTCCCATGAGCTGATGAGAAGAAAGTATATTCAGTGGATTTTGGGTAGAATGTCCTGTAGATGTCAGTCAGGTCCATTTGTTCTAGCATTCTATTTAAGTCCATTATTTCTTTGTTTATTCTCCTGGAATTGATCAATGAATTCAGTAAAGTCTCGGGATACAAAGTCAATACACACAAATCAGAGGCATTCATATATGCCAATAACAGTCAAACAGAGAACCAAATTAAGGACTCAATACCCTTCAAAATAGTAACAAAGAAAATAAAATACCTAGGAATATATTTAACTAAGGAGGTAAAGGACCTCTATAGGGAGAACTACGAAACACTGAGGAAGGAAATCGCAGAACATGTAAATAGGTGGAAAACCATGCCATGCTTGTGGATCAGAAGAATCAACATTGTTAAAATGTCTATACTACCCAAAGTTATCTACAGATTCAATGTAATCCCTATTAAATTACCAACATCATTTTTCACAGATATAGAAAGAATAATTTTATGCTTTGTATGGAACCAGAGAAGACCCTGTTTAGCAAAAGCAATTTTAAGCAACAAAAACAAAATGGGAGGTATTAATTTGCCAGACTTCAAACTATACTGCAAAGCTGTGATTATTAAAACTGCTTGGTATTGGCACAAGTGCAGGGACATAGACCAGTGGAACAGAACAGAAAATTCAAATATAAAACCATCCTCATATAGCCGTCTAATCTTTGACAAAGCAGACAAAAACATACTCTGGGGAAAAGATTCCTTATTTAACAAACGGTGCTGGGAAAACTGGATAGCCACATGTAGAAGACTAAAACAGGACCCACAGCTTTCACCTCTCACAAAAATCAAATCACGGTGGATAACAGACTTAAACATTAGGTGGAAAACTATTAGAATCCTAGAAGAAAATGTAGGAAAGACTCTTATAGACATTGGCCTAGGGAAAGAATTTATGAAGAAGACCCCTAAGGCAATCACAGCAACAACAAAAATAAATAAATGGGGCCTGATCAAATTAAAAAGCTTCTGCAGAGCCAAAGAAAGAGTCATGAGAGTAAACAGACAACCTAGAGAATGGGAAAAAATTTTCGCATACTACACATCAGACAAAGGACTGATAACAAGAATATATTTAGAACTCATGAAAATCAGTTAGAAAAACATCGAGCAACCCTATCAAAAAGTGGGCAAAGGACATGAATAGAAAATTTTCAAAAGAAGATATAAAAATGGCTAACAAACATATGAAAAAATGTTCAACATCTCTAATCATCAGGGAAATGCAAATCAAAACCACAATGACATACCACTTAACTCCAGTGAGAATGGCCTTTATCAAAAAGTCCCTAAACAATACCTGTTGGCGTGGATATGGAGAGACAGGAACACTCATACACTGCTGGTGGGACTGTAAACTAGTGCAACCCCTATGGAAAACAATATGGAGATACCTTAAACAGATTCAAGTAGACCTACCATTCGATCCAGCAATCCCATTATTGGGCATCTACCCAGATGAACAAAAGTCATTCTATAAAAAAGACACTTGCACCTGAATGTTTATAGTAGCACAATTCACAATTGCAAAGATGTGGAAACAACCCAAATGCCCATCAATTCACGAATGGATTAGTAAATTGTGGTATATGTATACCATGGAGGATTACTCAGCTATAAGAAATAACGGTGATACGACATCTTTTTGGTTCTCCTGGAGAGAGTTGGAACCCATTATACTAAGTGAAGTATCCCAAGAATGGAAAAACAAGCATCACATGTACTCACCAGAAAATTGGTTTCCCTGATCATCACCTAAATGCACATTGGGGAATGATACCAACTGGATATCAGACTGAGGCAGGGGGTGGGGGGAGGGGATGGGTGTATGCCTACATGATGAGTGCGTTGCGCACCATCTGGGGAATGGCAATGTTTGAAAGTGCTGACTTGGGGAGGTGGGGGGTGGGGGGAGGGGATGGAGGTATGACTACATGGTGAGTACCAGGCACACTGTCTGGGGAATGGACATGCTTGAGGCTCTGACTCAGGGGGATGGGCGGGACATGGGCAATATATATAACCTGAGCTTTTGTTCCCCCATAATAAGCTGAAATAAAAAAAAAAGGGAAAAAAATATTTACCCAGCAGGGGAGATACTATGATCATGAATAAAAAAAAAAAAATTTTGAATGGCTCAAATTCACAGACAACATCAATCAAGTGTTACCATACATTAAAAAAAGTGTGGCTGTGGATACATCTTCTTTATCAGTGAAGTATGGGTGATTCATATTTGAACTTTAATGTATGGATATCAAACTCCAGTGTTAGACCATTAGCTAATAAAATATGCACATATCCATCATTATATACTGCCTGGTAAACCAGACAACCCACAATAAATAGGTTGATGTGGCTGCTAAACTAACAATACGTGATAATAACAAGGTGAGAATGGCAGAAATAAAACCACGATCAACTCAAAGCAATGCAAGTGATGCAATGATAAAAAGTTTCCTTTGTACACCTGTAAATGGCAGGTATTCCAATGATCTGTTTGAGCTACAGGAGGAACTGTGCAACAAAGGAAAACATTGTGAGGAAATCAGCCTTCTCAGTAGAAAATGGAATTCATATCTTTGGGAAACTCTAGTAATATGCTAATTTTAGCTTATGAATATTAAAATTTTAAACCTTTACTATCTTAGTAGAAAACTTCTTAGTAAGTTGGAGATAGATGGAATTTTCGCCCTTAATAACTACAGAAAAGACATACATTTAAGGGCTATTTATAGGAGGCTGTCATTTGGCCACTGCCTTGTCTCTATCTTGGAAAACTCCAGGCACTGAGGTACTTGCTCCCTTTGGTACATCTTCCTAGCTCTTGGCTGAAGAGGTAAGGTAGGTCAAGGGGTTACTTCCTGCACAGGTCTGAGAAAAACTGAGGTGGGTAGGGTCAGGCAAATCATGTTCTAGGCAATAAGGCCAAATCTCCTTTGTTCTGGCTTTCTGACTTCTGCTTGTCTTTCCTTGACTTTGGAAAGCACTGAGAGCTGTGTGTTAGCTTGCAGTAAAAGTAGGCAAAGTAGGGTAAAAATTGACAAAAAGGAGAAACTTCACATTGGCTCTGGAGTCAACTGCATATTTAAATCCAACCTTGCCCTTTAGCCTTATGAAATTAAGAATTTACTTTGCTTAGCCTCATTTTCTCACCTGCAATGTGGAGATGGTACTAAGAGGAGCCATTTAAGGAGTTATTTGTAGAATTAAATGAAATAATGCATATAAAGCATGGTTCCACTAGACTCTGAACAGACAGAGGCCACTTTAGTCTTGCTCACTTGTGGGGATCTTCCAAGTGACTGGCACAGTACTTGGCACATGGTAAGTGCTCAATAAGTATTTGATAGTTAAGCCAATGAATAAATAGTACAGTGCCTGAAACATAAAATTCATAATAAATGGAGGTTCCTTCCTTTTCCAACTGGCTGGTGATGCAGTAGGAGGGACGGGGTTTGGGCAGGCACTGGTAGGACTCATTTGACAGATGTGAGAAGAACCTGGCTATCATTCAAAATTCAGGGTAGGATGCAGCTGGCAATTGGCACGAGGAGTAAAGAAGACAGACCTATGAGGCTGGCCCCAGGCAAATTTGTTATAAATGTTAATCATTATTATTTTTATAGCACCTTGCATGGGTATATTTTACATCTTTTCAAGCACTTTTTAGAGCTATGATTTTGCTTTTTTTTTTTTTAAGACACATTTGAAAGAAAAGGTGGTGGCTTTCCACAAACACTAATTATATGATGGTGCTGTGTGTGTGCATAAAATTTATTTTTATTTGGCTATAAGGCCTATGAAATATGCAGAGGATTGAAGTTAGAGAATCTAGAGTTGTTTTGGCTCTACTGAGTTTGAGCATCTCACTTGAAGTTGATGAGAATCAGTTTCCTTATCCTGAAAATCAGTTCTCACTGACTGTAAAATCTTGGGAGAAGATACTTAACTGCTTTGTGCCTCTGTTTCTTTATCTGCAAAATGTCAATGGTAGTACAGTATATATTAATATTTCATAAAGTTGTTCATTCACTTAATTTCTATTTTTTGTCTATTGTATACCAGGCTATATTCTAGTAGCTTGGGGCATATTAGTGAACAAATGAGACAAAGAAGATTGTAAGGATGAAAGGAGTTAATACACTTGAAACACTCATCTCAGTGCCTGTCATAATAAGAGCAATCAATAGAAGTATTACCTTAAAAATGAACAAATAGTATTTTCTATGGTCTAAGTCAGCCTGGATTTTAATATGTATAAAGGGAACTATTATAATTCAAACAAACTATTTTATTCTGACAAATACAGGCTTTTAAGACTATCTATGTAGACTTGCTAAGGACTCAAGAGTCAGCTTTGAGTTGACAAAAGATCAATTTGTCATAGTTTGTTCCCTCTTTTCTGAGTTGATCTTTCTTACTTAGGCTTAATATTAGAAGACTGTCAGAGAATGTGATTTCTAGGGCAAGAAATTTGCAGGAGAATGGGAAATATACTTAGTTAAATCTTACCTATTATATCAGGCACATAGTGAATGTCCAAAATGGCTTATTGATAATTATTTCTTTTAGGACTTTATAAAAATAATATAATAAAAAAGCTTAGGACAGGCAAATGATTTGCCAGTAGTAGGACCCTTTGATAATATAGCTTCTTGTAGGTGAAGATTATTGAGGGTAGTGAATATTCATAGGAAACCATAAAACATATACTATGTAGGGCCAATAGTCTAAATAAAACTGTGCTTGGCCTGTAATCCTAGCACTCTGGGAGGCCACGGTGGGTGGATTGTTTGAGCTCGGGAGTTCGAGACCAGCCTGAGCAAGAGGGAGACCCCATCTTTACTAAAAAAAAAAAAAAAAAAAAAAAAAAAAAAAAAAAAAAAAAAAAAAAAAAAAACAAAGGAAAGCAATTAGTTGGACATCTAAGAATATATATAGAAAACATTAGCTGGGCATGGTGGCATGTGCCTGTAGTCCCAGCTACTTGGGAGGCTGAGGCATAAGGATTGTTTGAGCCCAGGAGTTTGAGGTTGCTGTGAGCTGGGCTGACGCCACGGCACTCTAGCCCGGGCAACAGAGTGAGACTCTGTCTCCAAACAAACAAACAAACAAACAAACAAACAAACAGAAAAACCAAAAACAAACAAAAAAACCCCTGTGCTTGGTCATAGTCATCTTTCCTCAAAGGAGAATCCAATGTATTGACTAGGAGTGTGCTGGAGAGACAGAAATTTCACAAATTTGGTGATGTCCTTCAGCAAACTGATTTATCCCATTTCTCAAGGCATTCTTGTAAAGCAGAATTGAAGTCAATGTTTTAGACTTCTGTTAAATACAAATACAAAAGTGTCTGAACAATTTAATATACAAATGCAGAAAGAAGCATTTGATTATTTCCTACAACAATGGGAATTTAAGGGTCTAATCTAGAATACAGCAATAAGTTTCAGTGTGTTTCTGGAATATGCTGTTGATTATTTGCACAGGGGAAACCTTTGGGATCTATGCATTTTATTGGAATGCCATCAAATGGTCTAAGTGCCTCTCTTGTAGCTGGGAGGACTAGAGTTGGCCTGGTTGGTAGGCCTGGTGTTACAGAAAGTTTCTCACTCAAAGCTGAAAATCTTGGCAGCTTAGCACATGTAGGCTAGATTTAAGCAGGAAGTTGAGTATAGTAAGTAAAAGAAGTTTCTGTATGCTTGGAAACTGGAGAATGGTTCTAAGAACTGTACAGACCAATGGAGACTGGCAGGTTGAAAATATGTAAGGCATAGTCATAGATATTTTGGTAGAGCAGACATCAGAGTCTTTGTTGGCCTTCGTGGATCTACTTCAGCTTGGTAGATCTACTTCAGCTGGGAAGATGGCCTGCAATTACTGGTCTGGTCTAGACATGAAATGGACACAATAGCTGTTATGCTTATTTAAAGAATGTCCATTCAGCCATTTCTCACCATTCTGAAAAACCGAGTTGGAATCTGTGAGCCCCACAGTCCCTCTCTCTTTTCATCTTCCTCCATGATGAAATGAACATGTTTGTATAAGATGTTCTTGCATAAGAACTTTGCTATCACCTATGCATTATTCGTGTGTATTTTTTTAAACAAACAAACAAACAAACCAAAAGTGAAGAAGTGAAGATTGGCCTCAAATCCCAGCTGGCTGTGGAAAGCAAAGTCATTATTATGAGCACCTGTGAGTAATGCCTTATTCATGAGCATCTCTGATTAGAATGTTAGACAGCAAAATCATTCCATTCTTGTAGAAAAATAACGTCCAGCACAGGATGGCTTTGGGTGATTTAACGCACATTAGCCATTGAAATCAGAGTGGGTGGGACCACAATTTTGCAGGATAAGGCAGTGGTTTCCAAACCTGGCTAAGCATCAGAATTGCCAGTAAACGTGTTAAAATGTGTACCCCAGCTCCTACTCACTGAATTAATGTCTCTTGAGCTGAGGGATGCCTAAATCTATAGTTCAAATTTTCACCATATTTTTTTTTAACAGGGACCATTCCTTTATTAATATCTTTATTATTAGCATCTGGTACAATTACTAATAAGCAGCTGGCATTAAAATATTTTGAATGAATAAATAAGTGAATAGGAACACTCATACACTGCTGGTGGGACTGCAAACTAGTACAACCTCTGTGGAAAGTAATATGGAGATAATTCAAAGAGCTACAAGTATAACTACCATTTGATCCAGCAATCCCATTACTGGGCATCTACCCGAAGGAACAAAAGACATTCTATAAAAAAAGACACCGGCACTCAAATGTTTATAGCAGCACAATTCACAATTGCAAAGATGTGGAAACAACCCAGATGCCCATCAATACATGAGTGGATTAAGAAAATGTGGTATATGTATACCATGGAGTTCTACTCAACCACAAAAAACAACGGTGATATAGCACCTCTTGTATTATCCTGGATAGAGCTGGAGCCTATTCTACTAAGTGAAGTATCAAAAGAATGGAAAAACAAGCACCACATGTACTCACCATCAAATTGGTATTAACTGATCAACACTTAAGTGCACATATAGTAGTAAGATTCATTGGTTGTCAGGCAGATGGGAGTGGGGAGGAGGGGATGGGTATATAAACACCTAATGGGTGTGATGTGTACTGTCTGGGGGATGGACATGCTTGAAGCTCTGACTTGGGTGGGGCAAGGGCAATATATGCAACCTAAACATTTGTACCCCCATAATATGCTGAAATAAAAAAAAATAAAACCAAAACAAAGAATTAATTAATAATTAATCAGTTAATTGAATTAATTGTGATTGTGTGTTTTAACCTGTCTGATGGTGAGCAGGATAGGCTGGCCTTTGTTGCTCCTGACTGGAGCAGCTTCCCCAGCCTGTGTTTGTCAGAAGCACTTGAAAGCAGTTATACCAGCTGCAGCCACCTGTGGCAAGGGATAATAGTCAGGGCACACAGAGATGGCAAATCCTGGGAAGGAAGAGGCTGGGGAAGGAGATACATGGGGGAGGAAAGGCTGGGCAAAGCTCCTGTGCATACCAGGGAATCAGAAGGCCATGATGTGCCCAGGGCTGGACACAGGCTCAGGGAAGACCTGAGAAGACCCTAAGCTTTCACTTCTGGCTGACCTTAGGTTCCCTGCAAGCAGGAAGTGCAGGCTAAGGCAGAAATGCAAATGGCCTGGCTAAGTGCTGAAAGAGTGGCAATGTGCAAAGACTTGGAGAATGGTTTCATTTTTCTTTTTTTTTTTTTGGCTCCAGGTGTTTAGGGATGTCTCTGTCAAATCACCAGCTGACCACTAAGCTAACAGAATAGAGACTTTGGTGACCACACATGGCAAATAATACAGTCTTTA
This sequence comes from Lemur catta, assembly GCF_020740605.2. Lineage (NCBI taxonomy): Eukaryota > Metazoa > Chordata > Mammalia > Primates > Lemuridae > Lemur > Lemur catta. The sequence continues at coordinate 80,339,217 of NC_059130.1, forward strand.
CACGTACAGCACGCAGGGAAGAGAATAGTATATGAATCCATCCTCCAGCTGCCACAATGATCAGCATTTGGCCATTCTTGTTTCCTTCATCCCTCTGCCTACTGTCCACCCGCCACTCGATTTTATTATCTTCTTACAGTTTCTTAAAAGGTAACATTTATGCATACATTTTAACTATTCAATTTTGACAAATGAATGTGCTTCTGTAATCCACATCCCTATCACGATACAGAGCTTTCCCTTCTTCCTGGAAAGATTCCTCATGGCCTTCCCAGGTAATTCCCTAAGATTTGTTTTTATATATCCCATTCTCTAATCTCTTACCTTACTTTTCCTCCCCACCCCCCTGAGACTGGCAATCACTGTTTTAGGGAGCCCCTGTTATTGGTGAGAACATGAGAGGCCTCTTATGTATCTGCCTGACCAACCCACTGTTCCATATAACAAGTGGAGTAAATACTCATGAAGACTTTGGGGGAAAAGGCCAAAGGTAACTAGTGCCCTTGACAGATGTGGAAGTTTCCAAATTATGTCATCGTAGAGTGTGGTTGGTCATAGTGGTGGTGGCGGCAGCAGTGGCAGTAGCAGCAGTAGCAGCAGCATGGGGCTTCTGAATGAGGAACACTTGAAGTAATGTTTGTCAGGAGATTTTAGAATGGTTTAATTCCCCCAAGCCTTTGCATATGCTGGTCCCTTGTCCTGTATCGCCTTATATTATCAGGTTGCTTCCTATACATTTTTTAAGACTCAGCTTAGCATTCCCCCAGCCTCCTGATTAGCCCAGATATCCTCCTTTTCATTCTAATATGCTTTTCTAATAGAATGCCACATCATATTAAAACTGTGAATGTGTTAGTGCCCTGGAAGAAATGTAAACTTTTTGAAGTCAGAATAAGGGCCTTATTTATCTTTGAATTTTTAGCCTCTAGCTTGCTTGTATGTAGTAAGAACAGAATACATGTTTTAAAAATAGATTCACATTACAAACGTGGCCATTCACCTTACACCTCAATCAACAGGCCATTTTGTATCTCTGGGACAGCTATATTGCAAGAGTGTACCATTTGTCATAAGGGAAACGTGATATGACTATGGATCTGAATCAGTTTTGATGAGGTTTAGGGTGTGCACACAAGGTGCTTTCTACCAAAATGTAAGCTCCTTAAAGGCAAGAATGATCTTACTCACTTCTGTATCTTCAGCGAGGTGCCAAGCACGTCAGAAGCACCCACTAACTAAGGCTGGCACTTCCCCATCAAAGGCCAGCTGGGAAACAACTCCTCATGGCACTTCAAATTGAAGGAGACCTCATAGTTTGTCTGTCTTCTCCCTTCACATAAGCCACCATCACTGTAGAACTCAGGATATCAGTGTGCAGTGTATGAGTGTGTGTGTGTGTGTGTGTGTGTGTGTGTATGTAAGTTATAAGCTAGCTTTCCCAGCTTGGGACATGCATCTGCCAGTCAATAATGGGCCCAGCTCCCAAGATGATAAGAGATATTATTCCATTTATTGAAGAGTAAACCTTTTCCACCTTTAATTGTGACTTCTTTTGAAAAGTTCCTTCCTGACTTCCTCCTTTACCCCGTAGTGGGGTGCTGGCTCCCAGGCAAAGCCTGAAGTAGGCTTTGTAGAGACTGTCTGAGCAGGATAAATAGAAGGTTGTGAGAAAGTTATTTTTGGTCATTGATGGTTGAGAAGTGTCTTAGTTTGAATTCCTTAGGAAATAGAGCCTGGAGCAAAACATAGGAGCTCATGCTCCATAGGGGTGTAGGCATGTAATACCAGTGAAGAGAGGGAAGAGAAAGAGGGCAATGAGGCAGGAAATGAGGCAAAGAAAACACAAGGAGGTGTCTTACCAAACTGGGTACAGTTTAACCAAAAAGCATACCTCCATCAGAGGGGAGGTCTCTGGAGAGATTGTACAGAAACACTGTGTCTAGGAACAGTCTATTGGGAGGATTTGCTGTCCTCTTCCTATCTTCTTGCTCTGACCAGTTGAAGTTTTCCCCCATAGGGCCTTAACTCCTAGGCTGTGTTGCCTGGACCCCTGGGCAGCTGCTGGAAAAGGCAGATCTCATAGTATAGATGGTGGTGAGCCTGCAGCACACCCTCTGCCTGCAGCAGAGGACTCGTGGGCCATGCACTCTGTGTGTTGAAGAGCTTGGTGGGTCCTGGGGGTCCTGTGGTGTGGGAGGTGGGATGCACAGGCATGAAGTCTGACCTGTGAGGCATGTACTATGCTGCCACATTGTGCCTTGAGTGACATGGAGGACTGGAAGCAGCTGTGGTGGTGGGCTCAGAGGGCTGTGCAGGTGAAATACTATGATGATGCAACCTCTGCCATGAAGACAATGCTGCAGCTCCATGAATCATTCTCCAACCTGACCCAGCCCTCCCCTATGTGGCATACAAGAATGTGGTAGTGCCAGGTGATTCTTCTGGAGGATCATCAGTCACACCAAGCAGTGATTGTGGCCCGGCTAATCTCAGGACACAGACACACTGGGTCCTGTACAAGATATATGAGCTTAGAGAGCATGGTGGTGATAGAAGACAGAAAGACAGGAAGAGAGGGGACTGGGTTCCTAAGAGAGCAAAGGGTACTGCTGTGGGGTAGGCCCTGGCTGACTTCTGGGAGATTCATTGTAAACAGGAAGACACCATGACACATAGTCATCGAACTAACCAAAATAACCAACAAAGAGGCCCTCCTATGAGCTGTGAGGCAAAAGAAGCAGGTAACCTACAAAGGAAAACCCATCAGAATTACGGCAGACTTCTCAACTGAGACCTTACAAGCAAGAAGAGACTGGGGACTCTTCTCAAACAGAATAATGCCCAGCCTAGAATCTTGTACTCTGCAACACTAAGTTTTGTATATGAAGGAGAAATAAAGACCTTCTCAGAAAGCAAAGGCTGAGGAAATTCATCAAGATAAGACCTGTCATCCAGGAAATACTCAAAACAATGTTACACATGGATCAGCATAATAAAGACTCACCAAATCTAAAATCATCTGAAAGCTAAATGTCAAAGAACAGACACCACAATGGCTCAAGCGAGAAAACAAAGTGACAAAGTTCAACTCAACAGTATGAACAGAAATCTGCCCCACTTATCAATTCTCTCAATAAAGGTGAATGGCTTGAACTGCCCACTAAAGAGACACAGGCTGGCCGAATGGATAAATATATGCAAGCCAAGTATCTGCTGTCTTCAGGAAACACATCTAACCCAAAAGCATGCCTTCAGACTCAAGGTGAAGGGGTATAAAACAATATTTCAGGCAAACAGAAGCCAATAGAAAGCTGGCGTGGCAGTTCTGATTTCAGATAACTTGGTCTTCAAATCAACAAAAGTAATGAAAGACAAAGAGGCTCACTATTTAATGGTGAAGGGTACAATTCAACAAGACATAACAATTCTAAATATTTATGCAGCTAACGCAGGTGCACCCAGATTCATAAAGCAAATCCTACTTGATCTAAACAAAATGATAAACAGCAACACTGTAATAGCTGGAGACTTCAACATCCCTCTGACAGAACAGGACAGATCCTCCAAACAGAAAATAAACAAAGAAATAATGGACTTAAACAGAACTCTAGAACAAATGGACCTTACTTTTATAGAACATGCTACCCCCAAACCACTGAATATACATTTTTCTCATCAGATCATGGGACATCCTCTAAGACTGACCATATCCTTGGCCACAAAGCATGTCTCAAAAAATTTAAAGAAATAGAAATTATACTATGTATCTTCTCAGACCATAGTGGAATAAAATTAGAAATCAACTCCAACAGAAACTCTCATCTCTACACAAAGTCATGGAAACTATACAACCTTCTGCTGAATGATTATTGCATTACAGAGAAAATCAAGATGGAAATCAAAAGATTCTTTGAACTAACTGATAAAGGAGACACAAGTTATCAAAATCTGTGGGACACAGCTAAAGCAGTCCTGAGAGGAAAATTTATATCCATAAATGCCTACATCCACAAGACAGAAAGATTACAAATAAACAATCTAATGAATCATCTCAAAGAACTGGAAATGGATGAGCAAACCAACTCCAAACCCAGCAGAAAAAAAGGAGTAACAAATATCAGAGCAGAACTAAATGAAATTGATAATAAAAGACTATATAGAAGATTAATAAAACAAAAAGTTGGTTCTTTGAAAAAATAAACAAAATTGACACACCTGTGGCTAGATTAATGAGAAGCAGAAAAGAAATGACCCTAATAAGCTCCATTAGGAACGAAAAAGGAGAAATTACAACTGATGCCACAGAAATACAAAATATCATCTATGAATACTATAAGAATCTCTATGCACATAAACTTGAAAATGTGGAGGAAATGGTCAAATTCTTAGAAGCACACAGCCTCCCTAGGCTCAATCAGGAAGAAACAGAATTCCTGAACAGACCAAAATCAAGTACTGAAATTGAAGCAGCAATAAAAAAACCTTCCTCAAAAGAAAAGTCTTGGACCAGATGGTTTCACACCCAAATTTTACCAGACCTACAAAGAAGAACTGGTGCCTATGCTGCTGAAATTATTCCACAACATCGAGAAGGAAGGAATCTTCCCAAACACGTTTTATGAGGCCAACATCACCCTGATACCAAAACCAGGAAAGGATGCAACAAAAAAGAAAACTACAGACCAATATGCCTTACGAATATAGATGCAAAAATTCTCAACAAAATCCTAGCAAACTGAATTCAGGTGCTTATCAAAAAAATAATCCATCACAACCAAGTGGGCTTCATCCCAGAGATGCAGGGATGGTTCAACATATGCAAATCCATAAATATAGTTCACCACATAAATAGAAGCAAAAACAAAGACCATATGATCCTCTCAATAGATGCAGAAAAAGCATTCAACAAAATTCAGCACCCTTTTATGATAAGAACGCTTAACAAAATAGGCATAGACAGGACTTACCTAAAAATGATACAAGGCATATATGACAAACCCGCAGCCAACATCATACTGAATGGGGAAAAACTGAAAGCATTCCTGCTTAGAACTGGAACCAGACAAGGTTGCCCTCTATCACTGCTTCTCTTCAACGTAGTGCTGGAAGTCCTAGCCATAATAATCCGACAAGAGAAGGAAATCAAGGGCATCCAAATGGGGGCCTTCAGAAGAGGCCAAACTATTGGTCTTTGCTGAAGATATGATCTTATATCTAGAAAACCCTTAAAGATTCTGCCATGAGACTACTAGAACTGATAAACAAATTCAGCAAAGTCTCAGGTTACAAAATATACAGAAATCACTAGCATTCCTATACACCAACAAAAGTCAAACTGAGAACCAAATCAAAGACTCAATACCCTTCACAATAGCAACAAAGGAAATAAAATACTTAGGAATATAATTAACTAACGAGGTAAAAGAACTCTACAGGGAGAACTATGAAACCCTGAGGAAGGAAATAGCAGAGGACATAAACAGGTGGAAAACCATACCATGCTCATGGGTTGGCAGAATCAACATTGTTAAAATGTCTATACTACCCAAAGTGATCTACAGATTCAATATAATCCGTATTAAAATACCAACATCATTTTTCACAAATCTAGAAAAAATAATTGTACACTTCATACAGAACCAGAGAAGATCCTGCATAGCAAAAGCAATCTTAAGCAAAAAGAACAAATTGGGAGGCATCAATTTACCAGACTTCAAGCTATACTATAAGGCAATAGTAACTAAAACAGCATGGTATTGGCACAAGAACAGAGAGGTAGACCAATGGAACAAAACTGAGAACCCAGATATAAAACCACCCTCATATAGCCATCTAATCTTAACAAAGCAGACAAAAATATATTTGATTCTTAAGAACAAGAAGTTTAGGAATTACTGAGACAGTGCACTGAAGTGATTTCTCTCTATTAGGGGTTTTCCAAGTGTGATCTGCAGTACAGTTGGGTCTAAGTCTGGGATGGAAGGGTGGGAGAGGAAAGTGAGGATGGGGTGCATATTAAAATACAGATTCCTGGGCTTCACTCGAATCCCATTGAAGCCGTATTTCTAACAAATGCCTCAGCTGATTCTTATGACAAAAGAATTTGAGAATTACTGTCATGTATCTCCTATGAACATACCATGGATAGAAGAGATCTGAACTAGTTGCATTGACCCTAATGATCAATGGGATGTGAAACGTGTCTGCCAACGAAATGGGAAAGGAAGTTACCTATCCTGGGAACCTACTGAATCCTAGGCAAAGTGCTAGGCAGTTTATCAACATATTCTCATTTTTTTCTTGATAACCATGTTATAAAGTAGGTGTAAAGATACTCATTATAGAGGGCCTTATTTGAGGTCCCAGAGTTAGAAGAAGTGGAACCAAGATAAAAAATTTTGGTCTAATTGATATTAAAGTCTCATACTTATTTATACTCTACCAAATTCCCAGTAAATCTATACCAAACTATGTATAAATCACTAGAACTAAACTTTAATTCCCACTCTGATTGTATCTATTTATGTGGTATTAGCCATGTCTCTGGGCCTCAGTTTCCTCACTCTTTACAGTTTAAGTGTTATTATATAAAGATATGGCTCTATTTCCTATAATGATCTTTCTTTTCAAATATTGAGTAAAAGACATTGGAACATAGAAAGAATATCCTTGGGAATTGAGCCCAGCATTTGAGGGTCTTAATATTCTATCTTCTTCTAAGTAACTGTCTGAAGCCAATTTTTAAGTGTTTGAAAGAGAATTCTATTTTTTCTCACATGTGCAGGCAGCCTGAGACAGAAATCCAGTGTGTTGAAGATGTATTGGCATTATTTATTTATTTTTATAATTTAGAATACTCCCAGTCACCTGCCCTCGAAGTGGGGCCATATATATTAACATCAACAGAATCTCAAGAGACTATTCAGCAAAACCAGAAAAATAAAAAACGGTCTTACATTTGCTATGGCTATTTGCCCTCTACACTCCTGGATAAATGATGTCCAACCTCTGGGAACCTCTGTGTACCAGTAAAGGCTAAGAGCATTTTTTTTTCAGCATGCTTGTTCTATTTATAACGGAGGCTGCCTCATTCTAGACCCGAAAGCCTGTGGGAAACATTAGCAGCACCATCCAGGCAGGCAGGAGTTTTTCTCATGGCCCCTCAAGTCATCCCTACCTATACCCACATGATTCTTAAAGGTCAGCAGGTGACAGAAGCCATGACCTAGGTTGCATACTTGCATGCCCTTCAATCTCGCTAGACTTTTCTGAATGATATCCTCTGGCCTCCAGATATTGCTCAGTTATGTGGCCCCTACAGAACAGCATTTGTACCCCCAGGTTTCTTAAGGTCTTTGACTTGACTTACTTTCCCATCTCCTTGCATCCCAGTTCCCTTAGCCTTTGCCTTACAGGACCGCTGTCCATGGCCAGTGTTCTGCATGTAACACTCAGTTGGTGACTGGCTTGGTTAGTTTCCCCACCATTCCACAGCTTCCTAACTATTGGGGGATAAGACAGACAACAGCTTTAATGAAGATGAGAGTGATACACACTGGTTTGTCAGGAATAATCCTTACTTATTTACTTTTCCCAGCATAATTGTTAATAATGCTTTCACTTTCAAAATGGTCCTGGTTTGAATAATTATATTGTTACTCCATGTATAATGTTCTTTGTCTTATGCAAATGGTCCTGTAGTATCACACTACCCACAGTGTCCAAAAGACAAAGGATTTCACAATAAATAAAAAGCTTCCTCTGATTAATTTTCATGGATTATGGAGTTTTTCAAAACAGAGCTGCTTCTAGCACAGTCCCTGGTGCACTACGAGCATAAATAAATGGAAGTTAACCATATTATTACATCTGGCCACTTGTCACGTTACTGGGGTTAAAGTGGATAGTAAATCCAGGGTGAGTCAGCCCAGCACAGCAACTGTAAATTGTCACACTTGCTCCCTGTAGAACACACAGAGCTCTGTGTTAAACAGGGTTTTGGTACATACTTCTATTTTCAAACAAAGTCCAAAACTTTTCTGACCAATGTATACTTTCTATGGCCTGATTGCTTTACCTACTAATTCTGTAGTTCATTTTTAGATACGGAGAAGTGTTAAAAGACAGAAGGTGCTGTTGCAGCAAAAAAAAAAAAAAAATTGAGAGATCAGCATGTAATAAATGTCTAGTAGCTGAAGCAATCCGAGGTAAAGGAGGAGAGGGAGCACATGAGAAGAATATCTATTGGAGTTTTACAAATGATGATAATTTTATTGAAAAAGGAGGTTCATGAAGAATAGGATGGGAAAGATTGGAGGAGAGCTCTGAAATGCCTTTCTTATTACCATTTGTTTTGAGATGTTTTCAGTTCCAGTGAAGGCTCTGTTTCAGATGCCACAGGAAAAGTGCTCTCCCGTCTTGGGCCCAAAGGAAGTGTGCTCTCTCCAAGGCTGCCAGATTCCAGGTCTTAGAATGAATGGTAAGCCTTGGAGCAATCACATGTCCTCAGCTAGGAATGCATTCCTGGAGATTTGTGGTCTCCCCATCTGGGCTGCAGGTGATGGATTAGATCGGGGAGGAGGAAAAGGCCCAAGAGGAGATCTGTGACCCTGGGCTCAGCAGGAGATCTAGCTGGATTAACACAAAGGCTGCAGTCAGGGCCAGGCAGAGAAATGTTCAACTCCTAATCGCAGCATGCCTGGGTCCAGTGCTGGGAGCAGGGGTGGCAGTCTACACAATGGAGCAACACAACACCTGTGTTTGGAAGGGAGGAAGTAGATCAGAAAACTTCCTAAGCAGCAAAGGTGACAGGAGCCATGCACAAATACATACGCAAGTGCAAGGGTGAAGGACAAGGAGTTGGCATAAAGAAAGAGATGTTTTCTGGCATGAAATTGGCTGCAAATTACTTGGGGAAACATCAGAGTCTGTGACCCCTTAAATATGTAAAGTGACCTGGAAATGAAGGTCTAAGTTTCTAAATAGAAGCACCACGTTCTATAACTTGACTCAGGAGTGGCTGATTTAGACAAGGCTGCACTTAAAAAAGATTGGGTTCAAGTCCTAGGTCTATCCTTAACTACTTAAATTTATATGGACATGCTTCATTTTGCCTCAGTTTCTGCAGTTAAAAAAATTGGACCCTCCATCTGTGCTAATATGGTAGCAACATAGACTATTTAAATTTAAATTAATTAAATCTAATTAAATGAAAAGATTCAGTTTCTCAGGCACAGTAAGCTTGTGTCAAGTGGTCAACAGCTACACGTGGTTAGTGGCTAACCATACAGGATGGGGCAGATGTAGGACATTTCCATCATCGCAGAAAGTTCTTTTCAACAATGCTGCTCAGATTATCTCTAAGGTATTCTTTGGCCCTGATGTTCTCTGAATCAGTTTGGTAACTGTGAAGCAAGTTACTATGTGTTAGGGACAAAGCTAGATGTCATTTTTGCCCATCTTAGGATGCTTATATGAGAATGTTTGCAATGAAGCTCCTGCTTGAGCTGGGGAAGACTTTGCTGAGCTGAGTCACAGTCTGAGGCTCCTCTGTCCCATTGTCTTTGTCCCCCTCTTTCCTTCTGAAAGTATCAGGTCTGCATTGCAGCATTAAAGGCTTTTCCTCCTTCTCCCTTTCTCTTTCACAGGCATCACCCTGAACGACTCTCTTGCGCCTCTAACTCTACCTTGACATCTGCTTTTTGGAGGACCTGAACTGACACATGAAGGAATGTTCTTCTTGACAGACAATTAGGATCACCAAAGAATACGACCACAAGTCATGGTCTGAGCCAGAAACCAGGTCTGTCTGCTTTATCTCAGAACCCCCCATGCTTCTCTTCCCAGCCTTGAGCTTCCTGGAGACACCCTAGAAATGATTTTTTGCCTCTCTCTTTCCTAGTCTCTGCCTTCTGGGTCCTCTAACTTCATCCTGCCTATTCCCTTGGAGCAGATTCTATAGTCCAGAGCTCATATTTGATCTCTGACCACTGTCTTGAGCTTGACATTTTTGGCCATACATTTTTTGCAGGACCTACTCTTGCTTAGATGAGAGATCCCGAATCTCCTTTCCTCTGTACTCCATGATCTTGGCCATGTGGCTCAACTCTAGCCTTGGATTTTTGAATCCTCGGCTTGGCAAAGTCAGTAGGTATCTTTTTGCCTGGGAGGAAAGGTGGATAAGACTGAAAATGAAATTCTATGTAAGAAAGTCAGGTATTCCAACAGGTGGATGGGAGTCAGATAGGCCATGCCTGAGAATCCAGTTGAGCCACAGAAGCGCATCCAGAAAGGTGTAGGCCAGTCAATAGGATTCCTTGACAGTCCTCTTAGTCTTTGGAGTAGAGACTGGGAAAAACATGAAAGGCTTCTTAAAGGACAATGGTGAAATATATCATATCATTCATTCACCATTTTTCCCTTTTAACAGTCAATCAATATTTGTGTGATGCTAGGTCTTGTGCTAGTTGGGGATAGAAATATGAATTAACATAGTCCCTTCCTCTGGGTGTTCAGACTTTAGACCTGACACAGGAGCTTAGGAACTGAATCAGAGGCAGAAACCCAGGTATGGAAGAAAACATCCTAGTCAAACTATGGGCAAGAGAGGTAAGTGAGGCTGAGCCCTAGGAGGCAGCTACTCAAACTCTTCTGCCTCAGACAGCTTTGGGGTTTGGACTTAGGGCTCAGGCAGCTCTTACTGGAAGAGAGAAGAGCCACAGAAGCTGATATTCAGGAAGTATCCAACACTGGTCTCCCTTGATGGAGATTTTTCAGATTTCAGGCTGCTACAACCCCTGAGTGACATGCATGCTTTTGGCAGGCTCACAGAGCGGCTCAACCGGGCTTCTGATTGTACTTCATCACTCTATAGCAGCTGGTGTCTGGAGATCTCTGCTGTGTGTAATAATATTTGTCTGCTGATCTGTTGAAATATATATAGTTCATCCAGATAAATAACTTGCACTATAGACAGGAGTGAAGGAATATAGATATTGCCACATGTAACAGAGCCCAAACATAATAGAAGTATATTCAATATAGAGGTTCAATTCTCTGTCATATAAATGTCCTTGCTGCTGTGGTGGCTCTGCTTTATGAAGGAAGGATCCAGGCCTCTTCTCTCTTGTTGTTCTGCCACTCCTGGGTGTTGCTCTCAGCCATATGGTCCAAGAGTGCTCACTACTGTGCCTGGATTCCATCGACAAAGAAGGTGGGAAGGGGAAGAGGAGAGCATGCCTCTTCCTTCAGAGATAGAGCCTAGACATTACATACACATTATCACTTATGCTCAAATCTCACTGGCCATGATTTACTCTCAGGGTCCCTGGAAAAGGCCACATGCCAAGGCAAAGACAATGGATACTAGAGGATAATTTCCTTCAATCATGTACATGTGTGTATGTGTAATTTACAGAGTGTGGCCCACTTCCAGCACTGCCCCACGTGGAGTCTCTAAACCTTCTTTTGCCATCACCATTCCTCAGACTTACCTGTCTGTCAATGCATTTTCCACCCTGGCTTGTAACTCTGTGTTTCTTTGTATTTGTGAGCCTCTAGCCAAGGAGAACCTATTCATACCTATTCTGTGCCAAGTCTGGTACAAAGTAGATGCTCAAAGCACAGGATATCTGGCTGAGTAAATGGTGAATAAGTGAAATCCTTTAGAAATGAAATGTTACAAAATCCCTGCATGAAAAGAGACATTTAGCTAACCCTCCCACCCTTAGCCGTTTTTTCCTGCTAGGACAGACTGTGCTTGCATATTCTAATTTGCAATTTTTGGGGATAATTTTTTAAAAAATCTGTTTATATTAAGTATGATTTATGGAAGAAACAACTAAATAGGTGTGGCAGTCAGAGATTTGGTGTTCCCAGATGCTAGGGTCACTATGAATTTCATCCTCAGGCTTCTCTAAGCCAGTGGCTTCACCCCACTCCTCTGTGGGTAGGAGCTGGGCAGCCTTTTCTGTCTTGGTTATACCAAGTGGAAGTAACACCCTTTTCCACCCCCTGCCACATCAAAGGGGTCCTGGGAGCAGGGAGGAGTGTTATTGTGGCTTTTCACTTCAGGAAGCAAGCATAATGATGCTATTCATGGCATTAACTGCAAAAAACTATCATTAAGTCTTTGAATGTCTTATAATCATGGTGAAGGGAACTAATACTTTGGAGCTCCAAATATGCCAGGCACTTTGTGACCACCGTCTCTTTTAATCTTGTCAATATTCTATGAGAAAGGTAATTTGAATCCCCATTTTACAGATGGGAATCTCATCACGGATAAAATAATGTGCCCAAAGTGGTGATGGTGCTGAGGTTGAAACGAGGATCTGCCTGTCCCAAAGCCTGGATGCTTCCCATGGTGTCAAGTTGCTGTTCCTTGTGTTCCTAGAATACTTATTAAGGCATAAGTGCTTTCATAACACTAACTCTCTTGGCCCTGACAATTGTTCTCTGAGGTGTGGGAGGCAGGATTTTTTGGTCTCCGCTTTTTAGATGATCAGAGGTTCACAGAGATTAATTGACTTGCCACACTACTATTAAATGACAGCCAGATCCAGGGCTTCACACCCGGGGTCGTTTTGCCCTGTCCACACCCGCCTTGTGCAGAGGTTATGCGGTTGGCAGGAGCAGAGAAAGGAAGTTGATTTCTTAAAGATACCAAGGATCGTCATAATGGAGTCCAGGTAAGGTGACCAACTCATTCTGATTTTCCTGGACTTTCCCAGGTTGGTACTGAAAACCCTGTGTCCTGGGTTTGCCTTAGCCATGGGCAAACTGGACTATTGGTTCCCCTAACCAGGTGAATATTTTTTGACTCTCATAGAAATCAGTAATTCCCTTTGGCAATGTCATGTCAACAAAACAGCATCATAACAACACTAGGTGTCTGAATAACAATGGGATCATTATTGGTTCAAAGTTGTTTATTAGAAAAAGTTAATTCCAGTGGGGAATCCCAGTATCTCAGAGTTCGAGAACTTGCCCTCAGCTCAGCTTTATCTTGTGATTGTACTTCTTCCCATCAGTTCTTGTCTCAGAGCCAAGGGCACCTGACTCCCCTGTGGATTTAGCCATCAGGGACTCTCAAAGTTTATTGTCCACAGAAACACATGGAAAGCTTGTTCAAACATCGATTGCCCCAGCCTCAAGTATTCTGATTCTGTAGGTCTGGGGCAGGGCTGTGAATCTGCACCTCTAACAGGATCCTAGATGATGCTGATGGTGTTGGTTTGTGGACCATTATTTAAGCAGCACTTGGCCAATCCAGTCGTCCCAAAACTGGGGGTGCAAAGCAATCCATTGGGGTATGGGAAGAAGAAAAAACTTTTATGTATATTTTATAAAGTTAAATTTGTGATTTTAAATAATGTATAAAAGGGAGGCACTTTAAAATGGCTGACTAGAGGCATTTGGCACCTGCTTCTTCTACACAAAAGAACCAAAATAGTGAGTAATCAATTTCGAATAGATCATGTGAGAGGGAACACTGGAATTCAAGAGCGAATTAACAGGAAATATCTAAGGCAAGGAAGGAAAGGGCAGCCTGCTTGGCCAGGGTTGGCTGGGAGCCTGGAGAGGCTCCCTAATGCAGGTAAAGGGTAAGTGAGAGATCCCCAGTGGTCCATATTCCCACCACAGACTCCTATAATCCCAGCCATGGGAGAACTCCTTGACCCTCTTGGGCACCGAGACTAACACAGGGAGCTTCCTGGAACCATGAGATGGTGTTGTTCCAGAGAGGGCACTCACACTGGGTCCCACACACCCCCTAATACGTAAACACCTACAGCATGGTTTCATTTTGAGAGCCCAGCCCCTAACAGACTGCATCCTGGCCTGGAACCCAATGGCCCCTGTGTCTCCACATCCCTGGAGTCCCACTGACATCCCCTGCCACTGCTGCTGGCTGGATGCATTTGGGGCCCAGCAGCAAGGCCACCACACATTTACAAGCACCCTGATGGCAGACTCTCCCACCTGCAGCCACTGTTGCTGCTGGTTGCCACTGCTAGGGCTGAAGCTCAAGCCATTGGCAGTGACCCCGACACCACCAGCAGCAGAGTAACTGTTTATTTTCAAGCACCCTAATGACAGGTCCCTCTGCCCCAGCCACCACCTGGGGCAGAAGCATTTGCTCCTCAGCCATCTGCCTATGGCTGCTGCCCTGAAAGCAACCCTTTCCTCTCAGCAGCAGAGTTACAGCATAGCCACTGTTGCCCCGACTTGACTCTGCTGGGGGGCCTAGAAATCACCATACCACTGTACACCTACCTCCCTGTTGGCATCTGAGCACTTCTCCTGGGGGCATAAGGATGGGTCCACTCAGCCTGCTGCTACCACCACAGCTGGCACCCACCTGCATGTGCCACCTACAGGCCTGGGAAGAGGCCCACCTAGCCCATGATAGCTACTGTCAACACGAGCATAGACTGTTTGGGAGCCAGAGGGTTGTCTTGCCACTGCTACTGCTATCACCCATGCTATGCCTGCTGCCCATGGGCCCAAGGACCCACCAACATCCCTGGCCCACTGCTGTCATTGCTGGCACCTAAGCAAGCTACCTGAAAGCCCAAGAATTGGCCTGTTTTGAGACAGAACACCAGTGGCAACATATGTTGCCCTGAGGCCCAAAGTCAGGCATGCTTGGCCTACTGCTAATACCACTGGAGCTCAAGGACTGGCCCACCTGGCATCCCTGCCCTCAGCTACCACAGTCTCCACTAAGAACCACACCCTAAGGGACTGTGGAAACCACAGACAACACTGATGCTGTTTATAGTCAGAGAAATTTTATGGGGACTGCAAATCCACAGTGCATCTAGAATCAAAGCCGAAGTGCCCTACCCAACAAATGCCATAGATATATCTTTAGAAAAAAATCCCTCTCCTACAAAAGCAAATCCCAAAAATGGCAAGAAGTGACTATTAGACCAGATGTGCAGCTATCAATGTAAGGACACAAGAAACATGAAAAAAACAAGGAAATATGACACCTCCAAAGGAACACAATAATTCTCCAGCAACAGAAATTTATAAAATGTCAGAAAAATTATTCAAAATAATGATATCAAAGAAACTCAGTGGGATACAAGAGCACATAGAGAAATAATACAAAGAAATCAGAAAAACAATTCAGAATATGGATGAAAAATTTACTGAAGAGATAGATGTAACAGAACAAAACAGAAATCCTGGAAGTGAAGCATCCATTGAATGAAATAAAAAATACATTTGAGAGCTTCAATAAGATTAAGTCAAGAGGAGGAAAGAACTTCGGACCTTGAAGACAGATCTTTTGAAATAACCCTGTCAGACAAAAATAAAGAAAAAAGAATGAAAAAGAATGAACAAAGCCTATGTGACACATGGGACACTATAAAACAACAAAATATTCAAATTTTCAGTGCTCCAGAAGGCAAAGAGGTAAATAAAGGGAGAGAAAACCTATTTAATAAGATAGTAGCTGAAAAACTTCCAAGCAAGAGATTTAGACACCTACATATAGGAAGCTCAGAGATCCTTAAACAGATACAATTTAAAAAGGTCTTCTCGATGACACATTACAATCAAACTGTCAAAAGTCAAAGACAGAGAGATTTCTGAAAACAGCAAGAGATATGTGTCTAGTAACTTATAACAGAACCTCAATCAGAATAATAGCAAATTTCTCAGCAGAAATCTTACAGACCAGGAGAAAATGGGAGGATATATTTAAAGTGCTGAAAGTACATATCTACCAGCCAAAGATGCAATACCTAGCAAAGTTATCCTTCATAAATGAAGGAGAAATAAAGTCTTTCCCAGATGTTGAAGCAAAAGAACAATATCTACCATCATGAAAACACATGAAAGTATAAGACCCACTGGTACAACAAACATACAAATGAGGAAGAGAAAGAACTCAAATGTTACCACTACAAAAAACCACCAAACCACAATGATAAACAAGAGAGAAATAATGGAACAAAGGATATACAAAACAACAAAGGATATACAAAAAAAACCAAAATTCAATTAATAAAATGGCAGGAATAAGCCCTCAAATAATAATAACCTTGAATTTAAATGGACTAAACTTTTCAAGTGAGATTTATCCCAGAGATGCAAGGATGGTGTGACATATGCAAATCAATAAACAGTTTATATCACATCAAGAGAATGAAAGACAAAAACCATATGACCATCTCAATAGATGCAGAAAAAACATTTAATAATATTAAAAACCCCTTTATGATAAAAACTCTCAATAAACTATCAGTAAAAGGAATATACCTCGACATAGCAAATGGCATATATGACAAACTCTCAGGTAACATCATACTGAATGGGGAAGGGATGAAAGTCTTTTTTCTATAAACTAGAAAAAGACAAAGATGCCCACTTTTGCCATTGCTATTCAGTATAATACTGAAAGTCCTAGCCAGAGGAATCAGGCAAGAGAAATAAATAAAAGGCAACCAAATTGGAAAAGAGGAGGTCAAACTTTCCCTCTTTGCAGATGACATGATCTTATATCTAGAAAAACCTAAAGACTCCATCAAAAAATCTTAGATATGACAAATAAATTTGATGAAGCTGCAAGATACAAAATCAATATACAAAATCAGTTGTACTTCTATAACTCAGTAATGAATTTGCTGAGAAAGAAATTAAGAAGGAAATCCCACTTACAATAGCTACAAAAAATAAAATACTTAGAAATAAATTTCATCAAGGAGATGAAAGAACTCTACAAGGGCAACTATAAAACAATGATACAAGAAATTGAAGAGGATACAAACAAATGGAAAGACACTCCTTGCTCATGAACCAGGTTAATTAATATTGTTAAAACTCCCATCCTACCAAAAACAGACTACAAATTCAATGCCTATCAAAATACCAATGTCATTTCACAGAAAAAGAGAAAAAAATCCTAAAATTAATATAAAACCAAAAAGAGCCTGACTAGCCAAAGCAATCCTGAACAAAAAGTATAAAGCTGGAGGCATCACACTACCTGACTTCAAAATATATTACAAGACTATAGTAACCAACACAGCATGGTATTGTTATAAAAACAGACACATAGATCAATAGGGCAGAATAGAAAACCCAGAAATAAATCCACATATTTACCACCAATTGATTTGCCACAAAGGTGCCAAAAACTTACATTGGAGAAAGGATACCCTTTTCAATAAATTGCGCTTAGAAAATTAGATATCCATAAGCAGAATAATGAAACTCAACTCCCTATCTCTCACTATATACAAAAATCAACTTAAAATGCATTCAAGACTTAAATGTAAGACCCAAAACTAGAAGAAGGGAAACACTTCAGGATATGGGTCTAGGAAAAGATTATAAGGCTAAAACCTCAAAAGCACAGGCTACAAAAACAAAAATTTACAAATGGGACTATATTAAACTAAAAACTTATGCATAGCAAAGGAAACAATCAGCAGAATGAAAAGACAATCTGTTGAGTGGGAGAAAATATTTGCAACCTATTCATCCAACAAGGGACTAATATCTGGAATATACAGGAAACTCCAACAACTCAACAGTAAAAAAAACAAATAATCCCATTAAAAAGTAGGCAAGATGGCCAAATAGAAACTTCCAGCAATGATACCTCTGCATGAACACCAAATTAATCAACTATCCATACAAGCAAGCACCCTCAGAAGAACCAAAAATCAAGTGAGCGATTATACTACCTGGTTTTAACATTATATCAAGAAAAGAGGCACTGAGGAGGGCAGAAAAGACAATCTTGCATTGCCTTTGCCACCCCTCCCCCATCTCCCAGCAGTGCTACATCAGTATGCTGAGTGAAGAGAGAATCTGTGTGCCCAAAGAAGGGAGAGTGAAGTGGTTGTGGGGCTTTACATTGAAATTCAGGGCCACCCTGGCCCAGGGTAGAATTCTGCTGGTGCCCATGGTGAGAGCATTTTGACCAGCCCAGCCAGAGGGAAACTCCACCCTGAAACCCAAGTTCTGGCTACTCCCACCACCGGCTGACGAAAAAAGCAGCCTGGGGCCTGGACTAAATTCATAAAGCAGTCAGGCCACAATAGCTGCAGTTCTTGGGCAATTATTGCAGCTGTGCTGACTTGGAGCTGGTGATCGTGGGGTGCACATGACCCAGTGAGACAATAGCAGCTGTAGCCAAACCAGTGTCTGTGTTACCCCTCTCCCAACTATAGGCAGAGCAGCTCAGGGAGAGTTTTACTCTACTTGGGGAAAGTAAAGGGAAGAGCTCAGTGGACTTTGTTTTGGAACATGAGTACCAGCTCAGTCACAGTAAAATAAATACCAAGCAGACCCCTAAGCCCCTGAGTCTAGGCCTTAGTTCCTGGATGGCATTTCTGGACCCACCACCCAGGCCGAAAGGAAATATGTTGCCCTGAAGGGAAGGACCTGGTCTTGGAAGGATTGAACACCTCCTGACTAAAGAGCCCTTGGACTTGGAATAAATATCAGAGGTAGCCAGGCAACAATAACTAGTGGCTTTGGGCAAGACTTGGCTGGCTTCAGGTGTGACCTGGTGCTGGTGGCCACGAGGGAGGGCTCACATCACTTATCCCCCAACTCCTGTACCCCAGCACAGAGAGTGAGGGAATGGAGTGAGAGATTTTCACAGGTAATCCAGGGAATTTTCTTATATCTTACTCAAGTCCATCAAAACAGTACCACCAGGAGTCTGCAAGAGTCACAGCATTACTGGGCTTAGGGCACCCCCAGTGATGATATGGCTACAGTGACCAAAGACTTAGACCACAATAATCAATTCCCTTTGAATATCTGGGAAGCCTTCTCAAGAGGAATGGGTTCAAACAAGCCCAGACTGTGAAGATTAAAATAAATACCTAATTCTTCAATGCCCAGACATCAACAAACATCCACAAGCATCAAGAACATCCAGGAAGCCATGACCTCACCAAAAGAATGAAATAAGCTACCAGTGACCAATCTTGGAATGATGGAGATCAGTGACCTTCCAGACAAAGAATTCAAAATAGCTGTCCTGAGGAAGCTCAACAAACTTCAAGACAACATAGAGAAAAATTCAGAAGGCTATGGGAGAAATTTAACAAAGAGATTGAAATAATTATTAAAAAAAGCAGAAATTCGAGAACTTAAGAATTCCATTGACAAACTGAGAAATACATCAGAGTCTCTCAATAGCAGAATTGACCAAGCAGAAGAAAGAATTAGAGAGCTTGAAAACAGGCTACTTGAAAATAGAGAAAAAAAGACAAAAGAATAAATAAGAATGAAGCACATCTACAAGATCTAGAAAATAGTCTCAAAAGAGCAAATCTAAGAGTTATTGACCTTTAGGAGGAGGTAGAGAGAGAGAGACAAACAGACAGACACTGGGGTAGAAAGTTTGTTCAAAGGAATAATAACAAAGAACTTTTCAAATGTAAAGAAAGGTATCAATATTCAGGTACAAGAATGTCATAGAACATCAAGCAGATTTAACCCAAACAGAGCTACCTCAAGGCATTTACTAATCAAGTTCCCAGAAGTCACAGATAAAGAAAAGGTCCTAAGGGAAGCAAGAAAAAAGAAAAATTAACATATAGAGGAGCTCTAGTATATATGGCAGCAGACTTATCAGTGGGAACCTTATAGGCCAGGAGAGAGTGGCATGACACATTCAATGTGCTGAAGGAAAAAAATCCTTAGTACCAGAGTATTATATTCTGCAAAAAAAATATTCTTCAAACATCAAGTAGAAATAAAGACTTTCCCAGACAAACAAAAGTTGAGGGATTTCATCAACACCTGTCCTATAAGAAATGCTAAAAGGAGTTCTTCAATCTGAAAGAAAAGGACATTAATGAACGATAAGAAATCATCTGAAGATGTACAACTCTCTGGTAATAGTAAGAACACAAATACAGAATAACCTATAGCTATATAAACCACTTATATCTTGAGTAGAAATTTATCAAAAATAACAATTTTTTGAGAGAAGGATAGTATAAAAAGATATGAACAAAAACAATATAAAGTTAAAAAGCAGGGTAGGGGAGATGGAAGTAAAGGGTAGAATTTCTGTTAGATTTCTCTTTGCTTGTTTATTTGTAAGCAGAGTTTTGTCACATGCTTAAAATAATTGATTATAAATTTTTTTTTGCAAGCCTCATGGTAACCTCAAATCAAAAAACCTACAAGAGAATCACACACACAAAAAAGCAAGAAATTAACACACACTACTAGAGAAAATCACTTTTGACAAAGGAAGACAGAGAAAAAAAAGAGAGGACCATAAAACAACCAGAAATCAAGTAACAAAATGGCAGTAGTTAAGTCCTTACCTATCAATAATAACATTGAATATGAATGGATTAAACTCTCAAATCAAAAGACATGGAGTGGCTGAATGGAAAAAAAAAAAAGAGCCAACCATCATTTCTGCAAGAAACCCACCTCACCTATAAAGATACACATAGATTGAAAATTAAGGGACGGAAAAAGTATTCCATGCAAAAGGATATCAAAAAAGAGCAGGAGTAGGTATACTTCTATTAGATAAATGGATTTCAAGACAAAAACTGTAAAAAGAAAAAAATAAGATCATTATATTAATATAATGATAAAAGGGTCAATGCAGCAAGAGGATATAACATTCTAAATATATATATATGTACCTAACACTGGAGCACCCAGATATATAAAGCAAATATTATCAGAGCTAAAGAGAGAAATACACCCCAACATAATAATCATTGGAGAGCTCAATACTCCACTTTCAGTATTGGACAGATCATCCAGACAGAAAATCAACAATAAAATATTGGACTTAATATGCACTATAGAGCAAATGGACATACTAGATATTTACAGAACATTTCATCCAGCAGCTGCCTAATACCCATTCTTCTCCTCAACTTATGGATCATTCTAAAGGATAGACCATTTATTAGGCCCCAAAACAAGTCTTAAAATTCAAAAAAATTGAAACCATACCAAGTATTTTCTTTGATTACAATGGAATAAAGCTAGACATCAATAACAAAAGGAACACTGGAAAATATATAAACACATGGAAATTAAACAATATGCTCCTGAATGACCAGTGGGTCAATAAAGAAATTAAGAAGGACATTAAAGAATTCCTCAAAACAAATGAAAACACAACATATCAAAACCTATGGGATACAGAAAAAGCATTAATAAGAGGCAAGTTTATAGCAATAATTGCCTACAACAAAAAAGTAGAAAATCTTCAAATAAGCAACCTAACAATGTATCTCAAAGAACTAGAAAAACAAGAGCAAACCAAACCCAAAATTACTAGAAGAAATAATAATGATCAGAGCAGAAATAAATGAATTTGAAATAAAAATATACAAAAGATCAATGAAAAAAGTGGTATTTTTAAAAGATAAACCAAATAGACACACATTTAGCCAGATTAACTAAAAAAAAAAGAGACCTAAATAAATAAAATCAGAAATGAAAATGCAGACATTACAACTGATACTGCAGGAATCCAAAGGATTATTAGAGATTACTATTATCAACTATATGCCAATAAATTAGAAAACCTAGAAGAAATGGATAAATTCATAGACATAGACAACCTACTAAGATTGAACCAGGAAGAAATCCAAAACCTGAATAAACCAATAACAAGCAATGAGATAGAATTATAAAAAAGTCTCCCATCAAAGAAAAGCCCAGGACCCAATGGCTTCACTGCTGAATTCTACCAAGCATTCAAAGAGGAACTAATAACAATTTTACTTAAACCATTCAAAAAAACTGAGGAGGAAGGGATACTCCCAAACTCATCTTATAAGGCCTGTATGACCCTGATACCAAAACCAAACAAAGACACAACAAAAAAGAAAACTGTAGGCCAATGTCTCTGATGAACATAGATGCAAAAATAGTCAACAAAATGCTAGCAAATCAAATTCAACAAAACATTAAAAAGATTATTCATCGTGATCAAGTGGGGTTCATGCCAGGGATCCAGGGAAGCAAGGATGATTCAACATATACAAATCAAACAATGTGATGCATCATATCAACAGAATGAAGAATAAAAACCATATAATCATTTCAATTGATGCTGAAAAATTATTCAATAAAATTCAACCTCTCTGCATGATAAAAAACTCTCAACAAACTGGGTATAGAAGGAACTTACCTCAACATGATAAAAAGCCATATATGACAGACCCACAGCTAGTATCATACTGAATGGGGAAAAACTGAAAGCCTTTCTTTTAAGATCTGGAACAAGATAAAGATGCCCACTTTCTTTCTTTCTTTCTTTCTTTTTTATTTCAGCTCTTCATGGGGGTACAAAAGCTCAGGTTATATACATTGTCCATGTCCTGCCCATCCCCCTGAGTCAGAGCCTCAAGCATGTCCATTCTCCAGTCAGTGCGCCTGGCACTCATCATGTAGTAATACCTCCATCCCCTCCCCCCAACCCCCACCTCCCCGAGTCAGCACCTTCAAACATGACCATTCCCCAGACGGTGCGCAACGCACTCATCATGTAGGCATACACCCATCCCCTCCCTCCACCCCCCCATCCCAGTCTGATATCCAATTGGTATCCTTCCCCGATGTGCATTTAGGTGATGATCAGGGAAACCAATTTTCTGGTGAGTACATGTAATGCTTGTTTATCCATTCTTTGGATACTTCACTTAATATAATGGGTTCCAACTCTCTCCAGGAGAACCAAAGAGTTGTTGTATCACCGTTATTTCTCATAGCTGAGTAATACTCCACGGTATACATATACCACAGTTTACTAATCCATTCGTGGATTGATGGGCATTTGAGTTGTTTCCACATCTTTGCAATTGTGAATTGTAGGATGCCCACTTTCACCACTGTTATTCAACATAGTACTGGAAGTTCTAGCTAAAGCAATTAAACAAGAGAAAGAAATAAAGGTCATCCAAATTGGAAAGGAAGAAGGCAAATTATCCTCATTTGCAGATCATATGATGTTGTATCTACAGAAACCTAAAGACTCCACCCAAAAACTACCAGAACTGATAAATTCAGAAAAGTTGCAGGATACAAAATCAACTTACAAAAATCAGTAGCATTTCTATATGCAATTGGTAAATAATCTGAAAAGGAAATCAAGAAAGTTGTCCCATCTACAATAGCTACAAGTAAAATAAAATACCTAGGAATACACTTAACCAAGGAAGGGAAAGATCTCTATAATGAAAACTATAAAACATTGATGAAAGAAATTAAAGAGGACATAAAAAAAGGAAAGATATTCTATGCTCCTGAATTGGAAGAATCAATGTTGTTAAAATGTCCATACTCCCCAAAGCAATGTATAGATTCAATGAAATCCACATCAAAATATCAATGGTATTCCTCAGAAAAATAGAAAAAAGAATCCTACAATTTATATGGAACCACAAAAGATCCAGAATAGCCAAAGCCATCCTGAGCAAAAAAAACAAAACTGGAAGAATCATATTACTCGACTTCAAATTATGCTACAGAGCTACAGTAACCCAAACAGCATGGTATTGGCATAGAAACAGACACATAGACCAATGGAACAGAATAGAGAATCCAGAAATAAATCCACACATCCATAGCAAACTTAGCTTCAACAAAAGTGCCAAGAACATACCGTGGTAAAGGACAGTCTCTTCAATAAATTGTTTTGGGAAAACTGGATTTCCATATGCAGAGGAATAAAACTAGACCCTTATCTTTCTCCATATACAAAAATCAAATAAAAATGCATTAAAAACTTAAATCTAAGACCTCAAACTATGTTACTAAAAGAAAACATTGGGGAAATGTTTCAGGACATTGGTTTGGGCAATGATTTCTTGAGTAATACCCACAAAGCACAGGCAACCAAAGCAAAATTGGACAAATGAGATCACATCAAGCTAAACACCTTCTGCACAGCAAAGGAAGCAGTCAACAAAGTGAAAAGACAACCCACAGAGTGGGAGAAAATATTTGGAAACTACCCCTCTGACAAGGGATTAATAACTAGAATATATAAGGAGCTCCAACATCTCAATAGGAAAAAATCAATCCAGTTAAAAAACAGGCAAAGGATCTGAATAGATATTTCTCAAAAGACACATAAGCGTTCAACAAGCATATGAAAAAGTGTTCAACATCATTAGTCATCAGAGAAATGCAAATCAAACCTATAATGAGATATCCCACTGCCATTAAAATGGCTTTTTTCAAAAGATAGGCAATAACAAATGCTGGCAAGGATGTGGAGAAAGGGGAACCCTCATATACAGTTGGTGGAAATGTAAATTAGTGCAACCACTATGGAAAACCAGATGGAGATTTCTCAAAAAACTAAAAATAGAACTACCATACCATGCAGCAATGCTACTACTATTTATCCAAAGGAAAGAAAATAAGTATATCAAAGGGATACCCACACTTCCATGCTTTTCCTAGCACCATTCACAACAACAAAGGTATGGAATCATATCATTTGTAATAACATGGAAGGAAATAGGGGTAATTATGTTAAGTGAGATAAGCCAGGCACAGAAAGACAAATATCACACATTCTCACTCGTATATGGGAGCTAAAGAAAAGTTGATTTCATGGAGGTAGAGAGAAGAATAATAGATACCAGAGGTTGGGAATTGTGGGTGGAGGGGAGGTGGGGAAGGGAATGAAGAGAGGTTGGTTAATGGGTACAACCGTACAGTTATGTAGAAGGAATATTTTCTAATGTTTGATAGCAGGGCAGGGTGATTACAGTTACCAACACTGTATTGTAAGGAGCGGTGGGCGGAGACCCAAGATGGCGGCTGTGGTGCTGGTGACAACGCGGTCGCTGCTGGCTGAGGTGAGCTAGGCCTTGGCCTGGGGTTGCTCGAGTCTTTCTGGAAGCTCCGTCTTTGGGTTTTGCAGGCGACATGAGGCATGTCGGACAAGCTTGCACTTGGGGACAGCAGCCTCGTCCCCTAGGCGACCGGGCGCTTTCCCACCTTACGTCTTACGTCCGGGCCCTAAGTCCTGTCCGTCTCTCCAATCCTCGGCCGCTGGGTCCTGTCCCGCCCTCACCTCAGAGTCCGATGGGCCTTGTCCGAGGCCATGTGTCATCTCTGCCCTTTTCCTGCCGCGTGCTCCCTCCGGAGGCTGAGCCGGTGGGGCTTCGGCTCTGTTAGACCCACAGAACCAGGGACTTTGTCAGACACCAGAGTCTAGGGCTCTCGGCTGCTGCGCTGTGTCCCCTCGACTGTTGATTTTTGACTTGAAGGACTCTCTGTGCCCACCGCTGCTCCTGCCCAAGTGGCCAGGCCTGCCTTTCCCACGCTGGCACATGCGCTCAGGCAGCAAATATGTATTACTCCCTCACTACGGAACTAGCACTGTTTCAGGGACAGGGAGGTGAACAGAAGCAGAGTTGCTGTCCTCCGGAAATGGTTACAGACAATAGCAGAAACACTGCTCTGGACAGGAGACTTTTAAGGAGACTTAGACCTAGTGATTCAATAATCGACTGGTCTTATGGTCCCAATATTTCTGACCTTTTAACTTGCAAAACCTGTAGCCAAGTCTCTCTTGAAGCCTGAGTTTCCTGAGAAAATGAATTCCTGGCTACTTTCTTCTATCATGATGTATGGCTACTTTTCTTTTGTCTCCAATGTTGTAGCTCTGAGGAACTACTTTTAGTTTGCTGAATGAATGATCATATTTTCTCTCGCTTCTTGCTTAGGGTTACGCAGTTGAATTTGAATTTTATCTTATTTTTAGTTATTTTTTGAGACAGGGTCTCACTCTGTTGTTGAATTTTAGATAACCAAGAAATAAATATTTTAGTATAAGTATGTGCTATGCAATATATGGGATAAACTATGTTAAAAAGTATTTGTTGTTTATCCAAAATTCAAATTTAAAGCCTAATCTGTTTGCTCTTCCTGTGCCTAGCACACTCCTCTCCCTGGCTATGTTCTCCTATTTTTCAAGACTTACTGTCACCTTTCAGAGGCTTTCAAAGACCTTCCGGATAAGACTGGTCCCCTGTATGCTGTGCTCCTGCAGTTTGCACTTTATTGAAATTGTTTAATTACTTGGTAGTTTTTTTCCTGCTAGACTGAAGCTCTCTAAGGGCAGGGAGAAAATCTGTCATATTGGTCATGGTATCCCCAGGGCCTAGAACCAATTTGTGGGCATTCAAATATTCGCTTAATAAATAAGTGAATGGTCCTTTGTGAACCCTGGGATTTCTAGAACCATGAGCATATGCTGGTGGCATCCCTGATGCTGCCTGCCTCCCCCTGCTCCACTGACCTGCTGCTGTGATCCTGACTGCCCCGTGCAGTGCCCTGGCATGGACAGCAGCAGTGTGCTGTGGCAGAGAGGGCTGACAGCAGAGGCAGGAGCAGAATACTAGCCCTGCCCTCTACCTGCTATGTGAGCTGGCTGAAATCTCAGCTGAATCTCTTTTGATCTGTAAAATGGGGGAATCCTAATAATACCTTGATTGTAAAGATCCAAAGAGACAATGAATAATAATTGGATTTTGCATATGAAAATAGGATTTAATTTTGAATTTTGAGCTCTGAATTTCTAGCTCACAGGATTTGTTCATCCCCTTGATTCTGTTCATCACCAATCCATTTCTGATTGCATTTTCTTCTAGTAATGATAATAGATACCATTTACTACTGTGTGCCAGTCACTTTGTTACTACTTTGCACATATCATTTCTAAATCTCTGCCAGCCAAGTAGGCATCCCAATTTTACAGAAAAGGAAATTGAGACCCAAAGAGTTTACATGATTTTCCTAATAAATAGCAGAGCTTGGATTAAAACTCAAGGCTGTCTGAGTACAGAACCCGCAGCCCTTGAATTACAGCACATTAAATCCTGATTCTGATCTCATGATTAGAAAGTTGACCTTTGCTAGTTCCTTCAGGGACTTACACTCCCTTGGGTGGCCTGTCTCCCCTGGCTCTGAGCCCTGGTTTGGACACTGCTGCAAGGGGCTAGCAATATTCCGCTGGAGTCAGCTGATGCCAAAGGCACACGAGAGTCTGTAAATATCACTGCTTCACCCCAAAGCAGTCGCATTTCTGATTCCATCTCAAACCTCATCTGAAAGTCTAGCATTTAAAACCATGTCTTTCTATTTTCAGCACAGCTCATGTGGGCTACCTTAGGAGCCTGTCCTATGCATCTTGGGCTTACTTCTGTTATATTCCTTAAAGTGGTGAACTGTGTGCTAACAGGTGTTGCTGGTTACCCTCCCAGCAGCCATTCCCCTTCTTTTCCTTGCTGGAAGACCTTGGTTTTGTTTGTCTGTCTACCTCTTTGCCACACAACTCAGGAGAAGTGACCCCACCCAACTGTAGAAGTAAGCCATGATTGTTTATTCAGCAGCTCCATTCCTCTTTCTGTCATTGGTTTGGAGATGGGCTCATAATGCAGTAATGGCCAATGGGCTAAGAGGGGGGAAATCTCTTGGGGACTTCTGGGAAAAGTTTCCTAACCCATAAAGAGACGTAGGGGAAGATATGTCATTGTTCCCTCTGTTTCCTCTTCCTCCTGTTGCTCTGTGGATGGGTTCTTGGAACCAAGACAACCATGTTGTATCCATGAGAAGTGCTAGCACCCTGGAATGCCAATATGCTGGGGATGGAAAGAAGCTGAGTTTTGCATAAACCATTCTTGAAGGAGTTCTACCTTGAACTTATATAAGACAATGCAAGTTCCATAGATATCAAATCATGTTTTCAGTTAGGGTTTTTATTTCCATTATTTGCAGCTGACAGCATTGTAACTGATACCTTGTAACTCACTCTTTTCTTCTCTGAATTCACCTTGGACTGTGAGATCCTGGAAAACAAGGATTTTTTTTTTCTTATTTAAAGTTATATCCTCAACATCTATTATTATAATTGACACACAACAGGTATTCTTCAAACGCTTGTTGACTGAATGAATGAGAGCTCTGTTGGAGAAGGAAACTAACTGAACATGGAAATGCAACTCTCTCCTGTGAGGCAGGTTGAAATCAAAGCATGAGGGGGTGCTATATGTAGACGAATAACCGTTTTTGCTGGATGATTGTCACATGGAGTTGGGATGGAATTCTTGAAGGTCAGAGCAGAAAGAGGTCTTGGACATAGCTATGCTAAACTACCTTACAAAAAAAGACAAGCAAAGGAGTCCAAAGAAGGCAAGTAATTTGTCTAAGTTATCTTTATGTTTCTTGACTCTGTTCCTTTAAGCCAGCCCAACTCTTAACTTCCTATGTGACTTGGGCACATCACACATACTCTCTAAGCCTTTTTTCCACATGAATAACAAAAGGGTAGTAATTCCTGTTTGCTCACTTCCAGGTACATGGTAAAAAGGGATGCTGTGAAAGAAGTGGAAGTTTTATAAGTTGCACAATTCCAAGAAAATTTATTTATCTATTCCAGTAGATACTAAATATATGTGTATTGCAGTGAAATGAGGGAAGAAGCTATAACCAGCATGCTAACAGGCCTTGGTGGTGGGTTTGTAGGGAACCTTAAAAAAGAAGAGATTCAAATAGAAGAGGAGGGTAAAGAAAAGATATTCAAATGCAAAATTGTGCGTTGTTGAGAGCTTGTTTGTACCAGGCACTGTGCTAGACGCAATTTGTTCACTTTTTTTTATAATCATTGCATTGACCCTGAAAAACAGGTGGTTTGATTTTTTACCAGTGAAGAAGCTGAAGCCCTGAGATGTTTAGTAGGTTGCTGAGATAGTAGGTGGATTCACAACTTCATAGCCCGACTCAGCCTCCGTGCTCTTTCTGCCACACCATGGGACACTCCAGAAATCCGGGGCCATCTATCTGGATGACCCGATCTGAGGCCCTTCTGCCTCTGGCATACCAAGTCTTCCCATTCTCCACAGGTCCTGCTCTGACTGAGCACTGGGTTTGTGCCAGTCAAGATGACTCGGGAATTGAAGGTTCAGAGATCATCTAATTGTTTAGTCCACGAAAGCCTAGGCATGGACAATTCTTTTTGTTTTGGTGCCTAGGTCATGTAATTTGCTTTCATTTCAGTTGTGTTTCATCTATAAATATGAGCTCTGGGACAAGGGCAACAGGAATGATATGTGTGACCCCAAGTCAGACAGACCTGGATTCAGAGTCTGGGTCTACCTCTACTCATTCAGAGGCCATGTGCAAGTTTCTTCTGGGTCTCAGTTTATTCACCTCTAACAAGGAGATAATACCTTACTTGTAGGGTTATCATATGTAGTGATGCCATTTCTGCATATAGTAGATGCTCAAAAGATGATAGCTATTCTTTAAATTCATTTGTAAAAAAAATAATTTAACTTCTCTTTCTCCCGATTAATATGCCAGGTCTTTCAAGTCCAGTTATTATCATTTTTTTTTTCTGTCTCTGTGCTTTTCTCTTTTGTTCTCAAATCAGCTTGTATTTTCTTTTTTATTTTTATTTCAGCATATTACAGGGTACAAATGTTTAGGTTACATATGTAGCCTGTGCCCTGCAAGAGTCAGAGCTTCAAGCATGTCCATCCCCCAGACGGTGCACACTGCATCCATCAGATGTGAATAGACTATACCCAACCCCCCCACCCCCCTCCCATCTGCCCTCCACCTGATGAATATTATTACTATATGTGCACATAAGTGTTCATCAGTTAATACCAATTTGATGGTGAGTACATGTGGTGCTTGTTTTTCCATTCTTGTGATACTTAGTAGAATGGGATCCAGCTCTATCCATGATAATAAAAGGGGTGCTAGGTCACAATTGTTTTTTGTGGCTGAGTAGAACTCCATGGTATACATATACCACATTTTATTAATCCACACATGTATTGATGGACACTTGAGTTGTTTCCACATCTTTGCAATTGTGAATTGTGCTGCCATAAACACATTCTAGTACAGACATCTTTTTTATAGAATGTCTTTTTTTCCTTTGGGTAGATGCCCAGTAATGAGATTCCTGGATCAAATGGTAGTTCTACTTTTAGCTCTTTGAGGTATCTCCATATTACTTTCCACAGAGGTTGTACTAGTTTATAGTCCCACCAGCAGTGTCTGAGTGTTCTGTTTTTCTACATCCATGCCAACATTTATTGTTTGGGGACTTTTTGATAAAAGCCATTCTCATTGGAGTTAGGTGATATCTCATTGTGGTTTTGATTTGCATTTTCTTGAGGATTAGAGATGTTGAGCATTTTTTCATATGTTTGTTGGCCATTAGTCTGTCTTCTTTTGAAGTTTCTGTTCATGCCTTTGCACACTTTTTAATGGGGTTGATTTTTTTCTTGCTGATTTTCCTGAGTTCTATATAGATTCTAGTTATCAGCGCTTTATGTTTCTAATAAGTCCTTCTCTGTATTTTGTCTGCTTTCCTCTTCCAGCTCTATTTATCCCCCCAAGTGGGTTCTTTTCAGCCTCTCCTTCTCCCTCTCTCTCTGTCCACTCTGCAACAGGGGCCTTTGTACCCCAGACCTCTTAGATGTGGTCATATAAACAATTGTGTTTGCCCTGAGTTTGTTTCCAGCCCCATTCGCCATCCATTCTGCTCCAGGAATTTTTGAGGCCAAAACATTTGGCCGTGGAAGGGACTCCCATGGCATTTGTTGAGGTGCATCTGGATTCTTCAGTCAGCAGCCTTTGAAGCCCTACAGTGCATCTGGTTGCAAATGTTTTTGGCCAACAAGGAGCTCAATTATCTATGCACTTTTTTCCAATCTCTCTTTCAATCTGTTAAAAACATCCAGACTTCTTGGGTTCTATTTAGAATGGAAAACTATAACCACTTGGGAACTCTCTGATAGGAAAAGCCTTTGCTGGCTCCCCATTGCCTATAGAATAAATGCTAAAGCACTCTGCAGGCAATCAAGGCCCCCAGAGCCCAGCCTCAAATGGAGCCTTTAATCAGAGGCTCCGAATCTGGGGTTTGGGAATGCCTTGAAGTTTTAGGCTGAATTGTTTGTGTACACTTTTTATCTTTCTGGATAGAAAGTCCAAAGCTTTCATCACTTTCTCAAAGGGATCCAAAAATCAAAATGATTACTAACCCATCAATCCATGAGGCTTGCCCTTGACTCAAGTGACGGGCACATCCAGCTCTTGTTTTCACAGCCTTCGTTCTGAAGCTCTCGCCTGCTGTGCCCCGATGGCCTTCCTGGTCCGCTTCTGCCGCCTTCTCTCACTTCCCTACTTGCTGGCTTCTCTCTTCTGTTTCCTCTTTATAGCATTATCTTGATCGTCAAAGCTGACTATCGGCTCTATTTCCTGATAATCACTTAGTTTGTCATTAGGATGATTACCTGATAATGTCTTAGTTTGGCTTCCCCACAGAAGCAGACCCTGAGACTCTAAGTCAGGTGCAAATGATACTTTTTGGGGGTGATCCTAGAAAACTTCAGAAAGGAAGTGGAGAAGTGAAAGCAGGTAGAGAAGGAGGCTGATAGAGAATCATTATCAAGCAAGTTAACAACGTGGGCAGCTGAAGCCTAATCCTGCTGGGCACGTGCCTCAGGGTTTCCCCTGAGGGAGCAGGAACAGGGGTATTTATTCACCATTAAATGCTGCCTAGGCGATAGGAGACAGCAATTCCCTAGCAGTCTGCCTGCCGGGCATGCAGGTGGAGTGGGCTCTAGCAGCCAGAGGATGCCCTTAAGTAAAGAGTTATGGGTGACAGCAGTTGGAAGTTCGGCTTGCTTGTACCAAAAGAGCACATGCTGAGGGGATATGGGGGGGGGATGTCTGCCACATTCCTAGACTCTCATGGATTTAACGTCTTTTTCTGATGACCTAGACTCTATAGCTCTGGATAAACACCCCTCCCAGTCCAGCTCAGCCCCTGGGCTCCTACTCCTTACAAGAGGTACTACTCTTGGGCTTGCAGCACTGGACCTCTCACCAATTCCCAGATGTAAACAATATTATCTGGCTTCTGTTTGATTTCTCATTTTGTTCCCTTTGCCTAGGATGTCCCTGTCTCTTTCTGCTGAAGACTTAGTCATAATTCAAGGCTGGGCTCAAATGCCCTCATTTCCACAAAGGCTTCATAGATCCACCTAAATTACAACCAAACCTGCTCATTTGGTGTCTTAACACATCACATTTGATTCTGTGAAATCGGCTTTACATGAAGGGTGGATGTACTCTCTCCTTCCCTAGAAAGTGAAGTCCCTGAAGTCAGGGATTGGTTTATTAATCTTTATGTCCCAGAGATGAAGCAAATATTTGGCACACAGTAGGTATTTGAAAAAGATTTCCTGAGATAAAGTTCACAGTGTCCAAGAATACATTTCTTGATTTAACTACATCATGCCATTGGAAATGGACTGTTTTTTTGGCCTCTGAAGTCTGATTCCATATGTGGTTCATTCAAGGGACAAAATCTTTTTCTCTTGCATTGATCTATTACAATCTCTTCATCTTGAGTTGCCTCTCTGGAAATCGGTGCTGTAGGATTGCCCTAATTTTATCCTTCAGAGCAAGATGCTAATTAATGCAACAAGTGTGTGCTGAGCACTAACGATATTCTAGGCACTGGAAATATTCACTTGAATGTGTTAGAACTGCAATGTCTAGCCTGTGCTTATAATCATGTGGTGGTCCCTCTAACTGCTCTGTGTGTATGTCGTCTATGATCAGACTGTGAACTCATCACAGAAGTGCCCAGGTCTCTATGCCCCAGAATGCATGCACTGGATGGGGTTATTATAAAATAATGAGGAACTAATGAAAATCTTTTGGATGTTTTCAGACACCCAATAACTTTACTCAAGACTTGGTTCTGATATGTCCTTTGGGAAACCTTTGAGCATTCAGGTTGGGTTAGGTGCCCATGCAGTGGGCTTCTAGCATATGGTGCTTCCCATGTTATATTAAATTCATTAGCTCTGTTCCCACCTATTAAACTATCAGCTCCTTGAGATCAGGGGGTATTTTTCATTTGGCTCCTTCCCAAAGGGAATGTCTGATATATATTAATAGAAGGTTCTCAGTTGCTGTTTGTGAATGGCACTGAACTCACGTGTGCGTGTTTTTTTGTTTAGGAGAGAGAATCTATGGTAATTCCAGAGGTAGGTGATTTTCCCAACAGACTTTCCTCCAAGATCCTTTTCTGCCCCATCGTCCATTCAGGTTTTCAGTACCTTCCTTGATTGATTTGTAGAATAGGTTACCCAGAACTCTAGTGAAGCCAAAATAAAAAATTTACAGTACTTCTGGGGATTTCTGTGCTTACTTAGTTTCTAGAGATAATTTTTCACTAAGGCTCTCTCACTTTGCCTTTTGTTCTTTTATTCAGAGAAAGAAATGCTATATGCCTTCTAGAGGGTAAGAGAGGCTCCAAGTTTTTTAACTGAAAGTATGTTGGTCAACATGAAAAGTTGGTGAATATGTTGGGCATGAAGGTAATTTTAGAAAAACATGGGATGGATTCTTAACTCTTGATGTGTCTTTCCATCATTTTTATGGTTTTTTTCCACATATTTTATTTTATTTTGTTTTCCATCAAATTTTCCTGTCCTCCAAACATTTTGGTGCTATATTATCAGAATGCAGCTTCAAGGGTTCAAGGGGGTGTCCAGGCCTTGTCTTTGCCAAAGGATGAGTTTGGTAGGGGTCCTCTACAGGAGGGTAGCAAAGAGGCCCAGGACTGGGGAGTAAGGACTGGTGGGGACAGGGTGGCCATAAACAAGGTGCCCAGTGTGGAGGAACAGAGTGATCCGTACTCAGAGTAGCTAGGATTCTCGATTGCAAAATGACAGTGTACGTATACGTAGTATACGTAGAAAGAGGAGAGACCAGAGCACAAACATGAAAAGTTAAGCCATTACCTAGAACACTAGGATCAGGACAGTATGAGATGTGAGCCACAAAAAACAGAAAGTGGTTAAAGAATGAAGTTGTGAGTGGAAGCTACTCACATCACCCATTTAGCTGACGCCTCACGTATGATGCAGAGACAGGTGCAGTACCTTAAGGAGGTTGCACTAGTCTGGAAGAAGATATAGACAAAAGATCCCTGTTATTAGGGTTTTGCCTTCATCTCATAACACTTTCCAGTCCTTGGAAACTGTTGTAGAGTAGGATTGTACTATCCGTGGAGAAAGTAAATATCTTAGGCAGTCATGCCTTTTATGATTTTCCTCTAACATCTATTTCCCATTCATTTGGATTTTACTTAAAAAAAAAAAAGTCAACCCACAGACCCACCACGCCTGTACTTGTGTGTGGTATGTGAGCCTGTGGGATAGCTATGAAAAGTCAAATACAAAACAGGTGCCCAAGCACTGGAAACAAGGGAGCGCAAGACCAAATTGATTCCAGGACCATGCTAGAGACACTCTCCGTCCCAGTCCATTTGAGTGCTGCTCTGCTGCCACCATTTCTCTTGTGGTTTTGACCCTCTCACACATAAGCTGCATATCATGGAGTTGCAGCATCGCTAGAAAGAAAAGGCTTCCATGCGGTTTAGCTCACAGCCCCTCTCTCCTGTCACCTTAATTCTGGCGTATCCACCTTAAGAATGAGTGCACTTTCCCAACCCAGATGGACCACAAAGCCACATTACATTTTAAGATTTAAACTCCTTACTCACAAAATAGTCATCAAAAGGCAAACAACCCCTATACCTACTCACCACAAGCACGACGAACTATCCACCAAAATCAACTCTGATTTGCTATTTAATAAAAATTGAAATATAAATACTGAAAACCATGGACTAAAATCAAAGACCCTTAATTCAATAAGAATCTCTTAATTTTATAAAGGAAGTGAAATAAATGGAAATTCGTGTCTGTCCACAGGAAATTTTGTGTCTAATGTGACTCAATATACATCTTCTGTGGGGACAACAGGCAATGTTTAGAGAGACACTGTTCCTGGCCTCAAGGAGCTCACGTTCTAAAGGGAGAGGTATTCTAGGTCACTATTTACTAGTATAACATGATTAGTCCTACCCCTTACGGAAGTACAAATTAAATATATCCAAATCCCAATTCTGTTTATTTCAATGAGGCCTTTCTTGTCCACTTGGCGTCACTCATGTAATTTGCTCAAGGATTCAGAGGAACTTGTTTGTTTCAAGGAGTCAGTTTTTTTTTTTTTAAATTTCAGAATATTATGGGGGGACCCATCAATACAAGGAGTCAGTCTTGATTACTGTTGCCCTAAAGAAAAAAATAAGAAACTCTGAGCTGTGACCTGCATGGTCTTGTTGTCTGCTGTGGTTGTTCTTATAGAGTGTTGTTGCTCAAAATCAGACTATTTAGTGGTGTATGCAAGTGCTGCAAGGTCCCAGACACGGTGATGGAGACCAAGTGTCCCTGTCTGAGAGGCCAGGAAATATAAGGATACACTAAAAATACACACACTGTCCCCCACCCTGCCATTGGTGGCTAATGGGCATAAAGCGGCCACTGGTTTGGAGTTCATGGAACTGAGAAGGTGGTATGTTTGATGTGTCTTCCATATTAGTGTTTAAGATCCCCAGTTGGCTGGAAATGTTGGGATGGAATTGCTGGGAACTTTTTACAAAGAGAGAAACACCAGAGAAAGTGCAGAACTGAGGGAGGCAGTCATAAATTCAGCTTTGGTCATGTTGATTTGGGGGCCTCCGTGAAACATCTGAGAGCAAATTCTGAGTAGGCATTTGGATTAAAAGGCCTGGAGCTATAAGAGTGGTTGGGCCAGTGATACAAATTTTTGTGTCATTATATTATTATTAATCCTATATTATAGATGAGGGTAAATAGAGTCATACAGTGCAGGAGTCTCTCCTGTATCTTATGTAATACCTTTCTCTCTCTCTTTCTGTCTCTATCTCTGTCTCTTTCTCTCCTATATCCCTCTGTGCCTAGAGTAGTGTCTTGTTCATAGGAGATGCTTAAGAAATATTTTCATTTATTCCAAAGACTCCCTAGATAGACATCTCATAGCTACTTAAAAATCTGCCAGCGACTGGTCATTTGGAAGTGTTTTGAAAATGTGAGCTTTCTGATGGCTGTACTCTGGGAGACAGACGAGGAAACATGCAGTAAGACTGCTAATTGCATTTACTGGACCACACGCCTTGCCCTGCTCTCATAGGAATACATGTTTCCAAGAAATATGGGGTTTGTGTGAGGTCTAAGGGCACTTAGACAATGGAGAAAACAAGTCTCTTAAGTTGTGGTTAACGTCTCTGCCTGTCTGAAGACCTAACCTGCTATTGCTTTTTTTTGTATTTGAACAATGAGTGCTTCAGGATACTTATGTTTAGATTTCATGTATACAAATTTGTTTGTTTTCTTATTTTGGGTAAATAACTCCTTGTTCAGGGTTTTCAATGCTCTTAATGTGAAGTGGATATGGGTTCTGGATTTGGAGACTGAAAACCAAGTTTGTATGTTGCTTCTGACCCATAGAAGCACATGACCTTGGGCACGTAACTCTAATAGTCTGAGCTCTGTTTTTTAAACTCATAATGGGATTAACATGACCTACCTCTTGGGTGGTTGTGCAGATTCAATGAAATGGCCAGTGTGAAAGCATGCACTACGTGTTCGTTTAAAAAACCTTGCAGGTTTTGGCACTCCATGGAAGCATGCTCCTGCAAGTCTTGGGGAGCTTAAGACCTTTTGCTTATCTTCAGTTGGGGAGGGTCCTCTCGTCCCACATTTTACTCTACCTATGGATAAATGGAACTACTCTGCTTCAGAAGGTACCCCTGAAATAATATTTTTAACCACGGTAGTTGCTGCAAATGGCTTTGTCTCTCCAGGAAAGCCACAACTTTTGGGGTAAATTTCTCTCACTCTAATGATGTGGTCTGGTGGAGGCTGCCTATCATAGATCTTACTGTTGGCTAGAGGAATTGGCCACTGGCTTAGGCTATCCAAGCCTTCCAGTCCTCTAACCACAGTTATCAATCCAAGAATGTGCACAGGATCCAACTGGGCCAATGTCTTTCCTTGGAAGTTTAGATTAATACTGACTCCTGGGAGAGACAAGCTATCTTTCCTGCCAATGTGGAAAGAAGTAGAGGTAATAGGTAGAGAGAGAGAGTTCTGATAACAAAAGGAGTTCCTGGACTGCTGTGCTTGAGGCCAACTCAGTCCCTGCTCCTTACAGACTCATGAGCCAGTGGATTCCTCTTTTTGTTTATGTTAGTTTGGTTAGAGTTTTGTACTTGCAGTCATTAAGATTGTTCCAGCTATCTACTGTTGCATGACAAGCTACCTCCAAATTTAATAGTATAAAACAACCACTAAGTATTCTATGGGTCAGGAATTCAGACAGGGTACCATGGAAATAGTGTCTCCCAGTTCCACAATGTCTGAAGCCTCAGCTGATAAGACCTGAATAGATAGAGTGGCTCAGATAGCTCAAATGCTGGGACTAGAACAATGGGGCTAAAGTTGCCACTAGTAAAGATGGCTCCTTCAGCTACTACTGTGGCACCTGGGCTAGGATGATTCAAAGGCTGAACTCTCTTGGGACCATTGCTTGGACCAACTAGTGTGTGGCTCCCCTATGTGTAGCTGGGGCTTCTCACAGCCTGGTGGTTGGGTTCAAAGAAGGAGTGTCCCAAGAAAAAGTGTTGAGAGAGCAAGGGTTCCAAGACAAGAAGATCAAGCTGCGTGACCATTTATGGTCTAGACACTGAAGTTACACAGTATCACTTCCGACATACTCTACTGGTAGAAGCAATTAAGGAGAGGAGACATGGACCCCACCACCTGATAAGAGGAATCTGGAAAACTTTGTGGCCATTAAAAGATATACAAATAGTCATAAAAATCTTAATTAGGCCAGGTGCGATGGCTCATGCCTGTAATTCTAGCACTCTGGGAGGCCGAGGCGGGTGGATTGCTCGAGGTCAGGAGTTTGAGACCAGCCTCAGCAAGAGTGAGACCCCGTCTCTACTAAAAATAGAAAGAAATTATCTGGCCAACTAAAAAATATATATAGAAAAAATTAACCGGGCATGGTGGCGCATGCCTGTAGTCCCAGCTACTAGGGAGGCTGAGGCAGTAGGATCGCTTAAGCCCAGGAGTTTGAGGTTGCTGTGGGCTAGGCTGATGCCATGGCACTCACTCTAGCCCGGGCAACACAGCGAGACTCTGTGTCAAAAAACAATAGAATCTTAATTAATACATCTCTCTTCTCTTTTTTTGTATCCAGGCTCACCACTTTATGTCCTCCTCTGTCGACCCTTACTCTGACATCTTCCAACTTGCCTCCTCCAGAAGGTTCTCCCTTGCTTTCCTTATTTTACTCAGAACTCCTTTTTTAATCGCTTAGTAAAAGGAAAAATATTTCTTTGAACTAAAGATAAACCAGAATATCCTTATTAATCCTTGGCTCCTTGATGCTAGTGATGGGTATTTTCTAGTATAATCTTAGGTACATCTATGCATTACAGACCCATAGAGGTTAAAAGCTAAAAGTAATCTTTATACCCTTAAGTCTACAGATTCAGTTAAAAGACCTTTATTAAACTCAACTCTCTGCCAGCCATTATGCTAAGTACAGAGGATGCAAAGTTGAGCTAAGAGTACAGCATATCCAATAAGAGATTTATAATCCAGGGAAGCATTTCCTAAAGCATTTTTTGAAAACTTGACTTCCCCAGAATGTTAATTATTTTGTGAAGTAAAAAAGTTATGTTATCAAATAAATTTGTGAAATGCTAGGGTCAGCAAAATTGAACAATCACACATGCTCTGTATTGTAAGACTTCTTAGAGCCTTTACTGTGCATCTATTAGCCCTGAATGAATGTTTGTCATACGAAGGTTATTGGATGAAAGTGTCCATCTTCAAGGAAGAGGTGTGGGTAGGGTAAAGTATGCTGCATTTCTCAAACTTCTCTGACCTCATAGCTCCTTTTCTTGAAACTTACACCTGAACTATAATGGAAAATATTTTGGGAGTGAGAACAGAAGGGAGAATCAAAGCATTCCTTTTCCATTCTTCCCTTTCCCCTTCACGTTGGCCTTGTTGAAGACCTGGGCTTCTGCCTCAGTGTCTCTTTGTACATTTCTATTCCTTGATGAAATGCAGACAAAGCTCTGACCCCTAGTCTGCTGGTTGGGAAACTCAGACAATTTAGCCTCACTATTGCGAGAACCCTGTTCTGGGTGCTGTGTTCTGTCAGATATTTCATGGGTAGACATTCTGCTTCAAATGGACTGAAGTTCTAAACCATGATGCCAATTTGAAAGCATTTGAAAATTCTCAAATCTAACAGATTGAACCTCATATGCTGCCCACCACAGCTTCCCTGAGTTAGCTGGCCTCTTCTTGGCAACTGAATTACCCTTGGCAAGGAATTGCCCTGGGCCAGGTCCTGGGTTAAAGTAGCCTCAGTATTTTCTGTTGCATTGAACCACACAAAACTACTGTCTTTTGGGTTAAAAAACAGTTAAATATAGGCAATTGTGTGGTTATACCTAATGTCACTTAATCTTTACAATATTTCTGTGAGTTAAGCCTGAGCTGGGCCAGACCAAGGCACGTGGGCATCATGGCAGTCCAATAACTTGTGCCTTTTCAAACTGGTCATCTTTAAATCTCTAGCTCTTACACAGAGCTTGAATGTATTGTGGGGGACATGGATAAAGGGGGTTGCTACTAGCCATGCCAGCCGTTCTTCTATTTTACAGAACAATTAAGCTCTGGGCCCAGGAATTCATAAAGCACTCTGCCAGACAAAAGCCCTACTGTTAACCAGACACACCTGTCCTTAGGTGTGGTTTGCCAAGTATGTATTGTTACTTAATACTGTCCTTCCCCTTCAGCAATTGATTAAAATATTCTTTCTAGCCAAATATTCTCCTTTTTGTGAAAGTAGTTCTGGGAAATACTTTTTTTCCCCCCTCCCATCTCATTTCATTTTCAGTGATGTTTTGATGCATCCTAAATAAATGCCTGGAAGGCTTGATAGATTTCATCTGGCTCTGGGTGTATTATCCCCATTTTGGAGATGAGGAACTTAAAGTTCAGATGGGTTAATGAACTTGTTAAAGGCCACATTGCCAGAATGTGTTGGAGCTAGAATTTGAACTCAGGTGTACGTGATTCCTAGTCGAGCTGTTTTAATCACTGCAGGGTCCAGCTCGTCAGTCCTCCTGCATAGTTTCCCTAGTTCAGTTAGCTAAAAACATGGTGCTTAAGAGCTTGGTCAGCCTGGGCTTGAATCCCACTTTGTCATTACTGAAGTTAAATATCTTCAGTAAGTGATTTAACCTCTTTGTTTCCGTTTCCTCGTGTGTAAAATGGAGATAATAAAGATACATCTTTAAAAATGTTATTGTGATGATTCAATGACTTAAAAATAATAGCAATTGCTACCGTTATTATTCCCTATCCCAACTCACTTAGTAATATTTCTAATTTCCTTGCTTTTCCATTGGCCTGTGTTGCTGAAGACCCAGTCAGTATGTCTTGGGTTAGAATTTACTTAATATGGAGCCAGCCTATTTGAGAGCCCAAAGAAGCTGCATTCTCCTTCCCCTCACCACTTGAACAGATTCCCAGGAATTCTAAATGGCCAACATTAGGGGATTAGATGGTACAAATTAAATAGCCATCAATAATCCCCTAGTGTTTGACATTTAAGTTGTGCCAAACTTTTGCAATTATAAATACAAAGAGCAGGGACAATTTGTGGAAAATGAATTAGAAAATTAAAAGACTGAGAAACTGAAAATATAAACAGGGAATGGCCAGACCACATAGGACAATAGAACTCTGACCTACAACCTCTGTAGCAAGCAACCTGGGAAGCAAAACTACTACCTCTGGGCTCAGGGCTCGGTCAACAATGACTGCCAACTTCCCTGTTTTTTGCCCCCACTTCTAACTCAGGGCCACCCAGAGAAAGCCAAATATCCTTTCCAAACCAATGACATAAGATGCCCTTCTACTGGTCAGCCTGCCTCCAGCTTCTCCATGCCAAAAACCTGCAGTCAGAACACACCTGAAGCCTTCCCTTTTTTCTTGCTATAAAGATTTCCTGCTCCCCTGCCTGACTTTGAGTCTTTATCAAATGCAAGTGACCATCGTGTGCTGCAGCGTCAGAGTTGTGGACCCTCCAAATGGCGGCCACCCACCCGCGAAGAGCTAGCAATATGGAAGTGGACTGCACTGTACTGGGGAGGGACATGCTTGTAGCCCTGGCTTGGGCGGGACAAACAGCATTACATGTAACCAAAATGTTTGTACCCCCATAATATCCTGAATAAGCAAAAAAAAAATATTGCAAGTGGTAGTGACTGACTCCTTTGCTATTGCAAGCTCTGAATAAGTAAACTCCGCTTGTTCTAATTTGAGTGGTCTTTTTTTTATGTCTGCAGTTTTTCTGGAGGTTCCACTGCCATATGGGCTATACTGCTCACCACCATGGATCCCAGCCTTTGCCCAGGTGCTGTGTCCACAGGAGCCCCTTGTGCCCACAGCCTGTCAAGTCGGTGCTTACGTGGTGAGTCAGCACTGGATCTCAAGTCCACCTTCCTGTGTGGAGTTCCTTGGTTATCTATTCTCAGTTTAGTACCCAGGTTTTGTTATTGGTTTCCATTTGTTTGGCATTCTTGGAGGGGAAATCCCTTTTTATTTATTTTTGCTCTCTTTTGTGTTTTTACATAGGTCCTATAGGCCTGTTTTCTGAGCCAGCCTCACAGACTGATGAATGTGGTTCTCATGGGACCAGCATCTATATAGCACACATTGCCTTGGGTCACCAATAAGACTGGATAAGGTTCTCCTTTCATCTAGATTTTTTTTTTTTTTTTGCCCTGAGAGCTTTGCTTTGATCCAGAGAGACTCTTCTGTCTGGTTTTATGCCTGCCAGGTGTGCTGCCTGCATTGGAGGCAGTCAACTGTTGGGTTGGGGTCCTGGACACGAAGGGCAAAAGCATCACTTTTGACCGACTGTTGCCAGCTCTCAAGGGGTTGCTTAAGTAGAAATCCTTGCCAACTCCTGGAAAAAACTCCTGTATCTTATATGCATTCTCATTACCATCAGAACTTTTGTGCTTATCTCCCTAAATGGTATAACTTTACCAAGGATGATTTGGGCTTGCAGTGGCCCCTCTGAATGTTTGAACTGAACAAAATTGTTCATTTAAAGAGATATTTTAGAAAATGAAAGGAATTAAGATTTTTTAGGTTCAGTGGGTAGTGTTTTTAAATGTGATTGATATACAGAGGCTTAAAAACAAAATTCTGATTAAAAATTGCTTTACTAAAAGATTTTTTGGCCAAAGCAAATGAGCAATCTGTCAAACTGAAGCAACGACGTACGATACTTATTTTCCCTAGTAAATCCTCCTCCTCCTTGTCCTCCAGTTGCCCCCTGCCCCATGTCCGGCCCTCCTTCTATTTTTCAAATCTCTCTCTTTCTGTACCTCTACCGACTCATCTCTTCTCTTCACCTTATCCAGATGTCCTACCTTTTCTGAGCACTCTCTTAAAGACCTCAAAATGTCAGTTGCCTCTAAAAAGCTTTCTTGCCCACAAACCAGATATGCAAGCTAGAGCAGAATGGAAACTTTGGACCCAATCTGAATTAAGAACCATAGTAAAGGGTTTTCCTAAACCCAGACATGACAAGCAACTATACATAGAATAATTTAGAATTGTTTTGAGTGCATATAATCCATACACACTCAATAGGGTTACCTTATATCCACTGTACACCTGTAGGTTGGAACCTTAGATACTAAATTCTGCATGGCAAAAGGAATTGGACTGACCTCAAAATGGACCTATGG
Source organism: Lemur catta (assembly GCF_020740605.2). NCBI lineage: Eukaryota > Metazoa > Chordata > Mammalia > Primates > Lemuridae > Lemur > Lemur catta. Next base: position 80,381,968 of record NC_059130.1, read on the forward strand.
GATCCCTTTTTTGCAGTTAATCTCAGGGTCAAAGAAAAGTCTGGAAAGTAGGGCAAGGTTCCCTAAAAGTCATACCTGAAACATTTAAAAAAAAAATCAGTTGGGTCATAATTAAATCATGCCAACAGAGAAAAGATGAAGCTGCAGAGGATTTTGGAATAGACTAGAAAATAGCTTCTGAGAGTTTTTGGAAGTTAAACAAGATGTTGCTATAATAGTAGCCTCCCCTTTTTTTTTGGCAGGGGATGCGGTGGACATTATAAGAAAACAGAAATTAGAATGGGAAATAAATCTATTATCTAAACCACAGTACCTGGTAGAACATTTTGAAAAGTCTCTAGAACAAAAATAAAACAGGACCCAAAATAAAGTTACGGCTCTGCAGACCAAATAGCTGGGTGGCCAACTTCCTAACAGACCACCTCTCAACAAGGATGCCTGCAAAAATCATAAACAGAAGGAACAATGGAAAAAAGATTGTTCTATCCTCAAAACGAAAAAGACAAAGAAAAATCCTTCAATTTAGATCAATGAGGGTGCACTAAGAAAGACAAAAAAAAAAATGCCAAATATTCTGCCTTAGTCTTAAACACACAAGATGAATTACTATAAATGTGAATAATCAGCCTCACCAATTCCTGGTGGATATGTGTGCTACTCTTTCTATGTTAAACACTGCCACTTTTGCTCAGCTTCTTTCTTGGAGTCAACATACCACACAAGTCGTAGGTATTTAAAATAATGCACAGATTCCCTATCACCTAGCCCCTTAAGCATAATCCTTGAGCTCTCATTGAAAAACATTCCCTCCTGCTCTGTGATTCCACCTTTGCAAATATAGGAATTGTAATTGCAAATGGAATTGTAATTTTAAATGCCAATTTAAAATTAAAGACAGTTTCTTTAGGACTTAGAGGTCTACTCTACTCATAATCAAGTTGCTTATTTTCTGGATATGCCTTTGCTTCCTTCATTGTAGTTGAAGTATACCCAGGTAAAGATCCTGACACCCTATAAATTAAAAATTCCAATGATGTAGGACAAATAATTGAAACAGAACCTATTAAAGTTTAGTTAGAGCCTACCAAACTGTTACCCAAACTTCCCTAAAACCCCTTGAAGCCAGAGCAGAAAAAGAACTCAAATCTATATTTTAAGGCTTTTTATCCAAAGATCATCTCATACTCTGAAGTAGGTCTTGTAATACTTCCATCCCTATAGTAAAAACCCAAATAGATATTAATTTGTTTAAGGTCTCAGAGCCATCAACAAAACTATAATTCCTTGATTTCTGGTAATACCTAACCCAAATACCGTCCTTAAGCTGCTTACTTCGCTATAGTAGACCTTTGTTCTGCCTTTTTCAGTTTGTCTCTAGTCAAAGACAGACAAAATATTTTTGCCTTCACCTGGGGAGGGTGACAAAGCACTTGAACAGTTATGCCCTAGAGGTTCACTGAAATTACCTCCTATCTTTCGCAGATCTAAATTTTCCTTACAATTCAGTTCTGAAATAGTATGTAGATGATCAGATGATCTCCCGCTTTGTTCAGAGAACAAGGAAGCATGTAAAAAGGGTTCCAGTTACTTCCTGTTAGCCTAAGTTGAACGGGACATAAAGTTCCAGAAGATGAAATTACAACTTTTCCAAAACACAGTCCATTATTTAGGACCAGACCTATGGAGGAAAAAACATGATCTCCTGATAGACTAAAGACCATCAAACTTATCTCAGATCCCTGAAATGAAAGTTGAGGGAATTTCTAAGTTTAACTGGATATTGCAGAAGAGTGACATCTTTTTCTGAGATTTTGGTACTTATGAATTAAGTCCCTGTTAAGAGACTTGCTCCTCTGGGAACCCAAACATGAACAGGCATTCTATAACATGAGGAAGGCTCTTCAACAGCCTCCTTCCTTAGGCATCTCTAACTACAAAAAGCCCTATGGTCTATTTGTGTGCGAACAATCTGGACAAGCTTTTAGATTTTTAACTCAACTTTATGTGAACCACCAAAAACCCACCACTTACTACACGCTCAGCCTCGATCCTGTTATAGAGGCTTATCCCCCTATCTAGGGCAATAGCTGCTGCAACAAAACTCATTCATGCTTCTGAAGAGCTAGTTCTAGGCTCCCTGCTTGACCCATGTTTTGTCAGCCAACACAGAATTACTAATGATTGAGAACACACACTTTTCAGCCATCTGATTAACGACTTATGAAATTCTGTTTCTCTCTCATTCTGGTATTACTATTCACCACTGGAATATCCTGAATCTTGCCACTCTCTTGCCCCTACCAGAGGAAGGGAAAACCTCATCATTCTCTTGCCTCAGTTAGGGTACTTTCTTTAATTTACCTAGATTAATAAGAGATTCTCATAGAGAACCTTGTCCTAATAATATTTGTTGATGGATCATACTCAAAACAGACACTACTGGTTATCAAACAGGATATGCTGTCACTAATTTAAACTCTTATTTAGAATATAGTTCTCTGCTTAAGATAAATCAGCCTAGATGGCAGAATTTATTATGGTTACTAGAACTTGTAAACTGGCTGAAGACCAGAGTGAAAATATACATAGAATATCAGGTATGCTTTTGGAGTAATACTTGACTTGGAGATGCTTTGGAAACAAAGGGTTCTTACCTTCTCTGGAATCTTCCTTAAAAATGGACAAGTTAAGAAACTTTTAGATGCTACTTCTACTTCCTAGAGAGGTAGCTATTATAGTGGTTGAGGCCCATGCAAAAAGAGCTGGATTTTATCTGTCTTCCACTCTCCATGGGGTTTGAATATGTTTTAGTTATTTTACGTCTATTTTTAGGGTATGTTGATGTTGAAGTATTTGCTTGCCAAAAAGCTACAGCCTTTAAAGTTGCTGAAAAGCTGCTTGATTTTTTGCTTCCAACCTGGGATATTCCAAATTTTATATTGTAAAACATAATATGACTGAGACACACATTTTACAGGAACCATTATAAAAGAAATCTGTAAGGCATTATCAAAAACTCAACACTACACTTCCTTTTCTACCCAAACCTTCTGGAAAGGTAGAAAGAACCAATGACATCCTTAAATTAAAATTGGCATAATTATAAAAACTTTCAATAACCCTTTTGCTCCCTTGGCCAAAGGTAATTCTACTAGCTGTTATGGCCATGTGATCATCCCCCTGGGAGACAATCAGTTATAGTTATCTGTTATGAACTGGTAACTGGAAGGCCCATGAATTAGGGAATTTCACCTTTAATAGTAGACTTTGCTCTACTGGATGAAGTCATGGCAAAATATTGCAAAGGACTCGTGTACTATCCCCAGTTCTACCACCAATATTTTAAGACCACCTTTCCATACATCTACCTCAGCAGATTTTCCATGACTTTCAACCAAGAGATTTCATCTGTTGGCAGAGACATAAGAGAAAAACTATAAAACTATATACTCCAGCCTCAGTGGAAATGCAGCAATGAAACTCTACAAAAACAATCCTTGGGTTCACATTTCATAACTAAAGAAACAATACAGAATTCTACACAATTAGAAGGCTACTCCAATAGGGAACCGCAGACAGGATTTTCAGGGATTCTCCAGAAGCAGTGGAACTTTGGAAGTAAACATCTGACCCAAGACCTTTAGAATAATTGGATGATTTCAGATAATAGACAGCTTCCTCCTCAGGTGCTAGACTAAGACCCCTGCATAATTCCTCTTTTGTTTTTCATTTGCTTGCTTATAAACACTTGACTTCTCATTTTCTATAGAGGCCTGGTTGTTGTCCACCCATAATATCCCTTTTTTCTCTTTTCATTCTTCTTTATTATGTTGGAACATATTTATTCTAATTCATTCTTAGCTTATCCTAAACAGTAGCTCTGCCTTTAACCTCACCAATTTTTGGATATGTCATTAATCAATAGTCCATCATAAGAAAAATCTTAGGGCAATTTCAGTCTCATTAAACAATACCATAAGGAATTGTAGCTTATTGCACTTCCATTTGCACCTTATGGACAAATGTCCCTAAAACAAACTAACCTGTGACTTTGCTAGTGTCTTTCTTTCCCTCAGAAAAAGAATAAATTATTACAATCTACTGATTAGACCTTAGATATAAATTTGAATTCAACACTCTAGGGTAATTGGCCAAGTACTTGCCACCAGGCAGAGACTAATCAAGATATAAATATGTAACCCAGCTAAAGTAAAGCCTTGGTTCTGATCTCATGTCATAAACAACATTTTTCCCCCCTGGATGTCCACATGCCCCTATCATATACTTTGTGGCTATAACTTCCTGGCCCTCTTTGCCTCAGAATAATATCTCATGCCCTTTAGGAATAGTATTCTGAGTCTTGTCAGTACACGGGAACCCTAATTTTATACATCACTGAGGCTGGAAATTCCAACTCAGATATGAGCTCCAAAATAAGCCCTCTATTTGGTGGAAATTATCAATACATACTCACTGTTTATGTGACCAATCAAAGCAATGTCCCAATGTGAGAATCATACAAATAGAAAATGCTGCAAGAAACTTATCGCTAACTCTAGTAGGAATTATTAATAGTACCACTCTTGCCTTAGATAAAATACAAATCAGTCTCAATTTGTTGGCAGGAGTAATGATGAACAATTGCATTGCATTGTTCTAGATTTCATGTTTGCTAGTTATTGTGGTGTTTGTACCATTGTTAGTACTTCTTACTCAGATGAATGAAGCAGGCAAAGTAGAGTAAGGCTACACTTCACCTTAAAGAAAAAGTGACTTGGCTCTCTAAGGTTGATCCACAGGGCCTCAGGGATTTGTTCTTTCCTGAGTTGGGCAATTGGGGTCCCTGGTCCCAACCATCTTAATTGGGACTATTACTTGTTTTTTGTTTTTTTTGTCATAGTGGTTATAATGCTGGTTAATTACATTCTATACAGAGTCTGAAATGTTTCTGTGTAGCAACTCTCTAATGAGATGATTGTCATGAGGATACAACAAGAAAAAGATCAAGAAGGTCTTGTGATACAGCTGACTATGGGGACAAGTGAACAGTCTCCCATTAGTGAACATCTGAATCTCTAGCCTTCCTTGAATTGATCAACTTCTTGCAAGTGGGAGAATGACTGAAAATGAGGACTCAGGGACATTGCCCATACAGATGGGCAATGACCAGATCATATATGATAATAGAACAACTGACTCACAACCTCTGAAGCCATTGATCCAGGATGGCAAATGACAACCTTTGCAATAATTGCCCAAAACAGTCAGGACTTAGTCAATGACTGCCAGCTTTCCTATTTTTCTGTCCCTCATTTCTAACTCAGGACCAATCAGAGACAGCCAAATACATTCTCTTCAAAAATCATGTAACATGTCCTCCTTTTAGTAGCATGCCTCCAGCTCCCCCATGCCAACAACCTCCAGTTAGAGCACACTTGAAGCCTTCCCTTTTTGTTTTTGTTTTTCCCCCACCATAAAGGCTTCCTGCTCTCCTGCCTGCCTTTGAGTCTCTGCCGAATGCAAGTGATGGTGACTAACTCCCTTGCTATAGCAAGCTCTGAATAAATAGCCTGTATTTGTTCCCATTTTGGTGGTCTTAGTTTATTTCTACAAGGAAAAAAAAGTAAAACTCTCTTGAAATTGTATAAAATAACCCCAAAAGGCTTAAAATCTCAGAAAACTTCTACAACTACTCTGTAGAAGAACTGAGGTATTAAGTTAATATCAAGTAAATGATCTTGTTTCACAGTAATATGTTAAGACTAAGGTCACATTATGTGTTTTTATCAGGGCTTTGTAAAAGGAGGGCCCTGAGCATTCAAAAGTAGAGAGAAATTTCTCTCTAAAGTGTATGGAAAGAAAAAAAACAAAGTCTGAGAAGAGAAGGGAGTGGGTTGCAGTGTATATATGTAAGATATAAACCACTGTGGACCCCACAGCACTAGCTATAGACTGAAGAATTTCTTGACGTTTGTACACAAAGAAAGCTATGTTGGGTTCATCCACAGGTGGTGTGCAACTCAAACTTGTTCCATATGGCTATCTCTGAGATTAAACTCTTGTTTCCAGTAAATAGATGTCTATATCTTCACCTGAGACACCAACGTCAAAATTTTGCTTCTTATATCTTATTTATTTATACTTTTTTTTAGGTAAAAAAGTTATGCTGAAAAAAAAGGAGACAATGTATGATAAAGGATATGTAATTTTCAAGAGCCATTATGACCAAATGTTAACACTGCAGTCACTAAGTGAGGTAACTTTGCAACTCATCTAAGGTTACATAGCTAGTAAGTGACAGATCCTGGATCTGAATGACACTTTGTCTGAGCTGTTAACCATACTGCAGAATGTCTCCTCTACTGCTCAGTAGGAGACATTCATTAGTTTTCCTTTTGCTTGGCAAATACCCTTGTGACCTTAGGCAAATTATTTCATTATCTTAAATTTATGTTTTGAAAATTATAAATATGAAGATTGGACTTGCATAGCTTATCCTAGGTCAGCAAACTTTTTCTATAAAAAACTAGATGGTACATATTTTAGGCTTTTCAGGTTATGTGATCTCTTTAACAACTAAAGCAGCCACAGATAATAGTAAACAAATGGGCCTGACTGTGTGCCAATAAAACTTTACTTAAAAAAACAGGTGGCAGGCTCATTTTGCCTGCTGGCTGTAGTTGCCTACCCTTGGTTTACTTCTCTGTAAGAAAGCCTCTCCCTTCTTTGATAAACAGGGGGAAGGGGACGGAAATTAGCATTGACTGAGTTTGTACTATGAACTAGGCATTATACTCAGGGATTTTACAATTAAAACATTTAACCCTCACAATTTAATCCCTACATAACATGAGACGATGGAGTTTCAGAAAGCTGAAACAGGGTGTCCACAGTCACATGGCCGGTGGAAAGCAGAGCCTTCTAGCAGTGCAGCTTCCCTTATCTGCTGTCCATATGCTTGCCTTCCCCAGCACTTCTGGCCATGCTTGCATCTGACTAATAATAATGTTGACAAAGAAATAATAATAGCAGCTAACTTATGTGGTGAAAGTACTTGAGACACACAGGGCTTTTTGGACCCACCTCCACTTCACAACCCGCCCCCTCCAGAAAATCCTCCCTGCCTCTGGCTTTCTAATAATGGTCTCAGGGTCTGCAGTGGGGATCTTAATTACCCAGACCTTATCTCCTAACCTCTCCAAGCCATTTGTACCAGAGAAATGATGTAGGCCGGAAAAATTGTCTCACATATCCACAAGTTCAGAGGTAGGGGAGACTTCAGAGGTATTTGCTCTACGCAGGCGCATTCTCTCTCCCTTTTATGCCATATGCAGGATCTGCATCATCCCAAGGCTGTCGCCCTCTTACCTTAGGCGCAGGGAGGCTTTCAGAGGCAATCTTCCTCCTCACACGCAAAAGGAGAGAGCAAGAAAGGGAGAGCGCGTCCCAGTCGAGAAATAAAAGAACCTCAGTTGGGTGTGATTGGGTTAAGTTAGGTCATGTGGTCACCCTTCACTAATGAAAGTCACCTGGGGAAATACACTGATTGACTTAAATTTAGATTACTGAAAATATAAAGCACCTGGAATGGAATTACTATTTACATGTATATGTTATTTAGTCTCCATGAGAATATATATATTCTTGTATCTCCACAAAATCTCATGAAGCATATCTTCCCCATTCCACAGAAGGGGAATACCAAGTCACAAAATGAAACTGGCACGTCTAGGACAAGAACCCCCATTTCCTAACTCTTAATTCCCTAACCAGGACTTTATTTCCTGGTCAACATTTGTTTAATTAGCACAGGAGAACATTTTTCTTTCTCTGAACCTCTCTAAATATAGCTGCCAAGTCTATTCCGACCAACAGAAGTAGCTGAGACTGGATTAATGGTTTTGGAGGGAATATCAAATTCAATGCAGCAAAATCCTGTTAAAGCAATAAGAATTGGTGTCCAGGAAATATCAGAAACTCTTGTGCTTTGTCAACAACGTGGCTAGCGGGCCCAAGGCCACCTGGATTCCTCTTTAAGGAGTTCCCCATGTGAAAAATGGCTTCTCAGAACATCTGACCCTTAGACGGCCCAAAGTTCTGGGCAGGAAGAAGCCACTGTCTTTGGCTGACAGTTTCCAAAATATAAATACAGAGGCTCAAGGGTAAGAAATCTTTTTTTTTTTTTTTTTTTTTTTAAGCTATATATTGAAAGAAAGAGAATTTAGGACTCTTCCCAGGTGACACTATCGGTACTCTTCAGCTTTTTCCTTTTGCAGCCCAGCCTGGTTGGAGACAGTTTTCTGCTTGGACGTGAGGAGAGTTTCTGAAGGAGAACAAGCATGCTTGTCTCCCAGTTTCTCATTTGTGGCCTGGGCCTCTTATGGCTCTGGCCTGTAAGCAGCAGAAACTGGCTCAGGCTGATAAAGCGGAGATTATTAGAAAGCACTGGGTAGCTCACAGAATTGTTGGGAAGCTGCAGAACAGGCATCAGGTGAAGCTTTCAGTGGAACAGGCTGGTGAGGAAACTGCTGTCTGAGTCCCCAGCATTGCTGGTTCTGACAGGGTCTGACGTTGCAACCTCAGACCTGGGGTTGGGGGCAGGAGGAGAGGAGAGAAGAGAGGAGAGGAGAGGAGAAGAGGGGAGAGACATGTCCTAACATTCAGTTCTGTGCCTTAGATGCAAATGAGCCTGGGAAAGCAAGTAGCTAGCATTTCTGCCCCTTTAAGGAAAAGCAATTTTATCCACCAAGATCCATACAGGGTAGCCAACATCAATGACTAATGTCCATGACAGTTGCCTGTCCCAAAGCCTTGGCCTTCACCATATCTTGGTTTTAAAGGAATCCTCCCGCAGCAAGCCCTCTGGAAGACACTGAGCTGTGAGCCTTTCCCTCTTATCTTCTAACCCTCAGAGCCGTTCTCTCCCACAGTGGGGTTAATGGGTCATCCACAGAATCCTAGCATCTCTGTTGTAGAATCACCTGAATGGTCATCTAGGACGACGTTTTCAGACATGCTCTAGGGAGCCACAGAGCTTCCTCAGAAACCCCACAGGAGTAGAGTTCCTTCCTCCCTTCCCCGCCCTCGCCCTCCACACACAGCCTGTTCACTTTGGAGCAGGTCAGCCTTGAACTATTTTGCATATTGAACTTTTGTTCTTTTGAAGGACAATTCATCCACTCACTTATTCACTGGAGAAACAATTGTTCAACTCCTACTGGGTTGTGAGGACCCTTTACCCATCACTTCCCTTGACTGTCAGTCTTGAGTTAGCCAGTGTATGTGACTAGCAAGTGTCCCTTTCTCCCCTCAGTGTGGCGTCTCTGTGCAATCCATGCCTAATCCCAGGCCACATCAGCCTGAGGGTTAAAAGTAGGGTCTTGTTAACAGTAACAGACATTATTATTATTATTTTTTGGCTTTACTCCCAATCTGCTATTGCACATTTTCTCTAGTTTGCTGACCTCGTTTCTCTTAGAGACATTCTCTGCTGTAAGCCTTGTCTTCCTACTAAGACACAAGATAGAAGTGGTGGGAAGAACCATTTGCTGCAAAGATTATGGAGCTTTGATAGAACATATATCCAAAAGTGCTTTGAGCAGAGGAACCTACTCCTCAAGGGTCAGAGGTTGTTACTAAGTTGGGCTGCTTGCCAGTCAGCTGGGTACCTGTGAGAAATTTAAGATGCCAGGGAGAAGATACTCACCTAGAATAATTTATGCTATTGTTAAGAAAGCACTTTGCATTCAAGTCTCAGTCAAATCTTAGTCTTCCCCATGGGGAAAAGCCACAGCCTTTTGGTAACTTTATTTGGTGCTAGAATCATTATGGCAGCTACTAGAGCTAGACTGTGGCCCTTTGCTTCTTTCAGCTAACATTTAATAAGTACCTTTTAATATTTCATTCATCCATCCATTCATTCATTCATCTATTCACCCATTCATTCATTCACTGACACATTCAACAAATACTTATTGAGTTCCCATTATTTGCTAAGGATTAGAAATAAACAAACAGTCCAGAATCCTTGCCTTTTTGGAGTTTATGTCCTAGTGGTGGTGACACACAAGTGAAAATAGAGATTAAAATGTAGAAATGTATGGCGTGTCAGATGGTGATAAGTGCTAAGGAGAAAATTAAAAGCAGGGAAGAGAGCTAGGGAGTGTTGGGAGTGGGACTACAGTTGTAGCTAACATGGCCCAGATAGGAAAAAACATCACTCACTCTGTGAGATGGCAGCAACTCTGTGAGCTAGGTGTTAGCTCCATTTGATAGATGAAGCACCTTGACATGGAGAGGTGAAGGGACTTGGTTGAGGTCACACTGGGAGTTAGTGGCTCAGTAGGTATTTAGACCCGTATATGTATGACCTTGAATAGCTAGGCTCTTTCTATAATGCTACACTTCACACATATTTCCATCTGCAAAACATGGGACTGGCCGAAGCCAAGACACGTAGGGTCCTGCCTTTCTGGCTTTAACATGCCTCGTTCCAGTGGCCTTTTCCGAGGGCTGCAGAAGAATCTTAACAGCTACCAGCAATATCAGAGATGACTGACATATTACCTCCATTCCTGCTCACTTCGGAATAATTGTTTCTGGCTACGGGAAAGTGGAAATGGAAGAGACTCCCTGTTGCTGCATGATGCTGCTAAAGTTTGCCAATGTTTTGAGACATCAGTGTTATTTATGGTACTACATTATTTAGATTTTTGAACAATATTCATGAAGATCCTAGAAAAATAATGTTGAAGAAGTCTAAATACATGAGATGCGAGGGAGAATTCAGGCTGTGGGTGCAGTGTGGGAGTTCTTGGGGCCAGTGGATCCTGTGGGGTGTGATCTAAGAGACATACTGCTGGCTTGAAGTGCCTTGAAGACAGAGCCTCCAGAATCTAAGCTGGGTCTGGTAGCAAAATTCCAGCCATGACGGCAGGACTTGCCTTTCATTCTCTTGTATCTGCAAGGCAGGCACAGTGCCTGGCGCTTACTTAGTGTTTGAATAAATATTAGATAAATGGATGAGCATATGATGACAAGGAGGCCTGAAATACTAGCATGCAAGGGATGGAGGGTGGAATTGGGAATACACACTGCTTTTTCCAAATTCTCTCATCTGCTTCCAAACTTTACTCTTGCTTGGTAGGATTATCTCCTAAACAAATTACTTACAAGTCCTTCTCTCAGTTCTACTTTGCAAAGGAACATATCTAAGATAAGGCACTATATAATCTCTCTCTTTCTCCCCTCCTCTTACCTTGGTCTGTCTGTCTGTCTGTCTATCTGCCTACCTACCTACCTAATTGGGCTCTGTGTGTGTGTGTGTGTGTGTGTGTGTGTGTGTGTGTGAAATTGCATCAAAATAGTACATCTTGTCATCTTTTCAAGCAATTTCTGTTAGAAAAATTACACTGGTATTGGAGAAGGAATAGACCTTTCTTTCATGCCTGATGTTTAAGCAGCCTTAATTGTCTAGTACTTTCCACAATGCTCTGCTGATTCCTGAGTTGTCATATGCTATGTAAGCCCCATTAAAGGCTGTACAAACGCCTTTTGTGCTTTCTCACAGCTAAGTGATTATGCCTTGATTGATGGAAAAGTAAGCACACCTTGATTGCTTATGTAATTTTGAATTAATTGCATTACTTCTAGATTTGTATGTTATTTAGGAAGGTGCTTATGGGCTGATTCTAATTAACGTATAACAACTTTATGATATACATAGAAGTTTTAGATACTTAAGATATTGCAGCTTCCAAGGTTCAAATCATTCATTCGTTCACTTATTCATTCATTTGACAAATATTTATGGAAGTTTTAATATGCGGAAGGGGCTTTGGGAGTTGGTGTGTAATGTAGAGAATGCATAACACTTGGTGCTACATCCTAAAGTGGGAGTGAAAGGCGTACAAATTACCACGACGTGAAATGGCAATAGAGTGGCTCTGGTTTTCTGTTGTCATCTTCATGTGCACCAGTCCAACAGAGAAAATAACTACTTTGAGGGAAATTAGTAACACAGGTGATGGCAAAGAGGAGAAGCTGATGAAGGCTGGTAGTGCCACAGCAGGAAGTCACTACCTCCCACAGTCTAGAGGGACCAAAGGAAAAGAGTGTTTTTGGAGCCCCAGGGCAGAGGTCACCAGGGAAAGTGGGACCATGGCAGGCCTGCCAGATGGGAGCTGGAGCTGTGGGAATAGTGTGGCTCTGGAGCACAGAGATGGGATGAGGGATGCTTTGAGTTTCCCGCTCCTCCTGCCCTCTAGTCTCGGCAGTACCTCTCCTGGGAGTGGCCGCCTGCAGAGGTGAGCCCCCTGTGGTACAGAGCAGGGGGAGGGGGAGGAATGGAGTTGAAGGCAAACTGGCCTGAGACTTGTACAGAACTCTAGGATTCATCACTGCCTCGTACACATTACGCCTAACTGTGGGAAAAGTGTGTACATCACACAGAAATGACATATAACATCCACTGTCGCCCGAGGGAACTCTCAGTCTGTGTGCATCTGTGTGTGTATCTGGTGTACACACTTGGGCAGGGGGTGGGAGTGAGATGGAGTAGATCGCTTGCCTAGAAGAAAAGGGAAAGACAGATTTCTCCCAAGCAGTAGATCAAATGGGCTGCATAGTTACTACGAGCTGTTGGCCATCAAGGTATGATATTTGGAAAAGGAGAATAAAGGGTTAAAACTCATTCACGATTGAGCCAAAATGAGGATGCAGTGATTTAGAGGGTGTAAAAATGTAGCCTCACCAGTAGGGAAGTACTTAGCAGTTGCTTAATCCATTAACTAATAATTAATTCAACAAACATCTATTAAAAACTATGAACTGTGGACCAGGTGCAGGATCAGGTGCTGGTAATAATATGATGAGCAAAAATAGACTTGATTCCAGCTCCATGGATTTTATATAGCCTAGTGGGTGAGAAAGATATTTATTTTTCAAGTAATCACCAACGTGAATAAGTACAAACTGTGATAAGTGCAATGAAGGAAGAGTGCAGGGAACTAAAATGGTATATTGTAGGGAGATACTCATCTAGCCTGGGGGTTGGGGAAGACATCTCAGAGGAACAGCAAGTCATCTGTGATTTTTAAGTATCTTAGGAGTAAGACTAGAAACTTGGAAGAGGAGGGAGTGAGGAAGTGTTTCAGGGACAGAGAAGAGCCATGCAAAGGCCCTGAGGTGGGAGCAAACATTCCATTGGGGCAGGCTGTGGTGGGAAGTAGAATCTTTCAGTGGAGTTTTTCAAACAGTTTAATCAAGCATAGTTGAAGGGACTCATATCACACCTTTCAGAAACCTTCCAACCCTAAAATGATATAATTTATAGCATTTAATGACTTGCTGACATTGGGTTTAATCCAAGGAGGGATGCTTTGAGAGATAAAAGAACAGCGTGAGACAAGGTGCTTTGGGAGTAAAACAACACGCCAACAAGTTGAGTAACCACATATGACAGCATATGATTAAATACTACAATGAGGGGTCCACGTGACCTCGAAGCTTGGAGGTCAGGGAAAATGCGGAGTAAGATGAGGCTTCCCGGTGTCTCGTCTCCCGATCAGATAGCTGGAGTTCTCTGCTCTGTGGAGGGGGTCTGACTGCGGAGAGTTCTTGGCAGCCAGTGGGTAATCCATACGTCAGCTGTCAGCTGTGCAACTGCCAGGAAGGAGCAAGGACATGGGGGTCCCACTGCTGCTTTGTGCTAGGTGCGTCCCATGTACTTTCTCAGTCTTCAAACCAGCTGTATACAATAGTAGTACTATTCCCATCTTACAAGGAAACTAAGATTTAGTGACTGGGATAATATGCCCATGGTCACACAATTAGACAGCGGTTAGAACCCAGTTCTCTCCTCCTCTAAACTCAAGGCTCCTACCACAGCCCTAGGATTTTTTTTAAATTGTAGTTTGTGAATGTGTTTGTGTTTGTATGTGTTCTTGCTTCATCTCCTATACTACAGTGCGTTTCTAATGAAGGAAGGAGATCAAAGAGCAGGACAAGGAAGTAATTTCTTTTTAAACCTGCTATATACCAAGCAATATTTTTGCTAATTACATACACTATTTCACTTAACATTCACCACAAAATTCATGCTATATATCATTCTCTCCATTTTACAGATGAGGAAACTGTATTCAGTATCGGATCTAAGATCTTTCATCTACCAGGGGAATAGAGCTGGGATTAGAGCCTAGGGACACTTGAGTCCAAATTCCAAGTTCTTTTTAGTTGGTCACATTAGTTTCTTGGACCCTAAAAGTCAGTGTTGTATCCTGCACAGTGCTGTGGGCCTCCTAATGTTCAGTAAATATTTGTTCATTTATTACTCATTTAAAAATATTGTTTGTGCATCTGTTTTGTGCTGGACACTGTAGTAAGCACAGAGAGTGGAAAAGAATTGTTTTTATTCCTTTTTTTACTTATAGTTAGTACCAAACTGTGTGACACTTAATTGTACTCATATTGTTTCTTGGATTTTACTCCAAGGATATTAGAACTTAAAGGAATCTTAAAGATCATCTAGTCAATGTTTTCACACTAAAAAAAATTATTATAATCAAGATGCAAACATTTCAAATAAAATACTAGCTAGCAGAATCCAGCAGCATATTAAAGAATACTACATCATGGGCAAGGAGAGTTATTCCAGGAATATAAGCATGAATCAATATGAAAATATGTATTAATACAATTCTTTATATTAATAGATCTAATGACAAAATCTCTATGAACATTCTCTAGAAGCAACTAATGCAACATCACATTTATCTTATGTATGTAATAATGACATATAACATTACACGTATAAATGCAATCACACACACATACAGTCATGCACTGCACAACAATATTTTGGTCAATGATATACCACATATATGACAGTCTACATATATGATGGTGGTTCCATAAGATTATAATACCATATTTTTACTGTACCCTTTCTATGTGTAGATATATTTAGCTGCACAAATACTTACCATTGTCTTATAATTGCCTATGGTATTCAGTACAGTAATATGCTGTACAAGTGTGTAGCCTAGAAACAATAGGCTATACTATATAATCTAGGTGTGTAGTAGGCTATACCATCTAATTTGTGTAAGTATACTCTATGATGTTCTTACAGTGAGGAAGTCGCCTAATGGCACATTTCTCAGAATGTATCCCTGTTGTTAAGTGACATATACATGATTGTATGTGCACATGTCCATGTGTGTTTAACACATGCACACATTCATGAAATTGCACAAAAGAAGACCTGAACAAATAGAAAGCATATACCAAGTTCTTAGAGAGGAAGACTCAACCTAATAAAACTGTAATTTTTCCTTAAATTAATTTGTAATTTGAATATAATTCTAATGAAAACACCAAAATCCTTTTAAACAAGTTTTATGGAAGAAGAAGCAAATAAGAATAGCCAGAAAACACAGAAAAGGAAGAGCAAAAGGGAGTACCTGTTCTAGGAAATATTGAAATATATCATAAAATTTTAATAAAACAATGAGATATTGGTTGATAAAAATCAATGGAATAGAATAAAAAAATCTAAATATATATGGAACTCAAATATACATAGAAATTGGTATGTAACAAAATTGGAGGCTGAAATCAGTGTGTGTGTGTGTGTGTGTGGAGAAGGGGTGAGGGAATAGACTATTACTATTACTATTATATTAATAGTATAGTATATTGCTATACTATACTATTACTATTTATAGTACTATTACTAATATAGTACTATTACTATTATGTAATAGTAATAGCTGGGTATCCATTTGGGAAAAAAATTGGATTCACATTCACACTGTACACCAAGAAGAATTCCAAATGTATCAAATATTTAAAAGTGAAAAATGAAATCATAAAAGTTGTAGAAGAAAACATGTGAGAATTATTTTATTAGCTAGGAAAGAGTAAAGTCATTTCAATATTATACAAAATGCAATAGCCAGAAGAGAAAAAATTTTATAAATCTTGCTTTATGTATTTAAATTATCTGCATGCAAAAAGTGCTATAGGCAGAGTCAAAAGACAAATGACCTTAGGCAATATATCTGCAGTTTATCACAAAGGCTTATATCCCTAATATATAAATAGCTTCTACAAGTCAACATGGAAAAGATCATCAACCCACTAGAAAAATGGGCAAAGGATATACATAGACGGGCCAGAGAAAATGAAAATTCAAAACTATATGCTTTTATAAAAAGGAGAAGGCACATGACTTTTTGCATAACTAGGGAAATTAAAATTAAAATTATACTCATACACTATTTTCACCTATCAAACTGGCAAAAAATTCAAACATTTGATGAAACCTCATGTTGCCAAGACTGTGTGGAAACATTTTTATAGGATGCTGGTGGGTGGTAAATTAATACAATTTAAACAGTATCAAACAAAATTAAAAATGCATCTATTCTTTAATCCTGCAATTCCACTTCTAGGAAATTATACTATCAATATATTTGCCTGTGTGAAAAATGACATATGCAACATTATTCTTCACAGCAAAGGATTAGCAATTACCTAAATATTCATCAGCAAAGGACTGGTTAAGTGGAATTATGCAGTCGAGCTTTTTTTAGGAACTGATATAGGAAGACCTCCAAGTTGCATTTTTAAGTGAAAAATCAAGATGTAGAACAGTGTATATGGAATGGAAGGAAAATGGAACAAAAGAGTAAATACTCATATTTGTTTCTATGTTCATTAAAAATATCTCTGAAAGGGCAGCCATGGAATTAATTATAGTGGCAACTTTTTTTTTTTTTTTTTTGGTTATTGTTTCGTTTTGTTTTTTCCTTTGGAAAGAAGTGTACTGGGTGGTGGGGGGACTTGAATAGAAGAAAGATTTTTCAGTTGATGCATTTTTCTACTTTTTGAATTTTGAACCGTGTATAATATATAAATTATTTAAAAAACTGAATATCTAAAAAAATATGAATGAACAAACCCCAAATTTTCAAGTTCTCTTTCTTTTTGTTTTTTTTTTTTTTCTTCAAGTTCTCTTCCTGAATGAAATCTGGGGGATGGGCCCAGAGGTTTATCCAGTTAACCCTTTCCATTTCTCAGTGGCCTCTACAGCACCACTGTGGAGTCCTTAGTACCACAATGACAGTTTGAAAGCTGACTCTTAATATCAAAGAGCTCGTACACATAGTGCATCTATAAAGGCCTGGCATATATGATAATTATGTTGGCACATGTTAGCTATTATTTTTATTTTTCTACTCTTTAAGTGGGTGAACTGAGTCACACAGATAGCCAGAAACAGTCAATGAAATTTTAAGAACCTTTTTTTATGGTTCTTGTATGGTGCTTATGGTGCTTATTAATGTCTTGAGACACAGCAGATAGTCAACAAGCACATGGTGACTGATGATCTCAGTGGTATTGCCAGTGACTGATAAAGGTAATATTGTTAGTGAAGACCTGCAAGGATGAGGGCAATAAATATCAAAATATGGTAACTTGTCCTGCTTTGGGCCTGAGGGTCTCTACCTCCTGAGGAAGAGCGTTCAGCTGGCCAATTTAATTTCAAATTACAGTCTATGGAGGCAACATGGCACGGTGGAAAGCACATGGAAGTTGAAGTCAAAAGACCTAGTTTAGATTCTTAATTCAACCACAGAGTAGCCTCGTAGCCCTGGAACAGGTCTTTTCACTGGTATCAATCAATCCTCCACTTCATCCCTTATATCTGTGCTCCTCTCCTTGTAGACTGTTAGAAAGCTCCAAAGACCTAACTGGATTTGAAAGCATTTCAGAAGCATAAAGTACATAGACATGCGCAGCACAGAACACATGACAATCTCATGATAATGCCAGGCTTGTTGGCAGAGGATTTGCGGCTGGTGAGGACAGTGTTAAATTCACAGAGCAACCCAAGGAGAGACTCGCTTGCCATAAGGGGAGACCCAGGACTGACGGTAGGCACTTAACAGCATGTTCCAATTACAGCATTTAAATCTAATTGCATACTCTGTTAATCTCTGTCAGTGTGGCATCATTTAATATCATCGCGGCAGCCTCTAATATCATGAGCAACGTGAGCCGAGCTAAGACTATTGAAAAAGTTCAGTCCCAGGTCTTCATATCCCCTTTAATTCTCTCTGTCAATTATGCTGCAGCCAAGAGTTCAAATAAAGGTCTTGGGATCCGGGGTTGGAGCTACCTTTTTGAAGCGAAGCCTCCTATAAATATACAGATTATATCAGGAGCCTCCAGTTCCTTGTCCTGGTTATTTTTGACGGGTTAGTTGCAGTGACTAGTCCCTGGAGTATAACTTACTAAAGGCTTATTTTAAACAAATATTGCAAATGCAATCTGTTCCATAGTTTCTAGTTCTGGAAATAATGTGATATCACTTGCACGTGTATTTCCCTCCTCCACCTCCCCTGCAATCCCCCTGGCTCAGATAAGGTTGGTGGTGGAAAAAACAGACACCTCCTTAGCCCAGTTCTTTGCACATAGTAAGCTTTTTATCTTTGTTTGTTCTTATTATAAATGACAGTCAATTAGTGTGAAAGATCTGGTCACAGACTTAGATTTTAAAATGTAACTTTTAAATCATACAAAGACAAATTGAGGAATGCCACCAACTCTATTTAAATCCTGTATAGGATTCCATGAATTATTGGCTCATTTACTGTTCATGGTAGCCCTATGTTTAGATACCATTATTACCCCCATTTTACAGTTGAGGAGATTGAAGCACAAAAAAAATCAAGGATTTTGGCCATGGTCTCATAGCTGGCAAGTAGGGAGCAGGAATTTAAACCCAGATAATGGGAATCCGTGGGTGTGTTCTTAAGACAGACTCCATGCCCTCAAGGACTTTTCTTCCAATCTTGCTGGGGAGATGAGCCTTATCAAAAGGAATAATTGATTAGCCAACCCAGCTCTGTATGATTAAATGCCCAAGAGAGTGGTAACAACACACGGTGTTACAGAAGTCCAGAACAGTCAAAGTTTACTGAGAGGTGAAATTGGAGAGAAGAGATGGGACCTGAACCAAATGTGGAAGGATGGGCAGGATTTAGAATACAACAGAGAAAGAGAGAGGGCAAGTCAGGGGAGGGGATTTTATAGACAAGGAGACCCGGCATGCTTCCTTGGAAGGCTGTGAGGCAAGGTGTGTTAGGGAACAGGCTGACCTGTTCTGACAAAGAGACCCTGAATCACATGATGTAAATAAGATAGAAATGTGTTTCTCTTTAAGAAGTTGTTTAGAGATACCGGTCCTAGGCTCCTCAGTTTCACCTGCCATCCTCAGACGAGGGTTGGGTTCCAGGCTTGAGTTCTTCATACCTGGGGAACATAATGGGACAAGGTAGTGGTGAAGCCTCTGATACTTTCTTCCTGTGGGATCTTGGGCAGGATATTTACTCTCTCTGCTGAAGTTTTCTCATCTGAAAAATAGTTGTAATAATACGGTTAATGGTACAATTGAAAAAGTATTTAGAATGGTGCTTGGCACAAAGTGATTATTACTATTATGTGTGTTATTATCATTTGCATAGTGGTGGCTCTCAGTTTTTGCCCATCAGTTCTCCTTGGGATGGGTTGTCCCCCTTGCAGGAGATGTCTGAAGTGAGGTTACTCACTTGAAATAAAGGAGGTTTGTAATCTCCTCCACCTGGAATTATCACAGGGATAGAGAGACTCAGATGGAGACTAGGGGATACAGAAGCAGAAAGATAAGCCCACAAGGTAAAGAGCTTAGGGCAGGACTGAGTGTCTTCAGGGGAAAGGTTTGGGGTAAGGTATGGGACATCCTGCCACCCATGATAGAGGGGAAGGCTTCCCTGCTCTGCCCTTCCTTTCATCACTCCTGAAGAAGACATGAACTCAGATTTTGGTCAAGGACATGCCATGGGCCATGGAACTAGGCAGAGATGCTTTAGCATCCTGGGCAGTCTTTGTTTTGGTGACCCTATTGAAGATCATTTCAAATGTATTAAAATGCAACCACATCTCTATTTCATGTAATTATGAATAACCATATGAGTTGAATTGCAGTATTATAGTTGACAAAATGTTACATTTGTGTAGATATTTAATTCAACATTCATTCATTTTGGTTTTCAGTTTTTATTTCTTTTTTTTAGAGCCTATAAATATATATATTTATGCATACAAGTCTCAGGCCCTGAGCTTATAGTGCCAAAGAGATTAAGTGGTCTTGGCAATGGTGGTTTGGAGCAGATGATTTGGTCAAAACAAAAATATTGGTTGAAATGATGATTTTGCTTTTCACTGATTTCTTTTTGGTAATTTCACCCAGAACCTTTGTGGTTACAATTTCTTATAAAGGGGAGGGCAAAAAGAGGTTACAAGCTCTTGATTTTCTACTTCTTTTGGCATTGTTTCTTTACTCTTGTATGGTGAGGTAAGATTGTCTCAGGTTTCCTCTTAATGAGGAGGTGGGACCTGACCTCTGAAGTCATTGTAGGTTCAGAACAGGGCTCAGTCAGAGAAATCTGGAAGTGGCTGATTAGGTCTGATGCAAGTGAGGAGTGTAGATTCTGGAAATATCACATATGTCTTAATCTGGACGGTTGGGAGAGGAAGAGTTGCTCTAATAATGGTGCAAATGAACTTCAGCAGGGGTTTTTGAGGGTCATGGTGGGGGCAGAGTTGGAAGCTGTTGGACCAGGGATCCCAGCTGGAAATCTAACAAACTCCAGGGCCTCTCATTGATATGACTGGTAGTAGGTTTTGCAAAAGTATCTTTCTTTGTTCAAAGGGGACCCAGAACCTTCTGGGAGGTTGGTATGAGCTACTTAATTGCATTGTGGAAGCCAAGACCTTTCCTGGGGCAGGGTTGGGAGGCTCTCCATGAGCTGACCACTTATCTTACCTTAAGTAGGCAAGGGCAAGCCCTATAGGAGATTGGTAAATGCCTTATCATTTTAATCTTCCTACTGTTTGCTATTTTGGTGACCCCTTGTCTGCCTCTTGGCAGTGATGAGCAATAAAAACCCTTCTAATAAAAAGGTCTAATGAGCTTGCCTTCCAGGCAGCAACATGTAGTTAAAACAATCCTTACTAATATAACCCAAGTAAGAAGTACTTATGGAAAAGTGGATGTGGATCCACAGATGGGGGTAGATTTGGGGTGGCAGGTTTAAGATGGTGGAAGAGAGTAGTGGTGAAGAATCCAGGATTCTTTAAACCAACTTGTAGTTGAATTTTATTTTGGACCTTATTAGCTGTGTGATGTTGAGCAAGTGATTTAACCTTTATGAAAATCAATATCCCCATTTGCAATAGGGTCTCATTATTGTTGTGATATAAGCCCTAAAAAATGCTTGTCATAGTGCTTATCACACACAGAAATATAATATGAAGAAGTGAAGTAGTGTGGAGGCAGCTCACAGCTGGAAACAAAAGCTACTGTTGCTTCACCCACTAAAGTCAAAGAAGCACCTCCTATAATGCTCAGCACCGGACACCACCGACCCCCATCGTCTAAGCAAATAATGCCATGGGGGCGTGTATGGGTAAGGAAGTTACTTTGGAGAAAGAGTTTAATGGAGAATGTTGAAGTTAGTCTCCTTTCCCCTCTCTAATTGAGTTCTTCAGGTTCCTGCAAGAAAGGAAAACTTGTAGCTCATTTTCTAGATGGATGTTTGCTAGGTTTAAGATAAAGCCCTAGGATCCTGGAGTTTGGAGAGAGAAGTGGTGCAGAACATTGGAAAGGGGCAAAGACCATCCCACCTCTTATCATGGGTTCTGGAGGAACAGTGGAAAGTTCCACCTGCTTCCATTGGCAAAGGGATTTTACAATTTGTCAGAGTCTACTGTGGATATCAAAGAATATGGGCTGGAGTTAGACTGAAGATGTTCCCAAGTGCCTGAGGCATCACCTGCATGGGGCCATGCCCACGCTGGTTAAAGCAATTGGTGCCTACCTACACTGGGTGAATATACAGACCATGAGGTGATAGGCAGTGAGAGAGAAATGACAAAGGTCACCAGAACTCATTAATGTGCCCTTCACAGGCTCCTGGGAAACAGATTTCTCCCTTATCCACCCAAACACCATGCTAATATAAGACATGGAGGAGAAAGAAAAGCACAAGAACATGACAATGAATGGTCAAAGGGGAGTAGGCTACTCTCCTCTCCTCTCTTCACAGCCCTGGCAGTGAGTTTATGGAGGATACAGGGGTGGAAGATGATAACCCCTGCATGGGATGGAATGTTTACCTGAAATGAATTTGAGGCTATAATATTAATAACTGGATCGGTCCATAAATTGCTGGACCAGGTTGAGTTTATTAGAAGGACTAAGATATTGTCAAGTGGTTATTTGGCAACTTTAAGGTATCATCAAACCATTCCCTCAACTCCACCCCTCTACTATCATGTGATGGTGGTGGTGGTTCTTGAAAAAGAAATTGCCATCATTAGAAAAAATAAAAACAGCCTCACTCCATATTTTCTTGAGCAGATACTTCTTAATTAAGGTATTTAGTAAGTACTAATTAAATTTTAGCTATATTTTATGATTATTATTATTTGTCCTTTCTATATTTACTGAGCACCTAGTATTTGTTAGGAACTTTGTTATATGCTACGAAGAGAAAGAGATACAGAATTTCTGCCTTTAATAGACACCTAACAAGTACGTATAACCAGCATAGAAACAAAAAAATTATAAATGAATGGGAAAATAGCATGGTAGAGGTAAGTAGGGGATGCTATAGGTACACATGCTGAAAGTGAGGAACTAAGCCCATGGGGTGTGTGTGCACAGTGGTATAAATATCTAATAATGGTTCTCTGGAAAGAAAAGCCTTGATTTGTAGCATTTGCCAATTTCTGTGGTGTAAATACTCCTACCATAGCTATCAACAGGATGTTACAAAATAAGGAGTTTAGGAGAAATGTACACAATCAGCTCTAGTGAGCTCCTTCCAGCCACCTCCAGCACATGTGTGTGTATGTGCATGTGTGTATGCATGTATATGTGTAAGCATGTCAGAGAAGATTTTCTAAGAGAAGGAACCCCTGACATGAGTCTGAAAGGATGAGCAAGAAATAACCAGGCCAAGAAAGGTAGGAAGGACATCCCAGGCAGGAAAACAGCCTGAGAAAAGGAAGGAGGCCTAAAACAGCAGGATTTATGAGGACAGGAGGAGAGCAGCATTCAGTACACGAGATGGTGGTTGCCCATGATCAACATGTGTTGAATTATGGTTTTTTCTTTTCGTTATAACTGACATATATGTTAAATTATTGTCACACTTAAATCTATTCATTGTATTGATTCATTATTCATTTGTCAAACACAATAAACATTTATGAGAGCCTACTTCGTGTTTATTAGGAACTAAAGATTTAAAGATGAGTAGAACATGGTCTCTGTCCTGAAAACACTTGCAGTTGAGAGCAGAACGTTGACAGACAGACAGACAGATGACACACACACACACACACACACACACACAGAGCATGGTAAATGTACTAGTTAAAATATGCGTATGTTAATGTTACTAGTGGTTGTGGTAGGCTAAGAGACCCCAGTGATGTCCACATCTCTGGAACCTGTGAATATGTTATCTTACTTGGCAAAGGAGACTTGCAGATGAGATTGTGTTAAGAACATTGGAAAGGGTGGGTTATCCTGGATGATATGGCTGTGCCCTTAATGTAGTCACAGGGATCCTTATAAGGATGAGACTGGAGGGGAGAAGATGCTACGCTGCTGGTTTTGAGGATGGAGGAAGGGGCCAGAATCCAAGGAATGTTGGCAGCCTCTAGAATCTGGAAGACACAAGAAAACAGATTCTATGCTAGAGCCTCCAGAAGAAACATCTTGGTTTTAGCTCAGAGAAACTAATTTTGGACTTCTGACCTCCATACTGTAAGATGACAGATTCACATTGTTTTCAGCCACCATATTTGTGGTAATCTGTTATAGCAGCCATGGGAAGCTAGCACAGGGGTATTAAAGGAAGCAATGAAACATGATTAAGAATCTTGATTTGAGAGCTACACTGCCTGTCTCATAATGATGTCCTTATCTTTTTGTAGTTCTTTAACTTGGGGCAAGTTACTGCCTCAGCTTACTCATCTGCAAAATGAGATAATGATACTGACTTTAGGGGTTTAGCATGTGGATTTTGTGAAATTATATACATATTGTACTGAATATATGGCAAGCAATCTGTAAAATGTTAGCTATGTTTTTCTTTTAGATTATTACTAAGTTTCTTCTTTCTCTCTGCTGCCTGATCTAGGTGCTCATTTCTCAGGTTGATGAGTATAATTAAATACATTGAGAATTAAACTGGTTTTGTAGTCTCACCTGGACAAACGGCTATCACTTCCACTGTAGTTTTTATGGGCAAATGTGGTCTCAGTTGGGAAAACCTAATCCTTAACAAATTTTAGAGCTACAGAACAATCTGAATTCTGAGTACTGTCTCTTCTCTCTTGAAAATAAACTGCCACATTGATCAAGCCAACAAAAGGGTTAAAAGTTTTGTATGTGTCCCATCTCCCTGCCCCTGTTCCCCACCTCCTGACCATAAAATCCCTTTTTTGTGCACCCTCTCTTTGGCCAGAGTGTTATTCTTTGCTGTGATTTGGAGTCAGCCTGTCTGTCCCCTTACGGAGCAGGAGCAGCTGAACAGCTGCGAAAACAATGGAGAAGCTGAGGATCGCTGTGATTAGTGGGGGCTGCTGGGGCAATCTGGGACCCACCAGGCCTGTTCCCATGTCAGTGCACAGCCTATGGAGTCTGGGTGTCACGTGGCCAGGCTCAGCCTGGGGTGACCCGCTCCCAGGCTGGGGCTGCTCAGCACTGACTCTGGCAGCCCCTCTCTCCAGAAACAGATTTTTTTTTTTTTCTTTTTTTCCCCCTCTTCGTTCCTCCATGTCCAGAACCGTTGCATAAACATAGTGTTGCTAGGCAGCCCTAAAGCCTCTTTTCATCCTGGATCTTAGGAAATTCGGTCCAGGCAAAATCACTGGAGGGTACTTACAGCTGGTGTTGTCCACTGAGCCAGCTCTCCTTTCTGGCCCCCAGGTTTCCCCGCCAAAAATTCCCAGCATCTGCCTTGTTCATGTGATTTCCTAGATACGGATAATATAATATTTAGGTGGGTTTAGAGATCTTCCCTCCCCTCCATTAAATGTCCCTTACTCTGGGGCCTGTGAATACAAAATGTTTAACTTAATCATAGCCTTTTGCAAGTCAAATCCCAGATTACTGGAGAACAAAGAATTTTGCTTACTGCTCCACTGAAACACCGAGTGACCTTCTAACAGTGCTCTCAATTTCACCCCACTTTTTCCTTTCAGCCACAGTACTCACCAGTCTCATTTAAAGAAAAATCCCATGTTTTAATTTCAAGCACTTTAAGTATATTTACAGTCATGTAACCATAATCACAATCTAATTTTATCTATTTAAAAAATTTTTAAACTTACTTTCAATTGATAAATAATTTGTGTATATTTATGGAGTACATTGTGATGTTTTGATCTGTGTATACATGGTAGAAAGATTCACTCAAGCTAATTAACATATCTGTCACTTCACCAACTTATCACTTTTTTGTGGCCATTTTTAAAAACTCCTTCCTGCCACAGCTCTCTCCTGGTTTTCCTTTCAACTACATAACAGTGACAGTCCTGTTAGGCCTTGTGTCCCTTCCTGCACGATGTAGTATTGCATTTATCTGTATGGCTCCAGCAATCAGCACAGAACCGGGTCCTCATTTGCTTCAGTAAGCATTTGTAGGGTCAAAAAATGACGCAGTCACTTAAATGTACTCATTCCTTGTGTTTTTTTTTTGTTTTCCTTTTTGAAACAATTTAGAAAGGTCTTGCTACCATCCTGATTTAGGTTTAATATTCTGTCTTCTGGATTAAGTTAACACTCTAATTATTCTTAGTTCCCATTTGATCAAAAAATCTACATACATGAAAAATGTTGACAATTATTAAACATAAAATTAGAATTTTACTGAAAAGGCCTCTCTCAATGAGATGAATGGATTTTTTTCCATGTAGTTTATATATCTTCGAATGAATACTATTTATTCTTAGACTGACAGAGGCTTCTACATTAATTCTATTCTAATTTTCTGTTTTTTAAAAATATTTTATATTATGGAAATTTCAAATATACACTAAGTAGAGAGATTATTATAATACAATTATCATTGGCTACTTTTTATTGTTGCCTAAAAATTGTACTGTTTAGCTGTATATGAACTATCTAGCTGATGTAAATCTTTTTTAGTCAACTTTTATTGAGTGAATGGTATAAACATCTGTCCTTACTTGACTTCTCTAATTGCTATATACAAAATGTCACTCTTACTTTTATTAGACTGTTGGACTGTTGACTATATGACTATCTGTATGACGACTATAGGCTCTACAAACAGTCTGTATGGCCTCATTCCTTCTTGGGGACCGTGGGAGATTTACGAATCTATCAGAGAATAGTTTTCTGCTGATCCTTGATGCAGCTCAAAATCTTTTTTAACATGGTGCTCCAGGCAACCATCTCAAATGAACCAGAGTGAGTATGACAGCCAAAATCAATTCTATTTTGATAAATTTGTATAAAAATCTTTTTTAAATAATGTATTTCTTTTCTGCAATATGGTACATGCTAAGAATAAAAATCAAGCAGCAGTGAAAAGTTCATAGATAAAATCTTAACCCAAACTCTTCCTCCCAGATGTTAGTGTTGTTAGGTTTTAGAGAGTATTGTTCTGTATATCTCTCTTTGAACAGAGATAAAGCTAAGTACAAATGATTTTATAAAAATGGTACCTTTTCTATGCATATCATTGTAAATAAAAATATATTTTTTTCTTGAATCTAATGGAAGGAAAAAAACAGAGGGAATTGCTGAACCTCAGATTATTTCTTTACAACAAGAGATATTTGTTCTTAAAAGATACCTCAAAGGCTAAGAACAACATTATAAAATATATGAAGAGGATGGGGATAATTGTTTTTAAATGATGTTTCAAATTGGGCAATATCTATCAATAATAGTATCGTTTCCTAAAATATTAGAATACTAGGTCATCTATGTCTTCACATCTCATGTTTTTTTTTTTTTGTAAAATTGTTTTACATTGCTGAACTTTGTGACATTCGTGTTCTATTCTGTAACCACAATTCTCACGGTTGTTTAACCTTAATTCAACATTCAAGTTTATTTAGTTCTCACTACCAGCCTTTTTACCATGGCTTTTCCATTGAGTTCTTTTATTTCAAAGCATCATTGATTTGCTGGATTTTGTTATTAGGTATTTTCTTCTAGAAAGGCTCTTAGGTATTGTGTTTTTAGTTTTAAATGTGCTTGAGAATGTTCTCCTCTTTACACTCAAAAGAAAGGTAATTAAATTGTCCTTATGATTCTATGATCTAGACAACAAAATGATACGACTATTTCTCTTCCGAGTGACTTAAGAATGGCCCCCATTCCAAGCATGTAGGTGTTTCTTGGAATCCTGCCTGAGGTCTGAAAGAGGTAAACCCTTTGCTTCTAGCAAGTCTGGGCTACACCAGGAGGCCCCCTTGGTGTTCCCCGTGTTACTCCATCCCTCTCCAATCCCCTTCTGCTCTTGGCCCAAATACCTTTTCCTTCTTTACCATGTGAATCATAATTCTGGCCTTGGTCCATCCTCTGTGAGATTTAATTTCTTTAGCACCTGCTCTGGAAAGGTTTTGTTTCTCACAAAATTTCCTCTTCCTCACTCAGAAGGAAAATGCATTCTGTCCTTGGCACCTCTTAACATTGAAGTAAATGATTACTCTAAGCCTTTCTGCAGGTTTTGCTACTTATTCCATCAAGATTTTACTCATCCTCTCCTCTCCTTTTTTAGGCATTTCCTCAGTTTAGGATTTAGAGAAGCTCTTTGTTGTATCTAAAAATGAAGTGTTTCTCAGAAACTCATTTGCCTACAGCTCTGGGATGCTCAGTGGTTCAAAGTCTCATAACTAATCGGTGACATCTAACTTGGTTTCTACCTTGGTCTCTTGCCCACTGCTAAACAACAGAGGCCACTACAATAACGCCTTTTATTAGCATGATACAAAGTCAAAATATTTTCACCATAATCTAACTAATTTGGGGTGATGACTGCTTTGTGATTATTATGGGAAAGACAGAGACAGCAGTGATATAACTTGAGTATTACTTTGGGAGAGAGGAGGGAAGGTGGGAGAAGATGACCTAAATCTGCTTAGGAGCTTCAGAGAAGACTATGCAAAGTTCTGGCATTTGAAAGGAGACTTCAAGGTCAAGTCTGAGTTCATCAGGAAGTCAAGTACAACAGAGAACACAGAATGCACAAAGGAACCGTGGCAAGGAAAAGCACGGTGGGCTGTGGGAATGAGAAGTAACTTAGCATGGCCTGGAAGGAGGAGAGTTGGGGTCTAGGGCTGAAGAGGTAGGCAGGGCTGTCTGTACCATGGAAAAGAGTTTCAATTTTATTGTACAGGTAAAGGAAAGACAGGGAATAGTGTTGAAAGGGGAATTTGATATAATCAAATTTGCATGCCGTGGCAGTCACTCTGGCAGGAGTGGGGATTGTTGTCAGAGGGTGAGCCTGCAAACTGAGAGACAAAAGGCTACTGTAAGTGTGCAGGTGAAAGATGACAGCTTTGACTCGGGCCTGATTGACAGGGAAGGCAGTGAATGTGGGGGTGAAGAAGGGGCCACCGTGAGAGAGATTTCTTAGATGATTTCAAAGACAGTGAGTCTTTAGAGGAAAGATCAACAGCTCTGGATATATCTGGTCTGTGTGCAGTGTTGGCTCTGTCCCTTACTGTCTATATGATCATGGGAGAGTCACTAAACCACCTTTTTCTCACTTTTTTTCATCAGCACATGGAGACGAAAATGCTCAACTCAAGATTGTTGTAATTAATACACGTAAAGCCCCTGGGAGAATGCCTTCCCAGTGACCCTTCAAAATGAGCTAGCTCCACCTAGCCCCACGCTTCTGGCCATATAAGGTCCTCTGTCTCTGGGAACAGTTATGTTGTCAACCCTTTGAACAGTGAAATGAAAATTCTGTATTCTGGGCTACCCTAGCATCCACCTTATACAGTATTACTAAATAGTTCAGTGAGTCAGGAGTACAAATCAATCAAACCCTGGCTGAGTAAATTTTGCATAACACATCTTATTAGTCACGGGATGAGTAGCTACTTCAAACAACCTCTGTTTGCCGTTTCTCAGGGCCAGAATCCATGTGAAGGGAAGAGTAGAGAGGAAGTATTGTCACTTCTATTAATAATATTAATACTGTCACTGTTATTACCACTATTTATTCACTAATGAATTTCATAGGTCCCTACAATTTTAAGAGACATTTTGGAAACACAGAGTTTTCAACCTATTTTTTTTTTCATTTTAAACTGCTTAATTTATTTTTGATTTTTTATTATTAAAAATGATGTCACAACATCTTGTATTTATCTTCCTATGTACCTATGTAAGACTTTTTTCTAGGATTTATACCCAGAAGTAGAATTTATAGGGTATGCAATTTAGTTTTTTAATGTTGCTGCTTTTACCAATGGAGGATCTAATATGTACTAGGCACTGTGTACCTGATATTTTAATTACAGTACATCACTGTTCTCACAACAAACTGATGAAGTAGGCATTGTTCATCTATTTTAAAGAGAAAGGTATTGAAGCTAAAACACTGTAAATAACTTAATCAAGGTTTCTTGAATTACTAGAAAATATAAACTCTGGAATAAAGGGAATGATATCAGTTAGCTTTTGCTGCTGATAAAGTGTAGTGGATTCAAATAACTACCATGTATTATTACTCATGAGTTAAGGGCCAGTTGTGTGTTTTTCCGATGGTCTGGGTTAGGCTTGGATGATATTGACTGGGCTTCTCCTGCATGTGTAGTCAGTTGGAGGCCTTGCTGAGACTGGCTGATCTTGAATGGCTTCTCTGGCTGTTGGCCAGCTAGAGACTGGAGCAGTGGGAAGGACTGGGTCCTATTAAGTAGCAGGCCAGCCTGAGCTTGTTCACATGGCAGACAGGGAGTGTTCCAAGACCAACAGCAAATGAGCACATGAGGCCCAGGCTCAGAAGTTGCTTTTGCTACATCTTTTACCAAAGCAACATAGTCCAATACAGACATAAGGATGTGGAAGTAGATTCCCCCTTTTGGTGGAAGTAGCACAAAGAATTTTTGTTATCAATCACACAGGCCTATGTGTTTTGGGCTTCTCCAAAGCCTATGATCTGGCAGTGCAGGATTTCATTTTGATCATTATATTAAGGATGACAAAACTGGGGTTCAGAGTTTTAAGCAATTTGCTCAAAGTCTCTTGGCTGGTGAGTAGCTGAACCATGACATGAAGCCAGGCATTTATGACTTCAACCAGTGAATTTCTGCTGAGTCTGGTTGCTGAAGCTTGGAGTTCAGAGTCTATGAGATGCAGAGTCATTCACTCTTGGGAGTAGAGAGAACCGCAGAGATTGCCTGGTCCATTAGCTGATGGACTTTTGAATTTTATAGGTTGCTATAATTTTAAAAGACATTTTGGCAACCAGCACAGAGTTGTCAACCTATTATTATTATTTTTTTAACCAGGTCAAGGCACTAAAGAAACCTATCTCCTATCATTCTCATTTCATTAGAAAAAAGAAATTTAACACCAAAAAGCATAATTTTGAAATAAAGGACAATAATTTAAGTTGAATCACTGCAGTGTTGTGAAAATCTTGCTACTTTGTCAATATTTTTGCTTATTTTGTTGTGGTAGATTTATATTGGTCCAAAGACCAGCATTTAGGAGCCACACGAATCTAGACTACTCTCTTCATCTGTCGGTACTCAAATCTGCTCTTCAACATTCCTAGCATGTGGTCTTTCATCCATTGCCTGCCTGATTCTAGTGACAGAGAGCTCACTATTATCTAAAGCAGCTCATTCCACTTTTGGACAGCTGTACAAAAGAACATATTTTTATTGTGTTGAACCAAAATACTTCTCCCAATGACATCTATCCATTAGCTGAAGTTCACTTTTTGGTGCTCAACTAGAAAAGTTGAATGCACTGAGGTGTTTGAAAATCATCATCATGTCTTCAAGTTGTCATTAACCTTCTGTCTCCACTCACATGGTGTTGGCTTTGAGCACCATTTGTTCTCATTCTGCTCTCAGGCTCGATCTAGTCAGCCTACATCTACCTTCATATGGGTGTAGAACTCAGTTTAAGTCTCTGGGCTTGGCCTGACTAACTGTAGTAGATTAAGTCATCCATTTTCTCTTTGTACATATGATCCTCCTATGAATGAAGTTTAAGATCATATTGGCCTCTGCAAGAAGTCTCATCAAGCTGTTGATTCAAGGCTCAAGTTTAAGCCCCAATTTTTGTGTGAATGAAATGAGAGTACTATAGGGCTATTTTAAAGACTTAGTAGGTACTTATCAAAACCCAAGATAACTTCAGTAGTATTTATAGAATATCTATAATGGACTAGGCATTGTGACAGGTGCTAGGAATCTATAAAGGAAAGATTCTTAAGGAAGTCAAGGTCCAGAAAGTAAAAAATAGTGCAAAAACAATAACGCAACAAGATTATCACAAATTTTGGTGGTGTGTACCAAGTGAGATGGGAGAATAGGAAAAGCAGCATCAATGCCTTCCTGGGGTTCAAAGAAGACTTTGTAGAAAATGTAGTAGCTGAACCAAAAGCTGGAGATTATGTAAGATTGGCCACATGGGCCTGGGTTCTCTACCTCTGGGGGAGGTAATAGAGATTAAGGAGCACAGGCTCCATAACCAGACAGGATTCCAGTCTTGGCCCTGGCATTTCTCACAGGTTAAGCCCCCTGTATCTCAGCTTTCTTCCCAGGAACATTATTGCTCTCCTCTCAGTGTTATGAGTATTAAACGAGACAATATGCACGAAGTTGTTAGTATAATTCTGGTGCACAATGTGGTAGTTATTCTTACTCCAAGGGACATAAGGTGACTCAAGTGCCAAACAGTCCTAGCCTGATTGAAGACACCTCTTAACATCCTTTGCTATGCCCTCTGTGCACTGAATGAAGCTTGCACCCACGATGCATCCCTTATCTGTCAGATCTTAAGAGCATGGCTTTAGGAGGAGCACATGGGTGGGCTAAGAGCTGCTGCAGTCAGAAGTGCTGATATTCACTGGAGCACAGTCTGAGGAATCGGGTTCACATTTCTCACCTGAAATGTAATCACTGGAAACCCAATATTAAAAATAAGCCTTTAAAAAATTGAAAATAACTTCAAACTTGAAGACAAATGACAGAATAAGAGCAATGTAAAAGACAGCCATGTGCCCTTTACTCAGATTGTCTTATTTTTAACATTTTGTCCCATTTGCTTTACCATTTCCTCCCTCTTTCCCACACACATGTGTACACATACACACACACACACAGAATTTTTTTTCTGAACCATTTGAGGGTTAGTTGCATATATTATATCCATCGCCCTAAATATTACAGTGTCTACTTGCTACAAATAATGCTATTTTCTTGCATGACCACAATATGATTATTAATTTCAGCAAATGTTTATATAATACTTTGATAACCTACTATTATCATTCTAGTTTTGTCAATTGACCCAGTAAAACCTTTATAGCATTTTTTAGCTCCATTATAGGATCCAGTCAAAGATCAAGTGTTGCATTTAGTTGCTGTGTATCTTTAGTCTCCTTAAATCTGAAACATTTCCATAAGCTTCCTTTGTCTTTTATGATATTGACATTTAAAAAAAATACAGCCTCCTTCCCCCTTAGAATAGAATGTACCTAATTTGGGGGATGGCTGATTTTATATTTCCTAATAATTAGCTTTAATTTATGCAGTCCAGGGCACATAAGTGATGTAGTGTCCTTCTCAGGGCATTGCATTTGGAAGTACATGATGTCCATCTGCCCCTCATTGGTGATGTTAACTTTGATCACCCAGTCAAGGTCATGTCTGATTTGTCTACTGTGTAGTTACTACTTCCCTCTTTTTCTTGCTAATTAGCAAAATGTGAGGGGACAATTTAAGACCATGTAAATTTGTATCCTTCTCATTATCAAAATTTCCCCATAGATTTAGCATCTATTGAGGATTCTTTGGCTGAACCAATCTTATCATGATAGTTACAAAATGATGATTTTTCCAAATTCAGAACTTCTTCCATATTTACCAGTCATCACATAGCAAATCATCACCTCCCTTTCTTTGTTGTCTGTCTATCTATCTATCTATCTATCTATCTATCTATCTATCTATCTATCTATCTATCTATCTATAGATTTATTATCAAAATGGACCCATGGATTCTCATTTTTAATAATCTATAATTCATCACTGCCCTTAATTAATTGGATGCCCAAATAACCCCATATTTGGTCAGTGGGAGCACCTTCAAGCTGGCTCCTATTTACTTGTAACATGTTCTTGACCACTTTTTGAGTACTACCTTACTTTCTGGCATAACTAATTACGTTTAGTTGCCATGTATCTTTAGTCTCCTGAAATCTGAAACATTTCTGTAGGTTTTCTTTGTTTTTCCAGACTCATACACATCTTGCCCCAGCTCTCAAATCAGCCATTTCTCTGTGGTGTCCTGATTCAATCCATTGAGGAATGGCATTAGAGACCAAAATTGGGGAGCTGAGTATGCTAATTGCTATTGGGGTATCTTTGCTTCTATCAGCAGACAGATCTAGGAAAGATATGTGCACACATACACATATGTATCTGAAATCCTGAATCCATGCTAATAACCTCCAATTCCAATTTGCTCCCATAGGGATTCTTTAATTCCTTCTTCCATTCCATGGGTGCACATCTCTTCTTCCACAATGAAAACCCTGGACCACATTAACATCAAAACTTTTAATTATTTTCTCACTGCTATAATGTACCTAAAATAGTTTCAGAATTGCTTCACCTAAACCACTACAAAAAACAAATGTACTAAAAAGAGTTCAGAATTTATAGTTTTCCCCTCTCTACCTTTCCTAAAACTGAGCATATGTATAGTTAAATGCAGTGTTCATATTACTTAGGTTATACTTCTGTACTTTTTTTCTCCCTTCAATAAAGTTATACAATTCATTTGAAACACACTTGAGTTGATTTTTATGGTTTGCTTTCAGAAGTTTTTGCCCTTCCCGTCTCTACTGGTAACATTTTATTTTTCAAAATATGTAGAACATCAACATGCTTCCAAAAGTCCAAACTCTACAAGCAGCTCTACTCAGAGGAGTGTTACTCTCTCCTGTAGCTCTTCCTCCCTGTTCCCTTACCCCGTAGGTAACCAACTTAATTGTTTTTTGGTTTGTCCTTTCCTTCTTATTTTTTTGTTTCTTTTCTTTCTTTTTTTGGGTGAAGATAAGCAGAGACTTTTGTTTTCTTATTTCCTCTCTTATTTTGCACAAAAGACGGCTGTCTATATGTGGTACTTTGCATTTTGCTTTTGACACTTAACAATATCTCCTGGAAATTACTCCATGTTAGTGTGTAGAGATCATCATTCTTTTTGACAGCAGCATAGTACTCCACTGTGCATATGTGTATACACATACACACATACTGTGGTTTATTTAACCAGTCTCCTATTCTTGGATGTACATAGGTGGTTTCCAGTATTTTGCAAATAAAAATGATGCTGCACTAGATAACCTTATATATATATAGTTTAATGTTATTAGAGGTATATGTTCAGCATTCTTAGAAGTAATATTGCTAGGTTAAAGGGTAAATACATATGTAGTTTTTAAAATATATTGCCAGATTATCCCCCACAAGGGTTATGCCATTTTTCATTCCCCCTAGTAGGAGAGTGCCTGGGAAACCTAACATTTTGACTTTTATCCTCACATGATGATAAATTAGAAGGGATTCAGGAGCTGGGACGGAATGAAGATCAAATGTTAGGTGTAGAAGCAAGTAGGGAAAATGATACTCACACAAAACTAATTCACAAAATTAGTGAATTTCAGATGCTTGGGCACTATCTGCTTGAGGGCAGGGCAGTCTTATTTAATCTTTCTCTCTAGGGATAGGCACGTCTTAGCAAGATGGCTAGCATATGGTAGATGATCTATAGATATTGACTGTTTAAATTAATTAAAGAATAAACTGGCAAAAACCTGGCATTGCCCATGGGAATAAACAAACCTGGCTAGGAGATTATTTTGAAGGGACACATTGCACCTCCTTTCTCCTTTTCTCTCCTAGACAGACACTTCCTTGTTTCTGGGGACTGAGCAGTTTGAAGTTTCCAAAGATGAAAACATGTAAGTAGTCCTTGCATTAGGAGATGGGGCTGCACAGAGGCCTATTGTTTGCAGGGACACTGAGACCTCTGTGGTGAAAGGGGAGTGTCCTCAACTGCAGCCTGGTCTTTTTAGCCTGAGCATTGCCTTTTCTCTCTGGAATGTAATATTCTACTCATGCCCTCTGAGTGGCATTGTGCAGTAGCAGGGTCAGGAATGGGGGGGCGGTGCAGGTGGGGAAATGATCTCTGTACAGGCAACCCAATAAGTCAGAGGCAGAATCAGAGGGCATGGCCAGGGCTGGGTCTCTGAATGAGTGCTTTGTGCGGGTCTTGGTGGCAGTGGTTGGAGAAGTACCTTCTTCTTGCAGCTTACCTGGTGGCTGAATAAAGCTGCCTTCCAGGGCTCAGGCTTCATGACAAATATTGTGCAGGTGACCCACCTGCTTTCCTGCCCTGCAGTGGCTCAAGGATTGCATTTCTGCCTGGTATTTCTTGTGAGTCACCACTAGGGCCCGTTCTCCTTCCAGGATTATGGGGTAATGGTGACAATGGCCTGTGAGGAGATGGGGCACTTCTTCTGAGGCCAGATGGGTACTGGAACTCTGAGGACATTTTTTTCAGTCACAGAGAGCAGGTACAGCTAATTCAGATTTCTGCTTATTGTTGGCATGGTCCACACCACACTAGCAAGCAGTCTTTGCCCAGCCCCCAGCATTTATAAAATCCCTTTTCTCATTTTCTCTCCGTGATAGCCTTGGGAGGTCCATAGGACAACTTGTACCTAAGATAGAATGGAGCCATGAGTGTTGAAGTGGGTCTGTGATGGCGGGGGCTTCTCACTCCCAATGCAGAGGGGTTTTTTTTGTACATCATTATCCACAGTATCATGGGAATTAGTGTGACGGTGGGGGCAAAATAATATGCTGCAACATTATTTTGGGTTTGGTTCTGGCTACTCTAAGAGATCTGAAAGGACAAGAGGTGTTTTCTTCTTCCTTACCATAATGAAAGAGCTGCATCTCTCCATTCTGAGTTTGGGTTCCTTGTCTAAGGAATGGTTAATAGTTTGTATGTGTCAAGGTTAAAAATAGAAATTATGAAGCACCTGAAGAAACACAGGCACAACTCTATTTGGGCTTATAAACTCATGGAGAGAGGCTGGTATTGTGGTTCCAGGAAATAGGAGGGGTTCATCCAGAGGTGAAAGGAAGGATTTCCCTTTCCATTTTCTCTGGATGAGATAGGGTCAGGTAGTGTTTCTGGTGTTTCCATGAGTGGCAGAGACCCATGACCTATGTGTATGAAGCATCAAACATGGGACAATGTCTGTGAGAGGATTGTGGAGGCCTGTGGCTAACACTGAGGCTTTGGGAGCAGGCATTTGTTCTGTGGCTGGGCCTTAGGTAAAAATGAAGAGGACTGCTAGAGAGTACCTCTGTGCTCACCTAGAGTATTGTTACCTGCTAGATGGTGAAGAACCAGTTTGCCCAGCAACATCATCCACAGAACAGCCAACTGTAAGGATGGTGACATCATGGGGCAATCTCTCATTTTTTTGGACAGCACATAAAACTCCAACGTTGTATTTAAAACACTAGGAAGGGAAGAAAATGCTCTTAAAAAGTGGCTGAAAGTGAATCCTCCCTACCCTTAAAGAAAGTGAAACCATTAACCCAATCATTCACTCATTCAACAATATTAATTTAGTTGTTACTATGAGTCAATATGACCTCAAAGAATGCCAGTACATCCTTCTCTAGGTACTTTAACATCACACTTTGATTAAAATGGATTCATTTGATATTTGGTCTCTATAATGATTCTGTTTTCTCTGTCATGCTTCCTCTTCATGAGTTATTGCCATGATGTGTGCATAAATCTGACTGTTCCTTCAAAATGTGGTTCACATATTTCCTTTTTTACAGATACATTTTTCTCCTACCCAACCCATAAGTTAAGGTGTGTCCAGGTCTCAGTTAGAGCATGAGCCATGTCTGCTCACAGGTCCAGGCATGTCTGAGAATGTTGGGAAAACTTCAGGCGTGGACCTGATGGAACTCTATTTTGGGGAGCATTGAGGATCCTCCTGTGGAAGAAATCATGATGTTTCCACTTGTGGGCTCCAGACAGACACATTTGGGCATGTCTGCAGAACTAGCAGAGTGGCCTCAGGTTTAGGGAGGGAATAGCAGACTCCTGAGAAAACCTTCTGCTCTGGCTGCCATGTGGGGTTGTCTTCTAGCCTGCCCTAGGCTTTTCTGAGAGGTGAGTCTTAGGGGGCACAGAGCTACCATACATAAAAAAGAAAATAGCTGCTTTATTTGAATCTCTGAAAACTTTGGGATCAGAGGCATACATTTGGGTACTCCTTCCTCCATTCTTAGAGGTTTACATAAAAGGAATATTCTTCTTCATTTGGCCATAATATTGCCAAATTTTTGAGTCTTTGGTACCTTGAAGCCATTGAGTCATTGCAGGTGAGGCTTGGCAGAGCAGAGGCAAAACAGCTGTGGAACCTTGATCTAGGGCTTGGCTGGGTGCTGCGGAGGAGCAGGAGCACCTTGATGTTGATGAGATACCGCCTGTGGAAGTCCAGGAATTATTTGGTGGAGAAATCTTGAAGATGATTGAAATTCCTCTGTTAGTCCAGTGGGGACAAAATGCCACACCATTTTTGGTAGTTTGGGTTAATGTGACCCAGAAGCAGAAAGTTTGGGTGGAGGGAAGATGGAAACAAGGCTGAGAAAGACAGCAAGGAAAGACCACGGGCAACTTGTAGCACATCCAAAGGAACTTGAATTTATCATGAAGACTAGGAGTGCATCATATTTTTAGAAGATAATTCTGGTGGCCAGTAGATAAGAATGGGTAAAATTGAAGGAGGAAAAGTGGATAACTTGACCTATTTCTTAATACTTCTGGGGCTGCTCTTGACCACAGGATATGGCCAGTTCAGGAAGTTGCTGCATTTACTCCCTTGGGACCTCTACTTGGTTGGACAAACTGTCTGGAGAATAAGGTGAACACTTGGTTTTTATCCTGAATTCTCTTTTGATGGCTCTGTTTTCCAGTTATTGAAAAGTACTTTAACTTGAAGGCATTTGTTGATAATCCTTCCTTTTATGAGTCTTATTGATAATCAAAGAATTTGTCTCCAGAACTAATTTCTGCCTATATTATAGATTTCTAGAAGATCTGACCATTCTGGGACAGTAGTTAAAAAGAATAAATGAAATATAATCCTTCCAATTGGATTCTCAACGTGGCAATGTTTTCTCCATTTTGTGCCAATATCATCAGGGCATTCCCTTGCTTAAAACTTTCTGTTTGCTTTTTAGTGCATCTAGTAATATTTATCACCCTTCAGCAGTCCCCTGACCCAAACACACAGACGTGTATGCACACACACACTCACACACCACCCGAGGGGCTTGACCCTCTCCCATCAGAAACAGTAGCTTACTATGGCTAAAGATCAGGGACTTTGAAGAGGTGAAAAGCCATGTAGTTTGAAAAACTTCAGCTAGAAATGTTGCTGTTTCTAGAAGAGCTGAGAATCACTAGCTTTACAGGATGGAAGTTGGTTGACCCTTACGTCGTTTACACCTACATTCAATATCCAGCTTTATTGGCCTTTAAAAAAGCAAAATATTTATTTGATTATCTTGTCCATACTACACATAGGAATTCTGCATGTGTGGCAATGGAAGATAATTTACACTGGAGTCCAAACACAGGAAATAACCAGAAAAGGAAATTATTGTAAACAAATTTATAATTGTTGTTATATTGTCATCCACTTAAAATGCCATTGGGATCATCAGAGGATGCTCTCCTATAGTGAATGGTGAAGATCCTCAGGGCTATGAAGGATGTGCTGACTAATCATATGGACAGAGTGGGAGGGCAGATGGCCATGGATGATTGTAGTGACATAATGGAGCACATAATTACAGCAACTGGTGGATATATTATACTCCGTAGCTGTTTACATGTTTTTATGACAACTATTTAAAGATATTAAATTGAAATCTGGCCATTATATTATAATCTTCTCAAAATAATTGAGCTTCTTAATGATTTGGTTATCTAAACATTAAGAGGTAGATCATTTCCATTAAAGAAACGCAATTGTTCTTTTTTTTAATATGCTCTGTTCCAGAAAGCATTTAAGAGAAACTTAAAGTTAATTTACTATCTTAGTCCATTTGTGTTGCTATAAAGGAATACCTGAAACTAGGTAATTTATTTAAAAAAAAAGAGATTTAATTGGCTCACAGTTCTGCAGGCTATATGAGAAGCATGGTGCCCACATCTTCTCAGCTTCTGGTGGAGGCTTCAGGCTGCTTCCACTCATGGTGGAAGGTAAAGGGGAGCTAGTGTGTACAGAGATCATATGGCAAGAGTGGAAGCAAGGGGGGCGGGGAGGGAGAGAGAGAGAGAGAGAGAGAAAGAGGAGGTGCCAGGATCCTTTTAACAAGCAGCTCTCATGAGAACTAATGGAGGAAGAACTCACCCACTACTGCAAGAATGGCACCAAGCCCTTCATGAGTGATCTGCCCCCAGGAACAAAACATCACTAGACCTCACCTTCCAACACTACTACGTGGGGGATTAAATTTCAACATGAGGTTGGAGGGGGCAAACATTCAAACTATAGCACTTATTTTATTAATTTTCTTAGTAAAACTATGAAATATGCAATTTTATTCCTCATATTACAGTTTGTCAAAATGGCCAGCTTTTTCTGTCTCTTTAAAAGTTATTTTAAATGGTAAAAAATTAAATAACAAAAGGAATAAATATGGAAATCCAATTAGCTGATTTGAAGTCATGTGATTTTCAGAAATATTTTCTCCAACTAGGATTGCATATATAAAGGAAATCACAAACTTTACATAGAGCTTTAAATCCTCTTCTACCCAAGTACCTTATTTCCTCAGAAATGGCTTAACATTTCTTGGTCAAGCCACAGTCAGTCCTAGAAACGAACCCCCTCTGTCTCATTTTTGTTTGTACAAAAAATGGTTAAAGTGTGACAGTGCCATTTTTTTTTTTACCCTGAATGGTGACTGTCAGCTATTAAAATGCTAATTTAAAAAAATACAAAAACACCAAATACAGAAGCCAAAGACAGCCAGGAAACAAGAGGAATGAAGTCCACCAAGTGATTAATCATTTGATTAACCAGGTAAGTCTCTGGCACATTACTAATTAGCTCACTTAACAAAGCCCTGGACTGAGCAGCCCTGGTTTTATTAAAGAGGTGCCGAGCCATTCAAACCCTGATGCCTGAGCTTCTTTTATAAAACAAAATGTGAATTTCATGCTAAGCTCATCTCTGTAATCCAGCTGTGACTTCTCAGGCCCCTGACACTCACACCTAGGCAAAGATATCAAAGAGCAGAAAACAGTTCATGGGAATGTTCAGAGAATATAATTTATATTTTAAAACTCTTTATTTTAATTTAAAAAGGAGATGGTCTAATTTCTGAGGTTACAGTAACTACCTGTTGATTGTTGTAGAACTGCTGCTTTTGATGACCCATTCATTGGCTTATCTGCAGGCATCAGCAGAAGGTAGAAGACGCTGCCTTATTAGGAGCGTATAAATCTGTTCCCATTCCACTTTATTCCTCTGGTAGGATTTATATATCTGAAAAAAATCTGGCATTAATATTAAAGATTGTCTCAACTTTACTGTGGAGTTTGCCTTTAAAATATACTTGAAGTTTATTTCTTCCTGGTTAAGTATTTCTATTCTTAGTCATTTTAATGGCTTTTTTTCCCCCAGATGGAAACATCTATCTTTTTGGTGGTACTAATTTAGAGTGATTCTGACCACGTACAGAATTAAGGAGGTACAGTAGACTCTTTCTGCTTCCATGATTCTACTTTGGATCCTCATACAGAATCTTTGCTCCTTTATTTTTAAGCTTGCTTAAAATCACTAAATTGTTTCTCAGGCTATGCACTGTACCAATGAGTTCAGCACCTCTGTTGTAGTTTCCTTTGTGGCTGTTGCAAGAATAAAGAAACCAATAGAAATGTTGGCTGGTTAGCTGAAGTACAGTGTTAAGATCAAAGCCAAATTCTCATCCTGTGATATTTCAGGTTGGTCACATCATGGCTGAATATTGTCTCCATTCTGGGCGCCATATTTCAAAGGGGTATTGACAAAACAGAGCTCATCTAGTGATGGTCATGTTAGGAAATCTTGTTCTAGGGAAATAGCTAAGAAACTGAAGAAGAGAGCAGAGTGGATATGGACATAGCACCATATCTTCTCTGGTCTTTAAATATCTGAAAGATGGGATGAAATGTATTCTTGACCACGAATTATATTCCCAACATGTAGCATGATGCCTGGAAAGAGCAACATTAAACAACAGTGATCATGATTTTTTTGAGCACACATTATGTACCAGTCATTGTAATGGTGTTTTGCTTACCTTATCTTAGTTAAAAATTATTATTAGCCCCAATGTATAAGTGAGGAAACTCAGGGTCAGAAAGATTAAGAAACTTGTCCAAAGTTGCACGATAAATATCTAAGCTAGTATTCAAGACAGGTCTGCCCCCAGGGCCTGGCTACCTCTTCCCATGGCAGCCTGGCTCTCATGACACCTCTTGTCATGCCATAATGAGCATCATGGCCATTGGGGGTCTTGGGTGGGGCCTGTTGATCAAGTCTTACCATTTTTTTTCTTTTCCCTTATGGATGAGGAATTGAGGTTTGGGGAACTAAGGTTATACAGCCAGTATGTCCCAGAAATAGGATTAAAACCTAAGTCTGTCTTTTACAAAACCTAACCTTTTGATCACTGTGTTCTGTCTCCTTACTGGTACAACCAAACTCAATACATGCTTGTTTCTAATTTGACCTGTACAAAACACTGCTATTCTAAGTCTGAATCTCCTTTATATATACCTTCTTTTGCTTAACTTCTGAAAAGTGAGAATTCCCTTGGCCTTGGTACCTAAATTCCTGCTTTGTCATTACCTGGTGCTCAGTTCCTTCCTGGATTCTCCATCTGCCCTGCTCAAGCCAACCTTCCTCCCTATTGGTGATGAGGATAATTATCCTCTAAGCTTACCAAGTGTTCTGTGTCATGTCAAGGTATCAGACCTGGTATAGTGCTAAGTGCTTATCCTCCGCACACTTAGGTATTCCTTGTAACAATCTCATGAATATTATTATTGTCTAAATTTCACAGATTAGCAGTCAGAGTCTCAGAGAGGTTAAGTGTTTCCCCAAGGTCACACAGCTAGTTAATTAATGGGAAATTCAGGTTAATAATAATAATAATAAATATGTTCTTTCTACTATGTGCATGCTACTATGTTCCTTTCATACTTTCCATCTTCACTTGGCAAACTTTTTCCTTCTTGCCTTTCGAAGAACATAAAAAACCTCTAATTCACCAGAGTATCACCAGGTAAGTATCATCATCTTCATCATCATCAATTTAAGTAAAAAAAGTTGCAGAAAGATGTAATTAAAAATATGACACTAGATTCTTAGAGATAGAGATGAATTACTAAGCAAGGAAACTGAGGCTTACAGAAGTGAGGTGACTTTTTCACAGTCATTCAGCTGATCAGGAGAAGGCTATGCCTTGATTTCCGTGCCTTAAAGGTTGGAGGGCGTATATTTTTAATGAGAAACAAACGGATAATCTAGATGTTAGTGAGGAAAGAATAGACAATGAAGGAAAAATGTTTAAGAAATCTAAAAAATGTGGTAAAGGTCATAAAAATGTCATGGGAGTCTTAGGCATACATTAAAACTTTTAGTGACATTAAGCCATCGATATAGCTATGTTTGGGTAGACAAAGCAGCCCTTTTTAGTTCAGAGGAGATTTAGTGTCCCCTTCTGATTAAGGAAATGTAAAAATTAAGGTGAATATGCATCTATGATCCTAGAATAAGAATATAACTGGATTTGTGCGCATTGGACATATATGTGTTCAACTTAGCAAAAGCTGTGCTCCTTAGTCCTTTGACATGTGACGTGTTCAGGGGGGATAGACCAGTTTGCCTTCTGAGATAGAAGAGTAGATATCCAAACATTTACTTCCAGTGGTGTGAAGTTATAGAACCTGGTGAGTGAACTGGACCTGACCAAAATGTACTGGCAAGAAGGGTCCCAAAGAACCCAGTGACCCACAAAGAGTAATTCATTTGGAAGGAAGAGAAACCTGATTACTTTCAGATTTTTTTTTTTTTTTTTTTTAGACAGAGTCTCACTTTGTTGCCCGGGCTAGAGTGAGTGCCCTGGCGTCAGCCTAGCTCACAGCAACCTCAAACTCCTGGGCTTAAGCGATCCTCCTGCGTCAGCCTCCCGAGTAGCTGGGACTACAGGCATGTGCCACCATGCCCGGCTAATTTTTTCTATATATATTTTTAGTTGTCCAGATAATTTATTTCTATTTTTAGTAGAGACGGGGTCTCGCTCAGGCTGGTCTCGAACTCCTGACCTCGAGCGATCCACCTGCCTTGGCCTGCCAGAGAGCTAGGATTACAGGCGTGAGCCACCGCGCCCGGCCTACTTTCAGATTTGTATCTCCAGCCTGTGTCTCTTTCCTAAAGCCCAGACTTGTATATCCAGCCTGATATCTCCATTAAATGGGTCCAAAAAATCATGTTCTGATTCTCTCTGCTGAAACCTTCCACGAGTTTCCCACGCTGTACAGAGTAAAAGTCTAAATCTTTACATGGCCTTCAAGGTCCTTTGTGATCTTGGCCTCTGCTTACCTGTCATTCGTTATTGCTACTGTTCCCTACTTGGTGGTGCTTGCTCCAGCCACACTGGTCTTTTTGCTATTTCTCAGCCATGGCAGGCATGTGCTGACCTCAGGGCTTTTGCATCTGCTGTCCTCTCTGC
This sequence comes from Lemur catta, assembly GCF_020740605.2. Classification (NCBI taxonomy): domain Eukaryota; kingdom Metazoa; phylum Chordata; class Mammalia; order Primates; family Lemuridae; genus Lemur; species Lemur catta. The sequence continues at coordinate 80,426,155 of NC_059130.1, forward strand.
CTCAACTTCTTGTTCCCTGGGTATTCACAATGCTTGCTTCCTTGCTGCATTCAGATCTGAGATAGCACCTCACCCGCAAGGCCTCCCATAAGCCACCACCTAGAATAGCCAGGACTCACCCTGAGCCCCCTCCTCTGCTTGATACTTTATCTCTGTACCTTGTCTTGTTTTTCTTTCTTGTACCTATCACCATCTGATGTATTATGTATATATTTGTTCATTTGCTTGTCTGGTTCCCCAAGACATAGTGGCTTATATTTCTAGAACACACAGTAGATACCTAATAGGCACTTGCAAATATCATTAAGTGAATGAATAAAACAGGGTACTGAGTATCTGACCTTGGTCCACCTGAGGGTCTAAGCGACTGTGATGACTCCTGCCTGAGAAGTGGTGAGGGACGGAGTGGACCAGCGCTGTCACATCTCACAGGCCCAGCCTTCAACAGTGACACCTTGTGGCATGAGAGACAATGTTAGAAGAGGGCTGACTTTAGACCCTCTAGTTTTCTCTGGGCCTAGCCTTTGTAAGTAGGACTGAGTAAGCCCCAGAAGTCTTGGACAATTCTAGGTGGTGTGTTTTTAATTCATTGTGTGTTTTGATAAAGTAATATATTCACATAGTTTAAAATGCAAAAGTAGCAAGTGGTATATGGTGAGTTTCCCTCTCGTCCCAACCCCTAGCCACCCAGAAGGGATGCAACCAATGTTATCAGTCTGGTGGAGCCTTCTGGAGATATTCTATGCCTGTATAAACAAATGCATGTACAGACATATTGTCTCTCTCTCTCTTTTTTTTTTGCACAAAGTATAGACTGTTATACATACTCTTCAGCATCTTGCTTGTGTATTTGTTTTGTAAATAAGTGGCCACATACAGTAAAGTATAGAAGTTTTGTGCATGGCGTGATGAATTTTTATTCAACTATATGCCCATGAATCAAGGCATGTATTTCTAGCACTCCAATGTCTCTCTTGTGCCTCTCCCTCTTCTCTACACAGATTATTGTTATTCTCAATTTTATCACCATCTTTTAATTCCTCTTTGTCTTGAATGCCTTATACATGAGTCAAATACTATGTGCTGTTGTGTTTCTCTTTCAATCAAAATTGTGTACTTTTTAATATACACTTACGTCTTGATGACTGTATCTCATAAAGATAAAGGATATAAAGAACTCTGTCATCTTCTTTTACGATTACATGGTATTCCATTGGGATAATGTATTATACCATGCCTTATTTAACCACTCCCTCCTGATGTGGAGGGGGCTTGCGAGAAAATAAGCACAAGTATATGCTCAAGTATATCTCTTGATTGAGTACAAGCATGTGGAATTACTAGGTCACACATTATGTACCTGTGTAATTTTGATAGGTGTTTCCAATTTGTCCCCCTGTAGCACTTGTAGCAAGATACAATCAGAAATATGTGAGAGTGTTTGTTTCCCACACCTTCATCATCTCAGCATATTTTCAAACTTTGGATCATTGCCAATTTTTAAGAGCGAAATGGCATCTCAGTATATTTTCTCATTATGGGTGATATTGAACATCATTTCTTATTTTAAAGGCCCATTTGTATTTTTCTGTAAACTATGTACATATAATTTGACCAGTTTCAAATGGGTTAGTGATGTTTGCTCTTATTGGTCTCTGAGCAGTCTTTATGCATTAGGAAAATTTATTCCTTTCATGTGCTATGAGTTGCAAATATGTTTTCCAAATATATCATTTATCTCATGACTGTTTTTTAGCCTTTCATAAATGGCTAAAATTGTTTTATTTTTATGTGGTCAAATGTCAATATATTTAAAGTTTCAGGGTTTTGTATTATTCTTTGGAAGCCCTTCCCTACTCCTAGATTGTTTAAATAAATCACATATTTTCTTCTAGTTTTTTTATAGTTTACTTTTAAATTATTAACAATTTTGACACTTTTAAAATTCATTTTGGTGTAAGGTATAGAGATTCATCTTTTTTCCCCCAAATTGGATATATCAGCCCTAATTCTGTTTATTTACTGGTTCATTTCTTTCCCAACTTAAATGCCTCTTATCATGTACTAAATTCCTCATGCATTTGGGTTTTTTTCATAATTTGACATTATTCTATTTATATGTGTACCACTTTAAATTATTATAGATTTGCTGTGTTTTAATATCTGGAAGGCTTATTACTAGGGATATATTAAATATTAATATGGAAGCTACTGTTTTTCCTTATGATAATGGTAGTGGATTCCATAGCAAGACATAACTATATTTGGATCTCAAATTTGGGGAGCAGAACACAGTGGCTAGAGACGAATAAAATGTAGCAATGAGAGAGATCTTAAGCTATGGTTCTAGTACATTTCTATCATGCTCCTCTGCCTTCTCCCTCCCCCAGCACATATGTGCATGCATGCATCTGTGCACACACACTGTCTCAGCAGACTGACAACCAGGAGCAGATGGGACAGTTTGCCCAGTGGCTTGGTGTATGGTAACATGAAAGTGATAGGTCAGGGCTTGGTTGTGGAGGGTCTCCCTCTACCCCCAGTTCCTTTAAAAGTGATAATATAAATAATAGATTTTATAACTCTACTTTCTTAATGAATTAGATTTTATTTCATTCTAATTAATGACTTTAAAAATTATTGAAAAAAATATTTATTGACTACACACCTTTTAGAATGACCAAAATCCAAAACACTGACAACACCAAATGCTGGTGAGGTTGTGGAGTAACAGGAACTCTCATTAAATGCAAAATGGTACAGCCATTTGGGAAGACAGTTTGGCAATTTCTTGTAAAACTCAACATATTCTTGTCACATGATCCAGCAATTGTATTCTTTGAGCTCCAAAGGAGCTGAAAACTTTTGTCCATGCCAAAACCTGTACATAGATGTTTACAGCAGCTTTATTTGTAATTGTCAAAATTTTGAAGCAACCAAGATGTCCTTTGGTGGGTGAATGAATAAATAAATAAATAATGGTACATGGTGACAATGGAATATTGTTTGGCACTAAAAAGAAATTGTCTATTAAGCCCTGAAAAGACATGAAGGAACCTTAAATGTATATTACTAAATGAAAGTAGTGAATCTGAGAAAGCTATTTACTATATGATTCCAACAATATGACATTCCAGAAAAGACAAAGCTATGGAGACAGTAAAAGAGTCCGTAGTTGCCAGGGGTTGGGAGAGTGAGGGATGAATAGGCAGAACAGATACATGTCATTATATATTTGTCCAAAGCCATAGAATGTACAACACCAAGAGTTAACCCTAATGTAAACTATGGACTTTGGATGATAATGATGTGTCGATGTAAATTCATTGATTGGAACAAATGTCCCACTTTGATGTGGGATGTTGGTAGTGGGGGAGGCTATGCTCATGTAGGGGAAGGGGATATATGGAAGCTTTTTGCACCTTCCACTCAATTTAGTTGTGATGAACTTAAAACTGTCCTCAAAAATATGGTGTATTAAAAATTAAAAAAAACAATGTATTGAGTGTCCATCATATTTTAAGCACTGCCAAATGTAGTTGAGATTAAATGGTAAACAAGACTGGGATAGTCCCTGCCCTTGTGGAGCCTGTGGGAGCCAACCTAAAGGTTATGTGATGTCTGCTCAAAGAGTCCTAAAAATTCTCAGAGGGGAAGCAAGCAAGAGTGGAAAGGTATTCAGTGGCAGTCAGGCATGGATTCAAATTCTAACTGTGTGCTTATAAGCCTGACTTCAGTCATAGTTCTCAGACCCATTTGCTTAACTGTAGGAAAGAGAGAAAAATATTTCCATTGTAATGTTATTTGTGAGGATTAAGTGATAAATGTAAAGGACCTGGAGCAGCATCAAATACAGTTGGTGCTTACTAGATAGTGGTTCCTCTCTGCTGCTTTTGTGTGCCACCTGGGCAAACCAGAGGGCAGCCTCACTCAAGAGAGTGCTGACCGACGCTTTCTAAATCTGTAACATGCCTAGTGTTGACGATCCCCCCAGATTGTACATGTTCTTTGCAGACTATCAGACACAGACTAAACATTCCTCCTCTGCTTCCATCCACCTTTCCTTGGCCTTCTGATGTTTACTCTCTCCTCTTCCCCTTGGCTGAAATTTTGGCTTTGCAAAAAATTTCCCACATGAAATGCTTTTCTTTTAAACTAAGAAAGTGGATGCTTTGGACAACTGCATGTCATTACATCTATACTACATATAGTATTCCTAACACCTGCTTCTTTGTCAGTTTCCCAAGGCCTAACTGACTGATAATAGGACAGGCTGATACAAAATCAACTGTGTTGCTTTGATGCACAGCTCTGCTTTCAGAGGAGGGACTGGAGGCAAGACCTGAGTGTTCATTTTAGTGTTAGCATGAACAAAGACTAAAGTTTGTAACCTAGATGGGAAATGCGTGCCGTTCTCTGATACCTGGGATGAATTCTATTCCCTTCTTCTTTGTTCCCATAGCAGCTGTGTTTGCCCTTGGCGAGGTAGTGTGGGTAGCGATTAGATCCTGTGGGCTCTGGAATCTGCTTGTTTCGGAGCCACATACTACCACAAAGGCACTCTGGATCTATTATATTGTTTACCTGCTCTGTGCCCTGGTTTTCGAGTCTGTAAAATGGGGTTAATAACAGTATTTACTTTGTGTGGTTGATGTGAGGTTGAATACAGTGATTCATAAGAAGCATTTGTTCTAATGTCGATTAAATGGTGGAACACACCATTCATTGCTTTCTTCTATTATTATATTCACTCTTATTTTCCCTTCTATCCTTCCATTCTCCTTGCCTTCCTCCTTTCCTTCTTCTCTTACAAAATATTTGACACAAAGAAAAAAGAAGAAAAGAAAAGGAAGGAAGAAGAAACAACGCAAGCTCCATCTATATAAAATCTAGTAAAACAGAGTTTGGAACAAGAAAATAGTGTATTCCTAAACAGTGGTTCTTCTTACATCTACTAAAGTGGTGATATTTTACTACTGTCATTTACTATTATTATTGTCTTCAGTGTTAATTATTCTTTATGCTGTGATGGTTTAGTTTATGTATTTTGGGGTCTATGTACACATACGTATACACACATTTATAAAGGTGGCGAAATGTCACAAATATATTCATGAAATGGTGAAACTAGGATTTTGAGTGGTGGTAGTGTGGGCGAAAGTATATTAATAATAAAAATATATGTCTAATAGGTATTTTTTAAAAAGAAGCACTTGTACTTGCTACTATTCTAAGTGCTTTCTGTGCATTGATTCATTCAATCCTTATAGCAATCACATGAAATAAGTGCTATTATTTAATATTAAAATGCTCAAAAATGCTTAATATGTTTTTAAATATTCAAGCTGTTATTACATTGAATTCTAAATGTATGCTTACTTGTCTGTCTATTCTACTAATCCATGAGGTTCCCCCGCAGCTTTATTGAGGTTTGATTAACAAGTTAAAAATTATATATATTTAAGTTATACAATGTAGTGTTTGGATATAAGTATACCTTGTCTTGTGATTTTCACAATTAAGATAACATATCCATCACCTCACACAGTTATCATTTTTTTGTGATATGAACACTTAAGATCTACTCTCTTAGTAAATTTTAAGTATACAAATCATTATTATTAACTATAGTTACCGTATTGTACATTAGATCTCTAGAATTTCTTCATCTTACAAATGAAGGTTTGTGTCCTTTGACCAGCATGTCCTCATTTTCTCCATCCTCCAGTCACTGACAACTACCATTCTACTCTCTGTTTCCCTAAGTTTTCCTTTTTTTTTTTTAGAAAACTTTCCACACATTAGTGATATCACGCCATATTTATCTTTCTGTGTCTGGCTTATTTCACTTCACATAATGCTCTTCAAGTTCATCCATGTAGTCACAAATGTCAGGATTTCTTTCTACCTTCAAGGCTGAATAATATTCCATTATATCCCTCTCTCACAAATTCTTTATTCATTTGTCAATGGACACTTAGGTTGTTTCTGTATCTTGGCTATTGTGGATAACGTTGCAATGAACATGGGAGTGCAGATCTCTCTTTGAGACACTGATTTTAATTCCTTTTGATATAAACCCAGAAGTGGAATTGCTGGATATATAGTAATTCTATTTGTAATTTTTTGAGAAACATCCATACTGTTTCCATAATGGTTGCATCAATTTACAGAGTTCAAGTGTTCCCTTTTCTCCACATCCTTACCAACACTTATTGCTAATAGTGTGTGAGGTGATAGCTCATTATGGTTTAGATTTTCATTTCTCTGATGATTAGTGATGTTGAGCACCTTTTCTATACCTATTGCCCATTTGTATGTCTTCTCTGGAAAAATGTCTATTGAGGTCTTTTGCCCATTTTGAAATTGTGTTATTTGTGTGTGGTGCTATGGAGTTGTATGAGTTCTTTATATATTTCATGTATTAACTCTTCATCAGACATATGGTTTGCAAATGTCTTCTCCCATTCTATAGGTTGTCTTTTCATTTTATTGATCTTTTCCTTTGGTATGCAGAAGTTTTTTAGTTTGACATAATCCCACGTGTTTATTATAGAAATAGAGAAAACAATCTTAAAATTTGTATGGAACCACAAAATACCCCAAATAGCTAAAGCAATTTTGAGAAAGAACAAAGCTAGAGGCATCACAGTTTCTGGTTTCCAACTGTATTACCAAGCTGTAGTAATCAAAACAGTAGAGTATTGGCTAAAAAACGGACACATAAACCAATGGAACAGAAATAAACCTATGCAAATACAGTCAACCAATCTTTGACAAGGACACCAAGACTATACACTGGGGGAAAGCATAGTCTCTTTGATAAATGATGCTGGGAAAACTGAACATCCACATGCAAAAAAATGAAATTGGGCCCTTATCTTATATTATACACAAAAATTAGCTCAAAATGGATTAAAGATTTAAACATAAGACCTACAATTGTAAAACTCCTAGAAAAAAATTTAAGGAATAAGCTCCTTAACAGTGGTCTTGGCAATGATGTTTTGGATTTGACACCAAAAGCACAAACAAACTGGGAGATTTTGATGGCAGAAGATGTGTCTTGTTCATTGTTGCATACCCAGAACCTGGCACTGGACTTGCACATAGTATGTGTTCAATATTTGTTTTAAAATGAATTGACTGAGTAATTGTGTGGGAATTGAGCTAGTATGGGGTAAAGTACGGCAGAAAATATATGACTATAGATGCCACATAGGTTGTGCACTGAACAACCCAGGGGTACCATTTACATAAACTGTACAAAGCTGTGGCTCTGAAAAAGACATTCTTGGAAACTATAAAGAAATAGGTTTTTTCACATGAATAATTATTTATTCTTAAGAGTTGATTTCAATAACTAAAACCACTTAAATACTTGATTTTTTTTTTAAGTTATAGTTTAGATAGAACTCAAAGATACATGTGTGGCATTTCTTTTTTTCTTTTTTTAATCATCTAAAATTTAAAATTAGACTTAGGGGACATGCTGTAATGGTGGGATGTGTCTAACCGGGCTAACCAAACTGTAATGATGGCACTCCTCCCTGCCTGACCTTTCCACTCCCTACATTCAGGGGTGAGATAAGAATTGTCTTTGTGACTTCAAAAGGATGAGGTTATTAGGGAAGCTGGATGGGTAATTTACTAGCTATCTGATTTTGGGAAGTCACTTAACTTCTTTGTGTCTTATTGTGTCCTCAAGGGCTGCTGTGAAGTTCAAGTGAAATAATGAATGTTAAAATGCTTAGGGAACTTCAGGAGCTATTTGAAGGTATGGTTTTATACTTACTGTGTATCTTGCGGAGGGTGGGGGTGGTGGTGAGGTGGGGGATGTCTTGCCTTCCCTTGCCTCATGTTTCTGCTCTTTCCTGCAGGGAAAGTCATATCTTATTAGCCCATCTCCCCGTCTCTTCCAGGATCCCTCTATGTTCGTAAGGGAGGAAGATTTTTTGACCAGATATGTCCACAATCCTAGGAGACAGGATTTACAGTTCCCTAAGGGCAAAGGACTCAGTCTCTATTTGCTGCCTTGCATTTTCTGCTGTCATTGGGCATCACGCTCTCACAGGTCTGTTCCAAACAGGCAGGCTGGTTGTCTTCTCTTTCAGTATCTTCTTGATGGACATGTCAGGCTGGTTCCACTTTGCAGTTTGACCATCTTAGATATGGTCAGAAGAAGTGGGAAGCCCATATTACATCTCCCAGCCTCACCCCAACTTACTGGAGAAACCCTGAATTGGACCATCGCTTACTTGGGTTTTTATTTTCTGTAATTTTTCTTTGTGTGACCAGCTTCCTTGGTTAAGAATCCCTACAGAGGAAGAGGGCTGCATGTTAAAATTGAAGAAATGCAACCCTACGCTCAGACTGCCATGTCAGCATCCTTGAGGTATTAGGAGAGGGTGAATTCAGTGAGAGTTAAAGACTCAGGTTCTGGGATCAGAAAGACCTGCATTGAATCCTGGCTTGGAAATGTGTCTGGCCCAGATTTCTTCCCTGTGAAAAGGGAAGCACGTCTGCACCTACCACACAGGGTGCTTGTGTAGATTCTGCGTGAAAATATATTCAAAACACTTACTATAATGGGTGCCTGTAGGGAGTGGGCAATAAATGCTAAATAAAATCACTTTCCTTAATTCTCTGTTTTGAAAATTATCAAGAGCATCTGCAGCCATGCAGTATATTTTTACTCAAAATGATACTTAAATTCAATTAATAATAGTTTTCTCCTAAAACAGAGCATTGAATTACATGTGGATTTTAATATTACCTTTCTTTTCAAATATGGACCCTCTCTGTATGTCTAATTTTATTTCCTGCTGCTTTTCATCACATATATTTCTGCCCTTTCCCACAAATATGTTATGCTTACTCATGGCTCTATTGCCTTAATATTAATAAAGCATTTCTACTCTTTGGGTTCCCCTGCCCTTTTTCCTCCATTTTACCTTCCCAAAATTTTCCGGGAAGCCTTCTGCACTCCATTTCCTCTTGATTCTTTCAGCACCTCTTCCCAGTATTGCATAATTCATTACATAGTATCTGACATCGCTTGGCAATTGCAAGCATGTTTAGTTGTTTACTTAATGAGTATAGGAACCATGATTATTTCTGTTTCATTATCTGAAGGAAGGCACTGCAGTGTTTGGAAGCAGCCTGGGATTTGGAAGTAGAAAGTAGGGATTCTTTGGTAATAACTAGCACATAGCCACATTTTCTTTACATTAGGGCTTAATGTCTCCATGTGCTGCTCTGTGGTGCCTGAGAGATAAAGTAACTACCCTTTCTCTGTAGAATAGAAATCTTTAACCCAGCATGTAACCATTTCATAGTCTCTAGTTGGGAACACTTGTTAAGCCTTAACTGTGAAACTAAAGATTTCTCATTGTTAAAAATATATGTTCTTACTGTATAACCAGATTTTATTTTGTAGAATTACTTCTCATGGAATGAGGAAACCTAGCTAGGAGTAGAAGCTGAAAGCTAAGAAAAGCAAAGGACAAAAAACATTCAGTACCATTCTTTTTGGCTGAACAGTGGTGTTTCAGATAGAAATATGGACACTTATGATTTGGTCCAGTGGTAAAACCTATGCATTTAAGTGGATCCAGCAGTGAATAGTCTCAAGGGCTTTCCTAAGATGAGAAACTGCAATAGAACACTCAGGACAACAAATGTTTATATTACTATTGCAGGTCAAAATCAACTTTGCACTTACTTACTCATAGTCCTCTTTGAATGTGTGCACCCTTTCATTTCACAGTGATTGACCCTCTCCTGTTTTGTGAACTTGGGTGGGGCACCTGAGGTTCTCTGGTGAGATTGTCTCAGACTTAAACTGGTGAGATTGTCTCAGACTTAACTGGTTCAAGATCAAGACCATGCCTGATCCCCCACAATTTTACCTTTAGTTGGGAGAAAATTCTAGAGTCCCAGAGATAAGCTTATAGGAAAATGCAGATCACACAGAGACTACCTTATACTGCTGAATATTATTTTATTGAAAAATGCCAGATATTATCCACAAATGTTAAAAAAAAAACAAGATCAAAGGTCAGTGTGATTTCTGCCTTCATAGAATCAACACTTGAAAGCCTTGAGAGTGCACCTAGGATGGCCAGCTAAATCAGACTTTCAGGGTCAGGAAAGGTTGCCAGAGAAAACAGCATATAAACTGAAATGCAAAGGGCAAGTGAGAGTCAGCCAAAAGCAATTTGGGGGTGGAGGATCCTGGCCAACTTGTACACCACTCAGAGAAGAGAGACAGTTGGAGAGCTGAAGGATTTGCAAGTCATTTGTTATGATTGGGGTTGAGGGAGAGAAAGTAGTGTCTTTAGATGAGTATCTAGTCATTGGCAGGTGTTAGAACTTAGAGGATCTTGCTAGCAGTTATGAGAGTGGTTTTTTTGTTTATTTTTATTTTTTTTTGAGATAGACTCTCACTCTGTTACCCAGGCTACCGTGCCATAGCGTCAGCCTATCTCACTGCAACCTCAAACTCCTGGGCTGAAGCGATCCTCCTGCCTCAGCCTCCCAAGAGGCTGGGACTACAGGCATACGCCACCACGCCTGGGGTAATTTTTTCTATTTTTAGTGGCCCAGCTAATTTTTTTTCTATTTTTAGTAGAGACTGGGTCTCACTCTTGCTCAGGCTGGTCTCGAACTCCTGACATCAAGTGATCCTCCCACCTTGGCCTTCCAGAGTGCTAGGATTACTGGCATGAGCCACCACACCCGGCCCAAGAGAGTGGGCTTTTTGATAAGGGCAATGCAGAGCCACTGAGGAGTTTTTAATAAAGGTAACGATATGAGAAAATGTGTTCTTTCTGACTGTGGTGTGAAAAATGGATAATGAAAGATAGACAAGAGGCAGTGAGACCACTTAGGAAGTTATTGCTATGAAGTTGGCAAGAGATGGTGATGGCTCACATAAGCACAGTGCTATTAGGGATAGAGAACAGTAGATAGATTCTAGATATATTTTAGAGATTTAATGTATATAGCCTCATGTTTTATTGGATACAGGGAATGAGAAAGAGGTAGAACATCCAGGGTTATGCAATTGGGTGACGTGGGTGCCATTAATTAAGGTAAGAAGAAAGGAGCGTGTTTTTCAGGAAAGAAAATAAATTCAGTGTGAACACAGTCTATCCATGCAAGATGGAAACCGGGAGATAATAACATAGAAGCCAAGGAAGAAGGCTTTTCTAGAAAGAGGGAATGAACAGTATAATGTTACCAATAAGTTAAGTAAAAAAGAAACACACTTCAAAGTCTACCAAAGAGATTCAAGTTTCAGTTAGGATAAAAACAAAAAAAAAAAGGTTAAAGATGTGTGAGGATGAGGTTCCCATGGAAAAGGGTTTCTAGTGTGGAGGTGTGGGGGAGAGGGAAGCAGTAAAACATGAGTCTGTGGAAAGTGAAACAGCAACATGGTTCATGTTTTTGGAGTGCTTACTGTGTATCTTGAACAGTGCTTTACTGATACTACTACTTTTGATACTCAAATTACCCTAAGAAATTGGTGCTTTGTAATCCCCCTTTTTCAGGTGAGAAAACTGAGGTTCTGAGAAGTTAAGTCATTTTACCAAAGATCACACAGCCAGTATGTGGCAAATTTGAACACAGACCTCAGAATCCTGCCCGTAACGACCAACGGTGCTGCTGGCTACATATCATGCACTAACACTGTGAAAAGCAGAATGTAGGAAAGAGCAGAGCACAGAGACCTGTGTCTTTGAGAGTTTGATCCCATGAATTGCATCGTTTGATTCCCTTGCTGGTTGTCTGCTGATTGGGTTCTGTCAGTGGGAGATTGGCGGACAGGAGAGAGAAGTCTCCCGTGTCCTGGTGCCCAAGATCTGGTAATAGCTGCACACCTCCTCCATCAGGGATCCAGCCTTCACTGAGCTCTGGTAAAGTTTTTCCTCTCTTTGTCCCTACAGCCACAGGGGGTAGTAACTGCTTCCAGCTGTTGCAGGCCTCTTGATTCTTCACTATCCCTTGTTTATTTCTTAACTCTATCCATACCTCTCAAAGTAGGGGCTTCATTGAAGTCTCCCCATTTGAGCCACCTGGGAATGAATTATATCTCCTGCTGTGATCCTGAGTAACAGAGACAGTAGCCAAGGGGCACTGGGGACACTGAGACTGACAGATTTAACTGGCAGCAAAGCCTGTACACTCCATCACTATAAATAATAATTATGAGAGTTATAACACGCACAGTTGTTGGCACTTTACGATTTATAAAGTGCTTTCACATAAGTTATATCATTTGAGTTAAGAAATAATCCCAAACAGTAGGTCCTATTATTTACATTTTAGACAAGCAGACTGAGTCTCAGAAAAGTTAATTTGCCCAAGGTCTCCCAGGTGACAGGGCTGAGCTTCCAAACCCAGGTCTCCTGAGACCCAGGCCGGCATTCTCCCTGCCACCTCATCTGCTTCCTGCTTGTTAGTGAGATGACAGGATGCCTTTTCTGTAAAGCCTCTTGCAGTGGGCAGGCAAAGAATGTCTAAATCGTGTCAGAAATCCCCAGGGACTCGATGCGTTTCACACTGTAGGTAGATTCACATGAAACAAGACTTCCCTCAACCTCCTGGGACCTGTCTCCCTGTGTATAGGTTGGAGAAGACTAAGAAAGCATGCCAACTTTATGAACAATGTCAGTATAAAATGTGACCTAATAAAAGGTCTCCAGAGGCTGAAAATAACTGGAAAAAGTGCTAAACAAGCCCTTCACAATGCCAAGACATCTTGCTGATGATTTCCTTGAGCTTATTCCTTGGGCCTGCAGCCCTTTCCAACATACTGAACATTTCCTATATGAATTTTGCTTATTTCTCAAGATCGATACTAGCTGACTATAGATTGAAATTCAACAGCACCTTTTGAAGGCCTACTCTGTGCCAGATATTTTCCCATGCATCATTTCATTCTAATTCTCATAGCAGCTCGGAGAGGTAAGATGTCTTTGATCGAGGCCACAGGGTTGGCGAGTGAGGGTAGAATGAAACTCAGGTGTCCTGTTTCCTTTTGGAAGTCAAATCCCTTGATTCTGCTGCCCTGGGTTGGGAAGAATTTCTTAACCCAGAATTTCTTCCCCTTCCTTTCCCTTTTCTTTGATATACCTAGTAGCAACTTATAGAGGAATCTGTTCATGGAGTCGAATCTGTTGATTGAGTCTAGGGCTGTGTGTAAGGGGCTTTGCCTAATAAATAGGGAATAGGGCTGGTGGCATGGAGATTTCCACAGTCCAAAACCCAGGTCTTCCTCTTGTCTTTTGCTAGATGCTTAGAGGGAAAGGAGGGGACCTGAACTTATTTGCTGGATTCTGAGGCAATAGGCCTGGTCAACCCCCTCACCAAAAGTGGCCCCTGAACAGTTGTGTTTTAATCCAATGTTCCGGCCTAAGCAGAGTATCTCTCTAGGCGTGACTGACAGTGATGATAAATATAGATTAACCATTATTGTTTGTTGCCTAAATGATCAGAATAGCATGCCAGCCTCAGGGTTTATATCCTTCTTGACAACTAATGGTTCATCCAGACAGTCATTTTTGATGGGAATCTTCAATCTCCCAGTGTGACAATCATTGAATGGAGATGCAGAGAAGAGAACCATTGAATAAACTCCTAGACATTTATCATGGAGTCCAAAGCTTCTCAGTTTGACCCAAACTTACTCTCTTGCCATATAAAGTGCCTCTGATTCCCCCTCCCTGCACCCTGAGGTGCAGTTGCATCAAACTGCTCAAGCTGTTTGAGCACACCATAGCTTCCCGCCTCTGTGGGTCATTTCTGCAGTGAACTTCCATGCTTCTCCATTTGAAGAATGTCTGCATTTATTTTAGGGCCTAATTCAAAAGTCATCTCTCTGGAGCCTTCCCTGATCCCCCTCGTTTTCCCTACTTCTCTAGAACTGATCACTTTTTTCTGTGCTTTGTTAAGAAATAACTTCTTCCCTTTAGTGTGGGACTTATCACTTTATAGAAAGCAAGCTATGTGCATTCCCGAAATCCTGATAAACTGTGGCTGTTCCAAAGTGGACACTCAGTGGAAGTTATTGCCTGGGTAAGGGATTGAATTCCCATCCTATGGGTTGAGGGCTCTAGGATTCAATCATTCTCTGATCTTCACAAAGCATTCCAGGCTGTGGTTACACAAAGGTAATTTATATCTTTGCTCTCAGATAGGACCAAGCTTTGGCTGAATGCCCAACCATATAGTGGACATAAATTAACAGGGAGCAATTTACAGTCTGTCATGTCTTATTGCTTAATGAATTTGTCAAAAATCATATTACTCTGAAAATTATGGCAAGGAGGGTCCATGGGGCTTATGTCTTTAAGAGTGAGATTGTTCCAGCCTCACCCAAGCAAAACTGCCGCATTGCTTTCCTCTTTTTAATGCAGACACCAGAATCTCTGAGCACTTCTGTTTGTTTATCAGATCTCTGTTGACCTTCATTTTGCATTAGGACTACCAAGGATGACCTTGTCCAGTTTGCAAATACCCTACAACAGTCCACCTGTCAGAGCCAAATAGAATTTAGGAGTCTATCTCAAACTACTGATTCTGTGCTAATATGATGTCATACATTTCTGGCTACTCTCACCCCAGACTTTATTACTCACATTTCAAACAAAGCCAAAGCCTGGTCCTTTATTATGAGGGCAGCAGGCAGAACCCTCTTTTAGCTCTGTCACAATTTCTCCCCACCCTTCTTCCTCCCATTTTCTTCCTCTTTTCCCAACCATTTGCTCCCCAAACCTCTCCAAACCTTTATTCCCTTCTGTTTCTCAGGGTACAAGTCCTCTTTGAGTGATGCTGTTTCACAAGATAAAGAGTTATACTTGGGTTTCTCTATACATTACTTTCCTCATTTGTAAAATGGGTATAATAACAGCTAACTCAATGGGCTAGTGTGAGGATTACTGTGCCTGGCATTCATTCACTTATCCATCATCCATTCATCCATCCATCCATCCGTGCAAAACTTATTCATCCATTTTGTCAATATTGTTGGAGTACCTGAATTGGTCAGGCCCAGTGCTTGGCATTTAGGATACATAGCATTCAGGAACTGTAGACCCTGCTTTAAGAACCTTGGAGTCTATTAGGGGAGTGGACAAATTAAAAGACAACCAAGAACAAATGTGGGAAGGTTAGTGATTGAGACATGCTCAGTCAGAGCAGAAGATGGGTTCAGAGAAATCTTCTCAGGGCTCCTAGGAGTGCCTGGAGGGCTGCCAGGGCTCTGTCCTGGGGACAGGGCTCCCCTTGGGTTTGAGGCCACAGTTGATACTCACAAATGATGATGGAGCTGCTAGTGGAAGTGGCAATCCTGGCAATAGTGGTTCTGGTTATTCTTATTTCTGTTAGTCTCTCTCTCTCTCTTTGCTTCTCTTTCAGTTTCTTTCTAAATGTCTCTCACTGTTTTATACTTTACAACTCGTTATTCTTCCTTTTACTCCTCTTAATCTTATAATTCTTTTGGGGACATGTGACTATAGATTAACTGATGGCTGATTAAAACACAATTGGATCTTTTTATTACATGTTTTTCCTAAGGAAAAATTGTCCCAGTGGCACCTGAACATATGGCAGAGCCATGGCTGGGTTGCAGACCAGTGGGGGCTGCCCCATGGAGGTGGCAGATGCCCCCGAGCAGCTCCCTGGCTCATCCTGCGATCTGTCTGGTTGGCCAAATGGAAGCAGGCCAGCCACCTAACAGTTAACTGTGACTCTTTTTTTTTCTCTCCATTTCATTTCAATCTCTTTGTTCCATGCAACCAAAGAGCTAATGGCTGGCGAATTTATTATGACCCATTGTTTGGCTTGTGGAATAAACCGATTCTTCCCCTTTCTATGTTCCGACTCCCCCTTTTGTCTGCAATTTTATTTTACGGTTCTTTTTGTACACATCCAACACATGCTGAGGTTATTGAAAAGCACAAATTACACAGAATTCAATTTGCATATCTATTGAGGGTCCAATCCCAGAGTCCTCAGTCAGGCAAAATGCCCACTGACTCTTACCTCCTTTACTCTGCTCCTCCTTGGCACCAAAACCGCAGGCTACCCCTCCAGTGCTCCTCGCAGGCATGGCACAGGGCCTTCCTGAACGGTTTGAGCAGAGTCACATTGTAGAGGACAATGCGCTGGCCTTTAGCAAAGTTCCAACAAAGTCACCCAGAGTATCTAGTGGGCAAGGTTGAGAAAGAGGCCAGATAACAGCAACACGAGGCCGATTTGTCACGGCTGTAACAGGCGTTGGTATCAGACAGGGTTACGTGTGAATCCCTGCTCTGCCAAATGCTTGCTTTAGAAAAAAAAAATTAAACCTTTTATTTTGAGATAGTTGTGAGTTCATACGCAGTTGTAAGAAATAATACAGAGAGATCTCGTGGACCCTTCATCCAGTTTCTGCCATCATTTGCCTTTTGTCCTTGGGACCGTTACTTAATCTAGCTAAGTCTCACTTTCCTCATCTGTAAAGTAAGAGTCATAATAATATATAACATGTAAGATTGCTTTGAAGATCAACTGAAATAACATCTATGAGAAAACCTGTGAGCACAATAGTTGAACCCAGCCTGCCCTCAGTAGGCAGATTTTCTCAGCACTAGTTAAATGATGATAGTCAAATAATTCCAATTTGTGGAGGAATGTTGATCCGGAGAGAGTCTCTAGCAGTATATTCATAGTTTTGATCTAAATCCTATCATGAGAAATAGAATATTTTTAAAAGTTTGTATAAAAATGATGCTTTTTGTAGAAAATTCCAAAAATAGGGAAACATAAAATACGGCATACCTTGGAGATATTATGGGTTTGCTTCCAGAAGTCACACAAATTTTTTGGTTTCCTAGTGCATATAAAAAGTACGTTTATACTATACTGTAGTCTATTAAGTGTATGATATAGCATTATGTTTAAAAATATTGTATATACTTTAAATAAACAATACTTTATTGCTAAAAAATGCTAACAATCATCTGACCTTTCAATGAGTCATAATATTTTTGCTGGTGGAGGGTCTTGCCTTGATGTTGATGGCTGCTGACTGGTCAGGGTGGTGGTTGCTCTGGCAATTTCTTAAAATAAGACAACAATGAAGTTTGCCACGTTGATTGCCTCTTGTTTTCATGAATTTTTCTCTGTAGCATACAATGCTGTTTGATAGCATTTTACCCACAGCAGAACTTTTTGCACAATTGGAGTCAATCCTCTCGAAGTCTGCTACTGCTTTATAAACTAAGTTTGTGTAATATTCTAAATCCTTTGTTGTCCTTTCAAAGTCTGTAGTATTTTCACCAGGCATAAATTCCATCTCAAGGAGCCACTTTCTTTGCTCATCCATCCATAAGAAGCAAATCCTCATCTGTTAGTAATAAAATTTTATCATGAGATTGCAGCAATTCAGTCACATATATGGACTCCGCTTCTAATTCTAGTTCTTTTGCTATTTCTACCACATCTGCAGTTACTTTCTCCAGTGAAACCATGGACACTTCAAAATCATTCATGAGAGTGGGAATCAATGGCTTCCAAACTGCTGTTTGTAGTATTTGTTTATTTGTTTATTTTTGTAGAGATGGGCTCTCAGTATGTTGCCCAGGCTGGTCTCAAACTCCTGGCCTCAAGCAGTCCTCCTGCCTCAGCCCCCCAAAGTGTAGGAATTGCAGGTGTGAGTAACTGTTCCTGGGCTAATGCTGATATTTTGACCAACTCCCATGAATTACAAATATTCTTAATGGCATCCTTAATGGTGAATCCTTTCCAGAAAGTTTTCAATTTACTTTTTTCAGATCCATCAGAGGAATCACTGTGGCAGTGATAGCCTTATTAAATGTATTTCTTAAATAAGACTTGAAAGTTGGAATTACTGCTTGATCCAACGGCTGCAGAAAGGCTAGTGTGTTTGCAGGCGCGGAAACAACATTAATCTCCTTGCACATCTCCATTAGATCTCTTGAGTGATTAGGTACATTGTCAATGAGCAGCAAAATTTTGAAAGGAATTTTCTTTTCTGTGCAGAAGTTGTCAACATTGGTCTGAGAATATTCGGTAAGCCATGCTATGAACAAACATGCTGTCATCCAGGCTTTGTTGTTCCATTTATAGCACACAGGCAGAGTAGATATAGCATAATTCTTAAGGGCCCTAGTATATTTGAATTGGTAAATGAGCATTGGCTTCAACTTAAAGTCACCAGCTGCATTAGCTCCCAACAAGAGAGTCAGCCTGTCCTTTGAAGCTTTGAAGTCAGGCATTGGCTTCTCCTCTAGCTATGAAAGTCCTAGATGACGTCTTTTTCCAATAGAAGTTGTTTGGTCTACACTGAAAACCTATTTTTTAGTGTAGCCACCTTCATCAATGCTCTTAGCTAGATCTTCTGGATAACTGGGTGCAGCTTCTACATCACTACGTGCTGCTTTACCTTGCACTTTTATGTTATGGGGACAGCTTCTATCCTTAAACCTCATGAACCAACCTCTGCTGGCTTCAAACTTTAGGACCTTACTCTGGATTAGGCTTTGACTTAAGGAACTATTATGGCTGGTTTGATCTTCTGTCCAAACCACTAAAACTTTCTCTAATCAGCAATAAAGATGTTTCACTTTCTTATCATTCATGTGTTCACTGGAGTAGCACTTTTAAATTCCCTCAAGAACTTTTTCTTTGCATTGACAGCTTGACTAACTGCTTGGCGCAAAGCGCCTAGCTTTCAGCCTATTTCAGCTTTCTACTTGCCTTCCTCACTAAGTAAGATTCAACATTTCTAGCTTTTGATTTAAGTGAGAGATGTGTGACTCTTCCTTTCACTTGAGCACTTAGGGGCCATTGTAGGGCTGTTAATTGGCCTAATGCAATATTGCTGTATTTCAGGGGATAAGGAGGAATGGCCAGTTGGTCAAGTGGTCAGAACACACACACATTTATTGATTAAGTTTGCTGTCTTATATGGGCACAGTTCATAGTGGCCCTAAATAATTAGGATAGTAATGTCAAAGGTCACTGATCACAGATCACCATAACAGATACAGTAATAATGAAAATGTTTGAAATATTGTGATTATTACCAAAATGTGACACAGAGACACAAAGTGGGCAGAGGCCGTTGGGAAAATGGTGCTGATATGCTTAATGCGGTGTTGCCACGAACCTTCAATTTGTGAAAACCTGAGTATCTGGGAAGCACAATAAAGCAAAGTACAATGAAACGAGGCATGCCTATAAATTAACCTGTAACCCTAACACTTAGTTCAAATTATTGCTGATGTTTTGTTGTATATCTCTCATAGTTATATTTTTAAATAGCAAGAATGTGAATCATGCCTCTTATACTCTTTTGTGACCATTATAAAAATGTAGCCGTCTATTTCAGGACTGTATAATATTGTGCAGTAGAGAGAACCACATTTTGTTTTTCATTTTTTACAGTGCCCACTATGTTGCTGCTGAGCAGTTTCTTTCCTTGCTTCTCCTTCTCTTTCAACTCCTTCCTCTCCTCTTTTTCTACTCAGAAAGAGATATGTATTAAACATCCTTGTAAACACATCTTCACACTCATCTATGATTATTTCTTTGGGGTCCATTTCTAGGAGTGAATATTTATGGCTTCAAGGGTCTGCACATTTTATGGTTTTTGATACGTAGCAAACCACATTATTACCAATTATTAGATCAGTGATTCTTTAATCAGGGCCTATATCAGAATCATCTGGGGAGTTCTCTAAGCCTATACTTCCCCAGCCTTGACCTCTGGAGATTTTTATTCCAAGGATCTGGCACAAGCCCTCAGCACCTGCACTTTTAAAATTCTCTCCAGGGGATTCCAGTATATACATCTAGTTGAGTACCACTGGCTGAGAGGAAGACAGAGGTAAAATGCCAACAAAAATTTTCAAAGGATAGAGGGCTGGAAAGAAAATTAATTGGGTGATATTATCAGGTTCCCCAAATATGTCCATTTGCTGGGATAATGGAGGAATGAGCTGAGACTTAATATATATTGAGCACCTTCCCTAAGCCAGACAGTGTGTGGTCACAGAACATACATTACTTTAATGGTCACAACAACCCCAGGCAGGAATGTGGTCTATTTTATAGATGAGGCAGTAAAACTCAGGGTGTTAACTTGTTCGCTCAAGGCCAGGTTTTGAACACAAGTCTTCTTATCTGCAAAGTCCATGCTTTTTTTGTTTTTTTTTCCCCACCAACCATCACAAATGTTCTTTGGTGAATTTAAGAGGTATCAATGCAATGTAATGAACTTGGACCCTCAAATTCAAGTACACAGAGAACACCACTAGGAGTTGTAGTTTATCTAAACCATCTGAGAGAAAGATTTAAAGCAGTGTTCTCAAAGTGGACTCCAAATATCATTAACCTAAAATTATTGGAAAAGGGGGGAAATGATAAAAATGCAGATTCTTGAGCCCCACTATAAATCTACTGAATCAGGATCTCTGAGTTGGGACCCAGAAATCTGGATTTATAACAAACACCCAGGTGCTTCTCATGCACACCAAAGTTTGAGAATCAGTGGTTAAGAGTTTTAATTACACTTGGGTTTAATGTAGATTGACAAGGTAACACATCTGAAAAGAAAAAGAAATTTTAATGTGAACCTAATTTACATTGGTCAAAGGGCAAACACATCTACATTGTTGAGGTCACTTTTGAGCAACTCATCCTTAAGTGTATTTAAAATCTGCAGTGCACAGAGAAGAGTAACCAGCATGGAGGGCATACTTGATGCAGCTGAAGGAATTGAAATAGAGGACTTGAAGGAGATAGAACAGGTGCTAAGATGGGGTGTCAGGGCTTCCTTCTTACCCTCCTTGCAGGCCCTGGAAGTGCAGCTAGAAAGCCTAGCACTGGGTGAGGGGGGTGCATGTTCTGTTTAGCTGGGTAGAGGATTTCATCTCTGAGATATCTGTGGAGGTCTTTCTCTAGCAGGAAGATGGGCTGCCATTGTAACATGGGATTCATGGCAGGTCCCCTCCACTATTCACTGGAAGCTGAAGATTTCAATTGCTAGGCTGTCCTCACACTGTGCTTTTGTTACTATAGGTAACTTCATGGTGCTAGAAGGGCCCCTGATATGGGTAACTCCTGGGAGATATGGCTGTGTTCATTACTTTCTTTCTCTTTAGTCCCAATGTAGGGTAACAGATGGAACCTGGGCTTCAGTGACAGGGGAGCTAGCTTTGGTCCCAGATTTGCAATTAACGAGTAAGTTAAGGCAGAACCCCCAATCTCTCTGTAGTGTTTGTTCTTCTGCAAAACAGCTATCACTGTGGCTGTTCCATTTTTCATGGCTGAGAGGGCCAAGAAAAAAAGGTGATGACAATGGTATAGCCAGAAAACACTACACAAAGTCAGATATTAATACAATTCCTATATCAGATTTAAAAAAATATATATCTGAACACCTATATTGCTTGCAAGCTGAGAAAAAGCACTGTGCATTAACCTAAACTCAACAATAATAGAACAAATTATGCTAAAGCAGGAAGGATTGGAACAAATTATAATAACTACACTACAATAAGAAGAGCTTGTCACTTTACATCAAACTTTACTCCTACCTTACAGGAGGGAAGAAGAATGGTAGTGGAGAATAAAGAAAGAGTGAGTGTGTTGTATGTAAGGGAGGCCCTCGAACCTGCCAAACATGGTTTAAATGTGACGATCGTTACATTCCTACCACAATCCTTGAGGAGCAGCTGTTGGAAGCCCCCTATTTTACAGGGGAGGAAACTGAGGACCAGAAAGCTTAAGTGTGCTGCCTGTAGCAGTCACTGGCAGATCCACATGCAGGGGACTGTTGACATTAGGCAGCGGTGATGGGGGAGAGGATTATTCTTCTTTTGTGACATCATTGGTAAAAAAAAAAAGGTGCTACAATATAAGTCAAATGGAGAGTCAAGGAAGGTCTCAGGAGCAGAGAAGCTGCTTGATAAATACCACGGGTCTAGGATGACCTTGTGGCAAGAGTTGCCTCATCGCACATCTCATGTGCGTTTATGGAGCTCTGTTCTGAGTACACACTCCACTAGTCACTGGAGACACAGCCGATAACACACGGCCCCTGCCATCACAATGCTCTCAGTTCTTGCATAAACAGTTTACATTTACACCTTCTTGCTGGAGCGTCTACTTTTTTCCTCCTCCCTCCTCTTCTCCCCTCAATTCTCAGCCAGTAAAAACACTGCCAAGGTAGAGCGTGGCTGCCCCTTCCTCTTCTCTCTCACCCTTTTCCTTCCTCTTAGTAGCAATTTCTTATGTATTTATTATGTGCCAGAATTTGTGCTATGCACTTTAAATAGACTATCTAATTTAGTCCTCATGACAATGCCATGGGGTAAATTTTATTATCCCATTAAAAAATAGATATGGGATGTTAAGTAATTTCTTCAAAATAGCCTGTCATGGCCAGTAAATGTCTGAGCTGCCTTTCACGCCTGGGTCTTTGGACTCCAAGTACATCACACTTAACATGATATAATAATGCTCTATTCAGCTCTATTCAGCAGGCATATATATTTGCTGTTGCATCGATCATCGCTTTAGTAACAGTTAAAAATAAAAGGTTAACAGATCTGGGGACCATATTTTAAGAGAGGAAATGTGCTATGTACATGAGTATTATAAGTAAATGTTACATGATTTGGAATTATTTATCTTACAGGCAAAAATGGGAATGGCTACTTACATGCTTTCATCACTATGAGCCTGTAGAATCAGGAAAATTGAATTTGAGTCCTTCCTCTACCATTTAATTGATGTGGGACCTTGCAAGTTTTATTTAATTTTGGTTATTCTCAACTGTATAAGGGGAGCAATAACAGTGTCATACATATGGTAATTATCAGGGGTTGAATCACAGCATAATTTCTAGTGTAGAGTAAGTACTCAATATATTTTTGTTATAATTATGATTATAATGATTGAGCCTTTAATGTTTTTTTCAGATATTCTTAGGAGTTTTGTAGAGGATGCTGTCTTTCTTCATTTATATATACTCAGTGAATGTAGAGTGGGATGAACATTTGGTGAATTATTCAACACTGTTAGAAGGGACCGCCTTTCCCCTATAGCTCGCCCTGTGCACATTCTTAGTCTTTCTCATGGAATTGCTCTGTCCCAGTAGATGTGGCAAGAATTTATGAAAACATTAGGCAAGAATAACCATATGCTCTGTTTTTTTTTTTTTCCTCCTCTTGGGGAGGAGCAGGGCCACTCTCCTGCTGCTAATTTCCCCTCTGATCCTGTGTGTGCCCCCCAAGTAGGCCGCTCCTGGCTGTCCCTGCTGTAACTGGGCCTAAGCTGCTGGGTTCTTGATTTTGGTGCTAGGAAAGCCACGTTGGCTCTCTTCTTAGAGAGACCTATCAGCACAGCACTAAAGTTGACGTTTTGACCTTCATCTGCTACTGTTTTGCTTATTTCGCAATTCGTTCAGAACTCAGGACAACCAGAGGTGCTGTGTGTTGTGGGTTCCACCAGAGACATCCAACAAGCAGTTTTCTTTTAATTTGGCAATATTTGCTAAACAACTTGAGTGAGACCCACATTTCAAGGGACTTGGAAGTCTAGGCTAAACAGGGTTGAGGGGAAGGCAGGACCCACCCGTGGGAAGTCCACAGCCCCACAGGACAGTGTGGGGGGTGCAGCCAAATGAGGAACAGGCAAAGAAAGGAGTCTGCATGGGCTGGAGTCAGTGGGGGAGATGGGAGCTGATACATTGTCTGGAAAGATAGATAAAATTGGGTAGTAGAAGAATACTTGGCAGGCCTTCCGGAGAGCAAGAGAAACAGCACTGGCATTGAGAAAATGGCTGGGCTCTGGAGTCTGAGATTCTTTGTTGCCTGAACCTAGTGTGGACTTTGTACAATGGTGGAGTTCTCAGTTTTGCCATTTATTCACTGAAAGGGCTGTGACAAGTGGATTTCCCTCTCTGGACTATGGTTTCACCATCCTTAGACTGAAGGCAATAATTTTGCCTTTGCCCTGAGTTGTGAGATCTTAATGAGCCAATGGATAGAAGGTATACAGCCTAATGCCCAGCACATAGTAAAGATATAATATGTTTATTTGTTAGGCCAAAGAGCAAACTGAGCTGCCTGTGAATAAGGTGCTTGCATGCAGCCAGTGAATCTTGTCGTTGCTTTCTATAATATACTATCAGAATTATTTGAGCTCTGAAAATAAAGCAAAACAGTGTAATTTTTAAATGGATATAGTCATTATTCAGTAGATCAGTTTTCAACCTTTAACTTGTAGTTGCAAAATTTGTTAAGCTCTGCTTTTTCTTCAATTATTCATTTTCACTAAATTTTTAATGAAAGAAATGTAAATACAGAACCAGCATGACCAAATTACAGGTCCAACGTTTTGTACCAATTATTACATTTAGGTTCTAAAATATTAAAGAGCAGGATTACTAAGCAGGACTTTATAAAATCAAGGCTTGTTAGAGGTTTCATCTACCACAAATTCTTATTATAGTTTCTCTATCAAAGTCTTATTTCCTGTCAGCAACTGAATTGCTTATGGTTTTTGTGTATTTTGGAATACCTCAAACATGACCATTGAGTGAAAATCGCCATGTTCTTTGACAAGAGTTAGTTTACAACCAGTAGAATAACAAACATTCCCTAGGAAGCAACGAACAGTTCTCGACATGCATCAGAACCAGATGTGCAATATGAACACCATCCTGCCATTGGACTCAGGCCACACCAGTGACAGTGGGGGGCAGTCTAGGCCACGCCCCTGGTGACAACTGCCATCTGTACACAAATGACTTTCAAATCTAAATTTCCAGCCTAAAACTCCCTTTGCTGCTCCCCTCCCACTTGACCAGTTCCTGCTGGGCTTTTCCACCATGATATCACAGGTGCCTTGATTAACACACTGCCCCCAAAACTTGGTTATTTTTCCAGCATCCGTTCTTCTCCTTGTAGGAAGTAAATGACATTACCATCCATCCAGTGGGCAACTAAGCCAGAGGCCTGGGAGTCACAGTTAGCAGCATAGTGTTAGTGGCTAAGGACTCAGACTCAAGGGGAAGGCTACCTGTTCACTAGTTATGGGACCTTGGGTGAGTGGCCTCACCTCTCTGTGTCTCACTTATCTCTTCCATAATATGGGGATTACAGAAGTCCAAAGTTCGTAGGTGGTATGATCATTAAATGAGTTAATATTTCTAAGTGCTTAGAACAGTGCCTGGCACGTAGTAAAAGCTATGTAAATGTTTGCTGAATAACTAAATCACACATAACATTCCCTGAAAGGCTATTAAATTCACACATTCTTCTTCATCTCCATGGATGCTGCCTTAGTTCAGCTTCTGTCTCCTCTGGAATAATGCAGTGCTTTTCATTTTCTCAGTGAGATCCTGCCTCCCGTCTTGTCCCCTTCCAGTCTGTAACTGTCTATGGCAACCAGAGCGACGTTTAGCGAATACAGAGCTGACCACATTGCTCCCTTGTTTACAACTTTGAGCAACTCTTCATTGTGTTCAGCAGGCTAACTTGGCTTTGCATGGTCTGGCTCCTGCTTGCATCTCTAGCTGCCTGTCTCCCTTCTCATCTCTCCATATTCTAATCATTACAGATTCCCTCTGTTTGCCTGAGCCTGTCTCCATTTGCTCTGTTCCCTGGTGCCAAATGCTTTCCTCTGCCTTACTCACCTTCAGATCCAGCTAAAAATCGCTCTCTCTCTGAAGATTCCCTGACTCTTCCACCAGGAATAATTCTTTCTCCTGTATTCTCCCAAGTATAGACATACCGGGAAGAATTCTTACCCTTGTGTTCTTCTAAGTATAGATGATTATCATTGCATGAAGATTTTTTACTGCATTTATGTGTTTACACATCTCTCTTTGTCCAACCAAATTGTGAGCTCTGAGGGCATGGAGTGTGCTTGCATGCCTGTTCTCTCTCTCTGTCTCTTTCACACACACACACACACACACACACACACACACACACACACACACACACACAATTTTAATTAACGTTTTCTGTTCTATTCCAATGACTTTCACAATGTCTGACATAGGGCAGATGCCCAATCAATGTTCATTGAGTGAATGAAGAAATAATAAACTGAAAGGCACCTTATTGATCATTTAGTTCAACCCCTAATTTTATAGAGGAGAAAACAGAGGCCCAGAGAAGTTAGTTAACTTATTCTAGGTCACTCAGTTGGACAGCATTAGAATATAGATTAACAGTAACTTTTCAGCAACTCCCATGACTATCTAGTCTCAGTTATTAATTCCCTTTTGGATCAATTATACAATTTAAAATTCTAGATTGAGGAAGCTAAGTTCTCCCTGACCCCATTCTCCTAATCTATCCCCATTAGAAATCCCTTTTTTGATACTCTAAGACCACATGGTCAGAAATGTTACTGAGTTCCCAAACCACTCAGGGATTTTGGGGCAGGAGTTTGACTTGTCTAGCTTCCAGGTACTGGAAGTGACCTTTACTATTTAGCATTTTAACTGGAGTTGAGTTTGGGGCAGCAGGCCACTTTTTGAAATTTAATTTGGGGAACTGTTTTAAGAACAAATTATTTTGTCCCTAAGAAACTGTGTGTGTTTGTGTGTGTGTGTGTGTTTGTGTGTGTGTGTGTGTGTGTATGTCTGTCTGTGTGTTGTGTGTGGTAAGCAAAGGAGATGATACATTACTTGACTGAGTGGTTCCGAGGCAAAAACCTGGGGATGCCCTGAGTTTTGCATTCCAGTTGAAAAGTCATCAGAAAAGAGTAAGGTCAACTCTGGATTCTGCCAAGTTTTGCCTTCAGTGCTGCAGAATGAAATGAGGTAATGTACTTTATGAACTGTGAAGAGCTACAGAAATGTGAGGCGTTTTTAGAACCATTGATTTATAGAATAGGAAGGCCTTTAGAAACGATGTAGTGGCCCCCCACTTTCTCATTTTACAGAGAAGGAAAGTGACTCGCCCAAGGTCACAGCTCATAGGCGGCAGAGCTGGCCCTGCTTCCTCTCTGGCCTGTGGCTTAGCCCTCAGAAGACCCCTCCATAATCCCACCAACTACTGTGACACCTGAAGGTTCTGGGATCTTCCATATGGCATTCCCTATGTCGGGATACCTTCTTTTAAGGTGGCCCGGAGGACATCCTCCTCCTGTGAAATTGCAGCCTCACCTGACACCCCTCTAGTCTCTCAGCTCTTTACCCCCAGTGTCTGGTCATAGTAGAAAACATATAGAAGACACATCCCTTCCCTTAGAGAAATTTACGGTGAGCTGTGTCTGTTTCAAAGGGGTCCATCCTCTTGAGCACAGCCTCTACCTGTAGCTGTGAATACAGCTGAAGACATCATGGGTTGTGGGAGATGGCACTGGGGCACAGAGAAGGTCCCCTCAGTCATACAATCCTCTTGGTTCTCTCCAAATCACACCTCTAGGCCGTGCCCTACTGCACCAATACTTAATGTCCGGAAGTTTATATGAAGCAGTTATCTTGGGGCCCTGAAACACCCTGCAATATCTCTCAGGAGAATGTTTGCTTCTTTTCAGATAGAGGTCATAGGAAGGCAGATTTTGAATTAGCTCAGGGAAGCCCATCCTATCAGTAAAGGCTGAACAACCCCAGAGGGGCCTGCAGCCTCCAGAGGAGGGAATCTCCCATCCTTGACAGTGTCCCACAGAGCAGCCAGCAGCATGCTGGGCACAGCAACAAAGCCTCCACGCTTCCATCTGGCACTGAGGCCCTTGACTCAGTGGCAGTTTCCATCCATGTCCAGTATTGCAGTTTTGGGTCCTGATCCCACAAGGTGAAGAAGAGTTTTTTCCCATGGACCCTCCAGAGGTGCGTTCTTCTAATCAAGACTGGAATGACCAAGTGAAGGTTTCTTGAAATGTTAAAAGCAAAAAGTCATAATTGTGGCCTGAGTGCGTATGCATGTATGAGTATAGAGAGAGCGACTATAGATATATCATTCAATTTTTCTTATCTCTCTCACCTTTTCCATTACACTGGCTTGGAAACCCACCCAACTCATTCACCAGATCCCTCATCTTTTCCACTCTGTGGAAACCCACTCAACACACATATATTGAACATAGATTCTGTATCCCAGTGTCTCAGTTGGATGTTAGGGGTACCGATTAAAAGAGGAATAAAAGTTGGGCACTCTTCTCAATGTACTCAGCTCAGTGGAAAGAGAGAGACAGGAAGGAGTGCCTCTCCCATCCCTGGTTTAGCCCTCAGCTGGTTTAGCTTCTCAGTGTGTCCCTAACAAGGTAAATGCTAGCCTAGAGGAAATATAATCACCCCCCTTTATTAATTTCCAGGCCTATATATTTATTTGGAGTCCCTTTGTAGGACTTACAGAATATGTGTCTGCCATGGCTCTAGAAGAAAATAGATGTCACACTCTAAGTAATTAGAGAGAATTGAATAAAGGATTCATTTATAAAGATATGGGTAGGTTGTAGGAAACCACAAAGACAGTGCAGTGCCCTTGGGCTAGTAACAGCTGCTTATTTTTAACCCTGTGTTTGAGAGATAAGGGGAGGGAGCAGCAGACAGAATCTAGAGACATAGAATGGTATGGAGAAGGTCCTTTGGCAGGAGCTGTGACCTGACGCCAAGGATGCAGCAGCCTGAGATGACTGCAAAGGAGCGAGGTTGACTCCACTTCTCCTTCTCTCCGATCCCCTACAGTGCCCTCCATTGCTTGATTCAACTGGAAGTCAGGGAGGGAGCCTTTGATGGAGTCCAAAGAGGCCAGGCTCCAAGGGCACACAGCTGGTGATGAGGGGTCAGGAATGGATCTGGGGGAACAAATGCAAAATAGACACTTGATTATAGTGGATAAAGTAAGCCTTCAGTTCTGCAGAGACACGCCCAAGATTCTCCTCTCTGATCCTCTGATCCACACACTCACACACCCTCATGTATACCCCCACACCATTTATGAGAACAGACTGGTGCTGGAGAGTGCAGGAAGCATATAACCTACTTTATTTTCTCATTTCACTTTCAAAATCATGCCTCACAGTAGGTGAAGAGACAGACAAAAAATGAGAATAAAGCCTCTCTCACTCCAAAGTCCTTGTGGCTGCTGAATTCCTGGGCACCATTAGCATATCCACTTTGGGCAGTTCACTGGGGCAGTATCTTTAGAAGGACAAACTCCTGTCTGCTTGGACACCCTTGGAAGCCCCATCTACTTGACTAGCCATGAGTCTTCACCTTTAACTCAGATTGGGTTTCTTTTCCGGAAAGCCTTTATAGAACCTCCCATTTGGTGGTGTGTCCCTTTCTTGCTCTTCTGTCACACTGGCTGGCCTCACTTCTAATGAAGCACCAATCACATTGAATTTAATCATCTTTGTTGTTTTTGTCATGAGATAGTTAGGTCTTTGAGATCAGGGACCAGTTCTTTTTTCATTTATATGCCTGTAAAACACAGAGTGGCTGGAATGC
This sequence comes from Lemur catta, assembly GCF_020740605.2. NCBI lineage: Eukaryota > Metazoa > Chordata > Mammalia > Primates > Lemuridae > Lemur > Lemur catta. The sequence continues at coordinate 80,455,646 of NC_059130.1, forward strand.
GCTAGGGCTTAGTAAATATTTCTTAACTGAAAGATTGAAAAATAAGGACGACTTTGTCTATAACTAAAAAAGATCAGGTGGAGGGGAGGGCAAAGGAAGATAAAGTACAAAATATCCTTTATTCCTCAATATTTCAGGAACATTCAATACTCAGGAAACCTAGTATGTTCTCCAACCAGATAGGCTAAAGTGATGTCGTGAAAATCCCACTGTTATCACCCACGTGAACACCATCTCATTGCAGTTAATGGAAATAAATGTACCATTCAGTACTTTAAATCATGAAGCAACATAACTGCCTTCTATTTGCAGTGACCTTCTGGTGCCCTCATTATTTTCTCACTGCGGATGTGGATGTATGTGCCTAATCTTGTTGATTCAGCACAAGGGGGTGCAGCAGCCAAAAGGCACAGGTGAGATGCAGAGAGGTGGGAGATGGGAACAGGAATATGGAGGGACAGAGAAGGACCACCCATGATTCCCTCACCGTTACCTTGTGACCCTCCTCTACTCTTAGCACATTGATTTGCAGGTGCTTTACAAGTGTCCAGGATAGACCGTGAGCATTCCCAGGGCTGGTTATCACATTTAACTCATCTCTAGATCTTCAGTGCCAGGTATGGGATGTTGGACATAGGAAGTATTCAGTAAATGACATAAATGACAAATGATTGAGTGAACAAATGATTAAAAGAAGGACTTGATTTTTTTCCAGCCTCTACCACAGATTCAGCATAATTGGCTGAAAGGGTGGACGAGGGAGTTAGGATTCGGTGAAGACGACGAAGAAAACACTCCAAATAAACAGAACACCTTTTGTTCTTCTCCTGGTGTTCTCTCCTTTCTCTCTGATAGTGTACATTCCCTTTGCTATTAACATCCCTCACTGTTAAATCTGACATTACAAGCACCACAGCAGCTTGGTTCAATGTTATATTCTCAAACGTCTAGCACAATGCTTGGCACATAGCTAGCTGTAGCTCAAGGAGTATTTTTAAATAAAGTTCAAATCTCTTTCTCTGGGTTTTACTCCTCCTCTCACAGTCAGGCACCTTCCTTGCTTCCACTTTTAATGCTGAATACACTCTACACTGCCTTGTTGTTAAGCTTGGAGTCAGAAGTTTCAGGTTTACGGCTGAGATCTGCCAATTACTAAGGGCAAAGTTATATTTTCCCCTAATTCAGCTTCGATTTCTTCAAGCTTTTAATGAAGCTTGATAATATTGGTGGCGAGAAAATTATTTTCTTCTAATGCTAAAGCAAGAAATTAAAAAAAAGGTTTAAGTGCCAGTTATTTAAAAAAAAATTGAAGTGAAAATAACTTTTCAAGTTCTATGTGAAAAATTATATTCTTATAACCTATATTGCTTCCTTTTTAAATAGAACACTTTCAACCAGATACTTGAAAGCTTTCTAAGCCTCTAAAATTGTATTTTAGCATACTTGAGAAATGGCAAGGCAGAGACAAGTTTCTAATATTCCATCCTGAAATTGTGAAGTAATTTAGCATTCACGTTCATTCACGTGCATTATCTCTATTCACTGATGAAAAATCCTGCAGTGTCAATGTAATTGATGGGGAGACTCAGAGAAGTAAAGCGATTTTCTCCACGTCATCCAGCAAGTTTGCCAGAGAGCTGAAACTCCACGTAGTTAATTCCAGTTAATGCAATGTTTACTAACTATATTAATGAAGGCAGACCCAGCAGCTGTAATAAATAAACCTTTAAATCTTAATGCTTAACACCATAGAAACTTTTTTTTCTTGCTAAAAGCCTGATGTGCATGCGTGTTAGTGGGTCTCTTCTGTGTGCAGTGATTCAGGGAGGCAGGCTCCTTTCATCTGTGGTTCTGCAATCTTAAACACATGGCTCTCCTAGGTGACCTGGGGGTGGTTCCATTCCATTCAGCTGGAAAGGGAGAAGTAATAGAAGGCTGCATGAGAAACATTTTCATGGAACAGGTCTGGAAATGACTCACACATGTCACTGGTTATCAGTCAGTCACATGACCATTCCTAACCACAAGCGGTCTGGGAAATATACTCTACTGGGTGCCCAGTAAGGAAAAGGGCATGGAAATCTGCCACATTGCTATTGTGAGCACCTTGAGGACTGGGGCCAGGTCTTATTCATCTTTCTGTGATGCACATTGTTTTTGCATATGAATAATGTGTGTCGTGAACCTTGTCTCCTTCCTCCGTGTGTGTAGATACAGTGGGGTTGCCATGTTGAACATAACTTTGCTCCTCTAGACACAGCTGATTGGTGCAGTGTAGGCAACCCTCCAAGCTGACCAAATGAAATCCTTCATAGATGACTTCTCTGGGATTTTTTCAAGCTATAACTGAGGAAATAAACTGAGTTCTCTGGAGGTGGAATCTGCAATGTGAGGCTTGGGAGCTGCTGGTGGCTCCCACTTTGTGCAGAAGACTGTCTGTAGGGATAGCAGGGAAACCAGCAGAGAAGTGCAGAAAAGGGATGGGGCAAGTCTTTACGATTCATGATCCAGATTCCAATTGCTCCAAGGGCCAACTACAGCCACCCCTTCCTGAAGTTTGTTCAACACTATCTTAATCTATTCAGGCTGCTGTAACAAAATATCTCAGACTACGAGGCTTATAAACCACAGAAATTTATTTCTCGCAGTTCTGGAGGCTGAGAATTCCAAGATCAAGGTATTGGCAGACTCAGTGTCTGGTGAGGCTCCACTTTCTGGTTCATAGATGGCACCTTCTTGCTGTGCCCTCATGTGCTGGAGGGGGAGAGGCCTTTTGTAGGGGCACTAATCCCATTCCTAAGGGCTCTGCCCTTATGACCTAATCACCTCCCAAAGGCCCTACCTCCCTTATGCCATCACCTTGGGGGTTATGATTTCAGCTATGAATTTTAAGGAGGGACACAAACATTCCAGTCATAGCAAACACTTCCACCTATGTGAAATAACCCAGTATCCTTCCAGTAAGTTCCCCCTTTGCCTGACCTGCTCAGAGTTGGGTGTGTGTCTAAAGCAATCACAAGAGACTCAGCCGTGCAATTCAACAGTGCAGAGTGACCAGAGCTGGACTCTGCTGCTCTCAAGAAAGGCTTTCTCACAGGACCTGTTTCTCACTCTGGTGGCCTATTGAGAGCTCATGCCCCAACCTGCAGGCCTTCCCAGGCCCAGTGGCTAAGGCCCCAGTTGCTCCCTCGGGACTCCCTTGGGAGGATGTTATGCCTGAGGATCCCTAAAAATTTATTTGTGGTGGTGTTCTTGGCTTTTCCTGTCTGTTTCGTCTGCCTTAGCTAACCCGAATGACCGTGTTTCAGCCAAGATTGAAGGTCTTGTCTGGAGCTAGGGGAGGCCATGAGGTTCAGGGTTCACTCCCATTCACACAGGGTGATCTGTGAGGTCTCGTCCCACTCCAAGCCTTGTACTAGGGTTACATGTGGGCTGAGGGTGGAAAACTTATTTCTGAAGTGCCTCTTCTTTTACAAAGCTACTCCCCCATACATTTCTCTCTAAACCTAAAAAGGGATAAATGACTCCATCACACATAAACCCGGTAGCCTAATGACCTTTAGAATTTCTGTTTTCTCATTTGTAAAATTAGTAATTAGTGAAGCTTACATTACAGTGCTGTATGCAAAACCCCCAGCACAGTGACAGGAACCTGCTAAGGGTTAGTTTCTCCCTCATACCACTGTGCACACCTACCTCTACATCAGGGCTCTGAGCAGCGGAGGGGGCTTAACGCACAAGGGATCCAGTGGTTTTATCCAAATATCTCAGGAACCACCACTTCATCACTCAACTTGCTCCACTTGGCCCCCTTCCTTCCACCTCTGTTTCTTCCCTGCATTGTATTGTCCTTGTTTTCTCCCACAGGCCCCCTCCCCCCTCCCCTGTGCCTCTCTCCACCTCCTGCGGGCCCCAGCTGCTGCTGCGCCTGCCTGTTCTGATGCTATTGATTTTGCTCTATAAAAGATTGCTCAATTCATTTTCTCCACTGCAGCCCAGTGCCAGACCTCAGGGTAGGCCCCACAATGACCGAGTTGATTGTGTGTACCACTTCCCCTGAAGGACTATAACTACGTTCCCTTTCGATTCCCAGGCAGGATAAGACAGTGAAGGTGAACGTGATTCATAGACTCTAAAGAGCTAAACAGAGAGCAGTGGACCCCGTCTTCTCATCTCCATATTTACAAGGCCTAACACAGGGCCTGCACTCAGTCTGTCTTAATAATGTTTGCTAAAATTAAATGAATATCTTTTCTTAGCTTCGTAGCATTCTGGGCACACAAGTAGAATCTTCACTGGTGTCTGATTCCCTCAGCAGTGGTTTGCAACCCTGGGTGCACATTAGCACCACCTGGGGAGATTTATAAAATACCTATGGCTGGGTCTTGCCCCAGACCAGTTAGACTGAGCATTGAGGCCCTGTAAGAGCTTGGCAGGTGACTCTGATATGTGGCCACATTGGCCTGCAGTGTAAGACCAGTCCCCTTAGCCTGGCCCACAAGGTCCTCCAGGTCTCAGCTCCTGCTCTGCTCCAGCATCACCTCCATGCCCTTTATCGCACACATTCCAGCCGTTAGGACATTCTTCCTCTCCCTCTGAGCACCACTACTCCTCTGCCCATGCTGTTTCCCCTTCAAGGATTGCCCTTTCCTAAATTCTCCTCCTGGCAAGCTCCTACTCATCTTTTAAGATCCAGGTCAAACACCTCATCCTCTGAGAAGATTTTTCTAGTCTTCTTAAGTCTCTGTTGCTCCAGATTTTTACCTCAGCTTGTATTCTTTTTTCTGAATGGGTTTTGCCTGCTATCTCCAACTTCTGGATTTAGTTTCTTCCACTCTGATTGTCCCCTCTGTCTGGCAGTCCAGGTGGATTTTTTACTTGGCTTTGTACTCCAGCTTTGTCCTTGGGCACAGATGTTTGGGGCCTTGTTTGGCTCAAAGCTCTGATGCCCACTAGCTAACCTCATTCTCCCATCCTTTCTGGGATTCCAGAACCCCTGCCTGGGTGCAGTGGCTGGGACTCAGCATCGCTAGGGGAGGCATCTGGATATGAATTGCATTGGGCAATAGTGGCCCACATTTATTGAGTGTTCACTGCGTGTCCTGTTCAAGTGCTTCACTGCATTATCTCACATAATCCTTTCCTGATGAGTCACTGGGACTTAGAGACCTTAAATAAGTTATCCAAAGCCAAACAAGTAGTGAGAGGCAAAGCTGGGCTTTCCACTGAGGCTAACAGTCTCCAAAGTCCACTTGTTTCAGGCATGCCTGTGTGATTCTTTAATGGTCCTTTTCTGTGCATTTTGTTTTTAACTCTGTGATTATATTCTTAGTGTTGTGTCATAATTTATTGGTTGGCGTGTCTTGTCTACCCCACTAAACTGTGACTTTCTCAAGGACGGGGAATGAGGTATTCAAGTGTATATTCCCAGCACTTAGCAAATTGCCTGGCACATAACAGAGGCTCAATAAATGCTTGTGGCCTGAATAAATAAATGGCCACTATAGCCTTGAGCAAGACTGGTAGGGGAAAAAAGGCAGAACAATCTAGACTACAGTCTGATCAAAACAGCCACTCTCCTATGGCCCTGATGAGTGAGATCTCTGCTAAGCAAGGAAGGCAGATGGGCGGGGAGTAGGGGCAGCTGGCCCGAGGGTGCCTTTCTCTGGTTCTCTCAAAATCCAGCGTCTGTCCTGTCCTATCGCCCAGCAGCAAGAGAACGTTTGTTCCCTGAAGGGCCGGCGCTGTGCCAGCAGCAGGCAGTGGCCCGTCCGTTGGGAGGGAGGCAGGCAGCAGGCAGGAGCACTGATGTGTGCCTGAGACAAGATGCTGCAAGTCTGCTCGCGGCACGGCGGTGACAGCAGCTGGGCCAGGGTTGCAAGTCACCATTCCGTAACCATTAAAAACCAGTTGCTGTCCCTTTCACAATAAGAAATTAAAATATCACTCCAAATTGTACTGATTTCAGAGAGCAAAAAGAAAAAATAATACTCAAAAGCCAAAAACAAAACTAACCAGTCAACGAATAAAAACACACAAAAAACCTACCAGTGTTGGGCCATATGCTACCAGTTGGGTTGTCTAAAGAATTGATAGGTTTCTTGGTAATTACAGAAAAGCTTTGTGGCTGCTTTTCAAGATCCAATTTTCCATTTTCTTGCACACACACACACACACACACACACAAAATGAAACAATAACCTGCAACCAACCAACCACGTACACATTTGGGAGCAAAGAAGCTGGGAAGGAGAGTGGAGGTGATGCATTTCTGACTGCTTACTTGTTTTCTGGAAGTGCTTCGGTGTTATTACTAAACCAAATCGCCAGTGTCTCCCCTTCACAACTGTCTGAAAACATGCAGGCTTGATGTGAGCAGGCTCTAGGTGGGCGCCTACCAAGGTGACTTCAAGGAATCCACGTGCTTTGGCCTTCTATAGGCTGCTTTTTAATTCAATGGGCAGATGAAGTGGTTTGGAGACTCTGTCCTATCTACAGTGGGCAGGGCTGTGCCCTCGCGAAGGTGTAAGGGGATTCAGAGCATAGCTGTTTATGATCTCCTGTAGCTTCCTGGTATGAATATTGGCTTCTTGATCAACCAGCTCACACTTTTGCCACTTGTGGCTCCTCTCCTGTCTTTCCCCACTCTGTCCCATTTGTTGACAAGAATTTGCTTTGTCATTCTCCAAAGCATCACTGATGGAACACAGCTTTGTATATGTAATAGACTTTTACTTAAAATTTAGGCATGACTACAGGGATTACAGCATGGAACAGGAACCAACCTAAAATGCAAATTGGGTTACTAGACGTCTCAAAAACTGCCAGCCTCCCTGGCAGGGAAATCTTTACTTGCTGTGTTTACATTTAGGTCCCGCTCACAGACATGTTTTGTTAGACCATGACTGCAAAATTCCTATTATGTTATGTGCAAAACTTTTTTTTTTTGTAAGTTCTTACCCATCCAGAACAACATAGGAGGCCTTGCTGTATATAAACTTTTCATTTTTGTAAACAGTAAACAGTCTCTGAACTTTATTCTAAAATAAATAGGAATCTAGCTATGAAACTAAGAAAGGAAATCCGATTGGATAAGTTTGATACATTATTGCTATAAAATATTACTGCTACTATTGCTATTAAATCACTATTACTATAAACATAAAATAATTGAACAGTTTTGTGCCACATTACCTTAGGGGCTGTGAGCGTGTGCTCTGATCCCTGGTCTGAGCAGTCTAGGGTGGGGAACAGGGTGGCACTGTGGCTGTCACAGAAGTGTCATATACAGTCACCTACTTGGAGTGATTACTTTAGAAGGGGGATGTGAGTACGGCATATATTCAAATTTTCAGCCTGTTCTTTAGTAGGGTAGAGCTAGTCTTCGAGTTAAGAGAATGCCATTGATATCCTGGCTGTATGCTAAGTAGTTTGCTTAATAAATAGATGGATAAAAACTAATTAGGGGCATAAAGGCCCTCATCCACACCTGAAATCATCCCAAATGTGTGAGATTATTTGTGAGGTGGTGAGGACTTGTTCCTGATGGATCAAAATAAGTTCTCCAAGGTAGTGGTAGTAGACAACGGTGGTTTACATTCTCCATTTGGAATCTTCCATGGATACTGGAAGGTGGTAGGTGATATTTTGGAGAAGAGAAGATATCTCCAAGATATCACCTACCAACACCTACCTGGCACCTAGTGGGCGCTTGACTTGCTAAATGAGGAAATGGAGCAAATGGCATATCATGCCAAGGGCTCAGACATATGTTGTTTCTCTCTCTCTCTCTCTCTCTCTCTCTCTCTCACACACACACACACACACACACGCATGCACATACATGCTGTGTCTGTCTCTCAACTTGGTTAATTCCTACTTATTCCTGTATATCCTAGCCCTTTGTAATCTATGTCATAATACTTGTTACATTTGCCCCTTGTACTCTATGTTCTCATAGCATTTGCAATTGTATTGTTTAAGTTGTATTGCTTAAATATGTATTGTTGTGCACATGTTTGTGATTATTTGTTGCACTTCTGTATTCTTCTATTTCAGGCTCCCTGAGGGGAGGCCATGTCTGTGTTAACTGTGTCTTTCTAGTACTTGGCCCAAGGCCTGGAACACAGCAGGCACTTATGGCAGAGACAGAATAGCTTTCACCAAACCCATTTCCTCTTCTTCGTGGGCATGAGCCAGACTACATTTCCTAGTCTCATTTGCTGCTAAGGATGGCCATTTGATGGAATTCCAGCCAATGGCAGGTGAGTGGAAGTAAAATGAGCCACTTCTCAGTCTTACCCTTTAAAACCTCCATGTGGGATCTCCCATGCTATTTCTTCCTTGTGAGAAACAAACACAGTGATTTTGGAAGCCACACATTGAAGGTAGAGAAGCCACGAGATGGAAGGAACCTGGGCCCTTGAATCATCACATTGAATAAAGCCATCACCAATCAGGATTGCCTGTGGTGGACTACACTTAAGGAGAAATGCTTATTGTATTTGAATTTGTTTTTTTACAATGGCTGGCATTACCCCATACAGAGTACTGCATGAGTGTGTGTGCGTACCTATTAGATATATCCAAAGAAGCAGGTATCTAGGATACAGATTGTGTCATTAGAAATGTTGAGGCCTGCCATATTATGCCAATTTTCAAGATACTAAAAGACAAATGATTCCATGAGTAAGAATGAGGTGGTATCTCAGCTATCTAACATTCCCTTGCATCCTTGAAAGAAATCCTTTATACAGTAGTGCCAGAAGTTTGTCCCCTTTGCATCCACAAAAATCTACTCTTCTCTAAGACATCAAACTTTCCCAGGGCTCTCTATTCCAAAATGGTCCTCTGTTTCTTTCTGCGACATTGAAAAATTAACACTTTACCAGGCATTAATGATCTTTTGAAACCAAGTTGTACTGAGGAGTGAACTTCTGCTTTCTGTTTTATTTTCACAAGGGAGGATGTGCATTTTTAGGGAGAATGGCAAACATTGATCTCTAAATGCTGAAATTTCAGGAATAGTTTAAAGTGAGGCAAAGACTATTAAGCAGTGACAGGCAGTTTGCAGTCTAATCATCCTAAAGGGTTTGCAATACTCTACTCAGAATGGCAGAGGAGAATAATAGAGGGAGGCTGGGATATTGATAAAGACACAGAACAGCCTTGCCAGCCCCCAATATCAACTCCTGAACTTCTTTATTAAAGGAAAATGATTCCTGACTGAAATAGATGCCAGTGTTTTCCCATAACAATGTGCTGCCTCCATTTTTATGGGTGTTAGGAGCATAAGAAGAGAGACCAGGAATTTAGTTGCTATGGGGCCAGGAGGACTGGAGCAATACATTGTCATGGGTTAACCCTGACATGGCTATAAGAGATAAGGCAGTCTGGCAACTGAAAAAAAGTCTTCTCACTGAGAACCTGACTTCTCAGAGGGGTGGAACCTGCTGATGATGCCTGACTTGATGGACCAGAAGAAGGTGCATCGTCCTTGCCTACATCCCCTCTGCCCCAGTCTAAGAACTAAAGACTCAGCCCATCCAATGTATCAGAACATTAAGGAACCATTTCTTGTCATGAATAAAGAGGTCTGTATAAAGTGTGTGACTTCCCAACCCAAGTTCAGTTAAGTCTTAGATAAGCGTAGCACACCCTTGCTGCCCCCAGGAGTGCTGGGCTCTCCCCTCTCTGCCTCACCCTCACACCTGCGGTCTGATATTAGTTCTCATGCACACCTAGATTTAGCACCTAACCCTGCATTTCAAGATGGTTAGTTGGGAGCTGAGGCCATTAGATCCTGCAAATTCTGCCATTCTGCCTTTCTATGGAGCTAGATTCAGACAGACCTCCTTGGTCCTTAAATGAGATCCCTACCTGAAAAATGATTCACGCCTTCCTGAAGCCCCCAGATCTGTTCTGCACCTCTGAGACTCTTCCCCATCACTGTTTGTTTACACGGCCCTTCATGGCACCCCTCCTCCCAGGTCTCGGTATGTCTTACTCATTTCCATATCCCCAGTGCTCAGCATGGAGCTTGGCACATAGAAGATGCTCAGTATGTATATGTTGACTACATAAATGACTTGGTAATTTGTTGAACTGGCTCCATCTGGAGAAAAAAACAACTCCTGCTGCTCTGATTAATTTTCCTCCTCCTCATTGGCTCCGTCTACGGCCACATAATCAAAGCCACCCAGGACTGGGCCAAGAGATAGCTGCACATCTTCCCTACTGAGGGGATGAGAGGTTGGAAAATGTCAAACAAAACAAAATGCAGAGGGAAAGAAACAAGAGCCTGCTATTATTACCAAACATTTTAGGTAATAGATGTTTCTCCTAAAGGAAAACTGAGCTAGGAGAACTCTATGTTAGGAAGGTGAGATAGGTGTTTACATCCAAAAAGATTGAAGAGAGAAAAATAGATTGCTTTAAATCTAACATTCTGACATATTGATATTGATCAAAATGTGGGCAATAAATCCTAACAATATTTCAACAGTAATTGTATCTATTATGGTGACTACAACAGTTATTACTATCACTACCTCCTTTGCCACCACTATCATCACCATTTTTTGGACATCTGTTATCTGAGCATGAGCTTGATGATTTTACCAATATTACTTCATTTGATCCTCACTATAAACTTGGGGGAGACAGAGGGAGAGACAGAGAGAGAGGAGAGAGAATGAATCATTATCTCTATTGTATGGATCAAACTGAAGTCTAGGAAAGTTAAATGTGGTGAAGACGATGCTACGTGCTCAGCATGGCATTTCCTGAGCACACAGAAAGACTATACTTCCCAGCCTCCTTTACAGTCAGACTGGGTCATGAAACTGAGTTCCGGCCTGTGGAATGTGGGCAGAAGCATTGTAAGCTACTTCCAAGCCTGGCTTTTGAAAACATCCTCACAAGCCTCCACCTTTTTTTTCTTTTTTTGCCCTTCTGTGGTGACCTTGGTGGCCTCTATCTAGGATGGTGTCAGTGCAAAATGGGGGAGGACATCAACTGAGTCTGGACTGAGGGATAAGCAAAAGTCATGTTTTCTAATCTTGAGCAACTAAGATTCGGGGACTTTGCTTTTTCTATAACTTAGCCTGAACTATGCTAATGAATCAATTTAAGAAACTTGCCTGTATCACAAAAATTGGTAGAGCTGCTGTTTAATCTTTAAAAATCATTTGGGGTTTATCAGATGTTCTGCCAGACCCACTTTTATGAACTGCTCCATATTTTCTTGGCCATGGTTTTTTGTTCGATGCTACTGATGGGCCTCTAGGAAGATCACCCGACAACAGTGACATTCTTAAAGGCTGAAGAGGGGATGTTTTGTTCTTGCTTTCTGTGGCCACCTTTGTGACAGGGACCAAGAGAAATAGATTGCTCTGAGGCAGGAAAGACCACAGAGTCCTGGTATCAGTGTGACACATGCCTGCTGGCTCACGTGGCTGTTTGGCAGGGCCACAGAACACACGGGTACATGCAAGGAGAGCCACAGGCTCACCCTGTCGTGTGACTCACACCTCAGGTGCTGCCAGAGATCTTGCTTCAGGTACTCAGGAATCTGGCTTCCCTGAGGTGGCCAGGGGCCTGGGCAGTACCAGTTGATGTGTTGAAGGAGTTGGTGCCCCATAGATGGGCTTTACCGGTGGAATAGTTCTCCCTTTTCCTTCATATTCAGCTTGTACAGAGAAGCATTTTCACAGGCTCTCTCAGGGGACATCCCATGGGACTGAGCTGGGACCAGCCTGGTGATGTCTTCCCTTATATTTAATTTCCTTCCTTCCTCGCCTCACTCCTTTCTCTCCCCTCCTCCTTCCCTGGCACTATACTCCTCAATACACTTCAGCATGAAAACTTTCGCTCTGGATCTGTTTTCTAGGGAACCCAGCCTAAGATGCCAAGCCTTATGTTACGCTGAGGGATTAACTGGGATATCTGAATGGCCTGACAAAAAAAAAAAATGAATATAGTTATGAGGATAATGGGTTGAAAACTTTTTAATATTTACCTCTTTTTCTTCAAATTATGAAAGCAATGTACATGTATTATAGAAAATTCAGAACATACAGACTTTACCGTTAATAAACTCTTCTCTGTCTTCCTTGCTGCCTTTCCTCCCACAACTACCCACAAATCTAAGTACTTGGCTCCTCTTAACGAGGGAAAGGTTTGATAAATTCATTCCTGGTCACTGGGGAATTTCTGCATTGCCTTTGCCATAGAGAAGTTTTGGAAATACTGAACCCCCAAAGAAGAACTGGGACTGACAGGAACTCGAGGCAGAAGACACCTGCTAGTGAAGGAGATGGTTTTAGTGGCGGCCTCCAAGATGCCCCTCAAGCTGCGTTGTCATGCCAACGGCCCACTCTGCCTGTGTTTCTGGTGCCTTCCAGATGTAAGTGTGCACGTGTGCACCTGTGAGTGTGTCTGGGCATTGGAGGCGAGCAGTGAGGGGCAAACAGCAAGAGACAATAAGGCAATTTTGCTGAGTGGTCATTTCCGTGTGACCCTCTCCCTTATTTCACAGAAAGCTCCCGCTGAGGCAGAATCACAGGGATTTGGAAAACAGTGAGTTGCTAGCATCAGGCCTTCTAGCCCTGGCTGGCCTCACAGCCACACTGAATGTCTTCTTTCAAAGCGTGCATAGGAACCCTTTGTCAGGGGAATTGGGTCAAAATGTGCTCACATTCTTAATTTTGCTAAGTGAAGCTATCACGACTACAGGGGTCTTTGAGGAATAGGGTTTGGAAATGAATGGAGAGGTTTGGGGAAGCTGCAGGCACCCAGCGCTTCACCTTTTAAATAGCATTAGTGGTAGGTGGTGTGTGTGGTTACTGCACAAAATGGACTTGAAATGTCACCGGGAAGGAAAAATAAATCAAGATCCTGTTTCTCTCTGGTGGCTCGCTCTGAAAGCAGGGATAGGAGGCCTTCTGTGGAGAGAGGGTCAAGTCTGGGTTGTATTTGTAACAGCAGTGAACAGCAACAAAAATCCATTTCCAATGTGCGGAGTTTGAATGTCTAGAAAGGTCAGATCAGATAAGTGGCAGGATTTCTAGAGCGGGGAATATTTCTCACAGCCCAGCCAGCCACCCTGGGCTCCAAAGTGATTGAAACGGACTCTGGCGGGTGGTGGAGAGATGTGAAGGAGGGGCTGGAGAGTAAACAGGGGGAGAGCTGGGTGGGTTGGCATCTGGGTTGGTGGGCTTAGCTCAAGGCCTCCAGACTTTGCACCTCATAATTTGACTTGTTTCCATCTTGCTCTTGGATTCAGAGACTTAAAGGTCTTTTATAGGGAAATCTCAAGATTGAGTGGTAGGAAGAGATTTTTTTTTTGAGTTCTGCTGCTCTTTGGGTGGTAAGAAATAGAGTGTCACTCACATTACTCAAGGAAAAAAGTTTTCTTTAGGGACCCACTTGGATGGAAGCTGAGGAGTTGTTGAGAAATAAGACAGCTCTACTGCTCCCTTCTCTTTCCCAGGCCTTGATGGGTCCCTCACCCCTTCGCCATTTGCTTTCTCCCTGAGCATATCTGCTCCAGTCTTCAGAAACTCCCCTGGATCTGTGTTTCTGTGCCCTGCATCTTTGGCTTGCCCATGGCTCATTGTGATTATTCTGACACTGAATCTGCTGTTCCCAACATGAACTTAACTTATCTTTTTAGCATTCCTTATTTCGACTTTCCAAGAAAGGATGTCTGATTGTCTACTCTAAAAGTCCAGTCAGCTGTAGTGGAAGAGCAGAGTCATGGAATATGAAGCGTGGTCATGCAGGCAGCAGAGCTGGTTTTGGATGAAGGTGTGATCAGACCATATTCATCTTTGGGTAGCCAACATGCTCTGGGTATGGGCAGAAACAACATGAGCAGGTAGAAGGGAAGGAGCCAATATGAACCAATAACCGTCTATGAGCCAGGCACTTACAGTGATGACTTTGTAACAACTTTGTACTTAGATGGACCTGCAGCATCTACTTCTGTGGGGAAGTTATTTAAACTCACCAAGATTCAGTTTTCTCTGCAATAAAATAATAACACCTACTTCACTATGTGGCCATTGGGATTGAATAAGAGAATATGTGTGAAAATATACAGTGTGTAGTAAGTGTTCAGATGTTTCCTGGTGAAACTGCATGGTGTGGATTAATAACATACATAGGCCCTGACATCAAGCTGAATTTAAATACTAGTCTCCCTACTCACTAGTTGGACAAACTGGAACAAGCTGGTTAAACCTTCTAGACCTCAGTTTTGTTGAGATTAATAGCAGTGAATGGCGTAAAGCACATTCTCAATAAATGCTTATTGTTATTATAGTTATAATGTAATAATAATAATATAACTATAATAATTACAAATATTATAACTGGTTCATGTTGAAATAATTATGTGTAGGAGCCTGTCAGGTAGAGAATGGGAGTAGGGAATTTCTTGGGTCATAGGAACATGAGGTATGGAAAGTTCTGGAAAACAAAGAGGAGCCCAATGAAGTAGAATGAGTGTATTGGGCAGGTGCCAAGATTGGCAAGGGCCATGCCATAAAGGGCTAGGTAGGGTACCAGCATTGACACCAAGTGTCATGGATTGGGAAGATGCAGAACTGTGCTCCACAGTTGCCCTACAGGGGTTTGTCTCCCAACTTGCCATTTTCAATCCATAAATCTCAGATCTGAGCACATAATTTCCCAAATAGAGCCCTCTGTGGTTCCCAGTCCCTGCAGAATAAAGTCCAAACCCCTTCACATGGCATTCAAGGCCCTCGTGGACATTCCAGACTCTATATGTATATGTGGCACTGCTCTACCACAAAATAAACCATTTTTTCCCCTCCTCTCATTCATGCTTTGTTTTTCCAGCTGTAGAGTCACAACCTCAGGAACGTGGAAAGGACTGATGAAGATCAGGTTATGTGCTCACACCTCAGCTGCCAGGCAGCTGGGAAAGCAAATACCTTCATGTTCATCTTAGAAACACTCGCCACGTAAATCACTTTTCCCACATTGGAATATAAATGATGGCTTACCTTTCCAGGGATGTTTATATTTGAATGAAGCAGCAAGTTTTCATCACACATTTTGACCTCACAGATATTTCAACTCCTTCTGTTTCCGATTTGCTTTCACAAATGAATAAAAATACATCAAATTCACATGGAATATTACTGACAGAAATAATCAAAATAACAGAAAATTGACAATGGCTATAACATCACCTGATTCAATGTGCTAGAGGTGAAAAAATCAATAAAGTTGTAAAATGCAAAAATCAACTGGAGAATAATTGTTTTTGGAGAAATAAGCCAATGAAACCAATAAAGGCTAAAACTAGACATGGTAAAAAATGTGATTGGCAAAATATTGATGAGTGAATAAAATTATTTTGGCAAAATTTATAAATACAAAATTGAGTCAAGAAAATTGGACTTTGTGGAAATAATGGCCCCCAAAGAAAACTTACAAAGAGAGAAGCTATTCTCATTCAATTTGATATGGAAAAAATTATAAATGAGTGAAAGCTTTATTATAAAATGTACATGGAAAACAGTGGACATTCATGAAAATAATTTTAGTAAGATAGAAATAAAGATGTAAAAGTATTACTAAATGGAACTTTGGTATAAGAATTAAAATGACTTAATTCTATCAGAGAATGATTTTTTTCCTTAGGAAATATTTACCAATATTGGTATAATACTGGGGCAATGTTTGTATTTACGAATGTTGACTTAAGACAATATTAGGGTCACTACATTTTGATCAAATTCAGCAATTGTTGACTAGAAATTATAGCACTTATTTATTGGGCAATAGCACTACAGAACTACTTATTAGGAAAGCAACTCTGGCTAAAGTCTTTTTCTGAACCCAAGATAATAGCAGGGATTTATCCATTTCTTCTGAGTAGATACTTAGATTCTGAGATCAAGCTGCAATGCAATGTGCTGCTGCTATGAGACTGTTCCCCTTGGGGTGGACAGCGATCTCACTCTGTACTACCTGCATACAGAAAAGCCTGCCTTCTTCAAAGGCACTTAGTGGTTAGCACCCAAATAGTGACCAAACTGAGTTTCTTAGAGTGTCCCAGGGAGTCTCCAATTCTCTATTTTTCTTTTGTCATTCCTTCAAATAATTTCTCCTCTCTGTTTTTGGGAACAGAAATAGGACTGAAAGACTCCTACAGTTTCCTACAGTTGACAATATGGTGCCTTGCATATGATGTGGGGCCTTAAGGTTTAGAGGTAAGACAAATGGGGCCTCTCCTCAACACAACCTCACAGATGCCGCCTGCTGAGTTCTTTTTCTGCATCATTATCAGCATTGAAATGCATTTACTAGGATCTCTGTGTAAATGCTTCATTGTGACACTGGACACATGAAGGGAACAGATGTGGCGGGCCAACCTCCGGGGGTTTGCAATCCAAGGCAGAAGGACAGACAGTGCAAACACAGATGAGCGCTCAGGCATAACCTGCAAGCCAGGACACAGGTATGACAGTCGGGACTGACACAGCACTGGCAGCAGGCTTCCTTCTACCTAAGGACGCTTCTTTCCACTGCAGGGTTCCCTCTAGGGCTCCTTTAACAGCCGGCCTTCTTCCTGCATTTTTAACAGGATCTGATTTACAAAAATGCTTTGAAAATAACTTATGCAGAAACATATTGACTGCATACGGCTTGTGGTGTTGGTATAAGGAGACATGGCCAATACTGAACAGGCCAGTAAAGGAATGTGAACTTATATTTACATTGTAAACAATCTGAAGGCTCCTTCCATTGTGCATAAATATCAAAAAACCTAGTTCATTCTGTGCCTAGAAGAACACCTGGGTGGTGGTAGTTGGTCAACTAATGTTTATTAAATGAAGGAATGAATGATTAAAAGCAAAATATCTACCCTATTCATAGATAAGATAAATAAAAATAATTTGTTTTCTACTTTTTCTTTCTTCTCCACCTTCCTCCTCCTGCTCTTCCTACTCCTCCTTCTTTTTCCTCTTCCCCACCTTAGCAGTTATCATTTTTAAGTTTAGACTTATTTTGGTATATGGTATAAGGTTAGTCTTTACATATTTTCCACAGATTATTAGTAGATTCCCTAATGCCACTTATTAAATAATTCCTCCTTTGACCGCTGGTTTAAACTTCTTCAGGACAGCAACTCTAGTTTACTAATCTTTGTATCTCTAGTGCCAGTTGTAAAGCCTAGAGATATTTTTTGGTATATGACATAATTGTGGTTTTGGGGGGCATATGATGGATTTATGTTATTGGGCATATGGCATATTTGTGTTGCCACAATAGCACCTGTTATGGGTGAATTGTGTCCCTCCCCCCAAATTCATATATTGAAGTCCTAAAGTCCCGTACTTCAGAGTGTGACTGTATTTGGAGACAGAGCCTTTAAACAGGTGACTATGTTAAAATGATGTTATTAGATTGGGTCCTAAGCCAATATAACTTGTCTGCTTATGAGAAGAGGAAGTTTAGACACAGACAGAGGGAAGACCATGTGAAGATACAGGGAGAAGATAGCCACCACAAGTCAAGGAGAGAGGCCTTAGAAAAAACCAACTCTTCTGACACCTTGGTCTTGGATTTTCAGCCTCCAGAACTGTGAGAAAATAAATTTCTGCTGTTTAAGCCACCCAGTCTGTGGTGCTTTGTTATGGCAGCCCTAATAAACTAATACAGCATCTATGAAAGTAACATATTTTTATATTAGGGTCTATTTATGGCTATCTACTTTATTTGTTTGAACCGACTATGCTTTCAACCAAATTATTGCATCATTTCAAATATGTAACATGCATAGGAAAAAATGAAAGAAGTATAGAAAATTGTTAATCAAGGTTATTTCTGGATGTGAGATTTTATGTTATGGTATTTTTTCTTTGTATCTTTTAATGTTTTCCAAATTTTCTATAATGAGCATGAGCTACTCTTTAAATAAGGAAAGAAGCTATATGAAAATTATATAAAGGTGCTCATGTGTTTATAAGGTGGTGGCCTAAGAAGTGAAAAGGGTGAGATTTGAGTGTGGATGGGTTTTGCAACTTCTGAGGCTCCTTACACATTTTGGAATTGCCATAGCCTGGGCTTGTTCTAAAAAAAAAAAAATGCTTGTTTCTGAAAATGATGATTTGTTTGGATAAGCCCTCTTCTCCTTTTTTTTTTTTTTTTTTGGCTTTTTATTGCATAGTCACAATGGGAGGCATTGTTCAGATAGACCAGCGTCGTTCATACTTCTATTCTTGTCACTGACAGTATTATTTGCAACTGCTTTTTTTTTTTGTAAGCCTTTTCTAATTTCCACACCACCACTTATTGTATTTCATTAAAACTGGTTTAGAAATGCAAGGCATATAATTAGATTGAGAAATATGCTATCGATTTAGTTTTCCATTATGATGTTATCACATGCACAAAAAAAGTCATTTGGTACAATCGTTATGATTAAAACTACAAAAGAGACCTATTACATCAGACTCGGTTTTCAGTGCCTGATGCAGTATAAAATATGAAAGAGAGGGGTTAATCTGTTTTTATTAGAGCTGCAAGTCATGTATCCATAAATGCCTATAGGCTAATAATTTCAATTGAATCTTTAGTAGATGAGAGGTTTTTTTTTTTTCCAGTCACATTAAATAAAAGTCAATCAATAGTTAAGTACTCGATTTCTAAGGTGGCTGTAGATAATAATTCTTTTCCAGCTCTGTACTGTGTGAAAACTCATGCTCCAAATTTGCACAAGGCGTCTTTCTATTGCAGGGAGGCCAGAGAGGGCAAAGAGTCAGACAGAAGTGGGGTCAAATAACAGTTTCTGTCTAGGAGAAGGTGGGATCACTATTTAAGTATCTACTATGAGCCAGGCTTGGATAGACATTATTTCAGTCAATTCCTACAAAGCTGTGAAGTTACTGGCCCAAGTTCATATAGCTATTATCTAATAGGACCTTAGTCCCCTTCACCCCAAAAAGTTCATGCATCTTATGCAATAACATTCTCTTTCCCTTTTGTTGAGTGATTTTGTATAAGTTACCTAATGTTTCTGAGTCTTAGTTTTCTCATCTGATACACAAGGACAATAATATCTCTTCCTAAGTTGGTTTTGATGATTAAATGAATTAATATCTGTGTAAAATTGAGCATTGTGCTTGCCACATAACAAGTACCAGCAAATGCACTTATCCTTTCCCTACAATCCCTGGGGTAACCTGGGTTGGAGGATTGACACAGATTTTTCTCACCTCTGCATACATATCTAAGGAAAATACAGGTTAAAAAAAATCAAGATTACTGATATAGAAAGATTTTGTTTATTAGAATAATATGGGAAATAGCTATAAGATTATCTTATAGCTATGTTTCTTAAGTTAGTTTTAATTATCTATACAAGTGGATTTTAAAATATTTATTAAGCACCTAATATGTTTCAGGCTTTGGGCTGGACATATGCTTATATATTATACTGTTTTATTTTTTTCAACAACTTTGTGGGGGACATAATTGAAGAAACTGAGATCCAGAGAGGGTAAGATAATTGGAGCAGTGACTTGAAGGATGAGTACAATTTCCACAAGCAGAAATGAAGATGTGTACAGGGATCCTACATAAAGTGATATTGGATTGTCTTGGGTCTTCCTAGTTGTTTTGAGTACAATAGTCAAAATGGTCTAGTAGAAAGGAAATGGATTTTGCGCCAGGCAGATCTGGAATCAAAATTCAACTCAAAACTTGCATTCTGGGCAATGCTTGGCTGTATACTCTGAGCCCCAGATTTATCAGTTATAAATAAGTGATATTAATACCACATTCTTACTTTACAGTTGCTCTAAGGATTTCATGAAGTAAGGTTTTAAAGTGATTAATTTTAGTTATAGACTACCCTGTTTTAATAGACAAAAATAAATCATTCTTATCAAGATTTCAAAGAATTTTAGGAATGAACTATATTAATATGGGTAAACAGTGAACACTTTTGGTTGCAAGTGACACAATGCTTAACTGCAACGTCTAGAGGAGGAGTTAGATACGGCTGGACCCAAAGGCTCAAATCAGGTTAGTGGACTCTCACTGCTGTGGCTTCACTCTTCACTGCTCTGCTTCAAGTTAACTTATACCCGTATTCCCTCAGCAACATCAATGTAAGGATTGTACCTCTTTTCTAGTTAATTCAGAAAGTTTCCTGGGACATTCTCTGATAGACTTGGTTGGATCAGCTGTTGGTCCCAGGATCTACTGCGGAAGCGCAGGTGATGGAATATACTGATTGGTCAGGCTTGAGTCACATGCCCTACCTGGCTGGAAGCACAATCTACTTGACCACAATGCATGGCGAGAGAGTTGGGAGGAGTGGTATAGCAGATGTTGTCATCTTCTGTTCATATTTCCTAAGATACCAACTTTTGCCCATATCTTTTTGTCAGAGAGCCTTTCTCAGCTCCCAAAACCTGCTTTGCCTGTACTCATGGAAAGCCAGACAATTTATCTTTCCCTAAAAGCAGCCTGTAAATGATGAATGGTGAGAGGGGGGTATAAATACTCCAGCTCTCTTCTTTTGATGGAGATGTGTCTCTGAGGTACGTTCGACACTGTCTCCAGAGTTCCTCTGTGGAACTGAGCCAAAGTCACCTACTTGGGACTATGATATTGCACATTTTCTAGTCCCGCTTAACCACATCCTTACAGATTTGTCTGGGAATATTTCTTAATAAATCACAGTCCCATAAATCCTTGTTACAGGGCCTGTTTCTGGGGAACGTAACCTGAGAGGTTTCTCCAAGGAAAGTGTGAGTACCTTAATGAGTCAGTTATTGCTGCAAGAAGAGTGCTGAATAAAAGACATCAAAATGTCAGGTGCTCACCACATCAAACATCTGATTTTCACTAACAAGTTGGCCAGGGCAGCTCTGCTAAAGAATGTGTGTTGGGTATAAGCCTGTTCCACGTGTCTTTTGCTCTGGGACCCGGAGTTATCCAGGGCATCCTTTTCTCAAGAAAATAGCCAAGCCAAGCCAGCACATGTAAAGCCTCTGCTCACGTCACATGTACCCGCCAAACAGTCCACTAGCCAAAACAAATCGCGAGGCCATGCCAGGCATCAGTAGGCTGAGGAACAGCCTCCCTCTACTCTAGACACATGGACACAAAATTCTATTACCAGGAAAGAATGAAGAATTGGGAACAATGACCTAATCTACCACATTTCCATTTAGACAGTAAAGGGAATACTGTGAAGGCAAAACCAACAGATGTCTACTCTAGTTTATAGTAAGCTGTGTGTGGTAGGCGGAATCATGGCTCATAAAGATGACCATGGTCTAAGTCCCTGAGTCTGTGAATGTTACCTCCTATTGTAATAGGGACTTTGCAGATGGGATTAAGTTAAGGATCTTGAGACGGGAGATTATCCTGGGTTATATTATTGTGCCCTAGGCGGGCACAACGTAATCACAAGCATCCTTATAAGATGCAGGCAGGAAGTCAGAAAGGAGAGAAGTTGCTGCTCTGATAGCTTTGACAATGTCAGAGGCGGCCATGAGCCAAGGAATGTTGGCAGCTTCTAGAAGATAACTAAGGTAAAGAATGGATTATTTCCTCACCCTCTAGACAAAAACAGTCCTGCCAACACCTTTCAGACTTCCAGAACCCTAAAAGAGTAAATGTGTGTTGTTTTAGGCCACTAATTTCATGGTACAAGCAGCAACAGGAAACTAATACACTGTGACTTACGTGTATTTTTTCTTTAACAAGTCAATTGATCCTATAAAGTAGACATTATTTTTCCCATTTTAAAGATGAGCAACCTGATGTTATAAGACATGAAATAATTGGCCCAAGGTCATACAACTGACAAATATCAGAGTCAGCATTCAAACTCAGAATCAAACTTCAATACCAATTCTCTTGCCATTGAAACACAATTTTAGCTTCTGTTTTGTGCCAATGGATAAATTAAGAAATAAACTCAGAGAACCCTAGACCGCTCATAATTCAGCAGGAGGAGAAGGGAACAAATGAAGCTTCTTCAACAGTTGCCTCTTGTTTTTGTGGTAGAGACTGCAGGTTCTACCTCAAGTTTATGGCACATGCAGTGATGAGCTCCTTGGGATGGAAGACATTATGCCTTTTTGGGTGGTTTGAGGAGTGAATTGTGCTTCCCCAAAATTTAGATGTTGGAGCTCTAATCCCCCATGTGACTATATTTAGAGATGAGGCCCTTAAAGAGGTAATTATGGTTAAGTGACATCATAAGGTAGGGCTCTAACTGAATAGGAGTGGGATCCTTATGAAAAGAGGAAGACATACCAGGGACAGGTGTGCACAGAACAAAGACCATGTGAAGAGGCAGCAAGAGGGTGGCCTTCTGCAAGTCAAGGAGAAAGGCCTTCCCACTTCATTTACCAAGATTACTTTGCTAAGGGACTTTGCAGATGTGATTAAGTTAAGGATTTTGAGATTGGGAGATTATCCTGGATTATATTATTGTGCCCTATTGCAGGGTAAGTGGAATAAACTTTTATTGTGTTAAGTTATTCCACAAAAATGTTGGAATATCTTTGCTACAGTGGTTAAGGTCACTCAAACAAATACATATGGCCTCATCTATAAACAAGAAAGAATGAGAAATATAATCGCTGGTTGGACAACCACTTCTCAATGAAAACTATTTCAATACTTTGGAAACAGGAGTACAGCTTTTAGGTGCTCAGTTAGCTGACTCTGCCCAAGCACCTTCCACAGTGCCTGACTTTACTGAATGACTAAAGGGCCCATAATTAAATGGATGCCTTCTTTTGGGAAGCTCTGTGTAAGTAGGTGTAGCTATTGAAGAGGGACCACAGTACTTTCTACAAACGTTAATTTATTTATATACATTATTTTATTTATTTAACACCAGTGATAACCTGATTAATAGGGTTTCAGTTTACTGCACTTAGTTGTTTTTAGAATTTTTATTGAGCTTTTTGTTGTCAGAATTAGTGTCTGATTTGTCCCTATGTCCTCAGTTGCTGGCACCATGCATGGTACATAGCAAGGACTCAGTGTCTGCTGAATGAATACATGAATGGACAATGGGTGGATAGATACTGGATAGGTACAAGGTCAAATGCATGGGATACAGGGCTTAAATGCCAGAACCAAGGAGCAAAACAGAGTAGGAGGCTGAGGGCTTGGGAAATGGCCATGTTCATAGATGGGGGTGGGTTTTAGATGGTGAACTGGTCTCAAGCATTGGGAGAAATTCCAGCCAATAAATTTAAGCACAAATAAAGAATATGTGGTTTGAGGCAATAGTCTTAAGCAAGTGGTGAGTAGGTCTCCTGAGTTAAGAGATCTGGGAGTTGTCCTTAGGTACTTCTGGCAGATACTCATGAATCTGCTGGGCTAGACATTTCCAGCCTACAAAGTTGCTGATTTAGTAAAAAGCCATGTATCTAAAATGTTTGGTTATCTAAGATTGAAGAGTAATCAGACTTTTCTGGCTAATGTCAGCACTTTTTTTTTTTTTTAAACATCAGATGCATAGATTTAAAATAATCATCCTCATCATTCTGGCTGTTTCTCATCATCAGTCTTTATAGGTGCCCTTTAGGCTCTGTTGTATTTTAGAACTTTATCTCTTTGTTCTCTCTCTCCACTCTACTATCTCCTCCCCATCCCCAGGTGCCCCAACAGTGATATATTTGCTATGTGCCCTTCTAAACCATCTGCCACAGAAGAGGCTGTAGAGAACACTGTTTGAGAATTCTATAAAAAAGACATCTGCACTAGAATGTTTATGCAGCACAATTCACAATTGCAAAGATGGGAAAATAACCAAAGTGCCCATCAATACATGAGTGGATTAATAAAATGTGGTATATGTATACCACGGAGTTCTACTCAGCCACAAAAAACAATGGTGATCTAGTACCTCTTGTATTATCCTGGATAGAGCTGGAGCCCATTCTACTAAGTGAAGTATCCCAAGAATGTAAAAACAAGCACCACATGTACTCACCATCAAATTGGTATTAACTGATCAACACTTATGTGCACATGTAGTAGTAACATTCATGGGGTGTTGGGCAGATGAGAGGGGGAGGAGGGGATGTGTATATTGCACCTAATGTGTGTGGTGCACCAATACACATTAGGTCTGGGGGATGGACACGCTTGAAGCTCTGACACGGGTGGGGCAAAGGCAACATATGTAACCTAAACATTTGTACACCCGTAATATGTTGAAATTAAAAAAATATATAAAAAAAGAATGCAGGCATACAAGCCCAGGCCTAATTCCTTACTCTGCCAGTAAGTATTGTGTGACCTTATGAGAGCTATTTAGCTTCTCTGTGCCTCAGTATCCTAATCTGTATATGGTTATTTGATGAATTAAATAGATTGATATGTATATAGTATAAAATTGACTAATACCTGTTGTAGAGTGCTTGTATAACCTTGAAAATGTACATATTGCTTTTAAATAAGTAGATTTATAAATCAGTAAATATGATTTAGTTTACTTTTTTCATTGAGCACCAAATTTTTGAAATCTATGCCTTTTCCTATATATATATATATATATATATATATATATATGTATCTAAGTTCATTATTCCTAATTGTTGCATGATATCCCATTCTATGTGAGGCCACTTTATTCATTACCTCAATATAGAACACCTAGGTTGTCTTCAACTTCTTGCTATGGCATGTAGTATTGCTATAAATATTGATATCTGTGTTTTAAGATTTTTCTCCATGGTCCATTAACATGATGAAATTATTCATAAAGTTTTCTGCTAGGTCAAGGATCATGGTGACCTTGGATGCTTGACCTTTATTATGCTTTCAGATTTGGTAACCAATATTTTATTTTAGATTTTTAAAATCTATTTTTAGATAAACATTTTATTTTAGAATAGTTTTATGTTTACAGAAATTTTGGAAGGATAGTACAGAGAATTCCTATATGTATCATACCCAATCTTCCCCATTGTCAATATACATTAGTACAGTGCATTTGTCATAACTAATGAACCCATATTAACACATCGCTATTAACTAAAGTCCATGCTTTATTTGCATTTCATTAGTTTTTCCTAATATCCTTTTACTGTTCCAGTATCCCATCCATAATACCTGATTATTTTTAATTTTCACGTCTGCATAATCTCTTCTGGACTATGACATGGCTTTACTTGTTTTGATGCCCTTGATAATTTTGAGGAATACTGGTCAGATATTATGTGGAATGTGCCACCAATTGTCTGGTGTTTTTTTTTTTCTTGTGGTTAGACTGGGGCTATGGTTTTTTTTCTTTTTTCTTTTTTTTTTTTTTTTTTTTGGAGGAAGACCACAGAAGTGAAGTGTCATTCTTATCACTTCATATCAAGAGTATATGCTATCCTTAATATCACTGTCAAGTGATGTCAGTGACATTGCTCAGGATATTAGTCTTGCTCACCTGGCTCAGATAGTATTTGCCAGGCTTCTGCACTGTAAACTTACTTCCTCCTCCCTCTTTTCCATACCGTACTCTTTGGAAGCAAGTCATTATTCATAGTTCACACCCAAGGGGTGAGGAGGTAAACTTTATGTCCTTGAGGGGCAGTATCTGCATAAATTATTTGGAATTGTTTTGTTTGCTATATTTGTCTCTTCTCCCCTATTTATTTATTTAATCCTTATTTACATTGATATGTATTCATGGATTTTTATTTTATACTTTGGGTTATCATCCAATACTACTTTATTTATTTTGATGCTCAAATTTTTCCAACTTTGACCATTGGGAGCTCTTTTAGCTGACTCTTGTGCCCTCTTGACATACCCCTGTCATCGTGTGTGTATACAGACACTTCTGCATGTGTGTATTTTCACTTTGTTACTTTCTGGTACTACAGGATGCTTCATGTTTACCCTGTATATGCTCTGCCTCTGCCCTAGAATCAGCCATTTTCCCAAAGATCCCTACTTGCTTTTATTGGAGAATGATATTAAAACCCAAAATCTGAGTACTGGGTATGTCCATTGCTACCGAGGCATTATTGCTCTGAGGCTTTTCCCACAGACACAGATAAGAAATATATGTATGTATATTAACCTGTGTATACATATATATCCATAATTATTTCTATTTATATTAAGCTGAACATGAATTCATACTGATATTTCCAACTCTAATCTAGTCCCCATGATTCATCATAGCCTTCTGCCCATGCTAATCTTTAAGATCACTCTCCAACAATGAGAAACCTGGCTCCACCACCCAGCGTCCAGTTACCAATTTGTTTAATCCTGGTATACACGTACAACAGTTTCAGAATTGTTAACCCAAACCTCTGTGAGAAGCACCTTGGCCAACTAGAGGGTAGTGCTTATCTTTTTTTTCTTTTCTTTTTTTTTTTTTTACTTCAAAGAATTGTGTGATAAAAGCAGCTAACATTTCTAGAACATTTCTAGAACAACATTGTACAGAATACACAGAAAAAGCTGCATAATTTGACATCATGTTATATACTGTTATATACTGATAACAGTAGAGCAACAGTAGAGCAACAAATACCAAAGTGAAGATTCCCACACAACTTTGCTTGACAATCATATTTTCACCACCTCTTAATGTTCTAAATGTGCTATTGTGGGAAAGGATTATTTCTTTAGATACTTCCCAGTCATTTCTAAAGTTACATAGGTCAGCACCTTTCCTCCCTCCCTTCCTTCTTTCCTTCCTTTCTTTTTTCCTTTCTGCCACTGTTTTCAGTGGGGATATACCATATATTTGTTGTACAGTTAGACACTTTTTTATCAGTCTGCATTCCATCCTGGGATTCCCCCAACATCTTAGTTAATTAAAAAAAAATAAGGTTTACCTTTAGCCTGGGAAAGTCTATCTATGGATTTATGCCTAGTGGTATGAATTCATCACTACAGTAACGTACAGAAGCACTGTCCTAAAAATTTCTGTGTTTCACCTAGTTAACTCTTTACCTCCACAAATCCCTGGTATACATTTATCTGTTTTCTTTTTGCATCTTTTTATCTTTTTTTTTGAATGTCTTATAAATGGAATCATGTAGTATGAAGCCTTATAGACTGGCTCCTTTCACTTATCAATGTGCATGTAAGAATCATAGATGTTGTGTGGATTAATAACTTGTTCCTTTCTATCACTGACTAGCATTCCATTGTAGGGTCTGTCATAGCTGTTTATCCATTTACCTATTGAAGGGCATCATGGTTGCTTCCAGTTTTCACAATTATGAATAAAGTTGCTATAAACATTTTTGTGCAGATTTTTGTGTGGACACTGCTTCTATTTTTAAAAGTGAAATCAGCTTATTTTCAAACATTGTCATCTGATTTTTATATCAACTATAGACTAATAAAATGAATAGAGTATTTTTACCTTTTTATATTTTAAAAAACAACTTGTTTAAGATTGGAATATTTATTTCTTAAAAAATTTAGTAGAATTTATCTGAAAAACTGTCTATGCTTGTGAATTTTTAGGGTAGGAGAATTTGATTGCTATTTCATTTTTAAAAATAATTATTGATCGATTCAAATTTTCTAATCTTTCATGTGTTAGTTTTGGCACTTCATACTTTTCTAGAAACCCACAAACTTTATGTGGATTTCAGATGTATGGTTGTTTCATAAAAATTTCTGTTATATCTATATTTATTGCTCCTTTTCTTTCATGTGTGTGTGTGTATGTATGTATGTATGTATTTGATTCTTCTAAGTTTGTGGCCTTGCTAGAGATTTATCTATATTACTAATTCTTTTAAAAAAGGTTATGGTTTGCTATTTATGTTTCTTTTCTTTTACACTTATTTTTATTCTTTCTTTATTTTTATTTGTGTTTACTTTGATATTCCTTTTCTAGCTTTTTAAAATCAAATGCTTAGTTCATTTGTGTTCAGTCTTTCTTATTTTAAAATGTATTCATAGCTAAAACTTTCCTTTTACATACAGCTGTAGTTGTATCTCACAAATTTTGTTATGTGGCTCTTTTATTGTCTTTCAGATCTAAATTTTACTAATTTCTCTTCTGACTTAATTTTTACCTGTGTATTATTTAATAGTATAATTTTAATTATTAAAATTATGGGATTTTTAAAGTTATTCTTTTGTAATTGTTTATGATATTGTAGTATAGCAAATAAAGAACAGAGTCTGCATAATGTAGTGTCTCTATTTTTGTTGATAGTCCAATATCTGGCTGAATTCTATAAACTTTTCAAGCATGTTTGGAAAAAAGATCATCTTTAATCAGTGTAAAGATTTTTTACTATATTATTTTAATCATGTGGTTCAAATGGTAATGTTTACATTTTTGTCTACTTAATTTCAGTGTCTGTGATAAAAACATTAAAATTTACTCCTGAAATTTTAGTTTTTTCTGGTGTGTCATTATGTAAGTTGTTGCATTTTACAGTCTGAGAGTATGTTATTAGGTGCATATATGATCATGATTGATTATATATTCCTGTTCTATCAGTTACATTATATATCTCATTTATTTTATTTTTAAGTTCTATTTTGTCTAATATCAAATTTGGTGCTCTAGCATTCTGTTCCTTGCGTATTTTCTTGGTATAAATTTTCCATTTATTTTTAACCATTTTTTTCTTTTCAATTTAAATCTCTTATATTTAACATTATTGGATATTTATAAAACTTTCTGAAAACATCTATCTTTGGAGTAAGATGCCTTAGTTATTATAAATAGTATTAAGACTTATTTCTACAATATTATTTATATTTATTGATTGAGATATTTTCTTTTATTTCTTTCTCTTTCGTTTCTCCTTATGTTCCTCCTCCTCCTTTATTATAATTCCCTTTACTAAGATCATATTTTTTTCACTGATTCAAAAGTTGCATAATGTTCACCTTTATATATAAATGGTAATTCACCTGGATATTCAAGTTGTTTTAAGGTCTTTTTCTTCAAAACAAAAATTTTATATATTTTTTCTTCTTATATTCAATATGGCTACTAATATTTAATATTAATTTGATTCCTCTGCTATTTCAGGTGAATTCCTTTAACTTTATGAAATTATTATTTTGAAGAAGTTTCTCTTTGAGAATTGGGTGTTTTAAAAATTCTTTTTAATATAGGCATTAAAAAATCTATGCTGAACTTTATATCTTTTTTCATCTAAGTGTCATTAATCTTTGTATTTTGGGAAAATATTAGTCACCACTCTTCAAATACATTTTTTCTACTTTTATTTATCTCCTTTGGACTAATATTAAATATTGACACTTCTACATATCTCTTCTATATTTTTATTTATTGTTCTTATTTGAACTTTCTTAATACCTTTTGTGATAATTCTGTGACTCAATCTTTGGCTTACTAAATCACTTTGGCTCCATATTCTATTATTCAGCCTATCTATTGGGTTTTTATTATAGCAATAATGTTTTTATACTCAATAAATCCAAGTAACTATGTTTCATACTTTCTTATTGCTGATTTGTTCTTCTGTTATGCTCTCTGTACTATTTCTTCTTTTATCTGCATAAATATTTAATTATACTTTAAAATTATTACTCTATTTGCTTCATTTATTCTGCTGCTACTGCTATACATTGATCAGTTTTTAGAATTTCTTTCCTTTTAGTTATCTTTCTCAGTTATCTCATCATTTCCCCCTATGATCTAATATTTTTTGGGATTCTTGTTACTTTGGTCACCCATGTATACTAAAAGAAGGAGGCTGACATCTGGGTCCCTGCTAATAATTTCCAAATAACCTATCATGGGGTAGTGGTGGGGAAAGCGTCTGGGGTGTTGTGATCCAAACTTCACTATTTCCTGTTAGCTGATCTCTCTTTCTTGCCTGGGAACCCTTACCCTTAGGGAACCTCCTAAGCATTACTCTTTTCTGAATGTTGTCACATTCTGTTGTGTCTCCTCCCTCAAGGGTGGGTTATGGAAGGGAGAGGAAGAAGTAGTGAGAGGATCCTGGATCTGAGAAAGTGAAACAGAGACAGCGAACAGTCATAGGTCAGATTGATCACTGCTCTAGAAGCAATGGCAGCTGGACCACAGTAGACCTGTGGTTTGCTTTTGGCCATAGCTCTAGCCCAGCCTGATCTTCCAGGCTCTCTTGGGTGTCTGTGAACATTGTTTTACGTATGTATGTATCTATCTATCCACGCATTTATCTAGCTAATTTGTTAATTTAAGAGACCTAGAGTATTTATCTTTTGCTAGCTCCCATAAATCCCGGCTAGAGTACTATGTGCTTTAACCTTTTAAAATGTAATAGCTTTAGAAATTAACCAGAACATTCACTTCATGGGCTTGTCAGCTCAAAGAAATTTTTCTGCAGTAAAATATTACAATGTAATACTTTTTATGTTGTAAGAGAACACAAACAACTGGCTTTATGAGCTATTGCTGGTAAATGAGTATTTGGAGTAAGATAGGAAAAATAAACTGGAAATGAGGTTTTAGGGATAAATGTTACTCTGAAAGCAGGTGTCATATGCCACCCCCTCCTCCTAGTGAGTAAAATTACTTGGTTTCCAGAGGAGCCTCTGCTTCCAAAGTGAAAGGAGAAATGTGGAAGACATTTCAAAGAGTTTAGCTGTTTATTTTATTTATTTATCTCTTGGTTGTCTTTCCTAATCACGGAGAAACCCCTGTCTGATTAATGAACAATTCCTGGCTCGGTTTCAGAATCTGGCTGCAGTGCATTTGCTATTTGATATTTGAGATATGTACAACATGTTCACAGTGAATTCTCCAACTGAAAACAGTAGAGTTCAAATAAAGTCAATTAATTCACAGAGTGAATGGATTGAAGCCCAGAATCGCATGTCTTGTGGAGGCCTTTTTGATTCACTTGCCAAAAGATATCTGTTTATAAATGCAGTAAACATCACTATTTGGTACTTGTGGCAGTTACAACCTGATGTGATTTTTTCCCCTCTGTATCATGGCTGATCTCAAATGAATGATATTTCAAACATTATTCCTTGTATCCTCTCCCCCAATAATTTAATCGGATCTTCCTTCTTTAACATATAGATCTTCTTCCCTTCCTCATTTTCTCTCTCATTCTCTCCCTTACTTCCACCTCCCCCCTTTTCCCCTCCCTGTTTCCTTTATTTCCTCTCATATTCCTCTTCCAGTTCTCTTACTCTCCAAGCCTCCTTCATTATCTTACCTTCTTCCACTTCCCTTCCTTCTTCTCCTCCCTTCCCTCTCTCCACACCTGCTCAGGTGGGAGCCCTGAACCTGCTCACCTGCAGGCTCACGTAACCAGTCTCTCTGAGCACAGAGAAGCCTCATTCTCTTTGCACTTCTGCTCCCACAATCCCCTCATATGGGGTGACTCTGGGTAAGGAGTGCTTACTGAGGCCCTGGCTCCTACCTAACTTGCCTTTATGCCTTAGCCTTGTACCTATAGCTGGTTTTTTGTCTGCATGTTTGATTGTTTTTTGTGTTGGTTCCCTCTTTTGTACTCCAGGTCCATGCTGTGTGTGAGCCCCGGTTTTGACTTTCAGCCTGCTTGGTTAATGACTGGACATCTCTTTTTAGGCCTCATTTTTGAGTTTGGATGTCGTTCCTGATACGAAAAAATAATGGACCAGGATCATATTCTTAAAGGTGTAGTAACGAGGATTACTTTGACTTTAAGTATGACAGTCTCCCTGGGGATTCCTGTAGCTAGGTCCCACCCGTGATGTTGCATGATATTGATGCTTTCTTATCTACCATGGCCTGGTTTCACCTGACTTTGTTACACCTCTTGGGCACTTTATATTGAAATGTGGGGTACTCTACTCAGGAA
The DNA here is from genome assembly GCF_020740605.2 of Lemur catta. Lineage (NCBI taxonomy): Eukaryota > Metazoa > Chordata > Mammalia > Primates > Lemuridae > Lemur > Lemur catta. Next base: position 80,487,466 of record NC_059130.1, read on the forward strand.
CCACCGAACACAAGTGTCAGTTGCCTCCTTTGTCAGAACAGCCGATTCTCCTTCTTTACCCAGTCATCTGATTCATGTTCCTCCTAGCCACGCATATTTCTTCTTCCCTCAGTACAAAAACGGGCGAGAATTTCAAGCTGGAGAATAATTGACAATTTCTTTCTGGAAATATGGTTTTCTTTTGGATTTTTGGCCAATCTCTTATTTTTTCCTAACTTTTTATCCTTTTCTTTTTACTGTTCCTTAACAATAGCTCATCTCTACTAATATTAGAGTTATTGAGATCTTGATACCCTCTTCTCACACACACTCTTTCTTTCACTGGTTTTGTTGATTCCTACTGTTTCATAAGCCATCTTAATGGTAATTTTGCCTACGGATTTTCTCAATACTTCTAACTTTATTCATTTTGTATGCTTAATGTTAATGAACCTGAGTTCGTAGATTGGTAAAATTAATATTTTCCTCTGAGTTGTTGTGAGCTTCCAATGACATAGTGTTTGTAAAAATTTCCTTGTAAATCTCAAAACATTAAATAATAATGGCTAACATTTACTAAGAAAAAGCTGTATTTCAGGAACTCCTTTAACCACTTTATATGCGTGTCTCAGTGAATCATCATAGCTTGTTATTGGCAGAAATTACTATTGTCCATTTTATAGATGAGATAACTGATACTGAAGAGCAATGTAATCACAGCACTAATTTACAGCATAAAGAAACTAACTTTGTCTGGTTCAGAAAAAAGGAATTTATTAAAAGAATTGTCAAGTTGATTCGAGAATCAGGTTCAGAGGCTACTCAATAAGAATACTACTCAAATCAACCCCATAAAGCTGGTTCAGAGAAAAACTTTGTTGCGGCCACCATAGAACCAGTAATCATAGTGGACGTTGGAGGCAAACATTAAATTTGGAATGCTATCTTGCAATGCTAACCTCTAAGGGAGAGGATTCTCTATGGCACTTCTTCTTTGGGTTATGAGCTTTCAATTCAAAGCCCCTGGTGAATGCTGCTAATTAGCAGATTCAAGTGACCAAGCCCTGTCTGCTGTGGCAGGGGCAGAAGCAGTATCTGGCTTCTTCCGTGTCTACGCTGAGAACTAGGCTGGGCCCCAATCAATATTTATAAGATGGAGAATACTCCAAACATAGGAAGAGGGATAGATAATAAGTAATTAAAAAGAGCATCAAATGCCCATTACAAGTAACTTGGCCAAAGTCACAGTGGTTAGTAGTGTCCAGGGAGGGCTTGATAAGACCCAGGAGTTAACTGCTAATCACACTGCCTCCCAGGCTAGAAATGGGAGCTAGCAGAAAATAATATTTAAGCAAAACCGTAGAATCCTAAAAATCCATATGTTGGAAGGCTCTGTAGAGGTGACTTTGATTGGAATTCCTTGTAGAATCCCTGCCCCATCTGCTTCAGACACACTGTATTGCTTAATCTCCAATTTAGCTAATTTTGTTCCTGTACACTCTTATGGTGCTACCTGACTTTTACCCCTGCTTCCTAATCTTGGCATCTGAGCTTCTGCCTTGGCATCTCTCTCCTAGATTTCTGAGTTTTGGCTCTGTGTTGCCTTTGGCTCATGTTACTATTTCCTGGTAGATGACATTCTTTTTTGTTAGTATATGTGCTATTTATTTATTTATTTTACTTGTTGCAGTGCAGTATTCATGGGTGTGGCTAGGGGGTGGGACCCCCCTCCTGGTCCCCTGCTGCTTCTGTCCACTCTACTGTCAGTGATGGCTGGATGTAGGCCCACCTATATGTGCTTTTTTTTCTTTAAACTATTTTTTATTTTTTTAGAGACAGGGTCTCACTTTGATGCCCAGGCTGGAGTGCAGTGGTGTGATCATAGCTCCCTGCAGCCTCAAACTCCTGGGCTCAAGCGAGCCCCCGGCTCAGCCTCCTTAATAGCTGGAACTACAGGCATGAGGCACCGTACCAGGCTTCACATGTGCTTTTTAAACAAACATATAGTCTCCTCTTACTTCCAGCCTCTTTCACATATATTATCTCATTTAGTCTTTCTAACAAATCTGTAAGAGAGGTATTATAATTGCCATGTTGCAGAGAAAGACACTAAGGTTTAGAGAGATTAAGCAATTTTCCCAAATTGCCAATTGTTATCAATAAAATATCTTGGATTTAAACTCAGCATCGTCTTACTTCTGAGTGTGTTCTTAGTCAAACATGTCATCTCTCTGTATCTTCTGGGGGCCTGATTTCACTGAGCATTGTTTACAGCTCATGAAGGTATATTAGGCTCGGAGTACTCCCCTTGGCCCTATTCTCTGCACCGATTCTCAAAAGTCTTGTTGTCTTAATCCCTTGTGTTCTAGCACACTCTCATATCTGAATGTGAACATCTATTCATCATCTTCACTCTGGATAGTAACTGGTTAAATAGGTTCTTTTACAGAAGCTGAGTTTTAAGTGTAAGGTATAACTTTTGCATGTGTTAATAAAAACTTTAATTCATCCATTCTCATGCTATTATTAATAAGTTAAATCAGGAAAATATACATCCAATACTTACTATGTCAGAGATACAATGTTTAATCTCTTTAGTTTTATTATTTCCACTTTACATTAAAAAAAATACCCTGAGGTTCAGAAACATGATTTGGCTAAGTCACACAGCTAGAAAGTATAATAATATTGCTCGTTTTTTCTCAAAAAGATTTTTGGTAGCATATGGATTACAATACAAAGGGTGAAGAGGCAGGAATATGTGCTAAGCTCAAAATTACGGAAAAAGTCACACCTAGGAACATAATACTTGCCTGAGAATGAGGCTTAACCAGAACAGAAGCAAATAACTACCACCATGCACTGCTAGGCCAAAAAGCACTGAGTAACAAGTGATGTGTAAGAGATAGACCCTATATGAGGTGCAGTGTGAAGAGAAAATAAAAATATGAGGGTGAAGTAAACATTGAAAAACAAACCTTCTGTTAGACCAACTGGTAATTTAAAGCAAGCAGGATAAACAATACAAAACAATTCCCCACCCCAAAAGAAAACACCTTGGCATATCATATTCAAACTGATGAAAAACAAAGGAACATGAGAAAATCTTGAAGCTAGAGAAAAATAATTATATTACGTATGTCAAAACAAAATAAAAATAAGAATTACAGACTATTCAGAACCATGGAAGATAATGGAATGGCATCTTTAAGCGCAGGGAGAAAACACAAGGATAACTTTCAACACTATCCACGATGGAATAACTGAGAATAGATTTACCCTTCCACTGAAAACAATTACGGAACCAGACAAAACACATAAAATAATTTCCACACATTGGACAACAGGTAATACAGGACAGTGATCTCTCAGAGAAGGTGGAAGAATGAGGTGAGTTCTGTCATTGTCCTGGAGGAACTTTCTGTTCCAGTGCAGGGAGGGGATGCCATGCAGAGCATAGCATTCTCACTGAGTTGGAGGAGATACAGGACTCAGAGTTTGAGAATTTGCTAGTCAAATTGTGGGACAGTAGAGAACTATGCACCGAAAAGCTCCAGAAATGTGCATACGGGTACTCAAATCCTTGGCTGGATTCTAATTTATCCAGGCATAAAATGATATTCCACAAGGTTGAACAAAACTAAGTGGTATTAAGATGCAATTTAAACAATTCTGAGAGCTCATACCAGATTGGGAGATGTTTGAATGATGGTCGGCCAGAGTAGAAAGACCTTGCCTAATACACAGAGTGACCTGTAATGACTGAGACCTCAGAAGGCTAATAGAGCAATAGTAACAGTAGAGGATACATTAAACCTAACAATGTTTAAAAATGAGACTTGAAAGAATCAAGGTGATCTTCAATAACCTTATGATTGGCCAAAACAAACTTCAAACCTATAAAAAGATAATACCAAAATCCAAATATATAATAATCCATAATCTAATAAAAATAATCTAAATGTGAAGAAACAGAGAGTTTTGACTCACAAGAAAAATTAGTCAATAGAAACAGAACCAGAAATGACAGACAGTAACCCTAGTGCAGCTCTTATTTTAAAATTATCAAATATTAAAAATATGCTCAAGGACTTAAAAAACCATAAACATCATGAGGAAATGGATGCTACCCGTAAGAAGAATAAAATGAAATTTCAAGAGGTGAAAAATATAAAATATAAAAAAGAAACTTGTTGGTTGGAACTAAAGAGCAGATTGAAAATGCAGAAGAGAAGGTCAGTGAACTTGAAAAACCCAAATGTAACTACAGAGAGGAAAGAGGCTTAAGAAAGGAACAGAGTTAGACCTCTGCTGCTTATCAAGACGTAGTAATAGGAACTAGATTTACTTTCCCACCTGAAACAACCAAGAAAGAAACAAACAGACAATAAAACCTCAAAACAAAACAAAATGACATTTAAGAAAGATCAGAAACAAATGAAATGAGGCCTATTGTTGTTCCATCTTACTGCTTTGAGAATTTCCAGGCCATTGCACAGAAAACAGGAATCCATGTAGAGCCTATTGGACCCCTTGAGTTGAGGAGATGGAGCTGAGAATCTAGGGATATCAAGGCATGTAGAGTTTGCAGGCTGTAGTATTGGAGAGGAGAAAGCTGCACAGAGTGAACTCCTGAGATCGGTAGAAGATTCTTCTTGAGTATTCAACAGAGTAATCAGCTAATGCAGGTAGGGAATCAACCTGAGAATAGGGAAAAGAACACCTGGAAGGATACAGGGAACAGTGCCTTGCACCCACCCAGGGCTGGAGAAAGTGACTATTTCTACCAGTCACTCTGGAAAATCTCATGATTCACTGGAATTTGGGGAGGGGGAACAGAAGAAATATAATTACTTTTAAAGATATAATCACCAAAACTGTTCCAATTTGATGAATATTATAAGCATACAGAATCAAGAAGATCAATGGACCTCAAATGCAAAAAACATGAAGAAAATTGTGTCAAGAAGTATTGTAATCAGATTGTTCAAAAGCAGTGATAAAGAGACAAAGTTTATAGCAGCACAATTCACAATTGCAAAGATGTATAAACAACCCAAGTGCCCATCAGTATATGAGTGGGTTAATAAAATGTGGTATATATATATCATGGAGTACTACTCAGCCTTAAAAAATGGTGAACTACCTAACTACCTATTGTATTATCCTGGATGGAGCTGGAGCCCATTCTTCTAGGTGAAGTATCACAAGAAAGGAAAAACAAACACTACATGTATGTACCATCAAATTAGTATTAATCAATCAACTCTAATGTGTACATATGGGAAGTAACATTCATAGGGTGTTGGGTAGGTGGGAGGGTGGAGGAGATGGGTAAACTCACACCTAAGGGATGCAGTGCGTGCTGTCTGGGGGATGGGCACTCTTGTAGCTTTGACTAGGGTGATGCAAAGGCAATTTATGTAACCAAAGCATTTGTACCCCCATGATACTCTGAAATAAAAATAAATAAATTAAAAAAAGCAATTAGATAAAAGAGACATGTATAGAGGAACAAAGTTAAAGGTGACAGTATATTGCTCATCAAAAACATTGTGAGAAGATAGTGAACACCATCTTTAAAGTTTTGAAAAAAGCCATTTCTCTGAAAAACTATCTAGAGATTCAATTTAATACTAACCAAAATATCACTAGCTTTTTAAAATAGAGAAATTGATAATATGTGTCTAACATTTATATGAAAATTCACAGAGTCCTAGGACAGCCAAAACAATTTTGAAATAGAACAAAATTGGAGGATTTACACTCTTTGTTTCAAGATTATTATAAAGGTACAGTGATCTAGACAGTGTGATCTTGGTGTAAGGAGAGCAAATATATTCATCAATGAAACAGAATGGAGATTCCAGAAATCAACCTACACTTTATGTCAATCAATTTTTAACAAAAGTTCTAAACCAAACCATTGGAGAAATGATAGCCATTTTCACAAAATATGCTGGGGACACTAGATGTCCACATTGAGGGAAAAATCCCCAACTTTGACTCTTACCTCACACTATACACAAACATTAACTGAAGGTAGATCATAGACCTGAATGTAATTGTTAAAAATTTAATACTTCCAGAAGAAAACATCGGAGAATTTTTCTTTGCAAATTTGAGGTAGGAAAAGATTTCTTAACTAGGGACTCAAAAAGTTACAAATCATAAAAGAACAAAAAAGGTAAATTAGACTTTATCAAAATTAAAAGTTACTTATATTTACTGGGACATGTCAAAAATAAACAAAAAACAAACACAAAAAGAATTAAAAACTACTGCTCTTTGAAGACACTTAAGAAAATTAAAAGGAAAGCTAAAAATCTGGGAAATATTAATAATACATATGTCTGATAAAAGACTGGTATCAAAATATTAATATACAATGAATGCCTACAACTGAATAGTAGGAAGACAGACAGCCCGACTAAAAATAGGCAAAAGATTTAAACATACATTTTATCATGCAAGATATATGAATGACCAATAAGAACATGAAAAAATTCTCAACATTGTTAGTCACCAGGAAAATACAATTTAAAGCCAAAACATGATTCCACCGTACCTCCATTAGAATGGCTGAAATTAAAAAGACTGCAAAACAAAGTATTGGTAAGAATTTGGAGCTAAATACCTTATACATTGCTAGTGTGAATGTAAAAAGTCACAATCACCTTGGAAAACAGTTTAACGGTTTCTTATAAAATTTAACATGGACTAACCATACAACCTAGTATTTCTACTCCTAGTTATTTACCCAAAAGAAATAAAAAATGAAAACACATATCTCCACACAGCTGTGTAAGGAAATGTTGATTGCAGCTATTTTGGTAGTTGTCTTCAGCTAGAAACAACCCAAATACCCATCAATGGGAGACTGAATAAACAATTTTATAATATATCCACACAATGGAACACTACTCAACAATTAAAAAGGATGAAATACTTTTAAATGCATGGTATGAATGAATCTCAAAAACATTATTCTGAATTAAAGCAACAAGATACAAAAGAGAATATGCTGTATAATTCTATTTATACAAAATTCCAGAAAAGTCAAATTAATCTATAGTGGTAAAAAGCAGATCAGTGGTTGCCTAGGACAACGAGTGGATGGGATTGACCACAAGGAGGCATGACTGTTTTTAGATGGACACATTATATTCTATTTCTTCATTGTTATGATGGTTATCTTGGTATATACATTTGTCAAAACTCATCAAATCATATACTTAAATAGAGGCATATTATTATATATAAATTATAACTCAATAAAGTTGATTAGTAAAGACATGGTCAAGGTAAAGATATTTAAAAATAATTCAGAACAGAATACATTTGAGTGAAGTAGTAGGAATTGATGCTTCTGAGTATCTGACTTTAACAGATATAATACTTGTGCAATATATTTGGATATTTTGTAGCTTAGTAAAAAAATTAAAGCATATTAGAATGCTATCTATAAAAACAAATATATTCAGAAACTAAATTAAGAAAAAAATTTTATTTTATGTTTTTTTTTATTTCAGCTCATCATGGGGGTACATAAGTTTAGGTCATATACATTGTCCATGTCCCGCCCATCCCCCCGAGTCAAAGTCCCAAGCGCGTCCGTTCTCATTCTCCAGACAGTGCGCCTGGCACTCATCATGTAGTCATACCTCCATCCCCTCCCCCCCCCACCTCCCCGGGTCTGCACCTTCAAGCATGACCATTCCCCAGAGGGTGTGCAACGCACTCGTCATGTAGGCATATACCCATCCCCTCCTCCCACCCCCCATCCCAGTCTGATATCCAATTGGTATCCTTCCCTGATGTACATTTAGGTGATGATCAGGGAAACCAGTTTTCTGGTGAGTACAGTTGTTAAAGAAGATTTAAAAATATAAATGCCAAACCTATCAACCTAAGTTTTGCAACCAACATAAAATACAGGCCAATTTTTAGATGATCTTGAATGACAGGAGAGGGAATTTTGGACTTTAACTGCTGTCATGAGGTTCTATAAAATATTTTTTTGGGAGCAAGGAATATTAAATAATATTACATAAGTGAAAATACACTGCATGGTTTTCTGTAGAAGTGGTACCCATTGATGATCAAGAAAATGACCAATCTTGTGTAAGGTGAATGGGAGAGACCAGTATAGATGCCTTTGTGATGTCGCTCATGAGAGGTATTAAACACTGGAACTGGGACAAAGGTGGTGGGATTGAAGTGGAGTGGACACATTCTGAACCTACTATTGAGATAGAATCTTGTAGAATAAAATTCCTCATTGGCTGTTAATACGCCAGACTAGTCTTTTATTTGGCAGGCAAGAACCTAAATTTCTAGCTTCCCTTTCTTGCAAGATTCTCTCATTGTTTGCAGATGACCAAAGCAGGAATAAGGAATTACCCTTGGAGAAAAAGTCTTGGTATTACTTTGACTTTCAGAATGAGCACAGAGGTTTTTGCTCAACCATTGAAATTTGGCTTGGCAAAGTCTAATAATCATACGAAGGATGCTTGGTGGGTATTTGGATAGTTGCTGGGATACAAGGTGTCTCAGTCACAAGTATGATGTTAAAGAACACACAGTTTAGTAGGGACAACAGATTCTAGCTAAAGACGCACTGTCACATGTACTAACCTCAGGAGCTCTTAGAGTACAGGTGAAGCCCCCTAACTGGCACTGGTGGGAAAAATTAAAATTAAAGAAGACTTTCAAGAGTTTGTGCCTGAATGCTGAGCTGGAGTCTGCCTGAGATGAAAATGGGAAGGGTGCCCCATGGAAGTCATCTTTGCATAGGGAAGGATGTCAGGACCCTGGAAGACAACTGTAGAAATAGATGATTGACACCATTACTTTTTTAGCCTTTGTAGTTCTCAACTTGAATTCGTGAGAACACCAGTGTTTTAAGAGGTGTTCATAGGTGTTGTGTTTTAAAAAGAAAACAAAATAAAACAACACCCAAACAGAGATGTTGAACAAAATTGAACACAAAATTGAACAAATTAAATATTTTTTTATTACAGGCTTTCTCAGAGCATTTGATTTACTAATGGGAATTGTTACTAGTCAAGACAAATATAAATACAGTGTGCAGCATTTTTCAGACTTAACTGACCACAGAACACTCTTGTTTATTCTTTCTTCTTTCTTTTTTCTTCTTCTTCTTCTTCTTCTTCTTCTTTTTTTTTTTTTTTTTGGTAGAACCTCTACAAAAATCTCAGCTGTGTGTTCTGGGAAAAGTTTAGGAAACATTGTATCCTATTCATTCCTTAACTTTTCTGTTGGCATCTGTCAAGGATATTGAAAAGATATGTTCATGTTCAACTTCTCCTGGTTCTCATTCAGACTCTCAAATGACCAAAATCTCACGCTGAATTGATTTCAGACTTCCAACAGGAGGAGACCTGTCGTTTCCGCACAGTATTGCAGCAATCACACCACAGCCTGGATCTGATTAGTCTGCCCAGTGCCATTACCCTCTTCTGGCCAGGCCAGGGCCTTGGGGCATTCCAAGCAGACCATCAGTCCAAGGTCGAGTTCATCTCCTCAGAGCTCAGCCAACTCCTGTGCTCAAAATCTCAAGAGTCTACCTGTAGAACAGCCCTCCCCTTTCTTTGAAGAACCATAGAGCTCCATCGGAAAGGAATCTGAGTACCTGGCACCTCAGGAAGGGGCTTGGTGTTTGTCCTCTTCCAGTTCAAAGTTTTCCTCAAAAGGTGGAACAAAACCTGAACGCTTACATTAGCCTCCATTTATTGCCTGATAACCGAGGTTCTGTACCGCTTGATTCCAAAGTCCAAGATTAGTACTAATAGCAGTAATGGATTCTCTTCAGCAAAGAAACGAAAACTTAGAGAGGTGAGATGATTTGTCCAAGGTCTAGAGGGGCGAATGAGCAGCAGATCAGATCAGGGTGACCCCAAAGCCTGTGCTCTTAGTCCCCACACTCTCTTGTCTGTGAGTGCCAAGTCTGCATGGCCAGCTGACTTCCAAGGGCTAGGTTTGAGAGAAACTTCCTCCCTGTTCCCATCTGAATGCCTCACTGTGGTTCAGAATGTCTTTCTTTTTCTTTTCTTTTCTCCCTTTTTACAAAGGATAATCTCCAAGAAATTCCCTTGAGGATACCTCATATCATCCTCCATCCAAATTCTTCTAAGCGAAGTAAGATGTGCTCTCTAAATTTAATGTATGAGATTGATGTCCCCAAGTGTATATTCTGAACATCATTGTAGCACTACCAGGCACACATCCTGCAGACATTCCCTGGCAGTATCCTCTTACAATCCCTACATGGTACTTCTTGGATATTTCAAAATGTAACCAAAATAATTACTTTATTGGATAGATATTAGTAATACCCACTTGATAAAAACCATGTCTTCCCAGCACCTTAGCATGTTGTCATAACTTAGGTTATTATTATTGCTGATAATGGTAACAATCTTTTCTGATGGTATGGATAAACACATTCTTTATGTTCTTCTAGGTCAGAAGACTCTGCTATTAATCACAGCCCTCTGAGGAATTCACATCTATTTTTGATCCCCATGCTCTATTCCTTAAGAAAAAAAAATGTACTTTTAATTTGATCATGAAGGTTACTGTTTGAATAGATGTTTTAGACTTCAGGCATTCTGGTTATTTAAATTGACTCAGACAGTATAAACCAGACTCCCTGACATTCCAGAGCCTTTAAGAGTTAATGGCTTCTGGCAAGCTGCCACTCAGGTCTCCACTTGGCCTTAACTGAGCTCCAGCACACCAGTTCTTTAGCATTATGTGCATAGTCATAGGATTTCGATGAAGAATATTTTAACATAAGGCCAGAATACATATGGTTGTAACCTCCTCTTGAATAAACTTTCTATCATTTTTTTTCTGAAATACCACAGTCTTTTTATAGATCTTGGTCTTTTGCAATCATACAGGCTTCTATTTATTGAGTACCTCCTTTGTAATGGATAATTTGAATTTCTTTTTATTCTCATAGCATACCTATAAGGCAAGTATCATCAACTATGTTTTACAGATGAGGAAACTGTGGTTAGAACAGCAAGTTACTTACTTATTAACTGCTACTAGATGATATAGCTAAAATTTAAATTAGTATTTATCATATACACACAATAAAGATTTATTCTTAACATAAATTGAGCATTTATTATATTCTAATTACTATTTTATTAGATTGAACCACATAAAATTGCTGACCTTTCACCTATAAAATGGTGATTTATTATGATTTATCCTAATATTTGTCTCATTTGATTTTAACAATAGCCTTGGATGCAACTGTTGTTAGTGTCATTTTGCAGAAGAGGAAATAGGAGCTCAGCAAGGTTAAATGATGTGCACAGGGTTTTATAGTCAGTTAGTGGTGCTTTTTCTCCCCCAACCTCGAACCAGGCAATGCTTCTTCACCATGAAGCGGTGACTATGATGAAGTGATGTGACACTTTTATTGTCCCCACTGGCGGCAATTCTGAGTTTGTTACTTCACTCACTTCATTTACTATATTGAGCACATACTGTGTATGAGAATCATATGCATTCAGCCTTTGAAGGAATAGTAAGATGGGAAATCAAGCTAGTTAGTCTCGATTTGGGTTTTAAAAAACAAAACAAAGCCATCTGAAATAGTTTCTTTCAGTGTCTATGTAGATAGATCCTGAAGACTGTTTCTAAAGTATTCAGAGTTTGGTTATTACTAGAACAATGTGTAGCCTTTCAAAGTGTTAATTTCTAAAGAAATTATATCCTTTGGATAGTGTAGGTTCTGGTGAGTTTATTAAATAGTCACTTTTATCGTACTCTTTGCCTGGAATACCCAGGTCCTAATCACAAGATCTTCTAAGTCTTACCTCCAAGGTCACTTTATCCATAAAGACACTCCATTTTTTCCCAATTATACACAAACTATTCCTCATTTTGGCTCTCATAGCAATGTGTACTCACTTTTCATGTATCACCAGTCACCTCTTCTCCTCAATTACATTTATTTGCTTATCCATCCATCCATTCATCCATCCATCTCTCCTACTATCCATCTATAAAGTTCTAGTCAGTGTTAGGGGCCCTGAAGATACACAGATGAAAAGACACAGTCCCCACTCTCAAAAGCTTAGTAGGGGAAACAGATCAGCAAACAGATTAATTCGATACCACTGTAGTTCTCTTTATTCCAGCTCTCAACATGTTTGAAAAACACACTCTCATCAGTGATGGTTGGTCATGAGGGCTGTGATTCTGGTGGATAGTAAAGCCTGGTGGGGAGGGAAAAGGGAGAAAGGAAGAGATATGTTCCCTCCACCCCAGAATGGGGACGGGAAACACACAGTGCAAGTCTCTCCAGCTCAGTCCAGCCTCCTGAGCAGAGGGTCAGCATGACAGATTATGCAGCATGCTATGGTCATAGAGAGGAAGTTCATTCATCCCACAATTGAAGCACCCAAGGGAGTGGTGCAGGGAATATTTCTGGGAAATGGTGTTTGAATTAAATCATGAAAATGAGTAGGAGTCCGCCACATGAGTAAGGGAAGGAAGAAAAGTAAGTAGAGAGGGCAGGTAGCACTTGCACAGGTAAGAGACATAATGCTGTGTGTGTGTGTGTCTGTGTGTGTGTGTGTCCATAAGAAGTCTGCCATGACGACTTTAGAGGGCAAAATGGGAGGGTGGCAAGAATTGAGTGGTCAAGAACAAGCAGTGAGATAATGGAATTTTTTTTTTTTCAAGACACAGTGGTTTGGAGAATGAGAAATACATATCTTACATCCACCATTAGACTGTGATCCACCTGAGGGCAGAGATTTTTAACCCTGTCCATATCCCGATATGCCAGGCTCCCATATCACTCCAGATGTGTTGGAATTGCACTGCATTGTAGCTACAGCCTGGATAGCCGGTTTCCTCTTTCATTTGGGGCCAACCAGCGTGAGGGGAGTGGATCTCAGGAGAATATTGCCAGTTCTTGGGGGAGACAGGGAAGAGAGAGACACCGGGCTATAAGTGAGAGGGATCTGTCTGAGAGAATAAAGGAGGCTTAAATCCATTATCACAACGGCACTAAAATACACCATTCCTTCTCTGAATGGTATTCGTTCCTGTTTACTTTCTTCCTTGTGGCACCGAGCTGGGCTGCATTTGCTATTTAGGCATAATTACTATTTTATTATTATTTTTTTCACAGTTAAGTGGAGCATTTGAGCACAGCTGAATTGCTGGGAGCCTCAGTGGAAGAAATCTATTAGTGGTACGGCTTGAAACAATACACAAAAGGCCACCGCGTGTGGTCTGCCCTCCACGCTTTCAACTTCCTTATGTGGAACAATAAATCTCCGAGTCAGCTAGAACACAGAGACTCCCATCCAACGAGAGCCACATTTTTATCTTTTATTCATTGGCAGGAACATTAGCTGTAGGAGGTATTCAAATCACACTTTTATTTAAACAAACACAGCTGGATCGCAGCCTCTTAATATAGCAATTCTCTAATGAAAAATAACAACATAGTATTTATCTCTTTTCTTTTGTGTGACTCTCAATTTGCTAAAATTAGGCAGACTTCAATCCTATACAAAATTGGCATGTTTTCATGACCAGAGCTCATCGCAACTAACTACAAAATTATAATGGGGATGTAATTATAGGAGGGCATGTGAAATACACATCCTTTTGCTGCTGTAAGCTATATGGGGTTATACAATTATGTTGTAATAACATCATTTATCTTAAAGGAGTCAGACAGCTGACTTCATTTATTTAACTTGAGCACTCCAATTATGTGCTGTGTCAGTTTAACATAAATGTCTTGCCCAAAGAACATGGTGTAATAATAATGGTAATACCAATAATAATAATAGCACACATTTGTATAGGGCTGTGCAGAGCACAAAGCGTTTTTACAATTGCGATCTTGCTGGATTCTCATAACTGTTCTTTAAGGCAGGCATCTATGCCTGCAATTACATGTACACCATTTTACTGATGAGAAAACTGAGATTCAGAGAAGTGAAGTGACATTGTCAAGACTGCACACTTAGTAGGTGGTGAGGTAAGAACTTTAAACTCAGGTTTCCTGACTTGTCATTCAGAGAACACTCTGCTGCCCTCATCAGTGGTACCAGATTTTGGACAATGTGACATGTTTGTTCTCATCTCTTATCCTATTTTATCTTACATAGGTCTTCTAAGGCAGGTGACTAGTCTGAGGTGGTGGGAGTCACAGGTACTAATTCTGTAATCCTGGGCGAATTAAATGACTAGAACCTAGATTTCTTATAAAAAATAGAGATAACAGTACACCCTGAGCAGGGCTGTGATAAGAATTAAGTGAAGTAATGCTTGTGAAGTGCCTCAACGTAGGTGCTTAGAAAATGAGTCTGTTCTCTTTCTCCGTAGGGCAAGAAAAAAAATTCCCTTTGACACAGGACAAAATTGCTGTGCCTTTTGCTTAACTGACTTGCCCAGCTCTCCAAGCTGGTGTCAGGGCAGTGACTGAAATTCATGTCTTCCTATTTCAAATACTCTTGTCAATATTTTTACTCACCTCAGGATGTCTTCAAATGCTCGCTGTCATTTTCAGTTCTTTTGCAATTCTTTACAAATTCATTTGCTTAAATACCCAAAGGTAGAATAACATACTTGAACTAAAAATATTAGTGCTCTTTGCCTGAGAAGGAGAGACCACGGTGTAATGAAAAGAGCAGGATTTGGAGAGTCAGGAATCCTGTGTGGAGCTCTGGTGGTAGCAGTTACTAAGCTGTGTGAATTTAGGCCAATGCTCTGACTTCTCTCAGCTCCAGTGAGCTCATCTATAAATGCCATTTCAATCTGAACTTCCTGAGAGGAAGCCTGAAGTATATAATGTTTCTAGGAGAGAAGAAAAAGCTTGTAAAATAATAGATTTAGTTTACCCCACGTTAGGTCCTGTTAGTACATTGCTCAAAAGACACTGTCTATTTAATTTTTACGAGAACTGTGTAGGATATTTTCCCTGTTTTACAGATGAGGAAATGGAGATTAAAATATTTTTCAAAGAGTTATAAAATTTATATTTGAGTGAGTCCCACTTAATGGTTTGGGGGACTTAATGTTCAAGTTTCTTAAATAATTAAGTAGTTAAATGGGGAACGTGGGTGGGGTCTATTTGGATGCTTCCAATTCACAAAGTTTTGTATATAAAATACAAAGTTTGATAAACGTTATAATTAGCACAAACCCTAGAGGAACCATTAAAGGTATAGTTTCCATAACATCAGTGTTTCTAACTGAGCCAGCAAAGATAAAGTTTCATAGCTCAGGAAAATTTTACTTAGTGAAGGCATTTCGAGTGTCTCACCTAATTCAGTTTCAGCCCAGGGGCCTGGGTATTCTACAAGTAGGTTGGTGGAGGTTCCGAAAGCTGAAGTGACTTAGCCAAGAAGGAATAAAATGAGATGTGTCAATGTGCTCTTTTTATTCCTTTTCCCTCTCTCTTTTTCCCTGCTTGTCCATTCATACATTTAATTTGTTAAGATCTGAGTTTAAAAAAAAAAAAAGTCCTGTACTTCCACTGCTTTCTGGCAGCTTGCCATATTTAAGGGAGGAACATCCAAGGGAGAAAGAAACCATTACGGCGCAGTGAGATACAGTAAGGCTGATGCTGTGATGGAGATGAGGGCTAGGTTTAATGTTGGCGGAAAGGTGGGGGCTATCAATTTTGCTTAGAGGATGGAGTCAGGGAAGATTCACAGAGGAAGAGTCCCTTGAGTAGAATATTTTTTTTTTCAGATGCTTTTAATTTTAAGTGACAGAAAACTTATATAAACAATTTCATCTCAGAGGGACTTTTATTGTAGAGATACTGGAGTGTCTAAAAGATAGTAACACGGCTGGACCTAACAAAAAAATGAATCCATTTCTTTGAACAGTAACATTAGATTTTCCTCCACCTCTTATCTCTGCTTCGTTCTTGCCACAGACTGGCTGCCTCTGTCTCTTGGTCACTTTGGCAGTAAGTACTGCTACTGACACTTCTAAAGGTTTACGTTTTACAGCTTCAAACACTGAAAAGAGGCTGCTTCAATGAACTGTCCACTTTCCGAAGTTCTCCGGTCAAAATTTCTGGGGAAGGAATTCATTGATTCACTCCAGACCAAACAGAGGTAGCTTAGAAACGGGCAGTGTCCGCAGGAACCTTAAAAAGGACTTGAAAAGTGGCAGTTCTTCAAAGAGGGGAGGAATGCGCAGACCCTTCTATAGCAGAGTGGTTCTTACTGGTCCATGGGCCCCTGAGGATCTCAAGTCCCTTTTAGGGGGTTCATGAGGTCAAAACTCTTAATAACCCTAAGATATAGTTTTCATTTCTATTACTGTGTTAGCATTTGTACTGATGGTGCAAAAACAATGGTAGGTAAAGTGGTTGGTATTGTAGCATTAATCAAAGCACTGGTGGGAAACTGCACAGGGAGTCATTGTATTCTTTAGCACCTTGCACTCACAGCTAAAAATGCCAGTTTTCTTTAAGAATGTTCCTGATTAAGCAGTAAAAGATATTAATTTTATTACATATCAACCCTATGGAACACTTTTTAATATCTGTGGGCCACAATAGTTGTGCCATAGAGGTATTTTGCTCATACTAAAGTACAGAGGCTGCCTTGAAGAAAAGTAGTTGTGCACTTGTGCAAGCTGAACTAGCTGCCTTTTTTTTCATGGA
Source organism: Lemur catta (assembly GCF_020740605.2). Lineage (NCBI taxonomy): Eukaryota > Metazoa > Chordata > Mammalia > Primates > Lemuridae > Lemur > Lemur catta. Next base: position 80,504,141 of record NC_059130.1, read on the forward strand.
ACATCATTTCAATTTCGAAGAATAACATAGAAAATAAATAACATAGAAAAACTATGGATTTTTATAACTGGGTGTTAGGCAGACCTATTCATGAATGAAGTAAGCCTGCTAATTGAAGGGAAACAACTAACAGTGTTTGTTGTCAGTGATAAAATTTGAGCCTTCAATTAAAAACCAGAACTTTGGAAATCTTGTATCCAACACTCTGAACTTGATGGTTTCCTAATACTTAAAGATAATTTTTAAAAAAGTTTTTAATTATTATGGAGACATAATAGTTGTACACATTTATAGGGTACATGTTATATTTTCATACACACATACAATGTGTAATGATCAAATCAGGGTAATTGGGGTATTCGTCACCTCAAGCATTTATCATTTCATTGTGTTAGGAACTTTCTAATTCTACTCTTTTTGTTATTTTGAAATGTACAATAAATTATTGTTACTATAGGTTCCGTACTGTGCTACCAAACGCTAGATCTTATTACTTCTGTCTAACTATATTTTTGTATCCCACTAACTTAAAGACTTTTCTATTTAAAATTGTTTTTTAATTTTTAATTTCTTTTTTTTTAGAGACAGGGTCTCACTCTGTTGCCCAGGCTGGAGTGCAGTGGCATGATCATAGCTCACTGTAACCTTGAGACCCTGAGTGTAAGTGGTCCTCCTGCCTTGACCTCCTGAGTAGCTGGAACTATAGGCGTGCACCACCACACCTGGCTAATTTTTTTTTTTTTTTTTGGTAGAGACCAGGTCTTACTATGTTGCCCATGCTGGTCTTGAACTTCTGGCCTCAAGTGATTTTCCTGCCTTGAGCCTCCCAAATTGCTGGGATTACAAGAGTGAGCCATGACATCTAGCCTTAAAGACTTTTCTGGTGAGCTTTGTGGTGATGGTAAGAAGTATGATTTTTTGATATTATATAGTCAATTTATAAATATTTGGAAGATCTAAATGGTTCAGCAAACTCATGTTTTTCAAATGACATATGCATGATGCTTTAGAGATTATGCATGGATAAAAGATCCATTCAAGATTGACCAATGGGTTTTAATGTAACAGAGAATGAAAGGTTCATTAGTATGCTTTCAGATTCCATATTGTAGCTAACATTTAAGAGGTTAGTTACCACTTGAGTTTTTGCGCAGATTCAAAGAATAACAGTCACAAAATCCTCCAAGTTCTGTTTCAAAGGACTTGAAAAGTGGCAGTTCTTCAAAGAGGGGAGGAGAGATCAGACCCTTCTATAGAGGAGTGGTTCTTAAAGTCTGGTCCATGGGCCCCTGAGGATCTCAAGGCCCTTTTAGGGGGTTCATGAGGTCAAAACTCTTAATAACCCTAAGATACAATTATCATGTAGTAAATTTTTCCTTTGCCTACAGGTCCTCTGGAATGATATACCTAGTTACAGTATTTCTTGTTTAGTGGAACCATTATTGAGTTCCCTGGTGGATGTGTTTCCTGTTCCCAAGAACAAAATTATGGGGGCAGGAAGCACAATTCTTTAAGTGGGTCCCTGGATGTCAGAGTAGCCATACCTACTTCCACCTCTTGCTACAAGATAAAAGGTGGCTTCGGTTTACTGGTAATTTAACCAGGTATACAAGATGATTCCTATTTCCCCTATACTTCTTTGGGTTCTTGTAAAATTCTGGAATAATTGTACCTGGAAGAGCAAACAGAAGACTGTGTATTCAGGGCTTCCTTATATGGTTGTGCAGCTTATATCCTTGACAGCTACAGGGGGAGTGGTCAATATGCTATGCCATATGAATCTTGCTTCCCAGAGTTGCACATTACATGACCCTCACGTGTCTGTGTTTGTCCTGCAAAGATCTCATAGCCAAGCCCTCTTCTCTGATAAGCCAGGGTGGCAGCCCAAGACTTAGCTGGGAAAAGGGGGAAGAGATGAGTTTTAAATACATTTTGAGATTAAAATTTTAAACTGTATACTTAGTCATGAAAAATGACTAGAAATGATAAAATCTGCCCAAGACATTGTGAAGAAATTGGAAAGGGTGATTTGTCAGAATGTAGTTGAAGGTGTTCATGATGAAAAAAGTAAGAAAAGTTTATGCTCTTACGACACCATATTGAGAATCCTCAATAATATGGTTATATAAAATTGAAAAGAAGGTATATCTCGTGACCCACAGGAATCTCCATTCCACCTAAGAAAGACAGACAAGTAATGGTGAGATAAGTGTGCTATTGCAGAGGAAGTTTCTAGCAGATGAAAGAGAAGGTAGGGATTAGACCTGACAGGGCAGTAGAGGAGACTTTGAAAAGATGACCAAAATGTCATTTGACCAAATGACATTTTGGTCATCTTTTCAAAGAAGTCGGGCAGATGTGGGGGGCGGGGAGGGGATGGGTGTATACCTACATAATGAGTGCGATGCGCACTGTCTGGGGAATGGACAAGCTTGAAGCTCTGACTTAGGGGGATAGGGGAGCATGGGCAATATACATAACCTAAACTTTTGTACCCCCATAATAAGCTGAAATAAAAAATAAAAAAAAGAAAAGATGACATTTTAAACGAGCCTAAAATATTATAATTGGAACCCAAAGTCATGTCCGATTTCTGTTAATGGTAAAGAAAATACTTGTGAAGAGGAATCCTTTTGGCATCCACTGTCCCCCCTGACTGTATTGGGAGATAAGGCCTGTAGGCAGGTGACAGAGTTTAAATAAAGTCATAAATGAGGGCCCTGATATGACAGGGCTGGTGCACTTAGAAGAAGAGGCAGAGACACTAGAACTCTTCTCTCTCTGTGCACACTCAGAAGAAAGGCCACGTGAGGTCAAAGAGGCTATCTGCAATCCAGGAAGAGAACCCTTACCAAAAACTGAACCCTGCTGTACTTTGTCATGGGATTTCTAGCTTCCAGAATGTTAAAAAAATAAATTTTTGTTATTTAAACCACTCCGTCTGTGGATGTTTGGTTATGCCAGGCTACCTTAGTACACTAAGGTAGTAGATGGCCCTGTCTATTCTGTTCTCTGGCTGTATTCAACTAATGCTAACCCATAATGATAATATTAATCCATAATTCGCCAACAATACAGAATAGCTTAGCTTTTGCCTTGCGTTTTATCTGGCTATTGAACCTCATTAGATTCATTAGATTCTCACAACAGTCCAGTGAAAATAAGTTATTTTGTATTTATAAATGAAAAATATTGAGGCTGAAAGAGCTTTAACCAGACGCTTGGAGAGTTCATTGCTATTCCTGCTCGAATACAAACACAGTTTTAAAGCCAGAGCAAGGGCCAGGAGCTCAGCAACCTTCAATCAGAACAGCTGCATCTCCCCTCCTCAGCGATATGTTGTGATTTTATAGGAAAAAATATGAAATAAGATTTTTTTTTTTTTAGAAGAGCAATGCTTCCAGAGTTTTAATGACTCTTTGAAGCCTTAATACCATAAAGCTGTTGACTGTTTTGGGAGGGGAGGATTAGAAAGAAGCACTTATAGTGACCATGAAGCATAATCCTGGAATGTATTTGATCTATCTTCTATTCAAACTATTCTTTCCAAGAATGTGTTTTCCAAGTAATTATACTAGAACACCAATTAAGAGCCTTATCAGGTATGGGAATGCCTCAGGTGCAATTTGGAAAGTGCAATTATTAGATGTAAAGGCGGCTTCAAAACCGTTAAGCAATCACACTCAGTCAGTTGTGCTGAAGTGAAAATAGCAGCAATTGGCATTTGGAACTACTGCTTGGCAACTCTTGTTTATGATGATGCCAGGGTCCAATTTCTACCCCAGAAACAAGAACTCTATTTCTGGAGGGCCCTCGCACCCTCCAGGTTACTGATCCTCTGAACCAACCCACAATCCATCTTCTTAGTCCTCGTGTCTCTCACCTACTGAATCCCAGCAGGGTCTTCAAACGTTCCATCAGACGACAATTCTGGGAAGACTCTCTGCTAATCCTCTCCTACTATGTTTCTTCAAACTGTATTTAACATTAATTTGTCATTGGGATTGGGTATTGATCGCACATGAGCACACGGAGGAGCTGGCTAAGAGGCTCCACTCTTTAAAAAGGTCACTTACTTGAATTTACAGAGGATATTGGTGGGTCTGGACTGCTAGAGTCCAGCAGTGGGTCTGCACTGCTTGTCCAGGAAACACAAGCTTGATGTGAGAGTAGCAAGGCGAGCATATTAGTATATTCCAGGAGAAAGTGAATAGAGCGTCAGACAGTAATGAGACCATGTGCAATTTACAAAACACCTTCTCAGACATTATCTTGGTTTTATTTCCCCCTCCTTCTCTCCTCCCTCTTTTTCTTCCTCTTTTCCTTCCTTATCTCACACTCTCCCTGCTTCCTTTCTATCCTCCTTCCCTTTTTTCCTTTCCTATTTTTCCTTTCCCTTCCCATTCCTTTCTTTTGCAAACATTTAAGGACCCCTGGGCATGATGCCAAGAACAATGTGAATTCAGAGCCAACATATTGTGAGTTCCAAAGAGCTCAGTGTTCGTGGGATTGACAAGCAAATAGGTGACTCAAATTAGGCTGAGAAGGGCTATGATGGAAGCATCAAATGTACCCTAAACAAGAAGCCCCTAACCCCAAGTGACCTGGGTGACAGGGTAAGGGTAGGGTTAAGAAAGGTTTTCTGTAAAAAGGAGCCCCCGAGCTACTTCTCAAGAAGAAGGAATTCAATTTAGATTAGTGACAAAGGGTTGGAAAAGCTTTCTAGGAAAAGGTACCAACAATGACCACAGATAATGATCACCAATGATTGCCAATAATGGCAGATACGTGTGTTTTCTTTTAGTGAAATACAAATAGTTAGGGATGGCTAGGGTTAAGGGTGAGGGAGGTGGCCAAAGGGGTCAGGTTGAAGGGGCAGGGAATATGGAGGGTGGTGAAGTTCTGGTCAGATAGGCAGTGGTCAGATCATTATGGCTCCTGTGTGCCACGTAAAGGAGTCTGTATCTAATCCTGAAGATAATGGAATGTTCTAGGAAGGGAAGAGATGCAGTCTGGTTAAACTCTAATTAGATTTTTAAGTGCCTTGACTGCCTTCAGGATTCAACCAAATGTTCAGAGTGTTGTTGCATTCTTAGATCTCGTCTGACCTATATGCTGTTGTTACTTTGCAGAAAGTAGGAGGGCAGTTGCTGAGTCAGCACGAGAGGGAGGCCAGTGTGTAGGAACATGGATTATTCATGGGGCCTGTGCACTGTTCCAGGTGCAGCCGTGATTGCCGTGGATGGGGCCCATTTGTAATGCAAAGGCATGGCAAGGAAATCCATTTTCTCATTTTCAGAGCCAATTCTATCTCCACGCTCTTGCCCATGTTACGAATTTAGGCTGATAAAGTGAGCAGGAGAGTAAAGTGGAATTTCTGATGACTGTTTGCAAAAGGAATTTTTAGATGCCAATTTGTGAACTACTTTATTTGGAAGGAAATGGTTCAGAGAGAATATATCTTGAGACCTTGTGTTATGCAACAATGAAGCGTGAGTTTTGGAGTTGGACGAATCTGAATTTGAGTTCTGTGACCTTGAGCAAGCCAGTTAGCTTCTTCATACCACAGTTTCTTTATCAGTAAAATGTGAGTAATAACACTGTGGGAGATGGAATTATTGGCTCCAATTCTTCACCTCGGCCTATATCCTTGTGACTTCGCAATTGCTTCAACTAAAGGCAGAAAATACTTTCCTGTCCTTTTACTTTGGGTTCAGGTATGTGTCTTGCTTTGGCCAATGAGATATCTTGGGGGAGAGAGGAGGGGAGAAGTCACAGTGTAACAGGCTCAACCCTGGCCTTGAAAGTTATCACATGGTTCTCCTTCTTCCACATCTGCTATTGCCACTAGAAACTTCCCCAGGATTTTGCAGTGACCTCAGCCTGAACCCCAATGAGGCAAACTTGCACCCACTTTCACAGCGAGGAGCCAAGCACAGAGGAACCTGGAGCTTGAATCAGAGGTGTTCAGCCATGCCTCAGTCGACACACAGATATGTGAACAAGAGTGAATAATTTTCACTTCCAGCCACCGAGTTTTGTGGTGACTTGTTATGCGGCAATGGCTAAGTGATACAAATACTGTGGTAGGCTGCGTCTAAAATGGCTCCCAGGGGTCCTTTCCTCACAACGGTCATGTCCTTGGTTATTTTCCTCTCTTTGTATGTGGGCTGGCCCTGCTGGCCTAGTGACTTGCTTTTACCTAGTACAATATGGCAAAAGTGATGGGATGGCATTTTTGAGATTAGATTGTAAAAGACCATGATGTCCATCTTGCTGACACTTTCTTGCCTTCTTTGCTTACTCACTCTGAAGAAGAAAGTTGCCATATGGAGAGACCTGCATGGAAAGGAACTGAGGGTGTCCTCCAGCTAACAGCTAGAAGGAACTGAGGCCCTCAGTAAACAGCCTATGAGATGCAGGATTTTGCCAGTAACAATGCCGTGAGCTTGAAAGCAGCCCTAGCCTCAGCTGAACCTTCAGATGAGACTGATCAGACACCTTGTTTGTTGCCATGTGAGACACCCTGAGACAGAGGGCACAGCTAAGCCTCAGCCAGACTCATGAGCCTGTGAGGAAACTATGAGAAAACAAATGTCATTGTGAGCTACTTCATTTTGGGGTAGGTTTTTTTTTTTTTATACACACCATATAACTAATACACCTACGTTGAGGATTTCCTGGGAAAAATAAATGTAATAGCGTACATAGGTTGCCATATGCAGAATAATGGCACCCCAAAGATTTCATCCCTAATTTTAGACACCTGTGAATACGTTACCTTGTTATGGCAAAAGGACCTTGCAGGTATGACTAATACTACAGGCTTTAAGATGGGGAGGTTTTCCCAGGTTATCCAGTGGGTCTAATCTAATCACACAAGTCCTTAAAAAGGGAGAACATTTTCTGGCTGTGATTATAGAGAGAGATGGGACAATAGAATAAGTGTCAGAGAGATGCGGTGTGAGGGGACTAAACCTGCTGTTGCTGACTTTGAAGATGGAGAAAGGAAACCCTGAGCCAAGAGATGCAGAGGGGCTCTAGAATCTGGAGAAGGCAAGGAAACAGTTTCTCTCCTAGAGCCTCCAGAATGAAATGCAGCCCTGCTGACACCTTGATTTTAGCCTGGTGAGACTCCTACTGGAGTCTGACCTCCAGAACTGTAAGATAATAAATTTGTGTTGTTTTAAGCACTAAGTTCATGGTAATTTGTTACAGTATCATTAGAAAATGAATACACAGGGTAACCTATCAAGGCTTAGTGAATATGGATTTCATTCACTCTTCTTTTTAATGTGGATTACATGCTTTTTTTTTATTTCAGCATATTACAGGGGTACAAATGTTTAGGTTACATATATTGCCCTTGCCCCACCCAAGTCAGAGCTTCAAGCATGTCCATCCCCCAGACAGTGCGCACCACAACCATTAGGTGTGTATTCACTTTTTCTTTCTCCCTTTCTTCATTTTTGAAACAAGTGGATTTAACTTTGTAGCAGAGAACTGTATATAGAAACTTCATGGCATTATTTGAGGATTACTGAGAGAATATGTAGAAGCTCTCAGAAAAATGCCTGCCACACAGTAAACAGTGCAATGTTAGATACCATCTTTATGATCACTATTGTTACTGTTGTTATTGTCTAAAGGCTCTGGTTTCATTTCTCTGTTCCAGTAGGTAACAGTGTTCTTTATTCCACTGAGGAATTATGATATAGCCAGGAATTATGAAAAGTGCTGGACAGAAGACTTTTTTTTCTAGAGTCCCAATGCTCAAACCTAAAATTTTACTACAAAAAATTTAGATCCATTTGTTATAAAGTTGTATGTTTCTGAAAAAATAGCCATGGTTTGAGGCATTTCCTCTGATGGCTAGAAAGAAGTCTGAGGACATGAGAACTCTGCTCAGATTTCTCATGGGCTGTCAAAAAGGGAGAGGGGAAGATTTTTTTTTTCTTTTTGTGTTGTCTCATTGGGTGAAGTTTAGGGAACTGAAGAAGAATCACTGGAGCTGCATAGAACCCCAGGGCCTCTATGAGGAGACTTAATATATGAAATTTGAAATCAGCAAAGACAAAATTAGAGTATGTAATTCTATCGAAGGTGTGGTAGAATGCACCCTCTCAATTCCCAAGGAGATACATCCATTCTACAATCCAGCAGCCTAATGAAATAATCATAGAGTAGGTAAAGATATATTCAATGATTTTTTAAAATTAATTTTTGAAAATGACAAAAATTGTATATGACAAGCATAAATTTCATTGTTGCAGTACTGTTCCTGTCTTCCAGGTTTAGCTCAGTAGATGGAGCTCACCCCAGAGATCTGATCCCAATCAGTGCTATTGTGCTTCCCTTGTAAGAGTGTCTCATAAAGTCAGGTAGATGCAAAGTAGTTCTCTAATTTGGGGCACCAAATGTTAGATGCTTCTATTTACCCTCCTCTGAGTCATTGACCTGAGACAACATATCTCATGAGCTGAACATCTATATCTTCTTGCCTTTCTCTATGTTTTTATTTCAGTTTATCATGGTTTCTCACTGTTGAAAGCATAAAGCCTTAAACACTTAGCAGGGCATTCAAGGCCCCTCAAAAACTATTTCCTATCTACCTTTCCAGTTTTATTTTCTACCATACCTTACAAGGCATTCCAAACTCCATATGATTAATCATTCATTCATCTCTTTCATGTCATTTAGCAATAATTTATAGATTACAATGTGGACATGGTAGTGACTTTCATGGTATTATAGTTTAATTGTAGAAATAGCCATTTAACAAATGATATAAAATAGAAGTAAAATTATGATGAATACCCTGAAATTAAATTATAATAAGAAACTAAATAACAGGATACTATATGTTGGGGCGAGTAATGAAAGTTAAGAGAGCTTTAGGAAGCCCTGTGGAATTTTGTTGAATCTAGGCATTATTCTGTGTCATTTCTGTATCAGCAAGGCCCAATACCAGACCCAGGATAGAGCAGACATGCAACAAATGTGAATCGAATAAAGGAATGAATGAAAAAATTGACACTGACAAAGGATAAATTAATCTGCACACTATCTCATAACAAACTTGCATTTCTCATTCTTAGGTAGCAGTTGACAAAAGCATGCACATGCACACATAAGCACGCTTGTTTAGGAACACATATTGATGTAATTCTATACTAAGTAGTACTTTATAGTTTACAGTGCTTTTCTGTACAGCATCTCAGTGAATTGTACATAAACCAATGAACTCAGGGAGATAAAATTCATATATTTATTTTATGGGAAACTGAGATGATGAGAGAGTTGCCCAAAGTAACACATCTAGTAAGTGACAAAGACAGACATAATAATTTGGTCTGCTGGCCTCAAGTCTGGGGCCTTATTCTTCTTTATTTACAAAGAAATAAGGGTGGGATTTCAATAATAACAGGAAGAAGTGATGCAAATCAACACTCTACTGGATAAAATATTAAACAATCATGTCTGCTTGAAGAAATAGGAACTCTCACAATGCAGTGAAGAATCACAGGGTCCAATTTGGGAGATGGAAACCCAGAGAGGTGACCCTGGCAGGTAGAACACCTTGTCACCCAGAAATATCTGCCAATTCAGGCAGAGGCAACTAAGAGGCTGAGATAGTGAATCCAAGGCCTACCGCAAATTGGGAGCCCCAGTAAATCATTCGTGCTTTGAATTGCGAACCTAAAGGCCTCCACTCAAGATGATACAGTGAACAAGAAACAGTCTGGCTTTCCTAGGGACTGAATCATTATAAATGGCCTAATGTGAGGCTTCACTGCTAGTGACCCTAGCTACTGCCAAAGGCAAATCTGAATTCTCCTTGGAGCAGGAAACATCAACCTAGGCTTCAATTATTTCCGTAATTAATTTTTTCCTATAAAATATTTAGAACATGTCAAAAATAACTTGAAGAGAAGTGTTCCTGGAGAAGTTAAATTTCATATTTCAAATATCATTCTGTCCATGGAGCTTGGCTTTATCTTGGGGCCATTAGAAGGCTTTAAGGAGGGGTGGGGAATATTAGGGTAACTTTTCTAGAGAGAACTCTGGGAGCTATATGAAGGTTCAGTTAGTGTTAGAATTATCTAACCAGCTTCCGATTAACCAATTGACTGGATTAATCAACTTGCAAGATTAAATGCTGCTCTTCAGTCCCTCTCTAAAACATTCTGATTGATATTGACAACTAGTACTTTCATGTACTTATGCTTTAATCAGTTAAGGTGTATGTTTGCAGAGTCAACTGTGTTAGTTATCAAATCATTTATGCCAGTTATATAGCTCTTACTATAGTTGTACAATTTGAGTAAATATTATGAAAGCTAATAAAATATTACTAGGCAAGGGCAGTTTTTGTTCCAATGACAGAGGCTGAATACTTTAGAATAACTCAAAGTGGTGCATACGAAAGAATTACCATCAAATAAGGTGTAAGTAAGAGAATTATAATGATTAAAGAAAATTTCAAAATTTTTAGAAGGATTCTGTACTTAGATTATGTCTCAAATATTTTTAAGTTCTTATTTAACTAGAAATCATATATGGAGGTCATGGATCCTTGCTGTCATCAAAATTACATTCTAGCTGTCATAGAAATTCTGATATATGAAAGTCACATAAAAAAGAACTTATGCATATAACATCACTACCATTAATTAATAATGGTGTAAAATGAAATACTCTTATATTAATAATATGACATGTAATAATATATTATTACATAACAATATATTGCATTTATTATTAAGTAATTATTATATTATTTTTACATTATATAATTATATCATATTAATAATATATTGTTAATATTATTAACAATAATGCCAGAACATTATATTATAATATCAGTTAATAATAACAATATAATAATAAATATAGTCAATTTTATCATCCATTTAGTATTTGAACACCCTGTATCTTTAATGACTAGTCTAAGACTTGTCACAGAGTAGGCACTCAAGATTGCTTAATTAATGAATAAATCAATATGCAATATTTCAGTTTTGCAATCATTCTTCTCAGGTATCTCTCAAATTTGTCAATAACAGTTGAAAAATGTGAAGCTAACAAATGGACACATGAGTTGTAGGTGTGCTCTCAACAGCAATGGTCCCATTTTCTCACAGAACTGACTAATAAAGCACTTGGCATCCAATAAATCTATAAATCTGGTTTCACACAAATTGCTCTTATTGTGGGTTATCACTCATCCTGGACATGTGTAATCAACCTTTAGACCCTCAGTATAAGAGCCTGCATTAATTACCTTATTCATTTAAGATTCACACAAACTTTTATAGAGTGCCTACTGTGTATCAGACACTGGCCTAATTATCCCTATAGACAGCCACTTTATTCATTTTGACCTACCCATTAAATTGCCTGAGTTATTTTGGACTCTTGAATCTATTATCTAAAATATTAGTTATTTCTGCCAACTGTTTGACAACTGAAAACTTGATAAACATTTTATCTGTGTAATTATTCAAGTCATTGAGGGAAGATCTTGAAAAGGACTGGAACAAATAAAAAGACATCAGAAACCACTGGAATATTCCTTCTAGGTTGTCAGATTCCTATTTTCATCTAGCTGAAGCTGGATGTGGAGCAATTATGACAAGGCCAAATGTCCGGTATCTGGTATAATTTAGGGACAGTGTAGTACCTCTGGGCAACATTTAAGAGGCTATTCGAGAACATAGATAAGGAAGTTCTATTCCAAAAGGGACAAGGCCAATGCCCAGGAGAAGCAGCCAGGAACATTACTAATGTGGGGAGAAGAAGCCAGGGAAGGTGATGTGTTAGGCTCCTAGAGATGGAAGGTACGCCTTTAGAAGCTCCCTAGAGAAACTGTAGGTGACCATGACAGATTTCTTAGGCCATTCCAAGCCATATTGTTTGAATGTGCCAAGTACTTTTCATGGGAGTAAAGATGAATGGAAATAGGTTGACATCAATCTACAAATCAACCATCTTTTTTACTGTCAAATCTGATTGGGTCCTTACTTCATCTCAGTTACTGGGAAACAGTATTAATTAATTGCAAGAGCAGGGTTTCTTGACCTCCAAACTGAGGAACAAAGAATCAGGCATTGTATCAATATCCTTTCAGTCACACCTCAGAGATACAGAAAGAGAACTGGCACTTCCAGGGCAGAGGGTTAAAGGGCTTTTCTGGTGTCCTCAGCTGGCAACTGGTCTAGAATTGCCTTGTTCTCAGGTTCTGGTCTCCTTTGCTTGGATTTCTTCAAAATCAGGTGTTTCTCTGACCTAGTGGCTGATCTCTCACTGCCTTAACCCTAGGATACTGGGACAAGGTGCAAGTGGAAAGGTTCTAAAATGCATCAATTCAACAAACATTATTGACCACTGACTATGTGCCAGGCATTCATCTAGATGTTTGTAGTACATCAATGGGAAAACAGAAAAAGAGCCCTGCCCTCATGGAACTATTTTTCCAGCAGAGGAAGGTAGATAATAAGCACTAAAAGCAATCAACAAGCAAAAAATGTAGTTTCCTAGAAGGTCTTAATTACTGTGGAAAAAGGCAAAGTAGAAATGCAAGAGAGAGGAGATGGTCATGGGCTTTATGGACAGACTGTCGATCAAGGAGGCCTCCGTGAGAAGGTGAGATTTGAACAGTCTTGAAGGAGATGAAAGAGAGAATCATGTGGTAGAATTCCAGGCGGAAGGAACAGAATAACGCTTCTGAGGTGGGAGTGAGACCGGCACCTCTGAGGGACAGCAATGGGCAGAGTCGGTGATGGGGGCTGGAGAGTTAATGAGGGCCTGGGCCATGTGGGCTTATAGGCTTTGCAGAACTTTGGCTTTTACTCTGAGTGAAATGGAGAGGTATTGGAGGATTTTGAATGGTGGAATGAAATGATCTGACTGAAATGTTAAAAGGATTGCTTTGGCACTGGCACTGAGAACACATTGTGGGCAAGTAAGACTGGATGCAGGAAGACCTATTAGGAAGTTGTTGTAAGAGTCCAGGGAAAAGTTTTTGGTGCTCTGGCTGGGGATGGTAGCAGTAACGAGAACTAGCCAGATTCTAAATGTATTTAAATGTATTTTGGAAGTAGATCTAACAGGATTTCCTGGAAGATTGGGTGTGGCGTGAGAGAAAGAGGGGTGTCAAGCATGACTCCAAGGTTTTTGGCTTCAGCAACTGGAAGGATTAGGTTTCTAGAAGTTAAGATGAGAAGGACTGTGGGTGGAGAGGTCTCAGAGGCAAAGAGTTCACTTTTGGACACAGGAATTTTGAGATGTGACGTTTGAGTAAACAGTTGGATATATGAGTACAAAATACAGGAGAGAGGTCTGGGCTGTAGATAATAATTTGAGATGTGAAAACTATAAATGGAATTTAAAACCATAAGCCTGGATGAGTTCCCCAAGGCACTGAGTGCAGACAAAGAAGACGACTAAGGACTGGTTCCTGGGCCACTCCAATATTAAGACAAAAAACTAAGGAGACTGACAAAGAGTGAGCAGAGGGATATCTGTCCTGGCTGCCAACAAGGACTGGTCGTCCATTTGGAGGTCTACAGTCAGGTCAAGAAAGTTGAAGACAGAGAACAGAACCATTAGCAATGTGAAGGCCCTTGGCAAACTTGCTGAGCTCAGTGTTTTCTTTATTATGGAGAGCTGACTTTTCTGTTTCATCCCGTAGCGATTTTCTAGGTGCACGATGAGGGGGAAGGGAAGAGGATATAACATGGCTTATTCTCTCTTGTGCTTTGTGTCTGGGTAGGATTCCTGGAAAAGCTCATGTCTGTATTGAAAGTTTCTACCTTTTCCACTTTATGCTGAGCCTGCAGCCCTGCCAGTCCTCAAAGATAATATTTCACTTGTTAATGACATTGGATCTAGAAATGCACTGAATTGATGTCCCTCTGTTTGGATGCAGTCCCTGCTGCAGCTAGTTTTATGCCACATTTTTGCTATTTTCTTGTAAACTTCTCCCCTTCTTCATTGCTTCTCTTTATTCCCAGGAAAATGAGGTCCACTGACCAAGTGGTTACAGCAACGAGGAGTTAACACCAATAGTAATAGTTGTTCCACCAACTATTGTTAAACATTGTAGCTAATTCTAACTACCTCATATTGTCCATAAGGGTATTATGAGAGACTTTGTTATGTGGCATTAGAGTTAGTTACATAACAGATTTTGTGACACTTTGTTACCTGTCAGAGATCATGTTGCATATCACATTAACTTTCTCGATGGTATTGTCCTAAGGTTTGTTTGGTAGAATCTATTCCAAGTGAACCCATGATGGCTCGATGTGATCAACTTGCTTTTCCCACATACTAATAAAAACATCTGTTTATGACCATTTCTCTTGCCAGGGATAAAGTCATACTTACATTTCTCAGTTTCTTATGATTTGCTTATTTCTCCTCCTTTGACATGATAGCAGGTTTAGTCTGCCTTTGGTGTTTTGGCATATCTCCAACTCTCCATGATTTTCTCATGTAAATATGAATTTAAAATTTTTATATGCACAGATTTTCACTAACACTATCTTAAATTCAGAGTTGGCAAAAGATGTCATTTTAGAGAAAAAATAAGGACTTTTCTAGCAGAGAAGAAGTCTGGGATGGTTTTCTGACACATGTTACTTTATTTACAAAATAAACTGTTTTTAGAGATCAGTTTATAAAATTGACAGAAGGTTTAGTATTTCCATTCTATTACATTAAACTTTTAGTTTTCTTATGCAAATGACACAGGAACCCACATGATTTTTAGTCATTGTCTAGCTGTGAAAATATACAGTAAAGTCTTTTCTATATGTTGTGTGGTTTAGAGGAAAAATTGTAGCTTTGGGTAAAAAATCTAGGATTGAATCCTGGTTCTGCTACTGACAAATTCTGTAATCTTGGGAGTCACATCAATTCTTGTAAACTTCTTTTCATCATCTGCCAAATAAGGGTAATCACAAATGTCCCAGGGGTTGTTACCTTTTATTCATCCAAAACAATTACTGAGTACCTGCTATATGTCAGACACCATGATAGACATTGAGAAGGAAAGATGGAAGATATGACCCATGCCCTCAAAAAATTATTGTCTCAGAAATGGGGTATAAACAGGCTAATAAAATTGAGTGTGATCATTTCTATAATGAAAGAATTACATTGGAAATGTGTCATTTTATTATACATGACAATTTTGGGGCTTAAGTCTATGAAACAACTCTGGATTCTCCTCATATTTAAAGGTCTTCAAATATATTAAGAATTAAAAACTTCAAAGTCTCACAAAATACCTTAGCTACCAAGCAGGAATCGAAAATAATAACTTAAGGCCGAGTGTGGTGGCTCATGGCTATAATCATAGCCCTTTGGGAGGCCAAGGTGGGAGGATCACTTGAGACCAGGAGTTCAAGATCATCCTGAGAACATAGTGAGATCTTGTCTCTATAAAAAATAGAAAAATTAGCTGGGTGTGGTGGCATGCACCTGTAATCCCAGCTACTTGGGAGGCTGAGGCAGGAGGATCGCTCAAGCCCAGGAGTTTGATGTTGCAGTGAGCTATGATGATGCCATTGCACTCTACCCTGGGAGACAGAGCAAGACCCTGTCTCAACAAGAAAAAAAAAAAAATATATATGTAGTGTGTTTATGTATATATATACACATACATACATACATATAGAGTGTGTGTGTGTGTGTGTGTGTGTGTGTGTGTGTGTGTGTGTATAAAACTTAAATGTAAACTTTGGCTACACAAGAACCTCTTTTGAATTGCAAAGTTACTGGTAAAACAACCTCTAGTCTTTACGGATCTTGAAGCAACCTGCCAAGTTAACCCCAAATTACAAGAGAAGATAATATGAAAGATTGTGTGGTATGACATAATATTTGACCTAATAGGTTAGACTTAACATTTGGGAATTTTAGAGTAAAGTGAAGAAATCTAGTAGAGATCAAGATCAAAAATATATATATTTGAAACCAAAATGCCAATATTCAATTCATTATCTGTCTTTATTAGCTATATAACCTTAGCTAAGTTATGTGAATTCTCTGTACCACCTCAGTTTCCTTACCTGTAAAATGAAAAGTGTTAAAGGGCTGTTGTGAAGAGAAAGAATAGTGCCTGGAACACAGTAATTACTATATAGGTATTTGCTATTATAATAGTATTAATATTAATAATAGCATTGCAAATCAATAGTGAACTTAATATTTTTAAGTTAAGGAATTTGTATTCAAATTGCAGGCAGTACAACAAATAAAGGGAAATACAGTAAGAGCACAAAGATAGGAAATTAGGATGTAAAGCTATTATAATTTACAAATGATATGTTCTATCTATACTGAAAATTCAAAAGCATTTTACATTTCTAAAATATTAGAAATAATAAAATATTTTAGTACAACAGCTAAATCAGTATTAAAAACTTCATTGCATTTCCATATATTAAAATAAATACTTGCCCAATAGCTGTGAGACCTTGGGCAAGTAATTCTCCCTCTCTGGCCTCAGCATTTTATCCATCTATAAACTGAGGTTGTTTTATTCAGTGTCTTCTCTGGTCCTTTCCAGTTCTAATGTATGATGGATCTCCAGACTTTTCTGCTTTACCCCTCTTTGCCAGTGGTGCCTTTCAATTGAAAAATATGCTCTGACATTTAGTAAATAAAAAGTGTTATTTTACATGATTATTTTTATATGCTCCTGGCCTCCACTGAGTTTATAACCTAGTAACAACTGAAATATTAATGATACATAGCATTTCCTTAGCTCATCAAAGTTAAAAAGTGCTTTCATCTATATGCTGAAAGATTTCATTAGTATATAACATGCACGTAAATAATGTGCATACCACACAGAATGCATTAAGCTCAATAAAAGAGGTAGAAACTGCATAGTATTTGGGGAACTTCCAGTTAACATTGACTGATTGGTCACTCATGTTCATTCCCTTTTCTTCCTTGATTTTTGTAAAATTATAGTAAAGAATTAAATTTAAAACAGCAACAAACTATGAGCCCATGAAGATAATGATTTCTTTTGCATTGTTTACTTATATATTCCCAAAACCTATAATAGAAAGTGCCTGTCACCTTGTGGGCACTTAATAAATGTTTGTTGCATGAATGAATGAACAGCACAAAGAATAGAGATAAGGCCATTGGAAAATGGGATATTTCAACAAATTTAGGAAAAGCAATGCAGCAGGGAAAGTCTACTTTCAGTTATATGGCAGATTAGATAACCAAATTGACTCTTTGCTAAAAACAACTAGGAGTTCTAGATTTTATGTGAGTCTTTTAAAATAAACTAATTAGCTAGCAAGAAAGGAAGGAGGCCAAGACAAACATGAAAATAAGAACTCAGAAAGATAAGCATAGCACTGCAAACTGCTTTTTCTCTAAAGGTATTTGGTGAACACTGTTAACCTTGCACTGATTTGAGAGAGAACACCATGGACAAGCAATCAAGCCTAATACAAGGACTTTCCTCTTCTTATAACTAAAGATGCTTCCAAGAGGCTTCTTTGGTTGGTTAAGTCTGAACTTCCTAACCCTGAGAAGACAACAGGGAAAAATGCCTTAAACTTTAGTGAGAATCTTTTTTTTTTTTTTTTTTTAGAGATGGGCTCTTGCTATGTTGCTTAGGCTAGCCTCAAATTCCTGGGCTCAAGAAATCCTCGTACCTCAGCCTTCCAAGTAGCTGGGACTACAGGCACACACCACTGTACCAGGCCAAGAAAAGCAATTTATCCTAAGAATTTGAACTACAAAATAGCCATCATTAAAATGCATAGCCAAAATTGACACTACCCAAGTGGCTAAAAGACAAACAAACCTTAATTTGATAACTTAGTTAAAAGCATTTTAGATTTGTAGTGTCCAAAATGCCTGGAAGAAGCCAATGTAACTACTTTTTGCAGAAATTCTTGAGCTAGAATTTACAAAGTTTCAAGGAATATAAATTAACAGTTAAAAATTACCAAACACAGAAGCAAATGCACACCATGAGAGCTAGCAGAAACTACAGATAAAAGAATCAGACTAAGTCTCCCAACATTCAGATATTGGCATTATTAGACAGAATATAAAATAAATATATAAATCCTATTTCCATAAATGTATAACAAATGTCTTTAAAATTCAATGACTTACAAAAACAACAATTAATTTATTGCTAAGGATTTGCAGATGAGTTATAGCTCTGCTTGGTTTTTATGAGATCTGATGGGTTTGTCTGAGCTCGACTTTAAGCTGAAGGTTGGCTTCAGGTCTGTTCCACGTGCTTCCAATTTGGAGACTCAGGCAAAAGGTGCAGCAGTTACCTGGACATACTTTTATTATGGTGTATTGCATTAGTGCAAGAAACCAAGCCAAGTAATGCCAGCACATTTAAAACCTTGCTCAAACACAGTGTATGTCATGTTTGCTGACATTTCATTGGACAAAGCCAAGTCCAACATTATTGGTGCAAAGAAGAAAATTCCCACAGTTTTGAGGGAGAGGACAATGAATATTTGATGAATAATTCAACTTACTAAAATAAGTACAATCAATAGGCTTAAATAATAAAAGAAGACACTGAAAATATTAATTATGAGCAGACTATAAAAATGACCAAGCGAATTTGAAAAATAACCCAATAAATGTACAGAAATGTAAAGTATAATATTTGTAATAAAGACTCAATGGAAATTTTATAGCAGGTTAGATATAGCTGAGGAGAGAATTAACAAACTAGACTATAAATCTGAAGCAGCATAGGAAAACAAAAGGGAAAAATGTGAACAGGAGAGAAAAAGACATGGATAGAGTGAGATCTAATAACTATTTGGTCAGAGAAGAAGGGAAAGAATGAGGTGAGTAAATGTTTAAAGAAATTTTGGCTGGGACTTTTTTAGAACTTAAGACAAAAATCCTCAAATTCAGGAAGCCTGTATTCCAAACAGGATAAATAAAAATAAATCTACACCTAGATACATAATGCTGAAACTGGAGTAAAATTCACATCATGGTGAAATTGTAGAGCATTAAAGACTGACATGGTACTTTTATGGGGGTACAAAAGTTTAGGTTACGTATATTGCCCTTGCCCTCCCCCCCAGTCAGAGCTTCAAGCGTATCCATCCCCCAGACAGTGTGCATCGCACTCATTATGTATGTATACACCCATCCCCTCCTCCCCCCACATCTGCCTGACACCCGATTAATGTTATTCCTAAATGTGCTCTTAGGTGATGATCAGTGAAACCAATTTGATGGTGAGTATATGTGGTGCTTATTTTTCCATTCTTGGGATACTTCACTTAGTAGAATGGGTTCTAGCTCTATCCAGGAAAATACAAGAGGTGCTATATCACCATTGTTTCTTATAGCTGAGTAGTACTCCATGGTATACATATACTACATTTATTAATCCATTCATGTATTGACGGGCATTTGGGTTGTTTCCACATCTTTGCAATTGTGAATTGTGCTGCTGTAAACATTCCAGTGCAGATGTGAGATGGTACTTTTAAAACAGCCACAGAAAAAAAGGTTATCTACAAAGGAATATTAGTTAGTCTCTCATCTGACTTCCACATAGCAACGATGGAAGCCAGAGAAGACAATGGGATATCTTCCATATACTGAGGGAAAATACTTGTCAATTTAGATTTATATAACTAATAAAACCATCTTTCAACAATAAAGGCTAGGTAAATTTATTATGAAACAAAATTTGAGTTAACCAACAGATCTTTATTACAGAAAATTCCGAACTATGAACTTCAAGATGACAGAAGTTATCTCAGATCAAAGGTTTGAGGTATAAGATGGAATGATAAACAACAACAAAAATTGATAACCAAATGAATAAATATTGACTTTGTAAAATAAAAATGTTTTAGTAGGGTTAAACTAAAACAATACAAAACTGAAATGCATAGCAACAATACCATATATAAATTTGGTGAGTAGGGATAAGAAGAAGCATAAAGTATTAATAAAATTAGGACTTTGGTAAATTAGGTATGCATGTTACATTTCTAGGGTAAAAACTAAAGAAATAGAAATGTGATAGAGTGTAGAGAGAAAAATCTGAATGAAAGAAACAATTGATCTAAAACTAGGCAAGAAAAAATTTAAAAGAAACAGAAAAGCCAAGTCAAAGAGAAAGTACACAATAACATCATAGTAATAAATTGAAATAAGTAATTATTATGGTAAATGTAAATGAACTAAATTCTCCTTTTGAAAGACAAAGATTATGAAGGTGACTATATAAATAAATTTTAAGATAAATACTCTTTATAAGAGCTATATCCAAAATACATTGACATGAAAGATTGAGTTAAAGGATGGAAAAAGATAAATCAACAGATATAGATGTGGGTCTCCAATCTTCTTGCTTCGTTTATGATTTTGACAAAAATCACTTTCTCTAAGTTATACTGGGAGCTAGATTCAAATGTGCTTCCCATCTTTAAATGTGTATCTGGCCATTTCATGATGTGACTATTGACCCTCTTCCCGATTAGTTGAGGTTACCTTCCCTGACATAGTGCCACAGGTTATCTTGAGCTAAAATATTGCCTAGCTGCAGCCCTGACCTATTAGTGGCATTTATAAATAGTATCCTACATGGATTATAGAAATCGAATTTGTATTTTCACAGGGGCCTTACTTCAAGGTGTTTAATGTGGCATCTTCCTGCAGACTATTAGGAAAAAGATTTTTAGAATGGGGCATTTTGGAGCTTCTTGAATCATACAGTGGCAGTAGTCAATTCCTTTGCCTTTATGTGAAGCTGTCTATGACTGGGAGATATTCATTTTGTCTGTTATCAGCCCCTAAAATCCCTAGCCCAGCTGAGTAGGAGTCACTGTGTTTTTGCTTTGCATGTACCCTAAGTCAAGATTTGTGTACTAACTCCTGCTGCCTGTGTGCATGGGAGGAAGCAGAGTACCTCGTGTTGAGGCATGGTCATTGGGCATTTAGCTAGGCTCACTTAGTAGACTGAGGGACTCCTTTCTATACATCTAGGTTACACATACACAATTCAGGTCCATGCCTCAACAAAGTAATAACTTGCTTTATACTAGGAACCTTGCAGTTTTCTAATGAATAGGCAGAAAATGTTAATGTTTGATCTTGGAAACAGACATTTTACCAGGACTCAGCATCTTTTTTTCTGTGATGTCTTATTTTAGCAGATGGTACTAAAGGTAAGTGAAGATATATATTTTTTTCCAGCCAATAAAGAAATTTTACATAAACCTCTAGAAAGGAAGGCAAAATAAACTCTTGTTTGTACCTTTTTCTATGCACACAGGGCATTTTTTGGCTATTGTAGACAGTGTGGAAAAGCTCAACACCATAGAGTCTACAAAGCTGTGAGGACCTGATCAGTCTGGCCAAGTCCAGTGAAAATGTCTTTGGAAGTAGGTACATTTTAAGTGAATAAAATCCTATGGATCCGATCTCATTTGTCTAAACCTCTCCGTCTTCAGTCTTCATTTCTGACTTAAACCTAGTAAGAAGAAAGAAATACAAACCAATGAGAAACACTGGTAATTCCATTGTGAGATTTAATGTGGTTTGGGAAAGTTATTACTAATGCTGTGGACCAGCGATTTTGAAATTTGTTTCCCTGTAGATTCTTAGGATTTCTGAAAAATGCCTTATAGACCATATGAGAGATAAGGACAAGCCCGTTATGGACTAATTGTGTCCCCTCCAAATTCATATGTTGAGGCTCTAACTTCCAGTGTGACTATATTTGGAGATAGGGCCTCTAAGGAGTAATTAAGGTTAAATGAGGTCACAAGGCTGGAGCCCTAATTCAATAGGACTGGCGTCCTTATAAGAAGAGGAAGAGACACTATGCATGTGCGCGTTTAGGGGAAAAGCCACGTGAAGACACAGCAAGAGGGTGGCCAAATGGGAGCCACAGAGAGAGGGCTCATCAGAAACCAACCCTGCCAGCACCTTGATCCTGAACTTCCAGCCTCCAGAACTGTGAGAAAGTAGATTTCTAGTGTTTACGCCATCCAGGCTGTGGAATTCTGTTACGGCAGCCCCACCAGACTCATACAGAGATCAAGTAGACAAGTCTGGTCTCTGCATCCCTATTTAAACTGGATTTACTCTGCTCTTGTCAGTTTCATATATTGAAGTTTAATATCAACTGTATTCTTTCTCTTTTTAAAATAAATGTTTTTCTGTTAAAACTTTAAGCAGATAAAATTGTATAATATTTCATAGCAATTTATCCATGTGCTGCAATGGAAACATTTCTTCCTGGTGCTCGTCCGTATTGTGGAACTGTGTCTATAATTAGAAAGTTTCTCCCCCTACAGCTCCACTGAGTTCCTTCCCTTATTTTTTTAAATACTCTACATGACCACATCATTGGAATATGAGTTATTTTGATGGAAGAGAGAAGATGTCACTTTACCTTTGTGACTTTACCTTACCCAGTCTCTTCCACCTCTTTCTGCTAGTACCATACTTAGTGCTCTTATGTACATAGTGCTGTTAAATATGTGAGGAAGTTTGATTCCAACCCATTGAAGAATGGCCTCTTTAGCCTCTTAGACAATATAGACACCTACACCAGAAATCCTCTAGTAACAGAAAGCAGACTAGAATGCAGATTTTAAAAATTCTTAAAGATTTCTTTGAAGAGTTTGCTTTTTCATAAATACTTTTAACCATTTTTTGTCTCAGAAATTTGAGGACACACAAATTTCTATATCCTCTTATGTTGCTTAGAATAGTCTCTATTCAGAGACATCACAAAGAATATTTACCTGATATTGGCACAAGCACTAAATTAGAATGAACTGGCTATTACTGGATATCATTGCTGTGTATTTCCCACAAATTATAACAACCACTTGCGTAGATTTCAGTTTATACATCTCAATTAATCCTCACACTACCCTGTGAGGTTAGTAACAGTGTTCTCATTTTTCATATGAGGAAACTGGGGCACAGGAAGTAAACGTATCTAAAATTACACTGATAATAAGAAGGCCATTTAAGTTCTGAATTATACATTTCATTCCATATTGTTTCCCTTGCTTTTTATGTGCTTAACTATGTAAAAAAAATAAAAGCCAGAGAAACATATATTTATAGGATGAATAGTCAAATATGAATCCGTATGGTCAATTATAATCAGGTCCAGATGGTTAGTGCTCTGAGCTACTAGAGACCCCATTTGATGCCCCAGTTACCTACCATCATACAATTAGGATCAGCCGACACTTAGTAAAGGAAATGGCATAATTTGGTGGAAAGAACATGGGCTTTAAAATCTGTCTGGAATGAGTTTTCAGCTCTGCCACTTGCCAGCCATGAGACGCTCAACAATGAAGGGTGAACTCCTCTGAACCTCTGTCTCCATACATCTAAATGTGAACAATAACTGTCTTAGTTAGAAGCAGTAAATGAGATAGCAAGTGAAGAGAGTGCCTACCTCTGATTGTCCTTGACACAGAAAAGGCACATAGTAGGCATTCAATAAATGTTAGTTGAATCTGAATCTTAGTGTTATGCGTTCATATAAATGAGTGCAAAATGAAATGTCTCCCTGCTGTGGTCTACATGTGTCACCCAACATTCCTGTGTTGGAAACTTAATCCTCGATGCGACGGGAAGCAGAGCCTTTGGAGGTGTTTAGGCCGAGCCCTCATGAATGGATGGAAGCTGCCATGCAAGGGCACATGGGAGTGGGCTCACTGTCTCTAGCCCTTCCGCCTTCCGGTTTGTAAGGATGTAGCAAGAGGGCCTCATTTGATGCTGGCACCTTGATCTTGGACTTCCCAGACTCCAGAACTGTGAGGAAATAAATTTCTGTTCTTTATAAATTATCCAGTCTTGCATATTCCATTGTATTAATAGCAGCACAAAAGGGACTGAGTCCCTCAGATGAGTTTACAAGCTAATTGGTGAAATACCAAAGATTGATGACATAAAGATGGCCAAGGCCAAGTGCCAAATGAAAGAAATTGTGAAGGGTGAGTGGAGGAAGAGATGCTTGAGGGCGAGGACAGTTAGGACAACAGGCTTCTTTTAGGAGGTCAGGCTTGTGCTGAGCCCTGAAGAAAGGCAGACTCATATTTATATAGCTGGGGAGAGGGAGTATGTGTGTTGCAGAAAGGGAGAAATGCCTTGTAAGAGAGATGTGTATGTTTTTTATGGGAAGAAGAGTAGGTAATTATGGTTGGTGCAGCGATACCGCAAGGTCGTTTATGTATTGCACTTCACAGTTTACAAAATCTTTTGTCTCATTACAGCCTCTGTTTAGATCTAAGAGGCGGAGAGAACAAATTCTATGTCCTTTTAAAAAACAGATAAAGATGGAATGGAAACTGAGAGATGAAGTGAGTTGGCTAAGAAAATGCCTGTAATATGTAGCAGAGTGGGGTACCAAACTCCATGTGCTGCTTCTGAGGACTTAGGGAAGTGGCAAGGAGAGGGAGGGAGCAGGATTGAAAAAGTCAGAGAAAGTTTTGTGACTTAGAATGACAACCTTAGAGGTTTGGGATTTTTACCTTGTAAACATAGAAAACCACAAAGGCTTATGACCAAAGTACATGTACAAAGTAATATTTTTGAAGATTAGTCTGGCTGCAGAATCTGTTGCTCAGACACAAGACAGTGTTCTTCTAGAATCTGTCTCTTCCAAGACCATTGTCAAAATGAATTTTAGGCCAAAGAGGGCTCTGTCCTTTTTGCCATCTTGGAGAAAGCCCTCTTAATCAGAGAAATGGAGCTATTAGCACACTGGCAGCCTTTTCTGTTCTGCATTTTAAATTGTTAATTCAATTTATTTCTGGATAAAATATCTGTATAAATCAAGCTAGTTTGAAAAACTGACAGCCCCATGAAAAAAATGTTAGGGGAAAAAAGATCAGATGCATGACTAAGCTATATTTTAATTTAAGCAAGTGTTCTGATTAAATCATAAAGGAAATAAAAATGGCATACCGGGAACATCATAACTCACTGAATTGGGGTCAGGTTCCTCTCCCCATACAGCACCAGTGCAATGAGGCAGAGGGTTTGGTAGAAAGATTGAGCTTTTGGAGTAGGTCAGATCTAGGTTCAAATCTTGAAAAAGAGGTCAGGGGCTTTTTGTTCACTGTTGTAACCCCAGCAGCTAGGACAGTATCTGAACTCAGAATGGGTATTATAGAAATCTTTGTTGAAATTAAATGAAACAAGAACTCAGACCTGCCAATTTCCAACTGGAAAATCTTGGAAAAATGAGTTCACCTTGGTGTACCTTAGTTTTCTCATCTGCAAATAGATATAATAATGTTTACTTTATAGAATTATTATAAATGCTAGCAATAATGAAAGTAGGTAAGATATGCGCTTGTGGGCTGGGATATTTGGATACCTACTCCATGAACTGAGTCGTAACCTGGAGTTTCCCCTTGTTGGGTTACCCAGCATGCTTTGCGGGGCTGCAGCAATGCCTGGAAGGACCCTAACTGAGTCAGACGTTATTCAGGTTTCTGTCCTTCACAGGGATTAGCAGGGTCATTTTACTAACAGGTGCTCAGTTTTCAAAATTACATTTTCTAGGGTGGTGTAACTTTGAACCAAATTATTTCTAATTAGCAATTAGTTCATTTAGGAAGATGGATACCCACATGATGGGCATACTTTAAAAATTATTATTATTCTGTGATCTCCTCCACTGAGAGATCCTATATTCTTTTCATCTTTTAAGCCCCTACAACCAAGTCTCTTTTAAAGTATTCCCATTTTGAAGATGAGGAAACAGACTTGGAGACATCAAGTGACAAGTTCCCAGTCACAAATTACATAAAAAAGCAGAGCTGACATTTGAACAGGACTTTCGGATTCCAAGCCACTATAACTTTATAGGTGTATTCCATACACATTTGTTGATTGAATTAATGGGGAAAGGCCAATCTCATTTGGCTTTAACTTTCCTTCACCACAAGATGTTCTTTTAGCTCTCAGCATAAAGATATTAAAAACAAGGATGTGTCTTTGGTTCAGTTGCTAAAAGCATGTGTAGTCTGTAACTGTTAGCTTTTTGTTAACTGTTCAGAAGTATATATCAGTCTTACAAGAGCAAGGGCGTTCTCTTGATTTAATGTGTACATTCCCTTCCACCAAAAGAAAATGAAATGAGGTAAAATGAAGTGAAAAGGCCAAGGTAAAGAGGCTATGAATTTAATGTTTATAAAGGCAGCAGCTAACATATATTATGTACTAATTATGTAACAGGACTTATGCTATGTGCTTTATATACATTATTTCACAATGGCCCTGTGAGGAAATACTATTGTCCGCAAGTTGTAAAATGAGAAAGTGCCCAGAACTCTCCATTGGCTTCTTGTCTCACTCAGGGTCTTGCCAGATTTCTCACTATGGCTTATAAGGCCCTCCACGACCAATTCAATAATCATAAATTGAGTGTACGAAACAGGATACTGGAAGTGAGATTAACACACGTTCTTGCTGCACTACTGCAGATACTGGATGCTCGATGGAATTGCACAGGAATATTGGCCCATGGCAGGAAAGCTACTGTAGTTCAGGCTCCACCCATGAGACAGAACAACCAGCAGTCAAGTCTTTCCATCTTCTTGGCAATGTTTAAAACAATGCAAACAAAGAAGGGCAGAACATTGCCCTCACATCACACAGAGGACAGAGTAGACAAAGGGGCTGCAGTGTGACAAAGAACTTTCTCACTGAACAAATACTAAGGGGCAGTCACTGTGTGGGGCATAGGTGAGGAATCAAATGTCCTTAAGGATACTTTTAATTAAAAAACAAAACAAACAATGAGAAGTTAGTTAATGGGTACAGTGTATGTTATTTGGGTGATGGACACTCTAAAAGCCCTGATTTGACCACTGTACAATCTATGCATGTAACAAAATTGCACACGTACCCCATGCATTTGTACCAAAAAACCACAAATAAAGTCTCTAATTAAAACAGAGAGTGAGTAGTTATAGAGACAAAGGCTTTTCTGTAGATACAAGAGACAAGAAGGAGGCACTGCTGTTTTGAAATGCTGAGGTTTCTTGAGGATGTCAGAGTAGCCTTCAAAAGGATCTATTTATCTCTTTTTTTTGTGTGCCTTGAGAGGTTATTTGCTAATTTGGGAATTGGCATTCGGGGTGAAGCTTGCTTTGAACTCAGTTTATTCTTACTTTCTTTGATGGGCAAGGAGAAGGGACTATGTAAGATGGAAAAGTAGAGGCTCCAGACTCCTTGCAGAAGTGCACTCACCTCATCCTGCACCTGGATGAGTGAGAGCGGCAGATCCGAGGGCTTCGGGCCACGGGACCTCTGTGAGGGAGTAGGGACTGTGCCAGGCAGTCGTCTAGCCTGGGTATGTCCTTTCCACCAGCTCCCTAACCCTGTGCTTTATCCTCTCCTGACAGGTAGAAAGTAAATTTGCATAACAAACTGTTTAAATATTCAGTTTTTATCCAGCTTCAAGGCACTCTTTGTCCTCAGCAGTTCTAATGGTTAGTGACCCCTTCAAAAATCAACATCATTTGTCAAATCAAATTAGCCTCGTTACTAACTGCAAGGCAGTGACATTCATCTTTTTGATGCTTTCAAACCAGTCTGAGGTAAACTTCTCGTATGGAATGGGGCTTGGTATGGCGTATGAGTCACTTCCTCAATGAGGCAATTGTCAGAAAAATAGGAGATGTAGCTCTAAGGTAAATATTGTTGGGTCATTTGAAATGTATGCAGATTTGACATTTCCCTTCTGATTAGCATGTCTACACATTAAAGTTTTCTGTATGTCACATCCGATAGTTCAGATGCGAGGGTAATGTCAGTGAGTGCTTGATAGAAACTTTATCTTGCTCTTCATGAAGAAAAATGGGAGGATTAAGAGAAAAACTTAAGGCAGGGACCTTATTTGGGGTGACAGATGGCCTGTAAAGGGGATATTTGGAATAAAAATAAAATGTTGAGAAGGAAAGTGACCTTATTTACTATGTGCCAGTTGTTATACTACCTAATTTCATTCTTTTAGGGATTGTGATCCCCTTTGAATAATTGAGAGAGATGAAGCAACAGGCTTACTGCCAACAGATAGTTAAATAGCAGAGCTGAAAGTCCAAATTCATGCCCGTTTGATGCCAATGTCCATGCTTCTCCCTGTAGCGTGTCACCTCCATAAGATGCAAAATCGTCAACCTCGTCATGATCAGAAAATGTTAATTAAAAGCATCAAGGAGTGCCTAAGCATTATAATCTGACTTTAGTTTGCAAATATAAAATCAGAAACTCAGAGCATTTCCTGGAATAATAAATAATGATTATTCAGTCTCCACTTGAACACTCCTTGTGACCAGAAGCTCATGGTATTTCACTAGTCATCCATGTCTATTATTTACTCCTATATTTATTCATACACCAACAGCTCTGGTTATGACCTTACATACCTAAATGGACAACTATATCTAAGTCTAATTATGACTTTAGAGCATTTGTTCTGTGAGGGACTGTGCCGAGTCTTTCATTTATTATCTCATTTGATCATCACAATCCACCAATAAGATATATCCTATTATTATGTAGACTATATAGAATAAGAACCTGGACTTAAAAAAGCTATTATTTGTCCGACTCGCGTAACTAAGGAGTAGTATGTCTAAGTAGTACATCACCTCTCAGTTTCTAACGTTTTCCTAACACAACAGCAATCCATAGCCCACAGTACACAACTAGAGTACTATCAGGAGAGATAATGCATCTTTCACCCTCAGTTTGAAGTTGCCTATCTAATTTACCTTCTTATTTTGTGTTGTCAAAATCTTATAAAATATAGCACTTGTCTAAGAACATTGATAAAGTGCTTCAGATAAATCCAGGCTTTACTGACCATCGTACATAAAGGTTACCATTAACTTCCTTTCTCATACTCAGTCCCATATATTAGATCAGGGTTGGAAAACTATGGCATACAGGCCTTATCTTGTTCCGTGTCTGATTTTTTAATTAAAGTTTTATTGACACATGGTCATGCTAATTTATTTATCTATTGACTTTGGCTATTTTTTTTTTTTTTCTTACACAGGCAGAGTTGAGTATTGTGACAGGGACCATACATCCTACAAAACCTAAAATATTTACTGTCTGACCCTTTAGAAAAAGTTTGCTAACTCTGCAGTAGGACCCTTGCATAAATCTATCATGTTACCAATAGAAAAAGTATACAAAAGAAATTACACGGTATGATGGGGTGGCCATGTATGCTATTTGAGAAATTTCAGAGTAATAGCCAAAATAGTGCTTTAAACTAGAGAACCAAGGCAAAGAAATGTTATCCAATAGTATATATGGGTATACTGCTATTAACAAAGGGATTCTAAAATAGCTCCTCCAATCCACACTGAAGCACCAGAGGACATTAACTTTATTCACTTGTCTGGAATCTGCCCTGTAAAACAGGGATTTTCAACCTCAGAATCACCTGCAAAGATTAACACTGCCCTCTATACCCCCAAACACCCAGCTTATTCAGCCATAGGTAGAAATCCCAAACCTACCACGTCAAAAATGCTTGGAATGAAAACATGACATCTGCATTTTCAAAATGCTTTATCAAGCAGCCAATGTCTGGATATAATTGCCACAAACAACTACAAATATATCTCCTTCCTGTTCCTGCAAGCATTTGAAGATAGTTATCATTCCTATGGCTCTACATACCTCTATATGTCAATAACTTGACCTCGACTTTTCTCTGAGCTGTAGATAGGTTTATTTCACTGTGTACTTGGTATTTCTACTTGGCATCTCAAATTTCACATGCTCCAACACAAATTTTTGATTTCCCCACCAAAGTTACCTCTATCACAGTTAGTGGCACCTCTACCTTATTCTGTTGTTTAAGCTTGAATTCTAAAATATTTCCATGATTTGTTTTTCCTCCGTTGCTCAGATCCTAGCCATTGGTAAATCTAAATTGTATCCCAATTATGTCTATACCTCCCTGTCTTCTCCATCACCACAGTAGATCAAGACACCATTATGTCTCATCTGGACTATTATAAGAAATCCAGATCTTGTCCTTGCCTGGATTGTTGAATTCCTAAATCCACAATCTATTCTCTCCATGGTAGTCATGGTGATCTTCCTAAAATTATGTTAAGCCACTTTCTTGCTTAAAGCCCTACAATGATATTCCATTACATTAAGAAAAAATAAATCAAACTTCTTTCTGTGTCCTACAGACTGCATGTGCTGGCTATTGCCTACCTCTGTGCATCCATCTTTATCATTTTTCTACTTGGTATTACCATTCACCCTAGTTGCATGAATCTTCTTTCTCTTCCTCGAAAACTAAGCTCATTTACTTGCTGGGAGGTTTGCACTTGCTGTTGAGGCTGGAAACTTCATCATGGCTAGTTCCTCCATATCATGCAGGATGCAGCTCAGTGACTCTATCCTTGA
Source organism: Lemur catta (assembly GCF_020740605.2). Lineage (NCBI taxonomy): Eukaryota > Metazoa > Chordata > Mammalia > Primates > Lemuridae > Lemur > Lemur catta. Next base: position 80,534,615 of record NC_059130.1, read on the forward strand.
CTACCTATCTAAAAAAACTACAGTAAGTCCTCATTTAACATTGTTGATAGGTTCTTGGAAACTGTGACTTTAAGAAATGACATACTGCCTAACAAAACCAGTTTTACCATACTTTCTATACTTCCTAATAGCAGAAACTAGTCTTCACCTTCCCTTGAGAGCTTCCTATGTATTTAGTACAATATTGTGTACATGGTGGGTATTGAATAAATGTTGATGAATGGACTATTTAATGGGCTTGTGGCTCCATACATCAAGATTTTCTTGAAGGGCTGATAATTACTTCTACTTTATATCTGACATTTTAATATAACTGGTTGTGGTCATTATCCTCTGGAATTGCAGCCTAGTCAATTCTTTCAAAAAAGAGAAGAAAATAAGGCAAAATTACTTTGTGAGCAATCCACAATTGGATTTGCATTTAAAAATTGCTGAGTAAGCACTCCTGCCTGATGGCCAAATGAAATTAATCTCTCCTAACTCAAGGTCTCATCTATTTGGAGAGAGAGGGAAGCTGGACTCAGAGAGTGCTGCCGGCTTTCTAAATGGTAAAAGTAAAAGTCATCATCTCCATTATTTACACTTACAGGGTGCCTACAATGTTCTCTCACTATGCTAGCCAATGGGGATGCAGAGATAATTAAGACACTGTCTCTGTTCTCAAGCTCTCCATCTCCCGTTTATATGATCAGAGTTCCTGTTCAGCCTGTGCACCACTTCATGGAAGTGTCCCACATCCCTGATGAAAGGATGAGTCAAGTGTCCAAGTTAGTCATAATCTCTTCCCTCTTCTGGGCACAGCTCTTGGTCTATGGGTAGACACCTGACTCAGTGCAGTCAGTTTCTGTTTCTAAAATGTTTGAATTAAAGGAACAAAGGCTAACGGAGTTGGCCCCTGAGTTGTGTAAATGGTAGAACATAGATGCCAATGAATTTCTGTTGCTCCGATGTCTGGAAAGACCTTACTCCTGACCTTCATGAGACCTGATTGTTCATCTTTTTGGTTGGTTGTTTTTGGATTTCAATGAGGCTTTAAGAGAATTTAAATAAGCTTCTGTGTCTTGCAATGGAATTTCCATAAGAAACAGTTATGCAGATGAGGAGCCACATAAACCAAAACCTATACTTCTGTGTGATCACTGCTGTGGCAGAGGTCTGGGCAGGTTGTTATGTAAACAAAGAGGGAGTTCCTTAAACTTGGCCTAAGAAGGTCAGGGAAAGCTTGCCGGAGGCATCAGCTAAACTGAGTCATGACAGAAGAGGAATAATTGGTGAAAATGATGGGGAAGAGAAAGGCAGGATTAGGCAACATGAAGTGCAAACCAGCAGGTATATTCTGGGAAGTACAAGTTTAGTATGATTGAAGCTCAAAGTACAAGGCAATGAAGTGGCAAGGAAAGCATGTGGAGAAGCAGGCGGAAGCCAGACCACCGGCATCTTTCAGAAGATGCTAAAGAATAGAGGTTTTTCATCTGCAGAATAACCAGTGTTGATCCTTTCTGTGAAGAGGTCCAAACCATAGCCTCAGGCACCTTTTATTAACAGTTATTTCATGATTCTTTTTTTATGAGTGATCCAAGGCAAACTTATGAAGAGTAACATGTGGCACGTGGAAAGAAGACAGGATTTAAAATCAGTAGTCAGGATTTGGGCTTTTGCTCTTCTGCTTTCCGTCTGAGTAATGAGTAATATTGAGCAAGGAAATTAACTTCTCTGAGCCTCTGTTACCTCTTCTGTAAAATGGAAGTAATAAAATGTCTACTCCTTAGAGTTGTAGTTTAGATCCAACACATGTATTTTTCGTGCCATCATATGTTAATTTATGATCTTGATCTTTCACAGACAGCATCTCACTGAATTGCAACTGTCTTTGGAGGTGGACATTATTATCTTCTCATTCAAAATGGGGAAACTGAGGCTCATGGACATATAGCGTCTTGTTTAGTTTTATACACCTAGAAGTAGAAGAGCTGGTATTCAAAATCGTATCTGTAGAATGTTATATCCAGTGCTCTTTCCCCGAATTATAGCTGCTTTATAAGGAAGCAAATGAGAACTTTAAAAACAAAAGTGTTTTAACTAAAAAATGTTGCACACATACTAGTTGATGCCCTTCAAGTGGGTGAAGTCCATGTCTGCTGAACTCTCACCTTTTCTTTTCAGAGGGCTTCTGTCTGTCTGTGTCTTCTGTCTTCTGTGTCTTTTGGGTCTTGTTTCCTGCTACAGACAAATGTTTCCACATACTAGGGGTCTCCACCTGAGCTGCTCACTAAGGTATCACCTGGGTCCAAAGCTCCTCACTGACTACTAAGCCAAATTGATCTTTTTCTGGTATTCTTTTGCATTAGGGTCTTGCTAAGGATGTAAAATCCACCTGATAAATTGATTTACTCTAAAGTACAAAAGGCTTTTATTAGCTTATTTTATTGCCCTATGTTGTATATTTACTTTTAAACAGAGGTTCCTTGGAGACTCAGTTCCTTAATCCAGCATTTCTTAAAATCGTTCTTGGGAATGTTAATTTAAGAAGATGCTCCATTAAAAAAGAATTCTTGAGAATCATTATATGAGTTAACATATTAAAGGAGCTAAGGAGTCCTATAGATTAAAAAACAAAAAACCTTTCTAACTTACTGATTCACCTTTGTTTGACTGCCAATTTCTTTATGTGGCTCACCTGCTAGTAACTAATAAAATTAGCATTTTGCAGAACACACGTTGGGAAAGAATGCCTTAATAAAAAAAAAAAAAACCATCTTTGTGGAAATTCTGGCATTGTACTGCCTAGAAGGAGTTATTTTTGTGAAAGTAGACCCATGTGAGCACACTTCTAAAAACATAACATATTGGCATTATTCTCAGGGGTAGATCCAGGTTTTGTGGGACTTGAAGATTATACAGTTGGCAGGGACTATCTAAGAAAAAGAAAATAAAATTATGAATCAAAATTACGTTTTGAAAGGGGCCCATATAAGTGAAGAGCCCTACTGCTTAAGCTTTATTACTTTTATTGTCAATCTACGAAAGAGTGACCTTTTTCAAATGAGTATAAACCCAGCCTGGTTTATGTTCATGCAGTAAATGAAAGAACAGTGGACCAGGAAGCAGAAGGCTTATATTCTTGTCCGGAATTGCCCATTTTGCTTCCATTCTGTAGACTCTGTGACTTTGGATTAGTCACTTTATTTCTCATCCTCCGTGGCTTTATTTATTATATGGGCAATAATTGTCCTATGGATGATGAAGAATTATTTTGAAAAGATAGTGGGGAAGCATTTAGCACTATACAAATAGAGTTTAAGATTCTTGTGAAATTGCTTATTAAGTCTAAGGATTACACATATATTAGCAATCATTAATATTATTATTAACATGTCAAATAAAGAAAATATTGGGACTTCAGTAAGGAGGAATTTTATTTGAAAAAATATTGAAATAAAGAAAGGGAGACTTGCAATAGAGAGAATGCTTCGATCTTAAGATGTGCAAGCATCTCAAATGTTAGACAGAAGGGCCTTTCTTTTATAGGAGGGAATAAACAAGGCTAGAAAGATCTGGTGTGGAACTGTTGGGTCAGTGGGTGGTGTCATGGGAAGGCTGAGGTCTCTTCCTCTCCCTCCCCCAGGTCAGCCAATTCTCAGGAGAGGGCAAAAGGGGGGTTTGCTGCAAGTTCCAGTGCTCAGTTGGTGGGTGGGCCAAAGTTCAGAGGCCTGAGGGAAGGTGAGAACAGAACCCTGAGTAAAGTTTGATCAAGTCAAGTTAGTGAGCATTTTGTCCAGGTTGGTCAGTGGAATGAAACAGTTCAGCTAATAATTTATGAGAGAAAGGATAGGAATTGGAGGGTCTGTATCTGGCCTTGTCATAGGCAGATGAGGGCATCATCCACAAGCTTATCTAAGTCACATGCAGAGGGTGATTCTTTGCAGTAAGCTATTCTCAGAAACATAGTAGGGTGGGGAAATTTCTTAACTTTGGCAGTTATGCAGGAGCACAGAGCTCAGGTAAAGTTCAACATTGTCAAACACCATCATCATTTTTGATTTTCTTGTATCACTTAAAATGCTTTATCTTTGGACAAGTTACTTTGCCTTTCAGGCCTTCAGGTTTCTCATGGGCAAAATGGGAATAATTATAATAATAACAGTAATGAACTCACTAGCATGCTGTGAAGCTTAAAAGACGCAGTGACTATGTAAGTGTGTCATAAGCTGTAAATATTGCAGAAATGTTAATTATTATTTTCCTGTTATCATTAGAAGTGGCTTTGTGGGCTCCAACTTCTTCTTCATTCACTTGATACAGCAAAAAGGGGAAGGGATCAACATCTATAAAATGAATATTAGGTGCCAGATACAGGGCTACTTGATACTCAGTAAAATCCTGAGATGTATATTAAGTATTCCCATTTGACAAATGAGAAAACAGGGTCAGCAAGGTTTATTTGCTAAACTCACACAATTCACAAGCGATAGAAGGAGCTGATAGGAATCTAGAGATGTTTGACATGACTCTCTCTCTCCCCCAGGTGCCTAGAAAGGAGTTTGTCACGTGCATGCAACAGCCCACTTTCATCCCAGGAATATGGAAAAAGATGGGGAAAGAGACACCTCAGTTACACATGCATGTAATTAATTTTTTTTTCTGGAAGCAATAAACCTGTTCTATGTAGTTTTCTTTGAAAAAGGCAAAGAAAAAGATAAAGAGAAAAAAAATCCCATCAAGCCCATATTGCACATTGGCTGCCAACGATGTTTCTTTTAAAAATAAAATAAAAATGTTCTGTTGTAGATTTTTTTTCACTTTTGGAGAGATACAGGAATTGCAAAGAGAGTGCCAGACAGCACTAGCATATGCTTATTTTTCGAACTCAATGTGGGCAGCCTTTCTTAAACACTTTGTATAAATATATTTATTCTCCCACTGAGACCTTGCCTGCCAGGTTCAGGAACAACTGAGTAAGCAGATGAGTTATAAACCAAGGAGAGAAAAGGAGGGATTGCCATGGAAATGCTGATGGCCCCTTTATTCCAGTTGAGTACATTGCTCTGCTGTAATAAATTAGTGGTTGATGTGTTCATGATAAATCTATGGTGGTTTTCATAGTCAAAGATATTTCACTCTGTCTTTGCTGTAGAAATAGAAAGCAAGGAAATGTTGACATCCGGTGGGCAAGATTGAAAAAAAAACACACACACACACACAAACCCTTTGGTGCACAACCCACATTTGCAAGCTGTCTGCATTTCTTGTATTGGCCTCAGCTTTGACAAATGTAAAAAAGTCACTAATATTTTGACACTCTCCCTGCCCAAGTCTGATACCAGCTGGCTGCGAAGCCACATACTCATTGTTCTGCTGGATTTTAAAGACTGGGTCCCAGCCAAAGGACTGGACTGGATCCATTCATTCATTTTCAAGATTGAAGTTGCAGCTTAACTGTAATGACCATTTCTCAACTCAATCTGGAAACCTCTTCCAAATCCAACAGATGCCTGAGAGGCAAATGTGCATTTGGATTGGAAACTACTCTCTCTGAGAAAGAAACAAAAGGTGATCTTTGAATTTGAAAACAATTCCTTGTATTGAGAGCAATTATTGTTCCCTATATTCACTGTGACTTAAAAAAAAATGCTCGTGATATTAGCACCTTTGTTAAAAAATGCTTATTTTCATTCTAAGTGAAAATGAAATTTAAATTACAGATACAGCATGACACCAATTATCAAAAAATATGCCCAGAAAAAAAAATTGGAAGAAAACACACCAAGTGTTGAAATGTTAACAGAAAAGATCCTCAAGGTTATGATGATTTTTCTTTCTATTTTTACATACTTTTCTTCTATATCAGATTTTACATTTATAATTGGGGGAAAAAACTGTTTGTTTCTTTAAAATGTGCTCTGTTTCTTTTACTCTTTCTGTATTTTTAGCTCTGGTGACCATATTGTTCTAGTAATCATAAGAAACTATTGCTCAAGTGTGCTGCATCCGTGGAAAATAAAACCACTCTATAATCTACGAAAAAATCTTTGCTCTCTACATCTAAAAAAATGCTCCCCTGCTGTGTGTTCCTGCTGTCCCATTTTTCCAGTCACTTAATAATTGGAGACATTACCCTGATCACTTGCAAATTTTCCATTTAAATTTATTTTCAGGTATACAGATGCTTGGGAGAACGGCCACCACAGGGCTATAAGGGAAAGGGAGTTATAACTCGATCCTGAAATCATTTGCAGAGATTATTCTCAAGGCATGAGGAGATGCTTATATTTTTGAGTTTCAGAGTAATCTGGGGGAAAGGATTTCTATTAATGTTTTAGTATAAATATAATTTAGTATGTCCTTACTCTGTGCCGATACTGTGAGTAGGCTTTTTATGGACGATTTCATGTAACCCTCATAAAGCTTTATAAAATATGTAACTCCATCATATCCACTTTTTAGCTGAGGAAACTGATACTTCGATGGATTAAAAATTTGAACCTCTATCAGTTTGATTCCAGCCCATGCTGGACTTTTTACCCTTAAGCTATGTGCTTTTGCTATCAGAAACACTTGCCTTCTGATCTCAGTTCCTCAATATAAGCTGGTGACTCCAGTTTCCTCGTAAGTAAAATGGGGATAATAAAATCAAAGATAACAAAATCCTTGGAGTTGCAAGAATTAAAGTAGGTGATGCCATCAGCATCTGTGGGAGGCCACCCCTCTGATTCCAGGGCATCCCTTCCCAATAACAACTCCTGAAATGAGCTCAGAGATAGGCATTTCTGGAAATGTTTCCTTCTGCCTGTAAAAATTTGACAGTATTTCTCTGCAGCCTGTAGCCATATCCAACCCTCTGGCTCACACAGCACTGATTAAAAACCGGATTGCCAGCAGTCATCTGTGATTGTCTACCATAGAAGTGCCGCTCTTCTCTTCCTCCACCCAATCATCCCATGCACTATTCATGAGTTCTACAATATTCCAAACTTTAATTTCCACAGATTAATTCTCACTAATTATTCACCATATGAACCTTCGCAGGAGAATTCCACAGGATGCTCTTCCATCCTGAGGCAGGGAAGGCAATGTCGAATCGTTTTTTGATTTCAAGTGGAAAACAAACTAATTATGTGGAAATATGATAATAGATTGCGCTGCAGGGACCAGTCCTCTGCAGGCTTCAAAATGTTTGCTTATGATCGGCTCTTCGTGTTATTTCTTCCAGGAGGAGCTGCCCTTTCATAATGCATCAACATTATTGACTGGCCTGTGATTCCTTACTTGGAGTTAAGGTAATTTGCATAATTGTATATTACTTCCGTCTGGTAGAAACAAACAAGATGTTCGGGTGCTAATGATCAAGCAGGCAGCAGTGAATGCTGGGAAAAAATAGCATTAGTAAAGTCAAAAAAAAAAAAAAAGACAGTCAAGAACAGCTTCTCTCTTTGGCATCTTTCATCACTTTCCTTTGACCTAACTCTCTATTCCATTTGGCCACAGGCATGGTTTTTAATCTGTCTGTCCAAATGTAGGAGGTAACCTGGCTAAGCATATATTCCAAATCTGCAAAAATATAAAACATCGTTAGTTAGGCTGTGAACTTTCATACTTGTTTGTATTTGTGCAGGTCACTTTTTTTTCTGCCTAGAATATCTTTCTTCTTTTCTCAGGCAAAAGGTGTCTTATCCTTCAAGATCCAGCATTTCTGCTGATCTCTCCTTTTGATGTCTCCCAACTTTCCTACTTAGTATGCATCATCTCTGAAATAAAAAAAAAAAATCAAATGAACTGAGTGGTTGCTACTATGTGGGCATGAAGTAGGTCCTCAGAAAATTCATTCTCACTCATTTGACTAACAGTTTTTGAACTTTATAATTTGCTAGCTTTGTTTTTACCACTCTGGATAGAGGAGTGAGCAAATAGGACAAAAACAGATCCTCCTTCCTTTCATTCTATAACCTTCCTTTTCTCTGTGGTAATTCCTATGTCTATTTAGCAGTTATTCATTCATCCTTCTAGTACATCTGATAGACAGGATCGTGGCTTGTTTGTCTTGATATCTCCATGACCAGGCCCATGGTAAGTGCTAAATAAATGTCTGTTAAATAGACTGAAAGTTTTAGGAGAGTGAGTGGATCATGCAAACTGTTTGATGCATTAATTCAGGAATACAAATAAGGGTACTTGACCTACCAACTCCAAATGATTTGTAGTGGCTGCATCAAGTGCTGAGAGAAGGATTTTGAGGCTGCATGTGCTTAGTGGAAAAGTTTTCTGTGATTGATTAGTCATGTCTGCAATGAAAACATTAATGAGGAATAGCAAACCACATATGTATTAATATTTGCATTCTTGTTATAGAGATTTAACTTTGGGCATCTTTAAAAGATTCAGTGGCTATACGTATGTGTTTGGTGGGTGGAGTTGATGAGTTTATCAGGTTGTCTACAGTTCAATCTACCAAAAAGATTGCTATATGGTGGTTTTGAACATTAAACCCTTGAAATAAAATATTTTGATCTCTTTTTTTGTTGTTGTTGTTTTACTTTTTAACTTATCTGTATTTTTTACAAATTTTAAGTGGATTGTGACTCGGGAACTACATTTCCATTCACAACCCTCACTTTTCAAAATAGTTTTACAACACGCATGGGTAGGGCTTATAATTTTGCTCCTCTAAACAATAGTTTTTCTTTGGAAAACAAGCCCTGTATGGAGTTTCATCAACTTGCTTCACTTTAAACATACTTATTTCTAGAGGACTTGTACATGCAGAAACTACAAGGGGATGAAAAGTTTAAAAAGTAGGTTCTAGAAGATGAACTCAAGTCATTTCAACAAATACTTTTCATCTAAATATCAAGGTTGATTTACTCTTTATGGAAGTAATGAGATCTACCATTATTGGGCTAGGTACCTGCCATGTATTATTCTATTTAATTTATCCCAGCAACACAGCACATTAGATAATTTTTTTTTCATTTTTTTTTAATTTCAGCTCATTATGGGGGTACAAAAGTTCAGGTTATATATATTGTCCATACCCCTCCATCCCCCCGAGTCTGAGCTTCAAGCATGTCCATTCCCTAGACAGTGCTCATCGCACTCATCAAGTAGGTATACACCCATCCCTTCCCCCCAGACACCACCTCTGTCCGATACCCAATTGGTGTTATTCCCAAATGTGCACTTAGGTGATGATCAGGGAAACCAGTTTGCTGGTGAGTACATGTGGTGCTTATTTTTCCATTTTTGGGATACTTCACTTAATAGAATGAGTTCCAGCTCTCTCCAGGAGAACCAAAGAGATGCCATATCACTGTTATTTCTTATAGCTGAGTAATATTCCATGGTATACATATACCACATTTTGCTAATCCATTCATGAATTGATGGGCATTTGGGTTGTTTCCACATCTTTGCAATTGTGAATTGTGCTGCTATAAACATTCGGGTGCAGGTGTCTTTTTTATAGAATGACTTTAATCACATTTTGCTGGTGTAGAAACTGAAGCTCAGAAACCCCCAGGATTAAAAGATTGTGAATGACAAATCCAAAATTCAAGTCCAGTTTTTCCTAACTCCAAAGTTTATGCTTTTATTCTTATCCCCAATACAAGCTGTTATTTAGTCCTTCTAGTCTAAAAGATGCTGTTTTGCATTTCAGAGAAAGGTGCCCTTTGACCTAGCGGACAGTAAGATAAAGAAATTGAGGCATTCCAATGACTGTGGTCCTGTGGGCATTAGAGGAGAAGGGACCTTGTGTGAGTGTATGTGTGCACACAGACTGAAGTGGGAAAGTGGCTTCAAATAGAAAAAGGTTGAAAATGGAGAAGAACTCATTTTATTGAGTGTACTTTGCACGCCAGGAGTTAGGTTACTTGCTGAATGATGAAGCCTTTTTCGGATGAGCATTACTAGCTTCATTTCTGAGAATGAAAAAATATGGGCCCAGATAAGTTGAGTAACTAGATTAATGAGAAGAGGGATGTTGTTTATTCTAACTTTTCTGCTATCGTACCCCTAATTCAGCATTGTATCTTCTGCCTGGCATAAATTAGACACTAAGCAAATAAATAAATATATAGAAATACATGTTTGCAAAGGTTAATAAGAGGTAAGCCAGGTTTTAAATTCGGGTCTGTTCAACTCCAAAGCCTGTGCTATTTCTATCATGCCAGGCTGCCCTTGGAAAGTTTAAAATGTGCTTGAGACTTTGAAACAAGTTCCATTTTTCAAGGATAACTTCTTACACAGCTGCCTCAATGCAGCTGGTTTTTTGGAAAAAAATGTTTATAAGAAGGCTTGGCAGGTTTCTTGGACGTTAAATATCTCTTACAAAATAATATTTTGATGGATTACATGTAAATGAATCAGAAACATATGGCCTGCATTTCCTGTAGAATGCACACACGGATCATTTTTATGTGTTTGGCAAAATGGATTTTCCTGAATGCCACCTCCATGTGCTCCTCCCCTTTCATCCCCCAGTGTATGATATCCAAGGAGACAGGAAGATCTTCTAAGAATCCCCAGAAACTTGGAACCTTTCATCTCTGCTTCTGACACCACAACATAGGTCATTTTCCCTTTTATTTCCAACAGCAGAGGCAGCTGCTAGATGTACAGTCAGGAAAGCCAGGAGCCTGACTGGGCTTCCCTAGAACGTGAGCCTCTCACCACAATAGAAGCACTTTTACCAACCATGGGAAGGCTGAACACTCAGTCACTGCAAGCAAAGAGATTTCCTCTTCATGTACACAATGTTAAGTGATGTAAACTTTATAAATGTGTACATATTTTGAGCCATTTTAAGCAAGAGAATATGCCATGGGGTATTACATCTGTGAAGTCCACTGGACTGGACACAATCAGATATTTACTTAGAAAAGATAAAAGCTATTAGGCAGTCTGTATAAAATGCACCCCTCATGACTTCATAGCAAGGAGAATAACCTCAACATTAACACCACTTCACTGGGGCTGCAGAATGGAATGATGACCAACTGGACCACAAGGAAAATTAGTAGTACGCAATCAGATGTCTGAAATGCTTTTTATATTCACTCTCAAAAGCCAGTTTCTGGATTTAATGGTTGTCCTTAATGTTCAACTTAGATCAATTAAAATGGTGAGGTGTCTATCATTAGTGATTCATAACAAAAGAGTATTATTGTATTCAAATATCTACACATTGGAAAGAACAGAGCCAAGGCAGAAAATATGATCCTATTCAAATTGCAAAAGAGGTAACTTCAAAAGAAAGTAAAGTGTACAGGTTTCGCCAAAGCCTATAAACATCACAAACTCACATGCCTTGGGATCAAGGCAAATGGGTGATATGGTTTGGATGTTTGGCCCCTCCTAATTTCGTGTTGAAATTTGACCCACAGTGTTGAAGGTGGGGCCAAGTGGGGGGTGTTTGTGTCATGGGGGCAGATCCCTAAATGGCTGGTGCCCTTCCAACTGTAATGAGTGAGTCCTCCCCTCATTAGTTCACGCGAGAGCTGGTGGTTTAGAAAAGAGCATGGCATCATTTCCTCCGTCTCTTGCCGTGTGATATGTCTGCTCCCCCTTTGCCTTCTGCCTTGATTGGAAGCACTCTGAAGCCCTCACCAGAAGCAGATGCTGGTGCCATGCTTCTCGTACAGCCTGCAGAACTGTGAGCCAAATAAACTTCTTTTCTTTATAAATTATCCAGTCTCAGGTATTTCCTTTATAGCAACACAAAATGGACTAACACAGAAAATTGAAAATAATACAATGAGTGAATGCAGTTTTGATGAAAGTCAACTGGGTTTGTTGGGAGATGTGAGAAGCAGAAGTGGGCACCATCTGCCTGTAGCATATTCAAATCCACAGGTTTTAAGTCACTAGAAGCAGATAATGTCTTTAAATCACAGAAATAGATATATCTTTGGATACCTGATGTTTAACCCTGCGACTGGTCTCCTCTGGACAAATCTATTCTCTTACATCTGGAAACATTTCCTCTGCTTTCCAGTCTCACCTATTTCCTTCAGTGTGTCTTGATCTACAAATGAGATGACTTGGTTGGCAATAGCAAGTTGGTACTTTTATTCTTAAGAGAATTTGAGAGTAGTGACATTCTGCCAGGTTCACTTCCTGCCGTTTTCTTTCTCCTACCTCCTTCTCTCTTCTCATATGTATATTTTTAGGAAAAGACCTGATCCTATTCAAAGTAATGTAATTTATACCCAGGAAAGGGAGTTCAGGTTGGAAGAAAGAATGCACCAGATGTTTTCCAATGGGATAGGCAAGCCTAGAATATAAAAGAGAGGAAGAAGAAAGGTCAATAATGAAGTGGAGAGAAAGAGCAAGAAACTATTGAATGAAGTAAATTTAATATAAAGAATATATGTTTATTTCTTTGCTTAGGTTATTTTCAATTTATCATAGGTCAATATGAGGCCAATTGTCACATATTCTCTGTAGCATTCTTTTGGAAAAGTATCACATCCTATCTCATAGAATTGTTTCATTGGGAGATGATATGATATGATAATGACTGAGATCACAGGTTTTGAAGTAAGAGATCTGCCTGTGAATTCTAGATCCTCAAATTTTCCTAAGGTTATATCACCGGTTACATCAGAGCATATCATCTGGCATTTATTCAAAATATTTATTGAATAGTCAGTTATTTTGTATACTTTAGATTTTACAAAGCATTTTTGCATCCTTTGTCTGATGTACCCCAAAAAATACTCTTGTTAAACAGGAAGGGAAAAAATAAGCAAGAGCTTTGTTCCCATTTTTTAAATGTGAACATAGAGATTCACAGAATTTATTTGACATGCTGAGGGCCACAAAACTAGTAAGTGGCAGGTTGGTACCAGGAATCTATATTTCCTAATTCTTAGAATATTTTTTTCCACCCTATATTTTACCAGCAGACTAGCTATAAAGTGTGGGTGGGTCTGTTTATCCACCCAATAAAATGAAGATGACTCAAAGGATTTGAGTATATGTGAAACAGTGAAAATAATTTTTGTGTACAAAATGGTTTATAATTTTTTAGAGGAAAAAAATGTTAAAACAAAAAACTTTCCAGCATTGTGGAATCAGCAACCAGAAAGCAAGCTTAGTTTTACATATCCCGATTCACTTTCACTTGGAATGAGTTAAGTGTGTAGCAAAGAAACAAGCCTCTGACCATAGTGAAAATACATGCAAACGGCATTGTCAAGCACTGAATGTTTTTATCTCCCCAAATTTATATGGTGAAGCCCTAATTCCCAATGTGATGGTATTAGGAGGTGTGTTCTTTGGGGAAGTGATTAGGCTTAGACGAGGTTATGTGAGTAGAGGCCCATGATGAGGCTAGTGCTCTTATTAAGATAAGGAAGAGACATCAGAGCTTCTTCTTATGACCATGTGAAGATACAGGGAGAAGGTGGCCATCTGCAAGCCAGGAAGATGGCCCTCACTGGCAACTACATCTGCCAGCACCTTGATCTTGGACTTCCCAGCTTCCAGAACTGTGAATGATAAATGTCTGTTGCTTATGCCACTTGGTCTATTCTATTTTCTTATAGGCATCTTGTAGATTATAAAATCCCTCCAGACTTTTAAGATGGAAATTTAATCACAGGGACAAACCTATAAAAAGAATCTAACAGAGAGTCTACAGTGAAAAATATAGTTTGTGAAATTAAAAAGTTAATAGTTTAGGTTTAAAAGCAGATTGCACATAGAAGAGGGAAAGTTAAAAGAACTGAAAGATAAGTCAGTAGAAAATATCAGAAATGCCAAGAGAAAAAAGGATGAGCAATGTAGAAAAGAGCACATGAGAGTATGGAACATACTCATACATGTGTAATCAAAGGCCCAGTAGGAGAGGGGGAGAAGATAGGGGCCAAAGAGAATTTGAGGAACTACTGGCTGAGAATTTACCAAAACTTAAAAAAAGACATCAAGCCACAGAAATTGAAGAAATATATAAACCTCAAGAAGAATTAATAAGAAGAATTTTGGTAAATGTTTCATGCAGACTTGATAGCAAATTGTTGACTATCCAAAGATGAAGAGAAATTTTGAAAGCAGTCTGAGGGGAAAAAAGACATATTACCTTCAAATGAACAATAAGATGGATGACTAACTTTAAAAAAAAAATTGCAGTCTAATTGAAGTATATAATACATTGTACATATCTGATCATTTTTGACATAGGTATATACCAGTAAAACCATGACCATAATAAAGCTTACAAACATTTCTGTCACTCCTAAAAATGCCTTATGCCATTCAGTAATCCACCCTCCCTTTACCCTATCTCCAACAACAACTAATTTGCTTTCTGCTGCTATAGATTAGTTTGGATATTCTATAATTTTCATATGGATGGAAATACAGTATGTATTTTTTTTTGGTTTGGTTTCTTTTACTCAGTGTAGCAATTATGAGATTCATTCATGTTGCTACATGCTTCAATAGCTCATTTCTCTTTATTGCTAAGCAGTGTTTCATTGCGTGATTACGCCACAGTTGTTTATCCACTCCCCTGTTGATAACAGTTGGCCTGTCTCAGTTTCTGCTTATTACACATAAAACTACTATGAACATTTGTGTAAAAGTCTTTGTGTGGATATATACTTTCAATTCTTTTGGGTAAATACCTAGCATTAGAATGGTTAGAGTCTATGGTAGGTGTATGTATAAAGTTTTATGAAGCTGGTAAACTTTTCTAAAGTGGTTGTACCATTTTGTATTCCCAACAACAGTGAAACAAGAGTTCCACTTGGTCTACATTGTCAGGGACACTTGATATGGTTAATTTTTAAAACTTTAGGTTTTTCCAGTGGGTTAGTGGTGTATCTCATTATGGTTTTAATTGAATATTCTTTATGCTTAATGATGTTGAGCATATTTTCAAATCCTTATTGACAATATGTCTTTATTTATGAAGTGCCTTTTTAAATTGTTGATCATTTCCTTAATGGGTTGTTTATCTTATTATTGACTTGTAAAAATTTGTTACATAGTTTTGATAGAAGTCCTTTGATATACATGTTTAAAATATTTTATCACAAGCTATGACTTGCCTTTTGGCTTTCTAATGACGTGTTTGGAAGAGCAAAACTGAAAAAATTTTGATGAGGTTTGTTTTATCATTTCTTTCATTTATGGCTTATGTTGTTTGTGTTCTATCTAAGAAAACTGCCAACTCCCATGATTGAAAAGCATTTTCTCCTATGCATTATTTTAGAGGTGTTATCACTTTAGGTTTAAATTTAGTTATATGATCCATTTAGAGCACATCTGGCGTATTGAGTAAGGTTTGCTGTTTACTTCTTTACTGGTATGTAGTTGATCCAACATCACTTCTTGAGATGACTTTCCTTTCAACTTTGAATTGCCTTGGTATCTTTGTCAGAAATCAATGGACTATATTTGTGTAGATCTATATCTGCATCCACTATTGTGTTACCTTGATCTATATGTCAATCTTTTAGCCAACACCAAACTGCATGGGATACTGACACTCTGAAGTAACTCTTGAAATCAGATAGTTTAAGTGCTGCAACTTTCTTTTCTCAAAGTTGTTTTAGCTACTCTAGGTCCTTTGCCTTTCCATATAAATTTTAGAGTTAGCTTTCTTATTTCTACAAAAGAAGCTTGCTGGAATTTTGATTACAATTTTGTTGAGTATGCTGATCAATTTGGTGAGAATTAATTAATAGGAACTAGAAGATTGTGAAGTGACAATTTTATAGTGCTAAAATAAAATAATTGCCAATGTGGAATTAAAATCACAGTGGGATTATAATCACAAACAGAATATGATCCTAAAGTATAGCTGAAATTAAGGCATTTTTAAACAGTTATTATGTTTACCTATTGCCAGTAGATCTACTAAAAGGAAATACCAAAGTGAATTATTTAGGTAAGACAAAAATGATCCCAGATGGAGGCATCAAAATAAAAAATAGAATAAAAAGTAATGTAAAGGGGAAATATGTGTGCTGAATTTAATTTTAGAAGACTCTGATAAGTAAGGATATATGTTGTAATCTGTAGGATAACCATAAACAGAAAAATAAAATAATTTATGGCAAGCATTCTAATAGAGAAGAAAAGGATATAAATATTATTTTATAAATATATATAATTCTATATAAATATACCATAAATCAAAGAAAGCAATAGAAAGAGAAAAAGAACAAAAAATATAAAAAACAAAGAGAAAATAAATGGAAGAATAAAAGATTTTAACCCAAATATAACAGTAAATATAATATCACATTAAATCAAATCAGAACAAATATTCTGATGAAAACTCAGAGTATATCAAGCTGGGCATTCAACTACAGGCTATTTATAAAAGACTAATCTTAAATATAATGACTCAGAAAGTTTGGAGTTAAAAGTATGAGAGAAAATGTACCATGCAAACATACTATACACTATAATAATTTTCAAGTGCACAGGAGCATTTACCAAAATTAATCTATATGCTGTGCTGAAAAGAAAATCTTAACAAATTTCAAATGCTTGAAACTATATAAAACCTATTCTCTAGCCAAAGTAGAATTTGTCTAGAAACCAATAGTAAAACAAAAATTAAAACTAAAATTAAAAAAAATTACTAAATATTTGGATATTTTGCTTTTGAGTGATATATGGGTTAAAGAAGAAATCACAACCACAGTTGGGAAATATTTTTAACTGAATTATAATAAAATTATAATCTATCAAGCTTGTAGTATGCAGATAAAACTATTAGGGGAAATGTATACCCTTAAAATGCATGTGGCAAAATAAAAAAGGCTGAAACAAATGATCTATTTATCTATCTCAAGAAGTCAGAAAAATAATATTAAATCTCAAAAAATGAGAAGGACGTAATTAATACAAATAAGGAACAAAAAGTATTAAAACAGGAAATAAAAATATATAACACAAAACATTAAACAAATCAAAATATTTTTGATAAACTAATGAAATTGATTAACTTTCAGCAAGTTTGATCAAAAAAAAGTAAAAGAATGGAAGATACACACCACCAATAAAAATGAAAAAAGGAAACTTTACATATAAATTTATTAGAGCAATCACAAGTAGATATTATAAACAACTTTATGCCAAAACTTTGAAAATTTTGACAAAATGGATACATTGTTTGAAATATACAACTTAACAAAACTAACAATAACACAAATCAAATATCAAAGATTTCCTATAGTTATTAAATAAATTGAACCTGTAATTATAAATCTTTTTTTTTTTTTTTTTGAGACAGAGTCTCATTTTGTTGCCTGGGTTAGAGTGAGTGCCGTGGCATCAGGCTAGCTCACAGCAACCTCAGACTCCTGGGATCAAGCAATCCTCCTGCCTCAGCCTCCTGAGTAGCTGGAACTACAGGCACGAGCCGCCAACCTCGGCTAATTTTTTGTTTCTATTTTTAGTTGACTGGCTAATTTTTTCTATTTTTAGTAGAGATGGGGTCTGGCTCTTGCTCAAGCTGGTCTCGAACTCCTGACCTCAAGCAATCCTCCCACCTCAGGCCTCCCAGAGTGCTAGGATTACAGACGTTAGCCACCAAGCCTGGCCTGTAATTATAAATCTCAGAAAGAAAACTCTGTCTAGATAAGTTTACCGGTGAACTCTTTCAGATATTTAAAGAAGAATTAACACTATCTCTGCACAAATCTTTTCAGAGGTTAGACAAAGAGGAAATAATTTTAACTCATTTTGAGTGGCCAGTCTAACCTTGAGACCAAAACATAATAAAGCATATTATAAGCAAGAAAAATTGTAGCCAATCTCCCTTATGAACATAGATTAAAAATTGTAGAGAAAATATTAGAAAAAGACTTCGCAAACATTTTAAAAAAAGATAATACATCACAATCAAGTTGGGTTTATGTAAGAGTATGAGGTTTGTTTGACATTTGAAAATCAGTCATTGCATTAGCAAAATAAAGGAGAAAAACATCATAATGGTTTCAAAAGGTACAAAAAATGTCAACACTGATGATAAAAAAGAGGCTTCTTAACAAAGTAGGAATTGAAGATTTATAAGTATGAATAGAGTGTATATTATTTAAACTTATCATTATCTGTGAGAAACATACTTATTAGGGAATTATTGAAAGTTTCCCCCTTGAAATTAGGAGCAAGATGATTGTTTGCTACTTCAACCTTTTTCTAAAATTATATGAAGTTTGCCTACCTGGTGAAATAACATGAGACAAAAGTCAATACAATCTCTCTGCACCCACGCCAACATTTATTGTTTTGGGACTTTTTGGTAAAAGCCATTGTCACTGGAGTTAAGTGATATCTCATTGTGGTTTTGATTTGCATTTCCCTGATGATTAGGAATGTTGAGCATTTTTTCATATATTTGTTGGCCATTAGTCTGTCTTCTTTTGAAAAGTTTCTGTTCGTGTCCTGTTCATGTACACTTTTTAATAGGGTGGTTTGATTTTTTTTCTTGCTGATTTTCCTGAGTTCTATATAGATTCTAGTTATCAGCTCTTTATTGGATGTGTAGCATGTGAATATTTTCTACCATTCTGTAAGTTGTTTGTTTGCTCTCATGATAGTTTACTTGGCTGTGCAGAAGCTTTTTAATTTGATCAGGTCCCATTTATTTATTTTTGTGGTTGCTGCAATTGCCTTTGGGGTCTTCTTCATAAATTCTTTCCTTAGGCCAATATCTATAAGAGTTTTTCCAACATTTTCTTCTAGAATTCTTATAGTTTCATGCCTTAGGTTTAAGTCTGTTATCCACTGTGAGAAGATTTTTCTGAGAGGTGAGAGGTGCAGATCCTGTTTCAGTCTTCTACATGTGGCTATCCAATTTTCCTAGCACCATTTATTGAATAAGGAACACTCATACACTGCTGGTGGGACTGCAAACTAGTAAAACCTCTGTGGAAAGCAATATAAAGATACCTCAAAGAACTAAAAGTAGAACTACCAATTGATCCACCAATCCTATTACTGACCATCTACCCAAAGGAACAAAAGACATTCTATAAAAAAGACATCTGCACTAGAATGTTTATGGCAGCACAATTCACAATGGCAAAGATGTGGAAACAACTCAAGTGCCCATCAATACATGAGTGAATTAATAAAATGTGGTATATGTATACCATGAAGGTCTACTCAACCACAAAAAACAATGGTGATCTAGCACCTCTTGTATTATCCTGGATAGAGCTGGAGCGCATTCTACTTAGTGAAGTATCACAAGAATGGAAAAACAAGCACCACATGTACTCACCATCAAGTTGGTATTAACTGATCAACACTTAAGTGCAGATATAGTAGCAACAATCATCAGCTGTCAGGCAGGTGGTAGAAGGGTGGAGGGGTTGGGTATATTCACATCTACCGGGTGTGGTGCGCACTGTCTGGGGGACGGACATGCTTGAAACTCTGACTCAGATGGGGCAAAGGCAATATATGTAACCTAAACATTTGTACGTCCATAATATGCTGAAGTAAAAAAATAAATAAAATAAAATAAAAAGTCAATACAAGGCTTAAGGATTGAAAAGGAAGAAATAAAACTTTTAGAAAAAACAAAATTTTTTCACAGAGAAAAACAAAAGAATTCACAAACTATTTTAGTTTAGTGAATTTAACAATGTTAGGACATTCAAAGTCTGTAGATAAAAATCAATTGTATTCCTAGTAAGAAACAATTTTTAAAAAGTAAATAGAGACAAATCTAGTGAGTTCTTTAATAACTTTACAAAGAAAAGCACAAAACATTACTGAGAGAAATTAAAGAAGCCCTAAATTAGTGGAAAGACATGTTGTGCCCTTAGATTAGACACTCAATATTACAAAGATTTCCCATTTCCCCCAAACTGATTCCTAGTTTCAATGTAATTCCAATAATAATTCCAGTAAGTAGGGGTAGGGAGGGGTGGCGGGTGTGGCCCCTGGGGCAGAGGTCAATAAAAAAGTGTGTATAGTCATTAATTAAGGAGTTTAGATTTTATGTTCTAGGCTCATACTTCCATGAAGACTTCTCGTTAATCCCATTACTAAGACTTTGGCCAATTGCTTGAAAAATAACAACTCTGGTCACATATTGATTAGAATTTCTTTGTCCTTTCTATTCTTGGGGTTGTATTACAAAGAAAGCCACCTCACATGGACCCAAGCACAAATGGCTTCTCTGTAATCTCCACATTTTCTCCCCCAACCTAGATGGGGAAGGTTAGCAGGTTGAAGGGAAGATATGTGCAGTTCATCATGGTGCAGAATGCTCTCCTGGACTTCAGAGTGGACAGGGGATGTGCAGAGTAAGAGTGGGAGTGGGAAGGGCAGTGAGGAGGACGGCTCGGTAGTCCAGAGAGATGGTAGTGGACCCAAAGGCAACATAGGTTCCTAAGGAGCTCACAAAATATATGTCTAGTTCAGCTGGAAGTGAAATTCACACAGCAGCATATGGAACTGTTGCTGCATGTTCCAAATTCATGGACTCTAGTAATAATGTGCCTCGAGCAAGTAGCATTCCTAATGGCCCCAGACAAGAAGCCCCCACTACAGTCAATCAGCCAGTGTTGACAAGGGAAGGTTATCTGACTGTTGCATGTCTTCTGTCACTGACATCTCTCCTAGGGGGTGACTAGAGGTAATACTGTGCTATCTGCGTTCCATGCAGAGTCAAGACACAGTCCCATAAGCCTTAATGAGAGTTTAGGGGTGAATACAAATGAACTCTGTAAAATCACATAATGGTAACAGGTAATAGTATTATTGCACTTGCACTGTCACTTGCACAAAAGTGTTAACTAAGGGCCGCATAATGCAAAAAGCATGGGCTTGGGAGAAGGGCACACTCAGTTCAAACCCCAGCACCACCATGGCCTAACCGCAAGGTCAAGTCAACTACCTCACCCTGCTGAGACTCAGTTTCTTCACTATGAAATAAAGATCATACAATAGCTATAATAATTACATGCAGAAGGGCAGGGTGATCAGAAAGGGCTGAGACCTAGAATGTGCAAGACCAGCCTAGTAAAGACGCTTAGTGAGATTGAAATAAACACGATACTTTTGCCAGTCTCAAAGACTCAATGCCCCAAGATCAGCAGTCTGACAGTTTCAGCCAATTCATTCCAAATGTAGCAGAAGCAGTAAATTAGAATATATTTGTGTAGTTACTTAAAACTTTCCAGGGCGTGGAAAGAAACGAAGAGGGAAATTCCAGGCCACTTACTAAAGTTCTCATTAAAGAAGAATTCTCTGGAGGTCTGTTGATGACAACAATAAGATGAAGTCTAAATGTTACAGCTAGGAAAATCTGGACATTCAATTTCTATTAACAAGCAATGATCTCCTGTACCTCTGTGATATTTTTGCCTTCTATACTTGATTAATTCTGAACTTGCTCTTTAAAAATAACTGTGTATATAACTTCAGGTGATTAGTGTAAAGTGAATTAGTGTAAAGTGATTGGTGTAAAGTAAATTATAATACTTTCCGGAGTGTGTTAGGACTCAAGTGCAAGTGACAGAAACCCAACCAAGCTGGCATAAAGCAAACAGAAATTTTAATGGCTCATGATGCAGGCATGGTTCTTGCCAGGGATCTGTTTCTTATGGTCTCATGGCTCTGTCTCCGTCTTTGTTGGCTTCAATCTCAGGCTGGTCCTGCCACAAGCAGCTCCTATATACTCCCACTTCAGCAACCCTACTGAGAAGAGATCTCCTTTCCCATTCACTCTAGCAAAAATTCTAGGGCCAGTTTGGGTCCTGTACAGATTTCTGGACCAATCTCTATTGGATGTAGTACTCTAATTGGACAGTCCTGGGTCCTGGGGCTAGTCCTGGAGCCCAGGACAAGATTTCACAGTTCATGGTTATTATTTGCTTGTGTTTCTCCACTATGCTGACAGCTTCACAAGGGCTCACTGCATTCCAGGGCTCACAAGACTGTCTGGAGGTGGCAGAGTGCTGTGGTTAGATTAGTAGAGGCAGGTGATGCAGTGGTTAAGGGAATAGACTCCAGAGATAGACGGTCTGGGTCAGAATTCAGTCTCTGGCAGCTTGGGCTAATCACTTATTCTTCCTTTGCCTGCTTCTTCAAATGAGGAAAAATGGGAATAATAATAAAATGGGAATAATAATAGCACCTACCTCATAGGGTTGTAGTGAGTATTAAATGAATTAAAACACAAAATGCTTAGAATCGTGTCAGGGACTTTTTGAGATATTATATATATATTCAATATTACTTACAGTCATGCATTGCTAATAACAGAAACGTGTCCTTGGCTGATTTCACTGTTGTGCAAACATCATAGAGTGTATTCACACAAACCTAGATGGTATAGCTTACTACACACGTGGGCTATATGGCATGGCCTATTGCTCCTAGGCTACAAACCTGCACAACATGTTACTGTACTGAATGCTATAGGCAACTGTAACACAGTGGTAAGCATTTGTGTATCCAAACATATCTACACTTAGAAAAGGTACAGTAAAAATACAGCATCATAATCTTATGGGACCACTGTTGTCTATGTATATGCAATTCGTCATTG
The DNA here is from genome assembly GCF_020740605.2 of Lemur catta. Lineage (NCBI taxonomy): Eukaryota > Metazoa > Chordata > Mammalia > Primates > Lemuridae > Lemur > Lemur catta. Next base: position 80,557,140 of record NC_059130.1, read on the forward strand.
ACCAGAATGTTGTTATGTGGTACATTACTATATATAATTATATATGTGTATAATTCTTTTTCTTACTATAATATTCTTGGAATCTAGCATAGTTCCTGGAACATGGTATGCACTTTATAATTAATCAATATTAATTAATGAATACATATCATTTGCTTTTCCTAACAATCCTACGAATTTGGTATTGTGATTCTCATTTTACAGATGAAGAAAAGGGAGGCATAGAAAGGTTAAGTAACTTGTTCAAGGTCATACAGCTAATGATTATTAAAGGAAGCATTGATCTTAGATCTGTCTGACTGTAGAGTCTGGGCTTTTAAACATCCCACTAGTCAGCTTTCAATACTTAGCTTCCTTGTTAACACTTCTGGGAGAATTTCTTTAAGGCTCGCACCTGCCATGGTGAGGGAGGTTCCCTTCTCTGTGTCTTCCTTATTTGTCTGTTTGTATATCTTATCTGATGGTGGGGTCTGTGCTTTGCTCATCCTTGAATCTCTAGCTTCTATTACAGAGTCACAGAGCTTGACTTGTTAGGTGTCAGTAATTTTTAGTTAAATAAATAGCATTGAATGATGATATGGAAGGAGTCTAGGAGTATGAAGAAAAAGTAATTCCTCCTTTTACCTTCAAAAGACAACCTGTGGGAGATTTTTCCTTTGGGGAAGAGAATTATGAAGGAGGTAGTGTCTCAAAGGGCATTTACTCGCAACAGAGGAGGTTTTGCAGATTGCCATGTAGTGAAACTGGCAGAGGAATCAGTTGGCAAGAACCTTAGAGACTCTCAAGCCCAAATCTTGAATTAACAAACAAGAACACTAAAGCGTAGAGAATAGAAGGGACTTGCCCATAGTCACACTAGTCTGGGAAGGACAAGAGTAAGAATCTAGTCTTCTGAGCCCCCATTATAGATTCGTTTCTTTCCTTTTCTTTTTTTTAAATTCAATCCCCACAGGAACTGTCAAAAATTGCCAATGCTGACTATATTGCAAGTCGTCATGGTGGGGTATTGGGAAAACTTTTCAATTAGCAATAATCATACTTCGGATAAACCTCATTGGCTATGATATTGCTACTGTGCAAAGCTTAGATTCTTTCTTCTATCACATATGATGAACAATTTGGGGAAACAGAGCAGCCCAGGGGAAATAAAGAGCCACTGGCCTTATGGGAAAAGGGTTGAAAATGAAAAAAAAAATACATTAAACATTTAGCAAATGGAGAAAAATGTGCTAACAACTACAGCAGGAAAGGGGACAGGGAAAAATTTATTAACTCAATATATATTAGGCTGAGGCTAACTGGTGCCAGGCCTGGCTTCAGAGTAGGAAAGAAATTCTCAGCTGCTTTTGAGTAGAATGGATTACTTAGCTCCTCTGAAACAGATGCAAGCAGGTGACCATTCAATATGAACTGCCCAATACCACTGCAATAAAGATTCCCTTTACTCTTTCCCTTGGAGTAGCGATTAATGTTTGCTAAGGGCAGACTCACTGTGGCCCTTAGCATGCCTGGTACCAGGGAAAGAACACAAGCACCAGATCCCATATCCTGACTTTAATATTGTATAGGTCTGTAGCATCAAGCAACCTACTTACCTTCTCTACACTTGTTTTTCTTCACTTATAAAATGAGGCTGTTGCTGTTAATCTTTAAATAAGAGGCTTGTGAGAATTAAATGAGATAGATTATATAAAATTCCTGTGACAGAGTAGACACTCAGCAAATGGCAATTATCGTTATTACGGTCACGTGTCACTTAAAGATAGAGGTACGCTCTGAGAAATGCATCATTAGGTGATTGTGCAAACATCATAAGCAAACCCAGATGATATAGTCTACTGCACACCTAGGCCATATGGGATAGCCTATTGCTCCTAGGCTACAAACCTGTACAGCATGCTACTCTACTGAATACCGTAGGAAATTATAACACAATGGTACATATTTGTGTATCAAAACATATCTAAACATAGAAAAGGTATGGTGAAAAAACAGCATTATAATGTTATGGGACCACTGTCACATATGTAGTCTGTCATTGGCCAAACGTTGTTATGTAACCCATGACCATACTTCCAAGCCGATGGTGCCCATAGACAGAAAGGGAAGCCATTTACCACATAAACAAACGAGCACATGAGACAAAAGAAAATCGACCTTACTGAGTACTTTACATAATTCATTTTCTCTTTCTACCTAAGGTTCTATTTTGTAAGAGGAGGAGAAGGAGGAGGCATCATACCAGAAGATGATTTTATGCTGAGTCTATTTGGGACATTTTATTTTCTGTGTCTGATGCAAGAAGGACTCCCTTGAGGTCAGAGTGAGATCAGAGTTTCTAGAGGGAATTTAAATCTCTATGGTTATAAGCTAAAAAATGAAGTGTTAATTAGTGTATGCTAATTTATTTACCCTTTGATTTTCTAAAATGTTGAATGGCATATTAGAAGCAGCAGGTATACTCAAAGCTATAGATTAAAAAAAAAAGAAAACCATGAAAAGCAGCAGCAGAATAATGAAAGCACAGCATTCTGGCCCAATTTGTGCACGGTAAAATAGCCAAATATATTTAATTAGCCCCTAAGGGCATAGTATAATCATCGATGTTCATACAGATTTTCTTAAATCACCAATTAAAGTGTCTACCTATCTACATGCTGAAAGGATAAGAGATACATGTTTTATGAAAAAGCAAAGCAAAGGAGAACCAGTTTTATATCCCTGAGAGAGCCTGGTCCACCACGTAGAGGTTGGCACGCTGAGACCAGTATTCCCACTTTCCTCGGAGGTGCTGTGGCTTCAAAGGTAGCATCATCATCTCTCCTTCAGTCTCCTTATGTTGGAGAATATGGGAAAGTAAGGATCAGGAATTCAGAGACCTAGGCTTTTGGTTGGAATTCTTTGGGGTGCAAATGGTAGAAACTCAATTCAAACAAGTTTAAGCAAATAATAATAATAATAAAATTAAAAAGGATATATTAATAAGGACACTGACATCTATAAGAGATAGAACCAAATGACAGTAATCTTACTAAGCCTCAAGAAAACTAGAGCTAGTGGCTTGAAAACCACCAGGTCTCTCTCTCTTTCATGTCTTATGTCTCCCGGAGTCCCCAGCCCCCTCTGGCACTAGGGTATCCTCTAATCCTCTGGCATCAGGAGGACTAGGGTGAGGCAAGAGAGACACTTTGGGCCCAAAATTTAACGAAGCTCTCACTTTCAGAGCCTTGCAAGTGTCAAGCCCTAGGAGCATCACTTGCCTCACTCACCTCACCCTAGTCCCAGCCCTGCTGGGAAATACAGCTACCAAGAGCAACCACACTTGAAAAAAATCTGTTTCTGTGCATTTTCTCTCTTTCTCCCAAGCCAAAACTTCTTAGGATGGGTACATCTTGGATCAGTTGGAATCAGCATGTGCCATGGGCCAACTACCCATGACCAAGGGTTGCGCATATTTTTACCTAGTGGGAACCAGGGTACTCATGTGGATGAGACTGGGGACAAGGTTCTAGAAAAGAAGTGCAGGACAGAGAATGTATTGCCATTACCCTATATCCTGGGTCATAGCTTGCTCTTGGTGCTGTAGTGGCTGAATGGTTACCCCGCCACCCTCCCACCCACGCTCAAAATAATGTCCATGTCCTACCCTCAGAAATTTTGAATGGGACGTTATTGGAGAGAAGATCTTTGCAGATGTTATTAAGTTAAGGATCTCGAGATGAGATCATCCTGGGTTATCTAGGTGGGCCCTAAATCCAATGCCAAGTTATTCCTACAAGAGTCATACAGAGGAAAGACAGAGACAGGGTAAGTTCACGTAAGGATGGTGGGAGAGACTGGAGTCATGCAGCCACAACTAAGGAATGCCTGGATCCACCAGAGGCTGAAGAGGCAAGCAATGGAGTCTCCCCATGGGCCTTGGGAAGGGGTGGGGCTCTGCCAACACCTTGATTTTGGACATCTGGCTTCTGGCACTTTGAGAGAATAAATCTGTTGTTTTAAACCACCAAGTTTGTGATAACTTGTTATGGCATCCCTAGGAAAATAATACATTTGAAAAATAAGAAATCTTAGGCAAGTCACAGGACTTCATGGCCACTGGCGGAGAGTACCTACTCTAATGTTTAAAATTGTGAGTTCAGGCTGAATACTGGTTCTGCCATCTAATAAATGTCATCTTGGGTGATTATTTAACCTCCCTGTGATTCAATTTCCTTATTACTAAAATGCAAAAAATAATAGTTAATTTACACAGAGCTTAAAACAAGTGCCTGGCATATGCTATATATTTACTGTGAGTCATTGACTATTTCATGTGTAAATTTGGGGTGATAATAATAGCTCCCCTGCTCAGCTCTCCATGCTGTTGAGATAATTCACTGAGGGAGTAAATGTAAGTTTTATTCAAGTCAAATGACCTACTGGGTACCATGAAATGGATTAGTTAGGAAATACAGGAAAAAAATAAAATAAGCTCAACAAGGTATCTGAGCTTGAGAAACTTAAAGTCCCATTATGGACTGAATTGTGTACCATTCCAAATTCACGTGTTAAATCCTAATCCCCAGTGTGATTGTATTTGGGGATAGGGCATTCAAGGAGTAATTAAGGTTAAGTTAGGTCATAATGGTGAGTGTCCCTATAAGAAGAAGAGCCATCAGGGATCCCTCTCTCTACAGGCACACACAGAGGAAAGGCAGCCAGCTGCAAGCCAGGAAGAGAGGCCACACTAGACACCAACCCTGCTGGCCCCTTGGCTTTGGACTTCCAGCCTCCAGAGCTGTGAGAAATAAATTTCTATTGTCTAAGCCAACCGGTCTGTGGTATTTTGTTATTCCAGCCCAAGCAGAATAATACAAATCCATTAGTGGAAATTATAAAGCAATAATATTATAATTATTATATTTATAATATCATATTATTTTATTTTATTAATATAATTACTATTACTATTATTAATACTAACAGCTAATATTATAATATTAATGCTAATAGCTAATTCTTCTAACCAATATACTATCTGTGGGATGTAAAGGGTGTTTCTGTGATACAAATTTCTTTGTTTTACACTCCAATTCTAAGAAGTTTGCTCAAACACCCAGTGGAATTCAGGAAATTCAACAGCTCTAAATGAAATGCTCCCCTGAGGCATGTAAGCAGGAAAGAAATTAGGATAAAAAAAATGCATCCTACTCAGGGAGACATTTTGCCTTCGTAAAACAGTGTTTATTTCAGCTACCCTCTCCTCTATATTTCTACCTTCATTTCGAAAGCCTATTAACATTAAAAATAGTTTTCCTCCATTATGGCTGGAAATGATTCTGAGGTGGAATATTATTCCTTCACTGGAAGAGGAAATTATTTTTTCCCTCCACATAGTAGACAAATGATATTCTTCAAATGGACATGCCAGTCACATTCCTGCTCATCCTTTAAGGTCCATTTTAATGTCCCTTCCTCCATGGAGCCTCCTCTGACACCACTTCTCTCAAATTAGAGTTAATTAATCCATCCTCTTCCTGTGCCTGGCATGTGTCACAGTCTGATTTGGGGTAGACGCATCTTGATAGATTATGAGATCTCCAAAGTCAAGGGCAGTATCTTTAGTCCTAGTCTCATCTCCTCTCCCACTTCTCTCATAGCCAATGGGGTGCTTGTACTTAAAAGAACATCAATAAATGAGTTGGAAGAAGTCTCATCTATGCCTATGAAAACACACACACACACACACACACACACACACACATACAAAGACTGAACATTTCTCTTTGGAAGCTCTGACTTTTGGTGTAATCTGAGTTTACCATCTGACAAAGGAGCAGAGCAGTAAGAGGGAAGTATTTAGAAGTAAAAAAAAAAAAAATCCATGCTTATGGGTTAGAAGAATCAATATTGTCAAAATGTTCATATGCCCAAAGAAATCAATAGATTCAATGCAACTCCCATCAAAATACCATTGTCATTTTTCATAGAATTGGGAAAAAAAACCCTAAAATTCATATGGGACCAAAAAAGAGCACAAATAGCCAAAGCAATCTTAAGGAAAAAGAACAAATCTGGAGGCATTACATTAACTGATTTCAAATTATACTATAAGGATATAGTAACCAAAACAGCACGATACTGGTATAAAAGTAGACACATGGACTAATGGAACAGAATAGAGATCCCAGAAGTAAAGCCAAATATCTACAACCAACTGATCTTTGACAAAACACAGAAAAGCATACACTGGGTAAAGGACTCCCTATTTCATAAATAGGGCTGGGAAATGGATAGCCTCAGGCAGAAGAGTGAAACTGGATCCCGATTTCTCACTATATACAATAATTAAGTCAAGATGGATTAAAGACTTAAACGTAAGGCCTGAAACCATAAAAATTCTAGAAGAATATCTAGGAAAAACTATCCTCTACGTTGGCCTAGGTAAAGAATTTATGACTAAAATCCCCAAAGCAAATACAACAAAAACAAAAATAAGTAAATAGGAATTAATTAAACTAAAAAGCTTCTGCACAGCAAAAGATATAATAAACAGAGTAAACAGACAAGCTATGGAATAGGAGAAAATATTCTCAAGCTATACATCTGAGAAAGTCCTAATATCTGGAATCTATAAAGAGCTCAACCAAATCAGCAAGATAAATACAAATAACCCCATTAAAAAGTGGGTAAAAGACATGAACAGACATTTTTCAAAAGAAGAGAAACAATGAACAAACATATGAGAAATATACTCAACATCGCTAATCATCAGGGAAATGCAAATTAAAACCACAATGAGATACCACCTCAGAATGCTCATTATTAAAAAGTCAAAAAACAATAAATGCTGGTGTGGATGCTGTGAAAACGGAACATTTACATGCTTTTGATGGGAATGTAAATTAGTACAGCCTCTATGGAAAACAGTACAGGGATTTCGCAAAGAACTAAAAGTAGAACTAGCATTTAATTCAGCAATCCCACTTCTGGGGATCCGCCCAAAGGAAAATAAGTCGTTTTATAGAAAAGATACCTGCACCCATGTGTTTGCTGCAGGACAATTCACAATTGCAAAGATATAGCACCAACCTAAGCATCTACCTACTTATGACTGGATAGAGAAAATTATTAAAAAAAGAGTGTAATACTGTCTTTTGTATCAACTTGGATGGAATTGGAGGCCATTATCCTCAGTGAAGTATCTCAGGAACAGAAAAACAAATACCGTATGTTCTCACCTATAAGCAGGAGCAAAGCAATGGGCTGCAGGGTCATATAGAGTGACTTAACGGACGTTGGAGACTCAGAATGTGAGGGTGGGAGAGGGCTGAAGGATGAAAATTACTTATTGGATACAATGGACACTATTCAGGTGACAGTTATATTAAAAGCCAGACTTCTCCACTATGCAATTCAGCCATATAACAACAAACCACTTGTACCCTCTAAATCTATTTGAATTAAGAAACATCCAAAAGCCAAAATAAAACACAAAAATACCAAAAAAAGAATAGTATTTTCAATAATAAAGGACAGTGTCAATGAACAAATAAAAAAAAAAAAGAACTAAAAAAGCGTTATCTTGTCCTGACCACCCTGATGAGCCACCGCGATGCCCGCCCCTGCAGCCATTTAAAGCTGATGGTGGTCAAGGCTGGGTGGGCCTGTGGCTCGCCTGGCCTGTGCCCTCCGACTCGGCTGCCCACTCACAGCACTACTCCGGCTTTGTGGACATGGTGTCCAATTTTCTGCCCTATCTTTCCTCCTGAGTGTGGTGACTAATTTGGCTTTCCTGGTTTTTGACTAACAGCCTTTTTGCAGATTCCTGATTTCTGACATTCCTAACTTCATTCTACCAGGGCTTTAGACCTCAACAATGTGCACGGCATGCAAAGAAAGTGGCTTTCCAGGTGTGGCTCCTGGACCAGCACCATCGGCATCACCTAGGAAAGTGTTGGAGATGCAGATTATACTGTCCCACCCTGGAACTGCTGAATCAGAAACTCTCGGGAGTGAGGGGGCATCATATCCAGTAATCTGCATTTTTAATTTAATTTTTATTAATATGCAATGGTTGTGAATATTTTTGGAGCACATATGATATATGATATTTTAATATCTATATATAATGTGTAATAATCAAATCAGGGTAATTGGGATACCTGTCACTACTTCAAACATATCTCTTTTCTTTGTGTTGGGAACATTATAAATCTTCTCTTCTAGCTCTTTCGAAATACACATTGAATTATTATTAACTACAATTTTCCTACAATACTAGCAAACACCAGAATTTATTCCTTCTATTCAATCTGTTTTAATTTCCCCCCAAGCAATTCTTAGGATGCTAAAATATGAAAACCATCACTACAGAAGTTTCACCTAATCTCTTCGCATCTTTACCTCTCAACAGTGTGGCTATAATTTTTATTCTGCAAGGTGATTTTTAGGACTTAATAGGTCCTGAAGTCTTCTGCGTTCACATGGAAAGGTGCTAAATAAACAGAGTCAAATCTGAACCTAATAGTCCTGTGTTAGAGCTGTGAGTCTGCATAACCACAGTTTTACTCACAGGGCCTTCTATTCACTTGGGCTTCCATGCACCTGCTTCAGGAGACAGCAACATTCCCACCTGCACTGTGGCAAGCTCTCCGTCACCTGGTGCATATGCCGCTATGAGTCTCATCACACCTTGTGAAGGAACACATGGACCCATATGTCAGCTGATGTGTTTATATCCTTTTCTACAGAAAGGGGAAATATGTTTCATAATAACTGTTTGCATACTTTGGAGCAGATTTTTTTTTTTTTTTTTTGAGAGAGAAAGAGACAAAAAGAGAGACAGAAACTTTGGCCAGAACAGTTGAATCTTTATTCGTTTGCAATGTTTTCATTACTTAACCTTGAAAATAGCCTGTGTGTCAGCTTGAAGGATCTGTGCTGAAGCTTGGCCCCTGGAGACAGAACAAGGATGGAGTGTGCTAGTTGAAAAAGGAGGGGGAACATCAATGGTTTAGAGGGAAGTATTCTCAGGACCCAGGCAGGGAAACTCAACACTCGGAGATACCAAAGCCCACAACCTAAGGGGCAGGAGCTGGGAGCAGGAAGGATACAGAAGGGATGTCATAAATAATGTAGGAGCTTGTAGATGGTAGCCAGGGTTTCCACAGCATGCTTTAATTGGCTTTTATGTATACAATGAGGATAGACTGCTTTTAGGAACAATAAAGTTTGTTTATTAAACTAATTATGGTTCAGTAATATTAATAATAACAGTGATGACAGTGATAGTATGTGACTTAATAAACTGATGTGCTTTTATTTCTCCCTTTTCCTGTGCACAGCTATTTTACCCTGTGACATGCTCCCATTGAGGCTCAGAAATAAGAAACCAGTATTGGTGCAAAGTCAGGCTGTCACTGGAGGAAATGAAGAGGAAAAAAAATCCAATGATGGTTTTTATATTTTAGAAAACAAAAGTTTAGGTGTAACAGAGAAATATTTGGGAGAGAATTGAGGATGAAACCAGGAATAATTTGCTCCAAATTTCCTTCCCCATCAGCACCCCTAGTAAACAAATATACTAAATAAATATGATTTTCCAGGCAAGGAAAGAAAAGAACAGTTGGAGAATATAATGTACAAAAGCTAATCACCAAATAAGGCCTGTCCTCCAGCCACGATAAGGAACATAAACCATAGAACCCTCAGGTAAATATGGGATCTAAGAGTAGAAGAAGCCCATCCTTACCTCTTGCCCATAACTCTGAGAGAGAGTAGATTCACAGATGGTCCCTACACCCCAAAGTCATGGGAATTATAGAGTGCAGAATTTTGCCACAAGTTATATGCTGATTCTTTAAATATATTTTCTGAAATAATCATGTATTATTAGACTCCTTTAAAAGTGCAAGAAATGAGAAATTAGTAATAAGTCCAAAATTGCACAGCAAATACATAGGAGAGGTGGTAAAACTTCAGGCAAAGGAAAGGGGGTAGATAGGGAAAGAAGCCCTAAGTAACATTCAGAGTTAAATAATCTCTCTGCTATAAAAATATGGACATTTACTTTGCCTACTTGACAGGATCTGTGATAGGGTAAGCCAAATGAGACATTTCATTTATATATTCTTTGGGCTCCTCTGAGGTTCTTACATCTACGGTTTTATGTCTTTTGTTATATTTTGGAAAATTCTTGGCTGTTATTCTTTCAAATTTTTTTGTATCATCTCTCTCCATTCCCTCACCCCTCATCCTTCTTGGGCTCCAATTACATATCTGTTTGACCATATTGTCACATAGCTCTTGTATGATCTGCAACGTTTTTCTGTTTATCTGCCCTGTTTGCTTGTCTTCACATTTTTTCTCTTTTTGTTTTCTTCTTTGTTTCAATTTTTATTTATTTTTACTCTTTTTGTTTCAATTTGATTTCTAACTGACCTATCTTCAAATTCACTGATTCTTTTCTTGACTGTGTCAAATATGATGATGAGCCTGACAAAGGAATTCTTCGTCTCTAATACATTTTTTAATCTCTCCCATTGCTATTTGTCTTCTCCTGCTGAAATTTCCAACTAATGCTCATATGTTTCTCTCTTTTCCCACTAAATCCTTTAACATATTAACTATAGTTATTTTAAAGTCCAGCATTTGGGCTATGTCTCATTTTGGAAATGTTAAATTGTTTTTTCTCTTGACAATGGGCCATTTTCACTGGCATTATGTGTCTTTGTGTTTTTATATCAAATGCCAGACATCTCATGCAGAGTAATAGAGACTTGAGTAAATGTTATTTACTCCTGGAAATGGATGTGCATTTTATCCTTCAGGACAATGACATAGAGGTTTGACAAACTCTAGTTAACTAGGAGTTGAGTAGGGCTTAGCTTTTGTTGTTGCTATGACTACCTTTAATAAACCACAGCCTTTGGTCTGAAAATTCCTTGTGCTTAGTGTGGGTGTTGTATTATTAGAGGTTTTTTCTTAATATACTTGCTTCATCCTCGTTTTTCAGCTTTCCCCGTAATGTGTGCCTTAGAGAGGAGGTTCTTTCTCTATTCCTTTTCACCTTCCTTAATGGCATACTGCTGTTGCTTGTTTTTTGGTACATGTTAGGCTGGTGGTGGGGAGAGGTTTCTTTTTTGCCATTGTGTTCTCATCTTAGGTGGATACTGTATGCCTGAACCTCCCTTTCCTTTCTTCTGGGAAAATTTCATGCCTCAGAAAGGGGTTACTGTTTAGTACAACTTCTGTGGAAAGTAATATGGAGATATGTCAAATAGCTGCAAGTAGAACTACAAACTGATCCAGCAATCCCATTACTGGGCATCTACCCAAAGAACAAAAGACATTCTATAAAAAGACATCTGCACTAGAATGTTTACAGCAGCACAATTCACAATGGCAAAGATGTGGAAACAACCCAAGTGCCCATCAATACATGAGTGGATTAATAAAATGTGGTATATGTATACCATGGAGTTCTACTCAGCCACAAAAAAACAACGGTGATCTAGCACCTCTTGTATTATCCTGGATAGAGCTGGAGCCCATTCTACTAAGTGAAGTATCCCAAGAATGGAAAAACAAGAACCACATGTACTCACCATCAAATTGGTATTAACTGAGCAACACTTAAATGTAGTAATAACAGTCACTGGATGTTGGGCAGGTGGGAGAGGGGAGGAGGGGATGGGTAGATACACACCTAATGGGTGTAGTTTGCACCATCTGGAGGATGGACATGCTTGAAGCCCTGACTCGGGCAGGGCAAAGGCAATATATGTAATCTAAACATTTGTACACCTCTAATATGCTGAAATAAAAATAAATGAATAAATAAAATAAAAAAATCTCTACCTATTAAAAAAAAGAAAGAAAAGATTGCTTTTACAAAAAAAAAAAAGAAAAAGAGAAAAAAAAGGAAAGGGTTGCTTCTTAGTCTGGTTAATAGACTAAAGATAAAGTAGAACAGAGACAGAGCTGGCCCATGACAGGCATGTGGTTTGAGAGGGGATTATATCTTTGTTGTTGCAAGCCAAAAAGATTTTTATGTCTTATATTACTGCATAATAACTTAGCCTGCGGTGACTAATATAACTCTACAGCACTATTTTTCCATTTAGGTGATTAAAAATACTTGAATCCAATCAAAGACATTTACAGTTCAGGGAAACAGTATATTTGGTTACCTGAGTATTCTAATTACTTGAAGAACAGACCTCTAATGGAATCTCTTCTGTTTAGATAGTATAGGCATGGAAGTGGAGTAGGGTCATATAATACAATTGAACTGAATTTTAAGTCAAAAGATATGGGTTTGACTTTTGGCTATGCATACAATGGAGTTCTATTCAGCCACAAAAAACAATGGTGATCTAGCACCTCTTGTATTATCCTGGATAGAGCTGGAACCCATTCTACTAAGTTAAGTATCCCAAGCATGTAAAAACAAGCACCACATGTACTCACCATGAAATTGGTATTAACTGACCAACACTTAAGTACACACATAGTAATAACATTCATCAGGTGTTGGGCAGATGGGAGGGAGGAGGAGGGGATGGGTATATTCACACCTCATGGGTGTTGTGGGTACCATCTGGGGGATGGACATGCTTGAAGCTCTGACTCAGGTGGGGCAAGGGCAATATATGTAACTTAAACATTTGTACCCCCATAATATGCTGACATAAAAAAGACAAAAAATAAAATGAAGGAGGCTGGATAAAATTTAGTAATTTTTAGCTTGTGGGACTTGGAATGCTGAGTGGCCTTGCAAGGGGAACCATCTGTTCAAATAGGCCCAGGTATTATTTGTAGCCTAAATAGCTAATGTCTTTCACATAGGGTTATGGATTGAACTGTGTCCCCCCTCAAATTTATATGTTGAAATCCTAACCCCCACCACCTCACAATGTGACCTTATTTGGAAATAAGGTCTTTACAGAGGTGATTAAGTTAAAATGAGGTATTAGAATGGGCCCTAATCCAATATGATAAGTGTTCTTAGAATCCTACCATATTGGAATATGATTAATGTCCTTACAAAAAAGGGAAAACTTAGACACAGAGACAGTCACATGGAGGGAAGAGGATGTGAAGACACACAGGTAGGAGATGACCATGTGCCTGGAACAATGCATCCTACAAGCCAAGGAACACCAAGGATTTCACGCAAACACCGGAAACTAGAAACGAGGAATGATTATCTTTTAGAGCCATCAGAGAGAGCATGGTCCTGCTGACTACTTGATTTTGCACTTCTAGCCTCCAGAACTGTGAGACAATACATTTCTGTTGTTTAAACCACCCATTTTTTTTTTTTTTTATAGTTTGTGGCAGCAACCCTAGGAAACCAATACTGATTTTTTTACTGGAAAGTGAGGGGCCACTGTAACAAATACCTAAGAATGTGGAATTGACTTTGCAATTGGATAATGAGTAGAGACTGAAAGAATTTTGAGGCACTTGATAGAAAAAGCATATATTTCCTTGAAGAGATTATTCATGGAAATATGAATGTTAAAAGTGGTTCTGGTAAGATCTCGGATGGAAATGATGAACATGTTATCAGAAACTGGAGGAAAGGGGGTTTTTGTTATAAAGTAGCGGAGGATGTGGTAAATATTGTTCTCTTAGGTGGAAAGTAGAACTTGTAAGTGATGAACTCAGATATTTAGCTGGGAAGATTTTTAAGCAAAGTATTAAACGTGGTGCCTGGTTTCTCCTTTCTGCTTATTGAGAAAAATTGAAGAAGCAGTTCTAATTCACAACTGTAACATAGAAATTCTGACTGAATTTTCAGTCTGCTCTTTGGATTTCAAACTCAAAACATCAGTCCTTACCTGATTTTCCAGCCTGCATATACATATAGGCATGGGACTCCTTTCGAACCCATGTAAATGCTGTGGGGATAAATATTAAAAATTTGACCTAAAATTGTTATAGTTTCTTTTTGTTCCTAAACAACTAGTAAATCCCATGGTCATGGGCTCACCTCCTGTACCTCGTGCACTGTGAGGTGGGTCCCTTATCAGATGCTGTGCTATCTGGTATACCATGTTTGTGAACCAGGCATTGCATAAGTCCCTGGATCACGGAAGTGTCTAAAGCAGCTTTGCAAGCAGGAAATTCAACCCATAGAATAGGTATCTATCTCTGTGAAGCTGAATTGCTGGTCTACCTAGGATGAATGGGACCCAATGTAGCCAACTTGCTATGAAGTGGCTGGTTGGGCTGGTCATTAAGAGTGAACAGGAGCTAGAGCAGCCTTAGAAAGGGGAATCCCTGCTGTTTGGCCTATGCATAGCCTACATTTCTGCCCTTGAGATTTTTCCATTCATGTGTCCATCACAGAGCTCTGGGGTGGCTGATGATGAAGGCTGGATTACATCAACTGGATGAATCATTTTGTCTTCCATGGTAGATGCATTCTGGTGTACATTAATGTGTGATACAACACTTTTTATACTTTGTATTCTGCCAAATCCTCTATGCCTCTATGCTCATCACTGTTCCTCTATGTCAGACTTCCATGTCTCTAGTCTTCCAGGCTTTTCCATCCATGTCCCTGTGAGTCAGCCAGGTCATTAAGTATCTAATAACTATCTATACATTCCTACTTTGGGTCACCAGTCCTTCCACATACAGTGGATGAGCAGGTTCACTGCTCAAAGTTCAGAGTAATGATTTTACCTTTCTTGTATCTTTCAAGTCAGTCCCCTCCTCCCACCAAATTTGACAGTAATGTAGCTGAACATTTCTCCCAATAAATTTTTTTGCATCTAATCCCATTTTGGTGTCTGCTTCTCTGAGGCTCTAAACTGAAAACCAGGTGGTACCAAGAGTGGTCTGAGAGAACAGAGGTTTGGGGACAGGCTCACTCATTAACTGGTTGGCAAGGAGTACCCCCCATCTCAAGTGGAATTTAGGGTACAGATAGTTCCTGACACCAAACCTCCCTCTGCATTAGAGAATTATATGCCATAAGTGCTGACGCTTTCACCAGAGTGGACCTGGGAAGGCATCCTTGTCAAAAGGAATGCTCAAGTCATAGCAGGTGTGGCTTCTAGTGTTTAAGTACTGTCATCTGAAGTAATAGGGATTCCATCATGCCCATGGCTATTAAGTAATCGAACTCTGAGACCACTCTCCTACTGCTGGTCTGGCCTGAAGAGGAGGCCACCACTACATTTCTTAATGATGCAATGATTCTGGTGCCCCTCTCACTTATGCTTTCCTGATCGCCTTGGAGAATGGCAGCAAGTTCAGCTGAAGTGCAAGGAACCTGCTGCTTGTGCTGACCCCATGCTATTGTAAGTGTCAGTGGTGGGAAAATATGTCATGTGGAGTTTATGGTAAGCTCTGTTTAGAGAATCACAGCACAAGTTCCTGAAGTTCTGGAGTAAGGCTACACCATCTGCAATGGGGATTTATAATCCTTTTGAGAAAGAGTTCTGTGCATGTTACTGGGACCTAATAGAAGGATTGAGCATGAGGCACAAAAGAACATGTATCTAGAACTTCCCATTATGGGTTGAATTATGACAGAGCCACCAATTTTTAAAAAGTCAGATTGGGCCAGAAGTAGTTTGCTATAAAATGAAAATTGTACATATAGATTTGATCCAAAGTTTGTATATGATAAAGGGGAAGTGAACAGAAGTAGGCAGAGTGAGACCTCAGATCACTATACAGATCTGAAAGCTTGTAAGAGGAAAAAGGGAAGGAAGGAGCATAAATAGGAAGAGCTTCACATTACTGTGCAATTTTGAGAAAATGTTGACCGGGCTGATGGGAAATCCCTAAACAAATATTGCCTGTAAGAGGCATGTCTCGTGTCAAGTTGGAATGATCTGGCTCCAGTACCTCAACTGCACTTAGTCATTGGCTGGGAGCATCTTGTAAAAAGCTTGGCCTCAGTATGAACACTTTGCTGGATCCCAAGTGCTTTGACCAGAAGCTGACAGTTTAGCCATACTTCTCAGAGAAAGTCTTTTTGAACGAATGTCTGAGTGGTGCACCTCTATTGCTGCCACATCTACTAAGTTGTAGAACCAAATTTTCTGTTTTTTCTCTTTGTCTAAGTTACCCTGCACCCTCCCTCAGCAGCATCCTAACATACACTGTTCCTCTGCCTGGAAAACTCTTCCGCTTCTGCTTTCCACCCAACTGAATCCTCAGATTGCTATTTAAATATTATTTCTCTCGGGAAGCTTTCTTTGAACCTCAAAAAGGATCAGATTCCTGACTGCATGATTTCATAACTCTCTGTACATTTTATCCATGGCATTTACCAAGTTAATTACACATTAGTAACATGATTTTGCTTATATCCCTACTAGGCTGTAAACTCTGTAAGGGCATAGTATTTTTTGTTCTTTATTTTCAACAACTGTCATAGTACCTGGCATATAGAATGTATTCAATGTGTGTTTGTTGAATGAGTGAATGAATGAATGAATGAATGACTTACCCTCATTAATTTTAACCAATGTTTTTAATAACTGAGAAACTCTTAGAGCCTTAGGCTCATAAATCTGGACATAAATTACCATTATCCTATGTATAAATAAAAGTACAAAACATTCAATGAATTGATGCCGGGAAATTATAGTTTATGGAAAATAAATTTTTTTTGGCTCTTTTTTCTGAACATGAAGTTTAACAATAAGAAAAATATTGATCTTTGGAGAATTTTGCATATTTGGCTTCCTGGTCTTCAAGACTTTATAAATGGACATTTATTAAAATCAGATTCTAAAAGTAAAAATAATAATGATATCATTATAATTTAATCAGTCTTTACTATGTGCCATATTTTGTAGTAAGTCTTCTACATGCACTATTTGATTAAATATTCTCAACATGATGTGCTGAGTATTATTATTCTCATTGTGCAGATGAGGATATTAGCACTTAATGAGGTTACATATTTTCTCAAGGTCTCAAATATTGCATATTCTGGATTAGGTTTAGATACATCTTATCTGTCTGAACCCAATGACCTTGGCTTTGTCCCCAGTCCTATAACTGTTTGAATTTCTTACCCAAATATTGGGTGTTTCATTTCTCTCTGGAAGGTTATCTAAAGAAAAAAACTTTGGAATCTTACTTAATTTGAGCCTTGCTTCAGATTCTCCTCATCAGGTCAAAAATCTTCCTTACGAGCACTAGACAGCCCCCTTTGCCACCCTTCCCCTCACCAATTTCTAAATATTGGGTTTCTCCATCAGGATATCTAAACTCAGCACTTTAATTCCTATATCACTTTTTCCTTAGTTCTCTTTTTCAATGAATGGCATCACCATATTTTCAGGCATTCAGGTTTGAAAGCTCAGAGCTACTCACTCCTTCTTCAAAAAAAAAAATATACTTATTGTGAGGTCTTGAGGATATGCTACATTCTCTCTGTTCTATAGCATCCTACACAACATCTGGCCTGGAACAGTTGCTCAAGAAGTAATTGCACACTGTCTCCTTCTCCCTGGCCCCAGGCATCCATTGGAGATAAAACAGTGTCAAATACAGCAGAGTTCTCCCAAGAGGACTAAATTCTGTTAACTACAGTGCTTTTTAACTGGGTCAATGGATGTGTCAGTGAATCCTTTGAAAATGTTATGAAAAGTTTTTGTGTTTGGGTATGTAGGTCACTTTTTGTGGGAAAAGGCAGAGGCTTCCAGAGTTTAGGAATTGCCCAAGAACCCCTAGTCCTTGGATTTTTGCCACATGGAGATCATCAGTTAATGGTCTCTTCAAGAGCAATTTCAGTGAACAGTAAAGGCAGATTCAGATTTCAGAATGTTAGATAAATGGGAAATAAGGAAGGGGTACATAGAGAAGCTAGGCTCTAAGGAAAAGGAAAAAAATAAAGGTGGATATAGGTTAAAAGGAGATTATGTTTTAGAATGGGGGACATTTTACCTGGAGAGGGGATATAAGAGCTATCATTGCAGACTTGCTGTATTCTGACTGCTGAATCATGTACTTTACACAAATTTGAGGTTATTGCTTATTGATTGAGTCACATACTGAAGATGATGGAGTTGGGGGAGACAGATTAGGAAACAAATGGAGGGGTTGGTCTTGGGTACCATGAGGGTCACCTCATCCTCTCAGACTTGAAAGGACGAAGGAAATGTGGGTACAAATGTGAATGAGGGATGCAGAGGCTACAGCTGGTTCATACTGGTGGCCTCCATTCTCTTTATAAAGTATATGGCAAAGGCTTTAACAAAAGTAAGGAGGTGAAGTCAGATAGGAAACTTGACAAAAGGGAAGATTTTGAAAAATCACTGAGAGGCTTTTCTTATTAATTTAATAAGTAATTATTAAATACCTGCTGTGTAGGCACTAAGAATACATGGACTCTATTCTCTAAAAATTTGCCACATTTAATAAATTATAAGTTCTGTGTTATAACTATTTGCATTTTTCCTGATAGTTCATAACATAACCCTTTGAGCATAGTAGGTAAACATGAAGGCTTTAGGTTAACTGAACTGAATCCACAAGAACTCTTTATTTTTAAGTAAAACCCGGGGCTCCTGGGGCCATGGATAGGCTTGGTGGGAGTCCCCTACAACCAAACAGCAGAGGTCCATCAGTTAAGAATACACTTAGTAACTGAATGTAATGTAATGCTTAGTAACTGTAATGCTTAGTAACTGTAATGCTTAGTAACTGAAAATGCTTTTAGAGCCGTGATTCCGAACCTCAGCATTGTTGAAATTTGGGACTAGATAATCCTTTGGGGAGCTGTCCTGTGCACTGTGGACTGTTTAGTAGTATCCTTGGCTGACTAGATTCCAGTAGGACCTCCCCTAACCCCCACCCATGTGTGAAAAAAATATCTCCAGACATTGACAAATGTCCCCCAGGTCACAAAATCCCCCCAGCTTGAGAAACCTTGATCTAGTGTTTTGATGATTAATTTATAGAAAAATAATTCTGCATAATAGACATCTAAATTCAGAAAATGTAATTATTAGGTGGTGATTACCAAAGGCTTGACTGCTCCTTCTTTATCTACTGCCTGGTGTTTAAACAATTCCCACTTCTCCGGCTGGGGAAAGGAAGAGGACCTCAAGTGATGGTTGTTCTCTCTCCATAGCAGTTCTAGTGGGAGGTTGTCCATAGTTTTCTGATCTTTTTTTTTTTTTCTTTAGGACTAGATAAAATGGGCTGTCCTCCTTACTGCTGATACTTTCTAGTAATTGCACATGTATTCACATGAAAATGCACAATGTAGTGCAGTAAAATATTAATAAATGTTGTACCCAGAACCCAATGTCTTAGGTAAAAAATTAGTTTAGTTATATAACCTTGGGAAAAACACTTAAGTATTTCATCCTCTCATTCTTATAGGGCTGTTTTGATAACAATATATGAAAGACAGAGTTGCATAAACTGTAAATAACTGTGAAAATTTGAGGATTAATACTTCTTTCCCCTGTGCTTATTTGGAGATAATGGATCAAGGAGACAACTTGAAGAGAGAACTGTAAGTATCTGACAATGTTTTCATGTGTTAGTCAAAATGTTGCCAAATTTTCAAGTATTAGTGAACACAATAGTGATGGAGTGATGGTGTCATACATTGAAATCATAGGAAAAGTAGTTTTTAAAAAAATCAAGATATAATTCACACACCCAAAAACTCACCATTTGAATTCAGTGTTTTTTTAGTACAGTGCAAGAATTGTACAACCATTACCAATATATATTTCAGAATATTTTCATCACCCCAAAAATAAGTCCTTACCCAGCAGAAGTCACTTCTTATTCCCTTCTGCCTCCATCCCCTAGCAATCAACAATCTATTTCTGTCTCTATGAATTAGCATATTCTGGAAATGTAATATAAATGGAATTATGTAATTTGTGTCTGGCTTCTTGCATTTAACATGATACTTTCAAGGTACCATGTGACCGTATATCATTCCTTTCATGGCTGAGTAGTATTTTACTGTATAGATATAGCACATTTTGCTTATCCATTCACTAGTTTGTGAACATTTGGCTTGTTTCTACTTTTTGGCTCGTCTGAATAGTGCTGCTGTGAACAAATTCTTGTGTGGACATACACTTTCATTTCTTCTATATATGTACCCAGAAATGTAAATGCTGGGTCATATGGTAACTTTATGTTTAACATTTTTAGGAACTGTCAAGCTATTTTCCAAAGTATCAAAAAGGAGAAGATAGAAAAAAATTAGTTGAGAGGTAACTTGAATATGTATGTGTTAAATTTGCAGAGTCTGCAAGATAAACAGAAGGCTGTTTTCAGAAGATTGGTAGCTGTATGGGTTTTAGGCTTAGGGGGATAGTATGAGTTTGAGACATAGGTCTTGTCATCGTCAACATGTAGAACTAAAGATACAAGAAAGTAAGAGCTCATTCAAGGAAATTATTTAGAGAGAAGATAGCTGGGCAATGAGGATACAGCTTATCTGAATTGATCTGAAGTTCCCCTGTGTGATGGAGGACAGGAACAGGGGAGATTAATTAGGACTTTGTAGGCAATTTATCGGGCTTTTTTTCTGATAGTGAAAAGATCTGTTTCATGGAAGGATTTCACTGGGCAGAAATGGAAGTACAGAGAGCAGAGAAGGACATTTTGATATAGGATTCTAAATCTTGAAGGGTGAGAAAGAGCCTATTAAGCAGGAAAGCATGGGAAAAGCTTTCAAGCATAGAAAATAGCACACGTAAAGGCACAGTTGTTCAAAGTATCTGAGGAGTTCAGGATAATTAAATAATTAACATGCACTGGTTGTCACTCTGTGCCAGCATTGTACGAGGTGCTGTGCACAGACTACCTCATTTAAACCTTACAACGACCTTCGTTTAGAGATGAGGAAACAGACTCAGGAATGTTGACTAACTGGCCAAGATTGCGTAGCTAGAAAGTGGTAGAGTCCAGGTATGAACCCAGGTAGTTTGATTCCACAGCCTGCACCCTGACATGGTGAAGTGACTCATCTAAATACTTGTAAGTATTAAGTACCAGTATTCAGCATCAATGGTGTGCTCTTGGCAGCTGATAATGTACTTCCAGTCCTCGCCCCACTTAGTGATTTGATGACTCATTTGCTATGCTCTCCATTGTTCTTCATTCTCCTAGAACAGGGATTCTGAAACATCAAATTCATCTGGTAAGTGCTTAAAAATACAGACATCTGAGTTTTTCTATAGGTTCACTCATTTATAATCTTCAATATGAGGCTCAAGATTTATGACTCTGAGTCCCCCTTGGGTGATGATGACACACCCAGCCTTGCTGCTGGACTTGGACTAGGTCGGTCATAAAGGAACCACTGTCCAGAGTCCTCAGATGCTCAAACTGGAAGGGAGTTCTTCTAGATTTTCCAAGTTAAGGTCCAAGTTTAGTTTAGAAAAAAAATCCTAAAGATGGCTGTTCTGGCTATCCTGGACCTTATTTATCCTAATTTTTTTTATCCCCTATAACAAATGAACACTTATTAGGCATCCTTTATATGCTAGGCACTTTCATTAAAACTGTCTTGTTTACTTCTCACAACATCTCTATGAGATGTATCATGTTATTCCAGTTTGATATAAAAAGAAACTGAAACTCACTTGATCCAGTTCATGAGATTAGTAAGAACTAAAATTTAAGCTCAGATATTCAAAATTCAACTCAAGGGCTCTTTCCACTACCCCAGGCAATCTCTCCTTTGGGAAATGATTAATACTGAGATCAATCCACTTGTTAGGTTTCTATTAATATACTCTTCATTTGACAATGTGCAAAGACATGTGCAAGGCTACCTATAATAAACTTCCAAGCTATGCTGGTCACACTTCATGATGTGACTCATATGTTTTAGAAAGAAATTTGAAGTGTTTGAGTTCTTCTTTCTCTAAAATGCAAATCAGAACCATCTTGTGGTCTGAGGCCATAGTCAGTTGAAGGATCACTGACCTTGCTGGCAGAGGAAAATAAACTCCAACAGTTGGAGCTGCAAGCCATCTGTCTTTAGCTGTTTTACATTTTGTCAGAACTCATCAGCATAGTTGGAAAGTAGCTGTGACCAACTAATATTATTAAAATATAAAGTATGATTAAATGGAACATTCCAACTGTTTATTCAGAGATAAATTATTTTATATCCTTTGAAATTTTGGAAGAACACTAAGAGTTATGAAAGATATTCACACTGCAAAGATAAAACAGAATAATTGACACGTTGTTGCAAAAAATGGATTTATGTAAAAATATTTTGTAGGTGGAGAATCTTAGTTTTTTACATTAGAACTGTAATTGAATTTAGAGTACATGTATCCCAACTCCTTTGTTTTATAGGTGAGAAAAATGAGACCAAGAGAGGATAAATGGGTTGTCCAGGATCATAAAGTACTGAAAAAAGGTGGCCCTGAACTCTTCATATGATATTAAAAGAGTCAGGTAAGTATTATTATTATTATTACTACTACTACTGATACAAATAGCTTCAATTTATTTGATGCTCATGATTTTGAGAACTTTACATATATTAAATTATTTCATCTACACAGCAGATCTAGATGGTAAATATTATCATTGCCATTTTACAGAGGAAGAACTGAGGCCCATGAAGTTTAAGAAACTTGTAACATGAACTTCATAGAGATATATAGAATGATATTGATAAATAAACAAATACATAAATGCACAAGAAGCAAAAGCTCTTCTTGGGAGTAAAAGGCCATGTAATAAATGAGGAAGGAATGATAGAAAAAAATCACTATTTGGCAACCATTATTGTATTAATTGGTTAAAGGAAGAATTATAAGTAGATGATAGAACTAGTGGGTAAAACATCGATAGAACTATGATAGTTATATAGTCCCCAATGTTTTGCCCCATAAAATACTGATTTACCACAAATGAAAAAACAATATGTTTACAGTGGAGAAACCTAGTAGCACCATCTTAATCAATGATCAAAGTTAACATCTACCTGAAAAGGAAAAATAATGGTTCCTTCTGACCTCAAACATGTCATGACACAACATAACTTCTTGGTTATTCCTGTCAAAAATATATAACTTGAAACTCATCATGATAAAACACCAGATAATTGAGAGATATACTAAAAAATAACTGACTTGTTCTCTTCAAAAATGTCAGTGTGTGAAAGACAAAGACTGAATGCAACATATGACCCAAGATTTTCTTTTGATATAAAGAGCAATATAGGAACAAGTAGAGAAGTATCCAGGCAATCTGAAGGTTAGATAATAGAATTAGATCAATGTTAATGTCCTGATTTTGTAATTATACTATGGTTGTGTAGCAGAATGTCCTTGCATTTAGAAAAATACTCACTGAATAATCAAGGTCATCTCGTCTATAACTTATTTTCTTTTTTTTTTTTTTTTTTTTTTTTTTTTTTTTTTGAGACAGAGTGTCACTTTGTTGCCCGGGCTAGAGTGAGTGCCGTGGCATCAGCCTAGCTCACAGCAACCTCAAACTCCTGGGCTTAAGCGATCCTACTGCCTCAGCCTCCCTAGTAGCTGGGACTACAGGCATGAGCCACCATGCCCGGCTAATTTTTTTGTATATATATATTTTTTAGTTGGCCAGATAATTTCTTTCTATTTTTAGTAGAGACGGGGTCTCAAACTCTTGCTCAGGCTGGTCTCGAACTCCTGACCTCGAGCGATCCACCCGCCTCGGCCTCCCAGAGCTAGGATTACAGGCGTGAGCCACCGCGCCCGGCCTATAACTTATTTTCAAATGGTTCAGAAGAAAAATGTGTGGGGGTATGTGTGTGTAAATGATAAAACAAATGCGGAAATATGTTAACATTTTAAAACTCTGAGAGAAGATACACAGGAATTCTTTGTATTATTCTTATAAGTTTTCTTTAAATCTAAAATCATGTCAAAAAGAAAGTAAAAGAAAATGAAGAGAAATCTACAAGTCATTACCTCAGCTCTTCCTAAGTTCTTTCTTAAGAAAGCAAGCTCTGTGGTGGTTAGCAGAGGAGGGGACGTAACAAGGCATGTCTGACCTCCCATGGCCAGGAGATCAGTTTTAAGGTTTCTCTAGGGTCCCTTTGGCCAAGAGGGGGGTCCATTCAGTTGGTTGTGGGGGTGCTCAGGATTTTATTTTTGTTTCTCAAAACATTTACTAGAAGCCTGTACTGAACACTGTGGTAGGCAGAACAATGATTCCCCAAAGATGTCCACGTCTGATCCATGAAAACTTACATGGCAAAATCAACCTTGTAGATGTGATTAAGGACCTAGAGATGGGGAGATTATCACGGATTATGAGGTGGTTCCAACATAGTCATAATGGTCCTTATAAAAGAGAGGTAAGAGTGTCAGGGTTGGAGAAAGAGGTGTGACAACAGAAGTGAGATCCGGAGTGATGCCATTGCTGGAAGGGAGCCATGAGCCAAGGAATGCGGACTGCCTCTAGAAACTGGCAAAAGCAAGAAAAGGATTTTCCTCTAGAGCCATTAGAAGAAATGCAGTCCTGCTCACACCTTGGCTTTAGCCATTTTTGAACTTCTGACCTCCAGCGCTGTTAAGATAATACGTTTATGTTGTATTAAGCCACTAAGTTTGTGGCAATTTGTTATACCAGCAATAACAAGAAACTAATACAGATACCTGCTGTGTGAGTCTGAAAATCCTCATAGGTACTAATTTGGCCCCAGCTGCTGCTGTAGTGACCTGTCCTGACTAGCTTTGTGCAGGTGCAACCAGATGCACCTTGCCCCTCATCTGTCTTCCAGCAGGATTCTCTGCATTAACTCCCTGACAAACACACACAACCTCAAAATGCGGAGGAAGTAGGGCCCTGGGACTATTCCTAACCGATGGGAGATGGTTGCTGATGAATAAACACTTTTCCCTCTTTTTCCTTAGGCGAAGAGTTGTAAGACACATTTCATAACACTCACTGGAAGGAAGGTTCAGCAATGGTCATCTGTACCAGTGACCAACTCAGTAGCATCCTTGCATTAGTTTTCTCTTCCTTCCTGCTCTCCTCCCTAGATCTTCACTCCTGCTCCTGGCAGTGACTTCTAGACTAAGCCATATGCATGCCTTGGGTTCTGATCTCAGGGGGTCCCAGACTAAGGCAGAGATATACACTATGCTGATGGCTTTATCTGCATTTTCTCATTTAATTAAAATGCATATCTGGTAAGATATTTATTGATATCCCCAAGATTTGATAGAAAAGCTAACTTTAGCTCACAAAAATTAGTACTTTTCAGAAGGTAATTCAAGTGATACAGCAAGCAAGTGAAAAAACCTGGATTCACCCTCCACGTTACGCTGGTTGCAGAACCTGTATGTTTTCTAATATACCATCCAAATCCTCAAATGCTACTGGAATAGAATAAATGAGATCATATATGTGAAACTCCTCATAGAGTTAGTTCACACACACACACACAAAAGGTCTTTGGTGTGTAGAATACGTTTGTAGATCTGTCTTCAGGAAGGGAAAATTCTCCACACTACACCGTTCCCGTCCAAAGAAACATGGAAAAATTAAACTGAGCCTTCAAACATTGAGTTTCTTAGAATATTTTGTTCCTATGGAAAAAAACTTTGGAGAGTGTGTATCAGTCAAAAACATTGTAGAGGGAGCACAGAAATCTGCTCATCACACTATAGCCCAAATGCTGAAGTGCTGCTGAATCTGACTGACCTGTATTTTTAAGTGCAGCAAAAATCTGATACTTGGGATCCTCTGTTACTATGGACTTGTCATATTCTGCTGAAATAAAACATACAGTGTAATTTGCAAAGTTCTCTTGTGGCAAGAATCTTAAAAGAACATTTTGCGATTTGCGGTGGAAAACTTCCCTGACGTTTCAGAATTGAACCCAGTAACACAATACTAAGGCTGACATCTCTCCTACAGAAATTGAAAGGGAGGGGGAAGGAAACAGGTGGGAGAGGGGCAGTGGGAGGCCCCACAGCCTCAGCCCAACTCCTCAGGAAGAACACACTTGCCTTCCCAGAGTGCTCCTGCGGGGCAAGGGGGCGGGGGCGGGGGAGGGTGTTAAGGCCCAGCAGAGCGCAAACGGAAAGGGCTCTAGCCTTATTGGGAATTTTTATTGTCGTCATCATAGTGTTATTTATTTAAATGCAGTTATTTTGGTATTTAATTTTTTTAAAGAGATGGAAAAACAGCTGTATTTTTCTGGTGGAATGAAATGGCTCAGAATGGTATATTTAGACAATTTTAAATCATTTATTATTTACATAAAGACCAAATATGATAAATCTGTTCTAAGTATTGTGTGTCAATACACAGTATGGGGCTGTCACAATGTCACTGCAGATGATGCATATTAAAAAGTATGGAATTACTGGAAAAAAATGTATATAACCTCTGTCCCAGTAATTCCATTAGGAATCTGTCCAAACCAAAATCTAAAATGCGGAAAGAGATCTACATATTGAATGGTGATGGCATTATTCTTTAAAATTACAAAAATTGAAAGCAACCCAAATCTCCAAAAGCAAATGGTTAAGAAATATGATATAACCACACTATGAAGTGTAACAATTAAATATTCAAAATATATTTTATATGGAAAATTAAGCATGGCATAACATTTGGTTATGAAATGGAATGAATTCATTGGTTTTGTAATGCAGCACCTCCACATTTTTATGAAGCTGAAGGATAAGACAGTAAATATTTAACTGTATTTTTCTTTAATTGTTGGGGCTATAAATGATTTTAGTTTTCTTAATAATCTTTAATCTTCTCTGAAATGTTCATAATAATCTCTACTTATGATTTGCAACAAACAAAATACATGTATTAAAAAAGGTATTCTTTTTTGTCTTTTTCTCAAGAATAAAGTTATGTTTTAACAGCATTTCTTTGAGGATTATAAAAAGTGTTATTAAGCCATTTGATGCAGTTACTTGAGTCTGCGTACTTAAGGGAGAGTGGAGGGGAAGGGAGACAGTATAAGCAGGACAAGTGCTTGCCACGATCAGACAGATACAGACTCTGCTCTTTATCAGCTTCTTTCTCCATTTATTTTTATTATTATATGCACTTGATTTTCTTGACCCTCTGTAATCCACCCTTCATCCTGCAGCCACAGGAAGCTTTCCATAAAGAAAATTTAACCATGTTGCTCTCCTGAAAAAAACAAAAATCCCTTTGATAGCTCTCTTTTGTCATCTCAATGCCTGTTTTTAGCTATTTTTCTCTCAGTGGAAAATATCAGACCCAATTTCAGTAGGTTTAATCAAGAAAAAGAGAATTGATGGTCTATATTCCCGAGAGAAACCTGGGTAGCTCCTATAATTGAAGAAAGATCTGTAGGGGACAAGTCCCCAGTTAATGGAACTGGGACCTCAGTGCTACTCTCCTTTTCTTTGTGTGGGTTTTGCATTTCTACTGCCTCTTATCTTTTTCTTTGTGAATTTAGGTTTTATACTTTACTACTGCATTCAGGTCTTCTCCATGTGCTGGGAACATGATTGTCCTCAGCCCCATAGAAGCAACTTGAACAGAAAGGGCCTCTTTCTATCAACTTCTATATATTAATCTCATAGGAGGACTCTGATCAGATCTGTTTGCCACACATGCCCACACTCCTAGATGGGATTAGTCTGTTTCCTGTTGTTTATAACAGAAAATACGAAACTAGGTAATTTATAAAGAAGAGAAAATTCTTTCTTACAGTTATGGAGGTTAGGAAGTCCAAGGTTGAGGAGGTGCATCTGGTGAGAGCCTTCTTGCTGGTGAGAACTCCGAGGTATCCAGAGGCAGGCAGGACGCCACGTGGTGAGAGGGCTGAGAGTGCTAATGTGCAAGCTCAGGGCTCTCTTTTTCTTTCTATAAAGCCGCCAGTCCCCTGCCCATGTTTAACTCATTAATCTATTCACACATTAATTCATTAACACATGAATTAATCCATTTGTGAGGCCAGAGCCCTCAAGATGCAATCACCCCTTGAAGCTCCACCCACCCCAAATACTGCCACATTGGGGATTAAGTTTCAACGTGAATTTTAGAGGGGACATTCAAAACATGGATGTCATAGACCAGTCCTTGTGTCCAAAGGACTAGGATCTTACAACCAGCTCTGGATTTCATTACTCCCTCCAACCCCAGAGCAAGACTGGAGGAGACCTGTTAAGAGAAGGCAGCTGAGCTGGGAGATACGAGGTTGTAATCAAGGTACCACTACCAAAAAAGTCCTTTGTAAATAGACTCCTGCCTACTTCTGAATTCGTTTCTGCTGCCACAACTTTGGTGCCATATGGAACTATAGGCATTCTGAAATAGTATATGCTGTTTTACAATCAGTGCTTTTGTAAAAAGTTTTTCTTCAACTTGGAAACTTGGAATTATCCACCTTTCTAAACTAGAAAATTTCTGTTCTTTCATGTCATTTCCTCTTAGAAGTTTTCCCTGAGTCTTTCTAATGGATACCTACTTATGCTGTATATTCTTCCACTGTAGATTTATTCTGCTTTCCTGCTATATTGTAAGCCCCTGACAGCAGAGGGGCTGAGAGGTGGTATCATTTTGTGTTTATATTCCCAACCCCATGAAGACCCTTAATATATAAAAAATATCCAAATATGTTGAATAAATGTTGATTAAATTACCAGTTTTCTAAAAAGAAAAAAAAGACATTTTCAATAAATTAACCTGGACAAAATGATTATTCACATATAAAGACATTGGATCCCTACCTCATACTATATCCAAACTTCAACTCCAGAATAATTGAAGACTTAAATGTCAAAGCAAAACTTTAAAATTTTTATAGGAAATAACAGATGATGATATCTTTCCAATTATGGAATAAGAAAGGATTTATAAATAGTTTTTTTTTTTAAAAAAGAAGATCCATAAAATAAAAAAAATCAATACATTTCACTATATTAAATTAAGAACTGTTCATCAAAAAATACCCCAGTGAAAGTGTCTTACGTTGGATTTCCTAGAAGCAGGAGCTGAGTAGAGATTTTTGTACAAGCGATTTATTGAAGACATGCTTTCAGGAGGAATCTGAAGGGAAACGAAGGAAGCAGGACAAGAGGGGAGGGGAAGGAGGGGAAAATGGAGCAAGGATGTGGTTTCAGCTGGAGTCTAGTGTCAGCCTAATCCCATGGAAAGCTGGGGGCATGAACTGTACCACAAAGTCTTTCTTTGAGGGAAGGGGGTCAGCCTATTGTGTCTGTGTGTTAGTCAGATAACCACTGCAGACTGATCCCAAGGTCTGGGGCATACACTTCTGGGCAAGGTAGACCCATTGAGCAGGCACAGTTCTTTTGAGAAGGATATAGTTGTGAACTGTTAGCAGTTAATAGTTCATTCACAAACAGCATCTACTAGGGAAGTCAAAAGACAAGATTCGAACCAGGAGAAGACACTGACAATGAATATAACTGATAAGGGATTTGCATAAAAATATATAAAGAAGTTCTACAAATAAATGAAAAGAAATACATAGAGCCAACATATGAACATATTCTCAACCTCATTAGCAATGAAGGAAATGCAAATCAACATCAAAATGAGATACCATTTTATATATTAACAAAGTATTAAAAGTCTGACAATAATAATTATTGCAGAGAATGTGAATCATCAAAATCTCTCATACATTTTTGGTAGATTTATAAATTGCTATAACTACTTTGTAAAAGCAACTTGTCATTTTCCTGTAAACATTCATATAACTTACAACCCAGCCATTCTACTCCTAGATATATATTAAAGCCCAGTAATTCTACTACGCAAAAATTTTGAACTATTCATGACAGCATTATTCATAATAGTAAAAACAAACAAAAAACTAAAAATGACTTAATTTTTTATGAATAAAACAATAGTTAAATAATTTGTTGTATGTTAATACAACACAATACTACCCAGCAGTGAAAATTAAGGAACTGCGACTGTACAAAATAGTATGGATATATACATATTAGTAACATAATGTTGAATTAAGAAAATCTGTGGAATTGGAATGTTCCTACACAAAGAAACAAGTGCTTAGGGTGACTGAAAGCCCATTTACCCTGATTTTATTGTTGCACATTGTATGGCTGTATCAGAATATCACATGTATTCTATAAATAGATACAACCCATAATAATTAAACATAAAAAATTAAGCAAACAAAAAAAACTATGGTTCTCATAATGAATACACTTTTATCTGATTGAGAGGTTCCTTAAGAAAATGAAAGGAAAATCTAGTTCCAGAAAACTATATGCAACATGAAATTTAAAATAAAGTTCAAGACAAGCAAAAATGAACAAAATTAATCTAATTGTAAAAAACAAAAAGAAATGATACACATAAAATTCAAAATATCTTAGGGTTGGGCACTAAATCAGCGGTTGGTGAAATGGGGAAGGAAGAGTACATAGATACAGATGGTTAAAGATGATATTTTAGGTATAGGGCTGAGTGATGGATTCATGTGTATTAGTCATATTATTAAAAATGGATACATATATACACACAAAAATCAGGGACATACATGAACTAGTGATGACTGGGATGAACCTAGGATGTATCCAATTCCATATACCTGAAGTCTACTCAAATACAAAGATATCTCCAAGGAATAAATTTATGAACACATGGCTCTAGAAACTTCACTTAATTGAATATAGTGCATTAGATTTGAAGTCAAAAGAGGGGAGTTGACATCCTATTTCCCATTATTTTTTATTTATGGCATATGGGCCAAAACTTTCTGAGTCTCAGTCTTCTCTCATTCCCTACTTGAAAATGGGATTAAAGGTAGTTGTCTTTACAAACTTGTGTGGCTATCTTGAGATTCAAAAGGAGACCATATATGTAAGTTCACAGTGTAAATTATAGATAGATATACACATATACACAGATATGAGGAAGGATGATGATGATAATGATTTATGATTGAAGAGATAATAATCATGTCATCAAAACAAAAATTATTTCCCAAATGTGTGTTGTGTGCCAGGCATGTCTAGCTGTGGAGATAGGCTGGCAACTGTAATGAAAACTGATAAATGCTCATATAGGGATATAATTAAAGTGTTGCTATCCACAGAAGAAGGAACAATACGGTAAATTGGAGAAGACTTCACAGGAGATAAAATTGAAATGGTTGTTGAGATATGAGCAGTTTGCCAAGAAAGAAGAAAAGAAGGCATCCCCACGTAGCTCAAATAGCACATGACCTGGATTGGTTTAGGAAATGATGCATTTTTGGAGTGGCAGAGGGCTGCAACCAAAGTGAAATTCAGCTGGCAACAGAGATCAGACCTCAAATTCCTGAGAGTAAAGAAATCTATTATGCCTGTCATGACTTTTTTTTTTTTAAAAAGAACCCATTACATCTAATTTATCCTGAACCAAATCTTTCCCCAAATATTCATATAGTCCCTTAGTAGAGAATAAGTAAGTTCCTGAGATGTATTATGCTTTCTGAATTTAAGGGGCTATGAAGTTCATTCATAATAACTTTTGTAAAAAGAAAAATATTTCATGAATACCATTTGTATTATCACTGTGAGATCATTTCCTTAGTACAAAGGAGAATAAACTTCAGGGCTCTATCAGCTCCACCCAATTCATTATAACTTGTCTTTGATCCATAAGAAACATCCTAAGGTTTCTTCTCACCCCAAATTCCCTACCAAATTTATTCTTTAATTTAGCCCCAAGTTTCATATTTATTAAACTGAAACCACAGTGCCCACATCATTTGGAGACCTTTCATTTGTGGCCTTAAAAATTCCTCCAACCAACAGTCACCAAGAGATGCTCGGAATACTCATTACTACTCTATGCATAGGGCCTTTAATGTCTCATTTAATTGTAGTTGTGACAATTTTTTTTTGTATAATAGAATCCTGTGTTTTGGATGCTTACTTTACTTTAAAGGGAGAGTGAAGTGTCCCACTTTCCCTTAATGTGTAAGACAAAAGGTGGGCATATCATTCAAAACAATGGTCATCAAATTTTTAATTCTTCTATTAAAAATTAGAATTAATATTTTTCTCTAGGGGCTCAAGATTGCTATTTCTTCTAGATTCAGAAAGATTTACCTTGGCAGAGAAAGTAAACAGCTTCTGGAAGAGCAGCATACATCACAGGGCTAGTTCAGTGTCTTTCAGCAAATCTAGGGCTTCATTTGGTGTCTTGAAAAACTGTTCTTCTATGGGGGGGCTATCCAATTTTCCCAGCACCATTTATTGAATAGGGCATCCTTTCCGCAGTATATGTTTTTGTCTGCTTTTTTGAAAATCACTTGTTAACTAGCTATGTAACTTTATTTCTCAGTTCTCCATTCTGTTCCATTGATCTATGTATCTACCTTTATACCAGTACCATGCTGTTTTGGTTCCTATAGTCTCATAGTATAATTTGAAGTCAGGTAATGTGATGCCTCCAGATTTGTTCTTTCTGGTTAGAATAGCTTTGGCTACATGGGCTATTTTTCAATTCCATATGAAATTTAGGATCATTTTTTTCTAGTTCTGTGAAAAATAATGGTATTTTGATAGGAACTACATTGAATCTGTAAATCACTTTGGCCAGAATGGGCATTTTAACAATATTGATTCTTCCAATCTATGAGCATGGGATGTTTTTCCATTTGTTTCTGTCATCTGTGATTTCTTTCATCAGTGTTTTGTAGTTCTCCTTGCAGAGATCATTCACCTCCTTGGTTAAGTATATTCCTACATATTTTATTTTGTTTGCAGCTATTGTAAATGGTATTGAGATCTTGCTTTGACTCTCAGCTTGACTATTATTTGTGTATAGGGATGCTACTGATATGTGTACCTTAATTTTTTAACTGAGACTGGTGAATTTATTTATCAGTTCTAGGATTTTCTAGGTATAAGATCATATCAACAGCAAACAGGGATAGTTTGACCTCCTCTTTTTTGATTTGGTTGCCCTTTATTTCTTTCTCTTGCCTGGTTGCTCTGGTTAGGACTTCCAGTACTATGTTGAATAGAAGTGGCAGCAGTGGGCATACTTATCTTGTTCCAGTTCTTAGGGAGAATGCTTTCAACTTTTCCCCATTCAGTATGATGTTGGATGTGGGTTTGTGATATATGGCTTTTGTTATTTTGAGGTATGCTCATTCTATGCATAGTTTGTTGAGGGTTTTCATCATGAATTATATTGAATTCTTTTTCAGCATCTATTGAGATGATCGTATGGTCTTTGTTTTTAATTCTATATATGTGGTTTATCACATTTATTGATTTGCATATGTTGAACCATCCTGGCATCCCTGGGGTGGAGTCCACTTGATTGTGGTGAATTATATTTTTGATGTGCTGTTGGATTTGGTTTGCTAGTATTTTGTGGAGGATATTTGCATGTATGTTCATAAGGGGTATTGGCCTAGTTTTCTTTTTTTGTTGTGTCATTTCCTGGCTTTGGTATCAGGGTGATACTGGCTTCATAGAATCAGTTAGGGAGGATTCCCTTCTTATCAGTGTTATGGAATAGTTTCAAGAGGGTAGGTGCCAATTCTTCTTTGTAGGTCTGGTAGAATTCAGTTATGAATCCATCTGGTCCTGGAATTTTTTTGTTGTTGGGAGATTTTTTATTACTGTTTCAATCTCACTACTTATTATTAGTCTGTAAAGAATTTCTATCTCTTCCTGGTTCAAGTGTGGGAGGTTGTGTGCTTCCAAAAATTTATCCATTTCCTCTAGATTTTCCAGTTTGTGTCCCCTCCTAGGTAATTCCCTGCCTCTTCTCTTTTACACTTCACATGCCTACAAGAATGCACTAGCTGAAATGAAGATATAAATAAGTCTTTCACCTGCTTAAAACCTTTCCATGGTTTAACATTACCTCTATGAAGAAGAAATCATACAGTTTAGCATGACATAGGCCATCATGGTTTGGGTAATTACCTCCTCAGGCCTATTTCCTGTTACTCCCTCTTCACATCTAAGATCCAGGCATACTGCATCACTGGGAATTGGCCATACTCTTTTTACCTCAGTGAGTTTGAATGTTCCTTTTGCCTGAAACACCCTTCTCTTTCCTTCCATTTATTACACTTCCCCTTTTTTTTAAGAGAGAGCTCAAGCTTCATCTCATGTTAGATGCTTTCTTTTATCCCTGGAGAGAATTTACAATTTCCTCTTTCTCCGTGTCCACACTGTTTTTAGCATTCAACCATAGTATCCATCAACCTAATGGCTTTTATTTATTTACATGTTTATGTCCCCCATTTAATTATGAGCATTTTCAGAACAGAGGCCATGTCTTATACAACCTGTTCCTAGCACCCCAATTAGTGTCTGATCTAGGAGACTAGAAAATATTACTTACACAGTTAAATGGATTTCTTGAAGAAGCAGAATGAGAGCCATAGAATAAACACATAATTTCATACCTCCTCCTCATTTCGGTCCAAGGGTTAAATTCTTCCCAGGAAGATTGTGCAAATGTATACATTTTTAATGGAAAACACTACCTTTTACCAGCAGAGGTACTGTCTGGCTTTGTGGCCACAACAAGGCAATGACACAAGAAGGCAACAGTCCAATGTCAATACTGTTTGAAAGGCTCACGCATTTACCTCTGAATTCATCACTTGCCTAAGGTCACATTGCTAGGAGGGGATGGAGTGAAGAGTCAAATCGAGTCCAGCCTGAGTTTTGCCAAACCCATTCAGCCCTTTTGCCCAATTTCTCTGCCAGCTTGAGTTAAATGCTGGGCCTTCATTTCTTTTCCTGCAATCATGGAGTCTCTGCTACTAATCTCTTTTGATCATGCATCTTGGTTGAAACAAGCAACAATTTACAGCCTAAATTCCTTAATAAAGAAATCTTTCTCTTAAAGAAGCAACAAAGTATGCAAAGAAATAGCTTTGCTAAAGCGTATATCAATTTGCATTGCTAAATAGCACATTTATTCATTTAGTCAAAAACATATGCATTCAGGTTATTTTACTTTTTTCTCTAAGAAGGAGGATGGCGGTGAGGTGGGGTGGGATGGAGAGTAGTTATGTTACATTTGCATAGCTAAGTATGTATATCCAGATGATTCTTCTCAAAACAAAGGAAGGATATGCCTTGAAATTTAATTAAAATATATACCACTTGCAAAATAGAAATGCTACAAGCTCTGTACTACTTTTTAAAACTTTCCTCTCATTGAGGTTTTAAACAAAAAAAAATCTTAAAGTCAAAGTAATCCAGAATAAATGAATGAAAAATAAAATAACACAATAACAAAAAGTCATAACAATAAAAATAAAGCCATAATAACAATAATAATAATATAAAATAGAGCTTCTTATTTGCCAAGTTTAGTTTGAGACACTTTCATATATGTTAATCTATTTAATCCTCTCAACCTTTGTGGTGGGTACAAGTATCTCCATTTTACAGAGAAGTTCACTGAGATGTAGAGATTGCCTGTAGTTAAATAGCAATAAGTGATAGAGTGGAGATTCAAATTCAGTTCTGATTTCATAGTCTATGCTCTTAACCACTACAATATATGCCTATATGAATGATAAATGTGGGTGCCATATTATAAAAAACATGCATATGTATATGCGTGAACTCAATTCTCAAATCATAATGAACATAAATTTGTATATACATAGATGCACATTTAAATGCATATACTATACATAGACACATATGCTCACATGTCTTATATGCATATACATAGAAAATGGAGACATACATATTTATATACACAAATATGAAAATATACAATATGTAATAAACATAAAATATAAATATAGCAACAGTTTTCCTAACTTTTCCTACAAAACTCCAGTTGGGACCCCCAAATTCAACAATATGAAAATGAGAAAAACCTTTCCCTTACAATTATATTTAGCAAATGTTTTCCAAGAAATATTGTTTAATCACTTCAGGGAAGCAGAACTTTCTAAGGCCGTAGCCAAGTAAAACTTTTGAAAATTGTTTTTGTGATGTTTAGCCAATGAGATCATATTTTCATTGCCCTGATGAAATACAGGTGCCAAATCTAAATACATTAGCCCCCATAGTGCAGTTTCCAGCCGAGTTCCTTTCTTATTGTGTCTGAAATCCTTCCACCTCTTTTTCTTCTACCTTTGTCCTTCACCCTGGAATTTACTGAATGCATGTGATTCCAATATTATTATTACAGAAGGACAAAATGGGCTCAGAGAGGTTGAGCAACATACTCAAAAAAACAAAGCCATTAAGTGTTGGAGCCAGAAACTCATGGTGTTCCCATGTTGTCATAGAAGAAAGAATAGAATTATAGAACACTGTTGTTGGAAGGAACCATATTTATTGAATTATAATTATCTGTTTACCACGTACTCCTGGAGGGAAATGAGTAATTTTTTATTCACATTTGAATCTCCAGCCATGTGCAAAGTACTGGCACAGAGTAAGCACTGGATAACTGTTTACTTTTAATTGATTAAAAAATATAATATCCAAGGGCTCACATGTGCTAGACATTTTGCTATCCTTGTCATATGCCTTCTCTCCTTTAATAGACTTGAGCACAAACTCCTCACACTGCATTTGAAGAAACTGAGGCCCAGGAAAGTAAAGCAATTTGTCCAAAAGTACTCAACGAGTTTGAAAGTGACAACGTAAAATTAATACTTTTCTTACACACCACAGGAAATAACTCTTCATTAATGATAACGTTTTTGTTTAGACGATTTGAACTAAATGGATTTGAACCAAACATAAAACTATAGATTCCTTACCCATATAAACTACCAGTGCCAGTTCACAGACCAGATGGAAAGAATGTTTACACCTAATAGTGCTAGGAGGTTAAGGCATCGTTTTTTTGTTTCCATAAGCAGGGCAGCAGCACCCTCTAGCCTGGAGCCCAAGCTGCCACGCCGTGGGCCAGAGCTGCCAACCATGAATCGGAAGGGTAACAGCTTCTGCTGGGGATTCAGACCCACATATCCCTGCATGGAAGCTAAAATCTTTTTTTGCTTCTTAATTCAATCACATACCCAACTGGCAATCTTGCATATCAAAATGGGAATCCTGGGAGGCTGTTGGAATATGCAGACCAACAGAAGCTAATTAGCATTAACTTGCAGCCATCCTGAACTGATTGGCAGCACAGCTGTGGGGACCCAACAAAACATGCTGAGTTGCATGTTTGTCAGGCCACCTGCCACTTGGCGGAATCCAAAATAGTGCAAACCATCAGGCCATAATAACTCGGTGACCTTAGTTTAGGAGGAGTAGGGAGCAGACATATTTGGATCACGCAGTAATTAGTACTGCCTTCACCTGACACGCATTCAACAATAGGCTCCACGGCAGTACCTTCCTCATCTGATACGTTGACATCTTAATTCAGATTGACAGCTTCTTCCTGAGGCTACCAATTCTCCACGAAGTTCGTAATCTTACTCATGATCACTGCAGCCTGCCCGAGCTGCAGGCATTGAGATTCTTAATGTATTTGAGATGCAGAATTTCATCTCTCCCTCGTTTTTTAAATCTAGGGTACATTTTAGTAATAAACACAGAAAACATTAGGAAGAGTACAGGGAGTGTGGGAGCCTGAGATTTTCTGAGATATTGTGGGCTTTGTTTTTGTTGGACTTTCAGGTGTTATAGAAAATCTGAATTCCTTCTGACTATCCATGGTGGACCTTTTGCAATCGCCTGTTAGGTAAGTTCATGGTGGCAAGGATCCTCTTAGTCACTTTTACTGTCTTCCTCACCACCACTGCTGTAACCCTTCCTACCTTTACCTATGGCTTGTGAAATGTCTTCAAAATATATTATGCTTGGGATGGGGCAGGGCTGGAAACTCCAACTCTGAGATGGCCTAATAGGTTTCATCTTATATCTTGGCTGTGGTCAATTGATAATGACAGCTGGAACACTGGATGGAGATGGCTTTGAAGCCTTATTCGCACTCATGAGGAAAGGGTGATGTGATGGGTGAGGATGGGCTCAATGGACCATGAACCAAGTAAATGTCATCTCTACTCTAAATTGCTCTTAAACCATTTTCTGTTTTCTTTTTCACTTTTTTATATTTTACTTTTCATTTTATTTTTAATTGAGAAATAATAATTGTATTTATTTATGGGCTACAATGTGATGTTTCAATACATGTATATGTTGTGGAATGATCAAGTCAGGCTAATTAACATATTCATCACCTCAAATATTTATCAATGTGGTGACATTTAAAATTCTCTCTTGTAGATATTTTGAAATACATAATACATTATTATTAGCTATAGTCACTGTGCTGTGAAATAGAACATCTGAATTTATTCTTCTTATCTAGCTGAAATGTTGTACCTGTTGACCAACATCTCCCCTTCCCCTTTGTGCCCCTACCTTCAACCCCTGGTAACCACCACCATTCTACTCTCTATTTCTATGCGTTTGACATGTGAGATACCACATATAAATGAGATCACACAGTATTTGTCTCTCTGTACCTGGCTGACTTCACTTACTTAACACAATGTCTTCTGGGTTCATCCATGTGTTGCAATGAAATAATTTCTTCCATTATTAAAGTCTGAATAGTATCCCATTATGTATACATGCCACATTTTATTTTATTTTTTTTCTTATTTCAGAAGATTATGGGGGTACAAACGCTTTGGTTATACATACTGCCTTTGCACCACCCAAGTCAGAGCTACAAGTGTGCCCAACCCCCAGATAGCACTCACAGCAGCCATCAGGGGTAAATTTACCCACTCCCTACTCCTCTCTCCCACCTGCCTGACACCCAGTGAATGTTACTTCCATATGTGCATATAAGTGTTGGTCTATTAGTGCCAATTTAATGGTGAGTACATGTAGTGCTTGTTTTTCCAGTCTTGTGTTACTTCACTTTGAAGAATAGGCTCCAGCTCCACCTGGAATATTAATACAAGAGGTATTTTTTATGGCTGAGTACTACTCCATGTTATACATATTGCACATTTTATTAATCCACTTATGTGTTGATGGGCACTTGGGTTGATCCCACCTCTTTGCAACCGTGAATGTGTTGGTATGAACATTTGAGTGCAGGTGTATTTATTATAGAATGTCTTTTTTTCCTTTGGGTAAATAGCCAGTAATTGAACTGCTGGATCAAATGGTAGTTCTACTTTTAGCTCTTTGCTGGATCTCTATATTACTTTCCATAGAAGCTGTACTAATTTGCAGTCCCATCAGCAGTGTATGAGTGTTTCTATCTCTCTGCATCTACATGAACACTTTTTGTTTTGGGACTTTTTGAAAAAAGCCATTCTCACTGGAGTTACCACATTTTCTTTATCCATTCACTTGTTGATGGACACATTCACCTGTTGATGGTTATTTCTATGTCTGGGATATTGTGAATAATGCTGCAATGAACATGGGAGTGCAAACATCTGTTCTGCATACTTATTTGATACCTTTGGGTATATACCCAATAGTCGGATGGTTAGATCATATGATAATTTTATTTTTAATTTTTTGAGGAACTTTCATACTGTTTTCCAAAATGGCTAAATACTTTACAATACCACCATCATTGTATAAGGGTTTCCTTTTCTCCACATCTTCACCAAGATTTATTTTTCATCTTTTTGATGACAGCCAGTCTAACAAGTATGAGGTGATATCTCATTGTAGTTTTAATTTGCATTATTCTGATAATTAGAGATGTTGAACATTTTTTCAGCTATCTGTTAGCCATTTGTATGTCTTCTTTTGAGAAAAGAAGGACTTGTCTATTCAAGTCCTTTGCCCCTTTTTTTTTTAATAGGGTTATTTTTTTCTTGTTGTTGAGTAGTTTGAATTGCTTGTATATTTCACATATAAGCCCCTTATCCAATGTACAATTTGCAAATATTCTCTCTCAATCTTTGGGTTGTCTCTTCACTCTATTAATTGTTTGCTGTGCGGATGCATTTTATTTTGATGGAATCCCATTTGTCTATTTTTGCTTTTGTTGCCTGTGCTTTTGGGGTCATTCATATCCAAGAAGTCAGTGCCTAGACCAATGTTGTGGAGCTTTTCTCTGTTTTCTTCTAGCAGGTTTATAGTTTCAGGCCTTATGTTCAAATCTTTAATCCATTTGGGGTTGATTATTCTATAAGGGATGAGACAAGCATCTATTTTCATTCTCTGTGTGTGGATATTCAGTTTTTCCACCATCATTTATAGAAGAAACCATACTTTCCCCCATCCATGTTCTTGACATCTTTGTTTAAAGTCAATTGACCATAGATGTGTGGCTTTATTTCTGAGCTTTCTAACCTATTCCATTGGTCAATGTGTCTGTTTTTATGGCAGTACCATGTTGTATTGATTACTATAGCTTTGTAATATATTTTGAAATATGATAGCATGTTACCTCTGACTTTGTTCTTTTTGGTCAAGATTGCTTTGGCTATTTGGGATCTTTTTAGGATTTTTAAAAATTTTTGTGAAGAATGACACTGGAATTTTGATAGAGATTACATTGAATCTGTAGATCATTTTGGGTAGTATGGACCTTTTAACGATATTAATTCTTGAAATCCATGATCATGAAATATCCTTCCATTTACTTGTGTCATCTTTAATTTCTTTCATCAATGTTTTATAGTTTTCAGTATACAGAGTTTTCACTGCCTTGGTTAAATTTACTCATAAGTATTTTTTTTTGATGCTATTGTAAGTGGGATTTTCTTAATTTGTTTTTCAGATAGTTGTTATTGTGTAGTAATGCTACTGATTTTTGTAAGTTGGTTTTGTATCCTGCAACTTTACTCAATTTTTTTTTATCAGTTCTAACAGTTTTTTGGTGGGTTCTTCAGGATTCTCTATATACAAGATCATGTTGTCAGCAAACATACAATTTCATTTCATCTTTTCGTGTTTGGGTGCCTTTAATTTCTTTCTTTTGCTTAATTGCTCTGACTGGGACTTTCAGTAATATGGTAAACATGAGTGGTGAGAGTGGGTATTCTTGCTTTGTTCCTGATCTTAGGGGGAAAATTTTCAACTTTTCACCATTAAGTATGATGTTAGCTATGGGTGTATCATTTATGGACTTTATTATGTTGAGGAACATTCTTTCTACACTTGATTTGTTGACAGATTTTTCTTTTGTTTTCTTTTCTTTTTTTTTTTTGCCGTGAAAGGATGTTGAATTTTGTCAAATTTTGTCAAATGCTTTCCTTTACATCTATTGAGATGATCAGATGTGTTTTGTCCTTCTTCTTCATTTATTGATTTGCATATGTTGAACAAACCCTGTGTCACAGGGATAAATCCCACTTGATCATAGTGAGTTATCTTTTTAATGTACTTTTAAATATTTTGTTGAGGATTTTTGCATCTATGTTTATCAGTGATATTGGCCTGTAGTTTGCTTTTCTTATAGTATGTCTGTCTGGCTTTGATATCAGTTTAATGCTGGCCTTGTAAAATGAGTTTGGAAATGTTCCTTCCTCTTCAGTCTCTTGGAAGAGTTTGAGAAGGATTGGTAGTAGTTCTTTAAATGTTTGGTAGAATTCAGCCATGAAGCCATCTGGTCCTGGGCTTTTCATTGATGGGAAAATTTTAATTATAGACACAATCTTCTTACTTGTTATTTGTCTGTTCAGATTTCCAGTTTCTTCATAATTCAGTCTCGATAGGTTATGTTTTTAGGAATTTATCTATTTTTAGGTTGTTTAATTTATTGCCATATAATTGTTCATGGTAGTCTCTTATCCTTTGTATTTCTGTGTTATAAGTTGTAATGTCTTCTCTTTCATTTCTGACTTTATTACATTCTTCACTCTTTTATTCTTAGTCTAGCTAAGGTTTTGTCAGTTTTGTTTAGCTTCTAAAAAAATCAACTGTTAGTTTGTTGATCTTTTCTATTGATTTTTTCGTCTTTCACTTATTTCTGCCTGCTGCAATTTTTGTTATTTCCTTCCTTGTACTAACTTTGGGTTTAGCCTGTCCTTTTTTTAGTTCCTTGAGGTATAGCACTAAGTTGTTTATTTGAGATCTTTTTTATGTAGATATTTACTGTCATAAACCTACCTTTTCAAACTGCTTTTACTGCATCCCATAAGTTTTGATATATTAGATTTTCATTTTCATTTGTCTCAAGATATTTTTAAATTTCTCCTGTAATTTCTTCTTTGACCCAATAGTTGTTCAGGATCATTTTGTTTGATTTCCATGTTTATTTTCTATGATTTCTCTTGTTATTTATTTCTGCCTTCATGCCATTATGTTTGGAAAAAGGCACTTAATAAGATTTTCGTATTCTTAAATTTGTCAAGGCTTGTTTTGTTGCCTAACATTATCTATCCCAGAGAATGTTTTGTGTACACTTGAGGAGACTACGTATTATGTTGCTGTTGAGTAGAATGTTCTGTATATGTCTGTTAGGTCCATTTGGTCTAAAGTGTAGTTTAATCCAGTATTTCCTTATCGATTTTTCTGTCCAATGTTGAAAGTGGTATATAGAAATCCCCTACTATTATTGTGTTGCATTCTATGTTTCCCTTCAGGTCTCTTAAAGTTTGCTTTATACATGTAGGTGCTCTGATGTTGGGTGCTTATACATATTAATATTTGTAATTGTTATGTCACCTTGATGAATTGACCACTTAATCACTATATAATGACCTTTTTTGTTTCTTTACCTAAAGTCTGGTTTGTCTGAAACAATTATAGATACCTGTGCTCTCTATTTGTTTTAATTTGCATAAAATATCTTTTCTATCCCTTCACTTTCAGTCTCAGTGTCATTTAAGGTGAAACAATTCTCTTGAAAGCAGCATATATAGTTTCTTCCTCCATTGCTTCATTCCTTTATAGTTTGATGGATTTCTGTGGTGGTATGCTTTTTTTTTTCCTTCTATCTTCTGTGT
Organism: Lemur catta; assembly: GCF_020740605.2. NCBI lineage: Eukaryota > Metazoa > Chordata > Mammalia > Primates > Lemuridae > Lemur > Lemur catta. Next base: position 80,599,978 of record NC_059130.1, read on the forward strand.
ATTTATTATAGGCTTTTGTTTTGTGGTTACTCTGACACTTAACTAAAACATCTTATAACTGCCTATTTTAAGCAATAACAACTTAGCTTTGATTGCATACAGAAACTCTGTGTTTTTACTCCTCTTCCCATGTTTTGTGTTTTTGATGTCACAATTTACATTTTTAATAATTTGTATCCTTAACAAGTTATTGTTGGTTTAGTTGTTTTTGATAAGTTTGCTTTTTAACCTTTATACTAGAGATATACTTAATTTATCCACTTCTATTACAGTATTAGACTGTTTTGAATGTGACAGTGTATTTTATTTTATCAGTGATTTTATACTTGTGTATATTTTCATGCTACAAATTAGCATCCTCTTTCTTCAGCTTGAAGAACTCCCTATAGAATTTATTGTAAGATAAGTGTAGTGATGATAAATTCTCAGTTTTGTGTGTTTGCAAAAGTCTTTATCATCCCTTCATTCCTTCATTTTTTAAAAGACAAGGCAACTGGATATGGTATTCTTGGCTGACAATTTTTTTTCTTTCCATTTTTGCCTAAAAAGTTTTTGCTTAAAAGTGTGTTGATAATATTATGGGAGTTCTTTTCTATGTCACAATTTTCTTTTCCCTTTCCCTTTCAAAACTTTGTCTTTAATTTTGGCAATTTGATTATGATGTATTTCAGTGTATGTCTCTTTGGATTTATCTTATGTAGTGCCCTTTAGGCTTACTGGATCTGGATTTCTATTTCTTTCCTCAGGAATATGAAGTTTTCTGCCATTATTTCTTTGAATATATTTTCTGTCCTTTTCTCTATCTCTTTTCTTTCTAGTACTCTGATAATTAGAATGTTATTATGCTTGGGAGTGTCCCATAAATCTCTTAATCTAACCCCACTCTTTTTCATTCCTTTTCTTTTTGTTCCTTAGATAGTATGATTTCCAATGCCTGGTCTTCAAATTCTCCTGCGTTGTCTAGTGTATTGTTGAACCTCTCTATTGAATTTTTCAGTTCAGTTCTAATATTCTTCAGCTCTGTAATTTCTGTTTAGTACTTTTTTATACTTTCTATCTCTCTGTTGAGATTCTCAGTTTGTTCTTGAATTTATCTCCTGGTATATATATCCCCCTGTTTATTCATTTTCCTTGACTCTCTCTATTGGTTTGTGTGTATTATATAAGACAACTACCACTCCCAGTCTTGTCAGGCTGTCCTTGTGTAGGAGAAGGATCTCACCAATCTGTCTGGCCAGAGATTTTAAAGGTCACTCTCAAATCTTTACATTTTTTCAGATTGCATTCTGTTTTTTTGTACTCTCCTGGAGCTTAGAATCTGCCATGTCCTGTCATTATCTCAAGACTGGTAAGGTAGATATCAGACTCTCTAGATGTAGCTAGAAAGGTTGAGATGTTGAATGTATTCCCATTTCTTCTATCTTCCTGGTGAAGCTGAACATAGGTATTTACCTTTTATTTTCTCTGTACTAAGCTGGGAAAAGGATCTTGGGCAAATGCCTGTCTTCAAGGTCAGGGTGCACTCTCTGATCCTGGGGAGGTAGCTGCTAGAAGTAGACCCATTGTATGTCCACATCTTTGTTTTCTGTGGTCTAGGACCACTCAGGAATGCAAAGTTCTGTCAACTCCAGAGATAGTTTTTTAAGGAGACAATTTCTTGGGTAGGAGCTATAGAAATTGTGACAATGTGTGGCCAAATTCCTTCCAGGAAGAATGGGTAGACCTGGATTTATCACTGGGTGAGGGTTGGAGGAAAGCTCGTGAAGTGCCAACCTCTGACTCTGGCTGCTGGAGTGCTATTGTTTGTTTGTCTTGTTAGCTCTTGATAAAATTTGTTAAAAGCAGGGCTCTCAAGTAGCAACTGAGAGTGTGTGGCATAATCCCCTTCCAAAGAGAAAATGGGGCATTTTTATGCCCCTTTTCTGCACTGCTCCAAAGGGGGATGGCCTCTGGAAGTGTTTACATGCCTGTCTAATACCACCTTTCGATTTTCTGATCTAGGGAGATTCACATATGCCTAGTTCCTTTTGCTTCTAGAGCTAGGAGGTTTAGGATGCAGTCTTTCATGACTATGAAAGCTATAAAAGGTGGGACACTTGAGGCATGGTACAAACCCCTTCCAGGGAGAAACAGAAAGCTTCATTTTTAAAACCCCTTCTCTGCAGTACTCTTGGGGGATGAAGCCCCTGGAAGAGCTTATGCATCCATATAAAACTGACTTTTTTCGTGGTCTAGATAGATTCATATTATCCCCCTCTGCTCCCAGAAGATAGGAGGTTTAGGATGTAGTGCCTTGGTAGAAGCTATAGAAGCTCTATGTGTGGACCAACTCCCTCCTGGAGGGATTAATAGACCTGGAATTATCTCTGGGGTGAGCCAGGGAAGAAGACTCCAGAAGTGCCAATCTGCTCCTCAGGATGCCAGCAGGTTAATACTCATTTGCCCTTTTAATTCCTTAATGCCAGTTAGTTAGAAGCCAGGTCACCAAGTAGCCACTGAAAGAGTGTGTCCCTTCCAAGGAGAGACAGTGGGCTGCATGTTTTAATTCCCCTCTCTGCACTGCTCCCAGGAAATAAAGCCTCTGGAAGTACTTGCACACCTCTATAAAGCTATTATTTTTTTCCCCTGTGGCCTAGAGAGACTCATTTGTGTCTAATCCCCTGTGCTCCCAGAGTTGGTGACCTAAGAGCCAAACCACGGGGAACCCTTAACATTAGGGCAGTCTATGTGAGGTCCAAACCCTCCTCTCCATGGGGAGAAGCTGGGTATTGAGGATTCCTTTCCTGATTTTATGGCAGAGTACTCTGGGGGAAGTACAGGCCTGAAAGTGCTTCAGCTTTTCCCATTTGATGTGAATGTTTTCTCAGTTGCCCCATGAGTAAGGTTCTCTCAACTGCTCTCTGACTTTCCTTTAGAGGGGATTGATCCATGAAAAGTTCTTATTTGATGTGTCCATGGATGGAAGGAGAATGAGGAGTTTCCTATTCTACCATGTTGCTGATGTAGACTATTTTTAAAAAAGCAGTTTTGGATTAGAGAGTGGCAAGCAGAGAGTATAAGGGCACTGTATACCAGAAAGGGAAAAAAGGGTCATGCAGGTAAGTAGAGTAATTGGAGTTGAGATGTCCCTTATTGGCATTATAAAGAAGGAAGCAAAAAATAAGCAACTAACATTTATAAATCATTTACAATGTTTTAGTACAACTCTATCACATATAATCAGTCATTAATTTGATAGACAAAAAATTCTGAAGACTGAGAGTGTTGGACAGGGTGACAGAGATAGCAAATAATGGTTATAAGACTAGAGTCTAGTCTTCACTTATTTTTATTTTTATGGTCTTCTTGCTAAACAATCCTTCCTTTCTCTTAGCCTAGAATTCAAGATATGTCAGTTAAAGAAAGGAGGTGTAGCATGAAGGAGTACAATATGATACTGAAGGTTCTAATTCCCTCTTTGTTATCAGAGAACCTGGACAAGTCACTTATCCTAATAGTCTTAAAAGCTCTATTTTATTGGGCCAGAACATGTAGTAATCACTGAACATAATTGCTTGTTTAATTCTTACAATGGTCTATGAAGGAGATGCAATTAACTCTGTTTTACAGATTAGGTTCTGAGAGGTTAAAAAAAATTGTCCAAGAAACATCTGGTGAGTATCTAAGATATAAGTCCAGGTCTCTCAGGCTCTAAATCTCCAGCTCTTAACCAATATGTCATGAAAGAGGAATTATAAAATATGAGTTTACATAACAAATGAATACTTTGGTGAAATCACTGTTATGAGAGATGAGTTAAATAATCAGAGGTAGGGATTTGGGGGACTGATAAGGATATTGTATCAATAAATAAGAATGGATGTCAGTAGGAAGGGAGATAAATACTGTAATGTATCTAAAGTGTCTCTACATAGTGTATAATAAATAATAACTCTGGGTTCTCTCTTCATCTTCATCTCTGTCTTCATCTTTATCATCATCTTCACACCCAGGAGATTTTAACTAATATGGCAGGGGAGTGCCAGCTCTCAAATCCAATCTTGGTCCTTTGATGAAGTCTTCTCTGTAGGGCTGTGCGTGAATTGTCTGGATGAGCTAGGCACTGCCACCACATGAGTGTGCATGAAGAAACAGCAGGAGGAAGAATTACAGGTTAAAATAACCAGGATCTTCAAGTCTAACATGAAGCCACTGTTGAGTTCACTGAAAGAAGACTGACAAGTGGCTGTAAGCAGAGTAAGAAAGCAAGCAACTATGAAAGCTGGGAGACCACCTGCTCTATATAGGGAAAACACCATTCAGGATGAATTCTGGGAATTCTCAGGTCTTATTAGGTACCAATATGATTTTCTGGGCCATATTTTGTGGTTTTGAAATGTTTTCCCAGTAGAAGAAAAATAAAAGAGAAGAAAAATTAGAGAAAGGAAAAAAAAAACCTGACAATGAAGAGGTCATGGAGTAAAAGACAGGAACCTAGTCAAGGGGCCTTCTATTTGACACCAAGTACTCTAGTGCTCTGCCCATTCTCTCCGTGGTTAAATGGGACTTCCCTGATGCTATCCTGTAGCAGCTACTTTTCACTCTGGAGCTTGGTAGCAAAGGAATAATTACTCAAAACACAAGTGTTTAGAGAGAAGGGGAGAGGCCAAAGTCTGAAGGAGAAAATGGCCTCCTCAGCCACATGCCTCCCCATATTTATTTCCATGGACATGTGCAAAAGTTCAGGGCCATTTGCTAATTTTTTTATCAACTTCCGTACAGGTCAGCTGAAAACAGCTGACCTTTGCACACAGCAAACAGGCAGCTTCGGGCAGGCATTTTCACCTGATCCTTGATTCACCCTGCTCACGTTCTTTCCATTCATCCATCCTTTCTTCTAGGCCCAGCCCCACTGGGCCTGTGCACTGAATCATGTCTCCCCAAAATTCAACTTGACATTTTTTCTTGACATTTTCTATAAATGTAATCAAGAAATATGTGGTCTTTTTGTCTAGCTTCTTTCACTCAGTGTAATGGTTTTGTGGTTTATTCATGTTGTAGAACATGTCATCAGTAATTTGCTCCTTTTTATTGCCAACTAGTATTCCATTGAATGGATATGCCACACTTTGTTTATTCGTTGCCCAGTTGATGGGCATTTGGGTTATTTTCACTTTTTGACTATTATGAGTACTGCTGCTATGAACATTTACGTACGAATCTTTGGGTGGGCATATGTTTTCATTTCTCTTGCATAGATGCCAAAGAGTAGAATTGCTTGGTCCTATGGTAAGTCTATGTTCAATGTTTAAAAAAACTGCCAAACTGTTTTCCAAAGTGACTACTCTAGTTTGCACTTCAATTTCCAGCTTCTCTACTTTTACATCAGCCCTTGTTTTTGTCTATTTCGGACTACAGCCATTCTAGTGGGTGTGAAGTGATATCTCATTATGGTTTTAAATTGTATTTCCCTAATGTCCAACAATGCTGAGCATCTTTTCATGGGGGTAATGGCCACTTATGTGGCTTCTTTGGTGAAATGTCTATTCAATTTTTTTTAACATTTTAAAATTGGTTTATTTATTTTTTTATTATTGAGTTGTAAGACTTCTTTTATTCTAGATAGAAGTCCCTTACTGGATATATAATTTACAAATATTTTCTCGTGATGTGCCTTTTTTCACTTTCTTGGTGGTGTCTTTTGAAGTGCAAAAGTTTCTAATTTTGACGAAATGTGATTTATTATCTTTATCTTGTATTCATTAAATTTTTTATGCTATATCTAAGAAATATTTGCACACATGGTCACAAAAATTTACCCCTATGTTTTATTTTAAGAGTTTTATAGTTTTATCTCTTCTATGTAGGTCTAGGACCCATTTTGAATTAATTTTTTTGTTTATGGTCTGATGTAAGGGAACAAATTCATCCCTTAGCATGTGGACATACAATTATCCCAGAACCATTTGTTCAAAGTATATCCTTTCCACATTGAATTGTCTTGATAACTTTGTCAAAAATCAATTGACCATAAACATGAAGGTTTGCTTTGGGACACTCGATTCTATTCCTTTGACCTGAATGATATCCTTATGCAGCTACCACACTGTCTTGATTGTGGTAGCTTTGTAGTGAGCTTTGGAATCAGATCAAGAAGTATAAAACCTTGAACTTAGTTCTGTTTCAAGATTGTTTTGGTTGTTCTGAATCCTTCACATTTCCATATGAATTTTAGGATTAGCTTTTCAATTTCTGTAAAAATACCAGCTGGAATTTGACAGGGAGTTTTCTGAATCTTTGAATCATGGAATTTTAAATGCTTGAAACTTGAAATGAAATGCTTTTCGGAGAGAGAGTTGTTTTCCAATTTTCCCACTTTTTATTGCTTTATTACAGATTTTTTTCACACACTTATATGACCCACCTGGTCCCTGAAGCATCTGAATTTTCTACTGTAGGTCTTCACTTCTGGCTAGCATAATGTGAAATGTGATAAAAATGATAGAGACTGGCACACTCTAAGCTTATTATTGATAGTTACCATCACTAAGCACGTGTTCCTAAGGATAGAAAATAGACTAATATTTCTAAATATTTTTAGTAAGGGTACTAACAAAAATTGGCAGTGATTCCTCAAACATTTGAAAGTGTTTTAGCTCATTTACTGAACATCAATTATATGCTTGATGATATTTGAGACTTCTTGCACATGTACTCCTATCCATACAATAATGTCTGCAAAGTAGACATTATTCCTACTTTACTACCAAGCTCTTTCTTTTTCAGAGTAATCATTAAACAGAACATTTATTTTCCTCCCAATGGTGATGCATTTTTGACTTTACCTGGATACAATGTTTCTAACCCTTGAAGTCCCATGGCTTTTTCTCTGGACCTCTCTTAGAATCTGTAGAAATATTTCACCTCATACTTTATTAATTTATGTACACATGTTATAAATGTGTATAAAATAAGTTTATGTAAACGTCTTACTCAACTGGAGATTTCTTTTTTTTTTTTTTTTTTTGAGACAGAGTCTCACTGTGTTGCCCGGGCTAGAGTGAGTGCCGTGGCGTCAGCCTAGCTCACAGCAACCTCAAACTCCTGGGCTTAAGCGATCCTACTGCCTCAGCCTCCCGAGTAGCTGGGACTACAGGCATGCGCCACCATGCCCGGCTAATTTTTTCTATATATATATATTTTAGTTGGCCAGATAATTTGTTTCTATTTTTAGTAGAGACGGGGTCTCGCTCTTGCTCAGGCTGGTCTCGAACTCCTGACCTCGAGCAATCCACCCGCCTCGGCCTCCCAGAGTGCTAGGATTACAGGCGTGAGCCACCGCGCCCGGCCTTCACCTGGAGATTTCTGAGGGTCAGACACTACCAGAATCATCAGTATCCCACACTGCAAAGATTCAGCATTGCGGTTTAATCATATTTACCACGAGAGTGAATATCCCAAGTGACAATTAAGTGAGGTTTTAATGTGAAGTGTTGTTTCTGAAAAGGAAGTACTTTGGGTCTCATTTTATATTTATTTTCAATAAAAATTCTAGAAAATTTAGAATAAAACATTTCAGCATTTGGACTGCTAGAAAATTTCCTTTGATAGGCTCACACAAAGTCACATTCAAATAAGTTCAAATACATAGAGTTTCAAAATCATCTAGAGACTGTAATGATGTTGGTAAATGTCCTCCTTCATTAGCGTATTTAAGTTTCTTTTTCCAGAATTGTTTCAGAGCTTCCTAAACCCTCTCCCAACCCACAGCCCTGTGCATGGCCCTCCTATCCTTGGTACCTTTCTCTCATGAGATCATGAGAATATTCCATGTCTCCTTATCAATCACCTTGTCATCAGATAGCTATGACCCAGCTTTGATCCCATTTTGATCCCATTGTCAGCACCCCGGTGCAGGACATGTTCTGTGGGCTGCCAAAGCTCTTCCTTCTGTGTTTTGTGCTTGAATGGGGAGGGCGGAACATTTTATTTCTGATACTTCTGAGTTTTTATTTTGATTCTGAAGAGCAGTTTGGGAGTGAAACAATGACTATGACATTTTGTTTTATTGACTTCTTTGTTCTATTGGTAAATCAAGAGCACATTTTATGGGATTTTAAAGCTAAATGAACATCAAAATTGAGCACCAAATTGCTATAGTCTCAATGATCAATTTCTTTCTTTCTTTCTTTTTTTTCTGCTCTGGAATCATTTTGAGATTGTAGCAAGAGGCATTTTAGGATTCCACAGACCCCAAAAATGTGTGAGCTAAGCCACGGAGCACATCTTATTTCAACATTGAATCCTGAGCACCTAGCATAGTACCTGGCATATGTTTGTGTTTAAATAGAAAACAATTTTTCTTTCCACTTCTAGCCTTCTGTTTGTTCTTACCTTTTTTTTTAATTGGATCTCCAAACATCTCTGAGATTATCAAGTTTCACATGAAAAACACAACTACTGCTAAATATTGCTAGAAATGAGAGGGCTGCCTTCTGGGTGATCGGATTGTTCCTAGGATACCGAGAATGATTTAAGGCTCCTTTCTGGTTGCGATATTGCCCCCACAGCGTTGGCAACTAACTCTTAACAAAGACCTTTTGTTAACTCCTTACTTTGCAGATGTCTTTAAGGTTGGATGCCAGACAACTGCGTTGACTAGACATTTAGAATGTATTCAAATATAAATATTACAAGATGTTCTTTTATTCATTTAATCACTCAAGAAATAAGTACGGAGCACCTACCATGTGCAGGTCCCTGTGTTAGGAACTGGGAATAAAAAGATGAAGACACAGTCTCTGTCCTCAAGAAGCTTACAATACAATTGGACAGAGGAAACATAACAGGCTCCAACATGCTGCACTGAATACTATATTAGAGAAATGAATAATGTGCTTTGGGAATCTGAGAAGGGACTGAATAGTGTTGCCTGGGGGTTGGAGAAGCATGTTTATTTTGTTGGTGTGCATACTCTTTCATCACTGGAAGCCCTGAGGACAATTTTTACACATACTCATTTGGCAAGATAATATTTGTAAAATATTTTACTGTCCTCAGATCATAAGGGAAACAATTCATATGGCATAGCAGGACATGAAGCACCAGTCTAACACTGGATTAATACTTTCAAAGTATTTATAGTCATCACTGTGAAAGGACCTGCAAAGAGTCTAATTACTTTGTGACAATGGATGCAAATTGAAGCTTGCTGGACAATTGTTTCATCCAACCCAGAATATAATCCCTTTAATTTGCTAGTGTTAAAAAAAATCCTTTCTTTCCTTCCTTTCCTATTTTTCTCTTCCCCCTGCCCCACGTCCTCTCTCCCTCACTTTCAAGCATTTTTTGAGCACTTGCCATATGTTAGACCCCGTACTAGGTGCTGAGAATACAAAGATGGCTAAAACGGTCTAGTCAGGGAGACGGAGAAATAAACAAATCATCCCTATTCACTAGGACACATGCTCTAATAGAAGGTGCACCGTGTGCTGGGGATGCTTTGGGAAACATTATTTCTGCCTCGTTGGAATCCAGCAAGGCTTCAGAGAGGAGGTGATACTTGAACAGGGCCTTGACAGACACACATTATCTGTTTCATGAGTAAGATTTCACTCATTAGTTTCTGGACAGCTGTAGCAATGTATGTAATTATGAGCAGAATTGGTATAGGAATAATATTATTACAAATTGAAATTCTATTCCTGAAATCCTGTACCATAAAATATGCAATTGGTCATGGAAATAAGTGAAAAACAAGCAAATTTACAAACCTTGGAACTAACCAATCAGCACTCATGTGCACAGGTAGAAGTAAAACTCAAGGGAAATCATGCAGGTAGGAGGGCAGAGGAGGGGATGGGCAAAATCATACCTAATAGGTACAATGTACACTATCTGGGTGATGGGCACACTTAGAACTTTCACTTAAGCAGTACAAAAGCAATCCATGTAACCAAAGCATTTGTACCTCATAATATTCTGAAATTAAAAAAAAAAGTTTTTGAAATACAATTCTAACAGAAGGGGAGTTTCCACAGCAATCAAATAAGGACATATAATCTTGTTCAGGTCTAACTCCAAGGGGTGCTATTCAGAAAGAAAGATTGTGATACTAACTGTGCTGGTGTGAGTTAGATGAGCAGTGTGAGCCGTGCTATTTTCTAAGATGTTCTCTTATTTGTATCCTCTTTCTTTTTTGCACATGTATATATGTGTATATATGTACACACACATCTACATATTTATTTATACATATATACATATGCTTATGTAAACACAGAAAAGTCTACATATCTTAATTGTACAACTCACTTGTTATCACAAAGTGCAAACAGCCATGTAATAAACATGCAGACAAAAAGCAGAACGTTACCAAAACATCACAATCAAGTTTCCCTTGTGCCCTCTTTCAGCTACTACTCCCACAAAGGTATCAACTGTTCTCATGTTGAAAAACATTGGTTCATTTTGCCTGTGTTTGTGTGTGTGTTTTAATTAGCTCTACATCTTTGATGAATTCTTTAATGCATGCTCTAAGGTTTAAAATTTGCATCTTTAATTTTACCATAGTCTACATTTAAATAATATTGTACCATTCCATTATGATGTTAAAACCTTAACCTTAACGACTTCTTTTCCTTCTGTCCTTTGTGCTATTGTTGTTGCAACTTTTATGTATACATATGTTTTAGCTCCCCAAATACATTTTTATTATTTTTGCTTTAAATAGTTATTTTTTAAGTCTTTAGAATGTACCTTAACTTTATCCTTTCTAGCTATCTTCATTCCTTTGTACAGATTCATATTTTCATTTTGTATCATTTTCCTTCAGCTTGAAGAATTAAAAAAATTTTTTTTGTGATATAGGTGTACTGGTGATTAATCCTTTCAGCTTTTGATTGTCCTCAATTGTACTTATTTTTGCCTTCATTTTTGGAAGATAATTTTTCTGGGTGTGGAATTCTAAGTTAATTGTTTTTATTTTTAATTTATTATAGCACTTTAAAATAGTATTCCATTGACTGTGGTTGCCATTATTTCTGATGTGAATTGAATATTGTTTCTTATCTTAATTTCTCTGTAGGTAATGTGCTTTTTTTCTCAAGTTTAAGATTTTCTTCTTATTATTGGTATTGAGCAATATTATTATGTGCCTTGCTGTGGTCTTCCTTGTATTTATCTTTTTTGGTGTTTGTTGAACCTCTTGAATCTGTGGGTTTATATATACATATGTGGGTTTTATTTTTTTTTTTTGACCTCCACATGTTTATTCAGACTGATACCTGGGACCTGAATTGTACAGTCCCCTTTCATGAATATTAAGTGATAAGTAAGAGAGCATTTTAAGGATCCATATTTATGTTATATACATTCTGTCTTCACTCTGTAGCAAAAGTAATTCTTGGCTTCTGAGAAGCTGTTTATGACTTTCTTTTTTTTTTTTTTATTTCAGCTCATCATGGGAGTACATAAGTTCAGGTTATATACATTGTCCATGTCCCGCCCATCCCCCTGAGTCAGAGCCTCAAGCGTGTCCATTCTCCAGACAGTGCGCCTGGCACTCACCATGTAGTCATACCTCCATCTCCTCCCCCCCGCTCCTCCCCGAGTCAGCACCTTCAAGCATGACCTTTCCCCAGAGGGTGTGCAACACACTCATCTTGTAGGCATACACCTATCCCCTCCTCCCAACCCCCATCTCAGTCTGATATCCAATTGGTATCCTTCCCCAATGTGCTTTTAGGTGATGATCAGGGAAACCAGTTTTCTGGAAAGTACATGTGATGCTTGGTTTTCCATTCTTTGGATACTTCACTTACTATAATGGGTTCCAATTCTCTCCAGGAGAACCAAAGAGATGTCGTATCATCGTTATTTCTTATAGCTGAGTAGTACTCCATGGTATATATATACCACAGTTCATATGTGGGTTTTATAATGCATATATATGTTTAGAAATACTTTGGCCATTATCTCCCAAACATTTTTTTTCTGACTTGCCTATGCTAAATATCAATTATTTGTATGTTAGACCAGTGACATTCTCCCACAGGTTGCAGTAGCTTTGTTTATTTCTTTTAGTTTTGTGTGTTTGTGAGTATGCGCTTTATTCTGGATGGTTTCCATTGCTCTGACTTCAAATTTACTGATCAGTTCTTCCCCATATCTGATTTGCTGTCAAGATCATCAGTGATTTTTCATTTTAGGTATTGTCATTTTCACCTCAGAATTTTTCCTTGTTTTTTTTTTTTCCCAGTTTTTACTTCTCTCCACATTATGTTAGTGCTTTCCTTAAAACTTTGAACATATTTATAAAAGCTGTTATAAAACCTTATCTACTAATGCTATCATCTCTATCATTTCTGTGTCTATTTCTATAGACTATTTTTATTCTGGCTTTAACTCTCACTTCTTTGATTCTTGGTATATCTATTAATTTTTGGTTGGATATTTTACATTGTGTTTTTATGTTGTTGAGTGTTTGGATTTTGTTGTCTTCTCTTAAAGAATGTGCCAATTTGTGCCAAGACAGGCAAATTATTTGCAGATTATCTCAATCTTTTTGTAGTTTGTTTTTAAACTTTCTTAGTAGCCTTTACTTTAGGGCTGGATTAGTCATACTCCTAAAAAGTAAACTTCGTGGGTTTCTACTGAATGCTCCATATTGTCAATAAATTCTTTTCATACAAATTGTCAAGGCCTGGAATATCTACCAACTCTATGTGAGCTTTGGTAGTTGTTCAATTTATAGCTTTCTGGTAGCTGTTCTTGTCCTGATAGTTGTTCCTTGCTCTCACTTGTGGGGTTTTACCTATGCATTAAAAGCTTAAAATTCAGTCAGTGACTCAAGGGGATTTCTTTGAGGATTTCTTGAGGCTTCTCTCTATGTAGCTTCCTCTTCTCATTCACTCTGTCTCATAAATTCCAGTTGCCTCTGCCTTCTTGAACTTTAGTTTCTGTGTACTCAGGTTAGTGATTCTGCCACATTCTTCTTGGGTCTCCCTCCTCTAAACCAGGGTCTGGAAAGTGGCTAGAGGTATAAATATGTTTTCCTTCTTTGAGGGACAAAAGTCCATGCTTAAAATGTTTTATATTTTTTTCCAGGTGTTTATTGTTTTTGGTGGCAGGTCTGGTCCAGTACCTGTTACACCATCATGCCCAGAAGCAGAAGTTTTATTTCACCTATTACTTTATGTAACTGCAATTGTATTTCAAGCCACTCCTTGGTGGATGACTTCTTTCACTCAGTATGCTTGTGAAATTCATCCAAAGTTTTCCATGTAGTGGGAGATTGTTCACTCGTTACTTTTAGTATACATTGTTTGGATATATAACAATTATTTTATTTATGCTACTTTTGATAGACTGCTTATGAGCTTTAAGTCAGAATCAGAAAATGAAAAATAAGACTAACATTTATTGAACTATGTGCCAAGTGATTTCTTCACTATATGGTCAACACTCATGTAGTCTTGCTAAATACCATCATCACAACTAACTTATAAAATAAGTAATGCTATTATCATCATCCCAATTGTCAGATCACAAATACTGAGAAAATTCCTGGGCCAAAGACACACATAGAAATTTCATGAACTGGCTTTGGAGGATCTCAGTTATAATGGCATGTTGCTGCCCCATCAACAAGCTATTACACTTAATCTCATTTAATTGTTACTACTGCTAGATGCTCTCCCAATTTTACAGTTTAACAAACATACAAAAGACAGAGAATTTGTCCAGTGGAGGAGTCAGGTTTGTCACTCAAGTGTTTGTTTCCTATTTTTGTATCTTCTATTTCCAGACCTTTTTTAATATTCACTTTTTATTTAAAAAACTTCTAGATTCACAGAGAGTTTCAATGTTTTAAAGACAGAACAGAAAAGTCCCCCCTCTTTGCCTAATCTTTCCCATGGTAACATCTTATATAACCAAAGATCACTCTCAAAACCAGGAAATTCACATTGGTGCAATCCACAAACCAAGCCTGATTTTATAATGGCTTGTAAATACTCTAAAGTTACGATACATGAAAGTGAGACAATTAGTTCCCTTTTCTGTAGACAAAGGGAATATTAGTTTAAAAGTACCAAACTCAGACTTAAAAAATGGCCAGGCAAGGATAAAATATGCATTAATGGTAAAACTTGCCAGCAAAATGTTCTAATACAGTATAACCCTATTACATATTAAAATCCCAATTCCAAAGAAGGAGAAGAGTTAAATCGTGAATCTCTAAGAATCCAGACTTAAGTCATATTGAATGCATGAAAGCAATATCTATGTAAGATATTACAAATGGAATGCCAGGTTATAAAACATACTGCAAGAGTAATGCTTGTCCAGTATCCCTGAGAAAATTGATGCCTGGCCTCTTTCTAAGTTTTCCACTCAGCCCATGGTGGAAATTTTTGCTTTGCAGCATTACAACTCTAAAAATCTTTTTGCAGAATTCACTAGAAAACTGAGATTCATTGCTCAGAAATGAGTGTGAAACCACTTAGCCTGTAAGGCAAGAGAGACCTGTATCTGCTCTCGTTAGGCCATAAAGCAATCTCACCTTGGGTATTCCAATAGCTACAGAGGCATGAGAATGGGAATTGTGATAGGTTCACAAAAATAAATCTTCCTAGCTTTTCCCAAGGTGGAACACTGATACTAGACCCATATTCCTTTCAAATTTAAAAACCAAATTTTTTCTTCTATTTAATCCAGAGCCTCTTCTGTTCTGCCTAGTCCAGGCATTTATTTATTTATTAAATTTATAGAGCACCTTTTCTCCAAAGCAACATCTTTGTCAGAGCTGGCTCCCAGAGGGATAATTGATCATAAGGATGTTGTGGAGCCCACAGGGTAAGTGGAATATCAAACACTTTTTCATATTAGAAACAGAAATTGCTCCCCAGCTTCTTTACGGGGGAGAGATTGTTTCATTTTTTTAAAGCATATATACAAATTACTAAAATCTTGGAAGAGATGAAATTCTTTAAGTTCTTTAATATATTTATAGCCTTAAGCCATGGTGCATTCACTACTAACTTGTCACAAACATATAACAAATTAAAGTGGGAAACGTTTCTTATTTGCTAATTTAAACAAGATAGGAGGAGAAGATAGAAACTTCTCTGGTCTTTGGAATTGGGCTTTGGCAGATTCACAGGCATTTTGATTTGTAGAGATATCTCTCAATCTTATAAGCCATATCATATCTTCTTTTCCCAGATCTAGAACACTCTGAAAAACATCAGACACAGTTCACAACTTTGAAAACACATTTCAGACTTGTTTATATTTGAGAGCTCAGACTCCCTGACCCATTGGAGGAGAGAGGTGGGTGGTATTAGCATAGAGTGCACACATTTCCATCTTCCCACTCTTGCCTTAACAACCTCTCACCACATTTCTTCATAGTGAATAACTACAGAAGTGCTTTAAAACTTTGCCACAAGAGGTTGAAGGGACAAGTGAAGAAATAATGTAGATGAAAGTGCATTAGGCCAAGACATAGGAAACCTGAATTCTAGCACAGGTCTATGATTATTGGATTTGTGACTTTGGACAATTTATTTGCTATCTCTGGCCCTTAGTTTCCTCATTTGTAAAATAAAGTGGAATTATTAGATAATCTCTTAGGTCATTTCCCCTTTCAGCCTTTTGGGAAACTCAAATCAGATTTTTGGATGTTTTGGTAGAGATAAGATGTGGGGCAGAATTAATACTTGTGATCAAGTTTTTGTGTTTCATTCATAAGTGAGGTGAAATTCAATTCAGTTTTAAAAAATTATTACACATATCTATTGTGTATCTGTTATATGCAAGGTTCTGGGCTAGGTGCAAACAGAGAGTTAAAAAAAAAAAGACTTACAAGCCCCTCAGTAACAGAAAGCTTATAATCTAGGAAGACTAATAGAAATGAGATAAAAGGAAACAAATGCTTAATTAGTTACAATTGTCACTAAAGCTATGAGGAAAAACCATAAGATGTTATTGAGAGCTTATAATAGAATTTGGCTACCTAGGCCAGGCACATGCTTTGTTGGCTTTTGTTAAAAATTCTCTTACATATTCCCATACACATTTGTTTTAGGAAGAGTCAGAGAGAACACACAACTACAATTTATAAAGCATCCTTCATAGCATTATTTTATCCTAAAACATTGCATGCATGCAGTAAATTATCTCACAATAAGAGCCACCTGAAACCATGCTGGGCCTTTCTGTGGCAAAACATGGTGCATCACCCTAGTTTTCTGGCTTATTTTGGTGCCTTTTGTCCTGGACTATCTTTTTCAAGGATGTTTGTTAAGAGAAAATTCTTAGAAGATAGAGATAGTGTTTCCTTCCAGAGCAAAGGGTAGTTTTGCTCACAGCCTTGGAAGATAGAGATAGTATCTCCCTCTGGAGTAAAGGCTAGACATGTTTACTGCCAGTATAATAAAGATAATTCTCCCCTCTCCCCTGGAGAAAGGTATATTTAATGCCCCTTCTAAAAGATTTGGATTCTCTCAGCTCAATTTTTCTCTCCTGTGACACAATCCACTGCATGCACAGATGACATTTGGCCCTCTTTTTGTCGCATTTTTGGGACTGAGGGTTGATGGAAAAATCGTTGATACTCTTGCTATTGCTACTGCTGTGAATAACAAAGTATATTTTGTCTCATATCTTCTACCAGCATCCATGAATTTGTGGCAGGCTAACTTCATAGTTTGCAAGGAAAGTAGAATCTCATACCCTTTAAGGTTCTTAATAGTAGCTAATAGATAAGTGGGAACAAGAGTTTTTGTTGCTCTTTTTGTTTTAGGAGGGCAAATACTAAAGCATATACAGATCTATTATTTGAGTCTTGCTTGAGACAATTGTGACTTGGAAGAGTTCATGATTCTTATTTTAAAAAGAAGTTCCTTTTGCAGGAGAGATTTCCTGTTTATCTCAGTAATGTTAATATTCATAACAACTAAAATATATGTCATCCACTAAGCATATGTTGTATCCCTAGCATCATAGAGAGCATTTTACAAATATCATTTCTTTTAATCTTCAGAACAACTAATGAAGCAGGATACTTGAAGCCTCTGCTTTTGACAACCACACCTATTGTCCCCTTTACTTCTTTCTGTAGGCTCTTTGGTCATTCTGTTCCTTGTCTACATGGTCACTCATAGATCTTGAGTAGCTGTGGCTCTTGAAGTCTCAGAGTCACTTAGGATTCAAAATAATACTCCAGGGTACCATTTTTCCTCCACTGACTGTGGCATTCTGTGGAGGAACACTTCCTTCTTCTGTCACCTACACAAAGACCAGAAAGTCAATTCCTGATCAGGATGTAGTTAAATAATTTTAACTATAACTCTGTCCTTAATGTCCTCAGGCCAAAACATAAGTCTATGCAATCTCAGATAAACCAGAGTCCCTCTTTCCCAAGACTTATTAGCATGGTTGTAGTAGAGCAGAAGTATTGTTCTGAAGCCAAGTATATTTTTAAGTCAGTTTTCTTGATTTTAAGTACAAGTATTATTATTAATAAATTTAAATACTTCTATGTGTCTACCTATTACCACAGACTGGGTTAGGTGCAATACATCATCTCAATTAGTCTTCACAAAAACTGAAAAGAAATTAAGATTCATAAGGACTCAGCAAACTGCAGTATAGGAGAGTCCATAGAATGTAGTCATTAAAAGCTTTGGCTTGGAATCAGGCTAGAGATGTATTCAAATTCTGGCCCTGCCTTCTACTAGCTTTGCCAACCCAATTGCTAAGCCCTGGTTTCTTTATAAATATAAGGAAACTATTGGTAATTTCCTCATATAAATATAAGGAAACAATAATACCTGCTTTATAAGGATATTGTGAGGATTTAATAAGATTATGTTCCCATATGCTTTGGATACTGTATGGTAAACAGTAAGTGCCCAATAAATATTTTATGTTATTTTTATTAATCTCTGATTTAAAGTAAAAAGATAGTTAGTAATAGTCCATAACTTGAGCCCAGGATAGGGTTACCGGATAAAATGTAGAACACTAAGTTAAACTGCATTCCAGTTAAAAAAAATGAATATTTTTTAGTATGCATAAATCCAAATTATTGCATGGGACATACTTATACTAAAAAGTGTTCATTTTTTCTGACATGTACATTTAACTGGACATGTTATGGTTTTATTTCCCAAATCTAACAATCCTAACTCAGGGTTAATTGGTCCCAGAGCCCATCCTCTTTGCACTGTGCAGCATTGAAGAAAAATTGGTTATTTCCATACTGTCAACATCATCTCCATTTTTCTTTTCTTTTCTTTCTCTTCTTCTTTTTTTTAAACTAAATCTCTGTGTCCTGTGTTTCTAATTATTCTTAAAAGCCATTAGAGAGTAGTTAAGAGGAGGCTGTTGTGAAGAAAGTCAAGTCACACAGGATTATTGTTAGCAACCCTGGCAGAGTTTAAGGGAATAAAGGAAACTGAATTAAATGATAAAAATTTTCAGGTGCTAAGCTTCCCTGGGAAGCCTGCCTTGAGTTCTCCATGATGGGTTAATTAACCCCTTCTGTGCTCCATACAGTGCTCTGAAATGCCCTTCCACCAGAACATTTCTCATAAGGGTTCTCAAACATGACCATCACCACAATCACCCGGAGGACCTTGTTAAACCACAGATTGATGTACCCCGTTCCCAAGGTTCCTGATTCAATAGATCTGGGGTAGGCCTTGAGAATGCACACTCTATCCAGTTTCTGAGTATGCTAATAATAGTAGATGCAGAGACACATTTTTCAATTAAAAAATTTTAAATCATTTTTATTTTTTCCAGCTTTAATGAGGTGTGATTGATAAATAAAATTGTATATATTTAAAGTGTACAAAGTGATGCTTTGATATAACTATACATTGTGAAATTATTACTACAATCAAGCTAAATAACATCATCTTGCAGTTTGTTTGTGTGTGTGTGTCTGTGGTGAGAACACTTATAATCTACTCTCAGCAAATTTCAAGTATACAGCATAATATTGTTGATTAGGTCTCCAGGATTTATTTACCTTATGACTTAAAGTTTGTATCCTTTGACCAACATCTCCCTATCTCCCTATTTCCTCCACCCAGTGACCTCTGGTAATCTCACTTCTACTCTCTTTCTGCGAGTTCAATCTTTTTAGATTCCATGTATAAGTGAGACCATGCTGTATTTATATTTCTATGTTTGGCTTATTTCACTCAGCATAATGTCCTCCAAGTTCATCTATGTTGTTGCAAAAATGGCAAGGATGTACTTCTTTTTTAGGGCTGAATAATATTTCACTCTGTGTGTGTGTGTGTGTGTGTGTGTGTGTGTGTGTGTGTGTGTGTGTGTGTGTGTGTGTGTGTATCACATTTTCTTTACCCATTCACCATTCATCCATGCACAGACATGGACACTTAGTTAGTTTCTGTATCTTGGCTATTGTGAGTAATGACCGAAGGGCGACATTGTGAGGAACATGCTTCTATTGCAATTGTTGGTTTACTCCTCTGTTTCTTTTCACTAGATGGTGAGATCCTTGATAGTCACTATAATGTTGACTTCCTAAAATTCAATTTTCCGAAAGTAATAAAAAATTAGCACACCAGATTATTGCAGATTTGTTCTCAGTATGGTTTGCCCCTGCCTTAGCATTTGCCTTAGAGAAAAAAATGGGTGCGGTGAACTCTCCTAGACCCTGTTCAAAGTATTTATCAGACAATCTCTGTGGCTGGCCCAGAGGTGAGGGACGGGGTAGGGCAAAAATTAAAAAAAAAAAATGAGTAGGGCATGTATCCACCACTAGATAGGGGGTAAAATAATACAGATGCACAGACACATACTAAAGGGAAAGTACAGCCAATCACCTAAATCAGCAAGGGCAGAAGTAAAATAAAAATACATGTTTTTTTTTTAATTTGGTGAAATAGTCTCTCATTGATTTAGTCTCTTAGTGGATTAATATAAGGGACTTTTTTGTTATGTTTTCTGAATTGCCATTCAACAAATTGGCTTTGATCTCTTCTTGGGCAAGAATTGTGTCTTGTTTATATATTCTCATAACATCAAATAATATGTAGGATTGCTAAGTACTTAATTTTTGTGTAATTATTGAATAAATAAATTTATAGAGATTACTTATCCATGATATTCTTAAACCTTATGACTAGTGAAGAATCATTCAGATATGAAATTAGAAGGAAATTTGCAATTTTTCCTGTAAAGATGGGCCAAAATGTGATCATTATAGATTTAATGCTGTATCCTCAAATGAAAAATGTGTCTCTTGGAAGTAGCTTCTGTTCTTTGAGACTATGATTCTGTAAATTCTATTTTGTCTTCTGGCAAAAGCTTTTTTACTGTTTTGAAGAGTATAGATTTTACAGAAATTGCAGAGTAGCACAGAGAAGAAAAAGTTAAAGTCAAGTGGTCTACTTTAACTTGCCTCCTGAAGCTATAGTAAATGTGGGTCTTTGTGCTGGTTGTAGTGGAAGACAGGTCAAAGAGATGATTATGATTCAGTTCATTTCATGAAAGTTTAAATAGCATATAGTTAAAAATGTGGAGGATAAACTGCCACCTCTCTTTGTGCCACAAATCTGGAATTTCCTTTAGTCCTTTAGTCCTTCCTGTATAGTTTAGGAGGAAATTGTATATGGTCTGGAAATCTTTCAAAGATGAACATACTTCCAGAATTTATCTTATACCATAGAATCTCCTAATTGGAAGGGATATAAAAGATTATTTAGTTAAAATATACACTCAAACTAAAGCTTCCTTTTTTATTATCCCTGCCTATTTTTCTCTTGGGTGGCAGGGAGCTCACTACCACACAGGGAACACAAGAGGTTTAATTGCAATAAAATTCTTTCTTGTGTTGGGCTAAAATCTAAGTTTACTAATACTATCAAATATTGGTGTATGTTCATCTATTCAATTTATTAATTTATCTATTAATATGTATAGTCATAACCCTTTTTTGGGGGGTTGGGGATAGGCACTAGGTAATCAAAGTTGGAAAGCTATGGTTTGCTATCAAAGATCTTAAGTATTAGTGGGAACAGAAACATGGAAACTAACAACAACAAAGAAAGATTGCTTTGATGGTGGTACTTACAAAGTGCAGTGGAGAAGGAGCTCCTAAATCACCCCTGGAGGTCAGAGAAGGCATCATGAAGTAGATGATATTTAAATTGATATGTAAAGGATGAGTTGCATTTTATGCAGGTAAATAGCATGTAGCAAAGGCCAAGATATTAGGAAAGATCACTCTTTGTTCTGAAACAGTTACTGCGTGTATGTGTGTGTGCATGCATGTGTATTGAGTGCATGCATGTGTGTTGTGTGCATGTGTACTGGGGGTGGGGGAAGGAGAAGTTGAAAGTGGAGTTGCAGGAGTGGTGGGACATGACGTTGGACACAGAAGTAGGGCAGAGTATTCAGATGAATTTATCTTTTACCCTGTAGGATGCAGGGAAAAGTGTTAAGCAAGGAGAAGTAGTAGCATGATCATATTTTCATGTCAGACAGATAGTCCTGACAACATAGGATACACCAGTGTGAGATGAGACCAGATAGATAAGTGAGATGTTCACTGCAATTGTCCAGATCTGACTAGAAAAAAGAAAGTGGAGAAGACAGGAGGGAATAGATTTGAGAGGTATTTAAAAGAAATAATTGACAAGATTTGGTGACTGGTAGTTTGGGAAGGAAAAGGTAAATGAAACAGTATTTCATATGAATTCTAACTTGGGGTGACTTTGACCTTTACTCCTCACAGACCAGCAGCACTGGCAACATCTGGGAACTCATTAAGGTGTAGATTCTCAGACCTCACTTCAGACCTACAACATCAGAATTTGCTCTTTAACTGAATCCCCAGGTGATCCATTTGAACACTGAAGTTTGAGAAGCACTAACTCAGACAAAAGGGTGGACAGAGGCGTCATGCATAGAGGCAAAAAACCCAGGAGGAAAACATAATAGGTTCTTTCAGGATTGGGTTGTTCAGTGTGGAAGAGGAGGAAGATAACTTCAGTTTAGGCATATTGAAGAGTTTGATCTGTCTGGGGAAGATCCAGTTCAAAATGCCATTGTATTTAAGAATCTAGAGGTCAGGAGAGATACTGTTTCCGCAACCACTAGAGCATAGAAAATAGTGGAAATATAGGATCAGAGATGATTGCCCAAGAATGGAAGCAAACTAGCATCTGATTATGTTTTAGTACTGACTTTGGATTCCTAAGTCATTAGAAAGGTAAAATATTTTCAAGCCAGTTTCCTCAATTTGAGTCATTTGAGAACTGATCTCAGGTATATGGTCCCCAACGATGGTCCCAGTCATCTCTTCCTTAAGTGTGAGTGCTGCTCTTTGCATAAGGAGGTGGTGCTCATTTAACTTCTCCTTGAATATGGACTGACCCTGAGACTGACTTTGCCAAAGCAAAGGCATCTGAAGTGATAACCAAGGACTTCCAAGCCCAGGCCTTAAGATGGCTAGCATCTTCCACTTCCTTTCTCATGGAAGCACAAACAACATGAGAGCTCGCATTGAGGAGAACTGAGGTATGGCCTTCAACATCCCCAGCTGAGCTCCCAGCTGATGGCCAGCACTCATGCCAGACGTGAGTGACCCAGCTTGGATGTTGCAGCCCAGTCAATGCCCAAATGACTACAGCTCAAGCTGACATCATGTGATTAGAACCGCCTTGCTGGACTGAGTTCAGTCAATCCACGGAATCACGAGATACAATAAAAGGTTGTAGTTTTAGGCAATTAAGTATTGGAGCTAGTTTGTTTCACAGAAATAATCTAATCTTTTGGTGGTGGATTGACACATGGCATGTTTCTAGTGAAAAATAAATGCTAACTGAAGAGGAAAATAATTTATCATAACTGGCAACATATTATTGTTAATTAAATACCCAGACATAAATTTGGGAGAATCTCTTGACACAGTTAGTTACTTTTCCCCCTAGTTGTCTCATCTTCCATCCACCCTTCTCCATTCCTGTTGCCAGTGTATTAGTTCAGTTTCTCATTGTCTATTACCCGGGGTACCATGAGGATCTTCATACCTTCAACTTTGCTTGTCAGGTTAGCCATCCTCTCTTAATGCCACCAGAGTAGTCTTGCTAAGAATTTATTTGAGCAAAGATTTTAGTATTATGTCATTAACTACAGAATGAATGAATTAATTCAGCCATTCAATTATGCTCATTATCAAGGCATGAAGGCTATTTATGATTTCAGTTGACCCTAACTGTCCAGTCCCACCTCCCTCCAAGAACTCTCAATTCCCCATACAGTGATTTTTTTTGGCTCTGTCTACTGGCTTATCTTCTGTTCTCCACATCTGTGGCTGGTACTTCCACCCCGTATGCATTTTCCTAGGCCTCATTGCCCTCAGTCCTTCTCACCCTGTTCTTCTCTGCTAACTGTCCTCATCTTTCAGGTTCAAGTAAAATACTACTGCCTTGGTTAAGATTCTCTATACCTCTACTCAAAACTAATGGCCTACTCCCCTTGAACCTCCTGTCTTTTTTAGCCATTTTAACCAACTAGAAGCATCTTACTAAGCCCACAGGATGTTAAATACTTCACATGCAGTGTGTCTTTTAATACACAGAACAAATAAAACCAAAGCACAAAACCCAGAGGTAGTATTTCTATTTCCATTTTATAGATGAGAAAACTAAGATCCGGAAAGATTATGTAACTTGCCCAAGATCATGGAGTTATTAAGTTGCAGAGCCAGAATTCTAGACCAGGCATATCTAACAAGGCTGAAATCTTAAATTGCAAATTATGTTGTCTTTTTCTACTAAGTACATTTTAGTCTCGTTTATACTCATTAGTTATGAAAATTCTGTCTCACACTAGACTTTAAAGCTCTCTGAGAGAGGGAGCTCTTACTATCCTTAACTTAACAGGTCCTCATTACTTCTTTGCTAAGTAATTTGCTAAATTGATCTAGTATAATTCAGGTTAGTGAGGTATACCATTTAAAAAACTTTCTATATGCCCTGCATGGTTTGATGTGCCAAGGTGGAGAGAGAAAAAATTACACCCCAGTGTCCCCTGCCTTAAAGCTTATAATAAAACTGGAAAGGGAAGACAGATGTTTAAAAAAACATTTGTTTTTTTAAAACAGCATGGACAGAGTTTAAAAAAAATTTGCACTCTAAAAAAGCTCCTTTTTCAGTTAATCACTCTCTATGCAAACATTACTCTCACACATTTTCTATTCTTTCTGTGTTAATGGGGATCAGTCTCCAAAGTTGATATGCATTGTGGACAGCAGGTGTTACTTAAGAAAGGAAGGTACAGGGGGGGAGAGAAGATGGCGGAGTGGAGGTGACCTCCTGGATTTGTGCTCCCGGAGAGGAAGGCGTGGATCTCCACCTGCCACAACACTGGAGGATTGCTCCTCCACAGGAAGGGTGAGGTGAACCCACGGAGAATCACCGTCGGACACAGGGAACAGGAAAAAACAGAGGCGAGTGGGAAATCAGACCGAGATAATTTGGAGAGTGCGGGACGGAAAACAGACAGCGGAGTGCGGGACGGCCGTGCCTGCCTCACCGGACAGTGGGGCGGGTTCAGCCCCACAGCAAAGCGGCTTGATCTCCCCACTGACCCCCACATCCACTCGGTCAAGGATCTGACTGAAATTGGTGCAGAATCACCGCGGGAGACCTGGAGCTCCGAGGACAGGTGACATAGGCGGGCGAGAGCTTGGACTCTGGCGGCTCTCCGGCGCCCTGTCTCTTAAAGGGACAGACGCGGGCCTGCGCTGAGGCCAGGGGCCGCGAGCGTGAAATATTAAAGCGAGATTTTTTCTTTCTTTCTTTTTTTTTTTTTTTATTTTATTTCTCTCTTTCTTTCTTTCTTTCTCTTTTCTTTCTTGTTTTCTCTTTATTCTCCTTGTTATTCATATTGTTTCTCTCTCTCTCTTTTTTTTTTTTTTTTTTTTTTTTCTTTTTCTTTTTTTTCTTTTTTCCTTTCCGGTGGCCCTCCAGCCCAAGAGCTACTGTATACTCCTGAGTGCTCCAGACCCCCAGGTCTGATTGCTATTGGTCCCTGAATATTGCCCCCCAGTACCAGTGAACTGCGGATGGGCAGCAGCAATTGTGAGGGCCAAGGTCTAACTGCTGCAGAACCATAGGGTGCCAGGCGGCTCCCCAGGAGGCTCCATCCCCTGATCCATAGACCCTCTCCAGGTCCCCTTCCCAGGTGTGAACACTGAGTGCTTCCCCAGACGCAAGAGTGTGGAGCCTGGACCTTGGGAACACTGGGACAGTGTAGACCCTTGCCCGTGGGAGCTGCAGCAGCTGGGGCACTGAGGGAGTGAGGGCACTGCCTCCTCTGCCTAGCCAGTGTCTTTCCTGCAGAAAGAGACAGAAACCACACATCCAGAGGAAGAACCAAAAGTCAGGGGGGGAAGAAGAAGGAAGAGGAAGAGAGAGGAAGGGAAGAAAGAGGAAAGAGGGAGAGGAAAAAAAAGAAAAAGAAGAAGGAAGGGAAAGAAAAAGAGAGGGAGAAGAGGCTTTCTGCTTGCAAATAGTGTGAATCCTGCCTACTAACTGAAAGTCCACAACACAGTGATTTAACTTGCCAAACTGGTCTTAGGTCAAGCCAACCCTCTGGGGGTGGACCCATCAGAAGCAGTCCCCCAACTGAGATAGAAAAAAGAAACTCTAAACAGCACACAACAGTCTCCCCCTATAGATAAAGGAAGCAACATTCCTAGACTGTTCCACAGCCTAAGAACAGAGTACAAGACGTGCTGTTAACTAGACTAAAGCTGTGAGAAAAGATCTAACGATAGAGCCAGATGGGAAGGGCTCAGCGGAAAAATATGGGGAGCACAAAAAACCAAACGGAAACCTCGCCCCCAAAGAGAAATACCAACTCTCCTCCAATTGGCACAAGCCAGTTTCAGAATACCAACATGTTACCAGAAGAATTTCAGTCTTGGGTTATAAATAAGCTGAATGATATACAAGAAAAAATTGATATCCAACGCAAAGAAACCGCCAAAAAATTCCAGGATTTGGAAGAAAAATTCACTAAAGAAATAGACGTATTGAAAAAAAACCAAACTGAACTCCTAGAAATGAGGGATTTATTCAGGGAGCTACAAAACACAGTGGAAAGTCTCAAGAACAGGGTAGATCAAATAGAAGACAGAATCTCAGAAATCGAAGATAACTCTTTCCAATTAAATAAGACAGTCACAGAGATAGAGCAAAGAAATAAGAAAAAAGATCAGAGTCTTCAAGAAATGTGGGATTATGTGAAGAAACCTAATGTGAGAGTTATAGGCATCCCTGAAGGTGAAGAAGATAATAAGCAAGGGCTGGATAAACTATTTGAAGACATAATAGAAGAAAATTTCCCAGGCCTTGCTAAAACTTTAGATATACAGGTTCAAGAAGCTCAAAGAACCCCTGGTAGATTCATAGCAAATAGGAAAACACCACGCCACGTAGTCGTCAGACTGACCAAAATATCCACTAAAGAGACACTTCTTCGAGCTGTAAGGAGAAAGAAACAAGTAACATACAAAGGGAGACCCATTAGAATTACGCCAGATTTCTCAAATGAAACTTTACAAGCAAGAAGAAGTTGGGGCCCCATTCTCACTCTTCTGAAACAGAATAATGCCCAGCCTAGAATCTTGTACCCAGCTAAGCTAAGCTTTCTATATGAAGGAGAAATTAAGACATTCTCAGATAAACAACGACTGAGGGAATTCACCAAGACAAGACCACCCCTCCAAGAAGTACTCAAAAGAGAGTTACACATGGATCATCACAACAAAGGCCCACGAATGTAAAGCCACCCAAGAACTAAAGATCAAATTCTAGCCACCACAATGGCTCAAGAGAGAAAACATAGAAAAGAAGTTCTACCCAATAAGATAAACAGAAATCTGTCCCAATTATCAGTTCTCTCACTAAATGTCAATGGCCTGAATTCCCCACTCAAGAGACATAGACTGGGCCAATGGATAAAAAAACACAAACCAAGTATCTGCTGCCTTCAGGAAACACACTTAACCGGCAAAGATGCATTTAGACTGAAAATAAAAGGATGGAACTTGATATTTCAAGCAAATGGTAGCCAAAAGAAAGCTGGTGTGGCAGTTTTAATTTCCAATAACTTAGTCTTTAAACCAACAAAAGTAATAAAAGACAAAGACGGTTACTACATACTGGTGAAAGGCACAATTCAACAAGAAGACATAACCATACTTAATATATATACACCCAATCTAGGTGCACCCAGATTCATAAAGCAAATCCTACTCGATCTAAACCAAATGATAGACAACAACACTTTAATAGTTGGAGACTTTAACACCCCACTGACAGCACAGGACAGATCCTCCAAGCAGAAAATAAGCAAAGACATAGTAGACTTAAACAGAAGGCTAGAACAAATGGGCCTGACTGACATCTACAGGACATTCTACCCTAAATCCACTGAATATACATTCTTCTCATCGGCTCACGGAACATTCTCTAAGATTGACCATATCCTAGGCCATAAAGCAAGTCTTAAAAAAATTAAAAAAATAGAAATCATACCCTGCATCTTCTCAGACCACAATGGAATAAAAGTAATAATGAACCCTAACAGGAACTCTCATTCCTACTCAAGGTCATGGAAGCTAAACAACCTTCTTCTGAATAACAATTTTGTAAAGGAAGAAATTAAGTCAGAAATCAAAACATTCTTTGAATTAAATGACAAAGGTGACACAACTTATCAAAATCTATGGGATGCAGCTAAAGCAGTCCTGAGAGGAAAATTCATTTCCATAAATGCCTATTTCAAAAAGACAGACAACTTACAAATAGACAACTTAATGAATAGACTCAAAGAGCTGGAGAAAGAAGAACAGACTGACCCCAAACCCAGCAGAAGGCGAGAAATTGTTAAGATCAAATCAGAATTAAATGAAAAAGACAACAAAAATACTATAAGGGAAATAATAAAACAAAAAGTTGGTTCTTTGAAAAGATAAATAAAATAGACACACCACTGGCTAGACTAACCAAGAGCAGAAAAGAAAAATCTTTAATAACTTCCATCAGGAACATGAAAGGAGAAATCACAACCGAAGCCACAGAGATACATGACATTATCTATGAATATTACAAAAATCTTTATGCACACAAATTGGAAAATGAGGAGGAAATGGACAAATTTTTAGAAACACACAGCCTTCCCAAGCTCAATCAGGAAGAAATAGAATTCCTGAATAGACCAATATCAAGAACTGAAATTGAAACAGCAATAAAAAACCTTCCCAAAAAGAAAAGCCCTGGTCCACATGGGTTCACACCTGAATTTTACCATACATACAAAGATGAACTGGTGCCCATCCTACATAAACTATTCTTCAATATTGAGAAGGATGGAATTCTCCCCAACACATTCTACCAAGCCAATATAACATTGATACCAAAACCAGGAAAGGATGCAACAAAAAAAGAAAACTACAGACCAATTTCTCTCATGAACGTAGATGCAAAAATTCTCAATAAAATCCTAGCAAATCGTATGCAAGTGCTGATTAAAAAAATAATTCATCACGACCAAGTAGGCTTCATCCCAGAGATGCAGGGGTGGTTCAACATACGAAAATCTATAAATGTAATTAACCACATAAATAGAAGCAAAAATAAAGACCATATGATCCTCTCAATAGATGCAGAAAAAGCATTTGACAAAATTCAACACCCTTTTATGATAAAAACACTTAACAACATAGGCATAAATGGGACCTACCTAAAAATAATACAAGCCATATATGACAAACCCACAGCCAACATCATACTGAATGGGGAAAAATTGAAAGCATTCCCACTCAGAACTGGAACCAGACAAGGCTGCCCACTGTCCCCATTACTTTTCAACATTGTATTGGAAGTCCTTGCGAGAGCTATCAGACAAGAGAGCAGAATCAAAGGTGTCCAAATAGGGACAGAAGAGATCAAACTCTCACTCTTCGCTGATGATATGATGTTGTATCTGGAAAACCCCAAGGACTCAACCAAGAGACTCCTGGAATTAATTAACGAATTCAGTAATGTCTCAGGTTACAAAGTCAATACACACAAATCAGAGGCATTCATATATGCCAATACCATTCAATTGGAGAACCAAATTAAGGACTCAATACCTTTCAAAATAGCAACAAAGAAAATAAAATATCTAGGAATATATTTAACTAAAGAGGTAAAGGACCTCTATAAAGAGAACTATGAAACGCTAAGGAAGGAAATTGCAGAACACGTAAATAAGTGGAAATCCATACCATGCTCATGGATTGGAAGAATTAACATCGTTAAAATGTCTATACTACCCAAAGTAATCTATAGATTCAATGCAATTCCTATTAAATTACCAACATCATTTTTCACAGATTTAGAAAAAATAATTATACACTTTGTATGGAAACAGAGAAGACCCCGTATAGCAAAAGCAATCTTAAGCAATAAAAACAAAATGGGAGGTATTGATTTGCCAGACTTCAAACTATACTACAAAGCTGTGGTGCTTAAAACTGCTTGGTATTGGCACAAGGGCAGGGACACAGACCAGTGGAACAGAACAGAAAACCCAAATATAAAACCATCCTCATATAATCATCTAATCTTTGACAAAATAGACAAAAACATACTCTGGGGACAAGAGTCCCTATTCAATAAATGGTGCTGGGAAAACTGGATAGCCACATGTAGAAGACTGAAACAGGACCCACAGATTTCACCTCTCACAAAAATCAAATCACGGTGGATAACAGATTTAAACCTTAAATGGGAAACGATTAGAATTCTAGAAGAAAATGTAGGAAAGACTCTCACAGACGTTGGTCTAGGCAAAGAATTTATGAAGAAAACCCCTAAGGCAATTGCAGCAACAACAAAAATAAACGAATGGGACCTGATTAAATTAAAAAGCTTCTGCACAGCCAAAGAAACAGTCACGAAAATAAACAGACAGCCTACAGAATGGGAAAAAATTTTCGCATACTACACATCAGATAAAAGACTGATAACAAGAATCTATTTAGAACTCAGGAAAATCAGCAAGAAAAAATCAAACAATCCTATCAAAAAATGGCCAAAGGACATGAATAGAAATTTTTCAAAAGAAGACATAAGAATGGCCAAAAAACGTATCAAAAAATGCTCAACATCCCTAATCATCAGGGAAATGCAAATCAAAACCACAATGAGATACCACTTAACTCCGGTGAGAATGGCCTTTATTATTAAAAAATCCCAAAACAACACGTGTTGGCGTGGATGCGGAGAGACAGGAACACTCATACACTGCTGGTGGGAATGCAAACTAGTGCAACCCCTATGGAAAGCAATATGGAGATACCTTAAACAGATTCAAGTAGACCTACCATTTGATCCAGCAATTCCATTATTGGGCATATACCCAGAAGAACAAAAGTCATTCTTTAACAAAGACACCTGTACCCGAATGTTTATAGCAGCACAATTCACAATCGCAAAGATGTGGAAACAACCCAAGTGCCCATCGATCCACGAATGGATTAGTAAACTGTGGTATATGTATACCATGGAGTACTACTCAGCTATAAGAAATAACGATGATACGACATCTCTTTGGTTCTCCTGGAGAGAGCTGGAACCCATTATACTAAGTGAAGTATCCAAAGAATGGAAAAACAAGCATCACATGTACTCACCAGAAAACTGGTTTCCCTGATCATCACCTAAATGTACATCAGGGAAGGATACCAATTGGATATCAGACTGGGATGGGGGGGTGGGGGGAGGGGATGGGTGTATGCCTACATGACGAGTGCATTCCGCACCCTCTGGGGAATGGTCATGCTTGAGGGTGCAGACCCGGGGAGGTGGGGGGGGAGGGGATCGAGGTATGAATACATGGCGAGTGCCAGGCGCACTGTCTGGAGAGTGGGAGCGGACGCGCTTGGGACTCTGACTCGGGGGGATGGGCGGGACAGGGACAATGTATATGACCTGAACTTATGTACCCCCATGATGAGCTGAAATAAAAAAAAAAAAAAAAAAAGGAAGGTACAAAAGTACTTACCTCATGGTGAAGCCTAACAATAGACAATGGATTCACCTAGCACTCACTGCCTTAACATTTGGGATGAGCTCATTGTTTTGGCAATTAGCAGGCTGCCACTCCTAGGGAAAAAAGAAACAAATCTCCTTCCATTTCAAAGTCCCCCCTTCCTTCCTTCAGCTTTATGCACTCTTTCCCTTCCCCCACCCAGTGTAAGTACTACCAATGACAGTTTTGCTAATGTAGGGTTACACTGTAAATTACCAATGGAAAGAGTACATTTTGGGTAGGCTTCAGAAATGTTGAAAGCAAGAATACTTCAAGGGTTCTCCATTGCCTTTACTCTACCCCACCCCCAGATTCTACCCCCCACAATGAAAATATAATATTAAATATAAGCAACAGATTGTCTCCTTAAGAATTGTCTCCTTAAAATTGTTTCTTTAAGAAGTGACAGATTGTCTCCACCAGCAATATTTTTTATATAGTTTCAGTGTGATGTCTCATGAACGCACAGAGGATCCAAGGGCTTCCTATTTGTCTTGGGGGGCTAAAATATATTTCTTTACATGGCATAGGAGGCCTTTCCCCATTTCCCATCCATGCCCTCCCTAACCTCCTGAGTCCTTTCTGGCCATGACTCTTCTCTCATTTCATGTGCTAGCAATTTCTGAGATATTTGGTAGTTCCTAGAGCATTGTGGCCTCTCTTGTCTCAGTAGTGGTAGTCAACATAATGTCTTTGCATAGCCTAAGCTCTCTGGTATTTGCCTGCAAGTCGTGCTTATTACCAACCTTCAAGACCTGGCTCAAGCCTTATGACTTCTAAGAATTCTTTCTCACATTCCAAGCCAATTTAGAATTTTCTTTCTTTATATTCCCACAAAATCTAATAGAAATGATCATCAAATTGCACTGTAATTGCTATTATATGTCCCCTCTTAAGGAAGGGACCTTGTTTATAGATTAATACATTTTTTAAAAATTCCTATGACCTATTATGTAAAGAAATTCACCAAATTTCTGTTCAGTAAAGGGCCAAAATTTAGCTCTTTACTTCAATAGCTTTGTGAGTTCTGATTTCAGATCACTAAGGTTGATACCCCAGCTCTACCACTTAACAAGTTGTGTGATACAGGGCAGGTCATATGTCTCTGCAGTGTCTGTGACTATATCTCCTACCAGCTCCATATCTCTGCATCTCTGCTGAAGAAACAAACCAAACTCCCGGTAGAGAGCACTGATTTGGCTGAACTTCAGTCACCTGGCACC
This sequence comes from Lemur catta, assembly GCF_020740605.2. NCBI lineage: Eukaryota > Metazoa > Chordata > Mammalia > Primates > Lemuridae > Lemur > Lemur catta. The sequence continues at coordinate 80,632,320 of NC_059130.1, forward strand.
TTCTGACTAATCTGGGCAAGCATAGGAAGATTTGTAGTGGAAGACAGTCATTTCCTCCAGGACCACACAACTTGGAGGATTCCCCTAAAAGGAGATAACGTTGCAAGTAAGGATGGTCCTCAGGGTTGCAAGTAAGGATGGTCCCCAGGGACTGGGGAAAGAGGGAATGGGGAGTTATTGTTTAGTGGCTACAGAGTTTCAGTTTTGCAAGATGTTAAGAGTTCTGGAGACCAACAGTGACTGTGGTTGCACAATAATGTGAAGGTACTTAATGCCACTGTACTGTACACTAAAAATAGTTAAGATAGTAAATTTTATGTTATGTGTATTTCACTGTAATTTAGAAAATTTTTAAAAGACAATCAGGTTTAAAAAAAAGGGAATGCAAATAGGACAGAAGATATTGAAAGTCAAAAAATGGTAATTGTCCATTACAGAGCCCTCAAATAGAAATGCTTAGAAATTACCTTTGACAGTGGTGGCTTCGGGACTTCTTTGCTGCTGTGTGGTGCTGGGCAAGTCAATTTACCTGTCTGAGACACAGACACAGAGTAAGATTTGACTGTTTCTGGTCAACCATTGTTCTGTTTCTACTGACTGGCCCTTTGTAGCTCTTCTGGTTCCTCTTTGTTTTCCAGGTCTGCTCTTCCAAACTCTGTCAACGGGATAGGCCCCTAATAACTTTCCAGTAAATTCCTTTTCTGTTTAAGATACTTTTGCATGTAAATAAGAACCCTGAGTAATAAAGACTTTTACTTAACTAAGATTCCAAGAGATCCTGAGGAGAAAACACCCAAAATAAGATTTGGAACCCTGGTGAAGTTGTCTTATCCCACCTGGAGATTTTCTCTAATATAAACATCTTTAATTATTCCTTGGCAGATCTGAGGTTTTATTTAAATAAATTTTGTTTAAATTATCCTTTGAGATCCATCTTTCAAACTTCTCACCCTCTCTCATGCTTCCCCTGACATCTCCCACCCCTACAAATGCTTTTTCTGACATTTCCTGCCACCTTCTTGGGACCAAGTACATGTATCTATTTTAAAGGAAACAAACTTGTCTTCAGTGCTTTGTTTACACGTCTGTGTCCCTGACTCAATCATGATTTCTGTGAGAAAACAGATCATGTATTAAACATCTGTATACACCTAGCACCCAGGAAACTCCTGAAGACTAGTAGATCAATAATAAAAGAATTAATGAATGCGGAGGAAAGGGAGTGGATGGGATGCTGAATGCAGTCAGTTTGGTCTGGAGAACCCTATTGGGTTCTGTTCACCTACCTCCCCAATGGTTTCTCTTTCCCCCTCAAGCTTTCTGGACTGCATACATGCTTTTTGAAGTCCCTTTACTATAGTCAACATTTGCACCATGGCTAATAAATTAGCATCACTTTGAAAACAAAAATGATTCCATTTTGCACTTGGAATGTGGTCTGAGAATTAGAAAGGGCAGGGCCATTACTCTCCCTGAGGCCTGGAAATTCTCTTGGTGTTTTATTAGGAAATGATTTCTGTTTTTATTGGATTTACTGGTCACTAACTTGCCCCTGGGAGCCTGAATGAATGCCAAGAATATAAAGGAAAACAGCATGCTCCCTGCTACCTAGAGACCAAATAACCTCCTAACCAAGACGTATCTACTACTGAAATTAGAGGCATCTATGATTGTGATTCTGAGCATGGACTTCTTAAAGTGAAAATACAAACAGAATTAGGTCAGTGTGCATGCTTGGTTAGAAGCAGTTGGTACTAAGTTTCCTTCCTGCTGGTGTCTGGTTGTGGTAAAGTCCTAGAAATGAGGGAAATAGAAAAGTTTGTTTTTAATCATAATTCTTTCGTTAAAAAAGTTTTTATTGATACATAATGTTAGTACAATTTATGGGGTACATGTGATATGTTGTAACATGCATAGAATGTGTAATGATTGAGTAGGACATTTAGAGTATCCATAACTTTGAATATTTGTCATTTCTATGTGTTGGGAACAGTTTAAGTCCTCACTTCTAGTAACTTTGAAATATACAGTACATTGTTGCTAACTATGGTCACCTCCCTCTTCTATCAAACATTAGAGCTTATTCCATCTATATGACTATGTGTTTGTAGCCATTACCAATCTCTCTTCATTCCATTCCCCTCCCATACACCATCTCAGCCTCTGGTAACTGCCATTCAACTCTCTACCTCCATTAGACCAACTTTTTTAGCTCCCATATGTAAGAACATGTGGTATCTGTCTTTCTGTTCTGGCTTGTTTTATTTAACACGATGATCTCCAGTTCTATCCATGTTGCTGCAAGTAACAGGATTTCATTCTTTTTTTGTGACCAATAGTATTCCGTTGGGTATATATGCCACATTTTCTTTATCTACTTATCCACTGGTGGATGCTTTGGTTGATTCCATATCTTCACTATGGTGAATAGTGCTACAATAAACATCAGGGTGCCAGTATCCCTTTGATACACTGATTTCCTTTCCTTCGGATGTATACCTAATAGCAGATTTGCTGGATCATAGGGTAGCTCTATTTTTAGTTTTTTGAGAAATCTCCATACTGTTTTTCAAAATTTCCATACTATTTTACATTCCTACCAACAGTGTATAAGAGTTGCCTTTCCCTAAATCCTCATATCACGTGTCATTTTTTGTCTTTTTATTAATAGCCATTCTAACGTGAATAAGATGTATTTCATGTTTTTTGACTTGCATTTCCTTAATGATTAGTAATGTTAAGGATTTTTTTCACATACCTGTGAGCCATTTGTATGTCTTTTTTTGAGAAATGTCTATTCCTGTCCTTTGTCCTCGTTTTAAAGGGATTATTTGGGGTTTTTTTTGCTGTTGAGATGTTTGAGTTCCTTGTGTATTCTGGATATTAGTCCCTTGCTGGATGAATAGTTTGCAAATATTTTCTCCCATTCGACAGGTTGTCTTGTCACTCTCCTGATTGTTTCCTTTGATGTGCAGAAGCTTTTTACTTTAATATAATCCTATTTGTCCATTTTTGTTTTCATTGACTGTGCTTTTGAGGTGTTGGCCGTAAAATCTTTGCATAGACCAATGTTCTGGAGTGTTTCTCCAATGTTTTCTTCTAGTAGTTTTATAGTTTCAGGTCTTACATTTAAGTATTTAATCCATTTTGAGTTGACTTAATCCATTTTGTATATGGTGAGAGATATGGTCTATTTTTATTATTCTGAACATGGATGTCCAGTTTTACTAGCACCATTTATTGAAGAGGGTATCCATTCCTCAATATGTGTTCTTGGCATCAGTTGAAAGTCAGTCGACTGTAAATAACTGTATTTATTTCTGGATTCTCTATGCTGTTCCATTGATCTATGTTTACTTTTTTTTTTTAATACACAATACCTGCTGTTGTGATTTCTATAGCCTTGTAATATATTTTTAAGTTGGTAGTGTGATGCCTCCAGCTTTGTTCTTTTTGCTTTGGCTATTTGGCTTTTGTTTTTCAGTTCCATATAGATTTTAGTATCGTTTTTAATATTTCTGTGAAAAATGTCATTAGTATTTTAATGGAGACTGCATATAATCTGTAGACTGCTTTTGGTAATATGGGCATTTTAATGATATTAATTCTTCCAATTCATGAGAGGATGTCTTTCTATTTGTTTGTGTCCTCTTCAATTTCTTTCATGAATTTCTTTTTACAGCCATTGGAAATGGGATTGCCTTCTAGACTTCTTTTTCAGTTAGTTCTTTATTAATGTACAGAAATGTTATTGATTTTTGTATGTTAATTTTGTATCCTGCGACTTTACTGAATTTTTAAATCAGATCTAAGAGTTTGTTGGTGGAGTCTTTAGGATTTATAAAATATGAGATCACATCATCTGCAAAGTGGGACAATTTGACTTCCTCTTTCCAAATTTGGATGCTTTTTATTTATTTCTCTTGCCTGATTTCTCTGGCTAGGATTTCTAGTACTGTGTTGAATAGGAGTGGTAAAAGTGGGCATCCTTGTCTTGTTCCAGTTCTTAGAGGAAATGCTTTCAACTTTTCCCCATTCAGTATGATGTTAGCAGTGGGTTTGTCATATATGGCCTTTTTTATGTTGAGGTATGTTCTTTCTACACCTAGTTTGTTCAGACTTTTTATACTGAAGGAATGTTAAGTTTTATCAAACTGTTTCTATATTTATTTAGATGATCATATGATTTTTGTAGATATCACAGGAGTCTAGACAAATAACATCTCTCAGAAAAACATCTGGATAAAGAGGAAAGAGAGGTGGCCACTGGGCTATATTCTGAGGCCATGCTGAATAAAATATACTGTCAAATTCTTGCACTCTGGTGGAAAATAACTCTAGATCTCCATAATACTAGCTTTCATCATGTGATCAGAGAAAGGATATCAAAATGATAGTGGGTACTTAAACAATGAATAAAGATCTCAAAGGAGGCCATCTGTGCTCCTCTCCATGCTTGGAATTTCCACCACAATAAATATTAATATAACTTTCATTAGAGTGAAACTTGAGAAATGGAGCCTCTGAGAACACCCCTTAGACTGCAAGGCTAGAATGGTGCTTAAAAATTTTGGTGTCATGGACTCATTACTAATTTTATAACATTATAAAACTTCTCCCCCCAAAATTAAAAAGGAGATTCATACCCATAAAAGTTTCAATAAAATGTCACAGACTTCACTGAAACCTGAAGACTACTGGCCCAAGGTAAAAACAATATAAAACACAACAAATAATCAAATTAAGAAAAGGAAAAAAAAAAAAAGATCAACACTGGAACACCCATCCCTGCATGAATGAGCTTGTCTATCTCAGCTGGGATGTGAGTGACTGCCAGACATTTGGCTGCCACACCCCCTCAGAACAGAAGGTGATTTGTTCTCTTAGTGCAATTTGAAGTTCAAACAACTTCATGAATTATAGAACATATCCTTGGTGATTACTAATATAGTCTCAAGTCTCTGAGCTGATGTGTTAGGGTCTAGTCATTGAAATTCCTAGCCAGACACTTTTTAAGTGATTTATTAATGTAAGTATTTCTTAAAAAACTGATTCTTGGAAATGCATGAGTCCTCTTACCAAAGAGAAATATATTCCATGATATAGTTAGTTTATTACATTTCAGCTTTACTTTTTTCCTATGGTTCAAAGAAAACTGAGATGCTCTGGACTTATGTATTGGACTTGGTTTTGTCCCAGAGCTTCTCAACCTTCTCCCATAGGGGTTAACTTTTGTGTGGGTTTTTCATTCAACACATATTCATTCAGGGCCTTTTCAGTGTCAGGCACTGTGCTAGATCCTTGGAGTAGAGAAATAAAACAATCCGAAATAGGGTATGGTGTAAAACTAAATACATAAAAATTCAAATCCAACTTGTAAGACTTATTATTTTTTACCTTAGCCTAGTTATTAATAGTATATATCTTTGACTGTAAGTTTCATCATCTGAAATAAAAAAAAGTAACAATGACTATCCAATAAGGTGATTATGAGGATTGTATTGCAGAATCTGGATTGAGTTTTGGGGATTTCCTTCTCCCAAAGTGATTTTTTTCTGATTTTGTCCCCATAGGTTTGAGGTACCTCAATGTAGCTGCAGTGAAAGTTTATTTTTATATATCAATTGTTGCTATTGAGAAACCCCTTCTTCCATTATTGTAGACCTTTCCTATCTCCCCCCAGTGCACACATTTCATGACAGAATAAGATTTGTTTCCTACTATTACAAGCAAAAAAAAAAATCTTTTGCCAAGAATTTAGCTCTGATGTGCTTGGCACAGCAAAGCCACACAGAGAGAAATGAATGATCACTGCAATTATAAATGGGTTAACATTCCACTGTACTCCAGAAGAATAGATTTCAGGCAAGGCTGCAATGAGAGATTGGGGGAAGGGGGAAGTGCACAACTGACTCCATTCAAACATGGGAACAAACCCTTCTAAGAATGACTACAGAATGAAACACCTGCCACCCAATTCTTCACATAAAAGTCTGGCAGAAATACAGTGGGCAATTTGGAACAACTTTTATATTCCAAGTTAAAGAAACTGAACAAGAGAACTATACAAATTAATGCCTGAGAATGGACTTTTATAAATCCAACTGCTATTTAAAGCCAATAGAGCAGAAGTCAGGGGTCAGAGCTCATCTTTTCCATCTTGCATCTCCAAAATATACTTTCCTTTTGTATCACGATTTAGTTTGGCCACTTGAAGAATTATAAAATTCTGACTAGGACTGTGACCCTTCAGAGCTCTGCTCTCTTCTTTTCTTAGCTGTTGGCAACGTTAATCCCAAGCTGTTGGCTCAGATCCTCCCCAGTTCCTGGGACCATTATTTTCTCTCCCTCCCTCTTTTCCTTCTACCTCTTACCATCTCTCTTTTTCTCTTCCTCTGCCCCCTTTTTCCTCTCTATTTTTCTTTCCTTTTGATTGGAGTTAATTTTCATATAATAAAATGCAAAGACATCAAATATACAATTCAACCAACTTTGATAAGTGTAACTACCTTTGTAACCCACACCTCAATCAAAATAGAGAACACTCCCAACATCCTAGATAGTTCTTTTGTGTACACTTCAAATCTATTAGAATCATTCCAAAATAACCAATGATAACCAATGTTCTGGTTTCTTTCATAATAGATTAGCTTTGCTGATACTGGAAATTAAGATGAATTGAATCATATAGTATATACACTTTGTATCTGGCTTATATTATTTTGCAAATTCCTCCATGTTGTTGCATGTATGTAATATTAGTAATTTGCTCTATATTATTGATGAGCAGTTTTATATTATATAAATATAGAACAACACAGTTATCCTTTTGCCAGTTGATGAATATTTGGGGAGTTTTCAGTTTTGTGATATTATGAATAAGCTGTGAACATTCCCTAAATTTATTTGTTTATTGGTGAAATCATAAATTGTAATAATTATAATTATATTTTAAAATGCTTGTTGCTGGTGTATATAAAGAGACATTTTGTATCCTGATATTTGCTGTATACACCTAGTAATTTTTTATAATCCACGTCACTGCACACTGATATACTTAGTAATTTTTATACTTTATAGATTTCTATGAATTTTATTGTAAATAATTATGTTGCCTTCAAATATAGACAGTTTTCCTTTGTGCATTCCAACATCTGTGCCTTTTATTTCTTTTTCTTGCCTTACTTCATTGGTTATGAACCTCCAATACAATACTGACTAGAAATGGTGAGAGACAACACCCTGGTCTTGTCCCTAGTCTCAGGGAACATGATTCACACTTTTTCCATTAAGTATGATAGTAGTTGTTCCTTTTCTGTAGGTGTCTTTTATCAAACTTAGGAAATTTCTATCTATTCTTAGCTTTTTAAGAGTTTTTATTATGAATTAGAATTGAATTTGTTTAAATACTAGATCTGTATCTATTGAGAAAATTGTAAAAAGTTTCTCAGTTGCTCTATATTCTGATTTAAAATGATTGGTTTTTAAAGGTTAAACTAACCTTGCATTCTGGAATGAACATGTCTTCTTTTTATGATGTATTAAAATTTATCTAATGGAATATTTTGATTTTTAATGTCTTCTTGCATGGGTCACAGTAATTTGTTTCTTTCCAGGAATTTGTACATATTTCTAATTTGTCAAATTCCTTGGCATAAATATGTTTCTAATACTCCCATATTACCCTTTTTCTATCTGTAGGGATGGATGGGAGTACTGGAATAACAGACATTCTTTTATTTGTGACACTGATAATTTATGTTCTCTTTTTTTCCACTTCCCTCTCTAATTTGACCATTCTAGATAGGATCAAATGTATTGATACTGACATTTTCAAAGAGCTAAACTTTGGTTTTGCTGATTTATTCTAATGTCTATTTTTTAATATCATTAAAATTTGCATGCATCTTTTATTTCTACCTTACTACTTACTTTGGGTTTACTTTATTTTTTTCCTTCCTTCCTCCCTCCCTCCGTCCCTCTCTGTCTCTGTCTTTCTTCTTTCTTTCTTCACCCACCCTTGCTTCCTTCCTTCCTTCCTTCCTTCCTTCCTTCCTTCCTTCCTTCCTTCCTTCCTTCCCTCCCTCCCTCCCTCCCTCCCTCCTTCCTTCCTTCCTTCCTTCCTTCCTTCCTTCCTTCCTTCCTTCTTTCCTTCCTTCCTTGTCTCATTGTGTCACCCAGCCTGGAGTGCAGTGGTGCAATCATAGCTCACTGTAGCCTTGAACTATTAGGCTCAAGTGATCCCCCTGCCTCAGCCTCCCAAGTAGCTGGGACTAATTTGATATTTTGTGATTTCATTATCAGTGAGTTAAAAATATTTGCCAGATTTCTTTGGGATTTTTTCAGGATTTCTCATTTGGCTCATGGATAACTTAGAAGCATGTTGTTTAATTTTAAAATATTTCAGAAATTTTCAGACTGGTGATAAAGCAAATGCATTTTAAAAATTTAAATAATATACAGGATAATATTTTGTGTAAATCAAGAAATAACTATCAAAAGGTGTGCTTTTTTGCCTCCTAGCTCATCAAGTACTGAGAAATGAGTTTTGAAATCTCCCACTATAATTGTGGATTAACTTCTGTTTTCTTTTTGTTTTCTTCAGTTTTTTTTTTCATGTATTTTGAAGCACTATTACTAGGTGCACGATTAAGATTAAGTCCTTTGGATGAGTTGACACTTTTATCATGATAAAATATCTGTTTATCCATGGTAATGCTTCTTGTCCTGAAGTCTCCTTTTTCTGTGTTATGAATATAGACAATTCAGCTTTCTTTTAATTAGTCCTTGCATAATATATCTTTTTTTCATCCTTTAACTTATTTGTGGTACTGCATTCTTGCTTTTTGTATAGTCTGATAATATCATCCTTTAAATTGGAGTATTTGGTTCATTTATATTTAATGTTAATTATTGATATGATTGGACTCAAATATACTATTCCATGATATGTTTTCTATAGTCCTATTTCTTTCTGTCCCCCCCTTCTTTCCTGCTTTTCTGTCCTGCCTTCTTTAAGAGTAATTAAGTATATTTTAGTATTCCATTTTATCGTCGTTATTGGCTTTTTAGCTACACCTCTTTAATTTTAGTTGTTTTCTTAGGATTTCCAATATGTCACTTCACATAAAATGTAAGAGTCTTACACTTGATACTTTGTGCTATTCTCATTATATATTTTATTTCTATAACTATTATAATCCTCATAATATGTTGCCATAACTTTTGCTTTAGATTATCACTAATCTTCTAAAACATTAAAAATAAGAATAATATTTTTATATTTACTCTCATATTTACAATTTCTAGTGCTCATATAGATATGAGTTTCCAACTACTATTTTCTCTCAGCCTGAAGAACTTCCTTTAACAGTTCTTGTGCTGGTCTACTGGTGATAGATTTTCCAAGCTACTGTTAATCTGAGAAAGTTTTAATTTCACCTTTATTTTTGAAGGACAAAAACTTAACCTTAGGTCTGGGACCCTGAGACCAGTTTCCTGCTGTCCAGCCTTTGTTCAGTTGTTTTAAGGAAACCCTCCTAGCTCAATAGAGCCAGAGCATGGCATGCATAAGAGGAGCTCCCACCTTCTTCAATAGGTTAAGGCCCCCAAGCTTTTCTTTATTACAACTGTTATTTGAGTTGTATTTGTAGCTTTATTAAAGTTACAGGAAGCTATTAGCTTGCTGTTTCTAGTCCAGCTTATTGTTCAGTATACATTCATGCCATGATCAGCAAAAACTTTGAGTTCTTAATATATGCAAGACCCTGAATGAATTTCCTAAAGCATTATGTTAGAAAGAGTCAGCATGATAAAAACAAACAAACAAACAAGCACTCAGGATTGGGTGCTAGTCCAAAAATCTGTCAATAATTAGCTTTAGGTTAGTTTCTGAGCATGTTTGAGCCTTGGTTTATTCATTGTTTGTCCATCTGTGAAATGGAGATAACATGTATTTTACAAAGTTGCTGAGGAAATAACTAATGACGTAGGAAAGTGCCAAACAAACTCATTACCTGAACCTAATCAATCATTGCTACATCTGAATAATTCACATAAACATAACGTGAGTATGCCAAAAGAGTTACTTACATAGAAGGTGTCAGGATGAATTATAACATATTGACTAGATTTCTACTCAGACACAACTACCTTCTTGGAATTTGCAACAGATTTAGGGAAAGCAAAAATTATTAGAAAATGCTAGTTTTAAGTGAGATCTTAGTAGGGCAGGAATGTGAGTGATGATGCTGGGAAAAGTTTAAGTAACATCTCATCCAATTTATTTTAATGCCTTTCAATTTCATTTTATTTGTTTCTTCTAAGTACTAAATTTTAATGTTAAATAATGAAAAATAAAATCTCTCTATCAAGGAACTCATAGTTTCATAAGAATCAAGGTAAATGATATTTAGTGAGACACTATAGCGTTTTGTCTAGATGTGCAGACTCTGGCACTACATCGCCTGATTTAGAGTCCTTACTCCACCACTTACTAGTTATATGTCACTTGACAAACTGCTTTATCTCACTATGAGTATTTCTTCAGGTAATGCTAGATGTCATTAAGGACAAAATCTCCATGGTTTGATGTAATACAAGTTTACTTCTTCCTCACATAAAACCCAAATCATGATGTAGATGGAGTGAGGTGGAGAAGCTCTGCTCCACATTGTCATTCAGGGGCCCCAGATAAACAATGATTTCCTAGGGCTTTGGTATCCAGCTAACAGATGGGGAGGAGAGAAGGATCACGCCAGACATTTGTATCGGCAGGCCTGGGAGTGGAGAACATCACACTTATCTACATTCTGTTAGCAAGAGCTATAAGAGAGACAGAAAAGGTACTCCAGATGTGTGCCTAGGCACAAAGAAAGTAAGTTCAGTAAACAGCTAGCCAGTCTCTGCTATACAGTGTCTCAGTTTCCCATGCATAAGATCAAGATAATAATAATCAAGATCAAAAAGTTATTGTAGAAGTTCAATAAAATAATGCACATAAAGTGTTTATCCTAGTGCCTAACTCATGATAAATGCTTGAGAAGCTAGTTAGCTTTCTATCATGAGTGCAATGACAAAGATAAATGGTGCATTCTGCAAGCATAAAAAGAAAGGTGTGATGAACAGAAACTGGGAAGTCAAGTAAAACAAAACAGGGTTTGATGGGGCTGTGACCGTCAGCTGTGCTGGTGTCCTCAGTCACCACAAAGGCTGTACAAAACTTTGTGTTCCAACATGTTCTCTTTGGGGTGGGTCAGCTGCATCCCAGTAGCCATCCCTTCTTCTGTGGAAACTTCCTCCTGAGTCTTGGCTCCATTTTTACCCCAGAATGAGGCGGGGGAATCTTATTCTGGGAAGACCTTTTCAGATAGGAAGCAAATTTTAATCATTGTAGATTACCTGCTTATGATATGCTGAATTTTTGTTGAGATCTAACCTATAATATTTGCATAGCAGGTGCAATGTTTTCAAGCCACTTAGGAATGCTAAACTTGTGCTTTATTTTTCTATAATTCAACTTAATCATTATTTTAAGGCCCCATTCTATTTTATGTAAATTCAGTCATCTCAGGTTTAAGTCAATCTAGGATTTCCTTCTCTCTCCTGTTCTCTAGAGTGGTATCTAAATTCTGAGGTTGCTCACAGAGCATCTAGCACTGGGAGGAGCATCAGAGCCCTTGTGGTAACCAAGTGCCACATGTGGCAAGTATGAGATCCTACCTAAGTGTAAGATCACACTTGCCCAGATTGGTGTTAGCTGGAATAGGTGGAGCTGTGTGTACTCCTTTGCCTGGGATAGTCCCAGTTACACCTATTGTCCTGGCATCCTGCCCATTTACTGTCCCTTTCACTCTCAAAATTGCCCTAATGTGGAAAGTAATTTATACAGTCACCTTAGCTTAGCATTTGAATTGCCACCTGGCTTCTGGTAAACAGTCTATGGCCACTTTCTGTTCCAAGCCTACTTGCTCCCCAAGCTTAATCCCCTTCTTAGGGACGTAGGAAGATTTGACTATTTTTCCTCACTCCATTCCACTCTGTTCCAGGAACAGGAGCCACTATATCTCAAGGACCGGGGCTCTCTTAGCTCCTAAAACCTCATGCAGTCATCTTCACTTCCTCAAGTCATTTTATCTCTGTTAAGCTTCTATGTCACAATATTGCAGGTTAAAGTGACTCAAAGTTTCGTTCTCTCTTGGATTTGCAATGCCTTGAAGCATATGGGAGTAAAGAAAAAATGAAGTACTCCTAAATGCGGGCCTCTAGTCAGTGATATCCTCAGCATGTAACTTACTTCCTCTCCAAACCTCCTTTCACCTCCCTTAGCCCAGGGAAGGGGCAGGGGCTGCTTTTACAGAGAATATTTAAGTATAAGAAATGGAAATAAAATAGAAGGGTTTTTAGTTATAGTAAAAGCAGATATAACAACCACAAAGCAAATAAACCAAATGCAATTTGTATTTAGGGAAAGGAGATTCCACATTTGGTTTAAAGCAAGGAAAAAGGAATTAGAAACATTTTCATGGAGAAAGTAGTGCTTAAAATGGGTCCTGATGTAAATCTGGTTTAGGCTTTGGTGGCTGTGAGTAAAGGCATTCTTGGTCATTTGTGTGGGAAAACATAAAATGTGTTCAGATAACAGGACACGGTAGGTGGAAACAAGTGGTTGGGTACACAAGCTTCAAACATACAGATCTCAGTGTTAGTGACACCTACATTGGGTATCAACTCTGTGACTTGGATAACTTATTTCACCTCTATGAACTTCAGTCTCTCATTTTTAAGTGGAGGTTGTAATCTTTATCTTGAAGGTTAAAAATTAAACAGATAATGAATGTAAAGCACATAGAACATGCTCAGTAGTTAATAATTATTGCTGGTTATTTTGTTGTTGTTGTTGTTATTAACAGTAAAATATAGTTCAGCAAGGATAGATGCTAGTGGTAGGGTAAAAAAAAACAGATTTATTTAAGTTTTATTTAGTCTCTGAGTCCTGATGTTCCTTTTGCCCAAGAATCTGAACACTTTTTTTCTGCTAGGGCACTGGGAATTGGTTTTTCTTAACATGAAGCCAGAATACATTTTGCCCCTCACTGGTCTCTCATCATTGTCTTTTCCAGCAGGAGAGATGAGACACTTGTTAGGTGAACCTAGGTCACATTGCAGATAGACTACAAATAGTATTTTTCCCCCAAGTGTGTCTTAATTGACCAAGGAATTCCTGCACTCAGATCCAAGTGTGTTTTGGAAATGGGATTTAAAAAGATCTCTCTTGTGAGTGTGAAAGACAAGATCATTGGTCTGTGTAACGGCACTGGTTTCCAGACCGGCGTTTGGTGTTGAGGAGCCTAGAGTTCATGGTAACTGCACCATCTTTGCAGGTACGAAACCTGGTTGAGATCACAGCCGTACTTTGGAACTTTAGGACCTAGAAATCCACATAAGAAAAATATCTATCATATAGATTTGCTGAGAGGATTAAATAATATAATATATATAAAGCATTTTTCTCAGTGCTTGGTTAACAGCAGATATTCAAGGAATGGTGTTTGTTATAACTATTGTTATTAGCTGACAAGCAATGGAATCTACACTATCATTGGAGTGAAGTGACCTGACTTAAAATTCTTCTAAGATACTCACTGCACTTCTTTAATTCAAATTTGTTGTATCTATAACATAAAAATGAGAAATATTACTCCATAAGGTATTGAGTGTGTAGTGAGAATGATTTTTTGAGCCCCTACTTCGGGCCAAACTCTCTGCTAGGATGTCTCCATCTTGTTTCACCTTGACAATAAAGCTGAGAAGTGAAGCTCATTATTCACCACTACAGACTAGATAGAAAATGGTAGAACCCTGATTTGAACTCAGGGGATAATGTATAAGAATAAATAAGGTACATAAAGTTCTTCACAGAGGCCTGGCACACAGTAGGCACTCAGAATCATGCTAGCCCAAAGCAGTTTATACTGCTTCTTCTTCTGTTGATTAGAATTGACAAGGTAGTGAAGGAAGACTGGGGACTTTGTCCTTCTCGGGTGGCATGCAGGAAGGCTCTTCCCTTTCCTGGCCACCTGAAAGTATGTGGCTCACACCCCAGGCTGGGGTTCCAGTTGTGACTTCCCAAAAGAAGGTCATGGACCAAGGCTTCTAACCAGCCTCATTTTCTCTTCCGATCCAGAGACATTTGGTTGTCTCCCTTGGTCCCCTGGCCAGAGTTCCTATTCTCATTTCCAGTTAGTGACCTCTGGCCACACTCCATCCATTTCCCCTAAGGTTGGCTGGGTGCTGCTTTCTCTCAGCACTGGCCCTGGTTGGACATCAGGCTCTCTGCTGCTTCTGCATACTTAATGCCAGCCTCTGCTTCTCTACCTGTCTCCCTACAGCTGTAGGGGTTATTGGATCTGGCATCAAATCCTGTCTCTATCCCTCACTGACACTGTATCCTTGTCCAAGTCACTTAACTTTGTTGAGCTCTGAAGTACCATAGTGCTTCACCAGTAAACATCATTTCTATTTTATTCAAAGTTACTTCCAGACAAAATTGAAGGTAAAGTTGATCTCAGCCACTCTTCTTTTCCATGGCAACAAAGGTCTGCTGTCAGCATTCTCTAGGGTGCTGTGCTTTCCGTGGATGTCTGGCATGCCATGTCCCCAGACTTGGCTTACCTGACAATGAAACCCTGAGCTTCTACTGCACTTTCTTCTACTCCTTTGTCCCTTAAACATTTGCACGTGCTGCTAGTGCTCTATCATCTCCAAGACTTGCTGGCTTTGAAAAGCTTTGCTGGTATGCTGGAGTGGCTTTCACTGTAATGCCACATGCCATGGATGTGGGCATTTGAGGTCCCCAAATTGAACTTACCTTGACTTCCTCACCACCAGCATTCAGCCAATAATCTATTAGGATTGCATGCAATGGAATTAAACAGAGGCCCATCCACACTGGATTAGCTAAACTGGGTTTCATTTTTCTCAGTAACAGGAAGTTTAGGGGTGAGCAGTTGGAAGCAAGTCATGATGTCAGCATGAGTCACCAAGGACCTAAGTTCCTTCCAGCTTCCTGCTCTTGTATCATTAACATGCAACTGTCTTTCTTACAATCACAATATGGGAAGAAATGGGGAGGGCCATGAATAAAAGGTGTGGATCACCCGAGTCTGTCCTTTTTTATCAGGAAAACAGTAGCTTTCTCCACTGGTGGCCTGCACCTTTTGCATTTATCTCACTGGCCAGGACTATATCACAGTGTCCAACTTCAAAGAAGCATGAAAAAGGGTTTATTTTAACTTCTTACTGTCACCCCTAAAATTGAGGTTGTATCCATAAAGAAGAAAAGGAAAACCATTGTAAAGTAGGAAACTTGAAGTGTTTATCACACCCCATTATACCAACTTTATTCTCTAAATATCTCTTTTGATTCATGACTTTCCTTCCCCTCCTGTTGTTTTCACTGCTAGACTGGATGGTAACAATTGCATACCAAGTGGTTACTCTCTGTTTTACCTTTACCCTTTCAAAATTCATTTTCTGCCCATAGTTATTTTCCTAAAATGAAAGTCTCATCCGTCACTCCCTGTATAATCTCTCCAGTACCTCCTTATCACTGACGAGATGAAATTCATGCTCCTGAGGATGGCATCCAAACGCTGTCATCTTCTGGCTCTGCCTACTTTTCCATTCTGTCCTCCCATGCATCCTATTTCCCATCTTCTGCTTCACATTTATTTACCCAGAAATAGTGGGAGTTCTTGCCTCATCATGCTTGTTCACGGCTCTATGCAAAGATAAAACTAATGATCTCTCCAATTTTCTTCCTGTGTTTTATCCTACAAGGGGCATCACACTCCTTGAACCCTTTCTATTACCATCTGTTTGAGCAAGGAGCATATCTCCTATGCGGAAGCAGTTACATGATTTGTAGGGCCCAATGCAAAATCAAAATATGGGGCACCTTGTTCAAAAAGTATTGAGAATTTCAAGACAATATTGGCACAACATAGACCAAATTTGGGCCCTCCTAAGTACAGAGTCCTGTGCAACTTCAAAGGTTATGCACCAGGGAAGTCAACCTGCTTGAGTGCACCTCAGGCGTCTTGTGGTGGAACTGCCAGTTGACCTGTCTGCCTCTCCCACTAGACTGTGAGCCTTAGAGGACAGTGACTGGGTTATAGTTATCCCTGTATTACAGACAATGGCACATGCATATAGGAGACAGAGTAAACTGGATTTTGTTTTGCTTAGTTCTTATGAAACAAGCAATAGAACATTTTCAAAGGACTGGTCCAGTGGGCTTCCTTCTCATCATTCCCTAAATTTAGTGGTTGTGGCTGAATCAGGTCCTTGCATGGCGACTCCTGCTTGTGGGAGTTGTTCCGATAGCTTTACTTCCATTAGGCCCACTGAACTCAGGTTCAGCAGCATGTAGGGGAACTTCTGCACATTTTCAGGCCTGATTTCATGGCAAACAGTGTAGCTACTTAGCAAGCACTTCTAGGAAATGATAACAGATTGTGAGAAACAGTGCAAATTGCAGGAATTAAACCAGCTGATAACAGTGGGATTGTAACAGGTGAGAAAGGAGGAAAATGGCAGGAATGCAAGTCCTGCAGAGAAATGTACCAGGCTCGGGCAGCTGCAGGCTGGGCACTTGTTTGGGATTTTCTTTGTGTGACTCTGTGGAAGGAGCATTGGCCCAGAATGTGTAGGCCTATGTTTGTGTCCCACCTTGATTGCTCAGCAGCTAGCTGATCCTGGGGAAATTGTTAAACATTATCAGTTTCCTACATTCCTCATGAAATAAAATCAAGACAACAATACTATAAGTGAAATAATTATATTAATAAAAGAAGCCAAACTGCATAGTCTTAACCAGAACATAGAAAGTACATAAGTGCTTTCCATTCTATATATTTTAGTTACACACACAAATGACAGGTTACCAGAGCCCAAACACCATTCTTCCACTTACATTCCTACTCCCATCTACTAGCAGTTCTAATTATGGATCCTCATTCTGCGTGACTTGTGGCTGTCTGTTTGTCCTTGTCCTAACTGCAGCCTTCCTGTTCATATCAGTGAGAAGGGTCAATAAGAGATTTAAAGACAGATAGACTTGGTTTTATAATACTATGTAAAGGCTGTATGATTTGGAGCAAGCAGTTCACGAAGCTTCAGTTTTCTCATAGGTTTTAATAAGGGTTGTTTTTAGAATTATTGTGAAGGTTTTATGAAATAATGCTTTTAAAGCCCAAATACAAAATAGTGCCAACAGCAAGTGCTAATGATAGCTAGTTTTATTCTTTGACCCCTGCCTAATTGACCCTGTACTAGAGCAGATGCTGAGAGCAGTGAATTCTAGTCCTTACAGCTCACCTGACCTATATCTGTGTGACATCAGGCAAAGCTGTGCTACATCTCCAGGCTTGTGGAAGCAACTAGATACTCTATAAATGCTTTTTCCATATTTGTCCTAATACTCCATCTAACATTTAATTATCAAAATAGCCCTATAACATGGGTACTATTATGATCCCTGTTTTACAGATAAGGAAAATAAACTTAAGGAGATAGAATGAGATCCACAGAATGAGAAAATGATGAAGCTGGGTTTGCACCTGAGCCATCTGCCTCCATAGCCCTTGTGCTTAACCTCTGCGCATATTGAAACCCACTGGACTCATCCTACGAAGGGAACTCTGTGTCTGTAACCCATGACATCCATTTCTCAGTTTTTGGTCATCTTTCTATGAACCAGAGCTTCTGGAACCTCCAAATGGTTCCTGGGACTCTCACCAAGCATTGCTATTACTCTTCCTTCTATCAGGTTATTAAGTATGGAATGTCCAATTTCCTTAAGTACTAAGTTTGACAGTTGATGTCTCTGACATTTCACTTTGACACTTCTTGTTTTGTTTTGTTTTTATTGTGAAGATACACCCTCATTTTTCAAACACACATTTGGCTTGAGATTATCTATCAAAATTTTTTAGAGCAATTTTTGTGAAACCATGGGTAAGTCAAAAATTCATGTTATTTTCAAAGATGATTCCATTGTGGAACCAATGCAGCACAGACATATTGAAATATCAACAGTGTTTGGGAAGGATGTGGCTAATGAACACATAGTACATCGATGGTTTGAGGAATTCCATTCTGGTAATTTTAGTCTTGAAAATGAGCCATTTGGGAGACCTGAGACCAAGGTGGATAATAGTGAGCTGAAAGCTGTAGTGGAAATGAATCCATCTTAACCTACACATGAATTAGGAGCAAGGTTTGATATTACTATTCCAAAAATATTGGACCATTTGAAACAAATGGGCAATGTAAAGAAGCTGGATAGATGGGTACTGCTTGAATTAAATGAGCATCAGAAGAGAAATCCTCTCGAAGCTTGCCTTTCTTTGCTGTCATGACATAAAGGTGAACCATTTCTACACTGTATTGTTACATGAGATAAAAAATGAATTCTTTTTGGCAATCACAAGCTTTCAGCACAATAGTTGATGAAGATGAAATGCTGAAATACAGTCCAAAACTGAATATTCATCAAAATAAAGGTAATGGTGTCTGTTTGGTGGTCCAGCACTGATATTATCCACTATAGCTTCATGAAATCTGGTCAGTCAGTTACAGCAGATGTCTACTACAACCAATTGGATGAAATGATGAAAATGCTTGTAATTAAGCAGCCAAGATTGGTCAATAGAGACAGGCCAATCCTCTTGCAAAACCACATGTCTCAAAAAACAATGCTACTCAAACTACAGAAGCTGGACTTGGAAACACTTTGGTATCCACTGTGTTCACCAGACCTTGCGCCAACTGACTACCATGTATTCTAGGCTTTGGACCACTTCTTGCAAGGAAAAATATTGAATTCTCAACAAGCTATGGAAAATGCCTTCTGCAATTTCATCACCACTCGCTCTCCAGGCTTATTTGCTGCTGGCATAAACAAGCTACCATTAAGATGGCAAAAGTGTGTCAATAGTTTAGGCACATACTTTAATTAATTGTACTGCTTCTTGTTTGAGATATAATAAACTACACTTTTGATTCAAAATTGGACATGTCATATTTAATGAACTAATACAAAAATAAAAAGGCATAGCTGCAGAAGAGCAGGTTGATCCTCGTGCCTGGGAATGAAATCTACCCATATTCTTTCTTTAAATGAGGTTGTAGTTTCACTGTGTGTAGCAGTTTATCACTGCCAGGAGCTTTTGCCCACCATGACACTGAAGCTGAAGGCATAAGCATCTGACTGCTGCCACCTAAGAGCTAATTTTTTTTTTTTAGAGGGAGTTGGGAAGGGCATCTGTGGTTTTTACCTTCCCACCATCCATTCTCTCCTTCCCTGGTCAGAGGGCCCTGATTTATTCTGGAGAAACATTCCTCTCCAGTCTCAGTCCATATGATTTGATTAGCACTGAACTCTATGTTAACTTAGAGCATGAGCACATGACCTGGCTAAGGGCAATCAGGGCCAATAAGTCCTGGGAATTCGGCTACGATTATTGGGAAGAAAGGCTCTCTTTTCTATGGGGTCCTTAGCTGTTAGAATGTATGTACCTGAGACTCCTGATGGCCATCTTCCTGCCTGTCTGCCCAAGAATGAAGAAATGAAGAACGAAGAAAACCCAGAGGAAGGTAGAGTCAAGGGTTAAAAAAATGGCCATATTCCTGATGTTGTTTGAGTACATGGACCCAACTGTGCTTTAAAGCAGCATTTCTATGAGCCAACTCATCCGGTTTTGTATTTAAGCCACTTTGTATGGAGTTTCTGTAATTTAAAACTCAATGATCTCTGGCTAATACAAAAGGAAAGGAATGAGTACAAAACTTGAGCTGATCAAGGAAGGATGTCTCTTCATGTTTTCAAAATGCTCTCCTAACCATATGGTATCATCAAATCCATCTGTTACTCTCTCCCAACTTGCGGTAAGCGGGAACTTGTGACTGTGATATCTTACATGGCGTGCAGGACTTTGCAGATGTGAGTACGTTAAGGATCGGAATGGGGAGATCATCCTGGATTATTGCGGTGGGTGCAATGTAATCAGAAAGGTCCTCGTGAGAGGGAAGCAGGGGACTCAGAGCCAGAGAAGGAGATGTGATGACGGAAGCAGAGGTTGGAGCGATGAGATTGCTGGGTTTGAATGCAGAGGAAAGAATGTGGGCAGCCTTTAGAAGCCAGAAAGGGGGAGGGAATGGAGGCTTTTGTAGCACCGCCAGACAGACATCAGCCCTGTCGACACCTTGATTTTAGTCCACTGAAACCCATTTTGGACTTCAGGACTACAGAACTGT
Organism: Lemur catta; assembly: GCF_020740605.2. Lineage (NCBI taxonomy): Eukaryota > Metazoa > Chordata > Mammalia > Primates > Lemuridae > Lemur > Lemur catta. The sequence goes on from NC_059130.1 coordinate 80,652,639, forward strand.
AAGAAAATAAATTTGTATTGTTTTAAGCCACTAAAGCTTGTGATAATTATTTACAGCAGCACTAGGAATCAGATATATAGCTCATATACCTAATGTATGTCTTTCAAATAATATGAGTAATAACGATCAATTATGGAGGACTGAATATGTCCCCTGTTTGTTTGTTTGTTTTGCATAGTTTTTCTTGTATCCTTATAACAACTCTGAGAGGGATAACGGGAGGCCATTACCAACATCTGTTACAACTTGGTCTGCCTCTGACACATTGTTGGACAGGGGCACACAACTGAGTGTACCCACTGCATTGCTTTGGGCTGCAAGTAATAGGAAGTTAATGGAATTGTCTTAATAAAAGAATTTATCTTATGTGATAAGAATTTTGAATATAAGGAGTTTCCAAGGTTTAAGAAATCAGTCGATAAATGATATCATGGAAGATTCATGCTGGCTTTGTCCTTAGCTATCTCTTCAGGATTGCAAAATGTCCATAACAGCTCCCAGCACTACAGTTTCCTTAGCCAAAGCCAGAGAGACAGAAAAGGGGAATGTCTCATCATCCGTGTTTTTAAATTCAAATAATCTTTCCTCTAAATTCTTCTAGCTAAACTTCATTTTTTAATTATTTTACTATACACTGATTTTTCCATAAAATGCAATTACTTTTTACATCAAACTAATAGTATAATTTAGTTTTACAGACCTTTATTGAGATTTCATCACCAACTCTGAAAAACACTGTCATTGATGGTAACACAATTCATGGAATTTGCCGATATAACACAGCTGTTTCAGTTTGCATTTATAACTATTACATTCACAGTGAAAATATGCATAGATGTCAGCAAATGGCTATTATATATTCAAAGGTAGTTATGCCTGAGAAGCAATTGTATATTCAAATGCAGAATATTTTAGTATGACTTACTTTTATTCATCCCTTACATTATGGTTATGACATATACACACATATATGTGGGTATAGATTATAATATGTATATCTTTTATTTCAGAGTATTAAAGGACACAATACAAAATATTTGTTATAAAAAGAGAGGTTTTAATACGAGTAAGAATGACTGGCATAACTCTTCGTAAAGTTTGCCATTATATAAGAATATATTGTATTTTTTAAAGTCTCTGGGATGTTAAAACTGTTCCTTTTGTCCAGAATGCCTTTTTATGCTTGCCTGCCTGATAAACTCCTGCTTGTTCCTCTATCAAGAAGGATGTGAATCCTTTCTTGAGTGTGCTCTGTTTTCTAACATCACTGTGTATCTACTTACATTATAGGACATGTCACATGGCATCGTAATAATGCCTGAATGTCTATCTCTGTATTTACTTTCCTATGGCTGCTGTCCTAAATTACCAAAAACTTAATGGCTTTAAAACAACACAAATTTATCTTACAGTTCTGTAGTTCAGAGGTCTGAAAAGGGTCTCACTGAGCTAAAATTAAAGTGTCAGCAGGGCTGCACTCCAGGGGAGGACTCATTTCCTTACCTTCTCCAACTTCTAGAGATTGCCCGCATTTCTTGGTGGATGGCCTCATTCTGCCATCTCCAAAGCCAACAATGTTGCACCTCTTTGTGCCTTTTTTCCATAGTCATATCTTCCTCTCACCTCTGAATCTCCTTCCTCCCTCTTTCACTTAAGGACTCTTGTAATTACATTGGTCCCAGCTGGATAATCCAGCAAATTCTTAATGTCATCTGCAACTTTCATTCCCTTTTGCAATGTAGCCTAGCACATTCATGAGTTCCAGAGATTAGGATGTAGACACCTTTTGGGGCCATTATTCTGTCTCCTACACTCAGCTGGGAAGTTTTTCATAGGAGAGATTGTTTTAATTAATCTTTGCATTCTCAGTGCCTGTCAAAGTTTCTGACATATAGTAGAAGATGCCCAGTAACGTATCTGAACAGATGAATGACTTAACAAATGCACGGAGATGGAAATAACTGTTGTGGCATGAAAGCAGAGACTTTAAAAGTTAACCTAGATTAAAATGGATTGATGAGCATCTTGATTTTGAGTGATGGTAGTATGTGATAAAGTGAGTATAGCAAAACGTTCATTAGAGAATTTAAGTGGCAGGAATATGGGTATTCATGGTAAAATATTTCTAAACTTCCTATATATTTAAAACTTTTAATAATAAGATGTTGAGGAAAGTTCTTAATCCAGGCCATAGCACACCAAACTACCTCCATAAATAGTTGTTGAGAGACGGATAAAATTAGTGGAAATGTGCTTGCCGATCAGCTCTGAGGTTAAGAGGCAGATCAGGACAATCTGTCCTTTTCACGTTTCTGATGCGCTGATCCTTTTCTGGAAAGCATTATGCAATATGATCAACACTCGATTCAGAGGTGCTTATATGTTAGAGGAGCAGTTGCTGCAACAAGTTTGTTGATGAGAAGCCCAAGCAGCTCATCCCAGCAAGCTGGGATATTGTTGAATGTGGCAGCAGGTGTCTTCTTGTCTGAAGTCTTCTGGGAGCCCTATGGTTACTGTGCATTACAGAGGGTGGATTTTATCCAGTTATGTATATGATATCAAATGGAAAGGGAATGAGTGGGAAGTTAGTTCAGTGATATTCAAGTACAATGACAGACATTAAATTATATGGTTTGTTTATGATCATGTCTAAGAGAAGTAAATTAAACTCTTTGGCAGGGAATAAGCCAATAATTACTTCAGTTAGTCGTTTTAACAAGCATTGTCTGAGCACCTACTATGGACTAGGCCCTGGGCTAGGTATTGTGATATGTGTAGATATAAATTAGTGACAGGCCTTGGTGTGGGCCACCCACCCTAATCTCTATGGAGATCTCAAGGCCCACAGCTCTCCTCTACTTCCCACCCCTCAACAAGTTGAGCTCTGTTCAGGTTCAAGGACAAAATATATTTTTAAGGGTGTACAATGCAGCTACCATAGGGAGTGATACATGTTCAGACAGATGTACAGTTAAATTTGGCTCTGCCTAGCACCTCACCTTCTACTCTGTCAGACTAAGGTCATGCTAAGATGAAGTTTAGATGTGGCATCTTGGGAAATGACTTTCCCTTGGAAGGCCAAATGTAACAAGGAGAGTTCGGGTCAGACAAAGGCCTGCAATGGATGGTTCAGACAGTTCTGCTCTAGATATAAGATAGAGGTGGGTGAGATGTGATATAAAAGGGATAAAATGCAGTAGTCCTATCAAAGTTAAGAAGAACATTGAGGATATCAGCAAGATGACCAACTAGAAGCCCCTGGGGCTCACCCTCTCCAACAAAGGCAACCAAAACAACAAATAAGCAACTCTCTTTTGATAGAAATAACTAAAGGAGAACACCAGAGTACATCAAAGGAGTAGCAGAAATCATATAGAGCACAGAAACCCAGGATGGCTACATAGAGAAGGGAAGGAAACACCTCACCTCCACCCCCCTATCCCCCAGTTAGGGCCAGCTCAGAACCCAAAAGGACTTCTCCCTGTGGGGAAAAGGAAAACAAGAGGACCACAGCAGCCCCCATCACCACCTTAGACACATACAGTTCCAACCACTAGGGACTCCGACAGTCCTCACAGGCACTAAGCCCAGCTAAGAGTGTTTCCTGGAGTCCACACAGCTGTGCTCCCCCAAGATAAGGAGCCAACACTGTGTCCTCTTTTCGTGGCCCATGCAGCTACTATGCTATGATATCTTGGCACTGGAACCACTGCTGGAGTGTCCTGCTAGAGAGTAGCCATGACATCTTTCCATCCCTGAGGCTTTGCCACCACCGAACCGCCCCCACCTGGTCACCCACCATCTTTGAATACAGCTGCCGCTACACTCTACACCATGGGAACAACCTACTGCAGAACTGCTCCCTCTACCCCTACCAGTCACTGCTTCACCCTGCCCCTTGGGGCTTAAGCTGAAACAGCACCCTGCCTCCTAGGAAACTGTGATTTGGCTTCCCAGAGCAGTCATGCCCACCTGTGCCTGAGCTGAAGTGGCACCATGCCTTCTGGGGAATTGGTGCTTTAGCTGCCCAAAGAAGTCACATACTACAATGCCTGAGCTGATGTGGTACATTGTGTCCCAGGAAAACAGAGCATTGGCTAACCTGAGACACCTTTACTCTATAGGTAAAACAACTGTAGCACCCTGCTTCCCTGGAACTGGACAAGCCTTCTAGAGTTTGAGCTACTGAGACACTCCTCTCTCCATGGAGTGAAGTCATCACTGAGCTGTTCCCTTCCCCCTAGGGCCAAAGTGACAGCTATGTGCCACCATTCTAGAGTCCTTGCTGCCACTCCACCTGGCCTCACAGAGTCTGGAATACTGTCATGTCCCATCATCCCAGGGTCCAGCAGTACCTCATCCCACAGGGCTTGAGTTGTCACTGTGCCCTATTGGCTCTGGTTCCTGAATTGCAGCTCTATCCTGCTCTCTAGACCCAACTCCCCAGAGCATTTCTTCTTTTGCGAGCCTGGCCAGTGTTGTCCCCTGCCCACCAAGGTCAGAATCATAGCTATAATACAGCCTTCTGGGCCCAAGCTTCTGGGTGGTGCTTCAGAGTCACATACCCTGGCTCTGTGGGCAGTTTGCATCTAATCCTACTTTGGAGAGTGAACCTGCACCATAAGACCCAGGTGGCATAATAGTTTCACAAGACCTTGAACCCAAGACTCTGGCTCCACAACTGCTACAAACACCGGTGTCCTGGAATCCAGTGCTACTGTAGCTGTTTGTGGGCCATGTCAGACCTGACCCCAAGCAGAATCCCCTCAGCTAAGACTCCACATTGTGAGGAAAATAAAAACAGGTGCATCTCCAAAGCCCTTGTTACTGAAGACCCTAATAACCTATGTTGCCACTTCTGCTGCCACAAATTCCTGCAGCCACTAAAGCAACCACAGTCATTGCTAACATTGATCGCAGCTAAAGAAGCTGCACAGAGGCTATACCACTGCAACAACTCAGACCCAGAGCCACCACACTCTTTCCACCAAGCACACTAAGACTCATCTGCAGGTGAAAGTCTCACTCTACAAAAGCCACTCTGTAAAGGGTGAAAGAGATGATCCTTCCACCAGAAGCACAGACATAAACACAAGAAACATGAAAAATCAAAGAACCATGACACCACCAAAGGAGAACAATAATTCTCCAGTAACTGACCACAAAAAAAAGGAAATTTAGTAATTATCTGAAAAGGAATTCAAAATAATGATTTTTTAAGAAACTCAGCAAGAAACAAGAGAATACAGATAGACAATTCCATGAAATCAGAAAAATAATTCACGATCTGAATGAGAAAAATTCAACAAAGAGATAGATATCGTAAAAAAAGAATGAAACAGAAAATTTTGGAACTGAGGAATTCAATAAATGAAATAGAAAATGAGAGCTTCAATAGCAGACTAGATCAAGTGGAAGAAAGATCTCTGAATTTGAAGATAGATCTTTTGAAATTACCCAGTTAGAGGGGAAAAAATAAAATGGAATAAAAAGGAGTGAAGACAGCCTATAGGACTTATGGAACACAATTAAATGAATAAATGTTTGCATTATTGGAATGCCAGAATGAGATGAGCTAAAGATAGGAACAGAATGCATATTAAATGAAAATTCCTGAAAATTTCCCAAGTGTTGTAATCCAGATCCATGAAGCTCAAAAGTTCCTAAACAGACTCAACCCAAAGATGTCCTTGCAAAGGCACATTATAATTAAACTGCCAATAGTCAAAGACAAAGAGAATGTTAAAAGCAGTAAGAGAAAAATGTCAAGTTACATATAAGGGAATCCTCATTAAGCCATAGGTTGAGTATCCCTTACCCAAAATGCTTAGGACCAGAAGTGTTTCAGGTTTCAGATTTTTTTTTTTTTTGCATTTTGGAACATTTGCATATACATAATGAGATATATTGGAGATGAGGCTCAAGTCTAAACACAAATTTATTTATGTTTCATGTACACCTTATATACATAGCAAGGTAATTTTATGCAATATTATAAATTAATTTTTGCATGAAACAAAATTTTAACTGCATTTTGACTGTGACCCATCACATGAGGGCAGGTGTGTAATTTTCCACTGTGACATTATGTTGGGACTCAGATAAGTTTTGGATTTTGGAGCATTTAAGATTTTGGATTTTTATGTTAGGGATGTTCAACCTCTATCAGTGGATTTCTCAGCATAAACCTTGCAGGTCAGGAGAGAGTAGGAACATATTCAAAGTGTTGACATAAAAAAATACAGCCAAAAATACTATACCCAGAAAAATCTATCTCTTGGAAATGAAGGAGAAATAAAATGTTTCCCAGATAAGTAAAAGTTGAGGGAATGCATCACCATTAGATCTGCCATATAGGAAATGCATAAAGGAGGGCTTCAAATGGAAACAAAGGACATAAAAATTAACAACATGAAAACATATGAAAGTACAAAATTCACTGGTAAAGGTAAATATATAGCCAAATCCAGAATACTGTAATACTGTTATGGTACTTTGTAAATCATATGTATTTCTAGTATGAAGATTAAAAGCCAAATCAGTCAAAAATAATAACTATAATAAATTGTCAAGAAATACATAATATCAAAAGATGTAAATTGTGACATCAAAATTATAAATTGTGAGTGGGGAGGGTAAAAGTCTAGAGGTTTTGTATGATTGGAGTTAAGTTGTTACCAGTAAAATAGTCTATTATAACTATAAGATGTTTTATGTAAGCCTCATGGTAGACCTAAAGGAAAAAACTATAGCATATACACACACAATAAAGAGAAAATAATCAAAACTTAGCACTGCAGAAAATCACCAAATCACAAAGATAAACATAGAGAAAGAAAAGATCAAAGGATCTATAAGAAAAACACAAAACAATTAACAGTATGGCAGTAGTAAGTCCTTACCTACCAACAATTACTTTGAATGGAAATGGATTAAATTCTCCAATAAAAAAGACATAGAGTAGCTGAATGGATAAAAAGAATAACAAAATCCAACTATATGCTACCTATAAGAGACCCACTTTATCCTTAAGGACACACAGGCTGCAAGAGATGGGGTGGAAGAAGATAGTACATGCAAATGGCAACCAAAATAGAATAGGGGTGACTATACTTAGATAAAACAGATTTTAAGTTGAAAACTGTCACAAGAGACAAAGAAGGTCATTAGTAAATGATAAAGGGCTCGATTTACCAAGAGCATATAACAATTATAAATATATATGCACTGAATTTTGAATCATCTAAATATATAAAGCAAATATTAATGAACATGAAGGGAAAAATAGCAATACAATAATAGTATAGGACTTACTTCAATACTTCAATCCATCTTTAATAGTGGATAGAGCAACTAGACAGAAAATTAGTACAGAAACATTGAAATTGAACTGCACTTTAGGCAAAATGGACTTATAAAATTTCCATCCAATAGCAGCAGGATACATATTCTTCTCTAGTGCACATGGAATATTCTCCAAGATAGACCATATGGTAGATCACAAAACAAGTTGTTAACAAATTTAAGAAGATCAAAAGCATCAAGTATTGTTTTTGACCACAATGGTATGAAACTAGAAATCAATAACAGGAAGAATTTTGGATATTTCACAAATATTTGGAAATTAAACAACATGTTGTGAACAACCAATGGGTCAAAGAAGGAATCAAAAGGAAAACTAAAAAGTATCTTGAGACAAACAGTGGAAACACAACATAATAAAACCTATGGGATACAGGAAAGACAATTCTAAGAGGGAAGTTTATAGCAATAAATGACTATATTAAAAAAGAAGAAATATCTCAAATAACTAAACACTATGCCTCAAGAAACTAGAAAAAATGAATAAACTAAACCCAAATTTAGCAGAAGGACAGATATAATAAAGATTAAAACAGAAATAAATCAAAAAAGAATAGAAAAGCTATAGGAAAAATCAATAAAACTCAGCTGGTTTTTTGAAAAAATGTAAGTAAAATCAACAAATGCTTAGTTTTATTAACTAAAAAAAAAAAAAAGACAGAAGACTCAGAGATATAAAATCAGAAATAAAAGTGGAGACATTACACCAGATGCCTCAGAAATAAAAAAGGATCATAAGTAACTATTTTGAACAATTACATCAACAAATTTGATAACCTTAAGTAAATGGATGAATTCCTAGAAAACATAACCAACCAAGGTTTAATTAGGAGGAAACAGGAAAGCCTGAACATATCAATAGCAAGTAGACATTGAAGTAGTAATTAAAAACATCCCAACAAGTAAAAGTCCAGGATCAGATGGCTTTACAGCTGAATTCTACCAAACTTTCAAAGAATTAATATCAATACTTCTTAAACACTTCCAAAAAATAGAGCTGTAGGAAATACTTCCTAACACATCTTATGAGGGCAATATCACCTGATACCTAAGCCAGAAAAAGATGCTCCAAGAAAATTAGAGGCTATTATCTCTGATGGACATTGCTGCAAAAATCCTCAATAAAATAATAGCAAATAGAATAAACAACACATCAAAAAGATCATCAACTCATGATCAAATGGGATTTATTCCTGGCATGCAGGGCTGATTTAGCATATGCAAATCAATGTGATATATCACATTAACAGAGTAAAAGACAAAAATTGCATTATCATATCAATTGACACAGACAAAGCATTTGACAAAGCTCAACACCCTTTTGGATAAAAACTCTTAACAGTTTAGGTATAGATGGAAAATAGTTTAACATAACAAAGGCCATTTATGTAAAACAGCTAACATCCTAAGCAATAGGGAGAAACTGAAAGCTTTTCCTTTAAGATTGATGGAGGTATGACTACATGGTGAGTGCCAGGCGCACTGGGGAATGGACACGCTTGAGGCTCTGACTCAGGGGGATGGGCGGGACATGGACAATGCATATAACCTGAGCTTTTGTACCCCCATGAAGAACTGAAATAAAAAAAATAAGCTGAAATAAAAAACAAACAAACAAAAAAACAAACAAACAAAAAAAGATTTGATACAAGGCAAGAATGCCCACTCTTACACTTCTATTCAGCATAGTATTAGAAGTGTTATCAAGAACAATTAGGCAAGAAAAAGACATGAGCTATCCAAATTAGACAGGAAAAAGTAAAATTATCTCTATTTGAAGGTGTTATGATCCTATGTATAAAAGTTCCCCAAAGACTCACCAAGAAACTGTTAGATCAAATAAATGATTTCAGCAAAGCTGCACGATATAAAATCACCACACAAAGATCTGTGGCATTTCTATACACAAATAATGAGCTAGCTGAAAAACAAATAAGGAAAACAATCACATTTATAATAGCATCAAAAAATACTTAGGAATAAATTTAACCAAGAAGGTGAAAGACCTGTACACTGAAAACTATAAAACATTGATGAAAGAAATTGAAGAGAACACAAATAAAAGGAAAGATATTCCAAGCTCATGGATTGAAAGAATTAATATTGTTAAAATGTCCATACTACCTACAGCAACATACAGATTCAATGCAATCCCTATCAAAATCCCAAGGGCATTTTTCACTGAAGTTGAAAAAAAACTCCTAAAATTTGTATGGAACCACAAAAAACCCCAAATAGCCAAAGCAATTCTGAGGAAAAAAAAAAAAATGAAGTTGGAAGCATCACACTTCCTGATTCAAAATTATATAACAAAGCTTTAGTAATCAAAATGGTGTGGTACTGGCATAAAAACAGACACATACACCAATGGGACAAAGTAGAAAGTCCAGAAATAAATCCAAACATTTATGGTCAACTAATTTTCAACAAGGGTACCAAAAAGACACAGTGAGAAAAGGATAGTCTCTTCACTAAATGGTGCTGGGAAGACTGGATTTCCACATGCAAAAGAATGAAATCAGAAACTTTATTACACCACACAAAAAATCAATTCAAAATGGTTAAAATACCTAAATGTAAGACCTGAAACCATAAACTCCTTGGAGAAAACAGGGAAAATCTCCTTGACATTGGCATTGGCAGTGATTTCTTGGATATGATACCAAAAGCTCAGACTACAAGAGCAAAAATAAATAAGTGAGACCACATCAAACCAAAAAGCTTCTGCACAGTGAAAGAAACAACCAACAAAATAAAAAAGCAACCTATAGATTGGGGGAACTATTTGCAAGGCATATATCAGATAGAAGGTTAATAGCCAAGATTTATAAAGAACTCATACAACTTAAAAGCAAATAAAAATAACCCAATTAAAAATGTGTAAAAGACTTGAATAGGCATTTCACCAAAGATGATATAAAAATAGCCAATAGGTACATGAAAAGGTGCTCAACATCACCAATCATCAGGGAAACACAAATAAAAATCACTTTGATATACCACCTTATACCTGTTAGGATAGCTATTATCAAAAAGACAAGAGATAACAAGTGCTGGTGAGGATATGGAGAAAAGGGAACCCGTGTACACTGTTGGTGGGAATGTAGATTGATGCAGTCATAATGGATGGAAAACAATATGCACATTCCAAAAGAAATTAATAATAGAACTACCATATGACCCAGCAATCCCTTTTCAGGGTATATTCCCAAAATAAATGACATCACCACCTTGTAAAGATATCTGCATTCCCATGTTCCTTGCAGCATTATTCACAGTAGCCAAGATACGGAAACAACCTAGGGTCCATCAGTGGACGAATGGACAAAGAAACTCTGGTACATATATACAATAGAGTATTAGTCAGCCTCTAAAAAGGAGACGATCTTTCCATTTGCTACAACAAAGATAAGCCTGTAGGGCATTATGCTAAGTAAAATAAGTCAGACATAGAAAAAAATTTACTGTCTAATTTCACGTATATGTGGAGTTTTAAAAAAAAAGTCAAATACATAGAGCAAGACAGTGATTACCAGAGTTGGGATTGGGAATGGAGGGAGAGAAGGAAATGGGGAGATTTTGGTCAAACGAAGCAAGCAAATATATAGGATGAACAAATTGAAAGATCTACTGTACAACATGAAGACTACAGTTAATTATAGTGTATTATATATTTAGGATTTTTGCTAAGTGAGTAGATTATATCTGCTCTTGTCATGGGGGGAATATGGGTAACTATGTGAGATAATGGATGTACTAATTTGTCCCCATTTTACTGTGTGTGTGTGTGTGTGTATCTTATAATGTGTTGTCTAACTTAAATATACACAATAATTTTTTTTAAAAAACATACACAAAATGCTGGAGCATTTAAGTGAGTATAAGGACATCACTTGTAGCTGAGGGCAGGCAGATCATGCCAATGAGGGAGTAGCATTGGAGAGCCTTGAAACACAAAGGACAGGCGCTGGGGAAACAAGGTGAGCAAAGGCAGGGGGAAGGGATGGACAAGAAGTCAGATCACAAAAAGGCAATGACATGCCTGAATATGAGGTTTGAGAATTTAAATGTTGGGGATAATTTAATGTCCAGCTAAGGTCTTTTAACTTATTTTCATAGGCATCAGATGACTATGGCAGTTTGAGCAGTGATGCTAAAGGTGGTCAGGGTGATGCTCTGAGAGGAACAGTTTCTGGGTTCAGGCTTCCTTTCTGAGGGTGAGTGACATCAGGTATGACCTCACTGTTGACAGTCCCAACAGGATAATCCTATCTTGTATACAATAAATCATACCACAATTTCATACGTGATACTCCCATAGTTACAGGAGTCATTCCTTACATCACTGCTAGTATAAAGGTTACTTTGGGGCCAGCTCTTATCCAAGCAGTTTATCGACCCAGGGTCACAAGGAATCCATTGCAGAAGGAAACAGTAGCTCAGGAACTTCCTTAAATTTACCACTGGATTTATTTCCAATTCCTTTGTAATCTCTTCCTTAGAGCAGTAAATTCTGAGCTCACAGGGCTTTGCATTTAATTCCAGTATTTGGGTTGTGAGAGCTTTTAATACCTGTGGACTTGGCTATTGCAGGGAGTAAAATGCATCCCCATTAATCAGAACTGGACTGAGTCATGTTACACAAACCACAGATTTCTACAAGAAAATTAAAAGGCAATATCATTTCACTTCTGCTCAATGTTTTCTTATGATTCAGGGGGAGAACTGGGACACTCTATATTGTGTCCAGTGATGCTGCCAAAAATATATCACCCAGAGATACGACAAATGAATGTATAAATAGGAATTGCTCAGAAGGGGTTAGTCATAAATCACTGAGTGAGCCGGAACCCAGGCTTATTTTTTTGTGTGTGTTGCTTAAAATGTGAAACATTATTGGTGACTTCTAGAAAAACAATTTGATTTTTGTACAGTTGCATTAAAAGGCTATGGGAAATAGGGAAGTATAATTTCCCTAGTGAAACCAAAGGCAAGATATAAAATTTTCTGGTGACTCTAAGATTATATAAACTACTCTGAAAAATGAAATAGATTTTGTTATAGAACTGCAGTGGTGTGGTTTCTGGAATCCTGGGTTTTCAATCTTGAACATTTAGAAATCTGGGGTATGGTGATGGGCTGGCTTTGGGACAAACATGCACTATAACAAATTGGATTGAGACAGCAGCAACAATTATGGGACTTTTCTGGTGGGGTCCTGAAATTCTTCCGTAGTACTTACTCCTAGAAAACCTTTCTCCATGCTTTAAAAGAAACTGCTTTTTGATGTCCTAAGTTATATCTGAACAATTATTTTTTTTTGAGATACATGTACATTTTATTTAAAAATTTTATCTACTTTGTATATGGAATCAATATTCATGTCTATATTTTTAATACTCTATCTTTGGTTGCTAGCACAGTCTCAGCCAAAACACTGTTAAATTAAATATTATCCAATCAATGAACATATTGGTTAAAATAAGAGGGAGTACAAAGCAATATTGAGTAACTACTACATGGTAGGAACTTTGCTAAGAGCTAATATATATTATACTTTGTTTCTTATGTCAGTCTATGAAGGAGGTATTGTTTGTCCCATTTTCTTTCTTTTTCTTTCTTTCTTTCTTTCTTTCTTCCTTTCTTTCTTAGGAAAAAAGAGAGTTTCTGTTTGTTTTAAAGATATTAATTAGAAAATGGAGAACTATGGCAAAAAGACACAAAGATCTTCACAGATAGAAGTGCTAACCATTTTAATAAAACTTTAGTTGTTAATGCTAAATAGATATTCAAAATTTTTCTGACATATAATATTACTATTATGCCAGTTATCATTTTAAAGTAGCACATTTCCTTTTGCTTAAGAGTACAGTGGTTGAAACTGCTGCTTTTATTTTCAGAAAAACCTATGAAGAGGCTTTGAGGGTAGTGAATTAGTTCAATCACGAACCTCAACATTATTTCCTTAGAAGCCAGTTAGGAGTTAGCTGAGAAAGCTTGGGACATTGAAAATGATTTCCAAAGTGCTATAACATCTAGATGGCCCATTTTTTTAGTTAGTTATTTTGCTGTGTAACAAACTACCCTGAAATTTAGTGGCTTAAAACGCTGATTATTTATTAGTTCATGATTTTGTGGCACTGGCAATTTGGTCTCATCTCAGCTGGGTGATCCGTTTGCAGGTTCTATCTGGGCTCACTTATGTGGTATAGTCAGCTGGAGGGCTGGCTGGGGCGTTGTTGGTCCCAGATGGCCTCGTTCACATGTCTGGACTTCGGATAGAGTAACAGGGGCAACTGGACCACATGTTTCTAACATTTGGTAGGTCAGCCCTGACTTTTTCCCATGGTGACTCGGTTCCTAAAAGCAGCAAGAGAGGGCACACTGCAATGCACAAGCACTTTTTCAAGCTTCTGTTTTCATCATCTTTGCTGCTTTCCTATTGGCCAAAGCAAGTCACATGGATAAGCCCAGATTCAAGGGATGGGAAAATAGACCCCAAACAATGCAGGGTTGGCTTTTCTTCTTACAATTTTGCTGAAAATAATAGTAGAAATATCAACTCATGGACTTTTCAAGGAATGAGTTGCAAAATATTAATTTTGTATGTGTGTGTGTTTTGGTTAATCTATTATATCAAACTCTTTCTTTAATGATATCATCCGAGTAGTGGATACATATTGTAGCACTATTACTTACTGGCTATGTAAGATTTTTAGGAAAGATTTCTTAGCCTCTATGTACCCATTTCCTCATTGCATCATGGGACTAAGAATAGTGCATACCTCATAGACTGATTTTGAGAATTAAATGAGTTAATAATTGTAATGCTTGGAACAATGCCTGAAACCCAGTATGCACTCCATCAATATTAGCTAGCTATTACCAGTTTTGGTCCTGTTCCTCTGTGTTAGTTTCATGTTACTGCTGTAATGAATTACCACAGACTTAGTGGCTTGAAACAGTACAAATTTGTTACCTTACTGTTCTGAAGGTCACTAGATGACCTCTGGATTTTCCTGCGCTACCATCAATGTGTCAGCAGAACTGTGCTAGTATGTTTCCTTGCGTTTTTAAACTCCAAAGGTTGCATGCGTTCTTTGGCTCATGAGGCCTTTGTTCATCTTCAAAGTCACTAGTGGCCAGTGGAGTCTTTCTCCTATCGCACCACTCTGACATCTGCTTTTGCCATTATATCTCCTTCTCTGATTCTAACTTTCTTGCCTCCCTCTTTCACTTATAAGGCACCTCGTGATTATATTTGGCCCACCTGAATAATACAGGATAATCTTGCCACCTCAAGATTATTATTTTTAATTTTTTAATTTCAGCATATTTTGGGGGTACACGTACAAATGTTTAGGTTACATATATTGCCTTTGCCCCACCTGAGTCAAAGCTTCAAGCGTGTCCATCCCCCAGACAGTGTGCACCACACCCATTAGGTGTGAAAATGCTCATCTCCTGCTCCCCCCTCCCACCTGCCCGACACCCAATGAATGTGATTACTGTATATGCACTTAAGGGTTGATCATTTAAGATTCTTAATTTAATCACATCTGCAAAGTCCCCTTTTCCACGTAAAGTAACGTTCACAGGTTCTGGAGATTAAAACATGGGAATCTTTGGAGAGCCATTATTTTGTCTGTCCTGAAGATTCTTCATCCTAGGACTTGGATCCTTTATTATGAAAAGAAACACCCTAGGATGGCTTTGCTTAGCCATGGCTCTTTAAGGAAAGGTTCTAGTACCAATGAAGAAATTCTTTCCTCCACAATGTTGAGAGCACCTCTTCCGTCTCGAAACTGCCAGAAAGGAGAACAGATATTCTGAGTAAAAATGAGACAAAAATGGTTATCCACCACCTCCCAGTTAGAGTGTGATAGAGAAAATACCATGTAATCACCATATCCTATTTATTTTTCCTCCGGCACTCAGCTATACTTCCATCACTCTTGCTTCTAACTATCGTCTTGAGAAAAATTCTCACCAATGACGTGACAGTGGCAGTGATCTGTGTTATTAATACATCTGGGGTGAGGGATTAAGAGCAAGTATGCCTTCTACATGACAACTTCTCTGTCAGGTGGCTGCATGCAGGGCATTTGCCAGAGGACTCTGAGACCCTAGGGATGGCCAGGACACAGATAGGGGGATCCTGGGTCCCTGAGTGACTGTGTGGTGCAGAGCCCCACCTTCCTGGTGTTAAGGCACCGAGAGTTGTGATTGTTCCATTCACCAGTTGGCCTACTGTGACTAAAGACTGATCTGCAAAAAGACCCTCCATCCTTAGCCCTGCACCCTTAGTGAAAGGGGGTGAGGTTTGTGCTCCATCTAACCACATTCATTTCTTCCTCACTCTTGGACTGCAAGCAGAGACCTTAGATATTTTGCTAGACTATAATATAGTTTGGATTAGGGAATACTAAAAGAGGGTGAAGGCTAGCGACCTTATCATGCTTCTGGCCAAAATAATTTACACAGCATTACAGAACTTAAAGAGCCACATGTCTGCTAATTATCATCTCATCTTGTCTCCTTACTGAACAGATAAGGAAACTTAGATCCATAGAGTTTCAGGGACTTTTATAAATTTTCTGGCAAAACTCAGTGGTGGTTTTGAGACTTGAATCAAATGTGTCACTGAACTCAGTACTCAGCATAGTGCCTGATGTACCAGGGGATCTGTGAATCATCAAACGAATGAATGAATGAATGATGCACTCATTCTTCAATGTACAGCTCAATGCCACATTCTTCATGGAGTCTTTCCAAAGAGCCCCCATTTCAAATTAATCTCTCTTATACTCTCTCTTCCTGAAAGATGATATTGATTCTCTATGCAGCATTTAATACAATCTGTCTGAAATGTTAATTTGTATGTATCTATCTAGCCCTCAGGGACAAATAGGTTTTATTTCATGCGCCCAATTAGATTGATTGGTGGTAATGCCTGGCTCACAATATGACAACAGAGTGTGTGATTTTGTCCAGTTCAGTGGAAAATAATGCCATAACTGATTGGCAATGTCTCCCATGGGGAAAGAATTAGAGAATATGGAACATGTGACATGTGTTTACTAATCCCAGTCTATTGTTTATTAGAATAAAAACTTCTTTAGAACAGATAAACAATGGCTTTTTCTTCTTTATATCCTGCATGGTATTACGAAGAATATGTTGCATAAGATAAATAGATACTTAAAAATATTTGTTGAATTAGACTTAAGTGAAATTCACATAAATCTGAATCAGTAAGCCTTTTAAAAATGGCATGTCCATCTACTTATTATTCACTTATTTTTCTTCTTTCTATATAGTCATGTGTTGCTTAGTGATGGGGATACATTCTGAGAAATGCATTGTTAGACAATTTCATCATTGTGTGAACATCACAGAGTGTGTTTACACAACCCTAGATGGTATATCTTACTACACACCTAGGCTATATGGTAAGCTTATTGCTCCAAGGCTACAAACCTGTACAGCAAGTTACTGTACTGAATACTGTAGGCAATTGTAACACCATGGTAAATATTTGTGTATTGAAACATATCGAAACATGCAAAGGGTACAATAAAAATACAATATGAAGGATAAAAAACTGGTACACCTGTATAGGGTGCTTACTGAGAATGGAGCTTGCAAGACTTGATGTTGCTCTGGGTGAGTCAGCGAGTGAGTGGTGAGTGAATGTGAAGGTTAGGACATTATCGTACACTACTGTAGACTTTATAAACACTGTGCACTTAGACTACATTAAATTTATAAAAGATAGTTTTCTTTCCTTTATAATAAATTAACCCTGGCTTACTGTAACTTTTTTACTTTATAAACTTAATTTTTTTTTTTAACTTTTTGGCTCTTTTGTAATAACACTTAGCTTAAAACACACACCTTGCACATCTGTACAAAAATATATCTTTATTCTGTAAGGCTTTTTTCTATTTTTAAAATTTAATTTTTTTTTTTTTTTACTTTTTAGATTTTTTTATTAAAAACTAAGATACAAACACACACATTAGCCTTGGCCTGCCCAGGGTCAGGATCATCAATATCACTGTCTTCCACCTCCACATCTAGTCGTACTGGAAAGTCTCCAGGGGAAACAACACGCATGGGTATGTCATCTCCAATGATAAACAATGCCGCCTTCTGGAATACTTCCTGAAGGACCTGCCTGAGGCTGTCTTACTGTTAACGTTTTTTTTTTTTTTTACAAATAGAAGGAGTACATTCTTAAAAATAATTATAAATAGTACAGTAAATACATAAACCAGTAACATAGGCATTTATTATCATTATCAAGTATTATGCACTGTACATAATTGTATGTGCTTTGCTTTATATGCCTTGCAGAGCAGCTGGTTTGTTTATACCAGCATCACCACAAACACATGAGTAATGTGTTTTGTTTTGGCTACGATGTAACTAAGCAATAGGAATTTTTCAGCCTCATTATAATCTTACGGGACCCTTGTCCTATGTGTGGTCTGTCATTGACTGAAACATCATTATATGGTTCATGACCGTATATTCAAAGATTTTTTTTTTTTGAGAAGTGCTTTGAGTCTCTGTAGTTAATTTACATGTAACAATGAATCTCTTTGAAATATTTACTTCAAAATATTTATTAACTCTCCCTTTTCTAGTTGTTATATCACATAAAGGTTTTCAAATTAGTATATCCCCTTTACAAGAGTACATAGAATTAGTAACTGGGAGGATTATCATAGTGTGTCAACCAGGAACTTTATCTGCCAAATGATAGCAAATCTACTCATCACCACACTGAATTAAAATTATGTCTTAATAAAAGAAAGAAGAAAGAAAGAAAGAGAAAGAAAGAAAAGAAAGTGGTAGATATGAGAGAGAAGGTGAAAATATCAAGTAATGTTGCTTTAAACAGGAATGGAGAAAAAAAAAACTTTCAAGCTCCACCACTGCCAACAACAAAATCTGGGGAACTAGCAAGATATACTATCTGATACATTGTTTAAAAATCAGAATACATGGGCTTCTACCCTAGTATCAAATTTACATGCTTTCCAGAGGAAATGCAAATTATTGCTAAATAACTATTTTGCAAATGAAGGAACTGACTTGTACACCCAGGGCTATGGAGGAAATACGCTATAATAATACAAAATATATACTGACTCTTCCCTTAGAAATAAAAGTAGAAGCTGGACTGCATTATCCAGGGTCTTCAGCAATTTTAAACCGTGCCAAGCATTGAGATTTAATTCTTGTATCTGCCTTTGAAGGTTGGATCTATATGCCCAGTTTTGTAATCCAGATTTGGTCCTCAAAGCATATGAGAAAATAATGCTATGGCTTATTCCCCAGTAGCCTATTATAGATGTCTCATGGGCATCTCAAACTTATCACAGACAGCTCTGAACTCATCCCCACCAGGAAATGTGTTCTTTCCTCTCCTGAGCCCCTACTTCTACTAAGAGGACCACCAAGCTCTCAGTCATCCTGGCACAGAGCTTTAGGCTTACATGTGGGCTTACTTCCTTCTCCTTCATGTTCCACACCCTTTTAGAAGCTCAATGAGTCTTATTCATCCTACCTCCTAAACGGAAAGGCAGGATCTCTGAAGACCATCAGACTGAAATTCACAATCCAGTTCTGCCACTTCAGAAATGCGTGACCGTGTGTAAGTTACTTACCTCTCTAGGCCTCAGTTTTAGAATCCAAAATGGAGAGGATACTTCATTGATTGGTTGTCTGGGTTTGCAGTGATTTATGAATGTAAACCATTTGGCCCTGTGTCTTTTATAAGTCTCAATAAAACCCAAGGACAACTGATGATTGCTCCCAGTACACATACTTCTATTATGAATATGGCCACCACCGTTCTGCCTGCCCTCTCCTTCCCCATCACCACTACTCTCACTCAGGACCTCAGGACCTCTTACCAAGGATCTTGCAAGCATCATCCTTTCTGGCCTCCCTCCCGGCCTCAAGCCTGTTGGTCCAATGCATTTTTTGTGTGGCTTTCGCTGTTATCTTGCCAGGGCTTAACTCTGACCACATTATCTGCTGTTTAAAAAGCTTCTGTGTCTCTCCCTTCTCATGTCCAATGTTCCTCAGCTTATGAGAGTCCCCAGAAAGTAGGAAAGGACATTCTACAGAAGACTATTGTTTGCACTTAGTACTGCCATGACAAGTACCACTAAGAGAGACCTCACAATTTTGGAAAAATAAAAATCAGAGTTATATTCAAGGTCAAATCTCAGTCTCTTGGAAAGGAATAAAGACATGGGGCAAAGTCCAAGAAAAAAAATCATGCCCTTCTACTAAGGGTGGAAGTGTGTGTGTGTGTGTGTGTGTGTGTGTGTGTGTGTGTTAAGGAGTGGTAATAATAAACTTCCCAATAAAAATCAATCTCTTATTTTTTGCTGCATTATCTATTCTTTGCTCCCATGAGATCCCAAGGGTCAAGACAGGAGAAGTAGGTAAAATCTTGGACTAGAGCCAAAAATGTCTTCAAATCTTGCATATTGGGCCTAAGTGACAAGGGCAGGTTTGGTAGGCCGAAGTCCTATGGTAATAAACAAGTTGAATTTCACTGGGACATTCTGGACCCTATTACATTTCTTTCAAGTATTTTCAGTGCTAGCAGTAACTATTTGGGAATTCACGGTTTTGAAGCCCTAGTCAGGTAGATTAGGACTTCCAGGTGGCTTTCTTATTCATCATGAGCAACAAAAGCATTTTCTTAATTCATTTCAGAGAATAGTCCTAGAGCATTTCCTGTTTGGCAGGCATACAGCACAGGGCCTGGGATGTAAAGATAAGTAAGGATCAATCTTTTTCCTTGAAGCATTAAAACTTATAGGAGAGAGAGACACATAAATAACAAAGATGGAACATGAAGAGTGCTATAAGAGATGAATATATAAATTTCTCTAGAAATGTAGATGAGAAAGCAATTAATTGTCTAGGAGGAAGGTTATAAGTTCTAGGAAAATGAATTAGAATCAATGAAGACAGACAGGGGAGTGAACATGTAGAGGATCTAAGGTTATGGGGGAGGCCCACATGTGGGGATAGCCTACTTCAGCCAGGACTCAGGGGGAGAGAGGTTGCTTGAAAATGTAATAGGAATAATTAGTTAACTGAGCCAGGTTGGCTTGCATTGTATGCGAGTTTTTATTTTAAATTCTGCAACATTGGCTAGGCTGTCTGCCCCAAAGAACTTGAATATTAACTGTGGGGGGTTGGGACTATTTTTACATAGGAAATGCTATGACCTATTTCACTTTTTTGAAAGATATTGGTGGCATAGTGGGCATGTACTGAAAGCCCACTTAAAAGATTCTTATACTATATGAGATGGAATGATGAAGACCTGGATATGGGAAATATTAATAATAAGATAGCAAGACAGGGGATGATGTGACAGAAATTTCAGGGCATCATTGGAAAGCATTGATAATTGATTAGCTGTGAGGAAGATATCAAGAACAACTCTGAGAGGGTGGATGAAGGTAATATAAACAACATTGTAAAGGCATACAAATAATCAAAGTTTAGAAAAGAAAATGATGGTTTTGTATATGTTAAATTTGATGAGCTTTTACATACCTTCTACCAGAAATATTGCATGAGCAACAGGAAATGAGAAATATGAAAATAGGTTCAGACTTGGAATATAGATTTTACATAAAGGTGGTCAGCAAAGAGGAAGCATTCGAAAGGACCAGGGTGATGGACTTCAGCAGAGGGAGTACATAGAGTGAGAAGAGAGTTTGAAGCAGAACTCTGAGAAACTCAGGTGGACATTCTTTCTCTGTACCTTTTATAATCTCTTCCCTCAGCCTAGAACCCCAATCCTGGCTTCTTGCATCTCTTCATTGATTTGACATACATCTTGAATTTCATGAAATACTTAATTTCAAGAAATGTCATAGCTATTTTTTTAATTCTGTAAAAAATCTATTTCCCTGCCTCCCATGGAAAGGCTGGTGGACTCTTTCACAGTAGGTTTGGAAGAGGACGTTGAGCCATGATTCCCACATGGGCACAGTTTAAATGGGCCATATCTGCAGACAATACTGTTAAAATATGCAAATGGTGCCAGGTACAAGAAGTGCATAGTGTGAACATACAGTGATTCATTGGTTTGCTGAAGATGAAATACAGCCATTAAGCAGTGCTGTCACCTGTTCAGAGATGACATTTCTGCAAACCCATCCCCAACACTGGAGAACAATGGAAATGGAGGCAGTTGCTGTGCTGTTTTTTTCTAGACAGAAGACTGATTCTTATTACTGCCAAAGGAAGTGGCTGCCCTCCAGCAAATGGATGAGGCTTCAAGTGCCCCCTTTGCCTAGTTCTCAGGAAACACCATGGGCCTGTGGAGAACTAGAAGGGATAGAAGTCCCCATAATTGAGAAGAGGAGCCCTCTTCAGGAGGGAAGGTGTCTTCTGAGAATCCCAAGTCAATAAAGGAGAAGCACAGATAACACCCATGAGAGCTTAAGATCTTATTAGAAACACCTCCCAAGAAGCCAGAATAACCCATATCACTGTGGCACTGGGCCTTAATCCTGAACTTATGATTTGAGGGTCTGAAAGAAGCTGATACTCATTTGGAAACAAATGGGATATTTTGAAGAACAGCCAAATACTGAATCCAAAGCAAGCAAACATCCATCCCTTCCTAATGATGCTGGATGGGGCACAGAGGCTGGAGAACTGTGCAATGGTATTTCATGTGCCTCTTGCCAAAAGCCACAGGCCTTTTTTCCTCATTTATTTTAAATCATCCTCTCCAAACTCACCTCACAGTTCAGATTGCCAAAGCCCTTAAGTTCTAGTGGTTTGCTTTCCTTTTCTCACACCCTTCTAAAACATATTGTGGTGTTTGATCTAATGCCAAAGACTGACCACTGGGGAAATTTGGAAATGGAACCACTCAGTATTTTCTAACCAGAGGGAAAGGATGTATACAATTCTAACAGTGGTGCCTACCCAGACTACTTCATCTGGTTATTTGGAATCTCTGTACTTCCAGAGAAGTGCATAAAAGTATAAAGGAAGAAGAAGAAAAAAGCATGCAGAAATTCCACCCATAATCCTACCATCCAGAAGCAAACATTGTTGCTATTTAGTCCTGTTTTCTTGCAGTCATTTTAATTTCTAATGGAGTTCAGATATGCTAGTTATTTCTTTTATTTGTATACACTTTCCCAAATATTTAAAACTACAGCACTAATTATTTACATTTATTCTCACAACTGTTAGATATCCCCATTTTATAGGTGATTTTATAAATCCAGAGAGGTGGATGATACACTTAATGTCACACAGCTAATAAATAATCAGGCTGGAATATGAACATAGGTTCCCTGGCTTCATGTCTACAACTCTTCTCACTACACACATAATTGGAAAATTTTGTTACTGGACTTGTTCACAGTGTTAAACAGCCTAAATTTCAAGTGGCACGTTAATCGACAATGCAGGCCTGAACAGATTAGTATCCACAGGTGTTGAGATTCAGTAATAAAGCTCTGTCTTCTTTGACTCCTGCAAACTTTGTTCTATAATAGAATACTATTCCAGCTTTTTTAAAAGAGTTAATCCATCATGTTCAGATCACCAATTTCCTAGCAATGAGTTGCTGAATTTCTTTCCCTGGTGGATTCTGATGCAAACGGAATGCAAGACTCACGCTTCATCTTGAAAATAGGTAGAAAATAGTTAGTGGGCTTTATGAAGAGAAGCGTATTGCCTTTGTTTTATGAGCTGTAATTTGTACATACAGCCTTCATTTTAGATCTTGTTGATTTTTTTTCAATCAGCTGGTATGGGTGACCAGTGTTAGATAGTTTGATCTTTGTTGTTTGTTTGCTGAACTCTTGCTTTCCTGGAATTAATGCAAAATTAAACGTGAATTTTAAAACCATAAGTAGAATTTACTTATTTGTTTTTCAAAAGTTAAAGTGCTTCCAGACCAAGACTGGACACTCTGTTCCAAGTTCCAGTCAAGTCCACATTTTTCTAATTGAGTTATGACTGCAAATGCTGAATTTTATGATGGGAAATTCAGAAACCAGCCTCCCATATCATATATTATGCATATTTTTTTTTTCAGAAAAAAAGTTAATTACCTATTTCCTCCCTAGAATGTCATTGGAGTACTCATCATTCCTCATTAGAATTGTGGAAAACCACTGATGAAACCATGAATACTTCCAAAACCTTTTCCTCTTCTGGCTCAGAGTTTCTCCACTGAAGTTCTCAATTGTAGCTGAA
This sequence comes from Lemur catta, assembly GCF_020740605.2. Lineage (NCBI taxonomy): Eukaryota > Metazoa > Chordata > Mammalia > Primates > Lemuridae > Lemur > Lemur catta. The sequence continues at coordinate 80,676,276 of NC_059130.1, forward strand.
AATGTGCATTTTATCATTCATCATCTAATTTGTGTTTACGTGAAAAGGTTGTATCTCTTGACAACAAATTTTCTTTTGGACAAGCTCCACCAAAAAAGGGATATCAGGGCACTTTACCCCTTTGTTTTCCTTTAATTATAAATCAATGACCTAAGTTAGGTATTGTCCCAGAAATTAGTTCACTCAATTTCTGTTCCAGGTAAAATAATCAAATTTGTATCTATGCTTTATAACCATTTTGTTTCACTTTTTAAACTTTCTCAGTTTATGGCCAAGATAGTGCACATAAATTCATACACAAATTACATATATGAATTAGTAATAAAGCTTAATTAATAATCCTAATTATAAAAATAATGAATTTTCATGTAGAATATTTGACAATATAGAAAAGTAAAATTAAAATTATCAACAATCCTAACATCTCTTAAAAATCTGCCAATATTTTGGTGCATTTACTTTTAGTTTTATATGTGTTTGTATGTGGGTACATATGTTCAAAACATAATACTGCATATAAATTTCTATGTCCTGCTTTTTTCACTTAGCAGTATCATATAAGCATTTTTATATCTTTAAAATGGACACGCTTGAAGTTCTGACTGGGGGGGATGGGGTGGGGGGAGGGGATGGGTGTATTCCTATGTGATGAGTGGGATGTGCACTGTCTAGGGAATGGACATGCTTGAAGCTCAGACTCGAGGGGGATGTGGGGCATGGGCAATATATATAACCTGAACTTTTGTACCCCCATAATAAGCTGAAATAAAAGAAATGTATAAATATAATTGTTGATGCTTAATCAAGTGCATAATTTACTTAGCTATTTTCTCCTATTATTGGCTACTGAAGTTGTTTTTGGACATTTAACTATAAAGGAAATTTTGTTAATTTAGAACTAAATACAGAAACTTGTGGCTATTTATGATCAGATTTGGATATGTCAATGTAAAAGTCAGAATATGCATTGATTTAGCAAAATGGAAGAAAACAGCCACTGAATTGAAAAATCTTTTCATTTTATGTTGTTTTGTTTATTATTCCAATCAGGACAAAATGGTTAAATAATGGATTCGAAGTTAAAACTGTCTTGGATTCAGATCTTGATTTAGATATTGGTCCTCAATGTATTACTTATCAGATGTTAGAAAGGTTATTAAGGTTCCCTAGCTTCTGACTCCTATAACACAGAGTTCATGATAAAACCTATCTGATAGGGAGGTTGTGATGATTAATGAGAGAATACATGTAATGGGGCTTATAGTTAGGAGTGGTGAGCAAGACGCAAATGAACAATATGGAACAGCATCACCAGGGCTAAAGTAGGACAAGTACCAGGTCTCATGGGACGAGCCAAGGGAAGCACCTAACTCAGACAGGAAAGGCAAGATTGAGCGTCAGAGTAGGAAAAGCTACTTGATGGATAAGTAGGAGGTAGTCAGGAGTAATAAAGGAGTTAAGTAAGTGTTTTCCAAAGGACCAAAGAGGAGCAAGAAACAATTATTAGTATCTTATATGGAGAGGTCTTAGGAGAGGAAGCATGAGATGCGAGTGCAATAAATAGTTGCCCCAACCATTCAAAGAAGAGAATAAGATACTTAAGGCATAGGATGAGTGGGGGGCACCATGAATTTAATAATCCATGGGGATTGAAACTTCAGAAGAGAGGATTAATAGACATGTACAACCTAGTTGATGGAACCACTTTGATTTCTTCTCATAGTTCTTGTAGAAAAGTAGAGGAAAAATTTTACCTATAGTCCTAAGACCCAATATAACTACTTTTATATTATGGTGTTTGGGGGATACTTTCCTGTATACGTTATTTTTATATGGGATGAGCATTCTGTACATATAATTTTGTATCATTTTTCCCCAACATGGTGTTATACTAGAAACATTTTCCCATATTCTTATCAACACTTCAGAAACATCAGTTAAAATAATTACATAATACTCAAATATAGACATTTATCATAATACATTTAACTCTTCTCCTGTTTAACTTCTAAGTCTGTTACAATTTTTTTCTAATGTTAGAGTCATGGTAAGGATCTTTTTCATTTTTATTCACATTTTACTTTAAATCTTTAGGTTAAGTGCTAAGGACCATATTACTATGTTAATGGGAAAGATTATACCCAATGCTTCTGGGGTCCTGCATAACATTCCCTCTGCTGGGTCTTTCATTCTATTTGTGGCTGAGATGGTCCATTCTATGAATGTCTCAACTCATTTTACATTGACACTACCTCACCTTAAGTGTACTGCACACGTTGCTTTTCTTTCCCCAATACCAGGAAGATGGCAGGTGCTTTTTTGGCCCATGCACATGTGAATTAGTAGCAAGGGGGATCAAACACCCCTGAGGGCAACTCATGACTGAATATTTGATGTAGGCTGATGTCATGATAGATATGCCCATGACTTTTGGATAGATAATTTAAGGTAGCATTTTATATGCTTCTCAGGAAGTTCTAGCAGAATTAATTTCCGATTTCCCATAGTGAGAACTTTGATAATGCTCCTATAGTCTGGATTTTATTTTTTTTTCTTGTCTCACTCTTCCTAGTCCCTTATTCCTATTCCCTGGAATGACTTTCCTGCATGACAATTCTTATCAAGCATGAGGAAACCCACACAAAGGGACAAGTTTTTAAGGATCATAATACTCATGTTGCAAAATTAGGTTTTTAAGTGTTAATCGTTCCTTATAGATTTATCCTATTAAAATCTTATTTGTTAACTTCTCCTGAGTGTGAAGCTCCTAAATTAAGACTATACCTTGGGTGATATCTGAGCAATGAACACTAATCTTGTTTCATCCAAGTACCAACAATAATGAGTTGCCTTTTTTAAGTTGAAATGCACCTCGACTCTAAAGACAATGAGAGTCAGGACAAGTAGTACATTAGGAGCTCCCCTCTACCAGTAGACAAGGCCTGCAAAGTCTGTTGCCATATGCCTGGGGTCCAATGCCTGGAGGAAACAAAATATAGTGCCTTTGCAAGCATGGGGTCCCAGCAACCTGACCTGCCATCTGCTTTGAATTGTTTAATCTAATATTCCACTCCTGGCATTGCATTAGTCCTGAGGCCAGAACCCCACAGAAGTCTGAGCAGTTACTTGGGCCTTGCTCTTTTTCCACATGGCCTAGTTGGTTCCTGGTGGTACCTCTGAGCACTATTCTGCTTGTGGGTTCCCTAGCATTATTTCATCCACACTTTCCTAATCCAGGATTTACTGCTAATTTCAGGACTCCTTCTGTTATTGACATCACTTTGGTTGGAACTGTATTTTCCTGTAAGAAATACATGAACTAAACACAAAGCTAGAAGATTATTAAAAAGAAGTTTAGAGATAAATAAGACCTAAAGCTCTGCTGCACAGAATAGGGCTGATAGTCAACAATATAGTATTGTATACTTAAGAATTTGCTAAGAGGGTAAATATTAAGTGTTCTTATAAAAAAGTAATAAATAAGAAGGCAGGAGGAAACTTTTGGCGGTGATGGATAGGGTTATGGCATAGATTGTAGTGATGGCTTCGTGGTTGTGCACTTATTTCCAAACTCATTAAGTTGTATACTTTAAATATATACAGATTTTTGTATGTCAAACTTATCTCAAAAAAATGATTTTAAAAAAGACTTAAAACTCAAGTTTACAGACTACAGAACAGATAAAGATGGAACAGAATATGGACTTGGGTGAAAAATTTAGTTGGGGGAAATCCAAAAGTGAAAATTCTTGGATCTCAGGCACACAATCTCTTTGGTATATAATTAGGTGTCAAGCTTTTTTCACCAATGCCCACTCGAAAATGAGGATAAGAAGCAGAAACTCCAGCTTTCTAGGGGTATCCAAAATGCCCCAGGTTAAGACAATTTCTGGAGGACAGGTATAAGTTATACATCATATGCTTTACATTTACAGAATTAAAATTGCATAATTAGCCCACACTTTCTCATTTTACTCCCCAAGATGAATAATCTTAATGTTTTTACTCTTCTCTCATTCATTCATTTAAGAACTGCTCAGAATATGAAGAAGCCACATTCTCTATGGAGATATCTCTCATCTGATAACACTTTATTTAATTGCAAGCGTGTCTCTTTACTGGGACCTGACCACACTGAATTATTCATCATCAGAACTTAAAACTGTTTCTTTATCTAGAAATCCAACTCCTGCCTTGCACACATACTATGCAATCTGCTTGTGTACTTTGGAGACAATGGTGTTATTTATTATTCCAAAATTACCCAGAGTCCATACTATTCATCTCAGCTTGCAAATATATTTACTTTTTTCTTGATTGCTTTCATCTATTTTTTTTTCCAGCTTCGTTTCTTCTGGTGAGTAAGGAACTAGGAAAAGAGACCGTTTCAGTTGTCATTCTACACTGGGTAATCCCAAACCTGTGTGATGTTCTCTGCTGCCAGTGGAATTCTCACCATCATTAATGCATTTATTCAGCAAGTATTTATTGAGTGTTCTGCCAAGCAGGATACAACAGTGAAGAAAATCAATGTAGCCCCTGTTCTCATAGAACTTATGATCAATTCCGGAGATATCTAGCATTGGCTTTAGGAGGGATATTTTTTTTATTTTTTAAATTTTACTTTATTTTTCTCTCCCTTCCTCCTAGGAGGGATATTAATCTAACTATGATACAAGGTAGAAGTGGGAGGGAAGTTTAGAAGCAGCATTTAAACTTGGGGACCCAGTAAGGGAAACTCATCCTCTTAAATATATGGGCAAACAGGCAAGGGGTTGATAAGCTCCCATGAGTTTCAAGCAGAATAGAGGGTTTCTAGTCATGTTGGGGAGAAAGAGCAGTTTCTTGCTGTCTCTATGACGTTGGACAATCACTTCATATCCTATATCTCATTTTATCCCAAGTATAAAATGAAGAGGATGATTCTTATTTGATGGCGTTGTGAATATTAGATGATTAAATCTGAATAAAGTACTGAGAAGAGTGAGTGGCACACTCAGAAATATTAGCTCTTGTTATTAATGCAAGAAAGAACCTTGGGAGGTCAGTATTTTGGATTTGGGATTCGGGTACACAATTATCATCCGTGTAAGTTCTGCCTAGAAATAACATGATATTGGTTCTGTGAGTCAGCCAAAGGATTAGCAGAGTACTGATAAGAGCCTGAATATAAGCAGTCCAGGAGAATGAGAGAGGTAAGTGCTAGGAAGGTGTTGTGAGAGAAAGAGAACCTATCCCAGAGTTAAGCAAGACTTGTAGAAGATGTGACATCTGAGTTGAGTTTCAGAGAGTAAGGAAGATTTAGCCATAAAGAGCAGAAGGGAGATTATAGCTGTTAAAGAAAAGAGGTAGGTGTTTGAGGAACAACAAATAATGTATTCTAGCTGGGGTATAGGGTACCCATTACATTTTGGGTAATAGTAAAAGAAGATATTAGAAAGGAAAATAGGGGCCATTTGTGTAAAGCTTTATATGAAAATTATTAGGTGAGGCAACTAATGACAACAATCCCACAATATCAATGAATTAACCTAATAGAAATTTACTCCCCAATAATTTAACATTTTAAGGTAGACATTCTATAAGTGATCTTCCATAAATTGATCCAGAATCCCAGAATCCTTTAACTTTGTTGTTCCATTATCTTTGGATACCTTAAAATATTGGGGTCATCTGCTGAATCGCAGACTTCTGTGTTTAGAATGCCATTCCTAGAATTGCATACTCCAAGCTTTCATTTCCCAAACTGTGTGCTGAGGCCACCACAGGGTGCTGCAGCTAACTCACAAAAGCACTTTTTAATATTTCAAGAAAAACACAATGATGCTTTGACATCTTTTATAGAGCATGTGAACTACTCACTCGAGATATTTCTGAATTTCAACACTATATCCCACTACATTACTTTGACGATGTTGTATCTTTGCAAAGCTAGAATTTTTACTAAAAACCAAGTACCATGTATTTGTGGGGAAGGGAGTATATGAAAATTCCCTGTACTTTCTGCTCAATTTTGCTGTGAACCTAATACTACTCTGAAAACAGTCTATCAATAAAAAGAAACAAAACCAAGCGTCACGTGAAAATCAATGTGAAACAGAAAGTAAGGGTGGTAATCCAGTCTCTTTCCAAAGTTGAGGAGTTATGTAGCACCCAAGAGGCATACACTTCACATTTTGGTAATTTTGGTTATATGAAAATAAAATAAAATGTCATTTTTCTTTTTATACATATATTCTTTCAAAAGAATTATTAAGTATTTAGGATATAAGTACCTAATAAGCTGTTTGTACCCAACTGCGTAATAAACACAATTGTCAGGTACTTCTTTTGTCTGTGAGAAAAATTACTGTGGCACTAAAGGTGTCATAACCAAAAACATTTGGGAAACTCTCTGCTAAGCTGTATTAAACACTTTCAGAATTAGAAGTCTGTGTGATATGTTCTTTTTAATCTTTTTGTCTTAATTAAATTTTGTACTTTAAATATTTACTACTGCCATTTTGAAAGCAAAAGCCACTAGTACTACTGACTCTAGGAATGATATACAATCTGTAATATTTTGCTCCTTTTGCTTGTGGCACTATTCATTACTTAATTTAATATTTATAATTGTTCTTTTAGTTTTATATTTTCTATTCCTGTCTATACTATATATCCATTGAAGGCACGAATATGTCTCATATGCTTGTATATGTGTGCATATATCATAAATTAATTTGTTCTAAGCATAGGAAAAATTAGGTGGATATACATTGTGCTATTAAAAATGGTTATTTCTAGGGGAGTTATTTTATATAAATTTTAAGTGGTCAGAGTATGAATGGGTTCTATTTTATTTTTTTGCATGTTTCCTCAGCATTTTTCTTTTCTTTTTATTTATTTATTTTATTTTATTTTATTATTTTTTTTTTATTTCAGCTTATCATCATGGGGGTACAAAAGTTCAGGCCATATACACTGCCCATGTCCTGCCCATCCCCCCAAGTCAGAACTTCAAGCGTGTCCATTCCCCAGACATTGGACATCGCACTCATCATGTAGTCATACACCCACCCCCTCTCCCCATCCCCCACCTCAGTCCGATACCCAATTGATGTTATTCCCAAATGTGCACTTAGGTGATGATCAGGGAAACCAATTTGCTGGTGAGTACATGTGGTGCTTGTTTTTCCATTCTTGGGATACTTCACTTAATAGAATGGGTTCCAACTCTACCCAGGAGAACAAAAGGGACTCCATATCACCGTTATTTCTTATAACTGAGTAATACCCCATAGTATACGTATACCACAATTTACTAATACACTCATGGGCATTTGGGTTGTTTCCACATCTTTCCAATTGTGAATTGTGCTGCTATAAACATTCGGGTACAGGTGTCTTTTTTATAGAATGACTTTTGTTCTTCTGGGTAGATGCCTAATAATGGGATTGCTGGATCGAATGGTAGGTCTACTTGAATCTGTTTAAGGTATCTCCACAATGCTTTCCACAGGGGTTGCACTAGTTTGCAGTCCCACCAGCAGAGTATGAGTGTTCCTGTCTCTCTGCATCCATGCCAACATGTGTTGTTTTGGGACTTTTTGATAAAGGCCATTCTCATTGGAGTTAAGTGATATCTCATTGTGGTTTTGATTTGCATTTCTCTGATGATTAGGGATGTTGAGCATTTTTTCATATGTTTGTTAGCCATTCTTATATCTTCTTTTGAAAAATTTCTATTCATGTCGTTTGCCCACTTTTTGATAGGGTTGTTTGAATGGATAGTTTTTAAAGACGTCTCGTGGAGAGTGCTTTTGGTGGGAAGATTTTGGATGGCGGAAGTCAAGGCAAATTTCACTTGGCAATTTGTGCATGCCAGGCACTATGTTACCTGCTTCAATATATTATTACATTATTTACTTTTTACAGATGTCCCAGGGGTGTTACTTTCTTTACTCCACAAATAAGGACATGGAGATTCAGTTCAGAACTCCTGGATTCTTATCTGGTGACATGAAAGTTTTAAAACTCAAACTAATCACAAAACCCGCAAATTCTGTGATTCCATTTATATAAAATATCCGAAATAGAGACAACAAAGAAGATTAGTCATTGCCCGGGGCCATGTGTGCTGGGAAGAGGAGTGGGGGCTCTCGGGGGTAGGGGTAACTGGGGAATAGAGGATGTCTGTCAATGGATATGGGTTTCTTTGGGGGATATATCTGTGAATATATTAAAATTAGATAAACTGTACACTATAAAAATTTACATTTTTGGTACATGGATCTTAATAAAGCTATTTAAAGAAAACAAAACAAACTCAAACTGCCCATTGTTTAAGCCTGAAGCACAATTTAGGAATGTACTTCCATGTTACAACCTAATCCAAAGGATTCAGAACCATCCCAGGAAATGCTTAAAGGCAATATACTCTACATGGGAAGAAGCATTTCTTATGGGATTATTTATTCCTCTTTGAAATGTATCACAACACCTCCTAAAAATATAATTAAAAACTGGAATATTGTAAGTGCACCAAGGCCAGGTGAGGGGCATCCTTCAAGTCAATGTTTTCTACATCTAATATGAGGACAACACATAATGTCTCCTCAACAAATGTTTGCACAATAGAAAGTGTCAGTGACATTCTGTAACGATGGTCTGTTCCTGAGAAGAAGAACTTCTTTTATGGAAGGGATAGCATGTTTTCCTGAGATGGTTTGAAAGAAGCACATTACCCATTTGTGTTTTCAAATAAGTTTCTGGGCATCCTCTTTGTCATTACTGTTTAATTACCATGGAACCTCTAATCCAGGCCAGAAATTCCTCACTGCCCACATTTCTTTCTACTTCAGAATGCGTATCTAATAGCAACCAATTACTTTTCCTATTTTCTCACTTGGAATCTGGGAGCTGGGAATTGCCATCTTACAAAATCGGTAACATCTGTGAGGAAGGGCAGCCTGGTGGGACGCGTTAGCGGGCTAGACAGATTTCCTGTGTGATAAGGTTCTTTTCCTCCACAGGGATTGCTCTGGGACACTTACTTGTAGTGCCTCCTCTGACTTTTTAAATGTCTTTCTAAACCGCCCGCACCCCTCCGCCTTTTTCTCTAAAGAGGAAAAAAAAAAGAGTTTTGTGTTTAAGAGGTCAAGTGACTTAAAGGAATGGCTTCTAGCCTTCTGAAAAATTTCCGTTTCAAGCACATGAAACATAATTCTGAAGGAACAACCCCAAATCCACTTAGCTTCCAGGTATGGCTTTGATTTTCACGTTGGCACCCATCTGCCACTCACAATTTTAACTAGTCTTCCAAGAAGTCGGGCTTGGTGCCTGAACACTCTTGCTTTTTTCACGTTTGGCCACAGCAGACCTAATGCTGGAGTTGGAGCTTTAAAGATTAGAAACCACACTCACTCTTGTAAGCATCCTTATGCTGCATGGAAATGAGTCTTCTATCATATTCAGAAACACAGTTTTGTACTTGGGGAACATATCCAAGATGCAATGGTGTTGGATGATTTTTAAAAAAACAAGGGAAAAGAAATGATCCTTTAAAATTTATTAAATAATTCGTTTTGGATTCTTTTCCATTATTCTATTTTATTTTTTCAAACAGAAGCCTATTCTGTATTCTTTGGCTCAACTGGTGCCTTGATACATCTGCAATTTTCAGACAAGGCAAGTTCAAGGGTGAAAAAGACGGTTTTATTTTGGGGGGAACTAATTTTGTTGTTGCTGAACAGCCTCTCTGCTCTTTGAGCAGACAACAAAAGTGTCATTATCTGGATGTGGGAGCTGCTGATAAATTATTCATACCACTAATGACGATGCTGAATCTTCCTGGGAAATGCTGTGACTTATTTTTCTTTCTCGTAAGAGATGAAACCACTTTTGTAGACATTTCTGGCACACCTGCATGCTTGAGGGAATCAGGTGTGATGTATTCCTGACACACATCCCTCACATCCCTTTCCCGCCATTCTCCAGGCTGTGGTTTTAAATAGACTCCTCTGGATATTTGGCCTTCTTTTGTATAATAGATGTAAATTTTTAAATGAATTCACCAGGTTGAAGGAGAAGGAACTTACCCATAAGCTACTTATGATTAAGAATTTGACACCATGGATCACATCTAAATTGCTGGTGGCAGGTGTACATACCTTTGAAAATGCAGAAATGTTAGGAGTTTGGACAATATTAATAAGGGGTCTAAGCTTGAGGTGAAATTCAATGAATAATCTTTATTGAGAGCTTAAGCTATGCTAAGTACTTGGTACACATTATCTCATTTAATCCTCGTGACAGTCTTATTTTGCTAATGAGGAAAATGACAGTCTTAAATAGGTTAAGTTATCTTTTTCAGAGTCACTCAGCTAGTAAGTGGTGAAACTGAAAATAAAATCAGAATGTTACTCCAACCCCCATACCATTAACCACACAACTGTTACCTAAGTGCCTACCGTATGGTAACCAGAATGCTAAGTGCTGGGAGTATAAAGGCAAGGAAGTCATTACACCTGCTATCAGGGAGTTCACATTTGGAACTCATATACTTTGATTATATCATTCATTAATTGGAAGAACATCAATTGAGTATCTGCTTCTGTGTTGTGCAATGTATGGGATGGTGGCTCTATCGTCAGAACAAAATTTGTGACATGCCATCTGATGTGGACTCTGAATAATGAAGTGGGATATAATGGAATGGAATATTTGAATTAGAATGATTTCACACTGCTTGTAGAGAAAAAAAAGTGGGAAAGGGGCAGAAAGCTAGCTATTAATAAAAAGCAACTATGGAAACTGAAGGAATATTTGTCTCGGGACTTTGATTCTGAAAAACACTAGGCCATGTCCAGGTAAGACGGATGTTGTCAGGCTCTAGAAGCCTCATGCTTCTGACAAACTCTTTATATGGGCTCAAGATTGGCAAATAAAGAAGCTGGAGGACAGTAGAAGTTCTCACTCTGCCAATGCCTTTTGTGGCTAAAAACCTGCCAGTTGGTGAGCAGGGAACCAAGAAGCAGACAAGCTCAGGAATTCCCTTCTTCTCTGCATGAGACATCTGTGGAGTGGATTAACCTGGGAGTGAAACAGGGAGAGGTGTGAAGATTGGGCTTGTGACAATCTCCCACTCACTTCTTCCCATATCCCCTGGCTAAAAATGACAATATCTATTTTATTTGGACACTGTGTATGATCTTTCTAGCAGGCAACATTTTTGTAGGAAAATTGTTAATAAATTAGTTTTTCATGAATATGAATTGTTTTTGCCTTGTAATCATAGGAACTGTCACTTCCCTTTACTATTAAGAACAAGTTTTAGTTTGCAGTTTTCAACTCTGATTCTTGTGTGGCTTTTCTTGGAAGAGGAGGCCAACGCTGTCATTTAATAAAAAGCCTTTTCTTTTATTCCGTGGTGCACTGGTGTGTCATTAGTCAAAGTACACTTTTCAATGGGATATAGAAAATTAGAAGGAAAACATCTCCCTTTCTTTCCCAAGGAAGACAGAGATCAAAAAATGAGAAACATTTGTCTAATAAACCACCAGTCAGTTGGAGGGGAAACAACTTTGCTTTAACTCAAAGATGGCAGAATCAGCTTGAGATGAATCTGTGGGCTAGGTCTTTGCAAGGAAATTAGTTAAATTCATTGCACATTGATTGCTCACCCATTCTATGTTGGACCTGTGCAAGGTAATGCATGTTAATTAGGATACACTAGGTTCTGTGGGAATAACAAACAATCCTCAATGTTCAGTGGAGTAAAATCAAATATTTATTTCACACTCAAGGTACATATCCAATACAGGTTGACAGCAGACCTTTGTTCATCCTGGTCAGTCAGGGATCCAGGCTGAAGAAAGCTGCACCTGGACATGTGTTTCTAAATTGCCACAGCAGGAAAAATGTGGTGACTCAGTCACATTGGATCCCAAAGCTTCTGCCCATAGGAGGTACGTATCACTTCTGTTCCTATTGCCTACTCAAAGGAAGCCCCCTCTAACTTCAAAAGTATAGGGAAGAAATCCTATGATGTGCTTGGAAGGGAAACTGAAAGTATTTAGTGAGCAACTTTAAAGATTACCACCACAGACAACTCTGATGATGCATCTGCCCTCTGCCTTATCTCTGCACCCACCCCCCACCAACCATATAAAACTCACATCAGGTAAAGGGTGAAGAAAGGGAGGTATGCATGCTTCTGACTCACCTCCAAAAGAAGAGAACTGAAGCTTTGGAGGGAGGGAATGTGCAAAACGTTGATGGATTGATTTTATTTTTCATTAGCTTTGGAAAAACACTAATGAAATCCTCAATTTATCTATCCCTTGTTCAGCCAACATGTCATATGATTACAATGTAGGTGATAACTATACTAAAGGATTTACATGTATTATTTCATTTAATCCCCTCATAATCTTTATGTACTATGTACTATTTTTATATATATATATAGTAACATCGCTATGGATTTATGGGTTCTGTTTTTATTCAGTTATTCATTTCAGATGTGTGAATTGTTCCAGATTCAACTTGGGGAAATCACTTCAGGCTGACTCCTTTGTATTTTTCCTTTTAGTCAACTTTGTTGAGATATAATTTACATACAATAAAATTTCTGCATTTTAAGTGTACAGCTCAGTGAGTTTTGTCAAATGTATACACTCACATAATCACAGCCATAATCAATGTCCAAAACATTTCCATCACCCCAAAAGTTCCTTCCCCCAAAATCTTCTCCCATCCTTGGTTTACTGGCAAAGAAATTGAATTCCATTAAAACAAAATGTTCAATTATTCATTTGCTCATTACAAATTTTTTAAAGAATCTGTGTGCCAGGTACTGGGCTTTGCCCTGGGGATCCAGATTAAAAGATCTAGCCTCTGCCTTCAAGGAGTTTACTATATATTTGATATAAAATCATAAAATAAATTGCAAAAGATATATAGTTCTTGCAATGTGGCAAATTGACTAATGCAAAATGTATCATATTATAAACACTAGAAAGTCTGGAGAGAATCAATGATAAAAACCAAAATCAAAGTTGGAATAAATTCAACAGACATTGATCATATTAAAATTTTATGAGATAGAAATTTACCCTGTTAATCTTGTATCTTGATTTTATATATTTCATATAGGGTATGGTTTCAAGTTAGACTTGTCATTCTAATACAAGTCTTTCTATCTTTATGGGGTATGGTGTGAAATACATTGAAGAATGAATTCCATACCTCCAGAGACTATTGCTTTGAAGAACTAGGCTTATGATCCTGTAGCTTAGTTTACAAGTGGGTAGAATATATGCATATGAAGGGCAAGAGCATTTTCCCATTTGGTTGAGTAACAGACACATCTCTCTCACCTTCTTCAGCTTCACAGAAAGGGTCAAGGGTCCAACAGTTTATTTCTTCCAGCCAAGTCTGACATTAAGTGTGCTTGCCTTCACTGCTTTCAGAAATAATTAGGTGTTGAAAGCTCTGACGAGAAGGATTAGAGATATGAATAACAACTTGACAGATCAAGTCAAATACATTCTGATTTGATTACATTACTAAGTCAATTATTATTTCTTGTCACATTAATTATGGCAAGAGTTATAAAATGTGTCTTCCAATAATTCCCCAACTAAATAATAATGGCCATATCCTTGTGGTGAATCTGTGTAAGATCAAGTCTACACATTTGTGCCCACAGTGGAGGAGGAATTAGAAAGAGGGAAGAAGTTTATATTTGTCTGATTATTTATTTATTGAATTTTTATCAAGCACCTACCTTCTCTTTGTTACACCCTAGATTTATTTAGAGATATTGGGGCTACACAATTTTAAAAAATTTAGCCCCTGTTACCCTCAAAGACCTCACAGTTCAGAGGATGAGGCAAGCCTATGGGCAGACAAGTCTTGACAATGTAGGACGGAGATGAAAGGCACAATAGAAGAGTGGAGAGAGGCTTAATTATGCTGGTGAATTCAGATGTGAAAAGAAATAATAATTGACTTAGTAATATAGTCTTCACAAAAGATTTTCTGTTTGAATATCACATTATTTTGCATTAATCCTACCCAGAAACTGGGAGAGTACTTGAAAACTAATGAAGATGATGTTCTCAAAAACAATCTTTATTTATAGGTAAATGCCTAGCGGCTTAAAGGTAATGTTTTAGGATTAGAGTTGAAAGAGACTAGAAGATACTTTGTTGAACAAGATCATTGAATAGATGACCCAGGAACATACAGAAAGGATGCATCAAGGCTAGAAAAAGAAGAACAAACCAAACCCAAAAAAAGCAGAAGAAAAGAAATAACAAAGCTTAGAGCAAAACTAAATGAAATGGAAATAAAAAAATATACAAAGGTTCAATTTAAAAAGGTGGTTCTTTGGAAAGAGAAACAAAATTGATAGACTACTAGCCATATTAGAAATATGGCTAGAAATAGAAGAGAAAAGACCCAAATAAGCTCAGTCAGAAACAAAAAAGAAGACATTACAGCTGATATTGCTGAAATACAAAACACCATCCATGAATACTACAAAAACCTCTATGCAAACAAACTAGAAAACCTAGAGGAAATGTATAAATTCCTGGAAACACATAAATTCCCAAGTCTGAATCAGGAAGCAATAGAAATCCTGAACAGACCAACAATAAGCAGTAAGATTGAAGCGTTAATAAAAAATCTCCCCCCAAAGGAAATAAACCCTGGACCAGATAGATTTACAAGTGAATTCTACCATACATGTAAAGAAAACTGGTACCTATCCTACAGAAATTATTCCATAACATCAAGAAGGAGGAAATCCTCCCTAATTCATTCTGTGAAGCTGTTATTACTTGATGCCAAACCCAGGAAAGGACACAACAACAACAAAAAAGAAAACTATAGACTGATATCCCTTATGAACATAGATGCAAAAATCCTCAACAAAATACTAGTAGACTGAATTCCACAACATATCAAAAAGATAATTCACCATGAAACCAAGTGGGTTTCATCCCAGGGATGCAAGGATGGTTCAACATACGCAAATCAATTAATATGATTCACCACATTAACAGAAACAAAAACAAAGACCATATGATCATCTCAATAGATGCAGAAAAATCATTGAATAAAATTCAGTAGCCTCTCATGATAAAACTCTTAACAAACTGGGCATAGAAGGAGCATACCTCAAAACTATAAAAGCCATACATGACAAACACACAGCCAACATCATACTAAATGGGGAAAAATTGAAAGCATTCTCCCTAGGAACTGGAACAAGATAAGCATGCCCATGGTCACCACATCTATTCAACATACTGTTGGAAGTCCAAGCCAGAGGAGTCAGGCAAGAGAAAGAAATAAAGGGCATCCACATTAGGAAAGGGGATCTAACTATCCCTGTTTGCTGGTGATATCATTTTGTATCTAGAAAACCCTAAGGATTCCACCAAAAGACTCCTAGAATTGATAAATAAATTCAGCAAAGTCTTAGGTTACAAAAACAAGGCACACAAATCAGTAGCATTTCTATATACTAGTAACAATCAAGCTGAGAGTCAAATTAAAGACTCAATACCATTCACAATAGCTACAACAAAACTGATACACCTAGGAATATGCTTAACCAAGGAGGTGAAAGATCTCTACAATGAGAACTACAAACACTGATGAAAGAAATCGCAGAGGGCACAAACAAATGGAAAAACATCCCTTGCTCATTGGATTGGAAGAATCAACATAATTAAAATGCCCATACTGCTCTACGTGAGTTACAGATTCAATGCAATCCCCATCAAAATACCAACATCATATTTCACAGATCTAGGAAAAATAACCCTAAGCTTCATTTGGATCAAAATCAGATCCCAAATAACCAAAGCATTCTTAAGTATAAAAGAACAAATCTGGATGCATCACATAATCTGACTTCAAATTATGCTACAAGGCTATAGTAACCCAAAGAGTGTGGTACTGGTAAAAAGTAGAGACATTGGCCAATGGAATAGAAGAGATAACCCAGAAATAAAACCATATAGCTATGACCAACTGATTTTTGGAAAAGCAGACAACAATGTATACTGGGGAAATGAAGCCCTATTCAATAAATTGGTGCAGGGAAAACTGGATAGTCACATACTGAAGAATGAAACAGGATCCCTCTCTCTCACCATAAACAAAAATTAATTCAATATGTATAAAAGACTTAAATGTAAGGCATGAAACCATAAAAATTCTCCAAGAAAAAGTAAGAAAAACTCTCCTAAGCATCGGCCTAGGCAAAGAATTTGTGACTAAAACCCCAAAGGTAAATATAGCAACAAAAAAAAAATAAACAGGGCTTAATTAAATTAAAAAACCTTTTACACAGCAAAGGAAATAATCAACAGAGTGAATAGACCATCTAGAGAATGGGAGAAAATATTTCCAAACTATACATCCAACAAACAACTAATATCCAGAATCTACAAAGAACTCAAACAAATCAGCAAGACAAAAAACAAACAACCCTATTAAAAAGCAGGCAAAAGACATGCACAGAACTTTATCAAAAGAATGTAGACAAATGGCCAATAAACATATGAAAAAATGCTCAATATCAATAATCATTGAGGAAATGCAAACTAAAACTACAGTGAGATACTACCTCACCCCTATCAGAATGGTCATTATTAAAAAGTAAAAAAACAATAGGTGCTGGTGGGGATGTAGAGAGAAAGGAAATGCTTATACACTGTTGGTGAGACTGCAAATTAGTACAATCTCCGTGGAAAACAGTATGGAGATTCCTCAAACAAATGAATGTAGACCTACCATTCAGTCCAGCAATCCCACTGATGGGGATCTACCTAAAGAAAAAGAAGTCATTTTATCAAAAAGACATGTGCACTTGAATGTTTATGGCAGCACAACTCACAATTGCAAAGATGTAGAATCAATATAAGTGCCCATTATTTCATGAGTAAAAAAAGAAAATGTGGTATATGTATTCTGTGGAATACTACTCAGCCATAAAAAGAAATGAAATAATGTCTTTTGCAGCAACTTGGATGGAACTGGAAATCATTATCCCAAGTGAAGTATCTCCAGAATGGAAAACCAAACACCAGATGCTCTCACTAAATGATGGGCACACACAGGCACAGAGAGATGCAATGATCATTGGAAAGCAAGAGAGGGGAGGGTGGGAGGGAGGATGAGGGATAAAACTTATCTATTGGGTGCAATGAATGTTATTCTTGGGATGGCACACAGAAAGCCCTGACTTAAGCATTATGCAAGGTATCCATGTGACAAAAACATTTTTACCCCCTTAATATTTTGAAATTAAAAAAAGAGAGAAAACATGATGTCCTGAAAAGATAATCAAAAAAAGGCCTAGAGAACAATCACATTGTCACTCTGCCCCCAACAATGCTTGCACCCAAAGTTTTCAAGTGATACTAAGGAGTACTTGATGTTGAATCAAAGCATAAGAGATCGCTTTGGTGTATGAGTGTGCACTTACATGTATACTCAAGTTTGGGCACAGTGGGTGGGAATGGGGTGGAGCTGGGAGGGCAGGAAGGTCTTTCCCATGAGCCAAGCCCACAGCTAAGCACATTCTATGATCCTTAGCTCACTTAACCCTCACATATTTCTCTTAAAGAATATAATATCCTCAGTAACCTGCAGATAAGGAAATTGAGAATTAGAAAGGATCACTAACTTACTGAAGATTACACAGCTGGTGCTTGGCAGCACTAAGATTCAAGCTCTGCTATCACTGACTTAAAAAATCCACTCTAGGCCAGGCGCGGTGGCTCACGTCTGTAATCCTAGCACTCTAGGAGGCCGAGGCGGGTGGATTGCTCGAGGTCAGGAGTTCGAGACCAGCCTGAGCAAGAGCGAGACCCCGTCTCTACTAAAAATAGAAATAAATTATCTGGCCAACTAAAATATATATAGAAAAAATTAGCCGGGCATGGTGGCGCATGCCTGTAGTCCCAGCTACTCAGGAGGCTGAGGCAGTAGGATGGCTTAAACCCAGGAGTTTGAGATTGCTGTGAGCTAGGCTGACGCCACGGCATTCACTCTAGCCCGGGAAACAAAACAAGACTTTGTCTCAAAAAAAAAAAAAAAAAATCCACTCTATTGTAAGTATGGCACAGCTTGAAATATAGACACTATTTTTCCTAAGGTGGATTAGAGCAAGTAAGTGACTTGCTCAAGGTCATAAAGTGACCTAGTGGCAGAGCTGGAACTTAGACTCCCATCACATAAGCTGCCTTCAAGTAACTTTATTCTCCTTTCAAACTATGTATTAAGCCATGGTATGTGGGCTTGTGCCTCTTATAATTTATATATATATGGTATAAAATGAGTGATAGGGAGCAGATTCAATAGTTTTGAAAAGAACAAACTGCTTTATCTAGAAGTTTACAAGAATTCAACATGATGTCAAATTCCAGACACTAACCTCACTTCTTGTTTAATGGAGGAGAGCAAAGGGTAGAAAAAGGGATCCAATTAAGCACTCTGCTAACAACAGCAACAGTAATAATTACAAAAATAGCTTCCATGAATCTGGCATATATTATAAAGCATTATATGCATTTTAGGTAGATTAACATATTTAATCTTCAAAAGAACCCTATAAAGTAGGCTCTATTATGACTCTCATTCTACAGAAGTGGAAAATGAGGAGCAGAAAGGTTGAGTCTGTAGTCCAAGTTCACAACACTAAACAATGATAATCATCAGCATTCTCACCCAAGCAGCCTGGCTCCAGAGCTCATGCTTCACAAATATCTTCTGTTTTAACATTGGATATGATCATACCGAATATTTTCATTATCATTTTCCAGATGAGAAAGTGGAGGCTCAGAGAAGGAGAATGAAATGCTCAAGGACTGACCAAGACCAAGAGGCAAAGAGAGGATTTTTAACCCTGAAGTTTTCTGGGGCACTGGTAGCCTGCTAGACCAGAAGAATAAAAAAGACCCATATGGCAAGGGGCAGACATAAAAGTTGGCTTCTCGACTCTGTTAGCCATAGGTTGATTAAATCTACTTTTTCCTCCCCTGTGGTTCCTTTCAGCTTTTAGGACTAATGATTTCAACCATAGAGTCAATTCTACCTATTATTTGAATTATCCTTAACCAAAACAGACCATGTCATAGCAACCTAATACCCACCAACAGAACAGGTAAGAACTAGAATTTATCTGACTCCACTTAAGAGGCAGCCATAGCATAAACACTACATTCTAGAACTTACTGCAGGGGTTCAAATCCTGGTTTTGCTCATTTCTGTCTGTGCAAACTTGGGGGCAAATTATTCATCCTTTCTACCCCTGTTGAAGAGGATGATAATAGGACCCTCCTCCTAGGGTTGTTATGAAAATTAGCATGCTACTTCATGTATAGTTCTTAGAACAATGCCTGGCACAAAGTGAGTGCTCCACAATTTTTAGCTTTTGCAGTCAGGCATCCAGCATGCCAGGATGCACCTTTTCCTGGCACCCATCATAATTAAGGGTGAAATTTCACTTTTAGCCATGACTTCAAACCCTGATCTGACACGTACACCATTCACAGAATCATCACTCACTGCCTAACCTTTTCTGGCACCCTTCCAAATCTTACTTCCTGAGTGCCCAGACCATTGACTGGGACACTATGTTACACAAAATTCCCCATTGGAAATAATGATGGGGTCATCCTCATGACTTTAAGAATCCACATAGATTCTTAATCTCCCCGGATAACAAAACGAGGGTTTTCACACCTCACTGGGAACCATCTCATTGAGTCTTCAGTTCACTCGGAGAAGGGTCCTGTGCTGTGCAGTATGACCACAGCTCTGCTCTCACCTGGTTTCCTCCACTTTCTCAGCACCTGCCTCAAGATAAAAGTATGAGTACATGACTTATATATAGCATGTTCAGAACCAGGCAAAGACAGTGCAGAGGAAGTTTTTTACTGGGATTTTATCATTGGATCTCTCTTATCCAAAATTTTGGATAAAACATTTCAAGTAAGATTATAGATTATAAAAGGAATGAGTCTAAGATCTGAGGAAATGTTTTAAGGTAAATTAATGGACTGAATATAGATGGAATTTTTATGGGAACTAAGTTACATTCCCATTGTAAGATCTCATTTTTTATGATTTTACTTATTGAGATTTCCCGGGACTAAGTTATTTCATTTATAAAATAAAATTGTAAAACCTTACTATCTGAAGTTAGGGGATCAGTAAAAATGATGTCTCAAGATTCCATCCAGTTGTAAGATATATTATTATGGGACTGACAATTTTACATTTTGTGATTTTAATAAATTATTATTTTTAAGTAGACAAAAATTGTATATATTTATGGTGTAAAGTATGATGTTTTGAAATATTTATACATTGTAGAATAGCTAAATCCATTTTGTGATTTTAGTACTGGTATTCGTCCAACCTATTTCAAAATCCAAGATTATACAGCAAATGCTCACTCATTTTTTAGCATTTATATAATTTGTCTCTAACAGAATTCATTTACTCTGAATTTCCAGGTTTTGTACACGAGTTCTATATTTTGGCAGAAGTTCAAGATCTTTCTAATACTGTATATTCAAGAGGGAGGCAGAGTTTCCTATATGTAGTGGCTGAAATGATTTGGTCCAAATGGTTGATGCCACAGGCAAAATATCCAAAGATTGTTCACTTGAAAATTATGACTCTTTTTCAGGGTTTTACATTGCGTTATTTGTTTTATGGACTATTCAGTATGCATTGCACCAACACTAATTACTGCACTAATAAGTCAGCGTGCTACCAAGATGTTTTGCCATTATAATTACAGCCACATGTTGTTGTCCTTCCTCAAATAGTCCAGGCTTAATTGCATCATTTTTCAGGAGAATTTATGTGGTACAGCTTAATTCAAAATTAGTACACGAATAAATGAAGTGTAAACTAGTTTTTGCGCTGACTCACAAACAGAATAAATGTTCTAGAGAGAGTGGCCAAGCTTTCATGTTCCCCATGTCTGTGGCAACTTCTGGGATGAACCTCCAGTAGCAATTTATAGAATGTAGGTCACAAAATGTCAGAGGAATCTGGGTGGACATGTAGAAAGAATGTTGTGTGTGGTGCTAGGAACGTGAGTTCTAATCTCTGCCATTCATTTATCCTGTTTCTTGGGGGTTATTTTCCCTCTCTGAGGGCCTCAGTTTTCTCATCTGAAATTTAACACATTTTTCAAATGATCTCTTGTTCTCTCTAGCTTTCTCTTCTAATGATATTTTACTTCTACTAGTGTAGTTCTGTGAAGTTAATATTAAAAGCCTGCCTGCCCCTAAAAGGATTGCTATTCTTTCCCATGCTTAACATTAATGGAAAATAGAAATAAACACAGGTCATCTGAATTCTACATTCTATAAACCACCCTCATTTCCAACATTTACCTTCATAACTACTTCCTTACACTTTCGTTGATTCATTTTTTTCTTCCTTCCCGTCAATAAAATTGAATTTGATTTTGTGCCTATGTACATATTGCTGTCCTGGTCTTTGGAAGTTGGGCTCTCACTGCTGATTGTCTTGTGTGTTGGTGTGGATGAAAAGTCATTTCATGTCCCTTGCTCTGCACACTTAGATTGTTCTTTAGCTTGTGACGTTAAGTTCTAATATTTTTAACTAAAAGTTTCTGGCTGTGGGGTGATATAGAAATTGGTGCCCAAAGCAAACTCTTCCCCTTTCTTCCACAGAATGCTATACTGTGGTTGGATGTGACCAAGACTACCAATCATAATCAGTCATGTTTTATTCCTGCAAAGCAGCTGGGTTTAAGAGAGATTCCTCCTTCCCTGGAACTGAGCAGAAAAATAGGAAGAATGGGAGGAGAGAAATAACTATTAAGAGGGCCTCAAATTGTGACCTACTTCTGCCCCATTCAAGAGACTCTTTGAAACTTGGTTTCCTCATCTGTAAATTAGAGATAATCCTACTCACATGATTAAATAAATAACATATAAAGCATGTGTTTCACAAGGCCCCTAAAATGTGTTGGTTTTCCGTGTCCTTAAAAGTAAGGCAATAAATTTGTGCAATTGTCGGTAAGAACATCCCAGGTGGTGAGAAATGAATCAACAAAATTGTAGAAATGCAAGTGCTCTCAGACCTCCAAAGTGAAACTAAACTCTCATAAAAGAGAAAATTAAGAAAGCAGCATAAAATGGTAGGTGGGGCAGGTCTTAGGAGGCTGTGGATATCAAACTAAAGAATTAAGCTTTATGCTGGTTCTGAGAAGTGAGTATTAATTGTGGCTTTCACAGTGAGAAGTTTATAAGGTCTCCTCCAATCCATTTTTTGCAAACACTTTTGTGCAAATTAGCAAAAGAAAATCACATATTTCTCAAGACACTTGTTTCATTAGTCAAAAGTTTATCTTGCTGGCGTGAACGCAGAGAGAAAGGAAATGCTTATCCAGTGTTGGTGGAGCTGGAAATTAGTACAACCTCTACAGAAAACAATGTGGAAATTCCTCAAAGAAATAAATGTAGACCTACCATTCAACCCAGCAATCCCACTACTGGATATTTACCCAAAGGAAAAGAAGTCATTTTATCAAGAAGGCACCTGCACTAGAATGTTTATTACAGCACAATTCATAATCACAAAGATGTGGAATCAACTTAACTTCCCATTGATTCATGAAGTGAATTAAGAAAATGTGGTATATATACCATGGATTACTACTCAGCCATGAAAAGGAATGAGATAATGTCTTTTGTAGCAACTTGAATGGAACTGGAGACCATTATCCAAAGTGAAGTATCTCAGGAATGGAAAAACAACCACACTCTAATAATTGGGAGCTAATCGATAAGCACACATGGGTACAAAGAAATGTAAAGATCATAGGAAATCAAGCAGGGGTCAGGGGCGTAGGAGGGGAGGGGTAAAAACCTACCTGTCGGGTACAATGAACATTATTCAAGATGGGCACACTAAAATCTCCGACTTAAGCATTATAAAAGGTATCCATGTAACAAAAACATTTGTATCCCCTTAATATTTTGAAATAAAATTTTTAAAAAGAAGTTTATCATTATGATAGATATGCAGTTCTATGATATCTATGATGTGTGAGTTGTGTTCTCCTGAAATAGGCCACCGTTGTACAGGGCACCTGCATAATTGCAGGAGACACGGAGAGTCTTTGGTCTGTGGAATTTCATGACTCTCAGTTGTGGAATGGAGCAAGGAGTGATGGATTCATCCATTCTCTCTTTCAAAAAATATATCCTAAAATTATCTTAAATGCCAATCACGGTGGCATACAGAGACAAAAAGGCATTTCCTCATTTTGATGAACAAAGAGGCTAGATTAGGGGTGAGTGAATAGGGTTCTGACCATTCTGATGAGTTGGTATTAGCTGCTATCTGTGCTATGTTGAGAAGGACCCAGAGGCTGCATGTTGTCTCTACAGGATAAAATATATTGATTGGTCACAGGTTTATGCCATAATTCCAGGAAGGATAAGTGATGGCATGCACGGTTAAGTATTGGACATGCATGGTTTAAAGCAGTGGTTCTCAAGCAGGATGACTTTGCAGCCCTGGAGACATTTGGCAATGTCTGAGAACATTTTTGGTTGTCTTCACCCACCAGGAGGATGCTACTGGCATCTAGTGGGTATAGATACTGTTAAACATCCTATAATGTATAGGACACCCTTCCCCCAAAAAAGTACTTTCTCAGTCCAAATTGTTGATAGTTCTGAGATTGAAAAAGCTTGGTATAAATAAATATTATCTCTTATGATATTATAAGAGTTCATATAGGAGATAACAGAGAATAAGATAAAGTTCCAGCAACAGCACTAGATAAAAAATGGACATAAGAGAGGGAGTGAGATCATAAAAAAAAAAGAAAGAATATTTCTTACCTGGTTGGAAATGGAGGCGCAGCAAGGAAAAAGAGTCAGAAACAGGCTTAAGATTTATAGTTTGAATGTCAAGAAAAATGGTGGTGACATTAGCAGTAACAAGTTGAGTGGATGTGGTTAGTTGCAGGGGGAAGGGGAGGAAATGGATTTGGCTTTTGATGTGTTGAGTTGATGATAGGACAGTCAGATAGATACATCTAGGAAGAGGTAGAGATGTGGGAGGAAGTTTGGGTCACTGGAAACATCTGGACTTGGGAGGCAATGGCAGTGTTCTTGAAGATGTGAGAGTGAATTCCTCATCAGACAGCCACTTGGCACAAGCCTCACTCAATGAAAAGAAATACATGCATGCATTCCTCATAGGCTGGGGCTTTGGTGGCTAAAAAACTTGGATATTACCCATCCTCCCACCCTCTGCTTTCAAAGAACCACAACATCTTATCCCTTTCTACACCCACATTTACTCCCTTCCAGGCTAAATTCCTCTGAAGTTAATGGGTACAAAGCACAGGGAGACGGGCAGAAGGAGTGGAATCTGTCCCACACTTCTTCTATTTCCATTAAATTACATGGGTCTTGAAAGATAAAAGAAAAAGGTCTGGGCACAAAACACATTTTAGGTTTCACTGAAACACATTTCGGGTTTCCTAGTCCAGGGCTTGAACATGGCATGCATTCAGCCAGAGACTGTGAAGCAAACCACTTCAGGGCTGGAACCAGTCATGTGAAATCTGGGACCCGCGAGTTGGAGGGCAGGGATTGTCAGTCTCCTTCATCACAGAGAGACGTGGCAGTTATTTTATGAATGTTTAGAATTTTATGAGATTAGAAACTTACTATTGATGAGACAGAAATAGAAGTAAACCTATCAGCCTGTCTTCTTTCGTTTTTTCGCTCCCTCCTCCTTTTGTTTTCCTTCCTTCAATAAGTATTTATTACATGCTGACTAAAGACCACTGTTCTAGGCACAAGGACAGAAAGATGACATTTTATAGCAGTCAAGGTAGTTTTGCAATTTGTTGTTACAACCTCTTACCACAAGGCAGAGCAGGTATTATTATCTTCACTTCTCAGATAAGGAGCTTGGGCTCAGAATAGTTGTACCTCACTTACAGTTATATAGTGTCTCATTCATTCAGGCTGCTATAAAAAAATACCATAAACTTGATAGCTTATAAACAACAGAAATGTGTTTCTCATAGTCCTGGAGGCTGGGAAGTCCAAGATCAAGGCACCAGCAGATTAGAGGCCTGGTGAACTGGTTCATAAATGGTGCATAATAGCTGTGTCCTCACATGGTGGAAAGGGCAAGGTAGCTCTCTGAGGCATCTTTTATAAGGGCACAGATATCATTCATGAGGGTTTTTCTGTCATGACCTAATCACCTTCCAAAAGCTCCACTTCCAGCTCCACCATTACTTTGATGATTATTAGATTTTTCAACATATGAATTTTGGGAGGACACAATACTCAGACCATAGGGTATAGCTGGTTGGTTATAGCTAGAATCCAGGTCTCCCGGTTCACTCCTCTGAGTGAGAATAACAGAGGGAGCTTTTAATGGTGACCCATAAGCTTTGAGAAAATTTGCTACAAAGCCCAAGCATATAATGAGGAGGACAACAGAAGAAAAGTGAGACCTATACCTCGATTGACTAGCTGTGTGAGATTTCACTGGGCTTGGTTTCCTCATTGTAAATGAGAGTACAGGATGAAAAAAGTGGCTTTAAAACTTTTTTTTAAACAGATAAAACATATTTGTCAAATATTAGAACCTTGATATGTAAAACAGATTAAAGTGGATCTGGTTAGATTGAAGTGGCTACAGGGACCCCAGAATAGGCCCACATGGTTTCTGCCCGATCACCCCCTTTTACTACCAGTGGCCACTTAGGCACTTGTAAGCCTCAGAATTCTGCAGAATATAGTGTGAAATCCCTTGGCCTACGTCTTCCTGACATAACGATATGTGTTTCTAGTTATGAGCATCTTTTGTCTAGTATGCAGATTACTTTCAGCTCCATCACTTCATGTCACTGGTGAGGAAACTGAGGGTGCAATAGGTTAAACAACTTCCCCAAGATTATTCAATGAATGTAAGATAGCTCCAACACCTGGGCTTTTTGTACGCCTGGAGCTGCCCTACAATGGATCTGAAATTTCCTGCTTCCATAGAAAGGAACTCCCGTATGATAGCTGTTGTGTGCTGGGATCTAAGGCCTTAAGGAGTTGGTCAGTTCACCCTTCCTGCTCTATGAAGAAAAAGGCTATCTATGTTATTCCTAGTTGTGAATCAGCCTGTGCCATGATGTTGTTTTACTCTTATATATAAATCAACTGAAATAAAAAGATGATACTCAAATGATACGGTTGTAAGGGATTAGAGAAGATGGAATAGGGGGATACATTCATTCATTCACTCATTTATTCAATAACACTTGCTGTGTGCTAGGTACTATAGTCTAGGTGCTGGCAATATGGAGGTAGTCACAAGAAATATGGTCCCTGCCCTTGTGAAGTTTACAGTACAGTGGTAGAAATAAAGTAGTAATCGAACGATTGTGCAAGTCTAAAACAACAAACTGATAAGTGCTAAAGAGGAAACATATTGTTTCTATGAGAATATAGAGCACCCATACCATATTGGGAGATGAGAAAAAGCCTCCCTGAGGAGGTGGCATTTGAGATGACATAGGAAGGAAGAGGGTGAATTGATCAAAGATTGAAAGGAAAAGTGGTACAGGGAGAGAGGAGAGCAGGAGAGCAGGGAAGTAGACAAGTGTGGCTGGACCAGAGAGAATGAGATGGGGATGGCATGAGATGGGGCTGGAGAGGCAGCCAGAACTGAAACCATTGAGTGCCTGCCAGGGTGTGTGAATGGTCTGGCTTTTATTCTGAATGCAGTGGAAAACCACAGAAGGAAGAGTTGTAGGCAGGACATGATGGGATCAGGATAGAGTTTTTAAAAGATCATCCTGAATGTTGTGTGAAGAATAGGCCAAAGACCTAAAATATTCCAGATCCTTCTTGCCTTTAAAATTATCAGAAACCACCAGACAGACTTTTGGAAACAGTCAAATAGGATCTAATCTAAGATCTGATGAAAGCATAATGAAAGTAGACTTTTAGCATCTGAGAAAGTTAACATATGTGCATACATAATTGAGAAAAAGTAGACTTGATTTTAAACTTGGGTTAATTAGCTATGTGATAGCAGACTATTTCACCTCTCTGTCCCTTAGTTTCCTCATCTGCCAAAAATAGATAACAATACCTACCTTACAGAAGAATATAAAAACATTTACAGAATGTTTTACATTTACATTACAGAAGTTTTATAATATAAAAAAGGGCAAGATGTCTGACACTAAAAACAATAAATATTAATAATTTTTATGCAATTTAAGTTTTAGGTTCTGAATTGGTAATTCTTTAGTTTAGAAGTGAACTAAAGTCTGTCGGACACTCAGATGTTTAAACAAGAAAACTCAACAGATGATTAAAAATTGCTTATTGAGCTGAACAATGACAGTTGATATTATGTATATTAACAGGTGCTTAATTGACATTTCCTGCCCCAGGAATATGTTGCCAGGATCAATCTGTTCCAGTGGGTTCTTGAGGCTGTACAGGTGTAGCCTCTCCTGGAACACCTCGCTTAGAATTGCCAAGTGCATATTTTGGCATCTGAGTCCAAAGTGGCCCAACAATTTCAGGAAGATTCAGAGCCAGAGCCTCTTTTTCAATAAAAACCAATTTAGCTTAAAGCTGAAGGCTGTGCTGACCCAGAGGAAAGGCAGCCAATGCTCATTTGGTAACTAGAGCACACAGCCAACTACAGCCAAAAGGCTATTACCCCATCCCCAAAGGGTGCCAACCACAGCAGCCTAGCTCTTCCAGGAAGGATGCTTTGGTGCCCTACCTGGGTCCCCCTTACAAGACCAATATACCTACCCACTGGTGCTGCATGCATTGGTTGCTAATGGTTCAGAGCTGTCCTTTTCCCTAAAGACATGCCTTTGGCACTCAGGAGGTTATACCTCCCCTTCCCCTGGAGACAGACTGATTGAGCTGAGGCTACAGAAGTCTGGTCCCCTGCTCACTGTAGGATCAGAGTGAAACTAGTCTCTGGTTAAGAGCACATCCTTAATTTTTCCCCTCGCCCATCCTGGTCCTCACACTCCCTTTCTCCTGAGAATATGCTGTTGTATGATAGATAGATCATTTGCATAAGAATTTCCATCTCAGACTGTGCCTCTAGGCAACTCAATCACATTTAAAGCATTGAATTGTTTCTTGGGAAACAGCAGGTAAGTAGGAAGGCATCTGTGATGCCAGGAAGTGGGACATCAGAAAGTCATAGGTAAGAGCATGACCTGCAGGGTTAGACAGATTTGGGTTTGGATCCCAGCATCACTGTTGATTGGCTGTGTGACCTCGGGACTATTTCTTTAACTCTCTTAGTATCAATTTCTCCATGGGTAAAAATGAGATGAGTGAACTTATGTCAAAATACTAGTATATAAGTTTGAAAAGTACTCAGTTTTTAAATTTTCTAATGTACTACATTAGGTAATACAATTGCCTGATAAATGCTTGCTCATCTATTTATTCAATAAACCTTTACTGACCATCCATTGTATGTCAGGAACTGTGTCTGGGCTATACATAGAGACCAGTCCCAGGCAGATTAACAGTGGTTATGAGAGTGACAAGTATCATACATGGCGACTCTGAGGAAAGGTGACCAACTATGCTTGGCAGATGTGGGGAAGCAATGTGAATATTTTCATGGTTCTGCATGATCATGTACTTTCTGAACAAAAATTAACCCAATTCATGTTCCAGGATGACTGAATAGGAAACTTAAGATGGTATAATGTCTCAAAAAGAGTAAGAGGTTATATCACTAGAGGTAGGTATTTAAGTCTTGAAGGAGAATAAAACCAGGAGCCATTTGGTTACATTCCAAAATGTTGTAACAACTTAGGGACATTTCCCTGAGAAGATTTGTTTATATTAAAGAAGAAAAGCTTATCTCCCTCACTCAAAAGGAGAGGGGAAATCTGTCCAGTGGTTCCTGTATAAGTTCCTGAATTCATAATTTTGAGATTCTTCTCAAAGATGTACAAGCATGCTGTACAAGCAGCATGACATCTTCCCTCATCACTTTGTTCTGAGGGACTGCATGGGACAGGCAACCAGTATAGTTGCTGCTGTAAGTAGTAATAAGCCTTATCTCTGATCCACAAACTTAATGCTTGCTTTCAGAATAAAATAAACATAAATATTAAAATGTTATCAGTGGTATAAGTTATTAGATAAGAAATCACAAGTGGATCATTGGTATCAGTCATGAAGGATGAAATGAAGTTCACCAGGCAGAAGTGAAGAAAAGCATTCCAGGCAGAGGAAGCAAAATGGGCTATAAGATGGATACATGAAAATAAAATATTGGGATACTGTAAGTATAGAAACATTTCAATTGCTTGTCATTTAAGTCTGCATTCCTTCCGCATTATGCATGGCCCATTTCCTTTTTATTCTTGTAAACAATAGTGTTTGGCCATCGTTAGTGCAGTCTCAGTGGTATCCTATTTTAGGGAGGAAAAATTAAGCAAATATTAACATTAGGTTTTGAGGTGATACATTATAAGGATAGAATATTTTTTTCCTAAATGTCAAAAGCAATGTGAATTGAAATAGAGAAGCTCTGATTGCTCAGGGGGCATTAAAAGCCAGCAAGAAGCCAACCCGAACACATGTGTGGATCGGAGCAAGTTGGTCCACACAGCCCAAATCGAGGGAGATTACCATCTGCAGAAACAAAGGAAGTGATTCAGGCAAGAAAAATCAGGGGACATGCAGAGCACAAGGATTGAAGAAACCCCATTGCTGTCTGGTATCATTTTTCTCCATCCTAGCCCTAATGGTAGCTGCCCAGGGCTAAGCATTTCCCAGGGGATATTTCTGTGGTTTAGAGGTTTGAGGTATTTAATAACATATTTGGAAAGCTTTCTCAAGTCCACTTTAAATGAAAAACATTAACTTAATGATATAAGAAGACAGCTTTTACTCTTTGAATAATGTTATTTTTGGAAGTATGCAAATGCACATGCAGAGTTATAATGTTGGCAGGCACAATCATAGAGATGCCAGAAGAAAGTCTCTTACCTGCAGTAATAATAATAACTCTTTACAAGTAAGTAGTGTGAAAATATTGTCACACACATGGTCTCATTGGATCCTTGAGGAAGGCAACCAGGAATTATGAGAAAAGTAGGGGCTTTGGAATGGGACACACACAGGTCCAAATCCCCCTTCTACTACCATGTCATCTTAAGCAAACTACTTAACCTGTCTGGAACTCAGTTTCCTTATTCATAAATATGGGAAAAAAATATCTTGCAGAATCAGCTGGAAGATTAGACCTCCACTGCAAAAATCACCTAACATAGGCTAGCATAGGAGGTTTTTTTGTTTTTTT
This sequence comes from Lemur catta, assembly GCF_020740605.2. Lineage (NCBI taxonomy): Eukaryota > Metazoa > Chordata > Mammalia > Primates > Lemuridae > Lemur > Lemur catta. The sequence continues at coordinate 80,706,669 of NC_059130.1, forward strand.
GTTTGTTTGTTTGTTTGAGACAGAGTCTCACTCTGTTGCCCAGGCTAGAGTGCTGTGGCATCAGCCTAGCTCACAGCAACCTCAAACTCCTGGGCTCAAGAAATCCTTCTGCTTCAACCTCACTTAATAGGCCATATCCCTGATGCATGGAAGTCCTCTTAGCCACACTTGGATTTCAGCTCCCTGTGCTAAATTCTTCCCATGCACGTATCGTTTCAGGCCTTCTTGGGCTATAACCCCCTACACCAGTCTGCCTCCGAGGGGATGTCCCCGTGTGATACCCTCTTTACCCTCTCAGGCTTCGATGGCCATAATCAAACATTTTTCTCATCCTGCTGAAGCTCAAACTCCCCTCTCTGGGCCACCATGGCTCTCTTTTCTTTACCAGGCATGTTCACCTAAACTTCTGGGCCCCCACTGACAGTTACAGGAGGCAAATATTCTGAAAGGGAAGGGATAGGAAAGAAGAAGAGGGAAGGAAGGGGAAAGCACCCATAGCCCTTTAGATGAATGTAGATTTCTGATCCTCCAAGAGCTGTTGAGCTTTAGCTCCTACTCACTGCTCTGGCTTTGAGTTTCTTCCTTGTTTCTTACAGCTGGAGAGGGAAACACAAACTTAGGCATGTATTTTAAAAATAATTGTTGTATTTTATCCAGCATATTTTTATGTGCTTTGAACAGAAATAAAGACTTCTTGGGTCGATCTGGTCTTCTATATTCAATATAATGACCCTGGAGCTGAAATCAAAAGAATGAGTGAGGAGTTAAGTAGATGAGGGGAGGGAAGACTATTAAAGCAAATTTGAGGGCAGAAGAGAGTAGAAGATGTTGGGAGCATTATGGCTGAAATGTAGAGAGTGAAGGGGAAAGTATGGTTCAGGATGAGGCTGCAGAGCTAGGAAGGGGCCAGACTACATATAGCCTTTGTCTGTAACCCAAAAACAAAGGGAAGCCAGATCTGATGTTCAAAGGATGTCCTACCAGGTACCTCCCAAGGTGATGGAGTCCCTCTAGCAAGGAGATTCTACCTTGTTCTACCAGGTAACCAGGTCAAAGAAATTGGCTAAATCAGTGCAAACTCTTAAATAAAATTTGCCAGGCATTTCTTTTGCCAGATTCTTGGCTTTTATCTTCAATTCCTGCCTACTCCTTCAGGTTCCTGATGGCCTTGCTTAGGGTTCAGCAGATTTCTCACTTTCTAATACCTTTTTACATGAACTCCCAAGTTCTGACCTGACTGCCCCAGGGCTGTCTTTGACATCTCAAACCAAACCTGTTTCCCAAATCCACATTCCCACTCTATTCTGGGATCATCCCAAGTCCCATTATATTTAGATCAAATTTCACTCAACACATTTCAGCTAGAGAGAGAGATCTGTGAGGCAAATGACATCTTCTGTCACATCAGGAGGTTTCTGTCATCATTAGTAAACACCTTATCTCCCACCAAGATGCTCTAGGATGGCATTATTGTGTTTCTTTGTCTTTTGCCTGCTAATTAGAACTTTATGTCTTTGATACTGCCTTTTCAAAGAGCCCTCTATCTTCTATTTTTCAATCAGAAACCTGGAAACAGAGCTCATAGGGAAGTGTGGATCATGAGTACACGGAGTCTCATCTAAGGACAAATTTAATTAACAAGCATCTATAAATACTCAGTGATGGTCAAAATGCTTGCAGGCTGTGCTATGACGCATGAATACAATTAATTACAGTATTTTTTTTAAAAGGAGATGAAATTGGGGAACATAGTAATGACCAAATGTGTAACACTTCAACTGTGCCCATATGTCCATATGTTGAGGTCTTTAGTAGAAAACTCAGATAAGTGTTTTAAAGTGAGAATGAAACTCTGAAAACTTTAAGAATCACAGACAATTGATTGAGCTTCCTTCCATAGAAAAGGAAAATGCAATGGAAACAACATTGACTATGAAGTCTAAGAAAGTTTGGTTTTCCAGTCTTGGTTACTAGCTGTATTATTACAGATAAATTACCTTTAATAAGTCAGGAAACGTATATGTGAAATATGGAAGTATATTCTAAATGCTTAGCAAAAATACAATATAGTAGACACTCAAGAAATGTTAACCCCGTCTCCCTTGTGTGGGCCACAACTAGAAACTCACTTCATCCTATTTAAAGTTTAAATTGATTCTTGAAGCTGTCCTTTAGGAATGGATAAACACTGACTTCGCTTGATTGATTCTATAAAATGGGACAAACTTCTTCAGCTGCCAGTGGCTTTCCCAATTCTAGGAAACTCTTTTTTTTTTCTTTTTTACCAAAAATATATAAGCAAGATACATTAAACAACTGGCTGTTTATTTCCCCAAACTGTTTGCCTCCCTGACCGTACCCCAACCCAAGGGAGCTTAAAGGCAGTCGTGAAATTGGAAGATGGATGTTACTGCCCCGTCATTCCAATTTGGCACAGCACAAGCCACAGTGCATAGAGGTTTCTTTTCCTTCCAAGTGTACAAATTTCTCCTCAAGTAACATTCAAGAAACATTTTTTTTAGGACAAGATCTCACTCATTCAATATAGTTTAAAATGTTATTGTTTCAGTTTATAATAATGGCATTTACTTACTCTAGAATATTTGAAGAATATAGAATATCCTCCAAAGAACATAATTAACTAATATCCTACTACATAAAAAACTCTTTTCCTGCAAAAGTGTTCACTGGGTGCCTACTCTGCACCCACACTTTGCTAGGCACTGGGCATCAGCAATACACTAACTAGACACAGGTTGTTGCTTCCATAGAGTTTGTGTTTTGGTGGGAGAGAAAGAACATATGGACATAAATAAATAAACCAGTGATTAATTGTGATAAAAGATGTGAAGAGAATAAAAAAACATAATGTTTTACAAAGTAATGGCACTTTAGATAAGATGGACAGGATGGGCTTTCGAAGGTGGCTCTCATGAGTGAAATTTGAATGGCAGAAGGAGGCATCCACAAAAAGATCATGGGTAGATTCTTCCTGGTGCAAGGAAGTGCAATTGCAGGTTGAGAGACAGAAAGAAGCTTGGCAGGAGAGAGAAAGGAGGTCAGAGTGCCTGGATTGTTGTGTGTTGAGGAGAAGTGATATAAGATAAAGTTAAAATGTGGGAAATTAACATTTTGGGGTATATTCTTCCAGTCTTTCTTCTACACACAGAAATAACATTGTGTTGTTCGCTTTCTCATGATGGTCAATATTTTCCTAAAATGACAGAAGGCCTTGGTCAACCCAGTGGGAGCTCTGGAATGAGTATTGCCTGTTAGAGTTGTCTCTTGTGGCTCCAAAATGATTTGGCTTATATATTCCTGATTTGCTCAGTCACTAGATGTGGAATACATGGGGAAGAGCGTGATCTTGGACAAAGTGACTCTAAAAGCTGAGGAAGACCCTGGAAGAGCTGACAACAGCTGGATGCCATCTGTTGTTCACACTCAACCATAGTTATGATAATCAAATGAGGTTCTATATAAGAAAATGTATGGTGCTAAAATTTCAGACCAATGTTAGCTAAATAAAAAAAAACAATGATAAAGACATGTATATTGTTCTCAACTTTAAGCTTTATTTAGTATTAATCAAAGATGTATCAGTTAACTTTTGTTGCCTTACACACAATGCCCCCCCCACCCCCACTGCCAGATAGTGATTTAAAACAACTATTTATTTAGTTCTTAAGTTTCAGCTGGATGGTTCTTCTTGTTCAGACCAAGCTTGGCTGATTTCTGTTGGACTTGCTTGTGCATCTGCCACCTGCTTGTGGGTGGGCCAGCAGCTAGATGGTCTAGGAGAACCTTATTGACATGTCTAGAAGTTTTCAGGCTAAAGGGCAGTGATGGATATGACGAAGCTATGTGTCTTTTGTCACCCAGCAGGCTAGCCTAGACTTGTTCATGTGGCAGTGGTTATGGAGTCCCCAGGAGCAGTACAGTGTGAGCCATAATGTGCAAGTATTTTTTAAATCTTTGCTTGCATCATATTTGCTAATCTCCCTTTGGCCAGAGCATGCCACAAGGCCAACCTAGATTCAAGAGGTAGAGAAACAGATTAACCTTGTAATTAAAGGTGAATAATTGTGACCATTTTTTTTTGTGATATATCACAAAAGAATTCCTTAAAGTGCATGTACGTAGGCCAGCTATATCAGTTCGGATCCCAGCTGGAAGTCAATTCATCACAGATGGTTCCAGTGAAAAGAGTCTAATAAAAAGACTATTTGCAGACATGTGGGTGGGGTTAAAGAAACAAACAAGGAGTGATGAAGGACCCAGAGAATAGCACCAGCAAGATGCCCTTATCACTTCTAGAGCTGAAGGGACAAGGGGAGAAAATGGAGTTGTTGAGAGCAGGAGGCTTGGAGAGACATCACTCTGTCTGAGAGGCAGTATCATGGCATGGACAAGCAGAGAAGAAGTACAGTTTTAGGTTGGCTTTCTTAGCATCAGAACCCAATACAATGATCAGGATACTCTAGATTTATTGAAGACATGCTCTCAGGAAAAAGAGAGTATGGGAAGTAGGGTGAGTGTGGGGAGGAGGAAAGAAAGGATATGGTCTCAGCTGATCCCACACCCACAGAGGGTTCTGGAACATGAGAATTCATCCCAACTTGAGATACAGGGCTGCAATGTAAGTCACCTATTTAATGAGGGGTGATCACTGGGGTGGCACGTAACCTCTTATACTAAATAACTCCCCACTGGTCCAAGGACAGTGCTCTGGAGAAAGGGGCAGTGATAAATCATTAGCAGCCAATACTCACAGAGCTCTGCAGGAGATCTTGTCTGGGAATAGGGTCTGGATGGGGCAACCACAGCATCCTTCCGTGCTCTGATTGCCCTCAAGGGCCTGTCTTTGGCCGACCCCAGCTGTATCCAGCTAACCACTCAGCATGGCTTTGCCTCCCAATCACACAAATTCTAACACAAAATTTTCTTCAAATATCTAGAAATTGAGCTCAGTACAAACTGTTCAGCTTTGGACACTCTACTCTTAGAGAGATGTTGAAACAAACTAGACTGTGATCATAGAAAAAAGGGGATTGTTCAACCAGTCCTCTGAGGTGTGTTTGAAGGAACAAGTGACCTACAGCTGGAATAAGTGAATATTCAAGGGGACAGACAAAAGGTTTTCTTCCCCCAACTCCTAAGGCTGTCACATGAAAGAGAGTTGTCTTGTTCTGTGTGGCCTTGCCAGTAAAACTTTGGGACCGATGAAGAGAAAAAAACAGAACTACAGATTTCTGTTCACTTGAGAAGCATTTTCTCATTGTAGAAATATTGAAATGGATCAGGCTTCCAGAAGTAAGTGTCCCACACCTGGGGATATGCAAGTTAGGTTTGGGAAGTTATAGGGATGATCCAAACATCAAATATGTGATGAAATTAAACCAGATTCATGTGCCCTTTCAGGTCTGAGGCTATTATTTTAGAATGGGATCCAATCTAGTATTATTCTACTATGCAGATAGTAATCTGCATGTGTGTGTGTGTGTGTGTGTGTGTGTGTGTGTGTGTATGTGTGTGTGTGCCAAAGCCAGAGAGGTGCTGAGGTGCTTAGGTTGAGGGAGGAAGGGTGTCTGGAGTTTACCTTTGCTTTGCCAACTAGAAAAAAGGAAGAGTTAGAAGTTGTCATTGATGTACAAAAGAATTTTGGTGAGGTGGTTAGACTGGAGGAAAGGGAAGGAAAGAAATGTAATTGACCTGGGAAATCCTGCTTCTCTTAGATCGATTTAATAGGCTCTTTCAGTTACTTATCAGAACAGGGCCTCATAGGTTATTTGTCAACAGCACAAATATAAAAAACTGGCTGTCTTGAAATTATGGCATATGTATTTTATTAATTTAAAAAAAAGTATACTTGTTTCTGACATCTCTAAATTATAAAATCTTGTAAATTTGTTTTATATTTTTTTACAGAACAATGATAAGCTAGAGTTGAAAGGAGCTTTTAGTTCAACCCTCTGCATTGATTAATGTATTTCCTCTCTAAGTGGTGGCCCAGCCCCTGCTCAAGTGATAGGGAGACCCCTACTGTCTGATGCCAAGTGCTCCAACTGTACATTAAGGGTGATCTTCCCTTTAGCCTAGTTTGTCATTCCAGACTCTACCATCTACTACAGAATGGCCTTTGTTTCAGTCTGGGTGCTTTAGGCTGCAAATAGCAGGACCCGTTTCTCAGAGTAGCTTAGACCATAAGGACAATTATTATTGTTTCCCAGGTGAGAAGGCCTAAAGTAGGGCAGGCCCTCCTGTTGCTCATTCCGGTAGCTTAACAATGTCATCATGATCCAGATCCCTTCTGCCTCTCAACCCTGCCATTCTCAGGGCTGTTTCACTCTCAGGCTGGTGACAAGATGTCACCATCGTCCCCTGCATCACAGCCAGATACAACCACTTACAGAGGAAAAGAGTGACTTTTTCTGGAGGGTGCAATATCTTTTTCCAGAAGCAACTCCAAGAGACCTTCCCTTACATTTCATTGGTCAGAATGAGAACATCCATGATAGTTTTAGACCAGTCATCTGGGGAGAAATGGACATGGAGACGTCAAGTTCATGAGCCGTATCTACCTTTCTTCTCTCTCAGTTCTCCTGTACCCTTCACTGCTTACTGTACAGAAAGGGGTTTAAGAAAGGGGTGTAAATGTAGAAGGAGGTGAGGAGAAGAGTAATTGATTAAGGTCTCTTTCTCCAACTCAAACATCAGGAGTCACTTCTTCACTTGGAAGAATTTGACACTTATTGGCTATGGTGCAGTGGTTTGGATTTGGGGTACTAGAATCAGACTATTCAAGTTTGATTTGCAGTTCCACTCTTCCTTAGCTGGATGATGTTGAATGAAATATTTAATCTCTTTGTGCCTCTCCTTCCTCATTTTAGAAGTGGGAATAATAATTGCACCAATGATTTAAAAAAATTGTTCTAAGGGTGCATGCATACATGCAGGCTGAAGTGCTTAGAACATTGCCTGCCACGTTGTAAAGCTTCAATAAGTGCATTGCTTCTGTAGGGAACTGCTTTTTTAAAATAATCTCTCTCATTCTCATTGCTTTTCTAATAAAGTAAGGATAATATTACAAGTACATTTTCTTCAGAGGGGTTATTAAGATAAAATCAGCTGTATGCAAAACACCTGCACTTAGTTCATATTCAATCAATTTAGTAGACAGCACAATGCAATGGGACAAACTTGAACTTTGAAATTTAACGAATTGTTGGGGATGAGGCACTCCTTTCTGAGCTTCAGTATCCTCATCTATAAAATGGGGAAAATGATTTCTCTCTCTCAGGCAGGCTGTGAAGGTTGAGTGAAATTCTGTATCTAAAGCGGCTTCCCAAGTGGTGTACAGTGGGGCTTATCAAACATGCCAGGAGACAGTGCACATTTGCTCTGCTAATGTAAGGATCTTACCAGCTCTCTTTTGCTGGGTGCCTGCCTTGATCTGAACACTTTCCTAGCCTCTGTGAGGGACATCAAGAAGCAGAAGACATGGCAGGCATGAGCTGGCACAGGGCTTAGTTCTAAATTGCAGTGTGCAGACCTGTCATCCATCAGAAAGTCAGTTGCTTTGCAGATGCTGCGAGTGAATATTCCCAAAGAACTCCAACCCCTATCTGCAAGCATCTTTGCACAGATTTTCAAAACTCTTTATCATACAAGTTTAGCAGTGAATAGCAAAGAAGTATTTTTATTTCTTCTCTTTTCATGTGGTCACTGAAGTTCTTTCAATCCCCAGCCTGAACAAAATTTAACCCAGTTTCTGCAGGGTTAGTAGCTGTATGAACATGTGATCTTCCAAAGGGGCGCCAGTTTATACCCCCTTTTGAATAGTGCTTCACCAGCAGGTAGTCTGGGAAGACCCAGACAGGTCCTAGTCTCTGCCTATAGCTTTTCCACCTTCCCATCCACAGACAGCGGGAGACAGGCCACAGAAGGGCCGACCTGGTAGCTACACAGCCCTCTGCTCCTGTCATGGGGCCATGCACACGTCTGCTTTCTCTTCACCCCATCTTAGGAGAGAAAGAAACAAACTGCAGAGAGATCATCTCTTCTGCCTCAAGCCAATTACTGAAGACGGTAAGATGGGAGAGTGGCAGAGCCAGAAAAAGAAGCTGCCTTGATTCTGCCAAGCGCTCGCTCCTGCTGCCAATTCTAACTCTTTGTAGACAGTCTGTGCAGCCGACTAGGACCTGCTTCAAGCACCGCATCTGCCCGGGGCTCTTTCCCAGTATAGTCTCCTGCTCTCCAGCCCACCCCTGAGGATGTCACTTTCAGATCCCTCTCTCAGTCCTCTGCGACAGCTTCCTGTCAATTGACTCTCCCCCACAAGTCTTTTTTGACAAATCAGAGATGCAACAGCTGGTCACCCTTCAAGACTTCCACATGTCTCTGCTGCCACGTACACAGATTCCTTTCTTCCTTATTGATTTTTTTTCTCCTTTCTCCTCTTCTGTTCTGTGGGTATCAACTAACAGTTTATACTCTCTTATATTGCTCAGTTCTCTCTATTTAAAGTCCCCACCTTGTGGCAACTTCTGCACATATGGACTTTCCAATTATAAAATTATAAGGAACAATAATAGATGTTAATTTGTCTTGATTTATACTCTGTTTTACTGTTCAAAAAGTATTTGCCCAAGCAGTAGTATTGCAACTTCTATCTGAGATTAGCACCTGGTGCAGACATTTATTTTTAAACTTTTATGAAAGATTGAATAGCTTCAAAACAATAATTATAACTTATATTTAATTTAAAAAATTCAAATATCCACACACCTACCATCAAACTTACAAAACAACATTATCAGCACCTCTGCATCCCCGGGAACCAGCCCTCGATCTGAGCGGCCCATCCCTCCACCCCAGATGTCATGGCATCTGGATCTTGGGCTTATGACTCTCTCACTTTTCCTTGTAGTTTTTACCAAATCTCATGTATCCCTTAATAATGTAGCATTTAGCTTTGCTAACTGAAAGATGGGATGTAAATAGAATCGTACTGATTTCACCTTCTTGAACTGTGTTGTTCCGTATGATGGCCGGTAGCGACACATGGCTACTGAGCCCTTGAAAAGTGCGTAGTCCAAACCGAGATGTCCTGTACATATAAAATTCACACAAGATTTTGAAGATTTAGTAAAAAAATAATTTTATATGTATCATTGATATTTTTATATTGATTCCATGTTGACATAATAGTGAGTATATTACCTTAAATGAAATAAAAATATATTACTAAAATTAATTTCACCTGTTTCTTTTTAATAACAGTGCTAGAAATTTTAACATTAAATATGTATCTCACTTTTGTGGCTTGCATCATCTTTCTACTAAACAGAGCTACTCCTAAACTTGTATTTTGCTTAGTGCTTTCTTTATGATGTTCATTTTTTTGGTTTCTGTAGCAGTATTCACTGTGTGATGTAGTGATACACTTTACTCTTCCGTTCTGTTGTTGGTAGACATTTGGATTTGTTCCATTTTTTTCCATTTACAAATAGTGCTAATAGAAATGACAAGAGTTTTTCTAGGGTGCTACTAGGTTTTGGGGTTTGCCCTTATTTATCTGCCTAGATAGACAAAATTGTTTTCTGAAGTGGTTGTACCATTTTCACTCCTACCTGTGGTAGGAGAATTCCAGTGCTTTACATCAGGAGTCAGCAAACTTTTACTTTGAAGTGCCAAGTAGTAAATATTTTAGGCTTTAGCACCAAGTGGCAACATTGAAAAGCTAATAGTGTTTTTAAAACTTTTCATTTAAAAATATAAAAAACATAGTTGGCTCACAAGCTGTACAAAAACAGGTGGCAGACCAGATTTGGCCCAGGGGCTGGAGTTTGCCAACTTTTGCTCTACATCCTTGCCAACACTTGATATTGTCAGTCTTTAATTTTAGCCTGTATTTTGGGTGAAAAGTGATGTCTCACTGCAGTGTTAAATTTCATTACCCTGATTACTAATGAGGATGAGTATTCTTTCATTGTTTTTTTTTTTTTTTTTGGCCTATCATTATTCCTTTTCTGTGAAATGCTCTTGCCCATTTTTATTGATCTGGTATCATTTTATAAGCAATGAAAATGCATTTGCCTAAGAGGACAGACTACATGAATGTTCTAAGATGGCACAGCTAAGAAGAAACAGAACATGGACCCATGCTCTTTTCTCAAGTTATTGTGTCTCTCATGCTGTCTTTAAAAACAAATAAACAAAACCCTCTAACACTGTTATAGTGATTTACACTCATGTTTGATACTGCTATTCCTTTTACAGATAAATGTCTTTTCTTCTCAGCTTCTAATTGATCTCATAATGCCTGTCTGGATAAGGGTAGTAATGTTTGTATGATTTGAAGTTTGCTTTAGGATTGTCATATTGCTGGGGGTGTGTAGATAATTTTCTTAGTGCTGATTTTGCAGTGTGTTGTATCTATTCTCCATTTCTTCCTAATCAAGAGAAACTGATACATATAGATATTACTTTGCCCAGCTGAAAAGCTTGATTTCCCAGGCTTTTGAGGGCCATATAACATAAATGGAAGTCCATTAACTGGACCTTCTGGAAAAGTTTGTGTTCCCTTGATAAGAGGGGATAGACTCAAGAGGCATCAGCTTTTTTGTTTTACCTCCACTTCTGCCTAAAATTCAGCCTCAATGCTCAACAGTGCAGTAGCCGTTTTCTAATCATGGAAGCTAGAACGATCCTGGATTCCCAATGACTTCCTGAGCACCTGCACCAGCCTTGGACTACCTCCAGATGTCTTATTACCAGAGAAAAATAAAACCTCCTCCTATTGAAATAAGTTACTGTAGTCAGGTTTCTGCCAAAGCAGCTAAAGCCGAATCTAATTGATGAAGGCAGAAACATGAGCTTGCAGAAGGTCTAGCTCATGCTTGAATCACTTTTAGTGAACAATTTTTTTAAGGAAAAAATGATAAATTCCAGAGAAGACACATCATAGAATGCCTTTTAAAATGTTTATAGAATTATCATATATTTTCAGACAACTTTTTCCATTTCCTCAACATTTCATTCTGTAAAAATTCAAATACTAAGCTGTAATATAAAAGAACACTGCTACTTAGTTTTTTGTCTTCATTGATTATCAAACAAAATAAAGAAGACTGCAATAAGAGTGTCTCTAGAATCTAGGATGGGGCACTGGGTCACCATTTAAAATCACAAAAGGAGATTAGTGTGGTGTGGGAGAAAAAATCCCCCCAATGTGGGCTTTGATGTGGCTCAGACAGACCTGTATTCAAATCTTGACTGGGCCATTTATTAGCTGTTATGTCTTTGGTTTCCTGAGCTTTATTTAGTCATCTATAAAGTAAGGATAATAATGTTGTCTTCATAACAGAGCCATTGTGAGGATTAAATGCCTTTCAGTGTCCAGAACTTCCTTTAGGTCCTCGTTTTTCTTCTGAGAGTGATTTTGGTAAAACAAATGTATAATGTGTAAAGAATAATCAGTGCTAAATGCAACACATCCTGAAATATAAATTGCAAATGGCTGTGAATGGATCCTTGATAAGTGAATGATTAGGTTGAAAAATAAAGAAATATGTATTGTTTTTTAGCCTTAACATTTGCCATTGCTAGTACTTAGTGGACTATTATAACAACCACATCACCAACCACCCCTCCACATGCATAGATCACATCACTAAATCCCATTCACTCTTCTAGTCTCAGCACTGACATCCCTCCTTTGGGGGTGTCTTGCCTGAAGCCTCTCACCTTCCCTGCTTGTTCACTTTGTGCTTATTTCTGATTTGCCTTGTAACTTCTTGTTATTGTCTGCCTACTTGCTGTTTTCTTCCCTAGACTGGGAGCTGGAAGGCAGGGAGTGTGTATAAGTCACCATCTTATCCCCAACACTGAGCACAATTTCTGACATAGCAGGTGTTTAACAAATACTTTTTGAATGAATGAGCCAGTGAGTGAATGGGTGACTTTTACATGCCAGGTATGGGTCCACTTGTATGCAAGGCTAATTCAAGTAGATGGTAATCAAAGGAGTTCAAGTATAATCATGTGCACTGAAAGTTAACTCACTCATGAAATAACCATCTAACTGAAGACTGTAGGATGGCATGAAGCCTCGAAAAAACAAAAAGCGGGAATGTGTCTGTGTCCCTCCATCCTCCACCGCTTCAGCATCACTCACGGGAGTGGGAGCTCATATTCACAGAGGCATAAAGGAGCCCACAGCAACAGTGTCCCTAGAATCTGGGATTTCATCAAAGAGCAATATTTCCAGAACAGTATTTTGGGAGCTCAATAATTATGTTTTATGGAAAAAATATGTCCTTTGAAGATGACTAACTCTGATGCTTGATCCATATAGCAATATAATATTTAAATGAATAAAATAAGGTAATATGAATAAAATATAAGTAAATATAAACATAATTTATATTTATAAATATATTGATAAAATGTTGTTTTATATTTTCACATATTAATATTTATATCGCATATTAATAGATTATTTCATATTTAATTTTTAGCAAATTTAGAAAGAATAGCTTTCTCAAAATGGCCTCAACCAGAATTTGAAGCCGAGGAGCTCTACACACATAGGCGCCCTTGAGGCCTCTTCCCCGTCCTGGTTACCCAAAGATCCTTCCCATTCAAATGATCATTGTAGGATACCTTATAACAGGCAGAAAGACAAGTGTTAAATTTGGGAATAAAGACTTAGAATTGATCATGTATAAGAAACTGTTAAGAATTCCTTATAAATAAGTGTTGTCAAAGACCTAGGAGATCTCACATCTTTCAAAATAAATTTCTACTGAATTGAAGAGCTACATGTAATATAAAAGAAAATCATAAATGTGGTAATTTAAAAAATCTTCTCAGAAGTAGAAGCCTTTTCAAGCTTAAAAGTAGCTTAATCAAGAACAGGATAATAAAACAGAATAGTGAATCCAGAAAAGTCCTAAATGTAAATATTTTCATTTCATAAGGATGGCAATTCTAGGCAGCGTAACAAAGAGTTTTGGAGGAAATATATTTATCTCTCCATTAATCATTTTACCCAAATGAATTCTAGATAGATACATATACAATATATACATACGAAAACGTGAAAGTACAAGATGATACAGTAGGTAATATTTTTATTTAATAATCTCAGGTTCCTCAGTAACATTTTGTAATCTTATTGTGAGGAAGGCTATCTTAATTATGATATTGTAACTATTTAAAAAAATTATAGCTACATCTGACTCCATATAGATAAAATAGATTATACACAGAAATTAACATCATAGAAAAAGTTAAAAGGAAATTATTAATTGAGAAATTTTTTCAGCACCTTAGATAAAACACTAATTACTCTATTTAAAACATACTGTTATAGACACAAAGAGAACAAGTCTATTTTGAAAAAATGATCAAAGGACATGACTCTGCAGTTCCCAGAAAAAAATTAGAAAAACAATTCTAAATGACCTTAAAATCTATGAGTAGATGTTCACACACATAATAGGGAAATGCAAATTAAAGCAGCATAATTTCTTTTACATAGTAAATTGATAAAGAATGAAAAGTTTGTTAAAAACCATTGTTGGCTAAAGAGTAAGGAGACAGGTAGTCAGCTATATTGAAGTGCGATTAGTGTAATCATAGAGGAGCAAAGTTTAGCAAGCTCTACCAAATTTTAAAATGGAAACATGTCTTTTAGCAATTTCATTCTTAGAAAGTTTCACTACAGATATAACAGATGTGTTCACATGTGTAAAAGGACGTTTATTGCAGTTTTGTATGAAATAGACTGTAACAGAAAACAATGTAAATGTCAAAGAAGAAAATATATTGTGGTATACCCATAATATGTAATATTATACTGCTGCTAAAAAAGATGAAATTAAAAAGAAAATTAACAGATACCTGTATTATGCTTACTATGTGACATTTAATCTTCATAACAATTTTATGAAGTAAGTATTATTATTATTATTATACCCATTTTACAGATGAGCAAACTAAGGTGCCAATAGGTTAACTAACATGCTCAGCATTGCAAAAGGTATTAGCTATTGAAGCCAGGATTCAATTCAGGCAACCTGTCTTTAGACTTTGCACTCCTATCCACAAAATATGCTGCCTATGAAAATTATACTGCTCATTTATACTTTTTTTCACAACAGTGTAGAACATGGTTATCATGAGCCCATTTGTATTAAATACATATATATCCGTATATGCTCCTAAAACAATAGATATTTCTGGAAAGATACACAACTAGTAACAGTAGGTATCTCTAAGTATTATGTTGGTAATATTTGCATTTATTGTCATAGCAAGATATGGAAACAACCCAACTCTTTAAAAACATTTAGGCTATAATATTCCCTATTATTGTAGCCCTTAAAATTTTTATTTAAAAGAATTCATAGTAGTGAGGAAAAATACTTATATTATCATATTAACACTACAATATTATGTATTACATTGAACAAGCATACATAAAATTATAGCAGTAATGAATGCACTAAAAATATTAACAGTAGTTATTTGGGGGTGATCCAGTTAAAGGTTTTCTCTCTTCTTACTTTTCTATATTTCTGAATGTTTATAAATTGCATTTATGGTAAAATACATTTTATTTACAAACTAATGTTATTAACTCTGGGAAAAGCAGACTTACAAAGCTGAGGGTGAGCCTTGGGACCACAGTGACCTCATGAAAATCTATTCAAGATGGTATTTGGCCAGAGAATTTCAGTAATACCTTGCTTCTATTACCCACTTTGGCCACCATAGGAGATCCTTCCCCACAAGGTCTTGGGAAAGGAAGAGGAACCTAAGTACAAGGAACTATGGCTGCACTCTAATACCTCTAATAAAAATCCATTACAGGGAGAAAGAAAATGTATGGATGACATAAAGTATCAAAGAATTCATACTAAATTAAAACAATGTGTTGAAATAGACTGATCTAGAAGATCATCAGAACAAATGAAATGCCACTGAAAAATAAGGTTGAAGAACATTCTCCATGGTCTTTGTCAAAAGTTCTAGGGTAGGTTCTGGCATTAATTGTGCTTTCTTTGTTATTTTACTTACTAGAGCGGCATATGGCTGTTTTCTTAAAGCCGCATAGACACACGTCTGCTCAAATAAATTAATGTTCTCATCTCAACTGGATGATTTGGCAGGAATAATACACTCCCCAGCCAATGTGTAGACTGACCCACATGACTCCCTCACTGGAGGAACTAAAGTGGAACATTGCATATTACATTGATAAGCAGTCAGAGGCAGTACATTTTCTTTTGAATATTTTTCACAGTAACATTGATTGACCTTCATCTAGTATCCTGTATAATTCACTTGCGTTAGAATTTGAAAATGCAGGAGAGAAGATTGGAAATGGTATACAAATTGGGAAGGTGAGTAAGAAGCAATTTTCAAATTATCAGGATGAAATAACAGGCTTCTCACTATGTACCAACAAAGAAGACTGTTCAAAATCTGAAATGCAGGTACACACACAATACACATGTATACACTTACATATACCACTTTCTGACTTCCTGTTTACCTGGAAAGTTCGGAAAAGTTTCCAGGTCTCTATTATTAGAAAAAAAAACATATTTTGTGTTAAGACTGTTTTTATCCCCATTTTACTCTATTCCAATTCCTTCTACACACTATTGTAGGACTAAACAACCCAAGTCATCTTCTGCTCCCTTACTCATGGGAGTGTAGTGACAGTATTTCCAGATCATCTATTCTAGTGTATGACCAGCAGTTGCAATGTGCTCACTCTCCATTCTACATGTGATGCACTATATGCTATAACTAAATATAATTACCATGGACAGTGTATGAACTAAAAGGCCTAGTCATATTTTAGAAAGAGCAGAGATTTTGGTGCCAAACCTCAGCTATTATACTCCCTATGGAGTAGCGAAATATTAAGAGAGTGGGCTTTCAAGTCATTCAGACCTTGAGTTCAAATTCTCACACCTTTCCTTACCAACTATGTGATCTTGTGTTGTCACTCTATATTTTGTATCTGTTTCCTCATTGGTAAAAGGAGCATAGATATCAAGGTTAAATATTAAATAGTATTAGATATGTGAGCAATCATTAAAATGCATGGCACATCATGAAAATTCAGGGACATACTGGGAGGTCTCATGGTGAGCGCAGTACATTGAAGAGCAGGGATAGTGAGGGGCATATGGGCCTGGAATGCCAGTGACCAAGTTCAAGGTTCTCCACTTTAAGGACTTGACTATTCATCCTTAAAGTTGGTTAATAAGCCTGTTAAGAATTTTGAATGTAATCGTAAGGGCTTCAGGAGGCTGTTAATTTGCAGATACCTTCTTATAAAGGCTTTCTGCTGAGAATATTTAAAAGCTACCTAATATTTGGTAATGCTTTTTTTAGGTACCGTGGAGTATAAAAAAATCAATCAGCCAGGGAATCTGCCCTCAAGTTGTCTGAAATTCCATTCTACCAAAATTTCCAGTTCCACATCATGTTAACCCTTTTGATATCAACTAGGACATCACTTCCCAGTAAGTTTAGATCCACATTTTAAAACTAGTTGGGGGGGGGTTTGTAGTATTATAAAAATAATATACTTCTCTTTCTCTCTGTCTTCATCTCTATATCTCTCCTCTCTTTCAATCCCCACCACCCCATGAGCTACATGCAATTTTCTATCTTCCACGCAATAAAATCAAGGCTCTGCCACAGTCTTTGTCCATCGATAGTAATGTGGTTCTAAAATGTACTATGTACCTGGCTCGGTCAATATTATTTTGCCTGGGATACCTGTTTTGGGCCTGGGGATCTGTGTGCAGAATTGCAAAACATCTTAGATGTTGTTCTGGTGCTTAAATAGTCTTTTGTACCTTATTAAAGGCTCTGAAATCTGATGCTCATGGCAAATTTGGAGTTATAATGATACAACTTCCAAGTTTTGGAAACTACAGCTACTCAAGAAACAATGATTCAACCCAAATGAATTGAACTCCATTCTACTGAGATTGAATAGAAAAAGAAATTTAGGAGAGGAAGGGTTTGGACTTGAATTCTTTTGAACTTTAATTAAAATACCAACTTAATTTTTAGAATTTGCTTTCACTCTGGGAATTTAATGATTGACTCATATTGTCCAAATCAGAGGACGTTTTGTATTGCAGGCACTGCATTAATTTAAGTATTTTTATGCTGTCATTTGGCCTCATTACATAACCTCTGGTGTACTCTATCAGACAATGTGCCTTTGCATAATTTGAAATGGTATTCAGAACAGAGCACGATCTTCCAGCCCAGGGTGGAGTGTGGCCTTTAGTCAATGTAATTGATGTACCCTGCTGATTCATATCCATGATCCTTGTGGCTAGAGGGCTGCAGTGTGGGCTGTACAGATCGGGACTGGGGAGCCCTGTTCACACAGACCCTCATGTGAATGATCCCCCCAACCCCCGCCAGAGAAACACCTTAATGGTCAGTCCTGCTTCTGGGTTTGAAAGCTGGATTACCAGCCACCATTACACCAGGAGCAGAGGTTGCTCTTGGTGGGAGAACTCTTCTGAGAGCATTATTATCTTGCTAAACTGCAGACCTTTCCCTCGAGGGAGACAATCCACTGGGAGTGACTTGGGCTTGAGGTGAGATCAATGAGTTGAGGAACGAAATTTCAGGAATCATAGGGAACCATATTTTTCTTTCTCTTTGTTCCTGCTTCAGCCCATAGAATAGAAATCCTTTCCCTTCCAGAAATACTGAGAAGCAGCCTTCTGCCTCCACCCCACCCCCTGCCTTTGTCATCAGGTATAAACCATTTTTCTGACTACAGCTCTGTCCATAGTGACTGACAGTTTGCTCATTAGAAAGTAATGCTTCTGTGAAAGAATATACAAGTAAAACTTTTAAAACTCCCATTTTGCCCATCAAAACCCCAGACACACTTCTTCCAGACATATCCACATATATAGAAGTACTTTTGTGCATATAAAACAAACACACCTTGTACCTTCAATGTATGAGTCCTTGATCCCCAAACACTCATCAAGTATCATCAAGTTAGGATGGTTACGAAAAGCTGTTAGTTCTAAGAGAAGAGTTGATTTCTGAGGAGAGCTGTTAACCTAAACTAGAAATTATTTAGGACTTGTGAAACAAGTTGAGGTGTTATTACCACTCCCACTTTAAAGGTGAGAAAACTGAGGATCAAGGAGGATACGTGACTTACTCCAGGCTCACATGGCTGATACATGACTAAAACCATTACATCTAAAGCTGAACAAAAACTTTCAGCTCTACCACATTGCTTCTGTCACCTCTGCATCTTTCCCTTGAATTCATGGAAAAATCTGGGAGCCACAAAAGACATGATTCTGATGTTACATTTCAGATTTAGCCAAATTGGCTTCCATGTGCTTCACTTAGATCTAACTGAGATACAGCTGAGCAATTAACTGTGTTTGAAGCTATTTGCTGCTTTGCATGATTCACACAGGGGTCTTGTGTCATAGCATCTCCTCTAGCATATCATTAAAGAACTGGGATAAAGAAGAAGTGCTTTTTGAGATCACCAGCTCCCAGTATTTTAGGTGCACATCTCCTCACCCGAATGGTTTATGCTGGAGCACCTGTTGGTAGTGGAGCAGGAAGCAGTTGGCAGTGAACCACCAGTGTAAGAATTTGAAGGTAACTAGGTCTTATTACCGTATGCCTGCATTAAAATATTATTTCCCTACTGTGGATGGAGGAACAGAAGCCTTGTGTCTGCAAAGATATGAACATTTGTTTGGGAAATTTATGTTGATATATAACAGCATATGGTCTTTTTCATCATGGATTTATGTACAGGAGGCAAGCTTCATATTCACAGTTAGAAGCATTAGAGATGGAGCCACGTGAAGTGACCTTGCTTGTGGCTGTCTTGGCATCTGTGATGAGAAGCACGGTGCTTGGCACACATAAGCTGTCAACTTCTTTCCCAAAGAAGAAGGGCTAACATGCCTCATAAAGAAGTTGATCTTTGCAATTGTCAAAGGAACACTGACACTACCCTCTTATAGACACTGTAGCAAAAAATCATGTCTCTATATTTCAGAGAGGTCCTCTGGTGCTGTGGCCCAAACAAACCACACAATGTTAGGAGAAGCAAGAATACATTAATAGATCTTGCCAGGAAGCAGAAAATACATTAGTAGGTCTTGCCAGTAACTCTTTATACTTACTTGAAAAGACAGAAAGTGGGAAGTAGAAGGCCCCTGGAAAAATATAATCACCAATGCACGTGATTAACAAGTTTTAGATTTAGAGGAGTATTCTACGGGTTTTCTGTGGTTGACGTTATATTTTATTGATTGATTTTATTTAATTTTTTTAGTTCTCTTTTGTAGTCAATTTAATATGTATTCTCTTTTTGATTTTCATATTTATGCCATTCATTCCACAAATGCATGTGGTGCTGAGAGATAAGTGGATGACGTTTAGAGGATGTTAGGTTTGAAACTGGAAAACCTGGATTCAAATTCTAGTCCAGTTATTTCCAGTATACTATCTGTAAGTAATTTAGGAGCTCAGAACTTCAGTCACTTTTTCCATGTAGTGAAGTTTGTCATTGATATGCCTTCTTAACACAGGTGCTATAGAACTCAAATACAGCAATATGCATGAAAGTGCCTTTTCATCTGGTGATAGAGAGAAAGAGGGAGAGAAGGAGAAGGATAGAAAGAGAGAATGAATCTGGGTATAAATGTAAAGTATGCGAGTATGCATTAGTTTGTTAGGGCTGCCGTAACAAAATACCACAGACTGGTTAGCTTAAACAACAGAAATGTATTTCCTCATAGTCCTGGAAGCTAGTAGGTGCCAGGAGGGTCGATTTCTTCTGAGGCCTCTCTCCTTGGCTTGTAGACAGCCATCTTCTCACTGTGTCCTCAAGTGGTCTTTCCTCTGTGTACACACATCCCAAATGTTTCTTCTTATGTCCAAATTTCCTCCTTTTATAGGACATCAGTCAGATTAGATAATGGCCCATCCCAAGGGCCTCATGTGAACTTGATCACCTCTTCAAAGGCCTTATGTCCAAATACAGTCACATTCTGAGGTACTAGATGTTAGGGATTTGTGGGGGACATAATTCAGTTCATGATAATACTGCATTTTTATTTCCCTCACACACTGTATTTTGGGTTTCTGGTTTTGTAGACTTTTTGACTTTCTTTTTTCATCATCTATAAAATAAAGGAACTAGGCCACATGCTCTCTTACAGCTACTCTACTCCATGATGATAGGATAAAATCAGTTTCATTAAGAAATATGAACTTGGAAAGAAGATGGAAGTTTCAGTTTGAAGCAAAATATAGGAGCAGAGGAACACACAAACACATACATACACAACCTATGTAAAATTATTCTTGTCCCATTTGGTATGTTTTCTTCAAGCCCTATGAAGAAACCCTATTTGGAGAAGCATATGAGAAATATTCCAGCTGCAGCTTACCACTAACAGTTTTAATGAGAAAGCACCCCTGCTTTCTGCTGCTTCACTCTGTTTGATGACTCGTGGTTACCTCTCCTCAGCCTCTTATGCTTTTGGGTCCACAACCACAGCCTTCTCTCTATATATATTGCACCCCACAGCTTTCCTGCCCACCTCATAGCTCAGCTCCTCCATACATAGTGCTAAGCCAAAGACTGCCCCATCGTCTCTCTGTTCTTCCTTCACAGCTAGAATCTGTGCACAGCCTGGCCCCAGGTTTGCTATCTACCTGCATTCGTGTATCCCGTATGTGGAAGGTTATCACATGATTATGTAACACTCACTTGTACTGTCCTAGGTCCTCTTTGACAACAATTTGTTCCCCAGTAATATGTGCTTGTACTCTACCTTATATTTCCTCTATCATTACACTTGTCATATTGTGGGTAATTCTTTTAGCTTCTCTGTCTTCTCTGCTGAATAGCAGTTCCCTGAAGACAGGAACCATATTTGTCTTCTTCATGGTGGTTTCCATGTAATTTAGCACAGTGCCTGAGGTAAAGTATATATTAAAAAACCTTCCAAAGACAGGGTGATATAGTAGTTTGGAGCATGTATCCTGGAGTCAAACTGCCTCCCTTTCTGCCAACATGTGATCTTTGGTAAATCACTTAGCCCCATGTTATCTCTACAGTGGAGATATTAATAATACTTACCTTAGAGATTTGTGAGGATTCCATGAGTTAATACATTTAAACATTTAGAATAACGCCTGGAGTATAGAAAACTTCAGAAAAAGTTAGCAGTCAGTATTACTATTAGCAGTTAAATGACAGAATGATATTTTGGTGGGACGAGGACTTGAATAGGTGAACGCATGTTAAGTTTGTGTTTGGCAATAATTCGCTAAGTTAGTATCACTGATAAAGTTTGGGGCATATTTTTTCCTTAAAAAACTCATTAGACATCTAAGATGTCTGTAAAACATGGTTCATTGTGCTTTACTATCACATTTGTCTTGTCAACAATGATAATAAGAGGTCTGTCAGAATCAAAATTCTGGCATGAATTTTTAAGAGGGAACAGGCTAGGACACAGTTTCCCCCTGGCATTTCTGACAGTATCTGGGAATACATTCAGAAGATTCCCTTTTACTGTGTGTTGACTTTTTATCTTTTAAAAACTCATTCCCTATGGTGCTGGCACACAGTAAAGCACTCAATTAACATTTCGGGAAGGAATGGATGAATAACACCGGGCAAACAATTTGATGAATTATTGTTGTTCATAAAGTTCACTGCTGGAAAAATACTGGAAAATTGCTACTAGAGAATAACTGGAGACTACCCCAGGCTCTAACTTTTTGGACGTTTGAGGTTGTAGAAATCATGTGTGTTCCATGAGCTTCAGTTTCTCTTTGGTAAAATCAGGATAATTACATTCATTTTATGGTGGTGTGCAGATTGAATGACATTGTTAAGTTGAAATACCTACTCCATAGTAGTATTTGTAAAGGTTTTTGTTTCTTTCCCCTGGTTAGTCATCAGCAAAACAGGGACATATTTTTCATATTTTTTCAGTTTGTCATTGTCACAAAGGAACGGCGATGATTACTGAGACATTGTGATTATGAGCAACTTGGTGGGAAACACTCTTCTCTATTTCTCTGAGAGTATTTAATAATAATAAAAAAAAAGTTAAAAATGTCAGCTTTATGATGGAAAATAAATACCAAGAGCAGAAAACCATTTTCCAAAGCACTGGAGTTCTGGCCAATAGTTGGAATTTTAACCCTTGATTAGCTTGTAGATCTATAGGACAAAAAGTATCTGTGAACCTGATCAAAACAGGAGGCCTCCAACTTCAAACAACTTGTTGCAGGATCAACATAACTACAGACATTTCTACCAAGCATATAGGCAAGAAGTAAAAATTGAATTCAATGCGTTTGAAATTGCATTTACCTTTTGATCTGTTTCCTCTTTCATTCTCACAAAAGGAAAGACAGTTATTTAGTTATATGTGTATGCCTGTCAGTTCATGATGGCTATCTTTGCATGTTGGTCAGGGGAAGTGCACTGTCTTGGGAGAATGCAGATATGGGTTCTAGCTCTTGGTCTATCCTGATTAGCTGTGTGCTTCGGTCAAGTCAAAGCATCCCACCTAATGACCAGCATGAATCCAGGGCAGCCTTTCTCTCCCAAAGCCATGAGGTTTTGTCCAAAGAATACCCATTTTTACCTAATAGATTCCAAGAGCCCTTGCAGTAGAGAAGCCAGAAGAGGCAAAGGCTATGTGAACAGTGATAACTTTAAAAGCAAGATGATTGGGTTCACTTGATGACAAATGTCACAAGGAAGAAACCATATTCATTAGCTATTGATCTGATTCTAAATTTTCACTTTATTGTTGAGCTTTTTTTCAAAAAAAAAATTCTTTTCAGACAATACAATGAAATGGAAAAGGTGCTAAATTAGAAATCAGGAGGAAAATTTATTACATGTGCTGAATTCTGCATTAGCTTTTCTTAACATGTTTCTTTGGGCAAGTCATTTAATGTTTCATTCTTTCTCTCTCTCTCTTTATCTCTCTCTCCTCTCTCTCTTTACCTCTCTTTCTTACGGTAAAATTAGAACAAATTTCCTGTCTTAGCTAATTCATATATCCTTTATGATAACTAAATTTAATTGAACTTAACAAATATTTTTGTGTTGTTACCAGGTGCCAGGCACTGTTCCTTTACGTATTTTTTTATTCTTACATTCAACAAATTGTTCTTGAGCATCTATGATTTTCTGGATGCTGTGTTAGACTCCAGACCACTGTTGTAGTATTTATAATATGGTGGGAGAATAGTGTGTAAAATCTACTGATGGGTTAAATACTATGCAAGAAGTATGAATATGTTACTATAGGAATACAGAAGAAGAGACGGTAAATTCTTCCTGGAGTAGTGGCAAGGTCAGCAAAGGCCTCAGAGAGGGGGTGACACATGATTTAGATCCTGAAGCATGAAAAGGATTGCTCTAGGTGGAGAAAGGATTAGAAAAACAGAATAGATATAAAAATATTTGATAAAATGTGAAATTGTGACATATTACTGCTATTATTGATAGCACCCTTACAGTGTCCTGCTCTAGACTTTGCAAACAGTGGTGACTCTAAGTCTATCTTAATTAATCAACTGGTCAGGAAGACAAATGAGAAAAGCTAGCTCCTGTGGCCATTCATTTTTCTTCTTCGTTGAGGGTCCATGTGTGCTCACTATTTTGGAATTGGTTACACCAATTGCTTCACCATTATTTTTCACTAATTGTCTGTACCATTGCTTCTTTAACATGTATGAGGCACCTATTTATGTGTATCCTCCATTTTAAGTGCTTTAGTACTTTGCACATATTATATCACCTTTTTTAGTTACTATGATCAAATGGTAGAGATATTGTTATTACATTTACAAAAATAAAATTGGACACTACGTGGATTGATGTGACCTCTCTGATGACATATTTTCTCTGTGTGTGTGTGTGTGTGTGTGTGTGTGTGTGTGTAGAGAGAGAGAGAGCGGGGGGGGGGGCAGGGGGAGAGCAAGCACTTGCAAGTGCAAAGTCTGATATATTAGATAGCTCTTCTGTAGCTGATTGTTTCTGCAATGATTTCCCCATTCTCTTAGAGTGGTCATATTCACAGAAGTGAGACCGCAGTCCTATATCTGTGTAATGTGATCATGCCACTTTACCCAAAGCTGAAGGAGGAAGAAATAGCTTTTCCTTCTTTGGATGTGTTTTGTTCTGTTTGTTCGACCTGGATCTGGGAAAGAGTCAGCCTCTGATGGTAAGAGGCACAACATAGGACACCTGGAATTTGCCAGAGGCTATTTACCTCAACCTGGAGAGGAAGCCATTCTTTTTCTTTTTTTATAATAGCATTGTTGAGATATAATTCATGTACTGTAAAATTCACCATTTTAAAGAGTATAATTCAGTGGTTTTATTATATTCAGAGTTGTACAACTTTCACCAGTAATTCCAGAACATTTTTATTACCCCAAAATGAAACCCTGTACCCATTAGCAGTTCCTTTCCTTTCCCTATATCCCCCAGCCTCTGAGAACTACTGACCTACTCTCTGTCCTTGTGATTTGGCCTATTATAAACACTTCATATAAATGGAATCATATGAAGAAGCCATTCTTTAGTAGGGGTGACTAAAGTTCACACATAGAAAGAAGTCAAGATGATGTATATCTATATATATATCTATAGATATATACATATATACACACACATATATGTATATATCTGTATACCTCTATTTATCTATGTATCTAATATCTCTTCTGTGTTCCTCTCTGTGTGTGTATATATATAATCTATCTGTATATATATATATATATTTATCTTCCATTTCTCTTTCTCTCTCTGTAGCTCTCTCTCTTTTTGAAGCATTTACATCCTTAATTTCAGTTGTTCTGAAACTCAGTTGCATTCCAGTCCTTTCTACAATTTTGTTGTTTAAACCTTTCCTTGATTGTATTGCAAAGCAGAAGATTAACTCGTTCAACTTAGATGTACTGATAAAGTTGTTTTGTCTATAAGTAATTTAAATATCCTTCCTTACTTCTCACCCACTAATCAGGGAGGAGGGGTAATAACATCCAATACAGTTTGAAGTTTAGTCCAATCCAATAATGTGAAGCATCAATTCAGCTACTACTTAGATTCTTTTGAAGAAACGTGCAAATCCTTGGTAATGTGAATTCTTCTTTGGTTCAGTGGATAGAGGATGAGCTTTGAAATCAGCTGTGCCAGATTTAAATCCACGTTCTATCACTAACAGGTAATCATCTTGGACTAGTAGTCACATTCCTTCTTTGAGACTTAATTTCTTTTTCTGATAGGATAACACTTCACAGAGCTTTGGGAAAGATTAAGATAATATATGAGAAAAATTGAATATGGTGCCTACTATAGGTAATAAATGCCATTCCCCTTGGGAGTCCAAGAATATCTAGGGAAGGTATGAATGGCACAGTCTAACAGAAAATAGTATTTCCCCCTCAATAGTGTGGAGTTGTTATTGATGAAAGGTGGCTGCCCCAACAGGGACCATATTTTTCAACCTCCCTTGTACGGACTTGTCATGAACTAGCCATGAACTCTCTAGTGGAATGTGAAAGGAAGGGGGTATGTATTACTCTGAGTCAGGGTTTTAAAAAAGCAAGTGTATCCTTTTTCTCTCTCCTTCCACTTATCTGGCTCCAAAGTCCTTTGGGATGGCAGAGATACAAGACTATAGAGACTCGATCCCTGAATTTTTCCATAAAGGAAAACTGCATGCCAAAAAAAGAACAGATGTGTTGGGGCACTGTATGGGGGAAGGACACATTTGTGGCACTGGCTTGAGTGAGGCAAATGCATTTCATGTAACCAAAATGTGTGTACCCCCATATTATCCTGAATTAAAAAAATAAAAAAATGTAAAAATTATATATATATGATTTTATAATATATACATACATAATATATACACATATACATTAAATTCCTATCTATCTATATATACACACACATATATTTGTACATATATAAATACCATCAATGAAAGTCATATGCTCTTGAAAAAAAGAACAGATGTGTTGGACTCTTATATGAGTGAAGAATAAACTTTTATTGGGTTAAACCATTGGAATTTGGGGTGTACTGATTATAGCAACTACCATTGCCTTAACTAATACAACATTCCATAAGCCTTGCGAGATCATTGAGAAAACACAAATTATAATATCCCAGGGTTAATGGCTTTGTTTCTTCATGGAAAATCAAATCTCATTCATTTGAATTGAATGCCATTTATGTTGTCTTTATGAGAATATTTTTCAGAAAGATCAATGAAATAAAACTATACAATTCATGAGGTTATTCCATGACCCTTGAATTATTTTTTTCTACTTTCATTCAATATTCATTCAACATACATTTATTGAGCACCTTGGTTAGGAGAGACAGACTAGTGAAAATGTATTTTTAAAAACAAATAGAAATACCATACTGAGTAATTGGAAGGTAGTGCTCAAGGCAAGCTGTGGAACACAGGTTTATTAGAAAAGTTCGCATGAAAACCTGCTGACTTTTCAAAGCATGTTTGATTATTGTGCCCACCTTTAAGTCTTTAGCTATTGCTTATTGGATATAATATGTCTAATTTTTTAAAATGCTTTTCTCTCCCACATATTAAATGTGTAAAAGCCTATTGCCAGAGGAATTTCCAGGTACCACAAATGACGCAGTTGTTAAGGAAACATAGATTTCCCCAGCAGTTGGCTTACACAAAAAGAGTGAGGCTTTGGAGCCATTGAAACCTGTGTTTAAACCTTGTCACCAACCTGTCTGAGACTCATTTTCCTCTTTTATAAAATGGGGAAATTAATTGCTATCCCATAGGGCTTTAGGGAAGATTTTAAGTCATTTATATACAATGAGTGTAGCCTAGTAAATGTGCAGTAAAAGATAGGAGGTATGGTTATTGCTCCCCAAGAAATGCCATCTAATTCACTGGCTCAGATTTTCTGATGACCTCGTGACTCGCAAGCAGTCCTGTGCAGTTTGGCTCCTCTCCCTTTCCCAGATGAACAGAGGGTTCTCTGCCCAAGTTTGACACCCATATATGGATGCATACACACATCTGTGCATGATTGCACATGTGTACAAACGCATGCATGCACACACATGAATACATACGCATGTGCACAAACATGTGCACACACTTATGCATGGCATGCACTCATACTTATTTCTCTTCTGTTAAGGCATTCGTAATGCCTTGGGCAGCTTAATTCCTACAGTTCTGAAGGTTCTGAAGATTCTTCTATTTCTACCTATACTTAAAAGTCTTTAGTCAGCTTCCCAAAAGGAATTTGTTCATTGATTTCCTGGTACCTGCTTTAGGTTGTTTATTTTTATTCTTTAGTCCCACAAAGGAGTGAAAACTCAGTGTATAACACTGAGACACAAAGGCCTAGCATATTTAAAAAGTTATCTTGAGCAATACTCCATAAATAAGCTAAATTAGAATTCTTTAAAAATGATACGATATTTCCAGGAATTTAAAAGCCCTAGTGTGAAGTGAATGTTCCCCCGTTTTCTGTAAAAGCACTTGAGCTGCAGAAGTGCTTCATAAATTTTGACCTTTCCTCTGAAAGCATGTATCTGCCCTGGGTGTGCTTTCAGCTCTTTGCGTCTAGGTTACTGAGAAAGAAAACTAAAGGAGGAGAGGATTTAGTGGGAACGTCTGGTTTGTTTTTACATGGTTCCTAGATGAGAAAGCCCAATTTAACTCACAAAATGGTGAGGGCAGCATTCAATTCCCCCTCTTTCCTGACTGCTCCTATGCGTGAGTATAGCCTGAATCTGATGCTACTTTCAGACTTACGAAAGTTAATAATTCAGTCCCCTAAATGTGCGGGAGAAAAACCATCCTCGCTTTTCCGGTTTATACACCTACCTGCAAACAGGGCCATCAACAAAACCGGTTTCAGAGAAAAAAAAAATAATTGCCCTAATGACCAGGGCTAGCATTTAGATAGCACTTACTAAGTGAGCATTTGTGTATGTTGAGCATCTCATTTTACTCACAGCATTCTCAACAATACTCTGAGGTAGGCACTATCATTATTATTCCTATTTATGGGTAAAGAAACAGAGATGAATATTAAATATGTTGTTAAATGGGAGAGGCAAGACTTGAACCCAGGCAATCTGGCTCTTGACAGCTTGGCTATAATGACCCTGAAAAGCATGCGTCCAGACATATCTGTGGAATTATTAGTGGGAGGATGTATGGTCCTTGTTAAGAGCATGCATTATGGTGTTAGACATCCATAAGTTGCATTATGGTGTTAGACATCCGTAAGTTGTAATGCTGGGTCTGCCAGGTAAAAATAGTCATGTGTGACCTTGAGCAAATTATCCAATCTACCTGAGGTTTCAGATAGACGGTATTGGATGATAGATGGTATTACGTAATACCATGTAGCTGACGGAATTCCTTAGAAATGTGATGGAGCATAGATGCTAAATACTCAGTAAGTGCTGGCTATTACATTTATTTCTCTTCACCAGTCTGAGAGGTCCTCAAGGGCAAATTTCTGTGGTCACTACTGAATTGCTTAGTGCCCAGCACCATGTGTGACACACAACAGACCATCAATAGAATCAGAATGATTGAAGAAAGGAACACCTTTATTTTGAAGAGCACTGACTGGCTTCTGAATGTGTGCATCCTATCCCAAAGGGTCTTCTGTGTTTATCTTTGATAATAAGGTCACTGGGATGTGGAAGGCCGTGGGTCTAGAGGTCTTCATAAAAAGATAAGCTCTTTGCTTAAATAAATAGCTCAGGTTACTTTTCTTCCAGGAAGATATGTACACTGATACAAAATTCCCCTGAGGCCAGATCTCATGAAAAGTGGTGTGCTGTTTGGTAGCTAAGAGAGTCACCCTGACAAAAACATGCATGGATCTGGGTGATTCATTCACTCATTCAACAACTATTCATTGAATAACTTCTGCCTACCTTGCTCTGTTGAGTTCTAGGGATAGAAACTCATGAAAAATCAAGCAACATTAGTTCTTTCTCCTCAATAATCCTGCATTAAAGATGGCAAATACATGTTCCCCATGTCCTTCTTAACCAAACCCACAATGGAGTATGACTGGTTGCCTTCTTGCTACTCTGCCTGGGCTGAGAAGTTACTAGAATGAAACTCCTTAGCAGCAGGTTCTCTGGTATGCTATGTCATTCCCAGGACATGGTCATAGTAGGTGTTGAATAAATATTTGTTGGATGAAAGGATTAAACACAACTGGCACCAAGGGTGAAATCCTTTAGAGTTCTTTGACTTTGGCAAAGTTGTAATTTTTATTCTAGAAATTCTCAGCTTAGCTAAGGAAAACTGGTCTTACCCTCTGGATTATAATGAAAATAAACCCTTCCAATGACAATCTTGACATAATTAGTCTAGGAAAGGCATATCCCTTTTACCTCTCCACAGAGATATAGCTATTATACATTACAGATGGTGTGTGCTACTGCCCTTTCTTCACCATTAATATTGGTAGAAAAATAAAATAAATTAACAGAAAATGGTCCCAATGTGTGACAAACATAAAAGCTACAAATTACATTAGAGTATTAATACAAATAGTCTGGCACTCATAGTCACTGAGTAATCATTAAAGTAGCAGAGACTTTACAGCCACAAATTCTAAAACATTTGTGCATCTTGCTTGAGATCCAACTTTCTCTGTGGGGCAGCCCTCACTTTTACAAAGAACCTCCAGTTGCAAACTCTCTGATGATCATTGTCTTATTCCTAATTACAGTGGTTCTTCTTGCTGGGATGCAACTTCATTGCATCTTGGATATTTTCATCTTCTCTCACCTTCAATCTACCTACCCCATACCTATGGAGTGCTGTGGCCTATCTCTATGACTTAAAGTGGGGAAGGTTGCTTTAGACCTCAGTTCTCTTAGAAAATTCTCCTATCCATCCATCCAGAGAACTCAACAACATAAATGCCTACGAAAGCCGTTAGACCTCCTGTGATGCACCAGCAGGGATGTACTACTCAGCCGTGCTCACTCCCCAGCACAACCAGCACTAGCTGATTGAAGTACTATGGGCCTACTCTTTCATTGCTTGTTATATTGTATTATAAGTGAGGGTGAGTGCCTAGGAAAATTTGTGATTTGTTAAATAGATGAAAGAATGAATAAACATCCCACACATGATGGAATGAAAAATACTACATTTCTCATATTTACATTCACACATGAAACAGAAAAGTGGCTTGGACACTTCCTTCCCTTCGGCTTGTATCATCCATTAGGATGTGGCCAATGTGCCACCACTGGATAGTCTTTCTCAGCCACCCCAAGCCAAAGGACTTCCCTCTAGCAGAGCGAGCGAGAGAAGACATGTGCTTTGTAGTGGACAGTGTGCTGAGCCTCCCAGAATGCCCTTCAGGACAGAAGGACTTCTTCCTCCAGATGCTGGCAAGCTTCTCCCTCTGCTGAAGAGACCTGGCTTGACTGAGGTCACACATCTTCCCAGGGTCAGCCTGCATACAATGACTAGCCGATGGGGGTGTGTCTGTCACCTCAGCTTGGAACAACACAGAAGAGCCATCCAATGTCAGAGTTCCCCATGGGTTTGGTTAAGGCCGTTCTGTGACTGCATCAAACTTAGTTTCTCCCTCTTGCCTAATCTTTCTTTCTTTCATTTCTGTACAGGTGTTGATCCTAAACACTCCCCAGTAACCTTCTGGAAGCTTCTCTCTGTGCCAAAGTCTGATTTCTGGGGAACCCCACTTACAACAGGTTTCTTTACTCTTTTCACCAGTGGTTTTTAAACTGTGATATCTAGAAGGAAACAACTTCATTCCCCTGACTCCACTGTGTCCATGATACTTTCCACAGAGGGAGGGGGCCAGGCTACGTAGGCAATGATCCACAACTAAAATGGTTGGAAAATAAAATGATGGTGAGAGAAGAGGCTTTAGAGTCAGATGGTCCAAGGTTTGCTTCCAACTGGTGCTATGTGGTCTTGAGCATATTACTAAACCTTTCTGGGCTTAACTTTCATACTTCATAAGGTTGTTGTGATAGTTACATAAAAGCATGCAAACTAAAAGCCTAGAACAGGGAAAGGCTAAATTATTAGTAATTTCTAGTAGTAGCCACTGTTTGCTTTACTCACATTTTATATCATAGTGAAGCTTAAACAGACAATGTACTTAAAGTGTGTACTACTTTTCTAATTATCTGCTGGAATAGGATGGCAACTAAATGAATTTCAATTATGTTGCATGGGAATTACAGGATGGTCAGAGAATTGTATTCTAATCAGCAAAAGTACCTAGTTCCAACAAGTGTGTGTTTGTGACTGGGGATAGCCTGTACTTTTATATTAGGAGCTTCAACTGGCCAGAGCTGATTTCCTTTGTTTCTAGTCCCTTGCACTAAGATTTAGTTATTTTAGCATCTCTATAGCAATGGCATAAGGTACATTGCAGTATAGACTTTTTTGGTCATAAAGATCTGGTTTCAAATTCTACCTCTTTTGTCAGCTCTACAGATTTGGGAAGTAACTTAACCTCTCTGAGCATCAGTTTCTTGTCTCTAATGTATGGCCATATACTGATTAAAAGGATCTCCTTGGCTTCAGTCCTCACCCCTTCAAATGCCTATTCCAGTCTATTTCTGGAAAGATCTTTCTAAAGTATAAATAAGATCATGTTTTTTCTTTGTTAAAACTCTTCAAAGACTGGCTACATCAGTATTAGTTATTGTTGGTAGTTGGGGATGTTGTCGAAAATACAGATTCTCTGCTCCCCTCTCAGACTTAGTAAGTCATAATCTCCTAGCATGAGGCCAGTTATCTATAACCTTATTTAGCTCCTCTGTGAATCTGAGTTTGCTCTCATTAGTCTACCGTATCCATGGTCTGAACCTAGCCCGCTTTCAGCATTATCTCACATGCCCCATATCACAGGCTATCTGCAGCCAAACCAACTGCTAACAGCTTTTCTAATATGGTATGTGTCTATCCTCGTTCATGTAGTTTCCTCTGCTGGGATGGCTTTCATATCTCACTTTTCTACTTGGTAATCCTATACACATTTTACAAGACTTCACAGAGGAGGTCCTCTATGAAGATTTTCCTGGCCCACCCCCAGGAAAAACTGATTATGTATTATTTTATACTCTCCAGTATGCCACGCAGGCTCTGAAAATCAATTGCATAACTCTCTCCCTAATATAAACACTCATTTTCTTGCTTGTGAACCTTTAAATGGCTGGATATGAGTAGTCTTATTTGTCTTTATATCATCAGCACCTGCACATAGTACTTGGCCAACAAAATTTTGATGAAGCGATAAAGTCCATCTTTTTAAATTATGAACTCTGGTACAGAGATGTGTAGCTTTGATGAATGAGGACACAGAACTGCAAGTTGTAAAAGATCTCTTTGCCTTTGATATGGTGAAAAACAAATCAGTCTCTCTTTTTGGATCATTAAATTTGGACCATTTCATCTGGGACTTTGGAGAAGCTGTTTCTATTGAATTCTGCCTTCTACTTTTTAGGCCAGTTAGTGGTTTCAGACATTGGTCTGCAGCTGTGGCATTAATAGAAGTGGTGACAGGTCAGGAACAAACTTTTTTTGGTGGGAAGATTACCAAAGCTTTTCATTTTAGTTCAACCCACAGGCTCAGGGATGATCCAAACAGCATGCTATTTTATCCATCTGTGGTTGTCCTGGGAAGTATGCTGTATTTTATGAACAAACTGATGGCAGTAGATATATTGTCCAGTGGTTTTTCTACCTGCTGTTTGATTCACAAGTGAAGGTCAGATATATTATGGCTCACCTGTCAATGCTAACTACCTTTCATAAAATTATGGTCCTGCTGAATGGATGAATGCCCCTTAGTACACACTTTCCATCAGAGTTTTGGAAGTAACAGTTACTGATGCCAGCTGGTTCTTGGCAGCAGCATTAAACTTCAAGCCATAGACAGTGAGGACCCTTGGGCCTTCTGATGTGTGATTCGGGCCTTAAGGTCTCTACAGGAAATACAAATGGTGGTGCTAAATCAGGTTGATCATTCTTCTACTACTCTCCTTAAGCTTCTTTTCCTCTCTGGTGTCATGTTTCGCTGCTGTAAAGAAGTTAAAGGTCTGTCAAGCAGATATTTATTCTTTGCTGAGTCAGAAACTCACTCTATAGCTGCATATTTCTTAGCCTTTTTCCATCTAGGAACAATGATTTCAGGATCCAGGTAGGTGATGAATCTTGTGGAGAAATCCTTATATGAAGAGGGTACATGCAAATCACAGTTGAAGTGTTGACGTGGCTATTGCTTAACCATGAGGTGCATAGGTTCACAGCCCAACAACTGTCATTTCCTACAGTTATTGACCTTCTATGGAATTTTCCCACTTGCATTCTCAAGGTGGTGCAGTTGAATGTTGAGATTATGTACTCTAAAACTAGATAGAACTGGGTTTGGTTTCTGCCCCAATGCCACTGTAAATGCATGGCCTTGAGTGAGTTACTCTCTGCGTCCCTCAGAGATAAAGGTGACACAAAGTGCTGCGTATATCATAGAGTAAGCCCTGAGTAAATAGTAGTTATTTTTATTTGTTAATTTTAGTCATTTTATCAATGTTGACCTTCTTTTATGATTCTTAGTAATAAGATATTAATCCTCAGTGTATGTCTCTGCTTCAATATTATAACAAGGTAAGATTCTATACAGATCATCTCACCTACAGTTCTCCAAAAATATGCATATTAGGATTTTAGCAAAATATTTATTATATGTTGGTATAATTTTTTTTTCCAGAAATACAAGTTTCCTGGGAATGGATTTTTTGGATGTCTATGGAAAAGTTTGTCACCTTAATAATTTGCTCTAAGAAGACTTTCTTTTGAGCCTAAATTGCAGCAGAATAGGGGAGGGATTGAAAGCATGAATTTAGGAATCAAAAGAACTTGATACATGGCAGCTATCCTTTGGTTCCTTTAATTACATGCTGTGAGAATTTGGCAAATGAACCTCTCTAAGTCTGTTTCCTTTTTTTTGGTAAAATGAGAACAATACTATGTACCTAATTCATAGGAATTTTATGAGAATGGATTAAGAAAGCAGATGCAGGTAAAACACCTAGAATAGTGTCTGCTACATGGTTAGCATTTAATGAATGCAAGCTCCCATTCAAGTAGCAGACTTGGCCTGAAAATGCCCAAAATCTAGTACTTAGAGAGATAGACAAAACAACGACAACAGAATAACATTCTTAGCAACAAGTGGGGATCCACAGGAAGCATGCACTGTTATGTTCTAGTGTCATTTCAAAGAACTTGTTCACCAAGCAGTGTTAGGGGGAAATGCCATTTGAAAAATGTAGAACAAAGTGCATGCATAGTACAAAATATGACCTGTTTGAAACATTTTTCATTTACAGCTTCCCTCATAGTCAATCCCAGGGGGAAAGTGAGGCAGTACAGCTAAGCATGGCAGGCACCTGGTGTCCACAGCCATTGCTGACTGAGAAAGGAATGGAAACTGAACTGTGGTAATGGACAGGAAGGATTTCCCAGATATGTGCGAAAAAAAGGTTTCCTAATTAAGGCTCTTTGACATAACCAAGTAATGACATTGAGAGTGTGCAGTCCAGGTTTTCAACCCAGTGAGACTAATGATCAAGTCCCAGTGTACTCTTGAGTACTTCTGGGGTTTAACGTAGCAGAAGAAAAGGCTCCAAGCTGCTGTTGAATGAATAGGTAGATAAATGAGTAAAGTGTGCAGATACCCAACAAAAGCTGTTTTCATCACACATCATGCATAAGACAGGAAGTCAAGAAATATTTAATAGTTAACTAATGAATTTGTTAATTAATTGGGAGATAGTCAGGGGTAGGTGACTCATGATCCCCAGTGACTCAGAGATAATTGTAATTTTTCCTTAGTATCTCCAAGCATTGCTCAAATAACCTTCCCTTTTCCTAATGAACAATTTTGAGATTTGTCCAAATACTCACTGGCCAAAAAAGAAAGTCAGCATCTTTTCTACAACTTGGCCAGAATTATAATGTGCAGTGAAGAGAGCGGGCTAATTTTGAAAGTGGAGTGTGAGAGTTCCCTGTGGAAGATTGGCTCACGCTGATAGCTCTTGACTCTTAGTGATTGATGTAAAAATCTATTTGAAGTTGAAAATACAGAGATTTATATTTTAGTTCTCACTGTAGCCACTAGCCAGAGCAATATGCCTAATTCTCTCCTGCTCATATGCCTCTAAGAAAAGTATTCTTATCTGAAATAGACCAATGGTATTTTGATTCACTATTCTTTCCCTTTTGACTTTTAGTTGTTTTGAAGATTGGGACTTCCTAGTATTAATATAAATCTTATGCTGTCTTAAGACATGGCATCTTTCAGCTATTAGAAATGGTCATGAACCTTTTGTGTTCTCTTCAAGTACCTGTGGGGACATCAACTGTTACATTTGAAAGTAAAGTTCACATGCTTCGCAATGTATTATTTATTTGTCTCATCAATACATTGAAAGTGATTACAGGACTGAGCTATAAAACTACAAGATAGGCCATCCCATGGGCAATAACTCCCAACGTAGCATATTCTCTTTCAAGTCCAATTACTCTAGTCATTAAACTATATGGGTCGAATTGTTTTCCATATAATAGATAGGGATGTTTTCTAAGAGAATATTCTATTATTAAACAAAGACTGCTAAAACTTTGAATTGGTTTCTGCTATTGGAGTTTGATATATATTCTTGATTCAATTAGATCATTCCACTCTTATAAAGCTCTATTGGCTGACATCTTTAATGCTGAGAATTTATTCATGCTGCATCATAAAGGCCCTATATGCATTTAAGCTGAAAGACAGAGGATGTTATGGCTCTTTCATCCCTGTGGAGTCCATAGCTGCAATGTCCAATATAGTAGTCATTAGCCAAATGCAGCTATTTAAATTAATACACTTAATTAAAAGAAAACAAAATTAAAAATTCATCTTCTTAATCGTGATAGTCACATTTCAAGTGCTCCAGAGCAACATGTGGCTATTGTATTGTACATCACAGTTTCTATGAAAGCTGAATGTTCCACTGAACAACACTGGTCTAGGGGGGCCAACAAAGGTATCTCATACAGACTTAATTGATGTCTGCAGGGTAAGTCACATGATGGCACATTCATCCCCATTAGCTCAGTAAATTGGAAGGAAATGTGTTTATCCTGAATGACATAGAGTCTTCCATTACTTGTATGTCACTATTTTTTGTCCCCCACTCTACTGCCATTTCTTCAATTAACTCTTTGTTTCTCAAATATTTCTTTAAGAATGGCGACACACTGTCTGTTAGAGGGTAAGGAAAGAAAGGAAAAAAAGGATTAGGAAGCACACTGATGTCTAAGCAATAAAACCCCTGGCATTTGGGGTTTAGAAGTTCTCACATTGTAAGAAGTTCTAAAGTTTCGGTTTAGAAAAAGAAGGAGCCTTTACAGGGTTGATTTCTGCTTTTTCTGGCAAACCTTAACTTCCTGGTTCAAAGAAAAGACGTGTATAAATGAGGCCCACAAGGGTTCTTTGACATCAAATCATTCTTACAGCACAACATTTTGATAAGTTAAGTGTAAATGAACCAGAAACATATGGATTAAATTTCCCCCATGATAGTAAGAGGTTATAAAAACTGTGGAGGAAAAGAGCCTGGGAAAATGCATTTGGGGGCTTGCTGGACACTCAGTGCTTAAAATTCAGAGCATATCATTTTGCTTGAAGCAAAATGTAAAGTAGAATCAGTCCCCTCAACTCTGTTCTTTGTACAAAGCTTCTGGGGGAAATTGGAAATGACATTTGGGTTTCCCTTTTAGTTGATAGGACTGCAATCTAGTTTGAGAGAGAGCCACGCCCATAGCTGGCACAAAAGTGAGAGAATGGGACTTTGGATTTGGGTTGGGCAGAGGTGGGGTGCTCCCCTCCTTGTGCCAGTGAGCAGAAGTCAGCTGATATGGTTTGGTGGCCCTGGCCCTGGCCCATCAAGGCCACTTAGCAGAAGCAACATTTTGTGAAAGGTAGGTCTCTTTGTATTTGAATCACCAACGGGGTCTTACCTGCCATCTTGGGAGCCATTAAAAGGTTTGGATCTGGTGAAGTGACATGATTAGATCACCCTGGAAGCCTGGGGAGGGTGGATATAGAAGGTGAGAGAAGGAAAACAAGTCAGGAAGATTAAGTAAGAGATATGAGGTCCAGAATTTAGTGAAAAATGAGATATATTTAGGAAAGCAGAATGTGAGGGCTTAGAGATCCACTTGAT
This sequence comes from Lemur catta, assembly GCF_020740605.2. Lineage (NCBI taxonomy): Eukaryota > Metazoa > Chordata > Mammalia > Primates > Lemuridae > Lemur > Lemur catta. The sequence goes on from NC_059130.1 coordinate 80,744,065, forward strand.
ATGGAAAATGAAATGAGAAAACGAGGTAGGAATTAAGTAATTTGCTCCAAGTCACACAGTTTTTTCACATCCAGCTCTTTTTACTCCAAAGTTTCTGACTTATGTAAATCAAGCAACCAAGGGTATTCATTCATTCATTCATTGGATCATTGTGGAGTATTCATTAAGTTCCTACTATGTGCCAGATCCTGTGTTAGGTGTGTGACACAATGATGCTTAGCTTAGGGCTGATTATTGTTGTAGCAGGAAGATTAGGTCACTAGTATCTTATGATATTGTCCTCCAAGATTATTCCTGAAAACAGACCAGATAATCAGAGAAATCTAAACCACTCATACTCCAGCTAGACTCATTTAGAACCTTTGCTGTTATACTTGAGTATAGCAATGGAAATAAACTTGAGGGAGAGCCACCTGTTTTGCTAAATCAGTTTATCTGTCTCTAACAAGCCCTTGGACAGAGTTACTTGGCAAGGCAGCAATATACTGCATTAGAGGAAATTGCCACTGTTAATACTTATAGGTTCTTATAAATAACTGCCTCCATGCAAGGTCTTAAAGTAAGATGCACCAAGGTAAGTCATTGCCCCAAAGAAGCAACCCATTCTTTCAAAAGGGCAATGTCAACAGAAGGTATAACACTTATGTCCATGGCTAGCCTTGGCCAGGGAAAAAAAGGATCTCTCTTTTCCTTTGGTTTGATGAGTTATCACTTGATGAAAGCTGGTTTAAAATAACAGTTAGGGGGTTGAAAGGGAGAAATGTTAGGATGACCTCCCAGAATTTATTGAACTGACCTGTGTACTAACACAGCAAGAAAGTGTTAGAGTTGGAATTTAAACTGAGGTCTATCTACCTCCCAAATCCATGTTCTTTCCACACCACCACCATTTATGAAGTTGAGGATCAGTAAGCCTAACTAATTAAGCTAATCACCTCTTCTCCAAATTGTCTCTGCCAATAGGTGCCACAGAGAGAGTGGCAGAGAGAAGAGAGTCTGCAGACCAGTGAGTACAGGAACAAAAATTTGGCAAGCCCCACTGAAAGCTGAAGACTTCTACACTCCCCTACAGTATTTCTAACAGAGGATAAGCTTAGACATAAAAGACATGATGGCCTCCAAATATACAATATATTGGCTGAGAAGTTGATGATGTAGGGATTTTTGTATTCTTGACCGAAACTTGCTATATTTTCTCTGTGTTGCAAAAGATTATTATTTTCATGTTATTGTCAGCTATCAGTTACTGTGCTCATATGTGCTGAGTTCATGTTATCTATGTGTCTCACGTGCAAAGAATAAACTATTTTTTTCTTTACAATAAAAGGAATGCTAGTGAACATTAAAGATATATTTACTTTAATGAAGTTTGACATTTTTTCTCTTTTCTAAAACTTCCAAGGGCCAACCATTGTTCTCAGAAAAAAAAAAAAAAAAAGTCTAAGTCTCTTAAAGAGACACAGCTCCTTAGGGATGGCCCATATAACAGAGAGAAAGTAGATCCTAGTGGTTGAGAGCAAGATCTGGAAATAGCCAGATATAGCCTAGGCTCTGCCAATTTCCTACTGTGTAAGCTTGGCCAAGTTCACATTATCTTTCTGCATCTCAGTTTCCCCATCTGTATAACAGGAAAAGTAATAGTACTACCACATAAAGTTGTTTTAGGAGTAAGTCATTTATTATACTTAAGGTCTTAGAACAGTGCCTGGCATACAGTTAATACTCAATAAATGTCAGTTACTACCATTTTCTGTGCTGCATTAATTCCAAGCTGCCTCACCTACTGCTGTGTGTGTCAGCCCAAACTGCTTCATGTCAATGCTAGTCCCTACTTGCCATTTCTTTCTGACACATGTCAATTATTTTTAAACTCAGTAAAAATATACACTTTTTTTAAAAAAAAGGATTTATTTGATTAAATCTTCATGTCTATAACAGAAATTTTCTTTGTATTTTTTTTAACTTTGTATGTTTTCTAAATTTTTAACCTTTGGTAGAATATAAAGAAATCCTTCTATTTCATTTCTTTCTCAACTACTATTATTTCTACTAACACTAAGCACTGCTGCTGCTGCCAATTCTTGGGAACTTACTGTGTCAGGCCCTGCGCCAAGTGTTTCATATGCATTATCTACTTTAAATCTTATAAAAACATTAAGAGGTAAGTACTATTCATTCATTTAATTCATATTTATTCAGGGCTTACTTTGTGCATGTCAATGTTCCAGGCACTGGGAATACAGTGCTGAGCAAGACAAAGTTCCTTTCTTTGTGGAGCCTCCATTCTGGTAACTTCTGTTGCCCCCATTTTAAGGAGGCATCTGAGTCTTGTACAGTTCACAGAGTGACAGAAGCAACCACCAGACTCAAGGCTATTGAATTCCAAATCCCACACACAGCCACTTTTTCGAGGTGCCATAGAGAATTTTTCATTTTCTTCCAGTTTCTATTTCCTCCTTTCCCTTCCCAACACCATCCATTTCCTGTTTGGAGATCCATGGGGTTCTGAGGAAGTGTATTCAATCTTAGCTGCAGGGATGGAAAATGTGATCTAGTCTAAGGGAAACAGTCTGTGCCTTTGACTCTGCAGACCACAGCGGCTAATTCAGGGGTGGAGATGTGACCTAAGCTCGTCAAATCAGAGTGATCGTCCATATCTTTCCTCTGATTTCTGGGACAAAAGTGTTCTTTCTTCTTGTGGATAGCATAATGTGTACCCATGAAACCTGGAACTCTTGCAGCCAATTTTGCCTCCATGTGGAAAGGGAAGCCAGTGTGAGAGTGAAATCAACCCATGGTGGAAGGCAGAGCCATGAGAGTTTTAGAGAAAAGAACTTAAAGCTCAACTGGCATCATGAACCTCTGGTTCAAACTATGCTTGAAGCTGCCATATTTCTTAACTTATTAGAACCATAAGGCAATAAAGTCCCTTATTTTTAACCACTTTCATTTTATTATCTGCATTTTTACTGTTGTTTTGTTTTGATTTGTAACTGAAAACATCTCAAATGCCAGACAAAACAAAGGTGAGTGCCAGTTCCTCTCCTTGTCCCACTCATTGCTTCATCTCTCCGTTATCTCTTTACTTTTTCTTCTTCTACTCCATTTTCTTTTCTTCTCTTTCCTACCTCCCTGCCCTTTCATTCTCGAAATTCATGTGGCTCTTATCAACACTACTGGTAGGCACATTAATAGACATAATAATGACCAAATATTTATTTCATAAAAAAATAGGTTAGAGCTGGAAGGGACTTGAGGAGATAATGTGTTCCGGCCCCTTCCTTCAGGTAATTAAGCTATTATTATTCTCATAAGGCTGATGAAGCCCAGAAACATTTAAACAACTTGTTCAAGCTAGTTAATATCAGACTGGGGAATGAACCCCAAATCAGAGTGTCTTGATCTCTGTGGGAGCTGTATTCATTCACAACACAGGAATCTAGGACTCAAACAACTTTACCCACAAATCCATAATACTTTCTTACTCTTTGTTGAAATCAGTTGTTTTACACGAAAAGTATTTCTAATTAATTTTTAATTCAGTATTTTATTCCACTCTTAAAACTAACTCACTAGGATTTATAGTGGAGAAGGGAGTTGAGCACTAGGAGCTTGCTTCCCCAACGTTGCACTTACATGGAACAATCTGGATTTTTGTTATAAAAAGACATCTCCACCAATAACTACTTGGGAGATTTCCTGCCATTATAGCTGTTGAAACCTTGTTTCAATTTCTTTTAGCTTTAGTGTCCAGAAACAATCTAATCCCAGGTCATCCAAACAAGTTAGTGATTTTTTCAGCCCAGTAGACTAGGCCTGATGCCACTAACTTGCTGAAGGTCCCTTCCTAGTGTTTTCATTTGTTTCAGGTTGAGGCCTAACTGATCTTCTCTCCATTCTCCCTTCATCTGAGACTAACACAGCCATGGGTCAAAAAAACAATTATCCGATCTTCCTTCCAAGTTCACTGCTCTCACTTATCTGGGTGGGGGTTTGGGAGTAGAAGGGAGACTCTTCCCCCCTCTAGTTCTTCCTACACGTTCCTCATACTTAACAAAGCTCTGTAATGAAACAAGTTTAATATACACAGTTGTATCAGCCAGGATTTTTGTGTTATGATTCTGTATCAAAGAACTCAAAACTCTTCAGTTGAATAAAACAAGAAAGGTGGGTTTTTTTTTGTTTTTGTTTTTTTTTGTTTTTGTTGTTGTTGTTCTATTTTGTTTTCTTCTCATTCATGCTGTGAGTGCAATATGGATTGATTGGAGACTCCCCGTTGTGTCCTCTTTGTATGCGTTCACTATCCAGGCTGAATGAGAAGCTTGACATTGCTGTGGCAGAAGGAAAAGAGAGTTCTCGAAGGTCTAGTATCGGTAGATACTCCAGCCCAAGGGCAACACATACATCACGTATGTTCAAATTCTTTGGTCAGAGAAGGTAAAATGGCCACACCTAATGACAAGCAGAGTGAAAGAGAAAGTCAAAATATGTGTGCACAGCCCAAAGGACCTAAAGGCTACCACCACCACATTTAAATGAGAATATTTCATGAAAAAAAGTGGATTGAATGTGGAAGGAGGAGAACTTCTTTTCTTATGGTGCTAAAATGTTGTTGTTTGCTTTACTGCCTAGACACCAGACCCTTCAATGGCAGCCATATGGCATAGAAAGAGGCAGAACCAAACATCTATCTTGTGTTCACTGGGAGATGGAGAGGAGTTAGGAATCAACCCACAGGGTAAGTTCCAAACATCTTTACATAACCAATAAGAATCAGTATGAACTGGGTCCTGCTTATCTATTTTGTTTTCTGTTCTTTACTATACTATCCAAATGAAAATTCTTGAGTCCTTCTTTTGTTGTTATTCCAAATTTACACTAATCATTTTCTTTAATAAATATGGTTAATATTTTTTATTCATCAACTGAATAAAACATGAAGATCAGCCTTCTGGAACTGAAGTTGTCCTTTGTAACCTAATGCTTTCTGGTTTCATAAATCTGCATTCAAAAAAGCACTTTCTAACTGTCTAGATTATTTTTAATCTATCAAACATGCTGTTGTTTGGGATATTATTATTTTGAAATAGAAAAATATTCAAAGTGTGTAGATAAAACCCAATACTTTTCTATCACCAGTAAAAGTGACAATCCTTTTTTATTTTTATTTCAGAATATTATGGGAGTACAAATGTTTTGGTTACATAAATTGTCTTGTACTGTTTGAGTCAAAGTTATAAGTGTTCCCATAACCCAAATAGCGTGCATTGTACCTGTTAGGTGTGAATTTACCCATCCCCGTCTCCCCACTCCTACCTGCTTTATATCTGATGAGTGTTCTTTTCATATGTGCACATAGTGTTGGTTGATTAGTTCCAATTTAATGGTGAATACATGTGATGTTTGTCCATTCTTGTGATACTTCACTTAGAAGAATGTTCTCCAGTTCCCTCCAGGTTTATACAAGAGGTATTAGTCCAAAAAGATGACAATTTTAAGAAAGCTTTTTCTGGCATTTTCTTGACCTTGTTGTAGGCCTCTTAATCTTTTGAGATCTGTGAAAATCAAAAGCAGCTATTCAAATCATAGCTTTAGAGACAAATCATCTTATGTCAGTGAGTTATTTTCTTTAGGAAGTGCTTAGTTTTCTTGTCTATCAATTACTGTTGGTGTGTAACTTTTCAGGTAGAATCACTAATTTTATTTTACCTAATTTTTAAAACTGAAAATCTCTTCCTGAGATCAATTCTTAGTTTTAAAAACCAGAAGCCATTTGATATGGAGTCTTATATTGAAGCAAGTTAGTCATTTACCTCTTTCTAACTCTCTTCAAGCAGAAACAACCTTTCCATTGTGAAAGAGAAGTAGACCTCCACTCTCCTTAAAATTCTTCTAGTGATGGAAAACTTACAGACTTAAGCATCTAGTCCATGCCTTTTTGGGAGAACTAATGAGAGGGAGATCAACATAGGTTACAAGGTTAAAATGGGTCGAAATGTCACAATATTTATATTGAAACAAAATCTATCTCCATGTACCTCCACACATTAATCTTATTTCATTTTGCACACATAGAACGAGTCTGAGACTCCTCTTTTATATTTATTCTTCACATATTTGAAGTTAGCTGTCATGGCTTCTAAGCTTTTTATTTTCTTAAGCTTGCCATGTCAAGAGTCCTTAGATGTTCTTTATATGAGATGAATCACAGTTTTTATTGTTCTCCTTTGGACACAGTTATTTGTCACTGTCACTCCTTAGGGCATAGTGCTGCATGTGTGAATCTTCTATTACTGGAATTCCACAACATGCTGCATGATGAGTTACTCCCCATCATTCTTGGAGTACATGTGCCTCAGACAAAATGAGTGTAAATGTGCCTTAGATAAATTTCTGTGGTCAAATGGGAAACAGACTCACTCGTTTGTTTCAAAAGCTAGTGTGAAGGTGGATGCATTCTCAGTGTAAATACACAAATAAAATACAGATAATGGGAATATCAGCCATGTTTCTGAGCCTTATAAAGACAAAACTATATTTAAGAGAGAATAATAACTCCAGTAGGAAGATGACACCTCTGATAACTCAACAGACCCTTCAATATTTTTCCCTTTAAAAGCAGGCATCAATTCACTCTTACTTTGGTGCTCTCTGTCATTGACATGATTTGGTTCTTCTTCTGAGTGTCTATTCTTCGTTATATACCCCCTTTTTCTCTTCTACCAGACACAACCAAACAACCGTATCCTCCTATCTACCCTTAAAATTCTCAAAAGAATCTATTTGGTCCACGAAATTATCATTTTCTGCTTGACGGATCTTTTGCACCAGTGTGTATTATAGACTATGGATTGCCTTTCTTAGGGTTAGATGGCCACGCCTGGGCTAATCAGGCACCGTCACGAGAGTGTTGGGACATGTGATATAAAATGTGGCTTCCTTTCAGTAAAGAAATACATATAGTTGCCACCTTATCAAGAGCTCTGGTTACTGTGGCATCAAAGAGGAATTTAAGATTCCTCTTTGGGATTAAAGAAAAAGGAACAAGAGAAGAGAACCAACCTGTACATTTGGGTCAATTCATTGACTTTAAGTAGAAATAAGATAATTCTTCAGGGCCTTTTCTGAGGATAACTCCCTTAGGACTCGTAATTTAGGTACCTTCTATCTGGTTCCTACTGATTTGAAATGCACCAGGTAAGGGAAGAGTGATGGTACCATTACCTGGCACAGGAAAAGCTTCATGAAGGCAGGCATAATAAGATACATTTCTTTAAAATCTAAACCTAATACTGAGCACATAGTAAGACAGACATAAATGTTTGTGACTGGGTAATAAATAAATAAATAAAAACAAAAAAAATACCTTAAATTAACAACTGAGGGAGGCCCCAGGAATGCTTTAAATAGACATCTCTGAAAATAAGAAATGGTTTTCCCCAGAAAGTATTGACATTGGCTAACTAGAAAGCAGGAGATAAGGTGGTACAGCATCTGCTTACATGGTCAACATAGCATCTCTTTGATTAAATAATTGCTTTTTTGAAAAGAGTGGAAAAGTCTGATAATTCAGTTACCTCTAGGCTTATTTTTCTGGATATTATTTTATCTTAAAGATTAAGCTTACTTTATATAATCTTGAAAAGTAGAACTTGAGACAATGGACAGAGGTTAAAATAAGTCTACTTTCATTTTAGTTTTCAAAAGAATTTTCTAATGGCCAGAGTGTTTCAAAGATGAAATCAGTATTTTAAGATTAGACCCTCTATCTTTAGAGGACTTTGGTGGAGGTCCACCTGGCACACATATTGTGAAGCGAATCCCAGCATCAAATGATTTTTAAGGTCCTTCCTGAGATTCAGTGGTTCATTTTACTCTCATTCTTATTCATATGGTTTTATCTAGATCAATAATGGCAAACCCTGACTCAAGTACTATCAGTCTCTATCCCATACCCATGTCAGACATCACTAATCAATTACAGCCACTGCCAGTAGAGAGGAGTTAGAACAGAGGATGAAGCTTCTTTTATGTTGACCTCAGACTTAGCTCATATATGATTCTGTAGCCTTGTTGTTCCAAGTTCAGGATTTGGCAACATGGTTGGGTATTCTTCGTCAGGTTGCCGCAGCCTCAAATATTTCTACTCAAATTAACATTTACCACGAAGTCATTAGTCTTAGTCAGTTCCCTAATTCAGTTAATTTTACTTTTCAACTTCTTTTTCCTCACCTATTTGGGGTATATCTCTTTTTTTTTCAGGACTAATCTAGAGCTTTCCAAAGCTAAATTAATATTGATGCCTGAACCTCTGGAACTCAAACTTAATCCCTAGATTGTACAGTTTTTCATGGAGCAAGAATTAAAGGCAGTATAGTTTAAAATTTCATTTAGCACAAGTACTAAAGGAATGTTTTGGTTCGGAAATCAGTCAAGGGAAAAAAATCAATTGACCAACCAGGAAATTTATTCAGGTTATCATCAATAAAATGAGATACATCTGGGTACAAGGTGCCTCCTCATTAGGGTGGGAATTTCAGTGATTCCCAACCTGGTCATTCCTGCTGATGTCTCTCTCTCTCTCTCTCTCTCTCTCTCTCTCTCTCTCTCATACACACATGCACACACACACACACACACACACACACACATCAGTTTAATGTCTGATGTTTATCTCTTTCTGCATGTTTCACAGGAATATCCAACCCAACATGCCCAATATGGAGTTCATTATTTTCCCCTTAAACTATCTCATCATCCTGCCTTTTCTATTATTTGATAATTCAATAAACATTTATTCAGCATTAATATGTGCTAGGAACTGTACAAAATGAAGCAACTGTAGCCAGGGATGAGCAGACCTAGCTCCTGGCCCCATGAAGCTTATGGCACAGTGGAATAGATAGACATAGAATAAGCAATTACACAAGTTATTGGTCACTTAAGCTAGAAGCTGAGAGTTACATACACTTCTGTCTCACTCTCATTTTTTTTTTGGGGGGGGGAAAGAGTCTTCTCTGTTGCCCAGGTTAGAGTGCTATGTGGTGTGAGCCTAGCTCACAGCAACCTCAAGCTCCTGGGCTTAAGCAATCCTTCTGCCTCAGCCTCCCAAGTAGCTGGGACTACAGGCATTCGCCACCATGCCTGGCTAATTTTTTTTTCTATATATATTTTTAGTTGTCCAGATAATTTCTTTCTATTTTTAGTAGAGATGGAATCTGGCTCTTGCTTAGGCTGGTCTCGAACTCCTGAGCTCCTCGGCCTACCAGAGTGCTAGGATTACAGGCGTGAGCCACCACACCCGGACATCACTCTCGTTTTTAATATCTAACAAATCACTAAGTTCCTTCAGATTACATCACCTAAATCTCTTTTTAATAAGAACTTTCTTATGCATTCCTATTTCCACCATTAAGGTTTTATCTCTTATCTCTCGTCTACCTCAATGTAATAAACACTGGTGTTTTTCCCTTCAAATGAATTTCTTATATAATCCATCTCCAGAATGACCTTCTAAAATGCAAAACCCAGCTTGAGAACCTCTAATGACTCCCTAGTCCCAAGATGTAATTTCCAAGATTCTTTACTAAGCTTACAATACCCTCTAAGATTGCCTAATATATCTGTTGCTACACCTGTCATTCTTTATTTTGTATTTTATGTTCCCACAAGAACATTTTCCATGCACACATACTACATGCCACTGTGATTTTGCTTACTGTGTCCCCTGCCTAGAATGCCTTCTGTCTCTGTTTAACTTCACTCTAAACTATCTTCTAAGACTCAAGATTTAGTTCCGAAACCTTCTTTAACTCTCCAAGGATGACCCCAGAGTTTCTTCTTTGTACTTCCAAAGCACTTAGACATTTTTCAATTATTTCACTCACTTCATGGTACTATAGTTGTCTGTTTATAAATCGGACACCCTAGCATGACTCTGAAATCCTTCAGAGCAGAGACTCTGTCTTCATCATCTTTGGGTCCCAGAACTCATTTTAAAGTTTAACACATAGAAGGCACCCTAGGGATGTGTTTAATGTATGGATAAATGAATAGGTTCTACAAACAAAATGTCAGCATTTTGAGGATAAAGTGTTTGTTGGTTGAAGACTACCCATTTTTCATCACAACATCTGTCTGTCCTACTCACATGCATAGCAAATCAAGGTGTGATGATTACGTTTCATCTAACTCAGTTAATAGTAGCTATGCAGGCAGGGCTGCTCTTCAGTTAATGTAAATACTTTATCTGGCTATAAAATCCCAGTTGCTACAAAAAAATGCACTTCTGCATTTGTTTTAATGCATCATCAAGACTTCAGACTATTCCACGTGTTACACCGACTGACTTGATCTATCTCTGTGCACTGCTATAAGGCAAAACCCCATCCTTCTCTGAATCCTTTTCCCAACCACTCCAAGTGACTCCCACTCCTGAGTTGGTCTTGAGATCTATTTTGTCACTCAAGAACATGCTGTTTTGATATCTATATATAAATCTACTTACCATAGACAGAACAGACCAAGTAAGAAGGTCAGAGATAACTGTTACAGGGCCTGCTTTCTCCCAGGTTTGTGACATGTACTGAAACATGAAAGTTTCCCAGTGACCCAGGTGTAGCCCATCGACTTACCTCCAATCGATCGCTTAATACCTAATTACATCTTTTGATGACAGAGATATTAGGCCAATATGCAGCCCTTTTGGAGACAATGTTAAAAACCTATGCAGAAAAGTCACTAGACTGTCCCCTGGTATCCAGACACCTTTAACTTTGAGATGTAAATATCTACCTCTTTTCATATACACAATTTCTCCCAAGTAAGTAGCAAAATGGCTGAAATGATTGGAGCCAAGCTATTTGCTTAAAGAGAATAGTCACCATTCTTTTTCTTTTCTTTTTTCTTTTTTTAATTTTATTGCTCTTAATTTCAGTCAGCTCTGTGGCTCAGAATTTCACACAGATTATCTCATTAAATCTCCAAATGAACACTATGTGTTATACATTGATTATTTACTCATTTTACGAATGAGAGAACTGAGCTTTAGCAAGGTTAATATACCTTGCTGCTGGTACACAGCTGGTAATTCAGAGGCTTCGTTAAAGAAGAAATTATGCAAATGTAGCCCTATTAAATTAAGGCAGAAGACATTAATCAACTAATTATTTTTAAAATACATATTCTTTTAACAAGTTAATATCTGTTAGTAGTATATATAAGAAGAGTTTGGTGTCATAGGCTAAAAAAAATATAGAGTAACTGGTAGAAAATATCCTTTTGGTATACCAGAATAAATGAATTATTGCAACCCAGTTTGACAACACATTTCAGTCAATGAATTTATTCTAACCATTGAGACTTCCCAAGTTGGTGAAGCAAAGTGTCTGCCCCTGTGAAAAACAAATGAGATTTACTGTTTAGGTACTTTGTTAAATGTAGAGCTCTAATACAAATGTAGACAATTATTGCTAGGATATATGTGAGCCACAATTAAACTGATGAGATTTTGAACATTTTTTTAAAGAATATATATATATATATATATGTGGATTAAACATTTGGAAAAGAATTGAAATTTTGTGGTTGATATTAAGTAATTCATTCCAGTAGAAATTTATGAACAATTTGGCCATGAGCAATCTTACCAAAATTACCTGATGAATTACAATTTTATTTTAAGCTTATTACTTATCTGCCAAAGAAAGTTATTTCAATCTTATATATGTCTGTATGACCATTTCTATACTGTATGTACATCAATCTTATGTCATTTAATGATATCTTCATGATATTAGGGTAGTTGTCAAATATTGTTAATAATATAGAGATAGGAAAACTTTACATTTGAATTAAATATTCTTGTTATTGTTTGTAATACTTGTCCAACAAAATTTTACAAATTAAGGTCTGAAGTGCAATTTCTTTTTGAGTAGTAACAGGTTTATCATGTTGTTTCAGTCCAAATAATATGATACTCAAGCCAGGCAGGGAAGATGAGGAAACGAGATGGGTTCTGAAGAGAGTCAAGGCCAGTTGAGCAAAGTGTCAGATATTATGGTATGGAATCAGAGACTTTCCAGTTTTAGTCTCAGATTTTCAATTGCTTGAGAATAGGTTTTCTTTTTATTTATTTATTTCGTTAGTTAGTTGTTTCTATTTCAGAATATTATGGGAGTACAAACATTTTGGTTACATATAATGCCTTTGCCTCATCCAAGCCAGGGCTACAAGCTTGCTCTTCCCCTATATAGTAGTAACTCACCCATTAGTTGTGAGTTTACCTCCCCCCCCACCTGACTGGCACCCAGTGAATATTACTTCCTTGTGAGCACCTTAGTGTTGATCAGTTAGTACCAATTTGATGTACTAGTTTTTCTAAGATACATTCTCTATTTGACATCTGCTCTTCATATTTAATGGTATTTTTATATTTAACATTACCTTTTTAATATGTATGATATTAATATAATATATGCAGACATTGCATACATAGTTTATTCTAATTTATAAATGGACAAAGATATTTAATCCATTTCTTGTTAACAAAGCTCTTTTTATTACTTTGTGTTGGGTGAAGTTACAGACTTCAAATAACTTGTGTCTAGTGAGGGAGGCTGAAAAGTAAACAGACTCCATACAAAGAGATCCATGCTCAGAACAGAGCTACATGGTGGGGAGAGCCCACAGGAGAGAAAGCAAACTTAGTCTGAAGATGGATTGTGTTCAAGCAGGGGTTTTCAGGGCAAGAAGACTAGTCTTCATAAACACTGGGGTATGAGAGTACACAGCGCATTTCAAAAGGTGTAAGTATTTCAGTAGAGCTCACAGGTTAGGATGTATACAAACAAATGTGGTCAGAAACAGGACTAGAGAGAGTCAGCAAATAGACCCTGAACAGATATAGATATCATGCTAAGAGTTTGTGTTTTAGCCAAGGTGAGGTAGAGCCACTGAAAGTGTAAGGAGAGAGACAGAATGACACTTAAGTTTTAGTGTGACCTCTCTTGCATCAGAGTGGAGGGTGTATTGGAAGATCAGACTAGAATCAAGGAGATCATTTAAGAGTCTATGGAAACTCCAGGAAAGATATAAATACAGTACGAACAAGGGGGTGGGAGAGGTATTAAAAAGAAGAGGAATAGAATCTCAAAATACTTAGGATTAGAACTGATGTGTCTGGGATGTGGTGGTAAGAGGCTGACAGACAAGAATGAATAGCTCCACTTCCACTTTCTCAAGGTCTAACCTCATGCTTGACACATAGAAATCACTCAAGAAGATGTTTGTAGAATGAATGAATACAAAAGTACATGAAGCCTAACCACCATCATTACCATCTCATTATCATCAGTACCATTGATTGAATGTTTATTAGGTACTATGCCCTTATTGAGTAACTTAGATATACAAACACATTGAATATTCACAATAAGCCTATGCAATGGGTTCTATTATATGTGCATTTTATAGATAAGCTGAAATTTGCTAAAGTTACTCAGTAAGTGGAGGAGTCATAACCTAGGACTCAGAAATGTAACTGAAAAATTCTGTCTCCTATAGCATTCCAGAAAGTTGACATTTATCCACTATCCTTTAAATTTGCAACAATGCTATCAAAAACTAGTTTTAATTTTCCAAGGAAATTGCCTTCAGTATTTCACTGAGTACCCTAGATATCGCTGTCAGAGAAGTAGTCATGTTGGAATGTCATGGAAGATGGATGGAACTCTGCTCTAGTATGAGCCTAGAAACTTGGGAAAATATTAGGTTATATATGAAAGAGACCAGTGTTTCTTTTCTTCTGTGAAAATGAACTCACAGAAACAAAAACTAGAAGAAAAGCAAAGTGGTGTTTTGTATTCAGTTGCTCCACTGCCACTAAAAATAACACAAGTGATACTGAATTCTTCTCTCCATAATGAATGACCTAACTGCATTTGGTAATTGGATATGACTGAGAATAATTTAATTGAAAATGAACTGTGGCTTTGCTTTTTGCAAATGCAGGGATCTTGGCTTTCATGTTAGTTTCTTATGTTTCTAATAGGCCTTGCCACTGTCTTAATGAAAGGAAGGCCCTCACCCTAAAAATTTCTCTCTGGAAATCCATGGAGTCATAACAGTCGCCATAAATGTCAACAAGCAAAATTATAAAGGGACAGTTTGATGTCATCTGTTGAGCCTTTTCACTTCCCTATTAACTGAAAAACAATTCATCATTATATTCTTCATCATCATCTTATCATCATCACAATTCCTATAATCTGTATAATGTGTGATAATCTACAAAGCAGTTCCATTTACAATATCTCATTTTATACTCTCAAAAAACACATTGGATGAATAAAACAGGTATTTCTTTATTGCTTATGAGAAAACAAACTTCACAGAAGTCAAGTGACTTCTCTAGATGGGATATTTGAAGAACCAAATTGTGGACATGACAATCTAAATATAATATTTTTCTACTGATTAACCAAAGTTTAATTAATAAGGAACACTCATAATGTGCAGTCCTTTAAGACATGTGAGGAAGATAAGCAAGAGGAATAGAGCTTTATTATAATAAAAAATTTTAATTTAAATATCAAGAGATATTTCCAGGTTAAGAAGATAGAATAAAACCAGAGCAGGAATTTTTACTCCCAGAATATCTAATAAATGGAATATATCTTTTCACATTTTAAAAAAAATTTGGTAAAATACACATAGCATAAAATTTACCATCTTAAGCATTTTTAAGTATACAGTTCAGTGGTACATTCATTCTGTTATGTAACCATCACCACCATTTATTTCCAGAACTCTTTCATCTAACAAAACTGAAACTGTACACACATTAACAGTAACTCCTCATTCCTCACTCCTCCTAGCCCCTGGAAACCACCATTCTACTCTCAATTTCTTTGATTTTGACTACTCTAAGTTACCTCATATAAGTGTCATCAAAAATATTTGTCTTATTATTGGCTTATTTCACTAGGCATGTTTACCATTCAAGTCTTTCCTTAGAAGTTGTAAACCTTCATAGATTCCAGAGTTCAAAATAGTTATATCAGACAGATTTTGGCACTGCAATTATTGTCTAGTTGGGGAGACAGAATCCTGGTGCTTCCTACTCTGCTGTTTTCCCAGAATCCTCTTATAGCATAAATCCACTGTTTTGTTAAAGGTTATTTGGGCTGTTTGCAATTTATAGCTATCAGGGATGAATGCTATGCATATGTTTGTGCACAACTTCTTGACAGGATATATTTCATTTGTTTTGGTTAAATATCTAGAAGTATAATTTTTGTGTAAAGTCATGTACCTTTAACTCTAAAAGAAAATGCAAAAAAATAGTTCCGTAAAGTGATTATATACACTCTTACAATGTATAAGAGATCCACTTGCTCCCCAAAATTTGATATGTTGTGGGGGGTTTTCCATTCATTGAAAAATATTTCTATTCTCCCCTATAATTTTTTTGATCAATGGATTATTTTTATTTCTAAGTACTTTTAATGTTTAAAGATATCTTATTTTTAACTTAATACTAGTGTATAGAGAATATTATATTTATTTTAATCTCCTAAAATGTATTGAGCCTAGTTTTATGGCCAACTATATGGCACTTCTTGGTGAATATTACATGTATACTTTAACAGAATACATATTCTGCAGTTATAGAGTGTAGTGTTCTAAACATGTCAAAAAGATTAAGTTAGTGGATAATGTGTAGATCTTCTAACACCCTGGCTAAGGCTTTGCTCCAATTTCTTTTCCCCATTTCCTTTTATCAATTGCTAAGAAAAGGGTTTTAAAATCACCAACTATACTTGTAAATTTTCTATTGCTTTCTTTAGTTCTGTCAGTTTCTATTTCATGTATTTTGAAACTGTGTTATTAGATGAATATTCATTTAGAATTGCGGTGTATTCATAACAGATTAATCCTTTTTTTCTCTGACTCTACTCTGTCTGTTGTAGTGGACTTTGATGTTAATATAGCTACACCAGCTTCCTTAGACATAATTTTGCATTATTCTTTATCCTTTAATTTTCAACCAATCTATGTCTTGGAAGCACCATATAATTGGGTTTTATTTATTTTTTTTATCCAATCTGCAATCTTTCCTTTTAGTTGGAATGTTTAGTCCATTTATATTTAACACAATTATTTATATGGTTTGACTTGAGTCTATGCCTCAGAATTTATGTTTGTTTGGCATTTTGCATTCTTATCAAGATTTTATTTCTAAGTTGGGTCACATTCTTTACATCCTGAGGTGTGCCTATGGTAGAATAATTATATTTAGTCTTCTTTGTAGAATCAGTTCTCCCCAATGTTTCAAAGTCTGGATTTGGCATAAGATGCTAAGAGTTACTCTTTCTGGAATCAGGTAACTCCTCAATTCTCCAATCCACTCCTACTTAGGATTCATGGAAAAAAGAGTTACTAATGTCTCTGTTAACAAAGGTGTTACTTTGTTTCCCACTCACCTTCTAATGTCTGTTTATTGCTTGTTGGAATCTGGTTTGGGGAGAGGGAATGGGATAAGATGCTACTGTCCCCTGCAACACAACAATACCTATGAAAAGGTAGAAGAGAAGTAAGGATCTACACACGATATTTCATAGGTAGCAACATTGATGTGCACGGGAAAGATAAACAGGTAAGAGAAATTCCAGACACTAAATATATCTGCTGTCTTATTTTGGATTTCATATCTACTGACAAGAGAGGTGGCTTTGTTGTATGAGACCATAAAATCATAGAGTCTCCTTGACTACTGAAGACCTCCACCCTCTTGTGTAATTTAGTGAGAAGAAAGAGAACTGTAATAATTGTGTTCTTCACATTTTTTTCTTCATAAAATTCAGTGTTGCATAATGAATAATAGCAAAGCCCTTGGAAATTAGACTTCCTGAGTTTGAATATTAGCTCAACCACATATTGACTATGTATTTTAACAGGACAAATAATTTAAACATTCTAAATGTTAGTTTGTTCCTCTATAAAATTGGAAAAATAATAGTATTTAATGTGCAGTAATAAGTATTATATGAATATATACACACACACACATATATATATATATAAATGAGATAGACCCTCTAAAATTCTTGGCCCAGTTCCTGGAATATAATGTTCAATAAATGATGGTTTAAATAAAAATAAAGATTGACTATCCATTTCTTCATCAGGCTGAACTTTTGAATTAAAGGAGGAATAACAGTAAAGAAGTAGTATGGAATATTAGATCCAAGGAGTTTAAAAGGTCTTAAATATACTTAATCTAAGCCTGCCATATTAAATTTGAGGAGAGTAAGAAGAATCAGAGGAAAAAGAACTTCCTAAAGATTACAGGAGCTTGAGGCTCTGACTCAGGGGGATGGGCGGGACATGGACAATGTATATAACCTGAACTTATGTACCCCCATGATGAGCTGAAATAAAAAAAAAAGAAAAAAAAAAAGATTACAGGACAATCTACTGGCAGAGCCAGTTAGAGGATTAGAGTATAACAACTCACACTAAGAGAAGAAAATGTGAAATTTTAAAGAAATTCTTATGTTTAAGAGACTTTTGCGTTATCAATGACAAACTAAATGTCTAGGACATGGTAAGTGTTAAATAAGTTATTGTAGAAATAAAAATAAGCATAGAGGGTTTAGAATATGGATAGAATATAAATTAAACACAAAAACTAGAAAGAGTGCTGTAAGTCCTGAAATAACTAAAGCCCCTTGTCTTTTGAGGAGCTTCACCTTTGGCCTGATGGCTTAACTTCTCATTGTACTATCCTGGATGGTGAAGTGGTGAAGACTAAGGTTTAACTTGGACTATTTTTAACTGAGAAGGTCATTCCATTCCAGAGATCACAACTTACGAAGTTTTCAAGTTGACGACTCAGAAACAATGAATCACAGAAAAATCCATTTTGAGAAGAGTCAAGTGGTGTTTAGGAAAAACAGAGAGTGCTGAGGAAACTAGGGCTTCAAGAAATGACTGCTAGTCTTCCGCTCTCCCAAACATGTCTTGAGGGCCTCATGTTTCATCCATGACCCAGTTTCGATACTAACCATAATAAAAGCTGGACCCAAGTATAACAAGTATTAATTCATAATAATTCAACCTTGAGAAAACCAAATAGACTCTTTCTTGGCCCCAAAAATCCAAGAATTGAATTGATACTATGGCAGTGCAGTAAGAGACATATCACAAAAGTGAGTGGCAGAAAGTAGCATTTACAGAATGATAGAGTAAAGGGCCTCCAAAAATATGCTCCTCCAAACAAACAATGAAAACACTTGCAAAAATGGTCAAAAACAACTTTTCAACACTCTAGAAATTAATCAAAGGCCTGTAACAATCTGAGGAGTGTTATTTCAAGAAAATGGCTGTATCTTGATACAAACAGTAAACTTTGTGCTGTTTTTATTCACCCTATTCCCATCCCTGTCTCTTCAGTTTCATAACAACCTTAAAAACCAACAGGCTTGCAACTATAGTAGCTATTAAAAGCAGCACTCTAGCAGCCATCGGAAAGGTCAGAATTCCCCTAAAAGCCCCATCTCCAGCAAATTGTCACTATTCAACCTATGTTGAAACTTCTGAAAAGCTATATTGTCAGACAGGTCTTTATTTAACCTACTTCAGGGCTCACTCTGGGTTGACATCCCTGGCTCCAGGACATTTGTCAAAAACAATCATTGGCAATTGGTTAACATTACAGCTATTTGAGGTGGCAATATCAGTTGTAGCTAAAAGAGGCTAACCAAAAAACTTCGAGAAATTAGAGAAAGAGATGTCCATAGGGTGCTTTGAAAGCTCTGACATAGTTCTGGGACTCTAGAAGGCTACATGCATAAGCAGGGGTGTATACCTGCACAGGTAAAACTTTAGAAGACCCTAATCTCTCACTTCTGGCTGACTTTGAGGCTTTGCATAAGGAAAAGGTGAAGATTAAGGGATAATTATCAATTGCCTGCCAGAGCCTTGAAAGCAGGTCTCTATACACACAAAAAGTCTCTCAGCAGAAGTTAATTGTTTCCAAATAGTAAAGAAAATCTTGGTCCAATCATTAGCTGACCACTAAGCTAACTAGGCAGAAACACTAATAACTACATATGACAAAGAATATGAAAGGAAAGTTACTAAACAAACAGCAGCAGGAACAACAACAACAAAAACAACTCTAACAAGCGGCAAATCTGTTTACTTACCATGCCCAATTTCAACAAAAAAATATGAAACATGTAAAGAAAAAAGAAAAGGACATTTGTATAATAATAAAAGGGTCAATCTGTCAGGAAGACATAACTATTATTAACATATATAAGCCTAAAAACAAAGACCCAAAATACATGAAACAAAACTGACAAAATTGAAGGGAGAAATAGACAATTGAACAATGGAAGTTAAAAACTTAAATACTTCACTTTCTATAAGGAATATAACAACTAAGCAGAAGATTAATAAGGAAAAACAGAATTTCTACAACACTAGAAGTCAACTAGACCTAACAGACATTAACAACAGCAAAACACATATTCTGCACAAGAAACATCTAATACTTTTCACAATTAAAAACAAAAAAAGACACATACACACCAAGCTAGGAGTAGAAGGGAATATCTTTAACTTGATAAAGACCATCTAAGAAACTCCCACACTTAACATCATACTTAATGGCAAAAGACTGCAGAATTTCCCCCCAAGATCAGGAACAAGACAAGATTGTCCACTTCTATTCAATATTGCAATCAAGGTTTTAGATGGGGCAATTTGGCAAGAAAAATAAATAAAATGCATCCAAATTGGAAAGAAAAAAGTAAAAATGTCTCTATTTGCAGGTCTTTTATATAGAAAATCCTAAGGAATCTGCAAGAAAACTATTAGAGTAATAAAGAGTTCAGCAAGGCTGCAAGACACAAGATCAATATTCAAAAATCAATTGTATTTCTAAACACTAGTAATGAAAAACCTGAAAATGAAATTTTAAAAAATCAATTTCATTTATGATGGCATCACAAATAATAAAGTGTATAGGAACAAATTTAACCAAAAAAGTATGAGACATGTACACTTAAAACCATAACACATTATTGAAAGAAATTAAAGAAAATTTAAATAAACAGAAAGATATCTTATGTTCATGGATCAAAAGAATTAATTGATGTACAGTTTCAGCACAATCCCTATCAAAATCCCATGTGCCTTTTTTGAAGACATTGACAAGCTGATCCTAAAGTTCTTATAGAAATGCAGGAGACCCAGAATATCCAAACCAACCTTGAAAAAAAATAAATCAGAATTCTTACTATCTGACTTCAAAACTTACTATGAAGACACAGTAAGTAAGATAGTGTGGGACTGTCCTAAGAATAGCTATGCAAACCAATGGAATAGAATTAATAATCTGGAAATAAACCCAGATATTGTATGTTTTCATTTATATAAAATGTCCAGAATAGGAACATTTGTAGAGAGAGAAATTAGATTAAGGGCTGAGGATGAGAGGGAAAAGGTGGATAGGGACTATTAATGGGTATAGAGGCTTTTTTTAAGAAAAACAAAAATGTTCTAAAATTAAATACTGTTGATGGTTGCACAACTCTGTGAATATGCTAAATAATAGTGGATTTTATACTTTGAAAGTTTGAATATTATATGTGAATTACATCTTAATAAGGCTGTTATTAAAAAGTGAGTAGAATAAATAATATTTTTAGTTTATGAAAATTATTTTAAGGAAGCTGTATATGGAATATAGAATAGTTTGATATAAAATTTAATATTTCTCTAAATGCAATATAGTAATTGCAATAGACTTTTGGATTAAGGGTTTTAGTTTCATTTTCCAGATTTCTTTCTGATGCTTTTTTTATCCACTCACTGAGCATCCACTGTACTCTACTGAACATCTCATCTCTATTCATCTCTACTGTGTTTCTTTCTGTCCCTTTCGTTTTCCATAAGGATCTACTTACTTCTATAACAAGCAAGGCAAGGGAATAGCATCTGATTATTTTTTAAAAAAAACTCAATTTGCTTTTTCCCAAATTTTACTCAGAGAACATTCTCTGAAGTGACTCATTTGTCAGCAACCACCAGTTCGCCTGCTAATATGAGAGGAGGCTGAGGGCAAGAGGAATGATGAAAAAGGCACTTACAATTTATCAAAGTAAAAGCAGCAACACTTCATGTTCATTTTTTAAAATTAAAAAGTTAGGAAAGAAAACACTGTCATTGTTGGAAAGTAAATTGAAGTTCATTCGCTCCTTTTTGAATAATGGAAGTAGAGGACAGAGGGAAAGATGTGGGTGAGGACAGTGATCTGTATGACACTGAGGTTGGAAAGGACCAAAGAAGTGTCTCCTTCCACTCCCCATTTACCAATGAAAAAACCAAGGACTTAGTGACCTTCCACAGTGACCAAGCAAGTTACTAGGGTCTTCTGGTTTCTTTTTCAGTGGCTTTTCCACTTAGTCCATGTAGCAAAGATACTAATTTTCCCCAGTATTCATTCTTCTCCCTTTATATCTGGGAAGAAAATCCTCTGGGTTTTATGGGTCACATGACCTACCACTAAAGATACTCCATTTCCCAGGATGAGAAATGTTCAACTTATGCATCTCCTCTCTAAAAGGAGATCACCTGCCTTCTATTGCTTTTGTTGTAGTCATGTTCACCTGTGATGAAGAAAACTGCCTAGGGAATGACAAATCCATAGTTAGCAAAAACCTGCATTTTTATTGTGGGGTAGAAGCTCCACAACACTACTGAGCCACTCACCTCCCAACTGTTGCATGAAGGAAAAACAAAAAATACGCCAAAACTTCTATCTTACATAAGCCACTGGATTTTGGTGTCTTTTGTTACAGCAACTTAACCTGCATCTAACAAGTACAAATATGACAGAAAAATGTCCTTGGGAACAGAGAATGTACACCGCCCTCTGTCTTAGTCTGTTCTGCTGCTATAACAAAAATACCATAAGCTGGATGGCTTATAAACAATAAAGATTAATTTCTCACAGTTCTGGAGGCTGGGAAGACCATGATCAAGATGCCAGCAGATCTGGTGTCTGGTGAAGGCCCATTCCTTGCAGAAAGTGGCTTCTCCCTGTGTCTTCCCATGATGTAAGGGGCAAGGCAGCTCTCTGGGGTCTTTTCTATAAGGGCACTAATCCCATTCATGAGGGTGGAGCCCTCATGACCTAATCTCCTCCCAAAGATTATAATTTCCTCCCTTCTAATATCATCACCTTGGGGGTAGAATTCAACCTGTGAATTTCGGGAAAACGAATTCAGACTATAGCACCACCTTCCTGCTCCCAGGGTTTAGCAGAGTATCTGATGCACAATGTGACTTCCATAAAGGGCTGCTCAACAAAGACAAAAGAGAAAGAGGGAAAGGACAGGAAAGAAGGAAAGGGAAATTGTATGGGGGGAGCAGAATAAGAAAATTGTTAGTGAAAACTAAAGTTGCATTTAGGGGACCATTTCCACAAGACCTTTCATCTTTCTCTGCTAATTCTCACGATTTAGAGTGCACAGTCAGCTATACTGAGTTCCAGAGGCATTTTGTCATTGTGGAATTCCCCAGGCTTCCCTTGGAGGTTCCAGATTGCTTGCTTGGCCCTGATCCTGGAGTCGAATCCTATCTTTTAACAGAAGGATACATTTGTAGTTAGTTTTTAAGAGTACTACAGTCGGCATTATTCCAAACCACCTGAATCTCAGGAAAAAGGCCATCTGCTCCCCACAAAACCCATGTTTTCCTTCAGCCTGCAAGTAAAGTGGTGTCAAAATATAGACCAAGCAGACAGATAGGCCTACCCTGGCCAAGGAACCAGTGACTGGAGCCGGCAAGCCATCTCTCCAGTCCCTTCAAGGCCCCTCAAGGGGGACTGGGGAAGATGTTTGAACCCCGTACTGCCACCCCAATAGGAGAGCTATAATATGTGAGAGATCAGAATGTTTCGTTCTGACACTGAAGAAATCTATTTTCACTCTAGTAAGAACTTTATGTATTGATATTCAACCAGTGAGTGGCAGTGCCTTGAAGAAAACAAAACTAATAAAAAAAAAAGTTGTTTTTTTTTTTTTTTTAAAGAAGACAAAGAACAAAAACCTAATGCCCAGAAAGTTGTGCTATGGAAAGTAGGACTTTGAGGGACCTATCAATTTATCTTGTACATCCTTGGCCACTAATGGATCGTTCCCTGGAGCGTATTTCCAATTATTTTAACCAGGCTACTTTTAAATGACTCAGGTGGAGGGTAGTTTTACAACTTCCATTGGGGAAGAGTATTCTGCGGTCTGATACACATCGCTGTTTCGAACTGGTTGGGTTGGCACGAAAATTTCCTTTTAAATTTTATTTGTTTTGTTATTTTCCACCAAGAGCCTGCTATATTGGGAAGAATTAGGTTACCACATGCTGGTTTCTTATCCTATTCATTTCAGTGTGAATCTCTGGTCTTATGAAGTTTCAGTCAGACTTCTGGATATCACAGCCTGCTGCATCAATTCCATCCAGCCCCAAGATCCTTGGGCGAAACCTCCTACTGAGGGACTCATAGTTAACATCAGGAATGTTTTCGACCAGCACCTGCAGGCATCCTTCTGGCTGCTCCATTCAGTTTTCCCTCTCCTCTTACTCTAAGGGCTAATCCCTTCAGGTATCACCCACCTCATACACAGAAACTGGTCATCCTCCTCAAAGTGTTAGTGTGATAAAAGTTCTTGAATTTGAAACACAATGCGAATATAGAGAATTACAACACACTTTTTAATTATATTTAATAGAATGCTGTTACCCAGGCATCTGTCCTATAGTGTTTATTTATTCTGTTCAACCCAAATATTGTGGACAAGAATCATGTCTTCTACTTCTTTGTATCCCAAATTTTTTCTTTATCATAGAGCCTAGCTTTGTGTCTGACAGGTAGCAAGCAACTAAGATATGGTTTTCAAAAATATAACTGAAAGACTGTGATTATCTGGAGTTTTACAAGATTGCTACAATAAGACTCAAGATGTATACATAAAAGTATAGTTGAACTGTGTCACCTTAATAAAATAGCCAGCATGTTGCTGTCTTCATAATTAATTAAGTTAATATATCTTCTAATTAAATTTGCATTTATACCATAGTCTCTCCAATGAGTTGTCACAGTGTAATAAAAAATGCATGGACTTTGGATTCAAACAGTCTTTGGTTTGTTATCTACTTAAAGTCGGGTAGGTCGTCTAACCTCCCTGAGCTCTGTGCTTATGCTTCCTTGTCTTCAAAATGAGCACAGCAATAATTACCCCATGACCTTGTCTTACAGATTAAATAGGATCACTTATTTGAATACTTAGCCTGGTGCCTGGCCTGTAGTTTTTAAGTCAAATCAATTAAGATGCTTTAGCCCACAGAACGGAAAGTCAAACTAAAAGTGGATTAAATGGTAAGGAAAATGTACCTCATATTTTAAGAAGTCTGCATTAGGGCAGCTCCAGGGTTGGTAACTTTAATGGCTCAACAATGCTCGTTATTGTGCTTTTTTACCTTTCTGCTCCCCCATCCTCCACGTGACGGCAACTTCTCTACTCATAGTTGCAGAGTGGTTGCCATATATTTTGCTTACAGAGATGGGAAATAGGATGGTCATTCCTCTTGTGCATCTCTTTTTACTTGGGAGAAATATTTTTTTCCAGAAGCCCCCAGCATATACTTTTTTAGATCCCATTGGTCAATATTGGGTGATGTGGCATGCTCCAGCAGCTAGCCATCATGGGAAAAAAGGGTTCCTGTCATTTTCATCCTCTCCAGAAGGAAGCAGAATGTGCCAGAAAGGAAGAAACTGGGGAAAGGCTTTTGAGGGGGAAGGTTAGTGAGTTATCAACCCCTTTCCATGATCTTTTAGGATGATTTTTAGAATCCATGACATGTCCTATTTGGTAGGCATACAGTAGGTGCTTGATAGTTGCTTTAATGATTATCAATTTTATTCCATACATGGAGAAATGGAAGCAAATGGTTACATATAAACATACAGTCAACCTGAATTGTAAACTAATCCCAAGTACGTAAAGCAGAAAAGAACTCTAGAAGTATACATTTGAATTATTTATGTGTCTACACATATTCTTACTAGCTATGTAACACAGGGGGAAATTTCTTTAATCTCCTCTGTTTCTGTATCCACATGAATAATTAAATAAAGCCCTAGTCTCACAAACTTACAGTGAGCTTTAAAGCAGAAAATATTCCTGCTGGCATCTAAAATTGTAACTGACGTTCTAGGCTTGCCCTCACCATAGATTCAAATCAAATCTAGGCGATCTGTTTAAACTCATTTGCTTTCTTCCTCCTATCACAGCTATTCTGAAAATCAAATGCATCATAGAAAGATGACTCCTGAGACTGAGGACCCAAATCCTGTCCCTAACTCCATTGGCTTTTTCCTATGATCTTTACAGGTAGATTTTTTTAGTGTACAAAGTTGATTCCCCCTATTGTATAGAGTTGTCACAAGAAATCATGTGGACCAGTTATTGTACCTGTTGTATAGTAGGCACTCCACCAGAGAATGGATGACATCTTTAACATTTTATTTTTCTTTTGCTAAAAAAGATAGTAAAAACACCAGGTGCTGGTGAAGATATGGAGGAATGAGAATTCTCATACACTGCTGCTGGGAATGTATTAATAAAATTATACAAGTGGTTTGGAAAATAGTGGTAAAATTTCTACAAAAGTTAAACATATACCTACCATATTAAACAGCCTTTCTACTCCTAGATATTTTTTCAAGAAAAAAGGAAATATCTATCTATACAAAGGCTTGTACATAAATGTTCACAGCACCTTTATTTGTAATTGCCTCAAACTGAAAACCCAAATGTCCAACAACAGGTACATGTATAAACAAACTGAAATACATATCTACTCAATGAAATACTACTCAGTGATATGAAAAGGAAGGAACTATTAATTAATGCAACAATACATATGAATGTCAAAATAAATATACTGAAGGGATCCAGACCAAATATATATATATTTATATATATATATATATCATACGATTCCATTTATATAAACATGTAGAAAATATAAACTAATTGCTAGTGACAGAAAGCAGATCAGAAGGACAGGATGGAAGGATTACCAAGGGACATGATGAAACTTTAGGAGTAATAGGTATGTTCACTATCTTTGTGATATTGCTTTCACGGAGGTATACATATGTCAGTATATATATTAATTGTACACTTTAAACATGTACAGTTTATTGCATGTCAATTATACAGCAAAAGGTGTTTTTTCCCTTAAAAGATGGTAAAAGTCATAACCCAGTAGGTGCAATCTTCTGAAGCATACAGACACAACCAAATGATTAAGTTAAGTGGACCAGGAACAATTACCATGTAAATGCATTTGTAGGTCAATGACTAACAGAAGTCTAATGAATTATTTTAACCTACATGAGGACTTTAAAGTAAAACTGGCTTTGGAGCTAGGATGTGGGTCTCAATTAGAATCTTAAGCAAAGTAGGGCGTGTCTGGACTCACAATTCTTACCTTGCTTAATTGAAGTGAGTCTTGCCTTTGCTGTGGAGCTGGGAGCATGTGCTTTTCGTTGTCCTCATTTTGCTGGATCCAGAGATCTTGATTTATTGCTAATTCCTCCACCACCTTGCAATTTGATGGCCATGTTCTACTTCTCAAGCACCTCTCTAGCTTATTATTTCTTTAATTGCACCCCTTCACCATGCTGCTTTCCTTGGTCACATTTGCTCAATTAGTTTCCTAATTTTAGACCAGGGACATCACAGCTTTGTGTATCAGTTTTTTTTTAACTGCCCTGCACACTCGTGATAAATGATGAATGTAAATGCCTTTAATAGAAGGAGTCACTCCCACTCCAATTCCAAGACAAACTTGTAATCGTGTAGATGGTCCTCTAAACTGGTATCTTATTTTGGAGGGAAAAAAGATCTTTTTGGGTAGAACATAAAAAGAATATAGCTTTCAGGGTGGCTTAAATGGAAATATAGGGGAGGAACAAAGTCCAGATTTCAACCGCAGAAACATACAGTCTATACAGAGCTGCCTACCCTGTCCTCATAATTGCAAAAGCCCTTCCTGTTTGGATACTTTTGGCAAGCCATTCTATTCCCGATGTATTTTATGTTGCCCATATCCTTTGAAAATAATCCTCATCTTTTCCTCTCCTGACAATGAATTGTAATAAAGAAAAGAATGCCCAGGTTCTGAGCAGAGATGAAGATAGATCATTTAGAAGCCAGAAATAGGAGGTAACCCAATACCAGTGATGTCCAACTCCAGCTCTGGGATCTCTTTTGGGTTCCATTTTTGGCCATTCAAAACTCTCAGGGCAGGGGATATTCCATGAGGTTGCAGTGCAGTCTTGAATTCCATTTGAAATCAAAGAAGCTTAGACACATAAGAGTCCCCATTTAATTCAACCTTTTCGTTGTACGGGTGAAAAAACTGAAGCTGAGGGAGAGAAAATTATTTGTCTAGATCACACAGTTACAGGGAAAAGTTGGGTAAACTAGGCAAAGAAAACTTCTTTGAGGGACAGGAAAGTCAGACCACAAACTGGGCCCACGGCAACATGATGCACACACAGCAGCTGAAGTCTGAGAGTGGACAAGGAGTGTGAGACTGATTGATACCTAATGCAAGGACGACAGAAGCTATGAAGGATTCTTGACTGGCACTGCCGGATGGACCTCTTGTTGAATGTGGCTTCTTCATCAACCATCTCCAGTAGACTACACAACGAGGGCAAACATTCAAAATTCAAATAGAAAATTGTTTCCTCTGGGCTGGCAAGGCACAAAATAAAAAGGCTCTGTAAATCTGGACTCCCATATGTGGTTCTCAGCTGGTGCGAGCCCCTGAGTGAATTACATGCAGCCAGAGAAATTAATGTTACACACATGGGGCCCAACTTGAAAGGAAGAATTGCATCTGAGAAGACTCTGCCAGGCATTAAGCACCTCTGGAAAGCAGACAGAGTCCATATTGATACGGTGTGCTACAGAGGACCCCCAGTGACATTATGATCAAGCGCAGGAATAATGTATAATAAATGAGTGAGGATGCAAATTGAGAAGAAAGCAAAAAAGTAATAAAAGGATGCCTTAATATTAGTCCTCTACTAGTTGGGTAGAACTAGGTGGGTGTTAACTCTCACTTTCCTGCCCATCGGAAATGTTGCCATGTTCTGTGTGAATTTAGTGCTCTTTACACCAGTTAAAGCCTGTAGCCAAATGATTTAGGATGACCCCTTTTCCTCCTGGCCTCATACTAATTGACTTGAGAGTGAGTTACAGCCCCCAGAGAATAGCAGCCACACACTGGGTATATTTTTAATGTCAATTTCTGCAGGAGCTTTTACACAAGGAAATTGTTGTAACAATTATTCTCTCTATCCTGGGCCCTAGGATAGATATTGATTTTTTAAACCATTAGATGGAGAAGGAATGGATGGGTATATGTAAATGCAAAATGAGATGACAATCATTTGGGTCTTTATGTAAAGGAGTGATGCCTAGATTTTTGGGTGGTAGTGAATTTTGATCCCTCTTTAGAGTATCCTATAGATTTGGAAAGCTGGAAAATAGGAAGGTTAAATGACTTTTATGGCTATAATTACAAGGCTGGTGGGTAGACTTGAGATTAGTAAATTCAGAAGGAATATCAACAAGTGATTTCAGAGATGCTTTCTTTTTTGTCATGGATGGCAGCCTTTGCATTTATGTCTAAAACCTAAAATTTAAGACTATTTAGACGTCCAGGAGACAGGGCTGCCATGGTGCACAATGCAGGGCCACGATTCACCAGCGAGACTGCTGGAGCAAGCACAGATGTTTGAGAACCGTGTCATGTAGTACATTATGGGTCAAAATAATGCAGAGAAGGCATCTGTAAGATGCAATCCAATGATATTAAAAATAGGAAGAAAAATTTTCAAAGTGAGAAAATAATTTACTTAAAAAAACCAAAGTCGATTACAGGTTTTCTCTATCATGATACAATTATGTTTGGATTTGTTTTCTTAAGTGAATGGAAATGAAAAAGTGGAATATATTATGCAAAAGAGAGACATCTGATGTAAGTTTTGGTCAGAGGACTGAAAAAAAGCCCCAAGCTACTAAGAAAAGGCAACGTGAACAATATTGGGTAGAGAAGGCTGGACTCTGATTAATCGGGACAGACATCATGGTAGAGAAGGAAAACCAGAGCATGCTTCACATTTGACCTAATGTCCATGGCCTAAAGTGGGTGAAAGGACAGGTCTTAAAGGTCAATTAGAAAAAAAAAAAAAACCTTTAAATAAAAAAACTTAATTTTACCAGTGACTCCTGAAATCTAAGTGAATGCCAATTCTGTATATTACACTTGCAATAATTTTTATAATACAGCACCCACCGTTCACTCATTCACACCATGAGATAGCACTAGGTAGAAATGTGGAGATGTAGCATTTTTTCCAAGTTCACAAACTTGGGAGTTATCAGAACCAAGTCAAGAATCAAGACCATCTAGCTTCTAAACCATATGATTTCTTCATATCCAGCACAGCCTTCCCAATCCTGAGGGTGCAAATCCTTGGCACATTGCAACCACCCCCTCCTCCAGGGTCCAGGGCAGATATTTTTCATCAGTCAGGATGCTCTGATACACCCTTGGTCTCTTTTCAGAAAAGCCTTTCATCAGCTGCTGTCATCTGATTGGAAGAAGTATAGGCGGTGAACACTGACTCTTTATGCCTTAGGCTAGGATACCTGTATCATTTAAAGCCAGGTTAACTTTTTTGCCTTTTTCACTTTCCACTTTGTTGGGATAATGGAACTAAATTGGTCAGCATCATTTGTGCTGATTTTGCTTTGCACCACTCTTACCAGCCTGGAGTTTTGTTGGAATCTATGATGCTATGGGGAAATGTTTAGCTCTTAAACAGTATTTCACACATCCTGGACGGAAACCTGCAAATAAGCAGGGGAAGGGGAGATAGAACCTTCTAAAATCATTTCCCTTTAAGAGGGATACACTTTCCTTTTAAAGCATCCAATTTCAAACGTGGGGCCTGTATCCCCTGAGATTTTATTCTGAATCTTCTTTTAATATAGTGTAAAATAATAACTTCCCATGCCTTGTATCTCTGAACAGTACCTCCACTGGTATCTTCATTGACAAATGAGTGCTTCTGAAGAATGGCAAAACAATGTGATAGAGAATAGAGAATGCAGAGAGAAGAACCAGAGTTCCCACTAGGAACTGAGTCAGCTTTGTTCATTTGAATAATGGGAAGACAGTGCAGATCAAATTGAAAGCACATTATGTACTTTATATAAATGCTTATCACAGTTACTATTGCTATTAGTTAGCAAAATTTCTCTTTATCAAAATTATATGATAATGGGGATAATGATTCTCCTACAAACACCAAGAGCTAGACAGGGCTGGCATTGTCTTGGAATGAGGAAACATAGGATTAGAGACATTCGGTCACCTGGTTGGTAACTGGGCAGTGGGGAGGCAGGTGTGGAATGAGAATCCAGCTTCTCTGACTGCAAGAACAGGTATTTTAGCACACCTGGTTGTAAGAACCATCTGAAGCTCTTTTTAAAGTAGAGACTTTTGGGCCCCATGCCTAAGTTTCTGAATCAGCATCTCCTAGAGTGGAATTTGCATATGTGTTTATGTAGTCCTTCAGATAATGATTAGCCAGGTTTAGGAACCCAAGCTGGAGAAACTCTGCTGGAGACCTAATTACTGCTTCAAGAGCTTCTCATGCTCCTTCCATTCATACAATACAGAGCAGCCAAATAGAGGAGGGCAGGGCGGGTGGGACCTTCGAGACCACTAGATGTATACAACGGCCTTTGGTTCTACCTCATTCTTTTCCTAACAGGCTGAAAAACCATATGCAATTCCACACTGGGCCTCTCTGTTCTTTATCTGTAAATTGGGTAGATTAAATTAGGTATTTTATTAAGGACTCTTTCCACTCTTGAATCCAAGATTTTCTGAAAGTAAATCAGGGACCAATGGCTGATTTTATTTAGCATACTCTAATAAAACAAGATGCACGCTAAGTTAGGGTCTTTGAGAAACGCCTGAAAATGACATCCTTCTTCCAACTTATGCTCCAACATGAGCATACTGAGCTCTTCCTTGCTCTATGAACTTTGCACTATTTGACCTCTCTCACAAAATAGTGTTCCCAGATCTTTGCACAGCTGGCTCCTTCTTGTCGTTAAACTATCATCTGAATAATCCCCTAATCAGAAACACTTTCTCTGATTACCTTATTCTACGTAGCCCTCCTTCAGTGAATCTCTTCACATTATTCTGCTTGATTTTTTCCAGAGAACCTACCTGTATAAGAAATGATCATGATGTTATTGATTTTAACGTGTTTCTTTCTTATCTGATCTATTGTAAATTAAGCTATGTAAGGACAGGCACCTTCACCAACGTGTTCTTACTGTCTCGAAGAATCTGGTACACAGTAGGAATTCATTACATATTTGTTGAGTCAGTGTTAAATAAGTACAATCTTCTTAAATTCACCTGAATATGTTAATTAACACATTACTCATTCTGATTGGCCTTTGTCATTCTGCTGGTTCTTACCTTTTGGTCTTTGGTTGTCCACTAACATTTAAAGCAGAAAGCCTGGGGAACACACGTGGGCTTTCTCTGCTACTATACAGCTATATCAGCTTGGCTGGGTGTATCGGCATAGTGGAATTTTTGGATTGACTCTCTGAGAGGCAGCACAGGGCTACCAGATAGTCAGCTTCTTCTCTGAGGCAATGTGGAGCCTGCCTCTGGCCTGCAAAGCCGCCTCTACCTTCCAACCACAGCAAACACCTCCATGAGGAAAGTTTTATAGTGGGCTATCAACACATCGAGCTTTCTCCAAACATTTTATTCCATTTCGTTAGAGAAGTGCTGCCTAGCACTGTGACAGGGAGAAATGCAGTTGTCTGTGCTCTCAAAGGGAGGAAGAGGAGGAGGAGGGGAGGATAGGGAGCAGTTTGTCTTTCTGTGCAATCCTCCCTGCTTCTCTTCACAAACCTGAACAATACCCACCTGCTCAGCCAGACCTCCCCCATCTTCCTCGGAATTATGGTCTAGACCTTCTCTGGGTTGCTGAGGGACAGATTAAGATTCAAATAATTCATCTAATTTTTTAATCTACACAGATAGTTAATTCCAGTTTTCTTGTTTCAATGCCTGTGAAGCACCTCCATCAACATACTTCAACATGTTGCCTGGAGTCTACAGTCTGACTTTCTAGACCAGTACTGAAATATAGTAAAAATATTTGATAGCACAATAAAGTGACTATAATCAACAATAAGTTAGGATATACTTTAAAATAACTAAAAGAGAGGAATTGGAATGTTCCTAACACAAAGAAACACAACTCCCATATGCCTGAGGTGATGGATACCCCAATTACCCTGATTTGATTAATTCACGTTGTATGCCTGTATCAAAAATCACGTGTACCCTATAAAAATATACAACTATTATATACCCATAATAATTAAAAATTTAAAAAAATAAATATAAATGAATGCTAGAGTTCTACAGTCAGAGATGCCTGAGAGTAAGGCCTAGTTTTGTAACTTACTGTGTGACTTTGCATAAGTAGCTTAAGCTCTTTTTTTTTTGAGACAGAGTCTCACTCTGTTGTCTGGGCTAGAGTGCCGTAGCATCAGCCTAGTTCACAGCAACCTCAAACTCTTGGGCTCAAGCCATCCTACTGCCTCAGCCTCCCGAGTAGCTGGGACTACATGCATGTGCCACTATGCCCGGCTAATTTTTTCTATATATTTTTAGTTGTCCAGCTAGTTTCTTTCTATTTTTAGTAGAGATGGGGGTCTCACTCTTGCTCAGGCTGGTCTCCAACTCCTGAGCTCAAATGATCCTCCCACCTCAGCCTCCCAGAGTGCTAGGATTACAGGCGTGAGCCATCGCGCCCAGCCAGCTTAAACTCTTTAAACTTCAGTTTCTTCACCTATAAAATGATGAGAATACTAATGACTTCATAACCTTGGGATTGGAATTAAATAAAATGTAGAATGACTAGCATACTGCTAAGGTCAAGAAGTTGCTCAATGAGTGTTAGCTATTTTTCTTCTTATTATTGTTTTCATCTATGTATGAATTTTTTGGCTCCAAGAATGGAAACATCCTGGTCAAAATCATAATATAGCTGACAAAAGGATAAACCTGGGATATGCAGGATTGTTTCCAAACACCAGATAAATTCCAGTATCTCTTCCATGCCACTTTCTGCTATATAGGCCTTTAGCTAGCATCTTAACAAATAAAAGAGAATTGTCTGGCATGGCCATCAATATTGAGCTGCAAGAAATTTGTAGAAACCATTCTTTCCCATGGACTTATCCTTGGAAGTACTTTAACATAACAATTTTTCTCTTCTATCTAGAAGAGTTTAAATGTCAACCTTTTTAGAAACATAAAGGCATGGAGATGAACTCTCAAGTGCATCTGTAGACATAGGAACATGAGCCTGAATTCACAATAGTCATGTTGCAATTTAAAATGGGGATGGGGAGGCCTATGGGTTGAGCAACAAGGCCTAGTAAATAACTAGAGCATTTTATCTTGATCAAAAGATTTTCCACAGCATTGGAAGAACAGAAGAACCAACCATCACACTCCATACTTCCTTTTCCTAACAATCCAAGGAAGGTACACACACACACATACACTCACACACGTGTGCATCTCCACACACCCACCCCCATCCTCAAATAGCACACATGCTCTTGTCAGAAAGGCTAAAACTCTATTTAAATCTTTTTATCCCTCTTTGCTGAGTAGCTTTCTTCATCTGGTTTCCAGAATTCTTGTCTGAAAATTCTGGGGTTCAGCCTAAACATTAAAAACAAATCCTGTCAAATCCCATCATCCTTCAGTGTTGAGAAACTTGTAAAGTAAAAATAAGTTTTAATTAGAGCAATTTAACCAACTTCATCTTACCAGATTAACAGAGTACACAGAAATGAGCACTGGCATGGGGATTGCATACTTCAGATCTGGGACATTCTTTGACTCTGACTAGCCACTCTTGAGCAATTCACATTTTCTCTGGGCTTCAATTTCTTCATTTGTTAACAGAGCATTCTACTAAGACTTCTGACTCCATAGATTTTATTCATTCATTCTACAGAGTGTTTTTTTTTAAAGCATCTTCTATATTCTACTGACTGTGCTGAGTTCTACAAATGCAATGTGATGTTAGGCACAGACAGTTCTCTGAAGTAGCCCAGAGTTGATTGGAATAAAGCACACAAAGTCAAAAGTGCTGTGATAGAGGTATGTTCAGAGTCCACAGAGGATCAAAAACATCTCAAGGGACACATATAACATTAGTGCACAGAGTGCTAGATAACAGGTGAAGGTGGGGCTGGACTGAGGGGGTGGGATGTGTCCCACCAATATCTGGATTCCTGCTAGAACGTAAGTGGCTCCTGTCTAGTCCTACTTTGCCCCAGCAAGGCTCACCCTTCTATATCCAGGGACCCACACCAGATTCCAGAGGCTTAACAGTGCTGCGGACCATTGAAAATGGGTGGAAAAGGTTGTTTTCATGAGATAGACAGGGAAGCTGACATGTTGCTGGGCAATGGGCAATGATCTAGGTATGATCAGCAGCTCAGCCTCATCAGACCACAGTGAGAGTAAGAGTCAGTTAATTTTCCAGGTGAGCGTAGTGCTTTCTCAGACAGAAAAGGCTATCCCAGGAAGCCCTTGCATGGCTTTGTGCTGCTCCTTTAGGACTAGCAGCCCTAGGATATTTGCTCCCCAAAGCATCAGTATCCTCCCTTTGCAGACCCCATCTCGACCTGCCTGCCCCCTTGACTGTGGAAACTTCAGATTCTCAGGGGGAAAATGAACCAAATTTCTTGCTCTTACACACGGGCCATAAATCTTTAAATTGAACAACAAAGGATTTGGCATCTTTGTACTCTTCTTCTGATCTGAGGACTTCCCCTGGGATGAGGAATAGAGGAAGGAGGGTGGGAGGTGGGGTAAGAACTGGACGCAGTGGTTGATTCCAAGTATCATTCCATCCTATGAGCTGTTGTCTGTTGTGATATTACCAGAAGCCAGAATTTGGCAAAGACAGGTTACACCACCTTCTTTAGCAATCCAATCCAATTCTAGCATCCCAGCTTTAAAGTAGAATGGGGCACATTTCACAGACTCACAAAAATCTAGCCTCCTTCATGTAGTAAATTTAGAAAACAAATAATTTGTTCAAATTCACACAGAAAAGCCAAGGCTAGATTTCACTTTCAAGTTCAGGCTTCTTCCCTGCCCAATTACCTCCCTTTGTTTTGTTTTGTTTTGTTTTGTTTTCCCCCCCCATTTTGTTAACTGCCATTGCCTTGTTTGTTGCACAATCTTTAAAGTCAGCTCCTTTTCTTATCCCAGCCCTATCATTCGTTAGCTGGGTGAACTGAGCAAGTCACTGTACTTCTCTGAGCCTCGGATTCCCATCTGTCAGAGACTCTTATCTGGGGGAAATAATAAATATCCCTTATAATCATTGTGATGATAATATAACTTAATCCATGTAAAGGTTTTAGTGCAGTGACTTGCATATATATTAATGATAATTGCTAAATAATTTTTTAACATTTTTAGATGTATGTTTTTTTGCAATGCCTATCTGGCTCTTGGCTTTTTCCTTCCTTTATAATTATGATTATTATGTGTCAAAAGCTAGTATGTGCTAAATGCTATTCAGGGTAGACTAATTTTTTAAAAGAAGATTATACACAATAGTGATTATTCTCTAAATTTTATGAATAGGAAAGTAAACACTTAAAATCTATTACTTTCTAAATATTACCCCATAATTATGTACAAATATTATGTATTAATAAAAAATTAAAAAAATCCATCACTTCTTAATTATTCTACTACATTTTATTGTTTTTTATGTTCTTGAGATTATTTATGTCTATTTTAAGTGTATGATATAAACATTATATAATGGTATACTACTGGGCATCTCTTTTCAATTCAGTGTTCAGTGACATTATTTTGATTTGAAAACCATCCATGGTGGGAATATTTACATCATAGAAATTGGCAAATGCTATAAATCAGGGCTTGAATCATTGTGTTAATTTTTCTAGACTTGAATTGATAGGTTAATAAGGCTGTACTGTATTGGGTTGTGTGTAAACAACACAAATAATCAGGAAAATATTTTTCAGTATTCAAACACCATTAGAGGATTTAACAAAGATTTTGCTCATATCATTAACAAACAAATGTTATATCTTTGTTGTTTCACTTTTTTGCACTCCTTCACATAAATGAAAATATCAACCAATTCTTTCTTTTTCTTATTGCAGAATATTACAGGGGTACAAATATTTTGGTTATATAAACTGTTTTTGTACCATTTGAGTCAAAGTTATAAGTGTACCCATCCCCCAGATAGTGTGCATTGTACCTGTTAGGTGTGAATATACCCATCCCTTCCTCCCCCTTCCCACCTGCTTGATTTCCGATGAATGTTATTTACATATGTGCACATAAGTGTTGATGGATTAGTTCCAATTTAATGGTGAGTATGTGTGGTGTTTGTTTTTCTATTCTTGTGATACTTCACTTAGAAGAATAGTCTCCAGTTCCATCCAGGTTAATACAAGAGGTGTTAGTTCACCATTTTTTATGGCTGAGTAGTACTCCACGGTATACATATACCACATTTCATTAATCCACTCATGTATTGATGGACATTTGGGTTGTTTCCACATCTTTGCAATTGTGAATTGTGCTGCTATAAACATTTGAGTGGAGATGTCTTTTTTTATAGATTGTTTTTTTTTCCTTTGGGTAAATACCCAGTAGTGGATTGCTGTCAACTAACTTTCATATCACAACCCCATTCATTGATCAATGAGGTAAGTGACTTCTTTGCTGAACCAGATAGTAACCAAGCACTTATTTGCAGTCTAATTTTGTCAAATCATGGTTGAACTGCAATAATGGCTTGGCTATGAATACAAAGGTTCAGCAAAAATCAAGTAAGGTATTCTGTGAGGATCAATTTGCTATACGGTATTTATAATAAATTATTGTATATTTTTATGATATGTAAATTATATGCTACATGTTCTGTTTATCAGTAAAATGTATTATGAACTTATGTACATATACATATGTATACATTCCCCCGCCCCTGAGAGCTGGCTGTTAAATGTTTATCAGCACACCAGTGCCCCAAAACACATCTACCTTCTAGTCATCACCTCTCCGGCTCCTGAGCAGACTCATAAATAAACCCTAAGACTCAGACACCAGCCAATGCATATCAGAAGCCCTGCAGTACTTCTCAGGACCTGTTTTCCCCTGATGACCTTGTATAAGCTGTGAGTCATCAAGACCTGGTTGTTTTGATCTGCCGGATACAGAAGGGAATTATGCCCCATTAGCACGGACAAAAGTCTGTTGGGCCTCAGCTTGTAAATAAAGGATTAAGAGAAGTTGAAATTCACTGGCATTCCTACAAGCTCAGGGCTCAGGAGGCTTGCAGGGGTCATCCCTTTCAGAACTTTTGTCTTTATGGAATGAGTATCATAACAGGCCAGTCTCGGGCTCATGTCTGAGTGATTTATCCTTTTCATTCATCATCTCTCAGGCTGAGCAGGCCCCAGTTTCCCTTGTCTGGGCTGTGGATGTCCCCTGCTGGAAACCAGAGCTCATTGCAGCTGAGGGAATTGGAACCGATGCTGCTGCGGGTAGACGCATTGTGTGCAAGTGGAAGAACACTCTCACTTGCTGCCTGCGAGCCTCTCGACAGGAAACCATGCAGGAAATTCACTCCCTTGTCCTAGTTTTACAGGCCTGCCCTCATTTACTGATCTCATCTTCTAAATTAATATTGATAATCACTATTTGTCCAGTGTATAGCATAGTGTCCATCACACGGTAACCCGTCAATAAACATGTATCAAAGAAAATGAACATATCCTTGTCAGGTGCATTATACACTATCTCATTTAATCCTCAGAACAACCAAATAAATTAGGGGCTATGCTCGACTCATTTTCTTTTCAGATATCAGAACTCAGGCCTAGAGGTAAAGTAACTTGCTTAAGGTCACTGAGCTTGCTTGGCTATGGCTGTGACAGCCTTATAACACAGATCTCCCTGTCTAAGGGCTCTCTTCCCTGCTGTAGCCTATCACACAGTCTCCAAATATTCCTTCTCCACAGAGTTCTAGCCACAAGCGCACATGCCTGCTCCCACTGGCTTTCGTCCTTCCCATCCCCAGCATACACCCAGAGTGAGCCTCTTCTTTTGTCCTGCTTGCTATGTGTACCTTGGCCAAACCCCTTCATCTTTCAGAGCCTGAGTTTCTTCATCAGACAAATTAAAGGGATGGATTAGCTGACTCTTAATTTTAAAATGCTGATTCTAAAATGCTGATGCTTTCTGAATTTAATTTCAGAATAGACATGCTGAGGTCCAAATTGCTGGGGATTTCCTCTCTGGCCAAGTTGGGAAAAAAAAAAAAAAGAAAACCTCCAGCATGTAATACTTGTGAGTTTATACCAGGAAGACAGAATTCAGCCTCAAGTCTGTGCTTCCCTTTGGGAACATACTTTTCAAATCAGAAGCCGTTGATCACTTAATATGAGAGGTTATCAGTAGGTGGACAAAAAGCACCATTTCTCCCTTCTCTCCAGTGAGCCAAAGCATGGTTGCCAATTCAGACAGCCAGTTGGGAGTTTTCACTGTGTGACAAGCCCAAAGGCATTTCTGAAGCTGCCAGCACAGAGGCCTGTCGAATCTGCTAAGGAACCAGATGCAGCAGATAAATATCTTCCACAGCTTGGCATCTGGGGCCTGTGCTCGCCAGCTGAGAGAAGGGGCTGGGTGGCACAGTGCTGGGGGTGGGGATGGCGCAGGGATAACAGCTGAACAAATCACACACATTTCTCACTGAAGTAGGAAAAAGGCAATTCTCGGGAGCGTTTCAAAATTCTGGAAGGACCAGATTAAATATGGGTGGATTATATGTAGGTTATTTTTATATGAGGGACTGGATTATAAATAGGTCAATTATAGGTTGTGACCAAAACACACCATTGTTTTATTGAAGGTCTGTTGTTAAATTTTTGCATTTCTAGAATGCAATAGTCTTTATGCAATTGACTCTATATTCATCAAGGCAATCTGTGTCGTACACACACACACACACACCTGGGTATTCTGGTTATACCCCAAATAAAAAATACAAATTTGAAGGATTATTTTCATTATCAGGAAATAAATGACTTTCTTTATGTGCTGGACCATATTCCCTGATTTTGTTTTTTTTCAAAAATATCTTTCCTTGGACTCTTCAAATGAATATTCAATTTCATTTCTTTCCTCTCAATACAATTCATCATGTATTTACCAAATGTCTACTATGTGCAAGGCTTTGTTAGGGACAATGATTATGAAGATGAAGAGACAAAGTGACTTCAAGGAGCTTACAAAAACATAAAAAGCATAACATCCATAAATATATGTAACATACATATATATACACACAAAGTCAACACAAAAAAATGTATGCGTGTATATATGTGTGTGTGTGTGTATAAATAATATGTAGTCTCAATTATGAGTGCCTTTTACCCCTGTATATTAGAAAGGCAGAAGCAGATGGCTTTAGAGAGTAGGCGGTTATCATGAAAACTCGCAGGGAACTGAGGAAGCGTGTGGATGCAGCTCAGCAGCTGTAAGGACACTTGTATACATGAAGTGCTTTGGTCATATTATGCATTTAATTATACTAATTTCTGAATGTTTTTGGAATAAATGTGTGAAATCCTCCTTGTTTCTTGATATTTCCTCCAGCTTACTGAAACATTCCAGGCAGTGATTAATATAAAAGGCATCAGAAGCTATGCCAGAGAGACTGTTTGTCTCTGAATCTGGTTATGAATCTGGAATGACAAATAAATTTCAACTTGAGAGCCAACTCTGATGGATTGGTAGTGACTACCTGGAACAAAAAGTGTTAAAAAATGAGTTTGAGACTTTATTTGGACTCAGTAGGAAAGACGACTATAGTGAAAGTGCTATGCCTACTGGGGGGTGTTGATGTATCAATACATACCTTCAGCCATCCCTGCCTGAAATGTCACTGGAGCCAGGCACCAGAAGCATGTCCTCATCTGGCATTAAATAATGCTACCTATGACCAACCATTGACCTTTGATGACCATTTACCTCAGTTGCTATGTGTGGAGAAACCTTCTAGAGTTCTCTTGCCTTTTCCACAATTGCTAACCCTAAACAGTACTACTGACCTCCTGAATGTAATAATTTGATTAGTTATTTTGCAATGTTCCACATACGAAAAATCCTCGTTTAATTCATGCACACATACACAGATTATAAAGACATCTCTTTTCTAGAGGGCAGAAACAAAGGTTCACGCATATGTCTTGACTTGCCCAATCAGGCAATTGCTAAATGACAAACCCAGACCTAATATTTGGGTCCAGTGTACATTTAATTATTACAGATAAGTAACTTCAATTTATAAGAATCAGAGCCATATATCAGAGCAAGGTGATTTGTCCAAAAGTAGAAAGTTATTGAGTCACCAAAGAAGAACTCTACTTACTAATCTAGGTAGATTTAGGATCATTTTTCCTTTATGTTTAGGGGGGATTTCCTTGACCCTACAATGTTTCACGATGTTTTGAAATTATCTGTTTTCTTGTCTCTTCTCTACTCAATCATAAGCAACCAGAAAGCATTTCCTTAATCTATCATTTATTAATATCAGCTAGAGGTCTAGCACTGACCTAGGCACTTTAATATACATTATTTTTTCTTGGCCAATCACAATAAGTCTGTAAAACAGATATTATTTTGGCCTTTTGTATAGATAAGGAAACTGATACTCAGAGAGATCAACCATTATATCTTATATCACACAGTAAAATCCAAATCTTTACCTTGAAAGTTCAGTGCTCTTTCCAGCAAAATATTATTAATAGTTAAATTGGGGAAATACATATATTTTAAGAACTGTATTAGCCCTCCCTGTCTGAAATGATGATGACAATCAGTATTCTCCACAATTCTTCAGAGATTAATCTTTCAAATTATGAGCTCTAGGAACATACTTGTGAAACATTTATCTTCCATTTTAAAATGAAAACCTTCTTTGTCTTTTAGAATTTAAAGTAAAACCTATTTAGCAATGTCCTGGCATATAATGTCTTCCTCTGCTAAGTCCTGAGTAGGTCCCACCAGGTCATAATTCAAACTTACAACAATTTTCCACTTGTAGCATACCCTCCCTCCCCATTTTGTCCTTTGGATAACCTCATAATGACTT
Source organism: Lemur catta (assembly GCF_020740605.2). Classification (NCBI taxonomy): domain Eukaryota; kingdom Metazoa; phylum Chordata; class Mammalia; order Primates; family Lemuridae; genus Lemur; species Lemur catta. Next base: position 80,785,508 of record NC_059130.1, read on the forward strand.
TTACTGTATTTATGCAAGATCTTTCCAATTAGCCCATTGGAACTCTGAAATGGAGAAGAAACAGAAAAGAATGAAAAGAGGAAAGAAGAGAAACGATTATCTGGGGTAGCATTGTAACGAGCAGGAGCTTTTCACACTGTCAGGTCACAGAGACACAGAAAGTCAGAGGGGCCTAGAGTTCTCGTAATCCAGTCCCGTAATATTTACAGATGTGTTTACTTTGGCACATGCAAAAGAACACAGGGTTTATAGTCAGTCAGTCTGGGGTCAAATCCTGACTTTGCTGCTTTCAGGTTTATGATCTTTGGTAGGTTACTTAGCCTTGTTTTCCCAGATTATAAAATGGGAATATTGATATCTAACTTACAGAGTTATCCTGAGGATCAAATGTGGTAATAAGTACAGCACTTAGCACATACGTGGCACACAGGAGGGATTCATAAATGTTAGCTCCTGTTGTCATTATTCTCGTAACACCATGTGCTTTACTGGACGATTCTAAATTTATAATTGTGTGAGTATTGTTTGGTAGGATTGCATACTAATGATTCAGCTACTCTTGGGCAATGGCCTGAATCTTAGTAGAAATGTTAAAAAGTAAATTTAGCCACTATCCCTCTGATAAGTGTTTTATTAATATGTTGGTACTTACAACAATATTCTAAGGGTGATACCTAGCAATTCCAGAGCAATTTTTTCTACCTAAACATATGTTTTCTTCCAGTGGAATCTTCCCAGTAACTTTTTGTCCCCCTTTTACTCATTCAAATTTATTTTATTAAATTTATTGAAGGGGCTCAGTCTCTTTGCCTCACTTTCCTTAATACTTCTGTACTATCTCCCTCTCTTTACACACTCCAGTCCAGGGAAAGTACAGTGGCATATATGCACAAAGAACAGGTAAATTTGGGAAGAGTGAACTAGGCATGCTCAGTGCATTTCCTCCTTTTTTCCTCTTGGGAAACATAACTTCCAGAAAGCATACACTCTCCCCTTCTCTGATAGGCCATACTATTATGGGAGGCTGCCCCATTCGAGAAGGCCTGTAGACTTTAGGCTGTGACTGTAAGTAGGTGGGTAAATCTGTGTAATGTGGATCAATATCGGGGGTTTACTGCCACACGTATAAACTACATGCTCTAACTTATTCTTAGCAAAGTGAAAATGTGAGTCAATATATTTTGGCCTCCATCTGCTGACTCATCATTTAAGAGCTTGAGCTACAAAGGGGAATATTGTTTGGGGGACTCCCCCAAAGAACCTGGTGTTGAATCTGGGATCACAAAATCTTTGATCCAGATCATTTTCATTTGTTTTTCTTATTTTCTTTATTAAATAGATTTTGTGCACACTACATCCAGTCATTGGAGGAATGATTAGTTTCATACTGTATAACATGTTTGTCAACTAGGTTTGCAGACCATTCTGAAATATTTTAGGCCTTCAGATTATAAATGTTGACCTTCATTTGGAACCAAGCCAGAGCTAGTCTGGAGTTACAAGCTTGTCTAATTTTATATTATCTTTGAGGCTCCTGCGTTGTAACACCTGCCAATTATGCTTATGAATATTGGAGATCTGGACTGTAGCTTTACCCTCTGGAATAAAGTAGATTTTATTAATGGGCAAATAAAAAGAAACGTGGGCCACCATCAAATTAGAGATGCAAGTTCTTCTTGTACAGAGAAAGTAGGAAAAATAACCATAAATCAAAAACCAAAAATTCGTGAAGAAGCCTATCTGTGATGCCTTAGTCTTGGGGAATAGGCTGACTCAGAAACAGTGCAAGGGCCAAAGCAGCAGGTCAGGTAATTGAAGGATGCATTGTAGGTGACAAGAAAATGGGAGTTCAGTAAACATCCTGTAGTTCTGGAAATGACAGAGGATAAACTGAAATACTGAGAAATAAAAAAGCAAGACTTAAATTTACAAAAGGAGTTGAGCTTTCAGAGGACAAACTAGATCTATTTGAATTGAGGAATAAAAGGGAATGCACAAAGGAACAGGGCTAACTGACCTAAAAGGTGAAACTAGAAAAATGGAGGGCTTTGAGCACGTCCGATTTATTCTCCCCAGATTTGCCAATTAGATAAGTCACTCCACCTCCCTTGGGATATCTTGAGTAAAGAGGCAGAGAGAAGCCAAAAGTATTAGACTAACTGGGCTCTCTCCATCTGAAATAAAATATAAGGAATGTACAGAAAGGATTTCCTTCTAACAGTCAGCTGTGAAACACATATGATAAGATTAATAATAGAAAATATATAATTAAATCCCATGCAAGAAGGAAACAGCAAATCTACTCACCATTAGTATTAGCATAATTCATACATCTAATAATTGCCAACATTTGGTTCATAATGTAGCAACAATTTCCCCTAGAACCTACTGTACACCAGGCACTAGGCATGTCACTATAGATGAACTGATACAAAAGATAGGGTCCCCACTTTTAAGGGCTTACAGTAAAATGAGGAAAAAGTACATTAAATGAGTAACTTAACTGTAATGTATAAGTGGTAATATAAAAGTATGCATAAGAGGCTTTGAGAACCAAGAGGAGGGGCACTTAACACAATCCAGAAGCAGCTGAGCTTCGGGGTTGGCTCTTGGTTTCTCAGTAGTCATGAGAAAGAGGTAACCATAGTGAGTTTTATAAATTTCAATATCAGAAAGGAATAAATATAGCAATTCTTCATGAAAGATACATTTGTCCTTTTATTTTTATGGCACTAAATTGGAAAGAAATTCTTTACATGGGATTTTGTAAGAGACATTGAATGATGTAATTGGTAATATTCTCAGTGTCAGTTCTTCAGCCCTTGCAGAGGAAGGTATCATCTGCTTGTCTTTCTTCATGGATTTTGATGATAGTAAAGAGTATACTGTAGTAGAATATTTATTAACAGACTTATTGCATACCAGAATCATTTGGGGGGAGTCACTTAAAATGCAGATTTCTAGGCATTATTTAATAAGTGAATCCCTAAAATCTTAAATTCTAATAGTTTACATTCTGACAATAACTCACTTCTATTCTCTTCCACTTGTATAACCATTATAGCTGCCTTAAGACCTTATAAAGACCTCCAGTCCATTAATCTTTCCATTTTCTCCCAGTCTATTAATTCTCTCCTTGGTTCTCTTTCTTTCCCTGCATGATTACTTAAGCTACATTCTTACCAGAATCTTCAGCCCCTAAAGCTACTGTAGCACTGTGCACCTTCAGCTACCACTTGATAAAATTTTGACCCTCTGTGACTTCTTTTTAAGAGAAGTTTATAGGTATACAGTTGTAAGAAAGAATTTTAGAATTGATCAAAGATTATTAAATTATCTTTAGAAAATTATGAAAGAAAATACAATAGTAATAAAAAGCAAAGCAATTGCATATGACACCTGCTTGCTTTTTGTGGAATATATTGTACTGGAAGATAGGTATTTGCAACATGTAAGTTACTGTAAATTGAGAGACATAAATTGAGAGATGAGGATGCACTCATTTGTATAATAGTCATTTCTACAACGAACTTACAGGCTATTTGAGGTAAAATTAGATAATAACAAGATGTATTGAGTGTCTAGTATATGCCAGACACATTAAATTTGTAATTACTAAGCTTCACAATATTCCTGCTTTTGCTATGTTAACAAACTACTTTAAAACCTAACAGCATAAAACAGCCATTCTCAAAATGTGTTACCTGGACCATGGGCGTTAGCATCACCTGGGAATTTGCTGCAAATGCAAATTTAGGGACAACCAGAAAAGCGTTTATAATAGTTCAAAAGAGGGAAAGATGATTTCTGGCTAGAGAGATCAGAAAATTATCAATAAGGTTAATGAAATTTGAGCTGGTCCATGAAGGATGAATGATATAGGAAGAGGAATAAATTTGAACATAAAACAATAAATAGTTGTTGAAAAATACCAAACTTCCATGGGGAAACACATGGAAGCACTTATGGCTGGATTTGGTATTTGAAAAAGAGAAGAAGGAAATACATTTAGAAAAATAGGCCTTGACATGAAGAACTTTGAATGCTAAGGTAAGAAGTTTGAACTTGAAGATTTTTGAGCAAAACATATGAAAATAAAGTGGTATCCTGTAAGTTCCAATTACACTTACCTTCATATAAATTATTTTTTGTGGATTTATCCAGGGAAAACATTTTAGTTTGGAGTCACTTTCCTTCCACAATTTTCCAACTCTCTTCTATCCTCTCTAAGCAAATATCATTCAGGAATCCATATCTTAGTAGCTAATGTGGCCTTATTCAGATCTGCTACTGAATAGGCTGGAAAGATGAGCTAGGTTACACTTTCCCTAAATGAAAGCTTCCCAACTGGGCATGTACAGTGGCATTGAAGACTAGTCCTCGCAGCATGCTGGGCAGCCATATTGGCTCTGGAGCAGCTGGAGGCCCCTTGGGATGTAGCTTCAGGCCACAGACTACTGTGTTCCTTTACACTCCAGTGTGATGTGCAAACGTTAAGCATTATTATTTTCTATGTGTTCCGTATGTGTAAAAGTTGAAAGGCATCACCCTAGAACTACACTGGAGGCCTTCTGTGACCAGCCCCCCAAAGCACAGAGGACAGGAAATACTAATAAAGCTCCATAGCTGTGAAGGGACCCTGGGGTACATTCCAGAAATGTGTTTTTTTTTTTAAGACTCCCGGGTGACTCTAATACCCCACCAAGTTTGTGAATCACTATTATAGAAAGCTTCTATCCGGTAACCCAGTCTTCTAATTTCTGGTCTTTGGTTCATGACAAACTATAGTGGGAAATGTAAGGTATCCCATGTCACTCCAATTCTGACCTCAGCCCCTATAATGATGACTTTCTTATGACAAAGATTTTCAATTTCAATCTCCTCCCTGACCTTCACTCTTCTTCTGCTCCCTGGGTCACACTTGGGATAACCTGAATTCTCCGGGAAGGCCAAACTGGAAAAGACACAAACAGATATCCAAGCACATATTTTGATTTGCATGCGGCCCAGGAGCCGTCATGAAAGAGAACCTACATCCAGAACCATAGCTATACAATAAACTGGAGCTTCATGAAGGCGCTTGGACTGAAGGAGAAGAAATTAAGATTCCTGAGAGAAAAATCACACTAAGAGAGGTCGTCTGGCAGAATGGGCCTCACTGTAGGAGAGAGCTGTGGTTTCAATTAGAAAAGCAGATTCCATTGTCTCATTCAGAGCTTGCCTTACCACCATGACCCCAGAGTCACCTGTGTGTTCTGGGAAGAAGAGTCATTTAAAGAGAAGAAGGGTACATTGGCTGTGCTATAGAACCCTCTCCTGAAAGAGTTGGCCTCGTCAAGCAGAAAGAGCTGCCCTGGTGAAGGAATCCCAGAGGTCGATGCATGGAAGAAGTTAGAAATGGGGTGGACGGTCACCTTCGGGATATGAAGTGCTATTATCCAGAGGAGGCAGGAGGGGCCCAGGCCCTAGAAGAGGCAGCACTTTGTGAGTAGCAGCGTGATAATGGCCAGTACAGTGGGAGGGTGACTGTAGTGGATGGTGGAACAGAAAGTTGTAAAGACACAGGTAACTTGGTTATATTTATTGATTAATTTTAATATAAACTATTGAGTACTTGGTATAAAATACTGTTCTGGGCTATGGGTTTGTGTCGGCAATCAAAACTTAAAAAAGAGAATACATGTTCTTATGGAATTTACATTTTAGTAGTGGATATTTTATAAAGAAAATCCCATCTCCTCTGCAATACCCAGAGAGAATAACTTAATATAAAGATTTATGGCCAGTAGTTATAGAAGGGGAAAACATAAAGCTGTATTTCTGGTTAATTAAATTAGTCAGGGGCTCAAAGCTTTGAGACTTAAAGTGTTATTACTTGCTAATGAGGAAAGGGGCAGATTTCAATATTATCCCAAACAAAACATACTTTAAAAGGCAAAAATCCTTAAACCATATAATATATTCTAGTGTATAATCCCAAACATTTGGGGATTATCTCTGGTCTGGATTATTTCAATCACTCATCGCTGTATGAATACGTAGAAACATAAACTAACTTGGAATTTATTCTGGCCATGAATAGTGATCCATAATGTGTTGGTTTTAATAACTATGGATGAAGTATCATTTAGCTCTGTGATAATTATTGGGAATACAAAGATAAATAGAACATAGCCCCTACCTTTAATGGACTCATGATGCATAAGCATAAATCCATACCAAATCTAGAGATACCCATAGCAATTCATTTGCTCTAATTGAGGCATATACAAATTGCACTTGATCTATTGAGAATTTGGGGAAATCTCAATAAAGGAGATGCCATTTGTGCTGGTTCTTGAAGGACAATCCAAATTGAAGTCCATCTGTCATCAAAAACATTGAGGGGTATTTTTGGCTGGAGAAACAGGACTTGCACAGGAATAGTGATGTGGAAGAACAAGGAATATGCAGGAATCACAAAATAATTCAATATGGTTAGAAAAATTAGGTAACACATTTTTCTTTTCTGAGATTTCCCCAGGCTTACTTCAAGGCAACATAGGTTCTGACTCTGAGATGTGTCAATGACAGGTAGTTTCAGATTGTATAATGTTATGATGCTTAATTAGGAAAGGCTTCCTTGACCCTATATTTTGTTTGGAAATTATGTTTTGAATGTACATATATGCATATTTTCTGTATGCATATATGTACATATTTTTCAATAATAACATAATAATAAATACTTTATGCTTATCCATTCTATCTGTTGATAAGTGTACAAGTTATTGGCAAATTGGTCAGTTGGCTAGTTACCCAGCCACTATTTACCCACAGGTTAACCAAGCCTTTTTATCATTAGTTAGAATGATTACAGGTAGTACTAAATTAAGGCTGTGCTATTTAAACTAAGCATGTGTAAAAACATTCAATGTATCACAGTTGCAATTAGAAAATCATCTTCTGCCCCCATTTTACCATTTTAGTACAGAAGTGAATAAACATGGATTAAACATTACTTTAAAAGTGGAACAACAGGGTAGGAAGTCTTGGGAAATGCCTGGGACCTCACTCCAAATCATGGCTGAAACATTGTAACAATCAGGCTGCATGGGAAAAGACCTCATCAACTGTAGAATGTTAGGAAGACAGGGTGAATGTTTTAATTGGTACTTATGAACATTTCTTTCTAGATCTCTGCTGTTTAATATGGCAGCCCCTGATCAAATGCAGTTGTTTAAATTTAAATTTCTTTTAAATAAATTTAAATAGAATTTAAAATTCTGTCCTCACTTATATTATTTCAAGTTCTCAATAGCCACATATAGCTGCTGTCTCCCATGTTGGACAGCACTAACATGGGACATTTTTATCATCACGGAAAGTTCTATTAAGTAGTCCTCTTCTAGATTATATCTTAAATGAGTCCTTCATTTCTTTATTTAATCCAAAGGAAAAAAATGATATATTGTGTATCTACTAAATATATTGCAGGCCCTATGCTGGGTGCTGGATCCTAGGGAGTGGCAGGAGAAAAGGCATGTAGAGGGTCCCACATAAATGAACTGTGTTTTTTGTTTTGTTTTGTTTTGTTTTTATCTCCTTGGGTCCCAAGAGCATATCACATAGTAAAAGTTCAATGCGTGTTTTTTGACAAAGGTGCCAGTTGGTCTAAATTAGCTATTTTCAATCAAATCCTTTCTTGGCCATTTTAATATCCAATCTGCTGCAAAATGAATTAACACAATCAATTGAATCATGTTGTGAAGATACCCAAATCCTGCTGGATCAGTTATTTTTCAATGTAGAGATTTTCACAGGATAGATGCCATAGTAGGAAAAAGATGTTAAGATATATTGGGATTTATTTCCTTCATATTCATTCAGACTCCTTGAGGATACAATTATTCTTTACAAAGACCTTGAAAATTACTGCATTCCCAGTTTCCTCTCGCGTGGAAATGGTTTACTTGTGCTGAACATGCCCTTCCTTCCCCTACCTTTGAAAATCTCTCCCACATTTTCCCTCCCATCATATGTTTTATTCCCACCTTCCCCAACTTCACTTAGAAAAATCTTACTGTTCTTTAAGGCCCAGGTCATTTTGTTTCTTCTACCAAGATCCCTGTTCCCCCAATTAGACTAAAGGGGCTAATTAAATCTCTGCCTAGTAGAGTTCCTCAGCATTTAGCATCCTGTGTTAGTCATAATACATACTCAGTTGATATTTGGTAAATGAAAGTATGAACTCTACAAAACTGAGAAATAAGTTTATGTTACAAATGTTTTGTTAGTAATTTTAAATTTACAGAGCACTTTTAACATATTTCTTCCCACAAAATTCCCCTGAATGACATGTTTTGTCCCCATTTGACAGACGAGAAAACTGAGGCTCAGACAAATGAAAGGAACCACCTGGGGTGAGTCAGTCCCTGTCCCAACAGAAATGACACAGTCCATCTCTATTTGAAGAGAGCTGAATGAAGATCCTCTGTGTAGAGTTGTTGGCAGGAATAGGAAAGCTCCTGGAGATTTGTCATGTAAGAAGCATGGACACCCTTATGCCTGAAGGGGTAAGGGGAGGAAGCTGTTACAGGAATCTGGTGAAAGCTATACCTGTAAGACAGCCACACTCCCCCACCCAGCCCTGAAGAACACAGAGCTTTCCAGCCCTGGCCCAGCAGTGAGTAAGGGGAAGGTGAAGAAAAACAATGAATTTTTTACCTCTCTCTGATGCTTCCTCTTCCCCAAATCCAACCAGAAGACAGACAGCAGAAGAGCCTGAGAAATTCAGTCCTTGTAGACCACCCTTACAGAACCCAGTGGAGGCACAGGGATGGATGTATGTGGGGAGAGAATCCATGTAGAGACAGAACCAGATTTTATCCAGTATTTCAAGTCACACAGCTATTGGGTTACAGAGCCATGATCCGGGACTCGGAACTTCTGTTTGTTTCACTCTGCTACAGCTTTGGCACATGAGAGATAACTCTGGCCAAAAATGTGTGTGTGTGTGTGTGTGTGTGTGTGTGTGTGTGTGTGTGTGTGTGCCCGTGTTATATTGTCTTCATTAGATTAAGAATTTCCATAAAATGTGTAAGGATCATCTTGTGTGACCTTTAGCAAGTGATTTAAATATATGGACCTTGGTTTCCTAATCTGCAAAATAGAATCGATAGTACTTCACAGGGTGCATCAGGAATTAAACAAGATGATATTTACTAAATGCTAGCATGGTGCTTGGCATAGAGTAGGTGTCCCATATATTTCAGTCCTTTTCCTACACTTTTTTGTGTTATTTATATAATGAAACTCAAAGCCTTGTACACACTAAAGCCTCAATAAGTATATATTGATCAAATAAAAATTGATTAATCACAAAAAGCAAATCAAGAAAAAAATCAAGAAATAAATATGATCAGAGGGTCTCAGGAATCTTGAGAAAGGAGTTTCTCACTATGGCCCAATTAGGAGGTTAAGTTGTTGCAAGTTATTTCTGTAGAAATGATGCCAAGGGGGGAGTGGAAGATAAGATATGATCTCTACCTCTAAGAGATCTCTAACAGGGAGGAAGCAGCTAGTTGTAATATAGTTTGAAAAGTGAATGAATCTAAATAGGTGAAAGACAGAAAAAGGAGCCACTGCCTGGGGGTGGGGTCAAAAAATCTTCAAAGAGAAAGTAACATTCGAGTTGAGCCTTGAAGAATGAGTAAGAGTATGTTTGAAGAATGAATGAGAGAGGGTAAAAGAAAATTCCAGGAAAAGGAAAATGATGTGTTATGAAATTAAAAGGGATAAGGTGTGCTAAAGTGTATCAAATTTTCCACGAACTTTGCTTACAAACATCAGTGAGAGAATGATCTAGAAGTATAGTTTTGAGCACCCCATCAGGAATGCAGTTTCTTTGAAGATAGTTTTATCTGAAAAGAGCATGCCAATGTTCCATCTATACAACAATATATTAGTGTTTAAATATAACAAATTGTCATGAGTGGATTAATAATATATGTACACCATGGAGTACTCCTCAGCCATAAAAAGTGAATTAATACCTTTTGAAACAATCTGGATGGAACTGGAGACCATTTTCCTAAGCCAAGTCCTGCAAGAATGGAAAAACAAACATGGCCTGTACTTGTTATCAAATTAGAACTAACCTATCAGCACTCATGTGCACAGATGGAAGTAAAACTCAATGGAAATGATGCAGGTGGGAGAGGAGAGGTGGGGATTGGTGAAATCACACCTAATGGGTATAGTGTACACTATCTGGGTGATGGTCACACTTATAACTTTGACTCAAGCAGTACAAAAGCAATCCATGTAACCAAAATGTTTGTACCCCTGTAATATTCTGAAATTTTTAAAAAAAAGCAACAAATTATTTCTTCCCACGTTTTCTTTTTAAAATGTGGGACAGGTGCATAAGGCCTACATAAGCTCTTTATAAATGTGAATTACATTATTATTTGCATACTTTAAACTCGAGTTGGAAAAGTGTGGTCAGTTACTCTGGCCTTCTCAATCCCATGGGAGAATTGGTTCCATGCTCTATCCTTCCTTCCAGTATTGGTCTAAGCTCAGTGGTCCAGTGGCTCATGGCCATTTAAAGCAAGTTTGAGAAGGTGCTTCTTTCTCAGTTTGGCAATGGAGTTTGGGAATAGGCCAGCCCAACTCACTTCAATGATTTTAATGCAAAGCACTCAGCAAATTAAACTTGTTGATTATAAAATATTTTCCATTTGCTCCCAGTATTGGCACCTCTATAGGAAGTTTTATTTCTAAAGGAAAAAAAAAAGAAGTCCAACGTAAGAGTATATATAGTTTCCCAAACTCACAAGGACAGCTTAGGGGGAAAGGGCAAGGTAGAGTCAGAGGCAACATGGGATCTGTCCTCCCATCTCCAATCCAAGAGAAAAACTAGAGTTGGGTAGAGTTGAACCTAAGTGTGAGATTTCTAGTCCTGAAATAGGGTGTAACTTGAAATGCAAGACCTCTAATCTTTCATTTGTTTATTCACTGAATTTTTATTCAGTAATCTTTTTGGTACCTACCACTATGGTACCAGGCTGAGAATGCAAAGATGAATTTGAAATAGGCTCAGCCCCTTAAGGAGTCCATCCTGGAGTAGATGAGACACACACAATAAAATAATTATGAAGCAATGTGAGAACATGCCTTCGGCATTCTGGGGGCACCAAGAACAAGCAACTAAGCTAGGATTTATTCAGTAGTGGAACAAGCTGCCAGTGAAACAGTGAGCTAGTACTAGATCTCTAAACATATTCAACCCAAGGCTGAAAAATTCCCTATCAGAGTCACTGTATAATTCTACTTTGGGCAAAATATGGACTAGATCATGGTTTTCTGACAATTCTACTGACATCTTGGGCCATATAATTCTTTGTAGTGGGGGGCTTTTCTGTGCATGGTGGGATACTTAGTAGCATCCTTGGCCTCCACCCATTATATGCCAGGGGCACCCTCTATGCTATGGATATTTATATTCTCCCAAAATTTATATGCTGAAATTCTAATCCTCAACATTAGGGTGTTTAGAGATGAGGTCCTTGGGAGATAATTAGGCCATGGGGGTGGAGCCCTCAGGATGGGATTAGGGCTCTTCTAAGAAGAGACAGAAGAAAGCTTGCTTCCTCTCTCTCTGCCATGAAAAGACCATCATCTGCAAACCAAAAAGAAGGCCCTCACCAGAACCGAGCCATGCTTGTACCCTGATCTTGAATTTTTTTCCAGCCTCCAGATCTGTGGGATATAAACTTTTGTTGTGTGAGCCACCTAGTCTATGGTACTTTGTTGCAGTAGCCCAAATTAAGACACACTGGTTGTCAAGCAAAAATGTCTCCAGAGATTGCCAAATTGCCTTTGGGGGCAAAATGCCCCTCCACTGAAAACCGCTAGACTAGATAGTCTTCAGAGTTCTTTCCATCACTAGGAGTTGACGGAGTGGCTGGCTGGCACTGCTGTAATATTCAGGGAAAGTTCACTTCTCCTGGCTGATATTGGAAGCACTTAGATATGACCACAGCTCTGTAGCCACATGTTCATAATGAAATAATCCCATCCTAGAAGGAGAAAAACTCAAATCATTGATCTCAAAGCCACAAGTACCCTCAGTCTTCAATATTATAATGCAGTCTCTGCTTGGTCAATGTAAATTGAATACAGATATTCAGTGCTCAAACAGTTACACTTCCTGGAAGCCAGAGTTTCTCACTTAGAGGAATGGCCTTGTTCCTTGGGCAGAATCAGTACTTAGAATAAAAAAGTGCTCTATATAACCCCTCCTTCAATCAAAGCAGCTCTGTCCTTTATCTATTTTATTTATCCATCCTTCTGTGCCAATGTGAAGACATAGAACGTTTGGAAGAACCACTGGACTTGGATCTGGGGCCCTGGTTCTGGATCCTAGTCAAGTCATTAAACTCACTGTGTTAATTTGGACAAATTACTTCATATATTGGCTGACTCATTCAACAAACTTTTTCCAAGTGCCTGCTGTCCCACAAGAAGCTCTAATATTTGGCTGGGGAAACACAAGGGATGACATGGCTCTCCTCCTGTTGCTCACAATAGAAAAGAAGAACAAAAACAGAGCAAGTACCACACCCTGTGGGATGGTGTTGGTATGTCACTACTGCACCACTCACAGGGAAATCACAACCAGTTCTATTTGTCTCCACATTGGTCAGGGAGCTGGATTCTTCCTTCATGGCCCTGTCTCCATTAAGGTCACTAGCATCCCTCTCTATCTGGTCAACTCACACTGACTGATGCTAACCGTGTCCAGCAATGTTGGTGGGAAGGTTATTTGTCTGATGTCCACATCAAGGATAGCTTGCTCTGTATTCTTACCATTTGTTTCCTGGCTCCTAATTAAAGGAATCCCTGTCCAATCCCTACCACCTGTACTCCTCTCATCTAAATCACTTCTCTTCCTTTTCTCTTTCCTTCCCCCAGTTTTCAGAATTATCTAATCATAGGGACTCAGATGATATTACAGCAAGTATCTGTCCAAAAATATGAGAATCTTCCTATTTTAAATTGAGATTCCAGTACCACAGCAGCTGGAAACCCTGCCCTAATAGGGAATGATGGGGAGCTTGGACGTGGGTATTTACAGTGTGCCGTGGGATACACTTTTTGCCTGGAGGATGATCTCATGCCTAATTGTCTGACCTGTCACCAGGGAGTCCTCACAGAGGAAACTTGTTTGTACTAGATACCCTTGTAGCTCTTGTCTGACTCACATCTTGTCTATGCCTGCCTGACCATCGCTCTGGCACTGGGAGCCCAACTTTGTGCTCTCCCCAGCACCCTGGGGAAAGACCGGCCTCGGGCACCCCCTGGGTCTTCAGATGAAAGGCACAAATTCAATATACTGCTACAACGGGAAAAAAATTCAAAGGTTTTTACTTACAGATCCTGGGTAGGGAGAGTTCAGGGAGTCTGGAGGGCCAGTCCTCTGTCCCCAGGTCACAGGAGGCAGGAATGAAGAGTCAGGAAGAGAGAAAGAAAGAGTGTATGGCAATGACCAGCATATAAGGGATTGTCCTTTAAAGGTAGCACATGGCAAGTGGAAAGGGGGTGGAGAGCCTGTCTGCTAGGCAAGAGAGATGCCTCTAGGTTCTGATCTCTGGCCACTGGCTTGAGCCATTTGGGTGTGGTGTGATGTGAGAGTGGTAAACTCAGAGTGTGAAGGGACCATGGCCCTCCCCAAGAAATGGCAGGTGGCAACTTGACCATCAATTTGTAACTATATATACTTCTTCTCCCATGGCCAAGCACTACTTCCAACTGATGAGGATGGATCAGTGAAATATTATAAACCAAAACTTCATATAAGTTTTCAATTTCCTTTTCAGGGCCTCAAATCCCTTTCAGGGCCTCAAATTCCTCCAGTATGAAAATAAAAAGTTGGTTAGAAAAATCTCTGTTAGAGTTTTATTATTATTCAGTATGACTGGGACTCCTTTGCCTACCAGTATCCCTGCTGTTCCTCTCTCTCATTTAAGAATTGCTGCTTGACCCAGATGTGGAGGTTGCAGCACTAAGTGAAAAGAGAAAGACAGATTCCTCAGAGGTGAGACTCAGTGACATGTGAGTGGAATATTAGGATTTGGGGAGCTGAAATGAAAGTCTTCACATTTTGCATAAAATTTTAAAATAATGTTCTACAAAGTGTATCTCATTTCCTTGGTGTGATCCAGAGCTGCTTTAATTATTCAGAACCAGATGAACAGGAATCATGGAGATAAACAAAATTTTCCATATTTTAATCCACGGGGTATGTCCTCCTGAGCTTTTATCCACTGGGTAGAAAATCTCAAAATAAGAACTTACCTGCTTTCAAAGTGTTCCCCTGAGAGGCTGGTCCACCATGGTGTGAGCATTGCTGTACTTTGTGGTTCTAATAGCATGGACTTCATGCCACACCTGACTGGGTATCCTGGTGCCTCCACTTACTAAATAGTTACTGTGATGTTGAGCATAACAACCGAGCTCCAGTTTGCTCATCCACAAAATTAGGAAAATAAATATCTTTTGCAGAGTATTGTGAAGGCGGTGCCAGGCACATCATCGGTGCCCTTTCTTTTATCCCTACATTCTGGTATCTGCCCCATGGTAGGCATGCATTAAATGTTAGCTGCGTTCACCTCCCCACTTCTTGTATTCCCTTTTTAAAAGGGGTTTTAATAGGCTCTTGTGTCAGGCCACAGAGATATCTTCTTCCTACCATAATTAAGCAACTTGAGAAATCCTGTGAGGTCGATAAATTTGGAAAACGCTTACATAAAACAGAATATAAAATGGCAAACGCTGCCATAAGAAGCCAGTAAAAGTCAATTGCTTTATGCGACACCTCTACAAATGGCATTATGTCATTGCATAATATTAGTAAGAAATTGTAAGATTTTGTTCAGGCCTATAAAATGTAATGAGTCTCACATCATCTACCAATATAAAAATAAATTGAAAGAAAGTAATATTTAAAAAAGAAAAAATAAACCAAGCTTCCAACTTCTTGGCTTTTTCTGTGTTTGAGGAAATTTCATCCATAAAGAAATGGATTTAATGGTGTTCAGTGTGGTTGGTTGGCTTTCTCTCTCTCTCTTTTTTTCATTTCTCTTAATTATTTTAATTTTTCATCTTTGCCTTTTCTATTTAACTGGGAACACACAAAAACTCTGTTTCAGAAATCAGGTGGTCTTGGCTGAAAAATTCTACCAACGCATAAAAGAGAACTTCAAATGTTCAAAAAATGGAAAGTCTTCATGGTGCCAATACAGAGATGGATTTATTCATCTGGGCTGAGGTACAGGACATTAACTTTCACAGATGCAGTTGTTCACTCAGCAGTTTATGCTAACCTAACCCAAAAAGTCTTTGTACACCCAAAGAAATGAAGCTGTGTGAGTCTGGCCTTGCAGTGTTTCTTTTGGTAAGAAATAGAGATATGGGAATCCAGAGGTTTCCAATGAGCTCTTCTTTTAGGCAAGGTTGAATGCTCATTGGTTCTGGGACAGAATCGATCACTCTGATGAGATTATGTCACACTACCAAAAACCTGGTTTGCATCTGTACTAAATATGATCTGGAAAAATACAGGGAGGGAATAATCCCACAGCTCCTCCACAGTGCCAACTCATGGATGTGAGCAAACACATCCACTAGGAATAATATAGAACAAGACCTGAGCCATTGGGCTCTCTAAATAAACTGTCTGCATATTTGGGAAAGGGAAAAACAAATGTGGTATGCTTGGCTCAAAGAACGAGGTCTGTTTTTCTTCTTTGTCAGCATTACCATTCAGTGGTGCAGACAGACTGGCCACCCTTGGAGATGGGGTACATTGCTGGCTCAAAATGGAAATAACATGGAGTAGTTTAAGTCAAGAAGGAAGACTTGGATCCATGCAACAAACTCAAGTCACTCGCAGACTGAGAGAAATTTAGGATTGAACTGAAACCTACAGGTCATCTCTCCAACCTTTAACCCAGTGCTGGAATCCCTTCCCAGGTAGCTGAAAGGTGGCTACCTATCCTTCAAATGAACCTTTTCCAGGGAGAGGAAGTCCATTATTTGTGAGTAACTCTGGGTATAATTTTCTGTGTTTATTATTATTGTCACTACCATGTAGATCACTACTATTTTCAACACAACTACAGCAATAGCTATAACCTCCAAGGAGATACAAATCTAGGATGGCTATGAGGCTCATTTCCTACTCTTGTTGGTGGCTTTGCAAGAGCCACTGCAACATTCCTGAGCCCTACAGAAACATCTGAAACCGGAGGCTGAACTTGGAGAGTCCTCCCTTTATAAGCAGGAAGTCGTTCGGATGATCCCTGTTCCACTCCCCTTTGCATAGAAAGAGTGTTATGGGACCAGGGTCCCCACCTATTGGAACATTTTTCTGTGGTGCCTCCAGTTATGCTGTCTGCCTGCATCTGCTCATGAGCACTTACTTATAAAGTGTAGGCTTCAAGCTGAGCACTTAAGATGTATTTTCACATTCAGTCCTCCCAAAGTTCTGAGGGTGGACACTATACTTATCCCCATTTTGAAGAGAAGGAACTAAAGTCTCAGAAGAGACGACTGGCCATGGTAAAAACCGGGCTTTCAGCCAAGGCCATGTTCTTAAACTTTGCTACATAGGTGGCTGCCACTGGTATAGTGGACAAAGAAAAAACTTTGAAGTCAGCCAAGCTTTTCACTCCCTGATTTTCCCTTTAGTTTGCACAACATTAGTTACTTTCTCAGCCTTTTAAAGTCTCAATAACCTTGTCAATAAAATGGCGATAATATTTCTTCATAATTTTATTCATTAGGATTAAATGGGAGCATGTATATATCATGGACAGTAAGTGGAATTTTTTTCCTGTGACCCTAAAACTGGAAAGTAGGCCTCCAAACAGAGAAAAATAGGCATTAAATATCTAACACTATAGCACAAGGGCAGCCAAAAAGCTGCCGACAACTGAGCCTCTCCCAGGGCTCAGTAAGAAGTGGGCAAACACCTCTCCTACCAATTATGACCAACGAGCTATCTCTTCCCCCAGAATTTAAGAAGGACAATGACAGAAGGGAGATCAAGCATCATGAGTCATCAGTAGTTGATCTATTAGGGGGGAGGGCTGCTATCTCAGAGCCAATGAGGGAGGCCCGAGGAGAATTAATGCTAAAGAATAGGAGTACCTCCAAGAAGGGAAGACCTGCATCTCATTCCATGGTTAGACAACTGCTCTTGCAGTAGATTCTGATCTGCCCACTAGTGGCCTCTTTGAGCAAGAAAAAAGAGGGTGGAGGGAGAAGGTAGAGGGAGAGTGGGGATTCCAAACCAGATCATGCCCACTACTTAATATGGTAAGGATGGGTAATTTTCTTCTGGAGGAACAGACTCCAGAGAAGGTGACTTGGATCGAGTCATCTTGCTGGTGTTACCCAAAAGAGCAACTCCACACAGACAGGGCAACCCTGGCCATGAAGGGCTGAAGCATATTACTGATGGGGTTGCTGTAGGTGTATTTTATGGGGGAAAGAATGAGAGTAAGAATGGAATAGCACAATTACGAAACCGTGAGGCTAGAACTCACACATGAGCCCTACGAGAGAGCCTTTGTCGGGACACTTGCCACACAGACCAATTTATGTTAGTCTGAGGAGTAGCAACACTGAGGAAAAGATACAACCTCAGACTCAGTTAAATATAAATGATTTTCCCCATTTCCCCTAATCCCTTCCACCTGAGGAGGTAGAACAGAGGAGAAGGAGAAGAACAAGGAATGAAGGTGGGGAAGCATGAGCCGCACTCCACATACACACACCTGCAATCCCCTGAGCCGTGGGTCAAGCCTAAACTGGGAGGGAGAAGGGGTTGGCTAATGAGTTTGGAGTTTAATGTTGTGCTGTACTGAGTTTTCAATAATTTAAAGTGACCAGAGAGTCATAGCAGTCACCTCAGCAGTTAGTAAAGGATGACGAAAGAGGATTCTATATGGCATACCTGGGGGCAGTGATTAGGAAAAAAACATATTTCATGTGTACACCTAACCAACTTTATTACTGGTTTATCCAATAACATATGTCAAATACCAGGCATATAATATCTCCTCAACAAATGGTAGTTCTCTCTTCCATTTATATTATAGCATGTATTTGTTTTCTTCCCTAATTCTAACATTAATTATAATTCTTTAGAGAAAAAACTGGGAAATGCAAAAAAATTTAAGGAGCACAGTGAATGTTAAACATAACCTTCTTCCTACATTTAGATGCACAGCTGAGCAGCTCCCTTAGCAAGTTTTTCCTTATCATGAACCTAAATCTGCTCCCTGAAATTTCCATGCACTGGTCCTAGAATTGCCTTCTGGAGACACATAGACTCAGTTTCCTCTTTCCTCCATGTGACACTCTTTTAAATATGTAAAGAGGATAGTTGCTTTTTTTACACCTTCCTCTTTTTTCACAGGTGGGAATTTTTCAATTTTTCACCATTCTTTATGTATTCTAGTTTTCAGCCCTTTGCTATTTTGGTCAATCAACCTCTGAAGATGTTTTGCTGGGCCAATGTTACTCCTTAAATATGACACAGAACCAAGCCAAGCCCCAAACTTGACAGGGGCAGATTGTAACCTCTTTCATTTGAACACTGTTCTTAAACTTCTGTCATTGAGTACAGCCAAAGAACACAAAGAGACCAATTTGTCAGGTTGAAAATATTGCTTTAGTTATGCTGACCTATTTTCTTCCTCAGAACTTCTCAGGGAAAAAAAAATTGGCTGTTTGATTTTGAGATTTTCCTAACTCAACAGAGAACTTTTTGTCAGCCTCTTGAAAGAAATAGAGATTCCTGATGTCTAGGGGTAAAAATAAATTGTTCAGAAATATGTGCCAGGATAGTTAGAAGCTCTTTTTTCTTCATTCATTCATTCATAAGTTGTGAATAAGAAGGATGTATTCCACCACTTATGGTTGGCAAGAAGTATAGTGAAGGCTCTTTTCAAACCCCCAACCACAGCCATCATGAGCACCAGTCATCACTGCCATCTTCATCATCCTCTCCGAGGTCATCCCCAATGTCACTATCACCATCATTACTCACATTTGTTGAGGGCATGGCATGTACCAGCCCCCTTTCCATGGGGTTGGTTATCTCAGTTTTCTTCTCTGCATTTTCCTTATATTAAAGAAAATCATATGATTATTACTAATAATACAAAATATTCAGAAGTCACTAAATATCCCACAGGGTCTATCTCATTTAACTCTTACAATCACCCAATAAAGTAGAAACTATTGTTCTCTTATTTTACAGATGAGAAATTTGAAGCCTGGTGAGAGCTAATAAGTGATGGAACCAGTGCTTGTACCCAATAATAAATGACATTAGAGCATGTGCTATTTTCCATGCTTTAGCAATTTCAAGTGAAATAAAGGATATGGGGGCTTTCAAGTGTAGGTTGTTATAAAAGGATGCCAAATGCTTACGTATTCTTCTGAGTTAAGTTGATTTGCAAATGGATTCTTTGAAACAATTGAAGGTAAAGTTGAAGGCAAAGGATCCCTATCTCAATAGTCAGCTATGGTTTGTCTTGTCAAGCGATTTCTATAAGAAGATGCAGTTTCTCTAGCATATGGGAGATTATAAAAGTGAGTAAAGACATATTTTATAAGACTGGTCTACTTCTATATTTATTCAACAAATCATATTTCAGGTAGACTACAACCATGTACACGTATTAACTCTGTGATCTTAGAGAGGCCATTGAAACTCGCTAAGCTTTGTTTTCTGTATTTGCAAGATCAATTTTTGGAATAATCCCTGCTGTGATTAACTTTAGTAGATTTTTGTGATTATCAGATAAATTCACAGATATGAAGACTTTGTCATTATTAAAGACTTACATAATCTTATTATGGTTGCTGTTAGAGTCATCATATCAGTATTATTACTTTAGGAGTCCTGTGGAGAAAGTTGAGGGTGAGGAATCTGTGCACCATCAAGATGTATGACCTTACACTTTTTAATTTTGTCTTCTGTTTCCTCAAAAATAACAATAAATTAGCAATTTACAAGTCCAGCCTACCTCACAAAATTACTATGGCTATATATACAAATGTTTTTGAAAACTGTTTTAGAATTAGAATGGATTAATAGTACCACAATAGCGCAGCAATATGCACTGATTGTTTACTGCAATGAGCCGGTCAGACCCTTTAAGTCCAGAAAGACCCCACATTCCTTGAAAAATTTGTTGGCTTGGCCAGTCTGAGAAATGTGTCCTACTGGCAGAGAATGACTTAAAATGACAAAATCTGCTATTCATTGAGCACTAATTATATGTACCCAATTTCTACTAGTATACTATGAACTTATTATCTTCTAATTCCCCCAAGAAGCTACTGTTTAAAATAAAGAATGGAAGGAAAGACAGTAATGTTTATTGAATATCGACTGCTTTCCAGACATGTACTGTGTATATAATATTTTTTTAATCCCCACAGTGTGTCTAAAAGATGCCTTCAATATACATACGTGAAAATTTCCCATCAGCAGATTTCCCCATGGCCCTTCAGTCAGCTAATAAGTGGCTCAGCTGAGAGTCAATCCCAGGACAGCCTAGGGCCCAGACCCTGCTCTTTCCACCTCAGTGCGCATTTGGTAATCACACCACAGCCTGTCCAACACGAACTCTGTGCTTTGCTCACCGTGCCTGTGAGGCTTCTCAAATTGCCCCAAGATAAAAGCACAATAAGGACACAGTCATGGAACAAGTGTCCTCCACAGGCCTTGTTGGCTGAACTGTGTCCAACCCGCCACCCCCAAATTCCTGTGTTGAAGTCCTAACCCCAGTACCTCAGAGTGTGACTGTCTTTGGAGACTGGGTCTTGAAGAGGTAATTAAGGTTAAATGAGATCCTGTGAGTGGGCCCTAAGTCAATCTCATTTGCATCCTTATAAGAAGCAGAAATTTGTGCTCACAAGGAGATACCAGGGATGTTGGTGCACAGAGGAAAGACCATGTGAGGACACAGCCAGGAGGCAGCTCCCTGCAAGCCAAGGAGAGAGGCCTCAGAAGAAACCAACCCTGTTGACACCTCGACCTCAGACTTCCAGTACCAGAACTGTGAGCAACATATAGTTTTTGTTGTTTAAGTCATTCAAGCTGTGGTATTTTGTTACACCATCCCTGGCAAACTAATAGAGGTGAGGAAATGAAGGCAGGTGGGAGAAGATATACAGAGCTGGCCAGCGAGTAAGAAAAGACCATTCATACTCCCTCTGCCCTTTTAAATTCTCCCCAGAGATCATGACACGGCCCTAGGTTCCATTCAGACTCTATTCCTATGAGAAGTATGAGTTTCCTGCTACAATTGATCCTTTTTAACATATAAGAATTATTTTAAAAGCTCAAGCTCTTAGAATCCCCCTGCCCTCTCCTACTTTGACTTCCCAGGTCATAATTAGAAACAGGGTTGTGGTCCAGAGGGTGTGACGTGAGGATAGGGCTCTCGGAGAAACTGAGAGACAGTAAATCTATATGCATTTAAAAAAACAGGCAAAATACATGGAGATTCCAGAGACAACAGAGTCATCTGTCCAGAGAGAAGGGTTTCTGGCTTGAGAAGAGCTCAAGAAGGAGGATAAACAATGAGCCACCACCTTGTGCTTGAGACTTGGGTACCACAGATGTGAAAAGCAGATCCTTCAGAAATTTGATTGTACATTGTGTGATGTATACTCCTCACCACTGAAGTTTGAAGAAAACTTCAGTGAATTTCTACAATACTTTATGAACTAGATATTTGTTTTGTTTGGATGCAATGCTTTGCTCTAAATGAATTAAAGGCAATCCAACATATTTAAATTATACACAAATACAATGTTGGAAACAAATCCTATGTCATTCATGTGGGATTAAGTCTTCCACTGTGTGTCCTTCTCTTTGAGGATCACTATACTGAAGGCCCTGGGTGGTATGTAAATTCTGTAAGGTGAGGGGACTGCATTTACTTTTATCTAAGTGTCCGTGCACCTAAATCCTACCCAAATGCACCTACTGGTTTCACACTGAATTTATTCTACTGATGATTATTGAGAACCTACACAGCTAGGCATTGTCTATATAACAGAAACAAGGAAAAGTGTTCGCTGCCTTCATGCAGCTTACAGTCTAGAGTAGGTGGAAGATGTGTGGGGAAACAGTTTCCCAAAATGAACATTCTTTGAAGAGAAAGAAACCAGAACATGTGCAATATCACACACTTGGTATGTATCTTACTCCTCATAAAACTGCTATGACACAGGTACTTAGTACCCACCTGTAAGATAGAAAGACTGAAATTTAAAACCATTAAGTAATTTTTAAGTGTGAAGTAGGCTAAGTCTATTGCTTGCTGACAGTGTCCTTCACAATATACCAACCTCTCTTTCTTCAGGGCAAGGTCTTTGTCTTACATATTTCGAAATTCCTATTATGCCATAGAAAATAGCCCACCAAAAGATAGGTTGAATTATTTGAGGTTGAGTAACATATTTGTTAATGCATTATTGGAGTTCCCTGGGGATTAGTCCATCTTTCCAGGATTTCTTTTCTCTACCTGGATTTACTTCCTAGCTGACATCATTCAATTCCATCACTTTAAATGTACAATGCTAACTTCCAGATTTTTACCTCTAGTCCTAATTGAATTCTGGATTTCTATATGAACCTCCCATTGACATCTCTCTGGGATGGCTAACAGACATCTCCAACCTAGCATGTTAAAAGAAAGCACTTGATTTTCTACTTCAAGCCAGATTCATCCCCTCCCTACCCCATTCCCCAACTTGATTTACTCAGTTGTTCAAGCCAAAAGTTTGTCATCATCAGCTTCTCTTTTTACTTCACACTCCATATTCAGTATATTAGCAAATCCTTTAGGTTCTCCCATCAAAATACACCTTGAATGCTAACACTTCTCACCATCCACCCCTACTTTCACCTTCTTGTCTAAGCCAGCGTCTCTCTCTCCTGGATGGTAGGGATGGCAGCAGTACCTCCTTTTGTTAAAAACATTAAATATTTTCTTTTTAATTGACAAATGATAATTATATATATTTATGGACACAATGTGACATTATGCAATATGTATGCAGTAGCCTCTTTACTTGTTTGCCTGCTTCTGCTCTCACCTTCCCAAGGTTTATTCTCCACTGCCCACTAGAGTGTTCCTTTTAGCATGAAAGTCAGGTCATGCCCCTCTCCTGTTCAGAATATCCCCATGGCTTTTCCATTACATGGACTAGAAACTCTAAGAGGTAGGTACAGTGGTTCTCTAACTAACCTCTGTTTCCTGTTGGACCTCATCTTCTGTCCCCCTTGTCCCCTCTACTCTTCCCACACTGGACTCCTTGTTATTTTTAGAACACACTGGGGTCCTCTTACCTCAGAGCATTCACATTTGCCCCTGTCTGGCACACAGTCTCCAAATTGTCCCAACACCTCATTTCTTTAAGATTTCTGTTAAATCATGTCCTCAGAGGCTACACATACTTCCTCGTGTGTATATGCAAACACTATAGTAGGAGCATAATAAATGGTTCTATGAAATACATTAGAATCAGAAAATGTTTGCCATGACCAAGACTGGATAAAGTGGGAGCTCATGTCTTTGCTTCAAGAGCTCTTCTCCCTTTGCACGCCCTTATGTGAATGTTCACAATTACTTGTCTGGCAGTTTGATCACATAGATCAGGCTCAGCAGCTGCCAAGGAAACCACATAAACCTCACATCATCATTGTCTGCAGCCAAGACAGCAACAGCACATGTTGCCCAGGATCCACTTGCCTTTCCCATTTGTCTCTGGTTACAAAGTTGGCAGCTATGGGAGCATCGAGAACCTTGTTGTTGCTCTGGAACAAAACAGATTCTAGATGTGAGGTCAGAAGAAGGATGTGTTGTGTGGAAAGGAAAAGCTTCTTTGACAAAGTGCCAAAGTCAGACAGAGCTGGGCCATGTGCTACCAGGCAATGTCAAATGAGCCTGCTCTTGCCATGTCCTTCCTTCCCTCCTTAGAAGCCAAACATCTGAAAATCAAAGTCACCTTCAAGCATTTGGACAACATCCCAGCCTAACCAGCTGCATTAAAAAGGCTGTTTTGCTGTCAGTCCTTCAGAAATGAAGTGCAGAAAGACTGGGCTCTGTGTGGACACGTCTTCTCCTCTGCTGTCTCCAAGTTGCGGTGAGATCCCTCCATGCCTGGGCTCTGACTGTGTTCTGATCACAATTCGTTTACCCTCAGTTCACAAGTTTACAGTTCACAGTCTGCAAGGCAATATAATTTACTCCTGGCTTAGAGCTTTCTTTCCTCTGATAACAGAGGTGGGATTAATTAAGGGCAATTATTAATTAATTAGGGAAACTTTTTAAAAAAATTATAAGGATTATTTGGCTTCACTTTTAATGTAGATTTGGAGCCAGAGAGTCCTGAGTTTAAGTGGCCATTCAGCACTTAGGAGTCAGAGGATTAGGGCCTGTCACTTCCTTGCCTGGCTTTAGTCTACTCACCTCTAACGTTGGGTGACTGTGAGGAGTTAATGAGCAAGCACATGCAGGATGCTTGATGTACTATTTGCCTACATCATATCTTAAATAAGTATTATTGATGTAGTCATTTAACGAATTTTGACCTACCACCTACTATGTACCAAGCATGGTTGGGAGCTAAAGACACAGCATTAAATAAGACAAAGCTTCCAGCTCAGGGAGCTTTAAATTCTAGTATGGAAGAGAGACAATAAAAAAGTAAAAACTACAGATTATATACATTAGCTGTAAGTCTCCCTTTCATTAACCCTGAGTCTTACGCTAAGACGAAGGTGCCACTGTTCACACATACATGCACACACAGAGAACCACCTCCTACCATGCTCTTAGGACTCTCTGGTAGATGGAACTCAGTGTCACTTTATAGATTTCAGTAGTATTGTGTGTTTTTTAATTCTTTCACTCAAACAATCACTTTTGAGAACATACTGCATGCTAGGAAAATAGTGTTAGATGTTGGAATGAAAAGGTAATAAGAAATTTCCTTTTCATGAATTCAATTATGATTTTGTGGTAGAGACTGACCACTAAACATATAATTACAATCCTATATATTACTTGTTCTTTGGAATTTTCAAATACTCTGGCAACCTAGAAAGTCTAAAAAGTAAAGAACGCCTCCTCATGTGACCTAAGAGAGGTTTCCCTAAGAGGGTAAAATGGTGTAGGGTAACTCAGATTAAAAGAGGTGAAGCAATGGGGAAGAACTTTCCAGGAACAGAGAACATTTGATTCAAATAAATAACATAGGAGCTATGTGACTGAATGCTAGGGAACATCTATTCAATTCAACATATTCTGCTCTAAGCAAAGTGCTGGCAGTGAGAAACAAGAGCAAGGCACAGGTTAGTGTTAAAGGGCAATAAACAAGAAAAATTTCAACATATACAGTAAGCGCTATAACAGAAGTAGCAAAAAAGAAAAAGAAAAGGAGTAGGTTCCCAGAAGAATCTGTCATAAGATTGAGAAATTAGAGGAAAGATTGGGTATGGGGTCTGGAGGGAGAACTTTCAGAACAGCAGGACTAACTCCTACAAAAAGTCTTTAGTCAGAAACTTTGAGAAATTCTAGAAATTTGCAGTAATTTGTTATGGCTAGAAGGAACTCATCCTTCAAGAAAACCTTCCTTGAGTCTCCAGGTAAGATCATAGTGTCTCCCACTGTCTCCCAAAACAATGAGAACAAGACGAGCCAACACTGCTGAGATGCCACTTCAATGACTTTGCTCCTGGTTAGCAGAGTAAGTTCTTGCCACCTCTCCAGTTAGGTAAATCGTTCCCTCCCGTCCTGGTGAGAGCAAGTGAGAGGGTGAAGAGAGAAACTGGAATTATTCTTAATTAGCTCATCTTCTGCTGATAGGGGAAAACAGGAATCACCTAATGGTAGCAGGAAAATGAATAAATAAGGGTGACCCTCCAACAGCAAGAAAGAAAACCTGGACAAGTGGAGATTAAAATAAAAATCAAGAAAGTTCTGGAGTTTTATCTTTAGGACTTTCACTAATGAAATGTACAACAATGGGCAAATCACTCTCCTCTCTGGGCTGTAGTTTCTCCATCTGTAAAATAAGGGGTAATAGCAGATGATCTCTAAGGGCCCTTGAAGCTCTGACATTTTATGGTTTCTATAAGGCATTCAGAAATTATTCTTGAGCTGCCTTTGTCAAAAAGCAATAAAGTTTAATATAATATTTTAAAATCCACTATTCAAATACTAATGGACTTAAATGACAAGGGTGTTAAGAAGAACTAAATGAAAAGCTTGGGCTTTCTGACCTAATCAATCAACATAAATGGATGGCAGAAAAAAGTGCAGAGGATGGAATACTGAATATTATCAAGAAAATTGACTTTTGAATTAAGGAGTCAAGCATCAAGAATTTACCAATTGTGAAAGGTCCAATGTTAAGGATCATGTGGCACCAGCTTGAGGAAGGGCAGGACAAAGACTCACATGAGGCAGATAGTGATGAAAACAAAGGGTGAGCAGATTCAGTAATGGAGAGCAATGATCTAGGGTGTTCTGTGATGTCAGAGTCAGAGTCTACTGAGAGTAGCCACGGTCCAGAACTGTAGACCACTGTAGGGTTGTGCAGACAGAGAGGAGCCAGCTGTCAGAATAGGAATACCTCCAAGGATGGTCAGATCTGTCCTTCTGAAACCTTTCTTCATCTGTCAGCTACTTTAAATGAACTACTCCACATATGGTACTAATTTTAAATGTCTAAATTTAAAAAAACCTATTATATACCTATAGATATAAGATATAGATATATCAATATATATATATATATTTATAAATATAAATGCATGAATTCTGGACTGTCCATTAATGTACTCATCTATTCTAGAATTAATATGATGATGCATAGTATTTTACTTACTGTAGCTTTGAGACATTTTATCATTTAGGGTTTGCATTATTCTTTGTGCAGCAGAATAACAGAAAACTGACTACATGAGCTTAATAAAATAAGCTGTTCATCATTCTCACATAACAAGAAGCTGAAAATTAGAATCCAGAGCTGATGTGGCCCTTGTTAATGGTAGGAGCAGAGGCTTCTACCATTTTGCTCAAATATCCTGAGTGTGGTTTTCATCCTTGTGTCATTACTTCATGGTTGCAAAATGATTGCTGCACTTCCAGCATCACATTTGTGTTCTAAGTGAGAATAAGGAGACAGGCTGTAGCATTACCTAAAAATGCGGAAGTGGCTTTGGAACTAGGTAATGGGTAGTGGCTGGAATACTTTTGAGGTACATGCTTAAAAAAGCCTACATTGTTGTGGATACACAGTAAGGGGTGATACTGGTTGAAGGCTCAAAAGAAATGGAGAGCTATAGAGGAAGACTCAATGTTCTCAAAAAATATCCAAGTGGTCATGAACATTTTCTCCATGGGAGAAATATAGATGGTAAAGGCCATTCGGATGAGGTTTCAGATGAAAATAAGGAACATGTTATTGGAAACTAGAGGAAAGGCCATCCTTGTTATAAAGTAGCAAATAACTTGATTGAATTGTGTTTGTGGCAGGTAGAACTTGTGAATGATGAGATAGGATGTATGGCTGAAGAAATGTGTAAGCAAAGTGTTGAAAGTGCTGCATAACTTCTCTTGAATGCTTATGGTAAAATGTGAGAGGAGAAAAACAACTTAAAGATGGAATTTTTAATCAAGAGGAAGCAGAATGTAGAAGTTCTCAACTCATCCATATTGTGAAAAATGAGAAAATGTGTTTGAGAAAGAGCATCAAGGATGTGGCCAAGAGACCATTTGATAAGGAAGTTAGCATGGATCAGGTAGGTGCTATTCATGGAGACAATGAAAAAATGATCCTGAAGGCATTTCAGCATTTATCAGTGCTATCTCTCCCATCATAGGCCCTAGTATAAGGGCCTTGGGGACAGAATGATTACAAAAGAGGAGCCAAGACCTTGATGCTTTCTGCCCAGTGCTTCCTCAAGGCTCTGCTCCCTGCCTTCCCGTGCAGTGGGCCCAGGTGCAGTGCAGATGGTGACCGCCACCCCTCTAGAGGGCACAGGCAGTAAACCTTGGCAGCAACCATGATATCTCTGTCTCCATGCAGAGTGCACAAGCCACAGAGGTGAGGCCACTCCTGTGACACCAGAATGGTTGAGCCACTTGCATGTGATTCCAGTCTGAGAGAGCCACAGGTATGAGACTCCAACCCATAAGAGCGTCAGTAGGGGTAGAGCTTCTTGGAGTCTTGGGGGCCCAACTCCTAATCAGCAAGGACATGGAGGCAGGACCTCTGCTCCCATGAGCATGGAGGGCAGAATTACAAGTCAAAGAAGATTACTTTCCAGCATTACAATTTTGGACTTACTTGGGACATGTTATACCTTTCTTCCCTATTTCTCCCTTTTGGAATGGTAATGTTTTTCCTTTACCTGTCCCACCATAGTATTTTAGAAGCACATAACATGTTTGATTTCACAAGTTCCCAGCTGGAGAGAAATTTGCCTCAGAATTAATTGTACCTTGGATCTCACCCATATCTAATTTAGATGCTATTTTGATGAGACTTTGGACTTTAGATTTTTGAGTCAATGATGAACTAAATTAAGGTTTTCAAGCTGTGGGGATGAAATGTATGTATTTTGCATATAAGAAGGACATGAATTTTGGAGAATTGGGGATGGAATACTGTGATTGGCATCTCTGTGTCCCCTAAAATTTACATGTTGAAAGCCTAACCCCCAATGTGTTTGTATTGGAATGAGAGGCCTTTCAGGAGGTAACTAGCCATGAACCAGGAAATGAGCCCTCACCAGACACTGAATTTGCCAGAGATTTGATCTTGGACTTCCCAGCCACTAGAACTATGAGAAATAAATTTCTATTTTTCATGAATTACTCAGTTTATGGTATTTTGTTATACCAGCCCAAAGGACTAAGACAGTGCCTATTTTAGAAATAAGTTGATTTTAAGATTTCTCATCATTTCAGGTTTATCACCAATGTTGGTAATTTTAAATTTTACTTTTAAATCAGCTTTATTAAGGGATAATTTAAGTGCAATAAATTTTAATTATTTTAAGTGTAAAGGTTAATAAGATTTGAAAAATGAAAAAAACAAAAACACATAACCACTTGACCATCAAGATTCAGAACATTTATATCATTCCAAGAAGTGCTCTCAAGACGCATTTCAGTCGATTTCATCACCTTCAGACTTAGGAAAACACTGTGCTGTTTTTTGTCCCTATAAATTAGTTTTGCTCATTCTAAAATTTTATATAAATGGAAGTATATTGTATTTACTCTGGATTCTTCTGATCAATATAATGTTTTGGAGAATCATTCATGTTGTTGCATGGATCAGTAGTGTGTTCCTTTTAATTGCTGAGTAATATTCCAGTGTATGAATATACCATTTCTTTTTATCCATTTACCTGATGATGATATTTGGAATATTTTTAGTTTGGAGCTAAAGTTTTATTATAAATAAAACTGCAGTGAAAATTTGTGTACAAGTGTTTTATGAACAAAATGTTTTGATTTCTGTTTTGAAACTAATTCATAGTAGAATTATTAGGACAAATAGTAGTGTACGTTTCACTTTTTAAGAAAAACTTCTGAACCTTTTTCTAAAGTACCATTTTATAGCAATCCATAAAAGTTCCAGTTGCTCTCACTTTTCAACAAAACTTAGTTTTTTCATTCATTTTAATTTTGGCCATTTTAGTGAATGTGTAGTGGTATCTCATTGTGCATTTAATTTGCATTTCTAATTAATTTGATAACTAATGACTGTGAGCATCTTACATGTACCCATTAGCCACCCATAGACTATATCTTCTTTTGTGATGTGTCTGTTGAAATCTTTTGCTCATTTTTAAATTGAGCTATCCATTTTTTGATTATTAAGTTGTAGGAGTTTTTTTTTTTTTTTCTATTCTGTATACAAGATCTTTGCCAAATATGATTGGTAAATATTTTTTTCAGGTCTGCAGCTCAACACTTCATTGTCTTAATGTTATCTAAGACCAGTAATTTTAAATTTTGATTAAGTCCAATTTATCACTCTTTTTTAAAAATAGGTAATGCTTAATGCTTTTTAAGTCCTTTCTAAAAGATCTTTGTCTAGCCCAGTGTCACAATGAAAACAACCATACTGATTTTCTTGCTCCTTGAAAATGCATGTCTAACTCTCACCTGTGGGCACCTGTAACTGCTGTTCTACCTGCCTGGAGTGTGGAATACTCTTCTCCCAGAGTTTTTTTTTTTTTTCCTTCTCCCCTGCCCACTCCAGAGTTTTGTATAAGTTCATTTCAATCAGCTTTCTGCTCAATGTCATCTCCTCAGGAAAACTCTGCCCCTACCAAGTTACTCTACTTTTTTCCTATGTTTACTTCTAAAAGTTTTATGGTTTAATGCATATATTTAGGTTGATGATCCATTTTGAGTTAACTTTCTTATATAGTATGAGGTTAGCATCTAAATTCATTCCTTTGCATGTGGAAATCTAAGTGTCTCCACGTCATTTGCTGAAAAGATTACAGAATTGCCTTGTAATTTTTGTCAACTATTAATTAACCACAAATATAAGGGTATAGTTCTGAACACTATATTGTGTTGCATTGATGTATGTGTCTAACCATACGCCAGTACCATACTATCTTGATTACTGCATCTTTATAGTAAATTTTGTAATTGGAAAGTGTGAGTCCTCCAATTTTGTTGTTATTCAAAATTGTTTTAGTTATTCTGAGTCGCTTGCATTTTCATATAAATTTTAGAATCACCTCGTCAGTTTCTGTTAAAAAAAAAAAAAAGCCAGCTGGGATATAGCTACAGTTTTAAATTGCACTGAATTGATAAGGTTGAGAAGAATTGCTATCTTAACAATATTGAGTCTGTCAATCCATGAACATAAAATATTTCTTATTTTATTTAGATTTTCTTTAATTTGTCTCAACAATGTTTTGTAGCTTGTGGTATACAAGCCTGATACATCTTTTTTTAAATGCATTCCTAAAATTTTGTTCTTCATGATACCATTGTCAATGAAATTGTTTTCTTAATTTTATCTTTGGATTAGCTATTAATAGTATATAAAAATACAATTGTTTTTTGTGTATTGATCTTATATCCTGATTGTGCTGAATTCATGTGTTAGTTTTTTATAGATTTCTTAGGATTTTCCACATACAGAATTATGTCATATATGAATAAAGATAGTTTTATAACTTCCCTTACAATCTGGATCCTTCAATTTCATATATTTATTATTTTTGTGTGTATACATTCATGCATTACCTTATTGTGCTGGTTAGAAACTCTAGTACTCTGTCCAAGTGGTGAAAACAAATATCTTGGCCTTGTGCTTGATCTCTAGAGGAATGCACACATATTTTTATAACATAGATTACTTTTCCCTCATTGGAACTAAATCCTTTGTATTATTATAAGGCAGGAGGTCTCATCTAAAGTGAAATAGCTGAGTTTGATTCGTTTCCCACCTAAGGTTTTCAGAACTGTTTTGATATCAACAAACAAACAAAACTCATTTTTGTTTCTATGCTTTCTTTACTTAGTTCAGCTTGATCACCAAAAGCCATTTTAGTCCAAGCTTCGCAAGACAGCTAGAGAGATCAGATCCCCTCCAATGGGTCTCCATCAGACATGGTAGGAAAAGAGGAAGTGAGGTGGCAGTACTGGATCTCAGCATTTCTCTCAGATCCTCCCAGACATATGACCAGGGCTCAGGTGACTAAACATTGCAAAGTAGGAAAAGGAACCAAGAAGAGAAAGGGGATGGTACTCATATGCTTTAAACTATCATAACTTCTGTAATCCTGTAGGAAGTGATTTTAGCCTATATTATGGTAAGTACTCAAATGGGAGCTCCTGATACTAATATTATTGCTGATATTATCATTAACTTTATCATTACTGTTATTACATGTTTGGAGGACACTTTGTTCTCTGCAAAGAAGCTTGATCCTCCTATTTTTCTAATAAAATAGTCCATTAGCATAAAAATCTATTATGACTGGTGGCAAAATTATACAAATTTGTTGACAATTATGACTGCATGTCTCCCATGTGCTATTCCCAGCCATGGAAGTGAATAGTGACCAGGGGAATGCAGGGAGTGCAGAAGCTGCGAAGCCTCAGCTCCACGGGCTGGAGTGACCCTTCCCCACTCCATCCCCAGCTGTATGGTGACAAAGCTGTCATTAGTTAGGGGAACTCAGAATCCCAAGTGCAACGACCTTATGCTGTGCTCAGGAGATGGGAAATCACTCCTGTCAGCTGCAGGGAGGGTGGGCATAAAGAGCCAAGTGAGTTGGAAAGAGGAGGGTTTCTGTCCTGCCTGATCCTTGGTCATCTTCCTCACAAGAAGTTGCAGGAAGCCTGTTCTGAGAATCATCACACAGGCCTTCTCAGCAATGACAAAGAGATCACCTCGAGATGATGGCATTCTCTGGGTGTGAGCTCCGTTTGACTCCCTGCCAGGAAGCCACAATTTATTGAAGGTGGGTTTGTGAAGTAGGGTTCTGCCAGGGAGAGATTGGCACAAGAGAAATGAAGACAGCTAATTCTCAGGGGGTCATCTTTGGCAAAATCCACTATTGAGGCCTCATGCTACTTGTGCTCATAGCTGCCGAAAACTAAGAGTGCCATCTGCAAACTGTGATTCATAAACACTCTGTCAGTCTGCCATCTACCCTGACATCATAAAATAACAAGAAGCTGCATTGTAATAAAGGAGAGGTTTGCAGCCTACCAATTAAACGCATCTAATTTATTTCTCTTACAGCTGAGGCTTTATTTATTAGTAAACAGCTGCATTTGTTACACTTTTTACTCAAAACGTGCCAACTGGCACTTTGGATGATCCATTAATCCTAAATAATCATCTGTGTACTTCATAGATCCTGGATATATAGGTCTATATGTATAAGACAGTTATTAAAGAGCTAAAACCTAACCTTGCCAGTCAGCTGGAGGGTGTACCTCGGGTGTCAGGCTGGGTGAGTTAATGTGACATGAAGTATGTGGATACGAATGAGGTCTGGCTGAGTTTTTGGAAAGATTTTGCACGTGGCTTTATTTCTCCCTTTTCCCCAAGTACTTGTAGAGAAATCTGCATGTTAATTTTCTGCAATTGAGCATTGCCTACATTCTTGTCAAAGTCTAATTAGCTTGAGACTACCATAAGCAAATAATAGGGTTACCTGTTTTTAATGGGGTCTGGGAGGAGTTGGGATAAGGAACATACCTTTTCCCTCACTGCCTGAACTTTTGCAGACCTTGCTAAGTGGCATGTGCTTCTGTGGTTAGAGTTCTACAATTTTGGCAAAGGTAGGTGCCAGTACACACACACACACGCATGCACACACAGACTTCATTTTATTTGAAAGTGGCTATAGTATATGTGAATAAGATCCAATCTCACTCAGTTTTTGTTTGTTTCCTTGCTGTCTGGGAAAAGTAGATTATTAAGAATCATTGCCAGAGAGAATAGTTTTATCAAGCAAAAGCTAAATATTTTGCTGAGCTACCTTTTTTTTCTTTTACACATATATAGGCATTCTGTTCTTACCAGAGGGGTTGAATTGCTACATAAAACTGACTCAATTGTTTTTTGTTTGTTTGTTTGTTTGCTATTTCAAAAAATTTAGGGGGAAGTGTTTTTTGTTACATGGATAAATT
Organism: Lemur catta; assembly: GCF_020740605.2. Classification (NCBI taxonomy): domain Eukaryota; kingdom Metazoa; phylum Chordata; class Mammalia; order Primates; family Lemuridae; genus Lemur; species Lemur catta. The sequence continues at coordinate 80,819,287 of NC_059130.1, forward strand.
ATATCATGTTGAAGTCACAGCTTTCAGTGTACCTGTCACCAGAATAGTGTACATTGTACTAGATATATACATATACTCCGGTTTCTCTTCAGATAGAATAAATCTTTCACCTTTTACTATGATGGGCCACCTTTAAAGGGAATTGATTCATTGAATTATCAACCTAGACTTACTCATAGCTACTGATTATAAAAATAGTATTCAGTTTCATTGTTTCTTCATTTCAGTGCATTCACATTTGAACTAGGACATTGGAGGAAATATTTTCATCTCTAGAAAAGACTGACCATCCTTCTGAATGTTATATTTTGTCTTTATTTTCTGGGAAGTAATTGTAAGTGTAATCTATTCAGAGAGGTACAAATGATCGGCTTTGGCCTACTTGAAACTCAATTAAATTAGAAGTCTTCTATAATGTGACATTGCATTTATGGTTGTTTAAATTATGTGGCTGTGTGACAGTCACTGGCATATTATTTGCAAACCAATATTCTATTATGGTACTTTTGAATTAATGGACATTGATGGAAATAATCAGACTTTCATTTGCTATTTTGTTTTCATTTTTGTTTTTCACAGCCATTGACGTAGGCTGGGTGTATTATATAACTTGCATAATAATCGAGATTTCAAATTCAATGAAAAACTGAAGAGGAAGTATGGAAAGAAAGACAGTTGAAAGATCAAGATACAATGCATAATGTTTTGATATTTTTACATATCTATTTTGTTCTTTGATGAAAACAAATTTGCATGTAGCTTTTTTCATGGACTATATAACAAGATCATTTACAAGTTACATGCTAAAGCCATGTCTAATAATAGATGAATAATCATCAATTAGATATACACATTTATTTATTAGAAAATAGTCACAAGCCAAATGTGCTCTGTTATTTACAAAGTTCGTTCACAGTAGTTAAAAATGTGGGGTTTTGAGCCAGACTTCCTGGATTCATATTCCTGTTCTATCCTCTATCCACTAAGTAAGGTACTTAATCATTCTAAGCCTCAGTTTCTTCACTTTTGAAATATAGTTCATCCCAGTCCGTGTTTCAGAGGCTTATTACAGGAATTGAATGAGCTGAATCACAATAAGTGTTCAGCACAGTATCTAGGACATATAAGATATCAATAAATGTTAAATTAAAAAAGAAGCCAATCTCTATAGAAGAAATAACCAGCAGTTAAGATCCTACAGTGGGCCCAGTCTTTCTGAAGTCTCACATTTCTAATAGTTCTAAGTATTCAGGTGAATGCTAATGTTAGCAGAGTAGCAGGTCACTTTACACAAGTCTCTTACTTGACAGTATCTCCCTAAGACAGTGTCTCCAATACAGTGGTGTGCTAGAGCAGGCCAGTGTGCAGCTCTTCCTAATCCTGTGTTCCGTGACATCGCAACGATAGCTTGAAATCAGCTCTGGTAACATTACTTACACCGTAGAAATTACAAATCTGGGGCTCCTCCACCCTCAACTGTTTTTTAACAATTATCAGCTCATCCTCCCTATAGAGAACAAAGCCCAGATGTGGAAAATGAGCCCCTTAAGTAAAGCCACTGAGCAGCCAATGGACAAAATCCATGCTGGTATCTTGATGTCCTCACTCATAGCTTTATTGCTCAATTTTTACATACAACTCACAAGTTTTATTATTTAGTGTCTTATTTGACAGCACACTAGAATCACAAATTAAAAGAGTCAAGGAAGTTGGAAAAAGAGAAGCAGACATCTTGCTAACATGAACATTCAAAAACATATGCAGTCCAAGGTTGTTTGCTATAGGAAAAAAAGAGAGCCCAGTGTAGCTATGTAGTTCTCTCTTCATAGCACTTCAAAACTCCTGTGTTCAGAATGAACTCCTTGAATCATCAAGGAAAATAATAAATTATGTTTTAATTCTATTGCTTCACCTGTGAATATATTTAGTCATAGTTTAGAAGTCAGAATATTAATGCTGAATGGAATCTTGGGAACCATCAAATCCAGTAGATTTCAAATGTGTTATCTACAGGGCAGTATTTCAAGTGGTCTGTTTATTATACAGAAGCCAAGCAATTAAGAGAAGGCAGCTCTGGTTGGGAAAAGCAGTTGCTGTTTTGTAGTCTTGCCCTTTCATAATGAAGCATGTTCCTTTTATGAGGGTCTTTGGGCACTTAGAGCACAGGCTGAGAACCACCCATAGAGACCCCCCCCACAAACCCATTTTCCAGGCTTAGAGTTAGGAAAGAGTTATTTAAATCAACCACAATGTATTAGGGAAACAAGCTTAGCCTGACTCTCATGCTTGGGAAGGAACCACATGAGATGAGGTTCCTGAGGATCAGCCAGAAGTTGGAAATATTTATATCCAAGAAACAATGACATTTACTTTTGAAGAATTGTTTAAGCTAACAATTGATAATACCAATACTTATTATGATTTGTCACTTGCAATATGGCAGGCATAATGCCGGGCATCTAATCCTTAAGAATTCTATACACTAATTACCATTCTATAGATGAGCAATCCAAGGCTTGAGAAGGTTAAGAAACTTCCCTAAGGTCACTCGGCTAGTAAGTGGCTGACAGCTCAGAATGACTTTGAAGCCCATGCCCCAAAACAAGACGCTCAATTGTTTCCCTGACATGCTACATTAATATGGTATGAAGTTCTGCTACATTAACAAGGTATGAAGTTCTAGGAAGTGAATTGCTAAACTTGACAGTTCTGGAGGGATAAGAGACAACTATCAAACTTAGGGTACTGAATTAGGGCATAAACCTGGCAGGACAAGAGTGAGCTAAGATATTGGGATGAAATTGAAAAGCTGGGAAAGTGACTTGTCTTTAAGAACTAGAAGGAGGAAGACACATATGCAAATCTATTCACTTAAGGAATCCAGGTTTGGATGAGGAGTTTGTAGCAGAATTTCCAAGAGCTGTGCAATAACTTTCCTAGGACCATGTAGCCAGTTAGCAGTCCACATCCAGTTGTTTATCAACTGCATCATAATTTAGGAAAGAATCACCTTGAAATTAATGGGATAATATTAAAGTGCTTTGGCATCAAAAATACTTAAGCTAACTTATAAGGAAAGTTCATTTTGGTATAGGAAGTCAAATGATTTAAATAATCCTTAGTGCCATTTGGAATATAGATTCGAGCATATGTTGCTAAATAATTTTGAAATCCAGAGTATAGAAATCAATATTTATGACCCCTTTGCTTGAATTAAATTTTTGATCTATTCTTACATAATCCATATTATCAGAATAGGAAAAGAGGATCAGGAAGAGGTGATCCTCCTGGCAGCCAAAACTAGAGGAAAACGTGGAGGTAGAACTACCCTTAATTGCTGCCAAACAGTCATCCTATTTCTACTGCCAAAACATTAAACACTGAATCAAGGAACAAACTGGATTTTACATATACTCCACACATTCAACACCACTAAAACTGCAGTTGTCCATAAACATTTTGTTCCTTTCCTCTTTAATTTAATTATTGCAAGGTATTTGGTAACCAGCGTACAGGTAAACGAAGAGTTTTCATCTGCTTTTTTGTCTAACTCCTTTCCTGACACTCCCTTGTGCTAGGAAACCATATTGTCCTCATCTATACCCTTTATGTTTGATAGGGCAGATGTGAGTGTGTTTCATAAAATACAGCAGATTATCTCCCCCTTCTCATCTCACCCTTCAATGATAATCATTAAGTCCCTGAAAGCCTATGGTGCCAGCAATATTGGTCCAATAAGTAAAGCCGTTCTTCCTAAACAGATGGGATTGATGTTTCTTTGCCACTGGGTGAAATTGCTTTAAAACACGTCAGCAACAAACATAGACGGAGAAAGATGAACCATTGCTGCTGGAAGTCTGGCCACATGTAATACTGCTTAAAAATCCAGTATTGCATTTGCTTCATTATAGTACTTTGTCCATCAGATCATTTGAGTCTATTAACTTAATTGTTCTTTATTAACAAATGGGTCATTCTCTCTGGCAGCGAAGCAAAGCTCAAACGCCAGTTAAATACTTTGATAAATGCAACGCCCCCTTCCATGCTGTTCCCTCCCTGGACATGCTGTGAATGCACGCACGTGCACGTGCACACACGCACACACACACAGACGCTTGATCAAATGTACTTATACAAAGGGATCATATCAAAAATTGGTTTTAGAAGTTAGCAAGCAGAGAGGGAAGTGCTTGTCTTTATAAGTAAATCCTAGTATAATTGCATATCATATTTCTCTTACAAATGTGTGTCACGCCTCTGGTTAAAATGTTCTTACTCTATAAAATGAGCTAATGTTTTAGCTAGAGAGAGTAATCACAATAATCTTTTGGCAAACCTTTTACAAGGAAGTTCTCCTTTAAAATTATGTGTGCTTTTTCTCATTTTTCTTAGTAATTCTTCTTATTACTATTCATCTCATAATTTTTAAAAGAGAAAGATTTCCTATTGTCTTTGTGTATCTTGGTCTTTTTTCTCTTCCTTCCCAGCCCCCAACATACATACCCCATCTTCTTAGGTGACATTATCCTACTCACCAAACCTGTAACTTTAACAGAGGGTGACAGGGTGACCTTGACGACAGATGTTTTTATGGCAACAGATGGCACTGGCAAACCCGAGAAGCTGCTGTATGCCGTCTCTGTGCCACCTGTGCCTGGTCAGATTGAGCCCATCAATTATCCAGGCTGCCCCATTCCCTGCACAGCCAGTCAGATGGATTGGCCCAGAGGGTTTGCTGTGTGCATGACAATAGCTAAGGGCCCAGAGAGGAAGCAGTCAGGTGAGAGGGTCTCCTTCCTCCACTCTCCTGCATTTTCTACCACAACTCCCCACCCTCACTCACTCATATATTTAATGACTCCAGTGAGCCAAAGAGATTAGATGGTTTTATCAGTGAAAGTTCATCAAACGACCTTTAAAGATAGCCAGTCATGAGGGCGGCTTACATGAAAATGAGCCAATAGTTCTATCGTGTTATACACAGGAGTATATTTTTATTGTCTGGCAATTCCCCCACATTAGAAAGCTATTCTAGGAATAGACACATAATGTGTAATATGGCCTTTGCTTATCATGTTTTCAATTTGACTTCTTCCATATGCTGAGCCCATCCTTGCTTTTAATCTCTCTCTCTTCTTTTTTTTTTTTTTTTTTGCTTCTCTTTGCCCAGGATAGAGGAAATAAAGATGGCTAGAGAGAGGAAAAATTAATAATAAGAATGAGGTACTTTACTAGAGATTTTACAGTCCTAATCCTTAAGTTTCTTAACAATCTCACAATACTTAGGATTATTCTCATTTTGCAGTTCAGGAAATTGAGGCTCAGAGAGATTCGGTAACATGCCCAAGTTTCCACAATTAGCAAATAGGAGAGCTAAGATTTGAACACAAGGCAGGTGGGCTTCCCACTACAGAACAGTGCTTCTAGGAACCAGGAAAATCTCATGATCTGCTTGGTTAGAAATGGATAATATTGGATGATGGATTTGGACCCCAACTCACATTTCTAAGACAAGCATCTGGCTCACCTTCTGCATTCCCAGCTACTATAGTAATTATATAATTCATTAATAAAGCAGTATGTGATCTGCAGCAAGTAGGTCAAACATAAGTGTAACCTTTTGTTATTTTTCATTAGTACAACAGGGTAGTTAAAGTCAGAACAGTTTGGCCTCTCTCTACCCGAAGAAAGCTGGAGTATGATATGAAATCATCAGTAGACCTTAATCCAGATGGTGGTGTCATTTCTAAGAAATAGCATATGCTAGCTATTATGATACTTAAATGTAATGGTTTTATATCCCTCCAGTGGGCAAAGAAACCATACAACAGGTTTTAGTCTAGGATTTTTTTAATGGTACTTTAACTCTCCAAAATAAAGTATTTGCACAAAGAAATTCTATTGATGAAGCTTAGTTTAATAATAAAGGAAAATAAATTTCTGCCTTGTTTCATGCAATAATATGACAGCATCTGGATTTACTGCTCCCCAAGTCTGCTATTTTACATAATGTTGCTGAATTGGGGATTACTACATGCTTTTTTGATTTTAGAAAAATGGCGTTTAAAAATTATTTACACTCATTTTATAACAAAGAGGGCAATATGACTAATTTTATTCTTAGCTTGATTAGCCATGAGTCATTTCCTAAGAAATGAGTTTAATTAACCAGGGAAAGAAAGTTGTAATAAATCATGAAAGTGGACTGTTTCTAAGTGGGGTTAAAAACATCTTATTTAAAGCTGCCATCAAATAAATCACAAACTCTAAATTATTGTTAAGGAAAGAAATTTTTCTGATTTTGAAAATTTCTGACAAATGGGTAAAAAGAAGAGAAGACTGTGTGGAAGGATAAGTAGGTTAAATTAGTTGGAATACTTCAAGAAACTTGTTGGACTGTCAGGAAACCATTATGCTAATTTGAGGTCTACTAATTAGCTGTGTGATTTTGGAAATTCACTTAAATTCTCTGTGGTTTCTTTCTTTCCTTATAAACTAAAGAGACTGAACTCATGGTTCTTAATCAGAGATTTTGGCAGGCATTAGTGTTTTTCACAAATATTTCCAGGTCTCCCTCATTTCTAGGCAGATGGTGGAATTAACAATTCCCTACCACTTTGAACTAACTTAAATGTGGTCATGTGACTTGCTTTGGCCAATGGAATGTAAGAAGTGGTACTTCCAGGCAGAAGCCATTTGTCCTAGCCCCTTCCCCCTGCTGTTATGCCATTATGATCATAGCAGGACATAATCAGATGCAAAATCCCTGCATGAGCAGGATGGTTAGTTTCCCTGCTAAACCACGCTTTTCATGTGGCATGAGCAAAAAATAAATGTGTTGTGTTAACCATTGAGATTTTGGTGGGCTTAATTTTGTTACTGTAGCATAGCCTAGCCCATCCTATATAATATATGGGTAGATATCATATTCATCTAGAGAGATTTTCCAGTGTAGAGAATCTAGTGCCCATTCAGAACTATTGAATCAAAATCTTCTGGTTTGAACTACAGATTTGTGGCTTTTTTTTTTTAAGTTTCTTTACTGATCCTGGTGTATCACTCAAGAGCCACTGAAGATTTCATGTGTGAGTGGGTACATGAGTGATAAAATAGCTTTGGTATAGACTTTTAACTGCATATTATCCTAATGTGTAAAGACAGTCCCACCTTACAATTGCATTTTGTATTTCAGCTTACACAAGCACTTTTGTACTGTTCCTCTTATTTAGCACTTAAAATATTAGTAAATCATAATGTGTGCTCATAACATCTATCAATGTATTAGGGATTTGAACCACTAATCTGACTTGATGAGTAGGTCACCCTTCCTTCCTTATTACCCATTGCACATTTTATCAAAACTTAACTTCTTAGTTGATAATGATACTCTTCACAATAATGGAAACTCTTTGTCCTACAAGGGTCTCAGAATAGTTGCATTTTCCTACCTCTGAATTTGCCTTTCTCTCCATGGATAACTGAAACTTCCTGGCTAGGACCACACTGTATAAAATATTTTGAGTTTTGTTGGAAAATATGTAGTTGCCATTTCTGTTTGTCTCTAAGACTTATTTTGGGGATCTTAATATTTCTTTTACTCGTAAATTGTGTGTGAAAAATTGCCATCTTAAAAACTGAACCATTAAGCAAATATTATCAACTTATGGTATCTTAAATACCACACCAATGGTTCCTAAATTTAACCCTGGCTTGGAAGCAGAATGCTACATTTAACTTAATCTATTAAATTAAAACATATTGGCTGGCAGGCTTTTTACCTTTGATAAAACCTTATATATTTCTTACTTTTTATATGCAAGAATTATTCACACATATGCTGTAAATATAAGTAACACCCAGACATAACCAAATCCTGCCTTTAATATTCTCATTAAGGGTACAGACTCTGGAGTGAAACTGCAGTGAAATCTTGGCTCCTTCACTTGCTAGCTGTTTGCCATTAAATAGGACATTCAAGTTCCTTCAGTTTCACTTGCTTCAGTTTAAAAATGAGCATAACAATAAGACTTAACTTACAAAATTGTTGTTAGGATTAAATAAGATAATCAGTAGACTGTTTAACAAAGAAAGAAAGGGAGGGAGGAAAGAAGGAAGGGAAGAAGGAAGGAAAGAAGGAAGATACTGAACATTAATTTAGGGGGTCAAAAATCTTACCAGGCAATTCCCAGAGGCTTTTCTATGTAATACTCATTGTGAGTCTATAAAACTTTTCACCATAGCTGGAGATAGGGACACCAGAGTCTCAGGGAAGACTTTCTGGAGAAATTGGTGCTAGACTTGCATCTTTAATTAAGAAAAAATAATTAAGAGCCAGAGAGAGTATGAAGATGAGAGCGGGGCAGGGAGCAGGGGCTGAGAGGGCATTTCATGCAAAGGGCAGGGTGGAGATAGAGAGGTACACTTACACACACTATGGTGTCAAGGGAGCCTAAATATGTGAGCTAATGAGGGCAGGGGCCAGGAGAGTGGAGAAGTTGGCAAGGGCTAGATTTTAAAGAGTCTTGTTTACCATGCAATGAATTTGCAATTTTCATCCTGTTGGCAATGGGGGAATGTATCAGTTGGGACCTCAGGATGAAACAGATGGCACCTACAAAAATGTAATTGAGGAGAGTGTAATGAAGGGACTGTTTACAAAGGAATGGGTTAAAAGGAGACTAGAACAGCTCGGTAAAGCAATGCGGGTTAGCAACAGAGGTGAGACAAAACCTCCCTGAGCTTTAAAGGACACAGGGAGGAAGGACTTACCGGAACCTGGAGAGAGTTCCGGCTGAAGCTGTAGGTGAAGAAGAAGGCAACTCAACAGGGGCTGTTGCCTTCAGGAGGAAACTGTGGTGACTGACCATCCATGGCCTGGCAAGGACAGGTCAGGAGAAATAAAGAGTTGACCTCTCTATCAGTCTCCAGTGACAGTGGAGAAAGTTAGAGAGCAGGTCTGCTGGGGCAAACGTAAAAGGTCCGGCACAGCCATCAGGAAAGTAATGTGGTTTGAATTTTAGATAAGCCAGCCTAGCAGCTATGTGGAAAATGGACCAGAGGAGATATGAAACTCCACAGGGGAAGACCTATGCTGATATCCACACAAGAGATGAGGAAAGCCTATACCAGAGATATTCTAAACATTGTTTAAACATAGAGTGGAAATGACAGATTTATTCGGAAAGTTGGATGTCAAACTTGGTGGGACTTGGTGGCTGACTATGGCTGGTGGATCAGAGAAATGATTTAAGGATCATTCCCAGGTCTCTAGCTTGGAAGATAAAGTGCCAAGTGATGTGAACAACTAACACAGTGAACACAGAATTGGGAATTGAGTTAATTTTGAACCATGGAGAGGCCCAAGGAATGTTCACGTGGTGATTGGCCACAGGCATTTGGATGTAGGACTCTGATCCAAGTGAGAGGAACCAGGGCTATGGATACAGACTTGAAAGCTATCAGACTACATGACGGCCAAAACTATGAAAGCGGATGATGTCCCCAGGAGAAGCAAGTAAAGTGAAGAGAGGAGTGAGCCAAGAAGAACACCAGTATTTAATATCTGAATTCCACTGCACTGCTCTCAGAGACCTGGGAACACTCTCTGTTCTTGGCTCTTCATTGCTGATCACCTAAATTTCCAGCAAGAGATTCTCCTTGAAGTAATTGTATTGGCCTATTCCAGGAACAGAGAGAGAGAGTTAATTTTCTGAGCCTCTGGCTCCTAGCAGAGACAGAATGTATCTTTATTTGAGATTTATTGCCCTTTAAAAATTGAATTGATGACTTTGTACAAGCCCAGGTTGCCTCAATGAGACAAATATGAGTTAAAATATATCCTCTTTATTTCTTGGGTCTTAAGGTTTATTGGATCCTTCCACATAAGTCTTCAAAGAACACCTTTCAAAAGTTCTTATCACATGGAGTAGCTGTGGAGTCCCACGGGCAAGAGGCCATTAGATTTCACTTCCCACTTCCCCAATCTCTCCCTCCCCCACCCTTACTCCACCTCGTGCCTGGACAGTTACCCATGATACACATGAGAGCAATTATGACAACAGCAGCTATGGGTTGGATAACCCACGCATGCTTGGCTTACTCAGAACCTTGCATCAGGCCGGGCATAGTGGCTCATGCCAGTAATCTTAGCACTTTGGGAAGCCGAGGTGGGAGGATTGCTTAAGGCCAGGAGTTTGAGACCAGCCTGAGCAAGAGTGAGACCCTGTCTCTACAAAAAATAGAAAAATTAGCTGGGCGTGGTGGCATACGCCTGTAGTCCCAGCTACTCAGGAGTCTGAAACAGGAGGATCGCTTGAGCCTGGGAGTTTGAGATTACAGTGAACTATGACAATGCCACTGCACTCTAGCCCAGGTGATAGAGCAAGACTATGCCTCAAAAACAAAGAAAAAGAATCTTGCTTCAGATGATGGCAAACAAGCAATCTCTCATGAATGTAATCATAGATAGGCAGGTAGATCTATAGAGACTGATGTGCCTGTACATATATAGCTCATGGTTGTTTACACATATATGAGATCACATATATTCATGTGCATGTGTGTGCACATACAAGTTGTATGTGGGTGGACAGATGTGCATATGTGCGTACATATTAATATATGAATATGAGTATATGTGTATATGTATGCCAGTGTGTTCTGTGTGCAAAGGTATGGATTCATATATGTGAAGTGTGTTGATGTCTATGAGAACGTGAGAAGGAGAAAAATGTGCCAATCCTATGATAGCGAGAAGACAGCAAAGGGTTAAAGCAATCACTTTGCAAATCACTTTCCAAAAAAGCTGCACCCTAAATTAATTTTGGCTGGTAATCTATATCGGGTTAAATAACTCCTCATTATTCTGTAACACAGCTGAGGCATCTCCAAATGTTTATCTTGTTTTGTAACCGGTACCTTCTGGTATATTCTAGTGCCAGCACTCCCGGCTCCTGCTATATTTCATTCTCACTATTTTTGGACCAGAGCTGCTGGTTCCAGGTGATTTAATAAATTGCTTTTTTTTTTTTTTGGTGTTCCTTTTAACTTACCCATCTGCTCAACACATGCGTAACTTGCAATCTGTCGGCAGTTTGCAGAAAGACAAACTGTCAGAGCTGCATGCATTTGACAACTTTGTTCCCAATTAGATTAGTGGTAATTTTAACAGATTTCAGGGCAATGGAGAAAGGGATGGCATGTTATTAAAGCATCAGTTCTGACAGACCCGAGCACATATGATTTCAATGTAAATTATTTTAAATGCTTTAATTAAAACTAGAGAAAGATTTACCCTTTTAAGTGGTAAGTGATAGCAAGAAAAATTTAAAAGGAAAGAGAGTAAGCGAGTTTTCTAAATGGTTTATGTTGTGCAAGGCAGTCCAGCAGTCAAGATGACTGTAATCTATGGCGATAATGTGGAGGCAGAGTTAATTATTCATTGCTTCCTCTCTGTAGCAGATGTGACTCAATACACGAGGTACAGTATTCAGGGCCTGGAACACTCTCTGTGAAAATCTCAGCTCAGGCTTCTTTTGGAGCCATCAGGAAATTGCCAGAATCTGTTTAACATGTTAAATATATTCATAAGGAAAAAAAAAATCTTCTTTTTTTTTTTTGCTCTTTGTTTTTCTTATGTTTCAATGCAGCTGCTTCTCTCCTCCACTAAGCTCAGCATCCCAAGCCTCCGTATTCCCACCTCATCTCCAATCTAATACCCCTGAAGCACATGCACAGATGTACTAGATTAGGCAGACTAGGGGATTCTGTACCTCTGGTCACTTTGCAGGCACACAGCTCACCAGAAAACGCCCCATCTATAATTTAAATGTATTGCAATAGTCACAATTCATGAGTGCAGAGCATCATTGACAGAATGTCTGGCGTTCTGGGAGGGAGCTCTCTAGAATCAAGGACACATATAGGTGGAAAGATTTCCCTGACGAATTTGACAATGTGCTTGATTTATTTAGCCATAAATCTAACCATTGGTTTAATGCTTTCCATTTGTTCTTAGACAACACTGGGCATTTTATTATTGAAATCACCAATATATTAATTAAGGTTTAATAGTCCCAGAACATAATTGCATAAAATTCTTTTTACATGCATATTTCGTAGACAATTGGGAAGGGTTCACCATTTTATATATGGGCCTATTGAGTTGAGAGCTGTCTGCTCTTTTAAAATTATGGAAATGGCTTAACAAAGAAGGTTATTACTATCCTACATATAGGTTTCCGTAATTTTTCACATTGTTTTTAAGTAGATTATTGCATTGTATCTTTAAGGGCATCTTTTAGATAGATTGTTACTGTACTTGAATTGGTTTATAAACTAGGCTGAATTGGTTAGGATTATGTGTCCGAGGCAAACTGAATTTTATCTTATTTCTCTGTTAACATTACACATGAGAAGTGCATCCATTTACATTTTTCAGGGGGAGAAATTAGCAGCAGCTTTTTTTAAGAATCAGTGCATAATAGATTTGGATGGCTATTTGACCCATGTATGGTGAATCCATGAGAAATGGCATCTTGGGAATGATGTAAGATGCTAGAACGGTGAGTCAAGTTCAACAAACTGCAACTTCCTTCCCTTCATTCCCGCGGGCATGCCGGTAAGCCTTTTCTCTGAATTTCAGACTCTCTACCACATAAGAGAGTTTTTTTTTCTTCTTTTTGCTTTAGTTTCTGTTTTTATTTTTGTATCAGAAGAAAGAATATATCTTCCAGCCTCTAATAGAAATTGATCACGAACACCTCCTAGGTGAATGACCTTTGGCAAGCTCTTTTATCTTTCTGAGCCTCAGGCTTTTCATCTGTGGGTATGATAATGAACACCCACATTTCAGAATCTTTTGAGAATTGAATAAAATAATACATTTCAAGTATCAGGCATATAGTTGGTGCAGCGCAAATACAAATCTTCTCCATCCTTCCCTTCGCATTTTACTGATGTTTTGATACAAATTTGTGTTTTTATGCTTGACTTTCCTTATAGGTGAGGAGATCCAAAGGGGAATGGAAAACTTTTAAGGGAAAGAGAAATCATCCTTTACCTCTTCAACATGGGACTCATGGCCTGGTAGGTATATATTCTCAGGGCTATGGTTAAACCAATAAGTTGAAGCCAATTTGCAGCAAAAAAACAATATATGTTCGTACGTACTACAATCGACCTGATTTCCCCCCCTGGATGCTGGGTATACTAAGCAACTTGAAGTACAAAGAATGTCACATCTTTAATTTCTGTATGATCATTTACTCTGAGCTTTCATCCTGCTTCAATCTCAGTCATTATTGAGACTCTGTTACTCACCCAAAGTGGTACCCAGGCTCTGAGAGCCTGATACCATCAGGAACATTTAGGACAAGCATCCTGGTCTTCAATCCACATCATTCACCCTGAAATGCTCATTGCCCAAGACCACATGGCCCTTTGCAGTCACGGAGTTCTGTTGCTCTCATCTTAAAGTTGGTCATGGGGCATTTGGCTGAAGGCGGTGCCAAGCTGTCTAGTACCTATTTCCCTTTGGATATCTGCCACCTCTCCAGAATGTTATAAGAGAGTAAGGCAGAACCCTGGATCTTTGCTACCTGGGGAGCCCAAATCTAAACTCTCCCTCATCTGACAGCGTGGGTCTTTGGAGTTTCAAAGCTCCCCCTCACTTTGCACCAACTAAGTTTTTTAACTCAGGATTCCAGGCTTTAGTTAAAAAATAATAGTAATAATAAAGTGTCTTAATTCTCCCCTGAAGGCTAGTAAAGCACCAGCTGGTCAGGAATCAAAATCCTGCTGGATAAGTCTGGGAGGGGTGGAATGACAGTGGCCTACTATTGAGTTTTTCTGACACTTCTAAAGAAGGTAGAACATAACAAAAATTTGAAATTCAATAGATATCCCGTCCCATGTGGATGGCAGCAAAGATTTGGGAGAAGCTATTTATATATATTTATATACATATATACATATACATTTTTATGTATTGTAAAGATTGTCTTTTAAATGTTACAAAATGGAATATGATGCAAAGCCCTTATGGATGTTCCTAAAGTCAAGAACAAGGATATTGGATATTAAAATTCCTCAGTAGCATCTTAAGTTCAATTAAATATACCATTTATGCATGTTTCTATGAATGTCAATTCATTTTAAGTTACTAGTATTGATGGAACATTTTCTACGTGCCAGGCACCAAGCTAGACACTAGATGTAAAGTGAAGAAAACAAGCATGCACATACACACAGACACAGAAAGAGAGAAAGGAAAAGAGTAGTAAAGAAGTAAACCAAAAAAAAAAAAAGAATAACTTAAATACAACAGTAGTACATATGTGGTAAAGTATGGAGCATAGATTATGGAGAAATTAATTATTGGAGATAGATTAAAGGAAATCTTCTTGATAAAGTAGATTGAGAGAATGTGTCTCAAAGGGTTAATAGGGATTTTCTGAGTACACAAGGTGTGATTAGGGGAGTGGAGGTTTGAGATAAGTTCCAAAAAGAAGAAAATGCTTGAGCAAAAATAAGGAATGACATCCAGATCTAGAGGACCTTAAATGGGTTGGGTTGTAAAGTGGAGAGAAGCAAAAGTGGGTAGAAACCAACCAGGGAAGAACTTGTATATCATGAGAACATTAAAGGACGCTGCAAAATTTATAATACATTGGATTAGTTAGGAATCTTTCAAATTCTATTTAATAGGATGCCCAATGAAAAGTGGCTTAAACAATATGGATTTATTATTTCATATAACAAGAAATCGGGGGCAGGCCATTTGGGGTTGGTTAATTCAGCAGGTCAACAATGTCAAGGTTCTGGGTCAGGTTCTCTGTATCTCTCTTGTATTTCAGTAAAGAACACCAGGATTCTGTTCAGATCCAAGTATCCCATACCCACATGTTTTATGTTACGTGTTATGAAAAGACAAAAAGAGAGGCTTACCTTTATTGCATCTCTTTTTACCATTGAGGAAAAAACCTTTGCAAAAGCCTCCCAAATGACTTTCACTTATATATTGTTGACAGAATTGGGTCACATATACTCTGTGAACAAATAACCTCAGAAATATTGTTATTAGCATATTGGCTTGGGGAGGAATCACATTCCTTATGTACACTGCTACCCAATCTCTGGGTAAAACCAGGTTTGGGATACCAAGAAAGAAGAGGAGAATTGGACAAGTGGTATCTTCCATATTTCAAAACCATTGAAATTTTAATAATGCTAATAAAATAAGATTTTATTCTTCAACATTGGACTTTAGTGTAATTTATAATTTGAAAGTTCATTCATTCATTTACTCTGTCATTCTCTCAATAGAGATTAGTCAAGCACTAGATAAGTGCCAGGCTTTGTGATAGGAGTACTGGAGGACAGAAATGAATCAGAAAAAGAAACAAAAATATAGCACCTAAGTAGAAGAATCAGAGACTTATGTTTACAATGAAACAGAGAAGATATGGAATGTGTGAAGCTACAATCCAATAACAAGAGTGTCAAATGTCAGAGAGAATATGCAGCTGTGTGCAGGAGCTAGGTAATGGGAATGATTGTCTAACTCCTCACAGCTCTGCCTTTATGGCTGTCCTGCTGGTAGTTTGAAATTGTACATGCAGGAAGAATTTACACCACAGAAATTGGCACATGCCACAAATGAAAGCTTTAAAATTGTTTTTCTTTCACAGAGCCAGTTGTTAAATATTTACCAACATACTACTAGAGAAATAATTTATAGTGCTGAGAGTGTATTCTTTTAGGAGGGAAAAATCAGTTTTCTTAAACTTATCATCTCATCAAACTAAACCAAATCACCAAACACACACATGAATAAAAGTCAAATTTGAATTGAATATTACCATTAAACATCTATAAAATATTCTTTAAGCTTTTCATTTCTGCTTTTTTGTCTCTGTACCTTTGTATGCTTGCTGAGCTGTGCTAAACATGAAGACAAGTCATGGAAATCTCCAGGAAAATCTCTATAAAAAAGAAATCTTTATATATTCTCTCCAGGTTTCTGACCCAATTTAGTGAAACAGGTGTCCTGGATTTCAGAAAGCATATTGCCGAAGCGATGTCTTCCAGCCCTCCAGCTGCCTCTATATTTACTCTGTCTTCTACATGAAATCTCAAATTGTCAATCTATTCCGTATGGCAAGATCTCTCCTAATGTTTTTCACAAACAGCTCTGAATACTATCTGCACTCTGAAAAGACATAGCCTCTTAGGGCTTGCAGAGCCTTAACGGTCATCCCATCCACCTCAGTCTTTGGATAGACACACTCTTAATTCATCTTCCTGGAGAAAACAAAGAAGGTCATCTTGTTTTGAAAACATGGTAAATTCCATAACTTGCCTTCACTAACGGGTGCTTATGATTAACAAGCCTACATAGATATGAAATTCTTCCTTTGATCAACTTAAATCTCACATTTTAGAATTCAATCTCTTATTTGCTGCCTTATGGGGATTAGAAAGCAGATGGTGACCATCCTTAGTGAAAGAGACATTTAGACAGATGGATCTCCTTTTTCTGAAACGTTTCGGCAAAGTAAATTTTGTAAATTTAATTGATTTCTATTTGGGATATTCCCTGTGTAAAAGAGAATCAGTTCGAGGGGTGAGGAACCCTCTTGTGGAGTGATTAATTATCCCCTTATTTGGGTTTTGTAAACATCAGTGTTCACATATTTGGTGTTCCTGAAGTAAGGTCTGTCTCTGTGCTTGAAGACTCATCATAAATCACCTTTATAGGCTAAATAATCTCTGTTCCTTTAAGCTTTCCTCATCGATATCATTTTCTTACTATGTTATCATCTATGTTTCTAGCTGTAAACCCACATATATAAATTCATTAATAATTTTGACTGACTTGATATATTGTTAATGAAAGAAAAGCAAATAGATAGGAAAAGATTTTGTAAATGACTTGACTACATCCTCAGACTGACCTCTTGGCAACTCCATTATAACAGCTCAATCAGCCTATAAAAGAAATAACATTACCTAGTAATCCACAGTACCTTGTACTTTTTATATATATCATCTCACCAATTCTCACAATAATTCAGTGGGAAGATTTTAAAAAGCATCCTCAGATGCATTTTGCAGGTGAGGAAATTAATATAAGTGCATATAAGGTATCAATAAAACAAAAGTTGGTTCTTTGAAAAGATAAACAAAATTGATAGACCTCTGGTTAGATTAACCAGGAATAGAAGAGAAAGGATCCTAAAAGGTCAATCAGAAATGAAAAAGTGGATATTACAACTGATACCACGGAAATACAAAATATCATCTGTGAATACTATGAAAATCTCTACACACATAAACTCAAAAATGTAAGGAAATGGTCAAATTCCTGGAAATACGTAACCTCCCAATTCTCAATCAGGAAGAAAGAGAACTCCTGAACAGACTAATAATGAGCAACAAAATTGAAGCAATAATAAAAAAAGCTTCCAACAACAACAACAAAAAAAACCCAGACCAGATGGACTCACAGCCAAATTTTACCAGACCTACAAAGAAGAACTCATACTGCAGAAATTATTCCATAACATTAAGTAGGAGAGAATCCTCCCCAATTCATTCTATGAAGCCAGTATCACCTTATCAAGGTGATTATTGGTTTCCTGTTGGTAGTTTGAAATTGTACATGGAGGAAGAATTTACACCATAGAAATTGGCAAACACCACAAACGAAAGATTTAAAATTGTTTTTCTTTCACAGAGCTAGTTGCTAAATATTTACCAACATACTACTAGAGATATAATTTATAGTGCTGAGAGTATATTTTTTAGGGGGGAAAAATCAGTTTTCTTAAACTTAACATCTCATCAAACTAAACCAAATCACCGAACACACACATGAATAAAAGTCAAAGTTGAATTGAATATTACTATTAAACATCTAAGGCCAGGAAAGGATGCAACAAAAATGAAAACTACAGAGCAATATACCTTATGAATATAGATGCAAAAATCCTCAGTAAAATGCTAGCAAACCAAATTCAGCAACACAGCAAAAAAATAACCCATCGTGACCAAGTGGGCTTCATCCCAGGGATGCAAGTATGGTTCAACATGCAGAAATCAATAAATATGATTCACCACATAAACAGAAGCAAAACAAAGACTATATGATCATCTCAATAGATGCAGAAAAAACATTCAATAAAATCCACCACCCTTTCATGATAAAAACCCTCAACAAACTAGGCATAGAAGATAATAGATTAAATGCTGAGGAAAAACAATAATAACCTAGAATTCTGTGCCCAACTGTATGAATCTGCCAGGGCTAACTTAACAAAATAACACAGAGTGGGTGGCTTAAACAGCAGAAACTTATTTTCTCACAGTTCTGGAGACTGGAAGTCCAAGATCAAGGTGTTGGCAAGTTTGGTTTCTCTTGAGGTCTCTCTCCCTGGCTTGCAGACAACCACCTTCTTGCTGTGACTTCATGTGTTCTTTTCTTTGTGCAAATGAATCTGGTGTCTCTTCCACTTCTGATAAGGGTACCAGTCACATTAGATCAGGGCCCCATCCTTACGAACTCATTGAACCTTAATTATCTTTTTAAAGGGAATCCCCTGATCCAGTCAATTTGACACATAAAATTAACTATCATTAGGCCATATTCCAAATACAGTCTTATTGGGAATTAGAGCTCCAGTGTGTAAATTTGGAGGGTGGGACACAATTCAATTCCTACACCAACAAAACAATATTCAAAACTGGGAGCAAAATAAAGATCTTCAGAAATGTAAAGTCTAAAGATGTTTGCCCTCTACATAACCTCATTAAAGAACTACTGAAAGTCGTACTTCAGCAAAGGAATTTTAGCTAGAAGATGAAAGAAGGATGCAAGAAACAAAGATGAGCAACAAAAAAAAAATCCCTAAAACATGTTGGTAAATCTAAATAGGAGCTGATTATTAAAAAAGGAAGTAGGAGAAGACTAAGAAGAAGAGGAGTTAAAAGGCAAAAATAAAATACTGGTTACAATCTGTAAAATAGAAGGGGGAAATTTGAATAGAAGATGATCTTAAGTTTCTTGTCATATTTGTGAAGTTATGGCTATAAAAACTACTAGTTGCCTACTTTCTATCCATTTTTCCTTTTTCTGTTAGTTAAAAAAAAGTTGAGGTTGGTAATGTGACTAAAGTTTCATATTTACCAGCTACCTTTGCAGCTAGGGTATACTTATGAATTAATAACTTCTCAATGAGAAGTAAATATTATGTGTGAAATCTTCATGAAGGTTTCTTAAAGGGATGTGATTCAGCTAGGTAGAAAATCGCTTTTGCCTTTACCTGCTCCTCTTTATTTATGGAATGTTGGTATAACAGCTTGAGTTCCAACAGCCATATTGAATAATAACTGATCTTAAGGAAGATGGAGCAGAAAAAAAAAGAATATTCTGGGTATCCAGGAACCATAAATCTGCCACATTAAACCCGATAATGCACATTTATGCAATTATTTTATGTGATAGATAAATTCTAATGTTGTTTAAACTGCTCTTATTTTGTTTTTTTCTTGTATGCACCCAAGTGTAAATTTGACTGATAAAAACAGGAGGAAAAGACATAGATCAACTTTAGAATTTTAAATACCCCTGTTTAGGGGGAACCACTAAAATATCAGAAACAGTATGCAAAACTTCTAAACTAGATTTGATACAAAAATGTCATGAGAGCGCTTGAAGTATTAAAAAATGTGTTGATTTAAAGAAAAATTATGAAAAGAGAAAAAATGATTCTTGTAATTATAAAGATGTTTAGGTCAAATATGCATGTAAAGAGTGCTAATAAAATTGTCTCATAAAATGTAAGCATGGAAAAAGCAATATATTTAAATTATGCTATTATTTTATACAATATATAATTTTAAAATATGTATATAATTGAATTCATAAATTAAATATGTTATTGTGCCAACAAAAACACCAAAAAAGCCAAGTCAAGCTCCACTTGTTATTATAGTCCAAGACCCTGCTCATTTTTCCTTTGAACCCATTCCTTTTCCATTACCATCATTGGCCCTGAACTCTTCACTTATTTTCATACTTAATTTTAATTTTTCTTTGAACTTCTTCATTAATCTGAGTTCTTTTGGATTGGCTCTTGGCACTCTGAAGGCTTAGGTTTGCAGTTGCATCTGTACATCACCCGCTGCTAGTCAAGATCTGCAATTTTATATTTGTTTCTAGAATTTAAGGTCTCAGCCAACAACACTCAAGGTTATGGGGGTTGGAAGTAAGTATTCAGTTTCTATTGAGTCATAATGGTGCTAAGAAAAAAAAACAGGCTTTGGAATCAGACTACTTTAAGTCTGAATTCAAAGAGACACGTGTTAAG
Organism: Lemur catta; assembly: GCF_020740605.2. NCBI lineage: Eukaryota > Metazoa > Chordata > Mammalia > Primates > Lemuridae > Lemur > Lemur catta. The sequence goes on from NC_059130.1 coordinate 80,839,656, forward strand.
AGGTTAAGAATAAAGGCTATTGATCAGAAATGTGGAAGAAAGACAATATGCAAAGAATAAATATATATATATACATATATATATATATGTTCAATCCTACTAGAGATTTTTAAAACTGTAAATTGAAATAAGACAGGTTACCTTTTACTCTCTCAGACCGGCAAAGGTCAAAAAGATTGCTTCTGTTCTGTCTTGGCAAGGCACAGAATGGGCACTGTCATATACTGGCAGATAGCAACCAGCTAGGCACTGTAGGTGATTCTTTCCTCCTATGTAAAGGCTATGGTTCTTCATTTGCACATAGATGTTGCAATTTGACCAAGTTCTGGATGATGACATATGATAAAAGTGATATATGTCACTTCCAGGCCAGGCCCATAACATGCCCTGTCCCCTGTCTTCCCCCCACCCCACTACCCCGCCCCATATGTCTATTTTTTCTTTCCCTGATTGTTGTCTGGATTTAGAAGTTCAGGGAGACTTTGGAAGCCATGTATGGAAATTGGCAGACTCCATCAACCAGGGTCTCTAAATGACTACATGGACTCCCACTATGGAATCCACCACCAGATGAACTTTATATGATTATGAAATAAATTTCCTTTTTGTTAGGCCACTGAAAATTGGGCTTATCAAACAGCTTACATAGCGTGAACAAATGGATGCACTATGGATAGGACCATAAATTTATAGTAAATTTAAAGGGCAATCTTGTAATGTTCATACCACTTTACCCATGAATTTCACATCTAAATGTTTATCATAAGAAAATAATCTGATAAACACTAAAAATGTATGTGTAAGGATATTCATTTAGGCATTGTTTATAATAGCAAAGAGAAAAAAAATGACGTAAATCCCGTAGACAACTGGCTAAAGTGTCACTGAATTCACATAATGGGATTTTTAAAATCATTCATTTAGCCGAGGTTCAGTATATGTCATGTGACACCTACTGTGGTGGATACTAGCGAACATATCAGTGAAAAATATAAGGTACCTGCCATTGTGAAACTTACAATTTAGGAAATTATACAGACATTTACAATGTAATTTTTAAATTTCAATTATAGTAAGTTATCATAAAGGAAAAATATGGGATACTATGAAAGCACATAAAATAAAATATATAACCTCCACTTTGGTCAAGGAACGCTTCCTAAATTAACAAATTTTCCATACAATAAAAGTAAAAGATGAATAAAAATTATCTATGATTTTCCCAGTTATAAGATTCCCTAACCTCCACCAACCAAAATATTTTTAACATACTTGAATATATAAACTTCTAATGATAGAGAGGAAATAATCAAATGTTTACTTTCATTATAATATTTCATACATACTATATTGTATTAGGAAAAATAATAAACTACATCAGAAATATGGCTTTGTTCATCTTGATGTTTACGGAATATCAGACTGTCTGAGATTGAATCCTAGTTCTGTCTCTTAATACTTGTGACCTTGGACAATTTTCCTCACCTCTAAAATGGAGATAATAGTAGTTACTACTAAATAAGAGTGGGTGGGGATTTAGCTTTTAAAAAATAAGTATTTAGAACAATTGCCTGGCATAAAATAAGTGCAAAATAAGTGTTGGCTATTGCAATTACTCTCTGTATGTGTATCTTACAAGCTAATGCCTTATCAATAGTGACATATGAAATCATGTAACAAGCATCTTCACTTTTGCCTAAATCATCTGAGATTCTTTTACAACTCTAAGATACCGTCACTGCAATTTTTATTCCAAACAATAAATACCCATTTGCATAACATTCAGCTAATTTTAGTTCAATTATCCTGCAAGTTCACATTTTTTATCTGCATAATAGAGCAACTTACTGTAGTGCTCTTTCTCTTCTCTTTCTTTCTACATCCCTTCCCTACTTCCTTTCCATTTTTAAAAAATTCATTGTTTGTTTTTATCAAAGTAAGACCTGTTCATTGCACCTAAAGGTAAAGATTACTAACACATTTTTTTAAGCAGAAGTCCCATGTTTCATTCCTTTTTGGTCTGCTACTCCAACCCCATGCTATATATATCCTCAATCTACTCCCCAGATTAACTCTCCTCCTAACTTTTAACTTATTCAGCACTTTTGTTCTCCACTCTGGTATTTAGCTTCTTACTTCTAATAACATTCTTATATTGCTTTTTTTTTTCATTTTCTTCAACTTTAGACATTATTTATTGACTTCCTACTACTAAACATAACATTTTAGCACTTTTACAACCTGTCCAATCTATCCTATGCTTCGTTTATTTGCACTCTCCTATGATGCATAGTTTTGAACAGTTTTAAGTGAACAGTCAATATTTACATGACCATACAATTATTGTTCATATCTGAACCACATATAGTACTAAAATTACACTTCCTGTATTGCACAAATTAAAACTTTTTCTTGGAGTTAATATCCCAAATAATATAGCTGACTTATATTTTATTTCCTTGGTTTTTCTGGTGATCAGTTCTTAAATTAGAACTAAACTTTCACCAAAATGATGATATTATTTCAATATAAGTACACCATGTAATTAATCTGTCAGTTTATCAAGCAGATGTTCCAATTTGAATTGACTCTATCTACCATCAGTGATAGCTGTCAGACACACCCAAGTGTGATGCCCCACACAAGTGTGAGAACCTTGTGCCCAAGGGAGTATAAATCGTACTTTTTGTGTTCTATCTAGGGAATCATGCCTACTCCAAGGCCACAAAGATTTTCTCTATGTCTTCTTTTTTTTTTTTTTTTTTTTTGAGACAGAGTCTCACTCTGTTGCCCTGGCTAGAGTGCTGTGGCGTCAGCCTAGCTCACAGCAACCTCAGACTCCTCGGCTCAAGCAATCCTCCTGCCTCAGCCTCCCGAGTAGCTGGGACTACAGGCATGCGCCACCATGCCTGGCTAATTTTTCTATATATATTCTAGCTGTCCGTATAATTTCTTTCTATTTTTAGTAGAGACGGGGTCTCGCTCTTGCTCAGGCTGGTCTCGAACTCCTGAGCTCAAATGATCTGCCCGCCTCGGCTTCCCAGAGTGCTAGGATTACAGGCGTGAGCCACCGCACCCGGCCTCTATGTCTTCTTTTACAGGGTTTATATTTTTAACTTTAACATTTAGGTCTTGATACATTTTGAGTTAATTTATGAATATGGGGTAAGGTAAATGTCATGGCTCCTTTATTCCCCATATGGATAGTCAGGTGCTGTACCATTGTTTATTGAAATTACGTCACTTCCCTATTGAATTGCCTGGTTAAACTTAACTGATCACATATGTCCTTATTAACATCAGTTGGTCATATATGTATGTGTGTGCACATGTGTGTGTATGGATTTGTATAGGTCTATTTCTGAACTGTCTTTTCTATTCCATTGATTGATACACCTATTTATTTGCTAATACTATACTGTCTTGATTACTGTAGATTTATAACAGTAAGTCTTAAAATCAGGTAGTGTGAGTCTTCCAACTTAGTTCTTCTTTCTCAAAATTGTTATGGCTATTCTGGATTGTAGACATTTCCAAATACATTTTTAAATTATCTTGTCAAGTTTCTACCAAATGCCTTTTGGAATTTTGACTAATATTTCATTTTATCTGTATATTAATCTGGTGAGAATTGAGATCTTAATAATGTGCATTTTTCCAATCCAGGAACATGTAATGTATCTCTATATTATCTAGTTATTTTTATATTTTCCCTAAGCTATGTTTTATAGTTTCAGTGTAGGTCTTATGCATATTTTGTTAAGCATATTTTCAAGTATTTAATGTTTTTGGATGCTACTTGAAAATTAAATTTTAAAATTTTATTATGTAATTGTTTGTTGTTAGGATATAGAAATATAATTAATTTTGTATATAGAATTTGTATCTTAAAATCTTGCTAAACTCATTTATTAGTTCTAGTAACTTTTTGTAGATTTCTGAGGGTTTTCTATACACATGATTATATTAGACATATTTTATATTTTGTATTAAATCCCATGTGAATGAAGATAAGAAATAAAATAAAATTCAGTGAAGTATAACTAAAACTCCTGGACATTATCTATTAAAAATCATAAGACTCTGAAAGATGAAAAGAAGAAGACAGATTGGCCAGGGACCTCAGGATCCAAGGAATGACACACTGGTGAGTTCCTTGAATTTTCTTTTTGCCTCACATATCCCTGACTTGGAACTAAAGAAGCTAGAAACCCAGAATGTCAATGGAAGCAGACAAAAAAATGACCACAACAAAAACTTTCTTTTTATATGCAAAGGGCCAGGAAAGAGGTGGCCTGGTAAAACAGAAACTTTTAGATAATAACTGTACTACTTCAGTCAAACACTGCAAAAAACTTTGTGAGCCACCTCTACCCGTGCCAGCAAAGGCCAAATGGGGAGCCTAGACTTTCATCCTCACCAGGATATAAGGAAGGGCCCCAAGCCCTCCACTGGGTTGGTGTCCTAGAAGTCTGAGTAGAGAGTTGGTATTTTCATCATGCTGGGCCCAAAAGAGCTCTCCCTAGTCTATAGCTTTAGTGGATATCAGCTGGTGAGCCTGGACTTAAACTCCACCTATCAGTAACAAGTCACTCTTCCCCATAAATACTAGTGTGTATCAGGGGTTTTTTATCATCTCCCAGAGGTGATATGGCCACACACATACATACACATCTGTTAGTGGTGACCACATGGGAAGCAGTAACATGGCACTTCCACCCTTCATGTGCATTGAAGAATCAGTGAAGGCCTAGTTGGGGGGGCGGGTCAAAACTCCCACCCGCACCCATTAGGACAATGAGTGCTTCCTACATCTTGATGTCAATGAAGGTTGAGTGGAGAACCTGTATTTCTATCCCACCTGACAGTGATGAGGTAGCGTTTCCCCTTTCCCCTGCCAGAGTGGTATTAAGAGGAAGAGAGATAAAACAAAATCTTAATAAGATACAGAATCTCAAAGCATAATACCAGAAATGTCCAGGTTTCATGGAAAAATTACCCATCACCCCAAGAATAAGGAAAATATCAACTTGATTGGGAAAAGATAGTCAACAGATGCCAACACTGAAATGACAGAAATAGTAGAATTATATGACAAAGATTTAAAGCAGCCATACTACAAATGCTTCAATAGGCAGCTAAGAACATGCTTGAAAAAAATTTAAAAAGTAGAAAGTGTTAACAAAGAAATAGAAGATGTAAATGGTAACAAATGGACATTTTAGGAATGAAAAAACATAGTACCTGAAATTTAAAGATGCAATGAGTAGACTCAAAAGCACAATGGAGAGGACAGAGGAAAGAACCAGTGACATTGAAGACAGAAAATAGAAATTAGTCAATCTTAACAGAAAAACAAAACCAGATCCTGATGGACTGCTATACCTATATCACCACTAACAACACCAAAAATGTAACAATCATGTCATTAGAGCCTCAGAATGACAGAAATAAAGGAGGCAGGGATGAAAGAGTACTTGAAGAAATAATAGCAGAAATCTTCCTAAATTTGGCAAGAGACATAAACCTACAGATTAAAGAAGCTGAGCAAACAGGAAATCAGAAAAACCCAAAGAAAGCCACACCAAGTCACCTTGTACTCAAACTTCTGAAAACTGAAAACAAAAAAAAAATCTTGACAAAAGTAAAAGAAAAAACTAGATAGAAAGAAATTATTTTAATATTTGAATGACAACAGATTTGTTTTCAAAAATCATGGATGCCAGAAAGAAATGGCACAATATTGTTCAATTGTTGAAAGAAAATAACAGCAAACCCATAATTTATACACAGAAAGAATATCCCTCAAGAATTAAGAAGAAATCAATATATTCACAGATGAAGAAAAACTAAAAGAATTTGTTGCCGGCAGACATACCCTAACAAAATTCCTTAAACAGAAAAAAAATGATAAAATAAGGAATAGTAGAACATAGTAAGGAAGAAAGAACAACAGAAGGAGTGCAAATATTGGTAAATACAATGTTTTTTCCTCCTGTTGAGTTTTCTAAACTATAGTTGACATTTGAAGCAAAAATGATAACACTGTTGTAGTTCTAAATGTATGCATGGGAAATATTTCAAATTATTATAACTTGGGAATGGTAAAGAGATGTAAAGGGAGGAAAGGTTTTCTACACTTGAGTCAATAAAATGCCAACAACAAACCATAAAGAGTGATACATTATCTATGCATAGCAGTAATTTATGAGCCCATACAAAAGGATACACTCAAAACTACTACCAAAATGCAGAAAAATGGAAATATAAAAAAAATGCAAGTAACCTATAGGAAGTCAGGAGAAAAAAAACAGAAACAAAACAAAACAAAAAGAACAAGCAGAAAACAAAAATATAATACAATGGTAGACTTAAGCCTGAGTATATCACTAATTAAATGTAAATGGTCTAAATACACCGATTATAAGACAAAGATTGGCCATGTAGATTAAAACACATAATTATACGTGTCTACAATAAATTCACTTCAATTAACCATTTGGGTAGTTTGAAAGTAAAAGAATAGAAGATATTCATGCAAACATTAATCAAAAAAAGACAGGAATAGCTATATCAATATCAAATAAAGCAGACTTCAGAGCAAAGGAAATTACAAGAGACAGACAACACATAATAATTAAAAAGGTCAATCCACCAAGAAGGCACAGTAATCCTAAATTTGTATGTACCAAATAACAGAGTTGCAAAATACGTGAAGCAAAATTGATAAAACTGAAAGGAGAAATTTCAAAATCCACAATTGTAGTTGGAGACTTCAACACCCGTCTCACAGCAAATGCTGGAACAATAGACAGAAAATTAGCAATGATATAGAAGAACTCAGCATCATCAACCAATAGAATCTAATAAACATTTATAGAGCACTCCACCTAACAAAAGCAGAATACACATTTTTCTTAAGTGACTATAGAACCTATAACAAAATAGACCATATCCTGTCCCCTAGACCAAACCCAAGCGAATTTTTTTAAAAGAATTAAAGTGATGCAGTTTGTTCTCTGCAATCAAGTTAGAAAACAGCAGCAAGCAGATAACAGAAAATCTCCAAACACTGAGTACCTATACAGTACATTTCCAAGTTTAAGAGATTCTGTTTTATTTGTATTCTACTTATACCACTCTGGCAGGAAAAAAATGCTGCCTTATCACTATCAGGTAGGACAGAGAATAATCCACAGGACAAAGAGAAAGTGTCAAAACAAATTTTAAAAATGCATTGAGCTGAATGAAAACAAAAACACAACATATGAAAACTTGTGTGACTGTTAAAGCAATGCTGAAAAGGAAATACTCCACATTTGAAATGATTATGTTAGAAAAGATGAAAAATATCAAATACAAATTCTATGCTCCAAGATCAAGAATCTAGAAAACAAAAATTAACCTAAAGCAAGGAGAAAGGAAATAATAAAGGTAAGAGCAGAAATGCAGAAATCAATGAAATTGAAACAGAAAATGAATGGGGAAAAAAGGTGGTACCTTGAAGATACCAATAAAGTGGACAACCCTCTAGCAAGACTGACAAAAAAGAAAGAAGATACAAATTACTAACATTATGATTGAAAGAGGGGGTATTACTATAGACCTTATAGATATCAAAAGGATAATAAGGGAATACTGTGCACAACTTAGATAAATTTGACTACCTAGATGAACAAATTCCTTGAAAAGCATACACTACTACATACCACCCAATATGAAACAGATAATTTGAATGGCCATTTAACTATTAAGAATATTAAATGCATAATTTTAAACTCCCCTTAAAAAATCTCTACGTTTATACAGTTTTACTAGAAAATCCTATCAAACTTTTAAAGAATAATTGATTCCAATTCCTCTTTCATAAAATGAAGAGGAGGAGACACTTTCTAATCCATTTTGTGAAGCTAGTACTTCCCTGATACCAAAATCAGACAAAAATGGTACAAAAAAGGAAACTACAGAATAATATTCCACATGAATATAAACTCCAAAATTCTTACCTATAAAATAGAAATCAGTAATCTATTAAAAAATTTTACATCATGAACAAGTAGAGTATATTCCAGAGATTCAAAGCTAGTTCAATATTCAAAAATCAGTTACACTCAACTAAACTAAACTATCCTAATTTCTTCTGATGAGAATATTTGTTTGTCCTTCAGTTACCAGGTTGTTAACTTAGAAGACTTTAATATTGGTTTTAGAACCAATTTAGCATTTGTGAATAATTCCTCATCTATCCAAGAGTTGAGTTTTTATCTGTCCACAAATTTGTATGCTCCAAAAGTCAGCAAAGCACAAAAGTTAGAAAGAACTAAAGACAAAACAAAACAGAACAAAAAGCTAAAAAAATGTGTATAGATAAATTCACATTTATGTCAAAAAATGTGTTCCATTATGCAGGATCATTTTTAAGAAAAACACTGACAAACTGAATTACATTGAGCAGAGGACAACTAGGAGGTTAGCTTGTGGATTATGTCTCATGGAATACATTAAAGGAAACCGAAATGCTTAGTTTGAAAAAGAGAAGATCCAAGGAAGGTGTAAGACATTTCCTCAGGCAACTGAAAGGCACTTACGTAGAAGAGGAGGGTTTTGTGGCCCAGAGTCGTAACTAAAACAAATCAAAAAGAAAGGGATTTCATATAAATACAGAAGAATCTAACAATTAGAGCTGACAAAAACTTTCTTATGAATTATAACTTTTGTGTCTGCAAAAGTACTCAACAAAATTCTGGAAAACTACAGACAGGGATTTTATAGCAGGGCCTTCTGTATGGGTGGGAGACTGAGCTAGCTGATACCCTAATATTCCCTTTGACACAAAGATTCTGTGATCTTATGGCACCAAGGAGCTAGCTGAGTTATTTTGATCTTTACTGAGTAGACAAGTCTTAAGCCCTATATATTGCCTAAATTGTCCTGTTGCTTAATTTAAATGGTTTCAATTAGCTAATGTAGTGATGAGATTTAAATGACAAATGTTCACATTAACAATATTTGAGATATGATCTTGACAGTCCTGCTAGACTGGTCTGCGGAAAAACACTTCAGGAGCCCTACAAATAGCTCTCATTACTTTTCCCCATTTTTAAATGATGTTTCTTTTAATTTTTCAGACTTCTGAAGTCTGTAATGACCTAAGGTTCATATGGCAGTGAACAGCTAGTTACTCTTTTTTTGTAAAAGCAAATGATTCAGATTCTGTAATATATCCATTACCCAAGTCCTGGAGCTCTTACTTAAATTACAGTTGATCCTTGCACAACATAGTTTTGAACTGGGGGGGTGTCTACCTATACATGGATTTTCTCCACCTCTGCCACCCCTGAGATAGCAAAACCAACTCCTCCTCCTCCTCCTCTTTCATCTTAGCCTACTCAACGTGAAGATGATGAGTATGAAGACCTTTATGATGATTGGCTTCCACTAAATGAATAGTAAATATACTCTCTCTTCCTCACGATTTTCTTTATTTTCTCTTCTCTATTTTACCTTATTGTAAGAATACAGTATATAATGCATATAACATACAAAATGCGTGTTAATTGACTGCTTATGTTATTGGTAAGGCTTGTGGTCAACAGTAGGCTATTAGTAGTTAAGTTTGGGGAGAGTCAAAAATTATATGCAGATTTTTGACTGCATGGGGTTCAATGCCCCTAACTCCTGCATTGTTCAATGGATAGCTGTGCAGTGCTTTACCTTCAATGATACTGATCTTTATAGTATTTCTTCAGCTGCCTTCTCTGACCTGCCAGGTTTAATCAGTGTCGTAATCACCAGAGAGAAGGGCTTGGGACCTGGTTCAAGAGCCAATGTTGTGGAAAGATTGGTTTTGATCAGCTTTCAGTTACAAGTCCCAGAGGAAACATCGTCAAATCTTAATCCACATCTTCCGCTATGTAGCCTAGATTCAAGTAAAACTATAAATAAAACAGGTATATATTATAAATTAACCCAATTGGATTTAATTTACTTTTTCAAAGAAGAAATTATTAACTATTATTTTCATTTTATAGATGTGAACATTGAAGTTCACAGGGTTATACAACCGTCTCTTAACATAGTGTTAGCAAGAAGCAAAGCTAAAATTTGAACCCATAATTCCCTGGAGACCTATGGAGTTCCAGACTCAGGGCAAGGCAGGAATAAAAGAGAAACAAAACTTTTCAATTCATCATGATTTGCCTTTGGCACTACAATGTATGTGGGTGTAGATGTGCATGAACATGCTTTTCCACTGGGAGCAATAACATCACTACTATAGTATACATTCCATTACAAGAGGCTTCTATTTCTAATTCTTCATATTAAAACTTTTAACCTCAGCACCTGTTTTTTGTTTTGTTTTGTGCACTTTGAGAACAGTGCAAAATCAGTGCTCTGATTCAGAATATTTCCTTTGTTACTAATATTACCAAAGATGTGAACCTATGCTCAGCTGATATAAACTGTGTCCAAGGCCAAGCCTTGACTGTTTTTGTCTTCATTGGAATATTTTTACAGATTAGACAGAGAAAGAGTCAATGGGAACCAATATCTGATATACGCATGTCTTAAATCTCTTTCCCTAGTTTGCTAATCAGTTGTCATAAGATGTCAGCTGAAGAAATGTCCCTTGAGAATGGCAGAGCAGAGGCAATGTTGCGGGTAATTAGATAGACAGTGGCTTGGAAATGGAGTGTTTTCCTTAGGAGGCAAGTGATCTAATCAGATGAAGGAAGCGAGGGCTGGGGCATAACTCTAGAGTCCAGAGGGCTGAATGGCACAGTGGTGGTGACTGTGGCTCCTTCCTCAGCTTCTTTGGACTGAGAGATATAAGGCCTTTGTGACCTGGTCTCTGTTTATCTCTCTCCTCTCGTCTGTCATGCTATTCCCTCCTCCCCAACATAGCCTACTTTCCTGCTAGACCAATTGGCTTCCATTCCTGGATCAGAATCCTTTTTCTCACCTCAGTGCCTTTGCACATACTGTTCTCTGTGTAAGAAAGTAAACTATCTACTCTTTTTGTGTCAAATGTCTAAATATTCTTCAAAATTCTGTTCTGGTATCACCTAACCCCCTACTTCCAATCAAATTTATATGTCCCTCCTCTGGATTCTAGTAGCACCTGTTCTCACCTCCAAGAAGTACATAAAAGATTGTATTGTAATTATTGGTTTACTGGTCTGATTTTCCCATTAGACACTAACCTTATTTTTGTTTCCCTAGCACCTAGCACATGACTTGGAACAAAGCAGGAAAAACAAATAAGCACAGTTGGGAAGTCAGCCCATTAGACACATACTTTTTCTTTATAAGAAACAGCAGCCTAGGAGACCATGAGCTTGAATTCTAGTTACAGCAATGCCAGTAACTAGCTGTGTAAACTGGCATGAAGTCACTCTTCAGATGTCATGCTCCATTTGGAAAATGAGAGTATTTAGATCATGATTGGTCAATATTTTTGGTTAGCAGCAACACTTGCTTTTTCAATGAAATCATCCTGTAAAGCCTAAATAAAACATTGACGCTATTCTGCATGAAAAAAGAAAACTGAGCCAAGCATAATGGCTTGTGCCTGTAGACCCAGCCACTGGGGGGGCCGCAGTGGGAGGATCCCTTGAGCCCAGGAGTTCAGGGCTGTGTGAGCTATGATCATACCACTGCACTCCAGCCTGGGAGAACAGAGTGAGACATGTCTCTTAAAAAAATAAATAAAATAAAACAAAACAAAATAAAATGAAATGAAATAAAATAAAACTGTCTAGAGCCCTGCCAATTTAACCTCCCTTTCCCCATCACTCCACTCCCACCCATTTCATGCTTAGAGCACAATTTGAAAACTACAGGACTAGATGATCTTTAAGGTTCCAGCCAGCCAAGGATCCTCAGATTGTTTACACAGGGAATCGAACTGACCTCTTGCTCACTACTGTACCTCTTCTCCAGGCTCTGGGGTGCATCTACACATCCTCATTGGGTTTTATTTTTGTAAGCCCAATTAACAGAGTATAGAAGTCAATACGCTTTGTTTTGGCATTTAAAATGTTTGTTGGCTGGTTTATTGGGATCTGTATTCTATCTTATTAATGAAGAAAAAGAATGGCATGTATATCTTGGCTTTGAAATTGGAATAACATTTTAGACTCCTGTGTGAAATCAAGGCATATAATGATGGCTAAGAGCCAGAGATAGAAGAAATTTAAATGATCCTATATGTGCAGTTTTTAATTTTTTGTGGTTTGTGAAAGGTGCTAGATAAATTTATTATTGACCTGAGTAGTCAATTAAATGTTGGCACAGAGAGAACACCAGTGTATTCTTTGATGATATGATGGAATAATTAAAATACAGTAATATGAGATCATTGTTTTTAACTTGCATCTTGTTGGTTGTTTAATTCACAGGAGAAAGAAGATCAGTGTAAAATTGACAAGAGACAAATATAAGTAACTAAATAATTCTGCATCTTCTTAAACTACAATCTCTATTATGTTAGTTATATGATAGAGACATTTATCAGACTTCTAAGGAACAGACTTTACATTTCTGATTACTTCTAGTATATATATAAAGAAATTGGTACTATTAGCCTGATGATATTAGTACTATTATGCCCATGTTATAAGTAAAAGAAAACAAAACAAAACAAAACTGAATCTTAGAGATGCTTAAGAACTTATGGTAGTTCACATAGCTTGTAAGTATGGCATACATAGTAAAAATGTCAAAAGTACATGGAATAAACTCTACATCATTTTAATAGACTTTATTTGGTAGAGCAATTTTAGGTTTACAGCAAAATTGAGAGGAAACTACAGAGATTTTCCATGTACCCACTTCCCTCACATGCATAGCACCCCTGTTATCAACATCCCCCACCAGAGTGGTACATTTGTTACAGTTGGTGAACCTACATTAACACATCATTATCACCCAGAGTCTACAGTTTACATTAGGGTTCATTCTTTGTGTTGTACATTCAATGGGTTTGGACAATTGTACAATAATGTGTACTCACCTGGATAAAATCAGACAGAGCAATTTTACTGCCTTAAAAATCCTATGCCCTTCACTTCCCTCCCCATGGCAACCACTGATCTTTTTACTGTTTCTAGAGTTTTACCTTTTCCAGAGTGTCATATGGTTAGAATTAAACATTATGTAATCTTTTCAGATTAGCTTCTTTCAATTAGTAATAAGCATTTAAGTTGCCTCCATGTCTTTTCATGGCTTGCTAGCTCATTTCTTTTTAGCGCTGAATAATAATATTCCATTTTCTGGGTGTACCACAGTTTATTTATCCATTCACCTCCTGAAAGACATCCTGGTTACTTCCAAAGTTTGACAGTTACAGTAAAGTTGCCATAAACATCCATGTGCAAGTTTTTGTGAGGACATAGGCTTTCAACTTCTTTGGGTAAATACCAAGTAGTGTGAGTGCTGGATTGTATTGTAAAAGTATGCTTAGTTTTGTGGGGGTGGGGGGAACCTCCAAACTATGTTCCATACTGGTTATATCTTTTGCATTCCCACCAGCAATGAATGAGAATTCCTGTTGCTCTGTATCCTTGTCAGCATTTGGTATTGTCAGTAATCTGGATTTTGGCCATTCTAATAGGTGTCTAGTTAATTCTATCTCATTGTTGTTTTAATTTGCATTTCCTGATGAAATATGATGTGGGGCATCTTTTTATATGCTTATTTACACCTGTGTATCTTCTTTGGTGAGACGTTTGTTAAGCTTTTGGCATATTTTTCAGTTGGGTTGTTTGTGTTCTTATTGTTAAGTTTTAAAAGTTCTTTGTGTATTTTGGATATGTAATGATCCTTTATGTGATATGTGTTTTGCAAATCTTTTCTCCAAGTCTGTGGCTTGTCCTTTCATTTTCTTGACAGTGTCATTAACGGAGCAGAAAATTTTCATTTAATAAAGTCAAGCTTATCAATTCTTTCTTTCATGGATCATGCTTTTGATGTTTGTCTGAGTTTGTTTTGTGCCACTGTAACAGAATATCTGATACTGGGTAGTTTATAAAGAACAGAAATTTATTTCTTCACAGTTCTATAGGCTGGGAAGTCCAAGATCAAATTGTTGGCATCTGGCAAAGGCCTTCTTGCTGCACAATAATATGGCAGAAGGCATCACATGGGCTATCTTGCCATGTGGGCTATCTTGTGAGGGCAAGAGAAAGATCAAGAAAGGGCCCAGACTCATAATTTATAGAAAATCCACTCCTGTGATCTGCCCTCATGGCCTAATCACCTCTTACAGGTCCTACCTCTTAACATTAAGTGTCTGGCACTCTAGCCCGGGCAATAGAGTGAGACTCTATCTCAAAAAAGAAAAAGAAAAAAAAAAAAAGGACTTTGGCAATATGGTGGAAAAGTGTGCTGGGGGAGGAGCATTCTGTAGGCCTATAGTCCTATGAGTAGGTCTCGCTCTTTTAGTGAACCTGGACCTCTGGACTGTGAACTTCACATGTGCTTCTCAGTATCCTCTCACCCCCGCTTTGATAAACAGGATAACCACAGGGGGCTGGACTTGGGTATGTCCCTTCTTCCAAGGCAGTTAGGCTCTGATAAAACCCCAGAAGGTTAGGCTCTGGATAGTTTCTCCTGAGGAAAGACTTTTTTAAGAATAACAGAATGCTCTGACATACTTCAAAATGGTTCCCCCTGCCTGAAGCACAAGGGGATTTTTCTTCAACATTCACTGCAGGAACTTGATTGAGCCCCTGGAGGTAAAACTCATAAAAAGGTGGGGTCCCCAATGACTGGGATCCCCCTGGAATTTTTATCTGTCAGACTTGTCCATGCTGAGCCTCCAGCAATTCATCAGTCATAGTTCAGGTTTCCTTACCTGGGTATTGCTTTTCATGGAGGTTTATGCTCCTGGTTTCTGCTCCAGCAAGCCACAATTCTCTGCATGTGCCTATTGCTCTCTCCAATGTAGGGGCAGTGGCTTGCCCTGTGACTGCAACTCTTTGAGTTGTATCTAAAGAGAGTCATCAATTTTTCAGTTTGTTTACCTTTTTACTTGTTAGGCTAGAGTGGCAACTTCCAGCTTCTTTCATGCTGGAGCAAAAATCAGAAGTCCCACTCATTATTTTATAGTATCTATTTGCTCTGGAAGAATGTGAAAATTGAAAAATTTATATTAAGGTAAGAGATTAAAACTCACACCATCAACTTTGCTTCCAGCCATAATGAAGTGTATGGTACCAGACTTGTCTTCCTACAGCATATGACTAGAAAAGTGAACAATCTTCCGGAATAACCATTTTCTGACATTGAGCAGCAGGTAAGTCTGCCCACATGGAATCCCACAGGAATTTGAGACTAAAGCAGCTTGAGCCAGGCACCATGCTTACAGCCTAGACACCAGGGAATTGTAGGCACATTTGCAGCCACTGTGCAACTCCAAGGAGGAATAGAGGAGCCTAAGCATTTCAATGCACCCCTGGGAATGTCCCCATCTTCCTGCTGTGGGCTGCCATTGAGATTGAGAAATGAAAAAACAGCATTTTCCGTTTTCTTGACCATGCTGCTTGACTGGGTGGGGCCCCAGCCTTTCCAATGGAGGGCCAAGGCACCATTTTGAGAGTTTGACACTGAGCTGAACCCCACCCTTGGGCTGAGTTTAGGCTGATGTAGCTGCAGCGCCCATCTGGCTGAAGGGGGCCAAGAAAACCAGACTTTCCAAGACACATCTGGGACAGTGTCCACCATCCTGCAGCCGGCTGCTATGGGACCAAGTCTTGAGCTAACTCCTCTCCTCACAAGTTCCTGCCAGTGCAGCCTGCCTGAGAAGGCCCTGACCCTCTCTACTCATAGGCCCAAGGTGCCACTTTAGGAATTTAAAGCCCAGTAGTGCCCCACCCCAGGGCAGAGTTCTGCCTGAGCAGCTGTAGTCCTGCCCAGCTGAGGTGGGACAAGGGAGCCAGAGTTCTCATACATACACCAAGGACAACTCCCTCTGCTATGGGCCACTGTAAGACCAAGGCACAACAGACAGCACTCCCCCTAGTATCTTGCCCACTCTCTTTCCCTGAAAGAGGCCAACCTTCTCTGGTCACAGGCCCAAGGCATCATTGTTGGAATTTAAAGATAGGCAGTACCTGACCCTTGGGCTGATCCAGCTACAGCCATACACAGCAAAGGAGAAACAGGTGAGCCCAAGCTCTCCTACACACACCTAGGACAATTCCCACAACCCTGCTACATGCTCCTATGAGACTGAGACATGAGAAGATGGCACTTCCCATAGTTTCTTACCCATGCCACTTTCCTGAAAGGGGCCTGGCCTTCTTGATTGCAAGCCCAGAACCAGCACCATTTTGAGAGTGTAATGCTGGGCTATAGCCTGCCCTCAGGCTGAGTTCAAGGTGATGGGGCTGTAGCCACCACCCAGTCAGGAAGGGCCAGAGGAGACTAAGCTCTCCTAAGCACACCTAAGACAATACCTACCTCTCTGTGAGGTGGTGGGAACTAGCCTTCCCAATCCTTTGCAGCTACCAGTAACACCAACATGGACCACTTGGGTCCTAATGGAAGCTCCATTAGTGCTACTGCCACTTCTCACATCACACTAGCTGCTTAGGGGCTGAGAATGTACCCACACACCTAGCCCTCTGCTCCAACTACTAGCTTCTGAGCAAGCATTGTGAAGGCCCAAGAATTAGCCCTCCAAGACACACTAACACTGCTGCCAGGGTAACCTTCCCTATAGCAGAAAGTCAGGCATACTCAGCCCCCTGCTTCCACCACTGGGGCCCCAAGGCTGGCTCAGCTGACGTTCAAGTTCCTAGCAAAACTTCACCACAGCCTCAACTAATAACTGTCCCCTAAGCCACAAACAAAATCACAGGTAACACTGACCCTGCTCAAGAAGTCATGCAAAGATCACACTACTGCAGGTACCCAAAATCAAAGCCAAAGTGTCTTACTCAACCAACAACATATACATCTTCAGGAAAAAATTATCCCCTTAAAAATCAATTTAAAAAAAAATCAGAACAAGCACCTGCTATATCAGATGTGTAGATGTCAATGGAAGGACACAGGAAACAGGAAAAAAGCAAGGAAATATGACACCACCAAAGGACCACAACAACTGTTCAGCAACAGATCCCAATCAAAAAAATTCCTCATAATGCCAGATAAAGAATTCCAAATACTGATTCTAAATGAGCTCAATGAGATGGACAAGAAATATGAAAATCAATAAAAATAAATCAGAAAATTGATTCAGGATATGAATGAGAAATTAACCAAGAAGATTGATATCATACAACAAAACCCAACAGAAATTCTGGAGCTAAAAAATTCATTGAAGGAAATACAAAACATATTTGAAAGCTTCAAGAACACACTAGACCAAGAAGAAGAAAAAAATCTCAGAACTTAAACTCAGGTCTTTTGAAATAATTCAGTCAGACAACAATATGGGGAAAAGAATAAAAAGGATTGAGTGAAGCCTTCAAAACATCTGGGACTACATAACATGACCAAATTTATGAATTATTCATGTCCCCAAGGGGGAAGAGAGATCAAGAGGTTTAGAAAACCTATTTAAGGAAATAATCAATGAAAACTTCCCAGGGCTAGTGAGAGAATTTAGACATTCAGATACTGAGGCCCAATGATCCCCAGGCAAATAAATTGCAAAAAGAACTTTAACACAGCATATTACAATCAGAATGACTAAAGTCAAAGTGAAAGAAATAATTTTAAAATCAGCAAAAGACAAGCATCTAGTCACCTACAGAGGAAAACCCATCTGACTAATAGTGGGCTTCTGAACAGAAACCTTACATGGCAGAAGAGAATGGGATGGAATTTCCAAAGTGCTGAATGAAGAAAACTTCCAGCTGAGAATTTTATATCTGGCCATAATAAGCTTCATAAATGAAGGAGAAATAAAATCATTCCCAGACAAGCAAACACTGAAAGAATTCATCTCTACTAGACTGGCCCTATAGGAAATACTCAAAGATATCTTAAACATGGAAATGAAAGGTCAATATCAACCATCACAAAAACACATGAAAATATAAAACTCATAGGTCTTATGAAACAATCACACAAATTAGGAAGAGAAAGGAAGTAAATGGCAACATGACAGAACTTTGATAAACCACAAAGGCAAAAAGACAGAGAAAGAGAAAGAATTTATAAAACAACTAGAAACCAATTAATAATATGACAAGAAAAAAGCCTCACATATCAATATTAACCTTGAATGCAAATGGATTAAATGCTCCCATTAAAAGATACAGATTGCCAGAATGGTTAAAAAAAACCATGATCCAACTATATTCTGCTTATAAGAAACTCACTTTATCCATAAAGACATATATAAAAGAAAGTAAAGAAGTGGAAAGATATTCTATGCAAACAGAAACCAAAAGCAAGCAGGAGTAGCTATACTTATATCAGACAAATCAGACTTTAAATCAAAAACAGTAATAAAAGGCAAAGGAAGTCATTATATAATGATAAAGGGATCAATTCAGCAAGAAGATGTAACAATTCTAAATATATATGCATCTAATATTGGAGGACATATATTCAAAAAATAAATATTTCTAGACCTAAAGAAAGAGATAGAGAGCAACACAATAATAATGGGGGACATTATGCCCCACTCACAGCACTAAACATACCATTGAGACAGAAAATAAAAAAAGAAAAATTGGAAATATATTGGACTTTTAGACCAAATGAACTTAACAGACCTTTACAGAACATTTCACCCAACAACTATACAATATACTTTCTTTTCATCAGCACATGGAACATTCTCTAAGATATATCACATTGTAGGCCACAAAACAAGTCTTAACAGATTTTATTAAATTGAAATTTTATCAAGTATCTTCTCAGACCACAGTGAAATAAAGCTAGAATCAATATGAAGAGGAACTTTAGAAACTATACAAACACATGAAAATTAAACAACATGCTCCTGAATGATCACTGGGTCAATGAAGAAATAAAGATGGAAAGTAAAAAATGTTTTGAAATGAATGAAAATGAAAACCAAATATACCAAAACCTGTGGAATATAGTAAAAGCATTACTAAGAGGAAAATTTATAGCATTAAATACCTACCTCAAAAAAGTTCAAAGATCACAAATTAACAACCTAATATCTCACCTCAAGGAACTAGAAAAACAAGAAAGAACAAACCCAAAGTTAGCAGAAGAAAAGAAATAACAAAGATCAGAGCAAAAATAAATAAAATAGACCCCCCCCAAAATACAAAGGATCAAAAAAATTTTGATTATTCAAAAGGATAAACAAAATTCATAAACCACTGTATAGACTAACCAAGAAAAGAGAAAATTCAAATACATATAATCAGAAATGAAAAAGGAGATATTATAACTGATACTACAGAAATACAAAAGCTCATCAGAGATAATTATGAATAACTGTATATTCCCAAACTAGAAAACCTGAAGGAGGATGAATTCCTGAAAACATACACATCCCAAGATTGAACCAGGAAAAAATATAACTCCTGAATAGACCAATATGAGTAGCAATATTGAACTAGCAATTAAAAATCTCCCAAGAAAAAAAAAAAGCCCAGGACCAGATGGCCTCACAGCCAAACTCTCCCAGACATACAAAGAAGAACTTGTGCCAATCTTATTGAAAGTGTTCCAAAAGATGGAGAAGGAGGGAATCCTCCCTACCTAATTCTATGAAGCCAGGATCACCCTGATACTAAAGCTAGGAAGGGATATAACAAAAAGAGAAAACTATAGACAAATATCTCTGATGAACATAAACTCAAAAATCCTCAGCAAAATACTAGCAAATCAAATCCAACAGCACATCGAAAAAATAATTCACCATAATCAATCAAGTGTCATCCCAGGAATGCAAGAAAAGTTCAACATATACAAGTTAATACATGTGATTCACTGCATAAACTGAATTAAAAACAAAGCCATATGATAATCTCAATAGATGAGGAAAAAGCATTTGATAAAACCCAGCACTCCTTCATGATAAAAATCCTCAAAAAACTAGACATAGAAGGAACATACTTCAAAATAGTAAAAGCTATATATGACAAACCCACAGCCAACTTCATACCAAATGGGGAAATGTTGAAATCATTGCCCGTAAGCACTGGAACAGAGCAAGGATGTCTGCTGTCAGCACTTCTATTCAACACAATACTAGAAGTTCTAGCCAGAACAATCAGGCAAGAGAAAGAAATAAAGGGAATCCAAATTGGAAAAGAGGAAGCCAAATTATCTCAGTTTGCTGATAATATTATCTTATACCTAGAAAACCCTAAGGACCCCTCCAAAAGACTCGTAGATTTGATAAATGAATTCAGCAAGTCTCAGGTTATAAAATTAATGTACATAAATCAATAGCATTTTTATACACTAATAACAGCCAAGCTGAGAACTGAATCAAGATCTCAATCCCATTTACAATAGATGTAAATAAATAAATAAATAATAAAATATCTAGGAGTAAATTTAACAAAGGAAGTAAAAGACCTCTGTGAAACAAATTATAGATTACACAAAACAAATGGCAAAATATCCCATGCTCATGGATTGGAAGAATCAATATTGTTAAAATGGCCATATTTTCCAAAGCAATCTAAAGATTCAATGCAATTCCTATAAAATTATCAACATCATTTTTCATTCTAAAAGTTATGTGGAACCAAAAAAGAACACAACTAGCCAAAGCAATCCTAAGCAAAAAGAACAAAACTGTAGACATCATATTACCTGACTTCAAATTATACTACAAGGCTATAGTAACCAAAACAGCACAGTACTGGCATAAAAGTAGACACATAGATCAATGAAACAGAATAGAGAACCCAGAAGTAAAACCATATACCTACAACCAACTAATTTTCAACAAATCAGACAAAACATACACTGGGGAATGGACATACTATTCAATAAATAGTGCTGAGAAAATTGGATAGCCACATGCAGAAGAATAAAACTAGATCACTATCTCCAGCATATATAAAAATTAACTCAAGATGGATTAAAGACTTAAATATAAGACCTGAAACAATAAAAATCTTAGAAGAAAACCTAGAAAAAACTCTTCTGGTCATTGACCTAGACAAAGACTTTATGACTAAACTCCCCAAAAGCAAATGCAATAAGAACAAAAACAGACAAATGGAATTTAATTAAACTAAAAAGTTTCTGCACAGCGAAAGAAATAAGCAAAAGAGTAAATAGACAACCTATAGAGTGGGAGAAAATAGGAGCCAACTATGTATCTGACAAAATACTGATATCTATAAGTTCTATAATGAACCCAAACAATTCAGCTTGAAAAAACAACCCTATGAAAAAGTGGGCAAATGAAATGAATAGGCTTTTTCAAAAGAAGATATGCAAATGGTCAAAAAACATACAAAAAATGCTCACCATCACTAATCATCAGAGAAATGCAAATTACAACCACAATGAGATATTATCTTACTCCAATTAGAATGACTATTACTACAAAGTCTAAAAACAATAGATGTTGTCACAGATGCAGTGAAAGGGAACACTTATACACTGTTGGTGGGAATGTAAATTAGTACAACCTCTCTGGAGATCAGTATGAAGATTTCTCAAAGAACTAAAAGTAGATCTACCATTCAATCCTGCAATCCCGTTATTGGGGAATCTACCCAGAGGAAAAGAAATCATTAAATCAACAAGATATCTGCACTCATATGTTTGTTGCAGCACAACTCACAATTGCAAAGATATGAAGTCAACCCTAAGTGCCTATCAGTTGATGAGTGGATAAAGAAAATGTTTTTCATATGCATACATGTATATATGCACATGATAGAGTACTATTCAGCCATAAGAAAAAAATGAAGTAATGTCCTTTGCAGCAACTTGAATGGCACTGGAGACCAATATCCTAAGTGAAGTAACTCAGGAACAAAAAAATAAATGCTACATGTTCTCCCTTATAAGTAAGAGCAAACTATAGTTACACAAAGGCACACAGAGTGGTTTAATGGACATAGGAGACTCACACACAGGGAGGATAGGAGTGGATGAGGGATGAAAAATTACCTGTGGGGTACAATATACACTATTCGGGTGATGGATGCACCATAAGCCCAGACTCCACCACTATATGATACATACATGTAACGGAATTCAACTTATACCCCCTAAATCCATTTTAAAAAACAACATTGCCTAAATTTGGTGCTTGATGATGATCACAGCTGTATGCAATCTGCTAGTGTCTACAAAAGTGCCCCCACTGCTACCACACTGCCCACAAATATCTGTGCCAAGGTTGCTGACTATTGAGGGTGTTGAGCTGTGCATCAAAGGCTCTGTCTTCCATAATTGCTGTAGCTGCTGGTATCTCCTTTCACTGCAGGGCTATCTGCTCACACTGTATCCTACAGTTATTTATTTATTTGTCTATGTTTACTTATTTATTACTCAATGTCTTATTAGAGCTCTAGAAAACTGAGATGCAATCATGAATTGATAGGGATTGGCCCAATATAAAATCTGAATGAGAGATGTCTAATTATACTTAATCACTCTCTACTCCAATACCAAATTTGAACCCAACTTGAGGTCTAATGATTAATTTTATGTGTCAACTTGACTAGACCACAGGATGTGCAGATATCTGATTAAACACTTTTCCTAGGTGTGCCCATGAGGGTGTTTCCAGAAGAGATTAGCATTTGAATTGGTGGACTGAGTAAAGCGGATGGCCCTTCTCAATGTGCATGGGCATCATACAATCCATCAAGAGTCTGAATAGCACAAAAATGTAGAGGAAGATTGAATTTGCTTTCTGTCTGACTGTGCAAGCTGTGACTTCAGTGTTTTTCTGCCGTCAGTGCTACTGGTTCCCAGGCTTTCAGACTCAGACTGGGTTCTACTGCAACTCTCAGGCCTTGGAGCTACAAGCTCAGTGTCCAGCTTGCAGACAGCTGATTATAGCATTATGCAGTGGGTTGGGGAAGAGAGAGGGAGAGAGATATTTATTATAAACCATTGGCATTAATGATAAGGAAATAAGAGAGGAAAGAAAACAAACATATTTTAGATACACATACACACATAAATATATTCATATAAAATTAAAGAGGAAGTACTCATGGATGAGTACAGTCCTTGTAGCTGGTGTGTATAACTACCTTCTTTACTCATTTCCATCTCCTTTGCCTTCAGCAACACCTCAGATGGTGGTGGTTCTTTACCTTTTATTCCTGAAGGGTCTGGGCCATATGTAGTCCTGCCTGGATTGGGTTGTCATTTTCCGTTGAACTTCATCACAGGACATAGTAATGCTAAGACATGTCCTAAGGAATCTCCTGTATTCCAGATATGTTTTTACTCTGCTCCATTGTGGAGTAGTAGTGCAATTTCCCTTGGTCATCAGGACCAATCACCCCAGCCAGCATAGTAACTTCCTTATTTGCCTGTGGATTCAGAGGCTTGAGAAACCCAAAGTGGTTGGGTGGTACTCTTAATTTCCAGTTCAATGGAATCATTGTTGTGTCTCCTGGTGGAAACATACCTCCCTCTGGAACTAACATCTCTAGGCCAGCAGATCACGAGATCATGAGGTCATGGGAACAGGAAGCAAAAATTTTGCTAGTTGGTAATAGTGAGTGGTGCCATTTTCATTTCCACCCTTGATTTCTGAATGTTCAAATCCTGGCTATGGGAGAAAGAGCACCATATATTGGATGCTGATTCAAAATATATAAAGCCTTCTACAGAACCTTGCATATCTCTGCAAGTTATGGCTACCTAGCTGGAGCCGTAACAGAGTCTTCAAAAGGCCATTCCACCATTTTATCAAACCAGTTGCTTCAGGATGGTATGTGACGTCTTAAGACCAGTGAATTCCATGACTGTGGGCCCATCACTGGATTTCTTTTGCTGTGAAGTTATTGTATTGATTAGAAGAAATGCTGCATGGAATATATGATGGTGAATAAGGTATCATATAAGTCCATGGATGATAGCTTTGGCAGAAGCATTGTGTGCACGTAAGGTAAATCCATATCTAAAGTAAGTGTTTCTTACAGCAAGAACAAAATTCTCCTCCTTCCATGATAGAAGTGGACCAATGAAATCAGCCTGCCACCAGGCAACTGGCTGATCACAAGAGGAAATGGTGCCATACCAAGGACTCAGTGTTGGTTCTGCTATTGGCAGAGAGGGTACTCAGCAATGGTCAGAGCTAGGTCAACCTTAATAAGTAGAAGTCTATGCTGCTGAGTCCATGTATAACCTCTATCTCTGCCACCATGGCCACTTTGTTTATGAGCCCATTGGACAATGACAAGGGTGGCTAGGGAAAGAGACTGATTGTTATCTACAGAACAGGTTATCTTATCTGATTTACTTTAATAATACTCCTCTGCTAAGGTCATTCTTTGGTGAGCACTCACAATAGGATATGTATGATGATGGAGAATTTATAAATACATACACACACACATGATATATTGACTTCATATCATAGTGTTTAAGTATTGTTAATTTTACATGATAGTATTTAAGTTATGAGATATCAAGGAGTAGAGTAAACATCATTCAAAGATTTTACCTCCTCTTCTGAGGAAGGAGTTAGTGTGTTTTTGATTGTATGCAGGAGAGCTGTTATGTTAGTCAGATTTATGACCTTGTTATTGTCTTGATTTGAGGATTAAATATCATTTAAGGAGATGTTTATGGGTGTCAAGATGACAATGGGTGGACTTGTAATATTTAATTTTAAGTGTCAACTTGACTGAGCCACAGGATACCCACGTATCTGGTTAAATATCATTTCTGAATGTGTCTGTTAGAATGTTTGCAGAAGAGATTAGCATCTGAATTGGACTGGTCTGAGTAAAGCAGATGCCAACCTCCCAATGTGGATGGGCCTCATTCAGTACACTGAGAGTCTGAATAGAACAAAAAGGCAAAGGAAGGTTGAATTTGCTCTCTGCCTGGCTGCATGAGCTGAGACTGCTCTTTCTCTGCCCTGGCTTCTTCTGGTTCGCCAGCTTTCCTGGGTCTCCAGTTTGCAGATGGCAGATTGTGAAATTTCTCAGCCTCCATAATCACATGAGCCAATACAAGAGTGAGAGAGAGAGAGAGACAGACAGACAGACAGAGACAGAGACAGAGAGAGAAAATGAATATATATATATAAATGAATGAATAGGAAATTATATAGTCTCATATATATTACATAGTTTTATATATATGATATTAAAATCTCCTATTCATTCTGTTTCTCTGGAGAACCCTGACTACATATATGTGTGTGTGTATGTGTGTATATACATATATACACACATATATAATAAATGAATATACATATAAAATGAATGAATATATTATATATAGTCTCCTATTACATATATTATATATGATATAGTATATTGTTTTATGTATTATATAATATATACTACATATGATTTTCAATAATATAATATCATATATCTATAATATATACAATCACCTATTCCTTCTGTTTCTCTGGAGAATCCTGCCTAATACAAAGTCCTTAATTTTTTCTTCCTTTAGAATGTTTTCTTTCTAAATTTCCAAATTTATTGGGTCCTCTGACAATGCACTCTGTGGGTCCTCTTCTCACCACTTCTAGACCTGCTTGAATCCTGTGCTGATCCCACTTAGGCTCAGGCTGCAACAGCTGCCACACATATTTTTCCCACCGAGGGCATGTAAGGTGCTGTTTCCGGCTCTGTGGGCCATACAAAGATGAATACGACATAGTCTCTGACCTCAAGGAGCTTGCAAGTTGCTTTACCTAAGTCCCCTGAGCTAGCAGGATGTACTCATATAGCAAAGGCCACTGATATGTTTGTGGAGCATTAATTTTCTACTATGCATGGTAAAACGACATATGGAAACCAGTAGAAGGCAAGAGGGACCTTCTTTCTTTCTATAGGAAAAGGGAGCTTCTTTCTTTCTATAGGTCTTAATTCAGCACTCCAAAATGCTGAATCTCTAGGAGGCTAAGCTGTTGATTTTATAATAAGTTAAAGCACATAGGTAGCCTATCAGGTATTTTTCCCTTAGAGTGGGGAAAGGGGACAATGGATACAGGATCATGGTTCCACATTTTTATACATGCCCTGGTTCTCAGAATTTTATCCATCTTAGTGGATAAAAGTTTCAAAAATGGTAACCTTCAAAACTTTGAGACACTCCTTAGAAAAGAGTGATGTGTGTTAGATAAATATAAGCAGTTACACTCAACAATAATGCATATTACATAAGTATTGGCAGTTATACTAATATTGGTATAAAGCCTACCCACTGGGATTGGTTTCCATTTTGAGAATGGCTAAAGGTTTGACTCATGGTCCTCTGACTCCTAAAGGAGCTTACTTTTTTCCCTTAAAAAAATGTGTTTCCAATCCAGAAGAAATAAATGTCCACTTTCTTCTACCACTAATCTTAAAAGAGAGACTTACAGAGATGATGTATTTTGACAACAAATGAATTTTTAAGGAAGATAAAAATAAAGACAAAAGAATAAGGGCCTCCCTTTTATTTTCTTTTAGAAAGAATAGTTTTAAAGATATTGAATGTGTTTTTTCTTTCAAGCCTCTCTGTACTGTATTTATACCATGAGTCATTGTTTATATAATTTAATTAACATTGGCTAGTGCCGGCAAACTAAAACACTGTCTTAAAGCATTTGCTTGAAAAGTCTCCTTGTCCCTGAGCTGTCATTTCTTAGCATGATGGATAATGGATAGAAATAATTACCCTGAACAAGGCTAGACAGCTTAAATGATTAGAGTTTCAAAGAATTAGCAGCCTTACCTAAACATCTTATTTTTCAAGATGCATTATTAAAGGAAAATACCATAGAGGCTATGATGAACCTAAAAACCCTTTTAAAACAGTTCCATTGTCTATGACAGGTAAGTTTACACCAAGTATACTTGCAGAGGCTCATTTAAATCAGCTTTCCAAACAATAATACCTCATAAATCCCTCCGCCAGAGTGGCTTAAGGTAGCTTTGAATGCCCAGCATCAATGTAAGATACACACAAGTGGAAATATTGAGGCTTGTTCTGTACGTGCCAGGCCTGGATTCATCTCCCACAGACAACATTTTGTATCTCTTCTGTAGTTCT
The DNA here is from genome assembly GCF_020740605.2 of Lemur catta. NCBI lineage: Eukaryota > Metazoa > Chordata > Mammalia > Primates > Lemuridae > Lemur > Lemur catta. The sequence continues at coordinate 80,866,815 of NC_059130.1, forward strand.
ACATATGCAAAGGATTTCTATTTGTTTGTTAAAAGCAAGATTCAATATTATCTCATCACTAGGATTGCATTTCCTAGCTTAGGCCCATTCTCTTGGCGCACATGGATTGCTTTTTGTGCTGCCACTTGGAAGAATTCACCACTTTTATTTTATTAGTGCATTTTTATTGTTCAATAAAATTTTTTTTAGTTTTATGTCCAATATTATAAATGGTAAGGAAATGATGGAAAACTTTCAGGGCAATCAAATATCTAAGGAAGTAAGCAAATCAATTTAATAAAAGCTGTATTTTTTTCAAAACTATTTCTTTCTCCAAAGCACAGACAGCAGAGTTACCAAAGGACATTTCTGCTGATGCTTCTTAATCTTTTCCTGGGGAAAGAGAAGAGACTCAATTTCCTGGCCAAGGTCAAGAATAAATCCTTTTATCTCTTCTATTAACATCCAGTCTTAATCCATCTCATTGGAAAACACTTTACAAATATTTAAGACAAATTTGAGAAATAAAAATGAAGGCATCCTTAAAAAGTTGTTACTGCTGAGTCTGCACCAGTTATAATCCTGCAACCCACTACTTGTGTAACTGTAGGCAAGTCATCTTGTTGGAGCCTGTTTCATCTGTAATGTGGGGAAAATAATATTTATTTCACACCGATAATTTAAGGTTCTAATTAGATTACATATGAAAACACTTAGCACAGTATTTAGCCCACTACAGGCAAAACAGAACAACAACAACAAAAATGTTTACTCACATATTGTAATGAGGGAAGTGTAATTAACATCAAACACCATCTCATTTGAGACATAGGGGAGGAAAAATCTCCCCAAGAAGAATTCAAACAGGCAGATATAATTTAAGGGCTATTGTTTCTGTGTCCTCCCACCTTCTAATGCCTAATGTACTTAATGAGGATTATTAATGTCCTTATAATCCTCTGATGATCGACCCTTCTTTATCAACAAGATCAGGTTTTGCCTAATACCAGTGCCCGGTATTTCAAAATTACTTCTTGCCAATTCATCTTCATCCAATAAAACTCTTCTTCCCTTAACGTAGTGATTCTCAAACTTGGCTGCACATAGTAGCTAACTGGGGATCTTTCAAAAAACAAAATAAAACAAAAAAACCAATGCTAGGATCCAACCCACAGAGATTGTGATGTAATTGGTCTGGGGTGTAGCCTGGCCATCGGGATTTTTGTAAACTTCCTAGATGATTCTAATGTTCAGCTAAAGTTGAGAAGGATATCTTAGATGTTGAATGTCAGGAAAGCAATCTGATGGCTAACACCAGTGATTTTCACACATGAAACTATATCGGAATAATCTGGGGAGCTTTTCTAGAAATGCAGATTCCAGAGCATGTCTCAGACTTACTCAATCCAAATTTCAGAAAGCGGGACCCAGAATATATATTTTAAGCACGTCTCTCAGATGATGCTTATACAGGCTGCACAGCACCAAAGTACAATGAAATCTGATTACTCAGTATTGCCCAAATATAAATCATAACTATTACTGAACCCAGTGTTTCCTAGTCTTTGCCTTTTCTAGCTGCTAGCTGCTTAAAATAGTTTGTATGCAATGTTTTGCCAAGAAAGATAACAAAATATTGTTAAATATTAGACAAATGTCACAAAATGCTTAACAAACCCCAAGTGCAGTGATGAGAAATTTTATGCGTTATTTTATTGAATCTGTGCAATAATGCTGTGAATTGGTTCCATTTTATAGCACAGGAAACTGAGGTTTAGAGGGGTAAGGTAATTTTCCTGGGGTCATGTACTTGGAAGAGCTGGGACCAATTAGGCTAACATTAGAGCTTGTGGTCTTAATTAACTTCAGTATCAGTGTTTTTCAAAGTGAGGTCCCAGGACCACCAATATCAATAGCATGGGGGACATTATTAGAAATATAAAACCTCAAACCCCATCCCAGACTTACTGAATCAGAAATTCTGGGGCTTGGGACCATCAGTTTGTGATTTAACCAGCTATGTAATCCTGATGCATCTTAACGTTTTGAGAACCACTGATCTATACCATACCATCCACCTGCTGAAACAAGAATCTCCTTCTCCAAAGTACTCAGTACAGAGCCTTTAATCTCAGTGTCATATAGGAATTCAGTGTGATTCCTCCTAAGAAATGAGGCGGGACATGCACTGTGGTCCTCAATTCAGCTTTAAGTGGATCAGACCAGACCTGTTAGGAGATAGGTGAGTGGGCGCCATCCTGAACCAGTGGAGGTTCGGCAAGCTCCACCCAGCAGTGTGACTAACAAGCTTTTATAGCCCACACACAGAGAGTAATCACCTGATTGGATACAGCTAGTTATCTACCTTATTTGGGGTGGCATGATGAGACATTTGCCTTATTTGGGTATGGTGTGAAGAGTTGGCTGCCTGTGGTTGCTAACCAAGCTGCTTGGGACTGGCTGAAACTGGATTGTTTATTATACTCAGGTTTTGGTTTGTTTACATACTAAGGTTGCAGTTCACTAGTAGGGACTCACAGTATGGAGGCAGCCTCAGGCCAAATTTAACTTAATTTAACACCACCCAGCAGCAGGAGGAGCGGCAGGAAGACAGAAACCACTTACTCCTCCCCCTTGCCTTGTCCTCTCTCTCCCTAGGACAATGTCTTTCCCCAGCTGACTCCAGGAATGCTGGAATTGGCAGAAGACAAATAATAGTAATTATTTTCTTTTTGTAAATGACTTACCATGTACACCTCATTACCATAATACACAATAATAATCATGAACATGATCATAAAAGCTTTTAATTATTTAATTTCAACCTTAAATCTTTCTCATGTATGTATAGTCCCCTCAGAATCTGAATGTCTCTCATCATTTAAAATAATTTACAGTGAGCATTGCTTCTGGGTTTGTTTTGGAGTGATTGCTTTCTGCTCTCTTTTCCATGCTCAAACTAGCCTGGTTAACAGAGAGACCAAATTCTACCATATTCTCCTATTTAGAAGCTGGCATGATTGTTTTAGATGTTCATATGTGAAAATGTGTATAAGTATTACCACGACATATGTATTTTTTCTCTGAGCTTAAAGTTACCACACGATGCCTCTTCCTTTTGGCCTTGTATTTTAAAGTCCTCTACCCTAGTAAAGGCTGATGGATTTTCCATGTATCTTGCAGAAGTCTGCTTTATTGCTACTATGATAGCATAAAACTGAATGGGTGGTGACATTTCAAGAAAGGGATGTGGGAGAGGGCGGTTTGCACATAGTAATGGATCTGGGAAAACTCCATTCTTGCCTCTCTCCCAGTGTCCTTTTAGTGATAGAGTCACTGAATAAATCACACATTCTAAGAGCATTTTAAATCTGTGTTTGTTAGTGGAGCAGCTGATTAACATGAAATGTAGGGGGAAAATGAAACCGCAGACCTAAGGACAAATAAAATACAACCTGTCAGCAGGTCAGGTTTGTTTTACTACCTTCCTTCTTTCCTGTCTTCTTTCGTTTCTTCCTAATTAACCAAGTATTTATTGAACGTGGTCCAATAAAAACAAGGCTAGATTTGGAGTCACTCAGACCTAGGTTTGATTCTCATCTCCACCCTCTGGCTTATTCACTTCGTTCTCTATGCTTCAGTTTCCTTTTCTGTAAAAAGGGGACATAATGGGTTATTGAGAAAATAAAGTAAATGAATATGCATGTAAAATCATTAAATAGGGCTTGGCCCATGACTCAATAATGGGAAATTATTTCTCTTTGCCCTTTCTACATAGTTGATCTGTGGTTGTTTTCAGAATAAATGTTCCCCATGCTCTTCTTCAGAGACTTCCAAGAGTGAGTGCACAATACAACCCTCTCCCTGATACCTGGTCTCCCATATTACTGAGTATCCCCCTGGAAATAGGAACTCTGAAAATTAGAAGAGAATTGCTTCCTTGAAAGGATAGTGTTGCACAATAATGATTATGTTGGGGATGGCCTTCAAAGTTCTCTTTGTCTACTAATTTAGAGCTGGCTGGAAAAACAGGGATTTCAGAACAACAAAAATATTCAGATTGCACACTCTGAGGCTAAGATTTGAACCCAAATTATTCCCAAGTAAAAATAGCTTGTCATGTTAGAGAGATCATAAATTTTATTAGCAAGAAGACATACTTGCTTCAAATTGTTCAAAGTCCCTTTGAGCTTTAGTTTGCAATAATACTTATCTATAGGTTTCTGTGAGCATTGAATAAAATGATACAGGTAAGGTACATGGAACATGGAAGGTAGTCAACAATTGGAAACTATGATTATTTTCATTTGAGTTTATTTTTACCACTCTTTCATTTGTTACTAAGCCCCACATTTTGATCTAAAAAACAGAATTGGACTCTATCTTGTAAATTGCCATCAGCCAATTTCATTCAACATGGAGTTCATGTAAAAACTTAGTGCTCTGACCTTGGCCTAGTTCTCTCTGGCCCCATCTTTCTTTATCTGTAAAGGGAGAGAAATGTACCTAATGGATCTGGTAGTCACATTTTTTGCTTTTATAGGGTTTGTGGCACATCTCACAATTACAATGGATTGCTTGCTTATTTGATTAATGCCTATCTCTCCCATCAGATTGCTTATCTCCATGAGAGATTGTTTTGTTCATTGCAGCACCCTTAGGACCTAACACAGTACCCAGGACTTAGAGAATAATAACATTTGTGGAATAAATCAATAAATATGACATGCGGGTGGCATAGAAATTAATTGTTCTTTCACTCAATTCCTTCAATCATTCATACAATAAATATTTTTAAATGTTTAATATGTACAAAACCATACACTTTGTGGTTAGCAAGGCAATTTTGTCCTAGACTATCTCATTCAGTCTTCATGAAACACTGCAAGGAGACTTTGCCATTAGGCCCATTTTGCAGATAAGTAGAACTGAAAGATATTAAGGAATTTCTCTGTGGTCACACAAATGTCAGTGAAAAAAAGATAGCCAAATAAATTTTTTATAAATTTGAAGATATTTTCAAATAGTAAGAACCTTACATATATTAACTTTACTTAATCCCTACAAAAGGAAGCTTTGAAGTGGTTACTATTATTATCATCAGGTTTCAGTTGACAGAAAAAGGTGGATGACTTTCCCAAGGACAAAACTAAGTGGAGGTTAAGCAACTTGCCTCTGAACTCAGATAATAAATAGCAGAAGGGGATTTGAACCCATGTAATCTAGCTCCAAAGTCCAAACTCTTAGCCATTATAGTACAATAATTGATAGAAATCTATACACAATTTCAAAGGAAATACCAAAGGTTGCCAAGCTTCCTTTGGTTGGGGTCAGCTGATTTAGTGAGGGGTGGCTAAAAATTGGAACACAGTGGGATTAATCCATGTATGTGATTTATGAAATTTTTGAGGTTTTTCTGTTTTTATATTTAGGTTAACACAAAGATGTGCTATACTTGGTATATGTTCAATAACCCTGTGCTGATATTATGAAGTATACAATGCTAAACTTAACATTATTCATATAAAAGAATTCCAAATAAAGCATAAATCAGAGCAATTACTAATTATTCCATTGAACAAAATGTTCTTTTTTCTTAGCATAACATATGATATTCCAGAATAAGAGTTTCAACAAGAGTCAGCTTGAAATTTATCCTCAACACCTTCAATTCAGTCTAGTTTGATCTCGGTACAGTAAAAGTGTTAATCTCAATCTAAAAGCCAATCAATTGCTTGGAATTGGCGCTTTTAAAAAGAGAATTCACTCTGTAATATTTGTTATTAATATAGTGCAAGCACTCATTCTTGTAAGTAGGGGAGGGGAAGAATTTGGAGTAAGAACTTTTAAATTCAAAACTAGTCTCTACTTGAGAGCAACTTCACCTTTCATCTCAAGGCTCTGATTTTAGTTTATGAAACTTCAGCCATCAGAATATCCTAAAATATGGCTTTAGGATCTCACAACTGAAGATCTGTGAAACTGAGGATCTCCCTTTGCCCTTTAAAAATAAACTGGCCATAAAATCATGAAACTTCCACTGTTTTCACTTCTAAGCAGTTGTAAAAGGAGATTATTCCAAGAATAATTTCAGAAATAAGGGTGAAGGCAAAGAAAATAGTTGGGTTATAATGAGCCTTAGCTTCTTACAGCTACCTTAGTTCCAGCCAAATATATTCAAATAACACTGACAATAGACCATCTGCTTGAAATTTAAAAACAACAAACTCTTCTCTTTGTTAAAGTAACTTTAAGATCTATTAGACAACCTCAGGGATATAAACAAACAAATCCTGAGTTTTTTTTTTTTTTTAATTTTCTCCAACTAGATTGTAATTTTCCATTGTAGAACTGATTCATACATCATGTGTTTATTCATTCATTTCACAAATATTTATCCAGTGCCTACTATGGGTAAGACAATATGAAAACTTCTATTTCCCACTTCGGTGCCTGCTGTATAGCAGTAACTCAGTAAAAAGGGTTTGTATAATGCAATTTTTCATCTATCATCATACTCAGGTTCATTAAACTTACAGTAGGTCAACTTTTATTCATTCACTTAATAAATCTTTATTGATAGTTCTTATGCTACCCTGCCAACCACTGGAGACACAATGATAAGCCAAACATACATGGCTCTTGCCTTATGTGGATTATGGACAAAGATTCTCACCAACATATATAATTTTCATTGTATTGTGCTATAAGGCAGAGATTCTCATCATCTGGGGTGAGGCAAGAGCTTTAAGTAGTCAGGAATTCCTAAGAAGCCACATTTGACTAAAGATCTAAACAATGAGAACAAGCTATATAGGTATCTGAGACAAGGACCCATGAAACACAAATTCCTGAACTAGTGACTTACTACGGAGAGATGAGTAAGGGCATGAGGAGTAGGGCAGAGAAGGGGAGGAAGCTAAGCAATGGTGTGCTCTTAGGCAAAGTGGTGCAGAGACTAGCTTTGGCCGGATCCTTCAGGAGAACTCTGGATTTTGTGTCTTTCCTCACAGCTGTCCTGACCTGTGGCAAGGTTGCTGGTCTTTCAAATTCTTTCACTTAGTCATTGTTTAAAGGTCCCTGTGGGAGGGGGGCTTAAATGTGTAGACACTTCCTGTCAGCAAAGAGGCTGCAATAACCATAGGTCAGTCCTCCACAAAGATGCTGAAGGTGCTAGGTGGAGTGAAAGCCCACAGGAGGAAAAGGTGCAAAGAATTGATGGAAAAGTCTCCTAGGAGGTCAAGGAGAGCACCAGAATTGATTTTCACAGTAGATGGAGGGAAAGTGTTCCAGTATATGCAAAGCTCCTATGGTGGAACGGAGCCTTGGCCGGAGCAGGGACTGGAAGAAATGCAGAATGCTTAGAGGCAGTCTAGACTACAAGGGGGATTGGTATGGGGTGGGCTGGAGTGGGAGGTGAAGGCAGGTTGCAGGTAGGGCTAAGGCCATGATTTTATCCAAAGCAGAGGGGGGCCACTGGACAGTTCTGAGCAGGGGAGCAACAGACTTGGATTTGCATTCTCAAGTTTTTTCCCACCACATTATGGAAAATGAAGAGATACTTGGGTGGAGGTAGGCAGACTCAATTAGAATGTAATATAGAAAAGAAATGATAGTGGAACAGAGTCAAGCAGTGGTAAAGAGAAAGAATGGAGAAATTTTAGGAGAAGAAATCACCGGGAATTGTTGATGGGTTGGATGGGAGAGGGGAGTGCAGAGAGGTATGGAGATTTCTGGCTTGCCTGAGGACATCTATGGTAGTTTCATTCACGTGAAATTGTGAACATTGGAATGCTAGCTTTTTAGGGCTTAGAAATAAGAAAGATACACATAATCACACAAAGGTGGAGGCTCATCACCCACTGACTGTCTACTTTAACTCTGCTAAGAGATTACCTGTTGACTGGGTAATATTATCATTTTGGGAACAAGGAGAGGAACTAGCAACCAGAGGTGAATTTCCATATGGGAGTTTGGCAGATCTAGACAGGTCAACTTGCTCCAGGGAAGCAAGTGGGTGGATGAGATGGAACTGAATGGAAAGACAGACCTAGCACAGATGAAGGAATCATAGAACAACATGAGACAGAAGATAAGTAATGCTCAGGTATGTGATTCAACTATAAATCAAAAATACCCCAGAGAAGTTTTTAAAGGAGTAAAATAATCAAGATTCTAGCACATGGTTGGGCACCAAAATTGGTTTCAGTTTTTCTGCATTCTAAATAATGCTGGAATGAATGTCAAAGGGAGTGGAGTTACTAGGTCACAGGGAATATCATTCCAAAGTCCTTGATACATACAGTCAATTTGCTGAATCTCCAGTAGTGCTTGAATATGCACCCCTGAACCCCATCCTACACCCTCAGTTTTGCTAAAGAGAAGTATGTTATGAGGGGGAGGGAAAGTATCTTGTTTTTGTTTTGGATTGTTTTTACTTGATTACTTGTAAGATTAAAGTTTCTAGTGTAATTTTGTATCCCTTTTTAAAAAAGATCTTCATGTATTTTGCCCAAACATCTGCTGGGATATTAGCAATTTTTCTTATCCAATTGTATAAATCATTTACATATAACAATATGAACTTTATGTATATTTGATATGAATATTTAACCAGATATATTATTTTATGTCTAGTCACCTTTAATTCTAGACTGTGGAATTTCTATAAAATTTTGGGAGGAGTTTTTTTTTCACTGCTTTTTAAGCTTAGAAAGTTTTTCCTGGTTTAGAGATAAAAGTATATGTCTGGAATTTGTTTTTTAAAAATCCAGCAGTTGTATAAATGAACCACAATTGGTCGTGTGTTGTTCATGCTAAAACTGAGTATGGGGGTCCATGAAACTTTTTTTCACTTCTCTATACAATTTTACTAAACTTTTTATAATGATGATGTTTTTTCAAGTTATTTTAAATGCAAAGGCCAGAAAAATAATTCTGCATCATTGCTGTAGTCTTCTAGCTGGATGCTTTGTTTCCTCCAATCTATTCTCAACATGACAACCCCAGTGATCTGTTAAAATGTAAGCATTTTAGCTCCTCATTTGTCCTAATGACATTCAGCCACCCACAAGGTCCTAAGGGCTTCATACTCCACCACCTCGTTTACTGCTCTGATCTCACTTACTACTCTTCCTCCTTACTGACTCTCCTTCTGCCACACTGGCCTCCTTTCTCTTTCTTGAACACGTCAAGCACACTCCCACCCCAGGGCCTTTGCACTTGCCATTCCATCTGTTGCCCTAAATTCCTTCATGGTGAATTTTATTTCCCCCAGGTCTTACTCAAATAACCCCTTATCAGTGACATTCTCCTTGACCAGCCTATCAAAAATAGCACCTCTCCACGTACTCTATCCTCTTCCTCTTCTTTTACCTCACATCATCTAGCAAGAAAAGGTATGCAATTACTGTTTTATTCACTATCATGTAGAATATAAACTCCTTATGAGTTTTTATCAGTTTTAACTTTCACTATATTTCCAGTGCCCAGAACAGTACTGAAAAAAATAGTCGCTAAATAAATATATGTTAAATGAATGAATGATATATTCAGGCATTAAGAAAATGATTAAGAACTATGGCACATCTACGGTGGAATATAGTACAGTCATTAAAAATTGGGATGACTTTTTTCATAATATAGGGAAATGCCTGTGCTCTACTGCTAAGTGAACAAAGGGAAACACAAAATTTCTACCTTTAAAAAATATGGTTGAAAAAAACAGGGTGGAAATGGATTCTCTCTCTGGGAGAATTTGATATGATAATTTTCATCTTTGTTTCTATATTTTCCAAATTTTCTTCAAAGACTTAAGTAGGGAAATTTTAAGAAAATATAGTAGCAAATTATATATCTAAGTTTTCACTTCCAGGACACTATCTTATGTGACCAGTAATAATACTTTATTATAATACTCAGAATATACATCACTACATTCTCCTGGACAACACAGGAATAAGCATATTAATAAATTTATATTAGAGTGTTAAATGATGTCATTGGCAAGACCAAATATGCACAGAGTACTTGATAAGATGCCTTGAGAATTTATACACACAGGGACAATGTCTTTCTTGTTTATTGTGAAATCCCTACCACAGGACATAGCAAATAGCCCGGAAGTATGTACAAATAAATAATTATTGAACAAATGAGGAAATAAGACCTGGAGCTATTACTTTCAAGTAACTTAAACTAATATGAGAATTAACACTCATAGCACTAGATTTTGCTTCTTCTTTTAAAAGATTTAGCATATTTGCAATTATGTGTATATACATGTTTTACCTCCTACATTGCAAAGTTTGTGGTTGCAGAGGCCATATCTGTTTTGCCGATGACTGTATCCCTATTGCCTAGCACGGGGCCTGACACATAATAGGGGCTCAGTAAGTATTGGTGGCATCACTAATGGATGAATACCCTCAAAATTCTCAGCAAGGTAGAATGTGTGCAAAGTCATAAAAGGTGCAAAGAGGTTTAGAGAGTTAGGGAGGCAGAATTTACATCTTATTTAAAGGAATCTACAAAATACAAGAAAAAGATCTGGCATTTGAGCTTTACCTTAAAAAATAGATAGATTTTTTTTTTAAAGTATGATAGGAAAATAGGAAAGTATTTTGGGCAAAAGCATAGAATTATTGATGGTATCAGATGTGTTTCTCTTGGTTTCTGTGACTTGGCACCTTTTGAAAAGTTGGTCTTATTTTTTAAAAAGTTTAATTGTAGGGACCCACAGCTGGGTACCTTAAGTGCCAGATGCTGGTTTTGTTTCATAGTTAACGGTGGCAACACCGCTTAATTGTATATTTACAAGCAAACACATGTTGTTTCATGAAAACTACTTGATAATTACACAGCAGCTACTGGAACCCCTGATAATTACACGTGTTACCACTACCAAGTTATCTCCTGATAGCTGAGTAATTAACTTGTCAACTCAGCAAATGGAGCTGGAGGCTAGGCTTCTGAAACGCTTGTTCCTTGTCTTACAGATGTTTGTGGGTTCTGTCGGCACTTGTTGAACTTGGTGCCATTCTCCTCTCGGTCATTTGGCACTTAACCTGTAGGAACTTTCTGTCTCCCTGAACTCCCTAAACCTCTTTCCACCTCTTGTGACTCTTTAACACATTTTACCTTGCTGGTAATTTTGGTAGTATCCCTCCATCCATCCAGCACACCACAAATATTCGTTGAGCCCAGAGTACATGCCAGGCCCTGAGACTCACTGCTGCTGCTTGGTAAAGCATTACGGGGTACTAGAAAGGGAACAAATCTGGTCTTGAATTCTGGAACTGCTACTCTGTGATTGTGCGCTAGTTTCCTAATCTATAAATGGGCTTAATAAGGCCTAACAGGGTGGTTGTTAGGATGACAGATAATGAAAAGCCTTGGCATAAAATTAACACTCAGTAAACCTTACTCAACCACTGCCCGCTCCCACCCCAGACCCCAATTAGGCTTAACTGTTTCACTTTTTCATCAAAACAGACCCCAGAGTACCCTCTACTTGGAATTGTTAAAAGTTCTAGATATGATTGAAATTGAAATGACTACATTTTTTAAATTCTCAAAATTCAGATACATTAGCTAGATCAATTGACCTTTTTAAAAAGTATATTGAAATTAACAGATTTTGCTAAATGGTACCAAAAATACCTGTAATGGTAAAGGTAAGTAAGATATGTAATCCTAATCTGTTTTCTATGTCACAAAACCAATGCACAAATAAAAAAATTATGTCATAAACAGGCAAAGTGTATCTGCTTACCAGGTAGAATTCCTGAGTTCTGAGAGCTCCCGGTCATTTGAGACTCCTTGTTGCTCCCTGCTCTAGTGCTCTCTGGCCCAAAGCTTCAGTTCATTAGAAAGCAGCTCTGTCTAGAGAACAAGGCACCAGACACTGTGCAGAGACAAAAATAAAATAGATTGTGATATTAAAACCTACTTCTAGGATGAAATAAGATATCATTGAGGCTGGAACAGATTACGTGACTTGTCCATGTTAATGAAAGTAGGAGGTGGCAGAGCTATAATTCAAACTCGCCATTCTGACTCCTAACCCTTGTTCTTTATACACCACCACCCTTCCTCAAGCCAACTTACACAGTTCCTTGAAAAACTTGCCATCTAATGCTTATTTATTTATACTTATTAAGTGCCTACTATATGATGATAAAATATTATGCCCTGGAAGAATAAAAATGATCATAAGTAGCACTTATTCAATGCCTGCTATGTGACAGGCACAAATTTTCTATACACATTAGCTCATTGGACCATCTTAACAACAACGTAGGAAAGGTACTATTATCATCTTCCCTGTATGCATAAAGAAACTGAGGCACAGAAAGCTTATATAACTTGAATGAGGTCACACCCCATTAAGTGGTACAAGTGAGATTTGAACCTAAGCTGACTATCTCCAAAGTCCACACTGTTAGCCACCAAGCTTCCTCTGCTCTGTTTTGCTGTAGCTACAAGGCCCAGCAGAGGACTAGAACAAGAGCCAAGGTGCACCTTAGACCCCAGACACAAAGAGCTCACAATATAACAGGGAAGAAAGAAACAGAAACAAATACCATTCAATATGCTGGTTATTATAACATGTAGTTGTGATAGAGCCAGGAACCCAAATCCCTGCTCAGTCAGTGAAGGCTCCTGAGAAAATATGAAAGATGCCAACCACATGTGCCCCAGTTATTCCTTGCCAGGGTTTTTGTCTGAATCCCTGCCTACTCTGGGAAGCTGGAAGAGACCCCATGTGGAATAAGTGAATCAGAAATAAACTTCTAGGGAGAACTGTAAGGCGTGCTTGGAATCAGTCCCAAGTAACTAGTTTCCCCATGTTCCTTGTCCCATGGTACCCGTCTGGGTCAATTTGGCACTCTCAGTCTTGGGGACTCCCTAGCAAAAGGTATACCCAGGCTAAATTTTATATCTCAGCCACAAGGGAAGATAGAGTGCCCCATGGCAAGTAGTCATTTTGACTCCTTTTTTTCTCCAACAAAATGTCCTTCAGGCATCACCAGAACTCTCCTTCTGGTCAAAGAAAGTAGAGAAATGAACTGTGTATGCCAACACAACAGAAGCCTGGCAAAGCTCAGTGGAAGCCCAGAGGAACAGCTACACGCATGGCCTTTGAGGAGAAAGAGCAGTTTCCAGAGGAGGGAATGTTTGGGTCAGGTCTTGAAGGATGAATAGGAATTGCCAAACAAATCGGGAAGAAGAGAATTCTTGACAGAGGGAACAGGCATGCACAGAAGAGTAGAGATGGTGAAACACTTGATGTGCACCTGGGTACCTGGACAGGGAGAGGTAAATGGTAAGTGATATGGCTATAGACGTGATGGGGGTATATTATAAAGAATTATGCTTACCAGATTAGTAGTTCTAAGTTTTCCTGGGACTTATGGGTGATCTTGAGGCATGGAACTGACATGATTTATTTGAACGAGTGCTAGAGGTGGGGAACCTGTAGCCTTCTGATTTCAAGATTGTTCTTTTATACACTTGAAAGGAGGAAAGAGGCAAGGAAAGCTTTATCTTTCTCTGCTGCACCTCTTTTAATAAGAGGATTTATGCTGTAAAATTTGGATTCAGTCAAAAGGTTGCACTTAAGGGCCTAGAAGGCCACGTGTGGCCTTAAGGCCACAAGTTCTATACCCCGTGCCTACTATGTGATAATAAAATATTATGCTCTGGAGGAACATGAGGTTGTGAATAAGCCAGAGACTGAATGTGGGGGCTATTTATGAATAATAACCTTCAGGGTTTAGTGTCAGATACGGGGAGAGAAGAGGCAGGGAGAGAAGAGCATGCCTCAGCATCTTCAATAGGAGCAAAAGTAACACATAGAAACATACACAGGAAAACCCTATAAATCTATTCTTAAAGAATTATAATGGCAAAGTTGCAAAACATATGGGCAAGCTTAAGTTTCAGAGTCCCATTCTCATGATTGGTAGATGGTGCTGGATGTGGGAGCCAGGGTAGAGGAAAGGGAGAGTTAACTTGACTTCCAGGCAGAACTATTCTTTCTGAGTTTCAATGACATTTCCACACCAGACCATAGTGTCCATTGTGCGTAGGGAGCTCACTAGAGAAATAACCCCACCTATGTCAGAATGCCTCACCAAGTGGCTTCTGAGTCACCTATATCTGCTCTGAGTACCAGAAACTTAACTTTCAGAGAATGGTCAAAAATTTTAGGTTGGATCTATAAGCCAAAGTATTCATCAACAAAAATTCTGGAACCTAATCTTTGGCTCATGACATTATGAAAACAAAAGTTTTGTTAACAATGACTGAACTCATTCTCTGAAATTCATACAGCTAATAATAGCTAATGTTTATTGAGAGCTTTCTTTGTTCTGGGCCATGCACTAAGGAATTTATATATAGATTGCTAATGCAATCTTTGCTGTAATAGAAATTTGAGTTTAGGTGCCCATTCTCCTCCCAACTTTGCTCACTATAATTCTCCACAAAATTACCAACTACCATGGGAGCAGAAATAGGTCCATTGGTTATTTGGGCCAAAACGTGATAGAACTTTATGGCTAAAATAGGATGCAGTGTGGGATAATGGGAAATGTTTGGGGCTTTGAAGTCATAGAGAATTGGCTTCAGTTCAGTTCACTTCCATTCAGTGCAAAAGAAAGACGTAGAGCCTCTGCTCAAGGAGTTTTAATAAATGTATATTTATTATAAGATAACCACTGTGCATGTGAGTAGGTGTACAAAGAATGAAGACATAGCACCTGTTCTTATGGACCCTACAAGTTATTGTGAAAAAGAGGCATGTAGATACTTTCAAAATAAAGGGGACAATATCAAGATAGAGGTAAAGAGAGTTCTATTGGGTCATGGAGGAGGATAGCCCATCTGAGAGGATTCCTGACCTTAAGAGAAAGGGAATAAGACCCCAGCAGGGAAAGGTGAGAATCGAATTCCAGGCCTAGAGAACATTATGAGCAAAGACCCAGAGGAAGAATACAACACAGATGTATGGAAAATAACAAAAAATATAATGTGAAAGCAGGGCATATTGATGTGTGTGAGCCTGGGAAAATTCCTTTACCTTCCTGAGCCCCATTTCCTCATCATAAAATGATTCTAAACAATGTCTGTGTCACTGGATTTTTGCAAAGATTAAAGAAAAAACCAATAAAATACTCAAACAGTTTTTAAATCAAAATTTCAAAATATGTAAGATATTAATATTTCATAAAACATGTGTTCTATGGGATGCTAATGTATGCTTTACTTGAACTTTTATGGTTAGTCATGATTTGGAAGTATGGAATTTAACTAAGTACAAACTTTGAACAGATTTCTTTAGAACCAGAACTTTTAGTATGCTAATTTTCATTGTGAACCTTTAGGGTACGACAGAGAAAGAATATATTCAGCTTTTCCAAAGCTTTATTTTTTTCTAACTGAGCACCCCGAGGACTCATGTTCTATAATCATACTAGAAATATTGGCCAAGACTGGACTAGCATATAGGATGCCCTGCATAGCTTCACTCCATATGATTCTTGCCTTTATGAGACCACTGTTTCATCAGTGCATCACTATACTTGATGGCCAGGATTTTTTAACCCATGGCAAGTCTAAGTCTATGTCACAATAATCCATATTAATGAAGGGTTCTGTGTGTTGAGGTCATTAAAAAGTTCTCTTTCAAGCCTTAAAATAGCTGGCTCACAAGAAGGGCTATGCTTTAACCCCTTGGCCTCATAAGTAGTTGAACTACCATCTGGATCATAACCTATACAACCTCCTTATAAGTAAGGAGGAAGATTAATGTGATGGCTTTGAGTTTCATAGTGATGGGAAAAATCACTTAGATTCTATTCTGGGCCTCAGTTTCCACTTCTAAAAAAAAAGAGAATATTTGCTATCCATAATCTAACAGCACCCCTCTGGGATTCTACTAAAATATCATACCATAGGTCAACCTAGAGACTAGTCAATCTCAAAACTCTGAATTTAGTAGCATAAAGCCATGGCTTAGGAAACAAAATTTCAAGGTTCCAGGTGGATTCCATATTCAGTTATGCCTGGGCAGGAATGTAAAGGGGTCCCGGCAAGAATGGATGAGCCAAGTGGAAGAACAGTATCTCCATACAGTCTAAGGTTCTTTGAAAGAAAACAGGGCCTAACAGCACATGTTAAATTGAGTTGATGGAGGGAAGTGGGGCTGGGAATGCCAAGAAGAAAGTTGTTTGCGTGAGTGCAATTCAGTCAATTCGGGGGATTTCCAAATCTTTACCTAGAGTTCTTCCAAAGCCCAGAAGACATCTCCATATACCTATCCAATAGACACCTCCAACTTCATGTATTTAAAAGAGAACTTGTATTTTTTTTCTCCTTTACATATCTCTGAAGCAAGACGTATCTCTAGAAGCAAGTTTCTAGAGATGCCACAGGTCTAGGGAGCAACTTCATCCTTCAGATTAGGCAGTTCTGATACCATTCATCTAAGCAAACAGGAGAGATTTCCCAGGGACTTCATGTTTCCTTTGTGTTCAAGGCTTTCACTTGTGCTATCTTATTTAATCCCTAATAAAAATCGCTAATGATTAAGTGTCTTTATCCCCATTTTTACAAGTGATGAAAGTGAAACTTTGAAAGGTTAAACGATTACTCAAGGTCACATAGCTAGTAAGTCCAGGAGCTAGAATTCCTACCTATACCTGTCTCTGAAGCCTCTGTTCTATACAGCAGGCTGTCATCAGCCCTGGGAACATCAGAGAATTGGTACAAATAATGCTAGAGTACATGGTTGGTGAGCTCTGGTCCTGGGGATAGGCTGCTCCTTGCCCTTGGTCATTAGTGAGCATCTTAGAAGTGCTCACTGTCACTAGAAGAAGTCATAGAATGTCAGGCAGGGAAAGGAATGTTAGGATACAGTTCAGCAACTGTCTCATGTGACATATTAGGAACACTTTACTTCTTATACATGTCACTTGAACATACACACACACTTAACTCATCTTCTCCCTATTTTCTGCAGTCATTAGGAAAGTGAGCAAGATTTATTTTATTCTTAAAATAAACAGCAGCTATTTCCCATTCACATTTTATCAATAACTCTCATTTATTGAGCACCTATTTATACATGTCACTTGAACATACACACACACTTAACTCATCTCCCTATTTTCTGCAGTCATTAGGAAAGTGAGAAAGATTTATTTTAATCTTAAAATAAACAGCAGCTATTTCCCATTCACATTTTATCAATAACTCTCATTTATTGAGCACCTATTATAAGCCCATGCTCTATAAGCCCAACCCAATTTAATTCTCACAGCATTCTTCTGAAGTAGGTATCACAAATGCTATTTTGGAGATGAGGAAACTGAGGTACAGAAAGTTAAACAACTGTTTGAGGTCAATCACGTAGCTAGTAAGGGTGCTGGGCTAGGAATGAGTGCTCAGATGCACACCCGGGTCTGTCAGGCTTCAAAGCCCAGGACTTCGCCCAGACCGCTGGCTGTCTCTGCAGGCCCTCTCAGTGCGCTGCTGGGTGCACAAGCTCGTTAAGAGGGCTCCTGGTAGAGAAAATTATTATTTTTAAATCCGTGTTCCTTCTCTTGCCTTAAACTTAATACACACACAGCACAGCTGGGAAAGTATGTATCAAAAAGAGCCCCTATCCCTTCTCTCTGGAGCAGGAAAAAAAAAACAAAAAACAGAACTCTAAGGAATGCTATTTCATCCTGGTTCACCTGAGAGTTGTGTGAGGGAAGCTGGGAGCATTTCCTCTGCCAAAGACAAGGTCCAGTGTCCTGCCACCAGTGCTGCAAGACTGACACCATGTGGCCAAGTCAGCCTCCCGACGCCTTCCCTCAACCACCTCTCACAGCCTCCAGTTGGAGGCTCACCAGCTCTCTCAGACTTGCTCATGAAGGCAGCTGAGGGGGCAGATAAGGAAAGAAAGAACCAACCTCCGAGTTGGGTAGCTGCTGGTAGGGTCCAATACTGCTGCAAGTAACCAACAACAAAGCTAGGTTGTAGCATGGGAGAACAGGAAATCAGCCTTTTTTTTCTAATTTCTGTATTCATTTATTTATTAGTTTATATATTCCTTACCTTGTTCCACATATACCTACAGGCAACTAAAAAGATACATTGAAATTCCATTAGGTAATCCGTTTTATGTTTGGTGGGCAAGATGATGCAAAGGGAAATAATGGTCGAAATAAAAATACATATGAAATGAAAAGATAAAACATGCTTAACTGAGATGCAATACAAGGATATGGGTAGGATATAGATTTGTCTCTGCATCTTCTATAAGCCGATGAAAGGATGGAGGTCTCATTGGTTTTAGTCTCTGAGATAAAAACAAACCATGAGCCAGTGAAGAAAACAACTATTCCTAATACTGAGAGCAGGCAAAACAATCCTGAAGTCCTTACAGAGAGGACAAGATGTAAAGGTCACGAACAACCTCATTGCACAGATGAGTGTAGCTGGTCCAAATGATCTTTCAAGCCCAGCAAATCAGAAAGCACCAACACTTCGACTCATTCCTCTACTTTTGCATTCTTAAAATAGTACAAGGCTTTTTTTTAAATCACTATTGGTTTTGATTTTGTGTGTATGTTTAGAATGTTTTGTGCTTCCCCTTTAAATGATTGCTGCCAATTAGTTTTGTTTGTCTAAAATGTAATAAGATTCCATTTTAAGAAGTCGATGCTGGGCTTTTACTGAGGAACACAATAAATTAATCATTAAATCAATTGTATTGATTGAACCTTGTAAGACATGAAAAATTGCAGTGCAAGGAATATTTTCCACCACGAGGTAAGAAGGGGCCTCAGCATCCTGAGGGGAAGGTGAGTAGGTATTCTCTGACAGTACTGTTTCATTTCTTCCCTGGGATGTGAGCTTCATTCATCAACTCTAAAATAAATATGGTGACCATTTAATTTCAAACATTTATCCTAAATAGTAGATTCCATGTACTAAGTGCTCACTGTACACCATGCTTAGTGCCTTCATACATTACTGCATATAATCTTAACAATAAATCTGGGGGGGGCACACATCCCTATCCCCATTTTGTGGAAGAGAATACTGAGGCTGATGGACACAAGTGACTTGCTCAAGGTGACCCACCTAATGAGAAGGAATGGGCAGCTTTGAAACCAGTTCTGAGTGAACCCAAAGCCCATGCTCTTAATACTGAATTATATCTTAAATTAATAAAAGAAGATAGAGGAGGTTTGAATCTATACAGCACACTTCTCTGCCTATTGCCAGGGCTGCCCATGTTTCCTCATAGTGTGCCAACACAAGTGCAGGGAAATGGAACGTTGGAGCCAAGATTAGGTTTTATTTGGAAGAAAAAGAATAATAGTCACCAAAGCCAAGACAATGAGCGCAGGCCCTGGTTAATAACTGAGACATCAAACAGACCCCAGTGAAAAACACTAAGATGAGAGCGGGTATGGACAAACACCAGGGCAGGCAGGAGGCACAGGGTGCCGGGCACGGGTGGGGGTGTATCATTATTCACAGGAAATGGCATAAGGAGCCTTTGGCAGAAACTGCCGGAACTTCGGGCATATACAGATGTCGTTTTCAACTTTCAAGTCCACAGCATGCACCTTGAGCATGTCCTTTAAGATCTCTAAGCCTTAGTCTCCTCATCTATAAAATGGGAACAGTCACACTTCTTTCAAAGTGCTGTTGGAAGATTTAAGTGTGATAATGTACATGAAGCTTTTAAAAGAGCATCTGGTACAGAGTAGGTGGCCAAAAAGGGTGGCTCCTTTCTTCCCTCCCTTCCTCTCCCTTGGCAGTCTCTTCAAAGCAACCGCCACCCTAGGCTTAGTGTCACAGTGCTCTTACCCTAGCTTTTCCCAGTAGTCCTAGTCGGCTGGTCTCTTTACACTCTAAACAGCACACCGTCAATCCCTCAAGGAGGTCCCCTTGGCCCACCACTCGTGACCAGGTCTGAAAGCATCATCTGCCAGATGCATGAGAGGAGGAATGGTGAGGATGGTGACACTGATGACAGGGTGTCTGCTTTGTCACCTGACTCTGCTCATTTTCATGGGATAAAGCAGTCTACTCTCAGAAAACAGTCTTGATTGTCAAAACAGCAAAGGCACCGAGAACCTATGCAGGTTTCTCCTGCCACCTTCTCTCTCAGAAACAGACCCTTTCCCATGCTTGGTGCTAGAGCTACAGTTCCTTTTAGGATGATTCACACGGAAAGACTCACTGGAAAGGAAGAGGAGGTACTGTGAACTACTAGCCACACACACACACACACACACGGACACAGTCAAGTGAGGTTTTATTTTACTGGGCACAGTCTTTCACAGATGCATACCCGTTGACCGATTTAAAATAAAAGTGGTTATTTATTCCTGCCCCCACCTCTTGAAGAGGCCAGAACTAAAAGGAGAAGAAAAGTCTCAATTACAGTTGCAGCAGCATTTATAGGCGAGCTGAGTATTCAGCTGAGATTTGAGCTTGAAATCCTGGTACCAGATACAGTTTAGGATTCTAGGGAGGAACAGGAAATGGCCTACCTCAGAGTATTCCTTTTCACTTCTTGAGTCCATTTATTTTATGGTCCTGACTGCATGCCAAAGCCATTTGGAGTCTTCAAGAGTTTAAATAGCGATGTCCAATTAATAAGGCATAAAACCCTGCAGCTTCCTCACCCCCATGCATTTAGTCAGCCCATCTCTGTTTGGAATGTCTAATTGATAGGAATCACTTGCAGGCCTGTGCCTCTGCATCTGGGCTGGGGATGGGAGCAGTTAGCCTGGCCTCCAGCACGGGTTCGTGTGTTTGGAACCATTTCCAACCCTACACTAGCAGCCACATCAAGAGGAATTACAGTTCCTTGTGGGCATTGTGTCTACGGTTGGAATAGGATGCAAGTTATGGTAGTTTTATTTCTTTCCGAGACATTCTGGAACATTTTAGCAGTGAATTTGTCTCCTGGCTTTTTTGGACTAAGAGCTCCTTGCATATTATTTTAATAATGAGGCATTCTGTTGAGGGATTAATGAAATAGCATTGTGGTGTTCAAAGTGACGATTAAAGCTGTTGTTTTCTCCCAGCGATGCATTCATCTCTTTCGAAATGATTATTAAAAAAAAAAGTTCATGTTTATATTTTAGATTTTTATCTTGAACAGAGTAAGACTGGCAAGTATAGGTGAAACAACTCAGTTCCCGGAATATTTAGTTATATTTAATGGGAGAGTCCATTAAATCTTTCCTCTCTTTTTGTTTTTGTTTTTTAACTGGTTTTAGATGATAACAGGTATTCACTACCCAATTTAGAAAGGATAAAAGGTTTTTGTTTTGTTTTTTTGGCCACAGCTTTTAGTCTTGGGGGAGGGAGGGGAAAGGATCTGCAATCTCTTTCCTCCATAATTTGTAGATTACACAAACCTTTGTGCTTTTAATAGATGGTTCCTCGTTAGACAGCACAACAGAATAAAATAATTGTCCTCTATTATCCTTGAGAGGCAGGGCCAAGTTTTCCCCAAAGACATTATCATATCAAACAACTGCTTTCAACCCAATTCGAAACACAGGCTTTATGGGAAACCTTCAGATTTCTCCCTCCTGCCAAAGGAGTTCTTCTAAAAGATGAGCCCTTTTGTTATGGATGGCTCTGGCGTGCTTCTAATAGGTGTACCAGATGAAAGATGACTAAAGACATTCCAGATGGAAGAGTTGGCTAACAGCAGCGCCATAAATACCTGATGGATATACAAGCCTCTTGGCGTGAAATATGGTCTTTGTTCTGATTTACACTTTTAGTACGTATTTAAAAGAATGCCACATTTGCAGGGAGAGAAGGGGCATTAATAATAATAAAAAAAAAAACTTTAGATTTGTGAGGAGAGAGTAAAGAGAGCCTCTACTTCTTGACATGAACATTATTATGTTTTCCTCACCAAAGCCCAGTCGTTCTTTCTCTCCAGAGCCTATTGAAAGTGAACATCTTCACTTTCCTAAACGTTTCTGTTGTCGTTGTGGTTTTTTGGTTGTTTTGTTTTGTTTTGGTTTTTTGCCAGAGGTGGCAAACTTCATTGTTCTAGATAGGTTCTGAGTGATTTTATTGGATGAAAAAGCTGTGATGTTGTGAAGACAGTGTTGGTTGACCTTTGAGTCCAGAGACAGGACTCTGTATTTTCACAAAACTCTGCACTTACTGGCTTTCTGTTGTTGCACTTTCAGCAACAGTGCTGTGCCTGGCACTTAGTAGGCTTAGTAAATATTTGTTATTAATCTGAATCTCAGTTTTCTCTTCTGCAAAATGGGAGCTAGTAATATCTATACCATGGAGATTCAACCTCTTTCAACAAGCACCTCGGCATACCACATTCCATGGTCAGCACTTGGTTCAGGAAATCTGCACAAGTACAGGATGGAAGGGAAATGAATAAAAATACACTAGAACATGTGAAGTCATCATGTAGCCCTTAAAAGCTTGAACTCTGAAGTCAAGCAAACCTGAGTTCAAATCCCAGATCAGCCACTTGCCAGCTCAGTGACCTTGGGAAAACTACATAACCCACCTTGGCTTCCAATTGCCAATCTGGGAAATAGAATATTAATGCTTCCTACCCCATAGGGTTATTATAAAGATTAAATAAGATGATGCATTTAAAACTGTCTGCATATAATAATTAAAATTGCCTGCATATACTAAGTACTCAATAAATCTCAATCAGCAACTTGGCTGTACTTAATAAAACCAGGTGCCTAGAATGAACTCTTTACTACTTTTCCCTGATCAAACCATATCTGGGATGATATTTTTATTCTTAAACATCACAATTTAAACAGATATTGGTACATCCAAAAAATAACACCCGAGAAAATGAAAGGTTTTGAAATTGTTATATGATAAAAATAGTTAAATGACCTAATATTTTGGTTTAAGAAAAAAATCTATTACTATACACTTCAATTATATACACTATATACTTGAAGAGGAATTCAAGGAATTTTTAAGGCCCAAACTGGTACCATATGGCAGGGAGGTAGATACCTCTATTTAGAAAAGAACTTCCTGATACTTAAGGCTTTCTGAAAATGAAATTTTTTGTTTCATTTAGAAATTAATCCTCTACCGCTAAAGTTAAGGCAGTAAACATCCTTTCTGTGACATGGACGAAAGCCTGTAGAGGATTGGACTTTCTTCAACTTTAAATATGTCATGAGTCCACATCAGTATTAGGGATCTGACTCTCCTAATATTTTATATTACATGGCAAAAATCCAGGGACAACCTGACTCTCCAGCTACTTGGTGATAAATGTGTGCTATGAATTCATTCTACTAATTCCATTCCATTTATAGAAAGTCATCACTTTACTGTGAGCTTCTCCAAGCATCCTTTCTCATGTACAAGGCCAACTTCACATTTTTTCTCCATTCTCTACCCTCCCATGTGCTCTAGGTTTGGATCTTAAACTTCTTCCTGTCTTTTTGCCTCATGGTACCTAAAAACATGCTCAGAGCTCTCCTGTATTCCCCTCTTAAACTTCACTTTTCAACTTTTATCTCATTCAATCATGTGTGTTTGCCACCTTCACTTACTCAGTTCCCATTTACTCCTCAATCCACCAATATTCCCAACACTCAACTGAGATAATTCCAGCAAAGTTCACTCAGAGCTTCCTCATCGCCAAATCTAACGGACATCTTCCCACATTGTTCTTCTCTGACCCTTGTCTTCCTAGGCTTGCATCTCTCTGCTCACCACCACGACACATTTAGATACGACATAGGAATAGGGAAAGAGTCTTGAACATGGAGAGCAGCTTATCAATAGCACACAAACAGGATATTTTGAGAACAGTTCATAGACATGATGAGTGGTTCGCTTGGGTTCATTTTGGCCTAAGTGTAAATGCTGACGACGGTGGGGCATGATAGAATTTTGCAAGGCCTTAGATTCCAGGCTAAGGATTTGAGAGTTAATGATATCTGCAACAAGAAACCACTGCGTATTTCTTATTAGAAAATTGTCACGATTTTAAACTATCATATATTAGACGGAAAACTTGTGGCAGAAAGGCCATTTAGGAGATTACTATAACAGTCCAGATTCATTTATTTTCTGCATCCTTCTCTTTACTTCCTATCTAGCAAACTATCTTGTCTTGCTTGATTTCAGAACAGAAACTCATATTATCATCACTACCATGGAGACTGGATGTGCTGGAGATGGGAGGGGTGGGCTAGAGAAAGGGCATGAAACAGCCTTAAAACACAGAAGAATTTCAATTATCTTTTAATCCTTTTGATTAAAGAGAAAAACATCATTTTGCTATTCTATATCTTTAGCACCTCTCTAACACTTGCTAATATTCTGTTTTAACAAAGAAAATATCCCTTGGGCACAGAGCCTTCCAGACACTAGACTCTATAGCAAAAATTTAATCACACTGTTTTATTTTCATTTATTTATTTTTGCTATTACCATCTATTTATTGCAAGTAAACTTGCTTTTCCATTTATGGTGGCATTATACATCTTCCTTTTAAAATATATTCATGTAAGTAAAATTTAAGAAGAAGGGATGTTGGCTTACATAAAAATGTCAAATACAAGTATAAGTGCTACGCAGATATGGTGAAAACGTGAAAGGGAACAGTGCTGATTAGAGTTTGGAAAATCATGGTTTGGTAGAAAATATGGAATTTGGATTCAGACAAATCGGTTTAATATTTTAGGTCTACTGAATAATGTGGGGCCATTTCCTTAAACTGTTTTGGTGTCGGTTTCTGCATTGGCAGAAATGAAGAAAATAATACCTACTTAATAGGACTTTTGAAGAGAAAGAGAAGAAAAAACATGTAGAAGATACTTAGCGCAACACAGTGCCTATAACAAAGTAGATACATTATATACTTTAGTTCTCCCAGGGTTTTTTTTTCCTTTCCTTCCTACTGACTGCTGAGATTGGCCATTGGTATCTGCCCTTCCAGGGCCCAATTCACAATATAACCTGCGGGAAGGCTCTGGTGTTGGGTGAGTTCGGTCCTTGCCAGTTTCTGCCGCTGAAAGCCTAGCATGGGGCCTGCAGGACAGCTCCCAGCAAGGGTGAAATGAACAGCAGCTGTGACGGGACTTCCAGACAGGCTTTCCCTACTACAGACATCCCTCCTTCCTCCTCTTCATAAGGAGTCATTTGTTCTTCCCTCTTTCCCCTTTTATGTGCAAAGCAGCTAACAATCTACCCTGTTATTTGGGGTCAGGAACTCAAATCAGTGCAGTCAAAATAGCAAGAACCGGCTGATTTCTGGCTACTTTAGAAATCCTCACCAGCTTTAAATGAAACACTCTTGTAGCTCTTACAGGCTTGGGGAATCTACTTACTTTCCTTATGGGAGTCACAGTTTCTTTGTCTGCAAAATGGAAGTGTTAAGGCCCCCTTTTAGGGGTGACTGAGAGAATGTTAAGGCTTCTAGCATAGTCCTGGCACCTGACATGAGAGCTGCTACATGGATATTGGTCCTTTCTTGAGCATTGTCATTTATACCTTCATAAACAGAACCATAGTTTCAGAGCTGAGAACAATTTGGAGACTATTAAACCTTTTTTCTCACCTTCTCCATCATTTAGCTTAAAACTTTTTATTCTCCAGCTAGAAGCTCCCTACCTTCAAACCACCTTAGTTCCATTGTTTACAGATTACATTTTTTATAAATTTGATTGTAATACTGAGTCAAAATTTGCCTTCATTCATCGGTTGCTCTTTCTGGAGCAAGACTTGATAAGTCTCAGATTTAATGATTTCTTCAGTGTTATTAATCTGTTTCCAAGTGGCTTCTGCTCTGCTATTTCTCCAGCCTCTCTGGCTGCTGTGGAAGATTTTCCTGCTGCTTTTGGTTTCTCAGCGCCAGATGGTTTTTCCTTAACGTTCAGTTAGCCCCATGAGCCTCATTATGGTCATTCTGGGAAGAGGAGATGAAGAAAGAACCCTAAGACCTTCAGACACATATCTCGCATTATTTTGGGATTTCTAGCTGGCTTACAAGAGTGGTTCATAAGTTAGCATCTAAATGGGAAGAGAAGTTCAGAACTCAAAACCTTAAGTCACAGGAAGATTGAAGGAGGAGGGCAGCTATGTGGTGAGGGGCGGACACTGCAAACAAGAATCAATTTGGAATAGCGTGCCCAGCAGGGAGGACATAAATAGATCAAAATCATCCAAGGTAGAGGTAGGACAGTCCTTGAAGTTACTAGCTATTTCTTTCTAATGTCATTGGTGAGGAAATTGAGAGCTGCCATGAAGAACTGATGTGTGCAGCCGCACAATACTTCAGTTAAGTCCTAATTCTCTGACTCCTAGTCCAGTGCTCTTCCCCCCACATCCCACTCTTTCTGCCTGCCCACTGTCACTCTTGTTCCTGACAGCTTCCCCCAGCCTCCAAGCCTCATTAGACCTCAGTCAACAGATCCATTTTTAGTTCTATAGAATCTGCACAGGAATTAGACATCCCACAAGGCTCCTAAACCTTTTAATCCTTAAAATCAAAGGATGTAAAAACCTAGGATCTGGAAACAAGAATTGAGATATTCTAGTACAAATCTTCAGTTACAGAGGGAAATGAAAGAAAGATTAAAAAAAGCCCTGAATTTACTTTCCCCAGGTTACACATCTTGTTACTGGCAAAACTGGGATGTGGATAATAACAATATCCTATTTTACTGAATGGTTATTACGTGTCAGATATAGCATGTTCATGATCTTTACAATCATCTTCTCATGGATTTCTCTCAACAATTCTATGAGGTCTGCACAATTTTGCCTTCATTTTTCAGGTGAGGAAACAAAAGCATGAAGCATTTATCTACCTCACAAGAGGCCAAAGAGTGAGTTAACAGGCGGTAGAGCTAAGATTTAAACCCAGCCTCTGTTTTAATCATTACCCTGACCTTCATTCAGCATTTTTGCTAATCAAATTCCCTCCAGAACAGTAGAGCACTGCATTGTAAGTACCTAAAACCCAACTATCCTTGCTATTTTGAAGTCTTTCAGAGAATAAAAGAACTTTTGAAAGTGAAGAATTTGAAAAAAAAAAATATATCCAAACTTTCATACCATTAGACTGATATCAGGCAATTTCAGTCTTGTACTAGAGATGCTAAATTTGAAAAAACATTTTTGAACTCTTAAAAAAAATGAGAATTTATCTGGGAGCTATATGATTTATCCCTAAGCAAAACCAGCCAGGATCCAACTCTGCTCTTACCTCCAAACCTGAAGGAAGGGATTTCAATTTTGTTCAACTCTCTATGCTAACACAGCCATAGTCAAGCAAGTGCTGTGAGAAGAAAGTTGGTTTAGTTGGTTTAGCACAGAAATTGTAGGCTTTGTTGCCATCCATTTGTTCAATCGACTATATTTATTACACATGTACTATATGTAAATAAGCTATTTGCAGTCACTTCCCCTTACAGTGAATCACAATATGATATAGTAATCACTACATAGAGTAGTTTTGTCAATTGACATATACTGATTACCACTTACATGCAAGGCCTTGTGGTCTGTAGCAAGAATACAGAGATAAATAAAAAACTGACCTTGCAGCAAAGTTGCTCACAGCTGTTGAACAGGCAAAAGTGTAAAATTCAATGTGATACTATCAATGCTGTTACAGAGATCAGTACTTAATGTTAACAGCAGCAAAAAATAGTACCTAACTCTCCCTGGGTACGGGGCCATGGGTAGAGTGAGAAAAACAGGAGGGAAACACCTCTCATTCCCAGACACTTACAGAGAGTCTTTCTTTAAAATTTCTCCAGATACTCTTTCTGGTTTTTTTTTTTTCTTTTGTTATGCCTATGGTAGAATTAGGACATATTTTTTACATATAATAGAAAATACAGGGAAATCGAATTTAAAAAATAGTATTCCCATTGTTAACATTTGGTTGTATTTTCTGATCTTTTACATGGTTGGGTTTTTGCATTTCACTTTGTTGTTCTTGTACACAATTCAGCAAACTCAACTAATACTTGTTTAATACCCTCCATGTGTAAGACATTGGAGATAAGAAATAACTATAACCCTACCACGGTCCACACAGTCTGGTCATAAAGACACGTACTTAAATGAGTCTTAGACACCGATGAATAAGAAATATGGACAGAGGCCGTTCAGAAAACAAAGTAACAAATCTTCTTTGGTCTATTGTACATATAAATTTGAATACTATTACTCTTTTGTTATTATTGTTATTATTATTACAAAAGAATTTTCCATTTTAGAACTGTTTTTGTAAGATCCTCGTAATATTCCATCAAATAGTTAAACTATCCTTTATTTAAACAGAACTTCAGTTTTCTAATAACATTTATAATACTATTATGAATAACTCAAATGAACATCTTTAATTAAGAAATATTTTTTCTTTTTTCCTTTGGCCTAAACATACAATTAGTGGCTCAATGTGTTTCAATTTCTTTTCCAAAAGTCAGTTCCCTCATTCTACATACAAGCAAGCTGATGTCCAAAGGCATTAAGTTGTCTGACCAGATTAAAATAATCTGTAAGTAGTTGCTCTGAGCCTGGAACTCAGATCACTCAGTTTCCAGGGTGCTGGCTAAAGACTAGAAGAAAAATATTTCTCTAGGTTAGGATTTCTCAAACTTAGTACTATTGTTATTTGAGCTACATGACTCTTTGTTGTAGGAAAATGTCTTGCGATTGTAGGATGTTTAACAGCATCTCTTGCCATTAGCACCCCCATTACACACTAGTTATGACAACCCAAACTATCTCCAGATACTATCAAACATCCCCTGTGTGTGTGTGTGTGTGTGTGTGTGTGTGTATGTGTGGCAAAATTATCCCCCATTGACAAGCACTGCTCTAGAGGATTCCTGCTGCATAGATTCTCAAAGCTGCTGCAATGACATTCATTGACAGCCATGTCATTAAGAAGTCATCCTTTCCTATGTTGAACGGACTTCAATTCACAAACACATGTGGGCAAATGGAGCAAGTATAATTACCTATTAAACTTCAGCAAAGTCAGGATAAAATACCTATAAAATTCTTGAAGGCAAGGTACCCTAAAGAACAAGAAAAAATACATTTTTCTGGAAAGATTTTAGGATTCATGCTGGTGTCCAAGAGAATATATGATCCACATAGTCAATAAAAGAAAGGAAAAGAACATAGAAACAGACTTCAACTCCCTGGCTATTATGGTCTTCCAAGCTGCTAATCTCCTAGGATTTCTCTGAAAGGACAAACCATATGGAGATCTCATCCATATTACACTAGGTTTATGAGTCCTTAGGTAGTGAGGCCTTGGGAAGAAGCTGGTCATCAGTTGGGAAGACTGGGAAGCTGTAAAGCTTCAGCTCATGCACAGGTGTCTGGTTTCTCAGAACACAGAATTAAAGAAATCAAAATCTCATAATGGGTCCCCATAGGTGGCTACTGACTACATCTTTTGTCCTTCTGATTTCAAGGGACCATAGAAAAAGTGTGCTAGGGGGTCTCCCCAAACCCAGTCAGCATAAAGTAAGCAGGCTTTGGCACAATTTAAGCTTTGTTTAAACTGCTCTCTTATGTGTATGAAAAGAAAAGTCAGTGCTGGGTAGAAGTAGGCCTGGAGGTTTGCCTTGAGATGAACTGGCCTTCAATGCATAGGGTCAAGTGTTTTATCAAAGGAGAACCGGGCCACTGTTCCTTATCATTCATCTCTGCCTCCTGTGTCTTCAATCTGATTACCAAACTCCTGACCAACCGCATAGACTCCTACCTGTGGCAGAGGGCAAAGAGGCCCCAGAAATGACGAGCTGAGTGCTCTTGGGTAGGTTCCTTCACTTCTCTGAGTCCCAGTTTTGTTTAATTGAACAACTACTTCCCCAGGTTGTTTTAGGATTCAGAGAGATAATGTATAACATATCCAGCACAGTATATACTATATGTAAACACTCAATAAATGTTAATTCCTTTTCCCTTTATCACACTTACATACTCAGACTGTGGACTAGTGAGCATTCTTCTTATCTTAACAGTCTTTCGGCATGTTTCTAAATAAACTCTTTTCACTAAAATCCAGGATAGAGTTGGATGGCAGCCTCCATGGCGGAAAGGATTATGTCTGTCTTTTTCTGTAATATATTAAGGATACCTTAGTGGTTGCTGTACACATTAGAGGCTCAAGATATCTTTGCTGAAATAATGAGTGTACGAATGAATAAACTGATCATACAATAATGTCCTGGTATTGGTAAAGGAAAAATATCATTTATTCAGTGTGTACTCTGTGCTAAGCATTTGATATACACTCTCTAGTCACTGATTTCTTCGATTTTCTCAAATTTTAGTCCCAATTTTTGGAAGATGAAACTATGGCTTAAGTAACTTACCTAATATCACTTGGCCATTTGGTGTGTTTAGCTGAGCTTAAAAGCCAAGTTTTTCTAATTTCTTAGCCTGCTATGGGAAGCCATGGGACTAGGAGCTATCTAAAGCAGGGACCAATTCTTAACAATCTTTATATCCTGTTATAAGTTAAATCGTGTCCTTCAAAAAGATTTGATGAAGTCCTAACCCCCAGTACCTTAAAATGTGACCTTATTTATAAATAGGATCATCTGCAATGATCCTATTTCCAAATAAGGTATTAGTTAAGATAAGGTCATACTGAATTAGAGTGGTCCCTTAATCCACTATGACTGTGTCCTTATAAAAAGAAGAGATACAGGAAGGAGACTGCCATGTGACGAAAGAGGTAGAGATTGGAGAAATGCATCTATAAGACAAGGAATGCCAAGGATGGTTGGCAAACAATAGAAGCTACAAGATGCAAGGAAGGATTCTCCCCTATCGGTTTCAGAGGGAGCATAGCCCTACAGACAACTTGATTTCAAATTTCTAGCGTCTAGAACTGTCAGACAATAAATTTCTGTTGTTTTAAGTGCTCTATCATTGTAGCCCTAGGAAGGTAATACATATTCTCCGTACAAACAATTGCCTAACGTATTAGAAGATCTCAATGCATATGTGTTGAATTAAACTAAACTCCTTCGGGAAGAATATTCTTCTCTGTTGCTGGAGGTGCTCAAACACAAGTGAAAAGATTACTCCGTTGGTCTGTTATTTAAGAATTTAAATCATTTCTCAGGATCCCAGCTAAGCCAGATCCCATGATCCTGAGATCTCAAAGCTTGAAGGGGAATAATTCTGGGGCTACATTACTACATTTGGAGGTAACTCTGGCTAGTGCTTCTAGTACAGTTAATTCTTTATAAATTTATCCAATCTTGCAAGCTATAGCCATCAATTAGAAAAAGATATTTTTAAATGCTGTTTGGCTCTTTCTTAATTATATATTCACCTTCAAATAGTGTTCGTCCTCCATGTGCAGTGTGGGTTTAACTGCTTTGTCTGTATCTTACCATTTGTCAGCCTTGCAAGAGAAAATGTGTTTCAGATACGAAATACCCTCTTGAACTAAGAAAGGAGTGATTGAAGCTTGCCAAATCCTCCAACAGAGCCCCGACTACTTACATCCTCTTAGAACTTAACAAGCATTAAATGACTATGAACATGGAAACAATCAAAGCCACAAATGAAGTAAATTGTACAAACTTAAAATTCTTCCTCCTGTGTATGTTCCTTGTTAGAAATGGAGAAGTTTTTCCTTTTTGTTGTTAAAGGAATCTTAGTTTCTTTCTTCTAATTATCCCCCACTATTGGCTACTGATTGATCATTTGTATAAAGTTGTAAATGGGAGTCATAAATTATAGAAATATGTTTGGCTCCTCAGTAGGGATTGATCTTCTTATGGGGAGACTTTCACAGAGCTAAATGTAAATGATTTGCACAGGTGTGCAAGAAGGTTGGGTGTTCCCAGCCTTCTGATGAGGAAAGGAGTATAGAAAGGGACCAATGTTTTCCCAGAATCTACTAGAGACCAAATTCTTTGCAAGTTACTAAGTTTAAAGCCATTAACACATTGAAACATAATTACCTTCTGTTTTGATAAAAGACAAAATAGAGGCCCAAGGATGGTGAAAAATCACTCCTAAGGCTGGTGAAAGAGCATAGCCAAGGTCCAAACCTAACTTTGTCTGCCTCTAAAGTTTAACCTCTTTTCACTTACTGCATTGCCTTTCTAAAGTGAAATAGGAATTTCTCAGATAGAGGTGGGTAGGGTAGTATCTATTAACATCCACCTAAACCTTGTGCTCTTCCACGTTCTGATAGATTTGCTCCAAGGAGCCATTAAGAAAAGCCACTGATCCAAGGGCTATAAATTAACAATTTCTTCATACATAGCTATAAGCAGCTATTTAAAACCTAGGTAATATCTTTCTTAAAATAAGTATCAGTTTTCTGGGCGTTTATGCTCTATCACTCTTGGTTTTCCCATCCTTGACTCCATTAATAGAATTTTTCTTAATTCTTTTTCTCTTTTTATTGCTTTGCAAGAGGCTAATTTGCAGGCAAAATTGCTAATTTTACAGCTGCTTTCTGCTTTGTCAGCATGAGACTGACTGAGGAGTTATTAATAGAAGAATAGGATTCCCTTTTCATCCTTTTGCTCTTGACTGTTGCAGGAGGTGGGACAAAAATCCATTATTTAATAACATTTGTTCTTCTTGAAAGGTCATCATTCCGGCCTTTCAGTTTCCACTGAACTGCAGCAGCATCAGCAGCAATAGCAGCCTCTTTCTCTTCCTGAAAGGCTTCTGGAACTCCTCCAGGTGAGAGGGTTGGTATAAGACTGTCTTTGAGATCCACCTTGGAAATGGGGGCCAGGCTGGGAAATTCTCTCAGTATTTCTGTGCATTTTGCAAATAGTAATTTCTAGCCATAAGTATTTGTAGGTGCCCCCAGTCATCTGCATGTAGATTCCCAGAGTGGATGATAAATGTTGCCTAAATCAGTTAGTAATTACATGTGGCTGCTAGTAGCAGACAACAGAAATAACAGTGGCCTAAACAAGAGAGAAATTTATTCTTTCCATAAAAAAAATCTTAAAATAGGCATTCAGGACTGGTAGGTGACCTCACATTGACATTAGGAACCCAGGCTCCTTTTGCCTTTTAGTTATGCTTTCCTTGTCACTTGGTTTCCATTCTGAGACATGCATGATTCTAAGCAGGAATCAGAATATGAAGGTAAAGGACAAAAAGGGACAGATCAGCTGTCTGCCCATCTCTTATGGAGCTTTCCTAGAAGTCCCCTAATAATGAGACATTGCTGTCCAGTTTCTAAAGGGTTAATATTCTTGCTGGCTCCTGTTCCAGCTTCTTGCAAGAAGGTGTTGGGTCTTTGCAGCTATACTATCTATGCATGACATCAACTTCAAAGCATTCAACCTGGGTGTTTGATCTCCTGCCTGCCTGCTTTTCTGATGCACGCTGGAAAATAAAAGTAGGAAATCAGGAATGGTTTAGTCATACTTGTTAAACATTTACGGTGCCAGTCAGGAAAGATGTTGAGCTTCAAATTAAGAATTAGAAGCACACATTCCATAAAAGAAATCAGTTCAATGAGAACAAACCAGTGAGGCCAGGGAGAGGCTTCTGGGTGCCCGCAGAAGATGTGAAGCAAACGCAGCCACTAAATGATGTATTTCCTCTGGCTTTCACTATTTGTGGAGCAGCTCCAGGGTGGTGCGGTTTCATCCTATACACATGTTTTTCATGAGAGCAGTGGAGGAACCAGGCCATTTTTGCAGTTTCAAAGGCATAAGAAATAGGAAGTGGTTTGGGAGGGGCAGAAAGTGCAGGCAGCCCACTGCTGCTGCTCTGCTGTCAGCCTGCTCAGCGTGTGACTTGGAGTTTAAGAAGTCGGGTCAACTGAAGAATTAAACAGTTGTTAAAGACAGGTCCACCACTGAGATCATGTCTTTAACATATTGTTATTGTGATAAGATATACATAACATAAAGCTGTCCATTTTAACCATTTTTATCATACAGTTCAGTGGTAGTAAGGACATTCCCAATGGTGTGCAGCCATCACACTATCTAGTTCCAGAACTTTTTTTAAATCCCAAATGGAAACTTCATATCCATTAGTGGTCACTCCTCATCTCCCCCTTCCCTCACCCCCTGTCAACCACTAATTTCCTTTCTGTCTCTATGGATTTGCCTATTCTGGACATGTCATTGCAAGGGAATAATATAACATGTGGTCTTTCATGGCTGGCATCTTCTTCAGTTGACATCATGTTTTCAAAGTTCATCCATATTATAGCATAAATTAGTACTTCATTCCTTTTGATGACTCAGTAAGATTCCATTGTATGGCTAGGCCACATCTGTCCACTCGTCAGCTGATATGAACATTTGCATTTTTCCACCGTTTGGCTATTGTGTGCAATGCTGCTTGGAGATTTTGCCCAAATCTCTCTGTCAGGCTTTGAGGAGAGTTGTAAGAACCCCATACCTTCCCCCAAGTGCCCGAGGCACCAAGCCTTGCACTTACGAGTCCCTCCCTGCCCCTGCTTTGCACAGGCTGCCTGCTCTCCTCCCACCCGGCTCCAAGGTCTTCATTTCCTCTTCCGGGAGTTGCTCCTCCTCCGTCCTGTGCAAAGTAGTTTCCCGCCTGCCAGTCTCCCTTCCAGGCTCTTCCTTCACCACATTCATCACAGTTTGTAATGAGGTTGTTAGTTTTGTTTAAATGCCTGTCCCCACTGCTGGAATGTCAGCTCCTTAAAGACAAGAGACCCTACCTATTTAATTTGCTGGGTCGTTTTCTACACTAATGATACAGCCTGCCGCGTAGTATTTATTAAAAATAAATACCTGTTCAAGGCAATATCAAGCAAAATGGACTTTTGAGATATTATCAGACCAGATCCTTTGCTGGGCTCTGTTTAAACCCTGGGAGTCAAACGAAGTATAGCTTAAATACCCACTTGGGTGGATTGCTAAAGGTTGCTCAGGGTGTTGTGAGGAGGATGACTGTGATGCTACTCTGTGGTGTAGCAGGAGCTAGAGCATGCAGAGTCTTTCAAGCCAGAGCCTTTTTTCTTAAAGTGTCCTTTCACCAGATACACCTCAGCTCACTCCCTCATCTCCTTTGAGCCTTCCCTGGCCGTCCCTTTGTGAGACATACATTAACAATCCTAGTTAACATTGGAGAGGGTCACTCTCCTTACATTTCTCATCCCTCTTTTTGGACTTATTTTTCTCTTTTGCACTTAATATCATCTGACAAACTATCTTGTCTACTGCCTGCCTCTCCCCACTAAAATGTAATCTAGGAGGACAGAAATTTTTATCTGTTTTGTTCACTGTTGTAATTCAGTACCTTGCACGATTAAGGGATATACCATGTGTTCAATTAATATTTGAATATTAATGAAAAAATGAATAAAGTCTTTCCAGACTTTCTCCATGTAGGGGCAATGGAGAAA
The DNA here is from genome assembly GCF_020740605.2 of Lemur catta. NCBI lineage: Eukaryota > Metazoa > Chordata > Mammalia > Primates > Lemuridae > Lemur > Lemur catta. The sequence goes on from NC_059130.1 coordinate 80,902,210, forward strand.
TGTGAAAGGCTTTGAAAGATTTTTTTGCAGAGGAGTGATCAGATTTGCAATGTTGTATCTCTGAAGACTATAAGAATTTACCCATCTATCCAAGTTTCAGACAGCTCTGTCCCTCTGCCACTTTTATCTTCCTACAGTACAGGTGTACACTAGAACCAAGTGTTTTCTTCCCGTCCAAATGTCCATAAAAAAAATATATAAACATCCATTCAGTGTTTTTTTCCTTAAGGATTTACTTACGTAGATACAGAAATCTGGGCAGAGGTTAACAAATGAAAAAAAGCTACCAACTTAAATAGTTACTACAGGGTAGGCCCCCCTACTACTGAGGGTATCTCACTTCTATTTCTTGTTTAAAATAGGCCAGGATCTGTGCTGATTACTCCATCTGCTTCATTCTCACAAAAAGAAAATGAGTTAGGAACTATAAATTATCTGTTTTACAGATGAGGAAACAGAGGCACACATGAATTTGGTGGCACACTTAGGACTTAACAATTCCAAACCATGACTCTAGACACTAGACCCATTGAGAGAGAGACACTCTCATTTAACAGGAAGCTGAGGGCTTGCTGAAGGCCAGTCAACAATGGCACAGCTATAGTTAAAGCCAGGTTTTCCAACCTAAAAATCCTTTCTCTTTCTGCTATGCTACAATTACTCCTCCAACAAACAATTGGAGGGAAACACAATACATAATAAATTTTATTATTGTAAGTACCAGCCTTAACTGTCTCTGGTCTACATTGCAATGTGAATTAGCTCTGATAACTGGGAATCCTCTCCAGGCCCAAGGAATCAAGTCTACTAATTCCACATTGGAATGCATACTACATAAATTTTCTCTGCCTTTAACCAATGCTAAAGGCAGGTTGGCACCAGTCTGTAGATTTCTCAGTCACATCTGGACCAGGATGTGTAGGACTCTGTGACTCCTGACTTTGAGTCACTAAGTCTTAGAAGTGCCCCTGGAACTCCTGGGTTCTACTCTGTTTCCAAATTCTCAGGAGCATGATGTGCTTCCCTCACTTATACCCAAATGTTTCTCTCCTGAGCTCCAGGCGGCTCCCTTTCCAATGATATCTATGGTTCTAATTCCTTCAAGTTATGATATTTATCATGGACTATTTCTATCTTTTCTGAGTGTATTGCCATAGTCAGTTTTACTGGAGAATATTTATTGTGTGCTGGAGATTATATAGCTGTATCTCATTTAATCATGATAACAATTCTGGGAATCAGGTAGATTCTATTCTATCCCTTTTATTGACAAGAAAATAAACATTTGGAGAAGTTAAGCCCAAAGTAAGAAAGAAATGATGCTCAGAGTGAACCCATATTAGACTGTAAATCTGTAGCTAAAATTATTTCCACTCTTGGATATCGCATTAATTTTCTCTTGCTGAAAAAAAGAAAAACCCTCAAATTTAGTAGCTTGGCTGGGAGCAGTGGCTCATGCCTGTAATCCTAGCACTCTGGGAGGCTGAGGTGGGAGGATTACTTGAGGTCAGGACTTTGAAACCAACCTGAGCAATAGTGAGACCCTGTCTCTACTAAAAACAGAAAAAATTTAGCCAGATGTGGTGGTGCATGCCTGTAGTTCCAGCTACTCGGGAGGCTGAAGCAGGAGAATGGCTTAAGCCCAGGAGTTTGAGGTTGCTGTGAGCTAGGCTGATGCCACAGCACTCTAGCCCAGGCAACAGAGCGAGACTCTGTCTCAAAAAAAAAAAAGGTAGCAGTTTAACACAACACCCATATTTTATCTCACAACTCTGTAGGGCTGAAGCCTGGTACTCAGAGTTTCTGGCTCAGGCTGAAATGAAGGTGTCAGCCGGCTGTTTTCATCTAGAGCTCAGGGACTTCTTCCAAGCTCATTCCTATTATCAGCACAATTCAATGCCTTGTGATTGTAGGACTGAGTCCCCATTTCCTTGCTGGCTATTAGCTGGAGTTGCTCAGCCTCTAGAAACCACCCTCATTCTTTGTCACAGGGACCCCTCCAGCTTCAAGCCAGTAACTGCATCAAATCTTTCTCATGCTTCTAATACGACTTCTTCTCATAACAGCCAGAAGAGACTTCGTGCTTTTAAAGGGATCAGGAGATTGTATTAGACCCACCCAGGTAATCTCCTCTTTGCCATATAATATATGTAATTACAGAAGTAATATCTCATCATACCCATAGCTTCAATCCACACACCAGTGGGAGAGTATTAATAAGAGGATGAGGATCACCAGGGGTCATTCTTAGAACTGTGCCAACCACAGATGATGTAAAACTGAAGTGAGGCCTCGTGCTTCACTAGCAGCCACACAACCTCAAAGCAGGAGTCCTGTCAATACCCTGGTGGTTCTCTTGCAATCCACAAGCTTCCTAAAGCAGCCAGGAGTAGATTTCTATTTTTTTTATTTGAATATCCTCCAATTTCATGGGATTCCTTCATTCTCTCCAAGAGTTGGCTGGGCTAAGCAAGAACTGACACCAGTAACAATTAATTATCTAATGTATATAATAAAGAAGGAGGTGGGGGAGAAATATTAGTAAACTTTTAAAGAGATTTATAAGTCTAATAAGACACTAGAAGTCAAACCATTCCTCGTATCTTTTGGAAAGATACATTTGTTACCACACTTCTTCCTATAATTTTTGTGTTCTTCCTCAGTATCCCATAAACTCCCAACTGCAAAAATGAAAGCCCACATAATGAAACTTGAAATGGTCTAAAATGGCCACAATTAGGAATTAGCGCTAATTGTGATCTGAAATTGAGCCTATGAAGGTCTCCAACTGGGACAAAGGGCACTGCCATCTAGAGAGCTGTTGGGCTCTGCTTGGCCTACTGGACCGTAGCGCACAACTTTAGAAAACACATCTGCCTCAGATTTTAATAAATGTCCCTGAGGGAGCAGACAAAAGGGAGGTGTTATTATTTAAAAGAACAGAAGGATCCCATAATACTCCAAGTGTAAGGGCATGTCCTAATGGAACACTTTAGCCAGTAGGAACTTTCTGTCTACCCTAGGATTTCCTTGTCATCTCTCAAATCTCCATCAATTAAATGAAAATTTATAGCTGCTAATTCTCTAAAGAGCTTTCCTCTGTAGCCTTTCCTGAGACCCTGAGAACTTCCAAAGTACTTTGTTCTCAACTCTGTAAGAGGCTGTGACTCTTTTTAGCTTGTACTGTATTGCCATTCTTTTTCTTATCAGCACTTTAAGACTACAACTTTCTTGAAGGTGAAAACTTGGATATTTTCATATAATTCAATGTCTGATGTAATAATTGATTAACAAAATATCTAGTGACCCACTGCTGGTCAGATTAGTGTGTTTTGTGTTATTGCTTTTGTTGTGCTGTTTTATTTCTAAGTCTTCTTTAAGCCCAAGCTTACATATTTATGACTTGATGGATTGAATTAAGGTGCTGATTAGATTAAAGGGAGCTAAGCAGGGTTTTAGCTTCTGTCTCTCCTCCCAGCCATAGTGTGAGCTCGCTGAGAGCATCTGGGATAGATTCGCAAGAATCTGGTAAAAGCAACAAAAGCACAGGGATGAATTGACACAGTTCCAACAGGGGCTGGTAGGTACAAAGAAGCACTGAGCTCCAAAGGGAGGGTTCATGTGGGTGCCAACAACCCCTTGCACCGCTCAGATCCAGTTGTTCTCTCTTATCATATGAAGCTCTAGGACTACAGTATAATTGCAGTTTTTAAACAAAGGTATTCTCATTCCTTCTCTAAGAGGAGAGGTGGAAATCCAATAATGCACATTCTATTTGGTGGCCGACTGTGATCTCCTGGAAGACCAATGCTAAAGAGTTTGTACAAGCTACAATCTCACTGCTACAGTTTGCCTAGAGGGCACAACTGATATTCCTCCACTCCCTCATCCACTCTGCATTCTAGGTTCCCCTCACCCTTGTCTAGCATGTCAGCTGGTCTGGGTTGTTTTCCTGGTGGGATGACCCAGACCTTAATCTCTAAGGTCTGAGTGCTTAGTTGCTCTATTCCTGTTCACGTGTGTTTGCTGTAGTTGCCCGGAGTCATTACCAGGCATGGAAGTATGAAGAAACACCCAGTGATTTCTCTGGATTCCAGATTTTCCCCCCTAGTGCAGAAGTCACCCTTCTTCTCTACAGTGACAGGATAAGTTACCATAGCCAGTAAAGCAGTGCTCTTCCTGACTTCCTGCTCTACTAACATGTGATGATCCCAAGGTGATTATGTGGCAGTCACAGCACCCAGCTTAGCAGGACTCTTACTGTATTCCTAGAAATGAGTTTGTCCCCACCACACAACTAAATTCTGTAACCTGGCAGAGCCTGAGATTAAGGGAATGAAAGCACAGATTGCACAAGTGGGTCACTGGGCATGAGAGTTAGAGTGGCAACTCCCACTTTCACCCTTTGTTTCCCAGAGCCATGGATTTTAGCTAAACAAGACAAAGAACCATTACTTTAAAATATATGCCGTATTTTGAAGGACAGCATCTCCTCCCTGCAAGCATTGTCCTGAAGCCTGTACCTGAGCAGAGTCTTCAAAGGAGTCAAACCCATATCTGGAGCATGTGTCTATTCCAGTAAAGATACATGACTTAAATGACTTCCTACTCCAAGGTGGAAAGGATTTTGATGTGCTCTGCCACCAGGTGGCTGCCTGGTCTCCCTAAGTGTGCCTGGGTCTTAGCTGCTAGCAGATATGCATTCAGCAGTGACAATGGCTAGAACAGTGGTAGTGAGGGAGAACTTGTTGAGCCCACGTATAACCCATGTACTTGCACCATGGCCACTCTATTGCACAAGCACTGGTGCCAAGGAGAGAATATGGCTGACATCTGAGCATAGGTCATATTGTCCCCTTGCAGCATAGTATCTGGGGGCATTAAATCTGAGACATAGACTTCTGCACATTCTGACAACTCTACCCCCACATACTGTTCTTGTTTATATACATCAGACAAATCTTGGAATTCCTTTGGCTTAAGAGTTTATTTTTCAGAGCTAGACTTGTACTTTTTGCTCAGGATTTGACTGAGATCTGACTCTAACTATGAGCCAAGAGATAAGGAAGGGTCAAAGGGGTGAGTCTTGAGATAAAAAAGAGTGACTTTATGAGTTGAAATAAGGTGAAATTATGACATGTTGTCCAGGGAAGAGAAGGCTATTTTCCTCTGGAAAAGATGAAGGTACTGATTTTACTGGCCAAAAGGGTTCAAGAGAATTTGGGGATCCAAAATTCTCAGATTTGTTTACTCAACTGTTACCATCCCAGGTCTCATGTTTCTACCTTTCATTTTGAAGATGCCCTGACTTTGGCATAGGAGACCTGCTGAGACTGCACAGATAACTGCTTTTTAGCTCAGTCACACTTATAATAAGTTCCTGAGCCTGAATTTCGTCACAGTTGTGCTTTACAACTACAGGAGATAAGACTTTCCTTTAACGTTGTCACAGATTCCTTCCCGGTTTTCAGAATATTCCTTAAGTTAAAATTGGTTCTGAGTCTTTCATTTTTTTGAGTAGGTCTCTAGTGCTATGAAAAGCAGCACCTAACTTTATAATCTTTATAAAAAACCTTGTTCCCATACAAACAAGGGCTAGAACTTCTTGGTTTTTCAATGTCTTAACCTCCAACTGTACCACCCCAATTATCGACAAGTAAAAACTTGATTTCAATGCATAGCATCTGACTCCCAGCAATGGGTTCTTACTGCTTTTAGACAAGAGAGCAATATAATTTTAAAATCATATTCTCTAGAATAATTTCTGGATTTGACTAAGTCTCTATAAACCTGAGGCAAGGATTGAAGTGATGATACTTAATTTTAGAAAGCAAGCCTAGAGATATGAGGGTGAGGAAGAAAAGGTGAAAGAAAGCAAGGAGAGAGAGAGAAGATGGCGGAGTGGAGGTGACCTCCTGGATTTGTGCTCCCGGAGAGGAAGGCGTGGATCTCCACCTGCCACAACACTGGAGGATTGCTCCTCCACAGGAAGGGTGAGGTGAACCCACGGAGAATCACCGTCGGACACAGGGAACAGGAAAAAACAGAGGCGAGTGGGAAATCAGACCGAGATAATTTGGAGAGTGCGGGACGGAAAACAGACAGCGGAGTGCGGGACGGCCGTGCCTGCCTCACCGGCGAGTGGGGCGGGTTCAGCCCCACAGCAAAGCGGCTTGATCTCCCCACTGACCCCCACATCCACTCGGTCAAGGATCTGACTGAAATCGGTACAGAATCACCGAGGGAGACCTGGAGCTCCGAGGACAGGTGACATAGGCGGGCGAGAGCTTGGACTCTGGCGGCTCTCCGGCGCCCTATCTCTTAAAGGGACAGACGCGGGCCTGTGCCGAGGCCAGGGGCCGCGAGCGTGGAATATTAAAGCGGGACTTTTTTGCTTTTTTTTGCCCCTACGGCAGCTCTCCGGCTGGGGAGCCGCTGTGGGCCCTGGTGCCTGCCGAGCTCTGAACGCTCTCCCCGGGCGCCTGCAACCGGCGGATGCGCGGTCGCCATCTTGGTTCCCACAGCTAAGCCTCTGGCGGGTCTCCAGCGCCCTATCTCTTAAAGGGACAGACGCGGGCCTGCGCCAAGGCGAGGGGCCGCGAGCGTGGAATATTAAAGCGAGATTTTTTCTTTCTTTTTTTATTTTATTTTATTTTATTTTATTTTATTTTATTTCTCTCTTTCTTTCTCTTTTCTTTCTTGTTTTCTCTTTATTCTCCTTGTTATTCATATTGTTTCTCTCTCTCTCTTTTTTTTTTTTTTCTTTTTTTTTCTTTTTCTTTTTTTTCTTTTTTCCTTTCCGGTGGCCCTCCAGCCCAAGAGCTACTGTATACTCCTGAGTGCTCCAGACCCCCAGGTCTGATTCCTATTGGTCCCTGAATATTGCCCCCCAGTACCAGTGAACTGCGGGTGGGCAGCAGCAATTGTGCGGGCCAAGGTCTAACTGCTGCAGAGCCATAGGGTGCCAGGCGGCTCCCCAGGAGGCTCCATCCCCTGATCCATAGACCCTCTCCAGGTCCCCTTCCCAGGTGTGAACACTGAGTGCTTCCCCAGACGCAAGAGTGTGGAGCCTGGACCTTGGGAACACTGGGACAGTGTAGACCCTTGCCCGTGGGAGCTGCAGCAGCTGGGCACTGAGGGAGTGAGGGCACTGCCTCCTCTGCCTAGCCAGTGTCTTTCCTGCAGAAAGAGACAGAAACCACACATCCAGAGGAAGAACCAAAAGTCAGGGGGGGAAGAAGAAGGAAGAGGAAGAGAGAGGAAGGGAAGAAAGAGGAAAGAGGGAGAGGAAAAAAAAGAAAAAGAAGAAGGAAGGGAAAGAAAAAGAGAGGGAGAAGAGGCTTTCTGCTTGCAAATAGTGTGAATCCTGCCTACTAACTGAAAGTCCACAACACAGTGATTTAACTTGCCAAACTGGTCTTAGGTCAAGCCAACCCTCTGGGGGTGGACCCATCAGAAGCAGTCCCCCAACTGAGATAGAAAAAAGAAACTCTAAACAGCACACAACAGTCTCCCCCTATAGATAAAGGAAGCAACATTCCTAGACTGTTCCACAGCCTAAGAACAGAGTACAAGACGTGCTGTTAACTAGACTAAAGCTGTGAGAAAAGATCTAACGATAGAGCCAGATGGGAAGGGCTCAGTGGAAAAATATGGAGAGCACAAAAAACCAAACGGAAACCTCGCCCCCAAAGAGAAATACCAACTCTCCTCCAATTGGCACAAGCCAGTTTCAGAATACCAACATGTTACCAGAAGAATTTCAGTCTTGGGTTATAAATAAGCTGAATGATATACAAGAAAAAATTGATATCCACCACAAAGAAACCGCAAAAAAATTCCAGGATTTGGAAGAAAAATTCACTAAAGAAATAGACGTATTGAAAAAAAACCAAACTGAACTCCTAGAAATGAGGGATTTATTCAGGGAGCTACAAAACACAGTGGAAAGTCTCAAGAACAGGGTAGATCAAATAGAAGACAGAATCTCAGAAATCGAAGATAACTCTTTCCAATTAAATAAGACAGTCACAGAGATAGAGCAAAGAAATAAGAAAAAAGATCAGAGTCTTCAAGAAATGTGGGATTATGTGAAGAAACCTAACGTGAGAGTTATAGGCATCCCTGAAGGTGAAGAAGATAATAAGCAAGGGCTGGATAAACTATTTGAAGACATAATAGAAGAAAATTTCCCAGGCCTTGCTAAAACTTTAGATATACAGGTTCAAGAAGCTCAAAGAACCCCTGGTAGATTCATAGCAAATAGGAAAACACCACGCCACGTAGTCGTCAGACTGACCAAAATATCCACTAAAGAGACCCTTCTTCGAGCTGTAAGGAGAAAGAAACAAGTAACATACAAAGGGAGACCCATTAGAATTACGCCAGATTTCTCAAATGAAACTTTACAAGCAAGAAGAAGTTGGGGCCCCATTCTCACTCTTCTGAAACAGAATAATGCCCAGCCTAGAATCTTGTACCCAGCTAAGCTAAGCTTTCTATATGAAGGAGAAATTAAGACATTCTCAGATAAACAAGGACTGAGGGAATTCACCAAGACAAGACCACCCCTCCAAGAAGTACTCAAAAGAGAGTTACACACGGATCATCACAACAAAGGCCCACGAATGTAAAACCACCCAAGAACTAAAGATCAAATTCTAGCCACCACAATGGCTCAAGAGAGAAAACATAGAAAAGAAGTTCTACCCAATAAGATAAACAGAAATCTGTCCCAATTATCAGTTCTCTCACTAAATGTCAATGGCCTGAATTCCCCACTCAAGAGACATAGACTGGGCCAATGGATAAAAAAACACAAACCAAGTATCTGCTGCCTTCAGGAAACACACTTAACCGGCAAAGATGCATTTAGACTGAAAATAAAAGGATGGAACTTGATATTTCAAGCAAATGGTAGCCAAAAGAAAGCTGGTGTGGCAGTTTTAATTTCCAATAACTTAGTCTTTAAACCAACAAAAGTAATAAAAGACAAAGACGGTTACTACATACTGGTGAAAGGCACAATTCAACAAGAAGACATAACCATACTTAATATATATACACCCAATCTAGGTGCACCCAGATTCATAAAGCAAATCCTACTCGATCTAAACCAAATGATAGACAACAACACTTTAATAGTTGGAGACTTTAACACCCCACTGACAGCACAGGACAGATCCTCCAAGCAGAAAATAAGCAAAGACATAGTAGACTTAAACAGAAGGCTAGAACAAATGGGCCTGACTGACATCTACAGGACATTCTACCCTAAATCCACTGAATATACATTCTTCTCATCGGCTCACAGAACATTCTCTAAGATTGACCATATCCTAGGCCATAAAGCAAGTCTTAAAAAAATTAAAAAAAATAGAAATCATACCCTGCATCTTCTCAGATCACAATGGAATAAAAGTAATAATGAACCCTAACAGGAACTCTCATTCCTACTCAAGGTCATGGAAGCTAAACAACCTTCTTCTGAATAACAATTTTGTAAAGGAAGAAATTAAGTCAGAAATCAAAACATTCTTTAAATTAAACGACAAAGGTGACACAACTTATCAAAATCTATGGGATGCAGCTAAAGCAGTCCTGAGAGGAAAATTCATTTCCATAAATGCCTATTTCAAAAAGACAGAAAACTTACAAATAGACAACTTAATGAATAGACTCAAAGAGCTGGAGAAAGAAGAACAGACTGACCCCAAACCCAGCAGAAGGCGAGAAATTGTTAAGATCAAATCAGAATTAAATGAAAAAGACAACAAAAATACTATAAGGGAAATTAATAAAACAAAAAGTTGGTTCTTTGAAAAGATAAATAAAATAGACACACCACTGGCTAGACTAACCAAGAGCAGAAAAGAAAAATCTTTAATAACTTCCATCAGGAACATGAAAGGAGAAATCACAACCGAAGCCACAGAGATACATGACATTATCTATGAATATTATAAAAATCTTTATGCACACAAATTGGAAAATGAGGAGGAAATGGACAAATTTTTAGAAACACACAGCCTTCCCAAGCTCAATCAGGAAGAAATAGAATTCCTGAATAGACCAATATCAAGAACTGAAATTGAAACAGCAATAAAAAACCTTCCCAAAAAGAAAAGCCCTGGTCCAGATGGGTTCACACCTGAATTTTACCATACATACAAAGATGAACTGGTGCCCATCCTACATAAACTATTCTTCAATATTGAGAAGGATGGAATTCTCCCCAACACATTCTACCAAGCCAATATAACATTGATACCAAAACCAGGAAAGGATGCAACAAAAAAAGAAAACTACAGACCAATTTCTCTCATGAACGTAGATGCAAAAATTCTCAATAAAATCCTAGCAAATCGTATCCAAGTGCTGATTAAAAAAATAATTCATCACGACCAAGTAGGCTTCATCCCAGAGATGCAGGGGTGGTTCAACATACGAAAATCTATAAATGTAATTAACCACATAAATAGAAGCAAAAATAAAGACCATATGATCCTCTCAATAGATGCAGAAAAAGCATTTGACAAAATTCAACACCCTTTTATGATAAAAACACTTAACAACATAGGCATAAATGGGACCTACCTAAAAATAATACAAGCCATATATGACAAACCCACAGCCAACATCATACTGAATGGGGAAAAATTGAAAGCATTCCCACTCAGAACTGGAACCAGACAAGGCTGCCCACTGTCCCCATTACTTTTCAACATTGTATTGGAAGTCCTTGCGAGAGCTATCAGACAAGAGAGCAGAATCAAAGGTGTCCAGATAGGGACAGAAGAGATCAAACTCTCACTCTTCGCTGATGATATGATGTTGTATCTGGAAAACCCCAAGGACTCAACCAAGAGACTCCTGGAATTAATTAACGAATTCAGTAATGTCTCAGATTACAAAGTCAATACACACAAATCAGAGGCATTCATATATGCCAATACCATTCAATTGGAGAACCAAATTAAGGACTCAATACCTTTCAAAATAGCAACAAAGAAAATAAAATATCTAGGAATATATTTAACTAAAGAGGTAAAGGACCTCTATAAAGAGAACTATGAAACGCTAAGGAAGGAAATTGCAGAACACGTAAATAAGTGGAAATCCATACCATGCTCATGGATTGGAAGAATTAACATCGTTAAAATGTCTATACTACCCAAAGTAATCTATAGATTCAATGCAATTCCTATTAAATTACCAACATCATTTTTCACAGATTTAGAAAAAATAATTATACACTTTGTATGGAAACAGAGAAGACCCCGTATAGCAAAAGCAATCTTAAGCAATAAAAACAAAATGGGAGGTATTGATTTGCCAGACTTCAAACTATACTACAAAGCTGTGGTGCTTAAAACTGCTTGGTATTGGCACAAGGGCAGGGACACAGACCAGTGGAACAGAACAGAAAACCCAAATATAAAACCATCCTCATATAATCATCTAATCTTTGACAAAATAGACAAAAACATACTCTGGGGACAAGAGTCCCTATTCAATAAATGGTGCTGGGAAAACTGGATAGCCACATGTAGAAGACTGAAACAGGACCCACAGATTTCACCTCTCACAAAAATCAAATCACGGTGGATAACAGATTTAAACCTTAAATGGGAAACGATTAGAATTCTAGAAGAAAATGTAGGAAAGACTCTCACAGACGTTGGTCTAGGCAAAGAATTTATGAAGAAAACCCCTAAGGCAATTGCAGCAACAACAAAAATAAACGAATGGGACCTGATTAAATTAAAAAGCTTCTGCACAGCCAAAGAAACAGTCACGAAAATAAACAGACAGCCTACAGAATGGGAAAAAATTTTCGCATACTACACATCAGATAAAAGACTGATAACAAGAATCTATTTAGAACTCAGGAAAATCAGCAAGAAAAAATCAAACAATCCTATCAAAAAATGGGCAAAGGACATGAATAGAAATTTTTCAAAAGAAGACATAAGAATGGCCAAAAAACGTATCAAAAAATGCTCAACATCCCTAATCATCAGGGAAATGCAAATCAAAACCACAATGAGATACCACTTAACTCCGGTGAGAATGGCCTTTATTATTAAAAAATCCCAAAACAACACGTGTTGGCGTGGATGCGGAGAGACAGGAACACTCATACACTGCTGGTGGGAATGCAAACTAGTGCAACCCCTATGGAAAGCAATATGGAGATACCTTAAACAGATTCAAGTAGACCTACCATTTGATCCAGCAATTCCATTATTGGGCATATACCCAGAAGAACAAAAGTCATTCTTTAACAAAGACACCTGTACCCGAATGTTTATAGCAGCACAATTCACAATCGCAAAGATGTGGAAACAACCCAAGTGCCCATCGATCCACGAATGGATTAGTAAACTGTGGTATATGTATACCATGGAGTACTACTCAGCTATAAGAAATAACGATGATACGACATCTCTTTGGTTCTCCTGGAGAGAGCTGGAACCCATTATACTAAGTGAAGTATCCAAAGAATGGAAAAACAAGCATCACATGTACTCACCAGAAAACTGGTTTCCCTGATCATCACCTAAATGTACATCAGGGAAGGATACCAATTGGATATCAGACTGGGATGGGGGGGTGGGGGGAGGGGATGGGTGTATGCCTACATGACGAGTGCATTGCGCACCCTCTGGGGAATGGTCATGCTTGAAGGTGCAGACCCGGGGAGGTGGGGGGGGAGGGGATCGAGGTATGAATACATGGCGAGTGCCAGGCGCACTGTCTGGAGAGTGGGAGAGGACGCGCTTGGGACTCTGACTCGGGGGGATGGGCGGGACAGGGACAATGTATATGACCTGAACTTATGTACCCCCATGATGAGCTGAAATAAAAAAAAAAAATAAAATAAAATAAAAAAATAAAATAAAATAAAATAAAATAAAATAAAAGGACATATGAAGGATCATAGGAGACTACTGTAAGCAATTACATGCCAACAAATTGGATAACCTAAAAGAAAATTCCTAGACACATACAACATATCAAGACTGAATTATGATGAAATAGAAAATCTGAGGAGTAAGGAGATTCAAGTGGTAATAAAAAGTCTCCCTTCAATGAAAAGATCAGGACTTGATGGCTTCACAGCTGAAATTTACCAAACATTTAAACGAATATCAGTTCTTTTCACCCTCTTTCAAAAAGTTGGAGAGGAAGGAATACAGCCAAATTCATTTTATGAGGCCAGCTTTACCCTGATAACCCTGATAACATTACAAAACAGTGTAAGAAAAGAAAACTACAGGCCAATATCCCCAATGAACACAGAGGCAAATATTCTCAACAAAATACTAGCAAACCAAATGCAACACTACAATAAAAAGGTCATACACCATGATCAAGTGGTATTTATTCGTGGGATTCAAGGATGGTTCAGCATATACAAATCAATATATGTGATACACCACATTAACAGAAAGATAAAAATCATAGGATCATCTCAATAGATGCAGTAAAAGCATTTGACAAAATTCAACACCCTTTTATGATAAAAAAATGCAACAATCTAGGTATAGCAGGAATGCACCTCAACATAATAAAAGCCATTTATGAAAAATCCACAGCTGACATCATACTCAATGGTGAAAAAGCTGGACGATTTTCCTCTAAGCTCAGGAAAAGGCAAGGATATCTTCTTACTTCACTTCTATTAATATTTAATATATGCTGGAAGTCCTAGCCAGAGAAATTAGGCAAGAGAAAGAAATAAAAGGCACCCAAATTACAAAGGAAGAAGTTAAACTGTTCCTGTTTACAGATGACATGATCTTATATAGAGAAAACCCTAAAGACTCCTCCAAAAAAGTGTTAGAATAAACACATTCAGTAAAGTTGTATGATATAAAATCAACATATAAAACTCAGTAGCATTTCTATACTAATAACAAACTATGTGAAAAATATGTCAAGAAAATAATCCTATTTACAATAGCTACAAAAAAACTAGTAATAAATTTAACCAAGGAGATGAAAGATCTCTACACTATATAAAACACTGATGAAAGAAATTGAAGATGACACAAATAAATGAAAAGACATCCCATGTTCAGGGATTGGAAAAACCGATATTGTTAAAATGTCCATACTATCCAAAGTGAGCTACAGATTCAGTGCAATCCCTATCAAAATACCAATGTCATTCTTCATGGAAATAGAAAGAACAATCTTAAAATTTGTATGGAACCACAAAAGACCCTGAATAGCCAAAGTGATCTTGAGCAAAGAGAACAAAGTTGGTGGCATCACACTTCCTCATTTCAAAATATACTACAAAGATATAGTAACCAAAGGAGCATGGTACTGGAATAAAAATAGACACACAGACCAATGGAACAGAGTAAACAGCCCGAAAATAAATTCACACATTTACAGCCAACTGATTTTTGACAAAAGTGCCAAGAACACACAATGGAAAAAAGTCTCTTCAAAAAATTCTGTTGGGAAAACATGGATATCCACATGGAGAAGAATGAAATTAGACCCTTATCTCACACGATACATAAAAATCAACTCAAATCTATTAAAGACTTAAATATAAGACCTGAAACTATGAAACTCCAGAAGAAAACATAGGGGGAAAGCTCCATGACATGGTTCTGGGTAATGATTTTCTTAGATACGACCTCAAAGGCATAGGCAACAAAAGCAAAAATAGACAAATGGGATTACATAAAACTAAAAGCCTTTTGCACAGCAAAGGAAATAAGCAACAGAGCGAAGAGAAAACCTACAGAATGGGAGAAAATATTTGCAAACTATCCATCTGATAAGGAGTTAATATCTAAAATATATAATGAATTCAACTCAATAGCAAGAAAATAAATAACTCAAGTGTCACACAGGCACAAAAAGACAAATACCACATGATCTCATCCAAATGTGGAATCTAAAAAAGTTGAACTCATAGAAATAGAGAGTAGAATAGAATTACCAGAGGCTGAGGCAGTTGGGTTGAGTGTTGGGGAGATGCTGGTCAAAGGATTTATAATTAGTTAGATAGGAGGAATAAGTTCATGAGATCTATTCTATAGCATAGTGACTATAGCTAATGATGATATATTGTATTCTTGAAAAATGCTAAGAGAGGGATGTTAAGTGTTCTCATCACAAAAATGATAACTATGTGAGGTTATACATATGTTAACGGCTGAGATTTAACCATTCTACAATGTATACATACTTTACAACATCATGTTGTATACAATAAATACATATACAAGTTTAAAAAAAAAAAAAAAGAAAGAAAGCAAGGAAATATAAGAAGCGATGCAATGCATTAGATCCCACCTGCCACCTTTCCCCATGCATTTTATATTCCCTGGTGGCATTAAATGTGAGACATAGAGGAAGCTAGGAAGACACATATTAGCTTGTTGTCAGATGTGTCTGATTAGCCTTTGGGACTTCTTTGAAAGATTTACGATGAAAATTTTCACCTCATAGGAATCCACAAAAAGATAAATAACATGGAATTATCTATCTCCCTTCAGTCTTCCAGTTGTCATTGCTGTTGGTTTGCCCTGTTGCACTAGATCCACAGTAAATACAAGCTACAACATCCTCTTTGCAAAACTATTTAACCTTGAGAATGCCCAAATGTTTGGAAGCCATCTAAAACAGTAAGAGAGCATGATATAAAATAGACAGGCATGGCAACTGACCCTTACCTCCAATATTGTAGGTGATATTCTATGGAAAACATTTGGGAAGAAATAACCAATGGGACCAGAAGCAATAGAGTACTCTTGGGAATTTTTTTCTGATTATCTTGAAAATATGTTTAGATATCCATGATTATTTTCAAAATCAAGAAAGAAAAATCACAGCATATTTTAGAGCATTCTACCCTAAAAACAAATGAATGGCAATGACATGAAAATCAACACAAAAGTCAAAAAATATTATTTACTTAAATAGTTTTCTTTCTTCATTTTACCTTTAAAACAAAACAAGCACTTGATGGAAGGCACAGGCAAAGGGACAATGTAGGGAGTAAGCACTCTTGACTGGCTTCTGGGCCTATATTGAGATTGTTACATTTTTACCTAAAAGATGACCCAAAAAGCATACAGTTCCCTCATGGATATGTACTTCTATACTTTTGCTGCAATATTACCTAAAGCCACTGGATTGTGTATTCTTAAGAGCATGGACTGTACGTTTTAGTCACCAATGAATATACTGTATCAAACTTGGTAAGCTTTCAATTACTATTTATTGAATGATACAATTAGTCAATCAATCAATCTACAAAAAGCCTCAGATACTTTTCCATGTCTCCTTTCTAATTTCTCATTTCACCTCATTTGAAGTCTTGATTCTACATCAAACACAGATTATATTTATTAAACCATATTTGAAGGGGTCTTCCCAATCTTTCTCATGGCTCTTCTTTATTGCAGTAAATATAAACATTGAAAATTATCTAAATCTGTGGCTAAAAGATGAGACTTCTAAATGCTAAGAGTTTAGGGCACAGGTTGATCATAGCTGAATTTTATTCAGACTACCTTTAAAACATCCATAATGTTGTATCATGTCACTGTTTATAGAGTACCAAGGGAAATTTGTTTTGCTTGTAAATGAATAAAAGGACAAACACCACATTGCTTTTTTGTAGGCTTATTTGACAAATTATTCACATTGGATTCATATTTTACATACTGTAGGGCAAATTTCCCTATAGATAGCATTTTTTTCTTGCCACCATCCTATTTAATATGCTTCAGTCTATAGTTAATATCCATAAAAAAGTAAGCTTAAACTTTGAATTCCACCATGGTCTGCAGTCCATTGGATTGATTCTGTATATCCTGGCATAGAACTGGAAATGAACAGATAACTGGTATGGGCTTAAAATAATGAAAGTATACTAAGAATCCTATACCAAGATTCAACATGTTTAATATAAGTTGATTTGTCTACCCCAACCAATTGAACATAGATTGTTAGAGTTGATTGTTGGAAGAGTGAGTGGTCAGGAACATTCTCAGAGAACTCCCTGGGAATGAAAAATGGCAATAAAGATATGAAAAGAAACAATATGTTACTATCAATGAAAGAAATTAAGTGCCTCTCATCTCTGGTGACATAAGACAAAAAGTCATAATATTTGTGCCTCAGGTAGGAAGTGATGCTAAACAAACAACAGCTAGTGGGGCTGTGGGTAAGGTTTTTGGTAAACAAGGTGTGACAGGGTCACAACTTGAGTAACCTCAGTGGGACCAGGTCTGGTTAAGTGGAAACATGGTAGTTAAAGTGAAACACAGCTGAATTTTCTTGCTTTAGGCAAAGCTAAATGTATGTAGGGGAGTCTTGGGAAAGCTAGGAGTCTGGACACAGAATTCTCTTAAGTTTTCCATGTCTGCTCAAGAAAAGAAATAAGTAATCCCTTGTTTGAGTTGGTTGAATGGCTCTTAAAGACTGGAGTTGTCCAACAATTATCAGAGCCAGATTCCATTTATGTATTTCTCATTGAATCTAGTATGCTAAAGTTATGATCTGCTGATTAAAATTCTTAACGTATCTTTTAAGTAAGAACATTTGCCCATATAGTAGATAGTCTCAGAGGTAAATATTGCTTCTTCCCACACTCCACGAAGCTAACCACCTAGGGATGTCACAGAAGATTGCATAGGCTCAACTCCCTCTTTTGTAGTGTAGACAGGCAAGAATGTTTTAGCAGCATTTCTTTCTCCCCCACTTTTCCTCCAACTGAATTTTTAACACTGTATTTTCCCTCATATTATTAGATAAGTGATCAATATTCTTTCTCCCATGGAATGAGTAATATTCAGGGCCCCTCAGACTGCTGGTCTCCTTGTCTATGCCTCTGAGAGCTAGCACGATGTAACTATAAGGATCATAGGATCACCAAGTAGTACTAATCACCACTAACCCATGGTGTGACCTGGAACAAATCACTTTCCTTTTCTAGGTCACAGTTTTCTTATCTGTCAAATGAGGAGCTTCAATGAAGAATTTGTAAGCTCAATTTATAGCATAAAGGCCCTGTTCAAATTTAAAGAGTAATTTGGAGTCTAGATTTCCCTGATACATTTAGGCACTTCATTTACTTCAACAAAGATTGGGCTTTCTGGATATACAAATATGGTTAATGCCATGGTGAAGAAAGTAATTGTTAACTTTGTTGGAATTTGTGAACTCTTCCAAGTTTACTTTGGGTGACTTTGAGGAACTCTGAAAGAACTCATTTGCATATCCAATCTGATATTGGCCTGAGCGATTGGAAACGTGTCTCTCAGGTGGACAGATCACTTCATTCTCATAAATGGGTCAGTCCCTGTTGCTCCTCTTTGGGAATAGCCTTTCTGCTTAAGAATATTTTAAGAAGGAAATAGGAACTATTCAATGCCTTGTATCTTTCATACTCTGTCTCCCAGGTCCAATGGACCTTTAGCAATTGCCCAATCTGAGAGAGAATCAGGGGGTTACTCAGGCATTTTGCAAATGAGTATACATTTTGATTCAGAAATTAATGCTTCTCAATCTTTTATTATCCTCACTGTGACTGGTTGAATGTGAATTCTTCATATGTACAGTTACCCAATGGTTTTTCTCCTTTTTTTTTCGTAGACTCTAATGTATAAAACATAGAAAGATATGAAAGGGTCCCTCAGGCAGTTTAATTCTTCATATATTGGCAAAAAATGCTTCAAAGTTGGCAAAAGGTCAACTTCTAGAGCCCTTTAGAATATTACTTAAAGGGGAGAGTTTATTTGATAGCATAAGCTGCAAACTCTTAGCTCACATCAAGAGAGTATGTTTTCAATAAACGTTTTCTCTTGCTGTTATTATTATTTTTTTCAGGAGCAATATGAATACCAGGATTGGCATTCTACTTTATGCAACTCTTTTCCCCAGACCACATCTTCACTGGAGTTCTAAGGGTTGAACTTAACACACATGATATGATGGATGCTGTTTCTCCTCCACAATCACTCTCCACCCTTCTGCATCATGTGATCCAGGAGGCTGGCCTGCATGAACTCTGTCTCCAGTTTTGGTGTGGCATGCCTTTCCTGCCAGGACTCTGCCAAAACATATTGTCTCTGGGTATTAACTCCACGAGGACAGAGCTCTCTGTTCTGCATTATTAGTTGCTGTATCCCCAGCACCTAGAACAAGGCCTCGCCTATATTAGGTGCTTAAGAAATATTTGTTGAATGAAAGACCATTTTCTAAATATGGCTTTAGCAAAGGTTTTACGTGGCCCACAGCATTTACAATTTTAGAGGCTGTCTTTAAGAAGAAGAATATACAAATATCTTACTGTTACAAAGTTCACAAAATATAGGACATTTTTTCTAAGGCCCCACGCAAATGAATCTCATGCAAATGAAGAGCTCTGAAAAGAACCGCCTCTTCTGAATCTCAGCTCAGGGTTTCAAGGAATTTGTCAGTTGCACTCATAGAAGTGTCATGCAAAAAGTGTAGAATTGAGAGTCTGATACACATGGGTAGGAATTCCCCTCCTCTGCCTATTAGCCACGAACTTGAATAAGAAAGTGAACCTCCAAGAGCCTCGGTCTATTTCCTCTATAATAGAGGACTAGGAAGTCTTTCCTCAGAGCACTGTTGTGAGGATTACCCTAGATAACTATAGAAAAGGCCTGGCATTCAATAGGTGCGTGGTGATTGTTCAGTCTTGCCATGGTGAATGACAGGCCTGCCTCCTTCGTGTTAGGATCTATGACTTTCCTGGTGAGTCCTCTGAGAACCAGTCTAAGTAGCTGTTACATCAGGATCCGACTGTGGCCTTGTTCACACCAAGTCCTGCAGTCAATATTTGAACAGCGGACAGTCCAGCATCTAGTACAGTTTGCCTGCTGCCAAACACCCAGCCCTGTTTGCCGGGGATTCCTTTATGTCATCACCCATAACTCAGCCACATCTCTCAGGTGCCATTTAGATGCTCCAAGTGAAGCTTTTCATTGCTTTCTCAGAGGAAAATTTTTCCCCATATTTCATTTTCTACATGATCCTCAAAGACATGTCAGTGGCCTTCTACATAAACATTTTATCATGAGGTTGAGCAAGCCACATTTTAAAGCCTGGGTTATTTTTTTGTGTGCTCTGTTATTAATGTTCCCTCTTCCAGTTACTCAAATATGAATTACACCCAAATTTTTGCTTAAACAATGCAAACTCCATGAGGATAGGAATATTTGCTTTATTCATCATTACACTCTCAGAGCATAGTGCCTGGCGTGTAAGAGGCATAAACATTTTTGAGATAATAAATGAATAACTGAGTACCACATGCAGAATGAAATATCAGGGAATGATCTGGAGGAGATGAATTACAAGGATAAACTAAGAAATCAAATAGAGGAAATGTTTTATAACACATATCTACAAGGGTTAAACATCTTGTGAGTGAGTGAGTTCTTCATGATTAGAGGTATTATACTAAAGTAGAAACTGGTGAGCACTTATCAGGAGTTTTACAGAGAAGAATCTTGCATTGAATCAAATGTAGAAGTCAGTTACCTTTTATTTCAATTCCAACCTGAGAATATATGATTTCATAAATTCATCCTGCCTGTTAAGCAGTGGCTTGTGGCAGCGCGGGCACCTAATTGACCTTGGAGCTGACGTCAGTTCCACTATGCTAGCTTTGGTACCTTTACCACATTAACTTCTCTGAGCTGCAGTTTCTGCATCTATGCAGTGAGCATAATCCTGATTTTACAGCATTATTGTAGATTAAATGAGACAATAAATTTAGGAGCCTTCAAGCACCACTCTAAGTATTTATTAACTGTTCAACAAATATTAAATTTCTTCTCTAGCCCCACACCTCAAATTCACGCTCCTACTGATAAAGCCAGAATATTTGAGAAATTCTCAAGAGTGGAATGTAAGAAAGAGGCTGGGACTACAATTTGGAAGACCTGGCCTCTCAGTCTGTCGCTGGCCCTAAGCCCCTTTGTGACGTGCAGCAAGTCGGATGCCATCTTTAGCCTCCTATGATTCAGCTATAATACAAAGGCCCTAGATTAAATAGTTCTTTAGATTTTCCCAGGTCTTGAAGATTTGATATTTCTTCAGAAAGCTCAATTCACCCACATTTTGGCACTCCTTAAATACTCCGAGTAACATTAGACAGGAAAACCTGCATTTCCCTGTTGGGTTTTCTGACCACTGTAGGCAGGATCCTAGCATGTGGCTGAATCTGACGTGGTCTCGTGAGTGCATTATTGTGTGCCTTGTGCCCTGTGAAATGCAATAAGCCACATGTAATTCATTAGCCATAATCAAGCTATCTTTGCAGATATCCTCTCAGAGGGAGACCTCTTCCACAATAACTTCATTTTTTCCTTGAATGAGACTAAAAGAATTAACGCATTGCAGCTATTAGGATGATATTCAAATTTTTCAAAAGGAAATATTCTTACCATGGGCCTGGTATCCCTCCTGTGGCTACACAATGGGGCCCTCCACCTCCTTTTCTGAGCCCTCCCTCAAAAGCCCAGAAAACTCTTTCTCTGCTAAACATGTATTTCCTTAGCCATAGGGGGGAACAGGTCATTTTAGCCTCCTGCCCAGAAACCCTCCAGTGCATTGGTGTGTCTTCCTAAAATCCGATTCGTTCTTCAAATAAAGAGCCTAATACCTTATCATTATATTTCCTCCCCCTGGGAATAATTTTCAGTACTAATACTAATATGAATAATAAAGCATAACATTAAAATGGGGGTGAGCTATTCAGTGGAGATAAAGAGCAAGGGTCAAGAAAAGACTCTTTTGCCTCTAACTGGGAAATTAAACTGCCCTCTCAGTTTTGGTTATGAAGGGAAGAAAAAGATTTCACTCAACTGTGAAGGCAAAAGATTTGATTGATAGAGCTGTTATCCTTGGTTAGCTTTATAATGACTTCATTTGGATGGGTCGATGTTAAGAAAAATTGATTTCAAAAATATGCCTCTGCCTCCATGTCTGTATTTAAGCTACAACTTCCCTCCCTTCACCCCCATAGCACTTTTGCACAGCACTTTCATCACTAACGAGTCGTGTTTGGGTTCCGGATGATTTCAGGCCTCAATCCATAGATACACTGACAGATCCTGGTTGCATTAAAATGTTCTTACCCAGAGGTTTCAATGAGAAACACATGTTTCTGCCACTTGCTTTAACTCCAGTGACTCACAGGGTCTGCTATGCTGGCACTTTCCAGGAACTCTCTACACACCCAAGTGACCCCAGCCCAAAGGATCCATTTGGATGCCACTGGAGCTTCAATCCAAAAGGCACAGGGATACTGTGGACTAAAAGAAAGGACAGAGAGAGGACCATAATAGCGACACTATCCTTCAAAATGAGCTTCTGAAAAACAACCCCACACCAGAAATCAGAGTGCTTGAGTTTTGGAATCAACAAATGCTGACTAAGCACCCACTGTAAGCCGGAACTGTTTCATATTATTTCAACATCAAATCTATATTTTAAGGCAGTCATTATTAATTCCATTTTATAATGAGGGGACTGACTCTTAGAAAGGTTACATGACTTTCTTAAGGTCCCAAAACTGTTTCAGAGTTGAAATTTGAATTTATATCACCTGACTCAGTTTTCTGTCCTATTTACCATATTATTGCATTTCCCCAATGAGGCCAGAATCCTGGGTCTCTACTCAGCAGCTGTGTGTTCCTGGTAAAGTCATTTACTCTTTCTCAGTCTTTTTCATAAAACAGTGAGGGTAGACCAGAGAACTGTTCTAGTCTCATGATGCACCTAACAGGAAGAATCCCCTGCCCATCTGGAATGAAAAGAATTGTTACTAACCGCCTCTCAGATGTAAAGAAACAGCATTAAAACTGCTCTTTGATCAAGATCAAAACCACTAATCACTACGTGAAAAGTGCCTTGCGATCACTAAGATCCAATTTTTCCAAAGATCATGGCTACCCATAGCTTTCAGTATAAAATTCAAACTTCTTACTTTAGCCCACAAGGTCCTTCATCACTTACTTTCTTCCTACTTCTCTGCCCTCCCTTCTCCTTAATCCCCAAGAGTGTGTCTCTAAGGCACTGGCCCCCATCCCAGCCAATAATTGCGATTTCTGAGTACACATGCCGCTCCCCTGCCTAAAGGGCTATCTCCCCTTTGTTCAGTCAGTTAATTCAAACGTGTCTGTAAAACTCAGCTCCATGGTCTCCTCTTCTGGGAAGCCTACCTTGACTCCAGGTTAATCCAGATGCCTCTCTTTGTGTCCCCGCAAGCACCCTGGAGACCTTGCTCACAGCAATGTTTCATAATGGCTAATTGACTGATTTTGCCCTTTCACCAGATCCAGAACTCCCTAAGGACAGAACTATTCTGAATTTATTTTGTATCTTCAGCATCTATCATAGTAACTGTTACCACACCAACGGAGGGTTTTGTTAGCTTTGCAGACATCAAGTCAAGGGACACAGTCAAGTCCGTTACAGTAAGGAGCTTTTTATTACTTGGCACAAGTAAGGAACACATTGGGGATAGTTTCCAAAGGAACATGTCTTTAAGCAAACAAAAATAGTGTGTCCCTGAACAAGGCAGTCGGGCTGGTTTTACAGTCATTTTCTGATAGGATCTTGCAGTGGGGTCATGCCAGGAAATGTACGCTGACTGGATGCTGCCATGGGGTGACAGGTGCCAGGGCTCAATCTGATTGGATACTGGATCTTGCCATGGGACATCCGCTTCTTAATTCAGTCCCTGCTCCTCTATCAGAGCACTTAGGTTCTGCCCATGGTTGCACACTTGGTTCACCTGGGCGTGATCATGTGATGTGACCTTCAACCTGGGGGTCCATGGCAACCGAAAAACAACTCACAACTTTGTTACACAAAAGTTGAGCCAGAGTCAGACTGGGAACAGTGGCTGACTGCTGTAATCCCAGCACTTTGGGAGGCCGAGGGAGAGGGATCACTTGAGGCCATGAGTTTAAGACCAACCTGGGTAAGATAGTGAGACCCCCCCCCATCTCTACTAAAAATAAAAAATACAAAAATTAGCTGTGCATGGTGGCATGTTCCTGTAGTTCCAGCTACTTGGAAGTTTGAAGCAGGATTGAGCCTAGGTATTAGAGGTTACAGTGAGCTATGATGATGCCACTGCACCTCAGCCTGGGAGACAGAGCAAGTCCCTGTCTCAAAAAAAAAGAGAAAAAAGAAAGTTGAACCAGATTGGTCTGGTGCAGTTACATAACGGAAGCATCAATGATTCTGAGTGAGTAAATGATTAAGACAAGATCAAAAAGGAAATGATCAGAACAAATGGGAAACAATTTCTATTTCTGAGAAGCAAAATTTTTTCAGCCACAGTAGGATTTTACCTACCTGTACAATCTTGAATATTGCTCCCTGTTGCCCTTTCTCCCACCTCGCATCTTATAATAGAAGGAATATTATCTAAATGCACTTCATGATTACTTTTGATATGTTAAAGTTTAGCATTATGTTCTTAACTTTCACTGACAAATGCTACGAAAAATTACCCTAAAAACTCACTACTGCTTCTTATGAATTCCCACACTAGGAATTTCTTATAAAATTTAGCCCTAGGAAAGCTTTATTCCCTCCTAATAAATTGGTATCCTTTCTCCTCTTTGACAATGTAAGCTACGTAACTGAGTATAATTCCATTTTCACTTTAGCTTCTAGGAACTCCAGAGTCAAATTTCTTGTCTAATCATACAATTATATAAGTGCTCTGATTTGCATATTTTAATTTTTGTTTTTCCAGCCTGCCCAATTCAGCCAACATTTATTGAGACCTTCTTTTGTGCACAGAACTCTTCTAGAGACTCGGTATACATCAACTAACAAAACAGAATAAAATTCTACTCTCCTGGAACATAGTTTGTAGGTATAATTTTTATGTACATCATACAAATCAATTCCAGAATTAATGCAGTACATATGATCTAAACTGGATGCTTATAGTCATTAAATACCTGGTTTCTTCTTTTATAATGCATTCATTACAAATATATCTCTCCTATAAATTTTATAAATGCTGACTTTCACAGATTTGAAACTGATAAGAAAAACATAAAATGTTCATGGAGTTAGAATCAACTCATTTCTGACTTTCTTAAATAATGGTAATAGAAAGTTTATAGGCAGCTTCAGTAATCCCTAATCAGCATTTTGTAACACATTAGCAGTTGGTGTCTGGAGTTTGACATTCACTGTGAATGAGTGCCTGACAGCTTTTGTTGTAAGTTTGGGCTGCTTTTGCTTAGTAATCTGTTCCCTGCTGTCTGGGGGGAGGGAACTTTACTTTCTAAGATGCCCTACACAGAGTCGATGTCACTCTCCCAACCTGTCCCAGAGCCCACCTCTCAGTAATTACCCTGAAAGTTTCCTAGTTTTCCTAGCTATAGGTCAGATATGACATGCTGTGATTGTGATGGTGCACTTTTCATTCTTCAGAAAGTTCTAGATTCTTTTTTTTTTTTTTTTCTTAGTCAGGATCTTATAAAGATAACAAAAGTATAAGTTGGCAGCTGAACCTATGTCATGGACCAAGAAAATACAGTTTGTGATATGGCTAACAAAAGCATAATATATTTTCAATTGTATGTACTATACAATGGGAACCTGATATTCATGTTCTTGTCAACTTCCCCAAAGCGTTAGCAGAAACCTTGAGAGTGAAATGGCTAAGTGAATGAGATCAGTTCTGTCTATTCTCTTCTCTGTCATGGTATAAGCTCTTCTCTGTTCATCCAGGCCTCACACTGCTCTTATCCCACACGGCCTCTTCTGTCAGAGGATCTGATCAACGGGAGCCTGAGCCAAAAACTATCCCTCATTATGGAGAAAAGTAGAAATCCATTCATTAAATCCGACCCCGCCTACCCCATCTCTGTTTAGCTGTCTCACTCTCATTACCTTATAGGCTACACATACAACAATACTATCTGATCCAGCCTAATTTACTGAGCAAGAATTTAATGAATTATTCCTGGATGTGGAAAATAGGTACAAAGCGAAGATACAATATGGGCAGAAATAATGGCAAAGAGTTGGATCTGGTACTAGGTCACCCCTGATTGTTTGATTGAAGGTCACATTTTAAACCACAAGAGTTCAGTTTGTTTTTGTTTTGTTCTTTACATAGTGATGGAAAAAGTGTGGTTTTTATACTACAGCAAAGTAAGTAGTAGCCTTCCCACTTCATCACTTATGTCTGGTTCCATTTTCTTTTGATAAATACACCACATTCCCAACAGCTTATTTTCTTTTCCTTTCAGGCAGCTGGTGGGAAAATGTGCTCCCAAGCTATTGATAAAAGATACAGCATCAACAAATCGCAAATACATTTACAAGGTGAAAAGAAGCCAGTTTCAAAAGACTGTATACTGTGTGAATACATATTTAGAATATTTAGGAAAAGGCAAAACTATAAGGATGGAGAACAAATCAATGGTTGCCAGGGTTGGAGGAGGAGGAGCAGACTTGCCTACAAAGAAACAGTATAAGGGAATTTTGAAAGGGGGAGGGATCATCATTCAGTATCATCATTTTAGGAGTGTTTGCATAGGCCCATGTATTAATATTTATAAAAACTCACTGAATTATATACAACCAAGAATTATGTAAAACAATAAAAAAATAAATGTTAAAGTCCATGTGATTTGTTTGCATGGTGTTATGAGAAAAACTTTGGTTAGGTATCTAATAATTATGAATTTGCTACACTACTTAAGATACCATTTTTAGTTATTAGCCTTTGGATTTGCAGTGTTAAAGGCAATACTAGAATTTTGCTAAGATAGGGTCAAGTATTTAAATAACATACAATCATAGAATCTATGAGTTAAAAGAGATCTTGAGAGTAATTTATCATATGAACATTAAGAAAAATCATCTCAATAGATTCAGAAAAATTTTATATTTGAATTATCTAATATCCAACTCTGATTTTTAAAAAACTAGGTATAAAAGGGAATATCCTCAATTTGGTGAAAGGCATCTACAAAAATCCTAAAGCTAATATCACATGTAATGGTAAAAGATTAAATGCTTTCCTTTAAAATGCAGAACAAGGATGTCTATTCTCACTACTTCTATTCAACTTCCTGCTGGAGGTTCTAGCCAGAGACACAAGGAAATTTTTAGGAGTGACAGATATTTCATTATCTGGATTCTGATGACTTTTTTCATGGCTGTATACATACATCTGGACATATCAGATTATACACTTCAATATGTATAGTTTACTTATGTTAGTTATGCACCAATAAAGCTTAAAAAATATGCCATTTAAGCCCCTCCACCTGCTAGTAAGCAAAGCCTAACCAAGTTCTTGGGCTCTCCAGAGTCTGATAATTTTTTTTCTTGGAAATAGCCAGGAAGTCATTGGGTAGAGATAGGCCTGGTGTTGGAGAGGCAGCTACACATTCCCTTCTGACAAATAGAGCAAAACAAATCAGACTTCCAGAAAGCCTGTTTACCAGGAGCAGAGACAAACTACGGGTTCCAATTTCACTGAAAAGTAGGAAAGTATAACACAAAAGACAAAGGTTTTAAAATCATACAAATTTGAAATCAAATTCTAAATTCACTAATTCTTGTTTACATAACTTAAATATATATATTACACTTTCTGAGCTTCTGTTCCTGTCTGCCAAATGAGGGCAATAATACTTTTTTTTCTAAAGGATGCTATGAGGGACAAATAATCTACTTATGTGCCATATACATATATATATATATACATATATATATGTGTGTGTGTGTGTGTATATATATATGTGTGTATATATAGCATCGAATAAATATTGGGCAGGTTCCCCTTCCCTTCTCCTAAGTCTTTTATGATTTCATTTTTTGTCTCTTAAAAGCCTTGCAAATAATTGTTTACCCAATTACTTATCAAGTGTGTTGTCTGTATCAACCCCAGGGCCAGGCAGTGGGTATTATGTTAATAGAAGAATCAGGCATGCCTCTTATCTAGGAATAGCTTATCTAGTAGTGAAGAGCAAAACATAAACAAAAGCTATATGGCCATTCTACTGTCAAAGTCTGTGCTAGAGAAAGTAGTAGAACCACACAGGTAGAGTGACTAATTTTGCTTAGCTGGTTCAGGCAAGACTTTTCAGAGAAGCAAAAAGCAGGTCTTGAAAGATGGTTGAGAGTTAACCGTGTTTCTGTGGCTTTGATTATGGGGAGGGACATTCCAAACTGAAAAAACTAAAGCTATACATTGTATTCATAGTTATAACTAAAAAAGTACTTCTTATAGCTCATACTTCATGATGTAATTCTGAATCCACATGCATTGACACCAACTTCAGGGACTCCTAGAGCAATTGTTTAACTGCATAGCAATATGCCCAAGAATTTCCTGGCCCATTCAAAGAGGCCTGATCATTCTAAATGGCATTTACAGCACTTGATCTTGCCTAGGCTTTTGGAAAGGATGTAGAAGAGGCCCAGTCCCTCAATGATCTAATTCTAGAAAGGGATCATCCCCTGTAGAAATAAGTTCCATACTGAGTTTGTGTTTATCACATCATTTAAAGGCATCATTAGAGAAGTTGCAGGATCTTCAAACATGTCAGATATGGAGATAAAGTTTGAACGTTCCTTTTTCTAAACAATTTTCAGAGTGAATGAAACAAATTATCTGCCTCTAAGGAAATGCTGAGCACCTTAGAGAAAGGTACCACATAATTATACCACAACCAGAAAATCTGAAACATCTGGAGTCAGATATTTTTGGAATACACATCAGAAGCTATATATTGAATTGATCAAGGGAATATCCTTCTCCTAAGCTAAACAAGTTAATGTGATTTAAAGCCATAGACAGAAAACTGTTTCATTTCCATTCCCATCTCATGCATCTTTTTCTTGAAGAATGTTGTATTATAATATGCTGGTCTGATTTGAAGTTGCCTGGATGTGAGATGCATCTATGAAAACCTATAAGTATCAGATTCTTCATTTCAAGATTGTGCTTGTTTCATTGCAACATGCTGCTTCTGAGAGGATGAGGATGCCATTTTCCCCAACCCCATCATATCTTTTAGCAGGAGCCAGAGTACACAGAACCCAGGATTTCTAAATTTTGGTGGGAGAAGGGGAAAGTTTAGAGATTAGGAACATGAGTCCAATAATCAAACTTTCTACAAAGAAGAAGTCTAATAACTCAGAGCTAAAAAAGCAAAAGAAAAAGGGGATCTAATTACATGTTTGGTACTGTGCTAATTACTTAATCAAAGCTAGTGACAGCTATTAATATCTCCATTATAAAGATAAACAAACTGAAGCTTAGAGTAGTAAAGGGTCTAGTCAAAGGATATTATCAATATTAATAAGGGGCAGAGTAGAAATTGGAATTAAAATCAATCTGACTCCAAAGAAAATGGTCTTAACCACTCTTCTGTTCGGAATAAAAGCAGGAAACCAAATTGATCAGTATACAGTATACTTCATAGTATGAAATATACTCTATATATTATACAGCGACCAACCAGCCCACAGCTAAGAACAAGCTCCTCGACAGAGACCACCTTCCCTTCAAAGTCATAAAGTCACTCAAACCTGCTCCTCCAACCACCTGGACAAACTGTTAAGTGTGAAGTGAAGGAGGCATTTTGAACATCTTGGCATTTAAACCAGTTGTGGTTGTGTAATGCACAAGACTCCATGCTGGCAGCAACTGATACGTTATAATGAGCCAGATTAAAGTGGAGTTTTCCTGCTAAGCCATCAGGGTGGTTCCTACTTGGTACAATCAGATCCATTACTGAAAATGTAGTAACTACATTTTGTTTTACATCTGACTGTAGTGTGAGGACACAACTCACTGAGCATGACTGGCACTGGGATAGATACAGCGAAGTTAACACACAGGGACCACACAGTGTCTTACGGAGAAACCCTAGCTAATTTGTGGGCTCAGGTAAGGCTGAGGAGGTGATGTATGAGTTAAAATCAGAAGAAGGAGTAAAAGATAACTCAGGAACTGAGTTAGGGGAGCACTCAGGCACCAGGCAAAATAGCAGCCCATACACAACAGCCAGCAGAGGTAGGAAGAAGCAACGGGAAAGGCCTGAGCAAGACCTTGTCACCATTTACAGCTACCCATCACAGCCAAAAGTGCTCTAAAGAAATTGACTGAATAAAACTAAAATAAAATTGTCTCTGGACCTTTAATCAGCCAATTGGCTAAAAGCTCTCTGTTCAATTTTGTCTATATTCAGTCCTACAGAGTGACCTGACTTCATGTCCCAACACTAATTCATTGTCCAGCAAAATCTGCTTAGCCGAATTTCCATCTAACCTTCATTCTGATTATTTTTATGTTCCAACATAGCTGGAAGTTGCAAAGTTTCATTTGAGTTCTGTCTGTATGTCCTCCATTACTGTAGACATAAAAAGGCCACTTGGTAGGGAGACTGCATACTAAAAAGGCCATTGTGATACAGGAGCATAAGGCCATGGTGCTATAGGAGCATATTACTAAGACATGACAAATTACTATTAATATCTTTAATCTGTTCACTCTTCCTTTTTGAGTTGCAGTCTTGTATCCCCTTTAAAAGAAGGGCTTAAAGTCAGGTATGGTGGTGCATGCCTGTAGTCCCAGCTACAAGGGAGGCTGTGGCAGGAACATTGCTTGAGCTCATGAGTTTGAGCCCAGCCTGGGCAACATACACCCCATCTCTTAAAAAAGAAGAAAAAAATAAGAAGAAGGCTTAAAGACTATCATGAAGCCATCAGCCTTTTTCAGTTACAATTAACCTTGTCTGGATAGCTCTTGGTAATATACAATATGTTGTTAAATTCATTCTTTTGTTTGCTCCTCCCACTTTTAACTATGTGAAAAGAATAGGACATATACTATTCTAATTCTATTTTATACATGCTCATACTGGGGCTCAGAGTTTTAAGTATTTCATTTAATTTATTGCTAAAAATACTATCTCAAAACTTAGTTGCTTTAAACAAAACCCGTTTTATTTTATCTCATGACTTTTCAGTTAAGTATTTGAGCAGGGCTCAGCTGAATGATTCTTCTGTTCCATTTGTAGAATTATGATCTCTCAGTAGTATTCACCTGGCAGATGGGCTGGTTTGGAAGATTGAGGACAGCTTCACTGATACGTCTGGTACCTTGGATGGGATGGTTGGAAGCCTGGACTCAGCTGGGACTTTTGACCAGAGCACCATCAGATGGCCTCTCCAGAATGGTGGTGCCAGGTTAGTTCCAAAAGTTAGTGTTCCAGCACACTGGACAGTGTTCCAGTTCATTCCAAAAGATAGTGTCCCAGCATGGCATTTATGATCTAACCTTGAAAATCACATAGTAATTCTCCCATATTCTATTAGTCAAAGCAGTCACAAGCTCACACAGATTCAAGGGGAGAAATCAAAAACTCCATCTTTAGATAGGAGGAAATGACAAAGAAACTGTGATTATGTTTTAAGGCTGTCATAGGTACATAGGAAATGTTGATACTGTGATTTAAAGCCAGGACTTGGACCCCAAATTGCATTCCCTTAATCCACTGTCTGAGGAAGTCACCAATAATCCACATACCTACAGGGCCACACAGGGACATGAAGAAAGAGGCTGACAGGGAACTGTGGCAAACCAGAAAGCAAAGACTCAAGGATTGACCAAGAATCTGTGGTCAGTTGTGTCAATTTACCATGAAAATCTAGAAATCCAGATCACTGTGTCAAATCCCTCAATTTTTAATTATTTATTATAATTATTTAATTAAATAATTAATATTAAATATTTTAAGTATTTAATTGGTGAATAATTTAAAATTTTAATTCATAGTTTACAATCTCTACCTTATGTCACACAATTTGAACTTTTCTGTTTTGTTTTTGTGTCTGGAGGAAAATGAGAATTATTTGTTCACTTTAAAGCACGAAGCATAGATTATAAGTTCACACTGAGAGTCAGGCGGCCTCAGATTCCAATCCTGGTTTTGTCACTTGCTAACTCTGTGCCTGATGCTAAGTCACTTATGCTCTCTGAATCTGCATACTCATCTGTAAAGTGGAGATAATAATAATAATAATAACCTTATAGGACTGCTGTGAAAACGAAATGAGGCAATGCATGCAAGAAACCTGGCATAGTTCATGGCACACAGTAGGTGCTCAGTCAGGTATACTTATTATTATGGAGAGAAAAATATCCTACCATGCCATGACATAAAACAGTGTGAAGAATTTTTACCAGGAATCAAAAGAACTGAGTTTTATTCTGGGCCTCATCTCTGGCTGACATTCTGATTTTGTCATTTCAGAAGTTTAATTACCTCATCTATACAATTGGCATGGTAATATCAGCCCTACCTACCCCAACATGCTGGGGGATCAACAAACTATATGTGTGGAAGAGCATCATAAATTGCTACCAATATTTAAGTCACAACTGAAATACCACCATAGGTCATTAGACATTCTGACCCCTAATCAGATGTCAGAATCGGAAAAGAGCACATGGTCAGGAATGAGTCTAGACTATGAATCAGCAATCAGGAAGGCTAGAAGTTGGCTTACAGTTCTGGAGGCTGAGAAGTCCAAGTTTAAGACACTGGCATCTGCTGAGGACTTTCATTATATGACAGAAGGTGGAAGGGCAAATAGAGGGTGAGAGGGGACCAAACTCACCCCTTTATAAAAGCACCAATCCCACCCATGAGGGTGGAGTCCTCATAGCCTAATCACCTCTTAAAGGTCCCACCTCTTAATACTATTAAAATGGCAATTAAATTTCAACATGAGTGTTGGAGGGGACAAACATTCAAACTATAGCAATAATGTACCTGAAAACAGAAGTCATGGTCTATACAGAGGCTAAAGGACCAGGTGAACAGCATGGTAAATACTCGATTTGGAGTCAGGCCATTACCTGAATGACCTTGGGAATGTAATTTAATTTCTCTGAAGCTTGCTTAATTCCTCATGGATAATATTAATAATGTAATCTCATCTTGAAAGGGTTAATGCGCAGATCAACTGTTCAAGCTCATGTGAATTAGCAGACAATGTCTCTACATTCTCTAAATGAATATTTATTGAATCTGACTCTGAGCCATTCTGAAGTCAAGCAGAAGACTGAATATTTTTCCCCTTTGAAACTCAAGAGGACACACACATATACATATACAAATCAATGAATCAAAACTAATAAAACTTGAATAAGCTTTGTGGATTATACCAATGGGAAAACTAGATGAAAGGTCTACAAGGGTCCTCTCTGTACTTGTGTGTGTGTGTGTGTGTGTGTGTGTGTGTGTGTGTGTGTGTGTGTGTGACTTCCTATGAATCCGTAATTCTTTCAAAATAAAAAGTTTTAAAAAGTCAGGGAAACAGTGGAATGTAAACCAGAGAAAGAGAGAAATCAGCAAGACATTAAAATCAGAGAACAATGCAAAGAAGAGAATCAAAAAATCAGGAAGGTGGTGGGGGAAGAGGAAATGCACAGATATCAAAAAAAGAGAAAAAAAAAAAAAACCTGTAGGGAAAGGAATAGCTATGGAGGACTTCCTTTACAGCCTAAAAACTTCATGTCTGGTTACTGCTCTGTTACTAAAAAAAAAAAAAAAAAAAAAAAAAAAACAATCTAAGGTCCAATCAGACCAATGGCTGTAGACAGAAATAGAGAAATGGGAACACATGACTAGAAAGAGAGGGTATACTATTGAATGGGGGAGGAGAATAGGAGAGAATAGAGGTGGCCAGGAAAAATACAAAAAGTGGATCATTCTTCACACTGTGTGTGGTTTTTATGTGAGTCCTGGAGCTTGCTTGGAGGCATAGTCTTGAATGGTACATTTGGCTTTCTTGCAGATTGGTGACCAGATCATTTTCTTGTTTATTCAATCCACAGAAAGGTTAATTATGCTAGTGACTGTGGATGGGAAACAATTCTTGGAAAATGCTTTGGTAACAACAGGTTGACAGTGTATGGAAACCATCTGCTTCCTACAAATGTTAAGGTAAACTTTCAAACTTGTGGGGTTAGCAATTACAGATTGTATAATAGTTTAGTAGAGTGAAAATACATTCTGTGTTGATGTAGACTTTCTGGATCTTCTTGACACCCAGCCTAAAAGGAACACCATGATGTAAGAAAGATGGTCTTTGGGCATATCAAAACTTTGAGTAAGTCATCTTTGTTTGCATGTATTAAGGCTCACAGAGCAAGAACATCACACAAGGGAATATAGTATTTATACTGAATGTCTCCTAAGTAAATTAAGCCTCTCTGGTTTGCTCTTGCCTTGACCCACTAATAGGAACAGGATCATAGATGGAAGATTTGTTTCTTGTAAAAATATTCAGTTTATTCTACAAAGGAACATAAAATGCTGCTCCTCTGACCCTGTGGTGTGAGCTGCTCTCAAGGGCTGTGATTGTTGTGGTTCCAGCTGCTTTGTCATAGAGCTGTCCATTCCCTGCTTCTCCGGACTGCAAAGCTCTTTGGCTCCCCTCCTCCACTCTGGAGGAGAGAAATGGAAATGGCTAATATGCTCCCAGCTTAGCACACGCTGTCAGGACTGCTAATCCATCACTCTAAGGGTACCTCTCAAAGAAACAGATTCTTGTTAAAATCATTCAGCTGAAGTGAGAGGGAACATTTTAAGTAGAGTGGAATTCAAAATTATGAATGGCAGCAGGGAGTGGACACAAATCATATTTGCTAATGGAAGTGAAAAATCTAATTGGTCCTGTGTGGTTTCAGCTTGCACAGCAACACCTTATAATGCCTAGGCCCTAGGTGGCTTCTGTCCATTACTTATTGAGGAATGGCCATAAAGATATATGAATTGAAATTGTAGGCAATGTTAAATCTATAGGTGAATAATGTTCTCTGCACAGCATTCTCACCCTGAATGACCATTCATGTTGCCTCTGTTAAAGTCTGTAAAGGCAGGGGAAAGAATGAGTTGTCTACTTCAATTGTATGTGTGAGCATCTTATAGGTTAGAAAAAAGGAAACTTACATCCCAGTCAGAAGACTATAGGGAATAAGTAAGAGCTCAAAATTTGGAATCAGAGAATATTTGTTTGAATATAAACTCTACCATTACATACTTAACCTTGTGCTGAGTATTCAAACTCTCCATATCATAGAATCTTCATAATTAAAACTAGATGGATAACCATAATATGTCTCACAAAGGATTGCTGTATATGACAGACAGCTATCTCCCTTTGTGACAGATAGCTATTATTCCTTCCCTCTTTGTTAAGCAAGACCCAATTTTGCTTAGGTATTTGTATTTTCCCTGGCTATGTGCTCAGAGAAACAGCCCCTCCCCAGGCCAAAGTGGATTGTTTTGACCGGTCTAAGCCAAGCATAGTCATTCCATTTCCCAGAATCTGGTTTAGGCATTGGTATGTGACAAAATCCTAGACAAAGAGACATAGGAGAGGAAGGCTTTGGGGGAAGGAAGCCACTAGAATAGATTATTCACTCTTCCATGATGCCCCTATAAAGATAAACTTTACTTTCCTATCTCAGGATACTGTCAGATACATGTGACACCTGAAACTGCAGCAGCCATATAAGGACCATGAGAATGAAGCCAGGAAAATTTCAGAGAAGTTAAGCTAGATCAGTGACTCAGTGATAGGATGAGTCTATGAATTAACAGCCAAAGAACCACCCTATCTCTGGATGATAAATGTATTATGTTTAATCTTCATTTTTTTAACTTGCAACAAAGGAATTCTATCTGATATACTTTAAGATTCAAATAAATAATGCCCCTGGAGAGCTATACTCTATGGATACAGAAGGAACCAGAAGCAAACAGAATTTTATAACAGTTGCAACTCAGATTCAAGTCACCTCAGTCCTTGACTGTATTAAAGTGATCTGTACTCTACTTATCATACTGAGGATATAGTAAAGTCACTCTGGAAGAAAATTGCATCACTTAGAGATTCTATAGATTCCCAGGCACAATGTCTGGCATTCATTTAAACATATCAGGCATATGAACAAGAAAGACTAAGATAATAATAATAAAAAAAAAACAGACAATAGAAAAAGAACCAGAGATGACCTGGGTTTTAGAGTCATCAGACATGATTTTAAAATAACTGTGAGTAATATATTTTAAATAAATAAATGATAATATGGAGAATATAATCAGAGAACAGGAATTATAAAAATTAAATAAAAAATTTAACAACTAAGAGATATAATAAAATGAATTAAGAATTCAATATGAACATAACAGTGATCCAGGAATTAGGTTAATAGAAGCTATTCAAGCTAAAGAAAGGAAAACAAAAAAGATGGAAAATTTAGAAAATATCATGAGAGACAGAGAAATGATTAAATGATCTTATACACACACACACACACACACACACACACACACACACATATAATTGGAGTCACATAAAGGGAGAAGAGAGAGAAAGGGCCAAAGGCAATATTTGAAAGTTAACAGCTGAAAATTGTTAAAAAATGACAAAATATTTCAAGTCAAAGATTATAGCGGGACATACACACCTAGGCATATGGTAGTAAAACTACTAAAATCCCAAACCAAAACATTTTAAAAGCAGCTAGAGGAAAAAACACATTTACCATTAAAGGATTTATAAGACTGATGGTGGATTTGCAACAGAAACTATAAAAGCTATAGAACTATAGAAAAGCTATCTTGAAAGTACTGAAAGGATATAACTACCAATCCCCAAATCTAAAAAATATTCGGGAACGATGAAAACTATCCCTGGTACCCAAAAGAAATTACTACTTATATTCTATCAAAAAACATACAAGGCTGTTCATTGCAGATTTAATTTTAATAGCCAAAAATTGGAAAAACAACCAGGATCTATCAATAATGCAATGAATACATAAATTATGGTATATTCATACAATGGGATACCTCATGGCAATAAAGAAAAATAAACTACCACTACTCATAAAATATGGGTAAATACAACAGACCTAATGTTGACTAAAAGAAGTCAGAAACAGAAGTACATATATTGTATGGTTCCATTTATATGAATTTCAAGAACAGATAAAAGGGACCCATGGTTGGAAACCACAGAATACTAGCTTCTTCTGTGGGAATGATGTTGTCTGGTAGGAAGTATAGAGGAGATTTTTGGGGTACCGTATATGTTCAAAACCTTGACCCAGGTAGTATACATGTAAAAATTCATCAAGCTGAATACTTAAAATTTGTGTTCTTGAACACAGTTATTTCCTCAATATTATCTACATAAAGAAGAAGAAAAAAAGCAAAAAGGAGAGTAAATAAAAATATTTTATACAAACTCTTAGAAAATATGTTGTCAACAGAACCACATTAAGAAATGCTAAAGGTAGTTAGTTCTTCAGATAGCAGGAAAATCATCCCAGACAATGAAATGAAAATGTAGGAAATAATTAACAACAATGGAAAAAGGCACATAAATAGATAAGCCTAAGTGAATATTGTCTGTACAAAATAAATTTCTGTGTAATAATGTTCTATGAAATCTATAATATATACATTATATTGTTTAACATTGATTAAAAGCATAAAGAAGAGAGCAAACAGGATATAAATGTTCTAAATTCTAACAATGTTTGGGAAATGGTAAAAGAGCTAATTTATCTTAGATTGTAATTAGTTAAAGATGCTGTTGTCATTTCTAGGATATCCACTAAAAATATGGTAAAATAATGTACAACTAATTAGTTAATAGAGGCAAAATGATAGACATAGTAGAGAAAACAGAATGCACAAAATATACCAGTAAATACATTAAATATAAGTGGACTAAATATTTTAATTAAAAACGAAGATTATCAGACTGGATAAAACAAAACACAACAACATGCTCCTTGTAAGAGATACTCTTTGAGTATAAAGACAGAGACAGACAACAAGTCAAAGAATGGCTTAGGCTGGATTTCCAGGGAAACAGACAATAACACAAAATTTGGACTGCAAATAATAAAGTATTAGGTGATGCTAGGATCATATGGAGGGAAGTGGGAAAATATTAGTAAGACAGGGAAAAGAAGGAATACAGGATGCATTAATGAATAGTTTAATTCTTGGGGCAACTGTAACTGAATCTTGCTATGGACCTCTGAGAGGTGGTATAAAATATATATCACAGTTATCTCAACTGAGGGGTGAGAAAGCTGGGGTATTTATCCCTAAACTCCCATACATCAGTGGTAGAAGACTGCACCTGGAGGACTACTAACTCCTCCACACTTCCTGCCTGGTCCACAAGTCAATTAAAATAAAACTATGAAAGATGCCTTCATAGGAACTCAGTAGGATGCTTTGGTATCTCCTGAAAGAGTGTGGAGTAGCTTCTGCCACAATTAAAAATGTATATACCATGCAAACACTAATTAAAAAAATAAAAAATATATATAAACATGCTAATATCAGACAATGTAGGCTTTAAGACAAGACAGACACATTGATAGAAATTTAAAAAAGAATGTTTCATAGGATAAAAGAAATATTTTGCACTTACCAATATGAATGCAATTACATAGCTTCAAAATATATATAAATTGACATAAGAAAAAGGAGAAATAAATCTAAAATCATAGTTGGAAATACTAACATGTCTTTCTCAATAATTAATATGTTGCCTGACAAAAATATCAAGAAGAAAAGAGAAGATTTGAATAATGCAAATCACATACCAGAACAGAGTGACAAATATAGAACACCACAAGTGAAAGCAATAGTAACAGAACATACATTTTCTTCAAGTGTACATGGGACATTTATCAAAATTGGCCATAAAACAAGTGTCAGCAACTCACAAATGTTGAAATTCATACAGAATATGCACTCTGACATCACTGGTTTACAGCTAGAAATCAAAAACAAAAAGATGATATAGAAAAATCTCTACAACTAGAGAGTATGCAAAATATTTCTAAATGGCTCTTGATTCCAAGAATAAATCACAATTGAAATTAGAAAATATTTTGTATTAAATTATAATAAAAACATAACATGCAAAACTTGGAGACTACTGCTGAAGTAGGCTTAGAGGAAAATGTGTAGCCTTAAATGCACATATTAGAAAAGAAATTTTAAAAGGCCCAAACTCAATATTCTAAGTAATAAACTCAAAAAATAGAAGAAAGATAAAAAATAGAGCAGAAAATAATGAAATAGAAAAAAATACAATAGACAAAATAAAGCAAAAGTGATTATTAGACAACAAAATGAATAAACTCCTGGCAAGATTGATTGGGAAGGATAATCAAGTATGAAAAAAAGCATACCACAACATAGCCTACAGATTTTTTTTAAAAGAAAGATAATGAGAAGATGTTAGGAATAACTTTAAGCCAATAAATTAAAAAAATTAAATTAAATTGCCAAATGTCTAAAAATATTTCTAAACTGACAAAAGAGTAAGTAGAAAATCTGAATGATCTATATTTATTTAAAAAGTTAAATTTCTAATTTAAAACATTCCACCAAAGCAATCTCCAGGCTCAGGCAGCCTCACTGGTTAATTCTTTTACATATGTAAGGAGGAAATGTCATCAATCTTCCACAGATTTTTCCAGATATGGAAAAGAGGAGCTAACATGATGAGGCCAAGTAGAGTTTATTCCAGTTCAATCCACCTGATTCAGCATATCAACAAAATAAAGAATAAAATCATATGCTAATCTCAATAGATGAAAGCATTTGACAAAATTCAACACCTTTTATTCTAAAAATTCCCAGAAAACTTGGACTAAAGCAAACTTTCTTAATTCAATAAATAATATTTAAAAAAAACATATTAGATATCATATTTAAGAATAAAATATTGAGACTTCCTCTCTGAAATTGGGAATGAAACACAAATGCTTGATACTACCATTTCTGTTCAACATTGTACAGAGGGCTTGGCTAATACAATAATGCAAGATAAAAATTAAAAGGATAAGAATGGCTGTGGAAGAAATTAAAATGTCCTTATTCACAGATAACATGATTATATGCAATGGGCAATCTAGTAGAATATACAATTAGAACTAATTAGTAAGATTAATATTAAAAATTAATTGTATTTTTATGTAGCAATAGCAAATAGAAAATAAAATTTAAAAAATATATATTATTTGCAATACCATTGATGACATAAAATACTTAGGAAAAAATTTAATGAAAGATGCACATGACCTCTACACTCAAAACTATGAAACATCACTGAAAGAAATTGAAGAAAATAAAAATAAGTGGAGGGATATACCATGCTCATAGATTTAAAAACTCATGCTATAAAAATATCAGTTCCCTCCAGAATTGTTCTGTTGATTCAGTGCTATCTCATTCAACATCCCCACCAGAATTAACTTGTTTGTTTTTTTGTGAAAAATTACCAGCTGATTCTAAAATTTGTGTGGAAATGTAAAAGGCTAAAAATAACCAAGACAATCATGAATAAGGCAATACTGGGAGATCTATCTATGAAATATCAAGACCTGTTTAAACCTACATTAATTAAGACATTGTAGTGTTGGTGCACTAATAGACAAATATATCATTAGAAGAGAAGGGAGAGTTCAAAAACATACCTATACGTATATGGTCACTTGATTTTAACAGTTATTTCTTTGTAGTGCAGTTGAGAAATAATGGCCTTTGCAAGAAATGATACTGAGTCAATTGGAAGTTATTATGGAAAAAAGTGAGTCTTGATCATTTCCTAACAACAAACAACAAAAACTAATTCTCAGTGAAATGAAGATCTAAATGAAATGCAGAATGTTAAAGATTTGAGGAGAAACAGAAGAAAATATCTTTATGATTGTAAAGAAGCAACATAGACTTATTAAACAGAACACAAAATCAATAACATAAAATTATAAATTATATTATAAAGATAACTCATATACGATAAAACAACATTTAAAGAGTGAAAAGTCAAAGCACAGAGTAGGAAATATATTTTCCATACATACATGCACTAAAGAATCCATATCAAAAAAATTTTTTAATAAAAAAGAAGGCTACAATCAAGAAGAAAAAGACAGAAAACCTAGATAGGCATTTCACAAAAGAAGATATCCAAATGGCCAATAGCATATAAAAAGGTACTCAACTTTGCATTATAGAAATGCAAATTAAAATTAAGAAAACAATATCACTACACACCCAGCAGAATGAATATAAATATAAATTCTGACAATACTAATCTTTGGTGAGTACGTGGAGCTACCAGAACTTCCATTCTCTGCTAGTGAAAAGTAAATTCTTTGAATTACTCTGGAAAACCTTTAGACAGTATCTAATAAGGCTAAAGATACACGGACTCGATTACCCAGCAATTCGGCTCCTAGGTATATAGCCAACAGAAACGTGTTTCTGTTTTTACCTGTATATCAAAAGACAAACACAATAATTCATAGATCCCCCAACTGTAAACAACCCAAACACCTTTGAATGTTAGAATGTATCAAAAAAATTACTATACAACAACAATAAAGAACAAATTGTTGCTATATGCAACAACATGGATGAATCTCACAAACCTGAGTAAAATAAACCTTACATAAAAGAATATAAAATATATGATTCCATTTAATAAAATTCAAAAACAGACAAAACTAATCCAAGCCAGGACTCAGAATAGCAGTTACCTTTGACTAGGAAGAGGCACTAAGGGATGCAGGAAATAGTCTTTTTTATTGATCTTGCTGCTGGTTACGTAGGTGCTTTTCAAAAATTCATTGATCACTTGTGATTTTCTTTTCTGTGTATATGTCACATGTAAATAAAATATATTAAAATAAAACAAAATAAATATATAGCAATATACTTTATAAAATGAAAAATATGTAAAAAAATGAATGTGAAAGTACTTTGTAAGCAAGTTTTGATTGCTCAGCTGTAGGAACATGGTAGATGCTCAAAATATGTTTTGTAAAGACAAAAAGAAATACGTGAGGTGGACTGAAAAATAGGTGGGAAAGAAAGAAGAGAAGGAAATAGAGGCAGATACTGCCAATACAACCAGGGATGTATACATCGTGAGCAAGCTCTACCATGCTAGCTGTTTCATTCACTGACATTGACCTGCACTTGCACACAAAATATACAACTGCAGCAGTCCAGTGATTCTTAAGTAGCAGGCTCTGGGCTTTTCTTCAATCCTACCAGGTATGTTTTTTAATACCCATTACATAGATGAGTATAACAAGTCTAAGAGAGGTTAGATAACTGCAAAATCACAGCACTAGGGAAGACTGAAGCAAGGATTTCAGTTATACCTCTATGACTTCCAGACCATATTCTCAACTTTCACCCTCTACTGCTAACAGAATAGTCAGTAGTTACCTATTTAGATACATGTCATGAAAGACCAAATAAACAACAAGACCTTAGGCTCTCCCACTTCCAAGATCTTTCCCTAATATTTGTCTTCCTTTATTTTCAATAAACAGTGAATATGTCACTCAGGAAAGGAAAAGGGATAAGACATAGCACTTGATTTCCTACAGGGCACTCTGCAAATTGGGTCACTGGAAGTGTTTGCAGGGTTTGCACTTGCAGGTGAAGACAGCAGGGCTCTAAAAGGGTGTTTGCACATGTGCCGAGAGCTACTCACCAAAGAAAAATATCCCTTTGCTCTCAGAGCAAATCTTATTTCTTTCTGTCATTCAGAAAGACCTCCTTATTCTCAACCTGGCATTGGCCTCAGCTGATCTGACACCTGTGGTATCCAGAGCACACTGAAAACCTTCTCTGTGACATCTTCATTCCCCATGCACTTCTTTCACGGAGGCAGCGTTCAAGATTTCACTACTTTTTAACACTTTTTTATTCAATTTTCTGCTCTTTTTTTGTTGTTCACCTACTGGATGATTTTTATGGCCTTATTTCAATTATCCTCATCACACACCTACGGGGTAGCTTATTGGATTCTCATTTTGCAAAAGAGAAAGAGTAGGTCGAGAGATGTGAAAGGGTGTTAAAAGTCACACAAATGTTAAGAGACAGAGCCAGAATCCGTTGGATACCAGAGACCTGTCTTTCCTGTCTACGCACTGCCTAAGTCAGGCCCACATTGTAAGCTGGTATGAACACCAGGAATCTGGAAAAAGAAAGAGAAATATGAGAAACTCTAAAAAGCAGACCAAAACACAAAGTGCTTAGCACTCTGGGGCTAAATGAAGGGGCAATTTTTCATACTTCAGTAGCCTCTGAAACATTAGTAATTGAATCACATTATAATTATTCAGGCTTATATTTATAATTATTCAGGCCCACTTATACATGCATTTATTAAACAGACCTTTAGTTAACATCTATTGGATGCTATGTACTGGAATAAGAATTGGGAATTCAAAAGAGATGATGATCATGATGGGTTTTTTGACAGCATGCTAAGCTATCTACTCTCATGGACTTTACAATCTAGAGGGAAAGGTAACGAATTAAATTACCAACATGATAAAGTGTATTGTCTGTTATTACAGGGGAAATTATAAGCCAGGTCATCAAATAGAAAGTACAATCACTATCAGAGTTCTGTTGTTAAGAAGGCATGAAAGTGTAAAATATATTTTAGATTTACAAGATAATATTAAAATAAGCATGGAAGTCTTATATGAATGTACCTTGGTAACTAGAAAAATATTTGGTAAGAGATTATTCCAAATGATTGATTACTTTTGTTTTACAGTAAAATCAAAGCTCATTAGCATGAGCTTTTAGGACTGATTCCACCTTCTGTATCTAGCAGTGTATTTTGTAAAAAAACAAGGTCTTTGGAGGCACAAACACTGAGTATGAATAAATATATCAAGCGTGGCCCTAGATTTTCTAGTTATTTTATTTCTATTGGAAAAAGCAATGACAAGAATATCGGGCACAAAATTGTTGTAAGAACTGAGGAACATCACATATATAAACGTCCTTTGTCATGTATTATGTCAATCAGAAACTTTTTGTTTGCAAGTGCCAAAAACCTAACTAAAATTAGCTTTAAGAATGCTATTTACTGACTCCGATAACTGGGAAGGGTGGGGCAGATCCCACTGCACAAGTTGCTGGGGCTTACAGGAGGCAGTCTGAATGCTCTCCAGCTCTTGCCTTTGGTACTGTGCGAGCTTGTTTCTTTCCTACTCTGAACAGTCTTCTTGAAGCTTTTAACTAATTCTGGCTACCAGTCCTATAGCAGAGAGCAAGTCTCTCTTCTGTGTATATATATCCCACAGATTCTGATTGGACAGGCTTCGATTCCTATACCCACCCCTGAATCAATTAATGGGACTAGAATGAGAGAATTAACGAGACTGGCTAGGCCTGGCCATGTGCCTACCCTGTGGTCAGGTAAAAGGTATGTGGAATTAGCAGCCCTATCAGAATACCGTGGCACATGCGCTGGCAGAGGGGTGATTTTCCAAAGAAGAGGGGATAGAGGAGAGTCAAAGTCATGACTACATAATCCTCTATACTCAGTGTACCTAAAGTTAAGAATTATGGCTTTTGACAGATACCTCCCTAAACTCTAGCTGTGTGATTTGGCCTGAATATTTCACTGCTCTGAGCTTCATTTTCCTCATCTATAAAATAAAGCATTTCATAGAGTCATTGTAAGCATTAAATGACATAATAAACCAAAGATACTTTGTACCTTGGATGTAGATTTGCTCTGTAAGTAGCCATTATTAATAATATCAATCTGCGTCTCAAAGACGTGGGAACAAAGGCCCAGAGAGGTTGTAACTTGCTCTTGGCCACATCCACGGAGCTCCCCAATGGAGAGCTCATAACAAGTGAAAGAGCCTGGAGCCCTGCAGTCATCCTTCACACTCTGGGAATTGCACAAATGATTTATCGATGATGACTTCGGGTCCTGAGAGAGATAGAGGCTCACATTTAGCTGTGCTTAAGGACAATCGTATAATAA
Source organism: Lemur catta (assembly GCF_020740605.2). Lineage (NCBI taxonomy): Eukaryota > Metazoa > Chordata > Mammalia > Primates > Lemuridae > Lemur > Lemur catta. Next base: position 80,947,156 of record NC_059130.1, read on the forward strand.
TCATAATATCTTGTGCTGCATGGTGCTTTTATTTTTCTAAGTGTTTCCCATCAATTACATCATTTTACTCTTAAATACCCCTATGAGTCAGGGGAAGACATTATCGCCATTAGTTGTTGTTCTTATTATTGATTTTTTTTAATGCTCTGCTTGTTACAGAGCAAATACAGCCATTCCCTTTTTTAAAACTGTTTCTAATATATTTTTTCAACGTATTCTGGGGCTTGCCTTATTCTGACTTGAGTTGTTGTCTCCAAATCGAAAATGGCAAATTTCCTTGACAAATACACTGCAAAACGGCTTAGGAAGAGAATCACGGAGGTGCGTGAGAGCAGGAAAATGCATTTGTATATACAAACAAATGGATTACAAAACCTGTATTTCCCAGTCCTGTACTTCTGCAGCAGCTCAAGTCAGGAGCACCCACGGTTCTGTGAACTAGCTGACACCACAAGTTAGCAGCTGTTCACATGGATCCCAGGCAGTTGCCGAATACATGCGTCTCTCAGTGTAAACAGAACCAATGGAAAGTCTGGGTCTCACAAAACCTTGAAATCTGTCAAGTTACTCCAACTGCATGAAAATGAGTTCTTACCTTCTTTTCTCATTAGATAGAGTAGAAGGTATGATACAGAAAGGGAACTCTCATGTACGTAAAAGCCAGAATTCTCAGGCTCAACCTCTCAGCTCTGCCACTGCCCCACCCGAGACTCATTCACTTCCTGAGAGCAGAAACACCATGAACTCCTGAGGAAGACGGGTCTGGGTGTGAATCCAGCTTTTGTACATTCTCGTTGTATGACAAGCTATTTAGTTTCCTGAACTCTAATTACATCATTTGAATTGCTTATATTTGTAGATTAAATAACACCAATCTTTAAAAGTACCTAATACAGTGCTTGACATATAGCAGGGGATCAAGAATTATTAGTAGAGCAAAATAAGCAATAGAGTCTACATATACCTGATAGGTACATATATTATATATATAATTATAATACATAGGTATATATAATTGCAGTGATATTTCTTAAAGATAAAAGCTTTTAGTTATTTTAAATGGTTATAAATATGATATATAATGTACAATATTCATTAAACATGTTATACTCTGTATTATTTAGAATTCTTGAATAAATATTCCCTCTTCAAAAAGAGGGACCATCGTGTAAAAGGAAGAGGTAGAATCACTCTTTCATACAATAATTATTTAAGGATCTCCTATGTGCCAGGCGCTTTTGTGCACACACTACTAACAAAGCAGATGCGGTCTCTGCCTTGTACATAAAGGACATTCAGCCAATTATAACAAAAGACTGCTCCTCCCTGGGGGAAGTACCTGGGGAGAGTATTTGGGGAATACATAAAGGGGCCACCAAACTCAGCCTCAACAGAATTTGGCCAGGTGAACACAGAAGGCGGAGGATTTTAGGTAGAGCACGAGACACAAATGTACCATCTTCGAGAAAGAAGATGAAGGAGATTTCCTCAGAAAGAAAAAATCCATGGGACCTGATCAGCAAGAGGTAAGATCCTTATCTAATAATATAAGAAGCCACCTCATGATGAAGTCCAATCTTTCCAAGGAGGTTTTATCTAAAAGGATCAGTGTGCACATTTACATAGACAAAGCAGAGAGGAGCTTAGCTGCTCAACATGCTTCGGTAGCCAAACATTCTTGAATGGGTCCCTAAAGGTAACCAATTCCACAGCCCACCCTGTGCCTTATGGGAAATCTGGGTACACAGTCGGGCTAGGCCTCTCACCAGTCACATGCTTTTGGGCAAGTCACTTAACACCTAGGCCTCAGTTTCCCCATTGTTAAATATTGATGATCATAAACCATTGCAGTCTTCTTTTCAACCAACTACATGAAACCAACATTTTGATAAAAGGCATGTTTTGACGTCACCTCCTGCCCTCAGATTTTATGCATTTATCATAAAGTCTGATTTTATCATTAGCTTATAAAAAATGGAAACTCTTGTGGGAATAGTAAGGGAATTGGAACCCACAAAAATCAAGTAGCAAAATGATTTCGCTGTTGGTTAACTCCAGCCTGAGCTGTGCTTTGCCTGGGAAATGAGCTCAGCCTTGCATGCGGCAACTTCTGCTTGTTTGGGTCGTACTTCTAATCGAGGCATATACGTATATTTTCCCTCAATCACAGGAAAACAAATTGGCAGTGGCATATTGCTTTGATATTTCAACCATTTGCTGGATTTCCATTCCTCCAAAATGTCTTAAACAGAAGCATGAAGCATGAATAGGCCAAACGAGAGAAACCAGTATTTATGAGCCTATTCGAACCTTGTAAAGATTTGATCAGCAAATATGCCAATTGATATACCATTATGTTTTACAACTGCAGTTGTCTTGGTCTATAAAACTTATTATAATTCTGAAGGGATTTCTGCTTTCTTTGCAGACATTTCTGTTTTACTGCCACCGAGTGGTCTAGATTAAAATTGGCAGTTTTGTTACTGGAGTTTCAATAGGCAGAAGAAAGAAGGGTGTTTTCATTTGTAAGTACAAGATGCAAATAAATGATCCTGATAAAGGCCTGTTCCTCTCTTGCCTAATTCATGCTACTTTCTCCGTCCAAAGACCTTCTCCAGTACATGCATGCACACACAGATACACAGGCACAAACACACATATATACACACAATATTCCAGCCAACATCTGTAAGACCCTAGTATGGATTATAGCCTATAATATCAATGGGCCATTCTACCTGTGAGATCGTGAATAATTCATTCTTCCTTTGTGGGCTTCAGTTCTCTTTGGTGAAACACTGTAAGGTTCCTTTTAATACTGAGGATTCCTCCCCATCAACTCCCTAGGTGGTATTTCTGATGTTTTAACATCATATCATTTGCTATGGGCTGAATTGTGCCCTACAAAAATTTATATATTGAAACCTTAATCCCTAGTACCTTAAAATGTGACTATATTTGGAGAAATGGCCTTAAAAAAGATGATGAGGTTAACATGAAGCCATTAGGATGGGCCTAAATCCAATCTGGCGCGTGTCCCTACAGGAAGAGAAAAGTTGGACACACAAACACACCAAAGATGCAAGCACACAAGGGAGATGGTGTAAGGTTGCAGCAAGAAGGCAGCCATCTGCACGACAAAGAGGGCTCAGAAGAAACCAACCCTGCTGACACCTTGATCTTCGACTTCCAGCCTCCAGAACTGTGAGAAACTAAATTTCTGCTGTTTAAACCACCCAGTGTGTAGTAAGTTGTTATGGCAGCCCTAGAAAACTAATACACCATCTGAAGCAAAGTTATCAAATAATACATAATGTATGTACTCTGAAGCAAGCACCTGGTGTCTTATTAAAGAGTCTACTGCATGAAACCGCCTGAATCCCAAATCTTAAGAGGCCTCAACTGCAGATGACTGAAAGCTAGAAGTTCCATATGTGTAACTATATATACATACATAGACATGTATATTCATATATGTAAATATATTTACATATATAGATATATATTTATATATGTGTATATATGTACATACACATGTATATAAGCTATATATACACACACAGCTTTGAGAGTGGGGCAAACTTAGGTTCAAAGCAAGGCTCTGTCTATCACTTATTAGCTGAGTAACCTAGACAAGATACTTATATTAATAGTCTATGACTGTTTTATATTGATAAAATGGGAAGATGATAAGGTGTAATGGTATAATGAAGTAATACCTAAAGTATTAAAGGGAATTATTCTTTTTCTCTTTAATCCATACTTATACCTCAGACCACGGGAAAAAGAATTTCCACTCCTCTCTACCCCTTACTCAGGGCCCCCCAGGGGAGGTGCAGTTAATGCTAATCATGAAACCTGACATGTATCCAACAAGCCCCTGGCTGAGTATCTGTACTCAGAGTCTGCTCTGCAGATTCAGCTGCATCCACAGGCAGCACCTAATGTTAATTTGGGGGAACCATGATCTTTAATATCTACGGGGCTATAAATAAAAATGACATTTCGACTCCCAATTTGTCTTCTTGTCCTAAAATTTCTACTAGTTGGAATCCAATGAATAGAATCTCCCAGTTTTCTGACAATAGGGACCAAGAAGTTGGTGGTATTGAGGCACAAAGATTGGTTCCTCAGGAGAATACTGAGTTGACCTTGGCAGAGACTCAATGCCCTGGACAAGTACACTGGGATGCCAAGGACAGCTTCTTTCTAGGAGATTCCAAGAGCACTAAGCAAAGGAAGCAAGAGGAAACTCCAGTCATGTTGTACTGAGCATATAGAGGAGGAAGAGTCCCATCTACAGAGGCTCCATTGGTTCCTATAGAAATACTACTGGTTCTAAGGCAAACAGCAATGTTGAATCCCATTAGATCAATGATTTTCAACCCAAGAGAGTAGTATCCTTGCAATGAATATTTGAAATGAGGGGATGTGTCTTGATTGCCACAATGAATGGAGTGCACTCCTAGCATATAGCTCACAGGGGCTAGGATTGCTAAATGTCCTGCAGTAACCTGGACAGTCCTGCAAAATGGAGAATGCCCCATTCAGTATCGCAATACTGCCTCCAGTATTGGAGAAACACAACCTTAACTTGAGGATTGGCACAATTATCCATTCTTTCTCTCATACCTTAACATAGAATTTTCTGAGCTCCTTCATACTAGAGCCTGAGTTAGAATCGATAGATCTGATATTGACAACACAGCCTCCCATAAATTTCAAAGCAACCCAGTGGATAGCTCATGCATTCTCACCAACACACCAATGCTGTACATTTGTGGATTTTGTTCCTCCCTTGAGAATATCAAGGAAGCCACTTGAGCATAGCGCTGTGAGGGCTTCTCCAGGAGGATATCAATTACTTGCCAAGGATGCTGTGGCCCAGAGTGCTCAAAGCATCAAACCCTCAAGACACTGCAGCAGAATTGCATTCCTTATGATCTCGTAATGTTGAGGCCTCACTGGGCTTCATGCCAAAGAATGGGAAATACACTCACTTTCCCTTTTGTGTAACTCTTTGTCACCTAGTCACCAAACAAGTGCTTCTTATGTGCCTGTGTCTCTGAGTCTCCCCACATCACCTCCTTTATCATCTACTGCTAGCTATGTATAGATGGGTACATAAGCAGAATACCTGTATTTATATAAACACTCTAATGCTCATCCTATTTCAGGCTCTTCCCTGTATACCCACATAAAACCAGTTTATTCTTGTCCTTCAGCAACCCTTTCCTACCCCTGAAAAGAGCCTTTACAGAAATCCACTCTCTAAGGCCTTACCCACCAATTCAGTTTATTGGATACATCTCAATCCTAGTTTTGACTCAAACTGAAATACCTCCTTCCGCTACATACAAACTAAATCAGCTATACTTTCTTATACATGATGATTGATATAAATTATAGATAGATAAGAGAAGAAAGGAAGGAAGGAAAGATGGATGCTTGGCACACACTAGGCTCTCAATTAATTTTAATTATTATCATTAATACATTTTACAACAACTCTGTTGTCACCTATGTTATTTTAAAAATGAAGAAACTGAGGCTCAAAGTCACCAGGCAATTCTATGGCATTAGGGTTGTAACTCATCTCATTCTGACTCCAAAGCTTAGGCACTTTTGATTAAACTGTACTAGCTCTACATTCTACCCTATGTAAAAGTGAGACATTTTAAAGTCATTAACAACATATCACATATAGAAGACTGTGCGTATACCCATATGTTTATGTGCTTCATTCTCTAAGCATGGGTTTCTCTCTCATCACAAACCTAACAAGGAGGTTAGACTATCATGGCTAGACTGCAGCTTGCAGCTGAAGCCAAATGCAGTGTCAGCTGTGTGCCGGCAAAGCCTACATCACAAGCAATGTCCACCAATTTGTGCAATGCTAGAGATAATAACAGGCAGATTACACAAATAAGTAGGTATCTTTCTTTCATTGTGTGCTGTGGGCGGATATACCATAAACAACATTTCCTTCATTTGAAAGTGGGAAATGCAACAGATGGGAAAATTTCTGTTAATAACATATTAGCGATCTTACATATCTACATTTTGTTTATAAATACAAACTTGTTCTGAATCATAGTGGATTTTCTGCAAGTGTGGGTGTGGAAGACATTACTAGGGCTCATTATCCACTTCTGTCTTTCCAGGGACATGGAGACTGTACTTCCCAACCCCCTGTTTTATTTGGTAGGGCTGAATCACTCATTCAGGCCAGTGGTCTGTAAGCAGCAACAGTGTGTGTGTCGCTTCTAGGACAAAACACTTTGTTCCAGGTGGGTAATTTTCCAGCATTTTCTTCTCTTGCCACAGACATCATGAAAGCATGTGTTGAGAGGGAGGTGCTGTAGGGTCCACATACACCAGACTGTTGAGCCAACACATGGAGGATAATTGTCCTGGAGAATTGCCCAAATCCACAGCGGGATTTGTGTGAACGAAAGCTAGACTTTTGTTTTCTTGCACCACTAAGATTTAGGTGTTGTCTGTTAGCCCAACATAATCTGGCCTTTCCTGACTAACACTGTGGGTGAAGTAATTTCATTCATATTGTAAAATATTAATAACATACACATCTCTCTGTCTTATTCAAAAATAATGTATGCATTTCAATCTGATACTCAAGGTCTTCTACAATCTGGCCCAAACATACCTTCCCAATTTCATTTCCCACCATTCTCCAAAGGAAACTTGACCACATCCCACAATACCTTTATTTCTGTGTCTTTACTTATGTTGTTCCCCTGCTTAGCATGATATCTCCCCTTTCCCCATGTCAACTACGACCTGTCCTCTAAATGACCAGTGTGCATATCGACTCCTCGGTGAAATATTCCCTAATTCCACTATTCTGAAGTAATTTCTCTTTCCTTCGAATCTTCTTATTTATTTTTTGTTACTCCTCCTTACTTTATATCCTGTAAAGGGATTATTTATGAGCATGTTTTATCTCTCCTGTGGGTAATCTTGAGAGGGGCATTTAAATCTGATTCATCATCGTATCCTCAACAACCCACCAAGCTGCCTTAAAATTATGCTCAATAAACATTTGACAGGTATAGATAGACCCATGATATGAATTTAGTACATTTATCATAAAATCCATTTAGGCCACTTGGATGCTATCAAGAAGCATTCCTTTTCTCAATCACTATTTTACTTCCCCTAAAAAGGGGGGGGGTTTATCCAATCAGGCTACGTTTATTAGTGGGTGGGGATGTTAACCATTGAAAAGTCCTGCATATACACAATACTCATCCTTTAGGCCATGAAGCACTATCAGGAAATAGAGCAGCCTTTTCTCTTGTCCCACAAGTATTCAGGAACCGGGGAGTTTATGGCTCTCGGGCTTGGGGGCTGGTAGTAAGAAAATTGGAACCAAGAGGAGAGTAGCAGGAGAAGCATCAATAGTTACTGGGAATGTAGGATGTGCCAACACCTGTGCTCTATATATGTTATATCACTTGCTCTTCCCAAGAACAGCAGGGAGATGGCATCACGTGGTGGGTAACACATAAGCTCTGTAGCCAGACCGCTGTGTTTAAATCCCAACCCCGTCACTAACTGCAGTCCCAGACAAGGTACTTAATTTCTCTCTGCCTCAGTTTCCTTAAGTGAAAATAATACTTCCTATTATTATGATGATGTTCAAAAATACAGAACATTTAGAAGAGTGCCTTTGCATGATAAGTGAATAATAAATATTTCTTTTTTTAAAAAAAAAAAAAGAATGATACAAATGTTATTATTCTCCCTTTACAGATTAAGATACTATTGCATAAATGCTAAGCCCATTGCCCAAGGACATGAATGTAATAAACGGCAGAGTTGAGATTTGAATCCAAACCTTCTGGCCTCAGAATTAGTGCTCTTAATTCCTCTACCATACAGCCCCTTTCAGGCTTTCAGAATCACTGGGCTAGAATGTTACGAAGAATATCTATGTTCTACCTGCCTGGGAGGAGGAATGGTCAGACCAGATAACTTGTGAGGTTCCTTTTGGGCTTGAGGTTCTGTATGTCTTAGTCCATTCAGGCTACTATAACAAAAATATCATAGTCTGGGTGGCTTATAAACAACAGAAATTTATTGCTCACAGTCCAAGAGACTGGGAATTCCAAGATTAAGGTACTAGCAGATTCAGTGTCTGGTGAGGGCCTGTTTGCTGGTTCATAGACATCTGGTTGGGTTTTCACATGGTGGAAGTGGAGACAGAGCCTCCTGGAGTATCTTTTACAAGGACACTAATCCCATGTGTGAGGAATCTGCTCTCGTGACTTAACATCCTTCCAAAGGCCCTGCCTCCCAATACCATCACCTTGGGGGTTAGGATTTCAACATTTGAATTTGGAGGGGGGCACATTCAGTGTACAGTGCTGTGATTCTATTTATAGATGTTAAAACTTAAAAGCAGGTAAGGTTCTTAACAGTCCAGGGCACCGTAAGCTAGTGGCAGAGGTGGCCACCTGGTCCTTCTGCTCTGCAGTCGTTCTCTAGAACTTTTTATTACAACCACATTTTTCCAGGCCTCTATTATTGTGCTATAGAGTTTAAAAACATAATACTCCAAGGAGAAAATACAATGCTTTAGAGTCATACAAATGTAAATTTGAATCATTGCTCTACCACTTCTTTGTTGCAAGACTTGGGCAAGCTGTTCAACGTCCTATCAGGTTAACCTCTATCAGGTTCCTGCACCTTATGACCTCCTGGGGGCTGTCTCTTCCCCACAGCTAAGGGCTCCTACTAACAACTTTGTGTATGACTCTGCCACCACACCACTACCCCAGTGCCACTTCCCCCATTGCAACAACTGATTGGTTCAGATGTCTCCTGACCCAAGCTGAGCCAACCGTGATTTCTTCCCTGGCAAATGCGACTAAGAAATTCTAGATTTTGCTGGTTCCTTGAGTGGAAATGAAGCTCATGAATTGTGATTGGTGACCTGTCTCATGATCTGGGGGATCAGAAAATACCACTGTGTACCAGAGAGAAGAAGAAATCAGGCTGAGGCACAGAGGAGCAGAGATCAGAATCAGAAAAAGAAAGTTCCCCTCATAGTCTCCGACTATTCCAGAAGCCTAAGTTCACGTTTGTACTTGGGTTTCATGAGAAACTCCCCTTTTGCTAGAGTTGATGCTAGCGGAGTTTCTGCTATTTACAACCAAGGTCTAGGACAATCCAAAGAAAGTAATACTATATCCCTTATAGGATCATACTGAACTGAAATGAGGTACCACACATAAAGTGCCTCACCCAGTGACTAGCACATAGTAATCACCCTTAAATAAATAGTAGCTGCTATCCTTCATTACACTGTGATTACTTATCATAACCAGTATCATACTACCTCAAATCATCCATCATATGTATATTTTCTTTCATGCATGTAATATACATTTATGATCACATACTATGGGCCAGCACTGTGCTTAGAAGCAGCAATGTGGTGAATAAGACATAGTATTTACCACCAACCAGAGCAATTGAGAAGGGGAGAAAGATATTCAACCAGTAATTACAATCAAAATAGCAAATTCAGTAAAACAGCTGGTTTACTGAAGAGAGTGGACCATCAGACTGGGAACATTGAGAACACACAGCTTCAGGTAACATCAACCTGGTCTTAAAAGTTAGAAACTGAGCTACAAGGGAAACTTTCCAGTCAAGAAACAACAACCAAAAGACAGTGCAGAGGCATGTCGGGATGAAATTCCCAGGAAGGTCTGAGGAACTGCAGGTGATGGCGGGTAACTGCAGTTGCAGTTAATTAGGTGGGGGTAGAAAGAGGGGCAGTGAGATTGGAGAAGTGAGCAAGAGCCAGACCAGAGAGGTCATAATAGAATGTGTATTCTAGTGTCCTTAGCACTGCAGGCTGACTATAGTTAATACTTTATTCTATATTTTCAAATAACTGGAAGAGAGGATTTTGGATGTTCCTAACACAAAGAAACAATAAATGTTTGAGGTGATGGATATGCTAATTACCCTTATTTGATCATTATGCATTGTAAATAAATATTGAAATATCACACCATATCCCATAAATATGTACAATTATGTGCCAATTAAAAATAAAGAATTTTAAAAGAACATGTATATAATTCTAAGGAGGTAATGCTTACAGCAGTAAACTCTTCCATGTACGAAACACTATTCTAAACATCTGGTAAGTCATTTTATCTTTGCATAACAGAACATAGTGGTCGTAACCCACGAAGAAATAAGTCACAGGAAGGCTTGCCTGAAATAACATCATACTAAGTGCAAGCCAGGCTTTGGATCCTGAAATTGAATTGTGTGCCCCTCAAATTCATATGTTGACATCCTAACCCTAACCGCCAGTATCTCACAATGTGACTTTATACATAAATAGGGTGGTTGCAGAGGTAATTCATTAAGATGAGTTCACACTGGAGTAGGGTGGGTCCCTAATCCAATATCACTTGTGTCCATAGAAAAAGAAGACATTTGAACACAGACACACACAGGGAGAACACCAAGTGAACACAAAGACAGAGATCTATGAGCCAAGCAATGCCAAAGGTCACCAGCAGACCCTGAAGCTAGGGGAAAGACATGGAACAGACTCTCACTCACCATCTCTGAAGGAACCAGCCCTGACAATACCTTGACCTCAGACTTCTAGCCTGCAGAACTATGAGACAATAAATTTCTATTATTTAATGCACCCATTTTGTGGTACTTTGTTATGGCAGCCCTAGAAAACTACCACAGAGCCCAAAGTCGGTCCATCTAATCAGTATGCTACACAGTCTTGTTTTTCCAGAGCCAGGAGAGCATTTTAAGGAGGAAAGAAACTTGATCACATTTGCATTCTGGTCTATAATAAAATCAGCCTGCTCTTGCCTGTCTGTTCACCGAAACGCCCCCATTAGTCATGAAGATTGGTGGCTTGGGTCTTATCTGTTTCTTGGAGAAAAAAACAAGTATAATACCCCCATATTCTTTGTAATACAACTCCGTTTGACATCAGTATTTGCTTCTTATCTATTGGGACAGGAACTTCCCCGCAAAATGCCTCATTTTTATAGATCTATGATTAAACTGTTCGAAAGAGCAGTTCTTTATTGCTTCCTGTTTATAAACTCATTCTACTTTGACTTATATAGGCAAAACCAAAACATTGGTGACCATTTTCTTTCTCCTCCTTACTCTGCTTGACATTAAATGTAAAATCATGAAGTTTTAGGAGGGGGCATTCTTTGGTCCCCTTATTACAGTTATTCATCTTTCTTTGGAAGAAAAGAGAGAGCACTGACTCTATTGGCTGGAGATGTTTCTGTGGAATCTTTCTCCGGTGACTCGTAATCTAAAGCTGTTGAATCCAAGGCAGGCAGTTTTAACCACAGCATTTAATCTTATAGAGGCATTTATTGCATAGCTTTTTGTTTTGCCTTGTTTAATATAAACCACTGGGGAGATGTTTCCTGGTTATGTCATTTCATAAAGCAGAGTGTGAAGTAAAAAATCCCAGATAAGAAAAGGCCACACCTCCTTAAGAATTCTGTCACAGAATCTGCATTGTGTAAGGGACCTAGAACCTCCAAACAACAGCAATAAAAACATTAACTTTAATGATAATTATAATAACCATGGCTAGCAGCCACAGAGGAAGTATGGAGTATGGGCTATAAAGGCTACTTCTGGAGTCAGACACACCTGGATTTTTTTATTGCAGTTCTGACTCTTCCTAGCTACATTCCCTTGAGCAAGTTATTTATCTTCTATAAGCCTCAAGTTCCTCATCTCTAATATGGGGATATTAATAGTCCTTATTTCATAAAGTTGTTATGAAGATTAAATGGGATGGCGAATGAAAAGCTCTTAGCTCAGCATCTGGCACATAATAAATATTCACTAAATGTTAGCTGCTATTGTTATAAATAAGAATATAATTTATTGTATGCCTATTACATATCAGGGGCCTCCAGGTACATTATCTCTAATCCTGATAACAATCTTACAGGGTAATTATTGCTGTCTCCACCTTACAAATAAAAGAGATAAATTACTTGTTCAAGGTCACTTGCCTAGGAAGTAGCAAAGCAGAGGTTCCCTTGAGTATGAAAAAATATATCAAATTTCATCTGAATATCATCAAATTCATGGAAGAGCTGCCCAATAGAAAGCCTCCCTGCAATGCCATTATATTTCAAGGTGGCATTTGTAAAACCTATAAAGTCATGATAAGGTCAAAGGATAGTCTTTAGTAGAATAACTGATTTAATCAAAATCCACTTACTCCTTCAAGCTTTACCTCAAAATTTACAGGGAAACTCAAAATGCCATCTAATCAATTAACTGTTCCCCATAAATAAACTTTAACATCCTTAAGTTTAAGAGTCTCTGTATTAGTCAGGATTCCTTGAGTAAAGATTAATGAAGCCCATCTCAAAACATCTTAAGCAAGAGGGAAATTTATTACTCCTGTGTTTGAGAATTCTAAAATCTAATTTCAGGCATAGCTGCATCCAGGTTCTTTGCTTTCCTCTCCTTCCCCACACTGGCTCTATTTTCAGCTCTGCTTTCCTCTCTTGGCTGGCTTCCCCCCTTCTCTGAAAAATTGCAGTATATGTTGATATAGATATTTGCCAAAAGTCTCAACGCTTTATCCTCATAGTCTAGTAACCCCAGTAGAAAGAAGAACTTTTATTCCTCCAACATCTGTATACAGTAGATCCTTGAACAACATGGGTTTGAAATGTGTGGGGCCACTTACATGTAGATTTTCTTCTGTATCTTCTACCCCTGAGACAGCAAGACCAACCCCTGCTCCTCCATTTCTTCCTCCTCAGCCTACTCAACATGAGAATGGACACCTTCATGACGATCCACTTCCACTTAACGAATACTAAATGTATTTTCTTTACCTTGTGACTTTCTTAGTAACATTTTGTTTTCTCTAGCTTCCTTTATTGTAAGAACACTGTGTATAATAAATCTAACATACAAAATATATGTTAATCAACTGTTTATGTTATCAGTAAGGCTTTTGCTCAACAGTAGGCTAATAGTAGTTAAGTGTTGGGTGAGCGAAAAATTACGCCTGGATTTTTGACTCTGTAGGGGGTCATCATCCCTAACCCCTCCAAGGTCAACTGTATTGGTCATTGATAAGAACTCTGGCCTATTTATGCCATAGAGTATGATCAATTCTATGAAGAAGTGAGATGGAAGCAGCACTTTGAGAGCCCCCACAGGGACTCCTTGGAATGAGAAAAGAGGTTCCCAAAGAAAGAATTCTATTCACAGAAAGGAAGGGAAAGTTTAATAAGTATATAAAACTCCAATAAGTAACATGTTCACTAGAGTCTTTTGCAGAAAGAAATTTTAATGCTCAATTTTTGTTCTATTCTCCTCCATTCATTTAGTCAAAAAAAATGTACAACACTTACTATAGACATTGTTCTGGGTATTTAGAAAATACAGAGAACAAAAAGGAGAGTCCTTCAATAGCATTGCATTATTTTTTCCTATGGCTGCTGTAATAAATTACCACATATTTGATGGTTTATAACAAACACAAAGTTATTATCTTATAGGTTTAAAACCAAGATGACCAAAATCAGTCTCATTGAGCTAAAACCAAGGGGTCATTAGGACCAGTTCTTTCGGAGGCTGGAGAGAAGAATCACTTTCCTTGTCTTTTCTAGCTTCTTTCTGGGGTCATGGCCCCTTTCTCAAATCACTGAACACTCTTTGTCACATCTGCTTCCTCTTCTGCAGTCAAGTCTCCCTCTGCTTCCCTCTTTTAAGGACACTTACGATTACATGTAGGGCCCACCTGAATAATCCAGATAATCTCCCCCTCTCAAGATCTCAAGATCCGTAATCACACCCACAAAGTTCTTTTTGCTGTGGAAGGTGGCATGTACAGGTTGTGGGGATTAGAACACAGACCTCTTGGTGGGGCATTATTCAGCCTTCCACAAGCCTAGTCCAGGAAGGTATGACAGACGATCAAAGCAAACAAATAGCCATACTCTCAGGCAAAGAAAGTATATTTTCTAAAAGATAAATCGCAAATTATGCATAGAATGAAGAAGTCACTTTCAGCTTCTGAGATCTAGTTTGGCTTCTTGACAAATAATAGCAAACATTTATATTGCTTATCATATATCAGATATTGTTCTAAGTACTTTTCTTCTATGACTCATTTATCTTCACAAAAAAGTCATCCTCATTGGATAGAAGAAGAAACTAAGGCACAAAGATATTAAATGACTTGCCCAAGATCACATTAAACTAGCAGGGCTAGGGTTTGCACTGAAGATGTCTTGGTTCTTGACCATTTGGGATGGAACTTCAAGAATGGATAAGCAGGCAAACCCAGTGAGAAATGGAAGGGTATTACAGACAGAGGAACAGAATGAACAAAGGCACAGAGGCAAATAAATGAAAGGCCAGTGAGAAGACTGGGTTGGGTAGCAAGCCTAGGAGAAGTAATGGGAGATCAACCTAGATATCTAGCTCAAGGTCAAAGCAAGGAAGACCTTGAAACTATGGATATCTCCCATAATTGATGAGATCTTTCAGCAGTTGAGTACAGGGAGCTTGTAAAAGCTGGGCCTCAAGAAGACCGATCTGGCAGCAATGTGAAGGCCAGGCTGGAAGAGTGAGAAGGGAGCTGCCCCCTCTCCTCAGCTCCCTGGGCACTTTGTACATCATAGAATTTGTCTCACCCACTAGAGAGAGGGCAGCTGAGCGTGTGAGCCATCTCTTGCTGCAGGTGCCAGTAGATGCTACATTTAACTACAAAACACTACAGCGGGAGGGCAGGAGGAGGGTAGGTGTGGATGCTGTTACTGCTGATGCAAATAATACCATCTTGGAGTCAACTTAAAAATGCCTTTACCCACATTTGCTGAAGGTTTTTAGCATAATAAAGTGTCTGGAAATTCAGGATATGCAGATCTATAGTCTCATCTTAGCTCTGCCACTTGCCTTTGTGAGATTTGGGGCAATTTCTCAACACCCCAAGCCTTGTTTTCTTGCTCTTTAATAGAAATAAAATTATTTCATTGGTCGTTGTTAACTTGTAAGGTAATAGTTATTCAGTTCAAATAAGGGCTCTAACATATGGATGGCACTCAAAATTATTGTTATGATTATATTATATTCATACTCAATTTCGTCACCAACTCAGCATTAGGTCCGTGTAACTATTTTGGCCCATTTTACAGACAAGAAAACAGAGTCTCAGGGAGAAGAAGGGATCTATCCAAAGCCATACAGTAGAGAAGTCTGGATTTGAACCTATGGTGGTGGAATCCCAACTACGTGCACATCTCACAAAGGGAAATGAAGCCTAAGGGAAGGGGAAGGACAAGTGTGACCACACAGGTGAGCGAGATGGGCTTCTAGAAAGACGGAGCCCGCAGACGTTGGAGGAAGCGGGAGGGCAGAGATTTGGAAACGGCCAGTCTCCGCACCTGTCCTCAGCCACACTCTGGGCCCGGGAGGAGGGCGCGCCGCCTCCGGAGCTGCTTGAAAACTTGGTCCCGCCCATACAACAGCGTCCTTAGCGACCAGGGCGCGGGCAGCCTCCGCCCAAGAGCGGGGCCCTGAGACGGCCGATTCCTGGGCCCCGGTCCCCACGCCCCACCCGCACCCCGGTCTCCGCGCCGCGGCTTCCCGGGAGACAAGCACGGAGCGCGCCCCTCTGGGCCGCCAGGGTGGGAACACCGCCCCCGCGGTAAGGCCGTCCCCTCTGTTCTCTCCTGGGGGAGGTCTCAGGGCTGAGGTGCAGCTGCTGGGCAGGGAGGAGACTGGACAATCACAAATTCTGGGCCTGGAACTTTCCAGACAGGTTCAAAGAAGTGGCAGGTCCCCTTGGATGGGTGGCTGCCCACTTTAGCGCCGTCCACCCACTAAGAGAAACTGGGGTCTTGGGAAGAATCTTGGTCTCGATATCAGACTGGCGGACTGGAAACAGCTCTGCCCTCATTCTCTCTGTGACCACGGTCAAATAACACACCCTCCCCGGGGCCCGGGTTTTCCAATCTGGAAAGGAGCATTTTTACCTGTGGCCAGGTTTACTGAATTTCTGAGCTTCCTTTGGTGCGAGACCTGTTTAAACACCCAGTGCTTATCTCATGCAAGATCTCAATTTCAGATACATTGTATTGTTGCAGAGACAGATCAGTCAGTGACAGCAAAAAGCCCTCTGTCCTGTGTATGGTCTTTCTTCAGCCGCATTATCTCATGGAATCCACCGCAAGTCCCTGAGAGCAGAACTGGAATTATGCCGATTTCATAAATGGGGAAACTGAGCATGAGAGCTGAATATGGATTCTTCAAATATCCCACTAAAGCCCTCGTTTCCTCTCTGACCTCACAAGAATCCCATCTGACGTCTGGTAGTATAGGAAGGTAGAGTCACCTAATATCTCAGTAGGTCTGCTTTGCAGATCTCTTTAAGTGACATTCCCAACTCTGCTCATTACTGGCTATGTGATGTTGAGTGAGTTGTCTAGCTACATGACGTCCGTTCCCTCCACTGTAAAACAAGAATGATAATAGTAATTAAAAGTATCTCACTCATGCCTTTGTTAGGAGTATTAAGTAAGATAATACAGGTAAAGCATCTCTTCTTGGTATTATTATTGCTATTGTTATTGACAAGGATGCTGCAGTTCCCTAGAGGAAAATCAAGAGGAATTGATTTATCTATTTTCGCCCCCAAGGATTTGAAGGGATTTTAAGAAGGATCATGTCTGCAGTTTGGAAGACTCCCCGTGGGTCAGCTGCAATGCCTGAGATCATGGTGAAAATCGTTGGAAGTAAACACTTTCGATACCTTGTGGAAAAGCCAAAGACGTAAGACTACTTTTTGAAAAATATCTATGTTGCTTGGATAATAATGAAGTTTCATTGTTTTTTTTTTTTTTTTGAACTCAGAAATTTAAATTTAAAAATGCCATCCATGGCAAATTAAGTCATTAAGATGTAACAGTGGAAGTACAATAGTGTTGATAACTTCCATGCACACTGTTTTCCTGATATTTTTCATCTTTATAATTCCCCATAATCCTTAATTACTCAGGCTGATTTTCCGTGTAGATGGGAAATGTGAGCATTGCGACATTTATAAACATTAATGGAGTATTGCTGCTTTTTCTCATCGGGTTTGTAATCTACCACATATAGTAATTTTTTTTTCGGTGGGTTGTGGAGAGGTTTGTTAGTCAATTGATTGTGAATTAAAGGAGTGGGATTAATAATGAATCATAAATTATAAGGTTTTCACTTACTTTTGTTTGCATTTGATACTCTTCTAATCAGGGGCTTCTCAGAGCATAGCTAAGATGTCTTTCTTGCCTTTCAAACCCATCATAGTCACATTTGAGAGAGGACACTCATATATCTCGAAAATTCACTAGATGTTGGGTACAGAAGGGTATGACTAGCTCTTTCTTACAGAGCAAGTGGCTCACAAAATAAAAGAAGGTACTAGACCTGCCTTTCTTATAGTAGGCATTCCATAAATAGTATCCTTTCTCTTCTAAGATTATTTTCTTAGCTCGCTCTTCTATTTCAGAAACTCACAGACTGAACAAATAAGCAAACAAAAAAGACATGGCATCATTGAATATAGGTACCAAAAGTGATGGTTACTAAACCTAGCATCATCAGAATCACCTGGAGAGTCCTTAAAAATAAAGATTCAGGAACCACCTGAGGACCTACTGAGTCAGAATCTCTGAATGCAGGTCACCAGTACCACTCTTAAGAAGTATAGGCTTTATAAATGCTTTAGAAAGGCAAATTGATTTTTTCTTCCCACCTTCATTATTGTTAGCCCGGAGAAATTCCAAAGTGAGTGCTATAATCAGCAATGTCTGCCGTGGTACAGGAAGTAAGCTTCGCAGCACACAATGAATACATTTGAGATCCCTACAGAGCTGAGATATGTGAGTTTGAAGCCTACCTCTGTTTCTTCCTTTCCTTTTAACATTGGGGAAGTGAATTAGCATCTCTGGCCTCAGAATCTACATCTATAAAGTAGAAATAAAACAACACCTGTTTAGTAGTAGAGTTGTGAGGATTAAATGAGAATAAGTATGAAAAGCACCTTTCCAGTGTCTACCAACATTAACATGTTTAATAAATGGTTCTGCTACTTCTTTTGAAGCAGGTCTTTCCATGGATAGAAAACATTTAATGGAAAATCAAATTCCTTTCTGTGAAATGCTTGCCATCTCTTTTATATGCTATGCCTAGGAGGCGGGTCATCTCTATTTTGTAGATGAGGAAACTAAGACACTGTGATAAGATAAGTGATTATTTTAAGATCTGTTAAATCCCTGTCACTGTCAAATAAAGTTAATAGAATTAGTTTGGACACCTAACTCAGATCTCCATTTACCTGGAAGACTACGTTACTACTAATTCCATTCCTTTCTTTGGTTGTTTGGTTAGTCTCATTCTCTCCCAGGCCCCTTGCTTTTTCTGGGGGTATGAAGTTTAATATGTTTAAAAGGAAAGTGAAAGAGGAGTCCTTGTCCTTTTAAAATAGGAAACAATTCCTTCATCTTATAAAAAGATGCCTTTCCCTCTCCTTCTTTCAAAAAAACTTGAGAAACCAGGAAATAAAAGAGTACATTAAATCAGTTACATTAATAAAACCCACAGTTCTTTCTTTCCTATGACACTATAAAAATCAGCATTTTTAGTATTAAGACAGGTAGCTTGTGTTTCTGACAGACTTCATGCTATTGCTGGGATGAGAGAGGACAATTAACATGCTTTACTAAAATACTGTTGTATGGCTCAAAAATAAATAATTCTCAAAAGGCTTCTTGTTACTCAGGTAAGAAAAGCCCTACCACTCTCATGTCATGCGTAACCTAGAATCTGTGTCCCCTACAGTGTTTATACCCATAAGCCAGGGCCTCAAGAGGGTGTTTCCTTTGAGTTGAATCAGCTGAACCCATTAGTGAGGA
The DNA here is from genome assembly GCF_020740605.2 of Lemur catta. Taxonomy (NCBI): domain Eukaryota; kingdom Metazoa; phylum Chordata; class Mammalia; order Primates; family Lemuridae; genus Lemur; species Lemur catta. Next base: position 80,966,139 of record NC_059130.1, read on the forward strand.
TCCATATAAGAAGTACAAATAAATGCCAAAAATAAAACTCATCTCCAAAAGGAAAATCTGAATTAAAAGAATCTCATGAATTAATAATGGATGGAAAAACAGAAATCTTCCATTATATCCCCATTTAGTTCAGATTTCCTATAGGACGTGTGTTGAAAATGTCTTAGTATGTCAAACCTGAAAGTGACTTTTAGTATACAGACTTGCTAGGGCTGCTGTAATAATCTACCACAACCTGGGTGGCTTAGAACAAAAGTTTATTGTCTCACAGTTCTGGAGGCTAGAGGTTCAAGGTCAAGGTATCCACAGAGCCTTGATCCCTCTGAAGGTGCTAGGAAAAAATCTGTCTGTCTCAGGTAGTTCCTTGGTTTGTGGACAATTGTTCACAGATGAAAGGAAAATACTCAATACCTATTTAGTATCATATTTTTCATAAAGAAGATCAAAGAATGAAACAAGTGTCACCTAGTTTGTGCTATCATCATTTTCCTCCTAGATCACGATGACAGCCTTCTAATCCAGCTGTCTGATTCTAATCTTCTAGTTCTCTTATCTGCTTTCTAAAGTCTCATTCCTCAATGTGTAGTCCACGGACCAATGTGTAGTCCACAGACCAGCATCAACCTCACCTGGGCCTTTGTTAGAAACAGAACCTCAGGCCCCTCTCCTGATGTGCTGAGTCAGAGTCTGACTTTAAGGCAGATTCCCAGATGATTCTTATGCACGTTCCAGTTTGAGAAGCCCCATCCTCAAATATGGCCAGCATGATCTTTCTAAAGTGTAGATCTGATCCTATGCTGCCACCACCAGCCCCATATTTGCCTGCCTCACTTGGGGGCTCCTGTAACACACTTAGGAAGTATTGCACACTGACAACTTCCTATGCATTTCTGTCTTCCCCATTTATGTATAAAGTGTATGTGTACAACTCTATCTTCAGCACAGAGGATAAAGTCTTGTACGTGGTGAAAGCCTATTAAATATATTAGAGCAACATGGTTGCCAAGAAAAGTAAATATCTAGAAAGACAATACTTAGTTGCTTCAAATAAATCCAAGTCTAAAGGCCCATGCTGTTAAAATAGCATGCAAATATTACTATAGAACCCTGAGGAGTGATGTGCCAGGTGACAGGAGACAAATATTCTCATTTTGAAAAAGGAGATGAGAGTGGGCAATAAAAACAGAGCCTGAGACCTGTGGACAATCCCTGGCAAAACTGTTGTCCAAATAACTAAGTATATTAGTTGTGAAAACAAAACACAAAAGTAATGATCACCAAGGGTTGGTATGTGTCAACTAAAAACAGATTATGCCAAACTGTCCCATTCCCTTTATCAACAATATTACTGCAGCCCAAATGAAGGCAATGATAAAGAAATAGTATTTGTTGATTTCAGTGTGTCATTAGGTGCATCTTTCTCACCAAGTCCTGAAACAAGGCAGAGAATTTTAGACTTAAATTCTAGGCAATGTACCTAGGCGAAGATAGGTGATATGCCACCGTGGTAGTGACTGAACAATTAATATGAATGCAACCTGCTGGAGGTGTAGAGGATTTGTGTGTGACCTTGTTCTTATGCAACATTTTCTAATCCACAATCAAAGGAAGATAGACAAATCATTTCAGTAAACACATAGGTTGCAGAATGCTGGAAAGGCTTGGCAGGGAAATGAGCTAAAACCAACAAGATCAAATAAGCAGAAAAATATGCAAAGACTTTCTTTAGATAAGTGTACATATAAATGGTTGTGTGGAATAAATGTTTGGGTTTTGTCTGTGCTCTAGCTTAGCAGGAGGCAAGGGTATTGAGACAGAGGGATGTGGAGGCCCACTGGACTCAGTACCCAGTGCAGTACTGTACTTCATTCTAGATGACACATTTTAGGAGGGGCCTGAACACTAAAGGTGGGGCAGCAAAGGGCATTAAGGGAGAGCCAGGGCATGAAATGTGTCCTAGGGGAACATTTAGAGAATCTGGGGATTGAATTATTAAATAGAAGAGGCATTGGGTCCATTTCAAGAAATTCCTGTGAGTAGAAAGGCTTCCCATGAATAAAGTTGACCATGATAGTTTATTCCAACGTCAAGACTCAGTGACCCAAAGCACTTCCTCATCCCACAGACACATCACTGTGGGTATAGCATTGTTAGGCACAGGGGAAGCTGACTGCAAGTTTCTGTGGGGAAGGGTAGGAAATATTTGTAATACAGGCATGCCTTGTTTTATTGTGCTTTACTTTGTTGCTCTTCCCAGATAGCGCATTTTTTTACAAATCGAAGGGTTGTGGCAACCTTGCAACAAGCAAGTCCATGTGCACATTTTTTCAACAGCACGTGCTCACTTCATATCTCTATGTCACATTTTGGTAATTCTCACAACATTTCAAACTTTTTCCTTATTACTGTACCTGTTATGGTCATCTGTGATCAGTGATCTTTGATGTTACTATTCTAATTATTTCAAGGTGCCACAAATGGTGCCCATGTAAGATGCTGAACTTAATCAATAAATGTTATGTGTGACGTGACTGCTCCACCAACCATCCATTTCCCCATTTCTTTCCTTCTCTTTGGTCCTCCCTATTCCCTGGGATAAAATATTGAACTTAAGCCAGTTAATAACCCTACAATGACGTCTAAGTGTTCGAGTGAAAGGAAGAGTTGTGTATCTCTCACTTTAACTCAAACGCTAGAAATGATTAAGCTTAGTGAGGAAGGCATGTCGAAAGCTAAGATGGGCAAAAAGGTAAGCTTCTTGTTCCAGATAGTTAAACAAGTTGCTAATGCAAAGGAAAAGTTCTTGAAGGAAATTAAAAGTGCTACTCCAATGAACACATAAATGATAAAAAAGCTAAATAGCCTTATTGCAGATATGGAGAAAGTTTTATTGGTCTGGATAAAAGATCAAACTGGTCACAACATTCCTTTAAGCCAAAGATGAATTCAGAGCAAGACCCTATCTTTTTTAATTCTGTGAAGACTAAGAGAGGTGAGGAAGCTGCCAAAGAAAAATTTGAAGCTAGCAGAGGTTGGTTCATAAGGTTTAAGGAAAGAAGCCAATTCAATGACATAAACATGCAAGGTGAAGCAGCAAGTGCTGACGTAGAAGCTGCAGCAAGTTATCCAGAAAATCTAGCTAAAACAGTGCTGAAGGTGGCTACACTAAACGACAGATTTTCTATGTAGATGAAACAGTCTTCTATTGGAAGAAGATGCCATGTGGGACTTTCATAGCTAGAGAGGAGAAGTCAATGCCTGGCTTTAAAGCTTCAAAGGATAGTCTGCCTCTCATGTTAGAGGCTAATGCAGCTCTTGACTTTAAGTTGAAACCAATCCTGATTTACCATTCCAAAAGTCCTGGGGCCCTTAAGAATTATGCTAAATCTACTCTGCCTGTGCTTTAGAAATGGAATAACAAAGCCTGGATGACAGCATATGTGTTTACAGCATGGTTTACAGAATACTTTAAGCATACTGTTGAGACCAAATGCTCAAAAAAATTCCTTTCAAAATATTACTGGTTATTGACAATGTACCTATGCAGTCCATGGACCAAGGAGTAATTTAGACTTTCAAGTCTTATTATTTAAGAAATTATTTCATAAGGCTATAGCTGCCATACCTAGTGATTCCTCTGATGGATCTAGGCGAAGTAAATTGAAAACCTGGAAAGGATTCACCATTCTAGATGCCATTAAGAATTTTCATGATTCATGGGAGGAGGTCAAAACAACAACATTAACAGGAGTTTGGAAGAAGTTGATTGCAACCCTCATGCTTGACTGTAAAGGATTCAAGAATTCAGTGGAGTAAGGAGCTGCAGATGTGGTGGAAATAGCAAGAGAATTAGAATTAGAAGTGAAGTCTGAAGATGGGACTGAATTGCTGCAATCTCATGATAAAACTTGAATGGATGAGGAGTTGCTTCTTATGGATGAGCAAAGAAAGTGGTTTCTTGAGATGTAATCTATTTCTGATGAAGATACTGTAAACATTGTTGCAATTATAACAAATTGATTTAGACTATTACATAAACTAAGTTGATAAAGCAATGACAGAGTCTGAGAGGATTGGCTCCATTTTTGAAAGTTCTACTGTGGGCAAAATGCTATCAAACAGAATCACATGCTACAGAGAACTTTTTCATGAAAGGAACAGTCAATTGATGCAGCAAACTTCACTGTTGTCTTATTTTAAGAAATTGCCACAGCTACTTCAACCTCAAGCAACCACGACTCTGATCAGTCAGCAGCCATCAATATCAAGGCGAGAACCTCCACCAGCAAAAGATTACTTCTCACTGAAGGTACAGAGATGATCAGTAGCACTTTTTAGCAATGAAGTGTTTTTAATCAACATTGTTTTCTTAGACATATTGCTATTGCACACTTAATAGACCACAGTGTAGTATAAACATAACTTGTATATGCACTGGGAAACCAAAAAAAATGATGTGAGCTGCTTTATTATGATATTCACTTTATTGTGGTGGTCTGGAAGCAAACCCACAATATCTCTAAGGAATGCCTATAATTTACATTGATATTGATAGCCAAGAAATGCAAAGCTCTGGTATTTTCCCATGTGACTCTCTTGGAGCCCATATTCTGTCATTTCTGAATCCTCCAAAGCCCTTCATAATAATACATTCTTCATGACTTGTCTTAATTTTTTTAAGCGTTAATATTAACAGTTTTAGAAATTAATGCATGTGTGGAATTCCAGCAACACCCTTTTCACAAATATTAATTGACCACCTGGTAGGTACCAAACCTTGGGTATATGGCAGTGTACCTGAAGTTCTAGTGACAGAATGTACACAACAGACAGATAAACAATGATCATTCAAGAGGGGACAGTGCAAATGAAGAAAATAGAAGGTCACAAGGGTATATCAAGTCATAAAGGGTGTTTCCAGAAGTTCCCTCTGAGCAAGTGACATTTGAACTGAGACTGTGTGGAGTGAGCAGACAGGCAGCCAGAATCATCCAAAGAGATTGGCCCAGCCTTCATCCCAGTAGGCATGACTCTACCAGATTCCAACTATCCATAAACCTAATCATTTCTTCTTCCCTCCCCTGCCCCAGAAAAAGAGTATGCAACTTTCCACAGGTCCCAAGTTCTCCGGACATTGGATATCTGGCTTTCCCAGAAACTGTTACAAACAGATGGCACCTAGGTTGAATGCCTGGAGCCCAAGCACACTTTTTTGATACGTGGTTGCCTTACGCTTGCCTTATAGAAAGTAGAACAGCATCCCTTACTGGGAGTACAGTGTACAGGATCAGGAAACCCATGTAGCTGCCACTTTCCTGCCCCTGAAGTCCAGCATGACCCAAGGGACACTGCAGGTGTCCACCTCCATCCTCATGACTCCACAGACATATAGAGAAAGCAAATCATGCAAATATCTGAATGAAGAGCATTCTGGGCAGACAGAACCCCCCAAATAAGGCCTCTTATTGTGTTGAAGGGGGAGCAGGAAAGCCAATGTTTGTGCAGCACAGTGTGGAAAGGAGAGAGGGACAGGAATGAGGTCAGAGAGGCCAGCAGGGCTCAGATCATAACTTGTGTGGGCCATGGTAGAACTCTAGATTTTATTCTATGCAGCATGGGAAACCATTGGAAAATTGAAAGCAGTGGAGCACATATTGTATTTATGTTTTCCAAAGGATGGTTCTGGCTGCTGAGTGGTAGATAAACTGGAAGAGACACAAGTGAAAAGAGAGAGACCATTTAGGGTGTCATTATGGTAATCCAGGCAAGAGATGATAGCAGTGCCCAATTATAGTTCCTACATAAACCCTGGATAAATTGTATGATTTGAAAATCCAAGTACTCTACGTATTTTTTTAGAAACAACTGATAAGAAAAAAAAAAACCTTATCTTTGTTTATTGTTTTTCCCACCATATAATCTATGTAAATAACTTAATAGCCATGAATTCACTCTCTCCTTAAAACTGACCAATAATATCACAGAGGACACTATTATCTCCATTTTCACAAGTTCAAGATGAAGTAATATGTTAAAAGCATACTTCTTTTAAGCCCTTTCCACTGAATGAAATTGCTTCTTTATTAATCTCTTACAATGATTTTTGTTTGCTTGCTTTCTGTTTGTTTTTTATTTTTGTTTTTATGTGTTTATTCTAGGCACCGTTAGAAGTATAAAGAAGCATGATGTACTGTTTTTCTGGACATATTCCTGTAGCATAAGACATAGGCATGTCTCTTTAAGTAAGAGTACATGGCATTATGTGACTGAATGTCAAATAAATGCTTTGGAAAATAGGTGCCCATTGATCCCAAATATTGAAACTTTGATGTAATGGTTGTTATTTTACCACTTGAAATTCTATATTTCAAAAAATAAAATAAAAAGTCAAAACCAAAACACTATTTATAACAAATATGACGGCAAAAAAATTAACCCTCTTACTGCATAAAGAGCTCTTAAAATCAACAGGAAAAAGATGAGCAGTCCAATCTCAATCAATAATTGGCCATAAACCTAGACAAGCAATTCACAAAAGAAGAAATTAAAATGAACAATACATATGTGGGGAAAAAATTCAACCCACATGATAATGATAATAAAAGAAATTTAAACAGCAATGAGATATTATTTACAAAGCAGATTAACGATGTTTTTATAATTGTAATCCCCAGGGTTGACAAGAGTTTAGAGAAAAACAATACTGATGTGCTACTGGTTTATTTACAGTATAGTCATCAAAAGTCTTAAAAATGTATGTACTTTGGCATAAAATCTGTATCCATGTATCAAGCCTGTGAAAACAATTATGGACGGGCGTAATGGTTTAGTTTCAAGATTTACATAAGAAAGTATAAATCTGGGTCCCAGTAGGAAACAGATTACACACTCAAATTAGGATGATTCAAGAAAGATTTAGCTACAAAGGGACTAATTACAAAGACGCAGGCTGAGATGAAGAGAACTGCATGGTACAGAGCAGGCCTCCTGGGTTGGCAGCTGCAAGGTTGGTACAAGCACCAGAGCTGATGGGATGAGAAGAGAATATTACTGAAACATAATGCAGGAAGCATCTAGCTTCTTGTAGCTCAGTCCATCTTGAGAAAAGTACCAGCCTTTGGTCAAGAGACGCAAGTAGCCTAAGTCAACCTTGCAGGAAAGAAACCACCTCCTGCTGAAGCTGCACATTGGCCAGAACCAACCAGAACTGGAGGACATGGGAGCCATTGATAGAGTCCACCCAGGTCAGCTTCCTGGGGTGGAGAAGGATAGTGAGAATCGAGGCGCAAAAAGAACATCTCCAGCATAGCAGCAATATTTAGATGGATAAAAAGTTGGAAACCAAGTTAACATTCAACAATATAGGACAAGTTAAATTAACTCTTGTATATCCGTATAAGAAATACTATTCAGACATGTAAAATGTTGTTGCAGAGTCACAAGTGTTGACCAGTAAATATATCCACATTATATTGTCAACTGGAAAAATTTTTTTAAAGATTACAAAGCTGTATAATCTACCTTCGGTTTAAAAGAAAAAACAAAAGTTCATGTGTATATATATATATATATATATATGGAAACTTTATGTAAGGAGATAATATACTACCTGGCCACGTTTAGTTTCACCAGTTAAAATTTTGAGATAGCACAGATTTATATTTGTAGAGTACACTTTCTAAAATCTGTGATCTCTTTAGATTTCCCTGATTGAGCTCAACCCAATTAAACAACATAACATAGCAATAATTATTGCCCCCCCATTCTCATAGACTGTGGGGATGCATCCAGGGGGATGATAAAGAGAGAGAACTGTTTATGCTGCAGCCTCTCAGAGTACAGATAGAAGACCTGGCTCAGAAACTGTGCCCTACAGCACAGAGATAATTGGTGAAGAGGCCAGACCATTATACAATCATTTTGCTTAGACTTGCAAAAGCAAAACAGGAGAGAATGCAAGTGCAAAAGACATTAAATTTCATGCCGATAAAGGTTGGCTCCAAGATTTAGAAGCTGCACAGTCTGTAAAGCCCCTGGGAATAATCTACCTGAGGACATGATGATGCAACAGTGTTTCAGGTTTTTCTTACCCCTGAAACGAGGGAATGTGATTCAGAAGAATCCTGCTTTATCAGAACAGATTTTTAATGCTAATTAATATTTGTTTTTTTAAAGTAGGTGATTTCTTGAACTTGTATTTACTATGACTGGTAAATAGATGATATTATCTCTTTTTATCTATTTAAATAGATTTCCCTGAGTTGCTACATATTACAAAAACTTGACCTTATGAACTCTAGTTTTGTCTATCAATAAAGAAAATTTTGGAGTCCAGAGGAAAGAGCATCCCTTTGCACCTGGGTGATGAGGGAGTTTATAAAGGAGCTAACACTTTAACTTATGACTAACATAAAATTATCATTTGTTAAGGACTGATTGAGCACCAGGCTAGGTGCTCAATATTTTACGCATCTTATCTGGATCAGGATTATTTTTCTCATCTTACAAATGAGAACTTGAAAATCAGAGATGTGAAGTAACTTGCCCAAAGTCACACAACATGGAAGAACGTATATGAATATATGTGTGATGGCTGATGCATGAAAGCATTTAGAACATATTAGCTAATATCATTACAATGATGAAGAAATGATTTAGGCATAGGTTTGGGAGTTGAATGAAAATACTTTTAAGATCTTTTTGAAGAAGAAATTTCTATGATAATAATACATGTTATGGCTCCATGGCATAAAAAAAAAGAGAAAAACGAAAAAAAAAAAAGCCTTCACACTTCAACACAATAACATTTGCTACATTAGCACAGGCTTCACATTTCAGCTTCCCTGTGGAGTTTGGTGAGATTTTCAGCTGTACTCCCCTCCGCTTTACTATTTTATTTTTTATTGTCTTTTTAAAAAGAGAAAAGTCTGGTTGTGTTGATTATCTCTTATTACTCCCAAATAAGAACACGCTTTCATTTACTGAAATTAGATCCCCATTCACTGTGTTGGCACACTCTAGGCTGTCTTCTCCAGAGGGTTTAGGGCCTGTTCGATGGTGCACAGTTGGAAATTGGTGGCATTGAGTCGCTGCCAAGGCTGGCAGACCTTTAAGATGGCATCTGGTGACCTTTTGCTGAGCCCCCTGGGTCCTCCATTTGAGATTTTATGTTCTCAGCAGGGGTGTAATCCAAATCAAATGTGAGATCTGGTGAGCCGGAGCTACACGGAGGTGGGGCCGATGGGGATCCCTACATTGCTTTGGGCGGAGGATGCTACCAGACACCCTTGCAGTGTTTCTTTATAACCCTGAGATGCTGAGCTCTAGAGGAGGCTGTTTCTAAAGGGCTGGTTTGCAGGAAGAGCCCACTGCGAGAGAGGGAACAATTGGACAGTTTTCTCCTCATTTATTTATCATCCAGCAACACAGTAATCCTCCTTAATTGCTCTCCTTCCTGGATGACACTAAACTCTTCGTGGCACCCTGGGAGCAGCAGCTGAGGTCAGAAGTACATAGGCAGAAGCTGGCTGTGTCTCACTTCCAAGACAGTATTGATGGCATTTTTTTTTCTTCCTTTGAAATGGCAAATTTCTATTTTCAGTAATGTAGGTAGATAGCAGACAAGCCCAGAAGAAAGAACTGTGAGTTTGTGAACAACATAACGACCAACGTGTGTTGACGAGTAATTGTTTGTGCTAACCATAGACACATATCGTTTCTCAGCTGGAGAGTCATTTTCATGATAATTTTTAAAGTGCTATGTATTTTTTTTGGAAAAAAAAAACAGCTTTTACTTGAAACAGATTTAACAGTTATTTTTGGTTTTATATCTACTGTGGCTGTTTTACAAGACAGGCAGATACATGTCACATTTCTTGAGCAATTCTGTCCTGAGACTGGCTGCGAAAGGATTTTGAAGATGATTAAAGCAAAGATAATATATCACCCACGCCTTCATCCAGAAGAGTTATCTCTGACCCGTGACCATTTTTGCCTTCACAACCTGCATTTCCTACTTTGGTTGCCTGCTCCTCTACTTTCTGTCCCTCACATAATCCCAAACTTCCATGGATCCTCCCTTAACTCTACTGGCAATAGGTTTAAATCCTGGCTCCAATAATGAAAAACTATGTAGAATTGGGCAAATCACATAAACTTTCCAAACTTTATTTTCTTCATCCTAAACTGAGAATAAGATGAGCACCTGCTTATAGGGTTGATTTGAGGAATAAATAAACTAACATACGTAAATAAATACTGTGTGGCTGTCATGTAGTTAAATGTTCAGCAATACTATTATTTTTGTAATCATCGCAGACCATAGTTACTTCTCTTTCTTATGAACTCCAAATAGTACTGATTCTTTGTGACATTCATTTGGTATTTATTTATATATGGATTAGGTATGTTTCCTAGTATTTATGTAAATTTTATACCAATTTAACACTTTATAGAAATATATTTACATTTACATAAAAGTGCACATGTCATAAGTCTACCACTCACTGAATTTTCACAAACATGATATACCCACGCGCCAAACACCTAGATCAAGAAACAGAAGGGCCCAGTATCCTAGAAGTCTCTTCATGCTTCCTTCTGGACTATATAGCTCCCTGCAAAGGTAAGAACTATCCTGACTTCTAGAATCAAGTTTTACCAGTTGTTAACTTTATTGTTTATGTTATTTTTGGACAACCAAATGAAATAAGTTTCTTAAAGTCAGGGAAGAGATAGTATATCTCTTCTCTCATTGCAAAAACTATTTGTCAAACATAAAATCTCCTTCTAGTATGTCCATCTTGCACTATTATCACTTGACTACATTCGTCTGGCAAAGCCCCAGTCCTGGTATACCCCCCTGTCTGCCTTCTTTGCATCTGCATGAGGATTACTGGGTGCAGTGCCATCCACCCCCTCAGACTTACGCCACACAAATCCATCGTCTCCAACCCTAGGTGGCCACTCAATGGGCCCAGCCAACCCGTCTTGTTTTTCTGATCAACTCCCTCTAAATGTAGGTTTCCATCAGAGTTCTTTCCTAGGCCTTCTTTTCTTCTTGTGCTACCACTACTACCAAGAGGATGACTATAAAATTAAGGTTTGGCCTATTCAAATCAACAAGTATTGGAGTAATTGTTTTATGTTCGGATAACATGACATGCTTTAAAATAGATCTTTTCCCCTGTATCAATAATAATAGTTAGAATTTATATAATAGATGTCTTCTAGGTGCAAGGCATAGCTACTTTGAAATTTATTTTTTATTATAAAGTAACATTTTCTCATGTAGAAAATTTAGAACAATAATATTATAAGATAGAATATGATATAATGTATTGGAGTGTAATGTAATACCCTGAGTTCTACCACCCAGAGATATTTACTGTGAACTTCTAGCATATTTTTTTCTAGATTTAATATACACACACATTATACGTATGCATTTTACATATTTGAGATAGTCATGCTTTCCACTTATTTTTATAACTGGACATTTATGTGTGCCATTAAAATTATTCACAGCTATCTTAATGGCTTCATACATTCCATCATATGAACACAGAATGAAATATTAAATATATCTACCTATCATTAATTATTTATAGATTCCAAATTTTTTCTTTTGCATTTTTTCAAATACACAGTCTTAAAAATTGATCTATGTCAAAATGTTTTTTTTTTTTTTTTTTTTTTTTTTTTTTGAGACAGAGTCTCACTTTGTTGCCCGGGCTAGAGTGAGTGCCGTGGCATCAGCCTAGCTCACAGCAACCTCAGACTCCTGGGCTTAAGCGATCCTACTGCCTCAGCCTCCCGAGTAGCTGGGACTACAGGCATGAGCCACCATGCCCGGCTAATTTTTTTGTATATATATTTTTAGTTGGCCAGATAATTTCTTTCTATTTTTAGTAGAGACGGGGTCTCACTCTTGCTCAGGCTGGTCTCGAACTCCTGACCTCGAGCGATCCACCCGCCTCGGCCTCCCAGAGCTAGGATTACAGGCGTGAGCCACCGCGCCCGGCCGATCTATGTCAAAATGTTTCAACTTCCTGGCTTATAATATGTTTTCTCAGGTATCCCACTATGAGAATTATATCTGTTTTCTATGTTTAAAAATGGTGCCTTGTTAGTGTTTGATTAGTAAGTCTTTAGTTATAAACAAGATTGAACAATTTTTAAATTTTGTTTTTTATTTGCACTTCTTTGAATTATTCCTACAGTTTTTTTTCTTTCGTTTCTCTGCTTGCTATTAAACTTAACTGGAAGACTACTAAGAGAAAAAGAAGTCTCAAGGTGGGGCAACAGAGGAGAAACATGGAGCAGAATTGGAGCTGGAAAACTGTTTTGACTTTCTTCCATTTCTGATGCTGAAAGTACCTGTTAGATTTATAAGTAAGAAATGTGATAACCTCTAGGGTTCATTTTTCACACTGCTCATTACTTACAATAAGGGTTTTGGAGCAGATGGATAGATTATCTTTACGAGTATGAGGAAGAGGGCAAGGGAAAAGACAAAGCCTGAAAAGACAAAAACATGGCCTTTCTATGGTAAATGATCCACAAACAAATAACCAGTGTTTTCTTCTACGTTCCACCGTATTGAGTTACCACTGTTCACACCACCAAACTAACACCTTCCATTCTTATACCAGCCTAGCACATGAAGAGGCTGCCTGTGAGTAACAAAGTGCAAAACTGTTTCTTCACAGCAAGGAGAATGAGAACATGAAAACAGAAACTCAAACAGTGCTCCAGAAACCCACAACTGGTAATGCAAGCCTCCCAGCTCCTACTAACCTCACGGATGAGCAAACCAATTATAACCCAGATGGTGGGGAAGAGAGCAAGCACCCAGAGAACATTCAGAAACCAGAGAACAACCAGAAACTTCTAAAAGGAGCAAACAATAGCAGATTCCTGGATGGCAAAGTGAGTAACAAGAAAGACCCAAGTTTTCCTGGTAGTTTATTAGGAAAACACAGATAAAAACACAGGTTCATACAAACATATACTTGTACAAATGGTAATTAATATATTTTGCATGAGATAGAAAATAGAACCAGTTTTTTTTCAATATGAAAATGAATTTCAAGGTTATTTTGTACACTGCATCTTTGTTCACGATCAGTTGAGTTGGTCATCCTACTCTGCCTGTGGCTAACTCAGTGATACTCAGCGACACAGTGATAAGTATCATTATATATGCAAAGCTGGGGCACGTTGGAGGGGAAGGGTCTGTCTGCTTTCATATTACTGGAAGAGATAATTTACTTTTAAAATCCAGTGCAACCATGTCTAGATATCAAAAAATTACAGGCCCCAAACTGTCTTGATAGAAATATATATCACTGCATTCTGTTCACAATCAACCAAACAATCCATAACAAACTAACTTGATAATGATGAATCTGAATGATTAGTAATTTGTAATTAAAAAGCAAGTATAGCAGCAATTGAAAACTGGATCTAAACCAAGACAAAACTAATGATTCATTGATAACAAAGTACTATTTCCAAAATTGCTGAAATTGCAATTAAATGGATACACAGAGTAGGAGTTTTACAATGCAGCCAAGCATTAAGCCACAGCCAGATATTTTAATAGAATACTGAATTAGAGTCTGCAGTAAACTCTAACATAACTATTTTTAGTTTGTGATTTTAATAGCCTTTTCTAAATCGCTGAGATGCTAGCTCATCTGTAGCAGAGGGGGAAAATGAATGCCTATGGATTTGTGATCTTTTGCTAAGAACCATACAAAGGATTACAATTTTGGAGTGGTTAGCAGACCATCTATGGACCTCAGACTGCACTCTGCAAGGTCTAATTGGACACTGAAGTCCAGAAACAAAAATGATTTGCCCAAAATATTAGTGGCACAATCTGAGCTGGAACTCAGGCCTCCCAGTCCTCGGTTGATGTGTTCTTTTGCCTTTCCCATGGTGAATCCTTGAATTTAGGGCCTTGTTAGAGCAGGAGATATTGCATGTGGAGGTGAAATAATCTATTATGAATTTAAAGACCTCTGAGTTTTTACCCTAATTTTGACTCTGTCATTAATATATTTGTTGTTGTTTTTGCTCCCCAAGAATGACCTTGGTAATAATATTATAGTTATAAAACACTTTATTGCTGACTGGCTGCTTTCAGGTAAATTTTATTATTTACTCTTTGGAATTAATGCTGTGAGGTAGATGCCACTGTTATTTCTGTCACGGTAGCATAGATGATAAAACTGAGACCCAGAAAGTTAAAGTGACTCAAGTGTGCTGATAGGATGTTTGCCCAGGTTTTCTTTCTTTTTTCCCCTTTACTTACATTTTTATTGGTATTTCTAATTATAAAATATTACATAATCAGGTAGATATTTTGGAAAAACAGGAGAATATAAATAAGAAGAAAATAAAACTCAACCAAAGAAAACTAGTGGTTTTCTTTCCCTTTCGTCCCCTTCTTTCCTCCATGCACAGATATATAATGAGAATCATTATGTCCATACTCTCTGTTATTCCACTTGATTCACTTCACATCAAGAATTCTCCCCTTGGCATGAAAAAAAATTTATCCTACACATGATCTTTAATGGCTGCATGTGAGCTACACTCAGAACTAACACTTAGATAGCATTTACTATGTGCCAGGCACTATTCTGAGCTCGTTGCTTATATTAACTAATTTACTATTCCCAAGCACCCTATAAGGTAGGAACTTTTATTATTTTCAGTGCGTGGATGAGGAAACTGAGAAACAGAGAGGTCAAGTGCCCTTCTGAAGTCATAAAGCCAAGAAGTTGCAGAGCCACAATTCAAGCCTAGGTTCTAGGTCCTTAATCACCAAACTCTATCCATTTCTTTATACAGACATAACATGGTTCATTTAACAAATCCTTTAAGGGCATTTAAGCCATTTCTAGTTTTTCTCTTATACATGGAAGTCTGTTTCTTGACACTCCTCCTAACACATCAAGCTGCCCATTCCTGCCATGGACTTTGCATTTGCCATTAGAAATGGTAGAATGTTCATTGGGTAAACTGTTCTGGAACTTCCATGATCTGGATTATTTGCCAGCTCTGTGGTCCCAGAGGGAGATGATTTTCCCCTCCCCTCCCAGGACTCCACAGGGTTTCTCGGGGGAGGCTCAGCGGGGCTAACACACAGCCACCAAACATAGGCAGGCCTTGTGGGAGGTGCGGGGACCGGCTAATTGGTTCTGTCTGCTGGGCGGGCATGTGGTGCTGGCCCGCCAGATGGCAGACACAGTTTCCTGGTACAGAGACCCTCATTACCACCTTGACTAAGTGGTAAGTGGAATCCTGCCGCAATTACAGAAGCGCACCAATCAGAACTCCTTCTAGATCCTTATCACTCACACATAGATGAAAATAAGCTTTCCTGCCTGGGATGTAACAAGCAATCTGGACTGGCTGAATTGGCTCCAAAAGAGAAGTTGCTGATACAGGCTGAGCTAACATGGGTGAGGATGGGCAAGTATGAAACTCTTTCCCAAATTACGGAGTAAGTTTGAAAAGTATTATTGGTAGGAGGGAAGGGAAGCTGAAAATGTTAAGAGAATCCATGATTATATATATATATATATATATATATATATATATATATATATATATATATATATATATGTATATATGAATAGTAAGATACCTTAGAAATCAACAAATACAAAGCTTCCTTTCATAAAGAGAGACCCAGAGAACTGAAATGGTTTGTCCAAGGTCTTACAAGAAAAGAGCCTGGCTCTTCGACAGCTAGCCCAAGGATCTTTTTGCCTCCAAATTCCACTCCTTATGGGTAAGTTTTTGAAAAAAATACATATTGTTTATATTGTTTCTCAGAAGCATTAGTTCTGCCTTCTCTCAGAAGAATAAAAAAGAATGTGTGACTAGCAACAAACTCAGTAGTGCAGTTTCAAAAATAAAATTAGAGTGGTTTTCTTTCTTTCTTTCTTTTTTGCATCTGGCACCATGAAAATGAAAGTGTTAGTGCTTTTATTTTAATAATCATCACAGTTGATTTGGAGGGTATGCTTTTCAAAGCTCTTTCACAGGTTTTGTCTTGTTCTTTCTTCACAATAGCCCTGTGAGGTAGGTAGAGGCACATTATGTTATCCTCATAATTTTATGGATGAATAGACAGATATCAAGGATGTTTCCACTTGGTTGTGCATTTGTAGCTCTGATTCAGCATGTCCAAGGCAGAACCTTTGCTCCCGCTCTTCTTCCTGTGTTCTGTGCCTCACAGAATGGTCCCACTATTCTCCCAGTCACACCAGCAAGAAACCTAGGCATACTTTCCTCCTCTCCCTCCCTGACACTCTGATATCCAACCAATCACTGAGTCCTTTAATTCTACCTCCTTCATGTCTCTCCAAATGTCCTCTTCCTTTTGTTTCCTCTGTCATCACTCTAGTCAGACCACCATTCTGTCTCACCAGGGAGATTTTAATTATCTTCCAACTGACTTTCCTGTCTTTCAACTTCCTTTTTTGTATTGGTCGGCTATTGCAATAAATACTTCCGTGTAATCAATCACCCCACTCCTCAGTGGTTTATAACAATAATCATTTATGGGTACATCTACAGATGTGAGCTAAGGCAGCTTTTATTTTTCTCAGTTGGGCTTGTCTGGGCTTGGCTCCAAACTGTGGATTTGGTTCAGGTATGCTCTGTGCTTTTCTTATTATTCTGAATCCACTGAGCTCCTCAAAGCATGTTCTTCTCATGGTGATGGAAACTATTCAAGAGGACAAAGTCAACCACAAAAGCACATTTTAAGTCTGCGCTCATGTCATATCCACTAACATCCCATTAGTCAAAGCAAACTACGTAGCAAAGCGTAACACCACTAAAAGAGCAGAGATATATGTGCTACACCTCTGTTAGGAGAAATTTCAAAATCACTGAACAAGTGTTGCCTCTGCTTAAAGCACGTAAAAATTATTGTTAAATCCCCATTGCCCTAGCATAAAATGCAAACTCTTTGACTTACCATTCTACCTCAACTCTGTCTGTTCTCTATTTCTCTCTCATCCCCACCTTTCACTAAACTGAAATTATCTTCCACAAATAGAGTTCTGTTCCCTTTGACCTCCCATCCTTTGCCCATGCTATTCCTTTTGGGTAAATTCTCTTCCCTCCATCTTCATTTGATTAATTTCTAATCACATGAAGATCTCAACTAAGATATAAGCTCCACTAAGAAGCATTATTGTCTGATTTTCAAGACTGTGGTAAATGCCTTTCCTAATGTATTTCTAAGTGAATCTGTGCATACTCCTAAGTGGATGTTCTCATACTATTAAAATAGGCTGTTTCCTTATCTGTCTCCTTCCACAAGTCTGTAAGTCCCCTGATAATAAGAATTGTGGCTTGTTCATTTTTGTTTTCAAAATACCTCTCTCTGTATACTAGCCCAAAGCCAACATCTAATTTAATGGGCAAACACTAGAGGTTTTCTCATTATAGTCTGGAAGAAGTCAAGAGTACCCACTATCTCCATTGGTTTTTAACATTATGCTGAAGGTATGTGCCAATGTAATTAAATAGAAGAAAGAAATTATAGGCATAATAATTAGAAAAGAAGAAGTGAAACTGTTTTCAGATGACAAGATTATATATTTTAAATCTCTAAACAGCTAATGAGAAAACTATGAAAACAATAAAGAGAATTTGGCAAACCAGAAAGTTATAATATCAATAACACAAATCAATGGCCTTCATATATATATTAAAAAAACTAGATAGAAGATAAAATGGAGGAAAATGCACAACTAAATTAACTGAATAAATAAATCAAATGCCAGGGCATAAACTTAACAAAAAATGTCCAAACCTTTATGAGAAAAAATATAAAGCACTCCTGAAAGACACAAGGATGTATTTGGAAAAATGGAAAGGTATGCTGTGTTCTTGTACAGAAAAAGATAATATCATCAAGATGTCAATCCTCCCTGAGGTAATTTATAAATCTGATGGGATTCCAACAAAAATAGTATTATAGTTTTGTTTCCTTTTGTTTTGCAATGAGCCAATTTGATTATAAAGTTAATTTGCAATAACAAACAAGCATGAATAATCAGAAAAACTCTGAAAAGAAGAGCAACATGGGTAATGGGTAAGATACCATTACCAGATGTTAAAACATAAAAGTTTCCATATTTAAAATAGTGTGGTTTTGGCACATGAATAGATGAAAGACCAATGGAATTGAAAAGAAAAATCCGAAAATAGACACAATGGCATATTGTAATTTTGTGTATGAAAAAGGTGATGTCGCAAATTAGTAAAGAAAAGATGGACTTTTTAATCAGTGATACTGGGATTATTGGATAGCCACAGGGAGTTTTAAATTGTGCCTATTCCTCATATACCATACATATATAGGATACATCACAAATAGATTAGAGATTTAAGTGTAAAAAAAAAAAACTATATAAGTTGTACAAATAAAACTTGATGATTTCCTCTGTTATCTGTGATAAGAGGAAACTTTCTTAACTATAACTCAAACAGCAGATACAATAAGAAACAGAGTGATAATTTTCACATACATACATGGCCAGAATCACTGTAAACAAAGTATATTAACATTTGATAAACTGGAGAAAAAATCTGCAACTTGTATCACAAATATATTCCTCTTCTATAAAAGCTTCTATCTGAAAATGGAGAAAAAGGACAGTAAATTATCAGAAAAATGGGCAAAATATACTAATAGATAGTTCATAGAAAAATAAATATAAATGGGCCTTAAACATATCAAAAGATGTAGCCTTGCTCTTAGTAAAAAGAATGTAAATTCATTCTGCACTGAGATACAATTTCTCATTGGCAAAATCCAGGAAATTGACAACATACCTTATTGGAAAGCTATGGGGAAACAGATATTCTGCTACACTGATAGAAGAAGTTTAAAATGGAACAACAGCTTTGAAAGGAAATTTCACAAAACTTAGCAGAGCTACATATGCATTTACCTTTTGACATGAAAATCTCACTTTCAGAAATCTTTCCCAAAGACATACTCAAAAAATATTAAAATATTGATACAAAAAGTATCCATTACAACGTTACTTGTTATACCAAAAAACTATAAACAACCTAAATGCCCATCAATAAGGGACTGGTTGAATAAACTAGGGTGTATGTACATCCATACATGCAGTACGGTGAAACTATAAAATGAAGAATATGTATCGTTGTATGGAGTAATCTAACTAGATATATTATTAATTTAATAAAAGCGAGGTAGAGAAAAGTATGTAGTTTATGCTACCAGGTCTCTATCTCTTTATCACTCTATCATCATCTGCCTATCCCTTTTTTTTTAAATGGTGGAATTAATTAAGAACTTAAAAAAATGGTTATCTATTGGCGATAGATAAAACATGATGGAGGAATCAAAAATAGAAACTTCTCTGAATAAATCTTATTTTGTAGATTTGGTTTTGCGACTGCATAAATATTTTACATAATTATAAAACAAAATTAAATGTTAAGAAAACCAATTCCTAAAAATCAAAAACAAAATAAAATACATCTGGTTTAGTTAACTATTGCCGAATAACAAATTGCCCCAAAACTTAGCAGCTTAAATCAATAAATATGTATTATCTCACAATGTTTCTGAGGGACAAGAATCCAGGAGTGGCTTAGATGAGTTGCTTTCATCTAAGCCACTCCTCAAGGTCTCTCGTGAGATTTCACTCCAGACATCATCCAGGGAGGCTTGACGGCTAGAGGATCCACTTCCAAACTCAAACTCACTCACATGGCTATTGCCAAAGGTCTCAGTTACTTGCTGCCTGTTGGCAAAGGTCTCAGTTTTTGTCCATTTAGGCCCCTCTCTAGGGCTGCTCATGGCATGGTAGCTGGATTCCCAAAAAGTTGAGTTATCAAAGAGAGAAAGAGAGAGCATGCACACCAAATAGGAAGCCACAATATATTTTATAGTCTAATCTCAGAAGTGACATACCATCACTTCTGCAGTATGCTGTTGGTCACATAGACTCATCCTAATTAAATGTTGGGGGATAGGGGACATAAACTGGGAAGAAGGGATCGCTGGAGCCACCTTGGAGACTGGCTACCACATGAACCTAACTATACATTAATCAGCAATAAAACCAAACGGAGTGGAACTATTGTAAATTACTTTAAAACATAATGACTTGTATGTCCCTGGTGAGATATTTACTGTATGGAAAATATTTTGTGAAAATGTATCTTTAAATATTTTCAATAACTTTTATGTTGATATTGTTATTCTGTAGTGGGATACAGCATGTGAATAATCACCTTGGTGGTTTTTACACTTGCGATTTTTGGTATAGGAGAAATGAAATACAGATATAACATTGATAAAATTACATAAAACCCCTATAGTCCTACATTTGAATTGGAAATAGCAGTACAAACTCTTTTTCACAAATATATTTCCTAGCTTTGACCACTGAAAAAACTTAGAAACAGAGACTGATTCCATAGCAATGAGCACCCTAGCACCTGCCTTGTATTCAGATAAATTCCAATGGCTGATTCCAGCTTTGAGCCTGGAACATCTACTTGTACCAAAAGCAATAAAAATATAAAGACCCCCCAAGACTTGTCCACAAAAGACTCAGAATCTAACTTAAAGAGGTTCCCGCTATTTAAAAATGAGATAATTTGGGCATCAATAAAAATAATAATTGCAGTAGATTGAAACACATTAAATATGTTTAAATCCATACATTCATAATGCTCTTTTAAAAAACAGAACAAAGCTCATTGGTCATTCAGAAGAATGCTAGGGAACAAACTATTTTAATAACCAATAAATAAAATAATAGAGCATTTTATTCAATAGTCTACATTTTTCTTTTCTTTCGTATTTTTTTTCTTTTCTTTTTTTTTTTTTTTTTTTTTGAGATGGGGTCTCACTCTGTCACCCAGGCCACAGTACAGTGATACAATCATAATTCACTGCAGCCTTGAATACCTAGACTCAAACAGTCCTCTCACCTCAGCTTCCTAGGTAGCTGGGATACAGGCATGCACCAAAATGCCTCCTGGTGAATTTTTTTTTTTTTTTTTTTTTTTTGGAGCCTTCCAACCTGGAAAATTTTACTGAATTATTTTCATCATGGGGGTACATAAGTTCAGGTCATATACATTGTCCATGTCCCGCCCATCCCCCCGAGTCAGAGTCCCAAGCGCGTCCATTCTCATCCTGGTGAATTTTTTTTTTTAATTTTTATAGAAACAGGGTCTTGCTATGTTGCCTAGGCTGGTCTCAAGTTCCTGGCCTCAAGCTATCTTCCCACTTGCTGGGCCTCCCAAAGTGCTGGGACCAGTCTGCCTTTTTCTATGCAAATTGTATTTTAAGTTATTGTTGAAGAACAGAAGTTTCTCATTAGAGAAGTATTCCTGTTAACTAATGAAGAAGTAATGATAGGATGAGCATATCACCAATTTTCAAAGCCCTAATTAAAAAAAATACACTTAAGCAATGAGTGCTGGTGCCTGTGAATATGACAAAAAGAAAGACAACCAGACAGCATTTGCTTTTACGGGAAAATATACCATCTATGAAAAAAATCCTGCCAGAAAAGTTGAACTTGAATATGAGCAAGACTCTAGATCTAACTACTATTTGACTAGAAATATACGGTACAATTTCTTAAATAACACAGGGATGCAGGCAACAAAATCCAGACTGTATAAAACTCTATAGGGCAGACAGCACAGCTTCTTCAACAAGTAAACTGATAAAAAAAAAAAGTTACAAAAAGAAAGGGGGGTGAGAAGAACTAGAAATTTAAAAATACATGAGAGATATTAACCAATCACAACATATGAATCCCATTTGGTTCTTGTTTTGAATAAACAAACTATAAAAAGATTTATTAGATAATTGGGCGATTTTAAACACTGACTAGATATTTAATGATAATGAAGAATTATTGTTAATAATAAGGAAGTTTTTAAGAATGATAATATTATTATGGTTGTATTTAAAAAGAGTCCTCATGCTTAGGGCAGTGGTTCTCAAACTTCAGTTACTGGAAGGCTTAATGAAAACACAAATTTATGGTCTTCTCCCCTAGAAATTTTTATTTAGTGGGTCTGGGATAGGTCTCAAGAATTTGCATTTCTCACAAGTTCCCGAGTGATGTTGAAGCTTCTAGCCCGAGGTCCACACTTTAAGAACTGTATAGATACATGCTGAAATAATGTGGACGAAATCACACACTGTCTGGGGCTCACTTCCTCTCTGATGGGGGTGGTGGGTAATGTGGGTGTAAATGAAACAAGATTGTGAATTGACGATAAAAGCTTGGTGATGAGTATATGCAGTTTCATTATACTATTCTTTCTACATGTGCCTGTGTTTGAAGTTTCCATCACTAAAAGTTAAAATGCAAATAAAATATACATTTTTACAAATATAAATAAAATAGTCAAATGATTAACATTCATCATATTCATTTGTTCAAAGCATATATTAAAATCACATATTACATACAATATCAATTTGAAAATATTACTTTTTTCAATTCTACATTTCTTTTTTTTTTTTTTTTTTTGAGACAGAGTCTCACTCTGTTGCCCAGGCTAGAGTGAATGCCGTGGCGTCAGCCTAGCTCACAGCAACCTCAAACTCCTGGGCTTAAGCGATCCTACTGCCTCAGCCTCCCAAGTAGCTGGGACTACAGGCATGCGCCACCATGCCCGGCTAATTTTTTTTTTCTATATATATTTTTAGCTGGCCAGATAGTTTCTTTCTATTTTTAGTAGAGACAGGGTCTCGCTCTTGCTCAGGCTGGTCTCGAACTCCTGAGCTCAAACGATCCACCCACCTCGGCCTCCCAGAGGGCTAGGATTACAGGCATGAGCCACCGCGCCGGCCCAATTCTACATTTCTTAAAAAAAAATATTATCAGACCTTTTATTTGCACCTTTCTCATGGTTGTTCTTATCACTAACGCCCTGTTTTGAGCCATTTAACAGGTTTCTAGAACACATCAAGACCTTGGACCAAGTTGTTTAAGAAATAGAACTTTTCAAATCTGCATGTGATGCTATCTCTGGAAATTTTCCCTCAAGCCCCAGCTACCCATTGCACAATATTGAGACAATTTGTCACATTCACTTGTTCTGGAGGAGAGTGTTCATGACTTCCACAACGCAACCACTTACAATTAGTTTTACTTATAAGCATCTTAAAAACTTGTTATACTTCCAACTCTTGCAAGTTCCCATACCCTAAGAGAAGGTACTAAATCTGTGTTAGGTTTCCATGCTTCATTTGTACCAATTCTTTTAAGCAATTATCACAAAAATAGCATTGAGCAGAGTTACTTTAGGCTGTTGTGTCATTCCCCAAGCAGTATTCTGTGACCCAATGGAAACCAAATGAAAGAAATCTGTACGTAGTATTTGAGATTTTGCAGGTGCTCTGGCAAATCCTAAGGTCAGAAACACTGTGAATCTTGATCAAAATTCCCCATTTTATCTTTTTTAGCACATGGAGACAGTCTTTACTTTTGAGAAACCTACAGCCCAGGGTGATTGACGTCTGAAACCCAGCATGCAACTGGCCTGAACCAATGCACCAAGAGCTCCTTACCATTCTCCAACACAGTTCCTCTAGTCATTCAACAGATTCAGCACTGTTTTTGATGCTAGGCATCAGCAGAGTACGAGACAGAGTCCTGGTCCACATGGAGATCAGATTATAGGAGAGAAATACACAAACAATAACAAAAACATAGTTTTAGGATTTATAAAATATTGTAAATACATGACATCCATTCTTCACAGCATTTCTAGGAGTATGATATATTTTCCTCTTTCCATAGGTGAGGCCATAAAATTTTGTCTGTAATGTCTAGGCCACAAGACCTGTGAGGGCAGGGATCATACCTGTCTTTTTTCCCCTGTATCTGTAGTGCCGATGATAAGGGCACTCAATACATTTCAGTGTTTAAGTGAGAGCAAAGGAGAGTAAAGGACACCTTGACACCATGGCAATGATGAAGGGTTGATAATGTTTCTGTAGAACACCATCACATAGAAGCATATCAATTCTCAGAGGCAAAGAAACATGTGGCTGAAAATGGAAATATTTTATGTTGCAAATAAATATAATGTCCTGAAATCAATATGTCTGAAAAGCTTAACCAAATATTTTGAAGAGTGAAATTGCTCTGTGGACTAAATGTTGCATCTCTCTTGTCATAGGGTAGTAATGCAAAGCAGGGTTCAAATCTTGTCTGTACATTTTACTAGGGAATGAGTTTTGGACAAGTCTGGTCTAATCATTGCTATATTAAAAACATTTCAATGGCTCCCTATTGCCCTCAGAATAAAGCATAGATGCTAACAAGACTGAAAGTTATTCACTGTCTTTCTCCTCCTTCTCTGCCCAGATTTATCTTTTGCCTTTCCCAAAAGTTAAACTATGCTCTGAAAGCATCCATCTCTCTCCCTTCACAGGCAGGCATGCTCCTTTGAAGTTTTCTATATCCAGTTCTCTTTTCCTGTAACCTTTTTTCTTCTCTTCTTCTCCTCCTCTCCACTTATTAGCCTATCCAAATCCAAATCTGATTTACCTTGCAAGCCTAAACTTGTATGTCGTTGCCATCAGACCTGGACCACCAAGTCCTGGTCAGGTGGACCATGGATTGTTCTAAGAGTGGCGCTCACCACCCCTTATTGTACTGCCACGGTGGTTAGCCATGCCTCCCCCTATCTGCACGTTCTGTGAAAGCAGGGGCCCAATCTGTCTTGTTCACTTGTACGACCTATCACAGTTCCTAGCCCTGACTAGGTAAGCCATAAATATTTCCTAAATGAAACAATAAAGTTATTACTTCCTACCTCATAGTAAGAGTTAAATTGAATGACTTAAGCAAGGCACCCATGTGGAGCCCTGTAAAGAGTATGTGCCAAATAAATAACTTTTGTGATTTTTATGCCTATTCTAGAACTCTCTGTCATTCCTTCCTACTCTTCCCACTCTAAAGACCCTCTTGGTCTGTCCTTAAAATGCTCATGACCACAAAGCATCTGTAGGTTGCTATCCATACTGATAGGTTATTCAAGGTGACCATTAATTGAGTACAGACACTCAGATTTCAGAGAGTCCTTCCGATCGTGTCTTCTTTCAATTACTTGATATTAAAAATAGCCATATGTCTCGATTTGTGGCCAGGAGTTTGTTTTAATCAGATATGGTAAGGTGACAGACATGGAGAGAAGAGTTGATTATACATGTTTTCCAATAGAAGAGGCCATGTCACCCCATGCAGGGCCACATGGGCAAGCACAAAGTCTGGTCTGAAGGCAGAAGAGGATTGGGAAGGAAAAAGCACAGGCCATGAACTTATTGTGGGGTTTCCATGGGAAAACCAAGGCAGGGTAGGGTAAGCAGCTTGGGATGGCTAGTTTGAATAATTCCACCAGGCTTTGGGGAATAGAGGCTGTCCCTAGTTTTCTGGAACCTGGTCCTGGGTTGATTTAGGGCAAGGGAGAATTCACTTGGTTTGTGTGTTATATAAAGAAGGTGGGGTCACTGCCATTCCTGAACCTACTAATTAAAACAGCCTAAGAATACCTTTATCTCTATTAAGAACTCCACATTTGCCTACAAATACCTTATGTTTTACCTATTCTTTTGTCTTCTTGCCCACACAAGACAGCATCTAACTGCAAATATATTTTTCAAATGTGTTAAATGCATAATGCTGAAATTGGTGCTGAGGCAAGCTTTCTTCATTGACTACATGGGCTGAAGTTCATTTAGAACTGGAATGTCTTTACAGGAATTGGTTGGCTCACTCCTATTCTCCCTTCTTTCCTCTTTTTCTTCCCTTTCCCCTCTTCTGCTCCATGCTTCCATTTGTCTTTTGTTTCTTTTTTAATATTTTAATTTTAAATATTATGTGTACATAGTAGTTGTATATCTTTGTAGGTTACATGTGATGTTTTGACACAGGCATATAATGTGAATAAATCAAATCAGGGTAATTGGGGTATCCATCAACTCAGGCATTTATCATTTCAATTCCCGTTCAGGCAAATGGCTATTGCAGCTCTGTACCAACTGGTGACCAGTCCCTATCCTATGTGCATGGCCTCCCCAGGAGAAAGCTTAGAGACTGGTCCTTGGAACAGATGGTAAGCAGTGCCAGTGGCTCCAACCAACCTGAGGTGTGTATACTAAGTTGTTGAGTTGTTTTCTATTGTGGATGAATGGAAATTATTTGTTGGCTGTATATTTTGATGTGGTGCAAATGATAATACAGTCCAAGGATGGACTGATGGATACCAGACTCTGTATGTCCAGTCAGTGTTCCAGAAAGCTTCCCTGGGGAGCTCACAGGCAAACCCAAAACATCTCAACTGAACTGCTAATCTCCCCACACCCACCTTCTTCCTCTTCTAGGGCTCCTAAGCTCAGGAGGGACCCTTGTGCCGCCAGTTAACTCAGTTAGAACCTGGGCATCGACTTCCATCAGCACCACTAGCACTTAAACTCCCAGAGCCATTGGGCCTCCAAGATTCATTTTCCAAATTCCCATACCATCCCAAAAAAGTTATGATGTAAAAGACAGATGTTGTACATTGAAGCACCTTGACCAGAGTATGTACTCTGAAAAAATGTGCTTTCTTTCTTCTTCTGGAGGAACAAATCTGCGACATTGTAAGCTCATGAATGCACCACCAGACTAAATCCTCACCTTCAGTGCCGCCAACTTACCCTGTTCTAGGCCAGCCTGAGAGCGATGCTCTGACACCAGCCCCAATACACTTCTGCTTCCCTGCTTGGTCTTTAGCCATCTCATTGTAGTGCTCTGTTCTTTGTTTTTCCTTGTTGTGTTAGGATGTTGGCCTGAGGTCAAACGGGACAAGAAAAGAAGACACTTTTCTTCTTGCCTTGGTCAGAAGAGAGCTCAAGTCACATCCTTTGAGTTCCAGCTTATTAGACAAGCTTCTGAAAGAGCTGAAGATCCTGGACCCCATCTCTTCAGGATGTCTTCTCCAATCTCAGCTGAGCCGCCTCTTCTTGAGGCATGGAGTCCCTCTCCAGTTACCAACAGTCAAGATCCTTTGCCAGAGATTTTCTAGGAGGGGCTCTCCTGAAATGGTATAGCCATCTTGCCATTTTAAGTGTGGGTTCTTTTTGTTTCTATTACTTGTACCTGCCAGGGTAATAGAATTAAGAGGTTGCTTCTTTCTTGGAAATGACCTTTACTATTGACCCCTAGGATAAAAATTTTATTCATATTCACATGTGGAAATTACCAATTAGAATAGGCTAGAACAGACAATAGATTCATTTAGGTCTGCCACAGCACTCACCCAGGCAACAGAGTGAGAGTCTATCTCAAAAAACAAACAAACAAACATAAATAAAACCAAAAAAAAGGAGATTTATTAGGTATCTGAGCTCTGTTGAATTTCTCTTTAAAGGACTTTCATTGTCTTCTCTTAACACATATTAGGTAGTTACAGAATTAAAATAATGGGCCCACTGGGTCTATCCTGGAGCTGTGGTTCAGTCTACGGGCCCCAAGGTAAGAATGAAAAACTGGACTAAGATCTCTTATGTGTCATCACAGTTTCCTAGAGAGTGAGAGGTGGGAGGTGTCTCTCAAATGCAATTCACCACCACCATTTTCCTGATAAAGAAACTGAGGCCCAGAGATTGTCAAGGAACTTGCTCAGGGCACCCAGGGAATTAATGGCAGATCTGAGGCTGAGACACAAGTTCCACAATGACAGGGCTGGGGTTCTTTCGGCACTGCACCTCCCAACCTCAAACCTGTGGCTAAATACAAAGTGTGGTCCAAGTATAACCAAATTTAGGGAGCCAGAGGAAAATACCCTAAAACAAGAAGAAGTGATAGCAAAGGGCAAATCATTAGTGAGCGGGTATCAATAGTAAGACAATAGACAGAGTGCATAAACCTCAAAAAAGAAGGCCTGGGCTTAATTCTAATTCTACCAGCGTTAGCTCTGTGATGTGGGCCATACTCCACTTAATTTCTCTGATGCCTCAGCGATCTTGGAAAACCAGGCCAAAACAAAACTCATAGACATAGTCTCAGGATTTAGTAATCTGATAAATGCAAAGTAATAGAATTAGTTGTATATTTATTAGAAGTATTTAGCAATACAATGTCAACTTATTAGTACAACCTGTATGAATCTTCAGTTTGACCAAACTTTCTGGCCTGAGACCTAGTTTCTACCAAGGACCCTATGTAGCCTCCATCCCCCACTTCTCCCCCTCCACTACCCTGTACCTGTCTGCCCACCAGAGACCCTATGATTTCATCCAGCCCAGCCATGGAAATGGATGACATTCCTTCAGTCCTTTCCAAGGTAGAAAAAGGGTCTTGGAATTTTTCACCTAGCCAAATAAATTCTTGTCTTCATATTTTCTGAATATAGCTGCTGAATACATCTACATATATCTGAATATATGTCTGCTCAATATACCTAATGTATAATAAATATATAAGCAATGTGAGAAAGAATAAGAAAGAGAGAAAGGGAGAGAGAGATGGGCTAGAGGTTGAGTTATGCTGCAGTTAGCAACCCCAAAATTTTAGTGACTTAAAACAACAAATGTTTATTTTTCATTTATATTGCATTTCCATAGTCAGCCACAGGCCCTTCTCAGCACTGTAGTTATCTTAGTTCCAGGACTCAGGCTGATGAAACTGCCACTCTAGGATATTTTTGGACATGATGGCAGAGAGGAAAAGAGAGAGCTCCAAAGGGTCTCATGTCGGCAGTTTATCCTCCACCCAGAAGTGGCGCACATCACTTCTACTCACAAATCATTAGCCAGAACTGGTCACATGACCATACCCAACAGGGCAACCAGGAAGTCCAATTTTACCCTCTGTCTACAAGGGAAAATAATAGGAATATTTGGTAGAAAGCACTAGTGATTGTGATACTGTATTTTTAAAGTGGATTTTTTTTTTTTTTTTTTTTTTTTTTTTGAGACAGAGTCTTACTTTCTTGCCTGGGCTAGAGTGCCGTGGCATCAGCCTAGCTCACAGCAACCTCAAACTCCTGGGCTCAAGCAATCCTCCTGCCTCAGCCTCCTGAGTAGCTGGGACTACAGGCATGTGCCACCATGCCCGGCTAATTTTTTCTATTTTTAGTAGAGACAGGGTCTCACTCTTGCTCAGGCTGGTCTCGAACTCCAGAGCTCAAGCAATCCTACCACCTCGGCCTCGCAGAGTGCTAGGATTACAGGCATGAGCCACCGCACTCGGCCTAAAGTGGTTTTTAAAAGTTTCAATGGTAAAAATTTTCCAAATACTTTTATTTCAGTGGGCCTCTTTCCCTTACATGTAAATTAATGAGGATATTTTATTTTCTATTTAATTTTCAGGTGCATTATGGAAAGCTACTCTTGTTTTTAAAAGGTGCAGCTTCAGATAATCCACAGCACAGCAAAACAGTTGTGGACAGCAATCTGAAGAAAACTGAGAGTCGCAGCAATCACAGCCAAAGGTATTTTTCTCCCTTTTGTGGGCAGATTGTTTCTAGATGTCCTAGTCAGTTTGGACTGCTATAAAAAAGTACCATAGACAGGGTAGCTTATAAAGAACAGAAATTTATATTTCACAGTTCTGGAGGCTGAAAGTCCAAGATCAGAGTGCCAGCATGCTGGTGAGGGCTCTCTTCTGAGTTGCAGACTGCTGACTTCTTGCTATGTCTGCATGTTGCAGAAAGAGAGCAAGCTAGTTCTCTGGCCTCTCCTTATCAGGGTACTGCTGTGGTTTGAATGTGTCCCCCAAAGTCCATGTGTTGGAAACTTAATCCCCAATGCAACAGTGTTGGGAGATGGAACCTAATAAAAGGTGCTTAGCTCATAGGGCACTACCTTTATGAACAGATTAATGTCATTACCAAGAGAGTGGGTTTATTATAAAAACAGGTTCAGTTCTTGCTCTTGCCCTCTCTTGCTCTTCCTCTCTCTACCATGGGATGAAGCAGAAAAGGCCCTCACCAGATGTGGGCCCCTCACCTTGGACTTCCCATCCTCCAGAACCATAAGAAATAAATCTCTATTCTTTATAAATTATCCATTCTTGGGTATTCTGTTATAGCAGCACAAAATAGACTGACAGAGGCATTAATCTCACTCATGAAGGCTCTACCCTTATGATTAATCACCTCCCAAACCGCTGTGCTGCTTCTAATACCATCACATTAGGATTAGGTTTTCAACATATGAACTTCGGTGGAAAGGGAGACAAACATTTAGTCTATAGCACTAGATTTCTAGAGTTGGCAGGGATCTGGGAGGCATTCACTTTAAAACCTCACCCAATGCAGAATCATTTTCCTCTTCACCAACACTTGGCTTATGCTTAGAGTTTTCGCTCTCTCTCTCTCTCTTACACAGGCCAGCATAGAAAGTTATTTGCAGCAATTGCATATGTTTCTTAACATCAAGCATGTGTCTTTTTATGAAGTTGCTATGTGAAAATGAAAAAGCCTCATTACGAAATAAGAAATGATTATATACGGATGTAGAGCTCATCTATAAAGTGTGATTTCAGAAATATGTTCACTCAGTGAACTCCTAGGTTACAGGCACTAAGAAAGAAAGGTTTGAGGTACAAGAATCAATAATTCCTTCATATAATCACAAGGGAAAGAAATGACTCAGAATAAAAATCGGATGTAAGGAATATCATTAGAGATGAAGCACAGAGATGTATGATATTCTTCATGTTCACCAAGAAAAGTGACAAATTGCAGTGGTTAGGAGCATACTCTTTATAGCAGAACCCTGGGCTTAACTCTTATCTCTGCCACTTAGTGGCTAAGTGACCTTGGCATTTCACTTAACCTCTCTGTGCTTCCATTCTCCAACTAAAAAATGGAGATAATGGGCTTTACTTCAATTCATTGATTTATAAGAGTAACTGAGTTACTAAATGCAAAGTTCTTAAAAACAGTGCCTGGTACATAGTAAGTGCTATATGAGTGTTGTTATTATTTTTTATTTTAGCATATTATGGGGGTACAAAAGTTTGTTATTATTTTTAAACTATCCTTCAAAAAAACCCTCTTTTCAGTTACAAATAATGTGACATAGTGGTTAAGAGCTATGGCATTAGAGTTATGTGCCTCACTCTAGGAAAAAGGTAGAATTTCTTGGAAAAATATCCCTGGGCCAAGTGCTTGACTTGATTCCCTTCTACAGTGGTGCCCCTTTTGACTTTGATATTTCATTCAACAAACATTTATTGAATATAAGCTGCTTGCCAGGCCCACTTTCCTGGACACGGTGAATTCCACGGTTGGCAAAGCCCAGACTCTCTTTCTAGAGCTCATAGTCCAAAGAAAATGATACCACTCCAGTGAAATGTCACTCTGGGAGGAACTGTCCTACTGAGAGCCATAAATCCCTAGAAATTTTTACTAATCAGCCACCATCCCTCACATAATACAGATCATGAAATGTTGGCCCTGAGAGGTGAACACAGAGCCACTCACTGGCAGGTATGGTCTTATGAGTCCTAGACAGGGAAGCCTTTGCTGATCCCTAGACTAGGTAAGAGGTCTTCGTTTTCTGGGCCCATAGTCATTCCCCTCCACAACAGTCCTTGTATTTGTAATTATTCATTTAATATGTGAGGTTGGGAATGGTGTCTGTCCTGGCCGGCTCTGGGTCTAACATAGTTCCTGGCGTATGAGGGATGCTCAATAAATATTTTGAAATGGAATTGGCACCCCAATTATCTAAAGAGCTCACATCACTTCACTTGCAGGGACACCTGCATATCTGCTCTATAAAAAACAGTGCATAAAGACATCATTTTGACTCATCAGAGAATGTGCTGCTTTATACAAACCAGACAGTGTATTTGTAGAAATGCAGGACCGATGGCCTATAATAAAGCCAGGCTCTTTGTTAGTTAATGTGCTGCTCAGGAAAATCCCCTCCCCATGTTCTGTCAGGTAGAGCCTGACAGGGTAGCTCTGTGATGTTTTAAAAGGTTCCAACATTGCCAGTGGCAGCAAGGGTGGCAACAGCTCTCATCTAAGTTAGACCAGATGAAATGAATTTCTGCAACAGACTTTCTAAGAAACCCCACCAGCTGCAGTAAATGGGTTCCATACAATACCTGCCCATATAGTACTCAGTATACTGAACCAGAGGCCAGAGCCTCATGAGTGTCTGCCCCCCAGGAACTGGCACTGCAAGAAAAGAGGAAGGAAAACTTCTGATTCAAATCTGAGACAGAGACATCTGATTGGCAGAGTCTGGGTCATGTGCCCTAGCAGCAAAGAGAGGCTGGTAAAGAAAATAGCTGGCATTCTGCTACCGTGACAGGTGGACTCTGTCTCATGAACTGGAGAACTCTTCAGAAATGGGAAGGGAAAGCAGAAGCTGGAGACCAAAGTAAAGACACATATCCATTATCCCTTCCCTCTACCTAACTTTTGGAAAATATTATATATTATTAAGTAGTTCAGAAAAGTATAATTTGGGGCCAAAGCCTGTGTAAGAGTCACAGAGCCCAAAACAAGAAGAAGAAAGAAAGAGAAGAATGTGACCTTAAAAAAAGTTATACGGATCTGAAACTAATCAGTTCCAGGTACTGTACAAGATCTCTAGGGAATAGTAAGGGACAAAACAGACTTGGCCTCATAGAGCAGTCTACTAGGGAAGTCACACTTTAAACAATAACTAAGTAGATAGAGATGTGATTGCAATCATAGGGGGACCTATTAAGGAAGAGAACAGGGTGCTATGAAAGAGTATGTCAAGCAGGGGTGTGTTAGAAACAGACCCGAGGGCCAATTATGCACACCTCTTCCCAACTCCTTACAGAGGTGTCTCATTTGAAATCAGCCATGGTGGGAGTATTTACACCATGAAAATTGGCAATGCAACAAGTTAGGGATTTATCTTGGAGAGCTGGTTGTTAAAGATTTACCAGCACACCACTGAAAGGAAACCAGTTTAGATGAGTAGAGGTTGGGGGAAATCATAGACTGGACCTCTGGGGAATTTGGCATTTAGGTTGAGGCAGTGGAAAATAAAAAAAAAGCTTCACAGAGGAAACAGTAGTTCAGCTGGATGTGGAGGGACAATAAATTTGACTGTTAAATGAGTAAACATCTCAAATTAGTTTCATAAAATAAATGATTATGACCTTTTTTCACTCTGCTGTTTTTTGTCTATTATTTAAAGTAACAAGCCAGTTAGATAAACCATTTTAATAATTATATACATTTGCATGCCAGACTGTAAGTAAATAATTACTCCCAAACATTGCTGGGTTTTCAGATATGAAAAGCAGAGTCAAGGTTAATGCAGGAAATTCACCTGATTTAGGATTTCTTCCTACATAAGTTCCCTGGTTACAGGGTTCTGGCAAAATCTGCTTTGTTTGCTTTGCTTTGCTTTTCTTGCGGCAATGGACAGTTTGAAAATTTGATTCTCCATCGGTAATTGTTGAGTTAAATAAAAGTAAGATCAAGCAGGTAAAAGTAAACTACTCTATTTTTTTTTTCTCTCAACCTGGAAAAAAAGAGCTAGAAAGATAAAGACTTTTGGTCTATGTTGTAGTCCTATTGGTTGTTGCCTCCTGGGGAAGAAACTGTAGAGCTCACTCAGATGGAACGGATTTGAGTTAATCTGTGAAAGTTCCACGTGCAGGCCCATGGCCAGGTTACCAAGACTGAGAAGGCCTTAGTGGTGGGTTCTCTGGTTCCACAGTGTATAGCAGAGTTGAGAGACATAGCTGCTATGAGTGGATCATCTTCTCATAGCCTCTCCCCTGCCCCTGCAATCAGTACTCCATCTCAAGACTCCAGCTCACAGTCAGAAGTGAACAAGAGCCTCTTGGAGATTTTGAAGATGGCACTAAAGACAACCAATGGCAAACTCAACACAGAAAACCTCAATCTGAGTTTTCGAAAAGAAGACCGCTCATTCTCTGGCTGCCTCCCTCCACCCAAGGTAACAATAATTAGATTTCAGATTTGTTCCTCTCTAAAAGGCTACTTGAGGTCACTGGGTCTACAGTAATAAGGCACAGTGATGATCTGTATCCTGCCTGTGCATTGCATTACACAATTGTTTGTGTTCTATGCCTAAGAGGAGAAAAACAAAATAAAAAAGGAATTGTGAAATGTGCAGGAATTGTGAAACTGGTCCAGGAATTACTTATATTGGGCTATGTTTTATGTTAAAAACAAAT
This sequence comes from Lemur catta, assembly GCF_020740605.2. Classification (NCBI taxonomy): domain Eukaryota; kingdom Metazoa; phylum Chordata; class Mammalia; order Primates; family Lemuridae; genus Lemur; species Lemur catta. The sequence goes on from NC_059130.1 coordinate 81,000,392, forward strand.
ATTATGGCAATAACCAAATAATATTTTGCAATGGAAAACAAGTATTTTTCCAAGGCCAAATGTTCATTTCCAGCACACTCTCCCAGGTTCCAGTGAGATCAGCATGTGGTATCCCATTCCTTAGGAACACCAAATTCTAACGACTGATATAATTTATTGCTGATAGAGATTGGCATGCTGTTTTGAAGCATTCATTAACAATGTAGATGTGTTCCATGGAAGAGGATCGAGAACCATATTAATTCATGGATTTTCTGTAGCCAAACAAACCCAATGATAAGGCTACCTTGGATACAAGTGAAATAACAATTACTACTATTACTATAATGCCATTAATAATACCTCATTGCCACCACAATTTATTGAGTTCTTATTAAGTGCCAAGCACTGTGCTAATTTTGTACAATCAGCTGTACAAAGGCAAGACTTATGTGTGTATGTGCATGTGTGTGTGTGAGTATTGTACGTGCAAGCATGTTTCACAAGAAAGACAGAAAGAACACTGAAGGAGAGTCTACATGTCACAAGTGGTCTTTACTATGTTCATGAGAAGATCTACGGAAATAGACTAAGAAGCAGCAATTCTCTGTTAGATTACAAACCACATAACAAAATGGTGAAACTTGAATGTTCTCAGATGATACTCATAGAATGGAATATACACAACTTGAAAATAAAACATATTTACTAAACCTCCTTGCATCTTAGGTTTTCAACCGGAAGAACTTAGTTCTCAATATCTACCTCCTGCATCTATTGTGAGGATTAAGTGAGATAAATATGTGAAGGCACTTAGCATACTATCTGAATTATAAGGCCTCACTAAATATTAGTTTCCTATCATTCTTACAAAAAAAAAAAAATCAGTGCTGGTGAAGTTCTCACTTCAGAACAGCCTGAGGGAGGAGAATCTTTCCCATGGTCTAGTGATGGCCACATACAGCACTGGCTATCAGGGCAGACCTTAATGTTCTTCCCCCCACAGATGGTCCTAAAAGCTTAACTTTGTGGTTCAGATCCAAGTATATGGGGCACATTTTCCTTGAAGCTGGTCTGCCTTTTGTGAGCCATCTGGCATCTCTTAAGACATCTGGAACTCACTCAAAGTATATTACAGTTCTGGGAGGCGTGTAAAATAGAATTTTGTTTCCACAGAACATGAGGCAAATTGAGGCCCAAGGGATATTGGATACAGGAAGCAGGAATAGTCATACCCCACCTACCTTGCTTCTGAACACAGGACTCTCTCAGAGTGAACTGGGAAAGGCCATGTATGAGTTAGAACGGTGTTTTTAATTGTTGTTTTTATATTTTGGGGTATTTTTTTTTACCAAGAGCTCTGAATCTCCTTGGGGTGCAGGAAAGAGAATCACAGAACTTACTGAGTTTCTCATGAAAGCTATGCACTGTCTCTCCATAAAAACAAAAAATAAAAAAATAAAGCACATGTACACAGCCACCAATTCAGAGGGTTTATAGATAGATTATCTATAGCTTCCAAGTTAAATAAATCCAGTCTTAAAGATAATCTATGGGTCTTGTCACTCAAATCAATGGAATTTTGACCATTCACAAAGAACAACAGAGAAACATATCAAATATCTGTCATCTTCATTTTGTGGACTCAGTCATTCTGTTCCTCTAGCATGTCTTTGATGCAATGACGGCCTCTGACATAAATTTATTTATTCGCTACCCTGACCATTACCCAAGTCGGGTATAGACTCAATAGGGCTGTAGAACCTAAGAAATTCCCATGCATGCAGGCTCAATTTAACCCCTTTATACATAATCTATGTTCTTCGCCTCTTGAACTCATCCTTTTTCTGCTTCATTTCACAAACCCCTCCCAAACTGCTCCTAGACCTGCCTTCCAAAAAGAGCTAGCTAGGACGCATGTTGCTCTACCTCTCATTACTCTTGTTTATTTTCGTGCAGCGTCCTAATTATCACTTGGAGGGAGTTCCATTGCTGAGATAACTGGAGTTTGTGAATGTGAAGTTCATTCTTGCAGCAAGACTTTAGCTATAACACTAGTTTAGCGCACCAGTACTGTAAAAGCTCTGTAAGACCGTCTTATGCAGTTTGCCAGGCTTCTTTTTCATATTTATTTGTTTCTGTAGCTGTCCACTCTGCCCTAAAACTATAAAAAAAGATTTTTGCTAACTTTGAATCATTCCCCTCCTCCAGTGCAATAGCCATCTATCGGATCAATATGACACGTTTAATCTATTCTTGCATTTGACATAATAATGACTCAACGTGTTCTGGGCATACGATAGGCACTGAGAACAACAGACTTTTATGATTTCAGTTCCTGATTTCTCCAGGAGCTCAGGGGAAAGGCATCATTTTAAACATGTCATCACAATTCTGGGTGCCAATGCTGTGATGACAGTAACTTTGAACACAGAGAAGGAACACCAAGGTAGCTTATCTTGAAAGCTCTCCAGAGAAGATGAAGCAAACACTGAATCTTAAAGGACAGGCAAATTTGGCAAAGAAGGGGAGCAAAGGGGCACAGGAACAGGGAAAGAGTCAGAAAAGGCGTTCTAGGTAAAAGGAACAAGGTGAAACTTCATTGACATGAGCAAGAGTGTGGCTAATTCAGGAAACTGTAAGTACCTGTTCAAGTTGACTTTAGAATGAAAAGTAGGAGCCAGTTTATAAAAGATCTTTCTAAGGAGTATAAATTTTATCCTGAGGGTCCAAAGTCATCACTGAAGGATATTAAACAAGTGAATGATACGCTCAAATTAAAAAATTGAGAAAAAAAGAGCATTCTAATAGAATTTGGAGAACTGGTTAGAGGTAGGCAAAACTAGGGGCAGATAGACCCTTTAGAAGGCTGTTTCAATAATCCAGGCAAGAAATTATGAGGGTTTAAACCAAGGCAGTAATAGGAGGGATGGAGGCATTCAGGGTGTAGAAAAGAAGATCTTGATAACTAATTGGATATGGGCCCTGAATTAGGAGAAATCAAGAATAGCTCCCAAGTTTCCAGCTCTGGCAACTTGGTGGATGGTGGTGCCATTCTCCAAGACCGGAAACAGAAAAGGAGTAATGGGAGTGGAAGGTAGAGGAATGGATGATGAGTGCAATTTTGAAAATATTGATCTGGGTAGAGACGTTAAAGCTGAATAATGATTTAAGGCTCCTCAAATACAGAGTAGAAGTCATGGGAGTAGTGAAGATTACCCAAGGACATAATGGAAAGTGAGAAGGGAAGAAGCTGAGGGAGAGCACTCATTGTTAAAGACAAAGTGGATGAAGAGAACTCAACAAAGGAGACTTGAAATAACCAAAGGAGACATGGGAGGGGTCAAGAAAGCCAAAAGGAAAGAGAGTTTGGAGAAGGGTGGCATGATCAGCTACATCCCATGCTGCAAAAATCAGTCCTATAACTAGGACTGAAGAATATTCATTAAATTTAAAACCATGGAGGTTTCTAGTAACTCAGTAAAGAGAGTTTAAGCAAAGAGATGGGGTAAAATGCAAATGGAGCTATACCTGGGGAAAGAGGGTGGTGAGATACTGTGCACCAGTCTTTCAAGGAGCATTTTAGGGAAAGGAATATTTCATATGTCATTTTGAATAACATAGATATTTTATTTACTTCTTATTAAAAATATTTCCTTATTAAACAGAAGAAATTGCACATAAATATTTCTTCCTAAGGGTCATCATTATGAATATTCATGCTTTAAAGGATTTTAGTAATAATCCTGAATAAGATGAAATGGCTGTGATTTTCTGGTAGGTGTTTCTGTTGCTCCTCTACAAGTGTCAGCAGTCAGTTCTCAGCAGCTATCAATCAGTCAGCCTCTAGGAACCCTGATGTACTATTCCTAATCTGCTGTTCATTTTAGCCTAGAGCAAAACTCAATGTTGCCAGAAGTGAGTGATCTGTTTTTAGACTAACCTCTTGATATTGATGTTTAAAAATACATCAATATGCTCTAATCACGAGGATAATTCAGTTCTCATTTATGGAGTGAAATGGTATGATGTGACCAATTTCTACCTCTCTAACTTTGTTTTTTACTAACCTCTACTCATACACACTCCACTCTGCAGTGACTTCAACTCATTCATTCACTCCCTCATTCATCCATGCATTCATTTATTCAACAATTATTGGCCATCCTAGGCAATGGTAATAAGAAAATGAATGTAGCTCAATTCCAACCCTGAGTAAGCCACTGCCTTGTAGAGACGCTCACCAAGTAACAGACAATTACTGCCCAGCGTGAAAAGGGGTATAAAAGGATAGCAAAGTGGATACTGTCAGAAGACATGCCATTTCTAAAAAGCAACATGGTCTTTCTCACCCCTTATTTACACACACTTTTCCTCTGCCTGGAATTCTCCCCAACTCCTTATTCTTCTGGAAAACTCTATTCATTTTTTTTTTCATGTTTCAAATCAATTTTTTTCCTCCTTTTAAGCTTCCCTGACAATACACCTCTATACCTAGGAATATGCAGGTTTCAAAGCCAGATTTGTTGTCTTTCCTTCCACAAAGACAAATGAAGATGAGTCTTTTCTTGCCATTTTAAAATGTAGGTTTTATGAGTATTCAGGTGTGATGAGACAAGCCCATCAGGAGACAATTGCCACTGAAAAGGTAGTTCGTTTCTCACAGTTGCTGAGAGGAAGGGGCAAGCCACACCACACTGGGCTACAGAGGGAAGGACCAGGGCAGCCAGGAGGCAGAGCAGAGTGAGGGGCAATGTGGGCATGAGCCTTTATTGTGGGTTTCTCAGGAAGAAATGGACAAAGCAGGGTAAGCAGGTTTAGGATTGGCTAGTTGGAATAACTTCAGCACCTCTGTACCTGGCCCTGGGGTTATTAGGGCAAGGGAATAGTGGCTTTATCAGAGCCCCAATAAAGGAGATGGTTGTTGTAATGGCTTTGCGTAAGTTGGTTTGCATATGAAAGGCACACTTTCAGGAAGAGTGGTCTATCCTGGGTCAACAAAGCCCTAGGATGTTAAAGCATCAGTACTGAAAGCTATGCTTAATACAGTCACTATACTGAACTTCCTCTCAAAATAGTAACAGTAGCTACTAACACAGTTTGAATATCCCTTATCTGAAATGATTAGAACCAGAAGTGTTCTGGATTTTAAATTTTGTCAGATTTTGGAATGTTTACATATACATAATGAGATATCTTAGAGGTAGGACTCAAGTCTAAACACGAAATTCACTTATGTTTCATATACACTTTATACACATAGCCTGAAGGTATTTTTATATGCTATTTTTAATAATTCAGTGCATGGAACAAAGTTTGTGTTAAGTACTTATGTGCAGAATTTTCCACTTGTAGTTTCGTGTCGTTGATCAAAAAGTTTTGGATTTTGGATTTTCAAATTAGGGATGTTCAACCTGTAGTTAGATTTGGACTAAATAGCTATTTAGTAGCTACTATTTTATTATTTATTTAAGTAGCTATTATTAGAAATGTCTAATTTAGTGTATAGACTAAATTAGATATTTCTTTTTTCCTTCCTGCTTACCTTCCTCTGTCCCTCCATTCCCTCTTCCTTCCTCTATACCTCTCTTTCTTTCTCTGTCTCCCACTCCTTTGTTTCTTCTCCTCTCCTCTCCTCTTTCATCTATTTCCCTTCTTCCCTCCTCTCCTCTCCTCTCTCCCTTCTCTCCCTCTTTTTCCTCTCCCCTCCCTTCCTTCTTTTCTTCATTGCAACAAATATTGACCATATGCCTACTAGGGGCCAAGCACTATTCTAAGTGCTTATTTTATCACGTAATCTTCACAGAATCCTGGGAAATAGGAAATACTGGTCTCCTTTAATAGATGAAGTAACTGGGCATAGAAAGGTTCAGTAACTGCCCAAGGTCACACGGATCACAGGCAGCAGGTCTGGTGCTCTAAATGTCTATTTGAGTCCAAAACTTACATGCCTAACCATTATTCTAAATACACAATACAAGCTATCACATCTCTAAAAGTTTAAACTATTTGAATCTAAGTACCATCCACCCACCAACCTGAGAAATGAACTGGTTTGTAAGTACTTGGGAAACTGCAATGATACGTCATCCATTCATGTAACAGATATGTATCTGAGCATCTGGTTTCTAGATAAGTTCCATTATTTGACATTAAGGAAAACTTAATCTCTCTAAGTCTTGGTTTCCTCATATTTAAAATGTAAATGTTAATATTAACCCTGCTAATACAACAAACTTCTTTTGTAAATCAAAGTAGATGATCCAAAAATATTATGCAATCTACCTATATAATGAAGCATATATAATTCCTAGGCCTTGACCCATGGCTGACAAAAATATAAGGTCAGCATTTCAAAGCCCAGTGGTTTCTGAGTAACAAACTAAAAATTTGCTGTTGGTAAGCATAAACATTCAGTTAGACATTCTTGTCCTAAATGATATGCCAATGGCACTCCTAGGTGTTAATTCTTTGTCAAAATCATATAAGTTCTAATTATTGGAAAGAAATTCAAATATTAATTTTATTCTAGTAAAACTTCAAATCTTTTTTAATTTGCAGGTCAGGGCTATATGTGGGAAGCATGGATTACATCTGACTTTGAGTCTGCTGGAAACATTGCTTAACCATCAAGATTTGGGTTACCAAGATGAAATAAAGTAAGTTGAGTTTTGTTATGGACTAAATGTTTGTAACTGCCTCCAAACTGATATGGTAAAGCATAACTCCCAGTGTGATGGTATTAGGGGGTGGGGCCTTTGGGAGGTAACTAGGTTTAGATGAGGTCATGAGGGTAGAACACCTGTGATGGCATTAATGCCTTTATAAGAAGAGGAAGAGACCACAGAGTTTCGTCTCTCTGCCATGTGAGGATATAAAAGAATGTAGTCATCTGCAAGTCAGGAAGAGGTTCCTCACCAAGAACTGAATCTGCTAGCACCTTAATCTTGGACTTCCCAGACTCCAGAACTGTGAGAAATAAATGTCTGTTGTTTAAGCCACTCAATCTATAATATTTGTGATAGCAGCCCAAACTGACTAAGATAAAATTTTTATTCATATGTTCTTCTGTTAGGATACCAAACACACAGATCTGTCTGTAGACTAGAAGTTTTATGTGTAAAGCAATCAATGTCATCGCTTGATTAAGTTAAGAAATATTTGCTTTTATTAAGACCAAAGGGTCTTCTTGGCCATAAAAAGACAAAGCAGGAAACTTCCACTTTCAGTTATTACAGACTGCCAAGGACTAGATTTACCATTCCACCTTAAACATCTGAAAACTAGAACAAACTATATGAAGCAATGGTTTTTAAGACATTGGTCATCAAGCAGCATAGAACAGTGATTCCTGAGAGAAGAAAAATAGATGAGGTGAGCACACATTATTGCACGGGAAGGAAGGATTCAAACAGAACCCAGAATTCTCCCTGAGTTGAACAAATAGACTTAGAGTACAGGAAGGTGAAAGAAATTGGAATACACAGTACAAAGAAGCAGAGTGGAGAGAAATACCCAGGAGTTCTCTCTGGGGATTTCTAGGAGTCACCCCTGAGTCTTCATGTGAGTACTGGCTAACATACCTATTTGAGGAAAACACCCAAGCCCAGGGAAACACCAAAAAGAAAGAGGTAGAAATATTCTGAGATCTCACATAGGGTTGGGAATAGTCCATGTTTCTACCAGACAGTAAGGATCATTTCCCTAACAGATGTGGCATTGAGTGGCGACCTTAGAAAGCTATTGTATTGTAGTGGGGACAAATTACCCTGGACAAACTCAATAAATCTTAAAAGCTCTAACAAAACTTAAAAATGATCTAAATGTTTCTGAGCAACTTAACTACCTCTAAGAAAAAAAGCCCCTCAATTTCTAAATTATAAAAATCCTTGAAGAATCAACAATATAAAATTCATAATTTCCGAAATTTTTACAAAACTTGCCAAGCAATAAAAGAAGTAGGATAAGTATGGTTTATTATTAGAAGAAAACCAGTCAATAAAAGCAGATTTGTAAACAGCACAGTTAATATATATAATAAACGAAGATGTTAAAGGAGTAATTATAAGTACACTTCACATGTTCAGGAAGGTATAGGAAAGCATGAACAGAATGAGAGATATGGAAGATGTAAAAAAGGCCCATATAAAACTTTTAAAGATGAGAAATATAATATCTTTTCCTCTAAAACAAATAACCCCACTCTAATAATGAGAAAAATAATTAGACAAATCACAATGAGGGATATTCTATAAAATACCTGACCAGTGACCCTCAAAACTGTAAAATCTATCAATATATTAATATCAATATTGGTCCATTAACTGTAGCAACTGTACCATACTAATGTAAGATGCCAATAAAAAGGGAGATGGGATGTGAGGTATAAAGAAATTCTCTGTATTATCTTTAAATTTTTTATGTAAATCTAAAACTATGCTAAAAAATAAAGTTTATTTTTAAAATACAGTGTCTAAAAGAGAAATATTCATGATGGTAGCAACAGAAGATTAAACATAGAGTAAAAAAATAACTAAACTTGAAGACATAGACACTATCAGGGCCCAGCACAGTGGCTCACACCTATAATCCCAGTGCTTTGGGAGGCCAAGGAGTGAGGATCACTTGAGCCCAGGAGTTTGAGGCTTCAGTGAGCTATAACACCTCTGCACTCCAGCCTGGGTGACAGAGTGAGACCCTGTCTGTAGAAAACAAAAGGAAAAACATACACCCCACCATCTAAAGTAAAATTCAGTGTGGAAAAAAATGAAGCAAAAATTAACAGAGCATCATTGAGTTTTGAAACATCAGCAGCAGCCTAATTCATGGGAAGTTGAAGTCTCAGAAGGGGAAGAGATGGGGGAAAAAAGAATGTTGAACAAATAATAGCTGCAATTTTTCCAAATTTGTAGAAAATTATAAAGACATGTACTCAAGAAGCTCAATGAACTTTGAACACAAGAAATTTGAAATAAACCATACAAAGCTTCATTATAATCTAATTGCTTAAACCAGTGGTAAAGTAAAAACCTTAAAAACACAGAGATAAGGACAAATTACAATAGCCCCCCCTTATCCAAGATTTTTCTTTCCACAATTTGTTACCCACAGTCTAAAAATATTACATGGAAAATTCTGGAAATAAGCAGTTCATAAATTTTAAACTGTATATTGTTCTGAGTAGCATGATGAAATCTCACATAGCCCTGCTTGGTCCAGCCTGGGACATGAATTATCCCTTTGTCCAGCACATGTATTCTGTACATGCTACCCACTCCTTAGCCACTCAGTAGCTGTCTTGGTAATCAGATTGATTGTGCTATCATAGCCTGCTATCAATTAATCCTTAATTTACTTAATAATGGCCTCAAAGCTCAAGAATAGTATTGCCGTGAATTTGAATATGCCAAAGAGAAGCCATAAAGTGTTTTCTTTAGGTAAAAAGTTGAAAGTTCTTAACAAGGAAAGAAAGAAAATCATATACTGAGGTTGCTAAGATCTACAGTAAGAATATTCTTCTATCCATAAAATTGTGAAAAAGGAAAAAGAAATTATTGCATAGTATCTATAGGATTTGGTACTACTTGTGGCTTCAGGCATCCACTGGGGGTCTTGGAATATATGCCCCAGAATAAATGGGGATGACTGTAATTTCTTTCTTAAATTTTTGGTAAAATTCACCAGTGAATACTTCTGGGCCACGTGCTTCTTGTTTTGAAATGTTATTAATTATTGATTCAATTTCTCTAATTAGTAAATTAACTCTGTCTTCAGAATATACCCAGAATCTGGTCACTCTCACTCCCTCTATTGTTACTTAACCACACTCCATCCAAGCAAGCATGATCTTTCTCCTGGGTTTCTATAACAGCTTCCTAACTAAACTCTGCTTCTACTCTTATACTTACTTTATGCTGCATTCAGCAGCTGTAGTGATCTATTTAAAAACCTAAAACAGTTCCTATCATTTCTCTGTTCAAATCACTATGAGAATACCTTATTTCACTCAGAGGGAAAAAAAATCAAAGTCCTTCCACAGCGTTCTACATGATCTGTTCCCCATCCTTTGTCTGGCTCCACCTAAAACTGTTCCAGTTACACCATGCTCCTGTCCTCCTCAAACACACCATGCAGCCACCCTGCTTAGCACCTATCCTTTGAATGCTTCCTCCACCCAGAATGCTCTTCCCCCAGGTATCCTCACGCTAACTCCCTCACCTTCTTTATTTTTGCTCATATGTGTCCTTGTCAATGAAGCCTACACTAACCACCCTTTTTAAAATTGTAGTCCCCATCTTTTCTCCTCCTTAACCTACTCTTCTTTTGTTTTCTTCTATATGCTTTTCAACTTCTAATGAATTAGGTAAGTTGCTGATTCATCATGATTATAGTTATTACCTTTCTCTCCCTGTTAGACAATAGACTATGGGGCCTTGAGGCAGGCAGGATCTTTGTTTTATTCACTGCTACATTCCAAGTGTCTAGAGCAGTGCCTGGCACAGAGTGGGTACTCAATAAATATTTTTGGACTTAAACTGAATTAGGGGAGGAATAGAGTCTCAAAATACTCTCAGGGATGCTGATACATGAATTCTGCCCAGTCCCTAGCTCATGAGCAAATTGAAGGAGATCTTTCCCAACCACCTTATTAAAATCAGATTCCTTGTGCTGTACTCTATCATAGCTCCCAGTCATTTTATTTTCTAACATTTATCACTACTTGTATATACTTGTCCACTTAATGTCTACATAGTGATCTCCATGCTAGCAAGGAGCATGACTGCCTCACACCATATCCCCAACATCTAGCTAAGTACTTGGCACATGGTAGGTATACAGTAAATATTTGATGAATTCATTTTTTCATTCATTTAGCAAACATTTATTAAGGCCTAAATTTATTAAGGCAAGCACTACTACTCTAGACACTAGGAATATAGATATAAATAAAAACAAAGCCCCTTCTCTCATGAAGCTTATATTCTAATGAAGAAGAGAAACAATAAATAAGTTAGAATATGTGGCATATCATATGGTGATAAGAGCAATACAGAAAAACAAGGAAGGATAAAGGTTGGAGAGTATCAGTGCATGAATAAATGAATGATGGGGTCAGGACATTGAGCTTAGCCAGTGAATTTCCACTGTGTCAGCTCTGGACACGGAAGTCTCCCTTCTCTAAAACTTTGGGGATGGCTGAGTGAGGATGAGGGGGATAGTTAAGCTGGAAAAGCAGAAAAGTAAGCTAAGAGCTGAGTAGAAAACCAAAAAGTTGAAATTGAGAGTCCCAAAAGGCACCAACATAAAGGGGACAAAAGCAAGTAGCAAAGTTCATATTATAGCTGGTACATAATAGAGAATCAATAGATATTTGTTGATTAAAAATCGAGGTCCAGAACCAAGATTTCAAGAATTGGGATCGTGAGACCAAGAGAAAACGGGGAGTAAATGAGGTTAGGCTACTTATTATTCTATCAATATTCTCAATTCCTCACTGTTTTTGTGTAGATCACAGAAGCACACAGACTTCTTTATTCACCTGTCTTTGACCTTTAAATGTTCAAGGACATCAAAACCATGAGAACCAAAGAAGAATTGCATTTACAAGAGATAAACCTGTTTCATCCTTAAGCAGTCATTGGCTAAAGCTTCTTCTGTTGAATTAAATCCATTCCGTTAAGGGCTTTGTATGCAAACCTATATCTTTAAGAGATTAAAGATGCAATTTAGACACACATTTTAAGAGCTGAATGCACGAATCATTATTTTAGTACATATTGTCCATTAATCTGCTGTTCAATTGGGAACCCATTTGGAATGTGGCTGCTTGCTAATTAGCAGGATTCTAGTGCTGAGCTGCTTCCTGATTAAATGTCCTTTAGAATCAATAAAACATCAGGAGGGATTATGGTGATGTGGGATTAGCACCATCTAACCAAATAAAATGAGTTGTGTTCCCTTCTTAAACTGTCATGTTGTGAGAGCTGACGAGAGGAGCAATTTTGCAAACCCTGTTACAAAGTTGTTGTTGTTTTTTTAACATTGAGATTTGTTTTTTGCCATTTGCCTAGCAATTAGCAGAGACATTAGTGAATGACTGCCAGGGTAAGGCGATTTTGAGAAAGACTTGATTATGATTTCAAATCTCTACTCTGAATCACCCTTTTGTAAAATGAGTTCAGGTTGTGTTGGATGGAAATTATTATCCGTGTTCTTGGCCAGGAACATGTAAGTCAGAATTAGCATTTAATGTTTCTGTGACTTTGCAATAAATGGTAATTAAGGAGGGCAGAGAGAGAACAGGAGGCAAACTAATACTCCAAAATTGTATTGGCAAAATTAAATGCTTCAAACCAGTTTAAAACACATGCACACATGCCAAATTGTGCTGGGGGAGGGGATAAGTAATGAAGCCGCTGTGGAAGCTTCATGAATAGGGTAGAGCAATTGACATAGCCACAAGTAGGACTTATCATACACATCTGGCCCATTATTGAGAGTGCAATTAAGTTAAAAAGGACTGGTTTGCTAATCCCAGGAACAAGCAGAGGATTTTAGGAGATAAAGGAAACATGAGGTGTCTGATTCAACAATTACTTTTTAAAGGAAATAGGAAAGTGTTAGGTATAAGCTATTAGAGACGTGGTTATGGATCTTCCCACTGGCTGAACCTTAGAAATTGGTTCTAGAAATTGGACCTGCTTTTTGTCTTCCAAAGAATAATAATAATATAGATATTATTAAGGGCCAACATTTATATTGTACTTACTACATTCTAAGTAATGTTCTAAGTGCTTTATAAATATTAACTCTCTTAATCCTTGAAACTGTCCCATGAAGTAGGTACTATTATTTTTCAAAAGAAGAAATGGAGGCACAGAGGCACAGAGATGCTAAACTAACAAATAACTGATAAATGGATTCATCAATAAGTCAAATGCAGGCTCTCTAGCTTCAGAGTCTTGGCTTTTAATCACTACTCTATACCAACTCTCATACAAGTCCTACAAAACTCGGAAGCGTGTAAGATAGTGTCTAGGCACAGGGGCTTTGGGCAAACGGCCTGACTTCCAGAGCTGGCTTCACCCTTGAGCTTGGTGCTAAACACAGTTCTGGATTTCAGTTTAGTATCACTCGCCCTCTCCTCCAGGAGCCAGGAGAAGTATACAAAAGGGGGAGGCTTTAAGCTCCAGGGGCAGGTATGATCCAAAGAAGTCCAGGTCCTAGAAGCAACTTCTCACCAGGTTAGCCATCCCACCACCCCTCAGCCCCCATCCATGGCAAAAGGCAGCATGAACTCTGGAATCATATAGTCCTAGATGGAAATCCTGGCTCTGAAATACACCAGCTTTGGGAATTTGGGCAAGTAAGGAGTTTCTCTTAACCTTAATTTTCTCATCTGTCAAATGGAACAATCCTTTTGTCTACATTTGAGAGTTTATTGCCTCTATATCAGGGAAGGGTTGCATTTCTCCCAGTTTACTGGAAAGTTGGAGGAATTCAACTTAGACTACATGAACAAGAAGGTGAGAGCACAGTAAGACAGTGCAGTGGAATGAGCATCCCAGCAGCAGGGATAAATAATGTGGCCAAAATAACCTCCTGACTGGAGAGGGTAAGGGACTGATGCATGTGCACCTAATATCTTTGAGGTATGGTGCTAGATGCTCTACATGGCTACATGGCATACTCCCAACAGCTCCATGAGTTTGTTTTTCTTTTAGATCCTCTTCACAGATGAGTTAACTGAGGTTTAGAGACCTTAAGTAAATTACTTCTAAAAGTTAGCCTGCTTTGTATTGTCTTTGTCCCCATTAAGGGCTGAAATGTGTCACCCCAAAATTCATATGTTGAAGCTCTAACCCTTAGTACTTCAGAATATGACTGTATTTGGAGGTAGGGCCTTTAAAAAAGTGATAATTAAGTTAAGATGAGGCCATTAAGGTGGGCCTTAATGCAATATGACTCATGTCCTTATAGAAAGAGGAAATTTGTACACACAAAGAGACACCAGGGACACAGGTGCACGGAGGAAAGACCGTGCACAGAGGACATAGCAAGAAGGTGACCATCTGCAAGCCAAGGAGAGAGGCCTCAGAAGAAACCAACCTGCCAACACCTTTATCTTGAACTTCTAGCTTCCAGAACTCTGAGAAAATAAATTTCTGTTGTTTAAGCCACAGTCTGTGGTATTGTTATGGCAGCCTTTCTTAGTCCACTTGGCTTATAAACAACAGAAATTTATTTCTTACAGTTCTGGAGGCTGAGAAGTCCAGGGTCAAGGCACAGGCAGATTTATTGTCTGGTGAGAGTCTGTCTTCTCATGGATAGCCATCATCTCACTGTGACCTCCCACGGTGGAAAGGGCAAAGGGTCTTTCTTAGTCCTCTTATAAGGACACTAGTCCCATTCCTGAGGGCTCTGCCCTCACGATCAAAGCACTTCCCAAAGACCCTATCTCCTAATACCATGGCAGTGAGGATTTCAATATATGAATTTTGGGGAGACACAAATATCCAAACCATAACACAGTCCCAGCCAACTAAGATAGTTTCTAAAGGCTAAAACCTCACTGGTAGTCTCCTTCCTATCTGTCTCCTCCTTCTAGCATATTCTATTCCCCTTGGCTAGAGTAGAGGATTACAGGATTCTGAAGGGAATGGCTATAATGATTAAATTATTTGAGTGATGGGACTTAATTTTTGATTCTCGCAATCTTAGCAGAGCTGACTCTTCAGCACTGTTGTATACTTCATCTCAGCTGAGCTTGGTGGTATTTGTAGGAACTAACCAGGTGAGAGATGGGGAAGAGTATTTTAGAAAGAAAGAGCAGTAGGTACCAAGACAGAAAGGCAAGTGAAAGCATAGCAAGTTTGGAGAACCGCAAACTGTTCGTTATGGCTGGAACATACATTTCAGGAGGCAAAGAAAAGTGATGGACTTGGGAGGTGAGCACCCGCACACATTTTGACTGAAGCCCGTATGAACCTCATAGAGGAGCATGCCATCTGTAACTACCTTCATTGAGATTATAAGGGTGTTTCAATAAAATAGCCCACATTTTGTGTGTTTAGTATGTTTAAGTTTGTTTTGTTTTTATGTATAAGGCTTTTTGTATAAAATGGCATCTGCTTAACAGCCCCTAATAAAATTCCTATGAACAAAGAAAGAGGCAAAAAACATGTAAGTAGCAAAAACTAATAGGCACTCTAGTGTCAGAATGTAGAGGGAAGGTTGGGTGTGGTGGCTCATGCCTGTAATCCTAGTTCTCTGGGAGGCTGAGGTGGAAGGATTGCTTGAGCTTAGGAGTTCCAGACCAGTCTGAGGAAGAACAAGGCCCCTTCTCTACTAAAAATAGAAAAATTAGCCAGGTGTCATGGTGTGTGCCTGTAGTCCCAGCTACTCAGGAGGCTGAGACAGGAGGATCACTTGAGACCAGGAGTTTGAGGTCGCAGTGTGCTACGACGATGCCACTACACTCTACCCCAGCAACAGAGTGAGACCCAGTCTCAAGAAAAAAAAAAGAAAAAGAAAAAGGAATCTCCACTACTTATAAATAAATGGAATATGGGAAAAATCAAGGGATTGCCTGCCCCATGTTCTGCCCTGCCCACCTATAGGCGTGGAAGACAGAACATGCTTCATCCTTTCACCACAGCCTTCCCCTTGATTTGGAGACTCCAAGTTGTAACCAACCAGAAAACCACACAGGTGCTGCTTCCTTGTGCAACCTAAGCACTGCTGCTTTATGCCTCTCCTTTCCCTCCCTCCCCAACCCAAGGATACACATATGTGTACTTCCCCACACACAACACTTTCCTGTACCTATTTAGAAAGCCCCACTTCCAGGAATGGCAGAGCAGAAAGTTGGGGTGAATGAGGTGGAAAGGGAAAAATATGACTATGGTGAAGTGTAATTCCCGAATATAAAGTCATGGGGGTTAGAACAGAGAAAGGAAGAACCCTGGTAGTTGTATATGCTATGGAGCATATAGATTGTGACGTACTATACCAATTTGGGGTGCCTAATATCTAACAGGTATGGTGAGAAGATCCTACTAAAGTGCACCAGGCAAATGCCTGAGAGGCACCAGGAATGGGTGACAGTTGTCATCCGCCCTTGATTGCAGGTCTAAGAGAGCAGTGAGCAAGGCCAAAGGCAATTAATGCAATTCATCTGCTGGGTTGAACCAAACGTGAACAGACCTTCATTTGATGCTGAAGAAAGAGAAAACTGCGATGTGCAATGCCTAATGTGTTTTTAAAAAATACTGTAGAACATGGAAAGGGAATCACAATCCTGCAGATTCCAGATCTCAACAGATCTTTGAAAATGATCTATAGAAACCAGGAGAATTTCAGAAAACCATTGTGGTTCTCTATAGGATATAAGAAGCCATGTCCCCCATTGAAATGAATTGGAAGGTAATAAACATAATTAGATAAAAATGCTGTAAAAATGAAATTTAAAAAGCACAAAAAGTGAACAGAAGAAAGTAGAAAGAACTTGGGGAAATATGGATGGTTTCAAGGAAGCTGACACTTTTATAGCAGAAGTAAGAGGTAACCAGGAATCAATACAAAAGCAAAGTTAACACTAGAGAAAATCTAATACCTAATGTCAAACTTAAGAGGCTTCCACAAAGTCTAGAGAAAAAGAACAAAGAAGAAAATGAGGATAATAGATATAGAAGAATAAGAATAGAGATTCAACCTAAGAGGCCTTGGTATTGTGGAAAAGGAAACTAGAAAAATTGGGAGAAGAAATAAAAACAGGAGTTCAGCTAAAGAAGCTTCTCAGAGCTGGAGAAAAAGAAAGAGCCCTCTGGGCACAGATTGAAAGGACTCTCTATGATCTAAGCTAAATTAAGCAAAAATGTATACACGTCTATCCCAACAAAACTTTTGTATTATGAAGACAAAATTATTCAAGGATCCAGGCCAAAAACAAAATAAAACTAAACCAAAGCAAATAAAGGGGAAAATTAATTATAAATGAATAAAAATCAGATTGACATCAGACTTCTATAATAATAAATGCCAGAAGACACTGGAGCTGTGTCCATGGAATTTCAAAGGACAAAACAATGCAACCTAAGCCAAATTATATTACATTCATGTAGATTTGGAGTCAGACAGCCAGGATTTACACCCTGGCTGTCCCACTGATCCATGTGCCCTTGGGCAAGTCATTTACATGCCTCAGAATGAGTGACTGACTCAATTCAATGAGATAGTGCACAAAAAGTACTCGGAATGTTCACTGAATGCCATTTTAACTTGGTAAATCCAGTTAAATTTGTAATTTGAACTCAGTTCTGCCTATCTAGAATCAGGCTCACAGAATTTGTCCTCCAGTCCTGACCTTTCTGGCTTGACACTGGAGGTTTGGTATCTACTTTTGTTATTAGAATTATAGTGCCTGTTACGGCATCTAGAACCCATTCCCACATTTAAGTTGTGAATGGTACTTTGAAGGTCTTAGGGTAATGTAAAGAATATGGGAGAAAGGAAATATTTTACTAGGAGAATCTTAAGAATTTTACTGGTCATAGTAGGCCTATACACCATTCAAATCAGGTAATATCCAAGTTCAGTGCTTAGAAAATTTTCCCAATATCTCCTTCCCCTACTACCAGCATATAATCAAGAAGAGGCAAGAGAGTTTCTGGTGCCATTTCATTCAGAGGCCTTATCTCATATTTGATATCTAAAAAAAATTACCTGATAACTCCTAACAGCTATGAAAAACAAATGTTGTACAATATGTAAATATTAATGCATCTTGTTTTGGTTTTCTAAAATATAAGTAGAGAATTTTTTTGGACCAAATTTAAGGGCTACAACCTGGGAGACATAGACGCAAGTTACCCTGACTATATGCTCCCTGATCTAGGGCTTTTGCTTTTGTGTTGTGTTTTGTATTGTTTTGTTTAATCAAAGGGTCAGAAAATGCTGTAGGCATAAGCCTGGACTTCCTACGAGGGTCTGGAAAGAAAGTGCAGGAAGTGATGAAGACAAGAAATGATTCTATTGCAGTTTATTTCCAGATCTGTGCTCATATCAGATCTTTGTGTAATTATTAATATTTCTCAAGAGTGCTACTTCTTCTCCAAATTTCTCTTACCTTCCTGGGTCTGCAGCATGTGATAGTCATCAGCTTATCTGACTTTTAGTCCTGCATATCCATACCTCATCATTCACATGCCCAAAATGGCATGAAGCCCCAGAGGCCTCATTTTCAAAACCCAATATCAGGAAACATACCCTGACCAAAGAACTTTTCTAATTTGTGTTATCATGTATAGGAAAAGTTTTATGAGGTATAAGCAAAAGAAACTATTACATATTTAACCCATCATTTTTATTTAAAGAGAATAAAATCATATGATATTAGAACTCTTCTAGAAAACCCAGGACATATATTTCACAACTTGCTCTTTTTCGTGTGTGACTTCTTCTGATAGGCAAGACCAAGATAAAAAATATCTATTAGGTGCAA
Source organism: Lemur catta (assembly GCF_020740605.2). Lineage (NCBI taxonomy): Eukaryota > Metazoa > Chordata > Mammalia > Primates > Lemuridae > Lemur > Lemur catta. The sequence continues at coordinate 81,018,873 of NC_059130.1, forward strand.
TTTGGTTGCTAGCAACAGAAACTGCCCTTTGCTAACACAAGCAAAAAGGAATATTTTGAAAGAATATGTTAGTAAGTCATGAAATTTGTAGAAAATAAAACTTCAAAAAGTACCAGAACCAAAAATTAAGACAGAGCTAGAGACAGAGAGTAGAAGAAGAAAGGGAAGAAGGGAGGGGAAGAAGGAGGGAGAGACAGATGGATTGGGCTTAATTAGACAAGGTGGGCCACAACATTGGCTAGGGCAGCACATGGGACTTTTAGGAACAGTATGAATGTACCTTTTAGGTACAGCCTCACTCACACTGTATCCGCAAGGAAACAGGCAGCTATTATCCCAGAGAAGATCATATTTATGTATAAATGGAGGATGGACGCTGGGCAAGCAAATATAAATGATTTTCACCACCAAAGCTTTGCTAAAGTACTTTTAAGCTTTAAATGACTATATGCTTGTCACTTGCAGACATATTGCTCAAGACAATTTCTGCCTGGGCAATTCACTAAACTCACTAGCACTCAGCACCCATACCTATTGCCTTCTATGTTCTTTTTTGTGTTGCAATACTTTCCATACTTGTGAAGGCTAAAAACATTTCTGAAACTCCCTTGACACTATGTTCTAGAACTGATGTAAGCCCTATCAGTGAGATGCTATTGCATGAGATTTGACAGGCAGAAGCAGGGGTGGGAGGCCACTGGCACAGAGACAGTTTATGTATTTATTTATTTTCCTAAAGCAATAGCAACTTCAGAAACTGGTAAGCATTAGTTTTTCCTATGGCCAGAAAGCACCTTGTCCTGCCTTGCCACAACTTCATGACTCAGGGGCAACTGAGACATCAGCCGATTTTCCTATAGTTCCCTGATCTCTGGACCACATATATTGAACCCTGACCCTGAGCATAGCAGCACCCACCTCCATTCCAATAGCCTTGCAATAATTTTGTGCGTACCTAATTCCCTGTATCAAAGCCCTTTCTAATAAAGATATATAAAGTAGTTTTTGTTTTCTGCATTGAACCCTGAATGATATAGGTATCAAAAAGCTTCTTTAATATCACTACCAATAAACTTACAGCTTCACTGCACATTCTTTCAGGGCAATAATATTGATCACTAATATTATGTTTCCTTTTCTTGCGTAGATGGCAGAATTTTGTTGAGATGCTGAGCAGAGCTTCTTCTGATTTGTTGGCTGATTTGCCTACAGGTAAGTTCCATTATTTTGTTGCTCCTGAGAGACCTCCCATTTCCCAGAGCTATTGTTGACTGTGCTGCTTAGCTTGAGTGGTTTGCTTGTTGAGTTTCATCTCATTCCTCCCAGAAATGTAAATGGCTCCCCAGTGAAGGGAAAACAGGAGTGAGGATTGCCTTAATGGCTATTCTTTCAGGCCAGGAGGATCAAAGAAGGCATAATTCCCCAAGTTTTCTTTTATCATGAGGCATTCTCTAATGGCAGCCCTTTAAGATGAATGCAATACACTTACAGAATAAATTGATATTACTTATTAGAATTTCAGTTGCACAGTCCCTTAGATCTAGGAACCCCACAGCTAGGTATTTATTCTACTGACATTTCAACAACAACAAAAAAACCTCCAAGAGGTATGTGTGTGTATATATATGTGTGTGTGTTGTGTGTGTGTATATATATATATATATATATATATATATACGTGTATATATATGTTTAGCATAGCATTTTGGGGAAAATATTTTTTTAAATGGAAATAACAAAAAGATCTTTCATGGTCCATTTAATTAAGTTAGAGTACAACCAATTGATTAGACTATGCAGCTATAAAATAACATGGCTGGGCCACGACAGGAAGATTTCTAAAACATATTATTAAGTGAAATTTCACTTAATAAAGATGAATTGGGCAAAATGTTTGGCAATTAACAAGTTTTAAATATGACAGGTGAAAAGTATGCATTGATGTTAATCTGCTGTTATAGTTTTCTATTTACTATATCCATCAACCATTTACTGATAACTCTTTGGTTCAAAATACAAGGTACTGAGTGTGTGTGTGTGTTGGGGAATTGATATATCAGTCTATATTCAAGTAGAAAAACAGAAACCTTACTCGGTATTTCAAACAGAAGGAATTTACTACAGGGGATTGGTTATACAAGTATCAGAAGGCTGAAAGATCAAAGAGGGGATGGTAAGTGTTTTCATTTCCCAGGGCTGCCATAACAAATTACCACAATCTCAGAGGCTTAAAACAACAGAAATTTATTCTCTCACAGTTCTGCAGGCTAGAAATATGAAACCAAGGTGTCAACAGGGCTATTCTCCCTCTGAGTCTCTAGAAAAGCATCCTGCCTTGCTTTTTTCAACTTCAGTAGCCCCAGGTCTCCCTTGGCCCAGTATTGTATAACTCCAATCTCTGCCTCCATCGTCACAAAGCCTTCTTCCTTCTGTGTCTCCTTTGTGTCTCTGTATCCAAATATCCCTCCTCTTTCTCTTATAAAGATACCCATCATTGGATTTAGGGCTCACACTAATCTAGAATGACCTCATCTTAACTGGATTACATATTAAAACACCTTGTTTTCAAATAATGTCAGATTCACAGGTTACGGTGATTAAGAGCATATGCTTTGGGGGGACACTATCCAATCCACTACAGTGAAGTAATCCAGACATTAGTGACTGTAGGAAGCAGTTGCCGTCCTTAAGGCTGAGGGAACATAGAGAAAGGGGTCCTATCATAGAATCTAGTCAGAGTTAGAGCTACTACACTGCTGATTCTAGGATCTCCAAGAAAATGCCAAGCAACTGGAGAAAGGATTTCGGAGGGAACACCACACAGCTGGTTCTTGGAGCACACTATGGTTTGGGGCTCAGACCTCTAAGAAGGTGACTGTGCTTGAACCTCTTCTGGAGCACTGTGTGGCCAATGCTGAGACCACTGAAGGAATGTCATGTAGCTGTTCATCTGACCTTTGACATTTCACATGTGGCTAGTGCTGAGAATGTTGAGAGACATTATACCAGTAGCTCTTTTCTGATTCTGGACAGATACTTCTGTATCCTTACATGGTCTTTCCTCTGTGTGTGCATCCCTGGTGCTCTATGGGTTCAAACTTCTTCTTCTTATAAAGACACTAGTTAGGTTGGAGTAGAGCCTACCCTAACAGCCTCATTTTAACTTAATCACTTCTTTAAAGGCCCCATCTCCAAATATAGTCACATTTTGAGTCCTAGGGGTTAGAGCTTCCACATATAAATTTGAGGGGAACAGAATTCAGCACATAACACATGGCATAGCAGAAAAATATGTAAAAATAGAGGTTGAAGTCTCCCTTTTGCAACTATATAACCACTAGATAGCAATTAAGTGGTTATTTATAATGGTTATATTCAGATACTTATTTTACTTCTGATTCATTTTTCTCATCTCTAAAATGGGCAAAAAAAAAAAAAAGAAAGAAAAACCTGCCCTATTGATCTCATAGGGTGATTGTGAGTCTGACAAACAAAATAGGCAACATTTCACTAAGTTTTTCCACACAATATGTTACTCTCCAGAATGACAGAGTTTTGTGGTGGTATTGCTGTTGTTGCATTGTTGTCGTGACAGCCTCCTGCTTACTGAGAAAGCTAATGTCTTGGTCTCTTCCCATTTCTGCACTTCCGGATCTATGGAGATAAAAATGCCCCTATGCACTGAGTGAGCCATTTTATTTGCCTGCTCTTTAGCTCCACAGGTAAACGTTATAAAAGGGAAGGGGGAACATTATACAGAAACTAAAGAAAGCTACTCTGTATCAGTGTGTAGAATTGTGAATTTTCACCTTTCTGGGACCCCTTTTCACTCAAGGATACTACGACAGCCTAATGAAAATGATTCATTTCATATATACTCCTTCATAATAAACTTTATTTCTTTTTAAATTATAAAAATCTTGTGAACTTGTTTTTTAATGTACATGTGATTTTCACATAAACACTTAGTATCTGTGACTTATACTAATGACAAGAATAGACTAGGTTCCAGCTGACCAAACCTCCTGGCAAGAACAACTAGAAGACTTAAAGAAACAGACTTAAAAATACAAAAACTAAATTTTAAAAACTCAATAGATAGGCTTAACAGAAGATTGGACCTAGCTGAAGAGGGGACTAGTGAACTGTAATATAGCTCAGTAGAAAACATCTAGATTGAAGCATGAATGAGAACTCAAGATGTAATATAGTAAAAGTATATAAGAGACATATGGGGAAAGGTGACAACGTCGAAGGTACATGTAACTAAAGTCACAGAAGAATAAGAGAAAGAGAATATTATTTGAAGCAATTATGACTGAGAAATTTCAAAAAGTAATGAAAGAAATCTAGCCACAGATCCAAGAAATAATGTGAACTCCCACTAAGATAAACACAAAAGAGCTTAGGCCCCTCCAAACATAAGGTCTAAAGTAGTATTTCATAAAAAGGAAGCATGACCCCAAATTTGAATTTCTTCACTTGTGGAGCCTGTGAATGAGGGAGAGGAAGAAGAAGCAGCAGAAAGTAAAGCTCGATCATGACGGAGAGACTCATCAGAGAAGGAATGAATGCTGGGAAGCAAAAAAAAGAAAAACAAAACAACTTCAGTTACATGACATGGTTCATGAGGCCTTTTGGCTCTGTGAACATTCAACCCACTTCCTTTTCCTTTCCATTTTGCCTCAGCGAGGCTCTCCTCTTAGCCGGAATGCACCAGACACTCCTACCTCATGGCCTTTGCCTTTGCTGTAACATTTTTCTTGAATGCCCTTTCCCCGTATATTTTCATGACTTGCTCCCTTTTTTCTCCTCCACACTTGGTTCTATTTTAATGTCACTTCTTCAAAGAGACCCTTGGTGAATTTCCTATCCATAATGGGTTTTAGTTGTGTTTAAGCTTATCAACACCTGACATTATTTTACGCACCTCTTTGTTTGCTCTCGCCACTAGAACACACATTCCATGAGAAGAAAGATTCTGTCTTGCTCACTGTTGTGTCATACTGCCTAGGACAGTGCCTAGCATATAGTATGCACCTCACAGATATGTGTTAAATGAATGAAAGAGTTAGAATCACAGACCTAACCCTACCTCTATTATCTTAAGCACATAACTGAAACTTCCATTGCCTCAGTTTCCTCATCTGTCAAATGAGGAAAACTTCTGCCTCACAGGGTTATTCTTTAGATTATGTGTAAACATCTTCCATTTATAGATATTTGACATATGTTATTAATAATTTCCTTCTCACAAAAGCTTCATTTGGTAGGTCCAGTCAGGCCAGAAGCTTTTATTTAAATCAGTTGTTCTCTATCCAGTTTCCCTTTAGAATCACCTAGGTAATTTTTTTAAGTACTGAGCTGGGTTCTCTCCCCCTGAGATTCTGATTTAATTGGTCTAGCGTGACACCTGAGCGTTGGTAATTTTTAAAGCTGCACAGGTGGGTCTAATGTGCAGCCAGTGATTTCAAGACCACTGATTTCAAGTCATTAGTGGGAGCAGACAGGAGGGCTGGCTGTGTAACTCTCAGAATCCACTGGAAGCCCTGTAAAACCTGGCCCTTCCCACACCTGGAAATCTCTAGAAGCCAGCTTGGCTTATTTCCTCCAGTACAAATCTTCAACTGGCAGACTAGACAGATGGTTATTATTCATCCTTCTTGCTGTGTTAGAAAGAAAAAAAAATGAGCTCTGCCTCAGGTTTTTCAAACAATTTTTACATGTGCAAACCATTACCTTTTTATATGCTATTAGGTATTAGGAAGGAGAAAGGGAAGCTTAAAAGAGACCTATCGGACTAGCAGATATTTTCTCCTAATGTAACTTTTAGAAGTGCAGACAGTAGAAAGTAACTGGATGAGGACAAAGTCTAGGTTCTAGATCTTATTCTTAAAAGGATAATACATTGAACAGTGCCCTGAAAAAAATGCCTGGCACATCCTAATTAACATTAGGTCCTCTTCTCTAGGGAAACTAGATTTGTTTAAGGTAATATAATAACACAACAACAAATAATATCTTGTATTGAACATCTTCCATATGTTAAGTATTTCATGTAGGTAATTTTTTTATCTCCACAATATTATAGCAAACTGCTATAATTTGACAAATGAAAGAATTTGGATCCAAAAGCTTATAGCTGGTAAAGGGAAGCAGCAGGGTTAGCCTTCAGGGTTGATACCAAAGTTCATCTTCCTCCCTTTATTCTATATACTTCTAGAATCCCTTCGACTGGAGAATTCTATTATTGAGTATAATTTGAACCTTTTCCCCCTGCAATAAACAGAAAGCTTTTCTTTGAAAACTGAGTGAAATAAGCCAGGGCCAATGCTACTAGGTGATGATGAGTTATCAAGACAGCTTAAACGTTCAGCTGATCAAATAAGATCTGCCCTAAAGAGGCTGCCCTTACTGGCTGCCATCATGATCCTCATTAAGCATCTATTAAGGTTTATATATAAAGCATCTGGGGTAAGTTTGAGAGGATAAAGAAATGCATAGAAAAATCTCTCCTCTCCAAGGATTGGAAAAGGAATTGGAGAAATGGAACTGTGTATTCAGTGACTTTATTTTCCAAACTCCAAATTAGGGCATATCATCATTCATTCATTCAATAAGCATGCTTTGAGCACTCATCCTGAAGCTGAGTTCCAGCGCTTCAGAAAAGATTAGGAAATCACATTGTCTTCTCCATCAGGAAACTGAGGGAGAAGATGCATAATAATTCGCAGGTGCAATGTTAAAAAGTCTGTCCAATAAAAGTTGTTTAAATCTGATATGTGATTTTATTTATGAAAAATCCTTACCTAAATAACGCTGTTAGTTAACATTTATTGAGCACTTTCTATGTTCCAGGTACTTGCTTTACACTTTCTAATCCATTTAATTCTCATAATGGCCTATGGGTTTTATTATCCCCATTTTACAGAAGAGCAAACTGATACACAGAGAGGACAAGCAAATTGCCCAAGGTCATACAACTAATAAAGGAGTCAGGATTCAAATCCAAGGCATCTGGTTTCAGAGCCTATATTCTCAATCACTCTGTTATCCTGGCTTCCTTTACCTTTTAAAAAAAAACTTATTGATTGAATACTTTTTATTAAAAATAGACCCAACTTAGAAATAATGTACATTTGTTAATGGCATATTTGAATTATGCACCGAATATTGAAGCTGAGGCTCCCAGAAAGCTGGGCTATGTGGTTGTCACACGGACTTGCAAAATAAGTAAATAAGTCACCAAGTCATAAGGAGGGTGCTAAGGATGATACCAACCTTAGAGGACTTCAGCAGGTTTTCATGTCTTTTTGCTGCATCCTAAGGAAATCTCTTCTATTCATGATGGCAGCAGCCTGCGGCAAGTAGTACCTGGACAGTAGAATCCCCTGGCTTCAGGATGATGCTGTTCAAACCTCTTTCCACACTGGAAAGGAGCAAGGAAGGAGGAAGAGAGAGGTTGCACCTGATCCTTCAGGCACACACCTGCATGGAGGGAGGGGCAGAAGTTCTTAAGAAGCAGGGCCACGGGAAGAGGCCTCTTCCCACTCTTAGCCATAAAAGGCTTTCTGATTCAGGGCCTTCCTGCAGGCTGTTGTCTCTGCTTATCTACAATTCTCTGCTCCATGAGCATCACCAACATCATCTTTCCTGAATAAATCCTATTCATTCTTCAGGTGCCAATTTGTGTCACTTTCTCCAAGAAGCTGTTCCTACATCCCACCACTCCCACCACTGCCTGGAAATAAGTTTAAATACTTTCCTATCTCCGTGTTTTTCTTTTGTAGTATTTATAGTAGCTTGTAATTAAATACTAGTTTTGAGTAATTAGCATCATCTATCTCCCCAATCTAAGGTCTACCGGGGTGGGAACCAGGTGTTTCTTATTTATCAGTGTGTCCCCATTACTGAACACAGCACCAGCCACACAGCAGAGCCTCAATGTTTTTTTCATATGGTGTATATATGTGGGTTAAACAAAGAAACCAAACTAAACCCTTCCATTTTTTCTTTCTCATTCAGGGAAGAATGAAAAAGAAGCCCCTGCCACTCTAGTGGAGCCTAAAGTCCCTGAGACGTCTCAAAGCAACACTGAACATATGGTATGCACCTGAGGTATACAGAGTTTGGGGAAGGTTTTCACAGATCCTTGGCCTTCTCTTCCCTGATGCTGGGTGGGGCCCTCCCCTGTGGGTTTTTGATTTCCACCCAACCCCTTGATGTCAGACTGTCTTTAACTTTGAGATGCTCCTCAGGCAGAGAAGGAAGGCCAAAGAACTCCTAGAGTGTGGGCTGGTTCTTGTCCTACCTGGTATGCAAAACCTCTTGCCATCGCTTGGTGGTGGGCTTGCCAACTGCCCCAAGAAATTGGACTTGTAGCATGTGTGTGGGTGTCCTTCCAAAGCTTGTGACCTATCCACCAACTGCCATCAAAATAAAGGGTGGTTAGGAGACCTATTTTAACATCTTAATTCCAGCTTCCAGAAACTGAGAATGACCTTTTCCCCAGACATCACATTTTAAAATGTAATAGGCTCTCTGAGTAAAAAAAAAAAAGAAAAGAAAAGGAAAAAAAAAAAAAGGAAAATCTGGCAAGCAGTTAAAATCCGTTTTAATATTCCCAGCATTTAGCCAGGAAAAGTTATAGACAGAATTGAAAAACAGCCTGAGTTTTTCTGTTGTTGTTGTTTTTTAAATGCCCAGATTAGAACATAATTCATCTTAAAATGATGGGAGGCCTCTTCATGCACTTCACACGTTGAAATATTTTAGAAAATAGTATCCATTTTGGCAAGCCTCTTGCCATGCAAGAAACAACAGCAAATGCTTTTCTCCGTGAGTGTTAAGTCTGTTGTGAATAAGATTATAAAAAATATACTTGCTCTTTTATTTTGCCTCTTGTTTAAGGATTTTATTGCATCTCTGAGATAAGTGATTCTTCTCACATTCCTGTATAAACAGAATTCATTGTCCCACTTTTTAGAAGGAGAAATTGAAGCAGAAGGTTGGGAAAGCAATTTTCCTATTGTCTCAGAGAAAATCATTTATTCACTCATTCACTTATTCAACCACTAAGCATGTCTTGGGAACCTACTGTGTGCCAGCCACTAACCACACTCCAAATATACAGAAATAACTATCTCACAGGCTCAGCCTCCGAGGAGATACTCAGACAAATCCAATATCCAGTGATAAATGCTGTGATGGGTAAAGAGGCTACAAAGAATCACTTCTTACCCAGTTCAGGGCTTTCAGGAAAGGCTTCCCACAAGAAGGAGACTATGAACTGGGTCTTGAAGAATGAGTAGGAGGCTAAACAATCAAGGCATAGGTGGCAAGAAGGGCTTTTATAACAGAGGTAACAGCGTTATAAAGGCATAAAGCAGCTTCACTTTTTCAGGTTTTATGTGCATGGAGAAAAAGATGTAGGATTAAAAGAAGATAGTCTGGAGAGAAGCAAGAGCAGGCACATAAATGTTTTTGTGTGCCAAGCAAGGAATTTGAACTTCATCCTGACACAGTGGGACCGAAACACCATAGGGTGTGTTTTACTTTGTTAGAAACTTAGCCTAATTCAGGTCCATACAAATATCCCCTTTCCCTTATCTTTAATAGTCAAAGAGAGTGTTGAACTAACTATCTGAAGATATATACATTTATTAATAAAATTAATTTCTCAGATCCAAGGGCAATTTTGATCTCTCTAAAATTATCCACCAAAATGTACACAATGTGCATTAGCCTGGGCAGATTTTCTAAAGCTTTAATCAGACTTCTAACGTGGCTCAAAGCTCTAAAAAATATATATAAGAATCACTATTCTAATCTACTATTTGGAAACTTTCTACTTTTCCCCAAATTGATTTTATCACAATAGAATTCCTTTTATCTGAATCCCTTAAAACTCACTGGTTATTTGTCATCCATGTGGCTACAATTGCATATAGCATTCTATTATTTCAAACAAAAGAATTCTTTAAATTCCCCAGAAGCAGCTTAATCCATTTGTTAACCAACTCAGAACTTGGCTTCTTATTGCACTTACTATTCTTTAGGGCTCTGGGATTTTCACAGCTTATATGTGAGAAGTTTGAGACAAAGGTACAAAATTGGAAAAATTCAGACATTTGAAAGTTGGAGGAGCACAGATGGTATACAAAAGTTAGAGGCATAATTTGATGGTGAATTAGTTAGGAATATTTAGATTGCAATGAACAGAACCAACTCTCCTAGCTTAATTTACAGGAAGAATAGAGAAGCATAGTATGCTACCTAAGGACAGACGTGGAACAATGAACTAAAACCGGAGACTCTAACACCATCAAGACTTCCCAAATCTTTTCTCTCTGTTGTCAACTGCATTCTCTCTCTCTCTCTCTCTCTCTCTCTCTCTCTCTCTCTCTCTCTCTCTCTCTCTCTCTCTCTCTTTCTCTCTCTCTCTCTCCCTTTCTCTCTCCAGACTAGCTTTTCCTCATTTCCAATATGTAGAATGGAAAGCTTGCTGGAGTTCCAACTTCTCACACAGAATCATCTCCATTTCTCTCTCACAAGCAGTTCCAAAATTCCTGGACAATGGGTTTATTGGCCCATTTGCATTAGATGCCCAGTCCTGAACTATGCAAATAGAACATGGCGGTTCTCTCTATAACCATGTATTTGGGCAGGAGGGGCAATCCCTGGAAAATCAGGGCTGGGCAGATCGAACAGCAGACGCTCACTCTCTCCACATGGTACATGGCAGGATGCCTTACATGGCACTGCTGGGACTCACTTGTCTATTTTATTCTAAAAATATCTCTATTTTATACTGGCCATGAGGTTAGCATACCAAGATGAGCTAGATATAACCTCTATGTCCTACTCCTAGTCTTGGGTGTAGACCATAAGTTCTGTGTGATCTTAGTGAATCACTCACATTGTGGGGGGGGGGGGGTCAGCTTCCTCTGTTAAATGCACAGGAAAGGCAGACTAGAAGTGCTTTAACAGCCTTTAAGATGGGCCCACAGGACTAAAATAACATCACTATTGTTTCAATCACTCTTGCCAAAAACCTTACACTCATGATCCAGAGGTTTTCCTATCAAGAAGTGACAAGCATTGGAGGAAGCCCATTCCCCACAGATCACACTAGTATTAACACAAAACAGAGTAGAACATCATGAAAAGTCCCATGCAATTACAAAATCTTTTGCTTTGTGCAAGTCAGAAATGAAAACTGAATAAAAGTCATGATGTCACCCTTCTCTTAATAACAACAAAAAAAATCTTAACATGTTTCTATCCAGCAAGATTTGGCAGATACGGTCCTACGGCACTGAGGATTTGAAACTCATCCTCCTAGCTTTCCAAAGCCATACCTTGCAATAAATCTTGCTAGTTGTGTGGCCTCATCTTTGGCCAAGAGATTGGAGAAGCTCTGGGTGGTGAATGTGTTGCCAGTGAAATGTTTCTGTTGTTTTGGTAGAAAACTCCAGAAGAGGAGCTGCAGCCAGAAAACCCTCCTGCTGAAACTTTAGCCCCAAAAGATCCTCCGAGCTCCTTGAAAATCAGGCCTGCCTCCCAGCCTTCCATGAGTCCAGCCATGAAGAATGAGTCTGAAGACAGTGAGACTTGGATAGACAGGTTCAGAAAGCTGGAAAATGCCCTCTACCTGTGTGATCTGAGTAACACAGGTGAGGTATGAAGTTTAAAGCTGACATACCTTTCTATTTGTGTTCAAGTCTAAAAGTAGGTACCTCATTTTCTTTTACTTCTTGAATAAATAATACAATTTGTATATAAGCCTGGCACTGTGCTAAGCACAATCAGGAAATACAAGGACAAATCACACACACATTCCCTACCAGGTTGCTTACAATCTCCTTGGGTCCCCAATTCTTCCTCCACTCCATTACCAAAGTCTAACCCACAATCCAATCTTATAATTCCCCTGATTAAAACACTTGGGGGGCTCCTGACTGCTAACAGGATGAAGTCCAAACTCCTTAGCAAGGTAAAAGTCTTGTCCCTTCCACCTGACAAATATCTTTTCCTACCATTGCTGTTCTCTCTGCATGTCCTACCCACTGATAACGAATAACTTGCCTTTCCTCGAACACGCCTTGCTTTTTAGTTTGCCTGTGCCTTTTCTAACCCCAAGCTTTCCGTCTGAGCTGTTTTCCTCTCCTCTTCCTACCCCACTTCCTGCCAGTTCCCCATCTTGTTTACCTGGTTAATTAATGCCTAACCGTCCTTTACATTAGAATTCAAACACCACTCTGAGTCTCTCCAAACAGATCTAGGTCAACTTTCTTCTGGCCTCTCTGATTCTTTAACATTCATTATCATATTTAATATATTGTATATTTTTATTTGGGGGCTTATTATTATCTCACCAGTAGACTGTATTCCTTTTTTATCCCTGGTACCTTGCATAATTCTGTTCAATATTTTTTGAGGGAACAAATAAATGAACCAATGTACGTAAATAACTACATCCAAGACAGAAGCCGATAAATGCAGTTAGAGTGTGCTGCTATGTAGGCATGCAGAGAAAGGAGAATTTCTTCCTGGCGAGGTGACCAGGGAAGGCTATGTTAATGTTAAATTGATCACTAAACATCAAGTGCAGTTTGGACACAAAAGAGTGAGATAGCGTTTTTTGGCAAAGGTGCAAACACTATGTGTGAAGCTCAATGCAAGGAGTTCGGTCTGGATAAGATATAGAGACTATCCAAAAGAATATGAAATGATAAAGATAGAAATATAGAATGAGGACAGATATTGAAAGGTTTTAAATGCCAGTCCAAGGAATTTGGACTTAATTCAACGATAGTGAGTGGCACTAAGAGTTTCTAAGCAGAGGAGTGGTGTGATAAAGTTGCACTTCGGAAAGATCTTTGGTGACTATGCGCGGAATGAAGGAGAAAGTGAAAAAAGAGAAAGCAGAAAGGAGAGAGAATGACGTCTACAACCAGATCAGAGACATGGAGAAAGGAAAAGAGGGAGCAGGTACAAAAAGTGAAGAGGACTGAAACTGTCCTAACTCACACAGTGTGTCTCGTGAAGAGTTAGTGCACACATTGGTACTCACTAGAAGTAATCGTGTAACAGTAGCAATGTCTGTCGTTTCATTCTCTTTGTGTACTTTTGTTATTCTTTTTTTTTCTTTTGTTTGGAATTTCCAGAGGAACTTAATTCTAGACCACATGAAGTATAACTACCATGCAAAATCCAAGATAATTATACCAAAGAGAGAGGGGGAGAAAAACCTGAAAACATTAAGTGAATGATTCATCTGGATGAATTATAAAGTTATTTAAATTTAAAATCTGTTATGAGCCTAGCACTGTGTTAGAGGCTGGACCAGTAGAAAAACCAGAAAGGATGAAACATGGTCTCTCTGGCCTCAAAGAACTTACTTTTAAGTAAGACACAGAGATTGGTGAGAATTCAATGCCAGTTAAAAAAAAAAAAAATTAAAAGACAGTGGGTAGTAAAGTACTATCACTGAAGGCACAAATGAGAGTTAAAGAGTCAAAAGGAAAGAGAGAAGAGATGAACAGAAGCTCATCTTCTGATGTGAGCTGCGGTACCCAGGGTGGGCTCCATGGGAGAGAGAGAGCTTAAACTGAGACTTGAGGCCAGGTAGACTTTGGATAGTGTGAAACCATCTTCGGCAAGGGTTAAAAGGTGAGAATGAGTATGATGCAGAAGAGAGACAGCAAGACAGGCCTGGAGGTCCTAAGTTGGGTGTGTGATAAAGTTGGACCCTGCTGTGAATCCTGGGGGCTAGAATGAGGCTTCATTCTCTGCCCAGTATTCACCAAAGTTTCATCCAGAAGACAACATAGCAAAAGCTATGGATTATTTAGGGAGGACACTGGGGAAAGGGAAATTAACAGGTTATTGAAATAACCCTGAGTCTAGGTGTTTATACCAGGACTGTGAGAGTGATGGTGGGGTGACAAACAACAACAAAGCAAAATTAAAAAAACCAAAAAACCAAGAAAAGACATTTTTAAAGAAAATACTGAGTTTCGATAATAGATGGATGGATCATAAACTTAGTTGCTAAGAGATTCCCCAAAGACTGGGAGCTTTCTCATACTTCTGAACTGTTCTGAGTCAAAACAGTTTGTTGACTTTGGAGGCAGATTCTGACAGATCTGAAATGCCTTTCTCATGGCCTCTTCACTATTTATGTCTGTTTTCTCTGTTTCTATGAAATTCATTCGTTCCTCAACAGCCAAGGAATGTGTCAGCCAGATCTGAAAACATCTACAACTGTCTTTAATGAGGAAATAGGACTAACTGAGGTCACTTGGTTGGTTTATTAACCACGGTATTTAGCAGACCACCACGGCCCCATTCTAGATGCTGAGCAGATGATACCTACTTTGCCCACGGATGAATCACTGTTCTTTATGATGTGCGAGGAAATATGTAGGCCAGGGCGTTCTTCATCCAGGATGAGGGCAGACCATCCATCATCAAATCAGCATTTCTGGGAACCCAGTGTGCTTATTCTCTAATGGGAGTTGTCAAGAAAATAGCCTTGAGGAGAAAGGAGAAGGAATGACCATGAATAACTGGTCATGTTTTCTAAAGACAAAAGTGTGGTTGAGATAAATGTCTGGGCAAATGATGCATTTGGAATTTTCCCAGTGAACTACAAGCTAAATAGAAAATATTTTAGAGTTCAAGGAGGCAGACTGCAATGAGAGCCTTAAAGGACACTCTCTGTACAGGCCTAGACTCTATGGACACTGCATAGCTAAATTGTCACGTCAACCACATGTGGAAGGGACTGGTATCCTTATTTACAGAAAGGAAAGCCAAGCTCAAAGTGATGAAATAATAGCCAGTAGGAAGTTAAGCCATAATTCAAACCCAGCTCTATCTGACTTCCCACCACACCAAGTCTAATGACGTACTAGAAAGAGCACAGGTTTTCCTTGTTTTGTTTTGTTTTTGAATCAGAAGATATCGATTCAAGTCCAGACTTCACCAATTACTGATACCTAAAAGCCAGTCACTCACATTCTCTGAGCCTATTGCCTCATTTATAAAACAAGACTGATAGTAATAAAACATACCGCCCAGATGTGAAAAAGGATCACATGAGGTAAGAGATTTGAAAGTTCTTTGTAACCCTGTAAAATGACGTGGTTGTTAAGCAGGTTCTTATTATTTCATTCATTTTGGTTCTGGTTGGAGAAGACAGGCTTTCCAATGCTAAGATGGATTGTACCGCCTATTTTATGCAGCTGTTCTGGGCACCCCCTAATGACAGAGTAAATCGGATAGATACAAATTTCAGTCAGTAGACTTCTGTTTGACTCTAGGAATCCTCTATCAATGGCAAAGCTTAAAAGATAGAAAATACCACTGTGATTCTTAGATGCATTGTTTAACGTTACTTTTATTTTTTAATTATACACTAAATGGTATATATTTCAATAATTTCTAATTTATTAGACCACCCCCCCTCTTGTCCGTAGAAAAATTGTCTTCCATGAAACTGGTCCCTGGTGCCAAAAAGATTGGAGACTGCTGATTTAAAGTATATGGGAGGATATGCATAGATTATATGCAAATACTATGCCATTTTATATTAGAGACTTGAGCACTTGTACATTTTGGTATCCATGGGGGTCCTGGACCCAATCCCATGGATACTAAGGAAGGTCTATAAATACAGTTCCAAAAATGCATGAAAAAATCAGCTGTTTAAATGCTGCATGTTCAAGAACTTGTTTGGATATTTCAACAAGATAAAAAGAAACTAGAACAATTAGGAATTACTTTTAGCAGGCACCCTAGCTGTTTCAAAAATTGGCCTTAAAAGTTTTATAGCTACAAAGAACAAGCTTAAATTGCTTTAGAGTGTATCTATGGATTTGATTGCACTCCATCTCCCCATCTCATTCTCTCTCCCTCTAATCAACTTCAAATTACTCCTGAAATCTATGACCCATATCCATGACTGTAAATATTTTTTAAGGTGTCACCCGATTTTTAAAAAAGTTGAAGTTGCAAAATATTATCATAGCATTTAGTTTTTACCTGGAAGGCTTTCAAGCTAACATAGTTTTCTGTTTTCCCCTTCCTCTTTAAAAAAAAACCCTCCACCCACCCCATCCAATCACAGGAGTCCTGGAGAAGGAACGAGCTAGACGCCTCATTCACAACTACAATCTCATTTACAACCTGTCCCTGAGCCCTCGGAAAATCGACCAGGCCTTGCGGAGATTTCGTTCAGGAGAAAATACGCTCTTGGAGCCAGCACTGCAGTACTTAAAGGAGCTATGATAACAAGCCCATATTGTGAGAACAGATGTTTCCCTTATCTCCCTTTTTACCTAGACACGTGTTTCTCCCCAGCCCGAGTGTAGTGGTGGAAGCATTGTCAGAGTTGAGGCCGCTGCAGCTATTGTAGATGCGTTTGATTTGGACTTGGTTTCTGGCTATAATGCTTGCTCATAAGTAGCGCAAAATGATCAGAGAAAACTAGGTTTTCTCTTCTGTTGTGGCAAAAACCCAGTTACTTAAAAATCTCTCTTTATTCTAACAAAGCTTATTATTAATGTTACATGTTTTATTTTTTTTCTACTTTTTTAATCAAACTATGTTTTTGCAAACCCCACAATTCCATATAGTAAAAAACATGCTAAATGTTGTCAACTCCCCAAAGTGCCTGTACCAGAGTAGACCTAAATACATCATCTTTGGATGATTTCATCCCTTCCCCTAGTCATTATTCTAGGAAGGATTTCCACATTATAAGAAAAATAAAGGTAGTAACAATATATTATATCAATATTAAGCAGTAGGAGGACAATTTCAAGTGAGGTTTTCTGAGTAAGTCCAATATTTTCTGCAGTACAAAACTAGACAATGTTACACCGTCTCTAGGGATATTTTCTAAGAGTTCTGAATAGAAGTTTTAAGAAAGGACTCCTAGCGCTGCGGATTTGGGGAATGGGTAACATCCTCTGCTCTCTGTGGGCAGGAAAACCAGGAGAAACTTTTCACCAGTTCGCATGGCTCTTCTGTCCTTAACGTCTCCCTGACTGTGCACCTCCCACACGACACACAGTTACACACACATCACAGCACACAGCTAGCCTGAGCTCACTGAAGGAGCTCTAGCCTGGGGCCTCAGAGACAAGATGTCCCCAGTACCATCACTAAGCAGGAGACTGGCTGGTGACCAGGACATTAACTGTCAAATCAGCGCAGGAGACAGGATGAGCCAGCTAGGTCAAAGGGAAAATCAAACGGAAAGGCTGTGGAAGAACCCCTTTTTACCCATTTTATATAGTGGGGTATCTCATGAAGTCGGAGGAACAAAACCTCTAGAACAAAACCATTCGGATCCACTAAAATAAATGCTCTCTGAGAGTCTTCTAGTCTGACATGATTCAGCATTTACAATTCCTGAGTTGCCCAGTAAAAAATGACTTGAGGCAAAATGACCACCTCTGTATCTTTCTAGAACCCTGCTAGCTGCCTTTTTAAGTCAGAGGAGTAAGCAAGCAGACAAGGTTTTCTCATTCTACCAAAATGCCAAGTAAGGAAAATTAGAATATTAGGTCAGACAATTTAATATGCACGGGGCAACTACTGTGTTCCAGGAAGTTGACATATTTTGTTTCATGCAACTCTGACATTTCAGTAAGACACATTTTACAGCTCCATTTGACAGATAAGGAAACAGAGGCTCCGAGAAGAGAAGGGTAAGAAACTATTAACTGGTTGTGCCAGTTAATAATTTGCCAGAGCGATAGTACTTCCTGGGAGGCGCTGGTCAAATGACACTTAGAAGGTCCCACTATACCCTTCATCTCTGTGGGAAGTGGGCTGGAGGGGCAGTTCAGGTAAAGCAAGGCCCTAAGCCTGAAGCAGGGTTATTAGATTAAATCAGAAGATTCTGAATAGCCATGATTTAACTTGCCCAATTCTTAATATCTGACACCTAGTTCCTGACACATAGCTTCAGTACCACCAAGTTAACAAATGGAGGGGACTCCATTTACATAGAATGCAGCATGCAAGGTGCCCTGAAGTTGTGTGACTACAGGTCAAGCGGAACCTGCACTCCTATAGTGTCGGCTGAATGAATAATTCTGTAAGTGGGGAAACCTTGGCCAGATCTGGATCCACAGTCATCCCACCACCATCCCACCCATATTTCCACAAAGAATGGAAAGAGAATAAGCCTTAACAACAGCCCAAATCCAGCTTTTGCACTTAGTAGGTGGTAGCTTTGGCAAATTGCTTAATCTCCCTGGGCTTCAGTGTCTTCATCTATAAAATGGAAGTTATTGTACCTGTTTGCAGGAGTGTTATAAACACTGGAAGCAATGCCATTTGGACAGTTCCTTCAATGTAGTAGAGATGTGCCTTGTCTATGGCCCTTCCCTTAGCTGATGAACATTCAAGAACTCTAAAAAAGACTTTGAACAATGGTCTGTGTGAAACGGCATAGGGAGGTCAGGCTACTACTACAGCAAGAACAAATTTTAAGATATATCTTCCTTCCTGAATCAAGAGACAATTGCTCTTGAATAATCTGCTGTCAGGAATTCTCCACTGCTTTACCCTAAGATGTGTGTGTGTGTGTGTGTGTGTGTGTGTGTGTGTGTGTGTTTTAAAGAAAAAATTATCCTAATTCTTGTTAAAATGGTAAGGCAGATTTTATTCAGAACTATCACAATAGGTACAGTGGCTACTACAATGCAGTTTTGCAGTAGGAGAGAGGGATTGGATATGGGGCTCAACTCTAAATACAATGAAGAAAAGTGAGAATTTATAGTCAAGGAGCAGTGGGGAGGGGTGCTGGTGGATGGAAAATTACTAAGAAGAAGCATCAGAGATTAGGGGATATTCTGGCTAAATTGACCTAATAAGATTCCTGCTGAAGGCAGTGAGGTGCTCAGACATCACCTGGGGATGAAGGGATTTGATCAGATATCAAGGGTGGGGGATTCTGGCTAAACCGACTTAGCAGGACTCTTGCTAAAATTGGGCTCTTGAAGACATGCCCATAAATGGAGCCTCATTGAAAAAGAGCTCAGAGGAGCCTGATTAGTGTTTGGTCCAGGAGAGAATCTGTGTGTGTGTGTGTGTGTGTGTGTGTGTGTGTGTGTGTGTGTGTGTGTGTGTGTGAGTGTGTGTTCATTTGCAAGACTCAAACATAGCTAAAGTAAATATGTAATATTAATACACATTAGTTTTTCTCTAAGTAAACACTAAAAGACCCAAAATTATACTTAAGTCATAGAGAAAAGCTCAGATATCAAGGTGACAACGTGATAACAGAGGTTAAATGAGGCCTGGCCGTTGGGCAAAGTACTGGACACAAATAGGAAAATGCCAGGAAGTCATTATGTTTCAGAATATTGCTCTGATCTCTATGCTGGAACTTCATGATTTGTTTGTAGAAAATCTGTTACTTGTCTCTCTTTTTTCTCAGATATGTGGCACTTTGTATAAGCTCCGTGGCTGTGTCATTGTGAAATTCTAATAAACACCATATAGGGAAGGTCTGGTCACCTGTGGCCTCAAGGCCCCATGTGGCCCTCCAGATCCCCAAGCAGGGCCCCTCAACAAAATCCAAGCTCCAAGGAACAAATACCTTTATTAAAAGGATTTGCTCTGTAAAAATTGGATTCAGCCAAAAGGCTGCACTCGAGGATACAGAAGGCCACATGTGGCCCCAAGGCCACAGATTCCTACCCCTGGCTCTGGTGTCTGTGGTCTTGAGCAATTTCCTCTGGCATAACCTTTCTAAATGGATGTCTGCAGGCAATGGACTATTGGCCCACAGTATCTCTGGAGAGATTCGGTGTCAGCCCCAACTCTCCAAGAGCCTCAGCCTTCAAAGATGGAAAGAATGACAGAGGCAGGGCCTCCCCAGCTGGGCAGACTTTCCCAGCTGCGTGACCCTGAACGATACACTGCCTACCCAAGAGTGTCATTCATATTAAATGAGATAAGTGTGCAAATTGCTTAGCACTCTGCCTGGCACATAGACAAGCTCCACAAGGGGAAACTAGCTTATTTTAGTCTGATACAGTATTTCTTTTTACCCCATTCAACGGGCCAAATTGTTGAGTGTGTTTTCCAGGTACAGACATCTTCTAGGCTCACTGACTGTGTGGTCCTGGAGGGCAGAGAGGATGTTGTCCACATTCCTGTTATTCTCTGGCCTGCACTTACCCCCCACAGTACACCAACTAGCTTGGTATTGCTCTGCCCATTATACAGATGGGAAACTGAGGCTCAGGGTAGCATAGGTACTTACCAAAGGATTTACAGCTAGTGAGTGACTAAGCCAGGATTAGAACCCAGTTGTGCATAACTCCAAGTTCAACAATGCTGTGTAGGTCACAGTGAGAGCAAATAACCCATAGAATTCTCTTCACTATGTGCGGCTGGTCTCCCCAGCAAGTCTGGAGGTAACTGCAAGCTGGGGCCAAGATCGTCCTGTCTTTGTGTCCAGCACAGAGCCCAGCTGCACCTGGCAAACGTCTGCTGAATGGAGTTCCCATGTGATCATTTTGAAAACTCAGCAGCTTTCTGGCCTCTTCTCGCTCTCCAGCTTCCTCACTGCCTTCTGGGGATTGGAATAAAGGGGGTTTTCAGGCCTCTTTGGTGTGGTACATTCACACTTCCAGAAGCACAACCGTGGAGATGGTGCAAAGAGTTTGCTAAGTGCTCGCTGACTCTTCAGAGGAATTTCCCAAGATCATTAAGAAAAACAATAACGGAGGGTTTGATATTCTAATTGGGATCAGAAATTGGACAGCTTTGGAGCTGGCCAGAGAACTATGAAGCTCTGAAAGCCAATGCTCTCCTTTCTTCTCTCCCTCTTCTCGCTCCCCGCTCTTGTGAGAGCCTTTCAGCTACAGTTCCAACGCTCCTTAGCAACAAAGGCGGGGTTCCCAGAGCCAAGCGCGCCTCGGGAATGCCAGATGCCCCCTCATTAGCATTCAGGGGCCCTCATCTGCCTGCACAGTTGGCCACGGGACTGCGCAAAAGGCAAAGTGGCATGAGGGAGCCCAGCCTTAAGCGTGGGTTTGTTGGGAAATGTGAAGCCTCCACAAAGAGTTTCCAAACAAAAGGCATCAATATTATTTGTGGAGCCATCAGACTGCCTGGGGAGCAAGATGGCTCTGGCTCAGCCACATGCTCTCCGCAGGTTCTGTGTGAAGGCTTGGTGGGGCCTCCCCAGACACATCCTGGCCAAGAATCCTAGCATATTGTACCCTCCTCCTGCCTATCTCCTGCCTTGGCTCTCCTCAGACTCAGTTTATCCAGGTTGGACAATGGGTGGATTCCAACTGGCAGTGGCGGTGCCCAGAGATAAGATAACCGAGAACAGGTGGTACTCCTGGGAATGGATTCCAGACAAATTCACAAGCAGATTGAGCTCTGACAAAGGCTGATGGAGACTTACCTGGTGAAGAGCAGTTGGTGCTCGAACCAAGCCCTTGCTCAAAACACATACCTCACTCTATCTTCTACAGATACATGAGGGAGGCAACTAGCCAGGTTCTGTCTCACTGAAACTCCAAAATATTGATCAATAGGCCAGTCCCTGGAAGATTACAACCAGCAAAGCTTTCTCTCAACAGTCTCACAGAACCAACACTACACAGGGTTTCCTTCTGCCTCCCCATGCTTAAACACCTGCAGGGATGTGGGTCTCACCACTTGTCATCTGTTCCTCTCTGGACAGCTCCAACTTGTTCTTCTAAAATCAGTTGCTCTTTTAATCCCTTTTCTACTGTCTCTTGTGGCCAAACAGAATGTAAAATTTGATCAATAATTGTAACAACAACTTCACTAACCCTGGCCTTTCTGGACATCAGAGATAATTAAAAAGAAAGAACAAAAGAAAGAAAAACCTTATTTCTCTCCTCCAGAACTGACTCAAGTCAGGAAGGGGGTTGGAGAGAGGGAAAGTTAGGGGGAATAGATGTGTAAGCAAGTATATTAGTTTGCTAGGGCTATTGTAACCGAGTACTACAAAGTGGGTGGCTTGAACAACATAAATGTATTACCTGACAGCACTAGACTCTAGAAGTTCACAATCAAGGTATCAGCAGAAGGATTGGGTCCTTCTGAAGGCTGTGAGGAAGAAGTTGTTCTATGGCTCTTCCCTAACTGCATGTGGTTTGCTGGAAATTTTGGTATTCCCTGGCTTGTAGATGCATGGTCTTGATCTTCGTCTTCATATGATGTTCTTTTTGAGTGTGTGTCTGTCTCTGTGTCCAAATTTCCCCTTTTTATAAGGATGCCAGTCATATTAACTTAGGGCCCACCAGATAACCTCATTTTAACTTGATCACCTCCATAAAGATTAGTTCCAAATAATGTTCCAAGAGAATGTTCATGCAGGGATGGAATTCAACCTACAACAACAGCAAGCAGATAAATAATCGTACGTGTAGGACAAGCACTTTCTTAGATTTACCCCGCGAATAACAAATGTGCAAGAAAAGGAATAAATGTCTCCACCTGAGGGAATCAGGGAGCTTCTTGGGGAAGAAGACACTTGTGCTCACTTATGGAATGTTGAATTGGATTTTTCCAGGTGAGTGAAGGGAGATGACCTTTCCAGGAAAAGGGAGAGCAAATATAAGAAACATATAATCTCTCTTCTACCTGACAATTTTTCAAGATTCACTGTCCCCTCCCACCAACACACACAAACACCCTAGGTTAGATATCCACCCCCCCACTCTCCAAAAGCCAGGATTTGATATCCTTTCCTCATCATGGGGACTGTTCTTCCAAACAAGTGTTCCATGTTCTGGTAAGTTTGGGAAACACCATAGGCTACATCCCTTCCCCCTTGGTGAATCTCAGTGTCAAAAGCATAATGCTATTAAAACAAAACCAAATAAAAAACCCTCTTACCCTTGTTTAATCCAAATTTATTTGACCAAATTACTTTTTGTTTTCAAATAACATTTTAGCATCCCTCACTACTAGTGTTCTATGCAAGACACTCTGGGAAATGCTGTCCCAGATGAAGTTCCAATACCTTAACTCTTCCAAGCCACCTACCACATTCATTGATTCAACAAGTACCTATTAAGCATATATTATGTCCCAGGCCCTGTGCTGCCAAAATGTCAGGGCCCTGAATAGGGCCAAGCTTAGAGGGGATATCAAATAAATATTGCTGAATAAATTTTTTAAATGTCCCTAAACTACATACTAACTATTAATACATGGCTGCCATCACCCACCAAGTAAGACCAACTGTAGTTGGCTAACATCTTGCTAGAAATAAACATCTCGTTGCATTCCTTTGTCTCACCATTGCCCATCCCTCCTGCCTCATTTGCCTCTGTTTCTCCATCTTTATTTCAGCCACATGGACAGCTCATTGCTTCCTAAAGACATTATACAGGTTCATGATTTTCTTTTTGCCTTCGCACATGCAATTTTCTCTTCTTACAATACTCTTTTCTCTCACTTTTAACTGTTGAATTCCTTTGTATCCTGCAAAATCTAAATCAAATGTACCTTGCTGTATAAAACTTTTCATATAGCAAACCCTGACTTACACCTTTCATTTTTAACTCCATATTTGTGTACAGCTGAAAAACAGCCCATCCCAGTTTAGCCATGTCAACTATTCCCACCAGGGCTGACCTTGGTTAACATTACTTTTTACTCTTTACTCAGCCATGGAACCACCTGCCCTTTTATTCAGCATGTGGGAAAGAGAGTGAAGGAACAGAAAGGCAGGCGGGAGAGGTATTCTGCTCTTTGAGTAGCCAGGAGTAGGGGGAGAAATAGGAGAAGTTTTAGAGAGATGTATTTTGGTTCAACCCAAGGAAGAATGTACTAACCAGCAGAACTAATGAACAGTGAAGTGGGCTGCTTTATAAGATTGGCAGCTTCCTGTCCTTAGAAGCACTCAAAATGGTTGAAAATATATCCATGATGGGAAAGACTGGTGGTCCCTTTAAAGTATTAGATATTATGAATGACAGAATATTTTGGTTATAAAGGATCTGAGAAGTTGCCCAGTCTTGACCTCATTAACTCAATGGCAGAAAAGAAGAGACAAGATACCACGACCCTCAAACTGGATTCATTTTCTCTGCTCTTTTATAAACATGATCACACTTGTAATCACAGCAACATCTTTCCCAGCTGACTTGAGGTGCAGAAGGCCCTGTCTAACTAGAGCCCTGCTATTTCACAGCCAGACCTAGAACAAAGTCCAATGCACGATGGAAGTTTCCAGAGCCTGAGATCTGACCTACATCCTGCCTCTGGAAGGAGAATTTGGGGTTCATTATTCTTCCTACCTCCTGGAAGGATTGATTTCTGGCCAGGTCAACTGTGATGGCCTATGCATCACAGTTATGCCATATTGTCTGGGGTATGTTTCCAAGTGATCCCTCTGTCCTAGAACAACACACAAGAATGGCCAAGAGTGGGGGGGATTGCAAGAAGAATGGTGACCATTTGCGGATGAGGATGCTGAGACTCAGAGAAGTTCTGTGACTTTGCTAAAGGTACAAAGGAGCTGGGGACAAAGATGAGGCTCTGCCTTCCTTCTGCACAGTTCTTGGTGGCCATTCCTCGCTAGACCTGTCAGTACTATTGCATTCTGTGTTATCATCCTGCTTCCAGTAGCAGGTCTGCCCCATTCCAAGAGCCAGGCTGGCAATGGTGCAAGAAGCTTTGTTCCCACACACTGTGAAGCTTGGGATTTATTTCCCGATGCCTCATGCCAAGGTTCACTGAGCCTAAAGGAAGAGAAGGGAACTCTCAATATTGAACACATGCTGTGGGCCAGGTTCTGTGATCTAACCTAATACCTCTGACAGCCCTCTGAGGTGCTTTATGAATGAAGAGGTGAGGCTCAGCAAAAGAATGATATAGCCAAGACTTAAACACAGATCTTCCCAGACCCAATAAAGTACCTACTTTGCAGGATCAACATAAAGGTTGGATATAAGATATGGTCCAATGTCTGTGAGGACTCCCTGCCTCCAACCCCAGGCTGCATGTTGGAACTGGTAATGGCCTGGGTGCAGCTTCCTTCTGGAGCTTCCACTTATCCTGGGTCTCTTATGTTTGGGGAGGGAAAAGAAGAGTTCAACGCTGTATATTGCTGTATTTTTTATTCAACAAATATTTGCTGAGAACCTACTATACGTTAGGCCTCAGTGAACAATTTGAATGGATTTTCAAGAATATGTCCAGATTTCCTTGGTAATGCTCTTACCCAACTACCACTTAGACTTCCTTCCAATACTGACCCTCATCTACAATTGGTCTGTTGGTAGCTTCTGGTACTTAGAAGTTCAGAAAATATATGCCCACTGGCATCTATTTCCTGGTTCAGTCTCTCTCACTCTGAGAATGTCACTCAGCCAACACCATGGATTCCCTCAGCCCTCTCTGAGATCCCAATGAGGAGTCATTTGTCATCCTCATCCATCCATCCATCCACTTGTCAGTTCAACAAACACAAACACCTCGCTGTCCTTGGTGCTGTGCTGGGCACCAGGCATACAGAGGTGAGTGAGAAGACAAAGCTCACAATCTGCTAGTGAAGGTGGACATGAAAGCTGTTGGCTACAACATGTGCAACTGCTATGTGTCAGCAAAACCAGAAAAAGCAGGAGTGCTTGGCCACAACAGAGGGCCACATGGCTCAGCCTGGTAATAGGAAGGTGGCTAATGTCAGAGAAGGCTCCCTAGAGCATTTATGACTGAGCCAAGAGTGTGGGTAGAGGGGTTGGTATTTGGGTAGCAGAGATACATCTTCTAGGTAGGGCAAGCAAGGTGAACATGCCCCAGAGATAGGAATCCACACTCTGTTCTGGGAATCGTAAACTGTGAGTACACACATGCATGATATTCCAAGTAAAAGTGAAGGAGGCAAAGCTAGAGAAAGTAGGATCAGATCTTACAGACCCATGATGCCCTTCTAAGACTCCATCCAGAGGACAAAGGAGTGTGATGTGATCAGATGAATGTTTTGATTACTCAGGGGCCATTTGGGGAAATATGTCAGAGACTTAAACATGAAGGCAGGAGAATCTGTTACATCCTACTTATGTGACTGGGGTAAGTTACTTAATATCAGTGAATTTCAGTTTCTTCTTCTGCAAAGTCACCTTAAAGTACCTACTTTCCAGGATCATCATAAGGGTTGGATACAAGATATGGAAAGCATCACAATGTCTAACACTAAACAGGTCCTGAAAACGTTAGCTATGTATTTTATAATGTTTATGTTCTGTGATAACCCGGTCATAAAGACAAAGGAAATTGCAATGAGAACGGCCTTACTTAGGAAGGGCATGAGGGATAATGCCATCAGCAGAACAGCTTCAAGGGAGTCATTGACACACATGGGTAAATAATTTATGTGTTTGGACCATTTTTTAAAAGCCCCATTATTATTCCTACTCCCTGCCTCACAATGACTCTTGTAGTCGCAGTGCATTAGTTAATTTCATGGCCCTGTTGTGAATCTTATAATATTTCATCCTCCTAATTCAAAATATTCATTCCAAGTGGCTCCAACTTCACAAATAAATAATTCCTGTTGGAAAATGGAGTTTTTCCATCTGCCCGGCCCATTTTCCATCTGTTCTTACAAGCTCATGGCAGGACAGAGATGGGTCATGAGGCCCCGTTGATTAGTTCTGATTTAAGAAGAAATGGCTTTCTCCCAGATGGATTATGCATTAGTGATAAAGATTAGTTTCCACTGTTATTAGTTACTATGTTACAAGACAGTTTTAAAGATCTGAAAGTGGATCGGAAAGTACATGATAGATAGAAGGAAGAAGATAAGAGTCACAATGACTTAGCTCTCACTGTCAGCTTGACATCTTTCTAGGCACGATACACACCATACATACATCATTTCAAAATTGCAACAACCTAACAGGTGTACGTGATTACATCCATCTGACAGATGAGGGAAGTGTGGATCAGAGGGGCTTCAAAACTTGCTTAAGGTCACATAATTTGTAAAGAGGGAAGGGAAGCTAGGACTGATTCCAAAACCCAGGCTCTTTCCACAACACTAGAGATTCAAAAAAGCACTGTGCTTTTTGAATGGAAAGTATACCCAAAGAATTGTGATTTCTGTTTGTTTCCATAATCATGTAAGATTATGATAGATAATCCCATGACATACGGGTAATCCATTTTCAGGCCCTTCTGATGACATGGAGCTAGACAGAGGAAGAGAGCTCCTTCTTGATATCAGAATACAGACTGAGTCCTCTCTTAGAAAGAGCAGTAGACTCTAAATTGGGGAACTTGGATGCATGTTCTAGAATCTTCAACTTACTTTTTAATGGCAAGGAGAAATCACTTGACTATCTGGGCCTTGGTTTCCTCAACTGGAAAGTCATAATTCACGTTGTGTTGCCTCCTCTGTAAACCTCACAAGGTCTGGAAAGGCACACCTATAAACAGTGTGTGAGAATACAGAACAGAGTACAATTCGTCAGTGATAACGTCCTGTGCAAATATTAGATGACATTTTTATTTCTGTGCCTTCCTGCAACAAGATAAGGAGCTTGTACCAGAGTATAATCTAAGCAATGCTTCCTTCATTGAGAAAGTCTGGTAACAACAACAGAACAAAAATTAGCTGAACTAAATGGTGTGCTTAGTGATGTAACTGATCTAATTTATCACAGACTGAGCAAACAGCCTATGGAACAATGCCAGCCTGTGACCCACACGTTGAGTCTTGCTGTCTAGACCACCTTAAGGAAAGCAGACAGTGTGAGTATTCAAGCCAGAATGCCTAGGAGTGCAGTCTCAGCTCACTGCTTATGAGCTTTGTATGACCTTGATCAAGTTACTAAATCTCAGTTTCCTCTTCTACAAAATAGGACTAACAGTGCCAAATTGATAAGGTGGTTTTGAAGATGAAATGAGAATTCAAGTGAATGCTTAGAACAGAGCCTAAGGCTTAATAGCCAGTGAGAAATGTTATTTATTATTATTAGCACCGCCACCATCATCATCAACCTATAGCGTCTGCCCTCCTGGTTGACCACAGCATGTGCATCCCCACCATTAGAGACGTATCTTTGTTGTCACAACTCAACGAGGTCGTGCCACTGGCATCTAGTAAGTAGAGGCCAGGGATGCTTCTAAATATACCACAATACACAGGACAGCACCCCCCCACCCCCTGCGACACAGAATTATCCAATGTAAATAACAATAGTGCCGAGGTTGAGAACTTTGCATTAGAGTCATTCCTCTGGGTTGAGCGAGGTCCCCAGCCACCAGATCAAGATTTAATAACAGATAACAGGTTTACTGAAACTTGTGGTTTCATAGACTATCAGCCCTAAAAGAGACCTTTGATATCAGATGGTCCAAATATCTGTTTTACTGCAAGTAAGCCTCAGAGGGGCAGGGACTTGCCTTCTCCCTCTCCCATTTAGTGGTGAAAATGATTTTTCTTTTTTTTTCTGTCTTTCAATCTTGCTTCCTAAAAGCACACTTCCCCAGGCTGATTAGAGAGACCCAAGGTCAAGGTCATCAGGCTACAAGGTGAGAGAGCTACGACTGCACCCCATGTTTCTGGGTCCAGTGGCTGAGACTCGAGAAGAGGAGAGGTCAGTGAAGCCCAGGGCACCTCTAGTGCAGAAACCAAGTCTCCACATCTCTTGACAACTCATCCCCACAGTCTGGCACGGAGGAGGGGGTATGCAGGAAATAATACAGTAGTAAAAAGCACTGGACTTGATGTCAAAAGACTTGAAATTGTGTCCTCCTCTCTCTGACACTTTCTCTGTGTTACTGGCCAGTCATGAAGCATAGACTCCTAGGATGTTAGCCCTGAAGTCTTTAAGACACTTCAGGCTCAAAGTGAGCAACGTTCATTCTCTCTCAATCTCAAACTCTCTCTTTATCTCTGTATCTCTCTCTCCACTAATAAAATAATGATAATAAAATGTATTTACCTCATAGAACTATTTGTAAGATCAAATGGTACCAACAGTGAAAATGCAAGTTGTTATCTATCATTGAAAGTACAGACTTTGGAACCCACAGCCTGGGTTCAAATTCTGGCCCTGCCAATTACTAGCTGTGCGACCTTCAGAAAGTCGCTTAACCTCACTGTGCCTGTTTTCTCATTTTTAAAACAGGCATAGTAATACCATTGCCTGCCTTATACTGCTATTGTGAGAATTTAATCCATTAATACACTTAAAGTACCTAAGAACAATATTTGGCTCATAGCAAGTTTTGTGCAGAGTGTTAGCTCTCATTGTAACTAACCTTCATTTTCCCTTCTAGTTCCTCCTAGTAAAGTCAAGGAGCTAATCAAATGCATTTTTCCTAAGTAAATTGTTGAACTCTGCAACAGCTAACAAGAAGAAACCAAGTTTCTTCTCCCACACTCTGACAGTTACCTTCCCACAAAAATCTTTATTTTAGGATTAGGGGGCAACAGCTCCCCCTGCTGCCCAGAACTGAAACAGCACTACACCCCCTCTGACGTCTTCATTAATATTCTGTCCTTTCTGCCCTGCCAATCTTGCCTCCTGAAAATGTGCTTCCCAGACTGATGAAATTGCTTCTACGTACTAATATCATCAGCGAGGCATTTTCCTAAGCAGCTGACTCATACCTTTTTTTTTTTTTTTTTCAGTCAAAAGGACCATCCTTCTAGGTTCTAGTTAGAATTTGAATAACTGCCCACTTTCCAGCTCCCATCAGGAAGCGATGCTCCGGAGCCCCAGTAACTGCAAAGGGCCTTCTCCCCACCTGGAAAGAGCAGTGGAATTGGAGCATTACAACAAATCGTTCCCATCCACCAATCACTTTGTAAAGTGGCCGTTTTCAAGGTAAACTCATTCATCTTGTTGAACACATGGCAAAAAAAGAAAAAAGAAAAGAAAAAAAGTTTTGTCTTTGCATTTCTGACTCCCTTCAGAAAACTCTACCCCAGATTCAAAAGGGGGCAAAGAGGTCTTTTACCAAGATGGGCCTGAGTAAAATGGACTGTGCCTATTTGCTCAGAAAGAAGGCCAGCGTTCACTGAAAACCTACTATGCCAGACATTTTATAAGTATTATATCATTCCATCCTCACAACAGCCTTGTGAGCTAAAATTTACCAGGCCCAGTTATAGATGCAGGGACTGAGGCTCTGAGAGGTTCAAGAATGTGGGCCCAGGGCCACACGACTGACAAATGCCAGAGCCAAGGATTTCAGTTCAACTCTTGCTGACTCCAAAGCCCTAGCTCTCTCCACTACAGCACACTGTCTCCCAGAGACTCAAAATCACTCTGGCAAAACTGTGGCCTGCAGATTACAGAGATAACACAAGAAGCAATCAGAGAGGAGGATCCCTCCACGTATGGTTTGGAGGAAAGGGAATCCCCTATTCTTCTATTCACAGGGAGCTTCTAAAGGAACTAAGGTGGGACACCCCCAAGGCCTCCCCCAAGAAGGACCCTCAGTCACTGAGGAGGACTCTGGGTCATTCAGGGTTGATGGAGTCTACTGGCAAATTCTACCAACATTTAAGGAAGAAATAATACCAATGGTACACAAACTCTTTCAGAATATAGAAGAGGAAGGAGCACAACCCAATTCATATTTTACCCAGATAGCAAAACCAAAGACATTACAAATAAAAAAAATCCACACACCAACAGCCCTTGTGATAATATAGACTCAAAAGTCCTTAACAAAACACTAGTAACCCAAATCCAATGATACAGAAAAGGTATAATACCAAGTGAGGTCTATCCTGGGGAGGCGAGGCTGATTCAGCATTCAAAAACCATTCAAGGCAATTCGCCATATCAACATATTCTTGCTAAAGAAGAAAAATCGCCTGAACAGACCGAATTCCAACCCTGGTATTCTCCAGATGAGAAGCCTGAAGACCAGAGTAGAGAAGAGACATCCCTAATGTCACAAATAATTGACACATCTGTACTTAGAATCCAGCTCTCCAGACCACAGAGCTATGTGAGGCTGTCACCCATGCTGGGAGCCAGGGAAGTCCTTAAGCATAAAGGAGCAATAACCCAGAGGCTTCATCCACAGCTCTCACACGGCTAGGACTGAAGTGCGGGAGTGGGAAGCAGTTGACTGTAGCCCACATTGTGCTGGAAAATATCTGAGGTTCACTGACATAAACGTAGCATCAAGGGAGTATCAGGCTGGCGGGAAGGGATTGTATGTCGCCTGTAACATTCCAAAAGAGGTGCAAATGGTAACTGTTGAAAATGCGATATAAGAAATCCATGTCATAATTTAAGAAATATAAGCCACAGTTATTATATTTCCTTTGAAAGAAAGCTTTTAAAAATCACAGAATTTCTATCAAGATAGGGGGAGAAAGGCTACAGACAGATATAAATGAAATGATTGGGATCCCTGAATCTCACCATCTCCAACCAGCTGAGGTTTGGCTGCTCAAACTTCACAAATATGCACTATTGTCAACACCCTATAGCAAGCCATTTGGTACCCATCTTCTTACTCCCCTTTAGCAATTTGAAATCATGGTCACAGTCACAAACCTTTCCTTACTCCTAGTTGCAACCTTGGAAAATGTCATAATGAAAGTGTCTCTTTTCCAGCCAAATTTTCAGTAGTTCTGTGCCTGGAAAACTATCTCTATGTGCCCCTCCCACCCCAACCACACACACACACACACACACACACACACACACACAAAGACACACTTTTCTCCCTTCTCTGCCTCTTCCTTTTCTTGGTCCAGAACTCCTCGGTGGGGAGTTCTGTCACATCACTTGTGTCTCCAGGGCAATAATCACCAGCACACTAGTTTCCGTTCCAGCATCTTCAAAGTGAAGTAGAAATTAGACATGCCTCTTCTCTGTGCATTTCCTCTTATACTAGTCCTCTTAAGTTGGCTCAAATTGTTTTTGAGCTTTATTGGTTAAAAGGTATTCAGATATTTAATGCTCCCAATTATCTCATATCCCCAGTTTGCAGACAAGGAAACCAGAGCACAGTGGGGTGGGTAAGTTTCCTCCACTCACCCAGTCGTATGTGACAGAAGCCAGGAACTTGGACCATGCTGCAGAGTAGACAGAGGTATTATGGCACCCAACCCGAGGAGGGCAGTCTTACTGGTGGCGTTAAGTCAGGAAAATATGTAAATAGTGCCTTAATCATGGCAACTACTTAATGCGTTTTCATTGTATTCCATGCACTGAGCTACATATTTTCTCTTCAGTATTTCAGTTAATCCACACAGCCACCCCGTGGAGTAGATGTGATTATTCCCATTTCACTATAGCTGGGAGGGGTCATTTAATGTGGCCAATGTGACACATAACCAGTTAAGTGGCAGACTCAGGACATAAACGTGGGCCTAAGGCCAAAGCCCGGGCTCATAACTGCTATGCTTGGCTGCATCTCGGAAAGTCAAGTGTCCTGAAAGAGATGCAAACAGGATGTTGTGGGGCTGGGTGTGCAGTGGGCATGGAGGCGTTAGGGAAGCAGTATAGGACTGAGAAATGATCACTATGCTTGGGGGCAGGCGAACCAGAGAAGATTATGCGACAGCTGAGAGGCGTCCTGATCAATGGACAGGATTTGAAAAGGTAGAGCTCAATGAGAGGAGGCGGTCGGGTTTCTAGACGGAGGCAATGCCACAAACAGAGGCTCAGGTGTAGGAAAGTGCACTTTGTGTGTGGATAATACTAATCCCGTCTGGAGGAAGGACATGAACAGTTGGTGTCAGAACCAGTTGTGAGGTGGTTTTGTGAGACATGTGATACTGCGGTAAAGAATAAGAGTCTGATGTCATGTAATTTTCCATATAAATTAAAGTCAAGATTATTCTTATAAATATCATGGTTCCTACACTCAAGACACTCGCATTCTGTTGGGAAGATAAACAACTAACTAATTACAGTAAGTTCCACGGAAGGGCAGGCACAGAGTGCTCCTGCCAACTGGGATGTAACAAAGGTGTGCTGGGGAGTGATGTCCCAGCCCAGCACCGAGGGAGGTGTGGGTGGTGCCCTCACGGAGGAGCTCGGGGTGCCAGGAAGAGGGAAAAGCTTGTGGGAAGGCCCAGAAGAGAGACAGACCATACATCGCTTGTTTGGGAGGCTGCAGGTGTTAGGCGCAGCGGAAGAGAGAGCAGGTGGGAATTGGTAACACGTGAGGCCAGGGGGCCTGCAAGTGGTCAGCCGGTGATGAGAATGTGTGCTGTGTTAAAGAGAGTGCGGGGTGCGGTGCCCTGGCCCAGCGCGGGCACGGGCCGGCTTCCCATTGCAGTCAGCAAATCAATTACGCCCTCCACCGACTTTCGCCTTGTGTATTTAGAATGCATGGAGTTGGGCTGCCAAACATCTGCTCTCGCTATTAAGCATGCCATGGTAACCATTGCACTCCCGCGCGTCAGCGCCACCAGGATTGGTAATAATCACAAGTGTCAAAAACGAGAAAGAATGGAGAAGGAAAGCTGTGCAAAATCCAGCGGCAAGATGATTGGGCTGGCAGCTCCACTCCGAGGCCCCTGCCAGCTGCACCTTCTGCTGCCCCTGTTGGGGGCGGGGGAATCGATGCGGCGCCGGCCTCCTCTTGCCCCTTCTCCCTGTATTATTCATCCACGGCTTCGACCGACATTGGAAAATGCGCGCGCCTTTGCCAGAACAACATATGTGCCCCTGCGTCATTGTGTGTGATAGATAAACCCGCCAGCAGCTCGCCAGCCCCAGGGGCCCTCTGGGTGAAGACCCCGCATCGACACAGGCGGGCAGCACGGTGTCCTGGCGGGGTGCGGTTCTGAGGGCAGACAGACCTGGCTCTGGATCTCCGCAGCGCGATTTCATAGCCTCCACACCGTGGGCAAATCTCTTACCCTCTCTCAACCCTACCTGCCTCTATTTGTGAAATACGGGGTGTCCCAAAAGTCTCCATGCAAAGGAAAAATTTGGTAAAATTTTGAAAAGAATATTTTGTAAATAAAGGTATATTTAGCTACAATTACCCATTTTTCCTATGTATGGTGACTTTGGGGACACCCTGTAAGGGCAGGAACGCTTACCTCATAGGGTGTTTGGCGGCTTAGAGATAATGGATGGGAGATGGCACAACGCCTTTCACAGAATAAGAGTTCAAGGTCGGCTACTACTATTTTTTTAACTGAGCTCTCAGAACTAAAATTAAAAGTGCTATAGGCACTATGCTGAGCACTTAGTTCAAATTACTGAACCTCCACAACAACCCTGTGATGTAGACAACATTATTCCCATTTCGCAGAGAAGAAGACTGAGGCTAAGAGCGGTTAAGTGACCTGTCCAAGTCCTGGAGGTGGTAAAGGCAGGCCAGACCTGCCCTCGGGGTTTCCTCCACAGCCCGCCTCCTGCTGCCTAAACCAAGCTGCCCTCCGCACCTGGGAAGTTCTTCCTGTGCCGAGCTGCAATCTCTCTGCCGATAGATGTTATCTATAAAAGTCCCAGTTCTGCTGCTAAAGCCACGTAAAATAAGGCTGTTTCCTCTTGCAAACTAAAGCCCTTTTCAGAAAAGTCGGGCCAGCTCCCGGAGCCCTCGAACCTTCTCTTCTGGGAGCCAAATGCTCCCTAGTCCCCGGGCAGGTTGTCCCACAGCCCCGTCCTCCCGCGGTCGCTGCCCGCAGCCGCCCTGCACGCCGGTCGGCGCCTGTCTCGGGCGGTGCGTGGGTGGGGTGTCCGCCTCCCCCCAGCCCTGCGAGTCACCGCGTGCGGCGCACAGAGTACCCCCACCTGCAGCTGGCGGGGCCAGAACCACCAACCGGGAACACCTGGTCGCTTCCTCGCCGCAGCCCATCCGGGCCGCCGGGCCGCGGCGCGGAAACGCGGACTGCAGCGCCCTCTCGCGGACCGGGGGCGACATCTGCGGGAAGCGAGCGCGGCGCCCGGTGGCCGGGAAGGGAGGGGGAAAGAGGCTGGATCCGTCTAAAAAAAATAACGCCCGCCCGACCCACCCTCGCAGCTGCCGTTTGTTTGTGTCTCTGGCTTGACCATGGGTCTCGCCAGGTTGGTGTGAGATGGGTCATTGCACAGGGGTCCGCAGGTCAGCCTGACTCCCCTGGGGACCGCTGTTTCTGAGGTCAATGAGGACAGACGCGGGTGTGTCCTCGCACCTCCTCCGCCTTTGGTAAAATCTCACTTAACCGCCCCGCCCCCCAGCCGTTCTGCAGCTGTGCTAAGGGAATAAGGAGATGCCAGCACACGTCAACATACCTGGGCCCAGGCGTCTGAAGTAGAGAGACGCTGCCTCTCACCTCCGCCTTGTAGGGGCAGGGAGGTGCTGCCAGCGAGAGAGACCGAGCAGGAAGGCAACACCTGAGGCGGTGGTGGGCAATTACTAAGAGCAGCCTGAGGTCAGATGGCCACGTGACTTGTTGCTCACCGTTGGCCCCATCCTCCTGCTTTACGCAAATGTCATCTACCCAAAACTCACTGGCATCCTTGGGCAAGTCATTTCTCACCCTCTGGGCAAGTTGGTGTCAGAGGCCCCTCCCTTCAGTTCTGATTTTCAACGAATTCTGCCATCTAGTTGTCACCAGATCAATCTCAGCCATCTAGCAGACTCCTGAGACACTGGGCCACAGGACTTTCGCAGTGACCTAAAAAGTATAGAACAAAAACTATCATCAAATATTTTTTTGAGCACCTACAGTACTCAACAGATGCAGTATTGACAGACACCGTGGTTTCCTTCCTTGATGGCAACAGGTCAGTCTTCAACAAGCTGAGAATGAACAAAAACATGGAGTTTTTATTATTGCTTTCATTTAGTGTCCTTACAACCAAGGGAGCTTATGTGTAGGAATCACACTGAGAAATTTCAGTTGCCTTATCCCTCATACACAGGGTTGTTAAATAACAGCTTTCCCTGATTAAAACTCCTCAGTGATTTTTAAACTTTGTGAAGATAATCTATAACCATTGAGTTACAATCTTGGTTGGAGCAGCTGGGATAGGTACATTCCACCAAGATGGCACAGAATTCTGTCTCAGTAATCTGTGGGCTCCAGTCTGTCCCCCTAGTTGGGCTCCTCGTGCCTGTCTACCATCCCCACAGCTCCACCCTCTGACTGGGGTTGTCACTGTCCCTGGAGCTACGTGAGCTGCGGGTGCTGGTGCAGCCAGTGGTGATGCTTGGAGCTGGGACACCCTGTGGCTCTGTGGGGACTCCCTGGGGAGAAATCCTCCTGAGTGAGAGCCAGCAGTCAGCCACCCTGTTCAGGCTGCCCCCTCCCTCCTTCTGTCCTCCCCGAACAGCCAGCCTCAGCTAGGAGGGTCCAGTTACTTATATTTGGGGGAGAACTGGGACCAAGAGAGAAAAGGCGTGCAGTGGGGATGGCAAGACAGAACGGAGACAAGAGATCAAGGGGAGGGACAAGGGAGAAGAGAAAGAGAATGATGTGGGAAAGATGCTGTTATAAAATAATTCCAAATATTTTCATCTGATTCCACGCAAATAATCCCATCTCTTGTTTGGTAGCTTTGAAGATCTTTTTTAAACAAACTTTTCTGGGGAAGGAAAGGGGGTTGGGTACCACAAACTTTTTCTTGAGAGCTACACTATTGGTTTCAATGAGCCATCTGTTTCCTTTAATGCTATCATCTACAGATGGAGATCCCAGTGCAGAATTACCTGAATCCCTTTCAGTTCTCATTCCACATGTGTGGGAGAACAGAGAATTATTATTCTTGCAATAGAAGCTTTGTGATGCCACAAGCTGTGGGCTTACTGGAAATGTGAGACACACAGACCTGGCCAGGCTGATAGACTGTCCAGCAGTCTGTCTGTGTACATACATTGAAATGTTGAGTCTTTGATCTTGATCTCAGGACACGAATGATTCACATTTCAAATTTATAGAAATACTGATAAAACAATTTTCCAGTTTTATTAAAAAGGCCAATAGTTCAGTACTTAAAAATAGCATATTACAGTATAATCCCACCATGCGTACACGCAATGCAACCCATTTCTTCTCATGAGATGGGAACATGGAATGAACTCTGCCCCACGACTGAGACTCAGGAGGCGGAGGCTTTGCTTAGTGTGTTCTCCATCTCATTCAAAATTGGAGCCCAGAAAGCCCAGCCTTGCTCACAGATACGTGCTCAAAGAGACGCACACACAAAGGCAAGTCTTGTCTGCAGGAGGCAGATAACAAGGCAGGTGCAGGCAAGCAGAGGCTCCTGCAGCCTGGAAAGGCAATGCAGCCCAGAGAGCGCCTTGATAACAGAATCCCCATCCCTGCTGCCTGTGGCAGGCCATGTTCATGCAGCTTAAGGGTTATTTTTCTCCTTTAAAGAATAGGTCGACTTTTAAAACCCCATCTTCTTCCAGCCAACAGGCTCGTGCTTTTCCAAGCTCTGTTAAACACTGACTCATTGGAAAGGAACAGCCCTTTCCAAAGAGGAAATTGGATGTATGTTTGTGTAAACCTCCTTTAAGAGGTTTGCATAAACCCCTTGTGATTACATGGCCTGGAGATTTGTTCCTGGCTTTGTGGCTCCTCCGGCAAGAGCTTTCTTTAGTGGTTATATCAGCTCATTCTTAAAACTTGTGTAAGCTTTTGTATCTGGATTTCTCAGCCTAAGCCATAAAACTACATCTGCTTAAAGGCTGGCTGGTTCAGAGATGGAGGCCAAGGTCATATTTCAAGGGGAGAAAAAGGGGGAAAGTTGGATATACATTGTAAATGCAAAGTTACTGGTTTGGGAAGTAGTTTTGCCTGAAGAGTTTGGATTTCCTTCGTTTAAATAACTTGTGCCTTTCAACTATCCACCACCACCACCATCACTCTCTGAGACAGAAAGGCCATGACTTCATGACAAATAAACCACCACCCAGAAAGCAAAAAAAATCAATCAAAGGGATTTGGTTTGGTGTATGGATGAAAACGTATGGCACCTACCTTTTTTCCTCCAAAAGTGAGTTCAGCCAAGTTCGTTGGTGTATGAAGACAGTCACAGACAGCTTTCATCTTCCTCCATCGGCACTTACCTTTTTGCAAAGCTGTTTCCACTAAAGAAATCCAGGTGGGTTTTTTTTTTTTTCGGTTTTTTTTTTTTTTAGTTCAGCCCCACCTGCATTTTTCCTAGTAAAAGCTGCTTAGTCCTTACCAGCAACCACCCAGCAGTTTTTGTTACATGTTTGAGCTTAATACGTTGCACATAAGGCCATGGGCAAAAGCAGTGTGACAAAGCAGAAGGAACACCAGCTTTGGAGTCAGACAGGCCCGGGTTGAGTTCCCAGTTCTGTCGTTTACCAGCTGGGTGATCTACCTGCTCTTCAGTTTCCTCACCTGTAAACAGGGAGTGGTGGGAATAAGCAGCATCTGCATGGTAGGGTTGCTGTGAGGATTTCATTAAATGAAAAAATAAATATATTTAAGGTGCCCAGGGCACAGCAAGCCTTTCATAAATGTCTCCCTGAAGGGAAAAAGTAAAGAATGCCCAGGAAGGCCTTCGAAAAGAGGGAAAGTTGAGGAAGGAGAGGAGTGCTATAATGAAAGGTTGAGTCAACATCATGAGAAAACTGGACTGAGCTTATTTGCCACCAGGCTGAGCCTCAAACTTAATATTACATCCCTCTGCCACCATCTAGCTCCTGGACCAACCAATGATAGGACAAGTAAGGATCCATGGTGTATGTCGGGTGGTGGCATCAGACCTTGAACATCACAATTCTTCCAAAATAAATTAACCCCACCACACACGAAAGGCATGAGCGCTCATGCACAATTTCACAATTTACCCAACTAACACAAATTCATGATGCCTCATGCTCATCAGAAATTCCTTACACCCTATTAACACCGCAATGCCAAGTTCACCCCAGGTCACGGCCATCATTCCACTGAGGTGCAGATCCTGCGACAGCCATGGTGCAAGCGTAGGAAAGGGGTACTTGGGGAATGAGGCTGAAGCTGCACCCCCTGACACTGCATGACCACTCACTGTATCTCTTATGCTCTGTGTCTTTTCTTGCAAACATAATAAATCTCTTCTTGTGTTAGTGGCCTAGAGTTGGAGTGGCCCAGGGCTCAGCCCTCGGAACTCTGTTCTTCTCTATCTACATTCACTCTCTAGTTGATTTCATCTAACCCATGGCTTTATATACCACCTATACTCAATGTTTTCTAACTTACATTTCCAACCAGGCCCTCGCCTCTGGATTGCAGGCATCTGACTCCCTGTTTGACACCTTCACTTCAGATGTCTAAGAGGTACAGCAAACTTACAGTTCCAAACATGAACTCCTAACTCCCCACGACCACGACCCTGCTGCACCCTCTTTCAGAAACTGACAATTCAGTGGATCCAAAACCTTAGAATCACCCTTTACTCCTTTATTTTTTCATATACTCTATTTTCATGCTATCAGCAAATCTTATCAACTCTCTTCTCAAAATATGTCTTCAATTTAACCTATTCTTGTGATCTTCCAAATATCATTTTGGCCTAAGCTTCTATCATCTCTCACCTAGATTATCACAATAGATTCTTATTGTCCCTGGTCCCATGTGTCCATACCTTCCCCCTCCCAATATAAATCTCTCCACGTAGAGGTATTCTTTAAAAGAGTAAGTCAGATTATGTCATTTCTTTCCTTAAAACCTTCTGTTGGCTTCCCATCGCATCCAGAATAGAAACCTTTACAATCACTCAAATTTTGTTGAATTAATCAGACTGTAAATTTTTTAAGCAAATTCATAGTATGGAATATTATCCTCATTTTCCAAAGGAAAGAGGTCAGGACTGCAGTGGACATTTGGCCAATTGGTGGACAACTGTGAACTTAGAATAAATTTTCTCTATTTGGGTAACTCCTTATATTATGCATGTCATCTCCACAAAGTAGAACCTGGGACTCAATTTTTCGGTTTCTCTTGTGACTAGGATATAGATAGGCAACCTAGGCTCTGCCCATTAGTTGCACCCTCGAAAGACTTTCATTCACAACATAAAATGTGACGAAGCAGGCACTGGCTGAGCCCACTCCTGGAGTGGGTAAGTAGCACAGAGTGGTGATGGTGAGCTTCTGTGGACATTGGTGACTGACACTCCGGTACTCACGTGGTCAGTCTCCATGCTGCCAGTGCCTGGTGGAGGAGAGATTGCAGCTAAAGGCAATCCAGAAAGGAGATTGGGGCTTGTTCTGGCTGTGTAACCTCTAGGACCTATTCTCTGTCCAATTTGGCAGTTCTTTGACCCACGTAATATCTTTTCATACGTTTTGCTTAAACTAGCTCAAATAAGTTTTGCCTATGGCCATGACTGATCAGACACCAAACCACTCAGCATATTGAAAAAATTAAGAGGATGGTTTTATGCTTTCAAAAAGAAAACCATTAATGGCCCAAATAGACATAAACTGTCATTAATAGTTTCTTATGTCATTTTTTTAAGGTATGGAAACAGTATAAATTTTTATCATTATAATAATTCATTATAACTTTGAATTTATGAAATATATTTGTATTAACAGAATGCAACAGATAAGTTTATTTTTCATATGAAATCTTATGATTTCTAAATGTCTCAAAGTGTTCCAATAAAATTTTTAAAGCTGTCTTGTTTACAGATGAAGAAACTGAACCCAGAGAGAAAGCTCAGGACCTCATAGCTATTCATACACTTATCCAGGGCTACACTTGAGGCCACCTGACTCCTAACTCCATATACATTATATTGCAAGATGGTGTCTTAGCTAAAAGCAAGGACTCAATTATTCAGCCATAAAAAGGAATGAAGTTCTGATACATGCTATAACATGGATGAAGCTTGAAAATATTATGCTAAGTGAAATAAGCTGGATACAACGTAACAAATGTCATGTGAGTCTCCTTTTATGCAACATCCAAAACAGGCAAATTTTTAAAGAGGTCAAGTAGATAGAGGTTACCAGAGGTTTGAGAAAGAAAGATGGAGAAGTTGTCATTTAATTGGTACAGAGTTTCTGTTTGGGGTGTTGAAAAAGTTTTAGAAATAGTAGTATTACACAACATAGTAAGTGTAATTAATGCCACTGAATTGTACAATTAAATATGGCTAAAATGGCAAATTTTATGTTATATATATTTTGCCACAACTTAAAAAATTTAACAATCTAATACCAAAAACCATTGAATTGTATACTTTAAATGGGTGAATTTATAGGTATGGGAATTATATCTCAATGAAGTTGTTTACAAACAAAATGTTCTAGCTAAAATGGGACAATATGTTTTCTTTTGTTTTTCTTTTTATTTTTTTCTTGGATATAGGGTCTTGCTATGTTGGCCAGGCTGGAGTGCAGTGGCTATTCACAGGCACATACATAGTACTCTACAGCTTTGAACTCCTGGGCTTAAGCAATCCTCCCACCTCAGCCTCTTGAGTAGCTGTGACTAGTACACCACACCCAATTCTAAAATGGGGCAATTCTTACAAGTATTAAAACATAAAAAAAGATGGTGTCTCATCATTTTTCATTCATTGGAGCCATTTTTCAGTTCATTGAGAAGAACAAAAGAGTATTTGGAAACTGAATAGTCACAAAGAGTTGGGATGCACTTTCCTCAAAGATTGATGGGATAATTGGTTTGTTTAAATACCTTACAGTGGACCCAAATGTCACGTGAAATATAGTAGCAATGTGGTATTCTAGTGTATGTTGAGTTCAGAGATACCCAGGTTTCTATCCCAACTCTGCCATTTATTTACTCGGTCTGTTGCATTATCTCTTGTCAATGCAACACTACCACTTGTATCACTATTCAATTATAACATTATGACCATCTAAATGTTGTTGCTGAACCTAGAAGTTTACTGTTTCCATTCTTATTGGGTTTTCTGTCTTTTCTGGATTAGTAATTGGATCTTTTTCTATTTATTTAGTTTTCAATATCACCAGCTCTAATTCTTCCCCAGCTTTCCAAAAGTCAACTCTAAATAGTATTTCGCACAAGATCAAATATATCATAGAAACCACAAGATCTT
This sequence comes from Lemur catta, assembly GCF_020740605.2. Lineage (NCBI taxonomy): Eukaryota > Metazoa > Chordata > Mammalia > Primates > Lemuridae > Lemur > Lemur catta. Next base: position 81,060,878 of record NC_059130.1, read on the forward strand.
TTTTTTTTTTTTTTCCTGGAGTCATCCTGTCAGGGCTCTTCCCCTCTAGTTCCTGTTTGCAGTGGTTGTTCTCAGGCCTGCTGTGCGGCTGCCATCCGGGGCTTTCCTTTGCTGCTGCTCATATTAGAGCCCCACTATCATGAGTCATGCAGGTTATAGGTTTACATATTTCTAGGTTTGTCCCATTGACTCAATGCAACACATCCCTCGGTAACTTCCTAGGCAGCGATTCTTGTGAAGTAAGTTTTTTGGAAATGCTCATTTCTAAAAAGTCTTCATTCTGCCTTCATTCTTTTTTATAACACTACTTTATTGAGATATAATTCACGTATCATAAAATGTACCCATTTGAAGCATACAATTAAATGTGTTTAGTGTACATACAAAGCCATGCGAATAACACTTTAATCTATTTTTAGAACCTTTTATTACTGCAAAAAAGAAATCCCTTACACATTAGCATCACTCCTTATTCTCCACCTCACCCCGCCTCAGTCTCCATGGATTTGCCTATTCTGGAAATTTCATACAAAAGCAATCATATAATACATGGCCGTTTGTGCCTGCTTCCTTTGGCCAGCATAATGTTTTTGAAGTTCATCCATTTGGCAGCATGTATCAATACTTCATTTCTTTTTATTTGACAAATACTATTCTATTGTATGGATATGACAAATTTTGTTTATCCTTTCATTAGCTGATAGACATTTGGTTGTTTCCACTCTGGTTACTCTGAATAATGCCTCTGTGAACATCCATGTACAGATTTTTGTGTAGAGATGTGTTTTCATTTCTCATGAGTATATACATAGCAATAGAATGTCTGGGTTATATGGTAACTCTATGTTTACGATTTTGAGGAACTGCCAGACTCTTTTCCAAAATGGCTTCTCATTTTTCCCTCCCACCAGCAATGTATAAGGATTTCATTTTGTACACATCCTCACCAATACTTTAAATGTATGTCTTTTTTATTACACACATTCTAGTAGGTGGGTAGTAATATTTCTTTGTGGTTTTGATTTGTATTTCCCCAATGACTAATGATGTTGAGCATCTTTAATGCTTCCTGGCCACTCGTACATCTTCGGAGAAATGTTTATTTAAATCCTTTGCTCATTTTTAATTAGGTTATCTACCTTTTCATTATTGAGTTATAAGGCTTCTTTATGGGTATGAATTCTTGATCAGGTAAATGATTTGCAAATATTTTCTCCCATTCTGTCTTGTCACTTTCTGATTGGTGTCATTGAAACACAAAAGTTTTTAATTTGGATGAAGCACAATTTATCTTTATTTTTCTTGTATTGCTTGTGCTGTAAGTATCTCTGAGAAATCATTGTCTAATCCAAGATCATGAAGATTTACTTCCATGTTTTCTTCTAGTTGTATAGTTTTAGCACTTAAACGTCTAGGAATATGATCCACTTGGAATTAACTTTTGTGTACAGTATGAGGTAGTGGTCCAAAGTCATCCTTTTGCATACAGACATCCAGTTGTACCATTTGTTGAAAAACAAAAATTGATTCTTTCCTCTTTCCTCTTGGTACTTCTGTCAAATCTACCTTTATTCTTCTTCATTGGTAGTTTGCTGGGTATTCATTCCAAAGATATTTATTAAGCCTCTTTTAATTTCCAGGCTTGCTCTAGTCTTTGAGTATGCAGTTGTCAAAATATTGATGAAGTTCCTGTATAGCACACACAGTCAATGCCTCAGACCTTTCCACGTGGCCCAGAGAACTTTGTACTACATATCTACATCTGGAAAGTGACATGGAATGAACACCTTCCTGCAGCCTCCTCCAAGCAATACCTGAGAAAAGTTTATTTGTATAATGACCCCAGCTCTCTCTTCTCTTGGGTGGGGTAATTCTATGGCATCTGTTTTATTCCATTTCCTAGAGTTTCTCCATGAGAATTAGCCCCAGTCATCCACTGTGATAGCTAGCCAAATAGTGCACCCTGTATTGGCTGTTTTCCCTTCTCTACATCACTTTCCCACTTCCTTGCCATTGTTCTTTACACTTTCCAAATAAACTGCTTGCACTCAAATTCTTATCTTGGGGTTTGCCTTTGTTTCTAGCCTCATGCCTCACTAAGTCTTTTTGGTTACCTGGTCCTCCAATTTTGAGATCTGTCCAAGGTGCTTCAGTGTGAATTGAATTTCTGTTTCCTGCCATTCCTCTTCTGAGGCCCCGGTGTTCAGCTCTCTCTTCTGTGTTAATACCTCCATGTTCTTTCCCTCCATGAAGCGGTTATCTGTGGTTGTGTTGAACAAACCATCCCAAAGCTTAGTGGTTTAAAACAAAACCAATCCTTTTCTTTTCCCTTACAGTTTCTGGGGCTCTGGCTGGGGTCTGCCATGCAGTTTTAGTCAAATCATGGTGGGCAGGAAATAATGGGTATAGGCCAGGCATCTGTCTCCCTGCAGTCTTGGGGCTTCTCCATGTGGCATCTCCACATGGGTCACTTTCATGGCCTGAAGGGGTAGGGCCTCTTTCATGCTGGCTGAGGGCTAAAATACAAATGTTCCAAGAGCCAAGCAGAAGCTGCAAGGCTCCCATGGCCCCACTTCAGAAACCACCAAACGCTGCTTCAGTGGTCCTTTGTTGCTCTATAAGTTACCAGATTCAAGGGGGGGCGGGCTGGGGAGTGAATAGAGACTCCAGTGCTCAATGGTAGGAGAGTTACATAATTTGCAGCTTATTTTAAACTGCTACATTCCTTTTTAAATTATATTTTGTTTCTGTATTTCTTTTCATGAAGTTAGAAACATCTGTCATTCAGATGATGAATATTAGTTGCCAGCGTTTGAAACAGCAGGTAAGGTAAGTTGGAATTAATAAGCATTTAGAAAATCTGTACACTGTATCACACCAATGCAAGGAAATGTCTGTTGTTTCTCACAAATTACTTCATCTATTAAAATTAGTTTGGATAGAAACACAACATAGTCAGAGGTTCAGACATTCAATAAAACAGTCCACTGCTCTTTCTAAAATAGTATACTCATCCACATAAGCTGGAAGATGAAAGACATGTCTGAGTTTCTTGCATTGAGGAGTACACGAATTTCAAATTAAGATGGGACATCCAATATCAACTTTCTCATGACCCTCTCCAGCACTGCCCCAAATAATGGCTCTGCAGAAATTTAGGTTGTCTTTTTTCTTTTCCCATTTTGTTTTTATTTGAAAATAAGTTCAAACTTAGAGAGAAGTTGTAGGAATAAGGATAGTACATAGAACACCCATATAATCTTTATCCATTTTCACATACTATTAACATTTTGATCTGTTTGCCATTTGTTTTATCATCTGAGTGCTTCTTCTCTCTCTTTCTCTCTCTCTTTCTTATTCTCTCTCTGCCCATATACATGTGTAGATAGACAGACATATGTATATAATATATGCATATATGTGTATTTATACATATCTATATATGTGCATATTTTTTCTAAACCACGTAAGAATAAAGTTACATGAGGTCCTAATAGATACAATTTTACCCTCAAATGGTTCAGAAAATATATATATACACACAAGCACACTTGGTGTCCTTTATAGAATTGTTTTTTTCATGTAGCATCTCATTAGTTTCCTTTAAATTGGAACATTTCCTTGGCCTTTCTTTTTCTTTTAAAGCATAGACATTTTGAAGATTACAGCCAACCCCCTTCTGTATTTTTTTTTTATAGAACATTTCTCATTTTAAGTTTATCTGATGTTTCCCCATGCGTAAATTAAGATTATGGGTCCCAGCCCAGAATACTACATATGTACTTTTGTATTGCTGTCAGGGTATCAAAATCAGAAGTATAAGATATGCCCCTCATTGATGAGGTTCATTTTTATTACCTGGTCCTAGTGTTACCCAGTAACTCCACTGTGGAGCTGCTATTTTTTTCTTTGCAAGTAAGAAGCAATCAGCAAGGAGACAGATCATGAAAATACCCTGCTCCTCATCAAAATGTCCCCTAAGATTTAGCATCCATTGATGATTCATGCCTGAGCCAGTCTTCATTTTGATGATTTTATTAAATATTGATTTTCCAGGTCCACCACTCCCTCACATCTCTTGTAAGCAAGAGCCCTTCCTTATCCTTATGTATTAGGTTGGTGTAAAAGTAACTGCGGCTTTAGCATTGTTGAAACTTGTCGTTTGATATTGGAATACATGCTTAAATAAATGTGGTTATGTTACACATCATTTTAATGCCTATTTCTCGCTTTATGCTTTTTTGCTAATGACTTGTTACTTGCTGTTTATTTTATATTTATTTTAGACTATGGAAATGATGTTAGACAAAAAGCAAATTCAAGTGATTTTCTTATTCGAGTTCAAAATGGGTCGTAAAGCAGTGGGGACATCTCGCAACATCAGCAATGCATTTGGCCCAGGAACTGTTAACGAACATACAGTGCAGTGGTGGGTCAAGAAGTTTTGCAAAGGAGACGAGAGCCTTGAAGATGAGGAGCATGGTGCTGGCCATCGGAAGTTGACAACAACCAATTGAGAGCAATCATTCATTGAAGCTGATCTTCTTACAACTACACGAGAAGTTGCTGAAGAACTCAATGTCCACCATTCTACAGTCATTTGGCATTTGAAGCAAATTGGAAAGGTGAAAAAGGCCGATAAGTGGGTGTCTCATGAGCTGACTGAAAACCAAAAAAATTATCCTTTGAAGTGTCATCTTCTCTTCTTGTACGCAACAAAAACAAACCATTTCTGGATCAGATTGTGAGATGCAACAAAAAGTGGACTTTATATGACAATCAGCAATGACCAGCTCAGTGGCTGGACTGAGTAGAAGCTCCAAAGCACTTCCCAAAGCCAAACTTGTACCAAAAAAAGGTCATGGTCACTGTTTGGTGGTCTGCTGCCAGTCTGATCCACTACAGCTTTCTGAATCCTGGTGAAACCATGACATCTGAGAAGTCTGCTCAGCAAGTCGATGAGATGCATGGAAAACTGCAATGCCTGCCACCAGCATTGGTCAACATAAAGGGCCCAATTCTTCTCCATAACAATGCCCGACCTCACGTCGCACAACCAATGCTTCAAAAGTTGAACGAATTGGGATACGAAGTTTTCCCTCATCCACCATATTCACCCGACCTCTCACCAACCGACTACCACTTCTTAGACATCTTGACAATTTTTTGCAGGGAAAATGCTTCCACAACCAGCAGGATGCAGAAAATGCTTTCCAAGAGTTCGTGGAATCCCAAAGCACAGATTTTTACACTACAGGAATAGTCAAACTGATTTCTCATTGGCAAAAATGTGTTGATTGTAATGGTTCCTATTTTGATTAATAAAGATGTTTTTGAGCCTAGTTATAATGATTTAAAATGCATGGTTTGTAACTGCAAATACTTTTGCACCAAACTCATATATTTGTGAGTGCATACACACACACATATATATACACAATATATATTAGAAATTATGAGGCCAAACTGATAAATCTAATTCTAAACCAACCCCACAGGATTCTTTCATGCCTGTTTTCATTCCATATTTTATGTCTCTTTTTTCACAGCGAGAATCTTGGTTCCATAAATATCAGCATATTTACTCAGGGGCTTGATCCTATAACATATTTAAAATATTTCAAGAAAAGCTTTGCCTATACTTCTGCAAAAAAGCAAAACTACTGGCTGGGTCCAGTGGCTCATGCCTATAATTCCAGCATTCTGGGAGGCCAAGGTGGGAGGATCACTTGAGGCCAGGAGTTGCAGTGAGCTATGATGGTGCCACTACTCACCAGGATGACAGAGCGAGACTTTGCCTCAAAAAAAAAAAGAAAGAAAGAAAAGAAAAACCTACTAATAGGAGTGTAGGATTTATTTGCATTTTCTTTCCACCCACCGCATCCAAGACTGAGGGTATATAATTAAACATTATGTTCTTACATTACTTAGTTATTTTGTTATCTCTCCTCTTCGATATGGTTATTTTATGCTTTTGAAATAAGGTAGTTTTCTTTCTTTACTCTTCATTTTTTTTTATGTCTTAACATCTATTATCTGCTATTGTCTTCTCCTCTCATTTTCATTGTTATGGCTTTGCTCTCATATTAGTGGAGTTTGGGGGAGGCAGATAGGAAGATAAGCAGATAGATAAATTATCCACCATATTAATTGGACCAAAGTGATTTTTAAACATGTAAATCAAAAGAGATTTGTATTTGTCAGGATAGGCTTAGCTGTGCTGCAATAGCAAACAATTACAAAATTTCAGTGTTTAACATAATTTTGTTCTCGTTCCCTCTGCAGGTGCTGTGTGGATCAGCTGGGTTAGTATTGTCATTCAGAGATCCAGGCCCACAGAGCAGCAAATATGACACTCTTCCATGAATACCAAGATAGAGAGAAAGAGAATGTACTAAATAAGATACTGGCTCTTAAAGCTGTGACTCAAGAGTGACACATGTCATTTCTCACATTTTACTGACCATATCTAACTTAAAAGTGGGCTGGAAAGTATAATCCTACCATGGGACCATAGAAAGACATCTAGAACATGTGAATAGAACTGTCAACTACAGCAATGTTCCTGGTCCCAAACTTTCCAAGCTCTTCCTGTCATTCCTAAAATAAAACCCATACTCCTTACTATGGCCTAAAAATCTCTACCCAATATGACCCTGACTATCACTGCAGGTTTATTTTCCTCTGCTCTCCCTGTTGGACTGCACTCTGACCACACTGGCCTCCTTGCTGTTTTCTCAAACTTACCAAATATTTACCACATCAGAAACATTTTACAATGCTTTCCCCAACCTGGAATGCTTTCTCCAAGGCCTTCACGTGGCACACGGTCTCCACTCATTTAGGTCTCCATTCAAAGGCCACTTCCTCAAGGAGACTGACCCTGACTCAAGCATCCGTCCACACATACACATATATACACTCTTACACAAATATACACACACTGCTGTCTCTCTATATCCACTTATTCTACTTAATTTTCTTTCATAGCAATTATCATTGCCCAAAATAATATCGCATATTTGTCACATTTTCCATTCATCTTTTTGCTCTAGAATGAAGGCAGTCTGTTTTTATGATGTTTATAAAATTATCACTGCAGCCCCAGGGCCTATAACAATGTCTAGCACAAGGGGGATGTTCTTTGAACATTTGCTGAATGCAGGATTAAATGCTTCTCACACTCATCACTAGAACAGAAGCCCCATTTAGACAGGTGCTGGGGCTTAGTGAGCGCTCAGGTGGAGAACTTGCTTGGACTCTGACACATAGGGCAGCCACCCACTGCCATAAATGGTTCGACCTTCCTTACATATGACCCGTGACAACATTTGTGTTCTCTCACCAGGAAAGCAATCGGGCAGGCGAGAGGAGAGCTTCTCCTGGACCCTCCTAGGTTTCCTCTAACTCTATGGTCTTACTTATGGTCTCACTTTTTTTGCTCACTCTTCCAACTACACAAACTTTGAGTTTCACTCTCTCCCAGTTGCTGAATATCCTTTCCATGCCTTATTTACTATCTACCTGATCCTCTTCCCCGAAAGCTAAGTGAACCATTTTTTTGCTCATTCTGCAGCATGAATGCATTTAATCATTATCATGCAAATGAAAGATAAAAACAGGAGGGACCCTGTCTTGCTCACTGCTATGTCTCTAGTGCCTCTGTGCTTTGGATGCGGCTTGATGCACAGCAGGGACTCACAATATTTGTTGGATGGATGAACACATGAATAAATGATGGGGTTCAGTTTATATTCGCTGTACCTTGATTACCTGTATTTCTAATACATTCTCCCTGATACTAAGGACTCAGAAATAACGAGTCTCTATTCTAGAGTTGCTCCTGCTTGCCATTGACATTACCTCCTCCTCCCCCGGTTCTGCCTGACTCGCTGGGCGGCAGTCTCCCCTTCCAGGAGGGGTTCTTCCTAATACCCCTCTCAGCTGTCCTCGCTGCCTCCAACACCAATTAGACAACGCCTGATAACTTCACCTGGCATTCTGCATGTTGGCATCTGGATTCCCCACCCCTAACAAGTCCCAGGCCTCCTCTTGAATCTGCCATTGCTAAGCACCAGCTGATGATTGCCCAGACAGAAGCCATCTGCTGGTTATTACGAAAAGTTAAATAAGCAAAGGAGCTCCAGGGAAGTTCAGCAAAAAAAAGAACACCATATGCATAGAGAATTGGCAAGCCATTGGCCCCTCTCACACAAGGTTCATTGTGGTGATGTTAGGCATGCTTCCCTCGGGATGACTCCGTTTGTGGGCTCATGGGAAGCCCTTCTGGTAAAACCTGCCCTCAGGCTCCTCCCTAGCACAAAGGCAGCCCCACAGCACTTCATTATATACTTCTGTCATTCACTCTGTCTGAACCACAGCCTCATTAGGGCCCGGGGTGGGCTTGGGGAAGGGTACCAGTTCAGTGCAAGCTGGATAATATTTAACGAATTTTGTTTTGGGTACTCAGTGGTGAGCAAAACAAACAATGCCCCTGTTCTTATGGAGATTTTATAATGGAATGACGAAAGCCACGGTTTGGATGACAGAGAAAGGAAGTGGGGTAGGAGATGCAATCCAAAGTATTGCTGAGGGCAGTAAGGGTCAAAACCAAGAATGTCAAAACCAAGGATTAAAGGCTGAGCTGAAGCTGTGCTACTAAACCATGGCTGGAAGTTAGCTCTTCGTGGAATGCCGAAAGAGCAAGGCCAGGAGAGAAGCCAGGGACATCCTAGATGACTATTAAGAGTAGGGCTGGCCAGGCGCGGTGGCTCACACCTATAATCCTAGCACCCTGGGAGGCCGAGGCAGGAGAATCACTGGAGGTTGGGAGTTTGAGACAAGCCTGAGCAAGAGTGAGACCCCATCTCTACTAAAAAAAAAAGAAAAAAATTAGCCAGACAACTAAAAATATATAGAAAAAATTAGCTGGGCATGGTGGCGCATGCCTGTAGTCCCAACTACTTTGGAGGCTGAGGCAGAAGGATTGCTTGAGCCCAGGAGTTTGAGGCTGCTGTGAGCTAGGCTGACTCCACGGCACTGTAGCCCAGGCAACAGAGTGAGACTCTGTCTCAAAAAAAAAAAGAGTAGGGCTGAGATCCTCAGAGCTTAATTTTAGTGGCTCCATATTTCCTGGTGTGGTGAGAGGTCAAAATCATTTTTTCAAAATAAGGTGGGTTCATTCATATAATATCATTTACTATTTGTTAATTATTATCCACTAGATCATATGCTATATGACCGAAGAGATAGAGAGATAATAAAACCCAAGGCCAGGTGCAGGATTCTTACAGGCTAATGTGAAAGATAAGGACCACATACACTGACTAAAGTATTAAGACACTCAAAGAAGGTTTTGTATTAGTCAGCTGGTTTTTGCTTTATTTTAAAATGTGAAGAATCTTAAGGGAAGTGCTATGGAAGATTAAGTTGCAGGACTTTATTTCGAGCTTAGATTAACAGGGAAGGTGGTATTTTTCTGGCCCTTGAAAGCCATGTGGAATTAAACATATACAAACACATAGCCAGGAAAAGCACTGGAGATACATAAAAGGAAGTTGTAGAGTTGTGATGTAGTGGTAAAGAACGTGAACATGGGAGCTGAATTGATCAAGGTCAAATTTTGGCTCTGCTACTTAGGAGCTGAACAACCCTGGGCAAGTTACCAAAATCACTACCATGGCCCAGGTTCCTTAGCTGGTGGAGATTGAATTCAAAAGTGGCCACAACAATCCCCACCATACTCCTTACAATGTGACTTTGCCATGCCTCCCTTCAAGAGGAGGGCTCTATTCCCTCTCCCTTCAATTTGGGCTGGTTACTGGCTTTGAGCAACAGAATGTGGCAGAAGCGATGCTGTGCCAATCCAGGCTCAGGCCTTAAGAAGCCTGGCAGTTTCCGATTTTGCCCTCTTGGAAGCCAGCCACCATGGAAAGAAATTCCAGCTGGACAACTGAATGGCTGGAGACCATGTGGGCAGAGAGGCCATGTGGAGGAGAATCGAGGTGCCCCAGCAGACAGCCAGCATCAATGCCTCGGGCATCAGATGAGACCACCTTGGCTCTCCCCGTCTCAGTTGAGCCACAGCAGGCAGGAGCACATAGAACTGAGATGAACACCCTTGCTGAGCTCTGCCCAAAGTCCTGAGCCGTAGAATTGGGAGCGATGAGATGGCTGTTGTTTTAAGCCACCAGGTTTAGGAGGAATTTAGATACCTGCTATAGTTGGTAAACAGCCCAGCTATCTAATTCATTCTGTAAACCTCACAACCACAAGAGGTGGTGGGGTTTGGTTAGAAAAACAGAAAGAACTCCAAGTTTTCTAGGTGTAAGGGACTTAGACATCACTGGCAAACCTGGAGGAGCGAATGTAGGGAAGCCAACCCTGAAAACTCAGCCTGAGGAGCTGAAATGGGTTCTAAACATCTGACCTGAATGGTGATTGATTACCAAGGGCTCCAGGAAGCTCCCCCAGCTGTGCCAGCCTTAGCAGCAAAGGAAAGGGTCTTGAGAGCTCCCAGGAAAACCTCTGAGAACTCCTTATCTGCCCTCACTTAGGGCTGCCATGAACGCTGGAGAATAGTATCTTCTTCCTTCCTCTTTCCAAATATCCTACTAGTGCTGCTCATTGGCGAGCTCTAACCCAAAATCATACGGGAAGGTGGTACTGGGAAGGGAGTCATGGCTTCTTAGAGTTTTCAGATGGAGAGCTACGAATACCGAGTCAACAGACAATTCAGCCCAAGGTGCAATTCATTAATTGTTAGAGAGTCTTGATCTCTCATTCTGGTCTTTGAATTGGACCATGCCCCTTCCCTGTCCCTGAAAGTCTAGTCAGGTCAGATGATAGAGAACAACAGGATCAAAAAAAAAAAAGAACCTGAATATCCAAGGGTGTCAATGCAATAGCCCCCTCCTTCTCCCATGAATGTAGCAGGGCAGACAACAGCAGCAGTCCTGGGGTAGAACTGAGAGTATGGTGCAAAATACTGCCAGGTGACTAGAGACATTAAGAAAAGTCCCTGGCTAGCAGACTCCTGTAAAGGACAAGCAGCAAAAGCTCCCAGACACAGGAGATCAAGGTCTCCCACTACAGAAATTAGGACATGCCCGCCCCCTCTAGCAATGCAGAGCGACTGGGGTTTATTCATGATGGCATGGTTTGGGAGACATACTCAGCCTGCAGACTCAGTGGTAGATGTTGGTGCTCACTCACTCCACAAACATTATTTGAACTCCTACCACAAACTGGAAGGTTGTCAAGGATATACAGTTTCTTCCCTCAAGTCTAGCAGGAAACTGAGACAAACAAACCAAAATTCTTCAATACACTAAAAACCATTATAGTCAAAGGAATGTACCAATGCTATCCAAGCACCACATAAGGAAGCAATTGATTCTAGGGTCAGGGTAGGATTTGGGAAAACTCAAAGACAAATGGCTTTTATATCCATCCATACTTCTGAAAGATGACTAGAAATCCAGGGGAGACACAGGGGCTCGAGGACATTCCACCCATATGCAAGGGCATAGAAATGTGGAAGTGTGTGGCCTCTCATGGACCCATAAGTTGTCCAATAGGTGTGAGATCAAATATGTCAGGAATAAAGGAGAAAACCCTCAGAGACAGGGCAGAAGGACAGGCTGCACTGGCCTTTAAAGACTTTGGAATGCCATCTGGAGAGTTGGGATTCCGTTCTTTAGGTCAGCGATTTCCATAGTAGATTTGCATGCGCACCAAGGGTTTCACAAGACTCTCCATCAAGATGTTGAAGATTTTTGTTACAATATCCATTAAACTGAAGTACTCAAATAAAACGAAAGTAGAAGAACACAGAATTGAGCTGAGATTTTCAAAAATAATCAAATAAACCCAATCACACAGCTCTCACCAGAAATATGAATATTAGTGCAACACAGTTTTTTTATACTGTTAATAAAAATATTTTAAATATTGCTCCATTTTTATTTCTTCAATTTTTATTCCTGTGTGTTTTATAACATACATATTTTATGACTGTAAGAGTACAGGTACATGACTTATAAATACCTAAATAAATCTATGTCGTGGGTGCATTCTGAAAGGTAGTATTTTACAAATGATGTGCATGATCAAGACATTCCAGTAAGTGATGGACACCCTGGCAGGTGATGAGTGGGATTTCATGTAAAATAGTGGCCTAATGATATCAGGTTTTGGACATACTCCTCTCACAACTGCTCAGAGAATGATTGAAGGAGAAAAGAATGAAGGCAGAAAAACCATTTAAGAGGATGTTTCAGTCACCAAGGTGGCAAATAAGGGTGCCAGAACTATAATAATTGTTTTTAAAATGCAATTAAGAAGGGTTGAAAACAAGGGGGACCAGCTTCTAGTGGGGTGCACAGTCCAAGAGTCTGGGAGAAGCAAGGCCAAATGAAGCATTGCCTTCCTCCCAAAATAACTCTGGCTTTTGGTGGCAGAAACACAAGGATCACAGGAATTATTTTAGCTGAGTTTTCAAAGATTACGGAGATTTCTTCTAGTACAAATGCATAGGCATTCCAGACTGCAGGATCATACATGCAGAAGCCCAAAGTGGTGAGTGTGCCTTGCATGTACAGAAAGATGCCAGTAGGCGCAAATTCCTCAGAAAGCACACCATTAATAACACATCATGATCTGGGGTCAGCTTACCTTGACACACACTTGTCCTGTGGCCAGTTTAGACAATGAATGGGTATTCTCTATAAACATACTGGCACGGCCAGAGTCTCTTCAAAGGCCTTAGAAGAGGACACTGTGGGGACAGAATAGTTGGAAGGAAACAAGAAAACATTAATAGCTGAGGTTCTCCCAGCAACTGAGGGATTTGGCTTGCATCTGTAGTTCCACAATGTGACCACATGAGGGCGGTCTCAACCCATCGCATCCCAGAAGCTCTATGGCTCCGCTCAGAGCTTCAACCAGGTTTCACCTGAGCTGCTCAAATAACTGCACTCCTGGGTGCTGGTCTATGTTGCCTGTCTTTGAGAGAATTCACTTTTTCGGAGATTAACGGTGCTTTGTGGCTTTTCACTAAATAGCCCATGGGATTCCCGAGGTAAAATTCTAATCTTTTCTTGTTAGTTTTCAAAATACACAGATGACATCCCACAGGACTTGGCAGTACAGCCACTGGCAGACCTTGTAAACACCATTTGCTTTACAAAATTCAGCACACGAAGCAGCCTAACCCCACACCCTCCATGTTATAGATAAAAAAATAAGCGTCAAGGAGGGGCGTGGCCAGAACATAATACAAATGGTAAATAAAAGTATTAATAGCTAGAATCAGAACAGAATAGTGGTCAGGAGACAGATGGCCTGGGGCTGAATCCTCTCTTTACCACCTGATGGTTGAATAATTTGGAGCAAGATCCTTCACTTTTATGCCTCGGTTTTCCCATCTCTCCTTCCTCTGGTTAAATTAGTTTCTTTATGCATTAGGTGTGATCATTATAATTTCAAAGATAACATTTTCATATTTAGAAATTGTACTGATGCTATTGTAAATATAAAAGTTATTTTGTTATGTGTACACTATTCCATTTTTTACCTTGTGAAATATAATCTTTTCATTATCTTTAAAAACCTTTGACATACCTGAACGTCTCTTTTCAGATTGCTTTATTTTCTGTACTTCTTAAAGTGAGAATTTTTCTTCTTTTTTTTTTTTTCCCACATCTGGTGACAGTCAATAAATACTTCTTGACTATTTAATTTGTGCCAATAATTAGTGCTATAGCAGTGAACAAAACAGACAGAAAGCTCTGCCCTCGTGGAGCTTGCGTTCTAGTGGGGAGCAGAGGGACAGAGAATAAACCATCAGAACCTGTAGTATGCTAAATGAGAATTAATTTTATGGAGAAAAAAATAAAGCAGGAAGGAGAAGAATTGCAGTTTTACATAGGGTATTCAGAAAAATCCTTACTGAGAAGATAATTTCTGAGCAAAGCCCGGAAGGAGGTTAGGGAGAAGGCTGCGCGCATATCTTGGGGAAGAGCTCCATGGGCAGAGGAAAGAGCGGGTGCACAGGCTCGGACTCGGGACTGTGCACACTCAAGGGGGGCAGCGTGGCCACGGCAGACTGAAGGGAGGCAGGAGCCCTAGATCAGGTCAGAGGGATGACAAAAGCCAGGTCACATAGAGCCATTCAGGACATCATGAGGACTGTGACTTTTACTTTAAGCAAGACGGAAAGCCACTAGACAGCTACTTGAGCAGTGGGATGACACGAATTGATGTGGTTGTTAAAGAATTACTCTGGCATGAATGTGCATGAATGTTCACAGGGCAACCACAGGAGCAGGACAACTGGGCTTTTCCAGTAACCTAGATGAGAGATCAGGGTGGTTATGGAAATAATGTTAACAGTGGAGGCGGTGAGACATGATTGGCTCCCGGCTATGTTCTGAAGGTAGACTCAGCTAGATTTGCTGATTTACATCTGAAGTGTACGAAAGAGAGAAAATAAGTATGATTCAACACTTCTCAGCCTGAGAAGCCAGAAGGATGGACTTCTCACTTCTGAGACGCAGAAGACTGCAAGGGGAGCAGGTTTGATACGATCCTAATCCAGTTAACACCAGGATTTTTCTTATAATTGGCAAGACCAGCTCATTCCCAAGTTTATGATGAAAATCAAAATTAAAAGAACAACCAGGAAAATCTGAAACAAAGAAAAATTGGGGAATAGGAAGACTAAGGCTAAAATTCATTGAAGAAAATAGTTAAGCTTCTGAAATTTTAAAAAAGGCTAGTATTAGCATATGAGTAGATACAAAGATCAATGGAACTAAAGGAGACCCAAATAGTTTGAACTAGGGAGACAGACAGATGACAGGGGCTGGGAGATTTCACTTTCTGATGAAGATAGCATTTCAAATCAGTAAGAAGATAGGCTAATTAGCAAATTGAATAGCCAAAAGGGAAAAAATGAAGTTACATTTCTGCCTACTTTTCCTAGCAAAATAAGTATCAAGTAGTCAAACATATTAAAGTAAAAATTAATCCACAAAAGAACTTAAAGAAAATATGGGGGAGTTAGATTATTGCAGTAGAGATGCTATTTCTAAGCATGACACAAAGCTGTGAAGGCTGAAAAAAAAAGATGAATAATTCTCACTACATTTAAAAAACAGACATTTCTACATGGTAAAAATACTATAATCAAAGTCAAAAATCAGGAAAAATGTGGGGAAAATACTAGCAACATGAATAACAGATAAATGTCTAGTTCCCTTACTACATCATGATGTATACAAGTCAACCAGAAAAGGGTCAGTTACCCAGTAGAAAAAAACTGGGTGAGGTCATGATTTTGGAGAAAAATAAATGCAAATGACTTTAAAAAAAATAGGTACAATATCACTTTTTAGCTTTAAAATAATGCCACTAAAAATAACAAATAATAAAATTTAAATGAAATAAAAGCCATTTTTCACTAATCCAGTTGGCAGATAATCTCAACCTCTGAGTTGACAAGCAGGGGAGAAACAGATGTTCTTGTACATAGGTGATAGAGACTCTTGTCAGGGAAATGCAGTCATATTTATCAGTATTTAAAGGAACATACGCTTTCACCCAGTTCTTCTCCTTTTATGAATTTGTCCTGCAGACAAACTCATGCAAGAATTTGCTTTAAATATGATGTCACTAGATATTAGGAATTTTTCAGCTTCACTATAATCTTATAGGACCACTGTCATATACGCAGGCTATCGTCATCGTCATCTAAAATGTCATTTTGTGATGCAAGACTGTATATAACCTAAGCCAGGCCAGCAGGGTTCTCCAGTCAAACTTTGGAGTGCTGAAAGATGACAGAATAGTGAGTCAGAGTTCACGCTTTCCAGTGGCAGCACCAGATGAGATAGTGGAATGGTCCCTGGGCCTGGATGCCTGGAGATGTCCTTAAGCCAATCCTTGATCTCGTCCTATTTCTAAACCTGAGTTTCTGAGTTTCCAGTTAGCCTAGCAATCATTCCTCTTTTTAAGTTATCTAGAGTTGATCTTTTTTTGGTTATATGCTTTTATCTTCATTGCCGAGAATCAAATATTTCACTCTATTTCTATGTGCAACACATATTTTTATCACTTTCAATTTTTCTCATCTCTGATCGCCACTGAAATATTTAATAACACCTTTATCTTGCTAGTACTTTCATCACTCTTGATGCTTTAGTCTGTACTTATAAAATAAGTTAGATGAATAATAGTTGTAGATCATTCAAGAACTTGAATGTATATGCAATCAATAATACATGTGCACACATGCGTGTATGATGGACTGAGTTGATATTGTTGTTTTGGAGCATAGCATTACTTGAATTCATTAAAGTTATTAAGTTAAAAGTTTGCAAGTAAAGCAATTTCATATAGAATGCCAAATAATTAATACAGAAAGTAAATGCTAAAGAAAGAGAGACCCTTTAAAAATATAAGATATAATAATAACACTTCACAAATAATTTTTACTATCATCATCTCCCTGGAATTCCCTATAATTAATTTTGAGGCAGATAAAAATAAGAATTGTTGGTCTCCATTTTACTGCTGAAGAAAGTGAAGTTCATAAAGGCTAAATGATTTCCTGAAAATCCTACACCTACTAAGGGACAAAACCAGGAACAGAACATAAGCTGGTGACCTATCACCTAGGTTTCTTCTCTTTATACTATAGTGCCCTCTTATCTTTTCTCCCCAACTTTCTATTTTAAAAATTTTAACCCTACAAAAGAATTGTTAATAGTGCAACATTAGAGCTTCCCCCTGGATTCACTAGCTATTCACATGTTACTGCATTTGTGCCATTATTCTCTCCTCTGCATCTCTCTCAATCTCTCTCTCTCTCTCCCCCTCCCTCCCATTTGAGAGTTCGTTATAACCATCCTAATACCTAACCCCTAAGCACTTCAGCATGTGTATACTAAAAATAAGGCTATTTCTACACAATCATAATAAATTATCACATTTAGGAAATTTAGCATTGATACAATAAAGAATGATCTAATTTGATTTTTTGTAGACATCATCTTTTAGAGCTGTTTTAGGGGTACAGAAAATGGAATAGAGCATGCAGAGAATTACACCCTCTCTCTCCATCTCACTCACAGTTTCCCCTATTATTAATATCTTGCATCATTGTGGTGCAATTTTCATAGATGAATTTCCCACAAAGCACTGTTTTCCTGCATCCTACAAACTTTGTTATGTTGCATTTTTATTTTTTAGTTCAAAATATGTTTAATTTCTCTCTTGAGATTTATCAAATTATACACTATAAGTGTGTCACTTTATTTTATTTAATACATCAATTTACTACAACAAAGTTATTTTTTAAAAGACTGGTGTGTTATATTAAAAAAGGGAAAGAGTTTTAGGGGTGCTTTTTTAGTTCATGACTGACTACCTGAATCTAACTAGCTTTAAAACCAAGTAAGATATTTTGGTGATTACTTGCCACACAGATAGCTGCTTTATCATGGAAATAAAATCCAGAAAATGACAGTCTAATGAAGAATATTACAGCATAATTGGGACTAGTTAGCAAAATGAACAATCCAGACTGGACTTGCAGCTACGGGAAGCTTAGAGATAGCAGCTCTCAGGGTGTGAGTTACAATGATATGTATACTACAGTGAGAGAGGCTTCAAGAGAGAGGGACCATTTGAAATATATAAGGACTAACCTTGGATCTGGGAACTCATGTTCTTTTGGGTATCTAGACAGTAAGCTCCATGAGAATAGGGACCTATTTTCACTCACTCTTGTATCTCCTTTGCCAGCATGGGACCTGCCACACTGTGAGCGTACAAAAACTGTTGCATGAACTTTCACTATAGTAGCCTGCTAACCAAACATTCGTGACATTCAGATACCTCTCTACATCACTCAGGTGACTCATTGCAAGAAAGCTACAAAGATCTTCTACCTCTGTGGCTTCAGTTAGGCCCAGTACTCACCAGCTTTTAAAAAGTAGAGGCACACGGTTCTTAAGAAATAGAGAGTCCATCCCACATAGTCTAGCAGTTAGGAAAAATTTTTTAAAAATAGAGTTCAGGGGTGATGCTGTGAGCAAGATCAGAGACCTATCACCTACCTTTACAAACCTTGTTCAGAATGTGAAAAAGGCAGAGGAAGAACAGACTAAATTGGGTGGGAACCACAGGACAGTTACTGCCAGAGTAACCCTCCCACTATTTACCTCTCTGAGAGTGAGCTACACCCCAACCCTACACCAGTGTACTTGGAGTTTATCGAAGTATCAGACTAAGAAATTAAAGGGATCATGGCCCTTAATCCCAGAAGAGGGACATGAAGGTAACACTTGTTAAATAAAGCAAGAAATTAAAGGGATCATGGCCCTTAATCCCAGAAGAGGGACATAAGGGTAACACTTGTTAAATAAAACACTTCTGGACGTGGGAGTCAAGAGGATCATGAGAAAGGAATCTGGCTCTGCAGCAGGTCTGGCCTCAGTGCTGGTGAGACAGGCAGAGAGATGTAAGGGCTATGGCAGAAACAGGTTTATATCAGTCACATGTCTTTACTTGCAGGGATTGAAAAAATCTTCATGATTAAGAGAAAACAGCAGGGTAGGTGCGGCAAGAGACAAAGACCTCTTATTGCCAATGATACCTGAGACTAAATTACATGGAACACACATAGTCTTGCAACTTTGACACCATACAAAGTACCTGAGTTATGACTGTGGCCTGTGAGATACCTAACTGTGTTTTCAGTTGGTTTCCAATATGCTTCATGCACACCTATGATTAGCACTAATTGCTCCTCTACAATATCCATTCCCCGGTTTTTTCCTTTTAGCAATAGAATGCCTCAGGTATTTGGATAGATACCTGGCTTGCAGCTAGAATCTACATTTACCAGCCTCCCTTGCTAACTAGTCTTGGCCACATTGCTAGATTCTGGCCAATGAGATATGAGAGGAAATGATAAGGACAATTTCCAAATAATGACTTTAAAAAAATAGCCACTTGTCATCTTAACATTCTTCTTCCAATAGACTAGAATGTGGCTGTGGTGCTGTTGAACGAGGTATGCCCTTGGAGATAAAGGCTATACTGTAGGGGATGGAGAAGTAGCAAGACAGAAGCAATCTGGAACCCTGGAGACTTCGTGGAGCAGAGCCACCTACCTGGTGGCTGGACCAGCTGCTTATCTCTGGAATGTTCTGTAATTCAGAGGCAAACTACAGTCTTGTTTCAATCACATATATTTGGGGTCATTACTATAGCACCTTATCCTATATGTGAACTAACATTCAGTGCTGCTCTTCACTTTTTAAAAATCAGTACATAATCTGAGTTACACGGAGCAAGAATCAATTTGTGGTTATTTGCTGTATCATGATCTTGACAACTGAACATTGATTTTATTCTGGTTTCTTTCAGGATTTTCTCCTTGTCTTTGATTTTCTACAATTTGAATATGATATGCCAGAGTGTATCATATTTTTTGGCATTCATCCTACTTTTTGCTCTATCAGCTTCCTAGATTTGTGTTTTGGTGTCTACTATTAGTTTAAAAAGATCTCAGTCATTATTACTTCCAATATTTCTTCTGTTTCTTTCTCTCTTCTCCTTATGGTATTCTCATTATATATCCATTACACTTTTTGTTATTGTCCCACAGTTCTTGATTATTCTGTCCTGACCTTTTCACTCTTTTTACTCTTCCATTTTCAGTTTTGAAAATTTCTTCTTTTGACATTTTGTCAAGCTCACTGATTCTTTCTTCCACTGTGGCCAGTCCATTGATGAGCCCATCAAAGATATTCTTGATTTGTAGCATTTTCTTTTGATTCTTTGAATTTCCATTATTCATCCATTCTTTTATATTGTTCACTTTTTCTATTAAAGGCTTTAGCATATTAATCATAGTTATTTTAAATTACTAGTCTGATATATCCATTATCTCTGCCATATCTAAATCTAGTACTGATACCTGCTCTGTCTCTTCAAACTATGTTCTTTTGTCTTTCAGTATGCCTTGTAATTTTTACTGAAAGCTGGACATAATGTCTTGGGTAATAACATCTGAGGTAACTATTCCATTAGTGTGAGGTTTTATGTTTACCTGGCTAGGAGATAGGCTGTGCTTGTCGTTTGCTCTAACTGCAGGTGTCAGTAGCTAAAGTTTACTCTGGTGGTGTTGCTTTGGTCTCCCTTGTTGTGCTTGGGTTTCCTTAGAGACTCCTTTTTAAATAAGATCTAACACATGCAGTATTTTCAGTTGTACTCCCCTGTCATAGAGGAACTCTATTGATGTAGTGGTAATATGTGGAAGGAGGGAAAGCATTTTATAGTCCCATGATGAGGCCTTTCTTTCAGCAAGCCATGCCTGTGGGCTGCGATTTCACAAATGTCTTATAGTTTCTCACCTCACCTTAGGTGAGACAGGAAGTCTAATCTATTTGGGTCACACATTCCTATTTCTTTGCATGTCTTGTAATTTTGTCTTGAAAACCATACACTTTTGATAATATGTTATAGCAATTATAGTTAATGATCCATCCCCTCCCACTGGGATTCTTGCTGTTTGTACTTTTATTTGTTTACTAACCGGGCTGGACTAATTACCCTAAAGTGTAAAGTCTCTGACATTAGGTCTCTGAAGACAGAGACTTGAGTGTGCACACAGCCACAGTAGGATAATATTGGTATTAGCAGTGCTCTCCTTGACTGTCTTTTTCTCTGTTCTCTATTAAGCTGTCTGCCTCTGCAGGTATTACACTTAGTTCTTAATCTCCAGTAACTACCAGCTGATTGCTCCATTGTTTTCATCCATGCCTGTGGAATAAATTGGTTCACAGGCTGATCCAATTCAATTTGAGTTTCTCAGGAACACTCTTTGAGGCCAGTCTTTGAGATTTGTTCTGGTCCCACTGAGGCTCTTCTTAGCTCTCCCTTTCCCTGATTGCCCCTTTTAAACCTCCAGCTGGACTATGGTGTAGCTTATTGTTCTCTTGGAGCTACAGGGCTCCTCTTAATTGCTTACCACCAAAATCTCTATTGTTTGTGGCATCAGTCTCTAGTCTTTGCGGTTAACCTCTTTTAATGCAGAATGTCTATCCTATGTGCAAGCTGTGATGAGGGCAACCATGGCCCAGTATTCTCAACCTGCTGTCCTGGGGTAATGTTTCTGCCCTGCAAGAAGGGGTGGATAGAGGAGGATAGGCCTGGACCTCTCAGTCAGTCTTGCCTAGAATAGAGTTTCTGCAGCCTGGAGTAGAGGGTATGAGAAATGCTTTCAGCTTCTCTTTCTCAGGGAGATTCTGTAGCCGTCAACTGGAAGCTAAGGAAAGTGTCCTTGGCCACACCTGTCTAGAACTGATATTCTGTCACACTGAGCTGGGGACTAGCAGAGGCAGTGGTTATTGCTCAAATGCCACAGACTTTTGCTGTTTTTACCAAGGTTTAGTAGATTTTTCTTGAACAAAATTTCTTGATTAACTTCATGTCTTTAGAACAATTGTCACAGACATAAGTGGTTGGGGTTTTATAAATAATTTTTATCAATTATGGGTTTTTACTAGGGAGAGGTTCTGCAGAGCTCCTCGTGCTGCCATTATGAAAGTCATCTTCCTGCAGCACTGTTTTTAATGCAAAAGAAAAAAATTAGAAAGTGAAGGAGGGAGATAGCAAACCTAAATGTTCATTGATGAGGGAATGGGTCAACAAATGGTGGTGTAGTAATAGCACACCACCTAGCTATTATTTTATTTTTTCTTCTTATCATCACCCTCTTTGAGAATGATTAGCTATTAAATTGAATGAATTGGAGCAGCATGTATCAGGATAGATCTCAAGCACATAAAACTGAGTAAGAAAAAAGCAGTTGTAGAATAATTCTTTTAAAAATAACAGAAAAATATTAGAAACATATCATGGATGCATAACAGCTGAAGTAAAACAGGAAAATGTGGACTGGAATATAAAAGTTAATCTCTGATGAGTATTGCTCTCTGGACTTTGGAAAGATTCAATGAGACTTCTCTTTTATTTTATATCATTTTAATAAAAGATTTTAAACAGAATGTGTATCTCTACGTTGAGTACATGTGTGTGTGCTATTCTGTGCTATTCCAGAACTGTGCTTCATGTTTTGAGTCTCACAAATGGTGAGCACAAGTGGGCATTTGAGGGCTGGAATGGCAGGTTGGGACCTGGAGGCCTTACAGTCTTGTGGCTTTACAGGAGCCTCACAGAGCAAACCACAAAAGGTCCAGGACTAAGATATCCATTCAATAAATGATAATTAAGCACTTATTGTGGACTATGCTCAGCACTAGAAGCTTTAATGTAATGCTTTTTAATTTCCAAAATACTTTCAAATGAGGGACCTCCTTTAGCTGTGTTTCAGACCAGGGGATTCTTTTATTCACCAAGTACATAATACTTAACCTGTTTCCTCAACTGCAAGACGAGACTAACAAGAGCAACTCCTGCAGAATTTTTTCAGAATGAAATAATTTCTGTAGAGATGAGTGTGCTGCCTGGCATACAGTAAGAGCCCAAGAAATGTTAGGTGCTGCTGTTGGTCATTACTGTTTACCAGGCACAGTTCCAATCACTAGGAGAGAAGGTGCTAGAAAAACATGAACTACGATATCCGTGACGCTCTCTGAAATGCATTGAAAACATAAACCCAAGAGCCCCAGTGGTGTTCCAGGAAGATGAGCTTTCTACACACAAAAGAAACCACTTCCAGCCTGGCCTCTTCCAAGGGCCCTGTGTTTTCTCCCTGGAATCCAGCCCCTGGCATCTTCCCTGGGTGCAGCAGAGGACTGGGTCCAGAGAAAAGGAGCGGGCTTGGGGCGGGCTTGGGGGCGGGCACTGAGAGGGGGCCGGGCTTAGGGCAGGGTGGTTGGGGTCCGGCACTGACAGGGTGCCGGTTTGGAGGAGGGGCGCTGCTGGGAGTGGGGCGCGGCCGGGGAGGTTCTCCTCAAAGCAGGAGCAAAGAGGGCAAGGGGTAGCATGGGCGGTGCTGAAGTGGGGGGCGGGGACGGGGCAGGGACAATAGCCTTCTCAGGCCTCAGAACAGCAAGTGGACATCCTGGGCCTGCTCCCAGCTGTGGGCTCCCTGGCGGCCGCCCTCTGGACAATGCTCCATCCCCAGACTCTGCTACTGGGTGCTGTCGCCTTTCTACTCTTTGCTGACTTCCTCAAAAGACAGTGGCAAAAGAACTACCTCCCGGGGCCTTGGCGCCTGCCCTTCCTTGGCAACTTCTTCCACCTGGACTTTGAGCAGTCACACCTGACACTTCAGCCGGTAGGCGCAAGGAACGTCCCCTAGCCCTGCCCTGTCCCTAACTCTGATCTGCAGGACAAGGGACATTCTGGGACTGGGGGGGGGGGGAGGTGATTGGAAGCTCTGTGGCTAATGCTTGTAACCAGGTAAAACCTGCTTTGAGCTTCATTTTCCTGTTTCCCCTCCTGTCAACTGGTATGATTCTATCTGCCCTAGGGGTGGTATATTATTAAGAGTACTAGGCATGTGAAGTTCCTTCACTCATTTAATTGTATGTTACCTTGTTAAACAGTGTAGGAACATCTTATTTACAATGTGGTTGCCTTGACCTTTTTTATATTATCCTTAAAAATGCCAGAGTTCCAGGAAGCTTCATTTCCCATATGTAAGATGGTGATAATCCTACCTGAATCCTCATCATTTCTCAACTGGATAACTCTCACCCCCACACTATCTGGTCCACTGCCTTCAGTCTCCTCCACTGCAGTGCATTCTCACTGAAGTAGTAATTTTAAAATGTTATTCCTCTGCTTAAATTTTCTCACTGCCTCCTGGTGTTCAGACTCCTTACTGGGGCACTTGGGACCATTATTGACCTGGCCTCTTTCCACCTCTTTATAACCATCTCCTATCAGGGCTCCCTAACTCTGCCCACTCTGAATTCTTTAAAGTTCTCTCAGACATCAAACACTTTGTCAAGAATCTTCAGCTGGTTTCCCTGCCACTCAACACAGGTCCTTTGCTGAGAGACAACACTGACAGGTGGTTATAGAGATTAAATAAAAGAGTGAACTATTGACATGGCTTCGATTTGATGCACAACAGCTATTAGTTCCCCTTTCCCTACACATGCCTGGGGTACTTTAAACATGTTTCTATATACTGTACTCAAATACAGATGGACAGACCTTATTACTCTGGGAGAAATGCCCAATCGGTAACAATAAGTGACAGGATTAGTTACAGAGTTTTAAAACTAGTCTCCTAAACCTGTGCCCTTCCTTAAGAAATGAATTGTTTAATTTCCAAGTATTTGGAGATTTTTCTGTTATTTTTCTGTTAATGATTTCCAATTTGATTCCATTATGGTCAAAGAAACAATTCTTTTAAATTTATTAAGGTCGATTTAATGACACAAGATACAGTCTTGTGTATGTATCATCCGTTTATGTGTATAAACGTATCATGCATGTTTGAAAAAATGTTTTGTAAATATCAATTAAATCTTATTGGGTAACAGTATTCTTTAGTTGTCTTATATCCTTGCTGACTTATTATCTACTGATTCTATGATTTACTGAAAGAAGTACATTGAAGTCTGCAACTACAATTGTGAGTTTATATATTTCTTCATTCGGTTCTGGTAGTTTTTCCTTCATGTATTTGGAAGCTCTGCTGTTTTGTACATACCCGTAGGATTGTCATATCTTCTTGATGAATTCACCCTTTTATTATGTAATGTCCCACTTTATCCCTGAACTTTACTTTATCAAATATAATATAACCACACCAAACTCTCTTTTGATTAGTATGTGAGTAGTATAAGTTTCTCGTCATTTTACTTTTAACCTTGTTATATTACCATTATATTTGAAATGAGTTTCTGGCAAACAGGATATAATTGGATCATTTTTTTCATTCTGCCAATTTCTGTCTTCTAATTGGTCAATGTAGATCAGTTATATTTGATGTAATTATTGATACATTAGGATTTCAGCCTACCATCTTATTTATTTTATATTTTTTTCTCTGCTTTTCATTGTTCTGTTTCCCCTTTCCTATTTTCCTGTAGGTTATTTCAACATTTTAAAAATAATTCCATTCTCATTTATCTGTAGTGTTTTTGAACATATCTCTTTGTATTGTTTTACAAGTGGTTGCTCTGAGGATTACAATATGCTTATGTAGATTATTGCAGTCTACTAGTGTCAACATTTTAGCCTTCAAGTGAAATACTGATACCTTACAACCATTTAGGTCACTTTACTCTTACTGTTTTATTAGTATAATTTGTTAAATATTATCTCTGCATACATTGAGAACCACATGAGACAATATTATAATTTTGCTTTTAAATGACAAATGCAAATTTTGAAACCTCAAGAGAACAATAGTTGATTGCATTTTCCCATTTGTTTGCCCTTTCTGTTGCTCTTTCTTCATTCCTGGTTTTCCAAGTTTAAAATTTCCTTTCTATTTTGAATAACTTTCTTTAGCCATTCAGCACAAACATCAGGTGTGCTGGTAAAAATTTTCTTAGCTTTTATCCAACTAAGAATGTCTTTATTTCACCTCTATTTCTGAAGTATACTTTCATTAGCTATTGAATTCTAGGTTGACAATTTCTTTTATTCAACATTTTCAAATGTTGTGTTACTTCTGTCTGGTCTCCATGGTTTCTGATGAGAAATTTGCTGTCATTTGTGGAGTGGTGTTTGCCTCCATAACAGAGAGGTCAAAAGGCTAAGGATTTCTGTCCTGTCAGCCTGTTTTTTTCCTGTCTTTGGGCTAAAGAGAGTAGGCTTTTCTGAGAGGTATTCGTATCTCCTTCAGTTGGTGTCATGATTAGTAGAAGTAAATTGCGATGCTTTTATTCAATCTTGTCTGGAATACCAAGTTTGATCTGTGCCCTTGCTGTACTACCAAGATAGATTTGAGTAGAGAGGTTAGATGCTTCCCCTAATGCCACAAAACTAACTAGGGATGAAACTGAGACTAGGTTCTTATCACAGGCCAACTGATTTTTATCATACTGTTTATTTTTATTTCATGTAAGTTTATATTTCTGGGTGTGAAATACATAAAGATAAAAGGTATAATTTCATTATAATTAATTTTACATTCTTGCAATTGGAAAACATTAAGTAGAAACTAACTAATAGATCTCACATCACAATTTTTAAGTTAATTCTCATTTAATCTTCATGATAGACACACATGTTAGGTATTATCTGGTGACATTTCCATTTTACTATGAAGTAAACTGGCTGAGAACAAACAGCAAAGAGACTTGCCAAGATTATTCAGCTACACAATGTCAAAACAAGGACTTGAACCCAAGACAATTTGACTCATACACCTATTCTCTACTTATGCTCTGCAACTTTTTATAATATACTTTGAGGATAATTGATTTATTCATGGGTTTATTTCTTCAACAGACATTTTTTAAGTGTTCATCATATGCCAGGAATAGTATAAGACAGTGTGTGAAGAAACGTGTAGTATACAGGCTTGTAATCAAATGGATTATCAGAAGATGGGATCATTGTGAAAGAGACACCCTGGGAGTACCTTTTGTAGAATGTTGGAATAAATAGAGTTGAACTTTAGAGAAATATTTGATGTTCTACAAGTAGCTAAGTGGAGTAAAGGAACAGGAGATTTTAAATGGGGGGAATGGTCTAAACTAAAACACAGTGAGAGGACAGTGAAGAAACTGTTCTCTTTGTATGGTGTGATGGGAGCTTTTCTCCCCACCTCCCACCCCACCCCATTTTCTAGTCTCCTTACTATAGCCATATGGCTTGTTATAGGAACACTTATTAATATTTAAATGGCAGAAAAAGGTATCAGACTATGGTGGGAGAATGGTAGTTAAGATTGACAAATCACTTATAAGAAAGTGACCCCAAAATACAGTGATGTGACCAAGATTGAAATTTAGTTCCCTTTCACAACAGAGTTCAGATTTAGGCAGGAAGTTCAGGATAGGGAGGCTGCTTTGTACCACAGCGTCATCTAACACCTCCAGTTCCTTCAATCTTGTTGCTCTGGTCCTCCACCAACACCATCATGTATGAGTTCTGGCCCATGGGGAGGGGAGAGGGGAAGTGGTGATCAAGCTGCTTTCATTTAATGAAGTGACCCAGCAGATGCACACATAACACTCTTGTGTCCCATTGGCCACGCCTAGACAGGCTGGGAAATGTGGCCAGCAAATACTTAGGGAGCACCATCATCACGCAAAGGAAGAGAAGGGAAATATCTTCATCCTTTCATTTAAGGATGAGGCCTACAGAATGTCCTGGAAAGAGCCCAAACTTTATGCCACCACCTACGTGCTAAAATCACTGTACCCGTTTTTCCGAAAACTGGAAATTCTTTATGGGATTTTTATTATTAATATGCAAATAAAATAAGTTAATTACTGTCAACTTACTGTCAGAATGCTTAGCACATAGTTGACACTTATTTTGTATATTTTCCACTCTGTCCGCTCTTTAAAAGTTTGTATAAACAAACTCAAGAAAAGCCAGTTTTTGGATGCATGCCAGGCATCATTTATCTCTCCTAGTCACTGGAGGGGCCACAGTAGCTCATTGTCTGGTCTCTGCTCCTCCTTTCCTTTGTTGATGGCATTACAAGAATCCTCTTTCTAAAATACACTCCCTAAAATATCAATTATAATAATACTTTTATTATCGATTTTAGTAGTACGGTTCCTTATCAACACAATACTAAAGATGGGAACTAGGAATATCCCCTGTTTTATAGATTTGAAAACTAAGACACAGAAACGTTAAATAGTTTTCCCCCAAATCAAACAGAAAGTAATAATCAGAATGTAGATTCAAACAGGCTTGTATGACTACACAATCCAAACTCTTAAGCACTCACTTACATCACCTCTCCTACTCAAAGGTCTTCAGACTTCTAATTGCAAGCCAAAAAAAAATCCCAAATCATTCACCCAACATTAAGACTCTCCTCAGTCTAGCTCAGATTACCTTAGCAGCCTTGTCTTCCATCTCCCTGTCAACTAGGAAGATTCTTCTTCCAGGAGCCTACCCTGGTCCCTGTTCCCCTATGTGCTTCCTAACTTTCCCCCACCAAATAATATATTGTACAGAATGGCCATACTAAGAACTGTTTATTTACCCATATGCCCCATTAGATTTTGAGCACCTGGCCTTGGTCCACTACATGGTCAGTGCTATGTAACTAATGAACCTTGCTCTGCAGTCAGACAGGGGAGCTGTGTTGTTCCCAAACACCTACATTTTCACCTGTGCATCTGCATACGCTCTCTCTACAACACAAAATCTCTTTGCTGCCTTATTACATGTCCTTTTGCTGGCTCCTTGACGTTTATTTAAGATCTGACTCAAATCCCATCCCCTCTTAGAAGTCTTTCCCACATCTGTGGTGAAAATTCATCTCTTCTTGCAATAATTTCCCATCCCTTTCCATCAGTATTATAATATGTGTCATCTGCCCGCCCTCCCACCACCCCAATGGCAGAGGTTGGGAAGCTGTGGCCTTCTTATTTCAAGATTTTTTTTTTTAAGCACCAAAGAAGGCAAGTAAAGCTTCATCTTTCTCTGCTGTACATCTTTTAATAAGTGGATTTATGCTATAAAATTTGGATTTAGTCAAAAGACCAAACTTAAGGACCTAGAAGGCCACATGTGGCCTTAAGGCTATAGGTTCCCCACCCCAACCTTTCCCAAGAGACTTTGACACTTTAGGAAACGCCATATCTTGATCTTTGTATTACCTCCACATGTATCAAGCCAATGCAAGAAGCTGCCTCCCATAAAAACCTGTTGAATTGAGCATGAATTGGATTTCCACAGACTGCTCTCAGAAACCAGCATAGCCCCAAGGACTACCCGTGAGAACATTATTCTTAGCAGGAGTGTTCGTGGGCCACAGGGGACAGGTAAATTCCTGAAACTGTCTGCATAATGATGTATACAGGATTTTACTGGAGAGCAGATCCATACACTAAATTTTCAACTGAATCTACAACTCAAAATAGATTAAAAATCACTGATATGAAGATTTATTCCTCATTTCTTTAAGGTTGTTTTTTTCTTTTTTGCTTTACTGGATAGAAATGCTTTTTAACTATAAAGGCAATGCAGACACGTTGAGATAGCATATTAAGATACAGTTTAGCAAGAGAGAAAGAGACAGGGAAACTTACCTCTCTTTGTGCCCACCCTGCCACCAACCCACACACTCAACCAGACACATACACACATCCAGCAGTACCCCTATAGGACTTGGGGATATATCTCTCCAGAGTTGCATGTAATGAAAATAAAATTATATTTGCAACTTTTTATCATAAGTTCTACATATCAATGAGAACACAGTTGAGTAGTCCAACATAAAAATGTTTAAAAGATATCAACAGATTATTTAAAAGATATAACATATATAAAATATAACATTGAGGGACAGATATTAAACCTTAGAGAAATGTAGAAACATCATGGATTATGTGTGCCTATTCGGATTACACACATGCACTAACATACACAAATGCACAGCTCAGTGCAGGTGAGAATTCAAGGAAACCGACCCTCTCAGAGTATGAATTGGGATACCCTTTTACATTTTTTCTTTTCCTCTTTTTGTGTCTTTGTTCCTTTTGTCCTTAAATTTGATCATTTAAATTAAGTGAAATCTCACTCAATTTAATGTCTCTTGGTAGTGATGGTCCAATCTCTTGTGTCACTAACCCTTCACTTCTAGTTTTGCTTTATTCCAAACGTTTATTTTACTCCATCATATTTTTTAAACCCTAAGTGCTACATTTGGAATTTCATTCCTAGTAATACATTTCCTGTCTCCTATTGCTTTTGTTTCACTTTTATAGCACCTATTTCAACCATTTTCTCCTTCTTTTTCTGTTTTCATTTCTGATTTTAAGCCTATTTTTGCCTTCTGAACAATCTTATTTGTAATCTCTTTTGTTCCCTTATTCTGTTTCTTTTTAATAACATGTTTGATGATATAATCAAAATGTATACTCTGCCTTACAAAGTCCTTTCCGATGCCCTCTGGATCCTTTAATCCTTGTAAAGTAGTTGCCACAGTGACTGGTACAGTGCACTTAAGAATCATTAGACATCACCATAATCAGTCCCAGGGATTCAGAAGGTCATTTCACCTCTCCAGCTTTACATGGTTGATAAAACCATAAAAGTTTTTGATCTAGTTTTGTTGAAATAGAAATATACATGGTCAGAAAGCTGGCAGAGATTGAACTGTGAAGAATTTTATTTCACTAAGGATTAATGTAGTTCTGAATCCCTCGCAAGTATCAGCTGAGATTCTAGGTTGCAGACATTGCCAGCTAGGAGTCATTTAACTTAACCTGAGATTTTTCAGATCTTCCAAAAATAACTTTATTGAATACTCTAAATTAATCAAGAAATTCTTCTTGTAAGGCATAAGAACTTCGCCCAGGAATTCAGCAAGGTAAAATACAAAAATCTGCTTTATGTGTACAGACCCATCACTGCCATTGCTTAGAAGTAATGACATGTACTCTAGAGTCAAACTGACTTGAGATTCAACAGTGGCTCTCGTGAGACAGGATGTGCTGTGCTGAAGATGAACAAAGACCGATGGAGGATGCTGGGACAGAAAAGTTATGGAAGGACTAAGTTCAGGCCTGGTCTTTAGTGTGGGTGGAGGGTGCTGAAATGAGGCTGAATTATGTGTATTTGCTCTGACGGGTGCCTTGTAGGTCCAGGGCTGTAAAAGTGGCATGTTGGAGAATAAGCACCAGGAGATGACGGTCAGGGAGGGAGTCACAGACACCTGGAGGACTTGGAGCCCTTTTGTTTGATACCTTGTCCACAGCGACACTCAACACAGGCTAATAAAAGGCAGGGGCAAGGTCTACATAGGCCACTTTCTTGATTAGCTAGGAAGGACTTTGATCAGTGACTGTACACTGTCCTTGGACTGGTGTTTGCACATCCCTGCACACGTGGCCATAGTCATAAACACACTCACACACTACCATTCTCCCTCCTTCCCGCCTCCCCCACCCAACTCTCTCACTCTCCACTCATTCTCACATTCACTCTCTCACTCTCACTAAACTCTAAGTTCCTGGAGCCATCTCAGGGTCATGTCTTTGTCCTCAAATCTTATATAATACCTGGCAAATTCCCTGGCCCATCAAAAGCCTTGTCACCTTGGCTGCGTTACTTCAGCTCTGACTTTTTCATTTCCTGAAAGATGAGGAAAATCATTACTACTGTAGGGTGGTTGTGGGATTAATGAGATAAAACATGAGAGAATGTGGCTTTCTGTGACCCAAGTGCCTTCTCCCTACATGACCGTGAGCTCTTGTTCTTTCTGCCACCATGAGCGCACATCCACGGCCCTTTGCACACAAAGCTTGTTTATTCCTTGGACACTTGCTGAGTGGCTGTGCGCCTGGACCAGAAAACAAAGTGCCTTTCACACGGCTGCTTTCATTCTTCCTCGCAGAATCTTCTGAGACAGGAATAACTTTTTCCCTTTTATAGATGGGGAGCTGAGGGCCAGAAAGTGAAGCAATTTCCCAAGAGCCCACAGCAACTGAAATGCAGAGCTGAGATTCTCACGTCACTCCAGTGCTAGGGAGCTTTCTCCATGCCTGGTCCACCCTGTAAGGCACCTTCTATTGTCAAGCATTTGTTTCTATATTCTATGGCCAGTGTAGGAAGGGAATGTTCTCTTTGGTTAAACAGATATTATGACTTACTAAGAAGTCCCTGCTGGTTACACAGACATATATACATATCTCATTCCTCAGTAGTGGTTTGGATGTGCTGAATTCTCTCTCTTCGCTAGACTCTAGGATGCTTGAGGTTGGAGACCTTGTTTATGTTATTACAGTTACATGCTGATGGCTTGCTCTAGTGACACATACTGAATGCTCACTCAATTCACTTCAGGTGAATGTATGAATGGATATTTTATAAGGAACCTTGTACATCCTGAAGTGAATTGACCCTGAGCCTTGTTGAGAGGAGGAGAAAAGAAAACAAAAACATTCCCATAAGACAAGGTTGCACACACACATGCACACCCAGGCATGCACTCTCTCCTCTCAATGTGAGCCCCTCCAGCTACACACACACAACCGCCATTTGTGAACACTCAGCTGTGTGCATATTCAGCTGTGACTACTTAACTCTTTTTCAGTTGGTGAAGAAATATGGGAACCTCATTGGTCTAGAGTTTGGAAACGTGTCTTCAGTTGTTATTACTGGACAGCCCTTGATGAAAGAAGCCCTCATCCACATGGACCAACACTTTATGAACCACCCTGTTTTCCCTCTCCAAGACCCCATCTTTAAGGGAAATGGTAAGTAAGTTTCTCCATCAATGTAAGGTGTGTGTTTGATATTCTGGTCTTTCAGAGGTCCCTCTGTGACTATTATTTTCCAACAACCCCAGGAACTGGCCACATAATAAAATTCCTGCCCTTAACAGAAGCGCACATTTCCTGATTGCAGTCACCTGCTCAGAGCACTTCACATCGTCAGCCATACTAGAGATTTGAGAGAAGCCATATGCCCTGCACAAACTCACACCAGATGCTTTTATAATGACATAACCACATCACCCAGTTATGGCAGAGGAAGAGGCGATGTGTTCTCTCTCTGCTGTCCCATTCCGAGCCTCTTCCCTTAGGGAAATGGATGCGGATCTGCTTCCTTCTGCCACTGCTTTCTGTCTCTAGCTCCTTATGCTCTACCATGAAGGCCGTGCTGACCAGGGATTTCCAGCCTTCTGGTCTATGTTAGAACAGGTCAGTGCGAATACTTAAGATTATCATTAAAGAAATTTAAACATTTAAAAACTGAAATGAAATTTCAACTCTATTACTCTGTCAAAGCACCAAGTTAAGTTTCTTCCTAATTCCTCTTTGAAATATTAATCAATTAATTCTCCATCCATTCTCTGTACTATCTGCCATATGAAACACAGTGCTGGGCAGGAGTGCTATAACAATGAATAGAACAAATACAATCTACATCCGTATGTAACTTCTATTAAGGGAGAAAGACAGTATCAATTACTTATAATAATCAAAAGCTTGTAGTACTATGAAGATAAATGTATGATGCACTTATGAGGGGTGACTAATGTATTCCTGGGATTCAGGAGAAGCTAATTTAATAAACTAAAGAAACAGTCAAGCAATGGGACAGAATATAAAAGTCCATGAAGTGTAATGAAGGACAGTGAACTTGAGGAATTGAAAGGTGGCCAATGTCGCAATGACAGTGATTAAAAGGAGATAATTAAATGTAAACGCATCTGCTGTGCTTGGTCAGGAATAGTTCATGCAAGTTCTTATTAAGGATGCTGTTTTGATCCTAATAACAACAGAAGTTCTTGAATGGTTTTAAACATAGAAGAAAATTATCATATTAACTGTGTACATTTTTAAGGCTCATTTAGGCTGTCATTTAGAGAATGGACTAAAAAGAACCAGAGACTACTGTAGCCTTCTAGGTTAGAGAGAGTGGTAGCTTGCACAAATGGGGTGGTGATAAATGATGGTAGGTTAGGCCAGGGTAGTGGCAGTGAAGACACATGGATTCAAGACATCCAGGAGGTGAACCTAGTAACACATGATGACCTAGGTGCAGGGAGAATGAGGTATGGAGGTGACACCCAAATGGGTCGATGATAGAAAGAAGAAGCACTCAGAAAAGGACAAGGTGTTTGCTTTGGTTGGACATGGGTGGGGAGTTGTATGGAGAAATCATAGGTTTAAGCCTGGATATGCTGAGTTTGAAATGCCTTTAGGTCAGCAAAGTCAAGCATGTGTTGTATTAATATATATGGATACAGAGCTCAGGGACAGCAAGAGATGGTCACTATTAATAGATGCTATTTAAAGTTTTAGGGATTGATAAGATTTACCACAAATGAAATATAATATGAGGAGAGAAAAGTCTTTAGACCTCATTTTGAAGAACTCCACCAACTCATGGTTTGAATAGAAGAAGGTAAACCAGCAAAAGATACGGGAATTTGCTGGCAGAGAATTAGAAAGAATATCTGGAGAGTGTGGTATCCCCAGCACCACTGCATGGGAGTGTTTCCAGAAGTGTCTAATGCTGCTGGAAGATCAAGTAAGATGAGGTTAAAAGGTATCCCTGGACCTGAAAGCAAGGAGGGCCATTTCATTGGTGATGGAGGTCAAGGCCAAGTGTGAAAGGAGTGGAGGTTGCTCTGGAAGTGAAGGAATGGAAGGAGCAGAGCCTCACCTGTGTGTGGACAGATTATGGTCTGTTGAACACAGCAAGATGTTTTTTGCCCTTTGCCTGTGATGTTCTTCTTATATGGAATATTTACTCCTCCTTGCTTTCTTGAGTTATTCCTTCATCTTTTGTAGTCCAACTTAGTTAGGAACGACCTTATAAAGGCTTTATTTGCCTATTTAAGTATATGGACTTTATCTTATCTGTAAGTGCATTCCTAGCATTTAGCATGACATGAATACTTAACTTTACTTATGTGGCTCATAATCAGAGCATGGGCTTTAGAATCAGGAAGACCTGAGTTTGAACACCTCTTTAGCTGTTTTCTAACTGTGCAAGCTTATGAAGTTTATCCTCTGTTTCTCAAGTTTCTCATTGGTAAAATGGGGTGGTGTTGGTAATAATTGTACCTACCCCAAGAAGTTCTCTGAGTACTAAATTGCAGATGCATAAGAATATTTACTAAAGTGCCTAACATCCCCAGCAGTCAGTTGTGTCCACTGCTTTGGCAGGGCTCTCTTTGACTGTCTTTTTCTTTTTTCTATTAAGCTGTCTGCCTTTGCAGGTATTACACTTAGTTCTTAATCTTCAATAACTACCAGCTGATTGCTCTATTGTTTTCATCCATGCCTGAGGAATAAATTAGTTCACAAGCTGATCCAATTCAATTTGAGTTTCTCAGAAACAGTCTTTGAAGCCAGTCTTTGAGATTTGTTCTGGCCCCAGGAAGGCTCTTCTTAGCTCTCCCTTTCCCTGATTGCTCCTTGTAGACCTCTAGCTGGCCTGTGGTGTAGCTTATTGTTCTCTTGGAGATACAGGCCTCCTCTTAATTGCTTACCACCAAAATCTCTATTGTTTGGGGCTTCTGTCAAGCCTTCATGGCTAATCTCTTTCAGTGCAAGACGTCCATCCTATGTCCAAGCTGTGCTGATGGCAACCATGGCCCAGTATTCTCAGCCTGCTGTCGTAGGGTAATGTTTCTGCCCTACAAGAAGAGGGTGGATGGAGGAGGATATCCCTGGCCCTCTCAGTCAGTCTTGCCTAGAATGGAGATTCTGCAGCATGGCATTTTGGGAGGAGGGTATGAGAAATGCTTGCAACCTTTCCTTCTCAGGGAGAATCTATAGCCATCAACTGGTAGCCAAGGAAAGTGCTCTTGGCCACACCTGTCTAGAACTGATCTTCTGTCACACTGAGCTGGGGATTGGGAAAAGAGTGGGTTATTGCTCCATTGCCACAGAGTTTTACTGTTTTCACCAAGATTTAGTAGATTTTTCTTGAAGAAAATGTCTTCATTTATTTTATGTCTTTAGCACAATTTTCAAAGACATAAATGGTTGGGTTTTATTAATAATTTTTATCAATTGTGGGTTTTTACTAGGAAGAGTTTCTGCAGAGCTCCTCATGGTGCCATTATGAAAGCCATCTTCCGGCAGCACTGTTTTTAATGAAAAAAAAAATAAAGAAAACAATTAGAAAGGGAAGGAGGGAGATAACAAACCTAAAAGTTCATTGACATGGGAATGGGTCAACAAATGGTGGCATAGTAATAGCACACCACCTAGCTATTATTTTGTTTTTTTCCTTCTTATCCACTTTCTTTGAGAATGATTAGATAATAAACTGAATGAATTACAGCCACATTTGTCAATGAGGATAGATCCCAAGACATACTACTGAGTAAGAAAAAGCAGTTGTAGACCAATTCTTTTAAAAACAACATATAAATATTAGAAACATATCATGGATGCATAACAGCTGAAGTAAAACAGGAAATGTGGACTGGAATATACAAGTTAATACCTAAAGAGTATCCCTCTCTGGACTTTGGAAAGATAGAATGAGACTTCAATTCTCTTTTATTTTAAATGCCTGTAATAAAAGATTTTAAACAGAATGTGTATCTCTATGTTGAGTACATGTGTGTGTGTAGTATGCTATGTTATTCCAGAACTGTGCTTCATGTTTTGAGTCTCACAAATGGTGAGGACAAGTGGGCACTTGGGGGATGGAATCCCAGGTTGGGACCTAGGTCTTACAGTCTTGTGGGTTTAGAGAAGAGCCTCCCAGAGCAAACCCAAAAGGTCCAGGACTAACACATCCTTTCAACAAATGGTAGTTAAGGACTTATTATGGACTATGCTCAGTGCTAGGAGCTTTAATGGAATGCTTTTTAATCTCCAAAATACTTTCAAATACAGGACCTTCTTTAGCTGTGTCTCAGACCAGGGGATTTATTCATTGGCGAAGTACTTAGTACTTAACCTGTTTGCTCAACTGAAAGATGAGACTAACAAGAGCAACTCCTGCATAATTTTGTCAAAATAAAAGAATCTGTGTAAAGACGCGAGTGTGTGGCCTGACATATAGAAAGAGCCCAAGAAATGTTAGGTGCTGCTGTTTGTCATCACAGTTTACTAGGCACAGTTCCGATCACTGGCAGGGTGATTGAAATACACAAACTGAGATGTCCGTGGCGCTCTCTGATACACATTGAACCCGTAAATGCAGGAGCCCCGAGATGTTTCGAAAGACGAGCTTTATAAATACAAAGCAGCCGCTTCTACCCTGGCCTTGTCCAAGATCCCTACTGTCCCCCCCAGAACACAGAACCAGGCGTCTTTGCAGGGCTCCGCAGAGGGTCAGGCGCTGAGAAGAGGGGCGGGGTTGGGGGCGGGCACTGAGGCGGGAGGCGGGCTTGGGACGCGGTTGGGGGGGGGGGGGGCGCTGACCGGAGGGGCGGGGTTAGGGGCGGGAGCTCAGCCGGGGCGGGGCTGGAGGCGGGGCGTTGCCGGGAGTGAGGCGTGGCAGGGGAGGTGCTTGGCGAAGCTGGAGCGAGGCCCGGAAACGGTGCGGTGGGCGGTCCTGAGGGCGAGTGTGGGGAGAGGGTGGACGGTCGCCCTCTCCGGCCGCAGAAGACTGAACAGACATCCCAGGCGTACTCGCCGCCATGGGCTCCCTGGCGGCCGCCCTCTGGGCCATGCTCCATCCCCAGACGCTCCTACTGGGTGCTGTCGCCTTTCTGCTCTTTGCTGACTTCCTCAAAAGAAGGCGCCCAAAGAACTACCCCCCGGGGCCTTGGCGCCTGCCCTTCGCTGGCAGCCTCTTCCACCTGGGCTTTGAGCAGTCACACCTGACACTTCAGCGGGTAGGAGCAGGGGAAAGTGCCTAGCCCCATCCTGACCCTAACTCTGATCTGCAGGACAAGGGACATTCTGGGGACTGAGGTGGGGGTAGGGAAGGAGGGGAGGCTCTGTGGCTAATGCTTGTAACCAGACAAACCCTACTTTGAGCTTGATTTTCCTGTTTCTCCTCCTGTCAACTGGTATGATTTGACCTGCCCTTTCTAGGGTGGGATATTATTAAGAGTACTAATCATGAGAAGTTTACTCAGTTAATTCCGTGTTACCTTGTTAAACATTATTGGAACATCTTATTTACAATATGATAGCCTTGACCTCTTTTATGTTATCCTTAAAAATGCCTCAGTTCTAGGAAGCTTCATGTCCCATGTGTAACGTGGTGATAATCCTACCTAAATCCTCATCATTTCTTAACTGGATTCCTCTCACCCCCACACTGTCTGATCCCCTGCCCTCAGCCACCTCCCTCCGCAGTGCATTCTCACTGAAGTAATAATTTAAAATGTTACTCCTGGGCTTAAATTTTCTTAGTGCCTCCCACTGCCTCCCGGTGTTCAGACTCCTCACTGGGACACTTGGGACCCTCCTTGAGCTGCAAAGACCTCTTTCCACCTCTTTATACTCATCTCCTATCAGGGCTCCCTAACTCTGCCCACCCAGAATTCTCTCAGACATCAGACACTTTCTCAAGGATCCTCAGCTGGTTTCCCTGCAACTCAGCACAGGTCCTTTGCTGAGAGACAACACTGACAGGTGGTTATAGAGATTAAATAAAAGAGTGAATGATTGACATGGCTTCTGTTTGGTGCACAACAGCTATTAGTTCCCCTTTCCCTACACATGCCTAGGGTATTTTAAACATGTGCCTATATACTGTACTCAAATACAGATAAGAAAATACTTAGTACTCTGGGAGAAATGCCCAATTGGTAACACTAAGTGACAGCATTAGTCACAGAGTTTTAAAGCTAGGCTGCTAAACCTGTGCCCTTGTTTAAGAAGTGTGGTGTTTAATTTCCAAGTATTTGGACATTTTCCTGTTATTCTTCTGTTAATGATTTCCAGTTTGATTCCATGACAGTCAAAGAATCAATTCTTTTCAATTTATTAAGGTTGATTTAATGACCCAAGATACAGTCTATCTTGATAAACATATCATGCATGTTTGTAAAAAATTCAACTCTTGTTGGGTGGTGTGTTTTGTAATGGTATTGTTTAGTTGTCTTATAGACTTGCTGATTTATTTTCTACTGATTCTGTGCATTACTGAGAGTGACATGTTGAAGTTCACAACTGCAGTTGTGAGTTTAGCTATTTCTTCGTTCAGTTCTGGTACTTTTTCCTTCATTTATTTGGAAGCTCTGTTATTTTGTGCATACCCATAAGATTGTGATGTCTTTTGGCGAATTTACCCTTTTATCGTGTAGTGTCCCTCTTTATCTCTGAACTTCTCTCGTATAATATAGCCACATGAAACTCTCTTTTGATTAGTATGTGAGTAGTATAAGCTTCTCCATCATTTTAATTTAACCTACTTATATCATTGTATTTGAAATCAGTTTCTTATAAACGGTATATATATGTGGGTCATTGTTTTTTATTCTGCCAGTCTCTGCTGTTTAAATGGCAAATGTGGATCATTTTTATTTGATGTAATTATTAATACATTAGGATTTCAACCTACCATTTTGTTATTTGTTTTAAATCTTTTCTTTATTTTTCATTACTCTTTTTTCCCTTTCCTGTCTTCCTGGGGGTTATACGAATATTTAAAAAATAATTCCATTCTCATTTATCTGTAGTTTTTTGTACCTTATCTATTTGTTTGGTTTTATAAGTGGTTGCTCTGAGGATTACAATATGCTTATGTAGATTATTGCAGTCTACTAGTGGCAACATATTACCACTTCAAATGGAATCTAATAACTTACAACCATTTAGGTGACTGTACTCTCCCCATTTTATTAGAATTGTCTTAAATATTATCTCTATATACATTGAGAACCACATTAGACATTATTATAGTTTTGCTTTTAAAGGACAAATGCAATTTTAAAAACTCAAGAGCAGAAAAATAGTCTATTGTATTTACTCATTTATTTACCTTTTTTGTTACTCTTTCATTATTCCTGATATTCCAAGTTTAACATTTCCTTTCTGATCTGAAGAACTTTCTTTAGCCATTCAGCACATAGGGTAGGCATGCTGGCAAAAGTTCTCTTAGCTTTTATACATCTAAGAATATCTTTACTTCACCTTCCTTTCTGGAGTATACTTTCACCAGCTATAGAATTCTAGGTTGATGATTATTTTTATTCAACATTTTTAAACACTGTGCGACTTCTTTCTGGTCTCCAGGTTTCTGATGAGAAATTTGTTGTTTTCTAAATCATTATTCCCCATAGGTAATGAGTTTTTTCTCTGCCTGCTTTCAAAAAATTTTCTTTCTTTTTAGTTCTTAGAGGTTCAATTATGATAGGTCTTGGTGCTATTTTCTTTGGGTTTATCCTCTTTGGGCTCTTGAACCTGTGGGGTTGCCTTTTCCCAGATTTGGAGAGTTTCAGCCATTCTTTCTTCACATATTTTTTCAACTCCATCTTCATTTTCCTTTCTGGGACTCTTTGGCACTGATGGCACAAATGGTATATCTCTTGTTTTTGTACACTAAATCTCTGAGGGTCTGTTTTTGTTGTTTATTGTCTATTTTCTCTGTGTTACTCAGATTGGATGCTTTCTACTGATTTGTCTTCAATTTCACTTATTCTTCTATCATCCCCACTCTGCTTTGAGATGTTCTATTCAGTTTTTTATATGCCATTGTATTTTTCATTTCTAAAATTTCCATTTGGTTCTTCTTTATATCTTCTATTTCTTTGCTAAGATTTGCTATTTTTAAGAGTGTTTATAGTTGTTTATTGGAACATTTTTATAACAGGTGTTTTAAAATCTTTAATTATTCTATAATTCCAACATCTGTATCATCTCAATGTTGCTGTCAACTCATTTAAACTGAGATTCTTGACAAGGTGAGTCATTTTAAACTATATCCTGGACATTTTGTATATTATGTTACCACTTTATAAGATATACTGTGGATACTATGTAAAACTTTTGTTTTAGCATATAACCTATTTAAATTCTGAATGCTCACTTTTGTGAGCTGTGGGTCAAATGTTAATTTAGGTTATACAGCCTCGGCAGTGCTATTCTGATCTACCCTACTATAGGTTACCCACCCCTCAGGCATCTACCACATAGTCTCATCAGTGTAGGCTGGGAGAAGGGAGATGGGGACAGAGACAGGGAACCCTCTCGGTAGTTTCCTTACCACAGAGGGATGGGAGTCACAGAGCTGCCCACATCTACTCTTGGGGAAGTATACCTCCTTGTTACTGTAGGAGAAAAGTAGAAATCCTAATTCTGCCCAAAGATTCCCTCCAGAGGAGTCTCTTTATTGCAGTTCAGAATTGGAAGTCACAATTCAGGTCACATATTCTGCAGGGAAGGACACCAGCTTGTTACTTCTTAGGTAAGGTGAAAGATAAGGTTCCAGCCGTGTTCTCAATTGGTTCTTCTACCTTTAGGGCTGAGGAAGGTCACATCTGTTCATGGTGTTTTCCTCCAGAAAACAGAAGTAAACGAGCTAAAAGATTTCTGTCCTGTCAAGCTGTCCTTTTCCTGTCTTTGGCCAGAGAGAGCAGGCTTTTCTTGGAGTTATTTTTGTCTCTGTTAATTGGTGTCATGACTAGTAGAAGGAAATTAGGACACTTTTATTCAGTCTTGTCTGGAATACAAAGTTTGATTTGTACCCTTTTTTTACTACCAAGATATTTGTGACTAGAGTGGATAAATGCTTCCCCTAATGTCACAAAACTAGGTAGTGATGAAACTGAGACTAGGTTCTTATCCCTGGCCCAGTAATCATTCATGTCTTATTTTCCAAGGGTTTTTTTAAATTTTATATAGTTTTCCCTTTTTATATTTCTGGGTATGAAATATATGAAGTTAAAAGGTATGATTTCATTATGATTAAATTTACATTCTTTGAGTTGGAAGACATTATTTACTAACTAATAGATATTACATCAGAATATTTATGTTAATTCTCATTTAATCTTCATGAAAGACACATGAGTTAGTTATTATCTGGTTGAATTTTCATTTCACTATGGAGTAAACTGAGAACAAATAGCAAAGTGATTTTCCCAGGTTATTCAGCTAAATTAATGGCAACATAAGGACTTCAAAACAAGATTATTTAACTCATACACCTATTCTCTACTTATGCTACGTGACTTTTCACGATACAATTTGAGGATAATTGGTTTATTCATGGGCTTATTTCTTCAACAGACATTAATTAAATGTTTACAGTATCCTAGGCACAGTACAAGACAGTGTAAGATGAAATGTGTAGTACGTGTACATGCTTGGTAACCATATGGGATATCAGGAGATGGGATCACTACAAATGGATAATCCTGAGGATTCCTTTTGTAGAATGTTGGAATAAATTGGGCTGAACTTTAAAGGAATGTTTGATGTTTTGCGAGTAGCTAAGTGGAGGAAAGGGATAGAAGATTTTAAATGGGGGAAAATGGTCTAAATTAAACACAATGAGAGGACAGTGAAGAAATAGATTTGATTGTATGGCGTGATGGGAGCTTTTCTTCCTACCTCCCACCCCACCCCATTTTCTATACTTTCTGTATTATAGCTATATTGCTTATTATAGCATCATTTGTTTAAATGAGAGAAAAATCTTATCAGACTAAGGTGGAAGAATGGTAGATAAGGTTGACAAATATGTTAGCTAGGATACATACCAGGCTGTTTATAACAACATGACCCCAAAATACAGTGATGTGAAT
This sequence comes from Lemur catta, assembly GCF_020740605.2. Taxonomy (NCBI): domain Eukaryota; kingdom Metazoa; phylum Chordata; class Mammalia; order Primates; family Lemuridae; genus Lemur; species Lemur catta. The sequence continues at coordinate 81,103,203 of NC_059130.1, forward strand.
GAGACTGAAATTTATTTCCCATTCACAGAGGAGTTAAGATTTAGGTGGGAAGTTTAGGATAGGGAGGCTGCCTAGTACCATAGTGGCATCTAAAACCTCCAGTTCCTTCAATCTTGTTGCTCTGGTCCTCCACCAACAGCATCAAGTATGATTTCTGGCCCATGGGGAGGAGGGAGAAGGGGTGGTGATCAAGCCACTTTCATTTAATGAAGTGACCCAGCAGATGCACACATAACTGTCCCCTTGGCCACACCTAGACAGGCTGGGAAATGTGGCCAGCTAATACTTAGGGAGCACCATCCTCACACAGAAGAAGAAAGAGGAAAATCTTCATCCTTTCATTTAAGGATGAGATCTACAGAATGTGTTGGAAAGAGCCCAAACTTTTTGCCATCTGTGTGCTAAAATCTCTATACATGTTTTTCTGAAAACCAAGAATTCCTTAAATGATTTTTATTAATATAAGAATAAAATCAGTTAATTATTATCAAGTTATTGTCAGAATGCTTAGCACATAGTTATTGCTTATTTTGTATATTTCCCATTATGCCCCTTTTTAAAAGTTTGTATCAACAAACTCAAGAAAAGCCAGATGTTCGTTGCCTTCCAGACATTTGTCTGACCTGGTTGCTGGATGGGCACAGTAGCCCACTGGCTGGTCTCTACTCCTGCATTCCTTTGTTGATGTCATTACAAGAATCCTCTTTCTAAAATACACTCCCTAAAATATCAATTAAAAAAAATACCTTATTATCGATTTTATTATTATGGTTACTCATCTCCACCATACTAAATATGGGAACTAGGCATATCCCCCATTTTATAGAGTTGAAAACTAAGACACAGAAACGTTAAATAACTTGCTCCCAAATCAAACAGAAAGTAAGAAGCACAACATAGATTCAAACAGGCTTGAATGTCTCCACACTCCAAACTCTTAAGTACTCACATCACCTCTCCTACTCAAACATCTTCAGACTTCTAATTGCAAGCCAAAAAAACACCAAAATCTTTCACCCAACATTAAGATTCTCCTGAGTCTAGCTCAGATTACCTTAACACCCTTGTCTTCCTGCTCCCTGTCAACTGGGAAGATTCTTCTTCCAGGAGCCTACCCTGGTCCCTGCTCCCCTATGTGCTTCCTAACTTTCCCCCACCAAATAATGTATTGTACAGAATGGCAACACTAAGAACTGATTATTTACCCATATGGCCCATTAGATTTCGATCACTTGGCTTTGGTCCATTACATGGTCAGTGCTCTGTAACAAATGAACCTTGCTCTGCAGTCGGACAGGGGAGCTGTGTTGTGCCCAAACACCTACATTTTCACCTGTGCATCTGAACATGCTGTTTCTACAACACAAATCTCTTTGCCACCTTAGTACGTGTCCTTTTGCTGGTTCCTTGACATTTATTTAAGATCTGACTCAAATCCCATCTCCTCTTAGAAGTCTTTCCCACATCTGTGGTGAAAATTCATCTCTTCTTGCAATAACTTCCCTTCCCATCCCTTTCCATCAATATTGTAACATGTCATCTTCTGCTGTACAGTATGAGTCTTTAGTGCACAGTCAACCTCTCCCAGGAGACTTGGACACTTTAGGAAAACACCACATCTTGATCTTTGTATTACGTCCACGTGTAATAGCCAATACCAGATGACACTTCCCACAAAAACCTGTTGAATTGAACATAAATTTGATTTCCACAGATTGTGCTCAGAAACCAGCATAGCCCCAAGAACTGCCTATGAAAGCATTATTCTTAGCAGGACTGTTCATGGGCCACGGAAGACAGGTAAACTCCTGCAATGCATGCATAACTGCATTTATGTCTACAGGACTTTACTAGGGAGCAGATCCATGCCATACACTAAATTTTCAGAGGATTATATGAGTCAGAAAAGGTTAAGAACCACTGTTAAAAAGATGTATTCCTCATTTCGTTGAGTTTCCCTTTTTTCTTTTTTGCTCTATTGGATAGAAATGCTTTTTAACTATACAGGCAATTCAGACACATGGACATAGTGTATTAAAATACAGTTTAGCAAGCGAAAGAGAGAGGGAATTTTACCTCTCTTTGTGCCCACCCTGCCACCGCCCGACACACTCATGCACACACACACACACACACACACACACACACACTCAGCAGTACCTCTATAGGACTTGGATATATATCTTTCCAGAGTTGCATGTAATGAAAATAAAATTGTATTTGCAACTTTTTATTAGAAGTTGTACATGTCAATAAGAAAAATTTGAATATTCTAACACAAAGTGTTTAAAAGATATCAACAGGTGATTTTAAAAATATAACTATATAAAATATAACATTGAGGGAAAGATGTTAAACCTTAGAGAAATGTACAAACATCATGCATTATATGTGATTATTAGGATTACACACATGCACGAACACACTCAAATGAACAGCTCAGTGCTGGTGAGAGTTCACGGAAACAAACTTTCTGATCTGCTGGTGGGAGTGTGAATCGGTACCTCTTTTCCTTTTTTTCTTTTCCTCTCTTTGTGTCTTTGTTCCATTGGTTCTTAAATTGGAGCATTTAGATAGAGTGGAATCTCTCTCAACTTTTTATCTCAGCAGTGATGGTCCAATATCTTGTCTCACTAATCCTTCACTTCTAGTTTTGGTTTATTTTGCTCCATTGTATTTTCTAAACCCTTAATGCTACATTTGAAATTTTATTCTTAGGATTCAATTTCCTGTGTCCTATTGCTTTTGTTTTGCTTTTATAGCTCTTATTTCAATCCTTTCTTTTTCTTTTTCTGTTTTCATTTCTGATTTTAACCCTATTTTTTTTTTTTTTGCCTTCTGAACCATCTTAATTTTAATCTCCCTTAGTCCCCTTACTCTGTTTGTTTAAAAGGGCTTGTTTAATGACATACATTGAAAAGTATACTCTGGTGTACAAAGTCCTTTCTGATGCCCTCTGGATCACTTAGTGCTTGTAAAGCAGTTGCCACAGTGACTGGTACAGTGCACTTAAGAACTGTTAGACATCACCGTAATCAGTCCCAGGGCTCCAGGAGGTTGTTTCACCTATCCAGCTTTACATGGTTGATAGTATCATGAAAGTTTTTTGAACTGGAAATATACACACAGAGCTGGTGGAGATGGAACTACTATGAAGTTAATTTCAATAAATAGTAATGTAGTTCTGAATCCCTCCCAAGTATCAGCTGAGATTCTAGGTTGCATACCTTGCCAGTTAGGAGTTATTTAACTTAACCTGAGATTTTTCAGCTCTTCCAAAAACAATCTTATGGAATATTCTAAATTAATCAAGAAATTGTTCTTGTGAGGCCCAAGAAGTTCATCCAGGGACTCAGCAAGGTAACTACAAAATCTTCTTGATGTAAATGGACCTATTCCTGCCATTTCTTACAAGTAATGACATGTACTCTAGAGTCAAACTGATTTAACACTGAACCTTGGCTCTCGTGAGATAGGACGTGCTGTGCTGGAGAAGAACAAAGACTGATGGAGGATGCTGGGACAAAACAGTGATGGAAGGACTGAGTTCAGGCCTGGTCTTTAGTGTGGGAGGAGGGTGCTGGGATGACACTGAATCTATTGTATTGGCTCTGATGGGGTCATGTAGGTCCAGGGCTGTAAGAGTGGCATGTTGGAGTCTCAGCACAAGGGGACCAGAATCAGGGAGGGAGTCACAGACACCTGGAGGACTTAGAGCCCATTTGTTTGATACCTTGTCCACAGCGACACTCAACCCAGGCAAATAAAAGTTCAGTGTCAGGTCTACATGGCCCACTTTCTTGATTAGCTAGGAAGGACTTTGATCAGTGACTGTACACTGTCCTCGGACTGATGTTTGCACATCCCTGCACACGTGGGTGTAGTCATAAACACACCCACACGCTCCGATTCTCCCTCCTTCCCACCTCCCCCACCCAACTCTCTTACTCTCCACTCATTCTCACATTCACTCTCTCACCCTCACTAAACTCTAAGTTCCTGGAGCCATCTCAGGGTCACGTCTTTGTACTCAAATCTTGTATGATACCTCGCAAATTCCCTGCCCCATCAAAAGCTTTGTCACCTTGGCTGTGTTACTTCAGCTCTGACTTTTCATTTTCTGAAAGATGAGGAAAATCATTACTACCGTACGGTGGTTGTGGGATTAATGAGATGAAACATGAAGGAATGTGACTTTCTGTGATGCCAAATGCCTTCTTTCCACATGTCTTCTTTCTGCCACCATGATCGCACATCAATGGCCCTTTGCACACGAAGCTTGTTTATTCCTTGGACACTTGCTGAGTGGCTGTGCGCCTGGACCAGAAAACAAAGTGCCTTTCACACGGCTGCTTTCATTCTTCCTCACAGAACCCTTTGAGACAGGAATAACTTTCTCCCTTTTATAGATGGGGAGCTGAGGCCCAGAAAGTGAAGCGAGTTCTCAAGAGTCCACAGCAACTGAAATGCAGAGCTGAGATTCTCACGTCACTCCAGTGCTAGGGAGCTTTCTCCATGCCTGGTCCACCCTGTAATGCACCTTCTGTCATCGAACATTTGTTTCTATATTCTATGGCCAGTGTAGGAAGGGGGTGTTCTCTTTGGTTAAGCAGATATTATGATTTAGTAAGACGTCCCTGCTTGCCACACAGACTCCCCCTAAAGATATCTCACCCTTCAGTGGTGGTTCAGATGTGCTGAATTCTCTCTCTTCACTAGACTCTAGGATGCTTGAGGTTCGAGACATTGTTTGTATTATTACAGTTACACCCTCATGCCTTGCTCTAGGGACACGATAATGCCCACTCAATTCATGCTGGGTAAGTATATGAATGGATGTTTATAAGGAACCTTGTACATCCTGAAATGTTGACTCTGAGCCTTGTTGAGAGGAGGAGAAAAGGAAACAGAAACATTCCCAGCAGACCAAGTTGTGCACACGTGCACGTTCCGCTCGATGTGAGCCCCTCCAGCTACACACACACAACCTCCATTTGTGAACACTCAGCTGTGTGCATATTCAGCTGTGACTACTTAACTGTTTTCCAGTTTGTGAAGAAATATGGGAACCTTCTTAGCCTGGAGTTTGGGGACATACCTACAGTTGTTATTACTGGACTGCCCTTGATCAAAGAAGCCCTCATCCACATGGACCAACACTTTATGAACCGGCCCATTATTCCTCTCCAAGAACATATCATTAAGGGAAATGGTAAGTAAGATTCTTGGTCAGTTGAAGGTGTGTGTTTGATATTCTTAGGATCTGTCAGTTGTGCCTCTGTGACTATAAATTTCCAACAACCCCCCAACCGGCCCCATATAAGCATCCTGCCTATAACGGAAGCTGGATGCCCACATTTCCTGATTGAATTCACCCCCTCAGAGCACTTCACAGGGTCAGCCATACTAGAGATTTGGGAGAAGCCACATGCCCTGCACAAATTCACACCAGATGCTTTTATAGTGACGTAACCACATCACCCAGTTATGGCAGAGGAAGAGGCGATGTGTTCTCTGTCTGCTGTCCCATTCTGAGGCTCTTCCCTTAGGAAAATGGATGTGGATCTGCCTCCTTCTGCCACTGCTTTCTGTCTCTAGCTCCTTATGCTCTACCATGAAGGCCATGCTGACCAGGGATCTCGAGCCTTCTGTTCTAGGTTAGAACATGTCAGTGTGAATACTTAAGATTATCATTAAAGAAACTTAAACATTTAAAAACTGAAATGAAATGTCAACTCTATTACTCTATCTAAGAACCATTTTGAGGATCTTCCCAATTTCCCTTGTACTGTTAATCAATTAATTCTGTATCCATTCAATGTACTGTCTGCCATGTGAAGCACAGTGAGGGGCAGGAGTGATATAGTAATGAGTACAACAGATGAGATCTACATCGTCATGTAACTTCTATTCACTGTGAAAGACTGTATCAATTAACCATAATAATCTAAAGCCTATAGTGTTATTGTGATAAATGCAGAATGCACTTATGTAAGTTATCTAAGGTAGTCCCCGGATTTAGGAAAAGCTAATTGAATGAAGTAAAAAAACAAAACAATGAAGCAGTGGGACAGAATATAAAAGTCCATGAAGTGTACAGAAGACAGTGAACTTGAGGAATTGAAAGGTGGCCCATGTGGCAATGACAGGGATTAAAAGGAGACAATTAAATGAAAACACATCTGCTTCGCTTGGCCAGGGATAGTTCATGCAAGTTCTTATTAAGGATGTTGGTTTTGATCCTAATAACAACAGAAGTTCTTGAATGGTTTTAAGTAGAGAAGGAAATTATCATATTTACACTGTATATTTTTAAGACTCATTTAGACTGTCATTTAGAGAATGGACAAAAAAGAACAAGAGACTAGTGTAGGCTTTTGGGTTATAGAAGGTGTTCTTGGACCAGGGGGGTGGTGAGAACTGATAGTAGATTAGACCAGGGCAGTGGAAGTGAAGACACATGGATTCAAGACAACCAGGGGGTGAACCTAGTAACACATGATGGCCTAGAAGCAGGGAGAATGAGGTATGGAGGTGACACCCAAATGGGTCAATGATAGAAAGAAGGAGCACTCAGAAAAGGATAAGGTGTTTGCTTTGGTTGAACATGGGTGGGGAGTTGTATGGCGTAATCACAAGTTCAAGCCTGGATATACTGAGTTTGAAAAGCCTTTATGTCAGCAAACTCAAGCAGTTGCTGTATGAATATATATGGGGCTAGAGCTCAGGGACAGCAGAGATAATCACTATTAATCGATGCTCTTTAAAGTTTTAGGAAGTGATAAGATTTCCCAGAATATAGGGTGAGAAGAGAAGAGGCTTTGGGAGAACTCCACCATTTCAAGATTTAGTAGAAGAACATGAACCAGCAAAAAATATGGGAATTTGTTGGCAGAGAATTAGAAAGAAAATCTGGAGAATGTGGTATCCTCAGCATCACTGGATGGGAGTGTTTCCAGAAAGAAGTGTCTAATGCTGCTGCAAGATCAAGTAAGATGAGGTCCAAAGGTATCCCTGGATGTGATAGCAAGTAGGGCCATTTCATTAGTGATGGAGGCCAAGGCCGAGTGTGAAAGGAGTGGAGGTTGCTCTGGAAGTGAATAAATGGAAGGAGCAGGGCCTCACCTGTGTGTGGACAGATGGTGGTCTGTTGAACACAGCAAGACAGTTTTCTTTCCCTTTGCCAGTGGTGTTCTTTCTGTATGGAATATTCACTCCTCATTTTCTTGAGTTATCCTTTCATCTTTTACCATCCATGAGGTAAGAACTCTCCTATAAAACCTTTATTGGCTTCCTCAAGTATTTGGACTTTACCTTATCTCTAAGGGCATTCCTAGCATTTGGCATGACATGAATACTTAACTTGACTCATGTGGCTAATAATCAGAGCATGGGCTTTAGAATCAGGAAGACCTGAGTTTGAACACCTCTTTAGCTTTGTACTGTGTAACCTTACGGCATTTATTTTATCCTCTGTTTCTCAGGTTTCTCATTAGTAAAAGGGGGTGTTGGTGGTAATAATTGTACCTACCCCACAGAATTTCTCTGAATACTGAATTGCAGATGAAAAAAATATTTACTAAAGTGCTTAACATCCCCAGCAGTCAGTTATGTCTACTACTTTGGCATGATTTCTCTGAACAGGTTTCAAGTGCATTGATACCCTTTTCCTTCCCTCAGTCTAATACACATCCTCATACTGTTTGCTGGATATTCACATTATCGAACCAGAACACCATAGTATTGACTTTCTTCTTCCCAGGACTGATCATGTCCAATGGCCAGTTGTGGAAGGAGCAAAGAAGGTTTGCCATGACAACACTAAGGAACTTTGGTCTGGGAAAGAAGAGCTTAGAGGAACGCATTCAGGAGGAGGCCCGCCACCTCATTGAGGCAATCAAGGAGGAGAACGGTGAGCATTTCATAGCACAGATGTGGGAAATTGTGGCCCATTCATTCGTTGGTCAGATAATTATGCAGTGCCTAATGCTTGTTCTGTGCCCAGCAGTGTGCTAAGTACTGAGCGTAGAACAGTGAATAACCCTCCATGACTCTGCCCTCAAGGAGTTCTAGAATTAAATTCATGAAGATGGGCAAAAACACATGACTGAATTTAAGTCCTGCTCATCAGTTTGACTGTGGCATTGACTGAGTACTTGCTGTATGTCAGCCCCAGTGAAAGGTGGTGTGGCCAGGCCTCATGAATGGTTCAGTACTAGGTATGTCCTATGTCACAGACAGTAGACTCTCAGTAGGAACTAGAAGAAATCCATCTTGTCCTTCCTCCCCCTTCAGAACAGCCTTTTGACCCTCACTTCAAAATCAACAATGCAGTTTCCAATATCATTTGCTCCATCACCTTTGGGAAGCGATTTGAGTACCAGGATGGTCAGTTTCAGGAGCTACTGAGGTTACTGGATGAGGCCACATGTAAAGAGGCTTCAGTGGCAAGCCAGGTAAGGAATTTTTCTTTCAATACCTTTGTAAATGATATTGGGGCTGGTATCAGATACAGATGGGTTTTTCTTTTTTTCTTTTTTTTTGTGGGGGGAGAGTGTGGAGTTAAACCTAGAAATATCCTTTTAAATTTGATTCCAATACTAAGTTATTTGAAATCAATCTGTTGACTCTAGTGTTTTTCATAATGTTAACCAAGTGTTTACCATATGCAAAAAACATTTCTATCATTCATGTAAAGTACAAAGCTATACATGACATACATCCGTGCACCTATGTTGTTCTTTTTGGAAAGAACAATACTGCCATTGCCTTTGAGTCCCTCCTCTCTCTGTCTCCCTAACCCACCCATTTCTCTCTTCTGTCCCAGGTATTCTGAATTTTAGTGCTTGCATTTCTTTGGTTATTAACATATTCTTCTATTCCGGTGTTTTATATACATTGGTAACTAAATCTAGAGGATTGATCAAAATAAGATTTTATTTCTTGAAAAGGCTGTTTTTTAGAATGTACTTAATGTCTGGTTGTCTCATGTTACTATTGATCAGTGGGTTCGGGTGTTATTAGTGTGATCTATTGTATCATCCCCCTTCCGCTTTTTACCTAATGGTTACAAAAATTATAGATGATCATTGCCTACATGCATTATTTCTTTGCAGGATTCAAATAGGGGCTATTGTAATTCTTTTTTCTCCATTTTGCAATTGACTTATTGTTATTGATTTTGCATTGATCAACTTTGGTAAACTTGTAACAGTATTTTAATTCATCTTTGGATGACTTCATAGGCAATCATATGTATGCAAATAAAGGAGGCTTTGTTTTTTCCTTTCCAATCCTAATCCATTAATTCGTCTTTCTTGCTTCATTGTGCTGGCTAGAGTGTCCAGTGTGCTAAAATTTCCTACTAAGATGTTGGATTGTTCTCATTTTCATTATATTTCTGTCAATTTTTACTTTATATCGTTTACAGCTATGTTGTTAGATGCATTCATGTTTAAATCATTATTTATTATTAGTAATTGAAAATTTTTTAACTATTTAGTAACATTCTTTAAGTCTGTTAATATTTTCTTCCCTAAATACTGTGTTGTCTGTTATGAATAAAGGTAATTGTCTTTCCTTTGCTTACTGTCTGGCTACTGTTCTTCTATCCTTCTACTTTCTACCTTCCTATGCCCTTATATTTTAGATGCTTCCTGTTTAAACAGTGTAAAGCTAGATGTAATTTTCATACCCAATCTGAAAGTCTCTGTCTTTTTGTTGGACCATTTAGATAGTTCCTTTTCTTTTAATCAAAGTTATTACCAAATTAGAACTAATTTCTAATCATTTTGTGATTTCTATTTATCTGTTCTTTTCTCCTTCTTTGAGTTATTATGATGGAGTGTTCTTCTCATTTTCCTTTTCCCTGTGTTCATTTAGAAGATGAACAGGCTTGTTCTATTATTTTGGTCTTTACCTGACAATTTCAATAGTCATCATTAAACCACCTGCATCAAAAATTAGTGTCTTTATCATCCCCCAGAATGCTGCAAGAACTTCATAACATGACTTCTGATGAATGATCTAGGCTACCAATGTCATATATTTTAGTCTGTTCCTTTTTTAGTTCAAAAGTATACAGGATTATTACTGTTTATGCAGTGAATGTTTGCTTATATTTTACCCACATATTTATCAGTCTCTTTTTTCATCATTCCATCTTGTATCTCACAGCCTCCTCTTGAATTTCCTATAGTGAGGGTCAGTTGGTGGCCAATTTTTTCAATTTCACTTATTCAAAAATATGTTTATTTTGCTCTACTTAGAAATTTTTTTTATTTTGACTGTTTTTTTTTTAATTTCTATTTGCATGTTCAAAATGTTATTCCACTATCCTATGGGTTGCCACTTGTGCCATGGAAAGTCAGCTGGAAGTGTAATTGCTGTTCCTTCAGAAATATTTTTTTCTTTTCTGACTGCTATTGTGTGTATCTAACTATATAGCTATATAGCTAGATGATTTTACTGATTATTAGTTTCCCTATTGTGTATCTAGAAGAGAATTTATTTTGATTGATTCCTGACAAGCATCTTATGTGGGAGTTTTATGGACCCATCACACCAAAACTGGTAAAGCAGTCAGCATGATTCCTGACACGTGAAAAAGGCATAATGAATATGAGCTCTTATTACTGACAATGTTATTTTGAATTACTTGTTTGCATTCCTAGTCATGGTCGTCTCCAGTTCAGCAATTCCACTGGCTTCTTTCTATGAAGGTAGAGCCTAGGAAGTGATGAGAGTTTGGTGGGTGCCCGGCTGGCTCCTGAGTCCATGTCTCTGGGAAGAGAACACAGACACAGCAGAGTAGGGGTAATAAGAATTTCTTGGAGTCTCAGAACATTCGAGGCTCTTTGACAGATAACTACACATACTCTTTCTCCATTAATTTTCCTAACAACGCTATAAATATGAAATGAAGCAACACAGTGTGTGCAAGCTGGCATAGAATGTGCAGGCAAGTACAGAGAGTGGCCCACCAGCCCTGTGCTGAGTGCTCTGTGTATCTCATGTCATTTGGTCCCCAGAACCATGCTGGAGCCCCACTGGCAGCGAGTCTAAGGATCAACAAGGTACAAAGTATATTATTAGTAGTAGTATTACTGTTATCAAACTATTATATCTAGAAAGCAGCAAAGGTAATGGTCACACCATGTCTGTCCCATTTTAACTCTAGGCATTTTTCCATTATGTGATGACCTCTATTTTTCAGCATATATTACAGAAAGTTTATTCAACAACCAATTAATTTCAGTGAAAACTGTGAATTCTTACCCACATGGAGATCACAACATGGTGGGGGAGACAAATGCGCACACACACACACACACACACACACACACACACACGTTAGTGATAACTGACATGATGGAAAATAAAACAGGACACAAAAATAGATGCAAGGTGACAAAGGTCATTCAGTTTATGGGATCATCTTTCAGACAGCTATGAGGAGGAGACAAAGAGCAGAGCCCTAATGAAGTGAGGGGCTGGGGATATGTGGACTTCAGAGGAAGAGCTTTCCAGGCAGAGGGAACAGCAACGGCAAAGGCCTCACACAGGAGCATCCTTGCTGTGATCCTAGAGGTCACTGCTGGACAGTAGAGAGCAAGGTTAGGAAGGAGGGAGCCAGTCTGTGGTGCCCAGCTTGGTGGGGCTTACAGGACAGAGGAGTGACATGGGACTTGGTCCTTGTGTGGTGGAAAGCCCCAAACACTGAGAGCCAAGGAGTGAAATGACATGGTTAAACTGCTACAGGATCTCTCTGGCAGCTCTGGGGAAGATGGACTGGGAGTGGGGTTGGCAATGGAATCACAAAACTGTGGAAAGCTCTTCTTACAGCATCCAGGGAAGAAGTGGTGATGCTTTGTACCCCGATGGCAAGCCACTGGGATGACCAGAAGTGCTACAAGGCTGGATACCATTTGTACAGAGAGCTGCAGTGCTTTGCTAGAGGGGTGAGAGAGAAAAGAGGGGTCATGGCTGAACAAGGTTTCAGTGTGAGCAAAGGAAAGACATGGAAAGGCAGTTAGCTTCTGTTGTGTTAAATGGTGGAAAAGTGGCACCACGTTGTCTCCATGATTGTTTTCTTTTTCTCAATTAGCTCTACAATATCTTTCCATGGATAATGAAATTCGTTCCTGGATCCCATCAAACTGTCTTCAGAAACTGGGAGAAACTGAAATTGTTTGTTTCTCGTATAATTGAAAAACACAAGAGAGATTGGAATCCTGATGAAACAAGAGACTTTATCGATGCTTACCTCAAGGAAATGGCCAAGGTGAGGAAACCAAAGTTGTTTCCTGTGTTTTGTCCTTAAAGGGCAAATAGGGCTATGCTAGTTTCCTATTGCTGCTGTATCAAATTACCAGAAACTTGGTGGCTTGAAATAGCACAAATTTATTCTCTTACAGTTCTGGATGTCAGAAGTGTGACATCAGTTTCACGGGGCTAAACTCTTAGATGCTGCCTGGGCTAGCTCCTTTTGGATGCTCCAGAGAAATATCTGTTTTTGTGATTTTTCTGGGTTCTAGAGGCTGCATATATACCTTGGCTTGTGGCCCCATCCTCCATCTTCAAAGCCAGCAGCATAGTCTCCTCTCTGCCTCTGATCTCTGTTTCCATCCTTGCGTCTTCTCTCTCTGGCTTTGATCCTCTTGCCTCTGTCTTATAGAGACTCTTCTGATTACATTGGGCCCACTGGGATAATACGGGATAATTTTCCCATCTTAGAACTTTTATCATAATCCCATCTACAAAGTCCCTTTTTGCCATAAAAAGTAACATCAAGTTGTCAGAGATTAGGATGTGGATGGACGCCTTTTTGGGCCATATCCCTGCATATCACAGGGGAGTCAAACCCAAGGCATAATTTCAGAAAGTATAAGGTAGTACTGAGTCAGGATTGATGAGGCTATTAGAAATAAAGATGGAGAGTTAATGTTGATGCCCAGTACTGGCTTTCATCCCCCATCCTCTCCTTCTACCCATATTTGAAGGAGCTGTACACAGTAGGGAAAACAGCACTTGAGCCTCAAAGCTCTGTTTTGTCATTAGTTGGACCTGGGTCCAGTCACCTAAAATTTCTCTCATCCCCCTCTGCAGAACACAAGGAAAGCTGCGCTGGATGCCACAGTTTGGCCTCAGGGCCTGAGTGGGCCTTTGCCTTCCCCCTTGTCCTGATAGCATCCACTTTCCAACATTATAGGCCAGAAGACAGGGTAGAGAGCCAAACTGTACGCATGCCCTTTTCCTCAATGATGTCTCTGGCTAATACACATCACTGCATCAGTGCCATAATCTTTATACATGGATCATTGGGTCCTCTTCATGGAGTGGGCAGAATGGTAGATTTCTTTGCCTGTTATTTCACCTTATTGCCATAACATTAATATAGGCAGTGCCTTCTCCCCAGAGGAAGAGACTTTACTGTGCAAGTATGAGACTAGGAATATTAAGAGCAATGTTGGAAAATGAAAGCTTCCAGGGGAGCATGGTAAAGACAATGGGGTATCATGAGAAATGATTTCGGAATCAGAGTAGTGTAAATTGGAAAGGAAAAGATTAATGAGGCAATAGGAGAATCATTCATAAGAGGAATTCTGTTTATTATTTCTGTTTTCAGTACAAGCATTTGCTGGGTATTTGCTATGTGCCCTCACATCTCACATAATTCCCACAATGTCATCTTAAGAGGTGTGTGTGGTTATTTCCATTTTATAAAATAGAAAACCGAAGCACAGAGAGAGGTTAAGTAACTTGCCTGAGGTCCTACCGCTGCTAAGTGAAGTGGCCGATACTGGAAAAGAAATCTGTCTTGTTCACATTCCATTCTGCTTCCAGGATACTAATGGCATAAGAAAATTACAGGCATAAGAAAATAATTGTCTTTCATTTTCATCCACCCAAAAAGCTTCTAGCACTTGGGGCAGGACGATGCTAACGATATTGCTGTAATAAGCCTCTGCCTCCTAAGAGGCCAAAGGGAGAGTTGTTTCTTCTCAGGACCTTTCTTTCCAATCTCCCTCTGAGGATGAAACCCCTGCACGTTATGGTAATCAGGAATCCTATGAATAAATGAACCCATAACATTAAATATTGTCCTCCCTAGAATGCAGGCAAGGCTACTTCAAGTTTCCATGAAGAGAACCTCATCTGGAGCACTCTGGACCTCTTCTTTGCCGGAACCGAGACAACTTCTACAACCCTGCGCTGGGGTCTGCTTTACCTGGCCCTCTACCCAGAAATCCAAGGTGGGTGTGTCAGTGTGCGTGCCCCACCCAGGACAAAATAAGGCCTTCTGGGATGCACTGCCCAATAGAGGGGCCATAAGAAGACGTGGTGGAAAGGAAGGAGAGCTGATTAATCAAGAGGTGATGGAGACTGGGGAATGGGCACATTCTTCAAATTGTCTGTCAGGGCTGTGATGGGTCCAGGTAATACAAATACAGGAGAGAATCCCTGTCCTCTAGAAGCTCAGAGTCAAGAGGGGAAATAGTGAATTGAGTCAAGATCCTGGAAAGTTCCAGGCAAGTATTCCATTCTCATGTGAAAATCTAGTGTTGAACCTTCCCTTTTTTTAAGTAACACCTTCCCATTTCCTCTCGATAATGTCCAAACTCCTCATCCCAGTATATCATCCCTCTGATGGGCCCCTTCCTGCCTGACCAGTCTCTGCCCCTCATGTAATGACTGTGCTACATGTCATTTCCTTTGCACTGTCCTTGTTTATGCCTCTCTGTCCTCACACCCGCTGAAGAATGTGCTTCCCAGTTTCTCAACATAGTAAACATGTATCTCTTCTTCAGGCATCTGTTCACATATTCCCTCCCTAAGATGTTTCTCCATTGTCCTTGGAAATTGTGAGCATTTTCTTCCTCCAGAGATGACTCAGTTTGCCTCCATTATTGGGCTTCTCCCACATTATTTCTATAGCTTCCCCACAGACTGTGTCCACTCAAGAGCAGTGACTGTTCCCATCATTTCTCTTCCTCCAGGTGCCAGGGCAGTTTGAGCACATGGGGTATGGGAATTCTTATGATACAGTTTTTTACATTTTATGTAATATTTATTAATGAGGCATAAACTCAATTTAATGGATCAGGACCAACCTTTTTCCCTAACATAACTATAGAAAAGATCAGAGTGTTTCCCACGTACTAAGGGTAATTTTGTTCATGTATTTTATATATTTCATATATAGATGCATAAATGTGTGCTTTGTATGTGTGTATGTATATGCATCCTGAGTCATGATGTACCGTGCCTTTCTTACTGTGGGTTGCATTTTTTAGAAAGTTTACAAGCTACTGAATTAGTGTATAGATTTGGCTTGTTGATAGAGACTCCAAAATAACAATAGATTAAAATGATAGAAGTTTACATTCATGTTCACAGCAGTATTATTCACAATTGCAAAGAGGAAAAAGGAATCCTGTGTTCACTGATGAATAATGGATAAACACAATGTGGAATGTACATGCAATGGAATATTATTCCGCCTTAAAAAGGAGGGAAACTGACACATGCTACACATGGATAAAGCTTGAGGACATCATGCTAAGTTAGAAAGGCTGATGACAGAAACAAGGATACTGTATGATCCACTTAGAGTAGTGAAATTCATGGAAACAGAAAGTAGAATGGTGCTGGCTAGAGGCTGAGAGAGGGTGAAATGGGGAGTTGTTTAATATATAGAGAGTTTCAGTTTTGCAAGATGAAAAAGTTCTGGAGGGTGATTGCCAACAGCGTGAATATACTAAACAGTACTCAACTGTACACTTAAAAATGGCTCAGATGGTAAATTTTATTGTATTTTAGCCCAATTAAGAAAAACGTTTAAATATTCAACAGTGAAAATAAGTGATAGAAGTTCATTTCTCTCTTAGGTAAAAAAAAGGAAGCTGGACTTTGTAAAGCACTTAGGGTTTCAACTCCTTCTGACTTGTTGCTGTTGTGTCTAGAATGATGCCCTTGTTGGCTGTCTCTAAGATGGCTCCCACTAGGGCTGCCTTTCCACCAGTAGGAAGGAAAAAGGGGAAACACATCCCCTTCCTTACCGGCTTGTTCCAAGGATTAATCATCACTTTTGCTTACATTCTATTGGCCAGAACTGAGTCCCATGGTCACACTTAGTCACAAGGGAATCTGGGAAATGTAAACTTTAGCTGCACAACCAGGTATCCAGGGAAAACCTATAGAAAAAGAAAAAAAAAGAGATATTAGGGGCAGCCACCACTTTCTATCATTTGTTGGGTACTCAACTGAATCAGTTCATGAATCTCAATACATCCTTAAGATGAAGGCAGATTGAGCCCCATTAATCACATGAGGAGACTGAGGTTCATACAGTTTAAGTAACTTGTGACAGTAAAGTTACAGAGCACAGGCGTTTGTGACCCCATTGTTCATACACCAGGGCCCACTTTCCACTCTTATATACCTCCTTGAAAAATTACAGTCTATACTTGTCCTGTGGTCTGCGTATTTGTGCCCACTCCCCCAAATTCATGTGTTGAAGCCTAATTCCCAGTGTGATAGTATTGGAAGGTGGGAACCTTTGGGAGGTGATGAGCTCATGTATGCATTTGTGCCCTCATAAAAGAAATCCTAGGGAGCTGCCTTCCCTTTCCACCGTGTGAGGAGGTAGTGAGAAGGTGCCATTTATATGCCAGAAAGTAGGTGTTTACCAGACACTGAATCTGCTGGTGCCTTGATCTTCTACATCCCAGGTTCCATAACTGTGAGAAATAAATCTCTGTTGTTTGTAGGCACTCCAGGTCATGTTTTATTATAGCAGCCTGAATCGAAAAGACAAGATCCTTCTATGAGCATGATGATCCTGGTTATTCATTCCTTAGCTGAGCCAGGCTCAAACAGAATTATGGAATTGGAAATTTTCTAAAAAATGCCTTGGAAGGGTTTAGAACAATTTTATTTCTTTGCAATCTGGTCAGTAATTGAAATACAGCAAATGAGATCTTGGAGCCCACTCCTACATCTTTAGAAGAAAGCATAAAAGTTTAAAAAATAATGGAACTTCTTCTTCTTTTCCAGAAAAAGTACACGCTGAGATTGACAGAGTGCTTGGCCAGGGGCAGCAGCCCAGCCTGGCCGCCCGGGAGTCCATGCCCTACACCAATGCCGTCATCCATGAGGTGCAGAGGATGGGCAACATCATCCCCCTGAACGTGCCCCGGGAAGTGACAGTCGATACCACCTTGGCTGGCTACCACCTCCCCAAGGTAAGTAGGCACTCCCCGCCTCAGTTCTTCAAGCCTGTTTTTGAGAAGGTGGAAATATGAACTTGAGAAGTGACATGTGTTCTTGTCCTGAGGAGTCATGTAAATGGGGAGAAAGCTGTGTCATAGCTAATATAATACTAGGTTTTCCTGCATGTGTGGCCTTTAGAATGTTAGTTTAACTAGGTATTAAGAGGTGTGTGGGGAGTGGAGAAGGGAGGATTCCAAGCCAAACGTGTTTAGGCAAAGACTG
This sequence comes from Lemur catta, assembly GCF_020740605.2. Classification (NCBI taxonomy): domain Eukaryota; kingdom Metazoa; phylum Chordata; class Mammalia; order Primates; family Lemuridae; genus Lemur; species Lemur catta. The sequence continues at coordinate 81,120,699 of NC_059130.1, forward strand.
GCTTTCCTTTGCTGTGGGCTCTCAGCATTTTCATTATGCTAATGTGAGTTGTGAATCTCTGTTGGCACAGCAGGCAGCAGTTCTAGGTCAGACTTTGCCACAGATGTCTTTAGTTTGCCTTGGTAGAGCATCTCACAGGACTAGGGAACTGGCCAGACTGTGGAAAATTCTGCTTCACAGTCCTGGGGTTATAAAATGTACGAATGTGAAAGGACATTTGTCACCAACTGGGCCAAGATCACATTAATGCTGGTGTTTCTATCCTAATATCCCCACAGGTATTGTTCTAGCTTTCATTTCCAACCTCATTTTGGGGAACTTCCTATTTCACGAGGAAGCCAATCCAAGTGAGTGCAGAATCAAGTATTAGAAAGGAGAGAAAGGACTGAACACTTACTAAGCAATCACTCTATGTCGTGGATCCAGCCTCTTTCCAAACGTCTTACTCATTTCTCTGAATAAATCTGTTATTCCCATTTTATGGATTGGGAAGTCCAGGTTCAGATAAATCAAGTTTGCCCGAGATCTCTCAACTACAAAGTGGCGAGATTTGGAGATCTAGAACCCGATGTATTCTCATTTGTTGTACTATACAATGCTCCTTCCATAGGAGTTGCTTTTCTTTGAATCTAAAAGCATCTCCCTGCAACTTTTTCAACTGGTCCCTGAAAAACGCCCTGTCCTCACAAAGGGACTATGATCTCACTGCACCTTCTACTCTCCTGATCTGTGCAGACGGCTCTCCTGCGCCCCCTGGTGTCCTCTCCCCACACTGCACCTTTGCAGTTCATGCTCTTGCTTCCTCCCCACCTTGGCCAGCATCTGTGGCTCTACTCCAGTCTGTCTAAGTCCCTCCAAGTGTGTCCTCCCTGGGGAATATCTCAGGAGGCAGAACCAGAAAAGCTTGCCCATTGCATACTGATAACGGTCCCTTTACTATTTCTTTACTGATTGACCGTCTTGTGGGTGAAGGCTGAGGTCTAAATTCCCCAGGTACTGTTTGCATTTTTCTAGCAATTCATTTAACTCCAGGGAATCAGCCCAGCTCAACAGACTTCTTCTACCACTGATTTTTAACGTCAGCTTTATCAAACATCCTGGGAACAGAAAAATCAAATTAACTATATGTTACAGAGGCCAGAGCCATGCCTTTGACATCAAATTGACCTAGTTCAAGTCATAGCTCCACCTTCTCCACTGCAGGACTCTGGGCACATTTAACCTCTCAGAGCTTCAATTTCTTCATCTGTAAAATGTGTTTAAACCTACCTCATGGGATCCACAAGGTAAAATGAGATCATGCATGTAGAGCATTTAACCCAGTGCTTAGTATGCAAAGTACTCAAAATGGCAGTCATTATTCTTTTTTAATTCAACAAATATTCGTTAGGCACCTGAGATGCTCAGGTCTGGACAACTGTGAGAAAAATAATCATGCAAGTGTATCCTTGCAACCATGGTAACTGCCCAAAGGAAACAACTCACTGGGTTCTATACAGGTGCAGACTGGCAGGAGTGCTCAGGGAAGGCTTGCAGAAGGAAGTGAGGTTTGAGCTGAGGATTAAAGGATAAGAGGCAGTTAGCTCAGTGACAAAGTGGGGAGGAAGAAACTTCCTGGTGAGATAAACATTTTAAAAAGCATTGAAATGAGAGAACTCATGATGTGTTTGAGAACCTGAAAGTAGACCACCGTAGAGGGAGCACAGGCAGGGGCTGAGAGGCACCAAGACAGGGGCAGGTGAAGGGGCTTCACCCTGAGAGTGATGACAAGGTTTTGAAGGGTCCTGAGTGTGAGGCCTGAGCCTGTGGGGTGATGTCACTAGATCATGCTCCAGGCTCACTCTGCTTTCAGGGCGTGGAGCAGATTGAAAGGGGCAAGAGGATGTGGGCACAGCTTAGGAGGCTGTTACAGGAAAGTGGCAGCCTAGACTAAGGCAGTGGTGGTGGGCATGGAACGCAGGTGACGGAATCAAGAGAAATTCAAAGTAAAATGGACCAGTCTCACTGATGAGTTGGATGAAGGCAGAGTGAGGGAAAGGCTCACTCTGGGGTTTCCTGGGTTTGCTAGTATGTACCTGGCTGGAGAGGGGTCCGCTCACTGGGCTCCCTGATGCTGTTATTGGACCTGCTATGGGGAGTGGGGACAGTGTACAGATGTTGGAGGGAAGAGAATAGGAGAAACACAGGTGAATGACACGTCCTTTCCCTGTGTGGAGCTGCCCCAGTTAGCACTTCCTGACCACTTCATGGTAGAATGTGGTCTGAGCAGCTGTTGCCTTATTCTCCCATCCATGCATACACGTCCCCGCCCAAGACCTACACTGACCTGTCTCTGTAGGGAAGGTCTATTCTATACTCAAATGTAGCCAGACTTTTGTGGTAAAATTCCCAGCAGGCAAATCTAGTCCAACTGGTAAGCTGTCCCATCCAAAGTGGTGGTATTGGGGAGGTGGAGGGGGCTGATGAGACTGTGGGTAGGTTGGGGAGGCAGGGTCAGGCCCTGGCATGGAAGCCCGAGGACCACTGGCCCTCTGTGGGTGTGTTGGATGGGTCAAGCCCTGTCTGAGTCTTTGCTGTCTTTTCTAGGGGACTATGATCCTGACCAATTTGACTGCGCTGCACAGGGACCCCACAGAGTGGGCCACTCCAGACACGTTCAATCCCGAGCATTTTCTGGAAAATGGACAGTTTAAGAAAAGGGAAGCCTTTCTGCCTTTCTCAATAGGTGAGTTGTAATAGATAGGCGTGTGGGAGTCCCGATTCCCTCTCCCTGCCTCCCCTGCTCTTCTCCCTGCAGTCCCTGCTTTTGCTGCAATGTCTTCAGATGGCCCCGCCCAGTGCCCGTGCATCTCCCTATGGTGGCTGCACCAGGAACCCCTGGCTGGGCAGTGCTCAGCCTGCCCTTCCTTCCCACGCCCTCCCGGCCTCCGCTGGAGATGTCGGCTTCCCTTGTGCTGTCCCTACAGCACAGTGGAGACAGAGACCCTGACCCCACCTGTCACTCACAAAGAGGGAGACATCGGCCATCTTTACTGAGTTTTTAAATCTCCCAAGTCATTTTGAGGGATGCCCATTCACATAGAAATATAGCTGATCGATAGCAAGGATAGACGGAGGGGCAAGGGAGAGGGGTTATTTATCTACCCTGAATGTCACTGGCTTAACTAGGTTGGCTTCTGCTCTATAAGAACTCCCTGAAGAAGTCCTTTTGCTTTTTTTTAAATTTTATGTCTATTTAATAGATTTTCATAATAAACAACTTGAAAAGTAGGAAATAGGATGAAGGGAAAACTCTTTCTCTCCTGTTTGTAAGCTAACAATTTCAAAAGTGTATTTTTAATTTATAACATTGTAAAATCAGTAACAAAAATTTTTAGTATATTCCAGGTGTTGAATTACTATGTTGTATAAATTTTTTCAAATAATTTCCCATTTCCTTATTTTAAAATATTTCCTGACCATGTATTATGTGTGAAACATTCAGCCCTAAGGATGTGACAATGAATGTATGAAACAGAAAACAAAACAAAATAAAACAAAACTGCCCTCATGGTGCATTTCTTCTAGTATAGTCTACAAGGTTCGAATTGCTATCATCACTTACGGATAAGGAAACTGAGGCTTAGCAAAGTATGAAAATTAAGTCATAAATTTCATGTGGCGGAGTTAGTTCTCAGTCACAACCAGATTTATCATAAAATAAAGCTTCTGTTCTTCCTAACAGTATCTACTGAAAATAACTGAATGCTACACAGAACCCACACTGTGGAGTACATTATAGTTTTGCTTATCATTCACTTAAAATATGTATTGATTTTCTGAAACAGTATCATTTTGCTTCTGATGACACTATTGCCAGAAAGGGAAGAAATGCAGTTTGAACTTCTATCCTTATGACTACGAAGCCCCTGTTTTCCCACTGTGCTGTGCTGTCCTGATTGTGTGGGCTGATTCTGATTATAACCTCTTTGTCCTTCTTCCTCTGGTTGTATGTCACCTTTGTTCACATTGAACAAGTCACTGCTAGTCCAAAAGTAGATATAAGATGTCGTAATTCCTTCCAGGCTTCCTGTCTATTAATGTAATAGTTTCAAATTAAAAAGCAAAAAGTTTCAGCTGTATATTTCAATTATTATATTTTTCCCTTGTCCCTCTCCTGTATCACATCCATGAAATGCTGAAATGCTAGAAATGTGACCCTCTGTGCATTCCACAACAATGCTTTGCCTAATGCTTGCTGCGCCTTTGATGAGAGGAGTCTCATAACATGTCCATGGCTTTAAAAGGAAGAAGGATCCCGTAGGCTAAGTGATGACGGATGCCTCTCCTTCCTGTTATGAAAGTATCTTCCTTGTAGTGGCTTCCTGTCTCAACCTGCTAAAAAAAATTTACTCCTCTGCATTAGCTGTAGTATAAAATAAATAAATAAATAGAACTACACCCAGTGACTCACTGGTGCTTTGTATTGAGAGTTGTATTATGCCCTGTTAATTAGAGACTTGATTTGCAAGCAAATTATCTCAGTTAGTCTTTACAGCAACCCATTGTTAATAATTAGGAAGGAGAAGGAGCGGAGTCTCATTTTTTAATACAAGGCACCTGAAAATAAAACAGTTCTTTTTATCCAATATCATATGGCCAAACAATTGGTAGAACAGCAGCTAAGAGTCCAGTTTTTGTACTTCTAGTCTAGTGCTCCCTCCAGTACACCTAGAATGTAACTTACTTTTCCATTTAAAGGCCTCTCCAATTTAAGACTCACTGATTTCATTCCATATGTATCAATTAACACATTGGCATCAGGGCATTTGGATCCCCACTTGACCTGCATATGGGGGAATGATTCCCAAATTCTGACTAACAACTAACTCACACCAACCATACCTCTCCTTTGTTTAAAAGCAATGCCTTTTGGTCTGTGCCCTTGCATAGACACAAGCACACTTTCACTCAGGTCATCACACGCATGCTGACCCTTCATTTGGGTCCTCACACATAGACTTCGTCCCCTCAAACGCTCCAGCAAACATACACAATGCAGGGACTCTTGCATTCAAACAGGAAAACGGGAAAAAGCACTACTTAGCAATAAACACATGCAACTGTTGCAGAGGCCAAAAAAATTCTGAAAGATCTTATTCTTGCCCTGTGGATGTACAGTCATTTCATCAAGTGTAACTGGATACCCCATTGTATTATAAATAGATTTTTCTGCTGTCTTTGATTACAAAAGAAAACCCAAGCATCAAACTCTTATCTTACTGCCCTAATGTATGCACCATTTTGGCGACAATAATCACAAAATACAACAAAAAGTTGCACACATATCTAACTGTTCTAATCCGTGAAACATCTGTTATGAAGTTTGTTAGGAGAAATTGAACATTTTATAGCCTTGTATACATTTATTTTAAGACAAGTGTGTGAAAATCTCAATGGCACCCAAATGCGTCATCGGGACTCACTTGAGTGAGTCAAAAACCTGAATGATGCATATGTGCACCATCTGACGCCAATGTGTTAATGTATCGCTATATAAGAAACAGTCCAACACTCTGTGGCTTGATACAAAAATCATGTTATTGCTCACACGTCTACAAATCAGATACGTGGCTCTGCTGATCTTGGCTGGGCTCTCTCTTGCTCTCTCCGATCGAGGCTGGGTGGTCAGCTAGCCGTAGGCTGATCTAGGATGTCCTCAGCTAGGACAACATGCACATTTCATGATATCTTTCATGCTCCAGCAAGCCAGCCTGGCTTGTTCACATGGTGATGGATAAGGTCCCAGGAGGCAGGATGGAAGCACACAGGCCTCTTAGAGTTCAGACGGGGAATGGGCACAACATCACATCCACTGCATTCTGTTGGCCAGTGCAAGTCATGAGGCCATTTCCAATGCAAGGGGAGGGGGAATGGCTGTCACTTTTTATGGGCAGAGCTATGATGTCACATTGCAAACAATGTGGATCCAAAAAGAGGGTGATACTGGGGCTGTTGTGTTCTCACCATCTCTCTTTCTGAGTAAGAATGAAATTGAGCAGTTTGCCTGGGGAGTGCTGCAGAAGGTATGATGGAATGAGGACCAGTTAAGTGGAACAGGGATAAGAACCTGAAGAATCCCAAGGTTTAACAAAATGTCAACAGGACTATATGGTTTCTCCACCATGCCCTGTCTCTGGCACACAGTGGCTTTTCCTCACTCTTGATATAGCACTTTCTAAAGACAGCCTCCCTGGAAGAATGAGGTGTGGGCAGCAGTCTCCCTTCTCCTGGGAAAGATGACCAGGTGTGGAATTACTACATGTGCATAATCTGTATATTTCTATTTACTTTTCCTCATTTAAATTATTCCTGTTTGATCCATCAAAGCAACAGGCAGCTTCATGAAAGGCTGGAGCCTAGTTCCGCATTTTCCAAATAACATCATTAGATCGTAGGAGATAGAGCTGCAAAGAACTTTGCGAGAAACTCACCTCAGTTCTCTCATTTTACTGCTGAGGCAATTGACCAGGTGGGTTAGTGATGGCCGGTTAGTGGTAGTACCACAGACAGGGTCCAAGTATCCTTTCATCCAGGCCAAGGGTTTGAAATCTAATAGTCCTAATTTTCATGCTTTCAAAAGCAAATTCATACCTGCTATCCTACTGGGATACTTGCCCAGCCATTTAACACAGAAGAGAGATTATTTTATGTATTTGACAAGTGAGAGAAGTTTAGCTCTGTGAGAATAAATGGTTCACTCACAGTCACACAGGTAGACATTGGTGGAGTTAGTTCTTTAACCCTCGTTCCTGACTTCCTGGGTCCAGTTTCATCATAATATATGGATTCCTCTAGGAGAATCTTGGGCATTACAATATGCTGATATGATATCATTTTAAACAAGTTGCTAATTGTGCTATCTGTGATGGGTAAAAAGATAAAAAATGAGGGGAACAGAGATGAATTAGACACATGCTGGTGGGAAACACAGGCACACAATAATAAAATGACATAATCATGAAGGACATTTACATTTATTAGGCACCATTGCATGCATGATTTAATTTTATTTCCTCAACAAGCTGTTACTGGAAAAGAACAAAATGTAGGCATGCATACATTGGTAAATTTGCAAGAACATTCAATTACATGGCAAAAATACAAAGTAGCAAAAGCAGCATACAGAATTAACTATAGAGAATATACTAGTTATGGAGTACAGGGAAATCCTTACTAGGACAATGAGGAATTAGGCAAAATATTCAAAACGGTTGTGTCTGGATTCTGGGATTACACATATTTTTTGCTTTCTTATTTATTCTATTTTTCCTGCTCATTTTCTCTTTTTGCTGTGGACATGCATTACTTAGGGAGGTAGTAAGCTAATAAAATGCACACGGGAGAGATGGTGGTGGACAGCGGTGTCAGGTATGTCAGCCAGGTGCGGGGAGGAGGACATGCACTGGAGGAAGGGACAGCAGTAGCCTAGAGCAGTTCTCAGAGCACAAGCACGATGAGGAGGGGTCTGTACAGGGTGGCCTTAGCAGTGATGGAAATGAGTTACATGGAAGGGATACTGACCCAATGACTAAATATATTAAGGATAATGGGAGTTATGGGAGAAAGTTAGAAATAGGGAATGAGAGAAAGTAGAATGAACTCTGTGGCGTTGGCTTGCTCTTGGGGGTAATTGATATGAACTGAGATTTTCAATACATATAGAAATCTAGATGTAAATATGGGGATATATACACATTTGAATATTTACTCATATACATACATATATTCCCCAGCTCTGTCCACTGAGATGACCTAAGAGCAGTAACATCTGGAGTGCACTGAGCATGCCTAGTGCCCAGATGTTGATTTCTACATACATGTATGCACTAAATGGAACCAGACTTTTTGGAATATGGCTGACTTCAGAGATGTAGAACAAAAAGTATAAGATAAATCTGATATATATTGTTATGCCAAAAAGGCAGGAAATGCCAGCTTGAATGAGCATCTAATGGCCAAATCTGGAATATTTTGAGCATCAAAACAAGTAATGATAGTAACAGATTATCACGATTTGAATAAAAATAGGAACCCCATGAATCCAAACTTATATAAATCAATGACTGAATGAATAAATGGGAAGGAATGCAATTTACTAACAAGTAACTCAGTAGAAACAAGCTCTGTTTATTATTTTAGCAAGGTTTTATATATTTGAATTTATTTCAGAATAAAAGATACCTTATGGGAAAGGACCATAGTAAACAACTATAATGTGCAGAAATCTATTTTAATTACTATTGCACCCAAAAAGTTTTACCGAAAGGTTTCCTTTTATTTTGTATTTTTATTTTTTAAAGATAGTTTCTTGCTCTGTCACCCAGGCTGGAGTACAGTGGCATGATCATAGCTCATTGCAGCATTGAACTCCTGGGCTCAAGTGATCTCAGGGCTTAGACTCCTGAGCAGCTGGGACTGCAGCTGTACACCATAATGCCCAGCTAATTTTTTCTGCTTTGTGTAGAGATGGGTTCTCACTATATTGCTCAGGCTACTCTTGAACTTCTAGCCTGAAGCAATCCTCCCACCTCAGCCTCCAAAGTGCTGGGATTACAGGAGTGAGCCAACATGCCTAGCCAAGGTCATGCTTTAAATTGTATTCTTCTGTGTTTTCAAAATTTTTTTTTATCCCCACCTCCCCTGTGTTTTCAAAATTAATCATATCAATTTAACAATAAGCTATTATACGGCTAGAAGGTTTACTATTATCTAGGTGACATTTTAAAATACATTTTTTGCTATATAAATTATTAAATTTTTTGACCCTTTGGGATTCAGTGTGTAATAGCCCACACAATATATAAAATAAAGTTCTCATCATAAACACACATACATCTTCACTAATGCCTAGAGAGGTTGCTTAATTTACCCCAATCACATGGAGTAGAATTGGACCTCTGTCCTTCTGACTCCAGTTCACCCACACATAATGGAGTGGGACGGGACCAGGGCAGTGCTGGGTGTGAGCTGTGGAGAGCAGGACCCAGCCTCGGGCCCCACTTTAGAAGCAATGGCTTGTATGGGAGAAGGATTACTGTGTATAAGAGCTACTGTTCCGATACAGAGGGCCACCCATGCCAGTGAGGATGCCATGATTAAGGAGGAGGAGGTGGCATAAGGGAAAGATGACTTGTACTTTAGAAACACTGTTCTGATAGTTACTTATTTCTATTTTGGACAGTTGCCTTTTATGGACCGGTAAACATTAGCACAGTGTTTTAATTATTGTTTCCTTTTCTGGTTTGTCATATTTATGTGAGTTTTTAAAGTCCTTAGGCTAGACAAACACTTTCTAGGTTAGTCCAGCCTTCTGATTCTATGGTCCGACACCTTCCCCATTCAGCCCTCAACCTCACCTGCCTGCCCTCTGAAGGCATTTGGCTTTGTGATTCAGGACTTCTGCTTCCTGTGTTTGGGTGAACCCAAGGAGTTGTCAGACTTGAGCTGCTGCCCCTAAAGCCCTTCCTTGGATCAGGTTTGCAAGTTGTGATTGGGGATCCTAATCCCTGCGAGGCACCAATGCCACCTGGGAGGACAACTCGTCTTTTGATTTTGTCTTTCAGGAAAGCGGGCATGCCTTGGAGAACAGTTGGCCAGGTCTGAGCTGTTTATTTTCTTCACTTCCCTTATACAAAAATTTACCTTCAGGGCCCCCAAAAATGAGAAGCTGAGCCTGAAGTTCAGAATGGGCCTCACCCTCTCCCCAGTCAAACACCGCCTCTGCGCTGTTCCTAGGGCATGACGTTGTAGGGAAGGAATGGATAAAGGAGAGTAAGAAGAATGGGAGCATGTTCTGAAGACTCTGGCGACTGCACAGGTGTGAGATAAGAAGAAATGGACTCTGAGGAAACTATCCAAATCTGAGCTCTGCTGTCTCATCTGAATTAGCCTTGGGAAAATCATTTATGTGCTGAACAATTTAGCTTTTCATCCAGGAGAGAAAAGTGGATAATGATTCCTTCACTAAAGAAAGTTCTTGTGAGAATCAAAGGAAATAATGTCCTTTAAGGGATTTGTAAGTCATAAAGCACGTCATAAGGGTTATAACTGTAATTTGCCTCCCCCCTGCTGCCTTTGTCAGAAATGTATTTGCTTCTGGCCTGTTCACACAGCTGGGTCAGAGTGGTGGAAAATAGTGAATAGTATTTAAAAATGGGCCCTGGGAGCAGCCACATAGGTGAGCCATAAAGACTGTCACATTTGGTCCCACTGTGCTTACTTTATTTTGTTCATGCCTCACCATGATTCTCTGAGAAGTTAGCAGGGCAGATATTATTCCCTATTGGCAGACAGAGAAAGCAAGTATTGTTGAAGCAGTTTCCATGGATGACATAAGGAAACACTACCTTGGCCTTAGATCCAGGGCCAAGTAGAGTGTGTCCCCAATTAACCAACCTGGGAAGCAGGTCTGGGGGACAAATGTGGAAATATTTTCTGTCCTTAAGAGTACCTCTTTGCCTTAAATATTTCCTCAGGTATCAATTCTCAGTCTTTTTCACATTGGATTTACCTATGTTGTAGGTGTAATTTTTTATTGCAACTAGATTGTAAGCTTTTGGTGGGCCCTGGTAGAGTATTGTATAGCAGGGAATCAGAAATGTCACATACCTGCTCAACCCATCTGGGTCTGGCTGCTGAGGGAAGACAATGCTCATAAAAGAGAAGGCCAGGTAACACTGATAGTCCATGGAGCTTTGACCACAATGCCAATGTGGACAAACCAACAAAATGCCTAGGAAACTGGGCTGACACTTATAAAAAGATCTCTATTTTCGTCAAAGTGATGTCTTAGTCTGTTTTCTGTTGCTATAACACAATACCTGAGACTGGATAAATTATACAGACAAGTTTATTTGCTCATCGTTCTAGAGGCTGGAAAGTCCAACGGCATGGTGGCAGCTTCTGGCAAAGGCTTTTGTACTGTGTCATGATATGGTAGAAAAGCAGAAGGGCAAGCAAGCATGTGCAAAATAGAGAAAGCATGAGGTGCTGGACTCACTTTATAGCAGCCCACTCTCTGGATAACTAATCTACTTTGGGGGAAATGACGTTAATCCATTTGTGATGGCTCTACCCTCCTGACTGAATTGCCTTACATTGGGCACCACCTCCCCACACTGCAGCATTGGGGAACAAGTTTCAAAAGAAGCTTTGGAGGGGACAAACATCCAAACCATAGCAAAGTGGTTATACCTATGTAATTTAAATAGCATAAAACACAACATGCCACGAAGCCATGGTGCTTATCCTTTTTGTTTCTTGGGTTTCAGAGAAAACCCAATGCAGTTGGCACTGTGAGAATGAGAAACAGAAAAAAGGATGGGGAGAAGGTGTTTGGCTGGAGCCAGCCTAAGGTGGCTGAGACAGCCAAGAATAAGTGTGTCTGGAAGAAATTGTTTGGTTTAATGTGTAGGAGGAGGCTTTGGTCCTTCTTGCCTGGTAGAAGAAAGAATGGAAGTGAGAGCCCCATGCATGTGCATTTTCTTTGTAAACCACTGCAAAGTTGCATCTCTAGAAAACAGGCCAAGTGATAGACTGAGAATAAAACCAAACAAATCAGGCCTTCAACTTGAACTTCCCAAACTTCCAGGACTTTGTCTTCCACTTTTTTTCCCTAATAAGATCACCCAAGTAGAAGACTCAAATGTAAATTTGTCAAAATACATTATGTGTCTCAGTTTCTTCATCTGTAAAATGAAGGATTTGGTGAAGACAACTCTAAATTCCATTCCTGCTCTGCAGTGCATTGTCCATGATCCTAGATGGTCAGGTACACACCCACTTCTAGGGGAATAAATGGAAATTCCCTGGGGACTTATGCTGGCCTAAGGGGTGCACAGGACTCAGGGTCAAGAAGATTGTGAGCACAGTTAGCCAGAACCCTTGGGGAATAGATGACTAAAATTGAAATTTCTGACCATATAAAATGTCTGTTTTTTTTTTTTTTTTTTAAAGCTTGTTGGAGAGGCTCTAAGCTGTCCAAGCATGACATGAAGATTTTGTTACACACACTTTTGTAACTCTCTTATGCCTGTATCTACTTGGAAGGCTCCAGGGCCCCTTCCCCTCTTCTTTTGTATCAGTTCCTGACACACAGTGTGCAAGCAATATAACATGACCTGTGGCATCATGGACCAAGAGTGGATTTTGCCAAATGGCAACCCAGGCTGTGAATCTCCTATCACTCTCCTACAAGATACACAGACACATACAGGCTGCAGGATAAATTTAAAATCGGGGTGGAGGTTGTGTGACTTACGGCAGAGAACAGGGCACACATGATATCCTGAGTACTCATGGAATCGTGCCCAGTTGGTACTGCATGTACCAGGGAGGGGTTCAGGAGAGGTACCGCTCTCACAGCATCACACATATTTATAGACAGGGGGTGAAAGCTGGCTAGATGAATAAGTAGCAAGGACAACTCCTTGGGTGAGGAAGCAGCTTGGGTTAGAACAGGAAATCCAGACTTCCCTGGTGCCAAGTTGTTCTGCCCTTGAGCTCCCTCAAGCCTTCTGAGCCAGCCTTTTGCTAAGCTCCCAAAAAGGAAGAGGGGCAGTGGTGAGTGCTCAAGATCATCTGGATTTGTCACTGCTCAACCCCATACCATGACTTTGGGAGCAAGACATTTAAACCTGTAAAGTCTCTGTTGTCCTCCTCTAAAAGAAAGGTATGACAGCAGAAATGTCACTATGGGGTGGTGAGGATAAAATTGGAAAACATGAAATGCTATCTGTGTTACAGATTGACAGCAATGAGATTCAAGGAGGTGCAAGGCAAAAGTGGTTCTATTCCCATCCACGCACACCCCAACACACTCTGCACTACCTTTCTGTCTCTGAATAAAATTATAGGCAGGGTCCATCACTTTTCAGGTTACTCTTTCGTAACAAATGATCCTATTCTCACATTTATTCTTTTTTTATTATTTAATTTTTATTTTGTTTTACATTTATTCTTAAGAAGATTGGTGGCTACAATTTACAACCCAATAAGAATACAATTTATAGAACTCCATACTATAGCTGATTAGCTCCTCCTTCCCCACCCAGTTTCAGAACTGAAAGTTTCCAGGCGGAGTGGGCAGGGGTTTGACCACCTCATCTCTCTGCACCATGTGTTCCTCCCTTCACCACCACCCCACCTCACCCTCCCACCCAGGTTATCTACCGGGGCCGGTGCCATCCATGTGCAGAGCCCTAAGTTTAATATACCCCTCTCCTTCTTGGGCATCTGTCATTTCAGTGCCTCTTCTGGCCTATTATCCACCCAGGCAGTCCTCTTGTTGGCATCCAAGATGGTCCCAAGCTGCCTGCACCCTGGTCACATCATAAGGGGCCATGAAGTGTCCTTCTGAGAAATCCCTCCCTCCTCGGCCACCACTGTTGGCCTCACCCAGTCTCTTGCCTGTACGAAGCTCCAGGCCTTGGGGTGGCACTGATTCTTAGTCACCAGAGACTCTACAAAGCACAGGCGAAGACCTCCATGCTTGACCTCTGATTACAAATCAGCTGTTAACGTTATTGTGGTTCTCTTTTATTGAACAAACTATTTTTCTCATGTAGCTTGCAAGATTTTCTCTTTGTCTTTCAGCATTTTGACTATGATGCATTTAGTGTGAACCCTTTTTATATGTAGATTAATGTTTTTCATGAAATTTGGGAATTTTACAGCCATTCTTTCTTCAAAAATGTCTGTTCTTTTCTCTCTATCATCTAAAAGTCATCTATGGTAGTCTGATTACACGCACACTGGTGTGTTTAATGGTGTCCCACATTTTTCTGACATCCTTTACATTATTCTTCATCCTTTTTTCTCTCTTTTATTTGGATTGCATAATCTCTACCAAACTATCTTCAAGTTTATTGATTCTTATCTTTTCTAGTTTACACCTGCTATTGATCCCTCTACTAAATTTTAAAAGTTCAGTTATTTTGCTTTTCAACTCCAAAATTTCATGTTTATTTTTTATAATTTCTATGTCTTTATTGATACACTCTATTTGATGAGACATTGTCATTGTACCTTCCTTTACTTCCCTTACCACAGTATTATTTAGTTCTTTGGGCATATGTCTAATTAAGTTGCCTTATAGTCTTTGCTAAGTTTAACACCTGGGCTTTCTCACTGCCAGGTTCACTTGCCTGCTTTATTTACTAGGTTTGGATCACACTTTCCTGTTTCTTTGTATGTCTTCTAATTGTGTCTTGTAAACCATACATTTTAGATAATATACTACAGCAATTCTAGTTAATGATCTGTCCCCTCCCTCCTGGGATTCTTGCTCTTTGTACTTTTATTTGTTTACTGACTGGGCTGGACTAATTACCCTAAAGTGTAAAGTCTCTGATGTTAGGTCTCTGAGAACAGAGACTTGAGTGTGCACACAGTCACAGTAGGATAACATGGGTTTTAGCAGGGCTCTCTTTGACTGCTTTTTTCTTGTTCTCTATTAAGCTGTCTGTCTCTGCAGGTATTACGCTCAGTTCTTAATCTCCAATAACTACCAGTTGATTGCTCTATTGTTTTCATCCATGCCTGAGGAATAAATTGGTTCTCAAGCTGATCCAATTTAATGTGGGCTTCTCAGCAATACTTTTTGAGGCCAGTCTTTGAGATTTGTTCTGGTCCCAGAAAGGCTCTTCTTAGCTGTCTCTTTCCCTGATTGCCCCTTATAGGCGTCTAGCTGGCCTATGGTGTAGCTTATTGTTCTCTTGGAGCTATAGGCCTCCTCTTAATTGCTTACCACCAAAATCTCTGTTTTTTGGGGCATCAGTCCCTAGTTTTTCTGACTAACCTCTTTCCTCCATCCTCTATCCTATATCTGTGCTATGTGCAAGGTGGGGTGCAATCATGGTCCAGTATTCTCAGCTTGCTGTCGTGGGGTAATGTTTCTGCCCTACAAAAAGTGGGTGGATGGAGGAGGATATCCCAGTATCTCTCAGTCAGTCTTGCCTAATATGGAGATTCTGCAGCATGGAGTTTTGTGGGGAAGGTATGAGAAATGCTTTCAGCCTTTCCTTCTCAGGGAGATAACTGTAATCTTCAACTGGGAGCCAAGAAAAATGTCCTTGGCCACACCTGTCTAGAACTAATCTGTCACACTGAGCTGGAAACTAGGAGAGGGAGTAGTTATTGCTCAAATGCCACAGACTTTCGCTGTTTCTACCAAGGTTTAGTGGATTTTTCTTGAGCAAAATATCTTCATTTACTTTGTCTTTAGAACAATTGTCAGAGACATAAATGGTTGGGGGTTTATAAATAATTTTTATCAATTATGGGTTTTTACTAGGAAGAGGTTCTGCAGAGCTCCTCATGCTGTCATTATGAAAGTCATCTTCCTGCAGGAATGTTTTTAATGGAAAAAATAAAAATTAAAAAAAAACAATAAGAAAGTGAAGGAGGGAGATAGCAAACCTAAATGTTCATTGATGCAGGAATGGGTCAACAAATGGTGGCATAGTAATAGCACACCACCTAGCTATTATTTTATTTTTTCCTTTTTATCATCACCTTCTTTGAGAACGATTAGCTATTAAATTGAATGAATTAGAGTCACATGTATCAATCAGGACAGATCTCAAACACATTATACTAAGAAAAAAGCAGTTGTGGAATAATTCTTTTAAAAATAACATGTAAATATTAGAAACATTGCTTCCATGGATGCATAACAGCTGTAGTAAGACAGGAAAATGTGGACTGCAAGTATACAAGTTAATCTCTGAAGTGTATCCCTCTCTGGACTTTGGATAGGTAGAATGAGACTTCAATAAAACATTTTCAACAGCATGTGTATCTCTACGTTGAGTACATATGTGTGTACTATGCTATACTATTCCAGAACTGTGCTTCATGTTTAGAGTTTCACAAATGGTAAAGACGAGTGTGCTGCTTGGCCTATAGTAAGAGCCCAGGAAATGTTAGGTGCTGTTGCTGGTCATCACTGTTTACCAGGCACAGTTCCAATCACTGGCAGAGAAGGTGATTGAAATACATGAACTCAAATGTCCGGGGCGCTTTCTGACATGCTTTGAAACCGTAAACCCAAGAGCCCCAGTGGTTCTGGAGAAAGATGAGCTTCTATATAGAAAAGAAACTGCGTCTAGCCAAGGCTTTTCCAGTATCCACACGTTCTCCCCAGAAAACAGTGCCAGGCATGCTCAAAAGGCTCAGCCCAGGGCGCGGCGCTGGGAGGAGGGGCGGGGTTGGCACGCGGTTGGGGGCGGGCGCTGGGAAGAGGGGCGGGGTTGGGGCGGGCGCTGCTGGCTGTAGGGGGCGGGGCCAGGGAGGTGAGCTGTGCAGAGGAGGGAAAGGGTGGGGCGGGCGATAGTGGAGGGCGAGGGCCAGGACAAGTGGGGACATTTGCCTTCACAGGCTGTAGAAGAGCCAGCGGACCTCCCAGGCCCCAGGCCTGCTGGGGGCGATGGGCTCCCTGGCGGCCGCCCTCTGGACAATGCTCCATCCCCAGACGCTCCTAGTGGGTGCTGTCGCCTTTCTGCTCTTTGCTGACTTCCTCAAAAGACAGCGGCGAAAGAACTACCCTCCGGGGCCTTGGCGCCTGCCTTTCCTCGGCAATTTCTTCCACCTGGGCTTTAAGGAGTCACACCTGACACTTCAGCCGGTAGGAGGAGGGAGGGGATGGTCCCTACCGCATCCTGACCGTAACTCTGATCTGCAGGACAAGGGACATTCTGGGGACTGAGGTAGAGGTCGGGAAGGAGGGGAAGCTCTGTGGCTAATGCTTGTAACCAGAAAATCCTTGCTTTCAGCTTCATTGTCATTTCCCCTCCTGTCAACTGGTATGATTCTATCTGCCCTAGAGGTGGTATATTATTAAGAGTACTAGGCATGTGAAGTTCCTTCACTCATTTAATTGCGTGTTACCTTGTTAAACAGTGTAGGAACATCTTATTTACAATGTGATTGCCTTGACTTTTTTTATATTATCCTTAAAAATGCCAGAGTTCTAGGAAGCTTCATTTCCCACGTGTAAGATGGTGATAATTCTACCTAAATCCTCATCATTTCTCAACTGGATAACTCTCACCCCCACACTGTCTGATCCCCTGCCTTCAGCCTCCTGCCCTGCAGCGCATTCTCACTGAAGTAGTAATTTTACGATGTTACTCCTCTGTTTAAATTTTCTCAGTGCCTTCCACTGCCTCCCGTTGTTCAGACTCCTTACTGGGGCACTTGGGACCATTATTGATCTGGCCTCTTTATAATCATCTCCTATCAGGGCTCCCTAAGTCTGCCCACTCTGAATTCTTTAAAGTTCTCTCAGACACTTTCTCAAGAATCTTCAGCTGGTTTCCCTGCCACTCAGCACAGGTCCTTTGCTGAGAGACAACGCTGTGACAGGGGGTTATAGAGATTAAAAAAAAGAGTGAATGATTGACATGGCTTCTATTTTGTCACACAGCTATTAGTTCCCCTTTCCCTACACGTGCCTAGGGTACTTTAAACATGTGGCTATATACTGTACTCAAATACAGATAAGAAAATACTTAGTACTCTGGGAGAAAACCTCAATTAATAGTACTAAGTGACAGAATTTTAAAATTAGGCTGCTAACCTGTGCCCTTATTTAAGAAATGTGTTGTTTAATTTCCAAATATTTGGAGATTTTCCTGGTATTCTTCTGTGAATGATTTACAGTTTGATTCCATTACAGTCAAAGAACCAATTATTTTAAATTTATTAAGGTTGATTTAATGACACAAGATATGGTTTATCTTGATAAAGGTATCATACATGTTTGAAAAAAATTCAACTGTTGTTGGGTGGAGTGCTTTATAAATATCAATTAGATCTCATTGGGTAATGGTATTCTTTAGTTGTCTTGTATCCTTACTGACTTACTATCTACTGATTCTTTGAATTACTGAGAGAGGCACATTGAAGTCTCCAACTACAATTGTGTTTATCTATTTCTTTATTCAGTTCTGGTAGTTTTTCCTTCATGTATTTGGAAGCTCTGTTGTTTTGTACATACCCATAAGATTGTCATGTATTCTTGGTGAATTAACCCTTTTATCATGTAATGTCCCTCTTTTCCCCTGAACTTTACTTTTAATATGATATAGCCACACCAAACTCTCTTTTGATAAGTATGTGAGTAGTATAAGCTTCTCCATCATCTTACTTTTAACTTACTCATAATATCATTATATTTGAAATGAGTTTCTTGCAAACAGTATATAATTGGATCATTTTTTTCATTCTGCCAATTTCTGTCTTTTAATTGGTCAATGTAGATCATTTATATTTGATGTAGTTATTGATACATTAGGATTTCAGTCTACCAACTTATTAGTTGTTTTACATTTCTTCCCTGCTTTTCATTGCTCTGTTTCCCCTTTGCTGTCTTCCTGTGGGTTACCTGAACATTTTAAAAACAATTCCATTCTCATATATCTGTAGTGTTTTTGAACATATCTCTTTGTATTGTTTTACAAATGGTTGCTCTGCATATTACAATTTGCTTATGTAGATTACTGCAGTCTACTAGTGTCAACAATTTACTACTTAAGGTGACATACTGATACCTTATTACTATTCAGGTCACTTTACTTTCCTGTTTTATTAATGTAATTTGTATTAAACATATATGTGTGTATACACTGAGAACCACATCAGACAGTATTATAATTTTGCTTTTAAATGACAAATGCAAATTTTGAAACCTCAAGAGGAGAATAATTGATTGTATTTACCCATTTATTTACCTTTCTTGTTGGTCTTCCTTCACTCCTGTTGAGACATCTGCTGTCATTTGAATTGTCATTCCCCACAGGTAATGAGTTTTTTTCCTACCTGATTTCAAGAAATTTTCTTTGTTTTTAGTTCTCAGCAGTTCAGTTATGATAGGTCTTGGTGCTGTTGTCTTTGGGCTTATCCTCTTTGGGTTCTTGAAACTGTGGGTTTGTATTTTCCCAAATTTAGAGAGTTTTAGCCATTCTGTCCTCACATATTTTTTCAACCTCACATTGTTTGTCCTTTCTGGGACTCTTGGACACTGATGGCACAAATGGTAGATCTCTTGTTTTTGTACCATACAACAAGCCTCTCTGAGGCTCAGTTGTTGTTGTTTCCAATCTACTTTCTCTGTTTTCTTCAGATTGGATACCTTCTACTTATCTGTCATCAGTTTCACTGATTCTTCTGTCATTACCACTCTGCTATTGAGCTTCTCTATTGAATTGTTTTTGTGCTATTGTATTTTTCTGTTCTGTTTTTTTTTCAAAATTTTATTTTTTATTTTATTTCTTTTTTTTACTTTAGGTTTATAACCTTTCCTTTAATTTCATAATATTTTATTGGGATACAAACACTTTGGTTACACGAATTGCTTTTGTACTCTTTGAGTCAAAGTTATCAGTGTGCCCATCCCCCAGATAGTGTGCATTGTACTGTTAGGTATGAATTTACCCATCCACTCCTCCCCCACTCTACCTGCTTGATTTCCAACCAATGTTATTTCCATATGTGTACATAACTGTTGATCTATTAGTTCCAATTTAATGGTGAGTACTTGTGGTGTTTGTTTTTCCATTCTTGTAATACTTCACTTAGAAGACTGGTCTGCAGTTCCATCCAGGTTAATTTACTATAAGATGTATTAGTTCACCATTTTTTTTTTAGGTCAGAGTAGGACTCCATGGTATACATATACCACATTTTATTAATCCACTCATGTATTGATGGGAACCTGGGTTGTTTTCACATCTTTGCAATTGTGAGTTGTGCTGCTATAAACATTTGAATGCAGGTGACTCTTCTATAGAATGCCCCCCCTTTTTTTTTTCCATTGGTCTCCAATGGAATTGGTGGATCAAATGGTAGTTCTACTTTGAGTTCTTTGAGGTATCTCCACACTACTTTCCATAGCGGTTTTACTACTTTGCAGTCTCACTAGCAGTGTACGACTGTTCCTATCTCTTGACATCTATGCCAACATTTGTTGTCCTGAGCCTTTTTGATAAAATCCATCCTCACTGGAGTTAAGTGATATCTCCTTGTGGTTTTCATTTTTATTTCCCTGATGATTAGAGGTGTTGAGCATTTTTTCATGTTTGTTAGCTATTAGTCTACCTTCTCTTGAAAAGTTTCTGTTTGTGTCTTTTGCCCACTTTTTAATGGGGTTGCTTGATTTTTATTTTCTTGCTGATTTGTTTGAGTTCTTTATGGATTTTAGTTATCAGCCCTTTATTGGATGTATAGCATCCAAATATTTTTTTCCATTCTGTAGGTTGCCTATTTTCTCTAACAATTGTTTCCTTGGCTGTGCAAACGCTTTTTAATTTGATCACATCCTATTTATTTATTTTTGTTGTTTCCATGATTGCTTTTGAGGTCTTATTCATAAATTCCTTGTCTAGGCCAATGTCTATAAGAGTTTTTCCAACATTTTCTTCTAGAATTCTTATAGGTTTATGCCTTAGGTTTAAGTCTGATACTGGCACAAGAACAGACACATAGACAATGGAGCAGAACAGAGAACTGAGATATAAAACCATCCTCATCTTGCCATCCAATCTTTGACAAAGCAGACAAAAACAAACACTGAGGAAAAAAATGCCTATTCAATAAATGGTTCTGGGAAAATTGAATAGCCTCATGTAGAAGACTGAAACAGGATCCACACCTCTCACCACTCACCAAAATTGATTCACAATGTATTTTTCAGTTCTAAAATTTCCATTTGGTTCTTCTTTATAGCCTCTGTTTGTTTGCTAAGATTTCCTATGTTTATTTGCTTCAAGCATGTTTATAATTGCATATTGGAATATTTTTATAACAGCTGCTTTAAAATCTTTAATATTCTATAATTCCAACATCTGCATAATCTCAGTGTTGGTGTCAACTCATTTAAATTGAGATTCTCCTGGCTCTTGGCAAGGTGAGTAATTTTAGACTATATCCTGGACATTTTGTGTGTTACATCATTATGTTATAAGACATACTCTGGATACAATGCAAGTCTTTTAGTATGTAGCCTATTTAGATTCTGAATGCTTACACTTGTCAGCTGTGGTTCAAATGTCGATTTAGGTTATAAAGCCTCTGCAGTCCTATTCTGGTCTACCCCACTTTGTGTTACCACTCCCACAGGAGTCCACCTCACAGTCTCATCAGTGCAGGCTGGGGAGAAGGAAGATGGAGACAGATGACAGGGAAACCTCTGGGTAGGGTCCTTCCCACAGAGGCATGGGAGTCAGAGATCTGCCTACATCTGCTCATGAGAAAGTATACGCCCTTATTACTATAGGAGAAAAGTGGATGTCCTAACTCTATCCCCTGACACCCTTCCCAGGAGTCTGTATACTGCAGTTCAGGATTGGAATTCACAATCCAACTCACAGATTCAACAGGGGAGGGACACATGATTGTTACTTCTTAGGTAAGGTGAAAGACAAGGTTCCACCCATGTTCTCCACTGCTGCCAAACACTTTAGGGCTGCAGAAGGTCACTTGTTTTTCATGGTGTTTGCCTCTGGAACAAAGAGGAGAAAAGGCTAAAAGGTTTCTGTCCTGTCAGGCTGTCCTTTTCCTGTCTTTGGGTAGAGAGAATAGGCTTTTCTTGGAGTTATTTTTGTCTCTGTCAATTGCTGTCATGATTAGTAGAAGTAAAATGGGATGCTTTTATTCAATCTTGTCTGGGATACCAAGTTTGAGCTGTGCCCTTGCTGTACTACCAGATAGATGTGAGCATAGAGGTTAGATGCTTCCCCTAATGCCACAAAACTAGCTAATGATGAAACCGAGACTAGGTTCTTATTCCTGGCCCAGTGACTTTTATCACACTGTTTATTTTTATTTTATATAGGTTGCCCTTTGTATATTCCTTTGGGTGAGATACATGAAATTAAAAAGGTGTGATTTCATTAAAATTAAATTTACATTCTTGCAATTGGAAAATATTAAGCACTAACTGTAATAACACTCTAATAGATCTTGCATTAGAATTTTTATGTTAATTCTCATTTAATCTCCATGATGGGGGGCACAGGAGTTATGTGTTATCTGGTGGCATCTGCATTTTACTATCGAGTAAACTGCCTGAGAACAAACAGCAAAGTGATTTGCCAAGAGCATTCAGCTACATAATGGCAAAACAAGGACTTGAACCCAAGACAATTTGACTCATGCACTTATTCTCTACTTATGCTATGTGACTTCTAATGATATAGTTTGAGGATAATTGATTTATTCATGGGTTTATTTCTTCAACAGACATTTATTATGTGTTTACCATATGCCAGGTATAGTGCAAGACAGTGTATGATGAAATGTGTAGTGTACATGCTTGGTAACCAAATGGGTTATCAGGAGATGGGATCACTGTGAAAGAGAAACCCTGGGGATACCTTTTGTAAGCTGTTGGAATGAATTGGGCTGAATTTTAAAGAAATGTTTGATGTTTTGCAAGTAGCTAAGTGGAGTAAAGGAAAAGGAGATTTTAAATGGGGGGAATGATCTAAACTACAACAAAGTGAGAGGACAGTGAAGAAACTTCTCTGTATGGTGTGATGGGAGCTTTTCTCCCCACCTCCCACCCCACCCCATTTTCTGAACTTTCCTTGCTATAGCCATATGGCTTGTTATAGGAACATTTATTAATATTTAAGTTGGATAAAAACTTATCAGACTAAGGAGGGAGAATGGTAGATAAGATTGATAAATTGCTTATAAGAAAGTAGCCTCAAAATACACGGATGTGAAAAAGATTGAAATTTATTTCTCTTTCACAAAGGAGTTCAGATTCAGGTGGGAAGTTCAGGGCAGGGAGGATGCTTTGTACCACAGTGTCATCTAACACCTCCAGTTCCTTCAATCTTGTTGCTCTGGTCCTCCACCAACACCATCATGTATGAGTTCTGGCCCATGGGGAGGAGAGAGGGGAGGTGGTGACCAAGCTGCTTTGATTTAATGAAGTGACCCAGCAGATGCAAACATAACACTCTTGTGTCCTGTTGGCCATGCCTAGACAGGCTGGAAAACGTGGACAGCTAATACTTAGGGAGCACCGTCATCACACAGAGGAAGAGAGGGGAAATACATTTATCCTTTCATATAAGGATGCGACCTATAGAATGTGTTGGAAAGAGCCCAAAGCATTTACATTAAGTGGAATCTCTCTCAACATTATATCGTAGTAATGATGGTCCAATCTCTTCTCTCACTAATCCTTCACTTCTAGTATTGCTTTATTCTAAGTATTAATTTTGCTCCATTGTGTTGTTAAACCCTTAATGCTACATTTGGAATTTTATTCCTGGTATTAAATTTCCTGTCTCCGATTGCTTTTGTTTCGCTTTTATAGATACTATTTCAATCCTTTTCTCTTTCTTTTTCTGTTTTCATTTCTTGTTTTAAACCTATTTTTGCCTTCTGAACCATCTTATTTTTACTCTCTTGTGTTCCTTTACTCTGTTTCTTTTTAATAACTTGTTTTATGGTGTACATAGAAATATACACTATGCTGGACAAAGTCCTTTCAGAGGCCCTCTGGGTCATTTAATCCTTGTGAAGCAATTGGCACAATGACTGGTACAGTGAACTTCAGAATTGATAAACATCACCATAATCAACCCCAGGGCTCCAGGGCATCATTTCACCTATCCAGATTTACACAGTTGATAAAACCATAAAAACTTTTTATCCAGTCTTTCTGAACTAGACATGTATGCAATCGGAGAGCTGGTAAAGAGAGAATAAAGAAGAAGGTGATTTCAGTAAAGGGTAATGTAGTTCCAAATCCCTTCTAAATATCAGCTGAGATTCTAGTTTGCAGACCTTGCCAGTTAGGAGTCAATTTAACCTGAGATTTTTCAGCTCTTACAAAAACAAATTTATTGAATTCTCTAAATTAATCAAGAAATTCTTCTTGTGAGGCATAAGAAGTTCATCCAGGAATTCAGCAAGGGGAAATACAAAATCTACTTGATGTGTAGGAACGCATCACTGCCATTGCTTAGAAGTAATGACTTGTATTCTAGAGTCCAACTGACTTGAGATTGAACCTTGGCTCTCGTGAGACAGGACATGCTGTGCTGGAGATAAACGAAGACTGATGGAGGATGCTGGGACAAAACAGTGATGGAAAGATTGAGTTCAGGCCTGGTCTTTAGCGTGGGTAGAGGATACTAAGATGAGGCTGAATCATGTATATTTCCTCCGATGGGTGCCTTGTAGGTCCAGGGCTGTAAGAGTGGCATGTTGGAGAATAAACACAAGGAGACCAGGATCAGGGAGGGAGTCACAGACACCTGGAGGACTTGGAGCCCTTTTGTTTGATACCTTGTCCACAGCAACACTCAACCCAGGCAAATAAAAGGCAGGGGCGGGGTCTACATAGGCCACTTTCTCTATTAGTTAGGAAGGACTTTGATCAGTGACTGTACACTATCCTCAGACTGGTGTTTGCACATCCCTGCACACATGGCCGTAGTCATAAACACACCCACACGCTCCGATTCTCCCTCCCTCCTGCCTTCTCCACCCAACTCTCTTACTCTCCACGCATTCTCACATTCACTCTCTCACTCTCACTAAACTCTAAGTCCTAGAGCCATCTGAGGGTCACGTCTTTGTCCTCAAATCTTATATAATACTTGGCAAATTCCTTGCCCCATCAATAGCTTTGTCACCTTGGCTGTGTTACTTTAGCTCTGACTTTTTCATTTCCTGACAGATGAGGAAAATCATTACTACCGTACAGTGGTTGTGGGATTAATGAGATAAAACATGAAGGAATGTGGCTTTCTGTGCCATCTCCCCACAGGTCCGTGAGCTCTTGTTCTTTCTGCCACCATGAGCGCACATCCACAGCCCTTTGCACTCAAAACTTGTTTATTCCTTGGACACTTGCTGAGTGGCTGTGCGCCTGGACCAGAAAACAAAGTGCCTTTCACACGGCTGCTTTCATTCTTCCTCGCAGAACCCTTTGAGACAGCAATAACTTTCTCCCTTTGATAGATGGGGAGCTGAGGCCTAGAAAGTGAAGCAACTTCCCAAGAGCCCACAACAACCGAAATGCAGAGCCGAGCTTCTCACATCACTCCAGCCCTGGGGAGCTTTCCCCATGCCTGGTTCACCCTGTAATGCACCTTTTCTTGTGGAGCATTTGTTTCTATATTCTATGGCCAGTGTAGGAAGGGGGTGTTCTCTTTTGGTTAAACAGATATTATGATTTACTAAGAAGTCCCTGCTTGGCACACAGACTTCCCCTAAACATATCTCACCCTTCAGTGGTGGGTCAGAAGTACTGAATTCTCTCTCTTCACTAGACTCTAGGATGCTTGAGGTTAGAGACCTTGTTTATATTATTCCAGTTACATGCTCATGCCTTGTTCTAGGGACACATGTTGAATGGTCACTCAATTCATGCTGGGTGAATATGTAAATGGATGTTTATAAGGAACCTTGTACATCCTGAAGTAAATTGACACTGAGCCTTGTTGAGAGGAGGAGAAAAGGAAACAGAAACATTCCCATCAGACCAAGTTGTGCACACGTGCATGTTCCCCTCAATGTGAGTCCCTCCAGCTACACACACACAACCGCCATTTGTGAACACTCAGCTGTGTGCATATTCAGCTGTGACTACTTAACTGTTTTTCAGTTTGTGAAGAAATATGGGAACCTTATTGGCCTGGAGTTTGGAAACGTGTCTACAGTGGTTATTACTGGACTGCCCTTGATCAAAGAAGCCCTCATCCACATGGACCAACACTTTGTGAACCGCCCTGTTTTCCCTCTCCAAGACCACATCTTTAAGGGAAATGGTAAGTTTCTCGGTCAATATAAGGTCTGAGTTTGATATGCTGGTCTTTCAGAGGTCCCTCTGTGACTATTATCTTCCAACACCCCCAGGAACTGGCCACATAATAAAATTCCTGCCCTTAACAGAAGCGCACATTTCCTGATTGCAGTCACCTGCTCAGAGCACTTCACAGGGTCAGCCATACTAGAGATTTGGGAGAAGCCACATGCCCTGCACAAACTCACACCAGATGCTTTTATAATGACGTAACTACATCACCCTGTTATGGCAGAGGAAGAGGCGATGTGTTCTCTCTCTGTTGTCCCATTCCGAGCCTCTTCCCTTAGGAAAATGGATGCGGATCTGCTTCCTTCTGCCACTGCTTTCTGTCTCTAGCTCCTTATGCTCTACCATGAAGGCCGTGCTGACCAGGGATCTCCAGCCTTCTGGTCTATGTTAGAACAGGTCAGTGTGAATACTTAAGATTATCATTAAAGAAACTTAAACATTTAAAAATTGAAATGAAATTTCAACTCTATTATTCTGTCAAAACACCATGTTGAGGTTCTTCCTAATTCTTCTTTGAAATGTTAATCAATTAATTCTCCATCCATTCACTGTACTGTCTGCCATGTGAAACACAGTGCTGGGCAGGAGTGCTATAGCAATGAATAGAACAGATACAATCTACATCCTTACGTAACTTCTATTAAGGGAGAAAGGCAGTATCAATTACTTATAATAATCAAAACCTTGTAGTACTATGAAGATAAATGCATGATGCACTTATGAGGGGTAACTAATGTATTCCTAGGATTCAGGAGAAGCTAATTTAATGAATTAAAGAAACAATCAAGCAGTGGGATAGAATATAAAAGTCCATGAAGTGTAAACAGAGACAGTGAATGAGGAATTGAAAGGTGGACAATGTCACAATGACGGTAATTAAAAGGAGATAATTAAATGAAAACACATCTGCTGTGCTTGGTCAGGAATAGTTCGTGCAAATTCTTATTAAGGATTCTGTTTTGATCCTTATAACAACAGAAGTTCTTGAATGGTTTTAAATATAGAAGGAAATTATCTTATTAACTGTGTACATTTTTAAGGCTCATTTAGGCTGTCATTTAGAGAATGGACTAAAAAGAACCAGAGACTAGTGTAGGCTTTTAGGTTAGACAGAGTGGTAGCTTGGACCAAGGGGGTTGTGAGAAATGATAGTAGGTTAGAACAGGGTAGTGGCAGTGAAGACACATGGATTCAGGACATGCAGGAGGAGAACCTAGTAACACATGATGGCCTAGATGCAGGGAGAATGAGGTATGGAGGTGACACCCAAATGGGTCAATGATAGAAAGAAGGAACACTCAGAAAAGGACAAGGTGTTTGCTTTGGTTGAACATGGGTGGGGAGTTGTATGGAGAAATCATGAGTTCAAGCCTGGATATGCTGAGTTTGAAATGCCTTTAGGTGAGCAAATTCAAGCAGTTGTTGCAATAATATATACGGGTCCAGAGTTCAGGGTCAGCAATAGATGGTCACTATCAATAGATGCTATTTAAAGTTTTAGGGATTGATAAGATTTACCACAAATGCAATATAATATGAGAAGACAAGAGTCTTTAGACCTCATTTTGAAGAACTCCGCCAATTCATGGTTTAATAGAAGAAGGTAAACCAGCAAAAGATCTGGGAATTTGCCGGCAGAGAATTAGAAAGAAAATCTGGAGAATGTGGTATCCTCAGCACCACTGGATGGGAGTGTTTCCAGAAAGAAGTGTCTAATGCTGCTGCAAGATCAAGTAAGATGAGGTCCAAAGGTATCCCAGGACCTGACAGCAAGGAGGGCCATTTCATTAGTGATGGAGGTCAAGGCCAAGTGTGAAAGGAGTGGAGGTTGCTCTGGATTTGAAGAAGTGGAAGGACCAGGGCCTCACCTGTGTGTGGACAGATGATGGTCTGTTGAACACACCAAGATGTTTTTTGCCCTTTGTGTGTGATGTTCTTTTTATATGGAATATTTACTCCTCCTTGCTTTCTTGAGTTATTCCTTCATCTTTTGCAGTCCAACTTAGTTAGGAACAATCTTATAAAGCCTTTATTTGCCTATTTAAGTATATGGACTTTATCTTATCCATAAGTACGTTCCTAGCATTTAGCATGACATGAATACTTAACTTTACTTATGTGGCTCATAATCAGAGCATAGGCTTTAGAATCAGGAAGACCTGAGTTTGAACACCTCTTTAGCTGTTTTCTAACTGTGCAATCTTATGAAGTTTATCCTCTGTTTCTCAGGTTTCTCATTGGCAAAATGGGGTGGTGTTGGTAATAATTGTCCCTACCCCACAGAAGTTCTCTGAGTACCAAATTGTAGATGCATAAGAATATTTACTAAAGTGCCTAACATCCCCAGCAGTCAATTATGCCCACTGCTTTGGAGTGATTTCTCTGAATGGTTTTCAAATGCATTGATTCCCTTCTCTTTCCTTCCATCGATGCACATCCTCATACCATTTGCTGGATGTTCACATTATCGAACCAGAACACCATAGTATTGACTTTCTTTTTTCCAGGATTGGTCATGTCCAATGGCCAGGTGTGGAAGGAGCAAAGAAGGTTCGCCATGACAGCACTAAGGAACTTTGGTCTGGGAAAGAAGAGCTTAGAGGAACGCATTCAGGAGGAGGCCCGCCACCTCATTGAGGCAATCAAGGAGGAGAACGGTGAGCATTTCATTGCACAAATGTAGGAGATTGTGGCCTATTTATTCACTGGGCAGATATTTATACAGTGCCTAATGCTTGTTCTGTGCCCAGCAGTGTGCTAAGTACTGAGCATAGAGCAGTGAACAACTCTCCATGACTCTGCCCTCAAGGAGTTCTAGAATTAAATGCATGAAGGTGGGCAAAAGCACATGACTGAATCTAAGTCCTGCTCATCAGTTTGACTATGGCATTGACTGAGTACTTGCTGTATGTCAGCCCCAGTGAAAGGTGGTGTGGCCAGGCCTCATGAATTGTTCAGTACTAGGTATGTCCTATGTCAGAGAGAGAGAGAGACTCTCAGTAGGAACTAGAACAAATCCATATTGTCCTTCCTTCCCCTCCAGGACAGCCTTTTGACCCTCACTTCAAAATCAACAATGCAGTTTCCAATATCATTTGCTCCATCACCTTTGGGAAGCGATTTGAGTACCAGGATGATCAGTTTCAGGAACTGCTGAGGTTACTGGATGAACTCGTATATATGAGTGCTTCGATATCTTGCCAGGTAAGGCAGTTCTCTCTCTATATCTTAGTCATGGACATGGGGCTTATGGCAGATACAGATGGGTCTTTGCTTTTAGTTTTTTTGTTGGTTGGTGTAGATGGCAGGAGTTGAAGTTAGAATACATCCTTTTAAATTCAATTTATTATAAACTTATTTGAAATCAATCTGTTGACTCTAGTGTTTTTCATA
Source organism: Lemur catta (assembly GCF_020740605.2). Lineage (NCBI taxonomy): Eukaryota > Metazoa > Chordata > Mammalia > Primates > Lemuridae > Lemur > Lemur catta. The sequence continues at coordinate 81,149,974 of NC_059130.1, forward strand.
ATATTAAATATTAACCAAGTGTTTACCATATGCGTAAAACATTTCTATCGTTCATGTAAGTACAAAATTTTACATGACATACATCTGTGCGCCTATGTTATTCTTTTTAAAAAGAGCAATACTGCCATTGCCTTTGAGTCCCTCCTCTCTCTGCCTCTCCCCAACCCACCAGTTTCCCTCCTGTGTCCCAGATACTCTTCTCTGTCTGGCTTCCTGCTCAGCGGATGGTTTTAAGATTCATCTGAGCTGGTTGCTCTTTTTTTTTTTTAAATGTAGACTAGTATTCCATTGTGTGAATGCCCATTGTTTGTTAATCTGTTCTCTGTTGATCAACATTTAGTTTCTTTCCAGGTTTTGGATGTTATGAATAAAGCTGCCTTGAACCTTCTTCTACAGGTGTTCTTGTGGACACATCCATTCCTTTCTCTTGCATATGTATGTGGACATCAAAGATTTCTACAGATTTCTAAACTGATTATGCTATTTCCATGCCCACCAACACTCACTATTATCAGTCTTCCAATTTCATAGGATGTAGCCCTTTGGGAATGAAATCTCATTTTTTCCTTGGTGGACCCCGCACACCAATTTTTCTCCCTCTCGGCCCATGAGTATGTCAAAGACCATGCTTAGCTTCTTGGTCTCTCAGCCACTTTCCTGAATTTGGAAGATATTTCTAGAAGAAAACTCACTACTACGTGTTGAGTTTAGCCCTGGGTTTCCTTCGTCCCCTAGGCCTTGTCCCTGAAATTACCTCACTACCTTGATATGTGTGTGTGTGTGTGTGTGTTTATATGTGTACACATGTGTGTATGTTTTTAATCTTGGTGTTGTCAAGGTTTGGCCTTGAATTACTGAGTCTTCCAAACCAAAATTTTAAAACATTTCCTCAGTTTTGAGAAAAGCACTTTATTTTTTTAAATTTCACATGTAATTACAAAAGTACAAAGAGTACAGTCATGAATCACTGTGTACCCATCAGTCAGCTCTGGCAATGATCAACATATGACTAACCTCAGTTTACCTGTATCCAGGCCCCCTTAACCCTGAATTATTTGGAGCAAATTACAGACCTCAATGATTTCATCCATCCATGAATATTTCAGTGTATATGTCAGGTCTGGCCCCTTGACAGACTGTTGTCTGGTTCTTTGGCTCTTTGTTTGACCAGTGTGATGGAGTGATCAGAGACAGAAAGAAATTCCACACAAACAGCTTTTATTCCAGAAAGGAAGAAGCTGCACAAAGTGAAAATATGTTCCAGAGAGAGGCACGTTCAGTTTCCACAAGTGGAGAAAGTTGTTAAAGACTCCCAGGTGGTTTCCTTTTATTGGCCTGGTCCAGGGGAGGGCTTTCGGGAGGTGTGGGAAGGTACAAGATGAATGATATACGTGATTGTAGAGTGTTCTGTGTTTTCTTGCAGTCCCTTCCCCTAATTAGTTAGTCTCCAGCTTCTCCACCCCTGGTAACCATCCCCCTGGCCTGTACCTGTCACCTGCAGATTTGGTCCCTGCAGTATAACAGTATGTTTATAAAAGGACCCTTTTAAACAAACATAAAATATTATTGTACCTGAAAAATATGCACAATAATTATTTAATGCCTTCAAACACCTAGCCAGTGCTCAGACGTCCCTAGATACCTCATACGTAGTGTTTTGGGGGGGAGGTGGTTGACTTTGAATAAGAATCCAAGTGAGGCCCATATAATTTTGTTACTGTGTCTCTTAATTTTCATTTAATCCATGACTTCCTAACCATCCTCTTCCTTGTCTTTATAATTTATTTATTGACAGAATTGAGTCATTTGGACTATAAAGTATTCCACATTCTGGATTTTATTGCCTGCATTCCTTTGGTTTTTAATATGTTCTTCTATTCCAGTGTTTTATATACATTGGTAACCAAATCTAGAGGATTGATCTCCAAAAGATTTTATTTTTTGAAAAGGCTGCCTTTTAGGAGGTACTTAATGTCTGGTTGTCCCATGTTAATGTTGATCTCTGGGTTATCAATCTAATCTATGAAACCATACCCCTTCTGCTTTGTACCTAATGGTTGGAAAAATTATTGATGATCATTGCCTACATGCATTATTTCTTTGCAGGATTTCAATTGGTGATATTGTAATTCTTTTTCTCCCTCTTTTTGATTGACTTGTGTTTACTGATTTTGTATTGATCAAATTGGTAAACTCAACACTATTATAATTAATCTTTGGATGACCTCGTGGGCAACCATATCATATGCAAATAAAGGTAGCTTTGTTTCTTCTTTTGCAATTCTTATCCATTAATTACTCTTTCTTGCTTCACTGTTTTGGTTAGAGTGTCCAGTGTGCTAAATTTCCTACTAAGATGGTGGATTTTTCTCATTCTTGTTATATTGCTGTCAATTTTTACTTTATATCCTTTATGCTATGTTGTTAGATACATACATGCTTAAATCATTATTTCTTCCTAGTAATTGAAATGTTTGTAATTATTTAGTAATGTTCTTTATGTCTATTAATGTTTTCTTCCCTGAAGACTATGTTGTCTGATATGAGCATAGGTAATTGTTTTTCCTTTATTTAGTGTCTGGTTACTATTCTTCTATCCTACTTTCTACATTCCTATGCCCTAATATTTTAGATGCCTCCTTTTTAAACAGTGTAAAGATAGATGTAATTTTCGTATCCAATCTCGGAATCTTTGTCTTTTTATTAGACCATTTAGTTCCTTTTCTTTTAATCAAAATTATTACCAAATTAGAACTAATTTCTAATCATTTATGATTTCTACTTATCTGTTCTTTTCTCCCCTTTTGACTTACTATGATTGACTATTCTCGTTTTACTTATCCCTGTATTCATTTAGAAGATGACCAGGCTTGTTCTATTATTTTAATCTTGACCTTAAAATTTTAATATTCATAACTAAACCATCAGCATCAAAATTATTTTTATCCTGTGCCAGAATAATAAAAAAAGTTTAGAGCACAACATCTGATCAGTGATGTAGACTACCAATGTCATGTTTTTTAGTTTGTTCTTTTTTTAATTCAGAAGTATGCATGATTATTCTGTTTGAGGCAATGAATGTTTGCTTATATTTACCCACATATTTACCAGTTTCTTTTTTCATCATACCATTTATTTTACAGCCTCCTCTTGGTCAGTTAGTGGCAAATTTTCAATTTCATTTATTCAAAAATATCTTTAATTTGCTCCAATTAGAAATTTTTGGCCTTCACTTTTTTTTTCTCCTTGCCTGTAGACAATGTTATTCCACTATCCTCTCAGCTCCCACTGGTGCCATGGAAAGTCAGATACAAGTGTAATTGTTGTTCCTTCAAAAATATTTTTTCCCTTTCTCTCTGGCTGCATTTAAGTCCTAACTCTCTTTACTTATTACTAGTTTCCCTATGGTGTATCTAGAACTGGATTTATTTTTATTTATTCCTGACAAGCATCTTACCTGGGAGCTTTATGGACCCATCACTCCAAAACTGGTAAAGCAGGGAGCACAACTCCTGACATGTGAAAAGGGCGTGATGAATATGAGCTGTTATTACTGTCAAAGTTATTTTGAATCCCTTGTTTCCCTTGCTAGTCATGGTAGTCTTGAGTTCTGCAATTCTATTTGCTTCCTTCCTATTAAGATAGAGTCTATGAGGTCGTGAGAGGTTAGTGGGTGCCCAGCTGACTCCTGAGTCCATGTCTCAGGGAAGAGAACACAGGGGCAGCAGGGTAGGAAAAATAAGCCTTTCTTGGAGTCTCAGAACATTCGAGGCTCTTTGACGGACAACTACACATACTTTATCTCCATTAATTTTCCTAACAGCTCTATAAAGATGAAATGAGGCAACACAGTGTGTGCAAGCTGGCATGGAGTGTGCAGGCAAGGTCAGAGAGTGGCCCACCAGCCCTGTGCTGAGTGCTCTGTGTATCTCATGCCATTCGGTCCCCAGAACCATGCTGGAGCCCCACTGGCAGCTAGTTAAACTAAGGATCAACAAAGCACTAAGTATGTTATTATTATTATTATTATTATTATTACTGTTACCAACTATTATAGCTAGAAAGCAACAAAGCTAATAGTCACACCATGTATGTCTCGTTTTAAGTCTGGTATTTTTCCATTATGTGATGCTCTCTCTTTTCCACCAGACTTTAGAAAAGGTTTTATTCAGCAACCATTTTATTTCAGTTTAAAATATGAATTTATATGCACATGGAGATCACAACATGGTGGGGGAGACAAATGCACACACACACACACACACACACACACACAAACGTATTAGTGATAATTGCCATGACGGAAAACAGAACAAGACAAGGGAATAGACAGAGGATGACAAAGGTCCTGCCACTTTCAGGATCATCAATCAGACAGCTCTAAGGAGGGGACATAGAGCAGAGCCCAAATGAAATGAGGGGCTGGGGATATGTGGACTTCAGAGGAAGAGCTTTCCAGGCAGAGGGAACAGCAACGGCAAAGGCCTCACACAGGAGCATCCTTGCTGTGATCCCAGAGGTCACTGCTGGACAGTAGAGAGCAAGGTTAGGAAGGAGGCAGCCAGTCTGCTGTGCCCAGCTCAGCAGGGCTTACAGGCTGGAGGAGTGACATGGAACTTGGTCCCTGTATGATTGAAAGCCCCAAGGACTGAGAGCCAAGGAGTGAAATGACATGGTTAAACTGCTAAAGGATCCCTCTGGCAGCTCTGGGGAAGAGGGCTGGAAATGGGGTTGGCAATGGAATCACAAAACTGTGGAAAGCTCTTCTTACAGCATCCAGGGAAGAAGTGGTGATGCTTTGTACCCCGATGGCAAGCCGTTGGGGTAGCCAGGAGTGCAGCGAGGCTGGATACAGAGAGCTTAAGTGCTTTGCTAGAGGGGTGACAGAAAAAAAGGAGTCGCAGCTGACCAAGGTTTCAGTGTGAACCAATGAATGATATGGAAAGGAAGCTGTCTCCTGTTGTGTTACAAGGAGGCAAGCTGGCACCATGGTGTCTCCACGATTGTTCTGTTCTTCTCAATTAGCTCTACAATATCTTTCCGCGGATAATGAAATTCCTTCCCGGATCCCACCATACAGTCATCAGAAAATGGGAAAACCTGAAATTGTTTGTTTCTGAAATGATTGAAAATCACAAGAGAGACTGGAATCCTGATGAAACAAGAGACTTTATCGATGCTTACCTCAAGGAAATGGCCAAGGTGAGGGAACCAAATTTGTTTTCTGTGTTTTGTCCTTAAAGGGAAAATAGGTCTATGCTAGTTTCCTATTGCTGCTGCATCAAATTTCCAATAACTTGGTGGGTTGAAATAGCACAGATTTATTCTCTTAGAGTTCTGGATGTCACAAGTCTGAGATCAGTTTCACGGGGCTAAAGTCAAGGTGTTGGTTGGGCTAGCTCCTTTTGAAGGTTCCGGAGAAAAATCTGTTTTTGTGACTTTCCCAGCTTCTAGAGGCTGCCTATATACCTTGGCTTGTGGCCCCATCCTCCATCTTCAAAGCCAGCAGCATAGCCTCTTCTCTGCCTCTGATCTCTGTTTCCATCCTTACGTCTTCTCTCTTGGGCTTTGACCCTCTTGCTTCTCTCTTATAAAGACTCTTCTGATTACATTGGGCCCACTGGGATAATCAAGGATAATTTTCCCATCTTAGAATTTTTATCATAATCCCATCAGCAAAGTCCCTTTTGCCATAAAAATTAACATCAAGGTGCCAGAGTTTAGGATGTGGGTGGAGGTGTTTGTGGGCTGTATCTCTGTCTATCACAGGGGAGTCAAAGGCGGGGAAGTATTTCAGAAAGTGTAGGGTAGCATTAACTCAGGACTGATGAGGTAATTAGAAATAAAGATGGGGGCTTAATGTGGATGCCCAATACTGCCTTTCATCCCCATCCTCTCCTCTCTACCTACATCTGGGGGGCTACACATAACAGGGAAAATAGGAGTTGAGCCTCAAAGCTTTCTTTTATCATTACGTGGTTCTGGACCCAGTGACCTACCCCTTCTCTCATCCCCCTCTGCAGAACACAAGGAAAGCTGAGCTGGATGCCAAAGTTTAACCTCAGGGCCTGAGTGGGGCTTTGCCTTCCCCCTTCTCCTGATAGCATCCACTTTCCAACACTACAGGCCAGAAGCCAGGGTAGGGGGCCAAACTGGACACATGCCCTTTTCCTCAGTGGCCTCTCGGACTGATATACATCACTGAGTCAGTGCCATAATCTTTATACATCTATTATTGTGTCCTCTTCATGGAGTGGGCAGAATGGTGCATTTCTTTATTTTACCTTATTGCCATAACATTAATAGAGCATTGTCCTCTCCCCAGAAGAATAGACTTTACTGGCTTGATGATGTGCACCTATGAGGCCGTGAATATTAAAAGTAATGTTGGACAAATGGAAGATTCCAGGGGAGCATGGTAAAGAGGACTGGGTCTCATGAGAAATGGTTACGGAATCAAAGTGGTTCTAATTGGAAAGGAAAAGAGTAATGAGGAGACAGGAGAATTGTTCATAAGAGGAAATCCATGTATTATTTCTGTTTCCAGTACAAACATTTGTTGGGTATTTGCTATGTGCCCTGACATCTCACATAATTAATAATGTCATCTTAAGAGGTGTGTGTGGTTATTTCCATTTTATAAATAGAAAACCAAAGCACAGAGAGGTTAAGTAAATTGCCTCAGGTCCTACAGCTGCTAACTGAAGTGGCTGATATTGGAAAACAAATCTGTCTTGTTCACATCCCATACTCCTTCCACTGGACTAATAGCTTCTTTCAAATGACAGGCATAATATAATAGTTGTCTTTCATTTTCATCCATCCAAAAAGCTGCTAGCATTTGCTGCAGGACAATGCTAACAACATTGCTGTAATAAGCCCCTGCCTCCTAAGGATGCCAAAGGGAAAGTTGTTTCTTCTCGGGACCTTTCCTTCCAATCTCCCTCAATGAAGCCCCTGCATGTTATGGTAACGAGGAATCCTCTGAATAAACCAGTCTATAACATTAAATATTGCTCTTCCTAGAATGCAGGCAAGGCTACTTCAAGTTTCCATGAAGAGAACCTCATTTGGAGCACTCTGGACCTCTTCTTTGCCGGAACTGAGACAACTTCTACAACTCTGCGCTGGGGTCTCCTTTACCTGGCCCTCTACCCAGAAATCCAAGGTGGGTATGTCAGTGTGCGTGCTCCACCCAGGATACAGTAATGCCTCCTGGGACATACTGCCCAATGGGGTCAGAAGAGAACATGGTGGAATGGAAGAAAAGGTGGAATAGTCAGGAGGTAATATGGCCTTGGGAATGGGAACATTCTTCAAATTGTCAGGGCTATGAGGAGCCCAGGTAATGCAAATATAAGAGGGAATCCCTGAAGAAGCATGGAGTCAAGAGGGAAAACAGTGAATTGAGTCAAGATCCTGGACAGTTCTATGTAAGAGTTCCATTCGCATGTGAATATCTAGTGTTGCCCTTCCCATCTTTTAAGTAATGCCTTCCCATTTCTTCTTGATAATGTCCAAAGTCCTGAACCCAGTATATGACCCCTCTGATGTGCCCCTTTCTACCTGACCAGTCTCTTCCCCACCCATCCCTCATGAGACCCTCACTACATTACATGTCATTGTCTTTGCACTGTCCCTGTGTATGCCTCTGTGGGCAGACACCTGCTCTTCCTTCTACCAAGAATGTGCTTCCCAATTTCTGTCCATAGTAAACTTGTATCTCTTCTTGAAGAATCTGCTCAAATACTCCTCCCTGAGATGTTTCTCCATTGTCCTGGGGAATTATGAGCATTTTCTTCCTCCAGAGATGACTCAGTTTACCTCCATTATTGGTCTGTCCCTCATTATTTCTATAGCTTCCCCACAGACTGTGTCCACTCAAGAGCAGTGACTGTTCCCATCATTTCTCCTTCTCCAGGTTCCAGAACAGTTTGAGCACGTGGGGGATGGGAACTGTTATGATACAGTTTTTCACATTGTGGGTAACATTTATTAATGATGTATAAAATCAATTTAATTGATCAAGACCAACTTTTTTCCCTAAGATAAATATAGAAAAGAAAAGATCAGAGTGTTTCCCATGTACTAAGGTTAAATGTGTTGATGGGATTTTATATCTTTCACATATAGATGCATAAATGTGTGCTTTGTATGTGTGTATATTTATGTATCTGCATACTGAATAATGATGTAAAATGCACTTCTTACTGTGGATTACATTTTTTAAAATGTTTAAAAGCTACTTTTATAGGGTATAGATTTGGTTTGGGAATAGAGTTTCCAAAATAACAATGAATTAAAATGACAGAAGTCTACACTCATGTTCATAGCAACAATGTTCACAATAGTCAAGAGGAAGAAGCAACCCAGTGTTGACTGATGATGAATGGATAAGCAAAGTGTGTAATATTATTCAGCCTTAAAAAAGAAGAAAATTCTGACACTGAATTTCCACAAGCTACAACATGCATAAACCTTCAGGATATCATGCTAAGTTAGACTGATTACAAAACACCAATACTGTATGATCCCGCTTCCATGAGTTGTCTAGAGTATGAAATTCATAGAAACAGAAAGTAGAATGGTGCTGGCTAGAGGGTGGGGGTTAATGGGGAGTTGTTTACTGGATATAGAGGTTCAGTTTTACCAGATGAAAAAGGTCCGCAGAATGTTTGCGTAACAATGGGAATATACTTAACATTTCTGAACTGTACACTTAAAATGGCTAAAATGGTAAATTTTATGTTATGTATATTTTACCCCACTGTAAAAAGTTTTCTAAATAATCAACAGAAAAAAATGATAGAAGTTTATTTCTCTCTCAGGTAAAAAAATCTAATCTGGACTTTGTAAAGCACTTAGGGTTTCAACACCTTCTCACTTGTTGCTGTTGTGTCTAGAATGATGCCCTTGTTGGCTGTCTCTAAGATGGCTCCCAGGAGGGCTGCCTTTCCACCAGTAGGAAGGAAAAAGGGGAAACACGTACCCTTCCCTTAAGGGCTTGTTCCAAGGATTGATCATCACTTTTGCTTACATTCTATTGGCCAGAACTGAGTCCCATGGTCACACTTAGTCACAAGGGAATCTGGGAAATGTACACTTTAGCTGCACAACCAGGTATCCAGGGAAAATCTTTAGAAAAAAACAAAAACACATAGTGGAGAATGGCCACCGCTTTCTGTCATTTGTTTTGTATTCATCTAAATCAGTTCATGAATCCCAAAACATCCTTAAGATGAAGGTAGATTGAGCCTCACTAATCAGATGGGGAAACTAAGGTTCAAAGTGTTTAAGTAACTTGTGGCAGTAAAGTTGTAGAGGAAGAGTTTGCAACCCCATTGTTCATACACCAGGGCCCACTTTCCACTCTTATATACCTCCTTGAAAAATTACAGTCTATATTTCTGCTATGGTATCAGTATTGCACCCCTTCCACAAAATTCATATGTTTTAGACTAACCACTCATATGATGGTATTAGGAGGTGGGAACCTTTGGCAGGTGATTAGCTCATCCTTGCATTCATGTCCTTATAAAAAAAATCTCAGAGCTGCCTTCCCTTTCCACCATGTGAGGAAGCAGCGAAAAGTTGCCATTTATATGACAGAAAGTGGGGCTTCACCAGACACTGAATCTGCTAGTGCCTTGATCTTGTACATCCCAGGTTCCATAACTGTGAGAAATAAATTCCAGTTGTTTATAAGCCACCCAGGTAATGGTATTTTATTCCAGCAGCCTGAATAGACAAAGACAAGATCCTTCTATGAACATGTTGATCCTGGATATTCCATTCCTTAGGTGAGCCAGGCTCAAAAGAATTATGGAATAGGCAGTTTTCTAAAAAATACCCTTTGAAGGAAGGAGAACCATTTTATTTCATTGCAGTCTGGTGACTAATTGAAATACAGTAGTTGAGATATTTGAGAGCAAGCCTACATCTTTAGAAGAAAGCATAAAAGTTTAAAAAATAATGAAACTTCTTCTTTTCCAGAAAAAGTACACGCTGAGATTGACAGAGTACTTGGCCAGGGACAGCAGCCCAGCATGGCTTCCCGGGAGTCCATGCCCTACACCAATGCCGTCATCCATGAGGTGCAGAGAATGGGCAACATCCTCCCCCTGAACGTGCCCCGGGAAGTGACAGCTGATACCACCTTGGCTGGGTACCACCTGCCCAAGGTAAGTAGGCACTCCCGGCCTCAGTTCTTCAAGCCCCTCTTTGAGAAGGTGGCAATATGAACTTGAGAAGTGACTTGTGTTCTTATCCTGAGGAGACATGTAAATGGGGAAAAAGCTGTATTACAGCTAATATAATGCTAGTTTTTCCTCCATGTGTGGCTTTTAGAATGTTAGTTTAAGTAGATATTAAGAAGTATGTGGGGAGTGGAGAAGGGAGGATTCCAGGCCAACTGTGCTTAGGCAAAGACTGGCTTTCCTTTGCTGTGGAGCTTTCAGCATTTTCACGATGCTAATGTGTATCATGAGTCTCTGTGGGCACAGCAAGTGTATTGTGAGTCTCTGTGAGCACAGCAGGCAGCAGTTCTAGGTCAGACTTTGCCACAGATGCCTTTCCTTTGCCTTGGTAGAGCATCTCACAGGACTAGGGTCCTGGCCAGACTGTGAAAAATTCTGCTTCACAGTCCTGGGGTTACAGAATGTGAGAATGTGAAAGGACATTTGACACCAACTAGGCCAAGATCACATTCATGCTGGTGTTTCTAACATAATATCCCCACAGGTATTGTTCTAGCTTTTATTTACAGCCTGATGATGGAGAACTTCCTATCTCACAAGGAATCCAATCCAAGTGAGTGCAGAATTAATTATTAGAAAGGAGACAAAGGAGTGAACACTTGATTCTGTGTCATGGCTCTAGCCTCTTTCAAAAAGTCTTACTCAGTTCTCAGTACAAATCTGTTATTCCCATTTTATGGATTGGAGGTCAAGGCTCAGATAAATCAAGTTTGCTTGATCTCTCAACCAGGAAGTGGCAAGATTTGGAGATCCAGAAACAGATATATTCTGATTTTTTGTGCTACACCCTGCTCCCTCCTCATGAGTTACTATTCTTTGACTTTAGAAGTATCTCCCTCCAATGTTCTCAACTGGTTGCTGTTAATATCCTGCCCTCACAAAGGGACTATGATCTCACTCCTCCTGCCATTCTTATAATCTGTGCAGACAGCTCTCCTGTGCCCTCTGGCATCTTCCATCCACACTGTACCTTTACAGTTCCTACTCTTACCTCCTCACCACTTTGGCCAGCCTCTGTGGCTCTATTCCAGTCTAAGTCCCTCCAAGTATGTCATATTGGAGGAGGATGTCAATATGTTGAAACAGAAGAGCTTGCCCATTGGATGCTGCTTGGTAACTTTCCCTTTACTATTACCTTACTGATTGACAATCTTGGGGATAAAGGCTGAGGTCTAAATTCCCCAAGTGCTGTTTGCATTTTTCTAGTAATTCATTTAATTCCAAGGAACCAGCCTAGCTCAACAGACTTCTTCTACCACTGATTTTTAATGTCAGCTTTAGCAACCATCCTGGGAATTGAGAAATCAAATTAAGTATATGTTACAGAGGCTAGAGCCATGCCTTTGACATCAAATTGACCTAGTTCAAGTCATAGTGCCACTCTCTCCACTGTGGACTCTGGGCATGACATTTAACCTCTCAGAGCTTCAATTTCTTCATCTGTAAAATGTGTTTAAACCTACCTCATAGGATTCACAAGGTAAAATGAGATCATGCATGTAAAGCATTTAACCCAGTGCTTAGTATGGAAAGTACTCAAAATGGCAGTTATTATTCTTTTTTAATTCAACAAATATTCATTAGGCACCTGCAATGCTCAGGTCTGGAACAACTGTGAGGAAAATAGTCATGCAAGTGCATCCTTACAACCGTGGTGACTGCCCTAAGGAAAGAACTCACTGGGTTCTATAGAGGTGCAGACTGACAGGAGTGCTCAGGGAAGGCTTTCAGAAGGAAGTGAGGTTTGAGTTGAGGATTAAAGGATGATTACGAGTTAGTTAGGTCAGAGACCAAGTGGGGAAGAGGAACCTTCCTGGCTAGGCAAACAGCATTTAAAGACGTTGAAATGAGAGGACACGTGATGTGTTTGACAAGCTGAAAGTAGACCACCGTAGAGGGAGCACAGGCAGGGGCTGAGAGGCACCAAGACAGGGGCAGGTGAAGGGGCTTCACCCTGAGAGTGATGACAAGGTTTTGAAGGGTCCTGAGTGTGAGGCCTGAGCCCATGGGGTGATGTCACTAGATCATGCTCCAGGCTCACTCTGCTTTCAGGGCGTGGAGCAGATTGAAAGGGGCAAGAGGATGTGGACAGAACTAGGAGGCTGTTACAGGAAAGTGGCAGCCTAGACTAAGGCAGTTGTGGTGGGCATGGAACGCAGGTGACGGAATCAAGAGAAATTCAAAGTAAAATGGACCAGTCTCACTGATGAGTTGGATGAAGGCAGAGTGAGGGAAAGGCTCACTCTGGGGTTTCTTGGGTTTGCTAGTATGTACCTGGCTGGAGAGGGGTCCTCTCACTGGGCTACCTGATGCTGTTACTAACCTATGGGGAGTGGGGACAGTGTACAGATGTTGGAGGGAAGAGTATAAGAGAAAAACAGGTGAATGACATGTCCCTTCCCTGTGTGGAGCTGCCCCAGTTAGCACTTCTTGACCACTTCATGGTAGAATGTGGTCTGAGCAGCTGTTGCCTTATTCTCCCATCCATGCATACACGTCCCCGCCCAAGACCTACACTGACCTGTCTCTGTAGGGAAGGTCTATTCTATACTCAAATGTAGCCAGACTTTTGTGGTAAAATTCCCAGCAGGCAAATCTAGTCCAACTGGTAAGCTGTCCCATCCAAAGTGGTGGTATTGGGGAGGGGGAGGGGGCTGATGAGACTGTGGGTAAGTTGGGGAGGCAGGGTCAGGCCCTGGTATAGAATCCCGAGGACCACTGGCCCTCTGTGGGTGTGTTGGATGGGTCAAGCCCTGTCTGAGTCTTTGCTGCCTTTTCTAGGGGACTATGATCATGACCAATTTGACTGCGCTGCACAGGGACCCCACAGAATGGGCCACCCCGGACACATTCAATCCTGAGCATTTTCTGGAAAATGGACAGTTTAAGAAAAGGGAAGCCTTTCTGCCTTTCTCAATAGGTGAGTTGTAATAGACAGGCGTGTGGGAGTCCAGAATCCCTCTCGCAGCCTCCCCTGCTCTTCCCCCTGCAGTCCCTGCTTTTGCTGGAATGTCTTCAGATGGCCCCGCCCAGTGCCCCTGCATCTCCCTATGGTGGCTGCACCAGGAGCCCCTGGCTGGGCAGTGCTCAGCCTGCCCTTCCTTCCCACGCTCTCCCGGCCTCCGCTGGACATGTTGGCTTCCCTTGTGCTGTCCCTGCAGCACAGTGGGGACAGAGACCCTGACCCACTTGTCACTCACAAAGAGGGGGACATCGGCCATCTTTACTGAGTTTTTAAATCTCCCATGTTCTATAGAAACAGAGCTGCCATTCACATAGAAACAGAGCTGATCTATAATAAGGATAGAGGGAAGGGCAAGGGAAAGGGATTATTTATCCACCCTGAACATCACTGGCTTAACTAGATTGGATTCTACTCTATAAGTATGTATTGAATAAGTCGTTTTCCTTTTTTGTAAATTTTAAATCTATTTAATACTTTTTTATGGTAAACAACTTGAAAAGTAGGAAAAAGGATGCAGGGAAAACTCTCTCCTGTGTTTGTAAGCTAACAATTTCAAAAGTGTAGTTTTGATGCATAACATTGTAAAATCAATAACAAAAATTTTTAGTATGTTCCAGGTGTTGAATTACTATGTTGCATAATTTTTTTCAAATAATTTCCCATTTCCTTATTTCAGAAATATTTCCTAGCCATGTATTATGTGTCAAGCATTCAGTCCTAAGGATGTGACAATGAATGTATGAAACAGAAAACAAAACAAAACAAAACAAAAACTGCCTTTGTGGTGCATTTGTTCTAGTATAGTCTACAAGGTTCGAATTGCTATCATCACTTACAGATAAGGAAACTAAGGCTTAGTGAAGTATGAAAATTAAGTCATAAATTTCATGACCTAGTTAGTTCTCAGTCAAAACCAGATTTATCATAAAATAAAGCTTGTGTTCTTCCTAACAGTGTCTACTGACAATAACTCAATGCTACACAGAACCCACACTGTGGAATACATTATAGTTTTGCTTATCATTCACTTAAAATACGTGTTGATTTTCTGAAACACTATCATTTTGCTTCTGATGACACTATTGCCAGAAAGGGAGGAAATGCAGTTTGAACTTCTATCCTTATGGCTATGAAGCCCCTGTTTTCCCACTGTGCTGTGCTGCCCTGATTGTGTGGGCTGATTCTGAATATAACCTCTTTGCCCTTCTTCCTCTGGTTGTATGTCACCTTTGTTCACATTGAACAAGTCACTGCTAGTCCAAAAGTAGATATAAGATGTCGTAATTCCTTCCAGTCTTCCTGTCTATTAATGTAATAGTTTCAAATTAAAAAGCAAAAAGTTTCAGCTGTATATTTCAATTATTATATTTTTTCCTTGTCCCTCTCCTGTATCACATCCATGAAATGCTGAAATGCTAGAAATGTGACCCTCTGTGCATTCCACAAAAATGCTTTGCCTAATGCTTGCTGCGCCTTTGATGAGAGGAGTCTCATAACATGTCCATGGCTTTAAAAGGAAGAAGGATCCCATAGACTAAGTGATGACGGATGCCTCTCCTTTCTATTATGGAAGCCTCTTCCTTGTAGTGGCTTCCTCCTGCCCCTTGTTGAAAAAAAATTTTCTCCTCTGTATTAACTATAGTAGTAAAAAAAAGAACCTTACACACAGTGACTCACTGGTACTTTCCTACTGAGAACTGTGTTACACCCTGTTAATTAGAGACTTGATTTGCAAGCAAATTATCTCATATAATCTTTACAACAACCCATTGTAAATAATTAGGCAGGAGATGGAGTGGTGTCTCCTTTTTTAATACAAGGCAACTGAAAATAAAAGAGAGTTACTTTTTATCCAATATCATATGGCAAACAATTGGTAGAACAGCACCTAAGAGTCCAGTTTTTGTACTTCTAGTCTAGTGTTCCCTCCAGTACACCTAGAATGTAACTTACTTTTCCATTAAAAGGCCTCTCCACTTTAAGACTCACTGATTTCATTCCATATGTATCAATTAACACATTGGCATCAGGGCATATGGATCCCCGCTTGACCTGCATATGGGGGAATGATTCCCAAACTCTGACTAACAACTAACTCACACCAACCATACCTCTCCTTTGTTTAAAAGCAATGCCTTTTGGTCTGTGCCCTTGCAGAGACACAAGCACACTTTCACTCAGGTCATCACACGCACCCTGACCCTTCATTTGGGTCCTCACACATATACTTCGTCCTCTCAAACGCTCCAGCAAACATACACAATGCAGGGACTCTTGCATTCAAACAGGAAAACGGGAAAAAGCACTACTTAGCAATAAACACATGCAACTGTTGCAGAGGCCAAAAAAATTCTGAAAGATCTTACTCTTGCCCTGTGGATGTACAGTCATTTCATCAAGTGTAACTGGATACCCCATTTTATTATAAATAGATTTCTCTGCTGTCCTTGATTACAAAAGAAAACCCAAGCATCAAACTCCTATCTTACTGCCCTAATGTATGCACTGTTTGGGGGACAATAATCACAAAATGCAACCAAAAGTTGCACACATGTCTAACTGTTCTAATCTGTGAAACATCTGTCATGAAGTTTCTTAGGAGAAATTGAACATTTTATAGCCTTTTATACATTTATTTTAAGACAGGTGTGTGAAAATCTCAATGGCACCCATATGCGTCATCGGGACTCACTTGAGTGAGTCAAAAACCTGAGTGATGCATATGTGCACCATCTGACGCCAATGTGTTAATGTATTTCTATATAACAAACAGTCCAAAACTCTGTGGCTTGAAACAAAGATCATGTTATCATTCACATGTCTACTAGTGAGATACATGGCTCTGCTGATCTTGGCTGGGCTCTCTTGCTCTCTCCGATCGAGGCTGGGCGGTCAGCTAGCCGTAGGCTGATCTAGGATGTCCTCAGCTTGGACAACATGCACATTTCATGATATCTCTCATGCTCCAGCAAGCCAGCCTGGCTTGTTCACATGGTGATGGTTAAGGTCCCAGGAGGCAGGATGGAAGCACACAGGCCTCTGAAGGTTCAGACGGATATGGGCACAACATCACGTCCACTGCATTCTGTTGGCCAGTGCGAGTCATGAGGCCATTTCCAATGCAAGGGGAGGGGGAATGGCTGTCACTTTTTATGGGCAGAGCTATGATGTCACATTGCAAACAATGTGGATCCAAAAAGAGGGGGAAATTGGAGCTGTTGTGTTCTCACCATCTGTCTTTCTGACTGAGAATGAAATTGAGCAGTATGCCTGGGGAGTGCTGCAGAAGGTGTGATGGAATGAGGACCAGTTAAGTGGAACAGGGATAAGAACCTGAAGAATCCCAAGGTTTAACAAAATGTCCACAGGACTACATGGTTTCTCCACCACAGCCCCATCTCTGGAACACAGTGGCTTTTCCTCACTCTTGGCGTAGCACTTTTTAAAGACGGCCTCCCTGGAAGAATGAGGTGTGGGCAGCAGTCTCCCTTCTCCTGGGAAAGATGACCAGGTGTGGAATTACTACATGTGCATAATCTGCATATTTCTATTTACTTTTCCTCATTTAAATTCTTCCTGTTTGATCCATCAAAGCAACAGGCAGCTTCATGAAAGGCAGAAGCCTAGTTCCTCATTTTCTAAATAACATC
Source organism: Lemur catta (assembly GCF_020740605.2). NCBI lineage: Eukaryota > Metazoa > Chordata > Mammalia > Primates > Lemuridae > Lemur > Lemur catta. The sequence goes on from NC_059130.1 coordinate 81,166,845, forward strand.
ATTAGATCATAGGAGATAGAGCTGCAAAGAACTTTGCCAGAAACTCAGCTCAGTTCTCTCATTTTACTGCTGAGGCAATTGACCAGGTGGGTTAGTGATGGCCGGTTAGTGGTAGTACCACAGACAGGGTCCAAGTATCCTTTCATCCAGGCCAAGGGTTTGAAATCTAATAGTCCTAATTTTCATGCTTTCAAAAGCAAATTCATACCTGCTATCCTACTGGGATACTTGCCCAGCCATGTAACACAGAAGAGAGATTATTTCATGTATTTGACAAGTGAGAGAAGTTTAGCTCTGTGAGAATGAATGGATCCCTTAGTCACACAGGTAGGCATTGGTGGAGCTAGTTCTTTAACCCTCGTTTCTGACTTCCTGGGTCCAGTTTCATCATAATATATGGATTCTTCTAGGAGAAACTTGGGCATTTACAATATGCTGATATGATACCATTTTAAACAAGTTGCTAATTGTGCTATCTGTGATGGGTAAAAAGATAAAAAGATGAGGAGAACAGAGATGAATTAGACACATGCTGGCGGGAAACACAGGCACACAATAATAAAATGACATAATCATGAAGGACATTTACATTTATTAGGCACCATTGCATGCATGATTTAATTTTATTTCCTCAACAAGTTGTTACTGGAAAAGAACAAAATTTAGGCATACATACATTAGTAAATTTGCAAGAACATTTAATTACATGGCAAAAATACAATGTAGCATAAGCACCATACAGAATTAACTACAGGGAATATGCCTGTTATGGAGTCCAGGGAAATCCTTACTAGGACAATGAGGAATTATGGCAAAATATTCAAAACGGTTGTGTCTGGATTCTGGGATTACACATATTTTTTTATTTTCTTCTTCATTCTATTTTTCCTGCTTATTTTCTCTTTTTGCCACGGACATGCATTACTTAGGGAGGTAGTAAGCTAATAAAATGCACACGGGAGAGATGGTGGTGGACAGCGGTGTCAGGTATGTCAGCCAGGTGCGGGGAGGAGGACATGCACTGGAGGAAGGGACGGCAGTAGCCTAGAGCAGGTCTCAGAGCACAAGCACGATGAGGAGGGGTTTGTACAGGGTGGCCTTAGCAGTGATCGAAATGAGTTACATGGAAGGGATACTGACCCAATGACTAAATATATTGATGATAATGGGAGTTATTGGAGAAAGTTAGAAATAGGGAAAGGGAGAAAGTAGAATGAACTCTGTGGTGTTGGATTGCTCTTGGGGGTAATTTATATGAACTGAGATTTTCAATAATATAGAAATCTAGATGTAAATATGGGGATATATACACATTTGAAAATATACTCATATACATACATTTATTCCCCACCTCTGTCCACTGAGATGACCTAAGAGCAGTAACACCTGGAGTGCACTGAGCATGCCTAGTGCCCAGATGTTGATTTCTACATATCTGTATGCACTAAATGGAACTAGAACTTTTTGGAATATGGCTGATTTTAGAACTGTAGAAGAGAAAGTATAAGATAAACCTGACCTATATTGTTGTGCCAAAAAGGCAGGAAATTCCAGCTTGAATGGGCATCTAATGGCCAAATCTGGAATATTTTGAGCATCGAAACAAGTAATGATAGTAACAGATTATCACCCTTTGTATAAAAATAGGAACCCCATGAATCCATACTTACATAAATCAATGACTGAGTTTATAAATGGTGAGGAATGCAATTTACTAATAAGTAATCAGTAGAAACAAATTCTATTTATTATTTTAGCAAGTTTTTGTATGTTTGAATTTATTTCAGAATAAAAGACACGTTATGGGAAAGGACCATAGTAAAGAACTGTAATGCGCAGAAAGCTATTTTAATAACTCTGCCACCAAAAAAGTGTTACTTAAAGGTTTTCTTTTATTTTGTATTTTTATTTTTTAGAGACAATTTCTTTCTCTGTCATCCAGCCTGGAGCACAGTGGCATGATCATAGCTCATTGCAGCATTGAACTCCTGGGCTCAAGTGATCTCAGGGCTTAGCCTCCTGAGCAGCTGGGACTGCAGGTGTACGCCATAATGCCCAGCTAATTTTTTCTGCTTTGTGTAGAGATGGGTTCTCACTGTATTGCTCAGGCTACTCTTGAACTCCTAGCCTGAAGCAATTCTCCCACCTCAGCCTCCCAAAGTGCTGGGATTACAGGAGTGAGCCACCACGCCTAGCCTAGGTCATGCTTTAAATTGTATTCTTCTGTATTTTCAAAATTAACCATATCAATTTAACAATAAGCTATTATACAGCTAGAAGGTTTACTATTATCTAGGTGACATTTTAAAATACATTTTTTGCTATATAAATTATTAAATTATTTGACCCTTTGGGATTCAGTGTGTAATAGCCCACACAATATATAAAATAAAGTTCTCATCATAAACACACATACATCTTCACTAATGCCTAGAGAGGTTGCTTAATTTACCCCAATCACATGGGTACCACGTGGGAGGAGTAGAATTGGACCTCTGTCCTTCTGACTCCAGTTCACCCACACATAACAGGGAGTGGGACGGGACCAGGGCAGTGCTGGGTGTGAGCTGTGGAGAGCAGGACCCAGCCTCGGGCCCCACTTTAGAAGCAATGGCTTGTGTGGGAGAAGGACTACTGTGTATAAGAGCTACTGTTCCGATACAGAGGGCCACCCATGCCAGTGAGGATGCCATGATTAAGGAGGAGGAGGTGGCATAAGGGAAAGATGACTTGTACTTTAGAAACACTGTTCTGATAGTTACTTATTTCTATTTTGGACAGTTGCCTTTTATGGACCGGTAAACATTAGCACAGTGTTTTAATTATTGTTTCCTTGTCTGATTTGTCATATTTATGTGAGCTTTTAAAGTCCTTAGGCTAGACAAACACTTTCTAGGTTAGTCCAGCCTTCTGGTTCTATGGTCCCACACCTTCCCCATTCAGCCCTTAACCTCACCTGCCTGCCCTCTGAAGGCACTTGGCTTTGTGATTCAGGACTTCTGCTTCCTGTGTTTGGGTGAACCCAAGGAGTTGTCAGACTTGAGCTGCTGCCCCTAAAGCTCTTCCTTGGATCAGGTTTGCAAGTTGTGATTGGGGATCCTAATCCCTGTGAGGCACCAATGCCACCTGGGAGGACAACTCGTCTTTTGATTTTGTCTTTCAGGCAAGCGGGCATGCCTTGGAGAACAGTTGGCCAGGTCTGAGCTGTTTATTTTCTTCACTTCCCTTATGCAAAAATTTACCTTCAGGGCCCCCAAAAATGAGAAGCTGAGCCTGAAATTCCGAATGAGCATCACCCTCTCCCCAGTCAAACACCGCCTCTGCGCTGTTCCTCGGGCCTGAATTTGTAGGGAAGGAATGGATAAAGGAAAGTAAGAAGAATGGGAGTGTGTTCTGAAGACACTGGTGACTGCACAGGTGTGAGGGGACAAGTGGCCCTGAGGAAAGATAAGAAGAAATGGACTCTGAGGAAACTATCCAAATCTGAGTTCTGCTGTCTCATCTGAATTAGCCTTGGGAAAATCATTTATGTGCTGAATCATTTAGCTTTTTATCCAGGAGAGAAAAGTGGATAATTATTCCTTCACTAAAGAAAGTTCCTGTGAGAATCAAAGGAAATAATGTCCTTTAAGAGATTTGTAAGTCATAAGGCATGTCATAAGGGTTATAACAGTAATTTGCCTCCCCCCTGCTGCCTTTGTTAGACATGTATTTGCTTCTGGCCTATTCAGACAGCTGGGTCAGAGTGGTTCAAAATAGTCAGTAGGATTTAAAAATGGGCCCTGGGAGGAGCCACAGAGGTGAGCCATAAAGACTGTCTGTCACATTTGGTCCCACAGTGCTTACTTTATTTTGTTCATGCCTCAGGTGGTTTTCTGAGAAGTTAGCAGGGCAGGTATTATTCCTTATTTACAGACAGAGAAAGCAAGTGTTGTCGAAGCAGTTTCTTTGGATGACATAAGGAAACACTACCTTGGCCTTAGATCTAGGGCCAAGTAGAATGTGTCCCCAATTAACCAACCTGGGAAGCAGGTCTGGGGGACAAATGTGGAAATATTTTCTGTCCTTAGGAGTACCCCTTTGCCTTAAATATTTCCTCAAGTATTGATTCTCAGGCTGTTTCACATTGAATTTATCTATGTTGTAGGTGTGATCTTTTCTTGCAGCTAGATTGTAAGCTTTTGGTCAACCCTGGGAGGATATTTTATAGCAGGAAATCAGAAATGTCACATACCTGCTCTACCCATCTGGGTTTGGCTGCTCAGCAGAGACAATGTTCATAAAAGAGAAAGCCAGCTAATACTGATAGTCCTTGGAGCTTTGACACAAAGCCAATGCAGAAAAATGAACAAAACCCCTGGAATCTAGGCTGACTCTTATAAAAAATTCTGTTTTCCCTACAGTGGCATCTTAGTTTGTTTTCTGTTGCTATAACAGAATACCTGAGCCTGGATGGTTATACAGAAAAGTTTGTTTGCTCAGGGTTCTGGAGGTTGGAAAGTCCAAGAGCATGGTGGCAGCTTCTGGCAAGGGCTTTAGTACTGTGTCATGATATCGTAGAAAAAAAGAAGGGCAAGCAAACATCTACCAAATAGAGAAAGCATGAGGTGCTTGGCTTACTTTATAGTAGTCCACTCTCTCGATAACTAACCCACTTTAGGGGAAATGACATTAATCCTTTTGTGAGGGCTCCACCCTACTGACCAAATCACCTTACACTGGGCACCACCGCCCAACACTTCAGCATGGGGGAACATGTTTCAAAAGAAACTTTTGAGGGGACAAACACCCAAACCATAGCAAAGTGGTTAGACCTGTGTAATTTAAATAGTGTAAAACACAACATGCCACGAAGCCATGGTGCTTATCCTTCTTGTTTCCTGGGATTCAGAGTAAAGCAAATGTAGTTGGCACTGTGAAAATGAGAAACAGAAAAAAGGATGGCAGGAAGGCGTTTGCCTAGAGTGAGCCTAAGCTGGCTGAGAGATCCAAGAAAAATGTGTCTGGAAGAAATGGTTGGGTTTTAATGTGCAGGAGGAAGCTTTGGTCCTTCTTGCGTGGTGAAAGAAAGAATGGGAGTGAGAGCCCCATGCATGTGTACCTTTTTGTAACCCACTGAAAAATTGCATCTCTAGAAAAGAGGCCAAGTGATAGAGAATAAAACCAATCAAGTCAGGACTTGAACTTGAACTTCCTTCCTAAACTTCCAGGACCTTGTTTCCATTTTGTTTTCCCATCAGAGTACACAGGTGTGTAATGTCCCACATTTTTCTGATGTGCTGTTCATTATTCTTCATCCTTTTATCTCTCTTTTTTTTAGATTGCATAATCCCTATGAAGCTATCTTCAAATTTATTGATTTTTAACTCTTCTAGTTTACATCTCTTCTTGATCCCCTCTACTAATTTTTAAAATTTCAGTTATTTTACCTTTCAACTACAAAATTTCATTTGGTTATTTTTTTTAATAATATCTGTCTCTTTATTGATATTCTCTATTTGATGAGACATTGTCATCATAGCTTCATTTACTTCCTTCACCATAGTTTTCTTTAGTTTTTTGGACATATTTCTAGTTAAGTTGCTTTATAGTTTTTGCTAAGTTTGACACCTGGGCTCTCTCACTGGCACGTTCAGTTACCTATTTTATTTACTCTGCTTGGATCACACTTTCATTTTCATTTGCATGTCTTGTAATTTTGTGTTGAAAACCATACATTTTAGATAATATATTATAGCAATTCTAGTTAATGATCTGTCCCCTTCCCTGGGATTCTTGCTGTTTGTACTTTTATTTGTTTACTGAATAGGCTGGAATAATTTCCCCACAGTGTAAAGTCTATGATGTTAGGTCTCTGAGGACAGAGACTTGAGTGTGCACACAGTCACAGTAGGATAACATTGGTTTTAGCAGGGCTCTCTTTGACTGTCTTTTTCTTGTTCTCTATTAAGCTGTCTGCCTCTGCAGGTATTACACTTAGTTCTTAATCTCCAATAACTACCAGCTGATTGCTCTATTGTTTTCATCCATGCCTGGGGAATAAATTAGTTCACAAACTGATCCAATTCAATTTGAGCTTCTCAAGAACAGTCTTTAAAGCCAGTCTTTGAGATTTATTCTGGCCCCAGGAAGGCTTTTCTTAGCTCTCACTTTCCCTGATTGCTCCTTGTAGACCTCTAGCTGGTCTATGGTGTAGCTTATTGTTCTCTTGGAGCTATAGGCCTCCTCTTAATTGCTTACCACCAAAATCTCTGTTGTTTGGGGCTTCTGTCAAGCCTTCATGGCTAATCTCTTTTAGTTCAGAACGTCTATCCTATGTGCAGGCTGTGCTGATGGCAACCATGGCCCAGTATTCTCAGTCTGCTGTCGTGGGGTAATGTTTCTGCCCTACAAGAAGGGGGTGGATCAAGGAGGATATCCCTGGCCCTCTCAGTCAGTCTTGCCTAGAATGGAGATTCTGCAGCATGGCATTTTGGGAGGAGGGTATGAGAAATGCTTGCAACCTTTCCTTCTCAGGGAGAATCTATAGCCATCAACTGGTAGCCAAGGAAAGTGCTCTTGGCCACACCTGTCTAGAACTGATCTGTCACACTGAGCTGGGGATTGGGAAAAGAGTGGGTTATTGCTCCATTGCCACAGACTTTTGCTGTTTTTACCAAGATTTAGTACATTTATCTTGAAGAAAATGTCTTCATTTACTTTATGTCTTTGGCACACTTTTCAGACACATAAATGGTTGGGGTTTTATTAATAATTTTTATCAATTGTGGGTTTTTACTAGGAAGAATTTCTGCAGAACTCCTCATGTTGCCATTATGAAAGTCATCTTCCTGCGGCACTGTTTTTAATGAAAAATAAAGAAAGAAAGAAAAAGCAGTTGTAGATCAATTCTTTTAAAAACAACATATAAATATTAGAAACATATCATGGATGCATAACAGCTGAAGTAAAACAGGAAATGTGGACTGGAACATACAAGTTAATACCTAAAGAGTATCCCTCTCTGGACTTTGGAAAGATATAATGAGACTTCAATTCTCTTTTATTTTAAAAGCCTGTAATAAAAGATTTTAAACAGAATGTGTATCTCTATGTTGAGTACATGTGTGTGTACTATGCTATGCTATTCCAGAACTGTGCTTCATGTTTTGAGTCTCACAAATGGTGAGGACAAGTGGGCACTTCGGAGATGGAATGGCAGGTTGGGACCTAGGTCTTACAGTCTTGTGGCTTTAGAGAGGAGCCTCCCAGAGCAAACCCAAAAGGTCCAGGACTAAGACATCCTTTCAACAAATGATAGTTAAGCACTTATTATGGACTATGCTCAGTGCTAGGAGCTTTAATCGAATGCTTTTTACTCTCCAAAATACTTTCAAATACAGGACCTCCTTTAGCTGTGTCTCAGACCAGGGGATTCATTCATTGGCCAAGGACTTAGTACTTAACCTGTTTTCTCAACTGCAGGATGAGACTAACAAGAGCAACTCCTGCATAATTTTGTCAAAATAAAAGAATCTGTGTAAAGACGCGAGTGTGTGGCCTGACATATAGAAAGAGCCCAAGAAATGTTAGGTGCTGCTATTTGTCATCACAGTTTACTAGGCACAGTTCTGATCACTGGCAGGGTGATTGAAATACACAAACTGAGATGTCCGTGGCGCTCTCTGATACACATTGAAACCGTATATGCAGGAGCCCCGAGATGTTTCGAAAGACGAGCTTTATAAATACAAAGCAGCCGCTTCTACCCTGGCCTTGTCCAAGATCCCTACTGTCCCCCCCAGAACACAGAGCCAGGCGTCTTTGCAGGGCTCCGCAGAGGGCCAGGCGCTGAGAAGAGGGGCGGGGTTGGGGGCGGGCACTGAGGCGGGAGGCGGGCTTGGGACGCGGTTGGGGGCGGGCGCTGACCGGAGGGGCGGGGTTAGGGGCGGGAGCTCAGCCGGGGCGGGGCTGGAGGCGGGGCGTTGCCGGGAGTGAGGCGTGGCAGGGGAGGTGCTTGGCGAAGCTGGAGCGAGGCCCGGAAACGGTGCGGTGGGCGGTCCTGAGGGCGAGTGTGGGGAGAGGGTGGACGGTCGCCCTCTCCGGCCGCAGAAGACTGAACAGACATCCCAGGCGTACTCGCCGCCATGGGCTCCCTGGCGGCCGCCCTCTGGGCAATGCTCCATCCCCAGACGCTCCTACTGGGTGCTGTCGCCTTTCTGCTCTTTGCTGACTTCCTCAAAAGAAGGCGCCCAAAGAACTACCCCCCGGGGCCTTGGCGCCTGCCCTTCGCTGGCAGCTTCTTCCACCTGGGCTTTGAGCAGACACACCTGACACTTCAGCGGGTAGGAGCAGGGGAAAGTGCCTAGCCCCATCCTGACCCTAACTCTGATCTGCAGGACAAGGGACATTCTGGGGACTGAGGTGGGGTGGGGAAGGAGGGGAGGCTCTGTGGCTAATGCTTGTAACCAGACAAACCCTACTTTGAGCTTGATTTTCCTGTTTCTCCTCCTGTCAAGTGGTATGATTTGACCTGCCCTTTCTAGGGTGGGATATTATTAAGAGTACTAATCATGAGAAATTTACTCAGTTAATTCCGTGTTACCTTGTTAAACATTATTGGAACATCTTATTTACAATATGATAGCCTTGACCTCTTTTATGTTATCCTTAAAAATGCCTCAGTTTTAGGAAACTTCATGTCCCATGTGTAACATGGTGATAATCCTACCTAAATCCTCATCATTTCTTAACTGGATTCCTCTCACTCCCACACTGATCCCCTGCCTTCAGCCACCTCCCTCCGCAGTGCATTCTCACTGAAGTAATAATTTAAAATGTTACTCCTGGGCTTAAATTTTCGTGTGCCTCCCACTGCCTCCCGGTGTTCAGACTCCTCACTGGGACACTTGGGACCCTCCTTGAGCTGCAAAGACCTCTTTCCACCTCTTTATACTCATCTCCTATCAGGGCTCCCTAACTCTGCCCACCCAGAATTCTCTCAGACATCAGACACTTTCTCAAGGATCCTCAGCTGGTTTCCCTGCAACTCAGCACAGGTCCTTTGCTGAGAGACAACACTGACAAGTGGTTATAGAGATTAAATATAAGAGTGAATGATTGACGTGGCTTTTATTTGGTGCATAACAGCTATTAGTTCCCATTTCCCTACACATGCCTAGGGTATTTTAAACATGTGCCTATATACTGTACTCAAATACAGATAAGAAAATACTTAGTACTCTGGGAGAAATGCCCAATTGGTAACACTAAGTGACAGCATTAGTCACAGAGTTTTAAAGCTAGGCTGCTAAACCTGTGCCCTTGTTTAAGAAGTGTGGTGTTTAATTTCCAAGTATTTGGACATTTTCCTGTTATTCTTCTGTTAATGATTTCCAGTTTGATTTCATGACAGTCAAAGAATCAATTCTTTTCAATTTATTAAGGTTGATTTAATGACCCAAGATACAGTCTATCTTGATAAACATATCATGCATGTTTGAAAACAATTCAACTGTTGCTGGGTGGAGTGTTTTGTAAATATCAATTAGATCTTATTTGGTAATGGTATTGTTTAGTTGTCTTATAGACTTGCTGATTTATTTTCTACTGATTGTATGAATTACTGAGAGTGACACGTTGAAGTCACCAACTGCAATTGTGAGTTTATCTACTTCTTCATTCAGTTCTCATAGTTTTTCCTTCATGTATTTGGAAGCCATGTTGTTTTGTACATACCCATAAGATTGTCATGTCTTTTTGGTGAATTCACCCTTTTATCATCTAATGTCCCTCTTTATCCCTGAACTTATGTAATATAGCCACACCAAACTCTCTTTTGATTAGTATGTGAGTAGTATAAGCTTCTCCATCATTTTATTTTAACCTACTTATATCATTGTATTTGAAATCAGTTACTTATAAGTGGTATATATGTGGGTCATTGTTTTTTATTCTCCCAGTCTCTGTCGTTTAAGTGGCAAATGTGGATCATTTATATTTGATGTAATTATTGATACATTACGATTTTAGTCTACCATTTTATTGTTTACTTTACATCTTTTGCTTGTTTTTCATTACTCTGTTTTCCCTTTCCTGTCTTCCTGTGGTTTATATGAATATTTAAAAAATAATTCCACTCTCATTTATCTGTAGTTTTTGTACCTTATCTATTTGTTTGGTTTTACAAGTAGTTGCTCTGAGGATTACAAGATGTTTATGTAGATTATTGCGGTCTACTAGTGTCAGCATATTACCATTTCAAGTGAAATACTAATATCTTGCAACCATTTAGGTGACTTTACTCTCCCCATGTTATTAGAGTAATTGTCTTAAATACTATCTCTACATACATTGAGAACCACATTGGAGAATATTATAATTTTGCTTTTAAATGACAAATGCAATTTTAAAAACTCAAGAGCAGAAAAATAGTCTATTGTATTTACCCATTTATTTACCTTTTTTGTTACTCTTTCATTATTCCTGATATTCCAAGTTTAAAATTTCCTTTCTTATCTGAAGAACTTTCTTTAGCCATTCAACACATAGGGTAGGCATGATGGCAAAAGTTCTCTTAGCTGTTATACATCTAAGAATATCTTTATTTCACCTTCCTTTCTGGAGTATACTTTCACTAACTATAGAATTCTACGTTAAGTATTTATTTATTTATTTTTTTTAGATGGAGTCTTGCTCTGTTGCCCAGGCTAGAGTGCCATGGCATCCTCCTAGCTCACAGCAATCTCAAACTCCTGGGCTCAAGTGATCCTTCTGCCTCACCCTCCCAAGTAGCTGGGACTACAGGCATGCGCCACCATGCCTGGCTGATTTTTTCGATATATTTTTAGTTGGCCAGATAATTTCTTTCTCTTTTTAGTAGAGATGGGGTCTCGCTCTTGCTCAGGCTGATCTCGAACTCCTGAGCTCAAACGATCTACCCGCCTCAGCCTCCCAAGTGCTAAGATTACAGGCATGAGCCACCACGCCTGGACTAATGATTTTTTTTATTCAATATTTTTAAATGTTGTGTGCCTTCTTTCTGTTCTCCAGGTTTCTGATGAGAAATTTGTTGTTTTCTAAATTATTATTCCCCATAGGTAATGAGTTTTTTCTCTGCCTGCTTTCAAAAAATTTTCTTTCTTTTTAGTTCTTAGAGGTTCGATTATGATAGGTCTTGGTGCTGTTTTCTTTGGGTTTATCCTGTTTGGGCTCTTGAACCTGTGGGGTTGCCTTTTCCCAGATTTGGAGAGTTTCAGACATTCTTTCTTCATATATTTTTTCAACTCCATCTTCTTTTTCCTTTCTGGGACTCTTTGGCACTGATGGCACAAATGGTATATCTCTTGTTTTTGTACACTAAATCTCTGAGGCTCCGTTTTTGTTGTTTCCAATCTATTTTCTCTGTGTTACTCAGATTGGATGCTTTCTACTCATTTGTCTTCAATTTCACTTATTCTTCTATCATCCCCACTCTGTTTTAAGATGTTCTATTGAGTTTTTTATATGCCATTGTATTTTTCATTTCTAAAATTTCCATTTGGTTCTTCTTTATATCTTCTATTTCTTTGCTAAGATTTGCTATTTTTGTCTTCACAGTGTTTATAGTTGTTTATTGGAACATTTTTATAAGAGGTACTTTAAAATCTTTAATTATTCTATAATTCCAACATCTGTATCATCTCAATGTTGCTGTCAACTCATTTAAATTGAGATTCTTGACAAGGTGAGTCATTTTAAACTATATCCTGGACATTTTGTGTATTATGTTACCACTTTATAAGATATACTGTGGATACTATGTAAAACTTTTATTTTAGCATATAATGTATTTAAATTCTGAATGCTCACTTTTGTGAGCTGTGGTTCAAATGTTAATGTAAGTTATACATCCTCGGCAGTGCTATTCTGATCTACCCCGCTATGTGTTACCCACCCCTCAGGCATCTACCACATAGTCTCATCAGTGTAGGCTGGGAGAAGGGATATGGGGACAGAGAACAGAACCTCTGGGTAGTTTCCTTACCACAGAGGGATGGGAGTCACAGATCTGCCCACATCTAATCATGGGGAAGTATACCTCCTTGTTACTATGGGAGAAAAATAGAAATCCTGATTCTGCCCAAAGACTCCTTCCAGAGGAGTCTCTTTATTGCAGTTCAGAATTGGAAGTCATAATTCAAGTCACAGATTCTGCAGGGAAGGACACCAGCTTGTTACTTCTTAGGTAAGGTGAAAGACAAGGTTCCAGTCATGTTCTCAATTGGTGCTGCCACCTTTAGGGCTGAGGAAGGTCACATCTGTTCATGGTGTTTTCCTCCAGAAAAGAGAAATAAAAGAGCTAAAAGGTTTCTGTCCTGTCAAGCTGTCCTTTTCCTGTCTTTGGCCTGCGAGAGTAGGCTTTTCTTGGAGTTATTTTTGTCTCTATCAATTGGTGTCATGACTAGTAGAAGCAAAATAGGATGCTATTATTCAATCTTGTCTGGAATACAAAGCTTGATTTGTACCCTTTTTTTACTACCAAGATATTTGTGACTAGAGAGGATAAATGCTTCCCCTAATGTCACAAAACTAGGTAGTGATGAAACTGAGACTAGGTTCTTATCCCTGGCCCAGTAATCATTCATGTCTTATTTTTCAAGTGATTTTTTAAAATTTTATATAGGTTTGCATTTTTATATTTCTGGGTATGAAATATATGAAGTTAAAAGGTATGATTTCATTATAATTAAATTTACAGTCTTTGAAATGGAAGACATTATGTACTAACTGTCTAATAGATATTATATCGGAATATTTCTGTTAATTCTCATCTAATCTTCATGAAAAGCACATGAATTATTATCTAGTTGCATTTTCATTTTACTATGGAGTAAACTGAGAACAAATAGCAAAGTGATTTTCTCAGGTTATTCAGCTAAATTAATGGCAAAATAAGGACTTCAAAACAAGATTATTTGATTCATACACCTATTCTCTACTTATGCTACGTGACTTTTCATGATACAATTTGAGGATAATTGGTTTATTCATGGGCTTATTTCTTCAACAGACATTTATTTAGTGTTTACAATATACCAGGCACAGTACAAGACAGTGTATGATGAAATATGTAGTGTGTGTACATGCTTGGTAACCAAATGGGATATCAGGAGATGGGATCACCACAAATGGATAATCCTGGGGATTCCTTTTGTAGAATGTTGGACTAAATTGGGCTGAACTTTAAAGGAATATTTGATGTTTTGCAAGTACCTAAGTGGAATGAAGGGATAGACGATTTTAAATGGGGGAAATGGTCTAAACTAAAACACAATGAGAGGACAGTGAAGAAATAGATCTGTTTATATGGCATGATAGGAGCTTTTCTCCCTACCTCCCACCCCACTCCATTTTCTAAACTTTCCCTATTATAGCTATATTGCTTATTATAGGATCATTTATTTAAATAAGAGAAAAATCTTATCAGACTAAGGTGGGAGAATGGTAGATAAGATTGATAAATACGTTAGCTAGTGTACATACCAGGCTGCTTATAACAACATGACCCCAAAATACAGTGATGTGAATGAGATTGAAATTTATTTCCCATTCACACAGGAGTTAAGATTTAGGCAGGAAGTTCAAGAGGCTGCCTTGTACTAGAGTGTCATCCAAAACCTCCAGTTCCTTCCATCTTCTTCCTCTGGTCCTTCACCAACACCATCATGTATGAGTTCTGGCCCATGGGGAGGAGGGTGGGGAGGTGGTGATCAAGCTGCTTTGATTTAATGAAGTGACCCAGCAGATGCACACATAAGTACCCTTGTGTCCCCTTGGCCACACCTAGACAGGCTGAGAAATGTGGCCAGCTAATACTTAGGGAGCACCATCCTCACACAGAAGAGAGGGGAAAGTCTTCATCCTTTCATTTAAGGGTGAGATCTACAGAATGTGTTGGAAAGAGCCCAAACTTTCTGCCACCACCTATGTGCTAAAATCTCTGTACGTTTTTCTGAAAACCAAGGATTCTTTAAATGATTTTTATTAACATAAGAATAAAATCAGTTAATTATTATCAAGTTATTGTCAGAATGCTTATTACAGGGTTGTTGCTTTTTTTTTTTGTATATTTTCCAGTATGCCTCTTTTTAAAAGTTTGTTTCAACAAACTCGAGAAAAGCCAGATGTTCGTTGCGTGCCAGACATTTGTCTGACCTGGTTGCTGGATGGGCCACAGTAGCCCACTGGCTGGTCTCTGCTCCTGCATTCCTTTGTTGATGTCATTACAAGAATCCTCTTTCTAAAATACACTCCCTAAAATATCAATTTTAAAAATACCTTATTATCGATTTTATTATTATGGTTACTCATCACCACAATACTAATGATGGGAACTAGGCATATGCCCCATCTTATAGAGTTGAAAACTAAGACACCAAAATGTTAAATAATTTGCCCCCAAATCAAACAGAAAGTAGAAGCAAAAACATAGATTCAAACAGGCTTGAATGTCTCCACACTCCAAACTCTTAAGTACTCACATCACCTCTCCTACTCAAACATCTTCAGACTTCTCATTGCAAGCCAAAAAAACCCAAAATCTTTCACCCAACATCTGCCGATGGGAGTGTGAATCGGTACCTCTTTTCCTTTTTTTCTTTTCATCTCTTTGTGTCTTTGTTCCATTGGTTCTTAAATTGGAGCATTTAGATAGAGTGGAATCTCTCTCAACTTTTTATCTCAGCAGTGATGGTCCAATATCTTGTCTCACTAATCCTTCACTTCTAGTTTTGGTTTATTTTGCTCCATTGTATTTTCTAAACCCTTAATGCTACATTTGAAATTTTATTCTTAGGATTCAATTTCCTGTGTCCTATTGCTTTTGTTTTGCTTTAATGGCTCTTATTTCAATCCTTTTCTCTTTCTTTTTCTGTTTTCATTTTTGATTTTAACCCTATATTTTTTTGCCTTCTGAACCATCTTAATTTTAATCTCCCTTAGTCCCCTTACTCTGTTTGTTTAAAAGGGCTTGTTTAATGATATACATTGAAAAGTATACTCTGGTGTACAAAGTCCTTTCTGATGCCCTCTGGATCACTTAGTGCTTGTAAAGCAGTTGCCACAGTGACTGGTACAGTGCACTTAAGAATTGTTAGACATCACCGTAATCAGTCCCAGGGCTCCAGGAGGTTGTTTCACCTATCCAGCTTTACATGGTTGATAGTATCATGAAAGTTTTTTGTACAGTCTTTTTGAACTGGAAATATACACACAGAGCTGGTAGAGATGGAACTACTATGAAGTTAATTTCAATAAATAGTAATGTAGTTCTGAATCCCTCCCAAGTATCAGCTGAGATTCTGGGTTGCAAACCTTGCCAGTTAGGAATTATTTAACTTAACCTGAGATTTTTCAGCTCTTCCAAAAACAATCTTATGGAATATTCTAAATTAATCAAGAAATTGTTCTTGTGAGGCCCAAGAAATTCACCCAGGGCCTCAGCAAGGTGAAATACAAAATCTGCTTGATGTATATGGACCTATTCCTTCCATTTCTTACAAGTAAAGGCAGGTACTCTAGTCTCAGACTGACTTGACACTGAACCTTGGCTCTCGTGAGGCAGGTTGTGCTGTGCTGGAGATGAACAAAGACTGATGGAGGACACTGGGACAAAACAGTGATGGAAGGGCTGAGTTCAGGCTTGGTCTTTAGTGTGGGAGGAGGGTGCTAGGATGACACTGAGTCCATTGTATTGGCTCTGAGGGGTCATGTAGGTCCAGGGCTGTAAGAGTGGCATGTTGGAGAATAAGCACCAGGAGACGAGGGTCAGGGAGGGAGTCACAGACACCTGGCGGACTTGGAGCCCTTTTGTTTGATACCCTGTCCACAGTTACACACAACCCAGGCAAATAAAAGGTCAGGGTGGGATCTACATAGGCCACTTTCTTGATTAGCTAGGAAGGACTTTGATCAGTGACTGTACACTGTCCTCAGACTGGTGTTTGCACATCCCTGCACACGTGGGTGTAGTCATAAACACACCCACACGCTCCGATTCTCCCTTCCTCCTGCCTTCTCCACCCAACTCTCTTACTCTCCACTCATTGTCACGTTCACTCTCTCACGCTCACTAAACTCTGAGTTCCTAGAGCCATCTGAGGGTCACGTCTTTGTCCTCAAATCTTACATAATACCGGGAAAATTCCTTGCCTCATTAATAGCTTTGTCACCTTGGTGGCGTTACTTCAGCTCTGACGTTTTCATTTCCTGAAAGATGAGGAAAATCATTACTACTGTAGGGTGGTTGTGGGATTCATGAGATAAAACATGAAGGAATGTGGCTTTCTGTGACCCGAGTGCCTTCTCCCCACATGACCGTGAGCTCTTGTTCTTTCTGCCACCATGAGCGCACATCCACGGCCCTTTGCACACAAAGCTTGTTTATTCCTTGGACACTTGCTGAGTGGCTGTGCGCCTGGACCAGAAAACAAAGTGCCTTTCACACGGCTGCTTTCATTCTTCCTCACAGAACCCTTTGAGACAGGAATAACTTTCTCCCTTTTATAAATGGGGAGCTGAGGCCCAGAAAAGTGAAGCAACTTCCCAAGAGCCCACAGCAACTGAAATGCAGAGCCAAAATTCTCACGTCACTCCAGTGCTAGGGAGCTTTCCCCATGCCTGGTTCACCTTGTAATGCACCTTCTGTTTCGAGCATTTGTTTCTATATTCTATGGCCAGTGTAGGAAGGGGGTGTTCTCTTTAGCTAAACTGATATTATGATTTACTAAGAAGTCCCTGCTTGCCACACAGACTCCCCCTAAACATATCTCACAGTTCAGTGGTGGGTCAGATGTGCTGAATTCTCTCTCTTCGCTAGATTCTAGGATGCTTGAGGTTCGAGACATTGTTTATATTATTACAGTTACACCCTCAGGCCTTGCTCTAGGGACATGTGACTCCATTCATGCTGGGTGAATATATGAATGGATGTTTATAAGGAACATTGTACATTCCTAAGTGAATTGACTCTGAGCCTTTTTGAGAGGAGAAGAAGAATAGGAAACAAAAACATTCCCATCAGAGAGAGGTGTGCACACCTGCACGTTCCCCTCATTGGGAGCCCCTCCAGCTACACACACACAACCTCCATTTGTGAACACTCAGCTGTGTGCATATTCAGCTGTGACTATTTAACTGTTTTCCAGTTTGTGAAGAAATATGGGAACCTTCTTAGCCTGGAGTTTGGGGACATACCTACAGTTGTTATTACTGGACTGCCCTTGATCAAAGAAGCCCTCATCCACATGGACCAACACTTTGTGAACCGCCCTATTTCCCCTATCCGAGAACGTATCATTAAGGGAAATGGTAAGTAAGTTTCTTGGTCAGTTGAAGGTGTGTGTTTGATATTCTTACGGTCTGTCAGAGGTGCCTCTGTGACTCTAACTTTCCAACAACCCCCCAACCGGCCCCGTTATAAGCATCCTGCCTATAATGGAAGCTGGATGCCCACATTTCCTGATTGAATTCACCCCCTCAGAGAACTTCACAGGGTCGGCTATACTAGAGATTTGGGAGAAGCCACATGCCCTGTACAAACTCACAGAAAATTCTTTTATAATGATGTAACCACATCACCCAGTTATGGCAGAGGAAGAGGCGATGTGTTCTCTGTCTGCTGTCCCATTCTGAGGCTCTTCCCTTAGGAAAATGGATGTGGATCTGCCTCCTTCTGCCACTGCTTTCTGTCTCTAGCTCCTTATGCTCTACCATGAAGGCCGTGCTGACCAGGGATCTCGAGCCTTCTGTTCTATATTAGAACATGTCAGTGTGAATACTTAAGATTATCATTAAGAAACTTAAACATTTAAAAACTGAAATGAAATTTCAACTCTATTGCTCTGTCCAAGAACCATTTTGAGGTGCTTCCCAATTTCCCTTGTACTGTTAATCAATTAATTCTGTATCCATTCAATGTACTCTCTCCCATGTGAAGCACAGTGGGGGGCAGGAGTGATATAGTAATGAGTAAAACAAATGAAATCTACATCCTTATGTAACTTCTATTCACTGTGAAAGACTGTATCAATTAATCATAATAATCTAAAACCTATACTGTTATGATGATAAATGCAGGATGCACTTATGAAAGTTATCTAAGGTAGTCCTTGGATTTAGGAAAAGCTAATTGAATGAAGTAAAAAAACAATCAAGCAGTGGGACAGAATATAAAAGTCTATGAAGTGTACAGAAGACAGTGAACTTGAGGAATTGAAAGGTGGCCAATGTGGTGATTACAGGGATTAGAAGAGATAATTAAATGAAAATGAAGCTACTGCACTTGGCCAGGGATAGTTCATGCAAGTTCTTATTAAGGATGTTCGTTTTGATCCTAATAACAACAGAAGTTCTTGAATGGTTTTAAGTAGAGAAGGAAATTATCATATTTACACTGTACATTTTTAAGGCTCATTTAGGCTATTTAGAGAATGGACTAAAGACAATGAGCCTTGTATGTTAGAGAAGGTGGTAGCTTGGACCAAAGGAGTGGTGAGAACTGATAGTAGGTTAGACCAGGGCAGTGGCAGTGAAGACACATGGATTCAAGACATCCAGGAGGTGAATCTAATAAGGCATGATGACCTAGATGCAAGGAGAGTGAGGTGTGGAGGTGACACCCAAATGGGTCAATGATAGAAAGAAGGAACACTCAGAAAAGGACAAGGTGTTTGCTTTGGTTGGACATGGGTGGGGAGTTGTATGTAGAAATCATGAGTTCAACCATGGATATGCCGAGTTTGAAATGCCTTTAAGTCAGCAAAGTCAGGCAGTTGTTGTATTAATATATATGGGGCTAGAGCTCAGGGACAGCAATAGATGGTCACTATCAATAGATGCTATTTACAGTTTTAGGGAGTGATAAGATTTCCCAGAATATAGGGTAAGAAGAGAAGAGGCTTTAGACTTCATTTTGAAGAACTCCACCATTTTAAGATTTAATAGAAGAAAATAAACCAGCAAAAGATCTGGGAATTTGCTGGCAGAGAATTAGAAAGAAAATCTGGAGAATGTGGTATCCTCAGCACCACTGGATGGGAGTGTTCCCAGAAAGAAGTGTCTAATGCTGCTGCAAGATCAAGTAAGTTGAGGTCCAAAGGTATTCCTGGACCTGACAGCAAGGAGGGCCATTTCATTAGTGATGGAATCCAAGGCCAAGTGTGAAAGGATGGAGGTTGCTCTGGAAGTGAAGAAATGGAAGGAGCAGGGCCTCACCTATGTGTGGACAGATGATGGTCTGTTGAACACAGCAAGACAGTTTTCTTTCCCTTTGCCTGTGGTGTTCTTTCTGTATGGAATATTCAGTCCTCCTTGCTTTCTCGAGTTATTCCTTTATCTTTTATGGTCCATTAGATAAGTACTCTCCTATAAAGTCTTTATTTGCTTCCTCAAGTATATGGATTTTATCTTATCTATAAGTGCATTCCTAGCATTTAGCATGACATGAATACTTAACTTTACTTATGTGGCCAATAATCAGAGCAAGGGCTTCAGAATCAGGAAGACCTGAATTTGAACACCTCTTTAGCTGTTTTCTAACTGTGCAATCTTATGAAGTTTATCCTCTGTTTCTCATGTTTCTCATTGGCAAAATGGGGTGGTGGTGGTAATAATTGTACCTACCCCACAGAATTTCTCTGAGTACTGAATTGCAGATGCATAAAAATATTTACTAAAGTGCCTAACATCCCCAGCAGTCAGTTATGCCCACTGATTTGGAGTGATTTCTCTGAACAGGTTTCAAGTGCATTAATACCCTTCTCCTTCCCTCTGATACACATCCTCATACCATTTGCTGGATGTTCACATTATCGAACCAGAACACCATAGTATTGACTTTCTTTTTCCCAGGATTGATCATGTCCAATGGCCAGGTGTGGAAGGAGCAAAGAAGGTTCGCCCTGACAGCACTAAGGAACTTTGGTCTGGGAAAGAAGAGCTTAGAGGAACGCATTCAGGAGGAGGCCCGCCACCTCATTGAGGCAATCAAGGAGGAGAATGGTGAGCATTTCATAGCACAGATGTGGGAGATTGTGGCCCATTCATTCAGTGGGCAGATACTTATGCAGTGCCTAAGTGCTTGTTCTGTGCCCAGCAGTGTGATAAGTACTGAGCATGGAACAGTGAATAATGAACCATGACCCTGCCCTCAAGGAGTTCTAGAATTAAATGCATGAAGGTGGGCAAAGGCACATGACTGAATCTAAGTCCTGCTCATCAGTTTGACTGTGGCATTGACTGAGTACTTGCTGTGTGTTAGCCCCAGTGAAAGGTGGTGTGGCCAGGCCTCATGAATTGTCCTGTACTAGGTATGTTCTATGTCAGAGAGAGAGACTCTTAGTAGGAACTAGAACAAATCCATCTTTTCCTGCCTCCCCCTCCAGGACAGCCTTTTGACCCTCACTTCAAAATCAACAATGCAGTTTCCAATATCATTTGCTCCATCACCTTTGGGAAGAGATTTGAGTACCAGGATGGTCAGTTTCAGGAGCTACTGAGGTTACTGGATGAGGCCACTTATATAGAGGCTTCAATGGCATGTCAGGTAAGGAATTTTTCTTTCAATATCTTGGTAATTGATATTGGGGCTGATGTCAGATACAGATGAGTTTTTCCTTTTTGTATTTTTTGAGGGAGTGGGGAGTTGAACCTAGAAATATCCTTTTAAATTTGATGCCAATAGAAAGTTATTTGAAATCAGTCTTTTGACTCTAGTGTTTTTAATAATATTAAATATTTACCATGTGTTTACCATGTGCAAAAAACATTTCTATCATTCATGTAAAGTACAAAGTTTTACATGACATACATCTGTGCGCCTATGTTGTTCTTTTTGGAAAGGACAATACTGCCATCCGTTGAGTCCCTCTTCTCTCTGTCTCTCCCTAACCCACCCATTTCCCTCCTGTGTCCCAGGTATCCCTCTGTGTCTGGCTTCCTGCTCAGCAGGTGGTTTTGAGATTCATTTAAGTTGGTTGCTCTTTTTTTGTAAATGTAGACTCGTATTCCATTGTGTGAATGTCCATTGTTTGTTAATCTGTTCTCTGTTGATCAACATTTAGTTTCTTTCCAGGTTTTGGATGTTATGAATAAAGCTGCCTTGAACCTTCTTCTACAGGTGTTCTTGTGGACACATCCATTCCTTTCTCTTGCATATGTATGTGGACATCAAAGATGCCTAACGATTTCCAAACTGATTATGCTATTTATATGCCCACCAACACTCACTTTTATCAATCTTCTAATTTCACAGGGTATAGCCCTTTGGGGTTGAAATGCCACTTCTTCCTTGGTTGACCCTGCACCCCAATTTTTCTCCCTGTATGTCCTTCATTGTGTGAAAGACCATGCTTAGCTTCTTATTCTCTCAGCCACTTTCCTGAATTTGGAAGACATTTCTATAGGAAAATTGACCCCCCAGTGTTGAAGTCACCCCTTGGATTCCTTCTTCCTCTGAGCCTTGTCCCTGAAATTCCCTCACTACATTGGTATGTATGTGTGTGTGTGTGTTTATATGTGTACCCACGTGTAAATTTTTTTAATCCTGGTCTTCTTAGTAAAAGTGTTCGCCTTGAGTTACTGAGTCTGCTATTGACAAAATTTTAAAATATTTCCTCAGTTTTGAAAGAAAGCACTTTATTTTTGAAAATTACAAACATACACATTAAGTACAGAGACTACAACCATTAATCACTGTGTACTTATCAATCAGCTCTGATTATGATCAACATATGACTAAGCTCAATTTGTTAATACCTGTATCCAGGACACCCCGAACAAATTGCAGACCTGAATGATTTGTTCCCATAAATATTTCAGTGTATATTTCTAAAAATGAAACATTATTGCATCTGAAAAATATAAACAATAATTACTTAACACCTTCAAACACCCAGCCAGTGCTCAGATATCCCTAGATGTCTCAGAAATATTTTTTGGTGGTTTTGTTTGAATTATAATCCAAACAAGGCCCAGATATTATATTTGGTTACAGTGTCTCTTAAGTCTCACTCAATCCATGCCTTCCTGCCAATCCTCTTTTTTTTCTTTAAAATATATTATGTTTATTGACAAAATTGAGTCATTTCCTCTGTAGAATAGTCCGCATTCTGGATTTTAGTGCTTGTATTTCTTTGGTTTAACATGTTCTTCTATTCTATTCCTGTGTTTTATGTACTTTGGTAACTAAATCTAGAGGATTGATCAAAGTAAGATTTTATTTGTTGAAAAGGCTGCTTTTTAGAATGTACTTAATTTCTGGTTGTCTCATGTTACTATTGATCAGTGGGTTCAGGTGTTATCAGTCTGATCTATTGTATCATCCCCCTTCCGCTTTTTACCTAATGGTTACAAAAATTATTGATGATCATTGCCTACATGCATTATTTCTTTTCAGGATTCAAATACGGGATATTGTAATTCTTTTTTCCCCATGTTGTGATTGACTTATGGTTACTGATTTTTCATTGATAAACTTTGATAAACTCCTAACAGTATTTTAAATTCCTCTTTGGATGACTTCATAGGCAATCATACGTATGCAAATAAAGGCTTTGTTTTTTCCTTTCCAATCCTTATCCATTAATTCCTCTTTCTTGCTTCATTGTGCTGGTAGAGTGTCCAGTGTGCTAAAATTTCCTACTAAGATGGCGGATTGTTCTCATTTTCATTATATTTTTGTCAATTTTTACTTTATATCCTTTACAGCTATGTTGTTAGATGCATACATGTTTAAATCATTATTTATTATTAGTAATTGAAACTTTTTAAACTATTTAGTAACATTCTTTAAGTCTGTTAATATTTTCTTCCCTAAATACTGTGTTGTCTGATATGAATAAAGGTAATTGTCTTTCCTTTGCTTACTGTCTGGCTACTGCTCTTCTATCCTTCTGCTTTCTACCTTCCTATGCCCTTATATTTTAGATGCTTCCTGTTTAAACAGCATAAAGCTAGATGTAACTTTCATACCCAATCTAAAAGTCTTTGTCTTTTTGTTGGACCATTTAGTTCTTTTTCTTTTAATCAAAGTCATTACCAAATTAGAACTAATTTCTAATCGTTTTGTGATTTCTGTATATCTGTTCTTTTCTCCTTCTTTGAGTTATTATGATGGAGTGTTCTTCTCATTTTCCTTTTCCCTGTGTTCGTCTAGAAGATGAACAGGCTTGTTCTATTATTTTAGTCTTTACCTGAAAATTTTAACAGTCATCATTAAACCACCAGCATCAAAAATTAGTGTCTTTATCATCCCCCAGAATGCTGCAAGAACTTTACAACATGACTTCTGATGAATGATCTAGGCTACTAATGTCATGTATTTTAGTCTGTCCCTTTTTTAGTTCACAAGTATGCAGGATTATTACTGTTTATGCAGTGAATGTTTCCTTATATTTACCCACATATTTATCAGTCTCTTTTTTCATCATCCCATCTTGTATCTCACAGCCTCCTCTTGAATTTCCTATAGTGAGGGTCAGTTGGTATTTTCAATTTCAATTATTCAAAGATATCTTCATTTTGCTCTACTTAGAAATTTTTTTTATTTCGACTGTTTTTTTTTTTAAATTTCTATTTGCATGTTCAAAATATTATTCCACTATCCTCTGGGTTACCACTTGTGCCATGGAAAGTCAGCTGGAAGTGTAATTATTGTTCCTTCAGAAATATTTTTTCTTTTCTGACTGCTATTGTGTGTATCTAACTATATAGCTATAAAGCTAGATGATTTTACTGATTATTAGTTTTCCTATTGTGTATCTAGAAGAGAATTTATTTTGATTGATTCCTGACAAGCATCTTATGTGGGAGTTTTATGGACCCATCACACCAAAACTGGTAAAGCAGTCAACACCATTCCTGACACGCGAAAAAGGCATAATGAATATGAGCTCTTATTACTGACAATGTTATTTTGAATTACTTGTTTGCATTCCTAGTCATGGTCGTCTCCAGTTCAGCAATTCCGTTGGCTTCTTCCTATGAAGGTAGAGTCTAGGAGGTGATGAGACTTTGGTGGGTGCCCAGCTGGCTCCTGAGTCCATGTCTCAGGGAAGAGAACACAGACGCAGCAGAGTAGGGGTAGTAAGAATTTCTTGGAGTCTCAGAACATTCAAGGCTATTTGACGGACAACTACACATACTCTTTCTCCATTAATTTTCATAACAACTCTATAAATATGAAGTGAAGCAACACAGTGTGTGCAAGCTGGCATGGAGTATGCAGGCAAGTACAGAGAGTGGCTCACCAGCTCTGTGCTGAGTGCTCTGTGTATCTCATGCCATTTGGTCCTCAGAACCATGCTGGAGCCCTGCTGGCAGTGATTCTAAGAATCAACAAGGTACAAAGTATATTATTAGTAGCAGTATTACTGTTGTCAAACTATTATATCTAGAAGTCAGGAAAGATAATGGTCACACCATGTCTGTCCCACTTTAACTCTAGGCATTTTTCCATTATGTGATGCTCTCTATTTTTCAGCATATATTACAGAAAGTTTATTCAATGACCACTTTATTTCAGTGAAAACTGTGAATTCTTACACACCTGGAGATCACAACATGGTGGGGGAGACAAATGCGCGCGCGCACACACACACACACACGTTAGTGATAACTGCCATGATGGAAAATAAAACAGGAAAAGAAAATAGATGGAAGGTGACAAAGGTCACTCAGGTTATGGGATCATCAATCAGACAGCTCTGAGGAGGCGATATAGCGCAGAGCCCAAATGAAGTAAGGGGCTGGGGATATGTGGACTTCAGAGGAAGAGCTTTCCAGGCAGAGGGAACAGCAACTGCAAAGGCCCCAAACAGGAGCATCCTTGCTGTGATCCCAGAGGTCACTGCTGGACAGTAGAGAGCAAGGTTAGGAAGGAGGCAGCCAGTCTGCTGTGCCCAGCTCTGCGGGGCTTACAGGCCAAAGGAGTGACATGGGACTTGGTCCCTGTATGATTGAAAGCCCCAAGGACTGAGAGCCAAGGAGGGAAAAGACATGGTTAAACTGCTAAAGGATCCCTCTGGCAGCTCTGGGGAAGAGGGCTGGAAATGGAGTTTGCAATGGAATCAAAAAACTGTGGAAAGCACTTCTTACAGCAACCAGGGAAGAAGTGGTGATGCTTTGCACCCCGATGGCAAGCCATTGGGGTGGCCAGAAGTGATACAAGGCTGGATACATTTTGGACAGAGAGCTGCAGTGCTTTGGTAGAGGTGTGAGCAAAGGAAAGACATGGAAAGGCAGTTAGCTTGTGTTGTGTTAAATGGTGGAAAAGTGGCACCATGTGGTCTCCATGATTGTTTTCTTTTTCTTAATTAGCTCTACAGTATCTTTCCACGGATAATGAAATTCATTCCTGGATCCCACCAAACTGTCTTCAGAAATTGGGAAAAAC
The DNA here is from genome assembly GCF_020740605.2 of Lemur catta. Classification (NCBI taxonomy): domain Eukaryota; kingdom Metazoa; phylum Chordata; class Mammalia; order Primates; family Lemuridae; genus Lemur; species Lemur catta. Next base: position 81,192,256 of record NC_059130.1, read on the forward strand.
TGAAATTGTTTGTTTCTCGTATAATTGAAAAACACAAGAGACATTGGAATCCTGATGAAACAAGGGACTTTATTGACGCTTATCTTAAGGAAATGGCCAAGGTGAGGAAACCAAAGTTGTTTCCAGTGTTTTATTCTTAAAAGCAAATAGGGCTATGCTAGTTTTCAATTGCTGCTGTATCAAATTACCACAAACTTGGTAGCTTGAAATAGCACAAATTTATTCTCTTACAATTCTGGGTGTCAGAAGTCTGACATCAGTTTCATGGAGCTAAAGTCAAGATGTTGGCTGGGCTAGTTCCTTTCGGAGGCTCCAGAGAAAAATCTGTTTTTGTGACTTTTCCAGCTTCTAGAGGCTGCAGATATATGTTGGCTTGTGGCCCCATCCTCCATCTTCAAAGCCAGCAGCATAGCCTCCTCTCTGTCCCCTGATCTCTGTTTCCATCCTTCTATCTTCGCTCTCTGGCTTTGACCCTCTTGCCTCTCTCTTATAAAGATTCTTCTGATTACATTGGGCCCACTGGGATAATCCAGAATAATTTTTCCATCTCAAAATTTTTAACTTAATCTCATCTGCAAAGTCTCTTTTGCCACAAAAAGTAACATCAAGGTGCCAGAGCTTAGGATGTGGATGCACATGTTTGTGGGCCATCAGGGGAGTCAAAGCTGCGGCAGTATTTCAGAAAGTATAAAGTAGTACTAACTCAGGACTGATGAGGCTGTTAGAAATAAAGGTGGAGGGTTGATGTGGATGCCCAATACTGCTGCCTTTCACCCCCATCCTCTCCTTCTACCTATATCTGAAGGAGCTGTACACAATGGGGAAAACAGCACTTGAGCCTCAAATCTCTGTTTTGTCATAAGTTGGGCCTGGGCCCAATGACCTACCCTCTCTCCTCCCCTACTGCAGAACACAAGGAAAGCTGCGCCGGATGCCACAGTTTAACCTCGGGGCCAGAGTGGGGCTTTGCCTTCCCCCTTCTCTTGATAGCATCCACTTTCCAACATTATAGGCCAGAAGCCAGGGTGAGGAGCCAAAGTGGACACATGGCCTTTTTCTCAGTGAACTCTCTGGCTAATATACATCACTGCGTCAGTGCCATAATCTTTACACATCGATCACTGGGTCCTCTTCACGGAGCGGGCAGAATGGTGGATTTCTTTACCTCTTATTTCACCTTATTGCCATGACATTAATACAGGCAGTGCCTTCTCCCCAGAGGAGGAGACTTTCCTAGCTTGATGGTGTGCCAGTAAGAGACCATGAATATTAAAAGAAATGCTGGACAAATGGAAGCCTCCAGGGGAGCATGGTAAAGATGGTGGGGTATCATGAGAAATGGTTTTGGAATCAGAGTAGTGCAAATTGGAAAGGAAAAGATTAATGAGGCAATAGAAGAATCGTACATAAGAGGAATTCTGTTTATTATTTCTGTTTTCAGTACAAACATTTGTTGGGTATTTGCTATGTGCCCTCACATCTCACATAATTCCCACAATGTCATCTTAAGAGGTGTGTGTGGTTATTTCCATTTTATAAAATAGAAAACCGAAACACAGAGAGAGGTTAAGTAAATTGCCTGAGGTCTTACAGCTGCTAAGTGAAGTGGCTGATATTGGAAAACAAGTCTGTCTTGTTCACATTCCATTCTCCTTCCAGGATACTGATAGCTTCTTTAAAATTACAGGCATAAAAAAATAATTGTCTTTCATTTTCATCCACCCAAAAAGCTTCTAGCACTTGGGGCAGGACGATGCTAACGATATTGCTGTAATAAGCCTCTGCCTCCTAGGAGGCCAAAGGGAGAGTTGTTTCTTCTCAGGACCTTTCCTTCCAATCTCCCTCTGAGGGTGAAACCCCTGCACGTTATGGTAACCAGGAATCCTATGAATAAATGAACCCATAACATTAAATATTGTCCTCCCTAGAATGCAGGCAAGGCTACTTCAAGTTTCCATGAAGAGAACCTCATCTGGAGCACTCTGGACCTCTTCTTTGCCGGAACCGAGACAACTTCTACAACCCTGCGCTGGGGTCTGCTTTACCTGGCCCTCTACCCAGAAATCCAAGGTGGGTGTGTCAGTGTGCGTGCCCCACCCAGGACAAAATAAGGCCTCCTGGGATGCACTGCCCAATAGAGGGGCCATAAGAAGACGTGGTGGAAAGGAAGGAGAGGTGATTAATCAAGAGGTGATGGAGACTGGGGAATGGGCACATTCCTCAAATTGTCTGTCAGGGCTGTGATGGGTCCAGGTAATACAAATACAAGAGAGAATCCCTGTCCTCTAGAAGCTCAGAGTCAAGAGGGGAAATAGTGAATTGAGTCAAGATCCTGGAAAGTTCCAGGAAAGTATTCCATTCTCATGTGAAAATCTAGTGCTGCCCTTCCCTTCTTGTGAGTAACACCTTCCCATTTCTTCTGGATAATGTCCAAAGTCCTGAGTATGGTGTGTCATCCCTATGATGTGCTCCTTCCTGCCTGACCAGTCTCTGCCCCTCATATAATGACTGTGCTACATGTCATTTCCTTTGCACTGTCCTTGTTTATGCCTCTCTGTCCTGACACCTGCTGAAGAATGTACTTCCCAATTTCTCTACATAATAAACTTGTATTTCTTCTTGAAGCATGTGCTCAAATGCTCCCTCCCTAAGATGTTTCTCCATTGCCCTGGGAAATTATGAGCATTTTCTTCTTCCAGATATGACTCACCTTACCTCCATTATTGGGCTTGTCCCACATTATTTCTATAGCTTCCCCACAGACTGTGTCCACTCAAGAGCAGTGACTGTTCCCATCATTTCTCTTCCTTCATGTTTCAGAACAGTTTGAGCACGTGGGGGATGGGAACTGTTATGATACAGTTTTTCACATTGTGGGTAACACTTATTAATGAGGTATAAACTCAATTTAATGGATCAGGACCAAATTTTTTCCCTAAGATTAATGTAGAAAAGAAAAGATCAGAGTGTTTCCCATGTACTAAGTATAAGTTTGTTCATGGAACTTTATTTCTTTTATTTATAGATGCATAAATGGATGCTTTATATGTGTGTATATTTATGTATATGCATGTTGAGTCATGATGTACCATGCCTTTCTTACTGTGGGATGCATTTTTTAGAAAGTTTAAGAGCTACTGAATTAATGTATAGGTTTGGCTTGTTGAATAGAGGCTCCAAAATAACGATGGATTAAAATGATAGAAGTTTATACTCATGTTCACAGCAGTATTATTCACAATTGCAAAGAGGAAAAAGGAATCCTGTATTCACTGATGAATAGTGGATAAACAAAATGTGGAATGTACATGCAGTGGAATATTATTCTGCCTTAAAAGGAGGGAAACTGACACATGCTACAACATGGATAAACCTTGAGGACATCATGCTAAGTTACAAAGGCTGATGACAAAAACACAAATACTGTATGATCCTACTTAGACTAGTGAAATTCATAGAAACAGAAAGTAGAATGGTGCTGGCTAGAGGCTGATAGAGGGTGAAATGGGGAATTGTTTAATATATAGACAGTTTCAGTTTTGCAAGATGAAAAAGTTCTGGAGAGTAATTGCCAACAGTGTGAATATACTAAACAGTACTCAACTGTACACTTAAAAATGGCTCAGATGGTAAATTTTATTGTATTTTAGCCCAATTAAAAATGTTTTAATATTAAACAGTGAAAATAAGTGATAGAAGTTTATTTCTCTCTCAGGTAAAAAAATCTAAGCTGGACGTTGCAAAGTCCTTAAGGTTTCAACTACTTCCGGCTTGCTGCTGTTGTGTCTAGAATGATGCCCTTGTTGGCTGTCTCTAAGATGGCTCCCACTAGGGCTGCCTTTCCATCAGTAGGAAGGAAAATGGAGAAACACATCCCCTTCCTTTACGGGCTTGTTCCAAGGATTAATCATCACTTTTGCTTACATTCTGTTGGCCAGAACTGAGTCCCATGGTCACACTTAGTCACAAGGGAATCTGGGGAATGTACACTTTAGCTGCACAACCAGGTATCCAGGAATAATCTTTAAAAAAAAGAGAAAAAAAAGATATTGGGGGATAGCCACCAGTTTCTATCATTTGTTGGGTACTCACCTTAATCAGTTCATGAATCCCAAAACATCCTTAAGATGAAGGCAGATTGAGCCCCATTAATCAGATGAGGAAACTGAGGTTCAAACAGCTTAAGTAACTGGTGACAGTAAAGTTATAGAGCACAAGAGTTTGTGACCCCATTGGTCATACGCCAGGGCCCACTTTCCACTCTTATATACCTCCTTGAAAAATTACAGTCTATACTTGTCCTGTGGTCTGCGTATTTGTGCCCCCTCCCCCAAATTCACGTGTTGAAGCCTAATTCCCAGTGTGATAGTTTTGGAAAGTGGGAACCTTTGGGAGGTGATGAGCTCATGTATGCATTTGTGCCCTCATAAAAGAAATCCTAGGGAGCTGCCTTCCCTTTCTACCGTGTGAGGAGGTAGTGAGAAGGTGCCATTTATATTCCAGAAAGTAGGTGTTTACCAGACACTGAATCTACTGGTGCCTTGATCTTGTACATCCCAGGTTCCATAACTGTGAGAAATAAATCTCTGTTTGTAGGCACCCCAGGTCATGGTATTTTATTATAGCAGCCTGAATCGACAAAGACAAGATCCTTCTATTAGCACGATGATCCTGGTTATTCATTCCTTAGCTGAGCCAGGCTCAAACAGAATTATAGAATTGGCAGTTTTCTAAAAAATACCCTTTGAAGAAAGGAGAACCATTTTATTTCTTTGCAGACTGGTCAGTAATTAAAATACAACAAATGAGATCTTGGAGCCCACTCCTACATCTTTAGAAGAACGTATAAAAGTTTAAAAAATAATGGAATTTCTTCTTCTTTTCCAGAAAAAGTACACGCTGAGATTGACAGAGTGATTGGCCAGGGGCAGCAGCCCAGCCTGGCCGCCCGGGAGTCCATGCCCTACACCAATGCCGTCATCCATGAGGTGCAGAGGATGGGCAACATCATCCCCCTGAACGTGCCCCGGGAAGTGACAGTCGATACCACCTTGGCTGGCTACCACCTCCCCAAGGTAAGTAGGCACTCCCCGCATCAGTTCTTCAAGCCCATCTTTGAGAAGGTGGAAATATGAACTTGAGAAGTGACATGTGTTCTTGTCCTGAGGAGTCATGTAAATGGGGAGAAAGCTGTGTCATAGCTAATACAATACTAGGTTTTCCTGCATGTGTGGCCTTTAGAATGTTAGTTTAACTAGGTATTAGAGGTATGTGGGGAGTGGAGAAGGGAGGATTCCAAGCCAAACGTGTTTAGGCAAAGACTGGCTTTCCTTTGCTGTGGGCTCTCAGCATTTTCATTATGCTAATGTGAGTTGTGAGTTTGTGTTGGCACAGCAGGCAGCAGTTCTAGGTCAGACTTTGCCACAAATGTCTTTTCTTTGCCTTAGTAGAACATCTCACAGGACTAGGGACCTGGCCAGACTGTGAAAAATTCTGCTGTGAATTGGTTATAATATGTCCTGGGGTTATAATATGTGCTAATGTGAAAGGACATTTGTCACCAACTGGGCCAAGATCACATTAATGAGGGTGTTTCTAATGTAATATCCCCACAGGTATTGTTCTAGCTTTTATTTACAGCCTCATTTTGGGGAACTTTCTATCTCACAAGGAAGCCAATCCAAGTGAGTGCAGAATTAAGTATTAGAAAGGAGAGAAAGGACTGAACACTTACTAAGCAATCACTCTGTGTCGTGGATCCAGCCTCTTTCCAAGGGGCTGGATTTACTGAATAAATCTGTTATTCCCATTTTATGGATTGGGAAGTCCAGGCTCAGATAAATCAAGTTTGCCTGAGATCTCTCAACTACAAAGTGGCGAGATTTCGAGATCAGGAACGCTGTGTATTCTCATTTTTTGGACTATACCATTCTCCCTCCATAGGAGTTGGTTTTCTTTGATTCTAAAAGCATCTCCCTGCAACTTTTTCAACTGGCCCCTGAAAAATGCCCTGTCCTCGCAAAGGGACTATGATCTCACTGCACCTTCTACTCTCCTGATCTGTGCAGACGGCTCTCCTGCGCCCCCTGGTGTCCTCTCCCCACACTGCACCTTTGCAGTTTGTGCTCCTGCCTCCTCCCCACCTTGGCCAGCATCTGTGGCTCTACTCCAGTCTGTCTGAGTCCCTCCAAGTGTGTCATCCCTGGGGAATATCTCAGGAGGTAGACCTAGAAGAGCTTGTCCGTTGGATACTGCTTGCTAACTGTCCCTTTACTATTTCCTTACTGATTGACTGTCATGTGGATAATGGCTGAGGTCTATGTTCCCCAGGTACTGTTTGCATTTTTCTAGCAATTCATTTAACTCCAGGGAACCAGCCCAGCTCAACAGACTTCTTCTACCATTGATTTTTAACATCAGCTTTATCAACCATCCTGAGAATTGAGAAATCCAGTTAAGTATATGTTACAAAGTCTAGAGCCATGCCTTTGACATCAAATTCACCTAGTTCAAGTCATAGTGCCACTCTCTCCACTGTGGACTCTGGGCATGACATTTAACCTCTCAGAGCTTCAATTTCTTCATCTGTAAAATGTGTTTAAACCTACCTCATAGGATCCACAAGGTAAAATGAGATCATGCATGTAGAGCATTTAACCCAGTGCTTAGTATGGAAAGTGCTTAAAATGGCAGTTATTATTCTTTAATAATTCAACAAATATTCATTAGGCATGTGAAATGCTCAGGACAAGAACAACTGTGAGGAAAATAGTCATGCAAGTGCATCTTTACAACCATGGTAACTGCGCTCAGGAAAGAACTCACTGGGTTCTATACAGGTGCAGACTGGCAGGAGTGCTCAGGGAAGGCTTTCAGAAGGAAGTGAGCTTTGAGCTGCAGATTAAAGGATGATTAAGAGTTACTTAGGTCATAGACAAAGTGGGGAGGAAGAACTTTCCTCACGAGGCAAACAGTATTTTTAAAAAGCATTGAAATGAGACGGCACATGTTGTGTTTGAGAAGCTGAAAGTAGACCACCATAGAAGGAGCACAGGCAGGGGCTGAGAGGCGCCCAGAGAGGAGCAGGTGAAGGGGCTTCACCCTGAGGGGGATGGGAAGGTGCTGAAGGGTCCTGAGTGTGAGGGCTGAGCCTGTGGGGTGATGTCACTAGATCATGCTCCAGGCTCACTCTGCTTTCAGGGCGTGGAGCAGATTGAAATGGGCGAGAGGATGTGGGCACAGCTAGGAGGCTGTTACAGGAAAGTGGCAGCCTAGACTAAGGCAGTGGTGGTGGACATGGAATGTAGGTGACAGAATCAAGAAAAATTGAAAGTAAAATGGACCAGTCTCACTGATGAGTTGGATGAAGGCAGAGTGAGGGAAAGGCTCACTCTGGGGTTTCCTGGGTTTGCTAGTATGTACCTGGCTGGAGAGGGGTCCTCTCACTGGGCTCCCTGATGCTGTTATTGGACCTATGGGGACTGGGGACAGTGTACAGATGTTGGAGGGAAGAGAATAGGAGAAACACAGGTGAATGACATGTCCTTTCCCTGTGTGGAGCTGCCCCAGTTAGCACTTCCTGACCACTTCATGGTAGAATGTGGTCTGAGCAGCTGTTGCCTTATTCTCCCATCCATGCATACACGTCCCCTCCGAGGATCTACACCAATCTGTCCCTGTTGGTGTAGAATGGAAAATCCATTCTTCACTCAAATGTAGCTAAAATTTTTTGGTAAAATTCCCAGCAGGCAAATGCAGTCCAATCTGTAAGCTGCTCCATGCAAAGAGAGTGTATTGGGTGGGGGGCTGATGAGACTATGGGAAGGTTTTGAAGGGTGTCTCAGGTCCTGGCATGGAAGTCCAAGGACCTCCACCCCTTGGCATGATTGTGCTGCTTGGGTCAAGCCCTGCCTGAGTCTTTGCTGCTTTTTCTAGGGGACTATGATCCTGACCAATTTGACTGCACTGCACAGGGACCCCACAGAATGGGCCACCCCGGACACGTTCAATCCCGAGCATTTTCTGGAAAATGGACAGTTTAAGAAAAGGGAAGCCTTTCTGCCTTTCTCAATAGGTAAGTTGTAATAGGCATGCGGTAGTCCAGAATCCCTCTCCCAGCCTCCCCTGCTCTTCTCCCTGCAGTCTTTTGTTTAGCTGCAATGTCTCTAGATGGCCCCACCCAGTGCCACTCCATCTCCCTATGGTTGCTGTACCAGGACCCCCTGGTTGGGCAGTGCTCAGCCTGCCCTTCCTTCCCATGCCCTCCCGGCCTCCACTGGAGATGTCAGCTTCCCTTGTGCTGTCCTCCACGTAGCTGGGGACAGACATCCTGACTCCACCTCTCCCTCACAAAGAGGGGCACATTTTCCATCTTTATTGAGTTTTCAAATGTCCCAAGTTCTTTTTAAGGGATGCCCATTCACATAGAAAAAAAGCTAATCTATAATAAGGAGAGAGGGAAGGGCAGGGGAATGGGGTTACGTATCCACCTGCACACTTCAGCCAGTGACTCTGACCACCAATGGTTTAGCTTGGGTTCTGCTCTATGAGCACTGCCTGAAGAAGTCCTTTTGCTTTTTTTAAATTTTAATCTAGTTAATACATTTTTATTTTTTTTTATTTTTTTATTTTTATTTCAGCATATTATGGGGGTACAAATGTTTAGTTTACATATATTGTCCTTGCCCCACCCAAGTCAGAGCTCCAAGAGTGTCCATCCCTCACACGGTGTGCACCGCACCCATTAGGTATGTATATGCGCATCCTTTCCACCCGCCTCCCACCTGCCCAACACCTGATGAATGTTATTACTACATGTGCACATAAGTGTTGATCAATTAATACCAATATGATGGTGAGTACATGTGGTGCTTGTTTTTCCATTCTTGTTAAACTTCACTTAGTAGAATGGGTTCCAGCTCTATCCAGGATAATACAAGAGGTGCTATATCATCATTGTTTTCTGTGGCTGAAGAGAACTCCATGATATACATATACCACATTTTATTAATCCATTCATGTATTGATGGGCACTTGGGTTGTTTCCCCTTCTTTGCAATTGTGAATTGTGCTGCTATAAACATTCTAGTGCAGGTGTCTTTTTTATAGACTGTCTTTTGTTCTTTGGGGTAGATGCCCAGTAATGGGATTGCTGGATCAAATGGTAGTTCTACTTGTATCTCTTTAAGGTATCTCCATATTGCTTTCCACAGAGGTTGTACTAGTCTGCAGTCCAACCAGCAGTGTATGAGTGTTCCAATCTCTCCTCAACCACACCAACATTTATTGGTTTTGGGACTTTTTGATAAAGGCTATTCTCACAGGAGATAAGTGATATCTCATTGTGGTTTTGATTTGCATTTCCCCGATTATTAGAGATGTTGAGCATTTTTTTCATATGTTTGTTAGCCATTAGTCTGTCTTCTTTTGAAAAGTTTCTGTTCATGTCCTTTGCCCACTTTTTGACACTGTATTTGAATTTTTTCTTGGTGATTTTCCTGAGTTCTATATAGATTCTAGTTATCAGCCCTTTATCGGATTTGTAACATGCAAATATTTTGTCCCATTTTATAGGTTGTCTGTTTGCTCTCGTGATAGTTTCCTTGGCTGTGTAGAAGCTTTTTAATTTGATCAGGTCCCATTTATTTGTTTTTGTTGTTGCTGTGATTGCCTTTGGGGTCTTCTTCATAAATTCTTTGCCTAGGCCAGTGTCTGTAAGAGTATTTCTAACATTTTCTTCTAGAATTCTTATAGTTTCATACCTTAGGTTTAAGTCTGTTATCAATTGTGAGTTGATTTTTGTGAAAGGTGAGGATTCTGTTTAAGTCTTCTACATGTGGCTATCCAGTTTTCCCAGCACCATTTATTGAATAAGGATTCTTTTCCCCAGTGTATGTTTTGGTCTATTTTGTCAGAGATTAGATGGCTATTTGAGGATGGTTTTATATCTGGGTTCTCAGTGCTGTTCCATTGGTTTATGTCTTTGTTCTTGTGCCAGTACGATGCTATTTTATTTACTATAGCCTTATAGTATAGCTTGAAATCTGGTAAATTGATGCCTCCCAATTTGTTCTTTTTGCTTAAGATTGCTTTTGCTATACGGGGTTTTCTCTGGTTTCATACAAAGCATAGAATTATTTTTTCTAGATCTGTGAAAAATCATGTTGGTATTTTAATAGAGATTGCATTGAATCTGTAGATCACTTTGGGTAGTACTGACATTTTAACAGTGTTGATTCTGCTAACCCGTGATCATGGTATGGTTTTTCATCTGTTTACATCCTCTGCTATTTCCTTCCTTAATGTTTTGTACTCCACCCTGTAAAGGTCTTTTACCTCCTTAGTTAAATATATTCCTAGGTGCTTTATTTTCTTTGTTGCTATTGTGAAAGGTATTGAGTCTTTGATTTGGTTCTCAGTTTGACTGTTGTTGGCATATAGGAATGCTACTGATTTCTGTACATTGATTTTGTAACCTGAGACTTTGCTGAATTTATCAATTCCAATAGTCTCATGTCAGAATCTTTGGGGTTTTCTAGATATAAGGTCATATCATCAGGAAAGAGAAATAGTTTGACTACTTCTGCCCCGATTTGGATGCCCTTGATTTGCTTCTCTTGTCTGATTGCTCTGGCTAGGACTTCCAGCACTATGTTGAATAGAAGCAGTGATAGAGGGCAACCTCTGTCTGGTTCCAGTTCTAAGAAGGAATACTTTCAATTTTTCCCCATTCAGTATGATGTTGGCTGTGGGTTTGTCATATTTAGCTTGTATCAATTTTAGGTTAAGTTCTGTTTATGCCTATTTTGTTAAGGATTCTTATCATAAAAAGCTGTTGAATTTTGTCAAATGCTTTTTCTGAGTCTATTGAGAGGTCTTTGTTTCTGCTTCTATTTATGTGGTGAATTACATTTATAGATTTGCGTATGTTGAACCATCCCTGCATCTCTGGGATGAAGCCCACTTGGTTGTGATCGATTATTTTTTTGATAAGCACTTGAATTTGGCAGCTAGGATTTTGTTGAGAATTTTTGCATCTATATGCGTAAGGGATATTGGTCTGTAGTTATCTTTTGTTGTTGCGTCCTTTCCTGGTGTTTGTATCAGGGTGATGTTGGCTTCATAAAATATGTTGGGGAGGATTCCTTCCTTCTCGATGTTGTGGAATAATTTCTGCAGGATAGGCACCAGTTCTTCTTTGTAGTAGGTCTGGTAAAATTCGAGTGTGAAAACTTCTGGTCCAGGACTTTTTTTTAGGAAGGTTTTTTTATTGCTGTTTCAATTTTGGTAATGGATATTGGTCTGTTCGGGAATTCTATTTCTTCCTGATTGAGCCTAGGGAGGCTGTGTGTTTCTAAGAATTTGTCCATTTCCTCCACATTTTCCAGTTTATGTGCATAGAGGTTTTTATAGTATTCATAGATGATATTTTGTATTTCCATGTTATCAGTTGTAATTTCTCCTTTTTCATTCCTGTTGGAGCTTATTAGAGTTTTTTCTTTTCTGATTCTCATTAATCTAGCCAGAGGTGTGTCAATTTTATTTATTTTTTCAAAGAACGAACTTTTTGTTTTATTAATCGTCCATATAGTTTTTTTATTATCAATTTCATTTAGTTCTACTCTGATCTTCGTTATTTCATTTCTTCTGCTGGGTTTGGGGTTGCTTTGCTCATCCTTTTCCAGCTCTTTGAGAGGATTCATTAGATTTTTTGTGATCTTTCTGTATTTTGGATGTAGGCATTTATGGATATAAATTTTCCTCGCAAGACTCCTTTAACTGTGTCCCACAGATTTTGATAACTTGTGTCTCCTTTGTCATTTAGTTCAAAGAATCTTTTGATTTCCATCTTGATTTCCTCCTTAATGAAACAATTGTTCGGCAGAAGTTTGTTTAGTTTCCATGACTTTGTGTAGAGATGAGAGTTTCTGTTGGAGTTGATTTCTAATTTTATTCCACTGTGGTCTAAGAAGATACATGGTATAATTTCTATTTTTTTAATTTTTTGAAACATGCTTTGTGGCCTAGGATATGGTCAATCTTAGAGAATGTCCCATGAGCTGATGAGAAAAACATATATTCAATAATTTTGGGGTAGATTGTTCTGTAAATGTCAGCCAGGCCCATTTGTTCTAGAGTTCTGTTGAAGTCCATCCTTTCTTTATTAATTATCTGTTTGGAGGATCTATCCTGTTCTGTCAGAGGGGTGTTGAAGTCTCTGGCTATTATGGTGTAGCTTTTCATCATTTTGTTTAGATCATGAGGGATTTGCTTTATGAATCTGGATGCACCTTTTAAAAGCAAATTCATACCTTCTATCTCATTGGGATCCTTGCCCCGCCATGTAACACAGGAGAGAGAGTATTTCATGTATTTGACAAGGGAAAACACTTAGCTCTGTGAGAATGAATGGTTTACTCATAGTCACACAGGTAGGTATTCATGGAACAAGTTCTTTAACTCTTGTTCCTCATTTCCTGGGTCCAGTTTTGTCATAATATCTGATTCTTCTAGGAGAATCTTGGGTATTTATATATGCTGATATGGCACCATTTTAAACAAGTTGCTAATTGTGCTGTCTGTGATGGGTAAAGAGATGAAAATGAGGAGAACAGAGATGAATTAGACACATGCTGGTGGGAAACACAGACACACAGTAATAATGACATAATCATGAAGCACATTTACATTTATTAAGCACTTTTGCATACATGTTCTAATTTTATTTCCTCAACTTGTTATAGGAAATGAACAAAAATTTAGGCATACATACATTACCAAATTCCAAGAATATCTAATCACACAGCAAAAACACAAAGTAGCAAAAGCAGCATATAGAATTAACTATAGGGTTTAATAGCTATTATAGTGTCTGGGGAATCCTCACTAGGACAATGAGGAAATATGGGAAAATGTTCAAAGTGTGTTTGTCTGGATTCTGGGATTACATATATTTTTCATTTTCTTCTTCATATTTTTTCATGCTTTTTTATTTTTGCAGTGGGTGTGCATTACTTAGGGAGGAAATAAGCTAATAAAAATGCACACAGGAGACATAGTGGTATTCTGGTGTGGGGTATTGCAGCTCAAGGGAAGAGCAGGATATTCACTCAGGGAGTGGGCAGTGGTGGCCTAGAGCCAGTCTCAGAGCACAAGCAAGATGAGGAAGGTTCCATACAGGGTGGCCGTGGTAGTGATGGGAGATAAGTTATATAGAAGGGACACTGATCCATTAAGTAAACATATTGAGATAATGGGAGAACATTAGAAATAGGGAAAGGGAGAAAATAGAGTGAACTCTGTGGTATTGGAATGGAGATTTTCAATAGATATAGAAATATAGATGTAAATATGGGTATGTATGTACACATTTGAATATATACTTACATTATATACATACATATATTCCCCAGCTCTGTCCACTGAGATGACATAGAAGCAACATCTGGAGTGCACTGAACTTGTCTAATGCCCAGATATTGATTTGTACATGTCAATATGCACTAATAGGAACCATGATTTTTGGAAAAATGGCTGATTCCAGGGCTAGGGAAGAGAAAGCATAAGATAAAACTGGAATATATTGTTGTGCCAAAAAGGCAGAAAATGTCAGCATGAATGGGCATCTAATGGTCAAATCTGGAATATTTTGAGCATCAAAACTAGTAATGATAGTAACAGATTATAACCACTTGATTGAAAATAGGAATCCCATGAATCCATACTGATATGCAGAAATGAATGAATAAATAAGTGGGGAGGAGTGCACACATTTCCTTTAAGAATGCTAACTAGTTCATGTGGAAGAAATGATGGAATTTTAAAAATCATGATTTGGCAACCATCAGTAATAAATATTTGGTCAAGAAATAGCAGTGGAAACAAGTATATAAAAGTTTAATGGGCAATGGTTTGTTAACATAGTTCAAAGTATTTATTAGTTACAAAGAGAAAAAGAATAATTTTTATAAGGGACAACTTGGTAGATACCTCTTTAATCAAGTGAACACCAATAATGGGACAAATCAAAATTGTGTACCACCTGATAAAATGAGAGCAACACTGTAACACTTAGGTGATATTCCTACCAAAAATGCAGAACCTCAAACCTGAATCCAATCATGAGGAAAACATGAGAGACATTTGCAAAATAACTGGTCTGTATTATTTAAACAGCTAGAACCATGAAAGTTACATGAAGAGTGAGAAATTATTCTGGACCGAAGGAGACTAAAGAGACATGACAGCTAAAAGCAACACGTGACACCATTCTTGAGCCTTTTCAAATAAAGGACATTATAGGGACAACTGGCAAAACCTTAATGGGATCTGAGGATAAGATGGAATAATGCATCCACGTTAATTTCCTGGCTTCGGTGGTTACATTGAGATTATGTTGGACAATGTCCTTGTTTGTAGAAAATACATACTGAAGATTTCATGAATAATGTAGGCAATTTACTCTCAAATAACTCAGGAGAAATATGTTCTATATATTATCTTTGTAAGATTTTTGTAATTTGTAATTATTTCAGAATAAAAGGCACATTATGGAAAGTACCACAGTAAAGAACTATAATATGCAGAAAGCTATTTTAATAACATTGCTACCCAAAAAGTTTTATTTAAAGGTCATGTTTTACTTTTCATTTTTATTTCTTTTTATAGACAGGATCTTCCTCTATCACCTAGGCTGGAGTGCAGTGGTGTGATCTTAGCTCATTGCAGCCTCAAACACCTGAGATCGTGATCCTCCTGCCTCAGCAGCCCGAGCAGCTGGGACTGCAGGCACACACCTCCGTGCCCAGCTAATTTTTTCTATCTTGTGTGGCCACAGGACCTCACTATATTGTTCAGGTTGGTCTTAACTCCTAGCCTGAAGCGATTCTCCCACCTCAGCCTCCCAAAGTGCTGGGATTACAGGGGTGAGCCAAGGTCATGCCTAGCCAAGGTCATGCTTTAAATTGTATTCTTCTGTTTTCAAAATTAACCATATCAAGTTAACAATAAGCTATTATACAGCTAGAAGGTTTACTATTATCTAGGTGACATTTTAAAATACTTTGTTTTGCTTTATAAATTATTGCTTGACCCACTTGGATTCAGTGTGTAGCCGACACAACATATAAAATAAATTTCTCATCATAAACACATATACATTTTCACTAATGCCTAGAGAGGTTGCTTAATTTGCCCCAGTCACACGGCTACAATGTGGGAGGAGTAGAATTGGACCTCTGTCCTTCTGACTCCAGTTCACCCACACATAACAGGGAGTGGGACGGGACCAGGGCAGTGCTGGGTGTGAGCTGTGGAGAGCAGGACCCAGCCTCGGGCCCCACTTTAGAAGCAATGGCTTGTGTGGGGGAAAGACCACCAAGTATCACAAGGAAGGAGTCGGAAGTGGTTCCGATATACAGGGTCATCCATGCCAGTGAGGTCTCCATAATTAAGGAGGAGAATGTGCCATAGGGGAAAGATAACTTGTACCTTAGAAACCCTCCTCTGATAGTTACTTAATTATAATTTGGACAGTTTCCTTTTAAGGATTGGAAAACATTAACACAGAGATTTATTATTGTTTCATTGTCTCCATTTGTTGTTGTTTGTTAAGATTTTAAAGCCCTTAGTCTAGACACCTACTTGGTAGGTCAGCCCAGCCTCCCGGTTCTATGGTCCCACACCTTCCAGCTTCAGCCCTCAACCTCACCTGCCTAATCTCTGAAGGCATTTGGCTTTGTGCTTCAGGACTTCTGCTTTCTGTGCCTGGGTGAACCCAAGTGGTTGTCAGACTTACGCTTCTGCACATAAAGCCCTTCCTCAGCTGAGGTTTCCAGGTTGTCGTTGAGGATCCTAATCTCTGCGAGGCACCAATGCCACCTGGGAGGACAACTCCTCTTTTGATTTTGTCTTTCAGGAAAGCGGGCATGCCTTGGAGAACAGTTGGCCAGGTCTGAGCTGTTTATTTTCTTCACTTACCTTATGCAAAAACTTACCTTCAAGCCCCCAAACAATGAGAAGCTGAGCCTGAAGTTCAGAATGGGCATCACCATCTCCCCAGTCAAACACCGCCTCTGCGCTGTTCCTCGAGCATGATGTTGAGGGAAAGGGAAGGAAGCAAGAAGAAATGTCATGTGTTCTGAAGACACTGGTGACTGCCCAGATGTGAGGGGACAAAATTAAACTGACCCTGAGGAAAGATCAGAGGAATAGGACTCAGAGGAAACTATATCCAAATCTGAGCTCCGCTGTCTCCTCCAAATTAGCCTTGGGAAAATCATTTATGTGCCAAACAATTTAGCTTTTCATCTGGGTGATGAAAAGAGGACAATGATTCCTTCCTTAAAGAAAGTTCTTGTTAAGAATCAAAGGAAATAGTGGCCTTTAAGTGATTTGTAAGCCATAAAGAACATCATAAGAGTTATAGCTGTAATGTGCCTTCATCCTGCACCCTTTGTTAGATGTGTATTTGCTTCTGGCCTGTTGAGAGAGCTTAGGTCAAAGTGGTGCAAAATAGTCTTTAAAAGTCGGCCCTGGGACAGCCACAGAGGTGAGCCCCAAAGCCTGTCTCATTTGCTCCTACTGTGCTTGCTTTATTTTCTTCATGCCTCAGACTGGTTCTCTGAGAAGTTAGCAGGGCAGGTATTATTCCCTATTGACAGAGAAATCAAGTGTTGTTAAAACAGTTTCTATGGATGACATAAGAAACAGTACCTTGGCGTAGAGTGTGTCCCTAATTAACCAACATAGGAAGTAGGTTTGGGGGACAAATATGGAAATATTTTCTGTCCTTAAGAGTATCTCTTTGCCTTAAATCTTCCATCAGGTATCGATTCTCAGGCTTTTTCACATTGAACTATGTAGTAGGTGGGATGTTTTCTTGCAACTAGATTGTGAGATTTTGATGGACCCTGGGAGAATATTTTATAGCAGGGGATCAGAAATGTCACATACCTGCTCAACCAGGTTTGGCTGCTGAGAGGAGACAATGCTTATAAAAGAGAAGGCCAGGTAACACTGATACTCCATGGAGCATTGACCACAATGCCAATGCAGAAACACAAACAAAACCCCTGGAAAACTAGGCTAACCCTTGTAAAAAAATCTCTGTTTTCCCTAATGTGGTGTCTTAGTTTGTTTTCCTTTGCTACAACAGAACACCTGAGACTGGATAATTTATACAGAAAAGTTCATTTGCTTATGGTTCTGGAGGCTGGAAAGTCCAAGGGCATGGTGGCAGCTTCTGGCAAGGGGTTTTGTACTGTGTTATAACAAGGTAGAAAAGCAGACAGGCAAGCAAACACCTACCAAATAGAGAAAGCATGAGGTGCTGGGCTTACTTTATAGCAGCCCACTCTCTGGATAACTAATACACCTCCTTGGTAAGGACATCAATCCATTTTTGAGGGCCCCACCCTTCTGACTCAGTCACCTTTCATTACGCTCCACCTCCCATAACTGCAGCACTGGGGACTAAGATTCAAAAGAGGCTTTGAGGGGACAAACACCCAAACCATAGCAAGGTAATTCGACCTGAGTAAGTAGCCTAAAACACAACATGCCACAAGCCATGGGGCATATCCTTCCTGTCTCTTGGGATTCAGAGAAAAGCCAATGCAGTTGGCACTGTGAGAATGGGAAACAAAAAAGGATTGGGGGGAAGGCTTGGCTGGAGCCAGCCTAAGATGGCTGGGAGAGGCAAGAAAAATGTGTCTGGAAGAATGGTTGGGTTTTTAATGTGTGGGAGGAGGCTTTTGTCCTTTTGCCTGGTAAAAGAAAGAATGGAAGTGAGAGCCCCATGCATGTGCACTTCTTCTGTAACTCACTGTAAAGTTGTATCTCTAGAAAACAGGCCACGTGATAGTCTGAGAATAAAACCAATTAAATCAGGCCTTGAACTTGAACTTCCCAAATTTCCAGGACCTTGTCTTCCACTTTTTTAAGTACGAGATTCAAAGAGAAATTGGTCAAAATACATTATGTGCCTCAGTTTCTTCATGTGTAAAATGAAGCATTTGTTGAAGACAGCTCTAAATTCCATTCCTGCTCTGCTGTGCATTGTCCACGATCCTAGATGGGCAGGTACACACCCACTTCTAGGGGAATAAATGGAAACTCACTAGGGACTTATCCTGGCCTAAGGGATACAATGGGACCCAGGGCCAAGTAGGGTGTGAGCACAATTAACCAGAAACTGGGGCAATACGTGACCTATAATTGATTTCTCTGGCCATATTAAATGTCTTTTTCCTCAAACCTTGTGGGATAGGCCCTAAAATATGAGCTCTTTTCCTGTGCAAGCAAGACACAAAGATTTTGTTACACATACTTTTGTAACTCTGTTACTCCTGCATCTACTTGTAAGGCTCCAGAGCCCCTTCCCCTCTTCTTTTGTGTCAGTGCCTGACACACGATGTGCAAGCCATATAACATAACCTGTGGCATCAAGGACCAAGAGTGGATTTTGCCAAATGGCAACCCAGGCTGTGAATCTCCTCTCCACTACTCTCCTACAAAGAAGCAGAGACACATGCAGGCTGCAGGATAAATGTAAAATGGGGTTGGATATCAAGTGACTTAAAGCAGAGAAGAGGAGGACACACACGATAGCCTCAGCATTCACAGTGTGCTGGGTTGTGCACAGCTGGACTACATGCACCAGGGAGAAGTCCAGGAGAGGAACCACCCTCACAGTGTCACACATATTTATAGAGAGGAGGCAGGGGCTGGCTAAGTAAATAAGTAGCAGGGACAGCTCCCTGGGTGAGGAAGCAGCTTGGTTAAAAAAGGAAACTCCAGACACCCCTGGTGTCAAGCTGTTCTCCCCCAGAGCTCTCTCAAGCCTGCTGAGCCAGCCTTTTGCTAAGCCACAAATAGGGAAGTGGGGGTGCAGTGCTAAGTACGCAGGGTCATGGGGATTTGCCACTGTGTAACCCCTTACTGTGACTATGTGAGCAAGACACTTATACCTGCAAATTTGCCATTTTCAGCCTCTAAAACAAAGGTATGAGAGCAGAAATGTCACTGTGTGGTGAGGATAAAATTAGAAACCATGAAATCCTGTCCGTGTCACAGATTGACAGCAATGAGATTCAAGAGGTGCATGGCAAAAGTGGTTCTATTCCCACCCACCCACACCCCAACGCATTGTGCACTACTTCTCTGCCTCTGAATGAAATTTCAGGCAGGGCCCATCACTTTTCAGGTTACTCTTACCTAAGAAATGGTCCTATTCTCACACGTGTTCCTAAGAAGATTTCTTTTGGCCGTTAACAGTTTGCAGCCCAATAAGGACACACTTTATAGAACTCCTTAGAATAGCCGATTAGTTCCCCCTTCCCCACCCAGTTTCAGAACTGGAAGGTTTCCAGGTGGGGTGGGCAGGGGTTCCACCACCTTGTCTCTCTGCACCATGTGATGCCCCCTTCACATGTGACCCCACCTCACCCTCCCACCCATGTGATCCACCAGGGCCATCCATGTGCACCACCCTTACCTTAATGTCCCTCTCCCACTCCTGGCATCTGCTGGTTCGTTCAGCTCCTCTTCTGGCCAATTATCCTTCCAGGCAGTCCTCTTGTTGGCATCCAAGATGGCTCCACGCTGGCTGCACCCTCGTCACACCATGAGGGGCCATGCAGTGTCCTTCGAGAGATCCCTCCCTCCACAGCCCCCAATGTTGGCCTCACCCAGCCTCTTGCCTGTAGGAAGTTCCAGGCTTCTGTGTGGCACTGATTCTTGGTCCCCCAGAGATTCTACAAAGCAGAGTTCAAAACTTGAAGTTTGAAGCCTCTCACCTGCTGAGGGGAAAAATTGTCATGCCCCAGCTCCATGGGATATGGGTAGGAGGTGAGGAGGACCCTTTTGTCAAAGAAAACCGGAACTGAAAAGTAGCAAAGCAAAGTAATACAGCAAAAACGAGTTTTGTTCAGAACCTATTGCAGGAAAGAGACCTCAATATAGAACTAGCGCAGTTCCAAATCCAGCAAGGACAAGTGGGGATTCGTAGCCAAGGAGCTGGATGGGGGGACCAGTGGATGGACAATGGCTAAAAGAAACACCAGGGTTGAGGGGGGATTCTTGCTGAGGACAGGCCAGAGTAGTCAGATACCAAGGTGGACGACGAGGAATTTGAGCAGATATCAAATATTGTCTGTAAATGGACACAGCAAGATTCCTGCTACAACTGGCCATGCAGGCCCAACAAGGACAACACCTACAGGGCTTAGAGGAGCCGAGTCTGTCACTCCTCCCCACAGAAGTGTCCTCTTTCCCTTTCCCCATAACCCTCAGCTATTGCATGCCCTCTATGTAGGCACTGGCCTTCTAAGATAAGGGTTACAAAAACAGTCTATGATGCCCTGTGGCAAGTCTCACACAGGATTTCCAGTGCCCGACTTTAGAGCTGTGGGCTTAGCACAGCACTCGGCCTGCACTGTTCGCCTTGCAGTGATCGGGACTCCAGCTGAGACACAGACGAAGAGCCCCACTTTCGCATCCTGGTACACATATTCTCTTGCCCACAATAAGACCCTCGTGAATATTATTTCTCTGTGTTGAATGAAGGAACAGATGAATAACCCACAGGATACTTCAGGGTCTTCCTGTGTCCCAGGGTCAGTACTGTGAACAGTAGGCACACGACAGGACTATAAATATGGCCAACACTGGCCTGCAACTTTGCTGAGCTGCCATACACTTTATGAAGGAGCTGTTTTAATTTTCACGCTATCCCACATATATGCTGGTGTTTCTGCTGTTAAGTCTCAGAAAGTTCCAGATATATTTTAATGGAAGATGCTTTGTTTTAGTCTGATCAGCTTTGTATATGTGGCAGCATTCTACACTATGGCTAATAAGTTAACATTTTCTTAATTGGTAAAATTGCATTGCATCCTTCAATATGCACAGGCTGGTGGTGTCTCCCTTAGTGTGGGAAAACCACACCTTAGAAATTGTTTCTTCTGCTTGGAAACAGTGCTCCATACGTGAGCTCCTCCCCTCCCGAGACAGAATCTGTTTACAGTTCCCTTTGCTCTGGGCTGGCCTGGCAGTAAAATAACTTTTTTGAGCCTACAGCCCTAGCAACTTCACAAGCTTCTGCTCGCTCTTTTGGAACTCTGCTGCCACCATTTAAACGAACCCATGTTACTCTGCTGACGATGAGAAACATGTGGCTCAGTCACTGCTGTCACACTGCCCTAGCTGACAGCTGGCCCACCACCAGCGCTGTGCATAAGGACATCTGAGATGAGCTGGATCCCAGCAAATCCACGAGCTGAATGCACATGCATGAGTGAGCTCAGCTGAGACAAGAACTGTCCAAATGAGCCAGCCTCCATTTCCAGCCTGAGATTTTTGAGTTAAATAAATGGTTATTTGTTAAGCCACTACGTTTTGAAGTACATTTTTACATAGCAATAATTAACTGATATGCTCCTTGACGGCAAGAGAAGCATCTGTCTTCTTCGATTTTGCAACCACAGTAACAGTGTTCAGAACATGGCAGGGCTCAAGAAACAGTGCGTTAATGAACAAAACAGGTAGAATCATTGTGGGTTGGTGCTAGATTGGACCTATCGCCAGACATCAGATCTCTGCCGCTTCCCCTCTGTCCTTGGCACCTCACCCCAATGACTTACTTCACAGTCCTGATGCTAACTTCCACTACAATCCTTCAGGAACACAGTGGAGGGGCACAGGCTTGTCCTTACCTCACTGTCTCAGTCCCAGTTCCCAGCTGGCTTCCTGGAATGGGGCCACATATCCCACTTCCCCATGCTTGTTTCAGAACAGGCTGATGCCCTGGATAAATATTTTGTATTTTCTGGGTCACACTGTGTTTTTGTGCATTCACCATGAGCTATTTGTTCTGCTCTGGAAAGCTAAGAACTATTTTCTTCTTCTTTTGAAACAGGTAAGAAATTAAACTAAGCAAGGAGAAGGGGTCAAATGCAAAGGGTTACTTTCAGGGGCTGGCGCTAAATCACTGAGGATGCCTGTTATAATAATTAGGGTCAGAACAGAGGCTTCTCTTTGACCCAATATATCTAAGGTCCAAAGATACCACAGGGCTCTGATGCACACAAAACTACATTAAAGGACTCAGGGTAGCGGTGGGAGTCAGATGAGCTGGAGGTCAGGCTAGCTAAGCTGGCCTGAATTCAATTCCCGGTTTTACCATGTATTTCCTTTTGCTTGCAAATTAAACAGGTTACTTTACTTTCCAGAACTCACTTCCTAATCTACAAAATAAAATAACACCTGCTGTGGTAGATATATGATCGGTGACAAGATCCATCATCCCTCTCTGGGGTGTCTTTCCCGTGGTGCTCCTCCCTGTGGGACGATAATATGTGACCACCTTGACAAATGCAGGAATGGGCATGTGATTGGCTGTGGTCAATGAAATGAGAACAAAAGTTCTATGAGTCACTTCTGAATGCTTAAGAGCCAGCTAGTAGTTCAACACATTTCTCTTTTCTCTGCCATGAAACCAGCAATGTCCCAGATAAGGGTCTATCAGCCTATGTCTACTGTGACAAAGACAGGAAGCAGAGTCACAGCCTATTCAAGAGGGACACACAAGAAACAAACCTATTTTGTTGTTACCCAGTTTTTGGGATTGTTACTGCAGCATAATTTATCCTAAGCTGTCTGATACACCTGCATTATAGTTGTTGGGAGAACTAAAGATAGATATCAAAGTAAGATAGGGTGCCTGGCATATAATAAATTATATGTAGTTTATTACATATAATAAATGCTATTATGGTTATCTCAGACAAAGCCTCCAGTTATGCTGCTATGCTGCTGGAGAACTTATTTCTATACTTTTTTTCTCCACGCAGCTTGATATTTTCCTCACTGGGTTCACAGAACGAGATATCCTTCTATTGATTAGAGGATAAGTACAAATTCTTTAGCAGGGCTGCCACATGGTAAAGCCCAGGATGCCATTTGCTTGTAGTCTAGGTGAATGGCGCCCTCTGGAGTTGGAGGGTGCAGAGCCTGCACAGCTGTATGTGTGGGCCTGCTCCTCAGCTGGGTGCATGATAATTTTTATGACCCGAAACCTGCTCACCTCTTCAATTACATCTCTCAGTGCTTCTCCTGCCAAACTACTGAACTCTTAATCCCCTGGATGGGCCAGATCCTTTATCATCTTCATGTCTTTAAATAAGCTATTTTTTTTCTGTAAGAAATGTCTAATTACACCTGGCAGACTCCTATTCATCCTGTAAAAGCCAGGTTAAATGTCACCTCTGCAATGGCATTTTTCTTGACTGAGTTGTTGCCCCCTCCATGCCCTTAGAATTTAATTAAAAAGTTTAAATTTCCTATTGCCATGTAATCTCCCAGTTATGCTGAGCTTCTCAGAGGTAAGTTGTGCCTTGCTCACACAGATTCAGTTCCTAACAGTGTTTCATGCACAGTAGATGCTCAGTAAACATCTGTTGCACATACAGTGGGGCAAGGGGTGGGGAGCAAGCACCCAGGTGACATTAATGCTGCAGCATGCCATAGATTTTCTGTGACTATGCAGTAATCCCTCTACCTCTATGTGCCTTAATGTCACATTTTGAAAAATGTGGGCTTTAAAGATTGGTTACTGAGGTTACTTCTACTTTCAAAAATCTGACTTGTGGAGAAAACTTCTGAAATGATAAAGTAAAGAGCTCCAAAAATCCACTTTTTCCCAAAAGCACTGAGAACACTAGCCCAAATCAACATTTCCAGAACTCTGGAAATTAACCACAAGGTCTTGCAACAATCTGAGCATTTGTTTAAAGAGGAGCTGACTCTCAGAAAGATCAAGGAGCTCTGTTTTAACTTGGTCTATTCCCGTTCTCCTCTTCCCAGCTTTCAAGTATAAAGCAAGAGTCTCTCAACTATGGTAGCTGTGAATACCAACCACCAAGCAACCCCTGGAGGGAGCAGAATGGGTTTGGAGCATCCCAAAGGCTCCAGTCCCAGAAAACCACCATTATTTGACCACTCTGGCAGTTCCCTGAAAAGCCCCATTCTCAGAACTTGTCTTTATTTGACCTGACTCAAAGCTCATTCTCTGTGTGAACCACCCCACAGGATATTTGTTGAAAAAAATCAGTGACAATTGTATAACATTACAGTAACCCAAGGTGGCAATACCAGTTGGTGCTAACAAAAGGATTAAAACGAAAACTGGGAGAAGAGATGCCCATAGGGCCTTCAAAAGTGCTGACATATTCCTAGGAATCTAGAAGGCCATGCACATGTGAGGGCTGTCTGCGTGCCCAGGAAAAGACCTGGGAAGGTCCTAATGGGCTTAATCTCTCATCCCTGGCTGACCCTGAAGGTCTGGGAAAGCAGGAAATTAAGTCTAAGAGTTGTAAACTACTTGCTGGAGTGTTGAAGGTAATAATAACCCAACATACAGGCAGAGCCCTTTGGGAAAGGCACCAGTTCAAGACATTTAAGGAAACCTCTGTCCAAAATTAGCTGAACACTATGCTCACAGGGCAGAGAATCCAGTGGCTGTACATGAGGAAGAATGGACATTCTATAGAATTAGTCCAAGTAAGTCTCTAAACAAGAAGCAACAAAACACAACAGTATAATAGCAGAGAAGTATAATGGCAGAGAAGGAGTCTGATTTCCAGTTTCCACATATCATTTAAAATGCCAATTTTTCAACAAAAATCATGAATCATGAAAAGCAGGAAACTGTGGCCCATACACAGGTTAAAAAGCAGTTTCTAAAAACTGTCCCTGAAGAATTTCCAACATTGGATTTACTAGACAAAAGCTTTAAATAAGTATCTTCAAAGAATCCTAAAGAAACCATGTCTAAAGAATTAAAGGTAAACATGAGAATGATTTTCACTGAACAGAATATCACAATAAGGAGATAGAAATTATAAAAACGGGTAACAAACTAGAAATTCTAGAGTTGAAATGTACAATAACTGAACTGAGAAACTCATTAGAGCAGCTCAGCAGCAGATTTGAGCTAGCAGGAGGAATCAGTAAACTTGAGCTTTAAGTCAATATTATCCACTCTGAGGAACAGAATGAAAAGAAAAATGAGCAGACTCGTGGAGACGTGTGGGACACCAAGTATCAACAGGTGTACAGTGGTAGTACCAGAGGAAAGGCTAGAAAGAGAAAGAAAGTATATTTCAAGAACCAAAGGCCAAAAACTTAATAAAAATCAGTAATCTGTAGATCTGAGCTCAACAAACTACAAGTAGGATAAATTTAAAGAGATCCACACCTAGATCCACACTTGATTATCCATTTCATAGTCAAGCTGTCAAAAGCCAAAGACAATTGTCAAAAGCCAATGAGAGATCTTGAGAGTTCCATATCCTCTGTAACTTCACAGAGATGTGGAATGTGTACATTCAAGCTAGATACCTAAAAACCATGCTGCCCAATAGAATTTTCTGTGATGACAGAAATGTTCTTTACCTGCAACTGTTCAATACTGTAGCCACTAGCCACATGTGGCTACGGAGCATTTCCAGTGTGGCTACAGTGTGTGGCAGAACACAACTGTAATTAAAATTTACATTTAAATATCCGATGTGGCTAGCAGCCACCATACTGGTCAACGTATAATAGGTCTAGAACCCTGAGTTGCTCTTAATAAACTAGTCACAGAACAATGTGATGCTAGTTGGGGCAGCATTTATTGTACCGGTTCAGAAAGCTAAGCTACACTGACAGAATCATGGGTATCCACCGAAAGTGAGACAGCACTTCACTTTTGTCTCCATCATTACATATCTGGCACATTAACTTCATTTAGGCGATCATTAAACAAATATTTATTGAGCATCCATTAATAGCAACAGAATTAAACCTTTCCAAATATTGTTCAAGAATACAGAGCACCTACACTTTTCTAAAAATCAATGTCACAACTCATTTCAACAAACCTCTATGAATTGGGAAGTTGGAATGGTGGAAGAAAGAAATCCCAAAATAAAATAACTTAAAAAAAAAATAGCTTAAACAAGAGAAGCCTGGGCTGGAAGTCCATGGCTGCTTTGGCTAAATGGTGATTTCAGGGACCCAAGTTCCTTCTCCCCTATTGTTCAGTTGTCTCTGAGGGCTGCCTCAGGCACATGGCATTCCAGACAGGGAGGGGATAAGGACTAGGGAAACATGCCCATTCTTTTAGTACAAACACATTGCTATTCACAACTCATTAGCCAGAACTTGGTTAAATGATGCCCCCACCTACTAGTTACAAGGGAGTCCGGGAATAACAGTGTTTTTTGTTTCCCTACATGACAATGTAATAAGCTAAAATATGGGGTTCTATTACTAAAGGAAGAAGGGGAGAATGGATATTGAGGGATAAGTAGCAGTCTTTAAAAGTACGTTACTCAGAAATGTCCTGGATTCCATATTAATGCAAGATGTCAACATTCCAGAGGTGAAATTGGAGACATAAAAAGACATACCCCCAAATCACTTAATACATCTTTTCATTCACAAAAAAATTTCAAGGGAAAAACAAAATTAGAAGAATTGATGCAATCATTTTTCTTTACCAATCTAAATATTTTCAGTCCTTTATTTAAAACAGCAAATAAACGTGCATTTGTGCCCACTAAAAACTCATCATAACAGACACAGAAGCAGAAAGTTTATTTACTGAAAACATTTTACAACTATTATATTGTTATTGGACAATCATTTATTTAAAATAATATTCTAAATACTTACAAAAATAAATCAAGTATTGCTTCTATTTTTCAAGTGTCAAAGTCTTTGCCATAGAAAATAGAAAGGACCTTTTATAAACTAAACATTACATTCATGGAACATCAAGTTTAATAACTGCACATTGTTTTCTTTTATGGTTTGTGCTTTACAAATTTGCAAACTACTTCGCAACATACAGGTTCACAATAAGAATGTATGCATACAACCATATACACACATTTTTACATAGGAATGTTTCTCATTAAATATACATAGGGGGAACCTAACAGACAGCTCTGTGGCCTAAAAGCCAACCCCTCACAGGCCAGATGTGCCCCTACACAGAAACAGGGATAGATGTGGAAACATTATCTAACATTTAAATTAGTACTTCAGTTATCAAAGATGACATCATAATGTCATCAGTTTAATATTTCTAGACAAGACATTAATTCTTAATCTATACTAAATCATTAGTTTGACAGCCTTATTCATTGAAAAATAGAATAAACTTCAAATATTTCTCAATACATTAAGTTAATCTCAGGATAGACATCACTGTCATATTTATACACTATTTTAAAAAGAGAAAGGAATATTAATCTTAGAGCAAATGCTCAAAATTAAAGATAATTTTCAAATTGGTCTGTGGTTTTACTTTATAATCACTGGGTCATTTAATTCCTTATCAAATAGATAAATTCTGAGTATCTCTTCCATGGTATATGCCTTCAAGCTTCTCTTACAACACAGATGTGTATACATCATGGTTCATGATGAAATATCTATAATGCCTTACCACCCACAGGGTGTCCGTCTCACTACATTAACCAGATGTGGAAAGAATCTCACTTCTGATCAGTTCCTGAATTTCTGTATGATTAATCACAATAATACAGAACTTTAAATTACATTAGCCTTGTATAAATACTTATAAATCATTTTAAATTCTACTTATCACCTAGAAAAGTGATAAATCAGAAAATTTGCTTTTTCTGTATTAAGAAAAATGAATCTATCCTTATATCCTCATTCAGAAATTGTTTTATGTAGAAATTCCAAGTACAATAATGAATATTTATGAGCAACTGAAATGAAAACACTAATTTATTAAAGTTAATGTTTTATAATAAATTCCATTAAAAGGGAGCTTGAAGAGCTCGTAAAATTTCAATTATAAGTATAGAAACACTAAAGGGGCAGATGTCTTCACTAACCAAAATATACCAAAATGTCATCATATTTATAAAATTTTAAATAGCATGCTAAGATATTTTCAAAGGCTTATTTCATTTCACTAAAAGTCACAGGCAGGCAGACACTACAAGAACGTATGAAAATGCAAATCAACAATTACATCAAAGTCTAAGAGGTAGTCAACAGAAGTAACCCTGATAAAACAAAATATCCTGACAGATGCTCCCTAATCTCAGAGACCCAAATGTAGTATGAAATTTGCACATTTGCAGTGATTAAAAAGTTACTGGGCAAGAATCTAAAAACCAGGTATCCAAATGAGTAATACTGTAAATGGAACAATGCTCATACTGTATTTGCAAAGAAAGGCTAAGAATAAAATCTAGACCACAGCTATAGCCTGCAAGCCAAATCCGGCCTACCACCTGTTTTTGTAAAGAAAGTTTTACTAAAACACAGCCATGTCCATTTTGTTTATATTATACATTGTGTATAGCTACTTTCACCCGGTAATGGCAGGGTTGAATACTTGCAACAGAGACTACACAGCTCACAAAGCCTGAGATATTTACTAAAATATTTAGTACCTGTCCCATCACAGAAAGTTTGCTGACCCTGGTCTAGACATACTGCTAATAGGTATGCATTTGTTGAACAGTACTGGAACAATTAACTATGGTTGTCACAACATAAGGTATTCAACTACCTAGAATGTAAGATGTTAATTATGTCACAATTCAATTCTTTTTTACATCTGAAACAGTACTAATATTCTTCTTTTTACATTTGTGGTCTAATATCAAAAAGTATTTCTGAGTTACAAAAAGATTTAGTATGGCGCTGTCCAATAGAACTTTTTGCAATGCTGGAAATATTCTATAGCTGTCCTAATACAGCAACCACCAGCCACACATGGCTATTGAGCGTCTGAAATGTGGCTGGTGCAACCAAGAAACTAAATTTTTAATTTCAATTAATTTAAATTGCCACATGTGGCTTGTGGCTACAATACAGGACTACACAAATTTAACACAACTTAACTAAAATTCCAAAGTGGTAAAATGTAAAAATCACCCCAAAATTCAAAAGTAATACCTTTGCAAATAAGAGCTTTGGGCAGAAATGAACTGAATACCACAAACTGAGCAAGACAAACTCCTCAATCAGTAAACAAAAATGAGACTGATTCCAAGTTTTTTCATCATTGCAACATCTCTTTTCAATGAGGAGGTAAAACTATTATACCATATCTTTTTTTGGCAGAAGCCATGATAATTTTATACTTAAAAGGAGTAATTGAATCATTATTAATTACATTAAAAAGTATGTAAACATTAACACAAAATATAGCTTTTAGCTTGCTTTCTATCAGAAAGTCACCTCTTATAAATGTCACTTTATTCCCCACCCTTAGCATTTCAATCATGCTGTCCAGAAGCCCTTGTTTACAGGAGGTACCTATGAGAACTGTGACCTCTTCAGAATCTACAGAATTTCTAATTAGTCACTTTTACTATGGCAACATCATTCCAACAGTCAAATATTCCAAACATTATATCTTCTATGACATGACAAAATATATGTATGCATTTAATGAAAGAATTTAAGGATAGCAGTAAACCCTTGTATATATGAAGTTGAAGAAATCACCCTTGTATAGTTTATCATGTGCCTACCTCAAGACTATTTTTTATATGGACCAAAAAAATAAAACAAGTCTAGATACATTTTATCATAACATATTACTCATTACATATTACAAATTAATTAAGTTATTGGTACAACTGAAAACATTAAACTAAAATATACAAAGTTGATTTGAAGTTACATTACTCTCAAAAGACAAATGTTTGTTGGAGATGTTTGTGTAATTACATATTCCAATTATTCAAATGTGCTCCCCCAGAGAGATAGCTAATTCTATACTCTGTTTTCAAAGTCAGCTGGCAAAATTAATGTGATGCATTTTGATTTTAAAATACCTGGTATCCAGTATCATAAACTTCTTTTTCAATCTGGTAGTTAGTTGAAAAGTACAAAATATTTTAAGGGCACTTCTGTTTATGTTTCCTTTTGCAGTTTAATCAGATGTTGTAGCAGGAATTCTAACAGAGAGATTTCTCCTGGTGTTGGTGATATGCCGTTGCTGTGCTAAGAAAGACCGTGCAGGAGTACACGGGCCAGTGTCTTTGCAAGCACCACCGCCACTCACAAGTCTAGACTCCATCCCCAGTTTCTGGAACGCTAGACTCTGAACAACAACAACAAAATATATATATGTGTATGGGTGTATATATTTAACATGACTAAATATTTAGAGTGTGCAAAGTGCTCTTCACATAGATAAAGACATTTAATCCCAAAACAATCCTATAAAGCTGAGGTTTTTTCATTTCTATAGAAGAAAATAAATAAGTGTTCAGAAGCTGATTAATCTGTGAAGTGGTAATGCTAGTAAGAAGGCACAAAACCCACTTTAAGCTGCTAGCTTGAAATCATTAAAAACAGCTTAAAATAACACGTTGGAGTTAGGCTTAATTGTAACAATGAGAAGAAGTTTCAAAGCAAATTGTGTTTGGGCCATCATTCCACCATCAATAGGCACACACAACACAACAGAATAGTTTAGATCAATGGTTCTTGAAATGTGGTCCCTGGATTAATAAGATTAGCATCACTGGGAATTGGTTAGAAACGCAAATTTTGGGACTTTACCCAGACTTACTGAATGAGAAGCTCTGCAAGTTAATGCAGCAATTTGTATTTTAGTAAGTCTTCTGATGCACGCTAATGTTTGAGAACCACCAGTACAGTTCACATTATGTTCTACCTCTATATTGATACATGACAAATCATCATAATTTTGGCTGTTGGGTTTCTTATAAGGGAAGTCATTATTCTCTCTCTAGACCACATAAAACAATTTCTTTTTTTTTTTTCTTTTCTTTGAGATAGGGTCTTACTCTGTCACTCAGGTTGGAGTGCAGTGGCGTGATCATAGCTCACTATAACCTCAAATTCCTGGGTTCAAGCAATCCTCCCACTTTAGCCTTCCAAGTAGCTAGGACCACGGGCATGCTCCACCATGCCTTGCTAATTTTTAATTTTTTGTAAAGGTGGGGTCTCATTGTCTCGCTATGCTGCTCAGGCTGATCTCAAACTCCTGGCCTCAAGCAATCCTCTGCCTTGGCCTTCCAAAGTGCTGTGATTACAGACAAGAGTTATAATTTTATTGAACTTAGCATCACTAGTAACTAGTACAGTACATGGAATACAGTAGATGCTCAACAAATATAGACTGAAAAATGAAAATGTATTATTTGGCTATAATATACTGATTTATGTATCAAGGGCCACAAAAGAGCAAAGAAAATAATATACTGTCCCTGATCTCAAATAGGATGACTGACTCATGAGGGAAGGTTCTGGGAATATCTCACACATAATTAAGTCAGATTTTACCAAATAGTGAAAGCAAGGAAAGAACACAGATGAAAAGTATGGTGGCATGAAAGTACAAGGCATGTTTAAGGAAGAATGACTAGTGCTGTGTGTTGAAGCCCAGTGTCCACACATGGGAAGCTTATAAAGTGCTATTCCCTTGTATTAAATCAGAATAGGTAACAGTAGATCATGGCCAAGTTATTACCTATTCAAGCTGATTAGAATAACCCAACAGAACCATATACATCATGAAATGCTACTCTTGAAAACAACCCACTGATACTAATAGTGACAAAATAAAACACATTTCAAATTACTTTATGCTATTTTATCCTTGGTAGGACAGAGACAACTATTGATGAGTATTTACTAGATTAAAAAACACACACATTTACAGTAAAGGACACACTGAGAAGCTTTAGAGGATGTTAAATATTGAGTACTAGAAGCATTTAATTTCACATTACACGGATATTCACATTTCTCCAAAAACCCTTTATGGGAACAAATGTTTCTTAAAGCTAAAATAAGGCAATTTTTAAATATTTATGAATTGTTATGCCTATGCTTCATGTATATCAACTAAAGGCTGATGAGTCACAAAAATCAATTTAGTGGATTATAACCAACATCTTAAAAAACAGAATATGACAGAAAATATTGGGTGTAACACACACAGGGTAACTTTTGTTTCGGTCATATATGTAAACTTGCTATGTCCTGGTTTATGGTATAAAATATATTTCCTTCTGTTACACCTGGTCAAAAAAGTTTGATAAACACTGTTCTAAACATCTTATCATTAATCGAATTTCAACTCACCTTATTATACCAAGCAGAAACAATGAGTTTTTCTTCATATTCACGGAATTTTGCTACTTTACATTCACTCTGGTAAAAGATATGTGGACTATTAAAATCCCAGAAATCACCCCAAATTACTAAAAACAGAATCATTTCTTCACTATGTTCATTGTGGAGAGAATCTGAAGAATACATTTGCAAAGCACATAAAGTAAACAAAATGTAAACTGAATCACACAAAAATGCATGCATAACACCTTTAGGAAAGAGTAAGATTTATGACTAATAAACCTTTATTTCAGGAATTTTACTGGTAGAAATGAGTGATTTAAACACACATACACATGCATGCACACAACTAGTGATTCTTATGCTACTGCCCCCCAAATCTAGAGAAAAAAACTAACAACTGACTTAGGTAATGAAACAGAGCTACACTTATGGAGAAGTCAAAACTGAGGAGGAGGACATGGTAAAAAATATCTGGGAAAATCTTTTAAAATCACCTACAAGGCCTAGCACAAATTTTTCTCTCTCATTTCTTGGTGACCTGTATACTAGATTCCCTGTGGCCATATTTCTGTGCCACCGCAGAGAATGATATCCTTTTCTTAATTACTCTAACACAGCTAATTTTGTAATTCTGTTGAACACCTGATGAGCCAGATGGTTTGGCTCTTATAAATATCATAATCTTGAAACACCTGAATCTTCCCTCAGCAAGATGCTCATGAACAAAAAGTATTAGGAACCAAGCCCCAAAGAGGGAGGGCATGCCCTTCCTCTGGCTCACACCCACTGCAGGCACAGACTCCCTGAGACAGAAGGCAGTCAGAACAGCCTCTGCTATTTATGTCTCTCCTTTTCTTTTTGCAGTCTGTGTACAGATGAATACAAATAAATTAAATGCCTGTATGCTGTGGCATAACTGAAGCTTTTCGTCAGGGCCCTACAGTTTTAGAGGCACCATTTTGTCTTCATACTTGTTGGGGATGTACATTTCAAACATTGGCACTGGTGTGCATTTTCATTGTTTTCCTCTGGGAACTTATCAGTCAGAGCAACTTAGACTTCAGAGATCATCCAGTCCAAGTCTCACTATTTTATAGATGGGGAGCTGGAGGACCAGAGAGGAGAGGTGACAATGTGAAGAAGTTACCAATAAAGCTGTAATCCTGGTCTGGTTTATATAATATTTAATGCTGCGGGTATTGAGACATAAGATACAGTCTTCGACCTCAAGACACCTTGATTTGTGCCAAAAGGAAAACCATTGCTGTTGTGGAATTAATTCATGAATTCAAAGTTCATGGACCCACTATGGAGAGATAACTACCTTTCACTAATGAATAC
Organism: Lemur catta; assembly: GCF_020740605.2. NCBI lineage: Eukaryota > Metazoa > Chordata > Mammalia > Primates > Lemuridae > Lemur > Lemur catta. The sequence continues at coordinate 81,225,751 of NC_059130.1, forward strand.
AGAAAATATTTTATAGAGCAAGAGATATTTGAGTTAGATCTTGAAGAATTATTAGCATTTCTTCAGACAGATATCTGTACACAGTGCTACTGACAACAAACAACATGGCCAGAACAACCACCAATAGCAAATGCACATCAGGCTGGTGTGTACTCTGGATGTAGGAACGACGGGGTGTTAAAATCTTTAAGTCATTAAATGAAAACATTTCCACCACAGTTCATTATCTACTTGCTCAGAAATAATCCCAAGAAAAAGGTATATGAATAGAATGTGTTTCTCTGAAACATTATGTAACATTCCTAGTTGATTTAAAAAGAAACCAACTACCATTTATGAGAATTTCAAGGCCAGTATACAGAACTCAACATGGCTCTGCAATTATGCACATGTTATTAAGAGGAAGTATTATTGACTTTAAGAATAGCATCAAATCTCACCATGGCATTAAAAATAGTAGTTTTGTAAAACACTTTGCAAAGGAAACTAGAACATGCCCAATTATAAAATCTAAGAATATACAATTTCATACTGACATACTTACCCAAGCTCTTAAGAATGATATAACTATTAGCACAAAAATACCTTTAAAATTCAAAGACTCGGCTAACTAATGAGAGCATGATGTCACTAATATAACTTTTCATGATTAACAAATTGAATTTAGGGGCTCACTGGGATTCGCTGAGTACTTCCTTCTCCCAGAAATTCCAACTAAGTTTGTTGAGGTTCAGGTGAAAAATAGGGAGAAGATAAGAAAAATGTGGTTAACTGAGTGAACACACTGCCTTTTTTAAAAGGTAAAGCTCAGTTTTTTTCTTTTTTCTGAATGAAATCACATTCACATAGTTTTTAAAGCAGCATTACAGCAGGACTCTATGAGAAAGTCAGGGATATGCACATGACCGGCTGTTACAGAGGGAGAGACAACGCAGCATAACTGTGCAGAGACCAGTCCAGTGAGCTAGTGAGATGCTTCATAATAAACACTGAGTGCTAGAACATGACATTTTTAACTACTTGTGAAATTTTATCATTAATGGCAAATACATGACAGCAGCTAATTACCAGGACTCTACAGAAGAGAAGATGAGTGAATATGGATATTTTACCTCCAGAATCTCAATTCTTCTCTCTTTCTCTGCCAACTGCTTTCTAAGTAGCATTATTTCAGCTGATGCTGGATTTAATTTGGGATCTAAAGTTTTTATTACCTGTTTAAAGAAAAAAAAATTATGGTCACTTTATATTTTTGAAAGTACTGAAAACATAAGAACATGTTCTATAAAAATTGTGTAAATAAAGTGGAAAATCCACAAAGTGGATCTCTGGCTTGTTTTACAATCTAATTGGAGTAACAAGAAAAAAAAAAACGTATTCTATACACAAGAAATGGTATAAATATTCAGCACAAAAATGGGAAGCTCCCCATCCCAAAATCTAATCTCCTTTCTCGAAGGCTCAGTACCTTAAGGATAGTTATTTAGCCTTTTCAATGCTCAAGCTTTGAGCATTAAGGTCTTGAAATAACCCTTTCCACATTTATTTGACTTGAGAATTTTCTTAAAAATTAAAATGAATTAAAAAACTATAGGAGAACTTGATGATTTTACAAAGTAGGAGTAATACACACCAAATAAATTTTTGCCAGTAATCTTTTTTACTATCATCTAGTCAAACATAATTCAATATATAAGATCAATGTAATAGACGCTGGTGATTTTATCTCTAAAAATAGAGTAATTAATCACATTTAAATAAATTATTAAAAGTTGAGTAAAAAGAGATGCTTGATCAGAATGTAGTAAAGAGACTCAGCTAAACTATGTAAATAGCATTCCGCTAGGAAACCAATTCGGAAATATCAGGCATATATTACAAGCAAAAACTACAAATTTTCAATAATAAGAATATCTGTATGATATAAATATAAATCTACTAAAAAAAGTTTTTAAATTATTTAATGAGTTAGGAAAATGTCATCTATATTCATAGAGGTATAAGAAAAAGACTAGATGGTAATATACAAAAATATTACTATGTGTATTCATTTATTCAAAAACCATTTACTGAATTTTGACTATGAGGCAGACAGGGAGTCAGCAATTTACAAAAGACATGGTATCTGCCCTCAGGGAGTTCATATCATAAAAGCAAAAAACATTAAAGAATTTAAATCACAATTTAATTAGAAAGAACAAATCATAATTTGTTATCTCTAACAAGAAGTCTGCTTGTGACTTTTTCATATTTTCTGAATTTTCCACAATGGACATACTATTATTTTAACCAGTATTTTAACCACTATTTGAACCTCTCCCACCAAATATGTAAAGGTTAAAAAAAGAAATCATATTTTTCAAAGCAAGCAACTGTCTTTTAAATGAATTATCAATACTCAATGATGACAAGAATATGGTATTCACTGTCATTGCTTTATTTAACTACTTATAATCCTTTTAAAATGTCATTTAGAAATATATATTGAGCATCTTATTAAAATTGTCTTATCCTTTGACCTAATAATTGAATTTCTAGGAAACAGGGTTAAGATAATAAGCCAAAAAAAAAAAAAAAGGGAAAGCTTTCTGTACAAATATGTTGCCTGAAGTTTTCTGGGAAAAAAACAATGAAAATGAAATGAAAACAAAGCATTTCCAACAGGATCATGATTAAGTAAACTATGCTATATCCCAAACAAGTGAATATTATGTAGGTATTATTTTACCTCTGCAAAGTCTGCTTCATAAATGTAGTGTCTGTCTAGTTCACTGCTGTATTCCTAGTACTTAGAGTAGTTAAGTGCTCAATAAATATTAATTCATATTTATATAACATGATGAAATATTAAGTTTAAAACCACAAATTATACACCTATATTTATACATATGTGCATGCACATGTGTATGTTATCATCACCAATCATAGAGAATATATGCGAAAAAAAATGCACCATTAAGAAAATACACCAAAAATGTTAACAGCAGTTGTTTCTGGGAAACTTTCTATGTTTTATATTTTCTATTGTAAACATTTGTACTTTTGTAACTGGAAGAAACTTAACTGTGGCACAGAATGCCTGCATGTTTACCAAGCCTATTTGTCTTTCCTCCCCAGAAGTTGGGTGTGGCCTCCCCAGAAGTTAGGTGTGACCATGTGCCTGAGCTCTGTCCACTGAAATGGGAGTAAAAGCTAGTCACGCTGTTTTCAGGCCTGAAATTACATATCTTCTATGCAGTCTACACTGTTTCCTCATCTACTAGCTGGACAATATCAAGTGGAGCCCCTGTCAGCTTAGGACTCTGAATGACTGCACAAAGCAGAGCCCTTCCCCACTCAGCACTGGACTCAAACGCTAAACTTTGAGTCTGATGAACACAGAAAAGTGTTTAACTGTCTAATCTAGATAAAATGCTAAAACAATTTCAAAAAAGTTTAAAAAAGCTAAATTTTCATAAAAGGTAAAATGTTCGTTTTGCTAAGATTCTAGAAAATTTTATTCTCAGCAAATTTGCTAAGATTCTAGCAAAATAAAAATTTCAGTCTCAATTTTGCTAAAACCTGAAGATTCCATACGTTATACAGCCACTTTGTCTAATGAGGTCACTACAATCAATATGTAAACTGTCCCTATAATCTATGTGTTTATGTTTTCTGACACCAATAAGTGAGAATACGAGGACTGATGTGGAGACATCCCAGGAACCTGACAGGCAAGGTAAGACTGTTGAGACCAAAGTGACTGGATGCAGACACAAGAACAACACTGTAACCAGGTGAAAAAGGCCTCATCAGAACACAGCCCACAAAGGCTTGAGCTCTGAAAGATATGTCACTCACATTTCTGGCTTTCTCCAAGTACATTTTATATCTTTCCTCCATTGCTTTCATATCTTCATCTTTCTTCTGAAGAGCAGCTTCCAGTTCATTGATCTTTTGTACTATCAGTGAAAATAAAATGAAACATGACCTGTTACTATTTAAAATACTCCATCCTCACATGAAGAATTAGATTTATCACATTTATTTTCTAAAGATTAATAATAGAACTTAAAAGAGAAGCCTTATAAATTTCTTCTTTATAGTTAATTCTTATCTAAAAATTTTGAACTATAAACAATACATTCTCAATCAATTATTATTTATCCCGTAAAAAACCTACAGTCTACTTTAACTAGCTTTTTTCTCCTTTCCATTATTTCAATAAACAAATATACCTTACAATATAACCACAACCATAATAAGAGAAAATAAAGCGTTATTTCTACATGTTTTGAAGTTCATTTTAATCTGATCTGAAATCATTGTCATTCATATTTCCACAGTGTAAATTTTATATTTTACAATGTTTGATACTCCTATATATCAATCAGTTCATTTTATTAGGTTTACTTTTTTTTTTGCCTTAAGATGTATCATTTATTAATGACTTCAGAACTAAAATTACCATGGTTCTTATTTGCAATGTATGTATCTACGTACTACGCAAAAATTTATACATAGCTCTTGTGTCCTTCAACTAAAAAGGGAAAATCCTTACATGTATTGCAGTCTGTTATAAATACCTACCATTTTGATTTATATCTGGCTGAAGATCTTCAATGAGCTCTTGTTTCTTCTGTAATTCTTCATGGACCTCTGTTAGTTTTTCCCTAAGTGGTGGAAAGAGCATGGAGCTTGGAGTCAAACAGACCTAAGAATGAAAGTGGTCTCTGCCACATAACATTTGTGGACTTCAGGCAAGTTGCTTTCTGACTCTTAGGTCCCTCACCTGTGAAATGGGAATACTACTTGCCTAACTATACGGGCTGTCATGAGGATGTAAACTGCCTGGCACAAGGTGGGAGCTAAACATGTTAAATTATTTCCCTTGGCACCCTCACTTCCTATGAAAGTAAGAGAAAATATTTTATAGGTGTAACATCCCATATAATGTAGTTGTGATAGTAGTTGTGTGCTTTGTTAAACTCTTCAAATGATATTAGCAACTGAAAAATGTAGGAGTTTGGGATGGTTTCTAGGCAAGCTGGACCTTCTAGCAAGTTTTTCTTTTCTCTTTTTGGTAGCAGTGGTAAACATTCAATTAGCATTAGGGTATTTGCTTTCATAAACAAAATCAGAAAAGGATATTAACTTTAGAAGCTTCACAACCCTTCCCCTCTCATATTTGAAATGAAATATCAGTTTTACTTACATATGAGCTTCCAACTTCTGCTTTAGTTTGCTGGACTATAAAATTAAAAAAAGTTGCTGTAAGATGACTATCTTCACAAAGGTAAAGTTTCCAGACATCTAAATCTCTTTACCTACTTTTGAAGGTATACTATGTAAAATTATAAATGTTTTAAAAATTTTTATTTCTAATAATATACTTTCAAAAGCATACAATTTTAGGGTTTTTTTAACCTTAAAAGGGAAAGAAAGGAGAATAGGAAATAAGGAAGAGTACAATAACAGAAAAAAAAATGCTTCATATTTCTGAATAAAAATTAAGTCTGAACTTGAAAAGTAGCAAATCCAAGCTGAATGTGATATATTGAGGAGTATCAAACACTTAAATATCTAAATAATCATTTATTCAAAATATATTTAAGATTTTGACCTTTGATGAAGAATATAAAGAACTAAGCTAATTATCTTTACTATAAAAATGTATCATTATAAATGTAAGCACTTTAATAACACCAAATGAAGCAATTGGATTTTGTTAAAAAGCAAAATTTAAAACACAAAAGTTCCTCTTAAAACACAGAACTTTAACTTCCAATAGTAGTTCTGCATCTACTGAGTAGCTGAAGAATTTAAAATACATAATCTGAAATATAATCTGAGCACTAATAGATTAAAAATAAAAGATATTTAAAATCTTTAAAATACTGCAATCCAAAATATACTCCCCCCAACAGATCCCAATTTAAAAGTATTCCCTAACATGGCTTAAAATAATATTTGTATTAGAGAGGTTACAATACCGTATATATGCACATATGAGATGCCACCATGCATGAGACGATTTCTATTTTCCAAGCCCCCGGGGAAAAAAAAGAAAATCACATAAAGCATAGAAAAGACAGAAAGGAAATGCAACCCTTTCAATCTTCCTTTTCATCTCTTTATTACTCTGCAGAGTTTCCTCCCCCATCAACACAGGTATAATCATCTAACATTCTATCTAATACCAATCACTCTCTCTCTCTCTCTCACACATATCTAGCCCTCTTTCCTTGTTATCTTTCATTAAATACAGCCCTCTTTCAATCATTACTTTTCGTCTTCAAACAGTAGAAAAATTGCTAGGTGTATTCGGATTTAGGCTAAGTGTGATCTCTTTTTAAATCCTCTTATCTCCGTTCTTACAACATCTGCCACCGAAAACCATTGGAAAATGGCAAGGTCATGAGTCAGTGCAGAAGGAGGAAGAAATAAGGAATGATGCCTGCAGGACTGCATTAAAGTTTCTGTCCTTCAGAGATTGGTAAGATCCATTTGCTGAATGCTCTTTTGGTGGAAAGCATTTTCTCATTCTCTGTTTTCCTGTTAGAAGGTTTCCTCAATTCTGACTTCTGAGTCCTCTCATTTGGACTTTTCTCAGGTCGGCCCTGTGGGAACTCCAGCAGAACTGTGCAGGCCTCAATTGTAGCATGCTCGCAATCAAGAATGATCATGAACTGAGGTATACTATTGAAGCAGTACAGATAGAAATCACCTTACGATATATATGATCAATTGATAGGCTCCAAGTTGGCAAAATCACTGCATCTGTTATGCAGATATATACGGTATTTAAGGGTGCCCTGAATGATAGGGGTGACACTTTCAAATATAAGATTAATTTGGGCATCAGGACCTATTAAAAAGAATCCATACACAGCAAAATTGTTATAATTAATGTCTAAGTTACTTACACTTTCGCCTTCAGACTTGGAGCCTTGTTCCTGTAAAACCTTTTGGAGGTCTTCAATCTGTTGCTGCAATTCTCGGATACGTTCTTTGCTCAGCCTATTGGAAGATGAGTCATATGTATTTATTTATATTGAAAGTCAAAATAGTTAAGGATCTATAAAGGTGCATTCATGAAATTTAACTAAAAAAATACATTTGATACCAATATGAAATGCAGAATTACCTGTGACTAGGCAAAATATGTAGTAAGTAAGTTATTTCTAAGGAAATACTTAAAAAAAGAAGACTTTCTTCCTGAAAGCATGTATATCTAGACACATTTCAAAATTTAAGCCATTTATATGCCAGTGGCAAAAACATTTCTGCACTATCCTCAGTGATAGAAAAATTAGAAAACCAGCTCAATTTTCCTACATTTGTATTTTTAATGAATGGAAACTAGGTTTCCTCTTTCTATTTCAGATTTCACAGTGTATTGGGAGAAGAGCAAGGTCACCATTTTTCAACCATTTTTTCGGGGCTTTTTATTTAAATTAAAGGGATTGGCACTAGCATATAAGTGCTATATAAGCATATATATCTCCACTCACATATATGACACACATCCACCTGCCCATTATAATAGTACATTGTTACAGTTGTCATATAATATAATAATTATCTATTCACATGTCTATTGTCCTATATTAATCCCTTAAAAGTTGAAACTTAGTATCTCCAGTGCTAACAACTAGTATTGAACGGTATAGGACAGTAATATTTAATAGTATTTTAGGAAAGGTAAAATGTCATACTTTTTAAATCACAGTTAATGTAACAGTGTACAGACAAATTTGAGACAAAGTTCAAGTATGTCTAAAATTTCTGATGGTCTCCAAGATTAAATAAAGGCTGGATAAACAAATCTAAATACCTTTATTAAGTGCACCATTTATAAGAGGCAGGTTAACACAGAAGCTAAGAGTAGATACTAAGCAATCGACTGACAGAGTTCAAATGCAGGATCCAGAACATACTAACTGTATAATGCTGGGTAAGTTAGTTAGCCTCTCTGTATCTCAGCTTCCTTATCCATAGAAAGAGATAATCATAGTTACTACTTCATCGAGTTATTGTGAAGACTTACTGGGTTAATACCAAAAAAGTACTTAGGAAAGTACCTGGTACCTAGCAAGCACTACATAATGTTGAATATTTTTATTATTATAACAAGTTTTGAGCATGTGATCAGTACCAGATAAGCACACCATTTGCTTTAAGCACATTATGTGTAATCTTCCCAACAACTTGAATTTACAGCTGAAGACACTGAGTGTGAGTTTCAGTAATGTGCCCAGAAACACTGTTTGTAATTTTGTTGAAAAATTACAATAAGCTGAATTAGAGGTGGGATTCAAATTTGACTCCACAGTCTATGTCCTACCTATGCACCAGACTGTACTAGAAAGCCAAACTGTCATTTACTCATTTCTTAAACTTTCTGCTAGTTGTGAGGATATCTAAATATAATTCAAGAATAAACAACCTGGTTAACCAAGTCTGCTTAAATTAATGGATCATCCATGTATTTTATAATAATATGATTGAAATGAATCACTTGACTTCTTTCATAGAGTAAAACTTACAGTGGTGAGAGACTTCTAATAAAAAACATTCACACTACTTCTAGGTAATTCTAATTACTTTAACTACCATATTTTCCATTTCTGTAAATCAAAATTTTATGGCTAGGTAATTAAATCACCAAGATTTTCAATTATAAAAGAGCATGTCACCTTTGCTCAGTCTCCAATTCATTCATCTTACGGTGTTTCTGTTCTAGCTGCTCTTGAAGTTCTTCAATACGTTCATTCTCAGTACCTTCCTGCTGTAAGCGAAGCATCTTATTTTCATGTTGAAGCCGAATAAACACCTCCCTGATGTTAAAAAGCAAAATTTGTTATTAATTTTTTAAAATAAGAGTCATCATATTCTCGACCAAAAAAAAAAAAGGATTTCCTGTCCACTCCATAGCTATCATTGCTATCATTTTACAATGTAACTAGGCCTCGTATTTTAATCAGTAAAGCATGAGACCCTTAAAATGCAACCAAAACTTCTGAAAGGTTTTTAAAAACATTATATGCACTGCAAGACTGCACCTCAAAAATAAGCAGCAAGTTTTTAAAGGTTCTAGTATAGGATTATGCTATATATCATTAAATGATTATTATGCAAATATCTAAGAGAAAATATGAATTATTTTACTTTGGCAATTTACTAACTAAAGGAAATAGTATATTCTTAGAAAATACATAAATGAAAAGCAACATATCTAAGAAACTATAGTTTGTCTAAAATTTTAAAATATACTTTTTGATGGTAATAAGATAGTTTCTAGATGTTTCTTTTTGGAAAACTTTTATTAAAGATTTATATACACATGTGTTTTTAAAATGAAAATAACCAGTATTAAGTAGAAAAGTAATACTTTCCTATTTGCTCCCTTCCCAAATCCCATTCCTCAAGAGCAACTCATGTCAATTAATCCTAATTTTTGTTCTTCCAAACGCCAGAACCATAACTCTAAAAAAATATGCTCATATGGCTATTTTTAAAATTATTAATTTTAGTGTAATGATTGACTCCCTACTCAGAAAGGTAAGTAACTTCTCACTTTACACATTTATCACTTCCCCAATCAGAGGTTATATTGATTTTTTCTAATAGTTTTATAATTTTAAATGGTATACTTAAAACTCCATAGTTAAAGTGACTTTGTGCTGCATAAACTTTAGACACTAACTTTTTTTATAACATAGCACATGACCTCACCATCTAGCAAGAAAGGTCATGTTACAAAAACCTATAACATCTAAAATATATTACTCAACAAGTTTGTGAAATTAAACTTCTGATAAATTTTAAAATTGCTACAGTGGCAATAATAATCTGATTTAGAAAGTTTAAACAAATGAAACTAAGTAATTTTCGGCTGTATGGCACATAAAATGAAAAGTTTTTAAAGGGCAAGAAATTTGCCAAAAAGAAAAAAAGAAATCATTTCTAATGTTAACTATGGATTATGAATTGACAGAAACAAAGTTACCTATATTCCACTGGCATAATCTCAGCAGCAAGATTCTCATAACTCTTTGTAGGAGACGCATCTAAACAGAAACAAAAAATACGTAAGTATTTCACTATTTTGACTATTAAAAAAAAAGTTTCTAAATCTAACAAAATTCACCTGTTTGGCTTAGGTGATCCTGCTGTACTTGGGAACATCGAAGCTCTTCATTGGTTTCTTTCAGAGTATCACGCTGCTCTATTAGTCTCTAAAAAAGAATTGTTGATATCAGGAAAGTATTTAATTCTGCCCATAAGCAATATGCTTTATACTTACAATAATTTAGCTTAATAAGTTAGTTTGATAATTGTTGTTTAGTTAATTAAAAATTACAATGTTTTAATTTTAAGAGGCTCATTTTCTCTTGCATAAGTTACATAAATAATAGTCTTTTTACAACATATAGCTTGTAATCGCTCCATCAGATTATCTTTGAACAGAATGAATGCAATTATACCACAGAGTACAAATATGCAACTGTAAGGTAATAACAGAGCTTGGACTTCAGAGGCATAAGGACCATGGTCTGAACTTCAGTTTCACCACTTCCTAGCTATATTATCTTGGGCAAGTTATCTAACCTTTTGGATTTAGTATCCATACCTTCAAAATGGGAATACTGATACATAAATCCATGCATTTGTGTTCTGAGTAACAAATTAGGCAGTTTGTCAAGGATCCAGAATATAGTTTGGTGTGTAAGGGAAGCTGGAGAATAGTTACTTCTTTTTACAGTTGTGAAATTCAACAGGAAGAAGGATAAGTAGCATTCTGGCAGTATGAATTTATGGAAAAACATCGTTTCCTAAGGACAGCATACTATTAATAGTACTTTATATGGTTGACTATTTAATTATACAGCTTACAGTGACAAACTTCTATGTTTTGGACAAAGACTCACATTTAAATCCAGAAGTTGAAAAGTATTTCTAAATGTAAATCATATTTTAAATGTTGTGTTCCAAGTCAATAAATAAAACCCTAATTAGTCCATATGTGGTCCAAATTAATCTAACAGTAAATTGGCAACTGATGCAAGGGGTCCTTAGGCTGGAGTTCACAGATGCCCGAGGGATCTCCGAGCCCTTTAAATTAAAACTAAGGGCAAGCACAAAGACTTGTGTAAATCTGCTCCTCCATGAATGCAATGGAGACACTAGCAAATACATCAACATCAATTTTTTCAGGACTCTGGAGATAAACCAAAGGCCTGCAAAAATCTGAGCAGCATTTATTAAAGTAAACCTGCTAAACTTTGGTTAGAACAGTAAGCTTTTTGTTCTTTTAACTTGCCTTGCTACTATTCCCCTCTCCCCAGCTCTGGAGTAGCCTAGAAAACCAGTAGCCTCTCAATCATCATAGCTGTGAAAAACGGCAACTTTAGCACCAACAAAAGGGGCAGGATGAATATGGAGCTTCTCTTAAAAAGCCCATCTTCAAACAATTGTCACTATTTAACCTGTCTTACAGCTCCCTGAAGAAACCTTTATATAGGTACTTTTCATGACTTGACCTGATTCAGTGGTTACTCTACAGGAAAAGCCCTACAGTATTCCCATGGCATTTGTCAAAAACAATCATCAGCGATTGTTTACCACCACAGCTGCTGAAGGCTGTGATACCAGTTGAGGCAAAAAAATAGCCTGGCCAAAAATTCACAAGAAAGATCTGAGGAACAGGATGCCCATAGGAGGCTTTGAAAAGCTCTGACACGTTCCTGGAGATCTAAGAGGCCAGCTATGTGTAGGGCTGTGCACATGCCCAGAAAAGACATGAGAGGACCCCAATGTCTCAGCTCTAATTTTATGACCTGTGTAAACATGAAATAAAGGCAAAGGCAGAGTTTTAAACTGTCTAAATAATAAAGATGTTTTTTAACACACACACTGAGTCCTCTGGCAAAGGCTGTGAGAGTTACTGGTTCAACACATTCATGATAATCTCTGAGTAATGATGAACTAACCATAAAAGTGATTGAGCAGAGACCTCAGTGGCTATGCAATACAAAGAATGCAGGCTTTACAGAATTGGTCCAAAAAAGTCACTTTAAAAAATGAAAAACAGCAACAAAAAATCCTGAGGTTTGGAGAAATCTGATTTCCAGATTTGAAATGTTGTATTATTTTAAACGTCAGATATTCAACAAAAATATAAAACACAAAAACAGGATAGCCAGGGGGAAAAAGCAGTCCACAGAAATAGCAAATAAGGTGACCTAGTGGGTGGATACACTACACAAAGTGAGTTATTATAAGTATGTACGTTCAAGTTTAAAGAACTAAAGCAAACCATGCATAAAGAATTAAAAGAAATTATGACAATTTCTTAATAAATACAGTGTAAGGGAATTTATAAAAAAGAACCAACTAGAAATTCTGAATTGAAAAATACAATAAATAAAATGAAAAATTTACCAGATGGACTCAGATTTGAGCTGAAGGAAAAAAAATCAAGAAACTTGAAACTAAGGCAATTAAAATTATCTGGTCAGAAGACTAAAAGAAAATAATTAAAAATGAAGAGAAATTCAGAGATCTGTGAAACACCATCAAGTGTACCAACATATATATAATAGGAAACCCAGATTGAAAAAAGAGAAAAAGGAAAAAAGACTATTTGAACAAAAATGGCTAAAAACTTCTCAAATTTTATGAAAAGCAATCTAAAGGTCCAAAAACTTCAATGAACTCTAAATACTATATAACTCAAAGGGATCCACACCTATACACATCAGAATCAAACTATTTAAAGACAAAGACAAAAAGACCCTTGAAAGCAGCAAGAGAATAATGCATCATCACATAAAAGCACCCTTAATAAGATCAATGGCTGACATCTCATCAAACAATGGAGGCCACAATACAGTGGGAAGACATAAAGTACTACAAGAAAGAGACTATCAAACAAGAATTGTATATTCAGAAAAATATCCTTTAATATGAAGAGGTTAAACAAACAAAATAAAACAGAGAATTTATCATTAGCAGACCTACTCTACCAAAAAAAAAATATATATATATATATATATACACACAGACACACAACACACACACACACACACACACACACACACACACGAGTCCTTCAGACCGAAATAAAAGGATACTTAGAGTGTAATTTCCATCCAAAGAAACAGCACCAGCAGAGGTAATTGTATACATACATATGTAAGACACATTAGTGTATTTTTTTACTTTTTTTATGCTTCAATCTTATTTAAAAGACTAACATAAAGCATTAATTATAAAACTGTGTTAAGTATATAATGTATAAAGATATGATTTATATGATAATAATAGCACAAAGCAGGGGGGAAAGATTCAAGATCAATGTGCAAAAATTAATTGCATAATACTTTTATATATTAGCAATAAAAAAATCCAAAATTGAAATTGAGAAAAATAATTCACTTAAATAACAAAAAGAATGAAATAGGAATAAATTATTTAAAGGTGCAAATATTGTACACTGAAAACTATAAAACATTGTTGAAAGACACAGAAGACCTAAATAAACAGAATTATGTCCCACATTCATGGATCAAAATATTAATACTGTTAAGATGGCAATATTTCTAAATTGATCTACACACTCAAGCAATACTTATCAAAATTTCAACTGCCTTTTTTGTAGGAATCAGCCTGCTGATTCTAAGATTCATATTAAAATGATAGGGACCCAGAATAATGCAAACAATCTTGAAAAAGAAAGTTGTAGAATTCATACTTTCCAATTTCAAAACTTAACCACAAAGCTACAATAACCTATAATCAATAAGCTAGGGTGGTACCAGCATAAGACTAGACCTTAAAGATCAATAATAGAGAATTTAAAGATCAGAAATAAACCCTTACATTTATGATTAAATGATTTAAAAAATTTTTTTATTAATCAACTACTTTTTGAGCTGTTCTAGGTTTTCAGAAAAAATGAGTAGAATATTCCCCTCATGCTCCTCCAACTCCCAGTTTTCCCTATTATTAACATCTTGTGTTAGCATGGCAATTTATTAGAATTGATAAGCCATTGTTGATGCACTATTAACTGAAGTCCATAGTTTACGTTAGAGTTCATTCTTTTTTTATATATTCTATGGGTTTTCACAAATGTATAATGACATGATACATGTATCATAATCAATTGATTTTTAACAGGGTACCAAGACAATTCAGTGGGGAAAAAATAATTTTATCAACAAATGGTACTGGAACAATGGGATATTAACACACAAAAGAATAAAGTTAGATCCCTACCTCACACCATAAACAAAATGGATCACAGGCTAAATACAAGAGATAGAACTATAAAACTCTTAAAGGAAAACATAGTAGATCACTGTATCTTAGGTTACATAATGGTTTCTTAGAAACACCACCAAAAATGCACAAGCAACAAAAGAAAAAATAGGTAAGTCTGACTTCATCAAAATGAAAAATGTGCGATGCAAACAATACCATTAAGACAGTGAGAAACCAACACATAGGACAAAATATATATTTGCAAATCATATATTTAACAAGGGACTTGTATCTAGAATACAGGAAGTTGGTTCAATAACTCAATAATAAAAAAGCAAATAACCTAATTAAAACATGGGCAAACGATTTGAAAAAATATTTTTCCAAGAAAGATATACAAATGGTCATGTACATAAGTACATAAAAGGTGCTCAACATCATTAGTCAAATGATGTCATTTGTCAAATACAAATCAAAACCACAGTGATATACCACTTCACATCCACCAGGATAGCTAAAATCAGAAAGATAGGTAACAACAAGTATTGGCAAGGATGTGAAGGAAAGGTTAAACACAGTTACCATATGACCCAGCAGTATCATTCCTAGGTTTTTATACTCAATAGAAATGAAAACATATCCACATTAAACTTTGTGCATAAATGTTTATAGCAGCATTATTCATAACAGCCAAAAGCAGAAACAGCCCAAATGTCCATAAACTGGTGAATGGATAAACAAATGTATATCCATACAATGGAGCATTATTCAGCAATAAAAAGAATAAAAGCACTGATACATGCTACAACATGGATGACACGAGAGAAAGTCACAAAAACCCACAAAGTGTATGATTACATATTCTAGATAGACTAGGAAAATCTATAGACAACAAGTAGATTAACAGTTGTTAAGACTGGGGGAAAGAGGACCACAGTGCAGAGTAACTGCAAATGGGCACGGGGTTTCTTTAATAGAATGATGGCAGTGTTCTAAAATTTGACTATGGTGATGGCAGCAGAACTATACTAAAAACCACGACTTACATATTTCAAATAGATGAAATTTATGGTATGTAAATTATACCTTAATAAAGCTGTAAAAAGTCATCTATGGCCCTTGCTTTCAAGAAATTGACAGTCTAGAGTTAAACAACATGCACCAAGACTTATGACCGTGGTTCTGTAACTTCATCTTCTCAGTAAAGAAAACTAACAAAATTGAATGAAGAAATGATGGTCATTTTTACAAAACTTTCTTTTACATCAAAAATTTCAATTTGGAGGAAGATAGAACTGGTTGATATAACTACCATTCTAAGACCATCAAGGGTAATACCAAAGCTAAAAGAAGACTGACATATTCCTTATCAATTATATTTATGTTTACCTCTTTTTCCTTAAGTAGAGCTTCATGTTTTTCTTCTAGTCGCTTCATTTCAAATGCTAGAGTGTCTGCCCTTTTGGATTCAGAGGAAAGCTTAATGTGAAGATCCTGAACCTTATGTCAAAAACAAAAGTAAAAAACAACAGTATATAATATTGATAGTCTTTCATGGGTTGAGTAAATGAGAAAGCAGATTGGAAATAAACTATTGATACTAAAACTGCAGCCTAATTCCAAATACTTGTGGAAAATAGCCAATTGATAAGAATATAAAATTTAAAATACTCAACCAAAAAACTTAAAAATCAGGTTCCGATTCTAATGCTGTTTGATAAATGGCAAAACAATATTTTAGGTTACAGCTCCATTCTGTTAAATCTCAAAATAAAAGCAAAAAATAGTTCAGAAGGTAAAAGACTCAGATAACTCAAACTCAATTATCAACCCTTGAATTAAAATTACAGATAGAGGAAATTCATCAGAAGCAGTTCACAGCTTATTATAGGCAATGCTTCTTAATTTCTGTATAATACATAAAGGATCAAATAGAATAACAAAGGTGAACTCTTTCAATTTTATCAATTAAAAATTAAGATAATTTCTTACCTGCCTTTTGTATGTTTCTAATTGCGTACGTGCTGCATTCGCCTTCTTTAATTCTTCTTCTAAGCTGACTGTGTTGTGCATATACATCATGTTGGTTTCCTGTAAAGTTTTCACCTGCTTGCGAAGGTCATTCAAATCTTGCAGCTTCTGACGATATATCTCAACTGTTGACTCCAGTTTATTTGCTTTGTCAGAGGTAGCCCTATAAATATAAAGACTAAGCATTACTGTATAAAAACTAATATAGGTACATAATTTTATTCTGGCTGTAAAACGAATCTTCCAAGCTATAACCAAAAAAAAAAAAAAAAAAGGAGAGAGAGAGCAAGAAAAAGAAATTGCAAAGTTTGTGGGAACTTTGAATACAGACTCAGGCCTGAAACCATCTAAAGTTCAACTGTTTAGTTATAAAGCCCTCAAAATAAAAATGCTTCAAATTTGACACACTAAATTATCAAACTATTTGATATATTAGCACAATGTATAAAAGAGAATGATTTTGTACATGTAATTGAACAATTCTGAGCTACATTATAGCTTATGGGTCAACCTTGCTTTATGTATTATTTAGCACAGTTGTGTTCCAAGTATTTGATATACTGTACTTAGGAAGTTGATTCAATTTATAAATTTGGCAAAGAACTTCCCTTTGGAGTTGTGGTTACCTGATCAAAATAAATAAATTAACCATAAATAAATAAACCAAATCATTTCACTATTACAAGCAGTTTCAAATTAATGATTATAAAGATTTTGTTTTAAATTGACATTGAAAATACAAATAACTAATTTAAAAAATTAAAATAAAACATAAAGATCAGGTGAATAGTCTGTTCACTGAGTAACATTTCATAGACAGAAGCTAAATATAAGTATTGTCAAAAAACAATCCTCTCTGAAATAAATGTTAGGATTCTTATCTATATTTATCTATATTTTATCAAATGCTAAAATATGAATTGAGAATACATTTCTATACACAAAAATTTCACAAAATATAATAAAGGGTACAAAGAGGTCAAGCTAAATATATCTATAAGTAATTCAGTTTACAAAATTTTAAGAAAAAGTTCTCATTTTGGGTTTATGTGTTCTAATATGAAACTGTCCTAATAAGAACTGAATATTATCCCTAAGCTGCGATTTTAGGGCCAGGCATGGTGGCTCATGCCTGTAATCCTACCATTTTGTGAGGCCGAGATGAGAGGATTGCTTGAGGCCAGGAGTTCAAGACCAACCTGAACAAGAGTGAGACCCTGTCTTTATAAAAAATAGAAAAATTAGCTCAGTGTGTTGGAGCACACCTGTAGTATCAGCTACTTGGGAGGCTGAGGCAGGGGGATCACTTGAGCCCAGTAATTTGAGGTTGCAGTGAGCTACGATGAGGTCACTGCACTCTAGCCTGGGTGACAGAGATCCTCTCTCAAAATAAAAAAAATCTGTAATTTCAATCAACAAGCAGAAAAGAATTAAAGACTAGGAGGCTGGAGAAAAACTGGTCAATACTTGTCATAGGAATAACTCTAAAAATCTCTGATTAAAATACGAAATACTCACATTGACTAATAACTTAGAAGTGACATAATTCTATTTGGACATGCCATACCTAAGAATATCTATTTCATCTTTCAGAGCTCTTGTTTCTTCAGCGAGACTAGTCAATTCATCATTTCTGTGCTGAAACTCAATTAGTTGCTTTTCAAGCTCTTCACAGTGAACACGGTAATCATCTTTTGCCGCTTCAAGCCTTGAACAGATAAAATAAATATTTATTATATAATTTCCATCATTTGTCTTCTAAATGGCGCATAAGCTTAGGCGTTCAAATAATCCTTATTTTACTTAAAAATGGCCCCCAGGCACAAGAGTAGTGATGTTAGCAATTCTGATAGCCAAACAGAAGCGTATAGTGCTTTCTTTAAATGAAAAGATAGAAGTTTTTGACGTCATAAGGAAATTTTCTAAAGCACATGCTGAGGTTACAAGATCTATGGTAAGAATAAATCTTCTATCTGTGAAATTATGAAGAAGGAAAAGGAAATTCACGCACAGTATATATAGGGTTTGGTACTATCCATGGTTTCAGGCATCCACTTGGAGTCTTGGAACTTATGCCCTGTGGATCAGAGGGGACTACTATACATTCAACAATACAGATGAATCTCTCACAAACACGCAGAGCAAAAGAAGCCAGTCTCCAAAGAGTTTATACTGCACGATTCAGTTTATATGAAGTTCTAAGTCAGTAATCTATGGTGAAAATTTCAGAAGAGTAATTATCTCTGGCAGGTAGGGGTTTCTGGGAAGGCACATAAGGGAACTTTCTGCAGTGACAGAAATGATCTGTGTGCTGATAAATGTGTCAGTTACACAAATGTACGCAATTGTTAACATCAAATTGTACTAAGTATTTCACAATATGTAAATGTTATCTTTAAAAAAAATGAACAGTAAACATCCTAAACTCTAGTAATAGTTCGCTTTTTACAGAGATATAGGTTAACAATTCTTAAATTTCTGTGTGTTTTGGGATTCAGCAAATGAGTAAGCATATTGAGGAAAATAGGAACCAAGTTTCTTAGTGTTGGAGAAGGGAGTTAAAATATGGAGGTGGAGAACAGAATGAACCCTGAGATGTTGAACTAAATTAAAAGTGTCAATATGAACCCATTGTTAATACTGACAGATACGAAATACGGTACATAGGTACAAGTGCGTCAATGAGGGCAAGCGTGAACATGAGCAAGTATCAATCTGTGCAAGTATATTTCCTAGCTCTGTCCACCAAGATAGCCTAGAATCAATGATAAAAAATTCATAGCATAGATCTCTGTTTCTAAGTAACATTCTTGACTAAAAGGAATCAGGGCTCCTTGGAGAAATGGCTGACTCCAGAGTTGGGAAAGGGAAAGGATGAGATGAGATGAGTCTGGAACATTTTACTGTGCCACAAAGTAAGAAAGTGCTCAAGAAAAGATAACAACATGTGAAAAGGACACAAGAGTTAATTGAAAGGCTTCCCTCTAGCCAAATCTGGGATAATCTGAGCAACAAAATGAATGATGATAGTAATACATTATGGTCCATTGAATAAGAATTCCTTACTAAACGCAATGCATGATCCTGAATTAACCAGGAGAAAAAAAAACAGCCATAAAGACATTGATTCAACTGCATGGAAATTAAATATGGTCTGTGGATTAGATAATAATATCATATCAGTGACAAATTCCCTAATTTTGGTCACTATACTGCGGTTGATAAGAGAATGGCCTTGTTCCTAGGAAATACACACTGACGTATATAGGAGTACAGAGGCATATCGCTAATTACTCTCAGAAGGTTTAAGAAAAAATATGCATATCTATATAAATATATAGAGACTGATTAAACAAATGATAATGCAAGATAATGGCTGAATCTGTGTAAAAGGCATAAAGTTCCTTGTAGTATTCTTGCAACTTTCTTTTGTGAATTTGAAATTATATCAAAATTAAGTAACAAAAAAATGTGTAGTATAATTAGAGCACCTGCTCTCAAGGTCTTATGGTGCAGGGCTCAGTGATAAGCATACAAAAGACAATAAATATTTATTAAAGGTAAGAATGTATGGCTTTTCTTTTTTAAAGAAGAAATAGAAAAGTTAAAGTGAGAAGCACCTCTTTAGCTTAAGATTTAGATTTTTTCCATTTATTATAGAATTACCTCTCCTGTGTGAGAAATGCTCTGTTCTCTCCAGGCTTTACCAATCACTGCCTTGAACTCCCACTGGCTTGCCTATGGCCTTGATTTGGCCCTTATTACATGTTATTTTGAATTGTTCTGTTTTTATGTGCATATCCCACCTCCTAACTGGATTGTAAACCCTGTGAAGGCAAGAACCATTTGTACCATTTGGTATTTTCATTAGTTTAATCAGTGTCCTAAATATGCTTAACAATGCTTAATAATTAGCTGTTGATATTACGGTTTTTTAGCTACTAGTTTGAGAAACAGAAATTTATAAAATAATTACTAAAAGTGCTACCTGAAGTTTTCTTCCTGTAATTGTTCTAGTTGTAATTGTGCATGGAAATACTTTTTTGCAACCATTGTATTTGGATCATCAAAAGAGCCATCCAGCTGGTCAAGTTTTTCATTCATCATCTCATTTTCAGAAACCAGTGAATTCTTTTCATCTTGAAGTGCAGTCACCTAAAAACAAATACACAATTATACATATCAATAGCAAAAAACAAAAGCAAAAAACTGTTATTAAAGTACAGAGTTCTGGATTCTAAATCTGATTAAGCCATTAAATAGCTTGGTCAACCAGACTACATGATTTTTTTTTTTAAATTTAACTATGAGAAAGTATCTGCTATTTTCTTTATTTGTAATTTTTAAAAATTTTATTTCAGAGCATTATGGGGGTACAAACACTTCAGTTACATAAATTGCCTTTGCACCACCCGAGTCAGAGCTACAAGTGTGCCCATCTCTCAAACAGCGCACACCGCATCCTTTAGATATGAATTTACCCATTCTCTCCTCCCCTCTCCCATCTGCCCAACACCCTATTAATGTTACTTCCCATATGTGCACGTTAGTGTTGATCGATTAGTACCAATTTAATGGTGCATACAGGTGGTATTTGTTTTTCCATTCTTGTGATACTTCACTTAGAAGAATGGGCTCCAGCTCCATCCAGGATAATAGGTAGTTGACCATTTTTTTTTTTTTATGGCTGAGTAGTACTCTCTAGTATACATTTACTACATTTTATTAATCCACTTATGTATTAATGGGTATTTGGGTTGTTTCCACATCTTTGCAATTGTGAATTGTGCTGCCATAAACATTCAAGTGCAGATGTCTTTATTATAGAATGATTTTTTTTTCCTTTGGGTAAATCCCCAGTAGCAGGATTGCTGGATCAACTGGTAGGTCTACTATTAGTTCTTTGAGGAATCTCCATATTATTATACTTTCCATAGAAGTTGTACTAATTTGCAGTGCAGCAGTAGATATTTTGTACTCATCAGCAATGAATGAATGTTCCTATCTCTCCACACCCATGCCAAGATTTGTTTTTTTGGGACATTTTGATAAAAGCCAGTATCACCGGAGTTAAGTGATATTTCATTGTGGTTTTGATTTGCATTTCCCTGATGATTAGAGATATTGAGCAATTTTTCATATGTTTTTTGGCCATTAGTCTGCCTTCTTTTGAAAAGTTTCTAAGGATCCTTTCAACTTTCAAATTCTGAGTCCAGAAGGTTTGAGTCAAACAAAAGAAATCAAATCAATACATATATGGAGAAAACAGAGTACAGATATCTTTAAAATGTTATACTTAGTCTGGGGAAAAAAATGTTTCTAAGTCCCTAAAATTTGACACATCAACTTCAAAAAATAATTTGTTTTAGGCATAAACTAATTTTTAGAATGCTGTCACCTACTAAGCCAAACATACACATGTTCAAAGTTATCAGTTTTGATTCATAGTCAAAAATTAGCAGTCACACATCTCATATTCAGGGGATGAGCACATTTGGTTCATTTGCACTGTTTGCTTATGATTTAAAACAGACAAAAACATCTTAAATATAGAACCACATCAATGTCAGTACCTGATACATTTTTTTCACTTCACACTTTTAAAATAAGTATGATATGCTTCCTTGGTTCTATTTCTCTTTCATTTAAAACATCTTTAAAAATTTACAGCTAAAGCTGTGATCTTTCATAAGACCAGAAATTTACATAAGATTAAGAATTAGTTTGGGGAAAAAAGGTAATCTATTACTGACTTCCAATATATTAATGGACAAGTTCGCTATTTATATTTTCAACAGGTGTAATTAATTCAGTTCAGTCATGTGATAAGACTACATATTGACACAATGAGCTCATAACAGAAAATTAAACTCAAGTGATTGTCCTGAATATAGTATAGGCAACTTACAAACATTGTTATTCAAATGAGAAATACAAAGGATGGGAAACTATCCCTAGGCAGACAATGTAAAGAAATAACTTTCTGCTCCTAAAATCAATGCATGCATCCATGTTTATCAAGTAAGCAGTTTAGTGACTATTATTACCTGTCATGTATAATAATTCTAAGTGATTCAGATGCAAAGAAAAAAAGAGTTTCTTCCCTTAAGACACTTACAGTAAAATTGTAAACAATTATATAAAAGATGTTGAAGGTGCTTTGAGAGAAGCACATTACAGGGTAGGGATGGGGTACAAAGAAAAGAATATCTCATTCCAGCTGGAGTATAGGGCTGTCAGAAAATGATTGACAGAGGAGAGATAATTCTCCCCGTTTTCAAAAGTAAACAGGAATCTCCTGAAGGAGGAGGAACAAGAGCAAATTTTAGTGTTGAACACCTGAAGAGAAACCAACCTTGTTGCTGCCCATGCTTTAGTGTGGTTCCAGAGTTACCTTCATCTTAGACTTGAGGGAGGGGGCCTGTTAAAAGCACCAATTCCTTGGACCCACCCTAGAATCATGACTTGGAATGCTGGGTGGTGGTTCTAGGCATCTCCTTTAACAAACTCTCATGGTGATATACTCTTTAGGCTCACTCTGCACCTGCTTCTGTCCCTCTCTGTTTGGGATTTCTGTACTTTTCACCAAAAACCAGAAGATCATATACTCTTCATTAATTGTTAGAAACATTTAAGTCTTTTGATGTAGAATGTTATGTTCTTTATAGAATAAGAATTTCTCAGAAAACTGCACAAAGATCCTGCAAGACTGGCAATACCTAAATGGATCAATCCTCTATCCTTCCTATGTAGTATTCTACATGGTAAATATGATCATATTTGAAAATAGCACATTTCAGGTGTTTTTCATGCCTGTGGTGGGGTGTGTTAAATGTGTAGTCGGGAAGGACGCAAAGGAGAACAGATAGAATTTCCCCTATACTTGAGGTGTTTCCTTCACTCAAATAGCAAGGACTGATTATAAAAGATGAAGTTAGAAGACCTGAATTTTAGTGCTGTCATTGCCCTAAGTGGCTACTCACCCTGACCACGTCTTTCCCTTTTATTTTCAAATCATTGAGGGTTAGGAATATTACCTAGCCCCAACATTTTAGATATTTAATATTTATTTCATCTAGCAAGGGTAATGCTACCAAACCTTTGTTCCTTGTCCTTAGACTTTTCAGAGAATCAACTATTAAGCTCATTACCTCAACAAAAAATGCAACTTACATACAGCATGTCATAAAGGTACATTTAACCTTTTGTAAACTATTTTCTAGACTTACTGCATAACTTTCACATTTATACTTTCATATAGCAGCAATAATATATGCAAACATATACCTGGTACTTCTGTGCCAAGGCCTAAGTGCTTTACATATATTAACTCATTTAATCCTCACAACTACTTTGGGAGACATAATATATTATCATCACTCCATTTTTCAAAAGAAAAAACTGAAGTATAGAGAAATTAGGTAATTTGCCTAAGAGCACACATCCAGCTATTAACATGGCCAAATTCTGAATATAGATGTCTTGGTTTGACTGTCTTCTACCCTCTTAACCACTAACTATTGTTCTCATGCAAGTTTGTTTTGCTAACATGTATGTGCATATGAACAAGCATTATACACACACATGTTCAAATTTGGCATGAGAGACTTCATATGTGTGTGTGTGTGTGTGTGTGTGTGTGTGTGTGTGTGTGTGTGTGTGTGTGTATGAGATAGAAAAAGAAAGAGCACGTACTTAAATTTACTGGGGGTCAGGCACCACTAAATACTTCCGTAAATTACCTCACTTAATATTCATGAACACACTATGAAGTAGAGACTTTAATTTTCCCATTTTACAAAAAAAAAAAACAAAAAACTGAGTCCTCATCTCAAGTTGAAATTCTATAATCAGCAGAATGATTTTCTCAAAGGAAGAGTTAGGCCAGCAATTTCAACTGCCAGAGAAAAGTATTTATGAAATCCATGCTTCAACATTCAAGCCTGTAAGAAATCCTCATCCCTCCAGGAAATGAAATCCAACCTACAAAACACATTGCCAGCTAATTGATTAAAATAAAAAATTCTCATAAAGAGAATGTTTTTCTCTGCTCAGGTTTCCTTTATGTACCTGCATATCCAGTTCTTCGCATCTCTGCCTCAGCTCTTCTTTTTCTGCTAGTGCTTCCTGAAGCTCTTCCAAGGCCCTTTTAAGCTGCAATATAAATGTCCAAATTCTTAGTAAATCCTGTTTTGACACAAATAGAAAAATACACTTTTCTCACTACATACACATGCACTGATACTAGGAATAGTTTCAAATTTTTCAATTTACCTACTTAAAAATGAGCCCTACTTTGTCATCTTTGTGTGAATAATATTTACATAGCCTCATTAACATTTAAGGCCGTGGTCCCACAGAAATAAAATTTTGTAAATCCTAGTGAAATATTTTTAAAAGTATTAGAGGAGGCATTATTTAATTTCCTCACAGAAAAAAATTTAGAAAGAACACAGCATATTTACATGTAAATAAATTTTTTGTTTAAAAAAATTTCATTTGAAATACTCCTTGAGACGACTGGTGACACTCATGAAAAAACAGATGTCTAAAAGTATAACAGATAAACTACTTGATGAATTTGCCTCTCCTCTTACCCTTTCACCTCAACCCAGATTGGTTTACACATGGAAAGAGAGCACCTTTTTCCCCTGTAAAACCATCCTAAAATACAACCAGGGAATGGAGCCTTGAGGACAGTGTCTTTGAGCATTTTCTTCTGTATTAGCTGAGAGGACAGCAACAGTGACAAAAATATTATCTTATTAGATAAATTAAAACTCAGAGTTTTTAAAAATTGTCTACTGTTTAATTGTGTAACCATACAGCACGAGTCCAATATGTATTACAAGTGTCGGAAGAAATGTTCAATGCCACCCAACTCTTCAAACATCATCACAAAATAGTTTGGAGATCAACACTACTTGCATTCATAAAGAAATGCATAATAATATTAAACTGGGATCTTAAAGTAAAATAAACTAAATTTCATGGAAGAAAATATATTCTTATATATTCTCTTTTGTAAACCTTATGATATGAATAGTAATTGGCAAAAAAAAAAACTGTATCAATGTTTCTAACATTTTCCTTACATACTAAAGTACTCACCTGTTGCTCTAATTCTCCAACAGCATCATTTGTAGGGGAGCTCAATATTTCTTTACTCATCAACTAGAAAATTAAAATAATAAAATTTAGTGTATCATCCAGAATGTGGGGCATTTAAGAAAAAAAAAATTGAAAAAAAATTAAGTACAATGTGATGTTTATAAAGCAAAAGTTATTTAAAGGAACTTGACAATATTAATTTATCAACTGGCTTTTAAAACACATGTACTAAAATTGGGCTTGGGGGCCTTTGAAGATATTTGGGGACAGGAGGAAGACTCACTAACTAAAGGTCAGCAAACCTGCTGCAAAGGGCAAGTTTATACAAAGAGAAAAACACACATCCATAAAATTTATATGCAAACTGTTACAAAATCTGGTTTAGGACTTTCACACTTATGTGAAATAATATAACTTACCTCTTGAATAGCAGTCATGACCACATGTTGAACAGACTCTTCCAGGGTCATTATATTTTGAATATGTTCTATAATTTAAAAAAAAAATCCAATCTGAAAAAAAAACTACTCTTTATCCATAGTACGTTAGCCATCCAATTAGCAGAATATAAAAACTCATTTACCACAGATAATCCTTTATGAAAATATATTATTTTTCCACTAGTATATCCACTGAAAACAAAATAGCAGAATAGAAAATATTCATATAAATATTTTTAAATGGTTTCTTTTCTCCTAAAGAAGAAACCCTCTAGTTGTCTTATAAGAAAGAGAAAAGAAATTAGAATTAATCTTTAAACAATTATGACAATAATTATTTAATCTTAGGTCCAAAAAGTTTCATTTTATCACCTACTTAGTTCATTCCAGGAAGGCTTTCAAAAAAGGGACTTTTACACCTTCTGTAAACATCTTCCTAGCATTCACTAAGTCTCACAAGGAGACCTTGTATCTCACCACAAACACACATGCAGTTAAGTCAAGGTGATGCTGTCCTGACAGGAAATGAGGAACCATGAGAAAGAGTTCTTTATATATTTGCAGATTTAAATCCATTTTTAACTATATGTGCTCTAGCTAAAACAATTTCCCCAAAATTTTAAGGACTTCTTATTTTCTAATACAGTACTTTCATTGTTTCGATTATTCTTCTGGGAAACTGCTCTAAAATTTCTCAAAATCTTCCCTTTATTTGTGAAGACAAGAACTAGACAAAGATTCTGGTGTGTACCTGACCACTAAGTACTAAGGGAGGAAAAAAAAAATTAACTAGAGAATGGATAAGCCATGGAATGATTTCCTTTAAGTGGATTTTCTGGATAACGAAGTATTTCAGGTCTGCTGAAATCTTCATAAAAATAATCTCCTTCCTACCAAGATAAGTAAGGTAACCAGTTCATTCTTTCAAGATTGAGATTGTTGCAGTACCTTGGAATCAGTCTGAAAATCAATTCTCATGGCAAAGCATAAAAGGGTGGAAGCTGTTTCATATCCTGGATGTGTTTTATTTTAAAATTTCAGTTAAATTACTAGTAGTTGTTTTTTTTTTTCATTTATTTGTTCACACCCAAAAATTGTGAATCCTGACATATACCTTCATAAATAAATCCAATTAGATAATCCTGATTTTTTAATAATGAAAATGAAACTATTCCTTTATATTTACTATATGTTAAACTTTTATTTATATACCCATAAATTAATTTCCTTTTAAAAACATGAGGAAAAAATTGCTTTGTAATGCTTAGAACTAAATTATTAAAATACTACATCTTATATCAAAAGTTGTAGGATGCAGCAAAATCATACTTTAAGGGAAAATTATAGCTTAAAATGTCAATTATAGCTTAGAATAGGAGCAGATGATTAATTCATAAGAGGACAGAAATAGACATAAGAACAGAAATTAAATAGTAAAAGCAAAATAGAATCAAAGCCAACAGTTGGTTCTTAAAGACTGACAAATCTGGTAAGATTAGTTAAGCAAAAATAAGTTTAAAATAATCAGTAATTAAAATATGAACAAGCCATTATTCAAAAGAAAAAATTAAAAGATTTACAAATGGAG
The DNA here is from genome assembly GCF_020740605.2 of Lemur catta. Taxonomy (NCBI): domain Eukaryota; kingdom Metazoa; phylum Chordata; class Mammalia; order Primates; family Lemuridae; genus Lemur; species Lemur catta. The sequence goes on from NC_059130.1 coordinate 81,253,171, forward strand.
TACTATTTATAACCTGTGATTAAATATTTAGGGAAGTTTCAACCTTCCATGAGCAAATGTCTTTCACGTTTATGAAAAATTCAACAACTAGATCTTTGACATTGCCTATAAGTGAAAAATAAAAGCCTATAGAGAAGTACTGACTTGCCCTAGAAAAAAATAGCTAGTTGATGAGAGAGACTAACATCAAAATATTCTGATACCCAATCACTGTCTTTTTTAATTGACAAACTACAATTGATTCTATGCATTTTATTTTTCTCCTTTGTGAATTTGTTCTTACTGAATTTATCCTGTCTCATATCCTTTCTTTATTGGTTAATGTTAAATGTGTTTTCTAAGGTCCAGGCTTGAAGTATTTTGCAAACTTAAGCACCCAACATCATTCTTTCATAAAGGTGGTATACTAATAAAGTTTGGACGAATCATGCAAAAAACAACAGCATCAAAACTCTACCACCCAGAATGACACAAGCACACAAGGGAAGGAGATTTGGGTCTGTTCAGTTCATTCTTTTATTCATTACATGCAACCAAAAATAACCTTTTTGTATTCAGCAGGATATGGATATGTTTGGAGATACCAATATAATGAACCATTTCCATTTATATAATCAGGCCACTTATCTGGAAGATATATTGGACAGATATTCTTCTGAAAAGAGTAGAATATTATCTGAAGAAGCCTGAATTATAATTTAGTGGCCGAATATTTATTTATAAAAAACTGAATCAACCTAAGGTTCTATCTTATGTGTGAAATAATGTATCAGATGAGTAAGTACAATCTTCATTAAATATCCACTACATCCTAAGCATTGGATATATTAAACTAATTAAATTAAAATACACTTAATTTAGCCACTGAATATGAATCTCAGAATCCAGGTACAAACAGGATATGCAAAGCATGTAGCTTTTTATGGCAGAGATGGGTTAGGATTCAGATCTTCTGGTTTACACTTCAGGGTGCTTTCTGACAAGCTGTAATAGTAAATTGTAATGCTACCTTTTACAGCAATGTAAGTTGTTTCTAGAAAGTAGGAATTCTTAAATGATTGAAATTCACTTACCTTGCTTCTTTTCACAGTTGACCGCACAACCTAAAATAAGCTGAAGCAGTCTCCCAAGCTCCACAGAATCTGAACATTCAGTTATTTGGTTTAAATCAGGGATAAGTGCTTCAGAAATCTGCTGCCCTAAAAACTGCAATATCAAAATAACAAGTTAGATCATTCATTTATGTAGGCTACAAAAAATGTGCTACATTTAATAACATTACAAGGAAAATATATTATAAATAGACTCATGAAATGATTCAGATAAATTAATAACAAATCAATAATTATTGATTAAAACCAGTTAGCAGTGTTCAGGAAACTTCCCAAAATTTCAAGTAACCAACCAAAAGTAATTTCATTTGCTTTTGGTTTTATACCAAATATCCTTTGATTCCAATGTCAGAGATAGAGATCTATTTAAGACGCATCTGGCCTAGTCTACTACGACAAAACTTACACCTTTACATTAAATAATAAACAGGCTTATGTTAAGCCAAAGGATATTAATATTTTGCTATGAGATCAATTAACAAAAAAACCATAATATAAATCACTGCACTTTTATAAATGAACAAATCTAATAGATTAATTTTTTTCCTAGTCTTATCTTTTTTCAGCTTATTAAAAAGTTTATTGGCAATAAAAATCCTTCAAAATGAATTTTAGGCATTTGGTGAATTGAAAAATTTCACAAAGTATTAAAAATTTTTGAAAGAAATTAAAAGTTTAATTGTGTGACAACTTTAAAAAATAGAAACAAAAATTCTTTATGACAGTCAATTCAAAAGCTTCCAATCATTAAGGATTAAACTTTCTCATACCAAAAAACTCTACTAGAGAACTTGTTATGATTCTGAGTAAGAAAAAACTACTTGAGTAATGTACTATCTAATGTGACCTTAATACTACTTTCATTTTGCATTTTTTCCAATTCACTGGCATGAGCATAATCTCATAGTACATCTTTGCTTCTGTTTACATTGGAAAGAAATGTCAAAATAGTGCTTTAAATAGGAAATTACTTCAATTAATTATGAAGTCTACTTATAGCATTGCATAAAATCAAATCATATTAAAGATGAAGGTAATTCTACTTGAGAAAATAATTTAAAGATATCAACATGCAAGCAATGTTATTTTACACATCAATATATCTAAGTTTAAAAATGTTCATTTTCACAAAATTTGAGTTTTTTAAAAATGGAAAGAAAACAATATGTTCCAATTATGAATTATATTCCAGTGAAATGTTATAAATAAAAAGCCAAGTCATTTTTCAGCCAAGTCAATATAATTATCACATAGCATTTTGTATTTAATCAAAGTCAGATATTTTTCATACCTCATGGTAGTAATTCATAATCCCTTGAAGAATCTTCTTTAAATTATTAGCCTAATGTGAAAAAAAGAATATAAAATAAATTCTTATTTCATATTAATGGAAAACATTTATGACAAAAAACAACTAAAACTTTCCACTAATAAAAATGACAGTAACAACATTAGAGTTCTATAAATAAAAACACATGATAATTTTTAAACATTAGAGATTTAATCAGTTTTTAATTAGCTCGAGTGATTTTATTTAAAAGGAGCCAAAGTAAATTCAAGTGCCCACTTTAAAGATTTATTTATGAGCATGTCCACCTCTAGCCATGAGCAAGTTAATGGGGTTTAATTCTCTCCTGCCACAAATAACTATAAAACAGGACAAAATACATGAAACAATTGTTTTCAAGCTTTAGACAACTCTGCTTTCTGAAACAAGGAAAACAAAAAAGATGAGCTCTACACTAGTCCAAAATTCTGAGGCAATTTTCAGACTATAGCATAGGGAGGTGGAAAACAAACAAAGCCTGCTCTTCTGATTGAGGAGACAAATATAAGAAGTTCAGGAAGGCCAAGGCAGTTAGAATTTGCAAGACACACAGATGAAGAGATGGGAGCTATGGAGACAAAGAGAATCTGAAATCTGTGTAATGGTTCCTTTGACTCTGTGGCTAAATAACAATTTGCAAGTGTATAGGTGAAACTCCAGGTTATTTCCAAACTCAATGTTCTTTCCAAGGAGAAAACAATCCAGGAAACTGTAAACTGAATTCCCAAAAATTACTACACAGGTCCAGAAATTTCTGAAATTCCCATTAGCCACAGTGAAGAGACTATGCTATATGAATAAAGCATTCACTAAAGACCCCCAAAAGGTCAAGACTAGTAGTAATGGGTCTAATCTACTACTACAGTAAAGAGTAACTTTAGATCTATCCCTGCCAAGCCTAAAAACAAGTCTTGAAGGATCAAACTTAGTCACAAGCATCTTAACTGCTTGTAAGAACAAAGTCCAACACTCTTTAAAGAAATACCAAAAGAAAAAAATCAAAGCTCAATGATAAAATGCACAATGTCTAATATCCAATAAAAAATTACTACACAAGTGAAGAAGCAAGAAAATATGGACCGAAATTAGGAGAAATCTCAGTCAACAGAAATGGGCTCAGAAATGAAAGAAAGATGAAAGAATTGAAAGACAAGGCTAAAACTGCTAGTTTAAAAATGTTCAAGGATTTAAACAAAAACATGAATATGAGAAAAGAAATAGAAAAAATTTTTTTTTAAAAAGAGAATCAAATAAAGAGATTGTCAAACTGGATTAAAAGCAAGACCCAACTATTAGATGTCTACATGAAACACTTTCAATACAAAGACACACACAGATTCAAAGAAAGGAGAAATACCAACGGAAAATATAATAATAACAAAACTGTAGTGGCTACAATAATATCAGACAAATTTGACTTCAAATCAACGAATAATACCAGGGATAAAGAAAAGCATTTCGTAATGATAAGTGGATTCATTCATCAAGAAGATTTAACAAAATTGAAAGGAGAAATCAACAAAACCACAATCATCCTTAGAGATTTAAGGAATCCTTCCTCTATAACGATATAATAATTAGATAGAATATCAGTAAAGATATAAAATATATAAACAGCACTATCAACAAACTTGACATAATCCACATTTATAGAGTGGCAGAATACATGTTGTTTTCAAGTACACATGGAACATTCATCAAGATAGACTAATAAGTAAGTTATAAAGTAAATCTCAGTAAATGTAAAAGAATTTCTCAATACAGAGTTTCAGACCAAAATAATTAATTAGGTTAGAAACCAATAAATAAAAGTATCTGGAAAATCCTTAAATATTTTGAATTTGAATTACCTACTTTGGATTTACCCATAGGTCAAAGGAGAAACCACAGGGAAATTACCAAACATTTTGAACTGAATGAAAATAAGAGCACAGTATGTCAAAATGTGTGGGATGTGGCTAAGGCAGTGCTTAATGTTGGAAGAAAAAAGGGCCTAAAATTGATTAGTTAAATTTTCATCTTAAAAAGCAAGAAAAAGAAAAGCAAATTAAGTGGAAGAAAGAAGATAATAAACATCAGAGAGAAAATCAATGAAATAGGAAACCTAAGGTAGTCTTTGAAAAAAATGAATAAAATTGAAAAACGTCTAGCCAGATTTATCAAGGAAAAAAATACAAAAGACACAAATAAACAATAGCAGGAAAGGAAAAGGAAACAACACTAAAGATCATATAGTCACTAGCAAATTATTAGCATAATAATACAGTTAAGAACTGTATGCACTGGCACGGTGGTTCATGCCTGTAACCCCAACACTTTGGGAGGCTAAGGTGGAAGGATAGCTTGACCCCAGGAATTCAAGATCAGGCTGCACAACACAGCAAGACCCTGTTCTCTACAAAAAAAAAAAAAAGGCAATAAAATTTCAAAAATTTTTTTAAAAAAGAACTGTGTGCCAACAAATAAGACAATCTATATGAAACAAATGAATGTCCTACAAGACACAAGTAAACTGACTTAAAAATAGAAAATCAGTAGGGCAGTTTCTTAATATGGTTAAACAAATACTTACACAACTCAGCAATTCCACTCAGGAATTTACCCAAGAGAAATTAACTATGCGCTTATACAAAGACTAATACATAAATGTTCATCATTGTTGCATTCATAATAGCCAAAAACAGAAACAATTCAAACATCCATCACCAAGTGAACAGCTAAACAAATTGTGGTATATCAGTATAATGAAATGCTACTCTTCCAAAAAAGAAATAATTACTGATACGCAACACGAATAAATCTTAAAAATACACTGAGTAAAAGAAGCTAGACACAAAGAGTACATATTATATGGTTCCAGTTATATGGAATTCTAGAAATGAACTCCATAAGGACAGAAAGCAGCTCTATGGCTACCGAGGGCCAGCCCTGGGGTGAGGATTAATAGAGAATGGGCATTAAGTGCATGTTTTTGGTTAAAGGAAATATTCTATATCTATCTAATTTGACAGCATACACATGTCAAAACTCAAACTGTACACAATAAAATGTATTCATAAATTAATTTAAATAAAGATTTATTTGAGGCTTGGTGCTAATTATAAGACCACTGTTTGCATCAAGTGCTTCTCCCATTCATTCTGCATACCTTTATTCTCCAGTTATCCCCAACATCCTCTTTAATTCGGCTTAACCAAGATTCGTTGAACCAAGCTGCATCACTAAAACAAAAAAATAAATGCTAAACATTACAACATTACATAAACAATACCAAACTGAACCAACAGAGAAAGTTACTTTGTACCTTAAAGCCTATCCTTAATAAGAATAGTAAATATGATTTATATAGTAATATAATTTCTCATATTAAATTATTTAAGTCAATAACACCTTCAATTTAACATTTACTAAATATTTAATACTAGGTGTCCTGCTAGCAAGAAGATGTAAAAGTTCCAACCTTGAAAAGGCAAAAAAGACAAGCAACATTTTAATGAGTATCTACTCTGTATCAAGCACTGTGCTTGATGTTTTTCCATGTTACTTCATTCAAAGATCACAGTAACTTGCCAAAGGATCTATTATTATTCCCAATCTTACTATTCATAGAATTGAGGATGACAGCACCTAAGTAATTTACCCTGAGTGATACAAGTACATGACAAAGCCCAAAATAAATCTATCCAATTGAGTAGAATTAAGTAGAATGAATTTAAATGAGAAATATACAAAGACAAGCTTAGTTTGAATTAGTAGTCCTATACTGATATTGAAAGCCAAGACAAAGAATTGCTATACGAAATTTTTGTGTATTTAATAAAGTTTAAATGAAGAACATTTGATTATATATGGTGAACTATACTAACAGAATATATCCCAAACAAATATTTGGATTCTTGCTCTGAGTAAGGAATTAAACAAGATTAATATGAAGATGAATAATTTACCATTCTGAGTCTTAGAGAAACAGCTATTAAAAAAGGAAAGTAAAGAACACAAATAACTACACTTCAAGGCGGAAGTGATAACTGCTCTAAGGGTGAAATAACTACGAAACCACAGAATGTTAGTGCTAGAAGAGGTCTTAAAGGTCTCATCTAAATTTTTACTTTACAGATAAGCCAACTAAAGTGGGGGAAAACATTAAAGAAATTTTTTTCCAAGGTTGTATCTTGAATTTTAAAATGTAAAACTGAAACTTGAACACAGTGCCTAGCTTTTCAGAAATCATTCTTCCTCAGATGTTCTAATACAGAAGCTATCACTTCTGGCTAGGGTAAGCAAAAAAACGGCTTCACCATTTTTAATTCATTTATTTGAAATTCGTAACCATTTCATTTTTATTTATAATTGACATAATTTTATATAACCATTTTGTTTTGAGCAAATTAATATTAATTGTGCTCAACTTTTCCTAGGTGTTAAGGCTACAATTATCAAAATAATTCATCTAAATGTGTAAATGATATACTGCTAACCAAGTACTTATCTGAAATGAATGAATTTAGTTAATGAGGCTGTCAAAATAAATTTATTTTCTTTTTACAACAGATTAATAAAAAGTCCTAAACAAAAGAAGTATGCCAGCTGTGATGGTTAATTTTATGTGTCAACTTGGCTAGGCCACAGTGCCCAGATATTTGGTCAAACACATCTGGATGCTGCTATGAAGATATTTTTTAGATGAAATTAACATTGAAGTCAGTAGACTTTGAATAAAACAGATTAACCTCAATAATGCAGGTGGGCCTCATCCAATCAGTTGAATGCCTTAAGAAAAAGACTGACCTCCCCCCAGGAAAGAGCAAATTCTGCCAGCAGATGGCCTTCTGACTCTGTCTTCTCTTCTTTGGGTCCCTAGCCTGCTGTCCCACCTGCAGATTTTGGACTTGCCACAGTCCACAATCACATAAGCCAATTCCTTAAAATAAATATCTCTACACAACGTATGTGTACGTATACACATATACACACATATAACCTATTGGTTCTGTTTCTCTGGAGAACCTTGACTACTATACCAGTCTTTTAACTAACCCTAAATACCTAAGTTTATTATTCTATGCTATAAATATCTTTAGAAATTGGATCTACAGATAACCTGTTTTTGCTATCTAGTTTTTCCAAGATAATTCCTCTGTTTTCTCTACCATCCCATCTTAACTTCAGCCCTGAGAAATACTTTCTAACTTCTCCATAAAAATTATATCTCCCATTTGCTTTCTTACAAACAAATTCACCCTTCTCAAACAGTTATAATGGCAGCCAATCTTTGTCACTATTAAACTTGATATCCAACCTCAGAAATCTCTGGACATATCTTTTTTTTTTCTTTTTTACTGCCACATCTACATGCCTTAATTTGACTCTTGGCCCCCAATGATGAGCTCTTTTTCTTATATTTCCCAGAACGTCAATGACTCTCAAGGGACAACAAATAAGAAAGGGGATACATGTCTAATGAAGCAAAATATGGTCCCACTATTTTCTAATAAACCTAAGTGATAATCATTATAAGACTTCGTTTTAACTCTATCTAGGGCATTTGTCTTCAACAATTTTACCAACTGAATTCAGGTAATAATGAATACCAACTCATTACTATAAACAACACAGTTGTGTCACTTTGATGGACACCCTGAGACTATTCTTGAATAATCAAAAAAACTTTTGTGCTTAACACATGAAATTGTGATTTGTACTTCGGAGATACATAGCCAAACTTTCATTTTGTTAGTACTCCAAAGTAAAAATGTATCAGGAGGAGTTACTGATACTAGATTTCAATGATTACAGCTGATAAACGCAGTGGCTTTGGAGGCAGACCAAACTAATGCAAATCCTAGCTTTGCTATTTGCTCATTATTTGACCTTCCAAAAGCCATGTCAATTCTCTATATCTCTGTCCTCATGTATTAATTGATGGTAAAAGTAATATCTCTACCTCACAGAGCAGTAAAAATTGAATAACACATTTAATGGGGTCTACAATATATTTCATAAATACTCAGATGTTGGCTATCATGGTTTATCATTTTAAATGATCAGATATCTGCTGAATGAACAAATATTAATAAATGCATGATGCTTAAGGTCTCTGAATATTCTATGTTCTCTGTTTCATTCTTCTCTCTCCTGCAGAAAAGTCTAGTCAAAGACAACAGGAATACAGAGATTATCTGGTGCTTAAAGTGACAAAGCTAAACCCTTCTTTTGAGGAAGTCGCACACACTATTTATAGGTTTTCTGGGTTGAAATGTGTCCTAAAAAAAGATGTTTAAGCCCTAACCCTTGTGAACATGACCTTATTTGGAAATAGGGTCTTCAGGTATGAAATCAAGATTAAGATAAGGTCATACTGAATTGGGATGGGCCTTCATTCAGGTTTTAAAATGACTTAATTGATCGGAGCCAAGCATTCTGAACATGGTTGTGAATATGGTATTCTTAGAAGAGACACAGACACAGAGGGAAGACGGCCATGAACACAGAGACAGAGATTGGAGTTAGGCTGCCATAAACCAAAGAATGCCTGGGGCCACCAGAAGCTGGAAGAGGCAAGGAATGATCCTCTCCTAGAAGAAGACTTCTAGCCTCCAGAATTTTGAGAGAATTAATTTTTGTTGTTTTAAGGCCCTTGGTCTGTGGTACTTTGTTACAGTACCCTTAGAAAACTAATACAGGTGTAGTTACGGTTTTCACCCATGTGTTTTTTTAAATAACAGCAGCTTCTACATGCATTTGAAAAGGAGTCACATATTATATAATCAAACTAAAGGTAATAATTAAGGAACTGTAGAGCCCTAGCAATAACTCCATGACTCCCCAGGTCTAAGTTATATAGTCTGGATGCCACTTAAGATTTTACTATTTAAAAGCATATCTGTCCCTAAGTCAGGAAAGAATTATTGGTTAAATTTTGCTACTTTCTTATAAAGCAGAGTTTCCCTTCTCACCTTGAGTAACAACTTTGATGTGATTTGATGTTAGCCACAATAGTCATCAATGCAATACATTATAAATTGTAAGATATGTAAAGTGCTCTGAAATCTTCAAAGAAATACAGTAAAATTTGCCCTTTTAACAGGAATATGATACACTGGTACAACTAGAGAAAAATGTATGTTTTAAGTCCCACTATTCAGGATCCAGACTTCTGAAAAGCTCCAAAACTGAAAAGAGATTATAAAAGAAAAATAAATTGAAAGTGGCCCTTGAATGATAAGGAGGCACAGACACCTAAGAACATGCAAAAACAGGCAAATGAAGCAAAAAAAAAAAAAAAAAAAGAGAGAGAGATTCAGGCTGACCCAATTTTAGGTCACTGGTCATTTGTTTAATGAAGACAGAAAACTTTCTAATTGGCTATTTTATCTTTCCTGCAGAAAAGCTATTAGAAGACAATAAAAGACAAAAGTGAGAACAAAACAAGAAAAAGCAGAGACAGGGAGGATCAGCATTCACATCATGATTCAACAGATTGTGGAAAAATGAGCTGGTGATAAAGGATACAGTTCAGCTAAAATTTACCTGACCCTACTGTAAACATCAGGTACAGTGCTAGCATATATAGGTCAAAGAGCCATATGCACCACATCATGGTAAAAAAAAAAAAAAATGGTCTCTTTTATTGTATTGTGGCATAAAGCTACTAAAGCCCACCAAAACATGTAGAAATGACATCTCTGGATGGGACTGCTGAAATGAGCAAACGCATACCAGCTTTGCATTCATACCAACCATTTTGTAGCTGCATCTACACTAATACCCACAACATACTGCAATGAGAAAGCAAAGTGTACATTCTAAGGACAGAAAATAATGACTTTTCTGACACATCAGAAAAGAGCTATGTTTAGAATGCTTGGCTCTGATCAATTAAATCATTTTAAAACCAATCAGAATATAAATGAATAAAACATTTAAGAAAAAAGGAGAATAAGGCATATTTTAGAATGACTACCCCCCATAAAAGTTAAAACATGTTAAGCTTGCCTTTTAAAGTGTTAATCATGAGCCAACCATAAAATCTGTCTATTCACATTAGATCATTTTGAAGATTCCAAATAACTAGAATTTTTATATCATTTTAAGTTGTTTTTCTAAGAAAGGCATATGATTTTTGCTAACCCATCTACAGGATTTTTAATATCAATCATAGCAAACCTTTACAAGATGATGGTAACCATTAAATAAACAATCTGACTATAAAACAATGAAGCAGAGATAGGATTCTTGTCTCGAAGTAAGCTGATGTAAAGTCACTATGGTTTAATAAATTATGAGTACAGCATTGGCTCTGTTTGCCCTATTGCGGGTACAGTTCATATTGTGAACTGTAAGTTTAATCTTTGCATAATGTTTGGAAAATATTAGGAAATGCCAAATTTGGGAACTTTTGATATTATATGATTACATAAAATGGGTCTAGCCCAAACAGAATCACTTTATCAGTTAAGGTTCCCCAGCATCTGTGACTTCAAATTTCACTCATTTCATTATTGATGAACTCGAAAATTGCTATAATTAATTCAGAAGTAGATTTTAAAATGTAATACTTTAGGCCGGGTGCGGTGGCTCATGCCTGTAATCCTAGCACTCTGGGAGGCCAAGGCGGGAGGACTGCTCGAGGTCAGGAGTTCGAGACCAGCCTGAGCAAGAGCAAGACCCCATCTCTACTAAAAATAGAAAGAAATTATCTGGACAGCTAAAAATATATATAGAAAAAAAATTAGCCAGGCATGGTGGCACATTCCTGTAGTCCCAGCTACTTAGGAAGCTGAGGCAGAAGGATTGCTTAAGCCCAGGAGTTTGAGGTTGCTGTGAGCTAGGCTGATGCCACGGCACTGTAGCCCAGGCAACAGAGTGAGACTCTGTCTCACACACACACACAAAAAATGTAATACTTTAAAATTTTTTCCAAATCCAGTATTTTATGCTTCAATAATCTCTAAAATAATCTCCATGCACTGATACTTTAAAATAATAATAGTACAACCAAAGAAAACATTACAAAGAATTATATCATTCAACGTGTTTCTTTTACAGTAGTTATAATCTTGTGAACATGCCCAGAACAAGTTTAAAATGAAATCTGTTGAATAAACAAGAATCTAGATCATTTGTTTAATTAAGATGCATCTCTGTGAACAAGGAAGGAGTAATTTTTTTGTTCCCTAGTTACAAAAATGCCTTGGTACCATCTGCCTGAATATGCCATTGAATAAGATAAAGTTTCAATAATCTTTAGAGTTCAAGTGTAAGTTTTCTTCCATGGTATTGGGTTTACAATTCTTTTCAGGCAGAGTTTGAATGCTACTTACATTTGATGAAGAACTTGTGCCATGGCAACTCCATTAGTCAGCTGTTTGACATCTTGACAGGGCAAGGCAGTATTAAATGTCTGCAGCTAAAATGACATAAAGCAAATGACCTTACTATTCCTTTATACCTACAGATACCTGTTTTGTTTAAATGCAAACCCTGCCAAACACATGCAACTGCATTAGTAAGTTTCTATGGCTGTGTAATATTTTTATAAAAATAAACACTTCATATTTCATATAATCATGCCTAAGATAGTAAAAACACAGTGATGCCATGTATGATGGAATTCAGAATTTCTGAATAATACAAAGCCCAATGTACAACCCTGGTCTTGTGTTCCCCCTATTCTTAGCAGAGCATCAGAAAAATAACTTTAATATAACCCAACATTCACAACTTAAAATTTCACTTATAACATCTGATAGGAAAATAAAGCCTAGAAATGTTAAGTCTATAACTACTTACTATTTGTCCATGAGCTCTGAATTGAGATAGGACTTCTGCTTACTATCAAACAATTACCTTATATCATGAAGAGTAAGGCCTACCCACCATGTAGCTTCAATGAAGAGTTGAAAGAAGAAAAAGCACAAATTTTTTCTACACAATGTGGTATGATGTATGGTAAGCCTGACTGTAGTATGCACAAAATGTTCTGGAAAAAATAGGAGTCAACTAATTTAATTAGGGTTTGTATTCAGGAAACACTTCTTGGAGATGATTCCTGAATAGAAGGTCTTGAGGGACAAGCAGCATATTTTCTAAGTGAAGAAAGAGCCAGGGTAAGAAAGTTTCAGGAAATAGGAATACAAAATACAGACAGAAGAGATGGTACTTTTAGGGAACATGTGTTCAGTATCCCTGGATTTGCAGTGCAAAGAAGGATGGGGAAGGGGTGTCAACCAAGGGTGTCAAGGAGACAGGCTGGGGTCTAAAGGGCCATGACAAGAAGCTTGAACATATTTTATCTTTAATGGCATCATCTGTATAACAGGAAATAGTAGAACAGTTTCTACCGCACAAGACTGTTGGGGGAATTAAATCAAATACAAATGTATACTTAGATCAAGGGCTGGCATATGCTGCGAGCTCAAGAGCTGTTAGCACATTAGCTATGAGGCAGGGTTTGTCAAAGTGTGGGGTCTAGAAACAATACATATCAGAATTTCCAGACATATCAAACAACAAAATCCCCAAGTGATTCCTATGCACATCAATTTTTGAGAACCATCGCTCTGGGTGAAGAAGAATCTCTGAAGAGTAATAAGGAAGAGAGGGACATCTTTAGTATATTTTGGAGAGCAGCATCGTGACACAGGGTAGCTTTATGCTTGAGTCAGGGAGACCAGTTAGAAAGCTCCCGCAATGGTCCTGTGGATAAAAATAGATAGCTGAGAAGTAATTAGCATGATGTAGACTCAAAGGACATGATAAATTCATGGAATATTTAAAATATAAAAAAGAAAGATTTTGAAATTGGGTGGATGTACAGGGAAGAGAAACCCCAGGGTTTAGGGCATCTTCAAAGGGAAAACTGTGGTTCCTACTTTTCATCCCTTCCTATTTACACATTTACTTTTAATGTGTAACTTAAAAGTTACATCATTAACTTTTTACAAAAGGGATATGATTAGTGATTTTAAAAGGACAATTTCAGAGGCACAGAACATTAGGCAAAATAGTAAAGAGATATGTATAAAGATTATATATGCTAAAGAGTTGTCTCCTTGCCCACTGTGCTTAGACTGGGATCAATTTCTCCTTATAGCCATGGACACTGGAGTGCTGTTTGGAAGTTCTTAAAATAGCTGCACAATAAAAAAGAATGTCATTTCATTTGGCTAAATTGAGAGGCTCATAATCAAGAATAATAAATAAATTAAAAAGCTCAGTGGGGGGAGTGATGCCAAAGCAGAGGGACAAAAAAAAATGTATTCCTTCATACTTCAACTCATAAAGTCTTTTTAGTGAGTGACCCAAAAAGGGCAGACAGCACTTCCACAGGTGTCCACCATTAAACAGTTTCTAGCAAATAACCCTCGTACTTTCATATATATTTTTAAATAAACCAAATAATCAGAAATATGGAAATGCTGTTCACTAAGTTGCTTCAATATAAACATCACGGAATTCCAAGAAGATGGGGTATTCACAACAGATAACCAAAAAAATCTCAATGTTGAATCAACTCTTCATATCTCCCCCTCTAGCTCCTCATTTCAGAAAGACAACCATTGTTTTGAGTTTTAAGATCTTCTAAAAAACAATTCAACATTTAATACTTTTCTTAATTTGGGTATATATGTGTTATTACTTTTTCCTTTGCTTGCCTGTCAAGGTCAAAGAATGCAAGAACCAAAAGAACCGCTGAAAACCATTTGGTCCAACCCTTTAATTTTTGAAAGTAAAGTCCAAAGATATTGAACAAATTTCCAATGTCACAGAGCCAAGCAGAAGAATTAAATTTATCTTCATACAAGTTTATCTTCAAACTCTCATTACACTTCCTCCACCATGTAAGTGATGGCCACATTTATCATTTTGCCCTGAATTTTCTGCTACGTAGCAGTACCACATTTTTAACAACTAATTATTTTAAGAAGGTAAGTTCCAAATCATAAAATGCAGATTTTTTTTTCAGTTGCCAACAGGCATCACTTCACCTAACCAACCTCTCTTGATGACTTCTCTAATTATGTCAGTGTTGGCTCCATTTTCCTCCTACTGCTAAAAGAACAGAGTTACTCCCACCTGTCTTCTTACCTCCATGATCTGGCACCATCATAACTTTTTTAAAAATCTTACATCTCATACTACTTCCCCTCAACACATGACATTACTTAGTAAGGCAGGGTGCACATAAAAGAGCCAGGGATATTGTGACAAATGTCTATCTTCTACTATCTCCCTTCAATCTATATCCAAAAGAGAGAGACCATTTACATTACTGCTAGTGGCTCATCCCCGCATCTGGAAAACTCATTTCCCTGATTTCTACTTGCTGAAATACATCAATCCTCTATGATCCAGTTAAAAATTCACCCCCAGGTACCTAAAAAACCTACAGCTGTATCATACTTAAGAGTGAAATATTGGTCTCTGAGGTCAGAACCAAGACAATAATATTTACTATCATCACTTTGATTTACTGTTGTATTGTAGATTCTAGTCAGTGTTCTTCCTTCCAGGGATAGAGCAGAATACAGTTGAGGCAAGGGCTCTGATCCCAGGGAACACACTGGATGACTTCAGAAAGCACTATGCATTACACATAAGACAGAAGTGGTTAACAAGTTACACCGGGATGGCAGGGAGACAAGTAGGACTTTAGAAAGGGCTGTCACAGAGAGTCCCTAAAAGGCAACATCAGACCCAAGACCCGAATGATGAGAAGTAGCAAGTCAGTGGAAGAACTAGAAGGAGAATTTTCCAGGTAGAGGAGAATTTTCCAGGTAGAGGAAATAGAAGTTAAAATTTTCTTATATGTTAAAAAAAAAAAAAAGTTTAAAGCTTAGCTTCAACAAATAGAAAATCAATGCAGCATGATGGACTTGGAGAAGTGTTACATGAGGTGAGTTTGAAGAAAGTTTGGGAGGTGAGGTAAGATCAATAACGTAGTGGCTGGCTAAGGCAAAAAAAAAAAAAGACAGTAAAGTTCCCTGGAAATCATCTAAAGAGGTAAAGAAAAGGCAACAGACAGGTGCCCAGAAGCCAAACAGAAGATAATTTCACAAAGGAAGCATCAAGTAAGTAAAGGTTAATATAACACTTGTTGAATTTGGCAAACTGGTAATGAAGCGAAAGCCTTACAGAAAAGAAACACAAGTGCTGTGGGTGAAAGAGTGAATGGGAGTTAAGGAAATATTAATAAAAAGATGAGTATGAAAAAAACTGAAGAAATTTTTCTGTGAAGAAAAGGGGAAACTGTGATTTTAATGTGGAGTGGTGGCTCCTTGTTTTCTTTTTAAAAGGGGGAATATTTGAACAAGTTTATATGTGGAGAGAAAAGAGACAATGGAGAAAGAAACTGTAAACACAGAAAGGGGATAAATGACAGAGCAATGTTGTGGAAGAGGCAGAAGGGATGGAATCTAAAGTCAGAGCCAAAGATAAAGACGGTGGTCATTTACCCAAGGGTAAGAGGAGTTGGGGGCTCAAATATGTACTGATAAAGTTTTGCTAAAAGGAACATGAAAGGGTCTGATTACTCTTAAGCATAAAGCTTAGCAGTACTTGGGGAAAGGTGAATTTGACAGTAGCAGCATTAATACAGGCAACAATTTGGATGGTCAGTTTTCTCCACAGTGCTCAGCAGCCCAAGACAGAACTGGAGAAGCAAACAACCAATTTTACTCTGTCATCTATGAGTCCATATCATTTGGTTTATAGTATTTTTGGAGCTTTTAAAGAATTTTGCCTTCCACTATAATTATACACAACTCTGCCTACCACTCCACTGTCTTTTTCAGTGCCTAGCACTAAGTTGAAAGTCAATAAATTCTAGGTAAAAGAATGGATAGGGTCACATAGTATTTAAAATATGGCAATATAATTCAAGTTAATCTTGTGCTTCTCCACTACATCACATAAGTCAATGACATCATAAAGACTAAGTCTGCCACTTTAGATGATGTTTAGAGCAACAGTGTAACAGATTAGGATACACCCCTTAATTAATCACTTGTTTTAACAAAACAAATCATTAAAAGTAAATGTTGCCTTGTTTCATGACAGTCTTACAGCATCTAAACACCAATACCTATTTTAAACAAAAATACAGCTGAAAAGTTAGCTAATTGCTTTTAACTCAGAAACCCTAAATATTTGCATTCCACTTGAAGCAAAAGGTATTTACTTCCAAAGTGTAAAAAGTTGCTTTAAATTATGGTTATTTCCAGTAGACTTCATATACTTCCATAAACCTTCCAGATTTCTCATTTTTTGGAACTAGACACATTAGGAGATCTCTAAGGAATCTCATCAACCAATTATGCCTA
Organism: Lemur catta; assembly: GCF_020740605.2. NCBI lineage: Eukaryota > Metazoa > Chordata > Mammalia > Primates > Lemuridae > Lemur > Lemur catta. The sequence continues at coordinate 81,269,934 of NC_059130.1, forward strand.
CTGATCCAGTCTGTTTACATTCCAATTCTGCACACACTCCCCTACACACAATTAAACAACTGGTTTGGGGATAAGCATCAGCAACACCTTTGGACCATCAATTGCCATCCTTGCCCAATAGGGGTTAGGAACCACACCTGAATGCCAGCTCTCTGATAGCTAAGCAACTCCAAAGGCTGGGTGTCATTTGCTGACTGGAGTACTGAAGAATCTGGGGACAGAACTGCTTGTCCAAAACCCATCACAAATTAACAGATATCCTAAACATGAATAAAGCGTAAACGAAAATGTCAAGTCCTTTGCTTTGAAGAAAATGCTGTCCGTTTGGGGGAGGGGCAGCGAGGAAAAAGGGAAAACGAGCCCCCACTCCCAACACATCTTTCTCTCCACACAGGAAATATGTGGAAACATCCTTCGAAGGGGCTTCTACAAAGTCAGATGTCCTAGAGTCCTGAAGCAGCACTGATCCGGGAACGCAAACAGCCAGCCACCTCCTGGCCACCTGTGTCCAAGTAAAGCAAGGGGGCTGGAGGTGGAGGATTAGGTTTTGGAGGAGTTCTTCACTCCCAAGGGGACAGAAGGCAAGAGAGGAGGTGGTCCGGAAAGTCCAGGGCTTGGAGCGTAGTGCAAGGGGAGAAACTGGGGCAGAGGGGAGGAAAGGGAATGCGCACTTAGTTCTTGCCACAGCTGTTAGGGACACCTTCCAGGTGGAATCCTCAAGCTAAGACCGGAGGCTCCACCGTCACGACCGCCCCCCCCCCCCAACACACACCTGCCCTACGACCTGCAGGTGGCACTCTCGCGGTCAAGGGTGGCATGAGACGCGGAGGGCAGGGCGCGCCGGGACCACTGCGCAGGTAGCCCCGGGTTCTCCTCGGGCTCACCTGGAGAGAACCGGGAGCCTGGGGCTCCTCGCCTCGGTGCCCTCGGCCCCTCGCACTCACCCAGATCATGAGGCTGTCGCACAGCGACAGGTCAGGTTGCGGCAACGGCTGCGTCTCCTCCATGGCCGGTGCAGCCGTCGACTACGCCGCGGACACCGACACCTCTCTCCTCCCGGCGCTCCTCCAGCAGCCGGCGTCGAGACCTGCTAGCCCGCGGGGAGAGCTCGGTAGCCAGGCCCAGCGCCGACGCCGCTCACGCGCGAAACCTCGCGCAGCCGACGTCGTGGCGTAACCCCCTCCTCACCCGCCCCCTCTCCCGTCTGGGCCCCGCCGAGCTGCTCGGCACCTGGGCCCCGCCCTCTCCCGCCCCTCCTCCCCTCCCCCCTCCTCTCGCGTCCCTGCGTCCCACTCCTACATACCTCGCCCCGCTGAGTGACCTGGGCGCGCACCAGTCACAAAGAAGCTAGGTAGCCGAGAGGCGGGTAGGGCGGGGCGGGGGCGGGAAGAGCGGGAGTGGGTTGCGCAGGAGGGAAACTGATTGGACGTGCCCTCGTGGGTTCTGACCAATCAATATGAGACAGGCCACTGCTCCGGGAGAGAGCGAGGGTGGGTGAGAAGAGGTTTATGACCTGGCAGGTGCAGTGAGGGCGAGGGTGGGAAGTTGCGCGCGGGGGAGGCGAGTGCGCGTGCGCGTGCACGACGGGGATTGGAGCGGCTGAAGCTTCCTCCGGCCCCAACCGGCAGAAGGGGCGGCAGGGGCGGCAGGGGCGGCAGGGCCCCTCAGGGACTCAGGCGTCTTCCCGCCTCCTTCTTCGCGGCAGCACGCGTCCTGGCTCCACCTGTGGAGACCCGCTCTCTGCTTCCACACTGTCTTCCGAAATAGGTCGTACCTGTGAATTAAAAAACACTCGAGGAAGGAGGAGCTGATTGTTCTCCTAGGCGCTCATTGGACAGGGATGGTTTAATTTGCAGACGTGTGTCCTAAAGAAAAGAAACTATCTTCATGCTGTTTAAATCAAATAAGCTCTCACGGGATCACAGATCATGGGCACTTTTAAATGAGGCAAAAGGGGAAACCATTTCAGATATCAAAATGAAAAATGATATCTTAGTTTTCGGAAAACCTGGAAGATACCAACGTACCCATTTTCCTTTGGCGGTAGAAAATCTGCTTTTTTCTGAGGACGTTGGGAAGAGGGAGAGGCGTTAAATTGGAAGCTCGCCAAGGTAGTAATAGATGGATTAGGTTATTGAAAAGGGCTAGAATATTCTTAGTCTTCCTGTGACTTGTGTCATTCATAAACTCATCAATTCGTGCTCTGAGTGAAAAACAGCTGGCTTTTTTTTTTATATTGCCGCGTTTTTATATTTAGACGTTGAAAAGTTAAAACTGACGGAGGACTGCAATTAAAAGCCCCCAAATGTAAATCAGTCTCATTCTAAAAATACAGTACATGCGTTTGCTATTGGCTCCCTGAACATTATTCCAGAACTTTCTTAATGCTTCTGAAGTCACTTTATATTCCAGACACTAGGAACATTGGTAAAGTGTCTTAATGAAAACTACAAGATTTAGGAATTGAAGACCGGGTCTGAATCTTGACTTCATTACCCACTGGCTGTTCTCCCATGGACCCCAAACTCCACATTCCTAAAATCATTGTAATTAAAATGTAAACATACATTGTAAATGTAATGTAAATTGTAAATTTTAAACTTTGCAAATATGAGATACTATAGTGATATTACTGAGAAGCATATGAGACCTTCTCAACAAATTTATCACTAATAGTCACAGGTGATTGAATTACTCAAAAATATTTAATGAGAATAACTCAGGGAAACTGAGTTTGTTTCTGGGTTCTGTAGGGAGTAAATTCTCAGGGAAACATGCCCAATTTATTTCATAATACTAGAGCCAATGAAAAAATATGTGAAGGATATGGTCAGTGAATTCAGAAAAAAAGAAATACAAATATTTTGAACAAATATAAAAAGTCAGAAAAGCACAAAACATGACTCACTAAAATAGAACAACTAAAAAGAAAATGTTGAGAAGATTGAAGTGTGCTTTTATGCATAATTGGAGCAAGCATTTTAGAAAAAATTTGACAGTCTTTACCAGGAAACTTTAAAATATCCATATCATTTAAATTAATAATTCCACTTCTGGTCATAAATTGTTCAAATCATCAAAAATGCAAAGGTTTTGAACCCCCAATGATATGTATTGATCAATTGTGTAATTGATGAATACATGTCCAATAAGCAAGAAAGGTTAAATACATTATAGCAGGTTTGTAAGACAGAATATTTAGCAACTAATGAAAATTATGTTTCAGAGAATATTTTATAACTCCATTGTCACATGTATAGCATTAAATAAAAATTTAGATAAAAGTATCAGCCATATGACCTCAACATTATAGATATTATTTGTGTATTTTAATATGTACACAGCAAGAAGAAAAAGGAATAATCATCAAACTACTGTTATGTTTAGATATGGATGACAAGTTATTGTTTTCTGTTATCTTTTATATTTTTTAGTCTTTCTATAAGTAGTTTGTATTACTTTACAATCAGAAAAAAAAAGACATTAGAAGAAATGCCAAATACAACATGGGCTATCTTTCCAAATATTAAATTAGCATTAATTTTTTAGAAGTTGGCATCCATGTTTGGAGAGTTGAATGAAACTAAATTTTCAACACTGGCTGGGGATTATAAATTGGTGCAATCTTTCTGAAAAATTTTTGACAATATATATAAAGAGCCTTTAAAATGTTCAAAGACTTTAACACAATAATTTCACTTTCAGAATCTACTCTAAGAAAATAACAAATGTACATAAAATGCTTAATACAAATACTAGCTTATAGTAGTTGCTAAATACATTTAGCTATTCTATGCACGCACTGTTTGTGTGTTTTGGAGGGTGGGTGTGTGTGTGTGTGTCTAAGTATGTATTTGCACTCATGGAAGAAAAAATCTGAAAGAAAATTTTAGTAAAAGTTATCTACAGTAATTTTTACCCTCTTATTTTCCAATTTCACCAAAATATCACCTTCTTAATTAAAACAAAACCAAACTTTTCTTTTTGTCAGAGGGAGAGGTGCGGGGATCAGGAAAAGATTTTAACTCTGAGTTGGTCTGTAAGTAAATCGATAAATGATAAGAGGAGAAAAATCCCTAAGTAGGCACCTTAACTAGAACTGTAGTAGGCTCTACTTATAAAGAGGATATCTGTACCTTGCACATACAGGTGATGGAATAAAGAAATGCAGAAGAATTCTAAGGCTGTCCCTGATGACTTCTAAATAACTCTGAATGGCTGAGAGTGGACACCAAGTGGAAGACCCTGGTCTGGACAGGCATAGACTTATACATATCAAGCAGCCATATAATGGAGAGACCGTAGCAGCAGCAAACAGTCTAAGTAGACCTCAGGAGCAAAGCATTCATTCCTGAAGCAAATTGTTGGGGCCACACACAGAGGATCCAGACAGCACTGCTTAGGTACAGCTATTACTTTCACAAACCCGCTAAACACGTGTCCTCCAAATGTTGATGGTAAAAAGGAAGGACAAAGGGATCAAAGAAGGGAGGAAGAAAGGAAAGAACTGCAACATAGGCTCAATCTCAGCAACAGAGAAACAAGGGAAGTCAGAATAATATGAGATCTGCCCTACGGATTAACCTGGTTTTCTGGATGACCCCCTCAAGTGTGATATGCAACCCACAATATCCAACTATAGCAAGCTCATGCTACTTCTGGTCAGCGTCAAGATCCATAGGCAGTTGAATGCAGCAGCAGACTTTTCTAGACTGTGATAATTTCCAGAATCTGGGAGATACTGTGGAATAATAGTGTATACCTTGGAATAATAGTGTAGACCCTGGGGAAGGAGATTTACAAGCCCTAGGCAGATTCCTATGGAACAGAGATGGTAACAAAAATTGATATTTTAAAACACCTTCTTGTTTTTAGGCCTGTGGTCACAAGCATCTAAAGCTTACCTGAGCTCCATGGAATACTGTACTAAGTTTTTGGAGGCAAGACCAGTCCCAGACATTATGCACGAGTGATATTTAGCCTCCTGTTAATGGGAAAATCTTGAACGGAATTGACTTGAATACTCAGTGGGTCTGAACTTTAGGTGATGAGGCCAGGAAGACATGAACAAACTTTATCCCTACAGATGTTTTCAGTCAGGGTGACTATTGAGGTAGAGACTGTTGAGGGTTCAGGGATGTAGACCCCTTCCCACTGTGTCTGAAAAGAAATACGCATCTATTCTTCACACTGGCGAGGAACTGACTTTTCTTATGAAATTACTGCTCATGTAGGGACTATATGTGACACTGGGAATTTTGCTTCTGGGGCTTTTATAGACTTAAGTTGCAGAGATTTTATATCACTTATTGAAACTGCCTTCTAATGCATTTTAGTTTAATGCTTATAAGCAATGTTATCACCAACCTTTTGGGCTGCCTAAAAAGAGATTATTCTAAGATTTCGATGCAGAAATGCAAGTCAACTTCTAGTTCAAATTAAGGCTGAAGGATCTCTGCCACTGGGGAATGGAATCTATAGAGCAAGGGATTTTGAAATTGTACCATAAGCAGGAAAAATGAATCTTAACTTTGAGGATCTTTGTTAGAGCAGACTGTTGTAAGTTGGATTTTCCAGGAAGTAGACCCTGAGATGGAAATTAGCATGCAGGAGGTTTATTAAGAAATGCTGTTGGGAATAACAGCTGTGGGAGGGAAGGAAAGGACGCAGAAGTGGGCAGAAGGAGAGTACAGGGAGTGGTGCAGTCCTGATGAAAGTTTCAGTTGATCCCTGTGGAGCTCTGAAGCTGGAATGGCCTTCCAAATTGTTCCAAGTTTGGATGAAGGAAGCCTGGTTTTTATGCCTTTTTGTTGACAAGTCATTACACGTGGGTTGCCCTGGACAGGTGGGGTGGCAGCCTAGGCAATTCACAAAGAAGGCTGATGGCTGATGGCTGTCTGCTGGGAGCATTCCCAGATGCTGGAAATATCCAGGCAGCACATCACAGTATCCTCTGCACAGCAGTGGTACCCACAGTCACTCTGGGTGGGTGTGAGGGTGCCATCACTCAGAATGGGAAAGCATCGTGTCAGAAAAAAGTGTGGGCAAATGACCGTAAGTGTGGCAGTAAAGTATCATAACCACAAAGTTAAAATAGTCAGAGAGGAAAAATGTTGGCACCCTTGGTTCATGGACTGAGAAGGCTCCAAAATAAGAAGGGATCGTAGCCATAATTATAATTTCATGTACGAGCTTAGTGTCAAATAGCTAAATGAATGATATCTTTGAGGATTTAAGACTGAGATGCCTGGGAAAACAAAATTTACAAAAAAAGATAAATTACAACACAGGGTAATCTTATCAATTATGTTTTACACTTACAGGAAAGTGTTTAGTTTGCCATTTATTGAGTAAAAATAAATATAACCATTTCATTTATTCAGGGTATTTAAACTCATCCCAAAGTTCTAAACATAATTGAACATAATTATTTTCTCTGGTCCTAAATAACTCAATGAGAAAAAATTAGATAGCAAGGTATATGTAGCATTTTTTCAAATACTTAAAAACAACACATAAAAATAGGCATTTAGTAAAATGTACTGATAATACAACCAAAGTATCATTTAAACATATAAATCCTGTAGTTTATATCTTAGTTTTTCTTAGTGAATCACATGTCATCATTTTACACTCTGTTAAAAGAGATGATCCATGCTTCTCATTCAGTCAGTGACCTATTTTTTATATACAAAAATCCTAATCCATTGTAAGCAGGTTTTTAAAACAAAGACCAAACAGTGACACATAGCAAGCGCCTAATCATTTAATCCACAGATGTTTATCTCTAAAAAGGAAAAATAATCTAACTTTATAGTATAACTATTCAGAATATCTTCTATTCAAGAGTATTGAAAATTAATATTTTAAAAAGAAAAACTCCTTGATGTACATTATATATATATCTATATAAGTAGATAAAATCACATTCATAAGACTGGTTTCACAGAATTAATAAGAGCATGGTGTCTAATCAGAACAAAGATTACTGTGTTAGAAATACTATTTATATTTTATTATAGCTTGAGAAAAACTATATTTGAAACTATTGTAGCTAAATGTGGTACTTTGAAGCCTCCACATGTACGTGAATTGAAAATACACTAAAGTGATATTTGCCTAAGGAGAAAGAATATCTTGCTCACTCTCCTCCATGTGTCAGATGAAAATAATTTATATAGAATGTAATACATTTTAAAATTCCAAAATGTTAGGGGGAAGAAATTTATCGAATCATTTAAGGACAGAAGAAAAGGAGGCTGGCTACTTAATCACAAGCAATAACAAGTCGGACTGTAAGAACAAAGAACGAGAGTGGGAATGCCAGGAGAGATGTGCAAAGGGTTTATTAATGTGAGCAGTTGTAGAAAATTCTTCAAAACCCAGTTATAGCTAATGAAATTTGTGAAATGATTTACCTAAATAAATGAGTACTTTCTAATGTGACTTGGGAATATTCCCCAGAGAACCTTAAAACAAAATAAAACAACCAAAAACAATGAAAAACAAAACTGAGTAGAGCTTAGCCTTATACAGAAAAGAGAAAAGCTGCACATTTCATTGAAGTAGAGAATTTGACACTGTAAAAATGTTTTGTGTGAACACCATTGGTGACCAAGAACAGATCCAATCTTAAAGCTGTGACCAACGATAATAATAATAGCTAAAATTTATGAAGTACTTATTAGGTGTTATGCACTATTCTAAGTGCTTCACTGATGTTAATTCACTTATCCTTAACAATCCGATAAGGTAGGTAGCATTTTTCATCTTTATTTTACAGATGAGAAAGCTGATGTATAGAGAGGTACCCAAGCTTCTCCTGCTAATAAGTTGCGTGTCTCAGAAAATTTCTTTCCAAATATGAAGAAGAGAATCCTCCTAAGGGAGATCAGAGCTGATTTTAAAAGACAAACATTGCAAAATAAAATATAACATAGGCAATCTTTCTTCTGCAGTCATTGTGGTTTCTATATTTTCCATGGTTACTGAAATAGTTCTTCATGCAGTCAACATTCTTTTTGTTCAACACTGTGAAACAAGCAAATCCATCATGTCTACGTGAATGAAATTAATTATTACCTGTTAGAGAATCTGCTGACCATAGGGTAATGACTAAAATTGATGACTCAGGGACCTTGAATATATTAAGCTTTTGGCATTTTGTATCTGAAGATGAGTTTGAAGGATTATTTTTACCCAGTTTTTCTTATAAACTTTACATGATTTTTCTGAAGAATAAGTTGGCCATTTGGATTAAATAACTGGCCTACTTGTGAGGCTGTATTTTTTATGTGCAAAGGTTTTTTTTTTTAGGTTATAGTTGTCACATTCTAGATAGATGGCTAGATAGATACATAGATAAACATATATGTATAAATTCAAGAGTAACAAATAATTTCCCTTTACCGTTAAATACCTCAGCATATATGTCTTAGGAATAAGGACATTCTTTTACAAAATCACATATAATTATTACACTTGGGAAATTTAACATTGATACAACATTATTGTCTAATATGCAATCCTTGTTTAAATTTACCTATTGTTCCCACTTATTCGTTTCTTTCTCTTTTTATTTTCTTATATCCAAAATTGAGGAATCAAGGATCATGCATTGTGTTTATTTTCATGCTCTCCTCTAATCTAGGTCACTGCCCCAGACTCTGTGTGTGGGATCTTTCATGACAGCAACATTTTTGAAAAGTCTAGTCTAGTAGAATTTTTGGATTAGTTTCTTCATGGTAAGATTTGATTTACCTATTTTTGGAAGAGATTATATTATTGCTTAGTGCATCACATCAGCAGGAGCATAGTACTGGGTTGTCTGATTATTCAAAATGTTAAATTTTATCAATTGATTAGAATGGGGTCCATTAGATTTCTTCAGTGTAAAGGCATTTTCTCCATTATATAATTACTAAATAATCTGAGACTGTTGGAGTACATTATTCCCCCATATTTTTCCCCCAATACTGTTAGCATACACTGATAATTATTGTCAGAATCAAGTATTACCATGGTGGTTGTAATAGGGTGATTTTATATTTCCATTATTCCTTCTACATCTATTAGGTGGCATTATTCTGTGAAAAAGAGTTTTCCTCTTTTCTCCATACCCACCTTTAAATTTTTTAAAGTGTGTATGTGGACTCACATTTATTTTTATTGAATATGTTATAATTTATTCCTGTCATTATTCATTTTAATCATCAATTTGTTTCAAGCTCAGCCAGTAGGAACCCCTTCACATTGGCTTCTGCATTCTTTTTGCATACCTCCAGTGTTTTTTGAGTGATTCCATACTTCCTGGCACAAGATGTTCCAGGCTCCCTTTGTACATTCCTTGACCCTATCCTGGAATTAGCCATTTTTCCAAGGATCCCTGGTGCCATGTTATAGGGAATGGCATTTAGTAAGGCTGAATTTTCATGACCAAAGAAGGCTCCAATCATAATTACAATTTCATTCCTTGGAAATTAGATTTTAGTCTCCTGTTAAAATAGGGAAATCCCTGTAAAAACTAAAATGTTGAACTTAATAATCATTTACACTTAGGGTGAAAATATTTAACAGCCCGTTAATTTTTATAAGAGGTAGGAAGCTGAGAGAATGAGGATGCTGGACCCTGGGCAATGGTGAAGTGAGAGCGACCCATGGAGGAAGAAAGAAAGCTAATATCAATTTCTTCTATTTCAGGTACCACCACATACACAATTTAAATTAATCCTCATAACAATCTTATTTTTGCAAGTGGGGAAGTAACTTGTTTAAAGTTACAGTTTCTATGGCTGATAGCTTAGAACTAAAACCTTTAGTTATTTGACCCTAAAAGCTTTGTGTGAACCTTCTACCACCCCGTGCCGTTCTCCAAGCCAAGCCAGGAGGTCTGGGGGATGATAAAACAAGTTTCACCCACTTCATGTTTCAAGAAGGGCAAACTCCGGTCACACTGCCTTCCCTGTTTCTTGAAGTTGTTCATTGTGACCTGCATGCATGGCCACCCTCGTAAGCATTGTCCTTCAGTTGAGAATGAGGGTCAAATGTTTTTCCCTACTGCCCAGGAAGTCTGTGGGAAACAATTTCCTATTTCATTTGCTTTCAGTGTTGATTCAAAAAGAACAGATAGGCATCTTAAACTGAATGCTGTCTCAGTTGGATTATTCATTACAAGTACTATCTGTTGCCAGAAGTTAGTGCTGGTGGTGGAAAGCTTGTTGCAGGCTTGTAAGAGATAACTGGAGAAAGCTGCCTGAGAAACAATGTTAGGTACAAAACCCAGAAGAACATGTTTTTCTCCCCTCTTTATTATTACCTTGGTCAAGCTCCTGAACTCTCTTGGCTCTTAGTTTTCTCACTGTAAATGGAGATAATAATAGCTTGCCTGCCTGAAGAAATGAGGTAGGCTATTGAGGACAACATCAACAACTACATATTAAGTATTTTCTATAGGTAGAGCATTTCCTTTGACATTAGAAATGTGGAGAAATATAAAGTAGAACCCCTACCCATGCTATGATTACCATCAAGTTGGGGGTGCAGAACATGCATGTAAAAAAGACAAATAAATAATGCAAAGACATATTTGTAACATTCCATATGAGCGTCAAAGACAAGTGAAAGGATTGATCGCCAAGGACATTATAAGCTTCCCATCTTAAAATAATAATAAAGGGCACCTTTCTCTTTTTCCCTAAAAATGTTCTAAAAAAGAAATCAAGGAAGGAAGGAATAAAGGACCAAAGGAATGAATGAAAAAAGGAAAAGAAAGGAGAAAAGGAAAGAGAAAATACAGAAGGAGTGATAAAAACAACTAGGTAAATACAAAAGTCAGCATAATGTATTTTTAGTTTGTAAATCCTGCTTTTTCTTATATGATTTAAAGGCAGCTGTACAAAGCAATAATTATAAATCTATGTTGATGTGCACACAATGTATAAAGTTGTAACTTTGTGATAATAAAAACATAAAGAGAGAGATGGAGCTGTATAGGAGCAAACATTTTGTATCCAATTAAAACTAGGTTAATATTAATTAGATTGTTATAAATTAAAATGTTAATTATAATCCCCAGGGCAACTGCTAAGAATACAACTTTAAAATGTATAGAAAAAGAAATGAGAAAGGAATCAAACTGGCATAGGAGAAAATATATTTAACACAAAAAAGGCAGTAATGGAGGAATTGAGAGAAACAAAGATGTGTGAGACACATAGAAAACAAATAGCAAAATAGCAGAAGTCCTTCCTTACTAGTAATTATATCAAAAATAATCAGATGAAAATCTGATTAGAAAAGGCAAATGTTGACAAAATGAATTTTAAAACACGATCCAACTATATGCTCTCTACAAGAGACTCACTTTATTTTATTTATTTATTTATTTATTTATTTATTTATTTATTTATTTATTGAGACAAAGTCTCACTTTGTTGCCTGGGCTAGAGTGCCATGGTGTCAGCCTAGCTCACAGCAACCTCAAATTCCTGGCTCAAGCAATCCTCTTGCCTCAGCCTCCCAAGTAGCTGAGACTACAGGCATGCGCCACCATGCCCGGCTAATTTTTTCTATATATACTTTTAGTTGTCCATATAGTTTCTTTCTATTTTTAGTAGAGATGAGGGTCTCGCTCTTGCTCCAGCTGGTCTCGAACTCCTGAGCTCAAATGATCCACCTGCCTAGGTCTCCCAGAGTGCTAGGATTACAGGCGTGAGCCACTGCGCCCTGCCAACTTGCTTTAGATCTAAAGACAAAAAGAAGTTGAAAGTTAAGAGATTAAAAAAAGCTGGTACGCACCATCTAGGGGATGGACACGCTTGAAGCTCTGACTTGGGTGGGGCAAAGGCAATATATGTAACCTAAACATTTGTACTCCCATAATATGCTGAAATAAAAAACATAAAATAAAAAGAGATTGAAAAAAGCTATTTCATGCAGACACTAACCAAAAGGCAACTGGAGTGGCTATATTAATATCAGACAATATAGAGTCTAAGAAAAAAATCATTAAAACAGAAAAAGAAAGATATTATATAATGATAAAAGGGTTAATCCATCAAGAAGTTATATCAATTATAAACCTATAATCAGAGCCCCAAAATATATGAAGCAAAGACTGACAATTAAAGGGAGAAGTAGACAATCCAACAATAATATTAGGGCACTTTTATACCCCACTGTCATTAATGAATAGAACAATTAGAAGATCAAGAAGGACATAGAGGTCTTGAACAACACTGTAAACCAACTAGACCTAAGAGACATACATGCATAGAATACTCAAAAACAGCAAAACACACATTCTTCTCAAGTGCACATGGATCAATCTCCAAGATAGACCATATGTTAGGCCACAAAACGAATCTCAGTAAATTTTAACAGACTGAAATCATACAAAGTATCTTCTGTGACCACAATGGAATGAAATTAGAAATCAATAACAGAAGGGAAACTGGCAAATTCACAAACATGTAGAAGTTAAATAACATTCTCTTAGACAACTAATTGGCCAAAGAAGAAATCACAAGGGGGACTTAAAAAATAGTTAGAAATGAGTGAAAATGAAAACACAACATACCAGAACTTGTGGGATGCAATGAAAGCAGTGTTCAGAGGGAAATTTATAGTTTTAAATGCCCACATTAAAGAAAAGAAAAATCTTATATCAATAACCTAACATTCCTAAAGCAATTAGCAAAGAAAGAACAAACTAAGCCTAAAGCAAATAAAACGACTGAAATAATAAAGAGATAAATGAAACAGAGAATAGAAAAACAATAGAATTAATGAAACCACAAATTGGTGTTTGAAAAGATTAATAAAATTGCCAAATCTTTAGTTTAACTGGTGAAGACAAACGAAGAATAAAATTACTAAAATAAAAAATTGAAATGGTGACATTACTATTATCTTTACAGAAATAAAAATTATAAGAATGCTGCGAACATTCATTTATAAACAAATTATATAACTTAAATAAAATGAACATATTCCTAAAACACACATACTACCAAAATTGACTCTAGAAGAAATAGAAAATCTTAATAGAACTAAAACAAATAAGGAGATTGAATCAGCAGTCAAAAACTGTAACAATGAGTATCTCAGGACTGGATGGCTTCACTGGTGAAATCTACCAAATATTTTTAGAACACCAATCCTTCCTTCTCAAACTTTTCCAAAAAATGGAAAAGGAGGAAACACTTCCTAACTCATTCTGCAAGGCTAGCATTACATTGATGCCAAAGCCAGACAAAGACATGACAAAAAAAACTGCAGGACACTATCCCTTATGAATATAGATACAAAAATCCTCAACAAAATACAGGCATTAGACCAAGTGGGATTTATTCCAGAAATGTAAGGGTGTTCAACATATGAAAAGCAATCAACGCATTACAACATATTAATAAAAGGAAAGAGAAAATTCATCTCAATTGATGCACAATGAGCAGTTGGTAAAATTCAACAATCTTTCATGATAAAAACACTCAGAAAACTGGGCCATCATCCCAGCTGATCCACTTCCTCCTATGCTGCCATCCCAACTTTCCATGCTTTAGAGAGTCTTTGTCACTTCCCCCTGAATTCCATTGTTTTCCCTTAGACACTCTATTCAAGGTATGCTTATCTACTTGACAATTTGGTCCTTCTTTATGAAGGATGTAAATGCTGGGCACTGACACTTCTAGTCAGCCATCTTGATGACATCCCCCAAATTAAAAATTTTATTCATCAAAGGACACTATTAAGAAAATAAAGACAGTTTAGAGAATGGGAAAAAATATTTGTATATCATATATCTGATGAGACTTATATCCAGAATGTATACAAAACTCTTCAACAATAAAGTACAAACAAGCCAATTCAAAATGGGCAAAGGATCTGAGTAGACATTTCTCCAAGGAAGATTAATGGCCAATATGCACATTTAAAGATGCTCAGCATCATCAATCATCAGGGAAATACAAATGAAAAACATAATGAAATACTTTCACACCCACTAGAATGTCTATAAAGCAAAGCAAAGCAAAACAAACAACAACACATAAAATGTGGTATATGTATACAATGAAATATTACTCAATTATAAGAAACGATGGTGATCTAGCACCTCTTATATTTTCCTGGCTAGAACTTGAGCCCATCCTCCAAAGTGAGTTATCACAAGAATGGAAGAATAGGTTCTACATGTACTCACCATCAAATTGGCACTAACTGATCAACACTATGGTGCTCACACGGTAGTAATATTCTTCAGGGATTGGGGAGTTGTGGGTGGGTAAACTCACAACTGATGGACGCGGTGAGCATTGTAGGGGGGAAAAGGCAGGCCTCAAATCATGGTTTGGGTGTGGCAAAGTGATAACATGTAACCAAAATGTTTGTACACCCATAATATCCTGAAATAAATAAATAAAAACAACAACTACTACAAAACAAAATAGAAAATAATGAGTGTTGAGGTGTGGAGAAACTGAAACCTTTGTACATTGCTGCTTGGACTGTAAAATGGTGCAACCACAGTGGGAAAAATAGTTTGGTTGTTCCTCAAAAAGTTAAGCATTGATTTATCATAAGACCCAGTAATTCTATTCCTAGGTAAATACTCAAGAGTATTAAAAACAAGTGTTCAAACAAAAAATTATACATGAGTGTTCACAGCAGCACTATTCACAATAGCTAAAATGGGGAAACAACCCAGTGTCCATCAACAGAAGAAAGGGTTAAAAAAAATGTAGCATATGCATACAGTGGAGTGCATATAGCATTCGGCTATAAAATGGAAAAAAGTACAGATTCATGCTACGATATGGATGAATCTTGGAAATATGCTAACTGAAAGAAGCTAGACACAAAAGGCTATAATATTGTATGGTTGTATTTATATAAAAAGCCCAGAATACACATAGAGATGGAAAGCAGAAGGGAAAGGCCAGTGATTGTTCAAAGCATGCAGGGTTTCTTTTTGGGATGGTGAAGGTATTCTGGAATTAGACAGTGATAATGGCTGCAAAACATTGTGAATGTATTAAATGTCACTGAATCACACTTCAAAATGATTAAAAGGGTAAATTTCATGTTATATGAATTTTACTTTAATTAAAAAAATACATGAGGGGAGAAGAAGCATTTAATGATTCCTATTTTATACCCATGATTATGTGAGTCATTTTCCAACTGTTTGTCATTGACTCAAGTGGACGTTTGTCCATAAACAGGTCATGACTTAGTTGAAGAGAATGTCTAAACTGAAATGTAAACTTTAGAATTTGCTCTGATTCCGCCTCATCCGTGAAGCCTTTTCTGAGCCCTCCTAAATTGCTAAATTTTATGTGATACTTCTCTGCCTTTTCAGACTTCTGTTATTGCACATATTATGCTTTGGTTTTCTTTTTTACATTTGTTTTGTTTTACATTGTGACATGTTTATCGTCTTTTACTAGTTTATGAGTGCTTCAAGACTGGGATTCGTCTTTTGTGTTTGCATTTCTGGGACTTGGGGTATCACTCAGCACATAGTACATATTCAATAAAGATTTCCATTGGCCAGTTGGATTTACATATTTGGTTCCTGTAAGTATACTACATTAATGGCTCCTAAAATAGCCATGTCTGTTTGACTTGCCTGTGCAACACTCAGAGTTCATTTCCCAGAATGAAACTAGGTCACATCTGGGACACATGAACAGTTTGAAAAATTCTTTTGTCTGAAATACAAAACCCTTAAGTGTATATCAAAGATAATCAAGCTGATCATGCCAGAAACTTTAAGCAACTAAAACTTTATTTTGTTTATTACAGTTTTGGTCTTTCCTCTTTTACTGCATTTATTAACTTTATAGTAACAGAACAATTTACATGCTGTGGAAATCCAAGCACGATGAAAATGGCAAAAAGAAAAGCAAATATTTCACTTTATGAGTCTTTTACTTTGTGAGTTTTCCCCTATGCTATGGTTATTTTGTTTGGTTATGGGGACAACTTGTGCACAAAGGATCCAACGCATCTCTGTTCTCTTATAAAAAACTTATGTCAAAGGAGAAAAAAATTCTCGCTATCACTAAAGAGGATCTCAGTAAGAAAGCCTCTCCTGACAGCAATAACAATTAGGATACTTTAAGATAAAAGAAGTATATCGAATTATCTGACTAGTGATTTCTAGGACCAACAACAGAATTTGTTGGATATCCAGGAGGCTTTCATTGTGCCTGTGCTAGACACTGAACAACATACTTTGTGGTCACTACTTACTTTTTCTATTGTTTAAGTCATTCTTAAACTTTACCTTTTTTTGTGAAAGGGAGGCGAAATATTTTCTTTCTGCTGGAAAATCATCTGAAAATTATAACTCATGCAAAAAATAGGGCAAGTAAGAAAAACTGTCATTCCATTAATTATGTGTATGTTTGCTCACCTCCATCCTACATCCAGAGCCATAAAATGACACAAAGAAAAATCACATACTTGCCCTTTGCTGCACTATTTCCCTTTAAATTTTATTGAAACCTAGAAGACTATTTTATATCTTCCATAAATGCTAGCATTTTTGTTGTTGTTGTTTTTGTTGTTCAGGCTGAGCTGATTAATCCTGATTATTTCTCTTTCTTCTATTCACATTCCAAATTGGGGAAATGAGATCATCTGATGGAAAGGATCTGAATCCTGTGTCTCAGATTCCTGTGAAATCTGTTCTGCTTTTCCTTGTCTTGTACTCCTGTCTTCAGATTTATCAGCATTGATTGAATATCTACTATAAAGGTTCCTGCCTCTGTGCTTGGCCTAGAGTTGGGGCTCAAAAACAGAACTATATTCCATCCCTCTTCCACCTTCTTATAAATATTCATTGTATCAGTCAGGGCCCCGGCAAAGAAGAGAATGCATGCTGCTGGCTGGTGCCATGGAAGGCAATTGCCCATCAGGAGTTGTAGTCATAAAGGGAGCAGCTACAGCTAGACCCTTGGCATCAGGGTAGCCCTCTTATTGGCTGAACTAAACAGAAAGCCAGAGAGCAATGGGAGCCTCGTGGTGCAGTTCGCAGGGTCAGCCTCCCAGGACAGGGAGCAGGGCAGAGAAGCGAGGGGAATGGATCCAGGTGACTAAAGGGAAAATAAAGAGAAAACTGAGCTCGTCATTTAATTTCAGAGCAATTCATGAAATAGCATTATTATCCACATTTTGCAAATGAACATATTGAGGTAGTCAAGTTTAAATGACTTGTTGAAAGTCACATGGCTACTAAATGGCAGACCTAGGATTTAAATTCATCTCGTCTAATCCCACTTACATTCTTTTATACCAAAATGTCTGCCTTACATTTTATTTATATTACCTGCCTTATGTTTTAGAGAGTCTGAATCTTGTAAATGATTATGCCTTCCATTTTAATCTGACTATTAGGAAATTTGGAGTCAAATTTTAAGTCCCATTTGCTAAGTATGCATGATTTTATGGCTTGTATTTCCTAGTGATCTTATCTTACTATTTGATTTTACTTTCTTTTTTCCCTGATATCTTTATCTTTTTATATTACATATATTTTTTACATGTCTTTTTTGACAAGGTGAAGGGTAAACAAGTTAATAAATGAGTAACTGCATAACCTTGAGCCTGTGCTTCTTAATCAGCCTTTTCTCTAATGCAGAGCCATGACTGTCTCTACATAGGGCTTGTGAACTTCTAACCTCCACCCTCAAACACACATATCCATGATCTTTGTGTTAGAGTTGGTTTTACATTTACAATCTTCTTCAACAAAGTGCCCCCAGGAGCCACTACTGATCAATTAGTATTAGGGGAGTTGAAACCTCTTTGCTACACTTGGTACAATATAACCAGAAAATTAACTGATAATACTACAGGATCTTTAATATGGAAATGCCTGATGGAGAACAGCTTCCAGTTTAATAGAGTATATCCTGAAAGCTTTTTACTCCAGCTTTTTGTATGCGATGAGCATCATGATAGTCTGACTGCTTCCCATACTTCAAGTACTGAAGTAAAAGGCAAAACGAGCAATATGTGAATGCACTCCCTCTTCATATAATTAATTTTCTTCTCCAGACTCACACTGGTGGCATTATTCCAAGAATATCTCAATGGTTGTTTAACAAAAAGTGCTACGCTATTTGTTTTTATCATCCTAGATAAAGGCCTATTTGGCCTTATTAATTTAGTTAGTGCCGCTAAAACTGCAGGGTCCCAGTTCCATTATCTAATATCCTGAAGCAGCACTACAACACCATTCAGGCAAGAGTGGAATTCATTTAAGCAATTCAAGACTTGGATTCCATTCAAGATCATTTAGTGAAAATTCCAGAAGAACCATTTCAAGAAGCTTTGTCCATAAGATTGTAATGGCACAGGTCACTATAATTGTCAAAATTTTACTGACAATAGCAGTGTATTATAGTTTTATAAATGTAGATTATGAAGTGTTTTTGCATATATTTTCTCATAACTCGAAGTGTTACATCTCTTTTTAATATACATATCTTCCTAGGTGTGTATAAACATATAATCAAAACAAGAGTTAGATTCTGTGGAGGCAATATCCAAACTGGCTGATTGACACCATTAAGGTGTTCTTTAACCAAATTATTCACCCTCTACTCTGTTTTGTTAAACATAGGTACATTGGCCTGCAAGCTTTCATCTCAAGAAATGACCGTTCTTTGCTCAAGATGACAGCCTGGGCACTTTCTCTTTCTCTCCCAAGTTGAGTTTTTGAGACTCTGACATTGACACAGATATGAATATTTCAGCTTCAGAAATATTCTATTCTTTGATGTGTTTAAGAATTAAAACTAAGAAAATATTCATGATTCTGACCCTTTTAAATCTAGCATCTTTCTTGATGTTGTTCTTTTCCACATTCTTCCCACTTCTCCGAATGTTTCAAAGATGAACAATGAACATTTCATTATGTTTTTACATTTTAAAAACTTGTTTCCCACACATCATCACCTCATTATATTTTCATATCATTCTGTATAGTAAATGTCATGATTCACACTCTCCCAATTAAGATATTAATGTTCTGGCATTCAGAACCAGATAAACTCTAGGAGGGTAAGCTGTTTATCATTTATTATGGATGCAAAGATATCTGTGGACAACCTAATACCATACATTATGAGGGATACAAAAATAGATAGAACAGCCTAGTATACACCCTCCACACTCCAAAAGTAACTTCCAGGGCCTTCCCATGTGCTGTTTCCTCTGCTTGGAAGACTCTTGTAATTTCTCTAAACTCTTCTTCACTTCTCTACACTCCATGAGATGGATATCAGGTCCATATTAACTACTGTGCTCCCTGCCACTAGCACAGTGCATTGGTAAATGCTCAATTAGTACTTGTTGCATGAATGAACCTGGTCTATTGCCTTGTTGCCTCTTGCGGCCTCTCTAGTAATTACAATTCCTTATTGTAATTGCAGCTCATAATTTCTCTCACTCTTGGAGTTCTTCCTGCTGTTTCTGCTTCTGACTGTGAAATAAACTCTTAAAAAATAGAGGACACAGAAGATCTCAAGAGTCTTTCCCCATGACAATTTATATAGAAATTCTATCTGGATTCACTGTCAGTCCAAAATAGGAGGAGTCACACTGGGAACTAAACGAAAAGCCTGCTGGAATTAACCAGTTTAAAAAAAAAATTCACTAGTTTCTGACTTTTATGATTAGAAATAGTGTAGAATCATAAATTGTCTCCTGTTTACAAGTCCAGATTTCAGCTATATTATTTAATTATTAAATAAATTATTAAATAAAGTCTATAATATCTATGACAAAGTTAGAATAAAATCATTGCTTCCAAAATGAGTAGAATATAAATTTTAAAGGTTTAATGGGAGGAAACATAACTCCATTACAATACTCAAGTTGTGACATAGATATAAGAAAAATTATGTACAGTTTTAAACCTATGAAATATTGTCATTATCTTCATAATCATCTATTCAAACATTTGCACATCTCTAGCATGAGCACATTGCCTAGCACACAGTATGTGTTTGACAAATGTTTCTGAAACGAGTGAGTATGTATACTATGGCTGATATCTGAAAAGAACTTTATGGTGTACAAAGCTATAATTTCATTTGAACCTCATCACAACCCAGTGAGTCGGGTAGAGGAGTGATGACCACCAACTCTAACTTAAAAATGAAAAAAGAGTGACCTGGAAGGATTAATTAATTTGTCTGAGAGTTCACACACAGCTAGTGTGCCTTTTAAACCCAAGTCTTGTGACTCCAAGTCCCAGAGCTATTCTGGCTTCACTTTCAAACTTAAATTTATGTATAGTGGAAGGACTGAGAATTCTTTAACACTTTAAGTGGCACTCAATATATTTCCAAAATACCAAAATGAAATTGGTCCAATTTTATTAAAATTAGAGAATCATAAATCTAAATAGATATAGGCACCATTAAAACAAATTTAGGACCTGAAAATAATTGAATAATTTGTCTTAGGACTAAAACAAAACGAAAGCACAGAGTGTGGGGAACAAAAGCAACTATGCTGTTAGTGTCAGCATCTCTTGGTACCAGTGAGTGATAATTATCACAAGAAGAAAGAAAAAAATAAACCATAATTAAGCAATACTTGTAATAGTGTTCCTTCAGGGATAATTATTTGTCTTTATTGCATTTTAATAGTACTACTCTACATATGGTATAAAACCTTCTATTTTCATTTTATAGTTATATTTGATCCATACTTTTTAAAATCCATGTTTTTAACAAACAAATTTGTTTTCTTAATGTGTTTTGCACTAAATAAACCTTAAGATTTTTGTGTAGGACACTATAAACAATTTTAAGTAACCACTGCCTCATTATTTAACAAGAACAATAAGCCATTGTTCATTCATTTGGTCCAACAATGAATAAACATTTAATAACTTTGCAGTAATTAGAGCTGTTCAGAAAAACAAAGCAACTTCAGGGTTCCACATGGCTGGAATCCTGGAAAATTCTTGCATGGAGTGGAGAATACGCTGCTGCTTCTGCTTCTTCTTCTTCTTCTTCTTCATCGTTAATTTTTTAAAATTTTGTGATTGTCCTAATTTCAAAAACTTCTTCAATTAACTTACAACAAAAGCACAAGTATAGTAAAATAATCCTAGCATACTCTAAAGGCAAATAATCAGTGAAGAGAAAGGAGAGAACTATTTTATCAAAAATTCATAGCTGAAGAAAATATAATTGCATGTGTATAAATACCTTAGCAACTGAGTAAAAGAGGGAAACATTATTCTTAATATTTAGTAGAGCCTGGAGTTCTACGAGGCATTGGATATACAGTTCCTAGAAAAGACTCGGTGAATTAACAAATAATGTAAATGAGAGCAAGTTCTACAACAAAGGTATAGAAGTATTCTTCATATGAGTGCATTTTATAGATGTGGCCTGGTGCAATCTAGAGACCAAAAAGAAAAGACTGTGGTGTGGACCAGAGAGATGTGGCCAGGTGTGAAGCATCCTGGAGATGGGTGTCTGCAGAGCAAAGCTTATGGGTGGTAGGCGAGGAAATTGGCGGTTGGCAGGGGGGTCCCACTTCACCTGGCCTTACGCTGGCCCTCTGTGAAGTAGAATGCACCCCCCTTCCCTATTTAAAACCCTTCAATGGCATCCCATTGCCTTTCATGACAAACTCTGAAGTCCTGACCATGGTCTTCGAGGCCCTACATGATCTATCTGGCCTTTGCCCCCTTGCAGTTACATTTCCCCTGATCACTCTACTCTTGCTACGATGGCCATCTTCCAAGCCTTCCCATGCACTGAGCACTTACAATTCAGTATTCCCTCAAATTATGCTGCTTCTGCCTGAAATGCTGTCTCTCTGCCCTTTGCTTTGGCTAACTCCTACTCACTTAACAGATTCTATCCTAATATTCCTCTACATAGAAGACCACCTTCACCTCTACCTTGCCCCATCTGTAATAAATTATACCTATAATTCTTTTATATAGAATATGGTGTTTTCTTCATAGCATTTATAACAGCCTATTTGTGCTTTCATTTATGTAAAGTCTTTTTACATGTATGTACGTGGGTTAGTATCCATCCATACATATATTTTATATCTTTTCCACTGAGAGAATCAGGAAGTACTTCTGGTACCCAAATCTTGGTTTCTGATACATTCTCCAATAAAAGGAACCAGAGCTTTTTAGATTTTTAGACTGATTCTAGGGCTGGGGTGAGAAAATCCAAGATAAACCTAGAGCATCCTGAAGTGACAGAAAGCAAGGAAGGGCTTTAAAAAATGGAGATTGGCTGGGTGTGGTGGCTTACACCTGTAATCCTAGCACTCTGGGAGGCCGAGGCTGGAGGAATGCTCAAGATCAGGAGTTTAAGACCAGCCTGAGCAGAGCGAGACCCCATCTCTACTAAAAATAGAAAGAAATTAGCCAGACAACTAAAAATATATGGTTGTGCATGCCTGTAGTCCCAGCTACTAGGGAGGCTGAGGCAGAAGGATCACTTGATCCCAGGAATTTGAGGTTGCTGTGAGCTAGGCTGATGCCATGGCACTGTAGCCAGGACAACAGAGTGAGACTGTGTCTCAAAAAAAAAAAAAAAAATGGGTACCTGTGGAAAGGCCACAGCAGTCAACCTGAAAAAGCTCCCAATGGCTAAAGCTGGAACAATTTGGGCAACATAAATGACAGTATTGGATTACAATATAAAGAATAAAATAAAGATCCATGAATTTATACTGATATAAATAAATAAATAGATGAGAAAGGACAAATATTTCCTGCAGAATTCTAAATGATAAATGTCATTACTCCCTCCTCCAGGAGGTAGAGCTTAATTCCCTCCCTTTGAGTGTGGACTGGGCTTAGTACTCACTTCTAACTAACAGAACATGAAAAGGGAAGAATAGTAACTTTGCATCAGAGAAATCTTCCATACACCACCTTAACTAAATGATTAAGGTCAATATCACCAGTCATAAGTCATGTTTATAGCATGTAGCCTTGATGTGATGTGTTAAGAAGGGTACTTCGCCTCTATGTTATTTCTGCAAAATGTCCATAGCTCCAGTCTAATTGTGTGAACACATCAGACAAATCCAAACCGAGAGGTTTTCTACAAAATACCTAAACAATATTTTTCAAAAGTCTCAAGGTCATAAAAATACAAAGAAAGTCTGAGAAACTGTCACAGATTGGATTCAATGCAACATGGTGTCCCAAATTGGATCCTGGAACAGGAAAACAACATTAGTGGAAAAAATGGTGAAATTCTATTAGAGTTCATAGTCTAGTTAGTAGTATTGTACCAATGCTAATTTCTTAGTACTGACAAACACCGTATGGGGTGTAGACGTTAACATTAGGGGAGCAATGTGAAGGGTATACGGAACTCCCTGTACTGTTTGCAACTCTTCTGTAAGAGTAAAATTATTGCAAAATGAAGCTTAAAAAATATCTTCTCCCTTTTAATTGTAACTCCATTAGCAGGGATGATCTCTGTCGTTGAAACTACTGTATATCCATTTTTAGAATAGTGATATATGGTGGATAAAACTTGGATTTCTGGAGCCTGGATACATCTTTGATTCCTGGTCTTGCCACTTATGAACTATGTTACTACCAAGTTCCTTAAGCACTCCGATTCTTAGTTTTCTCACTCATAAAAAGGGATATAAGGTTGTTGTGAGAATTGGAGGGCTTCATATAAGTAAAACACATGCAGCAGGGCAAGGTTAGTTATTATTTGTATAATTCCCAGTTAATATAGCATTGTTGAATGAGTGAGTGAATGATTCAAGGTTTTTTGCTAAGAGTGAGTCAGAATTCAAGTCAGAAAGAGAGACTATTTGAAGAAAAGTTTCAGGATATAGAGCCGTATGTTTACAATGGAAGAGAGGCTCCATAAGGCATAGTTGGAGGGTTAGCACCAGGACATCAGAAGTTAAGGATAAATTGTGGGGAGTGTAAGCAGGGAGCACTACTGCTGAGGAAGTGTGTCTAAGGGCTTTGCACTTTGAGTAGTAGTGAAGGTTGACAAGGAAGAGTGATTGGTCTTTCCTGGGTATGGTCCCCCACTTTTCCCTGCTCTGCTCTGTATTTCAGGGGGCTGACCCTGCAGGCTGCATATTTGGCCAGGGGGAGGCACTGATGGGAGACTGTGGGGAGGGAGAAGCAGGAGTATTTTCCCTCTTCCCTCTCTGTCTTGGGCAGCAGCTCCAGCAGCAGCTACATCTCCACGAACAGCCCCGCCGTGGTTCCAGCTTTGCCCAGGGACCAGTAGCACCACTCCTTTCCCATCCCTCTAGCCTAGGGTCCGAGTGATTTCCGTCTGTTAGGGTTCCTTGGGCTGCTTCCCTGACCCTTGCTTAGCTCTGTTTCTCCAGTTCAGTGTAACTAATTCCCAGTTTTGAAATCCCTGTTGTGAATACTCAGCAGGCTGCTATTTCCTGGTTAGGCCATGACAGAAACCAAAGGCATGCTGGAATTCCCTGTTTTCCAGACTGACTGAAACTCAGGGGCAAAGGCTTCCCAGTGCTGCCACAGACAGAGATGCTGGCTGTTTTCCTAACTGCTTGTTACATGGCCAATGCGCTATGAACCAGCCTGGGCTTTGGGGTATTGCAAAGTTTAGAAGGATGAGGTGCTGACGAGAGCACTTTAGGCTGAAATCATGCACCACTGCCTTCCGGAGAGTCCCAGACAGGGCTGGATCTGATAGAACAGCAAAATCTGATGGGCAGAGGAGGAGGTTTTAGAGTCTCAGAGACACAACCGCCAGACCAGTGTCAGATACATCAGGGGTCATGTGGGCTAAAGAGCTCGTCCTGCCTCAGAGGTGTGCCAAGTGTTGGAGTCAGGGCTGTCCACACTACTCCAGGCCCTTTAAATACACCTAGCACACTCACGCCGAATTTCCTACAAAGAGATGCTACTATTATGAGCGTTCATTTAGACCTCCACCCCTCACTTGAGTCCTTGCTTTCTGTCCTCCTCAGCTGGGCTCTATATCTCACATCCATTGCTCACTTGGCCATTTGGAATAATAATCCGGCTTGACTGACTGTTTCACCTTGTTAGTATCTCTTCCAGGTATCATTCCAGCATTTGTTTTTCAGCTTCTCATGCCTCCTCCACAGTGATGAAAGATTCCATTTCCACAGCCCCACTGAAGACCAGGGCCCTCCTTTTTTTATTTTCTTTTACCCTTAAAAAGTAAGAGATCAGGCCCGGCATGGTGGCTCACACCAGTAATCCTAGCATTTTGAGAGGCAAAGGCAGGAGGATTGCTTGAGCTCAGGATTTCAAGATCAGACTGAGCAACATAGCAAGACCCCATCTCTACAAAAAACAGAAAAATAAGCCAGGTGTGGTGGTACACAACTGTTTTCCCAGCTGCTCAGAAGGCTGAGGCAGGAGGATTGCTTGAGCCCAGGAGTTTGAGCTTGCAGTGAGCTATGCTAATGTCTCTGCCCTCCAGCCTGGGTGACAGAGCAAGAGCCTGTTTCAAAATAAATAAATAAATAAAACTAGGAGATCAAATGAAAGACAGGATGGGAGAGTTGATGATGGGATTGGCAGGAATAGGCTAGATTAAAGTAAAAAGGGATGGAGGCAAAAAGGTTAGCCAGGAAGCTGTCAGAGGTAGTTAGAACCGAGACTCTGAGAGTAGAAGAGGCAAAGATGTATGGGAAATCCAAGAGATTCCCTTTAAGGGTTGATACAGTAATAATATTTGATTATAAAGACATATTATAACTTGCAGAGTAGCTAATTCATTCCTTTCATCCTTGATCAGAGGGTTACAGAAATATCCTTGCCTGTCTGAGGGACAACAGTAGTGACAAGAAGTAGGTTTTTTAGAGGGAGGGGACCTTAGCTTCTCCAGTTTTCACCAACTTTCCGCTCACTTCTTTGATCTAGACTGTTCACATTTTCTTGCTCTTATGGAAAGGGATTTGCAAAAGCAGTTTTATGACAAGTCAGCTATCTTCACCTTTCCACCATATCCAGTTCCCTCAGCACTTCCTACACTGAATTTTGTGATTCTCTATTAAAAGAAGTAGGTTATGGCTATCAAATTCTGATCACTGCACTTACAATTTATATTTTATTTTAAAACACTAACATTAGGTAATGGTTCTGAACAACCAATAATCATTTGCAATACACCAAGTAAGTTACGATAATTTATGCCTTCTATACCTCTCCTGTAAAAATAGTCCTGGCCATGTTCGTGTCCCCAGATGTGGTTCTTTGATGAAGAATAATGAAAATGTTTGTCACCAGCGGCTGATACTGAGCAGTTATCTCCACAACCCAGACAGAAGCCTGTTCTTAGCTAAGAAGCAGGAAGAAAGTGTATCTGACATACGCATGATGAACAATAAGGGCTTTGCATTTGTGCAGACCTAGTGTGAGTCCTGGCTTCACTATTTACTGGCTCTGTGACCATGACCACTGGTCATTTATTTAACTTCTTTGTGCTTCGGTTTATTCATCTGCAAAAATAAGAATAATAGTACATTCCTTACAGTGTTTTTCAGATAATTAAATAAGCAATATGATCTGATGTGGCATGTCTGGCATTCCGTGACTTGTTATGGCTAGTGCTGGTGGTTTTAGGTGTGTTTCCTGAAGGATATTCTCTCATTCCTGTTCCACAAAGCCTCCTCCCAGAGACAGTGCGAGGTAAGAGCCATAGGCAAATTGCGGTGCTTCCTAATGCCAGCTGCACTTGAGAATCATTTGGGGGAACTTCTCAAACATACCAATGCCAGGTCACCTCCCAGAAGAATTCAGTCAGAATCTCTTGAGTTAGAGCCCAAGGCCACCAGCTGATCCTAATATGCAACTAGGGGTGAGAATCCCTAGGTTAGAGGCACCATGGATCTGAACTTGGATGGCAACTATGATGGCCCTTTGTGCTCTTAATGTTGCACAGACTTCCTTCTACTCCTCTCTGGTGAGGAACATGGATTTCTCTAAAAGATATAATTGTAGTTTGATGTCACCCTAGATTTAGATGCAAAGTGGAAGGATCTGGCTGAATATATGATTTGATGACAAATATGTTGCAGAGTTATTTAGTGAGTAAGCAGTATAAGTATGTTCATATTTAGGGACCACTCATGGATGTTTATACATATATATAATACATACATATAAGATATACACACACACATATATATATCCATTGTGGTCATTTTTTTAAATATAAAAATTGCCCTATTTTTGGCTAGTAGAAAATCCTTCAAGTTGGCCTTAGTGTTATTTTATTGGTAGCTTCTTTGCTCTTACTTACAATGCGAAATCCCAGGCTTCTCTTTTACATTTCCTGTCTCCAGTATGATACAAGCAATTCCTACAAGGAACCTAGATTTTTGGTATTTACACACTAAAATCTTTACTCTCTTTATGCTAATTGATATTGGTTTGTCAATGCTTCTATGGTTTTTCTGTGGGAAAAAAAAAAAGCTTTCTAAACAATTTTAGAAGGAAAAAAAGGATACTGGTTTTCTTATTCAAATTAAAGAGTATAGCATTTTAACTTAACTTTTTATTTGCATTCCTTTTATTTTAAGCTAAAAACCTTGGTTTCTAAAGACATTAACATTTGCTTTATAAAAAATACATCCTAATGTATTTCTCAAAGTATGAATACTAATGTTATTACTAAGAATAAGACTACTGAATGCAATGGAAGATTTGTGTCCTTAGCCTATGTCCAATGAAGTATGAGCAGATAAAAATGCAGTTTTCAAAGCTAAAATAATCATTCTCTTTGTAGTTATGCCACAACTTAGTATAAGTTTAACTATGCCTTTAACAATGAAAAGTGGCCAGACAGGATCTGCTACCTACAGAGAAGGGAAATTTGACATCATAGAGTTGAGGACTGTGAAAGTAGAAAAATAGAACCATTTCAGTAATATATCACACCAACTTCAGACTGATTGGTAAATATGCCAAACCCACAGAAAAAGGGAAAAAGAAAAAAAAAACAGAGGTAAAATTAATGAAGAATTGAAAGGGAGCTTGGGACAATCAAATTCACATATGTGTCTTCTGTCTGGGAATAAAAATATAGTATGTTGGTATGGTCATTAATTATGATGTCAACTTTATTACTGAGTCTCCCCCTGCTTCAAATAATATATTCATTTGAAAGTTGTGAAAAATTTTAATTCCTAAAGCGGTGCCCCTTATTCATCTGGCTAATATCTGATACCCTGAAAGCCACTAGAAGGGGCTTCCCCACTGCCCTGCTGTTTGCATTACATTTGTGGGAATGGCAATGACCGCACTTAGGGGACTGGTCTTCAATACTCCCAAAGCCACCACCGCAGCTGCCAGAGCAGTGGCTGGCACACTACAGCCTGCAGGCCACGTCACCAACGACCTGTTTTTATAAATGAGGCTTTACTGGAACACAGCCATGGCCATTCATTTACTCATTGTTTGTGTCTGCTTTCCTGTTAAAATGGCAGAGTTGAGCAATAGTGACAGAGATTGTATGACATACAAAGCAAAAAATATTTACCATCTGGCCCTTTACAGAAAGTTTTCTGAGTCCTGCTCTCTAGCAGTACAGCTTTTGTCTAGAGTCTAAAGAGTTAAGAACACAGCCCCTGCAGCAGTAAGTCCTCAGCTTTCCAAGCCATTTCATGGGTCAAGAGGGCACCATATTCTAATAGCATCGCCATCCTTGCTCTCTGTTTTGCCTTTTTCTTTATGAGGCCTCAGCTTTTCCCTCCTCTCTTAGTAATAGGACACCACCACTGTGTAGTTCAAATGAGGCATCATCTCTTATCGCTAACATGTTAAAAGCCTCAGCTGCAGCTCAGTCCAAAATATCTTTTGACACTTATAGGAGGTGGTTTAGTGTCACTTAGCAGCATGTGACCTTGAGCAAGTTATTCAATGTCTTGGAACCTTGGTTTCTTCATCTATAGAACAAGGATGTTACTTACTCTTAGGGCTATAAAGATGAAATGAGATAATGAAAGTTCTTGGAACATAATTTGTATTCTAGAACAGTGGTTATTATTGTTGTTGCTGTAAATGAGTGTAAGGTAATGGTAAAGAACTTCACCTAGACCTCTTGGGTGGTCCTGGGCAAGTTAATTAACCTCTGTGCTTTGTTTTCTTCATATATAAAATGGAGGTGATAATAGTACTGACCACTTAGGTTTGTTGTGAAGATTAAGTGGGATACACACTTAGACCAGAGCCTGCCCATGGTGAGCACTTATCCAATGTGAGCTACTAGTATTATTAGTTTATTCTTATTGGTATTCTTATTTACTGTCATACTCTTGAAAATGAGAGCAGTGGTTAAAGTATGGTATGAGAAATAATTTTGAAAACATGGAGTTAAGTTTTTGTACAAACGCAAAAGGGTTGTGGGGAGAGGGAAATAAAAAAAGAGCTAAAAGGGTAGCACATTGTTATCTCATTTTACTTACATTCATAAAGTTTTTCTTTAACTGCTTCCTTACCAACTCAATCACCTTATATAACAAAGTCAACATTGTATTTATTTCCTGCACATTTTATAACCTCCCAGAGTTTCCTTATAAGTCTCTCTACTAAAAAGAGCAGGTGATATCAAGGCCAAATGCATGTTCCTGGTATAAATAGCAGGAAGTCTATAAAATGTTTGTTGTAAGAAGAGTAGGATTGAAACATATGCTTGAATACATATAAGCACAATATGTTCTCCAGCTCTATGTAGCACCTGTGTAGAAGAGTTAAGCCATATGTTTCTGAAATTATGCTTTAAAAATTACTATGCAGATTTCAAAAAGGAAAATGCACATTTGTACAAAAAATAAACACATGTTTGCTGTTAAAATAACAGCTTTATGGAAGGTTTCTTCAAATCCTTTTTACTTGTAACAAGTTTTTTTATCTTGTAGCATATGAAGAAACTTCTTATAAAACTACTAAAGTAAATAAACTAAGAATCTTAGAAGCATATTGTCAAAAGAATATTAAAAATTCTATACAATATTGAAACTTAAATTAGCACAACTTTAATGCAACTAATGAAATTTAGTATTAGAAACTCCACGTCACAAAATAGCTAATGTTAGCTACATTATCCTTTGCTATTTGCTTGATTTCAAGGAAAGAGATTTTTACCATTTTTAGCCAAAGACCTAATATGTTGAGATTGTCTGTATTGTAGGTATGTATGTGCAGTTTAGGGTTAGGGTGTGCACATGGAGGGGAGGCAAGTGGGAGAGGAGATCCTCAGCCTGCTGTGTATGACTAGGCAGTCTCCTACCTGGAATGTAGAATAGAGAGGAGGAAGACTTAAAAGAGAATATATGGAAATACTAAATTTTAAAACATCACAAAAAATGTAGGATTGAATTTTTCATTAATATGTGACACTTGCTATTGTGATTGTTTGGCCCATGGTGCTTTAAGAGCTATAATTTAATTTAACTGAAAGGAGAATAATTTAACTGAAACTTCTTATATTTCAAAATAGTGGTCTATTTTGAGCCTATTTTAATGACTAGTTTGGACATTGATCATTAGCAACATTCATTTATAAGGCAATAATTAATATAGTAGTGAATATTTTGTTTCTGTAATTAGGTAAAACAAACAAATTTCAGTTATAGCAGCCATTAATTTTTTGAATTAACCTCCTATTCACAGATAACATGAAAGAAAAACATCCATACAACTCAGGTGAAAACATTATGAACTGTCAGTTCGTTACGGTCCAAAATACTGTGGCGATTCTATTATGACTGCAATAAAATGCTCTGTACAAAAACTTGTCTAATGGAATAAGTCTGGGAGATGCTTCACAGCTTATTTCTCTCCAAGAAGCTCATAATGCACATAAGCATATCAGAAGATTATTTTAAGATATTCTATAATAACAAAACCTGTTTAACTCAATGTTTCCCAAATTTACTTGACCAGGGTTTTTTTTTTTTTTTAAGTGAAACTCATTTATAGTATTAGCTGCCTACACAACAGCCATTCCCTCCTCTCTTTTGCTAATAAAATTATGATTTCATTGGAATAGCATTATACCCAGTACCAGAGAATGCATCAAGAGTTCTCTAAGCCACTCTTGCAATCCCTGCTGGTAAGTCTGCATTGCAGAATCTGGCAATGAGACCAGGAGACCTAAGGAAAAGTCTGCTGGGAGACTCTTCCTTGATTTCAAAAAAAAGATGGCAGAGAGAGAAGGTTTTCATGCGTTGGATGCTGTTATGTGAAAATAACATGCCTCTACAGGTGGCAGCTGGCAGCATCTTGCAATCAGAGGTACCAAACCAGAGGTCAATAGCTAGCCGACTGAGACTGGAGAACAGAAAGATAAAAAGGGCTTGGCTCTTTGATGAAATTGTTGAATCCACAAGTCAACTTGATGACTGCATGTCTCTGTATTTCTTATTGAGAAAATAATAACTATTTTATCACATTAATTTAACAGTCAGATGGGTTATTGTCACTTGCACCTAAACACCATTTCTACTGATAAACACTCTCTCAGGAAACCCAGGCATAGAACGAGAGTGCTCTCCTGACTTCTTGCTTGTGAGATTGAGAGCTCCACACGTGCTGCTTGGGAAAGGGAGCACAATGGGATAGGTCAGAGCTGGGACCGAGGGGATTCACTTTGCTGCAAGTTTTCCCTAAGCAAGACTGTGCCGGCTATTCTGGTCACAGTAAATTTAGCTTTGATATGGGTTGGTGTGGATCTAATGGTATGAGGTGTATCAGGATAGGATAGATTATGCTGAGGTGAGAAATGAACGTAAAACCTCAATGCTTTCAACAACAAAAGGTTTATGTCTCACTCAAGCTACATGTTCACTGAGGGTTGGCTGAGGATGGTGCTCTGAACCGAGGCTGAGGGCGTCCCCATCTGGAACACGGCTGGTTGCTGCATAGGAGAAAAGAAAGCTCTGGGGATTCTCACACTGACAATCAAAGACGTGACCCAGAAATAGCCCACATCATTTCTCACAGCTCATTAAACAGAACTGGTCACAAGATCTCTCAACCACAAGGAGACAGAGGATGAAATACTACCATCACGTGCAGTGGAACAGGAAGTTGTTGGAGAACATCTTCAATAGCTATCACTCACATCAAAGTGGTTGGCAGAGCGGTAGAAGTTTCTAGTCAGAAGTTATGGTTGAAGGCCCATGGGTTCTTTCTGGGAGGTCTGTCTGGACTAAAGGAAGGCCCCTGCTGGTGGCTGGAGCATTAGGGGGAACTGGATTTTGCCCCTGAGGGAGGTGGTAAGAGGTAGATAATGTATCAGGGTTTCATCTAAGTAGACTCTCACATAACATCTGTCCCTACCAGGAAAACTGGAGAGCGAATCAGATAGATACCAGTCATTTCTGTTTGCTGAGTATAGGTAGATAAGCCTTCTATATGTCTAACTTGAGACGGGGCTTTCTGGGGCCAGGTGCAATGGGAGAGATGATTTATAAGTCAGAGTAGCAGGAAGAATTTAACCTATGGTTAAAGGAGAACCAAGGTTCTACCTACCCAGGGAGACAGTCAAATTAGAAGGGAGTAGTGAGGCCAGAAACAAGAGAATAAATAAATGAGGCCTGAACCCAGGAGGTTCTGGTGGAATGAAATGCAACGTGAGGAATGCACTTTGACAAACAGCGTAGGAACAATGCAGTGAAGCATGTGAGGGGACTCAATATTTATCTTTCTTTGTGCCTAGTGTAAAGATAGTGGGGCTGTTTCAAGAAGTCAAGCCAGATTGGGCAAACGTGTGTGCATTTTAGGGAAGAAGTCTGCTATTTGTTGAGGCCCCAAATGCCCGGGGATTAATGGCAGAAAGACTAATTCCAGACCCACTGGCTGGGAAGGGTTGGGGCTGGTCTGAACTGGCTGTTTACTGCCTGCCTCAGTCTGGGTTGCCTCGGGGATGGAGTAGAGCTGAGTCTGCAGGCAAAAGATTTTCGGTACCTGCACCTTAGCAGAGCTGAGAAAGGCAGGGCTGAACATGTTTCAGCTTTCATCCTTTCCACATGAGCCGTCAGACACACCTTTGTCACTGGCATCCCTGGACTGCCTGCAGCAGCTATCGACCGTGTTGCTCACTGGGCACCTAGCACAAGGTTTCCTCATTGTTAATTCTCTTTCTATGTGTGTTCCCTCTCTCCTCAACCCAATGCTGGCCTCTTCATGCACCAACAGGGACTATTCCAGCATTTTTGACATCATAAGGGCTCAATAATGGCTGGTGTTGCTGACGGAACACAGAAACTTTGCCTGTAGAAACTGGATATGAAGTTGTCCAACTTAACTGGAAGCCATGCTTCTAGAAATTCCATATAATACATATATATTCATTGAAGAGAAAAATTGATATTTTTTTAAACTTTTATTTTGTGTCAGGCACTGTGCCAGGCACTTTGCATAGAATCTTATTTAATCCTCACATTAACCATAAGACAGATATTTTTCTTTTGCTATCCCATTTTCTAAATAAGAAAGAGATTAACAGGTGAACTGGCTTGTGTGAATTCATACACCGTGTAGATTAATAAGTGGTGATGCTGTGATTTGAAGGCAGGGCTCAATGACCCCATGGCCCAAGGCTTTCTCACTTTACCTTTGCTTGCCACTAGACATAATACAATACTTTGATCAACAAATGAGTATCAGAGGGGCCTCCTAGATATTTGTACATCACGTTAATGAGGGGGAGCAGGGAAGAGAGAGCAATTAGCAAACTAATGAATCATCCTCTGTTGCACAAATTAGCTAATTTAATTTATTTAGGAAGAAGCAGAGGAGTGGTTCTGCATCTATGTTCCAGCTACACAATCTTGGGCCAGATACTTACACTTGGAGATATATGTTTCCTGCTTTGTCAGGTCTGCCTTACCCATTTATTCTAAGGAGCAGATGAGATACTGTATGTGCAATCAATATGGAAACTGTAAAGAAATATTTAAAAGGAAAGCATCATTACTGATTTTTCCTAAATAACAGACATTAATAAATAAATCATTTTGCACTTCAAATGTGTTTAAAATTATACGGTAGGGAGGTAGGCTCACTCTAGGTTTTAATAAGGAAACACTTCTAATTAAGGCTTTAGGGCCTGATTTAAGCAAATAAAAATTAGGCCTTTAGAAACATTTATGCTAAGAAGTAATTTTAAGTGATTTTCTGTGCGTAATGAAAATTGACCACAAAATTAATGGGTGAATTAATGCTAAGTTGAGAAGCCTGAATTTATAAGTCTTTGTTTTTATTTAAGTTACTTTAGTGTTACAAATTTTATAGAATTGTCAAATATATGCAAGACTGGGAGAAACATCTTTTTTTAAAAAATGTACTTTTTCTTTTAAGTTCACCCTCTACAAATTATGAAAGGATTAAAAAAAGCTTTTCATATTCAAGATTCCCTCCTATTACTGTCAATAGTGGTTAAGTGTATTTATGGAGACATGAGACAGCACAAAGATTCTTCTGTAATTCATCAGAAGTCCCATCTTAAGTATAATTACATTACACGGCTCTGCTCTGTCATTAGTTTCTTGTTTAGCAACAATGTCCTCCATTTTAAATTCTTTGATGCTAATTATTTGTAACTATGCCCTTGAATTCTGAAAGCATGTGCACCACAGCCCTGGCGAACAATGGCTATTTCTGGACTACAACACCATTGGTTTCCCATAAGATATCATGCAGGAAATGGTCTTTAACAACGCTGAAAATTTGCAATAGGTTTCTAAGCTTGAATGACAGCCCAGAATGAAGTTATGTGGTTATATGTATGTGTATGTATGCAATAAAAAACTAAAAGCAAGTTATTAGGTATAAAGCTTGATTTTTTTTTTAACTCTTAGTGACCAAGTCACATTTGAAAGTTTCTGAAAGTTGCTTAAATTAAGGCACATTAACACATACTATAGATTGTTGGACCTAAAAGTGAGGTATTTTTAGTTCTACCAGTCTTCTTTTTGCAGAAAAATGCCTTATGTCTGTGTAGTTATTCGTTTATTGAGCACCCCTTATGTGCCAGGAAATTGATTACATACAGAGAGCACACCTAAGAAAGTCTGTGCCTTCCAAGAGCTCACAGCCAGTGGCTAGGGAACAAATAAGTAAACTTGAGTAACTTGATTATTCTCAGGCCTGGGAGAAATAGAAGATCAAGTTAATATTAAAACCTAAATGTTCCAGCTTGTTACACTCACCTCCTGATTTGGTATCTCCTCAAAGCTGGGAGTTTTCAGTGATGTCTTATAATATTTTTACTGCTCCTCTAGGAACTTACACTTCCCAATTCAACTGGCAACAACATAGACCGTGCTCTGAATATAAAGACCAAATGCCCAGGCTAGGTATCTGCAAGAGAGGGCATCCCTTCTAGATGCCTTCTTGGGACTCTAACTCACCCTGGCATTGGGTCCTGTAGCTCTGCAACATGCCCCTCCATCCTGCCATCCTTGTCTTTTCCTTCCCACCTCCTTCCCCTAGCTTTTGTTCTCTTTGTCTCTTTTGAAAGTTCTTCACATATGGGAAGTATTTTTGGTCAAAATGAAAAACCTGTAATGTGTTCTTGGCAAAATGATTTGCTAAGCAAGGCTGGCTTCAACTTGAAAGAAAAGCTTTCAGTAGGCAAGAAAACAAAAAATCCCACAAACCACTCTGGCCACGCTGTAATTTTTATTTACAAAAGCTAAATATACTTCATGTGTGTATTAAATAAAGCCTCCTATCCCAGTGCAAGAAAGTGAATATTGGAGTCATTAATTTTTTTTTTTTATTGAGCTACACATGGTTATAGACGTCTATATAGACATTTACATTTTTCCTAAAACACTGGCTTTATGGTAGGAATCAGAATGATTTTCTTAGGGATGAACCTTCTGGCCAGGAGGCACAAAGAGAACCATGTACAAAGAAAATCTATGGAGTGCTTATTATCTGCAAGGCATGGTGCTATGGGCTTTATACACAGTTCTCTCCCTGAATCTTACCACTAACCCTAGGAGGTAGGTAGCAGGATGACCCCACTGACAGAGGAGAGGACTGAGGCCCAGATAGGTTAGCTGTCTTGTCAAAGGTTTTCAGCCTTTCCCTATTCTATCGGGCTCTCCCTCATTGTTGAGATGCTAAAGATGTCCAAGTGTTGCCATGCTTCTCGCCTCATTTGTATGTGTTTTCCTTTTTCTATGAAGCAGTGAGAACCCAAGGTCAGGTTTGGGTTGGATATAAGTTGCTTGAAAGAATGACCATATCCAGGGCTGGTAACCCATAGCGTGCGCAATGTCACTCAAGAGCAGGTGGTGGGCAGGATGCCCACAGTGGAGTGACACCTGAAGCTTTGCACCCAGGCAGATCTGGATTTGAAGCCCATCTCTACCACTATACTGTGTGACTCTGGGCAAGCTGTCTATCTTTGCTGAGCCTCAGATTTCTCAACGGGAATGTGGGGTAATGCTGCCTACCTCACAGGGTTGCAGTGAGGATAGGACAGAACACACAGGAAGGACCTGGCAAATAGTCAGTAATTATGCATTCTCTCTCTGCCTGTACCATACACAGCTACTGCACGCCCGGGCCTGCTCCAGTTTCTTAGTCAGGGCGGATCAGCTTTTGCAGGTGAAACCTGCTTGCCCATGGACCTGACATCTTGTCTAGATTCTGCTATACCCCACTCCTCCTCGGGGGAGCTCCCAATCCTCTCTCATCCCCAGCCCAAGCTCCAGCTGGCATCTAGCTGTGAATGAACTGGACTTCCTCCTGCTTCGAGGCCTGCTGGATCAGAGACCTACACCCACCTGCACCCTGGGCCAGGCCTAAACTCTCTATACCCATTGGATACTGGAGAATGCTATTGCAGAGCCGGCCTTGGTAATGGGGTGTGGTCATCCTACTCAGTGTGTACTATTGTTATCATGAGAATCTTCTAGGAGCTGAGCCCCGTAATAATATAGGCATGGTCCAGACAATTGAGCTAAGTGCTTTACATGTATTATCTCCTTTAATCCTCATTATAATCCTATAAAGTAGGTGCTATTAATATCTTCATTTAAAAATGAGGAAATTGAGGCTTAGGAAGGTTAACGACCTTTATCCAAGTCACACATCTAGTAAGAGAGTTAAGGCCAGGCCCAGGATTCCAAGTCAAGGCTCATAGCTGTCACGCCATACTGGTTTCCGTCCTACCTGTCAACCCTCCACTTCCTCCTCTTTTTCTGACTGATGCGCTACATGCAGCAGGTGCTTTCTTGGACTGCAGCACCTCTCGCCATGTGCTCTGATAGATTTATTTGTCTCTGTCTTTCGGTAGACAGAGAGCTTCCTGAAAGCAGGGACCATGTTTTATTTCTTCCTGTACCCCAGTGCTTCGTGCAATGCCTGGCACAGAGTATAATACTCCGGAGGATGTTTGTTGACTGATTTGTATCAGCTTTTTCTTTCCTACCTGCTGAAGTCTCAGCACTTCATCTACCCAGACGCATCTGAACTATGGCAGCTCTAGAATCAACATTAGCAATTACTCTTGGGTCTGAAATGATGTGTGTGTTTATATACATATGTATATGTATATCTCTCTGTGTTTGTGTGTTTGCTGTGGTATCAACTGAAACAACTATAGCCTTCCAAACACTTGCCTACATCAAAAGCTTTTAGCCATCACATTTCTTCAGTTGTCCTTAATCTGAAAACTTTCCATAGCCTTTATCTTTATGACATAGATATTTTTGAAGAATGCAGTCTATTAAAAAAATAAAATGTTCCCCATTTTGGGTTTGTCTGATGTTTTCCTAAGATTAGATACAGGCTATGCATTCCCAGACAAAGGGATACTTTTTCCTTCTCAGGCTATCACATCTGGAGGAACATGAAGTCCATTTGACCATCTGAAGTTAATTTTGATCACTTAATCAAAATGTTGTCCTGTTTCTTCCCAGTATAGTTAACATTCTTTCCTCTCTTGTAACTAATAAACAATCTGTGAAGAGACATCTTAAGACCATGCATACATCCTGTTACTCATCAGAATTCCCTCCTGGATCCATTGATGATTCCTGCCTGTACCTATCTTTAAAACATGATGATTGCAACATGATGATCCTGCAATTAAATGCAATATTTGACTCCAGATTGGATCCTGTACAGGAGAGGGAAAAAAAAAGCCATAAAGGACACAGAATAAACATTAGATGTCCCACTAAAAGCAAGATAAGTTTTTTATTTAATAGCTGACATTGAATCAATTAACAACTTTCCCCTAGAGTGAGTGATCCACAAGGTCTAGTCCTATGTGGCCTATGACCCTATGTGAAACTTGTGTCACTAGGATGGTGCCTGTATGGAAACTGCCAACTAAATAGCAGTGGTGTTTTGAAATGGAAGACACAAGTTCTGATTGCACATGTCTCAGGGTTCTTTATTAAAAGACAGTATAGAAATGATGAAATGATACCTAAAAGGTCTTGAATATAAGATGAAATGACACAGGGCCCTAATGCAACGACACAGAACCTTCTGGCATCAGTGCCTGTAAGGCCTGTTTAGTCTCCACTCATAATCGCTGAATACTCCTTCTGGTGTTCAACCAGTTTCAGGAATACTTGATATTTCTTGTCATAATATCTGTGGGAGAAAAACGAACACATTGAATGATCTCAAGACAAAACTGTCACATGGCTTCCCCCTTACATTTAGAAAAATGGGAATAGATCTGCCATGGCTGCGGTCCCCCCTCCCCTGTTAGGGACCGGGCCACACAGCAGGTGAGCAGATGAAACTTCATCTGTATTTACAGCTGTTCCCCATCACTTGCTTCACTGCCTGAGTTCCACCTCCTGTCAGATCAGGCACTGTCTCCCCCACCCCCACGTAGGACCGTCTAGCTGCAGGAAAACAAGCTTAGGGCTCCCACCGATTCTGCATTATGGTGAGTTGTAATACAATGTAACAATAATATAAATAAAGTGCACAATAAACGTAACGTGCTTGAATCAACCTGAAACCATCTCCTCCTTCCCCTGGTCCATGGAAAAATTGTCTTCCATGAAACCAGTCCCTGGTGCCAAAATGGTTGGGGACCTGTGTCCTGTGGTAATGCTGACATCTCCCAGTTTTTGAATACTTACAGCACCCCAAGCAGTGGACTAATATGTTTCATACCTATTATATATAACCTCAATGAAGTGCTGTTATCTCTATTTTAGAAATAAGGACATTTGCTCAGAGAGACATACACAAAGTAGTATAGTTAAAAACTGGCATAGCCGGAATTCAGACTCATATCTGTCTGACTTTAAAGCCTACACTGCATGTACTAAAAGGCCCATGCTTAACAGAGACCGCTTCACATTCCCAGATGCCATAAATATCTCCTGCATGACTAGACACAGGTTGGATGACTGGTATAAAACCGCAGCCTGACCAGGGATGAGACTGAACATTTCAATCACCCTTTTGTGGATTCCACACCTAGATTTCCTTTGGAGACTGCTTTACCCAGGGGTAAAACCCTGTGGATGCACGACTAATGCCTTTCCTGGAGCTGTGCCCTGCCTTCCAGGCATCTCATAGTGGACCTCGCTCTCCCGTCCTACCCGGCTAACTCTACAGGTGCGACCTGTTAGAACTGGTGCTGGCCATGAATCAGATGGCAGAGCAGCTGAAGCTGCTTCGGCATCATAATCCTGAAAGGAATAACAGCAGGCTAGACAGATAACACTTATAGACTTGCAACTTTGTCCTTACTCCTCTCAAGAGATCCTTTCACATTCCCAGATGGGGAAGCTGACATAGGTGAGGGGTTGATAAAGGCAGTTTAGCATGTCTTGGTAAATTCTGGGGTGCACTGAAAAGGAGCCTCATGAGAGAGGTTTGGCGCAAGCTTGTGGATTTGGGGCGAGAGGCTGTACACCTGGATATACATAGACTTCGACTTGTCACACAGTTACGTTAATATGAGTCCCTCTACCCACCCCCCACCAACATTTCTACCATAGGCATTCTGGTAAGATAGGAGCTATAAAGGGGCCAAACACAGCGTTAAGAGGTGGACTGTGAAGGCTGGGTTTGATTCTCAGTGTGGCCCATTACTATATGTTACTTAATCTATCTGCACTGAAATTTGCTCATCTGTAAAGGGAGTTAATTATAATAGGATCTACCTCAACAGAGCTACTGTGTGAATTAAAAGAGGAGATATATACAAAACACTTAGAAGAGTACCTGACTGATAAGAAGTGACTTAAATGCTATATTTTTAAGTAATTAGCATTTTAATATTATCATCAATCTAGTTATGTAGGTACTGCTGAAACCCACTCTATGAGCCTTCAAATTTATTAATCATAGAATGATTTTAGGGATGATTTTCCCCTTCTAATGGTACTCTATGACAATATAATGGTAAGCAATTGTTTCACTATATGAGATGGATTTCCTAGACTTTGGAATCTTAAAACCGCTAGAAGGGAGATAGGGTTAGTATCCCTTCTCATACACTTGAAGATTTACAATTTTAAGTCTGACAACTTTGTAGCAACTTTGTTCACTGGCCTTATTTATTCTTTAGATAAGGGGAATCATACAGTATTTGCCTTTTTGTGATTATCTTATTTCACTTAGCATAATAACCTCAAGATTCATCCATCCATGTGTGGCCTATGTCAGAATTTCCTTCCTTCTAAGGCTAATACTCCATTGTATGTATATACCATTTTTTGTTTATATGTTCATCCACTGATGGAAATTTAGGTTGCTCCTGTGGTTTTGGGTATTGTGAATGATGCTGCCGTGAACAAGGGTGTAGAAATATCTCTTTGAGACTCTGCTTTCAGTTCTTTTCAGGTATACACCCAGGAGTAGAATTGCTGAATCATGTTAATTCTATTTTCAGTTTTTCGAAGAGCTGCCATACTGTTTTCCATAGCAGCTGTGCACATTCCCACCAGCTGTGCACAAGTTTTCCACATCCTCACCAACATTTGTTATTTTCTGGTTTTTTTTTTTAATGATAGCCATACAAATGGGTGTAAGGTGGTATCTCATTATAATTTTGATTTTCCTAATGGTTAGTGATGTTGAGCATCCTATCATGTGCTTATTGGCCATTTATATATCATCTTTGGAGAAATGCCCACTCAAGTCCTTTGGTCACTTTTGAATTGGGTGGTTTGGCTTTTTGTTGTTGAGTTTTAGGAGTTCTTTATATATTCTGGATGTCAATCCCTTATCAGGTATATGATTTCCAAATATTTTCTCCCATTCTGTGGCTTGCCATTTTACTCTGTTGTTAACGTCTTTTATGGCACACATTGTTTTCAAGGTACTTTCAAGTGACTGTTCTGGAGTCACATATAAATTTGGTCTGGGCATAATTAATGAGATTCAAGGTGATCCTAAAATTTTACTTATTGAACTACAGTCCCTAGATCAGTCTTTCTGTGATTCTGACTTTTTAAATCAGCTGAATCCCCTCACCTCCAGATTCTCCCCAACTCAGTTAGTTGCTTCTACCTGGCACAGACCTGATTAAATGTCTGTACAGCTAATGATGTAATTGGAGGCAATGAGATGTGAGAGTAGCTCAGAAGGAAACTGACTCCCTCTTGCCACTTGCAGATCCCTGGATCGCCTGCAGATGGTGCCACAGCACTGCGCGTGCCACCTCCCTCCCAGGCGACAGCTGCCAGCGGCCAGCAAGAAGCCAAGGATGCTCTTCAAAAGGAACACGTGGGGCTTACTGGAAGAACTGAAAAACAGACTTCCCCCAAAAGTCTTGGGAGGGTCACAGAAGAGATGGAGAAGAATAATCTGTTTCTAATTTCAAGAAAAGAGGGCCACTCCAGCTGCCCTCAGGGGAACAGAGGGATAGCAGCCCACAGCCCCACTGCCCAGTGGGAACTCAGATCTCTCCACGTTCTGCACGGAGCTGCCCCGTGCAAGTGCCTGCTCCTTTGACCCTGGCAGGTAGAGAAGGGTTTATATTCAGAGAGTTAAAAGCCTGACTGCATTGGGAGACAAAGAAGAAAATGAAAAGAAATTGGGTTCTTTTCCCACGAACATTGATCAATCTTGCTTTGGTGGTATCAGCGCCTTTTTCGGTCCATTACGTGAGGTGGAATTTGCTTTTCTGTCTTAATCTCAAATACTTTCTTAAAATTATAAGGCACTGCACAACCGTCCCTTCATCTTGAAACTCACTGCCAGTGAATTAATGGAGGTCCTTTTCATCTCTACCCGGGATTATCGAAAAAAGCCTTTTATCCAGTCTCTCTACTTCTATCCATTGCCCCCCTCTAATCCATCCTCTAAGGGGGATCTCTCACCACTGCTCAAAATTCGGCATCCCTGTCCTGCCTGTAGGATGAGGTTCGAGGTCTTTAGTGTGGCCTCCAAGCTCTTTAGGAGTGGACCGTCTGCTTCCCCATTCTGCCCTCCCCCAGTCCCACTTCCTGCCATGTCATACTTTATGTTTCAGAATTAAGAATTGTTTATAGTTAACCTGCACATACCATGCTGTTCTCACTTTTATAATTTGCATATGTTATTCCCTCTGCCAAGAATGTTACTCCCTCCCTCAGCTTAGCCTTAACCTCCTCTCAAAACCTCTCCCTCACCCCTGCACTGTCGTATCCCTTTCTTCCTTGGGTTACTGTGTCACCTAGTGATACTTCTATTGTGGAGCATATCCCTTTGTTCTGAAAGGATCTATGTGCACAGATCAAATTGTGTCTTATTTCCCTCTAAAGCCTGCCTGGAGTCCAGCATAATGCCTTAGCAGGAGCTCAATACAATAATATTTTTGTTGAATTGGGGTTAAAACACTAATCAAGATCATTTTGTAGCCCTCAATGCTAAGTGATACCAAGTGTAAAAGAATGGACAGATGCTACTGGGTCCTTGGATGGGAAATGGAAGAGACCCGTGCTTTAGGACACAGAAGACCAGATTTGCTGTCAACAACCTAGGAAAAAGAACACTGGCCTGACAGTTGAGAAGCTGGCATTTGACCCCCAGGTCTGGCCCTACATAACTCTGCAATCTTAGCTAAGTGAAAGTGACTTTAACACTTTGGGACTTAGTTTTCTCAACTATTAAATGAAAG
The DNA here is from genome assembly GCF_020740605.2 of Lemur catta. Taxonomy (NCBI): domain Eukaryota; kingdom Metazoa; phylum Chordata; class Mammalia; order Primates; family Lemuridae; genus Lemur; species Lemur catta. The sequence continues at coordinate 81,313,037 of NC_059130.1, forward strand.
CACTGGGTTAGTTGACCTCCTAAGTTTAGTCTAGATCTATAGTTGCATGCATTTGTATCTTTCAGTTTTGTGGCACTGTGCATATAAAAAATATAAACTTACTTTTTATCCTCTTGTCTCGGGAACACAACTTTTCCCACTTTGCTCATTTTTGCCATTGCCTCCTGTTAAGTGGAAAACAACACAGACAGCTGAGTTGGAAAGCTAAATCCAAAGTGAAGCTTGTCACAGGCAAGGACATTCTTGTTAGAATTCTCTTCCCTTTAAGATTTTTGGTTAGTCTCTATTTTTTTTTCAACTTATTTTTCTCTGGTAGCAAGAATAAAATCCAATGAACATTTAAAGTTACATCTGTGACCACACATCCTGAGCTTAATAAACAGTTGTACATTGAGGCCTCCAGGGCATAAACAACCCAGACGACAAAGCACTTCTGTGACTGCCTCCAGGGACCGTGGGAGGAATTATTTCCCCTCCTCACCACCTGGACACGGGGGCATAAGAAGGCATCATAATCAGCCCCTGAGTACACTGTCTACTTAATTAACACAATTACTGGATGGAACCCACTTTGCACCTGTACTTTTTTCCAGCAGTCTATGAAATTGTGAGTACAGACGTGAGACCCCTGGGCCGAGTCTAATTGACCCAGGTTCTGGAATGTGACTTCAAGACATTCTTGTCTTTACCATGGGGCACTCAGGCAGATGACATGTGACAGCATCTGGGAGGACATGGTATGGTGTATACAGCATCAAGGTCAACCACAGATTGTGTTGGCCCCATCACAGGAGTGGAAGGGTGAGGTTTCCTTGGGCATCTCCTGAGGCTGTTAAGGCCATGAGAAAGTTAAGGCGAATGGAGTGAACCCACGCTTTGGAGTCCAACAGATCAGACCAGGGAAGACTGCAAGCAATAGCACGCAAAGCTCCACCGAACAGGCCCAGTCTTAGGAGCAGCTACTGAATTTTAATTGCTAAGGTTGTAGTCATTATGGGATCACATGTGTACAACTCCTCATTCCACACATTTATTAACCACTCACTATGTGCCACACACTGTGCTATAGACACAGATTTGCATACGACAAACTCTTTGTGCTGGATAAATTCATATCCTAGCAGGGGAGGAAAACATGTAAAAAGTTGACTACCACACAGAATGTAAGAGCCCCTGGGTATCTTTAAAACATATCCAAGTGTCCCTCTGACCAGCTTTGCCACCTTACTGCGACTGACCCATTGGTTGGTTGATTTTCATGTTGCTAAGTGCTTCCCTCCCGACACTATATATTTACTGGTTTATGTGTTCATTACCTGCCCTCTCCACGCCTGGCCCTAACCAGGATGTAAGCTACACAGGGAAGGGGCTTCGTTTATTTACTGCTGAATCTCAACACCTAGAATATTCATAAAACATACTGAGCCCTTTTATGTGCCAAGAATAGCACTCCATATATATGTGATTGAGAGAGGAAGACTGCACGGGCCCTTCATCAAGGAGCTCACCGTAGAATGGAAAAGACATTTACCATGATCAAAATAGAGTGTGATAAATATTATGCTAGAAGCAGATAAACTTCTTTTCAATAGTTATTCGAGGGTTAGGAAACCTGATAGCTTTTTCATCTGCTCACTGACACGAATTTCCACTCCTGCTAGGTCGTTCTGCCGACTCTTTCACAAGGATAGCATGAACATGCTGAACTAGTCATCTGTTTTCCTAGCCCTCAACAGAGTTGCAAGTGCCGACGGGGAGACCAGAGCTGCTAAGAGTAGCGAGCATATTGACAGCAGAAAGAAATGGCAGCCGTAAGGAGGGAGGAGATTTTTTTAAATTATGAAAAACTATTGACAAAGAAACCCTGGGCAAAGACAAAAACAAAAAGGGCTGTCTGGAGCCGTTTTGTGAAGGACCAAACAGTCAAATGCATCGTGGTGAGGCTGCTGCCTGCTACAGAACAGCACTGCTCACCCTGACCTCCGTCAGAACCTCTTCCTCCCTCAGCAAGCATGAGTCTTGCTGAGATCAACTTCGCCACTCCTCCTGTTTTGTCCTTGCCTCTTCCTTACGTTGGGCTCTGCGGTACTTCCGGGGGGACCCTGCCTCCTGCCACCAATGCTGAGCCTTGGACATGCCCTTGGGAAAGGCTCTTCCTGGTTGCATGCAGTGCCCAGGGTTGAGGCAGCATTCCAGGATTGCCATCGTGGGTGGCATCCAGGAAACTTGGATTATAGAAGGTACTCCATAAATGCCATTTTCCTGTCCACTGTCACAGACGTGTGGACAAATGCAGACATCGGGGGGAATTCTTTCTTCCTTTCTTCCCATTGCCTTTGCTTGTTTTAAAAATAAATTATTGAGAAGCAAACACTCACTGTAGAGATTTCAAAGGTTTAAAAAGAGGTTGTTTCTCAAAAAGTAGAGATTTAAATGTGAACCTTAGCTCAGGTATCAGGTCTACTGAGAAGATTTTTTTCTGACTCATCCCCGCTGCCTGCCTCCCACCTAGACCGAGTTATTTGCTCTCGCAGCAACGTGTGCTCCTGTCTATCACGGCGTTTATGACATGGCACCATCATTTGTTATTAACAGATCAGCCTCCCCAACTAGACTATGAGTTCCTTAAGGCAGGAATTGTTATAATTATGTTCACTGCCAAAGTCAGCATCTGGCATATCGTATGCACCCAGAGAATGTCTACTGAATGAATGAACTTAAGGATAATACACGTGACAGAATGTTAAAATGGAAGTTTTGGCTGAGATCTAAAGATGACGGATATAAGGTACCAGAGCAAGCTGGAAACAGACCACCCTGAAGAATCTGTACAAAGGGTGTCCGAGGACCCATTAATCAATTCTCAAACCCTTCATCCACACGGAAGGTCAGACAGAGATGGATTTTTAGGAAAGAGGTGTTGGTTTATTGCACGTCAGGCCTCCTTCCAGGGTGAGGTGTGAGGGGAGCCTCTCCCTTCATGAGTCAAGAGAACAAGGCTCCACTGAGACCAACAGAGCTGGATGCATGTCCTGAGGTTGTGGCACACAGGGGCTTGTGTGTGACTCTTGCCTGGAGCAGACGAGCTGGCTGGCAGCTTCAGCGTAGACATGAAGGACAGCTTGCCCTGGGATCAGCCAGCACTGCCACTACTGTCAAGCTCAGGCTCCCAAAGGCATGCCTGCTTCCCTAGACCCTCGGTGGCCCATGTGTGAGAAGGTGTCCGGGGATGTCTTCGATTCTGTCCCATATGGCCACCTTGCCAGGTAGAGTGAGTCTGAGTAAAGAAGCTGGAGGTGAGCCGCTGGGTTTCTAAGAATTAAGAGAAGAGTCAGGAATCTACTAGAATAGAGAGGCATTAACCAAGATAAGGATGTTTCAGGGGGAGGTTTTCAGCGGTGGAGGCGCTCCAAAAAAATCTGTGATGGAGCCTTATGAGAACAAGAGCTAGCTGTGAACACCACTAGGCTAGGAGAGTATGGAGCCCATATATGACAGCGCTGATCAGACAAGGAATTTCCTACACCCCTAATGTCTCTTCCCTTATGCCCACTAACTACCTCAGAAGAACAAGAAAAAAGCTGATGCATGTAGGAGAGGAAGTGAATGAGGAAGAAAGAAGAATCTGATTACAGCTGCGTCTTCTCATTTGTGGCAGACCCCAGGTAGAGAACCTGGGAGGCATCTTACCTTTACCTTTATATATTCCTCCATATTTGGATTTCTGAATTTTGGCAATGTTTCACAACTTAAAGGGACCATAAAACCTGTTATCATTTAAGTGACTTTGTACTTATCTAAAAAAAGTAATGGAACCACCAGAATTTTAAGCCAGGGCAGGGAAAAAAACTAGCTCCCCTGAATAAATGTAAAGGGGAAGTGGGAATAAAAAATAAAGTTGATTTTTGATTCTACCTCAAGAATTGTGTTTGTGCTACACAATTTTTGTTTGCTCTACATAGCTTGTTAAACACACGTTACATATGTATAATAAAGATCAGATGAAAATATATTAAAACATTAACAGGTTGGAGAGCATGGGCGATCATTTCTTTTCTTTGTCAACTTGTTTTTTGCATTTCCAAAATTATCTACAGTAGCATATATTGATTTGATAATTGTAAGGAAAATACAAATATACTGCATTATGTATATATATAAAGTTATGCTTACACAGGCAGTCAAAATGACTCGGGCTCCCTTTCCACTCTCCTGGAAGGCCGGGCTCCTTAAGAGTCCTTGGCACTATCCAGAGAATGCCCAGAGAATCAGTGCTGTCATCAGAAAGAGCACTGCTGAGTTTTCCAATTTCTCCAAATAATTAACATAAAACTGAAATCTCATGATCCCACTGGCTGCAGTAAATCTGGAAATTACCACAGCATAACAATGTGAATTTATTATGGAGATGCTGACACATGCTAAATATAGTCACCCCCACAATATATTTCTGTTCCAAAGGGTTTATTTGAAGTTGGCCTCCAAATTCCCACTTTTTGTCAGCAGGCAGGAGCCGGACAATCTTAATTTGTAGCACGCTACCCTCTTTGTTGGAGAGTCTAGACAGCACAATGAATACAGTGACTTTTCTTTTTCCTTTTTGCCCACACAATGAAAGCTTTTTAAAAACAAAATATTTTGCAACATAGCATTTTAATCACTTCTTTTCTTTCTCTCTATAAGGCAGAGCTATAAATAAACCATGAAAGTTCACATTTGATTGTCACTTCTGAAAGCAAGTGAAGGGTTTCTGTAGGAAAAAATAGGGGCCCTGTACTACGGCCATGAAAGACCTCATTCATGGGTTTGACCCTTCCCCGGCGTGTTGAGGCCGAGATACCAGTCAGCACACACTGCTCACCACTGCTCTTGTGGCAGCTTTGGCAATCGCCAGGCCTCTGCATGGGCGGGGGAAACACCCAGTTCTCATGTGTTGTGGCCTGGCTTGGGAGCTACCAAAGGGCAGTAAGCTGCATGGGGCGAGTGACCAGGGAAATTCGGCTACAGAAAGAAAGGGGCTCCAGAACCTCTGGAGAAGATGGAGATTCCATGAGCGGTAGACACACTGATGTTGGCAGTCTGGGGAGCAGAGGATCTTGTACCTTCTCCCCTACCCGGGAGAAGGGGAACAATGACCTTAAGACTTTGGGGGAAACTGTCAGGTAGTCTAGACTGAGGTACCAAAGGGCACCGCAAGCTTGGCAGTGTCCAGAGTCACGATCTGCAGGGGAGAATTAATCAGGACCTGGTGTGGTGAAGGCTAGCTACGTGTGAACTCCCAGAAGGCAGGAATTATGTCACTGGAACCCTAATGCCCAGCACAGTCCTGGCACTTATACGTGCTTGTTAAAGTTTGCTGAGTTGTTGAAGAAAGGGGTGATGGCTTTCAAAACATAGGCAAGGTGAGATCACCAGAGCCAGCAATTAAGTGGCATACATACACTCCAGGGAGTGCTCATGATTATCCATCCGGACTCTGGGAGAAAATATTGATTTATACGAATTTTTAGCCTAAAGAAATTAACTAAACTTTTCTAGCATTTAATATGCAGGTTGTCACTAGATCTATCAGTTGGGCCACGTGTCACAGTCATGAATCATGTAAGATGTGTGAGTTTTCTTGAGAGGAGAGTGGGAGCTCTGTAACATCAAGGGAGGACAGCTTGGCACTTGCTTATATGTCCTCAGCTTCGAGGATTTGCTGCATGTTGTTGTTTACATGTTTCGGGTTGGTGATTTATAGGGATTATCGAGTTTTATTTGAACTAACTCTCACCAAATGGGCAAGCAGCTCAAAAAGATTTAGTCAATGGATTGCAAGTGATGGTGACAATTCAGATGCAGGTAGATGAGAAAATGGTGACACTTACTCAGTATTACTTCTTCACATTATAAGGTAAAAACAATGAAGACCACCTAGTCAGATAAGACAAGAATTGCCAAAAAAGTAAGAATTATCAAGAAGACTGTTTGAAATATAAATACACAGGTACATATAAAATCATTTAGAAATCATTGAAAATAATTTAAAAATCATTAAAGACACAACTGGTCATGAATATATAGTGTAGCTTTACATATTGCTAATGTTAGTATGAAGCCGTCATCATAGGTAAACAAATGTGAAATATGTCTTGTTTCAGCTATATTTTACTTGTTTTATAGAGTAAATAATCTATAAGCACTGCATAACATGTTCATATTTTTTCATAAATAAGTTTTCATGGATTGAGGATGCATGCTCAAATTTTTTTTAACCGATGGGGTATATGATCCAAAAACACGTGGTGCCCATGGACCCGGCAGCCAACTACCACTACCATTGCTATGCGATTGGTTGAAGCCAACATTTCCCAGGTGCTTACTCTGTGCTGTGCTTTGTGTGAATTGTTTTATGTACATGACCTTTTTGACCTTCAAAATAACTTTATGACACAGATATTATCATCTATCCCCACTTTATGAATAAAGGAACCGAACAGAGAGAGAGTATAAGTGATCAGCCCAAGGTCACAAAGCCAATATATAGTAAAGCCAGAATTCAAGCCCAATCTGACTCTAGGCCATTGTTTACTTAGCCTTATCCTCAGACCTGTTGGTACTATCCCCCCATAATGAAAAAAGCCTGATCCTTGAGTTCTCTAACCTTGAGTTCAAATCCCATTTCTGTTGCTTTTTAGCTGTGTGATCACCTTGAGTGAGAATGAGTGTGTGTGTGTGTGTGTGTGTGTGTGAGAGAGAGATGCATCAATACAGCACACTGTATCTTTTTTCACAGATGCTGACACATAGCTCTGAAATCCATGAATCTGCCTTCTTGAGGAACTCTGACTCATTTTACTGGAACAACAAGTTCACATGCTAATGTGTGGGCTGAGAGGCACATGACCCCTCCATAGAAAAACAGAAAATATATCAATGTGATTTTCCTTCAACAAGCATAAGAAATGGCTAGTTGTTCTTTTATTTATTTTTGGTTCTTTATTTTTTTGATGCAGTCATCTTTTGACCTGCACCTGGTATTCTGTGTAATCCCCATGCATTTGAGACAACAATATTGAGAAGCAAGAAGGGATGAGAGCAAAGAAAGAGTGGGAGAGGTTTTCATCAGTAATCATAATATGAACACTGGCACCTCTTTTATAACTTTAAATATACTGTATCTATCTGTCTACACACATGCACTTGCAAATCTTGTTTATAGTGTTGATTATATGGGTGATTTATCAAAATTCATCAAAGCGTACACTTAAAATCTGTGTATTTCACTTTAAATTGTATCTCAATTTAAAAATTGTAATAGAAAAAAGAAAAAGCCCACTGCATATATACATTGGTGTATGTTATTATGTATATACTTTATGTAATTTTCAACAATAAAAATGCCTACCAAGCAGAAATACAAATTTTTAGATGCCCAGCTGTCTAATTTTGACTCTAATATAGACCTCTAATATAGACCTCTTGATCACAAAGGAGGGGAGGTGTGGAGGCTCTCTCACTCTGTAGGAAATGGGGATGTTGTGGACAGACTCGGGTCTGACTTGACAAGCTTGCTCCTGCCCAGAGCCTTTCTCCTTCCCAGGAATGCTCTTCTGGATCTTTCACTGTCTGGCCTTCTCACATGACTTAGGTCCTCTTCAATCATAACATCTAAAAGACTCACCTTGGGCACTCTTGGCTGAAGCAGTTCACTTTTCTCAAACACCACGCATCACACCATCTCATTTTCTTGTCTTCGTAGCCCTTCAGAGCACACAGCATCCTCTGACATGATACTGTTAGTTTGTTTGCTGTCTGCCTGCTCCTCTGTGGTCCTCACCTCTGCTCCACCCTCCTGAATCTAAGCTCCATGAAAGCAGAGTGCTTCGCTTTTGTCTTCATTGACGTAGCCCTAGCATTTAGCAGGGCATTTGTTAAACATTAGGTGAAAGTATAAATTTGTTGAATGTCTGCTTTATGCAAGGTACTGTGTGTATATATTGTGCCTCATTTGATCCTCCCAAACATTCTGTGAGGAAGGCCCTGTTATGGAAATTTACAATGAGGAAACAGAGATTCAGAGAAGCTAAGTGACTTGCTTAAGCTGGTAAATTGCTAAGCCGGGATTTGAAACTTGCTTTAGCTCAGAAATAAGACCAGGCCCATTCCTGGAGGAACTCACAGTCAAGAGGCAGATCTCTAGCTTTCATTCATGATGATTTGCCTTCCTCTGATGACTCTGGGGCCCTGTAAAAAACTCTAAAGGCTTGCTTTCTCCACTGTCAAAGATAAATTCGGTTATGATCATTATATTGTGCTTACAAAGTCAGGAAGGTAGATTCACTGATGTATAGAAAGACTGTTCATATTAATTATTGAAACAAACAAAATTACTACCAGCTGTTTGACCCTGAGTAAGACCCTTCCCCTCCCTGGGACTCACTTTCTTTATCAGTAGAATGAGGGGGTTGGATTAAATTATCTCTAAAGTCTTGGCCAGCTCTGAAATCTGTTGGTTTCATGCACGTGTTTTTTTGATTAACTCTCAGTTGACAAGTCCCCTCCTCCTCCCCATGGTACATTCTATTAGGGTTGTACTAGGCTCACTCTGACAGGGAATATGCCCACCGTGTTTCCCCAGCAAGGTAGAGTTTCATTCCAATTCAGCCACAGGCAAACGTGGCACAGGGGAGTGGTTCTATGCTGGGTAAGGTTGTCAACCTCTGTTGCGACATTTTGAGATGGAGTCCTAATACATGGCCTGGCTGCTAGGGGGTTGGGTCCAAATATGAATAGTAAACAAATATTTATCCTATGTACAAGAATTTGACTTGCATTTTTATGAGTTTTCTAAAGGCAAAAATATCAAGCTTTTTGCTAAAAGCATCAAAAAGATTATAGACTCTAATACTGCAAGCCATCACTCATCTAATAATCTATTGTTGACAGAAAAGAAATGATTCTGCTAATATTTCTGACTGAGAAGGCAAAAAGTACTTCAGTGAGCTATAATAAAAATAATTCTAACAACAGTAACTCAATCACAATAATAATAATGGCAGCTAATATTTATTGAGTAGTTACTATGGCCTAGCATTATATTATTAAACACTTTACCTACTTTATATGCCCACTTAAATGATGAAGAAAGCAAAGACATCTGCACTCGAATGTTTATAGCAGCATAATTCACAATCGCAAAGATGTGGAAACAACTCAAGTGCTCATCAATACATGAGTGGATTAATAAAATGTGGTATATGTATACCATGGAATACTACTCAACTACAAAAAATAATGGTGATCTAGCACCTCTTATATTATCCTGGCGAGAGATTGAGCCCATCCTTCCAAGTGAGTATCACAAGGATGGAAAAACATGCACCACATGTACTCGCCATCAAATTGGTACTAACTGACCAACACTAAGGTGCTAACATGGTAGTAACACTCATTGGGTGCCAGTTGGAGGGGTGGGAGGGTAAACCCACAACTAATGGAAGTGGAGCGCACTGTATGACGGAGGGACACACTTGTAGCCCTGGCTTGGATGGGGCAAATACATTACATGTAACCAAAATGTTTGCATGCCCATAATATCCCGAGTAAATTTTTTAAAAAGATGAAGAAACATATAGCTTTGAAACCTGTGCTTTTAATCATGCATTGTGGAAAAAAGACTTCAGTGATATATAGACCACAATCCAAATCCTAGCTCTGCTATTTAACATTCTGAGTCTCAATTTCTTCATTTTAAAGATGAAATACCTATTGTATAGGCCTGTTTTGGGGAATTAAATGCTTAATAGTGTAGACATTATCATTATTACTATTTACCCATCAACTGAAATGAACTTAATTTTCCCAGAAACTTTATTAAAAGGTATGAGCTTCCATGTATATGCTTCAGGTTGGTGGGGTAGGCAGGCTAGGGAAGGAGTTGGGTGTCAATATTCTGTGGCTTCTTATTATCATTTCCAGACAAGTATTCCTCCATCTGCAAACAAAAAGCCCTGCTCTCTGAGGTTTCTACCACCTAATGATAGAGACACAATGATACGTATCTTCCCTGTAGCTCACTGCTGTCACTGTTGGCCTCTGGCTTCCATTCCTATGTTGTTAAATGAGGCTCAGGCTCCCAGACTGCAGCCTCTCTACCCACCTGGAGGTTTGTCAGTGTCATGGACAACTTCAGCATCTGTTTATAAGACCCACCCAACATTCCAGTGTTATGGTTTCGAAATGGTTCCACCTCCAGGCACGCTCATCCCCACTTCAATATTCACTCCCATAGCCCAACTCTGAATCTTATCATCCACTGAGACTGCTAGACTTAGGTATATATTCCCATATACTAACAGCCACTCTCTGACTTCAATTGCCCATCAGTCCAATTCTCTCATTTGCTCTATCATTCGTGCCAAATGCCCTTCTCTACCTTATGGCAATTTCCAGAATCTCTATCCCTTTCTTTTCTTTCAATCCATATACCCCTTGTGGCTCTAATTTCTTCTGTAATTAGCTTAGAGTCCATCATCTTTTACGTCAAACACATTTCACAACCAGAATCCCTCTAATACTCTCTTAATTGCCAAATTCAATGGGTATCTCCACTCCACAGAAACCATTTAGGCAGGATACACTTCATTTATAAGGGATAAACTTTGCTTAGGAAGGAACAAGCCAATGGGAGATTGCAACTTGAGAAAGCAAAACATTCTGAAAGCTCTCTGAGTGTGAATTTTGATATATACACTGCCTACTTCAGAGTTAATTACTTACTGTGAAGTTCTGTGGCCAGCAGATCAGGGACCATAGTTGGCAACAAAGAATCAGAAGTAGTGATGGTATTAACATAGTGAACTGAGCCTGAGCTGCAAGGGACATTGAGTGGTCACTGGGTCAATTGCTCTGTGTGTAGGCAGGTGAATAACCAAATTATCTAAGACACATGGTGTCTGCCCATCCATCCCACTATACTCTTTAAAGTTCCCTGCTTTTGGGGTTTCCAACTCTTCTGATCCAGAGCCATATTGGTGGCGGGGCCTGGACACTCTGGCCTAGCCTTTGGGATTGGCCTTAGCCTGATAGAGAATCTCTCTGGCTCGGCCAGAATTCATTTCAAACCAACTTCAGGAGGAAAAAGACAAACAAAGAGGTTGAATCTAAAGCCAGGAGTTAGGGAGGCCAATGATGGCACCAAAGCACCAAAACAAGAGAAGGGCTGGAAGGAAACTGGGAAGCAGGTAGGATAGGGAGAGAGCAGAGGTTAGAGAGAGGGAAAGGCATGGAGTGCACATTTTGGACAAATCACTCTGCTGTCCTTTTAAATTGGTTTATAATCTTTTCTATGTTCCCAAAGCCCCTGGGCTTCCCTCTATCTTATCATTTAGCACACAGTAGGATAAATGTCTATCTACTTCTATGTCTCCCCACTGGACTGTGAGATATAAGAGGGCAGAGGCCATTAACTTCATCTGTATTCCAGCAATTGATATAACTGATGCAATAATACAAAAAATGCATGTTGAAAGAATGAAAGAATGAATGAGTAAATGGATTAATGAACTAATGAATGAAGAATGGATCAGAGGTAGGATCCAGGATGTCTATATAAAGCAACTATAGGATCTCCCTCAGTTGTACTTTTTGGTATTTCCTAACTGTCAGGTTAACACATTCTTCACTGTTGGATGTCAGCTGTTAAGATCATAGGCTCTGGACTGCCTAGATTGGAAGCCAGCTAACTGAATGGCTTAGACACTTGACTAACCTCTTTGTGCCTCAGTTTACTCATCTGTAAAACAGAATTAATAGAAATAATTACTCATAGGCCGGGCGTGCTGGCTCACGCCTGTAATCCTAGCACTCTGGGAGGCTGAGGTGGGTGGATCACTCGAGGTCAGGAGTTCGAGACCAGCCTGAGCGAGACCCCGTCTCTACTAAAAATAGAAATAAAAATTATCCGGACAACTAAAAATATATATAGAAAAAATTAGCCGGGCATGGTGGTGCATGTCTGTAGTCCCAGCTACTCGGGAGGCTGAGGCAGTAGGATTGCTTAAGCCCAGGAGTTTGAGGTTGCTGTGAGTTAGGCTGATGCCATGGCACTCACTCTAGTGTGGGCAACAAAGTGAGACTCTGTCTCAAAAAAAAAACAACAAGAAATAATTACTCATAACGTTAAGATAAAAGAGAAAATGCATACAAACCTAAGTTAAATTTGTGCCTGTCACAAAGTAATAGCTCTGAAAATAAGTTATTTTTATTGTAATAATTATTATATCCATCTCCACCCCAGCACTACACAAGATCTTGTAGTGCTCTCTCAAATGCTACTATTTAAAGACAGCACTTCCTAATCTGCTGCTGCATGTGACATGCTGCCTGGGCAGGGGAGTGATAAAGGGTGTGGAATACAGGAACCATTCAGCACTGAATACCAGCTGATGCCTCTGCTTAAGGAAGGGAAGGAGGATGAACAATGAGTAGAAAGGAGGCTGTAGGGAATAAAAGCTGTAGGAACTTTTAGGTTTGAAAACACGGAGTTTATTTTTGGGTTGGACTTCCAGCCCTTTTACATAAAACAAACAAAGAAAACAACTATGTCAGCTGTGTTTACAAATATGAGCTTGCTCTGGCTTTCAAGAGACACAGGGAATTCACTCTGCTTCCCTCTGGTTACTATATTACAGACAGGCACATGGTGTGCTGGAAAGAGAACTGGTCTGGAAATCAGGAGGCTCCCATCCTATTAATCTTAGTCTGGGCTTTGTTATTTTTGAGTAAGTTGCTTCCTTTCTCTGGATCCCAGTTTCCTCTTATCCAAAATGGGAAGTTTGAGCCAGATAATGTCAGTTTTATTGTTCAAAAAAAAAATAGATACTGAGTGCCTCTTGTGTGCCAGGCATTGTGCTAGGCACTGTGGATAGATCAGGCAACCAGACAGTTCTGCTCCCTGCCCTCCTGGGGCTTAGGGCCGCCTGGAGAAACATGGGTATCATGGGAGAGTGTTAGGAGGGAGATGAAACTAGTAGGGGGGCTCAGGGAACTACTTGAAGGTTGATAAGGAGTGGCTGGGTAAAGAAAGTTGATGACGAGGTGTCCAGGCTGCAGGAATTGCATATTTGAAGGCCCCAAGTCAAGATAATATGGCACATTCAAAGGACTGAAAGAAGCCCATGATAGCTGGAGGAGACAGAATGAAGGCAGAGTGATAAAAAATGAAGCTACAGAAGAAGGCAGGAGTCAGATTTGGATGGCTTTGTATAATCATGTAAAAGAGTTCTGACATTTTGCCAAAGTCAAAGGGAAGCCATTGGAGAATTTTAAGCCAGAATGATCCCATTCATGTCTGTAAAAGGTCACTCTGGCTGATGTGTAGAGAATGGCTTAGAGAATGGTAGAAGTGGAGATAAGGAAATGGTTCAAGTGGCCCTTGGAGCAGTCCAGTGAGATGCGAGGGTGGCCTGGACTAGCGTTGTGATTGTGGAATTAAATCAAAGTGGAAGAATGCAAGAGACATAGCTGTAACTTAGAAAGAAACTGTGAGAGACTGATGTGGAGGGGAGAAAGGGTGGGCTCAGGATGTCCTTGCGATTCTGGCAGAAGTGATTACGGAGATGTGGTGCCATCTACAGATGGTGCCATGTCCTGGGCTAGTGCCAGTTTTGCTGGCAGAAGTGGAGATGATGAGTTCAGATTTCAACATGTTGACACTGAGATGCCTGTGAGCCCTTGCAGAGGAGATGTTACGTAGACGGCTGCAGTAGAGCTGCTGGCATATAAATAGTAAACGAATCCTTAGAAATGCATGAGATGGACAGACCCCTGCAGAAGACCACTAAATAATACTGGGGGGAGGAGAAAGGGGACTTGGAAAGAACCATTCAGAGCGGTGGGAGGAGAATCGAGGAAGTATGTTACCAATGGAAGAGTGTTTCAATGAAAGGAGTGCCCCACTTGGCAAATGCTGCCAAGGCTAAAGCAGTTACGGTAAGGGCTGGAAAGCCCTCTGCACTCAGCAATGCTGTAGGTTGGCACGAATGACCTAGGCGAGCATGATTTTGGTGGAATTCTGGGAATGGCAGGAAGATCAGCCTCAGTTAAGGAGGCAAGGATGGTAGGGAGAAGATCAGGATAGTGAGGATAGATACTTTCAACACGTTTTTGACTGTGAGAGGCAATAACTGCAGGGGCTGATGGGTGGAAGAAGGGATTTTATTTTTAGCATGAAAGAGTTTATAGCAGCACCGTCCAACAGAAATAATGCGACTTACACAAGTAATTTCAAATTTTCTAGTACCCACTTTTAAAAAAGTAGAAAAGAAACCTGTGAATTTCATTTTAATTATATTTTATTTAACCAATTATACCCCAAATATTATCATTTCAATAAGTAATCAATACAAAAATTATTAATAGGATATTTCACATTTTCTTACTCATTCTGAGTCTTTGAAACCTGGTGTGTATTTTACACATTTCAATTTGGACAAGACTTATCTTAAGGGTTCAGTAACTATATTTGGTTAGTATTTACTGTATTGGATAGCACAGGTCTAGAGCATGTTAAATTCTGACGAGAAGGAGTTAATATTGATGAAGAGGCTCAGCACACAGGAGTGAGAGAAGATAATGGATTGAGTGGGCTGTCAGAGGCAGTGGGGGATGGCGGGTCTCTGGTAGTTGTGGTGGGGGCGTCTCTTCCATTATAACAAATATAAAGGAGAAAAATTTGTGCCTGGATATAAGCAGTGGTATGCTGATAAATGTTCAACAACTGGCTCTACCAAAAATGTTTAAAAGCTCTAATTTCTATCATTTGCCAGTTTCTGTGTTGTAAATATCTCCACTGTGGCCAACTTCAAGCTGTCATACTACCGCGACGGTACTGCACTGGCGCGGGGAAGAGCTGTGCATGACCTGCTCTCACGGGCAGGTGTGAGCCGCTCCGGCTCACCACTGGATCTAGGACAGTTGGAAGATTTGGTGGCAGGTGTCTTTCTAATGGCTTTTATTTTCTCTGTGAGGTAGCTGGTGGTTGAGAATAAACAGGGGGGTCATCTGTCTGAACAAGAGAAGGAAGATGGGGCAGGGATTGGGAAGATTTGATAATGGTCATTGCAGAAAGTAGGAAATTGAGCTGACACGATACATTTAGTTAGGTTCCTGTCAGGAAACAGATGGACACTCACATTGGGTCACTGAAGTAAGCTTAATAAAGAATCCCTTTAAAAAGGTTTAGGAAAAGAAACAAGTACCTTGTGACTAGACACGGTGGGAAGCCATTACTACCTCTTAGCCTGAGGAGCAAAGGGAGAGAGCAGTGGTTCCCGTCATGCAGACGGAAAGTTGCAGGGAGAGGGCCACGCACAGGAATTGTGGTTGATCGTAGAAGGATGGTAGATGGATGCAGCTGACCTGCAGCAACCCAGCAAAGAGAGAGACGGGGGAATAAATACCTTCATTCCATCTTGCAGGCTCCAGAGACAGCCTGGTGCCAATTAATATAGATAGAAGCCTGCCTTACGTTTGTGTGGTTTTGTCTTATAGCATTCAGAGAGTTGGATTCATTGTGGGTTGGGATTTGGTAAGACAAGATGGGATAAAAATACAAAAAAAATAAAACAACCTTGTGGATTGACCATGTGGAAAGAGAGACGATGGGTTAGGGGGGAAGTGAAAACAAATTCTCAAAACAATCCTTCAAGGTACATGTTAGCCCCATTTTAGAGAGAAGGAAACTAAAACTCGAAGCATAATGTGGTTGTCAGAGTTAGCAAGTTCAGCTAGTGGTAGAGTTTGGAGGCAGGTCTGTCTAGTTTGAAAGCATTTTGCACCTTACCACTTAACCTGCAAGCAAATGGATGGTTTGGTTGAATTGGAGGGAGGAGACACATTTTAATGTTCATTTAAGCTTTTAGTTGAAGCTCAAGTATTATTGGGATTTTCTACCTCCTGTATATAAACTCATGCACGCTGAAAAGCAAGGATTTACAAAGACACCCTTGGGCATTTTCACTGCTGGTGCTCATTGCAAATGTGCACGCTACGAGGTGGTTGGGGAACGTGCAAGGGTGTCTTTTGTGAAATAAAGTTCTCAGGAATGCACTGTTCCCTGCTCCATGACTGCTTTGGTCTCCCCTCAAGGCAGTGACTGACCAGGTGACCTTTCTACATAGGTCTAGTGGTTTGGGCAGGCATGGCAGAGAAAGTGTGCCTGCCTTCCCCTGCGTGTCTGGTATTTAGGTATAACCCATGGGTATTCCCAGGGGCTTGGAACATGGTGAATGCTTAGGGATTATGGGGGGAAAGGAATCTTCTGGGGATGTTACCAAATATTACATGTTCCAACAACAGGATAAGTGAATGGAAATCAGAGCTACAAAGCCAGAACCAGCAAGGCTGGCATTCCTGCTGCATGACCTTGGGGCCTAATCTTTCTTGACCCATTTATGAAATTTCCTCATTTATAAAATTTGGTCAATCCATCATGGGTAGTTATGAGGATTAAATGAGACCATGAATAAAAAGCTCTTGGCACATGTGGATGCTCAGAAAAAACTGATCTTTGCCACTCTCATGTCCTTCTCTGGTCCTTCTATTTTGATTTAACCATTTCTTTCACTTCCCAGAATTACCACTTTCTTCTGACATTGGATTCCACTCACAGTAGATGGCAGTGGTTTCCCTACAGCTTCCCAATCATGATTACTCTAGTTTTGTTCTGTTTTCTTGGTCACTTTTGGGCCTTGGTGACCTCAGGTGGCCATTCCGGGGAAACCACAACATTTTGGACCATGGTGTTTTCCCCCATCTTTGAATAAACACCAAGAGCTTTCTTTACCTTTTATTCCGACTCTCGTTTGCCATCTGGTGCCTGGTTTGGCTGCATCTGTGTTTACTTAATGACTTTAGGCGAAGGCTGAGTTTACATATGGGAAGAAAGAAAGGGCATTGTTGATTTCTTCCATATGTTCATTTATTCACATATTATGATTTTTGTAATCTCACCAGCATAGATCCCTTCACACAATCCTCATGCTGTTCCTCGGGGACCCACTTCTTTGTGTGTTCAGCTGGGAGTTTCCATGAGAACATTTCTTTCAGTGCCCATTACCTTTAGTGTAGCTTTTAGATGGGTACAAAATTCATGTTATTGAAGGCTCTTCTTTTTTGAACGGGCTTATTTGACTTGGGTGATTCTGAGGAAAGAGTCAGGAGACCTGGGCCCTCCTCTTCATTTGTAAATGGTGTGAATTCATGCAAGTTCTACAACTACTCGGTCCTTAGCTTGTTCGTCACAGATCAGGAGGCTTGGGTTAGGGATGCTCTGACGCACTAAGAGCCCACAGTGCCCACTCGTCCTATTTCTTTTCTCCTCTTCCTCTGGGGCTGTGTTTCTGATTCATACAGATTGGTGTGCAAGGTCCCAGTGTGTGTGTTTTCCCTATTCTCAGATCCTGAGCACGGTTTGCATAGGGGGGGAAAAATGCAAGGAAGAAATCCTTCTCCTGCATAATGCATCAATGAAAGAGAATGAGCTCTAGCTCTTGGTTTTTAAAATGTCATTTTGATTTCTTTTTCCACAGTACACTTGAGACTCCACTTACTGCGATGGCAGGAGCTCTGGAGACCCGAGTTGGAAACCTGCCTCTTATCTTACTCCCTTGTGGCCCGAGCAGGTTTCTTCACTTTGCTCAGCTTTGCCTTCTTTCCCTGTAAAACAGGACTAATACCTGCCGTGTGGGGGTGGTGGGTAGGTAAGCAAGTGTTCATTCCGCGCGTGCTGTTTTGCATAAAGCCGTGCTTGCAAATGTTGGTTACCTCTGTGCACACAGTGGATTCAGTGGTGAAAAGGCCACGGATCGAGCATGCAGTCAGACCAGCGAGCTAATGATACCCAGAGAAGATCGCAGGATCTTGATGTCAAAGCAGCACTAGAACTTGGGAGTCCTGACTCCCAGGCTGCAGACCTTCCTCATGAGCTGAAGGGGGTGGGGAAGAACGGAAGGCTGGGTGGGATTTGCCAGGACAGGAGGTGGGAAGGGGAGGAAGGTGGCCTAACCTCACTCCGGAGGGCTGGTATGTGGAAAAGATGTTCTCAAGGGGCCAGGATGTGTGCATGTAAGTGTGGAGTGGGGACACTGAGGGGTTTTTTGCATGTGTGAATGTCCTCAAATCACTCAGAGAGGTTCTCCCTTCCCCTCCCTCTTCCCCCCACCGCCTAGTCTCTGTGCCTGGGAGAGTAAAACTCATAGGAAAAAAAAATTCTTTGAATGAATGTTTTTGGATATGGTCAGACAGAAAGGCGAGGCTGTATTTGGTAGCCTGAGCAGGAAAGCTTTGCTAGTTTATTTGCAGAAGCCAAACTAATCTTTATCAGGTAATCAAGAAATAGGCTGGGAGAGGTGGCTCAGGCCTATAATCCTAGCACTCTGGGAGGCCGAGGCGGGCGGATTGTTTGAGCTCAGGAGTTCAAGACCAGCCTGAGCAACAGCGAGACCCCGTCTCTACTAAAAGTAGAAAGAAATGATATGGACAACTAAAAATATATACAGAAAAATTAGCCAGGCATGGTGACGCATGCCTGTAGTCCCAGCTACTTGGGAG
This sequence comes from Lemur catta, assembly GCF_020740605.2. Taxonomy (NCBI): domain Eukaryota; kingdom Metazoa; phylum Chordata; class Mammalia; order Primates; family Lemuridae; genus Lemur; species Lemur catta. The sequence continues at coordinate 81,331,634 of NC_059130.1, forward strand.
GCTGAGGCAGGAGGATTGCTTGAGCCCAGGAGTTTGAGGTTGCTGTGAGCTGGGCTGACACCATGGCACTCTAGCCCGGGCAACAGAGTGAGACTCTGTCTCAAAAAAAAAAAAAAAGAAAAAAAGAAATAATCTGTCAGGTTAAAGGCAAGGACAGAAAAAGAAAAGACCTTGTCCACAGCCTCCCCCGGGTCCTCTCTGCTTGGAAGCATGAGGAAGAGCAGCCTAGCAAAGGCGGCTCAGGGAACTGTCTCCTTGGACCTCTCCCCCTGTGTGCTAGGGGGCAGTCCCTGTTGGAATCTGAGTGATGAGAGTCCTCCCTTCCCCGAGGGACTATTTCAGGGCACCGGGAAGGTAAGGGAGAGTCTCAGCATTCCTGATCCCAGCAGCCTCATGCTTTGTACGCAGGACATGCAGGTCTGTAGGTCTCTATGTTTGTATGCTTCATGAATGTCACAGCTGAGCTCAGAGCCAACGGATGGGGGAAGTGCATGTCTAGCAGAGGAGAGAGCCACGTGGAGAGGGAGGAAAAATGACACTTGAAGAATAAGAAGGGCAGTGTTTGAAGCAGACAGAGAAAGGGGAAGTGCAGGGGAGACAGAGCCAACGTGGGGGCAGGTGACATGGCCCCTCCATCCCCCATCCTGCCGCCGTCTCCTCCCGAGGAGCACTGGGCAGCCAGACCTGCCGTCTCCTGGCTGCTCTGCCACAGTCGGGTGCAGAGGTCCAGGGGCAGATTAGGGTGGTCCTCATGCCACCCAAATACGAGAGGTGCTCAGGAGGCAGATGACAGGCTTTGGTGATGAACCAGATGGGGGTGTTAGGAAGAAAAAGCTTCCAGAAATAACTAACTCACTCATAGATTTCTGGGCTTAGGCATGTAGCCCACTTAAGAAGAGGCAGGAGGAGAATTCGTACTTAGGGCTGTTTGCACAGAGCTCCCTTCTTCAGACCTCACAGGGCCTAATTTAGGGACATGGGCTGAGAGGGAGAGCCTCAGCCTTGCCTTGTTGTTCTGAGAACAGCAACAAGGAAAGAAACCACGACAAACAGTGTCGCAAAGATTCCTCGCAGACCAGGCCAAAGCTTACATCAGCCAGTCAAATAGGGTTTGAAGCTCTATTAATCAGTAAGAAATGGATTTGTCCTTGTAAGTGCTACGAAATCTGGCACTTACACCTCAGATGTGAAGGCATTTTTTTTTTTCCCTCCTCCTTCTTCTTTTTAAAGCAGTGGAAGCTCTAGATAGCCAGGGGGTTTAAATGCAACCCCTGGACACCCAACACGGACCTTTTTCCACAGAGGCATCTCCCAGGTTCCTGAGTGTCATGAGGAGATGGAGGGGGAGGAGACACAAAAATGTGTGTCAAGACGAAGACGTGAGGCCATTGAAAAATGCCAGGCCCCTTATGCACAGAGACTCTGGCTGCCTGGCAACACAGGAGCCTTATCTGGGTGCACCGGCCAGGGACTCCTGTAGGGGCGTGTGCAGGACTTGGACAGGGAACTCCAGGGGAGCTCAGCAGCTTTTCAAGGCCGGAAGGGAGGTAGGGAGGCCTGAGGGTAGTAGTAGCTACTAGGTAGAGACACCTGGATTAAACTCAGGTAATCTGCCTCCAGGAGAGAAGCCCTGGTGAAGTGGAGGGAATGAACAAAAGCCAGCAGAGTTGGATGGTAGCGATTATTGGGGTGCAGGGAGAGGGCACAGCCAGGCACTCAGGGGCTGAGTGCTGGGTTTTGGAATTATCTAAATTCAATGGTGAAACCCACTGCAGGAGTTTCAGGGTGTGAGATTTGCATTTTCCTGTGGCCTCTCCTGTCCCTGTGGGAGAGCAGCCTGGAGCATGAGACCAGTTAGGAGGACACTGCAGTGGTCTGCATGGAGGAGGCAGTGCTTTGCGTGAATTAACCTGCTTACTAACCAACCAGCTACACTCCTTAATGCCGCCCTGCCCTTCCCCTTCCTTGCCCTCTTTTCCTCCATATCTGTTGCTTTCTCTGTCCCCCCTCTCTTCCAGCATTAGGTGGAAGACACAGTGATAAGAACCCCGCCCTGCTCAGTTTTGGTGTTCCTTCCTCTTCATCTCCCAGGCGCCCTCCCTGCGTCCCCCACCTCGGGATCATCCTTTTCTGTGCTTGCTCGCTGAAAGGGAGCAGCTGCTGGTATCTAGAACAACTCCCAGCTGTTCTTCCAACTTTTCTCAAGTGTTTCTTAGTGTCAATGCCTCTAATTAGTTAAAATAGGAAGGGGGGTGGTAAACAGAGGAGCACAAGAGAGGCCTAATTTTAGCTGTAGCCAAAAGGACTTTCCCCTAAATACACTGTGATCTCAAAATACTTAGCTAAGCGCATATGTACACGGCAGGGGGAGAATTTAAAGAGCTGCAGAAGTAAAATCCATCCAAAGGCCAAGCAGAACAGCCCCTGCCTCTTTGTGCAACTGGACTGAAGAGGAAAGGAGTGAAAATACACTGAACCCTTAGGCTGTGCCAGGTTTGCAGGCGGTGCTTGGTGTGGAGCACCTCAGCAATTCATCTACTCCTGACAGCAACAGGACGATGCAAGGCCCGGTGTCACCTCCATTTTACAGATGAGGAAACTGAGGCTCAGTGAGGTTGATGTTACTTTGTATGAGATGACACAGCTAACTGGAGAGCCAGGATTCAAACCAGTCTAGCCAGAGGAAGATGGGGCCTCAAACCTAGGACAAGTAGGCAGACAGCTCAGCAGGGAATCAGGGCAAAGATCACAGGCTTCTGGCTCTCAGGAGGCTCAGGGGCATCACTGTAGGAGTTGGCAGGAATCACTCAGTGCCATGACTTTTTCCAATCTTGAAATCCCTCCTGGCCTTCACAAGATATGCTGGAGGAATGACCAGGGTGTCACTAACAATTTACAGGTAGATAAATCACTTGGAGAAAGTCCCCTACCCTTCACTCCAGCGAAAGAGACCACTGCTTTTTGCAATCAAAGAAGATGCCCTGTTTCCAAAGGAATCTGAAATTGGTAATGGCTCCACTCTCCTTTCTTTAGGTTATGGTAGAATCTAGGCTCCCTCAGAAAACGGGCCACCTGGTAGGACTCATCACGTCAACTTCCTTCATCTCAGTTCAAGCTTAAAAGGCCTCTTCACTGGGAAGCTCCCCAGTGAGGTTTTCCATGCACATCTGGAGACTTTCCACAATAGGCCTTTGAAGGGGCCTGAAGTATTCCGGGAAAGTCTGCCTCACTGGGCTGAGGTTTAAAGAGCAGAAGCCCACATTTATTTTTCTTTCCCGCCTTCTTTGACAAAACTCCCCCCAGTGGTTTGTGGGCATTTGCAAAAGCAGCCCTGATTTTTCAGCTCACTACTTCTAGGGCTGGGATCTTAAAGAAAAAGAACAAAAATAGGGCAAATTCAAAAGGAGCGTTGGTATCGCGAAGGTCTGTTTATGTGTTCGGCTCGACCACCAGACTCTGAGTCGTGCTTACTCATCTTGGTAGCAGAGAGAAAAGGGACTTTGGACTCAAATAGACTTGCTCCATCACTCAGCACTGGTGACACTTTGTCAAGTCACTTAAACTATCTGAGGCTTGGTTTCCTGATCTGTGAAATGAGTTCACAGTGACCTGCTTTGTGTGGGGTACTAAACGTTAATGAGGTAGGTTAAGGTAAACCACATTGCACATTGCCTAGCACGGGTTTTAGCAGATCTGTGCTGTTCCCTCTGCCGGGTCGGGGTCCCACTCTCCCTCATACAGGTGAGCAGCTACTCATTGATTATAGCTCAACTCAGGTGATGGTTTTCTTCTCTGGCAATGCTTTACCTCCTTTGTATTTAGGCTAGATAAGGTAGGTGTCCTCCATGCTTCAAAACCTTCCTATTCTCTGATCCATGGTTTGTTGTTATTTCTGTTTAAGTCTATGTTCACCATACCACCCACCACTGTAACAACTGTACACAGATGGTGTCTGTCTTTTTCATTGTTATATCTCCATATCAAGCACAGTGCCTAGTATATCAACGTGCTCAGTAAGTATCAACACATTATCTATTTAACAACTATTTATTGAGCACCAAATTTGAGTCAGATACTATTCTAGCTTCTGAAGCTATAGCTATGAATAAAACAGACACAACCCCTGCTTTCATAAGTTTACATTCTAGTAGGGAAGTCAGGAAGGACATTAAAGAAATGTACAGAAAGACTTGCGGTTATAGCTCCAACATATAAAGAATCTGGATGTCATTACTCCCATCCTCACAATAAGAAAAAAGCTCAAAAACTACAAATCACTGATTTTTCTCGGATCAATCACAGAACTGAGGTTATAGGACAAACCATCACCCTGAAATCTGGAGACAAGAGAATCCAGGTAGTCATACCGGAGACCTCTTCTTGGAGCAGAAGCCACTGGAGCCATAAACCGGTAGGGACACGTCAGTGGTGATTTCAAGTGCTGGGGGCTGAGTGTGGACTAATACGAGAGGAAGAAACTTCTGGGGGATGCAGTGTAGGTGGAGGGGGGCTCACACTTTCATGGGTTTTACCTCCAGGAACCCTACTGGGTTCTCACTGTTAAGAGTCAAGAATGATCCCCTCTCGGCTCTGGCAGAGGGAGGGAAAGAGTAAATGCTATGAAATATGCCAGAGAGTTCTCCGTAACAAAGGCCTGTGCTTAAGAGGAAAATATGTTAGCAAAACCTCAGCCCTCCCAGGGGAAGGACATCTTTCCAACTCTAGTCCCCGCTAGCCTTCCTGTCTCACCTAATGGTGGTGGTGGGGGAAGCTAAGAACATTTGGGAAGGTCACAGTTCAGGGACACAGGCCTACTCAAAGACTGAGATTTAATGAAAAGATTGTAGACTTTTTTCCCTTCCCCACACTTTAAAACCACACCAACAGGACCCCAGTATAATAATGGTGTATTACAGCTCAAAGGGCTGCAAGATATAGATTCTATCTGGGGAGGAGATCTTAGGAAAGCCCCAAAACTATAGGGGACATGAAAACAAGGACAATGGAAGAAGATGAAACCTCTGCCACCTACAACTACAGCAAACATTAAACATAATCCAATTTCTAACAGAAAATTTCACATAAAAACCTTCTGATCTTAGTTCCTGTTACCTGATATATTATGTCCATATTTCAACAAAAAAATTAAAAGATATGCTAAAAGGCAAGAAAAAATACAGTCCAAGGAGAGAAAGCAAGACTTAGAACCAGACTCAGATATAACACAAATTTGGAATTATCATAGGATTTAAAACAACTATGATTAATAAGTGTTTTAATGGAAAGAGTAAACCACATGCAAAAACAGGTGGGTATTGTAAACAAAGAGATGGAAACTGTAAGAATCAAAAGGAAATCCTAAAAAAAAATTTTACAAACACACTAACAAAAATGGAGAATGCTTCTGATGGACTTTATAGTAGACAGACAAAGCCAAAGAAAGAATTAGTGAATGTGAAGATAGATCATTAGAAACTTCGCAAAATGAAGTGCAAAAAGAAAAATGAATGGGGGAAAAAACACAGACCAATTTACATCTGAGACCAATTTCAAAAGGTGTAACATATGCACCATTGGAATATGAGAAGAACAAAGAAAGAATGGAACAGAAGAAATGTTTGAAGTTATAATGGCCAAGAATTTTCTAAAATAAATGACAAATACCAAACAACAGATCCAGAAGTTCAGAGTACACCAAGCAGAATAAATACCAAAAAATCTAAACCTAGGCATATCATAATCAAACTGCAGAAAATCAAAGTACTAGGCCCACATGGTTTTAGCAGTGAATTCTATCAAATATTTAAGGAAGAAATTATTCCAATTTTTCGCTATGTCCTCCAGAAAAATAGAAGCAGAAGAAAAACTTCCTAACTCATTCTGTGGGGCCAGCAATACTCTACTACCAAAACCAGACAAAGATATTTCAAGAATGGAAAAGCAAAAACCAATATCTCTCATGAATATATTACAAAAAAATACTCAATATACTATTATCAAATAAATCCAACAATGTGTGAAAATAATTATATACTATAACTGAGTAGGATTATTTCAGGTATGCAAGGCTGGTTGAACACTCAAAAATCAATGTACTCTACTAAATCAACAGGTTAAATAATATAACTTATATGATCATATTAATATATCCAGAAAGAGCATTTGAAACAAAACTAACACCCATTCATCATTAAAATTTTCAGCACACTAGGAATACTGGGGATTTTCCTCAAGTTGATAAAAGTCATCTATAAAAACTCTACAGCTAATATCATATTAATGATGAAAAACTAGATACTTTCCCCCTAAGATCAGGAACAAGACAAGAACGTCCTATCTCACCACTCCTATTCAAGATTATACTGGAAGTGCTAGCAGGTGCAATAAGACAAGGAAAGGAAATAAAATACATACATATTGGAAAGGAAGAAATAAAACTGTCTGTGTTTGTTCTCAGATGACAAGACTGTCTATGTAAAAAATCACAAAAAATAAATAAACAAACAAACAAAAATCCTGGAACTAATAAGCAAGAAAGTAAGGTTGCAGTATACAAGCTTAACATACAAAAGGCAATTGCTTTCTAGCAATTACCATTAATGAAAAATTGGAATTTGAAATAAAGAATACCATTTACAATAACATGCTGCAAAACCCAAAATACTTAGGTATAAATCTAACAAAAATATACAGGATCCATATAATGTGGAAAACTATAAAACTCTGATGAAAGAAATGAAAGAAGATTTAAATAAACGGAGAGATAGTCTATGTTCATGAATTAGAAAACTCAATATTGTTATGATGACAAATTCTCCCACATTGATTGGTAGATTCAACACAATATTAATTGAACTCTTAACAAAATATCTTGTAAATATTGATAAAATGACTCTAAAAATTTATATGGAAAGGTAAAAGACCTAGATTAGTCAACATAATACTAAAGGAAAAGAACAAAGTCAGAGGACTGACACTACCCAACTTCATGATTTACTATAAAGCTACAATTATCAAGACCGTGTGTTATTGGTGAAAGAGTAAACAAATAAATCAGTGGAACAAAAGAGACAACCCAGAAATAAACCCACACAAATAGTCAACTGATCTTTGACAAAGGAAGAAAGGCCATTCAATGGATATTGGGTAATCTTTTCAACAAATTATGTTTGAACAATTCAACATTCACATGCAAAAAAATGAATCTAGACAACAACACTATACTTTTCATGATAATTAACTCAAAAATGAACCACAGATATAAATGTAAAACACAAAACTATAAAACATCTAAAAGATAACAGGAGAAAATGTAGGTGACCATGGGTTTGGTGAGGAGTTTTTAGATACAACACCGAAAGCATAACCCCTGAAAAAAAATTGATAAACTGGATCACTAAAATTTAAAAACTGCTCTGTGACAGTTTTAAGAGAATGAAAAACTAAGCCACAGATTTGGAGAAAACACATATCTGATAAGGAATTTGTATTCAAAATATACAGAGAACTCTTTAAACTCAACAATAAGGAAAAATGAACAAAAGATATGAGCATATCTTTCATGAAAGAGATACAGATGGCAAATAAGCATATATAAAGACACTCAACATCATTTACCATTAGAAAAATGTGAATTAAAGATTGGTAGCTCATTTATTTACATACAACAGTGATATTCAACTACACACCTATTAGAATAGCTAACATCCAAAAAATGGACAATGCCAAATGCTAAAACGAATGTGGAGAAATAGGAACTCTTAGTCTTTGCCGATGGCAATGCAAAACAATACAGCCACGTCGGAAGACAGTTTGGCAGTTTAGCACACAGCTAAACTCAGTCTTGCCAAACGACCCAGCAATTGTGCTCTTAGCTGTTTACCCAAATGATGTGAAAACTTACAACCACACAAAAACTGTCATGTGAATTTTCATAGTATTTTTATTCACAATTACCAAAAGTAGAGGCAATTAAGGCTATCTTTAATAGGTGAATGGATAAATAAACTGGTACATCTGCACAGCGGAACATTATTCAACAATTAGAAGAAATGAGCTCTGAAGCCATGAGAAGACATGGACTAATCTTAAATGTTGATTGCTAAGTGAAAGAAGCCAGTCTGAAAGGTTACATACTGCATAATTTCAATTATGTGACATTCTAGAAAAGGCAGAACTGAAAAGGCAATGAAAAGATCAGTGACTGCCAAAGGCTTGGGGGAGGGGAGGGAAAATTCAACCGGGGAAGCACAGGAGACTTAATTTCTAGGGTGGTGAAACTACTTTGTAATATACTGTAATAGTGTATACCTGACACTCACCATGCACTCATCAAACCACTGTATATCATGGTACAAAAGTGAACCTTAATGTGTGTGTTAAAAAAAAAATTCAGCAGGTGGGAAAATCCCTTGATGGAACACATTATGTGACAAAAAAATCTAACTATATTTATTACCAATGTCTGAAACCTTCTCATGGGGGCGGGGTGTGAGGGGATAAAGTACCAACCTAAGTCACTTTGGAAATGAGGAGAGTCTGCAAAACTAAAGGCAAAACCCCCTACAAAACTGTATATAAGTACTGTCCTCTATCAGCAGTCCCCAACCTTTTTGGCACCAGGGACCAGTTTCATGGAAGATAATTTTTCCACGGTTGGGGGGGTGGGTGTGTGGAGCTCAGGCAGTGATGTCATCGCTTGCTGCCCACCACTCACCTCCTGCTCTGTGTACCCCCACTTCCTAACTTTGATGGAAGACAATTGTTTTCCACGGATGGGGGTGGGCAGGGAGGGGCTGGCAGAGTTCTGTGGCCTGGTCCCTAACAGGCCTGGGACCGGTACTGGTTCGCAGCCCGAGGGTTGGGGACCACAGCTCTAGTTGACAAAGTTGTATCCTGCTAGGGTATGCGTTAACAATTCTGATATTTCTATACTGGAACTGAACAATTAAGTAGATGCATGGCAGATGGTAGGAGCCAGGTTTCTCATTGTTTGAGTGGGAGTTTACAGATAAGCAAGCGGAGAGAGCTAGAACAGTCCATGTGGTAATGGATTAGAGTTGGAAACCAGTATAAATTTATGTTTAGCTTAACACAGATAGACATGATTACATAGGGAAACATTTGTAGATAAGGGCATATACACAGGTTGGAATACACACTTACGCTTCCTCACTCTTTCAGCTGAGAGGGCTAAGAAGCAACCATAGCTGAGGAGCAAGGAGCACACTTAGTGCTCAGGTCTTGGTTTCCAATACCATTCTCCAAGATCGAGAGCCAGGCTGCTTGGAGAAATGGGTGATTCTAGGACTAGGGCAGGAAATGTACAAGATGAGCCTGGAGCATCTTGTAGTGCCAGAAAGTAAGAATGTAATTAAAAAAAAAAACACCCACAAAATACACAGTTATGGGATTATGTCAAAGGGACATAGGATTCAACTGAGGAGCTTCTGATGGCTAAAACTAGAACAAATGGGCAACAAAATTAAGTAAGATTGGATTATAACCTAAAATATAAATATCTATCAGCTAATGAATGAATAAATAAATAAATGAATGAGAAGAGACAAATGTCCCATGCAGAGGAATTCCAAATTTATGTAGATATTCCTCCCTTGAGGAGGTGTAGCACAACTTACTCCTCCTTAAGTTTGGGCTGTGCATGGTCACTTTTTGCCAGAGAGTACACTGTGACTAGCAGAGGTGTGGGGAGGGTAATTTTACAGTAGAGAAACCTGACAAACACTACCTCAGTCAGGTGATCAAGGTCAACATCAACAGTGATAGCTCTGTTGATATTAAGTACCACTGAAGTGATGTAATGAGAATGGGACTTTGTGGCGTTTCTCCCCCCAAAACAAAACCCCGATCATCAGCCAAATCCCAATGGAAGAACAATCTACAAAGTATCTGGTACTGAACCCTCAAAACTGTCAAGTCATCAAAAGCTGGAGAAACTTAAGGAGACATGATTAAATGTACTGGATAGGATCTTGGAACAGAAAAAGGACACTAGATAAAAAACTAAGAAAATCTGAATAAAGTATGTACTTTAATTAATAATACATGTATCAATACTGGTTCATTAATTATAACAAATGCCTCACACTAATGTAAGATGTTAAAGGAAACTGGGTGTGGGATTTATGGGAACTCTATTATCATCCTAATTTTTCTGTAAATATAAAATTCTTCTAAAAAATAAAGCTTATTAAAATAACATCTATGTTCATGTACACATACACCTATGCACATGTATGTCAGGTGATGGTAAGTACTAGGGAGAAAAAAAATCAAGCAGGGCAAAGGGGGATGGAGAATGGTAGGAGTGGAGCAGACAGTTTGAACTGGGTGGCCGGAAATGACATCGCTCTGATAAAATGCTATGTGAGCAGAGATCTAAGGGAATGAGGGAATGGACCATGCAAATATCTGGGGGAAAAGGACTTCATATAGAGGAAACTGCAAATGTGAAAGCCCTGAGATGGGAGTGTGTTTAGTGTGTGGAAAGAGAACAAGGAAGCCAGACCCGGGGCAGCTCAGGGAAGGGGCAGAGGAGCAGGAGATACAGTCAGAAGGGGAGTGGGCACTAGGCCAGACAGGCTTTGCAGGCCACAGTAAGGACTAAATCAATGAATGAATAAATAAGATGAATGGAAACTCTTCCTCTTGGAGTTTATTCTAGGTACTCTAGCCTTTTATTTAAATGAGGAATCATCCTTCGTAATACATTTTCCTCTCCCAAGCGTGCACAAATATTCTATCATAACAGTAACAAAATCTCTTAGCTCGCAATTGTTGCAAAAAGACCCTCTAGTCCCCCGGAAGAAGTCTAAGGCATGTCGTCTTCTTTCCGAAACAAAATTTAAGTCTGTTTCTAGACAAAGTGAAATGAAGGCTTGAGGCCAATTTTTCACATAATTCAATATATTTAAAAAAAACTTAACATATGCCTGAAATCTTTAGATAATGGAAAGAAAAGTGGATTTTCCTCTCTTCGTTATTAAAGTAATTGGTCCAAACTCCCATTTCATTCTGCACATGTAGGCACAACCCACAGTCTGTAATTAGTTTGAAACCACCAAAGTAGAAACAGACTAAAACCTCAACTAACTGAAGGACCTTTTATTTTCCTTGACATACTTGGCTTTCAATGGCTAGAGGCATACGGCACGAATCCAAAAAGCAGACTCATGACTGGGACCTGTTTAGAAAACAAGACAAAATAACTTGCAAAGCATGCCTTGGGTGAGTCTGATATGAGCTGCTTACCTGTTGCTTTCTCTGTCTCTATTTCCAGTAATGAGACAAGGTATCCTGAATGCTGATAAAATCCCCGCTCAGCAGGGGACAGCCCACCAGGCTCCTCACCCTCATGCTAGCATAACACTCACCTCTTACTGAGGTTTGCACCAATAAGGATGAAACCAAAACCACTTTGTTGTGACCTTGCCTTTAAACAGGGAGATATATAAAGGCATCCTAGTGCATGAGCAGGATGATAAAATGCGGGGATTTGAACTCAAACATCTTGGTTTATTTAAGGGTGGCGGATGCCACACTCAATACCTGGCCATGTCTTTCAGAAGTTAACCTTTGTAAACCTCAGTTTTTGCATTTGTAAAATGATAATTATAATTTCTGTGTGCCTATAAGGAACTGATCAATATTAAACAAAATAATACCCCTACAACGTCCAGAACAGTGTCTGGCCCGTAACAAATGATTAACATGCACTGTTTCTTCTTATAGACATAATTATACAACCCGTATTTACACCCAGCATGGATTTGGCAAATTGTAGGCTCTCAATAAATGTTTGTTGAATAAACAACTGCCTGAATGAAGTATCTCCAGGAAGTCTTAAACGATACTTTATATAATGATACTTAATAGAATGCTGATAGTAACTATCATTTATTGAGCGTTTACTGCTGTCAGGTGCCGTGACGTATGCTCACAGGTATCGTTGCCCTGAATTCTCACAACTTCCTAATAAGGCAGGCTTTCTTTTAGCTCCGCTTTACAAATAAGGAATCAAGGTTGAGAAAGGTTAAGCAATTTTCCTCGGATGACACAGCTAGCAAGTGGCAGAACTGGATTTGCAATCCATACCCTTCTGATTCCAGAGGCCATGCTGTAGAATCCTGTGCATTACTATAAAGTACATGGAAGAAAAAAAAAGATTATTTTGATTTCTTTTGTTAAGAAAGGCTCAGTCAGGGTGAAGAGGTCTTCTTGATTCTTCCCAGAGTAACCTCATCCGGTTGGATTGGCAGCTACTACGCCAGGAACAGGTGGGACTGGTAAAGCTGCCAGAGACAGGCCCTCGGGAGGGTGGCTGAACATGCTGTCCAGTCCTGTTCTGAAGAGTTGGTACAAGTCTGATGGGGATGGCTCTCACACAGGCTGGCAGAGGGTGGAGCCTGGGTGTCACCTTGGACAAAAGAGGAAAAGTGCCCCAGGGGCAAAGGTAAACTGTTCAGAGAGGGGAGCCCATGGAGTGGTACTGGGTGCCAGTTTTACAGGGACAGGGAGCTAGAGCCTAGGACACTGGGGGTGGCCAGGAGGCCAGGGGCTGAGAGTCTGGGGGGAGGCAGTGAAAGGCTGAGACAGGCTGTGAGCAATACCACCTTGTGGCAAAGAGCCTTCACAGTGGGAGGTCCCTGACCCCATGGTATAGAGATAGCAGTGCCAACGTGTAGGTGAAGGAGTGGGATGGGATAACTTTAACCCCAGAATGCTCCTCTGGGTAAACTCACCTTAGAAAAGAGGCAGGTGACAAGCTTACAAAGAGCCATCATCATGTCACCATGCCAGGAATCGGCAGAGGGCAAGTACTAACACATGGGCATGCTGGCTATGCTGCTGGTGGGAGTGAATAGCCTCACGTGCTTCTATCTGGAGCAAGTTGTGTTCAACAAACATTTACTGTGAGCCACCCTCCACCAAGCACCAGGCCCTGTAATGCAAGGAACAGGGGCTGGGAACTGGTTAAGCGGAACCCACCTGGAGGACGTCACAGTCTAGAGGGCAAGCCCTTTACCATTACCACCCAGGAGCCTGGCCAAGGTACCCCTTCGTTACCCTACAGAATCAGGGAAGCTTTGTATCAGTGATAACAATGTGTTAATAAACAGTTATAAGTGGGTTTACAGTTGTAAAATGCTTTCATGCCAAAGAAGGCAGTGTGCTCTGATAGAAAGAGTGCCTGGATCAGAGTCTGGAAGACCCAGTTCAAATGCCAGCCTAGCAATTTACTTAGCCATCTGATTTTTTTAGCCAAGTCCCTTAAGGATCCTCTTAGACCCTCAGTCTCATCATCTATCATCTGTAAAACTGGGCTCATAATGCCCACCCTGCTTTCCTCTAAGGGGCAGTGTGGCAGTGATTAAGAGCATGGACTCAGGGGCCAAACTGCCTGGGTTCAGAGCTTAGTTTCTGTATATAACAGCCGTGTGACCTCAGCTATGTTACTTAAGTGCTCTGTGCCTCAGTCTATAAAAAGGAGATAATAATACCCCCTATCTTATAGGGTTTCTAGGAAGACTAAATGAGTTAGTACATGGAAAGTGATTAGAAGAGAACTTAGAAAGTGCTGGCACACACAATTACTCAAGTGTTACCTATTTTTCTTTTTATTACCACCTGCCAGAGCTGATGGGAAGATACCACGAGAAGCTGCGTGAGTCAATCAGCATGTGACTCTTCCCTTTGCCCTCCTTCTTCGCAAGCACCTGCAACAGTGGGGCCAGGACTTGAACCTAGATCTCCATAGTCCAAGTCCTATGTCCCTCAGCTATGGCCGTCCAAGTAGTAAGACTGAAGCAGTGCTGGGCGCGGCCCTCTGACTCCATATGTGTGTCCCTTTTCTTCTTGGCACGTGATCTTCAGCCATCCAAAACCCAAGCTCCAGAGGTTCATCTCAAGATTGCCTCATAGCCGCATATCACACTTCTGGGTTCACACTACTTCCCCCTTCCTGTCCTTCCCAGCTCCCATCCAGCCTGACTTTGTTGGCAGAATAGTTCCTTTCATTCTGGCATCCCTTGCTCTAAAGCATGCCATAGCTCCCCATTGCCTATGGTGGGAGATATGAGACTGGCCCAGGAAGTGTAATGTTTCTAAGTCATCGTACTCTCCATCTGAGTCCATGGGCAACTAATAACAGATAATAGTATTAGAACAAGCAGCAACAATTTTATATGCAGACCTATGATATAAAAATCTCAACCACAAGCACATAGTACCCACGGAAGAAAAATAACGACACAAAAGCCTTGCACTGTTGAACTAAGCATTGTGTAATATTCCTAATTTTCCATTGGCATTTGATGGCTACAGTTCAAGCCTCAATTTTCCCATCTGTAAAATGGGATAATACCTATATCACAGAAAGCCTGGGAGAGTTAAAGGAGAGGACGCATGTAAAGTGTGTGAGGGAGCAATCCTATAGATAAATGTCATTATGATTATCACTATTGTTATTCTAAAACTCAGACATCTCTCTCTGGCCTTCAGATTCCTGCACAATCTGTCCCCACACTATCCACCCATTCTGATTTTCCATAATTCCCAGGGATTTTCTGGGCCTGTCCTTCTGAGAACTCCCACTTCCATTTCTGTGTCTTCTCTCTGTGGTTCCTTTTCCCACTCCCATTATGCCCAAATCTGAGCCTCTCCTTTCTAAATTCTGTCGCTTAGCCAAGGCCCAGCTCATATCTAACAAGGAAACTTTCGATGGCCCTCCCCTACTCTGTCCACTGTCCTGTTCCCAGTTCTCTGAATTCACACCCACTTACAATCTGTACTAAATAACATAACTCTAAATTGCCTGCTGTTGTCCCAGTATTTTGGGTTTTTTTTTCCTCGATTAGATTGTAATCTTTCTCAAGCAGCTCGTGAGATTTTTTTCTTTAATGCTATTTTGCCGCATAAAACAAATATTCAAAATGCTCCTAGCAATGTTTCCTCTGAGCATCCCCAAATGGAGTGTAAAGATTCCTGGGAGCTCAAGGCTGGGCACGGTGGCTTACACCTGTATCCTAGCACTCTGGGAGGCCGAGGAGGGAGGATTGATTGAGGTCAGGAGTTTGAGACCAGCCTGAACCCTGAGCAAGAGCAAGACCCTACTGCTACTAAAAATAGAAAAAAATTAGCTGAGCATGGTGGTGCACACCTATAGTCCCAGCTATTTGGGAGGCTGAGGCAGAAGTATCACTCGAGCCTGGGAGTTTGAGGTTGCTGTGAGCTAGGCTGACACCATGACACTCTAGCTGGGGTGAAAGAGCAAGACTCTCTCATAAAAAAAAAAAAAATATTCCTGGGAGCTCAGAGGTCAGGGGTGGTTTCTTCATCTTTTAAATGAAGATAATGATAATGACATCAGAGAGTTGTTGGACAGATTGAGATTGTGGGTATAAAACTGTCCAGAAGTCTGCTGAATTGAAACTATTAATATCACGTGACAGAAGATAAGGAAAAGGCAGGTGGAGGTGACAGGAACCTGAGCGGGGGGCAGGCGGAAAAGGAATCCCACGTGGGGATGGAGAGGATTGCTACAGAAACAGACGTATGAAATGTTTCTTAAGAGCCAGGCACTGAGCTAGGACTGTTTTATATATTACATATGGGATACTGGCGAAGAACACAAGTTTTGGAATCAGGCCATTAGGTTCAAATCCCAGTCCTACCAGTTATCTATCAGTTGTGCGGCTTCAGGTAAATTACTTAAAATATCTTTGGCTTATTCTTTTCATCTTTAAATTGGTTTAAATTAAGGCAAGGGTTAGCAAACTTTTTCTATAAAGGGACAGCAGTAAACGTTTCAGGTTTTGTGGGCTATTTGGTCTCTGTCACAACGATTCAACTCTGCGGTGCTACCACGAAAGCAGCCACAGGGTGTATGTGAGCGAATGGACGTGCCTGTGTCCCAACAAAACCTTACCTGCAGAGACAGGCAGTGGGCAAGACTTGGCCTGTGGGAAGGAGTTTGCCAATGTCTAATATATGAATAGAATCTACTTCATAGGGTCTGCAGGGGAATGAAGAGTTAATAGTTTATGCTCTTAGAACAGTACCCTGTACATAGTAATTCCTCAGCAAATGTTAGCTGCTGTTATTAAAATAAAGCCATGGAATAGGTGTTAGTATGCCCTTTATGAGGAAGAAAACTAAAGCTCAGAAATAACTGAATAACTTCTCCAAGATCTGACATCTTCTAACAGTGATGGAGTCAGACTTATAGCACACACCTGTCTGACTCTAAAGCCTGTAGTCTGCCCACTGCAATTTTTGTCAACTTCAAAGTTCTTATTAGAAACAAGACCATATTTCATGGACCCAAGGGGAACCAGAGTTTGGAGAGTTGACTCCAATGCTGGCAACGTAATCAACTGATTAAATAGAGCTGGGGATCCCAGGGAACGTTGCCAGAGGGCGCACAACGTTGATTCCTTTGAATCCCGACTTCAGTCCATGAGAACAGGTGTGGAATCCACGTTTGCCACCGTCTCATGGTGCTCACACAGGCTCAGCCTTCCCCAGCCTCGACATCGGTGTCCTGTGACACCAATGGATCAGCCGCCTTTGGTGAGCCCTAATTAACTGCACAAATAGGGCAGGCTTCCCAAATCCCACATTAGTTCTGCTTTGGAATGCCAGAACTTCTCTACCATGGAAAAATGCTTCATGCCCTGACTCTTAATAAACCCAGCAAGTTCAAATGCATTTCTGGGGCGGGGAGGGGGAAGAATCCCAAGCTGTTATGTGAGAAGGCAAAGAAAGAAAGGGCTTTTTCTTGAAAGGGGGAAACAAAGGGCATCCAGAAATGTCACCAAAATGCCCTGCAAACTCTCAAGCTTGCTCCAAGTTGTTCTTTGTCTGAAGGCCTCGAAAGTGTGACTTATGTAACTTTCTTTGGGTTGATGATAGGGTTCTTAAACCTGAGAATCTGAAGCTGGTATCAGCACAGATTTCTCTCCACATGTAAAATACATGGAATAAGAAGAAAAATAACCTATGCTAAATGGCACAGAATTTGTATGTTTCAAAACTGTGCACCTACCTGACTTGTTATTTTTCTCTTCTCTTCCTCCTTTATTTCTTCCTCTTCCTCCTCCTCTTCCTCCCCCTTCTTTCCTTCTCTCCTCCCACCACAAAGTCCAGTCTAACAACCAGCCTATTCTAGAGAAAGTCTCTCTGGTTCTGTAGCTGAGAAGACACAGTAATGGTTGGTTTTGTGCATGTGGATTTAATAGTAATCAGCTGCTTGTTTTATTTTTAATTCCACATGTGCTGGAGTAAAACCATTTGGGCTATAATCTCCAAAAGGCACTGCATGTCTGTCTAGTCCCAGAGTTTAGTGGACTATTGTGTTGATGAATTTTCCCTCATCAAAGGACACAAATTGGCTTGGCCTTCAACTCAATGCTTCCAGAGACAATCTGACGGTGGAAGGCACACAGATTCACCCGCCAGGTCTCTGAAGCCCCGGAACTCAGCGGATCCCACAGGCCCCAGGCTGACACCCAACCCAGACTTCTAGCAGGAAAGACATGATACTTTGGCCACCATGGGCTTCCTGCCCAGGGAAATAGCAGGCTTTGTGGGGCCTGCTGCCCCAGGAGAGTTGAAGGGGACTTTAATTAGGGTAGCCATAGTTTATTATCTCAATAAACTCAATTGAGTTCTAGACACTTTTCAGAAGGAAAGGGGATGTTATTATTAATAATTATAGCAGGACATAAGACTGAAGCTGGGTCTGTCTTGAATGTATTAATATTATCACTCTTCTACTTCATTTCCAAGGAGCTGTTGATGGTTGGGAGATTTGGAGAAATGACTGTCCTTGGGCCCTGCTCTCTTGAGGATGGTAAGAAACTGCGAAGTTTCAAACTTCAAATTCTGATGCCTCTATTCTGTTGCCTCTTCTGACAGACTCCACCAGACCCTTTAAACTTTCAAAAAGCAAAGATGTGCCTCGAAAGTACTGAAGTGTGCAACAACTACTGATTGCATGCAGGGGGAAGCCTTTCTGCTGCCGGTGACCGGGGAAGACGCGCCAGCCCCACGTGCAGGGTGGGCCACCTTCCGGACGGCCTGGTTCCAGAGTGCCCAAACTCTGGGCCCATAAAATACCCAAACCTTTTGGAGACCTACAAAGTCTTGTCAACATATTATTTTATCATATAAGGATTTTTTTAAAAAGCAACTGTTCAACATTGACTCTCAACATTATTTCATAACAAAAAGATTTTAAAACCAGAAAAAAAAGTGGTTCTCATGAGCTCAGAATAAAGGAAAATCATTGAAATAGTCTACATTTAGCTATTTGTTCATTTCCTATGGACTAGCGAGCCTTTGTCAAGGGCGTGCAGTGAGGAGCAGCTACGTGGGTGTGTCGCCTATAGAACTCGGAGCCCCATGCCAGGAAGGGCCCAAGCTTGGGGTTTGATGATCTGCAGTTGCTATCTTGCAATTCTTAATAATTTTATCTTTGAATCTGGGTTTTGTAAGCGAAGACTGATGGGACAATGGGCACGTGCCGGGGGCCTCTTCAGGGCCCGTCCTTGGCTACCCTCTCCCTGCCGTCTGGTGCCCCACCTCACTGCTGACCAAGGACCCCCAGGCTGGTGACAGGGTTACATGGCCAGGTGGCCAGGTTGGGGGCATGTTATGCCCTTGCCCTTCTCCCTGTAGGGGTGAGCACAGGTGTAGGGAGAATCAGGCCAGGTGGTGAGCTCCCTGTGTCTCAGGTTGGGGCAAGACAGTGACTCTATCCACTCCCCTGCCCCCAACTGCCATGGAGCGTTAAGCTGGCAACATGGAGGGGTGTCCTAAACGAAATTCACAAAGCCTTGGAAGTCACCTGTAAGGCATGGGTTGAAGCAGCAGTCCTGTGGGAAGGGGAGACTTCCCTGGCCCCACTCAGGAACAAACATTTTCATTTTGTGTGTTGTCAGCTCTGCCTGCAGTGGCACTCCGATGACATGTGAGAACTACTGACCTAGCTGATGGGTCCTTGTCTCTAAATACCTACTCTTCTCTCACTTGTCAGTAGATTCTTTGCATGGTAGTTGTGATTCCCAGACTTCCCTGTGGAAGGCAAATTTCCCCAGAGGCTGAGCGCTGGCCTGGTGGGAGCCACTTCATTCTTGGCCTGGACTTGGTGGCTAATTGTCATCCTTATCACCCTTCACTTGTGGGTGGCACTTCACAGTTTAGAAAGCACTCTCCCACTGTGTGTGTATGTGTATGTGTACACATAAGTTATCAATCTCACTTTCTCTAGCTTGGTGAACCTGAAACAGCTTATACAAGTTGAGTATCCCTTATCTGGAATGCTTGGGACCAGAGTGTTTCTGATTTCTGAATATTTGGATTACATATAATATTGACCACTTGAGCATCCCTAATCCAAAAATCTAAATCCAAAATGCTCCAATGAGAATTTCCTTTGAGCATGACCTCTGAGTATCATCTTGATGCTCAAAAAGCTTCAGATTTTGAAGCATTTTGGATTCCAAATTTTCGGATTAGGGTTGCTCAACCTGTACTTTGGATTTTCAGATAAATCTAGGTACAGGTCCCAAATCTCTCATTTTCTGGTTATGTGGCTTTGAAATGTGGATTTACCTTTCTAGACTCCTAATTCCTCATTTGTAAATGAAGATAATAATATCTACCTACCTCACATAACCTCATTTAAAGATTAACTGTGGTTATATAATCAAAGGGTTTAGCATGCATCAGATGATCGGTTCATCCGCTTCCTCTGCCTCACCAGCACCCTGGGATTGAGCATGGACACCTGGGGAAGCAAGGTCTTGCCCAGGGAGACTCACGGAATAGTGGCTGAGCCTGGCATCCCTCTGGTCCATGATCCTTTCCCTTGTTTAAAAGACAACACTGCCACGGCAGGAAAAAAACCTGGAATAGGTAACCAGCTGTAACTCTGGGAATTTGGGTCTGCTTCCCAAGGAATGAAAATTCAGCATACAGGACTGGTTAGTGTTGACAGATGAGAAAAAAAAAAAGTGAAATGGGAGGAGAGACATAGATTCGGAAGGTAGCTAGTACCAAGGACGAACATAACCTCTTTCCTGTTACTAACACATTCCAGGACTGCCCTTTAGAGAGGCTAGCAGACTTTTTGACATGGAATCGGCGAGGTTCACAAGGGCAAGATCAGACATGTTTCAGAGCGAGAATCAGGAGGCCTGGACGGCAGCCTCAGGTTTTCTCTATGCAACCTTGGGGACGTCACCTCCTACGCTGGAACCAAATGTCCCTGTCTTTTAAATGCATTAAACTAGATGACTTGTTAAAGTCCCTTCTAGTTTTGATACATTTTTTTTCTAATTAGAGAAAGTATAGCTATACAAATACACTCTGTAACAAGTGGGACCATACCCATTCAAAGAGAATGGGCCCCCACACAGCCGCAGCTTTGGGAAGGCCTGCTTTGTGGGAAGTCCAGGATGCTGACTCCTGGCAAGGCCACTGTTGAGACTGCACGATGGTGGACCATCTGATGACTCTCGGTATCTGCACCTCTCTCCACCCCCAAGGTGCCTGCCTTCGAATGGGCAGTGAACAGAAGCAGCTTCAGCCATTTTCATGTGGAGGGTTTCAACATTCATCTCCAAACAGAAGGAACACAGTGGGCTGTTGGGAGGAGAATTCTGTGCTATTTCTGGCTGTGTGTTGGTTTGCCCTTAGCCTAGTACACAGGGTGCAGCTGAAAATGGCCTCAGCTGAAAACACTCTCTCTTGTCTTGCAGGGCAAAATTTCCAAATTTTTACATGAAGGCCTGTCAGCTCCAGACCTGCTGCCCCTGCCGCTGCCTCCTCTGTTCACTCCAAGAAACACAGTCATCCCTCCCTCCCTGCTCCTCCAGCTTGGCCTCTGAGTCATTCCCAACAGAGGCAGGACATGCATTAACAGCATGGCATTAGGGATTTGGAGTTGGACAGACCTGGGCTCAGATTCCAGTTCTCCCACTTTTTGGTTGTGTGACCCTGGGGCAACTCACTTAACCTCTCTGATCCTCAATTTCACCGGGTGAAACTGGAAATAACAGTACCTATGCAACTAAACTGTTTTAAGAATTAAAATGAGACATGTTTGCTACAGATAAATCTTGATGGACATCCTTAATAGTGTTTATCTTTCTGCCCCAATCATTTTGGCCTGCTCTGTAGAAATCAGGCTTTGGCCGCAGTTCCCTTACTTAACTTTGATCCTTTTTCTTCCTCTTCCTTCCATTGTGCTGCAGACCTCCCAGAGTGGCCTGGGCCAAGCCTGTGGCTGTGCTGCCATCACTTCTGCCTAGGCACCCCTGACCTCAGGCAGGAATCTTCCCCTAGATGGATGGGAAACACGGTAACAAATAGTTAACTTTATGAAGCACTTTCCACGTGACTAATTTATTATAACTTCCTCTTCATAATGAGCCTAGGCATAGGTACCATTATCAATCCAATTTTACAGATCAGCAAACTGAATGCTGGAGAGGTCAGGTCCAAGGTCACAGGGCTAAGTGTATGGAGGCTGAATTCTGCCTCAGGGTCTGACTCCAGAGCTTTCTCCTAATCACCAGTCTCTTTGCTTTTGAGAATTAGGGTACTCCCTATATGTCTTTTTGATAGCACCAGAGTAGCCACCACTTACTGAACATTTGTAATCATTACACACATCATCCCATTTGACTTCCCCAGCAGTATCCCATGAAGTAGATATTTTCATACTCATTTTATAAATGAGAGAGTGGAGGTTGGAATAAGCACATTATCCAAAAGTCAACTGGCTGTGAAATGAGGAGCCGTGATTCAGATACCGTCTATGATTTCTTGGTAGCTACTTGAATACGACACTGTGTGCCAAGCACTTTATAAATAGTAACCTTGTAACAACTCTATGAGGTAGATAATATTAGCATCCTCATTTTATGGCTAGCAAAACAGAGGCAGAGAGTAATTAAGAGACTTCTCCAGGCCTCACAGGTAAAGTGTGGCAGAGCTGGGTTTTCATCCAGGCAGTCTGGGCTCTCAGCCTCTAGAGCCGTATTGCTTTAAGATGCGGAGGATGCCAGGTGAGGCGAGGCATAGAGGGGATGATTTCAAAGGCAGGGGAATTATCCCCATATAGACAGGAAGCTCAGTGAGTCCAGGAACTACAAAAGCTCAGAAAGAAAGAACTCTCCACCCACGTGGATGGGGGCAGTCCCCCAGAGCCCTGGCTTTCCTCTTCCTAAAGGGGTCGGCCACCCTGGAGAATTTTCCAGCATTGAGCAATGGTGTAGGTGTTTCGTTTCCTTTAGGCCTACTGAGATGTATCAGTAGGAAATTGCCTCAGACTCCTAAGCAAGCTGTGCCTCCACTATTTGGCTACAAATATCCTCAGAAAAGATAGAAGTTGACAGTTTTAAAGGATGAGTTGCATTTAAATGTCCAGAGGAAAAAAGGCCTTTAACCAGCAAAGGCAAAAACAAACATGTATTGAGTAGCTATCATGTGATGAAACACGGAAACTGTTAAACCTCACAATCTCCCTTTGAAGTTGTGATTAGCTCCATTCTCCAGAGAAATAAACTAAGGCTCAGAGCAGCAAAGTTATGTCCCAAAGTTAAGTGGCAAGTAGAGGGACCTGGACACGATCCAATGCCCATATTACTCCAGGTTGCATATTCATAGTTAGCTCTTTGCTGCCAATCATTTGCCTGTGACTGATCCAGATGGATTCTTGAGTTTTTCCATAATTAATGATGAAATTACCAAGAATCAAACACAGAGACCATTTTGCCAGCCTGGTATGTTCTGGTCTTAAGTTTTTCACCTTGGCTAAAACACTTCACTTCTTGGGTCCTTAGTTTACTCTGGGGCACATAATGGTCTAAAGCTTTAGCACTCTGAAAAACACTGCTTCAAGAGAAAAATAGTTTGCAGGAAAAGCTTCCAAGAAATCTTGATGTCAGAAAGAAAGAGATTCACAGATATGAGTATATGGAGATTTAAAACTTCTGTACAAGACAGGCAAAGGTAGATGACAGAGGACATATTATAAGAACATCTTCAGTATATAATGACAAAGAATTGACATACAGAGTAGATAAAGAACTCCTCTAAATCAATGAGGAAAAGGCAAACAACCCTACAGGAAAATGAATATTAACAGGCCATTAGCAGAAAACAGAAATTTAAGTGACCAACAGATACAAAGAAAAGGTCCATTCTTACTATTAACGGGGAAAGGCAAAGGCAAAAAACAATGAGCAGTCATTTTCTGCCCCCAAAATTGGCAAAACTGTTAAACGATTGATAATATCCAGTGTTGGCAGAGGCACAGGGACACCATTGGCAGGAATACAAATTGGGACAGTTTTTTTGGGAGGACATGTTGGCCACAGCTAACAAAATATTAAATGCACAAATCCTTCCATTAGAAATTTCACTTTTCTGTATTGCTCCAAGAGAAATCCTCATACTTGTATATAAAGAACCATACCAATGATGATCTTTATATGTTACTGTTTCTAATAGCTAAACACTAGAAATGACCTAAATGTCTATCAAAAGGACATTGGTTAGTTTTTTATATATGCAGACTCTGGAATTGCTGTCAGTATATAACAGACATGGGGCAACTCCATATTTCTTAACATACTCTAAAACTATCTTGTGAATGGAAAAAAGTTCATCTCTTTTTCATTCTCTACTATACGATCTTGTTTGTGTATATGTGTGTATATGTATACATGTCTGTGAATAGATTAAAAAGGTTAGAAAGACATATAAAATGTATAATCATGATTACCTCTGGGATCAGAGGAGCTTTGTGACTTTCTCCTTTACTCTATATTCCTGTACTGTTTGTGTTTTTACAATGTAAGTGTATTCCTATCATGTTTTTCAATTATTTAAAGAAAAGCAAGCCGGCAACAGAGACAGAGCCACTTGTCTTGTGCTCTGGGTTAGCTACCATTCACCCAGGATTGGGAAATATTCCAACCCAGGGTTGGGGCTCCCTCCTCTGCAGATACAAATGGTAAGCAGCTCGGCCGGAAGCCACCTTTCCCCCATTCTCTCTCAGTTCCATAGGTGCTCACACATCTGAACATCTGTGTGCATGTACACAACCCTGTCTCGTGTACACACTCACTCAGAACAACTACTGCTAGTTCATCGGCCTGAGAACTTTTGAATCACAGACCAAAGCTGTTCTTGTCATCTTGATAAAACATGTACACAATCACACTCCAATACAACTACAACAAAAATAACAAATTGTCAGGCCCCATAAACACAAGCCTTGATTTAAACCGTGGGGTCCAATGGGCACATATTGGATGTAGAGCTCCTTAAACAATGGCCCTGCTAGCCTAAAACGTATCAGATGTTCCTTTAGCCTTAGCTCGCCCAAGACATAAACTATGAGTTCAGGGGAAAGCAAAGTCAAATGACTCATGACAGAGTTTGTTTTTAGTATGAATTATTTTTTCTGGCTCCTTGCTTTTAAAGACGGATCCTTTTCAGATGGGCTGAAGCAAGGATTGCTGGGAGCCGGGCTCACAAGCCTGGCCTTCTTACCCCTTCTAACAGCTGAAAGTGGATGCCCGGGGAAGGAGAGTTTATTTTCCACCATGCTTACTCCCATCATGCACTGGTTCTTCTTCCTTTCAAAACTGTGCAATGGCAGCCTTGTGGCAGCTGGGTGATGTGGTGGAAAGAGTACTAGATTTGGAGTCTTTAAGACCGGAGCTCTAACTCTAACTTTGCCATTTATTAATTGTGTGATGCTGGGAATGTCACATGACTTCTCCAGGCTGCAGTTTCCTCGAGGATAAAATGGGAAGAATGGGCATTGTCCTGGATTGTGGTGGGGATCTGGTGGGGTCATCCAGGCACAGTGCCTGCCACAGAGAAGGCACTCAGTAGATGGCACTGGACAGAACTCCTCAGGATAGAGACGGCGTCCTGTTTACCTCTGTATCCCTAGTGCCTGCCTAAGAATGGGCAGAAAATATTTGAGGAGGGCAGGCAGCAATGAAGGGCTGTAGGACAGTCAAGACAGACAATAACTAACATTCTTTGTATTTATCATGTGCCAGGCACCGTTCTAACTGCTTTACATGGATTATCTCATTAATCCTTACAACTAACCCACTGAGAGAGAAACAAGTGTTATCCAAATCTCACAGTTGAAGAAACAGAGGCACAGAGAGGTAAAGAAACCTGACCAAGGCCACACAGGTGGGTGGCGGAGGAGCTGGCACCTGAGTGCTCTATAGGGGAAATGGGGAGACCAGAGGCTCCCACGTGGAGTCTAAGGAGAGGCTCCATCAGGAATAGCCAACATCTGAGATCACTTTAGAATAACACACACAAAGGGAAGGAGAAGAACGTCAGGAGTGTGGTCCCCTGTGGCCCTGCAGGAACACAGGTGGTGGACAACCAGAACACTCCCAGGAGTATGGCAAATTAGGGCAGCTTCTTAAGGTTCTCTGGGCCCAGAGATGCCTATGCCTCTGGTGGAGTGAGCACCCTCACTGCCAACCTGGGAGGATGAGGGAGCTGCCCGGCTGGTGCCCAGACACATTCAATACCTCCCCCTTCTCCACAGGTAGAACTAAAATGAACTCAAGATTCCAGAGCTGGCAGGGACCTAAGACGTTGCCTAGCACAGCTCCACAGGTTCAAGGATGGCTACTTGCTTAATGCCACACAAGTCAGGAATATAGCAAAGACTAGAACCCAGGTCCCTAATTTCCAAACCAACTCCCCACCTCTGGGGAGTGTCTGCCTGAAATCAGTATTATTTGTCATGACTGCTGTGTCTTAGAATCTTCCCAACTGGCACATAAGCTCTCTGAAGGCAGGTGTTGCCATTTCAATAGACACAGCTGGGGACACTCAGCAAGGAAAAGGAGACAAGGTAAGAGGGTAAAGGAGATGCCCAAACTCCAAAGGGAGAGCTGGCTAATGGGGCCAAGAAAAATGACACCGACTCCCCAACAGTTCAAGAAAGAACTAATAATATCAACTCCTTTATTGCACACTACCTGTGACAAGCGCATGCACTACCTTGTTCAAGTTTCCTTTTTGGAATGCACAAGCATCCCATGAATGTGTGTAAAATGGGGATAACAGTAGTTTCTGTCCCATGGTCTTACGGTGATTAAATGAGTTACTTAATGTAATATGATTAGAACAGTGCTTGGTATATAAAAAGCATCAATAATAGTGGGACCCCCATCTCTAAAAAAATAAGAAAAATTAGCTGGGCATGGTCTTGGCCCACACACCTGTAGTCCCAGCTACTTGGGAGGCTGAGGCAGGATGACTGCTTGAACCCACAAGTTAGCGGTTACAGTGAGCTATGATCATGCCACCGCACTCCAGTCTGGCAATAGAGCAAGACCCTGTCTCTAAAAGAAAAAATACATGTATGTATGTGTATGTGTTTGTGTGTGTGTGTGTGTGTGTGTATCATTAATTTCAAAAAAGCATCAATAAATGTTGCCTATCATCATCATCAGAGAGATAATGACAAATATTACCTGTCTGTAAGTATTACATGCATTGTACTGTATTTACTTTTTTTTTTTTTTTGAGGCAGAGTCTTGCTCTGTTACTCCAGCTAGAGTGCAGTGGCATCATGATAGTTCACTGCAACCTCAAATTCCTGCACTCAAGCGATCCTCCTGCCTCAGCCTCACAAGTAGCTGGAACTACAGCCGCATACATACCATCATGCCTGGCTAATTTTTCTTATTTTTTATAGAGATGGTCTCTTGCTCAGGCTGATTCAAACTCCTGAGCTCAAACCATCCTCTTGCCTTGGCCTCCCAGAGTGCTAGGATTACAGGCATAAGCCACCATGCCTGGCCTATTTACTTATTTTTTTTTAAATGTAGCTTAGAATTTCTACAACGTACAAAGTTAAACATGTGCCTCCAGTTTTAAACTTAATGTAGTACAAAAAGTTTTATAAGAATTGTTTATCAGTGTTTACATAATTAAATAATCTTAATATGCTTGTAACAGGCATATTTATGATTGTTTTAATCAAGAATTTTAACGTTGGACATGTAAACATGGAAAACCATGTAAGAACTCTGAGAAACTAGAAGAAATGATAACAATACATTTGAGGAGAGAATAAATAGCCTGGAAGTCTGAACATAACTTTATAAGGGCGAATATAGAGAACGCTGAATAAAGGAAAGAGAAGAGGAATTGGAGATGTGAGAAGCAAGAAATCAGCACAAGACGGCAAATGGAAGCACCACCTGTACCACATGCAATACTCATTTCTCTGCAATCGCTATGGGAAATGCCTCTTACAAAGGTAAGAACAGCAAGCAAACTGCTGCAAATAAGGACAAGAGTTAAACGTGCTAAATAAAGACAATGATATTTTATTAATAACTTTAAAAATCTGCCAGAATTGTATATGTTACTCTATGTTGGGCTAGTCCTTTATAAAAAAGACTCTTTATTTACCTCCCTTTTGTCTCCAGATCAGAAGCCCTGTAGATAGAACCGGCAACCTATTTCACCCAGGCTACCATATGCTTTCTCTCTCCTTCAGCCCCAAGGACCCACAACCACTTTGTTCTTCCCTCTCAAAGAGCAGAGGGTTGCTTTTCAAAAAGATACAGACAGTATTTTGGCAGCTCATGCAATGTTTCCTAGAGACGGTAGGTGGCACTATTGCAAAACTAACAGAAGCCTGAACCGTCCAAAGAAAAAAAAGAAAGAAAAAAAATAACAATACATTTAGTACAAAACACTAAAAGCAAGAACCACTCAAAAGGCAGACACCATTTATTACAGAAACTACAAACAATTTAGTATCTCTAAAGACAATTATTAATTTCCTTTTTAATTCAAGGTCTCACCCCAAGAAGAAGAAACATTTTATTTTTTAGTCAGAAAAAAATCTCAGTGTTGTTCTCTCTCTCTAAAAGCTTTACGGTTAGGGGCTCAGCTGAAACCCACAACGCTGAAAGTTTGTGGTATAACTTGTTTTATAATCAGGAGTGTCTTGATAGCACGAAAGAACTAGCTTTCCTCTAAGACAGTGAATGAGGGCTGGCGGGAAGGAAAAATGTAGCTACGTTAGTTTGATATTCAACCAAAAGCTATAATCTTATTAAATACATTTAAACATGGTTTTCATTTCGATTTGGCAGCTTGATTAATGGGGATGTATTAAATAATACCTGGCTGCTAAGAGTATATTTAGGAATCAGTGCCACATAAAACATACAACATGTACAATTTGGTTTCATTATTATTTAAGGCTTCTCTGTTCTCTTGGCTGCGGGAACACAGGTATTA
This sequence comes from Lemur catta, assembly GCF_020740605.2. NCBI lineage: Eukaryota > Metazoa > Chordata > Mammalia > Primates > Lemuridae > Lemur > Lemur catta. The sequence continues at coordinate 81,359,978 of NC_059130.1, forward strand.
AAAATTAAGTACACGAGCTCAATGTATGCTCAGCCGTTTTAAAAGGCTTTCTCTTTAAACAGAAACATGCAATGGAAAATGAACTCAACTCTGGTGAAAGGTAATGGATTCATCTCTTTGGGGACAGCTGTCCTGTTTATCAAAAGAAAGGAGGGGGCGGGCAGAATCAGGGGAAAGTATTCCCAAGTGGTCAGCAAAGAGAGGTGCCCAACTTCAGAGAGGAGCTGACAGCAGTTTCTACACCCAGGCTTCCTTCTTTGTCACAGCTGAGAGGGTGAACGAATGGGAACGGTAGGTTTTACCAGGAGGCCATGGGGGAGGGAGGAGGGTAGGGAGTATCTTGAGATTGGGAGAATGTGTTAGTGGCCAAAGAAATGCAGGCAGATGCTGACTGATTCCCAACGCATTAAAGAAACAGTTATTTTGCAAGGGGGAGCAGCTGTAGTTTTCTGGGTACAATGCTAGGCACTGATCAAGGGGTGGAAATTGGGGGCGGGGATGTTTCTGACTAGCTGGGGAGATAGATGATTCTGTGAAAAGCCAAGCGCCATAACAGAGCTCTAGTCACTGTTTCTGATGAAAAAGTAATCTATCTGACATGCATGCCCTGCTCAATAAATTAGCTTTCTCTTTTAAGTGTCACGAGGCTCCCTAGTAATCCTCAGGTTGGAACGAGACATCTCAGAATGGCCAAAATGTCATACATCACATTACATTTCTAAACAACCCAATGGAACAGGTAATAGTATTGTTGTCATTGTTTTAATTTTAGAAACTAAGCTTGAATCCAGAAAAGTACAGAAAATACCTCGTTGCTCAGAAGGAAAAAAAGCAAGCTTTTTCTGATACAGGTATTATTCTCTCCATTTACAGATTATAAGATCACATAGTAAGTTTCAGAGGTAGCACTGGAATCCAAGGCTCTTATTTAAAAACCCACTTTTTAAACCTTCAACCCCCATTGCTTCCCTGTGCCTGACTGAAGACTTGGGGCAGAAGAAATGGAGGAAATTGGGGGTGGGGTGGAAGGGTATGGCATGCAATTCTATTTACCTCCTGCATCACCTACTTGCAAAAGAGTGGAAGAAGAGGGTCTGAGTTCTTCTCAAATACTGCTTCCTATTGCTGCTGTCATCCACAACTGGGCTATTTGTATCCACCACTGGAAAGAAGTCACTAAAACGTGAAACATGCCCAAGTCTTCACAGTGGTGATGGTTGCAGTCACAGACCATAGAAAATAGGCTATGTTGCATTAAGAATACAACCAGGAAGGCAGGAAATTCTGACACATGCTAAAACATGGATAAACCCTGAGAACATTATGCTAAGTGAAATAAGCCAGTCACCAAAAGACAGATACTGTATGATTCCACTGATATAAGGTACCTAGAGCAGTTAAATTCAGAGGTGAAGTAGAATGGTGGTTGCCAGGGGCTGGGGGAGGGGGCAATGTGGAGCTGTTGTTTAATGGGTATAGAGTTTCAGTTTTGCAAGATGAAAAGAGATCTGGAGGTGGATGGTGGTGATGGTTGCACAATAATGTGAATGAACTTAATACCACCAAACTGTACACTTAAAAATGATTAAGAGGGTAAATTTTATGTTATGTGTATTTTACCACAATTAAAACAAACAAACCAAAGAATATACCCAGAAATGCCTCCTGCAATGTTCACTGACAACGTTCTCTTGCTTGACACAGCATGAAGCATGGGCCTTCAAAATCTTTGGATTTTTGGAAGTAAAAATCTTTTTGTGGTACTTCCCTGCTACTTTTCTGGAAAGCAGGAAGTCTGTTGTTTTTTAACATGTAAAATTTTACATCTGCATGTTTTACATGAACTCTCCTCCTGTTGTATCAGTCAGATTTGATGGCCGTGAGCTCTCAGGCCCTGAACAAAGCACTTCCCCTCTCTGGGTCTCCACTTCCTCATCTGTAAAAGGCGAGTGTGGGCGGGATGATCTCTGAAGGCCCTTCCAGTTCTCAGTTCTGATTCCTATTTTTCCAAATGCTAACACTTTCTACTCTTGGGTACACAGTTTACTGCTGACACTCATCAAAACCCTTTTGTGAGTCACTAGTCACTTCTGAAATACCTGCACTTACTGTACTTTTCCTGAGGGGTGGGTGGAGAAAGAAAGGCTCGAAGTAGGCAGACAGGAAGCAAACAAGTGAAGGGTGTGTTGGGGGGAGCACTGGACTGGGAGTCTCATGCTGTGAGGTTTAGTCCTGGGCTCTGCCCTGTGAATCAGGGAGGAAGGAAGGAAGGACGCGTTTATTGGGGCCTTCTTTACATGATATACTTTCATACACATTATCTTATTATTTCACAAATTTTACTAATTCATGCATCATCCTCACACTTGTTTCCATATCCAAGTACTACTTATAGTATTTATTAGTCATGAAATGTTTTTCTAAATTCTCAATAAAAATCAGTTTTTTCTTTTTTAAATTGTCTCATTTTTAAACAGAAATGTCCATGAAAACCCAGGTTTGATATTAGTTATATTTTTTCTAACACACATTAAAATAAATATTTGACTATCAGAAAAAGAGTGTCCACAAACCAGCTAAAATCATTCTAAGTGCCATGGGTGGGGGGGGGGTTGTACATCTTGGGAGATGCCACATGATCTTACTTTATCTCCATTTATGGCTGCTAGAGCCCATGGAATTTAGCAATTCATCTAATTTTGAGCCAGCAGACCTCAAAGCAATGCACTGGCTCATACTCCTCTCATCTTCAGAATGGATATGTTCTATAAAGTTGTATACACAGTACATTTCCAAGATTTTAGATTTCATAGATGGTAACAGTTCCAAAATGACTTTGGAGACTGACATAGAAAGTTTTTATTTTGCCAAGAAAGAACTCGAAATATTCTCTGACAAGTAATATTTAAAAAAAAAATCCACAGGACTTTCTACATCAAATAATTAGGAAGGGGACTTCTCAGGGTAAATCTCTTAAGAAGAAAAAAATTAGCTAAAGGAAGAATTCATGACATTCTGCTTACTTTTCCACATTTCTCAGTCTAGTGAAAACCCTGCCATGGACAAGCCACTGTCCATGCCCAGCACTGGTGGACCACGGTGTTACTGGGCATTGGACTCAGGCAGACCTGAACTGAAGTCTTGGTTTTGCACTAACTACACATGCAGCTTTGGGAAAGCCACTTAATTTTCCTGGGACTCAATTTCTCATCTGCAAACTGAGGGTATCACTCATTGTTGTGAAAATTAAATGCAATAAATTTGTAAAATGCCTAGCACAGTGCCTGACCTGTAGTAGGAGCTCACTAGGTGGTAATGACCACTTAATAACTTTTACTACTCTCATTGCATCTACCTAGGAAGGTTGCTATCAGATGCAATATGGCAACACATGGGCTATGTGTCCAATAGCTGTAACTTCTCCTTTGGGTCTCAGCTTAGAAGTTACTTCCCCTAGGAAACTTCCCTTAACCCACCAGTTTGGGCAAGAAGCTCCTGCCCCTGATACCACAGTACATGTCCTCTCCATCTTTTCACTTGTCGTTGCACTGAAATTGCTGGGCAACTTCTCCTTCTCCCCAGTAGGCTCATGAGAGTTCTGATAGGGTAGGGAATATATCAGTTTTGTGTGCCATGGTTTCTCCAACATCTAGCACACAGTCACCGCCAAATACTGCATGGGTGCTCTTTTCATTTGTTAAATGGACACATGAATTGATAGGAGGATTAGAAGGAGTTTTCAAACCTTTTATGTGGTATTGCTCTTAATGCTTCATGGCCTTGGCTATGGGTTTATAGCAGCAGTTCCCAATTTTGGTCCTTGAACCTTTATTAAAGTAAGATGCTCCACGAAAAACTAATTCATTGGTCCAGTAAATTTAACCAAATTTTTTGGTCAAGAACACTGTATTTTATGTGTCTCCCCAACCTGGGAGATTCATGATGCATGTTTATAAATTAAAGTCTTAACAGAAGTCTTGCTATAAAGATACCTAGTTAGAGTCAGAGTCAGAGTCAGGTGTGGTGGCATGAGCCTGTAGCATTAGCTGCTTGGAGGCTGAGGTGGGAGGACTGCTTGAGCCCAGGAGTTTGGGTCCAGCCTGGGCAACATAGGAAGATCTCTTAAAACAAAACAAAACAAAACAAAACAAGACACCTAGTTAACTTGAACACAGTATTTTCCAAACTAATTCTCTTCAGGAATACCTTTTAATATATTAAAGAATACTCTTTGGGAAATCCTGGTGTGTAGAGAACTTGGTCTCTGAGCTAATTTTTCTCATGGTTTCTATTAATATCATTTTTTTGTCCTAGTTCTCCTTTCCTACTTCAAATTGCAAAGCCAGGGATCAGGGGAGGCATGCATACTGGGCTTGACAAAAAGGCAGCAGAGACAATGGGACCTTTGAGAAAGCTGATGGACATGTGAATGGGCTGACCAGTCCAGGAACTGCCCAAAAGTATTTTGACAATGACGATGAAGGCTCTCGGTTGTATCATATGGAGCTTTCACAGTTCCACATACATTTATCATTTTAATTGCTCTTCCTCCTCCTCCTTCTCTACCACCATTGATATTTCAGTACACTGCCTGTGCCAGGCGCTGTTCTAAATGCTCTTCCTGTATTCACTTATTTAATCCTCACCACAACCTCACGAGGGAGGAGACGGCGCCACTTCCACTTTACACTGGGAAACTGAAGTGCAGAGAGGTTAAGTCAGACTCAAGTTTCGTAAGATGGGTAGAGAATTTGACAGATTTATACTAAGAAATTTCAAGGTTAGGACGCTGGGGCTCTGAGCATTTAAGTGACTTGTTCAGATGAAGCTGTCAGCAAATAGTCACGTCTGTCTGATTCCAATGCAAGCTCTTTCTACCACATCAAGCTGTCTCTTGGTGTTAATAATATTTTATTTTGGTGAGTTACTTTATAGTTTACTAAGCACTTCTACATCCTTCATTCTATTTAAACCCCCTCACAATGCTTACACAAATATTATCTATTTTATAGATATCGAAATTGAATCTGAGAAAACTACTATTACTAGTAATATTAATAATAATGATCATAAAATTAATAATGATAACTACCTCCTACTATTGATGAACTGACTTGCTCAGGGCAGCAGAGCTCAGACAGGGCCGGTTTGGGCCTCAGACTCAAGTCTTCTGATGTTACATCCAGAGTTTGTTCCACCCTCAAAAGATGGGTCTCTCCAACATGACCATAGCATGATTAGCCTAGCTGGGGCAGAGGAGAGAGGTTTACAGCATCAGCCTGGCATTCAGTTGGTGTGGCTTTTAAAGTGACTCAACATCTGCCATTAATTAGACTTCTTGTTGCCATGGTGATGGCTTACTATTGCTAGGCTGACAAGATGGCCAGTTCAAGAACACTGTCTTCCTCCTTTTCCTTCCCACTCTCTAGCAAAGTTTCGTTTTTCTCTTTTTTGTCCTCTCACCTAACATAGTGAACCTGTTGCCACATGATATGATGTGGTGTTTCCCAAACCTCTGGTGATAATTTTCATGAGAATTTCTTTTCCTTTGGCTCAGCAGAGGCTCCGTCAGACCAACTTTGGTCCAGTTTCATCTTTGACACTTATTAGCTCTCCGGTTGTGAACAAATTATGTAATTATCTTCTCTGGGTCTTATTTTTTTGTCTGGACTAAGTGATAAGGAGGCTTCATCACCAGGGTCATTCTGAGAATTTGATATGATAAATATGAAGATGTTAGCACAGGGCTTCGAATGTAGTGGATACTTAAGAAATGGTAGCAGTTGTGATAATTAAAATAATGGCAATGATTATCATTTACAAAGAGATGTAATGAGACAGAGATTTAGGGTTGGGAGTTGGGGTCATTTACTTTCATTCATTCATCAATCATTCTATTAATAATTTGTTCTTCCATTGAACCTATTTTCCTTTATATCACTTAATCTAAGATATAATATACATTTATTTTTAATTATTTTTTTTAACTATCTCTTTCATTCAACTGTAAATGTGATAAGGATTAGGACCATGGTTATTTTGCCTATTATTGTACCTGGTGGGTATTTATTGAATGAACGAACAAATATTTATCAAGCAGCTACTCTATGGCAGGTTCTGTGCTAAGCACTGGAGATACAGAAATAACTTAAGCAAGACTCTTACTCTTGAGGCATTTACATAAGAGGTCTGTGAAAATGACAAAAATAAAGGAAAAGGGGCATTCTTTCCTGAATCCAAAAGAGTTTTTTACAAATGCAATGACATAAATGAAATCAAATCATTGGTAATCTTTTAGCACAAAGGACTGATGTGGGGGTGGTATGGATTTCTCAAAGCTCTAAGTACCAAGGATTCAGACGGGTGGTGTTAAGTCCCCCAAAGTAATCAGAAATTTCCTTTGAAACATACAGTTAAAAAAAAAGAAAAAAAAAAGAAAAAGAAAAGGAAGGCCTTTCTGGGGGCCAGCTCATTGACTCCTCCCAGAACAGTCTGATCCCCTCTGCTAGAGAAACAAGAGGTCAGATCCCCAGATGGAAAATCAATCTCCAAGAGCCGCTGGATAGAATTTCTAATTCACCAGTGCCATGACACGCAGTCTGTTTCCAGCCAAGGAGAATGAGGCCCGGAGGCTTTAGCTTCCCCAACCCACTGTACATTATCAGGCCAAGCTGACACCCTGCCCTGCCAGGAACACACAGCGTCTGACAGTCATGCAGGCACCGAGATCCCATGGAATGGGCCCTCCAACCTACCTTCCTCCAGGTAGACGAGGCTATTTTGAAGTTATTTTATTACTGCATTAAGAATCGTTATATAGTATTTTAATACATTTTGGATTATTTCATTTGAAACAATCTAGTCCAGTGCTCATGTTCAGCAGAGACCTTCCAAGGCTGCCTTGAAGTGGGGAAAGAGAGGGAGTGATGGGTAAGCCAGAGACACAGTTCACCTTCGGTCTATTTTATATATCGGCCTCCCAAAGTTTCCACTGATGTACATTTTTTAAAAACCAGAACCTGATCCTTTCAGTTTAAAGATGAGGAAATCAAGCCCCACAGGGATGGATCTCTTGCTCCAGGTCATACACTGAGTTATTCAGTAACTCAACAGATTCTAAAGATTGAGGAGCTTATCTTTGAAAAATTAGAGCAAGTGAGAATCCTAAAGAATAGTTTAAAGCCAATGCCATTGTGAACAGGGAAAGTTGTTTCTAGAGACACAGATGAGATTTTACCTGCTTAGGACTTTACATCCAAGTCTTTCTACAGCAGCATGGTTGCTTTAAGTGTCTGGCTTTCTGTGTAACTAGCCACAAGTGATTGCCTTCTTAACCAGCTCCAAAATTTCAACTCCAGTCTAGTACAACACATATGTATTCTGTACCTACTACTGGCTAAGAATGAGTAAGACTTGGACCCTTACCTGGAAGCTCACACTCGAGTGAGGTAAGCAAAGACTGGAACATCTAAGGATGCCAGTGCAAGAGATGAGCACAGGCTCACGAGCACAGATGAGCAGTGGGGAGATGGGCCTTGCTAAGACGGACTTCCCAAAGAGACTTTACAGAGATGGATTTCAGTATTTTACACCGACAGACCATAGAGTCAGAATATCTGAGCTTCATCTTTTACGAACTATGTGACCTTGGGAAAACACCTTTTTTGTGATTCAGCCTCCTTGTCTGCCAAGTACAACTACCAGGACCTCATGGGATTGTTGTGAGGATTAAGTGAGTTAATAATCAAAAAGTGCTTAAACAGTGGCTGGTGCATACTAAATGAATCTCCTCTATCGTTTTTGGCAGCCCCTTGAAGATAGGAGCCCCAGCCCCCCACCACACTGTAGTACGCTGGACTCTCTAAAGCCTGCTGTTTCCTAGTCATAGAAGCACTTGCTTGAATCTCCATTTTAGGACTGTCTATAAATTTCTCCTCCGGTGTCTGTAGTGGCGAGTCAGCTTACTGAGATGAAGACAACTGCTGCAACCCAATTATCCAAACCAGGCTGGTCTGTCAAGATCCCTCTTCATCAGAGATGCTGACAGGTGAAACTGACACGGCCAACTTGGTCGGAATTCCACTCCCATCAACCCATCCAACACACAGGCTCCTCCAGGCCAAGGTATCAGCTGACAATGAGGGGGATAGAGAGGGGAGAGGGCTACATTTTGAGCTGGTGCAAGGTGGGTTCCTTGCTTTCCATCTCTCAGTGACATTGTCTCAGAAGGTGCCTTTTCCATCCTGAAATTCTCAAGCATGTTATTTTACAACACAAATGTGCTCTAGAGAAATAGGATAGCATTCGAAGGGCATTCAGAGAGCGTTCCCCTTCTATGTCAGAGACTCTCCAAAACTGTTAGAGATAAGTAATAAACTTTTGTTATTACTCACAGACTGAATTAATTTATAGGCTATTTTTTCTTAAGCAGAAAGCAGCAGTATTATAATCTAAGAAGCACTTAATGCTGATTTCCTTAAAAAATGAGATTATCAGCCTACATAGCATTTTTTTTTAACAATAGACAGTCAAAGCAGAAGAGAATGCTGGGCAATGATGCTTCCAAGACTGCTATCAAATTCCTAATTGATCTGTTTGTAGTTAACAACCCCCACCTGCAATAACTGTGGTCCTATATATCCAACTTTCACTTTTGCTACTCCTGAACTGCGACCCTTCCCAGGAGTTACATTCATCTCCTTTCTGTCCATATCTGTTCCTTTGCTGTCACCAGCACCTCTGTCTAACAAGCCCCCATCCTGCTGCTTCTCTGCCTGTCCTAAGTTAACATTTCTAGCCCAGCCCATTCCAAGCCCCACTTCTTACACAAAGCCATGCTTCTCCTTCCTGCTGGCAGTCATTTCCATCCAGTAGATTATGCAATGGCACTCTCTGGTTTCAGGTCGCTTTGTTTTTATTTCTTTAACCCAACTGTCAGCTCCTCAAAGGTGGGAAACCTGGCCTTGCTTTTCTCTCTCTTTTTCTTGTAATTTCTAAAAACACTTGGCCCTAAACTATATACTCCAGTTCTTGGATGTCACCAGTAGAAAGAACATGTGCTTGGGGACAGAAAAACCTGCATTCAAATTTCGGCTTGAATGTAAACAGTGTGAACCTGGAGTAAGTTCTTTTAATTTTCTGAGACTATTTCCTCTTTTGTAAAAAATGAAAACACTTTCCACAGAAGGGTGTTCTGAGAATTAGGTGAATGAGGTTGAATATTATTTCTGTAAGGACATTTCTATAAAACCAGAGCAATATGAATTATGTATGCAGCTTTCTTACTATCTTCTTTGAAATAGGAAAAAGCTTAGACAACATTGAGGAACAGATATAGGTCTCTAATAAACACAGGCTCTAAGACATATAGACTTAAGTCAAATTCCTAACACTATGACTTAACAGCAGTGTGACCTTGGGCAAATCACTTGCCCTCTCTGAACCTCCATTTCCTCATTTGGGGAATGAGAATAATCACATACCTGCTATAGTGACTCACCTACAATAGTGAATGGTCCAGAACTCTGGCTTAAGAAAGAGGAGTTCCTATTCCTGCTGACTAAATACAACCTTGTACTGTGCTTGGCTGTGACTTGTAATCAAGTCTTGTCTTCTTAGAGAGGTGGTAAGGTACTCAAGGCACCTAGCCTCAATGCCAAACTCAAGGTTGGGTACAAAGGCAGTATCCACCAAAGATGGTTAGGCCAATTTCTTGTCTTTTGAGCTTTACTTAGTCAAAGTGAACTACTGTCTGTGATAACCAGCTGCCCCTTCTCCAGTTGGCCTACCTCATTCCAACAGGGAGAGTCGTGGGGAAATGAATTCACTGTGAGTTCTGACTTCTCTTTTAATATTTAAAAGCAACTGTATCAGTCAGAGTCCAGTCAGGGTAATTGAAACGCCTCTAAGTCTTTCAACAGAAAGAATTTAATATAAGAAACTGGTTTCATCAGTGACAGAAGACACCTAGAGACCAAACAGGTGATCTTGAAGCCACCAGAGATCAGCAACAACAGACAGCTGCTACCCCTCTTAAGGAATCAAGAGATAACGTGAGGCAGTGGTGTGACCATGGCCAAGAGCTGGGGATGTCAGGCTGGAACTGAAACCAAAGAAGGGCGGAGTGGCCAGAACTGGGTCCTGAGAGTGGCTGGGAGCTGGAATCACAGAGAAGATGCAGCTGCTGCTATATATAGTGAAAGAGAGGAATGACATGACTTCTCTTCTTCCTGCATGTCATTCTCCCACCAGTACCTCCCAGTGGCCAAACCTACCCAGAGGCCAGGTGCAAGGGAGCCTTGGAAATGGAACACACAGCAGAGCAGGGGCAGGGGTGTGTGCTCTCTGACAGCAAACAGGCAAAGGACCATGCCATCATTCAATAACATATGTAAAGCACTAATACAGCATGTGATTTTCAATCAGCTAACAATGATAGTTCCCACCATAAATAATTACTATAATTTTGTATAACTCTCATTATCATCATAATATTATTATAATTTTGTATACCTCTCATTGAGTGTTTATTCACATTGGTAACTGTGTTAAATACTTTATACATATTATCTCATTTAATCTTCACAATAATTGTATGAGGCACACACTCTTAATAGTCTTATTTTCACAAATGAGCAAACAGGCTTAGAGAGGTGAAGGGATTGACCTAATGCACAGTTACAGAATTTGAAATACGGCCCTATTTATTACTTACAATATGAATCACACTGCTAATAGTCAAAGAGAGGGTACGAGATAAGCTGAACATGGAACTCCTCGTAATTGCTGGGACGATATTTTGAAGACCTATATTTCCAGGGCTGACAGCCTAGAACACGCTGTGAACATTAAGTTTGCCCTTTAAAAACTAGATATTTTAAAAAAATATAACAGACCATCTTTCAGTGAAAATATTTCACAGGGTAGCAATTGTCCAAATGGGGGAAAAAAAAAATACATCACTTAAAGTGGTTTAAAAAAGTCCACGGCATTCTCTCTTGAAGGCAACAGGGTATTTTTTACTAAGAGGATGCCAAGTTCCATGGCCTCTGTGGGCTTGCTGTTTACAGATATCTGATATGTTTCAACATCTGTCGTCCTTCTCGATTGATGGGTGCTTCGTTTTAGCACGTCTCTTATGCCAGGCTGGTAAAAAGCCTTAGTACTGAGGTCCTCTAAGACACTCCTAGGTCAGTGACTCAGCTTTGTTTACAAAGTTGGCTGAGGAAAGGAATATTCAGGGAAGACAGGTGAAGAGATGTGCTATGTATCTACCAAACCAGGTATTCTCTGTTCTGTCCCCATGTCAAGTGACATCTCCAGAAAGGTATAAACCCAGGCCATCCTAGACTTGAAATCAGGTTTCAACGTCATGCTCTCAGCTCTCAACAAGGTTGTATTTAATAAATTCTTCTGCATCTTCTATAAATTCATGGATGGATTTCTAGGTTCATTTTTCTTAAAGAAATAACAATTTTATAATTTGGTACAATCAAAAATGTGGTGGTTTTTAAAAGAACTGGTTTATTTCCTTGAGTCCATGAACAGCATGTGACTTGACGTATTTCCCAGTTTTGTCCTGGCTGCCTGGAGTCCAGTCACAGTAATCTTAGTGCAGGTCAGAGACCCACAGGCCAGATCTGTCCCATAGATATTTGGTTTGGCACTCACCAAACCCGAGTGAAAACAATCTGACTTTCAACATCCTTAGGCAGTACTTTTGGTACTAGTAATAATACTTTTCTAGTACTTTTCTCCAATCTGGTACAGAATCAAATCATCTTGTCCTTTGTTGGTATCTTCCTGTATTTATGTGGCTTGATTCCTACCTGAAGGCATCTGAGTTTGAGGACATCCCTCCAATATGAGGGGTTGGTGTGTTTTCCCTTTTCTACATAGTTTCTGACTTGGGAGTTTCATTCTGGTAGCCTTAGTCCTTTGTTATAAGCTCTCTTAAATCCTTTATGGAAGCAGAGTATGAATGATAAATTAATAAATTGTTCTGTTCCTTAAGCAAAACTGCCGAGATTAGTGTGAGCAGCTGCATCCTACCATGTCCAAGGGTAATGTGATGCTCTCTGGTGAGTCACCCGGGCCTGCCCCACCTGTTAAAGGGTCACCACAGCTGTAGGTTCTGCCCCATGACCCTCTCAAACAGGAGGAAGGAAGAACTTCCTCACTAGTGAGGGGTCTGGACACTGCCGAGCTGCATCTGCCCTATTCTAGCATACAACATGCAAATCTAGCTCTAGTTGCCTTCCAAAGCACTGGGCTGTGGGAGGTACCCAGAGGGTGGGTCTGGAGCCAGACCACCTGAGTTTAAACCCACATTCCGCCTCTAACCATCTAAGTGACCTTAAGGAAGCTTTTCAATGTCTTGGTGCCTCAATTCCCTACTTTCTAAAGTGGCACGATGATACCGCCTACCTTATAGGGCTATTGTGAAGATTACATTAACACAGGGAATACTAATAGCACTTTCCTGTGTAACAGGCATTGTGCCAAATGTGTTTGCCTTCACGGAATCTTTGCAACAATTCAGTGGGGTTAGTTAATATGGAACTGAGCTCAGAGAAGTTAAGTCACTTGCCTAGCCGGGTTTGTTCATGCAACTAGCAAGCCAAGGAGATGCCATCACCCTGGAGGGTGTAGAAAAGTGACTTAGAGGGTTACATTCTCTCTGCTGCCCCATTTGATTTCCTCTTACCCTGCCCAAGATGGACTCAGCTCACTTCCTCTCTCCATAACCCCCGCCTCCTCCCCGACCTGGCACCCAGTTGCCACAATATCACATGACCAAGGCTCCAGCAGTAGTTATTAATATTTGCTATGTTGAACTGAAATGGAGAGAGATTTGTCCAGAGTTGAGCCCCATGTCCCCTCCTCTGCTTTCAGAGGAGGCATTCCACTGCAAGATAAAGAGCACAGGCTGGGGGTCCTACGGCCCCCTGAGTTCTAGCCTCATCTCCAGCTAATCCTCCAAGGCCCAATTCAAATGTTGCCTCCTCTGGAGGCCACTCCTGACCCTCAAGGCAGTGGAAGACACTCCTTGAATGCTCCCTTATCCCATTATAGTAATTATAATTTAAACAAAAAATAGCCAACATTAAACTAAAACTACTTTGCTTTATATGTGCTAACTACGTTTACTCCTTGCAACAGGAGTTATGAGATAATTTATCTATGCTGCTATCTTTTTCAGATGAGGGCTCTGAGGCAAAAAGAAATTTAGTAACTCACCCAAGGCAAGTGGCATCTTTGCCATTACGCTTTGGTCTGGACTTTTTCATAACTGTTTCTATCTGTTTCTACCTTCCCCCAAGTAGGGGAATTCCTGGGCACTGAGAGTGTGTCTAATTCTTCTTTGTCCTGGTGCCATCTAGGCCTGATCCTGTCACATGTGAGCTTGTTTTGATGAACCTTGGCTTACAGAAGGAAACAGCCATCTCATCACCTATTTGAACCCAGGCCCCCACACATGCCTTTCCCAGGTCTAGTCCACTGTCTTCTGTCAGCCCAGCTATCTCAGCCCACCCTATCTCCAGCAGCGGGGGAGATCAGAAAATGCATCCTGGCATCACAGGAAGGACCGGAGTAAAAGGTGCATTAATGGGGGTGAAAACAAGCCAGCAGAGTGATTAATTTGGCCTTCCCTTCAATATTATGTTTACACAAGTTGATTATATAGCACTTAATTACTAATTTGCCCCTACTTAAACCAAGAGTGCTTTTAATTTTTAATGAGATAAGGGAAGAAGATGCCTTTACTTAGTAAGGAGCAGCTATTTTATTTCCCTCTCTTGTTTTGCCCAGCCAATTAATAACATTTCTAAGGAAATGCATCCCTCTCATTAATTCCTTCTCCTCATCATCTTCCCCACCTCCCAGGTTTAAAAAGAGATGGAAACAGACAAGAGCCACTTACAAACAAACGGACTTCACCTTGGACCTGGCAGGCTGGGACGGGAAAGGCCTTGTGATGTGGAGCAACATGGTGCCCGTAAATGGTGCTATCTGATTTTTTGGGAGTTGGGTGCATCTATGCCCAGGAATCATGAACAACATACATACACAGAACACAGTCCTCGGTCTCCAAATATGGCAATCCCCCTACTACCTGCCTTGTTTCCCAGTGTTAATGTCAGATAATTTTAAGCACAGTCCTGGGGCAGCCTAGATACAGGAAGAGCATGGCCTGTGAGTCAGATCTGGATTGGACTGCTGCTCTGCCACCTGCTAGTTGCTGGACCATGAACACACTACTTAAACTTTCTGAGCCTGTTTCTTGTCTATAAAGAGGGCGTGAATGAATAATCTAACTTGCAAGAATTAAATGTTATCTAAGGTACCTTAGGAAAGTGCTCAGCTCAAAATAGATACAGAAAAATACTAGTTTTCTTCTCTTTAGCAGAAGATAAGGTAGGAAAGTGAAAGCAAACAAAGGGACTCCAACGTGTTTATCATTCTCTACAGAGCTAGGAATCTAGTTCAGCGCTACTCAAGGGGCCTATCCATAATGACACAGGAGCTGGCCCCAGAAAGTGAGCCGACACACTGATTCCTTCACTGAGAACATCTTGCAGCTGAACTAAACAGTACACTTGGTGACACAATTGATTTCCATTCTGGTGCAAGTTCCTTATTTCATTGCAAATCTGAACAAACTACTTAGAGACTGGTCTCAGGTCTGTGGACTGCTTTCAGTAGCCCAGCCTGGATGACTATGTTGGACATATCCATGTGATCCTGAAGATGCCTCCCCACCCTTCTCTGAGCTTAGAGACGTTGCCTTGTACAGAATACATCAACGAGCTCCCTTGCTCTCTGACTTTGAGTCCAGCCAACAGGGAGGCTGGCAGGAGATTAGACTGAGGGGAGAGAACAGGGTTAATAATGTAGCCCTTTTCTTCCAGGGCTACTGGCAAGCTAGCTGCTTGGGCAGTCCCCACCACGCAGGCCTATGTTCTAAGCTTCCAGTAACTGTGCTGTCCCCTCAAGTCTGCAGGCCATGCTGTTACAAACTCCTGGGTACCACATTCTCCCTTGTGATTTCTTTATGTCCTGCCCACAATTTTGTAAATTGTCCCTATTTTAAACCCTAAAAAATTATCCTAATTTGAGGGTGCCCTCTGTTTACCTGTGCAGACATTGACTAACCCAGGGACATTTTAATATATATCTAAATTCTCATCTATTTCTGATACTAGTTTGTAACAGTCCATTTTCATTTGTGGGCAGGTTGAACAACTTGGTTTGGGAATCCCAGGCTAGCACTTCTAGCTCCATCACTTTTCAGCCAGTGGCTCTGGTAAGTCACTTAATCTCTCTGGCTCTTATTTGTAAAATTATTATGATAATTGTACAGGAAATTTCCTTATATACAACCTTTAACATAGTATAAAATGTTCAAATGTCTTTGAAATGCATACAATTAAAGACATGCTACTCATGTTTCTGAATCCAGGGTAGCTTCTTATGATTCACTGCAAAGAATCAAATACCTCCATTAGGCAATGTAATAATGATTTCTTTTTCTTTTTTCTTCTGCATACTTCTTGATTATTGGCCTAAATGCTGCAACCAAAACTCTTTCATAGACTCTATACTTTCCACATTCTGCATCAAGCTTTTCCTAGTAGTACATGGTGTGCATGTGCATAGTCATTCTTCAGGGCTATTTTCCCAATTATAGAATATTCCTGATATAACTAAAAGCCTTATCTTTCTGATCTCTTGTTTGATTCCATAGCTTAATTTGCTGTGTTGAATACTAAGCTTATACAGCATGGATTTCATTGCTATTCATGACTTATCCTGGTGTACAGAAAAAAAATCTATTTCTAGTTTATTCCAATAAGAAAACTTATAATAAAAAGGCATAAATAATAATTAGAGTGAGGGATTGATTACTTATAAACATTTCTTCCTAGGAGATGCTCTTACATATTATTATTTTTTAAAGATTTGTACCAGTATGAAATGCTGTCTTGAAAAAAGTCAAAGAGTTAGGTAAACCTTATTTTAGAAATATAGTTCTGTAATCCTAAATTTCTAAGAACTCAGAAGATGTTTGGCCAGTGTTTGCTTTTATAAAAACCCACTTCTTAAGTTCCTGAATAAAAATTATGGGGGAGGGGAGAGAGATAGTTGAGAAAAATATGCTTTGTTAGCCTAAATCTTTTTTTTAATAGTGTCCTTTAATTAAAATTCCAAATTAAAGTGTTTTTTTATACCTACTTTTTTATATCTACAAAAAGTAAACTGGTGCATCATGATTAAAAACAAATAAATAAAGCAAGATAATACTGGTGAGCATGGTATGAAGTCTTCTCCGGACAAATGAATTAGAATATTTCCAAACTAAGATGGCATCTTTCTTATTTTTATTTCTATGCTTCATACTTAACCAAGCAGTGATGACAAATGTGTGATGCTGATATTTTTTATAAACCATACCACCTTGTGAAGAGCAACTGGGTTGCCATATTGGAATCTATGTACTTCCTTGGCAATGCATATATTTTTACTAGGATACGGTTTGATGGAATAAAAAGAGCATGGACTTTGTATCAAACAAGTTATACAATGTCTCTGTGCTTCAGAGTCCTCATCTGCACAAGGCGCACTGTTCACACCCACTGGGTTGCTTCAAGGAGTCTATGGATGATAATTCATGAAAAATAACAGGCCCTGTTCCTGGATCACCCTATGAGGAACAGGAGAGACATATCTTACATATATTATATTGAAATAATTTCCTAAAAAAAGAATTCTAATTTTGAGCTAATACTTTGAGTTTTATATCCATGGTACCATTCTGCAAACTGGAACCAGAAGATTTATAATTAATCAGAACCTGATTTGTTTTTGTTTAATTTTATTTTTCTGGAGGAGGGGAATTCTTAAAAAAATAAGAATGCATTGTTAACCAGGGGTGGCAATAAGTATAATGAATGTTAGGGCCAACATCACATTCTTATTTAATTCTTTCAACTATTAATTACCATTCCAAAGTGTTCTGTTGACTTTCTATGGGACATTGACATATGGGGCAGGATACTGAGAAAATTCAATCAGTAATCTGAATCTATTTAATTAGAAACCAGAATCTTGTATCTCCAGAAACACATGCTTAAGCAGCAAAGGGCAAAAGGCCATGAAAAAAAGTTGATAATATCAGGACCATATGTGAAATGAATAGGATTATAAGAGGCCTGGAGATGAAAGCTAAGTGGAACTAAAATGTTCGGCAAGAGATTTCGTGTACATAAGAAATATAAACCCTGAAATTTCACACACTATTGGTGGGGGTATAAATTATTACTATATATCAAAACTCTAAAAGTTGGGCAAACTTTTTGCCCCAACAATTAGATACCTCCATAATTTGTTTTATGGAGATAATTTAGAATGTGTGCACACATTTAGCTACAGAGTTGTTAGCTACAGTATTCTTTAAAACAATGGAGAAAATCTAAATATGTAAGACTTGAGAACTGCTGAAATAAGTGATAATATATTTTAGGGGGTAGAAAATTATGCAGCCTACAAAAATGATAAAGAGGTTTACCATATATTTTTCGGTAGGGAAAAAGGTTATAAAATAGTATGCATTGCATGGATACATTTTTACAATTTAAAAAATATAAAATGATTTAAAAACATATATGAAAAGATCAAAAGAACAGAAATCAGAATTTTAAATAGTTCATAATTAAATAATCTAAAATAGGTTATTTTAGGGTAAAAAGATCAGTGTTTTCATATTTTCTTTCATCTCAATTAAATTTTCTTCTTTTTCCTCCAATGTTCATGAATTATTGGTAAAAGAAAAAAAAAGCATGCAAACTAAGACTGCACCAAGAAATAGGATGGTTTCCTACTTCTGAACATCTACTACATTTCCATCTTTCCAAATCTACAGAAATTAAAGTCATGATAACCAGCTTTACTTTGTAAATTGCAAAGCTGGTATTTATGGTGATAGGAAACCAAATCCAACTCAAAATCACAGAAAGTTGATTCTCACAAAATAAAACAGAATGGGAGACATATTGTACACAAAAATCACAGGCTTGGAAGCAAGTACTAGGTAATGAATATAACTGGCTCTAAATGAAGTAAATTTTATCGGAAAAAAAAATAGGAGCGGCTTTAGCTAAGTAATAAGGATGTTTGCAAGGACTGACCTCAAGGGTAGACCACTGCGGTCTGCATGGATAGTTTATCTTGTGGGCACACATTACAGAGAGGGTGAGTAATCACAGCTCTCAACTGGCCACTTACATGTATTGGTCTGCAGACACAGGAGTCTGTCTGGAACGTGACAGGGAAAGTTGATGGTGGGAATGCGTGGAGTCAGTGGTGTACAGGGGTGGCAATGCTCACACGGTGGGAGGAAGAAAGGTTTTTGATTAATTGGTTGATATCAAGGGCTTATTTTCTTTACCCTGGTACTCCCCTTAAAATGATTGCTGAATTCATTTTGATCTCTTGCCATTGTCTCCTTTTGCTGAATTTTGCTTCAGATGCTTCTTCCACTTCTTTTGGCTGGGGGCGGGGGAGTCAAGACAAATAGCACTGCTGGAATTAAAGCTTGTTTTGTATAAATAGTCTTAGGAAAAACTGCCCCTGATGATAAGAAATTACAGAAAGCTAATGACATCTGCAGGGGGCACGAAGGCAGCAGAAAGTGGAAAGCCGTTTCATATTTCTGCATCTTTGCCATTTGATTGGGTTTTCTCTAACAACAATTCGAAACTGCTGCTTGTTTTGTCCTTGTATTTCTTAGAACCTTTCTACTGTCTGTGCTTAGAAAACGCGAGCATGGTGATGCTTCATAAACTTATTTTCCCCAGTTTGTTAATTTTCCAGGACCTGGGAGCTTGTAGAAGTGTTACGGGATGTTCCCAATTTATAAGTATAATTATTTATTTGCCAGGATCTTCAGAATTATACAGGATCATTTTGTACCACACTGATGCGGGGACGGGGGAGTGACCAGGTGGAAAGGTCAACAAAGGTCAAGACTACAGGGATGTCACATGCCTATGAGTAAAAGAAGGGAGGTGGACTGCCTTCCTTGTGTCCCCTCCCACCTGCTCAGTAGCTGAACTTTGCCCAAGAGAGCAGCATATCTGTGGTTCGATTCCACGTTATTCATTAAGCCGCAGATACAAAGATGACCATGACTTGCTCTCAAGAATACTTTTCCTTAAGGAGATTATACTCTCTAGTGAAGACATAATTTTTGAAAACTACTAAAAGGAAAATACCCTTTCTGAAGATGTCCAACTCTTTAAGATATTATTAGCCATTCTATTCTTTAGAATGGACACATGGCTCTATCAGTACCCTTTGTGAGATCCTAATTTGAAAAGGAAATAATAACAGACTTTAGATGTCTAGAGGACGACAGAGCAGAAAAGGGCAGGGGAAGAGAGGGAAAGAGAACCTAACGGAATATAAATGCATAAAAGAACAGGGGGTGGAAGCTAGGAATTGTCAGCATGTTTCAAAATTTGCAATAGCAATGGACCTTGTAGTTGACCGTCTCTCATTAACACCCCACCAGAAAATTCCATCCATTGTATCTCTCCTTCCAGACCTGATAAAAGTCCCCCAGAATTGAAATACAGAGAAGTTTGCAATAACTATTAAATGTAAGTAAAATCCACAACAGTGGATCCATTCTGATCCACTAGTATCACCAAAGGAAGGTATAGGGGTCTACCCCTGGCTGAAATTATCTGTTCACAGACCTGGGAAATTGGGAAACTCTGTCTCCCAGGTATATAAACCTCTTCCCTGGGTCTGCAGTCTGGGTCCTCTGAAGTCTTCCTAGCCTTTCCTCCATCTGAAGGAGTTGACTCTGGCTGGGTCTGGCAAAGTCCGCCCATCTAGATAAGAAGTGAAATCCTCCATCGAACTGCCAGATGTGTCATCTACGAGAAGACAAAACATCTGGCCTGCTTGAATAGTTAAGTTGCTGGCAGGAATTGCTGGGCTTTCTTAAAGGAAGGAATGGAAGGCACCCTGCAGACTAAGCTAGGATCTTTGAAGCTCAAAGAAAAGACTGTGTGGATGTTCAGGTTGAAGAATAGGAATCACGGGGAAGAAGCAAGTTTGTTTTGCCTCACCTTGTCAGAATCTTGAGCTGGCCCCCAGGCCTGGGGCACACACGTTGACTCCTCTTCTTTGGAGAGGGGCTTATGAAGCCAAATCTACGTGCATTTACATTTCCAAAGCAGTCCCAAAGGATGATCATTCTAATGACATTGAACATATCTGGGAGGTCACTGGGGCTTTCAAAGGCTCTTCATCTTAACAGTCACACAGCAGGGGCAATTTTTTTCATTTAAACATTTTTTAAAAAGAAACAAAACATATAGAATAAGAACCCAGAGAGGACAGGTGACATTGTCTGAGCTCACAACCATAAGGATTCCTTCAGGTAAGTGATGATAGATGAGACCTCAGGCTTCTCTCAGTTGGGCACTCCCTTTATAGATTACGTCTCCTGACAACAGGACAGGCACATACTTCCTTGTGCTGAATAGGTGACATGAGCTTGCTTTAAGATGCTATGAGCCCTGCAGCTGCTACTCAAGTCATCAGTTCCAATATCTGATTTACCATACCTTAAATTCTGTTCCAGAAGATTAAGAGCAAATCCCATGTAGTGAAGATGTCAGTGTAGAATTAAGCTCAGTTTCCGATTGGGGGAAGAGGTGAGTGGAATTCCCTTGGAGCTAGAAATGCTAGTTTCCTGATTTGTGACTGATGGCATTTCTTTTCAGAAAATATACCTTAGAACATTTATGAAGCCAAAAAATACTTTTAAAGAAAACAGAAAAAAATTGAACAAATTAGCAAAAGAATGATAATCAGGACAGGATATACAGATCTAGAGAAATCTTCATTTCAATTCTGCTTCTGTCCTTATTAACTGTGTAGCGTTAGGCAAACTACTTAAAATCTCTCTGAGTCTTGGTTTCCTCATATGTAACACAAGGAAACAAACACCTATCCCCTAAGCAGGAAGACTGTCAAGATTGAATGAGGTGTCTTAGCTCAGGCTGCCATTTAAAAAAAAAAAAAATCATAGACTGGATGCTTAAACAAGAGAAATTAATTTATCACAGTTCTGGAAGCTCAGAGTCTGAGATTAGGCTGCCAGCATGGCCAGGTTCTGGTGCGGGTCTTCTTTTGGCTTGCAGACAACCAACTGCTTGCTGTCCTCATGTGGCAGAGAAAGAGAGCGAGCTCTCTGCTGGCTCTTTACAGAAGCTAAAGACTATCATGACCCATGGGATCAGGGCCCTGCCCTCACGATCTCATCAAACCCTAATTAATTCCCAAAGCCCCATCTCCAAAGACCATCACAATGGGGCTCAGGGATTCAACATGTCAACTTTGGGGGGGACACATTCAGTCCACGACACGAGGTAACCTATCGCAGGGCCTTAAGTAAGCATTCCTGCTGTTTCATTTTAGATATAATTTGGCCCAGGAAGGACAAGACATCTAGCTGTGAGAACATCTTCAGGATCTGATACATCAAAATAATTGACAATTCATTGACATTTCAACAATAAATAAATATCTCCACGTGATGTTTTCAAGGAAAAACCAGAATATCCAGAAAAAGTTGAGAATTCAACTATACCACCTTCATTCAAAGACTCAGTTAAAATCCACACGTATTCATGAGTAGATTCAATTCCTTGGAAGAGCTATTTCATAGCCGTTGATTCCAGAGGCTTGGATAGTGTGTAGTGTACCATATTTTCCAAAATGCAGTACAAAGAGCATCAGATTTTTGCATGTGTCCATTACTAACAGTATACCCTTAAGTTTTGTAAGCTTTCTTGGTCTCTGTTGTCTGATCCCTCTGGCCCATGAAGGGTTGTTATAGGTATTAGGAAGCTTATACAAAAAGCTCCTAGCATAGTGCCTGGCACATAAAAGGGTCACAATAAATGGAGCTCTAATTACTGAGCTGCTGGTGGAAAACCTGGCATTTAGTCCTAACCTTGAGATCTTGGGCAAGTCATTGAAACTCTCTGATTCTCAGCTGAACAAACATCTCTTTGACATCTCAGTTGAGACCTGGGAGCCAGATTTCTTGGTTCTGGCATTTACTAGCTGTTTCAATGTAGGCCAAATTATTTAACTTTTTTATACCTCAGGGTCCTCCACTATAAAGTGGGAACAATAGAACTGTTGCAGGGAATAAAATGGGCATGCCTGCCCCATGTCTATCATTATCATAGAAAAAGAAATGGTGGTGCAGAGCAGGGTGGTTAGGTCACATGAGCTGGTAGGTAGTTAAGCTCGGAGTTGAGCCCAGGTGGTCTAACACCAGAGCCCATGCCCTTAACTTCTATACTATACTCATTCTTTCTTTCTTTCTTTCTTTATTTTTTGTATTATTTGAGCACTCAAAGCCTCTCCATAAAGCCCCACGTGTGCAATGTCTTTCGCAATTTGGTGGTAGGAGAAGCTTTGTCTCTCGCCTGAAACTAGTATGTTTCCCCTTTTTAAAAATGAGAATTACACAACTTATCATGTGTTCTTTTTTGTCTTGGCTGCCAGGAAGCTCAGAGCCAAATTATTTTGTTTAATCACAGCCACTAGATTGTTTCCTTTTTCCTACATCTTTGTTCCTTAATTTCCCTTTTAATTCCCTTTTTACTAACATTTTCATTTGTGTCTCTTGTTGATAGAGGCCTTAAAGGTATTTTGGAAAGTGGTGGGGTTGACACGGGCAAATAAAAATCTGAAATATACATGAAAAATTGTAGTTTTGAGCCTTACCTGTTTCACTTGCGCAAAGAAAAATAGTCAATGGGAAATTTAAAAGAAATAATTAAAGGGCCATTTTAAAGTAGAAAAAAGAAAACCAACAGAAAAACAGAATGACCAATGTTAACAGAGGCCAAGTCAAAAGAAAACTGCAATAAATACGTCTGAGGCTGGAAGTGTTTGTGCTTCCCCTGGCTGGAACCTATCATTTCTTAATTATATCCTGTGTGTGTTTTGCAAGATGTGAGTTGCTGTCAAGAGGAGGGACGGCCTCAGACAGGGGAGGGGCCCTGGCCCGCCCCTCAGTCCTCACATACCTGTACAGAAGTGAAATCCCCCGAGGCACAGGCACTCAGAATAGCAGCGCCCACAAGAACAGATTCCACCTCTTGCGACAGGACCACAGGCAAGCCTGCGCAGGACAAGGCCACACCTCGGTTAGACAGCGGGGCTGGGGGTAGTGTGGGGAGCCAGCCTGCAGCCCTAGTGGCAAAAACTCCTGACGTCAAGGCAGTAGCAGGCGCCCCCTCTCCACCTCCTCCCAAAGTTCCCTGTTCCTTGTTCCTTGGGATTACCTGCTTCTAGAAGATTTCACTGCCTGTGCCTGCTGGGGTGGTAGCCCAGGACTCCAAGGGAGCCAATACCATACACATCAACTCACGACACCTCGGTGCCCAGGTTTTCCAGGCTTCGGCAAGCTGCTACCTGCCATTTGGTTCAAGTTCAGTTCAACAAATGTTTTATTAAGCGCTTTGCTGGCCCGGGGAATACTGAGATGAATCAGACTGTGTCTCGGAGGGGAGATGGATGAGAGAGATAAGGTCTGTGTAGGGGGTTGCTTCTCTCACTGAGATGGACCATGAGAAGGGAAGTAGCAGAGAGGGTGGGATTCATCCCTCCAGAGGCTTCCCACCTTGCTCAGAGTGCAAGCTGCAGCCCTTCTGGGGCTGACAGGGGGCCCCCCTCCTGGATCTGGCCCAGTGCTCCGGGGCTGATCTCCTACCCTCCTCCCAGAGAGGCTGTCCTGGCCTCCTTGCTATTTCTTGAGTGTGCTCCAGGGCCTTGCCCATGCTGTTCCCTGTCTGGAACACTTCCTCCCAGACACCCACGTGGTAACTGCCACCCCTCCCCAGGGAGCCCTCCCCAGCCTTCCAGTTTCAAACCACAACTTCCCCTCAACACACCTTACCCCTGCGCTGCTTCCTCCTCACCTTCCAGCGCTGTGTTTACTCACTTGTCCTGTTGAGTGTCCGGCTCCCCTGCTGGAGCTTAAGCTCCTTGAGGGGAGGGACTTGGTTTTGTCTACTGCTGTATCCCTGGCATTTAGACCAGTACCTAGCATGGGGCAAGCGATTAAATGACAAGAGGAGGAATTTCTGGGGTAGGGGTCATTCCAGTGGAGATAAGACTTAAGCAGGCATCGGAAGGGTGAGTAGAGGTCCCAGGCAGGGAGAAGCCCTCCACATGCTTCCAGAGCTGTCGGTTCACGGTGAGTTTAAGATTAATGGAAATAATTTGGGATTCTTAGGATTTCAATATATATGTGTGTGTGTGTGTGTGTGTGTATTTGTGTGTATACAGCACCTCCAAATGCCATCTATCTATCTATCTGCTAATCAGGAGATGGCAGCAAACTCCACAGAGGTAAGATCTGTGGTGTAAAATCTTCCTTTACTCAAGATATAAAACTTATTTTTCCAAACATGGATTTCTCTTCCTATCTTGCCTGCAAAGACTTCCCTGACACACACTTCCACTTCCCATCACCTTCTCACTCGTCTCCTTCCTTCAGGGCTGGGCCAGCTGCCCCAGGTATCCCGAAAGGGATCAGGGACAGAATACAGCCCCTCAAGAGGACACCAGCCCCCACACTGCTGGGCCAGAGCTTGGGCCTTTGCCGACAAGGTACCAGGTGGGATAGGGGCTCTGGGAAACGCTCAGACCTGGGTTTGTTTCTGGTTCCACTAGCTCTGCCCTTCAGCACGTCACTCACACTCTTAGCCTTGGTTTCCCTACATGCAAAATGGGGATGAAGATAAGCCGTACGGCGCAAGCATGTTGTGAGCATCAGTGAGAGGGCGCACATGCGGGGCTTGGCACATTTCCTGGCCGATGGTAAGCCCTGGAGACATGGCTGCTGCTGCTGTTAGAATTAAGAGCCATGTGAGCAAAGCCTCTGCACATGCATTTCACCCGGGCTGGAAACTGGACCAGAAGGGAAAGGACAGGGCAGGTCCCCATCAACCACCCAGACGGGAAGCAGAGACACCAGGTCACAGGGGGGCCATGCTGGCCCTATCAGCGCAGGGCACTGCAAGCCTCTGCAGAATCCCAGGGATGATGCAGACATGATTGTGACTGTGCCTACCCAGGCTTCCCTGGGGACCTGGGACGTTGGAGAAGACAGCATCTCCAAATGCCATTTACCTCCCAGGTCCTCCTCATTCTGCCAGAGCGTCCCTAGCTCTGACAAGGGAAGGGCTACTCGCAGGCCCCTCACCTTGGGAGCCAGAGACCAGAGTGAACCTGAGGGTCCCTTATCAACTCTCAAGTTGCAGCCCAAAGTGCTCTAGAACCGGACTGCCAGGGCTTATGTGCTGGCTTCCTCACTGACTTAGCTGTGTGATCCTACGCAAGTTACCTGACCTTTCTGTGCCTCCGTTTTCTCATCTGCAAAATGGGGTTAAAATTCCCCCTACGTCATAGGGTTGCTAAGAGGATTAAAAGTGCTATTACAAGTATGGGATTTAAAACAGTGCTTGACTTAGAGAAAGCACTAAATTAGCATTACCTGTTATGATTCTTAAAGTTTACCTTATCTCTGAAGTCTCTCCTCACACCTATTACCCTGGGTGGAACCAGCCCACTGCTTCTATTTGCCCCTCCCCCTCTCCTCCTCCCACCTGCCCTGAGCCCTGGGAGACTGGTCTGTGGGGACCACATCTGTGCCCTGCCCCCAACCCTGCTCCCGGCTGCTGTGTCCTTCACTAGGCGCCTGCTGGGCTGCCCTCTTCACGCAGCCTCTGTCTCCGGTTGGGCACTACTCCCTGCCTGCACCCTGCAAGCCCAGGGCTGCAAACACTGTTAGTATCCCCAGGGCACTTACAGGTCGTCTGGGTTTCCTACACCCTGCCTACACCTCTGCCAATAGACTCTTTGTTCAACTTTTCTCCAGTGAACCCAATTTGAATGTATATCTGTTCCCTGCCTGGATCTGACTGATACCGACACCTCTGTCCTCTGGGTCCCCACTCCACTCTGTCTGGATATTGGTCAGAGGACCAAGGGCACTTTTTCTGTGTTTTATAACGAACCTCTTGGCAGGACATTATTGTTCTTCTTTGTATTCCTGTGCCAAGCTCAGGACTTGGCAGGCTGGTATGCTCAGAGAATGCCTTTGAGTGAATAAATGAATGAATAAATGATTAAAATAATGAATAAGACAGGAAGAGGGAAACCCCTACTGAAACTGCCAGTACTGCAAACAAAATTTAGAAGAAGGAACATTTAGTCCCAAGTAAGTGGGGAAAACCTACAATTACTTAGTACACACCAAGTATTTTTTGTAACCACAGCTAACTAAGTGACCAGGGTACAAGGAAGCTCTTCCATCTCACGTAGACATTTTCCACGCTGGCAAAGCCCCCCTTTCCTTGCTTGCATGGAGCAGTCTGTTCCCCAAATGACAAAGACTCACTTACAAAATGTTAAACTGCTTTTTTTCTCAAACAAACCTCCTCTTTTGTGGCATGGTGCTACCTGGAAGGAAGAAGTGAACTGACACTTACTGATCATCGACTTTGAGCCAGGCACAGAGCTCCGTGCTCACAAATGTGCGAGCATTTATTTCGCATCCCATTGCATGTGGGAGACGGTAACATTTCTGTTTTCCAGAGGAGGGAACTGAGGCTCAGAGAGGTATAGCAACTTGCTCAAAGCCACAGGGCTGGTCTCCTGTTTTTTCCACTATTCCACGCTATCTCAAAAAAAAGTCTTCCACATTCCATTGTGCTTCTTCACATGTATTTCTGAGAATCACGTCTATGGTCCTCCCTAAGTCTTTCTTTGTAGGAAAACTAGAGCAAATGCAATGTTTAAAGGCACCAAAAGCACTATCTATATTACAGGCTGCTGTGTACGTGCCTTTAACAGGGACAAATGCAAATGTGTTCTTTTCTCTGAGTGCTGGGTGAAGGAGAGGAAGAGGGCAGCTTTGCTTGGAATGTGAACTATTTTATCTGATGCATTAATGAGTTTAGCAGAACCCAAAGCATTCAAAGGCAGATGCACTTTGCCATCACTTGTCAGTCACAGGCTTCCAAAGGCAGAGGAATTCCAGGCCAAAGAAAAGGTCCCTTTGTCTGGAACTGTAACTGGTCCATAGTTAGAGACAAAGGGTCCAGTTTCAATCCGAATCCAAATAACGATTAACAGCCGTTTTCATTCAACAGCCTGAAGGAGAACAGTTTCCAAAGCAGAACTTTCTGTGACGCCGCTGCACCCCCCTGCTTCTGAGTCAGCTCAGCGATGTCAGGCCTGGAGGACGACCCATTTTCACCCAGGCCAGAGCTGCAGTGGCAAATCCCCGCCCAGGCTGCTCTGCCCTGTTTCCCATTCCCTGGTATGTGGCTCAAAGCTGACTTTCATCCCCCTCCTGCATCCAGGTAGGAAGTCTTTTTGGCTAGTAGTAGGCTTCAGATTTTAAGTTTGAACCTTACCTGAACCAGCCAGCTGCTTTTTAGATAAGACGTAGTTACAGTTTTTCTCCTGGGGAAAATTATAAGGTGATTGGGACTCTTTTTATGTCCTTGCTCTTTCAGAATGGGTTCTTTCAGATGAGCCCAGGAAAGTGAGCTCATCATCAAATGGAATAAACTGGGCAGAAACGTCAAGAGACCTGGGTCAGCGGCACAGCGCAGAGGAGTGCTGGGCCCACACCTGCATGGGTTACGATCCTGGGCCTGCCCCTCACTGGCTGTTTGACTTTGGAAAGGCCATCTAACTCACCTCCCTGATCCTTACTGTGCTTGTCTGTAAGACAGGAGCACCGATTTCTATACTACCTTTTGGCAGTATGTCAGGATCAAATGTATGTAGAGCGATTCACACTGACACAGACTAGGCACTTGGCCAGTGGGAGTCATTTCTGTACTTCACATCCTGATAGCTCTACCTTAGACTGCATGCTTTTCTTACTGCCCTACGACCTGTGCCTCAGTCTACCTATCTACAATATGGAGCTAAGTGACTTACTTAGTTTTAACTTAAAATGTGCAAAGATCACCCATGTCCATAGTGTTAGACAAGGCTCATCTGCAGAAATCTGTGTGGTCTGGAGCGGGAGGGGGATGTGATGGGACAGAGACTCTGATCCATACGGTTGCCAGAGGTAAGGAATCCAGGAGACAGGGGACAGCAAGGGGACTTGATGAGTAGAGGCCTGAGTAAGGTGGGCTCAGATCAGCCTGGAGCTGGGGCTTGAGGCCGGGTCCAATCTACCCCTACTTCCCTCCCCTTGCCCTGTCCTGGTGCCTGGCCACTCAGGGATGGGTCCTGGGAGGGAACAGTGGTCCACAGGTGATGCTGGGGAACAAGGGGCAAGAGGGGTGACGGCACCAGGTGCAGAGAGACAGACGTTCAGGCCAGCCTCTGTGACACCAGCAAGCCTCCTGCCAGTGGGGCCCCTTCTTTGGGGCCTAGGGTCTCTACTAAGGATCCTGCTCTGTACTGTACTGTCTGCCTGTATCACAAAGAGCTCAGTCCCTTACTCTGGATTCCCTCCATCAGTGTCATGATCCCTAATTCTGACAAGCTGAGAAGGAATCACAGAATCTCAGGGGTTTAGGCTTAAATTCCCCAGTTGGCAGCCAGACCCACGTTTCCCACAGCATCTGGGCTCTGTATTCTTTCTTCAAGACAGCTCCCAGACCACATGCCCTGGGCTATCATAGGTCCAAGACTAGGTGAGAGGTCCCACTGTGTTTCCACGATACCCTGTGCTTTTCTCACTCAAGCTCTTGTCACACTGTATTTGTCTGTTTGCTGTTTGCCTTCCTCAATAGACTTTGAGCTCCTTGGGATAAGAATCATGTCTTGCTCATCTCCGTATCTCTAACACAATATCTGAATCAGGAGTGGCACTCAAAACTGTTGAGTAAATGAATGAAGGGAGATCTAGCCCTTGCCTACCTCTCTTGTCTCATTTCTCACCATCATTCAATAGTTGGATATACATAGAAGTCACTTTTCCCATCATTAATATAAAGACTTCATAATTATCCTGATAATCTGGTGTACCACACATATCCTCCCATTCTCGTCTTGCCCAGCGCTTGGCCATACCCATTTGCTATCAAGCCTAGACTGGCCTTCTCTCCTCCTCCCCAGACTTACCAGTGATGTCCGCATGCATTTGCACAAAAAGAGGATTCTTGCTCAGGCCGCCACATAAAAAAAGGGTACTGATAGAGTGCCCTGCTGCCTCCATGGCCTCTATAATGAAGCGGGTCCCAAACTTAAAGAGAAAAACAGAAGAAAGCATTAGTATGGCAGTGAAAGTAAATGATAGGGAACATTTACTAAGTGTTTACCCAGTGCTAGACACTGCAATCAGAGCTTCACATACACTATCTCAGAAAGCAGAGACCCAGAGAGATTATGTTTCCTATGACCACGCAGTTAATTAAATCGCAGAGTGGGAATTCCAACCTGGGCCTGCCCGACTCCAAACCCCTCTTAATTACTATACCATTTGCTTCTATCAGTAGTTATACAACACTGACAAAAACAGTAGACAATGTCAACATAGTTTGTATTAACGCAGCTCATTCAAACAAATATTTGAGGAGTGTCTACTGTGGCCCGGGCCCTCTATTAGGTAGTGGAAATGGAGGGATTGCAACACTGCTCTGAAATTAACAGAGTCAGTGGTACCTGGGTCAGTCTTCCTTCACCAATGGGAACTAAAGACCTTTTCCTTAGCAAAGGCACCGAAAAGTCCAGCAGCAGAAACATGGAAAGAGGGCTCTAGTTACATAAAGAAGGCGAGATACAAGGCTTCCAGCTGGCAAAGGGCTGACATTGCCATTATTATCACCTGAAACCAGGTAGTGGTTTTCTAATAATAAGGCTTCTGAGCTAGAGTCCATTCCCGTCAGTCAATGACCTGGGATGATGCAGAAATCACATGCTCTGGACGGCCCAGGGCCTCACCATATTTTCAATCCAGCCCTTGTGTCTTAACATCTTCCTAAAATGCATTATTCTCATCCCTGTCTTGCTAAGTTTACCAAACTCAGTAAAAGTCATCATTGTTTAAGAAGAGGATACTATCTCAGAGTCATGGAGGTGAATCTTAACATATAATTCTTTAGCTTTAGGTAAAATATTCAGATAGCTGAAAATTATAATTTATTTGAAAGTTCAAAAAACTATTAATAGAAATTCAAAAATCATAATTTATTTGGAGTAAAGATTAAAAACAAAATGATGAACTGTGACGTAGTCTTACGGAGGCAGCCACGTGGTGCCGTTTGAGAACATGAGGAATGGATGGAGAGGCTGGGAATGTTTAGAGCTGGAGCAAATTCTCGGAAATGCTCCTAGGTATGGACATGGGAGCATTAGTATGGCAGCAAAAGTAAATGGCACGGAACATTTACTAAGTGTTTTGGGAGTGAACTGCTAACGTGGAGGGAAGAGAAGGTCAGAAGAGATCTGGGAGGCCAAAAGGTCTCCAGAGATGGCATGACCACCAAGAAGAAGAAGTTATATCTTGGGCTGGAGAGAAGATACAAGCCAATATCACAGTGTTTAGAGAAAGTGCGACTGGATACGGAAGTGTGCAGAGAGGGAGAAGAGGTAGTTTAGCTTGAAGGCAAGAAGGAACAGAAGTTTGGCCACAGTAAGGAATAGGGTTCGGAAAGTCAGGAGGATGTTCCCCTGATCTCTGGTCCCAGGTGGGCAGGGATGAGGGCAGATGAAGCCTCCTTCGAGGAAGCTGTCTGGAGAGCTGTCTTTCCAGGGAGTGTGGGTGGGAGTGGTCAGAGGGTGATCTGGGGACTGTAGGACATGAAATATCAATTGCTCTGGAGTAAATGATGAAAAACAGCAGCAGTTCAGAAGTAAAAGGCAGCAGTTCTAGCCCAGAGGTCTTTAGGGTTTGTTGAAGCTATTCACGGATCTGGTAAAAATATGGATTAGGTAAAACTTGGGCTGCCAAAGACAGTCCACAGATGTAGCGTGTTAAAAAATTAAAACATGTTGTACCATATAAGGCCAGATCCTGCTTGCTGACTATGGCTGATTACCCCCAGATGTTCTTTTTTAAGCTTTCTGGGGGGTCATGAACCCCCTTGAGAACATGATAAAATATACTGACCTCTCCAGAAAAAAGTCACATACACAATAGTATTATAGATAATTTTAGGAAGTCTACAGTTGCCCTTGAGTCCAATATGGATCATTTGATGCTGGTGGATTCTAGGCAACCCTGGTCTACTCTAGGCGTATGAATCTGTCATAGCTAAAAGCATGAGTTTTGAATTCAAAAAACCTAAGTTGGCATTCAGGCACTTCACATATTTATTATGCCTAACCTTTCTATGACTCAATTCTCATTTTATGAGCGGGAATAATAACACCAAATTCATTCAGTTAAAAATTTTATGGATTGTCAGAAATGTTACCACGCAAAAAAATTAAAAATTTCATCTTAGACTTGATAAAATACAGTAATACCTACCTCATACAAGGTTGCTGCTGTAGGCAGCATATTTAAAACTTGTAGAAGAAAGTCCAGCCTGTGGAAGGTGCTTACAAATGAGAGCTATTCTGGTCATCAGCTACATGCTAGACACCCTGCTATGCATGCCAATGTCGTCTCCAATCCCAGGGCAACTGTGAAAACTGCCTATTGTCATCCCCACTTAGAAGATATGTAATTTGACTAAGGCAATACAGTCTGCATGGGAGGGAAGGTAGCTGCCTCCTAATCTGCATGGAAATGCCAAGCAAAACTGATATTTCTGATATTTCTAAAACCAGGGACCTAGGACCATGTGATTAGCAGTCCTGACACAAGGGTAATACAAAGTACATTTCCTGGGAAAAGGAAAGAAATGATCCGAATAAGAGGCACTCCCTTGAGAGGGGCTGTCACAGCCCGTCTCTCCCCTGTGTGGCATTGTAGGCTGGAATTTCCCACTTGGCCAGTGGTTTGTGACACGGCATTCCCTTTTGGTGTCCCAGACTCCACTCTGTATAATGCTCCATCCTACTGAAATGTCCCACTAAACGGTTTTGTACAAAAATGATTTTGTGCTCACCTTTCTGGAAAAAATGTTTTCACAGAGAAATTTAAATTAAAATTAGGCTATGCCACTGGGAATGTACAGAACCAAATGCAAATCAAGAGACTTCAAATGCAAATAGTACTTTTTAAGGGTCTGTTCTGCAAAGAAAACTATAGATGTACAGGCTATGGATAAACTGGGTGGTTGACAGGTCTTTCAATTAAGCGTGATCAAGAGAGAATTTTACTTCATGGTGGGTTTCGCACAGTCCTAAGTTAACTTCATTACAATCTCGCCTTAATTTCATCCCATCCCTACAAAATACTAACCATAGATATTACTACAGAGAGAAAGGAATTTGTTTAACTCACCGACAACAAATAGATGCTAGGGCAATATTCAGGGCCAATGAAACAAAAAAATCTTTTTCTAAGTTGAACACTATGGAAAAATATCTGTTATCAGAATGCCTCATTAAAATGCACATTTTTCCCTAAAAGATCAGCACGTCTGGATACTTTTGCAAAACAGACTGAACCCCTCACCATTCAACTGACACCACAATAAAGCCTCATCGAAAAATCTCTGTCTTAAAATGCCTTTCCTTTGTGGTATTATAAAGGTCATTAAGACAATGGACAGAATAAATATGATAGCTTTTAATACATGTACGGCCCATTAAATACAAGATTGATTTTCCAAGTGTGTGGTACTTGGGAAAATGTAGCTGGCTCTCCCCCTCTCCCTCTGCCTGCATTAAGTTTAACCTCATTTATACATTCCTGGATTTCTGTTCAGTATTCTTACCAGGAAAGGTACCCCTGTGAAACAATCTCAGGCCAAATTAATGATGTTTTCTAACACGTGTTAAGTAAAGAACTGTCCTTGGGAATGCCTAAAGCTTATTTTATCCACGCAGCTTTTACAAACAGATCAAAGAAAAATGCAGCATGGAAAAGCAGAAGGAGCAGGAGCCTGGGAGTGAGAGGGACAGAGGTTCAAATTCCAACTGCCATGCGCTAGCTGTGTGACCTTGGCAAACGGTCTTCCCCTGTCTGTAAAATGAGAACAAACCCATCTACTTACAGGGTTACCATTCTAAGCTACAGGTAGGTAAGGCACTCTGGTGCCTGGCACACAGTCAGTGACTGCTGAAAGGTAACAGTCATCACCATCACATGATGGTGCCCCTTGGCCAACCTTGTTTGGCCTTGTCCTTCGTGTCCTCTTAGCATGTGCTCAGAAGGGAGAGAGAATCTCAGAGCTCTGATTATCCAGGATTATTCATTTCAATACAAGTGATTCATTCCATTGTAAGACTTTTCATACAACAAACCGTATCAGAAAGTAAAAGTTCCTCAATACAGTCATGTGTTGCTTAATGATTCTGAGAAATGAATCATTAGGCGATTTTGTCATGCAAACATCACAGAGTATACGTTCACAAACCTAGATGGTACAGCCTACTACACACCTAGGCTCTATGGTGTAGCCCATTGCCCCAGGGCTAGAAGCCTGTACAGCATGTC
The DNA here is from genome assembly GCF_020740605.2 of Lemur catta. Taxonomy (NCBI): domain Eukaryota; kingdom Metazoa; phylum Chordata; class Mammalia; order Primates; family Lemuridae; genus Lemur; species Lemur catta. The sequence continues at coordinate 81,393,606 of NC_059130.1, forward strand.
ACTGTACTGAATACTATAGGCAACTGTAACACAATGGTGAGCATTTATGTATCTGAACATATCTAAAAATAGAAAGGTACAGTAAAAATACAGTATTATAATTTCATGGGACCATGATCGTACATGTAGGCCCTCGTTGACAAAATGTCATTAGCTGTGCGTGACTGTACTTCATACGTCCCATTTTATTTTAGAAAGCTGGGTTCAAATCTCAGCTCTGCCATGTACTAGCTATATGACCCTGAGCACGTTACCACAAAGAAGCTTAGGTCTCTAACATGTGGAACGAGGATTATACTATTTACCTCATAAGGTTAAATCAGATAATCTGTATACAATATTTAGCACAGTGCCTGGTACACAATAAATACCCCCAAACTCTATTATTGATTATTACCACCACCATCATTATCATTTTATTATCCATAAAACAGGATAACTGAATAATTGTCTTTACTACTGATACATACTTTTGCTCTCTGTTTCCATCTTACTATTAATTGCCTCCATTTTGAAAGATGTCAGAATTGTCTGTTTTTGATCACGTTTCCATGCATGAAACTGTCTGATTGATTTCAATGAACTGGCTAAGTTATTAAATCAATAAGAATGTTGTTTCAGGAAGATATTGTCAAACCAGTCTATAATCTAAAAGGATTATTGAATCAAGTTGGCCAATTGCATACTCACATACGGTTGCAATAAAGAAGGTATATTTCTTTAGTATTATGAGTATTATTATTATTTGGGAAATTTCATTCTCTATTATAAATATATAGCACCTGGATGATTCTGAGCATTAAAAAAATCACTTTCATTGATAATATGAATAAATATACATATAGCTCTATTATTTAAAGTAATGAGGTTATACAAACAGTTGTGTGGACAAATAAAATAATTGAATATTATATACATACATATAACATTAAAAGACAAAAATATTTATTTAAATAGGTGTCACTAAAAAATAAATGTTAAATCAAAATTTAGGGTGCTGATTTTCTCTTTCTGTTGGTTCCCACTCTCCACAAGTGGCTAAGCCTCACTGCATTAACTATTATTTTGGGGTACCTACCTACTTTGAGACCCTGAAAGCCATGACCTACTCTCCCACTTTGTAACATGTACATATGTACAACCTTTTGTATGTGATTTCAAGGTTTAGAATCCTCTTGCAGCCCACCCGTGGATCACCTCTAGATAAGATTGGTTCCTTAGACAATGTTTGAGCTTTTAAGATTTTGTTTCTATTTTTGATTTATCTTTAGTTTAGATGCTCCTAACATTTTAGAATTAAATTCTGCTCTTCCTCCCTAACCATCCTAACCTCTCACTCAAGCAGCTAATTATCTAAAAACACACGCTTTCATGTTGTAAGGAAGCTTACTATTTAAAGGAACACTATAATGAATCCTTTTGCAAAAGAACAATTATCGTGTGTTTTATAAATTCAGACATTCTTAAAACCAATTTTTCCTAACGTAAGCATACATGGCATCGGCTTGCTTACTCCTATTTAATTAAATTTAGAAGACAAATTAGATAAATGACAAGTATAACATTCAAAGACTGTAACTCCTTTCCGCTTTTAGTTACGTGAGGTTATTAGTTAAAGCAGGTAAGAATCCTCATCGACATTCTAGACATTCGAGCATCTCCTTTTGCAAGCTCCTTTTTAATTAAGAATCTCTGTCATAAAAGCTTATTATGTGTCTTGGGAAACAAGTGGCATAGAGCATATTGATAGCCCTAAGTCTGTTTAAAAATGTCATTACAGTGTCTTACAGCAATGGCTTGAACTGTGGCCAGGTAGAGAATAGCAAGATCGTCAAGGTCCTGAGACAGTTTCAATCCAGTGACCTGGAGGGATGGAGAAAAAAAACAAGAAGGAGATGGTCAAAAGGAGCTGCCATGGATAGAGATAGTTCCCATGAAACACGTTCAGATGTGTTTTCTCGCTGAAACAAGTTCATATGCAAATCCCCTTTTTGTGAGCTGAACGTGAAATGCCTGCTAAATCGTTTAATCTCCAGACTTGGGAAAAACTATCCCTTTTTCCCCAAAAGAAAAATGCCTTGTCCTTAAACAAAAACAAAATAAAATAAACACTATAGGAAGATTGTGTTTGATATTTCTTAGCATGGTAAATACCTTTGTTTTTTAAAAAATGTCCTTTTCTTATAAATACCTATTTTCTGTGGCTTACAAGAAATCAACATGTAACAGGAGCATTCTAGCACAAGATGATCTGATTCTGAGTCCTGCTACTGTCAGAATTCAGTGTAATGGTGCCTAAGGGGTATTCAGGGTAAAGTAATATGTCTCCTATAAATATTATACCTATAAGGGGATAATTTAGAATCTGTGGTTTGCAAGGGTATCTCATTAAAGTCAATCGGAATCATATGCCTATATGGAATATATCAGTCTCCGAGAGATTCCAGAACTGGACAGGATGTGGGATTGGAATGCCTTCAAGGCTTGTTCACAGTCCCACCTTCATGTCTCTCATTCATCAAGGTGTTGTCTCAGGACATTTCTAGAAGGTGAAAGATGCTGGTTTCTCCAAGCCTAGCTTGAAGATTGTGGGTATCAATACTGTAGCTCACTGAAGACTCACATTATAAAATTAATTCACATAACATGCACTTACTCAGCTCCTACGATGTGCACAGTCCCGAGCTCAGCCAGGTGTGGGCACGCTGTCTGCATCAAAACGGGGAGCTGAGTGTTCTACCGAGGTCCTTTCCTTTGTCTCCAGCCCCATTTAATTATTCTCTCCAGATTCTGCCCCCAACTCGGACTGGCATATTGCAGGGTATGGGCACCATTCAGTGGCCCAAAACAGAAACCTGGGGGCCCTCTTGAATCCTCCCTCTCTATGCAGATTTTATCAATCTCTAAGTCTTGTACATTTGATCTCCCCAAACTTTTCCAAATTCATCTTTTCTTTGTCTTCACGGTCATTCACTTCCTTAATTCAGGCCACTGTTATACCCTTCCTAATTGCTGAGAAAACCCCTGAGCAAATCTCCCTGTCTCTAATTGTGCTCCTCTCTGCAATGGAGCCAGACTGATTGTTCTCAAATGCAAATCTGGCCCTGTCACTCCCTGTTACTGCTTCTCCGGTGGCCTCCTTCTGCCTCCTGCACCTCTCCTGGCCGGTCTTCACTGGCTCCCCAGCCTCTCCTCTCGTCCTTCCTCTCTCAGCATCTCATGCTCCGGCTTCCGAATGACTCACCTAAGTCTGGGAATGAGGAGATTCTTCAATTCAGCGGAGCTGCCCGCTGCTAGTTTTTCTTGGCAAATAACTGGGCAATCAGATGCGAACTATGGCTTTGAATTTAACACACAGGAAGATATAAAATTTGAATAAGAGACCAGAGAGGAACTCTGGGGACGCATCTTCCTAAGCCAGTACCTGTGAAAGAACATCCGTCAGGAAGTTCCCCGGAGAGCTAGACAGAGGGGAAGAATGCTGACATTACAGAAGTGCATTTCACAGGTGAGGAAATAACTTGCCTAAGGGAATACAGAGAATGGAAACCTGAACCTGGGAATTCTGGCAGACTTGGTCTTATTCACTGAAGTACCTCGGATGCCTGGCGCTGTGCCTGGCACATAGTAGGCACTGAGTTAATGCTGCTGAATGTATGGACTAGTGACAATTCCATGTTCCTTTTCTCCTTTTGGACACGACTCTCTCCTAATGTCCTATCCCTCTTTGTAGAAATCTACAATTATAGATGGACAATATTTACTAACTCGGCTCCTCACCCATTCACAGAGGAGGGGTCACTTGCACCATGCCCCAAAGAAAAGAGCACTGGAAGAACACTTTCAGACACACACGCCATGCTCCCACACTTACCCTTCCTCATCAGAGGAAGTGGGGTCCCTGTGGCTCACATACAGCCTTTGTGTGAATCAGAAAAAGGCATCCCATCTGAGAGAATGAATTATAAAAAGATGCAGAGTAAATAGGATTTCAGCCCAGTCACAAGCCTCCTCAGTGACACACCTGTGGGAACCACCTGTGCCATGGCAGGCAGTGGTCCTGAGGTGGTGAGGGTCACTAGGCACGTTGGTTTCTCTCTCCTGTGCTGCTGGTCTATCCGGGAAGCTGACTGGGCCACAGCTTGGAGCGCCCCTCTGGAGCCAGTCTAGGAGGCCGCCTCCCTCTGCCTTCCTCTCTCTGGTTACCACTGGGAAGTGGTCAGGCCATGGGCCACAGATGGGTCCTGAAAACCCAATTTGGATATTTGTGATGGGGGCAGGGGTGAAATTTGGCTTTGTATATAAGATGCATTCCCTTCTCAGTATTTATTAGGAACCTCAGTGCATTGTCCAATGATATTGATAATGGTGCTGCTATCCTTCTCAATTAGTAAGAATTCATAAGAGAGAAGGGGTGTGACTTAGCTGAAATTAACTCCCTTAATCCCCAGCAGATAGCCACAAGAACTTCCGAAAAGCAATGATATTCAAGCAAAAAGACAGCATGGACCCTTCTCTAAATTTCCAGTGCCTTCAGAGCTCAGAAATCATAGAGAAGAAAAGGGAAGATAATTTTTTTCAGAAACTGAGAATGAGATCATCAATGTAATTGAGCACTAAATTTAACTCTTGAGCTTGCTAGCAGCTATAGCAAAAAGGGACACAGTATGGGTGATATAGCTTTTCTTTTTCTGATACAGAAAACAAACACAGCCATCCTTGAAAGGAAGAAACTCTAGAAGAGATTTATTACATGGATCATGATGGGGAAGGTACTCAGTATCAAAAGGAAAGAAGCAAACATAGTTCTCCTGTAGCCATTTCCAACATTCCCTTGACACCAGAGCCATGGTGTCGAAATGTGACTTAGTGAAAGATATTTCTGAATGCAAAGATACCGTGGTGGTCTGGGGTCCCTGCTTCCTTGACATCTCACCTGATATGCAGGTGGAGAAAACAGAAAGGCAGATAATCATTAAGTCCATCTGATTTTCTCCCAGATACCACAGATCTCAGTGCACCTAGCCCATGATGGAACTTTCTGAGGGGTGCCTGCCCTGTGGACTCCTGGGGAGGCTGAATAGGACCCTGGGGGAGCTGTCTTGGAAGGGAGGTGGTGGCAATGCCCTGAGAGTGACAGGGATGTCCTGGGGGAGGCACAGCTTTGCAATGGCTAAGAAAGCTGGGATGGGCCAGAGGAGCCAATAGCCCAGCTGAAGGCTGAATGGTTCCATCAATAAGAGGAAGTGGGGAGGAAGCCTAAGTGGCAGGAGTGTGTTTATAGATGAACATATGCCTATTTTGAATGTTTGGGCGAGACAGTCAAATGTGTGGGGAAGGCCCATGCAGAGTTGCAGTGGTAAGCACATTTTATTTATTTTGTTATTGCGTAATGAGGAGAACTGTAAGAGAAAGCATTTATAATTAATATTTAGAGATGTGTGAAAGCTGTATACGATGGCCAAAAAAAAAATGCAAACAACTGCAAAATGCATAATTTCAACATTCTAGATTACAGATACAAAATGTTTATGTAAATATTGGCATTTTTGAGTTTAGAAGAGAAGTGCATATAAATGGAAAGAATGAGCTTTAGAGTAGGACACCTGGGTTTAAACCTTGACATTCTCTCTAACTGGCTGCATGACAGTGTATGAGTTTTGTAATCTCTCTCAGTTTCAATTTTTTCGTGTGCAAAATAGGAATGATAATACATACCTTAAAGTATTATTGTGGAGGTTAAATGACATATCATTTGCAAATGAGATATCACTTTTCAGTAAGCTGTCCTGAGTCTACAAGAACTAGATAATCCTCTAGCTTTTACGTTGCCAACTATGTGCACACAGGTGGCACTTAGTAAATGTTCAGTTTATTTCCTTTTCTCTTAATAAATGTTCATTCTCTTTCTCTTGAATTTCACGAAAGGCTCAATATCATTCATATATTGGAATACAGCCACAAAGTAGCTCCTTCATCATGCTATGGGTACCATCGGGTCTTAACAAGGGGCACTGAAGCCGAGTGGCAGTCCAGTGTGGGGAAGCCAGGATGGAAGTTGATCATCAGCACTAGGATGATAATGTTAAAGGCACAGACATGTAGGGGTGTGGAGAAGCAAAGTGCCTTTGATGAGTGAGTGCCCAGGGACAGCACAGCAGGGGACCCACTTGCAAGGACTCCTTGGGGAAGCTTTAGTTCTTATCAACCTACACACTTCCATTTACTATGTAAAAAGGAGAGACAGATACTAACTCTTCACCCTGGACTTCAGCTTAAATCCTGCTGCTGCTTTCTAGCTGTCCAAACTTGGACATATTTTAACTCTTTCCTGAGATCCTAGTTGAGTGCAGATTTCCTGGGATTCTACTCCAGATTTACTGAACCTTTGGTGTAGGCCCAATTTGCATTTTATCAAGGTCCTAAGGCACAACAAATTGTGGGAATGATTACCCTAAACCTTGGTATTATGAATTATAAGCACATGGGCCCTGAAATTGTTGAGATTATTAACAAATGTATTAGTAATTAAATTTTTTTCCTTCCCAGTTATTAAATGAATTGATTATATATGTCAGTAAGGGAAAAAAAGGGCTTAGGAATAGCTTCCCAAGGGGTCTCTAAAGATTATAAAAGACAGGAAAATAGGATTCCCAAGCCCTGAGATTTTCTAGGGTCATCAGAGCTTGATGGAGGTATCCAAGACTCAAGGGAATTAGCTGAAAGCTTTCCAGAACACAAAGGAGCAGCAAAAGTGCTGTTTGTTCAGTCAATAATGAAGGTGGAGCTCACGGACAAGGCAATGAGGAGGATCAGAGATTTATAGGAAACCTCTGGAGGGCAGGGAGAGACTGGAGGACAGGTCTGAAATAATCAGCAGCCTGGAAGAGAAAAGGGGACAAATCTCCCCAACAGTGTTTAGAGGTTTCAGTGTCAAGAATCTAGTCTAACATTGGACATTGCCCCCAACCCATCCAGATTTGGGAAATGCAGATGAATGAGCTACTGTTGGAAGAATTCTAAAGATGTCCCCTTGAGATTCCTGTCCCCTGGTTATTCAGTCAAATGCTACCCTAGACACTGCTATAAAGGGACTTGGCAGGTAGAATTAGTTACTAGCCAGTTGACCTTAAAATAGGGGATTACCCTGGGTTATCCTGTTGGACCCAGGGTGATCAGATGAGTCCTTAATAGCAGAAGAGGAAGGCCGAAGAGTTACTCAAGAGATATGGTAGAAGAGATGAGGCAGAAATGGAAATCAGAGAGGTTCAAAGCATGAGAAGGGCTTGATGCACAACTGCTGGCTTTAGAGGTGGCGGTGGGGGTGATGAGCTGAGGAACATGGGTGGCCTCTGGAAGTTGAAAAGGATCCTGGGCTGACATCAAGGAAATAGGGACCTTAATCCTACAACTGCATGGGATGAATTTGGCCAACAACTTGAATGAGTTTGGAAAGAGATTTTTCCCATAATCTCTCAAATCAAAGCCCTTGGTTTTGGCCTTGTGAACATTGGAGCAGAGAAACCAGTCAAGCAAACCTGGACTTCTGACCTACAGAACCGCGAGATGATAAACTGAAGCCACTGTATTGGTGTAACTTATTACAGCAGCAACAGACAATATACACATTATGACCAGATGATGGACGGACACTGTCCCTCATGACTTTAGTCTATTGGTGAACTGTGAATTCTACACCACACAACACGAGCTCATTTGCTGTTCATCCCATGCAGCAGGCCCTACACCCCTTTGTCTGCCTGGGCCCTGAGGCGCTAAGTCTAAGCCATTTTGATATGCTCATGCACCAGTGTCCCAAAGCTGTTCTGTACAACTGTTCTGGCCCCTACTTGCTGTTTTTTACCCTGTCCTGGGCCTGCATGCCAACCTGGATCCCATCCTTGTTCCTCTGGCCTTACTTCCTTCCCACTGTTAATCTTCTGAGCCTTCTCAGCAGATTCTACCTGATTGGACCCTCGGCCTTTTACCACGCTGCATCACCTTGGGAAACACTACTGCCCATCGCCTATCCCCTAGTTTTACTTGCTGTTTGGTGTATACAGGAAAGATAAGAGGCATTAAGAAAAATAAAAAGCCTGATTCTGTGATAGAATTTAAAAAGCCACTAAGTGAGGAAGAAATATGGCAGGCACATTGAAAACAGAGAAGGACTGAGAAAAACACAGCGTTAGTTTTTTATTTTTAGTTTTTCCCCAGAGAATGTCAGGGGTCCAGGTCTGAAGTGCCTGGTTTCAATCCCACTCCTACTCTTTTCTCCTCTGGGAGTCTCAGTTTCTCTCTTCTATTAAACAGGGCAACAACACTGTCTTGCAGGGTTGTTGTGATGGTTGTTGATGATACATGCAAAGCATCTACCATGGTGCCCGGCACATCAGGTCCCTGAAAAATGGTAGCTCTCCTAAGTCACAGTGCCAGCTGGTAAATCAGTCGCTTCAATAAGAAAACATACATCAGAAAACCAGTTAAACGGCACTGAGGATAGTAAGCTTTGTTACAGGATTTGATTTTTCATAAGCAAAAACAATATGTAAAAAAATGGCTGAGTAAAACAGTGTTAAATTATAATAAAAACATCCACAAACTCATGTCAAAGAGTCCATGTGTTTCCAAGGCTTATAAATACATCACTGAAAGGCTGTTCCTGAGCTTCAAGCTCCATCATCCATCTCCCTATCAGAAACAGCCACAAGGGTGATGTCTGCGGTCCACTGAGTTCTTGCAAATACTGTTGTGAGTTGCTGACTCCATCCACATCTGGATCTGTTTAGGGAGACCCGCCTCTAGCTGGGATTCGATCCCCTGGGAACTGGCTAAGATCTCTCAGTGCTTCTGCCCTGATACCCTCCGATTTCTCTGCGTGCACACTTGCTCTGTGCTTGCTGTGAAGAGCTGTTGGAGCAGCACTCAACCTCTCCAGCAGTCTGAGTGGCATATGGCCTGATGTTAGAAGTTACAGTTCTTCAAAGAAGGAGAAAATAACTTTCCATTCTGGGTAATGCTGTACTTTAAAAATGAAGCAGAGAAAGCATGTCTCAACCAATGGTGAATATCGTGTGTTTGGTGTGTTTTCATGGCCTGATATGTCTCCAAGATAATTTGTTTATTTCAGTGGGTATTTCAGGAAAAGGATTAAAAAAATACCAAAACTAAAAGGTCATACCCATTTATAAGCAGAAACTGCTCACATATACGAGGAGGCAAGAGCTCTTTCAAAATTCCTACAACACTATTTCATAAGGAACACCAAATTCGAGTTTCCTGTTGTGTTGACGAGGAAACCGAGGGCCAAGGACTTAAGTACAGAGGCCAATCTCCAGACTTGTATGAAACTTGCTTCCTGTGATGGACCAAGGGATTGTTCAGCTTCCCTGGCTGGTTAGTAGTGACTGTGGGTCCAATCAGTTCTGGGGCTAAGGTGGGAGGCCCACAGCTGGCTGCTCAGGGTCACAAGGCCACACTTAGGATCCTGCCAGCCATCTTATAAACATGAAAGTAAGGGCCACCAAACAGGAGCCACCTATTCAAAGCATTTGTTGTGTTGTGTGTCCACTGTGTGCCCGTCACAGTACAGCACTTCCTGTTTGACTCTGACAGTGACCCTGCAAAGAAGCCTGGCCTGTTCCTGCTTACTGATGAGCAGAGTCACCACACAGAGCTACGGGTCACACACTGGTACATTTTCAAGCCAAGTTTAAATACAGGTCCAATTTCAAAACCTGGGCTCTCTTTACTGCTTCACAGTGGTGAAAACCATCTAACCAACTGTTCAAAATAAAAACCACCATAAAAAATGCCCAAAACATACAAGTACTCCTGATGGTGAGTATTTTGCTTCATCTATCTTTATGTGTGACCATGTCACTCATTTATTTTAAAAGCAAGCAATTTTTTTGGTTTTGTCTTATTTTGAAAGAACCTAGAATCACCAGCATTAAATGTTTTGAGACTGTTGCTACCTAAGCTTCTGCTTCTTTTAGACAATCGTATGTGCAGCCCTCACCTTCTGTGGCTCATGTATCTAGTGGAAAGGAGACATATTTGCACAGGGAGGTTGTCAGTCCAGGCATACTATGAAGTTGCCTGACCCTAACCTCTGCCACCTCTTTTTAGCCCAGTGCTGTAGGTGGATACTGCATCATCAAAAGCAAAATGAAACAGCTAGTCACCTAACATGAGCCAACTGTTGCCAGAACTAAAAGAAAATGATACTATCAAGCATAACGAAAACATTCCCGGGTTATGTTCTGTTTCTACTGATGACAGTAGGCCCCTAAAGTGGAAGACCTTAGAGCCAGGTGAACCCAGGGGTGGGTATTACTTTGGAAATCTGAGTCATTGAGGGTGGGAAGGAAATTAGAACCTTACCAAAAGAGACGGGATCAGAGTTTGCATCCAAAGACCAAGGTTAGCGTAAAAATGGGAGGATGAGCAACAAGGTTGGTGGTCAGAAGAACAGGGACTAGCCTAAGGAGAGTGGTTCAGCATTGAGCCACGTATGATGTATCTGTGGGGACTTGATTTGCTAATGGTCCTCAGTGCATTTTGTGAATTCCAGAGTTATAAGTTAAGGCAGCCTCATGAGCTGTGCAGGCTGAAGGTCAATCTCTGCCATTTCTTGGCACTGTGAGCTCAGGCATATTACTGTTTGTTCCCCAACAGGCAAATGATAATTGAAGTAATTGTTTGATCATAAGGCAATTATTTAGTGCCAGTTTCTGACTAAGCACTATTGAGATTAAAAAAGTAAATAAGCCATAGCCTCTATCTTCAAAATGTTTTTCTAATAGAGTAAATTTAAAATATATGCTAAGTTTTATGACAGCCCTGATCTTAGTTTCTTCAGTGGATTTATTATACTCCTTATTGTTTTCAACATAGGCTTTAATTGTTATTGCATTTTTAGTTGTTTTGTGGTCTTCATCATTTCCCTTTTTTCTCATTCCATTGTCCTTTCACCTGAATTCATTCTTTCCTAATAAGTTTCTGCCCTATATCTTAGAGATATGTCTTTTAAAGAAATCCTATTGAATATTTCAAGGAGTTCTATAATATTTTCTTTTGGTTTCAGAAGTAAATAATTTTTAAGAAGTCTTTCCCTAAGCGTTCCAAATGGTTTTTCTTTTTCTTTGAATGCAATGTTTTTCCAATGGGACTCACTTTGTTATTTTTAAAAATTTACTCTAACTGGAGAGCTATACATAGTCAGTATTTCCCAGAATACAGTACACATCACTTTCTCTTAGCCCCACTCACTGCGTACTTGGATTTGCTCTTCAGATCTACAGCTAGATGCCAACTATTAGAGTGTAGCAGTTTTTATTTTGTGTAGCTTTGTTGGACTGAGGTAGATCACCACTGCCTGACTTTCTAGCCCTAGAACAAACAGTGCAAAACTACACCCTTCCTCCAAATTCACAGAGCTACCAAGGTTTTTCCTACCTCGTCTCCATTAACAGAATTGTACTTAGGATGCTTAGAAAGTTAGGCATCACTGTTTGTCCTAACTCATACTTCCTGCCCAGGAGGCTTCTTGGGTTAGCAGTTCTCAAATGAATTGAACTGAAAGAGAGGACGGGGACTCGGTCACATGTGTGACGGTGGGAGGTCTAGGAAATTAAACTCACTGGCTGCTTCCCAAAAACAAAACAAAACAAAACAAAACAAAAACCCCTCAACCATCAGCAGGAGAGTGGAAAGAAAGCTGCCCTGGTTTTAGGCTTAAAAGAACCTGCGTTTTTAGCTAGGGAGCAGACAGTCGGGAGGTACAAACTCTTTCAAGGCTGAACTTTGTTCCTGTGTCACATATTGTGTTTATCAAACAAGTTAGTCTTTTAGATTCTGGAAAACCTTCCCAGATCCTCTACGGGAATATCAATCCTTGTTTTCCTAGTTGAGCGTCATCCTAATTTCCAAACCTAGCATGAGTTTACGCCTTTTTACATTTTTACAGATATTTTTGAGTGAAGTAGAGAAAGGCTGTGTCAGGGTTTGCTAGTCAAATGCCACATAAAAAAATTCCAAAGTCAGACATTTACTGAGTGTCTCCTTCAGCTTGCACAGATTATTACAGGGATCGCACTGTAAAATGATTATATAATATAAACACACTCTCTCTCCCTTGCTCTCTCATACATGTACAATAATTATCTCCCCTACTTTTACATAAACTTAGGACAGGCACTTTTATTTTCCTTTTTTTTTTTCCTTGTAGTCCCTGGGCTTAACATAGGCCTGCACATAGCAGGTGTTCAATAAAAGCATATTGAATGGATGAATGTTTGACAAAGGTAAGGGAAGAGCCAACTGAGGGGGTAGTGGAGAACTGGGAGAGTTCAATGATACTGAAGCAGAAGGAGTAAAGGGTATATCCAGTGGTTCTCTGAGAAAATATTTTCTTCTTTTGTTACCAAGATAAAACACTAAAGGCAATCTATCATTGGTTAGACAATGACACGAGGAGCCAAAGTCATAGACACTCATTTGCCATGCCCTCTCTCCGCTCCAGAGCACTGCATGTACTATGATTCCTTTGGCCCCAGCCCTCTTCCCTGCCTCACTCTGTGTCTAAGTCGCCTCCTATCTCAGCCTCTCCTGACCGCTGAGACCAGGTTGGGCAATTGTCTTCCATGCATTGAGAGAGCCCTGGACAGTGAGTGACATTTGGAGCTTTAGCCTATCTTTCCATTGGCTGTTTATATATTCAGTCTGCCCAAGAGAGACAGTGATATTTCTCTAGACAGGAATTGTGTCTAGTTACTCTTATATCCCCCACTAACAGGACCTGCATTTGTTTGATGAGCAAATGTACTCATAATTATGATACTACAGGAGCTTATCAACATAATTTAATTGCACATTAATGTTGATATTGAATACTTACCATATGGATAGTAAGAGTCAGTAGCCATGTAATCCATTTGGTATTAGTGTGTTGTTCATAAGTTTATTTTTTTTAAAGCAATAAATGACCTCTTTATTATCTCCATGTTGCCTATAAATTATCAATAAGTACATATTTAGCTCTTACTATATGCCCAGGGAAATGTTTTAGCAACCAAAAAGAGAAATTTTACATGGATCTTGCCCTACTGGGATTATCCTGACAATTCTAGTTGCTATTATCATTTTACCAAGCCTTTCCCCCACCATTTTAAACATGCTCTATAAGTGCAGAAATCATTGTACCTTATTGCATCTGCAGCCATGCTTGGCACACAACAGGCACCAAACTGATATTTACTGAATGAGTGTTGAAGATAGGAGTCATCGTAGGTTCTGGCAAAAGGATACAACATAACCACAGGAGAATTTCAGAGTGATTATTTTAATTTTATCAAAAATTGAATTGAAGGGAAGAGATTTCGGCCAAAGTTTTTAGCCTAGAATTGCTTTCCTTCTATCTTATATAAGTCGTCTTCTCCTTCCATTGTTGTGGTGCAAACTCATGGGGGGATAGCTCTTCAATGTGAGCCTACAACCCAAGGACAGTTATAAAAGGAAATCACTGCTAAGAAGTATCAAGTGATATATGAGGTATGTTTATAAAACAATAAAACTTTTTTTAAAAAGTAAATATATTAATAACAGAATTTTTAGATACAATCGGGCACATGTCCCCACGTAAGAAGTCTCTTGGTGAGTACATACTTATTCCCATGAGATAGGCATTCCTCAGAACACTTGATTGATTCCTTGGGAATTACATTCTGCACTTGGGTCAACTTTGTTAGAATATCCTTATGATGGTATTTCTTAGGTCTCTGGATGCCAGGATTGGTTTTAAGAAACAGACAAAAGCCACTGGGAGTCGTGGAGGCTGGCATGCTGGGTACTGATGCTGCGTGTGGCAGAAGTTGGCAAGGGAAGGCCCCCAGGTCTATGTGACTGCAGAGCCATGACCATTTTACCACGCAACTCTGCTTTGTTTTGAGGTCGTTTTAAGGACTGGTCAAGCTTCTTAACTTCTTTAACATTTTAAGTGTCTAACCGTATTTGGCTTCAGATATTTGTCTCTAATTAACACACTCATTTTTGTACCTATATAAGATGTGTTCTTCCCCTACCCTGTTTGCAGAGAGTTAGTTATCAGACAGTATGGCTCTCTAGCCTGTTGCCACATGGCCCTTTCTGGACGGTACTCTTCTGCCTCCACAGGCCAAATAAGGAGGCCACGTTCACTATTTGTTGTGTAGACACGCTTCATGGACAAACACAACTTTTGTTATGTCCAATTTTCTTTTCACCATGACTCCCTTTTATTATTAACAGCAGAAGTTAATTATGTCAACTAGGTAATGAAAATCAAAATCATCTTCCTGATGGCATCTTAAAAGTATTTAAAACAATCTCTATAAAATTAATCACAAAATGGTAGTATTTTGAGTCTTGAAGTTCTTGAAGCCAGCAAGCCTGCTCCACTGTCATGCCACCACCTGTGCATACACCTTACATTGCTCACAGCCTCTGGTCTGAACTCCCTGCCTTAATTTACCTATCACTCTACTCCCTAACTTCTTGAAATCTTCCTGGAATCTGCATTTGTAGCTTAATTTTTTATCTGTGGACTTACCTGGGTCTTTCTCTGGGTCCTTTTCTGGCTCTAACCTGGTTCACCCATCCTCAAGCGTGATTCTCGATGGCCATACTGGTACCAGCCACCCAATCTCGCCTGGTCACCAAGATGCCCTATCTCAGCTAAGGTGGCTGTGATCTTTCGCACCTAGTTCATCCTGGCCACTCCAGGAGGGCTCAGAATCTCCGCAGTGGAAGGGACCCTAAAGGTTACTAAAAGTGTAATTCGTCCTCCAATATAAGTAATAAATTGTATTTGCTTTTACCAAAGTTTAATCTGAAATCCTAAATACATTAGCATGTACTTGGCACAGTCCTGACTCAGAGCCTAGGCAGATGTGTAGCTGTGGCCAGCAAGACAATGGGTGGTAATATTTACCACTGATTTACTGGGCAACCTGAAGATGCAGTTGGAAAACATGACTTTATGAACCGACGCAAATACAAAAATTACATAGGCATGACGTTCCGCCACTCCATGGGACAAAGAGGCAGCAGAAGCTGAACATAGGAAATACTGCTTTCAACGCTCTCAAGGTTGGCTCAGAAACAATGAAAACTTTCAGCAGGTCATCCTGGGGAGCAGCAACAGCCTTCACAACAGCAACACAACCGCAAAAAGCCAGTGGACTGGTAGCCTGTTTTATTTTTCCTTTCTCCTCCCTTCGCTTCTTCCAGACTTTGTGGCCCTCTGGCCTGCCTTCACCTACGTGCAAGGACTGGCTGTTACTTACCATGCCCTTTAGTGTCAGATCTGCTAAGGGAGACCGGTTGCCATGGAAATCTGGCCAAACATGTAAATCAACAGTGAGGAAACCCACAGGCTGGGCCTTCTTAATCAAATCCAGGTGACTGTTCAAATATGCATATACACTCTGGCATCTGGAAGAGAAGTGGATTTTATTTTATTTTTAAAAGGGGGTAGGGTTGGGGAGCAAATCATTCTGTAGAAAGAAACCATTTGTACTTCCATAATAGGCCCAGGGAAGTAACTACCCCACACCCAGAGAAACTAGTTTACTGCACTCTCACGTCAAGTTGTAATATCACCAAAAAAGGGTACCATGTCCTAGGGGAAAGGGAATAGGTTTGGAGTCAGAAGACTAGACCCAGGAATGGCTTTACTCCTAGTAAGTGTGTATAACCGTGAGACAGTTATTCAATCTGAACCACCCTCTTCTCATCTGTAAAAACATATATCATAATCTCTGCCCAACTTACCTCACAGGGTTACTGTGAAGATCAAAGTAGATTAAGTATATGAAGATACAGATAGTTTATAAACTGTATAATACTGTACATACATAAAAATTTCATTAAACTCAGTATCCCTAATGGTAATTATAAGGATGAGATGGCAAATACAGACAAAGATATAAGATTCCAGATTCAGGATAGGAGTTTGCTAAGGGAAGTGAATGAACGCTATGAATGCAGGTAGGATCAGGAATTGGAGACTTGATTTCCATCCTAAACCCACCAGAGGACAACGTGTATGTTTTTTCTCCTTTTTAACCCTCAGTTTCTTCATGTGTAGAATGGAGGGTATCAGACCAGCTCCCTCATTCTTCACATGTTCAGGTGAGGAGACAGAGAGAGGATGACGGGCTTGAGAACACAGTTGGGTTCAGATCTTGGTTCTGCCTGTCCTAGCTGGGTAGCACGGGCCAGTGCCTTAACCTCTCTGAACTCCAATTTTCCCATTCATAAAATAGATTTAATAATACCTATCTCACTGGGTTAAATCTTACTGCAAGGCACAAAGGTTAAAGCCAGTTAGCCTTCTCCACGTTCTGAACCAATGATGCCAAAAGAAAGTGTGTATTTCAGAGGTTGGCATCTGTGCTACTTCCCGCTGGGGCCCTTGTAACTCTCTTGAAAGGTTGAAAACACAGCATGAATAATAGCAGGAAAAAAAGTATAGGAAATCAATATCCAAAGGAGGTTAACAGCAAAGATACCTAAGACATTATTTATGTTTTGCATTTTAAAAATGTTTTAGAAGTAAGGCTCAGTGATTTCAGGTTCTAGTTTGTGACACTACGAGTGTCCCCATGGATCTTGTGAAGTTGTTGAAAGTTTTCTAAACCAAGTTTAAGGCAACAAACAAGTAGAGCTGTGGTTTTTAAACTCTCTTTGTTCCCTTTTACCAGTGGACTCTTCTATTAAACAAAAATTTTATATGGAAATTCAATACAAAAACATAGAAAAGCAAGACCGCTCTGTGTGAGCAGGAGACAGTGTGTAAATGTGAGTGTGTGCATGTGTGAGAGAGAGGTGTGCTGGGGTGGGGGCGAGGGCAGCTCTACCTGCTAGCAGTCTCATTGCTTCTCCTGTAACACCCCATTCCCATCTGTAAAAAATCTTCTGCCTTAGATCATATGAAGAGGAATAAGATATTACTGGGAAATGGCTGAGCAACCACTGCAAGACCAGTTGCCATTCCCTGAGCATACACCAGGCCTTCCACTACTGCACAGTGAGGGGGTATCATCAACACCCCTTTACAGAAGATGCTCCAAGAGGTGAAGAGACAGGACCGAGTCCAAATTTAAACCCTTCTCTGAGTGATTCCAAAGCCATGTGCTGTCTGTATCTCAGGTCAGAAATTATTCATCAAAGCCCCACACTCAAACTGTTTTAGAGTGACTCTACTATGGTTTTAGGAAAAAATCCTCCGAGGTCTCCTCAGGAGGTTGGGCCAGAACAACATATTGGGGTAGAATAGGATCACACCCTGGTTTTCTATCTCCCAGCTCTCTCTGCTCCTCGTCCAACAGGAATCACACTCACAACACAAGTCTGGAGAACATCTTTTCTAGCTAGAAGTCAAGAGTCTGCACTAATCCTAGCAACTTTCCACTTTAGAATAACATCACTGCTCTTAAAGAGATTTTTTTTTTTTAAAGCAGCACACATCTATAAATCTTTTCATTCTGCCTCTCAAGGAATCTCAGAGCAGGGCATTTGGTTTCAGACATCTGGGTCAATAAGAACCTATAGTCCTAATTACTATTGATTCGTCATTGTCTCATTTACTGAGGGTCTTTGCAAACAGTGAGATTCATTTAGTCTCTACATATATGGTCACTCTTGCACTAATGAGATCCCTGGGGGATGGGGCATGTGCTTATCCCTTTGACTCCTAACCTCCTCGCAGCTGTATGTTTATTCTTTGAATTCAGCCATTCTCCTACATGTTTTTTCAATTATACCTTACCGTGTGTTATCTGAGTATATCATTCAAAATGAAATGCACTTGGAAGACATTAAAATAACTAATGCACATCATTATTCACATAATTTTAACCTTGCATGATACCTTTTTTGGTTCTGACTTTGTTTCATTTTGCATGTTTTATCAATTCCTTCTCAAATGGCAGCCTGGCCTCTTCTAGCTAGGGAATCACATATTAAGTATGATCCCAAGTGGATCACTCTCCCTCTCTCTCATGAGCCCCAGGCTAATATATCCTGTCTCACATGGAGAAATTCTTACTGTCCAAGTTCCATTGGGTAAGATGAAGAAAATACAGTTTCAACAATCATAAAGTGACTTACTAAGTACCAGCTGGGTGATCAGGTACAGGGAACTGCTCTGAGCCCATTTATTCTTTTGCAACTGGGGCTAATATTCTCTACCTTGTAGGCTGCCACAAAGATTAAACATAGAGCCCTGAGCATGATATAATGCTAGGTTATTCATAAATAGTTCCCTCTTCTTTGCCATCACAACAAACTCATTTCTAGATTTAAAAAAAAATCCAAGAGTCAATGAAGATTTTTTTCAGAGTTTATTACTTATAATCATAAATGCAGATAACACCCTTGGAATCTCTCCTCTCCCTTTCCATAAATCATTGAATTCTTTGGACTCATAGGCTGCTCAGAGGTATGGTGACCACATTTGCAAACCAAAAAATCAGAACCCATGGAACAACAAGAGACATTTGTGCACTTTCTAGGTGTAAGAGACAGTCTTGGAAAAGAAGCTTCCATACTGTCTCCAGTTCCTTACTTCTTAACCTAATGCAACATGCATTCTGCCTGCCCTATTCTACTGCGACTGGTCCCAGGAACTATATCCTCTTTGTTAAGAACAATGGACCTTTTTTTTGTTTGTTTTGTTTTGTTGCATTTTATATCACTTGGCCACTTCTTCCTCGCTCGTTCTTTCGTTTCCAAAACACTATACTCTCTCGATTTTCCTACCTCCTTTCTGACTGGTACTTTGCTTGTCCCTTAAATATCTGAAATCTTCCTTTGGCCCTTTTCTTACTCTTTATCTACCCTTGGATAATCCCATCCTCTTCTTATGGTTCCAGTTACCATCTAGAGCTGAGGACTTCCAAATATATGGGCTCATCTCCTGCCCATTTCTCTCTCATGAGTTCCAGGTCAAGTATCCGAATACTACTTAAATGTCTCCTCTTGGATGTTCAAAGGTAATTCAACTAAAAATGTGTTCCTAGGACACATCATCTTTTCTGATATACTTGCTCTTCCTTCGCTGTTCCTTGCTTTAAACAAAGCCAATGTCATTTAAGCGGTTGCCCAAGCAACTACTTGAAAGTCAGAGTCAGAGTGTGTATCATTTTTGACTCACCTCTTTCCCTCAGCTCCCAAATTTAATCTTTCACCAGGACCTGCTGATTCCTTTTAAATACTGCTGTAACTAGTTTTGTTCCAGCTTAGCCACTACTACTTTATTCATGTTACCTTCAAATGCCTGGATTAGAGGTTTGGCCTCCAAATTTACTTCCATGCTTGAAATCTTAACTCTTCCAATTAGGTTTTCTTCATTCTTTCCTGAGTGATTCTTCTACAGTGCAACTCTGATTATGATTCCCACTTCTGCCTAAAACCCTTCAATGGCTTCTCCCCATTGTCCTCGGAGAAAGCACAAACTTCCTTGCCTGGCATAAGATGCTCTCCATTATCTAGCTCTTCTACCTTTCACTGTGTCACACACGTCTTCCATTCCTCCTCCCTCCTCATGCCTGCACACACCATGCTTTAACCACAGTGATCTACTTTTCATTTTCACCTTAACCTCTGAATGTCTGCCTGTTTTACTCCCTCTTGCCTAGAATTCTTTGTCTTACCTTGTTTACTTGGCCAACATCAATCATCATTCCAGACTCATATTCGATACCATCTCTGGAGGCCTTTCTTGCGGTCCATGCTCCAACAGCAACCTACGCAGCCACAGCCATCTTGGCTCCCACCCTGCCCTCTGCAGCCCCAGCCCTCTAAGGGGAAAGGAGGAGCGATGCTGGCATCTTTGCACACCTTCAGAAGTGGCTTTCTCTCTACCTTTATCGCCTATACTGGGGGTCTGACGGTAGCATTCCTGCTCTCTGGCTTGGGAAGAAAGAGACTTTCTGCAGTAACACTCATTACATTATTCCCCTGCTTAGATTCCAGCAATGGCTAAACACTGTCCTTTGGACAAAATCAATTTCTTACTTTGGCTTAAAAGGCCCTGGATGACCCTGCCCCATTCTCCAACCTCACCTTGCCCACTCTGGTCTGTGGCCTAATCATCTATTCCAGTCCCTTCACCTGGAATGCTCTTTCCTTCTGCTTTTCACATGGTTATATCATTTTCATCCTTAAGATCTTAACTGTCAGTCCACCAGCCCAGGGCTTCCCTGATAGTCTATCATAGCACTCTGTCAATTTCTGTCTGTTCACGTTTGGTCACTGTAGACTTATTATTTGGGTTCATTTACTTGTTAACTGCCTACAGCCTCCCCTGGACAGTAGGGGCAGAACATCACCAGTATATATTCAGTGTTTAGCAGAAAAACTGGCACATAGTGCCACTCAAAAGTATTTGCCAAGTGCATGAATGGCACTTTCTCCACTGAATAATAATTTCCTCTTTATTTCATCTGTATCCATCTCTGGATTCTGAACTCCTTCTAGGCAAGGACTATAACATATCCACCCTATCAAGTGCTCAAAACGTAGTTACTGAAGTGTAGAATGAATGAATATAGGTCTTCTATGTAGAATATTAGAATTGGAGTCTCTGGGTCATTAATGATTTATGGAGAAAAAATACTTGATGGGCCTCTGGAAAAGCTGCCATGAAAGGTAACTATATCTAGGTGGTATGGACCATATGTGTCCCCCTCAAATTTACATGTTGAGTTCCTAATCCCCAAGGTGATGGTATTAGGAGGTGGGGCCTTTGGGGTGATTAGATCATGAGGGTGGAGCCCTCATGAATGGGATTAGTGCCTTATAAAAGAGGCTGAAGGGATCCTATTTGTCTCTTCCACTATGTGAGGGCACAGTGAGGGGCACCATTCTGTGAACCAGGAATTGGATGCTCACCAGACACTGAATCTACTAGTGCCTTGACCTTGGACTTCCTAGCCTCCAGAACAGTGAGAAAAAATATTTCTGCTGTTTATAAGCTACCTAGTTTATGGTATTTTGTTATGGACTAAGATATCAGGC
This sequence comes from Lemur catta, assembly GCF_020740605.2. NCBI lineage: Eukaryota > Metazoa > Chordata > Mammalia > Primates > Lemuridae > Lemur > Lemur catta. The sequence continues at coordinate 81,414,669 of NC_059130.1, forward strand.
TATCTCTTAACTGAGGGAATTTGGTAGATCCCCAGACATCTTAAGTGTTTGTATTAATACATTACAGATATCTCTGCTATCTCACTGTAGCACTGGGCTCCCAAAGGTTGAATCTCTGAAGTCATGCAGACACAACCTTCCAGGCATGCTGGTGTATATGGAAGAATGGGGCAGGGAAAAGGAATAGACATGTTATGATTCTCTCCTTCACCCTATGTGTGTGCTAGGCACTGTGCTGGTCTATACACAGTGTGGAAAATGGAAGATTTACTTCCTAAATCAGCACAGCCCTTGGTTTTCTAGTGAGGACCCCAAGCCCTGAGTACTTTTATTTGCATGAAAACTAGAAACCAAAGAAAAGCATAATAATGCTTAGCTAATTTCTATTTTTACAAAACATTTCTGATCTGGGAGCCCTCAAGAATTTACTGAAAGTCCCTGAATACCCTTGGATGAAAGGTGTTAATATCATCACCCTGGTTCTATGACTGTCCTAGCTGAAGGAGGGCTAAGTAAATATCTGGTGATAGACTGAAGGCCCCAATTGTCAGAATTAGGGCCAAGGTTTAAAAAGCCATGCAAGGGGGGAATCTGAAACACAGAAGCAGGAGGGAAAGGGAGAACAATCTTAGCTCCCAATAATCCTCATTTCCTCATCTAGAATTAAGTAAGATACTATCACTAAGCACAGTGCCAAGCACATTGCAAATTCTTCATAAATGTTCTTTTCCTTCCTTTTTCCTTCCCTTACTTGAGGGGGATTTGCATAGCCTTTAATAGGAAGCTTTAAATGTATCTGAGATTTGGCATATAGAGGACCAGTGAATTTTAAGAAACTGATCCGCAGTGGGACTATGGGAATCACAGAAGCAAAAGCAGTTTGAAGAATAAATCAGATCAAGAAATACTGGTTGTCCTCAAAGGGATAACAGGAAAATCCAGGGAAAGTTTAGAAAAAAGAAAGAGGTTGAGAGAAAAAATGTGAATGAGCAGAACAAAGATAATTCTAAGGAACCTGAAAAGCAATGGAATCACAACAGAGATGATCACTGCTTATGGTAACCCCTGCAGAAGGAACGCAGGCAGAGCAGGGTTTTCTGTTTATGGGCCTTCCCCCTCTAGAGACCGTGAGCTGGCTCGGTATGCTCAGGGGCCACATCTTCCCCATCTCTTGCTTCCGTTCTGTCCCTCCCTCCCCACCAATGGTTAGATTACTCTCCACAGAACAGTCAAAGTAATCCTTTTAAAAGATAAATCTGATCATATCTCTCCCCTGCTCAAAAACCAAAACCTTGAATAAAATCCAGTGCCCTTATCGTTATCTACAATGATACACAGGGTTCGGCCCCTGGCTCACATTCAGCGCTCATCTGTTCCCCCCCCTCCTATTTTGGTCCAGCCACAGTGGCCTTTGCAGTTAGCCCTGAGCCTGCCAAGCTGGCCGTTGGCTCAAGGCCTTGGGACTTGGTGTTCCTTCTGCCTGGAGGGATCTGCCCCACAGAGTCATGATTTGCTCCTTCCTTTCAAAGTCCCGCTCAAGTGTCACCTCACTAAGGTCAAGTATCACCTCACTAAGGACAGGTTCCTCATAGAAACAGCACCCATCCCTCATTCCAACACCCCTTGTTCTACATCTCCTTATACATCTCTATACTTCCTTAGAGCATTTATCAATTTCTGGCTATATAGCTACATAGTTCTATATCTATACCTATGTATGTAGGTGCATGCATATATATGTGTGTATACATACATGTACATATGCATCTATGTACTATATATGTATAAATATGTGTGTGTGTATATATATAATTTTTATGAAAGCAAGGACTACTTCTTTTGTTCACTCTTGTATCATAAATGCTCATAAGACACTCATCAAACAGATCAGACAGTCAGAAGCCCTGGATTTTAACTGTGGCTCTGCTGCCAACCTTGAATCTAGCACTTGTAGATTATGCCAATTTCTTCTCATCAAACCTTGTTGTCACCAGAATCTCATTCTGAGACATTATTAGTTAAAATTCTGTAAGAAAATCAAGTTTAGAGGAAAAGAGCTGAGGTTACGATCAACATAAGACAATCTCTGACTAATGAGTAAAATATCTAGATATATTGTCCCATCTAAAGAGAAACTCTGGTTGCCAGTTACATGTATGGGCACATCTAGTTCTTATTTACTTAATTTATAAGCTCACAAAACACTTCTCTTCAGAGATGGGGCCTTCAGATTATGGTAAATCAAGAATATAAAATAAACTGTTTATCAACATTTGTTTCCAGTTTCAAACAGGACTTGCTAGTGCTAAGCTCTGAGATGGGGTGACCTGCACCGCTGTTTTCAGAAAGCCCCAAGTCACAGCAAAAGAGGCATATGGTTCCCAGTTCCAAGGGATTTGTCTTCCCTTCCAAACAGCTAACTTCATTTTAACAACAGCTGTGCTTACTAAGACCTGAAGCATAACGGTCCTATAGTTTTAGAATACGGTCCACATAGATCAGATAACATACAGAAGCACTTTCCTTTGCAGGACGATAGAAGGAAAATGGAAGGGAAGAGAACTAACATTTATTGAGTACCTACTACTAAGTAGACTGGAGATAAAATGTGAGGGTCATCAACATATAAAAAGAAATGAAGTCAACAGTGTAGCTGGGATCACCTTGGAAGAAATGGCAAAGAGAGAAGAGGTCCGGAAAGCTAGCTATGATGAACGTTAATGTTAATGCTCCAGAAAAAAACGATGAGCTTGAAAAGGGGATTAAGGAGGAGGAGTCAGAGACAAGGGAAGAAAACTGAGAGAGGGTGACACTCTGGAAAGCCAAGGAAAGAGAAATTTAAAAGGAGAAAAGAGTGATCATTGATGCCACATGCCGCTGAGAACTCATGAAAAGGGACTGGAAAACATCCTATGGATCTGGCAAAACAGAGGTCACTGACAACCTTAACATCAAATGTTTCAGGGGGAGATGGTAACAGAATTCAAACCGGAGTGGGCAAGGAAGGAGTAGAAAGTAAAGAAAGAGAAACCAAGAGTATAGGCAGTGCTTTGGAGAAACTTTGCTCTAAAGAGGAGAAATACAGGGAATAGCTGAAAGGGGGTATGAAGTTATATGAAAAGTGTTGGGATTTAAATCCAGCTCTGATTCCAAGACTGAATTTTATAAATTGCTGCTTCTGAACCACCCAATATTACTGTTTCTGAGTTGGCATGCTGATCCACAAATTCTTCCTTTTTATATTCAATAAAAGCTACTCAAATGAGGTTCATTTATAGAAGAAAGTTCTGGAAGTTTTGAGTATTTCATTGCAAAATCTAAATCAGTTAGATTTGTGTTGAGCATTAAGATCTTCATATATTGATAATCCCCTGAACTGCTTTCATCCTTATAATACAGGTAAAATAAGCAGGGCAGTATTATTGTGATTTTATGGGTGAGGAAACGGAGCCATCAAGAACTCCAAATCTCTTTTGGAGCTCTTTTCTTTGAGTTAGCAATTTATAAATGCTGGGTCCCCTGAAGAATGTGATGAAAGTTATGGGCCCTCTTCACAGAAGCACATGCATAAGGAGGTAATCAGCAAAACCTTGTGCACAATTTCAAGGAGTTCACTGATGATCTGAAGTCAGGAATCCCTACTTTAGGTTATACGGTCTCTAAGCCAACTAAAGTGCTAGTTGAGGAGGTTTATGGTGTAATTCCTCTTGATGGCAATGGTGTTGTAATTAAAGACTCCTAAAAGAAGAAGCCTGTGAAGCCTTTCTCACACTGCTTGTCAGGCTCAATCCTCCTTCTCTACCCCCTGCTGACACACTGCCTACATTCTAGGACAGCATGCATTTCACTCTGCTCTGTGCAGGTGTGCCTCCCGTTGGAATGCAAGCCCCTGATGGAATGGAAATGTCTAATGTAAGCAACTACAACAATAATTTCTATCACTGCCACTATTATTTATTAAGCACCTATTACAGAAGGACACTTAATTATCACAATGTAATGAGGTATGAAGTACCCAGGGGCACATAGCTAATAAGGGGTAAAGCTGAGAGAAAGGCAATTTGGCTCCAGAGTCAATTAATATTGACCAACCTCTTAGACTCTTTCTTTTGCCATGCACTAGCTACCTGAAGTTTCTCTGTTACTGTTAAAAAGTACCTTACTTTTCTTAAAAAGCCTGACAACTGTTATTATCATGAAATTCATCAACTTATTATTTTTTAAATTTTTAATTTCAAAATAATTTTAGATTTACACATAAGTTGTAAAAATAGTAGACAGAGTTCCCTTTTACTCATCACCTAAGAAATTTAAACAAAAATAACATTAATCTACATTTGGGTTTTAGCAGATTTCCTCAACTAATGTCCCTTTTCTGGTCCAGGGTCTAATCCATGATCACACATTGTTTTTAGTTGTAGTATCTCCTTAAGTCTCCTCCAGTCTGGGACAGTTCTTCAGTATTTAAGTTTTATAATCTTCTTTTGAAGCATACTGACTAATAACTTTGCAGAATGTCTCTTAACTTAGGTTTGTCTGATGTTTTCCCATGTTTACATTGAGGTTAAGCATTTTGGGTAAGAAGGTCACAGAAATGATGTTGTGTCCTTCTCAGTGCATCATAAAAGGAGACACGTGATACTGACACATGTTATGGTTGGTATTGTTAACCTTAATCACTTGGGTAAGGAATTGTCTGCCAGATTTCTCCACTGAAAAGTTTCTATTTTTCCCTCAATAAGTATCTCGTGGTGAAATCCTTTGGGAGTATGGAAATATCCTGCTTCCCATCATACTTCTACTCACTAATTTTAGCATCCATTGATGATTCTTGCCTGCAACAATATTTCTGTGGTGCTTAATAATTTTCTATTTCCGTTATTTCTTCTACATTTCTTATTTGTGAGGCCACTGTCCTTACAGTGGACAGGAAGACCTGTCCTTTCTTTCTATTTATTTCCTTCTTCAATTATTTACATATATCAGTATGGACTCATGGAGTTATTTTATACTATCATTATTTATTTTGTTGATCACATTGTCCCCAACTAGGCCATTGGGAGATTCTTAAAGCTGGGTCCTATGTACTTTGACAATCCTTTTTGAGTAATTCCTTACTTTCTGGCACCACAAAATGCTCATGTGTTTTCCCTGCCCCAGCCCTAGAACCAACCATCTTTCTAAGGAGCCCTTATTACTTTTATTGGAGATCCAGATGAATAGTGTTTAGGAGCCAAGATCTGGGTGCTAGGTGTGCACATTGCCAGTATGGTGTCACTGCTTTTAGGCTATCTCAGCAGAGAGAGCTGGGGAATTATATGTATGTATATTCACAAATTAATACATACCTCTTCTTTATTTATATTTATATCCAACTGTATATATATTAAAAATCATAAGTTGATACTAACAGTATAGGGTTCATTCTAACCTTCCCCTCTCCTATTTGTGAGAAACCTGGTTCTCATTATCCACAATATATTTATTTATTTGCTTAATTGCGGTATACACATAAAGCATTTTCAGTATAGCTAACCCATATACCTATAAAAACCAAACTTACTAATTAGAACACAATATTTATGTACAGTTATTTTTATCCTTAGCCATATGGCATACTATCAAAATGTTCTTATTATTTTTTATTTCTATAAATTTATAGGGCACAAGGGCAATTTTGTTACATGCATAGATTACATAGTGCTTAAGACAGGGCTTTTAGGGTAGCTTTTAGTGAACCTTTTTGGCACCAGGGACTGGTTTCATGGAAGACAATTTTTCCACAGTCTGGGGGTGGGGGCGATGGTTTCGGGATGGTTCAAGCACATTACATTTATGGTGCACTCAGACCTCTCTGCTAATGATAATCTGTATTTGTAGCTATTCCCTAGCACTAGCATCACCACCTCAGCTCCACCTCACATCATCAGGCATTAGATTCTCACTCATAAGGAGCTTGCAACCCAGATAGATCCCTCGCATGCACAGTTTACAGTAGGGTTCACTCCCCTATGAGAATCTGATGCCGCTGCTGATCTGACAGGAGACAGAGCTCAGGCGGTGATGTGAGTGATGGGGAGCAGCAGTAAACACAGATGGAGCTTCACTAGCTAGCCTACCGCTCACCTTCTACTGTGCATCCTGGTTCCTACAGGCCACAGACAGGTATCGGTCTGTGGCCCATGAGTTGAGGACCACAGTTTTAGAGTATTCATAATCCTAATAATAAAGGTTGTACCCACTAATAATTTCTCATCATCCACCTGCTTCTACTCCCTCATTCTTCTGAGTCTCCACTGTCTATCTACATCCATGTGTATATATTTTTTAGCATCTAATTATGAGTGAGAACATGTGATATTTGTCTCTCTGTTTCTGGTTTGATTCACTTAAGATAAGTACCTCCAGTTCCATCCATGTTGCTGCAAAAGACATAATTTCATTCTTTTTTATGGCTGAGTAGCATTCCACATCTTTGCTATTGTGAACAGTACTACCATAAGCATATGAGTACAGGTCTCTTTTTAATGTATTGCTTTCTTTTCCTTTGGGAATCCCATAGAAGGATTGCTGAATCAAATGGTAGTTCTATTTTTAGTTCTTTGAGAAACCACCATACTCTTTTTCATAGGAGCTGCATTAATTTATATTCCCACTGACAGTGTGTAAGCATTCATTTTTCTCCACATCCTTGCCAATGTCTGTTAATTTTTTGTCTTTTTAATTAATAGCTATTCTGACTAGGGTAAAATGGTACCTCATTATGGTTTTAATTTGTGTTTCTCTGATGATTAGAGATGTTGACCATTTTTTCATATACCTGTTTGTATATGAAACCATTTGTATGTCTTATTTGGAAAAATGCTATTTATGTCCTTTGCCAACTTTTTAATCGGATTGTTTTTGTTGTTGTTGTTGTTGAGTTGTTTGAGTTCTTGTATATTGTGGATATTAATCTCTTGTCAGATGAATAGTTTGCAAATATTTTCTCCCATTCTGCAGGTTGTTTGTTCGCTCTGTTGATTATTTCTTTTGCTGTGTAGAAGCTTTTTAGTTTAATTAAGTCCGATTGTTTTTGTTTTTATTTCAAAATATTAAGGGGGTATACATGTTTTTGTTATATGGATAGCTTTTATAATGCTTGAGTCAGGGCTATTAGTGTGCTCATGACCTGAATAGTGTTCATTGTACCTGTAAGGTAGGTTTTTACTCCTCCCCTCCTTCCCCCCAACTCCCAAGTCCCACTGTTTTTGTTGCCTATGCTTTTGAGGTCTTAGTCATAAATTTTTTTGTCTAGACCAATGTCCAGAAGAGTTTCCCATGGGTTTTCTTCTAGTATTTTTAAAGTTTCAGGTTTTACTTAAGTCTTTAATCCATCTTAAGTTGATTTTTGTATATGGTAAGAGACAGGGGTCCAGTTTCATTCTTCTGTATATGGCAATCCAGTTCTCCCAGCTGTCAAATATTCTTTCCTAAACTTACTTAGGTTAATTCTTTTCTTTCCCAAACACCCTTTAGTGTGGTTATATTATTCATTTGTAATACAGTAGGTTCATTTTTTACTATTTGTATTTTACTTTGTCCACCCTAGCATAAACACATATTCTGGCTATCTATATATAATCTGTTTATTTGAGGCAGACATAAAGTATTACCATGGTTCTAAGAGTTATAGTTATATAAAAAGGTATACTCAGAGAAGTGTCATTCTCTCCTACTACCCTGTTCCATTCCCTCATTCTTTCTGCCTCATTTCTACCCATCTTCTTCTAGAACCAATCTCATTAGTTTTTTGTTTAACCTTCCTATATTTCTTTTGCACAAATGAGTAGATACACATGTGTTTTCTTTTGTCTTTTTCTTTTTACCTGAAAGGGAGTATACTGTAAATACACCTTTGCATACAGCTTTATTCAATATATCCTGGAAATCACTCCATATCAGTTATTCTCCTCAGTTTTACAGATGAAGAGACAGGCTTAAAAAGGTAGAGTTACTTGCTCAAGGTCACATAGCTAGTAATGAGTAGATCTGGGATGTGAATCCAGGAAGTTTTGACTCCAGAATCCATTCTCCTCCTCCCATATCAGAGTTTCTCAGCTGTGGACCCTGGGTATATTCCTGGGGGATCTTTAGGTTCTCTGAGTTTTCTTAGATCATTGTAAAAATTAATACCTGTATGTTCTGGATCATTTGGACTATCCTACAGCAAGTACTAATGGGCATTTTCATTGTCCACAGGATCTGACAATCACACAAGCACCTGAAGTCAATGTTCTCAATACAGTCACACAAGAAAAGCTGTAGGCGGAATGGAGACAGCAGTTACCTGGCTGCGGCCTTGGCTTGTAGTTCAGGGAAGGCAGCATGGCCCTGCACCATGTGTTCTATCTGAAAAACAAGAGAGATTCTTTCAACTTTTGTCCATAGAGGATACAAGAATATCAAAATGCTAACTCCACAAGAGGGTCTCAGCTTAAAGAAATTTAGCTGTGATTAACCTAGTGCTAACCTCTTGAATATTAAAACAAAGAAGTTTAGAGAGAAAAGTAACAGGAAATAAAACTCCCAAGGCTCAACTGGTAGTTAGCGTCAGGCCCAAGGATGAGGAGTGAGGAAGGAAGGGTAACTCAAGTTAAATGGTGGGGGGTCTGAGTGTTAAAAGCACCAACCTTCTCTGGATCACATCATTTCCCCCTCCTGATCCAGGCTGTCACCCCTGGGCAATGTCAAACCTTGAATTACTCACTGTGTTTTACTAATGGCGAAGCTGTATGAAAGAGACCATGATGAGGGAGTCTCAGTTAAAAAAAAAAAAATAATAATGAGGTGCCCCAGAGCTGTCAAGAGAAACTCCCTTGACTAGAAAGTTGTCACATGGGAAACACAGCTCTCAAGGGCAGAAATATCTGAGTTCTGCAAACAATCATTTTCTCATCTGAAATCCTGTGTCCAAAATTTTATTCCTTAATCCACTTGGTGGCTTTAAACAAAATAGTATGGAATATGCATCAGGAACAGAAGTGTTTACCCATGCTGTTACTCAGCTTGCTAAAACACACCCAGCTCTGTGCTCGAGCTCCTGAACCTAAGGTGTGTATTTTCCAAATGTTTACCTGAGTCTCTAGGACTCTATAATAACATGCTGATGGATTTATTTTCATTCAAACAGTGAACAGACAGACTGTCTATTTTGGCTTCATGGTGATAGGCTCTCTGAGCATGTTTCCTCAGAGTCAGGGCTATAGAAAGAGGAAGAATATTTGTTCAGAGTCGCACAGGCCAGGTTTGGGTTCTGGATCTCATTCCCATGAGCTGTGTGGCTTTGTGCAAGACACTAAACTGCTTTGAACCTCAATGGCCTCTCTTACACTCCAGCCTCCTTTTAAGACAGGATTGCTAGGAAGTAAAGTGTATCTACTATAATGCCAATGGTAGTACAAATTATATCAACCTAAGATTTATTGACTGACTTACAATATAGCAATATTATGTTAAGCACTGTACACACGTGATTGTATTTCATTTATTCCTTACAGCACTCTCATGAAGAAGATACTATTTTTCACTACGGAGATGGGGACTAAAAGAGATTGAGTAGCTTACCCCAGGTCACAGGAGAGTAATGACAGATCTAAGTCTCAAAATGAGGTCTCTATATCTTAAGTCCTTGTTCTTAACTATGATGCCATATTATCTACTAAATTTCCAGGGATAATATAAGTCACTGAATTCCATTGGTGCAGTATTGTGGAAATGTCTCAAAATGATACCAAAGCCATTGGTAGTTCAATGAAAAAAAATATCATGCAGGCATTGAATATTTATTTCTCATAGGTTCAACTTTAGGTTACACTTATGAGGCATACTCTGGACTCTCAAAGAGTTTGCACTCCATTGAGAGCATCAAGAGGAACTGACTGAGATCAGCATTGGAAAATTAAAGGCATTACTTGATTTGATGCTAATTTATATAGGGAGTGCTTTGAGAGTTCAGTTCAGAGAAGGGAGATTTATGAGCTTCCAGGAGGAAGCACAGAACCTAGCACATGTGGTACAGGTATGAATGCAGTTATTCAGCATTTACTCAATGCCTACTGTGCCAGGTACTGTGCCTAGACTCTGGGAGATACAGTGAAAAATCAGAAATACATCCAATACATATAATACATAGTAGCATAAAGCAAAGGGTCAATCACTCTCCAGTGCTTAGAACAATGTCTCCCATCTTAAATGGAGGAATGAAATGCATTCTGAAGAAAATAAAGCAAACTTAGAGACTGACCAGTTAAAGCAGTGGTCCCCAACCTTTTTGGCACCAGGGACCATTTTCATGGAAGACAATTTTCCCATGGACTGGGGGTGGGGATGGGGAATGGTTTCAGGATGATTCAAGCACATTGTATTTATTGTGATCTTTATTTCTATTATTATTACATTGTAATATATAATGAAATAATTATACACTTCACCATAGGTTGGAGACCCCTGCTCTGTCAGGCTCTCACACTCAGGGCCACTATTCCCCTGCTCTAAGCACCCCAGGGCCAGATACCAGACTATGAGAGCCAACTCCTATCTCCCTGCCGAGGTCCCACCAAAATTATTCAATGTAGCTAACACTGAGACTGCTTACTTTACTTGCCTGTTCCTTCCTGTGAAAACTACCATAAAGCCTCTTGCCCACGTTTCTCCCTCACTCCCTCCACCTCCTGACTGAAGCTGATGCTTCTTCCTGCAGCCCTGCACTGTGGAGTGCCCTCTCCTCTTAGGAACTGTGAGTAACAAACTGTCTTTTCAATGGCAATTGTCTCCTGATCTGTTGGCCTCACCATACCTGAATAATAAACCTACATTTTAAAACACTGACTTAGTAGAAAGAACATTTTATCATTTATCATCATGACTGCACTAATGTTTCACTTGTAACAGATATATTTTTCTGTGCCCATTCCTTTGATGGAGGAAACAAGGAATTCAGCCCTAGAGTACTGTGAGTCGCAAGAGAAAATTCTCTGTGGAAGTAAATATTTCTTTTCTGAGTCTGTTTACTCATTTATGCTATCTTTCTGATCATTTTAGGCCTCTGAGTTTTTGACCCTTGCTATGGCAGAGAGAACATAGGGCAAGGGCTCCTGACACCTGAGTTCAGTGTGGCTCAAGGTGTGACCTTGAACAAGACCATCTCCGATTTTCTCTCTAAAACATTTAATAAATTAATATGACAAATAGCTACATTTCTGTAAAATTACAAAGCAAACTGCATTGCCTCAGATATCAAAACTGTTGGAAAAGGGTTCACAGGCAAGAAAACACAGCCCAAAAGCAACCTAAAATTTATCTTAAGAATCTTAGGTCTTATGAACATTTTACTAAAACAAAGCTATCTTATTGCATGATGTTTTTTTTTAATTAAAATCAGTTTTATGTATTTGTCTTGGGGCTATCTTTTATTTGCCTTGATGATAAAGAAATTATTAGGCTTGGAGAAACATTCATCATTTTTCCCAACTACCTTCTTGCCATCTGCACTAACCTGTAATATCACTGTTTTCATCTAAGCTATTTCAGCTCCTCCATTATCTAGTCTTATCTGGAAGCTAAAAAAATTTGCCTGATTTCCTAGCCTTGAAATTCTCATGATAATCTAATGAAAGAAGAAAGCACAACTAGACAATTTCTTTTATGCTGCTGAAAAGGATTTTAGATTTCAAAACTGAATAGTCCCTAAGAGCAATAAACATTCCTGAAAGAAAATATAAACTATAGTTTTTTATAACTTTAATATTAGGTTTACATAGAAAAACTTTATTTACAAGTGAATAAATTCTGATATAATGTATAGCTAGTTCAGTTAGTTTTATTCATCATCAAAGTTGGTAGCTTCGTTTACTTTTATAGTTTGTTAATTAGTTCATTTATTTATGAAACTGACATGTGACATATGGCTATCTTGTGCTAGGCATCATTTTAATAACTAAGGATATAAAGATAAAAGTCATTGCTCTGACAAAGCTCTGCCTTCAAAGGGAAAATGGTCATGCCAATATTCAAATAGACTCTAGACTGATAAGATTCTTTATATATTCAATAAATGTTAATTGAGTACCTATTCTGTTCCAGACATAGTAAGCAAGCACGGGAGATTCAGTGTCAATTAAGACAGATATAATCTCTGTCTACATGGCAATTATATTTATTGAAAGATGGTCAACAGATCAGTATAATAATTAGAGATAGTAATTAGTCCTTTGAAGGAAATAAACAGGTTACTATAATAAGAAGACTTATTTTAGAAAGAGAGGTCAGGGAAGAACTCCCTGAAGGTAAAATTTAAGCTAAGACATGAAAAATACTAGGAACCAACAATTCCAAGCAAAACAAGTACTAAATGCACAGATGTTATAGATGGAAAGAACTTCATACATCCCAGGAATTAACAGGAGTCCAGTGAGACTAGACTGGAGTTAGCAAGAAGAAAAGTTGTATAAAATGGAGATGGAAAGGTTGGAAGTGGGGAAAAATCAAACAGGCCACGATAAAGGCTTTAGATTTTATTCCAATGACAATGAGAAGGTACAGAAGATTCAGAAGAATAAAGTAATTCTACTTGATTTTCAAAAAATCATTCAAGGGTTCTACTTCTTATAATGGCTGAAGAGCTCATATCATACCAATTTCCCCACAGGTAACAATGATAAATGCTGATCAAAATACAGCAAACAATTGTCTGAAGACATCGGAAAATGGCCAAAATCAGGTAGAAATTGAAGAGAAGTAGACACATGGAAGGAACAAAACAGTACTGTGTGTGTTTCCTGATTTTACAGATTTTTGCCTAAGAATAGTCCCCAATCAGTGCCATGCAGGACGAATAATACTCAGACAGAAATATGTAATCTTTCCAGTCAAGAAAAGAGAGGTTGAAGTTCAAGTCAACCGCAGCAGCTGGTAAATATGTTGTTGGGCAATCTGAGAAAGAAGACAGCCACAGAAAGTCCCACAACATGCACAAAAATGCTACCCTAATCTCTGGATGATCTCTGAATTACTTGTGCATGGGAACACCACAAGCAGCCCAGCTAAGGCTAAAAGAACTCAACAGAGATTTTGAGAGGTGCTCATCACAGAAAAGTGACAAAACTTGAAGTCTGAGTTCAGCCAAATTAACTACCTGCTAAACCAGAAAAATCAACACTCTTCAGAGAAATGAAAATAATACAGTATCTCTAAGATGTATCAATCACAATGTCTATATGACCCCAAATTACTAGACAGATGGAGAAGCAGGAAAATGTAATCTATACTTAAGAGGAAAGCCATTTAATAAACAATGAACCTGAGATGACACAGGTGTTAGAATTAGAAGACAAGAATTTTAAAGCAAATAGTTTAACAGTGCTCAAGGATGTAAAAGAAAATATTCTCATAATTAATAAACAGAAATAGAAAAGAAATAAAATATTAAAATGGAAATTTAATAGTATTTATAAATATGATATCTGAAATAAATATATAGCAGATGGACCTAATAACTGATTGAAGATGAAAGACAAAAGAGTCAAGGAACTTAAAAGTAGAGTGTGAGTGAGAATGAGAGCGAAAGTGAGTGAGAGAGAGACAGGGAGAGAGAAAGAATATGAATGAGAATATATATTGAAAAAAATAGGCCGGGTGCAATGGCTCACGGCTGTAATCCTAGCACTCTGGGAGGCCAAGGCGGAAGGATTGCTCAAGGTCAGGAGTTCGAGACCAGCCTAAGCAAGAGCAAGACCCTGTCTCTACTAAAATAGAAGTTGTCTGGACAGCTAAAAATATATATAGAAAAAAAATTAGCCGGGCATGGTAGCACATGCCTGTAATCCCAGCTACTCGGGAGGCTGAGGCAGTAGGATTGCTTGAGCCCAGCAGTTTGAGGTTGCTGTGAGCTAGGCTGATGCCACGGCACTCACTCTAGCCCAAGCAACAGAGCGAGACACTGTCTCAAAAAAAAAAAAAAAAGAAAGAAAAGAAAAGAAAAAAATAAAAAATAACATGCTGCGTTTCTCAGAGGCCTATGAGACAACAGCCAGGGGTACCAAATATTTGGAATTAGAGTTACAAGTAGGATAGAAGAGAGACAATGGGACAGAACAGATATTTAAATGCCAAAATTTCCCAAAGGTGGTGAAAGACATCAACTTGTAAATTCAAGAAGGATGAATCCTAAAAACACACTTGTGCATACTAATAAAAACCAAAGATTAGGAGAAAATCTTTAAAGCAGCCAGAGAAAAATGACACATTACACAAAGGGGAAGAATGTTAGAAAAAATAGTTGAGTTCTTGTAAGAAATAATGGTTCCAGAACACAAAATATTGACATCCTTAGATGGTGACAGAAGAAGAACAACAAAAGAAAATATCAACCAAGAATTCTATATTGAGTAAAAATATCTTTCAAGATAGAATGTAAAATAAATACATTGAGAAAAAAATAAACAGAATGTCTTTTGCCAGTTGACCTGCACTGCAAGAAATGCTGAAAATTCTTCAGACTGGGAAAAGATACCAAATGGAAGCTTACATTTTCAGAAAGAAGTAAAACCAATGGAAATGGTCACTCTGTAGGTAAATACAAAAGATTATGTTTTATGTCTCAGAATTTCTTTAAAGTATGTATGACTCTTTGACATGGACTGAACTATGTTTACTCAAAATTCATACAATGAAGCCTCAACCCCCACTGTGATTGTACTAAGAAATAGGGCCTTTATGGAGGTAATTAAGGTCAAAGGGCCCTGATCTGAAAAAACTGGTGTCCTTAAAAGAAAAGGAAGGCACACCAGAGTTCTCTCTTCACACACACATGCTGAGGAAGGCCATGTGGGGACACAGAGAGAAGGCAGCCACCCACAAGCCAGGACAAGAGCTCTCACCAGACACTGAATTTGCCAGCACCTTGATCATGGACTTCTTGCCTCTAGAACTGTACGAAAACAAATGTCTGTTGTTTAAGCCTATGGTCCCCAACCCCCAGGCCACGGACCAGCACTGGTCCATGGCCTGTTAGCACAGCAGGAGGTGAGCAGTGGGCTTCACCTATATTTACAGCCGCACCCCATCGCTGGCATCACTACCTGAGCCCCACCTCCCCCCACCAGCTGTGGAAAATTGTTTTCCATGAAACTGGTCCCTGGTGCCAAAAAGGTCAGGGACCTGCTGGTTTAAGCCACCCAGTCTGTGATATTTTTTTATGGCAGTCTGAGTAGACTAATGCACTATTTAAAGCAAACAAACATGACAATTATTGCAGTGTTGGGTTTACAGCATATGTAGGTATCACATATAGGACAACTACAGTAGAAAGGCCTGTGTATGGGGGGGGTGATAAATGGAACTATATAGTTGAAAGCTTTTTATATTTTACACAAAGTGATATAATAGACACTCAAATTGACTGAAAAGTTTGAGATGTTTATTGTAATTGCTAAAGCAACCATTAAAAAATACCAAAAAAATGATTAAAAAGCCAAAAGCCAATAGAGAACTTAAAATGGAATTCTGAAAACTGAAAAATATTCAATTAATCCAAAAGAAGTCAGGATGGAGAGACAAAAAGAAAAGATGGAATTGACAACAGAAAATAAATAACAAAAGATCTGTATCCAACCAACCATATTCATCTTTACAATAACTATGAAGAGTCTAAACACTCCAAGTAAAAATCAGAGATTATAAGACTGAGTAGAACAGCCAGACCCAACTATGTGTTGTGCACAAGAGATGCCCTTTACACGGACTAGGATGGGAACAGCACCACTGGTGGTTTCGTCAACAGCGCTGGGAGTGGAGATAAAAAAAATAAAATAAAAAAAAAAAGATGTATTGGTGATATATTTTGGAGGTAGAACCCATAGGACTTATTGATGGATTGGATGTGGGGAGGGAGGGGAAAGGAAGAGTCAAGAATTAATCCTATTTTTTTGGCTTTAATAAAATTATAAATGATAGAGCTGTTTACCGTATGTCAGTTACTACAGTCAGAAAACTGGGAGTAATTCTTGATTCCTGCCTCCCCTTTCCCCTGTGACATCTAATCCATCTTCACCATTGATCACAATGCTATGCTCCCCAAACCTTGGCTTCTCCCTTTTCTGCACACTTCACTACCAATCCACCAGGAATTCCTGTGGCTCTACCTTCAGAATATACCCAAAATCTAACGACTTTTTACCAGCCCCCTGCCGCTGTCCTCATCTCTCAGCTGGCTTACTGCAATAGCTTCTTTCTGGTCTCTGTGTTTCCACCCCCACTCCCACCCATGGCTGCTTCTTGACAGGGCAAGACAGCAGTCAGAATGATCCTTTAAAAACCTAAGTCATATTGTATCAGTCCTCTGCTCCTTATTCTCCAAAGGCTTCCCATTTCATTCGGAGTAAAAACTAAAATTCTTACTGTGGCCAATAATACAGCCCCTGTTACTTCTCTGAATTTGTTCCCTACAACTCTCATTTCCGTTCACTCTGCCCCATCCACTGTGGTCCCCTTGCTACTTACTCCTGCAATACTCCAGGCAGGCAACCCTCTCACGAGCTGATCTTTGCACTGGTTGTTCCCTCGGCCTGGTATATCTTTCCCCTAGGTTTTCAAATGGCCAAATTCCTTCTTTTCCTGGTTCTTTGCTCAAATGTCACATGAGTGAGGCCTAACCTGATCATCCTTTCAAAAACTGCAAGCTGCCCATGTGAATCCACAAACCACCTCCTCTCTTATTTTTAATAACTTATACCATCAAATGGGATTTATTTATTTATTTATTGTATATTATCTGTCTCCTCCTAGCACAGGAAGAGGACAGATTCTTGGTGGGGGGACAGAAGAGGCTGTTTTATTCACTGCTATTTTCTCACTCAGAATAGTACCTTGAACATAGTAAGCATTCAATAAATACAGTAAACTTCACTCTAAGAGTTTAGACTTTATTCTAAAGACAATTAAAGGGCTCTCTAGGGTCTTTTCTGATCCATATTTGTGTTTTAGAAAGACTGCAATAGCTGCAGTGCAGGAGAGGGATTAGAGGGGGAAAGAAGATGAGAGGCAAGAATCCAATTAGGAAGCTGTGCAGGAATCCAGGTGGGCAAACACCACAGTGAAAGCCAGCGCAGGTGGAGGGAGCAGGGAGGCACTTGTTTGTGCAGAGATGGTCTTTGTATCCATGAAGTCACTCTAATTAGCTAATGTGAAATGCCGGAGACATACCTAACCTATACATAGGTTAGGTGCTGTCAATGCTGATACACAAACATTTTTCTCTCATGGCCTTACAAAGCCTGCCAACTGTATTTGCTTCAAGATACTTAAAAAAAAAAAATGTCACAATAACTGACAATAGTTGCTTCTCAAGGGAGTCTACAAGAGAACTGTAAGAAAAACTCAGAAATTCAGCTCTACAAGAGTCAGATTCAGTTCTGGAAAGATCTGGGACCTCTGGTGGCCAACTTAAGCCTGCATGATGGCTTTCCCACTTAAAATTGTTAAGACCTTGATTAAGTTACCTCATCATTCTCAGCCTATTTCTTCAACAAACTAACACAGTAACACTGACTACACACACGTGCCATGAAGATCAGATGAAATACTGAATCTTAATGGGCCTAAAAGTACTTGGCTCCTAATAGGTACTCAGTAAGTGTTAGCCCCTACCTTTCCAATAAGCTGTAGGGATAGCACTATTTATTTTATGTGCTGCCGTAAATTATAATTATCAGTTCTGTATCTAACTTTTTATTTGATGATGAACTACTAGAGTGACCACATTGTTGCCTGGCCCAGTGTAATCATTCAGGAAATCTCTGTAACATGATGGAATGAATGAATGGATGAAGGGATGAAATCACTATTTCCATAACCTGTACTGCACTGTGCACACTGCAAGCTATTCTTCATATACCCATTCATGGCAGAATGACTTCCTGAGGCTAGCCCCAGGCTGAGCAGATTTGGAGATGAGGGAGGAGGCAGGCAGGCACTCACAATGCACAAATCCTAAAATCCCAAGAGTACATAGCAACTTGCTGCTTTGTGATCCCGTGACTCAAGTTTATAAGTTCAAATTCTGGGTTCAAACAATTCCAAGGTAACCAGTAACCCCTCATCTAAGCCCAAGAGTCCCAGAAAGCCAAAGCCAAACATAGGCAGTTTAGGAACCTGTCTTAGTCTCCCTTACCAATGCCTCCCACGATAAAAATGACTTCTAGTAAGACAGAGAAGAGCACTTGGAGGGAGGCATGGCTAAGGTCTAGTTGGAAACAAGCCTGAGCATCTGGATGCAGTGACTGCATGGGGTCAGTGTTCTATGGAAAAAGTCTGGGCAAAAAGCAATGTTTTTTTGCAAAACTATACTGAAGAGAGTATTGGCAAGCACAAGCCAATCTTTGATGGGTGCTTAGTGATGAAACAAAAATCAATCATCCATGGGAAGGTAGCATATGCCTTTCTAAGAAGTAAATATCATGGCACAAGCTTGAAATGAGTGAAAAATGAGTCCTATTCTCAGTCAAATGAAACTGCAAGGGCTCCAGAGCCTGAAAGGGTCATCTCCTATTTATTTCTTAATCCTGAAGATAACCAGATGAAGACTGTTTTAAAGTACCAATCTGCTCGCATACTTGGAGTGAAGGGATTGCTTTGTAATGGAAGATCTGTATTTAATTGTAAAAATGAGACAGAATACCTTTTTTACAAATCTGCAGTTTACATATTTGCTTTATTTCTTTTTCTTCTCTTTTCTTTTCTTTCCCCTCCTTTACTTCCCTTTTCCTCTCCTTTATCCTTTCCCTTCTCCTCTGCTTTAGATGGTGTATTTATGACTGTATTATGGGATGGACAAGATGCTACCAGAGCAGATGTGGCTTAGTAGAGAAGATGTGTATATGAAACAAAGAACAAAAAGGATGCAATTTTCTCTTCTCATGTCCTACATGATGACAATGTGTTTTAAAAACCAGAGATCAGAATATACAAGAGAATAAACCAGAATTAGTAACTGGTAAGGAAAGGTGAGTGACAGAGGAGCCATATAAAAAGGCCATTGATGGTGGGTGAGGAATCTCCCCAGGCTGTATTTGCTACCCTGAGTTTCAGTAAAATATAGATAATAACTGTGCCTATTTTCATAAGAATTTTGAAAGGATTAAATGAGATAATATGTAAAAAGTTCTTGGAATTGAGATTGGGAAATAAGCCTTCAAAATGACATTAGGTGTTGTGATTATTATGAATATCATTCAAGTTTAATAAGATTATGTATATAAATTCCTCTCACAGAAAAATATTCAATAAGCTGCAATTATTGTGATTAATATTATTGTCATTATAGTTATCCTTTTCATTTTATAGCTGGCTTCTTTCTCTTTGCTTGCCCTCTTTGGACTGATGGTTTATTGGATATGTGCTTTGCTTTTGATTCAGATTTTGCCCCATTATCTTAGCTTTTGGATTTCCTAAGATTTCACTCTCTGTAACCCAGTGGTCAATCATGCCCCCTGCCTATGTCCAATGTATACACAGAATTGCCCAAAGTAGAGCTCCAAATGCAGCTTAACTGGTTGATGGCACAAAACTAATAGATAAAGACTAGCAATCCCCACGACACCTTTCAAAAACCACAGTGCAATGTTATGAGGATTTTTTAGCAATGGCAAAATAAGAGCCTACATTTTTAATTTAAATTCAGGCTCATGAAATAGGCATAACCAATTCTTATCCGAGAAGGTATGTCATAACATTTGGGTTAAGATGGCTTACATCCATGGCACTAAAGCAAACTTTGTACCAAATCCTGGGGAAAGCATTTCTAACTGATACAGATGTCTGATTCACATACTAATTCTCTGAAAGCCTGTTGATGGGTACATTGATGGACAATGCGTCCTACACAAAGAACTGGTTTACTGGATCTTTATTTTAAACAGCTTCTGGATTATGTCATCTATGAGTTCTGGGTCTGCTAAGGGTGATTATGCTATGCTGTGATGTTGAAAAGGGCTGTATTTCATTAATGGATTTTCATTCAATGTGCCACAAAAAAGGGAAAGAATATTTGACTTGAATGTTATATAATACACCAAAATAGTTTAAATAGGAGAATGTAAAGTGGGCTCCAGTCCCACTGTACTGTAGGCATACGATGATGTCTTCCTTTTCAACTTTTCTAGCACTGGTTATTGAGCCCAATTAGATATTATTTATTTCATACTCACTAGGCTTTCTATCAGAGTACGAGCTTCTTAAAACCAGGGAGTGATGAGGTCTAATTCACTTACTTTATTTCTGTAGCCTGGCATAAGAGTAAGGGCACAGAACATGCTCTTTGAGTCCATCACTTACCCATGCTTTTACCTACTTGAGAGAGAATCTGAGGCAGTTATGTGTAAAATAGCAATACACTAAGAAATGGAAACTTGCAGTTATTTACATGCATACCTAGCTGTGGATCACATCACTCTTAATTTGGCTGAACATTTAGAAGAGTTAGTAGGGATTCAGCCACAAACATATTTTCAATTTAATAGTAAACGTGAGGTTGGATAATTGAGCCTAGGTCTCAGTTTCCCTTGTATTCCACATCCAGTCTCTCAGAAGCAATACTCTACTTTGTGAGAAAATGACAATGTTACTCCCCAGCCCAAAACCTTCAGTGGTTTCCCCATAGCTCAATCTCTTGACCTCAATTCTTAGTCAACCTTGCCACTATCCTCAATTAAGCCCTCATGGCTTTTTGTCTGTGGACTAAAACTGGTCTCCCTGACTCTGGCCATGTGTCCTCAGGCCTTCTTCCTCATGGTTGCTAGCCAGAGAGAGCTCTTTACAACTGAGACTTGAACATGTCTACATACTCTTCTGAACTTTCACTGGTTCCCCTTGGTTTACTAGACGACGTTCAATTCCTTAGCATGTTCTACAGGGACTTCTTAAGATCTGGTCCCTGTCCTACTCTCTAACTTGTATTTTAAGCTATTCTTCTAAGAATAATTTATGCTACAGCTGAAGTTCTGGACTATTTGCAATTTCCCTCAAATAAGTCTTGTTATTTTTCATTTCTATGTCTTTCTTCCTGTGCAAGTTGTCCTGCCTAGAAGACTATCCCTCCCTCCCCTTCTTTGCCTGCTTTGTCCCTATTTGTCTTTCTAGGCTCAGCACAAATGTATTCCCCTCTGCAGAGTTTCCTAATGTAGCTTTGTGCCAACTCTGTACCTTGTACCTCTGTTACTGTACTCATCTCACTTCTATGGATATTCTGTCTCCCCCATTAGACAATCCCAATAATTCAACAACTTCATAAAGTTGTTAATGCTGTTAATAATTGTTGTTAATATAATAACAATGTCATTAAGTACCTTGTATGAATAGGCACTGAGCTGGATATAAAGAGAAGTATGATATGGCCCTTGTCTTTATGGAGCTCATAGTGTTCTGGAAAAGACAAGTTGGCAATCAATAAGAATAAGAGAGTGTGTTAAGAGCTGGATTGTAAAGGGACAAGTAAAATTGCCCAGGTGGTAAAGAACTCCCCACGCAGGGAAAGAAGCATATACAAAGGAGTGGAATGATAGGAGCTATGGAGAAGCTGTGAGTGAGGCAACCTAGCCTGTCAGGTGATGTGTGGGACTGGAGGGGACAGACCATGAAAGGTACAGTGTGCTTAGAAAATTACCTGAACCATGTACCAAGGGCTATGGGGGAACCACTGAAGGGTCCGGGCTGGGAGTAACATTGTCATTTTTACAAAGTAGAGTATCACTCTCACTTTCATGAGAAAAATGGACTGGTGTGGGAAAGATCAGGTGAGATGAAAGGACAATCAGCACTGCCTGGAGGGACATTTATACGTGTAGCAAACACATGCTACACATGTGCCGTGCTGTGCACTGAGAGAGTTAACTCTGACCCAGGAGTCTGCAAATCTTCCAGATACTGGGGATATGGGTAATATGACAGAATGGGCTATTCAATGGCATAAAAACATTCATGACTTTACTGACAAAGTGTCAACTTACCAATTTTCCAGTAACGCTCTGACCACCTTCATTCAGCCAGAACCCAGGCACCATGGCTGAGAAATACGGCCCCCAGACACCTGGCACAAAAATCGGGTCTTTGCTGATCTGGAAGGAAAGAGGCAAAGTATGTGAAAACAGTGACCCTCAGGGCAAAAGGGGGCTTTATCTTCTCCCACCTGATGTTTCCATGACTGTGGAATTCAGCTTCTCATAGAATACATTTTATAGTAGAGAAATCACTCTCTCCCAAGAAAGGCCACAGTTCCTTTTTTGGAAACCTTTATGATAGTTTTAATGTCAAGGTAGCAAAAGTGATCATTTTGGAAAGAAACTGATAAGACATTTCCTTGCTGGCTTCCTTTCTAGGGCAGAGATTGCAAAAATGGTCCCCATTCTTTACCCTTCCTGTATCCACATCTTTTGCAATGAGACTTTGCAGCTCCCACGTTGAGAGGTGGGTCTATCTCCATAATCCTTGAATCTAGGCCAGTCTTGTGACTTGTTTTGCCAAGAGAATGAGGCAGAAGTGACACTGGCCAGTTTTCCAAGCCTAGGCTTCAAGAGGACTGTGTGCTTCTATTCCTTCTCTTGTTTCTACGCCTTGGCCATGAGAACATGCCCAAGCTAGGCTTTGCATGAAAGGACATATGCAACAGAGCTGGGCTAGCTCGGTTGTTCCAGGTGATGTCCCAGATATATGAGAGAGCCCAGGAAAGACCAGGAAATCCTCCTAGGTGACCAACAGCTGACTAGCCAAGATCATCAGAATCATCTAGCCAACCAATAGGCTTGCGAGCAAAAATAAATGTCTACTGTTTTATGTTACTAAGGTTTTATGTTTATCTGTTACCTAGCATTTTTGTGGCAACAATAAAAGATATATTTCTTTCCTAGCTAGTTTCCAAACATTTACTAGCTACCTAATAGCATGCCCTCTCCCCCCATTGGGTGCTGGGGACACAGAGATGAATCAGAGTTCTTACTTTCCAGAAGCTCCCATCCAGTGGGGAGATATACAAATAAACAGACAAATAGAATAATACAGTGTGGTCCATGGCACGGTAAGACAAAAGACAGAATGTGGATGGACATGGAAAAGAGGAGTGTGCTAAAGACATATAAAAATTGAGGCCACCATTTAGATATATACCCCTAGGCCAACTGCCCATAACCAAGTAGCCAAAACTTAAGTCATCCTGATTTCCCTGAATTGCTAGCTCTAATCATAAACAGAGTACAAAACGTAACAAGTTTTATGTCCTTGTCAACATGATTTAATGCAATTAAAACGTAAGCTTTACGTTCTTGTCAGCATGATTCAGTGAAATTTAACCAATCAGCTCTAGACAAATCAGTTCAAATAGCTCTGTTTGCCCTTAAAAAATACTAATATATAACAGCCAATCACAAAATAGGTCAAAAAGTACTTTCTCCTTTATGCTTTATAAACTGTGCTATAACTGCTATAAGGTGAGCTTCTTACCGCTTGGTTTGAAGTCTCACTGACTGCAATCTATACTTTCTGTATTATAACAAACTTTTAAATTTTCCCTAGCTTGTTCTGATTTTACCTTTGACAAGTGGAATGGTACAGAGGTGGCTTCTTAAACAAAGGGACATAAGCTTGGTTTAACAGACTAGTAGGATTTAGCTAGATGAAGTGGAACAGGCATTACAGTTAGAGGGAAGAACTTGAACAAAGCCACGTGGGTGAGAGAGAGGTGCTCTCGGTAATCGAGACACTGCAGTGGTTTTTCATGTAACATACTGTGGCAGTCCCTTTCAGTGTAAGCAAAGTGTATAAAGAGATGACCCAGAATAGGTAGGGACAGACCACGTGTTCACTCATCTGCAATGGTATGTGCTTCTCACCCATCCAGCAGAAAACAGATGCTTATGGTTGTGGAAAGGTTTAGCTAGAAGGTAAGAAAGAAAAGGGAACTAGGTACACAGAGTCTCCTCCACCAGGTCTTGAGGCTGGGCAGAGAATCTATTCGTTTATTCAACAAGTATTTACTTAGCCCTTACTATTATGCTCGGTACCGTTCTAGGTCCCGGGGATGGAGACATGAACTGAATATCCATCATTTCTGCACTCATGAACTTTCTATTCTAGCATTTCAGCATGGGAACAGACCTTTAATTGTCTGAACCTCAATTATTCTGGTTCCCTTTTCACTAAACTAGTTATTCCTTAAATCAGTAGGATTTCCAACCTCCAAATGGGAAGAGGGTAAAGGGAGGCAAAAAAAAAAAAAAGGTATAACATTGTCAACTTTAAATTTTGTCAAATAAAGGCAATTTATTAAAAAGGGATGTTTAACAGCTAAAATAGGGAGAATAATCTCAGGGAAAAAAGATTTCTAAAAGCAAAGACGGTTTGGTTTACACTGACATATTCATTCATTTCCTTACTGGCTCAAGAGATTTCTCCTGAGTTGCTGTCATGATCCAGGTCTGTGCCAGGCACAGAGATAAATGGTAAACAAAAAAGCACAGTCCCTGCCCTCAGAGAGCATCCTGTCTTGAGACGGACACAGACAAAGGTGACCAATTAAGCAGGTTTGGCCAGGACTCTCCCAGTTTTAGCACTGAAAGTCTTCTGTTCTGGAAAACCCCTCAGTCCCAGGCAAATTGGGGCAATTGGTCACCCGAAGACAAACTTAAATCATTGCACAAATGCATAATTACAAACTGAGAAATGAAGGAAGGAAAGCCAATCAGCATTATGAGAACAGACAAGTGAGGTACCTTATTTAGTCTAGGGGTCAGGGAAGGTGTCCCTGAGGAAGTAAGATGTGAATTAAGACGCAAAATTGCATAGAAATTATTCAAGTAGTTGAGTGTGTGTGTTTGTGTGTGTGTATGTGTGTGTCTGTGTGTGTGTCTGTGTGTGTCATGTGTATGAGAGAGAGAGAAAAGGAGAGGGAGAAGTTCCAGCCACAAGGAACACATACTGTTACTTATTTTTGTCACTCTGCCTTTCTTTGCCCAGTGAAAATTTTATCAAGTGCCAATCCTAGAAACTTGTGCTCTAAATTGCATCCCAGAGCTTCTCTAGGGTGAGTAAGATAGTCCCTATTCATAACTACTTAGGACCCAGGGTTTGGACAGGTAGATGGGCACCCACCAAAGCCAAACCATTTCTTTTTGTGCCTTGTACACCTTCCCTTCCAGAACTCTTAGCCCCATTTCATAGATAAGTCTCGGGGAGATTGTATAAGTGGTCTATGGCTAGTAAATGCTTGACCAAAGTGCGATTTAAATCAAGGCAGATGTTAACCTCAAACTCCATGATAATGCTTTTTTTCGCTTGTATACATAAATTGCTTCAGAAGAATGCAAATCACTCCTCTTCCTTTCACCCCCAGTCCCACAATTTGAGGATGTTACTGTGTCAGCTGCAGCAGGACTTCACCAGAAGATTGTGGCTCTGCTGCTCAGAAATGTCAGGTGACGGCTTTGCTTAGTTTTGCCCAGGGAGAGAGTTTTCAGTTACCTCCTGTTTCTGCTCACTCATCTGGAATGGCACATGCTTCTCCTCAGACATCCTGTGTAAATCAGGGAGCAAAGAACACTTCTAATCACTCCCAAACCCTCTGCTCTTGGAGGAAACAGGTACTAGTTTGAGAGACAGAGACACACAATGCACATTTGTGTATGTATGTGTTCTTTAATCCTTTTCAATAAACCTAAATATTTAAAAATATTTTTTGTGAAAGCTCCTTCCATGCTGATGTCTGTCTTGGCTTGGAGGCTGCTCTGTGACCCAAAATGAGGGAACTCTGTACCTCACTGATGACAGGTGTCCGTACAGGACATTGACTTCCCAGTAACAATGGTGCAGTTGGCAGCACCAACAACAGCTAAGATTGGGCACATAATGGCCTTATTCTAAGCACCTTACAGGTATTAAATCACTTAATCCTCACAACAACCCTAAGGGAAGATTCTGCCATTATTCCCATTGTACAGATGTGTAAACAGAGGCAGAGAGAGTTAAGTAACATGTTCAACATTACAAAAACACAAAGCAATCAGGCACCAGGCACCACAGGCTCTATATTTGTCTCTGTCAAATTATAGTCTTGTTTTTAGGCCATCATTGCTTCTCTGAGTTCTTCATCTGTCTTTGAAGGGCCATTAGAGCCAAAATAGACTTACTCAAATTGAACAAAACCTCCTGGCCTTGAGGACAAGTAGGTTAAGGACTCTTCATTTCCAAAAGCCTTTTGCTGAGTTTTCCCTGATATATCTTGAACAGTGGAGGAGAGAACTTCCGTTGAGACAAAGACCCATCTTGATTCTGTTCCTAACTCTGCTGCACTCTGGCCCGGTGACCTTACACACGGTAGCCTTTCTGAGCCTCAGCTTCCTCAGCTCCAAAATGGGAAGAATGATATGAGCATTGCAGGACTTTTGTGAATATTAAATTAATTGTCGCAAAATACAGTGTACTATATGTTAAATACCAAATAAACATTAGCTCTCCTTGAAGTGAGGCACATATGATGGTGACTAATTGAACAGCCACAGCCCAAAGTAATTGCGACCATGTAAGGAGGTCTCTGGATTCCCCCTTGGTCTAATTTTAGTCAATATGGTTAATAATGAAGTAGAAGATGGTATAGATGCTGAGCTTATATTTTCAGATGTTAACACATGGAAGGATTGCTTATTATGGGACATGTGTACATCAGGATTCAAAATTACTTCAAAGAACTAGAATCCTAAGCAAAATTCAACAAGAAAACAGTTAAGATTTATTTAATCATATATAGTTAAAAATTTGCACTTAAAGGCTGCAAGGCTCAGAGTCATGAAGCTGTACACACATTCTGATTTCATGAGGGCTCAGTTTAAAGTTCTGCATTTTACTGTAAATAAAAGATTGCATGGTTTGAAGGGTGAGTATAGTTTTGTATCAGTGGATCCTTCTGCCTGTGAAAAACTCATTTTTAAAAAGCTATAGTTCGGAAGAATATCTCAGTAAAATGACCCTCTATGTCAGATAATAATAATAATAATAATAATTAACAATCTGGAAATAATAATAATAATATAGTAATTGCTAACAGTTATTTACAATAGCAATTGTGCATTTATCATGTGCCACGGACTCTTCTAGGTTCATTACACACATGATCACATTTAATACTCATGACAACTCAATGAGAGAGGCCCTCTTGTCATACTTCACAGTTGAGGAAATCTAGGCTACATGAGGTCAAGTAGGGAGTAAAGAGAAGAGGAGAAATTTTAGGATCCAAGTTAGGAACTACCAACTGGTTTCCCTCTCTACACCACATTCCTTTCATCTATAAAATCACTAGATTGGACCAGAGATGTTTAATATGTCTTTTGTCTTTGAGATTTTCTAAGATTCCATGAAGTTGAGTCATTCCACCCTAGCTGGTCAATCACAACTCTCCAGTGAGTTATTTCAACACTGACTCTGCTCTCACATGACTTGGGGCTTGTGGGATTGTCTTGGGATGTCTCCTGGGGCTTCTCAAAGTCCTCACTTTGCTCTATTATCCCACTAACCTGTGGCCAAGATTATTAAAGATTTTTTTTGACTGTCAACTTCATGGGTTGTATTTAATGGCTACTATCTATAACATCTTATATTAATTATGTAACCATTCAGCAAATATTTATTGGATACACGCTAAGTTCAAACTACTGCTTTAAACATGAAAAGGTATAGAAAGATGGGCATCAGAGCCATGGAAATGATGGAGTCCCTGTCCTCCTGACATGTACAACCTAGGGGGAGTTGGAATTCACCATGGGCTGGGGGCTGACTCGGGTATCATGGGACAAGGAAGTGTTCATTTGCGTTCAGACTTAGAGTTACCACAACAGTGCATGGAATAAAACATCCTCAGCCTGTATACCAGCAGCAGACACAGGCACAAAGAGGGATGCAAACTGCCTAGGATCACAAAGATCAGAAACGATAGAGCCTCTTTCCACGTGCTCCTGCCTTTCTTCCTGTCTGTGCCCAAGCTGGCCCTGTGAGCAGATGCCACTGGCAGAGTTTCATCCAAGGCTATGGGCCTGTCAGCTGAGTTTCCTTGCAGTGACAAAGCCCAGATGCTTCCTCACACCTCTTTTGGGAGAGGTGACTGGGCTCAGAGCAGGGAGCCGCTCCAGCTCCGTTTGTTCTGCCTCCCCCACCCCGTCACCCCGAGGCTGGCCTAAGCCTCTGGCAGGGGCAGGAGGCAGGCTCCAGGCGCCAGCAGTCCTGGGAGGGAACAGGAGGTTTTGTTTTGAGTGCCTCCGGCCAGGTTGGGGAGTTTAGAGGGCAGCCGCAGGCATGTGTGGGACCCGGCATTTCCGCGGTGGCTCATCTCTCCCTCCAAATGGACTGTGCTATCGTCTTACTGGAGAAAAACCATTTATACATATTCCAGCCAACTCTCAGATCACCACACAGTACAAAAAAGAACATAGGAAATTCTGTTTATGAATGGGGGCCCTCAGCATTCACCTCGATTTCTGCACTTCTCAAGCTAAATGGTAAAGAGCTATTAACATGTAAAGAGCTATTAACATGCCTGCCTCTCCTATGAAAGGGGGAGGGACCACATCTTATCTTAAAGGCAGTTAACATGTTTTAGTAACAGGAGCATAGACTTTGGAGTCAGACAAACTTGAGAAATTTTGGTTAGGTCATTTACTGACCACAAGGCTCTGGGTCTCTCTAAAATTTGGTTTCCTCATCTGTAAATGCGGCTAATCTCATTGACCACAGAGCTGTGTGCAAGTCCTATATGGTACAATGTGTATAAAGATCCTAGGACATATCGTATACTCTCAAGACATGTGAAACACCAGATAGCTTAATTCGACCCCTTTTGGGGCAGTGGAAAGGTTTGGAGTCCAAAGACCTGGGCTCAGGTCCAGCCTCTACTCATTATTAGCTCTGTCTCTTTGAAAGGCTCTTCTTCTTCCTCCTCCTGCATTCTCCTCCACGTTCATCTCACTCTCCACATCCCTTAGGGTCAGCTCTTCCAGTCCTATGTCTGCACTGGCAGTTTTTATGCTGTTGAGTGCCAAAGTTTTATCCCAAACTCAGCCCTTGCTCCTGAGTTCCATACAGGGCCTAGATGGCTAGTCAACATGTCCAAATTAGAACTTGCCATCCTTCCTGCCAGGAAAACTCTCGTTCTGGGGTCCCTGTCTCAGGAAACCATTCTTAACTTCCTGACTTGTTCATCTCTTTTATCTGCCTCACAATAGTTCACCGTGTGAACTATTTTTCAAACACAAGGCTTCCTGTTTCTCCTCATTGCCACTACATCATTTTACTCCTTCCTGGTTTCTTGCTTGGATTACTGCAACAGTGATTCAACTGAATTAAACTGGTTTCCCTGACTCAAATATTGTCCTGTACCCTGTACCCTCTCAAGCCCCACTCAGAGAATCTTCCATACCTCCAGCACAGTGATCTTTCTAACACAAAAACCTAATTATATCATTTCCCTTATTTAAATCCTGTAGAAGCTTCCCATGCATGACATGAGACCTTTCCTGATTTGGCTTTTACCTGTTTGGCCTAATCCCATGTTATCATTTCCCAAACCTCAGCCCCCACCATTTTTTACTGCACCAAACCCATCACAGGCTAGGCTCCAGACTGACTGAATAACTCGACATTCCCCAAGTGTGCCATTTTCTTTCTCATCTCTGAGTCTTCAAAAATTCTTCTTCATAAATTCTCCTCTCTGACTAGAAGGCACTCCTCTCACCTTCCAATGGCTAACTTTGACATGTTCTTTTAAGATGCAGCTCAATATTATCTCCTCTGAGAAGCCTTCTATAAACCCTGACTTCTACCCCAATGCAGGGGTAGGTACTCCTGCCTACATCTTCCCTTAACTCTGAAGTTCCTGTATCGTAGGCTGTCATAACACATGCTATGTGCGTAAGTGTACAGCTCTCTAAATACATATGTAATACATATTAATAGGTCATATGTATATAATCTACTTTGCAAACTAAATCACTGCACAAATGTAGGACATGGCTACTATTATCATTAACATGACAATGACACTGATGTTAATAATAGGATATAAGACACGTCCAATGACCTGTAAGAGATACATGGTTATTAAAGCTCAGACTTGCCAAATTTTCCTCTCCTTTATTTGAAGGTTTCTGGAAGGTTAAGAGTCCTCCAGTAGAGTCTGCCCTTCCTAGAAACCCCACACGAAACCCTTCACAGAGACATCTCTTGGTGCTTAGCAGTTTTGGGGGGTGGGGCCCAGCAGACTCGGCAGGTCTGTTACTCAACCAAATTGCCTCCAAATTTGCATGAGGGGAGGCAGCCAAATGTTGCCTGCAATGTCCTGAATTATTTGCAAATTATTTTGGACTCCTTAAACCCTGAATACCTCATTCTTTATCATTCTGAAATCCATATGTGATCACAATAGATATTTAATACATATGTTTCTCATTCATCTATATTCAGCATACCCAAAGTTGCTTCTCAAGAGAGACTAAATAGCCAAGAAAACTTTGAGGCCCTCCAAAAGTTTCCCCCAGTTTTCTCTCTCCTGGAGATAAGAAGCCACACTTGGCCTCCTGTATACAAATGCCTGACTGGCCCCAGTGAGCTCAGTCGGCTTTCAGCTTTGAAAGTTCTGAGAGCTTTGTGGCTCCAAAGATATAAAATCATCTCATGCATCTGTTTTACGAGCCCAGCAATCCTGGTGGATGAACAATCCTGGTCTCTTCTATGGATGGTGCCAGGGAGGAGGGCGGGCGGGACAGGGCAGGGAGCTAATGGGGAGGAGGAGTAGGTGCCCTGTCTGCACAGCACTCATCACAGGGCGTCTTGGCCCTGTTGCTCTAATGCCACAGTGCGAGTTGGATCCTCGGAGTCAGAGCCATGCCTTGTATTTCTGTCAAGCCGGGGTGGGGAACCTGCAGCTTTGGGGCCACATGTGGCCCTCCAGATCTCCAAATACTGCCCCTCAACCGAATCCAAACTTCATAGAACAAATCCCTTTATTAAAAGGATTTGCTTTGTAAAATTTAGATTCAGTCAAAGATCCAGAAGGCCACATGTGGCCCCAAGGCCGCAGATTCCCCACCCCTGCCTGGGGAGGAGCATGCATAGTACTAATTAAGTAGTCTCTAATATGGCCCAACCAATGCTCTTTTTTGATTCTAAACAGGCTGGTAGAAAAAACAGCTCCCTCCTACAGATTTAGGGTTCAGTTAAAAGGATGCCTGGGGACAGTCTCCAGCCCCAGCGAGTCAGCAGGTACAGGCGGGGATGACACAGCCTTTCCCCTTGCCACAGCGCATGGCCCCCTATGACAGTGTCTCTGCCACATCTTCTGAATTTAGACCGCTGAACTGTGGACATTTTCTCCTCCTACCCTGCTCCTGATCATTCCTGTTTCCCCTGTGACAGCCTTTTTCTTTAACACCAATGTCTGGCCTCACAGACGTAGATTTTCTAGTTTAATGCTCAGTGTCCCGTCTTAACTTGTTGTGTGACCTTGGTATTTGGGGTCCTGATCTGAAAAATGAGACAAATAAGACCTCTCTTACAAATTGTGTAAAGATTAAATGTGGCACAGTCTATTACTGGCCTTGGTACGGTGCCTGGTACATTCAGTGACCCAGGGAAATGTAGCCTGTATTAATATCATCACCTCCATACCAAGCCAAAGTGTATTTCTTATTTATGGATTGGAGTTCATCTGGGGGTTTAATTTTTTAAAAAGTAAGACCTGGTACCATCTTGACTAGAATTCTAAAGTAGGGTGCAGAGGTTGCACTGGCTCTAGAGAAGAGAGAGGGAAGAATCAACAAGATCACTCTGATGGGCTAATTTTTCTATTTGTAAGACCTGTCGCTGGGAGTAAGTACAATTAAGGTTTCACTCTGCTAACAGCATATTGTGTAAAGAGGCAAAGAGAGCCTTGGCAGATTAATATCAGGGCATCTTTTAATAAAAGTCAGAATTTCTGTGGATATGCATCAGTTATTGCCTTTTACAAGTTTTCACCGAAAGAACCCCCTCTTTCTTCTCAGATTTAACTCAGAGGAATTACGGGAATATCTGTGCAAATCTAGACCTGAAGAGTCTTGATCTTTAAAACCCATTCTGCATTTTTGGCCTAATAGAAGATGAGAAGGCTAAACTGGACAGGCAGGGAGAACTAAAAACTCCCCACAGACACTTGGGTAGCTCTCCTACTTGACTGTGAAAGTATTATGAACAGAGAAGTGTTTATCAAATATCAGCCAGGGTGATGAGGGTGACGGAGTTGATCCCTCCATCTTCTCTGTGACAAAGGGGACAGATGAGAGCATTAAAAACCATGATGGCTGGATGGGAGGATGGCAGGAGAAGAGAGATGGAGAGAGAGGGTATGAAACTCAGCATTCCTTGGTTCCCTGAGATGTCGCCAGGGACAGCACACAGTGGTGCATGAGCCAGCATGTCCACAGCAGACAGGACTGATCACCACCCTCCTTCCTGCCATGTGGATTAGGTCTGAATCCTTCACAGACCTGGGTGCCGGGGAGCTACGGCAATTAGTGGAGTGAGCTGTGAGGTGAAACGCGGGCCACTGTCACACACATTCTTCCTAAGTCCTTCTCTAAGACACCAGGCAAGCCCAAGTCACACCCAGTTTTGACAGAAGAGGAAACTGAACTTCGGAGAATCAATTCAAGTTCCTGCTTGGACTCACAAAGAGGGCAGAATGAAGACTTAGACCCAAATCTGACTCAAGAGCCCATACCCTTCCTAAGACACCTTTTTTGTAGGAAAAAAGGTTATAAAAAGGAGAGACAAGGACACAGCAGGCAGAAAACACCTTCTTCATTTGGTCTAGAGCCAACCCAGGTCCTTTTGTGCCCTGAATGGAATATGTCTCATTGTAAATTCAAGAGTGACAATAGGATTTTCCTATGTCAGAGAAAGAGAACATTAAAAAATAAAAATCACACATTCCGGTGGTATCTTTGCCCTCTTCTCCACATTCAACAGCAGCTCTCTGAGAATGTTAAGTAAGCCTCATGTTACAGAAAAAAAGAAAATACTTAAAAATTGTTTTTCTATTTAAATGAGCTCTTATAAAAAAGAAATGGTTTGTAACAGAGGCAAGGGGCACTAAAAAAGAAGAAATAGTGCTCAGAGGGAAAGTGGATCTGGGAGGGCTTAACCTCTGCCTGTACTCTATAAAAGATCATGCTAATATGTAAGGTATGTAAACACTGTAGAACAATCAGAAACAAATGAAATGATGGCTTCAGACTAACAGTATTCAGCTGTGGGCAATGGCCAGGAGGCAGCTTTTGTTATGAATAGATCATAACAAAATGCTTCGGATGTGAAGCAGGCCTGATTTTAACCCTTGGAATAGGCTATGTAGGGTATGAGAATGTATCTGGGGCCCATCTGGACTTCCTTAAAAGAAAAGAGAAAGGAAGAAGACCAACTATCTGTGAAATATATGACACGATGTAGGACAGGGTTACACTCCTGGGAGAGTGGCTTAAATAAAGATTGTGTGTTATTAATCCGTAATGTGTTTAGCTCACAAAGTAACCAGTGACAATTAACAATTGCCCTTATTTTTTTAATAAAGGCATTGCAAATGAACGCCGGGGGGAAAAGTGAGAGAAGGCAACTAACATCTGCCAATTAGCTACCATGTACTGGCTGCTTCATACACATTCTCCTCTATAATCTTCACAACGATCCTGCCATTTCCTTCAGTTCACAGATAAACAAACTGTGGCTCACAGAAGGTCAAAGTCTTGCTCATTGTCATACAGGTACCAAGTGGCAGAATGGGGATTTGATCTGGATCTGTCTGACTCTAAAGGCCATGTTGTTCCTTTTATACCTGGCTGCCTTTCAGCTACTTGGGGAACACAAAAGTCAAATGAACACAACGGGGTCAGCGGACGCAACCCTTCCCCTTCCCAGATGGTTTAGCTTTTGCTGTGAGTTTACAGAGAGGGGTCTATGAACTCTTGCAAGGTAAGGGCATTGCCCAACGGTACTCTCACTGAGCAAACCAAACTCCATTTCTGGAGATCCGTGCACTTCTCTTCCTCTCTCTCTCCACTCACCATGCAGCAATCGGAGACAAGATAAAATGAAACTGGCTACCAGGGTCAGCGTGGCCTCCGGGATGTGTGAATTCCGGCAGAACCCTCTGTGTGTTGATACCTCTGTGTGCGGTGTGGGCTTGTTTGCCATTGGCCTGGCAATTTGAGAATTTGGCTCTCACCTGTAGGACAGATGTCAGAGTCAGGAGTAAGAGCTATTTTTCCACTTCACTGGCCTGCTCTCGTAGGGTGGTGACTGAGCACTCAGGCTTGGCAGGAGGAAGCACCCCTGTGTGCCTCCATATAGGGGATACGGAGAAGGGACTACTGGTTACCGGGGTCTGGGGTCTGGGGGTGAGACCGCTTCCTTAGGTGACTGGTGCCATGAGGAACAGCATTTGGGTTCACCCAGATCAGGAATCACAGTGCCATGCAGCAAGTTATGAGACCCTCTTGAATTTTGGCTTCTTCCCATGTAAAAGACAGACAAGAATATTCACCTTTCAGGATGTTTGGGAAAATCAGAGGCAATGTTAGAGAAACCCCTGCATATTGCCTGCACATGGTAAATAATCAACGGGTGAGAGATGATTATTTAACTTTCTGTACTCTTATTTTTTTTAAGCTAGGAAATGTTTAATCTACATTTTTCTAAGGTCAGAGTACAGACTGGTCTGGTTAATCCTGGTTAGATACAAACAACAAAGGTTCTGGTAGAGGGGAGGGAATGGCTGGAGATGCAGTAGGTTTGGGTGGAAGAAATCTGGGTCTCATTTTTCATGCTGGATCATGAAGATTGTTGGGGTCTCAGTTTGTGTCCCTAGTGGGTTGACCGTAAAAAGACATCCAATGTTTATAATTGAGGCATTTGTATTAATTAATGCCCCGCACTCATCTGTCAATAGTTTACATAAGAGTTGCCTCCTAGGGTTGAAGGGCTATGAACTGAGATCTTGTATACAAAGCCCCTGGCTTGGTTTCTGACACGAGAAGGTGCCTAATATGGAGTAGGAGAGTTGGGGCCAGGAAGTATCTGGGGCCCTTGAAAATCAAGATTATCCAGAACAGAGACTGCACATTCCTTCAGCAAACATTTAACTGAGCACCTATTATATGTCAGGCTCTGGGGAAACGTAGAGGAAAAAGATACTATCCTTGTCCTAGTTTTCGATGTAGTTGGGATATCTGACAGTTAATCCAAAAATGGCAAGATATTCTGATAAGCACCTCAGTAAAGGCACAAGTTCCAGCACGATGACAGCTTGAGGAAGGCATCGTGGTTTGGCTGGAATGCAGACTACACAGTAATAATAACAAAAATCACACAAATATTAGACTGGCATATGTGTGATCAAAAGACTGTTAGTGGCTTTATTTGCACTATCTCATTTAATTATTACAGGCCTGGGAGAGAGACATCTTTATCCCCATTTTACAGATGAGGGTCTGAGGCCTAGAGAGATTACATAACTCGCCCAGGTCAGGCAGCCATGGAGCAGTAGATGTGAAAATAAAATGTCAAACTTATGCTTGGAAGGGCAGGCTGTGGTCAGATCCTGACGTAGCTTTCATGACGTGGGGATTTTTTTTCTTGAATTCATTGGGAAAATGATCCTTATTTATGTTTTGGTTGCTTTGTAGCTAAAAGTCCACAAACCCACTGCTGGGCCTCTCAAGCATGCATTCAGGATCACTAGACTGAACTTGCATGGGGGCTCATTTCGGTTTGCCTTGATCTGCAACTGAAGGCTAATCGTCTGTTCTATTGCCCGATAGTTCTTGTGGTCACAGGCTACGTAAGTGTACCACAAAGAGCCAGGCCTCCCCTGGCCCTCTGGGGCCTCTGAGCTCCAGATCAGCCTCATGTCATGTCAGTATGTGTGGTTTCTTCTATTTTGCTAAATCAGCAATTCCACACAGAGGAAAAGAGCCTTTGCCTCAAATACTTTCCCTAGAAAGTCTTTCTCTTCCTTGTCTCATTTTATCCATCTACTCTTCTCCAAACCCCCCTCTCCACCACCTTCTGCCCATGCTTTGAATGCCCTAAATGTGCTGATTTGATCCTGGACTTGTAAACCATCTGACCAGCTCAAGCACAAAAGCCATTGCATAAGTAGTGAGCCTTAGACACTTCAAAGGGGCAAGCGGCAGCTGTCAGCCACTCCAGACCTGCTTCTGACCTGGACCCTCATCTCTTATTTCTCATTTATGGCACGTCTTGTCTTGAGAGCCTGTATTTGAATTTAGGCTTCCAAATCCTGGCTCTCCTATATGCCCGTGGCTCAGATGTGCTCTACTGGCTCTCCTGGCTCTGGGTGTCTTGGTGAGGATCCCACCCAGAGCTGGGAGTTAGACTGAGATCAGGGCACCAGCCTGGCACCCACACCCCACAGAGGGGTTTGTGCACACTGCACAGGTGGGTTCCCCATGAAACTTCCCCTCCTCCCAGCCCATGTCAATGTCCCTAAGACGTCTCCATACAATAGGGTTTCCAGACAGCTTTCACGATCATTAGTTCAACCAATCCTTGAGATGCACCCAGAAAGTAGGAAAGAGCCTCATTTTTTTTTTTAGATGAAGAGATGGAGGCTCTGAAAGTCAAGTGAATCACTCAAATTTACCTAGCTTGAAAGTCTCAGTGTCAAAAATAAGACCCTTCTTTTTATTTCTAAGGCCAGCAAGCTTTCTGTTGACCTAAGTTGATAAGGAATATATATGTTTTCAGAGAAGTCAGAATTGCCCTTGTATTTCCACAGTGCCATCATCCTCCTGGTCTCCTGTCAGATGATATACCAGAGAGAACCTCATTCATTTAGTTTAAAGCTTTGATTCTGGTAAGAAGGAAGATGTGGTATAGGGATACTTTCCACAGTTAGTTACACCATAACATAAAGGGATCTGAAGGCATTTTTTTGTCCTTAGTGGCCGTGAACAGACACTAGGAGATCATCAACATGGGGTGAGGAGGCTTTCGCACATTTCCTATGCCAGACCTTCCTGTGGATGTTCTTGGTGTGGCACAGGGACAGCACCCAAGCATTAGAGATGCCAGTACATATCTGTGGCATTAGGGAATGGTGGGCTCCTTTGGATCCTCAAGCATAGGAGAGACTTCAAGGTACTGAAAAAAGATAAGCCTTCAACACACCACATTTACCCCACTTCAGACCTGAATCCAGATTGCCTTTCAGTAAATTTCAGTAAATTTAATCCTCGTAGTGACCCTGAAACTCACTGTCATCCGTGAGTTATAGATGAGAGAGAGCATGTAATTTATCCAGTTAGTAAGTAGCAGACCTGCCTTTGAACTCAAGTCACTTGAAGCCAAATTCTGTGTAAAAATTTACTGAAAGCCAACTTTGTGTGAGGGCCCGATTGAGGCTCCCATGATACAGAAATGAATGGTCCATAGCACCTGCCCTCAAGAAATTCACAGCCGCATGATCAAGGAAGACATAAGCCAGGTAACTAACAACAAACACGGAGGGGCACACACCTTGATAGAGCTATGCACCATGGAAGCACATTGATACTCCACCTAATCTAGTCTGAAAGCTTCCAGGAGGAGGGTCTTAGGGCCTGAGCTAAGATGTGAAGGCTAAGTACAAGTTAGGAGAAGGAGTGAAGGCAGAGGCTGAGGAAGAAGAGAGTAGAGTGTGTTCTACGCCACAGCTGAAGGACAGGGAATGTGGGGAGAACAGGGCAACACCAGGCTGGAGACGTCTACACAGGCCACATCGTACAGCGGATTATCAGAATTGCTAAGGATTTAAAAGCAATTGCTGTAGGGGCAATGGAAAGGAGACAAATAACATGATTCCAACTGTTAGGAGAGATGCTGGCCAAGACCTTTTCCTCTCTGGGACTCAGTTTTGTCACCTGACATGAGAGTATTGACTTGGAAGCTCTTTAAAGTCCCTTTTGGGTCTCCCATTCTGACAATTCATCAAATGGATGATCACAATTATAGAAATGTTTTTCATGTTGTTACAGAGTTGGTAGCTAAACATAATAAACAGGTGCCTGCAAGATCACTTAAGTTCTAATAAAGGAGAAAGAACTCAGAATTGAGCTTCAAGTGAGTTGAGTCCAGAGACAAGTCTGCTACTTATTATCTGGGCAAGTCACTTACATATTCTCTCTCATTTATAACTCAGGGATAACAATGCACTTTAGGGTCACTATGAGGATGAAAGAACACCAAATATTTCAAAGTACCTGGCCTATAGCAGTTACTGAACAGGTTTCCAGTGACTTTATTAATGGGACAGGGCAGACTGCAGCTCAATATATTCTTTCAATTCTTATTGTGTGTCTCCTACATGCCAGGCCTTAGGTATGTAGAAATAAATAAGCCACGGTCCCCCAAAGCTCAAGGTCTGGTGGCAGAGACACACAATTTATACATTTTTAGAAAATAAAAGGTGATAAATGCAACAATAGACATGTAAATAAAGTGCTATGGTAAGAAGAAGGAATATGAGACTATTTTTGCCTGAGGGTATGAGAGGAGGCTTGGGCACAGCCACAGAGAAGTGCTCTTTAAGCTTGTGTCCAACTGACAAGCTGTTTAGGACACTATTCAGGACACCTCCCTCCACAGAGGTTGTGAGGAAGTTGATCCCTACGTCCAATTTTGTCCAATAAAGAGCTTATCAGAAAGGGATCCTGATGAAATTCCTCCTCATACCAATGGTCTCTAGGAATACAAATGGGAAGGAAGTAAAAAAAGAAAATGAAAAAAAGCATTAGTTCATCTGTAAATTTTTCAATTTTCTAAGTTCTGTCATGAAATATTACTACCTTCTCGGCCAAACAGCTAATGTGGATCTTCTCAGGAGGCACGGAGCTAGGGTGACCAGTCGGCCTCCTCTCTCAGGCCAGCTCAGGGAGGATCTAAAATGACTTCACATGCTCAAGAGCCCAAAGTCATTTCCCCTATGTGTAAATTGGAGGAAAAGTTTACCAAACTCATTATTGACAGCCACTGCCATTTAGCTTTGTAATATGAATGGTCAGAGGCATTTCTACCATTACACAGGCTGAGTGGGAGGAAAACTGCCACCTTTCTACAGTCATGGCAAAGTCTTCTCAATGGGAGAAACAGGCTTTTTCCTTAACCAGGAAATGGAAGATGCTTGAAGAAAATGACTGACATATGATAGGTACTTGGGACTTTTTTTATGAAGAAGTGGGAGAAAGAGAAGGAGAAGGGAAAATACATGTGGTAGGACTGGGGAATTGAAAATTCTAGATTTAGGATTCATACTATTGTATGGAGTTTAAAGACAGCAACTTTACAATCCTACAGCATGAGAAGGACCTGCGGTTGCTGGGTTAGTCATCTCTAAAACCTAAACATCAAGAAAGAACTCGAGTCTAAGAGGCAGTACAATGTGGTGGTTAAGGGCACACACTTGATTAAAGTGAAATGTAACCAAAAGCTATGAGTTCTGGGGGAGGAGAAATTCAATCCGACTCCAGCAGCACCACATAGGAGGTGGTATGGAATTGGAGTCTCAAAGGATGCACAGGATTTTGGCTGGCTCTGTTGGGGCTGGGGTGTAAGAAAGAGGGTAAGGAGGAGCTCTCCTGCCCGAAGGAATGGCACGTGGAAAGGCTGAAGCAAGTTAGGAAGCCGTCCTCCATTCAAGAACTATCTCTAAGAGTCTACTAGATGCAAGGCGTTGTTCTAGGGGTTGGGGGTACAGCCGTGAAAACACCAAGTCTCACCTTCATGGAACCTATAGTCTGGTGGAGAATTTTTATTGTTCATAAAAATAAATGAATATTCAAATTAAATATGTCAGCCAGTGGTAATGCTATGCATAAAAATAAAGCAGGATAAAAAGTTTAAGCAGTGAGTGAGGGCAAGTGTTGTTATTTTAATACAGGTGGTCTGGGTATACTTAATGACAAGGCCACGTGAAAGCAGAGACTGAAGGGAGTGAAGGAGTGAAGCATGCGGTTGGGGGTGAGACCAGCAGAGAGAGAAGAGTGGGTGCAAAGGCCCTGCGGCAGGGGTGTCCTTCCTATGCTATTGCATATGAACAGCAAAGAATCAGTGCAGCAGGAGGGAACAAGGAGAAAGGGAAAGGAAGAAGGCCAGAAAGGTGAAAGGGCCAGGTCTCGTATTTTTAAGGATGTTGACTTTAATTTTCAGTGAAATGGGAAACCATTGAAAGGTTTTGAGCAGAGGAATGACATAACCTGAATTATGTTTTCAAGTGGCCACTCTGGCTGCTGTAATGAGAAGAGGCTTCAAGAGACAAGGGTAAAAATGGGGAGACCAATCAGGAGACTTTCCCAAGGAACCAGGGGAGGGGGCACAGTCCCTCAGATCAGGTGGTCCAGGGTGGCTGGACTCTCTGCTGGTAGAATTGATAGTACTTACTGATGGATTGGAGCAGAATGTGAGATAAAGAGGGGCCAAGAATGTTTTCAAGGTCTTTTGACTTGGGCAACTGCAAGGACAGAATTGTTCTTTAATGTTCTAGGAACGACAATGGGAGGAGGCGATTTCAAGGGTACCGAGAGGAATTAGGAATTAAACTTTTGACATGTTAAATTTTAGGTGTCTATTAGAAACCCAAGAAGAAATGTTGAGTAGGTGATCAAGTGTAGTCAGCATGGTGGGGGAGAGGTCAGGCTGGAGATGTGTATCGGCAGGTCACAGTCTACAGATGGTCTTTCAAAGCTATGACTCCTAATGAGGTCACTGAAGAAGTGAGGATAAATGCGGGAACAGGAGGGTGGGATATGGGATCAAGAGAGATTTTTCTTCCCCTCCCTCACTCTCCCCTTCTCATTCTTTCAAAGGGAGCTTCTCCAGCAAGCTGTAGTCTCATATGATTACATGGAGATGAGATCTATAGACACAGGGAGGGGAGAATGGCCAGAGCCTTGCATATGTCCCAGTTTATGGAATGACTTAAACAGTTTTAGGTGTATAGGAAACAACAGTTTTATTCTCTATTCCCTGTTAAATGTGTTCCATGAACTGTTCTTTCTCATTCTTGGGATGACATTTCAGGTGGATTCGTAAGTATTCCTACACTCTTAAATAATAAAATGTCCTCGGGCCACCTTCAAGCACTAAATATGTACCCTCCATTGTAATAATCAAACCTCTTGCCTTGTCTAATTGAAAATTCTCCTTCCTGCAGCTACAGCTTATTTCAGGCTCAGAGCATACTTGGAGAAGGGAGCCTACTGGCTTCTTTTCTCTTTACTTGTTCCACTTTTTCCTCTGCTGGCTAGCTGGTGCAGCTCTGCGTTCCTCCACACAGGGGAATGGGGTGCCAACGGAAGGTGTTACTTGACTAATATGGTCATGATCTTGCTTCAGTACATCCTCAGGGTGTGGTGCACGTCCACCACTGACTCTGTCATTATGTGCTTTTGCTGATTCACTGCCATGTCCCCACTGGGGACCCCCTGACTCTGGAGTAGTACATTTCATGCTGGCTGTCTCCTCCTCCTGTGCTCTGCTTACGATTACCTTTCAGGCCCCTCCTTCAGGTGGTTTACCCTTCTCTACTGGGATCCTACTGTTCCTTGAGTTTGTTTTTGGATGGGGTCCCTTTTAGGACATGTATTCCCAGCTGGCTCCATTGTACCAGACTCCCACACACCTGTCCCTTCAGTGGATATGCATCCTGTTACCAAAGCAGCTCTCGCTTTTTGCTTACTATCTCAGATACATCAGTCAACCTTGGCCTCTTTCCTTAGTCCTGACCTCTGACTTCTTCCACCTCTATTTTATATGCTCAGGGTGACTTTTAACACAAATGTTTACAATCTTTTCGTAAGCCCTGCATAGGTGGTCTAGGCTTTGGGGCTTCTTCTAAAACTCCAAGGTAGGAAGAGCCCTAGTGTAAGATCCTGGTACATGTAGCTGGAGCCCAGAATATACATGGTGGGAGAGGAAGTGAACAAGCTGGCTACGGCTAAATAAGTTAACTTTTATTCTCTAGGCAATGGGGAGTCATCAAAGGCTTCTGAACAGAGAGTTCCAAGTCAGCAAAATGTAATCAATTTCTGGACACTGAACATTCTAATATTGAGTGTTACTCAAATAATTTATCAAATGAAATGCCTTTTGAAATGAGAAGTACACATACAATTAGAGCCATCATAAAGTATTTGAAACTGCTAAGATATTCTTCCATGTTTGTTTTATAACTTTCTCCCTTATTCACTGATAAATCTATATACAGCCTTACTCAGGCATTCAACACTGTCTTTTTGCAGGTGAACTTTAAGTTTACCACTATACCCAGCCCCTCTCCAATTTAATACTTGAATTCTGAACCCTCCTAAGGCAATTTTTTATGAGTACTTTTGTCTTCATTCAGAATAATCACTTTCAATACTTCACGGACAACACATATAAATTGAAAGACAGTGGCAT
The DNA here is from genome assembly GCF_020740605.2 of Lemur catta. Lineage (NCBI taxonomy): Eukaryota > Metazoa > Chordata > Mammalia > Primates > Lemuridae > Lemur > Lemur catta. The sequence continues at coordinate 81,457,221 of NC_059130.1, forward strand.
GAGATGAATGGCCAACTTTTAGGAGAAAATGAAATAAGCAATTATTCCATTAAAGAGAGCAGTATTTTATTTTTTTCCTGATTAAATCATCTTTAACCACCTGGCTTCAGTTCAGATAAAGTTCAGAATCTTTAGGGCCAAAGTCTATTAGCTGGCAGCAGACTACTCTGTGATTGACTCATTCCTTTATTCTTTCATATGTCAAATGACTAGCTGACTGTGCCAGGTGCTGGAGGAAGGTGAGAATGGCAGCACAGTGAGCTCAACTCCTTCAATAAGGAATGTGGAAAACAGCCAGATTTTTGGCTCACTTTAAAAAAGAATTTTCTAGCTTTCATACATTCAACAAATACTTATTAAGTACCTTGCATTCATTCATTCAATAGACATTGAAAGCCTAAGTCCCAGGCACTGTGCGAGACAATAGTGAGTCAACAGTCTTTGCCCTAGAGTTGAAAGTCTATGGACAGAGTACCCTAGCCATGAAATGAGACTGTCAAATAAAATAATCCTTAAGGGTTATTCAAGCACATACTATTGACCATTTGTCCTGAATGCTTTAGAAAATCATTTCATCGATTGCATAAAGGAGATATGTGTGTGTATATGTATAGATAGATAGATAGATACATATATATCTCAAACATCTCCAGCAAATATACTCATTAGAGAAATTTTACATACATTCCCTTTAAGATTAGAAACCAGATGAGAATGCTTTTTATCAGCACAACTGGTCAACACAATACTAGAGACTCTGGCAAACACAACAGACAAAAATTAATAACAAAAAAAAGACAGAAGGAAGGGAAGAGAGAGACAAAATTTGTAGATGATATAATGTCTTAGATATAGCTCATACTGCCCCTTGGTTTGGACCAGTCTTTTCCTAACCAAAATATCACAGATCTCACTGCTTTAAAGAAGCCTTTGCTGACCATCCAAACCATATAAGAGCACCTAGCTCTCTAGTTTAAAAAATTACTGTGAAAGAGATCTTGCATGCAAAGCATTTATCACGGACATTTTAAAATTAATAAATGAGATTAGCAAGATTAGTGGATATAAGAGTAATTTTTAAAAAATCAGTGGGAATATAAATTAGTACAGCCATTTTAGAAAGCAGTATGAAGGTTCCTCCAAAACTTACAAATTACATATAATCCAGCAATTCTGGGTATATATCCAAAGGAAATAAAATTAGTATGTCGAGGAGATGTCTGCATTCCCATGTTCACTGCAACATTAGTCACGACAGCCAAGATAGGAAATCAGCCTAAAGTGTCCATCAACAAGTGACTGGATCAAGACAATGTGGTATACATATATATATATATATATATATATATATATATATATATATATGTAATGCAATACTAGTGAGTCTTAAAAAAAGAAGGAAATCCTGTCATTTGCAACAACATGAAAGAATCTGGAGAACATTATGCTAAGTGAAATAAGCCAGGCACAGAGAGACAAATACTGCATAATCTCACTTACATGTGGAATCTAAAAAAGTCAAACTCATAGAAGTAGAGAGTCACCAGGGACGGGATGGGGTAGGTATTTGGGGAGATGTTGGGCAAAGTGTACAAAGTTTCAGTTAGACAGGAGGAGTAAGTGCTGGAGATCTATTCTATAGCATGGTGACTAGTGTTAATAGAAATGTTGTATTTGAAAATTACTAAGAGAGTAGATTTTAAATGTTCTCACCACAAAAAAAAAAATAAGTATGTGAGGTGACAGACAAAAATCACTATATAAGATTTAATTTCTGTATCTGTGCTCCTTCACACTGGAGTATAGAAGTGCTTTACATTTCCCAAATAAACTAATATTTTATTTTTATTTATTTTAAAAATATATTTATATGTCACTTCTTTCCATAAAGGTTATGGTAGGTTGAATAGTAGGTCCCAAAAAGATACTCATGTCCAAATCCTTGGGAACCCATGAAAAAAAAAAAAAAAAAAGACTTGTGAATGTGATTAAGGATCTTGAGATGAAGAGATAATCCAGGATTATCCTGGTGGACACTAAATGCAATAATAGCTGTCCTTATAAGAGAGAGGCAGAGGTAGATATGACTACAGATGAGGAGAAGGCAACGTGGTCACAGAAGTCAAGGTTGGAATGATGCAGCCACAAGCCAAGGAATGCCAGCAGCCACCAGAAGCTGTAATAGGCAAGGAATAGATTTTCCCCCAGAACCTTGCGAGGGAACATGGCCCTCTTGACAGTTGATCTCGGCTTAAAGAAACTGATTTTTATGAATATTAAGCATGATTTTTGACAGGAAAATAAAAAGAGAAAGTGGTTTGTTCCTTTTGTGATTAAAATATGGCATGGGTAGTAGCATTCTAGATGCAAAGGGAATTTAGATAAAAATCCTAAAAATATAAAACATAAAATTATTATAGCAAAGAGAATTGAGGGTGAGTAGATATAAAAACCATTGTATTAGATTATGTAAGACAGCCATTTTTCATTATGAAAATTGAATATTTTCAGTATTTTTATTTTATTTTTTTATTTCAGGATATTACGGGGGTACAAACATTTTAGTTACAAGATATCTTTAGAACGATACTAACTACATTATTTATTCTGAAAATTGTAAAGCAGCTTAGTTTTAGGATTTTAATGAATGGTTTTATGTTGTAAAAAAGAAAGAAAGAAACTGATTTTGGACTTCTAGCCTCCAGAATCATAAATGTGGGTTGTTTTAAGCCACCAAGTTTGTGGTAATTTGGTATAGCAGCTGCCACAGGAAACTAAGAGTTTGAGATATTTTATACCCCAACAAATACACACATGCAGATGAGAGTAGTGAGTGAATAGAAGCTGCAATGCAAGACTAATGAAAAGAGGAATGAAAATATACTAAACAGAAGGCTCAACATTCTAGATTGAGTGTTAAATTTCAACTCAGAGCTTCCTGGCTTCCAGGGCCAGAAGAAAAATGTGATCAGTTGTATAGCTTTTATTATTGGAAAGAAGAAAATATGCCAGTTCAGATTAAACAATACTTTTCCAAACAGTGAATTCTAAAACAAATTATCAAGTGGGAGTTTATATGGATACAATGAATGGCACATTAACTCATCAGCATGGTAACAGCAAACATAGGAATGACCTGCACATGGCTGTTTCTCTTTTGTTCTGTTATTTTTAAACTTTTTATTCAAAAATGATTTCAGACTTATAGAAAGGTTAAAAAAATAATACAAAGAATTCATGTATACCCTTCACCCAGACTCTCCCAGTGTTTTTCATGAGCATTGTCCACATATAAATATGTATACACACAAATATACACACAGATGTATGTATGTATATAATTTTCCTAAACTATTTGAGTGTAATGTTCTTTTTTTCCTAAATATGTCAATGTGTATTTTATAAAAACAAGGATATTCTCTTATATAACCATAATACAATTATCCTATCAGAAAATAACATTGATACAATTCTATTATCTAACCTACAGATCTTATTAAAATTTCTTCAGTGTCCATTAAATGTCCTTCATGGTAAAAGTAAAAAAAAAAAAAGGATTTTCTAGTCTAGGATCCAATTCAGTCTCACACACGCCCTTCAGTTGGCATGTCTCTATTCTCATTGAATCGGGAACCCTCCTTTAATCTTTCTCTTGTGACTTTGGCATTTAAGAGTAGAGGCAAGTTATTTTGTAGAATCTCCCTCAGTTTGGGTTTCCCTCAATTTCCTCATGATTAGATTCAAGCTAGGGATTTTTGGCAGGATTACAACTGAAGGAATATTGGGTCCACATGATTACTTCTTGAGAAGACTTTTGATAAGAGCAAAGGACAAAACATTTAAAACATTTAACAAGAAAACAATGTAAACCAAAGAAGTTTCTCCCCTGTAGGGCCAGTCTGTCCAGGGGATACCTTCAGCCTGCTGCCCTTTCTCCAGAGAGCTCTGCTCACTGGGCAGCAGGCTGACTGCAAAAGTTTGGGTGAGACACCCAAGAAGCCTCTGTTGCACTCACCCTGCAACCTCGGTGGTTTTCACGCCAAAAAAGTGCTACTGATTTTATCTTCTAAACATCTTTCAAATATATTGATTTCTCTCCATCTCCCCCACTATAATCCGAGACAAGCTACCATGATACCGTCTCTCACCCACACTCCCAATATCCTACCTGGTCTCCTAGCATCCGCTCTGGCCTCTTTCCAATCTGTTCTCCAAACTGCAATTATTTCGATCCTTTATAAATCCAATTATGTTAGCCACTGTACTTAAAACCTTTCAGTTTCTCTTAGGTAAAAGACCGAAATCCTTTCAAGCCCAGCACATCCGCCCCTTTCTGTTTCTCTGGCCTTAACTTATACCACTCTTCCCTCCTGCCACACACAAAAGCTGCCAATTTCCCTCCCAGTATCCTGCTGTACTACTCTCTTCCTGGACCACTTTTCTCTCCATCACTGCCTTGCACAACCCTCCTCTCTCCCCACTAGACTCTTAGCTTAGTTACCTAATCAAAATCCCTCAGCTCAAACAGCACTGCTTTACAGAAGCCTTCCCGCCCACCCAAACTATACGTGACTTGGCTGCATGCACTCATGATTGGTCCTCTACTTTATAGCACTTATATATTACACATAAAGAGGAGTGTATAAAACATATTTGAACATTTTAAAGACTGATGAGTACTCATGCATCCATCACCCATAAATGCCCCTGTCCCAAAGCCCTTCCTGAAGGCATCTCTCTACCTCAACAACCAGAGCTCCCAAGCCATGTAATTCACTGGTGTCCTGACATTTGTGGCAATTATCCCCTGCTTGTCTTTCTAGGCTTAGTGCCTTTGTAGGCATTCTTAAAGTGTATTGTATCTTTTGCCTTTTATGAATTTTCTATAAATGAAATTATTCTGTATGCATTTCTTTCATGTCCCATTTTTTCACTTAAAATTATTTGATTTGTCTATGTTGTCACACATAGCTGTAGTTCTTTCATTTTAAGTCTGTCTACCACTGTATGGATATAATACAATTTAGTTATTCATTCAATTATTGACAGAAATTTGGGTTGACTCAAATTTGAGTCTATTATGAAATACAATGCTATAAATACTCTTGGACTTGTCTCTGGATACTTACTGGTACACAGGACAATGGTTTCTACAAGTTTTTACCTAGGAATAGAATCAGTGGAGTGCAGGCATGTGTATATTCAAACTTATCAGACAATGCTTCACTGTTTTCCAAAGTGATTGCCCAGTTTATACTTCTACCAACAGGGTGTGAAAGCAAAGAACTTATCAAGATCTGCAATTGTATATTTTTATGATTTGTTGCTTGGTATCCATCTCCTCAGTAGATTGTAAAGTCTATGTATACTTCTGCTCACCATTTTCACTCCAGTGGCTGCCTGGCACATAGTAGATGCTCTAAACTATTGGATGAATAACAGAAGACACTCTGATAAGAAAGCTGAAATATTTTGGATGCAAACACAGGTCTGACTTCAAAAGCCATATATTTTCTACCACACTACATTTTCCTTACTTATGTCAAAATGGTGATGATTATTTGCATCCTATTTATTATTTCCTAATGTAATAGTAGTAATCAAATGAGATTACAGATATCAATGTAAGGAACATGGAGTACATATTAAGCATCACTAATATTCCACGACGCACTGGGACCCCAAGGTCCACAGATGGGGCACATGAAAGATGATTGTCAATGGCAAGTACTGTATGAATGTATGTGGATTAAGATTACTTTATGGAGGAAAATGGAGGTTTCAAATATCACTGCAGGGAAAACCAGGGAGACCAATTAATGCTTTCAAGTCTCAACTGCACCTGTGTCCCAAATTATTCACCAGCACAAACAAAAGAAGCCTGCTCCAAGTCCCGATCAGAACAAACATTTTAAAATGCTTTTACCCAGGTGGCATCATCTTTTATCTATGCCTGGGTTCAAGGAAGAGTTGGGCAGAGAGCTGGATTAAATATACCACACTTCAGCTCAGCACTGTGGGTACAGAAGTTAATTCTGACTTCCTATTTACCCTGAAAGATCTCAGGTCTTTGTGGTTTCCTGTTGCGCCCTGGTATGTCTGTGCTTTGGTTTCTGGGTTTGTCTGTACAGAGCTGCAAATGGGGTCTCACTGTTTCATTCCATCCTGCTTTTGATGAGAAAATAAGAATTCCACAATCTAATTGTCAGCAGATTCTACCACATCCTCTGTTCAAGGCATGACTTCTTAGTATGTCTGTACCTAAGTCTACCAAGAGACACCTTATGTGAAAGGATGGAGATTCAAGGGACCCCCACGGTGCCCCACACCTGGAAGGGATTAGCTGACTCACCAACTTGTTTTCCTTCATTCAACATTAATTTTACATTTATTTACTCCACTCTTATATTCATCAAGCATAAAGGCAGAGTACTGTCTATGTACAAGGTGCTCTGCTAGGCACTGAGGAAACAATGACGGAAAGATACGATTGCTACTCTGAAGAAGCTCAAAGTAGTTTTTCTGAAAGTCTTCCATTAGAATCACCTGGGCACATGTTGAAATTACAGATTCTTATTTACCCCTTCTGGCAAGAATTACTGAATCACACCCTGTGGGAGTGGGGACCGAGGAATTACATTTTTTAAGGCGTTCCCCAGGTACATTTTATGCACATTAATTGAAAGTGTCTGGAGCTCAATGGAGCTCAGTGGAGAAATTACAGTCACAATGGAGATTAGTGACACAGAACCAGGAGCTCTTCCTGGATGAACCAGACTTTCATCAGCTATAGGATCCTTCAATTTGAGTAGATGAAGATGAACCAAGGATTGTAAGATTGCAGTGGAACTGGCTCAGGGCTTTGCTCAGATACATACATATCATTAGCTGTGGGGCATTGGACAAATCACTTAGTGTCTTTGAGTCTCATTTTAAAAAAGAAAAGGAGACCTGCTCTGACTGCCTCACTTAGTTATTCTGAGCATCAAATTCCATAAGGCATTTTGTAAACTCTAAAGCACCAAGAAAAAGTTCAGGCTTTTTTTTTTTTTTATGGTTACAAAAACTTTCCTAAGCAAAGAAATCATTGAGCCAAGCCCTAAGTTTTCTCATAAGCAGTCAGAATTACCGCATCTCTCTTAATCATCTCAAGCTTTGCTTGCGGGGGCCTCTTTCTCTTAAGCATCATAGCTGTTATGTGGTTCCTTCCAGGTTTCAGCAGCTTTTTCCAAAAGCAGAGCTTAAAATTGGATCCAGTCCTGGGGAGGATAGCAGGATATACTTCTGGTACCATGTTAAGATATTCAAGGAATAAATATAACAAACCACACACTAGCCTGTAATCTCTCTGACCTCAATTCCATCATCCCTTAGATGGGGAAATGTATTCGATTGAGCCATTTTATGTGACTCCCCTCTAAGGATATTTATTTTATATTTAATCTAAATATAGTAGTATTACCCTTTATTCTGATCTAAAACATGGTTACTACATCTTTTTCTTTCTTATACAGCTGTGATTTTTGTCCATTCAGGGATTCAACAATTATCCTTACATATTTGTGGTGAGGATTAGAAATTCTGTACAGACTGCCTAGCAGAGAAACTGGAACATGATAAGTGTTTAATAAATCCTAGCTATGATTATTCGTAAGTATAAATGTGTTCCTTGCTCATTCTAGAACTGTTGTCCCCAACAAATCCCTCTTCTCTACATACCATGAGTAAACTTGAACAGGCTTTTCCTTTTTGAGTATTTCTTTTTCTTTTTTAGTTCATATTTTACATCCTTGGACTTGTGATTTGGTGTTTACTATCTATTTCACAGAGGATGCAAATTATTAGTTATCTATTACCATATCTATCAGGGTTAAATTGATTATAAACTATGTGTTAAATACTACTCTATGCCCTAGAGGTAGAGCACTGAAATAGAATTTTCCGCCAAGTGCTCAAGGAGTTCAGGCTTTTGGAGAAGACAGAGAATGATCAAAGCTACACTAGAGCTGTACATAAAGAGCTACGAAGGCCCACAAGAGGCACCAATTACTAAACGTGGTGGAGGAAGGAAAGAAGGCCTCCTGGAGGTGACACCTGAATTAGAACTTTGGGGAAGACACACACTAGGGATAGTGTAGTGATTAGGAACACAGGCTCTGGCATCTCCATACTTTGGTTCAATCTCAGCTCCACCTCTCCTAGCTCTGTCGTCTCCAAGCCTCAGTTTCCTCATCTGAACACTGGAGTTCATAATACAATGAGAACTACCTCATAGAGGTTGCTGGGAGAAAGAAACAACATAGTAAATGCTCAATAAGTGTGAGTTATAGTGATGACAATTAAAGTGATGATGTTACTCAACAGATAGAAGAGAGATGTGGCCATTCCAGGCAGAGAAAACAACACGCCCAAAGGCTACACGAATGAGAGAGTAAAGGCTCTTTTTAAGAAGAGCAAGTACAGGTCCAGTATACTTCTTCAATCCAAAGCATTCCAAATGACAAAAGTGTTTTCATGATTAATTTGATGGTAAAATCTTATCTGAACAGATCAAGACATTTAAATCCTATTTAACCTGCTTGATATAAATATTCACAAAGTCTTACCATATAAATATTAACATGTATGATTTTGGGTGCTGCCCCAACCCCACTGGCAGTATTATGTAATATCTTGAATGCATACAGTACTAACTCTCTAAAATCTGGTCGTTTCCTATCTCAAACACATGTGGCCCCATGGAATTCAAAGAAGGGTGTGTGGATGCACCTGCCAGAACACAGGATGAATGGTGAGGGGTAGCACAAGATGGTGCCAGAGGCTGGCAGGGGCGAGATCATGCGAGATATCCTATGCCCAGCTAACATTCAAGAGACTTGCCAAGAAATTTTTATCAGGAGAGTGAAGGCATCAGATTTAGTATTGAGAACCATCTTCACTGTGAGTCTATTGAGGTGGATAGGCCATGCAAATTGGTATCCTGCATGCATACATACATAAAATGAATATATATATTCAAAATGTATTTCAAGTGTGTGTGTGTGTGTATATATATCACTGACCACTTTGTCTGTGGGCTGTCCTTCTTTTTCATTGGCCATTTCTCTAATTGCAAAGAACCTGAGCCCTGTCTTCTAAGATTATGTCAAATCTCTTAGCTAGATATTTCATGGAAACCTGAGGAAAATTCAGTTAATTTCATCCTGCAGACAGATGATGGGAGTGTAAGTCATGGAGGCCCTGTGACTGGTCTATGTCAAGTAGCACCTGGGCAGCTCATCAATCACTCAAAAGCATCCTTCAGTTAAATGTTTCCTAAACCAACAGAATTGTGGCTTTCCCTGGCTCCACACAAGGCTAAAATGACTGGGTGAAAAGTCCACACACAAACTTGGCAATTGGATGTTGTTGACAGCTCTCAATCAGCTTTATATTTTTGCTTTTGCCCTGCTTCAAGGTATAATTCAATGGACGACCCAGTTCCTGCATGGATGGACTTGTGTGACTGAAGTGACCAATGCTGTGTGTCATGTGGGAAGGGTCAGTTAATCAAGGAGAGGACCTACAACCTGACCAAAGACTGGAGAGTTTACCTGCTGTATTGCCCTTTCGCTCCACAGCCTGTTGCTCAATGCTAAAAAGGAAATCAAACTGGTACAGGATGATTTGTTTTTCAACTAACCTTTATGGTGACTACGTGGTATTTTTCTGTGTGTCCTTTTTCCCAGGTATCCATCCAACATTTACTGGACACCTACGGTGTGTCAGGTATGATGCTAAGTGCTAGTCAATGGAAACGTGCTGTTTTGTGATAACCTTCTGTTACTTCCCTAAGTAATAAAGACCACATGCTGGTATCATTCCATAGCATAACCTAAAAGATGGGCAGTAAATCTTCCTCTATCTCGAGCAACAGTAAACTAGGATCTCTATAAGTTTTAAAAATATATAGCAGGGGATGGTTGTGAGTTAGATGGTTTGTGAGTTATCTTTCAATAAAAAAGTTCTAAAAACATATGTGACAGTATTGTAATTTTCACTTAGGATTTAAGACTTCAGCTCTTTTTGAATTGGATATATCCCAAATTCGTAAGAATATAGCCAAAATGTCTATTCAATTATACCATTTGAACTTTCCCCCCCCCCAATGTGTAGTAGGGAGCCACTAATGGTTCATTAGGAAGGGATTTTCAATCTCATTCCTTCAGTGTTGATTGCTCAGAAAACTTCTGGGATCTTTGGTCTCTTACATCTCCTGAGGCTGTAACCATTGGTTAAGTGGAAGAGTAGAAACTACCCCAAACTTCTGATGGCTCTCAGGGCAAACAATATGAAACTGTAATTAACATATGAAAAAAGAGGCATTTGGAACACACACAGAGAGTGGGAGAGGGGGTGAAATAAGGCAAAAGCAACAAGGCAAAAATACTAAGACCTCAAAACTAAATGTCTGTCGAACTCAATGAGCTCATGCATGCAGAGGCACTTGGCACAGCACCGATACTGAGCCAGGGTTCCACCGTGGCCACCTTCGTCATCCGCTTCCTCCACACGGAGCCCTCCCATCACTGCTAGGTAACCCTCGGCAGCCACAATATCAGAGTGACCCACACAGTAGATGAGTGGTGAATAGGAAAAGGGGAAAAAAATATATCAATGTGGTTTTCATCACACTCTTCCAAACGAACACAAAAGCCTCTTCAGGAGCTGGGAAGGCAGCCGCATGTCTTCAAATTGCCAAGTTCAGCACTTGACCACAGCGCAGCAGGGAAACGGGAGATTAAATAAAGAGTCTCACAAAGACTCCCTTCCCAGGGGATGATGGTGACAAGTGATGCTGTTTACTTTTATCATTATTATTAGGCTAGTGGCCTCTTGAAAGGCAGTGATTTGGAAGGCAGGGAAGAAGGGAAAATGGGAGCGCTGAGGTCTAGCTGCCATCAGCCCTAACTTTGCAGTTCTCCTCAGGCTTTGGAAAAGATCTGCCTTGGAATCACTCCGCCTCATTCCCACAAAACAAAAGTGCGTATGGCCAACCCATCCCACAGCCTGTGTCCGTCTCATCCTTCTGCTAAGAGTTGAGAGTATGAGCTCTGGAATCCAATTGCCTCCAAACCTATCTACGGGACTTACTAGCTATGTGGCCTTGGGTAAGCAGTTTGTCTCTCAGAGCCTCAGTTTCGGTCCCCATAAATCGATAGGATAATTCTGGTAACTGCATTAGGTTATTATTGGGAGGGTAAAAAACCGCCAAATTTCTTAGACTATGATAAGCGTGCAATAAATATTAGCTTTTATTGTCATTTCTGCTAGTTTTCCTCCACCAAGGCAGTCCTCTAGAACTTTCCACTCCAATATACACCCCACCCCCACCATGCCCTTGGGAGGAGAACATGATCTTCTCCCACTGCAGCTTCTCAGGAGGGAGCTGAAATACAGGTGCCCCGTGTTTTTCCTCTACTTCCTCTACCGTTCTTCCAGGCAAGCTGTAGTCTCCTGTGGAAAGCTGGGCTCAGGCCAGTTGACAGCTCAAGTCTCGCCAGAGGCTTCTGTTCCTGACCTTCTGAGGTACCTCCGTTCACCTGGCTTTGCTGCATTCCTGGTAGACTTCCAGAATCATGGGCCAGACATCCCTGCCCAGCTTTTATAGGAATGGAATGGCTGGATCACATGCTAGGTATAACGTTTTAAAACACTACTAAACTATTTTCCAAAGTGGTTGCACCATTTCCTATTCATGCCAGTGGGGTGTGAGAGCTCCAGGTCCCACATTCTCCACAACTTCAGCTGTTCTAGTGAGTGTGCAGTGGAGTCACTGTGGTTTGCACTTGCATTTCCCTCATGATTGATGATGTTGAGCATCCTCTTCTCCTCTCTCTAACAAACGGATCCTGTCCAGTGCCCCACGGTCCTGGGTGAAATATGCTCCCCACTCTGGCCCAGGCCACACCCTGTGCTCTTGGGGAACTTTCTCCTCGGATAGTCTGAGGGAAGCTGTAGAGTGCCTTTACAGACATGACCCAAAGCACACAGCTCTGACAGCGTGGCATGGTCTGAGGGTGGCTTTTCTCCGGTTAGAGCCCAAAGACACTAAGGCCAGAGGCTCCCTACCTCTGTTTTCTTAACACATCAGGCTACAGAACCAGTCAGCCTGAGTGAGTCCTGAAGAGCCCCGTGGGGGATCATTTTCTCCTCCACAGGGCACAGGGTGGTGCACGGGGGCAGGAGATGGGGATGAGGATGGAAAGTTCTAGAGGACTGTCTTAGTTGAGGAAAGGAGAAAGCAGAGAGTGGCTGGTTTCTCATCGAGGTCCAAATGAAGTAAAATTTCAGTGAAAATCTTACTTCCCAAAGTGGCCTGATTTCCCCGGTGAGGTGGGGGTGGCAAACAGAGTCACAGCACCTCAGAGATGCGGGGCTTCTCCCGGTCAGTCGGGCCTCACTCAGCAGACGCAGGTGACCGATGACGGCCCTGCTGCATCAGGAAGGAGTTAGAAGAGACTTGGGGAGAATCAAAGCATTTGTATACTTCCCCAGAGAGGAAGAGCAACCCAGCTATGCAGTCGCTAAGCACCTACTGTGTGCCCAGCACTAAGCCAGACAGGATGGGCCAAGAGGAGGCTCAGGAAACATGGACCTACTAAGCAAGTAGGCTTCGTCTTAGATATAAATCGGTACCATTAAAACACAAGTAATATCACTTATTTGTCTATGCTGGGGCCAAAAGAGTAGAATAAGATATGTCACAGTAGCTAGAGAATTTGAGTGAGAAGGAAAAAGGTCAAAACTAATATCTATTGATCACCTACTATGTACTATCTTAAAAATGAGAACTAGATAATTTTTCTAGCTATATTTAGAGTTCCTGGAATATAGTAAGCACTATATAAGTGATTGTAGATACTATTATTATGGTTATTTTTTTCTGATTTTTTTAAAGCTTTATTGAGCTATAATTAGCATTCCATAAACTGCACATATTTAAAATGCCTGATTTTGTAAGTGTTGACAGTGAGTGAAGACATTACAACTATCAAAATAAACACGTCCATCATTCCCAACCTTTCCTTGTGCCCCTTTTCAATCCTATTCTTCTGACCTCACTGTGACCACTCCCCCACTCCAAGCAACTGATCCGCTTTCTGCCACTACATAGTAGTTGGCATTTCCTAGAATTTTACATAATGGAACTATACGGTTTGCACTCTTTTTTGTTTGGCTTCTATCACTCAGCATAATTATTTTGTGACAAATCCATGTTATATCTTATATTAGTTGTTCATTCCCTTTTATTGCTTAGTAGTATTCTATTATGATGATATACCAAGAGTCTATCTATTCACTGCTGATAGACATCTCGTCGTTTCCAGCGTTGGACTATTACAAATAAAGCTGCCCTGAACATCCCTGTACACGTTTTTGTATAGACATATGGTTTTATAGGAGTGGAACGGCTGGACCACATGGTAGGTGTACGTTAACTCTGTAAGAAACTGCTAACCTGTCTTCCAGAATGGTTGCACCATCCTGCATTCCTACCAGTGGTGTGTGAGAGTTATAGTTCCCCACAGCTTCACCACTACGTTAGCCCTTCTGAGAAGTGTGCAGAAGATCTCACTGTGGTTTCAATTTCCCTCATGACTAATGATGTTGAGCATCGTCTCGGGTGCTTATCATTCAAATCTTTCCTTTGGCGAAATGTATGTTCAAACATTTGCCCATTTTCACCCATATTTCAATCGAGTCTGCTCTCCCTCTCCTCCATGCCTTCGAGAGAAGTTATTCAACTGAGGGGAAGGGCAAAGACTCTGGGGTCAGTTCTCTGGAGGGCTCAAACGAGTGTCCCCTTCTTGCACATTGCGTGACCCACTTAACCACTCTTTGCCTCCTCGTTTCCTCGCTTGTAAAATGGGGAACAGGAATGGTGCCTACTTCACAGGCTTGCTGAGCTGATTAGATGATACAAAGTATTTATCAGGTGCTTGGTAGACTGTAGGCATTCCACAGATGGTGGCTGCTACCAGTGTTGCCTGTCTCCTCATAATGACTGAAGCTCGGGTGCTGGTGCCTGGGGCCAGGGATGTTACTCATACTCAGTCCAGCACAATGTTTCTAGAATGTTTCTCAAATGCCAGGAGAAACAAACTACCTTGAGCTTCCTGAGGGCACGTTCTGTCTCTCATCACTCACTGAACATCAACCCTCTCCTTGCCAAATCAATGCCTAGCACACAGCTTGTTTTCAATGTATGTGGTTGCTGGGTCCCAGGGCTAACCTCAAGACAGAGAATGTGCTGGTTCCTAGAGGGCTGAAAACAGCAAGTCCTGTAAATGAAGAGGGAGCAGGGCACTTCATGAGCAGCACCGCAGCGCTTTCACTAGCAGGTGTAACAGTGGTCTTGCTGTACCATATGGACTCCCTTCCCACCCCACCCCTCTCAATGACCTCTGCCAATGTCATCGGTTAAAGAGACCAATACAGAGAAGCTGGTCCCACTTGTCCACCCTCTTCTTAGCTGTTGTATCCTACTAACAGAAGACTACCAACTCAAGGCACAGGGCTGTTTTCTCTCCCTGTGGTGCCCTCCCAGTGGGCTTACACATACCCACATCCCACCTAGGCCTCACAGAAGTCAGCTGTGTGGTTTTGTGGACATAGCAGAGAAAAACAAAGTGGAGAAGAGTGAGGACAGGGCCTAGTACCTGAAACTGGGCTGGTGAGAACAGTGTCTTGGTTGGGGGCAGGGAAACCATGATCCTGCAAACGTCACTTCCTATGGGAAAACTTTCTTGTCTACTTTATAAAGACTGGCGATGGCCCCTTCTCCATACCCCCCCTCCACTCCCGCCACACATTTACTGTAGTAATTACCATCTTGTACTGTGGTTGTCTCCTTTTTTGTCTGTCTTTCTCAATGTACCTGAGCTCCCTGAAGGCAGGCATGACATTATATCTTATTTAAAAACCCTTAGCACTTAGCCAGGCAAATATGAGAAAATGTTTTCTTAATAAGTGAATAATTAATGAATACTTTTTAAAAAATAAACTTTTAATTTTAGAATAGTTTTAGAAGGTAGAAAAGTTGTAACTATAGTACATGTCCATACTCAGTAGTTTCCCTATTATTAATGTCTCATGTAAGGTGTATATCTCACAATTAATGAATGATGCTGATATCATGAATTAAAGTCCATGCCTTTTTCAGACATCCTTGGTTTTCACCTAACGGCCTTTTCTGTCCCAGGATTCCATCCTGGATGCCACATTACATTTGGTTGTCACGAACCTTTAGGCTCCTCTTGGCTATGATAGTTTCTCAGACTTCTCTTGTTTTTTGGTGACCTTGACAGTTTTGAGGAGCACTAGTCAGGTATTTGGTAGAATGTTCCTTAACTAAGATTTGTCTAGATGTTTTTCTGATGATTAGACTGGGTGTAGGTTTTGGGGAATGAGACAACAAAATGCCAACCCATCACACTGTAACAATGGTACATAATATCAACATGACTTACCACTGTTGACGTTGACCTTGTTCACCTGGCCAACGTAGTGTTTGTCATATTTCTCCAATGTAAAATTACTCTTTTCCCTCCTTTCCATACTGTAATATCTAGAAGAAAGTCACTATATGCAGCCCACACTTTAGGAGTGGAAAATTATGTTCCACCTCCTTGATGGTGGAATATTTACATAAATTATTTGGAATTATTTTGCACAGGAGATTTCTCTCTTCTGTTTATTTATTTATTCAATCACTTATTTATGGATATTTATGTTACACTTTGGGTTTTAATCCAATACTATTTTATTTTATGGCTTAAATTGGTCCAATGTTAACCACTAGGAAAGTTCCCTCAGGGTGTTCCTCTGATATATTCTCACCTTTTCTTTCTTTTTTTTTTTTTTTTTTTTTAGCACTTCCTAACTTTCTGGCACTACATGACACTCCAGGTTCATCTTGTATATTTCCTACTCCAATCCTAAAATCAACCACCATTACTCCAAGGAGTCCTGGTTCCTTTTTTTTTTTTTTTTTTTTGAGACAGAGTCTCACCCTGTTGCCCAGGCTGGAGTGCCGTGGCGTCAGCCTCCCTCACAGCAACCTCAAACTCCTGGGCTCAAGCAATCCTCCTGCCTCAGCCTCCCAAGCAGCTGGGACTACAGGCATGCACCACCATGCCTGGCTAATTTTTTCTATATATATTTTTAGCTGTCCATATAATTTCTTTCTATTTTTAGTAGAGACAGGGTCTCGCTCTTGCTCAGGCTGGTCTCAAACTCCGAAGCTCAAACGATTCACCCACCTCGGCCTCCCAGAGTGCTAGGATTACAGGCGTGAGCCACTGTGCCCAGCCCTGGTTCCTTTTTATTGGATAATAGTATTAGAAATCAAGATCTGAGCACTAAATGTGCTTATTACAACTAGCTCCTGGGGTGTCCTTGTTTCTAGGCCATCTCAGCTGACCAAGCTAGGAAATACATACATGTTTATTAACTTGTATATGTACACATTTCCATAATTATTTCTACATGTATCCACCTGAATTCATATTAAGCTAAACATGAGTTCATACTGATGTCTCTAGTTCTAACCCATAACCACATGGATTCTTCTAGCTTTAATGAATCATTTTTTTTAATAACAATACCATATTTGGTATTTTGTGCCAAGCCATTGACAAAGATTACCTAATTTAATCCTGAACACAATGTTATGGGTAAATACTATTGCTCACATTTAACAGATGAAGAAACTGAGGCACTGAAAGATGAAGTATCTTAACTTCACACAGTAAGTGGTAAGGCCAACATCTGAGCCCATGTCTTTGAGACTCCACGTCTACTCAGCGACAGAGAACCACCATCTCCACATCCATTTTACACTGAGAAAACTTCAGTTCTCAGCGATTTAAGGTGCAGATGTGTTTCCCAGCTCTCATCAAACCTTACCTCCTTAATAGTCCTCCCGACCTCAACTCCCCAGGGTCCTCTCCCCACCTGAGATGCTCACTGGAAGACAAGTTGCCACGCTGCAACCCAACTTGACAGCTCAAGAAAAGGTGTGCAGGAGCAATGGCAAGGATCAGCTCCAGCTCACCCCGTGACTTTTCAACCTCTGGCTAACCCCTGCTGTGTATTATCTGGGGTTTTGGGACTTGGTAGTAATTAACTCTGAACAAGCAGCTCTGCTTTCATGGAGTTAAAAAAAGAACAGCATTTTTTTTCCTTGTTAATTAAATCATCCACAAAGAAGATAAATGTGTAGCCCACACTTGTATCTTCTAAAATATCAAAGGCCTTACTAGTATGTCTTATGTTCAACCTCAGCCTTTTTCTCCAGATTCCTGAAAGTCACAGGAACCCTGAGGTAGGAAGCTTCTAAATATTTACCAATACTCACTCACTTGGTCATTCATTCATTCACTTTTTCTGAGCGATCTAGAAAGACTCAACCTGGATCAAGCACAAAATGTTCCCAAAAATTTTGTCACAATTAACATACTGAATTGGAAACATCAGAAGTGAGTGAGCAGACAGGAAGAGAATCCTTTAGGTCATGTTGAAAATCACTTTTTGAAAAGTCCACAGCCCGCTTTGGTCCCTGTGTTCTGTTCGGTGAATTTTTCCTGACAGTGGTGGTTTTATTTGCCAGAACCACAACAAAGGGGGTCCTTGAGTTTCCCTGGGAGTGTTTCCTCAGACCTGCACCTCTCCTAGACCTCACAAAGGTGTTATTGTTGCTGGGCTCCCGGCACCTGAGGGAGATCAAAGGCACTTGCCGATGCCAGCATGCCCGCAGTCTCACCCTCATGACATAACATTAAAGCTGATGATTAATCCCCTTCGCCCAGCGGGTCCCTTCCCACTCCCGAGTACAAAGCAGGGTGGGGGTGGGGACTTTATTTCCAGCACAACGTGACCATAATAAACGGGCATTTTCTGGCCCTCATTCATGGCAACCAACTGCAGCTGCCCTTCAAACTCCTTAAAGTCCAAACAGTGGCTCCATGTGTGCCATTTCCATCACTAGGAAAGTTTAGTAAGAATCCCCACCACTTCTGAGTGTTTTCTATGTGCTAGGTAATACATACATAATGCACGTTACCCAACAACCCTGCAAGACGGGCATTATTACCCCTAATTTGATGGATGAAGAATCTGAGGCTCAGAGAAGATAAGTATCTTGCCCAGGTTATAGGGCCAAGAAGTGTATGAGCAGATGTTCAGACGTGCTTCTGCATGATGCAAAAGCCCATGCTCTTTCCTTTCCTCTCTGGGTACGTTATAGTCATGCACAATACAGTGAGGCATGGATGAGTACAAGCTTTGGAATCAGAACTAGATTTGAATTCTTTGCTCCAGAACTTTCATATCTTTGTGACCTTGGGAAAACTACTAGACTTTTCTATGCCTCAGTTTCCTAATTTATAAAATGGATATGGTAGGAAAAGTCAGTATCGTCCCCATTAAGAGACAGTGAGACTGAGAGGCAGGGCAGCACAGAGTCACTCACATCGATTTAGATTCTCTTCTACTCAGAAATCTGAACTGAGTGGGATAAAAGTGCCTGAAATTCAGACTTCACAGGAGAAGCCAGATTAGATGTGTCCCTGTGAAAATCAGAGATGATTTGAATAGGTTTAAATCAGTATTCAGAGAAGACACGCTAACAAGTCAAGTAAAATCAAGGCTGGCTCCCTATTTGAGCACTTCCCACTTAAGGAGGCTTCGGCCTGTGTAGATCTCCCCCTCTGATGACAGCTAAGCCTTGCAGCAGGGCTGCTGAGCAGAAGAAATATGCTGCGACTTTTAAACTTAGACAAGTTCCATTTAAGACTCTGCCCAGTGCCCAGAGAAACAAACAAAAGGAAATTTATTTCCTTAAAGTCTAGCACAAGTGTCACCTCGGGAAGACTCTTCCAGCCCTGGGCCCTCCCAGGCAGAGTCCGTCTCCTTTCTGCTCGACAAGGGTGCTAGCAACCAAGAGCAAACCCTTGTGCCGACCCTACTGAAACACTTTGTATCCCCGCATTTAACCCTCACAGCACAGGTGCTATCACTCTCCACATTTTGCAGACGAGGCATTTGAGGCCCGAGAGTTTAAGTACCTTGCCCAAGGGCCCATACTTATCGAGTAGAGGAAGCAGGATTGGAAACCCATTGGGCTGACTCCACCCTCTCTACAAAACGGATGCCTGGCACATAACATATGCTCAATATCAGGAGTTCAATTTGAATTTATATTGTGGGGCATATTATAATATACTGTAATATCTGTTATGACTCTACTCAATGGAGGGCCTATATCATCCTTATATCCCAGGGGGTTAGCATTGCCCAGACACAAGAGCAGGAATCAGTAAATAAATTAATATTTACTCAACCAAAATACCTACTGGTACAAAAGGCTCAGTGGTCCCTGCAGTTACTACATGGCTTCACATCGCACATCATTTCCTCCATAGCTGAGCTGATTCTGCCCTGGGCTGTATCCCACTCTAATCTCTGCTCATCTCCCCACTCCTCCCCCACTCTCCCCTCTATTTTACTCATCTGGGAAAAATCCAAGGAGTCGTCGATCTAAGTTTAACAGAGTAATGACTTTTAAATAAAAATATGGTAGAAATGGGTACTTATCGGAATGGAATGCTTTCAGACTCATGCATTTAAAGAAGATATAAATTTTAGGGCAGGCACTAAATTTTAACTGCAATCTGGGAGAAAGCCTTCCCACTAATTCATGGAGAAAAATTAACAAAGTGAAAATTGCTTATCAGTGTTCTTTTGAAGTCATGATATGCAGCCTAATTCTATAGATCATCGGGACGCTCCCAGGGAGATGGATTTATATTGATTGAGAGAGAACTCAGTGGTCAAGGAAAGCAGACACCCCTTTGCAGAAAAGACCCAGCTACCCATTAGGGACACACCAGGCTGGGAGTACTAGGCTTTGCCATCTTTGGGTCCGATTGATTTCACCCCTGAAGCCTGGGAACTCTGGCCACGGTGATGTCAAAGGCAGACTCAACCCTTTCCACACTTTTTAAGAATTTGGGCCCTGGGAAAAGATCCAACAAATGCAAGCAAAGCTACTGGAGGGAGGGCTGGGCTTCTGCTAGACAGAGGAGAGGGGGCAGACAGGGAAGAGAGGAAGAATTGGACCGGGTGAAGGAGCCAGCAGCTCACCCCCTGCGTGGGGCAGCCTTGACTTTGCACCCGGCGGACTCACCCCCATGTGACAAGAAGATGTTCCACAGATGACAGCCAGCCGTGACGTCACTGGCTGTCCCTCACAGACGAGGCCGTGCCCTCTCACATCTGCCCCAATCACTCCTGTAAGAAAGGAAAACAAAACAAAATCCTCTTTAAAAAATAAAAAAAAAGAAAGGAAAGCTAAAAACAAACATACATTTTTTTTTTTTTTAATAGTCAACATGGAAGAAGAGTCCCACGTGTAGGCCAGTCTCAAATGGAAACTTAAAGAGCCTACTTGCCTGTCACAGGAAAACTAGAAAACCTGCTCTGTTTTTGCTTTATTCTGGTCAATGTATGGCATCCAACGTTGAAATAACAATAGTAACTGTAATTATCATAATAAAAGCAGTAGCTATCAATTATTTTGTAGCTCACTAAATACCAGGCACTATACTATTTACATGGATGGTCTCATTTTATATTAACACTATCGAGGAGATGTTATTAATGCCACGGACATCAGAGGAGAAACTAAGGTCTGCAGAGGTTACGTGAGTTGCCCAACCACACTGCTAGCAAGATGCAGAGCCGCGTGGAATCTGGTTTAACACATCACATCTCAATCTTGACGGCAAAAGCAAAGGAACTGCTTAATGACTGAATGTTTTTGGCATCTCTAGGCCACCATCCTTACTACTACTTATTACAGAATTCCAAGTCTGGAGGAAAGCGTGACTGAGAGTCAGTTCCTATAAAAGAATGCCACATAGCACAGTTTCTCGTTAATGGTAGACACGCTGGCTTCTCCACACAGATTGTATTCCTCAATGCTTGCTGGGCAAGTGAAGTTACAAAAGTGATGACAGAGCTAGGAAGACTGTTTAGAACTTGCAGTTGACTTTCATTTATTCAAATACCCAACAAGCACTTTCTATGCACAACATACCAGGTAGGATGTGGGAGCTGCAAACACAGAGAACCGTAACAGGAGGTGGCAGGTGGAAGGTGCTTGGGCAGGGCGCAGAGACTGGGACGCAGGAGAGAACCGCTCCCGCTGACCTCGCCAGCTCCAGTGCAACGCCCCTTCTGCGTTCAATCTCCAACACCCGATGCTCTTCCCACCTCAAGACCTTTGCATCTGCTCTTCCCTCTGCCTGGAATGCCATTCCCCAACCTCTCTGCCAGGCCAACTCCTATTTATTCCTGACTCAAATGTTACTTCCTCAGAAAGAGCTATCAAATGGTCTTATGCACCGGACTTCACTGGCACAAAAAAATACTGGTAATTTTGCAACATCACATATCCTCTCCCTCCCCTTCTATGATAAATGCTGTGGGGAGCTGACACTATCTTACCACAGGCTTAGCAGCTTGGAAGCTACCACAGTTGCTAGCTTGGGGCAGGAAGTGAGCGTGTGAATGCTTGGGGATGTAAGGATAAGGAAGACAAGTTCCAGCTCCCAGGGTGGTCACAGCCTGGTAGCAGGAAGAGAGAACCCTAAATGGAGCAATTCAATGCAGGGGGATCAGTATAGGAGAGGAGGAAGCACAGGAGCCACAAGGGCAGCTAACTGACCCACAGGGGCTCTGGCAGGTTTCCTGATGAGTTCAGTCTATACTGAGTTCTGCAGGAGGTAGCCAGGTAAACGGCAGAGTGGGAGTCTCATTAGGCTGCGAATCCCCAGATATTGAAGGTACTGGCTGCTGAGCTGCAGGACTTTCTAAAATGTGGGAAAGGGGCCACAGCCAGGCTTCTTACAATGTTCTATGTTTTTCCAACAGCTTTCTAGGGTTTTCCATTGCTTTTTCCAAGTTCTACCTTCTGGGGCACAGGAACTTGTGAACCTCTGCTATTGTTCAGAGGTCCAGCAGCAGGGGGAAGTAAGACTCTTCCAAACTTTCTGTGTGGCTTACTGGAGTAGTCAGAGCCCAGAACCCAGGCAACAGAAGCCTGAGACTTGAGCCTGCAAGAGTCCTTGGCCTCTGTGTTTTCAGATCAAGTCCCCTGCTCTGCTCAGTACTGAGGGGCTGCCCCTGCAGACTGCAGTTCCCAGACTCCAAGTCAGCTAAGTCGGGCCCTGCCAGGAGATCTGAGGGCTGGAGGCCACAGCATAGCTCCTCCTCCTCCCCACCCCAGACAGCATCTCTGGCAGTGGCTGCTTCCTCTCTGCAACCTTGGCTCTGCTGATGGGGCTGCCTTGGCCCCAGCATCTGCTGGTGTCTATTGCCTTCAGACTGTGGGGATACCACCTGCCTCTTTGTCCCTCCACCTAGCAGGTGGTAGCAGCTTCCATTTTGTTGATCTCTGGCTTGCTTCACTGGGAACATAGCCAGCTCCTCCATCATCTGGGTCACCATTTTTGTGTGTTGAAGTCCCTCATTTTTAAATACCTAGAGAGGTTTATGTTTTGCTGGGTGGACCCTGAGTGATATAGTTCCCCATTCAGGGCACAAAGGCTTTTGTACAGGAATAAACCCTAGATGTGAGCTAATTTTAACTGAGCTCTTCTTGTGTGCTCTCTCTCTATATATGTGTCATTAGATTCTTACAACAACCTAACTTGATTACTACTATTATTATCCCCATTTTACAGGCAAGGAAACCGAGGCTTAGAAGTGAGTAGCAACTCCAACAGGGTCACACAGCTCACAAGGAACAGGCCTGTGATTCAAACTCAGATAATCTGATTCCACAGTGCTGGTTCTTAACCTCTAAGACTCACAGGTTTTTCTCCAAGATAAAAACCCATGAGCCAGGCTGTCAATGTTTACTTATCTGTACATCTCAAAATATTGGGTCTTAAATATATTGATCCTGAGATTCTTGACAGAAGAGGGGTTGGCTACTCCTGGTCCACAGTCTTATAAATAAATTCAAGAAATTCCCGAGAACGAACCATATCTATTGGTTCCTCACATATAAAGTACAAGAAAAGTTAATCTTATAGGGTCATTCAATCCTGAAAGGGGCTTTAAAACAGGGAAAAAAGAAATATGTAGGAAATATTTCTTCACTTCTTCACTGGTTAGCAGATTTGTTGTTGATATATCTAGGTTTAGAACCTGAGAACTAGTGTGTTATAATGAGAAAAGAATGGAATTTGGAGACAGAAGGACCTGCTATAAAATGAGAAAAATGACAACATCATATAA
Source organism: Lemur catta (assembly GCF_020740605.2). Taxonomy (NCBI): domain Eukaryota; kingdom Metazoa; phylum Chordata; class Mammalia; order Primates; family Lemuridae; genus Lemur; species Lemur catta. Next base: position 81,480,570 of record NC_059130.1, read on the forward strand.
TCACTCTGATATTGAGGAAATGTTTAAAAACAGATGTTTGATAAATGATAGCTGCCACGACCAACACCATCAACATCATTGCCATCATCTGAACTCAAGAGACAACTGTATTCTTTCTTCCTTTCCAGCAAACATATTAGACATCTAAGATAGGATGGGTACTGGGCTAAGCTCTTTAAATATTCGTTCATTTCATCTTTATAACATCCATAAAAGGTGAATATTCTTTCTTCCCTTCAATACACAAGGAAACAAAGGATCAGAGCGTTCAGGTAATTTGCTCAAGGTCACAGGGATTTAAGCAGCAGTGCCAGGATGCGACCTTTTTCTGTCTGACTCCCAAGCCCATGTTCTTTCTATATTCCCCTACTTTATGATATTATAACCGTCTTATATAAAGAAAACATACTTGGAAGTGTCAGTTCACTATGAAATAGAGCGGGATCCATGGACTAAGAGTTAGAAAATCTGAGTTTTAGCCTTGATTCTGCCATAAATGACCTAAAAGTTTGAACTAGTTCCCTCATTTCTACAACGAGAGAAATAGATTGCAAAAGCAGGTCCTTCCTTAGCTGTTCTCTGCATAAAATACACCCAGTGCTTCTTCTAAAATACCAGATAAGGTGCCTCTTTGCTTGGAAACATGAGGGCAAAAAAAGGTTCCCAGGTTCTCAGGAGACTTCGGCAACCACCAGCCAGGCTCGCAAAGCACCGGTGAGAGGCAGCTCTCGCCCAGTTTCCGCTCAGGAGAGGTTTTCTATGCTCTGCCTAGTGTCCACCCTGATGAACAGCAGTGCACAGCTGATGCTCACTGTGAGACCACATGCCTGGGAGCTGGCATATTTCATTTTTCCTTTGGCCACCCAGAGCTTTGACGGGCTGTCCCTGAGAAAAGAGGCCCAAAGACAAGCAGAGGAAAGCAAGAAAAGGTGGGAGGAGCTTAGTCCTTTCTGAAGAAACACATTTCACAATCCGTAGAGCAGTTGCGGACTGCACATGTACATCAGGAAACAATTCACAAGACGAGACTTTGACAAGTGCAGCCTTCGATACTGCCGGGGCCCCTCACATGACTGTAGAAGTGTCAGTTTATTCTGAAATCCTCAGAATGCTTAAGGAGCAAAATTAGCAGCTGAAGAAACAGACGCCAAAAAAAAAAAAAAAAAAGTGACATACTCAAATGTGCTTTCCCTGCAACTTGCACAAGGCCCAGCTGATGGTAGTTGCTCAATAAATTTTTGTTGAATGAAAAAACAAATAGCAGTAAAACAAGCTTACTTATTCAATGAATCACTTCTGGGCCTCTTATTTAATACTCCCACCCCTCAACATACACACATAGTTCACATCAAGCAGTATGTTTAAAAACAAAATTAAAAAAGGAAAATTTAATATATCACGAACAGCTCTTTTAATTACTCTATGTGCTGTCTACCTTCTTCTCCCCCAATTCATTCTAACAACCATCCTTCCAACCATTTATTGAGTACCTATTATATTTATATAAAAGAAAAAAGAGACTTTGCAAATGTTATGATTAAGAGTATGGTATCCTGTAATTTATCAAGATACAGCTGTTTTGAAAGCTTTAAAGGGTCATACAGAAGAAATACATCCCATGTTCAACCATTTGTGTTATAATTATGTCCCACTTTATAGCCATATAAAATACTTTATAGCTTGGAAAAAGTATCCTCAAAAACTGTGCCCTTCATTTAGTCTCTAGAAAACCCCATGATAAGTGAACTTTATTTCCAGTTCACAGTTGACGAAACTGTGGCAGAGGGGCAAAGCAATGTAGTCATGTTTATTTAGCTACTTAGAGGAAGAAACTGGGCTCAAACCAGGATTTCCCTGTCTCCTAATCTGATGTGTTGGCATACTGAAAAGGATTCTCTTGAAATAACAACCTCAGACACCTTCTCCGAAGGGTGAAAAAAAACCGGTAAGAAGGGTTTTGAACATCACTTAAGACTGTATCATCTTGAGAGTCTTGATTCTGAATTTGAATGAAAAAACTCCATCAAATGAGTCACTGACACAGCTGGCTGAGCGGTGGGAGGACTGCCCAGGGAAGAGGCTCTCTAGAGACGACCAGCCCCGGGTATGCAAAGCCTACGCCAACTGCAAGCTCCTGGACAGGTAGGAATCACATCAAAGACCTATTATCTGCAGAGGACCTAACACTAGTCTACATACAAGCAGACACCGAATTCTATTATTTTGACTGATATCCGCTTATGTTACACAGAACATAGTATATTGGGTTAGCATTATAGCACAGTGCTTAAAAACAAGGATTCATCCATTGTGTGACTTTGGTTAAGTTTCTTATCTTCTTTATGCCTCGATTTCCACATCTGTACAGTTTGGAAAACAGTATCTTCCTCATAGGATTATGATAAGAACTAGATATGTCAATATATGTAAAGTGCTTAGACCAGTGCTGTCCAACAAAAGAACGGTCTGTGATGATGGGAATGCTCTGTATTTATACTGTCCAACACAGTGAACACCAGCCTCATGTGGCAACTGAGCGCTGGAAATGTGCCTACTACCACGGAGGACTGAACTTTCCATTTTATTCAATTTTAATTAATTTAAATAAACTAGTGGATACTGTATTGCATGCTGCAGTTAGAACATGCCTAGCATCATATGAACCTTTGCCATTTTTATTATTTTTGTTATTGTTATTGCTGTTATTATTATTCTCTGTTTCCTCAGACTTAGGCTTACTTACATGCTCTTAATCTCTTAGAAGCTCAGTTTCCATATTTGAAAAATCTGAATAATACTTACCTACAAAATTGCTGTAGGGATTAAGTGAGATGTAGATAGAACACAGCAGAACTCAATAAATGGGAGCTGTACCATCAAGGACCTACAGAGGTACCTGGCACAAGCAGGACTCCACGTGGGGCCTTTTCTATTTATTCCTGAACGTGCCTTGCTGGTCCGTGCCCCTGAGCATCTGCTCACGCTGCCCCCTCTGCCTAAGTTATCTTTTCCACCAACACACCTCACTCCCAGCAATCCTCCTGGGAAACTAGGACTCCATTCTGAAGACACAGATGCAGAATAGACACATCAGAAGCCCTTCCTGACCATGTCTTCTCATGCCCCAAGCAGCCCAGCCCTGCAGAACCAGCCAGGCCTCCTTTTGTAACCCACTCCTGACAATGTACAGACTCTATTATTGTATCAGTAATTTATGTGTTTTCATAGGCTACACAAACCACTCTCTCTTCCAGACTATGAGCAAACGGAGGCCAGGGCAAGTCTCCACACTGCAGTGGCTCACTAATTTTTGTTGTTGTTGTTGAATGAATGAATGGATGTGTGCGGCACAAGACATATACCAGTAGATAAAGTATAAGACATTTTCTAGATGACAGCAGCACATTTAATCATGGACAAGTGTTCTGTGTCTTCAATGAGAATAAAGGTGAAAGTTACTGAACAGTTTTGAGCAATAATTCATGGGTAATAACAAAATTACTGGAGCTTTACAACATACCTTGTCAAAAATCACTGGTAAAGGCTAAAGCTTCCAAGAGATTGCTTTGTGCTTGACACTGTGCAAATGTTATCATATTTGATTCCCACAATGATTTTGTGAGGTAGTTACTATCATACTGTTTTGCAAACAGGGAAAATGAGATTAAAGCTCCTCTACCAACTTTTCCCAGGTCCTACACTGCTGAGGTGGTGTGGGATGTGTCATACCCAGATCTACCTGACTCTGACTTCACCCTACCCTACATTATCTCATGGAGACTACAGAAACTAGTTCCTTTCTTTTCAACTACTTGCAAGAATTTTGTATATTCCCTATGACCTTGGCATAACTAAACTCAGATCTCTCTCAGGATTTCACGTCATAATGCCACTAAAGCAAGCCCAAAGGGTTAACCTCAAGCCTAACAAATGAAGGGGAACAAAATAGCTGAAAAGATTTCTTTAATCCTAGTGTTTGATGAAGCATCACCTTGACTTTGAAACAATGTGGTCTAGAATTCACCCCAAGTAAATCCTAAAATAGGTTTACCTTTAAAAAAAAATTGTATATTTTAAGTTTACAAAAAAAAAAAAAAAAAAAGTTATATACCCTGACACTGTCACCACCTGCTCCCCCACTCTCCCAACCTCCACAGAGCCAGAAAGATATTAGGGAAGGTCTCTGCCTGAATGAGATGTATTTAGTAAACAGACATTTACTAGATGTCTGAACTAGTTAGGGCATAATGGTTTAGAGCGAGGGCACTGCAATGACAATGCTTGATTTCAAGTACAGCAAGTTGGCCAAATCACTTAACTGCCCTGTGCCTCAGTTTCCTGATCTATAAAATTGGAATGATGATGGTAGCTTAGAGGGATATTGTGAAGATTAATGAGTAGAACAATGCCCGGGACAAGTTTACTCAACATGTTTTCACTGTAATTCTTGTTGCTACTGACAACTTTCAGTGTTAACAGCAAGAGTTGGCATGACAGTTCACTCGCCTTCAGCATGGTGCGTGCTTTGCCAGAGTTATCTGGGTCTACTGAGATTGATTGAAACATCTGTTTTCTGTCCTTGAGTGTACAACTGATGACAGAATGATGGGGAGACCAGGGGAATACAGAAAATGAGGTCCCGGGTAGCAGGCATAATCCAGGCTAACACTTTAAACATTATTGAGCGTAAAACCCAAAGCTGTATATCCCCAAAGCCACAATTACACGTAGCACCATTTGCACTACAATCGTTTCTGCCTTCATGCCACACTCTCCCATGACTTGCACCCACCAGAAACCAACACGAGCAACTGGGGGCAGAGGCAGAGAACAAAGGATAGACTCAAATAATTGGGTCTCACTCCTCTGTTTCTCCTTTCTACCCAGAAAGATCAAATCTCAAAGGTAGGCTAATATGCAACAGCTTAGAAATCTGAGACTTACAGAATACTAGCAAAATCCACAGTGAAGACAAAGCAAAAACCTGATTTCAGAAATTCCTTTCTTCCTAACCTCAACACAGGCTCTACATTACTTGAACATTGTCATCTATGACTTCATAAAAAGACAATTTTCCCCCCCACAGACATTAGGCATGGTAAAGTGTCAGACTGAAATCCAATCCAAACACCCAAGTTAATGCACAAAAATTGCTTACTTTGTTAAAAAAAAAAATTAAGAAAATGGGCCTAAGTACCACAAATGTATCTTATGGAATAAGTTCTTAAATAGATCTAAAACTGTGACTGTAAGTCATGCAGTTGCCTTCTAATATTTTATAAATTAATTAATTCAGCAGCTATTTACTGATTCCCAATTATAAGCCAGGCACTATGTCAGGTGCTAGAAATTGGAAGATCAAGGTTCTTTCCTTTTGTTCTATAAGATCCCAGTCTGGTAGGGGTGGGGAGATACACAGGCAGACAGGTGTAAGATAGTATGAGCGAGTGATTCAGATCTGACTAAGTCTAATGGAAGTGTGTGGCCCGGGCCCCCGACCTGTCCTGGATGGTCAGGGGCTCCTGAGACAAGTGGGTCAGCCACCAGGGAAGGGGCAAGGAAAGGCAGGCATTTCAGGTACCCTTTAAGACAAAAGAGATGGTGACATAAATGCGCAAAAGAGAGAAACAGCCAGATGATGCAAGGTTGCTGGGCTCCGTCACCTCAAGGAGAAGAAACTTTGATTCCAAAGAACTTGGTTGGCATAAAACTCTGGGTCTGAGGTCAGACAGATCTATATTTGGTTCCTAGCGCTACCAGCAGTTTGCTCTGCAACCTTTGATAAGCTAACTTGCTTCCCCAGCCTCGGTTTTCTCAGTTGCAAGGTGAGAATAATGGCATCTGCTTTATAGGGTCATTATTCCTGGTATTAGCACTTGATGGGGTTCAGGACATGCTACTCCAAAATATGCCATGTTAGCATATTGAGTATTTTAAGCTGAAGATATTTGAGAAAACCACAGAAGCAGAAAGGTCACTCTCAGCTTCCCCCTACCCTTCTCCCCTGAAGCAGGTCATTAAACCTAAGAAAAACCTTTCCTTAAAGCAGGTCACAAGACCCTCACGTGAGAGGGGCCCTACCTGAACTCCAAGGAAAGGAACATTCTTATCTCTGAAGATGAAGAACCATAGCCATGAATCTGAATGAACAGGCCTTGCTACATGTCCCCTAGTTTATTACCATTAGATCATGCCCTTTTTGCCCTATCATATTTCTCAGCATCTGTCCACTCTTCATAAACTTAACAAAAAATTACTTCAGGTTTATCTTTCTTCAGGTCTTCAATTCCTTATGCAGGCTCCTATGTCTATGTCGCGTAAAACATTAAGTACGTTTGTATGCTTTTCTCTCCTTAATGAATCTTTTGTTAAAAGGGCCTCAAGCTAAGAACCTAAGACGGATAGAGGAAAAGATATTTCTCCTCCCCTGCACTTTGTTAAGTCCAGCGTCCCAGGAACCCCCTCAGCCCTGGGCAGACTGGAACAGCTGCTCACTCTATGTGTAAGTGAAGGAGCCTTGTGCCTGGAATAGGGGAACTGCCAAATAAATGTTAGGGTCCACTTTCTTCTGAGGAAAAGGAGAACTCGGTTTCCTTCAGCAACTTTCTCTTGTTCCTAGACTAATGGTCTCATTTACAAAATTAGCTGAAGGTTCCTTGAAGGTGGAGAAAGGAATTCAGCAGCCCAGACAATCCCCTCAAAGACATGGAACGAACTAGTGAGATGCTTCAGGAAAACACTAGGAGGGAGATGGGAAGTGACAGGACACGGTCTTTATGACATTTGAACTAAGGGGAGAGGTTGGAAATCTCAGAAGCAAAGATCTTAATTAGCAGGCTAGCTCCCCTCTGCCCCCGACCTCTGATGCAAACTCAGCACCTCCTTCCTTGGTGTGAGTTTCGGTGCCATCAAAAACTTCCAGAGGTTTTGCTGGGGTTAGTTGAACATTGACAGATTCTTCAAAGCTTGGAATTCACTCTGAGAGCCAAAACCAGGCCAAGTTTCTGTAAGGCTAGGATTTCCCCTGGGGAGGGTCACGGGGCTCTACCACATCTAGACTGTTTCATCTACTCTCACTTCAGACAACAAGGAGACCAAAAAAAAAAAAAACCCCAAAGTTGGATCCCGATTCTACTCCCTCCTCTGCCACTGCCATTCCCAGGGGACTGGGGGTGGGAGTGTAAGGTGACCCCCACCAGCGGATAAGAGTCAGGCCAGAGAGCTCAGAGAATTAAGTGATATGCAGAGCAGCTGGAGAGAAAATCCAAAACAAAATAAAACAAAATCCTGCGCAAGATAAAGGTCCCAGGGTTGTAAGGCAATGAATGACATGTGGCTGAAATGGCTTCAAAGCGAGGAACAGCTTAGGTAAACAAATGGCGTGGACGATGAGGGCGAAAATGAATTACAGAAAACCCCACGAGGAACACACTGGTATTTTTCAAAACCTGCAGTTGAAGCAACATCTCTGCTTCAACAGGGATCAAGATTCAGGCCTCCCCTCTGCCTCTACACCTGTGCTTGACACCTGCCCACCTCCTTGGGACAGCAGCCTCAGCCAGGCTTTGCTCCCTTCTCTGCGCCCATCCTGGGAACGGGTGCCTGCTAGCAAGGGCACTGGCTTTGAGGGAGACATTGTCACATACCACCACTTACTCCCATGACCTCGGGCAAATGAGCCGAGCTCCATGAGCATCTGAAGTCTCATCTGTAAAAGGGAGACTATGATTGCAAACTAAAAGTGTAGAAATACAATCTTGTTTTGAAAGAACAGTGCTATCACACATTCAGCCCTGATGAATATTCTCTGTCCAGCAGGATTCAGTAAACATTTACTGAGCATGACTCCACATTAAGCACTGTGCTCAGTACTGTGGGGGAAATAATACTTGAAAGAACATAATCACTGTCCTCAAAGAGCTTACAATCTCCTGGGGAGCCAGGGACGTGGCAGAGGCAGACTAACAACGGCTTCAACAGAAGCGCAAACACATATTCCAGCAGGAGGAAGTAATTCCCACAGTGTGGGCCCAAGAAGCCTTCTTTACTGAGGCCCTCTTTCCTCTTCGCGCTAACTTTAAGATCAGAGGGATCTCAGCAACCCTGCTGTGGCCACTGACTCCCAGTCCTGCTGCAAACATACCTTAGCTCTTCTTACCATTATCATCATCATTGTCATTGCCATAATCATCAGAGCTAATACTTGAGTAATATTTACCTGTGCCAGGTACTAATCTAAGTGCTTTAGGCAAATTCACTTATTTAATCCTCACAACTGCTATTATGATGCCCATTTTGGAGATGAAAAATTTAGACCCAGCATATTAAGTGACCCACGATCACAAAGAAAGTAGGTAATAGCACAGAATATGAACTCAGGTAGTCTGACTCCAGAAATAATGCCTTTTTTCTAACCATTAGGCTGTCGGAATAGTGTTACATGTATTCTTGTACGTTTTTTTTTTTTTTTTGGTATACACAGTTATACATTTCTGTTGGATATATGCTAGATTTCTGTATTATTTTTTACTCTTCCTCTGCTCTTCCTCCTAAATTCTGTATTTCAAAGGTAAGAATTTTTAAATGATTTTTGTAATAACACTCAATCCACCAATTCAAAGCACCTCTAGGCAAACACAGAATGTGTCCCCATTAGTCCTGTTTCCTTGTGAGCTCTTCAGAGCAATGACTCCCAGGCCTCCTCCAGCATGGGCCAGAGGCAGCAACCAGACCAGACAAGCTACCCCTCACCAGGACTTGCCGCTCTGTGCTGGCCTGGCAGCACCTGCTGTGCTGTCAGTGGGCACTGTCCCCTCAAGTTAGCTGGTCCTTTTCATTGTCCGCATCTCCCCTACTCCATCCTGCCATCTGTTTGTCAACCTGCAGCCTAAATTCTGGCAGGCCAGCAGGTGTTCCTTCCTTGTCTTTCCTTCTATCCTCTTTCTATAAGGCTGTGTGGCCCAAGGCAGAGACAGAAGGGGCTCAGAGTCCCTGGTTATATGTATAAGACAAACTCTCTGTATTCATATTCCATGGAGAAAGCAATCACTGATTAATTTCAACAGAGTAGGTTGGAACTTTTCTCATTATTTAAGGGAAGTTCACTTTTAAAATACCAAAAAAGAACAATACCTTCCCATCTTTATCACTAACGTGGACTGTGCACTGAAAAAGAGGACTCTGAACACAAATTCTTCCATTTCTTAATGACTCATGGTTATCAGTATAGCAAGGTGGGAGCAGAAACCAACATTTATGAAGCCCCTAATGCAGACCCAAGAGTGTGTTAAGTTAGGATTTGCTCCGTTGTGCATGGAAGTATGCTGACTTCACCCCTATCATACTCCTTCTCTGATGGCCTTTTAAACCACTCATCTCTTCCCCTCCACCTTTCATGGCCAGATTATTTCATGCTTATGTCTGCATTCTTAGCATCTAGCTCAGGGCTGCATGATGCTTTTGATATTTTTAATAAACTTTAGCAATGAGGTATAACCTGCATTAAAAAACTATAAATTTTAAGTATACAGGTTAGTGAATTCTCACAAAGTAACCATACCTATCCAGATCAACAAATAAACCCCTTCATGCCATTTCCAAACATCATGCCCCACAAAACATAACCACTATTTAAATGTCTAGACCATTGTATTTGCCTGGTTTTGTAATTTTTAAACCATTCAGTGTATTTTCTTTGTGCCAGCTTCAGTCACCCATGTTTGTGAGATGCAACCTTGTTGTTGCATGCAATACACTGTACATTTTTATCGCTACATAATCTTTCATTGCATAAATATACCAAACATTTATTTATTCACCTTGCTATTGATGGGAATTTGGGTGTTTGTTTCCAGTTTTTGATTATTACAAATAATGGTTTATGTGTATTCTTATATATGTCTTTCTTTTGGTACACATAGGCCCACATTTCTGTTGGATGTATGCCTTAGACTGCTGAATCATACAGTATAGAGATAATCCCAAACTCTTTCCCAAAGTGTGGTACCAATTCATACTCCCATAGCAATCCTTGAGTATTTCAGGTGTTTCATATCCCTATCAACTTGGTGTTATCAATCTTTTAAATTTTAGCCAACTTGGTGGGTGTGTAGTGATATCATAGTGTGGTTTTAATCTGGACTTTCCTTATGACGAATGAGCCTGGAAAACTTTTCACCTTTTATTTTCCAATTGTGTATCCTCTTTTCTGCAAAGCCATTCCAATATATTTTTTGCCATTTTTTTCTCAGCATGACTATGCTTTTCTTATTAATCTGCAGAAATTCTTTAAGCACTCTGGATATAAGTCCTTTATGATATACATTAAAATTATTTTCTCCCACTTTGTGGCTTACATTTTCACTCTCTTAATGGCATCTTTTGATAAAAAGAAGTTCCTTATTGTACCAATCTGTTTCTTTATGGTTGTACTTATACAGATGTCTACTTAAGAAATATCTGCCTATCCCAAGATCATGAAGATCTTTGTCTTTTAGAAACTTTATATTTTACATTTCATATTTAAGTCTATAATCCATTTGGAAACTCTATGTATGGCATAAGGTAAGGACCAAAATTCAATTTTTGCCATATTGATATCCAATTAGCAGAGCACTATTTCATTGAAAAGGCCATTCTTTCCTCATAGCTCTGCAGAGCCACCTTTGTCACAAATTAACTGTCCATACATGTGTTTCTGGACCCTTAATTTGTTTTCTTCTGATTTATTTGTCTGTCCTTGCCCCAACACCAGTGTTGATTACTTTATAATAAGTTCTGATATCTGGAAGTATGAAATCCTCCCAACTCTGTTCTTCAAGATTGCCATATTATTGGCCCTTTCCATACAAGTTTTAGAATGATTATCGATTTCTATTCCCCCCAAAACAAATCTGCTAGAATTACGAATTGGGCTGCACTGAATGTATAGAATGACTTGGGGAAGACTATTACAGTCACAATACTGAGTCTTCTGATAGAGGGACATCACGTATCTCTCCATTTATTTATGACTTCTTTAGTTTTTCTCAATAATGTTTTAGAGCTTTCTAAGATGTCTTTCACATTTTTATTCCTAGGTACTTTAATATTTTGATATTACTGCAAATCATGCTACTTAAAAACTTTATTTTCTAAATGGTGTTTCTGGTTTATAGAAATAAAATTGAATTTTGTATTGAGATTTTGCAATAGCAACCTTACTAAATTACTAACTTTAATATTTCATCTATGGATTCTTTTTTTTTCTATATGTTTATCAGTGCTCATCTATGATATCAGTTTTTTTCTTTCCAATCCTTATATTTTCAATTCATTTTTCTTGACTTGCCATATTGTGGAATAGAAGTGATGAGAGCTGGAACATTTTCAGTATTTCACCACTAAGTATGATATTTGCATTAGTTTTTTTTTTCTTTGCAGATATCCTTAATCAGAATAAGAAAGTTCCTTTCTACTCCGAGTTTGTCAAGATTTTTTTAAAAATCATGAATATGTGTTGAATTTTATCAAAGGACCTTTTTAAACAACTATTAACATAATCTCATAATTTTTTCTTTTGCGTCCTTTTTGAAATACGAAATTGTATTAATTTTTCACTTGAGTTCTTTTACCAGTTTTGGAAAACTGTTGGTCATTATCTCTTCAAATATAGCTTCTATATATGCCTTATTACTACGTTATTAAGTAGGAAATGTACAATTTCCTTAAATACTAAGTTTGACAGTTGATATCTCTGACATCACTTTGAAACTTCTTGTTTTATTTTTATTGTAAAGATACATTCTCAGTTTTTCAAATGCATGATTTGGCTTGTGATTATCTGTCAAAAATTTTTTTAGAACAATTTTTGTGAAACCATGGATAAGTCAAAAATTCATGTTATTTTTGAATATGAGTTCTGTCATGGAACCAATGCAGCACAAACAGCTCAAAATATCAACCAAGTGTTTGGGAAGGATGTGGCTAATGAATGTGCAGTACATTGATGGTTTGAGAAGTTCCATCTGGTGATCTTAATCTTAAAAATAAGCCATGTGAGTGATCTGAGACCAAGGTGGATTATGATGAGGTGAAAGCTGTAGTGGAAAATGAATTCATCTCAACCTACGTGTGAATTAGCAGCAATGTTTCACATTACTATTCGAACAATATTGGACCATTGGAAACAAATGGGCAAGGTAAAGAAGCTGGATAGATGAGCACCACATGAATTAAATGAGCGTCAGAAGAGAAATCACCTCAAAGCTTGCCTTTCTTTGTTGTCATGATATAAAGGCAAACCATTTTTACATTATGTTTTTACATGTGATGAAAAATAGACTATTTTTGACAATCGCAAGCACTTGGCACAATGGTTGCATAAAGATGAAGTGTCAAAACACAGTCCAAAACTGAATATTCATCAAAAAAAAAGCTAATGGTGTCTTTTTGGTGGTCCAGTACTGGTATTCTCCACTACAGCGTCATGAAACTGGGTCAATCAATTACAGCGGATGTCTACTGCAACCAACTGGACAAAATGATGACGATGCTTGCGGTTAAGCAGCCAAGATTAGACAACAGAGGCAGGCCAATTTTCTAGCAAGACAATGCTTGACCACATGTTGCACAAAGAACACTGCTCAAACTACAGAAGCTGGACTTGGAAACTCTTTGTCATCCACTGTATTCACCAGGCCTTGTACCAACTAACTATCACTTTTTCCAGGTTTTGGGCCACTTCTTGCAAGGAAAATTATTCAATTCTCAACAAGCTGTAGACAATGCCTTTTGTGATTTCATCACCACTCACTCTCTAGGCTTCTTTGCTGCTGGCATAAATGAGCTACTGGTAAGATGGCAAAACTGTGTTGATAATTTAGGCATATACTTTAATTGTACTGCTTCTTATTTGAGATATAATAAACTACACTTTTGATTTGGAATTGGACATTTCATATTTAATGACCTAAATATCTGAAGCCCTTCTTGGAATGAATTTCTTGCTTAAGATCACCTTCAATGGCCTTCCAATACCTGGAGTGAGAGAAAGGAAGTGCAAACTTTTCAACATGGTACTTAAGGACTCCCAATCTGTCTCCACCTATTTGATCTTTATAGCCTCATCTTCCAAGAATTCCTTATAGATACCACAGGTTTCAGCCAAACTGTAATGCTTACCATTTTCCAACCTCATTGCAGTGCCATCACTTGTGTTATTCTCTCCATCCAGACACTCTGCATTGCCTCACTCCCAGGGGAGAACACGCCTGTTATCCCAGATTCTGTTCCAAGGCTTACCCCCTTCTCACTTCCCTGAAGGACCATAAGAGCTGGCATCTGAGGGTTCTCATTACCAGTCATGCGACCTTGAGCAAGCTGCTGGAGTGGACGTGAAGATTATACATGAAGACTCTCCAGCACATTCCTGTCACACTGAGGTCCCTCAATGAATATTAGTATCTTTGTCTTTTCTTTGCCTTACTGTTTCAACTAAAAGTGACTTATCCTTTTTTAAAAATTTCTATACAACTTAGCCCACATGTCTCTGTTTCTTTGTATCACTGTATTTGCCACAGTAATTAATCTAGTGTTTAGCATGTTATTTATGCTAACCCATTCATTTATGCATATATTCATTCATTTATTCAGCTGAGAGCTGGGGCCCAAAGCTACACAGACGAACATGACCAGATTCTATCGCCCACAAAAAGCTCACAGTCTAAGTGGGGGAGACAGTAATGCAATCATCTATTTAGGTGTTTAAATGTTGTCTGTGTGTTACACTTAAGGATAGAGATATGCACAAGGGGAAAGAATTATGAGGCCACATGCATTAGGGTGGGCAGCAATGTTACACCACAGTAAAGCAGACAGCATATGAATTCTTTTGAAGAGCCACATTATTCAGGTGTACTTAATATATCTCACAAAATCCAATTGTGTGGCTTTTTCTTTACAACTTTCAGCTGTGTGAGCACTAGCTCTAGAAGGCATGTGAAATTTTCACTCATATTATTGGTACTAGTGGGAGATTCCCCACTCAAGGTTTCACAGTGGGGAGTCACAAGGCTGGTACACTTTTAACTCTCTAGGCTAAATTCAGCCCAGGAACCTACAGCAATACAGATCAACAGCCTAACACATTCTATTTAAACAGAATATTAATAGCTTTAGCTTTCCCTAGACCTGAGCATTTGATGCAAATGAATGTCTTTTGGGTTTAGAACATTAAAAAAAATTATCTACAGCTAATTTTGTTAACAGTGGCTTGTGTGAAGCTATATAATGGTAAGAGGGAGAGAGCTGGGGTCAGACAGACCAAGTACTCTCTATTCCACCACTCTAGCTGCCTGAGTCTGAGCAAGTCTCCTGCTTATCTTTAAAGGGGGTGGTGAGAATGTGCACAGCCATAAAGCTTGTTGTCCACATTAAGTGCTGTCTAGATAAACACTTAGGTAGTGCCCAGCTCATGGTAAGTGTAACAGATTGGAAAATATCTTTATTGAGATGCTTTTGAAACAAAAATTTAAGAAAGCAGTCTTTCAGTTAGCCAGGATTCAACTTTACCCTTTTTGGATTATATACAGAAAAGTTTTAACTGTGACCAACTTGATTTAGGCCGCTCTCTTGCTATTTTTTAAGGTACCACTGGAGAAGTCCATTAGGCTTATATAGGGGTTAGGTACAATGCAGATATTTAGGTGCCAGTTAACCCACAGGTCAGAATCTGTGGTGGTAGGGGGACCCGGTAATGTGCATTTTTAACTAGTTCCTTGGCTGACTATGCATATTCAAGTTTGAAAACCACTACAAAAAGTAAATAAGGATTAGAAATCAGATATTTTTCCTAAAAAAACTGTAAGCCATTCTAAGTTTAAATAGAAATACTTTCATTTTTGGTTATCCTTACTATGAATTCAATTTCCTGTGGATGACTGGAAGTAATCTAAACAACCTATTTTCTGTTGCTCCTTCATATATTTTCCATTCCCTATCTCTGATATATAGCAATTTCTAACTAAAATAGGAACAGAGGGAAGTTATATGAGATAATCTCTCACTATTACCAACAAAATGAAGATTGGAACATTTGGAAGTACGGGCACAGAAATCCTGTAGGGCTCTGGAAGACTACTCGCCAGCTCAGACTACAGTGAAGACAACAAGCAAACTTTGGGCATTTTCTGTTTGCATTTGAGGATTGGAGAAGAGATAACAGGGTAAAGAGAAAGGAGCAAAGATAACATTCCTCTCACAACAGACAGTGGGAGAGAGCAGCAGTGGCAGAGACAGGAGTGGGTATGAGACAGGGAAAGTCATCATTGCCCGCGCTCAGGCCTGGGGGATGAGAACAGTAATGGTGAAATACAGACTGCAGAGAAGGGGGAACACACTGCTTCCCGTCCAGCCACGGTTCTGCAGGCTCGGCAGCTGCTGTTGCAAAGGTAAGCACTGCCAGGGACTGGGTAATTACTAAATCCTCCCCATAGCCTGGCAAAATAAATATGTGCTTAATTCTACTTTAAGTAAACTTTTGTTCTAAGCTTAAAATGAGATGGTATCTTTTTTACGACTCTATTTCTTTGGAGTATCATCCGTTAGTATTAAAAATCATAGCTGCACTCTCAAAGGCACATGCTTGATGTAGAACATTCCACGTACATTTCACATAAAAATCAGTGCTAAGGAAGCTATTTGAATAGATAGGTTGATTCAAATTAATTTTAGCATCCAACCACCTTGGCTTGGAATTCAAGGCCTTTTACATTTGAGCTTCCAACCTGGAGTAGCTAACACTTGTTGAGTGCTCTCAATGTGTCAGGAGAAGGCATCTATACAATAACTCTAGGAGGCACTATTCTCATCCCCACTTATAGAGGGGAAATCTGAGGCACAGAGCAGTTAAATAACTTGGTAATAAGTGGCAGAGCTGGGATTTGAACCCAGGCAGTCTGACTCCTGAGCCAGACTGTGCTACACAGGCTTCGTCTCCCAGTTATCTCTCACTGTTCCTGCTCGCATACTTGAGAGGTGAGTTTTCCACACTGATATGCTCCTTGATTACACCAGGCCTTTTCAGACCTCCGGACATTTGCACATTCTAGTCCTGCTTCTTGAAATGCTTATCGCAGTTTTCACCTCCTAGGTGATGCTTTCCCAATTTGTCCTGGCAGAGCTGGCTGTGCCCTGTGCTCTTGAAATACTTTCCTCAGCTCTTAGAAAAGCAGGAGGCAGAATGTCCTGGGATTTTTCTGAATACAGGTCCCCCTTCTCCACTAGCCACTGAGCAACTCTGGAGAAGGGACTGGGTCTTCTTCATCTTGGTATCCCCAGCGCCCAGCACATAGTAAGTACCACATGCTGAGGCAAAGTATCAGCTCAACATGTATTTTCTGATTGGATTAACGTCTGCCTCACTTCTTATACAATGAGATGCTTCCTCAAATGTCACCATTCTGGACTGAACTTTGCTGACATCTAGCCGCTGAGCAACTCTGGAGACCTTAAAAAAATATGTAAAGGGCCCCCATTTTTCTTCAGTTAATAATATAAAAAAGACTGCATTGACATGGTTAAATTCCCAGGACGCTCAGTTCTTTAGGGATGGACTAAATGGCTGGTATCATTGCCTACAAAAGCATCTTGACCTTGATGGAGCTTATATTATGAGAAATCAAGTTTATATTTTTATTTTATCTTTTATTTCCATTTTTCCAACAACTATTTGAAGTCCTCTCATACATATAAACAGAGACATGCAAACATATATGCATATATGTACACATGTACTCATACATATAAAAATACACATATATACATAAACAGACAAATCACAAATACAAACATGTACACCAGACACACACACAAGTCCACCACAAAAATATAAACACACATATACATAGGTGCATGCATATGCAAACGCACAATAAGCATACATGTACACATGCATTCACATATAAATGCATGGATGCATATGCATATATACAAATACAGACATATATCCCAAATACACATGTAAGACATACACATGCATAAACACAATATCATGCATAAACACATGCATATGAAGACACCCGTACATGTGCACACATATATAGATGCATACACATAGTTACGCACACATGCAGTACTATAAATGCCTGACATAGAAGGAAGACATCATCTATTTGTTAAATGAAGAAAGGAACCTTGGAATTTCTCTTGCTCACTGCTATTATTCACAATTTAAATCTATTAAAATCACATTAATCATAGCTAAACAAACATAGATGGCCAGGCATTTTTCTAAGTGCTTTACACATATAAGTTCATTTTGAGATAGGTACTATTATTTCCATTTCACAGACAGGGAAAATAAGGCATGGAGTGTCAGGTGACTTCCCAGGGGTACTCAGCCAACCAGAGGAACCACGATTTGAATCAGTTATGCGTTCTTAACTATTGTGCTGCATTTTAAATTTTCACTGTCTTCAGAGAGACAGATTCTTACATGAGAGTGGTAGGACAGAGCACAGATAAAGATTGGAGTTATGGCAAGGTGGGGTGGGGGAAGGGCGGTTGAATGATATACCTGGAGATTTTGATTATTCTATTTTCCAGGAAATTTTCCTTTTTAGTTTCTCTGCATATCTATACTGCCTGAAGAGTGTACCGAGGCAGTCCTCAAGGTGCTTAGTATGGGGAAATTTAAAAAATTATTTCTCTTTGCTCTTTACAATGACTTATGTGAATGTACAGTTAAGAGAAAATTGAAAACAAGAAAATGAACCAGAGAGATAATAAGGAAGCAGCCAGCAGTTTAGACGTGAGGCTGCTGCTGTAGGGCAATAACTCAAGATGTGCATTTTCCCACCATCAGCTGCTGATGTGCAAGGCCCAAAGTAAACATTAGTGCTCAGAAATAGCATATGGATGTGAAGCACCATGCATTGAGTTTCTGTGCCATGAAAAACAGTGGACCCGACCCTGCTCTTGCAGCCAGTGACGCAAGTGCAATCTTAGACTCTGGGCCCCCAAACAGACACTTCTCCGGCAGTCTTCTACCTTTTGAACTTGGAGTGGGAAGTCCTCCTAACAGGTGGTTGGCAGCTTCAGAACCTGAGGCTGGGTTACTCTGTGTGTTTTTTATTTTTGTTCCCAAGTTCAGCAAAGGAAAACAGCAGCTCATTTTCTCAGCCATAAATGAATACATGAGAGAGTAAGTACAACCTTCTGGCTAAAAGTTCCCTCTGAATACCAGATAAGGTTCTGGAGCTGATGAGATGGTCAGAGATTTGCTTGAAACCAGGGGATCGGGGCACAGGAACTCACACTGGATCAAGACACTCTGCTCCACTCCCCAGGCAGGACTTGTCCCATTGTTAGATGCAAAGGCTGCCCCAAAGGAGACGTGTAGACATGGCAGGGCACACAGAGGGCTTGAGCCTTAGATCCAGCCTTTCCTGGTCCTGTAACTTTAGGCAAATCCCTTCACCTTGTGAAGTGTCTGTTTTCTCCATCATTAAAGGGAGGTAAAAATACCTTCCTTGTTCCTGGAGTGGTGGTTTGAAAATGGCAAGTCACTACACAAATGAGATTAGCATCAGTATTAATTAACAAAATTACTCAACAAAATTAATATCAACATCAATATTATTGATCTCTTTACTATACAGCCAAAAATAGCTATTTATCCCTTTCCTACCCTGGTCTAATAAGCCTGGCCTTATTTCCCACAACTGAGGGAACTCAGACTCCTGTGCTACTTTAAATATCCTTTATTAAAGTCACTCTCCCACTCTGGGCTTCAACTTTCTCACCTATAAAATGCATCTAGAAACATATCTATCCAGAATAATGTTAAATAGAAGCTCTATCTTCTGTTATAGATATAAATATGCATCGGTGTAAGTATAGGCTAACATAAGTAAAGGTAACTAAAGGCACAGACATAACCTAGACACATAGAAATATACTGGCTGGGGTAAGTAGAGGAAAGCTCATAGGCCCTACAGTCAGAAAGACTTGGACCCAGAACCCAACGTTACCATGTATTAAAATGTCTCCTTGAATAAGTTACTAAACGTTGATTTCCCTGTATGTTAAATGCAGAAAATAATGGTAGCTCAGAGCATGGCTGTGAGCTGACAATAGTGAATATTAATGTACCTAGCAAATTGGCACAGAGTAGGTGTTCAATAAATGGTAGGCGAAATAAAAATAACTGCTTTGAACTCTTTGGAAGGAACTTGAATAGCAAGTGTTTTTATTATTACCAGCTTTGAGGGAGACTCTTTGAAGCTTAGTGTGGATCGTAACAACAAAACAAAGAGACCTATCCATGTGTGGCTTAGGAAAACTAACTTACCTATTTAATAATAGCCACCCATGATATTGGCTGTAGCCATTAAGTGGAATATAAAGACTGGAATAACACATTCAGGAGTCATTCTTTTTTCCTGATTTGGGGATGGCATAGCATAGTGGAGATAGGGATCCTGGACAATGAATTAGGATGTGCGAATTATAAGTTCAACTCTGACAGTAATTTGCTGGGGTAACCTTTGATGACTCACCATTTTTCGGGATCTCAGTTTTCTCATCTGCAAATTGAAGAATTTGGTATAGAAAATCTTTGAGCAACCTTTTAGTTCTAAAGCCTATGATTACTCATTATCCAAACAGGAGTGTGTGTATCAAACTCAAAATGTTCTGATTTCATGGCAGCTTTCCAGCTGTATATACTGAATTTTGTGGCACAGACTTAAAAAGGGGGGGCACAGTGGAGCTGGCTGTAGCCCCAGGGCCCTGGATTGCTCCCAGCTTTCTGTCTACAGGGTAAAAGCCTGGCCTCCCAGCTAAGGCCCGGCTTTCGCAGTCCAGAGAAGCACAGCACTCCAAGGATGCCTGGGAGCCCGCAAACAGGAAACCTGAAGTTATCCCTCCCCCACGTATCTTCTCTGCCCCTCCGACACAGGAGCGGCTGCCACGGCTCACACAGCTGCCAGGGTCTCAGGCAGTGGTGGTTTCTCATTAAACCAAACCTCAATTTAAAACAATAAACTTCCAATCACATTAACAAATTCCTCCTCCTACCTTCTGATTCATATCCAGGAACTCCCGGAATTGTCCTTGCTCTATCTGCTCAGGGACTGGCACAGCTTTTCTCCTTCCAGATTCCTGTATCTGGGTTTCTAATCCCCTCTCCTCATTTCTCTTGGACCGCCTGCCTCTGCATCCACCGTCTCTCCCTTTGTGGATAAGCTCCCTCCTGCCCCCAGCTCTTGCCTGAGGCTGGGCCTGGCCTCTGTGCAGCACGGCTCTGCCTTGGCCTGCTTTGCCTACTTGGCAGCTGCACATCCCTACTGCTGCGGACCCCCGAGTCCTCTGCCAACCTGTCCTCCCAGGCTGTCTCCTCTGAGTACCAGCAGACAACTTCCATATTTAGAACCAGATTCCCGGGCCCCACCCCAGACACGAAGACTGAGAATCCTCAGCAGGGTGGGGGCCTAGGAATCTGTATTTTTAAAGGCTCCCTCACCTTGATTTAGTAATCCCTATTTTTGATTTTTCAAAATCCTCTCATATTTGTTATCTTAATGATTAATGAATTCAGTGATTTATTGGGGACTGACTATGTGGGTTCTATGCTGGACGATGGGCATACAAAGGTGGGCATGATTTGGTGGGAAAGCTAAAATAGGTATGTTGTTTCAGAAACACAGAGTAGGGACTGATTGATGTTGTTCTAGAAGTGTGAATAAATTTGGAGAAATTTCTACAGTGGAAGTAACTGAGTGCTGATGGATGAGTAACTAAGGAAAGGAGGCAGAATGTGTACGATGTGTCAAAAGAAGGATCAGAGGTCCCATGAGGCTCGACTCTCGTTAAGACAAATGGGGAAGGAACCACCCTGCACACCCTACTCCTCAGGCTCCACTTCTATTTTCTTGACTCATGACTACTTTTACAGAAGACTTAATTTCACAAATATATTTTGACAAAGTACTAATACATTAGCAAAACACTTATTTGGGGTTGCTTTTTAGCTTCTACGGTAATAAACCGAATTGATGAAGGGAAATAATGTCATTGGAGGTGTTTTGGGATAGAGGGGGGTTTCTAAGCTTCTGTGCTATTGACATTGGGATAGAGGAAGGTTTCTAAGCTTCTGTGCTATTGACATTTGAGGCTGGATAATTCTTTGTTATAGGGGGCTGGCCTGAGCACTGTAGGATGTTTAGCAGCATCCCTGGCCTCTACCCACAACATGCCAGTACCATTCCCCGTTCCCCAGATGTGATAAAACAGTCTCCAGTCGCTGCCAAATGTCCCATGGGGGTTAAAATCACCTCTGGTTGAGAACCACTGGTCTAGAGAAAAAGAATATGAGCTTTGGAGTCAGACTCAAGTTCAAATCTTGCTATGACACAAGTTATACGATTGTGGAACCCTGTTGTTCTTTCTGCCTTCAATTCCTTCACGTACAGAAAGGGGAAATACCCTCTACCTTGTAGGACTATTGTGAGGAGTAAGAGTAAAGTAAGTGCAGTATCAGCCAGAGTATGTGGCACATAGAAAGCAAGGAAGAAATTGTTATAACAGCTGAGGTGCCAAAAATAGTGGTGGGTCTAGTACTTGTTCTTATTAATGATTTTGACAATATTATTTCATTGGTAGAAATAAAGCCTAATTTAAAAGTTACAATGAGTAAATAAATTCTACTTTGTCAAGAAGCAATAACAGGGTGGGAAATTTTGCAATTACATTAACTGGATATCACTTTCTCTAGGAATCCTTTTTATCATTCTTCAAGTCTCAATTTTGAGTCCATTATATGTTTTTCCACAGCTGTCCATACATGGCACAAATAATTGTAATTGTTTATTTACTTGTCTGTTTTCTTTACTAGACTGCAAATTTTCATAAGTCCACTTTTCTCTCATATTCACTATATGTCCCCATCAACTAGTAAAATGGGTCATTCATAAATATTTTTGAAAGACTTTCCTTCTTCAACATTTGTTACTTGCCCACATGAAATTTTAAGGGTCAAATTCAAGAGAACAGTGGACCACATTGTAATACATGTCACTCCTTATAACACAGTGATAAGCGAGTGCTATGCAATCAGGTGGTGTAGGTTTAAATCACGCATCTACCGCGTAAGTGTGACTTTTGGAAAGTTAGGTAGTCTTGTGACCCTCAATTGTCTCATTTGACAAATGGAACAAAGTAATAGCATGTGTAAAGTTGCTTTGAGAATAAAGTGTAAAATAATGAAGATCTATTCTTGGGTCTATAACTCACTCACTTTGAGACTCAGTTGTTCCATGTGCAAAATGAGGGTACACATTTCTTTCCTAACGTCACTACAAAGTTGCTATAAGGAGTAACCTCTATAGTGAACACAGATGTGCTCATAAAGTTTACAAATGCAAGAGATTATCACAAATTAAGTATAGTTCTTGGTCAGACATGCTATTAATACATTTAGTATATATACTGCTTACAAATAAATACTCCCCTATAATCAAGTTATCTAAAGTTGTTGCCTACCTACTCTCTGTTCTAGAGCATTGATAATGGTGAGATAAGAAATTGGCATGTTTTATTGTTCACTGGAACAAACTATGTTTTGTTCTAGGAGGGCATGGACCAGACACCATTTCTGCAAGACTGGCTAAATAAATTCTTTTGCCATTAAAAAAGGAAAAGACATTCAAAATCCTCATTTTGGCTCAACTCTGCAACTCAGATGAGCAATTTAAACCAATTCAACATCTGGCCTAGATGAGTAATTTAAGCCAATTCAACATCTGGCAAAGAATCCAGTATCCGTAATCAAAGAGTAGTGTTAATCCTAGGCACAAAGTTTGCTCTTGGCCAAAATCTGCTAATGTGACAGGAGCAAGAAGGACAGAGCTTTCCAGACATCTAAGAGCAGCTCAGGGAGTACACAAACTTTTGCTCCTAATAAACTGAGCTAGCTATACCTATTGTATGAGAGGTTACTATATCTCTCAGTTGTAGTATTCACCCCTCCTGGAGGGAATGCCATTCATTCATTCTCTTATTCACTAAATATGCACATGGTAAGAGTCTTCCATTTGCAAAGAACTATGCAGGCTACTGGGATATGAGGATGAAACAACAAGGTGCTAAAAGAGTTTACAGATTAGTAAATGAGACAGTGTTGTACACACAAACCTGCAAGTGCAAGACACGGTGGGAACAAAGGGGAAAGAATGCTTAAGTCAGCTTGAGGAGTCAGGGGAGGACTCCCAGAGGAGATGGCACAGGATTGAAGATCTGATGGATAGTCAGGAGTTTGTCTGATAGATAAGAGCAACCGGGAGGAGAGGGGCCTGAGACAGAAATCAGCTTGTTATTGCCTTTCAGGATAGTTGGGGTGCCGGAGCCAAGAACAGACCTGGAACAAAGTTAATGTTATTTTTATAAGCTAGAAAAATATCAGCTACAGGAGCCCTGGCCATAACTACCCCCACAAAGCGCAAACAAAGCTACTCCTATCTTCTGGCTGTCTGCTGGAGAACTTACTAACCAGCACCTTAAGAACAAAATGTTCTTTTATCATTGATTTTTATTCCCACAAAGTCCCTCCTCCTGTTTTCCAAAACTGGAAAGAGCATGAGTGGAGCTGTACTTGTGTCTTTGATCTTTATCCTCCCTTCCCAGGTTCTCCTGGCGCTGGGAGGCCAGTGGTATTTCTCCAAAGCAGACTGCGGACCCCTCCTGCTGGTCAGAATGTGGGGTCCGAGGCAGGTCACGCCAGGTCAGCACCTGAAGTGACCACAGTCATCAGGGTTTATTTGTGAGACATCTGGCTAGCATCCGATTCTGACTCCAAAGCTGGTTCTCCCTTGACATTCAGGGATCTCTCAGCACAGAGTTCTTGAGGCTGTTTCTGATTTCAACCTATATGGAATCTTAAAGGTCTTAGTCCTGCATTCTGTTACAGAGAGCTGGAGGAGGAAAGTTAGGGCAGATTCAGCAAAGGCAGAGGGAGCCCAGAAGCCTTGGTTCTTCTCCAACTGCCTATGCAACAGGAAGACAGTTCTCCTGGAGGACGCTGCCTACCAGGGTAGTAACTCAGAGAGCTTCCATTTACGGAGCTCCTACTTCATGTCAGGCATTGTGGTTCCAGAGCAAGAAAACCAAAGAGAGATGCCTTCTATGTGCCAGACACTCTGCCAGCTGCTTTAATTGTTCACATCATTAGTTTTCATAACAGTCCTGGGAGGGGGCACTGCTGTCTCTTACTGCAGAAGAGGAAACGAGAGTGCTGTAAGGCCCCATATTTGTAGAAAAAAAGGAATTTAAATCCACTCTTCAGACTGTGTTGAGTGCCCTTATCACAGTATCACAATATGTCTCAGGGCATTAGCTGTCCCAAATCAATACTATTAAGCAAGAATCATGCCAGGCCAGTGGAGAACAATGAGAATTTTCTCTCCAAAACGAGTGGGACTTTGTCTGATTTGTTCACTGCTGATAATCCCCAGTGCCTAGACCAACAACTGACGGGGGCATGAACTTGATGTATGTCTTTAGAGAATGTGCTTGGCCCAGTGGGTAACCTTTTCACGACCTTCAGACTTCAGCTCTCCTCCGCATCTTGGTAGGGGCATAAGCAGGTTGGGAAATGAGCAGGAACATTTGCTCCCAGGCCTCCTCTCTTTCCTACACATCCTAATCCTAAATTGGCTGCAAGGTGAAGGGGAAAGAAGGAGGCACAAGAAGGTGTATAATAACGATAAAACTTGGTCAACACCTTTATTAAGTAGGTCTTTACTGTCCCACAGTCACTGAGAATGCCCTTCCTGTGCCCTTCTAATGTGATGGGGGTACATAATTGATCTCACGAATTAGCAACCATAGTTTAAAACAAAACGTTGTTAGAATGAAAGGCTAGGAAAAAACATATGGCTATAGCTGAAGTGAGAGATACAGAGACTCAAAATGCACTAGTTTGTTGAAAGAAGAACAATTTAGAGAATTTCTCAATATGTCTGAGTGTCCCAAGGAAGGCTCTGCAGAGAAGAAAGGATCTGATATAGCTCTTCAGGTTAGAGGAGAAGCTAGCCCTTCCAGTGCCCTTCCTGGCCACTGCTGGCACCTAAGCTCAGGCCTTAAGGAATCCGAGGTCCTTATTCTGTCTTTCCGCTTAAAAAACTTACTTTTGGAAAATATAGGAAAATGCACTAACTTGGGAGCATTTGAATTTTAAAGGGAAAAAAAGGTCTAAGCCAAAGCTTCTGAGAGGAAAAGTTTTGTCACTAAGCATGTCCCTTTAAGAAAAAGATGGGGCTCACCTGGCAGTCTCCCCTCCTGTAGGGCACAACGAGTATTGGTCAGAAGTGAGAAGCTGTGCTTTGACACATCCCTTAGGGAACTTTAGGAAACCACAGTGCCTACGGCTCCCCAAGGGGCAGTCCTCTTTCTTTCAGCATGTGGTGGTCCCAGCCAAGTGCTTGTCACCTGGGAGGGGGTGGATGATTGAGACTGTCACCTCAGGAATAATTGAAAAAGCATGCTATAGCAAGTATCCCTGGCCTCACACATGATCTAGAATGTCAAGAGTGCTGGGGAATAAGAGTACTCCGTGTCTGTCTAGACTTCCAGCTCTCTCTGTACTTGTACTTAAAAACCAAAATCATTGCATTCTAATCAAAAGCATATATTGCTCACAATGAAAAGTGTTTGGAGAAAAACACCCTTGTCTATAATCAGAACTACATTACATACCATTCAACAATTCTACATGTATTATTAGTTGTTTACTAATCCTCAGGCACTGCATTACATCCTGAGGACATAGAGACGAACAGGACTGACATGTTCATCGTAGATTGATGAGAGCTGTCCTGTTTCTGCAAGCCTATGTACTATGCAGAAGACACTGCTTAATAGTCTCGTGAATAAGGAAACAAATTAACCTTTACTCTACAGGTTAAGGCCATTTCTTTCACCTTATTCTTGCCTTAATGCAACTTTATGCATTATTAAATGAAAAAACTTCTCAAGCACCTATAAGAACCAGACACAGGGCTTGGCATGAGGGATACGAGATGAATAATATAATGTCCCTGACCTCAGGGAGTTCACAGTCTAGCGGAAAAGACAAACAGATAAATCAGAAATCACAACACAATGTGATAATTTCTTCAAGCAGTTTGCTGAAAGAAGAACAATTTAGAGAATTTCTGACTATGTCTGAGTATCCCATGGGAGGCTATGCAGAGGAGAAATCTGATAGGAATCTTTGGGTTAGAGGAGAAGCTGGCCAGCTGGAGAAGCAGAGGATGAATCATTCTGGGCAGAGACACACCTGCCAAGCCGTGGAGGTGTAAACGCATGGACACAGTGCTGGAGGCACGAGCAATGCGAGTATCTGAAAGATAACTCCGGCTGTAGGATGAAGTAGGAACCAGAATATCCTTCTAAGGTTTTTGATCATGATCCACAGTTAAAAAATTCATTGTTATCAAGGCGTAGTATACACATGTATACACATAGTATACACACACATAAAACGGGAACCCAGCTCCACAGAGCAGTGCTTACCCTTACAACATGCAATGCACTCTGATGTTTTCTACCTATTTGATTCTATTCCATTCCATTCTATTCTGAAAATTCAGTGGCCATGTCCTGCTAAATTGACCTCATGAATTATGAACCATAGTTTAAAACAAAGCACTGTTAGAATGAAAGGCTAGGAAAAAAATATATAGCTATAGTTGAAGGGAGAGATACTGAGAACAAAAACAACTACCAAAAAAAAAAAAAAAAAAAAACCCCAAAACTAAAAACTGCAGTAAGGATGAAGAAGAGGATATTCACCAAACTTTATTGTAATTCTTTGTTTCATTGTGCTTTCCCACCAAAATTTGGGGAAGAGTCTTTGGTTTTCTTTTGTTTTGTTTTAAATTTTAAATTTGCTGCCCCCTAGCACCATGCCTGGACGTGGTAAGTTCTCAAGGGGTATTTGATGAATAAATGAATACATGAATGACAGGTTCGAGAGTTACACAGGTGAAATCAAGACTACAATCAAGGAACTGGATATAGGACATAGCAAAATATATTATGAAAATAAATCCATTAAACTTACAAGAGTTTTGGAGTACCATTAGAAAAAAAGTATAGGTAAGCACACCAGTAAGAAATTAATGTATCTTTTTCAAATTTTCAATAAACCAAAGAATCATTCAGATGGTTATTCAAATCACTTTTTTCTATTGTTATATAGAGAGAAATCAATAAAGCTATAAATAAATTCTATATTTGATGAAAAGTTTTATAATTCTATCCAAATGCCTAAAGGTAAAAGGCTTTTCATTATTATATCTTGAAACACCAGTCCTTGACCTTTGCTTTGAAAACAGAAAAGGGGTGTGTTACGTTCTGGGGACCCCTCCATTTGAACACAATGTGGGCCATAGACATGGAATGAGAAATTACCTAGTCCTCCTGCATGGGCATCAATGAGTGAGGCTGCCACCGCAGTTCCCGCAGGAAGGCCAAGGTCTTTTGCTGCCTCTCGTGTGAGCCCATTTCCGAGAGAAGCTCCAGGAGACAGCACTTGGTTTCCTGGATAGACATGAGAAAAACAAACACGCATCAGTTTGAAACACACAAAAGCAAACAGACGGTTGTCTTAAGAGAACCTCTTTGCTCCCTCCTCCCTCCTCTGTGTTTTCTCAACTTGGCAAAGATAAAAAGCATGCCACCATGAAGAGTCCTTTTGTTCATTTGGCGACTTAGGTGTACGTGCTTGGTGCCTGTGGGTCATTCTCTGGCGTGCTTTACAAAGCCAGGAGCTCTAAGGCAGCATTCAAACCAGAGAAAGATTCTATTAATGGGAAATTCTAAAAAGAATATAAACACAGTAACCTCTTGAAGACCAGATTAAGATGCCTGAACTATTCCAAATGGGCTTCCCAACACCGCAGCTCTACCAGCACACATTATACACACGCGTGTGCACACGCATCCACACATACTCCCTGATGTACACATATTCCTAAAGATGTCGAGAAAACTTACTCCTATAGCTGCTTCCTATCAGAAGGTAAGGAGGTAAAGTATTTTGCACCAATAAAGAATTTGTTAAAAGTTTCTCAGCTGAAAAAGACAGTGCAGTCTAAACCTTGCAAACTTTACAAGGTCACTACTTGCATAACCACAGAACACAATTTAAATGATGTTCTTTGGAGTTGTGCAATGCAGTGACCCTGATATTTCAAGCAACCTTGAATTTCTGCAATCAGTCAGGCCTTCAGTTAAGAATGAATTGATTGACTTGTTCTGTGTGGGTGCTGTGGGGCTGTAAAAGGCAGTCCTTGCCCCCAACTTCCCTAGCAAGTTGAGATAAGGGCACAGAGAACCACGTAAGTTAGAATAGAATGAAATGATCCATCTGCTGCCAGGTGTTTAACAGAGCCTGAACCCTCTCCCATCCCCCAAGGAATTCCATTACAAGTATTTCTGCACCACAGGGAAGGGATAGGGGTTGAGACACGTACATGCTAAGATCCCTTTGGGCCCCAAGATTCCGGGACTCTGAATGCATGGTCAGCAATTTGCTCAGTGCTAAGACACCACTTGTTAATTGTTCCGTGGAGCTCCAGGGCTGGGCAGAGGTGCTCCAGGACCTCTGTGGGTAGAGGTGAGGCTGGAGGTTGAGAGAGGGCAGTCAGAGAGTGAACAGCTCAACCAACCTCCTCTAAATGGAAACAAGTACCTCCACAATACCATTTTTTATCCATTTTAAGTAATGAGTTTCTATCTATATTTAAATATGAAAAAAAATTGGCCAAGAAGACGAAGACTGAAACCACTGCAGTGGCTCTAGAGCTTCGCTGTCTAATATGGTAGCCACTAAGCCACATGTGGACAGAGCACTTGAAATATGGTTGGAGTACCGCAGGGGCTAAATTTTTCACTTTATTTAACTTTATTGAATTTCAATTGCAATTTAAAAACTGGTAATTCAGTTACTGAAAAACATATAAGTATGTTTGGAACAACTTAGATGTACAAATCTACTTTTTCAATGTTAATTTAGGAAATCTAAATCAGGTATTTCCAAGGAAAATCCAGTGTCTGAACTGAGAGGTGCTAAGTGGAAAATACCCACCAGATGTCAAAGATTTAGTATGGAAAAATGAATGTAAATATCTCCTTAATAATTTTTATATCAATTACATGTTAAAATGATAGTTTGGATATATTAAGTTAAATAAGATATATTAAAATTATTTTCACCTACTTTTTTAACTTTAACATGGTTACTGGAAAATTCAAAATTACATATTATATTTCTATTGGACAGTGCTGGTCTGGAGGATGAAGTTAAGATATACAAACCACGGGGTGGAAAGCAGGAAAACCTCTAGTCTGTTTTGAATGCCAGGGTAGCAGACACTTGGAAGGGAGCAGTGCCCTTGGCTCTGGACAATAGCTTAATTATGTCACTATGTCTAGTATCCAGCACAGGAGAGACATGATTCCCATTTGCTGGGCACTTTGTGCCAGGGACTGTGCTAAGGACATGTCATGCATTTTCTCACTGCATTTTCATCATAACTCTCTAAGAGGAGTACAGGAGTGCCTGTACTGTCTCCATTTTACAGATAGATAAGAAAACTGAGGTTTTGAGAAGAAAAAAGTAAATCCCCCACAGTTACACAGCTTAGGAGCTGGAGACAGGCTGTGGATTCTACTCTAATACCAAAACCTGTGCTCTTATTCATTATATTACCTTTTGAAGAAGATATTGTTTAAAAATGTGTTCTGAATGAATGAGAGAATAATTTTTAGAACAAGTATTATATATTTTAATGTAGGACCATTTGCAAATGTTGCCGACTAAAATGAGATTTTTTTAAAAAGGGTTAATTTTCATAGGAAGGTCCAAATGGAAACTCTGTTCCACCTTCATCCCCAATCTTCACAAACATAAAAAGTGTAATTTTCATAAAAAAGGTTCCAGACAGGAGGATTAACAGGGTGGGGCACTCTTCCAAGTCTTCTCTGTAGTAATTTAGAAAGAAATCTTGGCTGATAAAGGAGCTTAATCTGATTCTGTGTCCTCTGGGCTCAGAGCATGAGGCTGCAGACCCGGATGAGGCACAGTGTCCTGGGCATGCAGGCAGGGGATCTGGGATCTAATCATTCGCTGCGGGACCAGGTAGCTTTCCCAGCAGAGGAAGCATCTTAAGGAAAGACTAGAAAAAAGGGAAAGGGGGCCGCGAAGGGACTGGGGTGGGGGACAGAGGAGGCTGGAGGGAAGGCAGGCCCAGTGCACCCAGGCACTCGAACTTAACCATGAAGACCACTGTGAACCACTGAAGGAGCAGGAATCCGGGGGGAAGGTGATTAGATTTGTGTTGATTTTTCAGTGCCTTCGGGCGGCATTATAGGAGAGGACAGACTGGGGATGGAGAAAACAGCTGTGAAGCTATTTCGGTCATCAAAGTGAGAAAAGGTGAGGCACTTCATTAAGGCATTAGTAACTGAAATGGAGAAACAGAGGCAGACGTGGAGATTTTGTGGAGCAAGAATAACAGGTCCTAATGGTTGCTTGGATATGGGGAGTATGGCGGAGACAGAGAGGCCATGGCCCAGATTCTCCCATAAAAGACAGAGTGAGCCTCCAGCTGCCAGCTCCTGCAGGGCCTGCCCCAGCTGCAGAGGCCGCCTTGCCAAGGCCACGCCCTGCACCTGGTGACTCAGCAAAGCGGGGGCAGAAGCTCCGATGGACACCACTCAGTCCAGACCACTCTGCTGGGTTGGCCAAGGTGTCGCAGGACAGCATCATGGTTCAACTTCTCCACCCAGTCCTATTCCCTCCTCCTTCCTTTTATGCATGAAACAAATATCTTGCACCCCCAAACCTATCTCAGTCCCTGCTTCCGGAAAACCTAACCTAGGGCAGTGAGCCAGCCTTTTCCTCAGTCCAGTGGTCTAGGAATGAAAATAAATATACACGAAGATAAACATCCCATCTTTCAGTTGGAACCACAGCCTGCAAGAATAGTCTATTTGGGCCCCAAGCAGGAAGGAGCTTTGTTTATCTAGAGACCAAAAGGAAACAGCTTGGCATAAGAGAGGATGGTAGAAATAGGTGGTAGAAATAGGTGAGAACCCCTGAGAAATCACCCCTTCAAAATCACATTTTATGTTTATCAGCTAGAGGTGCATGGAGGGGTCTAGAGCTGGCAGAGGCAAGCATTAGTGCCCCTTGACAACTTTTCACAACATAATCCTTGTTTGGCTTTTCTATCACCAAAAAATCATATTATTCACAGCATTGCTTTTCTCAGATTTAATCAAGACTTTACTGCCTTAGCATCTGCAGTTTCTTCTAGACTTCGTTTGGCCACCCATTCACGCGTTCTGACAAACATCTCAGTAATACTGGCACTACCGATGGCCCACTTGGATTTCCATCTGCCATGTGCCAAGGTCTAGGTGCTGGGGTATATGGGAAAGAAGCACCTCGGACCTCAAAAGGCTCACACTGTGGTCTGGAACAGAGATGACGGAAAACCCTCCAAGCCCCTTAGGATCCTGTAGAAGATGCTAGAAAGATGAAATGTGGGTGGTGTTCCCAGAGAACTGAGGTTGGCCAGGAGAGTGAATGGAATCTTCAAGGTGAAAGTGACAGTTGGTGTGGAACGACAGTGGGGAACTGCTGGTGTCAGTGCTTGCACACTCTGGGGAAATGGATGACAACAGATGCAAAAGTAGGATCACTGTAAGGACCCCTGAAGGGCATGGTATGTTTGGGGCGTTCAAGATGTTAGCGAAAAGGGTACCGGGAGGAGCCGACTGGACAAGAGAGGCAGCCGGGACCTCAGGCATGGCCAGGCAATGAGGACCTGCCCGTGGCAGCACAGCTGTGAGCACTCAGATTGGTTTTTAAGAAGACAAACCTGCAGTGTGAAGACAGGATAGAATGGGAAATAGTTTTTATCTTTAAACGATCAAGCCAACTGAAAAAACGCAGGTTGCAAAACATTATGTAAAGTATGCTTTCATTTTTATTTTTTAAGAACAACAAAGAAGGTAGATGGATGACTTATAAAAATACATTCCTAGGGGCTCAAAAAATACAGAAAATAGGTTTTCTCTGGGTAGAGAAATTATGGGTGATTTTGTTGCTTTTCAGTAACCTATAATTTCTAATTGTTCTATTTTGAACACACATTTCTTGTGTAATATTTTTAAAGGTGCTTCCCCCACCTCTATTCAGCAGAACCCCACACAGTCATTACAATGCATGAGGCTGAATTAAGGTGTGGATTTGGAATGAAGTCCAGTATAAATTAAGGGAAAATGAAAAGATACAGAACAGTATTCAGAATATGATCACATATGTGATTTTTTTTTTAAAGAATACAAAAAGGAAGCACATAAACTTCTAGAAAAATCCTAGAAAAATACAAAGAATTTTGTTACAGCAGGGATTGGGTCCAGTGTAGGATACCCTTCTCTACTGCTTGTGCTACTTCTATAGCAAGTCTTTGTATTTCTTTTGTGATCAAAACTAGCTTAAGTTGAAATAAAAACAAAATCAAGTTAAGGAGAATATAGTGCACCTTTTCCAAATCCTGCTCCTCAGTCTGAAGGCAGGAAAGAGAACTGAAGGCAATTCACCTATTTCTGTGATCTGGCTGGCCTCTGTCCCTGCTACACATCCCTACCTTGAGATGTACAAAAGCAATCGCCCCGAGCGCTCTCAGGCTCACGTCCACTGAATTCCCATTTGGATGGGCAGATTCAGTCTGAGCGGTCAAAAGCTGGAATCTACAATTATCTGGTGGTTGCAGGCCCTCTTCACAGGCAGGGGCTCCTATTACACCAAATCTCCCTCTACCAGTTTTTCAATTATCTATGACTAATGAGCACTTTGGGAACAGTTTCAGACACACACATAATCCTCTTTCCTGATGTCAGCAGCAGAAATTAATGACTATGTGGATTTCTGGGAGACAGAAAATGCATTATTATAATGGTCAACAGAACTGTTATCCTCTCCAGGAAGGGGGAGGTAGGGGCGGGGTGTTGAATTAACTGGAAGGTTCAGTGTTCCTTTGTATTCTTACAAACAGTGAGATGAAACCCAGGAGAAGAGTTGGCTCCACGCCCACGGAAATGTTAGAGAGGTTTGGGCAGGGTGGCATGCAACACTGGTTCCTCCATTCTTGGCACTGGGGGCTCCTCCCAGCTCAATTTTGCCAAGGTCAACAGGCCCACAGACTGGCCAGGGCAGTGCTAAGTGACACTCTGCCTTGCCAGCAGAGAAGGTCCAGGAGTCCTTTCGGACTGAACTTACATTCAATCTAGTTTAGGGGTTGGGGAAAAAACAAGAATATGCAACTCTCAAAGAATAGGCTGGAGTTATTTTAAAAGCATGTGGTGGTGGATGTAAGCTTGGTGCTTCACACTGGCATACCACATGCTCGGGCGGTTTCAAAGATTGTCAAGACCTAGTCCAATTCTTACGAAGCTCCAGTAGTTGTGGCTATTGACAATTTTAAAAGAACTAATAGGCCGGGCGCGGTGGCTCACGCCTATAATCCTAGCCCTCTGGGAGGCCCAGGCGGGTGGATCGCTCGAGATCAGGAGTTCGAGACCAGTCTGAGCAAGAGTGAGACCCCGTCTCTAGTAAAATAGAAATAAAAATTATCTAGACAACTAAAAAATATATATATAAAAAAAATTAGCCGGGCATGGTGGCGCATGCCTGTAGTCCCAGCTACTCGGGAGGCTGAGGCAGGAGGATTGCTTAAGCCCACGGGTTTGAGGTTGCTGTGAGCTAGGCTGACGCCACGGCACTCACTCTAGCCCGGGCAACAAAGTGAGACTCTGTCTCAAAAAAAATAAAAAATAAATAAATAAATTAATTAATTAAATAAAATAAAAGAACTAATAAAATTAGGGACTTAACCCATACCAACACCAAGCACCGAAATTCTTCTACAGATATCGAAGATCACTTGGGCAGGTCAGCTCAGAAAGTTTTCTAGATCTTGAGCCACAACTGATACAAGACTGACTGAAAATCATTCCAGTAATTCTGGCTCCTGAATTGGAGTTATACATGTCTAGAACAATTCATTCAATCAGAGAAATTAGTGAAAAACCCAAACTTGCCTATGTTCTATCACTTATTGAATGACACATCTTCTGAAACAGTAATTTGTTCATTTCCCTTCATTTGCCTCCTAAAAATAATCTCATTTGTACTGGGAATTAAATTTTATGTTAAATTACTGATTAAATGTAAAACTTTATAATATCTTCACAGCTCATTAAATAAATGTTTACTGGGTACCTAATATGTGCCAGGTACTGTCTTAGTGCTGAAAATGCATTAAAGAACAAGATAGATAAGGTCTCCACCCTCATGGAGCTTACTTTCTAGTAGACACTATTCCCATCCAACACCTCTTCTGAACTATATCTTGTAGTTATCATATCTTGTAAGTGCCTATGTGATTTGGAATGTGTTTTATATATTCTTATATCCCAGCCTTATGTTCATTCTGACCTACAGTTGGTGTTTAATAAATAAACACACCATATACTTTTAATACAATTTTGAATGACCTTTATGTTATTTTAATTTTTCCCCATGTTTATCTCTATCCCTCTTTCTCACTACACAGAGAATAACTCAAAGACTATTTTATCTATCTCTGCATTCATTTGTCCTCACCCCCAACACCCATCAGTGTCTAGAACATAATAATTCTGAGTAATGTTCATTTAACTGAACTTACAGATTTTTTTAAAAGAGGAATCATAAAACAAAGATCAATTTAGACAAAAATATTAAACACACATACATACTCTCACAGGATGTTGACTATCATTTAAGAGAGTAAAGAGAAGAGACTATATTAAGTTTAACTCTTGATCTTGAAAGCTACTGGGACAAGGAATATATTTCAAACATAATCCTACTCTCTCTCTAACTAAGGACAGTGGACTGTAGCAAGGCCAATGCACATGCTTAGAAAATGGTGGACCAGCAGGCCCAAGCCTGTTACTAGGCATAGCAGATGCTATGGTGGCAAGACATTGTGGATATCACCTGCTAGTGGAATCTCTATTCCATGATAAAATTCTCCTTGCCTGCTCAAGTCTGGTTCAAGAAGTCCAACAAGCAACCAGTAACTACTGTAGGTCAGTGAGGAGAGGAGTGGTGCATACAACTTGTATTTTAGCAAAACAAGTATCATAATAGTAATAGTGCCCATTTATTGAAATCTATGAGCTTTCAGTCACTGTTCTTGGCACTTTTTAGCTGGTATCACCTTTAATGTTAGCAACAAACCTATGCTATTAGAATTAGATTTTATGGTAACAGATTCTATGTTATTAGAATTAGATTCTATGAATTAGAGCTTATAGTATTAGAACCTATTACTTTATAGTTGTAGAAACAAAAGTACAGACCTGTTCAAAGTCACCTCTATAATGAGGGCACGGTCAGGATTTCAATCCAGGCTTCTCTAACTCTAAGGTCTGGGATCTTCCT
The DNA here is from genome assembly GCF_020740605.2 of Lemur catta. Lineage (NCBI taxonomy): Eukaryota > Metazoa > Chordata > Mammalia > Primates > Lemuridae > Lemur > Lemur catta. The sequence goes on from NC_059130.1 coordinate 81,516,112, forward strand.
CCTATGCCACGTAGATTAGAGGGGGTAGGTGTGGACTATGATAGATAGAAAAGGAAGGCAGCTTCGTTTGCAGGAAGCTCTCCTGGTAGGACAGATCTAGGAGCAAAACCATAAAGCCACACAGTCCCAACATGCTGAATCTTCCAGCTCTCCTCTTGTTCCTTATCTCTGTTCCAAAATTAAGAGACAATGGACTTTGAATGGCCCTTAGAGACCATTAACTTCAGTGTATACATTTTGTAGTAGAGAAAACTGAGCCCAGAAAGGGATGTGATTTCCCTGGAGCAACCAGCTATGGAAGCAGAGTCTAGATTGGACCCAGAGCTCCTGAGTGGGCTTCCTCTACTTCTTCAACACTCCCTGCCGTGGGAGTGCCATCCTGTACCCTCCCCCAGGTGGAACAGGAAGCTCATCTAAGCCAGGGCTACAAGTCACATGGAGAAAGAGAGTCGGCAAAAATCCGACAGATTCCAGCAGTGTGGGCAGCTGATCCTGAACTATTCAGAGCATAAAGTTCAGTCTTTTTTAGCTTGAAATCATCCACTTTGGCACCCACAGTGACCTAATTCTCTAGATAATTGCTGATGCCCTACTTTGTTCTCACCTAGCCTAAGGCCACCTCCAAAAAGCCTTCCCTGGGTAGATCATAATTAATCACTCTTTCCTCTACAATCCCACAGTATGTTTTTTGGAATTACATCATTCTGTTCTACATAATGCCTTTTTTCCCCTGTGCCTCATTCTTCTGACTTAGATTATAATCACCTTGAAAGCAGGGCTTTTTTGTAGATGATGTATCCATAGGAGGCAGGCAGTTTAGCACAGCACTTGGGAGCTCAGGTAAAGGGGTAGACAGGCTCCTATGGGGGTGGTGGCTTTACCACTAGCAGGGCTTGTGACCTTGGGCAAGTGATTGAATTTCCCTGCAACAGTTTCCTCACCTGTAAAGAGGCTGTAATAATGCTATCTTTCTCCCAGAGTGGTTATGAGAATCAAGCACGATAATGCAAATAAAGCATTTTAGCATACTGTCTGCCACATGGCAAATGCTCGATAAAAGTGAGATACTATTACGGTTATTATGACTCTCTATTCCTGGTGTACTGTATGTACATCGCCTGGCACACGGAGCTTCATTCTAGCTAAATTTACAAAGCTTCAGGAGAGATCCTTGATGTTATAGCATGTGGCGATATATGCTTTTGGGGTCATGAGAGCAAACCGCAGAAACTGTGAAAGCTGTTAAAATATTCACAGTGATGGAATTCAGTTTTCCAGCACAGAAAGTTTCTCCCCATGGTCATGTCTCCATGGCGTGTCTTCAGAGTAAAATGTTTTAAAAGTGCAGAAGGTGTTCTTTCTGTAGTTATTTTAAGGATCAAATGCTTGTTTCAAAAGGAAAAATTATTTTGTCAGCAAAACACTTGACTGTTAGACGACCAATGCTTTTAAGACCCATGCAAACAGTTCTGCCGTGGCGAGTTCCCCCACTTCTAGGCTAGGGGAAGGCAAATTTGGGACATATATGAAAATATATTAGCTGTTATTGTGCTGAAAATATCACAAGGTTTAAAGCAGCGGTTTTCACAGGTTTGCTTTGTATTTTCGCAATCACACAAAGAAAAAAAATCACATAAATAAAAATTGGGACTGACATAGATTTCTCAAATTTTACTTTGTCCCATTGATTCATTAAAAATAAATCCTAGAATCAGGATCATCTGACAGAAATTTTATCTCTAAAAGGATAGGAAGGAGATGATCTCAAAATAAAAGGCATTCTTTTAAAGTAAATATGCTCCCTTTTATGACCTTATTTATTCATTCCATCACACACCAGTGAACACTTTGTCAGGGGCCAGAGTTGGTCTCTAGTCTAGACTACTGTTTGCAAACTGCTGGTTTACGAAATGATAACAGCCTCCTAACAATGGGGGAGTCTACAGGATGTCAAATAGCAACTCTCACTTGAAAAAGTTAGTCAGCAGTTCTGGTGTTAACCATACAATGCCAAACATCTGGTGATTTGAAGACATCTGGGGCTTTTCTATCATGTAGACCAAACAGGATTCAGGTAATTGACCAGATTTTTCACTTCCCAACCAGATGTCTCACTTTCATAGAAATGAAGCCCATCTTGTACTTTCATGTGCAAATAAGCTAGACATAAATTCACCCCTGGAGGGCAAGATTAATTGCTTATTCACAATGAATGCTAAATTACATATTATTTCTTTTTTTCCAACTATTATACCTTTGAAAAAAGTTTTCTCCTATTGTTTTTGAAAAGTGTACATTTTGTCTTAGAAATGTGCTGTCTTTCTAAATGTCTCTTCCTCATTTTTATGACAGTGAGGCAGTGTGCTATAATGAAAGTCACTTGACCTCCCTGAATTCAGTTTCTTTGCAGATACACATCATAAAAGGGATACTGTGAAGATCTGCGACCATTCATTCCTATAATATGAACTGGGCACTTACTCTGTGCCTGGGACCGAGCGACCATGAAGAACCACAGTACCTGCCTGTCCTGCAGGGGCTCAGGAGAGGGTGACATAAACTCACGCTTAAGGTGTTGGAATGACAAACATACCGCTCAACAAAGGTGATGCCTTTATTCAGGATGTTTACTAAAATTATGAGCAACTCCAACTGTACCTGATTCTTAAAAGGGAATGCCAAGTTTATAAAAGGAAGGACATGTCTGAAACCTTTCCTCTTCTTTAACCCTGCTTTCAAGCATACCCTGGAATTTGCTCCGATCATGTTTGTTTAAAGAATTCATGTGGTTATCAATGACCCTCCACCTTCTATGCCGTTGTCCTGACAACCAACCATTTACTAGACAGAATATGGAAAGCAGACAACAATGTGTCTCTTCAATCAGGTTTAGTAGGCAAAACTCAACAGTACAGAGACATTATTCAAAAGACTAGGGTCTTTGTGCTAGAGACCCTTAAAGGGAAACACAAACATACATACATACATACATGAAGGAGAGGGGACTGTACAGAGAACTTAACTGGCCAAGGAGAAGCTGCTCTACAGGACTCATGTGTAGTTTAATAGCAGCTGTGCTTCAAGAGCCAGGCAACAAGTAAATATTATATATAAGGCAAAAGGACTAAGTCTGTTGTTACTGTCATTTAGTTATCCTGATGAGAAGTTAGGTTCTCTTCCTATCCTATGTTTCACCAAAGCCCAGAACATCTCAAATATATAAAGAAATGAAATATGCCTATGGTTTTTAAACTGTTTTTCAGGGACCAAAACTTTTTCCCAAATGAAATTGCTTACAGAACCCTAGTACAGTGGTCCCCCGCTGACCCACAGTTTTGCTTTCAATGGTTTCAGTTACCTAAGGTTAACCATGGTCCAAAAACATTAAGTGGAAAATTCCAGAAGTAAACAATTTGTAAGTTTTAAATTGCCTGCCATTCTGAGTAGTGTGATGAACTCTCATTCCATCCCACTCTGTCCCACCTTGGATGTGAATCATCCCTTTGTCCAGCATATCCCCCCACCCCAGGTCACTTAGTATTTCTCTCTCAGTTATGGGACCAAAAAAACATAATATATATAGCGTTCAGTACTGTCCATGGTTTCAAGCATCCACGGGGGCTCTTGGAATGCATGTCCCATGGATAAGGGGGGACTACTGTAAATAAATCGACTCTGGTTCAAGTAGAGAAAGAAATGCCCAAAGGTGGTGCATGCAGTAGCCCTAGCACCTGAGGGGCACCCAGATTTTGGGTGCTGAGGAACAAAGAGTCAAATCTAGAGCTTAACCTACGGTGAGAGACCACCCATCTGGAGGCTTTAAAGAGGGAAGGGATAGGAACTTGGAACTGTAAAACAGAGCCTCCTTCTTGCAGGCTTCTACTGTAGCACAAAAACTAAGGAGCTGAAAGTGTCCACTTTTAACCACAAAGACAATGACCTCACTCCTGAGTAAAAGAGGACACTGGCACTTGCAGTACCTTCGAGGGGAGGAGTGGAATTTGCCAGGTTGGCATTTAGCCAAAATGTTAGGGTGTTCAGAGAGTAAAATCCCTGAAGCCCTCACTCATGTTACAGCCATAGGAATTTAGCAGAGGAGGGAGATTTCAAAAATGATGCCATAACTTAATGACACTTAAAGTCCCAATCTAGGTCAGCTGTATGGGGTTGGGGGCCATACATATTTTGGGAAAAATGCTCAAGTGATAAGAAGATGGAAGTTTCAAGCTTTGTAAATGAAACAAAATCAAATTTCTCCATTTTTTTAAGTCTCAATGTTTACACACAGGATCTGGGAGACTGATTGGACCTTAAGCACAATGAAAAGGGAACACTGGCCCAAAGCCAAAGCCAAATCCTTGCCCACACAGTGCCATGGCTTATTTGTGGAGTTTAAGAATGGCACCTCTGTCATCCCTCACTTGACAGGGGAAGGAACAAATAGGACGGGGCGTGGGGAAATGGCATGAAAGCGTGGCGTGACTGGGTAGCAGATCAGATAAATAGGAGTCTAATACCTCCAGCCCAGTAACTCACATCCTCAAGGTACTAGAAAAACAAAAGTCTGAACACTTCTCTAGCCAGAAAGAACCCGAATCTCCTTCCTTAGATGGACGCTTCTGAGGCTTCTTGCTCAGGCAGTGAGATAGGGCGGAAAGAGCCCAAGCATGGAATTTAGCCATCCTTGGATTCAAATCTGCTCCAACACCTTCCAGCTGTTAGACTTTGTGTTATGTTTTCAATTTCTCTATTTCTCCTTGTATAAGATGGGAAGAATAGTACATAAAAGAAATATGTAAAAATGAATGAAATGATGAACGTAAAAAGGCCCAGTATACTGCATGGCACTTGACTTCCATAAACATTTTTCCTTCCACATAGAGGAAGTTATACAGAAGCAAAAAATAGTATGAAGGAAGAGACTAAGTTGTACTAAGTACCAACTTACGGGCTGCGATCCATGCATGGTACAATGTACTTTACAGCTCTTACCTCATTTACACTCCCATTAATCCTGTGAGGAGCAGAAGTCATCCCTATATTATAGATACAGAAACCAAAACATAAGATGCACTTGTAACTAGTCTGATGTCCCCCTTCATACAAATGCCAGGATTTGAGTTGGGATGGAGTTTGGTTATGAAGCCCATTCCCTTTCCATTGGCCAATGAGTGAAAACACTGGTACTCCAGAGCCGAGGTCTAGCTATTGGTTCTACCCTCTCCTGAGAAAACTACAATCTACCAAAAGTTCCTGCAAATTCCATTAGTGAGCTTCCCTTTAGTAACCTCTAGCCTCACTCTCCAAAGGAAGGCTGGTATTTCTTTCCCCCAGGCCACGAGCCAGCACAGTACCCAGCAGATGCTCTGGGAATCCCACTGGTTTTCTACCTCACATGCCCTCCTGGGAACAACAGAAGAACATGCAAAAAAAAACAGGCCTAGACAGTTCACAAAATGAATTCACTCTAGCTAACTTCCACAGCTCAAAAATTATCTCCTGAACTAAAGACTAAAAGTAAAGCCTCTGGATTTCCACAAGGTAAAATTCTTTCCCTGAGGTCAGTAGAAAGGGAGAAGATGAAGACGGAAACTCCATTTACTAAATGCCTGGAAGGCAGCTACTAGCATTTCCATTTTCAGCAGAGAAAACAGAAGCTCAGAGCCTCGGTAACGTGGGGAGGCTGGGAATTCATGCCAGCTGTCTGACTCCAAATTCCACTCCAACCTATCTCCCTTCCTATTTCTTAATTAAAATGTTTGGTCAGAACCAAATTAAACCTCAAGGGCAAAAGGACGGGGCGGGAGAGGAGGGAGGAGAGGAGAGAGCATTAGCATTCGGTTTCCCAGCATTAACTCTCCTGTTCCTACGTACTTTGTTCCCTCATTTTTCAACTACTGCATTCTTTGACCACTGTTACCAAAGTAGGGTTCTCAGCTAGCAGTGTGAACATCACCAGGACGAGAGAACTTCTTAGAAATTCACATTCTCAGGCCCTATCTTGGACCTACTGAAGCAGAAACTCCAGGGTGGGCCCAACAATCCTCCTCCAGGTGATTGTGATGAACGCTAAAGTATGAGAACAACTGTATTAGAGTCACCTACAGAGCTTCTGAAAATAGTTCCTGGGCTCCATCCCTGACTTCTGGTTAATGGTTATAAAGTGAGGCCCTAGGATCCTTATTTTTAAAAGCTCCGAGGTAATCCAGGTACATAAGTATAAGGTAGGCACAGAATCCACAGAAAATAAATGTTGACAATGAGAACATTGCACGGCCAGATGTACCAGATGCCTGAACTCTGCAAATGCAACCTAGGTTTAAATGGTGGCCTCTTTTCTGACCAGCTCAATGAATTTGGGCAAGCTACTCCCCAGCCTCCTCCCTTCATCTGTAAAATGCAGGCAATAACACATGCTTTAGGGTTGTGAAATTAAATGATAACATAAAATTCTTGGTATGGTGTTTGGTGCATAGTAAGCAATAAATAAATGGGAGCAAATTTTATTCATCACCTAATAAGAACGAAGAAAAACTAACCCATGGAGAATATTATACCAAATGGCACAGGTGGGGGTACAGGAAGGAGACCCTCCGGCACCTGTGAAGCTTTCTCATCCCCTTGTGTCCTGCTGTGTGTGAGAATATGCTCTTGCAGGGAACTGTGACATCCTCTAATTATGCTGCCTTGCAAAAATGAGCCTGGACCACTGTGGAGTGGAAAATGGGCGGCAGGGTGAAAGTATTCAGAAACAATGTGAAGACAGAAATAGCGCTGCCCACAGAGCTGTAGGTACTAACAGGAAATCTGTGTTTCCAGGAAGGCTGAGCCAAATGACACAGGGGAGTGTCGTGCACTTCAGTCTGGCCTTCTGTGTGCAGGGGCTTCAGTCTGGCCTTCTGCGTGCAGTCAGGAGGCAGAAGAGCAAGGTGCAGAAGGGAAACTGAGGAAAGTCAGAAGGGCAGACTGTGGCAAGAGAGGAGGAAGCCTAGTGCCTACCGGAAATGGGAAGTTCCTATTGAAATAAGGATTAGGAGAACTGCATTCGACTCTGGCTCCTTTCTTAAACAAATATTTCCACTATAAAGTACAAAACAAGCACACCTTAAAAGTTTCTTTTCCTCTTCCTGCTTGAAACTTATAAATCTAGTTTCCAAGAATGATGATGCAGCTGTTTTGGTCTCCATGTCTGTGCTCTGGCTGTTCTTTCTCTGGGGATATCCTTCCCTACTTCTTTGTACGGCTAACCTCTCCACTCATCCCCCAGGAAGCAACTTGGGGGTTACCTTCTCCAGGAAGGCCACCCTGAATGCTGACCTGCTCCATACCTGAGCTGTGCCACGTCCTCCCCCAGAGCCATAATACCTAACATATAACCTGTCATATTGTCTTAATTCAGTGTTTCCCAGAGTGTGTTTCACACATAACGAGTTCAAAAAAATGTTAAAAGGTGTTAAAAAAAAGCTCCTGGTGCACATAAGCTTGGGAAATGCCTAGCTGAACTAAGTTAGGATTCTGTACTGCAACAATTCTGAGACTTTAATAGGCTGGTGTGCACTGAGAATCTCTAAGAAAATATCAAATATGAATCCCCAGTCTGATTTGATTGAGGAATTTTTTTTTTTTCCTAAAAATCACCTCTATCCAGAGTGTGCACTGTGGGATACAATGCTGTCTTTTACTGATATTGTCTGCTCTTTCTTCCTCACCAGGCTATAATTTCCTTGTGGGCAACAGTGCTCAATACTGCATTTCTGGTATCTACCACTTACTATCTGCTTATTGTAGATACGAAGTAAAAGCCAACTGAGTGTTAAAAAGCTAAATCATCATTTCCCTTCTGAAAACCCTCCAGAGCTTTCTATTGCACCTAGGCAAAGTTTGGATGCTTTATTCCAAGGCTCACAAGGTTCTACATTTTTAAAATCCCGTACCCCATCTCTTGCCATTCCCCTCCCTTACTACATTCTGCTAAATTTATATCTCCTCAAACATGTCAAGCTTATCCTCACCCCTGGGCCTTTGCACGTGCTATTGTTTCTGCCAGGAACACTCTTGCCCACAGGTTCTTACTGCTGAAGCCATCTCCACATTAAGGTCTCAACTCAGAAGTCTCCTCCTTGGAGAAGACTTTTCCATCCAGATTTCCGCCAGCATTTTATTTCCATCATAACACTTATCGATATTTTCCATTGTCTTGTTTATGTGTGTATTTGCTTACTGCCTGCTCACATGGCAATGTGACACAGCCTTAGCTGTCTTGCTCGTGGCTCTACCTTCAAGAGTGCTGGAATGAAGAAGATGCTTTGATGAATACTTGCAGCTATTGAAAGGATGAATTGAATTAATCTATGTATTACAGCAGGTAAGAGCCCTGCCCTTCCTCCCAGAACTGAATCAAATCCAAGCCTGCCAATGACTAGCTCTGTGACTAGGGCAAATGATTTAATCTCAGAAAGGCTCAATCTCCTCACCTGTAAAATAAGAAATAAGAGACTTATATTTTAAGTGACATATTGAACACATTAATTAGTCTCTATCTCCCCCAAGAAGAAAGTGAAAGTAAAGTAAAGTGGAATTATTTTTCCTTCTTTTTAAGATAATTTTAATTGTGGTCAAATACACATAACAAAATTTACCATCATAACCATTTTTATGTGTACAGTTAAGTGGTATTAAGTATATTCACATTGTTGTGCAACCCTTACCACCATCCATTATCCATTTCTAGAATACTACTCATCTTACAAAACTGAAACCCTACACCCACTAAACACTAACTACCCCTTCCCCCTTCCCTCTCAGTCCCTGGTAACCATCAGCATTCCTGTCTCTATGAAATCTGACTACTCTGGGTACCTCATATAAGTATTATAGAACCATACAATATTTGTCCTTTTGTGACTGTCTTATTTCACTTAACATAATGTCTTCAAGGTTCATCCATGTTGTAGTATGTGTTAGAATTTCTTTCCTTTACAAGGCTGAATGGTACATACCACATTTTGTTTACCCATTCTCCCACTGATGGACATTTACGGTGCTTTTACATTTTAGCTATTGTGAACGATGCTGCTATCAATATGGGTAAAAAAAAATATCTCTTGGAGTCCCTGCTTTCAATTCTTTTGGATATACACCCAAAAGTAGAATGCTGGATCATATGCTAATTCTACGTTTAACTTTCTGTGGAACCACCATACTGTTTTCTATAGCGGCCACACTATTTTACATTCCCACCAACAGTGCACGAGGGTTCCAATTCCTCCACATCCTCACCAACACTTATTTTTTTTGTTGTTGTTTTTAAATAGTAGCTATCCTAATGGGTATAAGATGGAAGGGATATTTCTTTTAAAAGATACAAATCTTTTAAGCCAAAAATATGAGAAAAAGTAATAGCAGCAACAAAGTCTTGAAGTTTGACAGAATGATGAATGGTAACCAATTTAGTGAACCTAAGCAACCTGAATCCTCAGCTGGTTGTGAGGAAAGCTAAGAAGTAATCCAATCTGCCCTGAAGAACCCCAAAATGCTAAAGAATTCAGTGGCCTATGATATCTCTAGATGTGAGAGTAAGGAGGGGCTGAAAATAGGAGACCTGGTTGAAAGCCTGTTTAGTAAAAAGGCAGACTCAGTACTGACTTGACACTGGTATGACCATCCCTTTTAACCACCTGGCAAAAGCCTAGAAGTTTATGCCCTGGAAAGAGAAACAGAAGGTGTCTGGATAGTGGATAGTAGGCAGTTGAGAGTTTCAAAGTTAAAGTGAAAAAAAGGAAGATTTAGCAAAAGTTTTCATAATGAATATAGATCCATCCAGCCTCTTCCCTGTGCTGGCTTCCCGAACTCCAGCAAGAAGGCTTATATCCCTGCAACTGGATATTGACAGACTAAAGTTTTGTTCTGACGATGCCAGAAGAAACCCAAAGATACTGGCAGAGGATGCTCCCACTCAACAAGCTATCCAGATTACCCTACAGGGAAGACCAGGGTGATAAGCGCTGTGCATGTGAACAGAGTTTCCAATTGGCTTTTTAATGTCCCATTCCCCAGTATGAAAAGACAGTCAAGGATCACCTGATCATCTGAAGAAAAGCTCTAATGTGACAGACAGAAACTCAAATAAGCAAGCAGATTAAAAAGTTAATAGAAATTTGGAAGAAATGGAGGAAACAGACTATATAGAGAGATATAACCTCTCTCGATGCATATTACAGTGGTAGACCAGACAATAAGTATACAAATAAATGAACAATAGTTATTAAGAAAATGATAGGGACAGAAGTGAAAGCTAATCTGGTAACTGGTTCTCAAACAATTGAAATTTGAGATATTATATTTATCTTTATCATGCTAAATATGTTATTCTCTTACAGAATTCCAGAACTAGGAGGATGAGATCTCAGCAAATGATGACCCAATTTCTTAACTCCAGTAAGGACAACATGCACGTGTCTATTTTAACTTTATAAGACCAAAAGTAGATACAGAAAAATTTCGAAGTTTTTGGAGGTAAATCTTGTGGCCCAATTTGAAACAGTAGATCAGAAATTCTAATCTTCATATCTTACCTGAATGTATTTCCTGTATCTTTCTTACATGCCACAATAACTTCCTTTAAAATAGATTTCTATGCATGTGTCAAGAACCTTCAAATATTTTTATCCTTTTAAGTATATGGACAATTTCAAAAGAAAGTACACATGAATAATATATGAGAAGTTCAACCTCACTAACAAGTAAGGAAACAAATTAAAACAAAAAGAACATGCTAATTTCCATGGCCTTATAATCTTAGAGACTGATGAAAATACAATTTTGCAAAATATTTCTGGAAAGCAATTTGAAAATACATAGTAAGAGCTTTAAAAATATTTATACCTCTCGATTTAGTGAATACAGTACTGGAATCCATCCTAAAAAATAACATAAAATGCTGATAGAACTATGTATACAAATACAATAACACTTAATTTCTATAGAAATAATTAGAAATAGAATTAAATAGAAAATAGAAAAATTTAAAAATTAGAACTCAGAAAAAATTTAAATAGGTATAAAAATATTAAATCCTTATGTCAGTTGAATATTTGGAGAGTATTAATGACATACATATAAATTATTTCAATTATGTAAAATAACCATATGTATATAGTATACATATAGATATAAATCATATGCATATAATACATATATTATTATTTATATGTACATATATTAAAAAGAAAGAAAGAAAATAAACCAAAATGTGGCAATCTCTTGGAGATAAAGTTGGGTAAAATATTTTTCTGTATTTTCCAAGTTTTCTACACTAAATATGTATTCGATATAATCTGAAACAAAAATCTATTTTAAATAGTTTATATTTTTTACCTGTTCATTCCATTTCCGGCAATCTGTAAGATGCAGAAAAAGACAAAGACGTTCCCTGCAGTCTCTTTATGTGTATTCATGACATTTATATACCAAAGAAAATATTATAAACATTTAAGTATCCATCCTTGACAAAAGATCATTTGATGAAATATTATGCTGTTGTTAAAATTATGCTTATAAGGAATACAAGGGAAAAACGGAAATACGAATATGCAATAATGTTACTTTAAAACTGCAGGCTACAAACTAGCATATAATAAAAGTTAAGAGAAACCAAAAAAAAAAAAGGCATAGAAGAAAGGCAAAGTGAACTAAAACTGTTTTGGTGTACTGTTTAGAGTGGTGAGATTGTGTTCCCGCTTCATTTCTGGATTTTCTTAAGATTTTACTATTAGATGCTTTTGAAAATTAAAAAAAAAATTAAAAAGAAGGAGATGTTGTTACCAGACAGCCTTTTCAGAAACCAGAACTGACATGTGTTCAGGATCACGTTTCAGTGAAGTTCACTTGGGCAGGAGCGTCAGACCAAGTGAGGCTGGGAGGGAGCCTTGGGCAGGGGGTGGCAGTGGGAAGGTGGGAAGAGCAGTTAGAGGTAGGGGCACGTAAGGAGGTGATAATGAGCCGACGTGGTCCAAAACTCCTCCTCAAATGTATCAGTTATCTCTGGATAATGATCAGTTTCAGGGGTTTCTATGTCATCAGAGCAGCACCGGCCTGGGCAGGTTTTATCTCCACTGTCGGCCTAACTCAGTGCCTCAGCAGCTACGGATCTCAGCACTGAGTAACTAAGGAAGTTTTGTGGATCTTCCTGAAGGCAGGCGAGTGCAGGAGAATGAAAAGCCGCAACGACGCTTGGGATGCAACTGCTCGGAAAGACGGTGTGTCAGGTACCACACAGGTGCTAGACCATAGCAGGTAAGGAGATAGATAGGGCCCCTGCCCTCATGGAATGTATAATCTGGCAGGGACATTAAATCCATAATTACAAAACACTCCGTGAAAATTCAAATGTGATGAGTGCTATACAGTAAAGAAGATTTGTGGTTTGTACAAATATGGCACACAAATTCAACTGTACACAGGATTCAGAAAACAGATGAAGGAGCTGCAGAGAAAAATGAAACAATATAAATAATCTGAGTGATTCATTTCACCTACTCAGGGAGCCCAGCCCTGGCACTGGATGTAAATCAGCTCTTCCCTGGGTTGGCTTCAGTTTCCATTTTCTCACAGTGTGAATATCTTCTTTGGCTGTTTATGACCCTAACTGGCCAACTGTGTACAGTTCTATGTGCACTGAACAAGTTGGGGGGGGGGGCACTTATATCACAGTCTCTGTACATGACACCCTTTGGGATGCACAACCTGCATGGCTATGTGTGACCTGTTTTGTTTTGTTTAAATAAAACCTAGACTCTACAATAGGCCAGTTATCCCAAACAAAGAAAAAAGAAATACTGGAATGATTGTGCTCGACTTAGTGGAGACAGTGTATCAGTTTCTACTGTGGATCTAGCCTCCTAAAGGATTTTCAAGGATAATTCTGGCTGATGCAATATTCACATTATGCACTAACTTTAGAACCAAATCCTCCATTTCGGTGGGATTCCGTCATACAGGGAGGGCACATAATCAAGGAGATCTGGTCTACTCAGGGGGACCTCCACACAGAAGGTCATTTTATCTGAGACCAGGAAGATAAAAATTTAGCTAGGAAGAGAGGCAAGCAGAGAGAAGAGTATTTGTGTGGGTACTAAGGCAGAGGAGCATGCAGTGTGTTCAAAGAACTAATCCAGGGGCAGGGAAAAAGTAAGAGGGAGAGAACAGCCTAACTTTCCAGCACCTCCCCAAATGTTACCAGAGCTGCAAGCCTCCTTCATTTACTGATGCAACCAACATGAAACAAAGCGCTAACTAGGTCTCCCTGAATCCTTTAGACCCCAACAGTTCCTGGCATATAGTTCCTGGTGCTCAGTAATGATAGCTAAACTTACTATATTAATTTACTTGCTGTTTCCCCAAACCTGATAAGTCACCATTTTTATTAATTATGATTAAATGTAGCAACAAATCCACAACATAATGGCTTTAAAAAAAGCAAAAGAAAACCCCAAAGCCAGAAATAAATTTCTTGCTCATGTAATGAAGTCCAGAGATAGCAAATCCAAGGCTGGTATGGAAGCTACACAAAAGCTCATTCTTCTGCCATCCCTGGGGTATGTCACTTATCCTCCTTACCCAAAATGGCTTCTAGAACTCCAGCCAAAACACTTGATGCAGGTGCACAGGAAGGAAAGAAGATGGCCATTGCCCCTTGCCGCTACAGGAGACTCCTCAGGAATCCCAAGGACACTTGTGCTTACTTATCATTGGCCAAAACTTAGATGAACATGTATAGCTGCAAAGGGAGCCAGGAAATGCAGTCTATAGCTAAAGATCTGTATATACAGTGAAAAGACTGAATTTTGTTAATAAAAAGGATGACAATGTCCATCAGATGGGGCCTTTAGCACTCTCTGTACCACTGGTCATATACCACCAGCCAGTGATGAAACTGGGAAGCTGATTTCAGTTTTGTCACATTTTATCAAAGCTTTGGGGTTCATAACAAATTAAAGAACATTCTGCAAGCATATTTTCTCAAGATCTATAATGCTGCCTCTACTTTAATTATTTTGAAAGCATATCCCCCTTATGGGTCTGATTCACTCTAAATTATTGAAAAATTGATTTTTTAAAAAGGTGTTTGCTAGCCAAGACTTTTGAACCATTTTAATGAGCTGAAAAAAATAAAATAAAACCGCTCTTCCTTTTGAAGAGTAAAATTTTTTTTCACAAAAATAAAGAAAAATTGAACCCCTAGATTAATGTGTTTATATATTCCTTAGTGATGGATAACCTATCTAAGTGTTTGACTTATCGAAAAAAATTTTAAAAATCCCACATTCTCGTCACTATCATGGTGAGTTTTATTTGAAAACATATTATTTACTTTATATTAATTATGGATTATCAATAATTTGAGTGCCTTTATTGCCAAATCTTTTAAAATATTGCAAGGGAGAGTGACTCTTTGTGGAGGCATTTACTTTCTGATGCATATTTCCAATCACAAGGATATATAATGAGGCTCATAAAAAAGTCATGTCTGTGATTGAAAGTCCCCTTCAAATAAACATTACAGTGCTAAACAAATGCACTTTTTACTCCCTGGCAAGCTTACCGAATTTCTACTGTATCACAGAGACAGTCTACAAGAAGGTATTTCTTTAAGGCCCATGGACAGAAAGGTGATGATGGAGTAGGTAGACCATACCAGGAAAGCGAGCAGGGAGAAAGAGGATACAAGGAAGAATGCACAAAACATATTGGATCTCACCCTATTTGGTGAGATGAGTCAGAAAACCAAGAAGCCAAATGAGTCAGCACCATCCCTATCTATGAAAAATGCATGGATTGAAATAACTGGAGATGTAATTTACTGGCAAAAAGCATGAGATTTTGGAGTCACAGTCCTGGTTTTGAATCCCTGCTTCTCCATCAAATAGCCATGAGATTTTGGCCCAGGTATCTATCTTCTGTGAGCCTCCATGTCCCTATATGTAAAAGGGAGATAAAAATAGTACCTGTACCTCATTGACTGTTGGAAAATTTCCCTCATAATTCATGTAAAATGCTTGGCAGTGGTCCCTGGCACATAATACACACTCAACAAATGATAACCATTGTCGGTACACTATTTCTTTTCCTTCTCTTTTTATAGAAGACATCCTCCCTTCAAAAACCCTGCATCCTTCATCTTTTAGTCTTTTAAGAAGCCAAATTGCTGGGTTTGGAGTTGGGGGGGGGAGATGACTATTTGAATTCATCTCCCTAGGACGTCTAGTTTCAATGAAGTTGGAATGATAGTGAGGAAATTGCTGTAGACAAGGGTTTCTGCTCTTTCTGTTGATTTAAACTGTCACTATATGTTTAAAAATGAAAATGCAAATTTTGAACAAAGCCAAGGTTTCACCTAGGACAGGAAGGTAATGTTTAGATTGGCAAAAACTAAATGAAAATGCCACTTTCTGAGCTGGTCCAATAAAGAAATACCTCAAAAAGCAAAGAACAAAAATCAAACTAGATGCAAACAACAGACAATTTATGACTTAAGATCACAGTAGAAAACTAAGCCCATTTAGGTAAAGCTTAAAGTTATAACCACAAATCCCAAAGAAGAGTATTTTATTCTCATAGGTCCTGGCCAGGACTATTAGTAATAGCAATAAATAATTGGTTTTCTCCATTCTATAGGCACATCAGTCAGGGGTCACAGCTGTCTTGACATGAATCTAGTACAGTATCTGGCACATGGTACGCTGAATAAATATTTGTTGAACAAATTAGTGAATGAATACATGAAGGAGTGATTTTCACCAGCATTTCCCTCCATTCAGGTTGAGAATTTTCCTGGATAACCATCAAACTTGGCCAAAGTAGCTGGAAAGTCATTCAGTGTAATAATATTTTTGGTCACCCACCAATGAAGCTAGCCAGGTCGCTGACCCTCCAGTATGTAACAGCTGGAAGAAATCTGAGAGATCGTCTACTCCAGTGGATTTCAAAACCTGGCTGGAGACCATCACCTGGGAACTTGGAAATGCCAATTCTCGGCCCCTCTCCAGAACTTCTGATTCAGAAACTTTTAAGTAGGGCCCAGTAATCAGAGTTTTAAGAAGCTTCCCAGGTGGTTCTGATACATCCTTCAGTTTGAAAATCCCTGATACAGTTCAATCCCCTCAGTTTATGGAAGAGGAAATGGAAGCCCAGATAGGAAAAGTCAGTTGTTCTGGCCATCAACTTTTATAATAGCTAAACAATTAAAAGATGCCAAATTTACCACATCTTAGCTTTGTGACATTATTTCACTTCTCTGAGCTTCAGTTTCCTTACCTGTAAAATGAGAAGAATAATACCATTGCATGGTAGTTATAACAATTATATGATACTGTATATAAAGGACATAGAATATAGTAGATCTGTAACAATCAAAGACATACATATACATGCAGACACACATATAAAACTATAATTCCCTTTGGAAAATATAGTCAAGTTTCTTGTACGCAATTTTTTTTTTTATATATATATATAACCAGCCTGTTAAATAAGTGGTCATTTTTGTAGGGGTAAGAACTTGCTCAAATGTGAAAACATTGGTCCATGATTCATATAATTATGTTTGAGGTTAGAGTTTGCTACCATGAAGGCTACAGGCTTCACTTTAGATTTGTGTCTCCTAAGTCCACAGGAGGTTCTAACATCAAGCTGGTTTTTGAAATAATTCCAGGGTGACCTAAGCCGTTAAAAGAAGACTCAGCTGGTGATAAAAGGATCTTGGTAAACATGATCATCAACTTGACAAACACATTTGTTTAGAGATGTATAACCCTTGGTCTGTTCCCCCATAAACTGAATTTTCTGAATAGTTTAGTATACCCAAGAGAGAATACACATCTTGCTCACCATCTGGTTATCAGAGAGTTCCTGTTCTTCCTGTACTTGCATAGCTGGGCTGATGATGGCATGGGGAAATAAATCAGTTACACTGGTCAAGTAGTTAGCAAAGACCTGAACTAGTAATCATAACATCTGGAAATAGGATTCTATAAATCAGATTTTTTTTTCATATCAGGTTTAAAAGATACTCTCTGTGAAATAAATCCACACACACACACACACACACACACACACACACACACCCATGGGCAAACACATGTTTCTTCATACACACAGGCAATGAGATAAAGTGGCACACTGTACTCCTTGGAAAGTCTCTATCTTACCAATCCAGAAATCTGTTCGGTTCAATCTCTTAGTCAGCCTGCTAGTTCTGCGAATATGATGTCAAACGTCGTGACACTGTACCATGGAGCATCTGCTAATGGTTTTGGCATGGTGAAAACGGAGCCTGCGGGAGTCAGTGCCTAGAGACCTCCAGTTGATAGCAAAACAGTCAATACGACCCCAAGGCTAAATGGTAATTTATTTGTAAAACCTTTTCTTGGTTTTCATGTTCAATGGAAATGTGCATGTTTACTCCCATCATGGGTCCCACATGCCCATGGTTCTGACGAGAGGAGATGTGCTGAAGAAAGTGACAGGCATTTAGGAAGAGAGGAAGCCCTGCGTAGGGACAACACACAAAGGACCGCTAGATGTGGACTCGGCTGCGTGGAGCTCCAGCTCCGCCACATCCCAATGACGAGGTTGGCCCGAGTTAGTTAACCTCCCTGGGCCTCAGTTATCTTACTTGTAACATGGAGTTGATATTTCCTATGTTTCTTTCCAAGGACTAATATTCTAAAATTATTTTTTTAATTAAATAACTCTATAGGAAAAAGGCAAATTGGACCATGTCACTTCCTTGTTTAAAATTCTTCAACAGTTCCCTGATGCCTAATGCAATGGTTTCTAAACATTTTAATTGTGCATGTCACTGATTAAAAAGTCTTTGGCATGCATTCCTAGCACATGTCTATTTAATACTTTTAGATTATATATATGCACTATTGAATTTATAAATTATATGTATATATGTCAAGAAACATACAAAAAAAGAGAATTTAAACAGAATGAACTAAAAATAAAAATAAATTCTGAAATTTTCTCCATACCCAGTGGACCAACTTGCCTGACATAATCTGGGGCATAAGATCCCATATGAAGACTATTAACATAGAGGATAAGGTTTAAGCTCCTCAGCCTGGCATAGAAGGGCATTATGATTTTTTGGTCCTCAGTTTTGTCTCTCCCTTTTCCCTGCCTCAAACTCAATGTTCCAGCACGTTCTTCCCACACCATATTGCTCAGCTCTAAACCATATGCACACTGTTAATTCTGTCAGCATATCCTTCACTCAACTTTTCTCCAGGAAAACACCTTATCCTCCAAGGCAAGATGGGGACTAGGTTACCTACCTAGCCCCCATCTTCCCATTTTTTTTAATAATGCTACTCTCATTTTATTGGAGGTTGCAATGTGAACAGTGAAAAATTGATCTTTTTCTGGCTTCCCTTGCAGATAGTGGTATTCATGTAATACAGTTCTGGCCAGTGAGATGTAGGCAGAAGAGAGTGGGTGAGGTGTCAGAGATCATGTCAGAACGGAAGCAGAGTCCATTAAAATACACACTTTTGCCCTCTGTCCTTGTCTTCCTTCTGCCTAGAACATGGACTTGATACTGGAAGCAAGACAAGACCATATGAGCAGGTCTTGTGGTGAGGATAAGGGTGTTGTGTGCAGAAAACTGAAAGGAGGGCAGTTGACTAGAGGTCAAAGATCAAAGGGAACAATGGTACCACAGGGGAGCCTTGTGGGGTTTTTGGTTTTTGTCCTAAAAGTATTGGAAAGATTTGGGAAGGTTTTTACTAGGAAGTCACAGGATTAGATTTTCATTATAAAATGCTTATTCTGGATGTAGTGTGCAGAATGGATTAAAGAAAGCAAGTTTCTTGTCAGTCACGAGTGTTAGAAGCCTGCTCAATGGTCCAGGTGAGAGATTACGAAGACACAGATGTGGTAGCATTTAAAGGTCGAGAGAGTTCATGGATTACAAAGGTATTTGGAGCACAAAACTGACAGTACTGTGTAACTGATGAGATATGGGGGGCAAAGGAGAGGACGGTGTCAAGGGCTTGCAAAACAGGGACGTTCTACTATTCACTAAGATAAACAAAACAAAGAATCTTTCCCCTGTGCCTACAACCAGAAGGCTGGGCCCTGCTGGGGAAAATCACACCACAGGGCAGATTCACAATAAATTCATGACCACCCTCTGCAGGGTTCTCGGCAACCTCTGACAATCTACCAGGTTTTCTCTAATCATCATGCTCCTCCATTCTCCATACCTTTATTTTAAACCTTTCCATGCTTCTCAAACTTGCCACTCCCCTATCATCTCACTTCCTACTTCACATAGAAAACAGAGGTCATGCGAAGGAAAGTCCCTCAACGTAGCACTTCTTGGCACATGCTGCTCACCAGATCCACGCCCATCTTTGTCTCCTTCCCGTCTATGAAAACAGAACGGCTATATCCCGAGGCCAATCCCTCCTTCCTTCTCTGAACCCTTGCAGTACTGATTATCCCTTCTCTCTCAGTATCAGGAACTTAGCACTCACTCCTGGAACCTCCCCATCAGAAACCAGACATGCTCAAGCTAATCTCTTCCATCTTCCAATCACCAACCAAACAACAGAAGACTCTGCTGCCAACTCTCTTCCCTTCCCAGCTACTGCCTCCATTTTTTTTTCTTTCCCTTCCATCAGATTTCTTAAGAGTTGTCTACATTTGCTGACTCCATTTCCTCATCTACAATTCTGAGTTCTGACATCTGACACACTTGGCTTGAACCCAATTGTGTGACCTTGGGTGATTAACTTCCTCATGTCTTATTTTCCTCTTCTATAAGAAAGGGGGATGGGGCGAGGTGACTAGCTATGTCATCGGGTTGCTGTAATATGATAATGCACATGAAGTACTTGGCACAGCATCTGTGCTGAGTAAATGTTAGTTGTAGCTACTGTAGTAATTACAATTTGCCCCCCAATCCTTATCCTCTGCTCCCACTATTATAATAAGGTGGCTCTCACTAAGATCCCCGAGGCGGTATATCAAATGGACAATGTCCAGTCCTCATATCACATCCTCTCTGAACATCCCTGGAGACTGTTCCCTACCCTTGTAAACTCTCCAGGCCTTACCCTTACCACCTCCCTGCCCTTGGCAGATAGACCCTCAGCTTCCTCTGCGGGCACATTCCCTCCTGGCCTTGAAAGTATGGGAATTCCTCAAAGCTTTCTCCCAGAGCCATTTCTCCTCTCCCTCTAGAGTCTATCATACATATCTACCGCTTTAAATATCATCTACATAATCAACTTCCAAATCTCTATTTCTAGCCTTACCTATCTTCTTAGCATAGACCCAATTCCCTACTCTATGTTTTTATTTGGATATGTCAAAGGTATAAACTCATTATCATCCCTTCTGTTATTTGTTTTGACTCTCCTCTGAAGCTTGTTGGCATGTGTATTCTCTAACACTTAGTCATTCATTTACCAAATATCTGTTGAGTACCCACTACATTCCAGACTTTCTTCTTTTTCTTTTTGTTAAAGACAAGGTCTTGCTCTGTGGCCCAGCCTGGACTGCAGCAGCATGATCCTGGCTCACTGAAGCCTCAAACTTCTAGGCTCAAGCAATTCCCCCTGCTCTTGACCTCCAAAATGCTGAGATTACAGGTGTGAGCCACCATGCCTGGCCTGTTCCAGACTTTTTCCTATATGCTACTTTATCTTAGAAAATATTTCAGGCAGCTTATAACTAGTAGGCAAAGATAAAATAAGATAAGCGGGATTAAAGATTAAATAAAACCAAAGATGGGAACAAAATGAATTGAGATGAGACTAAAGATTTATACCCATGGCTTACACATCCACCACAGATGAGTCTCAGATTTGCTTTAAACCCTCAAGCAGCCAAAGGGGCGAGGGATATCTTGTCAGTTACTCACCATGAGGGAGAGATAGTAAAAGGAATTGTTCAGAAAAAGTAGGAGAAACCAAAAGTAATTTGGGAACTCAGATCAGACAAGATTTTTCCTGCAAGGCCCGCATGAAGAGGTCTCTGTGTTAGGTCACAAAATTACCCAGTCTCTACCTGGTATCACTTTCCCAATGTGGCAGGTGGCTGAACCGAGGCCCTCAGAGGCTAAGGAACTTGTTTGACACGAGTCACACAGGTAGTAAATGGCAGGGCCAGGATTCAAACTTATGTCTATCTGGCTCCAAAACACGTGTTCTTTCCATTAACCTAAAGTACATTTTAGAAATAAATTCCCCTCCCCCAGCAGCTCTGAGTCATCAACAGATCTCTACATGCAATGTCTATAACAGAACAACACATGACATTGCAAAAGCTTCACATCTCAAAGCTCCTCTGGCAGTAAACTGAAAGTACAGATGCATAGTCTTCGGTAGAAAAGAATGGGGGGAGGGAAGCAGAACATGAGGGATTAATAAACATCATAAAATCATTACCTGGTCCCTTAAGTAGCCTCTGAAGTAAGGGCGGTGGGGGGAAAAATCACAGTAGTATTTTCCTCCCCCCTCCTAATAGATTGTACATTTCAACAGCTAAAAGGGTATGAAAATTTAACAGAATTTTTAATGTCTTTCTAGGTTTTACGATACCACAAAGAGATCATCTTCATTCTCGTCACCACAAGAACAGATGGGTAGCAGGGGTGCTGAGTCCATGACTCACCACCTCCTCACGCCCACAGAGGCTGTCTGAGCAGCAGGCAAACTCGTGGGATCAATAGGGTTCGTGGCAGCACAGGGTCTGCCAGCAAACCGTGGAGTAGGCCATCAGTCAACCGGTGACCTGCCACCCTGACCACGGCAGCTCGCTGATGCAGATGCTCAGAAAGGTTGCCCTGTGCTGGGAAACGGAAAAGGTCATGGGTATCTCAGGGTCACAGCTCCACAGGACTGGGGTGAGGGGCACTGCAGAGGCAGAAATAAGTGCCACCTCGGAGGCCAAAGTCACCACCTATCAGCTCTGTGGCTAAGCAGAAGAGCTATGGCATGTCACATGCAATAGAGACCGCCAGCCACTGAGAGTGGCTGTCTTTCAAGAACATTGAATTAAGTGGCCTCCAAATGGATGACAATAATGGCATGACATCAGATGTCTAATCGAGATCTAGAAGCAAATCCCAAGTTAATCATGCTCAGAATAAAGGAAAATAATCCAAAACTGAATTGTAAATTTTAACGTGATTAAAACACATGCGGTTTTGCAAGGTGTCATACTGTTCACTCGCTCTTCTCCCAGGATTTCCAAGGAGCTCAGTGGTTCCACTCCTCGGAGAGCCACATCCTCAGGCTTTTTCTCCCTGTGCTACTTCAGAGCAATGGCGGAAGGAACCTCTGAGGCAGCATCTATTTTCTGTGATCTCGACTAATCTCCAGTCAGCACTGCGGAGAGGCTTTTTGGTGTTGGACACCTCTGGATTAGAATCTAGCTGCATAGTTTATGAGTATTTTGACTTTGAGCAGGTAATTTCATGAGATTAGATAACCCAAGACTGTTCAACTGTTTCCCAAATTTACTAGCTCTAACATATCTTTTCCATCTGGGTCACACTCCTATAGATGCACTACTTTTTTGCCAGTTGCCTTTGTAAGTGCGTAGCCCAGAGTCAGACCAGGATCGGGGTTCTTGGTGATCTTGCTCTGAGCACTGCAGTTGTATTAGCACAGCCCTGGCCTGGGAGGCTGTGCAGTCTCATTGTCAGATGTGCAGTCTCTGGAGTAGAACTATGTCTGGCTTCATTACTTACTGTGTGACCTTGAGTAACTTACTTAACCCTTCTGCGCCCTGGTTTCCTCATCAGGAAAATTAATACAATAGTACCGACCTAGACTGGCTAAGGGGACTAAATAAGTTATAAAGCATCCAGAAGTGACCGATTAATTTTGGATATGACAAGTGCTAAGAAGAAAATATAACAGAGAAACAGAATACTCTGTAGGAGAAGAGAGTGTTAGCTCAGGTGGCAAGGGAAGGCTCTTCCCTGATGACATCTGAGCCGAGAGCTGAACAAAGAGAAAACGATAGCCATGTGAATATTTTGAGAAGGGCCATGCCAGACAGAGGATAGAGTTAGTGCAGAAGCTACATACACTGGAAATGTTTGAGGGACAGAAAGAAGGTCATTGCAGTTGGATGGTGAATCAGTGGAGGTCTGGTAAGCAAGAGAAGTCAAAGGAGAGGTCACGTAGGACATTGTTGAACATGGCAAGGAGTTAAGATATTTTCTCCCCCAGGGGAGTAACACGATCTGATTTACATTTTTAAAATATCACTCTGGCTGCTGTGTGGAGAACAGATTATCAGAGGGAAGAACAGAAACAAGGAGGGCTGGCACACTAAGCCAGCACGAGATGAAAGCACTTTGAACTAGGATAGTAAGAGTGAAGAGGGGTGGCAATGTCTTGTTCTGAGTCCATTATGGAGCAAAGCAGAAAGGACTTATTGATGGACTGAAGATAAGCTATATGAGAGAGAGAGAGAGAGAGACAGAGAGAGAGAGAGAGAGACAGAGAAAGACACCAAGAATGGCTTCTAGGTTTGGGTCCTGAGTGACAGGGAGAATTGGGGTACCCTTTACTGAGATGGAGGAGACCAAAGTAATAGTACATTGGGTGGCTGGGCTCTAGAATTCTATTTTGGATAGCAATCCCCCATCCACCTATGTATCTATCAAACATGTATTTAGTGATGATGCTATGCAGAGGAGACAAATGGTCTTAAAAAATTGACAGCCTAATCTACTTTTGTACCTCCTTTAATCCTTATAATTTACTTATTAATCTTCATGATATACAATTAAGGCTCAGAAAGATCAAGTACCTCACCCAAAGTTACACATGGCAGAGATTGCACGGCTTGCAGATGACAGAGCCAGAACTGAAGTCAAGCCGGTCTGATTCTGGTGACCAATCTCTTAACTATTAAAACAGGCATTTTTTCTAGTTTATTTACATCAGTCACTTAAGAGCTTGACTGGTATATTCCTAGATCCAAATGTCCCTGGATACTTGGGCAAAGTCTAGCTCCTGCATTTGCATGGCTGCAGACTGGACAATGGATTACGAGAATTCACCCGTGTAGGGTTTTCCCTCGGTGACATTCTTGTAGTAGTTAGTACCATTCAAATGACAGTATCCAGATTGGCTAAAAAGCCAAAAGTTGTTCCAAAAGATAAAACAGGAAAGATGGCATGGAGTAGTGGAACCACCACAGGACTGGGGGTCAGAAGACCTAGTTTCAGGTCTCACCTCTGCACTAAAATGCTCAAAGACCAAGGAAATTCACCTCACCTCTCTGAATCTCAGTTCTTTATCTACAAAATGAGGGCATTAGATAGAGTAAAATCTTTATGATCCCTTTCAGTTCTGCTAGTCACTGATTCTCTAGCAGCAGGCAGAAAAGATGGGGGTTGGCCTCACTTTTGGGGGACTTCCAATCATCTTCCAGATACCACATTGAAAGGAGCAGTTCCATGAAATCTTATATACAGCAAAACCTCTGAAAGCCATTACCTTGCATTACCGTGATGTGGTCATCACGCCCTTGCCTCGCTGGTTCTGCAGGGCTATTCCTGGAAGGGCCAGCAGCTGAAACGGTACTTCTGGGAATCTAAGGGGTGGGGAGCGCAGTGTTGGAACAGAGTGTGGAGGGAGTGAATATTCCTGTCCTCCTGATGCCAAGGTGCACTTAAAAATGATAAGAGCTAACATTTCTACAGGTTCTCATGAACCATGCTGTCCTGTGACACCTGATATCTCATTTCAGCTTCACAACAAACCTTTATAGGGTGGCTAAGGGGTAATGTGATTACAGGAAAGAATTGGGCTTAGGACAGACATACACACACACACACATACACATACTCACTCTCTCTCTCTCTCTCTCTCATCTTCACAGGAGCTACCAAACTTCTAAAATATCTCTTGCTACCCTCAGTTTTATTTACAGCATTGGCAGGAGTAGTAATTACAACCATCTCTTGAAGGGAACGGCGCAAATCCTGCTTTGTTGAATCTCTTACCAGTGGCCCTGTCTTCAAGGAAGTACAGAAGTCTCACTAGAAATTAGCCCCTAGCTCCCTCTCCTGCCCCGCCTTCCATCATTCCTCCTCACCTGTCTCCAGGTCCACTAAGCCACAGCCACACCTAACAGTTCCCGGACACCCCACATACTTTCATGCCTACCCCTGTGCTGTTTCTTCTGCCTTGGAAGGCATTTCCCCCATTTTCCTGATAAATTTCCATTCATATTGTACAGACACATCTCAAATGCCACGTCATGAGAATACTTCCTTGATAACACCACCCGTGCCAGTGACCTCCTGCTCTGCTTCTCCATATAGTACTTTGGGTATCTGTAGGCTTATTGGAAAACTATGAGATTACTGACTCATGTACCCACCCCTGCCCCAGCAGACACAAAATTCCCAAGGGCATGGACCACAGTGGATTCACTTTTGCATCCCCAGTCCTTAGCCCAGCCCATGGCTGGATCCCTGCATGACTACATGGATTGCTAACCGGCACAGAGACCTCCAGGCCGTTCTCCATCAGGCCAAATTTGATTTTAAAGGGTAAATTAAGGCAGTTCAATACTCAGAAGATATGTACTTGCCTTCAAGTATTGGAAAGACCTTGTTCTATCACTTGGACAGAAATAAAAAAGGGTGATAAATTGTTGGGGTGAGACCAAAAGCTCAGGGTGAAGGGCAAAGGCAAAGCCTGGTCCAGAGAACCATGGGGACAGCCTCCCTCAGGACATGGGAGGCAACAGTGTGACAGGCCCCAGATAGCCTAGAAATGGCTGAAATTACCTGTGGCCAAAGATTCATCCAGCCCTCCCAATATAAGTTAGTATAAATAACACCTATATCACATGACACATAGCAGCAGCAGGTCAGCAGAGCTCTGAGGACAGAAATGATAACAGTGAATTGCTCGGCTCCTTCACATCAAAGTGAAAACAAGCCTCCCATTCGAAAGAGTGAATGGGTGAGTCCTTGTAAACAAATCCAGTTCTACTGAGAAAATCAGAACATTGAGTATTAATAGCTTAAAAAGGATTTTATAATACCCACAACCATAGATGGCATTGCTGATGCAGGTGTCCAACACTGGTCATGATGCACAGTGTTGGTGGAAACCCCTTAGGTACGCTTCCACAAGGAAATGTTCTCTTCTCTCCCCAAAGATGGAGCAGCACTGATATGAACACTCCCATCTCCTGCGTCTATACTCTCACTTATTCCACATACAGGAGAAATCATTTAGCTGATCTCTGAGACTTGAAAGACTGTAACATCCATGAGTCCATGTAAACCAGAAAGTGGGACCACAGCCTTGAAATGGAGTCAGTGCTGGCCTGGCATGTGTCTCTGCTATGGTTTGAATGCCCCCCCTGCCCCCCGCAAGAACTCATGTTGAAATTTAATTGTCCCCGTGATCATATTAAGAGGTGGGACCTTTAAGAGGTGATTAGGCCATAAGGGCTTTGCCCTCACGAATGGATTAATGTTGTCATCTCGGGAGTAGGTTCCTGATAAAAGTGAGTTCAGTACCCTCTTGTCCTCTCTCACTGCCATGTGCATGCTCTCTTGCCATTCTGCCTTCCATCATGGGATGACGTAGCAGGAAAGCACCCACGAGCACCATGCCCTTGGACTCCCCGGCCTCCAGAACCATGAGCCAAATTAATTTCTGTTCATTATAAACTACACAGACTCAGGTATTCTATTATAGAAGCAGAAAATGGGATAAGACAGACTCTCTCCTGAACCACCTGTCCTCAGGCCAATGGGATCTCCGAGTTCATATATCAAGCAGATCAAGTGAAGCTTGCTTTAAGCAAGTACAGCTAGGTTTCTTTTCTCTTTGTTCCAGCTTCTTGGCCTGCCAATGACTGGGTAAATCAGTTTCATGCAGGTCCCAAGGTCTAGCCAGATTCCAAAAAGAAATAGGACACTGCCCCTCCCCCCATGCTCTTTAATTCAGACTGACCAAAACCAATACTGCACTTTGCTTCAGGTGACTCTGTGAATTGTCCTGGTTAGACCTCAGAGCAAAACAGTGGTGAGTACTAGCACATTTATGTCATTAGTCAAGATTCTTTATTTACAATTTTAAACCCACAGGACAAAAATATCTAAAATGCACCTTCAGTTACTGTTGGGTTTACTTTACTGTATGGAAAACTGCAAGTCCCAACCTTTCTAAAAATAAGTGGTTGTTGTTTTTCTGTAAAGGAGTCTGTAATATTTCCTAGCATGGAAAAGTCCCTGAGAGATTTGCTACAGGAGTGAAGTTGGACCACAGCTATCATTCAATTTGGGGTGTATCTTCCACAGGGGTCCCTTCTTAAGTAGAAGGTATCGGTGAAAGATGACTGTGAACACGAAATTTATGAAATACATCAGCAGTCTCTCTGTCACCTAGTAGTACCATTTAATTCAGAGAATTTATGGAGAGTCTACTGAGTGTTAGAGACAAATGAAGCCAAAAAGAGACTTATTTATCAAATTCTTCACTCAAACATATATTTACTCATTCAACAAATATTTCATCAGTATCTACTATGTGCCAGGTGGTTGTGCCCATGGCGTCTGATGCTTAAAATACAGTCTCATAGGGGGAGAGAAACCCAGTTTAAAAAAGCAGCCTCCCTGCCCTCAAGAAACTGTCTTCTTCCAAATATGCTTTATCTTTATGCTTTATGTTCACTTCTGCCTCTCACTTAACAGTCAGTAACTCTTTCTACTTGGGCTTTACATTTGTTCTTTGCCTGGCTTCCCTGATCCCAAATAAGGAATGATGTACAAGCTAACACACTGAATTCTTTTATATTAATATAACAAAGCTCTCTCAGTAATGCAAATAATCACGCTATAATTCAGCCATGTTGCACACATGAATTTTCATAAAGTGGCCTACCCCAATAGTACAACAAAGCACTTTTCCCAGGAAGTATAAAGGCAACTGGGACATGCTGAAAGAGAGCCTGGATAATCGATTAGAACAGGTGGGATGTTGCTTATCTTCCTAAGGGTCCCTTTTCCCTGCTGATCTCTTCCTTCCTGTTTGCATTTCATAGATGTTTAGGATTAGATAGGTAACCTGGGAAATGATTCACATGGAACTGAAGGTCAAAATTTATGGACACAGATCATTTTATTGGACACAGATCATTTTATTGGTAGGGGTATATAATCCCCCTACCAAAAAACTATATTTGGGCTTTCTCCATCATCTCTGAACATTAAATCAACTAGTGTAGTTTCAATTCTAAAGAAATGTTCACAATATTCTTTTAATTCACAAACTATTTTTTCCTTACTTTGTATAATGTTCCCAAACCAAACCATCCAAATATTCCCTTGAATGAAGGCATCAGGGAGTAACATTTTAGCTTTGAAAACTTGCATGTAGTTACCTACAACATTGTAAATTTTTTCCCCTGTCCTTGAAATGCACCATATAAATATTGCATTTGATCCTTAACTTACACTTCGTAAATAATTTATTTCAAAAATATTCCTCCATAAGACCATCAGTTGCTGAGGTGTTCAGTTTTCGGGGAAAGCATTTATTTACTGCATGAGCCCAGGAAGGCTGGTAAAGACTTGGCTAAAAGCTCCACATGGAGCAAATTATGGTAATTGTATTAATGCTCAAATCCACGACGCTCAATGCTCAAATCTGCTAAAAGGTTTTGTACTACGTTGCCCACATCTTGACGGGCAATGAGGCCACTGGAAATGTTTAACACTTCATAGGGAGGCTTCCGAGATTCATTTTTCATAGTTCCAAGAATTGCTAAGGAATGTCTGGAGGTACCTTCCAGAGGAATTTCTGAAAGTCACAACACAGAACAAACATCCTCTCAAATACCTTCTGCTTGGGGTTCAGACTGAAACTTTAAGCACGAGTCACCAGAAATGAAAATCAAAGGAAACATCACACAATTAATTTTGATGAATGGGTATGTTTTAATTCATGTACAGCAATATTCTGCTTAATGATATGTCTCCTTAGGACACCCATTAAAACTCCATTAACTTAACAGGCAAAATCTAATAAAGTTACTCTGGAAATTTTCTGCTAGATTAACGTTATGGACTTCTAATGAAATTCTTGTAGGCACTGCTCTATTAGGAGAGCTAATATACTAATTAAACATGTGTATTGTGTGAGGTGGGAAAAAGAGCAGAAAAATGTAAAAAGAAAAGCAGAAAATCAGAGTTAGCCCCAAGTTGCCAAAGATGGTGCTAAAATCAGTAAATATCTTTACAGCTTTTCAAAGCAAAGAGTGCCGGCTTCCCAGTACCAACCACCTCAATCATTAATTTAACTGCTTATTAATCAAGCAATAATTTAGCTATGAAAATATGCCATGCTAGTACCGGTAATACAAAAGCAAATAACTGAAAATTCTTATGTCAAGAAGCTCATGGTCTAGTGTAGAATCAAGACACATAAACAGATAATCAATATGTACTATAATAAAGTTACTTTCAACATACCAATGGGAATACTCAGTAAAGAAAAACTAACTTTTTGGGGGGGTATATAAATTTTAAAAATCACTTAAACAATTAAGTAACTGAAGCTGAAATTTGAATTCCAGTAAAATGTCAGTTCCTGCTAGGACCTCCCATTGGGAGGGTTTCAATCTGGACTTACTTATTGGCTCTGCGCAGTTAGACGAGTTACTAATCTGATTCTCGTCTGTAAACAGGGTAACAGTGCTTTTGTCAGTGGTTGTGCGAACTACACGAAACAAGGTATGTGAAAGCACATAGAGAAACATGCCTGTGACACAGAGGTTTGCGTTACTGCCTAGTCATCGCCAGGTAAAACTGGGAGGTCAGGGCCCTAAGGCCTGAGTCAGGAACCACTGGCTCATGTTCTTGTTGCTGTCTTGTTCTTAATTCTTCTAGTTTTGATCTTTTCAGTTTTATCATTTCCCGTCCACAGCCTTGCCTTGTGCCGTGAACCCAATTCACAAAACTGTTTTCCTAACACTGACTGGAAACAGTCCGTACACAGCCCCTTGATTATGCTATTCTTGGCTGCCCCGCGCATCTCCCTTGGTCTAGCCCAATTTCTGATTCTATACGTTAATGCAGATTTTCACAGCATATATCTCTGCTCAGTTCATAGAAGCCTTAAGGCAAGGGCCTATTAGTCATAGCCATCCCATCATAACGGACTTACCTCTCCTAGAAAAACTGGACTGTATTCCTGTATATTAATTCATACAAAAACAAGAAACAAAAATACAAACAATAGCAAGAAACTCCCCACCAATATCCTCATATATATATACACATGATCACTTACGAATTTTTTATTCTTTTACCTATTTTGCTGTAATTATCTGCAACCAAGTCTTCCAAACCAACCATCTGCCAGAAACTGTCATCCCAGCCTTTCTCTGCTGAGTATGTCCATTTGCACACCAGGGAGCAGAGAGACCTATGAAAATGGGAGAGAGGAAGAACCAATAATATGAGCTAGGTTTCCCATATATTTTGCCAAATACCTGACCAGATATCTGCAGTAGGGTTGAAGAAGTAGAATAAACCAATATAGATAATTATACATCCCTATGCAGACCAAAAATCTCCTTATGTACCCGTTAATTATTGATAGCATCTTTCTTCACTTTCAAAAGTCTCGGCCCTTTATTTGGATCCTGATCAAACTGTGTATATGAATATTTGTATTTATATCTATATTTATATATTTGTGAAAAAATTAAAAATTATAACAGGGATAAGCTGAATTAATTAGTATTAAATTTTAGATATCATATTGGCAGTTGTAGTTATGTTAAAAAAGGAGGATTGCCTGAAGTCTAGGAGTTTGAGGCCAGCCTGGGAAATATAGTAACACCCTATCCCTTTAAAAAAAAAAAAAAAAAAAAAAAGCCAAAAAGGGTTTCTCTATCATTTATATATACATACTAAAAATTTTAAGTATGAAATAATAGGATATTTGGGATTTGCTTCAAAATAACATGAGAAGGGGAATTGAACGGCATTGTGGTTTGGGCAGGATTAGCCATGGATTGCTGTTGGCTGTGGGGCTGAGTTGTGGGTGTTCCCTTCTGCTACTCTTTTTTACATGTTCAAAATTCTCTCTAATAAAAGAGTTTTTAAAAGTGCCAAATATAAATAATAACTCAATGGGTGAAAGACTTGAATGCTGGAAGGTATTTTTCTTTCCAGCCTCATTTCTTATTAATTCATCTTTAATATTTTACATTCCAACCATAAAAAACTATTTGAAGTTTTCCAAAAAAAGTCATGTTTTTTACACACTTCCGTGCCTTTGTCCTACCCCTATTAGGGTAGGGAAGTTGGGAAAACTCTTCCTGGCTTCCTCACCTTATAACTCAAACTCTTCCTTTAGCCTCGGCTGAGAGACTCCAGCTCTGGGTTAGGTACTCCTCTTCTGATGGAGGAGTACCCAGGGCATGAAGTACATTTTATGTCACAGCCCTTATCACGCTATGTAATTAATTCCTTCTTTATACATCGTCCCTATAGTCCTACGCCTTCTAATCTGTTCTCCATATTGTATCCCAGGCAAACTTTATAAAATAAAATCTGCTATATCAATCTCTGATATATTAATAAACCCCATCAGAACAAAACCAGCCCTCCTTATCTCTGTATCACCAGTAACTCATCCACATTCAGGTGCATGTCAAGCCACAATACAAACTGACAGGATGGAAGCATTAAAGAATGAATATGGTTTGACTACCTCCTCACAGGTGAACCTGGGGAGCTCGTACAGTTTTAAAGATAGCCCAAAACCCATCTCACAGGTGCAACAGCCTAGGTGTACCTCATAGATCTACGCATTCCCTCAAACACTCCATAAATATTTAGTATTCAGTTACTACACTGCCAGAACTATGCTGTGCCCCAGGGAACCAGTGTTATGCAAAAGACTTGATCCTCTCCTGTTACAGAAGCTGAAAGTTTAACTGGGGAGACAGAAACTGATCAAACAATCACAACTAAAATCAGATACCAACAAATAACCATAAAATGTTCTAAAGGAAGTCAGGGGAAAAATGAGTGCCTTTAGCAGAAGAACCTGATGCAATCTGGTGGTGGGGGCAGGGTATATCCAGGAGGGCTCCACAGAAGAGGTGGCACTGAGTAAGGCCTAAATGTCTTTTGAAAGCCAACAAAAGGCCATTTAACATTAATGATTTTTTAGACGTGATACAGATGGCAGAACACATTGAGCTGTGCTAAATAGCACAAATATACTGAAGGAGTGCTAGCACCAGTGGAAACAATTATATAGATGCTAGATTAGTCATCTTATTTAAGCAAGATTTTTTTAAATGTATAAGGAAGGTGGTGACCTATGCAATATGTTAAGAGTACACAATAGGCTAACTCCTCCTGGCACAATGTCTGAAATGCCAACTTTTTAGGAAAGAGAAATACTATGGAGCAAAATACAATGTAGAGGAATTGTTCCCAACGATCCAGCCACACAGGACCACTCTTCAATCCCCAAGTGCCCCATTCATACCTGCAGACTTCTGTGCCTCTACTCCGACTGTTCCTTCCATCTTAATTACTGCTCCTTTCACCCATCCTTGTCTACTTGGCAAATTCCAAGTCATCCTTATGGCACAGTTCCAATGTTAGCTCCTCTGTGCAAGTTTCCCTATTACTTTCAAACTAAACTCAGGGCTCTCCCTTGAGGTACCATTAGCAGTTGGAAATATTGCGCTGTAGTTTTGAACAGCTGAGGTAGGCTGAGTTCTTGGCCGCAGTCTCCATCCCTCCACATATCCACATCCTTTGCCGTGTACCTGTGAAGTGCTGCGACTTCTTCCTCCCACCTCGCCATGCTGTGGGCAGGACCTCGTTTCCCACCGCTAGACTTTGGATTCTGTCATATGACTGGATTAGTTCAAAAGAATGAAGCAAGAGTGATTGCATGCCAGTTCCCAGTCATAAATCAAGAGATTTTATGTGTTTCTGCTTGTTCTCTTGCACCTCTGGCATTGCCATGAGCAGATCATGCTCAGCTAGCTCACTGGTCCCATGAGGAGGGTAAGTAAGAGCTACGTGGAGCAACGCAATAACCAGCCAAGCCCAGTCGGGGTCAGACACCTCCAGGTTGTCTTGGATCAAGCTGGATCAGGCAGCCAAGACCCCAGTGGGTGAGTCCAACTGAGACCAGAGGATCACACACCAGATCATAGCCTAATGAGCCACCCAGAGCCAAGTAAATGACCGTGTTAAACTACTGAGCACTCATTGTGGTTTGTAATAGAGCGAGAGAGTTAAACAACTCAGCACTTCACAGTATAACTAAGTTATTCCAAGTAGACTTTTTCTCCCAGTAAAAGGGAGGATAGGGATGTCTCAATCCTCACTGTCAAGTTAGAGTAAGTGGCCAGAGAGTATGCTTGGAGGGAAGATGAGGCAAGAAATTTTATAGCTACACATGCCTTTGGCAACTCCATCCTCCATCAGGATTATTCAAACATCATTAGGACCCAATTCATTTGGGTCTCTTTAAATCAAACTGGTGGATTATATGGATGAGCTTTTAAGCAGCAAAACTGGTAAAGTTCAGAGAGTGCATCTGAGGCCACAGGTTCTCTAGAACTCACCAGGAGAGAAAGCACAGGACTTTGTTTATCCTGTTAGTGGGCAAAGGCAAGGTGCCAATAGCAGAACAAAGGGTTTACTTCTCCCTGAGGCTTCTATTCAGACCAGGGTTTTGACATTCCCCAAAGTATTAAATATTTCAGTGGGCAACATGACCTCCCCCACAGCTATTAACCTTCAGGCAAGCTGTACCTAACCAGCCCATTGTGTCATGCCCCCCTTCCTTGGTTTGTAGGATTAGAATTAGAGACGGGCCCTTAGAGAGTCAGGGGCTGCATTACAGGCTGACCCCAAGGTCAGCAGCCAGAAAGGAATGCTGCTTCTGCCCAGGTCACTCTAAGAGGAGAGAAGGGGCCACTCACTGTTGGCTGGTTGGTTCACTGCCAGCCAGAATGCCAGGGCAGGAACGTCTGTACCTTTCACTGCTTCTAGATTTAATGCCAAATAGAAATCTGAAAACCTATATGAAGGTCAAAAGAACATAAATCAAAGAGCAGGCAAAACAAAAATAATAAGTAATTTAGGGGGACTAGTTCACCTGAAAGAAGATCACATAGAACATCTCTAAGAGGCAAGTCCCAGTAAAGTAGAAATGAAGAAAAAATTGGAAGAACACATCAAGAATGAAAACAATGAGAAATCAGAAGAACACAAGAAAAACTTTCTGGAACTATAAACACTGAATTTAAGTTTAAATTTAAAATTTCCAAAGAAGAACTAAAACATCACTGGCACTGATGAAAATCAAATGAATATTCTGGAAGACCAAGTAAATGAAATATTTACTACAAGTAGCAAAATAACAAAGAGATAGAAATAATGATGGAAGAGATAAGAGGCTTGGAGGACAGATCCAGGAGCTTCGCATGAGAATAACAGGAATTCCAGAAAATTTTAAAAAGAGAAAGAGAGAAAGAAAAAAGAAAGAAAAGATTAAGAGATGAGGGAGATATTATAATTACACGAATACAGTGCTAGATATTTTATTATACTGAGCTGAAGTAAGACGTAAGCCTGCAGATTAAAAGCCTCATTAAGTTCAGGAAGTGAATCCAGGAAATACTTGAATTTCAAGAGTAAACAGAAAATTATACAAGCTTCCAGACAGAAAGAATAAGTTATTTACCAAGGCAAGGGATTCAGACTAGCTAAAGGAATTCTCATCTATAACTTTGGAATGTTACAGACATTGGAATAATGTACAGACTGAAAAGAAAAACTGATCCAAGAATCCTATACCCAGACAAAATATTATTCAGCTGTCAGGGGAAAAAGAAAAACATTTTCAACATGCAAGGATTCAGAAAGTAAACTTCCCATATACACTCTTTGAGGACAATACGTGAGAAAGAACATAACCAAATAACAATTAGTCCAGAGCAGGTATCTCAAAATGGTAGAAACCAAAGATTAGAGGAATCAGTAGACACTGACATTCCCTCTCATGTATGTACAAATATATGAATATATGTATATAAACATGCTTGCACATATACACATATGTATACATATATACACATAAATACACACATATTTAAATCTAAATAGATGTTGATAATGTAAGCAGGAATTTGTAATATTGAGTTTTCTTAAAACAAAACAGGCATGCTACACTATAAGAAAAAACTTAGTAATAACCTGGAACTGAAAATATTATGTAAGCAAAACCTCAAAGTCAGAGACTAGAGAAGGGATACACAGGAAAACTATCTTGTAATACATATATATGTTTGGACAGAATACAAGTTTATTATAGGTTGTAAGGAATGAGAATGTAATCACTAGGGGAAACAAAAAGCTTAGCAGAACTCCCAACATAATGAGGAATAAAAGAGAATAAAGAGAAAATTAACAAGCCAGTGAAACCAAACCAAACCAAACAAAAAATTTTTAATGGGTGGGGGAGGCAGAAGGAAAGGGATGATGTAATATAAATAGAAAATAAGATAGACAAAATAAAATAAATTATTTCAGTATTACATCGAATGGGAATGGGCTGAATTCCACAAGTACTTAAAAGATAAGAATAATCACATTGTGGTTAAAATTAAGCTATATCTTGTTTATAATTAAGATTGCTTCAATGTGATAAAACTTTCTTTTTAAAAAGTTCTACAAAGCAATAATTAGTATAATCAAAAAATGTTTAAATACTATAACGATCAAAGTACAATATAAGATCAAAAATATCAAACAATACAAAGAACATTTCACAATGACAAAATACTCAATCTAAGAAGAAAACTACCAATTATAAAATTTTATGAACCAAACAACATAGTGATAAATATATGAAACAAGAGCTCCTAGATATTTAAAAGAAGCACTCGAGAAAAGACAATTCTATTTAAAAATTTCACTTTCAGAATTTGAAGAAACATGTAAATTATAAGAATAAATAACTATTATTACTACTACTGAGGAATTAAAGAGTGTAACTGTAATCAACAAATTCAATTCTATGTATTTATATAAGAAGAGGGAGAGGTAGAATGCTTTATAAAACAAGCAGAGATTATATGGGTTAAGCGGTATTTAGAGAGAAGTTTAGAGTTTTAAAACCTTTTATTGGAAAAGAAGTTTGCCTGAAAATTAATAACTTAACCAGCTAATTTAGGAATTTGTGAAAAACAGTAACAGGTTAAACTGAAAGAAATATTAAAAAGGAGTAATAAAGATAAAAGCACATATAAGATGTAAAATACCAAGATAAAATTAAGGGACTCAACAGAGCCCAAACATGGCACTATGAAAAAACAAATAGAATGGAAAAACTGGCAAAAGTGAGCAAGAAAAAAGGAGAAAAGATAAATAAATGAAAATAGAGGTTATAGCAATAGATAAAGCAGACATTAATAGAAAAAAATAAAAAGATAATATGCCAGTAATCTGAAAATTTAGATGGTATAGATAATTTACTAGAAAAACAGAATTTACCAAAACTGACTCAAGAAATCTTAATACATTTATTACCATTAAAGGAATTGAGTCAGTAGTTAAAAATCATCTCTCAAATAAAACTTCAAGCCCAAATGATTGTACTAGAAAGTTCTAACAAATGTTCAAGGAACAGATCATTCCAAAGTATTTCAGAATCTAGAGGAAGAAGGAATGCTCTCCACATTATTTAAAAAGCTGGGGTAACATGTTACGAAAATGAAACATGGATAACATGAGAAAAAAAACCCTGGGCCACCCTCACAGTATGCAAGTGAGCACAAAAATTCAAAATAAGACATGTCCAAATTGCTGCAAGTAGAACTACCATTTGATCCAGCAATCCTATTACTGGGCATCTACCCAAAGGAACAAAAGACATTCCATAAAAAAGACATCTGCACTGGAATGTTTACAGAAGCACAATTCACAATTGCAAAGATGTGAAAACAACTCAAGTGTCCATCAATATATGAGTGCATTAATAAAATGTGGTATATGTATACCATGGAGTTCTATTCTGCCACAAAAAACAACGGCGATATAGCATCTCTTGTATTATGCTGGATAGAGCTGGAACCCATTCTACTAAGTGAAGTATCACAAGAATGGCAAAACAAGCACCACATGTACTAACCATCATATTGGTATTAATTGATCAACACTTATGTGGACATGTAATAATACCATTCATTGGTTGTCAGGCAGAGGCAGTGGGGAGGAGGGGATGGGTGTATACACACATAATGTGCACCGTCTGGGGGATGGACATGCTTGAAGCTCTGACTTGGGTGGGGCAAAGGCAATATATGTAACCTAAATATTTGTACCCCCGAAATATGCTGAAATAAAAAAAATTAAAAATGGAAAAATAAAGCAGTAAAAATAAAAATAAAATTAAATGTGAAAAAATACACTACAAATAACACTCAAGGATGTTTTAATAATAGGATATGTAGGAATGTATTTTATGACAGTATTTTATTAAAGGAGAGAAAAATGATCAACTTATGTTAAACACCACATCAAGATAAAAACTCTTACTGAAGTAGGAATAAAGTTTCTGCTTCCACAATGGAGCAATAGAGACTGAATTTTACCTTCCTGTGTTAAACAACTAGAAAAGGAGAAGAGACATGTTAAATAACTGTTTGAGACCTTGCACAACAGGCAGCACAGGAAGAGTGATCCCTGAGAGGGAAACAAACGAGGTGAGCCCTAAAAGCATCCTGGCTTTCTGCCTAGAGGCACATGCCAGGCCACAGTGCAGGACTGGGGATCCTGAGGAAAGCACAGTAACCTCATGCAGTTGATGAAACAAAGGCCAGAATTCAAAAACTTTGAGGCAGCTGGAAGCTATGGTGACACAGACCTCCAGAGAGGAGGAAGTGATGCAGAAAGAGGGCTCTGAAAGTACACACAAGAGTCCTCTTAAGTCTTTGCTAAATACTAAGATCCACATATGCACACTGAAATTCCAAGGGGTCTGATAAAGAGTGACTGGAAATCTGGAAGCTGAACAGTTCTCAGAGTTCACAAAGGGCTGGGAAGCACCTGAGTTACCAAAAATCAGACTCGAAAGTCCTTGGTGATCACTCCAGGCATTCCGTAGAGATCCCCGCAGAAATAAGCCCTAGAAGTGTGACTAAACTTTCCTTGTAGAAAGCACTAAATCTTCTCTAACACAGTTTAAAAATAAGCCTCCGATGGATAAAACCAAACCAAAAGGATATTAACAGCCTACCAGAAAAAGATAGCTCAACATCCCTTAAAGGGAGACAACAAAATCCAGACACTCAAACATAAAATTGACCATGTCAGCATCCAATCAAAAATATTTGAAAAAACAATAGCAACAATTTTTTAAGAATTTGATAAAATCTATCAACCCATAGAGCCAAGATCAATGAAACACAAAGAAAAACCACATCAAAACATGCTATAAACACATTGCTTTTTAAAAAATTACAAGAAAAAAATCTTAAAAATCAAGGGGGAAAAAAAGACATATTGCAGAGGAAAAGGGGGAAAAAGTCTGCCCAAACTTTTCACTAGAAGCAATGCAAACTAGAAGAAAATGGAATGACATCTTTAAAATGCTGAAAAATTTAGAAAGAAAAAAATGAATCTAGAATTCTATATTCCAAAAAAAAATCTTTGAACAATGAATATGAAATATAGACTTTTTCAGACAACCAAAAGCTGAGAGTATTTATTTCCAAGAAACCTACATTGTGAGAAATGATGAAGTTCTTCAGAGAGGAGGAAAATGGACAATATCAGAATTGGTAAATATGTGAGTACATATAAGAGATACATATTTTTCATTTTTAAATTTATTTAAGCCGGGCGCGGTGGCTCACACCTGTAATCCTAGCACTCTGGGAGGCCAAGGCGGATGTATCGCTCAAGGTCAAGAGTTCGAAGACCAGCCTGACCAAGAGTGAGACACCCTCTCTACTAAAAATAGAAAGAGATTATCTGGCCAACTAAAAATATATAGAAAAAATTAGCGGGCATGGTGGCACATGCCTGTAGTCCCAGCTACTCGGGAGGCTGAGGCAGAAGGAGTGCTTAAGCCCAGGAGTTTGAGATTGCTGTGAGCCCGGCTGACTGCCACAGTACTCACAAAGCGAGACTCTGTCTCAAAAAAAAAAAAAACAAAAAAAAAACAAAAAAACAACAAACAAAAAACAAAAAAACATAATTGACCTTAAATCTTTATCTTTAAAAGATCCAACTGCAAAAAAAGCCAATGCATTGTGGAGCTTATAATATATGCACAAACAAAACATATGACAGTAACAGTATGAACCACAGGAAGATATGAAAGTATATTATTAATATATGTAATGCAGTATAAAATTAGTTTAAGGTAGACTGTGATAAGTTAAAGATGCATAGTATAAATCCTACAGAAATTGGTGAAAAAAGAGGTAAAACTAATAAAACAATTTCAGAGATAAAGTAGAATACTAGAAAAATATTTAAATAATCTGGAAAAGACATGAAAAGGGAAAACTTACATAGAACATAAGGAACAAAGAAAAAGCAAATAGCAAGGTAATAGATTAAAACCCACCCATTAAATGTAAATGGCTTAAAACCTCCTATATAAAAACAGAGATTGTACAGCTGGATAAAAATAAAAAATAATACCCAACTATATGCAGTCTAAAAGAAACATTTTAAATATAAAAACACAGAATAAAGAGTAAAAGGATGCAAAAAGATATTCCATCCAAATACTAATAATAAAAAAGCTGAAGTGGCTATATTAGACAAAGTAGACTTCACAACAAGAAATGTTACCAGGGATAAAGAAGTATATTACAAAATGATAAAAGTGTCAATTCAACAAGAAAACTCATGAGTTTAAAAAAAAAAGAATCATAATTTTTAGAAAGGGAACTTGAACTTAGTTAAGGTTAGAGTATTTTTTTTCCTCTGTTTTAGCCTAGAACTAGCAAACATGCAATGGAAAAACTACATAAAATCAAAGATTCATAATGGTATCATAGAATGTGGCCACCTAAAGTTGCCCTTGTTTTTTTTTTTTTTTTATATAAGTTTGCCTGAAATTCAGTGGTCTCAGCAGCTCATGTTGATGAAAGGATCTGGCAGATTGAAGGAGTATAGAACTGTGGGTTTCCTACATTTTATACTATTTTAGGCGTGAGTGTGTATGAGTGAGGAGGGCCAGGAGACACTGAAGGATCCATCTCATTAGCATAAAAGAAAGTCCTTATTTTGTTTTAATTATGGCCTTCTGAGAATTTCAGTATATGAGGTCTGGTCACAACTTCCCCCAGCAAGGACCACATCTGCCTTATTCATCATGTTATCCCAGCCCCAAGAACCCCTGGCATATTTTGAGAGCTCAATGTATGTTTACTGAGTGAATGAATAAAAACTTTCAGATCTCAGTTACAGAAGGAAGCTTTTGGGTTCTTAATCACTTTTTAATTGCTTGTATTATAAGACCTAGATCTTTAGCTACTGCTGTGTGTACGGGCCCTAGAAGAAAGAAAAGTTAGATTTCTGCAGTGTCTGGGGCAGCAGCAAGCAGAACACTAGGTTTACTGTATGGCCCATTCACCTCAACAGAACAAGGAAAGCCTTCTGAAAAAGCATTTGCCTACCTAACATTCCTCCCGCCATCTACTTTCCAAGACAAAAAAAACATCCAAATCTCTAACAGATCATTTTTCCTATTTCAAAAAGTTCAAAAACAAAAAAGAGGCTTCCAGTTAAAGATGCCAGATTGACTACACATGTTGATCTCTGCTCCCTTTAAAAATCCCAATAAAATGGCTGTACAAGAGTATTCCAAAAAGGCAAAAACGCACAATGACAAAGACAACAGGATAGACGATGACAGTATCACAAATAGGAAAGCCAGAAAACACAGATGGATGAGTAATAACTCTCTTTGTAGACTTGAGAAAGATAAAACCTAAATAGCAGTGGGAAAAACCCAGAAGCAACATGATTAACCTGTGCAGACCCAGAAAGGTTCAAGAGGTAGTGGCATTCAGCACCTCTGAAAATGTGGATACTGAAGTGGGTCTAAAAATAGCAGGATGGTTCAAAGTCTGTTTGGGAAGTAATTAGACCCCATGTGACCTCACGATGAGCAATGGGGATGCCACCTCTCCCACACCTGGAAGAGGACAACGGAGGCTCACCCTCACAGAGAGTAGGGTATGAAGGCCAGGTGAGGGTGGGGGCACCTTGACAAAAACAGACAGAATTAACTCGGGGTCTGCTTTTCTGCAGGCCAGCCCTGAAGCTCCTTTCCCCAACTCAGCTCCCAGAGCTCTGACTGCCAGGTTTACAGCCTGAAGATTTATTTTGGGGGAACCTGACCAGTGAAAAGAAATGAATGGATGGCTAACTGGGAGAGCAGAGGGTGCAGAAAGTATGGTGCAGCCAGATCGCTCTAGCCTTAGGAGTATTAAAATAAGAGGATTTAAGTAAAGCTCACTTTTGATGATAAATAAGTGGTAACTTCTATAATTATAATCATCTTTCTTTTTAGAAAACACATTTGATCAGAAAAACATTTACTGAGGGCCCAGTATATACAGATCAGAGTTTTCCCAGGCAGATAGGAGCCGCCAGTCTACTAGAGAAACAAAGGGAAAGAGTCACCAAGATCCCAGCCACGCTCCAAAGACCATGGAGCGGCTTCCACGAGAACAAGGAGAACTTCATAGTCTGCTTTTCTTCAGAGCAAGGCACACATCAAAAGCACAGGCCTGCCGAGTTCCAGAGGCCTGATCATTCTCATGTATTTCTCCAACAAGATTTTATAAAAATGAAGTCGGCACTGTTGCATTATTTATACGCAGTTCACTGTATTGACATTGCCAGGCCCCCACTTTCAAGGGAAACCTTTTGTTCTCTGCTTGGGGAAGGCAGAACCTGGAAAGTCTCAATCGAACAAGCTAGTGAATAACAGAATAATTAGAGCTGAGAGCAGGGATAAATTACCAAGATATTCCTGACTGCAGCCTTTGGTACATCACAGGCCCCTGATAGCTCTATGTCTCCAAGCCAGGCAACAGCCTGAATTACCAGCCCTGAAGATACAGCTCCCGGGGAGATATAATGACTCGGACTGGATTGCTAATTGTATCAACAAAGAGACCAAGAGGGCCTTATTTCTGAAGAAATGCCACTGCACCAATCGGACTTGCTTCTGTTAAAGAGCTGTCAGGTTTCAGGCCTGTTACTATTGGCTCTGTACTTCATCAAGACTTGCTGACAGGCCTGTGACAGACCGAAATAATATATGCAATGATGCAACGCAGGGCAATATTAAATTGCCTTTTTAGTTAGACTTGCCGATAACATGGTTCAAATGTGGCCATGACAATATGGGGAGCATGAAAGGACTGAATAAATAATTGAGAGGAGAGAATTTTCCCATGCCCCCAAAAGAAAGAGATCTAAAAGTCAGAGAACAAAAGATCCTAAAGTCGCCACCAAAATATTCGAAGATCTTGGTGAAGCCCCTGTATGCATGGATTTGGATTTGTCCCCTATAACACAGAGACGGTACTAATTACAGGCAATATGAGAGAAGGCGTGGGAATGAAGGGCGAAAGGAAAGAAAACAAGTGACAGCTTACTGAGTTCCTGTTACACGCCTGGCATTGTGCACGCGAGTTTCATATGAGTTACTAAATGTCATAGCAAACTTGTGAGGATACCATCAGTGTCCTCATTTGATAAAAAAGGACACTGAGGCTCAGAAGGCTAAGTCATTGGAGGTCATACCATTAGGAAGGAGGAGGGCATAAGTTCAAACCCTGCCCTGATCAATTAAAACTCTATACTTGTTAACTACATGCTTATTCAGCCCCACTCATGAAAAGATATTTATAAAATACTGCCAAGGCCAGTTAGGATTTCAATTCTGTTTGGCTATTATGCCACTTTATGATTAATCTCTGGCCTTAGGAGCATCTAACAAACATCAAGTTAAGATTATTCTTCAATATAAATAAGCACATGAGCAAATTATAAAACATCTTTTCTTGATAAGCTATGATTATCTTCACAAATTCTCTTAGTAATAACTATACTATGCCATAGCTTAGCACAGTACCTAGCACACTGTAGGCACTCAACAAGTATTCTTTTCCTTTATCTTTTACAAGACATTGTTAAGAGGCATTGAAAGGCACGGTCATTTCCCTCATACTAAACATCTCAAACTGCTCTGCCTGATTTTGCTCAGAGGTATCATCTTCCGGTATTTGATACTTCAACACCCTGAGAATATTTAGCAGATCTCATGGTTCTAGTCTTCCTATGCTATCAATTTTGGTGTAGGCTCTAGAAATGGCCTCACTCTTCTCCAATGGTACAAAATGAAAAAGCACTGGGAGCATTCTTCCCCTCTCCCTGTTTGTTCTCCCTTTATCAGGACTCACTGGGCTTCCAGGTGACTGAGGTTGCCATCATGACAACAGCCACAATAAGTAAAAGTCACCATGGCGATGCCCTTCTCAGTTACGACGTCAAGGAGCTGCCTGCTTACTCATCTCTCAGAGCTGAGAATTCTAACATCGAGCAATATCTCTTTGACACAAATGGGAGAGAACCAGATTAAGATTTTCGAAACAAGGCAAGAGGCAAAAACATTAAAAGAAAGTTGGTGAACTACAAGTACAGACCTGAAGATTTCCTAGCATTCAAGATCTCTTGTGTATAAGAAAGGAAGTAAAAGGAATAATTAGGAGAAGGAAATGGAAACAGAAATGGAAAAGAAAAAGAAACAGACAGGAAAAAATGGCCTTAAAACCAGGTTCTCAATGTTCTTCAGGGATCAAGATCTGGAAACTGGCAGAAACAATACATCAGCTCTTCAGGAGGATACATCTAGACTTACCACTTAGGTCAAAAACATGGCAATTTGTGACCTAGCCATTTAAGACACTCACAGTATATATTACCTCTCTTGCTTCAAGGGATTAGCAGTCTGTGAAGGGAGGAGAGCACCTTAAGATCATCCAGCTAATACGGGCAGAGCCAAGCAATTAGCTTCGGAGTCCATGCCTTTAACAGCTATACAAACTGCCCCCAGGAACATACCCTCTGTGTGATCGGTGAATTTCACAGGTGAAATATAAGCTGTTTAAAAGGAACAACAGAGTAAGAGGGCAATTCTACCTGGGAATATTAGGGAAGTTTCATTTAGGAGTAGTGGCTTGAGCTCTGAGACCTGAAACATGAGTAGGAGTGCACCAGGTGACAAAGGTTACAGAGGATACATTTCAGGCAGTGTACCAAGGCATTCGGTTCAAGCATGATCCTGCCTCCAGATGTGAGATGGAAAAACTGACCTTCTAAAGACTCTTCCAGACTTTTGATTTTACTGCTGCTATGAGGAAGGCATTACTGAGCATGTACAGAGTACAGGTTTTCGATCAGACATGGTGCTGCCATGATTCCTTAGTTAGTAAGATATTCTCCCTGCTTTTCATTTTCTTTATCTGTTAAGGAAGGTAATAATACTACTCACCTCAGAAATTCATTAAAAGATTAAGTGCTATGTTAATTCATATAGCACATGCCCCAAAAAAGTAGCTAATTTTGTTCTCATTGTTTTTATCAGTGTCAACATCATCATCTCATAGCTACTTCTAAGCAAGAAAAGACTAATGAAAAAGAAATGTTGAAATG
This sequence comes from Lemur catta, assembly GCF_020740605.2. Taxonomy (NCBI): domain Eukaryota; kingdom Metazoa; phylum Chordata; class Mammalia; order Primates; family Lemuridae; genus Lemur; species Lemur catta. The sequence goes on from NC_059130.1 coordinate 81,560,915, forward strand.
AAAACTCAACTTTAAGACACTAAGAATACTACAGAGAAATGAGATGGGTTTTCAGTGCTAATTTGATGACCATCACCTGCACTAAATGAAATAATGACATAGGCAACCCAGCTCAGCCTTGCTCAACTCAACATAAAATTGAGTTGAAAATCAAATTCTTGGTTTATATCTTGAACTTGCAAACCAATATTGGGCCCAAACTGTGCCCCCTCTGCACAGTGAGAGGCAAAACCACTCAGAATACTCTATCCATTCATGGAGGAATTCCTTAATTTCCAAACACATTTTTTTCTAGTTCTGAGAATGGCACTGCAGAGATACAGAGCTGAGTACTAGATTGTTGAGGGTTAGGGTCTAGACATGAGAACCCCAGGAGTGGAACAGGACTTTGCCAAAGAGCAACCTGTAGATATGTTAGTTCACTGAGCAAAAGCTGCTCGACCTTGAGAGGGACATTCCACCGATCAGGGATGTCTGTCTGCAAACGGACCCACCTTGAAGCCTGAGGGCTACAGCCTGGATGTCTGCAAACAGACCCAGGCTTGTAATCCAAAGGCAGAGAGAATGATCAAAGGATGTCAGCCCAGCTGATAAGAGCAGTTTGCTATTCTAAGCCTGAAGCAATGTTCCTATCTCTCTCCTGAGTTCATGTCTCAGTAAATGAGGAACTAGATAAAGTAGAAAAAAGTACGTGGTCTCTTTGGTCCCGTTTAGATTACACGCTTTACTGCTAACTCACGAGCTTTTCACGTGAAATCACTGTAATCTATAACATGAAAAAGAGAATAAAAATGGGTGCTAGACTTCAATCAGTACCACCTGGCTCACGGGAATGCTGGTGGTCCCCTGACCTCCCCACACCCTTTCACCTTACTTCCTGTGTCCGTGTTCTTGTCTCTCCCATCTCTTGCAATGCACACTGCCCAGGGACCCGGTTATATCAGGGGTGTCATGAACCTCCAATACTAGATATCCTCCTTTGAGTGACTCAGAGGGCAGAAGGAAAGATAGACATGTGGGGCAAATGCAAAAAGGATTATAAGAAGGTTTTTTAATATGTGTTTGTATAGCTTACGGAAACACAGAAGGCTAGAGAAATTAACTCCATGGAGGTTCTGGGAAATTCTATAAGCAAACACCAGAGAAAAACAAAAAATGTGCCTAAGGTATGTATCCCAGGGAATCTAGAATAAAGAGTACTATGTTATCCATAATTTGCCTATTCTCTGGCTAAAACAAACTTGCAATTTCCTGAATGGGTCACACTTCCGCTCACTTCTGTGCTTGGTTGTGCACTCCTGAAACACCATTACCTTTCTTGCCCTTGGTGAATCTTAATCACTTCAAATGTCAATGCCTCTGGGAGTTCACCCAAGGGTACAGTATTTGTCCCTCCACTGTGCTTTCATTGTTCCCTATCATAGCACTAATTGCATTATGAATGCCTGCTGAATTCTCTCTCTCCCATACTAGACTGTACATTAGAAGCAAGGATGGTACATTCTGCACCCTGGTTTTCCTAGTAAGGTGGACACACAGATGCTAATGTTTGTGGAATCAATAGCTTATCACTGACGTGTTCTTTAATCTACTACCATATACATAAACACCTATTTTATTCTTGCATATGAAGTCTGCTTTGAGTGTTCAACTAGAGCTCTTCCTTTGCAACTCAGTCCATGAGTTTTTAAATGAGTTCATATTAAAAACAAATGAAACTGCCAACAAAAGGGATCAGAGGCCTCGGCTCAAGTGTAAATCAATATTTTGCTTAAACTAATGAGCAAAGGAAGTTGCCTGCTTGCCATCCTTTCTAACAACTATCAAGAAGGAACTTGTGGGCTTTTTTAAATGAGTAGCCATATGAAAAGGTAAAAGTGCACTCAGAGTGTACCATGTTCCTTTTTTTTATCTCCTTTAGAATTACCATGTGTTTTTCTAATTGAGAGCACTCTTAAGGCTTATTTATAAACCAGATCTGAAAAAAAAAATACATGGTCTAAATTCACTCTATTTCCCTTGTGCATCATTTCTGTTTCTTTTGAACCTTGCAAAGCAGTTTATAACAAATAAATCATGTCTTATAAATTAAGCAACTGGAGAAACTGAGATGGGAATGTTTGATGGAAAGCTTAAAAAGATACCACCATATATCATTTGGGGTCATGTCATTCCAATTACCCACCAGCTTGGCTGGATTGACTGATCTTAATAGTGTGAGACATATTTCTAAGGACACCTAAAATCAACGACCACTCACTAATCATGCACAGCCCAAGTTTTTTTAGGCAAAAGACCAATAAGTTGAGAGAGTAGTATTCAATGGTATGGAAACAGAGAGCAAAAAGGAATGTCAGATGGAAGAGAGAATTATGCCTAGGGAAGAGAAAGATATGGAATAATGGAATAACCATCTTTAGGGAGAGAAATATTTTCAGTTGAAAGCAGCTGTTTTTCATTTCTAAGAAGGCAATGAGCATAAATTTCAGTAAGGGAGGGTTTAGATTAACTGAGGAAAAGTTGCCCAACTTACAGGGCTGGAAGACACGATGACTTGGTATGAGAGAAGATGACAGTCTTCTTTAAGGGGATCTTTAAGGAAAGGAGAGCCTCATCATTTTAAGTAGCCGGGGAACTGTCTGGTTTTAAGAAAGGAGAATGGATTACACAGATGATTTCTTGTGTTTTTATTAGTATTGTTGTTGTTATTCTGGCTCAAAGACTCTGTGATTCATTTCATTTACTGTAAAGCCAACCTCTTAAATCTCAACAAAAGAACAATATTGAAGAATAATGTTTCTGGGAATTTCAAATTCATGAAAATAGTTGTGCCTAATTTATGGCCTTATTTAAATAAAAACACACAAGTTTCCTTTTAAATTTCAATTTAATAAAAATCTATTGAGTGGCTATGGAGTGCAAATTCTGTACAAGGTGTCAGGAGCATGAAGACAATACACGGTCCAAGTCCTCAGCCCTCAGCCCGCTAGAGGAGAGAAAATGAGTCCATCCATTACTGTGTTGTAAATGAGATATAGTAAGTGAAATTAAAGAATTACAAACTGTCATGGAGTAACAGAAAATACAAAGACAATATCCAGTTGGGCTGTCAAGTACTAGGAAAAATTGGGGAGAAGTAGTAAATTATGAGGTGGGTATTAAAAATCCATGACATGGTAAATGTTATAAACATAAACAAAGACACAGAACTATGGATATTTGAATCATGCCTGAGAACAGGGAATGGCCTCATTTAGTTTGAACAAAGCTAGGTGTATTGAGAAAATAAGAAAACTTGAAAGTTGTTTTGAGTCATATAAGTGACCCAGTATGCAAGTCTCTAAGTGTGAGGCAATAGATATTATCCTTGAGTTAAAATAAATTCATTTCCAATTATTTTCTCCTTCAACTGAAATAAATCATACCAAATTAGGTTTGTTTTTTTTTTTAAATTCCCAATATTATAAAGGTACAATTTAGGCACTTAACTGATACCTGACAAACACATGCAAAACTTCTGGCTTTGCATCCACTGTAATACATTTATAAGGGACCAATATGAATTTTGATTGCTTAGTGGAAGAACAGCTAATGAAATGGACTTGGCACTTTGAGTAAGTATTTAAAAATGTTGTCACAATAGCACAATAGGTATCTGCCTCTGAAATTTTTTTTCAAGCCAGAAGGAGAGAAACACCAACATTAGCTATTCAAAAAAATCTATGCTATCCCTAATCCTTAGAGCTGGCTACTTCTGCAGAATTTGTAAAGCATTATGGATTGTATAATGAAATAAAGGAGGAAGTGAATAAGTTCCCAACTCGTACTTATCTTTCAATTAAACAGAAACAATGTTTTAAAATGCTGTGCAGTATGACAGAAAAGGCAAAGGCTTTAGAAATAGGCAGACTTGGATTTAAATTCCAGCTTTCCCACTTGCTATGTGATTGGTCCTGAGCAACTCTCGAGCCTCTCCATTTTCTCACATCTTCAATGGGAGAAATAACATCGAACTTAAAACCTTGTTGTGAGAAATAGACATCAAGCAACCCACGCAGGACCTCAATAAACAATAGCTATTACCAGTAGCAGTCATATTCTTTCACTTTAACTTGCCACATTTAAACACTCACATATACACATACCCAAAAGTACTATAAAGACTTCTCCTAAAATCTGTGCCTCAAACCTTACAGAAAATCTCACATTAAACAGTGTCTTCTAAAACCCCAATATCTCTCTCTGATTGGGTCAGAGGCCAGGTGGAAAGGGTGGATTTTATACATCATTACACAATTTTCTTGCCAGCCTATAAATTGGCTTAGATTCCCGAAAAACAGAGTTAGTTCTCTCAAGCCTAATACAACTCTAGATTGAGAAGTGGTCTGAAATATTCATGTTTTAGTGACATTTATGTAAAAACTCCAAACAGAACATTTTACATTAAATATCTACCCCCATGCCAGCCAATTAGATCAATCACTGATATATGCACATGTATATTCAGACATAATCTCCAGGGCAAGCTGTATTCTGACAATTTTTAAAACCAGTGTTAACATGTATTATTTCCCCCAACTTTTCCTTCAAAGCAGTCTCTAGATCCACTATTCACAATAACTACAAAGAAAATAAAATACCTAGGAATATGTTAATACTTAAGCAAGGAGGTGAAAGATCTCTACAAGGAGAACTATAAAACACTGATGAAAGAAATCACAGATGACATGAACAAACAGAAAAACATCTCATGCTCGTGGATTGGTAGAATCAACATTGCTAAAATGTCCATACTGCCCAAAATGATTTACAGATGTAATGCAATCCCCATCAAAATACCAACCCCATATTTCACAGATCAAGAAAAAATAATCCTATGCTTCATTTGGAACCAAAAAAGAGCCTAAATAGCCAAAGCGATCTTAAGCACCAAGAACAAACCTGGAGGCGTCACACTACCAGACTTCAAATTATATTACAAAGCTATAGTAACCAAAACAGCATGGTACTGGTATAAAAGTAGAGATGTAGACCAATGGAACAGAATAGAAATAAAACCATCTACCTACAACCAACTGATTTTCGACAAAGGAGACAACAACATAACATTGGGGAAAGGAACACCTATTCAATAAATGGTGCTGGGAAAGTTGGACACACGCGGAAGAATGAAACAGGTCCCCTATCTCTTGCCATATATGACAATTAATTCAAGGTGGATAAAACACTTAAATGTAAGGTATGAAACCATAAAAATTCTAGAAGAAAATATAGGAAAAACTTGTCTAGACAACGGCCTAGACAAAGAATTTATGACTAAGACCCCAAAGGCAAATACAGTAACAACAACAATAAATAAATGGGATTTAATTAAATTAAAAAGCTTCTGCACAACAAAGGAAATAATCAACAGAGTGAATAGACAACCTACAGAATGTGAGGAAATAATCACAAACTACACACCCAATAAAGGGCTAATATCCAGGATCTACAAAGGACCCAAACAAATCAGCAAGAAAAAAAAAAAACCCCATTAAAATGCAGGCAAAAGACATGAACAGAAGCTTTTCAAAAGAAGATAAACAAATGGCCAACAAACATATGAAAAAATGCTTAACATCACTAATCATCAGGGAAATGCAAATTAATACCACATGAGATACTATCTTACTCCTGTCAGAATGGCCATTATTAAAAAGTCAAATCACATAAGTGCACATTTGAGAATAACACCAATTGGGTATCGGACAGAGGTGGGGGCTAGGGGGAGGGGATGGGTGTATACCTACTTGATGAGTGCAATGTGCACTGTCTAGGGAATGGACATGCTTGAAGCTCAGACTCGGGGGGGATGGGGGGACATGGGCAATATATATAACCTGAACTTTTGTACGCCCATAATAAGCTGAAATTAAAAAAAAAAAAAGTCAAAAAGCAACAGATGCTGGCATGGATGCACAGAGAAAGGAATGCTTCAACTCTGTTGGTGGGACTGCAAATTAGTACAACCTCTATGGAAAACAGTATATTCCTCAAAGAAATATACACACACCATGGAGTACTACTCAGCCATATAAAGGAATGAAATAATGTTTTTCCAGCAACCTGGATGGAACTGGAAACCATTATCCTAAGCAAAGTATCTCAGAAATGGAAAAGCGAACACCACATGTACTCTTTAATAACTAGGAGGTAATCCATGGGCACATGTGGGCACAAAGATGTAAAGGTCATTGGAAATCAAGAAGGAGGGACGGGTAAAAATTACCTATCGGATACAACAAACCCTATTTGGGTGATGGGTACACCAAAAGCCCCAACTTAAGCATTATAAAAGGTATCTATGTAAGAAAAACATTTGGACCCCCTTAATATTTTGAAATTTTAAAAAATACGCTTTCAGCTACTACATGTCATGGGTACCTGAGATTTCATTATACTCTTCTCTTTGCCGTTGTGTATGTTTGAAATTTTCTGCAATAAGAAGCATTAATAAAAACAAATGAAAGTATTGGACTTAATGGCACAGAGGTCACTAAATGATCTTAGTGACAGTCAATCTGAATGCCTTCTATGCCAGTCATAAAATAAAATAAGATAAGACATGTTATCTACTCTCCTGTAGCCAGTATTTAACACACAATTACATAGATACTTGAAATCATCATATGTGGGAAAAGCGCAAGACATCATGAAGTCATCTAATAAGAAGGGCTGAATTTACTCTGAGAGGTTAGGGAAGGACTGCTTGGGGAAGGGACATATAAGCGGAGACCTAAAGGATAAACAAGAGTTGTCCAGTAAAGAGTGAGGGCAGAGGAAAAAGAGGACTGTGTTCCAACCAAGTGAGCAGCCATATGACCTCAATGTCAGCTCTGAGCCCAGCACCCTGTTAGGCACTTTTGACATATACATAACTTTTGCATCACAATAGTTCTGGTAAGGAGAAACAGAATCAGATAACCTAAATAATTGACTCGAAGTTGCACAACCAAAATTATTGATCAATATTGGTAACTGTAGTTTCTCTTCCAGATCCTCTTCAACAAATATCAGCTACATAACATTTTGTAAGTCCCTATAAATGTTTATATAGTGACAGGGGAATTATATGAGGTCATTGTGTTGGAGGGATTAGAAATTAATAAAGTTCTTAGATTCTTTTATTAGCCAAAAAACCAAAGGTTTCTATATTTCCCCTAGACATCGAAAAGGTTCAGCAGACCTGAAGACGACTGAGTAGCCCTCTCAGCATCTCACCACGACTGATAATGGACCACCCTAAAGTGGCGCAGACTGTGTGCTTAGCACCACGCCTGGCCTGTGATGAGAGCTCCACTATGGGGTGTTATCACTGTAATTAGAGGAAAGGTGGGTTTCTCTCTGCCCCCACTTTCTACCTTCTGGTTGAATCTCTGTCTAGAACTGGCTCCCAACCTCCAATCCGGGCAAACACCCAGTCTGGTGGTCATGGCAGACATCTTCACACAGAATACAATTAAAACACCTGTGCTCCTTAGGAAGCAACAATGCTCTGACCCCCCACCCCATCTGCCAATAGATGTTAGGAAGAAGGTGGAATCCTAAAGACTTGGCAAGAGTCTGGGTGGGGAGGATGAAGAAGAGCAAAGTCTCCAAGATGACTTCCTGGGTTCCAGATCTTTCATCAAAGATGGAAACCAATGTGTGAAGTTCCTCTTCTGCTCTCATTAACGAAAGGTCAGGGCAATGAGGGCCTGTGGTGTAGTGTCATGGGAGAGCTTAGACAGAACTTGTAAACACCCACCTCCTGTTCAGTTTCTCTTGACCTCTCTCCAAGGACAGTGGCTCTAGAGCTAATTTTAGTCCTATTTGTAACAGTAAAAGTCAAGTGCTTCCCCTTCCTGTGTTGTGACAAGACCAACGTGCGGCTCCCTGCGCCCCTGTCATTCAGCCTCACTCGGCTTCCAGTTAAAGGCAGAGATCTACAGAGAAGTAACTGCCTGTGCCGGGGAAATCCTACCCTGGGTGAAATGTCCCAGAGAAGGGAGGCAGCCTAAAAGCAGATTCAGGAACTCTTCATTTCCTCGCGCACTCATTCATTCACCCAATTATGTACTGATTTCCTTGACAAATGTGTATTTGGTGCCTGCCACCTACCAGGCCTGGGATAGGTCCCAGGTATACAGAGAATAATAAGATGAGCAATGCTGCTGTTCTGGGGGCCATGGGCAGAAGAGCCAGAAATCAGACAGTAAAAGTCACAAATGTAACTATACAGTGACAGTTGTGACAAATGCAACGAAGGGCACTTGAGAGAGGTCTATCCTAGCCCAGGGGCTTGGGGACCGATTGCTGGGGGAGGAGTATTTAAGTTAATACTTGAAGGACAATGAAGAGACAGCCACATGACACAGGAGGGCAGAGCTGTGGGAAGAGAACAAGAGGAAGGGCAGGGATTGGACAGAACGTGGCATGACTGAGGGCCGTTGAAGTCAGCCTGGCTAGAAAGTAGCAGGGGAGGGATGCACACAACTGTGCACAGTGAGGCCGGAGGTGCCACTGAGGCCAGATGTCAAGGTTTGTAGCCTGTGCTAAGTGCTGGGGACTCCACCTGAGGGCAGTGGGGAGGCAACACTGGGATTCAAGTAAGGTGACGTCGGGATCAGTTCAAATCCCAACTGTGCCACTTCTCACCTATGTGATGCTGGGCGAGCCGCAGTCTCTCTGATCTGAATCTCCCCGGTGAAGTCTGCTCCTCCCCTGTGCTCATATGCTCAGCCAACACACATTTCTTTCTGGTGCCTCTGCTTTGGGCTGGCCACCATATCAGGCAATGGGATGTAGAAAGAACAAGACAAAGTCTTTGCACTCCTGGAGCTGACATTCTACTAGAGGGTCAGACAATACATGCAAAAACAAGCACATGCATGTGCTAGGGAGGAAATAAGCGAGTGACAAGAAAGGGAGTGACCCAGGTGGCCACCTTTGTGCAGGGTTGGCAGAGAAAGCCTCTGAGGAGGTGGCACTAGAGCTGAGGCCCGAGGAATGGGAAAGGTCCTGCACAGCAAAGAGACATGAGTGAAAGCGAGCGTAACCGACTGCAAGAACCTGGGGTGGCAAAGCGTTTCTCCATCAGGCAGGGAAAGCTGGTCACAGAGCATGGGGACGTTGCTACATGCACAACGGGAGGATGGTTGGTGCCATGATCTGAGTTGCATTTTACCATCCCTCAGGATCTTAAGGTGGGGGGCAAAAGTGGAAGGTGGAAGATCTAAAAGGGGGTTTCTGCATTTCATTTTTTTTTTTTTTTTTTTGAGACAGAGTCTCACTTTTGTTGCCCGGGCTAGAGTGAGTGCCGTGGCATCAGCCTAGCTCACAGCAACCTCAGACTCCTGGGCTTAAGCGATCCTACTGCCTCAGCCTCCCGTGTAGCTGGGACTACAGGCATGAGCCACCATGCCCGGCTAATTTTTTTGTATATATATTTTTTAGTTGGCCAGATAATTTCTTTCTATTTTTAGTAGAGACGGGGTCTCACTCTTGCTCAGGCTGGTCTCGAACTCCTGACCTCGAGCGATCCACCCGCCTCGGCCTCCCAGAGCTAGGATTACAGGCGTGAGCCACCGCGCCCGGCCTGCATTTCATTTTATCACTGGACATGGCATGGTACCCATTATTATTAGCCAGCTACTGGCTTCATAACCTTGGGCAATTACTCAACCTCTTTGTGTCTTGCTAGTCTCACCTATAAAACAGGGGCCATAATATCCCCTACCTCACATTGGACTACTGTGGGGATTAACTACAAGGTGCCACTTGTAAAAGACCAAGAACAGTACTTGGCTAAGCTCTCAGTGTGTCTTAGCTATTCTCCTCATCTTACCATTCGTTTCCTGCTCATGGCGCTGCAGGATTCTGGGCTCCCCATTTTCATCTGCCCAGCACCAGCCCAGGGTTTATCCTGGGAGCTCTGTAAGTCAGGAGATGGAAATTGTTGCCTGAAGACTTAAATTAGCCCCAAGTCATATTTTATGTACCTGATGCTGAGACTTTGAAACATATGACTGTGACTGTCTTTACACTGGTGATATAGCCAGTGTCCTCCCCCACACCAAAAAAAAAAATTCATATGTTGAAACTTAATCCCCAAGGTGATGGTGTCCGCAGGTGGAGCCTTTGGGAGGTGATTGGGTCAGAAGGAATGAGTGCCCTTATAAAGGGTCCTGAAAGCTTATCTGCTTCTCCTGCCATGCAAGGACACAGAGAGAAGACAGCCATCCATACACCAGGAAGTGGGCCCTCGCCAGACACTGAATCTGCTGGCACCTGGGTCTTGGATTTCCCAGCCTACAGAAGTGTGAGAAATAAACGTCTGTTGTTTATAAGCCACTTGGTCTATGGTATTTTTTCATAGCAGCCTGAACGGACTAAGACAGCTAGGCATGCCCTCCCCAGCTCCACTGGGTGCCTGCCCCACCCTGTCTGGTCTCACATATGCCAGAGTGCTGAGTGTGTCCTGCCTCTGCAGGCACTTGAGTTTTTGATCCCTAATAAACTTCAGGTGACCTCTCAAAAATGCTATTGTTTGGAATGTCTGTCACAAATACAAAGCCACACGTTAACTCCTCACTCCCTTCTCTCCAGCCCCTACTGGTGCAACGGACCACAGGATTTGACTTTCCAATTTTCTTCATACAATCATTTACCACATATTTACTGAATACTTTCTATGTCCTAGAAACCAGAAGCAAAAGACAAACACAGAGTCTGCCTTAACTTACAATTCGGCGACCACGAACAATGACGCGAGGGAGTCTAAGCCTTTTGAACACATTATCTTATTCTATTCTTATAACAATCTCAGGGAGGTAGATAGTACAAGTAGATTACTCTATTTTAAAGACAAACAAATCAAGGATCAAAGAAGCTAAGTAAGTTGGGCATGGTGGCTCATGCTTATAATCCCAGCACTTTGGGAAGCCGAGGTGGGAGGATGGCTTGAGGCCAGGAGACTGACATCAGCATGGGCAACGAAGTGAGATCCCATCTCTACAAAACAATTTTAAAAATTAGCCAGCTGGTGGGGGAAGGGCAATATACATAATGTAAACTTCTGTACCCCTATAATATGCTGAAATAAAAAGAAAAAATTAGCCAGGTGTGGTGGCACAAGCCTATAGTTCCAGCTACTCAGGAGGCTGAGGCAGGAGGATCGCTTGAGCCTAGGAGTTAGAGGTTACAGTGAGCTATGATTACACCACTGAACTCCAGCTGGGCAACAGAGCGAGACTGTATCTCTAAAAGAATTGCAAGCAGGGAAGGGTTAACTCCATTTGCGGACTAACCCATGAAATTTTCTCCTTGGAGCATGCTACAGCTCTAGAATAATAAAGGTAAAATTGATATCCAGGCACCGACCAGCATGTGGGTAATGCAACCCAGACTGGCTTTGACAGTGGGAAAAACATGACAACAGGGCTGGCGAAGAATGAAAGTTGACTTTCCAACAGAGTTCTCGCTGGGCTCTATGTGTCACCAGTGACACATCTAGAAATAAAAAAGAGAAATCAGAAAACAGAATGCAGCTCCTGCTTTGCCAGGAAATTTACAAAAGCATATTTTTGGTTAAGTCAATGAGATCTTGCCAGGTAGTACCCAGCCAGCCAGCCAGTCTGCGTGACCCAGTGAGAGCTGTTCCAGAGGGACCCTCTCTGGTATTCCCCGAGAAGGCTTGGCACACCGAGATCACTGCAGCCACCACCGCAGACGACCTGTGAGCGTCTCAGCCCACACTGTGCTCCAGACGCACACGGCCTGGAAAAGACATCATCCTCCCTGAGAGAGCCAGCAGCCTTACCAATCCTGAAAATGCCATACAGGGATATGAACACTCCTTGAGGTTCCTTGGCCTTTATTTATTTTAAATCAATCATTCTCCATCAGGAGGATTTTGACTCCCAGGAGATAGCTGGTAATGTCTGGAGACATTTTTGGTTCTTCTGATGAGGAGTGGGGGGATGTGCTACTGGCATCTAGTGGGTAGAGGCCAGGTATGGCGCTAAACATACCACAACGCACAACAGGACAGCCCACAACAAAGAATTATCTGGCTCAAAATGTCAGTAGTACCAAGGTTAAGAAATCCTGATTGAAATGTCTAAAATATTTACTGATTACTGACCATACGCCCAGCCTTCTACTAAGCTTTATAGATATAAAGGTGAATTGGACAAGTCCTTTTTCTCAAAGAGTTTAGAATCTAGTGGGAGAGGCACTCACACAAGGAAACGAGACTGACGGGACTGAAAGCTACCACAGCCTACTGCCAAGCTCTGAAGTCAGAGAGCTCTGGACTCAAAATGCTGGCTTTGCCGTGTACATATTGGCTATGAGCTTGGGCAGGTCACTTAGCCTTTCAATTTCTTCTGAAATAGGAATGGGAAATTATGATATCGATATTACCCCTACTGTTACTCTTCCTCCTACTGTTACATCTTCTACTAGAGATGCACCACTAACTACAACGTACAGTGTTGCTGCTGTTGCCACTGTTGCAGAGAGAGTACCAGACAGACACGAGGCACCAAGGCCTGGGAAATACAGATATTTACAGGTTTTGGAACATGCCCCTAAAGGGGAAGAACTCTTTTCTCTCTGTACAAACACCACTTCAGACACCAAATGTGGTTGCAGGTGTGTGTGGGGGGTGGGGTGGGGGGGTTGCCTACACTAAATAGTGCTCTAACTCTGCGGTCCCCAAACTCCAGGCCTCGGACCAGTACCAGTCTGTGGCCTGTTAGGAACCGGGCTGCACAGAAGGCGGTGAGCAGCAGGGGAGTGAGTTTCGTCTGTATTTACTGTTCGCATCACCGCCTAAGCTCTGCCTCCTGTCACATTAGTCACTGTCTCCCATCACCTCCAGATAGGACCGTCTAGTTGCAGGAAAACAAGCTCAGGGCTCCCACTGATTCTGCATTATGGTGAGTTGTATAATTATTTCATTATATATTACAATGTAATAATAATAGAAATAAAGCACACAATAAATGTAATGTGCTTGAATCATACTGAAACCCTTCTCCCCGTGGAAAAATTGTCTTCCATGAAACTGGTCCCTGGTGCCAAAAAGGTTGGGGACTGCTGCTTTAACTCTCCAGACACCATTCAATTTTGAACTAACTACCTCGAGTTAGAGCAGACCCCACAGGTTAAGGCCTCACCCACAAGACTGCTCCCACTTCTGATGCCAAAGACCAGGGTTCCCATAGTTCTGACCAACCAGCTATAAATAAGAGGTTCCCACAACCCCCTTTTCAGGTTCAATAATTTGCTAAAATAGCTCATGGAACTTGGGGAACACTTTACTTTCATTTACTGGCTCATTATAAAGACTATACATGAAGAGCAGATGAAGAGGTTCACAGGACAAGGTGTGTAGGAAGGAGCGTGGGGTTTCCACGCCCTCTGGGCATGCCACCCTCCTAGCACCTCAATTCACTGGCCAACCTGGAAGCTCTCTGAACCCCATCTCTCAGGGATGTTTAGGGAGGCTTCACCAACTAGGTATCATCAATTATTAATTCAATCTCGAGCCCCTCTCTCCTCCCCAGAGGACGAAGACTGAGAGTCCCAACCTTCTAATCATGGCTTGGTCTTTCTGGTGACCAGCCCCCATTATGAAGCTATCCAAGAGCCCAACAAGAGTTGCCTCACTAAAACAAAAGATGTTCCTATCACCCAGAAAATCTCAAGGGATTTAGGAGCTCTGTTAGGAACCAGGGTCAAAAACCAAATATTAGAATAAAAGATGTCCCTAGCACCCTGATCATTCAGGAAATTACAAGAGTTTTAGGAGTTTTGTGTCAGGAACCAGGGACAGAGACCAAATACATACTTCTATTAAGTCACAGCCCCAAAACAGGGAAGGTGTGTTGCTTTTTCACCAGTTCTCCATCGTGCTGCCTGCAAGGAAGCTGTGGCTGAAAGCCACCCTGGCTCATGCAGACAAGGCCACCATGTTAAGCAGACCTGGGTTCCTGGATGATCTCATGGAAAGCACCTCCGTGGACTATCAGAGAAAGAAATAAGCTGTCTTATTTAAGCCATAGCTAGGGCTATATCCTAGTAATACAGAAGTGTAGGAGTTGAAGTTGTAAGCCAATCAGGAAACTAGCAAAGGAAAGAGCATATGCAAAAATACAGAGTTGAAAGAGAATAAAGGTATCCATGACCAAGCCGTTCTGCCAGGAGAGTGGCAGAGGCTGAGATGGCAGAGTTGGTCAGGGGCAAGATGACAGGGGGACTTAGCTGCCATACTAGGGAGGTAGGACTTCTTTCCTGTGGATGGCTGGATGCCACTAAATATTTGAAACAGTTAAGTAGTATCAGATTCACATTTAAAGATAACACCAGCAGCATATGAGGTATGGATTTGGTGGCGTGGGGCAGAAAGCTGCAGTTAGGTGAGGTGGGGTAGAAGCTGGGGAAAAAGCAAGGATGACCAGAGCCACAGTCCAGTTAGGAGGGCAGTGAAGCCCGGAGATATTTAAGAGGCAATATTACAGATTTTGCCCATCGCTTAGGTAACCATAAAAGACAAGGAATGTATGTCATCCAGGTTTTTGGTTTGAGTAGCCAGATGACAGCACCTTTATCATGACAGGAAACAAAGGGAAGAAAAGCAGATTTATCTCAAAGAAAATGAGTTGAGCTTGGGGTGTCTGCGGGCCAGCAAGGAGAGATGTCTAATGATAAGTTCGCTCTTCAGGCGTGAGCCCAGGAAAGAGGTGCAGCACTGACACTCAGATTGACTGGGCATCACTGGAGAACAGTGTCTGAAATCATCTGAAGGCAAGACATTTTACCATACTCTAATGGCACTGAGGTATATGATCAACTGCATTCAGGTCAACCTCCAATAACAAATGGAGAAAGTCCACCATCTCCTTTCCAGGTTCATTGTGGACCAAGAGATTAAAACAAAATTTAAAAAGTCTACATACTGGAGAATAGAGGCAACTGGGCAAAGTTTCAAAATAGAAAATTGTCTGGAAGACAATAGGACCTTATCAGAAACAGCTCTCAGCTCAGGCCACAGCCTGCTCCTGAAAGAACCCTGACTGGACCAAGCCTTAAGTTGGGTCCAATAACTGACACCTGCAAAAGCCATTGATACCTTCAAACATGATATAATATGTCTCACTGCAGTGGGCCTTTGCACCAAAAAGCCAAGAAATGAATGTAACGCCAACATTCAGGGCGGTTTGCACCCCAATGTACCACAGAGAACATTCAGATACAGCTTTCAAGGCCCCTGGAGAAATACTTTGTTTTAAATAGAAGCAGGCGTTGACGCTGCCGTGAGATTTGCCAGTGGCTCCAGTTATCACAGGGCAGAAAAAGCCAAGTAATTATTTTCTCCCCAATTATGGCTAATTCTCTGCAAGTTAATTCTCAGCTTTTCTAAAATGGGACCAGACAATTGGCTCTTCACGTGCAAGACTGAAGATATCGAACCCAGCAGCTTATGGCCTGGGGTTTATTCCTTATTAATTCTTAAGGCGTGAGGAGGGGCAGGAAGTGATGTTTTGACTCAGGCACCATTTAGCTAAGTGGAGAGAAAAATCTCCCTTCAGCTCTGAAACAGGATCATGTAGCTATAAAATTTATTGGACACAATTCAGGCAAGGGTGTTGGGTAAAAAAAATCAAAGAAAGAACTATGGGCTGAGTTCAGAAGGGTGTAACGAAATCTGCACCTGTTGTCACTCACTTATTACCCCAGATCTCCCAGGCAGCTTAGATTTAAACCAGACAGGCCTGGGGCCCAGCCTAGCCAATGTTGGCCTATTTTATCTATTAGCACAGAGTCAAAAATATGTGTCATGTGTGTGCATGTGTATGTGTGTATGCACACATATGTACACCTATGTATGCATGGGTGCATACACACGTGTGCTAGGAATAAAGTGGGATGGAGGGAACTTGGAGGAGAATGATACTTAGATTTTGGGGGGGTGGAAGAGGGGCAAGAGAGCAAACTTTGCCAGCAAATTACTTTAGCCCAGAAAATGCAAATTCCAGATTCCCTGATATTTGCAATTTGAGGGTTGTACTTTCATGTCTGTTTTGATCAAATCCCCAGAATAGTTTTGATAAAAGAAAAGCAATAACACCAAATGAATAGAGTTGATTAGAAAGAAATTTAACCAAGGGAAAAAAATCAAGACGAGAAACTATTGAAGTACAAAGTAATATTCCTCTTATTCTCTGAATATTTCTATTTCCACGTGTATTTTAAATCACTGCATTTATATTTATTATTTTTAACCTCTTAAGTTTCTAAGCTAGAAATAAACCAGAATTATTGATTTTTTCTTTTAGAGAAAGTCTCTTGCTCTGTTGCCCAGGCTAGAGTACAGTGGAGTGATCATAGCTCACTGCAGCCTCAAACTCCTGGACTCAGGCGATCCTCCTGCCTCAGCCTCCTGAGTAGCTGAGACTACAGGTACATGCCACTGCACCCAGCTAATCTTTTTATTTTTTGTGGAGATGACGTCTTGCTATGTTGCCCAGGCTGGTCTTGAACTCCTGGCCTCAAGGGATCCTCTTGCCCAAGCCTCTCAAAGTGCTGGAATTATAGGCATGAGCCACCGTGCCCAGCCTGAAATTAACTTTATCAGGGCTACCAAGGGATTTACTTTTCTAAACGTCTACTCCAGGTCACTTATTTGGAATGTAACTTCTCTTTATTCCTTTATATTCAGTGCAGCCACACATTTGATTGTCTTCCATTTTCAGTTTTCATGAAAGTAAAGAAAGTTGTCTGCTACATGGGCTTGGTTACAATGAGTAGCCTGCCACTTGTCACATTTGCTGAGCACTCCAAGACCAGAGGAGATCCCTCAGCCCCAACCAGAGAAAGATGCACAGAAAAAGCAGCAAGGTTTCCTCCTTTTTGACTCAAGTTCTGGAGAACAGAATAGACATAAGTGAGAGGGATCGTTGCTCCCCCACCCCCATTTACACTGAAAAGCATCTCTAATGCTGCCAAACGGTCCACTCAGGACTCACTAGTACCAAAAGATGCCATTGTAGGCTCCAGAGGTGGGCGGTCCTCAGCTCAAATCCCAGCCATGTGACTTCTGGTCAAGTTGCCTATCTCTCTAAGTCCCAGTTATCTCGTTTGACAAATGGAGCATTCGATTTTCAAGTTTAAGTGAAATAATCTATTCTGTAGTGCCACATACATCACTAGCACTCACTATATGTTATTTTGGAAGTATCTTATAAACTCAAAAGAGCTGGGAAAATATTAGTTACAAGCAATGCCATATACACTGGCATTTAATTATAATCTGTATTGAAGTGTTCTCAAATTGGGAAGTAGTTCAGGGTGGCAGTTTAGCACTTGGGTTCTGGAGGCAGACAGACCTGGGTTCGAATACCAGCTCTGTCACCTATTAGCTGAGTGACTTTGAGCAAGTCATTTAATGGTTATGAGCCTTAGTTTCCCTGTCCATAAAGATGGGTGTTAAGTGATGTAATCTTAAATGCAGTAAACTCTCAATAAAGTCTGGTTGTGTATATGTTTCTCACCATCATTATAGAATCCTGGAAAATGTTATATGATCCCTATAAAATCGTCT
Organism: Lemur catta; assembly: GCF_020740605.2. Taxonomy (NCBI): domain Eukaryota; kingdom Metazoa; phylum Chordata; class Mammalia; order Primates; family Lemuridae; genus Lemur; species Lemur catta. The sequence continues at coordinate 81,578,544 of NC_059130.1, forward strand.
TCAGAACACATCAAATCATGAAATAACAGAGGTAGAAATTACCTCTGTTATCAATTCCTGGAATACCACCCATGTGTGTCACTATCCCCTGTCCATACACTTGACAAATGCTAATAGATGATTGCTCTCTCTCCCTTAGCTGAGATCGGCTTCCCAGCCACCCCCGACACTGCTCCAGATGGCAATTTCCAATCAATAAGAACTGGCATGCGAGGTAATCTATCTGCTGTCCCCAATCCAGTGCCACCATCCCACATTTTAGATGAGAAAGCAGAAGGTCACTGAGGTTAAGTGACGATCCTGGGCCCAGAATGCAGACCTCCTAACTCCCCACTGAGTGACACTTCCATCTCCCACTCTGCCTCTCCAAGCTGCCAAGACTCCCGCAGGGAAATGGTGGCAGGCCTCGTCACTGGACAGCCTCGTCTTCCTCCCCAGGCTGCACAGAGGGGCCGCTGCACTTAGCAGATTACTTGTAATCTAATTCTGGCAGGCCCCCGCCTGTGGCAGGTGAAGACAGGGGGCGGGGGGACGGGCGGTGGATAGAGCATCTTTTTCAAATGCTTTGATTCAAGACAGAGAGATTTACAGATGTTGCTGGCCAACTCTGGTTCTCAGAAGCATGAGCAAAAGAAATTCTCCTAGTCCAGAGAACCTGAACTGAAACTGAAGCTACAGCAAAGTGAGTCACTTCAGCTGAGTTGGGGAATGCAAGGTAACTGACTCTCACCTCCTGTCTCACTCTGTGGTGAGTAAAGCAGCAGCTATGCAGTTGGTGCCACCAACAGAGCAGCGGCGGCCTGAGGCCATCTGTTTCTGTCTGGCAGGCAGAGTCCCGGCATGCCCTGGTCCCAACTGGATTTCTGTGGGGAGAGAAGCAGCAAGGGCCCCAGCTGCTGTCACCAGACTGGGAGGCGCCTTCTCTTCACCTCCGTCCCAGGCGCCCTCCACGAACCTGAGTTCCCAGCTGTCTTTGTGGCCAGAGATTCTCCTGACTCAGAATATTAAATGTGCCCTCCTTCCAAAGGGAGAATCAAAACCATTTTTTTTGTTTGTTTATTCATATCTGTGATAGGAAGAGAAGGGTGCGGTAAAAAACTGGACTTATTCTCTGTTGCAGGTGGCACCATCTGTTGCAAGATTTTTACTTCCCTCAATTCCACAACATGTCTGGCCTCCCTAAAAGGTTTTGAAACAAAATAATAATCATGACAATAATAACCGAGCCTGTATAAACACGGCCTGACCTGGCTTACAGAGTTGCAGGCAACCACAGTTCTTCGTTCATGGCTAATCTCATCCAAAGCAACTTGGATGGCCATAACCATCCCTGTCCATCCGCTTAGCAAATAGTTACTGGAACCCACTAGGTGCTAGACACAGTTGCAGGCACTGGGGAGCAAGCAGGCTTGTCCCTGCCTTCACGGAACGTAGATTATATTTGGGGGGAATCAGACAAAAGAGCAAACAATATACTTCCAGAGCACAGTAAGTGCTGTGAGGACATAAATATATTAATGTAGGGGAGGCCCACTTGAGACGGGGTAGCTAGGGAAGGCCTCTCCGAGGAGGAATCTTCCGAGGTGAGACCATTTGTTTGAGAATTACAAGTATACTACCACTTCCTGATATTAAAGTGTATTGTGCCATTTTTTAGTCCTTAATTACTGGTATTTTTGTGGGTATAATACTGTTATTTCAGACATCAGTTAGCAACTTCATTCATCCTTCTTGACTCTTCCATATGCCATTCCTCCCTCCTCTCCCTATCCTGGATACCCTCATGACAAGCCCCCCAGGTCTCTCTCTGCCACTCAGCTCTGCAACTGCTCTGCCCAGCCCATCTCCTGCTGGGGAAAAGGAGGAACCCAGCCCCCAGCAGGACCATCCCTCCTGGACAAGCAGGGAGAAAAATAAAAATTATTGGAACTTGGAGTTGCTGCTGGTGGATGGTGCTGGAAGTTCAGGTAGGGTGGGGGTGGGAAGTGGGCATGTTCAACCCCCTTCGCCCTCCACGCAGGAGATGGCAGCTCTGACGGTAATCCAGGACGGAGCGGACTGACACCAAACGCAGGACCGCCAGTAGTGCCCAGACGAAAGCCTCCTAACACATTCCTACATTTGAAACTAATTAAATTCCACGAATTAAAAAAATCAAGAATGGTACTCTTAAAATCTTATTCCTTGATATTATTTAAAATAAACACTGAAAAACCAATTCTGTTAATTTTGTTCCAATGCCACTACAGGAGAAGGAGCCAGCTGATTTTCTGAAAAATGAAAAGAGGAAAAGAATTTCAGTCAAAAGGAACAGTAAATTCAAAGAACCTGAGGCAGACAAGAACTTGGTATGCTGAAAAGAAGAAGAGGTGGCTGGAAAACAGCGAGAGAGGGAGAGATGGCATAAGATGAAGTGGAAGAATGAGGCCGAGGCGAGAATCTTGACCAGAGTGAGAGCTCTAACGCCGTCTGTGTCACACACACACGCGTGCCTGCAGAAGGAAAGTCAGGTGTGTGTAGCTTGTCCCTGGAAGAGTAGCTCTAACTTTTCTATATAATTACAAAGTTCAATCCCCTCTCCCTCCTCTATACATTGTTCTTCCTCCTTTCAAAAGTGTAGTGTTAGGGGAGAGATCTATTAAATATATTAAATATATCAGGTTCCTTGGGTGCCCCACCCAATTTTCCAATGTTAAGAAAAGTACAGATGTGTAAGAGAAATATCCAAAGCTTATGAAAATAGCCACAAAACACTAGACTCTATTATAATTCTGATTGTTCTGTGCCAGTACAACAATCATGTAAATTTAATCAAATTTAACTACCTCATCGAAAGAATTCATGTCTCCCAAGTACTTTAGTCACACTATACCTACATATAAGCTTTTACTTACCATTTATTGAGAGCCTAATATACACTCAGCATGATGAAACATGCTTTATATATATCACCTTTATTGCTCACAAGAATACTCTAAGGAAAGTAATATTAACCTAATTTTATGGGCGAGAAAACTGAAACTTGGAGAGCTTAAGGTCACATAGCTGGTAAGTGAAAGAGTCCATATTTGAACCTAGATATCTCTGGTATAAAACCCATATTCTTTCTGATATGGCCAGAGCCTTTCTAAAACTCTGAGTCTTCTAAGACTAAAGCCCACAACCAACTCTTGTACTGATTCTTCAACCTCTAAATCCGTTGCAACTGGCTTATGTGGGAAGCCCTCATTGGCCACTTCAGCCCACATTAGTCATTCTTTCCTATGATCTCAAACAGCACTGAACAGTGCCTTCCATTCATTTATTCATTGAACAAACACGTAATTGAACACTTATACTGTGAACTGGACATTGTTCCACGTGTGAGGATATAATAGTTAAGACAAAGTCCCTGCCCTCAGGGAGCTCACAGTACAAGGAGGAAGATGCACAATCAACACGTGGAAAAACCAGCTACTGCTAAGCACCAAACAAATTAGAACTAAATTGTGTATTTTCTTGTGGTTCCTTTTCGTTCTTTACAGGTATTAATTCTATTTCTAAAATGGGCTGTAAAGCTGCCAAGCACAAGCACTCCAGCCACTCCTGTATTTCCTATGGCATTTAACACAGTGCTGAACACATTGAAGGTCCTCAAAAATTGTTGTACATTGACTATTAATTTCTTTTCAGGCCTTGGCCTATTGTGGTAACCATCTTTACTTACCTTTTCATTCAAGTTTTCTTTGAGTTAGTCCACAATGATAGCGAGTGTCCTATGTAGTGAGTACTGTGAATGATTTGAAAACAATCACACATTGCCTAGAGAGGCCACTATAGCCTAGAGAGGAAGACAGGTAAACATCTATAAGCAATACGATTTTTATTGTTTATAAATAATACGGTATGGTTGTGCACAGGAAGGAACTGCTGGAAGGCTTCACAGAGGAGTAGGATTTAGAGGATGCATAGGAGTTTGCCAGGCAGGTCAAAGGAGGAAGGAAACTCCAGCTGGAAGAAAGAGAGGCATGAAAGTACAAGGCTTCCAGGGCACCCCTAGCAAGCTGAGGTGGTCTGGCCTGCCTGAAACAGGGAGGGGTGGAAGATGCCACTGGAGAGACATGGCCAGACGAGGAAGGGTCTTCAGGGCTATGCTCTGGGGCTCAGATGTTTTCCTCAAGGAACTGAACTGAACTGATTTAACAATGGAGGCACATAATCAGACCTGTATTTGTAAGAGGATTCCCTCTGAGGAAAGGAAGTTGGCAAGCAGGAGATACGCTGCAGGAAGGAAGACCAGTAGTTAAGCTGTTGCAATGTACCAGGTGAGTGATAGTGAGTGTCTGGAATCTACTGGAGAGATGTTTTCTTTGCATCTGACAATTTGATCTTCACACCATAAGAGAAATCCAACATGCTAAGTGGTGACCACGTCGGCACAAAATTCCAACATTCTCAGGCCTGTCACGAGGTGCCAAAAAATAAAATAAAATCCAGATACAGGCAAACCACCTGAGAGACCCTTCTGTGCCTCGGCTGCCACATTCCTTCACCAAACAGTTTCCCAGTGATCACACCCCGGCATTCTCAGCAGTGACAAAGACTTTCAGTGGGACCTTTACCCAGCATTGGACAGAGAAAAACAAACACATTGGTACAACCCAGTAAAGGAAGCTCTGGAGGCCTGCCCGATGGGTCCGGTTTCCTGATCTAAGGAGATTCCCTGTCCTGTTACACAATCCCCTGGAACAAGAAAGAATTGAGAAACAGGCTGGAGTGTTCAGAAAGGCTGCCTGGCACAACAGATTCAAACACCCCTCCTGCCACACGTTTATGACATGACTTTGGGTAAAATACTGAACTTCTCTGGGCTTTAATTTTATTGAATAGAAGACTGGATAACAATCATTGCATTCTGAGGCCAACATTAAAGAGGAAAATATAAATTATGAGTCAAGTCTATTATAATAGTAAGCATTCAATAAGTATTACTTGCTTTTTGCTTTCCTGACTTTCCTTTTTGTATTCACCATTTATTTACCTAGTGCTTATATAATAACTACCATACGCAAGGTCTTACTCATAAGGAAGCCATCTTAAGTAAAAACAATTAAAAACAATAACACCAATGAAAAACTTGCCATAGCCATTTTTATAAGGCAGAACTATATGGAAATACGATCTCAATCTGCTTCTCCAATCTATTAAAAGTCATTGAATCTAGTAAATCACAAAACTAACTGATCATGAGAATCATGTAGAAAGCTGACAAAATTACAAATCTTTAGATTCTGTTTCTACCCAGAGTTACTAGATCAGAATTCCCAGATGAATTTGTGTTTGTAGTTAAAAAGAAAAAAAAAATTAAATAAAAGTTAAAACCCCTCCAGGTGATTCTTACCATCATAACTGATTTTCTGAGGCCAGTTTGGGATCCAATGACCTAATCTCTTTTTCTACTCAGGCAATAATTGAATCAGACCAATCTCACAGCAAACTCTCAAAATACAAGAAGAGATTATTCCAAATTACAGTAATGAAGTAAGGGTGGAATCCCAACATCTACCTTAAAAATCGAGACTGACAATAAAAAGTTAGGAAGTGTCCTTAACTTCAACCCAAATCCTTCACATTCTAATCCTGGTGAAGTTTTTGAAAAACAGATCGCAATGGCTGACTGTGGGTTGGGTAGTCTTGTCAAGTTTTGACCTCAGCCCAGTGAGGCTACTCAGAGGTCAAGCCGTGCTCTGGAAGTCCCCAATTCCCATCTGGGACCCCAGAAAGTGCCAGGCCTTTGTGTGGCCATGATAATGCATCCTAAATATATCTGTCAATTTGATATTAACATACAGTGTGTGTCCTCTTTTCTTATCAATCCAAGGAAGTGCCACGGAAAGGGAAGAAAAGAAAAGAGAGGGAGAGGGGAGAAAGGAAGGAAGGGAGGGAGGGAAGGAAGGAAGAGGGGAAGGAAGGAAGGGTAGAAGAATCAGAAACATACGGAGTGCATTTCCCTTAATGGACACCGGAGTGTAAGTGCTTAGAAAAATACATTTAGGGAGATCCTGAACCTACAAGCTTGAAAAATAATTTGACAAATTCTATGAACTCCAAATGCCCTGGATTTAGTCATTCCCTTCTGTCCCAGTATACTGGATTCACAAAATGGATGAGGTTTCGTCACTCCTCCCATCACACCTCCCCAAAACAATATCAAAAACTGATATTCGAGGAGAGCCACAGCCTCTGCTTGGGTATTGCTGGCAAAGCAGGCAGAGTCCTGTTTTCACACCACCTGCGGAGTACATACCCCACCCCCACCCCAGGAATAATGACTTCATTAAAGCAGGCTTTGTCAAAGAGACAGTATCTTCTGATGTTATGACCTCTGTCTGCCCCACCCTTGGAAATACTCCTAATTCCCTCTGGACGTAGATCCGGCCGTCCAAAATCATTCAGGAGACATTTCCTGGTGCTCCCAGCACTTGCAGTCAGGATGCGCAGAGGGAATGAGGCCATGCACGTGAGATGCTCCTTCATTTTCATTCCAAGGGTGAGGTACAACTCTGCCTTGTGAAGGGCCCAAAGCTGCTGCTTATAATAAATTTAGATTTCATAATTTTAGGAATTTGTGAGGATTTAACTAGTGAACAAGCCAAGATGCTTTCTTGAAGAGTATGGTCACAAAATGAAGACTGTCATACACTACCACACCTTATCTCATTTTGAACTAAACTTCCGAGGACTCTGAGCTAATACGCTTACAAACAGGAAAACCAACTTATCAACAGCTTTGTAGCATTTATTGTAGAGTTCTTGTTAGTTTGTAAAATTTGCTTTGAAAATAGGCTGTGTGTTCACAGGCTAGGATTACACGTTGGGGAAAAAAATCCATTGACACATAATTTGCGTTCGCGATTTTCTAAGCCCACACGGATAATTCATCTTCACAGATGGCAGACATTCCCAGGCCAACCTTCATATTATGCTTAACTCTGGACCTAACATCATAAATTAGTAGTTCATCAAGGTTCCTTTTCCCCTCTAAGGGCCTTTCAGAACTGAGCCGTGGAGAATGAGCTCACCACCCCATTTAGAAGTCAACTCTTCCCAGGCCACGACAAGTCTCCCCATACAACTCCAGTCTCACAACTTTCCAAGGGTCACAGATGTTGTCAGATTAATACTCAGCACCAATTCTCCAGGTTTCCAGGGTGATTCTCCTGGGATATGAAAAGAGCATGTCCAAGCCTCACTCTTCACACCTCATTTAAATCAATACCGCTTTTTACCTAACTCACAGTGCATAGGTTAGTCAGGATAAGAATTACCAGCTCTGTTGTCTATGTCCATATTGGTGCAATTAGCGGAATAATTATGAGATCCTCATTTAATCCAAGACACAGAGAAATAACTTGTGTCACAGTCAATGCCAAACCGTAAACAGCCTATTACCTGGCATGATTAGGAGACGGGTATATTTATGAACAAAATTACTTTATAATACTGCTTTTATTCAGGCTCTTGAACAGCTTCCTAACTGGTCTTTTTTACCTCTAGCCTCACTTCCTCCAGTATACTTTTCACAATGCTGACACAGGGTTATCTAAAAAGCAAATATAATCACATAATTTCTTACTTAAAAACCTTTGATGGCTTCTTGTCACCTATAGGATTTAAGAAAAAACAACCACCACCACCAAAAACAACAAATAAAACAAAACAACCTTGACATGCATCGAAGATGCCTAACATCTGGTCCCAGTTTCTCCTCACACCTTCTATACAGCTATTGTCCCTAAAGCCTATTTTCCTGGTCACACCAAGGATCTTACCATTTCCTTTATTTCTGCATGCCAGGCTCCTTTAAGCGTCTATACCTGTCTATATATTGTACCTAGGAAACTATGGCCCATGGGCCAAATGCAACTCACTAGCAGTTTTTGTGAATACTGTTCTACTGGAACACAGCCACACCCATTCATTTATGTCTTGTCTCAGGCTACTTTTTCACTACAATGATAATGTTGAATAGTTACAACAGATTCCACAAGGCCAACTAAGTCAAAATATTTACCATCTGATCCTTTGACAAAAAACTGTTTACCGACTCCTGGTCTAGAATTTTGCCATACCACTCCCCCTGCCCTAGTCTCTCCCTTGGTAAACTTTGATGCATCCTGAGGAGATACATGCTGAATATGTATATCCATCTCTTCTGGGACCAGGACACCTTACTCTTTCTGTAGAATGTTCTATAATTACATTTCATATATATTCCCCCACCATTCCTTAGCTTAACAAAACCTTGATTTTGTATAGAGAAGCCATCTGCCCAGTTCCAAATGATCAATCATGATGGTTCTAAGCCAGTCTTGTCCAATTTTCTGCAATGCTGGAATACTCTTTATCTGCAGCTGTTCAATAATATAGCCACTATCTACACATGGCAACTGAGCACTTGAAATGTGGCCAGTGTGACTGAGGAACTGACTTTTTAATTTTATTTAATGTTAATTAATTTAAATTTAAAAAGCCACTATGACTCAACAATAAAAATACAAATAAACCAATTTTACAATGGGCAAAGTATATGGACAAACATTTCTCCAAAGGTAATAAACAAATAGCCAATAGGCACATTAAATATGCTCAACATCAGTAGTCATTATGCAAAACCACAATAAGATATCACTTCATACCCATTAGAATGGCTATAATAAAAGGAAAACCAAAAATGAAACAGAAAATAACAAGTGTTGACAAGGAGGTAGAGAAATTGGAATCTTTATACATTCCCACCAGGATGTATAAAATGCTGTAGCCACTTTGGAAAACAGTTTGACATTTTAACCCTCAAAGGGTTAAACATAGTTACCATTTAACCCAACAATGGCACTCCTAGGAATCTACTCAAGAGAACTGAAAAAGGAATGAAAACTATGTTGACATAAAAACTTATACATGAATGTTCATAGATGCAATATTTATAGTAACTAAAAAGTGAAACAACCTAAATATTCATCAACAGATAAATGGATACAAAATGTGATACATCTATGCAACAGAATATTATTCAGTCAAAAAGAAAAAAGGGAACCGATAAAAAAAAAAAGTACTGAGGCCAGGGAGGTGTGGTGGCTCACACCTATAATCCCAGCACTTTGGTAGGCCAAGGTGGGAGCACTGCTTGAGTCTAGGAATTTGAGACTAGTCTAGCAACATAGCGAGACCATGTCTCTACAAAATATATAAAAAAATTAGCCACTCATCCCAGCTGCTTGGCAGGCTGAGGCAAGAGGACTGCCTGAGCTCAGATACTTGAGGTTGCAGTGAGCTATGGGTAAGTATATTGTCAATCACTATACTTCAGCCCAGGTAACAGAGCAAGAACCCGTCTCTTAAAAAAAAAAAAGTACTGATACAAACTACAACATGGATGAACCCTGAAAAAATTATGCCAAGTAAAAGAAGCTAAGCCAAATGTCCAGTCAAATCCATAGAGATACAGAGATAGAAAGGTTAGTGGCTGCCAGCCAACGGGTGGGGGTACAGGGATAAGGGGAGTGAATACAAAGGGGTGATGAAAATGTTCTGCAATTAGTGGATAATGGTTGCCTAATCCTGTGAACATACTAAAATATTGTATACTTACAATGGTGAATTTTATGGTATATAAATTTATATCTCAGAAAAATATTTTAAATAGCCATATGGCTAGCAGCTACATATTGGATGGTGTAGGTCCAAGCCAACTGTGATAACCTTGTTCTCCACCTTCTCTGCTTCTGTTACAGCTGAAAGTAGCCAAGCAACCTAACTCCAGCCAGTGAGACCTTAGTAGAAGTCTAGCAGGAGGGGAGGTTTCCTGGGAAATGTTTTGGTCTTCTCATTTAAAAAGAAAAAAGAAGGAGGAGGAGGAGATGCTGCTCTCTCCTCAATTCTTCCCTGTTCTTCCAGCACTGAAGGTGCATGTAATGTCTAGAGATGCAGCAACTATCTTATAATCATGAGGCAACTAGCATGAGTGAAAAGTCTAAAAAATTAAAGATATGCTGACCTTGACATGGTCAAATCACCTTCTTCATACTTGTTATTTAGTAGTGTGAGAGTGAGAAATCAAGCCTATTTGTTTAAGCCATTGTAAAATAGGCATATTGCCAAATGAGTTAATAGTATATAAAAGGCATTCAAAACAGTTTGTGGCGTATGCTAAGTACTACATAAGTGTTAGGCATTATTATTGTTACTATAACTCACCGTTTCTCAACCTTTTTATCACCATCACCTCCACTAAGGAGTCTTTTGAGACATTGTTTTTCTTATGCCTGCCCTCATGAAATTTTAGTACCACAGACAGTGTATCTGTTTACACTGTTAGGTAAGGATGAGCTTTAGAAAGCGACAGCAAACAACCGTAACATCTAAGATTTTTTCATCTCCCAAGAACAAATTTTTGCTCCCTTGGAAATGCATTCCTGATACATGTTTCTTCCCCACTGCAACTAACTGATTTAAATAAGAGCTTCTTTGCATGTCACTGCAGCTGAAAGCATTCCTAACCGATTCATTCTCTTCTTCACTGCAACCAATTGATTGAAATAAGACCTGTCATAACTGCACAAACCCCACCCCATTGGCCACAACAGATTCCCCTGAGAATGGGCATTTGACCAAAGCTGAGATAATTGTAACATACCTCTCCCATGGGTATGGTTGATTCAGTAAGGGATATAGACCTGACCCAAATGAAACTAATCAGAATTCTTCCCTAGGATTTTATAACTAGAAAAAGCAGAAAGCACAGGTCAATTGCTCTCTGTTGTAGAAGCTACAATATGTGAGTCTAAGAACTCCGCGTAGCCATATAGGGGAAGCTGGGCAACAAGAATGAAGGCAGCATTTACAAGACAACGTTAGAGACAAGACAAGCTGGTGAGTGGAGACGAGTAAAACAGGGTTCTGGACACAGAAGAGATCACAGTCTAGCAGAAGAACTAAGTGTGATATGCAATGAATGCTAGGGGCAGCCCAGGGGCTACAGGAGCTCAGAAGAGAAGCACCTGAGGGGCCAAAGGCTTCCTGGTGATGGGGCGCTAGACCTGAGCCTCTGGCCACATCACAGGAAATGACAAACGCATTCACTACAGCCTGCACACAGCCAAGCCAGCTCTGCTGCAGCTGCTCATTCCCACACCCCAGTAACCAGGAGGACGCAATATTAGCCGACAATAATAATTTGAAGGGCAGTACTAACATATTTCTTAGTAGCACTTATGGATGTCTTTGTTTTTCTGATGGTAGGAAATCTGGAATATAAGAAAATATAACGAAGAAAAAAATCAATCATTTCTTGTGAAATCACAACGCAGTTATATCTGTTTTACATAGAGAAACAACTTTATTGAAGTTGCTCACATTTTAATATAGCTTCTTCCAAATCTGTCAATATTACTTACATATTTTCCTTTTAATCTTCCCAAAGCCTTTCAATGTAGGTATTGCCTTTGCCCCCATTATATGGTGAGGAAATAGGCACTTGCTGAACTTAGAGCTGAGAGTTGCTCAGTTATCAAGTCGGGCAGATGTGACCCTGTACCAGACTCCCTGACTCCAAAGCACGGTCTCCAACACCACCTCATCCCTCCACAAATATGTGACCACAAGAACCAACCAAACAGAAAGAATGTCCAAATGTCCCAGACATCTTCCATTTGCTTTTCAGATTTGATCTCTAACCTTCTCCACCCTGCCTTTTGAGCTGATCTGTATGGACCACACCAAAAAGCTCCCCCAGCTCTGGCCTCCAGCCAAGTTCAGCCAATGGGGGACACAGAGGGTACCACCAGGCAAGAGGAAAGTGTGGTCTGGCTGTGGCTCTCTCCCCAAGGTCACACAGGTGAGTCTCTACACACAATTTCTCCAGAACCTGGTAACACTCCCTCCCCTTGCTCCTTGGGGCCAGAGAGGGAATAGCCCCACTTTTGACAGCCCAGGGTCTTGCACTACTTTTTGTGGTTTCCCTACATTTGTCCACTCTTCTCAAATTACCCCACTTGAGTGTGCCACCTGTTTCTTGGGGAACCCTGGTGGTGCACTGACAAAACAGAAGGGACACAGGTGTCCAGTGGGTACTGGATGAATACCAGAGGGGCTGTCTCCCACCTTCACACCTTCTCACCAGGGCAGTTTCCCAGGGGGAAGACAAAGCAGCTATCACTCTGTGGACATGGAGGTTAAGTGGACTTTCCATCCCGTTCCTCAGAGTCCTGCCTAATCTGTCTACCATGAATGAATGCACATGTTTCCAGATAACCAGAACCTGGACAAAGCAGTATTTGTGGTGAAGATCTGGGACTTAAAGAGGCTTTTTCCAAGGTGGAGTAGTATGCCAGGTCACCACAAATCAACCTTTCCTTTCCACTCCCACCCCCAGTCCTCTTCTTGGGCCTTGGAAAGCTGAACTTCCTGCACCAACAGAATAGAGCAAATTCATTTTAGCATAAGGAAGGTAAGAGCTGTCAACCCCAAGTTCCATTTTCCCTTAACAAATAAGAACATGTGTCAAATTAGTAATGACACAAGAAAAATTCAACACATTTTGATAGAGTCATCTTCATAGTTTTCCACTTTCTAGCGGATTTTTGTATGGGATATGTACTAAAGGATCAGGGAGCTCTTTCTCATTTCTAGAGGGAGGAAAACATCAGGAACATGACCTGGGAGAACATATAAACTTACCTTGGCCTCACGAATTTTCCTCAAAATCTGAATGTCAAAATCTTTGCAAATTAAAGTACCAAAGTATAAATGACAACCTTTCTATATATATTTTTTCCCAAATAGGCTAAGTTTGGTAGATACCGATAAAATTACAAACACTAATTTGTCTTAAAGCTGAAAAAAGGATAAGGTGCCTTTTTTATGTGCTCATTGTTTAATCAACAGAAATTAATGATGGAACTCATAGCTTTAAGTTACCCTTTAAAGGTTGGTTTCTTCTTTATTTATAAATGCTGCTCAGCTTTGTCTCCCAGTTTTACACATCCTCCTTCTTCTCTCCCTCCTCAACAAACCACAATCAAATAATCAGTCACTGGATCCATCTCCTAAATACACTTTGACTCTATCCCTTTCAGAGGTCACATATCGTCACTAGTGAGCTCCTGTCCTCTCTTTATGTCTCTGTTGGACAAGAGCAGGGTTTTTCAACCCTGTCGCTACTGACAGTTGGGGCCAGATATTTCTTTGTTGTGGGGGGCTGTCCTGTATATTGTAGGATGTTTAGCAGCATCCCTAGCCTCTAGCCACAAGACGCCAACATCACCCCCCTGACACACAATCAAAAATGTCTCCAGACCTTGCCAATGTCCCCTGAGAAGCAAAACCACCCCAGTTTGAGAACCACTGAACTACAGCAACAGCCTCCTCTTGAGTCTACCTGCACCCACTCCTGTCCCTTTTGCATTTCATCTGTCTTACCAAGGTCAGAGTGACCTCTCAATTGCAAGTCTGACCATGTTGTTCCTCGGCTTAAAACCCTACTGACTCTCCATTTACTACAGTTTGACAACCAAACTCTTTAGCAAAAAATATAGAAAGACCCCATGATTGGGCCCCTGAAGTCTTCTCTGGCCTGAGTCCACTCCTTTAGTCCCCTACAAGCTCTGTGTGCTTCAGATGGATAGGAATTACTGATGGTTCTCCAAGATCCCATGTGGTTTTCCTATCTCTAGCTAGGCCTTTTCACTCACTGTGACTCCCTCATTCCTTCTGTCCACCCTGAAATGTCCCTTCTCTCACCTCCCCACACGGAGAAGTTCTAAAGCACCATTTACAGCACGGGTTGCAAACCCAAGTACATTTGAGGGTCAGGACGGCCACATAAATGAATGAGGAAGGACGAGGACCACAGAGCACATGCTCCCACGGATAGCAGCCCCTGCCTCTCAAATCCAGCACCCAGTTCCATGCAGGGGAAGGGCCCCGTATCGCCAAACCTGAAACGCTGCAAGTCTGGATTTTTATGTTCAGTACCTAAATGAAATTTTTAAAGACAAACAAATAAACATGAAGTAACTGAAACAATACACATCTAGGGGCAGAATTTGCTGGTTACTACTTGCTATTTACGCTCTGAGGATCTCTAAGCATTTGTCACAGTACCCTGGGAATATTTACATTCCCATCTTGCCCACAAGTGGAGCAACATCTTAAGGTCTTAAGGTTAGGTCACCATGTCACTTATTCATTGGCTTTTTCATTTATTTATTCTAATTCATGTATCATTTTTCTTCTTTCTCCCATGCACCCATCCATTTGTCCATCCAACTCACCAATAAATAGATTTAAGTCCCTATAAGCACTCTGTTAAGAATACAAAGTAAACAAACATAGTCCCTGCCCTCAAAGTGCTCCTAGTCCAGTGAGGAGAGACACAGGTAAACAACTATAAGACATACGCTCACGTAACTATTATATACAAACAAACCCTGTACTTAAGGCGCAGCACATGGATAACAGAAAAACCACTTAAGTCTCCCTGGGGGAGTAGAGCTGGTTTCAGATAAGATCTGAGCTAAGGATAGAACTCTGCCAGCTTGATAAGTGAGAGAGGGCTTTCCAGGTCACAGGAACAATCTGTGCAAAAGCATGGAGGTCAGCGGAAATATGGCACATTTGAGGAATCACGATAATGCAGTTTTAGTCTGGAATAGAAAATGAAAGGGGGTGAAACTTCACAGTAAACTATTCTTAAATGTTCAGTGGTTAGTGCATTAGAAAATACTCAACAAGGGTTTTATAAATTAATTAGAAATTGGGCAAGAAGGAATGTTAACTAAGTATGGCTTAACAGTAATTGGAACGGAGATTAAAGTTCCTTCAACTTGAAAGCTGTGCCGGGAGAATACATAACAGAGACTCAATGAAGAACTGTCATATGAACTAATACAATTATAAAATAATTACCGATATTATAATAACAACAGTAATAACTAACATTTATTGAGTGCTTATTATGTACTGAATACTTGACTAAGGGTTTCACAGGCATTATTTAATTTAATCTACATAATGATCTTATGAGGTATGTATTATTATTCCCATTTTACAGATTAAAAATAGGCTCAGAGAAATGAGCTGGGGCTCAAACTTAAGAATATTTAAATCCAAAGTCCAAGCTCTTCACCATCACAATTACAGTTTTTGTTGGAAAGATTCCCAAGGGCTTCTTGCAAAGACTTTTGGTTGTGTTTGAACCCAGACCATCAGCGTACCGAGGGATAAGCTTGATCTTGATAGAGTAAAATTTGTGTATCTATTAATAAAAGAAAAACTATCTTATGAAGTAAGCAGAAAACAAGACCGCCAAGTGGGTATTGCCACACTGTCACAATACAGTTGCCAGTGGCTTTCCATAATTAAAAAAAAAATTCATCAACTCTGTGAAATGTTATGGAGAAGGCAGGCAGGCGGAATCTCCTTCCTGGAGCCAGCTCAGGCCGGGCCCGTCTGCTGGGGACAGCTGAGCACAGGCTGCCAGAAGGAGCAGATGACCTCCAGAATGCCCGTCCAAAAATGGGACTCAGACAGCAGGCAACAGGCTCCCGGTCAGAGTGGTCAATTTTGTTTACTTTCAGAGACATGGATTCCCTTATATGATCATATTGTAAATGAATCTAAAATGTCTTCTGTGTGAACACTGAACATTCACAATTTGTAAGCTTACTTCATGGGTGAAGCAATAGTATTTAAAACAAGGAAGAGCTAAAAATCTGTAAGAGAAAGATGTGCTTTCAAATATGCTCTGAGCACTTCACAAGCACTATTTTACTTCTAGATGATATTGTACCTGAAAATAGACTTTTCAAAATCAGCTCACTAGAAGAGGTCTAATATAAGCAATCTTAGGTAATTCCAGTTGATTACTCTCACCTCTCCTTATACACTTGTCATTTAGATCTTCTATGATACAGGTGAGTCAATTATTATTTTGTACTGATATAGAATATGGGCTCTGCAATAATGCTGCCTAGATTCAAATTGACACTGCCACTTGCTACTGCATGATTTGACAAATTGTAAGTTTTTTCCCAAATCTCAGTTTCATCATTTGTAAAATAGGTATAATGATGATGACTTAGCTATATCACTTCTAAAGCTAGCTGAATGGCGAATTAAGAAAGAGAGAGAAGGAGGCATGTTTGAAAGATACTTAGAGAGTAATGCAAATAAGATGCAGATATGGACTTCTGAATGTGTGGTTTGTCAGGCACTGAGATTGAAGCCAGGTCTCAGCCCAGACCCCTGCAAGGAGAAGGCGCGTCACTACCATGGAACTGGCAGGGCAGACGCAGGTTGGTGGGGAATCTGAACCCGGCATGCTGGTAAGAGACAACTAGAAAAGCCACATAGCAACATCCAGTGGCCAGATCACTTTTAAAAACCAGGACTGGAGATACAGATGTAGAAGTCACCAGTCCATGAAGTAAGTAAGTAAAACCAAGCCATGTAAGCCAACTTACCCCGGAAAGAATATTTCAGCAGAAGTTGTAAACCAGTGGTCCAAGGAGCACATCTGGAATACAGAATTTTTTTTTTTTTTTTTTTGGTTCCCACAGACTTCTAAAAAATGTTTGAGCCAATATGGAAAAATCTTGAGATAGTGAATTTAAAAAGAAAACTGTATTTCTAGCTTGTATTGAAAAATCAGGAGACCTTGCTATACCAGGCCAGAGTTCCCTCTTTCGGGAACACACCCAGCTAGAGCTCATCTTAGGAAGCCCGTCTGGGCACACGCTGTGCAGCCCACTGAAGTCCCCGCCACTTTCACAGTGCCTGGGTGCGTGCTGACCTTGGCCTGCGCCTCCGTGTACTATCTTCTTGGATCCTGTAGGAACGTAAGTATGACTTCTGTTGTCCTATCCTTAGAAGAATGAGAACAGCAAAAAGCTAAGGTCAGAAGCCTATGAAAACTAACACATAAAGAGACTCTGGGAGATTAATCTATGAATGAGACCCAGAAAGAAGTATCAGAAAGGCACAATGTATGTGGTATCACGAAAGTCAAGGGAATTGAGGAATCTTGATTACTCTTTGCTTGATACCTCCCCTGCCCCACATGGAGTCTTTTCAGCATCAAATTCAAGACATATCCCAAATCTATACACCTCCCATCATCTTTACTACATTAATCCAGACCAGTATCATTTATCACCTGGGTTGTTGCAATCGCGTCTTACTTGTTTCCACTTTTATCTCCCAGCAATCCATTTTCTAACTGGCAGCAAGAAATAGATTAAAATGTAAATCAGACCATGTCACTCTGTTGCCAGAACTATCCAGTTACCTCCTATTACATTTATAAAAAATCCAAACTTTAAAACTTGCCGTATAAGATCTCACAAGGAGTACCCTTGCCTACCTCTCTTGGCTGCACTTCTAACAGCTAGCTCCTTGTTTGCTACGTTTAGCCACATAGGCCTCCTTGATGTTCTTAAACCAAGTCAGCTATGCACACCTGCCTGAGGGCTCTTGCACTTCCTCTTCCCCTGACTGGATCGGTCTTCCCGAAGCACATTTCTTCCCACTGACCCCTTCGCAGTTTACAGGCCAACTCCTCAGAGCATCCTCAGTAACCACCTCCATGCCAGTCCCCTCCTGACCCACTTTCAGCCTTCTCCCTGATGCATTTTCTTCAAAGCACTTATCATTCAGCTGAATTCTTTTTATTTGATTATTTCTGTAGCCCCCACAACAATAATAATATTGAGATCAAGGTTTTTTCCCACCTGTATACAATGCATCACACAGAGAAAGTCACAATAAGTAAGTTTTAAATGAATGAATGAATGAACATGTGACACTGTGGAAGTTATGGGATTCTAGAGAGTGGGTTTTAAACACAGCACGTCTTCCCCTGGGTTCCCCAGAAAGCAGACCCCAAGCAAGAGGGTTTATGTGCCAGTGCTGTATTAGGTAATGCAATCTTAGGGAACAGGAGGGAATTGCTGGACAAAGAGGAGGAGGTACGATGAGGCTGCACTATCAGGCTGGCACCACCAACAGTGACTGTTTCTTCCTCCCATAGGACCACCGACAACCTCCTCCCCCCACCCTGAGCCACATGAACTGTATCTCAGAAGCATCCATGTTGGAGAGAAAGAGCACATTAATTCTCCTATCCAGGATGCACATGTGTGGGCACAGAGTGAAATCCAGAGGTGGCATCAACAGGTAAACACCATGCTACCTAATGGACAGCATGCAGCATGAGATGGCTTATACTATAGGATGTCTTTCAGAGCCTGTGCAAACCCGGTGGCCACAATGGCAGCTGGAGCAAAGATGAGAAGATCTAACATGGTGCAAAAGAAGTGTCTGATACACAGTAACATAAGAACTAAGAACACTCACTGCTTTAGCAATGACCTTAATGACTGCAGTGTCAGTGCACTGGGGAGGGTGGAAATCTCATTATGGTGGATGGAGTGACTGGGAGAAAGGATACAGCACAGCAAGAGTAGGCTGTTCTCAGGGCTGGAGCAAGTAGAGAACAAAGTGACATTTTACGGTGCCAGAAAGCAAAGATGTGCTAAAAAAAAATGATGGGGACATGTCAAAAGGACATAAAAGCCAACGTGAAGGGGTTCTCAATGGTTAAATTTGAGACTATTTACATAACAAAATAGTGATAGTAATGGATTATAATCCATAGGATAAAATAAGAATTCCTAAGTGCATAGTGATACAAATGAATGATTGAATGAATAAATAAATGTGAGGCCAGGGGAAAGCGACTTACAGTAGAGATCCAGTTAATAAATTTAGGAACTATAATCATAGGAAAACACCATCTGGCAAAATCACAGGAATAATCATTTCAGGCAAGAATTAATAATAAATGCTAAAGTTAGTTGGCAAAGGTATGATTAGAAGCGTGATATTTACATAGCCTCAAAGTCTCTCCCCACAAGGTAATTATTAATTATAAAGGGAAAAACAGTAACTTCACAGTGCAGAAACTGAGAGACACAGCCTTAACCAAGGGACCAAAGTTCACACACAGCAGCATCACGTGCCTCCTGTTGTGCTGCACTGTGAAGGGCACAACATCATTTCTGTAGTTTTCCTGCCAAAAACACATAACTCGAATTTAATCTTGAGGAAACATCAGACCCATCCAAAGTGAGGGACATTCTACAAAATGCCTGGCTACACTCTTCAAAAATGTCGTGATCATGAAAGGTAAGTAAAGCCTGAGGAACTATTACAAATTAAAGGAGACAAAGAAGATACGACAACTAAATGCATTGTGTGATCCTAGATTCTGGTCCAGAAAATGAGACATTAGTAGGACAATTTACAAAAACCAGAACAAGGTCTGTAGACTGGGCAATAGTATGACTGTTAATAAACGTTAATTACCTGAATTGCACAACTATACAATGATCAGGTAAGACGCCGGTGGGAGAGAAAGAAAGAAGCTATGATGGGGAGAGACACACAGAAGGTTCTGGTAGAACCTAAAATTAGTATAACTTTTCAGTAGGGGATAGGTACCTAGATGTCCATTATATTGCTCTTTATACCTCATGCATGCATATTATTTTGTACATATGAACATACCATAATATTTTTTAATAAGAGAAAATTTTATGATACAATGAAAGCAAAGAATGTCATTGTCTTCTTCCAGCTTCTATAACCTGCCCAATCCTCAGAGCCCAAGCCCTCTTCTCTCTTGTTTTAAAAGCTGTAAAAGGCATACTAGCACCTAAGACTTCCTCCTTGATATAATCAGATGGTTTGAAAGACAACTGAAAAGGGCATCCTTCTTTACTATGGGAATCTGTGTGAACACCCTGTCCCTATACTACTGTAAATCATCTTATGTGCCACACACAGTCCCCATGTGTTCCCCCAGGGGACACATGCTGAGTGGAAGGAGTATACTTTTGGTGTAAGAAGTCTTAGGTTCAAATCCCCACTCCTCCACTCACTAGTAGTGTCACACGGGGCAGGCGACTGATTCAACCTCCGGGAGTGCTTCTGCAGATGCAAATGTGAGAAAACATCACAGAGCTGTCATAAGGTCCACCTGAAAGAACACGTATAAAGACCAAGTATTGTGCCCGGTACACACAGATATTCTCACATGGTACCAAGATCCATCATCACTGTTGTTACTATCTTTGTTTAAAACTAAGAAAGCAAGCCTACCTCTATTTTAAATCTCTATAATGCCAGAAAGGAAACAAGAGTGCAGCAGAGCACAAAACATAACACCTCTGCATCGACTGCCACATATCAGTATCAACCATGTCCATTCCCGGTGGACTTACACCAGTGGACCTCCTCCTAGTGTGAACAGCTAGTGTAGTGGCCATGGCAAAAGTTCTGGAGTCAGACCGGGGGACAAATCCTGGTGTCACTTTCTGTGTCTTGTGTGACGTTGGGCAAATTACCTAACCCTCTACATCTCAGAATATTCTCTGTAAAACAAGGGCAATCTTCACAAGGTTCTTATTAGAATGTGTACTGCATAGATGCATATTGCATAAGACAATGCCTAACACACAATCTATCTTAGTTACTTCATTTGACTCAGATATTATATGAAGAAAATTTCTCAAGAAGTGCCATGCAAACCAGGGAGGAAAGGAAGCAACTGATGCAAGAGAAAGATAGTCTGCCAGCTGAATAATCCAGACTCAACATAACCCTAGTTAGACCTTAAGTTTCTCTACCTTCCCAGAGCTTCAGCTGCCTCATCTGTAAAAAAGAAATACTACTGTCTCTTTCGCAGGCTTGCCACAAGGGTTAGCTGAGGTATGAAAGTACGTTCCACAGGGCCGGGGACACAGCTGGAGGAGAGTGCACACAAACTGCGGCCACGGGTGCTGCGTGGAAACACTCCGAGCATTCTTATGCCTCTTGCTCCCTTTCTCAAAAGCTTGAATGATGGCTGAGTATTCAAGGCTCAAGGTCTGGAAGCAGTTATCCCTTCAGTCTTTTCCTGTCTAAACCATCCACAGGCTGGGCTCCTGGGCCTCTCACAGAGGAAACAAAAGTCCACATGAAGGGCAAGTGAAAGTGTCCTTATGCTTCCTAAAATCCAAACTCCCCTCCCAAGCTGCCCCACAACTTCCGTCAATGCTTTCTGAATTCTGTATTCTAAAACCCTTTGTTTAATCCTCCTAAGGAATCCAGAAAAAAAATAATAATTTTATGTGTTTGTTGGCTTTCAGAAACTTCCTAAAGGATGGATTTAAATGTCATATCCTGACTTTGGAGGAAAATCTGAGGACAAAAGAAGGATTAGGAATTATGGGATGCGAGAGGACAGAGATTTGAAAAAGAAATTAGGTTAAGGTTACATGGATAAAAGTTAAATAAGAAAACAAAAGCCCAGTTAAGGCTGCCTTGGTTAAAGTTACAAATAAAAGCAAACACTTCATAGATCTCTAGTTCTTGAACCCAAGAAAGCTCTGTGGCAGCTCTCCTGAGCTTGAACAACAGGCTAATTTTCAAGCAGGAATCAAAGTGGTTGGGCCCCTGGACAAATAGCTTGAAAGCCTAAGCATAAGCCTGGTCTCACAGAGTTAAAAGGAATGCAGACTGCCCCAAAACGCACCAGCCGTTTGTTTTTTCTGCCACCTTTCCAAGGGTCATGTCTGGAGTGAGGATAAACAGTTCTGGGGGAAAAAAATGATGTGAAGTACAGACCTTAAGAAAATAAAACATTAGAAAACCATTTCTTAAAGAGTTATATGTGTGCCTGTATATATACATTATATGTATATATATAGAGAGAGAATATTTATACATTTAGATGCATGCACACATATGTGTGTGTGCCAAAATTATCCAAACTTCTGATGTTTTCAGGTATGAATAACTAGAGCTATAGCAAGCCTTTGAAATGCTGTTGCATTTTTTAAGCAAGATCAAATTTTTTACAAAGGCATTCCAAAAACAGCAAAGGGTGTCTGAGCAACATTTCAGTTTTATTTAATAAGTAAAGATTAAGCTGAATGCTTTTGGTTATTAATAGATGTTAATAGCATATGTTATTCTAGGTTTCTTAGAAATGTATTTGGAAAGCCCCAAATAGAAGACCTAAAAGAAAGAGAGAACCCACTGGGTGCCAGGATTCGTGCTCAGTGTTGTTTATGTGGTGTCCCATTCTTCCTGCACAACAAACTTCAGGGGTAAGTATCAGATTCTCAAGTCTACACAGCTTGTAAGTGGCAGAGCCCATTGTGATTGCCCTAGAATCTGAGTTTTTCTCCATCTTCACACTGTGGGGCCTCCCACTGAAATGCTGAGAGTCAGAGCAATCTTTCCTAGTATTCCTGTGAGGACAAAGAAATGTCCCATATTCCTGGAACAGGAAAATACCACAGCAAGGTAAAAAGCAGCTTTCCTGTGATCTCTGCTTTAGCATAAAACAGACGAGATGCCTTTTGGTCTAAGAGTTAAAGCAAGAAGATGAACGATTGACATGTAGCAGGTGATAAATATTTAATGCCACTTGGTACAGCGGTTCTTCAAAAATGTCTTTTAGCTCTGAAGGCCTTTCTGTTAATCCACACTTCAGGGGGTGCAGCCAAGGCTCGTAGAAAATACATTTTTAATAAGGACTGTGCGAACCCAAGAGGCTCCGAATGGTGTATAGCATTTCGGTTTTTAGAGCTCACAAAGGATCTCACACTCTGGGGAAACGGGGTCCTAATGTGAAGAAGCGAATGAAAAGAGGCCAGAAAAAAAATTATATTCTAGGGGAAGGAGGCCCTGTTAGAGCCTTGTCAGAATAATTATCAGAATGGATTTTTTTCCTCCCTCAGTGGAAGAGCTGGTCAGGTTCAGGAGAATCATATTCCAGACAAATAAGCTCAGATGAGAGGCGCTGGCTGCCTTCCAAGCACTGATGGCATCTGAGCTGCTTAACCCATGCTGAGGGGCCGCAGCACCGCACACTCAATGCATAGGGCCTGGTGCCGAACCTCCCTCTCTACCCTTTCCTCAGTCTCTCTCCCGAAGCGCTGCACCCTTGCTACCATTCTCTCATTTTTGGTCTTGCCTTGGCTTTGGAATCTGATGCTTTACCCAGGGCACAGGGGAGAAGCTCAGAGATTAGCAACAGCAGGAAGCTGCTTCTATACATTAGCTGAAAGGACAAAGAAAAAAGGCTTAGGGCTAAAGCCCAAGACCGAAGGACAACCAGCAGAAGAAGCTGGAGCCACGGAGGGCCTACCTCATGAGTAGAAGAGCTGTGAAGGGCTGTGGGCACTGCCAGAGATGTTACCCAAGGCAGAGAGAGGGCAAGACAAATATCCTGGCTTCTCTCTTTCTCCTACCCTCCATCTCCCACTGAGTTAGAGGGCAGGGGTTAACCCCCTGCAACATAACACACAGCACAGCAAGGGAGACAAATGAATCTCATTGAAAAAAGGCAAAGGTCAATACAACTGGTAAGTTAAAAGTTCACAGAATAGTGTGCCATGTGATATCATAATTGCTAAATGTATACATACATAATTTAAGCAAATATATGCATACCATATACACACAGACTGAGGTATGAAGAAATGGAATGATCAAGAGAGAGTGAGCAAGAAGAGTAGAAAGATCCACAGTCGATTTTCATCATTTACAGTAGTTATTTCTATAAAGTCTCCAGAAACACTGAATTAGGGAATACTGGATCATTGCTTCTAAGGGAAATACAGGGTTAGGTTCTTTCAAGCCTCCAGTTACATTTTTGCTAACTGATCAATACACAAGACCTTGTTTTATGTGTATTCCCATTTAAAAACACCTTATTTGATATATGTTGTTGATTCATTAACAATGAACTCACAGCCAACAGTACTTAACTCACGCCTGACGGAAGCTCATCTAACATTTTCTTCGTAAGGCACATTGCAGCTTTCTGGTGCTTAGGAACACTACACGGCACTTCAGCACTATGTGTGGGGCCCATTGTAACTGGTGAAATCACCAAAAAATAGCACAAAAAATTGAGAAAAACCCGGCATTAAGAGACCTCGAACAGGACACTTGTTTACAGTATGACAGCTGAAACAAGAAGGCAGGGTGTTGTCTTGTTTGACCTCAGCTGGGAACATGCATGTTGAGCGACTCAGAAATTTTCCGCCTCTCTGTGCATGTCTACAAATGACTGTGAAAGTACCATAAGTATTGACTTTGAGGTTACAAATAACTTTTAGCGAGTAGGTGAATTTGTAAATACAGAATCTGTAAACAATCAGACTCAACTATCAACATGTTAATTTTTTTTAAATTTGTTCCTGGATGGTAGGAGATGGAATGCTTTTTGCTTCATCATATATTCTTTCTTCCTTTTCATATTCAACTGTTGTCTAGTTTTTCTACATAAACTTGTAATTAGGGGAGGGAGAGGATTCTAAATACAAGATTGAAAAAAATAGGGCCAAAAGCACTAAGAAGTGAAATCATTTAGCTTAGCAAGAGACCATCCTAATACAGCACCAGTGAACAGCATTGGTCATTCTCACTATGTGAGATGAGGGGAAGTCTCAAAGTGTTCCCCACTCCAAATTGCCATGACTCTTCCAGCCAAACATCCGAGGGGGACAAAGAGCAAGGTCCGGCTGAGGGGTGGCCTAACAGTGGGAGGGGTGGGTGAGTTAACTCCCTCAGTGGATATCGAACATCCCCACGGTCCAGGTTAGCCGGGACACACAGACTCACACCTTCCCTGTCCATCTCTACCAGAATCTTCTTTTATGCTCATTGGATGTTTACCAATGAGAAGACGTGAGCTTCTTTCAGTTCAAACCAGTAAATATAAGTCCCTACTTTATACAAAATATCGTACAAGGTGCTTTGCTAGAAACAATAACACATCTTTTCATCAAGCTTTACCTGTTTTCTATATACAAATCTACTCCAGTAACTCAAACAAAAATTTAAAAGCGTAATATATGAAATTCTTCAGCTTCCAACCAGAAAAAAAAACTAAGTTAAAGAATTGAAAAAGCATCCAAATAGCACAAAAGCATAGTAATTCAGCTCTCTGTTCCTTCCTTACACCATTAATGAGCAACTTTTAATCTTTAATCCTCCCTCACTAAGCTGCTTTTACTATCCCATCTGCTCCTCTTGCTCATGCCTTCAGGATCTTATAATTAAATTCTAATTAAAGTTTAAGGCATGTAATAAAGAAAACACTTGCGGAATGCCTTTGATTCAAGAGGCCAAAATAACATTTCAGCAGTTTGAAAAATGAATTATATCCTTTTGCTTAATAAGCATCTTTAAAATGGAATTAAAATGGGAAATTCCAATCTTCCGTGATTTCATCAGCCACACATTATGTAAATATGTTCATTATCACGTGTTGCATTTAAGTCAGCTGGAAACAGCACGAAGAGAACGCCGTCCAGCAAACACAGTGGGTGCATGTGCCCAGTGGCAGTGGCACTCTGATACACGGACGCTGGTGCCGGGCATCGGCATCCAGCACACACCTGGATGCTGAAAGAACATCTAATCTCTCACCAAACTCAGTCATGTCTACCTTTCCAGCACCTTCCAGATCTGTCTCTTCTGCTCTGTCAGTTCAGCCCCCCAACATCCCTTGGCATACTTACAACATTCCCCCACCTCCAGCCTCAGCCCCCGGCTGCAGTCCACGCTGTGCCTCACGTGGCTGACAGCTGCCTTTTGCAGCATCATTCTGATCAGGCTGCTCCACTTAGAACAACTCTCTGTGCTAATAATCTGTGTCCCCCAGTAACTTATGAATACCTCTACTATAGCATATCACATAATTTTGATTTATTTATTGTTCTATCTTTTAGTCCTTGAGCTAACTTCTTGAAGACAGGCACTGTCCTGGAAAGAAAAACGTAAAAGAGAGAGAGAGAGAGAGAGAGAGAGAGAGAGTGTGTGTGTGTGTGTGTGTGTGTGTTTTAATTTGGAAAGAAAAAAGTACACTTTTTTTAACCTGGAAAGAAAAAGCAATTTATAAACCCCAAAAACACTTATCAAACTCTTCCAGAAGCATCCAGTTCACTGGTAATTTGTACCTGGTTTCATTTTTGATACAAGTTACATTTTAATCTTCATCATTAATAATTATTAATTATATATATTTCATGATTATTAATAACTAAGGTGCCAGACACTGTTCGAAGTGCTTTATGTTATTATTCAAATTCTCACAACCACCCTGTGAAGTATGCACTATTATTATCTGAGACAAGGAAACTGAAGGACAAAAAAGTGAGGTGTACTTGCCCAAGGTCACGAAGGTACTAAGTGCTGGGGCCAAGCGGTCTGGCCGCAGAGCCCCTGCCATAGCACTCAAGCCCAAAGCCTGAGTAAAGCATGTAAGGCCTTCATGTTCTTTCCTTCAAATGCTCCCAATGTGTGACCTATGACCTGGCTAGGCTACCATGCTCACCCCCCCTTTGCCAATGCACCAAGGTCTTTCATGCCTCTACCTTCCCATATGCTGCATTTTTGCCCCTAACCCACCTGGTAGATTCTTGCTCATCCTTCAAGTCCTAGTTCAGTCATTTTCCTATCTTGAGAAGTCTCTCCTGACTCCCTGGACAAACCTGATCACTCCCTGTTTTGTTACTGCAGAATCTGGAACTTATCAGACTTCTGTTATGGTGCTAATCACACTGCACTGCGACCATCCAGGGGAGCCTTGCTGTCCTCTCAGTGTCCCCTAAAGGCAGGGCACACACCAGGACTTGATGACCGTGGGAGGAGAGAAGCAGCAGATGGGTTCTCTAAATCTACACATTAGACACAGACAGGGCGGGGTCCAGGCTTGTCAAGGTCAGTATGGAGAAAAATGTTACCTTCTCTGGTATGATTTATAGAGAGCAAAAAACGAACAAAAAGAAAACATACTTTTATAAACCCAAAGAACGCTTATCAAACTCTTCCAGAAGCATCCAGGGCACTGTAACTCATATGGTGTTTTACTTTTTGACTATCAAAGTACGTTGGTTCCTTTCTTCCATAACCCACAACCTTTAAGAGGAGCCCCATGCGGACCACAGCAAGGAGCAAACAGTAGACGTAGACTCGGCCACACGTGGCAGCCTGGACTTGATTGTGCTGCCTGTATTTCAGCATTGAGTCCCAGAGCGCAGCACCCAGGGCCTCCCCACCCAGGCTTCCCCACACCCGCCCCCTTTGCCAGGTAAGCATCTCCACCTAGACTTGATGTATATTCCAGAGCTCTTTTTCCCTGGCCCTAGGAGCCCCTGTGAGCCTTGCTCCTTTTGCCAGATAATCCCTCTCCCAGGGGATATGACCCCGATCCCCACCACTACTAGCCTGGTTCTATTCCAGGAGGATCAGTCTCTGAACCACAGAGCTGCTACCTTGTCTAAAGGCTCAGTGTCCCTCATGCCTGGAAGCCCCTAAGCCTTGTCTCCCGCTCAGTGACTAAGCACCAAAGCTTATTCCAGGTACTAAGCAATAAGTACCAATAAATACTAGGTCTTTTACATAGCTGTACCTCAAATTCCTCAAAACCTGCAAAAACATAATTATATTAATTAGTCAATTCAACAAATCTTTACCAAATGCCTACCTTGTGACAGGCAGAACAACAAAGCCAGGTAATGTGCCTACTACTGCACAGCTGATGAGAAGCAGAGGTGGGATATGACCCAGCCCCTCACAAGACCCCAGGCTACGTGTCCATGCTCTGTCCACTCAACACTACTGACCGCTTCCTGAACAGGAAATGAGTTTTCACACTTCCATCCATATTCACACCTGTGTCCATCCTGCCCTGTCTTCTCCTATGCTTGGTACTCACCCCACAGGTCCTGCTCATTCACTCATCACTCAGTATCTCCTAAAGATCTGTAAGCTACCATTTCCTGTACTAAGTGATAAAGATACAAGATTTAGCCGCTGCCTTTCAAAAGCTTGCAGTCTAGTGAGAAGTAAAGATAAGTAAATAGATCTAAATACAGAAGAGTCTGCCCTACGATGAGGGAAAGTACAGGCTGCCGTGGCAGCCCAGAGGAAGGCCTGGGACCCAGCCTCGGTGCCTCCTCTTTGAGACGCCACTCTCCTCCATTCCTTCCCTCGTTCTCGCCCAGTCCCACGTGTCTGTGCTGTGCATTCTGCAGCCACAACATTTTTCACATTGAATCATGATTTATGACTTATCTATATCCATCACTACTATGAATTCCTCCAGGGAATTGATTAGTTTAACACATAAATACTTAACTGAGTGGCTTGCAGGACTGCAGTGGTTAAAAGCACAAGCTTAGATCCTGGCAAGTACTTACTAACCACATGACCTGGGGCAGGTTACTTAACATCTCAGTCTCTCAACATTTGCCACATCTCTAAAATCGGCTTCAATTCGAAATACATTGAAGTTTAACATGGCAACTGCATTCGCCCAAAATCACTATCAGTTTTGTCTCTGGCCTCAGTCTTTGGTATTGCCTATCTCTATATCAATTCTGGCATTACTCAACCTGTGTGTGCTCAAGGACAATGGGACAGTAAGGGTCTCTATCATATCTAGACATTATAACAATGTCAGTAACACAAAGCAGTCTGGGATATATTATTAATATCATAATGGTCACTTCCAAATATAGGTAAGCAATTTACATCTAACTTGGGGTGAAAATCTCTTTATAGGCTTTATATGTTGAAGATGTATCAGTTAGTTGAAACATAAACGGACACTGATTATTATGAAAATAAAATGCTATTAATGATTTTTAAAACTTAATATTATGTGCCTATTTTTAAGAAATGTAAAATATGTTACTAGGATAACAGATTGGTAGTTAAACCAATACCAAGAAAGAGAACATTAGCTAGTTGAGAAAGAACATTGTATCTTTTTTAAGACCATGAATCTTTATAAAAAGGTAAATAATATAAAACAAATATAAAGTACTAATAAAAATGAGATATTATAATTCTAATCTTTACGGCACTATTTAGTTCTCAGAATCAGAACATAAATAATAATTAAGAATTACATATAATGTTTTGGTTATTTAGTTTTACTTATGCTAAGAGTCTTTCAAGAAAATGTTCCATTTAGATTTTCTTCACAATTTATAAAGATGAATTAAAAGCAGAATGTCAACCTTCCTATTAATATTTCCATATTGCAAAAGGAAAACTCCAAATTGTGAACAAGAACACTGATGATAAATCACCTCTGATATAAACTCAATAAAATATATTAATATAAAGAGTACAAAGACAGAAGTGTTAGAGAAAAATGAAGTTCCCAAAATGTACTTTAATCCTCCTAACTAATCTTTAAAATTACAGATGTTAAAGTATGCCATAGGAGTAGGCCACTTCCTTAAAACTTTGAGCCTACGAAGAATGTGGGACTGATATTCAGGTGAGAAAATATGTCTAGGATACATATTTATGAATAAGTCACAATAAGAAATTACTAGTGTTCTTTAAGGTAGGTGGAAAATTTGAAGCTTATACTGCAAGAGGTTAAAGAGTGAATGAGTAATTAAACCAATGAAGGAAGTGGGTGTTGATGGTCCTTATGGAAGATTTGACTACAGAAGGACAGAAAAGGGGCAGTGGCCGAAAGCCCAATTTTATAAAATGTTTTCACGTATTAAGGCATGAACTATAGGCTGAAATATCATGGAATATATTATTAATACATGCTAGTCTAAAGGATTGTTGTTTCTGACCACCGAAAATGTATGTATAATGCTAATTTCCACCCTATCATCCAATATATTTGATTCCTAAATGCTTAGCTTTAGCTAAGCCAGTTTCTTCAACAACTTTCAGAACAAACAGAAAAGCAAAACTTTGAGGCCAAGACATTTTCATGTTCAAGTCCATGATATTGAACATCTGTGATTTTCCTTACAAAGCACCCAGATTGAATATCCATACATTTCTAGACTGAATGGAAAGTACACATACACATATGGATACCCAGGTGTATACTATACCTAACTATACATGTAATTCTGAAGTTCTCAGAACTACAAGAATCCATTCTTAAAAACTTTCTTCCAGTCTCTAAAGATACATATATGGCATAAGGAACACAATAAGGAAAATTATGTTGCATAGAAAGCTCTAATTGGGGAGGATAATAATATCCTCGCAGTATATCATGTCAAGAATGCCCAATAAGTACCAGGTACCTTATACACAATATCTAATCTTTACAAAGATCTATTGTTAGTCCTATTACAAATGATAAAACTGTGGCTTGGGGAAGCCTAAGTAGGTAAACAAGAGCAAGAACTTCAGGGAGTCAGCTTGGCCAATAATCCAGCTCTGTTACTGTAAGTTTCTTAACTTCTCTAAACCTTACCTTAATCATCTGTTAAATGGGTATAATCATAGCTATCTCAGCAAGTTAAAGGAGTGCAAAATAATACATATAAGGTACCTAATATAATGCCTGGCATATAAGTTCATATTCAATAAATGGCAACTCAATAAATGGCAAGCATTTATTGAGAAATTGCCATGTGCCAGCATTACTGTGTCAATGCTTTAGATGTATTAACACAATCAATCATCACAATAACCCTGTGAAACAGGAACTATTACCCCCACTCTTATAGACAAAGAAACTGAGATATAAAGCAGACCCATAGTTAATAGCTACTGGAAGCTTGACAGGTTTCCTCTACACCCAATTTTTGGCACTTTCAATAATGGATTCTCATACCGTCACCACATTAATTTATCCTTCATGCCAATGCATCTGCATTTTGAAACCACATACATCTCAGACATATTTTGGGAATAAAGGGAATACAGAAAACCATTGCTCTGAGTTATTTGAGAAGATGGGGACTATATAAATGGAAGGGAATATTATTATATTTTGCAAAGATGTGAACAAGTTACATCAGGAATTTTACAATTCGAATTAGCCAATAGGTTCTGGTGGAATCAAATTAGACTTCTCTCTAGATTTTCTTTTTCATTCTGCAAAGTTTCAAGACATCTGAACTATATGAAACATACCAGAGAGTAGTCCCTAAAACTGCATATGAACTGACTCTCACAGCCAAAAGCCCTCAGATGGATATAAAAGGAAAGGTCAACATACCCTATTTTCCCATGGCAAATGGCCCTTGGAAACACTTTTTTTTAAATATTAAAAATGCATACTTTTATAATCAAATGATCATGATCAAAATTAGGTAAAACTGCAGATGGAGAAAAATGCTACCATGAGTGGGTAACATGTGCAACTGGTAACAAAAGGGTACAGGATCATAATGTAAGTCAAGGCCCCATTGACTCAATCCTCCACAGTCTCATCTCATTAAGAAAAGAAGCAGCAGCTGGTTGCTCCCAAAACAAGTCTGGGAGGAACAAAATTAGAAGGGTCCCCATCCTTTAGATGTGCTTTTGAAAATACTGAGTTCTTGATCTGGATGGATTTTTATAGACAGTTGACAAGTCAGACCTGAGTGCATGTTATTCCAAAGGTCAAAGAGTTGGCAAAATGGATATGACTGCTGTCAAACAGGAATGAGCTCCCTTTGAAGTCTTAGGCTTAGATGAGCTGACTCCAAAGTACTCTCTGTGAATGAGCAAAGGCAAGAGTAAAAAATAAAAATGTTGCCCTGTGTAAGCTGAGACGTCCTAAGTAATGTGAAGTATACTGCCCTGCCCTTCTGTGGGGCAGAACCCACCTTCAAAGTCTGGGTGAAAAGGTACCAACTCATGAAGGGGGATGGTATCAGCAAAGAGCCACAATGAACACTTCACTGCCTACATCCTGCAAAAGTCCACAAAAAAACCCTCCCTCAAAGTCCTCCTACTTCCAGAGTAGTCCGCTCCGTATTTGCCTTCTCTCTATTTATCTGTGCTTACCTACTTATTTTCCCCCATGGTTTGTGTTCTATCCGATGGATAGCTTCTAACCAAATATGTTGCAATACCAGCAAATACTCGAGTTGTTTCTGTGGCCATTATCATGCAGGAAGTTTCACTATGTTGTTATCTGAACCTGGTCTGACTTTCAGTTTAGTAAATCGGACTAATATCCCACCTCATAAATCAGAAACACAATCCTGTATCCCTCTTCCCAGAAGTCCCGGTAGCTGTGGAATGGAATACCAGTGGAATTAAGGGAAGTTCTTGCAGACTCAAATATCACAGAAATGCAATAATTTGTCTTTATTAATAGAAGGTCAAATACCATGTACCTCTGACAGTTGCATCAATATTTTTACAGTCCTTAGGTCTTGACTTTCACCAACAGCCTCTTTAACACAAAAAACTTAAGTCTAAATCCTGACATTGTTAAAGCACTTTTAGATACCTTTTTGAAAACAAGTACACTTAAGACATAATACATTCAAACTGGTACCTGGTTTTCTCTGCAATGGGACTTCCCAGAATTCTGTCCTTCGAATACCAGCCATTTAGCAGTACTTTGGATTCCCTGTTGCTCTGCAAAATCTATAATCCATTTCTTAGAACATTCCTTGGTAAAGATGCTAGTGACTGACTCTAATTCTTACAATTTCCCCTCAACACTGATACAATTAGAATAACTAGAATGCTGATCGTTATGTCTCAAAAAATCCTCACATCATCATTAACAACTAGGTAACATTATCCCCATTTTATAGATAATGGAACTGCTGCTTAGCAAAGTTACTTTTCTAAAATCACATATGAAAAGAGAGTGAACCGGGATTCCAAGTCCAGTTCAAAGTCCAGCGTTCTTTTTTTATACCAGGTGCAAAGCAAGAGTCCACAGGGGCTGAGGGTATTTCAGGGAAACACAATGACTTATAAAACTCTGGTTGCCCCATCCACTGGTCCTGCTACCTCCCCTTTCTCTGTCATCCCTGCATCCCTAGGCTCCTTCTTCACCCACCAGTTAAGAGAGTTTGAGAGAGTAGGGCTGAATGGAGGAGCTATTGTACTTTTAAAGTTCCCTCATCCTGAAAGCCATCAGAACAGGGTTGGGGAGGGGGACAAAAATGAACCAACAAAAAAACACTGTCAAGCTATAGACACACCTAAACTTTCAAAATTTCTCAGAAACCTTAGCAAAAATATTCATGGAGGCTAAAGCTTAGTCCCCACATAAACGTCACAAAAATCAGGAGTATACAAAGGTGAGATACCCAAAAAGTATGACTCTTTCTAAGAAAAGCCAAAAGAAAGGGGTGAAATTCCAGAGAAAATAACTGAGACTTAGACAGTGGTTCTCCAACTTTAACATCCATCAGATTCTCCAGGAGGATTTGTTAAAACACAGATTATGTGGTCCAACTCCCAAGAGTTTCTAATTAAGTAGGGTGTGGGTGAGGCCACAGAATTCACATTTCTAATATGCTTCCCAGTGATGCTCATGCCGCTGGTCTGAAGACCACATTTTCAGAACAACTGGTTTAGGGTGACTATTTACCTAACAAATGAACTTTTTACATTACCAAAATAGGTCTTGTTACATTCCTTTAATAATCAGTTAAGAAACAAGTACTAAGCTAATTGGTACTAAGTATACTAACGTGGTAAACAGCCTGGACTCGGGCCAGACTACCCTGGTTAAAAATCCCAACTCTGCTAGTCATTAACTACGTGACCATGGGCCTTGTGCCTCTGTGAGCCTCAGTTTCCTTATCTGTAGAAAATAAATGACAGTTATAGTACATATAACATACAGATAGTGGGAAGACTGAAGGGATGAGTATATCTAAAATTCTGGCAATAGTGCCCAGCACATGTGAAGTACTGTTAAGTATAAAATGCTAACACCATCGTTAGTATAATTTCCTCTACCTCTAGAGCTGTTCCCCTGTGCCAATCCCCGTATTAGGAGTTGAGGACAGAGCTGTGGACCAAACATACATGGTCCTGCACTCATGAAGTTACAACTAGCAAGGAAGGCACAACTTAAGAGGTTGTTTATAAACATTATCTGCTTCAATCAGAAGGCTGAATGCAAGGAAACAAAGAGAAAATGCTACAAAGTCATTTCAAATTGAAGATCAATCAGGCATTAAAAACATTTCTTAAATTAGAATATAAACCAACAGGAAAATATGATTCTATGTAATTATACCATATAGCTTTTTCTTGAACTATTACAGCTTTTAAAATATAACAGTGTGAAAAGAATAACTCCTTCCAATTAATCCCCCCAAATTTCTCAACACCTAATATGTGCCAGGCACTCTGCACCAGGTGAATAAACTGTAGCTTCCTCTTCCAAAAAGATCCTAGGCTATTAGAAAAAAGACAGGTATCAAAAAATAATTACAGTGCAATGAGAGAAGTGCTAGAAGAAATACAAGAACAATTAAATGGGAGTGTCTAACTGCCAGGGGGAGTCTTAGGGCTTCACAAATAGTATGACATTTAAGCTGGGTCTCAAAGGATAAGCAACTGTTGACCGAATGGAAAAGAGCATGAATGATACCATGCAGGGAGGGAACAGTATGTGCAAAGGCAATCAGACAAGAAAAGGCCCAGCTTGCCCAGGGATCGGGAGACGTCTGATGTGGCTGGAATGTCAGTGAGTGACGAGGAGCACCAGGGGACGAGACAGCTCAGTTGCAGTGCTGTGAAAAATCGCCAGTTTTGTGGATAATAAAATGTGTTTGAAGCTGTTTGGATGGTGGTCAAACATGGTAAGGAAATAAACATGTAAAGTGATATTCTGCAAGTTTTGCAATGTAAATCTAAAGTTTTCTTTACAGTATACCCTCCAGAAGGTCAATGTTTTCATGGCAGACACTGGCATTAAGCTCCATCTACCTGGGTCTTCCATGACATTAACAAATAGCCACGGCAGCAGGGGCAGCTCACACTGATCGAGTCCTTAGCATGTTGTACTACGAGCTTTACACATGGGCTCTTCACTCCACATAGAAAGCCCATGTAGTACATATAAGAAAATGAAGTACAGAAATGGTAAGTGACTTGCTCAAGATCACACAGTAAGTTCCAGGGCTGGCATTTTACCCCAGAGCCCAAACTCAACCGCTCACCCTTGAGTCTACCTTCTTTCCTCCATGAAGGATACACCAGGTCCCAGGGCAAATCCAGGTTTTATAGGCCCTGAAGCTTTTATGTGGGGGCTCTTTAAGAAAAGGAATACAAAATAAGTGCAATAATAAATACTTACAATAAGAAAAAAATTTAAACAAATACCTTGCACTTTGAGGATATCGGTCCCTTTTGCCTGAGTCAGAAGTGCTTATGAAATGCTTTCTGATTGCAACCCCTCCTGGAACATTCTACAACTCCCAATAGCTCCCAGCACTCACAAGGGCCTATGCAAGTGTGGGCCCTGCAGTTTAAGCTTTGCTGCCTGTACTTCATGGGAAGCCCACCTCTACCACTGCCTGACAATCTCTTAAACTTTTCCAAACCATTCTGTCAAAGGCCAGATATTAAGGTCAGAGGGAGTTGGTCAGTTCACCACAGGAAAAAAAGGAGGTAGAGATGAGTACAATATGAGAGAAACTAGAGGTTCATCCTCTTAGAGCCACGTACCCCCAGTTCAGATTCAGCCTCTCTACTCTTTAGCAGCTATGTGACCTTACTGAATGTGTTTCTTAACCTCTTTGGGTCTCAGTCTCCTCCCCTGTAAAATGGACACATTGTAAAGTTAAAATAGGACAACATGCATAATGCCCAGGAATGTTAGTGCCCTTCTTCTGGATATGCCATTCCTGTGCTTTCTCCTCCTTCTTCCCCCTCACCCCACCCCAAGTCTGGGGGTAGGAAAGTCCCTTCTCTGTTCCCCTAGTATATCCTATGGAGACCTCCATCATAACACATCATTCTTTTATTAATTCAGCAAGCATTCCCTGGATACAAAGATTAAAGATGACCTGCTACTGCCTTCAAGAAGTTCATGTCTAATAGATAACCATAGCTCATGGAGCCTTTTTGACCAGTAGCTGAGACGCTCCTTGAGGGCTGGGGCCATGCCTTATTCTGCTGATCTTCAGAAGCAGTGAGCAACAGCTCACCTTGGGTGGACCTAACAGAAAATACCATGAGTCTACTCCCATCTCCCCAACCTTCAGCTATTCCCTGTGCCAGCCTCACATCAGCCCACTGGCCTGACCCCCTCTCAACTGTTGTCCTGAAAGGCCGCAGTGGCGCTGGTCCAAATAGCCTTCGCATGGCTGGATTAATGAAGTTTGGTTGACAGGGCGCTAGGCCCATTGCTGGCATTCACCTCTAGAACAAAGAAAAATACTGGCCCTTCCAAGGCAAAACAAAGGCAGACTTTTCCCCCAGTAGATCCCTTTTCCTTTATTGGTAACAGTGCGTAGACCCTTGGTCCTCCACCGAACTACATTGAAAATAGCTTTGTGAAGGACAGACACAGTGGCCATTTTTATATATGTGTGTGCAAGCAGCAAAGAAGTGATTGTAATAGGAACAATGTGCACTTCTTCCCACTTCTGACAGAATAGACAACATTGTGTCATGGGCCTGGGAGGGGGTTGGGGGGGCAAGATAAAGAAACCGAACCTTACATTTTATTACATGAAATTCTGATAAAAAGCACTTCGAAACCTCTTTCCCATCATCAAAAAACCACACTGGGCAAGATCAGAGCTTAACAGCCAACAAAAAAAACACATTCAATCCCTGAGCTCATTTTCCTGAAATAGAAAACTACATATGTTTCTCAAATTTCACATCAAGCCACTGCAGAGGCCAGACTGCAGAGCTGAAACGGGCCAAAGTAAGTAAGTGAGGGAGAGGGGAGGAGGAGGGGAAGGGAAAGGGAGGAAACAGGAGAAAATGAGCCTGTCCTTCCACATCACCACATTTCTCCAGCACGATCTAAACTTACAAACACTCCCAGCTTTACCGAACTTGTACTGAGGCTTGCTTATCGGGCAGCCTTTGCTTTGTCAAATTAAGACACATTGCCTTGGATTCGCAAGACTCCTTAAATTCAGAATGACTTCATGGTTGGCTCAGAGTTCAGTGTCTCTAGGGCCAGCGGCCAGGAACACATCCACTGCAGAACCCCCCCTCCCCCACTGACCTACCTGACTTTTCCATGGAGACAGTAGAGCAAAATCCTAAGCAGACAGGCTGTCAATGTTAATTAAAAGTCCAAACACCTCTTTAGAAACATCTCCAACTCAATATTTATACAGAATATAAGACTCCTAACAAGCAGGGGTGAGGAGAGGGGGAGGTGGAGGGCGGAAGTAGGTTTGAATGGCATTTGGAACCCATTAATTTTTAAAAGACAGGCTGCCACCCTATATAGACCCAGAGAGGTTCAAAATGTAAAGAAACCAGGAAGATGAATGAGCTGAAGACTGCTTAGAAAGCCTGGGGAGAGTGCTCAGCTTTTGAAAATAATAATATCTAGGCAATAATGAGAGCGGACACTTTTTATTGGTGAATGCGGTTTTGGGCACATTTTAACGATACAGGTTGACAATTTTTCGTATTTAACAAAAGGAAAAGCAATCTTCTCAATGACTTGGGAACAAAGGGCTCCCTGACAGCAATTTCTTAATAACATTTAAGAATTCTCTTCAAAGGCCCTTGACAATAAGTTATAGAGAGGAAGAAAGGAAAATGAACAAAATAAGAAAAAAAAAAGAAGGCATATTTTAAAAAAGAAAGAAAAGAAACTAAATAGAAGTAGTAAAGAACAGGAGAAAAAAGAAGGGAAGGAAAGAGTACGGCATTTTAACATTAAATTATATCCCAAAGGGTTGAATTCTAAGGGTAGACTTTACCAATCCTTTTTCAAAAGAATACATCTTAAGGTAGAATCCAGAAAAGAGACTTTGGTTAACACCACCACATCTCATAGACTCAGAACTTTAAATCTGGGAAGGGCTACATGGATCACTCAATCCAACTTTCGCACGTTGCAGATGAGAAAACTGGGTGCCGGGGACCCAAGGTTACCTGGCTGGACCAGACAGAAGCCTTTTGAGCCCCGAGACACACCACTTCTGTAGCTTGTGACATGGGTCCTGGACACTGCCAAGCTGTCAGAGCCCAACAGCACCATGGATTCCAAGACTGAATGCTGACACCTTTAACCAGATTGATTGATTTGAACTCCAGAGGCTACCCAGAATCTCACCAGTACAACATACCCAAAAGGTCAAGTTACAAAGTTCACAAAATAGTCCACCAACAGAGACAGCTACCCTGGGTGGAATCAAATGTAAGAGTCTACAAAGATTGAGATGCTCCATCTATCCTGAAAGAGGCGAGAAGGTCAGAAAAAGGACCTCTGAGCAAAAGGTCCCTTAAAACCTACCTCCTACTCTACCCTCAGAATGAGACCCTTCTGGGTCTCAGTTCTATTATCTAGAAAACAAGATCTAACTTTTGAGCACTTTTACAGTTTCAAAACATTTTCAACAGAGAATATACCATCATATCTATTTGTAAGCAAGGGATCGAATTTAGAGATCATTCCAGTTTACCATATTGAAAGAGCAAATGGGATTAAATTCTAAAAGTGATGCAAAGTCTCAGAGAAAACTGTTAAGTGAAGGAAAAGCTGTATGGCTGCTCAGTTGGAAAATGACAGTCATGCTGAAGATCATTTTTCAGGCATACAAAATCCATGTCTAGATGGACGCAGCAGAGAACTGGGAAGACAAAACTTTATACTAATGGAACAAATTCAGACTGGTGGTTCTCAGCAAAGGGTGCTCATCATAAATCACCTGAGGTCACACACTTTTGCTTCCTCCCCCAAAGAACCAAAATAGAGATTCTTAACCTTTTCTATCCAGTTTGCTTTACTGACAAAAAGTGAAAGGAACAACCACAACCTTCCCCAGACTTTGCCTCAGTGTAGCAGATAAAGAGGGCTGGTCAGTGATTGACAGGTGAGCACTAGCACAGGGCAGCAGTCACCGAGAACCCAGCTCGATTCTGATGCTTTCATGAAGTTTGCACCCCAACCGACCCAGCACATTCCGCTCACTCTCGCCCTACCTGGACTTGCCGCCTCTGAATGCCAACTAGCCTAGAGTCTCCCCAGCATCTGCCCGTTTCCTCACATCCACAACAGCTCTGAGACCCCTGGTGACAGTCTCTCTCTCCAAGGCTCACTGGACCCTGACTGCATCCACAGGAGGCCAAGACCAAACGCTCAAAGCAGGGAGGAGGAAGAGGAGTCAGCACACAGGTTTATTTGGTTGCTGAATGGCCCATCCTCCCCACCCCATTTACAAGCTGTTTAACTGAACTTTGATTTATCTTAAAACTTAAAAATAAAAATAAATAGGCTGGGCACAGTGGCTCATGCCTGTAATCCTAACACTTTGGGAGGCCGAGATGGGAGGATTGCTGGGGGCCAGGAATTCAAGACCAGCCTGGGCAACATAGTGAGACCTCATCTCTTCAAAAATTAGCCGGGCATAGAGGCACACACCTGTAGGCCCAGCTACTTAGGAAGCTGAGGGAGGAGGAGCCCTTGAGCCCAGGAGTTTGAGGTTGCAGTGAGCTATGATGATGCCATTGCACTCTAGCCTGGACCACAGAGTGTGACCCTGCCTCAATCAATCAATCAATCAATCAGTAAAAAACCAAAGGCAAAGAAAAATAGAAGTAACGCTTCTTGTGTACTACTATGTGGCAGAAATCAGTTGGTTAGAGATTTTTAGCCATGGTGCTTCATTTTCTCCATAAAGTGAACCCTTGTCATTTTCATCCTCCTTCAAGCATAAGAGGAAACTGGAATTGAGAGGGATTAAACGTCTTGTCCAAGTTCACCCAGGTGATAAGTGTCAGAACAAAACTTTGACCTAAGGACTACTTAGCTTTCATATGAATTTGAATAGTTAAGTAAATGTGTACCGATCTGCTGGATTAGACAGGGGATACCTCATAGATGCTTTATTAATATATATGCAAGGAATAAGTGAATGAGTGACTGTATGATGGAAATTGTTAGCCACAGTTGCTTCAGACTATATACTACCTCTCCCATGACCGCTACCACACTCACCTTTCTGCTTGTCACTATTATGGGAGGATTTTAATTGGTCTCTGTGATACTACTCAATATAATTTACTGAGAAATAATGATTTTGTGATTGTCATTTCACCTGCCCAATATCCATTCTTCCCTTTGTCTTTACTAGTAAGAGAACTTCAATTTTACTTGTGTAGCAAGGCACCCGCCTAAAAGCCTACATTGCCCAGACTCCACTCCAGCTAGGTATGAATATAAACCTAAGTATTGGTCCATGATACGTAGTACAAGTATTAAACAGACTTTCTAAGAAGGTTGCTTAAAGAAGGCTCACTCCAATGTGAGGTGCATCCTTTTATGCACCCCCACCTTCCTTCTCCTTACTAAATGGAATATAAACTTGATCATGGAGACTTCAACAGCCTTACTGGACCATGCGGTGACCTTGAGAATGGAAGTCAGGGCTGAAAACAGTGAAGTAAAAATGCCAAAAGAATTAGTATCCTTGATGACTTCAGGGGGACATCATAGCAGCACAAGACTCCACATATTAATATCTAAATTTATTTACAGAAAAGAATGAATCCTTGTGTTTAAGTCACTGTTATTTTGACTTTTCTATTATTTCTATTATTCATCAGTGAAGAGATGAGGGATCCTATTTCTTCTGTAGAGAGTGAAAAACTTTTCTTTCCAAAAAATAACGGTGAAGAAAACCTAGTATTTACAGGTTATTTCTCAGCACTATTAAACACACTAAAAAATAAGCAGATGAGAGAGGATGACGAAATCACTCTTCCTAGAACCTAGAATAGCTGCTTTATATACCAGTGTTCTGAGAAATCATGCTTCAATACAACCATAAAACAATGCAAATCAAACAGATGTAGCATCAAGCATCTCAGAGATAACTGTGCTCCCCCCTCCCTGAGAAACCTTTAATTTTATGACACTACCTGGGGAGTCCTTACCAAGATGTTTCAACCAAGGTCTGGCCAAAAATGTTACCTCTAGGATGATATAAATTCAATCAATTCCACTTTCATTCCACAGATTTCTAATGTTAAAAAATCAACCCTTAAACCATAATGAGAGACGACTTTACAGCTATTACAATGGCTATAATTTTTTAAAAGGTGGGCAGGGATAAGTGTTGGGGAGGATGTGGAGAAACTGGAATTGTCATATGCTGCTGGTGGGAATGTAAAATGATGCAGTCACTGTGCAAAAGTTTGGTGGTTTCTCAGAAAGCTAGAAGTAGAATTACTGTATGAATCAGCAATTCCACTCATAGATATATACCCAAAA
Organism: Lemur catta; assembly: GCF_020740605.2. Taxonomy (NCBI): domain Eukaryota; kingdom Metazoa; phylum Chordata; class Mammalia; order Primates; family Lemuridae; genus Lemur; species Lemur catta. The sequence continues at coordinate 81,619,804 of NC_059130.1, forward strand.
GAACTGAAGGCAGAGACTTGAACAGATACATACCCATGTTCAATGTAGCATTATTCACAATAGCCAAAAGGTAGAAATAATGCAAATGTCCATCAAAAAGTCCATCAGCAAATGAATGGATAAGCAAAATGTAGTATACGCATACAATGGAATATTATTATTCAGCCATAAAAAGAAGGAAATTCTGGCACATGCTACAACGTGGATACATCTTGAAAACATTATGTTAAGTGAAATTTGCCAGATGAAAAATGACAAATACTGTATAATTCTACTTATATGAGGTACCTAGAATAGGAAAATTCATAACAAACGGAAAGTAAATTAGAGGTTAACAAGGCATAGGAAAAAAGGAAATGGGGAGTTACTGCCTTTAATGGGTATGTATGGAATTTCTGTTTGGGGTGATAAACAAATTTTGGAAATATATAGTGGTGATGGATAAAAAACACAGTGAATGTAATTAATGACACTGAATTGTATACTTAAAAATGGTTAAAAGGCAAATTTAATGCAATGCATTTATTTTACTATAATTAGTTAAAATAAATAATGTAATATGCCAAAATCATTTAACTGTATGCTTTAAATGGGTGAATTATATAGTATGTGAATTATATATAATTATATGTACTATAAATATCTAAAGCTATTTTTTTAAATCAAGTCCTATCTTAGATATGCAAATAAGAAAGGAAATCAGGAGGCCAAGTACTGAGGAAGGCATCTAGACTCCAGGCGTGCTCACCAGAGGCGGGTACTGGTGTGGAAGTTTCTCCCTTCTTCTTCTCATGCTGCTGCCTCAGCTCTTGGGGAGGATGAGACTCCCACCCAACCTCCTCTATCCACTCAGAGGAGCACCAGAGGATATATAGTTGACTTCGCACACCATCCTCTTACTTAATTTTCTCCAAGAGGATAAGGGAAATTCACCTGATAGTTAAGAGACTGGAATATACTAAGCCACATTTTAAGGGTCACTGTGTTACAGACAAGGTGATAATTCATGCCTAGAACACCACTGAGCTCACTCCTCCACTTCTCATGCCCAGGTGCACCCAGCTTGGCTTCCTACTGCCGTGTGGTCACCACACCTGCACAGGGTCTGCATTCGTACTAAGTTGTTGGACTTGAGATCTGGTTGGCAAATCTGGTCTTCTCTTCCACCCTCTCTCCCATAGAGGTACACATACACTGAACATGCAGACCTGGTTCAGACTCACTTCCAAGCTGTCTATCCATTCAGTATACCAGAAGTTCTATACATCAGAGGCTAAACAGTGTTTCCTTAGATAATAAGATAAATTTTCACTCCTTATTTAGCTAATATGCTTTGTATGTAGTCAGTTCTATCTGTCAGAACTCCAATGGCAAGAAAGAGTGAGTGGCCCTCTGAATCCTTAACCATAGGGATATCTGTGAGCCGTTTACTAACGAGGATTGATTTTAATTGTCCTAAGTGTGATAATGGTATTGAGGTTATATAAGAGAATATAGGTACTCTTGGGTCATCAGGAGGGAAATACTGTGATGTCTGCAATTCATTTACAAATGGTTTAGCAAAATACACACGTGAGTGTCAGAGATGGGTAAGGTGTGCATTAGCGAGCACATATGTGACAAAATGTTAAATAATTGATGGATGCAGGTAAAAGGTGTAAGTGTTCAATATGCCATTCTCTCAACTTTTCTGTAGGTTTAAAATTTTTTCAGAAATAATACCGGGGAAAAACACTAACACAAAAAGTAAAATGGACTCTCACCATACTTAAGAAAACACTGAAATCCCATAATAAATATTAGTAATTGACATAAATAGGCCATTTTCATATGTAATACTAATTGACATAATTGGTAATTGACATTAATTGATATGCATTAATAAAATAAGTGGTTGACAAATATAAGAAAAAATAATTGCATTTAATAATCAAAAATGCAGATTAAAATAAGATAAATTTTGCCTAAAAACTTGGCAAAATTCATACAGACATATTATACTGACATACTATAGAATATTACATAGCTATCAAAAAGATGTTTAGGCAATATTTATTGATACGGAAAATACAATAATAATATATTAAGTAAAAAATAAGTAGCACAAGGCAGATATCCAATTTAAAAAAAAGAAAAATCAATAGAATAAGAGTTTAAATAATGGTAGTATGTTTGAGATCCTGGAAATTGTGTTTAGAAAATGACTACAGATCAATAACCAAACCATAATCATCTCCTGATAGATTAGCAAATAACCACAAGAAAAAGAAAATAATACAATAATGCCCCTTATAACCTCAAAACACAGAACACCCTACAAATCAGGAAAATAATTGTTATTATAAAGGGAATACAGTTTCTAAAAACCATAAATTCATCTCCTTAAAAGACAGAATATTTACTGACAACTTACACAGAATTTACGTTGTAGTGCAGGGGAGAGGAAAGGTAACATAAACAAAAGTATGTAAATGTAATATAAATAAATATAAGGGATAATATAAATAAATATAAATATAAACCTGAGATTCTAGAAATTCAGCCTATTTTCCCATAAGCCATAGAAATGTCTCTGAAATTCCACCATGTAACCTCTAAACCAAACTTAGAGTGTCCCTTGTACATAAGAAGTCTCGTAATCAATTTCTTTAAGTCCAAAGCCATAAAAATAAGTGAATTGAGAAAAGACAAATCTCCCATACAGAGTAATTTAAATAATGTGTATAGATACCCAACCCTCAAAAAAATGAAACATAACTACTCCCTACTCCTTACGTGGGAGCTGTGCATAGACAGTGACTTCCTTCCAAAGAGTACAACATGGGGAGTCGGGGAGGTGACCTGACAATACCTCAGCCAGGTGATCAAGGTTAACATCAATAGTGACAAGTCATTCTGACAGTATGTACCCTTGATGTGATGTGATAAGAAAGACCACTTTATCTCTGTGGTCTTCCTCCCAAAAACACATTACCCAAGTCTCAACATGAGAAAAACATCAGACAAATTCCAAGAGGGACATCCTACAATATACTTGACCAATACTCTTCAAAACTGTCAAGATCATCAAAAAGGAGGAAAGTTTGAGAAACTATCACAGCCAAGAGGAGCCTAAGGAAACATAACTAAATGTAATTGGTATCCTGGATGGGATCCTGAAACACAAAAGGCCATTAAGGTAAAAACTAAGGAACTCTGAATAAAGCATGGAACCTAGCTAATGATAACTTATCAATATCAATTCATTAATTATGGTAAATGTAACATACTAATTTAAGACATTAATAGGAGAAACCACATGTCAAATATATGGGAACTCTTTGTAGTACCTTCACAACTTTTCTGTAAATCTAAAACTATTCCAAAATAAAAAGTTTGTTCAAAATTATAATTGAATTTAATAGGATATACTTTTAAATAATTTATAAATATTGTCCACTGTTGATAATCTAAAAGAAATTTCTCTCAGACCCCTAATGTTAGAAAAAATTCTACTTCTCCTGAACAGCAGTGAAGTTTTTACCTGTTCACTCAGTTAACCCTGATTAAGTTCTATCTTTGCTTTTGCCACTAGGAAGCTTGTAAACAAATTTATTATTAATAGTAATGATGAGGAACCTTATAGATTCTATAAAATTCTTAGCTTCAACTCACTTATTCTATTATTTTCACTCCATTCTGATTTTTTTCTATTTTTTACCACTATTTTTATCTTATCTATTACCAGTCACCTCAAATCTCTTTTAGGGGGAGGTTTATACACATGAATATATTTTTGTCTGATTATATAAAATTTTATTATTCTAATATATGACTTCTCATTTCTCATGTTACCAAAATTCTGGATAGTAACCCACTCCACAGCAAAAATGTGGCAAATTATTAAAGCATTCTGCTTCAGTTCTTGAATTGCTAAATGGTAATAACACCACCTGCTGTAAGGAGGGTCTTGAGGACTAATGGAGTTAACATTTGTTAATACACCTAGCACAGATAAAGGGAAGGCACTCAATAAATGATAATTGCCATTACCATTATTAACAAAAATAACAATAATTATTGTCATTAATATAATGAAAAGAATAGAGCTGAATGACAAATCAGTCATGGGCCTGGTGGTGATTTTTTCAGTGACCAAGATAACCAAAAGTAGCTGCCCTGGGTGGGGGGAAGGGAAGGGGGGCAAGGAGAAATGGAGGCTAGGAAAACAGAGGAGGAGGAGGAGAGAAAGAGGAGGAAGAGGAGTTCTTACATATTGTCATTGCCAGAAGTTTGAAAGCTTTAAGACAAGGTGAAATCCAATCCCTTGTTAGCCTTGACTCCCCTAGAATAATAAAAAGGGGAGAAAACCCCTCTAGCCTTTTTGGCACTCATTTCCCCCAAAGCCTCCCAAAATAATCACATGTAAGAGCCAAATAAGCACCAAATCTGAACCTCTCCTTAGCACAGAGGGTGCCAAGTTGGTATTCCACTGCCCAAAGTTTTTTTTGGCACATTTATCTCCCTTATTCTAGAAGAAGGAATAGACAATGGGGATTTTTCATTAAAAGAACTCTTTATTGTTTAAATACCATGTGCTACATATTTTATCCAGAGTCCCTCTACCTCTCTCAATAACCCTTACAGATGAGGGAATGAGGCTTGGGGAGGTAAACAATTTGCTCCAGGTGCCTGCACACAGACAGTACGTGGTGGAGACACTGAACCCAGGTGGGTTTCTCACCACAAGGATTTCCCTTTTTCCACTATGCCAGAAACTTAATGTAAAGACCCCCTGCCAAAACTGACAGAGAAAGGGAACTAAATAAAATAGCTTATACCTTTAAAAAATATCTCAACATTGTGTTAGCAGCTTTTCTGTCACCTCACACGATTCATACAATAACCCCATGGAGAGGTGTTGTCGCTATCTCCATGTACAATCAAGAAAGCTCAGAGGGGTTCCTTGGTTCACCTGGAAATGCTGCAGGTTGAAACAGAGAAGGGAGAAAAAAAAAATCGAGATATTAGGTAAACAACAGAAGAGAGAGAGACAGACAGAAGCCGTATCTGGGCGAGGACAGAGGGCAACCATCTTCAGAGAAAGCTGGTGCCTGGTGCTCCAGGTCACAGGCTCTGCTCTCCGGACAAGAAGGAAGCTGGAGGGAAGCCCTTCTGGAGGGCGGATGGTGGGGGAAGGCAGATTATCAATTTATACTAATGAAAATGCAATGAGTCATGAGTGTCGTAGCCAATAAAAGATAGCAGGGATGCCTGGACAGCCAATAAATCATTTCTGAACATTAAACTTTCTGTTTCCTGAAGGTTTGAGATTGTCTTGGGCAGGGACTGGAGCCCCCAGACATGTTAACATGCCCAACCAGTTAAAATGTTATGATAAGCGAAGGAGCAGCCCTCCACTTTTAAAGTCAACAAATTCATTAGGCCTTTAAAATACCTCCAATCCCTCACAAGCATGGAGCACCTGAGTCATATACTACTTTCACGTGCATTCTGTTAGGCAATGTTGTCCAGACCTACCTGATCATATGACCACCCAGGATACCTGCTAAACGTACAAATTCCCAGGTCTCCCACGGACATTCTGATTCAGTAAGCTAAAATCCAGAAGTCCCGGGGATATGTGCTTCGAATAAATGACTCAGGTGATACTTATCATCAGGCTAGTCTGGGAAGACAGTCTAGGACTCTCACAACAAGCTTGCAAGATAGGTATCATGATCCCCAATCTATAGATAAGGAGAGCGAGACTCAAAGAAGAGAAGAGACATGCCCAGGCCACACACACAGCATGTGGCAGAATCCCGTGTGTGTATGCCACTGCACTTCACTCTATCTGTGCCAGAGCCAGCTTCAGAAAGCCTGCTCCTTGGTGCCTAAATATAGCATGAGACACCCAGAAATGGGGTGCAGTATATCGAGATCCATCAGAAAGAATTAGGGAGAAAAGTCAAAGCACTGGGTGGAACAACACCCAAAGAAAAAGAGAAGGAAAGCCAGATTCTCCTTCATCTCTAGCTCCACTTTTGAGCCTTCAAGGTTAGCAAGCCAACAGGAAACCGCCTATACATGCACTAAACAGCATTGCTTTCACTAGCAGGTCCGTTTGGCTAAAATGATCAAAACATTTCTTTCACTACTGCACAAAGGGAAAAAAGAAACCTAGAGAAAGGTCCTCTCGGAAATAACTTTGGACAATTAGTGTCACACCAAAAGAGGAATGACCAAGACGATACCTTCACCCACATACCACTCTCCCCATCAGTGATAACGATAATGGTGACTAATTACATCTTCCAGGGTAAAGTTCAGAACATTCCTCCGGAGTCCTCTCTGCCAGAGATGGGTGAGTACCTGAGGTTGGCAGAGGCCATTTTCATATCCCCTCACCCTGAGACCTTTGGCTAATGATCATTTCACCGGGAGGAGGATGTAGGAGGGGTTGACATGAAGAATGACGTGCTGGTGAAACACGTCCTCTGCTATCTCCTTGCTAGAAGCCCCTGCAGTTGAACTATCGCACCTTTATCCACTGCCTACAAGAAAAGGCTCAAACCTATAAAATGAGATAGACAGGAGGAGCGCAGAGGAAATGGTACTGCTATTTCCAGCTTCCACTGAGTTTAAATAAGGAGGAAAATGGGTAGGATTTGCTGCCCGCCTCCCATGAGCTGACTTTAACATACACCAGCTGCCTCCCTAAATGATGCAGCTTGATCTGTCCTCAGGGAAACGACCCCCTTCCTCACAGGTTGGTTCAACCAGATTCTAAACCTTTTTCAAGATAAGAAGACCTGACCCCACACCCCGTGCATCCCCTTAAATCTGAGGTAAAGATGACAAGACACCTGCCGTACTTACAGATGTCATGTCCAACCTGTCTATATATATCCATGCACACACCCACTCCGTTAATTATAGCAGCCACAATTTCACACTCAATGAGTATTTTGTAAAAGTCTCTGTCATGTAGCACATACTTTATTTTTAACATTTATAATTTACTGAAAAAATAGTTGTTGACTTCCACATACATACTTTTATAGTATGGGATGAGTAGGGTACATTTATATAAAAAGTAAAACAAATCCATAACATGCTCATCCAGTTAAAATCAGCTTCCTTTAAAAATATATCTCCCGTCTTAATTTTAGGGGCCACAAATACACACACACACACACACACAGAGTCACGCCTCCATAAAGATGTTCTGGTCAATGACAGACAGCATATACAACAGTGGTCGCCCAAGATTATAATGGAGCTGAAAAATTCCTATCACCTAATGACACCTTGATAATCCTGACCCTGTGTAGGCTCTAATGTGTATGTCTGTATCTTAGTTTTTAATGAAAAAGTTTAAAAAGTCAAAGAAAAAATTTTAAAAGAGAAAAGCTTATAGAGTAAGAACATAAAGAAAAAATATTTTTGTACAGCTGTTCCACATGTTTGTATTTAAGTGTTTTTATAAAAGACTCAAAAAGTTAAAATTTTAAAGTTTATAAAGTAAAAAAGTTACAGTAAGCTAATGTTAATTTATTATTGAAGAAAAAACAATTATACAGTAATGTCCCAGGTCTTCACATTCTCTCACCACTCACTCACTGACTTATCCAGAACAACTTCCAGTCCTGTGAGCACCATTCATGGTAAGTGCCCTATACAGGTATACCTTCTTTTTTTAATCTTTTATACTATATATTCTTACTATCCCTTTCTATGTTGAGGTATGTTTATATACACAAATACTCACCATTGTGTCACAATTGCCTACAGTATTCAGTACAGTAACATGCTGTAGTTGGTAACCTAAGAGCAATAGGCCATACCATATAGCCTCCGTGTGTAGTGGGCTGTCCCACCTGGGTTTGTGCAAGTACACTCTATGATGTTCAAACAACAATAAAATCACCTAAGGATGCATTTCTCAGAACATATCTTTGTTATTAAGCAACATATGACTCTCTCTGTGTGTATACATATATTTTTTCTTTTATTCACCATGTAAAAAGTGCCTTTGGAAAAAGTTACATTTCACTCTGGATTTTTCACATTTCCTTCAAATGTGTCCAATTTTAATGAATGGTCTTCACCTTGGATACTCACATTCCAGGCCTCTTGGGGCAACAGTGTTTGGGCATGTGCAGAGGAGGTAGAAGATAGATTCAAGATGTTTCAAGTATGCAAAATCACATGCAGATGTACAAACAGTGTGTCCAGTCAAACAGAGTTAAGAAAGCAATACATATACAGACACCTGAGAATAGAATATGGCAAATAAAACCCAACTTGTAATTAACATACCGTGCTGTGACACCTGTTGCCTTCCACGATAAGAAGTCTGGGAGATCAAAGAAATGTCCCGCCTTATCCCAGCAAGTCTCTCTCAAGTTCTGCCAAATTAAATATACATTAGAATCAATGATGGGGTTTTTTCTCCCCCTCTCCTCTTTCAATAATGTTTTAAAATTTTCAAAACAAAAGCACAGCCAACAATGCCCATAAAAACATCTGTTCAGGGGCTTGGTGGGGGTGGGGAATGATATAAAAGCAGTACTTGTACAGGAAAGAAAAACTGGCAAGTATTGATCTTTCCAAAAATGACCATAATTTCCCTTTTATCCCTGTTGGCCAAACTGGAGGGAGAGAGAGCATTCTCTGGGAGGGCGTGCAATCCATCTTCCCAGTGATCAGTGAAAGGATACACTTCGAGCCACGTTAGAAAATTTCAACACTGTAAGCTGGGAAGAAAATGCACTAAGAAATTACCCAGGAAAACCAAATGTGCTCTGCCATGTAAAATTCTCCACATGCCAGATGGTTCCAAAGACAATAGAAATAAGATGGTCCCTGCCCTCAAAGAACTTCCAGTCTAAGCCAGAGAGAATGGTCACATAATCAAGCCATTATTATATAATTTTTAAAGATTTATTTCTTCTACATTATCAAATGGCCAGACTTTTTCTTGCAGCTGGGCTTTTCCTTTCCTTTGCCACCTCTGTCTAGAACATTCGTTCCTCACCCACCACCATGTCCCCTCCCAGCATCTACGTCCTCCTGCCCCCTTCTGTCAACCCTATCCACCATTTCTTGGGGAGGGTTTCCAGGATCTCCTACTCAGCTCTAGGTCTGGTTGTCACACAACCTGTACCACCCCACAATTATTTGTGTAGTGTCTTTTGTTTCTGCTAGACTATAAGCTCTGTGAGGTCAAGGATCCTATCTGTCCTGTTCATCACAATTGATGATTGTTTCTCCTCCTCTATGCAAACTGAACGGACTCTCAGCTGCTGGGTCAACACGACGCAACTCAGGCCCTCTTACTATTAACATGAGCTCTGGACTGCACCAGGTGTGGACCTGGGATCTAGCTGAGCCAATCAAGTTCCTTCTCCCAGGAATTTAGAATCAGGACTCAAATTAAGCCATTTAACTTCTGCCTGTGAATGGAACTGGAGGTGAGATAAACTTGCAAACTGTGACGTCACCATCTTCTGCCAAGCACCTGGAGAAGTAAAACTTCATAAAGAGAAAAGAAGACAGAAGCACTAGCAAGAAAGGTTTCCTACCATCCAGGCAACTTTCCATGTCCTGGTTTCAATTATTCTGTCCCCAAGGAGCTACAGGAAAAAGGAATTTGTCATAAGCATAAAGGTATCTTTGGGAACGTATGGGCCACAATACAGAAGTTCCAAAGAGACATATGTCTGGACCAACTACAGGGTAACATACGGTAGACAGTCAATAAATACTTGCTGAATTACTAAACAAACTGCTTGCCTTCACCATCCAGTCCTTCTTATGTGAGGAGTGCTTCAGATTTGATAAAGGACTTCCACATGTGTATTCATCGCCTTATAGCAACTACAAAGTCCTAGGTGCTATTATACCTACTTTACACACATGCAACTGGCCTTTACCTATACCTACCCTTAAATTCTGTGAGTTCTTCCTACATGCTGTTTCCCTATCACCACTATATGAACACACAGATCTATGTACAACAGATAAACCAGGCACTACTCCAAGTACAGGGTCCTATTAAAACAACATCAAAAGGGTTCAGATGTAAAAGGCAAAATATTAACTTCATTCTGTTGTTGTTTGTTTTAAATTCCTAAGCATTTAGGTGGAAGCTTATATTTGGAAAGGGACCCATCCTAAAATGTCTCTCTGAATGCCTATACATCTTAATGTTAAATAAAGCAAAATTTAAAGTACATTAAATATGCCTAACACAGCTACAAACTAGTACTACCTCTATATACTAACAAGTCGCACTCAGAAAATGGTAGCCTTTGAAACTATGTGAGTCAAACTACCAGTATGCCTTTCGGATAATCCCCAAAATCTATTTCCATGTGTTCTGTGGTTTCAGAGATCGGTGGTCAGGGAGGAGGAGAAAAGGCAGTCTCCACCTAAAGGTTGCAGAAATCCAAGGCCCGTCACCAGACGTGAACTGCCAAACCACTACAGCAACAACCAGTGCTTCAAGCCAAAGCTCAACTACCTTCCTAAACTCAGAAAAAACTACTTCTGTTAGATCTTGTACATGGTCACTAAAGACCTTGTATTATATAATGAGAGCTTTCAGTCTGCAGCCACATAAACAGTGGCTGTAACAATGGAACCCAAGTAGAAAATCTCAAAGAGAACTTCAGGCCTTCTGCCAAAAAGGGGCACTGGGGGTAGGAGAAGTGAGGGGTCCAGGGAGTATCATTCTTCTTGAGACTACACGACCTTGAGGCCTAACCAACCTCTCTGTGGGATGAGGAACCAGAAACAATATGCTGTTAGAGGTGTGAGGTATTCTTAAGAATGCACATGGTCTCAGAAGAGAAGGTAGCAGTATTCCCTGCTTTCTCTGCAAAAATGAAGTCTGGAGAGTAGCCAACAAAGAGAAGGAGGAAGGGTCTGGATGAAAGGGAATGTCTCCAGAAGCCTGATTCCTTACTTTGAGATGCTGACAGGCTTTTACAAGGATCCCATGAAATTCTTATATTGGGATACATGATTCACAAGTGCTTTGTCATCAAATGCCAAGTTGGCCAAGAGCATATTAGCCCCTATAGATGGATTTTTAATCCAGCTCTGTGGGAAAATCTCTCTGTGCCTCCTCCTCCCCAGCCAGCACAGTCCAGGCCAAGGGCCTCAATCTTACTGAATTAATTCTATTCTTGCAGCCATTGGGCCTGCATCAGGACACAGTGATTACCTCTTATTTCCTCCACAGTTTACAACAGTGTCCCCATGTGCCTCATCTCATTTGATTCTCGGGGTGGTTCAGAGGTGTGTAGGCAATGTACAATACGCTCACACTACGGATGGAGGACCTGAGCATCAGATCACAAGGGCTTGGCCAAAGTCACGCAGGGTTTCCAGCTCTAAAGTGAGCACTCTGTCCTCCCACTATGTCACTATGCTGCAGTTTCTACTCTGAAGCTCCCACTTAATTTCTATGTACCTAACAACACCCTCGATGCACAACAGATACACAGGTTAGAGATAGAACACAGGGAAGGCCCTCAACACAGGCCAACTTCAGTTCTATCTCATGTGATAGCTTAACACAGTTCAAACTAGGAGCTATCTGTGCGGAATGAGTTAAGTCTTTCTATCCTCCAGTTACCAAGCAACTAACAAAAACTAGTCTTTTCAAGAAAAAAAAATCAGCAGTGATTTGGGGTGTATGACTTGGCACAAAAGGCTTCTACATTCCGACAACAATCCTTTGAGCTAAGCAATCCCCCAGCTTGAAAGCAATGAAATAGAACAGCTTTTTTTTTTTTCCTAAGTCATCTATTACTTCATAAAACCACAGCATTTCTTGGGAGGAGGCTACTACTCAAAGCTCACACAGCTGCGGGTCTCAGCAGAGGGTGGAGGTAGGGTAGTTAAGTCCAAGATTCAAGGCAGCAGCCGCCCTGCCAGCCTCAGGGCAGAGAGAAGCAGCTTTCACCCCTTCCCTCCCACTGCAATGTCCAAGAAAGCATATCCGGGGAAGCTGCGAGGTTTCTGCTGCTTCTAGACACCGAGGGAACTTGTGGGGAAAATGAGGCAGCTACTGCAATGACACCAGGCTCTACAAGCAACATGAGAAAACAGGGATGACCAGATAAAAAAGATCATCCAAATATTTAATTATTACTTGCAAAGGGATTCTATCTGGGCTATCTATTGTGTGCAATGAACAAAAGGGAGGGGACAGAGCTCCCTAATTCCCCAATCAATAAATGAGCCTGCCTGCACATTCCAAGTACTCACAATGTTGTTTTCCAGCAAAACTACCCATGAAAGTGCAAAACCATACCCTCACTCTATGTTTCAGACTTCAAATTAGGCTGATCGCCCAGAGAGGAAAGATGTTTCAGGAAGAAACTTAATGCCCAGTATCATTCTTAAAAGAAAAATGATGCTGGAAACGGAGTGGATCATAAATCCCAACCAGAAACTTCTCAGAATGAATGAAACAATTGTGTGTTTCAAACTCCCATCCACAGAGATAAAGAGCGAACCACGAGAAATATTTCAAGTCACGCAGGAAGATAAGCTGAGAGGTTTGCGCTACTAGAGGCATCTTAATAAAAACTTAAAACTTTCCATTCCATTCCTTTGTTGAAAATGGTTCGACAGCTCCTCATGGCCCAGAATCCCATTTTAAATCCTTAGCACGGCTCTCAGGCCACTTAACAACCTGGCTCCAACATGGCCATTATCATTATTATGATTACTTTCTGGGCTCATCTCCCATCACCTCTCTCCTAACCCCTCCACTCTGCTCTCACCTTATTTCTCTCACTTCCCAAATGCATTATGTTCTTTTCTATTTTAACACTTGTGTTTAGGACGGTGCCTCCACATGGACTGACGATCCCATCTTCTCCCCTTATCAAACTTCTTTTTTTTAATTTCAGAATATTATGGGGGTACATTTTGGTTATATGTAATGCCTTTGCCTCGCCCAAGCCAGGGCTACAAGCGTGCTCTTCCCCCATATGGTGCACTCCGTCTCCGTTAGTTGTGGGTTTACCCACCCCCCCACCTGATCAGCACCTAGTGAATATTACTACCACATGAGCACCTTAGTGTTGATCAGTTAGTGCCAAATTGATGGCGAGTACATGTTGGACTTGTTTTTCCATTCTCGTGATACCTCATTTCAAAGGATCGGCTCTTGATTCAAATCCAGCTCAGATACCTTTTCTGTGAATCCCTCCATCCCACGCTGTATCCTAATTATATATTCATGTACCTAAATCCACCCCAAAATGACACACTTCTGTAGGGCAAAAGCTAAGCCTAACTCATGAAAAAAAAAAAATGCAAAATGTTTCAGGAGTTATAAAAAAATCCAAAGCCAAGACCTTTCAAAAGAAAGTTACAATGGTGAGAAAGATGTACGCAAAAGAAAAGGCAATGAACAAGATGATGTATGACAATAATGTAATGAGCCTGATACCAAGGTTTGGTGAGTCAGCCTCATAATTTTATCATAATATTTTGTGTGTGGCCATATTTCTGCCTCTAATGAGTAATCACGGACAGGGGTCAGAGGAGGGAAAGGGCTTTGGGTCTAGGGAGGCTAGAAAAAGCTTCATGGGGGAGAGATGGGAGCTGAAGCCTAAAGGTCAAGTAGAATAAATATCTATGCTACTGCTGAGAAAGATACATAAGAAACAAAAATCTGAATTGACAAGACAAATTACCCCCTTTAGAGAAGGATTTGTTTAACTGTATCATCATAGAATTTATTTATAAAATGAAATAATTCCATTGTATAATTTATTTAATTTTCAAAAACTGGATTTAGATGCATCCCTCTCCCCTGCCTCCACTGGAGACCTACTGTTGTACAGAAAAGAAAATTTATAATCCATACAGAGTTGACTTCCCAACCATAACAATGTTACCATATTAATGAAAACTGATCATATTCAGCAAAGCTGTCTTTGCCCAAGAGTGTGACATCACCACAAATATTAGGAAAACAAGGTTGTAGTAGGGAGAATTTAACAACTTTAGAGGCAAGTGGACCTGAGTTTAATCACTGTCCTCACCCCTGCCCAGCTGTGTAGCTTTACACAAGTTAATTTCTCTAAGCCCCAGTTTCTTCAAACACCATGTTACTAGCATCTTCCTCCAAGGATGCTGTGAGAATTAAACGAAATCATGTAGACTGCCTGATAAGTCAACAAGATTCACTCTGGTTACTGCTACACAGCTTCATATTTTTCAAAGCACTTTGACATGCATGATCTCATCTGATCTGTATAATTCTTGAAGGCAGGGAAGGCAAGAAATAATAAACCTAACCTTGCAGATTAAAAAACTAAAGCCCAGAAAGAGATCATGGTTGTCCCCAGGTCATACAACAGGTAAGTGGAGGGTCAGACTAAAATTTGGATCTCTACTGCTCAGCACAGTACTAGAGAAGGCATCTGCCTCCCTAAAGCATACATGAGGCAGAACTGTCCGGAGGAAATCAGAGAGATGCCACAGTGATTTGGACAACACAATCCCTTGTGGGTGGGCAGCACTATCTATGGGAGGGAGGCAGAGAAGGTTTTGGAAAGGGTAAGAAGGTCTTGAAGTAAACACAAAAGAACGGTGAAGACTGGGACAAGTGTAGCGGTGAGGAGGTCTACCTTAACATCTCACTCTCCTGCATCCCTTCATGCCCTTCTCATCAGTCCTTTTCTGTCTCCTCTGTGAGCTCCTTTTCTTTAGTCTTTAACTGCACATGCTCCCCAGGGATCTCGTCTCATCCAAATGCTCTTCTCACTGCTCACATACTCCCTGGAAAATCTCGATTACTCCCAAGATTCCAACCAACTACAAGTGGAATAACATGCCAAATCTCAAATTCCAACCCAAAATCTCCTCTGATATACATCTCCTGGATCTCCCACTGCATATCCATGACAAAATCTGTTGTTTTCTCCCAAATGTGTTTCCCCTCCTTGATTTTCTATGTCAGTTGATCCAGTTACTGAAGGATTTACCTTCTACCTCTTCTTCTCTGATTCCTTATAGCCAATCAACATTCTATAATAATTTAAACTCCCAATTAGTTCATGAAGAGGTTCCCACCTCTTCACTCCCTGAATTAGAGTTCTTCAGAAAAACAGAACCTACAGGGTGTGTATTTATGTGTGTGTTTGTGTGTTACACACAGATGTACTCATTATTTATGACTCAACTCTGGTGTTAGCCACTCCATGAGATTGTCCCTGACTCACCTAAGCTGAGCTAGATGCTCTTATCCTAAGCCCCTATCACTGTACTTCCCATTATCTGTTCATATGTCTGTCTCTCTCACTAGACTGAAAGCTCCTCAAAAGGAGAAACTCGGTTTATTTTTAATCGCTCTACTCCTAGGATCTAGTATTGTATCTGATATATAGATGAGTAACGTTAACTGAATGAATAAACGAATGAATGAGCAGAGATATATAAGCTAAATAAGAGCTTGTGGAAATAAAGTAAGGAATGAATGGGATAAATGAATGAGGTTGTGAATAAGAACTGTCCCGGTTTCTCTTTTTTCATTCAAACTAATGGCTTTTTTTCAGTCTGTTTCAGGAGCACAGACATATTCTAGACAAGCCAGACTGCCAGGAAGATAAATTTCTCTTCTCAGGGTGAACAGGTCCTTTGGAGAAGTTTCATTTTAATTGGAAAATGGATTCATTCACTTCCTGGCTTGGACGCCTGGGTCAGTGCAGCACCACTGAATGTCTGCCAAGCACCAATGGAGAGGGGGGCGGTGGCGGGGAAAGTGCTCCATCAAATGTCGGGCGCTCTGGGACATCTGAGGACAGCCTGGTGTCAGTTCCAAGCTGGCTCACATAGATGCCCCTTCCTCTTTCTTCCCAAATGTCCTTCAACCCAAGCTTTACTTATCCAAGCTCATAAAGGATGAGTGTGCTTTATTGTTCCAACTGGCAATTTCTTTTTGAGATTATTTGGGTATGTACATTCTTACTTGTCTATTTATGCCACTGTTGCAGAGTTCCACTGTCATTTCCTGCCAGACACGCACAAACGCCACAACTGAGATGTTCCTTCACAACTCAAGTCTTAGACTAAGAACTTCATAAACTCTTACTTATGATGGATCCATAACAGTCTAACCTCACAGAAAATCTCTCTTCTAGGAACATTTCTTGCATCTTTTGTCAAGGATCCTTGTCGAGGACACTGTATTCCACAAGGATTTTGTCACTGGCTCCCGGCTTCTTCTTCAGTCTCACCTCTCAACACCTTCACCTATCAGCACCCCACAGTCTCTGGTTCTCCAAACAGACTGGTCCAAGGGTGGTTCCGGTGATATAATCTGCTATTCTACAGAGAGGTGTCTTCGCACACTCTGTTTCTCTTCCAGAGCCAGACTGCGAGGGTGTAGATCCCACTCTCATACTTCATAGCTGTGTGGCTTTGGGCAAGCTACTTAACTACTATTTATTTCAATTTCCTCATCCTATAAAAATTGCTGAGGACATTAATAGTACCTAAGCCATAGGGTTGTTGAGAGATCAAATGAACAAATATATGTAAACTGTTTAGAACAGTGGCTGGCACCTTGTAAGCACTTCTTAAATGACTGTTCTTATTATTACTTTGTAAGTCAGTTCTACCATATCTTTCCATCTTCATGAAGGAACAAATAACTCTTTCTCAAATAAAATATTTATTGACTGTGCAACAATTTGTCTATCAATCCTGGTTTCTGGCCAGGTGTGTGCTAGGTATGCTGGTGGAAGACGAAAGACAAAAACACACTAGTCCCAATCTTCAGGTTACTTGCCGGCTAGGATGAACAAAGAATCTGTGCACGTGAAACACTGAAGAAGAACATATAAATAGTACAGAATAATTCAAGTTTTAAAATATCTAATTTATAAACTAAGGATGCTATCTGGTCATGAAGGAAAGACACTGCTGTGGGAAGGAGGTAGAGGAAAGGAGTTCCTGAGGAGGCAGTATCTGATCTGGGTGTGGGGAGATGGCACAGACCAAGGAAGGTGGATGGAGGGCAGGCTGCCCTAGGGCACCTGACTGACAAAAGCGCACGAGGAGGCATCAACTGTATCCATGGCCCTGGGGAAGGAACCATGAGAAGGTCAGTCTGAGAGATGTGTGTTGACGTGCAATCTCAAGTAAATCTGGATTTGTATTAGACACTTGAGTCAGAAGAGAATGGGAACCACCATCAGTCCTTGAGCCGCAAGTGATCTGAGAATACAGTTTTAGGAAGGTTAGGACAGCAACAACCTGGAGGGAAGCCTAGAGGGGAGAGGAGACAGGAGGCAGGAGGACCAGTTTCCACATCCATTTCTGTCTGACACAAAGGGAGGAGAAAGAGTCAAAAAGAAGAATAGTGGGAGAGAAAATGAAACAAGAAAAATTAAATAGAAGAGGAGGAAGGAGAGAAAAGAAAAACAAAAGCAAAAGATGGGTGGACAAGGAGACAAAAGAAAAGTGGAGTGAAGAGAAAGAGTAGGTTAAATGCAAGAAACAACAGCAGGACCATGACAATGTCCCCGACAAGACAAAACATGGAGAAGGGAGAACAGAAAGCAGCCTTGCTAACGGTCTGCACACTGTCTTTCCTCTGGATGAATGAAGTCATGGCTGATGTCACTGCCTCTGAGTCACACACCCCCAAGAGAGGTGGAAAGGGCCTTGTCTGGTATTCAGCCCCACCCTCCTGGGCAAATGGGGTTAATTCACTGCTTTATCGTCGGGTCACTGTCTAGTCTGGTCCTGAGACGACTGAAGTGAGGACAGCTGCTCTGTCTGCCCAGGGAGGACACTGCAGCCTCCTGAGAGCTCAGAGCTCATCATCTGCTGAGTTCTCAGGTCCCGGTCTTTGAGATGGGACAGTCAGAAAAGGTGTGGCAAATAGCTTCTGGATTTTCTCTGACTGTGGCCAGGGTAAACTGGCTCCATCTCAGGAGATCCCAAAAGGAAATCCCCACAATGAACAGTATGGAATATATAAAAGGGAGTTTAAAGGAAATTTTGACTGACTCACAGAACTGCTCTCTCACATTCGAAGCTCTCCCCAGTCCGTATTTGCAGCCCTGTGGAGGTCTCATTTCCTCAGATTACCACCAGCCTGCCTTTTACCACCCTACCCCAACCTCTTATCACCTAACTCCAGTGCATCCACTGTCCCCTCCCAGCCTACACATCATCTCCCCCTGACCATTCTACACTAACTAGGCCATATTCCCAGAGTAGCCCAAATGTCCTTGCCACCAATGCTGCACTGTAGCTTCATCTCTTTCGTCTCCTTTCTAGAATATGGGCTCCCTGAGGACAGTGACTCCTTGTTTTCTTTACTGATATATTCTAAATATTTAGCAAAGTACATGGAATAAAACAAATTTTCAATAAATATTTGCTGAACGAATGAATGTTCTTGAAAAACTCTGGCAGCATCACACTATTTTTAGACCATTTCTAAAACACATGCCCATTCTTACAGCAACCCTCCAGAGAAATTTGTGATGGATACCCTATATGGTACCAATAATTGTTCAAGTAAAACTGCCCTGGAAGCATTTGCACAGGAGTATCTCAGGATATACTTACTCTCTCCCCAACTCCTCTCCTCCCCCAACCTTTGGCCTGGGTGCCGTTGTGGAAATAGCACAGGTTTGCACTGGAGCTGAGCTAGAAACCCAGCTCTAGCACCCAGTAGCTGCATGCGGTGAGCCTCTCTCAGCCTATTCCCCCCTGCTTGGACAGGAATAATATCCTCTCCCCTGAGCTGTCGCAAAGATTAAAAAGTACAATTTTTAAAAAGTGCCTACCCCTTGAACAATGTGAATTCCATTTCCCTTCACTCTTGTATTTCCTAACTGCATCTAAAGATAAATATATCAAAAAGTAGGCCTCACTAATTTTCTTTCCAAATATTAACTTTTTCTGTCATCACCATCTAAAAATCTAGCTCTACCACCAGCACTCTACAATTTACCCTTCTGATACATAATACTACCACCATCACCATTTTATAGACAGGAAACTAAGGACCATCCGTGAATTTCCCAGATCATGCGGACAGCAGGCGGAAAGACTGAGGGGAAACTCTGGCCACTTGAACTCCAAATCCAATACTCCTTCCCCACTGTCCGGTGGCTGCTTCCCAGGACATGGGAGGTGCTCGATAAATACTTGCACAGTGATTCACTCTCTTTCTCAGGTCCACGGGCTTGTCTCTGACCCCCAGCCAAAGCCAGACCACACGGCCTTGTGCCAAGACAACTGCAGGAGGCCTCACTCTGATCCCTAGTTCTCGTCTCTTCTCTCTCTCTTGGGTTCACAGAATGCCAGGTTGAAGGACAGCTTCAGGGCACACATGCACCAGTTGTTCCCAAATGCCGGACCATGGACTGGTGATAGTCCAGCACCAATCATTTCCACTAATCAGTGGTGAAGTAATAATAATAAAAATCATGACAGAAAAATAAAGTCCTTATTATTAATAAAATAATGAATACTTAGTGAAAGAGAGAGAGAGATCTTACTTCCTAATAGCATGCTTTGCTTCATTTGAGTAAGCTCCAGTACTCTAGACATACAGTGTTGCTGGGAGAAAATGTGTACTGCACGACAGTTCAGACCTTCAGCAAAGGCATGAGGAGAAACAGAGGCCAGGCAGGGCAGAGCCCCTTACTCAGGCAGCTCTCTAATGTCCTCTGACTGTCCCCTAGCTTTGCATTTTTCATCCAGAAGACAATGACCACTGAGATTACAAAGCCTAGAAACCACATGAAGCAGCCTTTCGAGAGGGTGTGGATATGGGTATCGATGGGGCCAGAGACTTGAAATCAAACTTCCTTTTATTACTGAGGTTGCTCACAAGTTTTACCTAATCCGTAGCCTCTCCTTGCAGGGAGGATTCAGAGAGACGCTGGTCTTCATAGGAATCCCTGAATCAAATTACCACCGAACCAGCAGAGTGGCCTCTGTTCGATGCACCTAGACAAGCCTCCAGGGCGGTCTTAGCTCCATAAGTACTTCCAGAACCCCTGACTTCAAAAGAGGTATGGAACTAATCCTCTCTAACTATAGATAGTTAGGGGGGATAGAAAGAAGACCAAGGCGTCAGAGTTCTGTAAGAGGTAACTATAATGTCCTGGAGCACAAACAAAAGAGGTGATGGGCTGGAATTTGGAAAGATATCTAGATCTCACCCAGTCTCAAGTATAATTCTTTCATTCTGAATCTGACTTTGGACATCTAAACCTTTGATAACTTTGATAACTTTAAATGTAAATCGGACAAATGTGTTATGTGAGATTTGAAACTTAAACAATGACAACTGGCTTTCTCTATGTAGCGTCTTTTCTGTAGACAGAAGCACCTTGCGTGATGAAGGTGAGAGTCTCACCAGCTAACCTTTACGATGCCTTTTTAAATCTATTTCTTAGAGTTAAAAAACCAGGGATTGCATTCCAACATTGCCAGAGGTAATCATCTATAAGAGATAATCTACTTAACTGCCCCATCCTCAGCTTCTTCATCTGCAAAGTAAGTGATAACACCTACCTTGCAGGATTTTCATTAAGAAGAAATTGGATAGAAGACTTTTAAAAGCACATGGAAAATATTTAATAAAGTCTAGTGCAGGTGTTGATCACAGATATAGATAGCAACCAAACAAGGTCAGTATCTTAACTAGAACTTATTAAATATTTCAGAAAAGTAAATGACTTTTAATATGTCATAAGTGTAATGACATTCCAGCTTATTCCAAAAACTTAAGCTGGATCGTGGACAGACAGAGATACAGACAGATGGATACATAAGTGATAAAGTGAGGATAGAAAATGTTAATGGCAGACTCCAGGCAATGATTCTGAGTATGCACTATAAAACTCTTTCAATTTTTTTGTATATTTGATAATAAAATGTTGGGAAAAAAATGGCCTTCACAGCCTCTTGTTCTTTGTCCTGGACATGGGCACTCCTTGAGACAAAGAGTAAGCCCAGCTTCCTCCTCACCTCCCCATCACTGGGCACAGTACTTTGTGCATAGTAGTTCCTAGACAAAATTTTGTTTCACTGATTAAATGAATATAACCCTACAATAGGAGATCAGTTATTCTCATTCTGGATAATAATGAAAAAAGTAATACTAACCCTAATGTTCAGTCAGAGAAATGAGATTTACTTAATTCTCCCTCCAGAACAATCTCATTTTGCATCCTTTTGGACTTTTAGGCTGCCACCTCCCTTGCCTCAATGGACAATCATTGACCCTGCGCCTCCAGTCTTCCAAGGTGACAGTTCACATGCTATGAGTTACTATATCACAACACACACCAAAGGGATTCTCTTTTTTAGTGTCTTTTTTAAAGACAGTATTTTTCTTTAATTGGTGTGACCTCCATTTTAGCCACAGTAGGAAAAGAATTTTGTTCAATTTTTGTTTGACACAGAACCATACCATGTGGGCACAGAGCCAGCCCAATTTAGCAATCCTTTCTCTCATCTCTCTGGTTATGCTGAAATCTCCTAGAAGTAGCCGATACCCCTGCACAGCAGTCAGAAAGACCAGCAACAAGTAAGCTGGGCATGCGGTCTGCAGTGCTACAGTCAGAAGACTGGCTGCTGGCTGACCAGGAGACAGGAATGCATTTAGCAAATATTTATGGAGGATGTTTTCGATGCCAAGCACTGTGTTTGGCTCTGGCGATGCAACAGTAAGCTATGCATAGTTAGATTTGGGTTCTCCTCTTATGGAGCTAAGAATCCACCAACCCAAATGCAGAAGGAACATGGTACAACAGAAAGGAACAAAAACAACAACAACAAAAAAAAAACAGGATTTAGAGCCAAAAGGATCTTCATCAAGATCCAATTGTGATACCTGTGAACAAGTCATTTCATCTCTTTGAGGCTTGTTGTACTCATCTGTAAAATGTGGGAAACAGTAATATTTATCTCACAAGTCCATGTCATAGGTTACATAAAGGAAATTATTTGTAAAAGGCTGCCATGACCCATAAAGGAAAGTAAAGGAATAGAATTATAATAATAACTGACATTTATTAAATGTTATAATAAAAGGTATCTGGCTAAGAGCTTCTTTTTCTTTTTGGTCTGCATTTTAAAGTTATTTTGTTGGACTATAAAACTAAAAGAATACACCATATATTTGTCATAAATCAAATATGCAAATGCAAGGATAATAAGGAAAGGATTCACTGCCTGGGTAGACGAAGGCAGGCCATCAGCCTCAACATTCCATATGTTTGGTTGCAGGCCCAGTTTATAGGCCGACCACCCTAGAGAGACAATGACAACAGATGCCCTAACAACAGCTGACAATACTGTCCACATTGCTCAAAGGCTGGGAGGCATCTGGTCCAACATATAGGGCCCTGCTATAAACATTCTAAAGAGAGCTTTCTGGACTTAATAGATGAGACTTGGATTCTCCTGAGGGGTGAAGGGAGCAACTTGAAGTGGTATCCACCACAGGAGTCCAGAGGCACAGAAGAAAGGCCCAGAGGAGTTACTGCCTCAGTCTAGAGCCTTCATTTTGCACACAAAATAAGCTATGACTCAGGTAACAGGACCTCAGCCAAGACAAGAGGTGGCTCTGGGGTGGAAAGGAGCAGTAATGCTCCTCCAAACATCGTGTTCCACAATGGGAAAGAGAAAATTAATTTACACTGGGCATGCAGTGGACCTTTACTTTGGAATGGAATGATTGGACAGGCACACCCAGCAATCAAAAATGGCATGAGAGGGCCGGGCGTGGTGGCTCACACCTGTAATCCTAGCACTCTGGGAGGCCGAGGTGGGTGGATCGCTTGAGGTCAGGAGTTCGAGACCAGCCTGAGCAAGAGTGAGACCCCATCTCTACTAAAAATAGAAAGAAATGATCTGGCCAACTAAAATATATATATAGAAAAAATTAACTGGGCATGGTGGCGCATGCCTGTAGTCCCAGCTACTGGGGAGGCTGAGGCAGTAGGATCGCTTAAGCCCAGGAGTTTGAGGTTGCTGTGAGCTAGGCTGACGCCATGGCACTCACTCTAGCCCAGGCAACAGAGCGAGACTCTGTCTCAAAAAAAAAAAAAAACATGGCATGCGAGATGATTTAATAAGTTCATCCATTCATCTATCCATCCATCAAAATATTTACTGAGCTATTAATGTTAGGCGTTCAGTAGTGCCCTAGAGGCTCAGGACACCAAGATAAATATGGCACAATGTCATGTAATAAATTCTAGGATAGAAGTAAGCAGGGAATGCAAGGGGACAGAGGGCAGGACCCTAATCAACACTAGACACAGAAAGTTACAGAAGGCTTCCTGGAGGAAGTAAAGGCTGAGTCTTGAACAATTAGTATAAGTTTTTCTGGTGAAGGAAGAAATTATTATAAATTTGCCAGAGAGAAGGAAAAACTTGAGCAAAGACCCAGAGGTGTGAGAGAATATGGGTATGGAATCATTGGAGCCACCAAGCAAGAAATTCACCATCTGGAAAGTCTTTCCGTTTCTCTAAGCACTTGTTAGAGGACAAGTAATGATGGAGTCCTTGAACAAATTCCCAGAGCCCGGGTCTCATATTCAAATGCCCAGAGGGGTCGAGCTGAAGAAGGAAATGAGTGAAGCAGGCTGGGTTGGGACTGCTGCGAAATGAAGTGGGCCGGCCCATTCTAAAGAGGGCAGCCCCTACTCGGCTCCCGCCAATGCCTTCCACATGGACATGTGGACCCAGTATTGCCAGGTTCTTTCAATATGTTTTCTAGAGAAGCAGGGTGGGTCAAACAAAACCTGTCTCTCGGCCAGATGCAGCACTGGCAGGTGGGAAGCAATCAGTGCCTTTTAAGAACAAGCAGTGAGGGGCCATGGCTAGAGCCCAGGGTCTGGACACAGGCTGGACTGGGTGAGAATCCAGGCTCTACAACTCACTTACTGTGTAGCTTTGGGGATGCTACACACTAAGCCCTCTGAGCCTTGGTTTCCCCATACTGTTACACAGATCTAGTAGAACACGATACTCTTATACTGTGTCACGGAGGAGCTTAAATGAAATTCGGCCTGTGAACTCCTTAGTAAGGGGTTTTCTAGGAAAATAAGCCCCAAAACGAAAAATCCCACGCTAAATCATGAGTATTGTCAACCAGAAAGGTTAGCTATGACTACGAGATTATTTTTTTTTTTAGTGGAAAATTACTAAGAGTAATAAAAGCATGAGCATTGTGCTAGCACAGTAGCAAACTATTCCAACCATGGACACTGTCCCATTATTAATGGTTTTCATGTATACTGCCAGTCTTTTTTCTATACTAATAATTTCTTAAAACAAATGTATTTATAAGACCATTCATTCAGTCTTCTGACTTTCCCCCCTCTAACATTACAGCATAAACTTTGTTGTTGCTACACAAATATTTACGATCTACCTAGCATGTATGCCAGAATGATTTTTTCAAGTCATAAAACAGACTGTGTCACACCCATGCTTAAAATCCATCAACCATTTCCCACTGCTCTCCGAATACAATCCAAATTCCTGCCCATAGCCTCAAGGCCGTACATGCTCTGGCCCCTGCCCACTTTCCAGCCCACCTCCTGCTACTCCATGCCTTGCTCACACCCGCCCAGACCCGCTGACCTCCTTTGCTGATCTCACGAGGTGCTTTCCTCCACCCCCCCTTACCCCCCAGGGAATCTGCTGCTTCTCCTTCCTGACAATCTCAACATTCAGGTCAAATAAAAACTCCCAAAAGAGAGCCACACTATCCATGCCAAATCTGTTCATCTGTGTTTTTCCTTCATAGCATTTTCCAGACAACAAAATCACTGTGTGTGTGTGTGTGTGTGTGTGTGTGTCCTTGTCTGTCTTCTGTCTCTCCACACTAGACTCTGCATTCCCAGAAGCCTACCCAGGGCTCTCATCTCGTTCACTCACCTTGGCGCCCCCACTGCCCTGCACAGTGCCCATCACATAGGACACACTCAAGATTTGTCAAATGCAACAATGAACCAACTCCTCTTCGTTCACAGCCTCAGATCCTCCCCAAGCTATCACCTACAAATTTCCTCCCTGAACTAGCCTGTGCAAAGCCTGCAAGGCAAACACTTGAAGAGGCAGAGGAGTGAAATGGTAGCAAGCCCATAGTCTGGATGTGAAATGCCAAAGTTCAAATCCCAGCCTTACCACTTATTAGCTGAGTGACCTTGGGCAAGCTGCTTAACGTTTCTGTGCCCGATTCCTCACCTGTAAAAGAAGAGAATCACTCCCTCCACAGGGTAGTTGTGAGAAACAGATGAATTAACCTGTATAAAATGCTTAGAATAGTGCTAGATACATAGTAAGCACTATAAACTTTAGTTCCTATTTTCATATATTTTCTTTTTCTATTCTTATGGATTGGTTGATCTGTACCTTTATTCTGTCATCAGACTATAATTTCTTGACAGCAGAGACCACTTCTGGATTCCCACACTGAAACTGCACAGGCTCCTGTAAGGTGCTGGGTGGAGGAAGAGAGCTATGGTATAGTTTTGGATATGGGTTTGCTGACATAGTGTGTGACCATGAGTAAGGTCTTTAACTTTTTTGAGCTTCAGTTTCCTCATCTGTAAAAAGAGATAATAACTATCTCACAATACTGGTGTGACGATTAAATAAAAATAATCCTTGTGAAATAAAATAACTCGGGCTGAAGGCATTGGTAAATTTCATCAAAAACAAGCAGAAGATACTCAAGTAAATCGAGCTTCACAGCTCAGAGTTGGCTGCCTTTTGGTACTGGTATCACACATCGGATGCAGATGGTTCGAATAAATGAATGACTCTGAAAATACGTTTTGTACTCCTCTATTTTCTATGATGATATCTGACAACTTGATGGTGACAACTTCTAGATGTTTTCCTTAGCTACTAGTCATATAGAAAAAATATACCACTCATTACAGCCAGCTCTATGAAATAAGATATTCTAGTGTTTAAAATTCTCTCAGTCAGTGCTAGATGTTACTGAAATGCCCATCAGTAGAGACAAGCATTTTTAAAGAAAATGGCTGTGAAAATTAAAGTACTATTTGAGTATCTACTATATAAACCACTTTATAAATATTTTACAAACTTAACAATAATTCCACAAGACTGACATTATAACCTCATTTCACAGTTCAGCATGTTGAGACTCAGATAAGTTGATTTAGCTTGTCCAAGGTCCCACAATTGGTAAGTGATGGAGAAAGATTTAAATGCAAGTGTGTTTGGCTTCAAATCCCATACTTTTTGTTGTTGTTACAGAACTGTGTTGTATCTCCCAAAGTTCCTCAATATCTTGTATTAGCTTTATTGCTAAGATCTGATGAACACAAGTGGGTTATATTAGACCTATGCATAAACTTTGAAACCAAAATAACTAACAGAGAAAGACTGCAATTTTCATCATATTGCCATTTAAAAAATGGTAACATTTCAAAGAAAGAAACTTATATTGCTCATCTCTCATAAACTTCCACGATTAGAATAAACCTTAACACAGAGGAAAGATATTATAATATATTATTAAGAAGAATGAACAAGTAAGGCATTAAAAATGAGGTAGAGAGTTGGGTGCAATTGCTCATGGCTGTAATCCCAGCACTCTGGGAGGCCAAGGCAGGAGGATTGCTTGAGCCCAGGAATTTGAGACCCTTTCTCTACAAAACTAAAATAAATAAATAAATAAATAAATAAACAAATAAATGAGGTGGGGTAAGCTTCTTATGTGATAGAAAGGACTAGAAGAACCAGCCTTTCCTAACCTTGGCAAGGTTTTCTTTTCAACAGTTCCTACGGCAAAGCATTCAACTGATGTTTTCCTTAGCTGGCAGGAAGTTATAAAACCACCTCTCTAGGCATCTAAACTCCCAGCGTCCTATAAAAAATCTACATATACCACGAAAGGTACATTAGAACCAACCAGAGAGTATTTACTCATTTTCCCAGTATGTTAACAGGCAAACAGAAGCAGAGGGGCATGAACAAGGGAGACTGGAGGGGCTGATTTCCCAAACCCATCAACAAAATCCTTTGACATTCCAGTCAGTTGGTTCCAGGACTCTGGAATGCACAATGAAAATCTCAAACTTACACAATGATTAGCTTTCTGCTCTGCTGACAATGGCTAAAGGAGGAAATGAGTTAAAAAACAGGTTGGAATATCTCCACGTAGCCCCTACAAGCCACGTTAATTATCTTACATTAGCATTGAGCTGTCAGGATCAGCATCAGCCCCGTTACCTTTCTTGACCTTCCTCAGTCTGCACCTTGTTACCCTACCATGTTTCATGTTTATAAAGATAGGAGACTCCAGCTGCTCTAGCTGACAGAACTTAATTTACATTTGGCCTTCATTAAGATGAGAGTCAGAATCATTGAGACCAAATGGAAAAGCCAGACTGCTGGGGGTTATGAAAAATTCAAATGGCATTTTCCCTTTTATCTGACAATTCTTATTAAGGAGACATACATCAACCTGAAACACATAAACCTTAAATGGAAAGGACATGATTAAAATTCCATATTGCAGGACTGGGACCCAGGTGACTTTGCCCAAGAGCTACGGTGGTCCTAGCACATCTCTTCTGTCTTCAGAGAGAAGACAGAACTCCAAATTCTGCCCAGCTCCCTCTGATATCTGATTCTAGGCTAAGGACAAGGAACACGTGAATGACAGCAATGTTGAAGTGAGTGGTCAGCTCTGACTCTGCCATCTGACTCACCCCTCACAGCCAATCAGTCTCAATGTCCTGTTGATGCAGATTTCTGGACCCTGTCTCCTCTCCACACCACAGTGCCTAATTTAGGTCTCATTAGTTCTCACCTGGAATACTGCAACAGCTCCTTATTGGGCCATTCAAATTATTCAAAAAATAGGTATTGAGCACTATTCTAAACCAGCCATTTGGTTAGGGATAGGGATACAGCAAAGAACAAAATGGATATGATCTCCATCCTCCTTTATATTACAAAGGTTGAAAGGGAAAAGGATTATATAAATCATCATACAAATTGACATATTACAATTTATGAAAGATACAATGAAGCAAAATTACGAGTGCAATGACAAGAGACTTCTGGTTTATTTGAGGGTCAGGAAAGAGTTCTCTAAGAAAGCAACAATAAAGCTGAGACCTAAATAATGAGGAAGAGTCAGTGGTGAATAAGCAGAGGACGAATATTCTGGGCAGAAGGTACAGCATTGTCAGGACCAAGGGCAGCAAACTTTTTCTCTATAGATCCAGATAGTATATATTTTCTGCTCTGAGGCCATAAAGTCTTTGTCTCAACTACTCTGCTCTATCACTGTAATGCAAAAACAGCCATGCACAGTACATAAACGAATGAGTGTGGTTGTGTTTCAATGAAACTTTATTTACAGCCACTAAAATTTCAATTTCATATAACTTTTACAAGTCACAAAATAGTCTTCTTTTGATTTTTTTCTCAACCATGTGAAAACGTAAAGGCCATTCTTAGCTCCTAAGCCATCCAATAACAGGCAGTAGGCCAGATTTGGCCTGAGGGGCATAGCCAACCCCTAGCCAAGACTCTGAGCCCATCCCTGTGGATGGGTGAGAGTGAGCCACACAGCAGGAGGTGAAAGACACACAGCAAGGGAAGTGTGGGCTGGGGAATAAAAATGGCATCACAGACCATCTCTGGGCCATACCACAAAGAAACCAGAGTCCCTCTCTAGAATATCCCTCCTGTTTTCTCTACTAGGCAAAACCTCCACTCCTATCTTGAGGCTTATGTCAAACTACTCACCCCCGGGAAGCTACTCATCTTCTCCCCTGGCACTCCTGATAATCCTACGCCGCAATGCCTAGTGCACCTTCGGATGGCTCTGTTTCCGTGTCTCTCCTCCACCTGCCCCACTCCTTATGTTCCACCACCACTGTCCCCAGTGGACGTTGTGCCTCTTAAGGGTAAGGCTGAGTATTTATTGTCCCCCTCAGTTCAGATCTGGCAAATTAAGGAATGAATAGACAGTAAATAAATGATATTTCAAAGAACTTATTAATAGGACACAAAAGTCTCGTATTTTTATTTTGAATGGGCACTTGAACAGCTGTACTACAGCACTAAAAAGAAGGTACCAATTTCTGATTCTCTACAACTGGAATCGTTTCATGGTACCAGAGTGGGAGTCTTTGGAATTAAAAGTGATTTAATAAGTCTCCAGGCCAGCAATATCAGCATCACCTGGCAACTTGTTGGAAATGCAAATTCTCAAATTCTCAGTCCCTACCCGGAGCTACTAAATCAGAACCTGCAGTTTAACAAGATCTCCTGGTGATTCATTTACACATTAAAATTTGAGAAGCACTACAGCCATCATGATCAGGCTTTAAGGAGTAAGGAGAAGATGCTAAAACTGATTTTAGAAATATCATTAATTTTGAACTTGAATCATGCTAAAACCCAAGGGATTCTTAGCAAGAATTCTTATTTATGCTTACTCACCCCAAAAAAACAAAATGGGTTTGAGGCTTAACCTGCAGGTAGTTGAATACATAGTGAGGAAACATTTAGAAACTTAGAAAATTTTGAAAAGGAATGGTTTTTTTTAAAAATAAATTAATAGAAGATGCTCTTAGAAGGTCACAGACACTGCCATGTAATCTATAACTTAATTAATTTCTATGGGGGGGGACAAAGGCACTATATGTAACCTAAACTTTTGTACCCCCACAATATGCTGAAATTAAAAAAATTGATTTCTATGGGCTTTACTTAGTGCAGTTTGATCTCAAGTGCAAGACGGGAAGCATCCTGAGAGGTCCATACCAGATGTACATTTAGATCTCCTGGGATATACGGCTTGAGCTGGCCTTGCAGGTACTTAATAAAGGCCCTACTGATGAAGCAACAACCCTCTGCCCAATCCACCTCACTTAGTATAAATACAACTCTTTTTTTTCTGTGTTGACAACAAACAGCCATATATTCAATGTATTTCTTCTCTTGCAACAAGTTTAGGCCTGCCTGAAGAACACCACTGCCCTCGTTCCTGGTCCTACCCCAAGCTGCCCGCTTCAGGGAGGGATTTTGGTACCCTACAACATGATGGAATAAGCTGGGATTTGGAGCCCAGTGGACATGGGTTTAAATTCTGGCCCTATCATCAGTTTGAGAAAGTCATATAACCCCTCTCTCGGCCTCAGTTTCCTGTGCTATCTACCAGGTAGGGTTTGATAGGATTAAATCAGTTGATGTCTATAGAACACAAGGCACAATGTGGAGGAGGAGCAGAACATTCTATATTCTGATTTGTGTTTCAGCATGTATTTGAATCAGGCTTTCAAAATGACCTCATCCAACTCTCTCACTTTATAGATGGAAAAAGTGAGGCCTGGGAGGAGAAGTGCTTTGCCCAAAGCACACAATTATTGACAGTAGAGTCAGAACTGGTTCTTGAAAACTCCTGACTCCTAAGAAACTTTGTGTTTTCAAACTCTTAGCAACCACGGAAGACTTTTGGCAGATTAAAACTTACAAAACAGCTGAATATATATTAATATAACAGGCAGCAAGCCAAGCCTGCTTTGACTGTTAAAGCCCTTCCTTCTCACCCTTCTCCTGCCCCATAGTGGCAATCCTAGGGCACCTTCTCAGTACCCTTAAGCTCCCCATCTCCATACACAATTTGAGTAATGGAAGACTCAGCCCACCTGAAACCTCAGAGCCA
Organism: Lemur catta; assembly: GCF_020740605.2. NCBI lineage: Eukaryota > Metazoa > Chordata > Mammalia > Primates > Lemuridae > Lemur > Lemur catta. The sequence goes on from NC_059130.1 coordinate 81,650,534, forward strand.
GTAAATGAATCACCGCAGGTCTTGCTCATTAGACGGATTCTCTATTCACCAGACCACCTAGGGCTTTTCAAGTCCCTGAGGTTCCCAAAGGACTTGAACTTTCTCACACATCCATCTCTAATGGGAACCATTAAGCTGACATCACCATTCTCCGCACTTCATAAAGAAGTCCTAACATCTGGAAATGGAAACCACCTGCAAGTGCTTTGACCAGAGATTGCCCATCATCCAAGGACTTGCAAACTCAAGTGCAGGTGAGATGAGAAAGGGATACCCTAAAATGTCAACAAGGCCAAAGATGAATTATCTGGGGCTAAAAGTGTATAGGAAAGGAAGGCTCTGGTCAGAAGATCTGGACTTAAATCCTAGCTCTGCTACTTTCTAATTGGGATGGTAATTAACCTCTCTGAATTCCAGTAGAGTACTGACTATTAAGAGAATTGATTTTTTTTCTTTTTTTTTAATTTCAGAATATTATGGGGGTACAAACATTTTGGTTACATGTAATGCTTTTGCCTCGCCCAAGCTAGGGCTAGAAGCATGCCCTTCCCCCATACAGTGCACTCTGTCTCCGTTAGTTGTGAGTTTACCCACTCCCCTACCCCCACCCACCTGACTGGCACCCAAGTGAATATTACTACCACGAAGAGAATTGATTTTGGAGTCAGCCAGTCTTAGGTTCAAATCTTGACCAGGTCAACTACTTATAGTTTCATCTTGAGTTAGTTTACCTCTAATGAGCTTTAGTTTTCTTGTCTACAAAACAGAGACCCTTATAAAAAAACTTCATAGGGTCATTGTTAGCACTCAAAGAGATGATGTATAAAATATGAATCACAGTGCCTGGAGTGAGTTAAGCACATAAAAACAGGTGGGATTTAACTGCAACCTAATCAATAAAATAGGATCAACCTTCCCCAGAGAGTTGCTGGAAAAAATCAAACCTAACAGACATTAGCAGGGCGCCTGGCACATACAGATCCACAATAAGAGGAACCTTCTACTACTGTCAGCATCCTCTCTTCAACCCTGTGCACTCACCTCTTTCAGCCACAGAAGCTTCGGGGGCTGCATTTCCACAGACATCATCCCCCCGACGTACCGCAGGACGCTGTGCTTGCTTTCGTTGATCCTGTGGACCTGACTGACGGCTCGGTGGTCCAGCCACATGATGATGTTTCGACGGGAATCCCCTAGCAGAACCAAGAGACGAGGACAGACATGCATTCTTGGCCTTCTAATTCAAGGAAACAATTATGGATTCCCAAGGGCAAAATGCTGTGTAACTTCTACAATTTCATGTATCAAGAATGAGCAACATGAAAGGACACCAGCCAGGCCAATGAGTGCACTGTACCCAAACCTTGGATTCCCCTGCCAGTGATGTGGTCTTTCACCCTAACCCCGGGAATAAAATTCTACATTAAAACCAGCCAAAATCTACCAGTTAATTATGTTATCATTCATTCTCTCTCAACTTCTTCCCCTCCTTTCCTATCTCTTCTGTTCTAAAAAAAACTTTTCTGGGCACACATTCGGGAAAAGAGCCTATGAATTAAGACTAGGACAATACTTCATCTATTAAAGATATCTCTTTAAATATGGACACATACTTTGATGTAGTGTAATACATTTAATAGCTACACAATGGCATTTATCTGCATATATTTTTTTTTCTGGCCAGTTTAATAAAAATTAGTTCATTTAGGTGTTGTTTCCTCATTCACTTGGTTTGTCTGGTGGAGCAGGAAACACATGAGTTTTGGAGTTAGGCAGACCAAATGGGGAATGCTGACTCTCTAAGTTACAGATGGAGATATATTCAGAAAGTTACTAAAAAAAGACTGTGCACATAAAGGATATGGCAAGCCCCTCTCACAAAGTAGGCCCTCAGGGGGAGTAAATCTTAAGGAGCAGAATTTAGAACCAGCTGGAAAAGGAGCACCACCTCTCATATCCTGCCTCTGCCACCCTGCAGCCCACATAGCAACCGGCCCTGTGTCTCTTCCCCAGCCTCTGTTAACCCATCATGTACTGATGGGCAAGCCAGTGTGCCTTTTACAGCCCTCTGACTCCTCCGATGGCAGAAGGCAGACAATGATTATACCTGGGAGATTATTAGAGAAAAGACAAAAGGGGAGCCAGGCATTTTCACACATTATTTTATTTAATGACAAAATAACTGTGCACTACATATCTTGCTAACAGCACATGTTTATAATGTGTTTGTGTGTCTCCCAAGCCCCGAGCTAAATATTTTATACACATATTACCTCATTTAATCCTCAAAACAATCCTTTGATAAATGTATTATTAACCCCATTTTTCAGTGATGAACAGACTCTTGAGGGTGAAGATATGCCCAATGTCTAGCAGCTGGCAAATGTATGAAGTGTGTTTTAGAACCAGATCTGTGTGGAGAATAAATAATCTGATAAAGTGAATAAACTAGAGTTAGCTATATTAACGAGAATAAGAATACCAGCTGAGATGTTTTAAAACACAGAGTCATCCCTCCTTATCTGTGGGTTCCACATCCATGGATCCAACCAACCGTGGATTGAAAATATTTTTTATAAAAAGACAAAAAAAGTGGTTTCATCTGTACTGAACATATACAAACATTTTCTTGCCATTATTCCCTCAACTATAGAGCATTACAATTATTTACATAGCATTTACATTGTTACAAGTATTAGGTATTACAAGTAGTCTAGAGATGACAAAGTATAAGTGAGGATAGGTATAGGTTATATGTAAATACTACACCATTTTACATAAGGGACTTGTACATCCACGGGTTTTGGCATCAGAGGGAGATCCTGGAACCAATCCCCCACAGATAATGAAGGACAACTGTATATTGTTTGTTGTTGTGTATACATACGTAGCAAAAGCACAAAAAGAATGTCTTTATGAATGACGTGGCAGAATGGTTAGCTGTAGGAGGTAGGGTGGGGGAAGATGAGCTGAAGTTACAAATACTTCTTAAAAAGAAAAAAAAATCTGATGCAAATATGGCAAAAATTCATCTGTTTATGCTCAGTAGTAGGTGCATAGGAGGCTATTTTACTTTCTTTATGCTCCCATATCTTTGGGAAGATTTTTTTAAACTAAAATTTTAAAAAAGCCATCCTAAGAAAATATCTAAATAAGGTCATGGGGATAACAAGGTAAGGCCTCTGTCACCGGTTTGCCTAACTGAAAAGATTTCAAGTCTCACAAAAGCCCTATAAACAACAGTAATGTTTTGAAAATACGACAAAGGACAAAGTACATGAGACCTTCCAAAGGCATATCACAAAATTATTTTTAAACAGCAGAATGGTTCTACTGTATAAAAGAATTGCTCAAAGCCCTGGTTACCAAAACTAGTAGCTCATGAGAATCACCTGGATAACTTCTAAAACTACTGAGGTCCAGGTCCTATTCCAGAACCATCAGCGAATCAGAATGTGGGTGTGCACACACGCATACACCTGCACACGTGTGTGTGGATGGGTGTTGAGGGGGACAATATCAGTGTTGTTTCTTAAATATTGTACAGAATGTATCTACAGCTGCTTCAAGGCAAAACCACCTGTTGCAACACTTCTGCATGTAGTAAAGACAGACCCATCGGCTACTACTGCCTCTACACAAAGAGGCTCTCAAAATGTGGTCAGAACACAATGAAAATTGTACACAATCAGTCACTTTACTATATTTATTAGAATTATTAATTTAAAATTTTCATTCATAAAAAACATGAGAGTTTCATCCTTTTTCAGTTCTTATAGAAAATCACAAATAAATGACTCAGTTGAAAGTCCATGTAATCTCTTATTGGGCATCTATAAGATGCCAGGCACAGTGCTGGGTGCTGGGATACCAAGAAGAATGTGTCACCGTCCCTGCCCTTCAGGAGCATGTGTGTGAAGGGAGAAAGAGTCTACACAGCATGTCGATTGCTAGAACAAAAGTACCAGGTGTGAGAACACACAGGAGGAGCACAGAGAAGAATCCAGTGAGCTGAGGCTGAGGCTTCACAGAGAGCTTCCAAAAGGCAGGAAAGCTTTGATTTAGTTTTGCAAGTCACTGGCCATTGGTTAGCCAGGTGAAGGAAGAGTGAGGAAAGAGGTTCTGCACGATAGAGACAGCATGTGAAACAGGGCAAAGACCAAGAACATGTCATCTTTTAACAGGATTGGAGATAATTTGGTAGAGCAGAATTTGAGCTACCTCAGTTTACCTAGGGGTTCACTTCATTAATATTTTGAACACTTCACAAGATGTGGTCCAGGTATACCCAAGGGGAAAAAAATACTATGAATCAGCAAAAACATCTAAATACTACGTTTCTGCTGCACAAAGTAGCCCAGGTCCTCTCCGGTCCCCAATTACCACCTTGGTTCCCTCCCAAGGGCTCCTATGGCTGAGCTGACACAACCAGAGTCCGGCTCTGGGCTCCGTGGGCTGCTGCAGGGGCAAGAAAGCAGCAACTACACTGCTGTCCACCCCAGGGGCTGTCTGCATCTTCAAGGAAGAAGAACCAAACAAGAAAAGGCAAACAATAAGACTGTTTTATCACATAGTAATGCTTATTATTCTTAAACTATTCAACTTCAACTTATTGGTTTCTGTTTCTCATTTTTGGGTTAACATCTAGAGATGGCAATACTTCTGCTCTGTGAGTTTGGTTCTCAAGGTGACTGGGGTAATCTGTAAACGTCCTGATCCCCGATCCCCGCTCCTCACAATCACTCCTGTTAACACAGCAAGAGTTGGTCACTGCCACGCAGGTAGAAGCAGTCTTTAAAGAACCTTTAAACCACCTTTAGACTCTAATTTCATTTTCTAGCACAGGATATTCCATTTCAGAAAAAAAATCTAACCTTAATACAATCTGTTGAAAGGCAAGCAACTGGGGAAGGGCACCTGCAGCTGGATGCGTTTGATGAATGGGCACATTTTAACCTTTTAGGTGGAATACAGTTATTTCAACACTTATAATTAGGGCTGTGACATAGCTGCCCTTTTAACAGAGGGCCTGTTAACAGGAGGCAATTGTACCTACAACGAAAAAAAAGATGGCATCCAGAGAGGGTATGTATTATATTTAAGCAGGTTTAACAAGGAACTCTCTTCTTCCACTTCAAGTGTTCTGTTCCTAATATTGTAACTGCCCATTCATCTGTGCCCAGTGATTCTCCAGTGAGTCTCCACATACTAACATTGCTGAGGCAACTTTTTAAAAATTGACATTTCAAAAATGCCAATGTCCTAGCCCTACCCCAAGCCAATTGAATACAATCTTGGGGGTAAGGTTAATAAATTGGTAATCTTTTAAAAAGTCTCCAGTTGATACTAAAGCACAGCCAGAGGGGGGGAAAATAAACATATATGTTAGTAGATCAGATGGTACAGGATTCTTAACATCTGAAGTCCCACCCAAACCAGGCTCTCTACAGTGGCTTTATGGAGTCAAGTCCCTTCCTGACCCAGCCCCCACCCCACCCCACTCATACCAATTGCTCTTTAAGCTTTTAACTTCTGGGACATGATTTCTGGCCTCCACACTCCACCTCTAAATCTCACTATCAGTGGCAAGAGATACCTGACCTACAGCAGCCCTAATAGACGATCACCTGACCTTTACTTAAATAAAGCCAATAAAGGAAGCGCTGACAGCCTCCCAAAGTGGTCAGGGCCACAGCTGGCCACATCTTGTAGCTGGAGCATCACCACCACTTCTGGGGACTCTGCTCTCTGAAGTGGCCCAGACTGAGGCTGCCCTGGGCCAGAACAATGCCCACTGAGCCAGTGAACGGCCACTGAGAACAAGGGCCATTCGGATTCATCTTTGAAGCCCCCACACTTAACGCGACAGAGCTGGGCACACTGTAGATGCTAATAAATGTGGCAATAAGGGGGAAAAGGTGTAAATGTGTGCGTGTGTGTGTAAGAGATGGTTGTCATTACCCCTGTGCTCTAATCACTCATCAATTTGTACACCTTTTCAGCACATGTCATTTATAATAATTACTATCACTTGCATTAAGTCCACAGAAGTGAGTGGAACACATTTTCTTAACTTGAAAAATTCAAAGACAAGTGGAAGACACTTTTCTGAGCATTTTAAGTGTCAGGCTCTTACTTAATTCTCACAGCAAAGCAACTGACTCACTATTCCAATTTTTTCAGAGGAGAAAACAGAGACATGAAGAGTTAAGTGACTCACCTAGGATGTCACAGCTCAGCAACAGCAGAGCTGCAAGCTGGTCCCTGCCTAACTGCAATGCCACTGTGTCCTAGTGTGCCCTACGATATCACAGCCAATAGTTAAGAAAGGTGCTACTACAAGCAGTGTCCAGAACTAAGGTTCTTAAACAGAATCTAGCCCCAAACTTGTTTGCAATGGCTATCATGGCAGCAGCTCACTGACAATGCCTAGAGCCACTCCCAACTTTAGATGGGGCTGCCATCTCCAGCGTGCCACAGACTCTGCCACAACCTAATGTCTTCCACTCATTACAAGGCTAAATATTGGTTGAAATTTATCTTTGCACAAGTGTGCTGTTGTTGTTCTCAAACCTGGGCCATTCTACTCATTTACATTACCTGCCTGACTAGTGTACACTTGGGTTGGCAACTCCAGCACCAGCACTACTGGCTGAAATTCCCCAGAAGAGACACAGCCTCACCCACCATGAAAAATCTCTGATGGTGTGCCCAAGTGGCACTTTACTTTTAAACAGCCCATTTCTGTAGTCACAGTGTCTATTAGAACAACATCATCACATGTGAATGTCTTTCGGTCTGGCTTTTGAAAATAGAGAAGCCCTCTGTTTCCAGCTTCTGTGGACACATGGTCCCATCTACCTTGTTGCATTTCCTTTAAAAGGACTTGGCTCACCCACTCGAATGAACACAGACTAGGAGCTTCATACACAAAGCAACTGCAAGCTCCGACACTGCCTTCCCATGAAACATCCAAACCACCTTCTGTTTCAAGGCTACTCACTGCGAGCTAATGATCCCATGTCCTTCTTCATCAGGCTCTCTACTGTGGCTCTTGTGAGTTAGGAAGCCAAGTCTCCCCTAACCGAGCCCCAATACCACCCCACTCATACCAACTACTGTCCAAGGTTTTCATTTCTGGGACACAATTTCTGTCCTCCTCACACCACCTCTGAATCTCACTATATCAGTGGCAAGAACTGCTTGACCCATGTTCTACCTGGGTCCTTCGACCATTCAAGTCTGCCCCAGCCAGTCTCCCATCACCAGGAAAAGGAAGAGGAACGGTCCTACCTTCATGGTTTACTGGTAAAGGACGAAACTGCTTATCCAAAACAACCAGAGAACACGTGGCATCAAACCCAAGTCCTCGAATTTGGTTTAAATCGATCCCTTGTACAACTTTCTGTTTTAAAAACAAACAAAACATAAATTACAACACCAGGGTTTTAAAAGCTTGAAGACAAATTAAAATTACAAGAAATAAATAACAGAACAGAAAAAAAATATTTACAACATAAAACAGATAAAAGTTCAATATCATTAAAATACTGAAAGAGCCTATAAATTAATAAGAAAACCACCACCAATCTCATTGGAAATTAAGCAAAGAACACAAAAAGTCACTTCATAAAATAAAAAGAAATGCTCAAAGAGCATATGAAAATATTCTCAACTCCACTACAACTAGATAAGTGCAAATAAAAATATTCCAAAATTTTTGTTTTTCATATTAGCAAAAATGTAAAAGATTAATAGTACAAGTTGCTACCCCTTATCCAAAATGCTTGGGACCAGAAGTGTTTCAGATTTCAGAATTTTTTGGATTTTGTAATATCTGCATATACATAATGAGATAGCTTGGGGATGGGACCGAAGTCTAATGAGATTCATTTGTGTTTCATATATACCTTATACACATAGGCTGAAGGTAATTTTATGATACTTTTAATAATTTTGTGCATGAAACAAAATTTGTGTACATTAAACCATCAGAAAACAAGTGTATTACTGTCTCAGCGCCTCCAATGTGGCATCTTGGAGGTACTCAAAAAGTTTTGAATTTTGATGCATTTTGGAATTTGGATTTTTGGATTAGGGATGTTCAACCTGTACAGGGTGGTTGCAAGATAAGGAGAAGTGGACTTTCTTGAATATTATTCTAACAGTACAATTATTCTGCACATATTTTGGAGAATAGTTTGATAGTATTTATTAAAATTAAAAATATGCATATCCTTTGGCCCAGTAATCCCAGGCTTAGTAACTTATCTTAGCAAATTATTAACATAAGTAAATAAAGTTATACATAGAAGGTTAACTATAGCTAAGAATATATTCAAAAACTGAAAAACTTCTTTATTAAATTATGGCACATCTGTAATTTATTAATCTGCTATTAATAAAAAATGAATAAATTTAAATTTCTATGCAGCAATTTAAAAGAAAGAGGTAGAAAGGCAACTTCTGGATGTGGTGGTTTGAAGAAGTCAGAAAATCCTCAGCAAAATAAATGTATAAAACTGGACAAAATCAGCAAAAACAACCACTTGGGACTATGAAATTGATCAAAGCCATATGACAAATTGAGAAGCATTTTTTCTTAATAAAATAAAATTTGTACTTAAAACATTCCCCCAAGAAAATAGAAACCAAAAAACTACAGGTCCAAATGGCTTCACTGGGGAATTTTCTCAAACATTTAAGGAAGAAACAATACTAATCATATACAAACTGGTTTAGAATGTAGTAAAGGGGAGATACTTTCTAATAAATTTTACATGGCCAGTATTACCCTGATACCAAAGCCAAGCAACGACATCATAAGTAAAGGACACTACAGACCTGTATTTGTCATGAATATAGGTGTAAAAGTCCTTAAAATATTAACAACCAAATCTTGCAACACACACAGACACACACATACATATATATATATATGAGATTATATATAAAAGGTTCCTCTGTAGAACTCTGACTAATATACTCAGGAATGAATTTATCAAAAGAAGTTCAAGACTTATACCCGGAAAACTACCAAACACTGCTATAAAAAGCTACAAATTGGAGAAATATACCATACTCATAAAATGGAAATTTCAACATTGTTATGATGGCAATCTGTTCCAATTAATCTACAGATTCTACACAACTTCTATTAAAACCCTAGCAGGTTTTATTCGCTTTTTTTTTTTTTTGTAGAACCTGACAAACTATTCCTAATATGCATATAGAAATGCAAAGGACATAGAAGAGCCTAAACACTTTTGAAAAAAAAGAACAAACTTGGAACACTTATGTTACCTGATTTCAAAACTTACCATAAAACTACCATTACTAAGTCAACGATGTGTTGGCATAAGGATAAATGTATAGATCAATAGAACAGAACAGAGATATAAGAAACAAACCAACACATTTTTGGTCAATTGGTTTTTGATAAAGGTGCCAAGACAATTCAGTGGGGAAAGGATAAACTATTCAACTATGATGCTAGAATTAAATGGCTATATGAACAAAAAATAAAAAAAGAACTTTGACTCTTACCTCACAAGATATGCAAAAATTAACTCAAAATGTATCATATTCCGAAATGTAAAAACTAGAACTATAAAAATTGATAAATTTGACTGTATCAAAATTTTAAAATTTTCCTCTTCAAAAGAAATGATTACAAAATGAAAAGACAAGCTACAGACTTGGAGAAAAGATTTGCAAATCACACATCTGATAATATACTTATACACAGGATATAGAAAGAACTCTTATAAAAACAACCCAGTTAGAAAATGGGCAAAAGATCTGAATAGACACTTCACCAAAGAAGATATACAAATGGCCATAACACATGTGAAAAAGTGTTCCACATCATTAGTCATTAAGAAAATGAAAATTAAAATCACAGTGAGATACCACTACACACTTGCTAGAACAGCTATAATCACAAAGACTGAAAATACCAAGTGTTAGAGAATTGTGGAAAAAGTGGGACCTTCATATATTGCTAGTGGAAATGTAAAATACAGCCATTTAAAAAAAATTTTTGGCATATTTTTAAACATAACTTGCCATACAACCCAGCAATTACACTCCTAGGTATCTACCCAAGAAAAATAAAAACATATGTAAACATAAAGATTTTATGCAAATATTCACAGCAGGGTTATTTATAATATCCCCAAGCTGGAAACGAACCAAATATCCATCATAGCATAATAAAATGTTAAATAAAGTATGGTATATCCATACAATGGAATATTACTCAGCAAGAAAAAGGCAGGAACTACTCATATGTGTAGCAACATGTCTGAACCTTAAAAACACTATGCTAAGCAAAAAGAGCCAGACACAAAAGAATGCATGTTGTATGATTTCATTTATATAAAATTTCTTTTAAAAAGCAACTATAAAGACAGAAGGCAGATAAATTGTTACCTATGACTGAGGTTGGAGATTATGCAAACAGGCATAAGGAAACTTTTGGAGTAATAAGTGCTCTAAATTGGATTATGGTGATGACTACACAACTGTATAAATTTACTAAAATAATTATATTATACATTTACAATGCCTAAATTTTATGGTATATGCATTATACCTCAAACTGTTAAATATTCTTTAAAAAATAAATTAAGCTATAAAAGATAAAATGGAATGATATCTATGATATATTAATAAAGTAAAAAAAAAAAATACCATGTTGCCTCTGAGAGTGGAACTGCAGTTAGAGGAGACAGGAGACTTTTCACTTGTCCGTGTAATTTTTAAAGCTGTAGAGTAATACATTTATTGATTAATTCTATTTTTTAGTTTTGTTTCTATGGTTTCCTTTTTGGAAAAATCATGAGTGACCATATGGTTTCCATTAACTTAAAATATGACAATAAGCTTTTAAATCCCATAAACATCAACCCAAAAGTGTTCTTCCCCATTTAGTGAAATTCACCTTAAAATATATAAACTTCTTTTTTCCTATTTGGGAATACCAGAACTATAACTTACAAATTCCATTTCTTACTATTTAACATGTTCCTCAAATAAGAGCTACACACAATTATTGGAGATTTCTAACAAAAAAAGCATTTTTTTTCAAATAATATTAACAGTAAGGATTATATATATTGAGCATATATTGAGCATCTACTATGTGCCAGGTGCTTTACATATATCATCTTATTTAATCCTTACAAAGCCCTCCAAAATAAACATTTAATAAAAAACAAGTAGATGATTGAGGAGGGGAAGGGTGAGCAAGCAGGCTCAGAGAGGTTAAGGAACTGACCCTTGTCACACAGCCAGTAGATGGCAGGGCCAGAATTCAAATGAGAAGCTTCTTTTCCTTCTATTACACCACACTGCCTGCCTGCCTCTGTCATCAGAGTATTTCCTGTTGCCCAAGAGACACATCCTGTGGAGAGGACATGTGCTGTAGGGGAGAACATTTGCTAGTGACCCACCTGTGACTGCTGGCAATACCTTTGACCCACAGTACCAGGTGAATATCCTGTATGCCTTTATTACACTGATCATTCAAGACTTATAAGAGTGTGAGGACCAAACCCATTCCCTGACAGGCAGCATGGCCTCATGACAATGAGTCACAAAGACCTGAAATCAAATCCTAGCTCTGTCACTCTGGCTATGTGACTGAGGGCAGGTTACACAATTCCAGCCATTGCAACTCCTCTCTTGCCTTGCTGGTTCATGTTTCTGTAGCACTTACAGGTACAGCTTCCTCTGCCTGGAACGTCCTTCCAACTTGGCTTGGAAATCACTGGCTAGTAGCCAAGATCAACGGCTTTGGGGTCAGACTGCATGAGTTTGAAATCTGGCTCTGCCATTTACCAGTTATGTAACTTTGTGAAGTCAGATAACCAGCTTCCTTGGTAGCACAAAGCTATTACTTATACCTGCATTTCTCAATGATATTATGACAACTCAGCAAAATAAGATGTGATTAGCTCAACATCTGGCATTCAGTACATAATAAATAGCATCTTTTATTAGAGTAAATTAGCTGCTTCAAATCTTCTTCAAACACATGGGACACCAATCAGTCAATCCTTTGCTGTGTGGTCCTACTGCCCTCCATGCCCAGAGACTGCATGCCTGACTTGGATAAGCCCATCTGACACAGACCAAAGTTAGTCAAGAGAGGAGTTGGGTGAGAAAATGTAGACAATTCAATAAAACTCCACACTGCAAGGCAGCTTCAGAGTAGAAACAAACACAGGGAACGGTGTCCAAAGAATCACCGTCTGGTCCCAACTCCACCACTTCTGGGTCAGGTAATCACTAACCTCATCCCCTCTAAGCCTCAGTTTCCTGAGAGTGAAAGATACCTCCCAGGTGAGGATCAAAAGACTCAACGGATGTGAAACTATTTTGGAACCAGCAAACCTTTACAGGAAATGTAAAGGATAGAAAACCCACCCAATGCCTTATTAATGGTGCCCATGGAATATTTTTTATGCACAAAGCATAGCATGCTTTCTGTGTCATCTCAGCACATGTAGAAAGTGATAGGCAAAGGGAATAGCAATAGAAAAAAATTGTATACACTTGAATCTTTCTAAGAATTATGAGTAACCTTTCAGTAGGAGCAAGGAAAATAAGTCCTTCAATCTATTCTTTGAATCTTCTCTAAAGACCTAAAGAGTTCTTTATTCAAATCATGGCCTTAAGACACAAAGACTCAGTGTCTCCATCTCTAAAATAGAGACCTCTCACAAGGACCTGAATTTAACCCTGATTTGGGAAGGGAGCCATTATTATTTCCCTGGCCTTCCAAGCAAATGCCTTCCTAGCATGCTTACCCACAGCTGAGCACCACCCCCATTCCCAACCTCCTCCCCCATCACCTAATCCATCCAGAAAGATGGCTGTCAGAGCCCTATGAGAAGGCCCCTGGGGCTTGACCTGGTGACCTAAGGATTCTTTTTTATAGTCTCATTAATGGAAGAAGAAAACAGCCTAGTAAACTCACCCCCCTAGTTTGGCATCAAGAAAATGTCCCCAGCTAGAGAGAAAGCACACTGCTTTTCTAAAGAATTTCAAGAGAAGGAGATTCCTGCAACCTCATTTCGTAACCTGGTCCATGTCTACCAACTGTCAACTCGTAGCTATGGGGCAGAAAACAAATATTTGGGGAAAGGATTGTGTATGGCTTCATTCTTATTGTGGGAACTGGTTCAATCCTGCATGTGTTTTGAATCAGCAGGCTCTGTCATATTGGGTGGGGAGACGGTGTTCCTTAGAAACCCTCCAAACTGAGAACTGGAGGGTTGGACGCACACCTGGTTTCATCTTTAGCTCTGTTTAGAGCAAGGGTCAAAGCCTGTGGCCTCCCAGACAAAGTCTAGCTTGCAGTAGTGTTCTGTGTGGCTAGTAATGTATTCTTTTAAATCTTGATTTGAATGCCTTTGTCAGCTTTGGGGGCGTGTTGGGGGTTATGAAATCCCAGTTCCCTCAGGCTCCACCACTCCCTGTTGCCTACACAATTCACTCACTCACTTGCTCAGTCAGTCCTTAGCAAACATAATCAAGCCCCTTCTAGGCTCAGGCTGTGTACTCTTCCAGGTATCTGGGAAACAATGGAGAGCAAAACATTAGGGAAAAGAGAAAACCTTGCTCTTTGGGAGATTACATTTTAGTAGGGATAGACAACAGTCAATAAATCAAATAAATTTCATAGTGTAGATATGGTTTACTACAATGTGACTAGTCAGGGAGACAAGGAATGCCAGAGAAAGGGGATGCGGTTGCTAAGAAGGTGAGACTTGAAGGAAACACTTGAAGGATATGAAGAGTGGACCTTGTAGAAATCTGGGGAAAGAGTGTTCCAGGCAGGGGAACAGCAAAGACAGAGGCCCTGGGGTGGGACCAGCAAAGAGACTGACTCAGCTTGTGCAGGGCGTGCATTACCTGGAAGGCCCCTGAAGGCAGTCAATTTTGCAAAACCTACTCTAGTGACTGGTGAAATAAATAAATCCAGTCCTGAACTTTTACCTACATAGCATCCTGGCGTAGGTATGGTGGTGTCCCATGAGGGTAAGATGAGGAAATAGAGGCCAAACACTCCGATTTATGTCAGTGACCCTAATATTCTGCCAAGAACTAAACCTCAAACAGCTACCTCCCTCCTCTCCATCATCACTGAGTCCAGTTAGACCTCCCTTCCCAAAGCCTGTCTCGTCCCTATTTATTCCTCTGCCATTCATTATTCTATTCCATACATTCATTATTAAAAAGATGTTATTAAGCACCTATATGTGCCAGGCACAAAGGACACATACTGAGCAAGACAGACATGGTCTCAGACCTCCCAGAGTTTATAGTTCAAAAAAACTCCAGCTTCCAAAACTCATCAGAACAATGAAATTGCCTCCTAACCGGCATCCTTGTATTTAGTTTCTGCTCTCTCCAAACCATTCTGAATCTGTTGTTGCCAGACTAGTCAAACAAAAACTGATGATGATTTCTATCTAGAAGAGTTCCCTCCTGGCCTCAGAGCCAGCTGCCCTACATATGTCTCTGTGGTCAATTCCAACCTCCCTTCCCCTTCTTCCTACTAAAAACTCCCTGTTCCAGCCAGGGTTGGATACTGAACACTCCCATGTCAGCACTTCTATCCATTCTATTCCCCCATTTCTGACCATCCTCTCTTAAGAGTTCTCAAGAGCCACTTTCTTCCCTAAATCCTTCCTCAGGTTCTCTCCATTGGGTAGGAATAGGGACATCCTAATTATTTTTGATCATTCTTTTTATACTTCCTGAGTCTAATGTATGCTAGGCTCTGGGTGAGCAAAACATAGTAACCGCCCTCCATAAAATCTAGTAGGGTAGATACATATTAATCAAAAAAAACAAAAGAATGAGTTTATTATTTATTTATTTCATTTTATTTATGTTATTTTATTGATTTATATAATTATTTTATTAGCTCTTAATCAAAAAATGAACGACTCACAAACCAGGTGGCATTCTACGAAAAAAAGTGCAAGGTACTATGAATAAATTTAATAGGTGAAATAAGACTTAGTTAGAGGTGGTATTGGGCAAGAAAAGGCTTCTTCCTTGAAGAACTTACTTTTCAACTAAGATTTAGAGCAACACCGTCAATCAGAACTTTCTGCAATAATGGAAATGTTCTATATGTGTACCGTCCAATACAGTAGGCACCAGGCCCATGTGCCTACTAAGTGCTTAAAATGTAGCTAGTGCAAAAGAGGAAGTGAATATTTAATTGTGTTTAATTTATTTAAATAGCCACATGTGGCTAGCAACTACTATATTGGATAGTGCGGATCTAAGGATGAACAGGAATTAAATATGCTGGTGGAAGGCAGGAAGAGTGAGCAGCCAGAAGGAAGAAATCTGTGTAAAAGCTCTGAGGCTAGAGAAGGCTTTGTATGTCTGAGGACATGACAGAAGGAAGGTGTGGCTGGAATGCAGAGAGCCAGGAGAAGCACCCTGAGATGAGCCAGAAGAGCAAGTTGGGACCAGACCATGCAGGGCCGGGAAGGCCATGTTAAGGACTTTGAGTTCTACCCAAATATAGGCACACCTCATTTTATTGTGCTTCACCTTACTGGACTCTGCAGATACTGCATTTTTTACAAATTGAAGGTCTGTGGCAACCAAAGTAAACAAGTCTATCAGTGCCATTTTTCAAACAGCACGTGCTTACTTCATTAGCATTTTTTACTTAGCAATAAAGTATTTTTTAATTAAGGTATATACATTGTTTTTTAGACAGAATGCTATTGCACGCTTAATAGACTACAGTATAGTATAAATAAAACTTTTATATGCATTAGGAAACCAAAACAATTCACGTATCTTGCAGTATTGCAATATTAGCTTTATTACAGTGGTCTGGAACCGAACCCATAACATCTCCAAGGTATGCCTGTAGTAGTGTGATGATACTATTGAAAGGTTATAAGCAAAAGAGTGACATGATCACATTGGCATTAAAGGAAAAGAAATCCATTCCAGCTGCAAGAAGGAGAATAGATCAGAAAAAAGGAACAGCAAATACAAGAACATCAGTTAGGCTCTTAGAATAATCTAGGCAAAAGATAAAGGTATATGATGCTGGAGAAGGAGCAAATATATAGATTTGACCCATCTGAGTTCAGGTATATCATATACAACTTGGAAGACCTTGAGAAAGTCACTTCACTCTCTGGCCCCTAGTTTTCAACTGTAAGTCAGGGATAATAACCCCTCCCCTACTTACCCTGTAATGGCAATCAAACAGCATTGAAGGACACTGTAAACTGCAGCAGTTCTATGGATGTAAGAGGTTAACATTATTGCTCAACCCCACAGGGGCTATTCTTTCTTCTGCGCCCCCTCTCACAACCATTACCCGTACAAATAGTACCAATGTAGAACAAAGCAGCATTGGCTTTATGTGTGTTGCTTTTTTCCTACGCAATCAGCTGTTTCATCTTTAGGGGCAGAGAACTTGTGTACCCTCATAGTGCTCCACTGCTTAGCAAAGAGCACAGCACAGAGTGGGTGCTCAATAAATGTCTGTAGACTAAATGAAAGAATGACATTTAACAAATACCTCTTGGTTAAGTGATACCTCCAGCTTACCTTCTCTTTCTTCCTCAAGGAAGTTCAGTATGAATCATACACTAATTTGTAATGCTCTCACCTTGTTAGAATGACTAAGATTTGTGGTTCCAAAAAGGACCCTCTAAAATCAAGGACTGCATATGTCCTCTAGGACTTGTGGCTTTCCATAAAGTCTCTTAGGTGTGCTGGGCACTAGCCCAGTAAAACCTTCCAATTTTAGGGGCAGTGGAGAGTAAAAAAGAGAGGAGAATTTGGAGCCATCTCACTAGGGTTCTAGTCCTGTCTCTAACACTCGTTAGTTTCAGAGCCTCAATGTGCCAAATAGGAAGAAAAGTAGTTGTCCTTCCTACCCCACAGTTATTCTGACACTGAGATAAGATGAGAGAAATCAGAGTGGATTTTGTCTCTTTGTTTTTATTAGCTCTAAGTCACATTAATTTAACAACCATTAATTGAGCACCTATCCTGTGCCAGGAAATGTGTTAGATAACAGAGATACAAAGATGAATCTCTCCAATGGCTCAGCTCATGGCTTAAAAGGAACCAAACAAGCCAACGATTAAAATGCAATGTAATAAGGGCTAGATGATGATACAGGTGAAGATGGTGGGCTCTGGGCAGTATAGGGGGGCTTCTCACCCTCTTTCCTCTAAGGTTGGCAAAGATGGGCACGGATTGTCAGAAGTCATCAAGGAAGGCTCTCAGGAGGAAGGAATGTTTAAGTTTACCTTATTAAGTGCCCAGGAGGAGTTGGGCAGGTGAAAAGGGTGAGAGAAGAGTATTCCAGACAATGTAAACAACAGATATTTCATTCATTCATGTACTCAGCAAACATCAGTTGAGCATATTATGAGAAACTCTAGAGAAACACAGGTAAATACGATATTACCCCTGCCCAGGGGGCACATCTTGCCACCTAAGCAGATGGTAGGTTAGGTAAAGGCATTCATAATCCAGTATGGTTATACAACAAACAGGGTAAGCTTATGGTACCCCACGTAGTAACAATGCTAAAATACTTCTACCTGCTTCATACTATTTCCAGCAGGGCCATGTGGAGGGAGATAAGGCTAGAGACAGAGGCAAGGGGCCAGGCATGAGGGCAGCAGTGGTGGCATGGGCACGTCCCAGTTTTTCCTCTTACCCGGTGTGAGACCTTGAGCTGGTTACTAAAACTCTGCAAAGCTCTTTTTTTTTCCATCTTTAAAACAGAGAATAAAAAAAAAAACAGCCTCAAAAGGTTGTTGTTGGGAGGACAAAATGAAGTGATGGGTGTAAACGACTTAGCATAGTACCTGGAACATAGTTAGTGCCCAAGAACTATTAGTTGCAACTATCATCATCATCACATTACTATTATTGCTATTGTTGACTAAGGGGAAAAATCATCTCGGGCAACGTGAACAACTTAGGGAAAAGGAAGTAGCACAACTGCTCTCAAGCTCTCAACTTCCTGGAGTCCAAGAGAAAGGAAGGACAGGCCAGGATATATTTTATGCCACCCTTTGCTCAAACCAGTGCTTCCCAAAGTCTTACATAGAAAGAACCTTAACTAGTAGGGGAGTGAATATTCTCAAGAAGTACCTCCCCTGTGGATTTTGACTTTTCAGTATTTGATCTTAGAAATTGATTCTCTACCATGATCTACTCATTTGTGGTATCATTAGCACCACCGTAGGAAACACAGTACATACACATTTCCAGGCAATGTTATGACATTTTATACGCATTGACTCATTTAATCCTCACAACAATCCTATGGAAGTAGGTACTATTATCATTCCCATTTTACAGATAAGGAAACTGAGGCAAGAAAAATTAAGTAACTTGTCCAAGATCACCAACTAATCAACATCAGAACTAGGATGTCAATCCAGGTCGTCTGGCTCCAGAATCTGTGCTCTATGGCGGTGTGCTACCTCTCTAAAATAAAAATGCTTCCCTTCTTAAACATCACACCAGCAATAACATTCCAAGTAGATGCGTCATGCTTATCCTGAGGCTTCTGATACACGGCCATGTATCCATACTGCAAGGGAGGGGAATGGTCTAAGACCCAGCTGCTTTACTCAGAGTAAAGCTACAGTGATGTAGCTTTGCTATAGTGAGAAAGCATCGCTAAGGACAAATGCCCACAGCACTTATGTGGCTAACGGGGCTCAAACAGATGAGGAGTTGGCCGCCACTGGGAGATGATTAAAAATCTACCATTAAACCAAGTTGTACTTAGAGTAGACCTTTTTTAAAGTAGCTTTTCATCAGGGGATTATATTTTCTTCTTGATGGTTTTCTTAATGGCAAGCAAGGCTATATGTTAGAAGAACAAAGGAGAACCAAAGGCAAAAGAGTAGAAGATTCTCACCAGGGTGGGGGCTAAAAGGGGAGAGGGAAGAGGAAAATTAAACAGGCAGAAGAGAAGATGCCTCTTTTATTCCAGTATAATGCTGCGGTGCTGCCCACCCCCACTCTTCTCTCTGCCTTCTTCTCCGGGGGCACTAACAGCAGCCAAGAGCTCATTAAAGTTTAAACAGACTGATCAATAGGGACAGAATGGCGAATTGTCCATCTGCAAATTACCAAGTACCTCATGAATATTTAAGAAACTAAACTAGAAACAGGGAAAAGAAGGAATCCAGGATTTTATATTTCCCTCTGGATAAAAGCATAAAAGGATCTCGGCCATTCCTGGCCACCACGACATAAAATCAAATAGTCAAGTGAAACTTTAAAAATGAACAAGTATTTCCCAGCATCACCTCCTTTCACAAGCCAGCAGGCTGAATCCAACCCACAGCCACTCAAGATGAGTGGCACGTATCGGTGACGCTCTAGTCTGACCCAACTTCTTGCTTTCTCAGAACACACACTGTTTCCTTGCCAACATGCCTCCGTATGTGCCGTTCCCTCTGCCCAAAATGCAGTTCCCCTAACTTGTCCACTTGAGAGGCAGGAAGAGTCCACTGATTAAGAGTGTAGCTGTGGAGTCAGACTGCTTAGGTTCCAGTCCTGCCTCTGCTACTTACTGCCTGTATGACCTTGGGTAAGTTACCTAACCTTTCAGGGCCTCCATTTCTTCCTCAATAAAGTAGGGGTAGTGATAGTACTACCCTTATAGAGTCGCGCGTGGATTCAACTACACGATGCGAGTTAACCCATCTTACACAGCATTTGGCATACAATTAAAACACAGTAGGTGTCAGCTATGATTATTAGTGATTTCGCCCACATTTGATCACATCTCAAGCTTCCACATCTGCCACGTCCTCCCTAAGGCCCCTTGGGTTAGCTCTATCCCCAGTTCCAGCCATAGCCACTTCGCTTCCAGCTCTTATCACATCATTATTTTAGCTGTTTACCAGTCTCTGCCATGACATGGTGAACTCCTGAAAGGCAAGGCCTATGTCTGGCTCACCTCTGCATCTAAAATTACCCCCAAGAGGGTCGGTGGCACCAGGGAGACACACAACAAACACTCGGCAGGTGGGAACATATTCAAGGAGAGAACCCAGTTTTGCCCATACCTTTGTGACAGCACAGCACGCGGCCCAGATGTCCTCGGAGGACTGCTCGTGGTGGTTGAACTGGGGCTCCCACTTCTTAATTGGCTGGTCTGCGAAAGCCAAAAGGACCCCATTCTGGTCCACCAGAGCCGCACGGACGCTGCCTGTCCCAACGTCCACGCCCACATAGTACCTCCCTGGTTCCTGTTCTCCACCAGACATTGCAGTCCCTCCACCTGTGGCGAGAAAGCATAAAAACCACGTGAAGACCAAGTGGATCTACAAAGACAGTCACAAAGCATCTTGAAAGTAGAAAGAGAAGAAGTGCAGCTACCTAACTGGTGGCCATTTATTATGTATTCATCCAACAAAAATTTCTAATGTTAACAGTACACTGATAGGTGCTGAGCTAGGTGGTGGGTGAACAAGACAGATATGGCCTCAGACATGGAGTTTCCATTCTTGGAAGGGAGTCAGACATTAAGCATTTAATTACATAGTTATTTAGGCAAAGCAGTGATGAGTGCTATAGGGCAAGCACAGGGTGGTCGGAGAACTTGGAATCTGGGGGCAAGAGAAATGAATTTATTCTCAGTGAATTTGAATGAACAAGGACAGCAGCCATGGTACCGAAAAGAATCTTTGTTTCCTGGTCAGTCATTCATTCAACAAATTATCTGCTGAGTACCTATTATATGCAAGCACTATGAAATTTGTATACATTCCCTCTACTCCTCACTACAACTCTAGAAGGTGAGTATATTTAAAACTCTATTTTATAGTTGGTCAAGGTAAGACTCTAAGAGATAAGTAACTTTTTGCTTAATGCTAGGTCTACACACTCACAAGGAGTAAATGTGCATTGTTATAATGATGTACATTACACTGGTGAAGAAATAGGTCTCTGCAAAGTTAAGGAATTTACCCAACCTCACTGAGGAACAGCCTGGACCTAAAGTCTCACATCTGTGCAATCATGCTCTTTCCTTTCTTTCCTAAAAGCCTGCATTAATATAATAGGTTTGGAGAAGAGGCAAACATATTGCAGCCGTGTCATGAAGTGACTGGGAATTGGCAAGGCACCCTGATGGAGACAGGATCAGGAATTAGTTAGACAATCTGTTTTCCTTACAGAACCCTGGTGTGTTACAAGGAAATCTGACCAGAGAATACTCAGGAATTCCTTGGCCTTCATGGCTGCTCTAATTCCCTTTGGTCAGATTAGCCCACATGACACAGAATCTCAGAGAGGCTTTTATTTTCCAGATTGACCTTTCAAAGGATAAGAACAAACCCTCAGGACAACTCAGCTGGTGAACACAAAACTCCTCAGGTGAGCTCAGGGCAGCCTTAGCACCCAGAGTCTAATTTCAACCTGAGTGGCCTTCTGCACCCTTCAACTTCAGAAAGATAATGTTTCCTTGGCCAAGGCACCTAGGGGATTCTAAAACAACATCAGCCAGCAGATGTTCGGTTACTGCTTCCTGGATATTTATCCCAGTAAAGGAAAAAAAAAAACCTCCATTAAAAGTGATTGCTTCTGACTTAATTACAAGGGTTTCTCAACTGTGTGTGTCCCCCTCTTGGCTCTGTGGCTCACTGGCAGGTGAAGAAGAAAATGGGGAAGCTATAGAAATAATATTTGCTACTTTCATCTGAGCTTCAGAGAAGCACTGTCAGGCCACAGCCAGTGTGCGTTCTCATCCTCTCTCCCTCCCTCACATCCCCGTAGGGGCACCAGGTGACCACTAGCACCAATTGTCAAATCATTCATTCCTTCATTCATTCAACAGCAATACCTTTTCTTCAAGCCATTACTTGAAGGAAATTTAAATAAAACAGATAAAAGTAGAGCTGCTCTTGTTTGAAGCATAGATCACTCCTGCTTCACCCTCCAGTCCTTCCTCCAGTAGTCCCTCTGCTGGGCCTTTTCTTGGGACAACTGAAAGTCACCAGCTTCAGGCTGTGATATACCCTAAGGCTGCAGTCCCCATACTCTGGGCCACAGACTGGCCTGTTAGGAACAGGCCCCCACGGCAGGAGGTGAGCAGTGAGTGAGTGAGCAAAGCTTGATCTGTATTTACAGCTGCTCCCCATCACTGGCATCACCACTGGAGCTCCGCCTCCTGTCAGATCAGCAGTACTAGATTCTCTTAGGAGCACAAACCTTCCTGTAAACTGCACATGCAAGGGATCTAGGTTGCACTCTCCTTCTGAGAATCTAATGCCTGATGATCTGAGGTGGAGCTGAAGTGGTGATGCTGGCACTGGGGAGCAGCTGTAAATACAGATTATCATTAGCAGAGAGATTTGACTATGTGATAAATGTAAATGTAATGCACTTGAATCATCCCAAAACCATCACCCCCACCACACCCCAGTCTGGAAAAATTGTCTTCCCTGAAACCGTTCCCTGTGACAAAAAGGTTGGGGACCACTGCCCTAAGGCCCGCAGCATGGCATCTCAAGCCTTCCACGAGCCTCCTCCTGCTGCCCAGACCTGCCTAACACAGTCCTGCCCATTCTCACTCCAAGCTCCAGATGTCCTCCCAAACTCCTCTTGGGCTCTCAAGGGCCCCGTACTGCTACAGGCCTCCCCATCACGCACTTGTCCCTTTCTAATTCCCTCCTCTCCTTACCTGCCTGGTGACCATGGACTTACATTTTAAGGCTCAGCTCAGCCACGACCTCTTTGGGGAAGACTCCCTTGCCTTTCTCCATCCCTTGAACACAAAGGATTCCAACACAGTATGCTGTCCCTACTTTCTTTTAAAACTTGCCCCTCTGGACTGAAACTTTGTTGTTCCCATGTCTCTCTTACTGGCCTGCACCTGAAAAAAAGGAACTCATTGATTTCTGCATCCCTAGCTCCTAGCACAGTGCCTGGCACATAGTTGGTTTTTAATAAATATTTACTGAATAAACTGAATCCATGAATTAACAGAAAACAAGGATAAACACATTCATGCCTTCATGGTTTGAATTCCTAAATTTGTACCTATAGGCACCAGTGTTTATTCTAATCTCTTATGTCTCATTCATCCAATTAACAAATATTTATTGAATGCTTACAACCACATTTCATTAATTCTAGGGCACTCATTTGTTTCACATTTAGCTTCTCTGAATTCAGGGTGAATTTTACAATCAATGGCATCTTATAGTTAATTGCTAGCATTTTCTTTCTTTCTTAGTGGTGTATGAAATAATGGTGCATCTTGCAATCATTGACATCTGAGACTCGAAGAAACACGGTTTGTAACAGGCACCAGGCCCCCTGCTAAGGATACACTGATTGACAAAATAGGGACGATGCCTTGGCTCAGAGCTTCCTCAGTTTCTTTACGTGCAAATAAGAGGCAGACTGACCAAGCCACCTGCTCCGCCTTCCCTCTACCAACCACACACATCTTCTTACTTCACTTCGGATTCCCTCTTGGCTTCCCACTGTCTTGACTGTGAAGGCCCCCAGGGGTGCTGTTCCTTAACACTGATCCTAGCATGTCAACAGCACTTTGCTCTTGGCTGGAACTTTGCAAGACTATTCTAAACACATAGGGAGGAACAAAGAAACAAGTAGGAAATGAAGAGTCTGTGCAAATGTTCTGACTTACACAGACCTGGCCAGCCAGCATCCAGGCTTATCTCCACCCCCACCAGCCCCGGTGACAAGACAGATCCCCAGGGGGCTGGCTGGCCCAGGCCCTGATGTTTGGGTTGCTCACTTTCAACTCCGTCTTCCCTGGTAGGGAGCACATCATCTTGCCGCCCATTATCCAGACATCCTGATTCCTTTCCAGTAAAATCCAAAGAGGCAGATTTCTACTCTACAGCTCACCCTGGGCTTGCTCCGGTTCTGGTTTCTAGACCCAGGAAAGAGCCCACCCTTCAGGAGAGCCCCAGCCTCACAGTGAGAGCAGAGCTTTATGATTAGACGGTTAACTCCAACTGCTGCCTTTTTCACCGCTGTATGCCCACTGCCTGGCGCATAGCAGCAACTCAGTAAGTCCTTGTGACTTGGAGAATGAATGGCTATCTTTAAAACCCATCATTGGGAAAATAATAAAAGGTACTCTGTCTACTGTACATCTGATACTCTGCTAAGTGGCTTGCTTATAATGCCACTTTTAATCCTGACCACAATTCTTGAAGACAATAACTATTATCATTTCCATTTTACTGATGAGGAAAGTGAGTCCTAGACAGGTAAAGTAACTTGCTCCAGTGTGTCACACATAAGCAATACAGTTGACAGCAATCCACTCCCTCTGGCACCAAAGTCCCTAAACTTTCTCAGGATGCTCTGCTGCCCCCAGATATTGTTCCATTTATTAAATGTCTATCTGTCAGGGGCTCTGCTAGGGGCCCCTGCCTACTGTGCCTAAAGTCGGCTAACTCAGAACCTGGGCTGTTCATCTTCAGAGACTGACCCTTCTGCAATGCCGGGTAGCCACTCTCTGGCAAACCATCTGCTTCTATAATACATAACAAGGCATCATTCAGTAAGAGTCAAATCTATGGGAACAAGGGAGTCAAACCCTCCCAGCATCATTCACAAACTCCTCCCAGTTCCGTGTTTTTCGATGAAATAGATCCTACTTAAATATTTCAGGTTCACCATTTTTCCCATTATTATAGTTTTAAGTGATCTCTTTGTGATTGTTTCCACACCTGGAACCTGAAAGCAGGGAAGTTCAAGCCCTCGGGCAGCTTCCCTAAAACTCAACCTGTGAGTTATAAAAGCCCTACCGAGGATTTTCGGCAACACAGACCCCCTGCTCGTCCCCCACTGTGCCCTGTGCTCCTGGGTCATAAGTACAATCTACTGTGACCTGGACTCCAAACCTTATTCAAGCAGTATCTCTTAGCCTCAAAAAATAAAGCAACTGCCAAATTGAAAACATTATTCCATTTTCTAGTTTGTTTCTTAAAAAAAGGATTATGATCCTCATTGGGTCAATCATTTCCACATTCCTGGAAACCCAATCAGGTTGGTAAACCTATCACCACTTCACACCTCAGCAGGGTAGCAGTAATTTGCCTAAAGTCACACAAACAGTAAATGGCAGCACTAGGATCTGAACCCTAGCCTCTTATGGCAAGTTTAGGGTTCTTTCCACAACACCAAGCTAAAACGGAAAACCTAATCTTTTGCTAACTTCTTCAATAATGACACCAACAACAATGCAGCAGGCGTAAATATTTATTGAGCTCTGCTCTGCAGATCACCAGACTTAGTGATTTCATTTAATTCTTACAGCAACCCTCTGAGGCAGGCAGCACAAGCCCCCGCTTCCCACTTAAGGAGGAGATGATGCTGTTTAAAGTCACACAGCACAGAGGCGGGGGCTGGGATTGAAGGATAAGTCAGTGTGACTCCAAAGTCTCCGTTAGAAATGGTCAGAGTCAGAACCGTGGTTTCATTTCATTCTTTTTCGGCAAAGGTGAATGCTCTGAAAGCAGCTGTTAGGAATATGGGGAGGGTGGTCAGGCACAGAGAAATAAGGACACAGACTGTGGACAGCCAAGAGAAAGAAAAATAACAGAGAGAAAATCAAGCTGTGCTGCATACAAATCCTGAGACGCACCTAACTTCTCAGTCCACGAGACATTCCAAAGGGCAGAAAAGCCTCCTGTCCAAGTCCCCAGCATGGACTGGACTGACTTTTAGCTCCTATTTATGATCAAAAGACTGTTCTGTATGATAAATATTTATACAGTTCATTAAATAATAGCCTGTATAAATATTATTAGAAATGTGCCACAGGAAACCACAGACTTCGCGGCTGATTCATCAACAAATGTGCAAGCTGCTCAAATGCAGTGTGAAAAAAGGAAAAGAAGACCTGGGAGCTGGAGGCTGTTCTTTGCAAAAGGACTTAACCAATCCTGAGAAGGGGGTACATGCTACAACTATCAACCACGTGGGCATTGTTCTCTTACTGTTTCCTATGCCTGCAACCCTCCAAACTGGAGGAGCTTACCTTATGTCCTGTTTCTTAAGGAGCCGCTCCTCCAGGATGGATTTGGTGACAGTCCACAGAAACAGTATTCCAGCGACCTGGAAAGGAATTCAATATCTTCTTTCAACTTTGATCTCTGGACTTTGCTGGGAGCTCATGTACACGCCCCACATAATTTATTTAATTAGTTAGACTGCAATCAGGCGTGTGGTAAGATTGGGAAGAAAAAGATGAGCAATGGGTTAAGCTTGTCCACTTCAGCCTTCTTAACAGAAAGGATTGAATACCACTTTCAACAAATCCCACATGCTCTAAAATGGTGAGAAAATTTGGAATTGGAAGGAAAGAGCTAATTTGGCAATTATAGTTGGTTCTCTGTAAGCTGTACCAACAACACACGAGGCAGGAAAAGAACAGCTTGCTAACAGGCACTTTTCCTCTTAAAATGAAAAGCTGTCTCCAATGACCCCCCTCCCAGTTTTTTTTCAGACTTTTGGTTTAAGGGGAGACATTTCTAAAAGTTTTCAGGTTGCTAATACTGATTCAAAAGAAGCCCAAACACTTTCTGGGTTCCCCAAACTTTCGGAGTTTGTAGCAACTACATAAGACATCTTTCACCCAGATATGCCCCTGGCCTGGTGGAGATGGTACAAGGGAGTATAAGCCTATTTCCAGTCAAGTCTGGGGTGACCAGCACAATCTGTGGCATCAGAGAGAAGGGAGGCAGTAAGCAGCGAAGCTGTTCCCTGAAAGCTACTGAATAGCCGAACCATGCTCCTATCGGGCAAGCTCCTAAAGGCTCAGACAATCTTGTATTCACCACTGATGTCTAACACAAATGCCTAACAAAGGATCTGGCCTGCTGCAGATCAAGAACAAGGTCAAAAGCATCTGAGGAGGAGAAGTAGAAGAGGCAGAAGGAAAGGGAAAATGCAGAGGGAAGAGGATAAGGGTGTAAGTGGGGGCAGGGAAGGGGAAGGGAGGGAGGAAACTGAATGGGCAGGAAGAGCAGGGTTAGGGGATTCAGACAATAAGAAACCAAGAAACTCCCTGACTGATGGGAGGAGGGCAGAAGAAAGAAAGAAAGAAGTAGACAAATGCCTTGGCCAACAAAAAACACCCACCAGATTCTTCCTGACCAGCAAAAGTCCATAATATAGAGAAGGAACAGAAAATGAAATGTCAGTTCTGAGACCCAGATGTAAATCCAAATATCAAACAAAAACAAAACACAAAGCAATAAAACCTTTTCTCTACTCTGAGGGTCACCCACTCATACCTGGAGTGCTTGCTGTCACCCAACAGGACATACCTCAAGGCCCCCAGCACCCAAGAGTTACCACATGGGACCCCATGACACACAGGTTCCTCAAGCCAGCTAACAGGCTGTGAAAAAAACCCAGACACCCGAGAACATGAGAAACCACCATGGCACACGTAGTCTCTGAGCCCAGACATTCTCAAAAGAAGCTCAGAGTACAGAAGTCCCCTGCACAGCAAGGCAGGGCTGCCTCTCGACAGCTGGGGACAGGGCTGGGCCTATGTATCTACCTCTGCATCTCCAATGCACACACACACAAAAATAGCAGGTACTCAATAGTGACGAATGAATGAACAAAAAGTCACTCCAGCTGAGAGAAAAATGAAGGCAATTCTCCCTATCTCACTGAAAATTAAATCCTCAGTATCCACAGGGTAGGGAGTGAGGTGTGAAGGTCATTGCATTGGATTAGACAAGGGAAATCTGGGACTAGTCCTGTACATGTCTACCACTGACTGGCTTTGGACAAGTCCCTTCACTGATGACTCTTTGCCCAAGTATAAAACGAGATTTGTGAATTCTGTACAACTACTCCAAGGGGTTGTTGTGAAGATTAAAGCTAATAATGTCACAGAAAGGCTTTCAAAAGAGTAATTCCATTATAAACAGAAGGAATCAATGGTACTGGTGCCATAGGAAAATTCGAGTGCAAAATAGATACTACACAGCCTCTACTGTTGCTATGCTCTGAATGGTTGTGTCCCTCCCCAAAATTCATGTGTTGAAACCTAAGCCCTAAGGTGACAGTATTAAGAGGCAGGGCCTTTTAGAGAGGATTAGGTCATGAGGGAGGAGCCTCCATGAATGGGATCAGTGCCCTTATAAAAGAGGCCCTTGTCCCTTCCACCATGTGAGGACACAGTGAGAAGTCAGTAACATGCAGCCCAGAAGACAGCCCTTACCTGATACCGGATCTGCTGGTGCCTTGAGTTTAGACTTCCCAGCCTCTAGAATTGTGAGAAATACATTTCTGTTGCAAATAAGCCATAATACATAATAACATAATACCATAAGTTTATGATATTTTGTTATAGCAGCCTAAGATTAATATAAAGATCTGAATTTTGAAAATCAAATGGTGATGCCTCAAATTATTCCTCGTTTGTGTACTTCAAGCAAAACCTAACATACCTAGTAAAACTGCATATGGCAGGAAAGTAGCTTCATGTGGCCACCAGAATCCCGGCCATCCATACTTCAGGGACCAGGCATCCTACCCCAACTCCACCTTTTTCCACAGAATAAAGTTAGTTGGTTAATGGAGGTACCAGTTTACTGCTTTCTTTGCTGTTCCAACAGTTCTGATCCAGTAGATCACAAACTCAGTATTTTTCAGGTTCTATCCTGGGCCCATTTTTAAAGGCAAATAAAGTTACTGGACAAGGGACATGGTATTAATCAGTAAGACAATAGAAAAAATGGCTATCATTTTAAATTCGAAATTAGATTCCAAAAAAATAGTCAAACCCACCAAATCCTCAGGCCTGCCTCGTAAAGTGGCCAGATCCAAACTGAGCCAGTCCTGGATGGTGGCCAAAACCCACCACCTTCCGAGGGCCACACAGGCAATGGCACAACAGCAGCTGCAAAGAAAACATAAAATCCAACCACAGGGAAAGCAGCATGCAAGGTACAGGTCCTAAAGAAAGCGTAGATGAAAAATATGACTCATCAAATGATGTTCCCAAACTCCACCAACAAATATACCTTAAAGAAATTAAACTTTACACCTGCCATGTCCTTTTCCATAAACCCTGCTCACTCCCTCCTATCTCTTCTGTCCAATCCTTGTGTTCTAATAAAGCAACTCTTTGCTTGTTTATAATGCTTTCTTCTGTTGCCCTGCCAAGCCACTCCCTACGCAGAGAAAGGGAGAGGGGAACCTACATTTACAACACCTACCACAAGGTATGTGCTGTTTCTCCCATTCACACGACACTGAAATGCTGAAAGGGTCTACATCCTGCAGAAGGTCACCAAGCCCACACAGGGAAGAGGCCATGTTAAAATTCAGGTTTGCCTCAGCAGAGCTGAACTCTTCCCACCACCCCTGAAATGACTGGCTTCCCACACTAACCAAGCTGCCTTTGTCCTGGGCACACGTGGAATGAACTTTTACATCCTGTAAAATCTCAGATGATGCTTTGAAATGCCTTCTCCATGGTCTGACTCATAAAGTCTACCTCTGTCACAATAAACCCTACTGTAGGAAACATTAGCTATTAACTGAGAATGCTCTACCCCCTATTTCTTTGTACAAGCTAAATGCAGCGCAATGTAGTATTATAATAGGGGAATTATTGGGTTGTGGGGGAGGGGAGCATTATGAATGTATAAAATATTCAAATACCTTCTAAAATAAAAAGACTCTAAGGACTTTCTTCCTCTGGAGAGTTCTAGAAGCACTGCAAGCAAGCCTTATGTGTGGTGTGTGGCTGAACCATGAAGCTCCTCGCTGGGGCCAGTCTCCCCATGTCCACAGGGACACGTACAGAGGGGAGAAGGCAGATGTAGAGGGTGTCCACCCAGGTAGGTGGATCCACAGTTAATCTTTTATAAAGCAAACCAACACCCTGAGTTCACTGAAGTTTGGATTTGATGGTTTCTCCCCTAACATGCCAATTACAAAGCTAAGCCCATAACAGGGAAAATTATTATATATGCAAACTTAGTGATTTGTGCCTACATGGACTCCTTTCCGAAATGTGAATCCCTGACCTCTCTTTGAGTTCTGAATAATTTAAACATATATGTAGTTCCTTTCCCCCATCGCTTTCTTCTCCAAGAGGTTGCTGTTGATTTGCTGACATAATTAACTATGAAGTGATTTTCTACAAAACTAACCAGACCTTCAAAGCAACGCCATTATCATTAGCATATTGGCCAAAATCCACAGCTTTTCCCAGAAAGTCACTCAAATTACAACAATAGAAGAACCCCTTAACCTTAATGACTGCTGCCAGATGTCAGAAAATTCAGGAAGAGCTCAGGGCAGTATATGGCAAAGCAAGAAAACCCATTCTCCATGTGATCATGCAAAGCTCCTTCCTTGGAGACAACATCAAGCCAGAGGCTGGCTAAGGTCTTGGCCTGTCTTTATGTTTCCCTGTGTAGGAAGCATGGCCCTGTGGCTTTAAGTCACAAGGTGAGAGGCCTAAAGAATGAGTTATCTTAAGATTAAACAGTAGACTTGGCCATTCCACAAACATGGCCCTATTAAAATCACCATGGGCTAAAGTACGAGCTTAAAGACCACCAATGCCGTTTCTGTCCCCCAAAAAAGCCCAAACTCTTGACCTGACCTACGAGTACCTCTAAGCTATGGCTGCTGCCTCGCTAACCTTAGCTCCCACCTCCCTCTCCAGCCTCAACCCATCACACTCCAACCCTACAAAACCACTAGAAACTCCCCAAAGGAAGGCTGGGTGCCCCTGTCCACACTCCTCCCTGTACCTGTAATGTAAGGATATAAACTTGTAGTTCACAGAAAAAGAAATATAAGAAATACACATGAATTGTTCACCTCATAAATAATGCAGGAAATGTCAATCAAAATACTGAGATAATTTTACACCTAAAAAATTAGCAGGAGTTGAATTTCAATAATACCCACTTTTGGCAAGAGTGTGGAGAAATAGGCAGTTTCATACACTTTTCATGGTAGAGTAATTGGTTCAATCTTTTGTAGAATAATTTGAAACTGTCAATTTTTAAAATCTAGCCTTTTAGGCCAGGCATGGTGGCTCACACCTGTAATCCTAGCACTCTGGGAGGCCATAGTGGGAAGATTGCTTGAGGCTAGGGGTTCGAGACCAGCCTAAGCAAGAGTAAGACCCCATCTCTACTAAAAATAGAAAAATTAGCTGGGCATCATGGTGCCCACCTGTAGTCCCAGCTACTCAGGAGGCTGAGACGGGGGAATTGCTTGAGCCCAGGAGTTTGAGGTTGCAGTGAGCTAGGCTGATGCCATGACACTCTAGCCCAGGTGACAGAGCAAGATTGTGTCTCAAAAAAAAAAAAAAAAAAAAAAAAATTCTAGCCTTTTACCCAACAGTGGAACTTCTAAGAATCTATCTTCTAAGAATTTATGCCTTGGCTCACCAAAAAAGACATATCAAAATGTCCCCTACAACATTTTTTTTTTTTTTGGAAACACAAGAGCATACCACAAAAACCCTAGAAACAAATTAAATACTTATCAATAGCGGACTTGCTACAATTGATACATCAACGGCTGTTAAAAAAAAATGAGGAGCAAAAGAAAGATGCTAATTACATATTATTAACTAAAAAAGTATGCTCTTAGATGGTATAGTATGACCCCATTTGTATTATTATTTTTTTAAAGCACAGAGCATCGGTGGTTCTCACAGTGTGGTCTCCAGCAGAGCAACAGCATCAGCATCACCTGGGAGCTCGTGAGACATGCAAGTTCTCAGGCTCTGGTCCAGCTCCACTGACTCAGAATCTCTGGCATGGGGCTCGGCAGCTTGTGCCTTAAAAAGGCCTCCAAGTGATCCTGATGGATGATCAAGTTTGAGAACCACTGTACTATATAAAGACCTAACATACAAGATTTCAAGAAAAAGACACAAAAAACTGCTTACTCCAGTGACACCAGGTCAAAGAATGTAGCGGGGGCTTGGAGTGTGTTTCCCTTCCCCTCTCTGCACTGTCTGAATGTCCACAAGGAGCAGCTACCACTGTAACAGGAAGAAAGATCTTCCTTGTATTGAGTTGAACTGTGCTTTACACAGCTTCTAACCCTCCAGTCCTAATTTTCCTCCCAAAGGATCATCTAAACAGCCTTTTTGCCCTTTTAAGTGCACTGTCCCTTCAAATGTTTTGAAATGATGCTCACAACCTCCTATGGAGTCTTCTTTCCTCCGTGCTCTATAGTCTCAGTTCCTAGACTGCTCCTCTGTGCCATGGCTTTTTTCTAAAATAAAAAGAGAGGAAGAAGGGATAGGGCCACTTACTATATTTATCTAGAATGACCTTCAGTCACCCATGTTTGTACGTGACACTGTGTGGAGATGAGGTCAGCTGGGCTAGGAGCACACAGTCTTCCCTTTCCCTCTACCTTCCGGGAGGCCCTCTGGGTGCCCTCGGCTGGCCCGAACCAACACTCCATCCAGCCCAATATCTAATCGCTGACGCTAGCATCAAGAATAATTTGTTCTTGATGGGAACAAACTATCTCTGACACTACCATGAAGAATAATCTGTTCTTGAGGGGAGGAGGGAAAGGCAGCTGGGGCATCTCTACAAACTGCCTTTGAGGAGGGGCTTTCAGGTAATCCTCGTCACATGCCCTACTCTTCCCTTAAGAGTTCAAAGAAATTAGTGTTATCTGTGTTTTATCAATATGTACCTTCACATGAATCCAAATGTTTCTTAAACTTACATTTTGAGACAGCTCTCATCTTACATCAATAAATTTCTTACAAACATTTATTGTGTGCCAGGCATGATACCAGTGACTTCATAGATGGTCTTGCTAATCCTTGCTACAACTTAAATATGGGAAACTAAGGTTCTGAGCAGTTAGGTCACCTGCTCAAAGGCACAGAGCCAGTGAACAAGAGAGAAGGATTTCAATCCTATGCTCTTTCCACTATGTTACATGGTAATTTTTTAAAATCCTAACAGTAGCTTCATTTTAAGATCAAAGATGCCACATAATTCTACAATCCCAGAATGTGGTAAACTAGATTGAGTTTGATCTGTTGAAATCATTCTTGAGTTTATAGACTTTGTCTTCTTTTTCTCAACTTTCGTACCCCAAAATCCAGCCAATAACTGAGTCCTTCCTTAATCTCTCTTCCATGGCCAGTTTAGCAGAATCCAAGCTACTCAGCTCTTAGCCTGGTCTGCAACAGATTTCAGGGTAGCTGAGCCCCAAATCTAGATAGTCAAGGGACTGGTCATGTATTTAGCCTGAATGATTTCTACTTGATTTTCCCATTCTCCCTAAACTCACCCACACATACATCACTGTATAGGTACCTGCTGTACAAACTCTGCTTCATTGAGTCATCCATGTTAATAAGGACTTCCTAAATAATTTAAGATGATTAAGAGGGGATTATAGGAGCCTCTAGTGAAAAGTATGCCTAGTCTGAGAAGAAAATGTCATCATTTTCCTGCATACATCAAACCTACTTCTCTCCCTATCTCACTGAGTGGCATGACCATCCACCCTGATGCTGTCACCAGGAATCTAAAGGTTATCACTGACTTCCTCTTCAGGTTATTGTCAGTGCACCCCCATATCTCTACAACATACCCATTTCCTACCTTCTCTGCCTGCTTTGTGTCCTGGAGACAATAGTCAGGATCTCCAATACTCTCTAACCCTCTATCTTCTAGAAATTAGAGTTATCTATATTTTATCAATATAAACCTATGGGTTTGGGCAATGAAGAGCCCTTGCAGAAGCCTCAAAGGAAGGAGGAAAGTAAGGTCAGGGCTCCCTTCCTGTGGAGTTGTCTTGGACTTGCTGCATCTCTTGGCCTAAGACAACAGATCCTCTTGAGGCAGCCTTTTCCACATGATTTCACCTTTTAGGTTCTGGTGACCATTCCTACCCTTGTCCCTTTAGGTCTATGGATAGAACAATCTTACTGTTATTAATCCCAGGCATTCATACTGCCCTCATCTTTCTGAATAGCTCCTTGATTGAAAACTATCCTAATTTAAGGTGTCATACGTTTCCTTCTGATACACTTCCTTCATCATGCTCTTACAGGCCCAATGTGGTAAAGTTCCCCTTTGTTACTGGGCCTAGGTGCCTCTCAAAATCCCTTCCTCACATCCTCAAATCACCCCTCCTTTATATTTTCTTCAAAACATCTAGTTGAAGGCTTCTACTTCCAGCCAAGAGGCAGTAACAGGAGCCATATTTAACCCCCTGCTTAAAAACAAGCAAACAAAAAAAAAGAACCTAAAAAAATATAGGACACAAAGGTTCTCAGGACATCAAGCAACAGAGTCCAGTAATTGTGGAGAGATGGAAAAAAATGAGAAGTCCCACAATTGCTAAAGACTAACGCCTGGGAAATGTTTTCAGACTGTGGCATAGGAAGGAAGAATGTAGGCAAAGCCCAGCAGTCTCCCTGAGTTGAGGAGAAAAAGCTAGGAGCCTATGGAGAGTAAAAAGGCTTGAATCTTGGGGCAGTGTACAAGAGGGGACAGAGCTACACAGAGAGAATACCACAGAACTCCAAAGGGTACTCCTCAAGTGTTTAGGACAGTACCAATCACTGCATGTGTGTGAGGAAACTATCTGAGGCAAAAGCATCAAAAAAGATTAGCGTGAACAATCAGTGGGCTTCACACAGACTAGGAATAGTCCTATTCACACCAACCAAAGTAGAAAACCTCCTAACTCACAGGGCATTGGGTACAGTACAAATTATATCAAACATTTAAAGAAAAATTAATGAAATCCTTCTCAAACTCTTACAAAAAATTAAAAAGAAGACAATAATTCCAAATGCATTTCACAAGGCCACCATTACCCTGATACCAAAGTCAGGCAAACATTATAAGAAACAGAAATTACAGGCCAATATCCATGATGAACATAGATGCAAAAATCTCCAATAAAATACTAGCAAGCCAAATTCAACAGCACATTGAAAAATTCATTCACCACAATCAAGTGGGTAACTATTCCTGTAATGCAAGGACAGTTCAGCACATGTATCAATAAATGTGATACAATACATTAACAGAATAAAGGATAAAAATCATATGATCATCTCAATAGATGCAGCAAAAGCAACCCACAAAATTCAACACCCTTTCTTGATAAAAATCCTCAACAAATTAGAACTAGAAGGAATGCACCTCTACATTATAAAGACCATATGTTACAAGCTCACAGCCAACAGCACATTCAATAGTAAAAGGCTGAAAGCTTTTCCTTTAAGATCAAGAATAAGACAAGGATGCCCACTCTCACCACTTCTATTTGACACAGTACTGGAAGTCCTAACCAGAGCAACTACACAAGAAAAAGATATAAAAGATATCCAGATTAAAAACAAAGGAGTAAAATTATCTGTTTGTAGATGATATGATCTTATATATGGAAATCTTATATACCTTATATATGATTCCACCAAAAAACTGTTAGAACTAATAAACAAATTCAGTAAAGCTATAGGACACAAAATCAACATATAAAAATCAGTTTTGCTTATATTTGCTAACAATGAACTACCCTAAAAAGAAATTAAGAAAACAATCCCACTTACAATAGCAACAAAAAGAATAAAATGCTTAGAAATAAATTTACCAAGGAGGTGAAAGATCTATACACCAAAAACTATAAAACACTGATGAAAGAAATTGAAGAAGACACATATAAACAGAAGGACATACCATGTCCATGGATTGGTAGAAATAATATTAAAATATCCATACTACCCAAAGCAATCTGCAGATTCAATGCAATCCCTATCAAAATACCACTGGTATTTTTCACAGAAGCACAAAAAACAACTCTAAAATTCATATGTAACCACAAAAGACTCTGCATAGCCAAAGCAATCTTGAGAAAGAAAAACAAAGCTGAAGACATCACACTTCCTGATCTAAAATTATATTACAAAGCTGTAGTAATCAAAATAATATGGTATTGGCATAAAAACAGACACATATGCTAATGGAACCAACAGAGAGCCCAGAAATAAACCACACATATACTTCAACAAAGTCATCAAAAATTCACAATGGGGTAAGGATAGTCTCTTCAATAATTGATGTTGGGAAAACTGGACATCCATATACAAAAGAATGAAATTGGATCCTTAGCTTACACCATATATAAAAATCAACTCAAAATCGATTAAAGACATAAACTAAGAAAAGAAACCTTAAAACTCCTAGAAGAAAACACAGATGAAAAGTTTCTTGATGTTAGTCTTGGCAATGATTTTTTGGATATGACATCAAAAGCACAGACAACAAAAGCAAAAATAAATAAGATCACATTGAATTAAAGTTTCTGCACAGCAAAGGAAACAATCAGCAAAATGAAAAGGCAACCTACAAAATGGTAGAAAATGTTTCCAAATCATATATCCCATACAGACTTAAAATCCAAAGTATATATAAAACTTATACAACAGCAAAATAAATAAATACCCAATTTAAAAAAATGGAGAAAAGAACTCAATAGATATTTTCCCAAAGAAGACATACAAATGCCCAATAGGTATATGAAAAGATGCTCACCATCCCTAATGATCAGGGAAGTGCAAATCAAAACCACAGTGAGAAATCACCTCACATCTATTAGGACGGCTATTATCAAAAAGTCAAAGGAAAAGTATTGGTGAGAATGTGAAGAAAAGGAAACACCTATACACTGTTGGCGGAAGGGTAAATTGGCACAACCATTATGGAAAACACTATGGAGGCTTCTCAAAATATTAAAAATAGAATTACCATATGATAGCAATCTTACTTCTGGGTATAGATCCAAAAGAAATGAAATTACTATCTCAAGAGATATCTGTACTCCATGTTCACTGCAGCATTATTCACAATAGCCAAGATATGAAAATGACCTTAATATCCACAGATGAATGAATGGATAAAGAAAATGTGGTATATATAAATACAATGGAATATTATTCAGCCTTAAAAAAGGAAAAGATCCCACCATTTGCCACAACATGGATGAACCTGGAGGACATTACACTAAGTGAAATAAGCCAAATACAGAAAGACAAATACTGCATTATCTCATTTATATGTGGGATGTTAAGAAGTCCAACTCATAAGAACAGACAGTAGAATGGCAGTTACCAGGACCTGGGAGGGTGGGGAAAATGGCAAGATGTTGGTCAAAGAGCACAAACTTTCAGTTACAAGAAGAATAATTTCTAGAAATCTAATGTACCACATGGTGATTACAGTTAATAATAATTTATTGTACACCTAAAATTTGCTAAGAGTGTAGATCTTAAGTGTTCTCACCAAAAAATCCAGGGTAACTATGTGATGGATAGTTACCCTGGATTAGCTTTATTGTGGTAATTAATTCACAACATATACATACATCAAATCATCATGTTGTACACCTTGAATATGTATAATTTTTACTTGTCAATCATATCTCAATAACGCAGGGGGGAGATAATAATCTGAACAGTTCTTTATTTAATCAAATGATTTGATATTTAACCACCCCCCCAAAAAAGAACAGTAACAACTCCAGACCTAGATGACTTAACTAATGAAATATACTAAACATTTCAGAAATAATACCAATTCTACATAAATTTTTCCAGAAAAATCAAAAAGAATGAAATGCTTTCCAAGTCATTCTGAGTCCTGATTTACTCACACAACAAAACCTAAATACAAGAAAACTATAGATCAATATCCGTCATAAAGATGCAAAAATTCTTAAAATTTTAGCAAATAGAATCCAACAATATACAAGAAGGATAATACATCCTGACTAGTAGGGTTTACCTCAGGAATGCAAGGTTAGAAAAAAAATCAATGAATATAACTCACCACATTAAGAGTCTTTTTAAAAAATCTGATGGTCACAGTTACAGAAAAAGCAACCGACAAAATAAACATCCATTATTCATCAAAAAAAATTCTCAGCAGGGCCGGGCGCGGTGGCTCACGCCTGTAATCCTAGCACTCTGGGAGGCCGAGGCGGGTGGATCGCTCGCGGTCAGGAGTTCGAGACCAGCCTGAGCAAGAGTGAGACCCCGTCTCTACCAAAAATAGAAAGAAATGATTTGGACAGCTAAAAATCTATATAGAAAAAATTAGCTGGGCATGGTGGCGCATGCCTGTAGTCCCAGCTACTCGGGAGGCTGAGGCAGGAGGATCACTTAAGCCCAGGAGTTTGAGGTTGCTGTGAGCTAGGCTGATGCCACGGCACTCACTCTAGCCCGGGCAACAAAGCGAGACTCTGTCTCAAAAAAAAAAAAAAAAAAAAAAAAATTCTCAGCAAAGTAGGAATATGATAAAACTTCCTAAACCTGATAAAGGGATTCTACAAAAAATATACAATTAATATCTTGCATCATACTAAATGAGGCAGAAATGAATGCCTCTCTCTCAGATCAAGAACAAGGCAAGTTGTCAGCTCTCATCATTTCTATGCAAAGAAGCCATTCCAGCCAATGCAGTACAGCAGGAAAAATAAAAGGCATCCTCACTGGAAAAGAAATAAAACTCTCTTATTTATAGATGACATGCTGACCACCTACATAGAAAATCCAATGTATCTACAAAAAAGCTATTAGAAGAAGTAATATAGCAAGATTGCAGGATACATGATATAAAGGAACAACAAAGAACTAGAAATTAAAATTTTAAAAGATATCATCACTTACAATAGCATCAAAAAATAGGAAATACCTACAGACAATCTGACAAAGATTTGCAAGACCTACGTAATGACAGCTATGAAAGTTTGCCTAGAGAAATTAAGGAAGACTTAAATGAACAGATACATATGAGTCAGAAGACGCATTATTTAAGATTCAATTCTCCCCCAAATTAAATGTATAGATTCATTACAACTTCTAATTAAAATCTAAATAGGCTTTTATTTTGAAATGGACAAACTGATTATAAAATTCCTATGGAAATAAGACCTAGAACAACCAACAAAAATTTTAAAAAGAACAAAGTGGAAGGACTCCAACTAGCTGATTTCATTATCTATTACAAAGCTATAGTCATCAAGATTATATAATAGTATTGGCATTAAAACAAACAGATCAATGGAACAAAATAAAACAAACAGAAGTGGGCCTACATACAAAAATCATTTTTGAACAAAGATGCAAAGGCAAGTCAATGGAGAAAAGATGGGCTTTCCAGCAAATGGTGCCAGAACAACTGGATATCCATACAGAAAAAAACACCTTCATTCCATATTTCATGCCATATACAAAAATTAAAAATGGAGCATAGATTTTATGAAAAACAAAAACAATAAAACTTCCTTAAAAAAATAGGAGAAAATACTTGAGACCTTAGGTTAAGCAAAGATTTCTCAGATACAACACAAAAAGCGTGATCCATAAAAAATCAAACGGATAAAATCGATTTCACCAAAATTACAAATTGATAAATTTAGACTTCATCAAAATTAAGAACTCTGCTTTCAAAATATATTAAGAGAACAAGAAAAGCATCAAAATGAGAGGAAATGTTTGCAAATCACATAAGTGATAAGAACTTAGGAAAATATATAAAGAGCTCTCAAAACTCAATAAAAAGAAAACAAACAGCTCATTTATTTAAACGGACAAAAGATTTAATATACACTTCACCCAAGAAGACATACAGAGAGGAATTACAAAGGGGCACAAGAAATCTATAGGGCTATTAGATGTTCCTTTTCTTGATTGTGATGACGGTTTTCAGATATATACATATGATAAAACTTCTCAAATTAGATACTTTAAATATGTAGTTTATTGTGTGCCAATTATTCCTCATAAAGCTGCTATAAAATATCCCACTTGAGAATGCCTTGTGGGTCCCAGTGGCACCTTGACTGCTGCATTCCTTCATTCCCTACATTCAACTAGTAATTATAATTCCTAATCATTCTATTATCCTAATCTCTCTCCATTTTCATAACTATTACCCTAACCCTCTCACTTATATGACTACAATAGCATCTCTCCAAGCTTCACTACTCCAATTCATTCTCTACTCTGCAGCCACAATTAATTTTCTAAAACATAAATCTGAGCATGTCATTTTCCCTGGAGGTATGTCCCAAAATCCCTCAAGATGATTCACCAGACCCTTCCTGATCTGGCCCTCTCACCCTCCCTAACCTGGTATCTGGTGATTCCCCACCTCACCCTTCCCTGCCTAGCCATATTAATCAACCACATTCCACGCTTCTGTAGTTTTTTATGTGCTGTTCCCAATTCATACTAGCCTCTTCTCTTTCTCAAAATCACTCATACTCAGGCTTTGGAACTTAGTCCAGTATTATCTTCTCTAGAAAATCTTCTCCAAACCCCATATTGAACCATGTGCCCTTCTCTCCACTCCTGCGAATCTTCTGCATACCCTGCCGTAGCACTAAATCTCAGTATCATATAATCTCTCTCATTAAACTGGATCCAAGCAGACTGGATGAAAGCTAGAAAGCAGAGACCAAGTCTTACTCATCTTTACTTTCCCAGAGCCTACACAGTGCTGGGCCCAGGGTATTAGAGAACAAATGAATGAATAAAGAACTGACTTGGATGATCTCTTCTTACACCACCTGGGTTGATTCTATATCCCTCCTTATAAAAAGATGGGCAGGGGAGAGATTAAGTGATCTCTGTAGCATATCCTGGTAAAATAATCATTTCAAATTCCCTTGGGAGGTCCCACTCTGGCTGGAAGTTTAACAGCAAGACTCATTACCTCAAGTTGTTTTAAAAAACATCTGGTAATTGACTGTGATTTGAACTAAGTGAAAGGTTAGGGAAAGGGAACCAAATTCCAGGAAAAGGCACAGCCCACGGCAAAAATTAACACAGGCTGGAAGGCTGAGTGTCCTCCCAGTAAACGTCTTAATTTCAACCAGAAAGACTCAGCTCCCCACCCTCTGGGCTATTCTCTCCTCTCAGTACACGTTTTGACTTCCAAGTCCAGCCAGGGAGGCTCCTAACCTCCCCCTTCCTCAAAATCCACCTCGAGGCCCTGGGTTCTGTTCCCCCATTCATCCTTAATAGCAGTCCTCCAGGCCTCCCACTAGAAGGTCCTGCTCAGCTGGCCTTTCCAACAGCCAGGCCAGCAGCCATCAGGTCAAGGGCCAAGTGTGAAAGCCACATTAACAGGAGACTCCCAGAAGACCAAGGGGCAGTCATCTGGCTGGAAGACCCAGCCAGCAAGTTAAAAAGGAAAAAATCAGGATATACACTTGTGGATCACAGGGAAGAGAGGGAAAGCAAGCAAAAAACAAAACAAAGCAAAATTCTACCATTTAAATAAAGGCCACAAAGTAAGAGAAGACTTTTCTTCTTTTTTACTATCTGCTATTAAAGAGCATAATCACTTCCTCACTCCTAATTTCATACTTTAAAAAATAACGTAAGGATAGCTGCTCTTCATATCTTAGTGAGGAATGATGAAATTTACTTTAGGGATGAAATTTGTGTTAACACATCACGAAGTGC
Source organism: Lemur catta (assembly GCF_020740605.2). Lineage (NCBI taxonomy): Eukaryota > Metazoa > Chordata > Mammalia > Primates > Lemuridae > Lemur > Lemur catta. The sequence goes on from NC_059130.1 coordinate 81,692,091, forward strand.
TTTAGTGGAAAATAACCAATAATTAGGGAAATTCACCCATTCTGCATCTTGCTGATCCTTAAATAAAAGCGAAATTAATGAAAATTAAAAGATATCCCTAGGCCTTTCCTACTCAGGACAACTGTAACCAAACAGCATTATCCCATCTAAATTGCTCCTCAAACATTATCACAAGATGCTGGAAGCGTTTAAACCTACAAGCAACACTGGCCTAAAAATGCTTTAGGTAGCCAGACTTGAATTAAAGGGCTCCCAAACTGCCTGGAAAAATGTCCTAAAAGGGGGAGGACAGAGGAGGGAGGGAAAGGGGAGGAGAGTAAGAGAGGAACTGAATCTAGTTAACTGGACAGTGACCGCAGACAAAGCACCCTGGGTTCCAAACACCTAATGGGCAGCCTTGGCAGATGCAGTAAAGGGCGACCCTTCCCTTGAGTGGCCCCACGCCTCACCCAGGAGAGGACACAGGGGATTCAATAACGTCTCGGGAGCCAACGACCCGGCGGGTGTGAGACTTAAACAGCCGGAGGAGGAGGAGGAGGAAAAGGAGGAAAAAGGGGAGGGAAGCGCTGACCCAATGCGCTCTCGGGTTGGAGAACCTTCTTCCTGGACGTGGGCGCTGAGAGTCTGTGCTCCTGCAAAAGCCCCTGGTGCCCACGTGGGACGGACAGGCGGGCCACTTACAGGACTCCTCCAATCTGAAATTGCATTTTAGCTAGAGGAACTCTGCACGTAGGCACGCCCAGCCCCACCGCGCAGGAGCAGGGCGGTCTCCGCGGGCGGCTGCAGCCCAGCCTCGGCCGCCCCGCGCGAGGCCACGCCCCCCGCCGGCCGCGGCCCCCGCCGCCCCTGTAAGACGCGCCACGATTGGCCCTTTGAACCGGGCCCGGGATTGGCCAGCGCCTGCCGCCCCGCCCACTGGGTTCCCGCTCCGCCCCACCCTGGCCAGCCCGCAGGCTGCGCGGACCGAAACCTGGCTCGGGCCCTCGCTTGGTTTTTAAAGGCACCGAAGGGGACTGTGTCTGGGGACTCATCTCACAGAACTCATCCTGGCAAACTCTCCACAGCCCCTCATGGATGTGTGTGTCAAAGCGTTTACTGAACACCAGGACTTTTGTAGGCTGGTGTAAGAAATAGCATTTATTGAATGCTTACAATTCTTGAATGCTTACCTTGTGCCAGCCCTTGTTTCTGATTCTTTACAGGAATTTACTTATCTAATCCTGTGGCCAACCCTCTGAAGTACTCATGAGATTTTGAAAATCCCCGTAATAGATGGGTCCCTACGTTTGAGGAATTTACAATCTTGTGGGTACTGGACACTGACCTCATTAAATCCACGCCTTACCTTTTCAATACGCTACATTTTATGTATCCCTAATTTACAGATGCGGGGAGTCAGAAATGTTTTTAGCTTTTTCTTAGGCACACAGCTAATAAATAGGCAACCAGAAGGAGAATTCCAACCTGAGATCCAATGTGAGCTCTTTCTGTTAAAAAGGCAGAATCCCAGGCTGAGAGAACTGGAGTCTTGGAAGATGGCAATTGCTGAGTCCAAACGTTTTGTTTTCCTAAGAAAGGAAACTGAGGCCCAGCATAGGGAAGTGTCTTTCTAAGGACACAACTGTTGAAAGAAGTAAGCCTCGATAATAACATTGGTCTGTGTGCCAGGTGCGTTATGATTGTCTGCTATCTTCACAACAACCTCAAAATAAATAGGTGCTCTTATCTAGGTTTTACAGGTGAGGATACTGGCCCAGGGAGGCTCAGACCACATGATTAACCCCAGTCTTCGTGTGCTGTATCTCTACTGGTGATCCTGGTTTGGGGTCATTTTCTTTTTTCTGAGCCATGATTGTTCACCTTTCATTCCCAACAAATACCCAAAAACCTAGTTGTAGACTCTTTGGGATCTGTTCCTTAGCACCCGTGTGAATCTAGTGTTCAGTAGGAATAATAGTACTAAGACCTGTTCATCTTACCTTTCCAGAGCATTGTGAAGAGCAAATGAGCTAATAGATATGAAAATGCTTTGTAAAATGTTAGATGTTGAATACACATAAGATATTGCTTCCAAATCTTCAGTGTACACCAAGAATGGATTAAATGAAATATGCCCACTGACTCATGAGCTGTGGCAAGAGTGCTCATCTTGGCTAGTCTTGAACTAGTGTGGATTTGCTGCCTGGCTTCTATGGATGGGTCTGTTTCTAGCTTTTGTGTATTTGATTCTCAATTTGATTCCTCTTATTATCATACTATCAATAGCAACAATAGCACAGTGGCTCGAGCTCTCACAACCACCTTGGACCATGAAAGGACCTCAGGAATGAAAGCCACACATGGCAAAGCAATAAGGTGAATGGGCTTGGGTTCCTGACACCATGCAGCACCAGACCAATACCCAATTGCGCATTTCCAGACCTCCACAAGAAAGAAAAGAAACTGTTGTCTTGTGTAAGATACTTTTATTTTCTGTTATATGGGGCTAAGCCTAATCATAACTGATATATATATATATTGTGTGTGTATATATATATATATATATATATATATATGTACACACACACTTTACCTTGTAGAACTCTTAAACAGCAACCTTATAAAGTGGTAGATACAGAAACAGGCCTACAGAGGAAAAATCATTATGTTCAAAGTCATCCACCCAAGTGGTCAAGGTGAGAGAGATTCTGACCTGGGTTTTTCTGAGGCCAATTCTCATTCTCTTTTTCAATTAAGACACACTGCGTATTATGAATGAATGCATCATTTTTTTTTTCATTTACTTCCATTCTGTTCATTTATTTTGGGGTATAGCAAACTTTTTCTGTAAAAAAAAAAACAGGTAGTAAATATTTTAGACTTTGTGGGCAATACGGTCTCTGCTTCAACTACTCAACTTTCCTTTGTAATGTAAATGCAGCATAGACAATAGTAAATGAGTGGGCATGACTTTGTTTCAATAAAACTTTACAAAAGCAGGCAACAGGAGATGTAGCTCATCAGCCTTAGTTTGCCAACTCCTGATTTATTCTGTTCTTATGTTCCATCACAAAAGTGCACTAGAAATATATTACAGAAGTTCCCCCACCTTCTGTGACATTGTAACATTGCAGGCACACTCATGCTGTTGGCCAAAATAAAGGCAAGTGACAATGTGATTCAAAAGAAAGATCCCTAAACTGATAGCCATGAAATCTGGGCAGTGTGTTCACATCTGCCACTGCTATGGTTTGAAAGTGTCCCCCAAAAAGCACGTGTTGGAAAGGTAATCCCCAGTGCAACAGTGTTGGGAGGTAGTACCTAATGAGATGTGACCAGGCCATGAGGGCTGCACCCTCATGGATGGATTACAGGAGGGAATTCATTATAAACGAGCAAGTTTGATTCCCTTCTCTCTCTCTCTCTCTCTCTCTCCCTCTCCCTCTCCTCTTCCACCATGAGATGATGCAACAAGAAGGTCTTGTCCAGATCCTAGTACCTTGATATTGGACTTCCCAGCCTTCAGGACTATGAGAAATAAATTTCATTTCTTTATAAATGACCCAGTCTCTTACATTTTGTTATAGCATCACAAAACGGACTAAGACTGCCATTGTTCCAGATCCATGTCCCGGAGCACCCCCAGTTGTCTCAGTTTCTCGCTATATATAATAGGAACAAATAATACAAATGTTATCTGAACTTTCCTAATTTCCATGACAGCGAGGAGACTGGAAAGTGATGACATATGTAATCATATTTTGAAAAGCTATAAATGTTACCCAGCCACATTACTTCACAACAGGCTGGGACATACGTCTTCCTCTCTACCCTCCAGTTCCCTGTCCTTATCTCTATGACAGAACACATCAAATGCCCAGCAATTATTAGTACATCTATCTCATCTATCTATCCCCTTTCCTCCTTCCCAGCTCTACGTAAAAGATTTTTGCATTGCATTGAATTATGAGACTTCAGTACTGGAAAGTCTAGACACTCACTCAGGGTCATTGCTGGGCAGCATGGTGTCATGCAATGTCATTGTCCACTAAATACCCCACGGGTCACACTAGTGAAGCAGCACATCAGTCTTAAGCAAGACGGAAAAAGCTGGGTTGTGAAACCCTGGAACCAGCTGAGCTGGAAGTTTATTTAATTAATTTCCTTCCTGCTCAGAGATGGCTCTGTGCCGCTCCAGGAGGTGCTCTCTCTGGTGACCCGCAGAAGACCTGTGATCTCCAACTGCACTCTCTAAAACCTTTTCCTGCCTTCGCAACCTGCCCCCTCATTAGAGAAAAAAAGATGTTTTCCATGAGATTCTTAGAGTCATGGCACAGAAATAGATATCATTATTCATTTATTCATGAGTTCATTTATCCATTCATACCTTTATGTATTCATTCATTTAACAAAGATGTATTGAGTGCTTACTGTCCCAGGTGCTAAAGAGACAGTGTTGAGATGAACAGACATTGTCCCTGTCCTCACAGAACTTACAGTCAGGAAACAGACACTAAAGAAACACACAAATATATAATTGATTCAAGTGCAAGTGGAAAGGAAAATAGGACACTATGAGAGAGAGAACCTGACTTAGATTGAGGTCTAACTGAGACTGGTGATTTTGAGGAAACAGGTACTTTGTATACATTGTCTCTGATCTCAACAACCCTGTGAAATGCCTATTATTAACACAATCATTGTACAAATAGGGAAACTGAGGCTTAGGAAAATTAGGTGACCGGCCTAAGAAAGCACAGGTAGTTAGTTTGGAGTAGGCTGTGCTCTCTCCAGTACTCCAGACTGCGTAACTCAAACTCAGAAGGTGAGAATTTTCCCACCTTCCACCTTTGCACTCACCGTGCTTCCTTCTACCTGAAATGCCTCTTCCTTCATTCTTCTCGTGGGGTTTATATTCTGCCATCAGTGTCTAGTTGAGGATCTACTTCTTCTGTAAAGCTCCCCCTTCTATTTCAGACCTCAGTAAATCTCTTTCCTTCTAGATTCCTGCAATAATCATAAAATATTACTCACATGGCACTAAACCTAGGTAGGCTACCTTGTCAAGTTAATTCTTTTTATGTGCCTGCCCTGACACTCTCACACATAGCCCTGCAGGCAGCACAGTGCCATTGGAGCCAGACAGACCTGAGATCTTCTCCCAGTTCTACTACTTGTTTGATAGGCAAGCTGGAGAAGTTTCTTAACCTCTCTAAACCTTACTTTCTCTTTGGAGAATAAAAATATTTGTTTCTTGACATGATGTCTTTAAGCTTTTGTCATGGTATGTAGATAGTAGATGTTCAATACTTTTTCATCTTCTACCCAATTTCATTTCCTAGAGTAGAAGCCTCAGGAGGACAAGAATCCTGCCTTCTCTTTTACACCTTAGCAACCAGCACAGTGCTCTGTAATACCAGCTGGTCAATAAATGGCATATAATTATGGTGATAATAGACCTTACCTGCCCACTGGGTCCCTCATTACTAATCAGATTTGTTTTCTCCCGTCTGTCTTCGTTTCATTCTTTCACAATTTAAGCCTCCCTTAAATTTGATCCTCTGGCAGGAACCCATGCCGTTGCATACACTCTTTCTCTCTTCCAAATCCACACTGTCATATCAAAGAAAAAACTGACATAGTCCACTGGAGACCCGACAGGTGGTCAGGAAGGGAAAACCACTGACTAGAAGGGCCTACTGAGCTCTCCACCCTGAGCCATATTTTATATACAAAATCCTTGTTTGCTCAACTATCATCTCTAAAGGATGCCACTAGTTCATTTCCAAAGATGGGAACACATTCCAACTCACTTTATTACTTGCCTGCTACCTATTACTTGCCCTCTATTTGCCCACCTGACTTCCTTCCTCTCTTCCCTCAACAAATACCAGCTGAGTGCTGAGTGCTTGCTAAGTGCTAGGCCAGAGCTGGATGCTATACTGAAAACATGGATAGAGCGCTATGAACACCCCGAGGCTGGTGGAAGAAGATGGGGTGGGGAGTGCAAAAGGCAAGAACAGACTGCACTAATGTTTACCGGGCACTGTGCTCTGGCCCTGCACGTATACTGTCTCGCTTATTCCTCCCACCCACCCCATGAGAGCGTAGGGGTTCTTACTGAAGAAACAGAGGCTCACAAAGGTTGAGCAACTTGCCCAGGGTCATCTATCACAAGACACTACAAGTCAAACTGCTGAAGAGGGAGTTTCTGCAGAGAAGCTGAGGTGGGCAGCTTATATCAGATATGAAGGTTTCAAATGAATCTAAGTCCTGCTAATCCCACAGGTTTCAACCTGCAGCACCAGTTTTCTCTTCCACTTTGAAACTGCTCACCCACTCCCAGTTCTAAGACCTCACTCACCATCTAAACTAGTTCCACACCATCCATATCTTTCTCCCCTAACACCACTCAACCAGAACTCCACAATCTCTTGGCCATGAGTCATTTTCATAAAAGACCAAACTGTGTGATGAGCCATGACCACAACATGCAACCCTAAACCCCACCATGTGTTTTCTGCAATAAGGCAACAGGTGGCAGAAGCGAGTCTAAGGCCATGGCATGATGACAAGGCAGGACTTTGCCACCAGTTTTCAGAAAGAGAGGTGGGACAGGCTGGACAGGCATGCTCAAGGCCTCAGAGGCTGAGTCAAAGCAGGAGGCCCCCGGAGCATCTGCAGTGTGTGGACTTCAGGTAGAGGAACAGTGCCATGAACTCCTCAGGAATCATAATTTGGGGACAATTAAAGAACATCAGTTTTGGAAGTTTTCAATCTGGGTTCTATGGGATGATTGATACCTGTACAACCAAGGAGAAGCTGATTGATTTCCAGTTCTTCTGAAATGCCCCTTCCCCCGACCAAGTTGTTCTCTGCTCCAGACACCAAATGAGGGGGTAAGGCTGTGCCGGTGAGGCTGCTGCACCACACTAGAGAGGGTAACTTTTCCTAATTTGCACAAAGTACAGAATAGGACAATATAGCTTTGCCCTCTTCCCTTCCCCCAACCACATACACATAGGAACATACACACATACAGCGACACAAACATACCCACAGGCACTTACATACAAGCACAGGCACATACACATATTTGCACAAATACACATGCAGACACATAAAAACAGAGCACACAGACACATACATACAGCCACACACAAAAACTCGTACAAGACACATACATACATATACACAGATTTACAAATGCAAATTAAAACACAGTATAACACACAGAGATAAAGACATAGACACAAATACAGCCACACAGAGATACAGACACACACAGACACAAATCACACAAATAGATGTATACATAAACACACATTCATACACCCATATACACAAATGTACACACTGTCTCATATGCCACACACATATAAACAGACAAACACACACACTCAAACATAGACACATATACACATAGGCATATGGGTGCACAGGCCGTATAGATACATATATACACAGACACAAACATAAACACACACACATACACCTGTACACAGCTATACACACATACATACATCTTTAACTAGAACAACTCTAATTTTTCAATTTTACCTGACAGACTCTATAAAAAAATTAATCTGACAAATGTTCTGCTACTAAAAGAGGATAAATTTGTTCCTTTCAATGATTAATTTATCATTCATTAATCAATCAAATATTGGATGACAATGTACAGAAATAAAATGATAGTGCGTAGAGGGGTACACTCAGACATGGTAGTTGGCAGGTCTCTCCATGATCTGAGTCTTTTAATTAGTTTTGTTTTTAGTTTGTGTCATGATTTAAAAATTGTGCTTTAACACTCCTACATAACATATAAAACCAGGATTCCTCCTGTGTTATTGTTCATACACTCTCAGGTATTTACAGGTATTGCTCTCCACACAGTCTCCTTTACCTCCTAAAGACTTCTGGAGTTTTGGAGAATGATATGCAGGTACATTATTAAGGAGTAGACTAGACAGGACTCTTTGGGTGGCAAGAAATAAAAATATAACTCCAGTTTGCTTGAACAAGCAAACACACCAAAAGGCAATTTATTGACACATAATTTAGCAGTTCACAAGGGAGGTGAGCTCCAGGAAAGTCTGGATCCAGGGATTCCAATTATATCTTCCATGATGTTTAATTGTCCATTTTCCCTCTCTTAATTCCTGTGTTGACTTCATACTCAAATAGGATCCTTCCATGTGATAGCAAAGATGGCAAGCAAATGTTTTAGCTTTCTTTCATAAATCTTTCTAGGAGGAGGGTAATGGTATCTCCATATTCATATTTGTTGCAAGAATGCAGAGTAACACTTTGATTATCCCACTTTAGCTCAAGGGCCCATCCCCAGGGATAGGTTAGAAAGACATGAGCCTCACCTTAATCAGGAGTACTGAATGGTGAGAGGGGATGATTCTCCAAAAATAAACTTTATTAGCATGTACTGTTAATGAGTAGGCAAGCCAGAGTGGGAAGAAATATTCACAAAATATTTATCTGACAAAGGATGTTAATCTAGAATATATAAATAATGTCTACAATACAATAGTAAAAAAAACCCACACATACCAATTTTTTTTAAATGGGCAAAAAGTTTGAACAGACACTTCACAAAAGAATATACATGAATGACCAATACACCCAAGAAAAAATGTTCAATATCATTAGTTATCAGAGAAATACAAATTAAAACTACAATGCAATATCACTACATAATGTCCAAAATGGCTAAAATTGAAGAGATTGACAATAACAAATACAGGAAAAAGTGTGGAGCAACCTGACGTCTCATACATTGCTAGTTGGGTCTTACATTTAAGTCTTTAATCCATTTTGCATTGATTTTGGTATATAGTGAGAGAGAGGGGTCTAGTTTCATTCTTCTGCATATGGATATCTAGTTTCCTTAGCACCATTAATAAATATTAGAAGGGGGTATCCTTTCCCTAGGGCATGTTCTTGGTGCCGTGACTTTGTCAAAAATAAGTAAGTTGTAAATAAGTAGATATATTTCTGAGTTATCTATTCTTTACCATTGATCTGTGGGCCTGTTTTTATACCAATACCATGCTTTTTTGGTTACTATAGCTTTGTGGTACATCTTGAGTCAGGTAGTGTGATGCCTCCAGCTTCATTCTTTTTGGTCAGTACTGCTTTGGCTGTTTAGGCTTTTTGTGGTTCCATTTAGATTTTAGGATTTTTTTTTCTATTTCTTTGAAGAATGTCATTGGTATTTGATAGGGATTGCATTGAATCTGTGGATTGCTTTGGGCAGTATGGCCATTTTAACAGTATTAATTCTTCCAATCCATGAGCATGGGATATCTTTCCATTTATTTGTGCCCTCTTGAATTTCTTTCATCAGTTTTTGGTAGTTTTTGTTGTAGAGATCTCTCATCTCCTTGGTAAATTTATTCCTAAGCACTTTTCTGCAGATGTTGTAAATGAAATTACTTTCTTGACTTATTTTTCAGCTACTTTGTTATTGGTGTATAGAAACGCTACTGAGTTTTGTAGATTTTGTATCCTGAAAAATTAATGAATTCATTTATAAGTTCTGAGAGTATTTTGGTGGAGTCTTTAGGTTTTCTTTATAATATATAAAATCATGTCATCTGCAAAAAGTGAAAATTGACTTTCTCTTTTCTGATTTGGGTGCCCTTTATCTCTTTTTCTTGACTGATTGTTCTGGCTAGTATTCTTCCAATACTATGTTGAATAAGAGTGGTGAAAGTGGGCATCCTTGATTTATTCCAGTTCTTGGAAGAAAAGCTTTCAGCTTTTCCCTGTTCAGTATGATGTTAGCTGTGGTTTGTCAAATATGGCCTTTATTGTGTTAAGATATGTTCTTTCTTCACCTATTTTGTTAAGATTTTTTCTCATAAAGGGATGTTGAATTTTATCAAAGGCTTTTTTCTGCATTTATTGAGATGATCATATTGTTTTGTCCTTCATTCTGTTGATGTAATGTATTGATTTGCCTATGTTGAACCATACTTGCATCCCTGGGATAAGTACCATTTGATCATGGTGTATAATCTTTTTGATGTGTTGTTGGATTTAGTTTGCTAGTATTTTGTGGAGGATTTTTGCATCTGTATTTATCAGGGATTGGCCTATAGTTTTGCTGTTGTAGTTGTGTCTTTGTCTGGTATCTATATCAGGATAATGCTGGTCTTGTAAACTGTATTAGGAAGATTTCCCTCCTCTTTAACTTTTTGGAATAGTTTGAGAAGAATTAGTGTTAATGCTTCTTTAAAAGTTTGGTAGAAGTCAGCAGCAAAGCCATGTGGTCCTGGGATTTTCTTTGTTGGGAGACATTTTATTATTGATTCAATATCATTACTCATTATTGGTCTGTTTAGGTTTTCTATTTCCTTTTGGTTCAATCTTTGTGGGTTATATCCATCCAGGAATTCATTCATTATCTCTACGTTTTCTGATTTATTGGTGTATAATGGTTCATAATAGTCTCTAATAATCCTTTGTATTTCTGTGTTATCTGTTGTAATGTCTCCTTTTCCATTTGTGATTTATTTGGATCTTCTTTCTTTTTTTCCTTAATCTAACTGATGGTCCATTGATTTGTTTATCAACAATTTTCAGTTGGTTGATTTTTTTCATTTTTTTCGTTTAGTTCTGCTATGATCTTTATTATTTCCTTCTTTCTGCTATTTTGGGATTGGGTTTGTTGTTCTTGCTTTTCTAGTTCCTTGAGGTACATCATTAGATTATTTATTTAAAATCTTTCTACTTTTTTGATGTAGGCATTTATTGCTATAAACTTCCCCTCTTACTATTGCTGTTGCTGAATGCCATAGGTTTTGGTATGTTGTGTTTCTATTTTCATTTGTTTCAAGAAATTTTTTGATATTCTTCTTAATTTCTTCATAGACCCATTGGTCATTCAGAAGCATGTTGTTTAATTTCCATGTATTTGTAAACAGTTTCCAAATTTCCTTTTGTTAGTGATTACTAGGTTTATTTCATTACAGTCTGAGAAGATATTTGATATGATTTTGATTTTTATAAATTTTTTGAGGCTTGTTTTGTTGTCAACATGTGATTTATCATGGAGAAAGTTCCTTATGCTGATGAGAAGAATGTGTATTCTGCAGTTGTTGGATGAAGTGTTCTATAAATGTCTATTAGGTCCATTTGGTCTATAGTGAAGTTTAAATCCAATATTTCTTTGTTGATTTACTGTCTTAATGATCTGTCCAATGCTGACAGTGGGATGTGTAAGACCCCAACTACTGTTGTATTGGGTTCTAGCTCTCTCTTCAGCTGTAATAATATTTACTTTACATATGTGGGTATTTCAGTGCTGGGTACATACATATTTACAACTGTTATATCCTCTTCCTGAATTAATAACTTTATCATTATATAATGACCTTCTTTGTCTCTTTTCATAATTTTGACCTAACGTCTATTTTGTCTAATGTAAGTATAGCCATTCCTGTGTCCTTTTAGTTTCTGTTTGTGTGGAGTATCTTTTTCCATCCCTTCACTTTCAGTCTATGTGTGTCTTTTCAGGTGAAGTCAGTTTCTTATAGGCAACATGTAGCTAGGTTTTGGTATTTATCCAGTCAGTAGTCTATATGATTTAATTGAGGAATTCAAACAGTTTGCATTCAAGGTTGTTACTGATAGATTAGGACTCACCCCTGTCATTTTGTTAATATTTCTGGGTTTTTGTGTATCTTTTATGCCTTTATTCCTCTCTTATTGTTTATCTTTGTGGTTTGGTGGTTGTCTGTAGTGACAATGTTTGATTTCTTTATCTTTCTCCTTTGTGTATCTGTTCTACCAGTGAGTTTTGTACTTTCATGTGTTTTCATAATGGTAGATATCATCCTTTCACTTCCAGATGTAGGATTCCCTTAAGCATTTCTTATAGGGCCTGTCTAGTGCTGATGACTTCCCTCAGTTTTTGCTTGTCTGGGAAAGACTTTATTTCGTCTTCATTTATGAAGGATAACTTTGCTGGGTAAAGTATTATTGGCTGACAGATATTTTTTCTTCCAGCACTTTGAATATATAATCCCATTCTCTCCTTTCGTGTAAGGTTTCTGCTGAAAAATATGCTGTTAGTCTGTTAAGGGTTCCCTTAAATGTGATTCAGTGCTTTTCTCTTGCTATTTTTAGAATTCTTTGCCTTTTTACAGTTCAACTATAATATGCCTTAGAGAGGACCTCTGTGGGTTGAATCTATTTGGGAAATTTTAATTTTCTTGTTTATATATGTTTATGTCTCTCCTAAGACTTGTAAAGTTTTTAGCTATCATTCTACTAAATAGGCTTGTCTATGTTTTTTTCCATTTCTTTTTCTTCTGGAACTCCCAGAATTCAAATATTTGGTTGTGTAATGGTGTCCTGAATGTCATGCAAGTTTTCTTCATTGTTTTTAATTCTTTTTTCTTTTCATTTTTTATCTAACTGGGTTATTTCAAAATACCTATCTTCAAGTTCAGAAATTCTTTCTTCTGTTTTATCTAGTTCATTGTTTAAGCTCTTGATTATATTTTTTATTTATTTATTAAATTCTTCAGGTCCAAGATTTCTGTTGGTTCTTTTTTATGATATCTATCTCTTTGTTGAATTTCTTACTCATATGATGAGTTTTTCTCCTGATTTTTATATTTTCTATTTGTGTTCTCTTATGGAAACTCAGTGCATCTCACTGAGTTTCCATAAGATCATTATTTTGAATTCCTTTTCAGGCATTTCTTAGATTTCCCTTTCTTTGGGATCTATTACCAGGAAATTACTGTGTTTCCTTGGAGACGTCATGTTTTCTTACTTTTTCATGTTTCTTGTGTCCTTACATTGACATCTGCACATCTGGTATAATAGTTGCTTCTTTCAATTTTATGGAGTAGCTTTTGTAGGGAAATATATTTTTCCTGTAGATGTATCTATAGTATGAGTTGAGCAAGGTACTTTTGTTTTGGTCCTGAGTGGACACAGTAGTGTAGTCTCTGTGTGATTTTTTTCAGCTGTAATCAATGTCAATGGTGTCTGTGTGTTCCTCAGTGACTTAGGCTGTGGTTGTTTGTGGAGGCCCTGGGGCAGTCTTGCGTGGGTAAGGATGCCAGACAGGCCAGTTTTTGAGCCTCTGGGCAGCACATGTGGGTGCAAGTAGTAGAAGTGGTGGGCCCCAGGTGCTTTGGTATTCAGGTTTTTGGATGGTATGCACAGTTGTGCAACAGCCCCATTGATGAAGGGGCAGGGTCATTGTCAGTGGTGGCAGCCCTGGACAGGCATCTCTCAGATGCTGGAGAGTATGCACTTTAGCTCCATATGTTCTTGGGGCAACCCCCTAATGTGCTAGACCTCCTTTACCCCTAGGGTATAGGGCAGTGCTTGGGCTCAGGTGCTATGGACATCACTTTTTTAAAAAACACCCCAGAAGAGGTGACATTTGATTTGGGACTTGAAGGCCAAGAAGGAATAAAGCGGTTGGAGATGCCCAGAATATATAGTGAGCAATTGGATAACTTTGTGGAGTTTCAAGGTAAAGTGACAGGAGAGCACAGAATTGTCAATGATTTGTACTCCTCTGAAATGACCCTTTTTTCGTAAGAATCAGTGGTGCAGAATGAATGGGATAGAGGGACCCAAGTTAGCCTATCCTACTCAGATTGTCCGTGGATAATCTAAGTTGCAACCCTTCTCTGCACTTCAGTTTTCTTATCTGTGAAGTGAGAGGATTCAACAAGATTATATCTTCAAACATTTAAAAATGTTCTAAAGTTACAAGCTATTTGTGACAAAGCAAAAGATAGAACTCCAGGCTGGAGAGCAACTAATTCCCAGAACTTTCCTACTTCCATATATAATATATTCTAAGATACACGGTATTGTTTAACATTTAGCATCACTGAAATCAGGGCATGCCTGATGATCAGTGACATCAGATGGTGCGTTTGCCTGCCTGCAAGTACTTGGTTATAACTCTTAGACAAAATGACTGGACAACTGCAGTCATTAATGTTTTAGTCAACAAACTTTTGGAGGAACAAATGTGAGTTCCAGATGTTTTCTGGAAAACTTGTACTGTTATCTTATAGTACAATCAAAAAAGATAGCACCAGCATCAAAATTTACAAATTGGTATCAGTGGCTTGACAGAATATTCCAAAGACAACAGTATGTCACTCTTTTAAGAAATTCTGCATTCCTTAATTCTTACGATGTCTCAGTTAACAATATTGTGTGGAAAAACATATCAACGACCGAGTGGGAAAGTGCTTCAGAAGAGGTGGACAATTCAGAGTGTGAAGAAGTCTTGGTAATACCCTAACCAATGCATTTTGCTTATATTTTCCTTTTTGTATATACACAAGAGCAATATATGATTAAAATAGGTATGTCTGAATAAATCTAAAAGAGATTTTCATTTTAAAAATTGTGTCAGGATAAGTCTAAAAGATTTTCTCAGTATTAATAATATAAAATAAAAACTTGAAGTAATAAAGCATCATGTCATAGCTTAATTGACAATGCTTTTTCTTTCTAAGATATATGTAAAGTAATATTTTATCTAGTGAAGTCTTAACTTGGATAAAATATGGTAGTAAAACCTGATGCCTCCCCCACCACTTTCTTCCTGTTTCTCCACACTTTTTTGAGATGATTTCTGAGGGCTTTCCATGTATAGGAACTATGCTAAAGGTATTACAAACATCCTCTCCACCAATCTCACAATAACTTTCTGCGAAGATAACCATTATCATATCAATTTAATGTCAAGGAGACTGAGGTGTCTTGCATCACTTCCTTTCTGAAAGGAGTGGAGAACCACAACGTGAACTTCCCCAGCCCAGATAAACTTTCTAGAACCCATCCTGAACAATCATGCACAGCTCCTGTGACATAGAGCAGCACTGCTGAAGGTACAGAGGTTTAAAACAGTCCCTCATATAAACCTCAAGAAAGGCTGGCAGCACACAGGAGCGTAAAAGTCATAAGGTTCAGAATCACACAGAACCAGGTTTTAATCTCAACTCTATCACCTACTAGTTGTGTAATTTTGAGCAAACCATTCAAGTTTACTGAGCCTCAGTTGCTTCTTCTGTGAAATGGAACTAATATTGTCTACCTCCAAGAGTTGTGTGGGGGTTCAATAGTTCAGTCAATCAAATGAATATTCAACAAGTGTCTACAAAGTCCCTGGTTCCTACTAGGCACTGTATGTCCTGTGGATAAACACTAAACAAAAGCCCCTAGCAGAGTACCACAGACATAGCAGGCACTCTGAAGATGTGTTGTTTTGTTTTTACTTTTCTGGACCTATTTCTCCTTCATATCAGCACCTCATTTATATTTTGGTGAGTCCCCTCCACCTTCAATCAATGGGACTGCTGTAATCAGATGCCTGGCCCTTCTCTGGTCTGGGGGTGAACATGTGAACCAAGCCAAGTAAGTCATGGACACCCTTCTCTGGAACTTGAATCTTTGGCAGATAGGAGCTCATGCATTCTACCCCTGCCAAAACTCTTCCATCTCCGAAGGAAGCTGTCTTGGTTCGTGCTCATTTCCAAGCCTGATTCTCTAGCATTACTATCGTTTTTGTTTGTTTTGTGATCATGTTGTCATTCCAAAAATTCTTTTGCATAAATTAGCCAGAAACAGTCTTTGTCATGTGCAACCAAAGAAATCAGATGCCAAGTTTAAAAAAAAAAAAAAAGTTAACTCCTTTTTCCCAAACATGTATTATCTAGTTAGGAGGATATAAGAGGTACAAAAAAGGGTAATCAATGGTACATATAATTTAGAATTGCTCACTTTGGCAGCATATATACTAAATTCAGAATATTCTAAATAAGAATGCCATTGATTTACATCAGCGGGGGCTTACTATGGGATGGGCATGGCACACAATGCTCATCTAAAGCTCACCAGTACCAGTGTATTAGGTAGCACCATCACTCCTGTTTCCTAGATGAGGACATTAAAGTTTAGAGAGGTTAAGTAACTTGCTTACCAGTTAGGTGATTTGTGGCACCCATTGCAAAATAAAAAATGTCGGGCCCCATGTTGAAAAATTAAGAATTTCAAAATAGTGCTAGAGTGTTAATCCAAGTTCAGAATCCTTCGGAGCTCCCCACCCCCAATCCTGTATAATTGCACAGGTCACAAACACATGAAGTTGGCCTTGTGTGCTTAAGTTAGTAAGTGAAGGGGCTGAGATTTAAGTGTAGGTCTGTTTGACTTGAAAATCCATGGTCTTAATTAGCAAGGAAGGCTACAATGGGAGTGCCCCAGATCTGAATGAAACTAACACCCATTCCAGATCATTCAGATTGTCTAGACATTGCCCTTATCACCTACCTACAGGGTGGCTGGGGAATCAAATGAAAGATTGATAATGATGAGGAAATCAGAGATTCACAGGGAAAAGTACCTACTCTAGAACAGCAGTAACGAGCTTTTCTCTCTCCTGCCTTCCTCCTGGTATTATTTAGGTGCCATCCTTTGAGAGGGTTCTAGACCACTGAGAGCAAATTCAGAAGACCCTGAGCAGGATGGTGAAGGAACTCCATACATATGTTTACGGAATTGGGAGAGGTTAACCTATAGACCTGAAGAATCATGGCTGTCATCAAATCTTGTCCCTGCTGAGATATAAATTCTGGAGAGCAGGGATCTACTCTACTAATCATGATACCCCAATATCTGGAACAGTGCCTAGGACATAGTTAATGCTCAAGAAATTGTAAATGAAATAATTAATTAAAGAGTCTGCTGAATGTCTTTTAAGTAGAAGAGGATTCAATGTGTTTTCTTCAAGGAAGAAAATCACTTCTAAAGGGGCAGACAAATTTTGACTTTTGGTTATAAGAAAGTTCTGCAGCCCCAGTCTGGAAAAAGCTACTAGATGGTCCTCTTCACAAGAGGGGCTTGGGCATAGAGATGGTGACAAGGATATTCCCCAAACACATTCCTTAGAATATGAGAAATGGCAAATAGGTTCTACTCCTATGGCAATTCCAACAGATTGATGGTGGTTACCTTTCTCTCAATAAGAAATTGTGCTGTGATCAATTATTGATGCTGGTTGTGAGCACAAGAATGTCCTTTAGACGTCTTTCTAAACCTCAGTGTTTGGACAGATGTCTGAATCTGAATATGAATCTGCACATTGTATCCAACCTAGAAATGATGGGTAAGGTCAACTCAGTGCTCTAACGTGAGGCATATTAATTGAAACTGAATTCACCCAAGCTCATCTCTATGAGGCCAGACCAATGCCTAACTTTCTTACTTTGGAGATATTTTCCTCTCTTAATTGAGACAATTAATTATTTGACACACGTTGTCATTCAATTCTAGTTAAATCTAAAGTTGTGAGGTTTTTGAGGGCTCTTTGTGTTTTGGTTTTGAGCTTGGATACTGGAAATATAATATCCAACCCCACTGGGAAATCCTGGATGTCAGATTCACCATGCTTACAGACATCTGTGGAGTGAGAACTCCAAATAAATCTGTCTAAATAGTAATGAAGAATTACATTACTTCATAGCAATATTAACCTTTGGAGGCAAAAGTCCAGACAGGTTGAGAAATAGAAAATGAGGACACTGGGGAGACGATTCCATTAGCTCTAATCAAAACGAAAGGCCAAGAGGGGATTAAAATCTATAGCACATTCAAAAAGGGCAGAGAATAAACCAGTCCAACTTTGAAGAGGAAAGATTAAATATTTGCCATTGCTTCCTGTTTCATCCACCAAAAGAGTTTATTAATTTACACTTAAGGCTGTGCCTAGCTCAGTTAACTGAGTTTTAAAAATGAATAATGGGCTCACTTATTTAAAACAAAGGAAGAGATGATCACCCACACACAGTCTCCATTTCCTATAACTTATATTTTTATTTCAATCAGAGATTTTAAACCTGGAGATGCAAGGACCCTATTTTGTATAGAATTCAGAGAGTCACTAAAATTTTATTCAAATTTTAAAGTATGTGTGTGTATTTTCCCTGCCAGTGAAATCGTATACAAGTAGCATTATACCCCTGAAAAAATATTGAGAAATTTTAGATCAATTTCCTCATTTTTAAGGTTTCTACTTGATTCAGATATTCACTGAATGCTGAACTATGTGGTAAATATTATCCTAAATGTTTTTACTAAATAATTCCTCATCTAACCCTCCTGTGAAGTAACTAACATTGCCTGTGTCTCACCTTTTTTTCCCCCTCCAGGAAACAGAGTTTAAATAATAGTAATTGCTACCATCTATTAAAAACTTGTGATGTCCTGATTGTTTTTACATCTCATTTAATCTTATAACAATCTATGAGGTAAATGTTATTTCCTTCCTATTTAATCAATGATGAACTAAAAGGTCAAAAAAGTTAGGTAACTTGTCTAAGGATATTTGGCCAGGTATGTGAAACATGGGTTTGAACTCAGGTCTAATTCTATTAATAAATCCTGTTCTTTAGTCACTACACCGTGCTGTCTTTTCTTGATAGCCTGCAGCTCTTGCACGTGAGTATGCTTCACCCAGAATGGTAGACGATGCTATCGAACAGGACTCCAATGACATCCACTGTCTCACTCACCTCACTTACCATCTGAGTTAGTCACACTGACTTCCCTTCCTTTCCATCCACACACATTTCAGAAGAGGCAATATATTTAATATTTCACCAAATAGTAACATAAAAATATCTTACAACCTTCCCTCTCTGGAAATTTTTCCCAGGCCAGGTAAAGTTGTGTCTACAAATGTTTGTTTGCATGTTTGCCATGAAACTCTCTTACAAGAGAGTAATCAGCTCTTTTACAGGGACTCGAGGGCGTCTGTTACTAGGATAGAGATGTGTCTTCTGGTGAAGGTTAAGAAAGATAGCAACTAGACACCACTGGAGTCAACATAGAGGATCCTCCCCTTATGCTGTAAGGCTCCACATACAACCCTCTTCTCCAAGAAACTGCCTTGACTTGACATTTGATCTGTTCAGCACTTGCAGTTGGTACCATACCACCATCGAAGAAATGCTAGAGAGAAGAGGAGGTATGAAATACTTGATATAATAACCTCTCAATCACACAAGTTTTTATTTACAGTCTGTAATGTGACAGACATTTCTAAGGTGAATTAGGTATAATACCTGCTCACAAGTTTTAGAGGGGCCAAGTGCAAAGAAATAATTACAATAACCATGTGTTAAGGGCTACAATGGTGGTATTTTTCAAGAAATACAGAAGCATAGAGGAGGTAGCAATAAGCTCTCCTTGGGTGTTCAGCGACACTTCACAGAGGAAATGACATTTAAGTGTGGTTCTGAAAGAAGAATAGGAATTTTCCGAGAGAGAGGGGAAAAATCGTGATAAAGGCATCCCAAACAGTGGATGGAATAGGAGTGTGAACAGTTATGATGTGTTTAGGGCACAGCAAGACTTTCGGTTTGACTGGACTAGAATGAAATCGTGTCGGGGACGAGTCTGAGTTGGGGTGGGACTGTAAAGGGCTTCATGTGTGGGCTTTGCTCTTGACTTCAGTCTACACAATATCATTTTCTTTTTGATTTTTTGAACATCTGACTGCACTTTCCCTTATTCCATTACAAAAGCATGTAAGAAATAGAAGCTAGAAAGACTGATTATAGAGGTGAGAAGCAAACAACTGTGTAAGTCACACAATTTCCAAAGATGGAAACCATTAAGCATGCCTAAACCAAGGATTGCTTTAGCTTTAATGAAAGACTTGTAGGACAAAGGACTGCGCGTGCAGTGTGAGGAAAATGAACTACATTAAATGAAACGCTTTGTCTTTTTTAAAAAACATTTCCAGAAGAAGAACCCCAGGAGGGAAACAACAGGATTACAGAGTAACTTCTGTGTTGTTATCGTACAGAATTGAATTAATTATAATTTTTAGTTCATGATATACTTTCATCATCTCCATATTTTATTATTAATAAATAAAATGTTGTATATTAATAATACACAATGAATACAATAATAATATACAATAAATAATAAATAACATATATTATATATGTTGAACATTGAAACTAGAATATTGGTACTTATATACCTACCTTCCCATGTATTCCTCTTCTTTCCTTCTCTCTGTCTCTGCATCCAGATTAACCACTTTTCTAACTTCCCTAACTCTTCTGATGTTTATCCCCTTCTTTTGATACGCCATTTATACAGATATAATATTACATGTATGGTATGCATATACATCTATATATTTATTATTATATTGCAAAGATTCAGTCACTCTGGTGCCTATAGCTGTATTTTATTTCTTTCACTGTTGATTATATACTTTTATGTGAATATACCACCATGTATTTATTCATTCTGCTATCAATGGGGATTTGGGTTTTTCCTTCATTAACTACCTTATGAAGAAATTTCTGATTTTTTTTCCATCACCAATTTCAAATCTCCCTTTGAAATAGGTATCATCATCTTCATTGTTTGGGTGAGGACACTGAAACTCAGAGAGCATAAGACACTTTCCTGATCACATGGCCACACAATGGCTGAGGCAGAGTTTCAATCCACTTCTGTGTGACTCTAAAGCCTGCACTAGTACTTCCTTCCCTCCTGGAGGCTCAGTTTTTCACCCAGTGCGCTGAAGCCTCAGGAGACTTCCCCAGCTCACTTTTGGTTTTTCTGAGCCCTTTTTATGAGTCACTGCTAGGGAGAAGAGGGGATTTCCTGAGCTACCCTGTCAGTAGATATCAAAACAACATGTTCACTCAGGCAATTCCATGGGTAGTAGTCAGTTGCACTGAAAAATTTTGGTTGATCTAGCCAGTCGGGTGGGGCTGCACTGACACAGCATGCTGCTTGAATGGGTATCTCTTTTTTCACCATTCGTGTCCTCACGTGGGCAATAATAGTAATCCTTTACTTGTGAATGGAGCTGTACCATTTCCAAAGCTCTCTCTAAGGAAAGTATTATTAGCGCTATTTTGCAGATCAGGAAACCAGGTATCAGGGAGATGAAGTGATTCAGCTAGTAAGTGGTAGCTTGGAAAAAGGACTCCTGACCCAGGGCATGTTCTGCTTTTCCATACAAATATTTCCTACTTAGATTAAATATATCACTCTATCATGGAGTCTGAAAATCCAACATTCAGAACATTTCCCCAACATAATCTTCTTCACGATTAAAAGTCCCACTATTTCCAATGGAAAAATACCCAGTCAGCTCTCTAACCCCAGAAATATTTGAAAGCCACAAATTTGGCTAAATGACAGCCACACTACAAGAAGGAGGCAGGTGACGGCATGATGTGCTTTGAAGGTGCTAGGACAGAACTCTCCCTTAAGATCTCTTTCCCACTGTCTGTCGCAGAGATTGAAGCTCCACTACTCCCCCATTTATACCTGGGTCATTTTCAACCTTAAAAAAAGACCTTTATGAAAAGGTCAGATCTAATGTAGGTCCCACTAAAAAAAATTATCAAAAACTTAGACAAATTGTTAGCTCTGTGTTCTTTAAATATCATCCCAGAGTGCATTGTCTAATAGGCTTACCCAAGGATTTTTTAATTCTCTGCGGGAATGCACCATGGTTTGACACACAATTTACTATTGTTTAAGGCCCAGACTCTGTGAAGAAATATAATAACTTATAGATTTTATTCCAGCACAAATGCAAATGATTTTTGTTTAGAAGAAAAATAGCCCCAAAGAATAAGGTTTTATTGCCCTGTAGAACATTAACCAGTTTTGTGTTTAACCTATCAGTTTTATTCCAACTTTCTTTCTTCAGTGCATATAAATACAAGTGTCTCACATGTTTTTTCAAATGATCTTTACTAACCTGCTGATGAGTTAGATTAATCTTGGGTATGTGTTCATCTTATATTTGTTTATAATTTTTTAAAAAAATTATATGTTGACAGTCCTAATTTTTCATGCCTAAAAAATTATTATGCTTCATAACAGGTTTCAGTTAATATGCTGCATAACAAATTACCCTAAAGTTAGTGATATAAAACTGCAACCATCTAATTCACTTATAGTGCTGTGGGTTAGACTTTGGGAAGGGCTTACTGTGAAGGTTTTTCTTAGGGTCTCTCCTACGGTTGCAGTCAGATATCTCCTGCGGCTATAAGCACCTAAACACCTAAAGCAGCAGTCCTCAATCTTTTTGTCATCAGGGACCAGTTTTATGGAGGACAATTTTCCCACGGACCAGGTGGGGAGATAGGGGCAAGGAGGAAGGATGGTTTGGGATGATTAAAGTGTATTACATTTATTGTGCATTTTGTTTCTATTATTATTACATTGTCACTTGCCACTCACTGATAGGGTTTGATATGACTCTGCAAGCAATTGATTTATTATGGTCTCTGTGCAGTCAAACCTCTCTGTTAATGATAATCTGTATTTGCAGCCACTCCCCAGCACTAGCATCACTGCCTCAGCTCCACCTCAGATCATCAGGCATTAGATTCCCATAAGGAGCGTGCAACCTAGATCCCTCGCATGTGAAGTTTACAGTAGGGCTTGCGCTCCTAAGAAAATCTATTGCTGCCGCTGATCTGACAGAGGTGTAGTTCAGGAGGTGAAGGGAGCGATGAGGAGCAGCTGTAAACACAGATGAAACTTCACTGGCTTGCCAGCTGCTCACCTCCTGCTGTGTGGCCAGGTTCCTAACAGGCCACAGACTGATCTGTGGCCCAGGGTCTGGGGACTGCAGATCTAAAGGCTTGATGAGGCTGGACATCCAAGACACTTGTTCACATGGCTGTAGTTGATGCTGGCTGCTGGCTGGGAGCTCAGCTGAGGCTATCCACAGGAGACCTTATAAACGGTCCCTGTTACATATGGTGATCTCAGGGAGTCAAGCTTTTTGGATGGTGGAGTCGGATTTCTTGGATGGTGGCTGGCTTCCCCCAGGGCAACATCCCATGAAAACCAGGTAGACCTGCGTGGCTTTACTGACCTAGTCTGCGAACCCCACATACATCACTTCTGCTATACCTCATTGGTTAAAACAGAGTCAAGGGGAGGGACGTAGACTGCATCTCTTTTTGTGAAGAGTGCCAAAATTTTTGGACTATGTTTTAAAACCATCACATGGGAAACCACCTTAAACCTCACAGTGGGAGGGAAAACTCACATTTGAGCTACTACGTTAGCAAAAAGATGGCCGGGAGCAGGGAGGGTACGAGTGGGGAGGAGAGATAGAGATAGGGAAGCCAGAAAGGAGATTTTTTGCTATTCAAAGTTAAAAAAGCGATTAGGGTCTTCGTTCATTCAGGATCATGGGAAGGGAAAGGAAGTACTTGCATTAAAGACCATCTGAATGAAAAATTAAAGAGACTTGGTAGCCAATTGGCTGTGGTCTGCCCTATTAGCTCTGTAATAAAGAGTCTGACTCCATTTTTAGTAACACATGACTGCTGTCAAAAGACAACATTACAACACATTTAGTGTAAAGATCTAAGTGGCTTTTATTTGTGATTCTAGAATCTTCTGGAGTTCCAAAGAGCTGAGCAGAGAGAGTTAATTTTATAGACAGAAAAAGGCTGAAGAAAGCAGAAAGAGAGAATGAAAAGAAGATTAGTCATTTCAAAGTTACTTTCCTGATAAGTTTAAATCAGAGGGACTTCCTTATTATGCAGTCTAGGTAAACAGCTCCTTCTGATTGGTTGCTATTAATATAAATCTCCTGGGTTTTTCTGTTTGTTTTTTTTGTTTTAAACGGCCCCATTTCAGAGTTCAGTTTGTTCATGTGGCAGCTAGCATGAGCCAGTCCATTCTGGCTTGGTCTGGTCTGCTGCAGGCCTAGTGCAGGAGCTCAGTCTAAAACAACAGCCTCCCATAAACTTTGTTTAAAGCTGGCCGTTGACAGCTTGTAAGCCTCACCCTCCCACTTCTCCTTCTTCCTTACATCTGGGCAAGCTGATAAGAAAGACCAGGAGTCTCTCCTTTGGCCCCATAGGAAACTTAAACCATGCATGGAAACCCTCTCCCCAGCCACATCCCAGCCAACCCAAAAACCCCAACTATCTCTCTTCCCTCCTTTCTCAAGCCACTTTCAGACCTGCATGGAAGTCACCCTGCTTGCCCCAGAAAGCCACATTATGTGAGTAACAAATCTTTTCAGACCCTCTTGGTACGTGTGTATGGCGTCATCGTTCTTGTGCAAATCACATTTTGGGCAGGGGTCTATCCAGCATCTTCAGAGTAAATACAAGTTCCAAGTCATACTATATGTAGTAATTTTGATTTCTAAATATAAAAGTAATAATAGTTAGCATTTATTACCTTTTATATGTTAGGCACTGTTCTGGCACTTTTTACATTTTAACTCATTTAGTCTTCACAAGAATCCGGGGAGGAAGATATTATCCCCTCTTTATAGATGAGGAGACCGGCCAGAGCAGATCAGCACGTGGAAGGGAAGAACTGCCTAAGACGAACCCCCAGACTTGGAGTTTGGTTGGAGTTGGTGGCACCACTCACTGTACTTGGAGAGGGTCAATCTCGATGGGAAGAAGAGCTCATTTTTAGACAAATTTAATTTCTGATGAAAGGGGCATATACAAATGAAGACATTCTTTGGCATTTAGAGATAAGCAATTTATTCAATAAAAGTGTATTGGGTACCATCTAAGTGCCAGACTCTAGAGCTTAGGGAAGGGGATGAGACTTGTAGAGTCACTGAGTTGCCAAGGGAAAGAAAGAGAAAAGCAGAGTGTTATGAACTCACATTTAGAGCATTAGAGAAGGAGAAAGAGCCAGAAAGCCATGCAGAGAAAGGACAGAAGTCAAAATGTAATGGAGTACCTGATTAGGTGGATAAAAAATAAATTTTTAAAAATAAGCTGCCATTTAAAAATTGCCTCTTTGTCTAGGACAAACTCTGGAAGCCAAGGGAGTCATCCCTTCTGTGACCTGAGAAGAGTCCCTTCACTCGATGGCCCTTTACAGTTAAGCAAACATAGAGCCTCCACAGCTGGAGAGAATTCTTCATCAGAGCCTGTGGCTTAGGCAGGCTGCCTCCCTGGACATGGGGAGAGGATTGCTTCAATGGAAGTAGTTAGATTTGCATGGAAACCTAGTAGGCCCTGGGCATGACAGCTTAGGGATCTGGACTTTCCTTTGGATGTTCAACTTTATTACATCCTTCCCAATGACTCCAGATGGCCCCAGCTGAAGTCTACTGGCAAAAAGGACACCTAGGTTGTCTAACAGGATCAACCCATAGGTAAACATTTCTGAACTGATGATCCAGGTTCAATACCAGCACTTAGACGGTCACAAAGAAGGGTCATTTGTCCAAATGTATGGCCTGTGACTCTGATGATGGGCACACTTTGAGGATGATTGGGAGCACCTATGTGGAGTGCTCTTGGCCAAGAATAACTTCCTTAAAAGATCCTCTGCAGCTTCAAAGGGGTCTAAAACAGCAAGGATGTCACTGAGGCAGGGGGTGAGAATGAACATAACTGGAAAGGATTAGGCTATGATGATGATCCTATGCAGCAGTGGCAGAAGCTAGAGCTACTGAAAATAGAGCCCCTCATGTACAGACCAGACTCTCCTAATCTCCCTTGGACAGGTGTTAGAAATAGTACTGGGCTTTCAGACTAGGAAAGCAGTTTAAAGGGGGGAAGCCAAAAGAGGGAGAGAAGCCAGAGCTGAGCTTGTCTTAATTTTAAATAAGAAAAATGTGACCTTAATTGCACTCCAAGTTGGTGAAGCAGGTTATGCAGTTACGAGGACAAAGAAGGCGTACTTATAATTTGCTACCATTGTTTGAACATTCACTATGTACATTGTCTTGTGCTGTTTCTAATTCATAGGACTTGCTCAATATTTGGTAATTACGATTAATAACATTATTATTAATATAAGTATATTGTTGATTCTAATGGTTAAAGCACTAATTTTGACTTGGTGGCTAAAATAGTCCTAGTAGAATAATCAAGTAATGATGCCAAACAGCTACCTGCTTTTAAAATCTCATTCCTTAAATGAACTCTGAGCAGGGTAAGAAGAGCTATTGTTTGAGATAAGGAAGGAAAGGTGGCTACAAAAGCCATCATCAGGGCCTGGTAGTAAGTGCTGGCAATCCTTACTGCAGCTGGGGCCTTGGCAGGAAAGGAGAGACTCCTTACCCACTGGGGTAGTTACCAACCAGGCCCTCTATTAGCAGCAGGAGCTTTGTTTGCTTATTTTTCACCCTCCACACACTACCCAGCCACGGGGGACTCTGCCAAAGAAGAAAACAATTACTTACAGGTAGGGGCAACTTGGCAAATCTCTGGATTTTGGAGGGAGGAGGTCTTCATCTTCTTCCTCTTTTTTTCTCCTCTGCCTTCTCTGTCTCCCTCTCTTCCTCCTCCTTCTTTACTCTTTTTTTCTCCATCCCAAATTCAAGTCCCACATTTCCACATACTCTCATCTATATGACCTTGGGAGCATTTTCGAGTCCCACAGATGTTCCACTGATGATGGCTCTGTGGTTAAGTAGTTTTGGGAAACCCGGGCTACCAAATACCCTTCCTAGAAATTCACAGTGCAACTCACCATGTCTACCGCTCTGAGAAATCCTGTGGTGACAGCACATTTAACTCTCTCCAACCCAGGGCTTCCTAATCTTCTTTGCTAACAAATATAATCATATTTAGTTGTTTTTTCACAATACTTATTAATATCCCTCAGCACGAGGGCTCCAAATGATTTGGATCAGGGCATTCCAAGAAGAGGGAAAAAGTGCAAAGGCAAAGGGGTGTCAAATACTTGAGTTTGATGCGGGCATTGTGGCAGGAGTGCTGAGAGGGAGAATAGTAGAGCCACTTTTTTATGGCTCATGTGCTTAGAAAAGAAGAGGGTGCAGAGAAATGCCTATATCACCAAAACTTAGTTCATGAGGGAATCTGAAAACACCAGTCTGAAACAAGTAGGGAAGGTAGGTGAAAGTTAATTACGTTGTACCAGGTCACCCTTATGTTTCACACGCTTCTTCTAGATCAGGAGAGTGAACTGGAAGATTGTGGTGGATGTGCCTGGAAGTGAAATTAAAGAGGAGACCTGAGTTGTAAGCTGGGTATTTGAATTTTATTTTCTTCGGTGCTTCCCAGCTTTTTTCACATCATGGTATGTATATTAGTCAGATGCTCCAGAGAAGCAGAATGAGTAGGATATATATATACATAGAGAGAGATAAATAGATAAAAGAAGACATTTAATATGGGAATTGGCTTATGCAATTATGGAAGCTGAGTAGTCCTAAGATATGCTGTCTGCAAGCTGGAGAGCAAGGAAAGCCAGTGATATAATTCACTAATTCAAGCCAAGACCAAAGGCCTGGGAACCAGGGTATAGGGATGAGGGTGTGCCCCCACTGGTATAATTCCCAGAGTCTGAAGGCCTGAGAACCAGGAGCCAAGGGCAGGAGAAGATGGATATCTCAGCTCAAGAAGAGAAAAAAAACTTGTTCTTCCTCCACTTTTATGTTTTATTTGGGCCCTCAAAGGATTAGGTGATGCCCACCCACATCAGTGAGGGCACATTTTCTTTACTCTGCCTACTGATTCAACCGCTAACCTCTTCTGAAAACACCCTTACAGACACACCCTAAATCAGCTATCTGGGCATCCTTTAGCCCAGTCAAGTTCACACATAAAATTAATCATAATAGTACACATAGAAAATTGTTGTGTTTTAGGATACACTGTAGTAAATGGAAGAGGATGGTTGGCCCCAGGGTTGGGGACATCAGTATCTCAGATAACCTGTGAGCCACTTGTGGCATGGCAGTGTGCCCTAGTGCTGTTGGGAAGTGCTGATGTAGGTGGGAGGTAGTAAGAGAAGTGCTTTAAGCAGGTGAATGACCTGATTAGGTTAGCACAAAGGGCTCTTTTGGGTTTTACCTGAGACCCAGAAAAGTTAGAAGCAGCTGGTCCTTCTGGTTCCACAATGTTGCCATGGCCCTCCCTCCACAGTTTCTTTGGCATGTGGTTTCCTTCTGCCTGGAGTTGTTGCCTCCAGCATGCCTGGTCTTCACCTGCCTACTCTCCATTTGGATCACAGCTTGAACCCCTTCCTTAAGGAAGCTGCTCCTAATCGCTCAAACAAATTCAAGTCTCCTTTCTCATATCTTCATATGTATTTTCCTCCTTACCACTAATTTCAATTTATACTTATGTATTTGTGCGATCATATGACCTGCTCCTAACTAGACTACTTGTCGTGCTGTTTCCACACCCGGAAAGCCCTCCCCTCACATCTCCACATGCCCAAATCCTAATCGTCCTTCCAAGTTCATCGTGAATTCTATTTCTTACCGATCTCCACAGCTGGAAAAACATTTGCCTTTCTTCTCTGATCATCTGTAAACATGGCTTTCAGACGTTCCTGGTGGCTTCATAAAATACACATTCAGGGACTTCTGCCACCCACTGTTGTTTTCTGAGACTTGCCCCTCTCTGCCCCTGCTCCATTCACATAGCTACTATGGGATCTGCCCTGTTAATGCAGTGTGACTGCACCTGAGGCCTGAGTTGTTTGGTCCATGGAAGTGGATACTGGAACCTGGACCAATGAGTCCATTCCTTGGGATTTTTACTAATAGGTTTGGATTAAACAGACTTGTTTCAATCTGTCTCCTATAGCTGAAGCTCTAAGATATGGTCCTCTGGAGCTGTCAAAGTTTTGCTTTGTGGAAATCATGGGCCTACAATAAAGGAGAAAAATGAAGCTGTACACAGAGAGCAGCAGAGAAACGATAGTGTCTTGTCAATTTTATCAACTTGTCAGCCCTCAGGTTCTACTTGTGCCTGAGCCCCAACAATATCCAACCTTTCTCTAATCTTGGAGCTGTGAGATAGCCATGGATACTTCCAATACATTCCACATTTTCTTTATTGGGTTTGAGATGAGATTCTGTCACCAAGAATACAAACTGATTAATATGCATTGACCACTTGACAGTGCTTTGGGATGACATTTAGTACTTGAATTGACCACTGACTTAGATGGAAGATGAAGTTAAAACTGCAAAGAACCGTGACAGATTTTAACATTGATTCTAAAATATATTTATCTGAAGTTTCCACTGGGAGACAGTACAATCTAATGGAAAGATTATGGGCATTGGAATCAGACTTGGGTTTGAGGCCAACTTCATTTTTTCCAAGCAGAAATTGTGACTTTGGGCGACAGACTGCACTACTCTGAGCCTCACCTGTCAAATAGAGACAGTAATATCTACCTTAGAGAGTTACTATTCCATGGTGTAATGAATAATGCGTTAAAGGACTTGCCACAGAATGTGGCTCACCATAGGCCCTCAGCATTCCACATTTCACAGAATCTAAAATACCATCAATTGTAATATGCATCATGATTTTATGCACCACCGAGAAAGGAAAAGCCGATTAATCAACTATATGAGGCATTCTAATTTCAGAGCTATTAAACTATGGAAAGAAGTGTGTCTTCGAACTGATGAAATACAGTATATTAATTGGGCACAGATGATCTAGGCAATAATGTCAGGCACTGGCAATATGGGAGTGAACAAGGCTTGATATGGTCTTCAAGGTGCTTAGGATCTAATAGGTGATACATTTCAAATTTTCAAGAGGATACAGAATAACCTTAGATGGTGATTTCATCACTTGCATAGATAGCTGGAAGGAAGAAATAAGGCACAGGAGAAATACTAGACTTTAATCCCCATATATGTTGTTAGACCCCATAGCAGTTATATTTTCATGCTCTGCATACAATCCAAAACAAATTGTCTGCTTACAATTGAAATCCTGCTGAGTTTCCAACAGTCTGGCCCCGAGGGAGCTATTTGAACACCATGTCTTATCCACAATGACGCAATTCTACTTTTAAGGGACAATTAAGGGGTTTCCTTGTAAGTCAGGCCAAACTTTCTCCAAAATACATGAAGGAAGTGCCTGGAAAAGAAAACATTTGAGGCTTGTTTTCATACTGTCACTTAAGAACAATTTCCAAAAAGGACTGAATTTTCTTTTTATCAAATATGGAAGGCCTGTGCTTTATAGCCCTTCACTGCATTTTGGTAGAACAGAACAAAGTCCCTTAGGAAACTTAATGTAACAGTAACCAAATGTCCTTGTTAAGCAGCCTTTTATTGGTCTATTAAATCTGATCTGAACTGGGATATTTTGCGGTAAATCTTTTCTCCAACATAAATTGCTCAATATGGGCTTCCTAAGGCATCTACTCCCCTAGAGACAGCCTCAACATCATCCTAGAAAAGGCAAATGTGTTTGCATCTTTCTGGGCACCACTTCCAGAAAAGGGGGTGGGGAGAGGATCTAAAAAGAACATATTCTTTGCCTCATTTACTTAGGAAGACTTAAAAATGATTTTAAAGATAGTTCAGTCCAAGTGCTTTCATATTGTAGATGAGGTGGGGGACCAACAATTATTAAGTATGTGTATAGGCCAGGTACTGTTGTAGAGCCTGGTGATGCAGAGATAAATAAGATGTTTTCTCTGTCCTCAGTGTGCTCATATAATCTACACACAACTTCGGTATATTTTAAATCATCTCTAGATTCCTTATAATACCTAATACAATGTAAATAGTTGTTACAGTATATTGTTTTTTGTCTGTGTATTTTTATTGTTGTATTGTTATTTTTTATTGTTCTTTTATTTTTCATCTGTGGTTAGTTGAATTCACGCACACGGAACCTACTGTCCATAATGGAGATAAAAGATGCTGAAGACGGTTGTAGTTGGCTTTGAATGTGAAGGGTTGAACAAAACAAATGCCATTTTTACCCTCCTGGGCCTCTAGCCAGGTGAGAAAGAAGTGAATAAAATAAATAATCTATAAAGCATAATGAATATTACGTTAGGGAGAGGCCAGGAGGCTACCAGAATATACTGCAGAAAGAGGGTAGCTAATCAAATCGAGGGCCCACAGACTATGCCCCTGAAAACGTGACATTTGAGAGCTGAGGGTGAACAGAGGTCGGCCATCTAGAGGAGCAATTGCAGAGAGAGGAGTATTTCTAGCGAAAAGAACACATGCTCAAAGTCCCAGAGGCAACAGTGTGTCAAGGTCAAGGGTCTGAGAGATGTTCAACGTGTTTGGAACTTGGAGCAAGGAGAAGTGGTGAAAGATGAGGCTGGAGTGGCAGTCAGGGCTAGTTTGTTATGGGCCATATGTCCCTAGACTTTGATCCTAAAGGCAATGAGGAACCATTCAAAAACTTTAATTAGGTTCGGCCCACCCCCCCCTCCACCCCGCTTTGAAAGGTCATTATGGATCTATTAGTCTCTCAACTATCCTGACTTGAGGGGCTCTGGGCTTGGTAATGCTCAGGATGAGCCTGAGGACGGAGGAGCCAGCCAGCTGATAACAGTTGAGAATGATGCTCCAGGCAGAGGGAAGAGCATGTGAAAGCGGTCAGAGACACAGAAAGCAGGTGGGATCCAGGAACATTGCGTACTTTATACTGGCTGGAGCATGCGGGGGGTGGGGGCGAGGAAATGAGGTGTGAGGCGGAAAAGCAGTGACTCTCCATCCCATGCACCCTGAATTCCAGGGACATTAGCCCTGTTACCATTACCAGAGCCTGTTTCCATTTCTTAGGTAAATGCCTGATATTGGAATTGCTGGCCCAGGGTAAGCATATGTTTCAGCTTTAACAAAAGTTCTCCACTATGTTTTTGCTTGTGCTATAAATTCCTCTGCCTGGAATCCTTTACCATCTATTTAAGAAAAAGTCTTGATAGTAGTTGTAGAGACTGCATAGGAAGAATGCCAGGGCAAGATAAGAGGATGGCGAGTGAGCAGGAGGAGGAGGTTGGAGGGCGATTGGGAAGGAAGTTAACAGGAGTGGGGCTCAGAGAACAAACAAGTGCCAAAGTGGTGACAGTGATTTCAAGGTGGAATCTGGGAAAGGAGGAGTTTACAGTAGCAAGGTAGTTTTAAATCACCATATCCAGCCTTCAGCACTGTTTTGTGCGTGCCCTAAAGCTGCAAGTCTGGTTGGTGGTTGCTTAACTGAATGATTTTGTTCTTTTCCAGTAACATTCAGTAACACCTGAACATAGTTTGTTTCACTGAATGGTCTACCAGGCCCTCCATAGACTGGTGATTGACGTATAAACTATTTGGAAAGGACTTTTGTGACATGTACCAAGAAACTTCAAAATGCCAATATTCTTTAATCCAGGAATTTCACTAAAAAGAATAGCTAACACAACTCAATGCTTAGCACATACATGCAATATTTTAAGTGCTTTACAGGTATTAAAACAGTTAAACTTCATTAACCCTGGGAAGTAGGTAATATTATTGTCCCCATTTGACTGATGAGGAACAAAGTAAGGAAAGTAGAGTTACATGTCATCCCTACTCTTGCATGGCTGCTAATTTACAGAGCTAGAATTTAAACTGAGGCAGTCTGATTCAGAGTTGGCATACTACACTGCCTCTCCATTTATATAAGCAGATATGTGGGGTAAGATCTATGCACAAAGATATGCATTACCATACTATTTATCCTAGGAAATATTTTGATGCTTTTTAAAGGTATAATTTACTTAGGGTAATGTGTACAAATCTTAAGTGTTTAGCTCAATAAATTTGTTTATATAAATATACCCACGTAACCACCACCCAGATCAAGCTATAGGGTATTTCCAGTACCCTAGTGAACTCCCATATGGCTCTTTCTTGTCAATAACCCATAGCCCAGAGGTAATTACTATGCAACTTGCATAGACATAGATTAATTTTGCTTTTTCAAGAACTTCATTTAAATAGTATCATATAGTAGTTGCTCTTTTGTGATTTATTCTTTCATTAAGCTTAATGTTTGTAATGCTTGTCCATTTTTAGTGTGTGTCAGTAGCTTATTCATTTCCTTTACTATGTTCTATTCCATGGCATGTATCTATCATAACTTGCTTATCCATCTTCCTGTTGATGGGCATTCATGTTGTTTCCTGTTTGGGGCTATTATGAATAAAGTTGCTAAATATTTTTGTACATGTCTTTAATGGTTATGTGTTTTTACTTTTCTTAAGTAAATGCTAGGATTGGAATTGTGGAATTGCTGTATCACAGTTTTAATTGATACTAAAAAACAGTTTTCCAAAGTGCTTGAACCAATTTGCAATGACTCCACTAATGTATGAGAGTTCCAGTTACTCCACATCCTTGACAATACTTGATATAGTCAGTCTTATTAATTTTAGCCATTCTGATGAGTTTATAATAGTATTTAATTGTGGTTTTATCTTGAATTTCCCCAGTAGCTAATGAAATTAAGCACCCTTTCATGTGGTTGGACATTTGAACAGCTTCTTTTGTGCAATATCCATTGAAGTATTTTTGCCTTTGTAAAATTGGGTTGTTCTGTTTTTATTATTGAATTTTGGAAGGATTTCTTTATATATTCTGGGTATGAGTTATTTGTTGGATAGATGTATTATAAATAATGGCTTCTAGTCTGTGACTTGCCTATTTGCTTTTTTATGAACAGAAGTTTCTAACATTAATAAAGTTCATTTTATCAGCTTTTTTCTTTTAAGTTCTTTTTGTGTCTTATTTAATACATCTTTCCCTATTTCAAAGTCAGGAAGATATTCTTCTATATTTTGGGCTAAAAGCTTGATTTCTTTAGACATCCCATTTAGGTTTTTAATCTACTTCAAATTAATTTTTTTGCATGGTATGAGGTAGGGATCAACATTCCTTTTTTTCCATACCAATATTTGATTTTCTCTGCACCATTTATTAAAAGGCTGTCTTTTTCCTACTGAATTGCAGAGTTGTAAATCAAGTGACCCTACATGTGGGATCTATTTCTGGACTCTATATTATGTTTCATTGTTCTATTTTTCTAACTTAGCAATAATACTGTACTGTCTTAATTACCATAGTTTTACAATAGGTTTCAAAATCTGTTAGAGCCCTCCAAATTTCTTCTTATTTTTAAAGATTACTTTGATGGAGATGTTTTTGACACCCAATAATAAAGAAATGGCTAAATAAATTATGGTACATCTATAAAAATGCAATAGTATGCATCCAAGTTTATAAAATTTTGAATGATGTGGAAAAACACAAGAAATAATACTGAGTGAACAGAGGAGAACATCAACTTGTAAAACCTGTATGACCTCAATGATGCAAATGAAAAATATATAAAAAGAAGATGAAAAGTAAATATGCTAGAATGTCAACTGTGGCTCTCTCTTCAAAGTGAAGTTATAAATATTTATTTCTGTGATTTTCTTGTTTGATCTCAGACTCATTTATCACTTCCCATGATCTTCTTTGTTTTATAGGGGGCTAAACCCTACAAACCATATTTCTCATGCATTCTTGCTCTGTCACTCTATCAGAATTGACCAATGGAAGACACTAGACAGAGATTGGGACGGATGGAAGAGAAAAGACTATTTCTCTACCCCTCTCTGCTTGCTTAGGCAGCATTTCCAGCGTGGTTGTGTCTTCTCAATGGTTTCATCTCCCTCTATGTGGCTCTGGCTTCTTAGTTCTGGTAATATCACTTCTTTCCTTCATCCTGCCACCCTTGAGGGTAACAGTAGGTCTCTGGGTGTTTTCTCCATCCCCTCTTTGCACTTTTAGCTCTCCCAAGACCTATAAAATGAGTCTTCTATTGAATTACTTGGTGTGTGTTCTATTTTTCTAACTGGACTTTGGCCTGGTAATAATTATTTTCTTCATTGTATTTTTCTACATTTTTAGAAACTTACTGGACTGTACAAAAATGGCTGTTACAATCTCTCTCCCTTTTTCTCCCTCTCTCCATATACATATGGAGAGAGATTATATATGTGTGTGTGTATATATACATGTGTGTGTATATATATGTATATATATGTGTATATATATATATATATATATATGAATGGCTGTTATTATCTATCTATCCTTTTTTCCTTTCAATTTTTATCTGAGATGCTAGAGAGGGAATCAAGCATTTGGATGATTTAACAATTATCGAGTGTCTTTCTGGGCCAGGTACAAAGCTATCAATGAATTGGCCACAAATGGTTGTGCTAGATGCTATAGCAGTAAAACATTGGACTGAGTTGCTATTAAAACCCTTTTCTGATCTAGGATTCTTTGTCTCTCATTTCTATGACCAAATAGAGCAGAAAGTATATCACAGATGAAAGGAGATTTGAATACATTTTTTAGCAGTAAGGGTAGATAAAATTTGGTTTGGGCCCTAGAATCATGCGGAAGGAGCAGGCTTGAAATGATGACTCCTGGGAAGGAATCCAGACATAAAAGTTCTTTCCTGAAGATAATCCATGGGGAGTGGTGTGGGGGCGGGTAGGGATCTGGAGTGTTTTTGTCTTTGAGCTGTTCTTTTAAGGCAGGTCTGGAGAGAGCACCCCTTCTTGTCAACATAAACCCCATAGGGGTCATAGGCTTAGGGAAGCATGCATGGTTGCCTTTATTTGTTTGTTTTACAGAAGCCACAGGGGGAGGACGAACAAAACTCCACAGGCCAAGAGAAAAGAGGCCCTGGGAAGCTAGCCGTGATCAGGCTGTTCCCTCGGGGACGGAGCCCTACGGGACCTCTGCACTCTCCATGCTGTTCATCTTTGGAATGACCTCAGGACTCAGTTTCTCGGTTTCAAAAGTGGTTGCTCTGAGAGACAGTTTGGTGACATCTAAAGAACGTGGGACTTGGATTCAGAAAATCTGAATCTTGGTCCAGGCTCTTTCACCCTCCAAGGTTGGATGGCCTGAGCACATTATTTATGCTGTGAGCTTCACAGTTTTCACATCTCTAAAGTTGGGGATAGTAATATTCAACTAACAGAGTCAGTCTGTGAATTAAATCCACTGCCTTTTGTGTTTTAACAGTCTCTTATCTCCTTGTTGAGAGACCCCATCTCCCTTGGAATGACATACGAAGACTTCATCTGACCCCTTATTTTCCACTCTCTTCTCACATCACTCTCCTCTGGATCAGCCACACCTGAGGACTTGTGTGATTCTTTCAGCATTTTGTCCTAGCCCTACTTCTTTCACACAAATTATGCCCCCTTCATGCAAAGCCCCTTTCTCAGTTATCTGGCTAGCAAACTTCTCGTCTTTGAAAACTCAACTCCTATTCCTTGGCGAAGTCTTCCCTTGTTCCACAGGCCTAATTAATTGCTCCTTCTTTGCTAATCCGTTTCATCTGTGTAAACCTCCAGCTTGGTGTAATTGTTTATGCATCTATCTTTCCTAAAGGACTAAGAGTTCCTGTATTGTAAATCTTTGTCTTCTCAGTGAATAAACCACAATTTGTCCCATAACGAGTGATGAGTACATCTAAGTTCAGTAAATAAATACAATTTGAAAGGTTTGGAGGCAAAACATTTCTGATGAAACAGAAGAGAGTAGCAGAAAGGCTGAAAATGGGATTTAGGTTCTGAGTCTGGCTCTCACCTCAGCAAGTCACCCCATCTCTCTTGGCCTTGGTTTTTTCATCTTAAAGTGAGAAATAAGACCAGATGGTCTCTAAGATCCTTCTCAGCTCAAATATCTTCTAATTGTTCTCTTATGAAATACAGCAGAGATTCTAGTTCTTTGGCTTAGAGACTCACAGCTGAAGGTAGTTAGAAATAACCACAAAGTAGGGTGCAAGACAGAGACAGAGTCTGGTATAGTGGAAAGGGTGCTGGATTAGACTAAAAACTCTAGGTTCAAACCTTGTCTCTACTGCTTCCTCACATCTATGTGATTTTGCTCAGGTAAATTTTTCTGTTCTGAGAACTTATTTTTCTCATTTGTAATTTGAGGAGAATAAAGCCTCAGCAAAGTGCTTGTCAGGATTAAATCGGTAATATATTTTAAAGCTCTAATTGGGTCTGCCAAAAAACAGAGTATTGTTATTTTGATTATCTCTCTCATCAATTTTGAGCCTTCAGAGATCTACCTAGAAAATCAGAGGGGCTTTTTGAGATGAATTCTTAAAAGGGATCAGTGATGTTAAATTACTAGCCAGGAATTCACACTCTAAATTTTGCCGTCAAAGACTTTATAATCTTCACTCTGCCAACTGCTTGATTGCTCAACTGCAGCCCTCAAACACTTCAGCTTTGAACTTAGGCAAGAATTAAACTGTCTCCACCTTCTACATTGGGATGAAAATTAGTCAGTGGTGAATTGTCTCATAAACTGTGGTCAAATGTACCATCAAACAAACGCAACAATGTAAGTTGTATAATAATTTCCCAGTGACCCTGGGATAGAGCATGTGGGCTCCCTGGCCTCAGAGAAGTTGATACATATTTGCTCAAATAAAGCATTGTTTTCTTCTTGACTTCAGTGAGAATAAGCTAAGATGCCAATTATCTATCTCTTTATCTGTTTATATATATATATATACACACACACACACACATATATATATATGTTAGTTTATGACTCATATGATCTAGGCACCAAAAAATATAAAGTATTTCATAATGTCTTCATGATAACGAGGGTTGAGAAGTAGATGGCTTTCCCCAGGTTTTTCTGGGAATCCATCTATTGACCTACAGCTGAACTTTCTGGATAATATGATAATATAGATGAGCAGCTGCCCAATTACAGCTGCCCAAAAGCAGCTACCCAATTGTCTACATGGGCCCTTAGGACCACTCTTCCCTCCTGTCCCCATTAAAGACACTGAGAAGCAGCAAGCCTGCCCTGAGAGTCACAGGGCACCACTCTAAAATTCCTGCTGAGACTGTGGAATTGCAGGGCAGACTGTAGGGTTCTAGAATAACTACTCAGACTCAAAGAGGAGCTAACTGTAAGGAAAGTGACCACTTGACTTCCTCCCTCATTGCCTGCCCAACTTATCTTTCCAGAGAAGTGGGAGAGGACAAACAGAAAAGAAAAAGGCATGAGAATCATTTTACAGTTTGTCAATATAAGAATTTGTGCACCCAATCTTTTTAGCATGATAGCATTGGATTTATTGTCTACTCAGTGCAATGAGTGCTTGGCAAATACTGCTTCCTATTAGAGACTGTGTTTTCATATACAAAATATGAGTAGTATAGTATGATGGTGAAGAGCTCGGACCCTGAGATCACAGAATTTGGGAACAAATCTTGGCTCTGCCATTTATTAACTATGTGACTTTGGACAAGTTATAGAAGCTCATTGGTTTCCATTTTTTCTCATCTGTAAAGGGAGATAATCTATAAACATTCCTCATAAGGATGCTATGATGGCTAATGGCATATTACCTGTGTGGCTCTTAGAATAGTACTCAGCACCTAGAGTTTTCAGTGCATGTGAGCTGCTTATTATTCTGCCTTGTGAGCTTCTTAAAGGCAGGGACTATGGATTCATTCATTCAACAAGCAATTACCAACCATGTACTATGTACCAGGCATTGGAATTGCAGAGATGGTTAACACACTAGTGCCTGACAATGAAGTCTAGTGGAGACCAAAAAATATATTTCCACAAATAGGAAGATGGGTATTATATGAGGGATATGGAAGATAATAAGAAACCCCAGAGTTATAATGATTAATTCAGCCCAAGAGATCCAAGGATTCAGTCTTCAAGTTTGAGGAGCATATGCCAATTCACAGGCAGAGAGAACTTTCTCGGGGAAGTGCATATATTCTCTACGTTAGATACTTACACGTATCTGTGTGTATGTGTGCATGTGTATATACATAGGCATAAACACACAGAATGTATATACATACACACATACAAATATATATACATATATTCAAGATTGGACACATGTATATATTGAAGATTGCTAAATCATCTCTGAGAGAGATGATTTTAAATTTCTCATCATGATTACAGATTTGCTGATCTGTCAGTGTTTGTTCTATATATTTTTAGTCAATGTTAGGTAAATATAACTTTATGATTGTTATATCTTCTTAAAGGAAGTTCTTTTAGTAATTACCTAGTATTCCTTATTTCTACTAATGCTTTTTTCCTTTAAATTGTTTTTGGTCTGATACTAATATTGTTGTTAATAGCTTTACTTAATTTATATGTTACATCTTTTTTCATCCATTTAGTTTCAATCTTTGGGGCATTTGTCTTGAATACCTCTCATGAGGTGTATAGCTACATGTCCTACAAACCCAATGAGATGGTCTCTAGCTTTCAATAAATGAATTTAATTCATTTATAATTATTTTGATTACTACTTTGGATATATTTCAACCATTTTATTTTATGTTTTTTTCCTCCTTACTAATAAATAGCATTTGATGGTTCTTAAAGCAAGTAATTATAGGTAGTAAATGCTCTAACATTTGTGAGTCTGAATATGTCTTTATTTTTCTTTTTGTTATGGATTGAACTGTCTTTCTCCCCTGTCCCAAAATATATATGTTGAAGCCTTAGAATGTGACTGTACTTGAGATAAAGAGCCTTTAAAGCGGTGATTAAGTTAAAATGAAATTGTTAGAGTGGGGGCTAATCCAATCTGACTGGTATCTTTTTAAGAAAAAAGAAATTGGATACCCCAAGAGACATCAGGGAAGCACATGCACAGAGGAAAGACTGTATGAGGACACAGTGAGAAGGCATCTATCTTCAGGCCACAGAGAGAGGCCTCAGGAGAAACCCAAACTGCTAACCCCTTGATCTTGGATTTCTAGCCTCCAGAACAGTGAGAAAAGAAATTTCTGCTGTTTAAGCTAGCTAGTCTGTGGTGTTGTTATGGCAGTCCTAGCAAACTCATACACTCTTGAATGATAGTAACACAGGGTATAGAAGTTTAAGTCAAATCTCTTTTCACCTCTCAGCATTTTTTTTTTTTTACCTCTCAGCATTTTGAAGAAGTCTATAGTTTTCCAGCAGAGATCGATGCTATTAAATTACTTGCTATCAGCTTCACTGTCATTCTAAGGTAGGTAATTTGTCCCTTTTCTATAGTAGCTTTAAAGCTATTCTTTGTATCCATGATGTTATGTATCTTTTATGCAAGTACAGTTCTATTTTTTATTTCTCTTTTGACCTTCTAGTGTTTTCAATCTGGGTCCAACGGTCTATCTTCGTGCTGAAAAATTCGCATCCACTATCTTTTCAAATACTGCTTTGCCATCCTTTTCTAGAAGTGAACCAATAGCAGATAGACTGGCTCAAGTCCTGGTTGGACAGCTGTTCTTCTCCCCACTGGAGCTTTATAGAAACCACAACCCTGGGCAACAGGTGGTGTGACTTTAAGTTTCCCTTTATGGATAGGAGAGTCTAACCCCTGACTCTCCGTTCTAGTGCATCAAAGTCAGTCTGGTTCCTTGCCATATTTGGTTGTTATTGCTCCAGAAATTCAACTGTCAGCTGTCTTGGCTGGTTAGGTAAAGAGCCTTGTAGGCCACACCTTTAGCCCTGATTACTGTTGTGTGTTTTGATTCTATTTCTGGGCCACAGAGATGTTTATTTTTCTTTTTTCAAAACAATGACTTTTCTTAACTTTTTATTTTAAAATAATTTTGGGCTTAACAGAAGAGTTTCAGAGATAGTACGAAAAGTTCCTATACACCTTTCTCCCAACTTGCCCTAATGTTAACATCTTATGGAACACACTTAGGTTTTTGATATTTCCCTCTTTGTAGTTTATCTCTTATTTCTGGGTCTTTGGCACTCAAGGCAGTGAAAGCATGAACTCATTGAGTCATCTTGACCAAAAGCTCTGGGCCAGGAATTTTCCCAGTGACTAGCATTTAATCATTCATCCACTCATTTGACAAATATTTATTAAGCACTTATGATATTGCAAGCACTGTCGTAGGCACAAGGGATATAGTGATCAGAACAGGCCAAAAATCCCTGCCTTTGTGTTATTAAAATGTTCGTGTTGGAGATAGAAAATAAAGAAGATAAAAATGGTAAAACATATAGTGTGTTCTATAGTGATGAGTGCTGAGGAGAAAAATAAAGGATAGAAGGAGGATAAGAAGTGCTGGAGGCCAGAGAGGGAGTGTTTGCAGTATTAAATATGGGAGTTGGGAAAGCTTAGTGGAGAAGGATGATTGGATGAAGGCCTGGAGAGGTGTGGTCATGAGCCCTACAGAGATCCTGGGAAAAACAGCCCTCGAAATAATCTTGAGAACTCGGCATGGTAGCCACAAGGAAACTGAGGTTCTGCAGATGTATGTAACTTGCTTCTGCACAGAGCCAGTAAATGGAAGAACTGCGATTTGGACCTAGGTCTTCCTGACCCCAGAGCTATGTTCTTATCTGGGTGGCTAAGCTCAGATTTACAAAGAGACACATACACCTCTCCAAGGGGTGCATTCTGGTCGGTGCATTCTGGTCCTTTTACTCACATAACTTAGTATTAAGCCATAGTGTTCTCATAAACCTTTCAAGAAAACCCTAGAAATCTATTTACAGAGTACTTGGGGTTTTTCAACAAGATGTTTTTGTTGAACTAACTTCTCTTCATAAAATATGACTTT
Source organism: Lemur catta (assembly GCF_020740605.2). Taxonomy (NCBI): domain Eukaryota; kingdom Metazoa; phylum Chordata; class Mammalia; order Primates; family Lemuridae; genus Lemur; species Lemur catta. Next base: position 81,733,491 of record NC_059130.1, read on the forward strand.
GACCTTCCCAGCCAGTGGTCCAGGAACTTAAGTGGTCATGGGCAGCTTGGACGGTGGCCAGAGACTCTGTGCAGGGCAGTTGCCTGTCAGCTCCCACACCAAGAGGGAAGCTAATAATTCTTCTCAAGAGTGTTTATTCTTATTTTGGTACCTTTGGGCACTCATATCATCCACTGTCACCAAAACGTGTCATGGAAAACGAGCCTTCATGAGCAAACCCTACCGATTCTTACAAAGCAGAGAGACAACCAGTTTATACTGTAAAAGGTTTGAATTACAGAGGATCTTAAAAGACAGCACATATAATTTGTTCTTTAAAAGGAATGCAATAATATCAACCTGTGCCCAAAAGGAGGTCTCGTGGGGTCAGTTAGTGTCTGTCAGACTTTCATGAAGAGTTTAAACACAGATTTCTGGGCCTGACCTTCAGGAATTGGATTCAAGTCATAGGTAATAACAAGGCATCTGCCTATTCAACACTCACCCCTCCCACAAGTGACCATTTTTTGGTCCAGGAGGTCAAATGTGGATTCTCCCTAAAGGAATTAATAGCCTCTTCAGGAGAGACCCCCACCTACCTCAGCAAATATTCATTCACTCATTCATTAATTAATTTTGTCACTGTCATCCTTACCCCTTGCTCATTGTCCCTTATCCCTTACTTTCCCCATCCCATGTACATATGTTCTGACCATTCCACACTAGTTCCTATTTTCTTAAACCTTCCCACCACTATAGTTTTGTTCTAGTGAGCTGAGTCTCTTACCTGAAAAGCTTTTTCTTTCATCCCTGAATATCAAAGTCTTGCTCCTTGTTCAAGACCCTGCTCAGGGGCTCTCTACTCTGTGATTCTTCCTCAATCTTCCAGTTAAGTTAATTCCTCCTGTCCTGTGTTTCCATGGTTTGGAAGAAGAAGTAGGAGGAGGGAGAAGAAGAGGGGGAGGGGGAAGGGGAGGGGGAAAAAGAAGAAGAAAATGAAGAGGAAGAGGAGGGGAAAGGAAGAGAGGAGAGATGAGGAGGAAGAGGAAGGAGGAGAAAGTAAAAAAGGGGATATTACTATGATGCATCTTATTAATAACATGGATTTCCCTCAATAGGTCCAAATGGGTGACTTTTATGTGTCTATTCCTCAGAGGCCCAGAATTTTATTATTATTATTATTATCATTATTTTGCAGAAGAACATGTTCACTAAATCCTTGTTACTCAAGAGAACAAGATAAGGATTGCTAGAAATGAGCACATTAATGGTTAGTGTGGAAATAAATAAAGTTCTACCTAAGTGCTAGAAATCATTGGTCTCCAATATAGATAAAATGGCCCTGTAACAATCTTGCCTATATACTTGTAAGCTTGACTCAGAAATTCCTTCTTTCTTTTTCTTTCTCACATTTCAACTTTCATCCTAACCTATAGCTAAGGTCTAGTTACACTTTTTAAAAGACACTTGGAGGTTGGCTCTGGACTCTTGTTGAGCCTGTGTGCCACACCAAGAGCAATAAGCACAGACTCTGGAGTCAATACTTCCACCCATTGCCAAATTGCAAAGTCTTTCTTTTAGCAAAACAAGTCTATTTTAGAAAACAGGTATGTTTTCTCTTCATTTCTTAAAATGTAGACAATACCTCCTTCACAGGCTTTTATAAGAATTAAATGAGATGATATAGTAAAGATATTAGCACAAAGACTAACTCAGAGTAAGTGCAAAACAAAAGGTATAATTATGGTGATAATGGCTAATGGTGATTCTCTTTCCTGGCTCACTGCCAGAGAAGAGCTGTTCTCAGTGGGCCTGTCTGCAGCCCCTATTCCTCAGCCACATGAGCGGTTCATGCAAAGCTGTTCTGAGGTTGCTCATCCCCTTATGGTATCTGACCTTCTCTGATGGACTTGGTTAAAGTGATTACCTCTTTTTCTCCTGATTCTTTCCTTTCTCAATTGAGTGAGGATATTTGGTGGTGGCTCTTCCCACCTCTGAAGAGAACAGCTCCTGGAAGAATGAAGCTAGATGTGGGTCTTGAAAGAAAAAATAACAATGGCATTCTAGGTATTAATTTTTTTAACTTTGCCTTTTGAAATTATTTCATACTTACAAAGCATTTCCAAAAATAGAACAAAGAATGCCTGTATACATTTTTATCCATATTCCCCAAATGTTAACATTTTCTCCACATAACCATCATATAATTATTAAATTTATGAAAGGAACATTGATACAATATTAGTATCTAATCTATAGCCCAAATGTAAATTTCTTCAGTTGTCCCACAAATATCTGTTTTGCTGGTTCAGCCAGTATCACAACTTATGCTTCATTTTGATATCACCTTAGTCTAATTTGTAACATTTCCTGAGTTGTTCTTTGGCTTGATATTTGTTGACACTTTTGAGAACTGACCAGTTACTTTGTAGGATATTCCTCAACTAGTCTGATGGTTTCCTCATAGTTAAATTCTGGTTATGTATCTTCAAGCATGACCATTCCCCAGAGGGTGTGCAACGCACTCATCATGTAGGCATACACCCATCCCCTCCCCCCACCCCCCATCCCAGTCTGATATCCAATTGGTATCCTTCCCTGATGTACATTTAGGTGATGATCAGGGAAACCAGTTTTCTGGTGAGTACATGTGATGCTTGTTTTTCCATTCTTTGGATACTTCACTTAGTATAATGGGTTCCAGCTCTCTCCAGGAGAACCAAAGAGATGTCGTATCATTGTTATTTCTTATAGCTGAGTAGTACTCCATGGTATACATATACCACAGTTTACTAATCCATTCGTGGATTGATGGGCACTTGGGTTGTTTCCACATCCTTGCGATTGTAAATTGTGCTGCTATAAACATTCGGGTACAGGTGTTTTTGTTAAAGAATGACTTTTGTTCATGCTTGAAGGTGCAGACCCGGGGAGGTGGGGGGGGGAGGGGATGGAGGTATGACTACATGATGAGTGCCAGGTGCACTGTCGGGAGAATGAGAACGGACGCGCTTGGGACTCTGACTCGGGGGGATGGGTGGGACATGGAAAATGTATATAACCTAAACTTATGTACCCCCATGATGAGCTGAAATAAAAAAAATATATATATAATAAAAAAAAAAAAAAAAATTCTGGTTATGTATTTTTAGCAGGAAATACCACAGAAATGTTATTGTGTCCTTCTCAATGCATTATATCAGGAGGCACATGGTGTTCATTTGTCCCATTACTGGTGATGACAACCATGATCCCTTGGTCAAGGGGTCCTCCAAGGGATGTTATGATGGGACTATGTAAAGATTCTGTTTTTATACATTTTTATGGTTTTTGATCACTAATTTTTGTATCTCTTGAAGATTCTTGCCTGAGACAATTACTATTTTCTGGTTGTCAAATGGTGATTGTCTATTTTTCCCATTTTGTATACACTTATTATCTAAAATTCTACTCAAAGAGATTTACCTTCTCCTCATTTGTTTACTCTTTTATATATTCATTCATTTATAGCAGTATGAACTCTGATACTTATTTTAGTCTTTGATTACAATTTATTATATCCACTATTTTGTGGCTAACATTATCCTAGACTTGGCCATTGGAAACCTTTTCAAGTGGGCTCCTGAGTCCTTTTGACATGTCCTTCCATTGTTTGTTTTTCCTTCTGAAGGTTATGCGGAGGCTGTTGCAGATTGAGAAAGTAAAGCCTCTTTGATCCATCCCAGAGAATTTAAGCAACTCTGTTGGTAACACTGCCCTTTCAATGACTGTAATTTAACCATGCCTACATGCTATCTATAACCTACATGTAGACATTACCTAGATGGTGTTTGTGTGTACATTTGCTGTTTCAATGACTACTATGTGGTTTGCCTTTACTGCTTCTCCATTGGTAGTTTCTTTGAAATGTTGGAGTGGGAACCCCAACAACACAATACCCCATGGATTCTTAAACTCTAAAATATGCTCTTTCTGCATTGTTCCTGCACTGGATTCTATTTAACTAACATTTGATTTTGCATTGCAAGACCCTGATATACATTAGGAGGTCACCACCCAGCCATTTATCTTTTTAAGTAACTGGACTGGTTATTTTTTTAAAAGTTCCATCAGGTTAAAACAGTTAGCAATTTTTCTCCTTGCAGTGTCCCTTCAGCCTAGACCAGACGGATAATAGATCAGTGTAGGTTCAGATGCATTACAACATTAGTCATCAATTAGGTTTAAACCAGCACTGTAATATATCATTTATCTTGCCTGCCACGGCTCTTTTGAACATTTAATTTTTTAAGGCCTCTTAGGGTTTCTTTTTTTCTTTCTAACTGGCCTCCTGCCTCTCTCCTTTGTCTCCGACACAGCCATCTCCTTAAGGAACAATAAAAATTAGATTTGTTTGACCTGCTCTCAGGGTTCGCTTCAGCGAGATGGATTTTAATAGCTTTGACTGGTTGGGCAGACAGCTTTTATGTAATATTCCAGACATTTACGCACTGTCTTTTGCTGAGCCCCGAGCAGGTGTGTATGCAAGGAGATGTGTCTGTGTGCTACTAAGGAGCTCCTTACTATTCTTTTCACATCAAATAATCCTCTGGGAAATTGCTTACTCCTAGATATGGTGGGCTTCTCGTTAAGAGCTCAAGTCATTGGCATGTCTTTCTCCTCCTAATAACTTTGTTTTAATTTCCTTCATGCAGCATTTATTGCATTGTTAATGTTAAAGGGATGCTCTTTGCTCAAGGAGGTCTTTCTAAGTCGACTTGGGTTGTAATGGCTTCTTTCTGTTTTTTTTTTTTTCTTCAGGTGTGCAACACCACCTTCTCTATGCACATTCTGATTCAGCATTTCTCATCGCAAGGTGGATTGAGGTCATGGGGAAAGCACGAGTTTCTTAGCTACCCTCCTCAGGGTTTGAATCATGATTCAGCCTCTATTAAATGAGCTGCTGTCTGATTTTGAGCTGGTGACCCCCTCTGCCTGTGTCTCAGAGTCAACCTTGCTAGAATAATCATACTACCTGCCTCAAGATACAATCACCAGTTTTTGACAAAACCATGGAAGCATATGGAGTGCCTGACATACAATTGGGGACTTTTTAGCAACTCTAAATTCAGTTTTTTCTTTGCAAGGAAGGGATAATAATATTCATGCCACAAAGATTTACTGAACATCTACTTGGTTCCAGGTACTCTTCTAGGCAAGGGTGGCATCAGTGCACAAAACAGACAAGGATTTCAGTTCTCACAGAGGTTCAATTTTTGCTGGGGAGACCAATAGTAGGTAAGGTAAATAAGTAAAATATTGGCATGTTAGACAGTGTTAAGCACTAAGGAGAAAAAGATAAAGCAGGTTTGTTGAAAAGTTTAAATAACATATAAAATGTTCCTAGCCAGTGTCTGAAACATAAACAATAGTCCATTAATATTACTTATTCATATCAATTATTCATTTATTATGTCATACATTTATTCAACATCTCTTAAAACCACATTTAGCCTAGGCACAGATGCTGTAATTCTTGGGCACATCTAGAACTTTGAGGTGTAAAATTCATTCACTCATTCATTCTTATATCTGTTGAGCTCCTGCTTTATACTAGGCGCTTTGCTAAGTGCTAGGATACAGAGATGAATAGAGGAGGTCCCTGTCTGCAAGTTGCCTCCAGTCTAATGGAACCTCAACTATGACAAAAGCCACAAAGTCATGGAGACAAGAGGAGAATTGGACTAGGGCCTAAAAGGAGATTGGATTTGGGAAAGGCAGGCTGGGAGAAAGAACTAAAGCAGCTAGCTTTGGTCAGACTTCTGGAACAACAAACTTGTAATTTCCTGATGCTGATAGTAAGGTCTGTGGATGACCCAGGCTGACTGGCGACACTCTCAGGTTCCTCGGCTCTTTCTCTGAAGCCACTTCAACTTCCAATAACTGGGCGAGGGCAGGCCTGGCATGTGGAGAGACTCAAACCAAGTGACTTTACTGTTAGGGAAGCCCTGAGGCTTTTCTTGGAAGAAGAGCTGTAAACTACTGGCTCACTCGAAGTTTCTTGTGTTGAGAAAAAGATTCATTGGAAAAACTGGTAAAATTAGCTGAGATTTTTACCATATTTTAGCATATTGATATGACCGAATTTTCATTTTGACTCTGCCAAGAATTGGTTGTCTGAATGTGGGCTCTGGAAAATGTAGTGGTTGGGTTAAATAACTTCTGGCTCTGAAAAATGATTCTGTAAAATTAGTTAATTTAATCACTCTATGCTGATTCACATAGTTACTCATCAAACCACCCATTCATTTATTCTTTTATTCATCCAACTGTGTTTCTGAGTGTACTTTTTCTGCTAGACATTGTGCTATGTGCTCATTACAATACAATATATAATGTGTTTCTAGTAATCAAGAAGCTGGATTGCATTTTTCAGAGATTATTTAAATTATATTTTACTTTACTAGAAGACATTAAAAAAATAACAATTCTCCCTTAGCTATTATACTATATAGCATAATAACCCTGTGACTGAGATAGGACAAGTATGAGCTCCTTTTGTCCCCATTCTATAGGGAAGGAAATCAAGGCACTGAGAACTCTAGTGAGAGTAGCAGGTACTGGCCTGGGTGCTAGTAATACAATAGCACAAGAACAGTGACCAGCCATCCCAGTTTGCTGGAGACTGTCCCAATTTTAAAACTGCATTGTTCCTGCACTAGATTATACTTAATTAACATTTGATTTTGCATTGCAAGACCCTGCATTGCAAGGTCCAGCATCCTGGAAAACCCTTCAGTCCTGGACAAACCAGATCAATCGGTTACCTAAGAATTCCTCTAAAATTGTTCCCATATCATAGAACATTAAATGTCATGCCAGGTACCTGAATGAAGTCAGTAAGATTTATGGATTTGGATTAAAACAAATAAATATCATGCTGAAAACATCTAATTGCTTTCCCCCAGAGACCTGCAATGTGTCTGGTTCTCTTCTTAATGAACTCCCAAGTTTAGATAGTTATTGAGTAGATGAGAGAGCTCTGTTTCATAGACAAACTGGTGAAGAGATGAAAACATTGTATTACGATGTCACAATGGCCAATTTTGACCCCTTCCCTTCACTCTGTGAGTGCAGGACAGCAAGTGCAGGGATCACAAGCTATTCTTTGAAGGATATATTACTTTCGATATCTTTGGATAAGGTGATGGGGGAAGGGGGAGACCAAATTTCCCGTATGCTATCAGCATGAATAAATCACTTTGCATCCCATATGATTCTACATTTCTAGGAGCAGATAGCTCCCTGACTCTGGTTGCTTTGTAAAAATAGCATTATTCTATACTTGTTTCTGATGACCAGGTCACTTCATCACGTGACATGAATGGTGGGCTGGGGATCAGGAAAAGCTCAGGGCTTTTATACAATTTGAAACCTTAGGCTAGTTCATTTCTCTTCTGGGGTGTCAGCATTTCCACTTGGAAATAGGCACAGCCATGCCTGCCTCCACACCTTTCCAGACAGGTGGAGAAGATAAATGGTACCCCACCCTTTGCAAAATGTCCTAAACTCTAGGAAGGAAGGAAGGCCCAAGTGACCATCACTTCATGCTGAGACGATTCTATTTTGATCAACAAATAATCCTGGCCCTGGTACTAAATCATTTATGACCTTGGACAGATTGCTTAGTGTTCCTGAATTTTAGTTTCCTCATCTGTAAATTGGAGGATTGTAATCCTACAGCAAAGTGTCATCATAAGGATTAGAGGTAGCATAAGTAAAGCTCAAAACACAGCCCCAGGCCCTGGGTAAGAAAAATAAGATGTCAGGACACCTTGATTTTGGCCCTTGTTTTGACTTTATGAAGCAATGATTTTCATCAAAATTATATTCATATTGATGGATCAAATACTTTCTAGAGCAAATATTATTGATCCAGTTTGTATTTTTGATCAAATTTCTGTATAACACAGGTCACTATTTCTGATTTTTCCCATTTTTATTTTATTGGAATCAAAGATGCCTTTGTAAATTATAAAAGGAATATTTTATTAATCAATCAGTGTTTTTCCCATGATAAATTGAGCTGAATATAGCTTCTGCCACTTCACATTTTCTTTTGTGAGCATTAATTCCTCAAAACTCGGTTTCAGAATCTATCCTGGTTTAAGAAGAGTTGATATTTATTTATTTGCAGACAAGAACACATTATACTATTAATACATATAGTGTTACCCATTATCAATTTTATTTCGTGCCAAATATTTCTACCAATAGTGTTCATTAGCAATTCAACAGTCATTGAACATAAAAGACTGGGAAGATAAATGGTGTCTGTGTGCTTTTCTAAAGCAGAGAACAGAGAGCATTACTATAGGCAGGAAGTAGTGTAACGTGAGCCAGAGTCAAAATGGTGGAGTCAAAACATCCTGCTTCATTCCTGAGCCCTCCCTTACTCTCCCTCACCCTGCACTGGGCTCCTGACATTGGCATTCACCTGAGCCCCGTCTGAGCTGTCTGTACTCTTTGCACAGAAATTACTGGAGAGAAGAGCTACACTAAACTGTTTTGTATCCTTGTGGGTTTTCCCTATGTACTTCATGCTCAGGGCCAGCCTCTTCTTACTCCTTACCAGCTCATTCCAGCAGGGCTTGCACCTGAGCTTGCAAAAACCTTGCTTTAGCAAAAACCTTGTTTTAAACACAAATTTGTGGTAAGGAGTAAAAGACACAGTGTTGACAAAGAATCTCAGCCTAATGCCTGACATGATCGCCCTTAATATGCAGGGGTTTGTTCCTCTCTCCTTGCCCTCTGGCTTCTTCCCTTCTTGGGGAGATGATGTGGTCCATGGAAGGGGCATGGGCTTCAGACTTACACTGTTTGTGGTTAAAATCTCAGTTCTCCCATTTTTTAGCTATGTGTTCTTGGGAGAGTTATTTTGTTTCTTTGAGCCTCAGTTTTATTATCAGTAAAATGGGGAGAGAAATATTTCTTACATATGAGCATTGTTGCAAAACGTAAATGACAATACAGGTAAAATATTCACCCAGGCATTGGAAATACATGATAAACACAACCCTACATACAGTTTAGGGAGGGACTCAGACAGCAGCAAATAATAATAAAATTAATACATTATTATGGTCATGATGACTGCAATGAAAAAAGTGGTAGAAGGGCAAATAGCAAGGAGATCTAATGTCATTGGGGGTTGGGAATGTCACTCAAATCATGGTACACATGATTACGCCATGTTTTCACTTATTTGTGTGCTTGTGTTCATGTATGTGTGTGTAAACAGTGGATGTAAATATAGTATTTTGAAATTAGGCAGACATGAGCTTGAATCTTGGCTCTTCCACTTGTAAGTGAATTTTGGCAAAGTACTTAATTTTCTAAATCTCAGTTTCTAATCTGTAACATGGGATATCTAGCACATAGAGCTGTCCTGAGAATTTTCCTCCCCTTCCTCTTCATCTCTAAGAGCAATGAGTGCTTTCTAGTGCCAGGCACCATGTGTATATTCAGTGCCTTACATTTACGTAATCCCCACAGTACTGGCATGAAATTGGGACTATTCATATTCTGAGGAAACTGAGGCAACAAGAGGTTAGGTAACTTGCCCAAGGGTATACACTTGTAACTGGTAGAGTAAGAGAATTTCAACCCAGAAATCTGGCTCATGAGGCCACGTGTTTGACACATGCTAGTCACATAGAAAGATAGTTCGATACCTGGGTGCTCTTCTCGTTGTGCTTATTTACTGTCAAATTTGTTTTCTCCAACAAGCAGGGAAAAATTTGCATTATTCCTATCCATCCACACAAGACCTATAGAACACAATAGGTGCTCTATAAGTGCGTCCTGAGTGGATGAATGTACTGGGCCTGGCAGAGGCAGTCCAGTTGCAGAAGTGCTAGGTGGAGGTGAGAAGGGATTAAGGACCCTTTTCCCCTCCCCGGTACCTTCAGAAAGCCTTTCAGCACCCTTGATTGCTATGTGCTCTGACAAATGCATAAAATATGGTTCCCTTCCAGCTGCTCGCTCGGGCTAATTCTGGAGAGGTGCCAGCCGCCTATTTGACAGCAGTAGGGTAGTGAAGGCTGAGCAGAGTGCAGCCGGCTGAGAAAATGGGTAAATATTTTATAGACTGTATGGTAAATAATGTATACATTCAGAGAAACAAGGTGAATCTTTTATAGGCCTGAGCCCCAGTTAAGTCTGCAATTAAATGCTGGTGCTGGAAGAAATAAAAGCAAGTCCTAAATCTTCCTCTCTTACCGAGAGCCAGAGGCCTGCCCTTAAGCTCTGGGTAAGAAATTCAGTCTCGCTTTGCTGACACTGAGTTGCTTGAATTTCAGTATCTTTCTGCAAAGAAAAAGTCATTTTCCTTATCCCAATTTCCTTATAGATGTGTATGCATGAACACTTCTTTACTTATATTTGTATTTTAATATATTTTTTTGTATTGAGTATCTATGGGAGACCTTCATGTATGATATTTATTTTAGTACTTCCAGCAAGTCCGGTGAGGTGCATGTAGAGGGTATATTACAAATATTTGGTATTTCATTTGTTTGTTGAGGACTTACTTTGTGCCAGATCCTCTTCTAGGTGATGTGGTATCATAAGTCTGCATGATCTAATGGTAGGAGATAAATGGTAAACAAGAGTTTCAGATGGAGATAAGTGCTGGGAGAAACATGAAGCCAAATAAGGGGGACAGAGAGTACCTAAGAGAGGTAAGATGGCATCAGAGTTGCCACTTGCAGTGTAGATGATGGTGGTGGGAGTGTTCCTAGAATTTCAAGGTATTGTAGGGAATGTTGTGTTGTGTGGCCCAGTCAGAACCAAGGCATTCATTCCCTCAGCTTCTGGAAGATGCACCCCTTCCCTGGAACTGCCCTCAACTGAAGGAGTGGGCCTTGATTAAGTTTCGCCCTCACTCTCCTGGAGCAGTCCACATCCAGTGACTGGTTGATACAGGAGTTCAAAGACCTGTCCTCTTTGTCTCAATGAGGGATAACCCCAAATGGGCATCCTGGCTGGCAGGGAGGACCCTGTCACTGGTGGTATGTGAAGCCCTGACAACCCTGGTGTGCTCCTGCAGCACAATCATTAACACTTCAATTAGTGGGGAATGGGGTGAGGTACCAGTGGAAGGGAATGCACTAGCCATTGCAATATCTCAGGCATTTCAGAAGCTTGGGGGAAAGAGTAATTATAAGGGACAATGGAATTGGATAGTTGAGTGCAATTAATGCATTGGAAAAATGCATAATGAAGGCTGGGGGTGATTAATCACCAATTTATGGCAAGATGTGAAAGTCAGAAGTCCTTCTTGGCAGCATATAAAGAGACTGATTTTACTGCAGCCAGAGGGCAGAAAAAACTGAGGCTTAGGCCCAGAACTTAATTATGAAGGTAGCAGAGCTCTAGAGAAGACTGAATTCTCAACCACAGTAAGCTGGCTACATCAAGATCAGGCCCCCAATTAGAAAGGAGAGTGTGGTGGAAACATCTAGATTGATTGCACATGAAAACCTTGAAACCCCAATATCTCTGGAACCTCTTGGCCTGTAGAAATGGCATACTCCTCCTTGTTAAAGGACAGTGCTCTGTTTTTGCTTGAAAACAATGCAGAAGCTTCTGCCTTGCAAGATAAAATCCTCCTCTCCCCCTGTTGCCCACCAAAAATCCATCTCCTCTTCTTCATATGGCCACCAGGCCAGGAATTATGTCAAGTTCTAACATAACCAAGCTGAGGAAGTGCTGGGCCTGCTCAGGGCCAAGAGGGACTCTACCCTGAAGGAACTGAAGAACTCAGACAACATAAACCAGCAGGATGGGGAGGTTATGTTTGCACCTAGATCCAAAGAATGATGGGTCAAGGAGAGGAAAACATAAAATGATGGTTCATTGATATGAAAATACTATCCTGATATAGGATTTAACACCCTGGGAAGGAGCCCAGCAGATGATACTAACACCTTGCTGCAGCCATATCACACATGGCTCCAAAAGTTTTGTAACAGTGTCAGCCAACATTAGGCGAAGTAGAACTGACAGAACAGCGTGGTAGGTGGTAGATGGTTGAAGAAGGAATCAAAAAGAAGTGGGCATATTGGGGTTGACATGCAGGTGAGGCCAGAGAACCCACCAGTCAGTTATATTTTGTAGGAGGACTCAGAGGATACTCTGTTTACCGAAGCAATGGGGAATGATGTGGACAGAGGAGAACAAGCATTGTTGAAAAGCTCAGTTGGTTGTCTTATATGGATCTGAGCTAATGGTAGGAGATAGAGAACAGGGCTCTCTAATAGCAAGGTGGATAATAGAATCCCCAAATAATAGGGACCACCTGGTGGCACTTAACCATCAGAAGCATGGTTGGTATAGCAAGGTCAGGCGGGATTGACCCACAGAGAACCATAGAAACAGTTAATACGACACGGTATTCATAGGGGCAAGACAAATGCACAGGCAATACTGGTATTGCTCAATCTATACTCAAAATAATCAAGATTAATGATCAGGAAGCTGTTTAGTTTCTGGACCTGAGTTAATAATATTCAGACTCACAGTCTACTGACTGAAGGAAAGGCCAAATCCTTGGGAGAAAAACACCAGCAATACCAAAGAAGTACATTTGGTTATGATTTCCCCAGAACCTCTCCAAAGGGACCTACAGCCTTTTACTTAAGTAACCATATACTGGGAACAGGGAAATATGCATATATTTCAGACACTGCTGATCATGGGCTATGAGTTGACATTTTCACCCAGGAATCAGAAGCATTATCAAGTCCTGTTAAAGTAGGGGCACATGGGGACCACTAAGTGAGTGGAGTCCTGGCCCAAGTCCAGCCTACAGTGTGTCCACTGGGTCCATAGATCCATCTGGTACATATTTTCTTGGTCCCTGAATGTATAATTGGAAGGAATGTAATTGGTAGTTGGCAAAACCCTCACATCAGATCCTTGGCTTGTGAAGTAAGCTATAAAAGTGGGAAAGGCTAAACAAAAGCCTCTGCTAACCTCCTACTGGCCAAGTTAGTAAATTAAAAATAATATTCTATTCCAAGAAGACAGTGGAGAATAGACCTACAGGAGGCAGGGGTGGCAATCCCCACCACGTATCCGTTTTAATTCATCAATCTGGTTCAGTGGCATGAGGTCCCATTCACAGAGTCTGATCTAGCTATTGCTGCTGCCACATATCCAGCCAGATAGCATCAGACACCGAGCCCCTGAAATATAGCATCAACTTTTGAAAAGACCAATCAGACACTTGGTGCTAACTTTGAAAGGGCAGTGATTGATCTTGATTGGATTCAACACATATTCTCGGTATGTGTATGCCTTTTCTGCCTGTAGGTCTTTGGCCAGAACTACCATTCAAGAGTTTCCAGAGTGTTTGATCCATCAACACTGTGCATAATGTCACATTACAGCAAGGAGCCCACTTTATAGTAAAGGAGGTAAGGATTCATTGGTCCTATCATATATGGTATGACTCAGAAGCTGTCATTCTGATAGAGTGATGGAATGGCCTTTTGAAGAATCATCTGTAGTGTCAGACTTGAGATGGGACCTTGCAAAGATGAGCACCATCTTCCAGGTACAATAAATAGCTAAATCAATGATCAGAGCATGGTGCTGTATCCCAAATGGGTAGAAATCATGGGTCCAGGGACCAAAGAATGGAAATAGGAGTGTCTTTGCTTACCACTACTTCTAACGGTCCATTTGGAGACTTTGTGCTTTCTATCCTCACTACTCTGGACTCTGCAGATTTGGAGGTCCTGGCTCCACCAGGACATACTTCAAGCTACCACCAGGGTTTACTCCAAGAATCCCATTAAACTTTAAGCTATCACTATCTTCTTGTCACCTTATGCCAAAAGACTAGCAAGAAGGAAAGGAATCACCATCTTAGGTTTCATTAACTCTCATCAGCAGTAGGAGATAAGGCTGTTGTTACATGACAGGGGCCAGGAAGGATAGATTTGACACTCAGAGCATTCACCAAGGCATCTTTTGGCACTCCTCCCTTGTCAAACTCTGGCAGTATATAGACACAATGACCAGGGCCTCAGGCTCCTATGGATGAGGGTCTGGATTACCCTTGCTCTCCCGCTTAAACCATCCAGATCAGCAGAGGTGCAAGAGGGTGAGTGGCATATAAAATGGGTAAGGAGAGGGAAATGATCAGTGTCTGTGGCAGCCAGGAGACCAACTGCAGTGGCAGCAACCTGCTCATTTCTACTCATCTTTCTCTTATAAGCTTCTCTGGGAAAAGAAAATAATCAGAATCCCAGAGGATCTGCTCCCAGTTGGGTTGAGCTTACTATATAAAGCAGGCAGATCTGAGCAGTACAACTGTAGAGGGTGTTGTGCTGCCCCCAGGCCCCCTGCTTAGGAGGAAGGCATTCATTCTCCCAGCTGTCAGGTGTCTGACAAACATCAAAGCTAGAAAATTTCTGGAGAGAGGAGAAGCATTGGGCAGGATGCCTGAAGGAGGACACCTTACTGGATCTCCAGTCCCAGCGATTCAAGGGATGCGGAAGAAGATACAGCCATCCTTTAAGGCTCTTACTGAATGTCGGAAGCATCAATTCTCTCTGTTTAACAAAGAAACCAAGAATGTGAGATGGGGTGGGGTGTAGGGGTGAATCACCCAAAGTCACAGAACAGGTTTGCAGTAAAGGTAGGATTTGTATTCAAAGATTTTATTCAAAGGCATTCGAGGCCACTCTGTCATCCCAGAAGGGTCTTTTCAGACTTTTAGTCCTAAGCCTTGGTTTTGCAATGAAGGAAACTAAAGCTCTGGCAGACTAAATGACTTGTCTAAGACCTACAACCAGGTCTTTGGTCTCAGAGACCCAGACTCTTTCTGCAACACTATTTTCAGAATAATTCAATATGTCTAAGCATGCACTAGCTATGTGTCTTTTCAGGAATGTTTTCAGGAAACAACATGTCAAAAACTGCCCAATGTCACCTTACTAGTTACCTGAGGCAGGGCTCTTTTAATTGTGCCATTTTCCTCTCTATGTTAACAAGAGTTATTGAGGACTCCAGTACAGGTCAGCCTATGGCAAGCAGCTGCCAAAAGGTGGATGCTTAATAAATGTTTGTCACATGAATGAAGGTAGCCAAGTTGATGGGAGGGGGTAAAGTGTGTCTGGGCAAGAACAGGACGGTCTTATGGCTGAGAACCTGAGTTTTGGCAGTAGTTACATCTGGGTTGAAATCCAGGATTAAAACCATTGGCTGCCTGGTTGACTTTAGGTAACAATCTCTTCTAAGTAACAATCTCTTTGAATCTTCGTTCTCTCATTTGTAAAATGAAGGGTAGTAATGCCCATCACAGAGAACTGCCCTATTATTACATGGCATCATGCATGTCAAACACACAGAGCTTGGCACAAAGAAGTGTTTGGTCAAAATGAGCTATTACTAGCTACTCTTTGGCTCAAATCTCCACTCTCTCCTCCCCAAGTTTGTCTGTGAATTTTTCTTTATGTTTGTTCTGCTGCCAAATGTGCTTAGTTTCCATACTTAGCACTGACTGGTGGAATCCCATTTTCCTTCCCCCCTCACATCTATCCCAAATGCCTTCTTCCTTCTCCCACTCACCTCTGGATCTAGGACTGGGCTCCTGCTTTGGTCATGGAGTCCTTGTCATACACCCTGTCATCCTTTCTCCTGGGACTCCAGTCCAGACAAACCTGCACATTCTGGCCATGCTTAATCTGCAGGGTGATAACAATATAATTATTGGTTAACTTCTATTGAGCATTTACTCTGAGCTAGGTGCTTTGCTAAATTCTTGTATCTATTATCTCATTTAATCTTCACAGTAACCCCAGAGGTAAATTGTGTTCTAATCTCTTACAGAGCAGGACACTGAAGCTCCAAGAGACTAAGTTATGAGCCCAAGGCCCATAGTCTGTAATTAGTAGAGCAAGATTCCACACTCAGGCTGTCTGACATCAGAACCTGTGCCTACAACCCCAGTGACTGTGAATTACCCCTGCTGTCAGCCCTGCTGTCCACCGGGGCACAGATTTCCTAGAGGCCGATGCCCACCTGTGGCTCACTGCCAGGCTTTCTGCCCTGCTGCCACCCTCCAAATCCTGGGGCTGATTTATTTTTGTATAATTTTTGTTCCTCCACTAGGAAGTTAGCTCCGAGCAGGCAAGGATGATGACTTGTTCTCTACTCTGTCTCTATTTTCTGGAACCAGTGGCTGACATGCAGTAAGTGCACAGTAGAGAGCTATGGAAGGATTGCCGAATGAATCCCACAGACCTTCCCACACCTCTGAGACCCTACTTTCCCAGTATTAGCCAAGCTGGAGATCCACATTCCAGCTCTGTAGCCAGGCCTGCTCCCCTGGCCGTTTGTGTCTTGGAAGCTCCCTTTTTCACCTTGTGTTGATGGGAGAAGTCTATGCTTTTCCCTCATCCCCTCAGAGATCTCTAGATCTGTGGTTGCAGACAAAAGCTTGTGTCATAGTTTGGATATATCCATTGGGACCCAGGGTGATTGCAGAGAAGGCCTGAGCTATGCATGGAGCACAGGGCCATTCTACCCAGCTGTCCTCTCCCAAAAGATTGGCTGCCATTGGTGGAATGCCTCCTAGGATACTGGGCTAAAGGCTTTATAATATTATTTCATTGAGTTCTTTCCAAAATCTTGGGGTATAAATATTTGTATCCCCATTTGGTAGATAAAGAAATGGAAGTTCAGAGAGATGAATTAATGTGCCAAAAAATCACACAGTAAGTGGCAGAGTTGAGTTTTGAATCCAAATCTGTTTGATTCCAAAGGTAGTTCTCTTAAAGCAGAAGTTGGAGACAGCATCAATGGGCCTGTCCTGGAAAAAGACTTCTGTATCTAGAAAGCAGGGGGAGAAATGAGGCGAGAGAAGGCCCACCTTGGCATTGCACCATACTTAGCTCTTTGAAATCTGGTCTGGAGGCTGCACAGGGCTTAGCATGTGGCAACTCCAGCTGTTCCCCTCTCTTACTCCCCTTTGGGGTCCCCTGGGGTATGTCATATTTCTCTCTGACATTCTTGGAATATCTTAAGAGTCATTCTTGAAGCATGAACTTTTTAACTCTTTTTCGTGTGAAAGAATTTCTTCTTCCTTAGCTGCAGGCCTGCATGGAAACTCTCAGAACTTATATGAACAGAGAAAGAGGGACACCCTTTGGTGCTTAGTCTCCTATTCCCCAATAATCCTGACTTACTGGAATCTAATAGTTAATCAGTTTGTTCTAGAGACCATCAAGACTGGAGGAATCTCATGTTTGGGAAAGGTGACGTAGTCAAAGGTACAGAGAGAGACAGGAGTTCAGGTCTTGCTACTTTGAGTCTCGGGCTCTTTTCATTCCAACATCATAAATCCACAGTGCCTGATTTAGTATAGTTTACTAAAATAAATGAGGAAATGAGCCAGGTTTTTTAGTTTGGTCAATAACACTCATGTTTTCATATAGTACTTTGTTCATTCTATTAATATTATTGGGGTAGAAAGTGGAACCGAGCGGGCCCTGGATGCCCAGTAAGAAATTAGAACTCTACAAGAAGAAAATTCTCTGGAGGCAGAACTAAAAATGGTGCCAAAAATTTCTAATTTTTTTCTTTGATGATCCTATTACCCTGTGAGGAAGACATTATTATTTCCATCTTATAGCTAAGGGGACTGAGGCTCAGAGAAAGTAGTGAACTTGCTTAAGTTTGCACAGCTTGTAACAGGGCCAGGGTTCAAATCTAGGTGACTTGACTATAAAGCTTGAGGTCTTTTCACAACTCTACAGTCTCCAGGAATAATTTGGGTCCTGCGAGAGTTTGAATTTCTCCAGAAGTGGACTTGTTCAGCAGCTGGGGAAGTGGTTTGTGTTTTTGCAGGAGGGGAGGAGGGGAGAGTGATGGCAGCTGTTACACCCCATTCCATTCCCCATGCCCCACCTCTCTGACATCATGGGTGTGCAGCCCATTTCTGGAAGGCTCCACCTATGGAGGCTCCACCCAGTGGCCCAACACCATGGAAATAAGCCCACCTCCTGGGCCAGGGGAGTCAGACCCTGATCCCAAGGCAGAGAGTAAAGCCAAAGGCTGCATGAATTTCAGGCCAGACATGAGAGCCTAGGACCCAGAGGTAAGCTGTTGGAGGCATCCAAGAAATTCCAGAAGTTCCATCTCAGTGACTTAAAATCATAATTCTGTGGACTATTCTTTAAATGGTTCCCCATAGCATTCAGAATACAGTTTAAATTCTTAGCCTGGCACGCAAGTCCTTCATGATCTGGTTTTTGCCTGAGTGCCCGTCTGTCCTTCCCACTCATAACTTCTCCGGCTACACCAAACTTTTCATGCCCTTGGCTCTTTTCACAAGCTGATTCTTCCACCAGGAAGGCTCTTGTTCCTCCTCTTTGTTTTATTATCTCTTCTTTTCATTGTCTGGGTAACTCCAACCCATCCTTCAAAACTCAGATCCTTGTCCATCACACCTCCTCTGGGAAGTCTTCCTGAAAGTCCGAGTCCAGGTAAGCTGCCTGGCTCATCCGCATGACTGTCCCCCATTGCACTTCTCTCTCTGTTTGTCTGCTGTCTCCCTTAGGCTGCGAGTGACCCTAGAGCAGTGACTGCATCCTAATCCATATCAGTATCTGCAGTGTCCAGGAAAGACTGGTCTTAGTTATAAATAAAATACCTGGAAGAGCTTGTGGGTACCTCTCCTAACCAGAGTGAAAATCCTTTTTCTATTTGATCATACATAGAGATGGTGTAAAACATTTATTTTTCTCATCTCACCATCTCCCACTTTTGAGCCCAATTCACTCAGACATTTGGGGGTTTTCTCTCCCTTGTATCTCCCCTTCTTTCTCTTCCCACCTCTACTTCCTCCTCCTCTGTCTGGAATCTCAGTCTCAACCTGGACGTGCGGTGTTAGGTCTATAAAGCTTTAGGGTCTTCCATTTCTTCAGAATGGGGCATCAACAAGCCAATCTAGTATTTCTTTTCCTAATACTGACCAACTTTCTTAGCAAACCTTCCATGTGTTTTTGTGCTGATTCAACCTATGTGTCTTCATTCTGTCATACTAATAATCTCTCCTCTGCAAAGGATTTGTGGCAGGGGAAAGAAGGGAGTGAGAGGGAAGTAAAATCGTGTCTTCGTCCATTTGGGCTGCTATAACAAACAATAGCCTTTAAACAACAGAAATAAATCCACAATCAAGGCACCAGCAGATTTGGTATCTGGTGAGGG
The DNA here is from genome assembly GCF_020740605.2 of Lemur catta. Lineage (NCBI taxonomy): Eukaryota > Metazoa > Chordata > Mammalia > Primates > Lemuridae > Lemur > Lemur catta. The sequence goes on from NC_059130.1 coordinate 81,752,733, forward strand.
CCATCTTCTGGGTTTGAAAACTACTGAATTTTTTGCTTTATCCTCACATGGTAGAAAGGGTGAGGGTCTCTCTCAGGCCTTATTTATAAGGACTCTAATCTCATCCATGAAGGCTCCACTCTCATGACCTAATCACCTCCCAAAGGCTCCAACTTTTAATAACATCACCTTGCTGATTAAGATTCAACATAGGAATTTGGTGGGAAACAAATATTCAGACCAGAGTAAATGCTGTCTTTCATGGAAATAATGTACAAAAGAATGGATGGGTAGTTGAATGGTGAACAAATGAAGGGCCAAATGTGTGGTGGAATAAATGAATGACATGCTTCTAGTCTTATTGTAATTCTGCATGGTCCCTAGATGTGGTCACTGTCTTGAACCCTGGGGCCTGAGCTCAAATATTGATTGGGATTCAATTATTTGAAGAGTCCTACCTGGTGCTGAATGCTGATCTAGACTTCCTGATGTCTCCTGACCCTGGGTTCTGAATCCCTAGGCTGATCCAGTTGCCTGTCCCCTTTCCTCTTCCTCAAGGAATTCACAAGTGGGCACCAATTCATCAACAAATAATTAAGCATCTGCTAAGTGCTAGGCCCTGTTATATGCTTTTTTCTAGACTGGGACCTGCTGTCATAGTTATCTCATAGTTCCACACATCAGATTGAACCTCTCCTTAGAATTCTTAGGTGCCGTATTTCCTATCTGTCCACCTAGAAAGGGCATGCCTGAAAACTGGGCTTCCCCCTGTCTGCCCAGCTTGTTGCATTTTTCCAGGCACATCCTACATGAGACCTGGATTGTGCAGGACAAAAATATCTCTGAGGGAGTACTTAGGAGACCCTGATGGAAGTGAGTTTAATGAGGAGGGGGTAGCAATGTGAACGTCAAAGTTTTTATCTTGCCAGGATGATGATGACAAGAGAAAGCACAGGAGTGTGGGAAGGTGAAGTAGCTATTTCTCTTATTTGGTTCCTGTCTTTTTTTCCCCTCTCCATTCAAATTTCTACTCCTTTTCTGATTTTACCTCTCAGCTTTGAGTGCCCTTTTTCTAGTCCTTCAGCATTCAGTGTCCTCTCTCCTTAGAAGTCCTCCTTATGTTCCTCTGTCTGAGTTGTGTGCCCACCCATTGCGACAGACGTGGAGATCTGCCTGGGCTTGTCCAGCTTCCAGCAGTATGGTCAGCAGACAACCTCCAGCCATTGGATCCTCCAGGGTCAGTGTGAGCCACAGGAAAGTTCTCTGCCTGGAGTCACACACCTGCACTCACTGGTACTGAGCAAGGCAGGGGTGGAAAGGCATAGCCATTTTGCCCTGATGGAAGAACCCGCTGTTGGGCAATTAGCACCAGGGCCCCTTGCTGGGTTGGCTAACACTTGGCCAAGCCTGCATCAAGGTTCAACTTCTCCCTCTGCCCGATCCTGCTCCCTCCCCCTTCCTTGCAAAGATGTTCATCACTACTGAACACTTTGTGGCCCCAAATCAACCCCAGTGTCTGCTTTCTGAGCCCCCCCAGCTGTGATGTCAATCACAGACAGCATAGCATATTAGGAAAAAATGGGAGCTTCAGAGTGATATAAACCAGAATTTGACTCTATTTTCTCTACTGACCACTGTGTGACTTTGGGCAAATTGGTCAGCTTTTCTGAGCCTCAGTTTGTCCATCTGTAAGATAGAAATAATAATTTGTACCTCACAGGATTTCAGTGGCAATTCAATGAGAAATACAACTAAGCTGTTGTATGAATAGTAAGCATTCAATACACATCAACTATTCTTAGTTTCTTTTATTTCTTCCATTATAGTACTTAACATCACTCTAGGATAGTTATAAATTCAAGTGTTTGTTTCTGTTCCTTGAAAGCCGGGACCATTTCTTCTTCAGAGACCTTTGCACCAAGCATAGATCCTGTGGATATTATGTTTTCAGTAAGCGTTCACTAATAAATTAGCATCCCCATTTTGCAGATGAGGGGACTGGGCACAGAGGTCACACTAACAATAAGCAGAGCCACAATTTGAAGCCAGTTCTGTCTTCTTCCAAGTAAAGGATCTTTTATCAGATTTTTAAAGCTGCAGACAAAGATGGGGCCTGGAAATACTAAAGAATTTGAATTTTATCCTGAGAGAAAGGGGTAACCATAGCATGTTTTTAATTGGGAAATTTCAAAGTCGTAATTACCTTTTAGGGAGGTCACAAAGGGTGCAGGGTGGAGGCAGACAGAGGCCAGTTTTGAGGGGATGGAGAATGTACCAGTTCTCTATTGCTGCATAACAAATCACCCCAAACTTAGTGTTTTGAAACACCAGCATTCCTCCAGGCCTGGCTTATTCATGGGTAGCCTAGCTGGATCCTCCATTTTGGGATCTGTCACAGTCTATAATCAAGAGTTGTTTGGCCTGCAATCATCTCAAGGCTCAACTGGACGAGGGGCACCTTCCAAACTCACATGGTTGGGGGGACTCAGTTTCTTGCCGGCTATCGGCTGGAGGCCATCTTCAGTTTGTTGTCATGCAGTGTCATGTGGCCTGAGAGTGGCTCATAATGTGGCATCTTCCTTGAACAGAACAAGTGAGAAGAGCCAGAGAGAGCCAGGCAAGCCAACAAGCAGTTACAAAGCAGAGCGCCAAGTACTTTAGTAGCTAAATTCTAAACAAGCGTAAAAGGTGGAACATGTCCAATTTGTCTAAGGACAGTAAAGAAAAATCAAGGACAGCATCCTGGGGAGAGGGCCACTAATGCTGAAATGAATGAAGATCACAGCTTCATCACGTGGACAGGGAAGGGCATTTGCAGCCGAGGGACTGGAGTGTGCACAGGCACAGAGACGCGAGACAGCTCGCCGAGGAAAGGTGTGTCCGGAAGCACGGCGGAGCAGGGTGGCGATGAGCACAGGCAGGTCGCAGGCACCCGCAAGATGCTAGCAGCCCAGAACACCATCCTAAGCAAAACGATGGATAACTCCAGTGCCCAGTCACTGAACCCTGAACAGAGAAAAGCTTCATGTGGTTCAAAGAGAATTTCATTTGAGAAAGGGCTGTGCCAGAGTCTTGCGTCGTGCAGCCTGCACTCCCGGCCACCTCTGCTCATGCAGACAGTGGGTGGTGGTGGAGGTGGGGGGTGTCGGGGGACAGGCTGGTTCTGAAAAGAGAGGGTCCAGAGAGGACGAGCTGGGCATGCTCTGTTCCTGCTCCCCAACTCACCCATCAGATAAGGCCCTTTTCCTAGGAGAGAAGGGAGAACGCTTCCTTCCCACATTTCCTTTCCTGGGGTCTGGCACACAGCAAAGCCATGACAATAGGCTGGGTAGAGCACCTTTCTACATGTCTGCTGTTGGAAGCCTTCTCTGACAGGCCCCCAGTTAGGCCCTGCTTACCTGTCCCTGCCACGAGCCTCCAAGTCTCCCTGACCTCACCTGCAATACTGGCACTTGTCCTGCTGTGTTGAAATGGCCTATTGTCTCCTCTGCCTCCCCCTCTATGCTGTGAGTCCCCTGAGGACACAGTCTTATGGTTTTGCTCACTTTTGGACCCCCAGGCCTTAGTGCACAGATCCTAAACAAATGACTGAGGAGTGCAGGAGCGAACACACCCAGCTTCCTTTGTTTTGTCAACTATCGTCCTTCTCCTGGCTCTGTCAAAGTTCCTGTTTCTTGCTTATTCTGTCCCTCAGTGTCACCTGCCTGGTGAGGTCAGACACTCAGGACAAGTGAGTCCAGTGCCTGTGTGAGGGGCAGGAGGCTGGACAGGCTGGCAGGCCCAGCGGCAGAGGCCCGAGGGCTCACTGGAAGGCGTGTGATGTCACCACATCTCCAGGCCTGGTGTTAGACCCCTCTAATTTGGTTTTGAAAACATGTGGTTTTGTCCTTGTTCAAATATTGATTTTAGGTAACTTGAGCTTGGCAGAAAAGGCCTCTTTCGGGGCCAGTGGGGCTGTTTGTTGCCTTAATGACATTTCTATGTGTTTGTATAACACGGGCTGGCGGTCGAGTCGTCACTCTCGGTAGATTTACGGGACTTTACACTTTGGAAGATATTGAGGCAAACTGTTGATGAAGGCCCAGGGCATAAATCAGACCCACTCGGGCCAACAAAGGACACTTTGGAAACTTTGCCAACTGCCTTCTCCCCTGGCGTGTAGTGAGGGGTTTGGATTAGGTCAGCTGGTTGCGGAGTGTGTGCCGCAATCCTTGGGTTTCAGGGAGGAGATGGGGAGAGGCAGGGAAGAGGAGTGCTTTGGGGTTGGCTGCTGAGCAGGCAGCATTCCATGGCCTTCCAGAACTTTATCGGTTCTATAATTGGGTTCTTACTAGAATTTTGCAGGTAAAAATAAAACATTTGAAAACCACAGGAATAGAAGACTTTGACACCCTTTCTAGACTTAAAACGCTAGTACTGAGTTACCCTGGGCCCTAAAAGGAAATAGCTCACTCAGATGAAGCTATTGAGAAGAGTTTGATGAAGGGAGTATTAACAAAGAGGTGGACGGAGTTATGGGAGACAAACACAGGGTGGGGCAGTACCAGGGGCTGGTAACAGAGCCCTCACAGAGAGCAAGAGCTGTGCTGTGGCTTCAGCAGAGGCCACCTGAACCGAGTCAGGGCATTTGCTAGAGGAATGCAGCCACCAGGATCCCCTGGCCCCATAGGAGGGAGCCAAGAAATACATCCCCTAACCTCTCTTTCACCCTCAGATCTCCTGCAGATGTCCCCCATTGGCCAAACCATTGGGAAGCCGGAGGGTCCATGTGGTCTATAGAGGCTAGGCTCCCCGGCCCCAAAGAGATGGAGGGCAGAGAGGGAATTTAAGGGGTGAATGGAAACTCCCCAGACTATGTCAGGAGCTTTGCAGACCACTGCAAGGTGGCAGGAGGTAGAAAGCCCTACTTTCCTTGACCTGTCAACGGTCAACCTTCAGCCTGGCATTTCACATCCCAAACTACTCTGTTTCTGTTTTTAATCAAATGGGAGTTTGGTGATTTCTTCAAAATCTCTTCCAGTGCTTATGAAAGATGATTGTGTGTTTGCCTGAACAGGAAAATGCTGGTTAGTAGAGTTCAAAGAGAAATAGTAAAGGATATTGACCAAGAACATGGATCTTAAAGTCATATATGACTGGGTTTTGATATTGGCTCTCTCTCTTACAGCTGGGTGACTTCAGGCAAGTTATATCACCTCTCAGAGCCTCAGTTTCTCACCTGTGACATGGAGACAATCATATTAGTTTACAGCACTGGGGCAATGATAAAATGAGTTTAAACATGTAGTGCACTTAGGATTAAAGCAAGTATTTAGCAATCAATCCGTGGCAGTTATTATTCTCACACTGGAAAACACTCTCATATACATGGCAGTATTAAATTCTTCATTCTCTATTGATCTCATACTTATTTCTCCCCTAGACCTGGTCCTCAGGTTTCCTGATCAAAATCCAGCAATTTAGGGGGAATTCTGTTGGCTTAGTCCCAACAGATACTTAATGATATCACCTGTAACCCTCAAGTTGACCATGGTACCTAAAACTGCAATGTCTGTCCTTGAGAAAGTCATCTTACCTATCCAGGACTCAAGTCCTCCAGCTCTGCCATCCTTGGTCATCACAGCGAACTGTGGCATCTTCGGGGCATGCCAAAGTATCCTGGAGCCCCAACTGAGCTCAGCAAGTCCTTCTTTCTTCAGGCACGCGAACTTCAGCCAGGGCAGGCCAGCTCCAGCCATGCTGCTTGGCGCATAAAATCCCAGCTCCTGTCAAAGCCCAAACAGAGAGAGTAGTGGGCAGGGGTGACCCAAGACAACGGCATCCTGCTCCTTGTTCTACCAAGCGCCATTCTCCTGGGGCCTGGGGAGACAAATAACCAGCTCACATCTCAGCAGCTGGCCCTGGCCGTAAGTCTGCACAATTTACCTTGGCTCTCACTGGCCCTGAGAATGAGGTCACTGAAGCAGGAAGACAATGGAGAAGGCCTCTGGGAGGGTGGCAGTAAAACATGCTGTCAGGAGGCCGGAGAGATCCCTTGAATCACGGGGGTCCTTGGCAGCTGTCATTGAGAGGTAAATAACTTCAAAAAGTACTCAGCTAGAAGATGAAATGTGTACTTTTGCGCATACCAAGGCCACCCCTAGCCTCTTCTCTCATTGGGTTATTTTTACCAAATCAATTTCCCTAAGGCTCAGGAGTATGGCGTGGTAAAACGAGCAAGAACAAGGATGATGGGAGGAAGGATAACAGATTTCCAGAGCCAGATGGGGCCCACGAGGGCTGGGTGATCTAGTCCACAGCCCACGCTCCAGTGCTCTCCTCACTCCCCACGTGCCAGCCTTGCTAGGCGCCTCTCCCCATTCCTCCACCCGCCAGACTCTCAGACCCGACACCTGCACCTCCTGCCTTCTTCGCTGGAAAGCTCTTCCTTGCCACTCTTCCCCTGGCTGATTCCTGCATATTCTTCAAGTCTCCATTTATATATCACTTCTTCAGAGTCCTTCCCTGCTCTCCATGTTGTTCTTTCCTCCTTCCAGGTGGCCACAATGCCCTTGTAGTCACTGAAGTATGAGCAGCTGTTTTAAACCACGGGGTAGAAACTAGAAGCCACAGATGGCACAGCTGTGAGGAGGCAGGAGCCTGGATCCCCGACGTCTGAAGCCAACTGCCCGTACTGAATTTCCTACCTTGGATTTCTTTCTTTCCTTTTTTTTTTAATTGAGGTAAAATTCATATAACATGAAATTAACCATTAACCAGTTTAAAGTATACAGTCCCGTACATTTAGTAAATTCACTACACTGTGCAGCCATAACCTCTGTCTGGTTCCAACACATCTTAATTACCTCAAAAGAAAACCCTGGACCCATTAAGCAGCCACTGTCCATTCCCCCCTCCCCTGAGTCCCTAGTAAGGACAAATCCACTGTCCATCTCTATGGATTTGCCTATTATGGACATTTCATATGAAACGAATCATAAAATATGTGACCATTTGTGTCCATTTTCTTTTGCTTGGCAAGTTTTTGAGGCCCATTCACATTGTATCATGTATCATGTACCAATAGTTTTTCTTTAGTGGCTGAATGTATTCCATGGCCTGAATACACCAAATTGTGTTCATCCATTCATCTGTTCATTGGACATTTGGGTGGTTTCTCCTTTTTGGCCATTGTGAATAGTGTTATGAACATTCATGTACAAGTGTCTCTAAGTGTCTTTTACACAACACAGAGATACATTTATATCTGTTTAATCCATTGCTATTTGTGTTTCCTCAGATGATTGTCCTTTCAATTGCTACAAGGGATCTAGCAATTATAACTTAAAAAATTGTATTTTCTTCTTATCTATCCTGTCTGGAAGTAAAGAGTACTAAGAAACAGAAAGACCTCTGTTATCATTTTTCTCTCCACCACTATTTCCTGTGTTTCTTTGGGCCTCAGCAACCTTATCTATAAAATGGGGTTAACCAAGCCCCTCAAGGCAAAGGTCTAAGCCAGATAATCTCTTGAAGTCTTTTATATTTGATTCTTCAAAGTATGTTTTGAAAGGGCTGGAAGTTACAGACAGGAAACAGTGTGAACCTCACTGAAATGTCACATGGCTTTCTTTGGAACATGTTCCCTAACTCATCCCCTTCCTTTCTCCGTGAGGTGGGATTTTTGCTTTCTCTCCCTGCCCTGTTGTACCTCTAAAACTGCATTTTTCAGTGTATTTTAAATTTATTGTGCACATATCTATCTGGGTTTTTTTTTTGGTAGAGCATACAACCTTTGGAAGTCAGTCCTTTAAATGCAGCCTTCTCTCTCAAACAAGTCAGGGACATAAAAGCCAAACACAGCAACAACATATATTACAGGTGTTTCTTCTCATCCAACTTCTTGTCATTACCAAAGCCTTCTGATCCCTTGGTATGTACGTTTCACTATCTCTTCCAGTTTTTTTTGATTGAAGATACTATTCTTTTAATTGACCCTCTTGTCCCTAATCAACTCCATCTGATCACCTGAGCCACCGCTATGGCTTAGAGCCATGCCACACACTATCCTTGGACCCATGGAACTTTTGAGGTCTGGTCTCGTCCTGGCCGCATTCCTCCACCTCTAAAACAAAGGAGTTCAGAAAGGTTCTTGGTCATAGGTACTCAGAAAATATTTATTGAATGAAGTAATTCCTAAAAGAATGAAAGACCTCAGCTGATTAAAATTTCTTACCAAGGAATAAAATCTAGATGCAAAGTCCAATCTTGGTCCTGGTGGAATCTGGGTTGACAGTGGAGAGGAAAACAACTTGTGGAATTCTTTAGTATAAGTCTGAAGATATACATCTAGTGCACCTATTTCTCCCCAAACTAACCATCTTCCCCTCCCCTCCAACATTAGTCAATTCTTGGTGTATACAAAGTATATATTAAATGAATTAAACTGGAAAACTTTTAAAGTCAATAATATCTAATGCACATATTATATAAATGATATCACATGCCAGGCACTATGCAGATTCCTTTACCTAGATCATCTCATTTATTCCTTGCAAAATCCTATGTAATAGATCACATAATTATTTTCATTTTACATATGAGAAGCCTCTCAGATAGGCTAAGGAACTTGTCTGAAGTTTCAAGCTAGTAAAGGTTTCACACAAGTCACCTAATTTCAGTCTATATACACAATCACTCTCCTATACTCAAAATGAAATGCAAATTTATGCAAATATTTACATGCTTCCATTCACGCATTTATAAGCTTGTATTTAGTAACTCTGCTAGGTCACCTGCTTGGGATAAAGAGATAATAATTAAGTTGAGGTTCTCTGCAAGGCATGATAGTATGAAAAATTTCAACATCATTATTTCTGGCATTCCTCAATAGTCCCTAATTCTCAGCTTTAATCAGAGATATTATTTCATGGTGGGACCCTTCTAAGATTCTCCATCTCTTTAATAATCAAGAGGAGTTCCTAAATGTAGTAGGCAATAGTCCCTAATTCTCAGCTTTAATCAGAGATATTATTTCATGGTGGGACCCTTCTAAGATTCTCCATCTCTTTAATAATCAAAAGGAGTTCCTAAATGTAGTAGGATGAATAATTTGACTCCAAGATATCAAGTCATAATCCCTAGAACCTGTAGCTGTTACCTTATGAGCAAAGACTTTGTAGATGTGATTAAGTTAAGGGTCATGAGATGAGGATATTATCCTGGAGTATCCAGGTGGGCCCTAAATGCAATCACAAGTGTCCTTATCAGAGGGAGGCAGAGGAAGATTTGACACCACACAGAAGAAGAGAAGGCAGCATGACCACAAAAGCAGAGATTGGAGTGATGCAGCCACAAGCCAAGGAATGCTGGCAGCCACTGGAGGCTGAAAAAGGCAAGGAATGGCTTCTCCCATAGAGCTTCTGAAGACACCCTGATTTTGGACTAGTAAAACAGATTTCTGGTCTCCAGAACAATGACAGAATAAATTTCTGTTGTTTTAAGCCACCAGGTTTGCCATAATTTGTTACAGCAGCCACAGGAAACTAATTTAATATGGAATTACTATACTTTGCTGCTGTGATGGTCCCTGAGATCATTAGAACCCAGGACAGGTATGAAACACACAAAGTAGGAAACTGAGTTTCAGAAGAATAAATTGACTAGCTGAGGGTCACATGGCCAGCAGGTGGTGGAGCTGAGATTAAAACCAAATTCTAACTCCCAAGATTTGCAAATCACATTATAGTTTATAACCACCTTCAGATAATGTCTTGTTTTATTTTTACGAGAACCCAGAAAGATTTTATTTCCTTATTTCTTCTTTGTTGATGGATAAGTAATCTGATGCCTTAGGTCACAAGTGGAGGCCAGGCTGGGTCCTCGCATTCCCTGCCCCTGTACTCACACTCTCTGGCCTGGATGGGTTCAAATGCTGGGTGAGGAGGTCTTGTCATGAGCTTCCTGCCGGCCTGGACACAGCACTCCTGGCTTATCAGCCCGACCTTTGGTTTTCCGCGGCAAACCCCTTCATAGAGGAAGCTGCCGATAGGCAGCCAAAGTGCTGGCTCCATAGACTGTATTGTCCTTATTTAGAATGGCTTTCACTTAAACAAGCTCTGCTCTTGCAAAACATGTTTATTCTGGTTTCCTCTCCCTCCTGGCTGCCTGACCAGTGTGAGCCCGGAGTGCAGCAGCTCCAGCTCTCAGACCTGGGCCAGCAGGGCAAGGCGAGGAGGAAAACAGGAGGCTCCAGAGAAAGGACACAGGAGGGCATGATTTCCCTTCTTAAATCGTGTGCCAGATGGGATGGGCACTTTCTTTTTGGGGGATGTTAAATGACCCCTGGGGAGAATGTGGCCATTCAGAACACACCTCTGCTGAGACTGACCTCAACTTACAGAGCACAAAGAACTCAGGGGTAGAGATTTAGCTTTACTTCTTTTGAAAATCATGACAGTTTTAGAGTAATAATAATAATGATGATAGTTTTAATAACATAGCAACTTCTTTTTATTAAATACTTACTATAGACCAAGCAGAATGTTAAATTCTTTATGTAGTTTATTTCATTTAATTCTCAGGACAGCCATATTAGGCACTTTCTATTAACACTGCTTCATAGATGAGGAAACTGAGACTTAAAGAGGTCAAGGTCAGCTACGGGAACTAAGATTTAAAGCCAAGTCTGCCTGGGTCTAGAGAGTGTTCTCTATACAACACTCTTCTTTAGGGTCGCCCTGGTCTCTCCCACTTGAAGGTTGAAGTTCTGAGAGCAGAGCGGCTTGCCCAACATCGATTCCTAGCAGGGCCAGTCTCCCAGGATGCCAGGACAGTGTTCTTCCCAATAGGTTACCGTAGTGTAACCTAGGATTTAAAAAGAAGTAAAAGCAGTTCAAGATTGCCCACTTGCTATCATGTGACAAGCTTGTTCTCCCCTCCCTTCATCCCTTCGAATCCCATTTTAGAGATGTTATTGTCTTTGGGATCAATACACTTCTTCCATGGGCATATCTAGGTATAAGCTGGCACTGAGAAGAGAGAAAAAGCCCCATAGTTGAAGGGGAGTGTGCCTGCCAAGTACCTTGTGATAACCTTACATGGAGAGCATTTCATGAAACATGTCTACCGGAGTCATCTCATGGAATCCTCTCATTCTTCTGGGGAAGATCCTCACTTTACAGGCAAGTAAAGTGCAGTTCAGAGGCAATAAGTCAGTTGTTCAAGCAAACAGCTTGTAAAGGGGGAGAGCTGGTCCTTGAATAGAGCTTTCTGATTGCCTGGGAACAAGGCACAGATACAGTGGAAACAAGCTGGGCTTCTTCCAGGCCAGAGAACTCCTTTCCCGGTCTTCACCTTTTGGAAATGGGCATGTGTTGAAAATACTGATCTTGCTCTCAGGAGAGGGGAGGGGAAAAGGAAGACTCCCAAGTGCATTTTCTTGGTAGCAGGGGAAGACGTGAGAGTTGGGGAGGAAAGTAACCCATAAAAACAATTACCAACAAAAGAATACTTTTCCTCTCAAGTCACTCTCTCATGGGATCTAAAGCACATTTCTGAATCTAAATAACCTTTCTGAAACCTGTGCCACACGCAGAAGGGAGTAGCCTTCTTCCCAATAACTGGCCCTGTGTTGAGTTCAGGGAAGATGTCAACATCTGCATGGAGAGAGGAATCGGCAATTAAAAGGGGTGGGTGAGTGGGTGGGTGGGGGACAGGGGGTGTGATCCTTCCCTGTGCAGTGGATTGGGAAAGGGAGGCTTCTTTGGGGGCCAGCCAGAGTCTGCCCATTGGATGACAGCTCGTTCCTTCTCCCTTCCCCCATGGTTTCTGTTTCATTCTTGTTCTAATTATCCACTGTTTGTTATGTCCTTCCAGGGCTGTCACAGCTTTTGACAAGGTTTGTGGTTCCCTTTACGAAAGGTGGTTATGACCAGTTTAATGAGGATGAAAAGGCTATACTCACAAGGTTCCGAGCTCCCTGTGATTTTTCTTCTTCTATGTACACAAAGGCAAAGAGCATGGTCAGCACACTCTCCCCGAAGTACGAGGGAAGCCATGGTCCTTTTGCTGAAAAGTAAGCCTAGATTTTCTCACCTGTGTAATAGTCTTGACCATCTTTACCTTTCCTCTCACAGGCTATTGAAGATCAAAGAAACATGGAAGCTTTAAAAAGTCTAAAGTGCTAAACAAAGTGCTAAGTTATTGGGCAGACGATGATATTTGGAGACTTTTCTTTCCCTTCATGGAAATAAATAGTAATTAGTTTAGTAAATTGTTGCTACCCAGAATCTCAGCCCTGCTTCTTAAAACAGACCACGGAGGAGGAGTGTGTGGGCAGTGAGGGTGGGGTCATGGGTAGGAAGGTGCTTCCCCGGGTGAATCAAAGCTGGTTTTCAAGCCTCAGTGCTGTCATTTACTAGCTGAGTGACACAGAGCAAACCACTCCCTCTTTCTGAGGCTCAGTTTTCCAATCTGTAAAATGGGACTCCAATGCCTACCTCACAGGGCTTTTGTGAAACTTAATACAAACTAAAAATGGCTGCCAAATGCTGAGCGACTGGTTTGTAGCAGCTATTTGACATTGATGACCTCAGCACTCATAACGTCCTGGTAACCTACACTGTATTAGCCCTTCCTGAGAGTTAATGGAATTGAGGCTCAGAGACGCTAACCAGCTTTCCTGAAATTGTAAAGTCAGAGCTGGAATTCTAACCCAGATCTCTTCATCCCCAAATCTGGGAACTTTCCACTGTCTCACTCTGCCTTTCAGTGGTATATGTGGAAATACTCTAAAAACAGCAAAGCAATGTGGAGAACTATTCGTTCATGAGCAAACACTTACTAAGAATCTTTTATGTCGAAGCCCCAGGATGTGGTCTAGAGACAGAGGACATAGGCTCAGTATTTCCTTCCTTTGGGCCCCAGTTTTCTCATCTGTAGAATAAGAGAGGACTCTCTTGGATCATCTTTCAAGTCCCATTTCGCTCAGCTCTCCCTTTCTAAAAATATATGTTAAAAAGGTTTTTAAAAAGTAATGAGTTAAAGTAAAATGGGGAAAAGTGAACTGATATTCGTTGTGTCCCTATGCTATGCCACGTGCTTTGTGGTTGATAGTGTCCAAAGAGGACTGCCCCAGTTCCTCCCTCTCTGTATGTGTATACTGCTCCTCACATCAACAGGTGAAGTTCACTTCATTCTTCCCCTTGAACCTGGGCAGGATTCCGTGGTTTACTTGACCACCAGAAAGAACATGGCAGAAATGAACATCTGCAATTCTCGGGGCAAGAAGCTTGACAGCTTATGCCAGCATCTTTTGTAATATTGACTCTTGGGATGCTCCCTCTTGGGACCTAGTCTCGGTGCTGTGTGAAGTCCATGCCACAGGGAAAGGCCATGATTAAGTGCTCCAAAACACTTTGCTGTTTTTAGAGCCTAGCTGAGCGCCCAGCTGACACCAACTGCCAGCCACATGAGCGTGCCGTCTTGGACATCCACCTCAGTAGAGCCTTCAGATAACTCCAGCCCCAACCAACATCTGACTGCGACTATATGACAGACGCTAAGCAAGCACTGCCTGGCTGAGCCAAGAGAACCCACAGAACTGTGAGAGGGCATCATTAGTTGTTGTTTTAAGCAACGACATTTTGGGGTGTTCTGCTAGGCAGCAGTGGATAATTGAAACACACATCATTTAATTGCCAAAATAAAACTGGTATTTTTAGTCCATTTTATGGAAAAGGCATCTGAAGCTCAGAAAGGCTAGACTGTCTAACGTCACATAGGAGGTGGCAGAGCTATATTCAGAAATTGAATCTATTTGATTACAAATCTTGAATTTTTAACTTTCACTACCAAAGAATTCTCTCTTTTTTTTCCCATTTTGTTGTTTATTAGCAGGGCTATTAAACTGGGGTGGGCAACTGAACCTAGAGGGTGCTATATATGATAAAACTGGTGGAAATTATAAAATAATACCTCTAACTTTATTGGATATTATCTATCAGATTTTAATGATATTTGGTATCTCATGTAAAGCTAGGGTTATTCTTCGTACATTTCAGTGCTATTTTGGCCAAATTGCTGGGCCATGGCTGTGTGAAATATCTATACATTGAACAAAGTGCAATCTCCTTTTGTCTCTCCCCAGTATGGTGGTCCCCATCTGCAATCTTGCAGAGATCTCTGCTACCTGCCACCTCCATTGCATCTGTGCCCTGAACCCCGAGAACCAGCTCTTTATTCAAAGCACATTCAATAAAGGATAACTGAGTGTTGATTCTGGACAGGCACTAGTCTGCTTGGTACTGTGGATTCAGAAACTGGGATCCAGATCACAGACAAGTAGACAGACAGACAAACAAGTATGCAAGTGGCCAAAACCCAGCGTGTGGATGGAGAAGGTGAGGCACTGGAGATACGTGTGCATGGGCTCCTGACGGTCTGGCGGGACACATCCGCTCCATTCCCTTCCACTACGCTCAGCTGGCACAGTGCTACTGGGAAGTCCCCGAACATGCCGTGCTGCTTCTCACCCCTGCCTTTGCTTGTGCTGTTTTTTTCTGTGCTTCCTCACCTTGCAACCCTCTGCGTAGTTTTATTACCTTTATCAGCAAACACCTAATTGCACTGTGATTGTCTGCAACTTTGTGTGTCTCTCCCTTTAGATTGAGTTCTTTCAAAGCAAGAATTGTCTTTTTTTTGTTTTCCTTGACTTTTTTAAAATAATAGATCAAATTTAGAACTCGTAAGGACCATCTATAAAAACAGTAAAGCTAGGTACATAAATACAAGCATTTTAAATCAGGTGTCACCCTCAGCACTTAATTTTTCTTCTGCACTTTGTTTCAGTTGCTCAGTTTGAAAAAACTGAATTGCCCAGATGAAAAGATGCAAGGCAGTTTTTAAAAGAGCAAGCCTTGCAGGCTCAGGGAAGTACGGTTCACAGCGGAGGCAGGAAAATGCTCATTCAGAATGTCACACAAAAACAACCTAACCTGGCTGCACTTTAAGTCATCGGATAGCAGTCGTGCAATCAAAGAAGTAAAACAAGGTAAGTATAGATTGTGTGTTATGCTGAAGAGGACAGAAAAAGGCTGATGTTTCAGAGAGTAACTAGGACACAGAGAGGAAAGGGGAACAAGATGGATCTTCCCTGGCAAGACGTGATGCCAGGAAAGGCTACTTTGAAGAGGTGATGTTGGAGGGGTTAAGTGAAGAGTGAGAATCATCCAGGTATGGAAAGGGCTGAAGCAAGAACATTCTAGGCAAGGTTATAGTACATGGAAAGAGCCCAGAGCAAAAACGAGCCTGGGATTCACCATGCACTTTCCATTTAGGAATCCAAATCAGAGACTCCAGATAACCCTAAATATCCTTAGTGGCCTCTTATAGATGCCTAACCTTTTTCCTCAAACTGGTGTCACTTGAGCAAGACTCGGAAGGTACTTGGACCCATTTCATAGTTGAGGAATAGAACAGGAATGTGATGGTCACACGCAGATGGTTATTGACAGGGTCGTAATGAGGCCCCAGCAACACTCTGACTTCAAGCCCACGAGTCCTAACCACAGCACGGCCGTGCAAACCCACAGCGAGAAGGTAGAGTCGTTGCTAAAATCAAACCTTCTTCCATAAGAAACCAGGACTCCATGCCAGGGCAGGATTTATGACCTAGTAACTGAAGACAGAAATAATTGGTTGCATTAGTGCCTGGCAACCCTAGCCTGGGCTCCACTCTGGAGGGGCGGCACGGATTGAAATAGCTCAGGCAAGTTTACTTTTCTCAGCCCAGGTGCTCTCCTGCGGCCAACACCACCCTAATGAGCTCTGCATATTCAAGGCACAAGTAATTGATGGTCCAATTTAAAGTGTGCAGAGGCCAGATTTCTTTCCAGGCTCTGAAGGAAAAAACAGCAGCTGAGGAAGAATGAAGAGCTGCCTGTTCTAAGTTATTCTCCTTCTGTGGTCATTCGATCCCCAGGAAGACAGGTCTACCCCATCAAATGCCTGAAGAGAAGAGGCAATTACCTAGAGAAGACAGGTCTACCCCATCAAATGCCTGAAGAGAAGAGGCAATTACCTAGAGAAGTCAAGCAAAAAGGAAAGGACCAGATGAAAATCATGCACCAAGGTAGCGGTCCCAGGCTCCGAGCTGGAAGGGATATGGCTTTCAACATGCTCTGCTTTGCACAGAAACTTGAATTAAGGGCTTGGACTTTAGAGTCAGACAGACCTGGATTGAAAAGTAATTCAACTGCCTATTATAAATGTGACCTAGGTAAGATCTGCCCTCTCTGTGCCTCTGGGTACTTACTCCTTTGCTACATGGGGGTTAAGAGCGCAGACTTTGGGGCCAATCAGACTTGGATTTCAACTTTGGCTCTGGTACTGACTGTGGCAAAAAGGGCAAATTAAAGAAACTCCAGTGTTAAGTTCTTCATCTCTAAAGAGGAAGTGATTATATAGATACTTAGGAGGGATGTGGGGAGGACTGGTTGAGATAAGATACAAAATGCATGTGCATAGTGCCTGGGAAAATTAATCGTCAACTTATCACATACCACCTACCACCTCTTAAGCTCTGGGACAGTGGCTATCGAAATGTGGTCCCCTGGACCAGTACTATCAGCCTCACCTGAGGAATTATGACAAATGCAAATTCTTAGCCCCACCCCAGACTCACTGAATCAGAAACTCTGAGGGTGAGCACAGCACTCTTATAACAAGCGCTCTGGGAGATTCTGGTGCATGCTGAAGTTTGAGAATCTCTGCTCTAGGTGATAATTCAGAGCGCACCTGAGGCATTTTGGTTCATTTGCAAGTGTCTTAGGCTCCTAAGATCTTGTTCAGTGCCATGATGCTTCAAAATGATGCATCTTTCTGCACCCAAACAGAAGAGAAATACTTTATGACTTAGGATTTCCTTCCACACTACGTAACATTTTCTACATGCTTAATATATCTGGGCATTATGATAATAGTTTCACACGGTTTATTTCGATTTATCTCTGCAATAGCTCTTTTATGATAGATGTTATTATCTTTATTCTGCAGATAAAGAAACTGAAGCTTCACGAGGAGAAGTAACTTCCCCAAAGATCTATAATTCATTAGTGGTGAAGCCAGGATCCAAATCTCATTGAGTCTATTTCTAGAATCAGTGCACTTTCTGCCTCATCATACAACCTCTTTATACAAGGATAAGGAATCAGAGATGTCTAGTTTGTGAAGAGAAGCATCCAGGGAGCATGTGCCAAGTGTATTCATGCATTGTAGGGCTATTGTGATGATTATGATCATAGCAGTGAACCAGCTTGATGTTGTTCCTAACTGCAGAATA
This sequence comes from Lemur catta, assembly GCF_020740605.2. NCBI lineage: Eukaryota > Metazoa > Chordata > Mammalia > Primates > Lemuridae > Lemur > Lemur catta. The sequence continues at coordinate 81,770,032 of NC_059130.1, forward strand.
TAGAAGCAGTGGGTGGAAACCACAGAAAGACAGACTGTGGCTTGACAGAGAGAATAACGTTCAGTAATAGTCTAACTTGTCCAGAAGTGTCTTACCTTATAAGGTAGTATGCCCCATGTCATCGAGGATGTGAGCACAAGCAGGTGAGCCCCTGCCAAGATGTCACAGAAGGAGGATTGGTACATATTCTCTCCACAATGCTTTAATTCTGAATGGGAGTTAGCAGGCAAACATCTCTCTCATGTGGCTTGGCCTTTGATGTTTGTGAACAAACTGGAGATGTTTCACTTGCACAGAAAGGAAACTGGGGTGAGCTCTCTGGTTTGGGAAAGAGAATCCACGTTACTGTGGCCCTAACAAGCTATATCAGGACCTTCCCTGATCCTCTTAGCTGGAAGGGATCTCTCTTTCCTCTGCACTTTCGTATCACGTTATACTGATACTTCTCTTACAGCACTGAGCCCTGTCCCCATGGCATCATGGCCATGTATAATGGCCATATTTCTTGTGCTAGGGATGTACGTGTGTGGAGGCTGATGGACCGGTGAGATCATGGGCAACACTCTCAACCTCTCTGGGCCTCAGTTTCTTCACTTATGTAAAAACCTCCTTACTGAGGGTGGAAGGATTCAAGGAACCTGGGATATGGTGCGTCTCACCCCACACCTGTCTCCAACCCCAACAAATTATAGAATGTCTTCGGGGAGAGTGCATTTCTGATTCATCAAGATATCATTTCTACTGTTCCCCATAAACATCTAAAACCCGCCCTCCCACCTGAAACATAGACATTCAATATGTGGCATGTTATAGGCACTTATATACTTAATCAAAAAATGAAGAAAGAAAAAAAGAGAAAAGAAGGAAGAAGAGAAGGAGGGGACAGAGAATGAAAAAGAAATGAAAAGAAAGAGAAAAGGAGAGAGTAATTTAACACAAAAATGCTCTTTCTCATTTGCAACTGACCATCCAATGAGCACTCCATCTGGGTGGACATTTTTCTTGGGCACGCTATGGCTCCTGTGTGTGTGTATGTGTGTCTTTATGCATGTGGACTTAACAGAATAATCCACAATATGCTATAGTATCAAGATACTTATGGGAGAAGAGAATGAACAGGAGAGAAAGACTTGTATTAATCTCTCTATAGGCAACTAATTGCAGTTCTGTGGTTACTTGGGGCGGTTGTTTACCGTGGGAAGAATGTGGCCTCTAGGGTAACAGGCCTCATACCTGTCGATCTCCATCTTGAACCACTTTGATAGGAGAAGAATGTTTCAGGTGCAGATTCTAGAAGATTTAAAAGCGGATCTGTTTTTAAACACACCACATATTGAACTTTCTCCACTATGGGAGGCAAGCCAAGTAGTGGTTTTTGAAGCTTTTAAAGGCTCACTGGCCCTTCAAAAAATGGCTGTTGTGGACATATGGTTTTAGAAGCTTTTAAAAAAGCCTTGTGGGCTTATTTTTAGAACAAACCTTAACCTTGTAAAGCTTCTTAAAGGAGCCACAGAGGGCCCAATCACTTGAGCCCCCTTAGAGCACCAGGCAGCTGCTCCCAGAGGTTTCCAACTCAGCCTTTCCTTGTGCTTGATGCACCAGGGGGCTAGCTGAGCCTGAGGTGGGATGCTCCCTGAGAGGGTGTGTGCTTGGAGCCAGAAGAGCTGGGCCATAAGTGGGTCACCCAAGGAGACAGAATTTGCTGGCCAGGAAGTGGACACCCTAGAATCACAGACTCATGAAGTCTCAAAGACTCTTCTAAAGTAGAGTCACCAGTCAACCATGACCTGATGCTAGAATCTCCCCTGAAACACACTTAGGAAGAGGTGGCTCCACCTGTGTTTGCACACCTCCAGCTATGAGAAGATCATTGTCTGGGCATTCATTCATTCAACACATTTTAAATTGGTTAAGTACGCATTATGTGCTCAGTAGTATGCAAAGTGCTAAGGATACAACAGTGAATAAAAAATAGATGCAGTCCTGATACAAATGGAAAATTAGTGGGAAAGACAGACGTGGATCAAATGATCCCACTCCTATGTAACTGCAAGTGAAAAGTGTCACTAAAATAATCCAAGAACTTATTACAGCTTCTGACAGGATCTGATCTGATCTGAGAGATTAGGGAAAGTTTAATGAGAGGTGACCTTGCTCCGGGATCTGGAGGATGAGTGAATGTTGAGGCACGAGGAGATTGAGGAAGGGCACAGGTGGCCAAGGCAACGTCTCTGCAGAAGCCTTCAGGTGGGGGAAATGCAGCATTTTAGGAGAAATAAAAGCAGTCCGGTTGTGTAACAGAAAGGGAGGAAAGACCTGGTTTGAGGCCAGGAGTGTGCAGGGAGGAGAGTTTGTTGGCCAAGCTTGGGATTTTGATATTTCACTCGAGAGATATTGGAAGCCCCTGACTCATTTAAAGCAGAGGCTAGGTAACACATACCAGAGCTGCAAGCTCTTTCACAAGTTGCTAAGTTTGGTGGTCTTAAATGAGGTCCCTAATTCTCCTTCCTTTAAAAGGCAAAGCCTAATTTCCCTCCCTTGATTGTGGGTCAGACTTAGAGACTTACTTCTAATTAACAAAACGTGGTGGAAGTGATGCTACGTGACTGCCGAGGCCAGGTCATGGAAAGGATAGCTTCCACCCGGCACTCTTTTTCTTAGACTGCTTGTGCTGGGGGAAGTCAGCCACCATGCTGTGTGGACACTCAAGCAACTATGGGGAGGTCTACACGGAGACACCAGGCCAGACTACCCAGGTAAGCTGCTCTTGAATTTCTGATGTACAGCAACTGGGAGAGAAAAAATGTTTCTTGTTGTTTCAAATTAATGACTTTAGGTAGTTTGTTAAGCAGCAATAGATACCTAATACTATAAGGCATCTCAAGGTATGGGGGCAGGCCAGCAGGGACTTTGGGGTCAGAAAGACTTGCATTTGAAATCCAACCCTTCCACTTACTGACTGTTGAACTGAAGACATGCTATTTTACCTCTTGGAGCTCCCATTTTCCACTGGTAACGTGAGATGATGACTCCAGAACCCCCAAGATGTAGTACTATATAGTAATTTTCAGTTTCCTTGTCTTCTCTCACTTCATATGCCATTCTCCAGGCTGAGGAAAAAACCCAACAAATTGTATTGACAACAGGTACTGCAGGGTGTGGGTATATTGATTGTCCTAGAAACGCAGGGCTGGAGAGCTGGTTATCTGAGGCTGCCTTAGGCCATGTTTCATTAAAAGTACTAGGTTTTCAAGCCTATTTTCTACTTGGGTTAATGAGCTTTAGGAGTCCATCTCCTGCTGTGTAAACATGATTGCCTTTTATTTATTTGAAATTTATCTCTTCCTAGTTTCATTTCTTATGTTCTTCATTTGCAATGCAACAAGGAAATAGATTTATGATGAATATTTTTATGAAAGTGATCGTTTAGCTCTTACTGTGTGCCATATACATTGTAAAGACATTTTAGTTAATTCTCAAAACACTATCCTGGGGTATCTATTATTTGTGCTATTTTAAAGATGAGGAAACAGATATAAATGCTAAGAATATTACTTTGCCACTTAGTATTATGTGCCCTTGGCTTTTAAATCCCTCTTACATCTTCATTATGAAACATCTCTTACATCTCCAAGCCCTCATCTGCATAATAGGAGATGATAACAAAACCTGTCCAAAATAAAGTTGATGTGATGATTAAAAGAGTTAATATGTATGAAATACTTAGAATAGTGTCTGGTATGTTATGATATATTACTGGTTAGTTTGTATCCTAATTTTAAAAAAATTTTAGCCAATGTCTCAAAAGTTCAAGTGGAACTTCTCTCTAATTAATAAAAGATGGTGAAAGTGATTTTTTATCTATCCATGATATCTCTCCTGCAATAATATTCCTTCTATTTTTATAGCACTTTTCATGTCCATTTGATCCTCTCAACAATCCTATGACTCATCATCACTATCTTGATTTTTCAGCTGAACAAACTGAGGCTTAGAGAGGTGACTTGAATTGCTCAGAGTTCCTTGGGTGGCAAGCAACAGAAACCACCTAAAGCTAGTGTAAGCTAAACAGAGAATTCCATCATAAGATGCGGGGATAACTTAGAGAACTGAAGTTCACGAGTGAGCTACAGGGAAGAGCCCCAGGAATGACAAGAACTGGGAAGAAGAAACCCGTAGGGACCTCAAGCAATGTTGCTTCTCCTTCCCTCCCCTCTCCTTTTCTCTGCTTGGCTGATGGGCTGCCTTGGTCAGTTTTTCTCTGTAGACTGACTTTCTCAGCTCCCCAGTGCAAATGGTTGAAGGAACAACAGGCTCCCAGAGTTCTCAAGATCACGTGTTATCATGCCAACCACAGGACAGTCTGATCTTTTACCTCTCTCTGTTTGGAGACCACATTATCCCAGATGAAACTCTGGTTGGACCAGTGAGGGTCAGGGGCCTTCCCCTGATCCAATCAAACATGGCCGAGGAGTGGGGCTGCAGTGTACGAATATTGCTGCTGTGAACTTGCTCCTGTGGATTCTTATAGGAAGGTCATGGGCAAGCCAAGGACATGTCAGAGGAGGCCCAGAACATGACTTTCCTAAGCCATTTCAAATGTTGGAATGACTGAAGCAAGACTCTCTTCCAGATATTCTTTTCGCATGAGGTCATCACTTTTCCCATGAGCCTTTGGCTTCTTACCTTCAGGAGGGCAGTACTTCCTGGGGCTCAGGTAGGAGAAGATCTGGGCACTCTTCTAACTGTGGCCTTTCTGCAGATGAAACTAACCTCAGACACAGGCAGTGTATAAGTTATGTTATTGGACATAATTTCTTCACTCTTCCTCCTGGTAAGAGAGTTGTACATCCCCAAACTTGGCCTTGTGACTTTCGGTATTTCTCTGGAAAAGGAGTATATGTCTCCATATTACTGACACCAGACTTGGGCATATGACTTGTGTTATCCAATGGAACCTAAGTGGGAGTAATTTAGGCCAAGAGCAAGCAGAGACATAAGAGGCATTGAAAGTTTCAGCCATGTCTTTTTTTTCCCTTTGCTATAAGGGACATGTCCCAAATATGGACTGCTCCTTCAGCCTGTATCTTGGAATAAAGAACACACATGGAACAGAGCCATGGCCACCCTGCTGCTGCCTCCAACAGCAACATGAAAGAAAAATGGACCTTTGGCAAATGATGCCTCTGAGACCCTCTCTTGAGAGTAGGCCTTTAATGGGTGAGAGTGGGGAGGAGAGGAGTTCTGGGTGATTCCTAGCTTTCTTTTTTCACAGCTAGGGGGATGGCTATACCTTTTACTGAGAGTAGGAACTTTGGAGGAAGTTTTCGTGGGGAATGATGATGAGTTCAGTTTTGAGCCTGCTAAGTGGAGATGCATAAAGGAGAAGTCCAGTAGATAGTAGCATATACTAGTTTGAATCATAGGAAAGATATCTGGACCAAAGTTACAGGTTATTGTTCATCTGCCCACAGACAGTACTTGAAGACCTGAGATTCAGTGAAATCCCAGGGAGGAGGATGAAAGCTTGAGAGAGGGAGGGAATATACACTGAGCCACCAACATTAGAGGTGATGGTGGAGGAAGAGCAGTATGGGGAGAGGCCAGGAAGGATGGGCAGGGGAAATGCCAGACGCAGAGGTGACAAGGACAAGTGAACAATCTTAACTACCAGCACTAGAATTCCTTCCAAGAAAGGAATTATCTTTTTTTCTTTCAATATTATCAATTCATTTGAGCTTCAAAACAACCCTGTGAAGGTTAGAGAAGCACATACAGATTGATCCCCAAGTTAGGAGTAAGGAAACTAAGACTCAAAAGGATACATTCCTTGCCCAAAGGGTTTTTTTTTTATTAACTTTTATTTTAAATTGTGGAAAAATATATATATAACTAAACATTTACCATCTTAACCATTTCTAGGTGTATAGTTCATTAACATAAAGCATATTCACATTGTTGGGCAACCAATCCCCAGAATGTTTCATCTTATAAAACTAAAAATCCATACCTATTAAACGCTAACTCCTCATTCTCTCTACCTCCCCGCCCCTGGCAACCACCATTCTACTTTCTGTCTCTACGAATTTGACTACTCTAGGTACTTCATATAAATGGAATCCTACCATATGTGTCCTTTTGTGTCTAGCATATTTCATTAGCATAATGTCCTCAAGGTTCATTCATGTTGTAGCATGTGTCAGAATTTCCTTCCTTTTTAAAGCTCAATTATATTTCATTGCATGAACACAGTAACCCACATTTTGCGTATCCAGTGGTTCATCAAGGGACACTTGGATTGCTTCTACCTCTTGGCTACTGTGAATAGTGCTGCTATGAACATGAGAGCGAGGAATTGTCTTTTTGAGACATACAGGAGAGAAGAGGGACCCTGAGAGCTCAATGTGAAGATGACAGATGTCATCACTGCCCTATATGAGAAAATCAGAGGTGTTTTGCTCCTGGCAGGGTCAGGAAGGATGAGAGGAGAGAGGCCAAGGAGCAGAGATGGGGAGAGATGATCCAGAAAGATGGGGTGGGGCAGGGAATACCTGGGGTGCAGGGGCCAGTGAAAATTTCCCATTGTTTTGTGGTCAAAGAACAGAGATGGCTAGTGTTCAATATAGAATGGTTAAAGTGGTTGCTTTGTTCCATCCCTCCTACTCAGCACATTTTGGGAAAATCTCCTCCACAAAAATGCTCTGTGTGAGTTGCTTTTTGGTGGAACCTGAAGCAGGGGTTAAATTTCCCATCTGGGTTGACATGGAACAGACGGAGTACGGGAGCAAAGGAGGGCAAAACAAGCTATAGCCTGCGCCGTGCAGGGGAGCAGTGGTTTCCAGGGGTGCCCAAGGGAGTGCGAGCCCCCTAGGAATTCACAGACATTTTTGGCAGGGTTCTGGAATTCCACGGAACCTTCTCTGGGGCTTTGGACTTCTGTGGAACAGAGCTTAGTGCTTTGAGTTCATCGTGGGTGGATCAGTGCTTATTAAGCTTTACAATGACATGAATCGCCCAAGGGTCCCGAACAAGTACAGCTTTTGATTCAGGTGGCTGGTGTGGGGCCTGGGATTCTGTATTTCCAACACTCTCAAGCTCACAGGTGATGGTGATGCTGCTGGTCTGTGGACCACACTTTGGGTTTGTAGGGCTCTAGATCTTAAAGGGTTGGGAAATTCTTGATGGCGTCATAGTGTCCCCTCCCTCCACCACTCCCCTCTGTCCTCTCAGAGGGAGGCTGTGGCAAGGAAGGTCGTGAGGAGCCACTGCCCTCTTGCTAGCCCTTCACCTCAGAGCCTCGCTGTCCCCACCCAGGCGGTGCGGAGGTCACGCCAGGGTACACTGAGTGGCCCATTCTGCACACTTTGGCCCAGAGCAGTAGAACAACAAATTGCAGCGGGGGAAACCAAAGACTCTTTCTCCACCGTTGGCCTCAGAACTCCCTCTCTCAGAAAGACGGAGAGAGGCGAAGAAAAGTTAAAACTGGTATTTTTCTTTAGAAACGTTGCTCTGGGGAGCCAAGCATTAACTGAGTGTGTGATTGTTTGAGGGCTGTGTGGGAACCTCCCTTGTTTTCAACAGATGTGGAAGGAGTCTGAGCCAGAATTCAGGAAAAAAACGTTTTCCCCACGTATCCACCCCAGCCCCAGAGCTGTGATAAAGTTGGCTAAACTACATTCAGGTCAAGTCTGGCTCTGGTAACCTCACGGAAACATAAGAATTCGCTGAATCTGAAGTGTAAGTGGTGGCCAGAGAGCATTCAGTGGGAAGAGAGGAAGAGGAGGAGACCTCCCTGAACTGGGCACCTACCGTGGCTCCACCCTGCACTGGGCTCTCCGGGGGCTGAGAGTGTCAGGTCCCGTGTGCGTGAAGAGTGAGTCCCCTTGCTGCCTGCTTTTGCTGGGGGACAGCCCAGCTCTCTCAAGAGACCGCCCTTACTTAGAGCTGAAATCTGCCTTTCTGCAGCATCCACGATAAGGACTTTGTGCTGCGCTGCTCTCCATAACCACGGTGAGCAGGGCCACTTCACACGTCTGCAACACATTTCACAGCTAACAAGGTGCCTCTCGTCCTGCCCACTGGCCCGTCTCAGGTCAGAGTCACCTGGAAGAAAGCAGGGGGGCGAATATTTCCTAAGGCTACAGATAAGGAAATGGAAGCCTTCAGATGCTGCCATGCTCACGATAAAGTTAAGAGCACAGGCTCTAGAATCTGACCGCCTGGGTTCAAAGCCCCGCCGCTCTTCAGCCGTGTGTCTTTGGACAAGCCCCTTAGCCCCTCTAAGCCTGCGTTTCCTCATCTGTAAAATGTGGATAATGACATGACATATACTGGAGGGGGGTGTTGTAAGGACTAAGCAAATAGTGCTTAACCTCTGGCTTCTGGAAACTTCCCTTCTGCTATTGAGGAAGGAGAGAAGAAAAAGATGGAGGTTGAACGACTTGCTCAATGCCACAAAATGGTGACACCACATCAGGAACGTAGATATTCCAATGCTAATGGTTCATCAGTATTGGAATACTGACTCCAGGACTCCTTCTACGACATTCATCACCTTGCGATCCCAGGTCCTTCAGAGGCTGCCACTCCCTGGTGAGCCCCGTGTTGGCGCAGCCTGGCCGCACGCTGCTCTGCCCACAGTCGTTGGTCAGCCTGTGCTGTGGTCAGGGGAGTAGCCGAGCTTCCACAAGCTCCCTGATGCATAAAATTGCCATGTTAATGCTTTATGCCTAGCTGTTAGGCTGCCCTTTTCCCTTCAGCCTTTTTTAAAATGCAAAAGCCCCAGTGTGGTGGGGGGAATGGAAGGGAACCCACATTGGCTGAAAGCCTGTTGTGGTCAAACTACTCCTCAGAAGTCAACTCCCTGTGTGCACAAATAACATTTGTGCAAAGCACCGTGTTATTCCTCCTTCACATGTGAAGGGAGAAAAGCCCAGAGAGGGTAAGCAACTTGCCTGAGGTCATATAACTAGCATTGGATGCGACAAGGATTTGAACCATAGAAGTCTGCCTCCAGTGTCTACACTCATAACCACTAGGGTAGAGTCCCCACCCAATGCTGCTTCTCCTGTAACAGGAGGAGATTAATAGTTATAGAGGGCTCCCCCTGAATAGCACAGCTTATAGCTCGTTTTGCCCTTGCCTGCTCCCTCTCTCTGTTCCATATCAACACAGATGTGAAACTTAATCCCTTCCTAATTTCCCTTCCCCCCAAAAAATACAATACACAGAGCATTTGTGTGTAGGAGATCCTCCCCAAATGTGCCCACTATTCTATAGGTCTTACACATAACATACATGACCTCATCCAGCCCTTCCAACAACAGTACAGGACAAGACGGGCACCACTGCCCTTAGCGTGGCAGCTGAGTAACGCATCCATTAAGTAGGGACTCGGCTAGCTCTTCCTCTAGATCACTCTGCCTCCAAACTTGCAGGCAGTGTCTGACGAACACCCCAGGGGGCCTCAGTCAGATTCTTTTAGGATGTCACAACAGGCACTTGGGGTTGGGCAGGCCCTAAGTCCAGCCCTCCCGAAACAAGCCTCTGTTCACTAGGGCGTGGAGGTCAGCAGGGAGGACTGAGGGGCGATGGCGGGATGTCCAACACAGCAGCACAGCAGGCGGGGCAGGTTTCCAGAGAGTTTGGGATGGGAAGGCGTGAATGGTGGGGCAGGCTGTCCATGTCAGGAATTTCAGTTATTTCCCAGAGGGCAAGTGTGGCCCAGTGTGCGGCTGTGGAGTCCGGCTGTGTGTGTCTTCAGACAAGCTAGAGCATCGACAGTGTGTGGTCCAGGAGCAGGCAGGTGTGCCCCACCAGGTCAAATACTGGGGGTCGCAGATAGGGTGAGGCTCGGTGAGAACCGTGCAGGGCCCCCTCTTGGAGTAACTGGAGAGGTGGAGTATCACCGTGGTTAAGGGGGAAGATTTCTGAGGCCACGCTGCCTGGGATCCAGCCCGAGCTCTTCTGTTTGTTAGCTGTGTGACCTTGGCAAGCTAATTAAATCCTCTGTGTCTCATGCTCCTCATCTGTCAAATAGGGATATTAATCGAATCTAACGCATAAATCTGTTGTGGAGATTAAATAAACGAGAAGGAGAAAAGCAGGCCTGACTGCTTATAGCACTAGGAACTGGCCGAGCACTAAAAGCTAGGCCTTGGAGTCGCTGCGTGCTGGCCTGGCGCTCACAGCTAGGTTGTGGGTTGTGGTGTTCTCCTGTGGAGCATAAATAGTCTCACAAGTGAGACAAAGAGAGAGAGAGAGACTATTTTATAATTTTTTCTAAGCAGAGACAAAAACAGGGTCACTGTGCAAACCACAATAATACCAAACATCTCCCTCTCCAGCTCATCTGATGCTTGCTGCTTCCTTACTAATTACTTCTTGGGCTTCTTTCTATTCTTCTTCCCCTTCTAGATAAGATTCATTAAGATACTCAATCATAGAATTATCCTCGATTCCTGACAGTACCAAATACAGAGCAAAAATCCACTTCCTTGAACTCTCTCCAAAGTCACCTAACTCAAGCTCACATCCTACAATAAGTCCTTTCTAGTACCTTCTACCGGGACACCCATGACTCCCTATGACGTGGGTTCTCCCTCCTTGCAACAAGTCGATAAACTCAATTTTGTTCAATTACAGCTGTGCTCCTGGTGGTCTTTGGCTGGAGGGCAGGGACATAAGTTAACAGGAAGCGTGTAGAACAGTTCCTGGCACAGAGGAAGTGCCATGTAAGGGAGGCCATCATAATTACTGGGTAAGTGACCAGGGCACACTCAGGTACAGGGAAGTCCAAGAGGGAAAGTGACAGGCAGGACAGAGGCCAAGTGCCATAGTGGATTTAAGGCCAGGAGACTTCAATTTAGGTCTCTACCTACCATTCAAAATAGTAACTAACATTTTACCGAGCATTTCAAAAGGGCCAGACAGGATATTGAGTGACATGGATGATGTCACTTACTGTGACACCATGGACAAGTTGCTTAACCTCTCTGAGCCTTAGTTTCTCTGTCTAAAAAATCAATGGGAGAAATTACAATACTTACCTCATAGGTTTGTAGTGAGGCACCAGTGAGAACACAGTGTGCGGCAGGCCATGACATTTTACTAAAATGTGACTTACATGGGCAAAGTCTGGGTTACAGTCATAAGGCTGTGTGGTTATTCCAACTTGAAGGTGGCAAGGGAGAGAGAACTGGGCTGATTTAAGGGCACTTAAATTGCTGCATTATTTTACCTTCCTCTGTACTTTATAGTAGAGGCCTGGACTTTGGCTCTAAATTTTGCTGTTTTGCGACGATAGTGGAAAGGTGCCACCAGGAGCCCCTTCACTCAGCCTTGCATTGCCATGAAGTTTCTTGTCCAGGAAGACCAGAAATGATGGAAACTTTGGCTCCATATGCTTTATTCATATAAGCAAGAAACTTGCTTGAGACCTGGTTTCTCTGGATAAAATGGGAATAAATCTAATTCCCATCTTTATATTTGTGGTAAGGAGCAAGCAAGAAGGCGCATATGAGACTGTGTTGTAAGCTATGAAGGGGACAGTATCAGTTCCTCTGAAGCTGCCACCTGCAGAGTGGTCTCTCAACTGGGGACCCAGCTGTCTGCTCTCTGAGGGCTGAGCTTTTGGCCATTGGCCAAGGTGTGTGTTCATGTGTCGGTGTGAATTAGCCACCCTTCCGTAAAGCCACGAGCAGTACGTGGGGTACAGGCTAAGCAGCTGTACCATGGGAACCCACACGGGGCTTAAGCAAAACGGAAGTTTATTTCCCTCTTACCTAATAGCCCAGAGGAAAGTAGTCAGGTGAGTGGGGTGGCTCTACTTCACAAGCCACCCCGCATGACCTCCAACTGGTTACTGTACCGTTCCTACAGTGATGTCTTCATCTCTGGTTGAGGCTGGGTTACTGTCTTATCTGATTTGCAGCCTGCAGGGAGGGACAAAAGCAAGTCCAGCATAAAGGGCTTTGTTTATAAAGAGGTGACCTGTAGGTTCCATGCATCACTTACCTTTAGTCACATCCCCACACTGGAAGAAAGGATGAAAAATGGAGTCTCTAGATGGGTGATCATGTACCCAGCCTCAATTTGGGAATTTTATTATTCTAAGTTCAGTAACAGGAATAGCAGCAGCAAGGAAAGCATTAGGGTAATAAATACTGATCAATTCACCCACTGGATTGCTGAACCTGAGCTAGTGTCTGTATTGAGTAAATATCTGGGTGAAAAGCAGAGTTTATTCAGATGTTTGGATTATACAATGCCAAAAATCAAATACTTGGAAGTATCCCAGCAAATATTCTTATTTTTTAGTTTCCCTTGAGATCATTTTGATCTAAAACATTTTTTTAAATATCTTCTTTTAGAAATAGGGTCTTGCTATGTTGCCCAGGCAGGATTGAAACTTCTGGGCTCAACAGATCCTCCTGCCCTAGTCTCTCAAGTAGCTGGGACTACAGGCATGCATCACCATGCCCAGCACCTTATAGATATTGGCACTGGGCAGACAGAGCCTAGTGCACATAACTTACTTCATGAACACTCACCTACATCTACACACATAAAGGCAGGTATGCACATATAGACATACATATATATATATATACACACACACATGGATACACACATACATACATATAGATTTAACATGCATAGGTCCTAATCATGCGCAAAAGGATATAAAACATTACTTATTCTCCCTCTTTTCAGCATAATCATGGCATTGATCAACAAAATAGTCTTAGGAGCCAGAGATCTGGGTTCAAACACAGCCAATGACGTTGGTACATGTCGTAATTCTGGGCAAGTTACTCAATTTCTCTAGACTTCTGCTTCCACTTTTGTAAAATGAGTATAATATTACCTGGTTTGAAAGACTGTTTGGAAATTAAATAAAATGCCATACTTATTTGCCTCACACAATGCTTTAGGTATAGTTGGTACATAATAAATATTAACTTTTTTATTCTTATTAGGCAAGTGAGGCCCAGAGCAAGTTAATATTAATAGTAAACTAAGAATTTTCCATCCCTTACTGCCCTCCTTAACATAGAGCAAGATCCTTTTTAAAAATGGGCTGCTCTATGATACAACTACTTCTTAAAAATTTGTAAGACTTTTTTTTCTAAGTAAACTTTATTGAAATATGATATACAGAAAAGTGCACAGGTCATGTGCACAAATGGAAATCTGTCCACACTATCAGCATTTGGATCAAAAACCAGAACATTACCAGCACCCGGAAGCACCCCGCATTGTCCTCTCTCAGAGGAACCACTATCTTGTATTACAAACTAATTTTGCCTTTTTACACTTTATGCAAATAGTGTAGAATCACACATAGATGTTCTTATGTGTGATGTTTCTTCACTCTATGCAATGCTTGAGACACTTGTCCATATAGTTGCTTGTCATCGTTGCTTGCTCCTTCTCGTTGCTATACAGAGTTTCAGTGAATATGCTATAATTATATATCCTTTCTATTGTTGATGGGCGTCTGGCTTGGTCCTGGGTTTTGGCAATTATTAAGAAAGCTGTTAGCAAACACTCTTGCATGTGTCTTTGGTGAACCCATTTCCATTGAGTACATACTTGTGAATGGAATTTCTGAGTGTTAGGATTTACACGTTTGTCTTTTGTAGATAACCACCATGCAGTTTTACAAAGTGGTTGAAATATTCCCCACTTTTACCTGGTAGGAACATGAGAGGCTTTGATAGTTCCGTCTGCTCCCAATCTCTCCCTCACTGGACCTACACCTCCTGGAATCCAGGAATTTTACTCTATTTGGAATCAGTAACTCTTGAGTAACACAATATATTATTAACAGTTATTTGTTGTTGTGCAATAAATTCCCTCTAAACACAGTGGCCTAAAACAAAAATACATATTTATTATTTCTCACAGTTTCTGTGGGTCAGGAGTTTGGAATTGACTTGGCTAGTAGTTCAACCTTGAAGTCTGTAATGAGACTGAATCAAACTTTGGCCTGGAAACCCTACATCTGAAGGGTTGCCTGGAGGATCCGCTTCTGGGGTGGTTCTCTCATATGACTGGAAAGTACTTTCTGGCTGTTGGTTGGAAGCCTCAATTTTTCTTTATGTGAGTCTATCCACAGGAGCACTTGAGTGTCCTCACAGTATGATGGCTGGCTTCCCCCAGTGTGAGCAATCCCAGAGCCCAAGGTGGAAGCAGCAATGTATTTTATGATGTAGCCTTGGACATCACATACGGTCATTTTCTCAGTATTTTATTGGTAACCCAAGTCATCCTTATTCAATGTGGGAAAGCATGAACTCCAAAAAGTGGGGATCACTAGGAATTAACTTGGAGGTGGATTATCACATCATTAAGCCCTTCCTGACACCAAATAAAGACGTTTTTCACTGATAATTGGAATTGTAAGTGATTAGCATGGGAAATAGGTAAATTTTGATGGACAAAGAGATGGGAAAATGAGAGAATATAGAGAATAAGTTAAGTTCGGGGAGAAAAGCAGGCTTGAATAAAGCAGCCACAAGGCAGCTGAGTATCTGGGTAGCCGAGAATAAAAAAATGAAGTGTGTGTGTGTGTGTGTGTGTGTGTGTGTGTGTGTGTGTATGTGTGTGTAGGGCTGTGAGTAGGGACCATAAAATGCCTTCATTTACTTACTAATTAGATTATGTATTTTTCCCATGAAGACCGAAATCTGGTACTGTTTGGATAAAAGTAACAGCTGAAAATATTCTCAAATTTTTCCATAGGTCATTTAATTTACCATCTATTCATCCATATATGCATCCACCTCTTATTAAGCATCCAGAAAATGCCAAGTGCTATTCTAGAGGGTGTTGGATGAGGCAGAAATGAGCAAACACACAACCCCTGACATGGGGGATGGGAGAAAGGGAATTAATATTTATTGTGCACCTATGGCATTCTGGTGCATTCACACTTATTATCTTAATTCTCATAACTACTCTAGATCTTGACATTTGGTTCCCACTATGCAGATAAATAAACTGAGGCTTGAGAGTTTGAATTACTTACTCAGAGTTGGAGCTGAAAAGTGATGAAGCTAAGTGCTCTGGTACAGAGTAGAAAAATATTAAATGCCAGAGAAAAGTACAGATACAATACAATACAATGGCAGTTCAGAGGATGGAGGGAGTTCTTTTGCTTGCAGAGGTAAGAGGGGGCATCATGGGAGGGTAGTATTTCATCAGAGTCCTGAAAGATGAGTGGGAGATCATGGGGAAAGGCCACATGTCAGGAATGAAAAATATCAAAAACAAAAGCAGAAAGGTAGAAATGGATATTGCTAAATAAAATTTATAGGAGGCCATTGGTTTCGATTGAGCTCCTGTATTGGGTCTATCAGACCAAACTGAAATGGAGTCACTCATGCTAAAGCTCCACATCACCAACCTGAAAATAAGTCATTTATCTGACCTTCCAAGAAATCAAGCCTGAGAAATAATAGGCAAATCCCTGAACAAGCCCTGTTTGGCTGGCATGATAAGAAAGTCCCCTCTGCTTTAACCTTTACAAGGAAAGGAAACTTTGGAACCACCAATCTGCTTTTTGTTTTCTGTTTCTGCTTTCCTCAGCCTTTTTCACTCTATAAAACCAACCTCCTCTACTCAGCTCACGGGAACACTCATTCTGTTTTACAGAACAAAGTGTTGCCCAATTCTAGAAAAACAAATGAAAGCCAATTAAGATCTTTAAGCTAAATTTGTTGACTTTTGTCTTTTGACAATGTTTATAATAATATTCACAGAGAGACACACACAGACATACAAAAACAATGTGATTATAATGAAATGTACATAAAGGAAAGAAGTGTCTGATAGGGGTGAACAAAATGGATTTGGGTCACGCAAATACCAGACTGACGCCAGACTTAGTAGCTCTGTAATACAGCAGAGTCAGAGAAGGTCAAATCATTCTTTTTTCAACTGAGTGTGAACTCCTTTCGGTCTGTTTGGACGACATCTCCTTCAAGGTTATTCAAGAGTAAATTATGAGCACACCTTTGCATACACACAACGAAAAAATGTAGATTGACAAACTATGTAAAATTATCCAAATTCCTGGATAAAAAATGAGAAATACCATTGATCAATGACATTAAATAAACTTTTATAAACTGAGTTGTGAAATCTTGGACAGTGAGAGACCCAGAGTGAGGAGGCCAGGAGAAGGGTGGGGTCTTCGTTTTAGACATAAGGCAGACTAACAGAGAGATAGCAAGCAAGGCTAAGGGTCAGGTCTGCTGTTAGTTAAAGATGAAAGAAAAGAAAGCAGGACTTGGGGCTATTGATTCCCAGAAAAATCCTAGAATCTCTGAACTGGGCGTGGCCAAAAGGATTATTTACTCTGATTTTGCAATTTACGTATGAGAAAACTGAGGCCAAGAAGTAGGAGTGACTTTTCCTTTTAGAGCAGAGCTCCTTCGACTATACCTCGGCCTCCTGAAAACAGGACACAATCCCTGACCTCAAGAAAGCTGGGACGGGGGAGAGCTCTGTGGAAATCACCAGGTGGCTGTTATGAGTGGAATGATGACCTCCCTAAATTTCTAATTTGCATTCCTAATCTCCGGTACCTTAGAATGTGATTGATTGTATTTGGAAATAGGGTCAGTGCAGATGTAATGAGTTAAGATGAGGCAATCCTGGAGTAGGGTGGGCCCTGATCCAATGTTATTGGTGTCCTTATTAAAAGGAGAAATTTATACATGCACACAGGGAGAACGCCATGTGAACATGAAAGCAGAGATTGGAGAGATGCCAAAGATTGTTAACAAACCACCAGAAGCTCGGAGGGTGACCTGGGACAGAATCTCCCTCACAATCCTCAGGAGGAATCGACTCTGTAAACACCTTGATCTTGGACTTCTGGCCTCCGGGACTAGAGACAATACATTCCTGCTGTTTAACCCACCTAGTTTGTGGTGCTTTGTCGTAGCAGCTCTAGGGAACTAATACAATAGCTATATACATTAAAAAAAAAAAAAAAGACAGACATGGGAGCCATAGGAAGTAGGCAGTGTAAAGGAAGGAACATTGCATTAATGAGATATTAACAATTAAGCTATGCGTTAATGCATTCAAACACTGAGTGTGTATGAGGACCCTTGCTTTGTCCAAAAGTAGATATATGTCGAATCAGAATCAGATGCTCCCTGCCTTTGAGAAGCTCAATGTATGGTCTAATCAGGCACATAATAGAAGCAAATGTTCTGGGGCCCCGAAGGAGTGAGATAGGCAAAGATTTGGATGTAGATGATGACATCTCAGTCAGGCCTTGAAGGATGAGTGTGTTTGCTCACTGGTTGCTTAATAGGGCTGATTATTTCTGCCACTGGAAAGAGCCTCCTAACATCTCCTCCCTGGTCCACACAGCCATCAAAGGGGCAAAATCACAGACTTGCTAAGTTTATTCACTCCGGCAGGTCAAGCAAGCAGCCCCAACAACCCAGGCCAGTTGTCTCGATCCCCTGCCCTACTTGGCCATCATTTATAGGAAAAAACAGCAACAGAGATGCTGACCTCTGGCTGCTCAGGCCTGAGTCCCCCTGGAGCTTCAGGCTCGTGCAAGAACTGGCTTCAGAAATTTATCCCCATGGGGGGTCTTTCTATTCTGGCTGCCCAGACCTCTCTCCAGTGCTAAAAAATCAGATTGTGTTATTTATGTATTAAAAACACCAACAAAAATAACCTTTTCTTTCCAAATAGCCCATGCATGGAAAGCCAAGTCTCCAGCAGGTCATTAATATGTTGATGTTTTGAAGGACTGAGCTTCCAGGCCCTGAAACAGGAGCCAGGCTGCTGGCCTTGGCTTTGAGACCTCTTGGCTCTCCCTATTAAGGCCCCCCAGGCTCCTAAACTTTAGCCCCTGGCTGCCACTGCTCTGAGCAACACTGCTAAGAAACGCGGCAAAGAACAGAGCCAATTGCGGCTGGAGCCACATCTGCCGCTATGGAATGATGTCAAATGTGCTGGGGGAGGGAGGCATCTTCTGACTCCAATTACCTCCCCAGTTGTCTGACATGCTCCCTGAAATTCCATTAAGCTGATGGAACCTATTCCTTTAGGTTCATACGGGAGAACAATGGAGCAGAAGAGGGCCAGGACACAAACCAGCAGTCAGCTGTGCTTGGCTGATTGCATTGGAAAGCCCTTGGTCAGGGCATGTAAACTCACTTGCCCGAGGTCCTAAGGCTCCCTTAGGGTATTGCATGGGGCCGCATTCACTATGGCTGTTACCTACATGGCCCTTCCAGGCATTTGTTTTTGTAACTTTTGCTCAGCTTATCCTCATATATGGTTTTGATCACTACCTGGGTAGAAATATTTCAAAATTTCCATCTCCAGTCCATTCATTCCTCTTCTAATTGCTTGTCCCTGAGTACTTCATCCTCAACTAACTCATCACTATTCCTCGCAAAACAATTCCTCTCTATTTTCCCAAGTCAGAAACCTAGAAAGCATTCTTAACCCTTCCCTTTCTAGCACATCCAATCAGTCACTAAGCTCTACTAATATTACTTCCTAAAAGTTTCCTATAACTGTTCCCTCCTCTCTATTCTTTCTCACACTTCTCTAATTCAGGACTATATTATCTTTTGCTTAAACTACTACAACAGCTCCAAAAGCATTTCCCTACTATCAGTGCATCTCCACCCAGTTCATTCTCCACTTAGCAGCCAAGATTTTTTTTTTAATGTGAATCACACTGAAAAATAGGAATAGAAGTAAACTACCTCAACATAGTAAAGTCCATATATGAAAAACCTACAGCTAACAATCATGCTTAATGGTAAAAGACGGAAAGCTTTTCCTCTAAGATCAGGACTAAGACAAGGATGCCTGTTTTTGTCATTTCTGTTTAACATAGTAGTGGAATTCCTAGCCAGAACAATTACACAAGAAAAAGAAATAAAAGGCATCCAAATTGTAAAGGAAGAAGTAAAATTGTATCTGTTGTCAGATGACATAATCTCATATGTAGAAAACTCTAAAGATGCCACAAAAAAAACTGTTAGAACTAATAAACAAATTGGCAATGTTGCTAAATACAAAATTAATGCACAAAAATAAGTTGCATTTCTATGTACTAACAATGATCAATCTGAAAAGGAAATTAAGAAAAAAATTCCACTACTCTCCCCCTCCCCTCTAAAAAAAAAAGAAAGCAATTCCATTTACAATAGTATCAAAAAATAATAAAATAGAAATAAGCTTAACCAAAGTGACAAAATACTGATGTGCTGAAAACTATAAAATATTGCTGAATTAAATTAAATAAGACCCAAATAAATGGGAAGACATCTTTGTTGATGGATTTGAAGACTTACTATTCTTAAGATGCTGATACTACCCAAAGCAATTGTAAAAAGAAAATGAAAATCTCAGGACCACCCACCCAGCTCCTTATGCAAAGAGTAGGTAAAGGCCTCAGCTACCTGGGAAGAACTGGCCCCACAAATCATTCATTAAGGAAATTCCTTGCAGGCCTTCCATAAGCAAGGACATGAAAATTGTAACTTTGGGTTTTCAGGCTATGTTTAGCCCCTAAAACTAAAGTCTGTTCTGATTTCATGCTAATAATAAATTACAAGTTTATCTTTACAGGTGTAGAACAGAGACAAGACGGGATCAGACATTCTTCCACCTACCCAGGGACATCTACATAATCAATGCTTCCTTCACTCCCCTTTTTCTTCTCTAACATTCACCTTATCTTAAATAAAACTTAGATTTTCTTGGGTCTCACAAGAATGTAACCATTTTGTCTCACTACATCCACCCATCCCCCTGCCACATGCTTTTTTTTCAGTTTGCCTTTAAATGCTAAAACTTGCAAATCCCCCTTCAGAAAAGCAGCCATAGCTTTGTCTGTGGTTTGTGTTTTTCCCAGGGCATATCTTCAACTTTGGCTTAATAAACCTCCATTGACTGAGATTTTTGCCTTGGTCACTTATTTGGGTCGACACAATGTACAGATTTAATGCAATTCCTATCAAAATTTCAATGACTATTTTTGTAGAATTTATTTCGATTTTTTTCTAAAAATCCATTCTAAAATGTATACAATATCTCAAGGGATCTGACTCATCAAAACAATTTTGAAAAAGAAGAACAAAGTTGAAGGTCTCAACTTCCTGATTTAAAAACTTATGGCAAAACTATGATAATCGAACAGTGAGGTACTGGCATAAAGATAGACAAACACGGACTAGAGTACAGAGCCCAGAAATAAACTCTTATGTATATGATCAAATGATTTTCAACAAGAATTCCACAACCAATGGAAGAAAGGACAATCTGTTCAACAAATGGTATTGGAAAAACTGGATATCCTCATGAAGAAAAATGAAGTTGGACCCTTACCTTAAAACATTTAAAATTAACTCAAAATGGATCAAAGACCTAAATATAAGAGCTGAAAATATAAAACTTTTAGATGAAAACATAGGGGAAAACTTTCATGACATTGAACTTGGCAATGACTTTTTTGAATATGACACCAAAAGTACAGGCAACAAGAAAAAAAGATAAGTTAGAGTTCATTAAAATTAAAAACTTTTGTGTGTCAAAGAACACTATAAACAGAGTAAAAAAGCAACCCATGGAATGGGAAAAAATACTTGCAAATCATGTATCTTATAAGAGATTGATATCCTGAATATATAAAGAACTCCTATAACTCAATAACAAAATTAAAAATCCAATTTAAAAATGGGCAAAGGACTTGAATAGACATTTTTCTAGAGAATGTATCTGAATGATCAATAAGCATAAGAAAAGGTGCTCAATATCACTAAATATTAGGGAAAGGCAAATCAAAACCACAATGAAATACCACTTCAAATCCATTAGGATGTCTATTATAAAAAACCAACAAACCAACCAACCAACTAATCAACCAACCAACCAATCAACCAACCAACCAACCAACCAAAGAAACAAACAAACAAAAATAAACAAAAAACTGCAGAAAATACAAATTTGGCAAGAATGTGCAGAAAATTAGAATGCTTGTGTGTGTCGCTGGGGGGAAAGTAAAATGGTGCAGGCATTATGGAAAACAGTATGATAATTCTTCAAGAAATTGCACATAGAATTGCCATATGATCCAGCAATTTCACTTCTAGATGTAGACACAAAAGAATTGAAATCAGAACTAGAACAGATTTAATATTCTCACGTTCACAGTAGCATTTTCACAATAACCAAAAGGTGGAAGCAACCCAAGTATCTACACAGGGATGAATAGATAAACTGTGGTATATATACAATTATGGCATACTTACACATACAATGGGCTATTATTCAGCTTTAAAAAAGGAAGGAAATATGGACACATGGCTACAACATGGATGAATTTTGAAGACAGTATGCTAAGTGAAATAAACCAGTCACAAAAGGAGTGTATGATTCACTCATGTGAGGTACCTAGGGTAGTCAAATTCACGGAGACAGAAAATAGAATGATGGTTGCCAGGGTTTGGGGGAGGGTAGGATGAGAAATTAATGTTTCATGGGTAAAGAGTTTCAGCTGAAGATTAAAAAGTTCAGGAGATGGATGGTGGTGATGGTTGCACAATAATGTGAATGAATACACTTAGTGCCACAGAGCTGTACACTTAAAAATATAAAACTTTGTTATATATTTTACCACATAAAAAAGTAAATCCAGAGTGACACTCCTCTGCTTAAAACCCTTAATATTATCCCATCACCTTTGGGATAAATATAACCATCTTTGGCTCACAAACAAGAACTTTCTTCATGTGACCATGTGTATATCCCTTTCTCATAACTCTTTCTATTTTACATTTCTTATTCCAGAAACAAGTAAGTTCTGGTAGTTTCCCAAAAAGGAAGGTGATTAGTCACCCTGAATGTACTCAAGCAGTTTCTTCTGCCTACCTTTGTAGTTCTCAGCTCTGATTGCACATGAAAATCAAACAGGAGGCACAAAGAAATACTAATGCCTGGTACCACTCAAAACCAATTAAATTAGAAATAACTCTGGAGGGGACCAAATCATCAGTATATATATATTTGGCTCCACAGATGATTTGAATGGGCAGCCACTGCTCTAGAATATAATTTCCAAGAGCCTGGACAGTTAATTCATTTTTCAAAATTCAGCTGAGGCATCCCCTCCCCAGGAAATCCTCCCTGAGGCCACCTGTTAGGCTGGGCCGGGTACCCATGCTCTGGGCTTCCTCAGGCCCCGGTGGCAGTTCCCAGACTATATTGCAAGTGTCATGACTTCTCTGTCTCTCTCACCAGCCCGAACTCTTTGAAGGCAGGGATGATGTTTTACTCACCCTGGTTGTCACTGTTCCAGAACAGGATCAGGGTCACCAAATGCCAACTGCCTTTTCCCTCCCTCACACTCTCCCCCTTGTTAGAGGTCTTCATACACATCTTCTCCCTTCAACAAAGGCCACTCACAGTGAGGACATTTGCCCAGTGATTCACGGCAGTGTGGCAAAGACAAAATTAGAATGAGTTTCTTCAGCGTCCCACTCTAGGGCTCTTTTTACTTAACAGTCTAATACTATATGTGAAAATTAACGAAAGGCTCACACCCCGTAATAACTTTCCCAAACTCTCCCTGAAGCAACAGCTGGAGGGTGACTCATCACCAAAAGTACTAAGGTGGCTTGTGTGCGGGTGTGGAGAGAGTCTGCATTCCTGGTGGGAACGCATGGTTAAATGCATGTGATTTGAAACTTGGGATTTAGAAATCAGGAGGGAGGGCCTGGCCCTGGTGCTGTTTACTTGAACTTTCACAAATAAAATTGCCTCTCTGAACTTCAGTTTCCTCATCTCTTGTGTGAGGATAGTAACACTTTGCTTTTTGGCTCACAGGGTGTTTTGAAAGTCAAATCAGCCCATGAAAAGTGGGATGAGTATATTGAGGTCTATTCACTCAATGGATGTTATGGAACCACGTGAACGAACAGACTACAATCATGTGCAATGCTGTGGATCAATCTCACAAACATAATGTTGATGAAAGAAGCCAGACATAAAAAAGTGTAATAATTCTGCATGATTATCCATATATAAAGTATAAAAGCAGGTAGAACTGGTCCATGCTGCTAGAAGTCAGGAACAGTGAGTAGTGCCTGGAAGAAGGCGTGAAGGGTTGCTGGGGTGCTGGTAATGTTCTGCCTCTTCATCTGAGTGCTCATTACTAAGATTTGTTCAGTTTGTGAAAATTCATCAAGCCATAACTTTTTGATATATGTACTTTTCTGTATGTATATTGTACTTCAATTAAAAATTTTTTAAAATCTAGAATGAGGCTTATAAAACATAAAAGTACTATGTAACAATAATACATAATGATAATGATTATATAAACAGATGAATATGTATGTACTTATGTGTATACATACATACACATACAGACAGACATATAATCTACTTTCATTGATGTTTTCTATTAATACTAAAGGCACGATGGCAAGTGCTTTACGCATGTTATCTCAATCGTTACAGACATTCCATTTTACAGAAGAGGAAACTGAGACCAGAGAAAATAAGAAATTTGCTTATGATCATTCTGATCTTGGGGAGAACCTGGCCGGCTCAAAGTAAATAATTAAAAAGTGAACAGGCTTTAAGGTCAGGAAGAATATTGACTAACTGTGTGGACTTGAACAAGTTTCCTAACCTTTCTGTTGACTCAATTTCCTCATCTATAATATGGAGATAATAATACCTGACCTTTTGAAAGTCACAGGTGGTAAGGACTAATGAAAAAGAAATGGGATAAGAAAGAAGAAAGATCTATGACTCAGTCATGCAGGCTCTGTGGGGCTGCGTTGAAATACGCAGGAAAGTCAGAAAATGACTTGTTTGGAGAGCTGAAACCTACTCTGGAAATGGGAGGGAATGGAAATGGAAACAGAGAAGGAAAATCAAAATGGAGGTGAACTCTGTCTATGAGAAACTGTGCATGAGAAAAGATTTTGGAAACTCTTTTGCCTCATTTATTGATGGGAAAGGAATCATAAATACGTATATCATGCAAGTTACCTTTAAAAACAGTTTTAAAAACAATATCCATAGGCAGTATAATATAGTAAAGAGAGTACCCTGAAACCAAATTCTGATTTCACAACTTTATATCTGTGGTTACATTTGGACATGTCATATAAATGCTCTAAATCTCTTGTTCTCTCTGTAAATCAGGAATATTAATACTTACCTGACTTCCTGGGAAGAATAAAATGAGAAAATAGAGATACACATTATTTGAAAAGTTAAAATACTTTGGGCATTTTGGGTTCAGGTTAAAGTCACTTTTACTGGCCATTAGGACCCAAACCAGTTCACATTTCTGAATCTGTTTACTCATCTGTGAAAGGTGTAAAAATAGAATCTACGTCATTGAATTGTTAAAAGGATTAAATGAAATCATGTAGGTAAATGCTTAGCATAGTGTCTGGCATGGATTAAGACTCAGTAAGTGGCTGTGTTTATGACAGATAGCAACGACAACAGCAATGGAAACATTTTTTTACTGCTGGGAAGCAAGAAAAGGTGGGATATATTGGGCATTTTAGGTCATTTTCATGGAAAATTTTTCAAGTCCGTGTTTCTCAGCCTTTATAATTTGTCCTTACCCTGAGAAACTACAACAGAACGGCATGTCTCGGGTCCTGTGCTTCTCTGTGAATTTTCTTTGACTCTACAAGGTTAGAAGCCTCCCATCTCCTATGATTGAACACTCCCAAGACATTGGATCATTTCCTGAACTTCATTTATTTAATAACTAATCTTTTATTGCCTTCCCTCTTTTAAAGCCAGCCAGCCTTGTTCCCACCCCCAAACCCATTCAAGGTCTCACCTCTTTAATCATGTGGATAATGCTGAGACACACCACAAACCATTTTAATGGAGGGCTGATAAGTGAAGGCTATTTTTCCTCCCGTCTGCTTCTCAACCTAACAGAACAGTATTTCAGATGATTTTCAATAATCCCAGCAAATCACTCATGTCATTCTCCCACAGCCACCTAGTTAATATTCCTGGTCAACAGGTTTCTTCTGGCTCTTTTGTCTGGGAAAGGCTGTTGCACAAGACCCCGGAACACCAGAAAAATGAGTCTATACCTGGAATTTGCACAAACTAAACCCTCAACTGCAAGATGAATAAGTTAATAATAACAGCTACCATCCCTGAGCCCTAATTCTGTGCCAGGCACTGTGCCAAGGTCTTTACCTCTATTATCATGTTTAATCCTCACAAAACCTGCCAGGGAATTCTCTCATGTCCATTCTACAGATGCAGAAACTTAAGTGTAGGACAATGTTACTCAAAGTGTGGTCCGCTGAGCAACAGCATTACCTGGGAATTTGTTAGAAATGCAAATTCTCTGGTTCCACCATAAACCTACTGGATAAGAATCTCTGGGTGTGGTGTTCAGGAATCTGTGTGTTAAGAAGCCCCCAGGTGATTCTAATGTAGGCCAAAGTTTGAAAAGCCCTGGACTAGGAAAGGTGAGTAACTTGCCAAGTTCATAGAACTAATAAGGATCAGAGTGAGGCTTGGAAACAGAGTTTGGCTGACTTCAAAACCAGAGTCTGAGAAGCTATAGAATGAAATGTTTCACAGAAGTTTTAGGATTTGAAGTAAAATTGTCTTGTACTATAAAGACATCTATTATTTCATAGAGTAAGATGGGCAGAGGTAGCTCAGCTCCAGGATTGGTTTAGTTCCGCAGGTCAATGGTTTTATGACTTCAGCTCAGCAGCCTCTTTCTCATTCTCTTGGCTTTCTCTTCGTGGTCACAAGAGGGCTGCAGCAGTTCCAGGCATTACATTTTGTCCCTCAATGCCCAAAGTTCCAAAGATGGGGGCAAAAGGAAAGACTCTGTCTCTTCTTGCATGTCTTTTTGTGAGCAATAAATTTTTTTTCTAAGAAGTTGTCCCCCCCAACAGACCCTCTCTCATATATTACTGTCCAGAATTTCATTGAATGCTCATTCCCAAACCAATCATTGGGAAGAAAAATGGAATAACGTGGTTAGATGGGACTAAACAAGATTCACCTTACCTGAAGCACACAGGACCTGCATGAACACAGTGGGTGGAAGTGCTAGTTCAAGAAGTAGGTACAAATCATGAAATAGTGAAAGATGTTTGGATTCATAGGATGACATTAAATGACAGAATTCCAGATAGAAAAATTAAGTTTATGCCATAAGAAATATGGAACCTGTCAATTTTTGAGTAGGGGAGAGGAACACACACAGGCACATGTGGGAAGAGCCTGCTGGTGTGGAGGAGAGACGGGCACTGGACATGGGAGAGGGCAGTGGGGGAACACCAGCTGGTGCGGTAGCCTTGGCGGAGTTTGCTAAGGGCTGGGGTTAGGTAAGTGGCAGTGGGTATGAAGGACAGGTGAAGATCAAAGTCTATTGGGAGGAAAATTGGGAAGAGCGGGTGAATGGCCACAAAGAGATAAAAAAGGGGCTGAGTCAGGGGTTATGAACCATTTTCATGTCTGTGACCAGTTGTTTTCCTGGCCCTCTGGGGCCGGGATGGAGAGAAAAGTACCGACTCCCACAAAAGGACTTTATGAAAGTTAAAGGACCTGTCGACTGTACTTTGTACAATAGGTTATTTAAGGGTATGTGCCTAAATTCTTAAATCTGGTGCTTGGCTCTGTGACATCACAAGAACAGTAGTGCCATTTATTGCCAGTCTATCATGTCCTGCTGGTTTATTTATTTATTTAACTTAATGTTTATTATAGAAAATCTCAAACATATACAAAAGTAGAGAGAATAGCATGATGAACCCACATTAAGCAGCTTCAGCCTGATCAAATCCTCGTCAATCTATCTTGTTTCCTTCATTTGCTCACCCACTCTCCCCTACCTCACCCTCACACAAGTTAATTTATTTTAAGAATAGCTTTGCTGAGATGTAATTCACACACCATACAATTCACCTATTTAAAGAGTATAGTTCAATGGCTTTTAGTATACTCACAGAGTTGTGCGACCCCCACCACAATTTTAGAACATTTCTTCACCCCCAAAAGAAACCCTGGGTCCTCTATCACCTCCATGACAGCTCCCTACCAGCACTAATCAACCACTAATCTACTTTCTGTTTCTATAGATTTGCCTATTATGGACATTTCATAGAAATAGAATCATGCAATATGTAGTCTTTTGTGACTGGCTTCCTTCAAATTAGCACAGTTTTAGAGGTTCATTCATGTTGCAGCCTATATCTATACTTCATTTCTTTTTATTGCCAAATAATAATCCATTGTATGGATAAACTACATTTTATTTATCCATTTATCAGTTATCAGTTGTACATTGCCAAATG
Organism: Lemur catta; assembly: GCF_020740605.2. NCBI lineage: Eukaryota > Metazoa > Chordata > Mammalia > Primates > Lemuridae > Lemur > Lemur catta. The sequence continues at coordinate 81,797,400 of NC_059130.1, forward strand.
TACACCAGCTTTTTGGCTAGTATGAATAAGGCTGCTATAAACATTCATGTTCATGGGCATAAGTTTTCATTTCTCTTGGGTATGTGTCTAGGAGAGAATTTTCTGGGTCATGTGGCAACTCTATGTTTAAGATTTGAGGAACTACCAGACTGGTTTCCATAATGACTACACCATTTTACATTTCTACCAGCAGTGTATAAGAGTCCAATTTCTCTACATTTTCCCCAGTACTTGTTATTATCTGTGTTTTTAATTATAGCTATCTTAGTGAATGTGAAGGGACATCACCTTGTGATTTTTATTTGCACTTCCCTGATGGCTAAAGATTTGAACTTATTGTGCTTATTAGCCACTTGTATATATTTTGGGGAGAAATATCTATTCATATCATTTGCCCATTTTTTTTATTTGGGTTACTTGTCTTTTTATTATTGAGATAAAAAATGTCTTCATATATTCCAGATATAAGTTCCCTATCAGATATATAATCAACAAATACATTCCTCCATTCTGTGAGTTGTCTTTTCTCTTTCTCTCTGGTATCCTTCGCAGCACAAAAGTTTTTAATTGTGATAAAATCCAAGTTGTCTTTTTTCTTTTTTTGCTTGTATTTGTGGTGTCATATTTAAGAAACAGTTGCCTAATTCAAGGTCACAAAGATTTATGCCTATGCGTTCTTTTAGAAGTTTTATAGTTTTAGCTCTTACATTTAGGTGTTTGAACCATTTTGAGTTTAATTTTTGTATATGGTGTGATGTGTAGGAGGGGTCCCACCTCATCCTTTTGAAGGTGAATATCCAGTTGTCCCAGCACCATTTGTTGAAAAGAACATTAAAAAAAAATGATCAAATTGTCTCGACTTTGCTTATTGAAAATCAACTGACCATAATCAGTTATTTTGAAGCAAATCCCAGATAGCATGTCAATTCACCTGTAAATATATTATATGCCCTGGTGTTTCATCTATCTAATCCCTGATCCTCACAACAATCAAGGTAGCAGTATCACATTTAATAGGAAAGGATGCGGAGGCTTGGAGGGTTTGGGTGACTGGTCCAAGATCATGCAGCTACTGAAGTAACAGAGCCGGATCCGAAGGCTGCACCCTTCCTGTTACACTACCATCTGCTGCGGCCAGAACACAGTGAAATATAGTAGTAGTGAGAGCAGCATGACTCAGGCAAACCTCGCCTCCAATTCCTTAACGGTATCATTTAACTTGTTTACTCTCTTCACTGGCATCATCGCCGTCTTTATTTGCCCTTCATCCAGTATTCTGCTCATCCGGAGATAGAAAGACGGCACTCTAAAAACTCATAAATTATCTCTGCAGAATGCAGAGAATAGGTGAGGTAGAAAAATCAAAACCCTGGGGCAAGGAGTCTGAATTTGCATGAACCTGAGTGGTGACACTGTCCCTCCTGAAGTGAGGAGTGGGTTGAACAACCTTAACTTTCAAATGGAATTTGAAATTTTGCTTGCTAGAAGAAAGACTCGAATGATCAAATCTTGGAATTGAAAGACATCTTCAGTAGCAGTTTGACAGACCTCTTATTTCACACATGCAAAAAAGCCCAGTGGCTTTCCAAAGATAACCGGTCTAGTCAGTGGCCGAAAGGACAGTCAAAGGCGGGTCCTCTGGTTTCTGTATTAGGGAATATCAGAATTTTTGGTTCCTAGAACCTAGTGGGCATGAAGTGCCAGATAACCTGTCCTCACCAAGCAAAGGGTAATCTTATGAGACTCTAAATAAATTGCAGGAATTCAGAAAAGGGAAGAAAAACCACTGATGATAGAGATTCTTCTGAATCTGCCTGTGGGGCACAGTAATTTTCAAAAATCTATGAGGTAATAACCAATCAATCTTCTGAGTCTGAGGTAAGATATATAATCCAGGAATTGGAGAGTATCATGCGGATTCTGTCATCTTTCCAGTAAGGCAACATTGGACACTGCCTGGGACACATCAGAAATACTGTAGAGAGATTGTGGGTTTAATAACCCGGGGGGGGGAAGGAGGAAGGGTGTAGCCTATGCTAGAATGGCTTAGGGCCTGCACCAGAAGACAGATTCCCACCAAGGCGGGCAGTGTAGGGGAGGGAACATCAGCCAATGACATCACCTTTAGGACCAGTGTCTTCTAGGCAGCCACATCGTCTACGTCCAGGAGAAATTGCTCCCGGGAAAGGTACTGATGGTGGCATATGGTAGGTGGTGTTGCAAAGCTTCAGGGTCAGCTAGACCAAAGTGCAAATTCTAATTCCTTTACTGTCCAACCATGTGATTGTAGGCAAGTCATTTCGCGTCTCCAGGTGTCTGTTTCTTCCTCTGTCCAGTGGAGGATGTTGTGAGGATTAACTGAGACAATGGTATAAATGACACAGCACAGTTCCTGGCACATAGTAGATACTTCACTTGAGATTTTTTGCCCCCACCCTGAGTCTTTCTCAGTTTAGTATGAGTTTTGGTCTCCCTGCCACCTCTCCAGGTACTGTTTAACTCTCAGGACCTGTATCTTTCAGTATGAAATTAAAAATTTCATTCTTCTATTGAGAGGCTTTTAGACCTAAAGGGGCAGAGGCTGTGCTGGGGAGTCTGAGCCCAGAGTGTCCATGGCAGAATGAACGCCTGGACTCTCCGCTCAATGCTTCCTCCTCAGCATCACCGTGGTGTGCCTGGGATGCTGGTTGCCATGACCACCTAATTATTTCCTCTAGGTCTGACCACCATGACAAATTGAAACACTTGCCAAACTCCCAGCCAAACAAGCAGCAGATGTCCAGTTTGAAAAAACATCGTTCCTGAACAATAATATTTGGTTTCCCTTCAATCACATGGACCCATCCACAGAAATGGTGGCCGGGAGAGGCAGCTGTGAGGAAGCCAAGAATAAGAGCTGGGGAACAGGAGGGGGCGAGGCTTACAGTCTGTGTCTTCCCCGAGATAAACCATGCAGGAGGCACTCCTTACAGACATGCTGATTATATACTCACTAAGAATGTTCCACTGGTCTCGGGACAAGCTCTGAACAGCCGCCCAGCACCAGTGGAGGGTAGAGAGAATGGCCTTTAGAGTCAGAGGTGGGTGTCAATACCACTTTTACCTTTGACTAGTTGGGCAACTTTGGCCAAATTCACTTTTCTGAGGTCTGGTTTCTCCATATAACATGAAGGTAATAATACCTGTTTCATAGAGTTGTTGTGGGATTAAAGTAAAGAGCATAAGGATTTAGCACACAGCTTAGACATGGTGAGTCCTTGATGAATGTTAGCTATAAATTTGTTTTTAAATCATAACACAGGCTAATATACCTATTCTTCTGCAATATACCAAGGTTAATGACTAATTTTGAGAAGTACAGAATCCCATCCAAACAATGGTATCTTATAAATTATTCAGTACAACATAACTATTTTACAAGGGAAGAAACTGAGATCTAGAGAGGTTAAGACATTTGCCTGTCTTAACTAGCTGCTGTTAACTAGCTGTCACATAACTAGTTAACAGCAGGCTAGGATTAGAATGCCAGGTTCCTAACATCCAACCCAGTGCTTTTTCCACCATACTATAATGCCTAAGAAAGAGAAGGGGAGAAGAGAATTAGCATTTATTGAGCATTGAGTATTCACAGATATTCTTCATAGATTGTTTTATTTAATCATTATAGCAACAATAGAATGTAAGATATTATTATCCTTACTTAACAAATGAACAAACTAGAATATAAGCTCTAAAGAGCATGAGCTATGCCTTTCTTATTCATTTTTGTAGCCTTAGCAGGCAGAATGGTGCCTGGCACATAGTAGGTGCCCAATAAATATTTGCAAATGAGTCAGAAGCTAATAAACAGTAGAGCCAGGACTTGAAATAAAATCTGTCTGACTCCAAAGCTCATGCTTTTTTTGAGCTGGCCCTTGTGCTTCCTCCTGTAGGAGAAATAGGATGTAGAAAGGAAGAAGGAAGAAAAGACTCAAACATCTTTGAGAAACTTTTAAGTTTTAAGGTATTAAAGTAGGCACATTTTTATATTATCTCATTTACTTTTCACAATAACCAAGAATAGCTGCTTTCTTTTTGTAAATATATGAGGAAATTGAGATGCAGAAAGCTTTAGTGACTCTTCCAGTGAGTCAGAAAAACAAGGGCTCAGATTCCAGCTCCAGACTTTCACCTTCATCCCTCTTCTCATCATGTCGCAGCTGCTTGTATACTGAATCCAGAAGGAGACAGGTGGTGGGCCAGGAACATATCATATAATGGGGGGGCAAGGATAGCCCCTTCAGGCTTGCCACTGAATGTCGGTCAGGATGCCCCAGAGCTGTGGTGGCTCTCCAGCACCAGAGGCACAAAGATAGAAAACCAGTAAGCTGAGGGTGGCTGGCTACTTGGGGACCCTGCTGGAGTTTGCATGAAACCTGGGAGCTGCCTGCCTCCCCACTCCTAGTTAAATTTGATAACTAAAGTTCTCTGTTTCTTAAGCTGTTATTATTTGACATTCTGTTATCTATAGCCCAAACCATTTCTATCTAATATGCTGTACTTCTCAGGAGTGAGGAGGGGGTCTATTTTCTGATGAACAGATACTATGGCCTGAAATTTTGTGTTCCCCCTAAATTCATATTTTGAAACCTAACTCTTATGGTGATAGTATTAAGAGGTGGGGCCATTTGGAGGTGATTTAGGCTATAAGGCTCTGCCCTCATGAATGGGACTAGTGCCCTTATAAAAGAGACCGAGGGGGCTCCCTCACCCCTTCCACCATGTGATGACACTTAGAAGGCACCATCTATGAAACAGGAAATGGGCCCTCATCAGACACCAAATTGACTAGTGCCTTGATCTTGGACTTCCCAGCCTCTAGAACTGTGAGAGATAAAGTTCTGTTGTTTATAAATTATCCAGTTTAAGGTATTTTGTTATAGCAGCACATATGGACTAAGACAATAGGCAAATCTCTTTATTTCTAGAATTCTCAGTGTTCATAGTTTTATTAGTGGGAGGTATTTGTTGGTTGAAAGTATCAGAAAAGAACTGCAGCCAGCTTATAAGAATGAGGGGAAATTGTTATAGAAATAAGAGTTCTTTCATGGAATCCAAATACAGGGATTTAGCTGAACCTGGCAGAGGCCTGAAACCAAGATCTCAAATGCATTTGGCAGTCTGTTTCTCTCTAATGTCTGCTCTTCTGAGTTCTTCATACTTCTCTCTCTCTCTGAAAAATAGCCACGATCAGCATCCGCATTTACACATAACAAAGTCAACCACCAGAAAAGACACTGAATCTCAAGCACAATTAAAATTAATTCAAGAGCAGTTGTGATTAGCCACACTTAGATCTTGTGCCCACTGATGCAGCAATCAGTTCTGACCAGCAGGAAGGATCACAGGGTAGGGATGTGGCTTCCTGGGGCTGATCCTCCATGCGCATGTAGATGATAGAGCAGTGAAGTTCTAGAATAGAGGGGCTTGGGAGAGAACCCAAAAGGTATATATTATAAAGTCCCATCTCCTCTCTCTTCCTGAGGCATTAAGTACTGGATTCAGCTATTATCAAGGACAAGTGGCATCCCTGTCTTTACTGCAGTTTGGTCATTTGTTCATTTCACATTGAACAGGCTGGATTCCAGGCACTGGCTGTGGAGCAGTGAATGGATCTGGCTAAGTCACTGCCCTCAGAGGTCTTATGCTTTCCTCCTTTAGTTATATGGAAACTCCCATATCCTTCTAATAAGCCATCCCTTTTCCTGAGCTTATTTGAGATGGGTGTTTGTCACTTCCAATCAAAAGAGTTCTGACTCCTATGGAAATGGGTACTAGGAATGGAACATTCCAACTGATAGACCCCCAGTATAAAACTGGCTGAGTCAGGGTGAAGGAGGGAGTTGTAAAGACTCTGCCATATTGGGCTTAGATATTAATCATCTTTGTCATGTGGTAGAAAATCAGTTGGTTAAAGAATTATCAACTATCTGCTAGAACTCAGAACATTGTCCACAAAATAGGAACTTTAGGTGACCTGGTAGAAAAATGTCAAAACATTGCCTACTTCTAGTAAGTTATTTATTTGGGCCCATCTGATAACAGATGGGTAATAGCTGGGCAGGTTTATGTGAATAGCTCTGTGAAAAGGATTAATTTCTTTCTACCTGTAGTTAGCTTTTTGAACCTGTTGAATCAGATAATCAAGTGCCTTAAGAACACAGCCTTAAAATTAGTGCACTGATTAGGATCTTGGATATCTGGGAGGATTCAGAAGAATCAGGGAAACCTGATGCTCCCAAATTGATCCTAAGCCAGGAGTGCCCAACCTATGGTGTGTTGCATAATTATTTCATTATATATTACAATGTAATAATAATGTAAATAAAGTGCACAATAAATGTAATGTGCTTGAATCATCCCAGAAAACCATCCCCCCTCCCTCCTCTCTGCCCTGTGGAAAAATTATCTTCCATGAAAACAGTCCCTGGTCCCAAAAAGTTTGGGCACCACTGTTCTAAGCAACTCTACTGTTGTATGCCTGTCTGGAAAATTTTCTGGAAATGCACATCTGGACGAGTAGTGAAGCAGAGACAGGAGCCACGTGGTAGGAAAGATGAGCATTGCCTCACTACTCCAGGCTTTTGTTCTTCAAACTCAGAGGCAGAAGCCAATAAGCTATGATTTAGGGAGATGTATAGACTCCTCAAGTTTGATATCAAGAAACCGATGCTAGAAAAGTGAGGACTAAATTCAAAAATGAAAATTTGGCAAGATTTCTGGTGTTGGCTACCAGCAAACTGAATTGCCTATGTGTCCTCCCTGCCCTTCCCATGCAATCAACAGGCCCAGCTAACAAGGGACTTAAAGGAGTTGTACTGCAAGAAATGATCAAGCCTCATAGACAGAGACCTGTGCTTGTTCTTTACAGATCCTGGTTATTAGTCCTTTATCAGATGTGTAGCATCTATATATTTTCTCTCCTTCTGTAGGTTGTCTGTTCACTCTGTTGATTGTTTCCTTGTCTGTAAAGAAGCTTTTTAATTTGATCAGGTCCCATTTACTTATTTTTGTTGTTGCTCTGATTGCCTTTGGGGTCTTCTTCATAAATTCTTTTCCTAGGCCAGTGTCTATAAGAGTTTTTTCCAACATTTTGTTCCAGAATTCTTATAGTTTCATGCCTTAGGTTTAAGTCTGTTATCCATTATAAGTTGATTTTTGTGAGAAGTGAGAGGTATGGATCCTGTTTCAGTCTTTTACATGTGGCTATCCAGTTTTCCCAGCACCATTTATTGAATAGGGATTCTTTTCCCCAGTGTGTATTTTTGTCTGCCATGTCAAAGATTAGATGGCTATATGAGGATGGTTTCATACCTGCATTCTCTGTTCTGACCCATTGGTCTGTCTCTATTCTTGTGCCAGTACCATGCTATATGTTATTTTTTAAAGTAATGGTAGAGAAATCCTAATCTCTCTATCTGTAGGGGCTTAAAGACACAGATGGTTTTGAACAGTTAATAGGAGGTTGGTTTTCCTCCCTTATGCAAAGCATAGTAGCAACTCTCCGGATCTCTGCTGTGAGCTGAGGGTCTCTATGGGGGCTGAGCTGCCATTGCTGTGTTCTCGGTGGAGGAAGGGCAGGAGTGGGAGAATATGGTGATAGCATTGCCCCTGGCTTTCTGACAAGAAAACAGCAGCTTCCAGACAAGGTTCAACCTGAAGAAATACTCCCCTGCTGTGCAGGAATTATTCACTCTAGGATATGCTTCCTGTGTAGTAACATCAAATATTCCCACTGGCGGCAGAAGCTCAGGATTTGACAGCTTAACTGTTTCATGCCCAGTCTGCGTAAACTACAGAAGCCCCTGCCACAATGCTGTGCACATAATAGATGCCCAGTCATGGTAGTTTTCTTCCTAATTCTGATTTCTACCCTCAAACAGGTATTGGGGCCATCTCTTCAAGTTCCTCTGTGGTGGATGCCACCGAGGTTTTATCTAAGCCTCATCACTACCGTCCTCTTAGGGCTACTGCTTCCTGCCTCCAATTCCTGTGAGCCTCGTTCCCTCAGTCCTCCTCATCCTGGATGAACCCAACAGTGGCTTTGTAGCAGATGCCAAAGGGCCTATGGATTATCACAGCCTCATGAAAAGGATGTATTGTCCTCCCAGCATTTTAGGGCTTGGGCCTTTTCTGTAGAACTTCGGTATACCTTACCCTGAGGATATATGACAATATCATATTGGAAAGCCCAGTGAGATATCTGAGACAGCCATCTCTATCATTAAGTAGAAACCTTCTATTCCCTTTTGTGGAGAAATTCATAACAATAAACCTGCAGTATATTACAAAGGGCACATGGAAGAAGAAGTTGCATTAAACTCGGAGTCCTGTGGGATGCCACAGAAAGACTGGCTTAGACTCAAATGCTAATAGCCCCACTGATGATCACGGACTACTTGAGTACGCAGAAATGGCGAGGCCAAGTTCTCTACTCTTTCTGCAGCTGGCAGGAGCAATCTTCCTGGAACAGCTCCCTCCTACCTCCCATCTTCTGTGCACTTGAAAACTTCTGGGAATCTTACTTCCTGCCCCAAGCCTTTTCAGACAATTGAATGGATTGAGAAATCACCTTTCACAGAAACCCCATTGCCTTACTTTCAGACACAATGATTAGATAATAAAACAAAACACCAAATTAATTATTTTCTAGAGCAAAGTGTGAACCCTAGAAAAAAATACCAGAGTTTCAGACACATCTAGAGAGTAGGATATTGGAAAGGGGGCTTGCAGAGGGCTGAATATGTAGAGGGCCCTGCCTCTGCTGGGCAGCTTAGTTTCACATGTCTTCCCCTTTAATCCTTGAGATGATTCTTTGGAGTAAAGAGTATAATCGTCAGTAGCTAAGTGAGGGGATAGAGGCTCACTGAGTTTGGAGAATTTATCTCAGATCACACAGCGATTTGCAACTGACCTGGGATTTTATCATGAGTCCGTGTGATTTCCAAAGCTCATAGATTTCTCACTGTACTCTTTTGAGCTGTCACATGAACTGTGCTCCTCATTCCACCCACTAGTACCCTGCATCCCCCACACGGCCAACCCTTCTGGTCCCCAACCATGTGTTCATCACACCCTGATGTTGTGCGGGGCCCAGTGGTGCTTGCTGTTTTCTCCATTCTCCACAGTTTTCCTGAACCAACTCATAAGTTGCTTGGAACTACCCTTTGGGGAGGTGCAGTCTTCCCACTCCTTCTCTCTTAGACTTGTGCCTGTCTCCTGAGGGGCCACAGGTCTTTGGGGAGGACGGCCCCTCCTTACCTTGCTCCCACCATGATGAGCGGGGTCTGATTCTCCTTATTTCAAACCTGGCACTGCTGTTCCAGTCACTCCTGCAATCCCTATTTTGTGTTATCTTGCCGATAGTGTGTGTGTGTTTGTCCACTGGTTGGTCTGGGAGCAGCTCTCTCTGCACTCAAAACTCATTTGGTAAACAAAGATAAATGACCTTCCCTCAGCCCACTGACAAGCCCTCCTCCAACTCAGGATAGTGGCTCTACCCACTTCTTTAAGGGGATTCATTTTCCAGAAGCCTCTCTTAACAATTTTGGACACTAAGTGAAAGGATGGCCTTACTAATAAACTAACAGAGAAAAACAAACTATCTAACAGAAAGACAAAAAGAAAAATTACAGCACATAATTACCCCTTTGAAGAGAAAGATCACAACACACAACTGCTTCTTTGTTTGATTAGCAATCTGTGAACTGCACAGATAGAAGGTGCATTATGCACCCCCCAACCCCAGTTCCTGCCAGACCAATTTCCAAGGACCCTGATAAGCCAGCCTCAGAGAGAAGAGGGAAAAAAAGGAAAAACAGATGCAGCCACTTCAAAGCTGTCTTTGCTATCAGCTGGCAGCAATAACTGTCCTTTTATTCTCCCTTTACCCCCAATAAAAACCCCAAACCCTTTATCCTCCCTGCTGGCATTTCTTCCTTCCTTCCTTCCTTCCTTCCTTCCTTCCTTCCTTCCTTCCTTCCTTCCTTCCTTCCTTCCTTCCTTCCTTCCTTTCTTCCTTCTTTCCTTCCTTTTGTGTGCCAAGCCCTTTCCCCCTGCCACAAAGTGAAATAAACTTTTTACTTCTTTCGATCCTAATCTTTGCATCAAAAATTCTTCCTCATCCCACACTACAAGTTCCCACCCTAACACTAAGGATACCAAGATAAATGAGTCATGGTCTTGCCCTACTAATATTTCACAACAGAATGAGGGAAATAGACACTAACATTCAGTGTTCAATTCAAGAAATGGGAGCCATCCTGGGTATTTCAAGTAGAAAGTATTTTCATAGGAGAAAGAGATGCTTATGAAATCATCCTGAGGAGTGGAGGAGTGGATTGCAGGCTCCAGCAAGGACTTCCAGAGAGAGCTGCTACCTCTGCCCCATCAGGGAGGTGGGGAATCTGGTACCCCAAAACTATTGAACTACTGATTTGTAGATTCTTGAATCTGTAACATACCACATACTTGCAATCTAGGAAACAGAAATGCAGCTTGGGGAAGCTATTATTGCTGCTGTTAAAACTGACTCTTGACAATCATAAAACTATCGACTGGTTACTGGAATACCGTGCAGAAAAACTCCACGTCACCACGACTCTGCTTTCCAGCAGAAAATATCTGAGACAGTGAAAAGCTTCCCTTTGCTTCATTTCTACCTCTGAAATTCTGTATGTGTGCATCTATTGGTGGAACTTAATTTGTATCCAGAATTTTATCTGCAGGGAAGTCTGGAAAGTGGACTCACGCTATAAAAACTAAGAGTGGATATTGGTGAAATAACTATCAGTGTTTTCCACAGACTCAAGAACATATATGTACAAAGAAGTGTTATAGCAAGCATGCTATGCAAGGCATATTAGGTCACAAAGAAGGCAGAGATCAGTTCTACCTGGAGGTTCAGGGAAAGTGCAGAGAAGCTACTCTGGCTGAGTCTTAAAGAATATCCTGTAGAAGTCTGCCTCAGAGAGGGATGAAGGGCATTTAGGGTAGAGTAAGCTTATGTGTTAAGACAAGGTGGTATGAAAAAGCAAGGTGGTATGAAAAAGCATCGTGCACCAGCTTGTACTTCTTTTATCTGGTACAGAAGAGAGAAAGAGGAGCACAGTGAGCAAGGAGGTCCAAGAGGGGGCAGGGTGCAGATCAAGACAGACCTCCTATGCCACGCTCATGAGCTCAAACTTTCTCCTAAAAGGGGACTTTTGGGAGGTTTTATGCAGGAGACTGACACGACGGGATGGGTTTTATTAATAGAAAGGTCACTCTGCATGCTATCTGGAGGATGCACTGGGAGGGGGAGAAATCAGAATAAAGAGAGCACTTGGGAGGATATTGCAACGTGGTAAATTGGGCATGGTTAGAACCTGAACTAGATCTATGGATGTTGGAGTGGGGAGAAGAGGGCTTGGAATGCATCAGGAAGTTGAATTGGTAGGATTCAACTGAGCTAAAGAAAATGGGAACAATTATTTCTTATATGCTATGTGCCAGGCTGTATTCAATATGTTAATACTTTGCATGTATGAATTCATTCAATCCTTAACAAAACTCTATGAAGTATGTTCTATTATCAATCGAAGACTGCAGATGAGGAAACTGAGGCACAGCAGGCAAATGACAGAGCCAAGATCTGAAACCAGGTAGTCTAGTTTTATAAAGCAAATGCTCAATTGGCTCAATCAGCTCCTCTGTTCTTAGTGATAAAATCTGTCCTTCTGTCCCATATGAGTCTGCATCCCACTTACGAATTCTGGTTTGGACCAGAATCAGGAGTTAACCTAGAAATTCATGGATGGATTTCTGCAAGTCTAGTGAACCCTGAAATTGTAAGCAAGTTTTTATGTTTTTTCAGCATTTGTGTAATTGTTTTTCTGGGAAGTGGTGGCAAAGCTTTTCAACAGATTCTCAAAGGGGTCTTTGATCTAAAAATACATTTATGAACGTTGCCTTAGAGTAGCAGTTCTCAAAGTGTGACCTCTGAACCAGCAGAATCAGCATCTCCTGGGCACTTACGAGGAATGCATATTTCTAGGACCCATCCCAGACCTACTAAATCAGACACTCTGAGAGGGAGGCCCAGAAATCTGGGTTAACAAGTCTTCCGGATAATTCTGGTGTTCGCTCAAGTTTGATAATCGCTGCCCTATGGCAAGCATAAGCATGAGTGATGTGCAATAGGGTCTGGTCGCTGGGCTGGCTGAGACATTCACAGTGGGTGTGATATCAAGGAAGGGAGAGCAAAGTCTCTAGCAAGTTGAGATCTTTAGATACTGTCAGGAAGGAACCGATTAGACATAAGCTTTGAACTGTGCTAATGTTTTGGACAAGGCACCCACTGAGGGCTTTCATGGAGCTCAGAATAGGCATTTCTGGGAGATGCTGAGCTCTGGACTTGCATCTCAGAAGATGCAACCTGTAGACTCATGCATCAATCCTACAACGCCAGGGAGGCTAGCCTCCCGCCTCTCCTATGCAGTTAGTTTCTCCTAGGGCTCGAGTCTAGATATCTTGTTTCATCCAAGATACACAGAACTCTAATGACATTTCAGAGGATAACTTGTCTGGGCTCCCTGGCATTTAGTATCACTGACACCCTAACCACTCACCATGAGGCGCCAGGGCCCCGGCCCGTACCTCTCCCAGTCGATGCGACAGCTGTGCAGTCTGCACAGGTTTCATCCCTGCAATGCCACCGTCTTTCAGTATTTTCCTGGAAACACGCAAAGGTCCAGAAACAACCTGCGGTGCTTGGCGATAGGAATGGTGAGGATCCCTGTGCCCCACTCCCCTGCAGCCCCTGCTCTCCGGAGCCCAGGCCTGGCCTCCTCCTTTCTGCTAAGTCACGAATCTGGAAAGTGCTTAGGGTAGGGAGAGAGCCTGTGCCTGCTGGTTGGCTTGGAAAGGTTCTGGGAATTCATTATGATCTAAACAACTATTCCAGTTATTCATGTGACTCAGCCCCTGAAATCGGGATCTTCCTGTGTCCATAGGGCCGGTGTTGCTGACTCAGTGCTGAAGAGGGCACCTTGTCAGCCCTCCTGGGCTTCCAGCTCCCCCTCCCTTCTCTCTCCCCGGAGGACACTGAAGAGAAGCAGATGTGTGGGTAAGCTGCTCCGCCTGCTCAGTTTCATTTCTAAACAGGCAGCCAGCCTCCTTCCATTCCAGCTTCTCACTGCACACATCCATCAGTCTTCTGTGCATTCTGGAGGGGAAGCAATCAGAAACAGTCACTCACGCATCATCCATTTGTGTACGCATTTAACACGTGTTTAGCCAGCACCTACTGTGTGTCTGGCTGGGCGCTAAGGCTCAGATCCAGAGAGATGTGCGCTGTATCTGCCCATACCGTTCAGGGGTCTGGTGGGGGAAATGCATTAACAGACATTTAGGAAGCAATGGAACAGCGCTGTAGCAGAGCTGTAGAGAGCTTGGAGAATGCCGAGCAACAAGTGGCAACCCATTGGAGCTGTCTGGCATTCCTCTTCATCAAACAGCAAAATTCATAGAGCATGGATGGGAATCACTTTTTCTATGACAGCTAGAGAGAGAAGAAAATGCCAGGAGCCAACATGGTACAAGACAGGACTTTCTGGAAGAACAAGGCAAAAGGGCAGGGAGACTGAAGTGGCAAGTTTTACAGTTTTGCCCAAGGGCCTTTCTTAACTTAAACCTGTCACATGCTATGTAGTAGGCAGGATGGCTCAATTTCCCCGAAACAGTAAACTGCTTGAACTTCCCTCCCTCATTTGAGGAGGAAAAGGTGGAGGAGAAAAAAAAGATCACATGCTATTGGATGAAAAATTTTTAAAAAGTAAAGAAACTAACATGGGCATCTACCATGTAGCAAGCTGTAAAGACATGTATAGGATCATATCTCATTAAATACTAAAAGAACACACACACACAAACACACACAGTAGATACTGAGGCACAGGGGGTAGAGTAGCCTGTCTGAGTGTGGCTGAGCCAAGATTAGGGCCTGTGTTCTTGCCACTTGCAAAATTACTATGCATGCAAGTACATAATGGGAAGAGATGCTAATATCCCACTTTACAGATGGGGAAACTGAGGCTTGGGGAAGTTAAGTAACTTCTCCAAAGTCATACAAATACTAAATGAGGTAACAGGCCTTCAGACCCAGACCCAGGTGTGTCTGAATTTAAAGCCTGGGCACTTGCCACCACACCACCCTGCTTTTTTTTTTTTTTTTTTCCATTTGGAGACCAGATCATTCAGATCTGCTGCCTGAATCTCTATAAATATGGAGTCTGATACCATTGTCACCCAGGATGATGATTTTAATCCACTGTGATTTTAGAAATAAAATGCTTAAACATAACCCCAAGCATAGTTCCTTAGTCACTTATTCATTCAATAAATTTATATTGAATATTCATCTATTTGTGCCAGACCCAGGTCCCAGGAATAGAGCAATGAAAAAGGCAGACAGGCAGGGTCCTTTCTCCTCATGGAGTGTTCAATATAGCAGGGAGAGGAAAATGTGAAATAGTAGTTGTACAACCAATCAGTGTGTTACAATGGTAGTAAGTGGTATTATAATAATAGCTAATACTTCAATTGAATTTACTATGTGCCTGGAACTATTCTAGGTACACTACATAAATTAACTCATTTAATTCTTACAGGCATATGAGGGGAGGAGAGAAATCAATGCAGGCTTCTTGAACAGTGTCAGCCCAGTCTAGAAATAGGAGTTAGTTACATTGAGGAGGAGAAGGGCTGGGGGGAAACAAATACAGTCTAGTACTCTGCCGTCTGAGTAGTCCCCACCCACATAAGGCTACTGAGCATTTGAAATGTGGCTAGTCTGAATTGAGGTGTGCAATAAATGTAAAATACATACTCGGTTTTAAGACTTAGTACAAAAAAATAATGTAAAATATCATGTTAATTTTTTTATATTGATTACCTGTTGAGATGATATTTTGGATATATTGGGTTAAGTCAAATGTCATTAATGTGAATTTTATCCATTTCTTGTTTACTGTTTTTAATGTGGACACTGGAAAATTTTAAATTATATATGTGGCTCACATTATATTTTGACTGTATGGTGCTGCTCTAGAAGGCTGGGAAGCCTCAGGAATAGGTTCACCAGGAGGACGAGGGCCCGGAGTAGAGGCAGAGAATGGTGGGAGAAGGGAAAAGAGTAGGCTGAAGGCAAATCTGGACGACCTGTCTTCTATCCTGCAAGTTAGAAAGAATAACTTCAACCTTTGCAAGCCCCAAATCTGAGAGGCTGGGGCCCATTGACTTACTGAAAATAGTATCTGCCTCAAAGCCAGCTCCAGCTGTGAGTCAGAGGATGGCTAAGACTGTTCTTGAGTCAGGTTTTGTAGACCAGAGAGGAAAGAACTATCGGGACAAAAAAAGTAAAGAAAAATGGAGGAACGTCTTAGGGTAAAAGTCAAGCCCTTAACAATGACTGGCCCAGCCCGCTAACATCTTCCTGCCTGTCCCCCTACCTCTCTGACCCCATTTCCGACTCAGCTCCTTCCCCCATCCCACTCCCCTCCAGTTGCATTTGGCCTCTGCATTGAGCCCCAAACATGCCAGGCCTGCTCCTGCCTTAGGACCTTTGCACTGGCTGTTCCCCCTGCCTGAAACACGCTTCCTCTAGCGAGCATATAAGGCCAAGCACCTTCACTCACCTTACCCATAAGGCCTATCCTGACCATCTTATTAGAATTGCAACTCCATTTGCACTACCCTACCCTACGCTTATTTTTTCACAGCTCTTATCACCTAACATATTTAACAATTTACTCTTTTATTATGTTCACTGTTAATCTCCCTACTAGAAAGGTATGCTTTCCAAAGACAAGGATCTCAGTTTTATTTCCTGCATTAGCCCTAACATCCAGACAGTGCCTGGCAGAGAGTCACTGCTTACTTGCACCCAAATGTTTATAGCAGCACAATTCACAATTGCAAAGATGTGGAAACAACCCAAATGCCCATCAATTCATGAGTGGATTAGTAAAATGTGGTATATGTATACCATGGAGTATTACTCAGCTATAAGAAATAACAGTGATATAGAATCTCTTTAGTTCTCCTGGAGAGAGTTGGAACCCATTCTATTAAGTGAAGTATCCCAACAATGGAAAAATAAGCACCACACGTACTCACCAGCAAATTGGTTTCCCTGATCATCACCTAAGTGCACATTTGGGAATAACACCAATTGGGTATCGGACAGAGGTGGGGGCTGGGGGGAGGGGATGGGTGTATACCTACATGATGAGTGCGATGCACACTGTCTGGGGAACAGACACGCTTGAAGCTCTGACTCGGGGGAGACGGGGGAGGCAATGGGCAATATATATAACCTGAACTTTTGTACCCCCATAATAAGCTGAAATAAAACAAACAAACAAACAAAAACATTATTGGAGGAATGAATGGAAGTGTCAGTGGTGGTGCTCGGGGCAGGCCTGGATGACGGACGGGCATCCTCTGTACACCCTCTCCTCTCCTGAAGAAAAGGACCCCTCCTCTCTCCCCTTCCTACAGCTGGGTTTGACTAACCTTGCTTCCCACTCAGCTTACACTACTCAGGGTTCTGCCCTGTTCTGGATCCCACACGTAGGCCTCCCAAGAGGGTAAAGGAAACAGCTGATGCAGCGGGAAAACGCCCTGGACCGGGCGTTGGGATTCCCAGGCGCCCTCCTGCCCTTGCTCTAAGGCAGGGCAGGTCGCTGCTCCCCACCTGTTTCCCTAGCTGTCAAGGGTTCCAGGCTCAGTGGGAGGCTGAACAAGGTATTTTGGCATTCAAGGAGAAAATGAGGGGGAAAATTGTTACCTCCAGGGCAGTGGCTCTCAAGGAATGGTCCCTGGTCCGGACACATTTGCATCACCACCCTAAACCCATAGAATCCAAACCCCGGAGGGGGCCCAGCAACGTGTTGTAATAAAGCCTCCAGGTGACGCCCATGCACTCAGGTTTGAGAACTCCTGGGCTGGGGGAAAGGAGGCCCTTTGTTAGAACCTTGGAGGCAGGGACGGATTTAAAAGGTCAGGCGAGAGGACGCGTCCCCGAGAGGGCGGGCTGGCGCTGGGGAGGTTCCTTGCGTCAGAGGCGCGCAGGGGGCCTCCCTGCCCCAGCCCGACCCGGGAAGTTTGAAAGGCCAGGGCTCGCAAGTGCTCCCTCCCCCGCCGCCCGCCGGAAAGTCCCCGCAGTCAAGCTGTGACCTTCCGCCGGGCGCGCCCGACTCCCGCCCGCCGGTGGCCACCGCGCCGGCCGATCGCGCCTCCCGCCGCCGGGGTCCCTGGCCCAGCGCCCGCGCCCCGCCGGCAGCGCCCTCCGCGCCCTCTCTGCTCCTCCCTGCCCCGACTGGCCGTCGTCTCCGTTGCGGCCTCTGCCCTTTCTGATTTCGTTCTCCGCACCTACTTTTCCTTTTCCACTATCTTTCAAGGAACAGTCACTAAGCGCCTACTATGCGTCCGGGATGGTCGCAGGCGCTGGGCGGTTGGCGGAGAAACCGAGGCACCTGCTCTGGGTTTCTCCACCTCCGCCTCCACTTGCTGCTTCCCCGGCCACCTAGATTTATTGTCACTTTCCCTCCCTCTCCTTCTTGTAAAAGGCCCAACGGTAAGATTAAAAAGCCTACTTTTTTCTGACTTCTAGAAAGTTGTAATTAAAATGTGAATCTTACCTTGACTTGTACCAACAGCTTAAGCTGTTATCAGCTATTAACACCTCAACTAAAATTAGTTTATTAACCTCAAGCAGACAGCCATATCCTGTGGGGATCACCTAGTGAGAGAAACTGTTATTCAACTGCTTTCTCTTTTCTGCCTTTTATTCATCCGAGAAAATATATGCAGTCGTTTAGCTATTTACTGAGCACCTAGTATGTACCCGGCATTGTTCTTGAACGGCGCTGCCAATAGAAATAATATGAACCGCATATGACATTTCAAATTTTCTGGTAGCCACATTAAAAAAAAAAATACAAACAGAACTCAGGTAGAAGTAATTTTAATAACGCGTTTAACCTAATATACCCCAACATTATTTCAATATGTGATCAATATAAAAAGTATCAGTGAGATTGTACATTTACATTTTCTTCATGCTGTGTCTTTACGATTTTGTGTGTATGTTACACTTCCAGCACATCTTGGTTCCAGCCAGGCACATTTCAAGTGCTTAGTAGCCACCTTGGCTAGTAGCTACTGTAACTGGACTGGGCCCTTGGAGAACATGCATGAACAAGACAAAAGAAGAGAGGATAGCAAGAAATAGTCAATAAGCTCATGAACAAATATTAATATGTAGTGTTCAACATTGTGAAGAAAGTAAAACAAACTAATGACAGAAGGATGGGCATTACCCCATTTAACCCTTTCAATCTCTCTTCAAATTGAATAATACTATATAACAATGTTATATAACAATTTTCTAGATATGAAAACTGAGGCTAAGAGATCATGCAATTTGTCCAAATGCCTACAGCTGGTAAATTGTGTGTCCAGGATTCAAATCCCAGTTTGACTGACTCCCAGGCTGGTTCCTGTCATCCTACAGGGCCAGGTCTTGAAGGCAAGTCTAACACAAAGGAGAGAGATGGGAGAAAAGAGGAGCTGAATGGCTTTGGAGTTTAAACTTTTGAGCACTGAACTAGGAGTTCAGTGATGCTGTGTGTTATTGTTTAGGTCTCATGACTTCTCTGGGCTCTCCTCACAGATAAAATGGAGGGCTTAGCCTTTTTGACTGACCCATCCACAAAGGGGATAAAGAATTTTGAACAAAATGATTAGAAACTTTTCATCATCAAATGTACTTGTTTTGGGTGGTACATTTGGTTTTGTGCCAAGCTCCAACTATTAATATTTTTCCCTTAGTTCATTCAGGTGGGCTGAATCA
Organism: Lemur catta; assembly: GCF_020740605.2. NCBI lineage: Eukaryota > Metazoa > Chordata > Mammalia > Primates > Lemuridae > Lemur > Lemur catta. The sequence goes on from NC_059130.1 coordinate 81,816,334, forward strand.
AGGTCCAGAATATGATGGGGACAGTATTACACGGTGCTAAAGAGCTGGGGGCTTTGTGTGGTAGTTGGCTGGTCATCCTAGCTGTGTGACCTTAACAGCTTTGAGTTTCAGTTTTCTTTATTTTAAAAAAGGCATCTATCTCACTTCATATTTGTACAAGTGAAATGAAAAGTCTGTAAGCATTTCACATAATAGCTGGCACAAAGTAATCACACAATAAATATTGGCTATTATGTTAACAGCTCTCATGCCTTTGTACATTTGATATTAGAAAGACTTGTGTTTGAGTCTTAGCTCTATCGCTTACAAGCTATATAACTTAAGCACATAATATATCTGAACCTTAGTTTTTTTCACCTGGAAAATGGGAACAAGAGCATTATCTACACAATCTGCCAATGAGTGTCTTCATAAATGTCAAATAAGATCCTTATATGTGAATGTGTTTTGCAAACTGTGAGGTTCTGTGCCCATCTTGATTGTTCTTGGTAGTTATTTTTCTGTCGAAGCTTCATATCCATTCCTTTGCAGATATGAGCTGCCTCATCATTGCCTTTGTATAATAGAAGAAAAACAGAGAACTCAATCTTATTTATCTTTGTAACAGCGGTGCTCAGCCAAATGCTTTGTGCACCCCAAGTGCACAAAGTTAGAAGTCAGAGGGTCTAGTTTGGCCTCAGCTACACACAGGTGGTGTAACCTTAGACCAGTCATTTAACTTCTCCAAGCTGTGTTCTTACTCCCAAAATAGAAATGGTCTTAATATTTGACTTGCCTACTCCATGGCATTATCCAGGATGATCAAAAGAGATAGAAAGCATATTGAACACCGTCAATCTTTACACATGTATGAAGGAACATTCACAAGCATTATTCCCAATATGCAGCTTGTCCCAGCCCTGCAATGCAGTCACATGGAACTACTTAGGATTGCCACATAGGTCTGTGCTGTTTCATGCCTTGGTGCTTGTGAACTTTGTGCAAACTCGATCCTCTGCTTGGAATGCCCCTCCCCTCATCCTTGAACCTTACCCCTCACTTGCAGCATGCCTATAAAAACCTTACTCATTCTCCAACACCCAGCCTCAGTACCTCCTCTCTAAAACCCCTTTAGACTCAGCCAACCAGGGTCAACCATCACCCCACCCTTTGTGTCCTATGGTGACCAGTAAAGACTGCCATCATATCTCTCACCACTCGGCAGTACAACAATTGTTTAATCATTCTTATTTGACACCAAGGACTGGGTTTTATCCTCAGTGCCAGAAATAATCACTGGCACGTAGGAGGGGCTCAACAAATGATTGTTGAATTAATGACTCAGAGAATCCCACATGCCGCGGATTCCTGCGTCTCTATTCAGCCCTCTCCGCTACCCCTCTGGATCCCGTCTGCTCTTCATTTTTCCTTAGAAATGGGTCTTGCAGCTTCTGCTTTCCATTCAGCACCAGCACTGCTTTCTTGGCCAGGAGTTCCCCCACCTCCTGCCCAGTTTCCTATTTGGCTTTCTGGCTCGGAGTCTTCCTGTCCCACCCAGCCCATAGCCCTGCTTCAGACCCAGCCTGCTAAGACGTCGTTGTCTCCACTCATCCCCTGCTTTTGATCCCTCCGGATCCCATATTTCCCACCTAACTACATCAGAGGTCTTCTGCCTGGGGTTTTGAGGTCCATTTCCGTCCCCCACAATGACTATTTCACCTTCTAACTGCTTGCCTGGGCCTTTCTCTGAGCTTGGCAGCCCCTGACCATCTCATCCATCTACCTATCCATTCACCCATTTATCCATTCTTCCAAGTTATCCACCTATCTACTCACTGTCTACTCAACCACCCACTCATCCAGCTGCCCACCCACCCACCTTTCCTTCCATCCATCCACCCGTTTGTCCACCGAGGCATGCAATTAACATTCACTGTGTAGCTGTGGCTCTCCAGCCACTGTATATGGACCACTACTTAAACAAGAAGATCTGGTCTTCAGCTCCATGTAGTTTTTAATCTACCAAGGGAAATTAGATAACTGAGGAGGTATATAATTTGTGGCAGAAAGTAGTTTGTGTCACACTGGTGCTATCATAGGTTTTTAAATTAAAGTCCATGGATGAGCTTCAGGGGATCTATGAACTCCATAAAATTGCAAGCAAAATTGTCTGGATGAGAGGGTATGTGTGTTGCCTTTTAACATACAGGTGCATTTTTCAAGGGGGGAGGCTCCATGGCTCTCAAGACATCATCAAACGGGGGTTCCCAGGAAATACCGGGGGCTGGGGAAGAGATAACCTTAGTTCAGGGCCTTAAAGGGAGAAAAAGGGAAACTAGCATTTATTTCATACCCAGTGTGTGCCAGGCAGCACTTCTAGTTTTAAAACCTTGACTATATCCTTGTTTGAAGTATGGAAATGGGTAAGAAATAAGGTGAAGGAAGCTAGCTTTCACTAAGCACCGTGCCAGGCAATATCTCCTTTCATGCTTATGGCAACTTTTCAGAATAGGTACATCATGCACAATATAACAACATTTTGGTCAATGCATATACGACTATGATCCCATCAGATTATAATAGTGTATTTTTACTGTACCTTTTCTCTAGGTAGATGTGTTTAGATACACAAATACTCGCCATTGTGTTACAGTTTCCTACAGTATTCAGTGCAGTAACATGCTGTACAGGTTTGCAGCCTGGGAGCAATACGCTATACCATAGTCTATGTGTTTATTAGGCTATGCCATCTAGGTTTGTGTGAGTACACTTTATTGTGTTCATATAATGATGAAATTGCCTAAGGACACATTTCTCAGAAGTTATCTCCATCGTTAAGTGACACATGACTGTATATTATCTCTATTTTACAGAGTAAAATGCTCAGAGAGGTAGAGCAAGGCCCACACTCCCACAGTTTCAAAGGGGAGAGTAAAAGAGATTTGAACCCAGGTCACTTGGGCTCTAGGGCCTATGATCTCTGCCTCCCTCCCAGGGTTATTGTGGATCAAGCATGTCACTGTGTAAGTGCTTTAACACTGTAAAACACCACTCAGTGTAAGAGAAGATACTGTTGTCTGTGCTTTGAGAACATTAAAAGGGTTTTACAAGCCTAAGGAATTGCTGTCATTAAATTTTCAACAACCTCCAAAAAGAATGACCTTTTCCTGCAGATTCAGGCCACATAAAAGGTCAGTGAGTGTTGGTTCTCGCCCAGAGAGTGTTATCACAGCAGTTTCCAGGAACAAGACTGGGCACAGGGCAGTCGCTCGGCAAGCACTTGTGTCTGGGTCTGTTGGCAGAAAGGTGCCCTCAGCCCCCTGCCAGCCTCCGTGGTCCCCTCTGCTGGGGGTTCTGCCTGGTGAGGGCAGGAGGCTGCTCCATCACAGCTGGCAGAGGAAGCGTCACCTCGAAACTGCCTCCATCTCCTGGAGCCACGTGCCTGGCCAGCAGGATGCACACTCTTTCATGCCCAGAAACTTCTGACACTTCAAGAAAGCTTGTGTCTAGTTCAGCTGCCGACCCAGCTGCCTAATATTACACCACCCTCTCTCTACACTGAACAAATTCAAAACCCCTGGACTTCTTTGCGATGGGAACTTGAACGAAATGATCTCTCAGCTCCCTTCTAGTCACATAAGACGGGGATAAATTAAGGGAGAAGTTTTTTTCAACTAAAATTGTTTTTTCCTTGAAGGCAAAGACTATAATTTATTGCTTTGGGCTCATCACTCCCTTTACCCGTCGACTCTTCTCCATCCCCACGGCCACCACCCTGGTCTAGCACCCATCATCGCCACCCGGAACCACTGCCATGGCCTCCCAGCTGGTCTCCCTGCACCTACCTGGCCTTGTCCCAGCTGTTCTCAGAAGCCAGACTGACATCTCTAAATGGATCTCATTCTCACTCTGCTGCTTGTAATTCCTCAACTGCTCTCCTTGATGGAGTTCAAGACTCGAAGTTTTTGCCAACTGCACGGCTCTCCTATCCTCTCTTTACCTGTCATGCCTTTGCACCCTTGCTCTGGCCACCCCATCCACACCGCCCACCTTCCCGTGTGCTGTTGTCCCTGTTCCCTGCATCTCCACCTCCCAGTGAACTCCTCCTCAGCCCACAGGGCTCTGTCACTAACACAAGGACCCTTCCTTTGAGCCCCTACATCTTGATTAGGTGCCTCTGTGTCCCTACAGCACCCACAGTCCTTTTCACCCTGGATTGTAATTTTCTGGTCAATTTTCTGTCTCTCTCATCAGCTGTAAGCTCTGGACAGGCTGCACCTTTGTCTGCTTATTTGTCATCATATTTTCAGGGCCCTGCCCACAGGCCCACGCCCCTCACCTTTAAGAGGTGCTCCGTAAACACGTCCGCACTCCATAGAGCTGGGCTCTCCCCACAGACGAGGTTAGGTTTCCTTGCCCTGAGCTTGAAAGGCCTCCCTGCAGAAGGCCCCAAATGTGGAAACCATTAGTACCTCCTCCTCTTGCTCTTAACCGAATTTGCTGGGAAGGCAGAGGGCCTTTGGGGGCACCTGAATCACATTATAGAGCTTGGAACCAAAGAGAGGCATAACTGGGCCACCTTCCCCACCCCCACCCCCCATTTTTAGCTGGACGACCAGCACCCTGCCCCCTCAGGCACCCTGTCTGCCTCTCTGCCAATGCGCTCTGGCTGTGACAGCACTGCCACCACTGCATGGACAGCTGCGGTCACATTCAGAGTGGGTGAGGCAGAGACTCACTTCAACCCTGACATTCAGTCAGGCCCTTGTGACTCAGGTTGTCACTTACCCCTGGGGCTCCAGGATACAGCAGGGATAACCCTTCCATTAGATATCTGTGACACGGGGAAAGGGCAGGCAGTGGGCTGGCCTGCTGAGTCACCGGCGTGTCTGCCTCCCCTCCCCTCCCCCTGCCGTGGCCTGCCCATCTCCAGGGGCACCTCTTCCCTCTCTGAAGCCAGTCTGATTCCTGGAACCGATTCAATTCTGGGCACACAGGTGGAGATATCCCTTGTCTACTTTCATAAAGGAAGGTGCTATAACGTGGTTAGGAAGAAGGCAGGCTCTGGAGGCTGATGCGCCTGAGTGGAATCTCAGTTTACCAGCTGTGGCCCCCAAAGCAAGTTGCTTCACCTCCCTGACCCTCGGCTCCTCATCTATAAAGCCAAGATAATACTGTCTAACTCCTAGGATTGTTGTGAAAGTAAATAAAGTGAAGCACATAACAAGCTTAGCAGAGAGCTTGGCAAACGGTGAATAGTCCATAGCGGTAGGCAGGTATTACTGTATGTACACGCTGACCTCTCCGTAGAGGCCGGACCTCTGGGAACACTGCGTCTCCCCAGTCACCAGGCTCTGGCCTCCAGCAGTCATGTGGCTGTGGCTTTGGAAAATTTGGCTGAAACGGAGTGAGACAGGAAGAAAGGAAAAGGAAGTAAAGGCTAGTGACTTTTTTTTTTTTTTTTTTTTTACCATCTCGGATGCACAAACTGCTTCCCCAACTCAAATAACTCCTGGCTGTGTTTGTCTGAGTGGAAACCAGAAGCCCAGGGGGCAGGGGGGGAGCTCTACATGTAGCCCAGAAAGCAGGGCTGACTCGGCCGGGCTTTCTGTCTTAGACAACGAGAGCAAACAGTCTGTTAACAGAGACCTCTGAAATACACGCACTCCTTTGCCATGCACTGGATTCGGCTCAATCTCCTCTCCCCCCTTTATCCAATGCTTCTGTTCTTCCAAATAGAGGAAAAACATCAACGTATTCTTTGGACCAACAGGGAGAAGACCTAATTTGCTCAGCGTCATTTGGCAAGATGTTTAACCTCCCTTGTAACCTAGCTATCTTTAGCCTCCTTGATGCTATTTTGAAATGTCAAACTAGCAAATACTGCTTCCAGAATGGTTCTGATCTGGGATGTGACAGGATGCTTGGGGGTGGGGGGGCGAGGAGGAGGTGGGGATTGCAAAGGAGCCTTCTGGTAGAGGGTGAGATAATGCACTGACTTTGTGACTGCCAAGATTCTCTCCCTTCTACTGTCCCAGCCACCTCGTCCAGGGGACCGGCCCATTTGAGGGGACATGTGGCATCGAGTCCCACCTGGGCCTGACCTGGAGGGATGTCTGCTTATCTGACACTGGAGCCAGAACTGAATGTCACAGTAGCCAAAAGAGCAAACTGACTCGTGTGCCCAGTCCAGTCTAAAAATATTTATTCATTCATGCATGCGTTTATTCATTCAACAGGTATTTACTGAGTGCCAACTATGTGCCAGGCATGGTACTAGGCACTGGTGATATATACTAGCTTGCAAAGGTTAATGTTCATTGGAAGCATCTCAGGAGTTTTATTAAAATGCAGCATCTCAAGCCCCAGCCTCAGAATCGATCCAGGGGGTTTGATGCAGGGCCAGAAATCTGAATTTTGAGCAAGCACCCAGGTATTCTGATGCAGGTGGTCCAGGGTATACGTAGTCTAGCTTGTAGTAATCTCTATTTCCTAAGTAACCATCATCCTGATGCTGAAAGCCAGGGATAAATAATTATCTTCCCAGACCTTGAAGCTCACAGCTCAACAGTCTCCAGGAGACAAACATAGAACGGCATTTTAGGGTGAAACGTCCTCTGAAAGTAGAGGTACAAAGTGCTGTTAGGGCCCCATGAAGGAGGTAACCAGCTCCGAGAGACCTGGGGAGGCTTTATAAAGGAGGTATATTTGAGCTGGGTCTTGAAACATAGAAGTGTTTTTCAGATAGAAAAAGAGTAGGTACAGACAGGTTGTACTTTCTGAAGATGGACTCTCCACGCTGTATCTCACATCCCACATGCCCTTACAGTGGACTGACACGGGCCCCACAGAGAAGTGGGGGTCTGTGTTCCCTGCTCCTAACTCTGGGTGGGGGCTGTGACTGCTTCCACCCCGGGTGTGTCAGAAATGGTGCGTGTGACTTCTGAGGCTGGGTCACCAAAAGGCCACATGGCTTCTTCTTGGCTCTTTTCTCTCTCGGGACACACCCTTCAGGAGCCCTGAGCCAACACATAAGGAGTTCAGCTACCCTGAAGCTGCCATGCTGAAGAGGCCACGTGGAGAAGCCACATAGCAGTAGAGAGAGATGCCCGCTAATTCCAGTCCCATCCTTCGCGCCACCCCAGCTGACACTGAGCAGAGCAGAGGGGAGCTGTTCCCTCTCAGCCTGTCTAAATTGCAGACTTGGGAGCAAAATACATTTTTTTTGTGGTTTTAAACCACTGCATTTGGGGTGCTTAGTTACACAGCATTAGGCACCTGTAACTGGCTATAAGGGCATTTGAGGAAGAGGAAATGACAGCGGATGCAAAGGCATGGAGGGGTGAAAGGGGTGCATGAACTATTTTTGATATTTGGAGAGAATCAGTAGCCTTGTGCAGAACTGAGAGATCTTCATCCACCACAGACTGATGTGTGCAATCAAACCACCTGTGCGTTTGCCCAAGAGGTGTGGTCTCAGCTCTCTCCCCAGGCCAAGCGACCCACCAATTTGGTGATGCCTCAAACTGGCATACAAGTTTTAACTGCATGTCTTTGTTGACACGTACTTTGAAAAGTGTGGGCAGCGCCTTCTCAATTCGTAGGAAAAGATTTGTTCCATGTTAAAATTGCAGTGATCCAGGCATCATCAGTCTGCCCGCCTCGGGTTTCACGGTGCCACGCATGGTGCCCGGCACACAGAGGGCCACAGCAATGTTGACTGAATGTTTGGGTGAGGCCCGTGTGTAGGCAGTGGCACCAGCACCAGAGCTCGTGTCCCTGACTCATGGGATCACAGAATCCCAGGCATGGGAGGGGTCTTTACAGGCCACTCTCCCAACCATCCTGTTAATGTCAAGGACTCAGCTGTCATCTGCTCAGACACCTCTTCTAGCAACCCTTTCCCACCTTTATTCCCACCTAGTTCTTTCTTCAACTGGGTCCAAATCTTCTTCTCAAAATGCCCACCCATTAAGCCTGGTTCTATCTTTGGGGCATAGGACTTTTCTCTCTTTTTCTTATGACCTCTGTGATGGCTTTGGGACATGTCAACTTGGCTAGGCTGAGTCACCCCACCCCAGAATTCTCTTTCTAGTCTGTTTCTGGTTAGAGTGGGCCATCAGAGAGATTCTTCCATGCCAATTGCAGGTTGGCTGGGAGGCAGAGGCCACTTTGTAGCATATGCACACATCTTCTCCCAGTGACTCAATCACACACTAATCTAGGTGTTGCAGTGACGGGGATTTGCAGATGCAATTAAAGGCCCTAGTCAGTTGATTTGAGTGTGTGAAGAGCATCTGGGACCTGCAATTGCTCTCTCTTCCCTGTGGGTCTTTCCTTCCTGACTGCCTAACCTGGCCAGCTTCCCTAATTGCATAGGATAATTAATAATAATTAAAACAACAATAATTATAAATTATTACAGTTCTTTTAATTATAAGTCTATCTATCCATGGATCCATTCTTTCATCCACCTATCTATCAATCAGTCAATCATCTATTTCTCCTATGGTTCTGCTTTGCTGGCTAAACCCTGACTGATACAATCACATTTCGGAAAACCTCTATGCCGCTAGTTTTCTTCTCCAGTTTTGCACCCTTATATCCACTAATGTTCCTTACATGATATGGTTTTGAGTCCCTTCACCATGCTGGTCTCTTTCCAAATATGCTACATTTTTATGCCTGTCCCTCTTACAATTTATCTGTGCAACAAGCATTTGTTGTACTCCTGCTGTATGCCAAGGATCATCTGGGGGCACAACAAGGAGCAAGACTCACCAGTTCCTGCATTCATGGAGCTCTGGTCCCTAATTTGAAGTCCACCTTCCCTGTAGGGTATAGACCAGTCCTGCAAACATTGGAGAAGGAAGGTTGCTTGACCATCAGGATTATAAACACCACTCAGTATTGAGGAGGAGCCTTGCTCTGAGTATTTAATGAACATTATTTGATGACAAGGCGGGACAATAGTTCTATTAATTTCCAGGCACTTAAAAATGAGCCATTCCATATAATCTTCATAGCAATCATATGATGTAGACATGCCCCTTCCCATCTCTCAAATGACCAGGAGATTGCATGGCTGATAAGTGGAGAGCCAAGCATTGCCCCCAAGTGTGTAAGACCCCAAATACCATGCTTGTGTGTAAACAACACGTGGCCTCTTCCTTTACAGGACTCCCAGGAAGATGGCCAGCTGTCATCCATCTGGGGCCCAAGTGCTTTTCCAGGGTCTCTTGTCTCACGTGGCTCTACTTCTCTGACAACCTTGGTCTCCAGCCCACCCAAGTACAGGGAAGACCCTTGTGTTCTTCAAAGGCTCAACAAGGTGACTTGCTCGGACAGGAATAAATTATAAATTATATTGAGAGCAATCCTTTCTGTAGTTACAGTTTGGGGCCGAAACATGAAGTACTGTTCTTTGCCAGGGCTGCGGGACTGTAAGAAGAGCTGTGGAGTGGAGGGAAGGAGCTAGCAGTTGTGAGCACCCACCACGGGTCAGGGGCTGTGTCAGTGATAATGATAATAATAATTATCAACACTGATTATGAACTTCCTCTGTGCCAGACACTGTTTTAAACTCTTTATATATATTAACATTTAATTTCTTTAACAACTGCATGAGTTAACTACTCTTATTATCCTCATTTTACTGATGAGGAAACTGAGAGGTTTAGGAACTTCCTTAAGTGATATAGTCAGTAAATAGCAAAGCTGGCATTTGAACCCAGGCAATCCGGTTCCAGAGCTTGCGCTCTTATCAAAAGCGTGGTGGGCCCTTAAAATACTTTATCTCAATGAATTCTAATAGCCTTGTGTGTAAAGTGTTATCTCAGCCCTGCTAGATCCTCCCACAGCAAATGCTTTGTTCTAATAAGGTGTCGGTCTCCTCTCTTACTCAGTAAGCTTCTGGGAGGGCAGGGACTACGTCTGTCTTGTTCACTGCTGTGTGTCCAGTGCCTAGCACAACAACATAATAGGCTATCAATAAACAGAAAATAATGCACACATTTTACAAGAAAGGAAACCGCAACAAACCATGCAAGGTCAAACCAGGAATGAGTCACAGAACTGAGACTGAAATCCAGATTTCCATGAGGTTGAATCCTAAGCTGTCTTTTTACCACATTTTCTTCTCTGCTCTACATTGGGCTGGATCTCAGAGTGGGCCCTGTTACAAAGTGGGTGCTTAATAAAATGTGCTATTAAATGAATGAAGTGGCCTGTCCCCAACCCTCCTGGTACCCCACCCCTCCACCCCTTCAACTTAGGCTTCCCTCTTTTCTGTGACACCAACGCATAGTCTAAGTCATGTTTTCTGTGCTCACCCCTCATCCTGACTCTGTTGCCTCTAGCTACTCTCTAATTACCTGCCATATCTATATCACATCCTGTATGTGTCCCCAACCCCTTTTGGAAATGCCTCTTGTTTGAACTTACATCATACTTCAAGATAATGAGAGGGCCCACCTACATACTAATATTGCATTAATATTGCACACTTCACCAAACCTCTCAATATAAATATTGTTTGATTTCTTTCTCTTTTTTTAACACTCCTGACCTGGTTTGATTTCTTCGAATCCATGTGCTTATTGATGGAGATTTCCCTAGCCTACAAAGGCATCAAATGGAAAGAGTTTCTTGGGCTTTTAGGAGGTGAGGGGCTTATACCAAGAGAAGTACGACATCTTCTTGAAATAAGCAGAGTCACTTCAGACCCAAAGTTTACAATGAGAAAAATCTCAGGCAAATGATAAAGTTACACTAGAGAAATTAAAAAAATTCTTGTGGGTCAGAGGTAGTTTGAATTGCTAGAATGAGCCCTAACCCAGTGAAATGAGCTGTGAACCCAGGGTCTAGGTTCTTTCTTTCTGCCTTCCTTCCTTCCTTCATTCTTTCATTCATTCTGGGAAAAATGTTCCAGGCAGCTGGACAGTATTGGCATCAGTGCAGCATATAGAAGGAGCTTATTCTATTTGGGAAAAGATGAAGATGTTCTGTATGAATGGAGGTGAGTTCACAGGGGGGAAGACAAGAGACAGGGCTTGCCAGGTGAGTGAAGGCTAACTCTTAAAGTTTGTTCTCAAGGCAATGGAAAGCCATTGATGAGATATAAGTAAGAGAGTGCTTATGTTAATTTTCAATTTGTTATTAAAACACTTTTAACATTTTTGTAATATTTTTGGAGCTCTACATATACTTTTTGTGTTTCACTGGTCCTGGAGTCACAGGGCAGGGCTAGGAGTTAATTTAAGTTCTAACCCATAGTATGACTTAGGCAAGTGACTTCCTATTTTGGGTCCTTAGTTTTCTCATCTCGAAAAGAAGAAGAAAAACAGCAGGTTGGCAAACAGCATGTTCAATAGTTTTCCTCTGCCGAACTGTTCCCAGACGGTCAACCAGCCTTCAATAGGTGCAATTAATAAATTGCAAAAGATAAATAGAGTGCCTCGAAAGATTTTATGTTCCTTATTTAAATTTTACCTGTCTTTACAGCCTGCTGGGAAGCCTGTCATTCAACCCTTTGCAATAAAACAGCCCTGCATGAATGAAGCAAAATAAATCAGGAGTGGTGTACTTTTAAACTCACTAAATGAAAGGCCAGCATGCGTGCAGCCTCCCTCCAAATTAATCACCAGATTAAATGCAAGACGTGCACACCAAATCAATAGCTTGTGACAGAGATCTCCTGCCTGTGCTTCAGGAAAATTCCACTTCCTTTCAGATGTTGTTGCTTGAAATGTCAGGAAGTTTCCATTCATCACCCGCCCTTGAAAATGCCACCATCACTATGCTTCACGTTTCCTTGCTTCCTTTCCTCCAAGAAATCCAGGCACCTTGCAGTGAGCCCACTCACTGTCACAGCCTCTCCTGGAGGCTGAAAGAGGGGCAAAGTGCAGAGAGGAGAGCCATAGACATAAGAAAATCAAATCATAGAGAAGCCCAATGTCTTGTTCTGATGTCCCAAGAGGTAAGACTTTTATATATTCCCCTGGGTGGGCAGCTTAGGATAGTGGGAAGAACATGGGTTTAGGAGTTTGAGAGACAAAGATTTAAATCTTGACTCCAACATCTCTCTGGGCATCACTATTGTTATCTATAAAGTAGAGGAAATAAAAATACTATATGTTCAAATGTTAACACCAACTCTTACTAGTTGTAGAACCCTGGGCAAGTTATGGGACCTCTCTGTGCATGACTGTCTTCATGGAGGTTAAATGTCCAGCCCGTTGCCACTGCTCAGCACATAATATTAATAATGGAGTACTACATCTCTAGGTCAAAGCTAAATCTACTTTTTGAGTTGGGTCCCTTTTTGCAGTGCCATGATATTACTATTATCATAATAATTAAGAAAAACAGTGAAGATTATAACACTAAAAACTAACATTTATCGATCACTTACTACATGGCATGTTCTGAGCCCTTTATTTGGATTAACTCATTGGGTACTCAAAACAACCTTATCAGGCAAGTGTCATTAAGTTCTGCATTTTACAGATGAGGAAACTGAGGCACACAGAGTTTATATTACCGGCCACCGGTGTTTTAGTTCATGTGGGCTGCTATGACAAAATACCATCATTGGGGTGGCTTATAAACAACAAACCTTTATTTCTCACACTTTTGGAGATTGGGAAGTGCAAGAGCAAAGTGCCTGCAGATTCAGTGTCTGCTGAGAGCCCACTCCCTCATTGATGGCTACTTCTTGCTGTAACCTCACAAGACAGAAGGGGTGAGGGATCCTTCTGGGTCTCTTTTATAAAAGATTAATCCAATTTACCAGAGCTCTGTCCTCATGACATAATCACCCCCTAAAGGCCCCACCTCTTAATACTATCACCTTGTTGGTTAAGTTTTCAATGTATGGATTTTGGGGAAACATAAACATTCAGACCATAGCAACAGGCAAGTAGGGGAGCTGTCCTATCTCCCAGAGCACCCTGGACTTCTCTCTTTCTTGACTTGACTATACAACCATGACATTCCCCTTTATATGGCTTTAACTCCACTAAACTTCAGGCTTCCCTGACACAGGGACTAAGTGTTATCCAATTTTGTATTCCCAGAGTTTAGCACAGAGTAGGTGCTCCTTGAATTTGAAATGAAATGAAATTGATTTATCATTCAAAGCTGATAGACTATGAGTATTTAATAGCAATCTCTGAGTTGAGAAGGTGACTTCCTAGGTCAGAATGTCACAGAGCTAGACATCATTTCACATAAGAAGTACTCAGCCAGACTGGGGCAAAGCAAAGACAAGAGCAGTGCAGATGACAAAACAAAAAAAAAAAACAAAAAATGCAAAACAAAACCACAAAAATAAAAAAATAAATAAATAAAAAAAACTCAGAACCAGAAAACTCAACTCTTTCCTTCCTTATCCAAGTGAAAGACCCTTAGTAGATTTAGTAGATGTTTAATGTGTATGGTCTGGAAGTTGCCATTAGTGAATGGTACACATGGTTGTCAAACACAGAGATGCCTAATAAACCGCAAAGGAAAACTTTTTAGAGTTCTAATTCCAGAGTGTTGGGTCCGTCATCTTTAACGAATTCTTGTGTCATCTATAATCTTGGGTGGAAAAACTTCAGAGGATATTGTTAGAGATGGGTCTCAGGACTGACGGGAACTCTCTGACAACTGTAGTCAGGATTCTGATGCTAATCATCATGGCATAGAAGAAAAATAAAAGGCCCATAAATATTCATATATAGGAAAATGCTCAACTTCACTGATCATTAAAGTTCAGACTAAATAATGAGATATTTTTTCAATGGTTGCAAAATTTAACAAGATCAACAATATTCAGGTTCAGTGGGGCTCTGAGGAAATGGGTAGGCTTGCACTCAGCTAGCGGGAGTGCACCTTTGATGTCTCCACTCAATCGCTGTTTCTAGGAGTCCATCACTCAGAAATATCAACAGATGTGCTCACAGGTATATTTTCAAACATGTTCATTCCAGCACCATTTGTAACAGTGAAACATTGGAAGCCTCCAAAGTAGGGAAATGGCTTTAAAAATTCATGGTATATACATACAATGATTAGGGAGCAATGAAAACAAACACAGTAGGTCTATATGTGTGGACACAGGAAGATGATCAGACTCTGGCAACTAAATAATGATGACCTTGGCTCCATAGGGGGCCTCTAGCACTCTGCTCTAGCTCCTTGCCTGCCCTGATTGGTTCATGCCTGTGCCACACCTGAAACATAACTAAGTGATTATAATGGCCAGGGAAAGGAAAGGGGGTAGGAATTTTTTTCATTTATATTTGTGCTTGCCTGCCTGCCTGCCTTCCTTCCTTCCTTCCTTCCTTCCTTCTTTCCTTCCTTCCTTCCTTCTTGTGAACATACATATCTTATTGCATTTGAACAACTATAACAAAAATATCATCAACTGGGTGGCTTGTAAATAACAAATACAGTTGTCCCTTACTATCCATGGAGGATTCATTTCAGGACTCTCCATGGATACCAAAATCCATGATGCTCAAGCTTTATATAAAATGGTGTAGTATTTACATATAGTTTATGTATATCTTCCTATATATTTAAAATCATCTCTAGATTACTTGTAATATCTAATACAGTGCCTACAGATCACTTTATTCATGTGGATTTAACATAGTATTGAAAACCCAGCAAATTCAAGTTTTGCTCTTTTGAACTTTGTGGAATTTTTTTTTCAAATATTTTAAATCCACAATTTATTGAATCCATGGATGTGGAACCCACAGATATGGAGGGCTGACTATTTGTTTCTCACAGGCTTCTAAACAACAAACATTTACTTCTCACAGTTCTGGAGGCTGGGAAGTCCAAGATCAAGTACTGGCAGATTTGGTATCTGGTGAAGGCCTGCTTCCTCATCAATGACAGCTTCTCCCTGTGTCCTCACATGGTGGAAGGGGCAAAGGAGCTCTCTCTGGTCTTTTTCATAAGGGAACTAATCCCAGTCATGAGACCCCCACCCTCAAGGCCTACTCACTACCCCAAGGCTTCATCTCCTAATACTATCACATTGGAGGCCAAGATTTCAATATATGATTTGGTGGGGGACACAAACATTCAGAACACAGCAATGCATTTTTCTAGCTATCAATATTACTTTGTTCTTTTTTAAGATTCTGGTATCCAGTAGAGACAAAGCCAGATTCTTGATGCCATAAGGTTTAATTCAATCTGGGTGTTCTATGTGTTATATTGTAATAAAAGTATGGACAAAATCCTATGCTAATGCAGAGGAAAATGTAAAAACACCACCACCACCACCCACAACAAAAAATCCTACCTAGAAGAGTGGGGGAAGATATCACAGAAGAGGGGGATCGAAGATTCAGCCTGGGCCTTGACTGGGGAGCAGGAGCTCTCCAGGGGAAACTGTGAAGACAGAGCTGCCCAGGCAGAGGCACGTGAGAGCCAAAGCCTGGAGGCATGGAACAGTGTGGGCTGCTGTGGGTCCGCAGCTAGATGACTTCCTCAGTGCTCAGATGGTCTATTCTATCCTGGGATGGGGCGCCAGGGGAAGCACAACCTAAGTTAGAACAGCCCATGTTTGGCTCTAGTTAGGGGGCAGCCATGGGGAAAGAAAGCGAGGAAGCTACAATGGATAGTTTGCACATTTTTTCATCTGACCTGCTGTGGAATGTGGCTCATAACTCATCTGCATATGCAGCTATTGAACTGGACAAAGGAAACCCAGCCAGTGGACATTCCTGGGAGACTGTGATGAGGCCCAAATAGGAAATGCCAGTGAAGAGATTTTACTGGTGCCAAGCTCAAATACCAGCATTCAAGCTGTGCTATTCAAGGAACCGTTACTGCTTGTCAACTGCAGATGAGACACTTGGGTAAAAGGTAAATGGATAATAATCAGAATCCCATCAATTCCTTTCCAACACTTTTGCATCTAACTCCATGCTTCAAGAACCTTTGAGACAGGGATGATTATACTAATTTTACAGATCTTAGAACCGAGGGTCAGGGAGGGTTGATAAATTCCTCAAGGTCACACAGCTAAGGGAGACAGGATGATATCACTAAAAAACTCCTTTCAGTTGGAATGATATAGGCCTGTTTTAAAATCTTTGTTTCATGACTCACTATTTGGGTGACTTTGGGCAATTTACTTTCCCCTCTGAATCCGTTTTCCCATCTGTAGAATGTGGATAACGTTACAGAACTTTTGGAAACATGGAATGAGATTAAGTATGTTGTCTACTTGCTACCCATGTCCCCTTCTTCTTTAGTGACTCACCCCTAATTTAGGGTGGAGGAGGCAGCAAATGCATTCTATTAAAACATTCAATTTTCCAGTCTCCCTGGCATCAGGGGGTGACCACATGACATCATTCTGGCCAATGAAATATAAGCAGAAGTCTCTGGAAAGGGCATCTAGCCCTGCTTAAGAAAGCTAAACCTTCTGCAGAAAAGCCTCTTCCCTCTTCTTCTTCCTTCTTGGACTGGAAAGGGAGACATGAAGGTGCAGCCATCTTAGAAAAATGGGTGGGCTTGGGTCTCTGATGGTATCTCTGTACTGCTTTTGCCTGGATTTCTTATTGCTTCAGCCAAATAGACTCTGGGTAGTTTAAGCAGTTTGCAGCTGACCATATTCCTAGCTCATGGAGTAATCAAAGCTTTGACATGTCACACATCCCCAATTAATAGCAGCCACTTTGAGTTAGGCAGGGACCTTTCCCTGAAGTGGGGGAAGAATTTAAGCCCCTGTACCCTAAGCATAAAGCAGCATTAGGCTGTCTAACCATCTACCTCACACCACACAGTACTCCTTCTGTTCTCGGTTTTGCTCACCTCCTAAGTTGGTGAGCCCACCCCCTCTCCCCCTCAGACCAGCTTCAATTTAAATGAGATAAGGTATGTAAAATCCCTAGCACAGTGTCTAGCAAACAAGTATAAAACAAATAGGATTGTCCTCTTTTGCGGAAGAAGGTTTTAATGCAGCCTCTGCAAATGAGTCTTCCTGCTTAACAAACTCATATGGGAAATCTAGAGGGTTCCATAACCTACAAGATAAAGAAACCCAAGGAGTTTTCTCATGGCATGCAAGTCCCTAACCTTTGCCTAGATCACTGGGCTCCTCCTCCTGAGCCCTTAGACAATGCCTCCTCCTAGTCTCACAGTGGGGTTTTTGTCACCCTCTGCTATTGCAAGCATCTGGTTGCAGTCACTGTGTTTGCCTTGCCCAAGGAAGGTGAGAACTGCCTCTCATTTATCTTTGACTCCCTGGTAGCCCTGCACAGAGCAGGTACTCAGTGATACATACTTCTCTTCCCTGTCAGACTATGAGTTCTCTAAAGCATTTGATGATTTTTTTTTTGTCAGTTGTATGCAAAGTAGGTCCTGCTACATGGTAGATATTGAGAATTTTGGTAAATTTGGTTACACAAAATTTTGGCTTTGAGTTGTTGCCTGCCCCATGCCTGCAGTGAGGCTCGTGACACCAGGCATTGAGGGGGAAAATGAAAGGAAATGAGCCTTTAATCTGTGTCTACTATGGACACGGCATTTGAGTTGCCCATGCTGCTTTCCGCATAAATATGAAACATACACTTAAAGAGCTGTGACTTTATTGTGAAGACACACTATAGTTGCATGAATGTTTCAGAGATTCGTATAAATTGGGATAATGGTCCCTTTGTCACTTTAAACTGCACCTCCAGGGGTGACTGACTCACATGGATTCATGGCTCTAAGGAGCTCCCATGGCCCTGTCTATAGTGGGACCCCTTTCCCCCCAAAGACATCAGAACCTGACTAAGATGGCCCATTCAAATTCTCTCTAACAGAAAGAAGAAATTTGGAAAGGGTTGCTGAAGAGATTAGGAGTTGTTGAGGTGAGTCACATTTGTGGCAATCCTCCAGGGAGAAAGGCCATGGAGAATTCAAGAAACCAGAATTGCCCTGGGTCCTCCTATCTTGGTATTTCAGCATTTCCTTTGATTCTCTGAGACACCCCCAGCATCCTTCCAATAAATTTCCCCTTTGCTTAAGCTAGACAAAGTCCATTGCAGATGCTTACCAGTGGAAAAAAAAAAAAAAAACGTAACCAATGCAGTCCACATTCCAAAAGAATTTCCTGTTTGTTCTCTAAATTGGTTAGGATTTGCTTCAGTTGCAAGTGACAGAAAATCCAAAATAACAGTGACTTAAAAAGGGTACAAGTTTATTGCTCTCATCTGATGTAGGCAAGCAGAACTAGTTGCCTGACCCTCAGGGATCCAGGTCCCCTCTGCTGCACTGTTCCACCAGGCTCTAGGTGGGACTTCTGTCTTGCGGGCCAAGATGGCTGCCCACACTCCAATCCTCCTGCCATCACTCCAGCCTACAGGAAGGAAGAAGACACGCGCCTCCCATGAAAGATGCATCCCAAAAGTAGACCACACCATTTCTGCTTAGTCACAGAACTCCCATGTGCCAGGTATCTTCCGTTTGCTGCCCAGACCCACTGCCTAACCCTTGTTATCTGCTCTGTGCTTCAGTGGGCTGGCCTGTGTGGACCACATAACCTACAACTATCCCTTCCTTTCATTCCATTACCCCTAATGGAGGTAACAGCTTGGTTGATAAGAGCTCTGGATTACTACAATATACTTACAGTTCCTCCACACCCAGTCTTAGTAAATAAATAAATCCTCTTTGGCTTACCCTATTTTGAATGTGTCATCTATATTTTTTTGGAATTTGATGCACCTACTTAACTACAAGGTTTCTATTTGGGGCCATTTTATTACCAAGATTATGGGACAGCTAGCAGTCTTTGCCCCAGTCCCATCAGTCTTTCTTGATTAGTTCTGCTGGTTCTTGTGTCCACTTTTTATAGGTTGAAACTTTATCCCCTACTCTTAACACCCACAATGTAAGGAAATCACTGTCTTTTTCACCTCTTACAAGGCCATAAGAATCTGCAAATACACCTCTATAGATGGGAGAGTTATAATTGTTAATTAGTCCTGTTTGACCCAGGCAAGGAGGTAAAATCATTACCTGCTTAGTGAATATGTGGATGAAATGATGAAATTATGTTTTTAATTTTTTCAACTGTAAAATTGGCATATTGCACTCCAAAATGACTAACTCTCGTCTAGCTCTGATCTCCAAGTATTATTTTGACAGTTCTGTGCCACAATTTTCCATGAGTCAGAAATATGGCACCACTATTGTCAAGCTTAGGGGGTCCAGAGCACACAGTGGAGCAAGACAGACCCAGGGAGGTACCTGTCCTGGTGACCAGACAGAACTAGGAGAGCAGATGTGGGTATTGGTGCACACAGATTCTAACTGTTATAACAGGCAAGAGATAGAAGGCAGCTTTGCAGACAGGAAACAATCTCAGACACCCAGAGGAGATGTGTAGTCCCAGGCCACTAGGAACCTGGAATCATATACACACAAGGCAATAGTCAATCCTAACAGAAACTAAGAAATTGCCTATCCCTTAATAGAATATTCTGGTTTTCCAGCTCAAAACCTGGGTGCTGTCTATGACTTCTACATTTTCCTTAATTCCCATATCCAGGTAGTCTTCAAACTTAGTTTAATGTGCCTTCTAAATACCTCTCATTCATCTACTTCTCTTGGTTCCCACTTTTAATGACATAGCTCAGGCCCTAATCATCTTTTGCCTGTATTAATGCTACAGCCCTGATGGACCATTATTTCCCCATTAAAGGTCCATTTTCCAAACTTCAGTCCATGGAATCTTTCTAAAATACAAACTAGACCTTGTTATTCACCTGGGTATACCATTTAGTAGCTTCTCAGTTCTCTCAGAACAGTGTCAACATTTTTAACAAGACCTTACATTACTCAGCAATTACATCTCTTTTCAGCCTCACGTCATCTGTTCCTCTTTTACCCCCTTGACACTACAGCCACTCTGAAATGCTTTCAGTTTTCAGAAGAAATCAAGTAGGCTTTTGCATATGTGTGCTTTATTTCCAACTCCCCTCTGTTCCTTCGGCAGATGCTTGCTTTCTTACTCATCCATCAGGACTCGACTCATAAAGTCATCTTCTGCCATGGAAAGTCCATCTTGATGCCCGTATGTATCCTTGCTCAGGTTGGAACAGGTATCCCTACTTTGGGTTCTCATAACCTCTGGGCTTGTCTTTACTGCATTACTTATCATGATGCATTGTTATTAATATTTCCATGGTATTTGCCTGTGCTTTCCTAGTCTATGAGTTTCTTAAGGACAAGAGCTATATATCATGCATAATGGTATCCTCAGTACCTACCACCAAAGCTGACAAAGACATTGGCAAAGCATACCATGGAATAGATGAACAGTGAACAAGGTCAGTGTGTGGAGAACAGTGGGGTTATTACTTTCCTTGTCTTAGATGTCATACTTCTAGCTTTCACATTTTGTTTTGTTGTTGTGACATGAATATCTCTGCCTCCAGTCTTGAGGCTTACCCTTTTCCCTAATGTATAAATAGAAGTGTAATAGCTGAACTTTCATTTCAGCCCAGGTTGGGATGACAGGGTGAAGACACATTCTCCCATCATAAACAACATGAAAACTAGACAAATTGATATGAAACAGGTGTTTTCAGACATTGGACAACAGATAGTGTGATACTGCGATTCCTAGGAAAAGGGAAATAAGTAAGGCAAGCCCTTGGCCTTCTGCCTGGAATCCTGTTCTGGCCCCCACTGCAGGCTGAGGAAGGCCAAGCAGAGCACAGCAGTCTCACTAAGAAGACAGAGATTGGAGCTCTGGGAGGCTGAGGTGACCTGAAATTCTGGAGCAGAGTTTCAGAGAGGAGAGAGCTACAAAGAAAAAGTACTTCGGAGTCTTTGCTAAATAATAAGTCCTGTGTGCCTAGTAAAACTCCATGAGGCCAGGCAATAGATGGATGGGGATTTGGAGGCTGAGCAATTCTTAGAGCTCACAGAGTTGGGAGATGTGTAAACTCCAGCCAGTAAGAGTAGAAGGGCCTTGTAGATAAGCTGGGGAGGTTAGTAGCGACCACAGAAGTGCCATGCCTTAGTGGTGGGATTAAACTATCCCTAGAGGAAATGCTTCTCTAGACTTGCCCTAAAAATCTTTATAAAACAAGTCTTGAAAGGACTACATGCTGATCAGCAAGTAACTTATCTGCCTACGAGGAGGATAAGGCTCAGCTTTTTAAAGAACAACAACAAAATCGAGATACTCAAAACATAATATTCAATATGCAATGAAAAAAATTATCAGATATGCCGAGAAGTAGGCAAACATGATCTATAATCAGGAAAAAAGAATCAGTCAATAGAAACAGATTCAAAAATGATTGAAATCATAGAATTAGCAGATAGGGACCTTTAAGAAGCTATTAAGTTATGTAGAAATAGCCAAAAGTAAACATAAATGTAGTGCGGAGAGAAATGGGAGATATAAAAAAGGCAAAGTAAAATGTCTAAAGATTAAAAATATACAATATGTGTCAAGAACAAAACTCGTCTGGAAAGATTAAGAGCATATTATATAGTGCTGGAGAAAATATTGTTAGCCTTAAATACTGGTAATAGAAACTATCCAAAATGAATCTTATAGAAGAAAATGACTCCAAAAATGATGGTCTTCCAGAAGGAGAGGCTGGGGCAAGGGAAAACAAGAATGTTTGAAGAAATAATGGCTAAAAATTCCCAAATTTGATGAAAAATATAAACTCAATGAACCTCAAACAGGATAACAAAGAAAACTCCACCAGGGCACTAAATAACCAAATTTTTTAAAACAAATGATAAAGAGAAAACCTTAAAAGTAATCAAAGGAAAAAAGTCACATTATTAAGGAACAAAGATTAAAAAATGAGTGCAGACTTCTTATCTGAAACTATGCAAGGAGACATGGAGCATTTTATATTCAAAGTGCTGAATGAAAGAAGAAAAAAAAAAAAACTGTTGACCTAGATTTCTACATCCAGTGAAATTATCCTTCAAAAATGAAGGTTAAATAAAGACTTTGAGACAAATATGAGCTGAGATCATTTGTTGCCAACAGACCTAAACTCTAGGAAGTATTGAAGGATATCCTTTAGACAGAAAGAAAAATTCAACAGATGGAAATCTTGAATGTAGAAAAGATATGAAGAATGCAAAATATGGTAAATGTGAGAGGAAAGATAAAATACTTTTTTATTTCTTAATTTCTTCTTTTAATGTCATAATTAATATTTCAAAATTTATTTTTATTTCTTAACATATGTGTACCATAATTCCAATTAACAAATGCCTATTAAGTAAGCTTGTATATGTACAGAAGTAGCAGTAAATATTTTATAAAGATGTTTTTATTTTAAATTATTAAACAAAACATTCATAGGGTAAGACCATTTGAAGGAACTCTATATGTATACTTTAGAAGAAAAATGATTTAAAAATAATTACCATCTAATATAGTTCAATTTGTAGAGCAATTCAAAGCAAATATAATAACAGCGTATTTTGTGAGTTTATAATATATGTAGAGGTAAAATGTAGAACAAAGGACAGGAGTGGAAAATGGAAGTATATAGTATGATTTTTATATGTGATGTGGTATAATATTATTTAAAGGTAGGTTGTGATAAGTCAAAGAAACATATAGTAAACCTGAGAGCAAAGGTTGGCAAACTTGTTCTAGAAAGGGCTAGGTAGTAAATATTTCAGGCTTTGTGCTCCATATTGTCTCTGTTACAACTACTCAACTCTGCCACTGTACCATGAAGCTCATCAGTTAGGTAGACAGCCGTAGACAATATATAAATGAATGAGTGAGACTGTGTTCCAATAAAACTTTGTAAAAACAAGTGGTGGGTCAGATTTGACTGCAGGCTTATCAACCCCTGCCCTAGAGCAACCACTAAAAATAAAATGAAAGTAAAATAAAATATCAAACTAATAAGAAAGTAGTGGAGATGAAATAATTTAAAAAAAAAAAAAAACTTAACCCAGAAGAAGGTAAGAAAAAACAAAGAACAGATGGGGCAAAGAGAAAACAAACAGGAAGATGGTATATTGAAGCACCACAATATTGCTAAATACGTTAAGTGTAAGCACCACAATATTGCTAAATTCAATTAAATGTAGTTGAAACACTCAAATTAAAAGGCAGATATTTTAAGACTAGATTTTAAAAAGCAAGACTCAACAATATGTTGTCTATTAGAAACCTCTTTAAATGTATAGTCATAGAGTGAAAGGGTGGAAAAATATACTGTGAACATACTAATTATAAGAAAGCTGCCGTGGCTATAATAATAAGACAATGTAGACTTCAGCATAAAGAATACAATCAGGCATAAAGAGGAATGTTTCATGGTGATAAAGGGGTCAATTTATCAAAAGGATACAATAATCCTACACCCCTACCTCAGAGCTTTAAAATTCATGAAGCAAAAACTTACATAAAGGATGAATTGATAAAATTGCAATAATATTTAAAAGATTTCAATACTTCTTTCTCAATTGATATAACAAGTAGAAAGAAAATCTGCAAAGATATTACAGATTTGAACAAAGGTATCAACCAACTTGACATTATTGATATTTATAGAACATTCCACCAACATCAGAATATACCTTCTTTTCAAGTGCTCATGGAATATTTAAGATGTATCACATGTAAGGCAATAAAAGAAGTCCCAGTAAATTTAAAAGTATTAAAATCATGTAGAGTATATTTTTGACCATAATAAAAATAGATTAGAAATCATATTTTCAGACACATGTCTGAAAAATCTTCAAATATTTGGAAATTAAATAAGACAGTTCTCAATAACTCATGGATCAGAAAATAAGTCACAAAGGATATTAGAAAATACATTGTAGTGAATGAAATGAAAACACTTCAAAATTTGTGAGATGCAGATAAAGCAATGATCAGGGAAAATTTACGGCTTTAAGTGTTTGTATTGGAAAATTAGCATTGTCCAAAATCAGTGACCTACCTTAAGAAGAAAATGAAAATTGACTTAAACCCAAATATGTAGAAGTAAAGAAATGATAAATATAAGAACAGAAATCAAGGAAATAGAAAAATCTTAGAGAAAATCAATGAATGCAAAAGCTAGCTTTTTGAAAAGATAAATTGATAAATCTCTAGTAAAGTCATGAAATAGGAGAGGAAGAAGACACAATTGTCCAATAACAGGAAGGAATAGGGGCCATCATTAAAAATCCTAAAGAAATTAAAAGGATAATAAAGTAATATTATAAAGAACCTTACGCAAAAATTTAACAATTTACATGAAATGTGCAAATTCCTTGAAGACTCTGATTACCAAAACTAATTCCAGGTGAAATAGGAAATCTATATTGCCCTAAAGCTATTATAGAATTTGTTATTGTTATTAAAATTTTTCCATAAATAAAAGCAAAGACTTCCAAGGTAAATTATATCAAACAGTTAAGGAAGAAACAGTACCAATCCTACACAACTGTTTCAAAAAACAGTGGAGTAGGAAATACTTCACTATTCATTTTACAAGGCTGGCCTTACCCTACTATCAAAACCAAAGAATTTATAAGAAAAAGAAAACTACAAACTAATATCCTTCAAGAACATAGATGTAAAAATTCTTTTAAAAAGTAGCAAATAAAATCCAGGGATATATAGAAAAGGATAGCATAGAACATCCAAGTAGAGTTTATTCCAGGAACACAAGGTTGGTTTAACATTTAAAAAGCACTTAATGTAATTTAACATATTAACAGAAAAATAGAAAAATGCGCTGGTTGCAGAAAAAGCATTTTACAAAATTCAATATTCATACATTATTTTAAAAAAACAAACTGTTCAATATCTAAGAATAGAAAGGAACTTCCTTAACCTGATAAAAGGCATCTATGAAGAAGTCATAACTAACATACACAGAGGTGAATGATTAAATGCCTTCATCCTAAGATTGGAATTAGACCATTAACTTGCATCACAATACAAAAAAATTACTCAAAATGGATCATAGATTTAAATGTAAAAGCTAAAACTATAAATTTCCAGAGGAAAACACAGAACCAAATATTTGCAATGTTTATGTTGGCAAATATTTCAGTAGGACTTATACATATGAAACAATTTAATAAATTGGGCTTAAAATTTAAAACTGTTCTTCCAAAGACAGCATCAAAAGAATAATTAGGCATTCCACAGATTGGGAAAAATATTTGTCATACATAAATTTGACAAAGGACAAGAACTCAAACTATATAAAGAATTCTTACAACGCATAAGAGGACTAAAAATTTACTTAAGAAAAGGGCAAAACTTAGAGTAGACACTTTCCAAAAGAAGATACATAAGTGGCCAATAAACACGTGAGAAGATGCTTAATATTATTAGTCATCAGGGAAATGCAAATTAAAATCACAGACACCATGACACAGTCCTTAAAATGGCTAAATTTAGAAAGATTGATAATACCAAGTGTTGCCAAGGATGTGGAGTAACTAAAATTCTCATATGTTTCTGGTGGTAACCAAAAACAGTGCAGCCACTCTGGGAATAGTTAGGCACTTTCTTATAAAATCAAGCATGTACTTCCCCTGTATCTCAGCAATTCCACTTCAAGGTACTTACATAAGAGAAATGAAATCATTATGTCCACACTAAGATTTATACACAAATGTTCATAACAGCTTTATTGATACAATCTCCAAACTGGAAACAACCCAAATGACCACCAACATGTGAATGAATAAACACCGTATCTATACGATAAAATACTGCTCCTCACTGAACTCTCTGTGAACTCCTCTACTTCAGCCCTCACTCATGTCTCACTCCCTCGTTCCTGCTCCTCAGGGCTGTTCCAGCTCTCTCTAGTAGGTTCCACTGGAAATTCCAGCATGCTCCTCTCTCCTCCATCTCCCGACGCGTGACCAACACAGCATCGCTTTGCAGAGAGCGTTTTACTCAAGTTTTGGTGATGAAGGAGGGAGATCACATCACAAGAGAGGAAACAATCAAGACTAAACGTCGGGTGGCATGTCCATGTTATTCATCATGTGCCCCTTGAAGGCAGTGACTCACGGCCTCCTTAATCGTCTGCAGCCTGCTTCCCCGGGGCTGGACCCAGCTTCCCTCCCTAATTCAAACACTCGAGAAGCTGACAAGGGCTGACAGAGGGAAACCTCCTAAGTCTTATTACATTGTAAAATAGAAAAGTGTAAGTCTTGTCCCTTTTTGCCCTTTTGCAGCAAGATGAGCTCTGGCGCCTACGTTTGCATAGCCCCCCAAGCCAATTAAAGTAACTTCTTAAGAAAAAGAGCATTTATTTCCTTAAAAAGAACAGTTTTCCTAGATTAGCATTTTTTTCACCTGGGACTCTTATAAAAATGCAAACAACTGTGCCCACACTGAATCCATTGAAGAAGAATTCTTAGCCTGGGACCTAGGAATCTGCATTTCAATTTGCACGTCACCTCACCAAACTCCCCCTGCCTTTAATTTTTAGGCAGTTTAAAACTGCAGATGTTCTCCTTGTTTTGTGGTTAATAGATCCTCCAGATATACTCTAATAAATGTCCTTTAAGCCAGAGGTTTCTCAGCCTTGATTGCAGAAGTTGATATTTGAATTTTTTATGCAGAACTCATCTGTGTCCCAATCTCTCTCTCCATAGACTACCTTTTGGATCACAGGGAAAGTTTTGGACCACCAGCTCCACAATACTGCAGTGGGTAGAACCACAAAAATGTTGTTTTGTCATAAGCCTTCCTTTGGGTTCCCAGATTGTATTTTAGGCTAGTGGCCTAGGAAATATCTTATCACTCCATAATGTGATGTCTGTCTGTAACTCCTTAAAGCACAAAGTCACCTCAAACAATTATCACTGCTCTTAACCATAGATTACTATGGGCTGCCTATGCCACCAGGAAGTTTTATGGCAAACTCTAAAAACACGAATTGCCCATTGGGATCTTTAGATTGGCAAGATCTAATTGCAGTTGTTAAAGTTCTGGAAACGTGGTCTGGGCACGTGCTATGTCTGGAGCCATAGAATTGCTTAAGGGAAAACCTTGAAATAGCAAATGACAAAACTTTCCCTAAAGTTCAGAGATGTTCTCTACAAACACTAGAAGCATGCCAAGGACTATATTCCATTGGGCCTCTTATCAGTGAGCACACAAAGATCAAGAATCAACACTAAATATGTGTCTTGATAGAAATAAAGTTTTCAAAGCCCTTCTGTTTGCCATTCCAATAATTGTTCATGGCATAATTCTTTATTTTTTTTATAGATATGGGGTCTGGCTATGTGGTCCAGGCTGGAGTGCAGTGGCTAGTCACAGGCACCAGACATGATTATGGCGCACTACAACCTTAAACTCCTCAGCTCCAGTGCTCCTCCCACTTCAGCCTCCTGAGTAGCTGGGACTACACGTGCCACCTCTCCCTGAAAGCACAATTCTCCTCCTGACACCAGATTTTGCTGAATTGCTTTGATTCCTTCTGGGATTACAAATGTAGAGATGAAGGTATAGATGCACATTGTTCATCTTCTCATGAAAATTATGGTGATCATCATGCTCTGGAGAGAACTATGCTT
This sequence comes from Lemur catta, assembly GCF_020740605.2. Taxonomy (NCBI): domain Eukaryota; kingdom Metazoa; phylum Chordata; class Mammalia; order Primates; family Lemuridae; genus Lemur; species Lemur catta. The sequence goes on from NC_059130.1 coordinate 81,843,862, forward strand.
AGTAAATGTGGTTATCACTAGTCTTTTAAATATAAATACTATAGCTGTGCTTTTCTGTTGCAAATTTTTAATCTCCTTGAGTATAGAGAATGTTATAGCTCCATGGACAATAAGAACAGTTAACATTTATTTAGTGGTTCTATGTTCACACCATCTTATGTATTAATTATGGCCTTCCATCCTCAACACAATCCTATGAAAAAGACTCTATGTTCACCTTCATTTTGCAAATGAGGCATTTTGCATACTGAGGCAAAGTTGTTAAAACTGTAGATTGAAGGCTGGAAGGTTCAACTTCAAAGCACTGATGCCTAACTGTGGTGTTGCACTCATTCAACAAACATTTGCTGAGTGTCTGCTCTGTGCCAGGCACGGTGATAGTCTCTGGGTACACAACAGTGAACAAAAGAGAAAACGGTCCCTGCCCTGATGGGGATTGTATTTTGTTTCACATCTATCCTGTGAATTTATGATAATTTACCTAACCAGTCTCTATTGTGAGATGTTTAGACTGTTTCTGATTTAATGGCTTTAAAAAATTAAAAATTAAAAAAATTAACGGTGTCAGGGACAGCATTCTGATTTATAAAGCTATATATTTCCCAGTGTCTGTTTGTTTCATTAGAGGGGTTTCTCAGAATGGGAATTATAAAGCTCAAGGGTATGAATATTCATTCGAGTTCTTGATTCATATTGCTGAATAACTCAGAACGGGTGTAACGGTTTACACTCCCATCAGCTTCAGCAGTTTTGAGAATGCGCATTTCACCGCCCACTTGCCAACATTGAATACTCTTTCTTCTCTTTTGAACCTTTGTCTACCTGATAGGCATCATGTTCATAGTTCTCTAACAACAAATACCATACTGACTTAGTTTTATTTAGAGAAAACGAATTTCACTGATTCAAAATAGTTGAAGAATGACAATTTGTATTAAAAACACCTCACCTCCCCTCATAATCTAAAAGTAAAATTCAATACTTCCTTCACAGTGCACATGATTATCTTCATTAAACACTCAATTGTTTCTGAGAAACGGGCCTGATTAACAGGGCTTATTGACACAGAAATCTCTCTGTGGAGTGTCTTATGTACATTCCCACACCTGTAACCATTGTGCCTGGGAGCAATTGGCTGTTTTGTGAGGTAGTGACTTGCCCATCCCTGAAGGAATTGAAAACTACGCCACTATGCCGGAATGACATTTGATCTGGCCCATTTTAGAGTCTTCTTTGCACCGACTTTCTTAATTAGGTGTGATTTCTCCTTTCTTGAGATTTCCAGAGCACATTTTATGTACCTCTGTTATGATACTTAACATACTTAGTCATGTTAGGTGTGTACTTTCCTTAGCTCTCAGGCTAAAAAAATAAAGTTAATGGCACCTGCTGTATAGATCTGTTGAGAGAATTAAATGAATCAATGTACATAAAGCACTTAGCATAGTGCCTAGAACAGAAACGCCTTCAACAAATATTTGTTGAATGAAGGAATGAATAGTCAATGCACAATAAATCTTAGATGCTGCCAACTGCTAGCAAGTGGTTCTCAAACCTTAGTACACATAAGATTAATCCGGGGAACTTGTATAAAACTGCAGACCCTGAAGCCCCACCTCCAGAAATTGTAATTCAGTAAGTCTAGGGTGATTCTGACACAGGTGGTCCAGGTGCTACATGTAACTTAGAGAATCGCTGGTGAGCCTGTGAGCTCTGGGTTGTCAATGAAAATATGATGTTCATCTCTAAAAGACCCCACACCTATCTATCCCCGTCCGTGGCATGTAGTAGGTGCTCAAGGAATGGTAACTTGAATCTCAGCCTTGTTGGGTGAAGGAAGTATTGTTCCCAGTCCTATCAATACAAAGCAGAGAACTGAGGGTTCCAAAATATGTCTGGAGCCTCATCCCTCTTCAATGCGATCTCAAAGCTAGATCCATTGTTGTCCTGGGGCAGAATTTCCCCAAATCCCACATTCTTCTATGTCTCCCTCAACAGTACCAAAATTTGGGCACTTTACTATGTACCAGGTGCTTTGTTTGATTTAATCTTCATTATATCTCCATGATGGGGGAAACAGGCTGAGAGAGTTTGTTACCTGTCTGAAGTCACACAGCAAGTGATGATGCGGGTTTCAAACGAGGCATGAGCCATTACGAAACCTGAGCACCTTCTCCAGCTCACAGCAGGATGGAGGAAGGAGATTGAGAAGCATCACTTTTGTCCTGCAGGGTAGTGTGGGGTCCAGTGCGTGCTTGCCTGTGTGTGTGTGTATGTGTGCGTGTGTGTGTGTGTGTGTGTGTGTGTGTGTGGCACCAGCAAATTCCTGATCATAGGTAATTGCATAAAACAGAAGAGATATTTCCCCCTGTATTAATAAGTAGGTACTATAAATATAGGCTATTAAGTAACCCTGACTTCATCTCTCACTAACCAGCCCCTGCCACTTTGCATGCTACACATGTACAGCATGACTCAAAGGACCCTCAGGCAGCGGGTGGGTTAAAAATCAATCAAACAATAATAATTTTCATAAACGGGAACTCCCCAGCTTCCCAGTTGGCTGTTCAGTTAATCATGAGTCATGAATCTCCTTTTAAGGGTAATATTTATTATACAGCATAGCTGGTTATAGGGAATACGTAATATCCATTTATCTGATGGGAAACATGTTATTAAAACATTACCTAATGATAGATTGACCTGATAAATAATCCCTAGGATTAAACAAGAAAAGGTTGGGGAGGGGTTAGGGAAGGGTTCTGGGGAACAGAAAGTTGAATAGAAATAAGCCATAGTTTGGGGATAAATAAAAAAAGCGTTTGTCCAGAGCTGGGTGTTGAAATAATCCTTATTGCAATAATTATAATAGAGAAGGTAGAGGGAGAGACAGAGAGGGACAAAGACACGGAAAAGGAGAAGCAGAAAGTAACGATGAAGGTAGGATATGGTTAATAATATAATCAGAGGCACCTTTGCAAAGTGTTGTTAGTATGTGCAGGCACTGAGCTCATTCTTTTACATATATCCTCATTTTTATTCTTATGAGAACCCCGGGGATCACTCCCACTCCTGCCCCCTTTTCTCGGATTCTAGCCAGTATAGTAAAGCAGTTAAAAGTACAGACCCTGGACCTAGAGTGTCTTGAGTTTGCATCTCAGCTCACTATTTACTCACTGTGAAATCTTAATTTACCTGTGCCTCAGTTTTTTAATCTGTAAAAGAGACATAATATTAATTTTGCCCACTTTAGAGGGTTGTTTAGAGGATTAAAGTAGTTAATAAAAAAAGTACTTAGAACAGCGTGTGGCACATTGTAAAGTCAATAAATTCGGCTACTATTTCAATGACAGCTGAGGAATTTGAGAAGTTAAATCACTTGCCCAAAGTCACAAAGCTTGAAAGTGATCGATCTGAGATTTGAATCTCATCTGTCTGACTGCAGACCACCATGCGCTCTCAGTCTCTCTGCTTTGCCTGATGGGAGCAGTAATGGTGGGCATTAAAGAGATACAGCAGATGCTTTCTTTCCTACGGCACATGATGCCAACACCCGCCGTTGAAGTCAACTAACCCTAAATTTGTAAGTCATTTTATGACCACAGAGTAAGGTCTAGAAAGAATCCCAGAGGGCATCTCACCCAAAGCTTGCAGACTGTTATCCTGGGGGTCCTTTCATTTCCTGCAGACATGATTTGTTTGGTCTGCACAGTGTTGGCTGGTTCAGAGCTATGAAAATTTTTGAATCAGTTGCCAAAATGAAAAACTATGAGATTTCATTTAAAAAAACCCAGATTTATATCTTCTCTAGAAAAGTTAGAGTAGCTGGCGACCCTGGACCCTCCTCCCGAAGTACAACAGTCAGGTGTACTCAGTGGCCTCTGAGTATATCCTCACCTTTCCCGACCGTCTCTTGCATTTTGCCCACTTCACACATTTATGTCCACATGACAGTCCATCAAATATGGGACAATAGGACCCATGCTCCCTAAACTTCCTTCCTTTGGATTCAATACCCTAGCTCAGTTTTCCAAAGGGGGGGGTCTTAATCCTCCCCCCAGGTTGTCCCCTCTTCTGAAATCTTGCATTGACCCATGCTCCTCTCACACCAAAGGACTCTGGAAGAACCCAGCTCCCTTGGTGGGTTTTCGCCAGCACAGAGTACTGGGGGATGGTTGACTCACGTCTCCTGAGACCTCTCATCAAAATGTCTCCTATTGGACCAGCCTCACCAGGTTAAGGAGTATTTCCTTGTGGTCTCCTCAGCTTCCTGGTGACAAGGAAGCTCAGGCTACCCCAGAATGTTAATCTGTCCCAGGGTCTTCACTGGGCATGAGAGAAGCTTCTTGTCTGAGGTTACCTGCTTTCTCTCTGCCCCTGCAAGTTACAGGGTTTCTCCTCCACTACACAGTCAAGCCCATCTTATTCAAGTGTTGCCAAGATCACAGCTACACTCACTTGATTTGTACTATTGAAAGCAGTGACTCTCAGCTAACCCCCGAGGCTCTGACAGGCACCTCAAATTCAGCGGCTCAGTGATTCACCAGCTCCGGTGAACACCTTTATGCCAGGCTCTGTGCTGCTGCTGCATTCTCAAGAGCAGATGATGCTAATCTTACTTTGAGTACCTGGTTATCTTATTTAATCTTCATGACTACTCTGTGAGGTAGATATTAGAATCCCCATTCTATAGATATGAAAATGGAGGCTGAGCAAGGTTCATACCTTGCCCAATGACAAGTCTGTCTAATTTCAAAGTTCCATGTTCTGTATAGTCTAGCAAGTATAAAAACTCAGATATCTACAATGGAGAAAGGAACATAAGAACATAATGAGTTCTCTGTAAGACAGGAGGTGGTTATAAAGAATGAGGGTGATATCTGACTGAGAGGATCAGGAAATCTCTATAGAGAAGGTAAACTAAGACAGATTTTTGGGAAATGGGAGGGTCTTTTAGGTGGAAGAGAAAATTACATCTGGAGGCCCCAGCCATACAAAGTATCAAAGGTGTAAAATCGTGGGGTATGTCGTTTAGTTTACCTGGCCTGGGACGGTTTTGCAAAAATGAGGAGAAAGAAAAGGCTGGATTATGGGAGTGCCTTGAGTGTTGTGGTGAAGTGTTTGGACTAAGAGGCACTGGGGAGTCCTAGATGGACTTTGAGCAGAGTCTAGTCACGATCCTTAGCTCCAGAGAGAGACACTCTCTCCTCCTCCTCCTCTTCTTCCTTCTGTTGTTGAATCCTTTTGCTAAAGACAGGCTTTAGTGTGGGAGTCTAAAGAGACAGCCCTGCCTAGTAGAAAAGATATGGGCGTTGGAGATTGATTTCAGCTGGAATAAGAAGAGTTGAACATTGTTTATTAAGAAGGGGGCATTTGACCAGAGCCATGAAGGACAGATGAGATATCAATACTCATAGATGAGGACAAAGGACATCCACATCCCAGATGCAGAAATCAGTGGGAGCAAAGGGACAGAGGAAGGAATTTGCAGGCACATTGGGGGAGCAGTGAATAATTTACTCTCCCTGAAATGGAGGGTTGAGGATGTGTGTGTGTGTGTGTGTGTGTGTATGTATGTGCATGTGAAGTAGGTGTAAGGCAGAAATGGTAGATCTTTGGCAAATGTGAAACTAAGGAACCCTTTTCAAATCTGAAACACAAAGGAGGCCTGGAAGGATTTTGAGCAAGGGAGTGATATTGATGACTTGGGCAAGAGTGATCAGGATGGATCAAAGAGAGGAAAGGAGAAACAGACACCAAAGAGAGAGCAAACCCAACACTTCGGGCCAGATGCGATAAGCACATGAACTAGAACAGTGGTGGTGGGAATGTAGAGCTCTTTCTAGTAGGCTTCAGGAATATTTAGCCTGGTTGTAAACAAGATTTAATCTTGTCATTATTGCCTCCCTCCTCCTCTCCCTCTCCCTCTCCTTCTCCTCTTCCTCCTTCTTCCTCTTCTTCTTCCTATTCTTCCTCTTCCTTTTTATTCTTCTCTTTCTCCTCCTCCTTCCCTTCCTCTTTTTCTTCTATAATTATTTCCATCTCAATAGCCTGCTCATATTTACTTGCACAATTGTTTCCTCATTTGGTTGTTCATAATTTTTTTCAACTCTGTAAGAATTAGAACTGTATTCTGCTGGGAGTAACAGAAAACGCCCAAATAACCCAAATAACAGTAAATCTTCCTCTCTGTCACATCCTGTAGACAGCACAGGCCGAGTATGGCAGCTCCCTCATTTTCAGGCCCAGGTTCTTTCTACCTTGTTGCTCTGCCTTTCCCACTTCATGGTTTCCACCTCATAATTGAAGATGGCCACTTGAGCTTTAACCATTCTATCCATTTTTCAGGCAGCAGAATGGCAGAGGAGGGATGGGGAAGGGCACACTCTTTCCCTTTTAAGGACACTTCCTGGAATTTGCACAATCCAGTTCTGATCACTCCCAATTAACCAGATATTAGTCCTTTATGTTTCTTTTTGTATCTTAGTCCTTTGTCCTCCTCTGTGTTTCAGATTGCCACACCTAGGGGTCAGGAGTCTGGGAAATGAGGGATGGAATTGAGACCTGCTGGTGTGGCAAAGAGAGCTACTCCCTGATCTTCCATTCCCATGTGGATGAAAGTGATTGCATCCCTGGCAAAGTCATGCCCTAGCAAACATTTTCTCACTGCTGCCCAGGCAGACATGTGCTCTGTGCTCTGGGGGGTGTAGAGAAATACTGACCATGGCATCTACCCTCAATATGCTTAAGTGTTCCCAACTATAGACTCTCAAAGCTTGAAGGGATCTTGGGATCATCTAGTCAGGGCCTCTATTCTACTCCATTGTAGAAGAATCATCTTCAACTTCTGCTTCCAGAGCTGGGGGCTACCATGTGAGCCAACTTACTCTGAGTCAATAATGGCCATTTTTTATAATGAATAATATTTGCAACCCTATAACTTCTACCCAATAGCCCTGGTTCTTTCAGAGAACAGGTCTTGCTTTTCTTCATTCTATGATATAACCCAATTACTATGTGAAGGTAGCTCTCACATCTGTTTGTACATCTGTCTGTCCCCTGCTTTCCCAACTAGTCTCTTTCCTAAAGTGTGTGTGCCATATGGTCAAGCTCACATACTTTGGAGTTGTCAAGCCTGGCCCTGTGTGACCCTGAGCGACTGACTTATACTCTCTGAGCCTTCCTTTTTTCCTTTTAAATATGAGGCTAATATTACTCACCTTATGAGGATATTGTGAAGTTTAATGAGCTAATGAATGCAAAACACAGAGCCTGACACCAAATATAGCTGTTATTATCATTACTAATATCTTTATAGTTAATAACAATGAAGCATCTTTGGCCCCTCTTCCCTCTTGAGTAAATTGTGATGAGATATTAGATAATAAGGGAAGTAAACTTTCCCCCCCAAATAACACTTGGGCGGAAATAGCATAAAAATATTGCCTATAATTGTGACCAGGAGCCATAATTTTTGCTCCCTTTACCCGTGTCACTGGATTGCTGTTGCTGTCCATAGAAAACCACCTCCTGGGGTCACCAGTTTGCTGTTTCCATTTGCAAACTGCTTCCTAGGAAGCTCCATCTGTTACAATGGGCACTGACATTCCTTGGGCTAATTTTTTTTTTTTTTTTTTTTTTTTTTTTTTGGTTAGCAGAAGCAGACACAACACAAATAAACAAATATATTAGAAGAACTCAAAGATTGTCTGCATTGGATAGGGAGGAGGAGTCAGAAAGCCTGGGGTTCTAAATTCCACCTTGCCACTGACTGGCTGTGTGAGCAGAAATGAGTTATAGTGCCCCTGTGGGCCTCTGATTTTGGACAGCCTGTTCAGCAATAGCATCCTACAACCAGAGAAAGGATGCCATAGCTTGGATTCCCCTGAAATCTCTTTCTCCCCACCTAAAGCTGGTCCAGGTGTGACCAGCATCTGGGCGGAGGCTGGGTGCATGCCCAGACAGCCCTGCATGGTCTGGGAGCCAAGCATAGCCTGCCTGCTACCAGGGTGTGATTGTTCTCATGATTTAGCAACACCCAGTAAACATGTGCCATCAGGACTGAGCTAAAAATAGGTTCTATGCATGGAGCCCAGGAAAATCAGTGGCCCAGCACACAGGACATTGGCCAACCAGGCAGAACCAAGCTGCCACCACCACTCTAGGTGCACAATGGCCAAAGAGACAAGGTCTGACTAATGTCCCCACATGTATGTTCTATTCCCACCCTCCCCCTGCACCCCTCCCACATTAGGACCAGTGCCTTTCCGCTCCCTTTCTGCCCTCCCTTCTACTTCTGTATAAACTGACTTTTGCAGAGGTGCTGAGCATGGGTGTCATGTAGTAAAAAGAGCTGGTGTTCAGGCATCAGAGGGCTTGTGTTCAAATCCTGTTTGACCCATAAGCGTGAGACCCTTTGAACCTGAGTTGCCTCAGTGATACAGTGGTGTTAACTATCCCTGCTTCTAAGAATTTCCCAAGTTCTAAAAGCAGCGAGTGGCTAGAGCAATGGTTCTCAAAATGTATCATGCACCATAAACACATATTATCATAATATTATCATATGATTATGACAATCATATTATCATAATCACTTTGGGTCGGGAACTTGTTAAACCAGAGATGGCTGGTTCCCGTCCCTTACCGGTTGCTAACTCATTGGATCTGGATAGCATTGCCTGCCCCACAGCGAGGTCCCAGGGGACGCTGATGCTGCTGGTCCAGGGACCACACATGAGGAGCACTGGGTTAGAGGTTAAGTACATGAGCCCTTGAGTCAGACCATAAGGGTGTGACTCTGGGTCCTGCCTCTTGTAGCAGAGTGACTTTGGGAAAGTTTCTAAACCTTTCTGAGCCTTATCTGAAAACAAGGGAATAATAATTCCTACTTTATAGTGTTGATGTGAGGATTAAGTGAGTTAATTCATGTAAAAGCACTTAAAACAGCATCTGGCAAACAGCAAGCATTGAGTAAACATTAGCTTTTATTAGTATCACAGAGTCTGCACAGAGTTAAATACATGTTCTTTTTCTGTCTCTCCCTGCAGTTATTGCTGGTTACACTTGAATTTCTGTCTCCACGCCACCCCTCCCAGGGGTCTTTATGTTCTGAGCCTTGTCCTTCTGCGTGGAAGGTTAGGCATGTGCTAGGAAGATCGGGGGCCACCAAAGAGCACAGATAGAATATTGAACTTCAGAAATCACAAAACTTGAATCCCTCAAACAAGAATGGGCTCACCCAAGGAGATCCAGTCTGAAGGAGCAGAACTAAAACCATACTCAGGTTTGCTGTCTTCCTAGCCAGGACACTTATCACAACATCGTGACCTGTCATCCCTGGAGGCTGTACTGGCTATTCTGAGAATATTTAGGGAACAACCGTCTCCCCACCCCAGCCCTCCACCATCGCTGGGCATTTGGCATGCTGCTTCTTTGCTTGTTTATGCTTGGGGATGACACAGCTGTAAACGTCTAACATCTGAGTATAAACGGCTATTTTCTTTTGGATTTTTTTCCCCTTGGGCTAATGTCCTCAGAGTGGAATTACTGGGTCAAAAAGTACAGACAGTGTTATAGCTGAAAGAAAACTAGATGTAGCAACTCTGCTAGGGGCAGGAATTTCTCATTTCCCAGAAACCTTAAGGTTGCTGGGGATGTTGGTGTTTAGCAAGTTAGAGAGTAGGAAGGAGAGCCCAGGGCCGAATCTTCAAGTTGGCAGTAGGAGACAGCTGTGTCTGGGAGAAGGGAGTTCTGGACTGGAAGGAAGAAGCCTGTCAGCCACTGCTGATTTCCCCAAGAAAAGGTGTGGAGACCAATGCTTCTCAAACATTAGTGTGCATAGGAATTCCCTGGGGATCTTGTTACTACACAGCATCTGATTCAGAAGGTCTAGGGGTGGAGGGTGGCAAAATTCTGCATTTCTAACAAGTTCTAGGTAATGCTAATTCTGCTGATCAATGAGTACTGAGAAGTTATGTTACCCTGCTTTTGCTCCTGCTATCAAGTATGAAATGTCCGATTTCCTTAAGTACTGTTTGACAGTTGATTCTCTGACATTTCACTTTGACACTTCTTGTTTTATTTTTATTGTGTAGGTACATCCTCAGCCTTTCAAATGCATGGTTTGGCTTATGATAATCTTTCAAAGTTTTTTTAGAGCAATTTTTGTGAAAGCATGGCTAAGTCAAAAATTTGTGTTATTTTCAAATATGAGTTCCGTCTTGGAACCAATGCAGAGCAGACAGCTCGAAATATCAACAAAGTGTTTGGGAAGGATGTGGCTAATGAACACAAAGTACATCAATGGTTTGAGAAGTTTCATTCTGGTGATTTTAATCTTGAAAATGAGCCAGGTAGTTACCTGAGACCAAGGTGGATAATAATGAGCTAAAAGCTGCAGTGGGAGCGAATCCGTCTCAACCTACCCATGAATTAGCAGAAAGGTTTGAGGTTACTATTCCAACAATATTGGACCATTTGAAACAAATCGGCAAGGTAAAGAAGCTGGATAGATGGGTACCACATGAACTAAATGGGCGTCAGGTGAGAAATCGTCTCAAAGCTTGCCTTTCTTTACTGTCACAACATAAAGGCAAACCATTTCTATACCATATTGTTATGTGTGATGAAAAATGGATTCTTGGTGACAATTGCAAGCATTCAGTACAATGGTTGGATAAAGATGAAGTGCAAAAACACAGTCCAAAACCAAATATTCATCAAAAAAAGCTAACGGTGTCTGTTTGGTGGTCCAGTGCTGGTATTATCCACTACAGCTTCATGAAACCTGATCAGTCGATTACAGCAGATGTCTACTGCAACCAGTTGGACAAAATGATGAGAATGCTTGCAATTAAGCAGCTGAGATTGGTCAATAGAGACAGGCCAATCCTTTTGCAAGACAACACTCAACCACATGTCACACAAACAATGCTGCTCAAACTACAGAGACTGGATTTGGAAACTCTCTGTCATCCACCGTATTCACCAGACCTTGCACCGACTACCATTTCTTCCAGGCTTTGCACCACTTCTTGCAAGGAAAAATATTCAATTCTCAATAAGCTGTGAAAAACGCCTTTGGTGATTTTGTCGCCACTCGATCTCCAGGCTTCTTTGCTGCTGGCACAAATTACAAACTCCCGTTAAGATGGCAAAATTGTGCCGACAGTTTAGGCACATACTTTGATTAATTGTACTGCTTCTTGTTTGAGGTATAATAAACTACACTTCTGATTCAAAATCAGAGATTTCATATTTAATGACCTAATAGTTCTCTGCCTACTCCACCTGCCCCACCATGTTTTAGACCCAGCTCCAAAGATTCCTCTGGATTCACCTCACCAGGCTGGGTTAGGTGCCCCTCTTCTGTGCTAGCCTGTACCTGTGACTGTCACAGAGCTTTCCTTGCTGCACTAAATTGTCTGTTCCTCTCTCTTCCTAAGGGCATGGACCAGTCTCATTCATCACTGTATTCCCAATATCTAGCATAATCCATGCCTTTTATGGTTTAGGCCTAATTATTATTATCGGGTAAGTGGGTGGGTGGGTAAGTGGATGGATGGATGGATGGATTAATTAGTAAATAACTAAAAGGAGCAGGGGCATAGGAAGTAATGGGTTAGGAAAAGCACAGTGAACAGCCAGATTTGGCTTCAAGATCATTATTGTCCAGCCAGGGTTCTCTGAACCATGCTCACCCACTGAAAGCCCAGCGTCAGTGACCTTCCTCTGATCCTTGCCAACTTTTTTGAGGCCCCCCAAAATGTTGACCCTGAACCAAGAGTGAACTCAGATAAATGAATAAGATCCAGGAAGCTTAGAGGTCCCTCACAGGGTGGCTCTAATAAATACCAGAAAACAAAAAGCAGGTGTTGGCAATCTTTCTCCTGCCCAGAGAATTATTTACACAAGTTTCCAAAGCAATCCCCTTCATCGCTTTACACGCCTATTACACGCTTCTTTTCAGGGAAAGGTCTGGAGTTGGTTAGCTGGGTGGATTAGAGACTGAGTCCCCCCAAGGACAAGGGGTGGTGGGAGCCTTTTCCCCTCCTTTGCTCCAAGACAGGAGGAGGGACACCCAATCCTGGCCACTAGTGCCCGTGGTCCTGCTTGGTCCTAAGGACTGGAGAATGAGCACAGTCAGTGCAAATCCATCTCTCCTGCTCAAAATGAAAGGCAGAGCCATGGAGAAGAATGAACTTGAGCTTTGGTAGCAGACAACCCTAGGTTTAGAACAAAGATACCTTTGTCGCTTCCAACTGTATAATCTTTTTCAAAAAATACTTTTTTATTTTGAAATAATTTCAAACCTACAAAAGAGTTGCCAGAATAGTTCAGGAAACTCCTGTGTACCCTTTGCCCAGATTCATCAATTTTTAATGGTTTGCCACATTTGCTCTCCCATTCCCTTTCTCTCTTTTATGTTTTTTTGTTTCAGTTCCTCTAATTGAAGATGACAAAAGTTCACTGAAACAAAAAATTGAAATAAAAAGTTATTGTTCGAAAGTCACAAAACTAAATGTAAAAGAAATAGAAGTAAATTTCAAAATGATACTGTTTGCATATTATAGCATTTATACTTTGAAAGCTATTAAAACTTGAAACTGCACTAAGATTTTTGGAACACTCTGGAATACAGTCACACATTGCTTAATGCATATTCTGAGTGATTTGTTGTTAGGCTATTTTCTTGTTGTGCAAACTAGAGTGTACTTACAGAAACCTACATGGTAAAGCCTACTACACACCTAGGCTACATGGTATAGCCTATTGCTCCCAGGCTACAAACTTGTACAGCATGTTACTGTACTGGATACAGTAGGCAATTGTAACACAATGGTATTTGTTTACAGAAATATCTAAACATAGAAAAGATACAGTAAAAATAAGGTGTTATAATCTCATGGAACCACCATCATATACGTGGTTAGTTGTTGATTGAAATGTCATTCTACAGTGCTTGACTGTATTACATAATAATATATAATGTATTTTTTGGAACCCTTTGAGAGTAGGTTGCATATATCATGCTCCACATAGCGTACCTTTTAGTACTTCAGTACACATTACATAAGAACAAGGATATTCTCTTACATAAGCTCAGGGCAGTTTCAGGAAATTTAACAATGATAGAATACATTTATATATAGTCTGTATTCTAAACTTTCAAATTGTACCAATAATGCCTTTTATAGCAGTTTTTTTCTGCTATGTATCTGGAGTAATTACTGGATACATTTGTTTCTTTTTATATTCAGTTTTATGATGTTCTTTGTTGATTTAATTTTATTTTTTGAACCTGTAGAATATTAACATACTTCCCAACTCAAACTATACGAAAAGGTGTACTCAGAGAAGGGTTCTCCTTCCCTTATTCTTTCTACCCCATTCCTTCAGCCCTTTGTAAATAACTCGTTTTATTGTTTCCTGGTTTATTGTTCCTGTGTTTCTTTTGACAAAAGGAAGCAGATAGATATATGTGGTTTTTTTTTTGTTTTTTTTTTTGAGGCAGAGTCTAACTCTGTTGCCTTGGCTAGAGTGCCGTGGCATCAGCCTCGCTCACAGCAACCTCAAATTCCTGGGCTCAAAGTGATCCTCCTGCCTCAGCCTCCCAAGTAGCAGGGACTACAGGCATGCGCCACCATGCCTGGCTAATTTTTCTATATATATTTTTAGCTGTCCATATAATTTCTTTCTATTTTTAGTAGAGATGAGGTCTCGCTCTTGCTCAGGCTGGTCTCGAACTCCTGAGCTCAAACAATCCACCCACCTCGGCCTCCCAGAGTGCTAGGATTACAGGCGTCAGCCACCATGCCCGGCCTGTGTGGGGTTTTTATTTCTCCTTTTTTTCTACAAAAGGTAGAATCCTATGTATGTACTGTTATACTTGGCTTTTTTCCTGGAAGTCACTCTATATCCATTCACGGAGATGTTCGTTATTATTTTTTTTTACAATATTTTATGTTATTGGCAGTAGATTATTTGCTGCTTCTCCCAGCAAGAAATTGAGTCTCTTTTCTCTCCCCTTGAATTTGGGATGGCGTTTTGAATTGCTTTGAACAATATTATGTGGCATATGTGATGTTCCGGGGCTTCTAAGCACAGGCCTGAGTTTGTTTTCTCACACTTGGAAGGCAGGTGCCATGTTGTAAAGAAGCTAAGGATAGACTACTGAGAGATGAGAGGTCACATGCAAAGTGGTCCTGCAGAACAAGAGACCATCTTGTGGGTTCCAATTCCAGCTGAGCTCTCAGCTGAGTGACCTCAGTCCATACCATGTGGCTAAGAAGAACCACCTAGCTGAGCCCACTCAACTCACAGAATCATGAGGAGTAATAAGCTGTAGTTTTAAGCCACTAAGTTTTGAGATGGTCTGTTACCAAGCAATAGATAACTGAACAAACAGTACTCCACTGTGGGTATGCCCAATCTCCCAAATTTGGGCATTTAGTTTTTCACTTACAAATAATGCTTCAGTGAATGATCTTGTGCAATATGTATTTTTGTATTATTGGAGGTATATATATATAATTTTTTTTTTTTTGAGACAGTCTTGCTCTGTCACCCTCAATAGAGTGCAGTGGCATCATTGTAGCTCACTGCAACCACAAACTCCTGGGCTTAAATGATCCTCTTGCCTCAACCTCCCAAGTAGCTGGGACTACAGATGTGTGCCGTGACACCAGGCTAATTTTTCTATTTTTAGTAGAGATGGGGTCTGCTCTTGCTCAGACTGGTCTTGAACTCCTGAGCTCAAGCAGTCCTCCCACCTCAGCCTCCCAGAGTGCTAGGTTTACAGGTGTGAGCCATTGCATCCAGCCTAGAGGTATATTTTTAGGGTAAAATCCTAGAAGTAGAATTATGGAATTTAAGAGTAAAAGCAAAATTATTTTGTTTGCTATTGCAAATTTCTCTATCTAGGGGGTATGCCATTTTGCATTCCCACTAGCAATGTATAATTGTGATTATTTCTCAAGCTTTTGATTTTTTGCTAATCCGATGTGTGAGAAATGATATCTCAGTGTAATTTTAATTTGCATGTGTATTAGTTATCTATTGTTGCATAACACATTGCCGGAAAATTCAGTGAGTTAAAATAACAAAAAAGTATTTATCTCACAGTTTTTGTGAGTCAGGAATCCAGGCCTGGCTTAGCTGGTATCAGGGTCTTTCACAACAGCAGATCAAGCTGTCTGCTGAGGCTGCCTGACCAGGGTAGGATCCATTTCCAAGCACATTCATGTGGCTGTTGAAAGGCCTCATGTCCTTGCTGGCTGTTGGCTGGGGACATGGGGTTCCTTGTTGTGTGGCCCTCTTCACGGGGTGGATCACAACATGGCAGCTAGCTTCTCTCAGAGCAAGTGAGCTAGAGAATGAGAAAATGTACCCAAGACAGAAGGCACAGTCTTTTTGTCACCTAATCTCAGAAGTAATATCCCATCACTGTTGCAGTATCCTATTCATTAGCAGTGAGTTCTTAGGTCTAGCTCACAATCAAGTGGAAGCAATTTCGCAAGGATGGAATAGCAAGAGACGGGGATTGTGGGGGCCATCGGGAAGGCTGCCTGCCATAGTATTTCTTAGCATGAGTAGGCCTTTTATACTTATATCTTTTGTATCTGTTCCTATTTTTTATATACCATATTTGTTGATTTCTTTTGATGCTTAAAAGTTCTTTATGTGTTAGAAATCTTAGCCTTTTATTTGTGATATGTGTTGTAATTATTTTTTCCCAATTTTTCATTTGGCTTTTGACTTTGATTATGATGTTTTGCCATGCAAAAGTGGTTTTTTTTTTCAATTTTTAAGTAGTCAGATTTATCAATCTTCTTTTTTCACATCTTGGCTTTGAGTCATAGGAAAACTTTTTCTGCACTCAGCTTGTAGGGAATTTACCTATGTTTTCTTCTATTACTTGTATGGTTTCATTATTTTACATTTAGATCTTTGATACATTTGGAATTTATTCTTATCTATGGTATGAGGAATAGATCTAATTTTATATTTTTCTAAATATCTGTTCCAACACCATTTATTAAAAAGTTCATGTTATTATCCTAGTGATTTGAGATATCACCGTTATCATCTTCTTGGATTTCATATATGGTTAGGTCTGTTTCTGGACTTTCTAGTCTATAGGCCTGTCTATTCATATAGTAGTATTATACTACACCATTTTAACTGTAGAGGTTTTGAGGATGTTTTGATATTTGTAGGCTAATATCCTCTCCTAGCTATTTCTTTCAGTGTTTTCCTAGATGTTTTTTTGTATGTTTTTTTATTTCATATGAATTTTGGTATCAGCTTGGTTCACTTCAGAAAAAAAAGTTTGTTGGTATTTTTATTGGAATAGCAATATATTAATAAATTAACTTAAAATGAACTGACATCCTGGCAATGTTGACATGTCTGAACCAAGAACAGAGATAGTCTTCCATTTGTTCAAGTCTATTTTTGTGTCTCTTCGTGTGTTTTATAGTTTTCTTCATATTTCCAAACATTTCTAATTTAAAATTATATAATGTTAAACAAGTTACTTTATCTTTCTGAATCTCAGATTTCTCATCAATGGAAAAAGGGGATCATAATATCTTTCTGGAAGAATTGTTATGAAAAGCAAATGAGATAAATTGCAAAATAAGTGCTGTGTGAATCCAGGCTTCCTGATTCCTTCCCTTGAAGCTTATGCTTGCTCTTGGGGAGGGGGAGGAGGAGAATAATTTGTCACATTCCTCTGGAAAGAACATGGTCTAGGTCAGTCACTAAGTCAATTGATATATGGAGCTCACCATGGTAAGAAAATCAAACATGATTCTTGCTCTCATAGAACTTTGGTTAATAAACATCTCCCATTAATCATATGAGATTTTACAAAAGCAAAAGGTAAACCCAATTAGCAAGTCAGGCCCTGCAATTCAATAGATTTTAAATTGCCCAGCATAGGGGAATTAGGCTTTAAATACTTTTATAATCCAGCTCCCAGTTTGACTCATCATGCAAGCAGATATTACCTAAAATTAGAGAAAATCCGAGCTGGGAGGGGGGACACATGGAGGAGGGAGCTGAGGAACAGTGGGTCATGATCTGACCAGGATCACACAATTAATGAGTGACTGGAAACTTGGTATCCAGGCGTCCAGGCTGGGGTCCTTTCCAACATAGACCCACTGTCATTCTCTTTTCCATCTGTATCTCTTGTCACTGCCATGGATGTGTCAGGGTTTCAGCTGTCCATGCTGATTGTTTAGGGAACATTAGCCAGAAATGAACAGCACGTTTCTAAGAAAGACCTGATATCACCAGAGTCATTATGTCACAAGGCTGCAACTCATCTACAAAAAAGGCAATTTAACAAAACTGTACTGACCTATAGAGTCAGGATGTGGGTCAAATGACACAAAATCAGAGTCACTCTAGCATAGTGTATTTTTGGAGTCAAACGGACATGATTTTCTGAGTTTTACTTTTTCTCACCTTTAAAATGAGCTTACTAGCATGTTCCTTGTAGAATCTGTGGAAGAGACTGCTACTTGCTCCCAATTTGGTTTTGACCTTCCTCTGTAGTAACAGAACCCTCAGTGCTAGGCTGAGCACATGGCTGTCTGGAATGAAGACCATGTTTCCTCAGCTGTCATTGTATAGCTGGGGATAGCCACGTGAATCAGTCCTGCCTAGGGGGAGGTCAGCAGAAATAGTGTGTCCAACTTCCAGGAAATGTCCCTAAAGTGCAGAGGTGTGACCGTCTTCCTCCCCCTTTTCTTTCCTTTGGTTGGGATATAGGGGTAAAAACTTGAGCTAGAGGAGCTATTGGGGAACACAAGGTAGATTTGAGAATGAATTCTACACACAATGAAGCATAGGATAGAAGGCGTCTGTGACACCAGGAACCCAAAACCATTGTTGGGTAGCTTTCTGATATTTCGATGTAAGATTTTCCCCCTATCTTTTTTAAACTAGTGCTCTTTGGGGACTAGGTTATCTCACACAGCAGTGGGAAGAAATCCTACCAATATTAACTCCTTGCTAAAAGGAACTGTGGCTTTTGATGCCTGGCTTCCATTTCTCCTGATTTTATTAATTCCACCTCAAGTTCTTTTTTGAGAAATGATCTCTTTCTCCAGCCTTGTTAGAACTGTCAGTTAAGTTGTGTCACCTAAGCTGGACCAAGTGGATTTTGAATTTGAATGGAATTTGAAGCACCAAGAGTGCCAGAGTGGATATGTCCTGGAGGTGGGTGGCAAGGAAGCTCTTCCACACTGAGGAATACCAATAAAGAAACATGGCAGAAAAGCTAAAAACAGAAAATCACCATTAAATATCCACTATCATACTGGATTCAAGCAAGAATCATCAATGGATATTCACACAGTCTCAAAGTACCACTCCACAGATTATTCATCAACTACAAAGGCATAAAGCTACCTCCACAAAGATTATATCACCGATGACAGAGCATACAGAGCATACTGTGCCCTAATGTGGGGCACTGGAAGGGATCCAATATCACCTATGTAGTGGTCATGTCAAAAATGGGTTAACCTGAATCTAATCGAGAAGAAAGAATCAGAGGAATCCAAACTGAGGGACATTTTGTATAGCAACAGGCCTAGTCTCTTCAAACATTTCACTGTCATCAAAGACAAAGGAGAAAAATAAAAACACTTGGGAATTATTCTAGATGAAAGAAGACCAAAGAAAAAAATGATAGTTAAAATGTATGACCCTTGACTGGATCTTGATTGGACAATTGGGGAAATTTGAATATGGACTCTATATAATAATATTGTATCAATGTAAGTTCCTTGAGTATGGAAATTGTGGTTATACAGGAAATTAGTCTTATTTCCTTGTTCCTGGAAGATCTATGCTGAAGTATTTGAGGGCAAAGTATCGTGATATCTGCAATTAATATTCAAATGACTCAGCAAAAAATTAAAATCAATACACACATAAACACACAGAAGAGAGATATTGAGAGAGAGAAAGAGAGAGAGAAAGAGCATGAACGCTGACAAATGTGAACACTTGGTGGGGCTGCCTGAAGGCTTGAAGGGCATATGTTCCTTGTACTATTTTTTTAGCTTTTCTGTAGATTTGAATTTTTTCCCCAAATACAAATTTGGAGCAAAAGTCTCTTTTCCTTTTTCCATTCTTAGAGTGAAATACAAAGACCTTGAAAGCAATGCTTACCTCTTGTCACATGTTCTGGGGCCTTAACGCCCAAGAGCCTGTGGCTGGCTAGGGTTGTGACTCAGCAGCTATCAGCAGGGAGCTGAGGGGACTGTCGGCTGCTACGAGTGACACTGGATGTTGTTTGTGTGGAGTCCGTTTGGCCCCTGTATCAGCGGACTTCAGGACACTCTCAGTGTGAGGAAACTGGGAGCCCATGACATGGGCGATGTGGCCTTGCCCCTCTCTCCAGGCTACCTCTCTCCCCTCCCCTCTCAATTTTCTGGCCCCACAGACCTTCCTTCTTGTCCTCAAACAGTCCACGTTTGTCCCCATCTCAGGACATCTGGCTTGTTGGGCTCAGGGTCTGGAATGCTTCCCCCCACCCCGGATCCTTGCGAGGCTGCCTCTCGCAGCTGAAAAGCTCCCTCCTCACCAGGGCCTTTCCTGACCCTTACGCCTGACGCTTTCCTCCAGCCCTGGCCCCCTGTCTACCCCGTTCCCCCCTTAGGTTTCCTTCACAGCGTGTGTCACTAGTTGGAATTTCCTTACTCGTCTGTCTCTTGCACTCAGATGTCGTATTAGTCAGGGTTCTCCACAGAAACAAAGCCAATATGAAAGGAGATTCAGTAGGAGGAGTTGGCTCATGTGATTATGGACTCTGAGAAGTCCCACGATCTGTCCCCTGCAAGCTGGAGACCAGGAAAGCTGGTGGTATAGTTCAGTCCCAGTCTGAAGGCCCCAGAACAGGGAGCCAGTGTTGTGAATCCCAGTCAGAGGACAGGAGAAGATGAGATGAGCTGTCCCAGCTCCAGCAGCGAGGCAGAAAAAAGTGGTAAATTCTCCCTTTCTCAGCCTTTGGTTCCATTCAGGCCCTCTGTGGAGGAGATGAGGACCACCTGTGTTGGGGAGGGCCATCTGCTTTACTGGGTCCTCCCGATTCAAATCCTAATCTCATCTGCAAATACCCTAACAGATACGCCCAGAAACAGTGTGTATCTGGGCACCCCACGGCCCAGTCAAGTTGACAAGAGCGAGGACTTGACCGTCGGGTTTGTGTCTGTGTTCCAGCATGTGGGTCGGTGCCTGGCCCTCTGCTGGGCACTCAGGACACAGAGACAGGGCACCTGCGCTGCTGCTCTCATGGTGCTTACATTCTAGCGGGAGAGAGGCTGGATTAAAGCAAGTAGCCAGAAATGTGATGGGGTTTTGACATGGGAGGAACTGCACGAGGGGAAAGCAGGCTCTTGGGCTGGGAGCTGGTGGGGTGGTTTGCCGTCACCCAGGGATGGAGTGATTCGCATCAGGGTGTGACATCTATTCTACTTACCTCATGTCTAAGGATAAAGCTGCAATGAGGGACTAGGTCTTGTTGAAACTCCTCTCGCTACTCTCTTGGAACACACCATCTCAGGCTTCTCTGCCTATGGCCCCACTGAAACTCTGCTCTCCAAAATCCTAACCACCTTCCAACTGCCCGATCCACTGGGCACTCTTAAGTCCCCATCTCACTTGACTTCTCAGTGACATCTATAGTATTGATGGCCCCTTTTCCAAAACTCTCTCCCCTCTGGGTTTCTGTGACCCCTTCTGATTCTCCAACATTTACCAAGCTCTTAATAAGTGCAGGACACTTCCCTTTGATCCTGACTTGCATTATCTCACTCTATCCCCACAAAAATCTTATAAACTGGATGCTACTGTTGTTAACTATTGAGGTTAACTAAGTTGCTCAAGTTCACAGGGCTCATACGTGGCAGAGTCTAGACTCAGATCCACACTTGTCTAATGCCCAAGACCATGGCCTTAGTTGGGTGCCATGCCATCATGCCATCTATTCTGTCCATCCCTCTCTCTATTCTTCCCCATCCATCTCCTTTGTGGGCACTGCTTCCTCAGCTGCCTTTGGCTTCCAACAGCCTGCATGCTGGTGACAACTTCAGGACATGGGCTGTCCTGAAGTTCAGGATGCTAATGGGTATCTCTGCCTGGTGGTTGTCTCCAGGGTGTCACTCTCCTAATATTCCCCAATTTGAACTCATCACTGTTTCCATCACTGTTTTGTTTTTTTGTTTGTTTGTTTGTTTTTTTGAGACAGAGTCTCGCTCTGTTGCCTGGCTAGAGAGAGTGCCGTGGCATCAGCCTAGCTCACAGCAACCTCAAACTTCTAGTCTCAAGCGATCCTCCTGCCTCAGCCTCCCAAGTAGCTGGGACTACAGGCATGTGCCACCATGCCTGGCTAATTTTTTTCTCTATATAGTTTTAGTTGTCCAGCTAATTTCTTTCTATTTTTAGTAGAGATGGGGTCTCGCTCTTGCTCAGGCTGGTCTTGAACTCCTGACCTCAAGCGATCCACCCGCCTTGGCCTCCCAGTGTGCTAGGATTACAGGCCTGAGCGACTGCGCCCAGCCTCATCACTGTTATTTGGCCCCTGCTTCTTTGTCTTCCTGTGTTCCTTGTATTGTTGAATGGTATGAATATGCATCTGGTTCCTGAGTCTCACACCCCACATTTGATTCATTACCAAGGTCTGAGAAATCTATTCCGTCTTCCCCCTCCTTGCTCTATCTTCCCTAGCCCTGGTCCTCATCTTCTTTCATGCACATCACTGTGTCTGGATTGGTCTCCCATATGGACACCTCCAACCCCTTCTCCACCCATTCTCCAGGGTGTGGAAACCATCAATTCACGTTCAAGCTTAAATCCAGTCAATGTCACTTCACTTCCAATGGGATGGGTCCCAGTTCCTTTGTGTGCATAGACAGCCCTCCACCCTTGGATCTGTTGTGCTTTGTCCAGCTTTTCTCTCACTTGACTCCTTTACCATGTTTTTGTCCCTGAGTACAAGCCAGTCTAGACCCTCTGGTTTGCCAAATTCAGCACTTGCTGCTTCACATCTCAAGGTTGCCCACCTGAAGTGACCCTCTGCCCTATTCTGTCTGCTGTGAGCTTCCACACTTCCTTCAGACCTCAGCTCGGTGCCTTTCCCAGTAGAATGTGTCCCGATCACTCTCCCTGATTCAGAAGCTACTGCTCTCACAATCTACCTCCCTGACTGGCCCCCGTGCATCCCCTCATTCTGTCAAGGCAGCTAGAACCTTTCTCTCTTGATTGGGCTTCCTCCCTCATG
Source organism: Lemur catta (assembly GCF_020740605.2). Taxonomy (NCBI): domain Eukaryota; kingdom Metazoa; phylum Chordata; class Mammalia; order Primates; family Lemuridae; genus Lemur; species Lemur catta. The sequence continues at coordinate 81,866,162 of NC_059130.1, forward strand.
ATTTTGTGAACTTCCCAACACCAAGGTAGGCATCTGACTAGAGCAATGTCTGACACAGATGAGGCACTTCACATTTGTGAAGGAAGGAGTGAGTGCGTCAAAGGTGAAGGACTCCAGGTTTAATAATGGTAACCGCAACAACAGCAGCAACGGTATTGATAGCAAACATTTATTGCGCACTTATTCTGTGCCGAGAATTATACTAATTGCTTTTACTGGAATTATTAAATCCCCAGAAGAATCATGGGTTGTTGGCTCCTAATAATAGGTAACCAGTATTGAGCTATTATCACATGTCTAAGCAGTTTACATACACTCGCTCATTAAGCCTCACAATAGCCTTATGAAGAATATCACTACTATTATTATATTCTTTTTATAGATGAGGATACTGAGGCCTCGAGAGAGAAGGTCGTTCACCTCAAATCACACATCTAGTAAGCAAAGGAGGTAGGATACATCCCCCTGGAGTCAACGGCCAGACTCCAGATTCTATTATCACTTTATCTCCAAATGCCCTTGTCAAAATTTAGAACAACTGTAACTATAGTAAATAGTTTTGAATGTTCAATGCAGTCATTGCAAACAGTTCTGAACTTCAAAACATTTTTGGAGGGTGAGAATGTGATTCACATGCCTATGCACACAGCATCTCTGAGTTGTCTGTCACTTAAACTCAGATGCCAGGGTAATAGACATTTTTAGCTGCGTCAGTTGAGATAGGTAACACGATGAAACACTTCAGCATGAATAAATGCAGAAGACGTGACCACGACTGCTTTGGAAAAGCCATTCGTTCTGGATTCCTAAGTCATAATCCTTCAGTAAAAGGACTTGAAGTCCAGACTTACTGGAAACAAATAATAGACTAAACATTGCATGCTCACATCCATGCCAGAAGACGGATGTAACAGGAGCCTGACTTGCTGACTTCAACCTCTGGCCCCTTGGAGTACAGAGTGAAGCATAATCTAGAAGTCCGCGATCTGTGCATTGATTCAACACGAGTGCTTGACTCACAAGTGGACTTCAGAGTTAGAGCCAGCCTGGGGCTTGTGGTTTCCCAACTCCAGAAACTTTGGGAGCGAGAGCCAGAAAGAAGGGGCTGGGGACAGTAGATATAGTGACAATACATCTAGAATCCTTCAATTTGGGCGGAATTCAGGCTCTATAACTTACTTTCTGTGTAAACCTAGGCAAATTACTTAATCTCTCTGAGCCTCAGTTTTATTATCCATAAAATGGGGATAATAGTTTCCATCTCTTAGGCTTGTGAGAATTAAATGAGGATATGCCTGCGAAGTTCTTAGTAATAATAGATAATATTTATTGGGCACTTCCAATGCTAGACATTGTTTTAAGCATTTTTTACATGTATTAACTTATTTAATCCTCCCAAGAATCTATGAGGAAGATACCTGGAAAACAATAGGCTCGCCTGGGACACCAGAGACCAGGGAGCCAGGGATGGAAATGGTTAAACACATTCACTGTCCCGCAGGGCAGGTGTAGCTTGGAAAAGCTACTGCTTGACCTAGAAGCCAGCCCCTCGCCTCCACCCTTGAAAAGGAAGCAAGGTGATGGATGAGGACAGATGACTTTGGAGTTAGACCCTATTCTCTGTCCAGCATTTCCTTGTACCACTGAATGTCCTCAGGCAAGTTACCTAACCTCTCTGAGCTAGTTTCCTCATTTATATCATGAGGATAATCCACTGAACTAAGAGACAGCAATGAGGATTAATTGAGATAACATGTACAATGAGCCTAACTTTAATGAGTGCTCAGCAATGAAGCTGCTATTTTTATTATCATTTTAATTATTATTTCCCAAATGTGGGCAGTTCACACCTGCAGCCCCTCTCTTGTCTCAGAACAACTTTAATGCCAGTCTCAGAGCCTCTTGACACTTTCCAGAAGAAATTCATTCCCACCAAAGATGGATTTTGCTGGAGATCGTGTAGGGGAGCCAGAGGAGGTAATTTACAACACACATTCCTGAATGAGCACTTGGAATCCTCCTTCAGTATCTTTCTTCTCCTGAATCTGTTTTCTGGGCTGCCCCTAACCTGATTAACCTGTCTACATGCATGGCTCCATGCTTCCCTGCAAATTCTCCCATGATCCCTTCAGTCTCTCACAGATTCTTAGTTCTTGGCCAGACTTTACATCTGCACTTGCACATCCTGCTCCAGAAACCCAAAGTGCTGCCATGAACCAGCTGGTCCTCCTTAGAAGTAGTTTAAATCTTTAGGGATCTCAGCCCAGCCTCCGCCCCAAGCCACCTATCGAAGTTCCTTCTAAACATACATCAAGCCCTCCTGGAAGGTGTCCCACTAAATAAACTTCTATCTCATTCTACTACTACTGCCCCCACTACTGATATTGGGTGGCTTGGCACATAGTAAGTAGTCAGTAAATGGCAATTATCATATATTATTTATCAACCATTCTTCTCTGTTCTTAGTAAAGCAGGTTTCTTACTGACGTTTGTGTGAAATATACTAAACTGATAGAGTAATTCTGCATACTTGAGTATCACAAATGTATAATTTTGAAGAACAAAGATACATTTCAAAGTGGCCTTCTCCAAGATTTTTTCAAATGATGGACTCTTTCCACAGTTCAATATGTAATAGCATTTTTAGAAACTAGGATTTACTAACTAAATAAATCAATAAAGAAAACTGAATTGATATGGAAACATCCTTGCTTGATCTCTTAATAAGACAAAATGATATCTGCTCTTTCTAAAGCAGCAATCATATTGAGAAGAGGATGCAAAAACGGCCACTGATTTGCTTAATGTAAAACACTGATAACCACCAAGTGATATTAGTAGTCAAAATCATCAAAATTCCAAATATTATTAATTCTGGTTTCAAAGGATTGGACCATCAGACCTCATTGAATATTTTATAGATAAGCAAAGGTGTGTGAAAATGCCATGGAAATGTCAGGGGTTTAAAATATATTATTAACTACACTTCTTCTCTGTATTTTTTGTTGTTTCATTGAAATTGACCTTATGGATTTGGGGTGGACATTGGGTTACACCTCTCAGATTCTCTGTCCATGAAGAACTTGTTACCCAGCTGCTGGGGCCAGCCCTCAGGGAAGAGATGCCTTGACCAAGGTCCCCCCCTTCCTGGAGCAACCCCCATCTAGGGAAGGAGGGATGCAGGAGAATAACGACCTCCAGCCAGCTCAGCCTAACTTTTGACCACTCTGAAGAGTCATTCTAGTTCAGAGCTCTCGGTGGGGTCAGCCAAGATTGTTTTGGAGCCTGCATCATGGATTGCATTTTCTCTCTGTCAGTCCTTCCGGCCTCGCCTCCTTCCACAGGTGTTCATCCCAAGGCACTTCCTAAAAACATCCTGTGTGCCAAACACCTTCTGGGTCCGCTCCTGAGGGAATCCAGCCTGTGACCATGTTGCATTATAGTCAGTTCTTCCCAAGTCTGCCTCCCCTGCTAACCCGAGGGCTTCCTGAGGGCAGGAAACTTGTCTTATTCATTCCTAAATCACCAGTGCTTGGCCTGATAATAGGTCCAGAAAACAGTGCTCATTATATGTTCAACGAAGGAGAAATATACCCGTGAACCTCTAGGATAATAGTAATAACAACAAACACTTGTCTAGTACAATTTGCCAAATCCTATTTTAAAGGCTTTTAGCGTATCAACTCAACTCTACAACAATCCTAGGAAGTAATTCTTATTATTGTTACTCCCATATTCTAGATAAATAAAGGGAAGCACCTAATGGTTTAAAGTTCTGCCCAAGGTTACATACCTAGTAGAGAATGTGGGTTTTGATTGCTGGGGGCCTGTCTCTGAAATTCACTCTCCTAACCACTACTCCTTCCTGCTTCTTGTGTCCGCGTATCTATCAATCTCTCATCCAGCAGAAAAGAGCTAGCCAAGGGGATAGGGAGGGGTAGTCCTTTTAATTCAGGGGGACTAGAATCATCACAGAACCTTTCCGGTGATGAAATGTCCGTTTCCAGTGCCTCGAGTCCACTAATATGCGTCATCCGTAATATGCGTGGCATGCTATGAGTGTAGGATGCCAAAGCGCCCAAGGTGATTTTGATGCACAGGCAGGTGTGGGAACCCTTGATGCAGGAGGCGGTTTCGAGCACACAGAAGGCGCTTATAGAAATGCCATAACAGAGGCCCTGAGATGTGAAGTGCTCTGGCACTAGCCACCCTGGCAGGGAGAGAGAAGGAGCCAAGACTCCCTCATTTCAGGGTCTTGGTCCAGGGCTCTTTGAGCTGCGTTTCCTGAGACTGGGCCAGGAATCCGCCCCGAGCATGGGGAACCACATACCTCACACGTGCATCTAATGATTTCTCAGGAAGTGGAGGCTTTGGGGCTGACAAACGCTGCACCGGAAAGGGGAGGGGAGAGCCCATCAGGAGGGGTCGGTCTGCAAAGCCAGCTCCCTCAAAGCATTGTCCTTTCCTTCCTCCCACAGGATGCCAGGAGCCCCACAGAAAAGAGACTCATTTGTCTTCCTTCCCAGCACAATAACTTGCTGCTGGCCTTTTTCTTGGGCCTTGCTCAGAGCAACAGGATATAGGCTCTGCCAGGAGAGAAGGAAGGAAGGAGGGAGGGAGAGGAGGGAAATGACAGGAGCTCAGGATCTCTAGGTCTCCAGCCTGGACCCCAGACCCTGAAAATACCCAGCACTGTGAGGTCCAGGACCCAGCCTCGGATGTTCTGGGTCCACCTGGGCCTGGTATAAGAAACGATTTTCAGTTGCAGCGGAAATCTTAATAAGGTGAAAGCTGAATAACTGTTAGAAGCTGAGCTATCTTTTCTGGGCATAGCTCACTGACCTCTCTCTAACTTTTATTTTACTGTAACTTTTTTCTTAATCTAGTCTTCTTTGCAATATAGAGAAGGAAAGTGAATCAAATCAATTCAGAATGGTGCCTCCCTTTTTTCCATCACTGTTAAAAAGAAGAAGGCAGCTTGGGAGCTTTTTTTACAACTGAGATTTTTCTCATCTCACCCAAGAGATCCACAGCATCAGAAACTGTGTGTGTGTGTATGGTAGGGGTGTGGAGAGGGCTTAGCTGTGGCCACGATGGGCTGGATGGGTTAAACAAATGGAATACTGCAATCTACCGCAAAAGTCTAAACAAAACAGTAAACAAATCAATAAATTTTAACAAATGTTTATTTGTTTTTTTTAAATTTTTTTATTTCAGCATATTATGGGGGTACAAATGTTTAGGTTACATATATTGCCCTTGCCCTAGCTGAGTCAGAGCTTCCAGCATGTCCATCCCCCAGACGGTGCACACTGCACCCATTAGGTGTATATATACCCATCCCCTCCTCCCTCCTCCCACCTGCCTGACACCCGATGAATGTTACTACTGTATGTGCACTTAAGTGTTGATCAGTTAATACCAATTTGATGATGAGTACATGTTTATTTGTTATGTTTATGAGCTATGTATATATGCCAAAAATTTGCTGGGGATAGGTTGTACAAAGCAGAGCCAGAAGCTTATAGTTCAATAGTTGGCTCGGATGCATAAGGGATAACCAAGAGTGTTAGGATTATTTGTACGGTGAGTGATTCTCCTAGAAGACAGAGCAGTGCTCCTGAAGAGACTCCCCGACCCTGGCTAAAGCACGTGGGGAAGATAGCGGAAGTGAGTTTGAGGTCACCTTCCTCAGTAGGAATGGGTGCTGAAGAAATTTGTGCTCCCTTTTAGATTAACATTCTAGTCTTGCCTCTAAGACTCTCCCAAGGTGCAAGAAGAAAAAAAAACAAAACATCATATTCAATTAAAACATGGGCCCTTGATGTGAACTCTGCTGCCTGTCAAGAAGATCACATAATTATTTTTTTTAACTTCAGTTATTTGGATTTCAGCACAGGCACATTTTAGTGATTCAGCATGTGCTCTTGCTCACTCTCTTTCTCTTCTCTGCGTTTCCCACTAGAGTTGGGATGCAGAGATAAGGTGGTGAAGAGGGCTGAAGAAATTTCCATGGTGGGCCCCGAGGTAAGCGGGTGGAGATCGCAGGTCACTGGCCAGTGGAGCTCCCAGCCTTGCTGGAGGTCACAGTCGAGAGCAGCAGACTGAGTCAACCTGGCTTCTGGCTCCATCCTCTCTTCACCACCCAGAGTTGTCTCTGGAGAGGTGATCCTAGAAGAGGAGAGAAAAAGGAAGTGTGGGGAGGGTCCAGGGAGAAAGAGGGACAAAGGAAACAATCGTTTGCTAAGTGTGGGTTCTGTCAAGCACTTTGCACACACGATTTCCCTTGGTCCTTGCTATGTCTCCATGAATTTCCAGCTCTTACCCTCATTTTCATCAGGGTGTGAATGGAGCCTCAGAGGGATGGATGATGGTGATCTGCACAAGGTAATGTCACTGTCCCAAGGAGCAGAACTGGGATTCTTCCGCAAGCCAGTCTTATCCCAAAGCACATGTTCTTTGCACTACCCCACCCTCCTGATTCAAAACCCTTTCCTGGCTGGTTTGCACCACCTGGTGAAACCGAGATGTGACGGGACGTTGGTGAACCTCACTTGATGAGCCGCTCAACTCTCCAGGGGTGAAGGTGCCCTCTTTGAAGTCAGCAAGGGAACCCTTTCTTTCTTGGAACTTTAATACTTCTTTAACAACTTGTAATTTCTTCTCCTTTCCATATGCATCTAGTAAATGTTTCTTGACAGTTGAAGGAAGGGAGGAAGTTTTGGTTTTTTTAGGAGAGTTTTGCTAGCCAACTGTGGTCCATGAACCAGGAGCATTGGCACCACCTGGAAACTTGTTAGCAATGAGGAATCGCCAGCCACAGTCCTCCAGAATCAGAATTTTAACAAGGTCAGCAGGTGTTTTGCATGCACATTAAAGTTTGAGATGCGTGGTATAGAGGACGTTTTTTTAGATTCAGATCTGGGTTCAAATTCCAATTCTACTGTATACTCGAGTAGGCAGGTCACTGAATTCCTCTGAAGCTTACTTTCCTCCTCCATAAAACTAGGACTGATGATCCCATTGCACGTGTCTCTTGGAGTGAATTAACTTCAGTGCTAATAGTATGCCATTTCGAATGGTTCTTCCTTTCTGCCCACATCTCCCTTTTCCTTTACAAAAAAAAAAAAAGAAATAATTTCTTCTTTAAGGGTGTGCACACTATAGAATCTGCCCTCGGAGAGGAAGAAAATGCTTCTGAAATATTGATCATATCTATTAGATCTGTGCTTTCCAATATGGTAGCCACCTGCCATATGTGGTTATTCAAATTAAACTGAATTAAAACTAAATAAAATTAAAAATTCAGTTCATCTGTTACACTAGCCACATTTCTAGTGCCTAGTAGCCAAATGGCTAGTTTATTGGATTTAGAACATTTTCATCATCAAGAAAAGTTCTATTCAACAACATGGCCTTAGATGGCTCCTATTTCTCCTTCCTACAGCCCAGCTGCTCACACAGTAGGAGCTCAATAAGTGCTCCTTGCTGCTTCACTTATCGGGAAAGAAAAGTGGCATGAGAGTCCTAACATCTGTTTTCCAATTCCTGTCCTGTCTACTAAAGAACTGCGTGACCTTGGATAAGTCACTGCCCCTCTCTGAGCCTCAGTTTCCTCATCTGCAAATTTAGAGGGGAAGAGGTAATAAAAATATTTCATTTAAATCTAGAAGCTTTTGCACTTTTTATCTCTTTTGATAGTTTCACCAACCTTACAGCCTGTAGGGTGATGAACTTATTCTGGTTTAGCTGGGGCTGTCCCAGCTTTAAAACTGAAAGTCCCGTGTCACAGGAACTCTCTTATTCCCAGGAACACCAGCACGTTTGGTCCCCTACCTACAGGTCCCTTCCAGTTATAAACTTCCACGGTGTTGTGCGAGCCTAAGAATGCAGTGACAGAAACCCCCAAACTGCCGCAAGCAGCTGTGGAGTTTGAACTCAGGCTTTGCAATCAGACCAACCCCGACGGGACACTGATGCTACCACTTCCTTTCTATGTAAACTCGAGCAAAGGACTTCATTTCCCTGAGACTCAGTTTCTCCCTCTGCAAAATGAAAATGCTAACAGTGGTTCTTCTGCACGTTTTTATGAGAATGAACTTAATAAAGCTTTGCGCAATGTGGAGCTCTTAGAGCAATGTTATTAATTCAGCAGACTCCGAAGAGGGTGGGGTAGTCTTTATCTTTAGGGCAACTGTGATTATTAGGACATTCATGTGTAGCCCGAAGTACCTGCTAAAAGAAAGATGATTTGCTTAGAGCCATTAAGCTCCTCTTCATCACAAACTCCCACAACTTTTGCCCCAGACTCATTTCTAGTAAATAAAAAGCAGTCAAACTGGTTGAAGAGCACATTTCTACTCCCTCTGCCTCTGCTGGGATAGAGCGACTCTGATGCAGCAAGTTTACTGAAACACAAACTAATCATTCCTGTTGCCAAAGTAGGCTTTTGGCAGAGCTCTGTTGAGAGAGAGTGAAAGAAAAAAAAGTCCTGGATTGCTGAGACAGCACTGTATTTAGACAATTAAATATGGAAAAGCAAGACAGTTCCTGTAACTACCTCCCACGCCCCCTACTCCCAGAACAAAAGGTTTTGTTGAAGGTATTCATATGGATATTAATACTGAAACTTTAATGAGCCCCTCAGTAAACTCATCAGCGGTAATTATACTCAGCCACCAGTGGGAAGGGTACAAAAATCTCGCCTCCGAAAATTAGTCACTTGTAAGTTAACCCCACAGTCACGTCAAGCAGCCTACACTTGATGGCTGATTCACAAAGATTCCTTGACACCTCTGTAGTTAAAGGGGCCAGATCACCATGGGAAGTCTGCAGAAAGGGAAAAGTTCACGTTTACAAAAGACCTTTATGTCAGAGAACAGAGTTTTAAGGAAACCAGGGTTATAAGTTAATCACTGGGTTAAGGATGGCAGCAACACTAGTACTGCTGAGTGCTTGCCGTGTGCCGGGCAGAATGCTGAGCATTGAACTTGTGCGATCTGGTTTGATTTTCACCTAATTTCTGGGGGCTGGGATGTTTCTATAATGCCCATTTTATAGGTGAAGAAACTGAGGCTCAGAGGATGGGAAGGCTTTCGTCCAAAGTACTGTTGCTAATATGCCAGAGCCAGAAATTCGAACACAGGCTCGAGGTAGGATTTGAGCTTCACCTATATAATATGGGGAATAGAGGAAAAATTGGCCATGTTTCTTCTCACTTACTGGAGCTATTTCAGGGCTTAAATATTTGCCTTGGGTTTGGCTTGACCCTCAGTATGTAATCCATAGAAGAAACACTCTCTTTTCTTTCCTAGCCCTCCCCACTCCCTAAATTTTCCCTCTCAGGCTCAGAGTCTACATGAAAGACCAGGCTCAAACTTCTCACCTACTACTCTGGCTGCTGTATATTTGTCCAATCTTTTTTTCTTCTTCCTAGTTGGTTATTTAGAGAAATAACATAGTTAAGAGAGGCTAAGAAGGAAAGAAAGTGAGCAAAGTAGAGTGAATGAGAGCAAGGATAAAAAAGAATAAAGAACAAAAGTGAAGAGGAAGATTGAAGAAGAGCAAATGAGACAGAGAGAAAGAGGGAGATGATTAGGCTTTAGAGTCACCCAGATTTGGTTTGAATCATTGCACTTACACTTACTAGCTGTAGAATTTTGACTAAATCTTTCTGTGACTCAGTTTCCTCATCTGTAAAGTGAGGGTGATCCTACTTATCTCTGAGGACTGCTGGAACGATCAAATAGTACTGCCTATGCGCTTCCCACCACCCCTTAGGCACTTAGTAACCAACCTACCTCCTTCCCTCTCTGCTCTGCTAACTGCCTTCTATTTCGTCCTTGCCACGACTCATGAAGTAAGTGGTATTACATTCTCATTTCACAAATGAAAACCTGGAGACCTAGAGAGCAGAAATAATAAGGATCACCCAGCAAGTCAAGGTCCCAGCCAGAATTCAAATGCAGATCTGTCTTTCTCCAAAGGGTGAGCTTTTTCCACTCCCGGGGAAAGAAAGAGCAAGGTTAAGGGGGTATCTGAATGGCCTGGGCTTTTACAGTTTCTTCTTTAGCTGCTCCACTGGAGGGCTGTTGAGAAAATTATCCAAATCATGCTAATGAGCAATCGAGTGCAGAGTTTCTCTGAGGGAAGATAGCGAACAAAAGCTCTGGTTGGGGCTGGCAGCCAGGAGCTGTGATAGTTATCTCAGCTGATACCACCAAGGGGCTCTCAGCTCAAATAATTAACTCAATTGCCTCCTCTCAGGAGTGAAGTGGAGCTAATAAAATGTAACCACCTAGCCTGTGGGAAAATGACTCTGTGCCTGTTGATGAAGTGCTTTCAAGACCATCTGGCACCAACCGGTGTCATCGCAGAAGCCACGGTGAGCACTTGCAGGGCCCAGGGAGGGCCTCGAGTGCTTGGAAGGGGCCTGCCAAAGCCTCCATGTTGGTTCAGCCAAATTTCGCATGTTGAACTTAGCTTTCAACATCTTGAGAGCCGCCTCCTCCTTGGACCCTCCTCTATAAAATGGAGTTAATAGAATTTACATCCCAACAAAGGTGTTGAGCAGGTATAAAAAGAGGATCTTGATAAAGGGCCAGGCACACAGTAGGTATTCAGCATACTCGAGATTTCCTCTGCTAGAGCAGATCTTTTCGGGGGAAGGTGAAAGAGAGAGAAATGCAAGTTCCCATAGGCAAATAAACTGATTTGCATCTCCTTGTTAGGGAAATGGCAGTGTCCCAACTCAAGACTTGTGGATTTGGGTAGGCAAATCACTTATACTAATGGTGTGGCTTTGAATGGTTTCATCCAGATTGCCTCTTTTTTCCTCCCACGGCCCCCCAACTACAGAAATGTGTTTCCTTTCTTCCTTCTGACCCATAGTCTTTGTTTATTGAGTGCTTACTCCGTGCCAGGCTAAGTGCTTTGCTGCATTATCTCATTTCACAGCAATAATAAATGAGTAATCTCATACATCCCCTAAAAACCCAATGAAATAGGTACAGTCATTATTTCTATTTTACATATGAGGAAACTGAGGCACAGAGAGGTAAAGCAACAGGTCCAGGGTCATTTGGTAATAAGAGGAATAAGTAAGAGAGTTAAGACTCAAACACAAGTTTGTCTGATTCCAACATTCTTAGCATGGTTGGGCTTAAGAGCTGTTTCTTAGATCACCCTGCAAAGCATCTAAGGACAGGCTGGGCAGCTAGTCTGTCCAGGAGTTCAGTCACTTCTTCCTGGAGTCCGATGTCCTACCACCCTCATCCTCCAAAAGCAGCTTCAGAGCTCCATCTTGATTCAGAAGTCACTGTCACCTTTCCCAAAGCATCCTTAGGGTTGCCTGACAGAGATGACTATACTGCAATTGCTGAGTTGAGTCACGGCCCCTCTTCCCTTGCCCAGCCGTCTCTGCTCCCTCACCGTGTGGACCCGTGGCCTCCCCTTCCCCCCAGCGCTGCCTGGCACACAGTAGGTACTTCCTATGGGCCTCCAGTATCTGTGGCCTGGGCTCTCATCACAGCCTCCTTCTTGGATCAAGGCCTGACTCCTTAGCGTGTGGTAGCCGAGGTTCTTTGTGAACTCAACTGCTCTTGGATGTCTGAACTGTGCTGTTCTCTGTTCCTTCACTTGGGCAATGCCCTCTGCCTGAAAGCCTCTCCCAAGTCCTCTGCACCTGGAACCCCACTCCTTCACAGCCAGATGCCACGTCAGCGATGCCTTCTCTAAGGGTTTGTCTGCCCATCACCCATCCCTCTCAGCAAAATTGGACACTTTCTCCTAGATCCTCCCCTGGAACACCTGGACACAAGACTGATGTCACCAGTGTATATGGCACTGTCTTTCTTTTTTCCGTGAGACTGAGCTCCTGGGAGTGATGAGTGAAGTTATCTTAACCAATGCCTAACACAATGTCCAGCCACTAAAATCTCTCATTCCAGTCATGGATTAAGTGTCACATCATCTTTTGGAGAGGTGTCTCCCATCATTCTATCTCAATGAGGCTCCTCCCACATTCCGTGCTTCACCATCACAGCACCCAGCTGGATCTTGAGCTGTCAGGTAGACCTGCAGACCTGTTGATTAGGGGTCTGGCTCCCACGTCAGACATTGGTGTTCAGGTCCTTGCTTACAATTTTATTAGCTATGTGACCAAGGGGAAGTTGCCTTATTTGTCTAAACTTCTGTTTCTTTATCTGTAAAATGGGGCTGAGGGTAGGACCTCGCACATCTCAGAGGTTAAAACATATTTGTAATGTGCTTAACACAGTACCTGGCACAGAGAATGCATTCAAGGTGGCTACGTGTTTGATTTTTATTGGTTTCCCCCTCTCGAATGTTTGCTTTGCAAAGGATGGGCTGCGTGTTGTCCTTTTTTCACCACTGAGCTTCCAAGGGTTAGCAATACCTGACACAGAGTGGACTCACAGTAAATAGTAGTGGACTGAATGATGAATGAGGAGAGAGTCAGGACTCCGGCAATCCTCCTCTGCAATCTCCTGGATTCCTCTGTCTCTGAACAGTGGTAGCTGAGCACTGGGACCTGAGGTCAGCCTTCCTGCTGTTGGCTTTGAGACCCACAGCCCACTATGAATCTAAGTCTTAGAATCCCTGTCTGTAAAAGCTGATAATAACTACCTCTTAAGAGTTGTGAATATGATACCAATATTAAAAGAATATTTTGTTATACAACAATAATATTAATTATGAGGGTAGTGGGCCTGGGATATGACTGGTATGCAATTACTGTTAATGACTATTGCTCTATCGTTGATAAATTATCCTGTATTGTATCACACAGCATAGTCATTGTCTCTTTCTCCCCTTGCTAAACCGTGAGCTTCTTGATGGTAAGATCTGTGTCTGCTTCATCCTTGTGTATTCTGCATCTAGCACAGTGCCTGGCACATATGATAAATGCTCCGTAAATTTCTTTTTAATACATTCTGTTTTTCAATATATAACTCCCTCAGTGATCAACAAGGTAACCAAAATGGGCATTATCATGCCCCATTTGAAGACATAGACTCCAGATACCTTAAGTGTACTGCCAAGACCACACCTCTGCTTCTGTGGGCTGTCAACCCTTTGAGTTCCACTGAGCCCCCGCTGGGCTGCTACTAGCTCTTTCTCTCTCCAGGCTCAGGAAGGGGTGGGGGTTCTCTGTTGGCAGCGTTGTTCACAGCATTGTGCACACCCCTCGAGAGGATCCAGGTAAGACACCAAGATGCATCTACTCATCCCCCACCACTTCGGCTCCAAGTCTCAACTCAAACCAAAGTAGCTCCAAGCTCTAGCAGGCAGCTACTTCCCTCTCATCTGTCATCGTGTGGATCCGTCCGTCCCCCATATGCTGAAGTCAAGTTGATTAAAACTCCTCATCTTCTCTGCAGGTCTTGGTTTTCTCTGAGTTCCAGGACCTGCTGCATAAACACTCACCCCTGAGTTTCCTCTCCCTATGTGTCCTCAAGACCAGTTCAATTCTACCAATATCCAGTAAATAATGGTAAACCACATTTGTATTAATAAGGATGTTTCACCATTTAAAAATAACCTTCACAATCATTTTCATTTTTATGCCAGGAACTGTGTGCTGGGGAATGGATGGTGAGTAAGACATGGCCCTGCTCTCAAAACACTCTAGGGGAAAACAGACGAATGCAACTACCTTAATACTACAGCAATGCTGCTGCTACTACTACTGGCTACCATTTCTTTTTATGTTTACCAGTCACCAAACGCTGTACCAAACTCATTTCGGCTTTAGCATACCCTATGGGATGTGTTGTCAAATAAAGATAGGACCACCACCAGAGCTGGGGGGGGGAGTTGATTTTATTGCTAGCCAGGCAGAGGAAACCCACGTCACTCAAGAAACAAGTTTAGCTGGTCTCCCAAAGCAGAAATTGAAAGGGTTGTGTCACAGGGCAAGACGAGGTGAGTTCACTACATAAGAGAAGACTCTGGGTTCCAGTCTCTGGTTGGTGCATGAACTGGATTATAAACGCTTACTTTGCTATTGCACTGGTGCAGGGCAAAAATCCCAGGACAGTACTCAGTGAAGTCTACAGTAGATCACATCAAGTCTCTGGTGGGTCCAGAGTCACCTCAGGCTTAGCAATGAATTTTAACAGTTTGTTTTCTATATCCATTTTATAGGTAGAGACTGGGGCTCAGCCAGCTGAAGGAATTTGCCTACTGTCACTCAGCTAGAAAATGACAGAGCCAAAAATTGCTTTCCAAATTCCAAGTCCCATGCTGCTCCTCTTACCAGACTGTCTTTAACCCCCATGAGTATATAATATCAGCAGACTTTAGACCCAGAATTCTGGGCTGAATTTGCTACACAAAGGCATCTCGGTCACCTCTAGGTCAAGAAGCCATCTCTCAGGTTGTGGCTTGAAATGCATCACAGTGCATGTTTGCCCAATGTTGGCAAATCCTGGGGTTTTCACTGGAGGTATCATGGCTTGAAGGTGATAGATAGTGGGCTAGGGGACTAACATGGTCTCACCCATTTGCTCTTGCTGGAAAGAAGTTGAAAAGCTTCCCTCCCTACCCCTTTCCCACTCTCCTCCTACTTCCTCCCCCAAGGACCAAACTATAGTGCCACCCCTCTCCCTGTGAGAAGTGTTCATAGGTTGTTGTAAGGCAGAGAGGTGGGGTCCATGGGGGCTGGACAATTGCCTTGAGAAGAGACGATTCCCTGTGGATCACGTATTTACAGCCTTGCTATGTGACCACCGGAAAGATCACTTAACTTCTCTGAATCTCAATTTCCTCATCTATAAAACCAACAGGGGGAGAGGTGGGGCTAATACCTAGAGAGAAGCAATGTAGCTAAAGATTAAGAGCACAGGCTCTGAAGCCAGACTGCCAGAGTCCAAATCGTGGCTTTTACTAGCTCTATAACCTTGGCTAGTTCACTTTACCTTTTTGTGCCTCAGTTTTCTTTACTGAAAAAGGGGGATGATAATGATAACACCTACCTCCTAGGGTGGATTAAATAATGAATACATGCAAAGTACTTAGAACAACTTTTTAAAGAGCTGTACACAGGATTTAATAAAAACAATAACTAGCATTTGTATCATGTTACAGAATACAAATCTTTTCACAGATCTTCTCATTAGCCTTTCATAGCAGCCTCTGAGAGGTAACTGTTGTCACCCTCCTGCCTTACTGTTGAGATAACTGAGATTCAGAGAGGCCAAATGATTTTTTCAAGATCATACAGCCTATAAAGGACTAATAAGGGATGCAGACCCCAGATTTCTCTCCTGCAGAAACAGCATAGTAGGGTAGAGCCTGACACACATCAAGTGAGTTCTGCTCTCTCTCTCTCCCCTCATTCCTTCCTTTCTCTCTCTTTCTCTCTGGGCAGCCCAGAGAATGTCCACTTAATCTAAGCCTTAATTTTTTCAGCTATAAAATGGAGACGCTATAACCCACCACCTGGGATTAAACCCTTGCTGCTCCATGTGGGCCATAGGCCAGCATATCAGTGTCACCTGGAGCTTGTTAGCAATGTAGAACCTCAGACCTACTGACTCAAAATCTGCACTTTAGCAAGACTCCCAGGTGATGTGTATGCATGTTAAAGTTAGAGAAACTCTGAACTAAAGGATGTGAAAGTGTTTTGTAAACTGTGAAGTCAGGGACACGTGTTAAGGGTGATTTGATGGAAATGAATGGCCACATCCCTAGGCACTCTCAGTATTTCCATCCACACAGTCATTGCTGGCCACTTGCTCATGACAAAGGGGAGGACATGGAAATGACCAAAGAGAGGCAGTTCCTAGATTAAGTGAATTGGTTTCTGGGGAACATACTTACGTGGGACATACTTACATTAAAAAATTATTGTTGCTTTTCTGACATTCAAATTTAACTGGGTGTGTTGTATTTTATCTAGCAGTGTTATTCCTCAATGGATCCAGTTGCCATGTAAGTGCAGAGTCCTTGAAGTTTGGGACCAGATGTTCTCAGATGCTCCTTAGTGGAGCCAGATGTTGGACTCTCTTTTGACCTTAAAGTGCCTGGACAATGACAGGGAAAGCAATCCTATTAATATTAACAACTGTCACACTTTCTTGAGCACCTACCATTTTCCCAGTTGCTTTCTTAGATAATTATTGCTTCAAATTCGAGCCTTGCTACTTGCAGTGCAGTTGAGGTGCTGCAGCATTGATTGCTGGCAATGCAGACTCTCAGGCCCCGCTCTGGACCCTCAGAGTCCCTACAGGTGATTCACATGTATGTTAAAGTTCGAGACACACTGGACAAGGCAACTCTGGGTAACGAATAACTAGTCAAATATTTTTTTAAAAAATAGTAGACTTTATTTTTATAGAGAAGTTTTAGGTGTACAGAAAAATTAAGCTAAAAGTACAGAGTTCCCACATAGCCTTCTCCCCCACCTTCCTGCACATAGCTTTCTCTATTATTAATATCTTGCATTAGTGTGGGACATTTGTTACAATGGATGAACCAATATTACATTATTACTAACTCAAGTCCATAGTTTACACTAATGGTTACTCTTTGTGTTGTTGACAAATGCATGATGTCATGTATCCACCATGACAGTGTCACGTAGGATAGTTTCACCACCCTAAAAATTCCCAGGGATCCATCTGTTCATCTCTCCCTCCTTCTTTTCCTTGGACCCCTGGCACACTGATACGTTTACTGTCAAATACCATTTTGATTTTTTAAAAAATGAAGAAAAAAATTCCATAAGGAAAAGGGTGTATTTCCAATAAAGAAACTGATAACAGAGGTTAAACGACTTGCCCAAGGTCACCAAGCTAATAAACGTAGGAGCTGAGTTTTCAACCCAAGTCTGCCTAACTCCAGAGTCTGTTTTTTCTAATATGACCATGCCCTTCCTTGTGAGGACAGGAAACAGTTGTACTTCTATGCTGTAGGGGCGGTGGAGAGGTCTTGGTGAGTGCTGACTTTGGGGATAGTGATGAGGATGGGGAGCAGGAGGGGACCTGTCTGGCCTACTGTGGTTCCCAACGATTCCCAGCAGGCACTTCAGCTGGACCTGGAGATGCATTTCCAGACTCTCCCCACCAGCTGTTTTTCCACCTCACTCAAGCCAGTTATGATTTACAAATGGGAACTTGGAAATGCTAATGATCCTGACTGTGCTTGCTGATTACCCCTTAATCAACTGCTAATGGGCGTTAGGGCTGACAGGGCTCCAGCTGGCCAAAGTTACAGGGAAGCTGGTTGAAATGACACTGGCCTTGAAAATAGGAAGCCATGGGGTGTAGCGGAAATTGCCTTCTTTTCATTTTTCCTGCTCTGCCTTTTTGTCCTGATGCTTTGGCCCAGGCGCGAGCTATCCCCAGGGAAGCCAAGGTATTCAGAAGGTGTAAGGAGCCTGACAAAGGCAGTGTGAGCAGTTAACAAGCAGAGGAGGTTAGTCACAAATGACTATTGAATCTGTACAAAATGTCAGGTACTGTGTTGAGTGCTTTCCTCCTGACCCTGTGATGATTCTGCTTTTGGAAGGAGAAAATGGAAGCAAGTGACTATGTAGGGAACAGATCTCGAAGAACATGTATGAGAGGGGAAGTTATGAATCAGAGGCACCTGCAGGCTGGCAAGAGTGAGTAGGAAGACAATTAACATTTACAGAGCATGTTCTATAATACTTGTTGACTAAGTATCTAAAATCAAACACTCTCTATGTAAGATACTTTAATACTAATTGCCACTTACTGTGTATCTACCATTTGCCCAGCATGTACCAGTCCATGACAATGACCATTTTAAGCAGAAGTTTTACTATACCTCCCCTATAGATACAGAAACTAAGACTCACGGAAGTTCAGGCTCACATCCACGGTCAGAATGCTAGTAAGTAGCTCTGCTGTTTTCCTGATTGCAAAGCTTATACTTATTCAGTGGCTGTCATTTTATTTGCTTAAATTTTTAGATGATGCAATAAGAATACATATTTCAAAGCCCAAATTTAGGGAAGGGGAAATCCCATGTTGTGTTAGAAAAGGTCTAGCCAGGAGAGAGAAACCACACCAGTTATTTTAACAGGGAGAATTAACATAGAGAATTGCTGTCTCTGAATTGAACAACTAAAATGGCAAAAGAAAAAAAAAAATACTAAGGTATCATGGAGCCAACAACTACAGGATGAAGATGCCTCTGGGGTTGGGACAACAAAAGGAAGAGGTTGGCATTATTAAAGCTCAGCCACATGAGGGTGTCTGCAGAGATGAAACGCAGACTCTGCGAAGGGGCACTGCCTGGCCCTGCAGCGATTCTGAGCGTGAAGGACCACCCCATTGGTCTGGGACCCAGATCTCTGAAGAGGGGGCACAATGAGGCCAGTTCTGGGAGTGCTAGAAAAACTGCAAAGTAGATTTAACCGTTGCCTCTGAAGGAACTGCTGCTGCCAGGGTGAAACAACTGGCAGACAGGAACAAGAAATAAACAGGAAGCAGGAAGCAAATAGGAAGGAGCAATCCCTGCTTTCTCCAGGTGTACAGGCTCCTGCTGGGGCCCCCTCCTGGCTGAGCTCAGCAGGTAACTGCTAGCCAAGCGGAAATGCAGTTTGCAGAGTTCTAGCCCCAGCATCTCCAAGTAAACATTGAAGTGTAGTGAAAAGCAACTGAAACTTAGCATTTAAAGACCTGGACTACTGCAACAGCTTTTAACTGGTTTCCCTTTTTTCGCTCTTAACTCTCTAGAATCCATTCTTACTGCAACCAGAGTGATTGTCTTTATATGTAAATCCTATAGTCATTTCTTTATCTGAACTTGCAGTGGATTCCCCATTTCACTTACAACTACTATTAATAAAACTCCTTGACTGGTCTGTAAGGCTTGTTTGAATTCCAATGTCTCCAGACTTGCCTTAACCCATTTTCCCCATTTCATGTAGTAACCATTTCAGTTACTATATCCTGGCCATGGTGGCCCTCTCAGAGTTCTTTGAACACCCCCCACCCTCTGCCTCTGTGTCACCCTAGGGTTTCTATACTTGGCTATTCTACTCACTTGGCACAAAATGTTCTCCCCCACTCTTAGTCTAATTCCTCTTCATTTTTCAAGACTAAGACTAAACACACCTTTTTGATTATCTGACATCCAAGTCTAAAGGAACACCCATAGGCCATCTTTTCTTACTGCACACTTTATATAGTTGTATACAATTTAGAGCACTTTATGCAATCTGTAATTATTTAATATTTATCTCACGCATTTTTTTTGAGCTTTATGAGGACAGAAATCCTGTCAGTTTTGTTATCACTTTTAAAACCCTGGGTCTGGCATATAGTCATTAGGTTTTTCTGCAGCCCCCACATTGATGGCTGTGTACCTCATATGACTTCCAGGGAGCATTTAAGCTCCTTGAAGGCGGGGACTACATCTTATATGCCTAGTACAATAGTGAGCAAAGCATAAACACTGATGAAGTCTTATTGGCTTTTTCATTCATAGAGACTAGTCATAAACAAGGTCATCTATAGACTGTGTGGATCCTTTAGTGTATTTTCAAGTCTTTGACATGGAGCCGGTGGTGGCCACCTTGAGGTAAAGCAGGCAAGCTGTAATCACAGCTAAGCACGCCAACCACATGGAGTACTGAAGAACATAGGCTACAGATTGTCTGGGTTGAAACCCAGCCCACCACCTACACAACCCACATGACCTTGGGACACTTAGTTATTCTCATTGTGTTTCTGTTTCCTCAACTTTAAATAGCAATAATAATGCCTTCCTTATAGGGTGCTGGGAGGTGTATTGAGATATTCATATACAGTGCTATAGTAAACGTGGATACTAATGGGGAAATCCAAACTAAGGCCAATAGGTAGCACAGTAGTCCCCCCCCTTATCCTCAGGGGATATGCCCCAAGATTCCTAGTGGATGCCTGAAACTGCGAATGGTACCAGACTCTACATATAATATGTTTTTTCCTATAAATACATACCTATGATAAAGTTTAGTGTATGAACTGAGCACAGTAAGAGATTAGCAACAATAACTAATGATAAAATAGATCAATTATAACAATATGCCAGCATCACTACTCTTTGAGGCCATTTTTATGGAAAATAAGGATTACTTGAACACAAGCACTGAAATATAATGCAACAGTTGATCTGACAACTGAGATAGCTACTAAGTGACTAACGTGCAGGTAGCATATACAGTTTGGATACATTGGACAAAGGTAGGATTCACCTGCCTGGTGGTGAGAGATTTCATTACTCTACTCAGAACGGCACACAATTGAAATCTTATAAACTGTTTATTTCTGGAATTTTCCATTTAATATTTTCAGATCACCACTGAAACTGCCAAAAGTGAAACTGCAGGTAAAGCAGGGTGCTTGGCAATGTGCTAGGAAATATAAGCAACCTTAACACCTGCCTCTCGGCTAAATTTTACTTGTAACAAGGAGCTGCCCATATCTTCTGTCACTCTCTTCCAAAATAGAATTTATTATGCAGTATCCCATGACCTGAAATCTTTATTTTCTATTGACATTACTCATCCTTCAGGCTAAGCCTTCCTCTTTGTTCACCACACCCTTAAAGTGTAAGACTCAGAGCTTTTTGTTTGTTTGTTTGTTTTCTGCAAGGCCATTTTATGTGTTAATTTGAATTTTTCAACTGCATTGTATGTTTCTCAAAAGCCACATCTTAGTCCTATGCTACTTTTTGTTTTGCTAATGGGAACTTGGGACACAAAGGCTCTATAGCTATTGCTTAATTCTATTTCAACATAAGTTGGAAGCCCCCTCTTGAGATCAGTTTAAGTAGCTGTGACAGTCAGTTTTCAGTTGCAGAGAATATAATTCCTCTAATAGTTTAAGCAAGACAGAATTTTTTTTTTTTTGGTTGAGTATGGCAGAGACTATTATTCACTAATAGCCCTTATTTCCTACCTTAGCCGGCCATTTATTTGGCTGCCTGCATAGTAACTACATTTGCCAGCCCCCTGGCAGCTAGATGGGGTCCTGCGGATAAGCTATGGGTGATGGGATATGTGTGAAAGTGGCACTTGAAGTTTCAAGTCATTTCCTCAAAAGGGAGCTGCTTTCCCCCCGTTTCCCCTTTCCCACTTTCCAGAAACTGAAATACGGGACAAGGTGGTGGGGAAGAGCTTCAACCCTGGAATGAGGGCAACACCCTAGAGGGTGATAGGATACCAACAAAGAAGAAAACGGAGTCCTTGAATGACCTTGGGGGATAGAGCCACCATACTCCCCTGCACTGCCTGTTGGCTTATAATTTTACGTGAGAGAGTAACAAACCCTTTACCTTATTTAAACCACTGTTGTTTATCCTGGGGAAGCAACTGAAGCAATGTCCTAATTAAAAAAATTTAGTGTTAAAATGGCTTGTAGAGTCATTGGAAGGGCTAAAGAAATGGTCTAGACTGAGATTTTAGAAATGACCCCAAAGTGCTCTGGGCAATGCAGGGATATGTTCTCTTTTCCTGGACCTTCTGTGAAGAGGAAGCTTTGGTTCCAAAATGACCTCAGCACTGCTGTAACCTGGAAGAGCCATGTCATGGCATCTATAGTCTGCATCCATAGAATGGGTGCCCTGTGCCATGGCTCCTGACTCCCACAGAGCAAGTGACCCAGCATCATGCCCCCTCCATGGTACTGCAGGAAAACAAATGCCCCCACAACCATGATAGCCATGGACTCAGAGAGGCAGCAGAAGCCTGTCGCCTCACTTCTCCATTCTGGAATCTGTGTTCCTGCATCTGGTTGGCCAAGCCTAGGTCATTTCCAGAGCTTAACTGTAAGAGAGTCTAGGACACGTATCTTTTACCTCTCTAGCTTCCCCGTTATAGGGATGTACAGTAGAAGGAGCATGAGATGGAGTTTGAGTGCTAATCTGCTATGTCTGGCACAGTAGATTTATCAGATCCTGAGGGTACATAGCCAATCAGCAGATATTTTCAACTGAGCATTTGTTACGTGTCAGCCACTGCATTAAGTGCTGTGGTCACAGTTCAGTATGATGCAGTTTACCCTCAAAGAGGCTGCTGTAGGCCAGGCATGGTGGCTCACGCCTATAATCCTAGCACTCTGGGAGGCCGAGGCAGGAGGATCGCTTGAGCTCAGGAGTTCAAGACCAGCCTGAGCAAGAGTGAGACCCCATCTCTACTAAAAATAGAAAGTAATTAGCTGGACAGCTAAAAATATGTAGAAAAAATTAGCTGGGCATGGTGGCACATGCCTGTAGTCCCAGCTACTCGGGAGGCTGAGGCAGAAGGATCACTTGAGCCCAGGAGTTTGAGGTTGCTGTGAGCTAGGCTGACACCATGGCACTGTAGCCTGGGCAACAGAGTGAGACTCTGTCTCAAAAAAATAAAATAAAAATAAAAGCGTTTCCTGTACAATTTACAGCACAGTGTGCTAAGTTCCATGAGGTGATGAGGTTCAGGACATGCTACCCCCAAATATGGCACCTGATAATATTGAAGAAAACAGCAGAAGTAGGAAGGTCACTCTGATGTTTTGGTCTCCCCTGAAGCAGGTCATAAGACCCTCATGTGAGAGGGGCCCTCCCTATACCCAGAGGAAGGAAATATCCTTATCTCTGAAGACACAGAGACACAGAAGAATCTGAACAAACAGGCCTTGATAAGTCTCCCCAGTTTATTGCCATTAGATCCTACCCTTTTGCCCTGTCATAGTTCCCATGACTGTCCGCTCTCCATCAAACCTAGTGTACAAATATGCAGGTTTAACTGTTTCCTTGGTTCTTCATTTCCTTATGAAGTCCCCCGTGTCACATAAAATTTATTTTACTATATTAAATAAATATATTGGTAAACATATAGTAAATAAACTTGTATGCTTTTCTCTTGTTAATCTGTCTTTTGTTATAGGGAGTGGCCTCAACCCTGAACCTAGGATGGGTGAGGAAATGGCATTTCTTCTCCCCACAGAGGGAGGCCCGGAGCCCCGGGAAGGATGCACAGGGCTGCTCACCCGGCCAGGAGTGCATACGGGTGGGGGGAGAGCGAGCACCCCTCAGGCACGGCTGGGACAGCTGATGCCTCAACTTGGTCCTGATGTTGACGCACACCACAGCTCTGTGCTTGAGAACTTGGACCCTGCTGGGAGATCGTGTTGAATCCCACTCTGCCTCTTATTAACTAAAACCTCTTATGCCTTTCATCCATATGCCCAAATGTAAAGCAAGGTTTGTTTTATTTTCCCCTGAAAAAACTACCCCTCAGAAAAGAGTGACCTTATGTTCAACTCCTTACAAGAGTCAGTGTTCTATTTTGAACAAAAAGATATAACATTAACTTGAAATAAGATCATTTAATTGAATGTATGATGCCGTTATAAGAAGCAGCCCCTCGCTCGTGGTCACACAGCCAGAGACTGGCAGAGCCCGAATTGCACTTTCCTCTGTAGCCCCCCTTTCAGCTCCTGACCAGACCGTTCTTCTTGCAGGCTGGCTGTGTTTCCCTGGTACTTATTTTTGCACTGTAGCCAATTTCCAGAAGATACTTCTGATCCGTAGGACTTTGCCTTTCCTGGTATTTTACACTCAGTCTGCACTTTTGGCCTTAGTGTTTCCCAAAGTCTTGGGCAAGGACTCCTTGGCTCTAGCCCTGGGGCCCTGGGGAGCCCTCCCATGATCTGGCTGCTCTGCCGGTTGGTGCCAAACCCAGATCTTTGCTGAGTCAGACATACCCCAATCTGAGGGTGCCTTCAGATCAAAAGGAGCAGGTGACACTGTAGACCCCAGCCATGCCACCAAGCTGGGATGATCGCATCTGCAAGAGTGCGTACAGGGAGCTACATTCACACTCTGTAGCAGCTGGCCTGCTAAGCCTTTGTTGAGCACTCACAGCTCAATGACAGGTGATTCCCTTCTTCATAACACAGCAGCCAGCTGTCCACTCACTCATGTCATCACCTGTACAAATGAGAACTGATACCCAAGGGATTCCCAAACCTTTCTCCTGCCCTTCCCTGAGCTTCCGAAGATGCCCTGATGTCACTGGCTTTACTGGTTTTCCCACCCTTACTTGTTCCTAAATCCACCTTGGGCTTTCTTTCCAACACTATTAGAATATAATTTGGGGCTCAATCCAGGGCAGCTGGACCCGGTTCCCAGCCTGCCAGTGCCTTACCTTACCCAGCAGTATTGAACAGCACTGAAGGAATAATGTTCTCCTTCCATGTTACCCTGAGACCTAGAATGCATTTTATTATAAACTATAGAAAAATAAGCCGAAGTTCTAGGAAGACCACAAGCCAGAGAGACAGCCTGAAGGCATAGTTTGGGAGTCTAAAGATAGGAGTTGAAGCGTTAGTTCTGGTGCTGACAAGCTATGAACTTTTGACAAGTGATTCCCCCTACCCCTCCTGTTTCCTCAGCAGTAAAATCCAGAAGTTGGCTAGACTACGTAAGAGCTTTTCAAATGTTGACATGCATACAAATCATGTGGAGATTTGTTAAAATACAGATTCTGATTCAGTAGGTCCAGGGTTGGCATGAGATTCTGCATTTCTAACAAGGTCTCAGGTAAACCTGGTGTCGTTGCCCCATGGACCATAATTGGAATAATAGGGTCTATAGATGATTTCGAAAGTTCCCTCCAGCTCCTGGCATCCATGTACTGCGCCCTATTAGTAACAACAATAACACTTCTGATAGGTTTAAATATATATTTATAGACATATTTGTTAAATTACACATATAACAGGTGGTTGAAAAATTCAAACAATACAGAAATACAAAAACACAGAATGTGGAAGTGCTCCAGTAACTCTACCCTCAAGAGAGAGCTATTTTTAATGGCACAAAGTATTTAAGAATATGAGGATCCACCCAAAAGTTTATGGTGGTCGGCTGTGCCTGCACAGGGAGGCTCCAAGATATTTTTTGGAAAGAGCTAAAGTTTCTTCTTTAGCTCAAAGTCGTTGCAGTGCCCCAGTGTGGGGGTGAGGGGATAACTTCCCCTTTCCCCTGAAAGTTTTCTGAAAGATCAACTCACAATTAAGGCAGATTAATAAAAGGAAGAGGTTTATTTACCATGTGCATAGGGAGAATCACAGGGTGGTTACCCAATACCCCAGTGGGATCCAGATATGTTTACACACTCCTTTTAGAAGGGAGAAGGAGAGGAGGAATACAGGTAATTCTGGGTCAATAAATGGTTGCCACTGGAGGATGAATGGGTAGGGGAACTGATTGACTTGTAAGTGATGCTCTCTGCAAATTAAATTAACCTTGAGAGAGAGGTGTTATATTAAAACGATCTGGGCCACGTCTGGTTGCATTCTTGATTTTCTTTCCTGCAGTATAGTGAGATACCAGGGAAGGAAGGGAAGTCAATTGTTCTTTTGATGCGTCTGTCTGATTATGCAAGTAGAGGGAAAGTCCCTTTCAAGGCCCTGTTGATCTCTAAGGGCCTTTAATTCAAAATACACTTTATACCAAGGAGTCATATTTTGGGGTGAAATTTCCTGAGTTCCTTCACCGGTATGGAAGGTGACAAGGTGGTGAGCAGGGGCTTAGTAAGTGGAGGACCAGTCTTTGGGTTGTATTCTCCCGTGGGGATTTAGAGGTTATGATGACTTCAGAAAGGGGAGCTAAGGGAGGGAGAATGAAAACACAGAGGCTCGGAAATCTGGTCACCTGGGGCTTTCCAAACAGGGGCTTTTTCCTCCTTAGTCTTTCTGTGGGGGCATTGCCTACTTATTAGGGGGAAATTTTGGCACATGTTTTTCCTAGAAAATGTCCTATGACATCAAAGAATAACCTACTGGAACCAAGAAAGATGAGAATTTCTTCAGCAATAGGCTCAGGACCAATAGGGTCTTGGCTATCCAGGGCAGAATCCTTAGTCCAGGGGACCCAGGACAGGGGAAAGTTTTATCTTCTGTCACTTCAAGCATGCAGGTGACAGGACCAGATGCAGACTCTGGCCTTGCTGCTGTTTTGAGAAGAGACTTCTGAGACGAGATTCCCCAAGTGCACTCAGAACTATATTCAAACTATTCCAAGTGGCCATTCTTGGCTGGGTACCCCCTGCTTTCTTCTCTAGTCTTCCCCCTCCTCCTGTTCTCTAGGAGGGAGTCTTGATGTGCTTACAAAAGCAGTTTCCCAATTAGCCCTGTTCTTTCCTGCATTCTGGATGTTTTATGGGCTGTTCCCTCTTTTGGAACACACCCCAGGTCCTGTGATCTCCTCCTCCCAGCCTTCACCGTCCTCCCTCTTCCTCCTCTCCCCTCCCCAAGAGGAGTGAGAGTGGAGAGTGGAGGAGAATGGCTCTTTTCTCTGCTACTATCATCTTACACCATCCCTGTAATGAAACTTCTTATACACTGAAACCTTTTTTTTTTAAAGTTTTCTGCATTAGACTGGGAGATCCTTGAGGGTAGGTATCGTATTCTATTTAAGGTTGTATCGCCTAGGAATTCACAGCCAAAAATATGCTCATTGAATTTTGGTTGAGTGAGTGGAAATCCTAGGAATTTCAATCACTCAAAGAGAATTAAAATGATCATAACTAAATATGCTTGCATGAATTCATTTCTGGGTAGTCAGGGATTTACTAATAAATATAGGGCCATTGATTCATTTAACTTATGGACTAATTTTGAGAGGACAGTATGATACACTGAAAAAGATGTTGGGTTTGAGGTCAGAGAGACTGAATCCCAATTCTACCATTTATATGTTGTGTATCCTTGGCAAGTGCTTGACCTCTCTGGGCATGGTTGTCTTCAATGGTGAAAGAATGATTCCTATCATTTTCATAAGATTAAGTGAGATAATAGGCTTGAAAAAGCTGTAGTGAGATGTGCAAATGTCAGCACTGATTATAATTATGGGCATTTAAAGAAACTAAAGAATATACCAAATTACCATCAGCAGAGTTGGGGATGGCCCCATGCACAAATGATGAAGATATTCTCTCTCACAGTTCCAGCACCTGCCCAACATCCACCTTACTCTGTTTGCAGACACTGGGCCGGGACTCTACAAACCAAATTCCTCCTTTGCAAGCAGCTCCGTTTTAGATCCTGCCTATAGGAGATGCTAGAGAGAGACTGTTAGGAGAAGGAAGAAATGACTTGCTCCTTCCTGTTTGCTTCCTGTTCCTGTCAGCGTGGCCTCAGCCTGCCTTCTTCCCTCTGGGAGCAGCAGTTCCTTCCAGTTGAGTCCAGTTTGCAGTTTTCCCAATACTTGGAGAAGCAGTCTCCTTGCGTTTCCACAGAGACACCAGAACCAGCTCCTGGCACTCCCTCCTAAGAGGTGTAGGTCCCAGCTCCACAGAGCTCCTTCATCCTCCAAGCACAGAGACCTCACTCAGCACCAGCTGAGTAATGCCCCTCGCTAGTGATCTGAATTTCAGTGCTCTGGGCCCCTCCTATAAGTTTCTACCTGTTTTTCTTGTTGTTTTTTTGTTTTGTTTTGTTTTAAGAGATGGGTCTTGCTCTGTCACCCAGGCTGGAGTGTAGTGGCACAATTATAGCTCGCCGCAGGCTTGAACTCCTGGACTCAAGCAATGCTCCTGCTTCAGCCTCCCAAATCACTGGGACTTCAGGGATGTGCCACTGTGCCTGAAAAATTTCTACCTTTTAATAATTCTAAGTTCTTCCTTCGTTTCTGCAGCACTAGGGATGGTAGCTGCTTCATGCAATTGCTAATACCTATTACTCTTTTTGCTCCTAGTTAACAATTCTTTGTATTAAATTCTCTGTATTAAAAATAACTGGTCTGTTTCCTGTATTCAGAACCACTACACAGACTGAATATAAGGCTGGGTTTGGAAAAGAAATAGAAGAACTTGGGTAGAAAAGTGCTCAAGAAAATCCAGCAGTCCTTTATAAAGGATCCTGGAAAAATTCTAGAATGTTCCTGGGATAAGCAGCAGCCTCTAAGATGGCCCCCAATGATCCTCACATGCTAGTATTCATGGCAGAGTTGATGATGTCACTTCTAAGATTAGGTTATAAAAAAGTCTGTGGCTTCCATGGTGGGTACTCCCTTTTGTGTTGCTCACTTTGTGGGAAGCTTGCTGCCAAATTGTTAGGCAGTCCTGCGGAGGGACTCACGTGGCATGGGAACGAGGCCTGCAAACACACAGGGGAGCTTGGAAACAGACACCCCCACCCGGTATTGTTCTCGGATGGGACTGCAGCCTCAGCTGACAGTTTGACTGCAACCTCATGAGAGACCTGAAGCCAGAGGTCCTCAGCCAAACCCAGATTCCTGACCCACAGAATTGGACAATGAATGCTTGTTGTCTTAAGCCACTAAGTTTTGGGGTAACTTGTTATGCAGTATTAGAGACTAATAAAGTTCCTTGTATTGAGAAACCATGGAAAGACAAAAAGGAAACATTTTCCAACTTTATTTTCCTGATCAGTGAGTATAGAAAACTGATTTAAGAATCAACAGATATACATAATTTTATTCAATTGAATATTCTTTTAGTACTTACAATTTCATTTTCTCCAAATCTTGGTTCCCTTTTTTGTGAAATGTGTGTTGTTAGAGAGGGAACTGGGGCAAGGAGAAATAATACATATTTCTAAAGAATCCCTTAGCTCTGATTTACCCACAGGCATCCCCTAAGCTAGGTATTAGGTAAAGAAAAAAAATGTATATTTCAAACTCCAAATCTCATTTTTAAAGAGCTTACAAGTTAATTGAGATGACAAGACATGGACAAAATTAAGCAACCTAATAAGACCAGGACTAATCAGGATTCTTGTTTGCAAACAGTGTATTTGTCATGGTAGGTTAGCTTCTCTAACAGACAAGCACTCAACACTATAAAAGTGTATTTCTTGGCATATGGAGGCAGGAGGGACTGTGTTCTATGTACTCATTCAAGAACCAGGAGCTCAGGGTCCTCTTATCTTGTGGCCTTGCCCTTTTCTAAGTGACTTTCATAAACAGCTGGGGAAAGAGAGGGAATAGCTGATGAGATGTGTGGTTTTTATGGGCTGACTCTCATCATTTCTTCCCATATTCCATTGGCCAGGACTTAGTCATCTGGAGACCAACCTGCAAAGACGGCTGGGAAATGTAGTCAGCCACGTAACGTGTCCAGGAGGAAAAAGAACAAAGGTTGATGAACACACAGTTGTGTCAGCCACAAAGACACTAATTCTTGTTGAATTCAATAGGAAAGAGAGATGTTGGAATGGTATTTGCCTAGCTGGTGCTACCAAGTGCCGTGGTGCAGGTTGTGTCCTGAGAAAGGCTCCTAGGTGAGGGTGAATGGAAGGTGTGTTCAGCTGGAAGGAAGGTTTGCTTCTTTCTAATGATTTACCCAGAGGGACATGTCTTTAAGAAATCCACACAATGATACTGTATGTGCTAGTACTCCCTGTATCTAGCTCACAGAATGGGTGACAAAGCAAAGGAATGAGGCTTGGAGATAAGGTAGAGCCCAGTGCTGGTACAAAAATAATCTATTTAAGATGTTGCTGCTGACCCCGTCACCACTGGACATTCACTGCCACATTGACAAGACACTACTGTCTTGGAAGTAGTGTCCTTATGTGGTGGAAACGAGACTACCCAAGGTAGTCGCTGGGGTCTCTTTCATAACGGCACTTATAGGGGCAGAGCCCCCATGACCTAATCACTTCCCCAAAGGCCCCACCTCCTCCTAGTATCATCTTGGTGATTAGGTTTCAACATATGAATTTTAGGGGACATAAACATTCAGATCATAGCAGCATCTTACCGACTGCTTTCTCAGACCACGCCAGGTACCACTTATGTTATTCTGGGTCCTCTAAGAAGCAGACACCAGACAGATTTCAATATGTGAGAAATTTATTAGGGAAAGTGCCTGGGAGAGAAGATAGAGAGGTATTAGTTTGGTGCAAAAGTAATTGTAGTTTTAGCATTGTTGAAATTTGCTGTTTGATATTGGAATACATTCTTAAATAAATGTGGTTATGTTATACATCACTTTAGTGCACATTTATCGCTTTATTTTTTTTTGCCAATGACTTATTACTTGCTGTTTATTTGATATTTATTTTAGACTATGGAAATGATATTAGACAAAAAGCAAATTCCAATGATTTTCTTATACGAGTTCAAAATGGGTCGTAAAGCAGTGGAGACAAGTCGCAACAGCAACAACGCATTTGGCCCCAGAACTGCTAATGAACATACAGTGCAGTGGTGGTTCAAGAAGTTTTGCAAAGAAAACGAGAGACTTGAAGATGAGGAGCACGATGGCTGGTCATCGGAAGCTGACAATGACCAATCGAGAGCAATCATCAAAGCTGGTCCTCTTACAACTACATGAGAAGTTGCCAAAGAACTCAGCGTTGACCATTCTGTCGTTATTCAGCATTTGAAGCAAATTGGAAAGGTTTAAAAGCTCGATAAGTGGGTGCCTCATGAGCTGACAGAAAATAAAAAAAAAATCATTTTGAAGTGTCGTCTTCTTTTCTTGTGTACAACAAGGAACCATTTCTCAATCAGATTGTGATGTGCGATGAAAAGTGGATTTTATACAACTGGTGATGACCAGCTCAGTGGCTGGATGGAGAAGAAGCTCCAAAGCACTTCCCAAAGCCAAACTTGCACTAAAAAAGGTCATGGTCACTGTTCGGTGGTCTGCTGCTGGTCTGATCCACTACAACTTTCTGAATCCCAGTGAAATCATTGCATCTGAGAAGTCTGCTTAGCAAATCAATGAAATTTTTGCAGGGCAAATGCTTCCATAACCAGCACAATGCAGAAAATGCTTTCCAAGAGTTCGTCAAATCCTGAATCACAGATTTTTACGCTACAGGAATAAACAAACTTATTTCTCATTGGCAAAAATGTGTTGATTGTAATGGTT
Source organism: Lemur catta (assembly GCF_020740605.2). Taxonomy (NCBI): domain Eukaryota; kingdom Metazoa; phylum Chordata; class Mammalia; order Primates; family Lemuridae; genus Lemur; species Lemur catta. The sequence goes on from NC_059130.1 coordinate 81,897,027, forward strand.
CCTATTTTGATTAATAAAGATGTGTTTGAGCCTAGTTATAATGATTTAAAATTCATGGTCCAAAACTGCAATTACTTTTGCACCTTCCTAATAGCTGGGGAGCCTGGGAGAGCATTAACCCATGATGCAAGTCTGTCCCCAAGTGCAGGAGAGGGACAATTAAAGCAGAAAAGTTGGGTGGAAGTGTCTTAGACTACAGTGCAGTTCCAAAGAAAGTGTGGCAAATTTATTGCAAAATCCTGAGCCAATGTTGCTCATCGGAGGAGTCCCCTGTTCCCTGGGACCCGGGCTGTCTTAGTATTCCTGGAGTGCTGGGAGCAGCGGTGGGAGCAGGGCTCAGGTGCACATGCAGTGATGGATGTCAGCACCCAGCAGGGAGAGCCCTCGTGGTCCCTGCAGTTGGAGATCATGGCCACCATAGCAGTAGACAATCCATATGCTCTGAGCTCAATGTGTTTAAGAATCAACCCTCACCCATCATTCCAGACAGTGAAGGGTAAAAAGCCCCCTGGATCCTTAATCAGTGAATGTAGAAAAGGCGAGGATCATCTCTACGATCTTTCAGCCAACCCACATAGCTTTAAAATCACTGATTTCATTCATAAACCCTATTTCTAATATCTATTGTGCTAATTAACAAAACTTCTGGTGTTAAATAGAGATAAAGATAACTGAGATGTTGTCTCTGGAGTGTGGTCTTTTGACTGAATGCTGGCTAAATATCTTTGCAGTGTGTTTTTCCGTTTAGGGCAATTAGACATCCCCGGGTATAAAGTAAAATAAACTAACACAGACTTAAATAGCTCACTGAATCTACAGTGAATTATGTTAAAGCAAATTGGAAACAATATAACATGGCAAAAATAATGAAGGTGGAACAAGAATGACTAATATCTTAGAAACATTGAGCTAATCCAACTAGAACACTTAGAACTCCACCATAAGTTAGAGACAGTATTGTTATAATATCCCTCCACATCATGTTTTGATAGAGTTTTATAGTATTAAGGAAAGAAGTCTTTGATACTACAGGACAACCAGGATTTCCTTATTTCTCTGCCAGGATATGAACAGCAGCAAGCAGAGGATGAAGTTGGTGATGTTCATGGAAAGAAAAGAGGGCTGGACCTTTCTGTGTTTAACATACACAGGATGGGTACAGACAGGTGGCTGGATTAGGTGACTGCTGGCAGGGAAGGCTACACCCCAACTCTGCACAGGTGTGTCATAGGTGGAGAACTGGGGAAACACCAATCCATTCAGGTGGAACTTCTGATTGATCAGCATTTATGTCAACATCACAATGAATATTTACACAGCACTTTGTGATTTTTAAAGCCTTTTCCTACAATACATTGTCTCCTTTAATCCTTATAACCCTGTGAGGCAAGTAATATTTTAGTCCCCATTTTGCAGATGAAATTTCTAAGGTGCATATAGTCATTGTAAAGCCTGAATCAGAACTCATTTCTCTTGCCTCCCAGACCCATGTTCATCTCTCCCGAGCCACCACTTGCTAGTGCTGAGGATATAGAATTGACTAGGACAAGTTCTGTGCTCCCAAAGAGCTCTGCTCTGTAAGAATTCTTTGAGAATATTTGGTATTGTTTACATGATAGCCTTTTCCCTGAAAGAGTTTACACTCTCAAAGTTGTTTTTTAAAACTTTTTATTTTGGAATAATTACAGGTGGACAGAAAGGTTGCAAAGATGGTGTAGAGAGTTCCCATATACCCGTCACCCAGCTTCCCCTGATGTTAACACCTTGTATCTCCGGAGTACCTTTGTCAAAACTAAGATATTCATGCTGGTGACACACATTACTATTAACTCCACTGCAGGTGTGATTCAGGCTTCATCAGTTTTCCCACCAATTTTTTTTTCCTCTTCTAGGATCCAATCTAGGATACCATATTGTGAGCACTTGTGGCTCTTCAGTGTCCTCCAACCTGTGACAGTTTCTTTGTCTCGCATTGTCTTTCATGACCCTGACCTTGACACTGGTCAGGTATTTTGTAGAATGTCCTTCAATTTGGGCTTGTCTGATGTTTCTTTCACAATTAGATTATGGATTTGGAGGAAGAATACACAGAAATGATTTGCCATCTCATCACACGATACCAGTGGGTACACAATATCAGCATGACTTATCCCTCGTGATACTCACCTTGATCACTTAGTTCAGGTGGGGTCTGCCAGGTTTCCCCCTGTAAAGCTGCTCTTTCCCCCTCCCCATACTCTATTCCTTCGAAGTGAGTCACTCACTCTAGCACACGCTCAAAGGCAGGGAATTTCCACCTCCTGGAGGAAAGAGTATACCAAGAAACTCAGGACATGTGTCAAAACCACCACAGTAATGAATACATATTTTGGAGGAGACTTTGAGGTCGTGTTAATATCCCATTTCTCCTTACAGTTTCACTCACTAATTTTAGTCTTCATCAGTAGATCTAGCCTGAGGCGATTATTACTGTTCTAATGGTGATTTCTAATGGTGTTCTACAGTGATTTTCTATTTCCCTCATTCTTTCTACATCTATTATTAGAAATCTTCTGAAAGAAAGATTTATCCTTTTCCACCATTTATTTATTTATCCAATCAATCATTTATTTATATTAATATCAATATAGACTTTTATTCCTTAGGTTATAATCCAGTGCAATTGTTATTTATTTTATTGTTCAACTTGCTCTAACTTTAGCCATTTGGCAGCTCTTTTAGGTTGGCTCCTAGGTCTTTTTAGCATGTTCCTGTAGTTTTTCTTAACACTTTCTTATTTTTTGCCACCATAAGACTCATATTTCCCTAGAATACTACAAGCTAATTTTGTATTTCTCCAGAGAGTTCTGATTTCTTTTGTTGGAGAATGGTATTTGGAAACCAAGACCCAGGCACTTAGGTTACACTTGTTACTAGGGTATCACTGCTTCTAGGCCCTTCTCAGTGGGCAGAGCTAGGAACAGTATGTATGTTTACTAACCAATGTGCACACACATATATGTCCATGTGTGTCTTCATTAAGCTAAACAGGGGTTCATCCTGATGTCTCCAGTTCCAACCCAGCACAACAGGGTCCATGCTAGCATCCACATTTGCTTATTGAGTATTTCTTCCCCCAAAAGAGAGAAATCTCAGAGAGGTTTTGCAAGCTAGGTAAATATTCTACAACCTTGTGGATGATGAACTGTCTCTGAGTGGAAGGAATGGGAAGTAGAACAGTTGGCCAGAGAACCCATCTATGGGTGGGCTACAGGAAACTCCATTGTCAAGGACAGACTTGCCCAAATGGCAGAATCTTTGGGGGATGATAAAGAATGTTCTGGAGAAAAAAAATACTCATCTTTAATTAAAAACATGTATGAATCACTTTCCAACATGAGATCCAAGAAAGGTTACTTTCTTTACTTAGAAAAAATACTATGGCTCTGGATCTGAACCTCCAATCTCCAAGATCAAGGGTCACTCGTTGTCAAAGTTCCCAGGTCAGGATCACAGCACTCATAAGAAAGAGGGATCAGGCCTGTGGTCAGGGGTATGTCTTGCAGACCGCTGCCAATGGTGATTCTTCTGCCATACATGGAAAACTCCCTAACAGGGCCCGTCACCTGTCAGGTACTAGAACAGGGATACCCTCAGAGCGGGCCTCTCCTCAACCCAGAGCTTGGCTACAGGACCCTGACACCCCTCTCAAGACTGTTCCATGTTCTTTCCAGCCTCTACAGGCTGACATTCCTGCCACTTCCTGCCAGGTGCTCAGGGCTCTACCACCCACAGCAGCCAACCTTGAAGGCAGTCAAACTCCATGATCAAGCAATTCCATGCTCCTCATCAAACCCACCCAGGCCCAGTGTTCCCCTTTCCAGAAACCAGGCTTCACTGCCTTGCAAGGGTTAGAGAGTTTGCCATCAAGGCCAAGGTTGGCATTGTCTTCAGGTTGGCCTGTCTTTATTCAGCTTAGGTGCTGCACACCACTGACGGCTGTTCAGAATGATCCTAGCAAAAATGTCAATGGCTTGGATTGGAGGAGGGGTCAGGGAGGTGAAGGAGCAGAGAAATTCAAGGTACATTTTCTATTGACTCCAGTGTTACAAGTCAGGTATTCTTACCCACTTGCAAAAATTGAGGAACTTGTCCAGGGAACACAACTGCCTTGGAGGAGCAGCTTGTAAAAGGCAGATCTAGAATTAGAACCCAGGTCTTCTTGACTCCTAAGCCTGTGCTCTGTTCCCAACACTGCATAAGACTGGTTCTCTCCAGGGAACTGCTAAGGATGCAGAGCCGGCCAGAGCTGGAGATGGTGAGTAGGAGGAGTAGGGTCACAATAGAAGGGAGGTTTCCTGTGTGTCTGTGTGTGTGTGTGTGTGTGTGTGTGTGTGTGAGAGAGAGAGAGAGAGAGAGAGAGAGAGAGACAGAGACAGAGACAGAGACAGAGAGACAGAGAGAGAGACAGAGAGAGAGAGAGAGAGAGACAGAGAAAGAGAGAGACAGAGAGAGAGACAGAGGTGGGCAGGGGGGAAGACATCTCTAGCTACTGTCATAGCCAGCCGTTTCCAGGCTGGTGCAGGCTCACCCTCAGCTCTGCTGGAGACACACCTCCTCTGCAGGAGAGGGGCTGAGGCCGCTCCCACAGCTCCATCAGCAGGTCCTGGAGTCAGGAGCCTGGAGACACTGGCTGGGTAGTTACCATGCAGGTCCAGGCCTGGATCTCAGCTCTGTGTGTGATCTTGGGCTAGTTCATGAACTTCTTTCTTGCTTTGCTAATAATCCTGGCCTCCTAACTGGCCTTGTTGTTCCCTCTCTTGTTCCCTTTCAGAATTGCCAGCTTGTGCCCAGGAGTAATCTCTTAAAAATGTGAATCTGATCAACTCCGGACTCCCGCAGTTCCCTCAATACCGTCATCAATAAACCCCAAGGGTTTCTCTTTGCACTTAGGACAAAACCCCACATGCTTCTCATGTAAGGGCTCATGTGGTCTGGCCCCGGCGCCCCTGTCCAGCTCACCACCTTCTTCCCCCACCGTTCTCTGGCCCCGCTCTCTCTCCCATCTCCCCTCCTCCCCATTGCCCCCTAAGCAGCAAGCTCTTCCCTGCCTCAAGGCCTTCTGGCCTGGCCTGTGGGGACTTCCTTTTCCTTCTTCCCACCTGGCCAAGGCCTGCTCATTCTTTAAGTCTCAACTTGCATTCCTAAGAGAGGCCTGCCCTGAATACTTTGTTTAAGTCCAAACACCCCTGCCTTCTTTTCCTTCAAAACATTTAGCACGACTTATAATCATGCATTTGATTATGCGATTCCTCCCATAGGTTGTAGGTCCCGTGAGAGCAAAGAGTGTGTCTGTTTTGTTCCTTTATGTCTATGCCTGGAGTCCTTCACCGAGCCAGGTACATAGTAGCTACTCAAGAACTATATGGTGTAAGAAGGAATGAAAGATGAAGAGCCACATGTCCAGCACATTATCAGGGACCTTTAAAAGAGCTTTGTAGCCCTGCCCCCTCCTAGTGGATAGAGCCAGAGCACCGTTCTCACCGCCCCCACACCCCGATTCTCCACCACTGAGGAGAAAGAAGGCCCCGACTCTGACCCCCGTGAGGTCAGCTGGGTGCAAAGCCCCGGTGGCAGCCCTGCCACCCAGAGTGCAGGAGGGGCCTTGGGGGAGTGGGAAGGGCTGCTGAGGGGCAGGTCCCCCGAGTCCTCTTCAGACTCCAGCCCTCCCTGTCTCTTTTTCTCCCGCTGCAGCAGAGAGCTGTTCTGCCCTGCCCAATGCCAATTGAGCGGCTGCTTGTTTTGTTGTATGCGCTACTAGGCAACTGGCCTGTTTTTGCTTATTTACCTCCCCTGGGCCATTTCACAACACTTTGTAATAGGCCCTGCTCTCTCTGGTGCACATCTGGTTCGGATTTAGCCTGTCAGAGCCCCCTCTGCAAGGAGAGCTAGTACTTTCCCCAGCAGTCACCAAGAGGGTCCCCTGGGACTCCGGCTGCTCCTCAGGGTTGGGCCCCTCCAGGCCCCGCCCGCCCCCATTCCCCTCTCCACCCTGAACCTCCTGTGCTTTCCCAGCAGTTTACACACTTCCCAGCCTGAGCACGGCAAACCTTGGAAAGGGAGAGACTGACAAGTGTTCAAGGACTGTTAGGGGGGAAGAAAACTTAGGGAGGATGAAGTCTGAGCTCCAGCCCCAGTGGTCCTGGCCCCTCACCCACAGAGAGAGGGGAAGTGACTTGCCCAAGGGGAGAGACCGACAGGGACAGACCCAAGACCAGGTTCCCTGATACCGCTGTCCCTCACATGGCGCCTCCCCACCACCAAGACACCTTGTGGACAGAGTGGGCTCAACAGAACATTAAGTTTCAAAGAAGCAATGGGTTTGCCCCTCTCCCCATCACACCTGAAAGTTTCTTGTGGGTTTTCTATAAAGGAACAGAAGAGAATCAGAGGTTTGGTAGGTGTCATTTTAGAGACAGAGAAAGAATGAAAGTTTCCAGTTTCTTTACCCACCTGCCTAGAAGGCATTGGCCAAGGCAGGGCAGGGTGCGGGCAGGTGAATGAGGTAGGGCTGGGAGCAGACACAGGCAGGGCCCCGCAGCCTGCAACTCCCTTCCCCGTCCTTCTGGCAAACACAGTCCACACAGAGGGAAACCTACAATTCTGACAATGGCTTATAAGGCACTGTGAGGCCTGGTCCTGTTACCTCTCTGACCTCATCCTCCCAGCCCTGACCCTGGTACACTCAGCTCCAGTGATTTGTGCCAAGAAAGTGAAAAAAAGGTTTTCTTGGTGTGGAAGCAACCAGGAGCTGGGCAGGGCTCCATGGACAGAGCGAGGACCGGGCTGCACACCCTCCTCTCTCAGCCAGGCCTCCCTGGACAGCAAACAAAACGCTCAAGCTGCACAACACGTACACACTGTCTGATATTTCTCCCTAGCACTTGTCTGCCCCTAACATGTCTTATTTGCTTATGGTCCATTTTTCCCTGCTAGAATGTAAGCGCCCTGAGAGCATGGTCTTTGTTCTGTTCATTGTTAAGGGCTTGTATCCAGAATAGTTTTGCACAAAGACTGAGCTCTGTAAGGATTTGTCAAATGAATGAATGCATCTGTGTTTCCTCCCAGCTTTCTTAAATGGTGATTTTTTTTCATACTCACCTCTCACCTACAAAATGAAATGCTGATCTATCATCTCAGGGTGTAAATCTCTCACAAGTGTCCCTTCATCTCTGTTCCAAGTCACTGTGATCCTGCCCATTTTTTAACCTTTGGAGAACATACCATCCCTCTGCCTGGAATGTCCCTTCCAGTCCAACTAGGCATCTTCTGGTGGGGTTTGGCCTGGTCACATCTGATGGTAAGATGGACTCCTTGGCAATTTCTGGATACCTGTCTGTGGTTTGTTTTAATAGTGATTATTACTTGTCAGACTGCTCTACATTGACTAATTAATGATGGATAAGGGGACCAGATGGCCAGTTGTGTTGCAACTGAGAGCAGTCCATGGCCTCTGTACTCTAAGGTTTTTATCGATCCTTTTGCAGGTTTATTTTGTCAGTGGTTGACCTTAGATACGGACCTCTTGTGGTACAAGAGTGTAGAATGATATGCAAAACAGAATTCTTGATTTATTTCTTCTCTTCCAACCTTCATCTTCTCCAATGGTAATACCTATTCAATTTCTTAAGACAGAACCCAGGACTTAGCTATGGGTCCAGACTCCGTCAGCCCCAGACTCACGCCATGGGCATGTCCTACCCACTCCACCTCCGTAACACATCTCAAATACATTTTCTTCGTCACACGTGCACAGTCCAGCTGCCCGGCATTCTTGCCTACTCTACTGGCTCTTTATTTTCACTCTCCATTGTCCAGCAAGTGATCAGAATGAGGTTTTAAAATAAATTTGATCATGTTGCTCCTTTGCTTAAAACTGCCCACATGGCTTCCTGCTGTACTTAGGATGAAAACCCAATCCTCTACCTGAGTCTCACAGGCCATAATCCAGCCCCTGCTGACCTCCCCAACCTCAGTCCATACCATCCCACCCCCCTTTCCTCACTGAGTTCCAGCCACACTTGCCCTCTTTCTGCTCTTTGAACAGGTCAATTCATTCCAATATCAGAACTTTTGCATCATCTGTCTCCTCTCTTTGGAAGACTCTTTCCTTAAATCTTCACATGGCTGATTCCTTCTGGCCATTCAGATCTTGACTTAAATGACATCATTTCAGAAAAGACATCCCTGACCTCTCAATTTAGAATAACATGACATTCATCCCCTTCATATACACAGAGTCAAACTCTCTCATATCCTCTTGTTTTAGGTTCTTCCTAACATGCACCACCAGATTTTCTATTTGTTTGTTGTCTGTCTTTCCCCAGTCAGAATCAACTCTATAAGGTCAGGAACCACTATGACCCCAGTACCTGGAACAGGGCCTAGTATATAGTAGATATTAACAATGTTTATTGAGTGAATGGACAGATGAGTCAATAGTAGCCTGAGCGTAGACTGAGAGTCAGGAGTCCTGTGTTCAAGTCTAACCTGGCTGCTCTCAAAGTATGTGACTTTGAACACGTCATACATGTGCTCTGGGCCTTCATCTCAACATCTATAAAATAAAATCTGATTTAATGATCCTTAAAGTCCTTTCTATTTTCCAGATACTCTGATCCTATCAGTCTTTCCATATTGATGACTATAAAAAACTGCCAAAGAAGGTGATGACAGCAATGACCCAACTATAGTTGATGAATTATTTTTTTAATCCCATGCAACATCCAAGTTACATTAGTTATTTATGATTTCTACTTATGCTACATATCCAAAAAATATTTGATGCAGCTAGAGTTGCAGACCCACTTTCCCGCTTCCCCAGAGAAGTCCTGACTTGCATCCCTTATATGGGGAGAAGAATAAATGCTCCCATTTAGACTGCTATATTAGAATGGACTGTAATGATTACAAATGACACTAACCTAACTCAATTCAACTATAACAATGAGGGAAATGCTTTGGCAGCTTGTGAGACCCAAGTAAGAGCTGACTAACCCAAGTGCTGGGAGGGAGGGTCAGAGCTGGGCCTCAGGTGTTGCTGGAACCAGAGGCTCAAATCCACTAATGTTCCCTCCAACTTCATTTCTGTTTCTATCAGTGTGTTGGCTACATTCTCCTCTCTCAGTGCAGTCTGGCTTTTCTCACATAGTCCCAGCATAGCACTTATAAACATAACTTCATTATTTGTTTTCAAGCTTACTTTCAGTCTCTCTCAGTACAATAAAGTTCATGGAAGGCAAAAACCTTATGCATGTGTTAATTTCTATATCTCTGGCACCCAATACAGTGCCTGGAGCATAGAAGGTGCTCAATAAAATTTATTAAATAAATGAATGGTAGAAAACATGTCTGCCAACTTTGCCAGTGTTTAATACCCAACAAGTTTAGTTACTAGAGAAATGCTAGCAAAGCTCTCTAGGGTGCTGCTCAAAATAGAAAGGAAGGAAGAAGGACAGAAAGAAGGAAACAAAGAAAGAAAGAAATGATGAATAAATAAAATCTCAGTGAAGAGATTTTTTGGTACAACTAGGCCGTTGTTTATCCTTGGACCAAACAACAGTAACACAAACATGATGGTGTCTTAGCATCCATGTGAAGTGGGGGAGGAGAAGCTTTTGAAAAGGGGTTGTAGGAGGAAATCCCAGAGGTGTCAACACACTCACAGAGTTGTTGTGGAGATCCCATGAGACACTGCACAAGAGGGTGCTTTGAAAAGTTATTATGAAGTTGCCATTTTTGTAGGTCAAAATTAATCAAATATTGGCAATTTTTTTGGTCTCAACTTAATGTAAAAGTGTTAAGAGTTTTGCATGGACACAAGGTATGATTAATTTGATTGTAAGTCAGCAAAATAAGAAAGAATACCATGTTTTTAAGATGAAGGGTTAGGTTGACTTCCATGAGGTATATACTATAATTATGCCCATTCTATAGACAAGGAAACTGAGGTTCAACAAGGTTTAAGTTATTTGCTCTAGGTCTGTGGTTCCCCAACCCCCAGGCCATGTGGCGCACAGCAGGAGATGAGTGTGGGAAGCTTCATCTGTTTTTATAGCCACTCCCCATTGCTTGCATCACCACGTAAGTTCCACCTCCTGTCAGATCAGGGGCGGCATTAGATTCTGTTAGGAGCACAAACCCTACTGTAGACTGCACATGGGAGGGATCTAGGTTGCACACGCTGTATGGAATCTAATGCCTGATGATCTGAAGTAGAGCTGAGGCAGTGATGCTAGCGCTGGGGAGTGGCTGCAAATACAAGTTATTAGCAGAGAGGTTTGACTGCACAATAAATGTAATGCACTTGAATCATCCCGAAACCATCCCACCCGCAACCCCCACTCTGGTTCCATGGAAAAATTGTCTTCCATGAAACCAGTCCCCGGTGCCAAAAAGGTTAGGGACTGCTGTTGTAGATGACACAACTCAAAAAGTGGCAGAGTCAGGATTTGAACCTAGGTGTCGAGGATCTAAGGCTATTCGTTGCACTACATTAGGGAAGGAGTCAGAGGTCTAGCTCTTCCATGAAAGCTAATCCACTGCTACCAGGAAGAATGGCTATTTCCTTTGCTTGTGAATCTGTAGACCTGGGTTCATTCCACTTCTAAGTCATTTGCATGACATTATAACTAGTAGTGAGTACCTGCCAGCCAATGCCAGACAACTCTCCTTGAGGGCCTGTCTTACTCATCTTTGCACTCAAAATAAACCTTACATTCTACCCAGCATGTGATAGGTACTCACCAAAGGTTTATTAAATTGAGTGAGGTGGGCAGAAGACAAAAGATGGTTTGACATCTCCAAAGAATGTAATTTTTGGTCTGCATGTTTGGGGGTGGCGAGAGGGATGGAACATCGGGAATAATAACAGGGAGAATTATAAAAACATAACTATCACTTGTTGAGAGCCTATCAGGTTTCGGAAAGTTACATCCATTACCTTGCAAGGTAAGTGGTGGTATCTCCAGGCCTTACCACTTGAGAGCAGCAGACAGTATTATTTCTAGAGACTGTAAACATCACCTTTGTGCTATCAAAGACATGTTTGCCCCAACTAGGATCAAACAGAGCATTGAACCTAAAAACTGTCCTCGGCTAGAATTTCATGGAATTCCGATCTGGGTGGGCCCCCAATTTCTCCACCCACACTCCAGAGGCCAACCACCCAAAAAAACACTTGACTTGATTTTGTACGTGAACTTGATTCTGAGCCATGGAATTTCAGAGCTGTGCCTGCAAGTCTGGAATTTAAATATTAGCCTTCCCAACCTGGATAGCTTTGATCTCCCAAGTGTACACTCACAAGTATTGATAACATGGCTCAAATGGCAAGCAAAAGCATCAGGTTCTGCAGTCCATGACTGGCAAGTGTGTGCATGTGTACACAGATCTCTGCTGAGATCAAAATGGACTTAGGTTACATAAGTACTTATCTGATGGGGGGGGGGAGCCCCGCTCATGAGGCAGAGAAACAGAGCTCACTTTCACGCAGCTGATCTTCCTTGCTTCATCCTATAAGACAGACTTAAGACTGAACTGTAGGCGAACTCTGGCACCACCAGGCCCTTACAATATAGCCCGACCTGCCTTACTTCCTCAGAGTCTGCTTTCTCACTGGGGAATGGCTGCCATGGGTAGCCATTATCTGCCAAGTATCCACCTTGTACCAGGTCCCTTAAGTGTTTCTATAATATTAATAATAACATGCAAAACTTATATATGCTAAGCATTATTCTACAAGTTTCACACATAAGTCATTTCTTCGATGCAACAATCATATAAAGTTGGTATTATCATTATCTTCATTTTTCAGGTGAAGAAACTGAGGCACAGAGAGTTTAATGAGCGAGGGTCACACTGCAAATAAATGGCAGAGGTAGGATTTGGACCTAGGCAGTGTCTCTTTCCATCTCCTTAAAAGCCTGGTGAGGCAGGTGTGGCCATTTAACAGAGAAGGCAAAGGAGTGTAAGTAACTTGCCTAAAGTCATATAGCCTGTGACTGGCAGAACCAAAATTCAAACCCAGGTCAAAACCCAACACCACGCTTTTAAGAATACACTATAGGGGCCTGTAATTTGAACAGCCTGTTATTGCATGGCCTGATTTTGTATGGTCTGCAAGCTGAGAATGATTTTTACAGGTTTAAAGAATTGTTTAAAAAAAGAAAAGAAAAGAATACGCAACAGTGATCACATGTAACCCCACAAAGCCCCAAATATTTTGCTATCTGGCCCTTTACCGAAAGTTTGCCAGCCACTCCACTACATTATCTTCTCTCCATCAAATGAAATAATGGAGGTGGGAGTGCACATATATAATTCAGGACAGATTATTTCCCCCTCGTTGGACCTCAGTCTCCCCATTTAGGAGGAAAAGGGAGAGATCTGCAAGCCTCCTTCCAGCTCTGATCTGCCCTAATGGAAGGTGTTGTCCTGCTCCTGTATCAAAGCGACGTATTGCTTTTTCTGTCCTACCCCCCATCTTATTATACTGTCACCTACCTTATTGTACGGAATTCAGACATAATTATACTTCAATGGTGGGAAAAAACATAACCCTTAAAATAACCCCTGGAACTTAAAAAATGCCCCACATCCAAGACACCAGCCCTTCCGTGATGTGCCCTGAGCACAGACACCTTTGTTTTCTAAGCCCAGTTTAGGCCTTTGCTTATTCTCCCGGTCTCTTGGCATTGCAAGTTGTTAATTTCCTCAGAAATCTTTGCTTCTGATCCTCCCAATCTCTCCCACTCCCCTCCTTCTCTCCCAGTTCCCCGTGGTATTCAACACTAGCAAAAAAAAAAAAAAAAATCAGAGCTATCTACCAATCTCCCTCCAGTTTGTTTCCCAGTGTCAGATGCACACGCTTTCCCCCTTTCAGGATCCATTTCTTCCCTCAGGCATGATCTCCCACACATTCTAAGAACAAAGGCAGCTCCTTCTAATCTTCTGACCTCTTTTCTCCTTTTCCCTCTCTCTTGTATGGTCAAGGCCGCCTTGCCCCTTCCCGTACTCCCGATCTCTCTCAAAGTCCTCTTCTCAGCCTCTCTCCACCCAAGAAGAAGCCCAATCCACAGCTCTCCCCAAGAACCACGACCTCACTCTGGTCTTCAGCACTGACCCAGTTCAAGGGCTGACCAGCGGCCACCACTGCTCTACATGTGCCCTCGAAGACGCTACGGGGGAAAGTAGGTCCAGGCTCTATCCAGCCTGCGGGTCTGGTTTGTCTTCATCTTACTCAAGGGAGGACAGGCCCCTGCCTCTTCAGACCCTCACTCTCGTCTCTCCAGGGTGGTTGCAGTAGGTTCCCAAAGCCTCTAGACCCCTTCCCTTTCCTCAGATCATGCAGCACTCTGCAGTCAGAGGAACTGCTCCACAACACGAACCCAGCTGAGCCATTTCCCTGCTCAACTGGCCTTCGTGGTCCTCAGCCCCTGCAGAACGGTGCTCCCTGCCCCAGCTCTCCACGAGCCAGCCCCACCTCTCTCTCCAACCACATTTCCACTTCCTGCCATTTTGTTTTTCATTCCCTTTGCCTTTGCTGTGCCAAAGTGCTTAGAATAGTCCAAATAATAAGACTGCACACCTTTTCCTCAATGGGATGCCCTTCCTCAACTCTGCTTTCCAGGAAGTTTTCCTTCCATTCCATACAGAATATCTTTTGTTTTCCCCTCTGGATCCATATGTTACATTTCATCATCTACTCTGAGCTCAGAAGGTTGGTCTGTGGGGCCCAAATCAGTGGGTTCTTGAGCCTTCTGTTTTTGGTTGGGTTCGGCCAACTGGGAGCTTCAGGAGACCAGAGGGAGAGAGTAGAGGGAGGCAGGGTATGTACGCTTTTGATTCTCTCCTTGCAAGGTCGCTGGAAGTGGCCATGCCCCTCATTGCTCCTCCTAAGATGATCAACTCTGCAGGACTCTCCCTCCCTTTGTAGGAACAGTTCAGCAGCTGTTACACTAAGCTTTTCCATTCTCCCTTGTGACTCTTCTACATCTGCACCTTTGCAAATAAGCCCTCCTTGAAATATGCTGTTTCGTGAGAGCCGTCAGTGGTCTGTCGGGATGCTGGACTGGTACACAGTGACCCAGCACCAACCTCAGGGGACCTTTGTCGTAGATCCTGTTACGTCACCTGGTGCTGGTTTGCTTCCCTGACACCCTCCCCACCCCTGGCCTGGTTCCTTTCACCTTGACTTGTAGATAGGCAAGAGGCCCACCCACATTTAGTGAGCAGCTGCTACATGCTCGGCTGTAGCCTAGGCACTGCAGATTCAGAGGTTAATAAATGATCATTCCCGACCTTGCAGATCCCTGACTCTAGTGCAGGAGATGAGACTTGAGCCCCATTTGACACAACGGCTATGAGTACAAGACCAGTCAGCAGTCTGCTCCTTCTCAAATCCCAGTTCCACTGCCTACCTGTGTGATCTGGGTGAGTCATTTCTCTCAGCCTCAGTTTCCTCATCTGTCAAGGAAAATCACAGCAACTACCTTAGAGGGTGGTTGTGAGGATTGAAGTAGTTAGCATAGTGCCTGGCACGTAGTAGGCACTCAGTAAATGTCCATTATTTTTATTATAGCAGGTACTTAGTGTACATTAAACAAATGAATAACTAAATATATTGTCCCAGTTGATCTCCATAGCAACCCTTCTTCAACCCTTCCCCATTTTATACATTCCAAGTAAGGCAGAAATTCCTTTCCCATTTCATAGGTGAGGAGACTGGGAGTGAATGAGTGAGTGAATGAATGAATGAATATCTACCCCTCTCAGCCTGCTTCGTCTCCCACCTGCTCCCAGCAGCCACGGTCAGGCTGTTTGTCCAGAAGTGATCCTGACTTTCTCTCTGACTTTCCAGTTCCGGAGGGCTCGTGCCAATGGCTCACCACAAGTTGCTCTGGGCCTAACACAGTCAGGAGGCAGGTGGTCCCCGAGTTTGTAAACACTGGGGCCTGCCGGGCTCTCCCCCTGAAACCTGGGCTTCCCAGAACCAGCAGCCCCAGTTCCTGTTCAGCTGCTGCTCTTTCTGTAACGCCTTTGCAAGCCCCGCTGCCCCTTCTGGTAAGTGCAGGGGCCACAAGGGAGGTTCTACTTTCACATTCGCCACCACGCCCACAGGGGGAGATTTCTCAATGTGGAGGGAAACTTTCCTTTCTCCGTGGGCCTAACTTCAAGCCTGCTTCTTAACCCCTCGATTTGTTTGAGAGATGCTTAGTTTCCCACTGAAGCTCAGGACTGGCAGGTCCCTGCAACATCAAGACTTGAATCTACCCTGAAAAAAGGGACCCCCTGATTGTCTGTGGAGCCTCGCCCTGCACTTGGCAGGCTTGGCATAGTCTTGTGCGTTCCTCCCAACACCCCTACGTGGAGGGCATAGTCCTTGATTGGCAGTTGTGGGGGCTGAGGCTCAGGGCGACAAAATGTCTAGTGTTGGAACGTACCGATGAAAAACCTACACCTTCAAACTTTAGAAACAGAGTTGGAAATTGCTGCAGAACAAAAGTCCCCAAGGAGAATTAATCTTTGCTGCTTCTGTGCCACGTGCGCAGCTCTATTGCTTTGCTTCCTGTAGATGATGTGTTTGTTTGTATCCCTGTCTGTCTCCCCTGCTTGCCTGTTCCTCCTCAAGGACAGAGGTGACTCATTCATGTACTTCTCCCCATGCCAGCACACGGCTCGAGGCAGGAAGGGACAGGTGGTCTGAGAATTGGTGGAGGGGAGTTTGGGGCCAGGTCATGCAGGGCCCTGTAGGTCATGATGAGGAGCCTGGATTTAATTCCAGGTGCAAAAGGAGGAAGCTGCTGATGGCTTTTGAGCAGGGCCCCTTACGTGTTCCAAAGAGCCCCTTCCGGCTGCAGTGTGAAGAGTAGATTGGAAGGTGACAGAGGAGGAGGCAAGAAGCCCAGCTGGGAGCTAGTGCAGGGGACCAGGCAAGAGCCAGCGTGTCTCTCCAGGCCTGGTGTTCTCAGGCTTGAGAGGGCACCGGGACCACCTGCAGGGCTTGTTAAAGCTCAGCTTGGGGCCCCACCCTCAGAGATTCCGATTCAGTGGGTCTAGGGTGAGGCCTGAGAGTTTACATGTCTATCAGGGTCCCAGGCGAGGCTGATGTTGCTGGCCCAGGAACCACTGCTTTGGAGAAGGAGAGGAAGGAAAGGATGAGTAAGACTTGGTCTTGTCCTCAGAGAGCTTGCATCTTCGGGAGCACTACATGAACAGTGCAGTTCTAGAGAGGCAGGTATGTGTCCACTGCGGGAGCCCATGGAGGGACATCTCCCCCACGGTGGGAGTGGAGGAGAGAGTCAGAGGAAGCTTCTGGAAGAAGGAACTCTTGAATGGAGTTTTACTAGTTAAGACGCAGTTAACCAGGGCAGTGAGATCCCTGGGAAAGATGGGAAGAATGTATTCAAGGCAGAGGGTACAGCTTGAACAAAGGCAAGGAGGTGAGAAAGAGCAAATGTGTGTGAGCAATGGGGCTGAGAGATCCGAAATGAAGATAGTGTAGGGAAAAACTATACCATGGAGGGCTTTGGGGGGAGTTTGGACTTTATCCTGTAGAGCAAAGGTTTGTAAACTTTTCTGTGTGAGAGGGGGTTGGTCACAGAGCCCTCTGCGAACCTGATCAAAGTTAATGTGCCCACTAACAGAACTAGGGTGTCCATTTCCGGGTGTTCAAGTGTTCCCTGAGGTCTATCCATGAACTTCAAATGAAGAATCCCTGCAGTGGAGGATGGGTTTTAAGGAGAAAGTTAGCCTAATTAGATTTGTATTTTGGAAGGCTCTCTGGGTGACTATGTAAAGAATGGATTCCAGCAGGGGTTAGTGGGTACAGAAAGCTAGGGTCCAGTAGACTGAGTGAGAGGTAATACGTGGTAGTGCAGATGGGGAACCAGGTTAACACCTGTAGGCAAGGGTTAAGCTGGTGAATGTCAAGTTCAGACTTAACTTTTTAGCAAGGTCACTCTGGTCAATTCAAAAAGCGTAAGTTGAGAGCTGAGTTCAGAGGCTTTCTTTGCATGGCTTAAATCTAGACTGACAGGCAGTATAGGCCAGCCAAGCAAGAACGAGCTATCCTCACCTTCACCCCACCTGCTGGAATCTGGTGGTCGTCAGTCAGTTGGGGCCAGATACCCCGTGCCTTGGAGGGCTGGAGGCCAAGGATGAGAAAGAAGGCAGCACTCTGACCAGGTGAGGAGAGGCCACGGGGCAGCGTGGGGTGGTGAGTTCCTGGGAGGCAGCCAAGGTGTCATTCCTTCCAAAGTTTCACAATAGACCTCGGAAGCAGACAGAGCTAAGATAATTATCTCCACTCTATCAACGGGAAGCCAAAGGCCATTGATGGTAAGCGATTGCTAAAAGATGCACCATGAACACCATGGCAAAACTGGGACTAGAACCCTAAAAACACTCAACTCCTATGTCAGTGTCTTGCCTTAGGCTGGTGCAAATTCTGCCTTGGCCACTCCTGGTGACTCTAAAATCCTATACTACTGTGATTCTAAATTGCTGAGTTCTAGCAAAAGGCTCTTCACCATTCTTTTGGGTTCTTTTATCCATATCTGCCTTTTCACCCCAAGATCTTACCCTAAACCCCCTGTGAAGTCTAGAGCCAGACATTTAGCCTCTTCACCCCAAGATCTTACCCTAAACCCCCTGTGAAGTCTAGAGCCAGACATTTAGCCTCTCTGGCTTGAATTTTCTCTTCATCTGTGAAACAAGAGGACATCTCTAAATGTTCTAGAAATCTTTTTCTTCTCTGAACTGCAGTGGTTCTGCAATGGCTTTTGAGACCCCAAATTCTGCCCCAGCCCTGATGAGACCACGTGATTCTTACCAGCCCAACTGATTTTATGTGTAGTTCCCAAGGAATAATAACAACAATAATAAACAATACTAAATAACAACAATAACATCTTTTATTTCTTCCCCAAGGGCCAAGAACTGATCTGAGTGCTTAGAAGCTTCAAAACAACTTTACAAGGCAATTGCTATTATTGCCCCCATTTTATAGATAAGGAAACTACAAGCACACACAGAGGTTGCATTACTTAATGTGAGGCCATGCAGCTCACAAGCTGTGGAACCAGGGCTCAAACCCAAGAAATCTGCCTCAAGGTCATGCTCCTTATCCCAGGAGCAGAATAGTGAGGGGTTAGACGTGCAGGAAAGGTACAGAAACAGCCAGGTGAGCTATCAGGGACAAGAGGCTCACTACCCCTGGATGAGTGGCATATTCTATGATTATCCCATTTGGTAGGTTGTGCTATGCCACGGTACCTCCTACCACCTGCAGGGGGGCACGCTTATAAGAAGCCATCTAGTGACTTATGGAAGGCGTTACCAGATTTAGTAAATAAAAATATAGGACACTTGGTTAAATCTGACTTTCAGATAAACAATAATTATCTTTTTTAGTGTGTCACATGCAACATTTGGGACATATTTATTCCAAAAAAGTTGTGTTGTTTATCTGAAATTCAAATTGAACTGGGTATCCTATATTTTATCTGGCAAATCTACTTCCAGTGCAACAGAATAAAGATAAGTGATGAATGATTTCCCTTTAGAAGACTGAATGGATATGATTATCGCTTTGCTCAACTGGCCTAGAAAGTTGACATGAAAGGTTTGGCTGAATCTGTTTCAAGGGAGTAGGGATGACCTCTCTTCTCTCATCTCAATTGGGAAGTCTTTTGAGGCCACTACTGAGGAACCTGGAACAACCCTCTAAACTGGAGCAGAACTCCCTGGAATGATTTGGAGCAGGCCTTGCTCACTGGCTGTCTGTGTCCCTGGCTCAGTGCCCAATCCCCTGCTCACGACTTGGAAGTGAGCAGGGTAATTTCCCTCTTTCTCAGCTCCACAAAGGATGCCCAGGACACTTCTAAGACATTTGGACCTTCAAATACTAATTCCTGCTTCTCTCTGAATCTTAGTAACCTCTTCTGTGATAGAGAAAAAATAAGAAAAACACATAGTAGATTCTCAATAGATATAACCCATTCACTTCCTTCTTGCCATGTCACAATCAGGTGGTCACAGTCGGTCATTTTCTTGGGTTTTCCTCATATGAATGTTATAGAGTCCCAGGAGAAGAATAACAAACCTCAGAGGATTGCCTGGCCTTAACAACATGCTGTGAATTCCCAAAAATCTCCACCAGGAAATCGGTTTTGAAATATAAATGCAGAGGGTTACCCCACATCTCAGACATCTGTGCTGAAGCTTGCTTTACTCATGGCTGGCATCCCAGACAGAGCCCTTTGGCTTAAACAAACCCTCATCTCCTTGCCACAGCCTGACCCCAGCCCTTCCCCCTCCCCCCTCCACCACCGAGTCACACCCATGCCCTGTGCCAAGAGGTTTCTATCAGGAGAGTATGCTTCAGCTCATTGGGAAACTGGTCTCTCACATGCTTTCAATCTGCTTTGTCTTCCCTGATTCCCAAAATGTCCCAGACCAAATCGTGTTTAGATGAAATGCATTTGGGTGGGTGTAGTCTGCCTGCCTAAGCAGAAATATTAGAGCAGCCGCCCAAGCATAGCTGACACATGCACTAAATGCAGATCAGCATCCCAAGGCAAAGGGAAGTGTAAGAGGTGTATTATATTAGCACACATAAATGTATACGTTTATACGGTGTCCTGATTGGGCCCCAGGCAAAAGCCATAATATTTCCTTAAAAAGGAGAATTCAGTTAAAAAGGATTTAGAACAGGGCAAAAACAAACCCTTCCTGGGGTTTATGTCTTTGTGGGATGGATAGCAACTTCCTCCTTAACACACCTAAGGTATAGTACATCTCACGAGACAGGGTCCCAGCTTTTTTGATGAATAGTTTCCCATTCGAAGCTGCTAAGCTGACTTAATCAGTCAGAAATGCCCTTGACTTTGTCAACTGGAGCCAGAACATCCTCATCACCATGATCTTCATCACCCCGTGGCTGAGCATCATTGATCATCTATTTTGTGTGAGGAATTTTGCTAAATATTCTACATGATTTATATCATTTAATTTCATAATGATCTGCTATCAGAGGTATAATTTTAATACCCATTTTAAGGATGAGAAAACAGAGGTTTAACAACATTGAGTGATACACCCAGGGTCACACAGCTAATCAAGGGGAAAACTGCCATTCAAAGTCCAGACTGTCCCACACAAGGCTGACTCATCTATCCACGGGGCACTCTGCTCCCCAGGGGGTGACAACAAGGCAGTTCTGATAACTATCGGGCCCAGGAGAGTAAAGGGACTTATCTTATATGGCCCTCAATGGAAACCTCCCTGGACTGGCAGAGTGGATCCATCCCTTCTCTTTTTACTTGCTGGCTCTATAAAGGCATTTATAAGTGTTTGAGATGCTTCGAGGAGACAAGAAGGCACAGTGCAAAAAAGAAAAAAAAATACTCCTCCAAACAAAAACAAAGCAAAAAACTTTGCTGTGAGACAGAGCTGGGTTGAAGTCATGGCCCAGCACCTTAGTTTCCTCACCTACAAAATGAGCACAATTCTATGTGCCCCATAGGGTTGATACGAAAGTAAACTAGAAAAACCTAGCCTGCTGCTATAGTCTAAATGTTTGTGTCTCCTCAAAATTCGTATGTTCAAACCTAACTCCTAACTTGATGGTGTTAAGATGTGGGGCCTTTGGGAGGTGCTTAGGTCATGAGAATGGGATTAGTGCCCTTATAAAAAGAGGCTTGCAGGAAGAGAATCTTTTTGCTCCTTCCACCATGTGAGGACCCAGCAAAAAGGCTCCATCTATGAAGCAGAGAGGCTCTCCCCAGACACTAAATCTGCTGGCAGCTTGATCTTGGACTTTCCATTTGCTAGAACTGTGAGCAATACATTTCTGTTGTTTATAAATTACCTAGTCTAAGATCTTGTTATGGCAGCCCAAGTGGAATACAGATACCTACCTGTATTCAGGCATACGATTTTTTTTTTTTGGAGTATCTATTATGTGCAGGGCATTATGACCTTGGCAAATGTTCATTCCCATCCTTCGATGACAGGGATTCTGTATTACAGGCTTTGTATCCCCAGGACCTAGCACAGAGCCTGGGACATAATGTTGGCTCATTACATGTAGAGCATGTGATGCCCATATGAATTAATTAGTGAATGCGATAAAAGTCAAAACTCCACGTAGCCCATCCAGTTTATCCTTCTGGCCACATCAGCCGCCACTCCCCTCCAGCTACACATGACTAATCGGTATTCAACACATAAGCCATGTCTTTCTATATCTCAGCAGCAACACGGTGCTCATATGATTCCCTTTGTCTTGAGTGCTGCCACGCCCCGTTTGTCTGCCTGGAGAACTACTCAGGAGTTTTGCTGATGGAAAATGCAGAGTAAGTCTGCTGCTCCTCTGTAGTCAGCTCTTCAAGCAGTTGAAGTCAGTCCTCATGACCTCACGACTCCCTTCCTTGTTCTATAAATTAGTCCTCCCTTCCAGGTCAAATGTTCCTCCTCCCACCAAATCATTATTGTTAGAGAGGGTCTCTAAAACCCACACTACCTTGGATGCTCCCTGCTTTGCCAGTTACTATTCATTCTCATTCATTCATTGACTATTTATTGATCAACTACTAGGTGCCAGATGAAACAACATTTTGTCAGGGGAGTATAAGCTTATGACACTTATATTCTAATGAAGAAAGCTGGACAAGAAACAAATAAAAATATAAAATATATGTCAGCTGTTGATGTGCTATGAAGAAAAATTAAGTGGGGAGATGAAGATAAGGAGAAAGAAGGGTGTGCAATTTATGTAAAGCGTGGTCAAGGTAGACCTCTCTGATACCATTCCATTTGAGCAGGTGGATGAGATGGGAAAGCAGAGCATGTGGCTGACTGAGGGAAGTGGGTTCCAGATAGAGGGAAGAAGCAAGTTCAAGTGCCTTTAGGCAAGAGTGCCTTGTGCGTGGGAGAAGCAGGTGGAGATGAGGCCCAGGAGGAATGGGAGGCAGATCACACAGGGCCTCCAGGCTGGTGGAAAGGTGGATTTCCATCTCATTGCTGGAGTTGATCAGAATCACACAAAAACTTCTCGCTAGGACTCTGCAAGTTGAGCTTTTGGAGGAGCAGTGATGGGAGCAGACAGAGCTTTTTGGCGGTGATTGCAATGACCGCAGCAGCAGATGATGGCAGCTGGAACCAAGAAGGCTGTGCTGGAAACTTGTAAGATACACCAAAATTGTACATGCACTTTGAAAGTAGAGCCCAAACTGCACTTGATTTTTTTATTTTTATTTTTTACCAAGTTTTAATGAGGCGTAGTTGACAAATAAGAATTATGTAGATTTAAGGTGTATACTATGATGATTTGATATATGTATATATTGTGAAATAATTTACCACTATCAAATTAATTAACATATCCATCACCTCATGTAGTTACCTTGTTTTTTGGTGGTGAAAACACTTAAGATCTATCCTTCTTAGCAAATTTCAAGCATATAATACATTATTATTAACTATAGTAGCCACACTGTAATTAGATCCCCAGAAGTGATTCATCTGATACCTAAGAATCTTTTATCCTTTGACCAACATCTCCTCATTTCCCCCACTCCCGCAGCCCCTGGCTACCACCACTGGCTGCTTCTCTGCTTCTATGAGTTCAACTTTTTAAGATTCCACATATAAGTGAGATGATACAGTATTTGTCTTTCTGTATTTGGTTTATTTTACTTAGCATATTGGCTTCATCTCTGTTGTCACAAATGGCAGGATTTCCTTCTTTTTTAAGGCTCAATAGTATGCCATTATATATATATAAGGGCTGTCCAAAAAGCATCCAGCCATTGTTAATATAACATGAATAGTTACATGGCTGGATACTTTCCCGACAGCCCTCATATAAACCATATTTTCTTTATTCATTTTTCTGTCGACAGACATTTAGGTTGTTTCCATATCTTGGCTATTGTCACTAATGCTGGAATAAACGTGGGAGTATAGATACCTCTTTGAGATACAGATTCTATTTCTTTTGGCTTTATACCCATAGTGGGATTGCTGCGTCATATAGTAGTTCTATTTTTGATTTTTTGAGGAGCCTCTATGTGGTTTTCCATAAGGGTTGTACCAATTTGCATTCCCATCAACAGTATGCAAAGGTTCCGTTTTCCCCACACTCTTGCCAACACTTGTTATTTCTTGTCTTTTTGATAATAGCCATTCTAACAGGTTCAAGGTGATATCTCATTGTGGTTTTGGTTTATAGTTCCCTGAGGAATAAGGATATTGAGCATTTTCTAATATACCTGCTGTGCATCTGTATGTTTTCTTTGGAAAAACATCTGTTCAGGTCTTTGTTCCGACTGCATTTGTCAGGGGATTAGATGTGGGGCATGAGCAAGTGTGCCTCAGTTTTCTTATCTATAAAACAGGATAATATTTTCACCGCAGGGTTGTTAAGCTTCATGATAGATGTTGAAGAAATGTGAATTTTCTCCCTCAGCATTACAGTGCTATGATTGGCAGTGATTACAGGACCATTAATCATGGTAGATAATTCAAGGATGGGGGAGGAAGCTGACAAATTTCAGGCACCTGTGGGATGCCCAAGGGAGAGGTCCCATTACATAGTGTAGCTCACAATTTGGGATACAGAGTTCAGATATAGGATTGGGATAAAAGTTTGGGAGATGTGATTGTATAGGTAGCATCTGAAACCAATGGGACAAGTCAAGAATAGAGTTCTTTTTCATTTCCTTAGCAATATTGTGCATATTCATGGGACTAACATATATCTTAAAGATGGAATCATAAGATTGCTAAAGGTATGGAAAATCAAATGAAATGAAGGAATAACTATTTCAGAACTTTAGGCTAAGAAAAGCCAGGGAAGGGTGTGCATCTCCCAAAAGTGCTATAGAGAGAAACCGAGCTGCTAACACAGCTGTTAATAATCAACAAAAGGAAGACAGTTTAGGCAACATGGGTGTCTAGAGGCTTGAATCCTCACCCAGGCCTTTCCCACTACACTACACTACTTGCTTTTAAAAACATTGGCCACGTGATTTTCACTGGTTTCATCAGAGTTCCTGCAACTGTGAGTGTGCTGGCTTTGTTGGTCTGTGGGATCCCAAATCATGATACACACACAGTAAATTCCATGCAAAATGTTTGTGTGTTGCAAAGGTTGTCTCTTCTGCTGGTTTGTTGGTGTTGTCTCCATCAACCCCAGGCACCCAGCAGTCCACAGAGCTGGACTGTGTTCTGGCTCTGTCCTTGCCCAGTGACTTCTGCAAGCTGAGATGATTATTCCGCTCTCCACCCTCACACAGCCGTGTGCGGTTCTGGCCCTACACTGATACCCTGAAGGTCACTGATACACAGTGATTTCAAAAGAGGGAGGACAGAGTGTGCCAGAGGGGATGGAGAGCCGGGAAAATTTGTAGTATAAGGATGGGCTAAAAGAACTAGGGATTTTTTTTGTACAGGAAATAGGAGATTCAGAAGGGTTATGATAATGTCTTCAAAGACTTTTAGGGCAATTATTTGGATGAGAAATTGACTTGTTCCTCATCCACACTGACTAGTATGAGTTTGTCAAAGGGATATATTTTGGGTTATCATTAAAAAAATATTTCTAATGATCTTTGCCGTCCAACAGAGAAATGAGCTGCCTTTGGAGAAGTAGCCATACTCAGGCTGACTGATGGAACCCTTTTTGCTTGGGTTGGAGTATCAGATCTGAGATTGAACTGGATGAATGACATCCTCTCACCCCCTCACCTTCCTTCCTATCTCCCGCCCCCCATCTCTGTGGTCCTCTGGTTTTATCTCAGAGGAAGAAAACTGAGTGAACTTTTTCTAAGTGGGAGTCAGAACTTAGGCCCCTTTTCCTGTCAAGATGCCAAGTGTCAATTAGGCCCCAGATATTCATAACTCTTCTGAGAGATTAATGGGGGAGGCAAATGCCTCTCATTCCTCCAGGCTACCGAGGACCATGTGGGAACTGACCTCATCTGGGCACCGAATGGCACCCCAGCCCCCCAAGGGTTCCTTCTCTCTGGTGCGGCCCCAGGTCAAGGCCGATCAATTTTGCTTTGAGGGGAGGAATGTGAGGCACGTCCTCCGTGAAGGCCCAGAACAGATGTTATGTTGTTCTTTCGTGACTGCCTTTGCTAAGCGGCTTGTGAACTGAGCCCTTGAGAGTCAAGCCAGGCATGGCCAGGGAGGCTAATCACACAGAGGATCAGGCCCCTCTAGGACAAAGGGGGAAAGTCCAGTGGGTAAGACGGGGGTGGGGGGGTGGCTGTCACAGGAGCTGGGGAACATAGAGCAGTTTCAAAGCCAGACAACCTAACAGGCCAAAGAGTTTGACCCCTTCATTTTACAGAGAAAGAAACAAAAGGGCAGAGAGACAGTGACTCGCTTGAAGTCATGCACAAAGTCAGCCGTTGGGGCTGGAATCAGGGTGAGACAAGTGAGGCATCTGCATTACCCTCAGAGTGACCCCTCCTCAAAGTTTGTACCCTAGGGACCTCGCTCAGATCACCTAGTCTCAGCCCGAACCCTGCGCCTCCCAGGCTGCAGAACACTCAGAAACCTTCAGAGATCACTGTGGTCTGAAAGTGTGTGTCCTGTCCCCACCGAAGTTCACATGTTGAGATCCTAATCCCCAAGGCGATGGCATTAGCAGGTAGGAGGTGATGAGGTCGCGAGAGCAGAGCCCTCATGAATGAGACCTGTGTCTCTATAGAAAACGGCCCCAGAGAGAGCCTTTGCCCCTTCCACCGTGTGAAGACGCATAAAAGGCATCATCGATGAGAAACGGGCCTTTGCCAGACGCTGAATCTGACACAGCACCTTGGTCTTAGATTTCCCGGCTTCCAAAACTGTGAGAAGTAAATATTTGTTGTTTCTAAGCCACCCAAGTTATGGTATTTTGTTATAGCAGCCTGAACTGACTAAGATAGAGGTTCGATCCGTGGGAGGCGCCGTGTTTTCCAGCAGATGGTCCTGCCTCCATCACAGCCAAGAAGGGCCTGTGCCTACAGGCAGACAGTGGGGAGTCTGGCTGATGCCTGGAGAAGATCTGGAGTGGGCAGCTGCCCCACTGGGGCCAGAGGTGATGTATTTAATGGGACAATCAGATTCTTTCTGGAAATTTGAATCATCCATAAGGAGAGACAGTGTTTAGTAGCTGAGCATTCCTGTTCCTCAAGTCTGGTTGCTTTCCTTGTCTTCTACGCATTCCTGTGATGGAAAGGAAGAGACAGGTGACCACTCCTATGCCTCTTCCGATTTCTGCCTGTCACTAATGCTGCACCTCTCAGGCTACTCACTGTTCAGATTCCTTCCCACCACAGCGAGGAGCACCTGCCTCTCCATTCATTCATTTAACAACGACAGAACACTTCTTTTTGCTAGGTGCAAAGGTGATTGACACTTGGTCCTTGATCTTAGGTGCTTCCATCTTAGCAGGGGAGGCAGAGGCAAAAAAGATAATTAAAATGATGGAGAAATGCAACAGACGTTTTTGGGGCACCAGGAAAAGCTACACATACATCTGACAGAACTGGGAATGAATGCAAAGAAGGCATCCCGAAGAAGGTGTTGCCTGAATTGAGTTTTAAATGGATGAAGAGGATTTCTTCATGTGCTGAATGAAGAACAGGGAAAGGCCTTCCAGGGTTGATTGAAGGCACATGGCTGAGTTCCAGCATGGCACACATGGAGGAACTGCAAACAGTTCAGCAGCTGTATGACTTTGAAGCAGGGCACAGCAAGGACACTGAACCTTGTAAGTCAGGCAAAGAAGCTTGGACCTCGTGCTCTAGACCAGCTCTCACACACTGACGGTCAAGGCCAGGCACTCAGTGCCAGGACAAGCTTTATTTGGCCCATGGAGGGTTTTACAGAATTCTGAGTTTGGATGCCTTTAGACGGCCAAGCTCTGGTTCACCACAATCTCCGCTGCTCCCCATCACCTACCCATGGCCCTGGCATCCATTTCTGTTTCCTCCTGCCTGCTGTAGATTCTGAGGATGTGGTCTCTTCTCTGGGTGGTGGAGAGTCTCTGAAGGGTTTTCAGCAGGTGAAGGGCATGATCGGGCCTCTGCTTGACATGTTTCCTTGGTGATAGTGAAGAGGAGGTTTGGAGAGGTGCTCTGGGGGCACCTAGAAAAATCCCTTTGGAAGCCATTGCAGTGATCCAGGTAAAAGATATTGAGGACCTGCAATTATGCCATGGAGGAAGGCAGAGTAAGCCCCACCATCCCGTATTGTGGGCCTTTGAGGGCTCGGGAAATGTAGGAGAATGTGATGGTCCTAGAGTCACCAATGCCATGTCCAGCACCACTTTAAATGACAGAATGTCATGGCGCATCCAAAGGTATGGTGCATGCACTATGCTTAGAGGCATAACATTCATCATCTCTCCTAATTATCCCAACAACTCGGTGAAGCTATTACCACCCCTGCCCCACCATTCTAGTAAGGTTTAAAGAGGTTAAGTAACTCCCATGAAGGGCTCTTGCTAAGTGGCTGGCCTGGAATTCAAACTCAGGGTTATGTGTCTGTGATGTTGGGGCTTTGTCCACTGTGATATACCTGTGTGAGTTTGTCTTGGTTTTGTCACAGCCAAGAGGGCATCGGAGTAGCATTTTGGGGAGTGTGACCCAGTAGAGGGTCAGTATGGACTTTGGCAGCCACATGACTGTGAGAGGAAGAACTAAGGGAAAACTACACAAGAGGACAAGCTGAAAATGTATGTTTGGAGGTTATGTGTTTGGCTTGGAGTCTTAGTCCATTCAGGCTGTTATAACAAAATATCATAGACTGGGTGGCTTATAAACAACAGAAATTCATTTTTTATAGTTCTAGAGGCTGGAAAGTCCAAGATCAAGGTGCCAGCAGATTTGCTGTCCGATAAGGGCTGCTTCCTGATTCACATCTTCATAGCTTCACTTTCTAGCTGGGTCCTCACATGGTAGAAAGGCCTAGCTATCTCTCCGGGGCCTCTTTATAAGTGCATTAATCCCACCTATGGGGGCTCCACCCTCATAATCTAATCACCTCAAAGGCCCATCTCCTACTAACATTACCATGGGGGTTAGAATTTCAGCATATGAGTTTTGGGAGACACAAACATACACTTAGAAAAGCCCCTCTACTTTTTTCTTGGAAAATATGAAAAAATTCTAAGTTTGTTTGCGCATTAGAACACAAATACCAGAGCAAGGAAGGGTGTTGTTCTTCAGGGTTCACTGGCTATAAAATCTCTGATGGGGAAACCAGGCTTCAGAGCGTCTCAGATGGGCTGGACTGGAAGCTCCTGTCCCCAGTTCTGCTCTCTGTGTTGCCCTCTACAAGCTTGGAGGAGAATTAGAAAACACCCCCAATGCCCTAAAGGTCATTCCCAGAAAGTTATGCACTACTTCTAAGTCAGTGGTTCTCAAAATGTGGTCCCCCGACCTGCAGCATGCAGCAGCTACATCACCTGGGAACTTGCTTGGCCAAGTTCTCAGGCCCTACCCCAAACTTCTGAGTCAGTAACTCAGGGGGTGGGGTCCAGCAATCTGTGTTTCAACAAACCCCCTCAGGAAGTGTGATGTGCATTAGAGTTTTAGAATCCCTGTGATAAGATAGTGTGATAGCATAAACATTTATTGAATGCTTTAATGGATCTCATATACTTTCCTTGCAATGTCCTGGGCTTCTGCCAAATGAGTAAAGAATTTCTGCAAAGTCACTTAGGGTCCAGCAGAATCCCAGGGGTGGCCAGTCAAAGAGTGGGCATGGTGGGTAGATTAGAACTCAAGCCCCATGATGGCTTTTAAAAAACAGTTTTCCTGTTGCTTGATCTAATCTCAGCTTCCATGACACCTCTTCAGGGAAGGCCTCCTCAAGCTGCCTGGGCCAGGGTAGAAGCTCCTGTCGCATTTTCCCAGAGGCATTCCAAGTTCTTTTTCTTCTGTCTCCCTTAATTCACCCTAAGCCCACTGAAGGGAGAAGACTGAGGTTTTTTTGTTTGTCCTTGAATCCTCAGAATCTAGCAAAGGGACATTAAATAAATATGCATTTAGTCAGTTGCACACCAAGCTCACCTTTGCCTATAGGGCCTTGTCATGGTATCCATCCATAGCTTGTTCTATCTTCTCATTCCACCCTTAGCTGCTGGGTCACCATCTCCTGACCAACCAATCCAACTGGGACACTTATTCTCATTGGAAAGTCTATTGATTATTTTATGTCCTGACCCCCACTCCCCAGAGTGCAAGTTCCATAGTCAGAGACCGGTCTGTCTTGCTCAAGTCTACCCTCGCCACATGGGAGTCCCTCAGTATATACTTTTCAAATGATGCATGACTTTTCCCTGACTCATTTATCCAAACACCCATACATCATCTACATAGGATCATTTTAGAGATGGAGGAAAACAAACTTAAGAAGGGAGTGACCTGCCCAGGTCACAGAGCTAGTGGGTAGCAGGACAGTAGCCAGAATCTATAGCTTCTGGCTTTCCAGCCAGTCTTCTTTCCACTACATCCACTTCTTCTTCACTGGACTGTAAAGTTTAGTATTTTTTCCTGTAAGTAATGGGGAGCCATTGAATATTTGAAGCTTCAGGGAAGTGGCAGGATGGATTCTATTTTACTATAAGGTAAGTGCCTCCTTCCCTCCTCTTGCCATATTGACTAGTCTTATTTCAAAGGCATCTGCTTTTCCATCTGGGGGTCACAAAGTCACTGCCTCACACCATAAATCCATCGTTGGTATTTCTTTGCAGCCGCATTATTTGACAGCTCTGAACTCACTGGAGCTGTGAAGATGCAGGAGAACTGGAGCCGTCAGAGCTCAGCAGCCTGAGAAGGCCTGTGATAGCTGATGGTTGCACTAACGTACCTGTGCTGGGGGGGAGGCCCTTCTGCCCCATCTGGCTGCTGCAGGGAGAGGTATGGTGAAGATGAAGAGATGTCACTTCAGGAGGCAACTGATTTATGTCAGAGGATTAAATATGACCCTGTATGAAGTTCAAGTTTTGCTCAATCAATCATAGACTTTAGAGAAAAGTAGCCCCTTTGCTGTAACTTTGGCTTTAAAGGAGAGCAGCAATGTTTATTGAAACTTCTTTGGTAATGCCCCAAAAAGTAGTGGGTTGGTTAAACCAACTGTACTAGTTTTACAGGATGGAATATTATTCAGTTATTAATATTTGATTAAAAATAGGTAGACCTAACTGGATTGTCTTAATAAATTGGTTAGAAAAACTAGGTTACAAAATGTAAAGTACCATATGAGCCCGTTTTAGAAATGTATGGACGAATAGACGGACAGATGGATGGATAGAAGGATTACAGATAGATATATAAGAAAATATGTAGAGTAGATGGACAGAAAAATGGACAAGACAGAAAGACACAAAAGAAAGACTAGAAAGAACTATGCCAACATGTTGACAGTGGTTATATCTAGAGGTGGGGATTAAGAGTAATTTAAAAAATGTCTTACTTTTATTTCCTGATTGTTTCATGATAAACTTATGTTGCTGTTGTGTCAACAAAAGCATAATTATTAATATCAACAATTCTAATGTTCAGAGTCAAGAGCTCCTCTTTTCCATATGTCTCTTCTTTAGATCCTCTTTATCCTTCCTGAATGAATGTTCATAATATCTGTCCATCTCCCTCCCTCCCTCACACCCATCCATCTCTCCATCCAGGACAGAGAATCTATTTGGACTTCAGGATGGCAATTAAACAATCCCCCTGATACTTTTATATCCATTTCATGTGCTTTCATGACTCTGGGCTATTTTGTTGTTGTTTCTTTTCTGGCCCTTGGAGCCCTTTCTGCATTCCACCATGCCACCCCTTGATCTCCTGGTCAGTTCCTACTCATGCTCTAAGACTGTCTTCAGATCTTGCCTTTCCCCCACTTTCCTTTGTTGCTTTCGTCCCCTCCTTCTATTCCCTCCTCCCTCTATGGCCTAGGTTCTCCCATTGCACCTTATACCTTACTCTGTTTGAAACTTCCCTATGTGTACAGTTATTATCTATGTACTTGCTGTCTCTTGACTAGACTGGTGTTTACTCATGCAGAGACTTTGTCTTCCATCTCCACACCCAGGGCCTAATTGCCTAGTAAAAGTTAGTCTGCTTCGCCCACAAGTATGTTCTCGCCAGCCCAAAGGGAAGGTTGGCTAACAACCTTGATACCATTCACTAGATCAACAGGCATTTACTAAGCATCTAGCTTATACCAAGGGCAAAGATTAACAAGACACGGTTTGTTCCTCCAGGGGCTCACAGCCAGGTGCGGGAGGCAGACATGGGCACATGAAAAAGAACCATAAACAGGCGGCCAGAGGGTGTCAATGTCCTATCACAGCCTAGACAGTGGGTCTTCTCAGAGTTCAAGAGCCCCCTGCAGGCTGCGTGGACAGGGGGGCGACTTGCTGGGAGAATTATGGTTAGAGCAGAAACTTCAAAAAAGAGCAAGATTCAGACAAACTGAGAGAACGAGGGAAGAGATTTCATGTAGGGGACACAGTGTGACAAAGGTACAGAGCTGGTGGCTTCTGGTTTGTTATCAGTTTACAGACAGTGGGGGATGAAAGGGCGTCAGACTTGGTGTCAGCCCTGGGGTTATGTCTAGCTGATACCACTTAGAAGCCCTGTCGTTCGTCTGAGCCTCAGTTTCTTCCCCCGTGAACTGGATATTATATTACCTGTTTATCTAACAGGGAAGTTGGGAGACTGGTGAAACATGATGTGCGGAAGCTCTTTGTACATTGTAAAACAACACAGTTATGTAATTCTATAATATAATTATAAATAATTATAATGAGCAATATGGCTAGGGAAAGAGTTTACAAGGGAAGGGAAATGCTGAGGTCTATTGAAATATTTAGGACAGGCTTGGGGAAGGCCTTAAAGATTCTGAATCTGATTTTCCACTTGGTTCTCACGATCCCTGGTATCATTTCTGCTATGAATTCACTGATCTAACCCCTCGACCCTGGCCTGGGTAAGGTCCCCCACACCCATACCCTAATATCCCACTTCCTAGTAAGACAGCCTTTTAATTTCTGTTAACACATCTGTCCTCCCACCCAGGCCAGGAGTTCATTGAAAGCAGGCACTTACCCTATTCATTTTATGGCCTAGCACATTGTCTGGCACATGTGGGTGTTCAGCAGGTGTGTGTTCCAGCAGGTGTGTGTCAGTGGTAGCTGTCTCAGTTGCTAGTATCCATGGAGCGCTGACCAGTGATTTTGACAGGCACTTAAGAATTTGCTCATCCTCACAATAGTCCTGTGAAGTAGGTCTTGTTCTCATTTTACACACAGAAAAAGTGAGTGTTAGAAGGCTAAATAACTCAGCTAAGTTCACCCAACCCATAAGCACTGGACCTAGCATTTAAACTGAGGTAGCTAGGCTTTAGAGTGCTCTACTTCCCTCATGAATTCATCCACTCACTCACTGCACCAAGGATGATCTCGTGCCTACCACATGCCAACCACATGCTGGTACAAGCTGAAGGAATGTGTTGAGAAGAAGTGAGAAGCAGGATAGCAGATAACCCCACCCTAGGTGAAAATGTTAAACAGATGTGTCCAAAGTATAGAGCATCCCAGAGGCATGGGCAACTCGACCGTGCGTGGGGGTGGAAGGAGACCTCCAGGAGAGGAGAAAGGGGCTCAGGGGCATTCTGTCTCAAGAGAAGGAAGGGCAAATTTGAGGACACCAAAGTGGATACAGCAAGTCTAGTCCAGATGTTGCAGCAAGTATTTCTGACTCAACAACGGGCTTCTTGAGCATCGAAACCACGACTTAAACATGCCCATTTTCCTAACCCTACACAAGACCCGGCACTGGGCAGTCAGTGAAAGTTTGGTGAATGGATGATATTGTTTTCTACATTTTTAAAAAAGAGAGCAGATTTAAAATTTCAAAAGGACACAGGAAAGCTGAATGGGAGGATGACTCCCACTTGCAAGGGGTAGCCAAGGAGGACCAGAAGGAAACGAATTCACATGTTTACCAAGAACATCTTTGCTCAGCTCAGAATATCCCCAGGCCCCCATTGCAAACCTGCTCTCCTGTTAACACAATGCAAAACAAGCCCTGTCTAAGGTACTGTGGCTTTTGCAAGTTGCTAGGATATAAATCTATTTACCAACAACCCCAGACATTTGGCTCAGGAATGGCCCCCTTAGTCCTCACATGAGGCCAACCACTAGATCACGGGGATTCAATCAACACGCTCCTGAGGGGCTTGGAATCAGCCAGGGACTGGACAATTGCTTGGAGGTGCCACAGCTGAAGTTTTTCTCCAGGTTTTGCTATAATAGGCTCTTTTTGTTGTTAAGTTGATTTGCCTTGGCCACTTTTTGGGTTTCAAATTCAGTTGTGATTTGCACCTGTTTTTTTTGAACCTAAAAAAACATACAAGGGAGGGAAAGGAGTCATGTTTTTCTACTCCACAGTCCCTGGGCTTCCAACATGCAGGTGTTCTGGGTCTAGATGCCTTCAGAGAATAAAGGCCATTTGGTTTTGGGGGCCCTTTAGATAAATGTGCAGGAAATATCTCCTAGAACAGGTTGGTATCCTGGCTCTAGTACCACAAACTAGAAGACACCACCTCTGCAGTGATTTTGGTAAGGGGGAAAGGGTGAGACTATCTTTTGTCAAACTATGGGGCACAAGGCTGATTTATGACCTACACCAGGGCCAGGCACTTGGCTTCCCCACCCCTCAAACAAATCAATTTGACTGCATCAGGGGAAGGCAAAATGGGCTCAGTCCCACGTTTTTTAAACTCTTCCAAATTATTACACTTTCAAAACAAAACAAAACAAGATTCTACCATCCAGTTCTGTTCTTTTTTAAAAGAGCTGCCGTCTTCTCTTGGCATCACCATCACCCAGTGTGTTTTGAGGCTCTCTTCGTGGGGACCCTGGAACTACACAGGCAGCACGGGACCCTACCTATCACGGTTGAATGGTAACTCAGGAATGTGCCCCAGCCCACATTCCCACAGAGACTACAAGAAAAGAATCTTCGCTTTGGCTGAAGTTATTATTTCAAAGGGTAAATGATTCTCTGTTTAATTATTGGCAGCAAGGGTGGCTTCCTGTCAACACTTCTGAAGCTCTATTTTGGGCTGATGACTACAAAAATGTAATTGCCTCATAGCCCATAACCCTTACAATAGCTCGAGTTTTTTTTTTTTGCTGGTAACTTCAGTGACATAATTACCAACTAATTCAACCTGGAAGACTCATTGGCAAAACCACATGTTCCATGGTACATTATTAAAATCTTTTCTTGTGAACAACTGGCAACCTCTGCTTTGAAAAGTATTCAGGTGTAAATCATTCTGATTCTATTCAATGATATTTTCTAGCTTTTTCCAAAGCTTTCTTTGCCAAAGAAAGTCCCACGAGAAGACTGTCTGTGTGGAGGAGTCCTGTGGTCTAACTTGGGGATTGGCTTTAGCCACCGGGCTGCACAGAATCAAACAGCTAGTTCACTGGTAGAAATCCTGAAGGTCCATACGGTCTGCATATCTGTATTCTTCTGACACTCCTATTTTGACATCTATACCATTTTATTTTTCTGAACTTCCTGATTTTTGTTTTGTATTTTGATTTTAACATTTAAAATATTA
Organism: Lemur catta; assembly: GCF_020740605.2. Taxonomy (NCBI): domain Eukaryota; kingdom Metazoa; phylum Chordata; class Mammalia; order Primates; family Lemuridae; genus Lemur; species Lemur catta. The sequence continues at coordinate 81,931,707 of NC_059130.1, forward strand.
TAAATAAATAAACTTATGGCTTTTTTAAACCATCACTACCGACCCCTCCAGCCCCCTTCCATCATCAGAGCCTAAAGTGAGCTCTTTTATGTCTTTACTATTTGTTGAATTTAGGACACAATCCCTGACCTCAAAGTGATCCTGGAGAAAGGGCCGGTGGAAGCCGTTTTCTGCACTTCAGCTTTCCCAGGGGAAACTGGAGAAATGATATACGCTCATATGAACTCAGGCATGTTGAAGACAGCTTTGCCAATTCTGATGTGCTATAGAAATGTCTGTTAATTGTGTAAGTATAAATAGCATGACAGGCCCACAGAGCAAATCCAAAATCCTTCATAACTGGTGGTCTGCCACTTTCCAGACGTTACTTCCATTACAGGAACTCTCCACTCCAGCCCAGTTAGAGTCTGCCCGGGGGTGGACATGTCTTCGACATTGCCGCCTCTGCCCACCTCCGCCCCCTCCTTATTCGCCCTACTCCAGGACTCCCTCCCTCCTTGTATGTATTCACTCAATCACTTATTCCTTCTTTTATTAATATCTGCATCTATACATCTACATCCACATCCACATCCAATATCCACATCTACTTTGTCAAGCTAGTGGCATTTGTTTTGTATTGTCAGGGTAGAAGTCCAAGCACTTCTACCCACAGCTTCTTGGTATTAGAATCGCTAAGGAAAACACAACGCAGTCAAGCACTGGATAGGACAAAGCTTTACTCACACAGAGAAGAGACAGAGCACGATCAGCTTTGGTAGCAGGCATGGGTCCCCCACGGCCAGAGAGTCCATGTCAACAGCCAACACGGGGCCATTGGCTTGCATGCACCCTTCTTGTGCTGCAGCAGAAAGACCCCACCCCCTCCCCACAAGGTACAGATGTAGCAGTGGAGTTGGCCGGGTGCCGTATCCTGCACATGCTCCAGCAGAGCACAGGAGTACACACTGCATCTGAAACAGGGAAAGAAATTCCCACACGGAGTGACAAGCCCAGCACAGGCTGAGAACTCTCAAGTTCTTGGTAATGAAGTGTCCCAGGGCCAAGATCCATTCTTACGTGGTGGAGCAAGGGTGGAAAGATGGCATACATGAGACCGCCTTTCCCAGCACACATCCACATCCTCCTCTGCAGCCATGTGTATAGTCATATTCATATATATATATATATATATATATATATATATATATATATATATATGTGTATCCATATCGGTGTACATATCTCCTGGGTACTATCACTTGTTTTCAGTTCTATCGTTTGCCTGATCTTGATTCATTTATTTTTAATGTGTTTGTTTTCCTTGTGTATTAGATCATGAGCTCCTCAGAGATAGCAGCATGATTTACTGACATTTGCACCTTACACTAGCACACAGTAGTTTCCCAAGGTATAGAAGCTGTTGGGGAAAGATGGCACCTATGGAACACCTCCCCTGTGTTAGGCTTGTTCTAGGCAGTTCAGACACATCATCTCTTTTAACCCTGGTCACTCTCTGACTTTGTCTCTACTCAACTTGCCTGTTTTTAATGCCTTAAAGCAGAAATCTTGTTCAACCTCTGACCTTTGTACTGGCTGTCCCTTTGCATACTCTTGCCATGGTCTCCAATTCCCCTATGTTTGGCTTTGTCTTTTCATCCTTATTTAAATTCAAAAGTCGTCTCCTCTAACAGTCCCACCCTGATCCCCTTACCCAGGGACCCAAGCCAATTCCCCCACAAAGTTGTACTATGTTCCAGGGTCTACTTTCATTCTCCCCATAGCATTCATGAATGCCTGCAAATAGCTTGCTAATTCATTTATTCACTGCTTTATTGTCTGTCTCCTCCAGCACCTGTCCCAACTAAAATATAAGCTCCCTGAGGGCAGGGGTTTGCCTGTCTTGTTTGAGGCCGGATTTACACCTTAGAATAGTGTCTGACACACAGTAGGTGCTCGATTATTATCGAATGAGAGAATAACCTTGAGTGGAAGCTGTTCCTGCACCTATTTTAGAGATGAGGATTCTGAGGTTCATGGAAGTGGAGTGACAGGCCTCGAGTCAGCAACTAGTAGCTGGCAGATCTGCTGTCCCAAGCCCAGGCTCTTGCACAACAGGGCACTGCCACTCACCCAGCACGGGGGACACATCGATGGAAACATGACACTTCTGCTTTGGTCAGACCTTCCGATAAAGTTTCCTTTGTTCTCTCATCCATTTTGAAATTGTAGAGAAACAGGCACGTGGGTGTCTATTTTCAGAAAGTTTTATTCACTAGCATAATAATAAAAAATAATAGTTTCCATGTATGTTAAGAACTTTATATACACTATTTCACTTAATCTCCACAACAACGCTATCAGGAAAGTAATTTAATCCTTATTGTACACAATGAGGAAAAAAAACCTCAGGAAGATGAAATACCTTACCTAAGATTAGTGGTATTAAGACTAGAATCAAAGGATAAAAACATGGTCATTTGTGAAGTGACTGATAAAAGACCAGGGGACTGAGATGCAAACTCACATCTCTTTGCCGCCAAAGCCTGTGTTCCCGACCACCGTGCTAGACTGAGCACTAAGCGGCAGGCTGGATACCAAGGATACAAAGACTCAGTCCCTGACCCCAGCAAGCTCACAGTCTAGAAAAGGGAGACCTGATGTGGACAAGAAAGGCACCGGGCACGGGGCGGGGAGGTGGGGGAAAGAAGGCTGTGGAAATTCTGGGCTCCTGCAGCCCAGATGGGGTAAATCTGAACGTGCCTGACTTTCTAGTTCTCCAGTGCAACACCCAAGCCGCAGAGGGAGGAGGGCCCCTGGGAGATTCCACCTTGGTGCTGTGGCCAGCAGGAGAGAGCCTGCCCAGGTGGGGCCTGGAGAAGTATACAGATGCCCTGGACTGTGGCAGGGGGAAAGGAGGAGGCCAACTCCGGACAGCAGGGTGACTAATGCGGTCCCTAGACCCAGTGGCTTACTTTCCCTCCCAGCCTAGAGCCGGCTGCTCTGACTCATGGCCCCTTGGCTGCAGGAAACCCACTCTAACCTATTTTCTGCCTGGGTCACTTGATTTTGGTTTCATTTTCTAGTGTGGAGTATGATCGTGTTGTTTATAAAACTTACAAATTTCCTTGAAATTTTCGAAGTTTCCTCCAGAATGAAAACGAAGTGATCTTGTGACAATGTGATCACCTTGGTGAATGTTCTAGAGCTGACCAGAGGGACAAGGGCCTCTTTATCAGAATGGGGTCTTGTTGGCCTATGAAGCCAACAGTCCCTGTATTTGAAAAAAGTTGTCTCAGTCAGGGTTCTAGCAAGAAACAGAAGGCACACCCAAACTGGGATACTTACAGGGAATTTAGTAAAAAGCCCACTTACTTAGGTGCACAGGAAACCTTCCCTCCATGCCCAAATGTAGGTTGGGAATTTCTCCATTATGTTTTCACAGCAGCAGCCTGGGCTTATCCTATTACAGCCTCGCTTACTCTGTCCTTTAGCACCTGGTGATGTGCCCGTCTCCTCTATTAGACAGTATACTCCATGAGCGTGGGACTACGTCTGTCTCTCAGGGTATTGGTTTCACATTGCTGCTGTAACAAATTACCACAACTCAGTGGCCTAAAGCAACACAAATTAATAATCTGGATTCCAAAGGCAGGAAGCCTGAAACAGGTCTCCTTGGGCTAAAATCCAGGTGCTGGGAGGCTGCATTCCTTTCTGGAGGCTCTAGGGAAGAATCCATTTTCTTGCCTTTTCCAACTAGAGACCGCCTGCATGCCTTGGCCAATGGCCCCTTCCTTCATCTTCAAAGTCAGCAAAGGCTGGTGGATCTTTCTCACACTGCATCACTCTGCCACTGACTCTTCTGCCTCTCTCTTCCACCTTTTAAGGACACTTCTGATTATATCGGGCCCACCCAGATAAACTAGGATAATATTCCTGTGTTGATGTCGGCTGATTAGCAACCCTAATTCCCTTTTGCTATGTAACATAGCATACTCACAGGTTTCAGGAATTAGGACAGGGATGCCTTTGGGGCACCGTTATTCTGCCTACTACACTGTGTAACCCTACCTCAAGGGGAAAATATAAACATGAGCTAGACAGCCGAGTACAATTCAAGTTGTGAAATATTTGGTTTGCTTTTCATATGGATACTCGTGCCTCAGAGACCTGGATTTCTACACTCTATCCTCACATGTGCTGGTGACCACACTCAGAGTGAAGCAGCATTTCTAGAAGGGCCTGCATGAGTCAGCATGCCGCTCAGACACATTCAGGGCTGCTGGCAAGCAAAGCATGGTTTCCTATTTTCCTGTGAGGGTAGCAGCCTCTGACATGGAATCCTGTTCAAATCACCAGCCCATCCCTGACCTAATTTCACAAACTCAAGAGCAGCAGAGCCTGGCAGAGCCTTCAGGTGCCATCTAGCCTACAGCCTTCATTTTACAGATGGGACAGGGCCCAGGGAGTGGGGGACTTGAGCAGATTCAGACAACCATCAGAGCAGGACAAGGGCAGGGACCCTATTGCATATAAGATCTTTATGATGTGACTGTCAGCTCCTTGAGGGCAGGGACTTTGCTTCACATGCTCCTATACTATTAGGTTTCTTTAGGGTCCTCTGTTGCCCAAGGCCTCCAGTCTCTAAGAGATAAGACCCCGAGATGATGCTTCTAGATACAGCTTGTTTATTCTGAGAGAAGCTTCTACTCAGAATCTCTGTCAGGTTTCTCACACAGGGAGCTGGACTGGACTATCTAAAATTCTCAAGGACTTTTTTCAGCTTCTTCCCTTAAAGCTTAGACCAAAGCCAGGCCAAAACTGTGAGTCCTTGCACAGTGTTCCCTGGTCCTGTCCTGACCCCCTCAGCCTTCCCAAGCAAACATTGCTCGTGTACGTGTTCATGCAACAATGTTTGGAGTCCCTACTCAGTGCAGCCACTGTGCTAGATGTCAGGTACACTGTGGTGAACAGATATAGCTCCCTGCCCTCAAGGGGCTTATAATCCTAGAGCTTCCAGGTTGCATCCAACCCAGGTCAGTCCCAAAGCTGTTTCACTTTTACACAAGAGAGGGGAGAGAGAGAGGGAGAGGGAGAGGGAGAGGGAGAGGGAGAGGGAGAGAGAGAGAGACGAACACCTGTGCCAGAGTGAGAGTGAGGTGGGCAGGGAGAAAAGAGATCCTGAGAGCAAGAAAAAGGCAGTCAGAAGCACACAAAGACCCAGAGGGAGATGACGTGGTGAAAGACCTAGCTGTGGTACTTGTGCCATGTTGATTTTGTGGGATGTAGCTGTATGTTCCACACTCCGACACAGGTGAAGCACAGCAGGTGTTCTGTAAATGGTCACAACCTTCTCTAGTAAGGCTGAGAGCAGAAACCATTCATTTATTCTCATTCATTCAACCAGTATTTATTGAGCACCTACTCAGTGCTCAGCCTGGGTGCATGTTGGCATCCCTGACATTGACCCAGGGCTCCACGCAGCAGGTACTCACAATGCTGCACTGTGAACAGAGCAGGGATGCTGATCCCTACAGGGGCTGGCAGGCCCTGAAGGGCTCCTCCCACACTGAGTCGAGAGCTCTTGTGAGATAAGGATGCTGCTTAATTCATCTTTAGCAACTAGCTCCAATTCCTGCCGCATACTAAGTTCTCAAAAGAGTGAGTTGAATGAATGATTAAGGTGCTAGAATTTAGATCTCTCAGATCCTAGAATCCTTACTGTCTCATTCAAGTCTCAGCAGCGGGATTGCTTCCCTCCATCCCATAGCTTCTTTGCCACCCTATTCCTGGATGAAACACGTGCCAGTGGGCAAAAGTGGGGTCATCCAGGAGGCACAGTGGGACTTCCGCCAGTGCAAAAGGATCAGGTCAGGTAGGACCAGAGTTAGGGGAGGTGGGAGCCTGAGCCGGGCTAGCTGCAGTTAAATTCCTCATGTCAGAAGGGACATGGCAGATTTAGGCTGGGACTCATGTGGATCCAGGAGGGTTGAGGTGCATGGCAGCTGGAGGTTCCAGACAAGGTGTGGTGCCTGACATTAGGTAAGATCCCACATGATCGAAAGGGGGCCTCTGAAGAGGACACGACTTGCTGCTATGACAGCAGCTCCTGCCCCGTTCCATTCAGTGTCCTCAGTCACTCCTAGACCTGGACCACAGCTCTGTCAGTGGTCTTCCAAACAGTGCCAGAAGCTATGTTTTCTCCCTCATCATCACATGTACATCCCTGAATCGGTCCCCTTGAAACAGGCACAATAAGACTTGCTATATCCATCCCCAATCCCCGCTACAGGCCAGACACCGTGCTAGTAGCGGGTCTATCAAGGGAGGAACATATCACATGCTGCCCTCCAGGGTCTCACAGTCCAGGGAGGGAGACAGGTGGGATACAGGCAGGTGCAGATGTGTGCAAGCTGCTTCAGAAACCCTGAGGGGGTGGCGTTCTGCTTAGGGGAATCCAAGAAGGCTGCACAGAGGGGCCAGTGTTTGAATTGGGCCTTGAAGGTTAAGGAGGATTTTTCCAGCTAGAGTAGATGCAGAAGAGCCCCCCAAATCAGGGGCCAGTGCTCTCTTCCACAAGAGCATGGTGAGTATTTGGGATCGAGGTCAGCCGTGGGGATGTGGATGTCGAGTGGTAAAACAAGCCTGGGATTGGCTCAGGGAAGCTCTGAGTGCCCCGTTGGACCAGCTTGTGTGGGGCTGGAGGGACAGAGGTGATTTCTAAGCAGGGAAGTAACGATCCCAGGGTGAGAACACTGTCAGGGCTCAGGAGGAGTTTCGTTTGCTGGAGGCTGGGGAGAGAGAGCGCAGGGGTAGCAATGCGAAGGCTGTAGCACGGGCCAGGAGAGAGGAGGCAGGAAGAGCCTGGGTGAGGCATGTGGCTGTGTGGAAGGAGGTAAGTGGACAAATTCAAGAGCTACTGGGCAGGTAGAATAACAGAACTCAAGGCCTGATCCAATAAGAGAGCAAGGAGTTGGGATGACTCCGAGCTTCCTGTAAGGGCTTCAGTGGGTGACAGTGCCCCTCATCCAGCAGGTGGGCATTTGGGGTGAGGACAGATTGGGAGGAAGATAAAAAATTCCATTTGAACAGGCTGGGATTGAGGTTCCTATCAGACACAAGGTGAGATGCTGCAGCAGCCTGGACACGAGGATCTGAGCTCCTGGAGCCAGAGGCTGTAGAGGAATCTGGGGTGGATGGAGGCAGTGGCTGTGCGGAAACCAGCCAGGCACCGGCAGCGGTATTAGGATGAAAGAAGCAAACCCACCATCCTTGCAAGGCTCAGTTTCTCCCAGAACACAGGACTGCTGTGATTAGAAAGATTCTTCAGTCTCCAAACTGAAAATGCAAACACCAAGATTAGGTCCACACCTTTTGGTTAGAACGAACATTTACCTATCCCATAATTCAAGATTTTGCTGGAATATATTAACCTTAGATTTTTAAAATCCTTATTTCTTTAAAATGCACCAAATTTCAGTCTGTGCTTGGTGGCAGAAAGATCCCAACCTAAAATGAAAGCTCAGTCTTCAAGGCAGGCTTTTTCTCAGGTGGGTCTTACACACACACACACACACACACACACACACACACACACACACACACACACACACACACGATGTTTCCAGAGGCTCGTTGTACAAGATTAGCAGATTTTCCCTATTTTTACAAATTTGCATATTTTTTTTTTCCAGCCATCGAAAAGGAGTGTTTCAGGATTTTCAAATTTCCTTCTGGCATGCTACACAATAAGAAAAGGCAACATGGCCCCCAGTCACCGAAGCTCCCATGTGCCCAGGAGAAAATGTTTACGGTACAATTTAGCCTGAAGCAAATCCACCATCAGCATTTTTATAAACCTCAGAGAAAGACGAAGAAACAAAAGCTGTCGAAATGTGAAAATAATTAGAGAAGAGACTTTCCCAGGGAACCAATATGGCCCACACTGTACAAAGGGAAGAACAAACAAACTTTGGGGAGGTTGTGGAGTTGTAAAATCCTTGTTTATTTCTGAAGAAAGAAATAAAGTTGGAAAGAAGCCACTGGGTCTGCACAATAATAAATCGAGTTCCAGGGGCTGGGGAAGGAGGAATTGGGCTATAAATTCAGAGTCAAAAACAAAGCCACATTCCAGCAGTCCCTGGTGGCGTGTGAACCTGTACCGTTTGATTTCTGGAGGGACCTGGCGCCTGGCCAAGTGTCACTGTCTTCACAAAGTCAGAGTGCCCTGGGTGCTCCTCAGAGTGGTCACGCCATTAGGAAAGCATTTGGTTTGGGTTAAGATTTCTGAAATCAAGTCTTAGGGTTGTTCGACTTTCGAAAAGAAAATCAAAGAAAACAAAAATCAAAACATCCTAGTTCCCTCTTCTTCTCAAGCTGAACTTTCCACAGCAGTTTCAGCGCTGACAGAAACCGCAAGGAGCTCAGTGAGGCGCAGCCAGGGCCGGCCCAGGAAGGCCCTGGAGGAAATTCCCACAGCCCAGTACCTTGGACGGGGAGCTCCCTAGGCCTCTTCCCGCCCCAAGCTCTGAGTAAATTTGCCTGTGAAAGGTCACAACTGAATGGCCTCTTGGCTGAGGGAGTTTTCCTCAGGCTAACACCTCGGGTTTCTGGGAGAGAGGGGTCCTGTTTCCTGAGAAGTCAGTCCATCTCCAGGAAACAACATGGAGGGCAACTGAAAACCCTGGGCCTTACTAAAATGAGGGTCGGGCACCGGGGTGTCGTTTTCAGGTGAGATGAATAGCCCAGTAAGGTTCATTGTCTCAAGTCTTCCAACTTCTTTTCTCTCTTTTTAAATGGAAATTTGAGCAAGGGGATTTAATTCATTGAATATTGACTAAGTGCCTACTGCCTGTGTATGCCAACTATGTGAGCCCTTTAAATGCATTGTCTTCCATAATTCACATAACAATTCTGAGAGGTAAATACCGTCATCATTTCACATCACAGACTAGGAAGCGGGGACGTGAGTCTACACGATTAGCCGGTACCCGGTGGGAATGGGACGCAGTCCTGGCGTTCTCTCTCACTAAGCTCCATCCACTTTGCAGTAACACAAGGTTCCTGCCTACAGAAGCTAACTGAACTGGTTCAAGAATACAGGGGACGAAATATTTCTACAGTTAATTACTTCATTAAGAGCTGGGTAGCAATAATAACAAATAATATTCATAATAGTACTGAGAAGCTACCAATTATTGAGCACGGACTATGCCCAGGCTGAGCACTTTCCCTATGTTATTTCAACCATTCTACAGAAGCACACTTTGAGGAAAGTGGCATCCCCGTTTTACAGATGAGGTCTGTGAGTCAGAGACAAGGTGAGAATCTTCTAGAAGGGCACCCAGCCAGCAAGTGGCAGAGCAATCTCAGGGTGTCAGCTAGCTTCTAGCAGTGGCTCAAAGCCGGGTGCAGGGTCTCGCAGTCTTGGTGGTCTCTGCAGAAGAGTATCGCCTGTAGGCAGAATATTATCTTTTTGAACTTGAAATGAGTATGTGTATAATTTTGTGCTATATCAGATGTTATCTTAACAGATTTCTGGTATGGGCAAAAGCCAAAAGCCTAAATGAAAGTATTGGGGGAACAGTATGAGAGCACAACAGCAAATGAATGCATCTCTGTCGTTGACTCCTTCCTCTCACTGTGACTGAGGAAAGTGCCCCTGTTGAATGTCATCAGCAGGTCGCATCAGTTCAGCTCTTGTGTTCCATGGAAGGAGAGTTAGAACCCACCTCCACCACTCAGCCATATTTTGTCATTCTTTAATAGTAATATAATAGCAGCTGCCCTTTAGTGAGCATTTCCATGTCACGGGTGGGTTATTATCTTATTCTACAGATGAGGAAAATTTGGCTCAAAGAAGTGAAGCAACTTGTCCAAGCCACAATAGCCAGATGATGACATTTCAGGGACAAGCACCCAGGTCTTTCAAGATTTTCTCTAGGATTTTCTCCTGCTTTAATTCCACAGTTCATTCTTGTTTCTTTATTTCTGCTACTTCGTTCCTTCACTGGCTGTATTAGTTTCCTACTGATGCTGTAACAAATGACCACACGTGTGGCAGCTTACAGCATCACACATTTGTTCTTTTATAGCTCTGGAGGCCCGGGGTCCAAAATCAGTACCAATGGGCTGATATCAAGGTGTTGGCAGGGCCACACGCCCTGAGAAGGAGGCTCTGGGAAGCACTTCATTTCCTTGCTTTTTCCAGGGTCTAGAGATACATTCGTCATATCCCTTGCCTTCTGGCCCCCTACTCCATCTTCATAGCCAGGAGTGTAGCATCTTCTCTCTCGGATTTTGCTTCCACGGCTGTCTTCTCTTCTGTAGAGGTCAAATCTCCCTCTCTGCTTCCTTCTCCACATTACCTTCTCTTCTGTCGGTGTGAAACCTCCCTCTGCCTCTCTCTCACAAGGACACTTGTGATGGCATTTAGGGCCCATCTGGACCATCCAAAATAATCTCAACTCCAGTTCCTTAACTTAATCACATCTTTTCCCACGTAAGGTAAAATTCACAGCTTCCAGGGTTTAGCACCTGATACCTTTGGGGGACATTTTGCAGCCTGCCACACTTGGTTTCCCTCTGAAAATTGCACTTTGCATTACTTTTCTGGGAGTGGAAGTGGGATGGAGTTGGATCATCCACAGTCTCTTGCTCAGTCTGCTTGGTGACCTTGAGCACTATGCATTCACCTGTTTATTCCCAGTTATCCCACTCTGGGTACCGGTTGCCTTGTTAGAGCGTCCAGTCCATGTGCTCCCTAATGCAGTTGCTATGAGAAAGCTGGACACAAGGCACTGCCTAGTCAACAGTGAAGTGTGAGGAATTCAACTCATGAAAAGGAGAAAAGAAGTGCTTCTAGGGAGCTGATGACCGGATGGCGACAGTGCATCACGTATGTGTGAAAAGTCACCTGGTACTGCCAAGGATTGTCCTCTAAATGCAAAGCCATGAAAGGCAACTAAATTCAGACAAGAAAGGGGTTCAGTAAGTAGGAGAGGTCACAAAAGACTTTTTGGAGGGGATGCAGCCTGCGTGGAGTTTTGAACAGTAGGTAAGATTGTGAGCAGTGGAAGGGAGCTACCCCATTTGAACATCTTCTTTGGGCGGAGCCTTTTATACCTGCCACCTCATGTACTCCTTACCACGACCCAGGGTGATAGGTATTTACACATGTTTACAAATGAGGAAACTGAGACTTGATCAGAGAGATTATGTCACTTGCTCAGCTGGTAAATGGCAGAGCTGAGAGCTAACTTTAGGCCACCTGACTGGAGCTTGTGCACTTTCTACGTGCTAACACTCAGGGCCTGCAACTCTGGCTTCAGGGCTAAAATGGCAACATGGTCACTGTGCCTAGTGGACATAGGGAAGAAGATGCCCATGTTGCACTAAGCAGAGGAAAAGAAACCATGTGACATTAACACCTACACTAGCAGAGATTGCACACAGGCTATATCAGATGTGAAGATACATTGTTGGAGGGCCTCACCAAGCTTTAAAGAAAATATAAAGCCATCCCTGCAGTTAAGTTTGAAAAATAACCATCAGCATGGTGAAGGAGATAGATTTTTATTCCCACCTGGCGGAAATCAGCTGGCATTAGGGAAGACAGGACTCACTGCCCATTTTCGTGAGTCAATCTCCAGGCTTCTATAGGCATGTGAGTTGGAGTTTCCTGTAAACAATACCTCTCAGCACCTAGGTGCTCATTTTGAGAACAAAATCCGATACCCTCTACCTTCAATGTTAGTTAAAATTTCTAAATAATGATATACGAACTGAAAACAAATCAAAGCACAGTTGGATTTTCAAGCAATGCCTCCTATAGGCTCCATCATATCTTTTCTTCAGCATCGTTGAAGAGGCTTCACGTGACTATTTGAGAGCAATGGTAGTTCTTGCCAGACACCTACTGCTTTAGTGCACAAAACATTTTCCTACTCTGTAGTTCTCATTATCACCAGAAAAATGCTGTGAGCTAAAGGTTACTATTCCCACATGCAGGTGAGAGAATTCTTTCAATTGTCAGTGAGCCCTACCAGAAAGAGCACTGGTGTTTGGGTTCAAGCCCTTGTGAGGTATCAGGTTCAGGCCCTTCCTGAACCTTAATCTCCATGCCACGTGGAGGTTGTCAGACAAGATGGCTTGTGCAGACCTGTCAACTCCAAAATTCTGTGAAGGAAGAGCAGGATTTTACAACTGTAAGCATATGTACTGTTCTTTGTAATGGTGTAAAACTGGCCAAATTTAAAATAAACCATAAACCTTGGCAGGGGGTGAGGGGGTGACATTTTGGTATCCATTTTGCTCTTCTGCACCAGTCCTGCCCCATGTCCCCTAGACCCAGAAGGCCCTGGGGGTCTCCACAGCACAGGTTTTCAGAAGGAATGTACTCCTGACTGTGAAAATTTGCACCAGTCTTCTGAAGAACACGAGGCTCAGAGAGGTTCAGTAACTTGTCTGAGAACACACAGCTAGTGAGTGTTATTGTTCAGTGCACGAAGCACACAGGACCCAAAAGTCTGTGGACAGGTGCTCCAGGCAAGAGCATTTTCTCCCGCTCTGATTCCTCATGGGCTTGAATGTGAGGTGAATTCAGATCTGCCCTTGAGGTTGGGCCCTTTCTTTGCAGATTCCACCCCTTGGCCTTTGGGGGGTAAAATATACATAAGGCTCAATGGCATCATAAGACAAAGCTGTGGATATATCTGAGCCAATGTGGGCACCTGTTTGTGTCTGAAACAAAAGGTTCAATATCGGCTGGAGTGGCCCAGCAGGTGGTGGTCTGTCTGGCTCATCAGCTGGCCCTTCCATGAGTGGCAGCCTCCTGAGATGCAGCCACATGCCTGGGTAGATGGAGCACTGCCTGGGGCTGTCCTGAGTCCTGGTCTGTAGCATCCCCTCCATCTCCCGCAGCTTTGGTTTCCCCATCTGGGAAATGGGAAGACATGCTAATTCCCAGGACTGTCCCAAAGCAAAAGACTGTAGCATGAGCCTGGGTTTACATCTCGGCTTGCTTCCTTACCATGTGATCTGGGCATGGCATTTAACCCTCCAAGCCTCAGTTTCTTCATCTCTCAAATGAGACATAACAGCAATGTCTCCAAAGGGTTGTTGTTAAGATGAAATAAAATCATGAGCCTAAGGAGGCTGGCACGTAGGATAACGGCAGCTATTTTTGCTAGAATATGAAAGGGTTTTGTGAAACAGAAAGAGCTGCTGAAGTCCACAGTGATAGCATTATCACTGCTGTGTTATGATCACCACCCTTCGCAGATGTGCCTGGCGAGAGGTCTGAGGCGAGGAGGGGAAGCGTGAGTCACTCAGGGCAGCTCCAGGGGTGCCCTGTCCGAGAGGCGGTACATTTTTGGCTGCTTGTAGCATCCATTCCACTACCTTCTTCGGCCCCAAAGACACTGAAAACAATAAAAATAAAAAAGCAAACCACAGCATTTTAGAACCTCCCTCTGGTTTTGCCTTTCCTCCCCCCACGTATTGTTTTTGGGAAAGGCTGTGTCAGCCACAGCACTGTCAAGAAAACAGGGTGATTTCCCTTGACCACTAGCAACCAACGTGCACCTTTTCCTAAGCTTTGGTGAAAGAGCCCACAAGTGATTTTAAAAAATAATGAAATTCTATTCTATAAATAAATCCTCATGCTTTCTGCTGTGGGTCTTGAAGGGTTGAGTTTCCTCTTCTTTGTGAAGTCATTCAGGGCGAAGTTCCCGTCCAACTTCACATTGTGAAGCGAGGGATAATCTGGGGAATCATCTACCACTGTGGTTTCCACCAGTGCAGGAATGGCAGAGCTCTGGAACTTCTACTTAAAGGTCCACCATTCCTCAGCCACACACATGCCCTCTGTGGACTCCCCTGTCTCCACTTCCCCTAGAGATTTAATGATTGCTGCCCTTCCTGGTTTTCTGGAGTCTGGCAAATTAAGCACTTACAAGGATTTCTCACAGACCCAGAGTGGTGAACAGAGGATGAGTTTGGAGTCCCGAGGCCTGGGTTCAGATTCTAACTTTGCTCTTGACCAGCTGTGTCACTCTGGACAAGAAGCTTACACAGTCTTGGGCAGGTTACTTAACATCTATGTGCCTGCCTCAGTCTCCTCATTTCAAAAATAGACATAAATGGTCCATAACTCATGGGGTGGTGGTGAGAATTCAATGGGAAAAAAATGCCTTTAAAGTTCCAAGCACACAGCAGGTATTCCACAAATGGTAATTGTTACCAGGCAAGTTCTTGGCATGACTAATTATCATCAAGAAAAAGAAGGCTGACTCTGCTGGGATTTGGAGGTGGATTTAATTTACAGGGTTGGGGCAGGGCTAAGGAAACCAATAAGGGATATTGAGGCACCCAAAGACTTACAACAGTAGGGAACCAGTCCCACCCTGAACCTAAAAGGACATGAGGAGTGTGGGTGTTGCTGGAGTCATGGAGAAGGGACTGCTGGGGGCAGCTGTGGTTTTAGGGAACACAGCCCCTGACAGACGTGGCACAGATCAGGGAGGCAGCTGGGGAGATTCCCAGCCTGACTGTCCTCCTGCCCTTTCATCACTTGCTCATGCCTGCCGCTGGCTAAGCCCAACTGGAAAACAGAAGGCAAGGGAGTCCCCCCAGTGCAACCACAGGGGTCCTCCTCTCTATGGCACAGTGCAGACCAGAGGATAGGTCTGGATGGGAAGTGGGTACACATGGAGAATCACCAGGCCCATCAGAGAATTTATTGGGATTCACATGTTGGTTAGTATTAGTCCACCAAAACCACAAATAAAACCCCTGCAAAAATCCTAAAGTGGTGATTGCTATCACATCCCTTCAGGTGTAAAATCCCTACATTGGTACCCCTGTGCCTAAGGAAAGGAGCCCTGCCTCCCCACCAGCATCCTGTCCCCAGCACTCTCTCCCAGCTGTCTCCTGCCCCTCCTCTTCTTGCACTCTCTGGAATGCAAATGCCTGTCCTGCTTCTCTGGCTCCCACTGGTAGTTCCATTTGAAACTTCTGATGGTGAAAATTTGACTGATGAAAGTCCTCCCCAATCCTCTGCCCTCATCTTCCTCCAGCACTCAGGCCCAGCATTGCCTTCTCTGGGAAAGGTGCCTAACCCGTCCTCCCCTATGTTCTCCTGCAGAGGCAGCCGTGGCTGGCAAGCAAGGCTTTGGAACCAGCCTGCGCTGCCTGCCATTCCTGGTTGCACCATTTGCCTGCTGCCCTACACCCTTGCCACTTAGTACTCTCTGTGCCTCACTATCATCATCTGTAAAATGGGCTGATAATAGTGCCCACCGCATAGGGTTTTCCTAAGGATTAAATGAGTCCATGTATGCAAATCACTTAGCACAATGCCTGACATGTAGTAAGTTTGTAGTGTTAATAAATATTAGCCAGTATATTTTTATCTTTTTATTACCCGTGCATGGTAGTATTTAACTCAGTGCAGCATAACGCTAGTTTTATTTTGTTCCACCATTGATTCTGTGAGTACCTCAAGGATAAGGTCTACGGGTATATTCCCAACGCCTGGCATAGTGCTTGACACACAGTAGGTGCTCATTTGATGTATGAATGAATGAGTGAATACACGAGTGATATGAAAACTCAAAGTGAGTTTTTGGAATCTGGTTTGGGTTTTCATGTGAAGCACACCATAGGCCTTTTCTCAAGGATAAGAAAAGCTTAAAAGTCAGGTCCAAACACTTTAAGCCCCTCCAGAGCAAGACGAGGCCACCCAGCAGGACGACTCTCCTGTAGGCCTCCGTTTGGGTGGGTCCCTGCCCTGAGCAGCCTGCCAATTTCTAATCTAATTACGTGATAAAAGAAACAGCTCCTCCGCCCTTCGCACTTCCTCCTCCCACGTCAGAAACCAAGAGTAAAGATCTCCATTTGTGCCAGCGCCCCAGCCGTCTCTGGGCGAGACGCACACTTCCCCCTGTCCGGGCAGAGTCACTGTCAGGACATGCCAGGGTGGAGGATCTGATCAGAGAATCCACGGGTCCCGGGATGCTCCGCGTGGATCAACTCGGTCCCAGGAGCAGGTGTGTGCTCGGGGAGGGGGACACAGGAGCTCTGCTCCAGGCCCACAGCAGCCGGACACTCTTCCGGGCCTCCAAGACGCCCTCCGTCCTTCCATCCACTCATTCACTCCCTTACTTGTTCTCTCCCATCAGGGCCCGCCCTATTCAGCAAAATAAAATGCAAAGTCCTTGGAAGTCCCAAGCGATCTGCCTCCCGGCAGCCCCTCCGCCCTCAGTCCCTCCCCCTGCCCTATGCTACCCGCTGCAGGCAAGCGGGTCTCTCACCGGCTGCTCCCTCCCTTGCCCCAGGCATCTCTGCAGCTCTCTCTGCTTCCTCATTCATTTATAAGCTCTTTCATTTAACAAATACATTTCTTTAATTTTTAAACTTATTTTTAATTGTGGTAAAATACACATAACCCCAAATTGCCTCTTTCAACCGTGTTTAAGTGTACAATTCAGTGGCACAAAGTACATTCACATTGTTGTGAATTATCACCCCATCCATCCACAGAACACTCTTCATCTTGCAAAACTGAAACTCCATACCCATTCAACAATAACTCTCCATTTCCCCTTCTGTCCAGCCCCTGGCAACCCGTTCTACTTTCTATTTCTCTGAATTTGACTACTGTAGATCCCTCCTGTGAGTGTGTGAATGGGGATCATACAGTATTTGCTCTTTTGTGACTGGCTTATTTCACTTAGCATAATGTCCTCGGGTTCATCTATGTTACAGCATGTGCCAGAATTTCCTTCCTTTTTAAGGCTCAATAATATTCCGTTGCATGTATACACCACATTTTGTTTATCCAGTCATGGGTTAATGGACACTTGAGTTGCTTCTACCTTTTGTCTATGGTAAATAATGCTGCTATGAACATGGGTATAACTCCTGCTTTCATTTCTTCTGATAGACCCAGAAGTGGAATTGTTGGATCAAATGGTAATTCTATATTTTTTGAGGAACTGTCATACTGTTTTGCACAATGACAGCACCATTTCCCTTTCCCACCAGTAAGGCACAAGAGGTTCAATTTCTCCCCATCTTTGTCAATATTTATTAGTTTCAATTGCTTTTTTTTTTTTTGATGGTAGTTATCCTAATGGGTATAATATGGTATCTCGTTGTGGTTTTTAACAGACAATTTTTGAGCACCTACTATGATCCAGGTCTAAATGGATGATTGTCAGGGCAGGTAAATAAAATCCAGTCCCTGCCTGCCAGGAAGAGGCAGTGCAGCAAAGTAAACCTGGAGTGACCTACACATGGAATGAAGCCCTTACTTATATCATCTCATTTAATTCTCACTGTCTCCCAAAGGCATGTAAAATTACCCCATTTTAATGAAGAAACTGAGATCCACCAAAGTTCAGTGATTTGAATTCTGGTTATAGAGCTAATATATGTGACAGAACTGAAAACACATGTTTTTGAGACTTAAAGGCTCTTTTCTCTATGACAGTTGTTCTCAGATATTTTTTTTTTATTTAACTGAGCAGTATAATATAAAAATAACTTTGAGACACTAGCAGAGTGTTGCCAACTTTTTATTCGGCAAAACAAGAACATTGTAAATCAATTAATTTACCATTTAATGTCACTATCCTTGCATAAAAAGAAATTTCAACCACATTCACTTTGGAAAAACACACACACACAAGATAAAGGAAAGTTTCTTCAACTGAATAAACTGAACTTTATGAAAACCTCACTCCACTGTCTGTGTTTTTCTCATTTTCCTGCCCCAGTAGGGAGGATCATGTCTCAAAGCCATGGCCAGTCCTTGGCTTCTAGAAGACGTCGGGCCTCCCAGGCTCTCAGGTGCTTGTAGGTGCTGTGGGAAATGCCAAGCCAGACGTGAGTCTGCCTTCAGAAATGACAGGAGAATTTTAGCCATGCACAGGAAAGGGAGAATTAAGTGTTCTCACAGCTTAGCCAGCCTGCTTTGCAAGTGACAAAAAGGAGGAAGCTTTACCAAATCCCACCATTTCCGCTGCTTTTGTGACCTTTCTCGAACTTCTCTCCCTCTCTCTTTCACCACTGGATCAGCTTCCACTGTCCAGAGTGAAGCAAAAACTCCTGTACGACAAAAGCCACCATAAACAAAAGGCAAAGATGAGGCATAAATGGGGAAAGTAGTTACTAAGTAAATAAAACACACAAAGGTTTGCATTAAGAATATATAAGAATTCAGTAAGGAAATCAATCAGAGAAAAGAAAAAGTTTAGATGATAATAGCCTACTGTCTCCCTGCCCCCAGCGTTGCCTGTGTCTACACCATTGTCCACACAGCAAGCAGAGTAATTGCTCTAGAATAGAGCAGTAGAGTGGATTGTTCTCATGGGACCAGCTTAACATTTGGGACTGGACTGCCTGGTTTTCATCCTAGCTCCCCCATTTCTTAGCTTTCTGACTTAGAATAAGTTATTTAACCTCTCTGGGTTTCAATTTCTTTATCTATAAATGAAAATATGCGTGCAGACCTCATAGGGAGGGTGGGAAAAATAAATAGTTACTAATTCTAGAAGTTACTACTTTAAAACACTGCCTGGTGTGTGATAAACGTTCAAGGATTGTATCACCTGCCAGAAGCCCTCCAAGACCCAACCTTCTTCCATCCTTTCCCTGGCTTTGTGTTTATGTAAGATCCTGAGGATGATTTTATCACAGTATTCATACATGTTAAATATATAGTATCTATATGTTTTTAAAAATTATAAAATACCATGCAGGGAAGAACAGAGGACAATGTAATGCATGGTCATGATTTTTCTGTTTTGCCCTTCAAATCGTATCATTTTGTCATGTTTGATTCAGATATTTTAAAAAGAGTTCAAACGTTACAGTACAGCTATGGACTCTTATGGGCCAATCTCCAATCCTAGTCCCTTCTCTCACTCTCAGATGTGGTCACTAGTCTGATTTTAATGTTTGCTGTTCCTTTGCAAACATTTGTACTTTATCCATGGGCAGTAGGTGTGGTTTTACATATAATAAAACTTTATATAAATGGTATTCTACTATAAATACCCTGCAATTTCGTTTCTTACACTATATTATATTTTTGAGATTTATTCATGTAGAAACAGGAAGCTCTAGATTTTTATAGATAACCTTTACCAGGTTAAGGAAGAGCTCTCCTGTTCCCAGTCTGCTGAGTCTGTCATGGATGGGTGTTGCTTTTTCTCCATCCATTATCATGCAGATTTTCCTTAGTTTGTTAATATGGCAGATTACAGTCTTTGATTTTTAAATGATGAGCCATCCTTGCATTCCTCATATTGACTCTGCTTAGTTGTGAACTATTAGCCTTTTTATAAACTGCTGGATTTTGATTTGCTAATATTTTGTTTAATTTTTTAAAATTTTTTTGTATTGTGTTTGGTTTTGGTATCAGGGTAATGTTGGCCACACAAAATGAATTGGGAGTGTTCCCTTTCTCAGTTTTCTGAAAGATTATATGTAATTCATATTATTTCTTCCTTTAATGTTTGGTACAATTCACCAGTGAAACCACTTGGGCTCAAACTTTTCTTTCTTAGGAGATTTTTTAACTATAAACTCAATTTCTTTAATAGATATAGGACTATGTAGCTCAGGTATTTCTTCATGAATGAGTTTTAGTAGTTTGTGCCTTTCAAGGAACTGGTTCATTTCATCTAAGCTGTTGAATTTATGAGTTGTCTGTCTGCGAATCTGCAGTGATATCTTCCTTTTTGTTCCTGATTGTGAAAATATGTACCTTTCCTCTTTTTATCTTGTTTTTTCTTCATTCCTGAAGTCCAAGTTTCCCTTTGTTATCATTTTCTTTCCTCCCAAAGAACTTCCTTTAGCATTTATTTTAGAGCAGGTCAACTAGTAACAAGTAAATTTTGTTAACTTTGCTTTATCTGAGGATATCTTAATTTGTCTTTGTTCCTGAAGGATATTTTCACTGAATATAGAATTTTAGGTTTGTAGTGGGTTTTTTTTGTTTGTTTGTTTTGTTTTGTTTTGTTTTTTGTAGCCCTTTAAAAATGTTGTTCCACTGTTTTCTGGTCTCCATGGTTTCTGGTGAGAAATATGCAGTCATTGTTCCCAATTTTCTCTGGTTACTTTCAAGATGTTTTTGATTATATTTTATTTGATTACTATGTGTCTCAGTGTGTCTTACTTTGAGTTTATCTTCTTTGGGGGTTACTAAGTTTTTTGAAACTGTAAATCCATGTCCTTCATCAAATCTTAGAAGTTTTCAGCCATTATTTCTTCAAATATTTTTCTGCTACTGATCTCTTTTTCCTTTCTTCTGGGACTCCAATGACATGATTGTTGAATCTTTTGATATTGTTCCATTTGTTTCTGGGTTTTTTTTTTTTTTTCAGTTATTTTTCCTGTGTTTTTCTGATTAGATAACTTCTATAGATATATCTCTGTGGTCAGAAAACTATAGCCCACAAGACAAATCTAGGCTGCTTGTTTTTGTAAATAAATATTTATTGAAACAGCCATTCCATTCATTTACGTATTGTCTGTGGCTGTTCTCATGCTACAGTTGTAGAGCTGAGGAGTTGTGACAGAGTTTATGGCAATCAAATTCTAAAATATTTATTATCTGTTTCTTTATGAGAAAAGATGGCCAGTCCAATCCCTGCTCCTCAAGTTCACTGGTTCTATCTCCATTATGTCACTGATCCCCTGTAGTGATTTTTTAAAAATCTTCTGTCATTGTATTTGTCAGTTATAAAATTTCTATTTTTTTCAATACCTTCTATTTCTTTGTGAAAATTCCTATGTTTTCATTCGTTTCAATAATGTTTGCTCCCACTTCATGGAGTGTATTATAATAGCTGCTTTAAAATCTCTGTCTGATTATTCCACCATCTGGGTCAGTTTCGTGTTGGTGTCTGTTAATTGTTCTTTCCTTTGAGAGTCATTGAGATTTTCCTGGTTCTTTATTCTTTGTATAGTGATTAATTTTTAATTGTGTCATAGACAAATTTGGATATTATGTTATAAGACTCTGAGTCCTGTCAAGAATCTCTGAAGAATGTTGATGATTTTTTTTAAAAGTGATCAACATAGTTAGGTTTATACCACAAATCCCAACCTACATTTTGTGGGCTGTGGCTCTAATGCCAGTTTCATTTTCAAAGCCTTTGCAGTGCTGTTAGGGTCTTCCCCATGTGTACATGATCCAGTGACCAGCTTGAGACCTAGGAAGTGGTCTACAGTGGTCTACATTGTAGTTTGGTCTCAGAGTTTTGTCATGCTACTTTAGGTCAGTTCCTTGTATGTGAATCCTGGGAGTGAGCCCAGGATTTTGTACACAGCCTTTCTGTTCTAGCCATGCCTTCAACTGACTGGATGAGGCCCACCCACATTGGGGAGGACCATTTACTTTACTCACCCTATTATTTCAAATATTAATCTCATCTATAAACAACCTTGTAGACACACCCAGCCTAATGCTTGACCAAATGTAGGTTTCCTGCTTTCTCCAGCTCATTTTTCTCTGTGATTTCCACACTGTCCCATACACAGGGTCCTATTCTCCTGATATGCTGGATATAGAGCCAGGGGCTTGGCCTCCCATGTTGTCACACACTTTTCACAACTGTGTCCACCCTGAGAATAAAGCAGTGAGAAAAAAAGGGGTAGGAACAAAATAATGGGGATCCTTTTCCCACAGTCTTTAGACCACAGGGATCTCTTTTCCCACTTCTGGTCAGAGGGAAGAATTTTCTCTAACACTTTTTATTGCCCACTAAGCCACTCTTGCCACCACTGCTGCAGTATAGTTCATGACAGTGTTCACTGTGGCACCAGGGTAAGAGAATGAAAAGAGTAAAATAAAATGAGGGTGCCTCCAACCTTCCCTGTCCTGTATCCATAAAGAGTTTGTCTTGGAGTTTTCACTGCCCATGCTTACTACATAGTCCTGGCTGTCTTAGGGTCTTAGGCAAGAGATGTAGGAAGGGAAAAATCACCCAGGAAACTTATCCCCTGTGATGATTAATTTTATGTGTCAACTTGACTGGGCCACAGGGTGCCCAGACAGTTGGTCAAACATTATTCTGGGTGTGTCTTCGAGGTTGTTTATGGACGAGATTAATATTTGAAGTGATAGGCTGAGTAAAGCAGATGGCCCTCTCCAAAGGGGGTTTGCCTCATTCTATCAGTCAAAGGCATGACTAGAACAAAAAGGCTGACCCTCCCATGAAGAAGAGAGAATTCCTCCTGCCTGCCTGACTTTGTGCTGGGATGTCAGTTTTTGCCTGCCTTCAAACTCAAACTGAAGCATCAGCTCTTCCTAGGTCTCGAGTCTGCCAGGCTGTAGACTGGGTCTGCAGCATTGGCTCTCCTGCCGGCCTCTGGACTCACACTGGAACTGCACCATCAGCTGTCTTAAGTCTCCTGCTTGCTAACTGCAGGTCGTGGGACTTCACAGCCTTCATAATCATGTGACCCCATTCCTTATAATAAGTCTCTCTCTAAACACACACACACACACACACACACACACAAATGATTCTGTTTCTCTGGAGAACCCTAATACACCCTATATTAGTTGTCTTTGAGTTTTTATTTCCCTCCCTAACCCACTTAACACCACTATTGTTTACTTTTCAGAGTCCTCAGATAGTTGGTGTATGTATTCTCTCCAGGGTTTTTATTAATAGCTGTGATTAGTGAGAGAGACAGGTTAAGTGTGCTCATTCCATCTTGGCCAGAACCAGAATTGCCCAAGTCATTTATTTTTTACTGTTGTAAAGTAGTCTGCCAGATGAGTATACTATAATTCCTTTCTCTGTTGATGGGCATTAGGATTGTTTCTTCATATTCTCCGTGAGTGTGTACAGAGCTTCTCCATAATACATACTTACATGTGAAATTGCTGGAATGTAGGGTATACCTATCATCAAATTTACTATGTGGTGCTCACATGCTCTCCAAAGTGGTAGTGTGGCAATTCAGATTTGTACCAATAATACCTGAGTCTTCTCATTGTTTCACATGCTCAACTTTTGGTATTGCCATATTTTTAAGTTTTTGCCAATACGATATGCATGAAATGATAGCTCAGTGTTTTAATTTGCTTTCTTGATTACTGGTGAGATTGAGCTGCTTTTCCAAAGTGTATTGCACATTTATGTTTCTGCTTCTGTGATTTATTTGTTTATATCAATTCTTTTTTACTATTACATTTTTAAAAATCTTTTTCGTGTTGATATTCTTATTTAATACTTATATGTAGTCTACTGTCTTTAATATATATGGCAAATGCTTTTCCCCATCCATATCTCATCTTTCTCATTTTGTTTACAGTGACTTCAGTACATACAAGTTTTCATGTTTTAATGCCAGAAAAAGGAAACATTGTAGATTCCTCCTTCTCCCTTACTCTCTACACTAAATTAGTTTCCAAACCCTGTTGATTTTTCTCTCCTGTCTCTGCCATTCAGCCCACATTAACTGCTCCTTGCCTGGGTCAGGCCCTACGTTCCTTTCTCCTGGGCAATCTCCTTAGTTTCTTAATAGCTCCCTCATATTCACTGCCACCTAGACACACAGTCCTTCCAGGGCACTTTAAAAAACACCAGTCCAGCCATTCTTCTGGGTTAAAAACCTTTAGTGGTTTGCCTTCACCTGTAGGAGTAAGTGTGAGCTACCCCACGTGGCAGAAAACAACAGAACACTCCACCAGGCCCTGCCACTGCTGGCTCCTCCAGCCTCACGGACTCCTTCTGCTCACACCTGTGCTCAGAAACACCATGTTGCTCCTTTCTTCCCCAGAACACCAGGCGTCTTCACACACCGACTTCCTAACTGACACCTTTATATTTAAAATAACCAGTGACACCTCCCTCTCTCCTTTGCCTCAAAGTAACATTTCCAAGTCCTCACCGCGGGGTGGGAGGCTCTGGCCTGGAAATGAAGAGCTACTGTGTACCAGACACTTCCACCTGTGTGACAGGCTCACTTCGTTCTCACAGCAACACTCTGAGTATAGATCATTGACCTCGTTTTACAGTCAAGGAGGCTGATGCTCACAGACGTGAAGTGATTTGCCAATGATACGTAGCTAGAAAGCAGCAGGACCTGAGATGCAACCCAAGTGTTTGGTGCTCTCGTTATCAACACATAGTCCTTCCTGGCTCAGAAGGTCTGGGTTTGAATCCTGGCTCTGCCACTCCCTGGCTCTATGACTGTGGGCAAACCACGTCTCTCTGAGCCTCAGTTTGCTCATTTGTAAAATAAGATTGTACTGGATGGTCTGTAAGTTCCTTTCCTTCCTGGAGACAGAATTCTCTGCAACACCCACATAGTCCTCCACATTCCTTCAGGCCAGGGCTTCCTGCTGAGAACAGTCAACTCTCTGTTGAAGATCCCAAGTCAGCAGGAACCTGACAATCCTCTCCCACCCTCCTAGGAGTTTTTACATCAGTTTCTAAACCAGCACAGTAACTCCTGCCACAAGTCTACATGTCTAGACTCATGCCTGGCTTATTGCATCTCTTCCCAGAGCCAAAACTCCACTAGGAGAAGGGAGATGCTAAATGCAAACATGACATTCTCTTGAAATTACACTAAATTCTGCTCACTCTCTGAGTGAACATGTCCAACCTGCTGCCCCAACCTGAGCCTCGATGTCCACACTTGTACAAAAAGGGGGGTTGGTTTGCAATAGACTGAGGTCTAACTTTCTCTGATACTGGAACATTACAAACCATCTGTGGCAAGAACTTGCTAATAAAAAAGTGAACTATCAAAGCCTCGGTCTCCAGGGAGAGAGAACCCAAGCTCGGCATGTTCAGGGTTTTTCTTTTGGAATTATCGGTTACTGTCCCAAGTTCAAGGTCAAACTCCAGGGATAGTCTCCCAAAGAGCAGGGATTTAAAACTGGGGAGAGGAGGGAAGGAAAAGGGTAAAACAAACTTCCATCTGACCCATTCAGGACATTTAGAGTGGTGCAGAAGTTTGCATAGACTTTAGAATCGGGAGATCTGAGATTTAACTCCCCACCCCCCGATTCCATCACTCACTAGCTGCATAACCTTAGCACGTCAACCTCTCTGGACTGGTTTCTTTCTCTGTTAAAATACAGGCTAATCATTGTTACCACAATTACCTGTGAGGCTTAAAGGAGATGGGATGTGAAAGTGGCTGTTTAGCACAATGTAGGTGTTCAAAACTGCTCATTTTTATTCTGGTGTGTTTTCCATTTGAAGAGAATCAGGGACTGCCAAGAAGACACAAAGAAACGTAAGGCCAGATGTTTTCAGAAGAGCACATCTATGCAAAACGTGCCCTGGCAGCATCCTGAATCACAGAATCTTAAAACTGGAAGTAACTCTCGAGATGATCAATTGCAGAACAATAGCTCTCCTGCTCTGTATCCCCCACCATCAGCGCTGCAGAGATGCTGGTGCTGATGGGGCAAAAATCTCTGCTTTCCAGAATTCACGAAGAGAGGTGAGTTGGGGCAAAAGGTTAAAACTTCACATGTCAGACCCGATGGCCCTTCCACTCATGAAGCCTGCTCCTTATCTCCTCATGCTCTGTCACCAGACCATCTGGAGGTTCCAACACACCCCAAGCTGTGTCACTCTACCAAGCCTTTGCCTTTGCTCTTCTCTCTCCTGGGATGTCCTCCCTCCTCCTTGCGCTCTTCTTCATCCTTTAAGATGCAGCTCAAACATCATCACCTCGGGGAAGTCCTCAGTGAATTCCCCACCCCAGGCTGAGTTAAGAGCTTCTCTGTCCTCCCCAGCTCCTTTTACAGAGCACTCGACTAAGGTAAGCGGTATTATCTATTCCCATATTGGTCTCCCTTGCTAGACTGGGATTTCTCAAAAGCAAGGACCTTTGCTTCCACACCTCTATATCCCCAGCTCCTCGCAGGGCCTGACTCAGTAAACAGAAGCTGTCTGAGGGGCCGAGCCACCCAAAAGGGCAGAGAAGTCTGTGTAGAGGGAATGACGGCTGTGGTACACTGGGAAGATCTGTCCAGGAGGTGTGTGTGGCCATAATTAGAGCCTGGATCGGGTCTAGATGAGGTGAAATGGAGAAGAAAGGTTTTCATTTCAAAAATGCTCTGGAGGTTGTTTTGGTTTTATGTCTGCCTCCCACCAGCTGAATTCAAGGAAAAGCCTGTTGAAAGCACCATGACAGACTTTTCTGTTCTTCCCCCAAAACCTATACCCAACAAATGGGTGGAGTGCTGGAAACATGTCTCGACCAAGTTATGCTCCAAGAACTAGATAGTAACTGTTCTTCATGTTATTTTGAATAGGATAATGTGGTGCAGTGCCAGTAAGTTGTAACCAAATTACTCAATAATGTGGGAGAAGAAGAGATAGACATTCTGCCGGTCCATGTCCTTGACATCGTGCTAGCTGCTTCCCACGTGTTAGTTCACAATAAATCAGTGAGGCTAAAGATTGTTGTCTATTTCACACAAGTAACAACTAAAAATCTAGAGGTTAAATAACTTTCATCTAGTCGGAGGAGACTGATCCAGGTATAATCCCCAAATGTATGCTTTTTTATCAGCCCCACAATCAATGCATTAGAGATTATAAGTTACCTACCAAATATTTATTTTCCCCTTTGTGCTGAAATATGAAACTTCTATCCTTTGCTAGGCAAATTGCCATCTAGAATAAAACTGCATTTCCAAGCTCCCCTTACAGTTGGAGAAGTCACAGGACAGAGTTCTGTCCATCGGTATGTAGTCAGAAGGGGCAAGCGGGTCTTCAGGAAGGTGCCTCAAAGGGACTAATGTGGGTTTCCTTTTGTTTCCCCCGATTTCTCCTGCTCCTAAACTAGGACCAGATGCCATATATAGATCTTCAGAAACCATGTTGGACCTGGAGGTGACCTTGAGGATGGAAGTCGTGTGCTAGAATGGGGAGGCCCTGATAACTGCAGAGCCTTCAACCAACTCTGGGCCTTCAGACTTCTTTTATGTTAATATAATAGAGAAAATGTTTGTGTCTTTAAGCCTCTGTTTCCGAGGCTGACAAAATACTTATGAAGTCTCTGCTCAATCACAAATTCATTGCGGGAGTTTAAGAAAGTTGTATAAACATTTTATATCTCATTTTTTTTCTTCATCTAGAAAATAAGCAAATTGAATTAGAGTGGCATTTTCAAAGGTTCCTTCTAAGGCTAAGGTACCAAGCATAATTATGGGGCAAGCAGCATTGCTGGGTCTAAAAAGACCACAGAAGCTCTAAGCCTTTTTTTCAAGGATTTCCAAGGTAGTTGGAAAGACAAGCAAAACATTCATTCATTCATTCAGGGTAGTAGATGCTGTGGTGTGCCACCCAGATGCCCAATTAAGACATCTAATTGCCAACAGCGTTGGCTGCCGACAGCTCACATCTGACTTCCTCTCCAAGAATTACCTATGGTTGAAGGGTGCTGTGCCAAGCAAAGCTCTGCCTGCTTATAGGGGGAGTCCACACCCATTAACAGATTGATGTGAAAGGGACAAGGGCCTGGTCCCCTTGCCTCAATTTGTGACAATTCAAAAGCGTCATCCAAACTGTAGGGCTTCTGACAGTTGCATCCCAGTTCAACTTCTCCCTCCACTGAATCCTGCTTTGCATACTCCCTCACGGGTGGTGTTTCCCAAAGAACCCACTGATAAACTTTCTGCATGCTAATATCTGCCTCAGAGCCTATTTCCCACAGCACCCAACCTAAGACAGTTGGTGCCAGGAGTGGCTCTATCTTGACATTTTGGAGCTGGATCACTCACCTGCTGGCTGGCAATTAGGACCCCATCACTGGGGCAGGGAGAGTTCTGAGAGCCTCTGGTGAGCTCTAGCCCCGCCATTGTGAGAATTCTCATTCTTGCAGAGCTGGGATGGGATTGTAGTAAAAGGAAAGGCACCCACAGGTGTAATACATCGGATGTTCAAGTGATATGGAGGAAAGTGTAATTATTAAGACTAAGGCATGAGATGACTCTGCTATCAATGTACTGGAGAAAGTCAGTGAAGGCTTGAAGTGATTAACTGCTAATTTAAGAGAAAGTGTGAAAGTCAGAGGGCCTCCTGACAGCATATTCTCATCTCATCTCTCACAGCTGGAGGCTAGAAGCTGAGAATTGATCCCAGGACTTAATCACTGGGGTAGTACAGTTTCGGTGACAGTCTAATTTTTTCCACCCTGGCATGACAAGGACCAAGGCCACGGTCATGAGGAGTAGGATCCTTAGACGTGGGGTGGAGACATCTAAGTTGAAGCCCCTGAGAACCTGAGAACATTGACATCCCAGCTCTGTTTGTACCTCCTGGGCTGCAGAAGTGGCCTGGTCTTCCCAATGACGGGATAACTCTTCTTCCTCACTTGAAGATGACACAGAGGACTCTGCCAAGCAAAGTAGAAGACTTCTGCTTCCCCCAGGCCACAAGATCTACCTCATTTTTGAATGAGGATTGAGTACCATAATTCTGTCAGGACTTGCTGAACTTCCAAGAAAGAGACTAGACCCGAAGGGAGCTGCAGGACCTAGACAACCTGCATTGGCAGGAGCCAGGAGCGGGTGTGTAGAACCGACCTTGAGGATGCAGGGTGGGGGTGGGGAAGCAGACAGTTGGATATGGAGAGTTTATGATATGGGAGCCCTATCCTCTGACACAGTACTGAACATGTGGCAAAGACCCTGAGAGACCATCCCAATGTGCTACTAGATTGGCTGTGCGGATCTTACGGAAAGTCACACTAAGTGCTCATGCTAAGTGAAGTAGACAAGTCAGGACAGAGAAGAGAGGAAGAATTGAAAGTCTCATAGAAGTGGGCGTGCTGAGGTATATTGACCACATAAAGCCAGAGAACCTGTCCTAAGACGTTCAGGAAATATGCACTGAGCATTTCCTGCAGGGAAATGTGCTGGGACAGTGTCTTGGGATACTAAGGCGAATAAGGCATAGTCCTTGTCCTTATCGTGTTAAAACAAAATCACTCAGAATAGAAGCATCCAAATGGGTGTGACTCCCCTAAAAAGCCCCCTGGGGGACCCCAGACATCTCACCGATGAGGAGGAATATCAGTGGAGGTGGAGTAACACAGACCTGGGTTTAAGTCTGATTTTGACATAACTTCATCAGACCCACAGTGTAACCCTGCGAGGCCTTGGGAACACTGTTTAACTTCTCTGAGCCCTGATTTCTCATCTCTATAACTCAGATGATAATATCTGCTCTGGTGGGGTGTTACCCCATTTAAATTAAAGTGAGATCATGTAAACAAAATGCCTAGTCCATTAAACACATTATAAACACTCAATAAAAGCTGGTTCCTTTCCCTTCTCTTATGATTCGCCTATTACTCTGCCAACTCCCTTTTGTAAAGTGACATTTGAGTTTAGTCTAAAAGCCAAATAAGAAAATTCATCTCATTTTTTTCTTCCTTCTTTCCCTTCCTCTATTTCTTCTTTCTCTCAGTTATTTAACAAGCATGGACTGGAGCGCCTACGATGAGCCAGGCCCCGTTTCCATCACTCCCTTGCCCTCCTTGCCTGGAAAGACTTTTGCCTTGTGGGTGAGCATTTGCCCCTGTGGGAGACACAGAAGGCCACATCTTGGGTTCTGAATCTTCTGGAAATGCTAGAGCCACAGAAGCCTCCCTGGAATAAGCCTCCACCTTCATGACGTACTGTGCTTGGGAAGTCTGCCCTCGTTGGGATGTCCGACTTAACTTTGCACATCCAAAGTTAAATAGGAAGGGAAAGAGGTGAAACTACAGAGCAACAAGTGCAGAGGTGAACTACCTCATATGTCACATCATAAGGACAAAATACTTAGCGTTTGCAGTGGGTCAGATGTGGACACTGGACAGGTGGCTGGGGAGACAGTGGTGGCTGAAACACAGCCTCTGAGAGCTCAGAGTCTAGGGGAAGAAGCCAACTGGCTTGTAGGTACCCAGGGCCATGTGGTAGGAGACCAGCAAAATCTGCCAGAGGCAGGTCGCTCTGTCTGGGGGTCAGCAGGCTTCACATAAGAGGCAACCCTTGGCCTGAGACTTAAGGGTGAAATGGGTGGGGTGAGAGGATGGCATTTCAGGCAGAGGGAACAGCATGTGCAAGGCACAGGGGCCAGAACAGGCAAGGCACATTTGGTTAGCTACAGGTTGTCCACTAGATGCTGGGAAGCCACAGTTGGCTGGAGTGCAGGAGAGGGAGTCAGGTCACACAGGGATGGCGTGCCCTGGTTTGCTTGATACCATCTTAGTTTAGGCCTGTTGTCTTAGCATTATAATAAAAGCACTTTCTTTAACCCTTGAAAGTATCCCCATTTGGGCAATCAGTTGTAGAGTCACCTGGTTTTAAGGAGAGGTGCATGCTACAAACTGCACTGGAGG
Source organism: Lemur catta (assembly GCF_020740605.2). NCBI lineage: Eukaryota > Metazoa > Chordata > Mammalia > Primates > Lemuridae > Lemur > Lemur catta. Next base: position 81,962,070 of record NC_059130.1, read on the forward strand.
ATGACCATTCTGGCTTCTATGTGCACGAGCTTGGAGGAATGAGACAACAGGCTTGGCTTGTTAAGGTCTCATCCAGTCCTGGCTTTCTCTGATCCACACAGCTCTGGACTACTCCTAGAATAGCACAAAATTGTCTTTCAATAATGGATAAATGCCTAATGAGCCCATAAATGTGACAGTGTTGAGAGGAGGGTGATATCTCTATGCCTAAGATGCTCCAGACAGGATTCCTGGAGAAGATGGGTCTGGACCTTGACCTTGAAGGATGGGTAGGATTAAATAGTCAGAAAGGCCTGAGGTGGACATGGTGCGAGCCCAGGTGTGAAGGTAGGGATGATCTGGGAGTACGATGAGAATACCACAAATGAAAGAGCTGCTGTATAACACAACAGCAGCCAGGACCACCACCCAATAGTAGTAACAGCCTGCAAGCATTTCCTCTTTCGTTATTTCTCCAAACTCCCTCCACACCCCTGGGAAGTGTGAAGGCAGTACATTAACCTATGTGTTCCCAGAACACTTGGAGCACGGCCCTGGAAGCCTTTCCATACGCCCAGAGGGGCTCAGTATAGCCTTTGCCTATTCTTCCTATAGGCTATAGGCTCCCAAGGCCAGCACCATGAACCCTTATGGCTTTAGGGCTTGGAACAGAGAAGACACACTAGTGTTGGAAGAGCAGCTGACCAGGGAGAGAACAGAGGCTTAGAATAGTTGAGTGACTGCCCAAGTCACTCATGGGGAGCAGGTGCTGGCACTAGAGCTTGAGCCCAAGACTCTAAAATCCTGTTCTTGCACTGGACCATGTGACCACAGGTAGAAATCATAGACAGTATAGTGTCGTGAGGCATTACAGTTAAGAAGTGATTCTAACTACATAGGGTGTACACCTATCTCCCAGCCTCTCCTTTCAAAAGCATCCTCCCCTTTGCACATCTCTGGGTCTCTGCAGGTCCCTCAGCCTAGCATGACCTTCCCCTCTATTTCTATGCAAAATCTCACACGTCCTTCAAGGGGCAGGCAGAGTATACCTACTCCATGGTTCTCTTTCCACCTCCCTGGCTGAGTGAGTAACCCCTCCTCTCTGCTGCCGTAGCACTCTGCGCCAACAGTAGTGATCAGCTTGCAGACTACACTGCACAGTGGGGTACTTATGTAGTAGAACACGTCATAGGGTCTGCCTTCTATGCCACACTGGGAGCAGGGGACCCTATCTTATTTACTTTTATGTCCACAGCACCCAGAATAGCTCCTGGTACATTGTAGGTATTTGATGAATATTTGTTGAATGAATGAATGAAACTGCTTAGCCCTTATCCAGAGCTCTTGCTGTGATCACATCCTAATTGTACCCTTATCTTATCTGGTTTTCAGTTGCATTCAGCCTATGAGAGGCCCTAGTAGGACACAAGAAGCTGGGAAGAGAGAGGTGAGCCATTCATCCCTCTCCCTGACTTTCAAGCTAGGAGGGTGGTTTGTTACTTTGTGAGGGCTGCCATAACAAAATACCACGGGCTGGGTGGCTTAAACAATGGAAGTTTATTTTCTCGTATCCCTGGAGGCTAGAAGTCTAAAATCAAGGTGTCGGGCTCTTCTGAGGCCTCTCTCCTTGGCTTGTGGATGCCTGGTCTTTCCTCTCTATGGATCTGTGTCCGAATTTCCTCTTCTTATAAAAACACCAGTCATATTGGATCAAGGCCCACACTAATGACCTCGTTTGAACTTACTTATCTCTTTGAAGACCCTATCTCTGAATATAGTCACATTCTGAGGTACTGGGGATTAGGGATTAGGACTTCAACATAGGAATGTGAGAGGGACACAGTTTAGCCCATAACAGGTGCTAACGGCTCCCAGCTATTGTGAGTCCCTGGGTGCTAGTCCCTCACCCTGCCCACACCTCTGCAATAGCGTCTTCATAAATTCCATTTCCTGTGAGCCCTTTTTAAGTGTGCTGACTGTTTTCTGGCAGTCTTCTCACCGAGAGCGATATTGACGGCTATGGTGGCAATCAGCTACAATCACTATTATGTTCCTTCAGAAGGACAGGTTTCGTGCCACAGTCTGTGAGAAATTCAAAGGCAAATACTCAGTGCCTCATTCTCTTCATCTGCAAACCGGGGATATTAACATCGGCCCCCTTCCACGGCCCTTGTGAGAGCCCACTGGGAAAGGGTGGGGCAGCTCTGCCACCCGGGAAGAGCAGCGACACTGCAGGGGTTTTGAGTCCATCGAGCGGGCTCACTTTTCCAGGAGAAGAGAACAGCTCCACATCTCTGGATTCCCAGGTCAGCAGCCTGCAGCGCAAAGCTGTAAAAAGGGAAGGAAATCTGAAAGGACCCGGCCCAGCGGCTGACGACAGACAGCGGGTAGAATGCGCGGGCAGGGAGCCATTTGTTAATGGTCCTTGATCAAGAGGGCTCTTGTCAGGACATGTTATAGAAGTGAGGGAAGGTCTCTTCGCTCCTCCTTGGTGATATGACCTACCTCATGGGCTTGCTGAGTATCTATGGAAAACAGTCCAGGCAGAGATCCTGGATACGTCTATTTATGATGATGTTGACTTAGAGAGGACCAGTATGTTCATGTAGAGGCCATGTTTCCTGTTTCTATAAACATCTTCAATGTGAGAAAAGGCTTCGATGGATCCACGGGCACAATTTATAGCTTGCTCCATGCCAACATAAATCAAGCGTGCATACCATCCCAGTGAAATAATATAGATCATTGGTTTAGGGTGGTGAGGACCTGCAAGCAGGGTGGATTCCAAGGCAACACATTCTTGCACCTCTGGGATTGCTTAGCCCTCATCCTCGGGAGCAGCAAGGGCCAATCTGGCTGTGCGGTGCAGTGGAAAGGGCGCGGGCTTTGGTGTTGGGCAGTGTGAGCTCACAGCTGGCAGAGGACCATGTTGTTTAATGCTTTAAGGCTTAGTTTCCTCCTCTTTAAAACTGGGTCAATGGGGCCTACTCAAGAGGCTTTTGGGGCAGGGTGTTAAATGAGGTAACAGGGCCTTAGCAGGTGCTACTTAGTGGTAAATGTCAATTCCCTTTCTCTAAGCTCCTGGGTTCCTTCATTCCTCCCTCCCTCCTTTCCTTCCTTCCTTCCTTCCTTCCTTCCTTCCTTCCTTCCTTCCTTGTCTTCGAATTTTAAATTGGTCCCAAATTGGTAGAAGTTGAGTCAGTCATAGTGGTGCCCTTCAAAGGCAACCTGAAAGACTTGCAATGTGCTTGGACATAATGAACATGACCCCGAGAGCCAATCAGAATTCTGTCTAACAGTGTGGAAGATCACAAAGCCCTTTCATTTGCACTAGCTCCTTTGGATGCACCTTCTCGCAGCTACCTTTGAATCAAAGTAGGTGGTTTTACCTATAATTTTAATAACAATTATAAAATAATAAAAGTGGAATAATAACAGCATCAAGAGAACTCAAGTTGAAGTCCAAAGCATTATACCTCTTGGGAATTAAATTGGTTCATGGACTGCTGGGGACCTTGGCAGTTTCAAAGAAAGAGAGTTGTCCCAACCACCCTTCTACAACCCATTAAGATTGAGTTTACATGCTTCTCCCATGGGCCAGTTATTTTCTCAGCCTATTCACCGTCTATACTAGAATATTCTAGAGCAGTAGAAAATATACATGGTGTACCTTCTATCACTCAGCTTTGGGGAATGCAATGTCTAGTGGATTCAGAAGTCAGACTTTGGCCTGTAACTCTGCTACTCACTCACCGTGAGACCTTCCACAATCACTTTCCCACTCTTGGCCTCAGTTTCTTCATCCATAAAAAAGAAGTATCATCCCAATCCTAACTCACTCACAGGAAGATGGGGGAAGACTGATTGAGAATATGGGTGTAGAGTAGTTTATAAACCAACTATCAGGAATCTCAGTTTAACAGGGGCCAAAAAAGAATGCATATTTTTGCTGCTCAAATCTCAGCCCACTTCAGTCAAAGGCACTAGCATCATCCATTTGCCCCTTGATTTCCTTACCCGCCTCATGCCACCGATAGCAAGCCCTACTGACTTGACTTCCCTAGATAGAGTGAGAGCATTTTTATTTATATTTATTTTGATATATTTTAACATTTTAAAGTAATTTTGACTTATAGAAATATTGCAACACTTATACCAAAAAAAAAAAAAAACATTAAGGTACACTTCACCCAGATTTTCCCCAATTTTACTGGGTTCACTTCCTCCCTGTCTCTTTCTCTGTCTCTCTCCTGCTGGTCATTCAAGTTTCAGCTGAAATGCCTCCTCTTAAAGCTCGCCTTCCCAAGCCCACAGCCCCACCCTATGGTATCATTCCAATTGCAGTCCTCTGCAGAGCACTCAACTCCAGCTGATATTTTTCTTGGCTCTTTATTTACTGGTTACCTCCCTGCCTCCCCCATGAGGATGGAAGTCTTATGAGAGAATTGGCCTCATGTCCTTTGCCCTGTTCACTGATGAATCCTCAGAAGGTAAAACAGGGCCTCCACAGAGCTGGCACTTACTGTTTTGCTGAGTAAGTGACTTGGGCAGCTGCTGTGTCTGACCTGTGCAGGATCCTCGGAGGTGCGCAGCGTGGTCTCTCTTTGCAAGGTGCGGACGTCCTCTAGAACCTGCCCTGGCTGCGGCATTCGCTCCCATCATGGAAATATTTGCCTCATCTTGTCCTAGGAGGGGATTACTTAAAACATAGCTAATATTTAGGTGTAAATCCTCCACAAAAGAGAGAGAAAACCATACAAACACATGCACAGCAAGAGAGTGGCCAGCTTAGTAGTTTACATGTGAGCTCTGGAGCCAGACTGCCTTGTGCATATACAGGTTCTGACACTACTGTGTGATCTTAGACAAATTACTTAAACACTCTGTGTCTCAGTCTCCTTATGTGTAAAATAGAGATAATAAAAATCTCTCCTTCATAAGCTTACTGCATGATTAAATGAATTAACATATTTAAAATGCTTAGAGCCATGCCTGGCACATGGTAAGTATTCAATAAATGTCATCATAATATATAGTTACCTAATTGAGAGCAGATGATCCACACTGTCTTAAACCTTTTGCTTTTCCCCATTTGGCAAAATATCCTAAATATTCCATATCAACAAATATTCTTTTACCACATGGTCATTAATGGCTGAAGTTTTTGTGTTGTATAGATGCGCCGTAAGTTTCCTTAGATATTTAAGTTGCTTCCAATTTCTCTCTACTACCAACACCACTACATTGAACATCCTTGTTCATGTAAGTTTATGCACATCAGCAACTATTTCTTCTGATTGTATTCCTAGAAGTGGAATTGTTGGGTCAAAGGCTGTGCATATTTTCTGCCCTGAGACACGGATTCCGAGTGCCCGAGACAGGTTATCCCAACAGAGGCGTTTCCTTGGGGACCAAGTCCAGAGGCCAGGGCGGCTCCTAATCTCGGCCACTTCCCTGCTGCCCTGCCTCCCAGCGCCAGCCAGGCTGCAGCCTGTGTGCCCAGCTGAGGCCACCACGGGTTCCAATAATCCTGTTTACTCAGCTCGGGGCAGGAACACAACCTGGATGTTCTCTCTTCAGGGGATATCAGGGACTTTTGCTTTGAACTTCATCCAAGAGAATAAAAACAACCACATCCACCACGTCTGTTCTTTCACTACTGGCCTCTGCCCTGTTGCTTGGCCCTGTTGCCTGGCTGCGTTTACAAAAGCATCTGTACTTTCAGACCCTTTTCAGTCGTGGCTTCCCCACTCCTGCTACCTAGCAGAAACCTTTCTGTTCTTTGAGGCTAACCCATGTGCCACTTCTTCCCGGAAGCCCATTCCCCCTCAGTCCATGCCTCCCAGTGTGGGGGAAGGAAGCCCCTGGGTAGTGGAATCAAACATATCTGGGCCGAGCTGCAGCTCAGCTCCTCTCCAGCTGCTGCTACTTCTCCTTCAGTGTTTCCTTTCCGTGGTCAGTGTGCTCTGCTGAAACCACGGGCAAAATGATAGTCCCAACACGAACCTCTCAGTGTCCTTGGAAATGGCGTCTTTAAAAGCTCCCAGTGAGCATCACACCAAGGCAGGTGATTTACAAAAAGGGAATGGTGCCTTGAGGTTAGTTTTTGGTCTGCTTGCTTACGTGCTGGGGTGGGGGTGCCCTTTCCCAAGTCCCCTAGAGAAGAGGAGGCTACTCTTGTCTTTCTGAGGATCTGAGCAGTCCTCACACATCCTCTTCCCTGCTTCCTTAGTTAAATAAGAATTGATTGTCCCAGAGGGCAAGGGCAGGCCACGGCTGGTATTCAAGTTGAAAAGGGAGAGTGGCCTGACCCCAGCAGGGACTCTCCAGATGGCAATATAAACTGCAGTAGCTTCTGTTTCCCGCCCCCATACAGCACCCTCAGTGGAAGAGGAGAACCAAGCCAAAAGACTTCATAAGAAGAGTCACGACTCTAGGGTCTCTAGGAAAGCTGCCCGTGGCCTGTGTGGAAGGGGAGCTGCCCCCTTCAACTAAGCCACAGCAGGAACACAGCAGGAGGACATGCAGACTCTCCACTCTCATACGATCTCACCTTGACTGCACACTTCTGAACACAGAATAGGTATATTTTAATAAGGAGAAGCTATTTTCCTAAGGAAAATTCTCAGGATGAATCAATGCATAAGAATTCAGAGTTACTACCATGCCTTATTCAGACGTAGGTTATTCATGGGACTCTAGATTTTTTTTCTTTTTTCTTGCTTAAGATTTTAATGTCCATCTGAGTGGCCAAGAGGTTGAAGCATGTACAACATGAGGGGCTTTCTTAAAAAAAAGATTACAAATACAAAATGCCCATGCCACTCCGGCTTACCTAGCAGGAGGGGAAGTGTGATGGGATGTGGGGGTGGGAGGAGGGAGCAGTCTTCACCCCTGAGGCTAAATATCATACTTTTGCAAATTTTATGATAATATTGGACAGCATGGACACATTACTAGGGTCCCTCTCAGAAGGGATCTCTGCAATGAAGGGTTCTGAAGCCTAAGCTCATTAATGTCACCCCTGTAGCTGGGACATCTTGGCGCTGAAGACCAAAGACACTTATCTTAAACTCCATTCCTTATAAGCCCCCAGAATTTGGGGTAACTCTCACCCCATATAACAGAGATGGAATTTCCTGCCAAATGGAGGTAGAGTGGCAAGCCAGATTTATTTGATTTCAAAATACAAATAAATACAATGCTTTTGCACAAAAGTGTCATAAAACATCTTACCTACATCATGCTCAGGAAATGCCTATGTTTTTTAAAAGGCAATCAAACAACCCATCCTGAGAAAATCGTTGCCTTCATGAGTCTCAGTTTCCTCACCTCAAACATGGGGATGACAAAACCTACCTCACTGGTGTGGTGTGGGAATGAGATGAGTGGATACTCAGAAAGCTCCTGGAACAGAGCAAGCTGTTGTTTTCTGAGCACCTGCTTGGCCCCTGGCCCTTGAGTTGGCTCTGGGAAGACCGAGATAGATGAATTAAACCAGCACCTGCCCTCAAGGCACTCATAGTCTGACCTCTCTGGTCTACTGGAGGAGTTAGCTACAAGAAATTGAGCTTTGCAAAGCAGGGAAGGGGACGAGCCTGGTAACTGTCAACTCACAGACAAGAGAAGCTCACTTAGACTGAGGCCCAGGGAGTTCTGGGAGTGTCAGCTGGCTTTGTGAGCAAACTTTGTTACAGCCTTCCGGTGGCATGAACCTGAGGGCTTCCCTGCCTGGCTGTGTGTTTGTCAGCAAATCACTTACCCTCTGAGAACCTGAGTTTCTACCAGGATTTGGGGAGAATGTCCAAACGACTAACTGAGATAAGTCCCCAGCACAGAACAGGTGCTCCATAGGTGGGAACATGTTCTGTTACATCCATGCCTACCCTGGTTAAGATTCTTTGGTAAAATCTTTCTCTAGTTCTCTGAGAGGCCATTTCTGGATCCTTCTCTGCAAGAAGCAAATTTTAAGCTCAGGGTGCTTCCCTATTGCACTTAATTCTACTGAATTCTATCTAATGAAGCATCGTCCTTCAAGGAGGAAATTCAAACCACTTCCTCCTCCTAGGGATTTGTTTGCAATGTCCACTTTTCATAACGTTTGGCCAGATGGCCAGCAGCAAAGAGTCAGAATCTTTTGATTCAGGGGAGGTTCTATGGCACTTTCTCCTGGTTCCTGTGCTGATTCAGCCCAATGGGTCTGGCCCCAAAGCCAGATGGCTGTCCCATCCCAGAGCTCCTCCCCATCGTCCTCCTCGTGGCTCTCTTGCTATCAGCATCCTCTAGACTGCCAGGCCACTGCTGCCAAGACAGCAGGCCACACTCCAGCGATGTCTGTTCAGCTCTAGTCTCCCATCCCTGGATGGCTTTCCCCACTCTGCCAGCTGTGTCTTTGGGCCAGCCTGTTCTCATGAGGACGAGGGACATCCTGATATCATGGACCAAGTGCTAGACTGAGAATCAGGGGACCTCAGCTCTGCCAGCAGCATGTGCAGCCTCAGGAATGTCCCTAAGTTTCCATTTCATCTTGTGCTGAATAAAGGGGACTGTATCAGGTTGGCCCGAGGGGTCTCCTAAGGAGTAGACCACAGCCCCTCCACCCCATCCTACTGCCTACTGCTTTCTATTGAGAACTCCACTTGCTGTTCCTTGAAGCATCAAGTTTAAACTTCAGCACTTCTCCTTAAATCTGTAATTCACTGAGTACTTGCTATAGACCGGGACCTACGTGAGGCTGAAAGATATTTAAATGAATAACACAGTGCCTCCTCTGAAGGAGCTCACAGATGAAAAACATAAACTTTTAAAGGTTATAAGAAAGCGCACTGTCTGGGGAATGGACACACTTGAGGCTCTGACTCAGGGGGCTGGGCGGGACATGGGCAATATATATAACCTGAGCTTTTGTACCCTCATAATAAGCTGAAATAAAAAAAAAAGAAAGAAAGCAGATAATTGCTAGGAAAAAACACAAACGCCTTGCAAGTGTTGTCTCAGATGAAGATCCATGTTGAGTCTGGAGGATTAAGTTGATTTCTGAGCTCAGAGGAGGGAAGGGAAGGGTGTTCCAAGATGAGGGAACAACATGGGCAAAGGCTGAGAGCCGGTTCAGAGATTTAGAATTAATTCAATGTGGCTGCCTTGCAGTGCTCACATGGGAGCCGCAGAAGGGTCTGGGAAGAAGGCCAAAGCATATACTGAGAGTTCTTGGACCCTGGACCTGCCCCTACAGAAAGAGAAACCTCTGTCTGGTGGTCATTTGTGGAAGTTTCCAATGCAGTCTGACGTTAAGGAGCTCACCAAAGCCAGAAAGCAGAAACAACTTCTTGAGCCTGGGACTTTTAGTTAGTTTCTAAGCAGAATCTCTGACTAAGATTTGAAGAAAACAGTCTTAAAAGTAAGACAAATATTTAGAGTTTTAAGCACTCAGCCTACAAATTAGGAAGGATGGGCAACTTGAATATCAGATGTGCAACTTTGTTCTCCCTAATTTAAAGCAGACTTTGTTTTCTGGTGGAAGATAGATTGAAATCCTCCTGCCTGCTCAGTAATACAATGGAAACCACTTCTGAAGAGCCAATGTTTCGTGTTATAGGCAACCAAATTTAATAAGGCAGGGGAAGAGAAAAAAGTGACGTCAATAGGGCTTTATCTGAGAATCAAAAGAAATATATTGTTGATTTGACTGAAGTCATTCCAGTCTTAATTGCAGTAGAGGGGGAAAGTGAAATTTTCCATCTCTCAGTTCTCTTTGCTTTCTCCTACCCTGATATGTTCATTCCGAAAAAATAAGAGCTTGCTCAGCAACAGAAAGATGGTGTTTCACTTCCCTTTCCTCCATCCCTTCCCAACGTAGGGGAGGAAATGATATTTACTGAGTACCTGCTCTGTGCTGTACTTTACCTACATTTAACTTTCACCATAATATGTGATCCTACAGGGAAACCACTATTTTCTCCATTTTATAGATGAGTCAACCAAGGTTTGAAGAGGTTAGGTGAATGTGTTAAGGTCACACAGCTCAGGTAATACTACTACGTGTGGCTGATGAGTTAGGATGTTGATCCCATTCTTTGCTGACACCAAAGCCCATGCTCTTTCCACCTGCCCCACCGCCTTCCTATAATCCAGAGATGTGGTTAATGGAGAGGGACTGTCTGTGCATAGTATCTATGAGTGAAAAGCTTTAACAAAATGGAACAGGATAAGCTCCATGTAACCATTCTTTCATTTAGTCATTCAACAAAGAGTTATTGAGCACTCGGATGTGTCAGGCATTATTCTAGGCACTGAGAATATAGCAGCGAATCAAACAGGTTGTGTAATTCACATGGTATGGGCAGAAGAGCGTGGCAGGTGTGGGACTCAGGATGGAAACTTCTAGGATCCCATCATAATTCTACCACTTGTGAGCTGTGTGACCTTGGATGTGTTCTCTAACCTCTCTGCACCTCAGTTTCCTCAATACTGCAAATAGCAGTATTGTTTACACTTGTTATGAGAATTGAATGAGCTGATATTTGTAAAGCAGTTAACGCATATGAGTATTGTTATATAAATAGTGAAGGAACATAGGCAATTGCGAAGTAAGTAAAGTACATGGTGTGTCATGAGATCTTAAGTGTGAAGATGAGCAATAAATCAAGGAGTGGAGAGAGGGTATGTTGGTGGTGGGTTTGCACTTTTACTTAGGGTAGCCAGGGAAGACCACAATGAAAAGGTGTCATTTGAGCAAAGACCTAAATGTCGATGAGCCGACAGGAGCTATGTTTAAGATTTGCGTTGATGGTTCAGAAGGCACAGGAAGATTCTGTGGCCCTGCCTCTGACTCTTTGCTATGAATGACAATTACCTTCCAATTATCAGTTTAGGGACGTGGTTAACAAATTGCATCTTTATATGCAATTTGTATCACATCTTGTGATGGGATATAAATTATCAATGTGTTTGTAAGAGACTCGTCCTCTAAAGTAGTCTCAGAGACCAGTGAAAAGTCTTTGTACCTTGAAGGATAAAGTCATTTCTGGAACACTCCTTTATAATAAGAACAAAATGGCTGAAGCCAAGTCATGGTTTATAAGGTGCACTCACACTCCTTATCCCATAGGTAAAGCTCACCCCACCTGGCTCTGGGGCCTACACATGGCGTGCCTATATTCTGCTCCTGACTTTCTCTTGGACCCCATCTGGCTGCAATCCTTTGGTCTTGTGAGTGGAAGTGAATGCAGGGAAACCTCTGAGTTTAACTCTCCCTTGAGTGAAAAGGATCCAATCTGCCCACACACCTACTGCTCCGGCCATATAGGAATGCTACTTCAGAGGACTTTCCGGATGCCAGAATGCTTGAAGAATGATTTTATTTTACCATATTACCTTTTTGCTGTCTGAGAATTATCTCTTTTATGCTTCTGAGGCCCAGCATTTAGGAATACGGTTAACAAATTGCATCCTTGTCATTGTGATGTGAAAGGAGCGCACTGGCCCAGGAGGCTGGAGACAAAGGTTCAAGTCCAGCCCTGTTGTTAACTCCCACGTGTCTGTGTACATCACAGCTGCTGTCTCTGGCTCCAGTTTCCCTGTCTATAAAGTGAACGGTAAGAGGAAAAACACACACACACGCGCACACACACACACACACATGCGTGCACACCCACAGCTGCTTATTACTTGTCTTCTCTGGGCCATGCATATCGCATATATTATCTCATGTTAATATCACAACAATCCTAAGAAGTCAGTATTATTATAACACTAGAGGTATGATGTAGTCTAGTGGGAAGAGGTAGAGCAGGATCAGAACCCAGAACTTACTTTAGTTATTATGCTGCAATAGCTTAGGCTTTTGCTATAGGCTGAATCCCTGTGTCCATGTCCCTGCAAAATCCATGTGTTAAAACCTAATCCTCAAGGGGATGGCATTAGGAGGTGGGGCCTTTGGGGGGTGATTAGGTCATGAGGACAGAGCCCTCATAAATGGGATTGGTGCCCTTATAAAAGGGACCCCAGGGAGGTCCTTCATCCCCTCCTACCATGTGAAGACACAGCAGGAAGACAGCAGTCTACACATTGGGAAGTGAGACCTCACCAGACCCTGAATATGCCAGTACCTTGATGTTTGATTTCTCAGCCTCAAGAACTGTGAGAAATAAATTTCTGTTGTTTATAAGCCATCCATCTGTGGTATTTTTGCGATAGCAGCCCAAAAGAACTAAGACAGCTTTCTAAGAGTCCTTCCAAACCTGTGATTCCCTGAGTTTAGAGACTGTCCTAGGGAATCATCCCATCCCTGCAGTTATTCCTTTTCTATACCTCAAGTTGTAGATAATCTATCTTTTCCTCCAGTGACTATGTCATGGGTTCTATGTCAGCTATGAAGACCCTCTGGTAAAAGGAAAACACTATGACAGATTGTCATGCAAGTGACAGAAGCTGTCCAAGGCAACCCTTCATTTCATCATCTTGCCTCTGGAGCAGACCAGACTAAATGCAGAAACAGTGCTTCGGGGCGGGCTGAGAAGCCTCCCCAGGGAGACTCAATCACCTTCTTTGTAAGAGATCTGAGAAGCCTCCGGGGATCAGGAGTCAGCCTGGAGACCATTCTCTGGGAGCTCTTTTCCATGTCAATGTAGAGGGAAGACAGCTAGTGTGGTCTCAGGGAGGGACACTGGACCAGGAGTCAGGAGAGCTGGCCCTGGTCTAGAGCTCCCTCTCCATGTGACTTCCAGCAAATCGATTCCAGCATTATTATAAAGGGTAGGCAGGCAGCTAAGAGTTTGGGAGGCAGACCAGGTTTGGATCCTAGTTCTGCCACTTATCAGGGGGATATGAGATGTGACCTTTCAGCCAAGGCACTTAGCATCTAAGCTCGAGTTCCTCAGCTCTGAACTTGGATCTGGACTGGAAGACCAAGCACCCGGCTTTGCTACTTACTAGCTGTGAGGCAGTGGGGAAGTCACTTAACTTCTCTGGGCCTCATGCATCTTCCTCACTTATGAAATGCATAGCATAATAATAGTTATGGTGAGAATTAAAGATTGTATATACAAAGTGTCTCACACACAATAGGCCCTCAATAACTATTAGGACCAACACATCATTCCTCCCCACCCAACCCTGATCGAACTGTCTGAGAAAGGCTTCGGTACCCTACGTGGTTTAGGGGCCAGGTCTATTATGGGCCAGACTACATTCAAAGATTGGTTTGTAAACCTGTCACTATAGGCTAAATCATTCATAACTAGAAAGAGAGGTGTGCCAGCCCGGTTCCATACCCACTCGGTGGAGTGTAGAGTTCTGCATCACCATGGACACCCCAAGAAGGAATGAGTATGGATATAACAGGGCAATTCAGCAATGCCAAGGCCCAAGTGGAAAATGGGCCTTGCTGTTATAAAAGGCAGTAATCAGAGTCCTTCTGACTCCGGGAATTGGGTGGCTTCCTCCAGGTCAAGATCCCAAGTCCGGGGCTTTTGTATATTCAAATAGGAGGAAGAGGTGGGTTCCCTCCACCCATTTATGGTTTAATTTTTTTTTTCTTTTTATACCTGACTCAGGCAGAGAAAAGCAAATATGTGTTCAAAAGTCATACCTACCATAGTTAACATTTTCAGTTGAGATCCGGAGAGGTCAGGGAAGAAACACATGCTGATCAGATATCTCTTTGCAATGGGCTGGGCAAGTGACAGGCCTGGCAGTAAGGAAAACGACCCCGCCCCTGCCCTCAGGAAGCTCAGATTCCAAGACAGGGGAATTCAGGTGAATTCCATGGGTGATTCTAACACGTTCCTCTGTTGAGATGCTTACATATCCAGTGGGTTTATGTCAGGGCTTGCATTGGCTTCCCACCTGCAGAAGGAGAGGAGACCACCTGTCCAACTATCCAATCAAGGCTTAGGGTGTCACAGAGGCTCTGATTAGATATTTGGATGGGATCCTACCAGGGTGCAGAGGATGGAAGTGATCACTTCCTCCTGGGGGTCAGGAAAGCCTATTAAGAGTTTTAAAAGATGAATAGGTGTTTTGCAGGCAGTCAAAGGGGAAGGAAGGGCATTGTGAACAAAGGCCACATCACGAGCAAACACTTGGAGGCAAGAACCAGGCTGATGTACTCAGAAGAACTCTAAGAAGTTCCATCATGATTAAGGCTCAGGAGGTGAGGGGTAAAGAGGGTGTGAGGGGTTTCCTAACATTCACCGAGGATCTGAATTGTGTTCGACTCTGTCTCATATTGTTTTATGTGATCCTTACCACCTGAGTCAGTTGTGTTACGAATTCCCACTTTATAGATGAAGAAACCAAGGCAAGTATCTATTGAGCCCCTGTATGTGATAGGTACATTCTAGCCTGGAGATAGAGCAGCAGACCAGAGGAGCACTCTGCCCTCATAGAGCCTCCACTCTAATAATAGGGATGAGAAACAAGACATCTGAATAAATGCCTATGGTAATTTTGGATAAACTAAGTGGTATGAAAAAAAGGGGGGGAGATGAGAATGACTGTTGGTTGGAGGAGGGGAGGACTGCTTTCCCTAGGGTGGTTGGGGAAAGGCTCTCTGAAGAGGTGACACACGAGTGACACCTGAACGATGAGAAGCAGGCAAGCATGGGGAGATCTGGGGGGTACTCTGCAGGCAGAAGGACATGCAAAGGTCCTGAGGTGGGCACTGGCTTTTGTGTTCCAGGGACAGAAATCAAGCCAGTGTGGCTGGAACAGAGAAGCCATGGGACATGCGTAGAAGGAGTTGAGGGCCAGAGGATAGAGAAGGGCCAGTTCACATGCTTCAGAAAGTGTAGTTTGTCCTGCATGAAGAGGATTTGAAGACAGAATGTGGAATAAAGCCAAGGTTTTATCATTAGAGTTAGGACGGTAGCTTCCCTGGGAAAGTCAGCTCAGTGCATAGGGAATACCCCATTCTGCCTCTTCCCCAACTGGGTCACCGTGGGCAAGTGACTTAACCTCTCTGGAATCTCAGCCTCCTCTTATACATGGTGAAAATTATAATACCTGCCTCATAGACCAGAAGTGGGGATCCCCATTTCCTGCTAGAGAGTTAATGAAAAGTCCCCCTGGGGTCTAGGGTAGTTTGAAGCCAGTTGCTAGAAGGACTCAGCAATCAATTTCTTAACACAGAGATCATCACCTGTCCATCCCGAGGAGTGGCAGGCCTGTCCAAGCAGGACCTCCCTCAGGGTCTGCACATTTAAAATGACGGGGCTGCTCCCAGGTGATGTAGGTCCATCCAAGGACCACACTTTGAGTAGCAACGATTCAGAGCCAAGTGGCTTCCATGGCACAGACAATATTGGACCCACCACAGAAAGATTGCAAAGCAAGAGCCTGCTTTTAGTAGTTTATTTCTGAGTTCATCAGATAGACAGATGTTCCTACAGTGCCTACTGTACACTAGGCACCATTCTAGGAAGTAGGATTTCAGTGGGACGTGAGGATCAGGGCCTGCTCTTGGAGGACATTTATCTTTATCTCAGAGAACCAATTAAGCAAGCAATGCAGATAACCTACGTGCAGGGTTGGGGAGTGTCCAGGGTGTTAGCTCAAGAGACTCAGGGAAGATCTCCTGGATAAAGTGACACTTAGGTGGAAGCGACATTTAGGTGGCCCTGAGGAGGTGTGCAGGCAGAGCAAACAGCACTGCCAGGGGCCACGGCCATCCAGCCAGAGGCACAACCCCCAATTCAAGTCAGGTCTCTCCGAGCCAAAGACTTGCTCTTGCTAGTATCTTCCACGCTGAGTGAATCAAGTCTCACAAGAGAGCAGCTGCCGGCTGTCCTTCCCAGCGATGTCAAAGCAGCTGCTCCGGACTGGAAAGATATCTACTCTGAGCAGAGGTCTCAGCATCACCTGACAGGCATGGTGATTATGAAATCTGCCTCCACACCAAACATGTTGCACCACAAACTCCGTCCAGGCGTGGCTTCAAATGTCCTCCCTCCCAAAGACTCATGACTGGGAAGTGTGATTGCCCTCTGATTGCTGCTAATTATAGCCCTTATATATATTTTTGTCAAGCAACAATGAACTTTGAAACTTTGGTGGTGGTAGCCAGTCACATCAGCTGGGTTATATCTTGGGTGAAGTTCATCGGAAAGTAAAAGTCCAGTGACCTGCAAGTTTCCATTTAAGGAGGGAGGAGATTCCATTTAAGGAGGGAGGAGATAGAAATTCTCCTGAAACCAGGACCCTCTATGTGCCAGACAGCACACATGCCTTATTAAAATTAAGTAGAAGAGGCACAGATAGACCTGGCATGAAACTTAATGCAGCCATGTGACTTCGGGCAAGTCACTTACCTTTGTCAATCTCAGTCTCCTGATCCATTAAATGGAAGATGAATTCCCACCTTACCTCCAATGTTCATAAAATGCTAAACACAGTGACTGGCACATTGTAAGCCCAGTAAATGAGGTTGGGAAAAAAAGTCTTCATTACTATCTTGAGAGGTAAGAACAGATGAGAAGACAGATTCAGAAAGCTTAAGTGATTTCTCTATTCTCCAAATCAAGCAAATAATAACTCAGATTTAAAGTCAAGTCTACCTCCAAATCCCAGTATCTTTCTCCACTTCTTTATGCTCTCCTCATATCCTTATATTAAAATTATGCCTTCACAATTTGACTTTGCAGGGCTACCCAAGAGAGTGGGCAAATTCCACCCCTGCCCAGTGATATTGGGCTTAACCACTGTCTTGCCCTGTGCAAAGGAATAGGGATAGAAATCGCAACATGGCAGTTCTGGGCTGAGACCTCAAGAGGCATGGTCAGTTTCCACTCATCTCTTGTCTGTGCTCACTTACCCATTCCCCACGAGAAGAGCAAGCCAGAGGCTCTTTGAGCCTGGTCCCCAGATGACACAAACAGAGCAGACCCAGACCTGACCCAAAGCCCCACCAGTCTGCAGCTTCAACCCAAGCTGTCCAGCCTATCTTCAAACAACATGAGTAAGAAAAATAAATGCTTGTGGTTGTAAGTGACTGAGTTTGGGGCAGTTTGTTACCCAGCACAACTCTGGCACTATCTGACTAGTACACTGCCATAAAAAAGTATAGCCAAGCCAGACCATCACTGCAAGTATTTCTTGAGTGTCTACTGTGTGCAATGGGAAGTAAAAAGGAATTTCAAATTATCTCTACCCTTGAAGATGGTATTTTACTGCTCTTTCTATGTCCTTTGCCAAGCATAGTCATGATGCAGAGTAGGAAATCACAAATCCTTATTTTATAAGAAAAATTAAAGCAATGAGTGCAAGTATTTATATTGTTGAAGAGAAAAGCACAGCTCCATGAAAAGATACCTAGCAATATTGAGGCAGATGTTTTCTAGGAACTAAGCAGTGGTATTAGATTAGCCTCTCCAGAACTTGTGAGACTCAGCTAGTCCTTAAGAGATGGGAAGGATTTTACACATTGACTGCCACACAAAAAAATCAGGAACTTTTCTTTGGGGCCACAGTGTTTTACTACAAAAATATAATAAAAATTTCAACTGTAATTTAAAGGTAAACATAAATAGACAAACAAAATTTATTGACTTCTATTCATTTAATCCATGTTTTTAGAACTAAATTGCCAATGTTAATTGTAACAATAAGAACATCAACAAGTAAGATTTTATATATGCTTCACGTGGCACCAGGGTCAAAACTAGAGTGAGTTAAATACAACTCCCATGGCAGTTAATGTGTTAAGGAGGCTGGACACAGCCCCGAAGCCTAATCTCACAGCTTTAACATTCAGGTTTCTTTGCTGCGGTGGAGAGGAATTGGAAAGACCTGAGTTCAAATCCTCAGGCTGCCACTTTCTAGCTGTGTGACCTTGGACAAGTCACACATCTCTGAGCTTCAGATGAGCTCCTCCAGGTTTCTTCCCTTTGCCTGGAAGGGCCCCCTCCAGGCCTCTGTCCGCCGGCGAAGGCTTCTTGACTCCTTCTCCCCCAAGAAATAAGGCCTCCCCTCCTTTTGTTCCCAGCCACACCTGACTAAAAGGCCCTGGGCCCCAACAGTCTTCTGGGATCCTTATCTGTGCATGTGGCTTTTTACCCTAGCAGACATTGAGCTGTCTCAGGATGGGGGTGGTCCCTCCTGCACCCCTGGGTGCCCAGTGCCTAGCTCAGTGCCTGGCATGTCACACACACACTGTCAGTGAATATTACTTGCTGACTTGAACTAAACTGAATGGAATTGCTCCAAATATCATCCAGGGATAAAGTATTTTAAATTACAATTTCTACATTGTTTATAAAGAAGAGTCTCAGGGCTAAATAAATAAATTTTTTTAAAATACACATTTAAAAAACACATTCACACAAATAAACATATGGAAACAAACATACGCCAAACACAACGCTAGGTTTTTGCAGACTTGTTTCCCATAGAAGACCTGTAATTTCCCTCGTGGCCGACACTGGCCTTGGACTGGACCATGTTTCACGGACTCCCGGAGGGCGGCCTGCTTGGGTTTTGGTTTATTTATTTCTCTTTTTTTTTCTTTCATCAGACCTGAAACTAAAGCTACGGCCTTTCTGAAACCACCGCTCACCTGGAGCTGCCAGGCTTCCTGTCACCTGCTTACCCTTCCCAGGTTGCGTGGGCTTACAAATGTGTCTAGAGGTCTCGTAACAAGCTGGCAAACAGTGGATTCCTTCCAGAAGCAGACAAAGGGAGGTTCATTCAGGAGGGACCATCCAATTTGGAGACTGTCTGTGACCCGGGCCAGGCCTCCACTTCCCCAGAGCAGACCACAGCTCATGGTCTGGCCTGCAGCCCAGCTTCCAGCAGCAAAGATGTAAGGACCCTGGAGGGGAGAGCGAGGCACACGGAAGTAAGACAAAATGAAATTTTGTTGTGCCGCTGACACGGGTGAAGCATGTGTGTACCTAATTGCTGGAGGCAGGCAGTGGCGTCTGCTTTAGTGGCTTCGATGGAGCTCTAGGGTCAGATGCAGCTTGTGTTGACAGACAGGCTCTGTCAATTTCTACTGAGCAAATTCCCTGACTTCTCTGAGTCTCACGTCCTCATCCATGAACTGAATAATACCTGCCTTGCAGGGCTGACGTGAGGACTGAATGAGTTCATGTATGTGAGCGGCTAAGCGTGGGGTGGGAAATTAATAAATGGTAGTTCTTGGTACCGTAACAGCCTCCAATGGCAGAACTAAAAGAGCTATCAGAGGGATCCAGTCCTACCACCTCCCCTGCTCCATGGCCAGCCTGTGTGGGCAGGCTCCCCGGGCAGCCTGCTGCACCCTTAGAAAGTTCCTCCCTAGGCTGAATCAGAAATGGTCTCTGTGGAGCTTTGACGTACTGGCCCCTCCCACTTGGGACCACTGAAAACAAGTCTATACCCTCACTCCCACTGCTACTCTCTGCATAGAAGACAGCTCTCACGCCTTCCTTGAGGTGCCAACAGAATTCTTGAGGCTTTAGTCAGTATACACGTATACCTATACAAATATGTATATATATGCATTGTATATGTTTGCGTAGATATACACATATACACATGAAGAAAGAGTATAAGTACACACATATGTAATTATATATAGGCAATTACAAGGACTATGTAAGCACATATAAGAAGTATCTATCCAGGACTTGGAAAGCCCAGGAGAGCTTCTTAGAGGAAGTGATATTTAAACTGAGTAAGAGTTGTGAAATGTTTGCATAAAGTCCTACAGCCAATAGTGACAAAACAGCCTCAAGCACATGCCTCCTCTGCGGTAGCAGTGGGTGACAGTTGATGTCTATAAGGCGTGTAAAGCTAGATATCATTATTGTTAATTTTTTATTGTTTTGTTATCAGAATTTTCCTCTATAGGCCCAGTTTCCTCAGTAGCCTTGTCTCTGTTCTTCCCACAGCATGTTTCCCCACCGACCTCTTGAACAGACAAGACAACCTGGGTTTGAGTCCGGCTCTGTCACTCACAGCTCGGTGGGCACTTCTCGGGGCCTCCGTGTCCACGTTGCAGAACGGGGATAGCAGGGCCTATTCCCTGGGTTGTGTGGATGGGATGAGGCATCTCTGGAAAGTGGCCCAGCACAGGGCAGATGTTTGGCAGAAGTTTACTTTCTTTCCTTGTTTGACAAGATGATACTGGCTGATCTGATATTAGACCTCCTTAATAGCTGATAATGGCAAAATATATTGTACCTTCCAAGGCATTTGCATTGGAACTAGAGAGCACCAACCAGTTTGGTGATGTGCCAGGACCCATGCCCCAAGGGGGCGGGGGGATGCTAAGGACCCAGAAGCAAGTGAGCACGAAGCCTGTGGAACTCACCCTGGAGAGGAGGGGAGAGTCTCAGAGGCCAACTGTGACAGTTGCTGTAAGAAAGTATTATGCCCACAAAGGGAAAGAAGAATTGAATTCAAAGTGATTGGCAGATGCTTCACGGTGGAGGTGGCAGACGCCTCTCACAGTGGCAGTGCCATAATCCCACACAGGAACCACTGTACCAGCCTCCTAAATATCTTGCCCTGGGCTGCACTCAATCTCTGGATCTTGCTCTTCTCTTGGAAGATAAAAAGGTCTCTCTAAAGTTGTAAATCAGATAGTGGCACTTCCCAGCCCAAAAATCTGCCATGACTTGTCTTTGTTCTCCTAGTAAAATCCCGAATCCTCCCCGATGGCCCAGAGGCCCTCTGTGCTGGGCCCAGCTTCCTCTGCAGCTCCGCAGCCAGACAGGTGGGGCCTGTGAAAGCCGGGCTGCGCCTCTCTCTCTGCAGGACGGCTGCCCACATGGGGCCTCTGCCTGTCCTCTTGGGAGGCCCTAGGGTTACCAGAGGGCGAGGAAAAGGGCAGGCTGTGCCTTGCTCTGGCCTGGGGCAGGGTCTCTCTGATCATCCGTGGCAGTATGGATCAGCATGGTGGCAGGAAACAAGTAATACACCAAAGGGCTGAGTTGAAAAGAATCGAATGATAGGACTATGTTTAGAGGTGAGGGCAGTGTTAAGAAAACCAGCAAGAGGGGTTGACGTACCCCAAAGCTAGCAATGGGGGGAAGCCCCTGTTCCTCTGTGGGCAAATGGGAAGGGAAGGAACATGTTCTGGGGTGCCTGAGCACTGGAGCCAAGGAAGAGCACCTGTCCCCTCAGGAGTTATGGCCATACTGGTCACCGCCAATGCCAGACTACAGCAAGAAAGGAGCTGAGGAAGGAGAGAGGGATAGACCCCTGACCTCTTTCTCTTCCCGCCCTCCTCTCTCCTGCTGCAGCCTCCCTCGGACCAGATCCAGCTAGAGTTTAGTGGACAAGGGAGTCTGGGTGATTCCGTTCTTAGAGATGAGTCCTCTGGGGCTCAGAGCAGGCAGAGAAGGGCAGTGAAGTGGGCTGAATGGGAAGGATCGCAAAAAAGAATTGCCAACACAGCAGGTGCCCCAGCGCCCTCCAGGGAGAATAGGAATCACTAACACTGAGGGGGTGAACGCTTCCCCAAGCAGGAGAATGCCATTTAAGGGGAAGACTGAGCCTGGCAGACCGGCAGGTTTCCCAGCCAGGCCGGAGTGTTCACATAGCATCCGGGTCCTGTGTCCAGTGCATCTGCCAGAATATCCCACATGGCCACAGACGGTGCATACTTTGGCCCATGCACAGCCGTGGAGGGCAAAGGGGTTGTTCTCCAGTGCTGGCCCTCTCCCATCTTCCGCAGGACCAAGATCTGGGCAGGCAACAGGTGCCTTTGGTGCCACCAGGAGAGAGACAAAGATGACCCAGATCCAGTCATAAAAATAGTGAGAATAATAATGGCGGTAACAATAATCCCGTATGTCATTGTTATTAATATCACTATCACAATCACATGAATGAAGCTCTTCCTCTGTGCCCAGGTCTGTGCCTGTTCTGCTAAGTTACGCAATCTTCTCCCAAACCCTAGGAGGCAGTGGCTATTATTATTCCCATTAAAAGATGAGTAAGGCCCAGAGCAGGTAAGCGGCTTGCAGAGATCACTCAGAGTGGATGGAGAAGGCAAGCCCAGGTCTGCTGGCTGCAGAGGCAGCTGTTAACCACCATGCCAAATTGTCCTCAGAACCACCTGGAGGCCACAGACACGTGGGAGAGAGAGGCAGGATTACTGTTTGTGGCTCATGCAATCCCTCATGGTCAAAGGATCAAAGCTTGACTGTCCAGAGTGGTCTTGCGACACTGGCCATGCACACTCGATTTTCCAGCCATGCTAATCTCTGTGGTATCTTGAGCACACATAGCTATCTCTCGCTTCTGGGCCTTTGCACAGGCTGTTCCTTTTGCCTGGGGCATTGCCTTCCCACTTAATCCTCTCATCGCTTGCCTAACTCCACCATGGTTTAACACATTACCTGCCATATGAGTTGTGTTTAACTCACTCCAGTTTTGACCCCGAGGCCTCACGAAGCATATATAACTCACACCTCTCTACCTTGGGAGCCTGGTGGTGCACAGGCAACTGATGCTGCCATGCTGTAGCGTATATGTTATGTGACGGGTGGCCCCCTGGGCAAAACCCTGCAGAAATTTTCATTAACTTAGAGGGTCATTTTGTTTTCAAAGTTTTTATTCTATTTTCATAATAAAACACCATGGCCCCAAGGAAAACGTTTGGGTTTTTTTTGGTTGGCAGTCAATGTGTTAGTATAACTTGCTCTACAAAGCCCTGCTGGGCATCCCAAGTCCTGGATCAGGGCTCCTCTTGAGAGCTCTCGCAGCCCTTTACAATGCCCCACCACGGGACTCAGCCCTCCCTGTGGTCCTGGGCATCAGCCTGTCTCCCCCCCAAGGCTGACACTCACTTGTCACACTTACCCCAGTGTTCCTAGAGCCCAGCCCAGTGCCTGGCAGCTAACAGGTGCTTGGTAAACATGGGGAGAAGGGAGGTGGATGTTGGCACAGACTCAACCACCCAGAGCCTGGCGCACACTGTGGCCCACACACTGCGAACCACACCTAGTACTGCAGGAGTTGCAGTAGGGGGGCCCTCTCCAGTGATGGGGCAAAGAGCAGCAAGGACCCAGAGGAGGAGATCCCGGGGGGAGCTTCTGAGCTGAGATCCACCCATGTATGCATGTGTATGTGTGTGTGTGTGTGTGTGTGTGTGTATACACACACACACACATGTATATATATTTTGCATAGAACAGGCACTGCTTAGAAAACTATAGGCCAGGGGAAGTTCCCCTTCAATCCACCTTGGGGAAGCAGTAGTTTGGGCAATTGGTAGCACCGGTTCCTGCCCCTGCAGAAGGTCCAGCAATCCATGCCCAAACCCACTTGCTGGTCCTAGGACACAGTGCAAGGTAGAGTTCGAGCTGGTCTCAGCTCTGTTACTGACTAGCTGTGTGACCTCGGGCAAGCTGTGTGAAATCTCTATGCCTCAGTGTCCTCAGGGTTACTAAGAGTATTAAATGAGATAATAGGTAAGAGCACTTAGTACAGAGCTTGAGTGGAGTCAACGCTCTCTACGTGCCAGCGATTGCAATTCAGCTGTGCATGCACAGGGTCACTGACTGACCCATTCACCTCCTCCCCAGTCTCTTGCAACAAACGCAGCTTGGGGCTCTCCCCAGTGACCTCCCTCCACTCAGTCCTAGCCCCAGAGGGAACTTAAGAGAAGTGGCTGCACCATCAGTCTTAGTCTGTGTGGGCTGCTACAACAAAATACCACAAACTGGGCAGCTTATAAACAGCACACAGCTATTCCTCACAGTTCTGGAAGCCAGAAAGTCCAAGATCAAGACAGATTTGGTGCCGGTAAGGGTCTACTTTCTAGCTTGTAGACAGTGACTTCCTGCTATGTCTTTACATGGTGGCAGGGGTGTGGGGTCTCCCTCAGGCCTCTTTCATAAGGGCACCAATCCCACTCATAAGGGCTCCACAGCCATGGCCTCATCACCGCCCGAAGCCCCTACCTCCTAACACTGTTACGTTGGGGGTTAGAATTTCAACATATGACTTTGCAGGGGACACAAACATTCGGACCATGGTTTTATCCTCTTCCAGGTTCCTGATATGCACTTAGATCTGGGGTCGGGGAGCCAGTGGGAATTCCCCCCTGTACTGTTTCCTCTTGCTGCTGTGACACATGACCACAAGTTTAGGGACTTAAAACTGCACGGATTTATTGTTACAGTTCTGGAGGTCAGAGATCCAAAATCAGTTTTGCTGGGTTAAAACATTAGCAGGGCTGGGTCCCTCTGGAGGCTGCAGGCGAGGCTCCCGTGCCCTGCCTCTTCTGGTTTCCAGAGGCTGCCTGCAGGCCTAGGCCCTTCCTCCAGCTTCTAGCCCGGCAGGGGAGCATCTTCTCTCCTCCCTGCCCCGTGCTTCCGTCCTGACATCTCCACCTGCTAACTCCGATCCTCCTGCGTCCCACTTACAAGGACGTCCATGATCACATCAGACCCAGCTGGATCATCCAGGATAATCTTCCCATCTCTAGAGCCTAATCTTAATCAAATCTGCACAGTCTCTTTCATCACATCAAGTAGCATATTCACAGGTTCTGGGGATTAAGATGTGGACATCTTTCAGGGGAATTTTTCAGCCTACCACATGCAGGCCCAGGGCCCTGACTCTCTGGCCACCTGGGGTCTCAGCGAGGAGAGAGATTATGGTGCCAGTCCACATCGCTGGACGTGGCTGGGAAGTCAGTGGACATTATTCTCTTTCAAAATCATGGACTCTTAGAAGAAGACCAGCATGTGCATTTTTTAGTTGATAGACTTGAGACCTGGGCTGGGCATGGTGGTGCACACCTGTAGTCCCAGCTACTCGGGAGGCTGAGGCAGGAGGATAGCTTGAGCCCAGAAGTTTCAGGTTGCAGCGAGCTATGATGATGTTACTGCACTCTAGCCCAGGTGACAGAGTGAGAGCCTGTCTCAAAAAAAGAAAAAAAAAAAAAAAGAATTGAGACCCAGATATGCTAGAGCTCAGGTCAAGCCCTGGGTAAGTTGGGGGGTCCCCTCTGGGGAAGCCAGCTGTGGCATTCCCAGAGTTATCTTTCTAATGACTTTCCAGTCTCCAGGCTTTCTTCTCCCCAACCCAATCTCAACCCAGCTTCTGTTAAAACAGAGCTGATCGCCTCCTTCTCCCGCTCAAAACCCTTCCGAGATTGCCCATTGCCTCCAGGATAAAATCCAAACTCCCTGGGATGTCTCTGACCCAGCCTCTGCTTACCCCGTTCTCAGCCTCCTCTCCCATCACTCTGCCTTCCAGCTTCCCCCACCTACCACATGCCAGAGCCATCCCAGGGATAGGATTACCTTCATCATCTTCATCACCCACCATTGTGAAGACAAAACCCACAGCTTCCTCTTACCGAATGCAAATAACATGCCAGGGAACATGCTAACACTCAGTGTCTTTGCAAATGCTGTTCCCCTAACTAGCATTCCCACCCCTTTCTCCCACCTGCCGCCCTAACACACCAGCCTTTCGGACCAAGCTCCAAGGTCACCTGTCCCCCAGACAGGATTAGACTCCCCATCCTCTGCGGGATCACAGCGCATCCTCCTTGCGTCCGCTGCAGCATTGCAGCTGCTCTCTGCTTCCTGTCTCCCCAGTTTTGCACCTTGAGCTCCTTGGAGGGTGTTGATCTCTTAATCATAGCAGCATCCCTAGCACTTCAGCATTTGATATGGTGCAAATTAAACACTCAGTGAAAAGTTGGAGTAAAGAATGAATCAATGCCTCCTTATCTTTCTCAAACCCTCCTCCCATCCACAGATAGCACAGGCCACCTCCTTCCCGGTGCCTTCTCTGTGCCTGGGACACCTGATTGCAACTGACAGTTTACATGTCAGTTCCCAGGGATGGCCACGACTGTGTTGTTTTGTGTCATGGTGTCTGAAGTTTGTTCATTGGAACAAAGGAGGAAGGAAGGAAGGAAAGAAGGGACAGAGTGCAGGAGGAAGGAGAGAAAAATTCTCAGGAGGAGGAACAGGAAAGTTTCAGAGAGAAGCCAGGCCTGGAGGGGTTAGTGAAATTGCACATTCCTCCTGTAGACAAAGTGAAATTGACCCTTCCGACCAACACTCACACTCTAACCTGCATTCTGCCTCGGGTCTCCAAATGACTGCAGCTGGGCTTCGGAACTCTGCAACCCTATCGGCCTGGAGCTTCAGCACTGAGGATGCTCCTGTGGCTCCCGAATCTTGAGGGCTTTCAGCCTGTCCTTCCCAAGCACACTGGGAAGTAAGTCAATTTCACTAAAAGTTGAGGCCATTGAGCAGAAAGGTGTGGGAGAACAAGATGAGAATTAACCCCTGGCCCTTTTGCACAAAAAGGATCTCATTTAACGCCACCACCTCTCTAAGGTGGCATTATTAACCCCCATTTATAGCTGGAAAAACTGGAGGTCAGAGGTTAAGTAATTTGCCCACAGTGGCCAGCTAGTGGTAGAGCCCAGATTCAAACAGGTCATCTGGCCCCAGGCACCATGCACTTACCTTAGTACAAGTTTTAGGGTCTAGACAAGGGTTTCCCAACTTGGCACCATTGACATTTTGGCCTGGATAAGTCTTTGCTGTGGGGAGCCATTCTGTGTGCTGTAAGATGTTTAGCAGCACCCCTGGCCTCTGCCCACCAGATGCCAGTAGCACTGTCACCTTCCTGTGCATACCAGCTACGACAACCAAAAATGTCTCCAGACATTGCCCTCTGTTGCCTGGATAGCAAATTTCCCCAACTGAGCAACTGGGACAAGATATGTGGCCTCTCTGGCTTCACTATCCTCTATAAAACAATCTGCATAAGTGGTCTCCAAGTGCTCAATGACTCACCAGGGAGCAGGTAATGATTTTATTTATATTTTTATTCTTAATCTTCTCTATGTACATTTTATTTTTCCAAGATAAGAAATTAACCTTTACTAGTATTTGCTATATAAATTGATGGTAGTATGGAGATACCTCAAAGAACTAGAAGTAGCACTACCATTTGATCCAGCAATCCCACTATTGGGTATTTACCCAAAGGAAAAAAAGACATTCTATAAAAAAGACACCTGCACTCAAATGTTTATAGCAGCACAATTCACAATTGCAAAGATGTGGGAAAAACCTGAGTGCCCATCAATATATGAGTAGATTAATAAAATGTGTTATATGTGAATCATGGAGTTCTACTTAGCCATAAAAATGGTGAACTAGCACCTCTTGTATTAACCTGGATGGAGCTGGAGACCATTATTCTAAGTGAAGTAGCACAAGAATGAAAAAACAAACACCACATGTAAACTCACCATTAAATTGGAACTAATCGATTGACACTTGCCTGCTCACGCGGAAGTAACATTCATCAGAAATCAAGCAGGTGGGGGGAGGAGATGGGTAAGTTCACATCTAACGGGTACAAGGCACACTATTTGGGGGGTGGGCACACTTTGACTCAAATGGTAGAAAAGCAATTTATGTAACCAAAACATTTGTACTCCCGTAATGTTCTGAAATAAATTTTTAAAAAATTTGAAGAGTTTCATAATAGAAAAAAAATTTTTTAAATAAATTGATGGTAGGACATGTATATATTTCTAAGTAAATAGGATCAATGAGGACATGTTTATCATTATTTACGGAGAGAGGTGAGCCATCAGAAAGGTTTGGAGAGCACTCTGGCCGATGGTTCTTCGGCCTCTGTCAGGCGCCTGTGCTCAGATAGAGGAGAGCCCTCTGCAGTACCGTGATGCCAGGGGCTTGTCATGTCTGCATCAGTTTCTGCATCAGTTAGATCAAGCCACTGCTCTGTTCAGAACCCCCCAAGGGCTCCCATCACACTCATGGTAAAGCCAGAGTCATTGCGACAGCCTATAAGGTCCTGGTGACCTACCTCCCCTTCCCTGCACCCCAGAGACCTCCCGGGCTCCTACTGGCCCCTGCTGTGCCCCCAGCACTGCCTCCTGGCTGCTTCTGAAAGGCCTCCTTGGTCACATTTCACCCCAAAACTCCCTCTTGCCTCTTCTGCTTTGTTCTTCCCCCCAGCTCTCCCCAGCGCCACACCTGGCTGTTTTCCTCATTTCCCTGGGCCCAGCCCTCTCTGGAATGTGAGCGCCTTGCCCGGGGGTTTGGACAGGTTTGTGTCCTGCCCTGCAGCACTCAGGCAGCATCTAGCAAGAGAGTGGACTTTCTGCTGGCTTTGTCCTCCTCTATTCGTTGTGAGGGAAGAAGCCACT
This sequence comes from Lemur catta, assembly GCF_020740605.2. Lineage (NCBI taxonomy): Eukaryota > Metazoa > Chordata > Mammalia > Primates > Lemuridae > Lemur > Lemur catta. The sequence continues at coordinate 81,990,196 of NC_059130.1, forward strand.
TCTCCACGTGTGCTTTCCTCTCAGTGCCCAGCCAAGAGCCCCCATGGCCTCTGTGAGCACCCGGCAGATGAACAGGCAAATGAAGAGAAACGGGGCAAGTGGACGGTCCTGTCATAGCCAAGGTTGGCCTGGGCTGCATAGACCATCTCCTTCCAGAAACCATTGTCCTTCTCAATGTTCCTCTCAGTGACTGCCTTCCAACTCAGGCCACACGTGTGGACTTTGGCTCACAAGACGTGGCCCCTCATCCCCCATGGGGACTGCCTGCTCTCCCTCAGGGTCCAGCTAAACTCTCTTCTACCTCTTCAGGGCCCCTCTTGGAGGTCACCCCAGCCCATCTGGCTCTCTCTGACTCCCAGGAACCAGCCCACCCGCAGTCTCTCCTGCCATGTGACCAGTGAGTCAACCGAAGGGACGCACGTGCCTCTCCCATGATGCACACGTGCTCTCGAGCCTCCAGACTGGGCAGAAGCCGTCCCCTGGGTAAGGAACGTCCTTTCTCCAGCTGCCTACTAGGGAGGTGTCTCTGGAAGTGTCCCCTTAGCTCTGCCCTTGGGAAGGGTAAGGCCCGCTGTCCCAGGTCTGCATTATAGATGTGGCGCAGAGTAGGTGGAGAGTCACCTTCAACCAGGGTTGGGGCTTTGCCCAGCAGTGTAATGGGCCAAGTAGCAGCAAGAGAAGTTGTATGTCAGGGAGTGGCCACAATGACAATGACAGTGTGAGAGGTAAAGAGAGAGTAATATGGAAGCCCGGTGGCCCAAAGCCCTAAGTTTGCTGGGAAAAGTCTGACAACAGATTTGAAATTGGGACTGCCCCAGAATACCTCTTCCAGAACTTTCCCTGACCCCCTCCGTTCCAGTGTGGGGAGTCTCTCTCTCTCTCCTGTCTGTTCCCACAGCACCCTGCACTCACCTCTACTGTGTTTCAGCACCTGATTTACTCGTCTAACTCCCTCCTGGACTGTGAGCCCTTGAAGGGAGGGACCAGGCCTCCTGGTTCTTCGTATCTCAATGCCAGAGACCCAAAGAGAGCTCATGAAGCACTCACTGACTGACCGAATACATGTCTTTATTAGAACCCAGACCACGTTCTGTGATAATAAGAAATCCTCGTGCTTGTACAGTAATTTGTAGTTGGTAAAGCAATTTGACTTCCATGATCTTATTTCAACCTTACAACAACACTGAGAGTTAGCAATTCATTCATTCATTCATTCACTCATTCACCTAAGAGCATATCTAAGCATGAGTCAGGCACTGCTGTAAGCACTGAAATACAGGAGCAAATGGAGCAGACACAATTCCTGCCTTTGTGGCTTCTGCTCCTGCAGGAAGGATCACCACGCTTATTTTATAGATGAGCACGCAGAGGTCAGCTCTGGCAGGTTAAGCAGGTCACAGGGCTCGCAGGTAAAAGAACCCACATCGGGTTGCAGGGCTGTCTTATTCCACATAGAAGGAAGACAGTTTTCACCGCACCAAAGTCACCTCTAGGGATCGTGGGCTCATCCATGAGATGTCTTTTTTTCCCCGGTATCGTAACAACAAATAAAAGGAGACTTGGCAGAAATCCACACTCTGGGACTACCTTGGAACACTTTCCCTTGTCTGATGTGTGTGTTTAACAAAGATGTGAGAAATACCTGCCAGGTCTCTTCTTGCTGGAGCCAAGAAGACAGAAGCCACACAGCATTGTGAGCACAGCGTCTGCTTGTATGCAAACCCGCAGGCATTTTTAGCAACTTTGGGGAACATAAAGAAAGCTGCTGGTTTTGTTTGCACATATTTTTCGCCTCTGCAGAAGGCTTCTCACCAAGCAGCAGCCTCAGAGTTGCCTTTTATTTGATCTTAAGACAGCAGTGCCTTTCCAACTTGCTAGCTGAGCTGCAGTTGGCAAATTACTTAACCTGCTCTTGGTTTCATCAGTGGAAAATGGGTCTGATCAAAAAGGTTCCTACTGCTGGGTGGTTGTGGGGATGAAATGAGGTCCTTCAGAAATGCAAACCCATCTGTAAGGCTTTGTGCCTGGATGGGGGCAGCGTGCCGGGGAGAGGGCCTCGTTAGAGTCTCAAGGGGCTGGGCTGGAATCCCAGCTTTCCCACTTATCAAACGCAGAACCTTTGGCGAGTAAACTTAATCACCCTGACTCTTCCAGCCTCAGTTTCCCTCATCAATGGTAATATTAGTACATATCCCAAAGGATTGTTATGAATGTCAGCAATAATGTATACGTGGTGTCCAGCACCATGCCTGCACACAATTGTTCGCTGATAAATGGCACCAGATGTTCATTATTATCATCATTATTGCTCTTAGTATGTGAGTGATAAGGTCAACAAGGATTTTAGGAATTCGAGACTGTGAATTTGTTGAGACAAGCATTGTGTTTTATGTATTCTTGTATGCCCAATGCCCAAAACCCTACCCAGCAGTTAGCAACTGCACCAGCTGCTCAGTAAAGTTCGAAGAACTGGATTAGATGAAGGAAGAAGAGACCAAGGCCCTCAAAGTGATTAGCTCAGGCTTGAACAAGAACATGTTTACCATGTATTTGCCACGTGGCAGACTGTTGTCTTTACGTATGTTTGCTCCTCATAGAGATGCACAAGGCAAGTATTATTAATATTCACATTTTACAAATTAAGAAACTGACACTAAGTCATCAAGTGACTTGCCTGAGGTCACACAGCTAGTGGGTGGCAGAGCCGGGACTGGAACCCAAGACAGTCTGACTTCTGAGCCCACACTCTTAACCTCTGCCCTGCACTGCCAGGAAGAGCTCTGGTTTGAGGTTTCCTCTTCTTCTGACCTAGTTGAGTTCCTGGTCCTCAGGTTGTGTCTGATGTTCCAGGCCAGCAGGAAGAACCAATTCTCTCTCTCTCTAGCAGCCTAAGTAAGTGATCTGCATGGTCAGCCTGTGTTAATGTTTTTGGGTGTTTGTATTTTAGCTTTCCCCCATAATGGCAGACACTGGGAGTGGAAAGGGAGGCCACAGTCCCACAGCTATGGTTATCCCCTCCTGGGCAGTGCCCACCCCTCTGGAAGCAGAGGTCACCTCCTGCCACCAAGGGGCACAGGGAACTTGTGCTCACCCATGCCCCTCCCCTGGGAAGCACACCCTGGAACCTAGAGCTGAAGGTGAGGACAGGCTGGGTGGACCTGCCCCAGGGAGCCCTGCCTCTGGGGCCAGAGGTCAGCAGCTGGAAATGACCAGATGCTAAATCCTACCTCTGCTCCCTAACTCTTTAGCTGCTATTGCCATGCTATTGCCACCAGCCTTCTGTGCAGCCCCACACCCAGAGGCAGAATCAGGGCCCCTCCGTCCAGAGAGCAGAAAAGGCTTATCCACAGTCACACGACCATTAGTGGAGGAGCCAAAACTGCCATGTTCCTCATTCCAAGGCCCACGATCCTTCTACAGCATGATCAGGGGATGGAGATCCAATGTCACAGGAGTTATTTAAAGGGCTGTGTCAGCTCTGGTTTTGAGTGGCACAGTACCATCGCAGGTAGGAGTTCCATCTCTAAAGTAAGAGCAACCTGAGTCTGGATTTCAGCACTGCCACTAGTTTAGTGACCTTGGGCAAGTCACACAATGCACGTGAGCCTCCAAGAGGAGGAATTGACACCCCTACCTCACAGGCTGCTGTGAGGCTTAGGCGATATAGGACATACAGAGCTGTTAGCCCACTTCTTGGCAAACAGCAAGAGATGGAAACATGTTAGCTTTATTTCTTCCTTAATTCAGCAAACATGTATTGGACATTAAAATAGGCACTTTACAATATTTCATTCAATACTTAGAACAGTGCTTTAAGGTAGGAATTAAGATCTCCATTAAGCAGATGGGTAAACATAATGTCAGAAAGATTGGGTGCCTGGCCCAAGGTCACTTGGTAAGCGGGACCTGAATTCTCTGACTCCAAATTTCTTGTTTTCTATACTAATTCGTAGAGGCATTTTGTTTTGTTTTGTTCTGTGTTTTTTTTTTTAATTTTAATCCAAGGGTAGTGTAGATGAACTCATATTACCTTGCAAACTGCTACATAAAACACCCATGTGTGAGATTCCTATCATTCTTATTAACTTCCACAGTGTCTAGCTTCCTTCAGAAGAACAAGATTTCTCCAAGCTTGGTCCCCTTAGCACCTGCCTCAGAATCACCAGAAGGCAGATTCCAAGGCTCCACCTCCAGACCCACTGAACCAGAGTTGCTGGGTGCAAGGCTGCTTACTAAACTCTCCAGATGTTTCTAAAGCACAATGTAAGTCTGATAATCACACTTTGGGAATCAATAATCCAATAAGCACTGGTTGACGAAGAAGGAGGGCAGTTTTCAAAAAGCAAAAATCAAACATATAAGCTGGGCATGGTGGTGCATGCCTGTAACGGCAGCTACTTGGGAGGCTAAGGCAGGAGGATCACTTGAGGCTAGGAGTTTGAAACCAGTCTGGGTAACATGGTGAGACCCCATTTCAAAAATAAATCATACATATAGCAAGCTTGAAAAGCCATATTGTGTGCCAGGATCAGCATGTGACCAGCAGGGACAGGCAGACCCTAGGCTGGGGAAAAGGGGATCCAGGATGCTGTGAGTGGGCAGGACTGGTGACCCCCAAATGTCCCCGGTATAGTGCCAATAGGGAGCTCAGACTGGGAGTAGTAAATGTCAATCAAGGTAGTCTGGCAATGCCTCCAGGGGCATCCCCAGGGGCAAGGAGAGCCTCATGACATCAGGTCGCACAGCAGGTGATAGGAAAGGGCCAGGAAAGAAGAGCAAGGACCAGGTCCTGGCCTTCTGGGAATAAGCTGGCTAGAGAAAAGGTAGAAGCCAGGGCTCCAATCAAGCCCTGGTTTCCAGAATAGAGACATAAGACAAGATCATCTTCATCAGGCAAAAAGACCAGCCTGCAGTTCTAAGGCACAAGGTCAGAGTGGAGCTAGGAAGAGGGAGAATTTGATTCAAACAGCTGAGCAAAAGCCCAACAGACATGGGCAGGGGAGCGTCCGCGTTGGAAGCTAAGTGGCACCAGCAGTGGGATTTGCAGGGCTGCAGGGAAGCGGGTCAGGCACACAACTGCAGTCTGCACTCTCCATAACTTGCCCGGTGAGCCACTCCTTGCAGTCTGCCACTTACCTGGTGCACACTGGGATCTGTTTTAATACTGGTCCCTCCATGAGCCTTGTGACCCCTTGAGATTATAATACCATATTTACTGTACCTTTTCCGTGTTTGGATATGTTTAGATGCACAGATACTTCCCATTGTGTTACAGTTGCCTCAGTATTCAGGACAGTAACACCCTGTGCAGGTTTGTAGCCCAGGAGCAATAGGCTATGCCGTATAGCCTAGGCATGTAGTAGGCCCTACAATGGAAGTTTGTGTAAGTATAATCTGTGATATTCTCACAACGATGAGATCGCCTAAGGTCCCATTTCTCAGAACGTATTTCTGTCGTTAAGTGATGCACGAACATACGATATCTATGAATGAGCCAAACCCTACATGCATTTTTTGAATGCATTATCTTGCTGGTTTGTATCTGATCAGTATACACCCATTTTCCTCCTAAGCCTAAGCACCAACAGGAAACAGGTCCCCCGTGGATTTCAAACGAGTGCGTTTCCCACTGACCAATCTAACTTGCCCTGGTTCTGCCACACAGTTGACAGCAGAGAGTTCTGCCAGGAATCTCAGCTCGCTCACCTTGTGTTCATGCAATAGCAGAAAATAGGAAAGGAAGAAGGAAAATGAGAAGGAGGCCCCAAACACACAGCACTTCTTGGAGGAGTACCCAAGTCTGCAAGGAAACTAGGAGCACTCCATCCAAGTGACAGACTCGAGGACATGGGCCACATGGGAGCATTGGATTAATTTGGGAATTTATAAAATTATGGGAGCAAACCGGTCTGCTCACTCAATAAACACAAGGAGAAGGAAACAAAGTAAAAATATTTCTAGGCTGGGTGGCAGCAAGAGGAAGGGATAGAGGTTTGTCCGTATAGTTGACTGAAATCTTAGAAAGATTTTGCAAGTTGATGATAAGGGTCTCCTGAGTACTTAAGGTGGCAACAGGGGGGTGAAGGGGCCTAGGAGCCACATGGCTCTGCCAAGTATGACTTGTGATATTGAGGACAAGGTGTATAGCTTCCCTGAGCCTTAGTTTTTGATATGTATATGTCAATATCACCTAAATTTGTTGGAAAAATTAAAGTAATTATACCATATCTCATAAATCCTAAGATACTGATTTCAGCCTCTCTGAAATTAAGGTATATCTTAAAATCTATAGCATTTTAAAGTCTATGGAATAATAGTGTGCAAAACTCACCACACAAAGTGGACACTCACTAATTATGGACAGCTATTACCCAGTAAGAGCCAGAAGTTGTATCCTGTAAGACATCCTGCAATACACATTAGGCAGCTAATAGCAATACCAAGGTAAGCCAGATTGCTGGAGAAGCAGAACCACATCTTGTGTTTACTGTACATTGGTCATGCTCTCTCACATTAATGGATGTACCCGAAGGGTTCTGAGACTCTTTCCAAATCTGAGATTCCACATTCCGTGGTCATTAATCCATTACCATAACACTACCAACCACCAAAGAGTGCAATATTTTATGAATCCAGAATGAAGACACACAATTTCTCATCATCTACAAAATGATATCCAGCCACTAAATGTTTGATCTAGCCCAAGTCATTGGCTGTGGCCCAATCCATCCAGAGCAACCCAAACTTCTTAGAACCGTATTCTTTTCTACCTCTGGATCTTTGCACATGCTCTTCCTTCCACCTGGAATTCCTTTCTCCTTCCCTCTTTCTTGCTTTCCCCTGTGCTAGGGGCAATGAACAGAGCAGTGGCAAATGGACAAGGCTCCTGCCCACACATCACTTCCAGCCCTGCAGAGAAGACAGTTAAACAAGGAATAAGAACAAGTAAAGGCAGGAACTGCAGAGAGTGCTGAGATTATCAAAATGGGGGTAAGCCCCTCCCTGCTGGCCACCTGACAGAACCCTCTCTTCTTTCAAGACATAACTCAGCACCCCCTCTTCTGAGAGGCTGTCGTGAACCCCTCAAGTTGGGCTGACTTCCCCAACCACAGAGTGTAAGCCTATGGTAGCACCTTTTGCTCCGGGTCTAGGGTCTCTGGTCCCACTTCAAGACTATAAGCTCCTTGAGCTCAGAAATGTGTTTCATTCATAGCTTAGTTCCTAAGACAGTGGCACAAACATAGTAGGTGCTCAATAAATACTGAATGGAGATGAATTGATTTATTTTGTGATTGGTGGATTTCTCCCTATGAAAAATCTTACAAAAGATACAAATAGCCAATTGCATTTATCTTCCTTTCTCTCTGGGTCTCACTAACTGTCTCTACAAAATCAGGGAATTAGAGTTACCAACACCGTTTTTCTCTTTTATTTTATTTTCCTTTCTTATCTTTTTTTTTTTTTTTTTGCTTTTTTGCAGTGGAAACCTTTCATCAACTGCAGTAGTATCCAGAGGCCCAATGTGTAATGCAAATAAAGTCTGAGCTTCTCTGAAGCTGGGGGTGGGACTAAAGCTCCAAGCTCACCTCCACTTTCCTCTCCCCAGGAAGGGTACGTTTCATTCCCTCCATCTCCCTCTCACCTCTGACACTGAACCAGCCTGTGATTAACTATATCTTGAGTAGCCAGATTCACCAGGAGCAGATATTAAGACCAGAAGATAACAATAAATATTTATAAAGTGCCTAAGACCTGCTGGAGCAGCCAGGCCCTTTTAGAAATGATCTCGTTTTTGTTTTTTGTTTTTGTCTTTCCACCCTTTTCTCTTAGCCCCCAATTTTTCCTTTTCAAATTAAAAATAATCTTGTATTTCTAGTTCCCTTAAATATTGTTGGAGAACAAGTTAGTGTTATAAATAGATATCACTATGAAGCATGGTATTCATTTAATCCTCACAACAAAGCTGTGGGGTTGGTTTTAGTAATTCTGTTTCATAGCTGAGATCAGCCAGGCTCAGAGAAGAAGAGCCGTTGCCCAAGATCCCTCCAGGAAGTTGGCAAGCACAATCCTAACCCCTCAGTGGGCATTTACGATGCCGGTACCTCTCTCACCAGCAGGTTCATGCTTACTAATTGATTTAATCCACATAAACCCCCAAGAAACAGACACATTGTTTTTGCCACATTACAGATGAGAACACAGAGAATTAGAGAGGCGAAGTAGTTTGTCCAGGGCCACATAATCAACAAACACTGGGCCAGGCCTTGAACCAAGTCAGCCTCATCCGTGCCCAAACCTGTGCCTGTGCCCACTGTGGAGCCCACACTGTTACTTCCCTTCTCCGTTTTTGGGACTTCTTGCCCTCCTAGGTGGGGCTGGGGGGAATGCAGAAAGGCTGGGGACGTCAGGGTCCGTGCAGAGGCATGCCCCATGATCATTAAGCAAACCAGACCACCCGGGGCAAGTTGGGTTTTCCTGCAATCCAGCTGTGTGACCTTTGACAAATTATTCATGTTCTCTGTGTCTCAGTTTTCTCAGCCACAAAATGGGGATTATAATAATAGCAAACTCAGAAGCATCGTAGTAAGGTGTGAAAAATGCTTAGTATCTGGCATAGAATAAGCACAGTTGTCTCTCCATCTCTGTGTGTTCCACATCTGTGGATTCAACAGACAGCTGAGCAATAATACTCAAGGGGAATAAAATTCACAAAGTTCCAAAAAAGCAAAACTTGAATTAGCCACTCACTGAGTACTATGTTGAATCCATGCAAATGAAGTGATGTGTAGGCATTACGTTAGGTCATCTAGAGATGATTTAAAGCATATGGGAGGATGTACTCAGATTATATACAAACACTATACCATTTTGTTAATATATCAGGGACTTGAGTATCCTCAGATTTTGGTACCCTTAAGCGTCCTAGAACCAATCTCCCCAAGGTAACAACTGTATTCAATAGTTGTTAGCTATTAATATTATTCTATGTATCTAAAAAGCCTAGCAATTAATAGCTGCTCTTTATGTGATTACAGTTGAGTCTGTGTCCTGCTGGATTCCACATACCCACGGAACGTTTGACCATGAGGAAGTAGAACTAGCCGCAGAGCTGAGCCAGATGGGAAGCCTGGTCTTGTTCCTTCTGTTCCTTTTCTGTGGACAGCCTTCCACAGAAGCCTATCCAAACTGACAAATGCTCTTAAGCACCTACTGTATGCCAGACCCTGCTTGAGACTCCGGGTCCTGAGAAATCAAAGAGGCACAGGGTCTTCCTGCCTATTTTAAAAAAGTGTGGCAAAACATTCGTAACATAGTATTTATCATTTTAACTGTTCATAGGTGTCTAATAAGGGACATTAAATACATTAACAATGTTGTGTGACCATTAGCACTATCTATACCCTAAACTTTTTCATCCTTCCCAGCGAAAACTCCGTGCCCATGAAACAACAGCCCACCCTCCTCCCCTCTTCCCAGCCCTTGGTAACCTCTATTCTGCTTTCTGTCTCTAACTGCATTTGAAAAGAATTCTTTTATTGTGGTAAAATATACACAACATAAAATTGACTGTTTTAACTATTTTCAAGTGTAGAGTTCAGCAGCAATAAGCACCTTCACATTGCTGGACAACCATCACCACCATCCATCTCCAGAACTTTTTCATTTTCCCAAAGTGAAACTTTGGACTCATTAAACACTAACTCCCCATTCCCCTCCCCTCGGCCCCGGACGACCACAGTGCTACTTTCTGTCTCTCTAAACTTGACTACTCTAGGTACTTCGTATACGTGGAATCATGTAGTATTTGTCCTTTTGTGCCTGGCTTATTTCACTTAGCATAATGTCCTCAAGGTTCATCCATGTGTAGCATAGGTGAGAATTCCCTACTTCTCTAAGGCTGAACAATACCCCATTGCACGTGTGTACTACAGTTTGTTTGCCTATTCATTCAGCAGTGGACACTAGCCTTGCTTTCACCATTGTTGTGCATAACGCTGCTGTGAACATGGCGAACATTTCTCCCTGTCTTTGAGCTGCTTGTGGTCTAAAGTGGAGGATGGACGTGTAGATTCGCCTGCATGTTGCCCTCAGTGAGCTCTTTCCTCACCTGTGAAACAGGAATAATGTCACTCACTGTAGGAGGCGAATGAGGTGGCGCACGGCTTAGGGCATTGCCGGCCACACCGCACACAGTCTGTGACTGTCACCTCTGGCTGCACTTGCTGCTGCTGCTAGGCAGGAAGTGTCCAGTGACGGGAGAACTGGAAATGGGGTGGCTAACTCGAGCTCTTTCACGAACTTCCTGGCAAGCAGGCCTGAAGATCTTGATTTTCCAGATGAGGACACAGACTCAGAGAGGTCCCTCCGTGATGGTGTGGAAGAGGTGGGCCCGCGACCCGGCTCCCTGGGGCTTCTTGCTCAATTCTTGGCAGCAGGGACATAAAGGCCCAGGGGAGGGAAGGCAAAACATAGAAAATCCCCCTCATTTGCTTTTTTCCCCAGGAAAAAAGCAAGCACATTTGTCCCAGGCAGCCTTAGTGTGGGAGGGGGCTCTGGGTGTGAGCAAGGGTGTGAACGGGGAGACCGGGAGCGCTGCCCAGGCAAAAGCCCAGAGGGAGGAGATAGAGCTGCTGCGGGAGACGGAGACAAGACGAGGGAGGCGTGCAGGGCGTGTGCAGGGGAGGGTGGGGCCGGGTCAACAGGGGCAGAGCGAGGTGGCCCTGCCCAGTGCAGCTCCGGGTCTGAGAGGGCTCTGATGAACTGCCCAAGGTGTGCTTCCGGGAGATTAGTCACACTGATTGGACAGAGGTGCTTGCCCTGCAACTGTTTCCTGCCTTCGAACCACAGGTAGTATTTTAAAAACTATGTGTGCGTTTTGCCAACATCACAAACATAGTTCAAAAAGTCAGATAGTTCTAATTCATATAAAGCCCGTTCCCGTCCACCCCCAAAACTTACTACCCGGAGACAGCCACCGTCCAGTCTTTCTCCCACTATGTAACTCCGTATTTCTAAATGCTTTAAACATCTTTCTTCATGTTCCACCTTGAGGCATGCCCTAGTTGCTTCCTATCACAGAAGAGAAGGACGTGGCTGTCTTCTCACACAGCCACTTCACATTCTTCCAACTTGCCATTCTAGTGATAACGTGATTTTTGGTCAGATGAGTGTTTACAGTATTGTGACTGTGTAAATCGCAGCTGAGCCATTATCAGATTATGATTAAATTTTTGCTTTTGTGTGACTTATTCTTTCTGCTGGAATTGATGCCTTATTTTAAAACCCTATTTGCTTCACTTTTGAAACACACTCATCCATCTCCCCTCTGTGGGAAATGTTAAGTCTCAGAACCTTCAGGCACGTCAGGTGATCAATGCATCCACCTGGCTTCCCCCTGGTGCCCTCCGGGGCCCTGCTCTGATACTTGTTCTCTGCCTGCTGCAGAGAGGCAGCCCAGGATGTGTCGTGAGGTCCCTGATGCCAACCAGGTAAACAGGGTGAGAGGCATCTTGGCCTAATTTTCATTCATCTATAGACTTTATTCAGAAAATACCTCCTGTGTGCTTCTGGGCCCCAAAGAGGTCCAACGCCAGAGGCTGGTGATATAGAGATGAATTAGGTGTCATCCCTGCCTTCAAAGGGCTCTGAGACCAGTGGGGTAAACACAGTGTGTTGGGCCCAAGATGAGCTTGGGGAGTTATAGGAGCTCAGAACAGAAGCCCTCACCTCAGCCTTTGGAAGGGTCAGGAATTATGAAAGGCTTCCTCTAGGAGGTGATGTTAAATGAGCCTCGACTTGTTAGGAGGAGTTTTCCAAGAGTTCTGGGAAGGGATTCCGGGTAGGAGAACATCATGTGCACAGTCACGGGAGCATGACAAAGCATGACTCCTTCTGGGAATATCAGGTAATTAATTAACGATGATCATGCAAAAGGATTCCAGCCGAGGGGTAGGCAGGGTCTTGTGTGCCAGGCAAAGGACCTGAGGGCAGCGGAGAGACACGCAAGGATTTTAAGAAGAGATGATATGGTCAGGCCTGCATTTTTTAAAAGGCAGAGTGGCTGCAGTGTGTCAGATAGAGAGGGGAGAGAGAGAGACGGGCTAGTGAGGGGGACGCTGAGGTCTGGCAGAGTATAAGGAGACCTCAGCTAACACTGCCACTGGGGGTGAGGCATGGGCCTCGAAAGACCTTAAGGAGACCAAATGGACTGGACTTGGGGACACAGGGAACGTGGGGAGGTTGACCGATAATTCCCAGGTATCCAAAGGAGAAAGTGTTTCAATTCAATACATGCCACCTGGGAAACCTGAAGCTACGCTGGGCTGGGAAGAAGGCCATCTTGGGGTATTGGGGGACCAGAGGTGCTGAGAGGGTGGATGCCCAGAGACTGAAAGAGCAGGGAAAGGCCTAGGGCCTTCAGAAATTAGAGGGCAGAGGCAAGATTGAAAGGCTGTGGGGTCAGAAGAGTTGGGACAGCCTGGTAGATAAGAGCATGCTCTGGCCTCAGGTGGCCCTGGGATTAAGTGCCAACTCAGCCACCTGCTTCCTGAGCTTCAGTCTCCCCATCTGCAAAATGGGGACCATAATACTTCCAACTTCATGGGATGGGTGTGAAGATCTAAAGCAACCTTGGCTATAAAGTGCTTGGCGTGGTGCCTGGAACATAAGTACTTCATTTTGTGACTTCCTGTTATTTGTGTGGGGGATTAAGAACAGCTTCAGAAGCAGGTGAGATTTGAGCTGACCTCAGAAAAGGAGCAGACAGGGGTGGCTTCATAGGTGCGGGACCTGTGCAGGTCCACGGGGCCCTGAGCTTAGAAGGGCCCTCCCTGTATGTGGCTGAATGCTCTGTTTTGCCATCTTGAAGTTCTTAACAATTTTTGAGAAAGGGGCCTGCATTGGACCCTGCAAATTTGGTAGCTGCGCTGTGTGTAGGAAACAGTTAGGCAGAGAAGGGAAGGGAATGCTTTTGAAGCCAAAGGGCCTGCGAGTGAAGGCATGGTGGAACTCAGTCAGCGTGAGGCACGGTGTCCCTAGCTAGAGAGCTGTGTACAAGGGGAGAGTGGCAGAAGTTCAAAGTGGAAAGCAGTGAAAGCCTCAAAGGCAACACGGAGGAATCTAGATGTCATGCATTGTATACGCAGGGAGACTTCCAAACTTTTAAAATCTGGAAATGGTAAGCTCAGTGATGGTCAGGCAGAACACTGGTGGAATTGGAGGTGGAATGGTGTGGAAAGTATTATGGTCTGCATTTTACAGAGAAAACTGAGATCCAGAGAGGTCATATGAATAGGGCTCCAGTGTGATTTTCAAGTCCCCTAAACACTTGTGCCTTCATGGACTCCTTTCTCCAGAAAAGCGTGTGTGTGTGTGTACATATACATAATTATAGGTTATGACTGCATTGGTATAAAGGCAAGTATATTACTATTCTATACTAAAACATTTTCTTTGACCCAAACTATGGTGGGCCCAGGGTGCCGCGCCTGCTGGCTGAATGAGTAAGACACCCTGGATGTGAGTCGCTCAGCTCTTCCATGCTGCAGCCGGAACCCCTGGGCCCTTCTGGAATGAGTGCGCAGTCCTCTTCCTCCTCAAAGGGATGGCAGGTCCTTTCAGCTGGAACCTGCTGTGCCACCAAGGACTTTGCGTCCCAATTTCCTGCAGAGGGAAGTGGTTGTTGTCTGGGTTTGGAGCCGGAAGTTGGTGCTGACTGACAGGTAGAAAAGGGAGAGCTGTGCATGTCCCAGGGTCTGGGGAAAAATCAAAAGTCTCATATCTGCAGATACCTGTGACTTTACCCCGGGTGCCACCTGCAACTTCAACCCCAGGGGCTGCCTGCCTGCCCCACCCATGGGGAGGGCGGGGAGGCTGAGTCAGCGGCGGCGGCTGGGGATGCTGTCTGGAGAGGAGAAACATCACCGTCTGTCTGTCTGTCAGGGTTCCAGGGAAACCTGTCTGGAGGTGGGGGAAGCATGCAGGCCTTTCGTTGTGTGTCAACTGCTCACATAGCCAGGAGAATGGGCAGAGTAATAGCTGATGTTTCTGGAGCAGTTATAACGGCCCCAGCACTAGGCTTAGTTCTCTATTTACACCACCTCTTTCATTTTCACATCCACCCAGGAGGCAAGTGCCTCGGTCAGGATGAGCCAGACATGCTGCAGGAATAAAAAAAAAAAACCACCATAAGTGGCGACAGACACAAGGTTTATTTTTTGCTCATGCTCTACGTCCATCCGTCAGTGAGGCAGGGAGAAATGTGGCCAATTGTGAGTCTGAGAAGCTGAGAAGGTCTGAACGGCTGGGAAGGCGAGGAAGGAGGGGTCCAGAGCCTGGGATTCAGGAGGTCCGGTGCCAGTGTGAGGAGAGCTCTGGAAAGATAAGTGGGAGGGGTCAGGCGGTGGTCCCTGCTCTGGGAGACGTCAGGGCAGAGCAGTGGCCAGCCAAGACAAGAGCCAGGTGCGGCTCTGAGTGTGGTGGCTGGTGTGGAGCAAAGGCCAAGGTCCCTGAGGCTGAGGAGGTCAGAGGTGCGGCAGATGGGGCCACGCTTCTGTTGCTGGAGAGAGGGGGTCTGTGGCAGGAAGTTGCAAGCCCCTGGTTAAGTATATTGCAGCTTCCTGGGGTGTAAATTTTACCAGGATATGAGGCTGGTAAATGACATTTTTTAATAGTCAAATGTGGAAACATAAAACACAAGACCTCAAAGAAGGGTGTGTGTGGAGGCCCACGTGCCTCCACAGTGGGGAGTGGGAGGGGCACTCGATGTGGAAGAGCCGCCTAAATGACACTGGGGACGGCAGCCAGGAGGACTGGAGATGCTAATAATGACGATAGTTAACAGTTGGCAAGAGCTTATCATGTGCGAGGCACTCTTCTAGACCCTATTCGTGTTTAGCAACTTCAATTTTCTCATGATGCCCCATAGGGACCTATCATTTTTATTCCCGCCTTACATAGAAGGAAAAAGAAACACAGAGGAGTTACATACCTTGGCCAAAGTTGCATCGCGAGTGGGCGGGATATGGACTGAACTCAGGTAAACTGGCTTTAGATCCCATACTCTTAACTGCTACGCCAGTGCTTTTCCAACGTGGGTAACCATTAGACTTGCCTGGGTTGGGGTGGGGCGGAGGGTTTGTTAAAGCAGAATGTTGGGTCCCTCCCCTAGCGTTTCTGATTCAGTAGGCCTGGGGTGTATTTCCATTTCTAAGGAGTTCCCAGGTGATCACTGAGCCGCTGGTCCCAAGGCTATACTTTGAGAACCTCTGTTCCGCTTCACACTGCCCCCCACACAGACACACGTGCACCTCCATTCAGTTCACAGCAGGTATAGCACCTTCTTCCAAGTGTGGCTGCCAAATGCCTGGCAGCCGGGGTGTGTGTGTGTGTGTGTTTGTGTCACAGGAGGGTAGAGGATTAAGCTGTAGGTAGCACTAAGGGACAAAAAAGAAGCTCAGTCCTGCTTCTGGGCCCTGAGGTGTGTGGAATATGGAAAAACAAACCATCTCTGTGGAGAAAGCAAGGGATACAGGTTCCACTTAAGACCCAGAGGCAGAGGCACGCACAGTGGTGAGATGTTAACTGAAGAGTGTTTGGCACAATACAGAGATTCTAGAGCGCACAGTAGGGACAGGGGGCAAAGAAGGCAGCAGTAGTGGGCAAGAATGAGCCACCGTGGGGTGTTAGTGGAGCGTTGCTGCTATCTAAAGACAGCAGTACAGGAGAGAAGTCCCTGGAGCGTTCCCCTCCACTTACAGAACCTTCCCAGGGCCCAGTGATGACAGATAAGCCAGGGGCTGATGCTACCTAAATAGAGGTCATGGGAAGGGAAGAGGGAGAGGTTTGGAGTGAGGCAAAACCAGGTGTCAGCCTCTGCAGAGCCAGCTTTTAAAAAGCATAAATTCACATGTAACAGAAGTGACCAACTTTTTGCCTTCAGAAGAAAGTCTCCCACCCGTCTCATTCATTGCTTTTGCGTGAGTGTGTGGGCCACCTCCGTTCCCCACCCGCCGTCTCTCCTGCAGTTTGTGGTCCAGCTTAATTAAGAGCTCTGCTGGCCGATTAGTCTCGATCACCTCTCTAATTGGGCACCAGCTGTGTTTTCTCTTGACAACGGCGCCTTTATGGAACTTCTAAAATGCATTACATGAAAAAACACAACAGTTCCAGGGTTATATGATCATAAAACCAGGAACACTTGTTTTCGACAGAAATGAAGAGTTTCTCTCTCTCTCTGTTCCAGAAAATATTTTTTGAAAAGTTGGGAGGGACAGCAGGGAACGGCAAATTCTTCGTTTGTTTATGTTCTGAATATGAACACTGATTGTGGTTTTGCATAATCACAGGTGTTGGTGCATAAAGACTCGGGAAGTTTCCTGGCAGAAAAGTGAGACTTGAGAAATTGAACCATGAATGGCTCCATTTACGAACAGGTACTATGATTGACAGAATGACTATTAGTAGCTAGTATTAGCTGAGCTAATATGGGCTTAACCCAATGCCAAGCACTTGACATGGATTATCTTGTTTAAACCTGACAGTTGCCTTATGGCCTTATGAGGTGGGTACAAATGTTCACCCCATTTTCACAGATCAGGAAACCAAGGCCTAGAAAGATGAAAGAATTCATGTTCAAGCTCACACAACTCACCATTAAGTAGCTGAAAGGGAATTGAAACCCAGGTCTGTCTCATGCCAAAATTCCTTTCTGCTTCTCTCCAACTAAACAATGCGATTAACTTGTAGAGCTAAAGTGCTCTGCTTGCAACAATTGCAATATCAACAATGACCTCTAACATTTGTACAGAGCTTCGTAGTCACTGAGTTCTTTTACGTTTGCTGTCTCATGTGATACAACAGCTCTGTGCAAGAAACAAAGCAGTTGCCACAATCCCTGTGTCACAAAGGAGAGAACTGAGATACTACAGGGCTAGACTGCTCACCCAGCTGCACACCACCAGCAAAGAGCCGGGCCAAACCTTTTGGATTCCTGCTCCAAATCCGGTGTTCATACCACTACTTCCCACCCTCTCCCAGTGTGGAGCTTCCCCTTGAAGAAAGGAGATACATATATTTCCAACCATTCATTCATGCATTCATCCCTTCATTCAGTCAGTCAGTCATATTACACTTTTTGTTTTCCCCGTCCTGATTATTTATGCGTTTACTTGGTTGCTGTCTGTCTCCCTCCTTGGAACATAAGCTCCATGACAATAAGCTCTTGTGCCTCTTGACAATTATATTTCCAGGCTCCTAGAACTTAGGAGGTTCTTAATTAATATTTATTGTTGAATCCATTCAAACAAATATCAATCCATTTGCTCAACAAACATTTATTGAACATCTACTATGTGCCAGGCACAGTTAGGCACTGCACTGAACAAGACAGGTATGGTTCCTACCTCTATGGAGCTTTCATTCTAGTGGGGGATGGGGAATTTATACACAAGTATTATAAATAAGATCATTGCTGCTGATTGAGACTTGCATCAGGTGGGACTTTAACAGAGTGATGTGACAGAAAGTTCTTGCCTGAGAGCTATTCACATACTGCTGGGCCAGGCCTCGCAGCCAGCAGGCAGATTTCTTCTCATATGGGTAGTGGAGTGGGGGCTTTGCAAACCCAGAGCCATGGCACTTGACTCAGAGCAGTAGGGCCTGGGCAGGGGTGAGGCAGGGGAGGCCTCCCGAGAAGGAAGCGCCGTAGTGGTTTCAAAGACAGATGAGAGTTCTCTAGGAAAGGGGTGGCGAAGACCCTAGGCCTGTACAAGGACGGGTGGTAGGAGGCCAGCTGACACCATGCAAGGGGTGACTGAGCCTTGGTGTGGGGTGTGGAGAGAGGGGAACAGAGAGGTGAGAGAGATGGGTATGGATCAGGTCCCAAAGTGCCCTGTTGGGATGACTAGTTTTATGTGTCAACTTGGCTAGGCTCTAGTACCCAGATGTTCAATCAAACACTAATCCAGGTGTTGCTGGGAAGGTATTTTGTATATATGGTTAACATCTACAATCAGTGGACTTTGTAAAGGAGATTATCCACAGTAATCCAGCTGGTCCTCGTCTAATCCATGGGTAGGCCTGAAGGGCAAGACTGCGATTTTCCTAAAAGAGAAGAAATTCTGCCTGTGAACTGCAGCTCAGCTCCTGCCCAGTAGTTTCCAGCGGGCGGATGGCTGACCTCCTCTACAGATTTCAGACATGCCTAGCCAACCCCTACAACTCTGGAAGCCAGTTCCTTAAAGTAAATCTCTTGATTGATATATAGATAGGTAGAGATAAACATACATAGATTCCTAATCGCTAACTGGCTCTGCTTTGCATGGAGACCCCTTCCTGACTGATACACATGGTCCAGCTAAGTGGTTTAGACTCAAGCCTTAAGGTGATGGACTGGGGTGGCAGCGTAGCAAGATTTGGATTTTTAAAAAAATGGCTCTGGCTGCAGTGTGGACTGGATTGGAAGGAGCAAAACTGGAGGCTGGTAGACCACATTGGAAGCAATTGCCTGAACTAAGTCATAGCAGCGAAAACGATCTGGAAAGCCTAACTGAACCAATTCAGTTAGGAAAGCAGAATTGACAAAACTTGGTGTCTAATGTAGAGGGTGAGGGAGAAGGGAGTTGCCATGAGCCCTAGGTCCTTCGACATCTTGGTAGATGGAATGTAAATGCCACAGGAGCAGGGACTGTGTTCTGTCCCCTGCCATACTCCCTGCTTCTAGAACAGTACCTGGCACCTGGAAGGCGCTCATCACACATTTATGGAACGGATAGTGATGCAATTCTCTGAGACTCAGCTCACCGATGGGATGGTCGGGTGGTGAGGATGAGGAGTGCACAGCGCAGTTTGGGGAGTGTTGAGCTTGAGGGGCCGTCAGACTGCCAGGTCCAGAGGCCCAGAGGGAAGCCGGAGAGATGATCTGTGTGCAGGAGAGGGTTCCGGGACCGAGGCTGAGCACTGAGTCTTACTATGGGGATGGTACCTGAATCCAGGGGCAAAGTCACCCTCAGAGTGTGTGGGGGGAGGAGAAACGAGGTTGGGGGCCAAATATTGGAGAAATTGCAAGATTTAGGGACTGGAGCAGGGAAGAGACTTCTCCCAGGAGAATGAAGGGAGAGGAGGGAGCAGAATCAGAGGACATGATGGCAGGGAGCAGAGCGTGCAAGGACAGAGCGCTCCTGCGGCTGCCGAGAGGGGACCATTTAGATTCACAGTGGTGACCTTGGCCGGAGCGGATTTGTTGGGGGTGGAGGGGGCAGACGTCAGGCTGCAGAGATTTGAGGAGGGCACAGGGAATGAGGTAGGGGAGGCAGTGTCTCCAGTGGTCTCTCCCAACCTTCCTACTAAATAGCTGACAGCTCATTTCCAGCCCATTTTCAAGGGCCTGAAACTGAGGCACAGAGAGAAGTTGGTTCAAAGTCATGAGCGAATGGGGGCTGTGCCAGGAGACAACAGCCGTCCAGACCACACACCACCTTTCACGCCTTGGTGGGAGACAGACTTTGAACAGGATGGTTGTGCAGGGTGGGGCTGAGGCCCTGTCAGGGCTGATCACAGCCGCAGCCTACGACGTGCAGGGCAAGAGTCTCCAGGGCGTGCGAGAACATTTTCTCAAGGGGAACCACCTTCTCTCGAAACAGCTTGTTCTGCTGAGTTGACAGGAGAGAGGAATGGGGACTCCTCAGTCCCGGGCCTTGTGCCAAAACACGGAGCAAAGACGCCGGGAGGCCGAGTCTGGCTGTGGCCCCCCGGTCCTGTGGGGGCCATGCCAGCTCGTCTGCCTTCACAGGGCACTGGCAGGCACTGTCTGAGTCGGATTTGTTTGCTTTAAACTAACGTCGAAAGAGTACTTACTATGGAACATGACCTGTGTTCATTATTTTACATACTTGGATTTATTTAATCCTCATAGTATTCGATTAAAAAATGTATGCTGATTGTCCTTATTTACAGATGAAAAAACTAAGGCCCAGAGAAGTAAAGTCACTTGCCCAAGGCTTCACAGCTGGGTCTGTAGGTGGAAAAGCAGGGATGCTTAACTCTTGAATCTGTGGGGTGGATGACTATGTAGCCCTGGAGTACGGGTTCAAATAATCCACACACGCAGGGATGAGGACACAGGTCGGGCTTCCCTCTCTGGCTCTGGGGCCGTTGGGAAATTCCACCACTCTGAGACTCTGCTTCCTTATCCCTAAAACAGGGGTAATGACGCCCGCCTCATAGGATAAAAGAAGACGAAACAGAGCGTCTCCAGCCTAGGGTAGGTGCTCCATACATGTTAACTCTCCTTCCTGTTTTTGTCCTTTGGAGAATCCTTGGCCCGAACCCGAAGGTTAGAAGAATAGGGCAAGAGCACTGAACTCTGAATCAGAAAAACCAAGAGTCTAATGCTGCTTCTCAGCCCTACTGGTTATTTGATTTTGAACTAGTCACTTTTCCCTGGCAGGGCCTCCGTTTCCCCAGCTCTAAAATATGGGGAGATCCGTTTAGTCCAGGATGGTGCTCAAGCCCCAGCGACCCCCTTCTGCTCTCCTGCAGATGTCACCAATTGCTCACGGCCTTTTCCACTGAGCCAGGCAACACCTGAGAACCCTTCTCAGTGCGGACTTCCTACAGGTTGGCTGTGATTCTGTCAGTAGGCAATTATGCCATGGCTTAAATCACCATGTTTCAGAAATGTACTTGCCTCGATGCAAAGCCCTCTGATAAAGGCAACATATTAATCTTGGCATATATGTGTATTACTCAGGATAAGTTCTTACAGGAGCCCCAGAAAGCACGGGTAAGGTGGTTGTTGTAGTTTTGTGTTTGGGGTTTTGTTCTGTTGTGAATTGGGTAGGGTATAGATGAGTAAGTCTGGGGCGGAGGGTTGATCTAGGGTTGTGTATCCAGAAGATAACAGGGAAGGCGACAGTTATCGCGAGGGAATTACCATTAAGCCCAATATACAAATGAGAATACTGTGCTGGGAAGTGAACCGGCTAACTGACTTGCCTGTTGTCACAGCTGGGAAATGGCAGAGCTGAGACGCAAACCCAAGCAGGTCCACCTCCAGAGCTGAGAACTATGCCATTAATGTAAAATCCATTTATTTAGCCCCCAAATGATTACTGAATGCCCACTTTGCCTCAGGCACTGTTTCCAGTGCTTAAAATGCAGTAGTGAAACAAAATTGTCCGAATGCCTTGCCCTCGTGGAGCTTACGGTCAAGGGCCACATTTATTGGGCACCTGTTCTGTGCCTGGTGCTTTACCAACACTTGAAGCTGTGGGGCCCTATCTTGGTGGCTCCTCTTGGCTGGAACACATTTGAATCTTAGCTCCGTGGCTTCTTATTAGGTGAGGGAAGCCATCCCATCGCTTTGCTCCTCAGTTTTCTCATCTCAAGCATAAAGATAGTAACAGCTACTTCCAAGAGTTTCTGTGAGCTTTAAACAAAACAATATTTACGAAGCACACAGTACTGCAAATTTTGGATACTCAATAGATTTTTTTTGTAATCAGTATTATTAATTCTGCATCCTCTTAACAACTCTGTGAAGTTAGTACTATTTCCTCCATTTTGCACAGAAGGAAATTGA
Organism: Lemur catta; assembly: GCF_020740605.2. Lineage (NCBI taxonomy): Eukaryota > Metazoa > Chordata > Mammalia > Primates > Lemuridae > Lemur > Lemur catta. The sequence goes on from NC_059130.1 coordinate 82,011,776, forward strand.
GTCTCAGAGAGTTTAAATCTCAGAGAGGTTAGGTAACTTGCCCAAGGTCGCAGAGCTAACCAGTGCTAGAACTAATAGAAGTCCAGGACTACTTGACTCTGTTGCACAAATATAACAATGTGGCCACGTGTTTTCCAAATCCACAATTGGACTAGCTGCAGGGCAGCAGAAAACCATGTTCCTCTTTGGCGTCTTATGCAACAAACCATATGGACCTTCAAGCTCTTACATAACCGGCCCAACGCTAACAAGAGGAAGTTTAACAACAACACAAAAAACAGATCACATTCACAACAGACCACCATATGTTCTCCCATTCCCTGACAGCAGCCGTCCCAACTCCCACTCGGGCGCCCACAGAAATCTTCTCCACAAAAACAGTTTCATTCCCCAAGTGACTCAAATGATTGATGCCTTTATAAAAATAAGGGGTTGGGGAGGGGAAGAGTCTGTGCTCCTTTGAAAGAAATCAGTCTTATTAATGCCTCAGGAAAGCCCAGAAACCTTCAGCCTCTACTTGTGGGCCTTCGGTTGGAACCTGGGGGCTCCTCTAGAGATGGCATGGCTTCTGTGACAGGGCAGCTCCCTCAACTTTGATGGCATCTGGTTTCTCAATCTTTAAGCCCCATAGCCCGGGATTTTGGGGGCATCCCATTACAGTTGGTCTCAGTCTCCGCATCTTGGTGTGCCCGTGCTCAGCTCAGGAGTCTCAAGTTCACTGGAGGTCTTCTGGAACTGAACCCAATTCTAGAAGGCTGGCTTGGCTGTGAACACTGGGGAAGGGCTTCCTATGTACACCCAGCCAGGCACCATCTTCCCATTCTGTATTTGATCCTATGCCTGGTCTCCTGCCTCCTTCACCTCCTCCCATCCATTTCCCGGCCTGCAGCCAAAGCAATCCTGCTAACATGCAAATCTGCTCCTGTGGCTCCACTGCATAAATCCCGTCAGCATGTCCTCGTGCAGGCAGGATAGCTTCCACATGCCTCATGGCCCGTGGGCCTGCACACTCCCGCTCTCTGCCTCCCTTTGCACTGCTTCCTTCCATTCCTCGTGGCCTTGCACTTGCTCTTTTCCCTGCTTAGCCCATCCATCCCCTTCTACAAATCCTCACTTGCAAATCTCAGCTTAACTGTCACCTCCCCAGAGAAGCTTCCCTATCCCCCTCAGTCCCCACTCAGTGGCCCTGTTAGAGTCTCTCATAGCGCTTCATATTTCTTCTTTCCCAGCACTGATCTCAATTGGTTGTGAGCTTCTGCTCACCATAAATTTACTGATGTCACGATTTGTGTATTTCCCCTTTCTTCTACTTGGTCTGTAAGCTCCATAAGAGTAAGACCAAGAATCTGGCATATAATAGGAGCTTAATAAACATTTGATGGATAGGCAGAGAAATGGCAAGGCCAAGGAGAGGGCACAGACCAAAGGGAGCCCTTCCACGCCAGCTGGGCAGCAAAATGATGAACCTGATGCCCTGTCAGCAGCAGCAGCAGCTGCAGAAATTCATATATTTAAGAGTAGCAGCCCTCTGACTACAATAATCAGTCACCAAGTCCCTACCACTCCTAGTGCAGGCCCCTCACCAAGGAGAAAACATGAATGTAGAGTGGCAGGGTGACTTCTGAAAGCCAGCAACCTCAGCCATCTGTGGGCTAGCAACATAAGGGTTGCTGGAACAGGAAGACTGGTCATAATGTAGCCCATGCTGACTTAGTAAGTTGTGGGTATAAATCCAGGGACCCTGTCCTATGACCTGGCCCAGAGCTCAGCCAGAGGATATTTCAATTTTCTCCAGCTGTCTCCTTTGGTGAATTTCCAAGAACTGAGACAAAGAACTCTTTCAGGGGTAGGAGATTGACCTGAACTGGGGAACCACACAGCAAGATCATGGATGCAGAGCCCTGAAAGAGCAGCCCCTGACTTACCGCAGTCAGTCCAGCTCCACGGGCACACATGGAGCAACATCTACGTGCTGGGCGGAGGAGATAAGGTGAACAAGACAGAGTTCCTGCATTTCAGAAAGTCCCCTAGACAAGTAGTTACAGAGGTGAAGATTGAAACATGCACAAATAACACTTAGATTATCAACGGGTAGAAAATGCAATGGAAACAGGTTGGGAGGTGGCTTAAGCTTGGAGGGGAGAAGGAAGGGGACAATAGTGGAGGGTTATTAGGCAGTGTGATGTGCTCCAGGCCTTGTGAAGGATGTTCAGAGATGGTGTGGAGGGACATGCTTGGTGGTGCAGAGTACAACGCCCTGTGGCCTGGCTGGAGAATGGTGGGTAGGAGCTCCTGACTTCCTACAATGAGGGGCCTGCTGGCTCTCCATGGGAAGGTGATGCAAGCAGCCTCACACTTTGGAGGCTCTGGAAACAGCAGATACAGAGGCCGCAGGGAGGCTGTTTCATTGGGCAGGTAAAGATGGTGCCTTGAGATAGAGGAAGAACATTAATACATCAAAAACATAAATCTCCACTCATATGTTTGCCTGGCTCGCTTCCTCACTTCCTTCAGGTCTCTGCTCAGAAGTCATTCCTGAACACTATAAAACAGCACCCCTTTCAATTTCTATCCCCACCCAGCTTTATTCTTCTATATAGTCCTTCTTACTACCTTTTATTTCATATATTTATGTGTTCATCTTTCTGTCACATGCTATTATCTGGATCCTTCGTGAGGCTGAGATTTATATTTATATATTTATTCTGCTTTTTCTGTTTCCTAACTTATTGCTTCATTTTTTTTCTTTATTAATTTATTCCTTCTGCTTTCCAACAGTTTATTGGGTTTTTCTTTCCTACATTTTTGACATAAGTTTTGTCCATTTGTTTCTGAAATTTTTTATTAATATAACTATTGAGGTATAAATTTTTCTCTGAGACTGCTTTTATGGTATCCCATGGCTTTAAGGCATAATATGTTCATTACTATTGTTTTTAAAGTTCTCCCTCTAAATTAAAAATTATTGAACTGAAGTTATGTAAATATTAAATCAATTTTTAATTGTATTTTAAATTTCAACTTTGATTGCTTTGTAAGAAGAGAACATTACCATAAGTATTTCTGCATTTTGAAATTTTTATAGTTTGGGCACCTAATACATGATAAATTTTTATGAGTGTGAAATGAGCATTTGGAAAAAACAGATGTAATCTGTATTTTCAGGGTATATACTTTGAAATATATTAATTAAATTTGTTTTATATTTGTTATTTATATCTTTGTTATATTTATTTACTAATTTAATTTATTCATGTCTTTATGCATCTACCTGGTTTATCAGGAATTGAAAATATAAATTAGTTTTGTACCATGATTATTTTGTTGTAAATGTCTTCTTACAACTCCTATAATTTTTTGCTTTATGACTATTCCTGCTGTGTTATTTGAGGTACAGGTTTTCAAAATTTTTATAGCTTCATTGTGACTTACAATCTTTATGTGCCCCTCCTTGTTTAGTTTAAGTGTTTTTTAATGCAATTTACATAGTTTCTCATATAAAATAGCAACCTCAGCTTGCTTTCCATTTGTATTTGTCTGTTACACATTTTCTCATCATTTTATGTCTGGGGTTTTGTTTTATGATCCAGTCTGAGGGTCCTATTCTCTTAATAGGTGAGTTAAAGCCTATTATACTTATCAATGTAAGAGATATGTTTGGCTCTTCTTTCTGTCATCTGATTTTATGTCATATTCTCAGCTGTACATACATTTCATTTTTAAAGAAATAGGTCTTTTTGTAACCACTTTATTGAGGTATAATTTACACATGAATAAATGAACATATTTAAAATACACACTTTAACAAGTTTTGACATATGTCTATATCCATGCAACCATCACTGTAGTCTAGATAGTGAACATATCCATCATGCCCCAGATTTTCCTCACACCCTTTACAGTCTCTCCCTGCATTCTATTCCACTTCCCACCACCCTACCCTACACCTCGTCATCCCCAGCAACTACATTTTGTTGCTGAGTAGTATTCTATTGTGTGGATATACCACAATTTATCCATTCTCCTGTTGATGAACATTTGTGTTGTTTCCTTTTGGCTATTACACATTAGGCTGTGATAAAAATTCATATACATGTCTTTGTGTGAACATATATTTGTTTTTCTCTAGGGTAATACCTACCAGTGGAATGATTCATATAGTAGCTGCATATTTAACATCTTAAGAAACTGCCAAACTATTTTCCAAAATGGTTGCACCACTTTTCATTCCCACTATCAGTGTATGAGAGTTCTAGTTACTCCACACCCTTACCTATACTTGAAATGCTCAGTCTTTCTAACTTCGGTTATTCCTATAGGTGTGTAGTAGTATTTCATCGCAGTTGGAATCTGCATTTCTCTAATGATGTTGAGCATCTTTTCCTATGTTTATTTTCCATCCATCTATTTCCTTTGGTGGAGTGTCTGGTCAAATCTTTTGGGCTATTTATTTTCTTATTATTAAGTTTTAGGAGTTATTTGTATAGTCTCTATACAAGTCTTTTATCAGATATATGCTTTACACATATTTTCTCCCAGTCTGTGGCTTGTCTTCGCATTCTGTTAATAGTTTCTTTCAAAACTAAGTTATTAATTTTTTGTGAAGTTCAATTTATCAGTTTATTCTTTTATGGGTCATGCTTTTGATGCTGTATCTAAGAAATCTTTGTTTTCTTTTATGTTTTCTTCTAGAAGTTTCATAGTTTTTGATTTCACACTTGGGTCTATGATCCATTTGGATCCACCATTGTATATGATGCAAGGTATGGATCAAAATTCAATATTTTTTATATAGATTCACCAATCATTCTATTACCATTTGTTGAAAGGACTATCTTTTCTCCACTAAATTGCTTTGCATCTTTGTCAAAAATCAGTTGCCCATATTTGTGTGGATCTACTTCTTGAATCTATATTCTATTCCATTGATCTATTTGTCTACCTTTATACCAATACCACACTGTTCTGATCACTGCAGCTTTATAATACTACAAATCAAGTAGTGCTAGCTCTTCAATTTTGTTCTTTTTCAAAGTTGTTTTGGATATTCAAGAGCCTATATATTTCTATGTGAATTTTAGAGACAAGTGTGTCAGTTTGTACAAAAATGTCTGCTGAGATTGTGATTGCGATTATGTTAAATCTATAGATCAATTCAGGGAGAACTGACATCTTAACAATATTGAGTCTTTGGATCTATGAATAAGGCGCATCTCTCCATTTAAATCAGTCTTCACTAATTTCTCTCAGCAATGTTTTGTAGTTTTCAGTGCACAAGTCTTACACATCTTCTGTCAGATTTATCCCTGAGTATTTCATATTATTTGATGTTATTGTAAATGTTATTTTCTACAACTTAAATTTCCAATTTTCATCAGTACTAGATAGAAATATTTATATTTAATGCTCATCTTGAATTCTGCAATCTTGCTGAACCCGCTTATTAGTTCTAGTACCCTTTTTCTAGATTCTATCAGATTTTCTACTAGGCAATCATGTTTTCTAAGAATAAAGCATTTTATTTCTTCTCTTATAATCTAGAATCCCTTTATTTCTTTTTCTTGCCTTATTGCACTGGATAGAAACTCCATTACAATGTTGAAAAGAAGTGATGAAAGTGGATATCATTGTCTTTTTCCCAATATTAAGGAGAAAGCACTTAATCTTTCACCATTATGTATGACGTGAGCTGTAGGTTTTTATAGATGCCCTTTATCAGGTTGAGAAAGCTGCCTTCTAGTCCTAGTTTGTTAAGAGTTTTGATCAGGAATGAATGTTTTATCTATTGAAATAAACATATGGTTTTTCTTTTTTACTTTGTTAATATGATAAATGTCACTGACTAATTTTCTAATATGAAACCAACTTTGCATTCCCGGGATAAACTCAATTTGGGCACATGTATTATTATTTTTCTATACTGCTGGATTTAATTTGCTAAAATTTCATTTAGAATTTTTGAATCTATGTTCATGAGGGATATTGGTCTACAGTTTTCAAAAAAATGTTTAATATCTTCGTCTGGATTTTGTGTAAGGGTAGTTCTGGCATCATAAAATGAGTTGGAAAGTATCTCTTCCTCCAGTTTTCTGGATGTCTGTGTCAAGTTTCTGTTTCTTCCTTAAATGTTTGGTGGAATTCTTTAGTGAAGCAAATTGGGCTTGAAATTATGTTTGTAGGAAGATATTCAACTATAAATTAATTTCTTTAATAGAGATAGGGCAATTCAGGTTATTTCTTTCTTCTCAAATGAGCTTTAATAGTTTGTGTCTTTCAAGGAATTTGTCCATTTCATATAACCAAATTTATTGGCAGGGAATTATTCATAATATTCCCTAATAATTCTCTTAATATATGTAGTTATGTCACCTTCTTATTCCTGATATTGGCAAGTTGTGTCTTCTTCTTTTTGTACCTGATGGGTCCAACTAGAGGTTTATTGATTTTGTTTATTGTTTTTCTGATTTCTCTTCTATTGATTGCCACTCCAATTTTTATCCTTTTCTTTCTTCTGGTCACTTTGGATTTGCTTTGCTTTTCTATTTCTAGTTTCTTAAGGCGGAAGCTGAAGTAATTGATTTGAAAACTTCCTTCTCTCTTAATATAAGCAGTTAGTGATATAGATTTTCCTGTAAGTGCTGCTTTAGCATCATTCTACAAATTTTAATATGTGACGTGGTATTTTTATTTCCATTCAGTTCACAGTACTTCATAATTTCCCTTTGATTTCTTCTTTGACCCATGAGTTACTCACAAGTACGAGCGTGGTAGGTATTGTTTTCTCTAATCCTTTCGGAGGGTTCTTTCCCTGGCTTTTGGAAGCTTCCTCACATGCATGTGTTGGCCAGAATCCTCTACAGATCTTCAAAGTCCTCTCTCTGTGTGGCTGTATCGTCTCCAGTACTCTGTCCTGCGAATTCTATCTGATTTGGCCTCTCTGAACTCTCAGTTTCACCCCCTCAACTCAGGAAGTCTGCTGGGCTCTGCCTGGGTTCCTATCTTGTGCCACAGCCTGGAAACTCTCCCCAGGCAGTAAACTGAAGCAGTTGTAGGGCCTTCCTTATTTACTTCCTGCCTTTGGTGATTGCTGCCCTTCCTTGCCTGACGTCCAGTATCTTGAAAACTATTATTCCATACATTTTTGCTGGCATTTTTGGTTGTTTCAAGTGTGAGAATAAATCCAGTCCATCTTATTCATCTTGGCGGGAATCAGAAGTTAGGCTAGCTTGCGTTATGTCTGTATGTCATTCCCTTCATCAACTGTTCTAATCTGTTGTTTTTGTTCAAGTTTTCCTGTATTTAGAATAGTGGTTACTAGTTTGTATCTTTATATAATATCCTTAGTTCTCTCTACTTTTAGACAGTATCTATTAGTTCATTATTATAAGTGATGATACAATTAGTGTGCTTGTCTTCCTCCTCTTCTTAACAAACCAATGTCAGTCAATAAAATCTTTCTTAGTGTGTATGTTTGCATAAATACTTATGTAATTAAGCTTATGCTTCTATTATGTGAGTTTTCCACTTCCCCCCGCCCCTGATTCTTATTGTGGCTTTAGTACAATTTCCTGTAGGATAAGTAGGAAAATGTTGACTTAAACAGACATATTTGCATTGGACGTCCCCAAAGCATCACTTCAGGATATAGAGACATGCATTCAAGCCATGGTTCTTCTAATTGCCAGCTTTATTCTTACCTTAGGGTAGCTGTTTATCCTGTTAAAGTGTCAGTTTTCTAGTCTATAAAATACAGTTAGCCCTTGAATGACACAGGGGTTAGGGGTAATGGCCCCCACACAGTTGAAAATACACATATGATTTTTGACTCCTTAAAAACTTGACAACTAAGAGCCTGCTATTAACTGAAAGCCTTACCAATAACACAAGCAATTGATTAATAAATTATTTTATATATTACATGTACTATATACTGTATTCTTACAGTAAAGTAAGCAAGAAAGAAGAAAATGGTATTAAGAAAATAATAAGGCAAAGAAAATATATTTACTATCCCTTAAGTAGAAGTGGATTATCATAAAGGTCTTCATCTTCATCATCTTCACACTGAGTAGGCTGAGGAGGAGGAAGATAAGGAGGGGTTAGTCTTACTGTCTCAGGGGTGGCAGAGGCAGAAGAAAATCCACATATAAGTAGACCCATGCAGTTCAAATGCATGTTGTTCAAGAATTAACTGTATCTATCTTTTAAGGTTGTCATGAGACTTAAACTATATAACACATGTAAAATGTTGAGCATAAAGCCTAATGCATAGATAGTGCTTAGAAAATGATAGATACAGTTATTATTAATAAAAATAAAAATCAGCAAGCAAACATTTATGTACTATGTACCACACAGAAGGCACTGCGCTAGCTGTCTTACATGCCTTATTTCACTTAATTTTTACAATGAGTCTATTTCAAATGCATTGCCTCATTTTAGAGATGCCAGAGGGGAGGCTGTAGAGGTTAAGAATATAACCAAAGTCACCCATTGGCCGCAAAAATGATAGTGGTGAAATTAAGACCCAAATGATGCCAAATTCAGAGCTCTCCCCCCTGTGCTGCCTTTATTATGCTGAACCCTGCCCTGCTAATGAAAGCTCACACACACACACACACACACACACACACACATACACACACACACACACACACACACACACACACACACACTCACACACACACACACACACACACACACACACACACGTGCATTCACTTTATTCTGAGAACAAACTTGGCCTTACAGCTCAGTATATAGACAGGATACACCTGGACGAATATAACTTGCCTGTTTTTCCAAACCCTAGGTTCAGAGTCTGGCTTGCAGACAAGGTACAGATGGAAATCTTCCTGGACTCAGGCCAAGAAGAGGAGAAAGGGTGGGAAAGGCTTGCCCCATGGCTTGCACTGAGTAGACCAGCTTAGACTGATACTTACAGATTAGCTGGAGGAATCAGGCCAGTGACACCTCCGGCCCAACCAGCACTTCACAGTTTACAAAGTTCTTCATAACCCATGCCCTTCAGGACATTTCTCAGTAGTATCATAGCTGAGAAAATGCAGGCTCAGAGAAGTTAATGTCTTACCCAAAGTCACACAGCTATTTGGTGACAGGGCCTGGATAATAACCCCAGATCTCCTAACAACCATTCGTTCAGTGCATTTCTCATATGGTTTTGACCTTATGGATGGTATTTACTCTTTCATAGTCCTGTTGGGGGCATGGCTGTACCCCATAGGTGTGTAAGAGGAAAATCAATATTTCACTGGATGCTAAATGTCCCTAGCACTGTGCTGTGAGTTACAACAGATAAAAAGACATAAAGACTGGTCCTTGTTCTTAATACCCATTCATTTATTTACTTATCCATTCATTCATTCATTTGTTTAAAGAGTTCACTAAGAGCCAGGCCCTATCAGGAGCAGGGAAATACTCCTCAGGGGCCTCACTGTATAAGAAAGGAGACAGATTCAAAAATCAACGATTCCAATTTGGTAGGAGAAGAGCTAAAATAAAAGTATTTGTAGTGTGATGGGTGCATTATTGAGAGTACTTCGCCTTGCCTGTGGATCCAGGAAGGCATCCCAGAAAGAAGACACATGTGGAGGGATCCATAGGAGCTGAGGGAGTGGGATTCGACACAGATGGAGGCAGAAGTGAGCCTGTTACCTTTGGAGGCCCACCAGGGGGTCCGTGTGGCTGCAGGCAGGCAGGGCTGGGGCGAGGCTGGGAGTGAGGCAGGGCCACACTGCGGAGACCTTGTGATCATGCTGAGGAGGTTAGACTTTATCATGTGGCTACATGGAATGGAAAGACATTCTGAAATGTTAAGCCAAAGATTCATAACATGATCAGACTTGATTAGAAAGCTCACCTGTGGCACAATGGCCGAACAAGAGTGGGACCAGTGACACAAGGCAATCTCAAATAACAAAAAGAGTGGGGCCAGTGAAGAAGTTGGTCAAGGTGAGAGCCCAAATGGCAGGAGGGTGTGGGGGTGGGGCAGTGGGAATGGGAAGATTGCTCTGGCAAAATCCTACTCATGTTTTAAGGCTCAGCATAGATAGCAGCCCAAAGGAGAACCTCCAATCTGGTTAGAAGCTCCTTCTCTGGCACCCCCAGAAGACTTCTCCGAGGCCCTGAAAGCAGAAACAGAGTTCAGTAGTGCTTAATAGCAACAGCTTTTAAGCTGGCCTGTTCAGCTGATGCATCCTGCCTCCATTGCTATAATATTAGTGTGACTTTGCAAAAATTGCTTATTCATTCTGTGCCTAAGTTTCCTTATCTATGAAGTAAAGATAATAATAGTACCTATCTCTTAGGGTTATTATGACGATTAAATGATTTGATGTGTATGAGCACTTAGAACAGTGTTTGGTAGTGATTAAGCATGCAATAAAAGTAAGCTTTTATGAGCATGACACCCATTTGTTGTTGGGAAATTGTGTGTTTACGGGTGCACCTGACCAGTCAGGGAGCTCCCTAGGGACAGGTATTCCTATGCCAGCAGAGGGCCTGGGACAGAGCAGGCTCTCAATTAATATCTGTTAAATAAATTGGAGAAGGTGAAGATACATTCAAGAGATATTTAGGAGAGAAATCGTGCATCACTGGGTGACTGAACATTAGGCAGAGGGTTAAGGAGAAGAAAAAAAATCATTCTGAGGCTTCTGAACTGGGATAGGAAGCCGATGGTCTTGTCATGCCTGAGATAGGGAATTTGAGAGAAGGAGTTGGTTCAGAGAGATAAGCAGCTAACCTGCTCAAAATTGAATCTATAGGAACTAAAGAAGCAGTTTGAACCCAGGTCTATCAGAGTTCATGTTCCATAACCAGTTTATGTAACCTGCATGTCTATATGTCTACACCTAGCACAGGACTGAATGCAGGAGGTATTTAATAATATATGTCAAATGAAGAGGTCAATGCTTGAATAAATGCTTTTCCTTCTTTGCAGATGCCAGGATATCATGCTTTTCTTTTCAGTAGTAAATAGAAGTCTACAGAGGTAAAAGAAGAAGAAAAGAAAAGAAAATCACTATTAAAGATTAAAGAAGGAAGAACTAGTAACAAGCATTTCAAGTCAATGAACATGAGGAGCCATTTTCCTTCTTTTTCTTATTTTCTGACACATTAGGACATTTTTTATGATTCCCAGTGTCACAACACACTCTTGCAAACTGCTAGGAAAGATGACTAAAACTACCCTCCAGGAAGTTTTGCAAAGCCCAAGCAAAAAAAAAAAACAAAACACAAACAAACAATCAAACAAAAAGCCCCAAAAAGGTAATATCAAGGAATGTAGGAAACAGGAAAGTACCTGGTAACAGGGGGACCAGTCATGCAGGCTCCCTTATATATGATCTCAATGTCACTCATCACCACCACAGAAAACAGATTTCTTAAGTCAAGCTGGTTGTGGGATTGGCACCAGTCACCAGCGTATTAGGGCAGAAAGAAGTGTCTGCATAGTGCCTATTTGACATTGACACACTCTCCTTCAATACAACCCTGGGTAGCAAAGTAGTACTAAAAATTATGTTTAATACTTCTAAAAACTAGTGAGTGCTTTACGTATGCTATCTCATTGAAGCCTCAGCAAATCCTACAAGAAACATACTGTTATGCTCATTTGAAAGATGGGGAAACCAAGCCTCAGAGAGGTTCAGTAATCTGACCAAGGTCACGCAAGAAGTAAGTGTAGAATCAGGATCTGAACTCCCAGCTTGTCTGATTCCAAAGCCCATGACATAAACCCTTACCCATGCATAGTTTTCTCCTTGACACCTTTCAATTTGGGGCTGGGCATAGTTTAGCTTCATCGAAATAATCCTAGTTGAGGAATGAAGCTCACATTCTAACTCCAGGGATAACAAAGGCATATCTGCTCAAATGCCATTTGCCAGACCAAAAGAATTAGAAGAGCTTTGTGCAGGGATCAACAGATATGGATTCAGAGAACTGTGTTCAAATATCTACTTTGCCACATATTGGCTGTGAGGCTTCTGTTGAATCACTTAAATTCTTTGAGCCCCTGTTAGTTTTAGTTTTTCATGCCCCACTCTCACTGCCTGCCCAACACACACTCTTTGGAATACAAAAGTGTTTATTTATTTAAAAGATCTCTCAAAGCTCTTAGAAAATTGACTTTTTTGTTTCAATAATTGCATCTTTTTAAACAAAAAGATAACTTTTCTAGTTAAAAAGGAATACATACTTATTAAACAAAAAACATACTTGTTAAAGAACAAAGTAATAAATACTTGTTAAAGAAGTATATAGAAGAGTAGAAAGAAAAAAGTCTGATGTCTGATTCTTGTTAGTACAAACAGACTTATGACTGACATTTTGAATTTAAAGAACTATCAAAGAGGACTGATAAAGCTTTGACATTTAACAACAACAACAAAACACATGTTTGGGCACTTCTTGTCACCCAAATATTTCTTGACTTCTCTTTTGAAGGCATTTGTATTTCTTATCCCCTTTTCAGCGCCCAGGTATAAAGACCTCACAAGTTCTTAGGAACCTTTTGATTCTTTTGATAACTAAAACTAAAATAAAGCCAAACAAAACTCTCTTGGGGAAGTTTTTTTCCCCAAAATAATTCACTCTGCAACCTCTATTCCCAGGACTTGACTTGTGAAACACAGAATACAATGGCAGTTGGGGATAAGGAGACCCAATGCTTAGAGGGAAAAACAGTCAAAGAGGACCTGTGAGTGAATGAGGGTGAGAATCCAGTGCTGTGGGAGTGCAATCTCCATTTTATGGATAAGAGAAGTGAGGCAGGCAGAGACAATTCACTTAGTCAAGCCTCCCAACCAGTAAGTAATAAAGCCAAGATTTGAACCTGGACAGTTGGGCTCCTAAACTCCCGCACTTAACCCCAACACCATACTGACCCTCCAAAAGTGAAAAACTGTGTGGCGTCCGCTTTGGACAGGCACACAGAGCCTGCAACAAGTGTGTGCAGCCACATGCTACAGGCACCAGGGGAAGGAATAAAGAGAAGGTTATTTCTCCAGGGGGAGGAGTGAGAGGATCGGGAAAGCTGCCTGGAGGAGGTAATCTTAATCTGGTTTCTAGAGCCGACTCATTTTCCTCCTGGTTGATGAGAGCTGGGGAAGGAAGGAAGGAAGGCATTCTCTGCAGATGGGGGCACCTCTGCTGAGGTAGACAGGTAGACAGTGGGCACTGTCAAGGAGTCAGTGAGAGAGGGAGGCCAGGACTGTAGGTACTCAGTGTGTGAAGTGGGCAAGTTCCATAACCTACAGGAGCCTCGGCTTCGTCATCTGCAGAATGGGGATAGCAACGCCTGGCTTATGGAGCTGCTGGAATATTAAATGAGATAATGTGTATATACTTCCTGATCCAGGATTAATCCTCTTTATTTATTTACCTCTCATAAAACTATTTCTCTCAGTAAAGAATTTTAATAGAGCATATTTTTGACACAGTAGCATTAATAATCTTGAGTGTCATTATTAGTCACTCATAGTAACGATATAATTAATAATAATGTTAATTGCCATTGAAGGCACTAAGTGCTTAATATGTATAATCTGTATTTATCTAATCTAATCCTCGCAACGTATCTTACAGATAGGCATCATTATCCCATTTTACAGATGAGGATAATGAGCCTGAGAGAGATTAAGCAACGTGCAGAGGTCGCCGGCTTGGACTGGTATTCAGACCCAGGTCTCCCCGTGGAAAAACGCCCCGATACACAGAACGCCCTGTGTTTGGAGTTCATGTTGGTCTTGGCCAGGTCCCTCCGCCTCTTTGTCAGAAAGAAAACAAACCTTCTAAGAGGCTTGCTAACCCGTTGGAGCGGGGCTAGGGGCTCGCGGTCCCACGGCGGCCGCCCCGTCCGCCCCCGCCCCGCTGTCCCGCGGGGAGGCTGCGCTGAGCCGGCCCCGGGGACACGCCAGGCCTGGCGGGCGGGGGCGGCGAGGCCGCGCGGTGACCGGCCTGTTCCCACCGTGGGTGGCTCCCGGGCAGCAGCGAGTTAAGCTGCTATCTGTTGGGAAGGCTTCCAGAGCCCTCCTCCCCGCCTGTGTTTGTTCAGGGCCCGACTCTTCAGAAACTGAAACCGGCGGCCGCCAGCCCCGCCAGCCTCGGATCCTGCCCCGGCTTTGCCTTCTATGGGGCGGCGGGGCGGCCGGGCGGGCCGGGCGGGGCGCGGGGCGGGGGGCGCTGACGTGGCGGCCCGGCTCCCCCCGCCGCCCCCGCGGGGACCCAGCGCGCCGCCCCGGGAGCACGTGGGCGGGGGGCGGGGGACACGCGGGACGGGAGCTCTGGTTCCCCCGGCCTGCCCCGCACCGCCTCTGAGACACCCCGCAAGGTGCGGTTTCTGCCACTGTAAAATGCAGACAAAGAAAGCCTAGCCTTTGGATTCAGGAACTATGTCCAGTGACTGGCACCCAAGAAGTGTTCTCTCTCTCTCTCTGGTCACTATATGGGTGTCGTTATTATTGTCACAACGGTCGGGCAGCCTGCCTTGTGAGCTAACGAACTCCCATCATTCAAAATGTTCAAGCCCACGTTGAATGAGATGGAAAAAGAAAAAAGAAAAAATTAGAATAGGAAGGGACCCAAATTTGCCATCCCCAAATACTGATCTGGTGACTTCAGAATCACTTGGCAAACTCAAGCACCACCTCAGACCAGAGGAATCAAAAGCCCTGAAGGCAAGTGCTCTTAAAAGCACAGCTTGCTTTGTAAAGGCTGATGTGGGCCCACAGTCCTTGCAGGTCTCCTACTCAAAGACCCTTTTACCATCCCTCCCACCGCATTGACTGCATGGTGTGAAATACTTTGCTGACCAAACTAGATATGTTAACTCACAATTCATTCATTTACTCTCTAACTAAATTATTAATCAAAGACCCAGAGTTCATTCAACAAATATTTATTGAGTACCTACTGTATGCCAGGCACTGTGCTGGATCCTGGGGGTCTGGCAGAGAAGAATATGGACAAGAGTTCTGTCCTCATGGTTGTCCTCATGGTTTCCCAGTCCAGCAAGGGAATCCAGAAAGGGAACAAGAATTCACATACTGACATTTAAACCGAGATAATCCAGCTGGGCATAGACACCCAGCATTCCTACAGTGAGCAGAGATGGTTTTTGTCAAAAGCAAAGAAAGATGATGTGTCATTCTCCCATACGGCCTCACTACAGAGAAAGGTAGATGTCCCTCCTCAACACGCAAGCACATAGGCATATACCACAGTATTATTACTTTTATAGATCCCAAGTGGTCCAGAGTCCTTAGATCAAGAACATCTAAGGCCTCGTGAAGAAAGTAGCCTAAAGCCAGCAAACAGGAAGACCGTAGAGAGCTGATCCCTGCCTATGCAGCCAATCTCATTGCCTGCCCCACCCGTGAAAAACTAGTGGCAGGTGCCCTCAGACACTCAGAGCAGAGGGGCAAAGAGTGTGGGCTCTGAATCCAGGCTGCCCAGGACTGCTCTGTGACCATAGGCAAGCTACTTGACCTCTCTGTGCCTGTGTCTCCTCTTCTACAAACTGCTCTAAATAATACCTACTTCACAGAATTGTCATGGGAATTTGAGAGATTACATTGAAAACAATATGTGACCTGTTATACTGTATTACTTTTTGCCTTTCATGCTCTCGCTGCCTGGAGTAACCACCCTTTTTCCCTGCCTGGAGAGCATGGAATTATTAGCCCAGTGTCCCCTCCTCTTTAGGCCTTCCTTGCTTTATTCCACCAAGTAATCTGATGCTTTTTCCTCTATGTTCCTGTAGCTCTTTTTATACATCTCTTTAAGCACCCTTCATTGTACAATCATTTTTCTTATTGGTGTGTTTGCCTTCTTCACTAGACTATGAGTTCTTGAAGAGCAGGGACCAGATTTTATACGTCTTTTCATCTCTAGGGACAAGACCGAGTAAGCACTTGGCATTATCTGTTGAATTAATGGATGGATGGTGGAGGGGGGAGGGAAGTGACTTGCCCAGGAGCACAGATTAAATTCAGGGTCTGTGTTTAGTTTATGTCGGGAAAATTACTTTTCTGAGCCTTTGGTTTATCATCCAGAAAACAGATCTGATAACAATGGCACCTATATCTTGGGGTTGGGAAGGTTAAACAAGGTACACATAGGAGAGTGTTCGAGAGTATAAACTCTAGGGTCATTGTTTGGGTTTAAGTCCCAGCGCCTCCCCTTATGAACTGTGTTGTATTTGACTAGAGAAGGCAGAACACACTAATGGGCTGTTCAGAGAATTAAGAGATACTCTGTGTAAAGAGTCCAATGCCTGTCACAGAGTAAGTTTTCAGTAAACATTGGTTCCCTCTCCCCCACCCCCACCTTCTCCAAACCTGTAGGCCTTGGACTCTGACTATCCACAGCAGCTGTTCAAATGCCACATTTTGCTCCTAGTGACTAATGAATGTCCCTTAAGCCAAGGTTGGAAAGGCGACTCCAAAACTAAGCTTACACTTGAGTATTGAGTTAGATGCAGGGAATGTGGTTGACCAGTTTATTTAATTAATAAGGAAACTTTCAAAGGGAGGCAGTTTAAAATCAACAAACATGCCAAGGAAATTGAAAAGCAAGAGCTAACCCACAATTTCATATGTGGGTTTCATATGTCATTGGAATATTCCCTTATGTAAAGCCATGAATAATGGGATCATCCAAACCCAAATTAATATTTTACAAACTGTAAAAGCAGTGATCAGAGTTATTTTTGGAGCAAATTGGCCAATTAATCAGTGGACAACATTGTAATAATTCTTGAATCTCCTTCTGCTCTATCACAATATATTCTAATATACTCATTATTCAAAATTCTCCAATGGCCACATGTCAATTACTCAGCTGTAAGGTATGGAACAGAAAGGGTAAGAAGATATTTTTATTTTGGACCTAGAATCCAATCACACCCCCACACAAATTCCCCCTAAAGCTCCTTCTTACTATGAGATTTGGAAAAGGCTGAAATGTGGGTACTCGAGGCCCTGGAGCTAGGGTTGTCAGGGATATAGCCAGCAAGTATTTGGCAGATCAGTTCAAAGAGGAAATCTGAGAGGGCAGGGGCCCCAGCACAGCCCAAAGGGATGAGCTGTGCAGAGAGGGAGGGAGAAGGGCAGGAATCTTATTAGCAAAACCAGCTGCCTGCCAAGTAGGGCGTGTGTCTGAATTTCTGAAGAAAAGAGAGGATTGTAGCTTTTAGTTTTAACCTCAGTCCTCCAAGAATTGGGAAGAAAAGGGGGGTTGTGTGTGTAATACTCAACTCCCTATTGCCCAGATAAACTCTACCTGCATCTTCCACCTTAATCTTTCTTAACCTGATACCTACCTTAAGCCTTGTCAAAACCCTGTCCCAAGAACTCTTTCCTGATCTTTCTCTTCTGGGAATGGATCTCCCCGTTCTTCCCCCATGTGCCCATGGTACTTAATGTCCGCATTTTAAGACAACTCTCAGGCTTATTTAATTATACACCAGCAAACTTCCTTCATTCTTCCCCCATCTTCCTTTTTTTTACTAGCTTTACGGAGGCACAATTGGCATACAATAAGTACACACGCATTTGAAGTGTACAATTAGATACAGACAGACCTGTGAAACCATCACCACCATCCATCACCCCAAAGGTTTCCTCGTGCCCCTTTGAATCCTTTCCTCCCACCTCCCTTCCCCAAATAACCATCGATCTGTTGTCTCTGTAGATCGGCTTGCATTTTCTAGAGTTTTCTATAAATGAAATGATACAGTATGTACTCTTTTTTGATTGGCCTCTTTCGCCGAGCACAATTCTGTTGAGATTCATCCTTTCGGACCCTCACTTGTCACTGGATTGTGGACTTCCCCCGGGGCCAGAACAGTGGCTCTCCCAGGGTGTGGAGCTCAGTGTGGGGACAAAGGAAGACCCATGGTGGAGCCGGTGGCAGTGTGATGGGCAGACCTATGGGTGTGGCACCAGAATATACTTGGCTTTCAGTCCAAATTCAACCACTTCTAGCTGTGTAGCCAGGAGGCAGTTACTTACCCTAGGAGGCTCAGTTTCCTTATCTGTAAGTTGGGGGTGGGAATAAACCTCCCTTCTCTCAGGCGGGTTCTGTGAGGCTCCACCAAGCCAGAAGATAAAGTGCTCTGTAAACTGTGAAAGGTCAGTCCTGGGCAAGGGATTAGGCCTGGATCAAGCCAGCAGCGCGCTGGGAATGCCCCAGCTCCCAGGGCTATTCAAAGGCAGCCTTGTCATGCAGGGAAGCTGCAAGGATTTGCGATTCCTCGCAGAAATGGCCAATAAGGACTGTGTCTACTGGCCTTTAATCCTGGCCCAGTCACCAAAATGTCAAGGATTCTTTCCCCTTGACCCTCCCCCTTTCCTCTGTGTGGGCTGTGTTTATTTACAAGGTCTCGCTCCTCCAGAGAGCCACACGTGACCGACCAGAGGATTCCTCCTCTGGCCTGGGGCCGGCTGATAAAGGCAGCCCACCTGCTGGGGGCTCCCAGCACTGGCAGGAACAGGAACCAGCCCTCACAGGGGAGAAGGGGAGGCTGCCAGGCCCCACTGTGGCTGTGGCTTCCTTTGCCTAGAACTGAGGACAAGGCGGAGAAGAAAAAATAGCCTCCTATTTAAAATTGACTTGATCTATAAAATCACACCAAACTTGGGGAGGCTTCCCATCTCCCCTGATGAAATGGATTTCTCATATGCTGTTGCTTAACAAAGAGAAGTGAGGTGAACCAGAGGGGCCCAAGATTCACAGCCTAGCACAATCACTAATTTCCTGTGTGAGCTTGGCAAAGCTGCTTTCCCTCTCTGGGCTTTAGTTAATCACAACGACCATTCACTGAACACCTACAATGTATCAGCCAGTACACTGCATTTTCTATATACTTTTAAATATGTAACCTTCAAAGCTATCCTGAGAGGTGAATATTCTTTCTCTCATTTTACAGTTGATGAAGGCAAAATAACATGTCCAAGGTCACCTAGGAAACAGCCAGATTAGGGACTCAGTGCTGTCTGGCAACAGTATCCACATTCTTTTGAGAATTTAAGGACAGCAACTCTCAAGAAATAAACTAAATAATAAACTATTTCCTGGTCGTGCTTTGTGAAAAGACGTCTCTGTGACTAACTTACTATGGGGAATGCTGCATGCAGTGTCCCGTCATGAAGACCCACAATGCACTTTCATGTCTAGGAGGCTCTGAAAAGTCTTGGAGTAAAGGAATTTAACGCTTTTCTTCAACCAAAAATTTCTCATATTAAATTGGTCATCAGCTTTTTTTCCCCTGAAAAAAGAACTTGTTCCAAAGAACAAGTGCTCCTGGGAGCACTGTTTGAGAATCATGGTTGAATCAGAGTTGGAGGGATTGCAGAGTTTATCCATATAGCTGCAAGAATTCCATTAACAATGCTTTTTTAATTACCTCTGTAATTAAATTATGCCCCTGATAAAAGCCACATTACCTGGTAAAAAAAAAGCCCATTCCATGGTTGCACAAATGCAATGGTCAGAATAGCACTGCCCAACAGAAAGATACTGCAAGCCACATGTGTGATTCTAAATTTTCTGGGAGCCAAAGGTAAAAAACAAACAAACAAACAAACAAAACAGTAAAGAAGAAACAGGTGAAATTAATTTTAATCAGGTATGTTAATTAATCCAAAGAACCTAAAATTAATCACTTAAAAGATTACTAATGAGATATTTTACCTTCTTTTTAAATTAAATCTTTGAAATTCACACTAACCACATTTCAGGTGCTCCATAAGTTTCGTCTGTCTAGCATCTATCAAATCAGGTAGCACAAGGTTAGATCTTCTTTAGGCAGAGGTAAGCTCTTCCTACCTGTGTCTCTCCTCCACGGTCCTTGGGATCAAGGGCCTGGTCTACAGATGCCTCCCACCCAGCACCAGCCAGAGGTGGAATTCTGTCTGGCTGTGTCCTCACACATGACCCATTGCATGCCCCCCGTCACAGAGCTTAGCCCCCTGGCTGTGATCTGCTGAGGTCTGTCTCCCCCTGGAAAAGGGCCTTCCAAACATTAAAGTGCTATGTCAATGAAAGGCCTCATTTTCCTAACTGCTAGTGGAGCACACTTAGAGTCACCCAGGATTTTTAGTGGTCTTATCACACTATTATCATTTTATTAGGCAGCTGCTAATACAGTGTCTGACCTGGGGCAACTCCGTTCTGCTCCCTGGGACTCAATTTCCCCATCTGTCAAATAACAGATTTCAGTTTTCTATGATTCAGACACTTTCAGCCCTTTTATCCACACTATTCTCCTTGCCTACCTGCTAAATTTCCCCTTAAACTAAGTCTTCTGTTAGAATTCAGGACATAGTTATAACCTCCCACATACCATAAATAATAAGCATTTTTTGAGTGTTTACTATGTGTCAGGCACTGTGCTAGGAGCCTTATATATAGCATCTCATTAAATCCTCTCCACACTAATAATAGTGAAGTAAACACTATTATTATCCTCTTTTATAACTGTGGAAACTGAGGCATCGTGTGGTTGAATCATAATCACATGCCTGATGATGGGAACAGCTGGAGATTCCAGCCCAGGGGTCTTCTCGGGGCTCCCTGATGCCAGGCTGTGAATCAGGACCAGTCCTTGGACCTGTTCCTAGAGGAGGTAACAGGAACCCAGAGCACCTTTCCTTTTGCCTTTTGTTGTTGTTGTTGTTTTTGTTGTTAAAACCCACGAAGCGTCCTCCTTTCTGTTTTGCAGAGGAAGGAAATATTGTTATACTTTCCTTGTTAAGGAAATCCAACTCTTCAGTCGACTTTCTTCCCATCCCCTTGACCTTTCAGGAAAGGCGTGAGGCCCCTGGGAAGGCTCTGGAGGAGACCCGAGGAGCTCAGCGTGCCCTGTCTAGGGCAGGGATATTTTTAGAGCTGCTGGCTGCACACTGTTTACAAGGAAGCCGGTCCCCTGGGCCTGCCCTCTCCCTGCAGGGAACACTGGCCGCCAGCCCAAGCCCCGCCAGGCCCTCCCTTCCTCCCTCCCGCTGCTCCTTCCCCTACCTTCTCTGTGTCTCTATCAGCATGTGGGTTGCTGTCAGTACTCACCTGAGAGCACAACTGAGCAAAGCTGTAGCCCATGGCGCTGACAGCCTCTTGGGGAGGGCCAAATGTGATCAGAAACTGGGGAAAAAACAAGAAGCTGCCATCAGTTGAGAAGATGGCCCTGGCAGCTGATGAGCAACTGGAAATCCTGCCAATGGATGGATGTTCCTCCCATTGTCCTGGACCTTCAGAAAGTGAAGTCTGGAGAACATCGGAGAGGGGGGATGTGGGGGCTGAAGAAGCCACCAGCCTGGGCCAGGGGCTCAGCTCTGCCTCTGCCTCTCCCCATGCACCGGGATGCTCTCAACAGGGGCAAGTCGCTTGCCCTCCAGGGCCTCACTTTCTGCAGCTGGAAACCAAGTGGGGTTGAATGGTGGGGGCCTCCGTTCAATGACCAGATGTCTCAGCCTCCTTGGTGATTAAACTCAGGCCCACCTCACGGTGATGGGAGCAGAAGTTACATAGGATGGTGGTATAAAGCCTCGGCACATGGCAGGCATGCAGTTCATGGGGCCATTGATGATAATACCCATATCTTCACATTTCACACAGTGTCTAGCACAAAGCAGGCACTGAACAAGGGATGCTTTTCTTGATTCTTGTAGCTCAGAGTTCTTTCACCTTTAAGTCTATAAAAACCTCTCTTTCCAAAAATGCACTTTTTAAAATTAAGTATTTTTCCCCAGCCCTGTGCCCGCCCTGCTATGGTTCAGGAGACATCGGAACACCCTTCTCTGAGCCACAATCTGTAGCTTCTAGAAAAGGCTGTACATCTTTACCCTAACCCCACTGGGTGCTGGCCCAGGCAAGCGGGTCTTCCCAGGGTCTGACCCCAAGTGTGCAGAGCTGGCTGGGAGTCTGGGCCCAGGCAGCTCACCCTGCCCAGGCATCCCTGGGTGTGGTATGGAGACTACCAGGCCTCCAGGCTCCTGGCAGGAAGTGCCCTGTCCTGTGGGCAGGCTGAACTTCTCCTCCAGATGCGGCTAAATTCTCACCAGGCATCCCCCTCCTCGGGGCTGCCTCCCCCTTCTGTGTCCCACTTCCCCCACCAGCCAGCCCTTTTTCCTTCCCCCTCCTCCGCTTCCTCCTCTCCTCCTCCTCATACCCATTCTCTCCTCCTTCTCTTCCCCACAGCTGTGTTTTTGACCCAAGTAACAGCCTACATATATTCCTGAGGGGAGAGTCCCAGCCAAGGGGAGAGGGTTGACGCCTCTCTGTGGCTTGACACCTCCCTTCTCTCAGTCCTCCCGCAAAGATGTACGTGCCAGGCGCTGGGTAGCTCCTTGGAGGTGTGGCCAGGTCTGCAGCAGGGGCCAGTTAGCCTGCTGGGCTGGGCCAGGGCAGCACACGTGGTTGGGTGGGAAGATGCATATTTAAAAGGTGTCACCTTTGACTACCTTCTTTACTGTCTCAAGGTCTTGCATGTGTACTCTGCTCCTCGTGTCATTTACTGTGTCTTCAACAACTGTCATAACAACATATTACCTTAACCTTAACTAGCAGGTGCCGCTTTTGGAGAAAGTGATTCAGGGAAGAGGTAACCCCTCTTTTCTCTCCATCCGCTGCCCACCAGGCAGGAGAAACAGCATGTTTAACGTCATCAACATCCGAATGAGTAACGGGGCCAGCCAGCTACCACGAGAGGCTTGAGTGCAGAGTACAGGCAAGGAAGAATTTTAGGAGAGGAGGCTGGAGACACAGTGTGGGACAAACCATGCCAGCAGCAACCACTGGAAGCCACTGCCTCTCCCATCCTGCACTGGGGGCTGCCTCTAGCAAGGATGTGGGGGCTGGGCTGCGGCACGCAGACCTCATGGGAAAGCGCAACAATTCTTCTGGCCCCACGGACCCTCTTTAACCCCAAATCCTTTCTTCTAAGCCACCCCTGACTTCACAGACCCCAAGAGTGTCAAGGGGCACATGTTCATTCCCAACTCATTTCTACGCTCACCTCTGCGTCTTACTAGCTGAGTGAACTTATATAAGTCGTGTGGCCTCTCTGGCTTGATTTTTCTTCATCCCTAAATCAAAATGAGAATGTGTACCCACGGGTGGTCACGAAGCTCTAATAAATAAGACAATGTTAGAAGGAAAGCCCTTTGGAAAGCACAGGCAGTTCTCTCTCTCTCCTTGCCTTCGGCTGCTATTCCCGTCCTACAAAGGGAAATCCTCACCCGGAAAACCTTGTTCACCCTGGCGCGGGTCCCAGGGCGTGAGCCCCCGCGGAGGCTGGTCTCTCCCTTTCCATTTCCCTTGTTGACATCCAGTGCGACTGTTGTTGGCTCATGGATGGACAGGCAGTTCTCTAGGCCTCGCCAGCTGCCGGGCTGGTGTCCCCATCTGGGTCCCCCAGGGGAGCAAGCCTGGTCAGGTTCTGAGACTGATCTCAAGGACTCAGAGGGACCTCGGGGCCTCTGCCCGAGGACAGGGATCTCAGGTGTCTCGACAGAGCTGGTCCAAATGGAAAGTGAGATCACTTGCATGACCCTGCCTTCCTAGCGGTAGTCGTTTGCCAGGTGTGGGCATCTGATCTAACCTGGGAGTGCCCGGCCCTACATCCACTTCCAGTCAGGTCCACCATGTACAGTTGTGCAGGTTGTGACCTGTACAAGCTTGTCTGGCAGAGATGATAAGTGGGGCCTAGAATAAGCCCATGCTCTGCAGAGCAAACTTACACCTGTGGAGCTGCAGACTCCCAGAGGATGGTGCCTTCGTCTAACTCCTAGAGAGGGGCTGTCTGTGCTGCCAGCCCCAGTGACTGGTCCAGGAGCGGGCCCGTGTGCCTTGCTGGGGTAAACTGGACTTCCCTAGGAATTACCCTATTGGAGCACATGGAAAAGAGGCTTTTCTACTCTGGTCCTAAAACTGTACAGAGGGGAGTCTGTAGAATCCATGTTCCTGTGATACAGAGGAGGCTGCTGGAAATGAACCCAGGAAAGGGAGATAGGGGGAGAGAGAGAGAGAGCTGTAAGAATTAGAGTTCCCTGTTCCAGACAACCTTGCCCTTCCTGGGGCTTGGTACTTTGGTTTCTCTTTCAATTCTGTGATTTTTCCTACATCCTCCTGATTTAAATTCTCCTTTTTTTTTTTTTTGCTTAAGCAAGTTCAAGCAGAGTTTTTCCTCCTTGTAACCAATACAGCCTTGAACAATAAAGGAAAGAATTCATGCATTCAGATTTGGAGAGGAGGGGCTAGGTATAAAAGACAGGTCAGAAGCTGAATTGAAAGACTGTTGTGACCCATTTGATGAGAGTCGTGTGAGAGAATGGGTACCCTGGAAGTCCCAGGCTTTGGGCTTGAGAGACCAGAGAAGGATGGTGGTGTCTTCAGCAGCAGCAGGCAATCCAGAAGCTAAACTATATCAGGGTACAGAGAAGTAAAATGCATTCTTTCATTTATCCATTCATTCATTGAACAGCTACTCACCAAGCCCTTTCTAAGGCACTGGGGACTCAGCAGTGGATAAGGTGAGTTCAGATTTGGGTATTACCTGTGGGGCATCATTGACTTATTTATTCAATAGTGAGCACCCACTCTGGGCCATGCACCGTACATAGAACTGAGCATAAATCCAAGCAGTGATGTCCAGCAAGCAGCTGGAAAGAGGGCTGAGCTGGCATTTCTGCTGTAAGTGCCATCCCCATGGGGATAATTTTGGAAGTTGTGGGAGAGAGCACTTGGAGAAGAAAAGTTTAGTTCCACAGCCTGGTCCATTATGCCTAGGCTTCATCCGTGGGCTGGGAACACAGTGTTTCTTTGCCCTGTGTGGCTGAGAAGCAGACATAGAAAGAGCCTAAGTAGAGGAGGCCAATCTGGGACCAGCCTGCGGTCACACACCAGCCCTGCAAGGTAACCATGTGTATGACCCTGCATGACTTGGCGAGCCTCTCAGAGCCTCAGTTTCCCCAGCTTCAGAAGGAAGACAGGAATGCTTATCCTTGTGTTAAGAAGAAGAAAGAATGTTTATAGAAGTGAATTCACTGAATCACAAACAGGCATTGAATACCTATACATGCCAGGTTCTCCGGTAAGAGCTCAAATGGGAGCCAGGCTTAGAGCGTGGAGGGCCACGTGAATCTTCATGGCTGCCACAGCTGGCTTCTGATGCACCTAAAGCAGCCGATCGCTCTCTGCCCACCACCAATCAGCACCAATCTGCCCCTACCCCAGCCCATATGAAAGGCAATATTTTTGTGATTAATAAAGAGAGAGAAAAACGCGTGTTGTGCTTTCCTCTGGAGAGCTGGTTTCCAGAACGGCAGAGAAAGGGCCCACGTGAACCATGCTGTTCTTGGCAGCCTGGGCTCTGTTCCTCACAGCCAGAGGCTTAGAGCTTTATTTGTGGTTTGAGTTACAAGCAAGGGTGAAAACCTCAGAAAAGGAGGGGGGAAGGGAGAAAACATTTTAAAAGTTCAGAAAATTGCCCTGTGTTCTCAAGTGCAGGCAATTTGTCCAGACACCTGAGCTCTGTAGAATCCTAGTGGTCTGACTGTGGTTTTGTGCGCTGGGGCTCTGGGCCCAGTGTCGAGAGTGGGTGACATTTTTTCATACATTAAGAAAATCACAAAATCACTTTTTACAAGATATTAATGAGTACCTTGACTGCTTCAATGGTGACATTGTTGGAAGTTTTGAAAAAACTCCAAGTTCAGGTTTGGGGGTGGTTTTGTTTTGAAGGTTGCTGCATAAAGCGTTTCACAGTCAGTACCTGGGGCATTTGGGTGTTGCCTTCCGGGATCCCTAAGCATTTTAGGGATAGAAGGGTCCTTTAAGATCTTCAAGTTCAGCCCTCTCCTTACACTCCTGATAAAAACAAGGCCCAGAGAACGTAAGAAACATTTCCAAGGTAACACAGCATGTTTGTGGTAGAAGCAAGTCCAGGCCCCAAGACCCTGGATGCCTAAGATCTTTGCAGCAGCCTTTGAAGCAGCCCAGAGGTGACATTCCTCCTCAGAAACCATGATTGGCCTCCCCCTCATGTTGACATTTCTGCCGCAGTGACTTTAAAAGCTGCCTTTTATGGCTCTGGCTTCAGAAGGGCAAACACTGTTATCAGTAGAACAACACAGGTGCCTTCTAGAGTTGGGTCCAGGTGGAGCCAGGCAGGAAGGGAAACCACTCTGCACAGGCAGACATGACCCAATCACCTGTCTGGGTCCAGCAGGGTGCAAACACCCTCCTTGGGGAATGGGACAAGCAGTTACTGTGGTGGTGAAGGGCTTGGCTTTGGAGCCAGACAAGATGGGTTCAAGTCCCAGTGACCCCACTTGCCAACTGTGCAGCCTCAACAAGCTGCGTGACCAAGCCTCGGTTTCCTCAGCTATAAAACAGAAATAATGGAGCCACAGTTCAGGCACTCGATAGCCACATATGGCTAGTGACTACCGTATTGGACTTGCAATTGTCAGGAAATGCCTCTTGGGCAGAGCTGAAAAGGGTCACAGTGTCTGGATCTCACCCATGACATCTCCCCCAAAACAGGACTGGTCGGGGGCAGATCTCCCGCTCTAGGGCCTCGGATTTGCAGCAGAAACATGTGGGGGTTCCTGGCTCCTGCTCTCCTCCTGGTCCTCTTTAATACTGTAAGGATTTAGCTGTGGGGTTCGGAGCCTGGCCAAGTGCCCTCCTCATGCTTCCACAAGCAGAACCCAAGGCGGGAGGATGTGTGGGGTGAGGGGCTAGAGGCTGGCAATGCCTCGTGTAAACGCCGTGGGTTCAAGCCCTGGCTCACCCACTCAGGTGCTGGTGGCTCTAAGTAAATCACTGAACCTCCCTGAGCCTCGGTTTTCACATCTGTGCTTTCTCTGCCCGCAAGTCATGTACCAATAAGGGACAACGGGGTAATGGAGGCAGGAACACCTTGTAAGCTGTAAAGTACACTCTCAGGAATGGGAAACTTCTGCAAGTGGGAGGTTAACTTTCTCCTTGCTCTGCCCCTTTCTTCACTAAAAGAGTATTTAGATGGAGGCAGATTGCTGCCTTTGAATCTAGGCGTAAAGATGGTGTATTTGGAAATACTGTCCAGAAGTCTGTGGATTAGAAGACTCTGGTACCCCAGAGACAGCCTGGAAGAGTTCCCCAGAGCAGCAGTCCCCAACATCTTTTGGCACCAGGGACTGGTTTCATGGAAGACAATTTTTCCACGGACCAGGGGGTAGAGGCGAGGAGGATGGCAAGCAATAAGGAGTGGCTGTAAATACAGATGAAGCTTCACTCACCACCACTCACCTCCTGCTGTGCGGCCCGGTTCCTAACAGGCCAGGGACCAGTACTAGTCCATGGCCCAGGGATGAGGACTGCAGCCCTATAGGAAGATGGGAAATGGGAAACATTCTCTGAATACTTATTATATTCTAGATACTGTGACAGTCACTTTCATATATGAAGAGATGATGATGATGATGATGGTTAATTTTATTGAGTACTTACTGTGTGATAGGTACAGTTCTGAGTGTGTTCCTTATATTATACCCATTTTATAGATGAGAAAACTGAGGCACTGTGAAGTTAAAAGTAACCAAGGTCACCCTAAGCTACAGTTTAAATCCCCACACTCAGAGTCCCAGGGCCATGTGCGTAACCATCTCTCTCTGCACTGCTTCCATAGCCTGCACCTGGTTGAATTCTCTTGTAATACCACCTACATCTTTCAGACATGGAAACGGGGGCTCTGAAGGATTAGGTTACTTGTATGGGGCCACACAGAGGAGAGGGAGGAGGTTCATTGAATGTATTGCTTTTTTCTTTTTCTTCAAAAATATTTCCTTCTTTGGCTATCTTTTTGACTAGTACAAAAGCATTGCTCAATTTGAGTCTAAATCTAGCTTCCTATTATTTCCTCACTTGACTTCTATTTTTTCTTGAGCATCAGACAGAAGTCTACTGCCATGTTCATAGGGAAACCTCTGAGACACCCAAAGCCCATTCTCCCAACTTCCTCACCGCTTCTCTTCTTCAGGGAAAGAAATTCAGGTCCCTCAGCCTTTGCAAAGACAGCATCATTTCCTTTGGTGTTCCGGTTCTGCTCCTTTGGATAAGTTGCAGTTTGACTATGACCAGGTGAAAATATGGAATCAGACCTTAACCCCACATGCCAGCTCCAGCTCTGCCACAGAAGAAGTGCAATATCACCTTAGTTATTTGACATGCTATGCTCCTCATGATACAACCAAAGCTCACATCGGCTCTTACGGCAGCAACTCCCACGCTGCTGACTCACAACTCTCCCATGTCCCAATTTCCTGCCCATTGTCCTTTGCTCTACTTCTCTTGATTTCTTAAGGCCTCTCTTGGTCCCATTAGGTGGTATTCCTGAGGGGTTCTTTCAGCAGTTACCTGGGGGGAGCCCTTGGTTTGGAGCCATGCCACACCTTAAAGCCCCCAAAGATAGCTGGACCCGGTGGGAGGCTTAGAAATGCCCTCTGACCCCAGGAGAGCTGGCAGACAGAGGGCTCTTCCATAAAGAGTCAGATCTGATCCATAAATCCCTGGAAAACACCCTTCCCAGGGAGCAAATGCTGCCATGGCCTTGACTGAGGCTCATTTTTGGAAGAGTTTGGGAGCTGCAATGCTTTCACACATGCATTCGTTTTCAAGCAGTGGTTTGCAGTCCAGGCTTTGGAGCCAGCTAGGCCTGGCTTCAAGGCCACTTACCAGCTTTGTGACTTCAGGCCAAGTCTCAACATCTTTAAGCCTCTCTGTAAAACCGAGGCCATAATGGTACCTACTTCACTGTGATGCTGAAAGGATGACAAGAGAAAGCATAAGTAAACGACTTACCCCAGTGCCCTGACACACAGGCAGTGTTCAGCATCGGTGCTGATTTCCTCATGCCTTCGTTTTCCCAGCCGGGCATTTGTTCAGCAAGTGTTCACAGAGAGCCTGCCGGGGCAGCTGAGCGCTGCAGCAGAGAGAATACAGATGCTAACAAAAGCCCGAGCGCAGGATCAGGCTCTGGTGGGTAAAGATGCTTCAGGGAACCCGCTAAATGTTTACCGGGACATTGCTCTAGCTCTGCATTTGGACTGCCACACTCCCCGTCCCTTTGCCCCCAACACGCACACCATCTCCTGGGCCATTTCTGGCCCAGAAGTTTGAAGCTTCTCAGATGGCTATTGATGTGACCTTGGGCAAATCCCATAACTCATCTCAGCCTCTGGCAATTTCCTATAAAAGAGAGACAATGATATCCACGATGCCAAGATTTTGTAGTAGATTAACCAATGACAAATGTGGAGTGCCCAGCCAAGCCTGGCGTGTGGTTGATGTGCCGTAGCTCCTAGTTCCATCCCCCTACCTCTGTCTCTGCCCCCCAGCCCTCTGCTACCATGTGCCCTGCATGGGCTACACCCGCCTGTAGGGAGTTTGAGGTGTAGTGGGGGAAATAAACATTTGTGCCTCTACCCCAGATGGAGAGGGCTGAGGGCCATGATGGAGTTTTGTGAAAGGGGCTGGGGAATGCCAGAAAGGGCAGATCGCTTTGCCAGGTTGGTCCTCAGTTTCCTCACCTGTCCAGTGAGTGTGATTGTCACGACCTCACATGAGAGGACTCAAGTGAATCAGTGAGTGGAAACCATATGTTGGAAAGTCTAGTTCTAGGCTGGTGCTGCTATTTACTTGTCTGTTTCCCCATGAGAACTTGATCCCCTGAAGGGAGGGCCGGCGTCATCTTCCTTCCTCTGTCCCCAGCACATCGCCTGGTCAAAATGGGTTGAGTAAACTGATGGAACAATTTATTACACAGTTTTAGAGAGAGATACACGCATATTACAGAAGTGTAGATAGATCAGCGAGCGGCCTGGCAGTCAGTGACCAAGCCAGGCATCTCCAGACCTGCTGTGATGACATTTCTGCCAGATTCCACGACACAGGCCACTCTGGCTGGGGTGGGGTGACACTGCTCTGCTGCATATGACTCACCCTTCGCCTAGGGTCACTGAACCAATCGGCCAGCCTCTCACACTGAGTCACGGGCTGAGGTGAACTTCAGACCTGAGGACAGCACAGAGATGTGCTGTTGGACAGGTGTGCCCAGGTGTGCCCAGGGATCCATCAGGCCAGCCAAGCACGGCACCCGGGAAATCCCTCTGGGAGGGTGAAGATGGGGCAGGTACAGGGACATCACACTGGATCCACGCCCCTCTCTCACGAGACTGTGCAGAGTCAACACCGATCCAGTCCCTGTGCTCGTGGGCCCTGACTCACAGGTTTCCCTTCCTCCGCACCCCAACTCTCAGCAGCCTAATTATTAGCCCTCATCATCTTTGGTCCCAACTGGGGGCTCCCAGCCCCACTCTATCAACCTTCCTTTTAAAGAAGTCAAGTAATTTACCATAGTCACACATTCTGAGTATGATGTGCTTATGCTAAAAAAAAAAAAAATCTTGAATCGCTCCCTAGTACCTGGAAAAAAGAGCCAAACCCCCTAACTCTTCACTCCAGGTCCTCTTGATTAAACCTCAGCCTGCTTTTCTAGTCATCTTTCTCTCTACACCCACTTGAACCCCTCCCTCTAGCCCAGTGTACGAGTGGCTGTTTCGCCAAGTTGTCACTTACTTCTCCTTCTCCTTGCCCTTGCTAAGGTCCGTACTTTCATCTTGAATGTCCTTCCCATGTCTTATCCATCCTTCAAATCTGAACTCAAAAGCCACCTCATTCAGGAAGCCCTCCCAGATACTCTCAGCCCAAAATGTTATGTTTACTGATAATTTATTTCGTGCAAATCATTGTGATCAATACTTTATATGCTTTGTCTAATTTGATACTTCCAGCCACCTTACAGGTAAGTGAATATTATTATCCCCATTTTATGGAGGTGGAAACTGAGACTCAGAAAGGGGCGCTAACTTGTCCATATTCACGTACCCCATGAGATTCAAACGACAGTCTGCTTGACTCCAAGTTGCTCCACGACTCTGGTTCTTATTTAGCACGCTCTTTTTACCTCTTTAGGGCACTCGTCTTGTTAGGTGTTGTATTTTTCCTACAGGACTCATCTACTCAGTTCTACTGGGATCTTCCTGAAGATACTAGCTGTCTGTGTGTCTGACGTGGGTTAGGCTGTGAGGCAGAAAGCAAGAGCGAGAGGGCAAGAGTTACTGAGCGCCGTTGTGTGCTACCCTGTTTTAGCTGCTGGATACACACAGACACGTATGTCCACATGCACACGTACACACATAGTCATTTAAGTATTGTTAGCCTCACTTTGCAGAAGAAGAAACAGAGGCACAGAGAGTCTAAATAACTCAACAAAATCCATGAGAAAAAAAAAATGGGGTAAACCTACATGGAATCATCTCAAAAATATACCACTGAATGAAAAAAACAAACAAAAAACGGAGTGCCAGTTTGCACCATTGCGCTCATTAGGGAAAATTAAAATATTAATATATAAAAATACATACACACTTAACACGAGACTGTTTTAAGGACACACAAGAAGCTGCCTTTGGGGAGGTGACGAAGGAGGGGTTTGGAGGACTGGGCACAGGAGGTTCGAGGGGGACATTTTTTAATGATCTAACATTTTGTGTCTGAACGAGTTTGTTAGTTATTTACATGTATTTCTCTTTCAAAACTAAAATTTGCTTATTTAAAATAGAGAATCCATGAAAATTTCTGAAGATCACACATCCTGAGAAAAATTTAGATTTGGGCTTTTCTGACCTCAGGGACTGTTCTGCCATAACCATCTCGTTTCTGATACACAAGCATACCACAGGGATATTGTGGGGTCGATGCCCATGGTCATAAAGAGAATATCATAATAAAGCAACTTACAAATTTTTTGGCTTCTTAGTGCATATAAAAGTTACGTTTACATAGTAGCATAGCGCAGTAGCATCATATCTAAAAAAAAAAAACAATGTACAAACCTTAATTTAAAACTATTGCTAAAAAATGTTAACAATCATCTAAGCCTCCAGCAAGTTGTAATCTTTATGCTGGTGGATGGTCTTGCCTCAGAGTTGATGGCTCTTGAATAATCAGAGTAGTGGTTGCTGATGATCAAGGTGGCTGTGGCGATTTCTTAAAATAAAACAACAGTGAAGTTTGCTGCTTCAATTTACTCTTCCTTTTACGAAAGATTTCTCTGTAGCATGCAATGCTGTTTGATAGCATTTTATCCACAGAACTTCTTTCAAAATTGGAGTCAGTCCTCTCAAACCCTGCCACTGCTCTATCAACTAAGTTTATGTCATATTCTAAATCCTTTGTTGTCATTTCGACATCATCTTCACCAGGAGATTCCATCTCAAAAAAATCACTTTCTCTGCTTATCCATAAGAAGCAACTTCTCATCCATTTAACTTTTACATCAATTTAGTCACATCTTCAGGCTCCACTTCTAATTCTAGTTCTTTTGCTAGTTCTTCCACATCAGCAGTTACTTTTTCCACTGAAGTTTTAAACCCCTCAAAGTCATCCATGAGGATTAGAATCTACTTCTACATAAACTTGTTAATGTTGATATTTTGACCTCCTCCCATGAATCTCAAATGTTCTTAATGGCATCTAGAATGACAAATACTTTTCAGAAGGTTTTCAATTTAGTTTGCCCAAATCCACCAGAGGAATCACTATCTATGGCAGCTATAGCTTACGAAATATAATTCTTAAATCATAAGATTTAAAGATTGAAATTACTCCCTGATCCATGGGCAGCAGAATGGGTATTATGTTGACAGGCATGAAAACAACATTAATCTTCTTATACATCTCTATTAGAGCTCTTGGGTGACTAGGTGCATTGTCAGGAAGTAGTAATATTTTGAAAGTAATCTTTTTTTTCTGAGCAGTAGGTTTCAACAATGGCCTTAAAGTATTCAGTAAACAATGCTGTAAATAGATATGCTGTCATCCAGGGTTTGTTCCCTTTATAGAGTGCAGGCAGAGTAGATTTAGCATAATTTTTAAGGACCCTAGTATTTTCAGAATGGTAAATGAGCATTGGCTTCAACTTAAAGTCACCAGCTACATTAGGCCCTAATGAGAGTCAGCCTGTCCTTTGAAGCTTTAAAGCCAAGTATTGACCTCTCCTCTCTTGCTATAAAAGTCCTAGATGGCATCTTCTTCCAATAGAAAGCTATGGTGTCTGCATTGAAAATCTGTTGTTTAGTGTAGCCACCTTCATCCTTGTCTTAGATACATCGTCTGGATAACTTGCTGCAGCTTCTACATCAGCACTTGCTGCTTCACTTTGCACTTTATGTTATAGAGATGGCTTCTTTCCTCAAACCTTACGAACCAACCTCAGCTAGCTTCATACTTGTCTTCTGCAACTTTCTCATGTTTCTCAGCCTTCACAGAGTTGAAGAGAATTAGGGCCTTTGCTCTGGATTAGGCTTAGGCTTAGGGGAATGTTGTGGCTGGTTTGATCTTCTATCCAGACCACTAAAACTTTCTCCACGTCAACATTAAGGCTGTTTCGCTTTGTTATCATTCATGTATTCACTGGAGTATCACTTTTAATTTCCTTCGAGAACTTTCCTTTGCATTAACAACTTGGCTAACTCTCTGGCACAAGAGACCTACCTTTTGACCTATCTTGGCTTTTGACATGCCTTCCTCACTAAGCTTAATCATTTCTAGCTTTTGAGTTAAAGTGCAAGATATGTGACTCTTCCTTTCTCTTGAACACATAGAGGCCATTGCAGGGTTATTAATTAGCTTAATTCCAATATTGTTGTGTCTCAGCATTAGGGAGGCCCAAGTAGAGGGAGAGAGATGGGGGACAACTGGTCAGTGGAGCAGTCGTAACACACACATTTATGGGTAAAGTTTGCCTGTGTTATATGGGCTGTTTGTGGCACCTCAAAACAATTAGAATAGTAACATCAAAGATCACAGATCACTGTAACATATCTAACAATAATAAAAAGTTTGAAATATTATGAGAATTACCAAAACATGACACACAGGCATAAATGGAGCACATGCTGTTGGAAAAATGGCACTGTTTGACTTGCTGGACATAGGGTGGCCACAAACATTCAATACTTTAAAAACACAATATGGGTGAATCACAATAAAATGAGATATGCCTGTATTTGGTGAAAATTTTGATACGTGGTATTATAAGGATTATGGTATATGACAGAAAACGTACAATAATCATGAGGTTTAATTCTCTTACATACAACAGAAGCCTAGAGGGAGTGACATGGGACTGAAATAGCACCCTATGGTGGCAGAGGCCCAGGTTCCTTCTGTCTTGTTGCTCTGCCATCCTCAACTCATGGTTTATACCTTCTGGTCCAAAATGGCCCCTCCGTTCAGCAAGAAGGACAATAAGCCGGACAAAGGACATGGACCCTGCATTTAAGAACACCTCCCAGAAGCTGCATGCAGCACTTCTGCTTATATACCATGGACCAGACTTAGTTACCTGACAACTCCCAGCTGTAATGGAGGCCAGACACTGTAGATTTCAATTTCTGCAGCCACATGCCCAGCTAAACATCATGGTTCTACTGTTAAGGAGAAGAGGAGAGCAGCTATTTGGAAACAAGCCCTCCTCTGCCACAGACATGAATGCCTTGCTTTCAGAATTTATCTGCCATGCTCTCTAAACCTGATTCATGGTTG
This sequence comes from Lemur catta, assembly GCF_020740605.2. NCBI lineage: Eukaryota > Metazoa > Chordata > Mammalia > Primates > Lemuridae > Lemur > Lemur catta. The sequence continues at coordinate 82,046,450 of NC_059130.1, forward strand.
GATATGTCTTCTGTTTCTGACATACTCTTGGGCCCTCTATAGAGGCCATTAATATGCATTGAGGAAAGACAACTAACTGCTCATTAAAGACGCAATTTCTAAACCAAATTATCAATGGGCTTTCTCTGAGGGAAGGTCCAGTTGTGCAATCTTAGGCACCTTTCCTAAGTCATGTGACCTTGGCCAGGCCATTTAAGTCCATTCTCTCTCAGTTAAATGGGAATAATATCTACCTCATAGGGTTGCTGAGTGATTCACATGGCATGACGAGAAGCATGAAAAATCAATTTTGATAATATATTTTCTTTAACCCAATATATCCCAATATATGTTGAATTTTATCATTTCAACATATGATAATTCAAACTATTAATGAGATAAATACATTCTCTTTTTCCTACTAAGACCTTGAAATTAAGTGTTTGCTTTACAGTTAAAATACATCTCAGTTCAGACCAGTCATATTTCATGTGTTCAAGAGCTACAGTTGGCTACCAATTTGGACAGGGGACGGTGAGACTAACCTAAGTGCCCCTGCTGGGTGCTCCCAGCACCTTATACTTACAAATGATGTAGTGATCCTTTCCATGGCAAATGTCTGTTTATTTGCCTTATCCTCAAGCAATTCCCTTGAGGAGATGAAATGAGTGGTATCCCCAAGGCCTACACAATGCCCAGCACAGAGCAGACACTCAATAAATACTCGTTAAGCAAATACTCATTTCTCCATCCCCAATGCTCAGCCCAGCGCTTGACCCTCGGTAGACATTTAATAAACACTTACTAAATTAATGAAGTAATGACCCAGTATTTTAATGGTCAGTGAGCTTGCAATTTGACAGCAGGTGAAAACCAGGCAGTTTATTGCAGAGGAGACAATGGTACCTTTCTAGCCCTCAAAGAAACACCTGCTGTTAAGTCAAATTTCCTTCACCGCCTCCTGTCTCCCAAACAGCACCGGAGCCAGATGGGAAGCCGTGGGCCTTCCCATTCCAGTAAAATCTCACAATGCCTGGCCTGCAGGGGTAAGGTAGCATATCAAGTTCCCATGAACAAATAAAATCAACTCCCAGCTCAGGCCTCATTTCTCCATTTCACTGTATTCTTGTTCTCTCAAGATCGACTCAGCATAGTGCAAGGTGAGAGGCTCCGGAAAGTTGCCAGCCATCGTCCCACTGACATCTAGGGAGCTTTACAACAATACCAACAGCAATCATAATGATGAGATCCTTCAACCTCAGCACCAACACTTTAGTTCAACACCAACAGTCACTAGTGCAGCAACTTATGTCTCCTCCGTGAACATTCATTCTCGCATCTATAAGATGGGAGTGACAGCACAGGCTTGTCTGGCCATGCTGCTGCAAGGATCCTATGAGAACAGACCCCCCCCCCTCCCCCGCACGAGGACCACTTGCCGGTGCTCAGTGAGTGGCAACTTGCAGCATTCCCGCAGTAACCTGGCGTGGCTCTCCTGAATGATCTTTGCAAACTGACACTTAGCATTATTTTTGTCCTGACAATCAGCCATAGGCTGGATGATTTTCTTAGACTTGTGTCGAGTCCCCCCCTCCTCCCACCCCACCCTTTGTGGACAACTAAAACACAAACACTATTTAGAAAGATCTGGGCTGAGGCACTTCTTTGGAGCCTGGTGGCAGGCCAGGACGCGGGTCACAAAGGCTGCATTCAGCTGCAACAACAGCAGCCTGGTGGGCAGGGGCCTTGTCCCAAACATTCTTGACTAGGCTTCTGGGGGGGAAGGTGTTACCGGCCTCCAAATATTTGTTGCTCTGTTTCCATAGCAACCACAGGGGCCATAGGGAAACCCTGAAACTGCACATCAAAACTTGGGAGGTGCCCCAAAGTCAGGTCTGATTGAGAGAAGGCTTTCTCCTGGACCTTTCCCTCCCCTCAAACTGAAGATTTTTCTAGGCTCTTTTCAAAGAGCATTAAAGAGAAGCTATTATGCTGGCTGCACACAGCCTACTGCCCGCTCTGAGCAAAGATGTATGCGCAAAGACTGCTGCTGCTTACTCATGATGGGTTTTAAGAGATGTGAACCGAAATGAGCGGCCTGCTTATTGTCTGCAGAGCTTTCGCAGCGTGGTGTACTAATTCTGACTCTGACACAGGACAGTAATACCACCTACTACCTGTGCAACCTTGAGGAAGTCACCTACTGTCCCTGAGCCCTTTCCTTAGCAAAACAATTCAATTAAGCCCAAGTCAGTAAACTCTTATTGGTGTCTACTCTGAGCTAAATACTGGGATTACAAAGCTGAAAACACCAGGCTATTGCCCTTAGGGAGCTCATCTAGCCTGCCAGGCAAAACTGTATAAAATATTAGGTTGGATCATAGCACATGTCCACTGCCCAGCACCCAGTGGGACCAGTTGCACTATAAAAGTTTATTTCCCTCCTTCAAACTGGGCTACACCACAGAAAGCCCTGAAAAATTAGCAAGAGGCCATGTACTTTTATAACATTCTTCTTGTAACTAAGAAAAATTTACCATTTTGGACATGACTGGAGAGGAACTGATCTCTTCCTAGGTTTATGCATTATGTCTTCATTACAGATGCTTTCACAATCCATACCCCACTGGATTTTCTTAACTACCCGCTGAATTTGGAAGGACAAGAATGGTTGTTTCCAGTCCAGATCGAAGGCACTGAGGCAGAAAGGGGAAGTGATTTGCTCAGGTCACAGGGAGAATTAGAGGCAGAGCTGGGATTCAAACACACATTTTCCAACTTATTCTTTCAGTTCTTATTTCTTGAGCAGCTGCTAGGTGCCAGCATTGCTCTAGACACTGGGGTCGAAGGCAGCGAACAAAATGAGTTTGCATTAAGGAGCTTAAGCTTTGGGGGAAGGAAGCAGACCATTACCAAACACGTAAATACATACTGCGTCAGGAAGCAGCAAGCGCGGTGGAGGAAAACATCAGCAGAGTGGAGAAGATAGTGATGCGGGATGCTATTAATATTTTGTGTAGAGTCGGCTGGGACGTCCTTTCTGGGGAGACCTGAGAGAGGTGTGGACGTCTCCGTGGAGGGTGTCCAGGTGGGAGGAAGAGCAGGGCTGAAGGCCCTGAGGTGGAAACATGGTGGCATACTGTGGAGCAGCCTGAAGGCCAGCATGGCTGGAGCAGACAGAGGGATGGAGAGGTTGGCAAGAGGTGAAGCCAAGAAAAAGTGAGCAGCCCAGCTCACGAGGACTTTGTAGGGTGTGGAATGGATGTTGGGTTTTGCCCTGAGTGAGGTGGGAGCACTGAGGGCTTGGGCAGAGCAGTGCCCGCGATGTGACTGAGCGTGTGCAAGGATCCCTCTGGTTCCCACTGAACAACAGTCCGAAGGGCGGCAAGGATGGAAGTGGGGAGGCCAGTTAGAGGCTGTTGCAACAATCTGGGCAGGAAAGCAGCATGGCTCCGAGAGAGCGGTAGCCTGAGGTGACAAGAAGTGGTAGATTCTGGGTATATTTCTCAGGAAGAGGCTTTAGGTTTTGCTGAGGGGCTGAAGGTGGGGGTGAGCAGGAAGACTGCCGATGACTCCAGGGCTGAGCAACTGGAGAATGAACAAAGTTGCTGTTCCCAGAGAGGGGAAAGCCGGGTGGTAGGCGGAGAAGCAGGCTGGGGTGATAATCACGAGGTTTAAGTATGTTACATTGAGATGCATGTTGGAGATGCCACAGAGAAGGCAGGGAAGGTGTGAGAGAGAGGCAAGCCAGAGAGATGCATTTGTCGTCCTTCACAACACCTGTTATTGAAGGCCTTAGGCCTGGGCTGAAATCCCCGAGGGAGCGAGTGGAGGTAGAGAAGAGGACCAAGCATTCCACGGCTAGAGTCAGTAAGAGGAAGAGGACCCAGCAAGAAAGCTATGAAGGACCAGCCTGTTAGGGAAGGAAGAAAACCCAGGGATTCCCATGCCGGGGGCCGGGTGAAGGACATGTTTTAAGAAAGGAATGACCCACAAGGTCAAATCAGCGATAGGTTAGGGTGAAGACTGAGAATTGACCTTCAGATTTGGCAAAGGTTGATCTTTAGTGACCTTGACAATATCTGCTTTGGTGAAGTGATGAGGACAACAGCCGGGAGAGAACAGGAGGACAGAAAGTGGAGACTGCAAAGAAGTTCCACTCTTGTTTGTCCGGAAAGAGGAACAGAGAAATCGGGGGAGATGGGGATCTGCAGAGGGTCTATATTTTGAGGATGGTTGGCTTTATAGCACGTGTGTGTGGATGGGCGTGGTCTCCTAGACAGGGAGAAGCTGAAGAGGCAGAGAGAGGGGCATAGGAGCAATGCCCTGCACTAGGTGAGAAGGTTGGAGTCCAGTCCAATCCCTGGTGTGTCTTCTACTGTAATGATATGCCCCTTAACTCATAAAATTATACCTCTGGGAATACTCTTAAACCACTTTCGAATGCAAATATTTCTTTCAATACATAGTCTACCAGGAGGTGGCAAAAATATTGCCCAATGGGCCTTGGAGAACCTACGTTAATGAACACAATGAGTTAGCTGCACCTGCTGCCGGGCTCCCTTGCATTGGTGCCCACCTCTGATTCCGGGTCATTGATGAGGCAGGCTCCCCTGTAGATACAAACTCCCCGCAGAGAGGGACTGTGTCCTGTTCCTTTCCGCAGCCCTGTGCCTAGCAAATGGCTGGCACGTGTGTCTTCACGAACCATTTGGGAAAGAAAAGAGAAGGAGAAAAAAAGAAAGAAGGTGGGAATTGGATCTTCCTGCCCTACTGAAGCTCTCACCTTTCAAATGAGGCATGATCCTGTTACTATTTGTAAAAATATGCTCCTGACACTAGGGTGAGTAAACAACTTCTTTCTTTTCCTTTTAATTTGTGAAAGACATAGGGAAAGAAGGGAAAATGAAGATGTAGTGGGTGCCCACAGTGTACTAGGCACTCTGCTAGACAGTCACGTGAAGGGTCTCTTTTACAGATAACCAGCGAGATTAGGAAAAGCTTCATTTTGCACCCTAAGAGTCACCGGCACTACCTTTAAGGTTAAACCGTCAGGTAATGAAATGGCCTCATGCAGTAGTGCGCTTCCCATCAACGGAGTTCTGAAGCAGAATCTGGGTAATATCTACGGCGAATCCCAGCATCTAATGGTCATTGGGCTCTATCACCTTACAGGCCCATCCAATCCTGGGATTCAGCGAGTCCAAGTTATTTCATTCTGTAGCTGTATGATAGGTACCTCGAGGTTTCTCGTGTAAATACAAGTGCATACAACATGTTATATCAGGAAGTGTGGTAGCACCACACTTCAACATGCGTATGCTGAGGTAAGACTGCCAGAGACAAAATCTGGCTCTGCTACTTATAAACCATATTCTGTGCCTCAGTTTCTTCATCTGTAAAATGAGAATAATAACAGGATATACCGAACTCTAAAATCCATTTAAAGTGCTTAGAACAGCATCTGGCACATAGTAAGTGCTCAGTAAATGTTGGCTGTTATTTATTCAGTTCAGTCAGTGCTTATAGACCGCACCACCCCAGGACCCCTGGGTGTCTGTTTTGGCCCACTCTCACACATTACACCAAAGCCAACTCCAGCTAGAAAGGTTGGGCTCAGCAGACAGAAGCCCCTGGGGACTGAGTTACTTTGATGGCGGTACCAGCAGCCCTGGCCAAACTGGCCCCCTTCCTGCTCCGTGAGTATACCCATCTGCCCCGGCTGGGCAACGTGCAGAAATGTTTATAGCGACCTCATTTGTTTTCCTTTCTGTGACTGCTGCCTTCCAAAGGCCAGAAACTGCTGAAATTAAACCAAGGTAGGGGCCAGGGGAGCAGACAGGGCCTGGGCCAGGGCCAGGAGTAATGAAGTGGAAAATGTTCACACCACAGGCAGCATTACAATGCACCTGTACAAATAGAATGAGACCTGCCCACCCCCTTCCTCCTGGGGGCCCAACTGCCTTGCTGCCTTCTCTTTATGGCTTTACTCTCTGCCTTGCCCAGTCAACACTTAGGCCTACGATGAAGATAAGAAACAAAGACATCTAGAGTGGCTCAATGAGAGAAAGGATAGCATCGGAAGGAAGTGAAAAAGAGATGCCCTTAGCCCAGACTTTTCCCAAGAGTTCTGATGAGTTTTCTGAAGACTGGGTGGTCTAAAATAGGGGAGAGAAATGTAGCACAGTCAGTGAGCATCAACTACGTGCTGGGATTTGGGCAGGGCACTTTCATATACCTGTACTCATTTCACTCGTCCAGGATGGTTTTGCTCCATTTCACAGACAAGGAAACTGAAGCCCAAGAACACAAAGCTGGCAGGTGACTGAATTAAGATTTGAATCCAGGTATCATCAAGTTACACAGAACCAGAGTGTGGAGTGACTTTCTCAAAGCCATGCATCTATGGAATGAAAACCCAGAGGTGCTGGGCTCTTGCCGGGGTGGACACCACAGCACGAGGAAACAGGAAGGAGCCTTAGAGACATCTAGGCCAGGCTGTCCTTGAACAACTGAGGCAGTGAGGCTCCTCTTCCTCATGGCTTCTCCCAGATACATGCAGGGGGCCGTACGACCACCATGATTAAAGACAGAGGGAGGTTGTCTGTTTAGTGACTAACTTTGACCAACGTTCTGTAGTTTCTGAAGCAGTGTGACTCTGGGTGAGTCTCTCGATCTCATGGAAGCTCAGTTTCTCCATCTCTGCAATGAGAATTCTGAGCATTCAGTGAGATAGTGTCTCTAAAGCCCAAAGACCTGTTGCTTTTCACCTCTCTCAAGCTCAGCCTGCAGTCACTTCACTCCCAACTCCAACAGTGAGTGAGCACAATGTCCGACTCAGAGTACGCGCCTCAGAAGTATTTGTTGTGTGAATAAATCACTAAATAGATGAATAATGTCATCTGTAAGTCCACTAGCACATTGTGGTCTTATCTTTCTCAGAACTATTATAACCCAGTTGCTCCTAAGGCAGATTTTTCCCAAATCATATTCTGTGAAATGCTAGCAATCCATGAGATAGCTGTTGTTCTGAATAATTAAAACATAAAAAGTAGAAAATAAAACATAATTTTGGAAATTTTTTGCAAAATATAATTTAGAACATATACAGTCGACCCTTGAGCAACAGTGGTTTGAAATGCACGGGTCCACTTACACAGGCATCTTCTGCCTCTGCTGTCCCTGAGACAGAAAGACCAAGCCCTCCTCTTCCTCCTCAGCCTACTCAAGGTGAAGATGATGAGGATGAAGACCTTTATGATGATCCACTTCCACTTAATGAATGATTTTCGTAATCACATTTTTCTTACTTTTTTGTAAGAATACAGAATATAACATACAAAATATGTGTTAATCAACTGTTTATGTTATTGGTAAGCCTTCTGGTCAACAGTAGGCTATTAGTAGTTAAGTTTCGGGGGAGTCAAAAGTTATACATGGATTTTTGACAGAATGGAGGGCCAGCTCCGCAACCCCATGTTGTTCCAGGGTCAACTGTATGAAAGAATTACGTGTGTGTGTGTGTGTGTGTTCCGTATTATTATAACATATGATGCATGATGCTCTGGTAAAAAAAAAAAATGGAGAAATGGAAAACCTTAAGTTACAATGCCTGGTAATCTTATAAGATCTTCCTGATTCATAGACCTGGAACATTCCACGATAAAATGATACATGGGCAGCTCTAACCAATTCATGTATATTGCTTTTTGGATGATTGTTGGTCTATGTTATATATATTTCTCATAAGAGCACCATATATGCCTGATATTAGTCAATGTTTTTTGTCCATTAAACATATGAATCAAAATGTGATCTTTTCTTACAACAATTAAATCATCAGAAAAACTTTTTATTTTTATCTATTTTAATCCAACTGTACATTATATTTGTAAGTTTCTTTTGGTATCCCAGCAATATACTATTTTTCTTAGGTTTCTTGAACAAGTATGAGAAGTACCATCCTATGTAAGCGTATCATTGAATTGCTCCTACTTCAACTTGCTAGTTTCTTTGGGGAAATACAGAGAGGTTTGGAAATGAAGGGCAGAGTGGATGGGAGTTATAGATAATAAAATGAGGTTCCACAAAAACTAAAATTTTTAAAAAAATGAAGCTCTTACAAACCCACTATTAACCAGGATGGTAAGGAAGCTGTAAAATGTACATGGATAAACAGAAATGAGCTTGTAAAGTTCTTGGGTTAGATTTTTGTCCATATAAAAGGCAGGCACACGAAATGTCACAGAAAGTTTAAAATAATGAGGATGTAACATTGTAAGTCAGACAATTTTAAAGATACAACAGAGGTAGTTAACTATTAGATAAAGCAAATTTAAAAAGGGTGAAAGGTAACAATAATCACTTTATATTGATAAAATTTACAATCCTAAATTACGACTTGTCAGTAATGAGCTCATTAAAATTTAAAAACTGCAAACAATTTTTAAAAATAGAAAAAAATGAAGATTTCAGTTATTTACCTAAGCTTTACTTAATTTATTTATTTTAATAAGAAAATGGAATGAATAATATTTTGACTAAAATGTTTTTTTAATGAACCCTCCCTACCAGAGAAAGAGTGATAGGAAATAGAAAAAAAAAACTATAAAGACTAAAATAAATTAATTTGAAAGCAGAAATAGAATATACAGTGACTTCACATATAAATCCAAAGACTATTTCTTTGGGATGAAGATAAAATATCTTTACAAACCTGTGACAAATCTACTCACAAAAAGAGAATCAAATTAAAAATGTAGAAGGAATATAATACATGTAGACAATACAAATGTCTAAAGAATGCTATATACAGCTATGTCCAGATATTTTTGAAAATGTTTTATTAATTTGGATAATTTGTGAGAAAATATAGATTACACAATTGGTTCAACAAGACATATATACGTAGCAATATATATAGCAATATATTCACAGCAATTATATATAACAAAATATATATATATAGAATAATATATATACGGCAATATCTAAGGCACAATTCAAGAAAATTATCTTCAAGATTACCCTTTCCCTCAGCCTCACAATCTCCAGGCCTTATATGGTGAATTCTTTTGCCCTTTAAGGAAAGAGATTTCCATGCTGCTTAAAGTGTTCTACAACATAGAGAAATATGAAAAATTATCTCACTTATTTTATAAAGATATCATAAATCCTTATCTTTATATCTGACAGATAATACCAAAAAAGGGTCTTTACAGCTCAACTTCACATATTAATATGTTTGTGAAAATTCTAAATAAAATGGTAGTGTATTGAATCCCATAGTATACGAGAAAGAATAATCCACCATGACTAAGTTGGGTTTATCCCAGGAATGCAATGATTCTAAAGATCATCTTGATGACTAAAGAGGGGAGAAATACACAGTTGACTTGGACAACTAATAATGAAGATTTACCCTTGACAAATTTCAGAACATATCACAAGACTGTCATTATTAAAATAGTATAATACCAATACAAGAAAACACAGGTGGATGAATGGAATACAATATGCACGAGAAGTAGGCCCCATTTTCCATTGAAATAGAATGTATAATAATGAGGACATCACAAATCAATGGGGGTGAGAAGAGAAGAGAGGACGCAGGGATCAGGAAGGGAGAACAACAGCTGTCTTAAGTACCCCAGGCTTCTTGGCTGAAAGAGGAATCCTTCTCTCAGTTTAGCCCTCAAAGGGTATTGGAGCAAACAGCACCAGGGGGGGATGTCTGCTCAAGAAACAGGAAAGCAGAGTAGCAGCCTCCAGAGAGTATGACCAGGACCCAATGCTTAATTTGCCAAAACCAGTGCAAAATGAAAACATAAGCCTCCTTGCTTGTCAAGATGGCGGTAGCAGTGCAGTGTGCCAGACATGGCTATGTGACTGCACGGGTGGCCCTGGCCTGGGTGCAAGTTTCCCGTCACAGGAGACAGGATGCTGTCAAGGGGCTTCAAGCTCAAGACTGATAAATAGACTAAATGCTTCACCCTAAGATCATCAATGGTAGTCGTCCCCCTCACTCTCAAATTTTCATCAAAATTAAGACGTAGGACACAGACACTCTCAGGCTGCCATTTGGATCTTTAACCTCCTTCTCCACTGAATTGCCTAGAACTGTGCCAGAATATAGTGTGTGCACATTATATGTCCCTGAAATAGGAAACATGACTTTGCATTACATAACTTTACTGTTTCACAGCATTTCCACACACATTAGCTTGTTTGACCATGATAGAAAAGCATTATTTTCTCCATTTTACCCAGATAAATACGGATGTGCATGAGTTACACAGCTGATAAACTGGCCAGGTGGAGCTCAAATCCACATCCTCCAATCCTAAGTCATTCCGTTGTCTATTTATCCATCCTTCCATCCCTCTGAATGTCTACTCTGTACAAGGCCCCCGCTAGGCCCTAGGGACTCCACAGCTCCTGGCCTTAGGAGCTCACAGTTCAGTGGGCAAGACTGCCAATACCCAAGTTCCACCACACCATAAGAGAAGTAAAACAATGGACGTGCGTACAAAGAACAGTAGAAACATAGAATGCTTAACTCTATCCAAAGGGGCCAAGCGAGGCTTCACAAAGAAAGCAGGCGCTTAGTGGGCTTTGAAGGGTGAAATTGAGTGTTTCCCATTACACTGATGAATTGAACAGACACAAAAAAAGACATAAGCTCCCCTGAGTTCTCAAGGGAATTTGCTGGCTAAAAAGCTCCACGCCCAGTTGATTTAGTCCCACGGATGGGAACTTCATGCCCCAGGAAAACATTGGCAGAGACCAATTTCCCTAGCAAGTGATGGAGAGCTGGGAGCCCAGGTTAGGAAGTGGCCAGGAGTTGAGCACAGCCAGGAGCCCAGGAATAGTCTCTACCCTAGAAGTGCTTTCTATGCAATGGGCAAATGTAACACATCTCATTTGGGCTCATAGTCACCAGGGAGGTCATCGGCCAGGATCCTATTCATGGTTCAGAGACAGCAGTCAAACAGAGCACATCCAGGGCGGGGCAGTGCTGGGCCCACCACTAGCAGGCTTCTGGTCCAGGACCAGAACATACGTGTCTTGCCTCCTGTCCGGGGCTCTGTACACTTGCCCCAGGGGGAAATAAGACCCCTGCCTTACAGTAGGGAAATAGCCCTCTCCATTCTTGGGTAACTCTTTTCATCTCTGTGGCTCAATTGACCTCCAGGGCAAACCTGACTGATAGTGTCTGCTGCCTGCCTTAATCCTAATAACCTACCTGAGATGTCACCTGGTGAACTCTAGTCCACAACAGATTTCTATCAGATAGTGGGCCAACAGGGAGCTCATTGCTGTAATGAGTTTACATCAGGTAGAACAGTGCTATGAAAATAACAAAAGTGGCCACAATAGCATTTATTGTATTGTTAAAAGTGGTGTGGATATGGAGATTGATGACAGCATTTTAGCTCTGGCTAGGCCACAAGTGGGTGCTGTGGGTGACTCAGCCTCAGTTTCCTTTTATGGCTAATGGGCACAAAGTTACCTGCCTCATAGAGTTGCTTTGAGAAGGAAACAACTTAATAGATGTCAAAGTATTTTTTTTTATTAAATGCTACAGAAATTTTGGCTTTTATTGCTGTTAGCAATATTATTTCATTTTACTCAGAGGATATTTCTATGTCATAATCACAACCCCGAATCCTCATTACTTGTGTGGGGTCCACATAACTTCTATGAAACAAATAATCGTATTAAGGTAGGATGAATTTAAAACTGGATCACCCAGGACAAGTGGACTGACAGGACCTTGATTGGGACCAGAAGCCCCTTTACCATGACAGATGAACCACTTAGACAGATAGTCAAAGCCTAAGTTATGTTTCACAAAGGAAATCAGGAAATATCTTAAAACCTGGGGCAAGTTAACAACATCCTCTGGTAGAGGCTCTACCCTTTGTTGCCTCCCAAGGAACTGGTATCTAATGATGAGAAATAAGACATGCATGAAACACCATAATTTAAGGCATAAAGCATTAAAGCCATTAGCCTGACACATGTAGAGTGTTAGGGATGTGAAGAGAAGACAAAGACCACCATTATCTGAAGAAAGGAACCAAAGAAGTCTCCCTGAAAGAGTAACTTTTGTATGGGCCATTGCAATGAGAACAGATTACCAGTTTTTGGCACAGTCGAAAGAGCAGTTCACCAACTGAGCAGGTGTTGACCCTGGTCTGACATCAGCCTCTACCTCTAAGCCTAAGTTTACTCATCTGTAAACCAGGATAAAGCTACCGACTGGGGAGGATTGCTGTTAGGGATATGTTAGTAAGCAAACATTTGTTTCAACTGTAGACACAAAAATGTTTAGTTTCCACTCAATATTTCTGGCCCTAAGTGAGTTGAAATTATGTTTCTAAAAAGTAAAGATAATAATTCAACCAGCAGGTATTTATGAAACACTCTGTATGTGCCCAACAGAGTGCTGAGAGCAATTCGAGTATCACAGAATTACATTATTTCTTAAATTCTAAGATGTCATTAATTTTAAGAAGCAGCACTGATTTGATAACTTTCAGGTTGAAGGCGGGGGAGATTATATCATATGTACATAGTGCTTGTAAGATCCATATTGATTTCAGAAAAATTAAATTTTAAAAAGTATGTCTTTGAATTTGAGGACATATGGTCTCTACCCTCAAAAATAAGAAGTCCAGTTGGCAAGATAAGACTACATGGATGAAAAAGCCAAAAACAAAAACAAAAAACAAGCCAAGCAATACATGATTAAATACCACAGACTAATCACCAGAGGTCTCAGGCAGTCTTTCCCTTTCTGCAGAGCACTTGGAGATCTGCAAAAGGGTGATCTTACTCATATTCTTACAGCCCACAACTGTAGGCCACGAGGTCAGACATTCCTGACCAGGCCTAAAGATTCCTACAAACACCCACCATTGGTAGGCGGCAGAACTGCAAGTGCACGTTCAAGTCAAACCAATTCCCTTTCAACACCGTTTCCTGAGCATCTACTCTGTGCACACTGTTGTGCTGAGTGCTGCGGGGAGACCCAGGGCCCTGAACATCCCTGTCTTCCCCACCACCCTGGGTAGAGCACACAGCGCACAGTTGATGTGACTACAGTTTTCCAAACTGAGCTGACCTGACCCTATAATCCAAGCGTAGTCCAAATTCTTGTACAAACAGAACCATTCAATCATCGTGAGAATGGCCTGCATCAGTGCTTCTCCAAATGTCTAAAGTAAAGGACCAGGGTTTTATTTTTATTTTCGATCTGTGGTCTGCTGATACTTTTGTATCAAAATCACACACGTTTTGCCATGGTGATGTCAAATTGCTAAAAACTTTTTCAACATTTACTCTCAATTTCTGTACTTACCTCGGCAAGGACCTGTGGCTGTTTACAGACTGATACCGGTACACAGACTGCACCTGGGATAGTGCGAGCCTATATGATTCCAAAATCCTTGTCATCTGGAAATCTCAGAATGACTAGGAAAATCAATTGGCAAATTTGGTGAACATTAAATAATAATGCTGTTGAGAATATTTATCACTTTTCAAGTGCTTCCTATGCTAAAGCCACCATCGATGGTTAGGATCTATTCTGATGCTATCTTTGCATTGAGGAGGCTGCTGTGGAGTTAAGTGAGCAACCAGGGCATCCCTCGGTTCTTTTGCCCATGTCCTGAATGGAGCAAGGGAAGGGATCACTAGTAGAAAACAGGGGCTCCAGAAGTCAGGCAAGTCTGGGTGTAATCCCTGCACTTCTATTGACCACCTGTATGCATTAGGGCAAGCGACCCCCATCTCTTAGAGCCTTGATTTTGTTAAGTGGACCAGTGGACCTCTATAATTGGTGATCATTGCTTTAGTTGCACGATGGATTGCTATGGTGTCCGTGTAGTCAAATAAGGCAGTTACATGGCTTGTCCTGGGATCCAATGAGAAATACTATTAGTAGCAGAGAGAAAAGTTCTGATGAGGCCCTCAGAGTAGCAAAAGGCCTCCAAGGTTCTCTAAAGAAGAAAGGCTGAAGGATGAGAGATGTGTGGTGGAAGAACCAATTCAGAGGGACAACAGAGCGGCCTTCATTCCAGAAGAGCTGCTACACAGGAATGCGCACAGGCCTCCTGGGGGTGGTCCCAAAGCAAGAACCAGGCCAGCATGAAAAAATTATAGAGAGACAAAATTCTGTGCAAAGGAAGAATTTTCTGGCATCCAGAGTGTTCCAGAGGTGGAAAGAGCTAGCTTGAGTGGGATGAGCTACTGCTGGCATGTGAAGCCTACGTCCACTAGTCAGGGGAGCTTATAGTGGGTGACCCTAGCCCGAGGTCAAAGATTGGGCCAGGTGGTCTACAGGAGTTTTCTGGACCTACCTTTACAACTCTAAAAATCCATGAAGCCACTTTGTCCTTATGAAAGAGCCCGCTCAGCCTTCTGTTAGCTTGGTCATGTAAGGAAGGACAGCTTGAGAGATGTCACTCAATCAATCACAACTACTAAAAATGATGGAGTGAGTGCTGATAAGTGGCTTTATTTGTCTAGCCTTGTATAGTATGTGAGACAGCCTCACACATCGCCTTGCCCACAACTCTGGGAGGTAAGTATTAGTATTAGTCCCCCAATTTACAGAGATGAAGCACATGCTCAGAGAAGTTCCTAGTTCAGCACAGAACTTACCTCAAGTAAAATTATAGACCTGGGGCTCAAACCCAGTCCTCTGATTCCCAATCCCAAGCCCTTCCCACTGCCCTCTCCCCCAGCCTCCTCCCACCCCTTTCTGAGACTCAGTGTCCTTATCTAGGTAACCATTGCCACCCTAACACTTAGGCTGCTTGTGAAGGTCAGAGATGGCAAGGTATTTGAAAATGCTTTGAATAATTGGAATGATTTCTTTCCTTCCTTCCTTCCTTCCTTCCTTCCTTCCTTCCTTCCTTCCTTCCTTCCTTCTTTCCTTCCTTCTTTTTTTCTTTCTTTCCTTCCTCTCCCCGTCTCCTTCCCTCTCTTTCATCTTTTTTCCTTAAATGTTTACTGAACAGGTTTAATGTTCCGGGCCCTGTAACAACCAGCTGCAATGCCAAGGCGAATAATACACAGCTTTCACCTTCAGAGAGCTGCCAGTCTGGCTAGGGGATACAGACATGCTCAAGAGCAAATCACAAAGTGGGTCAACAGTGCAAAAATAGAATATACTGCACATGACAGACAGTATATTAGCGTGCAGAATGGATAAGAGGGGAGAGGCCTGTAATTCACTCTCCTCCTCTTCCATGTGCCCAGATCCATTCTTAGCACTTTTCTGTCCTGTTCTGTGCCCCAGGAGGCTGACCCTTGCTGACTACATATTCTGGGCTCCCTTGAACTAGGCTCTGGGTCCAACTGATGGGGAGCACCAACTGGGGGAAAGTGGGGAGAGAGCATTGTGTGACTTCTCCCCTGCTTCCATATTACCTCTCTGATATTCCTCTTTGGGCTGCTCTTCCTGCATGGCTCCAGTTCTCCCTGGGCTTCAGTGTCTATTTCTCTCCCTTGTCCCTTCAGTCCTAGAGGTGATAACAGCTTCCAGCTGTTGCTAGTCTCTGGGTACTCAACATCCCTTGCTCATTCCATTAATCCTGACCCCATCTCTCTATGTAGTCCCTTCATTAATGTCTTTTCATTGGAACCAAGTGAGGTGACCATCAGTCAGGGTCAAGGTTAGATGGAGAGCTGGAGAGAGGCTGGGTCATTGCAGTAATCTGAGAGAGGGACATAGAGGTAGTGGGGTGAAGAAGAGGCTGCAGAACAGAGAATCTTTGCAAACAGGAAGCCACAGGTCTTGATTTCAGCTTCTGCGGGGTCTGCAGGAGAGGGAAGGTCCTGAGAGGTTTCTGACTTGGTGAGACACTCCCCAAAATGGAGAATTCAGCAGGAGAAGCAGGTTCCAGTGGACTGATGACATCGATTTTGATCAACTGAGTTTGAGGTGCCTGTGGGACATCAGGAGAAGATGTCCAGGAGGCCGGTGGATGAAAGGTACTGGGCTAAAGATTTAGCCAGGGCACCAGCCATACAGAGCTAATTGTTAAGGTCTAGGGACAGCAGAGAAATGTACTTAATTTGCCACACCTCATCCCATTGGCTCTGTGTTAATAATTATTGACATAAAAATAAGTAGAGTTATAATGACCCAAGATCTCACAGAAGACTCTGATCAGAAGCTGCTTGCCTTGTGCCTTGATTGATTTGCACCCTCATTAAAGATGTACGGGTTTGTTTTTCAAATCCACAATTTTCCCTGGTGTTCCATTTAGTCATTCCTATTTTTCACCATCAGATTGTTTGCTGGGGAAAAGAACAAAAACAGCAACAGATGTCTTTGTTTTGGGGTTTTGCAAAACTCCCTGGTTAAGATAACACTTTCAATTAAAGAAATTATATCATCCAAATACCATATGCCTATAAGCCTGCAATTGCAAAAATCACCTGCTTTCAGAAATTGTTTGAAGAGTTCCTCTAACCACCACTCAATAGCTCAGTTGGGCATCAAAATAGGTCCCTTCTCTTCACTCCTCTGGATTCTTAAAGCTTCAGTCCAGAAAACTGCTTAGGAGGGGCTTCCTCTGATCTGTCCTCAGAGCTCTGCAGACATGCACTCTCATTTCCTAAGTCCTCACGCATGCATGCACACACACACACACACACACACACACACACACACACCCCTGCGTGTTTGTAGCCTGTGTGCTATTCATTGTCCATCAGGGCCTGGCACCTTTTAGGCACACAGCAAATGGTTGTCAAACAAATTAATTCATTTCTTCTATAGCTCTACATTTTCTGAAAGATTTCTGTGCCACACGGTTGCTAAGCATTGAGAGCACAAAGATAATTAGGCAGATTCCCTGTCCTCAGGACACCCACAGTCTAGAGGGGAAATGGCCAAATAAATAATTCTAATCCTAGGAAGAATATGAGCTTCTTAAGGGCAAGAACCTGCCCTCATTCCCTTTGTAGCTCCCTTTTTGCACAGTGCCAGGTGCTTGATATTCAGTATTTGTTGAATGAAATGCTTGTTGAGTGCAATATGCCCTGTCCAGATAAGCAAGCACCACGCTGCATAAGCACGAGGAAAATCATGCTAGAATTCTGAGTGGGAGTCAACAGGGAAGGATTCATTGAGCAGGTGGGATGTGCCCTGAGAGCTCAAAGGGGATGTGGGAAGGTGGGAGGGCAGGGCCCGCTGGGCTGGAGGAGGCACTTCCACCAAAGCATAGAGGCATGACGGTGCTTAGGAAGAGACTGAACCATGAGCAATCCAATTTGGCCGCCTCAGGTGAGAGGAGGACATGTGATCTGAGCCGCAGCACAGAGTCTTCCAGGACTGCTTTGAAGAGTTTGGGCTTTGTGAGACATGGGGGAACCACTGCAGGCTGTGACAAATATAAAGTGGCATCTAGTCCAGCTCAAATTTACTGTCATAGACTCACCCCACTCTGTCCTGTGTTGTGAACACTGAGTAAAAGTCTGATCTTGTCTATTTGACTGTAAGCAATTGCAGAGTGGGAATCTGGATTCAACATTTATGGAATACTCTGCTAGATATTTTTTCTGCCCATCCAGATCCACGCTCTACACGTGTCCATCCAGCCCTATGTCCCAGGAGGCTGACCTTACAGAAGACACCAATGGGCTGCCTTGCCCCCAGCTCCCAGTGGGGTTTGTCCAATGGGAGCGGAGCCAGCAGGAGGAGATCAGAGACTGAGAGGAGGGTGAGGTTGGGGTATTTATTCCCCTGGCTCCTTTTCTATCATGTCGCTGTGGGTTATCTGCGTTCCTCTACCAGAAGCCAGAGCTTCTGAAAAGCCACAGCTATTGTGGCTACCTCCAGCTGGTTCCAAGACTACTTCTTCCCCTCACCCTTTCAGGCCTGGGAATGGTAACAGCTCCCTTCTGTTGCCAGCCGTAGGATCCAGCACTTCATTGCTTTGTCTAACCCTGCCTGTAACTCTTTCAATAATTATTCTTCTCAAATTACCTAGTATGAGTGTTCCACAACTCTTAAACAAGCACCTAGCATGTGCCAAGCACACTCTGAGGTGCCTTCTGTACATTTTTCAAGTAATCCTCCCAAACAAAATATCAGGTAAATATTAGTATTTCCATTTATAGGTTAAAAAGATGCCCGGAGTTCGAAAATTGTAGATAACTGGTAAAGACCATCTTCTACAACTTGGAATCTCCCCATTTAGAGTCATTCCTGGCACATGCTAGCTCCTTGACTATATGAGTGAATACAAGATTGTGCATGCTGACTACTAATATGAGTGTTAGAGATCACAAAGCCTTTGGAAATTCAGTGGTAATAGGAATGGCTTTGAATTCAGAAAAAGAAAACAGAATTAAAATCCTAATTCTACTATTAACCAAGTTCTCTGAGCCTTAGTTCCTTATGTGGAAATTTGGATAACAATTCCTAGTACATACGGTGGTTGTAAGAATTAAACAAGGTTATATTCACATAGTACCCAGGATAGAAGAGGAGCTTTATAAATGATAGGCTTCTTTTACACATGCTCTGATTAGCACTCAGAGCATGTCACCCACATGGAAAGATAGCCTCAATGAAGGACTCTTTTCTTCTCTTACAAATTGTTGCTCTAAGACATATATAGATACAAGCACAGATACAATTCCTCATTAGTTAAATTAAGTTGCCAGTGTGTGAAGCTTCCTGCTGAGACTGTTCCTGTTTGTTTCACTTGACCATCTCAAAAGCTTCACGTTAGAGGCTGTGCGGGTGGAAGGAATGCAATAAGAGGGAGAAAGAAGGAAAAAGACATATTTGAAAACTACCATATGCCAGGCACTTTCATATCTCCTATATCATTTAGTTTTCACAAGAGCACACAAAACATGGGCAGAATTCCTATTTTCACAGATGAACTTGGTGAGGTTCGGAGGAGTTGAATACCTTGCTCAAGTTCATGCAACTAGTAAAGAGTGTAACAGGATTTGAACTCAGGTCTTCTAGCTCCAGAGTCATATTCAACTCTCCTAGTGCCTTATGATAGGGTCTAATCCGCCTCCTGCAGCCCCCTAAGTGAAAGATAGCCCATCTTTCCCTTCGCTGGATCTGTGTGTACTTTTCTTTTTAAGCTCAAACTTCTTTAACTGGAAGCAGCCACTCCTTCCAAGACATATGACAATTACTCACTTAGGAGTGAGCCACAGGTCTTTCCTGGTTGGCTTTGCCAGCGCTTCTTTTAATTGTATCTAGGGGCGGGGGTGGGGGGGAACTCCACATTAATGGAATTCCGATAGGAATATGATGGTGACAAAGCAGGGAGAAAGCGCACACAATAGGAGGAAATGTCGAAAGATTCCCTTTCATCTCCTAAAGGCGGTTTGAGTCTGCACATGTCCATTCCTGGGAATAAAACCCAAGGGCAAAAGTTCCCCAAGATGAGGAGCCCACATTTTGAGAGTGCATAGTTACTCTTCCTTCTGTTTTTGAAAAATATTTTTCTAACCAGGTCTCCGGAATCGAACATAAACACTGCCAGTGTTGTTTCATCCTTTGCAAACAGCATTCCACTCCCCAGCCTCTAACGCCCTGTTGAGAACCTGAGTGTCTAGATAAATGGGCCCATGCCTTTGAAATCTTGGCGAAAAGAGGTGCAACATAACAAAACAGGCAAGCTCTATTCTGATTCTCACTCTGTTTCCATCTTCAGAGCCACCCTGGGAGAGCAAGCCTGAGGGGAAAATAGGACGGAAACTCTGCTTTGAGCTCCGCTGGCCATGGAGCCTCAGCTGTGCTCAGAAAATGAGCTGATGTGAAGAAAGTGGATTTGGACAGAAAGCCCTGCTTTTGAATCCTGGCTCCTGCATGTATTAGCAAATGACTCAACCCATCTGATTCTCGGTTTCTTCAGCAGTGCAATGGAGACAATAATATCTACCCCTCAGAGCTGTCGTGAGGATTCAAAAAATATTCTGTCTGGTGGTTTGGTGTTCCCAGCTGGTCTCTTTTGAGCTTGGGCTGGCGATGGTAGATGGGTGTGGCCACTCCACCCTCACCCTGCAGCCCTTTCTGACTTCAGTGTGAGCACCTGAGGCAGCTGGCCCCTGAGCCCTGTCACCTCCAGGGGAGCCCTTGGGGTCCACAGCTTACTGAGAGGCTGAGGTTTAACAATACGAATCAGAAAATTTTCAACAATTCAATGTGTCCACTGCTCTCTTTTCCATGTTTACTTACTGTTTGGTCCTGGAAGAGAGAACTGCCCCAGGTAAGGCAGGTCAGAGTGGAAAAGGGAGAGGGGAGCCAGCCTGAGACAGGAGGCGGGAGACCAGTCTTGTTACAGGGGCTAGTTGAGCCTATCTTATCAGAAAATCCTTATAGAAGAATCACTGAGCAGCATAAGGACCAGAGGAATCGCAGTGTGGCAACCAGGCAGGCAGCAGGGAGCCAGGGCCCCACACAGCCCAGAAAAGAGCAAAAAGCAGTTTATTCTTTTATGCAACAAATATTTTTTGAGCATCAACTCCATGCCAGATACCATGCTACATAGACGTGTATATAGATGTTAGAGAAACATCTCTGAATGAGACTAAAAGGACCCCAGTTTCCCTAGCACTAATATTCTTGTTGGCCCAAAATCAGCTATTAAATATTTAATAGTTGTGCATCCTCAAGCATGCCATTGCACCTTGTGGAGCCTCAGTTTGCTCACCTGTAAAATGAGAATAATGCCCACCACCAGCATTGGCATAGTAGGTGTTCCTGAAGGGCTTATAATTCTTTGAGTATTTGTTTAACATTTATTTAGAAGAGAGAAGTTATTGGGTGAGAGATGAGCTGACAAGGTGGGCCACAGCAGGTCCACTGTGGAGAGCTATCTACAGTAAAATCTCTGGAGCAGAGCTCCCTGAGTTCTGCAGTGCACGATCTCAAAGCATGTGCGGTGCCCCAGGATGGCAGCATCCCATCATGTGCTCCCCTCCGCTCAGAATAGCCAAATCCTGCAGTCACCCCAACCCACCCTCCAGGGAAGACAATTTAGGCACCTGTGGGGCTCATTCCAGCCCAGGCAGCTTATCTAACTCATTCTTCCAGCCACATACAATGCTCTGTCTCAGAGAAGCTCTGAAAATACAAAATACAGCTCTTATTTCCGCTGATGCTTAATCCCCTTTGAAACCTGGTGAGCTGGGTTACCGCTCGACTGGCCAGACCAGACTGTAATCTATCCAGCTCAGTTCACTCCCAGGGCTTAAAGGGTTAAATGAAAAAGAGTATGTTACGCACCTGGCAGGCAGGACCCACTCATAATCTCCATCACCCTCACCACAAGGCTGTTTGAGAAGTAAATGAGGTGAAAGAGAGGGGGTGGTACCCAGACAATGCCCACTAGATCCCAGCCAGCATCATTATTGTCAAGTTTATCGGTGGCAGCAGCAACAAAAGGCTGAACAATCAGCAAATTAGATAGCTAAGGTTCTGACACTGTAGAACAAACTGAGGAAAACGGAGGGTAAAGGATGACAAGAAACCCCTTACAGCTCGCAACACTCTGGACACAGGCAGGCCCTGCCACTCTGCTCCTACCCACAGAGTCAAAAGGAAACCGTCCTCCTTCCCCATTCTCCCCACCTCCCCAGCCCCCACCCCAGCTTCCGCCACCAGCCGACGTTATTTTCTGGGCCTCTTTAATTTGGAGGCTTTTAGGGCCATATCCTGCCATCAATTTGGGGGCTGACTTCAATGAACGTTCTGTGCAGGGCGGGAGAGGGGCAGGATGCAGCTTTCTCCTGGCGGGCCCTGATACAATAGGGTTTTCTACTGAGATCAATGGATTAATTGCAAACGCTCTGTTTGAGGCCATAAGGAGATGCATTGTTTTCCCACAGTCGGCTGGCCAGTCAGGGCCGGGCTTGCCAAACTTCATTTTTGAAAAGTCAGGGAAAACAATTTTGTAAAAAGGGGTGGGGGTGGAGGGGTCCAGGGGAGTAATTTTGCTCATCTCACTAAAGGTCAATAACAATTATAGTGAAAATTCAGAAGGCGCATTTGTTCTCTGACTGAGGCCCTGTCTGGAAAATTCCATCCCGAAACAATTTGCTGTCTCTCCTCCAGCCCTCCCCTCCTCCACAAGGCTCTCTCTCCACGTCAAAGCCCCAGCCCACCCCGACTACCCCATCCCCCGGCTCCTCCCCCCCACTCCCTGCATCAGAAGCTCTCTCCCCTGGAAACAGCCTCCAGTGTTGAGAAGGAGAGGCGACAGGCAATTCTCTTCCCTACCACCCTGAACGCGCCCCCATCTCGTCTCTTCCTTACTTTTGGAAAGCTGAGATGGGCACAGTGGCATCATTCCTTTCTCCCTGGAGTTGTGAGAATATTTACCAGGTAGTGCAAATGGCACGAGCATAGGGGAATTTAAGTCCTTGTTCTAACAATTAATAGCTGATACTTGGGAAAATCCGACTCGCTGAACATCCACAGTGTCGTCTGTAAAACAGGAATAGTAATTCGGACCTCATGGGATTACTGTGAAGATGCAATGGGAAGAGTGACAGGCAATCTGAACCATAGGAGACACAGCTTAAACCCAAGGCTAAATACATACAGCCTGCAACAAGAGGTTCCGATAATGGCATTTCTCCACGTGCACACCGTCACAAAGTCCTCCATTTTCTGTGCCCCCCCACCACCAGCCTATTTCCCCCTCCTCCCCATCCCTCTCCCTTTTCTCCTTCTCTGTGCATAATCTGTCCTTTCTCTGTCCTGCCTACAGGTTTAACTCTGGACTCTCGACTCTGGAATGCACATGCTACCCATCCTAAGATTAAGTGTAACTGTCAACTTCTCCAAAAAGTTTGATGCTGTCAGCTACAATGAGATCGAGTTTTCTTCTTCACACTTAATACAGTGCTCCCACCGTGGCTTCAGAACTCCATATTCTGCTTAGCTGCAGTTCTCTCAATCATTCATTGATTTATTAGACACATAGGACCATAGTCAAGAGCCCAGCTCTGGGGTCAAGACTGTCTGAATTTGAAAGCCAGCTCCCCTGCTTGCTAGCTGTGGGATCGTGGTGTTCCTGTGCCTCAGTTTCCTCATTTGTAAAATGGGAGTAATAATTGTAATTGCCTCAGAGATTTATTGTAAAGCTAAATGAGATAATATATATAACATCCTCCAAATAATTCTTGGTACATGGTAAGCACTCAATAAATCCTGTATAGTATTGTTATTAAATACCTAGTTTGTTTTAGGGCCTAGGGATACCATGAATAAGACAGGCTTTCCTTCAACAAATATTTCTTAAGTGTCCTCTATATGCGAGAGATTTCTGCTACTTCTAGGGAGAAGGAGAAAGGAGTAGAGATAGACAATAAAACAGCAGATAAGAAAAACACCATCTAGTGAAAAGTGCTATGTTGACAAATCACATTAGATTGAAGTGGTGGAGTGAAAGCGAAGGGTTGCTTCAGACAGGAAGGAGGCTGGGGAAGCCTCTGCGAGGAGATGGCATTCAGGCTGCAGCAGGGTCATGCCCCAGAGGGGCCATCAGTGATAGGGGCACACTGGACACCCTAACTTGATTTAGTGCCCCAGAGGAAAGAGGACTTCTTTATCTCTGTCCCTCCCTGCACCTAGCTAAGTAATCAGCACCCAACAGATACTCAATGAATGGGGAAACCAAATTCGAACTTTCAACTCTCACTTCCTGTAGAGGTAAGCAAGTGTTCCTGGGAGAAAGTGGCTGCTTAGAGATATGTGGGGATCAGGACGTGCAGAGAATCAGGTATTACGTGGACTAGACAGCAAACACCCCTGTGTTCCCTTGAGGGAGCTGGAAGGTAAGAGCACCATAGCTTTGGGGACAGGCAAAGCAGGATTTGCATCCCAGCTATACCACTCACTTTCTTTTCCTATAAAATGGACCCAATGACACCTCTTCCTGGATGTTATAAAAACCACATAAGACAATGTAGGTAAAGTGATTGCACAAGGTAGGAGTTCCGTAAATATTAACTCCCCTCCCACCACATCAGAGAGCCCTGAGGCTGAGAATTGCATTTCTGGACTCATTACTATATTAAAATTCTACAGGAATAAGTGAGATATTCCAGTGAGCACTTGTTCATCTCCCAGTCAAATGCCATAAAACGTTTTTCATAATAAAATAGTATAGAAAGGAAAGATGCTCTTTTTAAAAACAATCTCTCTTTTTCCTTGCCCTCAAAAAAAATGGTTTCCAGAACATCAAACGCTCCTCAAAGAATCAACAGTATTTTTTGATGATGGAAGTATGAATAATCAAACATATGGATTACATTTCCTTAAATTATGCAGCACCTAAAAACCAGAAGGGAAGAGAGGGTGATGGTAAAAATGTTTTTCACATTTTATTAAAACCTCAAGGTCTGAGGAATACTTTTACGACTATTAGACACACACACACACACACATTTTTTTTTCCTGTCCAACTATCAAGGAAAAAAAAATGAACACAATGAGCACTTTTTTTTCTGCTCAAAGCTTTCTCTTTACGCTGGACAGCTCTAATTCCTTGGCACCAGCCTCGTTCATAGAAATTGAGGGACCACAAGTCAGCTTGGCTCTCAAGCTCTGCTAACGTGACAACTGTATGACCTTGAACAAGTCGCTTAAATTCTCTGAGCTTGGGTTTCCTCTTGCAAATAGGAATCATAGTCCTGACTTCACAGATGGTGGCAAGGATCTAATGGGATGAGATATGTGAACGTACCTTGGAAACTACAGTGTCAGGTGCATGTGAGGGATGGAAGTGGCTGCAGGAAGCTATCCCTGCACCAATAAGGATATTGGCAGTAGTTAAAGAGCCCACCTGCCCACCTTCAAACTTCTTCTCTGCCCATTATAAGCTGTGTGTTCCTGGGTGATAACTAAGCCACTCTGTGCCCGGTTACTTATTTGCAAATTAGGATGTTGCTGATAATAATGGTATACTAAGTAAATATTTACTTAGGATCGTGTCAGTGTTTGTTTTGAAGGAGAGAACGTGAAAGGAAAGAAGGAAGGAAGGAAGGAAGAGAGGAAGGAAGGAATAAGGAAGGGAGGGAAGGAAAGTAACAAAAGAAAGAAAGAGGAAGGGAGGGAAGAAACATCCCAGTGGAGATTGTCTGTGGTGGAAATTCACCGTTTAGTCCTTGGTGTTGGGTATTATCTTTTCCAAAAGTACTTTTTAAAAATGTGCTCTGAAAGGACATGGGACCATAACCCAGAGTCAGTGTGTATTTATTGAGCAAGTACTGTATGCAAGGCAGTATGTTGTGTCATTTAATCCTTTGGAAATTTCCCAACTCCTTGGAGGGTGGGGGTGGGGGAAGTGACAAATGGAATGGAGAGGAAAAGGGGAGACAAAGGGAGAGAAAGAGGCAGACAGAAGACCTGCTTCCCCTACTGTGGCCTTGGCATTAGACAGACGTGGGTCCATATGTCGGCTCTGCCAGCTACTGACTTCGTGACCTTGCACAGGCACCTCCAGTTTTATCTTTGAAAACTCGGGATGATGACAATAAGCTTGTTGTGGGGATAAAATGGGACTTTCCTTTTCCCAAACTCCTCATTTCTGTCACATGCCTCTTGTGTCTTCTGTGCACTGGGTGGGAAGGAATCGCTAAAGGCAGCAGCTAGGGAATTAGAGTCAGAACTCTTCATAGGAGGAAATCAGCTTGCCACTTTCTCTGTTAAAAAGAAGGCAGTTTTTGTGGAAGCCATGCTCTGCCAGCTCACACGAAAGCATTTCCTCCCTGTGACATCCCCGATTAATTTCAGCCAACAGTAACCAAGTGACTAACTCTTCCTCCAGCGGCAGAGAGCCAGACCTGGCGTTTGACTTCTCCCCAGCCTCCAAGCTCAGAGATGATTCTTGCCGGATACTGGTCCTGGAAGGAAATGGAAGAGAAATTTCTCTTTGGCTTTAGCAATTCAACCAATAAAGCAGGCAGGGAAAAAGCTAAACGAGAAAGAGAGACTACAAAGCCCTCTTCCTGGATTCTGGCAGATGCCAAAGGAAGAATCAGTGAGTGAGTAATTCTGCAGCCTGAAGCCCAAAGGCTGCAGCCAGAGGTCTCTGCCAAGAAGGCGGCGGGCGCTAGTGAGGTGGGCGGCTCCTGGGCCAGCCTCAGCCGGATGGGGGACAGCTCAGAGTGAGTCAGGGGGCAGGTCTCTGCTCCAAAGGCCTCCTACAGGCCACATCCATTCAGATGGGCCTCCCACGAAGGTAGCTTGTCCCTGCAGAGACTCAGGTGGCCTTTACTGGGGTATTGTGTCATCAGTGGGCACTGCACGGTGATGATAGAAAAGTTCTGTGGTCCAAGCACAGGGATGCTCAAAAACAGAACACAGTCAAGGATGCAGGTACTTGGTCTGTGCCCAAGGTTGTGGGCTGCCTAACTCTCGCGCTGAAAATGACAACAGCTATCATTTACTGAGAGTTCACCAGGTCCCATCACAGTGCTCGGTATAAGCCAGCTCCAAAGCCCTCGTGTGCAGCTACTAAGCATTATCTTCTCCAAAGAGTACAGTAAAGCCAAGAGAGTATCAGGTAAGCCATTTCCCCTCTCATTACCTCAGTTTCCCCATTGCAAACCACCTACATTATGGGTTATTTTGAGGACTGCAGCTCAATGACTTAAACCCAGACTTTTGAGTCAGAAAGATTTGGGTTTGAATCCCAGCTCTGCCTCTCATTTGATGTGTGATCTGGGGCTAGTTTTTTAGCCTCTCTGAGTTTCAGTTTCCTTATCTATTATGTGGATCATAAGAGAATCAACCTTAAAGGGTTATGATGAAGATTAGATGAGATAATATATGGAACTGCTTCCTCATTTGTAAACCAGAGAAAATAACATACATCTTTCTCATTGTTGTGAAAAGTAGATAACATTAAAAATGACCTAATTAAATATTGCACATTCAGTAGGTTCTCAAGGAATCACGGTTGTTAGTATTATTATTATTTTCCGTAAATAAGTCATTGTATGGAAAGTTATTGGTAAATTTTAAGATGCTGTTTTTGATTTAAAAATATAGTTTATTATACTGAAAGAGGGCTCTAAATGTGGTAGTTGGTATTTTTATTATAACTACCATTTTCCTCATATACCAGAATCTCAGGATGGGGAAAAGGGGCAAAAAACTCCCTTGATCCCTCTGAGTTCTTTTTCATGAGGTATTACCTCAGGGTTTTCAACCTTAGACCCCTGGACTCAAAGGGTCTGGGAAGGAGGTAGAGACAGTGAGAGATGGGTACCTAGAGGTATTTGCAACATTCCCAAAGGTATGAGAAATTGTATACTTGTCAATAAAGCAACCTCTGCAAACTTCCTGGAAGACCCAGTTTCTTTGCTTTAGGCTGAGATTGTAGTGGCAGTGGCTTGGTGTGGCACCACTAGTTGACTAGTGTTCACCAAAATCTCCACCTGGCTGAGGTGTGGGTGGTGGACCAGTTCCATCAGTACCGTGAAGCTCTGGAACCAGAATCCCTGGTTTCCCACTGACCTGCTGTGTAAACGTAAGCAAGATGTGCAACCTCTCTGTGCCTCAGTCTCTTCATATGACAATACTGGATAACAGTATTACACGCCCCCCAGAGCTATTATAGTGAATCATATATGTAAAGCACTTAGGATAGTGCCTGGTCCATAATAATCACGCCATTCTGTGAGCTCCGCTGCCATTGTCATTGATACCGGATTTCAGGAAACACCTTCCCAGACTCAAACAGGCTAGTCAATGGTGACAGTTAGAAGCATGTTCAGAGTGAGTTTCCGTGATAAGGAGGGAAGAGAACTCACACTTATTGATGTATACCAGGCACTGGACTACATGGTACTGACATCATCCTACTGGATTTGGTCACCATGATGTGAGGTGAGTATCCTACAAAGATGGAACTGAGGCTTGGAGGGGTCCCCAAGTCACAAAACTAGCAAGGGGAAGAACTGAGATTCTAGGGCAGTCCTTCTAACCCCCACAACACAAATTCCTTGAAATATACCATGGAGATACCAGGAGAAAATTAAGGAGGGTACTTCTTAGACAACAGGTGAAAATTCTTTGCCTAGAGTTGCAAACGCGTGATGGAATGAAGCATTCTTCTCCTCTCCTGATGTTGGCAACACTGAGAATGACTTCTGAGCCCTTTGGGGAAGAGAGAGAAGTCACTAAATTCTCCCTCCTCTGATGGGCTCCAGCTTTTCTTGTTATCCATGGAGTCCACACCCATATTTACAGTAGTGACACATTCAAACAGCTCTGAGAGGCCTTGGGTAAAAATCACACTCCCCATCTTGGAAGTGGCAGAGGAGCAATTTCTGTTTCCTAATCCACTTTAACTGGATGCTTAATTAAGGCACTCAACCTAAGGCTTGAGAAGGTAGCAAAGAATGACTGACACTCACTCACTCACTTGCTCATTCACTTCTCAACACACTGAGTCCTTCTCTGTCCCAGGTTCTACTCTGGTGTTAGGAATACAGGATCACTGGCACAAAGCGCACTCCGTCTATCAGGGGCACACCAAAGACACAGAAGGTAGCCCTGCCACTTTCCTGGAGGTAACCACAGCTCACTGAGCTCACAGGTATCTGATCCACCCCAGGGCAGTGGTGAGGAGGCCCCTGAGAGGAGGTGGTATCTTACAAGACCACAGGGCTTGCTGAGCAGAGAAGAAAAGGAGGAACTGCATCCTCAGTAGAGGGGACAGCATGTGGAAGGGTATGGTGGCATGAGGGATCTAAATGAAGTTTTGTCTGGCTGGAGCACATAGTGAGATTTGCAGAGGGCTGAGCAATGAGGCAGCAGTCAGACGAAGAAAGACCTCGGAAATGCCCTGCTAATAAGCTGGAATTTTACACTTGGAGCTATTGAGAACAATGGCATGGTTTGGGTGTTTGGCCCCTCCAAATCTCATGTTGAAATCTGATCCGCAGTGTTGAATGTGGGGGCTGGTGCGAAGTGTTTTTGTCATGGGGGGTGGATCCCTCAAAAATGGCTTGGTGCCCTCCCAAGTGGGCTTCTTGCTTTATTAGTTTACAGAGAGCTGGTTGTTTAAAAGAGCCTGGCAGCATCTCCTTCCTCTCTTGCTCCCTCCCTGCCCCTTCACTTCCCCCTTGATTGGAAGTTCCCTGAAGCCCTCACCGGACACAGATGCTGGCACCATGCTTGTACGGTCTGCAGCGCCGCAAGCCAAATAAACCTCTTTTCTTTATAAATTACCCAGCCTCGGGTATTTCCTTTATAGCAATGCAAACGGACTCATACAAACCTTAGGCAAGGGAATGGCATGATCATATTCTGCAAGTTCCATTCATGCCATTTCCTGGTTTGACCCCCAGTATGTTTTATCAGTAATATTCATGAAGGTCCCTGCCATCCAAGAGCTTTCATCTATCCCAAGAAATCTGATGACAATAATTATTAAAATATAGTAATAAAAACCTCATGTTACAGTTATATTGAAATTTCCTCTTTACTTAACTGTGAAGTCCTTGAAGACAGACAGGATTTTGTTTACCAATGTTTTCTCAGCACCAACCAAGCAAATGCCAAAGACACAGCAACTTTTCCTCGATAAACATGTGGTGAGTAAATGAACAAATGAATGAATGAAAGCTTCCACTATTCGGTTTGCCAAGCACTTTCATACTCATTTAAATCTCTCAAAACTCCCTGTTCCTGTCCCATTTTACAGATAGAAAAACTTAAGCCAGAGAAGAAAGAGACTTCCCATGGTGGTGCAGGGACAATGCAAGACAACATGTGTGGCAAGTGCCATGAAAGGCCCTGTTCACTACTTTAGGATTCAGAGGAGAAAGCACGCACTGCTAGCTGGAATGGCCAGGGGAGGCAGCCTTGAACTTAGCCTTGAAGACCTAGTGTGCACTCTTGGCCCCCCAACCCCACTCAATGTCCCCTGAGTCTGCCCTCTGTGTCAGCAGTTCCCCATCCACAGATTCCACAACCACAGGTCAAAAATATTCAGAAAAATTTAAAATAAATAACCGTAATTTTTAATTTCTATTAAAAATAATAAAAATAATACAACAATAAAAAATAACAAAAATTTTCAAATACAGTATAACTACATAGCATTTGCATTGTATTAGGTATTATAAGTAATCTAAAGATGATTTAAATTATACAGAAGGATGTGTGTAGGTTATATGCAAATACTACACCATTTTACATCAGGAATTTGAGCATCCTCAGATTCTGGTATCCACAGGGGTCTTGGAACTAATCCCCCACGGATACTGGATACCGAGGGACGACTGCAATTGGGATCGTTTATTGAGCACTTACTAAGTCAGACACTGTGCTGAGTGCTTCATGCATATCATCTCATAGTCTTCACATGAAAATAACAGTAGTCAATACTGTTACCAGGTCTATTTAATGGATGAGGAAACAGATTTGTGATACTACAGAAGTCAAACAGTTTTGCACAACTAGCAAGCAAGGAGCTGAGACTGAAACTCAGGTCTGTTCAACCCCAAAATATTTTTTCTCACAGCTGCAGGACCATGGCTGAGAACTTGCATTTCAACGGATCATCTGTGAGCACAGAAATATGGAAAAAAGGAGTATGAATACCCTTTCTACCACCATTCCACTCCTACTCTGTGGGTATAGCATAAACTACCCAAAGAGTTGGTAGAGGGGACAGTCTGCATTGGCTGCAGATGCATTAAATAATGAATAGAGCACTGGACTGGGAGTCTGGGTATCTTGGCAATACAGTCAAAATATGCTTTTTAAATTGTGGAACTTGGTAAGCCAATTAACCTTTCTGGGCTTCAGCATTCTTGTTATATGAAAAAGGGACCAAAATTGATAAATTCCAAAATAATTTTAAACTTGAGTCTCCATGACTCACCTTTTTGTGTTATTGTTGTTGTTTTACTCTAATTGAGGCTTTTCTAGAAGATCTTGTTTATATATTATTTTGTAAGACTTGCCTAGCTCACATTTTAGCAGTCTCATATTTCTCTCCAAGGGAATCTTAAGTGGTTTCTAATTGATGACCAATGCTATATTAAAAATCAAAAAAGAGAGAAATTTGTTTTCTACCCTGCCACAAAAATAAAACTAGTAATAATCAAACTCCTGCTCCTTTGTTAGGAGGGTTAGAAAGCTGACTTGAGCACAATGTTTCTATCCAGCCGCCTGGATGTCCACGGGCTGCAGGGACATGAGGATGTTTCTCCTATGGAGGGATCAGCTCCATCGTGTAGCAGGTAAAGGGGACCCTCCTGGGCCTCAGCTTCCTCCTCTGTAAAATGGGGATTTTCACAATGCTTGTGCTGCCTACTTCACAACACTGCTTTGTGGATAAAAATAGATAATGGATGAAGAAGGCACTGGACAAATACAAAATGGATGAAGATGGTTATGATGATCACAGTAGTCAGGGTTCTCCAGAGAGATGGAACCAACAGGATGCATATACAGGGATATAGACAGAGACAGATTTATTATAAGCAATGGACTCATACAATCATGGAGGCGGCCAAGTCCCAAGATCTGCAAGATGAGTGGGCAAGCCGAAGACCCAGGAGAGCCAATGGTTTAGTTCCAGTTTAAGTCCAAAGGCCCAAGAACCAAGAGAGCTGATTCAAAGGTGGGTAGTTCTAATTCAAAGGTGGGTAGGCTTGAGACCCAGGAAAAGCTATTGCTCCATTTTGGATCCAAAGGCAGGAAAAAGCCAATGTCCCAGTTCAAAGACCAGCAGGCAGGAAGAATTCTCTCCTACTGATCAGAGCGTTGGCCCTTTTCTATTCGGGCCTTCAACTGATTGGATGAGGCCCACCCACATTAGGAAAAGCAATCTGCTTTATTCAGTCTACCAGTTTAAATGTTAATCTCACCCAAAAACACCCTCATAGAAACACTCAGAATGATATTTGACTAAATATCTCGGCACCTCATGGCTCAGTCAGGTTAACACATAAAATTAACCATCACAATGATGAAAATGTAAGCTCAGTGAAGGAACCAACTTTTTATCTATTTTGTTCACAGTAGTGTCCCCAGTGCCTAGGGTGAAAAAAAAAGCCTAGCACAGAGGAGGAGCTCAAAACATGGAATAAACAAATGAAGAGGAAGAAAATTTGAAGCCAATGGAGGAAGAAATCCTATACACAACCATTTTCCAGTGATATTTTCATCATTTACTCAATCAATAATTCCATATTTAACTCTCTGGCAATTGAATCCTCCTATTAACTTTATGAATTAGTCACTATTAGTCTCATGTTTCCGGATAAAGAATCTGAAGTTCAGAGAAGTGACATACTCAACAGCTGTGTTACCTCCATCCCACAACTTGGTGGGTTTATCTTCCTATCTCACCACTCCCCACAATGTATGATGATGTAATCATTTATTTCATTTTATTCTTGCCCCCCTACTGCAGGTTGAATGGGGTCCCCCAAGAGATATGTCCACCTGGATCCTGTGAATGTAACCTTATTTGGAAAAGAGTCTTTGTAGACACATTTAAGGATCTTGAAGTGAAACCATCCGGAATCGGAGTGGGCCCCGAATCCAATGACAAACGTGCTTGTAAGAAAAAAGAAGAGGAGAAGACCCACAGAGGAGGTGATATGAAGACAGAGATAGAGATTAGAGTGATAGATCTACACAACAAAGAATGCCAAAAAGTGCTGGGAGCCACCAGAAGCCAGGACAGAAACATGGAACAGATTCTCCCTCACAGCCTCCAAAACAAACCAACCACGCCGTCGCCTTGACATTGGACTTCTGGCCTCCAAAACTGTGAGACAAACATGTCTCTGGTTTTAGGCCACCCAGTTTGTGGCATTTTGTTATGGCAGTCACAGGAAAATAATACGCCCCCATCCACCCCACTCTCCAATTAGATTGCAAGGGCCACAAGGGCAGTAATAAATTCTATTTTGCTCACTATTTTACATATAGTGTCTAGAAAGGCCAAGATTGAAGCAGGAGCTTGGCAAATACTTGCTGAATAAATAAAAGCATGACTAACTACATTTCAGATGCTTGCAGCCAGAAAAGGCTCCTGAGTGGATGCGAGGACTCCCGAGTTCTTTGTTTCTCAACAAGACATATTCCCTGGGACTAGCATCACAACTACCTGCAAAGTCCATTGTGTTTCTGGAGGCTTTGCCCAGTGAGGAGTGAGTGTGTGAGGGTGTCCATCTCCCAGTTTATAATATGGGTATGGGGCCCCCTCCCCAGGAGGCTTGGGAGGCTGGCACCTTCTTTACCCAACAACAGGGGTCAGTGGTATATGGAACAGGGGTCGGTAGGGTGCCCTGCCCTGCTCGAGGGGAAAAAGCTCTTCCCAAAATGCAAGGCCCCATTCCAGCTGGGCCCTCAGCCCAACGTCTGCACCCTGTTCCTCCTCCTCTCCCTTCTTCTTCCTGTTTCTCCAGAAGCTACATCAAGGTTCCTTTTGCTGTCCTGCTCAGTGGCTCCCTCTCCTAAAGAAAAATGAGTCAGGGCTAGTGCAGACACATTCACGGGGTGGGCTGCTAGGGGTGCCAGGTGGACGCGGCTGCCCCAAGACAAAGGACTCGGGGACTTGGGCCCTACTGTGTTCCACTCCCGCTGCACTCCCACAGTGTGCACTGGCAGAGTCCTGGCCCTCCCCAAGCTGATCACTAAGACCCTCCTCATCCATTTAACCAGTGTATAGGCAGGCCCTTCCCTGACCTGAGCACTTCTTACGTGTCAGCCACTTTCAGGAAGGGCTCGACATCCCAGAAGAAAACAGATACATGTACCTTTTCTAAGTAGCAAAACTGGGTTGAAATTCTTGGCAATACCACTTATGTGGCAAGTTACTTAAGTTCTTTAAGCATCAGTTTTCTCTTCCATCCACAAATTGTGGTAATAAGAGGACACAACAAGAGGATGTCCTAAGGCATCTAGGATAGTGTATAATATGTTAAGAGGTGCTCACCCTGTCACTTTACCCCCTTGTACTTTTTACTCTATCTCCCACAAGAGATAATAGCTTTTTGCATTCATTCATTCAATTCACTAAATGATATATTAAAATGCCTAACATAGTGCTGGGACCAGTAAGTGCTTAATTAATGGCAGTTACTATTTTTCATTCACTGAGCAGTTATTGCATCAGTGATCATTTGTGTTCAGAGAATCAAAGAGCTCTAAGAACTCTAAGAACATATAAGCTCTAAAAACTTCAAGAACATATAGCCCCCCTCATTCTTCAAATGAGGAAACTGGAGTTCAGAGAAGGCAAAGGATTTGCCTGAGGCCACACAGCTAGGAAGCTCAGAGTTTGGATTCTACTCTCAGCCTGCTGTCCGTTCACCTGATGACTCAAGGCTCAGGCATTGGTAATAACAGCCATTCAACCAACATCCTCTGGTACCTACAGTACCTGGGGCAATGCTGGCCACTCTGGAGGCCCTAAAGACCCTCAGGGGCCCACTAGAAAAGTGGGCAGATGGAAGAAATTATAAGGCCGGCATTTAGGAAGCAGTTCCTTTCCAAACCAAATGCACTCTTGCTGCTGCACTCTAACACTCATATCCTAAAAATTGTTATTTAACGTGCTCTCCACATCCTAACATGACTCATTCTTTGAAATGGAAATCTCAGCGGTTTGGGTGGCGTTTCCCAATGCCCAGGGACAGGACAGTGCTTGTTGGCAGTGCCATGGGCAGCCTTGACCTTGGGCTGGAGCCTCAGCCTCCCAGGCCACCCTGCAGGCCGCAGAGGCTCCAGAGCTGGGACCTCGGCCTGGGAAGCCTTGACCTTGTCGGCAGATGGATCTGTTTCTGATATGGTGTGGCAAATTTCTAAATCTTAGCTGTGGGATGGCATTTGCTCCTTGCAGAAAAAGAGCAAGGAGCCCAGGAGGTTTCAATTGATTCCAAAGTAGAACCAGCTGTTGGAATCTTGCAGCGCTGATTAGGGAAGTTCACTTCCAGGTTGCAGTTTCTAGTTGATGGAGCCCTCTCTGGCCCCTCACCCGACTCAGTGCTGTCAGAGAAGCCCCTCAAAATCGAAATTGCCACATCCATTCATCCGGAGCTGGAAGCCAGGCAAAGTCAGGAAGAGGGCCCAGAAACAATAGCTTCCATGTCTTCAGTACCTACTTACTATGTGCCTGACGTTGCACTAGATGCTTTATAAATATTATTTCCAATTCTTACAATCATATTGTAACACTGGCATTCCCAGATGTACAAATGAGGAAAGAAGAGATGCAGAGAATAATAACTATTATTATCATTATTTTTCTACCTAACAGTTACTGAGTGCTTACCATGTATACATTCCTTAAGTACATTAAATATCATCTTCCAATTTTATCATCACATCAACCCTATGTTTATTGTCTTCATTTTATAGATGAGGAAACTGAAGCTTCAGAAAGTTAAGAAACTTCTCCATCTTTCTCAGCTTAAGGGTCCCAACAAACAGCTATTATAAGCTATGATGAGCTATAAGCTATTATGAGCTGGGATAAAAATCCAGGTCTTCCTGACTACAAAATTAGTATTAATAATAATAATAACAACCATGTACAACATATTGTGTTAAGATTTCTTTTAAACACGTTACCTCATTGAATTCTTATGACAATCTCACACTGTGCATCATATTTTCCCACTTTCACAAATGAAGAAAGTTAGGCTCAGTAATTAAGAGAAGCAGAATTCAAAGGCAAGTTCATCTGACCCTGGAAAGTTAGTTTTTAACCACTCTGCTCTCTGCTTCCCCAAGTATCATGAGTGTTCACATCACTTGGTTTGAGTTTCCAAATTTTCCATTCTTTGGTATAATTTCATCCTATTAAGGAAAACTGGGAGCTAGCCTCAAACTCAGCTCCAGGTTTCATGGTGACTCTTCTGTCATTCTTTCCAACATCAACCTTCAAGAGCCACTGTAAAAATGTATTTGCAATTTGAAACTTGCCATGTAAGCTATAAACAGACCATTAGTTGAAACTAGTGTTGATTTTGTAGACTATTAAGGATGAAATGGGTTTGATATTTACTAAGTTAAAGGAACACGAAGTTTATGGTTTTTAAATTGCTTTGAGAAGGCTTACTAGAATTTTCCCTTATATAAAGTCAGAATGAATAGTACCTTTGACAATGTATACATTCTTAAATAGAGGTCCACTTGGCCTGACATATATCCTTTAAATCAAGATGAAATTGACACATCTAAAAGGGAATGTAGTGACTAATTGCATTACAGTCCCTTTTTTTATTAAAAAAAAAAAAAGTCTCAATATGTTGCCCAGGCTGAACTTGAACTCCTGCACTCAAGCAATCCCTTGCCTTGGCCTCCCCAGTAGCTGGGACGACTGGTGCATGCCACCATACCCAAGGTAATTGCATATCTTATCAATCAATCCACAGATACTAAACACCTACTGAAGTGTCTCCGTCCTGTGGGCATTTTCCAGGAGCTTCCAACGTGGTTAGATTTGTTTGCTAAATGGGCATGAATTTGTGATTGCATGTGATCATTCACTTGTAAATGTTAATCAAATGCCTTTATGTGCCAGACACTAGGGCAGATTCTGGGCACACAAGGGTTCTCTAAAACCCCCAAGTCTAGAGGAGAAGCCAAGCAAGAAATGTCACATAGAGGTCACCACTGATGCCACAGGAGCATGTGGAGGCCTCTAATCCAGGCTGGGAACAGGAGAGATCACAAAAACTTTCTGGAGGAAGTTTCATCTAAGGTGATGAACAAAGGATGAGGTGGAGTTAATCAGGAGCGATTTATTGGAGAACTAGAGCTGGAATGCAGAGATTTTAGACAGAGGTGGAGGATGGGAAGGTCTGTGGGAACTGCATAAGTAAAGGCACAAAAGCCAGAAGTCCTGTTCAAGGGTGATACTGAAGAGAAGACCCACCGTAATGAAAGAAGCAAAGCATGCACCCCACCACCCTCCTCCTCCACATGGCCAATATTTACACAACACCTGCAACATACCTGGCTCTCACTGGGAGACAATTCTCCATGGTGTCTCAAATTTCTGCACGTTTTATGATCAGAAGACTGATTGCCTTTGTTCCAGAGAATCTTTTCAAGGATGGTTGTACAGGAACAGAGGGAGATAGTAGCTCTCTCTAGAGCAGAGGGTAGGCTCACTTACAGCCCATTAAACAAAATTGGGTTCCTTGAGCTCAGGATTCCCCTCCATAATGCAACCCTCAGATGTCACGTATCATCTGGTCTTCTTCATGTTGGCCCATGGGAATTGAGCTCACAGAATGGGCATAAGAAAACACTGATACCCTGGCTACTCTTGCTGTGAGTGATAAAATCCCTCAGCTCTGACCTAGCAGCCGTGAAATGGTACCAGGCTAGCCTAACAGTTTGCAGGGGGTGGAAGATCTCAGACCCCTCACAGTCCTAGAAAGCCATGTTCTAAGCAATTTTCCAGACTCATTTAATCCTCTCAAAAATCCTATGATATAGAAAGAATTACCATTCCTATGTGAGCAGGAAAAATAACGGTCCAAAGAGTAGGTTGGTGTGAGATCATAAAGAGTCTTGTGTGCCAGGCTAAGGAGTTTGAATTTTATCCATTCAGTAGCCATGGAAGGATGTTGAACAGAAGAGGAGTATGAGGAAAACAGCATTTTCAGAAAGCTTCTCTGGTCAGAGCCTGTGAGATGGATTGGGCTGGGAGGAAATCCTGTTAGGAAACAGGCTAGCAAATATTATGGGCACAACAGAGATTCAAGACAGGCTTGAAGGATGGGCTAAGTGTACCCACAGTGGAATTTCACAAGCCTAAATGTCAGGCCCTGGACAGGACCCCACCACACCAGCGGCTCCAGGAAATGGCTGGGGAGACGTGACTTAGCAGCACAGCCCTTGAGAAGGAAGCCAGAGCTTCCAGGGACAAGGCAACCTGGGGTGAGTCAGCAGGAGGTGCGTCTGCCAAAAGGGCCACCGCGATCCTTGGCTGCATGAGAAGGCCAGTGTCAGGGCCATGAGGCAGCCGTCCAGCTCTGGCCAGACTCCCCCAGGTGGACCTGTATTCAGTTCTGGGCCCCGCACTTTGAATATGGCATAGCGAATATGAGCACTTGTATGCCAGGCTCCATGTGAACACTTTATATTCATTTAAGCTCCTCATAGGCCAATGGAGTGTTAGGACCCTCCGATTTTACATATAAAAAAACTGAGGCTCAGAGAAACCTGCCTAATGTCCCTTAGCTAATAAATGGCCAAGCCAGGACTCCAACTGAGGTCTAGCGTAACCCTGAAGACCATGTTCTTAAGCACCATGCCAACTGCTACTTTCTGAAGGACGCTGTCAAAATGCAACAGTTTCCAGGGAAATGCCTAAAGAAGAGAAGCTAGTTAGGAACACAGGGCAACAGAGCTGCTCACAAATGAGGAACCAAGCCACACGAGCAGCATGCCAGCTGTGCCCACATCTAGCGGCTGTCCTGCAGAATCCACGTACACACCTGTGCGGTTCCGCAGGCACACAGGACTAATGAATGGATAAAAATTGCTCTAGGTGGAATTCCCTCCTTCTCTCTGCCTAGAAAATCCCTGTGCATCCTTTATGACCAAGCCCATGCACCACTCCCCCTGCAATCTTTCCTGCTTGTGTAGGTGCTCCTCTTCTATGCTCCCACCAGCCCCTGGGCTTCCTTCCATGCACCCTTTCTACCCTGGGTCCAATGCCCCTTTCTACCCAGGGTCCAATGCAACCCACCTGGGAGGACCTCGGAGGCAGAGACTGCATCCAACTCTACGTCCCCAGAGACCCTCAGGTGCATGGCCCAGCAGATGGGTGTTGAATGAAGACAACCAGAGGATCCACTGGTAAATAAGAAAGCAAACCGGGACCCCTGAGGGACACAGAGGCCACAAATGGATCCAGAGCCCTGATGTGCAAGGAGGGTGGGAAAACCGGGGCCCAAGACAAAGGCCTGGACAGCGCGTCCCTAGTCCTGGCAGAGGGAAAGGATATTCTGGAGGACAGAGCTAGTCCCGGTTTATTGGGCAGCTACCTCCAATGACATTCAGGCCTGGACAGGCTGAGGACAGGAAGGAACCATCCACCTTGGACAGTCAATGTTCCAACATCTTAACGTTCTGCCCCTCACCAGAGACCTTCCAGGCAGCAAAAGAGAACAGGTGCCCAGTCACGGACTGGTGTTGCTTCAGTGTCTATGGAGCCAGTATGCCAGGGACAGAACTTCCTTCCCTCATGTCTGCATGCCTCCTTCGAGAACAAAAAGGTAAGGCAGAAAGAGAAGAAAACGAGTGAATAAATCAGACCTCCAAAACTCTACTGAACTCCTACTATAAACCTGGCACTGAGAGATAAGAACCGAGATAAACACAAAGTAGCGTTGTGTAGCCGAGAGCGAGCAGGCTGGGAGCAAAGCCCGTGGTAGGAGGAATCCCAGGTCATTCCCCATGAGCTGTGAGACATGAGCCAAATAACTTGACCTCTTGGAGCTTCAGTTTGCTGTCTAGTAGAGGGGACCATACAATGCCACCTTCAGTGGGCTGATGTGAAGAATAAATGAGATGGCCCCTGTGAAGTGTTTAGCAGGTAAAGAACAGGTGTGCCCCAGATGTTAACTCCTCCTCCTTGCCTGCCTGCAGCAGGAACCTGAGAGAAAGCACAGGCCTGGAGGGCAGACAGGTGAGTGCAATGGGCTGGCTGGTGTGACGGATCCTTGCAACTCTCTGAGCTCTCTGAGGTGATGTACTTTGTAAGTTGCAAAGCACCATACAAACGTAAGGGGTGGTAGTTATTGTTATTAATTCTGTCATTCGGAATAGAAAATTTCATGCCTAAAGAGATGTCCAAAAACACAAAAGTCAGTTGGAGGTGCCACAGGGTTGGGACAGGCATTCAAAGATGCAGGATCCCATGACAAGAGGCCGTGGCACACATTGGCTTTAGGGGCTGGGGAGGAACAGGCTTCTCACCCAGGGAACTGGGCTCAGTGGGAAGAGTTGGATAGGCTGACTCAGCCCTCTAGGAGGTACTCCCTGTCTCCCCCGTCCTGGCCAGGGCCTTTCCTCTGGGCTCCCACAATCCCTGAGCTTCCCTCTCTCAAAACACACCACTATGAACTGTAACCAAACTAAAAGGCCTGTTTTTTGAACCAAAGCAAAACCCCGGGAAGGTTTTTTGAGCCACCAAAGACCTAACGGCTCCTGGTCCCAACAAGCATTTCACCACAGGAAGAGATGAGACTGAATGACATCAGAGTTCGGTCCCCTACGTCTCACAGCTCCAGGCCCGAGAGAGCCGGGCAGTGTGCCCGGTTTGGCCTTCTGGGAGCCAGGCAAGTGCCATCTCGTGGGAAGTGTCCACTGTCCCCATCTCCTCCCTTCACCCCAGCACTGGCTGCATCACCCCTGATGTTGTCTACCTAGAGGGGCGTTTGAAGTCTGGAGAAGTGCTCAGCAGCCCTTTTCCTCATGAAAGTGCACCTGGAACCTCCTAATTAGTCTCTAGCACACCTGTGAGGCCACAATTCCCTCCCAACCCCACGCACCCCTCCTTTGCAGCCAGAGGGGCTCTGGGGTGTGCATCCCTTTTTCAGTCCCAAGCCAAAGTGAAAGAGTCTGATTTTCAGGACTTCATGGCTCCTCAACCTGGACTCAGGCCCCTATTTACCTGTTTCATAGGGGAGCTGGCAGGAGTAATTATTGCTCCCGGGAGCTTTGAAGGTTGACATTCCCTGTGGCCATAGAGGTGTCATTGTGACGATTAGCATTAATAATAAGTATTATTAGCAGCAGGGCTTAGCTCTTGTGAAAGGAGAAATAGCCCTACAACTTTTTCCCAGCTGCTCAGGCTCCATCCATTGCTAAGTTTTGCTATTAAAGTGGACGGTGCCATGACAGGATGTGGTGGGATTGGGAGCTGGGACCCAGGCCTCCTGTAATGATCACAGCCCAACTGCCCAACTCTAATGAAGATGGAGAGAGAGCACTGTTGAGTACTCACTGGGCCTGGCATTTGGGTATTTGCCCAGATGTCTAATCCGATCCCCACCTCCTACATCTTGAGCTGTTCTCCCTTGAGTTCTCCATATGAAAACACACTGGCCCTATTTTACTTCCTCCAGCATGCTCCTTCCAACCCCAGGACTGTTGAGCATACTAATCCCTCTCCCTAGAAGGCCTTCCTCCCACCGACACCTCATCGGTATCAGTGCATCCTTTGGTCTCTGTTATGTGCTGCTGGGTGCTCCACACTTCTCTTTTGTAGCACAGATACTTACTCTCTTTCTGCCTTCCCTGCTATAGCAAGAACTATCCAGGCCTGAGTGAGAGTTCATCCACAAGGCATCCACTCTACTACCTTCTTTATATCAAGGTGACAAAGTAAGTAGGTGCTTATTCCGTCTATACAGTACACCTAGTCACACTTAAACTCAGCAAGGACTGGCAAGATTTCCCAAGTGCAATCAGTGCAAAGGTCCCCTCCAGGTCCCGCAGGCAGCCCTGTATCTCCAGAGCTGGTGCATCCTTGAGGAACCAGAAGCCTGTAGATATATCCCCCTCACATATCTTTTATTGTTTACATTCCATTGTTGTGACTAGGAGTGAGTGTCACCTTGCTTGTGCTTTCTCTGCCCCTTGGCCACAGGGGTGGGCCTGAGACCCCAGGTGAGCCAATGGTAACACCCACTCCAGCCACAGTGATTGGCCCAAGGTGTGCACATGACCCAAGCCAGGCCAATCACAGGGCTTCCGTGGGAGTTTTCTACCTTGAGCTGTAGAAACATTCTTTTCCCTCTGATCACAAGCTGTAAAAATGGAAGCCTAAGTTGTACATATATCATTATGTCCTCTTCTCTACATAAATATTTCACAAATTAGAAAAGACTATACAAAAGTTGGAAGGCAAACCTGGAGCTTTGGAAATCACATGTTCATCACATGTAGGAAGCTCTGAGGAGCAGAAGAGAGTGATGCCAATTTGCGAAAAGGCAGAGGTAACACACAGGCATGGCGTCGGGTGGTGCTGGAGACCCAGACCTAGCCATTTCCAAGGTGGGTTCCACCCCTGCCCTTCTCACGATTTATCTGAGCAAATAAAGTCCCCTTTTTGGGTTAAGCTAGATTGAATTTGGGTTTCTTTTATCTGAGTAACCACCAAGAAATAAAAATAATATTTCATATTTTATCTGTGCCCATGTTGTTGCACAAAAGATTTAAAGCTAACATCCTTCATTTGTCTTTTACACTTTCTGATTTCTGATTTATGACTTCACTCAAGGCAATCAATGTAGGCAAAACAAAGCACTTCATCCATTTTACAAATAATGTAACTGAAGCCCAGAGAAGTAAAGGGACTTAGATCACACAGCGAAGCCTGGAGACTAGAATAGGTTTTCTTATTTTTCTCTCTGTTCTGCTAAGAAATCATGGCTATGAGCTCTAAGAGAGAGGCAGTTGGGCTACTTGAGTTCATAAGATTCCCACAGCTCCCTGCTGTGGGTAACTATGCCCTTTTAAGAAGCATATCTTCAAAGTACAGTAACATTTGTTAGAAATATTCCTGAGAAGTAATGAAAGTTAGAGACTATCACAAAGTTTGGGGGTTTTGTCCAGGTCAAAATAATATATTTAGAAATGTCAAGGTCTTGTCTTGTTTCTAATGAGGACAGAGTGCTCTGAGCCTGCTGGGAGGAAACACTGGGTGAATTTGGTGCAGAAGGCTCCATGGGTGTTGAGAAGAGGCAGGAGTAGGAGGGAGGAAGCTGGCAAGGGCTCTTCTTCCATTAGTTGAGATATAAGAAGATGGGAAGTTAGAAACCACCTCTGTTCAAATCTGGCTTGGACCAGCTACTAGTTAAAATATTTATTTCTCTGTTTCTTCATTGGTAAAATGAGGATAATACCGTCTTTCAAATGTGTGTAAGTGAATCATGCACATAATTCAAGCACCCAATAGTACCTGGCACATAGTATTTGGTCAATAAATTTTTCTTCCCCTTTGCTTCTCTTTCCCTCATAGGAGAAATGTTCACACTCTGTCCCCCATAATGAGAATCCAGCAGGAAACACCTGCATGCCCCAAGGCAGCTTAGCACACAGTGCACTGTGATTCAGCAACTAGGCACTTCACTCTGGCCCCAAGCACCTTCTCCAGCCTTAATGCCTCTTCCCTCTTCCTCCTCCCTTGCTGCTCCACACATTGCCAGCTATTTGTCCTTCTTAGGCCAAATCCCACTCTCCCAGCTCTGCCTGCACCTCAGTGCATTCCCCAGCAGAATGTTTTCCTAGACAGTTTATTTGCCCCTTAGGCTTGAGCTGAAAGAGATTCCAATGGCATCCTTTCTGCAAAGAGTATAATCTTTTCCAGCAGGGGAAAGGGAGAGAAGAAAGGAGGGTGAAGGAAGGTCTCCAAGATGGAAAAAAGCATAGGGGAAATGTAATAGACTTACTCTTTCAAAGGCTTTCCCCAAGAAATATATTAATAGTCATAGGAAAAGACTAGATTCCAGTAAACATCATATTTATCAATTACTATACCCAAGTTCTCTGTTTTTGCACTCTTCCACCACATACCTCTTTCTCCTATGATCAAAATGGTACATAGCCTTCAAGGCTCAGCTTTTTGACTTATATTATTTAACTCATATATAGTCATGCATTGCATAATGAAGGGGACAGATTTTGAGAAATGTGTCATTAGGCAATTTCATCATCATGTGAACATATTTTATTTTATTTTTATTTATTTATTGAGACAGAGTCTCACT
Organism: Lemur catta; assembly: GCF_020740605.2. Lineage (NCBI taxonomy): Eukaryota > Metazoa > Chordata > Mammalia > Primates > Lemuridae > Lemur > Lemur catta. The sequence continues at coordinate 82,090,205 of NC_059130.1, forward strand.
CTGTTGCCCTGAGTAGAGTGCTGTGGTGTCAGCCTAGCTCACAGCAACCTCAGATTCCTGGGCTGAAGTGATCCTCCTGCCTCAGCCTCCTGAGTAACTGGAACTACAGGTGCATGCCACGATGCCCGGCTAATTTTTCTATATTTAGTAGAGACAGGGTCTCACTCTTGTTCAGGCTGGTCTCAAACTCCTGAGTTCAATCCATCCTCCGGCCTCAGCCTCCCAGAGTGCTAGGATTACAGGTGTGAGCCACTGCTCCTGGCCATCACTGTGTGAACATCATAGAGTGTACTGTGGTACATTCTAGATGTACCATACTAGATGGTACCAACCTAGATGGTACAGCCTACTACACACCTAGGCTACATGGCATAGCCTACTGCTTCTAGGCTACAAACCTGTACAGCATGTTACTGAATACTGCAGGCAATTGTAACACAATGGTGAGTATTTGAGTACCTAAACATATCTAAATAGAGAAAAAGGTACAGTTAAAAATATGGTATTATAATCTTACGGGACCACTGTCGTACATGTGGTCCATCATTGACTGAAACGTTGTTGTGCAGCGCGTGACTGTATTTGACTACTATAGACTGAATTCCAGCTAAGTGCCAAACACCACGCTGCGTGCGGGGGGTAGTGGTGAACAAGACAGGTGTCATCCCCGCTCTACCGAAGCTTAGAGGTATCCTGGATCCCCCTTAAAGACGATATTTGTGTCTCCGTTCCCATAACTGTGGTTGCTGCTATTACAATAATGGCTTTTATGTCCCTCTTCCTTTTGTAAAAGTCTGTAAATCAGCATGACCCACTCGTTTCAGTTTGGTCGGAAAGTACCACGGCCTGAGAAACCTCTCAGTTCCAGGCAAATTGGGACAGTTGCTCACCCTACTATAAATTCAGTGCTATAAGAACAACAAAAATATTCCTTGAAGAAAATTATTCATTCATTTGTTCTTCAAATACTTATTGCACACCTAATTCTTATATTGTTATAGCCAGTTATCGCTGTTTCATGTTTGATCTCTTCCACTGTACTGTGAGCCCCTTGGGATTAGGGCCCACGTGTTTCAATCTTGCATCACTAGGCCCCAGCACAGTATCCACCCATAAAATTCACTTAATTTTATGCAAACTTCTGTGTTTTTATTGAGAAACGTTGTAAGTTTGTGCAAAAAAAAATTTAAGTTTTTTAAAAATAATTTTTAAACAGAGATCTCTATCTAGTGACTTGTTTGGAGTGTTCAGCAAGCAGTAAAATCCATTAGCAAGCCTCCTACTCTCATAGGCTCCCTCCAGCCCCCCTAGCATATGAGGCACTTCTCAGCAGCTGCGGCAGCTTATAGGCTAAAAATTGCCCATAAAGGCTCTAAGGGAGAATCTTTCCTTGTCTCTTGTACCAGTACCATCTAATCCTAGTTTTTAAAGTTCTTCTGTAAACAGAGTTGAGATATAAATCTCTGTAGCTTCCACCCACTGGTTGTGGTCCTTCTAACTAGAGATACAAAAAATCAAACCCAGACTTATAGCTGGTAGCCCTTCAAGTATTAGAAAACTGTTCCCATGCTCTGATTGATCTCTCACCCCACCCCACCATCCATATACACACCTGAGATTTTCTTAGCCTTTCTAACAGGTCCCTCAACTGTGGCCAGAGTGATAGCATTTTAGGATACTGGTCACTGTCCTCTGAATTTGTCCCACTTTACCTCCCTCTTAAAGTGCCTAAATCTAAACACTTCTCTAGATTGATCTGACTAGTTGATTAGGACTATCTCTCTCACCCTGTCCTGATTTTAGTAAACTCCTAATAATATGGCTTAAACTCTCAAATGCCTTTTGCTTTTTGAGTTGTGAGTACCTGGCGCATTTCAAGCACTGGCAAAATGGTTGCTGGGTAGATGGATGGATGGATGCACAAATTCATTATGTGGGTGGAGCAAAACAGAGATTGTTGAAACCACAATCATTAGAAATAACATTTTATTGAGTTGAATATTGTCCCCAAAAAATTCATGTCCACCTGAAACCTCCAATGTAATGGTCATTGCAGATATAATTAAATAAGTTAAAGTGAGGTCCTACTGAATCAGGGTGCGCCATATAAGTGGAGAAAACAGAAGATATATATGGAAGACAATGTGAAGACACACAGGGAGAACACCATGTGATGATGTAGGCAGAGATCAGAGTGCTGCAGCTGTAAGCCAAGGAATGCCAAGGATTGCCAGCAGCTACCAGAAGCTAGGAAGAGACAAGGAAAGATTCTCCCTTAGCACCTTTAGAGAGAGTATAGCCCTGCTGACACTTTGATTTCAGACTTCTAGCCTCAAGAAATGTGAGAGAATAAACTTCTGTTGCTCTATGCCACCTGATTTGTGGTAATTTGTTATGGCGGCCCCAAAAAACTAATAAACAGATTAAATGCTTCACTCTTCCTTATTTATATTTATCCTGAAAAATGCCATGAGATTATTTGAAGAATATTCAACAAAGTTAGAAGACCTGAGTTCAAATCATGATTTTACTACCCATAGTTGTGTGACCCTAAAAAGTAACCTCATTTCTTTGATCTTCAGCTTGATCACTAGCAAAATAGGGATACAAATATATAATACATAGGATTAGTTTAGAGACCAAGAGTGATAAGAAACGGGAAAGTGTTTTACAAATGATACACTTTTTTCAGATACTTGATTTTTTTTCTTCATCTTCTTGAGTAGGTTTTCTAGAGGTTTGCCTATTTTACTTTTCCCTCAAAAACCAGCTCATGAATTTACTTATGAATTCTACTACTTTGTTGATTTTCTAATTCACTTATTATCCTTGTAATTTTTTTTACTGTCTTGCTTTTCTTGGTTTTGTTTCACTGCTCATTTTCCAGATTTTTAGGCTAGACATTTAATTGTTTTCTTTTCATTTATTCTTATTTTTAAGTATAAACAAAAGCTATGAATTTACCTCTAACTATGGCTTTGGCTGCATTGCATATATTATATACAGTATTCTCATATTCTTTCTTTCCCAAATAGTTTACAATCGTATATATTTAAAAATTTCTTCTTTGAGTTATTATTAGTATCATCTTATACTCTCAGTACCATTCATTGGCCTTACTGATTGAGGAGCACCTGTTGTTGTTATCATTATGCTGAAGCTAGAGAGTTACAATTGTCTATAAACAGCTTTCTTTCTGACATCTTTTAAGACAACTACATCATGGCTGGAAAAAAAAGTAGAGATTTTATTCTTCTCATCATGAAAGCATAAGCCACAGATTATTAGCGGCTGTTTGAATTCAGACATATGTCAATGAGTAAATTACTGGAATGTTCTCACATCTTCCTCCAATTCCACCTAAAACTAAAGAGATCAATAATCCTGCTAAACAGGAAAGTGTTACATCAGTCCTTCTCCAAGGCTTAAAACAGGCCCACTTTCTCTCTGAGACCTTCACAAACCACCTCAACACAGAGGAGTCTCTCCTTTCTCAGATCATGACTTTGTCCACAAGTCTAGGACTTAACCCTGGCTACCAAACTAGCCTGTCAGCTCCTTGAGAGTAAGACCACATTCCTTCTTATATCCCTAGCATCTCACTCCTTAAATTAAATAATATCAAACAACAAATATTACAATTGATTACAATTCTTATAAGACATTTCCTGAGAGAAAGCATGACTGTGGCAAGTGGTAAAATTAAAAGCCTTTTAAAACTCTTTAAAATAGTTGAGGCTAATACCTTGGATGCATGCTTTGAGGAGAAAGAATACCCCAAACATTAAGGAATTACATTTTTGAACACTGTGAAGATGTAAAAATGGCATATTGATATTTATCCAACTAGAGCTATCTGTGAGCTTGTGTTCTCACAAGTGTGGAGGTGATGGCAATAGGGGCAGAACGGAGTCTAACAATAATATCGCACAATGTGTAAAGTGTTTTACAATTCACAAACCTCTCACCTGTGTGAGCTCATTTGATGCTCAAGGGAAACCTGTGAGCAAGGCAAGGTAAGGAATATTATCCTCATTTTGGAAAATAGGTGTTTGGGGTTCATAAAGGATTGGCTAATCTACCCAAGCCACAAAGATAGTAGTTAGTTGTAACAGAATTAAGCCCAGATCTTCTGATTCCCAGTCCTATTAATATATTCTTTAGGCTATAGCTACTCCAAATTGATTTGGTAACTCTTGAGATAAACCTCCACACTCAGTCACCAGCTTCAAAGCCTAGATGGTCCCTCGGGATATTCACGTGCTCTCAGATACCAGAGGTAAAAGATTCAGTTCCTGCCCTCTAGGAGCTCACAGACATATAACATGATTCAAATAATTCACAGAACAAATCGTATTTGCTGCAAGTGCTATGAGAGAATTAAGATAACTAATAAGGATAATAATAAACAACATTTATTGAGCACTTCCTACATTCCATTTTCCATTCTAAACACATTGCATATGAAGTGGATAACATTACATACCACACTGCCTGGCTCATAGAAAGAGCTTAAGAATTGGCAGTCATTTTTATTACTATAGTTTTAAAAAATAAAATCAGGGGTTGTTATCTGAAAAAAGGGAAGCGTGTTTAAAATTGAAATTAGCCAGAGAACTAATCATGTGGGGAAATAAGAACCAATAGGGAGATATTGCAGCTGGGTCTTAAGAGTGAGAAAGGGCTCCCAGACAGGGAGGAAGAACATTCCAGGCAGAGCAAGAGCGTTTGCAAAGACCCGGGGCCTGAGCAGCTGGGAAGGGTAAGGCAAGGAGGGGGGCACTGCCCTTTGGCCCCAGGACAACACACAGAAGAGGAAAAGGAGGTGCCCTCCAGCAAGAAAGCAGCAGAAGGGGCTCTCCCTGAGCCTGACCCAGGCACTGAGGGTGAGGCACTGATTTTCCAGGGCTATTTGTTTGCAAGTTACATTTTTCCTGAACAGAATCCAAATCCCTTTGTTTTCACAGACAGCACCATAGTTTCCAAAGAAAAGAATAAATAGACTTATTGGTCCAAGGGCTTTCCCTGAGAAATATCCTAATGGCTGTGGGCCAAGACGGGGTTCTACCAAGCCCTGGATTCAGAGAACAACAGATGGGTGGGCTGGAATCTTTTTCAGAACCTGTAACAAAGTGGGACTTCAAAGTCATTCCCTGGGAGATTTTTAAATATAAGTAATGTACCCTGTTAGTTCTGCCCCAACCAAACCCTCCTACTTAAGGTTTCCAGAATACGGTATGCAGTGTGAAACCACTGTGCCTGACAGGCCCTTCCTCCTCCCTGTTTGGCGTGGTCCTGTGCTGCCTGCATGACCAGTTGAAAGATTCCTCCCTGTGAGCCTATCCTGGCAGTGGTGTCCCCAGATCCTGGCCCCCACACCAGGATGAGTGGGTGGCTTTGGTTTCAGGGCTCCTACAGAGCCATGGACCCATCTCCACTTGCAGTTATCTCGCTGCCTTGTGATTACAGCACCCCATCTGCCCCACCCCACCCCCTGCCCCTGCCTGTGAGCTGTGGTGAATGAACCACCAGTGGGGAGGTAGGGAGCAGTCCACCTGGAGGCAGATTAGAAGGGAGTGCATTTTCTACAGCACATCTAAAAAAAAAATGAAATTTAATAAGTCAGTCTCTTTGTTAATTGTCGCCATAAGCAGGCAATTCTGAACAATGTCAGGGATAAAATATTCTCCCCCACCAGGGCAAATATCCCTCCCTCCCAGCACTTGGTATGCCACTCCTATGGGCACTTCTCAATTTCTGCTGTCCAGGAAAAGACCATGCTATCAGTGATAGAATGGAACGTTGGGCAGAGCCTTTAGTCAGTCAACAGTTACTCACTAAGACATATTATGTGTCAGTTAGCATGCTAGCCATTTTGCAAGCATTATCTCTATTCTTCCCAATGACACCTAAACATATGCATCTATGCATCTCTATTTGGTTATTTGTCAAATGAAGAAACGGAGTCTCAAAGTCATTAGATGTCTAGGGTCCTACCACAAGGAAGTATTAGAAGGAAATTCAAACCCAGATCTGTGTAGCCCAGAGATTATGTTCATTCTCCTGTGCTCACCACCTCCCCTCTGTCAGCCCTGAGCCCTGTGCTTAGAACAGCATGTCTATTCAGCACCAGGGGCTAGAATTGCAAGCCACACATCCTTTTCTTAAGGAGTTCACAGCCTAATGGAGAAAGCAACTCATGTAACTCAGCATGATTCAGTTTAGCATGTGACAAGTAGTTTTTGGAATAAAACACACCAAACCCCAACTATCACTGCTTTAAGATCCAAGGAGGGAGGAGAGTTGGCAAGAGAAGTAATTAGCGCTGATTGAACTTACACCAGATGCTGTTTTGGATACCAAACACATGCTCTCCTGCCTGAGCCTTACCACAAACACCTCTGAGATGGATCTCACTGTTCTGAGCTCCCAGATAGTGCTCAGACAGGTGAGTGACTAGACAGGGCAGCTAGTAGCAGGGATTTAAGAAGAGGCCCCTCTGACTCAGAAGCCTATGCTTTGGCCACGGCAGCACCCTAATGCAGAGGGAGTGAGCATGGCCACCCATGAGGTCTGCTCAGGGTCTAGGGAGTATAATAATGACCAATAGGACAAGGAAGACAAAAATAATGATCCTTTTTTGTTGTTTTTGGTGCTTTACAATTTACGAGATGCTTTCTCATCCCTTATCTCATTGAATCCCTACAAATTTAGCAAGACAGAAATTATTTCCATTTACCGATGAAAATATGGAGGTTTCAGTAATGTTACATGATTTTCCTGAGATCGCTCTAGTGAGATGCAGAGTCTGGAGTGACTTTAGCACAATTACCCCATGCATCATCACATGTAATAAACAAGTACATTTGTTTTGCATCTGAGTCTTAAGACAACCCAAGGAGGTAGGCTGGGCAAACCTGACTCTCCCCACTTTGCCAACAAACAAATGGGATTCAGAGAGAGTAGGGGATATACCCAAGTGGTGGAACTTGGACTAGAACTCTGGCTCTAGGATCAGCACACACTTTTCCTCTCTATCATATGACATGGAACAAATTATCCACTTATTCATTCAGCACCAAACTTGGGCAATGGGCTGTCCCTAAAAGGTCCCTCTTCCCTTTAATAGCTCTCAGATCTCCCACTAATGCCACCACCAAATCTTGATATTAAACTGCAACTGTCTTAGACACTCAAGTCTGCTTTACCAATGAAAGGCAAAGAACGATCAAATAGTCAACCTTACCCCCAACATAATTAATTGTATCTTAAATAAACCTGGATTATACATTTTTCCCTTTTCCCACCCTTTTGAAAGTTCCCCTCCAATTCTAAAGAAAGGCATAAAACTGCTCTTCTGCAAATGAATTTCAAGGTTTCTGTATCAAGACCCTACAATTACAAGAAATAAAACAAGCAAAGTGAAGCCTGAATGAATTGCAAAGCAAGAATATCAATTATGTACTCTCTAACCAGAATTAGTTTGGTTCCTAAAAAGAAGTTATCATCTTCATTGTTTCAGGGACATTGTAGAAAGACAGACAGTGTGGTCGGAAAAGTCTCCACCTGGGAACTATTAAGTGTTCCAGGAGAGAAACCTGAAGCCCAGAGAGGTTAAGCAATGTGCCAAAGGTCACACAGCTTCCCACAGAGCTGAAAACGAAGCCAGAATCTGAATCTAGGTCATCCTGCCTTCACACTGCTTCCCTGCCCGTGGAGTAAACTGTATATTTATTTACCCTGAAGGCTGAGAAAGAGCAAAGCCAAGAGGCCCTGGCTACCCTGTAACGAACTGTCTTTGGTCCTATAATCATATAAGGCATGAGGAAGCCCTGAGGCAAGAAAATCTCCAGTTTATCCCCTTCGATTCTGCCTTATTGCATCAGATAATGTCATTGTTCCACTCAGATGTCAGGGGGATTCCACTTTACTGCTGGGGCGGTGGGAGCTCTGCTGTGCCTTCGATGGCCAGTGCCAGCAGCTGCTCTCGGGAGGACGGTCAGGTGCTGTGGCTCCCTAGCCTTGAGTGGGGATGACTCTGAGCTGCGGCCCACACTCCAGAGCACCCCAGCAGAATCAAGCTGAAGCCACCTCTGCAAGAGGCATCTTAGTGCCAGCCCCAAACTAGAGTGAAAGTAACTTTTACATTTCAGTTAAAACAATCTTAGGATGGATTCGACAGATTCCTTTTAAAGGAATAAATGCCAAAATGTCATCTATTTTATAATTAAAAACTCACTCCAGTTTTATTTTATTTTGATCATTTCATCATATTGTTCTTATATTTTGTTACATAAGCCGTCGTTTTGTTGCTGACCAAAAGCAAATAAGAGTCTGATCAAGTGATGCAGCCCAATTTCCTGGCTGAATATTCCAATGGAGCCCATGCTCCATTCATTCATTCATTGATAGCTGGGCTGGACTTAGAACCAGCTGCATCAGCTGATTTTCCACACCTACCAAATTATCATCTGACTCCAGCAGTTGGTATGGGAAGCAACCTGGGATCTACCCCAGTCACTGTCCATGCTGTCATTTCAGTCACCTAGTTGTTCCTCTAACATGTCCAGCTTGTTCTCACCTCAGGGCCTTTGCACTTGCTGTTCTATCTGCTTGGAATACACTTCCTCCAGATCTTCACCCAGCTCCCTCCCTCACTGCATTCAGGGCTCCCAAGACCACTTCCTCAAATCATCTTTCCTGACTCTATCATCTAAATCGATCTGTCCATCCCCCACTCAACTGTCTTTTTATAGTCTTTATCTTTCTTCATATTATTAATATTTTTTACTATCCAAACTGATATATTTCTTGTTTACTTATTTATTGTTTTCCTCCTTCAGGAGAATGTAAACTCCATGAGAGGAGATATTTTGTCTGCCTAGTTCACTGTTATATCCATGGTAACCAAAATGTATCAGGCACTTGATACATTTTTTGAGTAAACCACAAACGAAGGAATAAAACTTCTCTTCCCTAGCCTCTTATTTATGAAATCACACCTTTCCAGAGAAAGATAGCAAAAGCTTGAAAACTAGGAGATCTGCAGCTTTAATCCCATGAGGAAGTCTCTATGTTACCTGTGGGGTCAAGGAACTCTCTACCTCAAAAACCTGCAGTGGCTCCCTATTGCTCCAACAGAGGACAGTGGTTCATGAGAGTTTACAGCCTGCGTAAAGACTCAAGGCTATTAAAATGAAATAATCTGACAGTGGCATTGTGTGTGCGTGTGTGTGTGTGTGTGTATTTCATACACATTTACTGTGTGCTTGCTTAATGCCAGGCACTCTTGAAAGAATACAAATATGTAGTTCCACTCCAACCACTATTATTTCGATAGAGGTAGTAGTGAGATGCTCAAAGGTGAGAGCCCATAGATGATTGAGAGAGAGACTTGTAAACAACACTGAAGTGTTAGCAAGTGCCAAAAGATAATTTGACATGGACAAGAGGAATCAGACCCCTTCATTTGAATATAGGTGGGAGTCCAGAGAAAGCTCCCTGGAGGAAGCCGCATTTCAGCTGAATCCTGCCGACCGGGGGCTCACCCGGCAAACGGAGGAGAGCCAATGAAGGCACTTCATGCATAGGACCAGCCTGAGCACAGGCCTGGCTGGAAGATGACACATGCTGGGAACTAGAGGTGATAAAGCCAGTCTGAAGTGTGGACCCTGAGCTACAGCAAGGTGAGAGACCAGGCTGAGAGGTAAGCAGGGTGCAAAATAGACCAGCCAGGCAGACCGGAGTTCAAGAGCTGCCCCCGTCACCAGTGAGTCAGTGCTCTCTGGACTCAACTCCCCTACTCCGATACCAATGATGAAGAGGGGGCAGAAGTTCGGCAGCTCTCCAAGGGAGTCAGTGGAGGTGTGGAGCGGGACCCAGAGGCTCTGGGGAGACTTGTTTTGTTTAAAAACAAAATACTCAAAATGTTGTTCCCTTGCTTTGTTTTGAATCATGATATTTTATTTATTTTGAATTTGAAACTCATTAAAGGAGGGTGTGCAGTTTTTGAGTTTATTAAGGGTGACTTGGATTATATAAGAGGTAGAGAAGCCTTGGCTGAGGTGATCTTGAAGTGCCCTCTGATTCTCACCTCCACCTCTGAGATGACCGACATCTGGAAAAAGCAGAGAGGTGCCGTGAATCAGATACTGACGTTGGAGTCAGAAGACCCAAATTTCAGCTCAGACTCTACCACTTACTCCCTGGGCAAGTTAACGAACTTCTTGGAGTGTCAGCTTCCTCTTCTATAAGATAATATATTCCTCACAGGCTAATTGTGAAATTTATTGAAATAATAGACTTGCAAGCAACTGGCACATAGTAGGTACTCAATAAATGTCAGCTGAGTATAACATCTTCCACTGTTCCCTCTGTATCCCTGTCCCTAACCATAATAGTTTCCCTATGAATACCTACCATGTGCAGGGTGTTGCTCCTCAGCTATCTCATTTACAAGGAGAAATTAGGAATTTAATAGTTTGTTGTCAGTTGAGTCCACTGAATTACTTCAAGGTGGTTTTGACCCTCAGAATACAGCCACGATGAAGGATAAGAACTTAGGGTGTCCTGCTTGAAACCACCCAAGATTTAAAATCTTTTAACATTTAAAGTGGCTTTTTATTACTTTGGAAACCTACCCACTGCACATTTTTATTTCCGACCATTATACTTTTTTTCCCCTTACTTTCCACATTTAACTCAAGGCTTCAAATGCAAAAGCCAAGCTTGAAGTGATCACAACATTTAAGCAATGAATGTAACGACAGCTTACACTTGCATGGAGGAAGTTCTACATTCCATATTTAATAGCTTTAGCCATTTACAGCAAGAATTATCACAGAGACCCCAAAGAGGGAGGGTAAGAGAGGGATAATTCTAGGTCTTGGACTAAAGATGCTGTAGTCATAAGCGGTTTTGGAAATGATTAAGTGATAAATACAGTAAATTCACCCTGAGTTCTGGGAACCCCACAGTAATTCTCAGAGGCAGAAGCAATTATTATTATTAAAAGGTCTAAACCTTAAGCATGAGCTGTTTTAGTCTATTTAACTGGAAGATCACTAAGTACAGGGAAGAGGGAACTCAGGCGTATGGAGCACCTACTGGACATCGAGTGCTCTATCACCTGAATAAAACACCTAACCTCCACACTCCACATGAGCGCTTGTAACTGGACCCGAAAAAATACAGGAAGAGGGAAACTAACAATAGTGAATGCCTATTGTGTGTGAAGTGCCTTATTATATAAAATATAAGAAAGTGCATGCAATGCTTAATCACATGTAAGGAATGCCAATAAACTCAGAAAGGAGGTGCCACCTTTGTTGAGGAGGTGGCTGTGTGTGGTGTCATTCCTGGCTGCATCCCCACTGCCTAGCATAGTGCCTGATGCACCCTGCAGGGATTGGAACAAGGAGTAGGGAGCCAGATTTTGTGGATTCAAATCCTTCTTCTTAGTAGCTGTGTGACCTTAGGTAAATCATTTAACCTCTTTGTGCCTCAATTTCCTACTTGTGAATTGGGACACTCATGATACCTCCCTCATACTGTAATTGTAGAACTAAATGCACTAATAAGTGTAAAGAGCTTAAGGCAGTGCTAGTAAGCAGTAAAGGCTGCAAACATCACTGAGGATAGAGCTCAATCTATCCTCACCACTACCCTGTGGTGTAAAGTGCAATGAAGCTCCCTTTTCCAGGTGGGGAAACCGAAGAAAGTACACCTGCCTGATTATCCAGTTTTTTGGGTTTTTTTTCCAGCTTATTATGGGGGTACAAAATTCAGGTTATATATATTGCCCATGTCCCGCCCATCCCCCTGAGTCAGAGCTTCAAGCATGTCCATTCCCCAGACAGTGCGCCTGGCACTCACCATGTAGTCATACCTCCATCCCCTCCCCCCACCCCTCGCCTCAGTCTGATACCCAATTGGTATCATTCCCAAATGTGCATTTACGTGATGATCAGGGAAACCAATTTTCTGGTGAGTACATGTGATGCTTGTTTTTCCATTCCTGGGATAGTTCACTTAATATAATGGGTTCCAACTCTCTCCAGGAGAACCAAAGAGATGTCATATCATCGTTATTTCTTATAGCTGAGTAATACTCCATGGTATACATATACCACAATTTACTAGTCCATTCGTGAATTGATGGGCATTTGGGTTGTTTCCACATCTTTGCAATTGTGAATTGTGCTGCTATAAACATTCGGGTACAGGTGTCTTTGTCATAGAATGACTTTTGTTCCTTTGGGTAGATGCCCAATAATGGAATTGCTGGATCGAATGGTAGGTCTACTTGAATCTGTTTAAGGTATCTCCACAATGCTTTCCACAGGGGTTGCACTAGTTTGCAGTCCCACCAGCAGTGTCTGAGTGTTCCTGTCTCTCCGCATCCACGCCAACATGTGTTGTTTTGGGACTTTTTGATAAAGGCCATTCTCACCGGAGTTAAGTGGTATCTCATTGTGGTTTTGATTTGCATTTCTCTGATGATTAGGGATGTTGAGCATTTTTTCATATGTTTGTTAGCCATTCTTATATTTTGTTTTGAAAAATTTCTATTTATGTCGTTTGCCTACTTTTTGATAGGGTTGTTTGATTTTTTCTTGCTGATTTTCCTGAGTTCTAAATAGATTCTTGTTATCAGTCCTTTATCTGATGTATATCCAGTTCTTAATTGGCCTAACTGGGATTCCGACCCAGGCCTGCCTAACAATCATAGCAAAACACAGCATTTGATTAGTTTTTCTTCCGTGTCCTAGGCCTTTACAGCTAGGTACACATTTACTTCCCACAACAATTATATGAGGTAAGCGCTGCTAATCCCCAGTTTACAGATGCAGAAACTGAGAATGAAAGAGGTTAAGTAATTTTCTCAAGGCCATACAGTTAGCAAACGTCAGGTGCGGATTTGAACCCAGGCCAAAGAACTTGACTGTCCACCGCACGGAAGGAGAGGGCTGCAGGCCCCTGGAACGTGAAACTCGGAGGGCCGGCCTGCAAACCCGGCGCGCATTCCTACCCCCTGCTGGGACCGGGGCTTGATCCCGGGGCTAGGGGTGGGGCTCTGGGGCCACAGATCGGAGTGGCTGGCCTGGAGCAGGGGGGTGGCCCGCGGCGCTGGCACACTGCGCCCCGCGGGACAGCGGGGAGGAGCACGCGCAGGAAGCACCCGGGGAACCCCGGCGGGGGCCGCGCCCGTCGCCCTTCCGAGCCCGGCGCCCGCGCGTCCCTTTCGCACTCAGCCCCAGCCGCGCCGCCGTTTGCCGGCGGTTACTCAGAATCGCCCGCACTTGCTTGGCCGAGTGTCAAAGATCTGCAGTAGCAGGAGTCCGAGGAAACCTATTCGCAAACGGGACCTGCTACGCCGGCGGAAACCACCCACGCCCGGAGTCGGGAGATCTCCATTCTCCTCCCGCTCCGCCTTGTGCTCGGTGGGACTCGTCCGGGCCTCAGTTTACCCGTCTGTGCACTGGCGTCAAGAATGTTTAGGCACAATCCAGAGAAGGGTGTGGAAAGAGCTCGAAAATTCTTTGAAGTCTCCTGTTTCCATCTAAAATAATTTTGAGATTTTTATAGCCTTCCCCATTACTATTTGTTTTCATAAGAATCTATACTTTTTAATTTAAAAAGGAGTAAAATTGTCACCCAGGAAAATGAGCCTGCGGTTCACCCTGTGGTTCGAGTCCCCCTGTTTGACACACCGAAGGAAGCTCTGGAGCGTCGCTTTCCGCTCCGGTTGCTCTGTTAATCTGCGACTCGCGGACATATATATGTTATTTTCCCCCTTAGTAGCTTTACAATCTCACTGATGACAGGTGGGGTGGGGAAAAACGGGGTTTTGCAGCCAGACAGACTGGTTTAGGATTTCTTGTTCTGCTATCTTTTTGCCTGTGGGACCTTGGTCAAGCCATTTAACCCTGCCGAGCCTCAGTCTGCCGTCTGTAAAATGGGAACAATGAATACTCCCTGCAGGGCTGCGACTGTATACGGCCTGCCACGTGCTGGGGGATCAATGCACAAGAGTGCTAGTGAGCGGGCACCCTGACGGGCAGTCCCTGCGTTTCTCCCCCTGCTCCTTTTTTCGGCCCGAGTGCCCCCGAGCCTGGGGTGTGGCCGGCTCCCAGCCTCCCCGCGCATGCGCAGCGGCGGGCGCACCGGTTCCGCCTCCCGCTGCGGGCGGGACCTGCGGCGACCTGCAGGCGGGAGGCTGTGGCTCTGTGTACACAAAGAGCCGCCAGCGGAGGCTGGCCTTGTATGGACGAAACGCCGGCGGGCCACTGGGGGAGGCCATGAGAGGCAGCTTTCGCCTGACAGGAATCTGTGAATAAATAAACACGTGAATGGAAGAATGCATTGCACTTCCCTCCTAGGGTCACGGAAACACAATCCAAATGGGGCCGTCGGAATCCGCGCACACGCCCGATCCCACCGTCTCATTTGACCGGCAAACTGAGGCTCAGAAGATTCAAATGAGTTATTGCCAGACCAGGCCCCCTGCCTCCTAGACCCGCCGTCCCAGGGCCGCCTTTGGGACGCGACTTAAGGGGTTGGAGTGAGATCTGGGTGCTAAACAAAGAAGGGCAAGGGAACCTGGCTTTACTGAGCACCTATTATGTGCTAGGCACCTTTCCTATGTTATTTCATTGGCTTCCATTCCAAGGACGTTTTGGGGTACGTACTGTACTCCCATTTCTCGTCTGGGGAAACTGGGTCAGATAGCAGTGACTTGCCCAAAAACACAAAAGCCTGTGGGTGGAACAGCTTGGATTCAAACGCAAGTCTATCCTGGGGTCCCTGTTCCCAAGGTGGCACAGGGGTGAGGCAGAGGATGAGCGGTGGCGGTGGCGAGGTCAGGTGAGCAAAGCGATTGGCCATCTGTTTCCAGGTGCTGCCTGTCCCCTCCCAGGCCTTTCGCCCGCCCGCTGGATGGCCGAAGCCTCTTCCGTTTCTACCCGTCAGCTAGTTCGCTGCTGCCCGGTCCGCTTGCCTGATTTAGCAACCGGAAGTCGCACGCCCAACGACCGCTGACGCAGAGCCCCTAGTCACCTCATTGCCAAAGCCAGCGTCGCCCTGAAAGGCGTACAGGTGCGCCCAGGGCGCGCGTTCCTCCTGCCTCCGCCCGAGTCCGGCGCTGCATCCGGTCCCTGAGCGAAGGAAACTGGTCCAGCAGCCCCTTTCCCGGCAGGGCCCCACCCACGCCCACCCCTCTGTGGCCCCAAACTGGTTTCTTCACTTTCCTTGGCCCAGCTCCTGCCAGGGGCGAGGAAGGGAAGCCGGTTGCTCAATATGCCTGAGGATAGTTCTGGTTCTCCTGCTACCTGTCGGCCAGCCAATCAGCCAGGTGGGCCCAATTCAAGCCACCGGGCACGTATAGTGGTTCCGGCACCTGGGACCACCCAGCAGATCCTCAGAGGTCCTCACACAACACATGTCAGCGCCAGGCCCCATGGGGAAAGTAGACTGGGTGGAACGGGGCCACCCCAGCCCGGTAGGTCTATCCTGCAGTGAGGGGGTGTGGGAAGCCGGAGACAGGCTTGCCCCAGGGCCAGCACACTGACCTCTCGCTGGGCCTCCATCATGCATGTGCTTACCCATCTTGGAGGACTTTCCGGAAGCCCCAGCTTCTTTGCTTTAGACCTCTTGGCCAAGAGGACAGCTTGGGCAGAAAATTCAGGCAAGTGACAGAAGGAATTTATTCACAAATATTTACTAAGTGCCAGCCACCGCACTAGGCCCTGGGAACAACACCATGACCCCAGACACAGTCCTTGTCCTCAGGAGTCCCAACCTAGTGAGGAGTCAGACAGGTAACAGGCCATTTTAAAGGGATTTAATGGGAGGCCAGGAGCCATTTCCCAGAGAAGACCCTGAGTTGGGGGGCTGTGGGGAGGTGGATCTGGAAGACTTCCTCAGATTTAAGACACTGCCCCTTTCCTTCACATTTCTGGAATACCCGCATCATGCTAAGAGCTCAGGAAGCAGTTGGTGGTTTTCAAGGGAGAGCAAGTCATGCTGTCATGGTGTGGTGGTTAAAATGCCAGGACTCTGGCTACAGCCACTTATCCTGTGCCATGGGTGATTCACATACTCTCTCTGACCCTCATTTCTCTATCTGTAAAATAGGGATAATGATAATACCTGCCTTATAGAACAAGGCTTAGCCCAAGGTAGGCATTAATGAATGTAATCAATTGTATTATTTTGTTGTGGTTCACACTCTTCCCATCCTTACGACAACCCCATATGGTTGGCAGCGCAGCTAACCTCATACCCATTTTACAGATGAGAAAGCAGACCCAGACAAATTAACCCTATGGCCCGTGTCTGGTAAATTTTCAAGACCAAGACCAAGACTCAGGGGAGAGGTGGCCTTCTGAAATGGGGGGATATTGTGACCTTCACCTGCACTCCCTGAAACCCCAGATGACTGGTGGAGGCTGAACTGTCTGGGAAACTTCCTCTGACCTAAATCCGGTCGGCTATACCCAAACACCAGCCAGAAGGTACAAGCAGCCACACCCTCATCCTCAAGATTTTGCCCTACCTTGTGCTTAATGCCAGGGGATTTCTCTTTCAGGAGCTACATTTAAAAAGGGAAGGAATATATGCTAATTGGACACCTACTATGTGCCAGACACTACAAGAGGCATGTTCCTGGGGCTTAGTTCATCTTATGAGAGCCATCTTATGAGGGCAGGGAAAGGAGGAAGAAGAAAAAGAAGAATCAACTTCTTCCAACTTCTCTCTCTAATAAAACTTCACACAATTACGTGTAACCCTGAGTATTCTTTCTAAAATGTAAATGTGATCATGTTACTCCCAACTCCCTTGCTTAAAATCTCCCAGTGGTCTCCCCTTGCCTTTACAATGAAGTTGACACTGAATAAATTCATGCTCAGCTAGCAACATCATCCCACCACTGTGCCCTCTGACCTCCCAGCCTTTGCACATGCAATTTCTTCTTCCTGGAATGCCCTTTCGGGCTCCCACTTACTTTCTTACTTTTACTTGGTTAAATACTATTCATCCTTTAGCCCTCAGCTTTAAATATCACCTCCTCCAAGAGGCCTTTCTCGTCCACTCAAACAGGGCTAGGCCCCTGCTAGGCTCTTACTACACTCTATTCTAACCATCTGTCTGTCACTAGATAGTGAGCTCCTTAGGGACAGGGACTGTGTCCTGTTCCTATATCCTCAGCACCAAGCATATTATGTGTCCAAATAAGCCTGCAATAAGTGTTTCATGGATTGACAAGAAAAGGTTGAGCATAAAAATTATCCCCATTTAATAGAAGAGAAAACCAAGTTTCAGAGAAGGCATAAATGCCTATCTACAGTCAGACAGCTGGTTACTAGATGAGTGAAACCAGAGTTAAATCCCTCCAAATCCACTCAGTCTTGTTTTGCTATTTCACTTATGTTGAAGATAATACAACCTTATTTTCTAAGTTCTCTCATCAAAGTTTTCTTACCACCGTCTTTCAATATTGCACAGAAATACGACCTGGGTCCTAATAATGTAATAATTATAAATACCAATTAGGTGCTGGTTTTAGGTGGCTGAGATACATTACACCTCATGACATCTTAGAGGGGCCATGGCTGTAATGTCTTTTTAACAGATGAGGAAGCTGGTTCAGAGAGATTAAGTGATTTGCCCAAGGTTCTGCAGTCTTGCAACCCAAGTCAGTCTCCAACCCCTGAACCCCGGTTCTTTCCACCTCCCCATGCAGCCTCCTGACCATGGTTCTGGGGCTAACTCTCATCTGGCCATACATCCTATCTGGGCCCCACTTTTACCTCTGACAGGACACAGATGAGACTCCATAACCTCTAAGGGTCCTGTCAACTTGGCCAGATGTTATACTAACACTGGCATCTTTCTCTGGCCACTCTTCTCTTCTCCCCTTGGTTCCCAGCATCTGTACTGGCTCCACTGCTGGGGGAAAAACCTGACTTATGAAGCCATCGTTGTTCCCAGTAAGTGGCCCCCTTGAGAACTGGGCAGGTAGAGGCAGATCCTCCCATCCACAGGTGTCTCAACAAACAAACAATTTAGCAATTATACACACCCTTTGCCGGAGCTCCCACAGTCTTTCTGGACTCCAAGGAACTGCTCCCAATCTAGGGTCACCACAAGAGCTTCCTTAAGGTGCTTGTATTGCTTAATTCATTTAACAAATATTTGAACTCCTATTGCATGCCTGCCATGGTTCTTTTAGTTAATGATGTTCTCCTTGGAGCCCCAGAACTTCTTCAACTATCTGAGATGAAGAAGTTCCTCCATACAGTCTGATACTAGACAAGAAGTTTCATGACAGCAGGTGTTTTTATTCTATATGCACTACCTAGCACTGTGAATTTTGTTTGTTATTCTACGTGCATTACCTAGCACAGTGGCTGATGCACGAGGGATCCTCATTAAATATTTGTTGAATGACTGAATAGCTAAATAGTAAATGATCCATTTATCTCCTAAAAGTTGCCTCTACTCCTCCATTTAAAGAAAAGAATCATGGCATTTAGAGTCAAAAGTGACCATAGAGAGAAGGGAAAAAAAGAACTATTCTAATTCCCTCATTTCACAGCAAGGAAGCCCAGAGAGGAGAGATATGGGGTTCAGGGCAGAGTCTGGAGGACACAGCCAGGCCTTCTGACTTCCGCCTAAGCACCCTCTCTGAGTTGGGCCCCTGCTACAAAACCGTAAACATATTCTCATCTCATTCTTACAGTGGCCTTCGGGGCAGAGGTGGGGGAGGGAGAGCATTACCATTGCCAAATGAAGAGAGAATCAAGGCTCAGAGACATGAAGTTCTCAGAATTTCTCTACCACAGCCCATGCTAAGAGCTCATTCTGCTCATCTCCCTCCCCGCTGTTCCCTGCTTAAACAAGCCTTCAAGGAGATACGAAAGGACAGGTCCTAGGGTTGCAAAGACCTTCTTCTTTATTATTCATTCTGCTTCTGGAAGGTTTGATCAATCCATCTGCCCAGTGCAAAAAATTAAGTCTACTCAGACATTTAAAATTGCCATTTACTCTTAAAGGGGGCAAGTGGCCCAAACACTTTGTCTCACTGGCCAAATGTTCTCAAATGACTTTCTGTGGTGGCACTGGGTGAGCAGGGGTCTTTGGTTAGAGCCCATCTCAAATCCCAGAGGTCCCTCTGGGCTCCACACACACCAGGTCTGCCTGACTACAGGATCCTCCGGGCCACCGGTCCCTACCTTCTTTGCTACATACTGCAGTGATGGGGTTGGGGACCGAGAGGAGTCTTGAAAGGAGACCAGGTACCTTAGGAAAAGAAGAAGAAAAGGGGCCAAACGAGAGCAACAGTAGCAACTGTACCTTCCTGACAATCACGCTCAAGTGACCTGGAGTGGAGATTTTTACCTCTGGGGCAAAGCAGCTTAGTTACTCAGGAATAAAAAGATGAAGTCTTTCTTTTTCTAAAAGAGGAGGGAGGGACAGGAACTGTACGCCAGCATCCTGTTTCATGAATTAGAGATAATTTACAACTTTATGGAAAAAGAGAATGTCCCACCAATAACTTTAAAATGCCAGCGTGGCCCGTAGTGGGGACAGCATCGGGCAAGAGCCCCAGCTCGGCCCCCCACCAGCAGAGCTGTCTTGAGTAAATCCCCTGACCTTCCCGAATCTGTCTCCTGTGCTGAAAAGCGGCACTCATGGTGCCCCCTTGGCAGGGGTTTGTGAGAATCAAATGATGTCACAGATGTAAAGTACTAAGCACTATGTGCCCACAGTGGATACTAAACAAATATTTGTTTGTTTGTTTGTTTTTACAGCATGGGGAATGAATTAACGCTTTGGAAATCAAACAGTTGTGGAAAAACCCAGGGGCCCTCCAGGGAAGTAAAGTTTCACAGGGCTAAACAGACCCATTTCCCAATAGTTTGTTCAAGGACTAGCCCTCACACCGTGTGACTAGCCTCCCACATGGTGGGTTTCTATGCTTCCCTTCCTGTTCTCCTTGAGCCAGGCCTTGCCAGCAACAATGCAGTTAGCCACTCAAAACGCCGTCGTTACAACTCACCCAGCAGGACTCCCACATGCCCGCTGGCATGTGCGCACATATACTAAAAATGCGTGCAATGCGATGCAGCCCGATAAAACGCACGGCTCCCTTTCCACGTGCATTCAATAAAACAGCATGGCAGAGAGCGGGAGCTTGGGGGCTAGACGGATGTGAGTTCAAAGCTGTTTCCTTTTTTAATAGTGGTGTGCTCTTGAGCAAGTCTCTGTAAATCTCAGTCTCCTCATTTGAAAGATAGTAATTACAGTACTTAGCTTTTGGTCTTGGTGTGAGGATCAAACAAGACAATGTATGTAAAATAATGGTCTGATGTGTTATAGGTGCTTAAAGATATTTATTGTATAAATGCCAAGCATTTGGAAAGGGAAGAGAGAGAGAAAGTCTAGCCCTGAGCTCGGCTTCTTGATGGTGTTTTAACCAGTGAGGTGGTCTCTTCTTTCTACCTCCTTTGGGGCTGTTTGCCTCTGGTGCTAAGACCTTGACCTTAGCTGGCCTCACTCTGTTATTGATCTGTTTTCCTTTTGCCTCAACACACTTGACAGCAGATGCAGTGTGAATGCCATGTTTCCCTTCCATGTCCCCCACCTCCATGGCAAACGTCCTGGGCACAGCTGGGGATAGCAGGTCCTCAGTGAAGGCTCAGAGAAGTGCAGTTGTCTGGATTTCTTTTCACCTTGAACCTCTTTCCAGGGCCCCCACACCAGCCCTCCTTCCCCTGCCTCTCTGAGCCTGGTTGGGTGAGATAGCTGGCAGTGAGCAGGAAGCACAGGGACAAAGAAGGGCCCAGGAGAGCCACTCTGGATTTGGTCTAGATATTTTGGAATGGGAGACAAACCAAAAAAGTGCTGCAAAAAGAGAAATTCTCCCCCTTTTCATTCATCTGTCAAAATGTCAGGTGGAAAAGGAAAAAAGTGAAGCGAGGTAGTCCAGATCTGAGACAGACTGGACCCTGAGAATCATATAAGCAACTATTCTGCATGATGCAGAGAGCTTTCACCAGCTTGTCTATTTCACCTGCCCACCATCTTGGTGAGGCAGACACTGCCAGCCCATTCTATGGATGATAAAACTGAGGGTAAGAGAAGTGTAGCCATTTGCCTGAGATCACACAGGAGGGAAATACCAGACATGGGGCTCAAAACTGAGTCTTCCTACTCCAGATCCCAGGTCCTTTCTGTTACGGGGGCCATTTCTCCTCAGGACAAAGAAGAGAAATTCTAAGTCATTTTTGCCTCTCCACCTCCCCTCTATTTGGCCTCTGCTCTGACAACACATATATCCAGACTACCTAGACGGTACGCACACACAGGGCTATACCCTTGGTAATCATTCATCAAAATACACTCTCATGACTTGTGCACTTCTCTGTGTATATGTTATACTTCTTTTTTTAAAAAGAAAAAAAGCATAATAAATACAATTTTAAAATTTACTAGAAAATCACTTTTCTCAAAAGGCTTTCTTTAATTTTTATTTTTAATATGCAGATCTGGTCATGCCACTCCCCTCCCTAAAATCTCTCTGTGGCTCTCCATTGCTCTCTGAAGGCTTAACAGCATCCTATTCAAACTGATCCCCTGTCTACCTCTCCAGCCCCCTACTTTGTGCAGAACCTATAGATGCTAGCCTTTCTCTCCTCTGCTCCTTCTGCCTAGAACTCTTCCCCCTTCTGCCTGGCTGGCTCCTACTCCCTTGACCTTCAGGCCTCAGGTGAAACAACACGTCCTCCAGGAAGTCGGTCTCTGACCACCACCCCTCCAGGGTTGTCACCCAGACCTGCTAATGCCCCCAGCGTCAGGGGCCTACCTCCACTGCATCCCCTGCCATGCTGAACTGGAATGCCTGTTTCTCTGTTCTTCTCATTAGTCTGTGAGCTGCTGGAAGGCCGAGACTGTGTTTTTTAATTTCTCTTTCCAGCATCCAGCATAGCAGGAGTTCAGAGATCAAAAAAATTGAGTCAGCCCCCTAACCACCTTCAAGTAGGGTTTGTCTTAATAATTCTTTATTTGAAACTGGTTGCTGGTTTCTCAGATGTGTGTTCTGTTCCTTTCCCTAATCTGAAATTCCTGGAGGTTACTGATCAGCTTAAATAGTGTCCCCATTGGGAAAGGATATGTCCAAGTACCAATACTTGTGAATGTGACCTTATTTAGAAATAAGGTCTTTGCAGAAGTAATTAAGGAGCTCAAGATGAGATCTTTTGGGATGTAGGGTGGGTCCTAGATCCAATGACTGGTGTCCTTATCAGAGAAAGGAGAGGGAGATTTGAGACTCAGAGGCACGCAGACGGAAGAGCCTGTGAAGGCAGAGGCATGGAATGGAATTACGCGGCCACAAGCCAAGCAACTCCAGGAGTCACCAAAGGTTGGAAGAAGCAAAGAATAGATGCTTCCCTGGGGCCCTCAGAGGGTGCACAGCCCTCCAACAAACTGTGAGAGAATAAATTCCTGTTGTTTTAAGGCACCAAGCTTGTGGCAATTAGTTATAGCAGCCACGGGACACTAAATACCAGCAGGAACTGCCTCTCACTGCCTTGCTGTCCACCCACCCATCCACCCCGATTCCCCCTCCCTGCGCACACAATAGGACCTCCATGAAAGCCCTTCCAAGGGACTGATTCTGGAAGGCTTTGTCACGGCACCCTCTACTTTTAACTGGGTTGTCTATCCTAATAGTTGACCAAAACCAAAGAAAGGTTATGAAAACACCACAGTCATGTACCTCAGTCACCACAGAAGGTGACCAGCATCTACACAGTGCTCACTGTGGACTGGCCACCCCACCATGGTGTCTCGCTCAGTCGTCTTCCATTAGACACATGTTATTGAGCACCTGTTCTTCACGTAGGCCTATTTTACAGAGGAGGAAACTGAGGCTCATGGAGGTGAGGCAACCTGCTTGAGATCTCACAGTGAACAAGCGACAGTGTTATGTTTCACTTCACTGAGCACCATGGTTTATGACACGAACAGAGCCAGGACAGGGAGCATTAAAGGAAGGGAGGCAAAGGGTGGAGAAGAGTGATTCAGGGCCAGCAGACACTGTGTTTTTGTTTTCATAGTCTGGGAACAATTAGGTAGCACACCTCTAACTTTCAATTTGTTATGGTGGTGCTAAATTTAAACCTTGAGTCATCTTTATCTGTGATCGATATGTATTATAGGAACAAAAGTCATCCTATTGTATAGCTGCCATGGGAATTCTAGACAACATTGCAACTACGGTACAAAACACAGGCATGAAAGCAGGTGCACCACTGCCACAGATGAAGCAGTGTTGGTCCCGAAGGCATGTGGGCCCCTCCGCAGCTACCTAATAATTCTCCTCCTCCTCACCACCCTGCTTTGGGTAAGATAAGTGCTGATCAGTGAGCCACCCAGAGCTATTCTCTGGAGCACCTCTCAAGGCTCTTTGCTGCCATTTTATAAAGTCAGCAAGTATTTACTGAGCACCTACTATGTGCCAGGCCCTGGGAACACAGCAGAAAACAAAACACAGTATGCTCTTATAGAGCTCACATTCTATCTGGGGGAAAGAGACAATAAAAAGTAAATGAATAAATGCATAATATAATACATCATTGATAAGTGAAAAGAAGAAAACTAAACTGGAGGACTGGGAGGAACTGGGGGTGTTATTTTACATAAGGTCATCCAGGTAGGCCTTTCTGATAAGGGGACCCGAGGGCAGAGGCCTGAGGAAGTGAGAGGATGAGGTCTGCAGATACCTGCAGGAAGACAGAACTGCAAGTGTGAAAGACCCTGAAGCAGGAACGTGCATGGAAAGTTCCCGTAACAGCCAGGAGGCCTCCGAGGCTGGAGCAGACTGAGTGAGAGATAGCGCTAAGAATAAGGTCAGAGAGGGCCGGGAGACAGGTCACACGGAGCCTTGTAGGCCACTGGAGGGAGTGGCCTGGAGCAGCAGCAGGGTTTGGTCTGAGTTAGGGAAGGATCACCCAGCGTGGAGCATAAAACAACAGGCCAGCTAGAAGCTGCCCCAGTGATCCAGGGGACAGGTGCTAGCGGGCCTGGGCGGAGGGACCCAGTCACAGGAGATGGGAGCTGACCAAAAAGGGGAAAGAAAGGGAACTGTAGAGAAGGGAAGGGAAAGGAATAAAAGAAATGGGAAGGAAAAAAAATAGAGCGCGAGAGAAAAGAATGTATGTTACCTATCAAATGAGAACTCAATCGTCAGTCACTGAATGTAAGACTTTAGCATGGGAAATAGAACCAACTTTTGCTTACTCCTGAATTAGGTCTTATATGTCCCACCTCATCGTATCACAGTCATTTGAACTAGGAATAAAGAGCCTCTATTGTATAGATGAGGAATCTATGGCCCAGAAAGGTTAAGTAATTTCTCCAAGGTCACACAGCCAATATGGGAGTGCTGGAATTACAATTGAGGCATAATCAAAATCCAGAGCCTGTTCTTTCCAAGCCTCATTCTGGTTGGATGCACAGATATACTTCCTGCCCTCAAAAACCTCCCTGACTTGTAAGAACCCCATGAGTTCAGAGCTATTAATATCTCTATTTTTAGAAACAAGAAAACTGATGCCCAGAGAGGTTAAGTGACTTGCCCAAGTCATAGCAGCTGGCAAGTAAGTGGCATAACCCAGATTTAAACCCTGGTCTAGCTCCAAATACCTTAACCACTACACCCTGTATCGTTATATAATGTAGTTGTTCTAAGCTTTAGTAAAATATATTTTAAACCTCATTTGTAGATAAATGGTACATATGAAAGGAACCAAGTCATCTAAGTCCAATACTACTCTAAGACTTCATGAAGAACACACGCACACATTTATTGATATATATACCTACACATATAGATACAGACACACCCATAAAGTACACAAATACCCAACATTCCAAAGTCAATTACTTCCTAAATTATCCTCTGTTATCTGGGTCTCTGGAAGTTAAGTCATTTACCCAATTATGATGAATTGCCAAAGCCATCTTGTTCATTCCCAACAAGTATACAAATGTATTCTGCATATTACTTTTTAAAAAAACAGCTGGAAAACGCTGTTAAATTCGTTCAGAAGCTTAGGGAAGAGGTGGAGGTTGGAAGGCTGAAATCTCAAATATTCGTCCTTTGCCAGTAGAGAATGCCACGAAACACCAATTTCTAATGCCTTGCTTGTTCTCTGGAAATACAGACTCAGCTCCACTGGTCTATATATACTTCAGTTCCAAGCATCAGAGAGCAGAAATCTCCTGTTGAGAGATGCTGCGGTGTAGGGCAATTTGTGGAGACGAAGTTTGTCCTCTGGTGGTCCTGAGTTCTAAGCCTGTTCCCGCCCACCCCACCTGGCTGTGTGACCCCAAACAGGTGACCGGGCTCTCTTATAAACAAAATAAGGATAATATAATTCCTACTTCTGAGAAATCTTGAAGATTATAAAAGATACCTTAAATAAAATGTCAAGCACACAGTTGATGTTTAATAAATCTTCTGTCTCCCTCCCACTTCCAGTAAAAAGGCCAATGGAGGGCAAAGTTCAGAGTCTTGACCTTTCCCCTACAAGGTAGAGAGTCACTAACTTCCAACCAATAGAACCTGTATTACTATCTTTGGCCACCACAGGAAGGAGTTTAAAAAAAAAGTCAGATGTTTTCACACATAAAGGCAGGCCTGGGCATCATTACCACGTTGCTAGGTGTTGTTAAGCCACCCACCTAGCCGCAGAGTGGGCAGCAATTAATGTAATTAGCGCAGTGATGAGTGTCCTCTGCAATGATAAACAGCTCAGCCCTGCAGAACCTGACAGACCTGCTGCTCCCATGATGCTCCTGACCCTGAACCTCCACTTGGGGAGCTGTGTCTGGGAGTTTAGTGGAAAGAGGCCGGGCTTTGAGTCAGATGGAACCAGACGTCAGTCCTGTCTTTGCTAATTCCTAGCTGTGTGACTGAAGGCAAGTCATTTCACCTCTCTGAGCCTTAATTTACTCAACTGTAAATTGAGTTAATGATATTTTCTGAGAGTTGTTATAGTTATCTATATCATCATCATCATCATCATCATCACAGAAACTGCAAAGGGTGGAGAGCTGGAACAACCCATGGCTTTTTCTCTGGCTTCTCAGAGCACAAAGCACTGACTTCAGTGGCTTTGGGGAAATAACTGGTATTGGAGATGGAAAGAATATTGATAACTAGAAAAAAAAGGGAGAGTAAGTACTCCTTGATTTAATTCATTATTTAAGATAATGTTATAAATAATTACAAGTGCTATCAGCAATACCACCATTTACATAAGATATAAGCACCACAGCAATCTGGCGGTTGTTAATAAAAACACGAAACCTGCTTATAACATTGGATCTAGCAAGTCCATCTTGAGAATTAACACTCTCACAAAAGAAGTCAAATAATCCAAAGGTTGTGATGTCTCTGAGTGTGTATGTGTATGTGTATGTGTGTGTGTGTGTGTGTGTCTGGTGAAGTTCTTGATATTCTTAAGAATTCACTAATTCATCCAACTAGCAGTTGCTGAATGCCTATAGGTACTAGTGATAAAGACCTTGAGTATGGGGAGACACACACATGCACACAATTAGGATTCATGGAAATAAAGGCTCTGAAAAACATCTGTAAAGGTAGAGAAGGGCAGAACCAACAGGGCTACTACTAAGCAGAATTGAAGCACCATTCCTGAGAGTGACACAGAAGTTCTTGGAAATATGCATATGAAACAGTGTTAAATGAAAAGAAAAAATGAAAAAAGAAAAATTGTCACAGCACTCTGAGAATGTCAGAGCTAGAAAGGACCTCGAAGAATACCCAGTTCAGAGGTTCTCAAGGCATTCCATGAGACTTTGTGACAAGTGAGCCTAACATAACCAAACAATCCAGGCAGAGAAAAATTAAATTCTGGGTAATAATAATAAAAATTCCCAGCTGCTAGCTGTCACTCCACCATTTTCTCTCTCAACTGAGAAAGCTTCAGTATACCAGGGAGTGAGACTGAAGCTATTAAAGGAATAACCTTTAATAAAATAAGGGTTAGGAGTCAACACTGCAGTTGAAGACCAGTGATCTGGCCCAAGTCTTCGTCAGTGGAGACGCTGAGGCTGCAAGTGACCTATCTACCTGTCATGCTAGCACATACATCTTGCTCAATCGGTATTTGTTGAATTCCAATAATGAGTATTCAAATGAGATGACGTGACCAAGGTTACCCAAACTGTATGTGGCTGGCACCCTGCACTGATTAAGATTTAGGGACTGGAAGTGAATTTAGACTGTAATACACAGAAATGCCTGTTCCTTATGTTTCCTTTCTTAGATTTGCTCAAGTATAACTTAAGAAATAAAACAGTGGCCCAGCAGACATGTTGGTGTAAAGTAGAGCAGGCAGGGCGGAGGCCATCGTGGTGACAGATTAAGGTGGAGTGCTAGACAGAATCCTCAGGATGTGGGGGTAACTGCATGGTCTCCAGTGTGGGACAGCCCCAGCGGAAGGCTCCCCATACAGGGACACTTTAGCTGGCAGTGAAGGAACAAAGGTTCTTCTAGCAAAACTGTCCACGCTCAGACCCCAGGGATCAACACCTGGTCATTGTTGGTGGCTCTTTCCTGCCTGGGACTGTTCCTGTCTTTCCTCTCCCTGAACACCCCCCTTGCACCTCCTCTTTCTGCCAATTTCAGCATTTATCTTGTATCCCCCTCCTCAGAGAGGCCCTTTCTGACCCTCCTCTTTAAGAAGACCCTCACTGTTATTCTTTTCCAAAACCAGAAGATATTTAGAGCTCTTCTAGATCCACAGGCTCAATCGCTTCCTGACTCACTGTCAGATAACGTTTCCATATCCAACTAGTTCAAGAGCTACCCCACAAGGAAAGCATAGTTCCAAGTTACAGGCAATTCCCACCCAGTGCTTTTCAATCATAACATGTATTGCTTACTGTGATTTTATGTTAATTTGTTGGTTTATTATCTCTATATAGCAACTATAATACATAATTACGGTTAGTATTTATTGGCCATTTACTCTGCCAGGTACTAGTCTAAGTCCTTTACATGTCGATCTGTTTAACATTCACAACAACCCTCTGAAATAGGTTCTATCATGAGCCTCATTTTTCACATAAGAAAACTGAGACCCAGAAAGGAATATGGCCAAGTTCATATAGTGAGTAAAGGACAGAGTCCAAGATCAGCCCCAGAGGGTCTGTTTCCAGAGCTTAAGCACTTAAGCTGTAGGCAGCACAGACGCATCATGAGGGCAGACTTCATGCCTCTTCTGGCTCACCACTTCATCCCCAGGACCTTGCCTAGTGTCTGGTATGGAACAGGGGCTCAATAAATACTTGTTGGAAGGAAGGGAGGGAGGGAGGGAGGAAGAGGGAGAAATGGAGGAGGGTTGAGGAAGCGGCTGTGCTGCTGGCCCCATCATGGCCCTCTCCTGGGTGAAGCAGGGCTGGGAGCCACTGGCCAGTCCCTGCCTCACCTGGGAGCAACACAGATGCAGGAGATACAGCTGAGCAGGACACTGTCCCTGTCCTGGAGGAGAGCCTCCATCCTCACCTCATGGTGGTCCGGTGGTCCGGTGGCTCTGATGTACTCGGATGAGTCATGGAACCCCTTCAGTGGGTCTAGAGTTTTTCTCTGCCTATAAAAGGAAGCTCAACTGTAATACAATCATTCTGCCCCAGGGTCTCCAAGCACATAGATGAATATGAAAGAGCGCTGCCTCAAGGAGTTTACAGACCAGTGAGGTAGGGAACAGTAGCCTGGTCAGTCTAGGAAGGGAGGGAGGGACAGAGGGAGAGACTCATGCCTGTACTGAATTCTACCTCTGGGAATCATTGCTTGTTCTGCTCAGGAAGCCTGGGACTTAGCTGAGAGCTGCAACCTCTCTCATCTGCATAGATGAACTACTCTGCTATATACATGACACCATAACACGTTACTGTAAAACAATGTAAGACTGATAACTAGAAGAGTGATAACAGGATAATATGTAAGTTGCATGGTTTCTCCCAGGACGTTGAAGATTTTTTCCACCAAGCAGCAGCAGCTGAGCAGAAAGCACACTAACATGGTTGAATGCAGTTGCCACACAGGAATCAAGTTCTGGAAGTAGTGGACAGAATGCCCTCCCACTCTCCCTCATCCAGCTGGACTGTTTGTCTCCAGGCTCCTTGGAAGAGCATATCTCGTGGTGCCACTCGCCTTTGAGTGTTTGTCCTTGTCTCCATAACTCAGCAGCCTCATCCCTTCTGTAACCCTTCCATCAAGCAACTTTCACCAGTTTTAATGAAAAGTCTTATATTTGCTCTAGCATGTGTGTATATGTGTGTTTATTTATTTATTCAAAATTTAACAGGTCTGCTTAGCTCTATCATTTTTATTAGGATATTTAGAGTTTTATCTTAGCATGTGGTCAAAATATCGTGTAGGTGTTTATGGTCTGCCCCACCCTATTTTTGCAAAAGCCCCGTTATTTTTAATGTATAATTCTGCAGAACACAAACTATTTCAGAACATACATATAATGTTCTAACAGAAATGCCTGTATCACTTCACCAAAGGCTTTCCCATGAGCTGTTACGGCATTCCTTATGTAGGTTCTTTGAAGTAAGTGTCAATCACCACATTCATTTTCAGATGAGGAAAGTGAGGCTTAGCGATATTAAATGACTTATTCAATGGAGATGAACTAGGACTTGAATCCAAGTCTCCAACTCCAAGTCCATTTACTCAGTTTTCATTTTACCCATAGCACTTAGCACAGCTCCTAACACATGGTAGGCATTAAGTTATTCTGAGAAAAATTAATACTTTCCCCAAATGATTTACCTATCTAATAATATAATTCATGAGTGTCATTTTGAAAATAAAGAAACTTTGAAAAAAGGAAGAAGGTAAATACAGTTTTTGAGCTCCTACTATGAGCCAGGAATGACACTAGATGCTTTTTAAACACACACACACACACAGTGTGAGATAGCTTTTGCTTTTCCATTTTACAGATGAGAAACTGATACTCAGCCATTTAAGGAAACTGCTGAAGATTACACCACTAGGAAGGGAATCAGTTGAGATCTGAACCTCAGTCTTCCTTCCAGAGCCCATCCACACTTTCCTACTGTAACGGTGGAAAATGCCTACCACTTGCAGAATAAGAGACAACTGTCAGTGGCAGATGGACAAATCTATTTATTTTAGTGGTTTTGTATTTATGTTTACAGTTGTCTAAATTTTATGGCAATTAACACTTGTTATCCATTTACAACAGTATAAATACAATAATATCTATTTATCATCTCCTATAAAAATATCTTTGAGTTTTAAAAAAGTGAGTCTATTTAAAGAAAAACATTAAATAAATTTATTATAGACATGTAAGTTGATATAGCAAAATGGAAAAAGTGATGAGTTAATGGTGAAAACCAGGTAAACACAAATCTTAATCCTAACAAATAAATTCCTTAATAAAACATGTTTATGTGTGTGTGTGTGTGTGAGAGAGAGAGAGAGAGAGAGAGAGAGAGATTGATTCCCATAAGCTATATTGAAAGGTATTTTCTAGATTACTTAAAGTGGACAGGAAATTAGAATGAGCCTCACTGCCTGGCCAGTGTGTTAAGGAATTTAACATGGCACTCTTTATTTCAACGTTCTGTGCCATTTGGTGTTTCTTCACAGGACTCTGTGGTAGTTGCTCTAACAAGTGCTTGAGTTCTCCTAGGATAGAGGAAACAGTAGAAGAAGACGACTTCCTACTTTTTTTTTAAGACAGTAATGGAAGTTTTTTAAGAGACTAGTGAATATTTCCAAATGATCCACATGCTTGATGTTTGTGTTGTGCAGAAAAACAAAGTAAAAGGCCCTGTGCCCACACAACACACCTGGGTTTCCATCCCATCTCTGGACACTAACTTACTATGTCACTCAGGTAAGTCACAGCTGGGGTGCTCAGTGTTACCATTGTTTAAATGAAGCAGTTTTAATTTCCATAACTATTTTCCAGCAATATGAGGCACACCCAATTGAGAATGACTATAATTGGCAAAAGCAGCTATCCCTGTAAGTTGGGAGACACCTGCCCAGCATGGGTACCAGAGCCCTTCCAGGTGTGAAAGTCTGTGATTTCATTTTAGCTTCTTGGGTTGCAGATGGCCACACAAGTATTGTATAGCAATAATGTATACAGATGGCCATTAAACAGTCTCTGGATTGTGTTTAGAATATCACACCACAGATAGCATGAGCTAAACTGGTGTAAACTTTTACCTGCCCTACTAGGCAATGAGTACTCTGGTTAATTAAATGTCCATATTATTATCACTGTGCTCATTATAAATTGTAGGTATGGAGTTTTTATTTTTAAGAAATACATAATATAGCTTTGAAATATATAGAACACAATTTAAACTATCCTCAGTAAATATTCCCTTTTACTTAATTTATTAGTTTTTTTGTTTGTTTTATTTTTGTTTCTTAACTAAGAAAACAATTCATGCTTATTGTGGTAGATTACTATACTGCAAATATTCACTCCCTCCTTCTGCAACCTCCCTGAATTCCCAGCTCCACTGAAACTGAACTTGACCATGTGAGTTGCTTGAGCCAAAAGAATGTGTACAGAAATGACAACATACCTGTTCCAAGCCTAGCCTTTAAAAGCTTCACATGCTTCCATGTACCCTCACTTCTTCCTTGAGAAGAACATGTCCCCAGTAGATTCTGCCTCCCTAGAGTTCTAGAATAAGAAACATGGAGAAGACTTAAATTTGACCCTTAGACCTATTTCTCCAGGTTGCAAACTACATACACATACAACACTGCACTAAAGTCAGCAGTTCCAGGAAAAGTCATCATTGTTACTTAGAAAACTGCAGGGGTGGTAGGCCCACTGGATCAGAGAGAAGATTGAATGGGGTATTAGGAAGGCTAAGGCACCTCAACTGACCTGGAGACCACTGAGCACAAAATAAAAATTTAACATTGTATATAGCACTCAGATTTTGTGGTGGTTTGTTTCACAAAAGCTGATTAATCCACCTATTGTAACAAGTAAAAATTTACAGAAATCATCTAATTTTTAAGGTGAATAAAATTAAATGAGAAAATGCATGCAAAAAACAGTTAGCATAGTACTGGGCATATAAAATAAGCACTCATTCAACAGTTGCTGTTTTTAATATTGCCACATAAACAAATATACTCAAATACAAGTGTTTTAACTCATGCAGAAATGAGACCCTGCTATGCACATTACTCTGCAACTTGCTTTTCTTCACTTAATGCTATACCATGGGCATTCCTCAGGGCCAGCTCATCTTTTTAAGGGCAATTATTAATAGCTCATCTTTTAAAATAGCTACATGCTATTCCACGGTTTAATTTTCTATCACGTATTTTACAGATAAAGGAACTGAGACTCACAGTGCTGAAAGTGTTTGTCAAAATATGTGCTGCCCCTCTCTGTTGAGCCCTCTCTTCTCCCCCAGTCTCAGGCTTGGCTTTTTGACATACTTTGGCCAATTAAAGATGAGTAGAAGTGACCTATAAGTAACGCTTTAAGAGCCACCCTGCAGTGACACCTCTGTCTCTCCTCCCAGGATGGAAATGTAACATGCACATAAAATAAATTCATGTTGTTTTAAGCCTCTGAGATGTTAGGAGTTGTTTGTTGACACAACATGATTTAGAGAATGCTAATACAGTGCATCCAGACTTGCAAGTGTTTGGGTGTTCATTGCAAATATCCATCATCACTGGTTTGGCCAAGTACCAGAATAATCGGGAATAATCATCTCCCTAACTTTATTTCAGAAAATTATCAGTAGCCCCTCCCCAACTGCCAAATCGTTAGCAAAGGATGAGACAGTATCACAGAAAAGATAAAGTCTGCACAGCCTAGTTGGTTGAGGACCATTCTTTGTGTGTGAGAATCCTCTTAGGTAGGTCGGTATCATGAGAACTTTGACCCAATTTCTCTAGGTTGCAAACTACACACGAACAGGCAACACTGGGCTAAAGTCAGCAGTTCCAAGAAAAGCCATCATCACTACTTAGAAAACTGCAGGCATGCAATGGAGAGGGACCTTAGGCAGTCTAATTCTGGCTTCACCTTGTATAGCTCTGGACCTCAGTCTGCTCAGAAGATGCCGTGAGGATCCACTGAAGGACAGCAGGTGCAGTCACAACTAAAAAGAAAAATAAAACATTTATTTTGATTGGTTTTAATTGCAAGTATAATACATGTTTATTGTAGAAAATTTTAAAACAAACAGGAAAGCACAAGGAGGGAAGTGGAAATTACCCAAATATCACAACTGTTGATATCTTGAAGGTTAACCAGCCATATTTCCTCCTAGGTGAACGCACACACACATTACACATTATACTTATACACAGTACAAGATCTTCCGAGTGCATTTATTAAGTATATGCATACATATATGACCAGCCTCCTCCCATGCTCACCCTGTCCATTATTCCTTTCTATCTCAGAACCTTTTTGTCCCTCCAAACATGCCCAATGGTCAATAATATCCAGGCTTTTGTACATGTACTCCCTTCTTCTAGAATATTCTTTTTCTTTCCATTGTCTCTTCTTCTTCTGGCTACTCCTACTCATCCTGGGGGTCTCAGTTTATTCATCACCTTAGAGGATAATCCTCTAACCTTTACTCTTGTCAAATGCCCCTTTTATGCACATCCAGAGCATCCTGTTTCTTCTTTCTCAGAGTATTATCCTACTGGACTAGTCTTGCCTCTTCATTGGCTATTTTTCTTGCTATACCCTAACTTGTGGGCAGGTACTGTAGCTTCTGTTCACCAATAATTACCAGTGGCTGGCCCATAGTAAATGCTCAAAAATTATTGAATAAATAAATAAAATATTTGACAACTTAACTATACTTCTTGTGAAATCGGCAAAGCACCTGGCACTTCTCAGTAAATGCCCACTGAAAATTAAATACGGAAGAGGATGTAAGTCATGGTAACATGCCTCATGAAGTTTTCTTCCCATCGATAAAAGGAGACCTCAGTATTCAGTTAAGTGCTTATGTTCTTTTCTTCTGCCTTTCCACTAATTTTCTCCAAACTGGAAAGGGCAGAACAAAATCACTAAGTTCAGTTTCACATTTGTTTCTTCATTGAGTTTACCCTTGCAGCACCAATTGGAATAAGACACTAGCAGCTTTAGTACATACACTTCAGAATCCCGGTGGCGCCAACCCAATAAACTTGATTTCTCATTCAGTCAAAGTCCAATGACAATTGTTTCTGGTCAATGGGCACCCTTCCACATGGGCAGTTAGAGGTTCAGCCTCCTTCTATTTGTGGCTCTGCCATTCTCTATGACCTGGGAGTACCTTACATTTAACCAGAGAGATGGTTTTATGAGCCAACTCTACAAGTGACACAAATCACATTAACCCCCTTTGCATTGGCTAAAACTCAGCCACACCTATTCATAAAGGAGGCTGGGGAATGTGGTCTAGCTGTACACACAAGAGGAAAAGGGGAAGGGGTTTGGTGAACACTTCACAGTTCTTCTGCCACAGTTGGTAATGGAGTACCTAGTCTTAAGTAATCCCAAATCCAAGTAATTTTGTTTTATGAATACTGAAAACCCTCATTGTTTTAATAGAAGAATGTCCATCTAAGTAACATTGGACATGTGGAAGTATCATCCCAGATTTACAAATTTTGAGTAAAAAAGGGGTCAATTCCAGAATTGAGAAATCACTGATGTTAGTGAGTACTCCTAAATTCTAAATGACATTATTTAAGATGGCTTTTATGAACTTTGAAAATAAAATGGTGATTACTATAAGTACTATGGGCTCACTAGAAATTATCATAAATGAACCTAGCATAGTTTCTGGCACATAGGAGACAATAAGTATGTGTTGAGTGGAGGAACTTCAATTCTACTTTTAAGGCAACTATCCTGTTGATAAATAACTCTAACTTCAGAAAGTTCTTTAAATATAGCAGAGTTTTCTAATGTCTAACTCAGGGTTGGGGAAACTTACGTTGGAAGGCTGCATTAATTTAGCTGTAATCATATAAGGCCACATTCACGAAACTTTAATCAGATATACTTAAAAATGCACATTATTTTGTAAAAATCTAACTACTATGTACTTAATTTTAAAAAATGAAAACTATTTGTTAATTTTAAGTTAACTAACCTTTTAATGACTTTATTGTGTCTGTTTTTTACTGGAAAACATTTGAATATTTGGTTACAGCATGGAGGTCTGCAGTTTCAGTTGATCCTCTAGATGGGTATCAGTCATTTGTGACCTTAAGGGCATGGTGATTTGGGTTAGGTAGGAGAATATAGACTCACAGCAATAAGTGACTGAAAAGCAAGAAAGCATTTTTGGGGCATATTGCCAAAGGTGTGGGTATTCTACTGCATTTTTCCATATTTCAACTGGATCTTTCTTAGCATCAAACAATGACTTTAAAATGTCATCTACTGAGTCAATTCCATCTGTAGTTCTTGGTAATATCAACTAGGTGAGGCTGATATGCTAATTTGAGTGTGATGTCATGATTCTCAAAGTTAGTGAACCTTTCACTGTATTCTCCAATTAATAGGTCTACAACAGCTGCACATTCTTCAAATGATTCGCATATATCAGCCTGCTCATCAGTGACCTTTGCTAACTGGGGAAAACATTCATCCGAAATTTCCTTTTCAAGAAGAAATGTTTTGAAAAAAGATAGCATTTTTTTTTCAAAATGCTTGGATTATTTGCCACTTATCCTACATAGACTTAGTTTTACCTTGCAAACAAATATTCAAGTCATTTTGATTTGACATATCACACAGAAATGCTGCTATTCCTATAGGAATCTTCTTTCAATAATTCACAATTGCTGATTCTGTTCTTCATAAAATTTAACTATCTGTTCTTGCAGAGATAAATTTTGGCTAATACCTGTCCCTGTGATAGCCAGCACACTTTAGAATGATATGGTAAATCCACACTGAATACCTCATCATTTAACTTTAGCATGTTGTGAAACTAGCAATGCTCTGTTGCATTTGCGTGAATATAGTTAACAATACTTAAAACTTGTTGCAAAGTTCACTTAAAACAGTAGCTTTAGCATGGAGATTTTGCTGATGCAAGATACAATGAAAAGAAATGAGAGCATCTGGATCTGTTAATACTTTTTTTATCTGTGCAATAAACCCTTCATGTTTTCCTATCATGGAAGGTGCACCATCTGTACATATGCTAACTAAATTTACCAAATTCAATCCAACTTCACAACATTTATCTTGAAAGTTGTTGAGATATCTATTCTTAATGTTCCATTCGCAAGAGTTTCCAAAGTGAGTAACTCTTTGTAGCAAAGAAAATCTTCCGTTATGACCTGAAAGAAGTATGAAACCTACTTCTGGAATCAGCAATATCAGTTGATTCATCCAAGGCGATTAAATAACATATATTTTCCTTTTGAAATATTGCATGAAGTTGTTCTGTTAAGTTAAAGGCTAATTCATGTTGCCATTTAGTTATGGTTCTCCTTGAAAGGGGCAGTTGTTTGTAATTTGAAACATTATCAGGGTCTAAGCATCCTACAACTTTGACAATGCATTCTTTCACAATTTTTAGATCACCAAGTGGTTTCCCTTTTTTCCCAAATATATAAGCTACTTTATAAGTTGCTTCAGTGGCATTATTTCCAGGTCTTATGGCTGCTTGAAAGAATTGTCTTTGTTTTTGCTTTTCATCTTTTAATTTCTGCAATGCAACCTTTCAAGCCTCTCCCTCTAATTTAAAATATTTGTGGTCCTTATGAGTGTTATAAAGCTGATAAGCACTGAATTTCTTTAATATTGATATTGCAATATCACAAACCAAGCAAATCTCTTATCTTTAACAGAAAGAAGATAATATTGAAATTCCCAATCCTCATTGAAAAATTTGTTTTCTTTCATGAGTGTTGTCTTGGTCTTCTTTGACATGATGGGCTATTAAGCAGACAGAATTAAAAAATACTATTGAGCTGTGCGACTATTCACAAATTCTACTTCAAACAGAAACACAGTGTACCTTTGCCAAAAGCTGATAACAGACTGGTGTGCTCAATCTGCATAAACTCTCACCAACCAGCCTCATGCAATAGTGGTGTCAGTCAGGCAGGAGAAGTTACAACCAAATCAATCATGAGTGTAGCAGCCGTTAACTTAGTGCTTAAGGCTTACTAATTGTGATGGTCAATCTAGGAGGATTATTTAATTGAAACTTATTTTATTCTTTGGTATTTTAAATACATTCATGTTAAAAATATAAAAGATGAACAAAAATATATTAACAAAAATAAAAGGATTTGTTCTGTAAAATTTGGATTCAGTCAATAGGACCTAGAAGGCCACATGTGGTCATATGGCCGCAGGTTCCCCACCCGTGGTCTAACTATTACCCTAGCTCTGACCTCAAAATCTATAGAGTAAGTCAACTCCCCCATGTGACAGTTGCACAACTATTTGGAGGCTCCTATACGTGCTCTCATGGTCTTCCCCTCACCCTCCCCAACCCTCACACACCAGGTAAATAATCCCAGTTCCTTCAGTTCTTCTCCACCAGACAAGTTTTCAGCCCTCTCACCATTTGGCTGCCCTTTCTGCAGATCTCTGTGGTTGGCCAAAATTGCTTTCCAAATTTCATGCCCACAATATTCCTGATGATGTCCAAACAGCAGCGTTTAGTAGAATTATTATTCCCAGCTCTGGGCATCATGTCCTTACTTTGTAACTAGGAGCATTTAAGTAATAAAGATGCTACCAAAGCAATTCCAGCACTGGGAGAAGGGCAGGACTTGGAAATGACCCCTAAGGATTCTTGCTATTTTAGGATCCTATAAGTTTTATGGAAGCTCTGACTGTAGAAAAGACATCACCATAAGGGTGATGGTGTATATAACAATTATACATTCCTCCTTGACAAAAACCTCAAAAAAACCCAAGACTTCCACACAGACTCTGATGTATAACAAAGATTTAATGATCACCCTTTCTGTGCCAAGCACCATGCTAGATGCTATGCATACAGTAGAGACCAAAAATACATAATTACAGAAAGAAATATGGAATAACAAATTAAAACAAATTCTATTGTTAAGACTAAATTGCCATTGCCCTGGCCTCAGTTTTCCACGAGGGGATATTTGCTAGAGTATCCCTTTTGTCCTCCCTCTCCATCCCTTATATACTCCCCGTGGGAAGAGAGGTGAGTTATCTGATTGCTGAGTTCCGAAGAAAGATCCAAGCATGCCCATCTCAGCAGCTTGCTTTTTCTTTTCAGAGTCAATTCATCGAGAAGATGTATACATTCACTGTCCGTTTGGATGAGGCCTGCAAATGCCCATCTTCGCCAGGACCAGTAGGTAAGCTTAATTCAGAGGTGAAATGTCAGTGCTATGGTTTGGATGTTTGTCCCCTGCAAACCTCACATTGAAATTTGATCCCCAGTGTTGGAGGTGGGGCCAAATGAAAGGTGTTTGAGTCATGGAGATGGATCCCTCATGAATAAATTAATGCCTCTCCTGGGGTGGAGGGTGAGTGGATTCTCACTCTATTAGTTCTCAGGAGAGCTGGTTGTAAAAAAGAACCTGTCTCCTCCCTTTCTTGCTCTTCCTTCCATGTGATCTCTGAACATACCAGCTGCCCTTCACCTTATACCCATCCATGGAAGTGGCCTGAGGCCCTCACCAGATGCAGCGTCACAATCATGAACTTTCCAACTGTTAAGCAGATAGCGAGGGATTCCAGGTCTCCTAGGGACAAAACTGGGTGCTGTTTCCTCCATCTTGGTCCTGCCCCACCCTAATTCTCCATACCTGGGGGAAGAGGGAATACCCTACGAATCTGGCAATCAGAACTTGGCACACCAGCTGCAAAAGAATACAGAGCCCACAGACCACAGACCAAGCAGCATGGGTACCATAAAGTCTGGAAAGTGATCTGCAATCCACATGTGTAGTTAAGGCTCAGGTCATGTGACTCCCAACTGTCCAATCTAAGGGGTTCCATAGTGACCTCTGAACCATGAGGGAGGTCCGTATCCAGGCACTATAAAATAAGATGCAGACCACAGCCAACCCCTCTTTTGTACCCTTCCTTTGGCTTTCCCTTTGCTGCGACAATGGGTCCAGTCGTCATCTGTGATATATGTATCATGCTCTGTAAAGCTATATCTTGCTCTTGCCCTATAATCCTACCTTTCTGTCCTCGATAAACCTCATGTTCGTGCTTGCCGAACTTTGGTGCATCTGGTCATTCTATGACCATGAACGTGCCAAGAACCAACACTTCAGACTGAAACCTGATACAACCAGCAGATTCATGCCCCAGATAAACCTTTTTTTTTTTTTTAATACATTAACCAGCCTCAGGAATTCCTTTATAGCAACACAAAATAAAATAAAACAGTCAGGAAATCCACTGTGGCTTCATGTCTGCCATGCCTTCTAATCCAGTCTGTATCAGCTGTCAAGTTGACATTTTGATCTTTATTCATCTGATTCCTGTGTCTAACTTTAAGTTTTGAACTCAAGAAGGAAGGGGTGTTATTCATCCTCCATCTCAAATCCTAGTCACTATAAAGAAAAATTACAGGAACCTATGAGAGTATAAGAAAAAAATCTAATGTAGATGGGGGAGGGCACATTAGGAAATTTAAGAAAGCCTCATTAAGCATCATTTAAGCTGATGTGCAAAGGAAGACAGAAATTGGCCAAGAAACAGGGAAGGGGTGGAAGGGCTCACATAAAGGTTCTTAGGCAACGAATAGTTTGTCTTATCTGAAGAACTGACGAAGGCCAGTGTGGGAGCTGGTCGTTAGGGCTGGTCACCAAATACTTCCAGCTCTGCCTTCCAGGCAAAGACTGCATTTCCTGGTCCCTTTGTGGCTGGGCCACGCCATGAAACTAGTTTTAGTCAATGAATTGTGAGAAGTGACCTGTGACATTTTTCACAAAGACACTTACTGAGATGAGACCCTTCAAAGCTCTCTTTCCCTCCACCATGAGATCTGAAATGTCCCTGAAAGTAAGTGCTCCACCCACCTGGGTCCCAGAGGAAGTTGCCGTGATCAGAGCCCCTGCCAACCCTTGATGGACATGTTGCAGGAGCAAGAAAAAAACATTTTTTGTCTTAAGTCACTGAGGTTTGAGAATTTTTCTTTTTACTATAGCATAACTTAGGCTATCTTGACCGATACAGCCATAGACAGTGTAGCTGGAGAAAAGTGAGGGGAGAAGTACTAGCTATTTCAGGCTAAACAGGATGCCCTAAAGGAGTTTTGGCAGGGGAGTTTGACATATTCTAAATATTATATATTAAAACGTGGTACTATTGCTACTCAACTACTAAAACACTCTCGTAACTCCACTTTTGAAAAGGCTATTTTTTAAAAAATCCATCAACAAGCATTTACTGAGCACCTTCTGTCCTTCAAGATGGCAGGCACTGTATTAAGCACTGAAGATACAAAATAAGAATAAGACACAGTTTCTGGATTTGGAGTCAGGGATTCAAGATGACCTTTTCAAGATCACGTGATAAACATTCTGTACTTCAGGTATGTACCCAGTGTGGTGAGAGCCAAAGAAAATAATAACTATTTGTGTGAAGTGGGAGATGGGGTGAGGGAAAGCTTCAGAGGTAGTGACTATCTAAGCTGGGTCTTGAAGGGTGAATAGGAGTTTGCCAAGTTGCATTTTGATTAAAGATAAAAGTAAATGGAAAGCT
This sequence comes from Lemur catta, assembly GCF_020740605.2. NCBI lineage: Eukaryota > Metazoa > Chordata > Mammalia > Primates > Lemuridae > Lemur > Lemur catta. The sequence goes on from NC_059130.1 coordinate 82,131,022, forward strand.
AGGAAAATGTTAGAGGGATGCAAAACACTTGGGGTGGCTGAGACTCAAAGGAATGGAGGGAATGTGGAGGGCAGGGTGTGGTAGGCTGCATTACTGTTCACAAATACTTGTTGTCCCTCCCCACTGACATCAGGCTCAGCCATGTGAATTGCTCTCCGCAGAAGCGTTAAGAGCCATGCTCTTTTCTCTCTGCCATGACAATCAGCAAAGTTTTAGAAACAGGATGCTCTGTTAGCCAGGGTCCTGAAGCAAGGATAATGTGTGTGAAGCAAAGACACAGCCAATTTATGACAGACATGCAATGTAGGTGAGAAATAACTGTGGTTGTAATCCTGTAAGATTTTTGGATTGCTACCATAGCATAACCTAGAGTATACAGAGGTGTGCATTTCCAGTTCTTTGACTTCCAGACACATAGTAGGATTGCACTTTCCTGTACCTTTTAAGTAAGGCATGGTCATGTGACTAGTTTTGGCCAATAATGGGTAAACACAATAATGTGCCTCATATCTGGAAGGAAACTTTTAAAGCCATTGTGAATTCACCATGTTTTCCTTCCCCTGCCAAAGTGCCTGGAATGATCGTGGAAGCAGGTATCAGGATGAAACCATCTTCAGACTAGGTTTCTGAGTGAGCACGCTGAGCAGAGCCCCATGGCCTTGAACGTGTAGTGTGAATTAAGAAATAAAGTTTCTTTGTGAAGCCACTGAGATTTTAGGATTCTTTGTTATGGAAGCATAACCTAAACTATCCTAATACAAAAATTGGCACCTAGACATGGGATAATGTCATAACAACAATAAACATAACAATAAAACTAAACAATCATTTAGAGCTGCAGTCCCCAACCCCCAGGCCATGGAATGGTACCAGTCTGTGGCCTGTTAGGAACTGGGCCCCACAATAGGAGGTAAGCTGTGGATGAGTGAGTGAAGCTTCATCTGTATTGACAGCTCCTCCCCATTGCTTGCATCACCAGACGATCTCCACCTCCTGTCAGATCGGTGGTGGCATTCGATTCTCATAGGAGCGCAAACCCTACTGTAAACTGTGCACATGAGGGATCAAGGTTGTGCACTCCTTATGAGAATCTAGTGCCTGATGATCTCAGGTGGAGCTGAGGTGGTGATGTTAGCACTGGGGAGCAGCTGCAAATACAGATTATCATTAGCAGGCAGGTCTGACTGCACAACAAATGTAATGTGCTTCAATCATCCTGAAACCATTCCCCCTGCCCCCCAGTCTGTGAAAAAATTGTCTTCCATGAAACCAGTCCCTGGTGCCAAAAAGGTTGGGGACCACTGCTTTAGGGGGCAATAACTAAGCACACTGCTATCAAAAGCTGAAAGGATTGTGATCTATCTGGTAAACAGGTCACCTGTGATAATTTAGAAGGCAGATCATGAACCTAATGAACTAAAGCAAAATGTGAGTAGCATGTGTTTGTGGGTATTGGATGCATTCAGAAAGTTATCACTAGTTATTTAGAGATAAGCTCAGAAAAGATTTGGCCAGTTTTCAAGCAGGATTGAAACAGAGTAGAAACAATCTACAAATCCATGGATTTGCAGGGCTGGAAGAGGCAATTGTTTCTCAATCCCAACTAGCAAAATATAAAATCAAGAAATGCTTTTAGAAAGGGCCTTGAAAAAAAAACAGCCTTAAAGTAAGGATCAAGTCAAAGGTATGTATCTATTGTTAAAACCTCAGGATAAAGTAAGATGTTACCCAGCATATGTTTTCAATCGGACAAAATGGCTCTGGGAAAGGAAAGAAAGGTGTGTCTCTCCCACCAAAGCCCAATAAGCCTAAAGCACTCAAAACCAAGCTAAGAGTCAGAGAACGTGCAACAGACAGAGAGCTCAGCGGGCAAGAGAGCAAGACAGCAAAGAAATATGGCAAACCATAGAAGAATGTCTGGAAAGGAACTATGGCTGAGGCTACTGGCACATGACACACTTACTGTCAGATAGATGAGAAGCCTGCCTACATGTATTCAAGACGCAATATCACTCAGTATCCCCCCCATTTTTAAAAGCTTATTGAAAAGTATATTTCCCAAAGCCTGCTTTAGATGTAGATAAGGAAGACTCTTTGAGGGCAAATCTAGGGGTCATGGAAAACAATGGACAGGACAGCAGAATCAGATCTAATTGGTATACTGGATAGGGAGGTCCTCAAAAACGTCTGCTCAGTAAACGAGGGTCTACTGTGGTCTCCTACCCCTTCCCTCTCCAAATGGAGTCAATTATCCTGTCGCTGTCCCACGTACATATTCAGGGTGTGCAGAGTAGATTCTGAGTCTACTACACAGCCCCCAGAAAGCCCAGGAAGTGCACTTGGTGCTGTGACTGGATGGTTTATATATATATATATATGGCTGTCCAGATAATTTCTTTCTATTTTTTTTAGTAAAGACAGGGTCTTGCTCTTGCTCAGACTGGTCTCGAACTCCTGACCTGAAGCGATCCTCCCACCTCGGCCTCCCAGAGTGCTAGGATTACAGGCATGAGCCACCGCACCTGGCCCTTGGATGGGTTTTAATGTTGTCTCCCTTGAGAAAAGAGCAAGAGAATTCTGCCTAGGGGAGGGGAGTAGACCAAACATTTGGTGAACACAAGGGGGGAAAGAATTATTAATGTTGTCCCCCAAATACTGCTGGAGAACCCTTTGAGACACCTAGAAGGATTACAGAGACTCAAAGTTAGGCATGGCCATGTGACTTGGTTTGGCCAATGATGTACGAGAAGTGACATGTGCCACTTCCAGGTGGTATATGATGTGCTGGGCTCTTTTACCGCAGCCAGGATAGCTGTGAGAAGCGGAGTCAAGAGGAAGCCTCCTTCAGCCTGAGTCCTTGAGTGACGACAGTGAGCAGAGCTCCCCCGCCAACCCACAACAGGCACGGAGCTAGAACACGAAATAAACTTTTACTGGGTTAAGCCACTGAGAGATGTTAGGGCTGCTTGTGAGGGCAGCGTAACCCAGCCTTTCCTGACTGAGAACTGGGGGTGAGAGATGAGGCTGGAGAGAGCAGGAGTTGGATTGTGAAAGGCCCCTTCTCCCAGGCAAAGGAGTCAGAACTCTCTCCTGGTCCTAAGGGGAAGCCAATGAAGGCTTCCAAGCAGGGGCGTTAACATGAACAGATTTGTTATTTTTTGGATGAAATATGCTATTTCTCAACATAAGGAGAAAATCAGCCTACTAAACCACATGAGGCAGAGAGGAACACACAGAACCCTTAGGCAAAAGATATATATTTATACAAAGTCTAAGTCTTGAAGTTTCTAAATACAGGAGCTCTGAAAAGAGTTACAATCAGAGGATCAGACAAGAAAATTTCTTCTATACCACAAGCGACATTTCCTCTGCAGACAACAAATACTTCACAAGAAAGTAAGTGGAGAAAAATACAAGGGATTGTAACACAGACCTGAGGTCAATTTCCAGCTGCCTATGTGACCTTAACAAAATATTTGACCTCTCTGGGCCTATTTCCTTATATGTTAAATCCAGATAATAATATACGTCTCTCAAGACAGTTGTGGTGAGAAAATAGCATATACCTGGCAGATAGTAGGTGTTTACCACATGATACTTGGTTTTTTTTTTACTGTTATTATAAAAATTATTGGGAACACTAGCTCCCTGATTACAAAAGAAAATGATTCAGGGCACCAGATAGAGAGAGAAGTAACTGGATCTTGTCATCAAGGTTGCCCTACCCTGCTCCCTACCCCAACTCAGCGCCTGGCTCACGGTAGCCATTCAGTTATCCTCCACTGCATCAGTGAAAGCGAGGAGAATGCCTGGAGTGAAGAAAAGTTGGCGGCCTTCCCACTGATACCAGCTGTTGTTGGTTTCTGAACACTCAAAGCCACAAATACCTTAGAGCTCGGGGCAATGAACCCAAGGCTGAATTCCCCCAAGTCCAGCTGCAATGAAGTTCAAATTAGAACCTAGGAACTTAAACTGCTGCAGGTCCAACTTCAAACCCCAGCCCTAGCCAGCAGGCTTGGGAAAGAGCTGACTTCTAACCCTTTCCTCCCTCCACTCCTCCCCTAACTGCTCCTCACAGGAAAGTACACCTGGTCCTGCCAAATCACAGTCTTATAACCTGGCATTCCATCCAGACCCTGGGAAGCCGCGAGGAAGGGCGGGGAAGGGGACTGTTTGGCCACCATCTCCCCTAAGCCCTACACTAACTCCTGGCAGTCCCTTGAGGTGGACCTCACCGGCCCACGTGTAGATGAAGGACCTGAAGCACAGAGAAGTGCTGTGATTTGCTGACTTCACACCGTGGCAGCCTGGACTTCGGGATTCTTTCCACCACACACTTTTGTCCCTAAGGGGTGGGAGGTGGGGGGAGGATAAAATAACCGCAGAAAAGGAACCACTTACATGTGTCTAGCGCTTCCTAGAGGCTGCACAGGATATGGGCCCACCACCCGGCAGGCAGTGGAGAGATTTTTGAGTCCTGGTTCTACCCCGGACTCCTACTTCTTCTACTGCTTGACTTCTGGCGAGTGTCCACCGCCCTCAAGATTCGTTTTCCCGGAAGCAAATCGGGGCGAAAGGAGTGTGTGCGCGCCCGTGTGTGCGTGTTGTGCGGGGGCGGGAGCGGGTGGGGGAGTAGACATCCCCGGGGCTCCCTGCGTTTCGGATTTCCTAAATGTTCGTTCCCGTCTGCTCGCTGTGACCCCTTAATAACACCCCTTATAAAAACCGCCCCTCCGAGCCAAAGCTGTGAACGCCCCACGCCTTTTTCCCCACGGTCCCGGAGGATGAAGTGGGGTACAGGGGGACTCAGCGGGGCACCCAGTTTCGGGCAATGCAAATCGCTCGGCTTCGTTGCGCAGCCAGACGGCGGCGCGGATCGTCGCTCCTGAACTTGACCAAGAGACAAACTTCGGAGCGTTCTCAACGTGGGGGGCCAACTCTCGAGAGAGACCGCCCCCAAACGTAAGCCCACTTTCCTCGCCCCCATGGGAGACTGCACAGAGCCACCTTAAGGGCGGTGCTCCCGCCCCCGGAAGTGCGGGGGGGTCGGCCAGACTCGGCCCGCCGGCCCGCGCGGTGGCGAAGTGCCTGGGACCGGCTTCGAGCCCTACCCCAAGTAGGGAAATACCGCCCCCCCGCCCGCACCTTTGGCCCGGGACAAGCGGCCGTGTTCCCCAGCCTCCCGGGTCCCCGCATCCCCAGCGTCGCTGTCCGGAGCTGTGAACTTGAGCCCGCCTCCGTCAGAGGCTGGGAGCGTTCGCCTGCTCGCGGCGGCCACCGTCACTAGACAGTCAAACCCCAAGACGTCAGCCCACAATGCACCGGGCGGGCCGGGAAAGACGGGCTGGGGAGGAGACAGGGGACAGAGGGGCGAGAGGCGTGCGGGAGGGGGAGGGGGAGAGGAGGAGAAAGAAGGGCCCAACTGTAGGAGGGCAGCGGAGCATTACCTCATCCCGTGAGCCTCCGCGGGCCTAGAGAAGAATCTTCTAGGGTGGGGTCTCCATGGCGACGGGCGGGCCCGCCCCCCTGAGAGCGACGCGAGCCAATGGGAAGGCCTTGGGGTGACATCATGGGCTATTTTTAGGGGTTGACTGGTAGCAGATAAGTGTTGAGCTCGGGCTGGATAAGGGCTCAGAGTTGCACTGAGTGTGGCTGAAGCAGCCGGGCGGGAGCGGAGGTGCGCGGACTCAGGCAGACAGACAGACAGACACAGCCAGCCAGCACGGCAGCAGAGTCCGAACTGCACATCTTTATTTTCTTTTCCATCGTCTCTCCAACTGCCTAGAGCTAGTTCCTGTGGCTCCACGGCTGGTGTTTTTGGGGAGCGCCAGGAGAACCCCTTCTCCAGCCGCCCCTGGGAGGAGAGCCCCGCTTCTCGGGCGTCGCTGACAGCCGCGGAGAACGGTGACTGCCCGCGCGTCCTCCGGTGGAAGTCGGTGAGCGACTGCAGCAGCAAAGAACTTTCCCAACCGGGAGGACCGGGGACAAGTGCCCCCTGGTCCCGGAGCGAACTTTTGCAAACCTTTGCTGCGCCTTAGGCTGCCCCCTCGGCGGTAAAGACAAGAAGACGGCGGAGAGAGGCGCGAGAGAGGAGGGACGTGCGCTCAGCTTCGCTCGCACCGGTTGTTGAACTTGGGCGAGCGCGAGCCGCGGCTGCCAGGCGCCCCCCTCCCCCTCGTCGCGGAGGAGGGGACAGTCGTTGGAGTCCGGGCGGACGAGACCCGCCGCCGCCGGCAGGCCACTGCGGGGTCCGCACTGACCCGCGCCGCCGGGAGAGTCGCTGTGACGGGCAGCGATTTCATCCGCGGGCACCGAGGAGCCGCTGGGACCGAAGAGCGCTCAGTGAGTGACCGCGACTTTTCAAAGCCGGGCTGCGCGCGCGAGCGAGCCAACAAGTAAGCGTGCAGGCAGCATCTTAACCCTACGCTCCCTGGAGCGAGCTGGTGAGGAGGGTGCAGGGGGGAAGACAGGCAGCGGGTGCGCGAACTCTTAGAGAAACTTTCCCCGCCAAAGGCCCCGGGAGGCGCGGGTGTTCCCCGCTTTGCCGGAGCGCTGTTGCGGCCCCGAAACTTCTGCGCGCAGCCCAAACTAACCCCACGTGAAGCGACGGACTGTTCTATGACTGCAAAGATGGAAACGACCTTCTACGACGATGCCCTCAACGCCTCGTTCCTCCAGTCCGAGAGCGGCGCGTACGGCTACAGTAACCCCAAGATCCTGAAACAGAGCATGACCCTGAATTTGGCCGACCCGGTGGGCAGCCTGAAGCCGCACCTCCGCGCCAAAAACTCGGACCTCCTCACCTCTCCCGACGTGGGGCTGCTGAAGTTGGCGTCGCCCGAGCTGGAGCGCCTGATAATCCAGTCCAGCAATGGGCACATCACCACCACGCCGACCCCCACCCAGTTCCTGTGCCCCAAGAACGTGACGGACGAGCAGGAGGGCTTCGCCGAGGGCTTCGTGCGCGCCCTGGCCGAACTGCACAGCCAGAACACGCTGCCCAGCGTCACGTCCGCGGCGCAGCCGGTCAGCGGGGCGGGCATGGTGGCTCCCGCGGTGGCCTCGGTGGCGGGCGGCAGTGGCAGCGGCGGCTTCAGCGCCAGCCTGCACAGCGAGCCACCGGTCTACGCCAACCTCAGCAACTTCAACCCGGGCGCGCTGAGCAGCGGCGGCGGGGCGCCCTCCTACGGCGCGGCCGGCCTGGCCTTTCCCGCGCAGCCCCAGCAGCAGCAGCAGCCGCCGCAGCCGCCGCACCACCTGCCCCAGCAGATGCCTGTGCAGCACCCGCGGCTGCAGGCCCTGAAGGAGGAGCCGCAGACAGTGCCCGAGATGCCCGGCGAGACGCCGCCCCTGTCCCCCATCGACATGGAGTCCCAGGAGCGGATCAAGGCGGAGAGGAAGCGCATGAGGAACCGCATCGCTGCCTCCAAGTGCCGGAAAAGGAAGCTGGAGAGGATCGCCCGGCTGGAGGAAAAAGTGAAAACCTTGAAAGCGCAGAACTCGGAGCTGGCGTCCACAGCCAACATGCTCAGGGAACAGGTGGCACAGCTTAAACAGAAAGTCATGAACCACGTTAACAGTGGATGCCAACTCATGCTAACGCAGCAGTTGCAAACATTTTGAGGAGAGACTGTAGAGGGCTGAGGGGCAACGGAGAAAAAACATAACACAGAGAGACAGACTTGAGAACTTGACAAGTTGTGACAGAGAGAAAAAAAGGAGTGTCCGAGAACTAAAGCCAAGGGTATCCAAGTTGGACTGGGTTGCGCCCTGACGGCGCCCCCAGTGTGCACGAGTGGGAAGGACTTGGCGCGCCCTCCCTTGGCGAGGAGCCAGGGAGCGGCCGCCTGCGGGCTGCCCCGCTTTGCGGACGGGCTGTCCGCGCCCGAACAGAACGTTAGACTTTTCTTTAACATTGACCAAGAACTGCATGGACCTAACATTCGATCTCATTCAGTATTAAAAGGGGGGAGGGGCGGGGGTTACAAACTGCAATACTGTAGATTGCTTCTGTAGTACTCCTTAAGAACACAAAGCAGGGGGGTGGGCTGGGGCGGGGAGGCGGGAGGGAGGTTTGTGAGAGTGAGGCTGAGCCTACTGATGAACTCTTTCTGGCCTGCCTTCGTTAACTGTGTATGTACATATATATATTTTTTAATTTGATGAAAGCTGATTACTGTCAATAAACAGCTTCATGCCTTTGTAAGTTATTTCATGTTTGTTTGTTTGGGTGTCCTGCCCAGTGTTGTTTGTAAATAAGAGATTTGGAGCACTCTGAGTTTACCATTTGTAATAAAGTATATAATTTTTTTATGTTTTGTTTCTGAAAATTCCAGAAAGGAGATATTTAAGAAAATACAATAAAATATTGAAAAGTACCCCCAACCTCTTTTCTGCATCATCTATAGACAACAGATATCTAGGTAGAGTTGAATGAGTTAAGAGTGTCAATTAAAATCACTGTCAGAGTTTCTTACTATCAAGTAGTAAAAAACATTCCCTATTAGACTTTAGAAAGAAATGTACCTGATGGTATCATCAGGTTATACTCTTTCCTCCCCCAAAAATCTATATAGAATTGCTTTCCAAAGAATAGTGTGGTGTTTCAGGAGGCTGGAGGAAGGGGGGTTGCAGTGGAGAGGGACAGCCTACTGGGAAGTCAAACATTTCAAAAGTTTGGGATTGTATTAAGTGGCATGTGCTGTGACCATTTATAATGTAAGTGGCATGTGCTGTGACCATTTATAATGTTAGTAGAAATTTAATAGATGCTTATTCTCAAAGCACGAACTGGTGACAGATTTTACAAAAGATGTATCCTTCCAATTTGGAATCTTCTCTTTAACAATTCCTAGATTAAAAAGATGGCCTTTGGTTATGAATATTTATAACAGCATTCTTGTCACAATAAATGTATTCAAATATCGATAACATCTTGAATTGCTTTCCCTTTACTACTTTTTTCTTCCCAAGTTATATATTGAAGTTTTTCTTTTGAGTTGCTGAGGTTAACTGCAATCTGAAGTTAGTCGGTAATTAAGAAGCAAAGAATTTAGGAAGAGTCAAACTAGAAGTTGTGATCTGGATGAAAGATTCTCCCAATTTCATTAATCCCTCTTCTCTCTTTTTCTGTCTCTGTCTCTATTTCTTCCCTCCCAAATAAACACCTATACCTAAAGAAATTACTGGTCTAGCTAGCAGTGTAGCATTTGGATCTGTCTATAGTTTATTTCTTAATTTGTTTCTAAAATAATCAAGCTTGTTTAAATAATTATAGAATCAGTCTCAAAAGATGGTAATCTAATACTGTGGAAAAGATTCACAACAGAAAACATGAACAACACAATGATTACATGTGTAAATCAAACCTCAACTCTGGGGAAATGGCAAACTTGTATTCTGTCTACAGATATAACTTAGGAGATCAACAAGGCAGTACTCAACAAGGGAACAATTTTTGCTTGGTTGCTTTTCATCCCAAGAGCCAGAGTGATTATCAAGCAGCAAAAGCAATTTGATATCCAGGAATATTTCACAAACCACTAATTGAGGCAGGGCTGTTTGCTCATTAGCAGTGCTCTAGTACCCAGCAGGTCTGGGAGTGCTAATATCCTGCCTGTGGCTGTAAATCCAAACGCACAAAGAGTTTCTCCTTAGGAGTATATCTAGGAGTGGAAAAGATTGGATAGGCTTGTTAGCTATCAGATACACCCTCTGTTGTAACAACACTTCTTGAACAAAGGGTTATGCGGAGCAGAGCCCAAGTTTGCCAAACAGTGAATTTGCCGATGTCAGCAACCCGGAAGGTGAGTTGATTTTGACCATATGTAGGAATAGTCAGCAGAGGGACAATAAAGCACTTTGGGGTGGGGCTCTGTGGAAGCTAAACAAGAGCCGACTAGAAAAAATAAGCAGGCTGGGGAATTAATTACCTGCAAAGGTAGACTAGGCCCAGACAACAGTACAGCACAGAAAAGCCACACCACTCCCCAGTTCGCTTTAGATTGCAGTGTTAAAAAAAAAAAAAAAAAAAAAGTCTGAAACTCACGCCTATCCCCACACTTGATTGTTTCAACTAATATTCTAAATTTATATCCCTGCTATTCTAACCATTCTTACCAAAAGAAGTGGAAAAAATAATTGCGATAGAGGAAATTAACACATGACCTCTTGTAAACTTTGGAGGCAAAAGATCTGCTAATTACTTGTAAACACCCAATGTTTAATTTTATTGTTAGCCTTCAATGAGTTATTCTTTAGGTAACACTAATAGTTGGAGAGGATGAGGTGAGTGGCACATAAAGCCATTAATCCTCTCTTAATTTGTACATATATATAAAAATAAATAATTCGATCAGATTCTTAACCCTCTGTGTCCATTGAGACAGAGTGTTTGTTCATGAACTCAATGAAAATGCCTACGAAATTGTGTGTGTGCATGCACACACACAAAAAAGGTTAGAGTTCCATGACACACAAAAAAGGTTAATAAACTGTAAACCAAATGGCTACATGCCCACCATCAAAAACATCTTTGTATGAATATGAATCCCATGCTCTTTTACCCTTCCATGTTTCTGCTTGCATCCCTCTACCTGAAATACCTTTCCTTCTGGTTCAGCTGATGAATTCTACCTGTTCTTCAAGGCTTGGCATAAGTGCCACCTGCTCTGTGAAGCCTTCCTTGCTAATTCCATCTTCAGGTGGAATAAACAATTCTCCATTGAGCAGCATAACATTTTATCAAAACTTTTATAATAGCACTTACCGAAGTGTATTATCATTGTGAGCTCTGTGTCTCGTGGCCAGAACCCTACCTTATTCATTAGTGGATTCCTAGAGTCTTAGTGCAGTGCATGGCACATAGTAGATGTTCATAAAATACATATTTGATGACTGAATGAACAAGTGAACTTAAACCCTCCTCCAGCATAATTCCAGGTCTTAATTTCTTCTAGTAAAATATATTTCATCCGTTTCCAGGTGCATGACTTCAGGTGGATGGAAGATCCCTCCCCTCAAAGTCAAACCTGGCCAATCACCAAGTTCTAAAGCCTAGTTCTCAATGAGAGTTCTTAAAAGAATTAAGCTGTTAAAACATTCATACTTCCAGCCACACAGACCGTCCCTTCCTGCCTCTAGTAATGCCAGTGGGCATCTTCTTATATAAAATGGGTCTGCCTGAAACATTAGGCTTGGAGGTAGCAATGAGGCAGGATGATATTTAGGCAGACACAAAAATAGGTCCAGATCTGCTTCACTAAAAACAGCTAATTTCATTGGTAATGACAGAGAGGACTTTCTCTCTGTAAAGTTAGGTATATTTCATGGGCCCAAAAGTTAGTACCCAACATTTGCTTGCTGAGACAGGTATAATGCTAATCCATCTGTTCTCTGTGTCTTTTCATTGCTAGAGAGGTGTATGGGTTGAGCAAAAGAAAAAGACAATGCCTTCTAATGTCTCTGCCCCTGGTCTCCACCATCCACTTCTATGGGGGTCAAGTGGACCCTCCTGGAAGAAGTGAAGAGAGTTAGAAGCAGGGATGGCTTCAGAACAGGAACCTATCTCTTCATATCTCTAGAACCTAACCTAGTTATTTGATTTTGGACTTTTAGACATTCCAAAGAAGGGTTTCTCCATGGTCCTGAGTCTCCTTGGGTCCCTATGCTTGACTGTGTGGATTCAGTGATGAGCAACATCCCTATGCTCATGGAACTCACATTCTGGTGGGCAGGAGTGTGGAGATGAAATAGAAATCATTCCAAAGGCACAAGACACATGCTATAAGAAAGAGGTGCCAGATTGGGGGAGAAGGAGCTATTTTTAGGAAAGGCTTCATGGGAGAGGTGACATTTGAGCTGATCCAGTGGGATTCACTAGGCAGAAAAGGCTGGGGGAGGAACTGTGTGCAAAGGCATAGAAGCATGAGAAAACACGATGTGTTTAGGGACCCATAAGCTGCTTAGAGAGGCTGGGAAGGAAGGTGTGAGAAGAAAAGTGAAGGGAGATGGGGCAGGAAAGTTTAAGGCTCAGGTTGAGAAGTAATATCTATTCTGCATTATCCTATGGGTGATGGAGAAATGTAGAAGAATTTGAAGCAGAATAGGAACCCTCACATTGAGAAAGATTCAGGCTGGCAACAGTTTGGAGAATGGATGGCTGAGGAGGAGGCTAGGTAAGAGGAGAAATACCAAACAGAGGCTTTTAGTGTCATTTATAATGCCTGTGATATTTAGCCCTAGAGTTGGGGGAGAAATGGGAAGAAGGTGGCTTGGTCCATGCCACATTTCTTACACAGCTACCTGACAAGTTAGGCCTAAGGAACGATGTCAGGAAGTTCACTTGCCACCTATATTGCATGTCCCACACTTAGGTTTTCTTCTCCACTGTGTCAACTTGACATCCTGAAAGAAAGTCATCTTACAAAACAGCCCAGAGCCTACCTGCTCAGTGTCAGGAAGCTCAAATAAGCAAATGTGAAAGAAATAGGCCTGTGACTGCCTAGGCCAGGCCTCCCAGGGTGACAGCACAGAGTTGATCTTCACTGCTGCAAAACCAAACCTAATTTTATCTAGTCACCTAGAATTGATGAAGTTCAGTGAGGCTAATTGACCCAAACTCTACAAACTCTTTGACCTATAAACAAAGAGGCCAATGTTTTTATTGATTTTGGGGTAATTGGGTAACAATATCTTACATTCATGTAACCCTCATTTTCTACAAGTAATATTGAATTCCTATTTTGTGCCAGGAACTAGGAACACAGCAGAGAGTGGAATCATCAGGATGCCTTCCCTCATGGAGTTTATAATCTAGTTAAGATAGACAGTATATAAAGGTACACGCAAACACTTGGACAAGAGCAATGAAGAAGAACTGGGCATTCTTAACACATTAACTGCCATGGGAGTTGTATTTAATTCACATTAGTTTTGAGCCCAGGGCCTTGGGAAGCAAAACCTGGGCAAGACCCTGCAGTTGGTTCATGAAAATAGTACTTGTTGATGTTCTTATTGTTATAATTAATATCGACAAATTAATTCTAAAAATGCGGATTAAATGAAAAGAAGTCAATAAATTTTGTTTTTCATTAAATTAGAAAGGATCGTTTTGTTTTCAAAGTTTTTATTCTATCTTCGTAATAAAACAACATGGCCCCAAGGAAAAAAAATTTTTTTCTAGCATGGCAGTCAATGTGTTAAAGAGAAAATCAGTCTAAATTGTGTTGGCTGCAAAGAAGACCTTTCTGGAGAAATACTCGAGCTGAGAATTCTGAGATGACTATGAGCTCACAGGTAAAGAGCAGAAGAGCAGGGGTGGGGAATCCAGGTGAAGAGGCAGCCTGAGGGAGGGCTTGGGAAGGCTCTGGGATACCTAAGTCCCTGGAGTGGAGAGAGCAAAAGGAAGAGTGACCAGCCGAGATTTGTACTCACCCATCCATACGCTTGTAGTTTCCAAAATGCTTTCGCCTCTTGTATCTCATTTTATTTTTGCCACAATTCTGGGGAGGCTCATTGACAGCCATGTGTCATGCATGTAGAAGCAGAGGCTACCAGTGGGTTTCAAGTGTTTTTGTTGAGGCCATGCATCCAGGAACTAATGGGACACAATTTGGTCCTCAGGCATCACGAACCATATTTTTCTCCTGTATTGTTCCAGAAACCAGAAACCCTGGTGACCTTGGGTCTCTTACCCAATGCACACCCTTAGTTCTACATCAAGGACCCTGAGGATCTGAATTAGTCATCATAAGGGTCTTTGATGTGCACAGCATCTGAGCAAAGGTAATCAGATAGTCTCCCGGGATATTTCGTCCATGCCACAGCAACGTCTAATGAACTCTCCTTGCCCTGCTGCAAACTCCCCCCTCTGGAGGGAACAGAATACTTAGTGTTGAAAAGCCCTCACAGTTTCTTGCTATACAAACTTTCTTCATGTACATCCACTAAAAAAACATTGCCTGATGGTTGCCTCATGATTGCTTCTGACAATTGTGTTACCAGATCATCAGTAAAGTTATTGCCTTCTTAGGTTATAGGTACTCACTGGCTACCTGGATAAAATTTGGATGTTTTCCACATTTCCTCAGGATTATCTGTCTATCAGCTTTTGCTGATGGTGAATCTCTCCCAGGATGCATTGATTCATCTTAGGTTCGTGCTTAAAAAGGGAACTTTTCCTGACCGTATCTCACATCTTGGAAGAAAGTGGGCAGGCATATGAGCTGTTATATCATTGACCATTCTACCACTTAGGATGCTTTCAGAGGCCAGAAACAGAAGACACAATTTAAACAAGAAGCCCAGATACGAAACAGGTCCAGAGATGGCTAATATAGTAGTTCAGTGACATCATCATGGGTCCAGGTGCCTTCCATCTTTTCATTTCACCATTCTCAGTGTGTCAAGAAAGTTTCTTTTGTGCATCAAGATACCTGCAGCAGTTTCTGGCATCACAGATAAACACAATAATCACTAGCAATGCAGGGATGCTGGCTATCATCTTTCTCTTTTTATTAGCAAGAGAAACCTTTCCTAGCAGCTCCCCACCTCCACCCCAGCAGAATTCCCCTCTTGTCTCATTGGCCAGGAGGTCACATTCCTATCCCCAAACTCATCCCTGACAAGGGAATGAGCCCGCCACGATTGGCTGCACTTCCTTATATCCTACCTCCTTGAAGTTGGGTGAGAGGCCTTCTGACTTATGTCGGCCAATGAAATGCAAGCAGTAGAGATATCACATCCAGATGGAAACCTTAAGAGCAAGTATAAGAGTCAAAACATTCTCTTTTCCCTGCCTTGGCAACTGTGAAAGCACAGGAATGGAGTATTCATCAGCCTGGATACTAAATGATAGTGATGTAGATCAGAGTCCTCCCACCCCCCACCAGCATGCCTACAGTGAATATTTAACATGAGCAAGAAAACAAGAATTTGTTGTTTTAAGGCAGGAGTCTCCAACCTTTTTGGCACCAGGGACCAGTTTCATGGAAGGCAATTTTTCCACAGACCCAGGGTAGGAGGGATGGTTTGGGGATGATTCAAGATCATTACATTTATTGCACAGTCAAACCTCTCTACTAATGATAATCTGTACTTGCAGCCACTCCCCAGCACTAGCATCACTGCCTCAGCTCCACCTCAGATCATCAGGCACTAGATTCTCAGAAAGAGCACTCAACCTAGATCCCTCGCATGCACAGTTTGCAGTAGGGCTCATGCTCATATGAGAATCTAACGCCCCGGCTGATGTGACAGGAGGTGTAGCTCAGGTGGTGATGTGAGTGATGGAGAGTGGCTGTAAATACAGATGAAGCTTCGCTTGCTCACCCGTCTCTCACCTCCTATTGTAGGGCCCAGTTCCTAACAGGCCACAGACCAGTACTGGTCCATGGCCCAGGAGTTGGGGACTGTGGTTTTAAGGTACTGAGCTTGAAGGTTGCTTGTTCTTATAGCATTACCTAGCCTATCCTAACTCCAGTAGGAACCAACAACGTCTGCCACAAATATAAAAACTGACACATATAATATTCATAATAATACCATTTACTAAGTTTCTACAATGTAGCAGGCACTGTGCTAGGGACTTAAAAGGTAAATGTTAGGGCTGTATTTTATATATAAGAAAATAGGGTTCAGATCTTGTTCAAGTTCATGAAATAAGCAGCTGGTGGAAGCCCACCTTGAACCCAACTCTTTCTGACTCCAAAGACCTTGCTTTGTTCACATAGGACCTTACCCCTCAGTAGTCCTGCCACGTAAATTTCTATCTCAGTTGAACCTCACAACCTCTCTGCCACACAGGCGCTGTTATCATTTCATTTACTATATGAGAAAATTGAGATTAGAGAAAAAAAACTAACTTGCCACATTTCAGAGCTAGGGAGACACCAGAACCTCTGCCCTTTCCACTGTTCCTCACTATGCTTCTGAGCACATGAAGGATCAAGCTGTTAGGAGTTAGAGGCACACGGATTTTGGAGTCAAGAGCCTGTGGGTTAAATCTGGCCTCTCTGCTCACAGCTGGGGAGCATGGAGCAAGTCCCCTAATATTGCTAAGCCTCAATCCCTTCCTTTGTAAAAATGAGGTCAACCGTGGCTACCACAGAAGGTTGTTGGGAGGATCACATAGGTAAAGCACCTGTATATAGCAGGCAGGCAGTAATTAGCCATTTTTCACTGTAGACTTGTTAATTTAAGGAAAAAAATGATCAGTAATACACACACACACCCCCAGCTGAAATAAAAACGTTTCCCATTAAGATTCAACGAGTTCTCACAGGGCCTACTTCTTGGTCATATAAGGGTTGGCAGGTCCTCTCTGCGGGCTGGAGAAAAGTTTTGTTTCCCCAGCTGCACTCGCAGGGGAATACTCTGCAGGCACGGCATTGTGAACCTGTTTGGCTTGGCTCAGAGGCCTGTCAGCACATTCAGGAAGTGAAGTCAGAAAGAGGCAGAATTTCAAACAGAGCCAGCTGCACACAAATGCCCAGGCAGTGAAATGCCTTATCCATGCAGGGTGCCTATCACCCTGAGTTGCCCTGGGTGCTGTCAAAGAAGCCTCTGGGAGTAGCTCTGTGCCAAAAAAGGAAGAAATAATCACCAGCGCCCAGGCTAAGGCCATGGCTTGCACAGTAAGGCATCTAGAAGGGTCATGCAGGGGTCATCTCAGCCAGCCCCCTGCCTTGAGCAAGGCAACAGCTAGACCTGGGCTTCCTAAGCTTGCTGAGTGGAAGAGCTAGTGTTTATCTCCCTGGAGTCTTGAAGTCAAGCTGTAGGGTGAGGAGGGGAAAAAAGGAAAGGATAGCAAATTGAAGGAATGGGGTAAAAGTGTTGGAAAGGGAGGGAAGGGAGAGAAATGGATGAAGTGCCTGACAGGATATGGAATCCCGAGAAAGGAACATGCCACCACTCTCCAGCCATGTTCTCCCATGCCCAGGAAACAGTAGTGGTAAGACCTGAATTCTAGTATCAATTCCTAGCTGTGGATGGAAAGATATTTAGCTTTCTAAGCCTCGGCTTCATTAACTATGAAATGGAGATAATAATATCTCCTTCCATTGGGTTCTTGTAAGAATTAAATAAGCTAATATATGTAAAAGGACTTAGCCTCATGTTGGCAAATCATAAATGTATTAGTTGGAATTCTATGGTTGCGAGTGACGGAAAACTCACTTTAAGCAAAAAGGAATTGTATCAAAACGTATGACTGAAAAGCCACTGGAAAAGGTAGTTCTAGACCTGGCTATGTACAGGGTTCAAATGGTATCATCAGGCTTTGATTTCCATCACTTAGCTTGCTATGGGAAGAGTTCGCTTCGTCCTCAGTCTCCATGTGGTAGTATCCAGCAGCTCCCAGCTCTCTGTCCACAGGGGTAAGTAAGATGGTAACAGCAGTTTCTCACATCCTCCCAGAATTCTGTTTCATTGATTTGATTGGGTCTCATATCCATTCCTGAACCAATCACCATGGCTGAGGGCCGGGGTAGGATACACTGATTGGCTTCAGTATAGGTCAAGTATCCACCTCTGAAGCCAGGGTTCTGGAGTCATCAAACCACATATAGAGCATGAGGGAAGAGGAGATCTTCAAAGGAAAATCAGGATCTAGGAGGAAGTAGATGCTAGGGGGTAAGACAGATTGTCAACTACCAGAACCCACCCGTTTTCTGATTGTTGTTGTTATTAGTATCACACCAGGGGTATCTACTACCCTTCTAAAACTAGGTCACAATTCATGATTTGCTCTTTGGTCTCTTTTAATGGGTTGGGGGCTCCAGGTATAAACCAACAAGAACATACTTCTCTTCATGGAAATGCCCAGGAGGAGTGTTTTAAATGATATAACATATGTAAAAATATTCTGTAAAAAAAGTTATTTATTAATATTAGTTGCTGTTACAATGTTTACAGAAAGAAAAGGAAAGAGAAAGAAAGAAAGAAAGAAAGAAAGAAAGAAAGAAAGAAAGAAAGAAAGAAAGGAAGGAAGGAAGGAAGGAAGGAAGGAAGGAAGGAAGGAAGGAAGGAAGGAAGGAAGGAAGGAAGGAAGGAAGGAAGGAAAAGGAAGGAAGGAAGGAAGGAAGGAAGGAAGGAAGGAAGGAAGGAAGAAAGAAAGAAAGAAAGAAAGAAAGAAAGAAAGAAAGAAAGAAAGAAAGAAAGAAAGAAAGAAAGAAAGGGAAGAAAAGGCTCCTCTAGGCTGCTTAAAGCAGAGAATTAAAGATTCTCCGGACAAGATTTTGACATGTCAAAAAACCCACCAAGTACACGTACTTCCAGTGTGGGTTTTCCTCCATTCACCTGCTCATTAACCACATCAGTATCAATATCTGCATTAGTATTTCCTCACTTCAATTGTTAAAGCCGTAAAAGTGGAAGACAGAATGAGATAGACTGTTATCATGACTGAATTCTGAGGAGGAGAATCCAATGTACAATGAAATGTTCTTTTATTCTCCTCACAGTGAATCAAAGATCTTTACACTCAAGAACGAAAATGTGAAAAAGATCTCTGAAAATTCCTAGTAATTAGAGCTAATTATAAGTACAGGAAGTGGATGATAAGTTGAGTGTTGTCAGTATGAAATACGAGCAAAAGTTGAAGAGTAGCTACTGTATGGCTCAAGACGTTTCTAGGAGAAGATATGGTGACCAATACTCAGCATAAATAGTCTTAAAATCTTCCCATTTTAGGGTACTAACATGGAATTGAGTTATCATCATTCTCTCATCCACCCCATGTTCATTGAATGACTCCTCTGTGCCGGGAGCCATTTGCACACTGGAGGTGAGAAGCTATACAGGACATCAACACTTCTATCAAAAGCTGGGGACATTCAGTATATTAGCTTCTGTGATGGAGGTAAATGCAAGGCACCTTGGGAATAAGTACCCACCTAAGGAAGTTCAGCGATGGCTTCACTGAGGAGGCGATTTGGAATTTGATCTTAAAAGGGATAAGTGAGAGTTTGACAATAAAATGGAGTGATGGTGTTCCAGCAAGAGGGGATATCGGGGACTAGGGAAAGCAAGACTCAGAGGGCTCATCAGTCAAGCATCGACTATTCATGGGCAAAATGCATGGAGTTCCTCCCCCCTTATTGTCAGGTAAGGAAGAGACATTAAACAGAGTATTACAATGACTTCATCAAGCCCAGCACTTTGCAAAGTGCTGCAAAGAAAATGTGTAAGCAGCATCACTGCAGAGATTGTGAAGGCACAACCAGAGCATTGGGGGGTGGGAGGGAGGTAAGAAGGAGCTTGACTCAGCCTGGTCATTCGGGAAGGCCTCCCCAAGGAAGTGACCTTTAAGCTGAGACCTGAAGGAATTAGTCAGACATATGGGGGTGGGTGGGGAGAGCATTCCTGTCTTTGGCAAGAGCATGTGTTAAAAGCAGCGAGAAGACCAGGGTGGCTAGAACGTATGGTTCCCTCAGGGGGGTGATGGGGGCGAGGGGGGAGTGAGGCCGTAGGGCCAGGTGGTTCCAGATGGTGTGCAGTTAAACACGCCATGTCCGAATATAGTACCCAAACCCTCGAGTCTTCAACTCGACGGTGAGCAAAGGAAACCCAGGCTTTTTCTGAAGGTCACATCCCTTTGTTCTTAAGGCAGATACTCCAATTCCAGGCTACGGAAGACTGACCATGACATTAGCCGTTTATGAAGCTCTTGTGATGCGCAGAGACCCGTGGTAAGTGCCTTCTGCGTTACCTTGTTTAAATCTCACCAGGCCTGTGCCCAGGTGAGGAAACCGAGCCTCAGAGTGGTTACAGAAGTGACTAAGGCACCACGGCTGCACAAGACAGGGGCAGGGTTCCACTTTAAGGACAAGCTCTGCATCACTACATCAAAGCAACTCTGAAGAAGAAAACGAAAAACATTAAAAATGTTGTAAAATTCTAACAGCCAGGCAATGTCACACTCCCTGAGTGGTACCTTGACATGGTCGGTTTATCAGGAATGCCAATTCCTTTTCCTTAACATGGAAGGTGAATGGGGAACTCCAGGGGCCTTTTTATTTTTCTCTCCCATCCATATCTGGGCTTTCTGCCCCTGCTGTTTTAAATTCCATTTCAAATGAAACAATATAACTAAAAACCATCCCCCACCGAGCCACTCGGATTTAAAACAGACTGTCAGAAACCTGGAAGGAGTCAGGGCTCTCCCTAATATATCAAACACAGCAGCCAGCGCCCATCTGAGAGGCTTTGCTGAATTTTGTAAAGAGAACAGATCGTATTTTGAAAATGGATGAGTAAGCTTCACTGTTTTGACTTGTTTCAAGGTCTGGAGGCCAGGCCTGCTTTTGATCTGACAGGTCTGGGTCTCCAAACGTAGTTCATTCCTGTGGAAAGACTTGAGAAGGTGGCACCCTGGCCAGGCACAGAGCTGGAGCAGCGACCCTTTGAAGACTTCCTCCGTGGGTCTTAAGTGGGATTTGGTGGCCATTGTGGAATCACAGTAATGAGCTCAAAACTAATGTTTTTCATTACACCAGCAAATCAGTCAGCCCCTCTGTTTGCTCAGGTGTGCAGCTGTGTGCCCCGTGCCCTGATCTCTATACAATAGCAAAATAAATATTTTTAGAAGGAAGAAAGAATTAAAGATGAAGGAATGTCACAACTGGTGGGGTGGGGAAAGACAGAGAGACAGAGGAGACTCTGGTCTCTTTAAAGTAAGATATCTGCTATATAATCTCTTTACTAATTGGTCACCCTCTAGTTCGTGAAAGAAAAAAAATGTTTTCTAATGGAGTGGCAGGATTCATGATCATCAACTGGATTACTGAATACAGCACAACTCCTCCGCGTGGACCGGAAACAGTGCCGGTAGGTGGCGCCAGAGGGCAGGCTCCGCGTTCCCCCTTCTCGGGGTGCAAAGGATAAGAAAAAGCCCAGACGACAAATCCGGCGGGGACAAAAGAATGGGCGTCGTCCGCCTTCGGAGGGGACTAAGTATAAACAGTTTTTTACAGAGTGGGGAAGCATATGCGTTGGAACTGTCCTTGCTCCACCAGCCGGAGGCCAGGAAGCAAGCGCCAGACGCTGTTTACAGGACAGCTCTTATTTCAGGAATGAAGAATAAGGCTCAGCAGGTAGGGAGGCCTTGAGAACTAGCACCGAATTTCCAAGAAGCCCACGCTGAGATGGAGCTGCCGAAGGGCTTGGCTCAGGGAACTCACCGGATAATGAGGAAAGGGAGGCTTGAGTCGTCGGAATAAACCCATCTCAACCCTTCTGCGTTCCAGGGGTACCGGCTTCGTATGCTGGGGGGATTGGAGATTCTAGAGCTGGCCAGAACTGAGTTAAAATCTTAGATACGTGACTTTGGACAAGTCTCTTCCCTTCACGGAACAAGGGCTTACTCATCCATGGAATAGATGTAATAGTTGTAAAGGAGGAAGGAAGTGTTGATTTTTGGAAAACGCTTAGCCCAACACTCAATATTCAGTAACTCTTCCAATCATATCACTAAGACTTATTCGTGTGGAAAACAACCTTCTCGTTTGTGTCACCACTGTGTGTATACATATTAATTCTCTATGGGCTTATCACACTGTTTTGCATTTTGTTTATTTATGCAGGTCATTAGATTGGGTATTCCTTTAAAGTAAGGGCTATGTCATAAAGCTCTCTTTGCACCCCCAGTGTCTATCACAGCCCCTGGAATATAACAACATCTGTTGAGTACACGAGTCTTTCTTATGATCAAGTTGTTCCAACCCACCGAGCTGAATGATTCAGATTCAGAATTATGGCCGTATCTCACTTTTTTTCTTCAGCAAAGAAAAGAGGAAATACTACAAACCCAGTGATGAAAATGAATTTTGAATTTTTTTATTTTAGCCAAAGACCAAAATAGGAGCCAGATGCTGAGCAGCCATTTTCAGTAATGGCCAACTCAACCAGCCAAGACTCAAAATAAATTCCAAGAGAGAATTAAAACATTAGAAGCAATCCTGTGATTTTGGTGTCATAGCTTAAGACTTGGGCATATGGCATTCTCGTCTATGTGTGCCAAACAGAAATGCAGAAGGAAAGGAGGGAAGGACCTGGGCAAAAGCAGATGACAGGGGAGCCAGCAGGATTGGAAATGCCAAGCGGTGGCCAAGGCATCTAAGGAAGGGGTGGAGGCCACAGCTTGGCTATTGTGAGTCAGGTAGACTTGGTCACTTGGTAGACCTTTAATTGGGGCAGGTTACTTAATTGCTGAGAGACTCAATCTCTTCATCTATAAAATGGGGTATATTAGTCAGAATGGGTTAATCTGTGCTGTGGTAACAAATACACTCTGAAATCTCAATGACTTAGCAAAACAAAAGTTAATTTCTCACTCACCCAAAGTCTCACTGAAAGGTAGGTCAATGGGAGTCCTTCTACACCCAGTGACTTAAGGGTCTCATTTTCTTCTATCTTGTGACACTACCATCTCACCCTGTGGCTTCCTATCTTACTGTGGCAGAGAAGAGTGAGCTGGAGAAGGCACACTGGCTCTTAAGTGCCTCAGCCCAAAAGCGATTTATGTCATTTCTGCTTGGAGCCCATTGGTCAGAATGAAACATATGGCCCAACGCAACTGCAAGGGAGACTGGGAAATGTGGGGAGCACAAAATATATCTGCCCCACTGGGTAATAATTAGCTCAATCAGGATTAGATTCCATTGGATAAAATAGAATAGCCAAATAACTCTATTAGTGGCTTTAAAGAGTTAGAGATTTATTTCCTCTGTTGTAAAATATGTCTGGAGAAAGGCAGTGTGGCAGCTCCACAGTCATCCAGCGTAGGTTTTCCTTTGTTCCTGCTCCACCATTCTTTGCATGTGGCTTCCATCCTGAAGTCACTTGTGGTTACAAGGTACCCTCCAGCTATCATGTCCACATTCCAGCCAAAATTCCAGGGCAATAAAAAGCACCCTACCAGCATTAAAAAGCTTTCTCCAAAGCTCGCCAAGCAACTTGCCTTTATATTCTTTGGCTACTCCTAGTTGCAAGGAAGGCTGGGAAATGTAGTCTTTAACATTTGCGAATGGGAGAATGAACACTAGGTAGGCAACTGATTAGCAGTCCATGCCAAAATAATAATACTCAATTCATGGATTTGTGGTGAGCACTTTACAATAGTAGAGAGCACTGCCCAAGACCTGACCTTTGTAAGTGCCCAATACATGTCAGGTATTGTCATTATTGTTTTTATTAACCAAGTCATCATTTAGGGAGTCAGACTTTGGTGGCAGCAGTTCAGGGACCTGTCAGGAAAATGGAGCAAGTCTTAGGAGAACTTAGAAGAGTAGAGCAGGGCATGAGAGCCCTAGGCCCTGGGTTGGATATTAGGACAGGATTAAGACTGGATGAGGATGGGGAAACAGCAGCCAAGAAGGCCCAAGGCAGAATGTCATTCTGGTGGGTGGGGTCAAACCATCAGGGAGAAGAGGAGGGAGAAGAGGCAGAATAGGTTTTCCTGGGGTTGACTCTAGTTAAGAGATGCAATTAGCAAAGAAGAGAACACAAGAGAAGATTGTGGACAGCCAGAAATCATCCCCATGGCTGCCTTGGCTGGCACCTTTAAGAAGCCAATCTCTCTTCACTCTCAACTTCACATACTGCCCTTTCCTACTCACTGACCTCTCTTTCTATCTCTACGATGACACCTCAACTCTTCACTTGGTTTCTGCCACCACAAATCTCAGTCCTTCTTAGCACTACTGCTTTTTCTTCTTTCTTTCAGCACTCTTTCTGAGTACTTATCATAAGCAAGACATAGCTTTTAGTGCCACAAATACAGTGGGGAATAAGATAGGCAAGTCCTCTTGTTTTGTGACTTCTACATGATGCTTTGGCCTCTTCCCTTCTTGGAATGGTGCCTTCTAGGTAATTCCTCAACCTGGCCCCTGAAACTTCTCTGGTGTCCTGCACACAACTCACTCTGGAGGACAAAACTAGGCCTATTAGTCATTAAAACCCAGAGAGGGATGACTTAATTCTAAGATCTACCCAATAGAAGCCCAAGACTCTTCATTTCTTGCTTTAGAGTTGGCTCAGAAACAAAACAGGGCTAAGCCTGTGGGTGGAGGCATTAGTGGCCTCATCTGGGAAGTGCTGGAGAAGAAAACAAGTAGAATTAATAAGGGAGGAGACCAACCTGTATGATTTCAACCCTTTAGGTAGAGAAATGAATAACGACTTCTGTCAGCTAGGGTTCTCGGTTGCATGCAACAGAAACAGACTCTAGCTAACCGAAATAGAAGAGGTTTACTGGAAGGATATGGGGCATCACAAATAAGATTTAAAGGAAAAGCTGAAGAGTCAGGCTTCAGACAGGACAGGACCCAGAGCAGCTCAGGGACTTTGTATGAGCCCCATGTCTCCCCAGTCCTATTTATGTGCTTTTTCTCTTTACTTAAAAGACCAATTCTTGGGAGTGAGGGCAGCTGTTGTCCTGTCTTGAATTACATTTCTACTTCTCCCCATCCACAGCCCAACTGACAATTTCCACCAAGTCTGTAAGCAAAGGAACTTGATAGTTCCTCAAAGCAAACTTGGGATGTGCCTACCAGAATGGGAAGTGAAGGCTGGGCAGGCAAATGCTACAGATGTCTACCACTCTGATAGATAATTTTCCCATTTTCAGACCTGTGGCTTAAGGAACATTTCATGAGAATCTGTGAGCATGCTTCTTTCTGAAAACTCTTTCAATTATGGAGATCAAGACTCTGGTTCAATCCCCAAATTTGCTCAAGCTGAGATTTTGGAGTGGATTGACAGAAATAACAATTATAAGTGATTTAACAATCTATCTATATATATATTAAAATTATATACATATACACACACTCACATATATAGTTTGGGTTTCTGAAATAGGATTTGCATTTATTTTTATAATTATAATTTTATTGATTTTTTTAAAATCATAAATATTCACATACTTCATGCACCTTCCTCCATCCTGCTGCCTAGAACATGGATGTCTCCATCATAGATCATGGATGCTGCCATTTTGGATCATGAAGGCAAAACCCTAGGGATGGCAGAACAGTATGCTAGAAGGAGCCCAGGATCTGGTGACTTTATGGAACAAGGACATTATACCAGCCCTGTCCTGTATTACTCTAGATTTTTATGTAATAGAGAAATAAGCCACTCTTATTTGCAGTTTTTCAGTTATAGCCAAGCCTAATTCTAACTGATTCCCTAAGGTTACACCACCAATGGAGCCCTGAGTCTAACTCAGTTCCAGGGCCCAGACTAGGGTGAGGCAAAAAGGGCACCCAGAATGCAAAATTTAAAGAGGCCCTAGCTTTCAGGGTTGTGCAAATGCTGACTCTGCACTTATATGACTCTGAAAGTAGGTGCCTCCTTAAATTTTGCACCCTAGGCACCTGGCTTTCCCCAGATGTTCAGCTGGGTCAGCTTTCAGGGCCCAAGCTCTTCAGCCACAGCACATTGACAGGACAAGGCCTATGATAGAATCAACCTATTGATACATCATCACCATGAGAAAGTAACTGGCCTTAGTCAGAAATTTAAGGAATATTTTGTTTGATATTGACTATGAGACGTAAGATTCAAAAACTTTCTGAAGTCTCCATTCCATAACACCCCTGCTGTTTTGAGTGCTAGCTTTTATCATTAGCTGCCAGGGGAGGGTGAAAAACCCTTCTGAAAAAACTCACCCTCCCACCCACTTTCCAAGCAGGCAGTCTTGTTTATATATCATTTCTCCCAGATGAATCATTTGTAGCGAGAGTACAGCTTCCACTTGTCCATGAGAAACATTCAAAACAATCTTTTCTACTCTACATAAAACCTCAGGAGTAACAATAGACATTCAAAATAAGACTGCTATTTGTCAGCCTCTCAAAGTCAGGGAACAAATGAAAGTAACTATGCACCATCAAAAATCATTTTGAAAGAAAAAACAAAACCCTTTCTGTGATCGCTTATTTTTCTTTGAGCCCCCATCTTCTTCAAAACTGGCTTTTATATTATGCTTTCTGTATAAACCTCTCTAGTTCCTTTTGCCTCTGGTTCCTAGGTATTATTTTCACATGAAGCTTTCTAGGATCTGTGCAGTGTCATCGTCGGGGGAACGTAGAGGGCTGGTTTGGGGACCAGGGTTCAACCGCCATTTGCATCTTAGGGATCAGAACCTCAAGTGAAAGGTTAGGGGGAAATGTAGAGCCATTTCTTAATATTGTGTTTATTTAATATGCCGAATTTATGTTGTGCTGCACAAAGAACTTCCAAAGAAATAAATTTTCTGCAGAATCACCTCTAAACTCTCAGGAACAGAGAGAGGGTAGGGGAGAGACAGGGGCTAGCAAAGGCAACCTAAATGGAGATGTGGTTGGGATGATTGGTGGCTCGTGACTATCAGACGCTGTCCCAGAGGCTTTACACTAATCCTTAGAGTCCCCCTTCAAGGTGAGTGTTTTTGTCTCCATCTTATGGGTAGGGAAAGTGAAGCTCAGAGAGATTAAGTAACTTGCCCAAGATCACACAGCAAAGAATGACAAGCAGGGATCCAAACTCAGGTGAATCTAACCCAATGCCTATGATATTTTGGGTGTGCCTCACTGCCAGTGAAAGCTCAGTCAGTTTCTTATTAGAGGAAAGACCAGTGAGTGTGGTGTGGGGCATCAGGCAACTAAGGATCTTGTCCCAGCATGGGGACAAGGGAACAAAGCATTTCATTTCCCTGGACCTCAGTGTTCTCATCCATATAATGAGAGAGTAGAGCTAGGTGGTTTTTAAAGTGCTTCTTCTGCTCCCTGAAAGTCTGAGTTTCCATGTCTATTTGTATCAGAGGCATCCAACAAAAGAATCAAAATAACAGGAAGGGTGAGCCTCAGGCAGGCTCCCTCCCTGTGGGTCAGGAGTCCAGGAAAGGCCAGAGACAGCCACTACAGGAGAAATAAACTGAGCCTGGTATTTGATGAACTCTCGTTTTCTCATCACCTTCTCCAGCCCCTGCCTCCACCATCCAGGTGCTTTGGTCCTGGCCTTACCACCTCCAGCCACCACCACCCTACTCCCACCCCCTGCCACTTGTAGCACCCCATCTGGGCTAGCCTGGGTGCTTGCAATGCTGGCTAAAAGGTGTAACTGTTTTTACCTAACCAAATGGATAGCTCCTTTTTGCAAATTATAAGGTGCTTCTCCAGCTTAGGTAGACACAGCCTCTTATCAGGATGGGTGGCTTGACAAGCAGAGCATGGGCTGACTTTTAGCTTCTGCCTTTGCTACTTAGCCAGATGCCCTGGTATAGTGCCCAACTCACACAACTGTACATGGCAGCCCTGGAACGAGGCCAACTCGTGATTCATTTGAATGAATGGTACTCCATCCATCCAATTATGCATACTAGAGACAAACCTAGAAGATATATTTGACCTGTTCTTATATTTTCTTTCCTTTACCTCCTGTGTTCAGTGTTTGTATTATTAATTTAGCTCCTATTTATCTCTCAGATTGTCCATTGCTTCCCATCATCACCTAGTCAAAAGAACATCATCTTTCTTCTGAATTCAACACTAGCTTCCTAACTAGCCTCTCCCTATTTATTGTGTCCTGCCTTGTATTCATTCCCCTTACTACAGCCAGAAGACATATGAACTCAACTATTAATAATTAAACACTGAGAGTTAGCATATTGGAAGATCTTAGCAAAATATAAATATGACCATCCCTTTTTCCAGCTTAAAATTTCCAGTGGCTTCTCATGACTGAGGATAAAGACAAAATTCTTTGACCGAGCCTCCTGTACCATCAGGCCCCTTCCTGCTCTTCCAGCTTCATTTTGCATCATCTTCCTTTCATCTGTCTTCTCTCCAGCTCCTCTTGCTCCCCTGGAGAGCAGCCTATGCACATGCTGCTTCCTCTACCTAGAACAGTGGTCCCTGGAGTATGTAAAGGATCAAGCATCACATCTCAGTGAGGCCTTCGCTGATCCCCCTGCCATGGCCAACTCCCCTTATAAGTCCCTCAGCAACAAGAGCCTTCTTCCCTTTGCAGCACTCATCAAAGTTACATTTCTATCTGTGTTTGTTACATCACTGACACTGCTTGTATCTCCAACCGGACTGTAAGTTGCATGAGACAGTGCCTGGCCTCATCTGTGTATCTCCAGCTCCTACCATAATGTCTGGCACATAGTCCAGACTTTATAAATGTAGGCTGAATGAATGCAGGTTTGCCTGGCTTGCAGAAACCAATATCTAGCAGAAGCCACACTTGGACAATGCCCCAAGTGATCTGCAAGTTTAACTTCCTCAAACTGGGGGTGTAAAAGGAAGGAGAAGAAGAGAAAACTGTAGAAAATTAGCAATTGGCAAACAGCTTCCTCATAATGAGCCACCTCTGAATGCATCTTCTATGAGGCATTGTGGTTAACTGGTTCCTAGCAAATATTTGTTGAATTAGTAGATACAATGCAAACATTCGAAGCCCAAATTAGATGTTACATCAGCTAGGAAGCCATGTCTAATGTGTACCAGTCTCCAGAAACAATCTCCCTGTCCCCTAAATGTTCAAAGCCTTTCATCCATCCTTCTCTGATGACACGTTTCATCTTGCATTAGAGTTATTTAGGTATTTGTCTCATCTCTCAAAACACACTGTAATTATCTAATTTATCTTTATTCCCACTCTGACCTTCTGTGCTCCAACATCTGGCATAGTGTCTATCTCATAGTAGGTGCTCAGTTAAGACTTAGTGAATGAGTGAATGCACAAATAGATGATAAATAATGTTTGAATTAGCTTCCTCTCTTTCACTACACACTGTGAGTTTGAGCGTATTTCAGGAGACATTCCTGAAGCTACATTTCCTTCAAAAAGGATTACTTAGGACATCTTCAGTTACTTTAATTAATTATATGTCACTAATTAAGACTCCATTGTGGGAAGCTATGTTTTTGTTTCCTTTCCCCCACCAGGATTTTGAGGTCCAGATGATATTGACAGCTTTCTGATTCAAATCAGAGAACTTCTAGTACCAGATATGTGTCCCCATTCAAAATCCAGCTTTGAAATTCTCAGTACCCACCATAGATCACCTTGGTCTATGCCCTTATTATATGGAAACTCTTTTTAATAACTGTCAACACTTCCCTTGAGTCTCTTTTTTCTACCAAGTTGAAAACATTCATTAGTACATAGAAAATGCAAACTTTTTTTCATGTCTCCTGATGGAGAGACATGATTTAGTGTGATAATTTGGCAAGTGGATGGAAGTCTCAACTCTTTCCCAATCATGAGTTACCATTAGAACTTTAATATTTGTACTGAAATATGCCTTTGAGATAGCAAGTTTTAAAGGAGGGAGAGACCTCAAGAGTTATTTGGTCTACATGCCCCTTTTACAGATGATAAAACCTGAGTCCCAGGAAAGAAAGTAACTGGCCCCATGAGTCGCAGAGCTGAGATCCAAACTCAGGTCTTTGGAGTACCAAACCACTCATTGTACCCCTATGATGCACCAGACTCCTTAAATACTTTATCACTGCTTCTCTTCTAATAACACCTCAAGAAAGGTGTATTATCCACAGTTTACAGGTGAGGAAACTGGGCTCAGAAAGTTGAAATGATTTGTCCTCTAGCTAACAAAGCTGAGATTGAAGCCCAGGTCTGTCTGACTCTGAAGATGGAGCGTCTCCTACTCAACCATGGTGATAAAGACCTGGGAGCTTTGTGAAGGGCACATTGCTACTAAGTGATGGATTTGAGACAAAAACAATGCAAATGCTAAAGAGAATTCCAGACTAGAAATATCATCTGCTCCCGGACTCCCATCCTCCACACACAGCCACCACCAGCTCCCTGAATACCCCTAGACCAGTAACTTCTCCAACTTTATTGTGCATACAAATTATCTGGGAATCTTTTGAAAGTGTAGGTTCTGATTGAATAGGTCTGGCTCA
Source organism: Lemur catta (assembly GCF_020740605.2). Taxonomy (NCBI): domain Eukaryota; kingdom Metazoa; phylum Chordata; class Mammalia; order Primates; family Lemuridae; genus Lemur; species Lemur catta. The sequence goes on from NC_059130.1 coordinate 82,160,940, forward strand.
TAGGGCCTGAGAGTTTTCAGATTCTAAGAGTCTCAGGTGATGCAAATGCCCTTAGTCCTGGGACAACGGGGCTTCCTAAAACATGACTCAGTTTTCAGCAACCCCACCCTCAGATTGTCAAGCAGCAAAGTGTGTAAGGTGAGAGAGGGCAGCTGTGGTTGAGTAGGGAGAGGTGGCAGAATGTTTAGTTATCATTTATTGAACATCTTACTATGTGCTGGGCATAAGGCTGAGACCTTTACAGGTATAGCCACATTTATCCTCACCATAACCCTATGAGGAGGTATTGGTGTCCACATTTTTACAGGTGAGGAAACAGACTCAGAGTTTAGGCCAAATCCACACAGTTCTATCTGATTCCAAAGCTCATGCTCTTAACCACAATGACAACTTCTTCCACAGTGACTTAGTCTGCCTTATACCCGGAGCAAGTCTAGATAGTACTTTTGAGAAGGAAGGAGTCTTTGAGTAGACATTGGTAAGCTAATGTGGACATCACAAACCCAGCACCAAGGTGCTAAAGAATAGCTCAGACCAGATGCTGATCAACTTGCTAGAGGAATGTGCAAAGGATTCATTCACACTCAGACAGAAATAAGCATAAATAGCTTGGGTGAAAAATTAGAAATAACTTGCATAGTTAACAATTAAGTAACAGTTAAATAAACATAGTATATTAAGCAATGGGCATAATCATTAGGCAATGGGTATAGAGATTTCAGATAGGATATTTGCTGGTATAGCATGATCTGATTTTTGTTAGAAAAATGATGGCTGTGTATGTATTTGCATATAGGAAAAAGATTGGAATGAGGTATTCCAAAAATATTAATATCAGTAACATTTGGATGGAATTATCATTGTTCATTTTCTTTTATTTTCTTGTTGTACTTATCTATTATTTCTCTTTTTTTCTACAACAAAGCTGTATCATTTGTATAACTTTTAAAGAAATGAAAAAATAAACATGCAAGAGAAGTCAGAGAAAAGCTGAAAAAGGGCAGATATTGATTCAAATTATAAAGCTATAAGTATTGCAACAATTTGAAATTGGGAAATTTTAGATGGACAATTCAATGAAAGAGAATAGAAAGTAAAGTGAAACACCCATATTTAGATACATAAATAATTGACTTTTTCTTTTGGAGTAAGAAGGCTTTCCTAAAAAATAATACAAAACTATTTCATGGCCCACCCAAAAATATTATATGTGCAGTCAATAGACCATTGACTAACTGGGGGAAAATATTTCTAACAAACAAATAGTACTGATTTTCTTAATATATAAAGTGTTCTTATAACTCAATAGAAAAATTGGCTGGGCGCGGTGGCTCACACCTGTAATCCTAGCCCTCTGGGAGGCGGAGGTGGGTGGATCGCTCAAGGTCAGGAGTTCGAGACCAGCCTGAGCAAGACCCCGTCTCTACTAAAAATAGAAATAAAAATTATCGGATAACTAAAAATATATATAGAAAAAATTAGCCGGGCATGGTGGCACATGCCTGTAGTCCCAGCTACTCGGGAGGCTGAGGCAGTAGGATCGCTTAAGCCCAGGAGTTTGAGGTTGCTGTGAGCTAGGCTGACGCCATGGCACTCACTCTAGCCCGGGCAACAAAGTAAGACTCTGTCTCAAAAAAAAAAAAAGAAAGAAAGAAAGAAAAATTGGCAACGAACGTGAACAACTGTTCCAAAGGAAAAGGAGGAAAAGAACAAGAGAAGGAGTCCCAGCCACAGAAGCATTTCGAAGGGGCACAGTTAACCCAGTGTCTAGCCTGGTCATTAGTGTGTTTATGTAATTATTCATATCTAAGTAGAAATTCAAATCAGAATAGAACAGGAACAATTCCATTAGTCACATCTACCCACTAGGGGTTTCATCAGTTCCTTAGTGGGAGAAGGATGGGAAATTCATACCAGAATCCTATTGTGCACAATTCGTAATTGGTTCTATATAATTAGGCTTAAGCTAACTGCATAATAAGCCATAGCAGGAAGGAAAATGAAATGGCATCAAGCATGAGAAGAGTGCTGCCAAGGGGACTTAAATCCCAGCTCTTCCTCTAGCTGTATATCCTTGGACTACCTTGCTAAACCTTCCTTTCCTCGTCTATAGAATGGACACCAAAATCCTGTTTATAATGTTTTTCTGTGGAAAAAAATAAAGTCACATATAGAAAGCAGTTAGCACCCATAGCTACTGCTCAACAAATAGTGACTATTATTACAACCCACATAAGGGCAGGAACAGGCTGGCACTGCCAGCCCCTCCACAGTGCTGGGCATAGAGCAAGTCCTCGCTGGCTACTGGGTTGGGGGCGGGCAGCACAGCCTTGTGGTGACATGGGTGGGGCCTGGCTTTGCAGTCCCACCCGGGTTCAGGACCCTGTACCAGCAGTGACTCCCACTTATAGAACCTCTGTTTCCTCATTTAGGGAACATGTTGGTGATGCACCCTGTAAGAATCAGCTTCCGTGAAACCATGTTTGGGAAGACACTCTCTGACCTGTAAGGCCGTCAGCCTCAGCCCCGCCTTCCCCGGTTTGGAGACCCCAGTCCTTGAGGTGAACCCATCCAGTAAAGTTCACCTCAAAGTTGCCTCTTTCGTCTCCTCAGCCCATCCCTCTAGGGGCTTTGAAGATGTTCTCAGACCTGGAATCTGGTAGCTTGACCAGGACCAAACGGTGCACAGCCTAGTGCATGATACCAAGATTGAGCTGAATAGGCAACTCCGGTAAATTCTAGGGTATCCCCTAAACTGCCACCATACCCCAAACACATATTCCTGGGCCTTCACTGCCAACCAGGACAGGACCCAACATCCCAGGACCAGCTAATACCTTCCACTGTGGAGCGCATTCTGTGTTCCGAGCCTTATGCTAAGTATTTTATTTGCATTGCTTCAATTAATCCTCCCACCAGATCTATGAGATAAGTACTCTTACCTCCTTTTTACAGATAGGGAAGCTAAGGCTTCTAGAAGGTAAACAGAGAAGTTAAGTAGTTTATAGTTCATATATGATGGACCAGGGTTTCTAACCCAAGTTTATCTGACCATGATACTCTGCGGCCTCTCTAGGAATTATTTTGCAGATGGGCCCCCAAAAAGCAAAATGACCTACCCACAATCACACAGCTAGTAGGTACCGATACTGGCATTAAAATATGTCTGTCCAAATCCTAAGTCATGCTCTCCCCATGACACCATGCTGGCTTCTGCAATCCTATAAGAGTAGTTTCTTCCTAAGTGTCCTTCCTCTGAGCCTAGAGCCTGCTGTTGTCCACAGCCCACTGGTGAGTGGCCTGGATCCATGACTGACTCTTCTTAGATCCTTTCCCTGGGGGCTGGGTTCCAGACTCTGTCCTTGCCGGTGGACACTTGCTGTAGATGGACATATCTTCTCCAAAAGTGACAGACCCCTGCTTGGTTCCAGAGAATGCAAGCAGGGGTTTCCCCTCCAGACACATCTTCCTTTGAGAATGAGAACCCAGATTAACCCATTCCCTTCCTTGCTACGTTGGGTCTCTTACACTGCCCTGCCCCTACACTGACCTGAGTGGGATCAAGATGTTGGTCCCCACCCTGCCTTCACCCAGTTTCGTCCTCCCACTCACCCAGGCATGGTAGAGACCCATAATACCTGTGCTCAAGCCCGACCCATGATAAATGTCAGCTGTTATTTTTTATTACGTTTGTGCCTTTCCAGTTGTAAAAGCAACATGTTCATTGTGTTATTTCCCATTGCTGTGACAAACCTGTCCTCTCTACAGCAGTGCTGCAGAGGCATAAAAGGAGTGGAGTTGTGGGTGAAGTGTTGTAACTGGCCTAAGTACAAATGCAAAATCCACCAAGGTTTTCAAGGGATGCTACAACTGGATCAATTGCAAATAAAGCCTCCCGTTCAAGCTGAGGCATTGGACAGAGGAAAAGCAGACTAAGAATTAGAATATTTAAACACTTCAAATCATTTCCTTGGAAAGGCTTTCTGGATCTTGTTAGGGGAGCGAGTCATCTTCCTGTGTGAAATGTTCAAAGCTCACTTCCGGTGAGTAATGAGAGGGGCATTCAGGTCCGCATGCCGCCACTGTGCACGTGGTGAAGCTCACGGGGCTACGGCTTCCTTTTCAGACAGCAGAGGTGCTGCCTCTCAGGCCCTATAACTCTGGGCTCATCTCCAGGCCACAAAACAACCGGAGTTTCTAAGGGGCATATGCTGATGGCATCTGCCAGCTCTCCATCCAGCATATAACTATGGTTGTCTGTGACTCACAGCAAGCTCACACCGGAAGCCTTTTCCTTGCATCTCTGTGCAGGCTCTGCTGGCTGAAACCCGTGCCAGTGCCTAGAAAGGTCTGTGGTGCTGGCAGGCAGCAACCATGTGTTGAAGAGCCACAGGGACTCAGCCTTAGCTCAGAAAGGGCAAAGCACGCGCCAGCACAAACTGATGTGTGCAATGAGTGGGCCTGGACTACTTCGGCGGGCTGGAAAATACACACCAGTAGGTCTGGTGGAGAATGCACACTTGCGTAGAGAAGGCTATTTATCATCTAAGCCAACAGTGGCATTTCAGAAGAGATAAGGAAGGAAAAGAACCTATTGCTGTAAAGCAACACATCAAGCCAGACAATCAGAGACTTGGTGTGTTAGAAACTCCCATCCTGCCTCTAATTTAGGTTAACCATAAGCCTTCAAATGACCCTGCAGAGCCAGCCTCCGAGGGAGGTGGTGGAGATGTTACCACTTCCATTTTACCCATGAGGAAACTGGACCTCAGGGAGGTAACGTTGCCACAGATCACACCAATACTCTGTGGCCCCGTGGGATTTGAACCCACACCTATTAGGCTCAAAGGCCGTGGTCTTAACTATTTCCAAATTCATTTTGTCCTGAGAAAAATTTTTTGGGAAGTCACCTGTGTTTAACACTTGGAGCTAAACACCCTTGTTGGATATTGCTAAAAGAGAGAAAAGGAGAGAGGGAAGTAGTCCTAGCTCTGCTGCTTTCTAACTGCATGACCTTGAGCACATCACTAATAACCTCCCTAGCCTCAGTGTTCAATTCTAAGATTACTTTGATGAGTTTATCAGGGGCGGCTCTTTCATGCCATTTCTCTTATTGACCCTGAAAAAGTATAGTTTTCTCATTCAGTCGTTATCCATTGATTCCTTCACTCTGTAGACGTCTGCTAACTACTCAGTGACAGGCCCTAGGGCAGAGGGATAAATACAGTACAATTCCTGTCATCAGAGTAGTCGAGGTAGTTTGTGGTGGGGAAGAAAGGCCTCCAAAAATAGTCACAAGGCGGTGAGTAGGACACAGTGCTTGCCCTCCAGGAGCACAGACATTCCGGGAGGTACAGATGCTGACACAGCTGCTCAGGAGGCACAAGGGGGCACCTGCGACAGTGGCATCCTGCCAGAGGAAGGGCTGATTAACGCTCGAGTTTTCACCCTTGAACCCTGGCTACTTTCTGAAATTATATCTTGGTCCTTTGGGCCTTTTTTGCTGCATGGTATTATTATTGGGTTACTTACCATAGAATTTAGAGCTGGAGAAGAGTTCTGAGATCATTCTAATCCAGTCTCTCATTGTACAGGTAGGAAAGCTGGGGCCCAAGAGAGGTGAAGGTCACAGGTAGGAAGGGGAGAAACAGGTTCTGGGCCCAGATCTCCAGACCTAAGCACTTAGGAGATACCCAAACCTTCCCCCTGGTTTGATCCTGCCACCTCCATTCATACTCTACAGTCTCATCCAACTGGGTGTACTACGCAAGACAGGAACTCTGAAAAAATACAAAACTTCCCGGTGGGACACCTGAAATTAAAGAACCATCATTTTTTGGACTCATTTCCAGAAATCTCCAGAGTAAGGACCTTTATTTATCGAGCTGAGGTACTTAAGTCTCAGCTAACATTAAAGGCTGCTGCAAATGAATCTCGTTTATAAAATGTAGCAAATAGAAAAAGTCTCGATCTAGGATTTAGGGGGCCCAAATTCAAAGATCAGCTTTGCCACTAGGCCGCCTGGAGATCCTAGGCAGCTTACTCCCCTCTCAGGGCCTCAGTCAGTCCCCTCAGCTATCAAAGGAGGAGGCTGAATCCAACAGAAGCTCCATGAGAGCAGAGACTTGGGCCGTTGCTGTCTCCCCAGGGCCTAGAACCATGTGTGGCACAGAGTAGGGACTCAACACATGTGAAATGTCTTCCAAGTCACTAGCGTTCAGAGAATAAGAGTCCGTGAAATCATTTCCAAAATCTAAAGTTCATTTCTGTTCCTGTTTTTCCCCTCCCTTTTGTTAGCGGGATGAATACCTCCCCACCTCCCGCGTCTCTTAGCAACCATGTGGAAGAGTTGACTGTTCTGAAGCAGTTCTCAGGTTGCATGACCTGGCAGCTGTGAATTATTCTGTGTACTCTAATATTATCGTTTCGGCATCACTCCCCCTCTGCTGTCACTCCTCGGGCCTCCTGCTCAGAACCACCCGCTCAGCTCCTCTGCTCACTTGTTGCTGAAAACACACCCTGATTCCACCTACCTCCAACAAGCTTGCTTGTGCAACTGTGCAACACAGTAGAAGGCTGGACACCCTCGAGCAGAGTAATATATTTTAACAAGAGCACAAATGTGCAGCAAGGAGGGGTAGATCCTTGGCAATACTTACAAATCCCCAGTTTGAAACATGTAAATATTTCTGAGGGTCTCCCATGGGTCACTTTATCATGTAATGGATTAAGCAAATGTTTTTAAAAAACAAGGAATGATCACTATCATTTATTGAGCATCTACTATGTGTCAGGCAGTTTCACACACTCTTCCCTGCTTAATCTTCTCAACAACACTGTGAACACCCACTTCTATAGATGGGTGAACTGAGGCTCAGAAATGTTGATAAACTTCCAAGGTCACATAACCAGTAACTGCTACAACCATTACTGGATCTGGGTCTTCTATCTGATTCCAATATTTCCAGCTTTAATTTAGAAGAATTTGGAAAGTTTTCTAAAAGGTCCACTAAGAAAAACTTAGAAGGGAACAGAATGGCTGTTGCAGACACCCAGTTCTTTTTCAACCCACTTTATTTCCACTCCTAAAACTGAAATAACTTGTTTTTTGTTACTCCAACATACAGAGCTGACACTAAAGGTTGGGAATTATGAGGCGATGCTTAGCAATGATTAGGTCAAAGAGAGTTCAGTTGGGATGGGCCTTTCAGCCCATTCAATCTAGCCCTGATATTTTATAGATGGTAAACTGAAGCCCAGAGAACTTAAGAAGGTCACCAATATAATTACTAAGTAGCAGAGCCAGCCTTGTCTGCTACCAAATCCTGTGCTCCTTATCTGCAAAAAGGGGGCAATAACACCTGTTTACAATGCTGTGGCTGTGTGAGGATTGCCTTCAAGTGCTCAACCAGGTCAGTGCCTGGCACATGGCAGGCCCTGCAAATGGTAGGTGCTGCTGACCTTGCTTCTCTTTGAACCTCAGTCTCGTCATCTGTAAATGGGGGTTAGCAAGGGCCCTTACTCCATCTATCTGTTCAGAAAATCAAATGAGCTCTTGGACGTGGCAGAGCTTTGTAGTGTCTGCTTCACAAATACTACCTGCAATCTTTTGGGGCTGTCGGGTACGGCATTTCAGATGTTCCTAGGTGATTTCCCAGGTGGACAACATCAGAATGAGGTTGACATCTGCCCCTGGCCTCTTCTCATTATGGACAATTATGAAGAGGAGAAAGGGAAAACATGGGAAAAAATTAAAATCTTGCATCTGCATACGTGTTTTCCCTTCTCAGCCTTCTCTTCTTAGCATTGCTTGGGCCTCACGGAAGCCATGGGCCCCTCCTTTTCACAAGAAAGGCTATCAGTTGAGAGGACACAGAGAGATTGGCTCTGGCTGGACTTAGCTGATGGTGCTGCCAGGGAAAGGGCTCGCAATGTGGGAGGGATCTGCATGCACGTGTATGTCAGGAACTAGAGAACCATCGGTTTTGCCCAGTGTGCCACAAGCCTAGATTACACATCAGGCAATGAAGGCCAACTCGAGCCAGGGCAGCCCCATTCTTGGTTCACTGGAATGTCTCCATTTGGGGACTCTATGGCCTCCCCGCTGTACCTTCTCTGTTGGCTCCCTTCTCAGGATGAAAGTAACCCTTCCCTTTTTTACCTTGCTTTTCCCAGACTCCAAGACTTCAACCATCTTTTAAAGGCTGTACCATCAGGAGGAGTGAGTGGGAGGTGAGGAAGTAGAGACAGGTTGTGTAGACAAATACTGCAAGGAGTTTGGCTGTGAAAAGATTGAGAGAGAAAGAATGGGACTGAGGGAGAGTTGGGATTGAAGGTGATTTTTTTTTTTTTTTTGAGGGCTGGTGTTTGTTCTAAAGTGGAAGAGATGGGAGCCTATTTGAATGCTTTGGGGAGGAGCAAGTAGAGAGGAAAAGGCTGAAGGGACAGGAGCTGAATCAATAGAACAAGGCCCCTGAGAAGGCAGGAGGGAGAGGTCCAGAGCTTGGGGGGAGCAACTGGCTTTGCCCAGGAGGCAGAACCTCTCTTCGGTCACGGGAGGAGATGAGGGAAGTACACCAGGAGCGAAGTGAGAGCATAGTCTGTCCAGACATTCTCAGACATAGCAGGTCCCAAGGTTTGTCACAGTCTTTCTTCCCTCTTTGCACAGCTATGGCCTCATGCCAAAGCTGTCCCAAACACTCCACATACAGGGGTTGACATCCTCACCATAATCCTACAAGATAGGCATTTCTAACCTCCATTTTATAGATATGCAAGCCAAATCTCAGGAAGCAGAGGAAATTGCCTCTGGTTACACAACTAGTATTATTAATAAAATTAATGCTGACACTAATACAGCCCTATGTGTCAGACTCTATTCTAAGTACTTTATATTCATTAGCCTATTTAACCCTATGAGGCAGGTACTATTACTATTCTGATTTTACAGATGAAGCAACAGAGACACTAGAAGATGGGGTCACTTGCCCAAGGTCAAACAGCTTCAAAATAGAGCCAGCACTGGAGCCTAGGCAGTCCGGCTCCCAGGTCAGTATTCTAAACCATCATTCCATATCTACTTTTGTAGTGGGAAACGAAGGGATAGAGATTAAATTCAAACTCTCATTTGTCTGCCTCCAAAGGCCATACCGCTCATTGTATCCAGGGATGAGGCTGGATCAAAGTAGATCAACCTTTAGGGTTGAATATTCTGAACCAAGACCCAATTAGGATATCTGAGGACCAATAACAGAAACACAAGTACCCCCTCAATAGACTTCCCCCAATGACTCATTGGCCAAAACTGGATAATAGGACTCTCCATCTCCCTAACAGCTGGGGTGCCTCTTTGGTGGGAGCTGGCAAGGGAAGGGTTGAGCATGGTTTAACTTAACCAATCAATAGTGCCTGCCACATCCACATAGAACAATAGGTGCTTTACCTAAGTCTTCATTCATTCATTCAGTAAATCATTTGCTCACCACCAATTCTACCTGGCACTGCATCAACACTAGGCACACAGGAGTAAGGCACACGGTGCTCTTTGAGGAGCTTACACACTGATGCTTGGAACAGACATGTAAGCAGACAAGCCCACTGCAATGTGTGGCCACTGCCTATAGCAGGGTATGTCCAAATGGTGATGGAAACAGAGGGGGTGCCAGTGCTTGTCTAGGGCAGGAGCCAAAGGGATGGTTTTGCAGAGAAATTGTCACTTTTAAGAAAAGAACTTTGCCAGGTGAACAAGGAAAATGGGGAGACAATGTGACTCAGGCAGAGGGGACAACATGTGTAAAGTCAGGGGAGCATGGGGCAGTATGGCAAGTTCTAGGGACCTGTTAGTAGGTTAGTATGGCTACAGCAGCAATGGCAGCTTTGAGGGTGGGAGAGAAGCTGGAGAGGTAGGCAGGAGCAGATCATGTCACCATGGGTGCTGGATGCCACATGTAGGAATTTAATTTCTAATCTTTGCTGCCACCCTGAGAAACTGTTCTATTACTAGTTCCAATTTGCAAATAAGAAAATGGAGACTTAGAAGAACTAATGTGCCCCTACCCACAGCTGATAAGAAACAGGGCTGGGGTTTGAACCCAGGCTGGCCTGATGCCAACGCCTAACCTCTTTCCACTAAACTATAATAACTGCCTTTGGTTCTGCCTCTAAAGCTATCGCACCGTATTATGTAACCAAAAAAATAAAAAGCCTTCTTTTCTATGGTGACAGTGGCAATGTCGTTCCAGGAACTAAGATTTGTTCCCTTTACAAATGAGAGTTCGGTGCATTTTTTTCCCCTGCTCATTATAAAGTCCTGCTTCCTACCAGAATGAATAATGAGGTTGTAGCTGTCTGCATTCAGCCATAGGAAGACGCATAATTGTATTTCTTCCCCAATGGAAGAACCAGCTGTGGCACTAATAAAAATGACTGCTTTTCAATTCTTTCAACAGAGTAAATAAAACTCCCTTGTGATTAACAGCAAATTGGTTTCCTACAGAGTTGTCAAATCTGAAGGGGGGAGAGGAGGGGGGTGAAAGAGAAGATGGGAGTGAGAGCTTGGTTAGTGGTTCTGCTCCAGCCGGGTTCATCCTCCAAGGATGCGTTACTAAGGCGCTTTGGGTAGGAAAGATATTTTCAACTCCTTTCAGAAAATTCCCAATTCTGCCAAAATAACACTTCAGTGTCCCTGGCATGGGAACAAAAGAAAAAAGGGGCTCACTTGTTAACAACCACAGACCCTAAGACTTTCAGATTTGGAGCATCAACTCTTTCCCCATCTGTTTGTTCATTCATTCATTCTACAAGTGTTTTTTTTAAAGATTACTAGTGATTTGGTCATTAATTGAATATTTACTGAGTGTGCACTGTATTCCAGGCAGCGGGCTGGGCTTTGGGGTGAAGAAGACCCAGTTCCTGTTCCTCGAGGTGCACACGGTCTAGTGGAGAGATAGACCTGTAAATAGCTTTTTGTGATTATTGTGATAAGATCTGTGTCCTGAAAATAAAAGCAGTGGATTTTTATAGTTTTTTCACTCTCTTGGAAAATAGGACAGAAAAACTGTTTTGCTCCCACCTTTAACCTAAAGAGTTACAAACTAAGGCCAATGAAAGATCAATCAGAAATGAAGATAATGTAGCTTTGAAATAGTAACAGAGGAAAATGCGGTTCTGTGTGTGAAATATTGGTGGATCAGACAGGGTCCTGATAGGAAACAGATGGGACACCTAAATTAAGATAATTCAAAGAGAGTTTATTACAAAAGGAGTGTTTACAAGAATGTGGGTGGGATGTAGAGGACCAACGGGGCTATGCAGGAACCCAGGGCTACCAGCAGGGGCGCTGTTACCACCCCTAGATTCAAAAGAGTAAGGGAAGGTGTTGGCTCCAGGAACCTGGAAGGGAAGAGCTGTGTCGAGAAGATCACCATAAGAGGAAGAGTGACTGACAGCTGAGGGTCACAGCCAAACCAGGGTGACCATACAAGGTAGACGTCAGGGAAATAAATCCCTGCCCTCACTGTCATCCCTCCCAAGCTTTTTCCCATGTTGGAGGTTAGGGAAGGCTTCCTAGGGGAGATGGCACCTTAGCTGGATCTTGACAGATGAATAGGAGTTTGATAGGTGATGAGAGAAATGAAAAAAGTTCCAGGCAGTAAAAAAAAATATAAAACAAAAGCAAAAAGATGAGAGGTAGACTGAAAAAAGATCCTAAAGAACTTTATATGTCATGGATAAAAGTTTGGTTTTTGTACCCAGGGCACTAGGGAGCCACTGAATGTTTTAAACCAGGTAAATAGCATGATCATATTTGCATTTATAGAGAATCTCTTTGGCAGTAGCATGGAGGATGGATTGGAGAGGAGTGGATATTGGAGAAGAAGAGAAAGGCTGATGGAGTAAATAGTAGATAAAAGGTGAGAGTTTGGACGGGGAGAAGGAGAGAAGGGGGCAGTTCTGAGGCACATGCAGGAAGTAGAAATGATGGCTGATTGAATGGGAAGGGAGTCTGCTGGAGAGGGAGGTATCCAGGCTCGTTCTCAGGATCCTGGCTAGGATGTCAGTGGATGGCACTATTTGAAACTAAACAAGAGCAAATAGGCTTGGAGGAGGAAACAAGATGGCTTTGGCCTAAGGTGTATTGAGTTTCATACGCCTGCAGGAAATCTAGGTGGAATTGTCTACTGTTGTTTGGTTATGACTCTCAAGTTCAGCAGAGAGAGAGAAGGCTGGGCTAAGGGAGAGGTGTAGGGCCCCTGAGCACACTGGTGATAAGGTCATGGTAGTGCACAAGAAAATCCAGAAAGTGCATGGGGAGAAAGAAGGGAGGGGGCTTACTGCTACGTGACCTCCACACCCTCACCGATAGGCTGGAAATGAGAGCACCTCCTTCAGTGGGCAGTGTGAGCATCAAAAGAGGAGAAACATGTTAAAATGCCTTGCGCATGGCAGATACTAACAAGTCTTTGCAGAAGCAGAAAAAAGGTACAAAAGCCAAGAGCCTTGATTTTATACTGTGTTCAGAGAGCAAACATTGCAGCTGCTTTATACTTCATGAACAACACAATATTATCTCTGTACTTCTTTATTTCCTAACAGATCTGTCTCTCCTCGCTACTTGAACTATAAGGGGATAGGAGATAGATCCCATAGTTGTTCATATTTCACGTTCCCCTAAGTATTCATAGCATATAATAGGAATCCAGTAAATATATGGTGACTTGATTGTCTAGTGGCAAAAAAACCACAATTTTTTTTGAGAAAGACTCCAAGATACATAGTCCCAATTACCCCAGCACTTCTCTGTGACTGACAAACCACTCATTCACGCAGGGGCCTGTCTCTCCTCCACTGGAAAAACATGATTAATGTCCTTTCCCTGCTCAAGAGTGGTGGTCCAAAGATTAATGAAGTCAGAGTCCCTGGGAGATAACTTGAGTAAGAAATAGGCTGTATTATTGCCTTGTTTTAATGAATTTGAAAATTATCCTATATTGTTCAAATGGCAACTGACTCATCAAAAGTGGGTGTTTGGACTGTTTGGACGTGATAAATGGAAAGTCTGAGGATTTTCTCATTAATTAACTTGGCTGTGAAAATAAGCACTGGCCCAAATTCCCAGTGAAATAAAAACAGACCAAAAGGTAACCAAGAAGCCAGGCTAGTGTGGAGTGGCATAAATTCTGCCCTAGGCATAGACTCAGACTCTTGGCACTCAAGTAATAATTTTATATATATAATATGTAATATATCACTTTCTGTATTTTCCAAATTTTCTATAATGAGCACATGCTATTTTATAATAAAACTTAATTTTTAGAAACACTATTAAATATATTCATCATATGTATATAACATAAAATAAATATAACATGCAATAAATGTAATAACAGAGAGTAAATTCTATATTTATTTTTCTCTTTATGTGTATTTTGAGTCTATTTTATTAATACTCCATAATGTTATTTGTTCTTTATTTTGTTACCAAATAAATCAGGGGTTTTAGCTACAAGCAACAGAAATTACATCTGACAAGCATATACCAAAAAGGAAACTTGTTGGGAAAATATGGGGGAATTCACAAGTTCAAAAGGAAAGCTGAAAGTCAAGCTTAGAAAGACAGGAAGAGGAAGCAAGTGCTCCAGGGGTCCTGCAGGAACTACGCACTGGCTGATCCAGGCACCCTGTGACAGCCAGTGAGCTCAAACCACCCCCCCTAATTCCCATCCAATTAGGAAGGTTATATCAGGTCAGCCCAAGGAGGGCCATGGCTCTGCTCATGGCTAGGGGAGAGTAGGGAACCTTACTAACTGTCTCTGCTAGATGACATCCAAAGGACCTTGTTTGTTCACCCAAGTGAGTTTTAATCTTAGTCCCAAAGGAAATGAAATGTATGTTGGACAAACAAAAACAACAGATGCCGACCACTTTAGGTAATAGCTTTTCCCCCACAACTGTTTTTTTTTTTTTTAGGTATAATTTATATGTAACAATAATGTTTCAAACTGATCACTGGATCCATTGCGGAACTGCTCTGATGGTTAGAAAATCCGTCAGTGTTGATTCCATTTCTGTCTCTCTATATCAAAAGTGAGGTCAGGATGGTGGTGGAACTGGAAACTGTATTGTTTGAGGATCAGTCCAGAAAGCTGAGGGAGGCAGCAGCTTGGAGGTGAGAAGGAGAAGATGCACATGTGGTGTCAACACCATGCTTCCAAAGGGCTGCCTACCATGTTGTTCTCTCTCCTCCTGGAGACTTCAGCTAGAACCAATGGGTAGAAGTTCAAGGGAGGCAAATATCATCTCAACAAATGGTAGAACGTTTTAACATTCAGAGCTGCCTCACTCTGGAAAGTTGAAAGCCTGCATCTCAAGGGGTAGGCAAGTAGGAATTTCAGCATGGGATAGGGTTGGGTTATACAATCTCTAAACGTTCTTTGAACCCTGAGAGTCTGTGGTCCTATGGGCGTCTGTTATTTTCAAGCCTAACATATGTCCTGCTGAAAGGGGTTCCTTGCCTTTCACAGCTACTGAGTCATACTCATGCCTCAGACCCAGCTTCTCCTTTTCTCTTAGTTTGCTTGCAAACCTGTGTTTGTGGAAGAACTCTCAATCCACCACTTGCTGCAGGAGAATGTTGGGATTTCTTCAACTGAATATGGCAAGCGGGAGAGAGGAAAAGCACGAGCAGTACATTCTGAGTAAGAATTCTTGAGTTTAAATCTCAGCTCTTCCACTTACACATGGTGAGATCTTAGGCAAGTCCACTTGGGTTTTGTGATGCTCATTCTATTTATATGAAAAAGTATAATAACAATAGTACTAAGAACCTGCCTGACATAGTTGATAAAAATTTGTAACCTGGTTTTTGTTGAGTCCTAGTGGCAGCACTAGATTATTTACATGCATTATTTTATTTAATACTTCTAACAACCCCATGATATACAGATTCTATAATTCCTATTTCATAGATGACAAAACTGAGGTTTAAAGAGATGAAAGCATTTGCTTAAATGTTGAAGCTAAAATTAAAATCAACAGAGTCTAATTTGATAGGCTGATCACTTTATAATGCCAGATCACTGCTGTCAAAATTAAGTGAACTGTCATATGTTATACTGGACTTAATAGAGGGTCTGGCACATGATAAGGACTCAGTTAGTTCTCCTCTACTCATATCCTTGCAACTTTACTCTTCTAAAAACTCCAGTGAACCAACATTCATCTTTAAACGTTATGCCCCGTGTGGCCTTCATCCTTGGGCTGGGCACAGGATGGCGGCAGCAGTTCCACAGTCAAATCAAGACTCCACAAAATGCTCTTGTTCTTTCACAGGAGCAAGGAAACTTTTCCTAGAGGGCTCCCCTCACATCTTAGGTAACAGAATTGGATTCACAGCCTTATTCCCAAACCAATCACTGGCAAAATGGGATTGATTGAATAATCCTTGAGCCAACCCCTAGAGGTAGTTGACTTCCAAAATCTGCCTTTTGCTTGAAAGGAAAAAGGAGGTAATAGATGCTGGTAGGTTAGCAACTATCTCCTCTCTATCCGTCTTCTCCTGATAAGAAAGCTGAGGCTTAGAGGAGTTTAATTAATATGTCCAGAGTCCAAGGACAGTGGTGGGGCTGCAGCAAAGGAAGTGTGTAGCCAAGGTGGTTTTTAGGTAAGGAACAGGCGTGGGGCCATGGCAGGATATGGAGCGGATCAAGGCAGAGGTTCTCTCCTATGCTGCCCATGTGGGTTACTTTAAACAGCACTGATGGCCAAATTTCACCCCTAGAGATTCTGATTTACTTGGTCTGGGGGACATCCTGGGCATTAAGATATTTAAAAGCTCCCCAGGATATTTCAATGTGCAGCCAAGACAAGAACTACTGGTTTAGGAGGAGAGCTGTTGCAAGGTAGAAGGGTGAAGGCCAAAGGCATAGAGTCAACAGGGTAACAAAGAGCCTGTCTCCTTTTTCTCCCCATTAACTGCTACCATTTACTGAATACTCCCCATGTGCCAGGCATAGCGGTGCCCCTGGCAGAATGTCTAGTAGGCAGTCAGTAATTGAATGAATCACAGATGCTTTGCTCATAGAACAGAAAATTTTCAAACAATCTCTACAAAGTAATAGTGTGCCCATATTACAGAGGAAACCAAGGCCCAGAAATCATAAGAAACTAAGTCTCTCTGACTCCATGCTCTCCAAGTTCTGTCGTCAGCCAAAGAAATCAGGAGTCTGAGAAGCAAAATTGGGCCTTGGAGAGCAGGGCCCTTGAAGGATGAGCAGAAGGCCTCCTCTCCCCACCCCTCCCTCCCATCCTCTCTCTTTCTGCCCCTGAAAGCCTCTCCCAGAATCTCACTCTGTCTGGGAACCCCCACAGCCCCTCCCACCTGCCTGGGAACACGGGCCTCCTGGGAGAGAGGGGAAAGACTGGAGCTTCCTGCCCAAGGCCTGGGCAGCAGTCAGGACCAATCCTCGTTTCTGAGAAACCCCAGGGGCAGGAAAGGACCGTGACCCAGTGAACTGGAAGGCTGGGATCTAGCCTGGACTCAGCACCTCGCTTGTGGCGTGACCTTGAGCAAGGCCCTTTCTGTTTCCAGCCTCCAGTTTCCTCATCTGTAACATGAAGAGGTTGGTCCGGAATCTATGTCATTGCTCTTAGGTCCTGGCAGCTGATGTACACTAATGGGGCAGGCTGGGGACTGGGGAACTAGCAAGCACAGGCGCTGTCCTAAAGGGTGGGAACTTACTGATTTCCAGCCAGCTGTCACCGCAGAGGTGTGTGGGCTCAGCATTGTGAGAGCATCTGAGTTTGTTTTTTAAGAAACACTAAGGAATCTCTATTTTATGTGCAATCTCCTGGTTAACCTGTTAGTTAATGATAATAATAAACTTGTGCAAGGCAAACAAAACATGAATGTGGACTGAATTTGGCCTGCAGGCTGCTGCTGTTTGATCTGTGGGCTAAATGATCTATGAGACCCGAACTCCATATTCTGTGACTTCTAAACAAGGGAGTACCTGACCTCATACTGTAGAAGGCTAACACTGGAATTTCTGTTCTAAATGAAAAGGAAGTCAACCCAAATGGCATAATCCTCATTATTAGTTCCTAGGACTTTCGTATGCATTTATTTTCGGGGTCCCTGTGAAAATGAACCCCTCTCCAAAATCTAACGATCCCATGTTGAAAGCTAAGGACCACCTGCTTTATAGAGAAACAGTGCCCTCTGCTGGAAGACTGGTGCAGGGAGATGCCTTTGGCACTGAGATAATTTAATACTTGGAAAGAATGGATTTGTTTGTTTTCCCTTGAAATAGATTTAATGAAGAATAATAAATAAAATAGAAATGCATATTTATGAATGGTTTGATGTATGCTAGGCAGAAATTGGGCTTTCATGTATCCATTTGGGAGTAATTACTCTTAATCTATCAAAAAAAAGTCCAGGATTAGAGAAAGGAAGAAAACATTTGTTACGTCGACTGACAGCAATCTGGAATGGGCAGACCAGGAGAGGAAACTGAAGTCTATGTCTCCAGACTATGTCCTCTAAAATAAGAACCTTTATAATAATGTATTGGAAGTTTATAAGTTTTAATAGTTACTTTCACTGCATTCTTCTAATAGATCTCCCCAGTAACAACTCTCCAAGGCAGGTATTATTATTATCTTCATTTGACAGATAAAGAAAATGAGGCCCCAATAGTTTGAGTGACCAGATGGAGATTCCTTCACAATTAAATGATAGAGACAAGCTTAGGTAAGTTGCTTAGTCTCTTTAAACTTCAATTTCCCTATTTGTAAAACACAGATAAAAACAGTATCTACATTTGCAACCAGAATTAAATGAGAATATATTTGCAAGACACTTGGAACAATGCTTGGCCCACAGTGAGCCTCGTACTTACTCCGTGTTAGTGACTGCCACCATCCCAGTGCTTACCGCCCGGGTCTTTTAACTCCTCCTCCTGTGCCTTGTCCACTATATTGAGCAATGTCTGCAATGGTCAAAAGAGGGGCCACAGTGCTGCTGGGGTTGATAACAGTGGCCCCAAACCCTAAAAATGTAGTCCATATTTTTTGAACATTAGTGACTTTGTCAATAGCAATTAAGATTCTGAGTTGCATTATAAAAATAGATTGTTCTAAACAAGAGAACTTATGGTTCCATGAATGGTGCACCATCCTCACCATGCCAGAACTATTATGTAGACTCCTGGGCTCCACATTTTTATAGGAACAGTGACATGCTGAACAATATTCAAAAACAAGAGGTGAGGGGTCCAGGAACCACATCGGAGAGGAATTGTTGAAGGAACTGGGGATATTGGGCCTGAGAAGAGAAGTCTTAAGGAGCATATTCATGCATTCACTCCTTTATTGCTCATTCATTCTACATTTGCCGAGTGCTTCGTCTGTGTGCGGCACTGTATCATGTGCTGAGGATATAGCAAAACAGACATAACGTCTGGTGTCGTGAAACCTAATCTAGACAGGGTCAAAGAATAATACGGAGCTGTCATGCGGAGAATTAGCCTTGTTCTGGGTGAACCCACATTGCAGAACCAGGGCTACGTGAAAAGTAGAATTGGGTAGAACTCTTAAACTGGAGGGGCTGGCTCACATTTGAGGACTACTTACTGCTGAGAACATCCCAGATGAGTCTAGAAGGCCACTGGGAGGTTGTAGAAGGGATTGGAGGTGGGGTTGGCTTGGGGTGGGATTTGGCCTTCTTAGTCCCCAGACACCATGAATGCGCTGACTGTGCCCAGTCTGCTCTGGGAAAGCTTCTAAAGCAGCCACTCGTCCTGTCACCCTGGAATGAAGAACAAGGACCCAACACCTCTTGGTCTTTGGCTTCCTTTCTTAAGCTCTGTCTTCTTGGTGGTCCAGTGATACTGTGGTCTTTTTTCTTCTGGTCACAGAATATTCTTCTGCACAGTGTCCCTTAAACACAGAATGTGAAAGAAATTGGTAGCAAAAATCTTTAATATAGGATATGGATTTTTCAAAAGTACATTATAAAATAAATTCATCTTGATTATCAATAAAATGGGAGCAAAAAATAAGCAATAGTGAAGGAGAGAAATCACCCAAAGATAACCACTGCCTACAGTATTTCCTTCCTTCCCATATAGGATTTTATTTTATTTTTTGAATATGTAGGATCACACCAAATCATGCTGTTTCACTTAGGATTATTCAAACGAAATTTTTCTTTAAAAGTTCTTATAAGCTTTTCATCGTAATCCTATATTGAGTTGCATGCTTATGTTATTATATAATATTGTACTGAGGAAATACACAGTAGTTTATATATCCATTCTCCTAGCATTTGCCATTTCCAGTTTTTGATGTTATAAGCAGTGCCCAGATCTAAAACATTCTGTGACTATCTGAAATATGAAAAAATATTTGTACATAAAAATGTTTGTTGTGGCTTTTTGTTTCCTATCAGCACACCTCCCACATCCCCCACTGTGTGTACACGCACGTACACACACACACCCCCACCCCTAACAATGTGCTCTTTACTAAACAAGCCAAAGTCTCTTGACATGGCCCATGCTGTTCCCCTTCCTGGAATATCCATAGCCCACCAGGCACCCTAACACACTGGCTCAGGCTTTAAGATCAAGCTCAAACAAATGTTGTTTGCTTTGTGAGGCCTCCCTCTCAGCTCTCTAATGTCCCTCTTCTCTGGCCCACTGCACTTCTCTCTTATCTCTCTGTCAACTGAGCAAATGAGACACTTGGTTAGTTACTTAGAAAGTTAGTCACCACACTGCTGGCCAATTTCTATAAGGGAAGGGGTCTAGCATCAGAGCTGGAAAAGTCACGCATGTGTGTGTCACACATGTGTGTAAAAGCATTCTTCTTTCCTGTCCTTTCTGGATTAGTTAGCATTGTTCTGATGGGATTCTGGCATCATGGTGCAGTGAAAGCACCATGGTCTAGTGCTTGGTTCTAATCCCTCCTCCCACCTTCTTCCAACACATGTTGAATAAAAACTATGTCATCAGGCACTAAATTGGCACTAAATTGGGCTCTGGATGTGCAAAAGCAAACAAGATGCGGTCCCTGGTCTTTAGAAACCTAGAGTTTAGTGATGATCGCAAACACATAAATGTAGTAATGCACAGAATCTGCCCAGGTAGTGATAGAAGTCCATACAGGCAATGGGTTTGGGGGAATATAGGAGGAAATGGTGTGCTCTGTCAGGAGCAGGAGATTGGTGCTGGGTGGGGAGTGGAGGAAGTGTCAATAAATGCCCCCTGGGTGGACCAGAGAGGAAAGCGCATATGCAACCAGACAGCGTACTAAGAGATCCACCTCGGGGGTCAGATCCAGGTTCCCACTATTAGTGCATGACATGAGGATTAAATTAAATGAGATAACATGTGCAATGTGCTTAGCTCCATGACAGGCCTCAACATGAGCCCAGCAAAGGGTAGTGGTGCCAGATTGTCTCTTGGCAATTCAGTACCCTTTTTGCCCTTCTAAGTCTCCTTTGTAACAAGGGGATTGTAACAAGGGGATTGTAACAAGGGGATTGTAACAAGGGGAAGCCTAGCAGCTATCTCCTGCAAAATCCCTATTCCCAGAGTGCGTTAGTTTGCTGGGGCTGCCGTAACAAAGTCCCACAGATTAGGTGGCTTAAACAATAGAAATTTATTTTCTTACAGTCCTGGAGGCCAGAAATCCAAGATCAAGGTGTTGGCAGCCTTGGTTTCTTCTGAAGCCTCTCTCCTGGGCTTGTGGATGGCCACTTGGCTTCATGTCTTCACGTGGCTTCCCCCTGTGCCTGTGTTCTAATCTCCTCTTTTTATAGGAATACCTCTTTTTATAAGGTGGTGGATTAGTGCCCACCCACATAACCTCATTTTACTTTAATCTCTCTTTAAAGGCCCTATCTGCAAATATAGTCACATTCTGAAGCACTGGGAGTTAGGATTAAACATATGAATTTAGCAGGGACACAGTCTAGCCCGTAACACAGTTTCTGGATTAGAGCCATACATGCAATATTTTGAAGGCAGAAGAGAAGCAAAAGCCATTATTTTGGTTTTGGGCAGGTGGCAGGTGTAAGATTTTTCCCCTGGCTGCAACTTGCAGACATCCTCTTGCAAATTGCCCACTTTGCTGCTGCAGACAGCCTAGAGCATTAGCAGGAGTTTCCTGCCATTGCTGCACTTCCTCATTTCCTGAACACTCGCAGTGGTTCCCCTAGCCTTTGTTTTCCTGGTTCCTCTAACAGCTTTGCAATCTTCTAATTTCCTGTATAAAATTCATTCCCGTTTGAGAAACCTACAGTGGTTTTTGTTTTTGACTAAACCCCAGAGGCTCCAGTTGCTATTATTTTAAGTGGAATGGGACGGTTGGTGAGTAGCGGGGAGTTTCAAGGCAACCGTTAAAGAGAAGAGAGTGGCAAGTCAGGCATGAATTGATCCTGCAGAAATTGGCATGTAACCTGGAATTTATCCTATGGTCCAGAACATGATAAACTTTTACCATGGAAACATCCCTAATGAAAGAAAAGAACAAACTTGTCCTCCCCAAGGTCTGACATCAACTGCCACAACTAAGAGAATTCTTTGAAATTTTTCAACTCATCCAATTTTTTCTTCTTGGCTATAATATATTCATTTGTTTTAATATAAAATAATGTTTTCCATTATTAGCCATCAAGAAACACTAGCATTCTAAAGTGAAGGTATGTTTATCCTATGGCTTTGAGTACTGTCTGGGATCTGGTCACATACCACAGTTTGAGAAGCCCAGCCCAAGGCATCATGGAGACGTTGAATAGTTTTGAGGGGCAAAGTAAAACAAAGAAATTACTTTCCTAAATGACCTTTGTGCTACTGTGTGGAGACGGGGAGATTTGATAGAAGGCTATTGTAATAGTCCAAGTGAAAAATGGTGAGACATTGATGGAAGACCCAGTAGGGAGGATGAAAAGAAAGGAGCCAAGACAGGTAACTAAGAGAGTTCGGGAGGGTCGCTTCACTTCTGGAATTGAGCAGAATAAACAGATTGAACCATATGACAGACACATCTCCCCCAGCCCAAAGACCCTGTAATGTCTCTCTGCTTCTCTTTACTTTCCCTCGTGCTTGCCTCTTAATTTATTACAAATAGTCATAGTTTATTTCACTCAAAGGCCAGCTAAGGGAACATTTGCTGCTAGTTTTGCCAGTGAGACAAAATTTTATAGACTTGTTTATTTTAAAGGAGAAAAGAAAGTTCTAGATATAAGAAGCAGTGATATTTTGATAAAGGTTTCTAGTTATTTCCAATTCTAATTTTATAACATGTTACCTGACATATAAAAGGCACTCAATAAATAACTGTTGAATTACCCCAAAAAAATAAATGAATGATGCATTACATATCTCAGTGCATTCAAATGCTTCTATGGGAAGCCTTCCCTTACATGATCTGTGCAAACTTACCTCATCTTGACACGCCAGCAATAATTCAGGGTCTTGTCATACGTCTGCTGTTTCTTCTGCTTACAGTATCCTTTGCCTCTCAGCCCATCCACTCACCTGTTGTAACTCAGTTCTGACATGCTCACACAGTCAGAGAAGAGTGTAGCTATGGAAAATGAACGTGGGGATTAAAGTAGCATAGACCTGGGTTCACAGTCAGGCTCTCATACATGTAGCAAGAAGCTATCTCAAGAGTTCTTTCCCTTACACTTTTGCCTCATTGGGTGGTAAGTAAAACAAGAAAGAAAAACTATTTGACCAAAGCCATCATTTTGCATAGCTCATTTTCCATGAACCACATCTATGCAGGCAGTCCAACCTGGTGACAGCACCAAGCCTCATGTTTGGCTTTACTGAATATCTTAAACTGCTGCCCATGGAACAACCTGGCTGTGAGTTGAATAGTAGATGTATCTGATGACACAAAACCTCAGCTATATAATGGAGGCACCAGAACTTTAACTTCATCCAGTTTCTGGATTTCAGCTGGGTCAGATATGTGCCCTAAGCTTGGGCATTGCTGTGCTGGAGGGGTCCGTACTTTGGGTTGACCAAAGCTGGGCAGTGAAACTTGAAAACTCCCATCATTCACACTCTGTTATTTGGAGCTCAGTGAGGCATCCGTGGCAAGACTGTGGGGAGCCAACTGGAAGGGTGGAAGCCCTCGTCTTCCCACCAAACCTGCACCTTCACCTTGCGCCTGAGACCATCTTGTTGACCCACCAGGCTCATACTTGCCCCCATTGTTAACACCTTGACCTTTGAATTCATGGATACGTTCAGCTACCACCTTCACTCTCAAGCCCGTTTTCCAGAAGAAACACAGAAATACCTGAATTGTACTTTTGTCATCATACACACGGAAGCCTGAACAAAAGAAAATGTGTCTAAAGGGCATGAAGTTATAGGCACTTTGAAACAAATTTCAAGGGGATAACAAACCTATTTATATACAATTCAGTTTTCACATTGTAAACTAAGCATCCACAAGACCATCCTCTACTAAAGAGTAATTTTTGAGACATACTAGATTTCAGTCTTTGAGTAAATATCCTGAACTATCTCAGTTGCAGTTCCTTCAGTGTAACTTGTGAACAGTAATATCCATTGTGAGACTTCAACAGAATATATTAATATTTTATATATGTATATACATAATATGCCCAGCACACATCAGATGATCAGTAAACAGTGTCTATAATCATGCCTCAGTAAACTCTACCTTTCACAGAGTGTGTTTCCTTCCTCGGTACTAGACATAGAGAATTTCCTTACCTACTCAGTGGGTAAAATCACATCAAATTCATAGAATTGTTAGGGCCAAATTAGATAAGACATAATTTTTTTAGAATTCTTAAGAGTTCTGAAACTAACAAGTGCTCTCACAATTCTCATTTGCACCATCTTAAAACTTAACATGTTTCCATTAGAGTTCTAATTACAGGTTCATTATGTGTCTTCATGCAGCTATACATTCCTTGAGTTTTTCATGTGTATTTGGGGAAAGGATGGTGAATAACACACATTGGGTATCTACCATGGATCAGGCTTTGTGAGGTGCTTTCCATGCATTATTTCCTTGGATCCTTCTCCAAACTCTGGAAGAAAACATCAAACCTCCATCACGAGATGATGAAAGGCCAAGAACCTTGGACCAGGTGTGATGCCATACACTTTGCATCACATCTGTACTGTAGCATAGGACCAAGGCCAAAGCAGGTGTTCAATAAATGTAGAAGAGTGCTGCCATGGATTTATGAGGCCCCTCCTTGTCACCAAATGCTTGCTAAGGCTCAGCACTTGACAACAAACACTCTGAAGTGAAATGCCTTGGCTCTTCCACTTCCCAGCTCTCTGACTTTTGACAAGTTCTTAACCACTCTCTGCATCGGTTTAAATCGATTGTAAAATGGAAATCATGATAGCATCTCCCTCATATTATGTTTGTTTTGAGAATAAAAGAAAATCATATATATTGATTATTTTGTATAGTGCCTGGCACATAGTAAGTGTAAGTGCTCAATAAATGTCACCCCTGAATAATGAGCCGTCAGAACCCCAAGCAGCACTGCTGAAAAGACTCAGGAAGGAAGCTGCCCATCCAGCATGGTAGCTTGGAGACCCAGGAGCCTGCAGAAACTTGGGTACTGTTGCCGAGGAGAAGTGAGGCCCATTTCCAGCTGTAACAGTCTCACAGTTGACAGAGGGATGGTGTTCATTTCCTTCAAAAATTGTTTTGTTCTCTTTCCAAGGCTTTAGGGCAAATGCTGGCTCAATAGGAAGCTCTCTGAAGCCGTGAGTCAACAGTCACTCATGCTAAAAGGTGATTCACATGCCGGAGTGTGCAGTCCCCAAACGGTATGGGGGTGGTACCTCTTAAAGAGATTGATGATGCCCCTAGATGAGCTGTTTGTGATCACAGGCTGCTCACGAGCATTCATGAGAACAGATGTGCCAATTAATTTCTCACAGCCCCTCCACACTCCTTCAGAAAGGGCACAAATCTTGCTGGAAAATATGCTGAACTTGGGGATGAGGAGAGTCATTTCTCTCGTCCCCCAGACCTTTTCAAAACTCAGCCTGGCTAAGAGTCAGCATGAAGAGCTAGAGATTTGGATATTTCTAATATTTGTATTATTCATGTTGAGGTAAAACAAGAGAATTTCTGAAAAGCTGACTAGAGGGGGTGTTGGAAGCCTGGGAAAATTTCAGTGTTATGATAGCTTTGCCCCTAAATTTTTACTCAATTATAAACATTTTACCAATGCCGTGGGGGTGCTGAATCTTATTCTATATCTGTGACATATAGATCTGTGAAGCCTGGCATTGGCAACGTGCCAAAGTACCAGGGTTTGAATTTGAGCTTTGGGCAATTTAGTGTCTGGATTTTCTCACAGATAATATGGGGACTTCAAAATACCTACCTGGTGGGGTTGTTGCAAACATTAATTTATCTAAGGGAGTGCTACCCAAAGTGGGATCTGAGGCCCACACTGGTTTACAAACTATTAACAGTCCTTTATCAGTTAACTACAGAAAATGAGAGTCACCTTTTAGGAACCTTTGTAGCAACTGCACTTTACCACAACAGTTTTAGTATGTTCTGCAAAAGTATCATTGTGTAGTAGATAAATAAAAATTTTTGTAAAAATTTGTGAGGAAGAAAGACCAAGCTAGAAAACCAGAGAGGCCAATGGGAGAAGAGATGTCCAGTCAGTCCCCACGTATACCAGTCATCTCAGCCTAGGTGCCAGACATGAGCGAAGAAGTCTTCAGAAGATTCCAGAGCCAGCCACCATCTCTGACTATAACCATGTGAAAGACCCTGAGTGAGAACCACCCAGCTAAACAGAACTGTGAGAGAAAATTATTTCATATATATACCACTATATATGTTTTGGAATGGTATGTTAAGGAGCCACAGATAGCCAGAGCATTCTGCTAGAGTAAAATTTTTGGTCTTTCTACCCCTTAGTAACTTGTCAGTGATTGGTGGTTTGGCAACAGTTTAACCTCCATTAGTTTACAATCCTGCATCAGCCAGGGTTAAGTAGTCAAGACTACTGTTCCCACATGGCCTTTCCTTCCCATTGCATGACCCACGAGCCTTCTCCTTCTACTCTGTGAGGGGAGTGGCTTTTTCTTGGGGGAGGGCTGCTTGCCTAGCTGATCCTGCCTGTGGCTGGGTGAGTAAGTATGAAGAAGCCATCTAGGCCACTTTCTCCAGTCCTGATCTGATACGTTGATCGCCTTCTCTTTGCCTCAATTGGTTCAGAACCAGCAGCAGAGAGTATTTGGATTGGCACTTTGGAGAGACCCCCAGCTGCCTTATCGCTCTGACATACAGCAGAGTAAATGGCCGGGTATTAGGCAGATTGCTAACCTGTCCTATGTTCTTGCTTCTGTGCAATTCTTGCCCATATTGCTAATAGCGTGTTTAATTTCCCCAAAGTTACAAATGAGCTAAAGCAATCATAATTGTGGTTAGTAAGTTTTCTGGTTTTCTCTCGACTCTTTTGATGAATTGCTTACATTACTTCTTGCAAAGAGCAAGACAAAATCTTTCCACAAAAGCCGAGTTGGTAAACAAAGCCCCAGAGACTGCCATCACATCCTGTGCAAGACTCAAACACAACCTCTAATTTCCTCAGTCACCAAGAGGCCGACAATGTGCATCTGCTTTTTTGAATTCTTTTGTGCCTTTATTATTTTTTCAGTTACTGTTTTACTGCATCCAATCATTCTTTCTGCTCAGGACAAAGAAGGAGAATGGAAATTCTGTTAAGGTCACAAATATGGCTTTTTTTTTTTCCTTTTTGCCTATTCTTCGTGATGATTTTATTTTGTTCACTCATGCATCCACCCAGTCAATCATTCAATGAGTCTTTTTTTTTTTTTTTTTTTTTTTGAGACAGAGTCTCACTTTGTTGCCCGGGCTAGAGTGCCGTGGCACCAGGCTAGCTTACAACAACCTCCAACTCCTGGGCTCAAGCAATCCTTCTGCCTCAGCCTCCCCAGTAGCTGGGACTACAGGCATGCACCACCATACCTGGCTCATTTTTTCTATATATTTTTAGTTGTCAGCTAATTTCTTTCTATTTTTAGTAGAAACGGGGTCTCAGTCTTGCTCAGGCTGGTCTCAAACTCCTGACCTCGAGCTATCCTCCCACCTTGGCCTCCCAGAGTGCTAGGATTAGAGGCGTGAGCCACCATACCCAGCCCAGTGAGTCTTTATTAGGGGTCTTCTCTGAGCCAGGGCTTGTGCTAGGTCCAGACCATATAACCGTAATGAATAAATATTTAGTAAAACAAGTTAGTTATTGCAATATACATTATCTTATGTAATCCCTACAACTACCCTGTGAAGGGGCCTATCATCTCTGTTTTATAGGAAAGGAGGTTAAAGCCCATCCAGGTTAAGTAACTTACCTAAGGTCCCACAGCCAGGAAATAGCAGAATCAAGATATGAAGATGGGTATGCATGGGTCCAATGCTATCTTCTCTCTACCTATCACGCACAGAAAAATATCTATGGAAAGAGCAACTCCACACTGAACATTTTGGTGCCGATTGTAGGCATGGTCATTTGACATTTGATCTGAATGCTACTGAGAAATGAGGCTGCTATCAACACTTTAGGTAAGTTATAAGTCAGGATTCTGTTCAGAAATCCTACTTGAAGTGGATTAAACCAAAAAGCTAGGAGTGGGGATTGTTGGCCAAACTACAGGCAGGACAGGGGTGCATGTGAAGACAGGGACAACAGGAGCCACAGGCTCCAGCCCCATCAGTGCTGTCTCTCATCCCAGCTTCTCTGTTTGATGACTTCCTTCTTCCTGATCAGCATCCTGTGTGTGGACTTCTGGCAACCTCATGACCAGAGACTGAGGGGCTCCTTTCCCAGAGAAAACTGAAAAAGTCCTAGAGAAGGACTCTCATTGACCTAGTTTGGGTTGTTATGACCAAGGGGATGGACTGTGATAACTGGCTCTGCTTGATGGGTAACCAACCACTGGTGAGCTAGGTCAAGAAAAAGTCCAGTTTATAAGGTGCAAATCACTTTTGTAAGCCTTAAGACTGGTCATCAGAACTAGGATGGTTGCACAGCAGAAAAGTTAAATGTTATCGGCAAGATCAGCTTCCAAGATGAAGCAAATAAAATGGATATAATTATATGAATCAAGAGAGCATCATACATACAGATCTAACCACACAGAAATGCCCTTTAAAGTAGACTTTAAATGTTCGCCCAAAGCAGTGTTTAAAACATGGAAGAAAAACACTGGAAGCAACATAAATGTTAAACAATACAGGAGCCATTAGGTAAACTCTAGTTTGTACTGTCCCTGAGTATGCAACCATGAAAAATATGTTTACGCAGAATTTAAAATAATAGGGAGAAACATGTACACAAATATTCATAGCATTATTCATAATAATCAAAACATGGAAACCACCCAAACATTCTACTGAAGAATGGATAAACAAAATGTAATAGAATTGAATATTGTAACATTTGACAATGAAAAGGAATGAGATACTACATGCTACAACATGGATGAACCTTGAAAACATTATGCTAAGTGACAGAAGTTACTCACAAAGAACAGCCTATTGTATAATCCCACTTATACAAACTATCCAGCATAGGAAAATCTATAGAGATAGAAAGTCAATCAGTGGTTGCCAGAGGCTGGAAGGAGGGGAGAAATGGGGAATCACTGCTGATGGGATTTCTTTCTGGGGTGAAGACAACATTTAAAAATTAGAGGCCATCTGTGGTGGCTCATGCCTGCAATCCTAGCACTCTGGGAGGCCGAGGCAGGAGGATCACTCAAGGTCAGGAGTTCGAGATCAGTCTGAGCAAGAGTCAGACCCCGTCTCTACTAAAAATAGAAAGAAATGATCTGGACAGCTAAAAATATATATAGAAAAAAATTAGCCAGGCATGGTGGCACATGCCTATATTCCCAGCTACTCCGGAGGCTGAGGCAGAAGGATCGCTTGAGCCCAGGAGTTTGAGGTTGCTGTGAACTAGGCTGATGCCATGGCACTCTAGCCTGGGCAACAGAGCCAGATTCTGTCTCAAAAAAAAAAAAAAAAGAAAAGAAAAAAATTAGATAATGGTGATGATTATACACTCATATAAATATGATAAAAACTGAATTATATATCATAAACTATGAATTTTATGGCATGTAGATTATATCTTAATAAAGTTATAATTAAAGTATAAGACCTTTATTAGGGAAACAATAACAAAAAATAGGGAAAATGATGATGGTCTAATAACCTTAAAAGACAAAATAGCAGGTGTTATGGACGGAATGCATCCCCCCCAACATTTATATATGTTCAAGCCCTAACCCCCAGTTTGATGGTGTTAGGGGGTGGGGCCTTTGGAAGGTGATTAGGTTTGTATTTGGTCATGAAAGTAGGACCCCCATGATAGGATTAGTGCCCTTATGAGAAGAACAAGAAAGAGAGAGAGATCTCTCCATGGGGACATACTGAGGAAAGGTCATATGAAGGACACAGCAAGACGGCACCATCTATGAACCAAGAAACAGGCCCTCACCAGACACCGATCTGCCAGCACTTTGATCTTGTACTTCCCAGCCTCCAGAACTGTGATAAATAACTTTCTGTTGTTTAAGTCTGTGGTATCCTGTGCTGAATATAACAACAGGATACAAAATTCAATATAATCACAACTATGCAACACAAATGTGCAAAACGAAAAATACATCTAAAAAAGGCTAAAAATGTTAATTCTGTTCTCTTTGACGCAAATACTTTTTTAAACTTCTATATTTTAAAATGTTTATAAAACAGCTAATAGTAGCTAACATTTACTGACCACTTACTCCACGCCAGGATCCAGGATCTCAGTTGAGCCTCACAGTAATCCTATGGGGCAGGAGCTGTCAATTCCTATATTTTACATATGGGAAAAGTAAGACCCAGAGAGGCTGAGTAATTTGTTAATGATCACACAGCTGGTACATGACGGAGTAGAATTCAAACTTCAGTCTGTCTGACTCTACAACGCCCACTTTTTAAGTGCAAAAAGCAATAAACTTTATAGTCTTCCCTGCCCTCACCCCAAATGTACACTCCAAAAATGTTATGCTGCCACAAAATTTTAACCTTCAAATTTGTGTCTGCACGTTTTGATACCGACGGGAAGACAATGAGTCTACTGGGGTGGCTCAAAAGTTTAGGCTGCCCGGAGGGAGTAAATTCTCACTCTGAGGACATGAACGAATTCTTAGAGGACACTTAGTAGCTTGTTTCATCCAAGAGGCCTCTTTCACCCTTTCCAGCTTTTGTTTTCTTTTAATAACACATTTTCACTGGCTGAACTGTTGAATCACAGAACCCCAGGTTTGCAGGACCACAACGGGCATCTAGTTCACTTCCCCACGTGATGTTGCCTTCTGGAACCTCCCAACAAGGGGCACCCTGACTGTTCCTTGCGTACACCTCCAGGAGCAAGTGCTGCCATCAACACCATGAGCCCAGTATGGCACAGCTCTTGGCTGAGGCTGTGTTCTCGCTCTGAGAGAATTTACTACAACCGCATTATCTGCAGAGAAAGACAGAGCAAATAGGATGTTGTCCTTACTTTTCCCCCATAGCAAAGGGATTTTAATGGGCTGCAACAAATCACTTGTCCAACATATTCAAGATATATCGGTGTCTAATGACCACAGGAAAAGTCGCCAACACTCATCCAAGAAGCACCTTGTGGCAGACCAGGCTGCCTCTGACCAGGGGCTCCTTCCTCAGTTCCTCCTGCTCCAGTCTTCCCCATCGCAGCAGACGGCACCTGCAGCCCACGCATTGCTTCAGCCAAAAACCTAGGAGTTATTCTTGTTGCCTCCCTCTTCCTCACCCCCACAACCAATCTGTCACCAAAGCCTGTGGATTATACCTCCAAAATACATCTCAATTTTATCTATTTCTCTCCATTGCCACTACCCATGTCCAAACACTATTGTTTCTCATCTGGACCCCCACTTTCATGATAGTCCCCCCAAAACACACACACACACACACACACACGCACGCACACGCACGCACACACACCACAGTCCATTAACCATCCAATACTCAAAGTGATCTTTTCAAAAAGTACACTTGATCATGCCACCTTCCTGCTTAAAAATCAAATTGCTTTCCACTGCCCTCAGAATATCATTAAAAGTCCTCCCTTTGAATGGAAGTCCAGGTGCTTCCAAGGGCCCCTGTGATGTGGCCTCAACCTACCTCTTGGCCTCATCGTACACCACTCTCCACCATGTTCATTGTATTTTCCAGTCAGTGATCAGCTTTCAGTTCCCGCCTGCCTTGGGGCCCTCATCATCCACCATCCTGGAATTGTCTCCCTATACTGCCTCTCTCACCCCTGCCCCTGGCCCCACCATCTTGCTATGGCTAGTTCCTACTCTTCCTCCCAGTGTCGGCTTGGTGAATAATTGATGGACAATTTCCAGGCTGAAGGAACAGCCAGTAAAAAGCCCTACCCAAGAGCATGTCTGCCATGATGAGACCAGCAAAGGAGCAACCATGGCTGGAGTGGACTGAGCAAGGGAGGA
This sequence comes from Lemur catta, assembly GCF_020740605.2. NCBI lineage: Eukaryota > Metazoa > Chordata > Mammalia > Primates > Lemuridae > Lemur > Lemur catta. Next base: position 82,192,529 of record NC_059130.1, read on the forward strand.
GGCCCCAGGTGGCAAAGGCCCAGGCCAGTGGAAGGAGGAGTTTAGGCAGAGGAGTTAAAAAAAAATCGTGCTTACATTCTAAAAGGATTGTTCTGTAAGTTGTGCTGAGAAAAGATTTCAGGGGATGGCAAGAGTTAAAGCAGGGAAGCCAGTTAGGTGGCTATTGCAGTCGTCTGGAGGCGAGTGATGGTGGCTCGGACCATCGTGAAAGCAGCAAAGGCGGTGAAAGGGGCTGGATTCTGGATGCGTCTTTGACAGATTGGACGTGGGTGTGATAGAATGTCCAGGGTAAAGACTTCATTTCCCAGTCTCCCTGAAGCTAGGTGGAGTCACCTAATTCTAAATTTTGGCTCATGAGACAGAAGGAGAAGGAGGTGGGCAATTTCTCAAAGGGATGAGGCATGCCCTCCACCTCACCTCTTGTCTCTGTCTTGCTGGCCGCGGTGACATTTAACTGTAACACTGGTAGCCACCCTGGATCATGCCAAGGAGGGCAACCCCTTAGGGAGCCACTAAGTGACCCGCGGAAGAACTACAACCCTAGCCCTGCTCTGCGAATGTGTGGCTTGTTATCTGGGAAAGACACCTGCACCCTATTTAACCCATTTTCTTTAGGTATTTATAAGAGAAGTCAAATGTTCATCATGCCTAAAATGAGGGCCATGGCGTGTTCTTCATCCCATCAGCTCTGTCAAGGGTTTAACTTGCAATCTGATGGTGTAGGTCAACCCAATCAGAATATTTCAATGACAGAAATTAAGCCATTTTGAAGTTACTAGAAGAGAGTCAGAAGTGTTAATATCTTACTTTTCATAATGTACTATTAGGTCACAAATACTTTTAACTGCATTATTTTATTTAATTCTTGAAACAATGCTGTGGATTAAGTATTATTTTCCACTCTCCTGTGACCACCCATCAGTTAAGGACCATATTTTAATCATCTTTGTATCCACATCCCTTGTATCTTCAGATCAGGGCCTGGCATCCAAAGGTGTCATTTGATCAAGAAATGAGTTAACAAGTGCTTGGACAAGTGAAAAGTATGGTTCCCTGTTTTCAAGATGTTAAAAAAAATAGTTCAATAGAGTTAAGTGATTTGATCCAGGTCACAGTTTGTAAGTGATGATGACAAATAGCTATGTCCTCTGAGTTGACACTTTGCTTCTTATTTTACCTAAAATGAGGGGAGGAAGGAGAAAAAGGAAGGGGAAGAGAAAGCTAAAGGGAAATAAAGAAAGAGAGAAGAAAAGAAGCAGTAAGCAGAGAGCCTGCCATTCTTCTGGGCTATATTGTCTGAAGGGAAGGAAACAAGTGCACACAGGATTTCCTCAACCCAATGTCCTCGGGGTGTAGCACGGCCTAACCATAGAGGTGCTCAAAGCCTTGGCCTCTCTCCGGATGCAAGCACACACCAGAGCAGGCATTTGAGCTCTTGGCCATTTGAACTCCAGAGCTGCTTCAAGTCCCTTTACCACTGGAAGATTCCTGACACTGATACTCTCTCTGGGTCACACATACTTCTCTAAATGCAGATCATGTAAGAAGCCCAGACCAGCAAAGCATTAGCTGCTTGTGTCTGTTGGGAGCAGAAATAAGTGTTTTTTCCCTCAAATCATTCTTATGTGATTTTAAACCTTCCTGCTTGCACAACCTGAAGGGAAATTATTAGACCCAAGCTGTTGTTTGGTTTTATTTTCTTTTTTAAATCATCATGCAGCTTTGGTCTGTCTGCTCTACTCATTTAGCAGGGGAGGATGTGGGCAGGGCAAGATGATTTCAGATATAAAGTGAGAGGCAAAAGCGTGACATTCATCTCAGGCTGAGGCTGACAGCAAAGGACCATGATGGCCAGAAATTACAGAGCCCTCCTCCGTGGGCCAGACAGCATAAGCGTGTCCCCTGTGACCTTCTTAGACACAACTCAAAGGCGGAGCTGGCTCTCACTTGAAGGAGCGGCTGTTTTGAACACTGACTTACAATAGATGTTGAGGCCAAAGCCAGATGCAATATGTACAGAGAACAGCTGAGAAAGATTGTTGCCCAAAGCAGTGACATTGGTTAAGTGCCTACCACGCACCAGACTCTGGGCGAGGCCTTTCCACTTACGTTATCTTAATTTCATTTTGTCTCATGTCATGTCATCCTTCCAACAGTCTTCTGAGGCAGAAATCCCTACCCACCACCCCAGATGGTGGTACTGAGGCTCAGTGAGGACCAGCACCTTCCCCAGGCACACCGCTAATAAATGGCAAGGCCAGAACTCCAGCCTATTCACTGGCCACTCCACCACTCACTGTTCTCTCCAGCAAACATCACCTTTTCCATTCTGAGAATCCACCTAAGCTCTGAAGTTAGAACAAGCCATGAACAGACCAAACAGAAATAAAGATGCAGCCCCTGCACTGGAGGATAAGGGCGGGTGTGGGTCTACAGCCTCCCCAGGGAAGCTCCCCAGATGGTGCTGTGCAGCCTTCCCAAGGCCCAGGCAGCCCAGCCCCAGGCCTGGGAAGATGCAGGGGCCCCAGGGAAAAGAGGGAAGGGAGCCCCTGCTCTGGGCCTAATGAGGTGTAACTAACCCCTGCGCTCTGGGCATCGGAGCCTTCCAAGGTCTCTGGCTTCTTTTATGCCAGGTCCAGACTAAGGCTGAAAAATCCCAGTGGTCATAGTATATTTTCAAAGGCTTAGCCGGATCAGTAAGAAGAATGCCCTAGAATCTTCACTGATGCAGTGAGGTCTGTTTCCAAGACATGGAGCTTAGAAGCCAAGAATCTTACTGAATATCATCTGGGCTGCTTAAAGGAGGAAAATCACAGCAAGTTCAAGGTGTCGGTGACTGTGATGGAAATGGGCTTCAGTGAGCATGAAATTAAATCAAATAAAACCATGGAAAACCTTGAAAAAGCCCTTCCCGTCTTAAATGAAAACCACAGAAAATGTATATGAATAACTCCTTGATGTCCAATTTTTTTTTCCAAAGTAAATCCTTTCAAAGGGTTAGAACAGTCCAGGACAGCATGTGGCCTTCCAAATACACCCTCATATGTAAATAATTAACACAAGATCTATACTTTCAAAATTATTTTTACTACCACATTTGCCTAAACAATGACTTTTTAAAAGGGGTTCTTGGTTTTCTTATAAATGTGATAGAATATAATCCATGGCATGGAGACCAACATGCATAAAACACACTGTGGGAGATCTACCACACTTTAAGTTCTCTAGTCAGTATAAACAAAAAGATGGTAATATAAGATTTTTGTTGTTACTGTGTATTAGTGGATTCGTTTCATTATACTATTAGGAGCTATATCAAAATGAGTAAAGGTAGAGACCTGTTCAGCTAAATTCAATAAATATTTGTTGAACACATATGAACCGTATACATACCAGGAATTTTACCAAGCATTAGAAAGAGTCCAAGTTGAATGAGTCAGATCCCTGCCTTTCAGAACTTGCAGTTAGGTGGGGGAAATGGAATTGCAGGCATCAACTTTCAGCCCTATATTTTCTCACATCTCTAAAATCAGAATACATTTTCACAACTGACCCCATGTCAAAATGTAATCGGCAGAGCTTTTTCTTTTTAGCAGCACGTGAAATAGTAGAATAACTTACTTTCCATTACAACAACATTTAGATTTGATGAAATATGGTAATTATTACATAAGACACAACACAGGGCTAAAATAAAGGGGTTCAAAATTCCCCTTCAAACCTGAAAGTACTGCACCTCCTTGGAAGAATATTTGTAGTGGAAGAACTTAAGTTCTAACCAGCAAATATGGTAATGAAGTAGGAATGATTGCACAAAAGCACTTACAAAATTTTTTGTTCATAATAAGAAAACAATGAAAATGCACTGCCATTTTTATAAATTTAACTAGATAATAATGAATATTACACAATTCATTTCCATTTAATTTCCTTTATTTCCTTGATATTTTTCAGGCTCCCTCTCTTTCAGTCCCAATAAGATGGTAGCAAATTTGTTTTACTCACCTGCAGATAATATGCACACTATGAGAAGTTTTATTTTCCAGAATCTGATCTTTTTCAGGAACTCAATTTTATCTTGATTGAATGGCTCACAGTTTTTGTCCAATCCATGGCCATTGATTTCCCAGAGATTAAGGACAAAGTAGAAGCTTGAGATGAAAAACAAACAACAAACAAAACTTTGGGTAAATTCTTTTTTAATAGTCTAGGCTTAGTATAACTGATACGTATTTCTCAATCAACAAACCCTCCCACCAGTAATTTTCTCCTTCTCAGGCCCTCTATATACTCCATGTTTCAGCCATAGCAGATCACTGCCAAGCCCTAAATATGTCTTGCACTGTTCATGCCCATGCTTCTCCCTTTGCCTGGAATATTACTTCCCTACCTTTCCACTTGCATAACTCAGACTCAACTTTCCAAACCCAGGTCTAACATTACTATCCTAATCTGGGCTTCCCCAGGAAAGCAGTGCCTGAGACAGTGATCCCCAGGCTTGTGAAGGAGAACAGAAACAAGGAAACAGTGAAGGGGAGAAAGTCAATATATTAATAAAACAAATTATTGCATTATTATCGCTGGGGCCCCATCCTACAGGGACAATTTGAGGATCTTCATAGGATACACCTCAGAAGCATTACCTGCGAGATGGAGGAGCAGAGCATTTATTCACCAGCTCCTGCTCCCCATTCATCACAGCTGCCTTGCAGAATGTTAACACCCTTGCTTTTCCAGGTTGTGCATGAGTTCATGACACCCTGGCGCAGAATGTGAGAGATACACAGTGCTGTCAATTTCCACTTGTGCAAAGTTGGTTGTCATGGCAATCGCTAGAGTAAAAGGTGGGCTGAGCTGATGAGAGGCAGTGCAAAAGAGGTCACTTTCCTAACATGCACAGAGTTAACCGTGCCCTCTAAGACCTCCATGGTGCCAGGCACAAACCACTGCTTCATAGCATTTGTCCTGTTGCTTTGTAATGATCAATATTGCACTGAGTATGAACTTCTTAACAGTGATGACAAGCTCTTTAACAAAACAGACAAAAAATATACATTGGGGAAAAGAATCTCTATTCAATAAATGGTGTTGGGAAAACTGGATAACCACATGCAGAAGATTGAAACTGGATCCCCACCTCTCACCTCTCACAAAATTAAACCTAAGGGATAAAACCTTAAGAATTCTAGAAGAAAATGTTGGGAAAATTCTTATAGACATCGGCCTCAGCAAAAAATTTATGAAGAAGACCCCCAAAGCAATCACAGCAGCAATAAAAATAAATAAATGGGACCTGATTAAATTAAAAAGCTTCTGCACAGCCATGGAAACTGTCATTAGAATGAATAGACAACCTACAGAATGGGAGAAAATATTTGCATGCTACACATCCAATAAAGGGCTGATAACAAGAATCTACGTAGAACTTAAGAAAATTAACAAGAAAAAATCAAACAACCCCATCAAAAAATTGGCGAAGTATATGAACTGAAACTTTTCAAAATAAGACAGAATAATGGCCAGCAAACATAGAAAACAGTGCTCAACATCTCTAGCCATTAAGGAAACGCAAATCAAACCACAACTACATATCACCTAACTCCAATGAGAATGGCCTTTATCAAAGAGTCCCAAAACAACAAATGCTGGTATGGATGTGGAGAGATTGGAACACTCTTACACTGCTGGTGGGACTGCAAATTAGTACAACCCCCATTTGATCCAGTAATCCCACTACTAAGCATCTATCCAAAGGATAAAAAGATGTTCTACAATAAAGACATCTGTACTTGAATGTTTACAGCAGCACAATTCACAATTGCAAGGCTGTGGAAACAACCCAAGTGCCCATCAATACATGAGTGGATGAATAAAATGTGGTATATGTATACCATGGAATACTACTCAACTACAAAAAACAATGGTGAACTAGCACCTCTTATATTATCCTGGATAGAACTTGAGCCCATCCTTCGAAGTGAGGTATCACAAGAATGGAAAAACAAGCACCACATGTACTTGCCATCAAGTTGGTACTAATTGCTCAACACTAAGGTGTTCACATGGTAGTAATATTCACTAGGTGCCAGTCAGGTGGGAGGGGGGCCATAGGAGTGGGTAAACTCACAACAAATGGATGCAGAGTGCACTGTATGGGGAAAGGGCACACTTGTAGCCCTGACTTGGATAAGGCTAAGGTATATGTAACCAAAATATTTGTACCCCCATAATATTCTGAAATAAAAATAAAAATGGGGGAAGGATCACTTCAACCCCCCAAAATAAAAAATAAATAGATCTTGGTTATTGTACCCAGCACAGCAATAACACACAGCATATAGTCTTAGGATAACAGTGGAGTAAAAATACAAGTTTTAAATTAGTGCGTAATGTTATGGCAGTCAGTCTATTTCTCAAGCAGATAATTGATTTTCAAATGAAATCTTATGATGGAAAGAAATACAGTGCAAAAAAAAGGGGAAATAAGTCAGGTGATTGAAAACAAAGTTGACATAGACAAAGAGGTGATCGTCCACGATCATAGAAAAAAGAAATTGTTTTAACAAAATTACCACTTATAGTTGGTGGGATTTTTTTCTTAAGAAACCACACTTCCCCACCAAAAAAGTTACATGTACCGTAATTTTGACCACTCCACGTATACAGCGATCCTGAATAAATTTCAGTGAACTCACATTGCTAAAATCTATCTTCAATCTCATTGGATTCCTGCAACGACTCCCTGAATCACTCAGAACAAAAGCTAACATAAAGCCCTGCAATGACAGTAAAGCCATACAACATATGGCCTGTTGCCTGCCTGTCCCCCTCCCTCACTGCCCTCCCCCTTGCACACTTCCCTGCACCTCCCTGGCCTCCACCAGACACATTCCAGCCTGCAGCATTTGCACCAACTGTTCCTTTCTCCTGGAACTCTTTCTCCCAACGTCAGCTTGGCAAACTCCCTTACCTTTTCAAGACTCTGTCATGATGCTACCTTTCCAATAAGGCTTGCCCCGAACTCAATATTTAGAACATGCAACCCCTTGTCACTGCAAACTCCTGCCCTCCTCAGCCTGCTCCACTTTTTCTTTTTCCCTAGCACTCAATCACCTCTAACAAACATATAATTCATTTTTATGCCTATTTTTTATTTTCTTTCCTCATCTTCTAGGATGTGAGTTCCATCACGGAAGGGAACTCTGTCGTTGGCATATCCCAAACATCCAGAACAGTGTCTGGCACACAGCAGGTGCTCAGTAAACACTTATTGACTTGAACCGAATATCTTGGAGCTCTGGAGATACCAAAGCTCTTCATAATGGGGATGACATGCCATTCATCCATTCCCCAAATGCTGACTGGGCACCTACTAAGGGCCAGGCATGAATAACTTAGACAGTCCTTGTCCTCAAGGAGCTCCCAGGCTAACATGGACACAGGCAGGGCCACAAACAACTATAGTCCAGTCATGGACTCCGTGAACGCTGACACAAGCATGCACAGTGGCTGTAGGGCCACAGAGGGAGGGAGGGTTGTGGGTGGTTAGGAAGAGATTAAGAGAGGAGACAACACCAAAGCTGACTTTTCATGCAGAAAGGAGCTACCCAGACAATAAGGGAGGGGCGCTGGACTCTGTTTTGTGCTTGTGAACCTTTTTATTTGCATGTGCGTGTATTCTATCATGCATGAGCTATAGAAATGGGGGTCAGAATAGGCTTACATTTGATTTTTAAAAGTCCTTTAGAATCAATATAGAATGAGCAGTTTTCCTAAATTTAGTTATTTACCTTCTGCTTCCCATCATTCCCTCCCCACCCCACCCCAGAAGTAGAGACTCTAAATAAATAGACAAGCACTAGAACTTCTCAGTAAAAGGAAGGGACTTTGGAACTCTACTTAGGTTTACGATTTTCCCCTTCTCTATCAGGTTTTATATTTTTTGTCAAAATCATGCTTCAATTTCTTATTTTGATTTTTACTTTTCAGTTTTTAAATTGTGGTAAAATATACATAGCACAAAATGTACCATTGTATTCCTTTTTAAGTATACAGTTCTGTTACATTCACATTGTTGTGCTACCATCACCACCATCCACAGAACACTTTCCATCTTATAAAGCTGAAACTCTGTACCCATTAAACACTAACTCCCCATTCCTCTCTCCCCCAGGCCACAGTAATTCTATTTTCTGTCTCTAGGAATTTGAGAACACCATGTACCTCATCAAAGTCGAATCACACAGCATTTGTCCTTTCGTGATTGACTACTTCACTTAGCCCAATGTACTTGGGTTTGTTCATGTTGTAGCATATGTCAGAATTCCCTTTCTTTCTAAGACTGAGTAATATTCCATTGTATATATAAGCCACATTTTGTTTATCCATTCATCCACTAATAGACAATTGGGTTGGCTCTACCTTTTGGCTATTGTGAATAATGCTAGTATGAACAGTGATGTACAAATACGTTTTGAGTTTCAATTCTTTTGGATATATACCCAGAAGTAGAACTACTGGATCATATGGTAATTCTATTTTTTAACTTTTTTCAGGAAACACCATATATTTTCCATAGGGACTGCACTATTTTACATTCCCACAACAATGCACAAGTGTTCCAATTTCTCCACAGCCTATCCAACAGTTGCTATTTTCTGGGTTTTTTTTTTTTTTTTGATAGCAGCCATCCTAATGTGTGTGAGCTGTCAATTGCTTTTAAAATATTACCCTACTATATTTTTCTCCTTTAAAGTATTCATTAGTTGTGTGTTTATAAAATAAGTTTTGTGTTTTCAATTTTAAAAATCCTGGCCTCATTCTTTCCAGGTGATTCATTCATTCTCTCAACAAACAACTATTAGGTACCTACTATGTATTGTGCCACATGCTGTGGATACAAAAAACAGAGGTATGTTCCCTGTCCTTGGGAAGCTCATTAACAACAGGACGGACAGACATGTCAGTAAATAAGAAATACTGCAGCATTACATGTAGTATAAGAGAAGGATGTAGACCCACAGTTATAAACTATAGGTCAGATGTAGCCCACAGAAGTGTTTGTTTGATTCAATAGTGTTTTTCAAAACTTTGAATTGGTTTTCACAAATTAATCTTCCTTTCTGACTTCTCTTAAAAGAAAAATCAAAATATCTGGAAACTCTGAGCCAGAGATCCAGAACAGCAAACGTAGGCCAGAGCTGAGTCACAACTGGCCCTTTTAGAAGGACAGAGGAAGCCAGAGGTCCCCTGAGAATATGGGTGGGCTGCGGGTGGGGAAAGAAATATGGATTCCAAGCAGAGGGAATATTTTGATGGTGGTCCCTACTTTAACGAGCCAAGCACACACAAACCCATGTAAACTCCAATCCTCCCATTCCTCTGTTTTGCCTATAACAATGTTCAATAAATGTAAGATAAATAAGAACATGATCAAAGAGCTTTACCCCTGGAAGAGATTATTTCATAGGTCATTTAACCATTGGGAGTCTAAAGAGGTTGAGCAATTTGCCCAATGTAACACTAACATGAGTCTGCAGTGGGTAACAGATTGTATGAAAGGCTTGGGGAACAGAGGGGACTTCCAGCACAGGGCAGTACAGTGGACATCTGTTGTTTTGCCTCCCCAGGATCTTTTCTCCCCTCTCCCAAAATAGTATCTTTATTTTGCTTCGGGAGCCACAATTCCTTATTCCATGTGGTCCTTATGTACCGAGTCTTCCTGGCATCAGGATGACATGTGACCCAGGCCTGGTCAACCACGCCCATCCACCTGGAGCTAGTAGGAAAAAGGTATAATCCTTCCACTGTGGGTTGCTGAGAAGGTACCATGTAAGTCTGAATTATGCTATTGGTATCCAACGTAAGACAGCATGATGTCAATGAAAAGATGACAAGTTACATTTCCTTGGGTAAATTGCTTAACTATTCTGAGCCTCGGTTACCACATCTGTAAATGGATATAACAATTCCTACTTCAAAGGACTGCTGTCTGGCTGTAAAGAAATAATGTATGTAAAATGCCTGGCACACAGTAGGAGCTCATTAATGCTGGCATCCTTTCTTTCCCTTCTGAATAATGTCAGATGGATGTAGCATTACTGTAATTAAAATGTAAGAAGAGCATTGGCAGACTTTCCCTACAACATATTGAGAACAGCTTTTTCAGTAGCTACCTTATGTGATTTCAGGGAATTGGGGAGGGAAAAGAAAATAAAATGCAGCTTGCTTTCCTGGAACAATTCAAGCCATATCCAATACCTGCCAAGTGTAGCCCATAAGGCTATGTCTGCATTCATCTATTATCTCACCTCTATATAGATAAAGTGGTTTTCCTCCCTGCACACAGGCTATTGTATTTATAAAATGGGAGCTCTTTTGAATCTCTGGCAATCATTTAGCTGACAGTTTGGATCATAACATAATAATAACATTAGGAGCAGTTGTATGACACTTCCTGCTTTTAAAGCACGTTACAAATCTGAGCTAATTAGCATGAATGCTAACATGCCAGCTTTTTATGGCTTAATATTGCAATTATACTTTGCTTTTTCAATAAAAATGCGGTGATCTTTTTTCATTAGAAATGGAGGAAAACAAGAAATGAATAAACTGCTTCCCCCCTATGGATTCAGACACAATGTAGGTGAAATATGAGACAGACTGCATGTTCCTCTAACAACTTTCATGAGGATTTTCAGGGATGATACCTCGTGCTAATTTTGTTTTAGGATCAACAAAGGAAATAGTATATATCAATGGGGGCAGAAAAGGAATTTGTAAACCCAAGACAAAGTTCTAACCTTCAAAATACACTTTCTGTTTATTTCTAGACTTAAGCACCTAGATGAAATCAGAAAATTGTCTACTTGTTATTTATTCTTAAACCAAATGAGAAAATAACAGCTCACATAGTATTGCAAAATACCCTATTCTTTCCATTGTAATATGAAAATATAAGAGAGTAAGTATAGGGTCAGAAATACTTGGGTTAGAATCCCAGCTCATTAGCTATATAATAAGATATTACTCATTAGCTGTGGAACAATAACTCTCTGAATTTTGGTTTCCTCACCTCTAAAATGGAAGTGATAATGCTTACTTGGCAGGATTCTTGGGCGGTCCAAAGGAGATTCTGCCTTACACAGTATTTGGGGTATGACAGATGATCATATTAGCCTTGACCCACCCTTTCTGTCCATAACTCATCTTCTTCTCCTTCCAGTTTAAAATTACTTTGACATTAATTCAGTTTACAGGAAAGCAGAGTACCATAATGCATAAAAATATTCTTTCCTATGTAAGTGGCATGTATTTTGAGATATATAATTCCATTTTTAAGGGACTAGGAATAAAAAAGTACATTTTGATGAAAAAAATATAAATGTATGATCATCTAAAAACTTTCCCTTTAATATAATATGAAATTATGAAGATACCTTACTTGGGTTTGGTCATTTTGCCCTTGGTTCATTGTACAAAATTAGTAAAAAATGATATGATGAGGTATGACAGTGGGAAGGCTGCCTGGAGCACATTGAAAAAGCCTACAGATTGGAGGAGCAGGGGATGACAAGAGATTGGGGAGTGGGCACAAACATAGTTCAATATAAGGCATAAGTTCTAATGTTGGATAGCACAGTATGGTGATTACAGTTAATAATAATGTATCATATATTTCAAAATAGATAGAAGAAGAGAGGGCTTGAAATGTTCCCAACATATAGAAATGATAAATACGTGGGTGATGGATACCCTAAGATATTACATGTATCCCACAAACATATACAAATATTATGTATCACTAATAACTTTTGTAAATATAAAAAAGCCTGCAGACTGGCTTGTCCTGACAGAGCCTAGGAGGTTGACTCACACTACCAAAAAGGCTCTCAAGATTGATGCGGCCACCAGCTTGTCAAATTGTTCCTTGCATTTAGAATTGTTAACTCCCACATCTATAAAACTCACATCAGTATGAACTGTCCATTCTCTTGTTTTGTGGGAAAATAAATCACAAAATCTGAAGGTTGCTTTCTAAGTGTGGAGTCAGAACAAGGAGCAGTAGGCTTGTTTCCAGTGTAATGGCTTCATGCCATTAGTCATGGCCTTTTGAACCATTTATCAAAAAAATATTTATTGAGTGCCTGTGATTCAGCCAGCATTGCTATGGGCTACAGGAATAAAGAAATATACAAACAAAACACATTCTGTCCTTTCATGAAGCTTATCTTGTTGTAGTATAGGTGATCTGGCTAATGGGATGGAAAATATTAGAATCTTCCTTCAAACCGGAACCAGGAACCTGCAACACTCCAGCTTCGCTCTCCTTAGACATTGCCTGGAAAGGCAATGACAGCATTTACCACTGTGAACTTAGATGTGTGAATTCCTTTGGGCCTGAATGTCCTTTCATCTCCTTAAGTTTACTTAGATATCTCTGTTCTGATTAGGAGATTTCACCATTTAATGCTGAAGACAAACTGATAGTCTCTATTCACAAGTCCTTGAGGGTCAACTCTCTACAGCCCCAAGAACTGCAAACATTGTTGGGGGTGCGGTTTACATACATCAGAAAGACAGTCTGGTATGAGAAAAATAACATTAGCTTTGAAGCTGGCTTTGGTTTAAATTCCTGCTCCAATAATTTCTAGTTCTGTGTTCTTTAACAAGTTAGTAATCCCTCTCCCATTTTATTTCTTTTTTAAAAAAGTAACACAAGTAATATATTAACACATTTTTATTGTTAACATTCAAACTTTGTTTTGTTATTTTAGTGATTGTGTTAGGGTTCATACTATAGATTTTTGACATACCAAGGTAACAGCATATTCCAGTGATATTATACCACTTCTAGTATAGTATACAAACTTCACAATATTGTACTGGCATTTCTTCCTTCCTGGACTTTACATTATTGCTGTATTTTACTTATATATATACATATATATGTTATAAATCTCACACTCCATTGTTGTTATTTTTGTTTAAACAGTATTCTCTTTTAAAGACATTTAAATAATAAAAAAAATCTCATATATGTACTCATATAGTTACCATTCCTTGTTCTCTTCTTCATTCTTTTACATAGATTCAGATTTCCATCTCATATCATTTCCTTCTGCCTGAAAGATGTCCTTTAACATTTCTTGTAGTATAGGTAGGTTGATAATGAATTCTTTCAGATTCTGACATCATTAAAAAGTCTTTATTCTGCCTTTACTTTTGAAAGACAATTTTAGCAAGTATAAAATTCTAAATGGATTGATTTTTTTTTCCTCTCAGTACTTTAAGATTTTGCTTTGCCCTCTTTTTGCTTTCATTGTTCTCAAGAAGAAATTTGCTGTTGTTCTTATCTTTTTCCCTCTGTAGGTAACATGCCTCTTTCCTCTGGTAAGATTTCCTCTTTATCACTGGTTTTGAGTAAGTTGATTATAATGGGGTTTAGCATAGTTTTCTCTGTGTTTCTTCTGCTTGGAGTTCCTCGAGTTTCTTGGATCTGTGAGTTCATAGCTTTCCTCAAATTTGGAAAGATTTTCAGTCATTATTTCTTTGAATATTTTTTCTGACTCCCACCCCATTCCCTGCTTTTCAGAGACTCCAATTTCACATATACTAGGAAGCTTGAAGTTGCCCTACAGCTCTGTGTCTCTGTTTATTTTTAATTTTTTTTTACTTCTCTGTATGTTTCATTTTGGATGGTTTCTTTTGTTATGTGTTCAAGTTAACAAACCCTTTCTTCCGCGATATCTAATCTGTCATTAATCCCATTCAGTATATTTTCACTTCAGGCATTGTAGTTTTCATCTCTAGAAGTTCAATTTTATTCTTTTTATACTTTCCATATCTCTACTTAACTTTTTGAACATATAGAATACAGTCATAATAACTGTTTTAATGTCCTAGTGTGGTGATTCTAACATCTATGTCAGTATTAGGTGGGTTTCAATGGATTTATTTTTCCTTATTATGGGTATTTTCCCACTTCTTTGCCTGCCGGGTAATTGGATGCCTTGGATGCTGGATATTTTTGTATTTCTATAAATATTCTTGGCCTTTTTTGTGGTTGGGGTGGAAGCAGTTAAGTTACTTGGGAACGTTTTGATCTTTTCAGGTCTTTTCTTTAAGATTTGTTAGTACCAGAGTGGTATTCTACCCAGAGCTAATCATTCTCCACTACTTTGGCAATACCCTTCAGATTGTCTACCCTATTGCTCCTTGGCCTTTTGGCTAAGATAAAGTGCAGATTGTCTACCTGATGCTTCATGAATCATGAGGTTTTTCAGTCTGGCCAGTGGTAACAGGCACTCACTATTCCCAGCTCTGTGTGAGTACCTGCATTGCACTATTCCCTCTAATCTTTTTCCATTGGTTCTTTCTTCAAGTTAAAGGTAGGGTTTTCTGTTTTGTATTGCCCAGGGTCTAGAGCATTGCTTTCAAAGTTTGACTGATCAATATCATCCTCAAAAGTACAGTACAAGAGAGGGTTTATTCTGGGTTAAGTGTCCCTCCTCTGTGATCCCACAACAGCCTATAACTGCTCGATCATGGAGCTTATTACATGTTCTTTTTTTTTTTTTTTCTTTTTGAGACAGAGTCTCACTCTGTTGCCTGGGCTAGAGTGCTGTGGCATCAGCCTAGCTCACAGCAACCTCAAACTCCTGGGCTCAAGCAATCCTCCTGCCTCAGCCTCCCGAGTAGCTGGGACTACAGGCATGTGCCACTGTGCCTGGCTAATTTTTTCTTTATATATTTTTAGTTGTCCAGCTAATTTCTTTCTATTTTTAGTAGAGACGGGGTCTGACTCTTGCTCAGGCTGGTCTCGAACTCCTGAGCTCAAACGATCCACCCGCCTCGGCCTCCCAGAGTGCTAGGATTACAGGCGTGAGCCACCACGCCCAGCCTACATGTTCTTGAAATTGCATGTTCGATCAATTTTATGAAGGCAGAGATTGAATCAATTTTATTCAGTACCATTTCCTCAGTACCAAGCATAGTAGGAATGCAACAAGCATTTGTGAAACATTAATTCTAAATTCTGAATTGTCCTTTCAAACTACTTGGTGAGAAAATGGGTCTTCCAACAAGTTCCAGAGTTGCAGGCCTCTAGAATAGGGAATTTTAAATAGCAGACCAGGTCTCTGGAGTTCACCTGCATTTGAAGTTATAGTACCATCCTGTGGGTGGGTTTAGGCCTAGATCCTTATGGAGCTAGTTTCACATAAAGTCGACTAGTCCAGAGCATGTATAGACAGGCTTTAAACTAGTGTCTCTGTTGAGGGAGGCCTTGAGATGACTTGGAGCACATCTGAATTCTGCGCAGACCTTTTCTTCCTTCTACGCGTACTTTAACGCCTACTGATACCTGGCACTGGACCAGAAAAGCCTTTGCTTCAGTGTTGCCATAGATGATGTTCCCATGGCATTCTGCATTATGCTCTAGGAGGCACCATTCTCATTTGATGTAATGTATACCCAGACAGTCCTGCCAGGGTCCCTATCCCTGCCTGCTAGGTAAGGATCAGTGAAAGGCATATGCAGTCTACATTTCTTTTGACTACCTAGTCCATGGATATGTTTTTTAAAAACTGTAACCCTGCTCTAAATTAAATTCACCAGACACCTTCAAATGCCTACTCATGCTGTTACCATTGGGACTGGTCATTACATAAGCCTTTTGACAACAGAAGCAGTATCCCCAGGGTAGCCTGAGAATGGGCCCCTCACAAGTGTTCAGTTTCTTCTTAACAAATCTTTCTCTCCATCTTCTGCCATCACATTTATAGTGCAGTTCATCTTATGACCTGAGAACAGGCAAAAGCGAGTTAGGACAAATTGAGAATAGTATGGGAAGTGAGCTCATTTTATTAATTGATTGATTCATTCATTCATCTGTTCAATATTTACTGAGCACCTACTACATGTCAGACACCATACTGAATGTTTTTGTGGTGTAAGAACTAGCAGACAAAGTCTTTGTCCTTAAGGAATTCACAGTTCAGTGGGGGAGGCAGACAAGTGAATAAACCATTACAATGATGTGAGTGATAGATGCTAAGGTAGAGGAATGTATAAGAGCAATACCGACTTTCCTGAGAAGCCATAAATTCATTGACAGAAATGGTGTTTATCCTCTGCATTTCCTAATGATGTGCTTTGTGCATGGCGATCACTCAGTAGAGTCAACAAGGCCTGCATTCTGTTCCTAGCTCTGTCTTTGAAGCCCAAGGTCTCCGGCAAGAGATCCTGGCCCCAAAGGATAGACTGCTGTCCCTTGTCCCTTGCCGGATAAGGGCCCTCTCCTTGCATCTGGGCCCCTTCCTGCCCCTGGGAGACTGGGGTCTCTACACCTCACCCTAGCCCTGACACTGTTGCCACCACATCCCCTTTGATATCCACATCTGCCTTGGGCAGTCTGTGCTGGGGCAGTCATTTCAGCTTTCTGAGCCTCAGTTTCCTCATCTGTAAAGTATAATTGATGACACCACCTCTGTCTATCTCACAGGTGATTATAAGGATTAATGGTCATAAGAGTGACCTTTAAATTATAAAGGTCTCTACAAAATAAATTACACAATCATTAAGTTATATTCTTAAATATTTGTTGAAAAAATTTTTTTAAAGTCGTTTAGCACTTAAGTAAAATGCTGAACGACTTCACGTAAGTGCTGAACGACACCTTTTTCTTTAAAAAACGAGAGAGGGAGAGAGGGAGGGAGGGAGGGAGAGAGGGAGAGAGACTCTTAAATAACCAGCAGCAAGTGAGGGGCCCATTTGGTTGCCGCCTTCACAGTTCTCGAAGCAGGTCTGGCTTGACTTTTTCATCAGTCCAGAAAAATATTTTCTGCTCTCCCCATTTTACAAATGATAGCAGTGAGGTGCCAAAGAATTTGTCCAAGAACGTAAGCTCTCAAAACCTCAGTCCCAGGCCACTTCCCAAGGTCCGTGTCTGTCAACAAATGCGACTGGACCAAGCCCCTGGGCTCTGGGGACGCCTTTCCTCTGGAAGCTCCGCCTCCCGGCACGGGAGGGGCCGGACAAGGCTGCAACCCCGCCCCATGACGTAGTTGGCCCCGCCCCGGGCCCACCACCTCTCGCGTGATCTCGCGGGAAGACGGATGGGGTCAGGTCCCATCATGGCGGCTGAAGAGGCGGATGTGGATATCGAAGGGGACGTGGTGGCCGCGGCGGTACAGTTAGGGTGAGGCTTAAAAGACTGGGTCTCGCCGGGGCGGGAGGGGCCGCGGATGCGAGGAGAGGTCTTTGGAAAGGTCACAGGTCCGGCTAGGGTCAAGCGAGCGGAAGTCTATCCGCTGGGCCAGAGTCTCTTGTTGGCCTGGGAGGCGCCGCGCTGCCGCCGGCCGGCTTGTCCTGAGGCCAGCGGGCGGGTACCTGGGGCTCAGGTACTGAAGATCGCTTTCACCTTCTACCCGGATGCTGTGAAGGCGCTAATTTCGCGTAGCACATTGCACTTGCTCTAGCAATTAGATTCCAACTTCCATTCCCTCCACCTCAGAATCTCCCTGACCATAACTAGAACACGGGTAGCTACGGACACGACCTGAGCTCAGGGACCCTTGTTACATCGCCTGTAAGCCGCATGACCTTGGGCGAGTCGTTTCATCCCTTCTTTTACGTAGGGGTAGTTGTGAAAAACTTCCTGAGTGGCAGCTTGACTTAAAGGAGAGGTGCCAGATTTTAGAGTTGGACAGTTCTGGTTTTCCTTCTGCATTTGCTGTTCCTACCAGTTACTAGCAGTGTGACCTTGGACAAGACACTTAACTAGTCGGAGCTTCAGACCGCTCACGTGTAAACTGAGAGTCGTAAGTTTGTGAAGATCAAATGAAATAATTACGGGATGTGCTTTACCATACGTCTGTGCTCTGTAAATGTTGTGTTCTTTACCATCCCGTTACCCTCAGGGATGGTACTGTGAGGATCCAATGACAGATTACAATTTATTTAATACGATTCCTGCAGAACAGGTTTGAAACAGAACTTCCTTTGACTCCTTGCTTTCTGAGTAAGAAGCTAGTCTCCTTTTAGTCATGTTAGAGGCCTAGAGTGGCCAGGAATCAGCCTGAGTTATAAGTGCAGCCAACTATGTTGTTTTAACTGTGAACACCTTCATTAGAACTGTTAGGTTGAACCATATGAAATTGCCAATATTAGACCATTTTTTATCTATAAAGTGTCGATTTCATGTAATTCAACATAATATCAGGGCCTCTGTAAACTGGGGAGATTACCAGTCCTGCCTATGAGGCACTAAGATAGGGTACTTAAAAGTGTCTAGTGAACACTAAAGCACTATAAAAATGTGAGAGGTAGTTAAATTCATACAGTTATTCTCCCTCAAATCTTTAGACAAAACAGTCCAAAGCTATGTAGATGAGTAGGGAGCCTTCAATAACAATAATCGTTCACATTCATGTAGTTTTTTTAAATCTTGACCAAGTGCTTTTGCATGCTTGATTTAATTTAATTTTCGCAATATGTCTATGAGATATGTGGGCAGGGAAACTTATCTGCAGTCCAGAAAGAAATGAGCTGGCCTTGGAAATACTAAATAAAGATCATCTGAGGACATTGGCTGTATGCCTCTCCCATAGGTTTATCTTAATTTTTCTGATTGTGTTTAATTTTTCCTCCCTTTGTCTTTTTCTTTTCTCTTTCTTCCTATTTCACTTGAGCACTTGTGGTAATCTTAGTCTCATACAAACAGGATTACAAAGGTTATTGATTCCTGGTGGTCAGAACCATCGTCTTATACTACTCCAAGGAGCCTCATTAACATTATATTCTGGTACATGGTGCCCCGTGGTGTTGGTCTCCATTCATATGGAATTTATTGTAAATGGGTAGCCCCTGAAGTGTGTAGTTAAACTTGATGATAGCATCTGTTGAACTCTTGAGGATTAATTTAAAACACTTTTTAAATTTGCTGAGTGCTAGATGCCAAAGTTAGAAGATGGCTTTGAAACTTTTTGGCTTCCCTCTACTTCTACCATTCCTTATCATCCTCCTTTTCTTCTGCCTGTTCTTAGTCATGGTGTTGGAAGGGGTTTTATCATAGGACTTCTAATCACTAACCACACAGTCCCTGATAATACCATCTCTCAAAACTTCAATTTGTATCTATTAGGTTGAACTATGTGAAATTTTGCCACTATTTGACGATTTTTGACGTGCCTAGGAAATGGCAGTTTCCTAAATTTGACCGAATACATGTTGATGTTGCCCAAATCTGTTACCAACTCAAATCAAATCTCTCTCCTGAGCTTCAGATCCTTTTATCCAATTTTCTGACTCTATCTGCACCCTGATGCCCCATAAGCACCTTAATCTCAGTTTATATAAACGTTCCCCACTTGCCTCTCCAGTGTCTCCTAATTCAATAAATGGCACCAGCATCCATCCAGTCATCCAAAACACGGACCTAAACTTCGTGCCTTTTCCTTTCCTCCCTCCTTCCACTCCCCCATCCTATCAGTTATTAAGGGCCTGTTGATTGTGTCTATATATCTTCTTAATTGTATTCGCTTCTTCCTGTTCACACTGCTTGTTCCCTAGGTTTAAGTTACTGTCACCCTTCTCTGGTATTTTTATAATTGCTCCCTCTTAGCTGCTCCTTGCTCCCTTGTTTCTCCTTCTGTTTTTCTGAAGTTAGAGTAGTCTTTTCAAATCTGATCATGTTATTCCCTTCACTCCCCAGTTGTTTTTATGATAAAATCCTCATTCCTTAACTACTAGAAACCTGTGTAATCCATGCCTCATCTCCCTTGTTCATTTAATTATTCAACAAGTATTGACTGTGTACCTTCTGCATGCCAAACCCTGGGTATACAGCAGTTATCAAAACGAAGTTCCTGCTCTCCTGGACTAACATTCTTGTTGGATGAGACAGACAGTAAACTATATATATGTCAGATGGAGGTAAATGGAGAAAGATAAAGGAGGGAAGGTGAATGGTTTGTCAGCTTTATCTCTTATAACAGGAAAATTACAAGGTCTGAAACTACAGGACCTTGGTGGTATGGATATAGTGGAAGGACTGGATTTGAAGAAAGAAGAAACAACAGAATTGGCAACAGACTGAATGTGTGTTGTGAAAAAAAAAAGGGCAGGCTCAGATTTGCTAATCCTCGTTAGGGAGTACTATGTGAAAAGATTTCTGCAATGAACTTGAAATGATAGTAGTCCTACCTCCTGAACTTTTGACAGACCTAGTTATTTGAGTAAAGGTTTCCTTTTGCTGATACGAGCCTCAGAATCCTTTATTTATTCCTCCTAGCAGCCTCTTCCACATCAGAGTTGATATTTGAGTTTAAGCCTATTTGCCATCAACAATTGAGAGAAATTACTACTTTAGTTTATTGTAGAGAATTGCTCATTAGCTCCACAATTTATTATAACCATTGTACAACTAATTAAAGATTCAAATGTGTTGATAGATTTTTGCAGTCTTAGAGAAACAAAATTCTTACCATTAGACTAAGTCTGGAAAAAGTCAGTAACTTAACTAGGAAGCCATAACTTCAAGACATACAAAAGCAAAAATATTAAATTTAATTATATCACAGATTGGGTCCCCCAAAACTTAATTCCTCAGCCTTTTCAAATGTGAGGTAAACAATGTAACTTTAAAGAATTCTTAGTATTTCGATGAAAAGAGTGGGCGAATTAACAAAGTTTGATCCCCCACGGATATAAAAAAGCCCCCAAATAACCCAAATTAATTTTTGTGATTATATGAGTTGTTATTAAAACATCACTTTTTTTCTTGTCTTTTCACTGTACTTTCCTTCTTTGAATATTTTTTGTTTGTGTTCTTCCATCTAGTTTTATTTTTTTCATTTTGAGGGTGGTGCTGTTGATGGTTTTTTTTTATGATTTTATATAGCTAAAAGATTTCATTGCGAAGTTGAATTTCTGTGTACACATTGGGTACCTATCAGCAGAAACTAAAGTGTTGGTTCATGGTCACAGAGCATGTTGTGGTTGCTGCTTTGGGATATTTTTTTCCTCATGAAATTGTTTATTCTTTAGAAACAAAAGAAGTGAATAGTCAGACTTGTTATTTAGCAATGGGGCTAGGATAGTTTAAAGCCACTGTGTATTTCATAGGCTAAAGAGGCATTGTTAAATATAATGTTAAATTTAAATCTGTTAAGGGATGAAGGGCACTAAATATTTGCTTAATACTTATGACCTGCCACTAATCTATTAACTGGTATGATATCACTTACATTCTCATTTTCTTAATTATTTCAGAAGTGATGAAAATATACCATCAGTTTTACAACAAGATCACTATCTTGATTCCTCATGGAGAGCTGAAAATGGCTTTATTGTAAGTATTTTATGAAAATATCAGGTGTGTTAAGCTGTTAGTTATTGCCCAGAGTGCCTTTTTTTTTAAACTTAGTGCCAGTTCTCAAAAATCACAGGTATAATATCTTGATTTTATAATGTCTTGAAATATCTTTCTTATCTTAAAAATAGAAACCTCTTTCTTCTTTTCACTTTGAAAAATGGCCTATTGAGAAAGAACTTTTGAGCCAGCTAGATTTAGGTACAAATCCTTACTTTACGTCTTCTCAAATTTGTAAGGCTCAGTTTCTTCATCTAAAAAAAAAAATGGGGATTATTACAGGGTTCATTTCTTCATTTGTCAGTTATTTATTGAGTACTTATTGTATGCCAGTCACTAGGTGAGATTTGGAGAATATAACTCTAATGAAGATAGACGTGATCCTGCTCTTAAGGAGCTCATAGTCTAAAAAGGAGTCATGTGATAAGAAGACAGACTACAGATTATGAGAGAAATAAGCAAGATGCTGACTGAGGTGGCAGGGAGCCTACTTTAGATAAAGTTGTTGGGGAGACTCTGAGGAGGTGAGATTTACATTGAAAAGTAATGGAAAGAAAGGGTACATACCTGAAGAGTTGAGAAAAAAGATTCTAAGCAGAAGGAACTGCATGTGCAAAAGCTTCAACACTGGTTGAAGGCCAATGTCTAGAATGTGGTGGGAAAGGGAGGAGTGACAGCGCGTGACAAGGTTGGAGAGAGGCAGGCTGGAGCCCTGTCATACAGGGCTTGGGGGTCAGATTATGCTAAAGGATTTAAATTTTATTATAATATAAGCAACCTGGGACATCATTGAAATATTTTGTACAGATTTTATACAGGTAAGTAAATTCATTTTGGGTGCTGTGGTAAAAATAAGATTGTGGGGAAGCAAGAGTAGAATCAGAGGAACCAGTTTGGAAACATTTTCGGTAATGGAAGCAAGATTTGTTGATGAGGTCTTGGCCTGAGGGGGTAGCAGAAGAGATAGAGTGGACAGATTTGAGTTCTATTTTGCAGGTAGAACTGGTATATTGGATATGGGGATTGAGGTAAAAGTGAAGAATCCACAATAATTCTTGGATTTCTAGATGGAAGAATTTAATGACTACTAGTGCCTTTGATAAAGTTGGGAAGACAGGGAGAAGCAGGTGGACATATGTGATGATAAGTTCTATTTTGAATATGTTAAGTTTGAGAAGCCAATTAAATATGCATGTAGAAATCTTGAGTGGGCAGTTGGATATAATGGTCTAGAGCTTAGAGAAGAGATATGAGCTGAACATTTTTAACTTTGAGAGTTGAAAATGTGTATGATCATTCATGGAGATTGTGACTGAGGGGAAAAAAGAATGGTGGTAAGTTTTAGAAATTAGGTTGAGTGTCTAGCAGAATGTCAGATGCCTAATAAATAGTTTCATGTACATGATGGCCATTATTACTGCATCATGGGTAAGAGCATAAGCCTTGGAATCCAACAAACTTGAGTGTAAAGTTTCTGTTCTTCCACTTATAATGCTTGCAGTGCTGTCAATGCATCTATAAAGTATTAATGTTACAGCAAGTGTTACAGCGTGTGGTCCCAAGGACAAATAGAGCAGCACACAGAGAGTTGGAGAATCAAGGTTTATTCGCCGGCGGGCTCAGAGGGGTCTCGCCACCAAATTCTGAGCCCCGTCTACCCAATTTTTCCCACTTTTATTAAGTTGGGGTGGCCTGAGGGGTGGGCTCTCAGGTGGCTAATGCCATAGGTTAGTTGATGTGTCAGATAATAGGTTAGTATTATGTTGATGCACCAGCTAATAGGTTTAGTGTTAATGCTGATGTGCCAGGTAATAGGTTAGTTGATGGGCCAGGTGCTGGTTAGTATTATGCTGATGCGGGTCTTCAGTGAGTGGTAGGGGTCTCAGGTGGCTGCTGTGCCAAGTAATGGATGGGGGTTTTTCTTATCATTAATGCCTATTTCAGTGTTATCTTGAGAATCAAAGATATGTATATGTGCTTAGTAAATGATACCTGTTATTATTTGTAGTCATATTTCTGTTTATTTAACAAAACTTAGAAGCTAATTTCAAAAAGCAGTAAGTAAAAAGAAAAATATATTCTCTTTTTTAATAGCCTTGGACTCTGGATACCACCATCAGTGAAGAGAACAGAGCTGTCATCGAGAAAATGTTGTTGGAAGAAGAGTATCCTTTAGTGATTATGAGGAAAGTAAAGGTTTCAGGGTTAAAAATCTATAAATGCAAAAATTACAAAAGGCCACTGTTTACTAGATTGGTTTTATTCAGCCCCAGAATGCTATTATATACTATCATGTTATCTATCTGTGCAAAAAGCAGCATTTTATTCCTCATGTTCTGTTTTACTATTAAGTCTGAGATCTGACTCAATATTTTTGAGTATCTTTTGTCAGCCAACTCTTTAGGATATCTGAATATTTAGAACCTTAACTCCAAGCTTCCATTTTCAAAGTTATATAAGCTGAAATCCAGAGATGTTAATTTGTCCAGGGACACAGAATTAGAACATGTAAAAGTTCTTCTCAGTTTCTGATTTACAGGTGTTATGTGGGAGGAATCTAAGTAAAAAGCACAAAACAGATACTTTAGAATGAAGATTTTTTTTCTTCAAAAGATGTACATCCTTATCTATGGCTCAGTTTTCTTATATGTGAGAGGCTTGAACTTCTGATTTTAGGATTTATAAAGATTATTAATAATGGTCTAATAAGTAGTGGTTTATTTTTAACTCTTGCATTGCATTTCATGGATTTGTTATGTTGATTTTAGCATGTTTCTGTACCTTTAATTATCATAGGTTAATCCCATTTTCTTAAGTATCATTTTAATATTTAATTGATATAAAACATTAATATTTTACATACTGTGTTTTATACTAAGTCTTTGAATCCAGTGTGTTTTATACGTATAGTACATTTCAGTTCATGCAAACCATGTTTCAAGAGGCATAAGTGGTTAGTGGCCACTGTGCAGTTCTAGATGAATGTACGCTTAAGTAGTGACTGGTTTGCTTCTACACATGGAAACAAATAATGACAGTGAAAGTGAAAGTTATATCTAAGCATTTAAAGGATAGGAATAATATCTGCTTATATCTTTGTCCTCAGCACCTAGTACCTAGTGTAGTACCTGACATACAATATACAGTCAGTACATATTTGTTAAATGAAGAATATCTCAGACTAATGTAACAGTATTTCATTAAGCTAGTTTTATGATCTTTTGAAACGGAGGCTCCCTGGTCAATTTGATCTGCTTGCCATCTTTATTAGGCTATAGAAGATCTCTGAACTCTTCTCTATTACCTTAGAAATAAGGAAACAAATACTCCTAAATTATCTTGGATGACCAATCAGATTCATTTATTACATTCTTCATATGTGAGGCTAGGTCTTCTGTTAGCCACTTTTAGTAGGGAAGGTAAGGGAAACTAGCATTTATGTAGCACACACTTTGTGCAAGCACTGTGTTATTTGATTTCACATGCAATTAATCCACATAACACTGTGAGGTGTAAGCATGTTTAATTTTTGCAGACCTGGAAAGGGCTTTGAGAAGAATTGGTTTAACTTGAATTCAAGTATGACTTTCATGAGTGCCTACTTTGTATAAGTTGCATAAAAATTATATGACTTTAATATTGCTTAAAGTTTCCTTAATCATTACATAGGTATTATTTATCTAAAAAATCACTACCGGAAAAATTCTGGCTTGATCAAAAGGAAGATGATAAAAAATACATGAAGAGGTAACATCAATTTATAATACTTTCAAAAGTCTGGATTGTATTTTTAGAAACTTCACACGCTTCCTTATTTTCTTTTTTCATGTGGTGCAGTCTGCAGAAAACAGCAAAACTCATGTATGTACTTACGTTTTATATTTTTAAAACCCTTATGATTAGTTAAAAATTATGGGAGAATTTTTTTTTAAATTATAGTTGGCCTGTGGAAAATCCCTCTTGACCTTGCGTTATACAAAAACACAGTAAATATAAAAACAAAGTTTTTTGGTATGGATGTTGGAATGCTTATAATTTTATGATATTTACTTGCCAGAATTTCTTTTATGGCCCTACGTAGGCAATTCCATCAGATTATGGAAAAGATGGTTTCCTAGGGATTTATGAGAAAAATATTAAGTTGCTATCTGTTGGGAATTGACTGATTTCTATTGCTCTGTCAGTTAATTTTCAGTTATTTTCAAAAAAGTTTTCCTTTAAGTTTGTGGCTTTCAAAAATTATCTAGAGAAATTAACTATTTAAAAATATCCTTTTGCTATAATTAAAAAAATTTTGACTTTATTTAGCATTTATAAACTTGAAAGTTTATGATCTCTTAAAGAGTAGATTTACATATTTGCAATTGCCTGAGAGCTTAAGCACTGAGTAGCCTTTGTTTTTGTATTTTGCTGAATAAACAATAAAATGAAGTTAATGGAAGGATTAATGGCTTGCTTAAATTAGTGAGCTTCATCACTGTTTTTAATTTCTTGAGATAATGAATTTTAAAAGCAATAAATATAATGCTTTAGTTTCTTGAGTTCTTTTCTGGCTTTTTACGTGGATTTGCATGAAAGAACCAAAAAGATAATTCTGGAACCAGTTGAAACTCTTACGTGCCTTTCAGGATTTGGGAATGTATTAATGCCTGCTGCTTTGTATCCAGTCTAAGGCAGCCTATTTGTTTACTATCACATTGACTTCCTTTGATGTCTTTTAGTGTTACCCTCATTCAGACCCAAGGATTATGTCTTTTGGGGCTCCTATCATCCTGAGCTAGAGACACGTGACAGGGTAAATTTCTCCCCCAGGTAGAGGCTGTAGCCTTCTTCTTTTTTTGTTCTTTGTTTTTTTAAGTCTTAGACTCAAAGTATTGAATTTAGCCCATGGCTATCTATAACCTTTAGCTACATAAATATGGAATGTTCCATTTCAGAAATTTTTTTGCAATTCCTTTTTTTCCCCTCAGGGTACACTCTCCTACAAAACCAGCCAGTTACTCAATAAAGTGGACGATAGAAGAAAAAGAGCTGTTTGAACAAGGGCTGGTAAATAGAGCAATTTTTAATTTATAGTAAAATGATTCTAGAAGCAAATATTGATAGAGTTATAAGGTTAAATTAATTTATAGAGACCAGAATTTTCTTTTTAATTACAATCATAACACCTTTAGTTTTTCTGTAATGATGTTTGTAGTGTAGTATAAGAGAATTCCTTTTAACTTATATTTAAGGTACTAAAATACTAAAATAGATTTGAGTCTATAATTTTCACACTTTTTGGTATTAATAAATAAAGTCCAAGAAATTGAGCTATGTCTGTATACATGACACCAACTACCTGTATTAAGAGACAAAATTATTTAGTAGTCTGTTTTTTCTCAAAACAAAACAAAAACCGTATATTTGAAACTGTCTGGGTGATCAGCTGAGTTTTTATTCAGATATTTGGCATTGTATACACAGTCTAAATATTTCAGAGGATGTAAATGAAGACCAGAAACATTTCTTTTGGGTGGATGTCTATTGTACTGAGATCTGTTTAAATGTCCATAAGTTATGTAATGGAAAAAACACATATGCCAGTTTCTAATTCTGAAAATACTCCTTAATATGAAGAAACTTTTAACAAAATATTCAGAATTTTTTTTTTACTGTCAAAATTAGGTTATATCTTTTCCTTTAAGGTGCATATTACCCAGTATTCTAATTAATTTTGAAATTATGTATATTTATACATTATAGAATATTTGTATTTATGTAAGATTTATGAATGCTAATTGAAATATCATTGTTAACATTTCTACAGAGGATGAGAAATGAAATGTTTTTGTATTTTTCTAGTTAGTCAAGACTATGACATCTGTATACTCTATGATGTTCTTATCTAAATATATAAACTCTCTTGAGGTTTTATCTCTTCAAGGTATTTTCCCGTACTGGTGATGTTTTGTATATTCGTATTTCAGTCTGTTGCATGATTATCATTTATATAATCCAACTTTAATTAATCAGTCATTTATTTAAGATTGCTGACAACTTTGGTGTTTTGCCCCAGACCAGATATGCATATGCATACATATGCAAATGAGTTATGAACTTAAGGTTCATTTTTAGGTTGTTATTGTTGATACTGGTGTTAGTTATGGGGATTACATTTGCATGGTTCAAAATTCAAAAGGTTCCTAAAGTTATAGGGTGTTAGGTGTTTTTCTCACCCTCTTCTCTGCCTTCAGTTCTCTTTGCCTGAGGTAACCAGTGTCATGGCTTCTTTGTGTTTCCTTCCAGAGATATTTTGTCCATATATAAGCAGATATATATTTGTTTATTTATATAAAGCTATGTAGAAATCTATATACAGTAAGAAAACATTAAACTTTGAATGTTTTTCCATACAAAAAGCATGGAATTATTTGTTGTATTCCCAGCCCTTCTACCCCATTGATACAATTTATTTACAGACTGAATTCTCTCAGGCTTGAAGGGCATTGTGTGGTACTGAATGATGAAGGAAGATTTTTTTTTCCTTTCCTTTCTTAAGCATACGACCGTCCCTTTGCTCTATTTTGAAATTGGTAAAATGTGTTTTTTTGCTCCTTGATTTATTTATTATTTTTTGAGAGATGGGTCTCACTATGTTGCCCAGGCTGAACTTGAGCTCCTGGGCTCAAGGAATCCTCCTGCTTCAGCCCCCTGAGTAGCTGGGACTAGAGGCATGCACCACCGTGCCTACCTTCTTTGCTCCTCTTGTTAGTGTCCCCTCCTCAATTTTCTTAGTGCCCAAGCCCCTCCTATCCAATTAATCACACTTTATCCAGATCTCTCCTTTCTCCAGAAGTGCTCCATACTACCAGTTACTTATTTGTCTTTATCCTGCAGTAGAGATAACTAGTTTCTTCTGTAAGTTGATCTCAAATTGGTGCTAAGAGCAATCTTAACACATGAACTGCCATGTGAGGTATTTAACTCACTGTAGTTTTGAGCCTCGGGCCTCATGAGGTATATGTAACTCACATGTCTCTTCACCTAGGGAGCCGAAAGAATTATTTTTCAAGTTGCATGTAACTCATGCACAGAAAACAATATAAAATTATAATAAATTTTTCATTAAATTAGGATCATTTTGCTTTCCAAGTTTTCATTCTAGTTTCGTAGTAAAACATCATGGTTCCAATGAAAAAAAATTTTTTTCTAGTGTGGCAGTCAATATGTTAAATAATTTGTGTAATAATAATTTTCCCAGGAGTACTTTGAGTTTTAAGAAATTGTCCATATATCAGATTTTCTAATGAATATCAGAAATAAGTATATAAATTAAGGTTTATCATTTGAGTCAGATATTTGAAGATGATTTGCTACCATAAGTCATGACTACCTGGCCTCTAAATCTGACCCTGGGTGGGGCCAGCTTACTTCAGTTGTGGCTAGTTTTTTGTTTTTCATAGTTTTAAGAATTCTAAAAAATTGGAATTGTTGAACTACCTTGGGTAGTACAGAGTCTCTTGAGGATATTATAAAAAGTATTTATGTATTAAATGATAGACTTGATACTTAAAAATTCCTTTTAGCTTTCAAATTATGTGTGTTCCTTTCTGTACTTTAGAACACACAGGAGTTCCCTGAAATTCTCAGTTTTTTCCCTCCACAGCTTCAGTGTTAGGAGGTGCACTGCCTTTGATGCCAGAGGGGTGTCGGGAGGCATTAGCTGCAGGTCAGCCTCATTTGTGATTCAATCTTTTAGGTCATTTCACTGTGACATCTGTATAGAGCAAAAGTCTTTGCTATGAGACACGTAATGAATATTGCAAAATACGGAATCTTGGTAAAAACTATATATATTTTGAAATTAGTGTGGAACATGTTCAGTTGATCATATAAATGGAAAATGTAACCTACCTCCCTTTCAGGCACTTATTTCTTTGAAAAAGTTATCTTAGATTTGGAACATCATAATGTGCAATGTGAATTCATATAGTTAGATAATAGAAGTGATAGATCTTCATTTAGATAGCTATTTTTTTAAAGTATTTATAAAATCACTTCAATCGGTTTTTGGTAGTCTAGATTCCAAAAGAAGAATACGGGCTTTGATTTTAAGAGCATAGTCTATATACGAGGCTTCATTGTGTTCTTTAGAAAATAAGTAAAGATGGAGGATTTTTGAGTTTTTTTTTAATGTGGCACTTGCTTAGAATATTCATAAGTAAGTTAATCAAAAGCATTTTTTTTCCATTTTGATAACGTAGGCTAAATTTGGCCGAAGGTGGACCAAAATTGCAAAGCTAATTGGAAGTCGCACTGTTTTACAAGTGAAGAGTTATGCCAGACAGTATTTTAAAAATAAGGTAAGCACAGTATAAATATCATAGTTAATAATGCTAATATTTAGGGTAAATAAAATTAGAGCAGAAATATTTCTTTAAGTCTGGTATTAAAGTTTTATAATGAAACTATTTTATACCTGAGTAGTACTATGCAGATGGTTTATCTTCCAAAATCTCAGAGCATATCTTCAGTGTTTTGAGTGTTGCTATTAAATGGGTATCATGTTATTGCACTTAATATCATAAAGTTAAATAGAAGGACAAAATATTAATTACTCAAAAACATCCTATAAAGCATATTTTATATTCCAAAGAGAAAATCTTAGAGGTCTCATTGTTTCCTCTGGAAAATATCTTTTCTTTTTAAAACATTTGCATGATAGAAACTTCTAAGAATTACTAGAGCTTAGGGGACATAAATGCTATCATGTTTAATAGCAGTGAAATTTTTACAATTGTTATGAAGAATTGTCTGAAATTTTGATAAATTGCAGTATTAAGAAAAGTGTAGTTATGGTCTAGTTCCTTAATCTTTCAAGTAATTTGTACTGTATTCAACCATGTAGTATTGATATTTAGAATTTTTATATATGTTCTGTTTAAGCTCTAGAAACAACTATATAAAATTTGGAAGTATCTTAGATGAAATTTTGTGTTTTCTTTTAATATAATAATGGACCTTAACCCATATACAAGATTTGTCTTAGTGTTAGCTGGCCATAGGTGGTAACTAATGGAATGAATTCATCATACATCAATCTTCGTCTCTCTCTTTTAACCAAACCAAAGCATTTTCAAGGCAGCTCACCAAGGATGAGGTATTAAGGAATAGAATAAAGCTTAACTTGGTTATAGTTATTCCTGTGCTTATCAAACTGGAACATATGGTGTATCTTGGAGTATCAGTTTTACTCAAAGACCTGGGGTAGAAGGATACATTTTTAAGATTATAACAGACATTAGTATATTATGAAATCTAATACAAAATTTCATCTGCATTTTTTAAGATTAAAAGCAGGAGACTTTAAATAAATAGCAAGATTATTAAAGGCTATTTCAGGCTGTATTTCCAAATTCTTTTTCCCTTCTG
This sequence comes from Lemur catta, assembly GCF_020740605.2. Classification (NCBI taxonomy): domain Eukaryota; kingdom Metazoa; phylum Chordata; class Mammalia; order Primates; family Lemuridae; genus Lemur; species Lemur catta. Next base: position 82,223,316 of record NC_059130.1, read on the forward strand.
CTACCCTTTCATTCTCTACATAGTAAGCCAGTTAACCTCAAATGTATGGTCCTGGGATTCTATTGTGGTACAGGTTCTATAAATAATCTCTTTCCAAGAGCTGTCATATCCCTTTGGTATGTCAGTTATTTATAAGACTTTTCAAAAACTTTGTATATAAAGATTTCATTTCAAGTTATATTTGGTCATTGACTTTGATTATCTTTTCCTTGTCACATTGCCAGATACTGATGTCTATAATAGCAGATATGGAAGATAATTTCATGGCTTAAAATATAAGTTCTATAATGTTGGAGCTGTATTAAATGAACCTGTATAAAAATAATTTGTTTCTATTATCCCTGTATTTAAATGAAAAATGGTTTTAGTTTATTAAGTGAAGTTATCCTCAAGTTAAGACTTATTTTAGCGTTATAAGAAATGATCAGCTGAGGCATCAGACATTCTGAGAAATAAGCCTTTATAAATATTTCAATATCTTACAGAATATCTTACTCTGATAGTTATTGGTTTATTCTCTGTGCTTGATCTGAGCCAGATCTCTATTTTTAACATTGAAAAATAAGTAGTAGTTATATATAGGTCATGCTTATTTGAGTAATAAAAATCACCAGGCCATGAATGACTTATTTATTTATAGAAATTTAAAATGGTGATCCTTTACATTTAAAATGCAGTTGTAAACCCCTTTAAGAAAAAGCATATTAAAGGTGTAATATACCGTTAACATGTACTCAGTTTAATAACATTGTATTTATTTTATTTTTTGTGTCAGTGATTAAATTTTAAAATCTTAATATTGGGGTTTTATTCTGATTTTTAATAAGGTAAAATGGGGTCCAGAGAAAGAAGCACCAAATCAGAAGAACAGCAGTAATCCCCAGGTTAAAAATGAAGATAAAGGGACAAAGGCATGGACACCATTATTTTTAAGGGGACGTGCTGATCCCAACTTGAATGCTGTAAAAATTGAAAAATTATCTGATGATGAGGAAGTAGACATCACAGATGAAGTGGATGATTTGTCTTCTCAAACACCCCAGAAGAATTCTAGCAGTGATCTCTTGTTGGACATTCCTAATAATAAAATACATGGAACCAATCAAGGAGAATTTGTTGCTTCTGACAGCCAGGAAGCTCCGTTTTCTAAATCTTCCAGGCACTGTCTTCAGAATGTAAAGCAAGATGAAAAACTTTCAAACTCAGAAATTACATTGTGGACTGAAAAACAGAACAACAGTGACAAACAATCAGTTGAATTAAATGATCAGAAATGTAATAAACTGATTAAAAACTGTAACAAGCATGACGAAAGTGGAATAATAGATGATGCCAGGCAATTGCCTTCTCCAGAGCCTTGTGAAATTCAGAAAGATTTGAGTGATAATGAGATGCTTTTTCATTCTTCTTGCCAATTGGTGGAGGAAAGCCATGAGGAAGAAGAGCTTAAGCCACCAGAACAAGAAGTAGAAATAGATAGAAATATCATTCAAGAAGAAGAAAAACAAGCAATTCCTGAGTTTTTTGAGGGACGCCAAGCTAAAACACCAGAACGCTATTTGAAAATCAGAAATTACATTTTGGATCAATGGTAAGAAAGAATTATATTTTAGATGCTGTTTTAAAAACCTGATTCTCTGAAGTATTTTAATGAGGCCTACGCAGAATTTAGAATTTTGCTAGTGAATCAAGAGAGCTTTCACATATATTATCATTTCAGCAGGCATGATTTAAAATTTCTCGTAGTGAAACTTTTTTGAAAGCTGTGGTAAACATTGTCGTCTATAACTATCATAACCCATCTGTCCATTAGAGGGTTTGGGCCTGGGAAAAAAAGGATAGATAATTGCTTTGTGAAACAATTTCTCAGGACAACATTAGGAAGATATAAATAGAGTACACTACTGCACGAGAAAAGGGAAAATTTCTTTCAGGTTTATGGTATACTTTGAGTACAAAGAAAAAAATTTGGTGACAGAGGAATAACACCATAAAATGTGGCTAGATTGCAGAAACTCTTCTCCTAAATAGCTATCTTAAATGTTTTCAACTTTGAACTTGTGGCATAATGTGCTAATATTTATTTCATCCAGCTTCATCATGGTGCAGGAATTTCTAATATGCGAAGTTTATCCTCTAAATTGTCAGTACCTTTTATTTGAATTATTTATTGGAGGTAGGGAACAAACCAAAAAATTTCCTACCTTACTTGCCTAAATATTCTGAAAGTAACTTGAATTTTTTCTTAATAACTTTATTAAGCCACATTAAACATTCATAATTGCTATTACTGTTTCAGAAGCTATTTAATTATGTAGGACCATCTTTATAGAGAGTTTCCCAGTTCCCTGGAGTGTACCTTCTGGGTCAGGGTGGCATAGTAAAGAATACTTAAAAGGAACAGCTCCTGATATTTACATAGTGCTTTACAGTTTTCAGAAAGCTTTCCTGTATTATCTCATTTAATTCCTTACAACAATCTTGTGAAATAGGAAGGTGGTATTATCTCTATTTGGTAGAAAATGATTCTGAGATCAGGAGAGGTTTAGGGACCTGGCTTTGATTATACAACCAGCCACTGACACATGAAGGACTTCAGTCCAAGTCTTGAGTCTATAAATCACTCTTTTTGATACTCCATGTTGCCTAATCCATGCTATTTAAAAATACTAATTAAATTCAATCTCTGTCGCTGTCTACTTTTGTTTTTGGAAATAAGAGGAGGAATGGCCAAAGTTGAAGGATCTTGAAATAATAACACAAAATGTCTGTATGAATGGTCAGCGTATACTTAATGTTACTTTAATCAATTGTATTTGTTACTTTGAATTTTGGATTCTAAATGAGACAGAATAATTTATATAGGTACTATAAATTGTATGGCAGTATTTCCTAAATCATTTGCCTTGGTTCATGAAACTAGTTAGGTATTGCTGTTTCAATGTGGTGATTTAGCAGCACTGTGTCAAAACGGAAAGAAATGTTTGAACAGGAACTCAAATCTATTCTCTTCAGAAATAGAAGAGAGAGTGATTCAACACCACTGGAGGTGGTGTTAAAAAAAAATAGAAGGAACAGTTAAAGTTTTAAAATAAAAAAAGGCCTGCCACATTTGTTCATAGATAAAATATCCTTTTCATAAAAGCAGATACAATTGACTCCCTGTTTAAGGGAATATTTTTATTAAAAGTAAGTAGTACCATTATTGAATGCCTACCACATACCATGTGCTGTATTTAAATCATTTCCAATCATCTAGACAACCTTGTCCTATTTTGGGGGGGTTTTTTGGGGGGACGGGGTTTGTCTTCATTTTATAGATGAGAAAAATGAGCTTCACAGAGGGCAAGAAACTTGTTTCAGTCCATACTGGGTGAAGATGATTTCAGAGTCTCCAGTCTTGTTATTTTCACACTTCCAATTCAGGGCCTTGTCCCTGACTTTTCACTCTTCCTTGAATGCTCTTCCCTCCCCCTCCCTACCCCAATATTTTGGCAAGTCTTGCTTCCTTGTCTCATTCACATCTACTAAGGAAATTAGAGGTTTCTCTGACCAATTAGAGGCTTCTCTGACCATCGTATCTAAAATACCTCACATATATCCTCCCTCTGATTCTGTCTTCTCTTACCCTGTATTGTATTTTATTCATAGAAAAGTTTACATTTTGGGGGGTCAGACCCTGGGCTGGAAAAAATATATATATTACATTTGTATCTGTGTATTGTCTTCTCTCCCTTCAACCCCCATGATAATGCAGGCAACATGAGGGCAGCCCCCACTCCAACTTTACAGAGGAGGGCACTGAGGCCCAGGGAGGTGGAGAGAGTTTCTGCAGACCAGTCCAGGCACTCTGGCCAAGGCAGTTTTCCCACCTCACTGTCCCCTTCCCTTAACAGGGCTGACAAGGCTTTACAACCCACGTCTCAGCCTCAGCCTCCTTTATTCATTCATTCTCATTTGTCTTGAGTGTGGGGCACAGCTCCAGGCACTGGGAAGGAACATACAGCAAACATAAATAAGCTGGTCGACAGAATGGTCGCAGAACTGTCCTCAGTGCGTGGGGTGGGGGTGCTGGTGCCTCTTTGGTCAGGTGGTCCAGGGAGGCCTCTCTGGGAGGGCGACATTTGATACAGCCTTTTGTCTTGTTTGTTGTTAAATCTCTAGTGCTTAGAACAATACTTGGAATATAGGCACTCTTTTTGTTAGAGGAAAAAGATTGAACATATGAATCATCACTGTTTCATGAACAGACATTTTTTAGAGTTCTTACCGTTTGTTCAGCACTGTGCTAGATTATTGAGTTCTGTTTTGATTTGAGTAATCTTCAGTTACTCAGTTAATCTTCAGTTAAGTCAATTCAGTTTTTCAGACTCCCTGTAGTTTTTGATAGCCATTCTCTTTCCTTCTTTCTTACCTTCATTTTTGCAATTTGTTTCCTTTTCTTTCAAGGCATACTGAAATCTCAAGTTTTCTGTGGAAGTTATGATACCCTCTCACATCACAAATTACTTTTTTTTTTACCTTCTGTTTCAAGCAGCCTATCTATCTAAAATGGTCTGTGGCTGTTTGTCTCACTTTATGCCCTTATTTTTTTGACTTTGTCTTCCTAGCACTGTTGTTACCCAACAACGTAATATGTATTGTTCATTGTCAGGAACTTTACATTATTCATCTCTATATCCCTAGTGCCTAGAATAATGCTTGGTGCATAGGACACAAATATTTGTGGAATAAAATAATGATTGAATAAGAAATACCCAGGTTATATGATATAGCTGAATACATAGTTTATAATATCTATTCTTGAATCCTCATTCTGTAAGCACAAAGAAGTGCTTTAATCACTCTGACCCTCTTGTTTCCTCATTTCTAAAATGGGAATAATAAAATCTACCTTCTAGAATTGTGACGATTGAGAATGTGCAACTCACAGTACAGCATTTGGCGTAAGCACTCAGTAATTTGTTTCTACTAAGTTCTCTATTAGTCTTAAATTTTATATGGTGCTATCTAGCATGGTACATTAAGTATATTCAGTAAATATGTGTTTTATTATATAAGCCTTTTATTTCTTTCATAGTTTTGGGAAGTTTCTTGATTCCTTTGGAATCCCCTATAATGTCTTTCTGTTTTCCACTGAGAGTAAGCACTTAATATTTATTGGCATATGATTAAAAACAAATATAAAACTTTTAAGCATTTACAAGATAGCTAATAATTAAAAGATACCTGTTCAATTAAGAGTAGATAAACCTAAGTAATATATTTAAAATTGGAAAAGTCTCATACTAAATCCTTTCAATGTATTATCAAAGTACCCTTTTTATTTAACGATTCAATTTGGACTTATATGTAAATAAACTTCTAACTTCAAGGTTCTGGAATAACTGGAATCTATTGAATTTAACACTGGGGAAGAAATAATACTAGTAAAAATTACACTATGCTTATATTATTTTTAAATATTACAGAAAAAAGTACACTTGGGTATTATGTATTAGTATTGTGTTTACGCCACATTTACACATTGAAAGGGAGTAAAATTTTAAGATATTTCAAATACTAAAAGTTATCCCCAGAAATCTTTTTTCGTGTTTTTATTTATCCAAAATAATTGTACATCCATCTCTTAATTAGGGAGATATGCAAACCGAAATACTTAAATAAGACCTCAGTACGCCCTGGCCTGAAGAACTGTGGGGATGTTAATTGTATCGGACGGATTCATACATACCTTGAATTGATAGGAGCAATCAACTTTGGATGTGGTAAAAATAAAAACTCAACAACATCTTTTACTTGACCTTTTCTATCCTTATAGCACCTGTTCATTTCTATGATGGTTAGAATTCAAGTAGATTTAGGTATATAGAATTCAGAAACATGCTATAATATTATGGAATAAATGTGTTAATTAAGATTTTGCTGTCAAACAGATTTCTGTTGATTAAACTGTGTTTCCCTTTGACCTACAATGAAAATTCAGGGTGTAATTTTAGGTAATAGAAATAGTTTAAGAATATAATTCTTTGACAGGTAAAATTATTTTGTGAAAACTCTAATAATAGCCCATTTACTTTGCAAATACTGTATTCATGCAAGAAATGCTGTCTAGCAGTGTTTAAATAAAAGAAATAATTTATGAGCCTCTACAGTTAAATGTAATAAAAACGCCAAAATATTTTTCATGGAAGAAAATTTCTTTTACCCCAGTTTCTTTTTTCAGATTTAAAGTTGATGAATATGCATATTTTAAAATGTATTCTACCCTTTTATTGAATTAACATGACACAGACTTTTTAAAGAAAGCTAATAGCCGTTCATAGTTACAAAATAAGATAATTAGAACCTTGTAAACCCATGGTTTAAAAGAGTATATTTTGTATTCTTTGTCTATTATGAAAGTGAGACAGCTAGCCAGAAAATTTTAATCAGATATGATTTTGTTTTATGTAGAAATAGATAAAATTTACAATCTGCGGGGGGGTGGGGGGGGTCTGTCTTTCATTTCAGTGCCTTCGTTTGCCCCAAGGCCATGTACATTGAGACTAGTTTTTCAGGAAAACTAAGGCATTTTAGCTTCCTCTACCACTAAAAGAAAAATGAAGTCATGTTTTCTATATTAGACTGCCAAAATTAGCAAAGTAGACCTAGTAGTCATTTAATCGGAAATTAAACAAATTACCCATTTCCTAAATATTCCATTTTATTGATAATTTTCTTGTAATAATTATATTTTATTTGAGAACTGCTGAGTAGCATATCAAATATATGATTGTGGAATAAGATAAGAGTCATAGAAGCTCAGCTATGGTCAGTGTAGATGTGTCTGCCTATTTAACAAAGGAGGTTCTCAAAATAATAGATGTGGTGGGTTTTTGTTTTGTTTTGTTTTGTTTTCCCCCGTGTTTCCTGAATTCCAATAGAACAGGCTGTATATAATAGGCCACAACCAGTTGATAAAGTACGAATCAGAGACAGAAAAGATGCAGTGGAAGCATACCAACTTGCCCAGCGTCTGCAGTCTATGGTAAGCTCTCATCTCTCTCACTCAATGATCTGTCCATATTACTTCTTACCCTGTTTAGTGAAGCATACCTACTTCTCTTTAGCTGTTTAACAAATGGCCCATTTAGTGGAAAACATGTTTTCTCTTGGATTTCACTGTAGCCATTCACTTTTCTGGCTTCCATTCAATTTCATGTTGATTTGTCAGGAACACAAACTAAAAAACCCTTGGAATTCACTGGCAAACTTACGGAAGCATAATATTTTGCTGAAGTGGTCTTGGGCTGCTTGGTTTTGATTTATAAATTTAATGTGTCTTTTAATACTATACAGTTCGGTTCTCTTTTCTTTTAGTTATTTTTGTTTATTCTTTTAAAATTCTTACCTTAAGAATCAGCTTTTTAGAATAACTAGCTCTTAGCTCTTATTTTTTTAATTCTTGGAGTTAATGAGTTTTATAATATTTTAAAATTCATAAAAGTTATTTAAAAAATAAACGATCCAACAGTTCTCCTATAAGGCAGAGTTTTGTAATATGATCTTGTTCATTTTGCTAATAAATTAGTAATAGGTAAGATAAATGAAAAGAAGGTCTAGATGATCGAGTAGCTAATTTTCTCAGAGTGTTTAGACTGTAAATTGTTTCTACCTAGATTTACTACCTTTAAGAAAGGATGTTTTCAAGTAGAGTTGCTGGAGATGCTGCTAGTCAAACACTGTCCTTTGGCAACTAGTCCATTTTAAAGGCCTTAGTATTGAGGTTTACAAAACTGGATATTAGTAATATAGTCAACTAACTTTGTAATTTTTCATAGTTTATATTAACTAGGCTATCTCCTTTCTGAAGCTGAGATGTGATTATTTTGCTTCTAGTTTTCAATATTATATCTATCTCTTCCTGTGTATTCTTATAAATTTTCTATAGGTGGTTGAAAGGGAAGCCATTTTCTTGGTAATTCTTTTTGGTCTTAAAAATATTTTTGTCCTAGTGTTTTAGCTCCTAAATGATAAAAGGAAATGTAAATTTAAGAAGAAATGCTAGTAAAATACATAAAATGATCACTGATTTTTATTTTTTGAATGGCCTTCCGCTGCCACCACCTAGCACCCTGTCCACCTGCTGCCAGTGCCCCTGCCCTTAGGTCAACATCACTGATTTATTTCTAAGTGGAGTGCTAAACTATTGAACATAAATTAATAAAATTTAGTTAGACATTGCTGATCAGAGATTATACTGTTTAAATAGATACACTGATTCTTAAATAATTGTCTTTTTTATCTTTTTTTTTTTTTTTTGAAGACAGTCTTGCCCTGTCTCCCCAGCGAGAGTGCAGTGGCATCATCATTATTCACTATAGCCTCAAACTCCTGGGCTCAAGCGATCCTGCCTCAGCCTCCCAAATAGCTGGGACTACAAGTATCTGCCACCACACCCAGCTAATTTTTCTTTTTTTTATAGAGGCAGGGCCTTGCTCTTGTTCAGGCTGGTCTCAAACTCCTAACCTCAAGTGGTCCTCTTCCCTTGGCCTCTCAGAGTGCTAGGATTACAGGCGCCTGGCCATCATTTTTGTTTATGTGTTAATGTGCTGTGATTTCTTCATGTTAATCTTGTTATCTTTTGCTTTACTTTAATCTTATAACAGCGCACAAGGAGACGTAGGGTCCGAGACCCCTGGGGAAACTGGTGTGATGCAAGGGACTTGGAAGGACAAACGTTTGAGGTAACTTTGACTTTTCAAATGGCTCGTCCATGAAAACTGTTTTGTAAATATATTTTTGTACATCTTAATGTCATATATATTACACTTGTTTCATACGTTAACGGAAGGCATTGGTGGTATAGTTAACTAGGAGTTTAACTCGTTTCCAAACTTTGATTCCGTCTCCACATTCTTGTCTCTAGCTCAAGAATATCTGCCAGGGTGCCAAGAAATTGATATATTCAATTCATTTTCTTAAACATTTATTGAATGATGTTCTGATAGACAAAATAATTATTCTAAGCACTAGACATAAATTGAATTACAAATATTGAAATGTTATTTCTACTATTAAAAACTATGGGCCTAAGAGGAAACATAGACAGTGAATATGTTTGTGTGTGTGTGTGTATACACACACATGCACATCCGTGTTCTAAATATACAAATTTGTTTGTGAACAACCAGTGTACTAGAAAGGAGGAATGTGGGAATGTGCACATACTGGCTTTGTTATCTGGAGCGATTACTTAATCTTACTGAATTTCATGTTTTTTAATTTATGAAATGTGGATAATAATACCTGCCTTAAAGGATTATTGTAAGAAGTAAATGAGATAAATTATATAAAGGTCCTAAGTACTCAATAAGCCTTGCATGCTCAATAAATGTTAGTTGTCGATCTCTCATCCTTCCCATTTCCTGCCCCCAACCTCACACTTGAGCACTATTCTAAGCATAATAATTATTAATACTAATTCATGGTTCCTTCCCATAAAGGACTTATATTTCTAGTAGGAAAAACAAAACCTAGGCCAGGCGCGGTGGCTCACGCCTGTAATCCTAGCACTCTGGGAGGCCGAGGCGGGTGGATCGCTTGAGGTCAGGAGTTCGAGATTGGCCTGAGCGAGACCTTGTCTCTACTAAAAATAGAAATAAAAATTATCTGGACAACTAAAAATATGTATAGAAAAAATTAGCCGGGCATGGTGGCACATGCCTGTAGTCCCAGCTACTCGGGAGGCTGAGGCAGAAGGATCGCTTGAGCCCAGGAGTTTGAGGTTGCTGTGAGCTAGGCTGACGCCACAGCACTCACTCTAGCCCGGGCAACAAAGTGAGACTCTGTCTCAAAAAAAAAAAAAAAAAAACCTATGGTAAATTCCATAAGGTTGGTCCCAGGAATTAATAAGGCCCCTCCCAAAGGGTTTGATCAGGGAAGGTTTCATAGAACATGTGATGATTGGTTTTTTTGTGTGGATTTTTGTTTTTTGTTTTTTGTTTGTTTGTTTGTTTGTTTTTTGAGACAGAGCCCTGCACCCTGTAGCTCACTGCTACTTGAAACTCCTGGGCTCAAGCGCTCCTCCTCCCTCAGCCTCCTGAGTAGCTGGGATTAATTTTTTTCTACTTTTAGTAGAGACAGGGTCTTGCTCTTGCTCAGGCTGGTCTTGAACTCCTGAGGTCAAGTGATCCTCCTGCCTCTGCCTCCCAAAGTGCTAAGATTAGAGGCATGATCCACCACGCCTGGCCTGGAAGATGTGGTGTTTGATCTGAAGGATCAGTAGAAGAATCTCGAAAAGTAGATGAAAGCATTCCAGGCTGAGGAAGTGGCATAAGCAAAGGTGCAAACATGGGAAAATGCTAGGTATATTCTGAAAGAGATGCATAGTTCATTTGAGCTAGAATGTAGGGTTGTTAGTAGAAATGGAATGAATAGAGATTTACTTTGTTTTATAAACACTTATAAGGGCTTACTATATGTCAGACACTATTGTTAGTATTTTGTAAACACTAACCCATTTAATCTTCACAATAACAACATGGCATTGTTATTACTGTTTTTATTATTATTTCTAAAGATGAGGCAACTAAAACATGAAAGCTTTAGAACTTGCCTAGGGTCACCCAGCTAGTAAATAGCAAAACTAGGCCTTCCATCTCCAGAATCTGTATTCGTAATCATTACTTTGTAATGTCTCTCAGTTGTAAAAGAAAACTTAACACAGTAGACTTTGGTGAGTAGAAATGGGAAATAAAGAGAAAAGACTGGTGATTCTGAGGTTTTCAAGTCTGGATGGCTGGTACCATTGATTGAAATGGATAAGTCTATCTTTTGAAACAATTTTTTAAAAATATTCAGCATTTCTATTAGTAGCAAAAAGAAAACACATCTGTATCAGTTTAGTTTGTCTTGTTCTCACTTGCCCCTAAATTTGGTTTAAAGCACTATTTTTATTAATTCTGCCTCTCAATAGTTGATAGGTTCTTTGGTATTTTGTTTTAGCATCTCTCTGCTGAGGAGTTGGCAAAAAGAAGAGAAGAGGAAAAATGCAGACCTGTTAAATCTTTAAAAGTGTCAAGACCAACAAAAAGGTATAGTGTTATGTTTATAAGTATGATTTTTTTCCAACTTATCACATGGCCAGAAAGTGTATGGAAAAAACACCCCATAGCTACGTTATATTGTTCATATTAAGTTAAAAAAATACTACTAAATTTTTTGAAATTTTTTATTTCACTGATTATCAATTTGTAATCCTTGAATAAACGTTTTAAATTTGTTCAGATTCAGTGAACATAGGATACAACATATTTACAACATGTTGGTCATTTGGTGGTCATTCAACTTTAGACATGGACAGGTAATCTCATGAAATAACTTGATTCTCTGTTTGATTGGTACTAATTGTTAGTAAGCCCAATAATTGCCTATTTCTAGTCCTTTAATTTCCCATTCTCTGTAGCTCCTCAGTAAACATTGACAGCAGTTCATGGTTCTTAAATCCTCTGGGATGTTCTGCTATTTATTTTCTCATCTATCTGGGCCTTTAGTTTCTTTTTAGTTGTGTTGATTAAGTACTTTCTACTTTATAGGTCTTCTTTATTTAACAAATATTTTTGAACATCTATATTTAATATATGTCAGGCAATATTCTTGGGATACAGTGTTAAGCAAAACAAAATATCTGTTCTCTCAGAGCTAACAGTCTCTTTGGTTGAATGGGAACTGAATTATCCTGCTCTTTTCCAGTTGTGTTAACATGAACATATTCCTATGTGCTTTTCTTTCCCTGAACATAGCCTAACAAAACCTTTTTATTGTTCTTAATATATTTCTCAAGCTTTGATTCTTTACTGGTCAAAGACTTTTGAACTTTTCTCTCAGATTTTTTTTTTTTTTTTTTTTGAGACAGAGTCTCATTCTGTTGCCCAGGCTAGAGTGCCATGGCATCAGCCTCGCTCACAGCAACCTCAAACTCCTGGGCTCAAGCAATCCTCCTGCCTCAGCCTCCCGAGTAGCTGGGACTACAGGCGTGCGCCACCATGCCCGGCTAATTTTTCTATGTATATTTTTAGCTGTCCATATAATTTCTTTCTATTTTTAGTAGAGATGAGGTCTTGCTCTTGCTCAGGCTGGTCTCGAACTCCTGAGCTCAAACAATCCACCTGCCTCGGCCTCCCAGAGTGCTAGGATTACAGGCATGAGCCACCGCTCCCGGCCTTCTCTCAGATTTACACATGCTTTTTTATCTAGCCTTGCTTAGGTTTTCTCCTTTTCATCTCTTTTTACTTTTTCATTTTAAAGTAAGAGTTTATCACAGGACTTTCTAATACATTAATTTCTTTAGCAGAACTGTTTGTCATTCATTCATTCAAAAAAATATTTATTGAGTCCCTACTCTAGTGGGCACATTATTGTACTTATAGAAGTGTTTTTGAAAAACTTCCATCTTTCTTGAACTTTCTTTCAGGTCTTATGTCAGGGAATTAGTTACATTTTCATTGAACTTTTTGGAACCCGCTTTTAGTGTAGATCAGTGGTCCCCAATTTTTTTGGCAGCAGGGACCAGTTTCATGAAAGACAATTTTTCCACGGAAGGTGGGGGCAGGGCAGAGGCGGAGCTCAGGCAGTGATGTGATGCAAGTGATGGGGAACAGCTGTAAATATAGATGAAACTTCACTGACTCACCACTGCTCACCTTGTGCTGTTTGACCTGGTTCCTGACTGGCCACAAAGTCGTACCTGGTCTGTGGGCTGGGGGTTGGGGACCTCAGGTGTGGAACATGTATTTGGTGGTTTCTCTTTGGATGTTAAAGGAAATTAAGACAACAGAATAACTTTCTCTCAGTTCCTAGTTTGTTTTGTTTTGTAAAAACAGTGCTTCATTTGAAAGGGTTGATGGAATGTCCTAAGAAGTTATCTTAGTTTAATGTTTTTCTCATTCAAACAGAATTTGGGTTTAGGTTATTGATACATGTTTTCAAATTTGTGAATAAATGTTATTTTCTTAATCTTACTGAGATTATATTAAAAATGATTTTTTTTTCTTTTTTAGCTCATTTGATCCCTTCCAGCTGATACCTTGTAATTTTTTCAGTGAAGAAAAGCAGGTACTATTTATGTATTAATGAATGACCATAAAAAGTGCCCATTGCTGTCAGACAGGAAACATTTATCTCTATATGTGCAAGATATATATATGTGAAAAGGTTGGATGAGGCCAGGAATATTAAGGGTCAGATGAGTGATACAGATGGAAAATGAGAGACTTTCTCCCTACTGGGGTTTTGAATGGTAATTTTTAAAAGTCCAGTTTGCTCTGAGCCTTGATTAGTGCTAACAGTTTGGTGGGGTAGTTAAAGGAGAAAAGGGTGGACATTTCATTTGGGGAGAATAAAATCTCTATTTTTATGCTCCCCCACTTTTTTTTTTTTATATTTCAGGAGCCATTTCAGGTGAAAGTGGCTTCAGAAGCACTTTTAATAATGGATTTGGTAAGGATAATCTATTGTGTTTACTTAGTTATTCTGATTTTTATTTTTGTGTATTTTTATTGCAGGCATAAGACAGAGTATGGAAGACGGGTATTTTGGATCTTAACTATCCTCTTTTACAAGGAATCTAAAAATAAATCTTTTCTTTTGGAGAAAAGCCAAACAATTGCATGTTTCCATATTTTAGAGAAAATAAATTAATGTGAGTTTTTGCAGACTGTTTATCATCATTAACCTTATTTTCATTTCCTAATATCTTGTGTCTGCTGCCTTTTAGATCACCGAAACAAAGCCCAAGTCCTGTAATTAGGAGATTCCTTGTTTGCACTCAATTTCCCATACCTCCAACAGTTTTGTGTTCCTTTGTGATGTTTTCCTGTAGAGGGACTCAGTGATTTTTACTTTTTATCCTTATACCTCTCTTGAACAGGGAGAGCAAATGGTGTTTTCAGTTTGTGAGTGAAAAGGTAGAGTCTGGGAGTGTTGTAGTGTTCGGTTGAAAGCTTCTCAGCCAGCAGTGAAGATAGACCTGAAATCTTAGCATGTAATTTTTCTCGTGTGCTACTTAATTTTAGAAAAGCATAATTACCATACTTGTAAATGACTCTCGTATAATAAGTGAGTTTTATTTTGGTTTTTTGTCAGGTGAGTTTGTGCATTTGGGCTAAGTGTGTCTTGTATTTCTTTTAGCATGCTCATGTTTCTATGGCAGAAGTGATTGGTCTGTTAGGAGGAAGATACTCAGAAGTTGATAAAATAGTTGAAGTAAGTTAAGTTCTCTCTTTTAAAAAAAATGTTTTAATTATTATTTAGTCCTGCTTTCATACCAAATATTTTTATAAAATTCAATGAGTATAATTAAAATATAGACTTTCCTTATGATACGTGTGAGAATATGCAAATGTAGCAAGCTATAAATTCCCAGAAGTGACTTAAAATTCCATATACTGAGCACCTGTTTCTTTTTACCACCAAGAGAGAACACTGCCAGGCCTTGGCTCCTCATTACCTTTACCAACAAAAAGCAATACCTCCTAAGAGGCCAGAACTATGTACTAACACTTGTAGTTGAAAGTTAGTATACATCATTCTGTTGCAGTTATTGTCATAAGTAATAGAAGTCATTGAAAAAACAGGTATGTGAGCTGACCTGGAAAACTAACAATTATTATGACTGTGTTTGGGTAGAAAAAGGCATGCTGAGTTCCTAGCATACAATCATACTTTTGGAATATAAGTCATTTGCAAGTTACAGGCTGCCTACGATGTAGTCAAATAAAAGTCTTGGCCTTAAAAAATTTCTGTTTCTATGTATGAAAGAATTGAAACATTAAAATAATAGAATTAACAAGATTTTGGTATAATCATATGAGAATCAATCCATCTTAGGTCTGTGCAGCAGAACCATGTAACAGTCTGAGTACAGGGCTACAGTGCGAAATGGATCCTGTATCACAAACACAGGCCTCAGAAACCTTGGCTGTTAGAGGCTACAGTGTTATTGGATGGTATCATTCTCATCCTGCGTTTGACCCTAATCCTTCCTTACGAGATATTGATACACAAGCCAAATATCAGGTATGTTTATAGGTATTATGTGTGTATATTCTGTAAGTGATTGCACATCTACCACACCCCCATTGCTTTCTATTAAATAAACTTTTAACATTTTTAGTATTGAATTTCTAATATTCTTTATATGTGGGGTTTTGAAAGAACTTGCCTTTTTTTCTGATTGCAAGAGTAATGGCCTCGTTTAAGGTCATTATTAACTAACTCTATTTTTAAATACTCTCAGAGCCTTTAAAAATTGATGGGAAAGACCAGGAAAAGGACTAGGGATAACTGAAATAATTAGAAACAGAATATATTTTTCATCTCTGAAAAAAAGTTTTCTTTTATTCTCTGATTTTATGTTTGATACGTGAATGTTTTTGCTATAGGCAGCTATTTGTACATTATTACCGTTTGATAAGTATTACAGCTATAGGACAGTGAATATGATTAGTAAATATATTCACGGCAAATGTAGGTTTTGCAGGCCACGTGATTGTTTTTTTACAGGTCATTGGGTTGAACACATATTGGCCTGAAAAATTTACAGTGTGAAATGAGTATAGAAGGCATTTCCTTTAGTTGTTGTTAGGATGTGAAGTTTTTAATGTACCTTTTTGTTTCACTTTCCCCCATTAGATGTCTAAAATGTTAGTATGGATAAATACTGACTTTTAAATTTATATAGTTGAAACTAATTATACTTTTCTTGTAATTGTAGAGTTACTTCTCCAGAGGAGGTGCAAAGTTCATTGGAATGATTGTTAGTCCCTATAATCGAAACAATCCCTTACCGTATTCTCAGATTACCTGCCTGGTTATAAGTGAGGAAATTAGCCCAGATGGCTCCTATCGTAAGTTTTCAACAAAAATAACTTCATCCTATTTCTGCCCTCATTTCTTTGAGTTTTACAAATCAGAGAATTTACAACTATTCACAAGTATTTAATGGAAAAGTTTATACCCTCAACTAAGGAATTTCTGTTTGGGTGTCACCTAGTACAGCCACCCTCTTCCCTTTCATAATATCCTGCTATATTCAGGTCTCCACTGTGTTATCATGGCCACTGGGCAAAAGAATTAAAACATGGAGAAAAGTTAGGGCCAAGCAGTGTGTATGCTAGGCACTGCAATAAACAGAACAGTCTCTTTTCTCATGAAAATTTTTTATAAATGCAAACTGGCTTTCTCTGTGATGGGATACAAATGAAAAAAAAAAGACCACCAGCTCTCCATCACCTCCCAGTTTAAGATCATTATTAATTAACTCTATTTTTGTATCTCTTAGTTCCCATTCTACTTCAAGAAAGAATTAGGTTGGCGTAGCCCATCATCTGACTTGGTTGTTCTGAGGTTTATGTCCACTTGTGGTCCAATCATTTCTGGCTGGATAGGGAATTAGTATATCCATCTAGGAAAAGGAAGGGAGGTGGATAGAAAGGAAATGATTGGAAGAAACAGTAAGCATCTCCAGGATATTTATTCTCTCCTCTCTATCCTTACTACCACTGTTATAGTTCAGGTACTCTTCTGGACACTGTTACTGCAGTTACCACATTGTACTCTTGCCCATTAGATGCATGAGCTCTTTGTAGGTAGATACTATATTATATTTGTTTTTCTATCCTATTTCTAGCACAAGGTCTGGTATAAAGTAGGTACTAAATGAATGTTTGTTTAATAAATGATTTTTCTTCATTCTTAATGATCTCACTTGGATGCCTTCTATTTGGTAAAGACTTCCAGCACTACCCGGATGGTATTTGTTATTAGTTGCTCAATTCTTTGTGCATTTGCAATGTTGTTTTTCTGCTTTCATAGTTGCTTTTGTCATTTAATGTAATTTGTCTACTTAGCAAGTTGTGTTAAACTGAGCACCTGAAGAGCAGGAACTATGTTTTGGTCTTAGTTGTCTTTGTGTCCTCAGTATCACCTAATCAATTGCCTTGCATCTAGGAAGTGGCTAACACTCTGTGGGTTTTTATTGAATGGATAAAACTGGCATTAGCTTTAGTCCAGAATGTACATTTTGACTATAGCACATAATATACATTATTCTTTGACATTGTATAATTTTGTAAAATGAAGAATCACAATTAACTTGTTCTTACTTTAAATCATTTCTTAATCTCACAGTCTGCTAGATTTTGGTAGTGAGCCTCTACTCTGATTTGACTTTAAGTTTAAATTCACTAGAATTACATGAAATTTGAAATGTAGTTTTTGGAATTCTACTTCTGGCCAAAATGAAGTAATAAGGACCTGTCTGAAACAACCAAAACACTGGATGAAATATATATAAAATAATGGTATTTAGGACACAGCATCAGGCAGCAAAGGGATGTGATCGCCAAGAGATGGGAAATGAAGGACGTGAGCCAAAATTTCCCTAGCTTACTGACTGAAGGGAGTTTCCAGGTAAGACACAGGAGGATGAAGTCACCCAAAGCTTGGCAGACTTTCTGAGGTGATGGAGGTGAAGAGACTAAGAAGACGGAGGCAGCTAAATTTACAGAACAGAGCCCCAGAGAACAGAAAGCTGAGTAATAGAGAGCGAACTCTGGAGATAAGTAGAAGTTACCCCTCGAGTATTTAGCAAAATATATACCAGCACATGCATGTGAAGAAACTAGCTCAGGCAGGGGAAAGAACCACTTGAAAGGATTGGAGGGAACCGTACACGATGCTCATGTGAGCTACCATTGGACAGCAGCACAAGGTATTCTGTGTTACCGTCATTGCAGAAAACTCTGTTGAACAGAGCTGCCTTATAAATGACTGTCTGCTGTTAACACTGTGTATCAGATCTCAATCCTTTAGTCCTTTGCTCCTCATAGAAATCCTCTGGTACAAGAATTAAGGTTTATTAGAAGCCATGGTGTACCTTGTACTACAGTATTTTTAATTCAGGTCCTATATTTAAAATATCTCTAATAGTTAAGTGTTTTCTGTACAGGCAGGAAGTACACTTAATGATTAATTTTCTTCTGATATTTTAGTGGATAAAAATATTCTGTATAAAAGGAAACTTTTACTGACTTTATTGCCTTTTTTTAACTTAGAGAAGTATTCTTAATCATACCAAAGAGAACTGTATGTAGTTTGTGTGTGTTTTTCTGTGTTTTTCATCAGCACAGACTGCAAATGCATTATTTTCTTTGCTTTGTTTCTATTTTCAACTTTCATTAAGAGTAGGAGTCACTCAATTGGATTCAGATCCTAGTTGTAACATTTATTGGTTATTACCTTGGGCAGATTACTCTTTCATTCTCCTTTGCTACATCTGTAAAATGAGAAAAAATTACTAAATACCTTGCTTACAGGGTGGTAGTTACAGGGACTGTCAGTAATGTGTGTAAAGTGTTTAGCAAATAATAGGTTTCAATACGTAGTTACGATTAGAGCCAGTATCTGTGCTTCATAGGTAATCAAAACATGTCAAGTAAGTGATTTTTATCACCAAAAGGAGTTTGCTTAGTGTCCCTTGTACTACATAATGTGTCACTCTTCGTAAGTTTTTGGAGGAGAGGAGAATTGAGAAATGAAATGAAAAAGATCAGTCATCATCAGGATTGCTGTCTCCTTCCCTCCCAAACACCTGAAAACATGAAAAAAAAAATGCCTTTTTAGAGCTTGATAACTAACCTATGCTTTGTTTCATTGTGAGGAAAGATACTTATGGTTCCCTCCCCCCCCCCTTTTTTTTTCCCCTTTGCCTTCTGATTTGCTGGCATTTTTTTACTTGAAAACGCTTAGTATGGCAAAAACCTGATTGTAAAAAGTTAAGAGGACAAACTCTCAAACCAGACTGCCTAGGTTCAAATCCTGCCTCTACCTCTTCTATTATGATCACTAACAGGCTAACCATTCTGTGACTCGGGGCCATAATACAAAAAAAATGAGGACAATAGTGGTAGCTACTTCATTTATTAATAAGTGATTTCACATATGTAAAGCACCTAAAGCCTGGCACACATTATGTTATTATGATTGGCCTTTGGTAATGAATCAGCTGAGCTTTTCTTTTAATACACTGTAGATACATTTACCTGGAGATCTTGAAGGTTATGTGAGAAATTGTTAAAGTGGCTGATTGTTTGGTTTTTTTTTTTTCCTTTCCAGCTATATGTATGATGCCTACTCCTTGGGCTCCTTTCCTTCAGAGTTTAGCGTGATAGCTTTGACTCAAGTGCAGTTGCCACCTTCCCAGTTAGTCTTATTCCCTGTCGAGTCTTAGATTAGCCCCTCTAGGAAGGTGGAATGAGTATGGGCTCAGAAGTCAGGCAGACCTGCCAGTATTTAACATCCAAACTCTGCCACTTTGCCAACCTGAGCACATTATTTAACCTGTCTCAGCTTCAGTTTTCTCATCTGTAAAATAGGAATAATTATGCCTACCTTATGGCATTGTTGTAAGCTTAATAACCTGTGTTTTATTAAAAAAAGCAAAACCCCCCCCAAAAAAACCTTATCACTAGGAGGATGGTATTATAATATGTCTTGGTTTGCCTATGACAGTCTCAATTTAAGCCTGTGGTTCTGGCATAATTATTAATATTGCTTCCTTTCTCTGAACAAGTCTCTTGGTTTGGGTGGCAAATATATGATCATCCTACCTCTCAGTGCCTTGCTTAGAATTCTCATACAAATGGCACTTTTACTTTTCTTTATTATTATTAATAGCTTGGCATTAATACGCTTGGTAGACCAAATACAGTCAGGCAATAAATATTTAATGAATACCCACTACGTTTAAAGTGCTCTTCAGCTGGTCTGCCAAGTTGTAGTTGTAAAAACGCTGAAGGGAATTTTAAGTATGATTAAAAGGAGATTGGAGATTTAAGAAATAGTTGATGAAAATGTGCTTTTTTTATGGTTTTCTAGGCTTACCTTACAAATTTGAAGTACAGCAGATGTTAGAAGAACCTCGGTGGGAATTAGTGTTTGAAAAGACAAGATGGATAATAGAAAAATACAGGCTGTCCCATAGGTATGTGCTGAGTTTGAGATGGTTGCACATCTGCAGTGTTTCTCATTAAATTATGTTTCTGAGAAAACCCAAATTAAATATAAAATTGTGATGTATGGCATCAGTGATAGTTTATTACAAAACTGATTAGTTTGTTTCATCAGTTTGTTTTCATATTTCTTCCTACAGCAGGGTCCCCATGGATAAAATCTTTCGCCGGGATTCTGACCTGACTTGTTTGCAGAAAGTAAGCTGCCTTCATTTTAATTGGATCCATTGTTCACAGATGCTAAAGCTATTCATCTTGATGTGTTTTCCCATGGTGCCTAATGCTTTGTGAATAATTTTCTGTATATTTCTTTTATTGCTTTTTCCTTTCTAAAATTAATTTCTAGGAGATAATTAGTAATGTGTTTGTTGCCCACGCTTGCACATAGAAAAAATACTATTTTAGAATAAATTTGTCAGTGTTGGCAGATAAATTTCTTAGCAGATTATTATTATACACAATAGAGAACATTTTTCTCATTTTATTCAAAAGTACCATGTTTCCATCTCAACCTTAACAATTAATCATTTTTAAGAATGATAGTATAAATCTAACAATTAAATTTAAATGGTCATTTTATTTAACTTTCTAGTAGAAAATAAGAGTTTTGAATTCTTTTATTTCACTTTTATTTTTGCTTCTGTAATGAGTTAAGACTAGTAGACTGGCAACATTTGTCTTGTAGCAATTTAGGAATAGAAAGTTTAAACATATTAGGTTTCTTTTTAATATTTTTTACTCCTTTCTGTCACATCCACTTTTTTATGTGTGCTGTTGAAAAGATTATATGCACATTTCTAAGAAAAGACTCTTGGCATGCTAATTTTGAAATGGTAGAGTCCTGTATTTGTATGTATGTAGATTTTTTTGTATATATAGTATTATTTTGCTCTGTAAATGTAACTACTTAAAAAAGGCATAAAGTCACAAATTTGCCCAAAGTAGAAAGCATCATATATATAATCTCAGTTTTGTCTTATGTAAAATGATAAAAGAACTAAACTGTGTTCCTCAACAGTGGTTTCCTACATTCCAGTTGTATGATTATTGAACAAGTTAATCTTCAACCATGTTTAGGGAGAGTGTGTTTTGCTTGAGTATTAGGAAATGTGAGGTTTGGAAAGGGATGAAGTAGTGATGGTAATGCAAACCTTATTATGCTTTTTATGTACTTAAATATAGAACTTTTCTTTTCAACTAGCTTTTGGAGTGTCTGAGGAAAACTCTGAGCAAAGTGACCAATTGCTTCATTGCTGAAGAATTCCTGACTCAAATAGAAAATTTATTCCTTTCTAATTATAAAAGCAAGCAAGTGAATGGAGTGCCTGAAGAAAACTGTACAAAGGAATTGTTAATGTGATTATTTTAAAGTGAGACATTTTAATCTTGACATAATAGATCCTGCTTTCAAAGTTAGAACCTTGAAATTATTGTAATTTAGTGAACAGTGGCACAGCTTTGGTATTTTTTTCTCTAGTTTACAAAATCCAGGCTTTGCCACGTGTAAATCTTGTGAAAAGGAAGACATGTGGTCTTGTTTTCATATTATCAGAGTGTTCTGTAAACCAGGGTCCACCGCAGTGTTCCAGTCCTTTATTAAGCAATGCTGTGAATCTTGGGAGGGTGGTCTGCTTTACTTTTGTATTCAGCTTGACAAGTAGAATATGTCTCTAAGTCTTATTTCTTCTCTGAACTAGCCATTTATGTTCCACTTTAGTATTCATATCTCATTTAGAAGCACTTCTGGCCAGGTGCAGTGGCTCATGCCTGTAATCCCCAACACTTTGGGAGGTTGAGGCCAGGAGTTGGAGAACAGCCTACACAACATAGAGAGACCCCATCTCTACAAAAAATTTTTTTAAAAATTAGCCAGGCATGGTGGTACATGCCTGTAGTCCCAACTACTCAGGAGGCTGAGGCAGGAGAATCGCTTAAGCCCAGTAGTTCAAGGTTATAGTGAGCTATGATTGTGTTACTGCACTCCAGCCTGGGCAACAGAACGAGACTCTGTCTCTAAAAAAAAATTTTTTTTAAATAAAAATGTAATGGAAAAAAACAAGCACTTCCACTCTCTCCGTATGTTCTGATGAGATTTGTTTATGGTTGCAAATGAGATATGGATGGGTGATCACGAGATAAAATCAATATGGCTGAGAACTACTCATTAGTAAATCTAACAATATGCTATAGGGGGCCAGGAGGCATGAGGAGAAAATCTTAAAAACAGAGGAGAGACCTAAAGGAGAGAATCAAATTACCAGTTTTTAGTCATAGATAATTTGTTTCCATTTTATTTTATAGCCACAATACTACAAGATAGGCCATTTTCTCAGATATCTGAAATGTTTTTTATGGATTTCACATACATAAAATAATTAGCTTCAACTATATGTCCATTTACATCAGTGTTCTGTGATAAAACCTCGTTTAACTGGAACATGGGTAATCATAATCCTTGAACTGTATTTTTTTTTTCCCACTACTTACTATTAGGAGAAAGAGGCAAATTACAATAAAGCTTGAATAAATCAGAGATTTAATTTTTTTAAAGTAGTAATTCAAGGGTGTAAATTTTATGACTTAGTATTACTTTCCAAGCTCAGGTCTGTGATTCTGTGAAAAGCAGTAATTCATTCCTTTGTACTCTTCTTCCTTTTGACCTATTTCTTCATTGTGAATTGGGAAACAGATGCTAGAAAGTAGTGTTTATTAGCTTTCTTGATTGACATTTCCCTATAATATTGATGAATTTGGGTGATGGAAAGTCATGAAATTGTTAAAAGTTCTGTTCTCAATTCTGGGTCTTCCTGCATGTCAATGGCTAACCATATTTGCTAACCTAAGCCATACTGTGAGAAAGTCAAAAATGATAATTCTCAGTGTAGAGCCTTGAGAGCACAATTTTTAAAATGTTTACTATTTTTTTCTGACTGTAGAGTACATTTATCTTATAAGATATATTTAAAAATATAGAGAAGTATAAAGTACAAATATCTCAATCTTACTATCTATAAAACTACGGTTAATGTATTACTATAAATCCTTTCCCATTTATTTTTACAGTATAATTTTAATACATTAAAATTTATTTTTTCCCCTCCTGCCCCATTCATTCTTCTTGCTTTCCTTTTCTTTTGTCATATTCTTAAAATATTTTTGCACCTGTAGTACCCACATTCCTGGCACTGCCAATCTTAGGCTACTGAGGGCATTGGAGCCAGGGCCTTGGAGAAGCACAGAGGAAATTTTGAACTGAGTGGGGGTATAATACAGGAAGTTCAGGAGGCAGAGTCTCAAAGGAAAACCTACCTGTAATAATGTTTACAGAAAATGGAGAAAGGACTTGAAAACATCCAAGTCTTTTCATCCTGATTCTGTTCGTATTTTTTGCACAATAGCTATAAAATAATGAGCTTAAATTTTTTCTTTCTGGGTTGTCTAGTGGAAATTGACACTAGTACTTCCATAATATTAGACTTAGCTTTCTTTAAAAATCTAATTCCAAAGTAACACTCAAAAACAGAAAAATCAGGGCCGGGCATGGTGGCTCATGCCTGTAATCCTAGCACTCTGGGAGGTGGGAGGATGGCTTGAGGCCAGGAGTTTCAGACCAGCCTGAGCAAGAGTGATACCCTGTCTCTACTAAAAATAGAAAAATTAGCCAGGGCATCGCGGTGCATACCTGTGGTTGTAGCTACTTGGGAGGCTGAGGCAGGAGGATTGCTTGAGCCCAGGAGTTTGAAGTTGCAGTGAGTTATGATGATGCCACCATACTCTACCCAGGGCAACAAAGCAAGACTCTGTCTCAAAAAAAAAAAGAAAAAAAAAAAAAAACAGAAAAAAAATCAGTGAAACAAGATCTGTAAGATCACACTCTTTCCCCTTCCATTATTTTAGCTTTGAATGATTCTCCTTCAATTCCTTTTGAAATGACCCTCACTTTCCTTTCCTATAATTGATTTGACTCTGTATTTAGAGCTGCATTAGGATTTTCATGGGCCCTAGGTACTTTTTGCCTTCTTGGAACCCCTAATTCCATACAAAATTTAAAACTACATTTTACAATTGCGTTTGTATAAAATGAATTTATTAATATTTTAGATTAAAATGTTTTTGTTCAGTCTGAAAGTTCACCTTTTTCTTATGAGGATAAAAGAAATTAAAACATTTGTGTGGGTCTCTAAAATATACTGTGGGCCTCAGGCACTGTGCCTAATGGATAAGTTGGCCCTGCCTGTATTCCAAAGGGTACCACAGGAAAAACAGCAGTCACTTCTCTTTCCTGCCCCCACTACCATAAACCCTAGGGTATCCTTTGCCATTCCTTCCAAGAGCACTGCAGTTCCCACTGTCACAGATCTATAGACATGAACTTCATTCCTTCCTGACCTGACCAAAACTCAGGAGAATTGCTTGGGACCATTCCTCCCCCCAGAAAGATAGGAGGCAGTGGTTAATTTTCATCTTCACATGGATAGTTTTGTCCTGGTCCTTAATTAATAGTTTTAATACTTATGCCACACTTCAAAGGGGAACATCCTACTGCCTTTCTTTGCTCCACATTTCCCTCAAACCTCTTCCTTTATCCTCAATCCCTCTACTTCTTACCTCTCAGGATATAGGTACAGGATCATTCATCCTATCATTTATTGAAAGCTGGGCCTATAGAATAGAGATGAAGACATCCATTCATACATATTACCCTGAAACTGGTAAATGCTGCCTTCAGCCTCTCCATAACTTCCCCTGCCCCGTCCCCAGGAGTGGGGTGAGGTCCGTGACATGCAGACGGTATGCGTAGTCAGCCTGTGCAGCTCTCTGGGCAGCGGAGGAGACTCTGGTCTCCACATGCTAGCCTGAGCAGGCCTTGTGCTCTTTAGTTTACCTTCTTCCTATTTCTCCTGCTGAGTCTGACAGGTTGAGCCAGAGGACCTGGAGGAACTGACACAGTCAGGATGGCCTAGGATTGATGCTCTGTCCTATGCCAGCAGAAGAGCCATATCACACCTGACCACCTGAATTGAAGCCACTAAGCTGAAAGTCAGCAAGAGGCACCAGTTGATATTAATAGAATTCTCAGTAGAAATTAATTTGGAGTTCCCAAATTTTATTTTTTTTCACCTATACTCTCCTCTACCAATAAATAGCTAGAGACTAAATCTAGAGCCACACATCGTAGTATTTAAGAAAACTTTTTACCCAAGCACAAAGTAAAGCACACTCATTTTTATAATCATCTACTTCATCAGGGTTAATAAAAAATTTAACAAATTTGATGTGCATCTACAGTTTACCAGTACTTTAATAGTTTTCTTACAGATTAATATATTTTTCAGTATTTCCAGAAAATCACTGTGGGAGAAAAATGTAATATACTTCAGGATATTATTTCCTGACCTTTTCTTAAATGGTTTTTATGTTTGCTGTTCCCCCAACCTCTGTTTTCTTTATTTTTTTTTTTCTTTTAATTTAACGTGTAATTGTGCTTTCCGGTATTTTCTGAATTTTATCTTTTAATCCACCTTAAATCCTTTCTGGAACAGGAGAAGGAATAAATATGTTTTCCTCACTAAATCAGGAGAAAATAAAAATATCCCAGAGAAGCTGTGATCATGCCAAGGGCTCTATATTGAACTAAGTTTGAGAAGGTAAAATTAATTTATAATACATGGGTTGTTTTTATTTTCTCCCTTTGGTGTTTATGAATGTATTCGTAAGAACTTTAATTTCAGGGAAAAAATGCCTGATTTGCTATCTTTGACGTTTGCTAGTAAGTATAGTCTCTTAAGAATTAAGTCTGTTAAATGTTTTCATAGTTTGTATTCCTGTTTCATAGATTACCACAAAATACTTGTCTAAACCCATGAATTATAAAATAGTATTTAGATTCTAGCATGATTTAAATAGAGCAGTCATATATCTTTGTGGATTTGACATGTAAATTATGTGTTATGTGTAAGTTTACTAGACATATTGCATGGTTATCGATAAACTTGCTGCTTTTTCCCAAATGTTATCAGTGTTTGTAGACTTTCTTCATTAGTTTGAATTTTGGAATGTTCTGTAATAAAATACAACGATTTCAACATTTTTGTAACATTTAAATATGCTATGTTGTATATAACTATATTAAAGAATATTGTAAATATCTGTTTTTAGAATTATGAAAGATTTTCCTCAAAAATAATTGAACTCTCCCCCATAGTTAATTGTGACATATTATAAAATATCTGATTTTAAGCTTTGGGATTTTTATCTTGTAAAAATTAAGGTAAAACATGCTGAAGTTTCCATATAAATAAAAATTTGAAAATAAAATGATCATTGGGATTCTTTCTAAGTTGTTACTAATATACACATTGAATTGCAAAAAATAAAACTGCCGCATTAATTCAGCAAACATTTGTTGAGCATCTGTTATGTTGAGCACTGTAGGGCAGTGGTCCCCAACCTTTTTGGCACAAGGGACCAGTTTCACGGAAGACAATTTTTCTGGGGGGCGGTGGTGGGAATGGTTTCAGGATGGGGATGATTCAAGCAAACCTAGTTCCCTGGAGTGTGCAATTTACCAGTAGGGCTTGTGCTACTATGAGAATCTAATGCCCCCGCTAATCTGACAGGAAGCTGAGCTCAGGTCGTGATGCCAGCGATGGGGAGTGGCTGTCAATACTGATGAAGCTTTGCTTTGCTGGCTCGCCCGTCCACCTCCTGCTGTGCAGCCTGATTGCTAACGCCACGGAGTGGTACTGGTCCCAGGCCCGGGGTCTGGGGACCACAGCTGTAGGGAACAAAAAGAGTAAATCTTGGTTTCTTCCCACAAGAAGAAAATTGTAAAATAAATGGGGAAACATAAAATCCAACACGAATAGCTAAGACACTAAGATACAGTCTGGAATTGATTATAAATGCCTAGGTAAGCTTTGAGGGTAGTGGATGGTTAGACAAATGAGAAAATTATCTGGAATGTAAGCAGTGACATCAATTTCTTGGAAGAGGCCACCTGGCAGGATTTGGTTAAATGGCATTTGGGGAAGATGTTCCACAGAGAAGTGACCTTAGCATGGGTCTGGAGGTAAGGAATGAGAAATATTTAGAGAATGGTAGGAGTTTTGGTCAGAGGATTGAGTATATGAAGATGTTAATTATAAAAGCAACACATTCAGTCAACTAAGACTCTTACAGAAGATATAAAGTAAAAAATCTCACCTTAAAATCAGTATTGTCAGTAATCTTTACCTTTCCAATCTTTTTTCTAGCATATACAAAATTTATAAGTTAAAAAAACAACAGAACTATACTATTTATCTTCAACTTCTATAATTCTGTCATTGAGGACATCTTTCCATGTTAGTGCATAAAGATCTATTCATTTTTTTCAAGAGTAAATAGCATTCTGCAATGCAGGTTTGCCTTAATTGATTTGATCAGTTTTCAGTTGAACTTTAGGTTGTTTCCATTTTTCTATTAAAAATAATTTTTTTGCACACCGTTCATACTTCTCAGAATAGATTACTAGAAGTTTAATTGCTAGATCAAGACCTATATACCCTTTAAGTTTTATTAGGATCTCCAGAGAAGTTTTTAATTCCTATAAGTTGATTTTTCTTAGTACAGGTATGTTCATCTTGTATATGGAACCAGTTTGAATTCGGGCACCTAAATGATAATTTAGGTGGGAAAGTACAATGAAATCCGTGAGGCATTTACTTCATTGGAAATACATTCCCCTACAGAGTTGTTATGGATTCTTGCCGATTTGCTTAAGTTCTGATTGTGGCCAGCATTGTATTCAGCCTATAGCTTCAAGGCCAGCATTGCCCTGTAATCCTATTTGTACTGTAATCGTTTTTCTTATTCTTGCAGATGTTTTTCTATATCACCGATTCTCAATTATCTTCCCATATAATGCTAGCTTAAAATAGTGTCAGCAATTTGAGATGGCTAAATAGTAATAGAACACTTGGTTTGTCTTTCATCTTTTTCCTCCTATTAAAAATAAGATCAATTCATAAGTCTAATACCTGTCCCTGGATATAATCAATGATTCCCCTCCCATCCACCCCCTTAACAAGGTCACCCTAGAATGCAGAAGGATTGGAAAGTTTCAGAAAGCACATTAACTCTTCTGTTATCGATCAGTGATTATTGAGCTTTCTGTTTTTGTTCCAATACACCTGATATAACTTG
Organism: Lemur catta; assembly: GCF_020740605.2. Classification (NCBI taxonomy): domain Eukaryota; kingdom Metazoa; phylum Chordata; class Mammalia; order Primates; family Lemuridae; genus Lemur; species Lemur catta. The sequence continues at coordinate 82,251,557 of NC_059130.1, forward strand.
GCAGTAATCGTGCCCTCTATACCCACTGATAACTAACTAGGAGATTGTATACATCAGACTCCTTCTGTGTAACCGAACATAACAAAATCTTTTGACAAGACCTTTTCCAGAACAAAACTGTTTTCCTAATCACAAAACATAAACAATGACTGGACTAATTTTTCCTCTACTTTGGTTTCTCTGTTTTTCTCTCTCTTTCTACCCCTGCTCCCGCCACCTCCCTCCCTCCCTCCCTCCTCACCCCCTCATTGAGAGATCAGTTTGGTTTTATGCAATGCCTCCGATTAGCTAACAAACCACTCCATCGTTTTCAGAACTTTCACTCACACTAAAGCCAATGCAGGTATTACTGATTGGAGGGCTTATCTTCAATAGGCGATTCAGGTACTCCGGTTCCTTTCTCGTAAGTCTCATCCATTAGAGAACAAAGAGAAAGAGGAAGATGGAGGATCACAAACCTGATACTTAACTACTTTAGAAATACTTCAGCTTGGAAATAATAGCATTTTTGCTTCTATTCCTTTGGTAAGCCCTAGTCATGTTGTCCCAATCAGATGGAAAGGGGGCTGCTAAGTGGAGTCCTGATTGGACTTTTCCACAAAATTCTACACTATGGAGGGGAGCCTGAGTGTTTGCTAGTGACTAGCTGCCTCTGCTACAGATGGGCTGATTTTATAAAATATTATGAACTCACCTTTAAATGGCCTTTAAACTACTGTGCTTGAGACCACAAGTTCACGAAGGAAAGTTGACATCAAATTTCTTTGAAGCCAGAGCACTAATATTGAAAGAAAATGGCTAACTTATACCCCTTAATTCAAAGACTGTTAGAGTTGGAAATGACCTTAGAGATGTTCAGGCTAACAGTTCTATATTTTAATAAGAAACAAGTCCACAGAAATGACACTTGCCCAAAGTCACACAGCTGAGTTTGTAGCAAGGTCACCTCCGGAAAGACCCCAGTTCTACAACCCAACCCAAGTGCTACTGCACCATCCTTTTGAGTTATTCCAAATCATTTTTGATTTCATAGCATAAAGAACTACTCTGAATATTTTATGTGTAATTCAAATGTTCAACATAATTTATGCTTTAATTTAAAATGTAATTTTCTCTTAGAACTGTAAGATTTTTCTTATAAATGTCCAGAACATGACTTTTATGGAAAAGTTGACTAAGGAATTACTATTAGAACTGATATAATTAATGGAACTTTACCAATTTTATCTAAGATGAGCTTTATTAGCTTTATCTAAGATTAACGAGCCCCCAAATCCTCAATGTTTGCTTATACATCCACACAGCCACGTTGGTTCAATGATCTTAATGAAAATGTTAATGTCAAGACCACTAGAGGGCGATCTGTCACAGTGTATCAGCATCACCACCTCAGCCCTGTGACGGCGGTTGGCCTAAGAGTCAGAAAAGATTGTACATGAGGCTGAATTCGTAAACAGCATAATATAATCACTTGTCTAGTTCCTTGACACTGTGTGATCTAGGGGCGAGTTTCTTTATTTCATGGTCTCTCCAGCTTAGCCATCTTCATTGTTGAAGGCATTTTATAATAGTAGCATCCATCCATTTATACATAGATACAGTGTTAAACGTTTTACATACAGTATCGCATTAAATTGCCACAACAACCTTGTAAGAAGAGTTTTATTACCCTTGTTTTAAACTTAGCATGCGAGTGTTTAAGGAACTTACCCAAGGTCATGCAGCCAGAAGTGGCAGATACAGAAGTCAAACAGATTCATAGGACTCTAAAGCCAGCTCGCTAAGTATTGTTCTTGATTTCAGAGCTAAAAGAAACCTAAAGGACAATTAGTTCAATCTCCTCACTTTTAGATGGGAGAACTGACACCCACAGATAGGAAGTGACTTGTCCAAGTCACAGACCCAGTCAAGGCCAGATTGGGAAGTCCAGGTGTCCCCATTCCCTGGGCAGTGCTCCTGGATCGCTCCTCCTGGCAACCCTGCCTTCCCCGAGCAACCAGAGACATCCTGCACACACGGACCCCGTGCCACACTTTACCCAGACATGGCAAACGAGGCCCAGAGGTTGTCTGTTACCCAGACGAGAGAAGCAACGGACCTTACACATAGAAGTTTTGCTCAGACATGGTTCTCTGTTTTCCCCCATTACAGCCAAGTCTGAGGGCAATTAATTCATAAGAACCTCTTGTATTTTCAAAAATAATTACACTCCCTGCCTCTAGTTGGTCCTCCTCCATCCTCTACATGCAGCCAGAGGGTTTTTCTGTTTTGTTTTCCTTTGTTTTTCACGAAATACGAATCTGAGCATGTCGCTTCTCTGCTTAAAACGTTTTGACGGCTTACAGAGCTTTCCACACCACTTCCAACAGGGAAGCAGAGAAGACTCTTAGGATGTGGCCTTCTCCACCTGTCTAGTCTCACTTCTTGCCACCCTCTCCACCTTCTGATACTCACGGACACGTGCATGCCTGTGTTCGCTGTCCCAGTCATTCTGAACTATTTAACGAGTCCAAACATAGGCAGCTCCAGCCTTGCAGGCTTGCACATGCCTCTCCCCATGCTTGGGCCACACACCACCCTGGTCCCATCATTTTCTTCTTTCTATACAACCTTCATCAAAATTCAGCTCAAACATCGCTTCCACCTAGAAGCCTACCTTGAATCTCCATTCCTCACTCAAGACGGGGTTTGATCCTTCCAAAGGGGCCCCTCTAACATGCTGTTCTCACCTCTCTCGTGGCCCCACACTGGCTTCTACTTGTCTCTTTATTTTGCTGCTGCCCCCGCTAGACTGTGAGCTTCTGAAGGGCGCAGATACTGCCTTTTCAAACTTTGTATCCCCAGTGCCTAATATAATACTTAGCATAGAACAAGAAGGCACTTAAAACCAGTTTGATGAATGAATAAATAATTGAATGAGTGAACAGAAACAAAAAGAAAGAACGGGAGACAGACCTTTGGGGGGACAAATCAATTCTATTACACTCAGACGCTAGATTTTCCTGTTTCCTTCTACGAGGAGTAGAAAAGAACCGAGGCAGGACTGTTTGTTCTGAAAAACGAGCCCCAGAGTCAGGGTGGGAGCTGAGAGCCCCGGAGAAGCAGCATCGGCTCATTAGCTTAAGTGCAATGAACGCTTCAGGAGACATGAATCAACTGATTAGCAAGGGCTGCTCGCTCCACAAGATGTATTCTCATGCAATTTCCTCAAAAACACAAAGGCAGGTGAGATTATAACACTATAAACGTAATTGCATTTTCCTATCAAAAGTGCAACAAAACTTGGATAATTATGAGGCTTTACATCCTATTTTTATCACTGCGAGCTGGGTTGGAGGGGGTGGAGGCTGCTCGAATGTTTTCACGCGGCACCTTGTGTTCTTCTCTGCAGGGTTTATACATAGAGAAAGCAACCCAACACGAAAAACCAGGCAATGAGGTAGCATCCGTTTTAAGATGAAAAAGATGCCTTGGTGATTTGAGGGCAGGCTGTGGGAAGAACTTTGCATTCTCCGGTAAGTGCTGCTTCTCCGCCAGGCACATGGGGACGGGGACAAGGTGCATCACCCTCAGTGCATCACCTCCTGTGGATACCCAGGCCCTTTCTCCACTTGGAAAGATCCCCGAGAACGTCACTTCCTTTGCACCCACAGGGTCTACGCAGCCCCGCTGCCCTGCCCGGGGCCAGTGGAGGACAGTAAGCCACATTCTGGGCAGACCTGACTTTCTGGCCCCAGAATAGAGTCACCCTCTTAGGAAGGAGAACCACCAGCAAAACCAAAATAACAACACAAGAAAACAGGCCTCGGAAGGGCTGGGGCTTTTTTCATTGCTGCAGAAGGAAAAGAAAAAAATTCCACCATGCTCCATGCATGGCTTAGGTGTGTGACAGCCCCTCATCCTGGTCTGTGACACGAGACCTAGCTGTGGGTTGTGCAGGGCTCCATGTAGCATGCAGTTACTTTTGGTCTTGCAGACAGGCAGGACCATGCAGTAGGAGCCCTGGATTTCTGGTCAAAAGCTTTCTTGGTAAAACGGAGAGCAGGATTTGGACAGCAGGGAAGGGAGAACAGGCACTGGAGGTGGAAGGCACTAGGGAGCGGCAGCGCCGGGCAGAGAAGGGAAGAGTCCCACGAGGCTGGTCTGCACCGTGTGCTGCTAGGAGCCAAGGCATGGAGCAGGGTGCCGTAGTGGGGCCAGGTTTCCGAGGGTGTCAGATGCCTTTTTGGAAAGGGGTGTATTTGTGTTCCTTCCTCTTGAAAAGATATTCAGGCAATCAAAAACTGACTTCTTTTTTTTTTTTTTTTGAGACAGAGTCTCGCTTTGTCGCCCCGGCTAGTGAGTGGCGTGGCGTCATCCTAGCTCAGAGCAACCTCAAACTCCTGGGCTCAAGCAATCCTCCTGCCTCAGCCTCCCAAGTAGCTGGGACTACAGGCATGTGCCACCATGCCCAGCTAATTTTTTCTATATATATTTTTAGTTGGCCAGATAATTTCTTTCTATTTTTAGTAGAGATGGGGTCTCGCTCGTGCTCAGACTGGTCTCAAACTCCTGACCTCAAGCGATCCACCCGCCTCGGCCTCCCAGAGTGCTAGGATTACAGGCGTGAGCCACTGTGCCTGGCCAAAAACTGACTTCTTTAAATCCTAAAATGAAAGGGTTCCCCTAAACTGGTAGCGTTCAGGCTTTTATTTAGCTAGAAATCTCTGTTTAAAGGAAATCTTGCAAAAAACCAAGCATATAAAACAGGTAATAGCCAAAAAGTAAAAACAACCCAGTTGGCTAACAACGGACGAGTGGATAAACAAAATGTGGTCTGTCCACACAACAGGATATTATTCAGCCACAGAAAGGAAAGAAGCGCTGACACACGCTAGACCGTGGGTGAACCTGGAAAACATTATGCTCGGCGAGGAAGCAGACACAAAAGGCAACATATTGCATGATTCCATTTATAGCCAATGTCCAGAACAGGCAAATCCATAGAAAGAGAAAGCAGATCAGGCATTGCTGGGGTCTAGGACAGGCAGGAGGGAAGGGAAGGTGTCTGCTAAGGGACATAGGGTTTCCTTTTAGGGTGATGAAGCTGTTCTGGAAGTAGATAGTGCTGATGTGACGGTGGTCCAACCTTGTGAATCTACTAAAAATCACTGAACATACATAAAAAACACTTCAAAATGGTGAATTTAATGGTATTTGATTATGTCTGGAGAGAGGGGGAGAGAGAGAGAGTGCAGAGCCCGGCTGGGTGTAGGGAGGTGATGTACTGAGGCCCAGTGGCCCTCGGGGCTGATTCAGAGGTTTTAAGTTTGGCTTCCAGACCCCTGGGAAGTGGAGTAAGAGAAAATGCAGAGAGATCTCAAAATTGAGCATGTAAACTTTCACTTAATTCTCCCATTTTCCCGCAGTCCAGAAAGGTTCTGCTTCCCCCTCCAGAGACTAACCAGGCAGCCACTGCTGTTGCGGGGGCAGGAGGAAGGCAGGGAGGGGGAGGCTGCTCTTAACTCACTCTGTGCCAGTCCTCGTCTTCCGGCCCCATCCTCATCCCCAACTCCAGATGTCCCTGGTGCTACAGATTCCTGAGCCTTGGGGGTTTCCATGGGGGAAGTCGCAGTTACTTCTTGATGTCCCCACGGAGAGGGCCTGCTGAGTCAGACCTCACCTCACATGTTGACCTGTCATTGTCACATCTCTCAAAGCAGAGCCCGCCCCACCTTGCTGTGCATGAGTGATGCTTTGAGGGGCATGGGGATTCACTGTGCATGTCCAGTCCTTCATCTCTAACCCAACTCCATCATCCTTTTCTGTATTTTCTAAATTCCCTTTGATTAGCATACGTTATTTTTATAATCAGAAAAAAACAATGAGGCGACAGGCAGAGATCTTGGCGGTCAATTAGAAAGACCCTGGAGATTGCCTGCAGGCAGGTTCGAGGGCCAGGCTGGGGTCTGGCGTGACTCCAAGAGATGGTAGGACAGGTGTCACTGGCAGAAATACTGAGTCAGACACCAGAAACAGGCAAATGGTGACCAGCCAGATGGTGAAGTGGCTCCATTCTTATGGGAAGGGATTCATCTTCAAGATTTGCCCATAGGATTTTCAGAGTGATTTTCCAGAGGGACCAAGTGGGTATGCAGTGTAATCAAGGCCTGATCCAATGTCCCAGGTGCCCGCTGACCTTGAAACCTGGAGCCCCTTGACACCTTCTCCCCACCTCCTCAGACTCAGCCATTCCCTAAATTCTGGGATTAGTTTTGACTTTAGTGGGGAAGGAGTGAGACATAGGACATCTTAGGCTCTGGACATTTAGCATCCAGCCAGCCCAGCCAGATTCCTCTCTGACTGACACCTCAATCCTAATAACCATCCCGTGGATAAGACCCCACCTTAATTTTTTTATTTTTTATTTTTTTTGAAACAGAGTCTCGCTCTGTTGCCCGGGCTAGAGTGCCGTGGCATCAGCCTAGCTCACAGCAACCTCAAACTCCTGGGCTCAAGCAATCCTTCTGCCTCAGCCTCCCGAGTAGCTGAAGATCACACCTTAAATCCCAATTCTAGCACCTACCTACCAGACCCTCTGCAAGTCCATGTGCTATTCGCTGCCCCAACCCAAACCTTTCCCTGTGGCCTGCCGCCAATCCTTTCTGATATGCCCTCTCAAGTTTCTTGAGACACCCATCCATGCAGAACCAAAGTCCTGCTTTATCCAGCTACATTTGTGATCAATAAAGGTGGTTAAAACAGCCAAGGTCATCTTCACCCCTGAAGACTTGGGGTAATGATTCAGGAGTAGGAGAAAGAAACACGTTTCACCTGAGACAATTGAGCCATCCGGATTTACCCTCAAAGGGATCTGACTCCCAAGGTTAAGCCCAGATCTGGCCTTTCCGGAGCTTTCTGGAGCACTTAAAAGCCTGATGATTTCTTCCTAATGTCAATAGACACATTTTCCTGTTGCCCCATATAGACCTGATTTGGGGAGGACCCTGTCTAGAGCTTGCAGAGCGGTTTTGCAATATAGATTCTGAGAAGAGACTGGATCTAAGCCCTAAAAATGGGATTGTATTTTCTATCATCAGATCTGATCGGTTCTCTACTAGTGAGTAATAAAGCACTTTTAGAATGCCAAAGATGGCATTCACCAAAGATGGTGAGGGGCAGGGAGTCCTGGGCCTGGTGAAAGAAACAGAGAAGACTTGTAAGAAACACGCTTCCTGGCCACTGTTATTCTCTGGTGTCAGTATCAGGACCGCCCAGGCTTAATCTGCCTCTGCTACTGCTGGGTGTGTGACCTTAAGAAATCTTCCTGGGCCTCAGTTTCTTAATATGTAAATGGGGTTACTAATAGTACCTAACTTGTAAGGTTGTTGCAAGGATTAAATGAGATAATACATTCAAAACAGTTAGAACAATGTCTGGAATAGAACAGGCATTTTTTTTTTTTTTTTTTTTTTTTTTTGAGACAGAGCCTCGCTCTGTTGCCCAGGCTAGAGTGAGTGCCGGGGCGTCAGCCCAGCTCACAGCAACCTCAAACTCCTGGGCTCAAGCGATCCTACTGCCTCAGCCTCCCAAGTAGCTGGGACTACAGGCATGTGCCACCATGCCCGGCTAATTTAGAACAGGCATTTTTTAGGCGTTAGCTACCCTTTTTGTTGCTTTTATCATGGTTATTATCATGGTTAGTGATATCGTTAGTATTCTTACTTAGATATCATCTCAGTAGAGTTTCAATGTGGGAAACAGAAACTACTATAGGTATTTCATGCAGGAGGGGATTTGATTACAAAAAATTGGATGCTTACAAAAACACTGGGAAAAGGTACAGGTCTGGGTTTCAATTAAGGTCACCAGGAAGGACCACCAGGTGATTCTTACAGTCTGAGGGAACTAGAACTTCTGAGTCCACCACTAGAGCCTGCTGGAATTAAAAATTTATTAATACCACGGCTGTAGTGACCACTGCTGCTTCTGCTGCTTCTGGACACTGGGAACCTGTGGCTGTGACCACCCAGGGATCAGCAAGTCAAGCATTCAGCCCTTGTCAACAATAAATGAATGGACCTTAGAAGGCAGTTATACAGAAAACTCATACCTCCACGGTCCCACTGGCTTGCAAAATCACCCTAAAAGTGGCAGGAAGATGTCCACTTCCAGGCTCAAGCGATTTTCTTGCCTTGGCCTCCCAAGTACCTAGGACTACAGGCATGGATCACCACTCCCAGCTAAGTTTTTTAAATTATTTTTTGTAGAAACAGGGTCTTGCTATGTTGCCCAGGTTGATCTCAACTCCTGGCCTCAAGTGATCCTCCCACCTTGGCCTCCCCAAGTGCTGGGATTACAGGTGTGAACTACCACCATGCCTGGCCAAATTTCAAAACTTGTGACATCCTTTGAAATCTAGGTGGAGGTAGCCATGCTCCCATAACTCTTGCATTCTGCATGCCGGCAGACCTAACACCATGTGGACACTGACAAGATTTGCCACTTGCACCTTTCAGAGCTGCAGGTCAAGCTGCCCCTGAAGTTAGTTGCTTGAGCCATGGTTGGAATGGCCAAGGAGTGCTGTGCCAGGATGCAGGAAGCAAAGACCCAAGGTGGTCCTGGCAGCAAGCCCATGAAGGGTACCCTGGGCTGGTCCTCCAAAACCATTCTGCCTTCCTAGAGCTCTGGGCCTGCAATGAGAGAGGAAGCCTTGAAGATCTCTAACATGCCTTCTGGGTCTTTTTCCCATTGTCTTGATGAATAGCACCTGGCTTCTTTCTATTCATGCTAATTTCTTTAGCAAATGGTTGTTTGTCCACACCCTTACATGCTTTTTTTTTTAATTTTTTTTGAGTCAGTGTCTCACTCTGTCACCTAGGCTAGAGTGCCATAGCATCAGCCTAGCTCACAGCAACCTCAAACTCCTGGGCTAAAGCAATCCTCCTGCCTCAGCCTCCCGAGTAGCTGGGACTACAGGCATGTGACACCATGCCCAGCTAATTTTTTTTCTATATATATTTTTAGCTGTCCAAATCATTTCTTTCTATTTTTAGTAGAGATGGGGTCTCGCTCTTGCTCAGGCTGGTCTCAAACTCCTGACCTTGAGCAATCCTCCTGCCTTGGCCTCCCAGAGTGCTAGGATTACAGGCGTGAGCCACCATGCCAGGCCCTTCACATGCTTTTTTATTCTTTATATGGCCAAGCTGCAAATTTTCCAAATTCTTCCGTTCTTTCCTTTTAATTATAAATTGTCTTTAAGTCTTTCCTTTCCTCTAGCATCTTCCTATAAGTGGTTAAAAGTAGCCAGGCAGTAGCCTGAATGCTTTACTGCTTAGATATTTCTTCTGCCAGATAACCTAGTTTTTCACTCTTAAAATTCCACCTTCCAGAAAGCCTTTGGGCATGGACAGATTTCAGCTAAGTTCTTTGCTACTTTATAACAAAGATGGCCTTTGCTCCAGTTTCCATACCTTGTTCCAATACCAGCTCCATCTGAGACCTCATCAGAATGGCCTTTACTGTTTGTATTTCTATCAACATTTTGGTCATAACCACTTAAGTAATCTCCAAGAAGATTCAGACTTTCTGTAGTCTTCTCTTCTTCTGAACCCTCACCAGAATCATTCTTAATGCTCCATTTGCAGCAATACAGGCTGCCCTTCCAAATTCTTCCATCCTCTACCCATTACCAAAGCTGCTTCTACATTTTCAGGTATTTATGTAGCAACAACCACTTCTTGGTACCAATTTCCTGTCTTAGTCTATTTTCTGTTGCTATAACAAGATATCTGAGACTGAGTAATTTATGATGAACAGAAATTTATTTAGCTCACAGTTCTGGAGGCTGAGAAGCCCAAGAGCATGGCACCAGCATCTGGCAAGGGTCATCCCATGGTGGAAGGGCAGAAGGTGAAAGTGAGGCGCAAAACAGAGAGAAAGGCACCAGGTGCTGGACTTCCTTTATGAAAATCCAGTCTTGCAATTACTAACCCACTCCCACAATAGCAACATTAATCATTAATCTATTCATGGGGGCTCTGCTCTCGTGACCCAATAAATCACCTCTTTTAGGCCCCCCTCCCAACACTATTGCACAGGGGATTAAGTTTCCAACACATGAACTTTTGGGGAACACATTAAACCATAGCAACAATTATCACAGAATATTGTCAATTTTTTTCATCCACTGGACTTTGAAGATCATGTTTCTCAATCTGATAGACTTTGATGTGACCTTGCCATTTATTAGCTATGTGAACTAAGTCAAATAATTTAATGTCTCTGAGTTTAAGTTACCTCTTCTGTAAAATAAGGATAATATAATTTTGGATCATTATATGATGACTGTAAAGCTCTTAATAGAGAGTATGGTTCATTTTAGGTGCCCAGTGTGCCAGGTGTTATGGTTTCTAGGATAAATGAGCTATGATCCCATCCTTCACCCTTGAAGAACTTATGGTCTATTGAGAAATTAAGACAAATACACAGACACTTAACCATAGGGTGACAAATGCTATCACAGTTTTCTTTACAATGGCCTCTTGTAGATCAAGAAGCAATGGCACCCCAGTTGGGGCGGGGGGTGGGGGGAGGCTCCCTGTTGGCCTCCTGTGTCAGTCCCATTCCTCAGAGCTCTGTCATGGCTCTCCTGTTGTCAAAATGCACTCTCTTCCCAAGTGATCTCATCCACTTCTATGGCCATGAATGCCCCCTCTATGCTGAAAATTCCAAAAATTTCATCTCCAGCCAAGATCTGACACATCCACTTGAATGTCAAATAGACATCTCAAACTTGGTATGTCGGAAACTACACTCTTATTCTTTTTATGTCCCCACATAAGCTCCTTCTCCACATTGACCCAGCTCAACAAGTGACTCAACTCACTCAAGTACTCCAATTACTCAAGACAGAAACCCAGGACCCTTTTTGATAACAGCTCCTCACTTATTGCCCAAACCATGTCCATTCTCACAGCAAAATACTTAAGCCCATCTACTTCCTTTTACCTCTGCTTTAACCACACTCGCCTAAACCACCGTCTCCCACCAGGATTTCTGCTATAACCACCTAACTATCCTCCGTGAATTCTTTATTCCTCCTCTTCCCTTCCTGGTTCTTCATGCAGATCTTTATAAAATGCAAATCTCACTGACATTTTCCTACATAAAATCCTCAGTTGGCTTCCTGTTGTACTTAAAAATCTAAATCTCTTACCACGGTCCATAGGTTCTGGGTCTCCTGGTCTCCACCTACCGTAATTGCTTTGTCTCATCCTCTCTGGTCATCAGCATTCAGCAACATACGACTTCTTCCAATTTCTGAAACACGCTACATTCTCTCCACCCTGGGCCATGGCACACACTCTTCTCTCTGCCTTGAACAGTCCCAGCCTCCCCCCTGGTCTAGCTAGCTGGTCTCATCTTTTCAGGTCTCTGCTTAAATGTCATTTTTTAAAGGAATTTCCCTGTTGCTGCTGTCTAAATCAGATATTTTAAATTTCTAATCATTCCCTTTTACTCCTTCCCTATGTTTTTCAATTTTGAAATATCTATTTTTATGATTATTATATATGTTTATCTCGCCTAAGTTCCATAAGGGTAGAAACTGTCAATTTTGATCCCTACAATTTTGTCCCTTGCTATAGCTCTTATAACCAGCCTATTTCACATCCAGCACAGCAGGGCCTTAATTAATATCCTGGCTGCACAGGAGATTTCGTAGTGTGTTTTATAATCATATAGATTTGGGGGCTTCAAAGCCTATTGAATCAGAACCTTTTGGAAATGGAGCCCAGAAATCTGTATTTTTAACAAACTCAAGTGATTCATTCCTATTTAGCTAGCTCAGCTCTGCTCTTTGGAACAGACTGGCCTAGAGGAAAGTGCCCAAGATTGGAAACCAGAAGACATGGGTTTGAATTCTGCTCCATAAATTACTAAGTATGGTATTTGGGAAAATCACTTAATAACTCTGATCCTCAGCTTCTTTTTTGGTAAATTTGAAGTAATAAAAATATCTGCCTCAAAGTGTAGCTCCAAGGCTCCAATGCAAGGTATATTTTAAAACACTTCATAAACTGCATATTAAAGAAATGTTTGAATTTTCACTTGTTAAAGATCTGTTCTGCGTAGGGCTTGCCTCATCACTTTTGACAATCTACCTGGTGCAGCCCACACTTCCCAATGAGATAGGATCACTTTCCTTGTGCTTCTGAAGAAGGACTAATAATAATGATTTAATCACCTTTTGCTTTTCCCAAGTTCTGGGCCATCGTTACTTAGATCCACATCATAACACACCCATAGCCTCACTAGCCCATTGGCTGCTGGGGAAGAAACAGCCCAGGCAGCACGAGCAAAGCCTGAGTGAGAAAGAGTGGCCTCGTTTCCACCGGGATGGCCAGAGTTCAGTCTTTGGACAGTAACAAAGAAGGGTCACAACCAGCAATAGAGGACCTCTGGGCAGTTTCTCACCTCTGACCATCACATGCTGAAGCATTTAAAAACCTTCTCAGTCATTATGGGCAATAGCAAAATCAAGAAAACTGGATTCCCCAGCAGAGATGTAATGAAAAAAATAAATAAATGAACTCTCAAATGGAAGCAACTTGCTGTGCAATCTGTGAAAATCCTGACATCTCCCTGAGTCTCAGGAACTTTATATATGGAACAGGTGATCAGACCACATGAATATATTAATATAAACAGCAAATGAATGAACCCAACTGCCTGCAAGGCAGCTGCTGGGGAAACCCAGTTTTTGTCTTGGTGCAGGGCACCAACAAGCACCCAGTCTCCCAAGCCAGATACCTTGATTTGAGGATTCCTCCCAGGTCTTCTTAATTTCTCATATTTTCCCTCACTTCCCCATCCCCACGACACTGACCTAATGTATTAGCCAGGGTTCTCTGGAGAAACAAAACCAATAGGATGTGTGTATACATAGTGAGAGAGTTAGTGAAGGAATTGACTTACATGATTATGGTGGCTGGAAAGTCCAAAACCTGCATGGTGAACCAGCACACTGAAGACTCAAAGAAACGTCAATATTTCAGATCGTGTCCAAAGGCTATCTGCTGGCAGAATTTTCTCTTGCTTTGGGGAGGTCAGTCTTTCATTCTATTTAGGACTTCAACTGTTGAATGAGGCTCTCCCAAATTATGGAGGCCAATCTGCTTTACTCAAAGTCTTCCAATGTAATTGTAAATCCCATTCAAAAACCCCTCACAGAACCAACCAGAATAATGTTTAACCAAATTTCCAGGCACTGTGGCCCCAGCCAAGTTGTCACATAAAATTAACCATCACATCTAGTTCCATCCCTCATTATTTCTCGCCTGGACTATTTCTCTGGCAATTAACAGGTCTGCCTCCTTTCATTCATGAATATAGTCATCCATTCATTCATTCATTCATCTGAAAATCACTTAATAAAGTATCCTTTGTGTGCCAGGCATCTTTCTAGTGACTGGGGATGTGGTAGTGAACAAGACAATGTCCCTGCCTTAATGAAACTTATGTTGTAGTCGGGGGGATGACTGGAAAACTGGCTAACAAATACATATGAAATATAATTTGAGGTAGTGGAAAGTGCTATTAAGAGAAATAAAGTTGGGTAAAGGAATAGAGAGTGGCATGGGGCAGGGCTCTATTTTATTTAGGGGAGTCAGGCAAGAGCCCTCTGAGGAGGACTATTCTAGTAGGAATCTGAAGAGGTGAGGGGGAGAGCTATGTGGAGATCAGGCAGAACACCATTCTAAGCAGAGGAGGGGGAAAATAAGTGCAAAGGCCCTGAGGTATACACAACCTTGGTGTGTTCCAGGAATAGCAAACGGAGACCAATGCACCCTGAATGGGCTAAGCAAGGGGAGGAATCATAGGAGAGGAGTTTCAAGGGTAGGATTGAGCCAAGATCGTGTGAGAAAAAGAGATATTAAGGATGATCACAGGGCTTTTGGCCTGAGCAATTGAGAAAACGTGGTGCCATCTACTCGGTGGGGAAGACTTGGGAAAAATGGGAGCAGGGTGCAAACTTTCATGAGTTCTATTTCCATCGATTTTTATAGGCTTATTAGATAACCAAGTGAAGATATCAAGTCAGATGTTGAATAAATAAGTCTGAAGCTCAAAGAATAGCTGCAGTCTGGAGATGTGAATTTGGAGTTTTCAGATGTTATTTAAAGCCATGCTGTTGGAGAGCAGTATGAATGGGATGTGGGAAGATATGAGAGGATTGAGCCATGGGGGACTGAAATAATCAGAGAACCGGAAGAAGAGAAGCATCCAGAAGGAATGAGAAGGAGTGGCTAGTGAGGTGGGAGAAAACCAGGAGAGGTTGGGCAGCTGGAGCCAAGAAAAGAAAGCATTTTAAGAAAGTGGGAATGGTCACTGTGCCAAGGGTTACTTCTTTTAATAGGGGATTTAAATCAGTTGCATTTCTTGTGGATACTGAGGTTTTGTACCTCTTTCTGACATCTTATTTTAGATTTATATTCATGTTTTTTCTTTGCTTCTTTATTTCTCATAGAATAGAAACTCAGTCTGTTACTGGTTCATGGGGAGTCTCAAATAATTGGGGATAAACATGAAATGACTTTATTTTTTCTAAGAGTTGCTTCTAAACTATGCTATTTTGATACCCTTCTCCCACTGGGGAGGGGCTCCCATAATGGCATCTTGGCCAGAGTACTTAATGTTCAACAACTTTTAGTTAATAGTACAGTCTCATTGTTTTTAAAAATTCAATTTTATTTATTTAAAAAACTTTTTTCCAAAAGGCATACTTTTCCTTTCTAAAATATTTTAATGGAAATTTTCAAACATGCACAAAACCAGAAACATCTTACTCATTTTCAACTTCAGTGTTGTGTCGGGTGCAAGGCCCTCCTTCTCTAGAGGCTGGATTTTACAAATTAAGGACGTGGTAGAGCCGAGATTCAGTTGTATTGTTAATAATTATGATTAATACCAAATCAGGGATTAAGGGAAGAAATAATAATTATAGCTAAGATTTATTTAAGTGCTTATTATGTGTTAGATTTATTTAAGTGCTTTTTGCGTGCTAGGCACGGGAATAAGTACATTAACACGTTTTAGTCCTCGCCACAACCCTATAAGGGAGGTGATGGTTTTCATTCCATTTTGGAGATGGGGTGATTTGGCCAGCGTGACACAGCTCAGGCCCGCGATTCAACCCAGGGTCTGTCCTTTAAAGCCTTGGTTTTCAACCATTTCCCCTTTGCCTGCCTTATCATTCTGTCTTACCAGTCCTGACTCAGGTAAAACCTGTAAGCAAACTAGCAAACTGCCCCAAACCGCAGGACATACTTGTACTGGCATTTCTAGAACAGAGATAGCATCTCCAAAGTCCGGTTGGGATCCTGTCGCCGGTCAGCTGTGGGAGTCTGAGACCGGGGGTGGTGGGGGGGACCTCCCGGTTCTCACCTGCCGAGGGGCCGGGGAACAGGCGACTGAGCTTCCCCGCAGCAGAGCGTTTGTCCAGGTTAGAGGATTGGGTGAGGGGACCGCTCAGGTCCCAGGCAGGAAGCCAGACAGACCGTCTCGTTCCTTCGGGGGCTGGCTCCTAGCCGGGGATTGGTTTTGGCCAGGGAGGCTGCTCTCCCGAGCCTCGCCCGTGTCTGAGCCTGCACGCGGTGCCGAGGGTCCTAGGGGTGACCCTGGGGGCCCGGGACAGGCAGCGACGGGCAGGCCCAGGCTGGGGGAGGGGCGGGGTCTGGTCGCTTCCGAGCACTCCCGAGCGCGGCGCTAATCCTCTCCCCAAACCTGAAAGGCGACTCTTACCTCTGTTGTTCAGAGAGGGGAAGCGGAGCCGGCGAAACGAACAAAACCAGGCAGGCCGTGGGCGGAACGGAGGGGGATCGCGGAGGGATAAAAAGCAGGAGAGTCATCGCTCCCCCGCACTCTGCAGGTGGCTCTTGCACGCCAGCCGCGCCGCTCCTGTCTCACGCGGGGGACAGGCGGGTTCTGGGTGTCGGCAGTGTGGGTGCAGAGTTGACAGACAGCATTATGCCCAGTCGGGCCTGCCGCTGCCTGAGGCGCACGGCTGGCAGGTGGAGGAGAGGCTGGAATTCAGACGGGTCTGCCCCGCTCCGAGGGGGTCTCTTTCTCTACTCTCTCCTTACCTGCAGGGTTACCAGGAGCAGCAGCTTCAGCAGCGCCAGGAAGGTTGTTTAAAAAAATGAGGAGTCTCAGCCTCCTCCCCAGGCCTCTGGGCCAGAATCTGCGTTTTAGCAAGATCCCATGGCTAGAGCCCTGTCCTACCCGATGTCTACATTTTCTGGAAGTTCCCTGGAACGCCCAGGTGGCTCTTCCCACCCCGGGAGGGTGTGTCCCTGTCCTCACCGCCTTAGCACTGGGACTGCCGCACCGTTTGCACTAACCCCTCCGTTCTCAGCCAGGCCCCTGGGATTCCTGGCTCTCTTCTTGCACGGTCTCCACCCCTGGCTGGCGGCTGGCGAGCCCCTCGAGGGAACGAGAGTGCGAGAGTGCGGCAAACTCTGCAGTCCACTGGGCAGAAACAATCCTTTACATCTCTCTATTGTTTCTGCAGACCCGTCTCCTTCGGATCTTTACAGCAAACCTCAAGGCAGACACCGTTATCATTAGCAAAGTGAATGAGAGACTTGCCCAAGTTTTCAGCGCTGGTTTAGTTCAAGTGAAGGGCTGCTCCCAATTCTCCCCTCCCTTCGCCTCCCCCCCCCAAGAGGAAACCTCACTGCCAGTTTGGAGGTGCTGAAACGTGGGTATAGTGCATATTGTTTTTAAAGTGGGCATGAAGTTATTGCAAGAATGCATCTGCTGGGATCCCCCTCTGGTGTGTGCATAGCCTGGTGCCCCTGGGACGGTGGCCAGCGGTGGGGACAGGCTTTCCTCCGCTGGCTGGGATCCCCTCTTTGGGAAAGTGAGTTCAAGTGTGTGAGGCACTGAGCTCCGTAAACAGCAATTCTTGTTGTTCCCTGGGCCTCAGTTTCCCCATGAGGAAAACGAAGATGTCGTGCTGCAATCAGTTGTTTTCAAACTGTGATCCAAAAAGCTCTGGGAACATCACTCCAAATCTGCTCTGGGTTTAGGTTAAGGTAGGAAAAGAGAAAGCAAATGGATCCCTATGTTGCCCCTGATTTCAAAAAGAGCAGCCGAATTTCTATCCATTTTACATAGTAGGTTTCCCCATGAGACTTTGTCTAAATATATGTACAAGAATTTTTTTTTTTTTTTGGCCTGAAATGACTTTGAAAACCATGTGCTAAATATTTTCTAAGGTCTCTTCCAGCGAGTACAGACTATAATTCCGGGCCTGACTCTTGTGACTTGGAATTTGTTAAATGGGGCACTAAACAAATATTTATCCAGAGTGCCATTGTGTCATTTGCTAAGTGGCATTTCCTGATCTCTGCTCTATGACATTCACTTTGCTTTAGGGAAAACATAGGGGGGTGTGTATGTCAGAAACCCCAGTATCCTTTCAACTCTTTTTCTGTGGCAACAGAGCCATGATTTTTAGCTGGACTCCTGCCTGCCCAGAAGCAGCCTACATTTCCCAGCCTCCCAGGTAGCTGGGTGTGGCTATTGGCCTAAATTCTGATCAATGGCAGAGAAATGGAAATGGTGGGCCAGGCAGTTAAAGGAAAGGAGTATGCCCTCTTTTTCCCCTATCTTCCTTCCTGCTGGTCAGAATGTCTGCTCAGTGGTGAGCAATACGGGTCACGTGAGCAAGGGAAACACCCCGGGGAGTGGAACAGGGAGCCCGACACACCGGCCCTGGACTGCTTCCACCCAGGTTGCTACATGAGTGAGAAATAAATTCCTGTCTGTGTAAGCCACTGTTTATTTGGGTCTCTGTTAGAGTAACTAAACTAAACACACACTAACTAATTCAGTAAACAAGGGTGGGAGCAGAGGAACCAGTTAGAGGCTTTGGAAATAGTCCAGGCAAAGATGATGGTGGTGTGGAAAAAGGTGGTAGCTGTGGAGGTGATGAGAAAGTCATGTTCTGAAGATATTACAGAGATACAAGTCATGGGACTTGCCGATGGCGTGAATGTGAGGTATGAGAAAAAGAGGAGAGTCAATTCCAAAATTTGGAAGGATGTATTGCCAGATAGAGAAGATGAGGGAAGGAAGAGGGATGAGGTGGAAATCCGGGCTTCATTTTGGACATGTTAAGTTTGAAATGCTGAGTAGACATCCAAGTGTTGCTTGGGGGTTTAGCTTTAGCCATTAGGATTTCAGGGGAGAGGGAATTGACTTAAATATAAAAACAAATGCCACTTATTTTTTAAGTGACAAGGTCATGCTCTGTTGCCCTGGCTGGATTGCAGTGGTACAATCATAGCTCACTGTGACCTTGAACTCCTGGGTTCAAGTGATCCTCCTGCCTCAGCCTCCCAAGTAGCTGGGACTACAGGCACACACCACCATGCTCAGCTAATTTCTCTTTCCAGTAGTTATGAGGTCTCACTATGTTGTCCAGGCTAGTCTTGGACTCCTGGCCTCAAGTGATTCTCCTGCCTCAGCCTCCCAAAGGGCTGGGATTATAGGCATGAGGCACCATGCCCAGCCACAAACTCCACTTTAAAGGCCATGAGACTGAATTCTTCTCCCAGAACTTTTGGGCACAAATGTAGAGAACAAACTAGAATTCCACATTGAAAATCTGATCAAACGACTGCCTTGTCATTTTCCATAATTGTGATATGGCCTTTAATTATCTGGCTCTACAGAACACTGGGCATTGGGAAACCCATGAGGAAAATTACTGCTCTACACACCTTGGAAAGTGTGTCCTCACATCTGAGCAGCTCAGAGTTCTCAAGGCATATAATTACCCTCTGAGAAAGCTTTCCAAAGTGAATGGCATTTGGGAAAGTTGGGGAACTGGATTTTCTATCCAAAAGACCCAATGGAAAGAGTGGCTAGAAGATCTGGCTTGGAGTCCTGGAAGCTCTGCATGAGGACCTAATGATACGGGACAAGTCATCTAATACCCATCCATTCATCCATATGCCCTTCGGTCATCCAAATAGACTACCTCCAGTGTAGTTTCTTTCCTCTCGAATCTTCAGCGTTCCTGCACCACACGCTACTTATTGCCCAAGCATAAGAGAGGCAACCACCTAGGACATACAAGTCTAGAAAGTACCCAAGAAGAAAGATAAGAAACAAAGGGACATCTGTCCATACAGAGATGAGGAACAGAACACAGTTCCGGCACTAGAGTTTAGGGCAGTGGAGGCAGAGGAAGAAGGAACCCCAACCTGGGGGCTGAACTCTCTGAAGCAGGAGCTGCGTTGTGAGCAAGGTTTGGGGATCACGGTGCCGAACAGTCTATCCTTGCTTCTCAGCATCTAGCTCTGAAAAACTCCAAGTCTCAGGTTCAGCATGGCACCATGTCCAACCAGCATGGACAAAGTAAGGAGATGCTTAGGAGTCATGGCACTGAGGCTGCACACTAGCTTTGGGTGGAGAAACAGAACATTCCTGGAAGCTATGGGGTTGAGGACAGGAGCTTGAAGCCAGAGAAAGCAGCGACCTTGCTACTGGAGGGTAAAGCAGGGAGGTATGACTCCTTTGGCATCAGGGGCCATGGATGGATGGACGATACACAGAAGACCACGGGAGTTATGAACTTCTCAGTAGACATCCACTCAGAGTGCCCAGGGAGCAAGCTAAACCTGCCAGGCCCCTGGAACTCACAGAGAACTAAGGGAACTCTTGGACCAGGGGTCCCTCCCCATTCTCTAGTCTCTTCCCTGCCACCTGCATGACCATGGAGATGCAGAAACTGATACCTGCACCCAGACGCCATCTTGGAAAGGAAGGAAAGGAGTCCTTTGCATGAGAAACAGTATAGATAAAGGGCTTGAGTTTAAATCAATGATCAACCCCAGCATGACTGAGTTAGGTAGAAAGTGACTCCATGAATCCAAAACGAACTGAGTTGCCATTAATTGGCAAGTTTAAGGATATTTTCCCCAACAGTGAGAATGAGGATACAACAACAAAATCGGTCAGTTATTGCCCAAGAAAAATTGTGTCATTTTGCACATCAGAGTTTGCAAATTTTAAATTCTCCTATAATTCTTTCATTTATTCATTCTTTCACTCATCTCACAAGCATTTACTGAGCCCTTACTTTCTGCCAGGGGCTGGAGAGAGAGATAAAGAAGATTTTTCTGCCCTCAAGAAGCTTCGAGATTGGGGCTAGGAGTGGTGGCTCATGCCTGTAATCCTAGCACTCTGAGAGACCAAGATGGGAGGATAGCTTGAGCTCAGGCATTCAAGACCAGCCTGAGCAAGAGCAAGACCCCATCTCTACCAAAAATGGAAAAAATTAGCCACGCGTGGTAGTACATGCCTGTAATCCCAGCTACTCAGGAGGCTGAGGCAGGAGGATCACTTGAGGTTGGGAGTTTGAGGTTGCAGTGAACTATGATGATTCCACTGCACTCTAGCCTGGGTGACAGAGCAAGACTCTGTCTCAAAAAAGAAGCTTAGAGGTTGGAGTGGAATCTCAGTGCAAGGTAAGAAGTGCTGCAACAGAGGCAAGCCCATGTGGCTGAGAGAGCCCAGATGAAGAGCAAAGGGTCCTCAGCCCAGCCTGGGTGGAGAGTCGGGGAGGACTTGCTGGAGGAGTTGGTGCCTGACCCGAGTCTTTAGAATGAGTAGGAGTCAACCAGGTGGAAAAGGACAGTCAGCAATGACGGCATGCATTCCTGTGTTCATTCATGCATTCATTCATTTAACTAATATTTATTGGGCACCTAACAAGTACAGAAACTGA
Source organism: Lemur catta (assembly GCF_020740605.2). NCBI lineage: Eukaryota > Metazoa > Chordata > Mammalia > Primates > Lemuridae > Lemur > Lemur catta. The sequence continues at coordinate 82,272,339 of NC_059130.1, forward strand.
TTTAAGCAGTGGGGATATAGCAGTGAACAAAACAGAGATCTCTGCCTTTGTGCATTTATATTCTAGTAGGAGGAGAGAGATAGTAAGCAAACAACAGAATAAATATGTACTATATGTACTATAATATCAGATAGGGATAAGCACAATAAAGAAAATATAACATTGAGTAAGGAGCTAGAGAGAGGCTGTAGGGGCAGAAGGTGAGAAAGGGGCGAGAGGCTATGTTGCACAGACTGGAGAGGGGAGGACTCTGACGTGGTGAGATTTAAGTGGCAATCCATTCGAAATGAGAGCCCGAGACGTGTGACCATTGAAAGGAACAGCATGCAAGGCAGAGGAAACAACAAGTGAAAAAGCCTTGAGTCTGGAATTTCTTCGGCAAGTTCAAGAAACAGCCAGGATGCTGGAGCACAGAGGATTCTTAGGGCATTGAAAATATTCCATATGATACTATACCGGTGGATACATCATACTTGTCACTATGCATTTGTGCAAGGCTATAAAATGAACAACAAGAATGAACTCTAATGTAAACTACAGATTTGGGGTGAGAATGATGTGTCAATGCAGGTTTATCAATTGTAAGAAATGTACCACTCTAGTGGGGGATGTTGATAATGGAGAAGATTGTACACATGTGGTGGCAAGCTCTGTACTTTCCTCTCAAATTTGCTGTGAACCAAAAACTGCTCTTAAAATCTTAAAAGAAAAGGGCATCCAGGAGGTCCTTGGTTTGAGCAGGGCAGGAGGGGAAGAGAGGTAGGCAAAGAGGATGGAGTAGTATCAGGGGCCAGTCCAGACAGGGCCTTACAGGCCATGAAGGAGTCCTGAGGTTTCCTCAAAGACACTGAGGTGGGAAAAGATGAGAGAGCAGGGAGCACTGAGGACTTGCAAACACTTTGATATGACTTTCCTGGGAAGTGCGCACTAGAGATCGTGTAGGAATCAGTAGAAAGGCAAGCTGGAGGCTGAACACGAAAGGCCTAGCCAAGAAAAAGCTCTCACCGAGAAAGTTGTGATTTATCCTGAGCCATTGAAGGATTTTAAAGAGGTAGGCATTGAATTGACACGATCACATTAGGGTTTTGGAAAAATGATTTGTGGGCATTTTGGAGGATGGATTAGAAGAAGAGAGGGCAGGAGAGAGGGAGCAGGACAGTCGACCAGGGGGGCTGGTGTCATCGTCTGGGTGAGAGCGGGGTGGTCAAAAGACAGGGAGGTAGAGCCAGGCCTTGCTTGGATTTGGAAGGTGAGAGGGAAGGAGGAAACTGGTTCTCTTCTCTCTCCAGTGTTCTTGTCCATCCTCATGGATTTAAACACCATCCTTATTTAATAGTAACCCCCAAACTTGTGTTTTCCACCCAGATCGCATCTCTGAGTTCTCACGACCAGCTGCCTCCTTGGCTTCTCCGCAGCCTGCCTCATGGATATCTCAGGCTTTGTGGGTTCAGATGAAAGCCTTGACTGGCCCCGTTCTGCCCTTTCTCATCTGGTCTTTCCCATGGCACTGACAGCACCCTCCACACAGCCGATCAAGCCGGAAACCTAGGAGTCACACACCCCATGACTGCTCCATTGCAAGTCCTACATTTTTAAAATGCCTTTTGAATCTGTTCACATCTTCCTAGATCTCAGCCACTACCTTAGCTGCAGTCACTGTCATTTCTTGCCCAAACCAGATGTCCAAAAATGGAATACCAAAGACAATCAATTGAGGTCCAGAAGATATCAGAACTTCTGTTTATACTGATTGTATTGGATCATTTGTCATTCGTTTTTGTGTTTATTTCATAATGTACATTCTATATGAGTGCATCAATATTGATTTAGTAGCCAACAGTCAATGAGCACCTACTATTAACCAGACGCTATTCTAAGCACTGTTCATTCATTGTCTCAATAACCAGAGGAAGTTGCTATTATTATTATAATACTTAGTTTGCAAATGAAAAAACTGGAGCCCAGAAAGCTCAAATGCCACAAGATCACATAGATAATAGCAGCTGTGGCAGACAGAGGTGAGCCATATTTATGAGCCTGCAAGAAAGGATGGCTTGCCCAGGTGTGAGGAGGTAGTGAGTTGACAGCTTCCAGTTCTTCTTCTTTCTGGCCTCTTCTTTCTGTTCTTCCTGGTATGTCCCAGCCAAGGACTGAGCAAGCCCTAGGCATCTCCATCCAAAGTAGGATTCCTTGAATGGGTGCTTTCCTTCAGAGCTCCCCTTTAGTCTGACAGAGACGTCGTCTATTTTATCTGCTTTGCGGTCCAACAGCTTCCTCTGCCCTTGCTCTCCAAATCTACTCCTTTTGGTCCTCACTGCCTCTGAGTGTCTGCTTCACAGTACACTCAACTAGCAGCAGAGCCAGGATCCAACGCCTGGGACATCTGGATGACCCTTCTGTGCACCCCAGCACCCTGGCCTCCTTCTGTCTTTGTATTTGATACCGTGTGAGTGGTTTGGGTTTCTGAGTCTGATTTGCCGGTGTGTAATAAAATATATGTAACACAGAATCTGCCAGTTTAACCACTTTGAAATGTACAATTCAGTGGAAGGATTGGTTCCAGGACCCCCCACCCCTTCGTGTAAACCAAACTGTGCAAATACTCAAGTCCTTTGCATTCAGCCCTGCAGAACCTGCATCTATGAAAAGTTGGCCCTCCTTATACTCGGGTTTCACATCCCACAAATACTGTATTTTCGGTCTGTGTTTGGTTGTAAAAAATCCCCATGTAAATGGATCCACACAATTCAAACCCATGTCGTTCAAGGGTCAGCTGTACACTCACACTGTTGTGCAACCATCCCCACAATCTGTCTCCAAAACGTTTTCATCACCCCAAACAGAAAGTCTGCAACCATTAAGCAATCATCTGAGTCTGTTTTTTAGAATCCAAAAGTAAACTGAGTTCTGTCAGGACAGCAACTCTATCTTACTTATCTCTATCCATAGAACCTTAGTAGTACCTGGCGTTTACTAGGCAACCATGATATTGCTTATTAAACTGAAGAATTAAAAGAAAATTCCTACTGAGATAATCTGGAAAGACTTCCTTGAAGGGGTGACATTCAAATAAGATTTCAGTAGGTAGAGAGGGCAGGAGGAGGGCATCTCAGGCCAAGGGAACAGTAGGTGGGGGGCAAACTCTGCTGTTGCCAACCCAAAGTCAGTGTTCCCCTACCAAACCTGCAGTTTTGTTTACAGTAGCAAAGTGTACAACTAGGACATATTCTAGCCTCTCATTCAGATCAAGGTAGCCATCTGACAGCTGTGGCCAATGAGATATAAGCAAAAGACTAATGGGGATTTCTCTGACAGGTTGATATACTAGATATAGGTAGGGACGCTTTGTCTTTTTTTTCTTCCTTCCTCTTCTTGTCCAGAATGCAGATGTAGTGGCTGGAGCAATACTAGCCATTGAACAGCCATGAGGAAGGTGCCAGGAGAATTGTGGAGTCCTTGGCCCTGACATTTTTAAGCCATGGAACTAGCAACTCTCGACTTGTTTGTGTGCGTGTGTGTGTGTGTGTGTGTGTGTGTGTGTGTGTACATGTGCTTGTGTGTGCATGTGTATGTAACTCCTGACTATAAAACTTGGTTGTGTTTTTACTTATTCACAGTTTATGATCCTAACTGATACAAGGCATGTACAAGTCCTAACTGATGCATGTCTCAAAGGCATGGAGAATGGAGATTTGTGTCTGAAACTGAGGTATAGAGACAATCCAATGGGAAGAATTTCCAAACAAAGAAAACAGATAGAAGTACTTAATGAACCCTGCTATGGCCTGGAAATACCAGCCTCGATTTCCCTCACCCAGGCTGTTATGGAAGGGAGAGTGAGGGAACTCCCCTGTAGGATGACTTGGATAAAGACCTTAAAGAGGCAGGTAAAGAAATGAGGAGAGTAGAGGGAGTCTTTGAGCCCTTCGTGGAAGAATAGGCTTTGTCCATGCTGTAGCCAGGAAATTTAGGGCTGGAATTCTAAAGGGTAATCTGATCCCAGAGAGGCAGGAAAGAATGAAGAGTAAAGACAAAGGTTAATTTATGGGTAATATTTTTCACTGATGTCTAAATGATCTTTGGAATGAAACATTGAAATGAAAACAATAACAGTATGCAGAATAAAAATATATGATGACAATAACATACTCGTGAGGGAACAATAGAGGAAAAGCATTCCGAAGTCCTGGTGTCTAGTCACATCTAGTCCCATCGTAATGAAAACACAGCAAGCCAAAGACAAGGTCTTGAAAGAAGCTTCTTGGTTGATGAGGGAAAGTTCTTCTTTATTAAAGAATCCCAGCTAATAAGGGCAGAAGGAAGGGTAGAATTAGAAAATCACCGTTTAGTAACTCCTTAATGAAATAATGGATCTAGTCAACAACCACCAGTGACAGCAAAAAAAATCATTAGGTGAAAAATTGACAGGGAACTTTATAATGGATCAATAAGACTGAAACACCTGAACCCACAGATCAACCTTAACATCACTGAAAATCGGACAACCAGATTTTATGTGGCTCCTAATAAGATACTGTAGGAAATATAAAGAAGCCATCTATGAAATATTGTTGTCTCTCACCCCCAAAAAACCTTGAATATGATCTCATCAAACCTCCAGGTCTAGCTACCAGCTGACAGGAAGTATGGGGGATAGAGGAATGTGTTCAATGGCATCTCAAAAGAGACAACCACCCAAGCCCAAAACGTGGAAAATTCTACAAGACGGATGACCCAGGACATTCATCAAGGTCCCAGTGGGAAACAGATGGCACACTCAAATTAGGTAATTTGAGAAGGGCTTAATAAAAGGACTATTTTCAAAGATTTAGGTGGGATATAGGGAAACCACTGAAGGAAAAAAGGATAGCACAGCACCCCAGAGCTAATTACAGCTCAAGAGACATTAGCACTGTAGGGAGGAAGGGACGATGGGGGAGGGAGCAGTTACTGTAATAGAGGATATATGGCAGGTGGGGGCGGAGAGAGAGAGGGAGAGAGAGGAGGGAGAGAGGGAGAGAGAGACAGAGAATGAACAAACTACGGGGAGGGCCTCCACACAGCGGCTCAGACCTTGGCTTGAAGGACACAATAAGGTCTCCAAGAAATATTGTATATCCATAGTCAGTCAGAATAGTGGTCACACTGTATTTGGAATAAAACAGAAGAGGGAGTAAGAAAGATTTCATTTATACACAAATTAATTCAAGAATCTCTTAATTTAACTAGTATTTCAGCACAGAATCGAATATTGATGTGTGAGGCATATTCTGAATCCAGTTCTAACACATTAGATTCCAATTGGTTTTCTGGTGTCCACTCTTGGCCTTCCATCTGTTCTCCACTTGGTAGGCAACGTGTTTGGAAACTACAGATGCAGTCCTGGGGCTAAATGGCTTGAAACCCTTTAGTTGCCCGTTCAGTAGAGATCTTCCCAAGGCATTCAGCGATCTAGCACTTTCTTGTCCTCCCCAGTCCTTCTTTCCTTGAATGACCCTACCCTAGACACACTGGGAATCTTTGAAATGCGACCAACTTTCTTCCTAGTGAGCATTCACATATGTGGTTCCTATGGTCTGTGAGTTGTTTAGGGCTCAGTGGCAGGAATCAGAACACACTCTAGCCAGATTGAGCAGAAAGGGTTTTACTTATTACAGAGTATGACATGGTTTTAGAAGCAATGGCAAGTTTGGAAAATGAGACTCTAAGACAACCCCAAAATGCCGCAGGCAGCTCTGGCCACTGCCGGGGGTTCTAACTCTTCTGCCATCAAGGAGCTGATGGGAAATTAAGAAGCGGCCCCTACCGCTGCTCTCTGCCAGTGTCAGGAAACCATGCAAATCAGCAGATAGCCACAATCTAGAAGCTAAAATGAACAGGAAGACACCAACATCAAGAGGTGTCTCAGGAAAGCCAGACCTCCCTGTGCAGGGTGCTTACTGGCCAGCAGAAGCCACAGAAGCAGGGAGGGGAGGCAACCTCATCACTTCCATCTTCCAAATCCTGCAAGAGTGCATCTGACTGGTGGAGCTAATCACATCCAGAGCCCACACTACAAAGGAAGCCAGGAAATGTGGATTTAGCTTTCTAGACTAACACACTAGAAGGAGGTTGGAGTAGATGCTAAGTGCCAATGGACCACACCTGCCATAGCCTGGGACGCTGTTCTCCCTCTGCCCCTGGCACAGTACTGCTCAGCCTTGAGTCTTGGGTTAGACCTCGCTTGCTTAAGGAGGCATGCTCTGATCCTAGTCTGTTTAGATGTTCTCCTCATCTGCATCCCTTCCTGAGAATGCCCATGTTACTCCATGACTTTCTCTTACTAATCATGCTCACACCCTCCAAGAATGTGTCTGCCTTCCCTGCTAAGCTCTGTGATGGCAGCAGCTGGATCTATCTAGTTCACCCTTGTATCCTCAACAGCTTGCCCGCTGCCTGGCACATTACAGCCTCTTCATGTTAAATGGATGAATGCGTTGAATGATTAAATAAATGAATGCACAAAGGAGAGGACGAGGGCAAGTATTGGGGGAACAGCCTGAAGTGAAGCAATACAGACAGCCATCAGAGGAGAGTTCTTCCGACTTGAGAGGAGGTTGTGATCTCTGTGAGCTGTTTTGCAGGGAGTGGGTACGCTAAGTATAAATGTGGTAGGTCTCTTAAGTTGCTAGTAGACCTGGGCATCATCTAGAAAAATTCATCACATTCAAAAAACAAATTTTCTTCAGCAGCCTTTAATGGAATCATATTCTCCAAAGGGAACAGCATTTCCCACTCACTGGTGTCTGTTTCAAAAAAGGAACATTGTTCCTTTGCCTTGTCCACTTGCCTTGAGGAGGCTGGAGCATGCCTGACCGCTTCATAAGATCAGTGAGATGCTCGCGAGCCTTGGAGGTGCAGAGACTGTCTTTGTTCAGAGGTTGCCCACTGCCAATCCTGAATCTCAGAGAAGGAGCCTTTCCCACGCAACCCTTGGGGGAGTCTGTTTTGCATACAGACTCACTTCTCCAAGGATTTGGCCTGACAACTTGTTTGTTTGTGAGGACTGTGTCCGTGTGGAAGCCTTTGGCAATAGTACTGAAAAGCTTCCCTTCTCTGAACAGAGGGCCTGAAGGACAGATGCATGTAAGGTGCAGTATTGCTCAGGCTCTGGCAAAATCAGAGACAAAATCAGTCTGTCCGACGCTCCTTTCCTCTAAACAGAAATGCCAGTGACATTGCAGGGACCGAGGTCTTGTCTCCAACAGATGTAGAACTTTTGGGATTTCCAGCCCCTCTATGTCTTGCCCCAGTGAAGTGACTTTACAGTTGAAAGTGTATGACAGTGAGTTCAGAGGCAGCCAAGAGGGAACAAAGCCAGAGGGAGAAACCGGGGCTGGTGGAGGGAAAACCACCCACTGTGGGGCTTGGCTTTGATACCTATTGTCTAGGGTTACACTCCCCGCTCCCCCCCAAAACACTACCATGGTCAGCAAAACTGAAGTTTGGAAGGTCATCTAGAAAAGAAGTATTAATAAGAAATCCATGGTATCTATGTATGCATTTATATATACATGTAAACGTGTAATATAGCTATTTATAAAACATCAGTAAATAGTGTTCATAAGTGTGTAAAATGTTGAGGGTCCACTTGTCCCTCATGAGTGATCCATTCACTCCCAAATCCACGTCACCCATGAGTCCTTCTTTCTTACTAACAAATTGATAAAACCGTTTATTTCTTTATGTTTGTGCTACTACTTTCTTTGTTACTACTTTCTTGGCTTGGAATAGTTGTTAAGAGGTAGAGCTCTGGAGTCAGACTTTCTCAGTTGAAATTCCAATTCCACCACTTGCTGCTGTGTGACCTAGAAAAATTAACTTAATTTTTCCCTGTCTCCGCTTCTACTCTGCAAAATGAGATTAAAATATCTCTAACCACATGGAATCGTTGTGGGAATTAAATGAGGTAATCCATATGGTATTTAAGACAATGCTTGGTGTATTGTAACTCCTCAACGATATTCGTTATCCTGCTTATAATTATCGTTATTAATATTCATTGGTAGCGCTCTTTTACTGTTTAGAGGCATCGCTTTCATGGATTTTATGTAGCAAGTCAAATTTATGGTTTAAACGACAGCTGGATCAAAATTATTTCTCTCTCACTCCCCATTCCAGGGCTTTAACTACAGCAAGTGAGCATAGGTTGATTTCAGGAAAAGCTAGAAATGAAAAAATTGAATTTAACAACAAAATGTCTGTATTTCTGGGAAAGGAAATATAGCATTGAGCATGTTGCCTTGAGCAGCAAACAAATCCTGCACAAACTAGCTTAGGTTAGAAACAAACGAATTAGTTCACATACAGAGCAGCGGTCCAGCAGTGGGGTGGGCTTCAGGGTTGGTTGATTCAGTGAGTTGATGATGCCACTGTGGCCCTAGGTTCTTTCCATCTCTCCCTCTGCCCTCAATAGCATCAACCTCTTCCCAAGTCTGGTTTTCCTTGTGTTCAGATGGTGGGTGCCAATGGCAGTCAGGACATGTGTCTTCTTTCACATCCAGTGAAGGAGAGAAAGGCCAGATATCCATGAAAAGACCTTTACTAGGGTCCCCAGGAGCCCCGCCATGCACCTGGCACAATCACTGGCAGGGAGTGTGGTGTTGCCATGGTTGGCTTAGACCCATCAGCTGGGGTGGAATGGACGCTGGGCACCCGGTGCTGTGGCCTCTGTAGGGGTCACATGGCAACACTTCCAGATGGTGCAGGGCCTTACTGACTTCCATGTCCCTTGAGTGTCAACAGATAGGGCTGTCCTGCTTATCTATCACTATACAACAAGCAACAACAGTGGCTTGAAGATACAAACATTTTATTATTAATATATGTCACAATGTACCGGTCATGAATCCAGGCAGGGCTTACCCTGGAGATATTTCAGCTTCCTATGGCCTTGATGGGGGTTACTTAGCTGGCAGCAGGGTTGGTCTGAGGATACTAAGACATCCTCACACACATGGCAGCACCCTGGTGGGGACAGCTGTTGACTGGGCTCAGCTAGACCCTTCTCCCTCTCCATGTGGTCTTTCCAGCAGGGTAGCTGAACTCATCCCATGGTGGCTCAGTTCACACCCCACCTATACGTGACAGAGAAATTGTGAAATAAAAGACAAACCCACACAATGTGCAATGCTATCTTCAGTACACATAATTACCACAAAACAAGGGGCATGCAATTTTTAATAAGAGATCATTTGTTTTCTCCATGCCCACTAAATAGATGTGTGCATATCTTTTAAAATATCAGTTTGAAGAGGTGCTGCCTTGCCATCCTGTCCAGGGTGCCACTGTCACCACTGGCTGTAGGAGTGAGCCGTGGGGCTCCCTTCCCTGCTCATCACCCCTCTCAGTCTAGGGCACCACCACATTTCCCTCTTGCCACCCTAGCAGCCTCCAGTCTCACCTGCTGCCCTCATTCTCTATATTATTTTCCAGTGTGATTTTTCTGAAACAAATCTGCTCAGACCATTCCTTTGCCTCAGTCAATATGAGGTTCTCTTTTACTAACCAGATGAAATTTAAACTCTTCAGTATGACTCCCAAGTTCCTTCACTAGTTGTTCCTATCCTGGGTCCAATCCCCTAATCTTCACTGGATTGTAAGCTCCAAGAGGGCAGGGATCTCATCTCTCTTGTTCATTGCTTTATCCCTAGTGCCTAGACTGGTCCTAACACATAGTAGGTGCTTAACAAGTATTTGTAGAAAGAAGGGAAGAAGAAAAGAAGAACATCAGTTCTTATATTAATAGTAGCACCCTGTACTTTACCTATCATAATGTTCATTTCTAGTTTAATGTCTAACTTCCTCACTAAATTGTAAGGTCCAAGGGGGTAGCAAACATACCATATTCACTACACCTAGCACACTGCCTAATGTCAAGTAGATTCTCAAAAAAGATCTGTAAAGTCAATGAATTCACTCATAACACTGTGATATGTACTTAAGCTACATACAAAGAGGGCTGGAAGCCAGAAGGGAAGGCCAGTGAATCCTCTGGAATTTGGGGGCAGGCATGGGAAGGGGGCAGGACAGGAACAAATCCTTGGAGAGAGATGACCCATGGCTGGGCAACTAGTCCCCTTTAGGCCTATGGTCCTAAAGATTGAATACGTTGCTCAGTCCTTATATCCTTTTTGGGTATCCAGTTTTTTTATTTGGCATGAATATCCAACCTTGCTAGTATTTTTCCAAAAGAGCAAGTCTTCTAAAATGATGCATGGACTATCTTGCCTCAGCCCCCTGGAATGTGACCTCATTCTGTCCCCAAGTCAGTGCCCTCATTAATCGGCCTGCCTAGTCTTGCTCTATCAGGCAGGCTGCCAGGCATGCACCTGGCAGGTGAGCTCCAAGTTCAGGCACCGAGGCAGCCTTTGCTGTTTGAGAGCATGAACTTCAGAGACAAAAGCACCAGGGTTTGGATCCTGAGCCCATCTCTTACTGGGCAAGTTACTTCTCTGTCTGAGCCTTGACTCCATCATCTGTAAAGTGGACCTAATCACAGCCCCTACTTCATAGGATATTTGTGAGGATTAAATTAGATGATCTATGAGACTGCACCACAGAGAGTTCAAAAAACATTGAGTTGTATTTTTCTAGTCAAGGACTTCCTTTGCCCTTTGGCAGGCTGTGAGTTTCTCTGGGATATAGCAGGGATGGAGGGGGGAAGGGGAAGGGGACCTAGGATGTACTGAGCACCATTGATGTATCAGAATCTGTGCTGGCACATCCGTGAGGGTCATCTTCCCAGAGCCCTCAACAAGCCCATGCTGGTTGTGTGTAACGTCAGCCCTGTTTTCCAGTGGAAGGAATACAGATGGTAGAATAGACAAACCTGGGTTGGAATCCAGGCTCTGAGACTTGCTGGCTGTGTGAGACTGGGCAAGGCCTTTCCCTCCCTGAGCTTCAGTTTCCCTCCAGTTATGGCAGTACCTACCTGAGATGCTTGCTGTGTGGATTGTGGGAGCTAACACCAGGTGAAGTGCCTTGCCAGATGATGCTCAGTACACGTGAGTTTCTTCATTCCCAAGGGGACAGATGATGGAGAGCAGGGCTTGAATGGAGAGAGGGAGAACATGAGGACATGCCATGAGGGGGCCCCCCTGGGCCTCAGGATCCTGGGAACACAGTTCTCTTACCCGTCACCACCCCTGCTTCCAGAGAACTGGGCTCCTACAAATGGCATGAAAGGACCTCTCCTTTGGGCTGGCAAAAAGACTCAAATGGCTGGATCTGTCCTTCTCTGACCTTCCTGGGCCCAGGGCATGGGAGGGGATGGTAATGATAGAGCAGAAGAGAGTCCAAACAGCAGTTCTCAAGGTCAGCACACCTGGATTTTAGCTCTGGCTCTACCGCTTATCAGCCATGTGACTTTGGTCAAGTTCTCCTGATTGTCCAAGCCTCAGTTCCCCATCTAAAATTGGGATATTATCATGTGTCCTGGTTATCCATTGTTGCTTAATAAACCATCCCAAATCTTAATGGCTTACAACAATATTACTGCTCACCGATCTGTGTTGACTCGGTGCAGCTGGGTGGCTCTTCCTTGGGATCCCATGCAGCTGCGGTCAGATGGCAGCCCTCATATTTTAAGATTCCCTTCAAACATCATCTTCTCCAGTAGCCTGTGCCAACTCTTGCCCTCATTGCCGCCCCACGTGGGTGTTGGATTCAAGTCCCCTTCCGTGTGCTCCCATAAATCCCACGCTCACCGCAGACTGGCCTTCTCGCCATTCCTCGCGTGGGCCAAGCGTGGTTCTGACTCAGGGCCTTTGCATGTGCTGTTCCCTCTGCCTGGGATGTGCACTTACTAAATATTCACTAAACGCCTGGCCTCCTCACTTCATTCATGTTTCTGTGCAAATCTCGCCTCCGCAGAAGTGCCTGCCTGACCAGCCAATCTAAAATAGCACACCTCCCTCCCTCTCCTTAACCTGCTTCTTTGCCTTCAAAGCACCTGTCATCTGGTGCAGTGTCTATGCAGTGCTGGGCTGTGACAGCCAATTGTGCACATCTCTCCCAAGTCAGCGCTCTGGGATGCTGTGTTGGTAACTTGACATTGGCCACGGGAAGAGTATTTACACCAAGAAAATCATCAAAGGCTACAAGTTAGGGTATTCTCTTTTTTTTTTTTCTGCAGAATCTGTTGTCAAGCACTTACCTACACAGTACTGTGTCTATGTATTTGCTTACTGTGTATCTCCTCCACTAGATCATGACTTCCATAAAGGCAGAGACTTTACTAATGCTGTATTCCCAGCATCTAGCGCAGAGCCTGACACAAGTGTGTGCTCCGTAGTGTTGAATGAATGAACAAATGCACGAACCAACCAATGAGAAACAAGAACCACAGCAAGCAGTAATTTGAGCTCACTGAAAGTAGGTGTTGGCTCTTTTTCCATCTTGTGTGCCCAACACAGAGCCTGGCACACAGAAGGAGCTCAGGAAATGTTGATAAACAAGTGAATACAGTCTGCAAAGGGCTGTATCAGGATTGAATCCAGCTGCACCCTGATGAGCATAAGAAACTGGACCAGACAACTTCTCTGGTATTTTCATTATGTACCAAGGACAACCCAGGCAGGAAAACAGCACTGGCTTGGAAGGTAGGAGCCCGGGTTTCTAATCCCAGGGTGGCTATGCTTGCTGTGTGATCTCAGGCAAGTCACTTCCCCACCCCAGGCCTCAGTTTTCCTATCGGTAAAAGTGGCCGTTGGGAATAGATGGTGTGGTCCCTTCTGACTCACAAACTTGTGTCTGGAGCTGCCCTAGGTGGGGCTTCTCTAGAGTAGGGTAGGTGTGGGCAGAAGGTGGCTGACCTGGAAGAACATCCCTCCTACAGGTGCGAGAGGCAGGACGTCCCCAGCACCCCACAGCTGCAGGACGGCACAGCGCTCCAGAGCCTGATAGCTGGGGGTGGGCCCCTCTCTCCTGAATCTCTACCTCTGCCCAGAAACCATCCCAGCTCCTCCCACCTGCCTTGACTTGGCACCTAACTGGAGGCCTCCCTGAAAATAATTAGAGCTTTGGCTGCTTGGCCTACGCAAGCTGGCTGTGGACAGGAAGCCCTGACACAGGGAGGGGCAGGGAGGCTCTGTACATCTTAGGAACCTTGGCTCATTTTTTAAGAGTGGCTAAGTTGCCCAGCCAACACCTTGTTTCCTGTTGTTATTTATGCTACATGGAGCACAAGTAGTTCACAGTAGTCGAAAGAGCCCTGGTTTGGATAACAGCAGCTAGCATTTACTGAGTGCTTACTGTGTGCCAGGTGCTGCTCTAAACTAAGGGTTAGTAAAGTACAGACCATTGGCCAAATCCTGTTTTTGTACAATCCATGAGCAAAGAACGTTTTTTTTACATTGTTAAATAATTATATAGGTACCTCTATAATCATCTTAAATTGTGCTTCTTAGTCCACAAAGCATAAATTATGTATCTAGCCTTTAACAAAACAGTTTACTAATCCCTGCTCTAAGTTTTTAACGTGGATTAACTCCTCATCCTCACGATAACCCTATGGAGTAGGTTACTATTATTATCCCCATCTGACAGATGAGCAAATAGAGGCATGGGGAAGTTAAGTGATTTATTGATGTCAAATATTAACAGCTAGAAAATGGTGAAAGCAGGATTGGAACTCAGGTAGCTGGTTTCTGAGTTCCTTAAGACCAAACTGCCTGATGTTTTCAGTAACTGGCTATGTGAGCTTGAGCAAGTCATATCGCTGTCCCTGTTAAATGAGGTGACGGTGATAAACTCCATCAGCGATTCTAAGTTGAGGGTGGAAGAGTCCTTGAAATGAATAAACTTTAGGGAGTCTGTGATACTCCCATGTGAAACTGTTAAAAAATACAGTGTGTTTGTGCACAGTTGCGTTTATTTGAGGAGAGAATCTTTCACTTTCCTTAGAAATGGATTCTGTGACTCAAAACAGATTAGGACTACTGGACTAGCTTTCTTGGAAGGTCATCTCCAGCTTTGACTCTCTTCGATGTTATTTATTTGAGTTTTTTTTTTTTTTTTTTGAGACAGAGTCTCACTCTGTTGCCTGGGCTAGAGTGAGTGCTGTGGCGTCAGCCCAGCTCACAGCAACCGCAGACTCCTGGGCTTAAGCGATCCTACTGCCTCAGCCTCCCCAGTAGCTGGGACTACAGGCATGTGCCACCATGCCCAGCTAGTTTTTTCTATATATATTTTTAGTTGTCCAGATAATTTGTTTCTATTTTTAGTAGAGACGGGGTCTTGCTCAGGCTGGTCTGGAACTCCTGACCTCGAGCGATCCACCCGCCTCGGCCTCCCAGAGGGCTAGGATTACAGTCGTGAGCCACCGCGCCCGGCCTTATTTGAGTTTTTTCCCTCACATGTTATCTCTTTGTCTTTTCTGCCCACATGCTATTTATTTCAGTTGTCTTTTTATTAATAAATGCCAGTGTTATCTATTGGGTTGTGTTCCCCCCACCTCCAAAACTCTACCCACTCATCTCTGAAAAGAAATTAGAAAAGCCAGACAAGCTTAAGAGCCACTTAGGTTTTTCTACCAGTGTATTCTGCCACTCTAGGTAAATCATCTGCATTAGTGGGGAGGACAGGTAAAGTCTCCTTTACAGCTCTTTATTGTAATTATTCATATGCTTCTGTGTTATTCATTCAACAAACAGGCAGGAAGCCCCCAGCAGGTGGTGGCTGTTGTGTGCACTGTGAGGTCCTCAGAGTCAGGGTTAGGTGTTATTTGCCTTTGTGCTCCCTCGGCCCAGGCACGGGCAGGCACTCACTGGAGGATGCCTGGCTGGCTGGCTGGCTGGATGGATGGATGAGTAGGTGGCTGAATGGATGTATGAAAATTTATTTAGTAGCACGGCTGGGGAAAGGAGGTTCCGGCTGCTGAGAAATTTACTTCTGTTGGTTTCCAGTGTCTTCCACTTGTCAGCCTCCCATGATCTTGGAGCAGCTTTGGAGGGTGGACTTCATTTTCCATCCGTCATGGTTTGGAAGAGTGTAGCTAAAGTTCAGCTGACAGAGCCAGGATTTCTCACATGAATTCAAAGAAATGAGTCCAGTGTCTTGCATCCCACTAAGGCCAGAGGAACAACAGGGACTTTCTTGCATCTCGCAAAGGCCAGAGGAAAAACAGCACCTCCGTTCTCTGGGGCCCACACATCTCAGAGTTAGAGAACAATGAAGTCCCCTCTTCCTCCCTTGTCTCATTCTTCCCAGACTTCTGAATTGCTCTCGCCCACTGCTCTTAGCCTGTACTTCCATCCCTGCCTGGTGTGAGTCTCGTGACTCATAACCACTGAGAGTAGGAGTGGAGGCAAGCCCTTGGCACACTCAGTCTGCACCGATGCAGCAGGGTTGTCCCAAGAGGGACAGCAACTGGGGCAGGGAGGAGCAGGGAGGAGCGGAAGGGCAAACCCTGGCGGGGAGACCCCGCAGTATTTGTGCCTGTGGGAAGGGCAGCACACAGCTGGGGAAAGCAACTCCTGCCGGGGAGACCGCAAGGTTCTGTCCTGCTGTCTTGCTTTGGACAAGAAACTCACCCACGCTAGGCTGTGTTTATTCATCTGCACAGCGCCCATAATACCTTGTCTGTTTCCCCAAAAGGGTGAGGCTCAACCAAGATGTCAGGCAGCGAACCTGTAAGTGGCCGGATAAAATCATAGCCTTATCGTTACTTGGATTCACTTGAGAGGCTATTTTTGATGTTCTGATTCAGCAGAAGAAAGAGAGGTTGGAATGTGGTTTGAACTTGTACACTGGTGAACTTCTGCACCAGGTCGCTGGAGTTTTAAATATTTGGGACCAGGAAATTCACATGGTATCACAGAAACAGCATATAGTCTCAGAACCGGACAAAAATGAATGTGAATTCCAGCTGTGCCACTTACTATCTGTGTATTCTTGGACAAGCACCCTTTTGCCTGAGTTTCCTTATTTATAAAGTGAGAATAACAAAATCTACCTCCTTTAGATGTTGTAAGGATACAGGTAACACTTGTTGACCCACTGACCCATCATAGGCTCTCAATAAATTGCAGAGTTGAGTGCAGTGGCTCATGCCTGTAATCCCAGCACTTTGGGAGGCCAAGGTGGGAGGATCATTTGAGGCCAGGGGTTTGAGACCAGCCTGGGCAACATATCGAGACCCCATCTCTAAAAAAATTTAAAAAAATTAGCCAGGTGTGGTGGTACAGAGAACATAAATAGATAGGTCAAGGGTGTTTGGGTTGCTCTTTTGTTCCTAGGCAGGGGAGTAGAGAAGCAAGACAACAGGAGTAAAGCCTGCTCCACGGCTTCCCCAGAACTCTCTGCTGGAATCTTCCGAGACTGCCTAGTCACGTGACTTTACTTGCTGGACTTGGCCACTGGTGGAGACAACGCCTGCCACAACCTAGGGTGAGGCTGGGACAGGAGGAGGAGGACAGGATAGGGCTGCTTCACGCAGAGAAAGGCATGGAAGAAGCCGGGAGAGAGTAGGAGAGGGGAAAGACTTGGGGACAGAGGAGCTGGCTTCAGGTTCCTGAGGAACCAACCAGTGAAAGGGAGAAATTACTTAGTCTTTCTTGCTCCAAGAGCAGAAATTTAGATCAGTTTTTGAAAATTACAGAGGCACAGAATTTCCCTAAATATTATGATGTACTTTCCAGTAAAGCTGCTTGGGATGGGAATGGACTGTCTTGTGGGGAAGGGAGGATGGCTCATCACCACAGGTAGCGTGTAAGTATCTGTTTAGGATTCTGAGAGTCCCCTCTTTGGGTCGGACACTAGAATACACATTCTCCAAGATCCCTTCTAAGGTGCATCACTTGGATCAGGACTACCTAGAAAGGCAGGCTAAGTTGGGGTGGCGGCAGCACATTTGAGACCCCCGACACCTGCCCTTACTTCCAGAACAGCTGGAAGTGGTTAGAAACAGCCAGCACCCCCACTCCCCCTTAGCAGGGCATCACACACCACCTGGCCAGCTCTGGGAAAGGAAACACCGTGACTCATCAGTGTGGGGTTCCAGCAACGTGGCTGCCTCAGGAATGTAGGGGCAAGATTTCCTAATCCCTCTTCATTTGTTGCCAAATCTCTCCGGAAACTGCCGGGCCTGGTGAGATTAACTATGAAATAAGCACAAAGGTTTGGGGTGTTTTACGGGCTTCACTCCCAGTATAAACCCTTGGAAAAGAAGCCAGGTAACCCAGAAGGAGGAATAGATGAGAATGAGAAGGGAAACATTCCTGGTTTGCAATTTGTGATGAGGATATCATGGACAGAAGGTACCTAAATGAAACCATGACACACACTTTCAAGGTGAAACTGGTGGCACTTTTCAAATCTGGTTGAAGTACAAAAACCCAGCAGAACCATGGACGTCACAGCCGACCTCTCCTAAAAAACCTGAGTAACGCCCCACCCAAATGAGCAAGAACAGAGAAATGTTGTCTTCTCAGAAAAGTGAAAAGATCCAACACTCCCTAGGCAGCCAGGGCCCAGACCACACCTAGTTTACCATCCTCACGTCCTGGACCTACTCTCTTTTGCTTTCATGACCCTTCAGCACGAGACTACACTGTGTCATGGAGAAATGTTCCTGTCACCAGACCTGGGTTCAAATCCCTCCCGGCCTGGTTTCTGTGTAACCTTAAGCCTCAGCTTACTGATCAGGGGAATGGGGACAACAATAATTATTTTATAGAGTTGCTGGCAGAATTATAGGGAATTTGTAATGTGGTGATCAATAAATGCCAGTTTCCATTAATAACAGAAAATATGGAAATGGAGAAAAAACAAGAAGCAGCAAAAACAGAAATTTTACTCCCAAAAACTTCCTCAAAAACTTACTTTGAGAGATTGACCTGACTTGAATTTTTTTTTTATTGTGAACATTTTAAGCAAATAAGAAAATGCAGAGAGTACCCATCCCCTGGCTCGTTCGAGTCTTTATATTTTGTTATACTTGAGTCACATTTTAAAGACATTGAAGACACAGTTGTGTGCCCCTTTCCTATTCCATTCTTCCCACACGTGCTCCCCAGCCCCTGCCTGGGCTGACTTCCTAGTCTTTCTATGTTCTGTTTCTTGGGGCCTCCTTCCTCTAACCTGCGCTATCACCATGGCTGGCTTCTCCTTCTGCATTTTCCGTATGCTGGCTGAAGAGTCACCTGCTTCCCCTAGGACTGCAGGCTCCCTCTGAGGAGGAAGGGAAACCCTGACTGCCCACTGTCTTGAAAGGTGCTCCTTAGAGAGGACGATGCTGATGGGGGTCAGGCCAGCAAGAAGAGTGAAGACCTCTCCCTGCTGGGCATTGGGCAGCCTCACAGACACTATGCCATTGTATCCTCGCAACATCTCTGAGAGGCGTAATCCTTATTTTGGACAAAAGGAAACCAAAGGGAAGAACCTGCCCAGGTCCATGGCTAATCCGTGGCAGTGCACAGCTCAAACGCAGGCTGTTTCTTTGTAGCAGAGCAGAGACAACAGGGACGACTTCCACTCCAAAGTACGAGACATTGGCGGTTAATGACATAAGCCCTAGGGTTTTCAGGTGTAGGTTCATAGTTGTGCCTGACACAATTAGCTATTTGATCATTTTTCATGAAACCAGAACTTTCTAAAAATATTTATACAAGTAAAAGAAAGAAAAAAGAATATCCAAGAAACATGAGATGAGACTGTAACCTCTTTCATCCCTTTGTTAGTTTCGTCTTTGTTAATTTCTGTATACATTTGTGGTCAGGAGACCTGGATTCTAGGTCTGGCCTCACCATTTGTAAGCATGTGACCATGGGCAAGTCCCTCCCTCCTTCTCCTAAGACCTCTGTTTTCACATCTATAAAATAGGGATAATAATATCTTCCCTGCCTAGCCCCCAGGGTGCTGTAGGATTCCAGCAGATAATGGAAGCAAATGTACTAAAGCACTATCTGCATCTAGCTATTCCACATATTCCTGCATCCGGAAGGTCAGAGGATGATGGGAGCTCTCAGGCAGTTCTCCTACCTAGCACCCAGCTCCTTGGACTTGATCTTCAGTAGTCCCCATAATTACAGGGCTTGTGCAGAACCCTTTAATGATCTCAAAGCATGCTCACATTCCTAAGACAGTGGATAATAATAGCTAAGATTATTTTACTTCCTACTTGCCAAACACTGTGTTGGGTATTTTCAATTCTTAATCTTGAATCATTAAAATAATTCTGGGTGGTAAGTGTTGTTTTTTTTTTTTTTAAAGTAATCAAACACAGGTTTTTTGTGTGTTTGTTTTTATATATCATACCCTTTAATATTACATAAAACTCACATGTTGGTATCGGTCTTACAGCAAAGAGAATCAGATAATCAAATGTTTATAAAACAGAGCACAAAAATAGCTGAAGCATAAAGTTCAATGGGGGAAACACGTGTTCTTAATAACAAGGTGGGAAACCATCCTATTCACAGACATGGGGCAATGTAGGCACTATTATCCTTGTTTTATAATTATGAAACTGAGGGTCAGAGTGGGGAAATAACTAGCAGGAAACCACACAGAAGTGAGTCGTGTGAAGCCAGAATTTGAGCCTAACTCTCACTGGACCCCAAATCCATTTTCTTTAAACTATGCTACATGCTTGCTACAGAATTCCAAGCTGCTCTTGGGCTCATCAGATCATACCCCTTCTCCTTACAGGCACAACAAGGCTGATAAAAGTTTTGAATCATGCATAGAAGTAAAAGTCACACTCAGGGCATCCTTACCCAGGGTTTCTTGAATTTGGGTGTCTAGAGGGTGGCTTAGGGTAGGGATAGAAATTCATGGCTAGGGTAGGTGGTGAGATTTAGACCAGGAAAGAAGTGCTGAAACATGATGACTCCTGGGACAGTATATTGATGGTATAACATTCTCAATGTTGATTAATCCAACAAACATTACTTACTGCCTAATATATGCTGCTGCTTGGGGCTACAGCATTCAGATGTGGTTCCTGTCCCTTACAAACACTTGGCAAGCCTGAGTTGATGGAATATTTTTATTAAATATTTTTAAATTAAAATTTAAAAAAATACAAAAAGATAAGGCTGATATGTGATAGATATTTTGTAGAATTAGGCAGGAAATGGATGAAGGGAAAAGAGAGAATCAGAGCTGAGACTGTGTTTACTTAATGAACTCATTGTGGTGTTTGTGTGACTACTGGGAAAAGCCTGGCAGAACCACAGAATTTCAGGAAGTGAGGGTGGGAGGAATGAGAGGTCGTCTTTGGGTAACTCCATCTTCTGCGGAGAGTACTGAGGCTGGGCACCTTCTGTTCCCATCCTCCCAGTACCTAACATAATTGGAAGAGGCAGCTTTGGAGACTTCAGAGCACTAGCCCCAGTAATGCACAACCATTTGGGTCTGTCCTAGCTAGCTAAGTAGTCCATGGCACCATCACACACATTCCTCAGTCCTGAGAACCCTCTTTTGTCAGCTTTCCTCTTGCCAGCCTGGGACCCAGTGGAATGAAAAGCAGGTGACTCTGCCAGTTAGAGAGGATTGTGGCTACTATTCAACAGCTGGAAAAATGAGAAGACAGGAGAGATGTTTTAAGTATAAAAATGCAATTTAACATTTTTACAGTGTCTCAGAGTTTACAAAGCTTTAGCATCTACTATCTCATATATTTCTATGATTCTTAACTAACCCATGAAATAGAATCTATTATACCCATTTTACAGATGGGAGGACAAAAGCCCAGAAAAGTTAATACTGTCATCTTAGCGTGTCTGGGATAAGGAAAGCATAGAGAAGAGGCACATCCCTGAGTGCAAATGAGAAGACCTTATCAGGGAAGGCTTCCTGGAGATGACCCAAGAACTGAATAGAAAAACACAATTATGCACTAAATAAAGAAAGGATTCCAGGTAGATGATTTTGGAAAGGTTTGAAACCATGAGGAAGTCTGGAAAAGTTGGCAGGAGCAAGATGGTGGTGATGATGATGATGATGATGATGATGACAACGATGACAGCAGTTAACACCTATCTGTTGCTTACTGTGTACAGATACCATTAGAAGGGATACTCTTCAATGCCGTTTATCTACATTAATTCTCACACCTACCTCGTAAGATTGGTACTTTTATTATTCCCATTTTACAGATGAGGAAACTAAGACACAGAGAGGTTAAGTAGCTTGCCTATAAGGTCACATAGGAGTGATCTTAAATATTTATTTAAGAAGTATAAATTTTATTCTGAGAGCCAAGAGCACCCCCTCACTCCGGATTTGAAAGGTTCTTAGCGGAGAGGAGAAGGGCACAGGTTTGTGATCTAGAAAGCCTACTTGAAGGCAGGGTGGACTGGTGTTGAAGAAGGGAAAAGAAACTGGATCCTGACTAGGCTGTTTGTCCAAGGAAGACCTGGCCAGAGACAGTGGGGCCAGAGTGCAGAGAAGTATCCTCACGACTCTGGAGTTTGTGAGTAAGAAACTGTCCCTCACATGTCTCTACTTCCTCTATCTGTAAAGGCAGAATAATATATTTCCATCTACCTGCCACGGGAATTGCTTGAAAATTAATGGGACAAAGGCCCGGCTGGCTTTTATCTGCTAACAACACCCTTGCACCCCTGGTGGTGCACATTAAATGCTGAATATATAAAATGTGCTTTGAGGGAGGACCTGGGAATAATTATAGGTTGCTAATTATTGTTAATTTTACTTACAGCTTTGAAACTCTGGACTTTCTCAATGATTCAAAGAGATTGCAACCCCTCTGTCCTGTGAAAGCAGCCACACAGGGGCAGGCAAGCAATTTCTCACAGGCTCGGTTCTTTCATTATTTGCAGTGGCTCAGCTACTTGTGTGGGATACAGAAAACAAAAAGCAATGATTTGCTCTTTTAGAATCAAATTGCACAAAAAAATGCCTTATAATCTTGCTGGCTCTTTAAGAATTTTTTTCTTTTTTGTCTCCCTATACCTAGTGCACACATAAATATTATGCGTGTGTGTGTGTGTGTTTGTGTGTAGAGAAAATTAGTGTTTAACCGAACTTTTAATGCGCTGCACGCCCGGACACCTGGATTTTGGCTGCGATATGGTGTCGCAGAACTACTCCCTAACTCCCCTTCGGGTGCTGCACCACTTGATTTCCACAAACATTTATTTAAGGTCTCACAACAGCCAGCCAGGGTACCGAAAACTCTGGCAGGAGTCTGAGGACTGATGGCTGGGTGACTTCAGGTCTCTAAGCCTCTTCAGCATCACCTGTAAAATGGGTCCGACAGCCCGTGCCTGTCAGGACTGGCGTGAGGATGAGATACTGTTTGTGAACTGTAAACAATATCAATGTGTCCTATTATGAGAACCGGGGAAAGAGGGAGGGAGCGGGGGTGGGAAAGGGAGAACGAAAAGGAAGGGGTTGGGAGTAGAGGAGAGCGCGACTGTCGCGGGCCGCACTTCCCAGTGAAACTCCTCAGACTCCGGCGCCGAGAGCTGCCGGGAAGCCCCAGGTCCCCGGCGAAAGGCCGCGCCGAGGGCGGGTCCCTCCCCGGGTGGAGCCGGGCGGGCTGGGGGCGGGTCCCCCGCAGCCCGCAGGTGAGTATCGGTTTTCCTGTCCCGGGCTTTCGGTCCGGAGGAGGCGGGAGCAGCCTCCCCTGCCCTGATCCTATCGCGGGCGGCGCAGGGCTGGCTGGGCCTTCCGCGGGACGGCAGGGGGGCGGGATGTGTCACCCGAATACCAGCGGGTAAGTCGCCGGCCGAACCAGCCGGGCAGGTCGAGCGGAGTATAAGAGCTGGAGGGAGCGGCCGGGCGGCAGACGCCGGAGCCCGAGCCCCGCAGAGCCCCGCCGAGCCCCGCGCCGCGTCCGTCCGCCGCGTCCGGTCCGCGCTACCTTCGCGCCACCATGGCCCGGGGCCCGGGCCTCGCGCCGCCGCTGCTGCCGCTGCTGGTGCTGGCCGCGGTGACCAGCCACGCGGCCGCGCAGTCCAACTGCACGTGCCCCACCAACAAGATGACCGTGTGCAGCCCCGACGGCCCAGGCGGCCGCTGCCAGTGCCGCGCGCTCGGCTCGGGCGTGCCGGTGGACTGCTCCACGCTGACCTCCAAGTGCCTGCTGCTCAAGGCGCGCATGAACGGCCCCAAGAGCGGCCGCGGACTGGTGCGGCCGAGCGAGCACGCGCTCGTGGACAACGACGGCCTCTACGACCCCGACTGCGACCACGAGGGCCGCTTCAAGGCGCGCCAGTGCAACCAGACGTCGGTGTGCTGGTGCGTGAACTCGGTGGGCGTGCGGCGCACCGACAAGGGCGACCTGAGCCTGCTCTGCGACGAACTGGTGCGCACCCACCACATCCTCATCGACCTGCGCCACCGCCCGGCCGCCCGCGCCTTCAACCGCTCGGACCTGGACGCCGAGCTGCGGCGGCTCTTCCGGGAGCGCTACCGGCTGCACCCCAAGTTCGTGGCGGCCGTGCACTACGAGCAGCCCACCGTCCAGATCGAGCTGCGGCAGAACGCGTCGCAGAAGGCCCCCGGCGACGTGGACATCGCCGACGCTGCCTACTACTTCGAGAGGGACGTCAAGGGCGAGTCGCTGTTCCAGGGCCACGGCGGCCTGGACTTGCGCGTGCGCGGCGAGCCCCTCCAGGTGGAGCGGACGCTCATCTACTACCTGGACGAGAAGCCCCCGCGCTTCTCCATGAAGCGCCTCACCGCCGGCCTCATCGCCGTCATCGTGGTGGTCGTGGCGGCCCTCGTCGCCGGCGTGGTCGTCCTTGTGATCTCCAACCGGAGGAAGTCGGGGAAGTACAAGAAGGTGGAGATCAAGGAACTGGGGGAGTTGAGAAAGGAACCGAGCCTGTAGGTACCCGCGGGGTGGGGAGCGGGATGGGGTGCCGGATGCCAGCATCGTCCCAGACCGAAGAGAGTCAGGCTTCCTGACCCTCGGCCCAGAGGAGCCATTTCTCCTCCCAGATTCCTGCCTTCCCCTTCCCCTTCGCGCACACACCAAATTTAATAGATCCTGGTCTCAGAGTCGCCTCTCTTTCTGACTTCTGTCTTGAAGAAAGCATTTCTAGAATTCCTTCCTTTTCGGCCCAGTAAGAAACCTGATCGGGAGAGGTAAGGAAAGGATGGCGCAGCGTTATGTGTAAGAAGCAAGTGTCTGTATGACAACCCAGCGTCGTTTGAAAGTGACAGAATAGATTTTGAAGGCCTAAATGGGTTTAGATGGGAAACAGCACTTTTACTGTCTTGGGTTTAAGTTATTTGATGAGCTCCATTTCTATCATGGCCTTACAGATGAGGAGTTTGTTAATTGGGGCCGTGTAGTATCCTCATTACCATCATTTGTATTACCGACCACACACGCTTGTCACCAGGAAAGAAGCCTGTTTCAGCTTCCTGAACACGTTTTAGATGTCTCCGTTCGAGCACAGCCGCTACCCCAGAAACTCAATGTCTGTTCTTCAGCTTGCCTTTACTACAGCTGATATTAGTCATGTTTTCTTTTGTAAAATGTATGTACATATGTTGTCTTTGATAATGCTGCTGTGATTTTTTTTTAAACATGAATTTAATAAAATATGTGAAAGGCACAACCAAAAGATGGCGTTTGTGAAAACTCCCTCCAGATGTTTATCACTTTGGTCTCCTCTGTCTAATGTCCCATGACTTGTATTTTTTTATTTCAAATTCTAACACTGTTTTTGCAGAAGTGGGCATTTCATGTTGCCACTCTGCTGTGTCCTGAGGTATCCTAACTGGCTGTGCAGATGCTATTCAAATAAGATTATTTGGAAACCTCCTTCCAACTGCGAGAGAGAGAGAGAGAGAGAGAGAGAGAGTTTGAGGGAGGAGGCTGAAACTAACAGCTTTTGTGGAAAAGGGTGCCAGCCTTTGGTCACCAGTGAAGAGGGAAACTCTTAGTTTGTTTCACAAGCTGTATCTCCTTTGAATCCTGTTGCTACTCTGAAGTAGGTGGTACTATTCCCATTTAGCCCTTGGGCAAATTACTTAATCTCGAAGTGTTGTGGCTCTGAGATTAAATAGCTTTTCCATATAATTACAGCCAGTCTGTAGTGGGTCCTATGCTGTGGCTGTATACGCATAGCTTGGTTTCCTGAGATTTTTACAATTAATGTGCTTGAAAGACCTGTATTACCTATTAGCTGTAAAAATCAGCCACTTGTCTCCTTCTTATTTATCTTTTTTTCTCACTTATTCACATTCATTTATGTGTGTAGCTGTGGGGTGGCCCACAGGTGAACAAGTTACTGCAATTACTAGGAAATTGATGCAACAATAGACGTGTACAAAGGAGGGAGTGGTTGGTATATCAAGTATCCAACAACAAACTAGATCCAAGACTTCAGTTTCTTCCCCTGGAATCTATCACATGCCCCTCCTTCCATCCTGACTGCAGTGTAAACTGACCCCTCAAGACTGAAACACCAGGAAGAACTGGGAGGAGGCAGCTCTCAGCCCCTGTCTTCACAACTTGGGGCTGTGGCTGGTTTGCACTGGTGGAGAGGATACTTGGGGATTGCCAGAGATCTCAAAGACTGCAGGCACTCTAGCTGGGGAGGGACTGCTCCAGGCCCCAAACTTCATTTCAGGCTCAAAGGCGCCCAATGGGACTCACCAAAGGAAGAGGGTGGATGTGGGTAGGTTCCCCCACAGTCGGAAGGATGACCAAAGTATTTGAGGTTATAGTAGGCTCCTTAGCAATGATAGTGAAGCTCCCCTGGGTGCTTACCTTGCCACTTCTCTGAGTCACTGAAGTGAGAGGGAAGAGACCTTGGCAATCATTTCTGACCTAACCTCTCCTTTCACTAATGAAAATAGCAAGTGACTGCTCAAGATTAATGTTCGTGTGGCACAGCTGGAACTAGAAAGCCGCATTGTTTTAAGAGGCATTTTAAAAAACTCACTTGACTGCCTAGAAAATAAATAGATTAAGGATCGAGTGTGTAGCTGAACAAAGGAGGCTTCCTGAAAAAAATCCTTTCCTCCATCAAAATGTCACTTCTGGACAATGTTAAATTTCTGCATTAATTCAGGACTACAGCTTCTTGCACTTTATAGCACTTACAGTTTGCAAAGCACTTTCACACATATAATCTTTGAGACATTGATTTACTGGAAATAACTCAGATCTTGAAAAACCTGAATTCAAATCTTGCTGTATTGAGTCAGGAAGTCACTTAATTCCTCTATTTCCTCATCTGTTAAATGAAACTACAAATCCCTCTGTCACTACTGGGAGGATTAAATGAAGTCAATGATATGTGCCTAGAACAATCTGAGCACTTAGTGGAGAGTTCAGTATATTTTAAGTTTTCTCTTCTCTAGATTTTATCCATGTCACATGCCCAAATACTGAGGTTTGAAGAGGTTGAATGAACTCATGAACACATGTTCTCCATGTGCCAAAGGCAGAGCTTAAAACCTTTGGCTTCCTAGCCCAGGTACCTAGCAGGGTAAGACACCTTTTTTACTCGCTTCCTCCAAAGAAGACTCCCCCTGTGCTTCTGTTTTGAAACTCAGCTTGCCTCTGCTGAGGATAGGACGTCAGAAGCAGCTAACTTCAGGGATTAGCATCCACCTCTAGGATTTCCCTCCCTTCTTGCCCCCAAAAACCTACAGTTATGGCTATGAGTTCAGGCTGGGGCTGCTCTTGGAAGGAATGTGGGAAGTGGGTGTGGCTTACCCAGCAAGTCACAGCCGGTCTTTTGTGCCTTAGGAGGCTTGACTGATTTCCTTGTATAAGTCACCGGGGTTTTCTCCATTCCTTCTAGTTCCTTAATTGGAGCCATTTTTTTTTTTTTTTTTAAATTTTAAAGTGGGAAGGAGAGGGAGTGAAGAGGGAGTTCGATTTCCTTTTTTCTTTCCTTCTTTCTTTCTTTTTTTTTTGAGACAGAATCTCACTCTGTCACCCTGGGTAGAATACAGTCAGCCTATCTCACAGCAACCTCAAACTCCTGGGCTCAAGCAATCCTCCTGCCTTACCTTGCAAGTAGCTGGGGCTACAGGTGTGTACCCTAATGCCTGGCTAATTTTTTCTATTTTCAGTAGAGATGGGGTGTCACTCATGCTCAGGCTGGTCTCAAACTCAGGAGCTCAAGCGATCCTCCCACCTTGGCCTCCCAGAGTGCTAGGATTACAGGTGTGAGCCACTGGGATTGGCCAATTGGAGCAATTTTTAAGATCACCCATTTCCCCCAGTGCTTAAATATTTTTTGCTTCATCATTTTCCAAGCAGAATCACAGAATGTCAGAGCTGAAAGGAGCTTAGAGAATCATTCCGCCCAGCACGCCCATTCTACAGATGAGGAAACTGAAGCCCAGAGAGGAGAATGGATTTACTCAAGTCAGAGAGTGGCAGAGCCACCCTAGAGCTCCAGTACCCTGACTCTATCCTGTATGATGTTTATTCCACTTGCCTCCCTGGGTGGTCACTTGATTGAGCATGTATTTAGTAAATAAGAACTATAGCAAAGTACCTCAAGAACCTAGGGGGGAAAAAAACTTCTAGTATGGCTTGAGCTCTTTCCAATGTAATGTGAACAGAACTTCTATTCCACTTTTTAAAGGCAATATCTCTGTCTCTAGACTTCTGCTTTCAGGGGGACTAGAGCAACCTTAGAAGCTGCCTATTTATATAAAACAAAGAACCATTTGGGGACCAAATGGATTTCTTTTACAATTAATAGCAAGTCCTAGGCTGGGTGTGGTGACTCACAGCTATGGCCCAGGTGACAGAGTGAGAACCTGTCTCCAAAACAAAACAAACAAAAAAATAGCAAATTCTGGTAGACATCTTCCGGTTGTAATTTCCCTCCTAGAACCATTCTCTGTCATTGCTAAATATCATTAGAGGTTTTATTGTTGCCTTTTATGGTGAGCTCAAGGAAGGAATTATTGGGAGTGTGGGGAGGAAGAGGAGGGCTAGGCCTATTCACTTTCTGGGAATTATGCTGA
This sequence comes from Lemur catta, assembly GCF_020740605.2. Lineage (NCBI taxonomy): Eukaryota > Metazoa > Chordata > Mammalia > Primates > Lemuridae > Lemur > Lemur catta. The sequence goes on from NC_059130.1 coordinate 82,300,302, forward strand.
AAACAGGAGAGTTTTGTCCGCTGGCACCACAGCAAGCTACGTGTCTCCGATTTTAGTGGAAATGCTCAGGTCCATGTTGTACAAGGAAGCCAAACTAAGCTGGGTAAGAAGGAAGAGAGAAGGGACCCAGAGTGATGGTCTGAACACATTAACCAGCAGTTTAGCAGCAGGCAGCTCAACATACCAGGGCATCTTGTCTTCTCGGAAGGAAAGGGACCTGGACTAGATCACGTGTAACGTGTAAGGAGCCTGTACCCTCATAGCTCCCACGGTGGATGTGGGGGAGTCTCCTTAATGGTCCCAGTGTGCTTAACTCCCTTATTATGTGACACTGTTGGAGGAAGTGTTCTTCACCCAAATATTCTGATGTGAAGCACGTTATCATATGCTATTGAGATAGATGGTGGGCAAAGGTACAGAACAAGGTCAGCAGATGAGGCTTCAAGTCCTTGTCCTTGCATTCCAGCTGTGCGACCTTGAATGTGGCAGTTCACCTCCCTCAACCTCACCTTTGCATCATAACACAGGTCTAACACTATCCACTCACTCTAGCTTATAGAGCTCCTATCTCCTTATCTCTCCTCAATGGGACTGAGTTGAGTTTGAGCAGCCAGCATGACCGGTGCTGGCTGGAGCTGGTGCGCAGAGCCCCAGTGACTGTGAGTGGTTGCCCTAAAGCAGTCACTGTTGGACAGCCTGTGTCTTTAATGATGCCAAGCATTGATCATTCATTCATTCCTTCAAATACTTTTTTGTCTAATTTTATGCCAGATAGCATACTAGTTTGGAGGATATATAATGAATTGAGCAGATAGAGTTTCTCTGGTGTTCATTTTTTTTTCTTACCTGGCATCCCCACAAGCATCTCAATGGCAAAAACACCCCCATTATGTGAATCTTGGTGGGAGGCCAGATGCTCCTGTTTCCTGGCAGGTGGGATTTGGGCATGTGACATGGCTCAGCCAATTGAACTCTCCTGCCTGGGACATTAATCTAGAGGACATAAAGCCATAAATCAGGCCAGTTGAGAAATTACAGCAGCGTTGGCTTTGCCAAGAGTACAGCTGTTCCACAGGTGCCAAGTGTCTAGTGTCAGCAGCAGCAGTGGAGCATCCCAGTTGGATTGCCCCGTGGCTTAACCTTGGCCACATTCCTTGCTGCCCAGCCAACCTTAGTTCCTGGTCATTTTCTGTTGATTCTGTGAACTTATCCCAAATCTTCCAATAAATTCCTTTTATTCTTAAGTTTCTGTTGCTAACAAACATGAATCCTGGCTATGGGAGTCTCTGCCTTTAATGAACTTAAAGGCTAGAGCAGAGACATTCATTAACTATGTAATCACATGAGTAAGGGCACAATTTAAAAATAAGTGCTCTAAAGAAAAAGAGCAAATATGGATGTTCTGACTTAGTTGTGGGAGTCACATCCTTAAGGGACGTGATGCTTGATCTGAGATGCAAGGTATGCGTGGATGCTATTAATATTTATGCATGAGAGAAGCATTTTGGTAAGGGAGAACAGCATGTGCAAAGGCCCTGAAGCAGGAGGGAGTGTGGCTTATTTGAAGACCTGAGAGTAGACCAGCATGGCTGGAATATGGTTAGCAAGGAGAAATCTGGTGCTACCTGAGACTGCAGAAGTGGGCTGGGGATAGACTAATAGGCCTTCTAAACCTGTTAAACATTTTGATCTTTGTGCAAATGACAAAGGGCATGCCCCTTTGCAGAGAAGTTGGAAAAAGTCTCCTTACCTAGTTGGCCCCTGCAGTGCAGTGTTTTGCAAATGAGCTAGTAAGTACCCTTTTTTTGTTTTTGTCTTTTGAGACAGAGTCTCACTCTGTCGCCCGGGCTAGAGTGCCCTGGCGTCAGCCTAGCTCACAGCAACCTCAAACTCCTGGGCTCAAGCGATCTTCCTGCCTCAGCCTCCCGAGTAGCTGGGACTACAAGCATGCGCCACCATGCCCAGCTAATTTTTCTACATATTTTTAGTTGTCCAGCTTTTCTTTCTATTTTTTTAGTAAAGCCGGGGTCTCGCTCTTGCTCAGGCTGGTCTCGAACTCCTGAGCTCAAGCAATCTGCCTGTCTCGGCCTCCCAGAGTGCTAGGATTATAGGCGTGAGCCACTGTGCCTGGCCTGGTAAGTACTCTTGCACCAAAAAATAGGCACCTCGCCTTCCTTGCAGACATAGTCTCTCCCCTCTCCTGTCAAGAACTTAGGGAAATCTTTGAAAAAAGAAATTTAAAGCAAGGGGTGACATAATTAGATTTGTGTTTTTAAAAGAGCTCTCTGGCTGGAATATGGAGAGTACTCTGAAAACGAGCAAGAATAGAGGCAATGAAAGAGTAGAGGACCAGCAGTGGGAGTACATCAGGTGAGAGATAAAGGTAGCTTGGACGGGGGCAGGTATAGGGGATAGTGATGGGGATGGGGAGAAGTGATGTATTGGAGGGATATTTAGGATATAAAATCAATAGGGCTTGGGGATGGATTCTGTATTGGGGTGGTGAGGAAGAGGGAAGTGTCAAGAATAGTTCCCAGACTTCTGACTTTCATGATTGGTTGGTGGCACCTTTCTTTGGGCAAGGGTCAGAGAACACAGCAATGGGAACATGCTTGGTGGGAGAGAAATGATGAGTATGGTTTGGACATGTTGAGTTCAGGCTTCCATTCAGGAGTTGGATGTAGAAGTCTGGTGTTTTATGGGCTGGAGATGGGAATTTAGGAGGCACTGGTATACAGGTAGCACTTAGAAGCCATGGGTGGGGATGGGACTGCCTAGGGAAAGTACTAGCTCCGTGCCTCAAAAGACTGTAGCACTTTAAGGCCAGTAAGACAAGAATGAGCTGACAAAGGAAACCAAGAAGGGTCAAAACTAGGATGGAGACTAAATGACAAGCCCAGACTGGTGCCAGGAGATAAGTGAGGGGGCGTTGAGCAGAGCCGGGAGGGAAGCATTGGTGTAAGCAAGTCCCCAGACCAAGAGAGCTGCTTCACAATAGACCCAAGTGAGTGCCTTTGTGGTTATTGCCCACCAGCTGCCTGCTATTTGGGGCAGCCCTCTGGGAAAAAGAAGAGGGTTAGAATAGACAGTTCAAGTGACTAATCTGTGAAAGTGACATGGGACATGGAAGTGACCAAGACTTGCTAGGTATAACTTTGCAAGTAGCCAAGCTATTTGCCAGTGTGTAATCTTGGATGAAGTTACTTAACCTCCCCACACCTCAATTTCCTTGTTTGTAAAATGGGAACAATTATATCCCTACCTCCTCATAGGGTTGGTGAGGGAAGTAACCTTAGTGCACGTAAGACACTTAGACTAGTGCCTCAAACACAATGAGCATTCATAAATGTTAGCTGTTGTTATGGTTATGTGGAACTTGAATACACAGTGTCCATTACAAACTCTATAAATGGAGAAATGGTTTCTTTTTATTCACCTTTGTATTCCCAATGTCTAGCACAGTGCCTGGAGCATAGTGAGCCCTCAATAATTAATGCTGATTGAATGGATGGATAGATAATTTGGGTGTAGATCCCAGAAGGGGTAGGTCTGGCCTGGAAGTTTAAACAGGGCCAGATATGTCTCTTTGACACCTGAGATTCACTGTTCAAGGAGTAGATATCATATGTTTCTACCCATATGTCACCACTCAAAGCAAAAAGAAGAAAAAGAAAACTACTTAGAGCTCCACAAAGGTTTCTTAAGAAAAAGAAATATGGAGCCCATTTAGATCATTTATGAGTGGAACAAATGCGATGCAATAAGCAGGGAAAACACAGCACAATATAATATGCAAAAAGTTAATAGCTTTATTATATAAAGAACTTAGACTCAAATTAATTAGAAAAACAATTATCTAGTTAAGGCCTCAGCTAGGAACCTTTGTGCAAATTAGAAAGGGTGCCTCCCTTTGGGCAGACAAATTAGAAAATGACACCCCGTCAACTAGACCCAGCCTAGCAGTGTAGGGCTTGGCAAGTGCACAGGTAGGGAGGTATCTTAGTAAGAAGACAAATACATTTCCCCCTCAGGGGAGGGCACGCAGGTAGGTGATCAGAATCAGGCTTGACTTTGGCCCCCACACTCCCTTGGCCTTTATGCACCATATACACAGAACACCCTCAGGAGGTGACCCCGACTTCAGTATAAAATGCACAAAGGTCATGAATAGACAATTCCAGGAGAGGAACTAGAAACGGTAATAAACCTCTTTTTAAAAATATATCTAAAAAATATATCTAATATCACTGGTAATTAAATGAGTTAAAAGCACAATGGAATAAAATTTTCCTCTGTGTAATTAATAAAACTGCTACTACTCAGTGCTAGTGGGGGGGGAGTGTTAACTGGTATAACCTTCCTGGAAAACAAGTTGACCTGACAATATCCACCAAGAACCTTAGATGTGTTTATTTTTACCGGCTTTCCAATTCCACGTCAGGGAATTTATCTTAAGGAAATGAACAGCGAAGCAGACAAGATTCGCATACATGACATGTTCCAGACAGTTCGTTTTACTGTAGTAGAAAGGTAAGAATAATCTAAACATTCAACTGCAGGGGTGGTTATATAGGTAACTCCTCGAGACCCTGTGTGTTCCAGAATTCAGAAATTTTGGGATTTTAAAAGGATAATTTGGTGCATAAATTATTTAATCCACTCAGCAGAGTCTGTGACAGCATCCTTTAATCAACACATTCAGATTTCTGTCATGAAATTTATTAATAGTCACACTAAGTGATATAATAGACCATGAATAGCCATAGGTCACTTCAGGTCAGCTTTGCTCCCAAATGAGTTTGTGCCAAACTTCTAAAACAGCTTTTGGTTTTCAGGGCTTTTGGATTTGTGGATAAGGGATTGTGTATCTGTATAAATTATGGCATGACCCTTGAAGACCTTTCTATATGGGGAAATGCTTACAATATACTGTTCAGTTAAGTGAGGGGGGAAATGTAACAAAATTACATAATGACTTCATTTTTAAAAACTGGGAACAAATTTGTTATTTTAAATGCAAAATGTGTTGTTTTAAATCCAAACTGATCATAACTGTTTTCATTTTTCTTTTATTTTTCTTCTTTCTTTTTTTACTCTTCAAGGGGAATGTTATAATGTTTATCAATGGAGAAATCAATTGTTTTACGTCACTCGGTTTTACTTCACTCTTCACCCTCTGAAGAGCCTGAGAGGACAGAGGAAAGGGAAACTTTCTGGTGGTGCCTCTTGCTTGGCGAAGCAGAGTAGGAGCCTTTGGTATGCAGGGAGGCCCTTTGCCTGAGTGAGGAGCTACAGAACCGGAAATGTTTTGCATAAAGACGTGGGAGAGCTGTGGTGCAGTGACGTGACAGTGATGTGGACATGCACCTGCAGTCCCAGCCCCTCTGGAGGCTGTTGTGGGAGGATCACTTAAGCCCAACAGTTCTGGGCTGTAGTTGCTATGCTGAGGGTGTCAGCACTAAATTTGGTATCAGTATGGTGACATCCCAGGAGCAGGGACCATCAGGTTGCCTAAGGTAGAGTGAACCAGCCCCGGTCAGAAACGGAGCAGGTCAAAACTCCTGTGCTGATCTGCTGATCGGTCATGGGACCATGCCTGTGCGTAGCCACTGCACTCCAGCCTGGGCAATACAGCAAGACCCCATCTCTTAAAAAGAGAAAAAGAAAAACAAAAAACATGTAGGAGTAAATTTTTTGGAATTGGATGGAGGCTGGGCGGCGAGGGGAGGAGAGGAAAAATCATTTGGCAGGAGACTGGACTCTGTGTTATTTTCCTGGGGCTGCCATTACAAATTACCACACACTTAGTGGCTTAAAATAACAGAAATTCATTTCTCACAGTTTTGGAGGCTAGAAATCTGAAATCAAGCTGTTAGCAGGGCCATGTTTTCTCTGAAGGCTCTAGGGAAAAATCCTTCCTTGCATCTTTTAGCTTTTGGGGGTGGCCAGCAGTCCTTGAAGTCCCTTGGCCTGGGGCAACTTAACTCGGATCTCTGCTTCTTTCACATGGCTCCTTCCCTCTGTGTGTGTCTCTGTTCCAAATTTGCATCTTTGTTTAAGGACACTGGTCACTGGGTTAGGGCTCACCCTAATCCAGGATGACCTGCTCTTAACTTGATTATATCTGCAAAGACCCCACTTCCAAAAGTAAGGTCACCTTTACAGGTTTCAGATGAACATGAATTTCAGAGGGATGCTATTCAACTCAGTTCAGATTCCTAGTGTGTGACTTGACTAAGAAAAGGGAATTTTAATATCCCACTTATTATTATTATTATTGTTGAGACAGAGTCTCTCTCTGTCACTCTGGCTAGAGTGCAGTGGCATCGTCATAGCTCACTGTAACCTCAAATTCCTGGGCTCAAGCGATTCTCCTGCCTTAGCCTCCCGAGTAGCTGGGACTACAGGCGTGCACTACTGTGCCAGGCTGATTTTTCTATTTTTTTTTGTACTGATGGGGTCTTGCTCTTGCTCAGAGGCTGGTCTTGAATTCCTGACCTCAAGTAATCCTCCTGCCTCAGCCTCCCAGAGTGCTAGGATTACAGGCGTGAGCCACCACGTCAGGCCTATCCCATTTACTTTAAAAGTTATAAGCATCTGCTGAGTAGATGAATGATAAATACGAAACTGTGATGTAAATTCCTCCTTGCTGCTACCCCCAGATTTTCAGTTTAAGTTGGTTATGCAAGCATGCTGTAGGGGTAGTGTTGTTTGTGTGGACATTTAGGAAAAGGAATCTCTGTGTTTCTGTGGAATAAAAAGGGAATAGCCTGGGAAGTGAAATCAGGAATCCTGTAGGAGGGACCCTGGGAAGGAGAGGCCGGGAAAGGCTGAGGTTTCTCTGGGGGCAAGAGCTGGGAATCTGGGCTGACAGCTGGTTACAGAGACATACGGACAGAAAAGACAAAGATTCATCAACAGTAGCAGCAGGGCTGTCTATTGTTTCCAACTATGCTCTTATGTATTTTCCAAAATGATTGAAATTTGCTTTAATAATCAGGAAAACAACAAAAGTTATCTAAAAGAAGGGCGATTCAAGATGATGTATTATTTAGACTTTAATCCGGATCTTCAGAAAATGTTCAAAGAACTGGAAAATTGGGTTCTCCCTTTCTTTAGTCTAATCAGACTGCCAAATACTATTAAAGCAATAATCTCTATCCTCCATGAGTATAATTATCTTCTTCAAATTATTCCCTTTGATCAGCCTGGGGAGTCTTAAAAATTATTGTAATTTTTTTTAGAACTCCCTAAGTAAAAGCAATTACTAGATTTTATGATAAAAATTAATCAGAACATATTAAAATTATCTAATAGCCATACAAAAACACTTACACTTGATCATAATTTATTTTACTATAATTTTGAAGATCAATGAAGATTTAAAGCTATGAATGAATAGACATTGGCTACCCACTGCCTTCCATCACTATGCTAGACATGGGAACATAGCAATGAACACAATTTTTTTCTGGCCAAGATCTTACAGTTCAGCACGGTGATGGTGTTTCAACACCGGGAATAAATAAAATAAGTAATTACATTAACGTGGAGCAAGTGTTATAAAGGAATACAGGGCCCATGAGAACATTCAGCAAGGAGAACTGATGTACCTAGGGTGGAAGTAGGGTTTAGTTTAGGGAAGATCTGCTTGAGAAAGTTATGTATAAGCTGAGACCTGAGGCTAGATAGAAGCCTGTCCTGTGGAGGAGGAAGAGGAGGAAGAAGGAGAAGAAGAAGAAGAAGAAGGAGAAGGAGAAAGAGAAGGAGAGGGAGAAGAAAAGAAGAAAGAGAAAGGAGAAGGTAGAGAAGGAGGAAAAGAGGGAGGGGGAGGAGGAGGAGGGAGAGAGGAAGAGGTTAATGGATTGAGGAGGAAACTAGATATGTGGTAACTGAGTGTATTAGTAAGGACTATTTCAGCTGTGAGTGTTGTTAACTCAAACTAGTTTAAGCAAAAAGAAAATATGTTGATTTATGTAACTAGAAAGTGAAGGGGAGGTGTTAGCTTCAGTCATGGCTGAATCCAAGGGCTCAAATGTTGTCAGGCCTCTGTTTCTCTCTGAATATCTCTTTTTGTCCTTTTAGATAGATGTGGTAGTTAGGGTTCTACAGAGAAACAGACCAATAGGATACAGGTAGACACACAGAAAGAGCTGTTATTATGAGGGGTTGGCTCACGCGATTATAAAGGCTGAGAAGTCCTGTGATCTGCCATCCCAAGTTGGAGGCCCAGGAAAGCCAGCGGTGTAGTTGCCGTCCAAGCCTGAGGCCTGAAAACCAGGGGAGCCAGGGGCTAAGTCCAGTCCAAGTCTGAAGGCCCCAGAACCAGGAGTGCCAACATCAGAGGGCAGGAGAAGGTGGATGTCCCAGCTCAAGCACAGAGAGCGAACTGGCCCTTCTTTCCCCTTCTTGTTCTGTTGGGGCCCTTGACAGATGGAGTTATGGCCGCTCACACTGGTGAGGGTGATTTCTTTACTCAGTCGACCAATTCAAATGCTGATCTCTTCCAGAAACACCCTCAGAGACACACCCAGAAATAGTGTTTTACCAGCTATCTGGGCATCCCTTAGCCCAGTCAAATGAACACATAAAATTAACCATCAGAACAGATTTTTTTGGAACGGTTTTAAGTTTATAGCAAAATGTAGCAAGAGGTACAGAGATTACCCATATATCCCCTGCCCCCGTACAGGCACAGCCTCCCCCACTATCAGCATCCCCCACCAGAGTGGTACATTTCTTACCATTGGTGAAACTAAATTGACACACTATTATCGTCTACAGCAGCAGTCTCCAACCTTTTTGGCACTAGGGACCAGTTTCATAGAAGACAATTTTTCCACGGACTGGGGTTCGGGGTGGGGGATGGTTTGGGGATAATTCAAGCACATTACATTTATGGTGTACTTTATTTCTATTATTATTGCATTGTAATATATAATGAAATAATTATACAACTCACCACAATGCAGAATCAGTGGGAGCCCTGAGCTTGTTTTCCTGCAACTAATGTCAGCACTGATCCGACAGGAGACTGAGCTCAGGCAGTGATACCAGCGACGGGGAGTGGCTGTAAATACAGATGAAGCTACTCATTTGTCCATTCACCTCCTGCTGTGTGGCCCACTTCCCCATTCACCTCCTGCTGTGTGGCCCACTTCCTAACAGGCCACAGATCCACACCGGTACAGGTCCACGGCCCAGGGGTTGGAGACTGCAGATGTACAGTACATAGTTCATTAGGGCTCAGTCTTGGTGTTGTGCATTTTATGAGTTTGGAGAAATGTGTAATGACATGTGTGCACCGTTGCACTATCACACAGAGTGGTTTTAGTGCCCTAATAGTCCTTTGTGTTCTCCCTATTCATCCCTAACTTCTGGTAACCCTGGCAACCCCTAACTTCTGACAACCACTGATCTTTTTATTGTCTTTATAGCTTTGCCTTTTCCAGAATCTCATGTAGTTGGAATTATACAGTATGTAGCCTTTCATATTGGCTTTTTAAACTTAATAATATGCAATTAAGTTTCTCCCATGTCTTTTCTGTTTTAAAAATTTAATTAATTTATATTTTTATTTAGAGATAGGGTCTTACTCTGTTGCCCTGAACTCCAACTCCCGAGCTCAAGTGATCCTTCTGTCTCAACCTTGTGGGTAGCTGGGACTACAGGTGTGTGCCACTGTGCCTGGCCTTCCGTGTCTTTTCATGGCTTAATAGCTCATTTCCTTTTAGTGTGGCATAATATTCCATCGTCTTGATGTACCACAGCATATACATCTATTCACCTACTGAAGGACATCATTATTGCTTCCAAGTGTTGGCAATTATGAATAAAGCTGCTATAAACATCTTTATGCAGGTTTTTGTGTGGACATAAGTTTTTAATTCCTTTGGGTAAATATCAAGAAGTGCAATTGCTGGGTCAAATGCTAAGTGTATGTTTAGTTTTGTAACAAGCTGCCAAACTGTCTTCCAAAGTTGCTGTACCCTTTTACATTCCTACCAGCAATGAGAGTTCCTCTTGCTTCACATTCTTGCCAACATTTGATGTTGTCAGTGTGCCATATTTTGGCCATTCTAATAGGTGTGTAGTGATATTTCATTGCTCTAATTTGCATTTCCCTAGTGACATATTATGTAGGGCATGTTTTTATATGCTTATTTTTCATCTGTATTTCTCCTTTGTTGAGGTATCTGTTAAGGTCTTTGGCCCATTTTTAATTAAGTTTTTTATTGTTGATTTTTAAGAGTTCTTCATATATTTTGGATGACACTACTTTATTAGATGTGTCTTTTGTAAATATTTTCTCCTTGTCTGTAACTTGTCTTTTCACTCTCTTGACGGTGTCTTTCTCAGAACAAAAATTTTTAATTTTAATAAAGTTCATCTTATCAATTCTTTCTTATGTGAATCATGACTTTTGTATTGCATTTAAAAAGTAATTGCTGGAAGTCTCTCTGAACCTAATCTGGCTTAGGGGGCTGCAATGATAAAAAAATGTCATTGCCAAATCCAAGGTTTGTTATCTTCTAGGAGTTTTATAGCTTTGCATTTTACATTTACAACTGTAATCCATTTTGAGTTAATTTTTGTGAAGGGTGTAAGATCTGTGTCTACTTCCATTTTTTTTTTGCATGTGGATGTACAGTAGTTCCAGTACCGTTTGTTGAAAAGACTATCCTTTGTCCATTGTGTTGCCTTTGTTCCTTTGTCAAAGATCAGTTGACTATTTTTATGTAGGTTTATTTCTGAACTTCCCTATTCTGTTGTCTATTTGTTTGTTCTTTCATCAATATCCCACCGTCTTACTGTGTTTTATTACTGTATTTTATAGTAAGTCTGGAAGTCAGGTAATAATAGTTCTGTAACTTTGTTCACCTTTAATATTGTTTTGGCTACTCTGGCTCTTTTGCCTTTCCATATAAACTTTAGAATCAGTCTGTCAATATCTACAAAGTAACTTTCTGGAATTTTGGTTTTAATTGCATTGAATCTATAGGTCAAGCCGGGAAGAACTTTCATTTTGACAGCATTGAGTATTGAGTCTTCCTAGCCATGGATATAGAATATCTCTTAATTTATTTAATTCTTCTTTGATTTCTTTCATTAGAATTTTCTCATATAGGTCTTGTACTTTGTAAAAAAGATTTATGCCTAAGTATTCCATTTTCTTGAGTGCTAATGTGAATGGTATTGTGTTTTTAATTTCAAATTTCACTTGCTCATTGCTGGCATATAGGAAAGTAGTTGACTTTTTGCATATTAATCTCATATCCTGCAACTTTGCTATAATTGCTTATTAGTTCCAGGAGGTTAGTTTTATTTTTTGCCAATTCTTTTGGATTTTCTATATAGATGATCATCTGCAAACAAAGACAGTTTTATTTCTTTCTTCCCAATCTGTATGCATTTAATTTCCTCTTCTTGTTTTATTGCATTAGCTTGGACTTCCATCCCAGTACAATGTTGAAAAGCAGTGGTGAGAGGGGACATCCTTGCCCTGTTCCTCATCTTAGTGGGAAAGCTTCTAGTTTTTCACCATTAAATATAATGTTAGCTGTAGGGTTTTTTTGTAGATATTCTTTATCAAGTTGACGAAGTCCCCCTCAATTTCTAGTTTACTGAGAGTTTTTTTTCCTTATCATGAATGGGTATTGGATTTTGTTAAATGTTTTTTCTGTATCTGTTGATATAATCATATGACTTCTTGTTGTTCTTATTCTTCTGCCTGTTGATGTGATGGATTACATTAATTGATTTTCAAATGTGAACCAGGCATACCTAGAATAAATCCCACTTGGTTGTGGTGTACAATTATTTTTATACATTACTGGATTCAATTTGCTGATATTTTGTTGAGGATTTTTGCCTTTGTGTTCATGAGAGATACTGGTCTATAGTTTTCTTTTCTTATAATGTCTTTGTCTGGTTTTGGTATTAGGGTAATGCTGGCCTTATACAATGAGTTAGGAGATATTCCCTTGGCTTCTATCTTCTGGAAGAGATTGTAGAGAGTTAGTACAATTTATTCCTTAAATGTTTGGTAGAATTCACCAGTAAATTCATCTGGGCTTGGACTTTCTGTTATGGAAAGTTATTAATTACTGATTCAATCTCTTTAATAGATATAGGCCTATTCAAATTGTCTATTTCTTAATGTCTTCATTCTACTCTTGGCTTGGCTTCATTTTCTAGGCCAGCTTTCTCCTCATCAAGGACAAGATGCACACTAATAGCCCCAGTCTCACATTCTCCTGATTTAAGAGTCACACAGTAGAATTTTTATCTCTCTAAATGATCAAATATGGTCATTATTTTTTGGTCTGATTGGTCTGTTTGGTCCATGAAGTGAGTTGAATAGTGTCCTTCCCAAATTTATGTTCTCCTGGAACCTCAGAATGGTGAACTTACTTAGAAATAGAGTCTCTGCAGATGGTAATTAAGCTAAGGATCTTGAGGAGAAATCATCTTGGATTTAGGATGGGCCTTTAAGAAGAGGAGAGAACACCTAGAAACAAATAGAAGAGGACAATGTGAAAATGGAGGCAGAAACTAAAGTGATGCATCTACAAACCAAGGGGCTCACTTACATTGATTGGTTCAGTGGTTTCAGCCTGGGATTTGGAGTCAGGCCAACCTGGGTCTTAGCATCACCACTCATAGTCTCTTATGTAGGGGTGACATAAGCATAAAGTTCCCCAGGTGTACAGAAGTGCGGCAGCTCCCCAGGGCTGGTGCAGATACACGCAAGACTTTCCAAAGTGGGTTATTTTGCCCTGAGTGAATTAACCAGAGGATGGTAGAAAAGGCATTTGTAGCAGATGCCACTGGAGTCTACTCACATGTCCCTGCATGTTGGTGCCTGGCCCATATTTCTGTGCATACTGGTCCAACTTACAACTGCCAGAACCTGAAGCTCTTTGCTTGAGCTCTAGCCATAGGAGCCCACTTTACCTGCACATGCAGGAGACTGGAAATACCATAGAATTAATCACTCCCAGGACAGCCCTCCACCAACTACTGGCAGGAGTGTTGGATAAATAGCCCATCTCCTTCACCCCTCAGTTGGGAAAACTCTGAGGCCTATTGTACACGTTCTCCTAGCATTCCTCAGAGGAACTCTACTCCCTTTGCCTCATTTGTAGCTAGTTTGTTAACGTATCCTTTATGGCTTCCTTTCCTTCCCTGTCTCACTTCTCTAACCCCCAGCTGGTGCTTCCTAGGATCATCTCTCAAATAAATTACTCACATTTGAATTCTTGTCTTAGGGCCTCCTTCTGGGGGGTCTTCCTATTACACAGCCTCCCCCACAGAAAGAGTGGCATGTGCAAGAACATGGAAATAGAAGCATGGAAACCTCACATTTCAGAGGTTGTCCAGATTATTTGGGAATCAGCTGCCTGGTCTAGTGGTCTGATGGATGAAGAATTACCTGGGGCTTATAAATAAATGGATACCATGATGTAATGAGTGGTGTTTTATTTTGGGACTTGTTGGAGTTGAGGAGTAGAAGATTGTTTATTTTCCCTGAAGCCACAGGTTCTATAGAGTGCCTAGCACATAGTGTGCCCTCTTTAAGTATTGGTGAATTAATGTATTTGTTTATTGTGTTGAAATTAGTTCATTAAAAATGCCCCTAATGTAGACTATGGGTTTGGGGTGATAACGTGGGTTCAATTTTAACAAATGGAAGAGGCCGTGTGCGTGTGGCAATGGGGGGGTTCTTTCTGTGTACTTTCTGCTCAATTTTGCTGTGACCCTAAAACTTCTGCAAAAGTTAAAGCTTATTGATTAGGGAAAAAAGCCCAGTGCTTACTAAATATTAATAATTCACATGCAATAGATGTTTGTTGAGCAGAACTGAGAACTCCATGTAAAGGCAAAGAAACGCTTTCTTTAAACAGGCATTGCGCCACCTGGTGGTGGTATTTGAGGAGGGGAACTGGGCAGTATTTGTGTGCTCCAGAATTTTGGGGACCTTGACTTTAATTAGAGCTCAAGGTTGTGAACCGAGTTATTCATAACAGTAACACATTAGAAATGGCTTAAATGTCCATCAGCAGGGGAATAATAAACTATTCAATATCCTTTGCATAGACCATGCAGTGCTTAAAATGGATTAAGTTGATCTGAGGTATTGTTAAAGAAATTTCTCCAAGGCATGTTGTTCAAGTGATAAACTGGAAGTTACAGAAAATATGTATAGTATGATATCATTATGTTTTTTTTTAAAAAAAAAACACCAAAAATATACCACATATCTTTGGTTGTTTAAGAAGAGGACTCAGCAACAGATGGGGTGGGGGTGGCGAGGTGATTTTTAAGTCCTTTCTAGCTCTGAGATTCTATAATCCAAAGAAGTAAAAGTTTATAGTTCCTTTAAAAAATATACTGCTTTGACCCATATGAGAAAACTGTAAAACTTTATGGCAGATATAAAAGAAGACCTGGATAGATGGAGATGCATGCCGGTTTCCTGGATTGATGTCAACAGTGCAAAGATATAAATTTTCCTCATATTAATCTAAGATTAAAGACAACAATAACAAAATCAAAATCCCAGTACATTTTTTTTGGGGGGGGTGGACTGAAAAAATTGTTCAAAAGTTGATCTTGAAGGTCAAATATGTAAGAAGAGCCAGACAATATTTGAAAATGAAATGAATTTAGCATATAACAACAGTGATGCTTCAATCAAGTCAGTCAGGAAAGGACGAATCATTCAATGAATTATCAGGATTTCAGTTAACTTGGTGGGCCTAGCCAAGGGGAGGAAACATGAATGCATCTTTTGTAAAAGCTCCTCTGCCCTAATCATTTAGAAAATATTTTAGGTAACATTTTCTCTCCTACCTTATGCTGAAACAAATTCCTGCTGGATTAAAAATTTTAAAAGATTTAAGAAAGAACAAAGTCATTGAAGTACTAGAAGAAAATATTGGTAAATAATATAATCTTGGGATTGACAGACTGTAGAAATGATCTCAAAGGCAGAAACCACAATGACAAGGTGGATAGAATTACCTTTATCAAAATTTTAACAATTAGGTATATTTGTATAAATGGATCAACTATGTTGAAAGAAGAACGTCAAGGAGGGAAAATGTTGGCTACATAAATAACAGATGATTCTTAAATACATAAAATATTTTTACAAGTCAATAAAATAAAATTAATATTTCACAGAAAAATGGGTTGAGGCATCGAGGGCAATTTACTAAAGAAGAATTCTAAGCAGCATATAAGCATGAAATAGAATTTATCTCACTAGGAATCAAAGAAATACACATTAAAACAACAATGAGGAAACTTTTATCCTATCAATATTTTAAATATTCAAAGTAATTTTAATCTTGCTTTTCAAGTGGGTTACTTGAAAAGTAACTTCGACTCCAACAAGTCCTGAAATAAAACACCAATCATGACATCATGGTATTCATCTATTTATAAGCCCCAGGTAATTCTTCAAAAGGTCAATAGTGGTTATTTTGGGGTAGTGGGATTAAGGGTACTTTTGTTTTTTCCATTTTGCTTTTCTGTGGTATTAATATTTTATTTGTGCAATAAAGAAATAGCTTGTACTGACACTTAAAAAAGTGCTCAACTGGAATCTCTTAAGAACTAACGTCTGGGGAGTGAGCAAGGACATGTCCTCGTTGTGGCCTTCCCCTTTGGCCCCTCCTGCAGCTCCCTGAGCTGTATTGAATTATCCTGCACCCACCCACCTTCAGGAACTGGATCCTGGTGGCTGCTGTTTAGACAGGAGGACGGAGGCTGGAGGCGGGGGAGACCAGTCAGGAAGGCGGCACACTATCAATCCAGGTGGCAATTTGCAAAAATAACACACTAGAACTTGGCGTGACCATTCTCTTCAAGCAAAAGAATAATTTTAAAATGGCAGATCTATTTGTGTTGTGTGGGAAGAAGGGCTGGGATGACAGAAGAAAGAAAAGGAAGTCAAACACGGAGATGAAGAAAATGCTGAGCTAATTTTTGTTGGAGTAGAACATGTGAATGATGCCAAAGATGCTGAAAGCCTCATGTTGGGGTGATTTCAAATTCACAGCCAGTCATTTCATCCATGTTGAAGAGTCATGCCTGGCACATATTCAAGAAAAGTGAAAGGCCACTTCAGTCAAGCTTGCCACCCATACATTGCAGCCTCCGAGGTATGTGACCCTCGTCAAATCCGGTGGCCGTTTCACCTGGTTCCCAGCCTGAATCTAGATCGTCGGAGATCTGATTGTTGTCTGTTAAGCGTCTGTCTAAACCTGTTATAAGACAAGCCATGCCTCATAATTCTTCAGAATCACTCTCTCCTTTAACACAGTGTTCAGTTTCCAGCACTTTCCAGAGCAGTTGTGAATCCAACTCTTTCTGTGTCAAAGCATTTAGTACAGTTTTCCCCTGGAGAAGACTGAGTTGTCTTAGGTTGGGTTCCCTGGAAACAGACTGTGAGATAAATCTGTGTGCGCAGGGTTAGTGGGGAGAAACCTCCTCAGTTGGGGATTGAGGTTCAACACATGAATTTGGGGGGGGGGGACAAAAACATTTAGTCCAGAGCACGTTGCTTAAATAATTTTTTAAAGGGCAGCACCAAGAAGATGTATAGCCAGAACAGAAGACTTATTCAAACTCCAAATCCTCCGAGGCTGCAACCTAAGAAATGTGCTGCTCAGCTCTGCTGCGGGGAGTGTAGCCGGTGGCCAACCCCTTGCGCCTGACTTTCTGGGTCTCCCACCATATTTGTAACAAGCTCACGCTCTGCCCAGGCTGCTCTTGGCCTGTGACTGAGCATGGTATGAACACTAGTGGAAGCCCACTGCTGTGAAATACGAGACTCCCCTATCAGACAATTTTGGCTCAAGGACTCTGTTTCCAAAACCTTCCAAGAACTGTGCTATAAGCCGAGACTCTTTTTCTGCAATCCTCTTTTCCTTCCCATTCTCCTTTAACCAATGTCAGACGTGCACCATGGTCTGAGGGCTGTTCATGTCCAATCCTGCTCCCTCCCCATTAGCCTTCCCAGAATCTTTTACCCAGTAAATATCCTGCACGTCTAATCCCACCTTGGCACCTGCTTCTTAGAGGACCCGAACTGAGACAGGTGGACTAGAAGTAGGTGGTCTGAGAAAGGTGGTAAGTGGGCTTTGAGAGTTATTCATGAACTGTCCAGCTTCAAAGAGAACTCCATCCTGAGTGGAGTATGAGGTGTGGGTGGTCTCTGGCACAACACAGTGGCCCAGTTGTGGGATATTTCAGTGAGTGTGACCTGGGAAAATACAGGGTAATGCCATTGTAGGTGACGAAGGCATTTGAAAGATATGGAGGGAGCAATGTCTGAAGAATAGTGGAGTTGGGTGGTTATTGTCCTGCATGTAATAATGAGAAACTGAGGGCCATTAGTAAACAGTTAGGGCTAAATGTGAGTCAGAGGGTCTCCTTAATAGGTAAGTAACAAACAGGCTCTTATCTTTTGCAGCAGAGGAGTGGAACAGCAGAGGAGTGAAGGAGCTCAGGAAATTTCACCCCAAAATATGACTCCTTGGTATAAAGAATATTTTGAATTAAAGGCCATTTGAGATCAAACAGCATTGGAAGGGGCTTTCCCTCTATCTGCATAAACCATAAACCGGACTGACCAATCAAAAGATCAAAAGAACAATTGACTTCCTTTCCTCTCTCTGTTCTCTCAATATATTGCAAGGAAAAAAAAAAAAAAAGAAAACCCCTATGAAGAATGCAACCAGACCTGGCCCAAATCACATTAAACTCAATATCTGTCTCTCAGGTTAATTTACAAGTCGATCTATTTGCCCCCATCCATTCATTCTCCCAAGTATCTATCATCCTCCCTAGCAACTGTTTATTGCCCCTAAATAGAATTACCTGTACTACTCATCTTCCCCCTCCCCTCTAACAGGCATGTATAAGAATATCTGGATCCCATTGGAATAGTGAGTAATCACTCTGTGATTCTTCCCATGAGCATGGCAAATAAACCTCTCTTTCTCATTAATCTGCCTTAATCGTGAGTTGATCTTTCAGTGAACTTTCGGGGGACAGGGCAAGTTTCTCCTCTCCCCTACAGTTGCAAACCAAGGTTTGATAATACAAACCACAGAACCCCAGAGATGTTTCAATACTTAGTCAAGGCAGGTCTGGGCCCTGGTTGGGAAAACCTGGGACCTTGAAGCATGGAACGAGACATCTGGCTGGAATGCCTGAGGATGCTGGCTCTGCACACCCTCAGAGCTTGCAAAGGTGGCTGACCCTCCCTCGTATTCCCCCATGTGAGAAGGCAGTGCTGAGGCCTCTATCATGAGGCAACAGGTGCCCACTCAGGAGCTGCCCCATTTCCTCTTAGATACCTGCCAGGGTGATAACTCAGGTTAAATCCCAGCATTACCCAGCCGGGGATGTGTTGGCCTGTTAAGGGAGGAAAGACATTGCATAATGAAGGAGCTGCAAGAATTAATTAGCGTGTACAAGCAGGAGCCAGGAGAGGACCCCTGGAATGGATTTTTGAGGGTGCTTAATCAAAGTGGGCAGAAACATAAGCCTGGCTAAATAAAAATTCATTGTCTTGGGAGCCCTCTGTTGGGACTTGAGACCCTGGCAAGACCCTAGAAGACGGAGAAAACTCACTGCTAGGTGACTCTTAGAAGCTGAGAGAGAGAGCCATGGTTCATGCAGAGTGAAGTGGGAATGCCCGAATTGCCCTTACAGAGGGTAGAGGAAGGACAGAAGGAGCTGAGGGAAGTGGGCTTGCCAGAAGGAACTTATTATGTGGAGCCAGAAGACTAGACAGAGGGGTATGTTCAGCTGGAGGCCCAGAGGACAACACCACATACTAAGGCCATGGACAACATGCTGGTGAGACAGGCCATTTTCTTGGCTGGCTATATGTTGGGGAAAGAGGAATACCCAGACATTTCACAGGTGTTACTCAGAAATCCAAAGCATTATCATGGCTCCTCTGTAAGCATAGGGGCTTATGGGGATCAGGCAATAAACAGAGACCTGGATAACGTCCAGCTTGCAGTGGGTCCACGTAGTCTCTGAATATACTTTGGGTACCTGGAGCAACCTTCAAATTAGACCCTTGATTTTGAGTTATCATAGGGGGGAAGGCCAAGTAGAAGCCCTGAAGCTGCCCCTCTCCCCATGTTGAGATGATAAATCAAACAAATATTTAATCTGAGGGGAGAGGGGGATGATAATAGAGATTAATGCCATCATAAAAGATCTAAAGGATACACGAGTGGTCATCCTGTCACATCTGCATTTAACTTGCCAGTTTTGCTCCTTCAGAAACCAGATGGAGCAAGGAAAATGACTTAACCAAGTAGTAGCCTGATCACAGTCGTTGTGGTGTCTCTGTCAAAATGGCTCTGTCCACTTCAAAAGGATCTGGACCACCTGGAAATTCCACAAAACATCATACCCATCTATTACACCAGCGACATCATGCTAATCAGGCAGGATGAGCAAGCAGTAGCCAGCATGCCGGAGACCTTGGTAAGACACATGCATTCCAGAGTTTGGGAGATAAACCTGATGAAGAACTGCTACTTTAGTTTTTAGGAGTCCAGTGATGAGGCGTCTGCCAGGATATCCCCTTCAGAGGAAAAGGCAAATTATAAAATACACATAAACAAGATGAAGCAAAAAAAATCATTTAGAAAGAGATCCTCCAAAAGAGATACCTAGAATTGTTCATGGTGTTTATGTTCTTTGAGATGTTTTTCATCAGTACAGAGTATAAATATAACAAACTAATATGGAACCGTGCTACTCATCACTGTTTGATATCTTGCTTATTTATCTGTACGCTTGTTTATTGCCTATCTTTCCTCGCTGTGATATAAGCTCTATGGACGTAAGGTCATTGTCTTGTTCACAGCTATATCCCTGGCACCTAGAACACGGTGCTCAATAAATATTTTTTGGTGGAATGAATGAAGCATATGATGCACGTCATTTTGGAGCCAGCTATTTTCAACTAACTTCCAGACATGTCAGGTTATGCTTCATTTTTCTTAAAATGTGTCACTCCACAAGTCATGCAAAGGCAGAGTGTTCCCACACTCCCATGCACTACTTATATGAGTGCAGCTTCAGAACCAAGAGGTCTTAGTGTTTTGGCAGCCCTCAAGTCGCTTTCCTTTGGCCAGTGCTGCCTTACCAGCTACAGCGGGCACAGCCTCGCCTGATCCTTCTTTACTAGAAGACCCAACTCAGCCAAGTCAAGTACCAAGGACACGCATAAGTTAAGCTGCTCCCCGACAAGCAACCCACCTCAGGGCCATATCCCTCCTCCGGCCACACGGGGGCGATACAGCGCCGCAGTCCACTCAGGCCCCGGGGCCCACCGGGAGGACGACTCTGGGCGGGTGTATTGACTGCCCGGTGTGGGCGGAGCAAAAGGCGCCGGGGCCCGGCCAGAGGGCCGGAAGTGAGGGGGCGGGGCTTCTGGGAGGGTGCGCGCGTGCGCATAGGTCGGGTCGGAGGAGAGGTCGCTCTCGCCCCTGCTAGAATCTGTCCTTACGGTGACGCTTTGCCCCCGTTTTCGGAGTTGGGCCAGGCCGAGGGGAGGGGGCGCAGTGCGGCAGTTGGTGGGGGCAGAACTCCGGGGGGCGCCGGGGTGAGGAGCGGGGACCCGCGAGGACCGCGCGGGGGGTGGGCAGGCGCAGAGCCGGCGTGCAGGGCGCGGGAGGCGGGCGTGGGGAGGCAGGAAGAGGACTCCTTCCTTCTCGCCCTCGCCGGGGAGACGCGGGAAACCAGCCGCGGGCGCCGGCGAGACAGCTTCCCTCTCCCTCTCCCTCAGCTTTTCCTTCTCTTAAGCCGCGCCGTTTAAGGAGAAGTGTTTTTCGCGAACGCAGTGTCTTGGACCTCACTCCGACACCCTCCTCCTAGAAAACCGCTTCTCGCGGCTTAAGGCATCTGAGCCTGCTCACTCTTGAAAAGAAGAAGTTTTCCTGCCTAAACTCGGCGATACAAAACAGAGAATATCCTGCCTAAACAGTGCAGGGAGTTTTGATAATTTCTTCGTGAACTTGTCTACAAAACTCACTGTTTATACTATTTAAATGTCGCCCGTTGTGTAAAATGGAGCAACAGTTTTATTGTGCCATGCAGTCCTCAACAAGAAATTTTAGTCCAGGGAGATGAAAATCCCTCATTTGGAATTCAGGGGTTGATCGAGGCCGTGCAACCATCACTAAAAGGATTTAGGTTCATATCCGTCCTTCACAGCCAGGGTGAAGGGGTGTAGTCTGACATTTGGGTGCTTAAGAACCAAGTCTGCTGCCTTCCAATTCTTTTTTAAAGCCTTCCATCATGTGTGTACTTTGCTTGAATGATTGTTTTAAAGTACATGTCCTATTTTTGCCAATCTGACAGCTGTTTCCATAGAAACTAGAGAAGAAATAGTCATTTTCAGCGAGAGTTGTTAAAACTGTCTTCCAGGCTTCAGCTGTGAGGGCCAGTGAGTGCTGCACTTGCTCATTCTGCGATGGTACTTAAAGAATTAAGCATCTGAAATGTTCTTAGAGGCTAACAATCCAAAGTGTTTAATTTTCTGACATCATTAATTTTGTAATCCTAGAAGTCTGCCAGCTATGTTTGTTGACCTGCCACAGCTCTTTGAAGAGAATGTGTCAGCCCTGATTTTTTTCTTGTGTGCTATGTAATCTAGAGATTGGCTTCTTGAAAATGCATAAATAGATTTCTTCCCTCATTCTTTACCCTTTCTTAAGGGTAAACCAGGGAATACAAAATATCAGACACTATTTCTGTTCTAAATGACACTTGGTTGTCAGTGATATAAATCATAATGATTTTAATTGTATATGCGTAGTGTTTGGGACTTTTGCTTATCCCTTCTGTGTCAGTAGAATTCTTTTTTAAAATTTTCACACACGTCATGAGAGATGAGCAGGAGTTTGCTTGTCATCTGAGCGGAGTGAAGCAGTGTGAATAGATGTGTGTAGGCATAGAGATGAGCGCTTTCTTTTTTGAGGGGTGTAAGTAAATCAGGAGGTCTGGAACTTAGGAAGGGATAAAGGAAGGTTGGGGAAAGTCCCTGGAGAAGTAGCGATAATAGGGTTTTGTCTACCATATGAAGGACTTTATCAAAGCCAATAGAAAACAATGGATATCCCAAAAATAGCTGTCTGGGGGTTTACAAAACTAATGTATCCTGTAAAAATTTAAACTGCTCAGAATATAAAATGAAAATACTAATAATCTCTCATAATCACTATCCTACCCCCAAAGTAATTATGTATAGTTTGGTGTACCTTTCTTAGGATTTGTTTTTGTATAGACTAGCATATTTTATCATTACTGTTTTTGCAGGTTGGGAAGGGTTCTCTGTCTATTTTGTTCTCTGCAGCATCCCTAGCACCCAAAGTGGTGTCTAGCATGTAGAAGGCTCTCATTAAGTATTTACTGAATGAATGAATGAATAGCATACCATTCAGAGGTCAAAAATAAAAAAATCTGTGAATGTTTGGTCAAGGTGGTTAAAAAAAATTTTTTTATTGGTTACCAACATTTTAAAATTGGTAAATTTCACATAAAATGTGAGTTTCTGATTTTCCTTGAAAGTGTTTAAACATTTGGCCACACTAAGTTCAAATTCCGTTATACTTGTTACACCTCCTTTTGATGGGCATGAATCTGTATTTGCATCAGTATGACTTTGCTGATATTCACCTTCCTGGACCCCATGAGCCTGTGCTGTCCAATATGGTAGTCACTAATCACCTATGGCCATTAATTAAAAATTCTGTTCCTGAGATGCACCAGCCACATTTCAGGTGCTCAGTAGCCACATGTAGGGCCTACCTTATTGGACAGCACAGATACAGAACATTTCCATCATTGCAGAAAGTTCAGTTGTGCATTGCTGCTGTAGATATTTGTCACCCCTGCTATACAGTGTTTGCAAGTAGCATTTATTAATTATTTTTAAAATTTGTATATCCCTTTATCATGACACATCGTATTTTAAATGACTACATGGTATTTAGCAGGGTAGGACTTTATGTAAATTGTGGGGCCATGTATAGTGGCTCATGCATGTTGTCCCAGCTACTTGGGTGGCTGAGGCAGAAGGATCACTTGAGCCCAGGAATTCTGGGCTGTAGTGCACAATGCCAAGGGAGTCCGCACTTAAGTTCAACGTCAGTATGGTGACCTCCTGGGAGCAGGGGACCCCAAGGTTGCCCAAGGAGGGGTGAACCAGCCCAGGTTGGAAATGGAGCAGGTCAAAACTCCTGTGCTGAGCAGTAGTGGGACTGAGCCTATGAATAGCCTCTGCATTCCATCCTGGGCAACATAGTGAGACCCCATCTTTAAAAAAAAATTGTGGGGGTAGGATTCTGTTGTCTGGTTGCATTGTTTAGAAATATTGCTTTAGATCTGGTTTGGGAGATGAACTAGAGAGGGAGAGTTTGGTGGTGAAGTAAGGCAGAGAGATTCTAAGACCACAGAACCCAGGAAGGGCTAGAATGAGATATTAAGGCAGTGGAATTGACATGGCTGATATGGGCTGAGATCTTTTGGATGCTAAAGTCACCGTAGAGATAATCCAATATTTTCTGGAACTGATTCCAATGTTGAAAATTGGTAAAATTTAGCTTTACAAAGTATAGAAGGAACTCTCAGCTAGTTCCAGTAAATAATGTGTATAATATTAAAATGTTACCAATTTGTCTATAAACAAATGTGTAACTGTTTTATACCATGTAAACATCTTAGAGATCATTTATTTGCAAGGTACAGAAACTCACTGAAGAGAGGGAATCATTTTAGGGATAATGTAAACACTCATAAAGCTCTATTAAGTGTTGGAAGCACAATAGTCTCTTGGGAACCAGCAAAGTCTCAGTCTCTCTCCCTCTCCCCTCCGTGGTTTCTCACTTATCTTCTTCCCACACCTGTATTCCGCTGTCTTTTCTGTACATCCACGTCTTTTGCAAAGCTTTTGATTTGCAGTTCTTACTTGCATATTGCTTTATGTTGCCTTAGCACCGGCTGTACCCTCAATTTATATTAATACATGCCCTTATATTCCTGTGCCAGATACTGTCTTACCTAAAATCTTTTTCATGTCAGATACCCACTCTTAGCTCTGTGGCTAGTGGCAGTGGCTGCTAGGGACAAACATGGCTGTCTAGGCCCATCCTGTAGGTTGAGGCTGTAGGATGCACTTACTAAAATGAAGCTTATCTGCTACAGTAAATCATCAGAGTTGATGTAAAGGAAAGAAAATGGGTTTGTGCTGTTTTTGAAGTTTGACTTTTAGTAGGTGACTTTATATATTGAAACCTTAAGTACACTTTCCTATTTAAAACAATTATTTCAATTTTGTTTTTGTTTTTCTGCATCTGCCTAAATGGCATAAAAAATAATTGTTGCCTTCCTGAACTATTCTGCTACTTATGGGTGTCTTTTTTTTTATTCATATAGCATATAGCACTTACTAAGGAACCGTATTTTATTAACCCTTAATTGTCTTACTTAGGTTCATTTTTGTCTCCTCAACTAGATTATAACCCCCTTGAGTGCAGGACTGTATTTTATGCTGCATCTGTAACTCCCTTACCAGCTAGTTAATGAAGCATCTTACTAGTTACTCAAACACTAATTTTGAAAAGAGTTTCAGGCTTAAATTATTTTACCACTTTTCAGCTTGTTTCAAAAAAGAAAAAACTAGAAATTATCTTGTTAATAATGTCAAACTATTATATATCAGCCTAGACTCTACTAATTTAAAATTGATAGTAATTCAAAAAGTGTTAACTTGGAATTAATTTTTATTTAGCATGCCCTTTATTCACATACGTTAACAGTGCTAAGGCAGAGTGTATAAACTACATAAAAAATAAATTTGAGTAATTTTCAAATAGTTTGATATATAGACAATAGTATTTATTAAAACTGGTAGTTCTGAAGCACCTTTTTAGATATTATGGTATTAGCCTATAGTTTTAACTATTTTTTCCCAACTTTTATTTTGAAGATTTTGAAACATTCAGAAAAATTGAGAAAAAATTTAAGGAACACATATATACCGTCACTTAGATACAATCACTGTTACTATTTTACTGTATTGACTTTATGTCCTGTGTGTGTGTGTGTGTGTACATTTGCTATGCAATTTGAAAATAAGTTTTATTCATCATGAATAGATACTTCAGCAAGTATCTCAGGAATAAAATATTCACCATCATAACCACAATATCATTATTACCTAGGAAAATAAGTAATAATTACCTAACCTAAAAGCAAATCCATATTCAGATTCCTCCAACAGTCCCAGTTGTCTTCTAAAGCTGACTTTTTTTCTTCCAAACTAGGATCCAATCAAAGTTTACAGATTGCATTTGGTTGTTACATCTTTTTTTTTTTTTTAAAGACTGGGGTCTCAGGTCTAGCTTTGTTGCCCACTAGGTTGGCCTCAAATGTGTGGGCTCAAGTGATCCTCCTGCCTCAGCCTCCAGAATAGCAGGGACTACCAGCATGCACCACTGCACCCAGCTTTTCATAGTATCTTTTAAAAAATAATTTATGATTAATATACAATAAAAGACATTTTTAAACTGTAGCATATAAGTTTTGACATATGTGTATATCTGTGAAACCAGCAGATATTTGTATTGCTAAAAGGCTCATATTTTGTTTGTTTCCCCTCTCTCAGGATCACTGTCCTTTATTGCCTAATGTCTAATGCATTTTGTAAGTTAGATTTTACTATCAAGATACAACACAATCAGGTTAGTGAATATATTCATTACACCCAACTTTTTGTGGTCCCTCCCCCTGTCCCTTTATATCTACCCATCCTCAAGTGGTCGCTGATCTCTCTGTCACTATGGATATACCTCGTATTTTGCATTTTCTGCAGTTTATATTATAGAGCTAGAATCAGAGTATGTACTTTTTGGCAGGGGCAGGTCTGGCTTCTGTCACTTGCTAGTGTATAGAAATACAATTGTTTTTGTATATCAGTCTTGTATCTTGCCACCTCACTAAATTTAATTCTAGTAGTTTCTTTGTTGCATCCATTTGGTTTTCTATATAGATAATCATGTTATCTAGAAATACAGTTTTACTTGTTTATTTCTAGTCTGGATGCCATTTCTTTCTTTCCTCCCTCTCCTCCTCCCCCAGCCCTCAACCACTACCTCCAGCACAATGTTGAATAGAGTAGAAGTCATGAGAGTGGAAAGCCTTGCCTTGTACCTGATCTTAGGAGGAAAGTATAGTCTTTCACCAATAAATATGCTGTTGGCTGTAGCTTTTGTGTGGATGTCTTATGAGGTTAAGGAAGTTCCCTTCTACTCCTAGTTTACTGGGAGTTTTTATCAGGGCTGGGTATTGGATTTTATTAAATGCTTTTTCTGCGTCTATTAAGATGATCATGTGGTTTTTCTTTTTTAGTCTGTTAATAGGGTGAATTACATTGATTTATGAATGCTTAACCAACCTTGCATTCACGGGGTGAACCTCACTTGGTCGTGAAGTATACCTTTTTGTATATTGAGCTAGATTTTCTAAAATTTTAAGAATTTTCATATTTAGGTTCATGAGGGATATTTATAGTCTTCTTATGGTGTAATTTTCTGGCTTTAATATCAGGGTAATGCTGGTCTTATGGAATGAATTGCAAATTATTCTTACCTTTTCCATTTCCTAGAAGGATTTGTACAGAATTGATATTAATTCTTTTTTAAATGTTTGGTAGAATTCCCCAGTGAATCCATTTGGGCCTGGAGCTTTCTTTGTAGGAAGATTTTTAAATCGCAGATTTGATTAAAAACTAGTTATAGGGCTCTTCAGATTATTTCTTGTTGATGAGCTGTGGTAGTTTGTGTTTTTCAGGGAATTTATATAGTTCATCTAAAATGTCAAGTTTAAGGTTTTCTCTTTCATTGGTTTTAAGAAGTTATGATGTGCCTTGCAGTTGTTTCTGTTTCTTTAGTGTGGGGTTCATTAAACTTCTTGAATTTGTGGGTTTATAGTTTTCATCAAGTTTGGGAAAAATTTAGGGCCATTGTTTCAAGTATTTTTTTCCGTCTACCTCTCCTCCCTTTTTGGGGACTCCAGTTAGGTGGGTATTAGGCCACTTGAAGTTATTCCATACCTCAGTGATGCTCTGTGCATTTTTTTTTTCAGTTTCTCATTTCATTTTAGATAGTTTCTATTGATTATGCCTTCAAGGTCACAGATCTTTATTTCTACAATGTCTAATTTGCTATTAGTCTCATCTAGAATATTTTTTAACTTGGGCGTTATAGTTTTCTTGTCTAGAAGTTCAGTGTAGTTCTTTTTAAGAAATATATTCCATGTCTACATAATATGCTCATATTTTCCTTTAGCTTCTTGAACATATGGAATATAGTAATAATAACTAATATCCTTGTCTACTAATGCTGTCATTCATTTATTTAGGAGTTAGTTTACAATTGATATTTCTTCTAATTATGGATCACATATCCTGCTTCTTGCCTGCTTGGTAATTTTTAATTGTAAATAATACCTTGTTAAGTGCTGGATATTTTTGTATTCTAATAACTGTTCTTGAACTTTTTTTTCTGGGATGCTTAGAAGCATTTTAATCTCTTTGGGTGTTGCTGTTGCTTTTAATCTTTGTTAGGTTGGGCCAGAGCAGCTTTTGGTCTAGGACTAATTTTTCTCTAATACTGAGGCAAAACCCTCTGAGTACTCTATCTAAAGCCCATGAGTTTTCCACTTTGATGGGTGTGAATAGGCACTGTACCCTGCCGTGTGTGAGCTCTGTATGTTGTTTTCTCTAATCTTTCAGGTATTCTTTCCAAGCTCCAGGGGGTTTTCTTACACATATGTCCTGATAGGACTCAGTTCAATATGAGAGGGCTATTCTCCGCAGATTTCTGAAATTCTTTTTTTGTGCAGCTCTATCTTCTCTTGTACTCTGCCCTATGAGCTCTTGCTACCTTGATCTCCTTGAACTCCCAGCTCCATCTGTTCAACTTAAGGATACCATTAGGCTTCACCTAGGTTTACCCTGTCTGTACTGGGGCTGGAAACACTCTCCAGGCAATAAGCAGGGCAGTTGTTTCATCTTGTTTCCCATCTCTCAGGGATCACTGTCCATCATTACCTAATGTCCAGTGCATTTTATAAGTTAGATTTTACCATTCCATTACACACTTCTTCCCCCTAGTTACTGCAAAATGATGATATTTTAGTTCTTTTTAAATAATCGATTTCTTATTCTCCAAATAATTTGTCATTAAAATGAAAACAGACCCCTCCCTAACAAAAAATGAAATAAAAAAATTCAAGTGCACATTGTATAGTAAAAGTAATGTTATATATGCTCCTCTGGTTTGCGTTGCTGAAAGGCATTGCTGTAGTGGGGTGAGCAGAACGAACCCTAAGGTGAATGAGTCTGAGATATGGTAAAGGAAGAACTGACACACCCATTGAATAAGTATTATTTTTCCAGTTTGGCAAATTAATATTTTGCATAGATATTTATAGTTTATTTTTTGTTTCAGATAATCAAATGAAAGAATGATGAGGTTCATTTGTGGATTGCAGTCTGCTGCTAGAAACTGTGTTTTCTTCCGATTGAATTCACTAGTCAACTGGAGAAAATGTAACACGTTACTGGTAACCTCACCTGACTGTCCTCAAGTACAAATTAACCATACAATAAATAGGTATCCGGGACTGGGAGTAAGTCAGTGTAATAGGTTGACTTTTCTGCCTGGAAACTTTACTTTATATAGGACTTTTAAAAACAGAAGTATAGCATGCCTCCCAAGTAGCAAAAGTAAGGAAATCTGGATGACTTCCAGCAAATATACTGTATGGAATGACTCTTTTTCAAGACAGCTGCTGATGAAAGAAGTTACAGTAGTTCCTGCTCTTTTGCATCATCTAAGCTGTTCTCCCATAAGAGCTATCAGGTGTTTCCACACTTCTCCACGGTTTCAAGCTGCTCCAGTTCCATTCTTGTTGATTATTCTTAAACCAGTGCAGAAGCTACTTGCAATCATTGTAGGAAGGTAAAGTACTTTTTAAAAAACAAACTTTTGTATTAACTTTTTGCATTAACATTTTGTATTTTGTATGTTAACTTGTATTAACTTTTAAAAATTAAACTTCTGTGTTTGTAAAATTATACTTTTAAAGAAACCTTTTTAAATCCCCTTCTACTGCCTATTTAGCTCAAAATTAAGTTCTAGTAGGTCTTACGCAAGTTTATGTATGATTTAGTAATCCTGAAATAATTTACTGCACATTAATTTATGGTATAGAAATGTGTGATCTTTTAAAAGTTTTTCTTACATATTTTATGGACATTTTTAAAAAGATATTTATTAGTATAAGAAGAATCAGAAGTTATAACTCAGGGATGAGAACAGTATTTGCAAACATGCCTTTTTAGTTTGTGGAATTCAAGGCAGCAAATCATGAAACTGAGGAACTTTGCTCATATGAGAATGGGCTCCCTCCTAGTTAACTCTTAAACCGTTAATATTTCTATTTTATTTCCAACAAATCTTTATATTCTCTCAGTGGTCCTTTAATAATAATTAGTATCTTCATAGCTAAATAGTACTTTAACCCTTTTGTTCCTACTATCTGTTTGATGAAGATTAAAGAAAGCCAATCATTGTCTCCTCATAAAACTTTGAGTTTGATACCTATGAAGTCCCTTCTAGCCTTCGTACTTCCATGCTAACTAACGCAATTTGCTTTTGATCAAAAATTGAGAGCTTCTGCTGTGTAATTTATTGTGTTCTTCATAATTTGGTGTTGCCACCCAGAAAAGATACAGCCAGATTGGCTCTCAGTTAAAAGGAACAGCTCACCCCAGTTTCTTGGGATAATAGCTCTTTCTGATTTGTAATGCATTTTCATCCTTTTAAGTTATTTACTTTTAACCTTCTTGTTTTTGTTAATGTAAGTCACCTAAAATTTCCTTTTCGAATATGTCTTGCATATATTTTAAATAAATAATGTCATAAAGTTTTAAATAGGAAAAAAGTATATTTCCTAGTTTGGTTTATGTCCCTTCAGGTTGAAACACTTTTTCTAAAGGCATTTCAGGTGTGTGACTTAACAAAATTAACATAAATTTTAAAGAAGTTATTTTGTAAAATAAATTTTTGTCAAGGGAATGATGTATGTATGTTAAATTTTTGCTGTGGTTTGAACTCATAAGGGAAAATTTTTGTCCCAATATTGGAAACATTGCTTGTTGTCAAAATGTTTCTGAACACAGGTAGAGAATATTGTTGCTTGGGAGAAAGTGGACCTCCTCACATGTTTTCTATAAAATTTCCCATTTTCTTATTTACAGTGCTTATGATCTTCTTATTACCTCTCCTTTCTCATGTTCTAAAGAGGATAGTGGAGTTTCTGCCACTGAGCAGAATACATTTTGTTTATTTCCAAAATCAATGCTGAGGTAGTTTTCCTTGCACCTTGCTGAAACACTGGCAGATTGTGCTGGAAGTCTGAGGAGCAGTGGAAAGAATAGTGGTTAAAGGTATAGATTTATTGTACTGTAACCCCTTAGATATTTATTTAGGTCATTTATCCCTATTAAGTGGTTAAATAGTCAGACTCTGGAATGTCACTGCCTTCATTGCCTGGTTTTTCTCTTATTACCTCTGTAACCTTGCACAAATTGCGTAACTTCTCTATATCTCACTTTTCTCTTCTGTAACGGTGTTACTATGAAGATTAAATGAGATGGCATATATATAATGATTAGAAGAGTACTTTGCTTGTGTTAAATAGCCAGTAAATGTTAACTAGTGGTAGTCGTAGTAAAATAGCTCCTCATTTAGTATTTATACGTAAAATAGCTGAAGAAGAAAATTGAAATCAGCGTTAGAATTTTTAACTGTAGCTCTATAGAGTTGGTTACTTTTTCATCATTTAGCTAAGAATTGTATAAATTGAAAAAGCCATCTATATAGAGAACTATATCATAAAATTTCAAATGTTTGAGAACATGAAATTCTAGTGTATGCATTTGAGCTTTAGTGATATATGCTGATAAGATTATCAGAATTTTGAATTTTTCTTTTTGCTCTAGGGGCATAAGGAAATGGTGGCAGGCACTTCCTCCTAACAAGAAGGAACTATTTAAAGAAAGTATAAGGAAGAATAAATGGAAGTTATTCCTTGGTTTGAGTAGTTTTGGATTAGTATTCCTAGTGTTTTATTTTACTCACCTGGAAGTGAGTCCAATCACAGGAAGAAGCAAGCTACTGTTGTTGGGGAAAGAGCATTTCAGACTATTATCAGAACTGGAATATGAAGCAGTAAGTAGTAAGAATTGTTTTTAATTAGATTGCTTGATATAATACTGAAAGCAGGAAAGTTTCTTAGATATGAAAGATGCACTGCTTTTAAATTTTAGTCTTTGATATTAGCATTTTTTTTTTTCCAGAAGGCCTTAGACCTTTCACACTTAGTATTCCTACTACCTATGTTGTTTTTTCTCCCATTCACCTAGCTAACTCCTGCTCAGCACCTGTCACCTTAAATGTCAATTTCTCAGGAAAGCCTGCCTTGATTATCCAGACTGGGTTAGGCAGGGTGACTAGATCAGGCCCTAGGGGGTTTCCTTCATACAGACTGAATTATAAACCAGCTCATTTGTAATTGTTCCCAGTGCTTGGCTATACTGGCATTAGGTCTGCAGGTTTTTTTTCCTTTTTGCAGATTATACTTTTCCTTAAAGCACTTACGTGGTAGTAACATGTTAATAATTATTTGCATAATTATCTTTTACTGGTGTGTCTCCCTTGTTAGACTAAGCTTCATGGAGCAGGAATCTTGTCTGTTTTTATCATTTTATCTTAAGCACTAACACAATGTGTAAAGTAGTGCTTGAATAAATAGATCTATAGTCAGAATTTTTATACCTTGAAAGTCAAATATACAATAAGATAGTTTTTTCCAAACATCAATTTTTGCAATTTATTATATATTTTGGATCCAAAATAAAGTTGGAATTCAGAACTCTTAACACCTTGGAAAGTATAATAACTTAGGTAGTTAAACATTTGTAACCTAGTGAGTTCTTCCTTAAGGACAGAGATTATCATTCTATCTCCAGTGCATACATACATGGTATGTGCTCTGTGGCTCAATTAATATTTGTTGAATTGATGTGTCGTAGACTCACTTGGCATGGTTAGATCTTCATATCTTTTTATTCCAAATGAGCTTCTGAGTTAGTCAATGGGAAGTTACCATGAAAAAAAGAAATAACAATGGTTTTTCACTATGAAAATTCTTCTGAAGTTAAGACCAATCTCTTATAGTAAGATTTGAGAAGTTGCTTAGAATTTAGTCAGAGGCAAGTCTAAGGAAAGTTTGAGACCAACCTAATATTAAATTAGTGCATCTTCTACCAATTCATATTGCTAAGAAAATTTTAAAAAATTATATGTGTCTGCATATGTGTATATGTAGACCTAGATACACTTTCCTTTTTTTCTTATTTAAGCTACAAATGTAATACCTGCATGATAGAAAAATTTAAACACATGTGCTCATAGGAATATTATAAAGTGCTATAGTTACATATACTCTCATCTACTTCAGAAGGATTAATAAGTAGTGGGTTTTTTTTATTTGTTTAGGCAGTTTACGTTGGTGAATTATGCTTTTTAAAAATACTAATTGATACAAAAACTTTTAAACTCATTCTACAAAATCATGTCTTTTTAATGCATCTCAAGGAAGAAGTTGCCAATTTGTTGATTATGTGAAAGAAATTATACATTTTATGGATATTAAAGTAATATTTCCAGAACATCCTTACTTTTCTTGATACACTTGAAAGATCTCTCAGTGAACATAGCTTCAGAAAAAGTGTCTTCACATAGTGGCTAGTTTTAATCAGCATGATGGAGAGACAGTTGCTCATTAGTTCTGAGATTTCTGTAATTTCCTTTCAATCTATGTGAGTAAAACACTTTAAAATTAACGAAATGTAGTCTTTTTTTGGTCAAAGCTTATAACCTTTTCATTAAGTATAAGATGTTTTTCTATTTAGTGGGTTATGAAAGTATTTTTCTTTGGTAGTTAACTTTCTTATATGAAATCTTTATGTTCCTTAGGTGGAGTTTTGTTTTCTAAAATATTTAGAAAAGTAGAAATAATATTTATTTTATTTGTTTATAAGTTAATAGAAATGAATGAAATTTGATTTTAATCCATTCAGCCCATAAAAATATCTTAGTATTAGAATTTGTTTCTTTGTGAAAAACTGCATTGTCTTTGCATGAATAATTCAAATTTGAGTGTTTCATATGCAGATTTTTATATAATTAAAACTTAAAAGTGTTCAACAATAGGTAGCCATGTAACTCTCCATGAAACAATGTAAGCATTTTGTACCACCAAAATATTTGTAGCACTAAAAATAAAGAATACTTTTTAATCTTTTAGTGGATGGAAGAATTTAAAAATGATATGCTATCTGAGAAAGATGCCCGATATCTGACTGTTAAAGAAGTGGTTTATCATCTAATTGAATGCAATAAAGATATCCCAGGGATCTCTGAGATCAATTGGATTATTCATGTGGTTGATTCCCCGGATATAAATGCCTTTGTGCTTCCAGTAAGTAAATGTTCTCAAACACATTTTTATTGTCAAATTTAATGTCCTTATTTTTTATTGTGTTCTAATTGCTTCCATCATTTTCTTTATGCTGCAGAATGGACAAGTGTTTATTTTCACTGGGCTTTTAAATAGTGTAAATGATATTCATCAGCTTTCCTTCCTTCTGGGCCATGAAATAGCACACGCAGTACTTGGGCATGCTGTAAGTACCTAAAACGAATGTTCAGTTTTTGAAATATTGCTTTGAGGTTAGCAAGTTAAATCTTTTAAAAAACTGAATCTTGTGTTTTCTTTCTTCTTTTTCTAAGGATGGAATTTTGGTTTTTAGTAATTGCCTTATTCTATTGCCTAAAAAATGTGATTGGCTATTTTGAGAGTTTTTTTAGTCTTTAATATTTTGTATTGAATAATTGGTGTTTCTCTTAAATACTATTTTTATCACCTGTCTCTTTTGCAAAAAGTAATTATTCTCAACCTCTAATTGTTTCAAATTAGATTTTAAACTTTCCATAATTATTAACATGCTTGTAATCTAGTCATAAAATTAATTGTAAGAAAGTGAAATTACTATTTAAGTGCATAAATCAGTTTTCTTTCTTTTTTATTCATTCTCAGAGGATAGCTTGGAGCATCTTTGAAAATGTCTAGAATAATATGCTATATATAATTAATGCAGAGTAATAATGATACTTTGCCATTTTACAGTTTACTGAGTTTTTTAATATGTGCCTTCTCATTTATAATTTTAATACCTGATGAGGTATGTATTATTCCTATTTTGTATATGAGGATTAGAAAGAGACTAAATAACTAAAAAGTGGCAGAATTGGGACTTTAATCCAGATCGTCTGTATGCAAGACCAGTGTTTCCTCCTTTACCACAGTTACCTGATTGTTAGCAATACTTTTCTTACAGATCATAGAATTCTAGTTGAGTTATGCTCCTGTGATTACATGTCTATTCAACTTGGTATGAGTCCAGGAAAATAACATATTTGTTTTACTCAGTTTTTTGGTATCTATTAAAAATATAAATGACTCTTTGTCTACATAATTAGAAGTATATTTTCTTTAATTGAAAATATGAAGGTAAATGCCTTTGTGCTTCCAATAAATAGTGCAAAGAATGTGAAATGCTAAATCAGAAAGATAAGTACTATTAACTTCAAATAGAAACATCGTTTCTGATCCTTCTAAAAGTCATCTAAAATTTTACCTATTTCTTAGAGTATTACTGGGATGAGGTGAGCCAAAGTTGTGCTTTTCTGAAGCACAGGTAGTGATTTTCTGCTTTATTTCTTCTGAGTTATAAGAAAATTTAAAAAATATTTTTCTTAAATATATATAAGAATAATCTAAGCTGTTGAAATAGTGTCATCATATGCACTTTAATATCTTTCAATTAATGGCTTCATAACTGTAAAACCAATTTTGGGCCAGGCGAGGTGGCTCACGCCTGTAATCCTAGCACTCTTGGGAGGCCGAGGCGGGTGGATCGCTCAAGGTCAGGTGTTCGAGACCAGCCTGAGCAAGAGCAAGACCTCGTCTCTACTAAAAATAGAAAGAAATTATCTGGCCAACTAAAAAATATATATAGAAAAATTAGCTGGGCTTGATGGCGCATGCCTGTAGTCCCAGCTACTCGGGAGGCTGAGGCAGTAGGATCGCTTAAGCCCAGGAGTTTGAGGTTGCTGTGAGCTAGGCTGACGCCACGCCACTCACTCTAGCCCGGGCAACAGAGTGAGACTCTGTCTCAAAAAAAAAAACAAACCAATTTTGGCCATTATGACATTTAAGAGGTGTTACTGTACATTTGTTTTTCTGGCATCTAGTTCAATGCCTAATGTTCAGTTTATTGTCATCTCTATCAGTGCAAGAACAATAATTAGACAAGACATAAAAAGCAGATAGCCTTAAAAATATAAAATAGTTATTAATATTTCTTTGGCAGAGGTCTTAAATATTATCAACACAATATTTTCTCCTTTGGGAGTCTCAATTTTGATTCGATCTAGTCTTTTATGTTGTTTTCTTTATTCCACCAATACACAAATTTTTTTTTTAATTTCCAGTTTTCTAAGACTGTGTAGTAGCAATTATAATCTTTAATAATTTATAACAAAGACTTTCTCTTCTATAATGGCTTCAGCATTTTTAGTTTCATTCTTTCATGTTAAAATAATTACATAATTGCTTTTCACAACACATAGTTCTTATAATGAAGCAAAGTACATTTTGTGAAGGTAGAATATATTATTAAGGGACATATTCTAGGTCATTATTTTTAGTTTTCACTCATGTTTCATACTTTTAAGTAATGATAGCTATATTATCAGTATCAGCATTATGTTAACATTTATTAATCAACTTTAATGGCAAACAGTGAACAATCCAGTACATTAAACTTATATTTAGATATTACTACTGAAAACAGCTATTTTATGTAAAACATTTTTTGGTTACTGCTGTAAGTAAATACAGAAATTCACAGAACCTGATTCCCTGGTGAGAAATACCAGACTTATAAAATTATAAATTTGTATAAATGAATCATGTTTTGTATATTAGGTCTTGAAAACTAAAAGACTTTTCAAAAAGAAACGTCTAGTCTTTTTTTGAATTCTTCCTTATTTTAACTGCTTCATATATTGGGTAGTGTTTAATCTTTATTCAGATATATAAGTAAAATAAACACACTTATTTGATTTTTAAGAAGATGTAGCGAATATATTAGAAACTGAAATTGCCCAGGTTTAACTCCTGGGCCTTTCTTTTACTAATAGCTGTGTGAATTTGAACAACTCTTTTAAGCTCTCTTTCAGTTTCATTATCTGTAAAATAGGGATAATTGTACCTATCTTAAAAGAAGTTATGCTTGCTAATATAAGAAACTGTAGGTTAATAATATCTGACTAATATAGTAAGTGGCTTAGGAAATGCTAGTTAAATAAACAAATGGATATGTAAGTCTGTAAAACGGGAAGGGCAAAGCAGACCGGGAAAGAGTAAGCTCAATGAAGAAAAAAACTTTCCATCTCAGTTGGTGAAGATCAGTTAAAAACATGTAATTATTTAATGTGATTATACATAATGAACTAGAAAATGTAAGCTGTTTCAATTTATTAAATGTAATTTTCATTATTTTGATTATTCTCAGGCAGAAAAGGCTAGCTTGGTTCATTTATTGGATTTCCTAGGTATGATTTTTCTCATAATGATTTGGGCCATTTGTCCTCGAGATAGTTTGGCAATTTTGGGCCAGTGGATACAGTCTAAATTGCAGGAGGTAAGTCTGACACAATAACTTAAATTTATAATAGCCTTTGGTGAGAATATTTTAATATCGTAAAACAACAAATACCAGAGATATTTTCACATTTAGCATGAATTATGGGTACTAATTTTTAGTGTCTTCTGTTTTCTCATTTTTAGGTGATATTCATACATATGAACATTTAAGGAATACTACATCTCTCAGATGATGAGTATGGATGGGTTAGAAGGGCTTGGCAACTTTCAGCTAATATT
This sequence comes from Lemur catta, assembly GCF_020740605.2. Taxonomy (NCBI): domain Eukaryota; kingdom Metazoa; phylum Chordata; class Mammalia; order Primates; family Lemuridae; genus Lemur; species Lemur catta. The sequence continues at coordinate 82,337,493 of NC_059130.1, forward strand.
TTTTTATTACAGTTATTGGCCCTACAGAGAGAAAACCTAGTTACTGATCCATTTGTTCTGACTGTGGTATACTAACTTAATGATTCCCCGTTTCCCCAAATACAGTCATTCCTCAGTATCAGTGGGGGATTGGTTCCAGGATCTCCTGTGAATACCAAAATCTGAGTATGCCAAAGTCCCAGATAAAAAATGGCATAATATTTGCTTATAATCTACGCACATCATCTCGTATATTTTTAATCATCTCTAGATTACTTGTAATACCTAATACCATGTAAAGGCTATATAAATAGTTGCTATGCTGTATTTTTAAAAAACTTGTATTCTTACTTTTTACTTTTCTGAATATTTTACATCTTCGGTTGAATCCACAGATGCAGATACAGAGGGCCAGCTGTATTTGTATTTTGATAAGGAGCTATTGAAACCCCTAAACTTTAATGCATGTAGAATTGGCAGAAGCTGCTTTACTGCCCTCCTTTCCTTCCCACTCCCAGGTTAAACTAACATTGCTTTGAAAATATCGAAAGGGTAGTCTTTTTAGCTGTTTAACTTTTGTTTTTAGTGGTTATGTGTAATAATCTCAAAAATTTATTGAGTCCCTCATTTTATTCAAAACACTGCACTATTGAAGCAGGTCTTGGAATCTTCGTAAATGGTTTGTTAACCATGATTAATTATTTTATTTTACATCTTTCTTCAGATATTTCCTCTTGTCCTGGGAGGTTTGGTTGTTTAGGAACAATCTGTTATTTGTTTATTTAATGATTTGTGGAGCACCCATCAGAGTGCCATCTGGGTGCTGTTTAAATCTAATGTGCAGAATTCTTTGAGACAAATTGCTTTTGAGATTGGATAACTAAGTCTGTTCATCAGTGTTATCATTTGGCTTCATTTATGTTGAAGTAAAGGTTCTTAAAGAGAAAAAGAAAGAATGATTATTGCTTAGGTAATGGGACCTCATCTTTTGAATTTTTTTGTTGCTGACCTGGGAAATCAAAGGAGCTAATGTAGTTGTTTTCCCCATCTATCTATAGATTGCGTTTTCTGTAATGGAATCAGGATTTGGTCCTAAGAAAGATAACTTGTATCTGTTTCTCCCTTGAAATACTTGATAAATCCTGCCATTTCAGTTTAATTCTTCAATTTAATTACTAATCTGAAAATAAAATAATAACTTCTGTTTACATTCTTTTTCCCTAAATCGAGGACCCTCAATAATTTTGGTGACAAGATGTTTTTCTTTCTATAAATAAAGCCTTGCTTACTGTGATTGGAGAGCAGAGAGGAATGCAGATAGTAAAGTCATTAGGGAATGGAATTGCTAACATTCATCTGCTATTCATTCATTTGTTGTGAGGACTGAATGATGCATTTAAGGCAGGATTTCTTAATACCAGCACTATTGACATTTTGGACTGGATAATTCTTTGTTGGGGGGAGTTGTCCTGTGCATGGTAGAATGTTTAGTAGCGTATCTGGCGTCTACCCACTAGATGTTAGTAGCTCTCCCACCCTTGAGTTCTGACAATCAAAAATATCTCCAAACATTTATAAATGTACCTGGGAGACAAAATCATACCAGGTTGAGGACCACTCATTTAAAGCATTTAGCACAGTACCTGGCATGAAGTAAGGACTCAATAAACACGAATTATCATTACTATTTGTTCATTTATTCCTCTCTGCAACTATAAGAGGTTGGTACTGTTACAAGTTCCATTTTACATATGATGTTACTGGCAGAGAGGTTAAACAATTAGCCTTGAGTTAAGTAATAAGTGTCAGCATTTGGACTTAAGTTTCTCTCTTTTTAAAGTCAAAATTTTTAATCAGTATACTATTAGTGGACTTGATGGGGCACATGCAGACTGCTCCTGGAGAGTGAAGACACTGTATGGTGTAGTTCATCAGCCTAAAACAGATGTGATTGAGAAGGACGGAAGTCATATTTAATGGCCACATATTGTGGATCAGATTGATTATATTATTTCTAGCTGTCACAGACATGTAGCCGCCTTTGAAAGATCAGTTCCCCAGTTAATAGCTCTTTTCTCAAAAGTCCTGCCTATCGATCCATCTCCTACAAAGTTTTAGTACTTACTGAAAATTAGAATTTAACTGGAAAGTGGTCACGTAAATACAAGTAATTAGGAAAATTAAAGTTATGATATCTATTTGTATTATTTTATTGAAATTGGAAGAAAATTTTATTTTCCCAACTAATCAATACTTAGAAAAGGAGAAGGAAATTAAGATAATTTAGCAAAGAAAGAGCATTGTGCTATGTGGTGAATTTTCTTAAGTAAACCCTCTAGTAGTGTCACTGGCCATATATACATATGTTTTCCCAATTTTCTTTTAAAGCAGCAGGATCAAAATATTACTTGACCATATTAAAAGCCTGCATCAATAAGCTTTCTTAGGAAACCCTCTACTCACTAGGTGGAGATTATAATAGGAAAAATAGAAGTGAACTACTTATGATACTACAGACTGTCTGGAAATTTATAGGCATGATTTTTTCTATTTTTTCCATGTTTTGAAAGTATTCATAGCTAAGGGAGGAAATAATGGCTGTATTTATGTTTTATACCATGATGTTTTCTGAATGTTAGAGTATAAAAAATTTTATCCTAGATACTCCATAAAATTAATTTTTAAAGAATCTCTTAGTTATTCCTTTTGTCATGAATAAGTTGCCTTACTGGAGCTTTTCTATCCTATTTCTTCTTAGTATATGTTTGATAGACCATACAGTAGAACACTGGAGGCTGAAGCTGACAAAATCGGACTACAACTTGCTGCAAAGGTAAAGTGTTTAGTAGTTGAGAATACACAGTGTCCTTCACATAGCAAAAGATAAATGTGTGTATGTGTTTGTTGTCTTAATGATGTTTGGCATGAGCACAGAGTGACAGTTGGACTATATTAACCCTTTGTACAGTTTCTATTAATATGTAGAAATTTGAAGATTATGGACCTTGAAAGAATGCATATTTAAAGATACTCATTTAACTCCCTTCAGTATATGAGGCTGTATAGACAGAATGCGTAAGATTGTAGTAATTATCAGGTTATAGTTAAAAAGTCCTAATCTTTTATTGGAAAGAATTTTTTACATGTATAAATTTTTTATTATAGACACGAAATATGTAAATCAAAATTAAAAAAATATATGGTTATGTAATGTGTCATCTCCCCACCATCCCAGCCTTTTTAAATTTGTGCCTTCTGGAAAGCTAATGCTATCTTTATTTTACTCCTAAGGAGGCTTTTTTGAGTAAATAAGATGTATAGCTGTTTTTTCCCATTTGGAGAAAGGTAAATCCTATTGTAGCTATGAACCTGGCTAAGCAAACTGAGTTTTCACCGTTTAAATAAGTAGTAAGAGAATAGGCATTTAGGTTATTTTTGTTTAGCAGATGACTTTTTTTTCTTCCCTTTTTTTTTTTTTTTTTTTTTTGCTTGCCACAGAGAACCGCTCTAGACCTTTACTTTTATTTATGTTGGCTTTGTTCCTATCTACTTAACAGGGTACCAGGCAGCTATTTTTAATGACTTGTGATAATTATCATTTAAAGATGAGTAAAAACAGTACCACTTCATATATTAAATTCAAATTTTATTTGACCCTTTGTTGAGTTTCTGATAGTTACTAAAATCATGAAAAATCACTATTATTTGAATCTCTCATAAGTTTTATGGATTTAACTTTATAGATCAAGATATTACTCATTCATAAAAGCAAAACAGTTCTTTGAATGTTAAGTAAGTATGGTTAAGTGAATCATCAGACTGCATACGTTAAAAGGTTCCCAAATAAGGGCCCACAGATTGGCTGTATCAAGAAATTCCTAATTTTAATGTATATGTAGCATGCCACATTTTCCCTTTATATTAAGTGCATTCTGGTTAATAAATCTTTGTCTATCTCAATAAATTATTCCTACTTTATTTCTAAGAAACTATTGTTTTATTATTTTTTTAAAATATGAGGAAGAGGTCAACGTAATTTTTTCCATATAGATGGTTAACTGACTCAGTGCCATTTATTGAAAAAAGTCATCTTTTCTTCACTGTGCTTCAGTGTCTCTTTGTTATAAAGGTATTTATGAGGTCTGTTTCTGGACTCACTATTCTGTTCCACTGGCGTGTTGTTTGTCTTTCCTCCAATACCACATTATCACTGTAGCTGTGTAGTAAGTGTTCATGTCTGATAGCTTCTGTTCTTCAATGTCATTGTTCTGCAAAATTGACTTGGCTATTCTTGGACCTTTGCATTTTCACATAAATTTAATAATCAGCTTATTAAAGTATACACCCATACAAAAACATGCCTTGAATTTTGATTGGAATTGCATTGCATTTATATATCAGTTTGGGAACACAGTTGACTAGTATATGTACAATATTGATTCTTCCCATCCATGAATATGATATATTTGTCCATTTATTTAGATATTAATTTTTTAGAGTTTTTTATATATAGAAATTAATACATCTTTTATTAGCTTTATTACTAAATGTTTCATGTTTTTTGATATGATAGTGTCACAGTTGAGCCTTGAACAACATGGCTTGAACTGCATCAGTCTACTTATACATAGATTTTTTTTTCAACAAATATATTGGAAATTTTTTTTTGATGTTTGAAATAATTTGCAGATGAACCACATAGCCTAGAAATATTGAAAAAAATTAATAAAAAGATGTCATGAATGCATAAAATATATGTAGATACCCATCTATTTTATTAACTACCGTAAAATATACACAAATCTATTATAAAAGCAGCAAATTTATTATTATTACTTTAATAATTTCAGGCCACCTCCTGTTGCTGTTGGGGTGAGGTTAAGTGTTTTGAGTATCTGCATGAACAACATTTGTGTGACACTAATCATCTCTGCTTGAGCAGTTCATCTCTCTAGTAAATTGTATATTGCAGTAAAAAGTGATCTCTTGTGGTTCTTGAGTATTTTTCATTGTGTTTAGTGCACTGCTGTAAACCTTAACTAAAACCATGGGACCCATACGGAGTGCCAGTAGTGATCCTGAAAGTGCTCCCAAGAAGCAGAGAATAGTCATGACATTACAAGAAAAGGTTGAATTGCTTGATATGTACCATAGATTGAGGTCTACAGCTGTGGTTGCCCATCATTTCAAGATAAATGAGTCCAGTGTAAAGACCACTGAAGCAAAAGAAAATTCGTGAAGCCGTAGCTGCAGCTATACCAGCAGGCTCGAAAACTTTGCACTTTTTGTGAAATGCCTTTTTATCTTATATTGAAAATGTAGATTTTATGTGGGTGCAGCTGCAATTGCTGTAAGAAAGGTATGTCTGTAGACTGTAATATGATTTGAGAAAAAGTGAAGTCATTATATGACAACTTAGAGCAAAAGGAAAGTAAAAGATCCAAAGTTGGAGCATTTGGTGGCAGCAAAGGATGGTTTGATAATTTTAGAAAGAGGTTTGGCTTTAAAAATGTCAAAATAACAGGAGAAGCAGCATCTATTAGCAGATGAATTCCTAGAAACCATTAAGAAAATCATTGAGGAGAAAAGTTACCTGCTTGAACAGGTTGTAGTGCAGAAGAAAGTGCCCTATTGTGGAAGAAAATACTACAAAGTATATCTATTATTAAGGAAGTGGAGCAAGCATCAGGATTTAAGGCAGAAAGGGGTAGGCTAACTCTACCATTTTGCACAAATGCAGTTGGGTTTGTAATTAGGACTTCTTTTTATCTATAAAACTGCTAGCTCCTGAGCCTTGAAGGGAAGTAATAAACAGCTTTTGGTTTTACAGCAAGAAGGCCTGGACAATAAGAACACTTTTTCAGGATTGGTTCCATCAGTGCTTTGTTCTTGAAGTCAGAAAGTACCTTGCCAATAAGGGACTGCCTTTTGTAGTTTTTTTGACATTGGACAATGCCCCTGGCCACCCAGAAACCCATGAATTCAACACTGAAGGCATTAAAGTGATCTACTTTTCCTCAAACACAATGTCTCTAGTAAGCCTCTAGATCAGGAGGGCATAAGAATCTTTAAGGTTCACTACACACAGAACTCTGTGGAAAGGATTGTGAACACTATGGAAGAGAATTCGATAAAAAGTCTGGAAGCATTAACACCATGCCATCGTTGTTACAGAAAAAGCTGCGAAAGCCGTCAAGCCCCAAATAATACATTCTTGCTGGAGAAAACTGTCCAGATGTTGTGCAAGACTTCCCAGGATTTATTACAGAGCCAGTAAAGGAAATCATGAAACAGACTGGATATAGCATAAAAGTGGGGGGCGAAGGCTTTCAAGATATGGACCTTTGCAAAATTCAAGAGCTGATGGACACCACATCAGAGGAATTAACGATGACTTGATAGAGATGAGTGCTTTCGAACCAGTGCCAGATGATGGATGAGGAAGGGGATACTGAAGAAGCAGTGTCAGAAAACAAAGTGACATTAGACAATCTGGCAGAAGAGTTCAGGTGATTTAAGACTGCTTTTGACTTTTAATGACAGAAATTTATTTCCATGAAGTTACACTGAGTGTGCCTAGCTCTCCTGCCACCTCTTTCACTTCTGTCACCCCTGAGACAGCAGTACCAAACCCTCCTCTTCCTTCTCTTCCTTAACCTACTCAGTGTGAAGGTGACAGGGAAGAAGACCTTTATGATCCACTTCATGAATAGTATATATAATTTTTCTTATGATTTTCTCTTCTCTAGCTTACACAGTGTATAATACATAAAACATATAAAATATGTGTTAATTGAATATGTTATTGGTAAGGTCTCGATAGTAGGCTATTAGTGGTTAAGTTTTGGGGAAGTCAAAAGTTATATGTGGATTTTTGATGCATAGGGAGGTCGGCATCCTTATCCCCCGTGTTGTTCAAGGGTCAACTCTTCTTTCTTTTTTTGCCTTACTGCAATAGCCGGAAACTTCAGCACAAGGTTGATGGTGGGCAATGTTGTTTCTTCCTGATCTTAGGGGAGAGAAAACATTCAGTATTTCATCATTAATTATGATGTTCATTTGTAAGCTTTTTTTATATAATAGATACTTTTTATCATATCTAAAATTTTATTTCTGATATCCTAAGATTTTTTCAAATTATGAATGAGTATTAAATTTTATCGAATGCATTTTCTGCATTTATCAAGGTCATTATATGAATTTTCTCCTTTAATCTGTTAATGTGGCAAATTACTTTTTTTTTTAAGTTGTCACATTTTCATTTTTGGAATTAAACCTAGTTTTTGTCATTTATATTATCCTTTAATAGTAAGCTAGAACTGGTTTAATGTTTCGATTAGGATGTTTAGATATATGTTTGTAGGAGATACTGGCTTAGAATTTTCTTATCTTGTAATGTCCTGTCAGATTTTGGTACTAAAGTTATGCTGGCCTCATAATCCATGATTTGGGAAATGTTCTTTGTTTTCTCTTCTCTGGAAGAGTTTGTGTAAGATTAGGGATATTTATGTATGTATGGATATATATATATATATGTGTATATATATATATATATATATATATATATATATGAATCAATGACAGAGTCTCGTTCTGTTGCCCTGGCTAGAGTGCATGTTGTCATATTCCATACTTACTTTTCTATCTTTATCTTGTTCTACTTCTTAGTAGCATTTGATACTATTAACTATACTCCCCTTTTAAAAATATATATTAATATTTTGTGTGAGTAGCTATACATTTCAATATAGCATAGAAAGTCATATAGGATTATAAACTCATAATGGAAAATAATAGTCCCCTCTGCCTAGCCTTGCACCCCAGAGATAATCACGTTGAAGTGTTTAGCTATTTACTTCTATATTTGCATGTAATACGTTTATTTTGTAATTTCTTGATTCATTAGGTAAAGGTATTACCTGTTGATTTCTGGTTATGGAAGATTTAGTCTTTTATAATCTGACTGATGATTTTATGTGCTTGTTTGCTACCTGTATTCCTCCTTGGTTAACTGTTCAAGTCTTTTGCCATATTCTGATTAGACTGGTTTTCTTACTAAAGACTTCAGAGTTTTCTTTACATATATTGGATGCAGTCATTTGTTGGATATATGATTTGAAAATTGTTCTTCCCCATCTGTGGCTTGTCTTTTCTTTCTCTTAACAGATTTTTTTTCCCCCCAGAGCAAACATTTTTAATTTTGATGAAGTCCAGTTTAAGGAACCTTGAGGAAATCTCAATACCTAATTTCTGAGGCCATGTTTTTTTCTATTACTTTACTCCACAAATTCCAGCCACCTTTGCAGCTCTGAACTCCTGTCTCCTAATTTCTTAGCTTAGCTAGACTTGCCACATTCCGCTTAGGTTCTGCCTCCCTGTGTTGTGGTCAGGAAACTGCCCCGGCAGAGAGCAGAGGCAAATCTCAAGATCAACTTAAGTATTTCTTTTTTTCTCAAGGATCACTGTCTTGTTCTATCTATTGTCCATTACCCGAAAACAATTGCCTTGTATATTTTGTCTAGCTTTATAGTTATTGATGGTGGGAGGACAAATCCTGTGGCAGTTACTCTATTATGGCTGGAAGTATAAGTCCCCAAATTTGTGATTCATGATTGTCCATATTTTATAAGAAGATACTAAGAAATTCATCAGAAGCTCTGCCTACATAGGCTGGGATAGTGAATTTTACTATAAAATTATAGGACAGTGAATTAGCTCACTCTTTGGGGAACCTTCCTGTGAAGTATAGATGGTCTTTGTCTCTGTGGCCGTTCAAGTGTCTTTGTAGATGAAGCCTATAAAACTGGTCATCATTGTTTGGGGATTGCAAGGGGGGAAGGAGGTGGGGCTTTCTTATTCATTGTGGAGGCTTTTAGTAATTCTCTATTATGAACCTTCTACCTCAATCCTCTTTCTTGGATATTAAATACTAAACCTTTCTGGGGTCTCCACGGTGTGGGCGAGTAAGTCAGTTGCCCCAGAAGCAATGCGGTGTACTGATAATGCATGAGCTCTGGTATTAGACTCCGTAAGTTTGAGAATCTTCTTTGCCATAGAGAATATTAATTATGTGATCTTGGGCAAGTTATTTGTCCTTTATGTGCCTCAACTTTCCTCATTTGTAGGATAGGAATAATAGTTGGACCTATCTCATAGAGTTAATACTATTAAAGTCTTGAGCGCAAGTTTTATAATCATGTATTTCTTCTTCTCTATTTCACAAGTTCATTATTTCAAAACCAATATTGGTTTCTTCTCTAGTTTTCCTTTTCCCAATAAATACACTACCATCTTCAGTTTCTTTTGGAAGAAACCTAGAATCCTCCTTAGTTCTTCCCTCTTTATCATTTACATCTAATTTTTCACCAAGTCCTGACAATTCGAATTATCTGTAAAATAGATCTCAATATGTTTCCATCTCTACTACTAGCATCTTTTACTTGAATTTCTGCCTCATTATAGCTTTCATTGACTGCAATCATACTCTCCTCCATTCCATTCCATTCCCCACCCTGCCACAAATAAGAAGCAGGTCCAGTAAGCTAGGATATTCACTTTCTCAAGATAAGACTTAAGTGGACATTGGCCAACATTTGTCTCCAGACTTTTCATTTTCTGGGCTGACCAATCCATCACTTCAGATTGATACTTTTAAAATCTGTGTTAATACGTATCAGAAGACAGATCTTGCAGACCCAGGTGCTAGCTCTTCTCTGGTCAATTATGTTGATTTTCATCTATTAATTGAACATAATTAATTGTCAGGTTGTAAGGTTACATAATACCTTTATGGAGGTCAGAATTTAAGTAACAGAGACATTCAATAAGTACATTTAATAAAGTTTGAAGTATTATGATAGAAATATACAGGAGACATTTATTCCATGGGAAAATATAGCAGAGATGTAAGTAACTTTGTCTAGGGATCAGGAAAACTGTCTAGGAATTAGGCTGAGAAAGAAATATTTAAAATGGAGATCTGAAAGATAAAGAGCAATTATCCTGGTGAAGATGCTGATGGGAGGGAGGAGTGTTGGGCATGGCAAATAGCACATTCACAGGCAAGAGGAACGATAGCCTATTCCAGGAATTGAAAATTCACTGTGGGGCTAAAATGTAGACAGAGTTCAAGAGCATCAATGACAAGAGATAAAACTGAAAGGTAGACAGGGACTTCTTCGTGAGCAGTTTTAAGCATTTTCTACCTTATCTAGCAGAGGTGTTAGGACTTAGACTCCACAGTCATGACAGACTTATGATTGAGCTCTTTTCTCCTCCACATGACTATAGGCAAATCACTTAGCCTCTTCAAGTCTGTTTCTAGCCTGAAAAACAGGAATAACAATATTACTTTCCTCAAAGGGTTATTTTGGGCATATTAGACTTGATTCTTATTTGTGACTGCATCCTTTTTTTGGTCCCTGATCCATCACACTTGTGTTCTTGCCATTTAATATTCCAATCACATAACATAATCCTCCTTTTCCTCATTCTCTCCTTCCAGGGCAACTTTCTGATTATAGCCTTGTTTCCTCTGTAGCATGCCTGAAAGGGAAAGGATGTGCTGACCCAAGGACACAGATGCCTGCACTATTGCTGGGTTGAGCAGCTGTCATCATCTCTGTAAATTAAGAAGTTGGCATTCTGATTTTATGTCAATCTTGTGAGCTTGGCTAGTGGGAACTGTTCCAGAGAGATGTCTATTGGTCATGTGCTATCAAGACCAAGAGCCAAACAGAATATAGAAAAGTCACTAAAATGAAGTTACTTCCAGAATAGGCAGCTCACCTTCCCTAGGGTTCTCTCTTTTTGTGCTCTGCTATTGGCTATGAGTGAGTTTATTTTGTATATTTATATTTTTATGGGAGTTTTAATTTTTCATTTTGAAGGTATTTATCATTATGTAAATTATCAGAATGATTAATATAGAATTAGTAATAACCAGTAGAACAGAGGTATGAATGAAACATAGAATAACTAGCTGTCCAGTTATCAGCTGACAAAAAGATGTCGTTACATAGTGGATTTTGTTGGGTATGCATATTTATTTGTCACTGTAAAGAGATTGACACTTTAATCATTTATAGAAGTGACTTTTGTTTTCTTGATTTCACAGATAACTAAATGATCTGTTTTTATTTGTGAGTGTCTGTTTCTTAAATTTGAAAAAAGAAAACTTGTTTTCTTTTAGTGGTTCTAAACTGGGGGCAGCCTCCTATTGTTTTTGATTGTCACAGTGATTGGGGAGGTGGGGAGTGGATTATTGGTGTTCAGCAGACAAGGACTAGGGATGACAAATATCCTGTAGTGGCTTGGAGAGCCCTCACAGGGAGGAATCATCAGCCCTTGTGAGTGCCCCTTTTGGGAAACACTAGCTGCTGGTTTCTTCAAGTATTAAATAATGTGAGATAACTATGCCAATAGCACCATCTAGTGAGGGAATTAGGTAATAAGCAAAATCTACCTTTCTCACAGAAATAAGAGACAATTTAAAATTCTAAAGTTTATGTCAAATAGTTCATTATAGAATCATCAACTTTTGGAGCAGTAAGGAAAATTAGAGCTAATTTAATATCCACCTTCTCATTTTACAGATAAGGAAACTAAAGTCCAAAGAGGTGAAGTGATTTGTCTAATAACCTATACCTAGTTAGTAGGAAGACCTTTGGTTCTTATTTTCCAGGTTAGTATTCTGAGCCTTCATGAGAGAAAACTGACTGTCTTTGTGTTTTTTTGGCTTACTGTCTTAGATTCTTTGCTTAATGATTCATTTAAGAAAGAAAAAAATGATAAATGAGAATATCTCTTTTAAGAGGTATGTTATAAAGTAACTTTCACAATGCATACACATATAATGCCTAATATCTTACTTTGAACCTATTAATAATTTTATCACTCAGAGAAATGAGACAGGATTTTGTATATTTAATTTTTAGTTGTTGTGATTTGAGTTCTGAGTGTTGTCTTATGATAAAACTTTACCTAAGATAGAGAAAAAATATACACTTGAAAATTTACTTACAAATTTATTTTATTGATTGGTAAACTGACATTCTGACAATCAAAAGATGGGCCAAAAAAACTTTAAAATTAAATGAACTACAAAATAATGTAAGTCCCATTTCTCCTCTGTGTTGGGACACAAAGTATTTTTGATAAGTCAAGTTTTCTCTTTTAGTGATAAGGATTGGCAAATACTGAGAATAGCTTAGCTGAAACTATCGTGAAACTATGTTGCATTCATTTGGAAAACAGTTAAATTACTGACTAGAAAAAATGTTGTTTAGAGAAGTGGGTTACAAAATAAAATGAGCTTTAACAAGTGGTTCCATCAGCAGTATTGGAAAAAGATGAGTCCATGAAAGTGTGTGAGATTGAAATGAAGTAGTTTCCTGGTAGGTGATGATGATGGTGGTAGTGTGGACAACACTGATGATGATATTGACAACGGTCATAATAATAAATAATATTTTTTCCATCCTGGGCAACATAGTGAGACCCCATCTCTACCAAAAAAAAAAAAAAATTTAACCAGGTGTGGTGGTCCATACCTGTAGTCCCAGCTACTTGGGAGGCTGAGGCAGGAGGGTCTCTTGAACCCAAGAGTTCCAGCCTGGGAGACAGACTGAGACCGTGTCTCTAAAAAAAAAAAAATTGTTTCATATCTTGGGCACTATTCTGAGTGTGTTACATGTGTTAATTCTTTTAATTTTCATAACAACCTTGATAGGTATAGGTAAAACTGAGGGATAGAGAAGTTAAGTAACTTGGCAAAGGCCTCATAGTTAGTAAAATTTTTCCCTCCCAAGGTAGAGGTGCGTTGATTTCTGAAATGGAACTTCCTATATTACTTTAACTTACTGGAAACAGTTTTGGTTTTCTGCAGTACTGCCCCTAAAATAACGATCATTTTTGTATCTGTTTTGGTCCCTTTAAATCTCATCCTATAATAGCCTTAGTGTATTTTTCCAGCTCTAGGAGTCCAGCTCCCCTCTAACACAGTCCTTTGTAGTATTATCTCAGATGATTATTTTACCTAACATATATCTATGTGGAATACAGGATGGTATGCCAGAAAGACTGGGACAAGTGTAGGATATCAATGGCATTCTAGAAAATTCAGATTCATTCAATGTCAGGATTTATCTCTTGGCGGGCGTGATGGCTGACAGTTTGTTGGAGGGTCTAGTGAATACAAACAGAAAAGTTCAGAGACACTTTTCATCTTTGTATTTCTAATGAAAATTTTGGGTACAGGTAGCGTCACAGGTAGGCTTCCCCTTGGTCTAGATCTATTTATATGTTTTTCTCTAGTATTGTTTTGGCATTAGGAAATGTTAAAATTATAAGAACAGTTCTTATACTGCTGATTCTTAATTATTAATAATATCCCACTGAGGTTCTATTTGAATAGTAGTAAATTCTTTGTCAAGTAATATATCCCTTAGAGCATATTCATACATATTCATATTACAGTCTGGATTATACTAGAACCGTCTTTATTTGTAAATTCATGACATCATTGCTTATGACCATAGGTAGCATCCTGCAATTACCAGAGGCCTCTGGTTGCTCATCAGTGAAAAGGAAGAGTTGAAATAGTGTCCATTATGTTCTGGGTTCCAGACTGGCTGCTTTGCAAGAATTATCACATTTTATCCTGATGATTCACTGTTTTAATTTCAATTTTACAGATGAAGCTGAGATTCTTGGAGACTGAATTATTGTCCCAGGAGCACAAACTCTGGCACCAGACTACTTAGGTTCAAATTATGGCTCTGTCACTTACTATTGTAGCTATATGACCTTTGTCAAGTGACTTAATCACCATGGGCCTTGGTTTCCTCCTCTGATCTGTAAAATGAGAGTAATAATAGTAATTACCACATGAAGTTGTTATGAAGATTAAATGAGTTAATATAGTGAATTGATTGATGTTTGTAATACACTGAGAACAGTGCCTGGCACATGGTGTCATGTGAGTGATTGTTAAAGAAAATGAGTAACTGGTATTTCAAACCCAGATATTTCTGATTCTAAAACCTGCCTTTCCATTATCTCAGTTTACTGCCTCAAAAAGTATTCTAGGACCAATATATTTCACTGACACATATTTTCTTACGTTTCTGTGGCCAGCTGTGGTCCTTATTCTGTTTTAAGAAGGAAAAGTTGTTTAGAGTCTCATCTTTTCCTTCCTTATGTACTTCCTGATGCTTCATAAACACAAGTTCTATAGTTTGCTATAATTTTTATTGAGGCAAATGAGTTAGGCTTGTGATGAGCTGAATACTTATTTTAAAAATGTTTGTATTTTGGTCTGTAATTGTTACTTTGTCTTTTTTCTCTTTTTGGGGGGAGTAAGAACATTTAACATGAGAGCTACATTTTTAAGTGTACAATGCCATATTTTTAAGTATAAGCACAATATTGTACAGCATATCTCCAGAACTTATTCATTTTGCATAACTGAGACTTTATATCCATTGAATAACAACTCCCCATTTCCTCCTAATCCAAGCCCCTGGCAAACACTCTTCTCTACTTCTATGAGTTTAACTACTTGAGATACATACCACATATCCGTGTAATCATGCAGTATTTGTCCTTCTGCAACTGATTCTGTCACTTAGCCTAATGTCCTTAGGGTTCATCCATGTTGTTGCATAATGTAGGATTTCCTTTTCTTCCTAAGGCTGAATAATATTTTGTTGTATGTTTATACCACATTTTCTTCATTGATTCGTTAATGAACATTTAGGTTATTTCTACATCTTGGCTATTGTGAATAATGCTGCAATGAATGTGGGAGTGTAGATCTTTCTTTGAGGTCTGGATTTCAACTTTGTATACATTCCGAGAAGTGGGATTGCTGAATCATGTGGTAGTTCTGTTTTTAATATTTTGAGTAACCTCCATACTGTTTTCCATAGAGGTTGCACCAGTTTACATTCCTACCAATGTGAACAAGGATTCCAGTTTCTTCACATCCTGGCCAGTGCTTATCTTTTGTTTATTTTTTTATAATAGCCATCTTAACTGGTGTGAGGTGATATTTCATTGTGGTTTTGACTTACACTTCCCTGATGGTTTGTGATGTTGAACAGTTTTTCAAATCTCTGTTGTCTATTTATATGTCTTTTTTGAAGAAGTGTCTGTTCAAGTCCTTTGCCCATTTTTAATTGGGCTTTTTGTGCTATTGAGTTGTAGAAATTCCTTGTATATTTTGGATATTAACCCCTTATCAAATATGTGATATGCAGATGTTTTTTCCTGTTCCATAGGTTGTTTTTTAATTCTCTTAATAGTTTCCTTTGCTGGGCAGAAACCTTTTAGTCTGATATAGTCCCACTTGTCTATTTTTTTTTATTTTGTTACCTATGCTTTTGGTGTCATAGCCAAGAAGTCATTGCCAAAACCAATGTCATGAAGCTTTTCCCCTAAGTTTTCTTCTAGGAGTTTTATAGTTTTAGGTCTTGAGTTTAAATCTTTAATGTATTTTGAGTTGATTTTTATATATGGTGTAAGATAAGGGTCCATTTTCATTTCTTTGCATGTGGAAATTCGGTTTTCCCAGCACCATTTGTTGGAAAGACTGCTTTTCCCCCATTGTGTATCCTTGACACCTCTGTATAAGAGTGGCTTTATTTTGGGGCTTTCTATTCTGTTCCATTGGTTTAGTAGCTGCCTTTATGCTGGTACCATACTATTTTAATTACTGTAGCTTTGTAATATATTTTGAAATCAGGAAGTATGATGCCTCCAGGATTGTTCTTTCTCAAGACTGCTTTGGCTCTTCAAGCTCATTTGTGGTTTCATATGAATTTTAAGATTGGTTTTTCTATTTCTGTAAAAAAAAATACTAATAGGATTTTGATAGGGATTGCACTGAATCTGTAGAGTGCTTTGATTAGTATGGGCATTTTAACAATATTAAGTTTTCCAATCCATGAACACAAAGTGTATTTCCATTTATTTGAGTCATCTTTAATTTCTTTCATCAATTTTTATAGTTTTCATTGTACAAGTCTTTCACCTCCCTTAGCTAAGTTTATTAAATATAGTTTTTATTTTTGATGCTTTCGTAAATGAAATTGTTTTTTTAATTTCCTTTTTAGATAGTTTGTTGTTAGTGTATAGAACATAAATGATTTTTATATGTTGATTTTTGTATCCTGATTTTATTGAATTCATTTATTAGTTCTAGCAGCTTTTTTGTAGCATCTCTTGGGTTTTCCAAATATACGGTCATGTCACCTGCAAAGAGAAATCATTTTACTTTTTCCTTTCTGATTTGGATGCCCTTTCTTCCTTTCCCTTTCCCTTTCCCTTTCCATTTCCGTTTCTATTTCCCTTCTTCCCTTTTTTTTTTTTTTTAAACTAATCACAGTGGCTAGGACTTCCAACACTATGTTGAATAGAAGTGGCAAGATTGGGCATTCTTGCCTTGTTCCTGGTTGTAAAGGAAAAGCTTTCAGTTTTTCACCATTGAGTGTGATGCTGACTGTGGGCATTTCATGTATGGCTTTTATTATATTGAGGTAATTTCCTTCTATTCCTACTTGTTGAAAGTTTTTATCATGAAAGGCTATTGAATTTTGTCAAATGCTTTTTTGGAATCTATTGAGATATCATGTGATTTTTGTCCTTTGTCTTATTGATGTGGCATATCACATTAATTGACTTTTGGATGTTGATCCTTGATTCCCAGGGATAAATCCCACTTGGTCATGGTATATGATCCTTTTAATATGCTGTTGAATTCGGTTTGCTAGTATTTTGTAGAGGATTTTTGCATCTGTATTTATCAGGGATATTGTCCTATAAATTTCTTTTCTTGTAGTGTCTTTGGCTTAGGTATCAGAGTAATGCTGGCCTCATAAAATGAGTTTAGAAGTATTCCCTTGAGGTACAAAGTTAGGTTGTGTATTTAAGATTTTTTTTTTAAAATACGGGCATTATCATTATGATTTATCCTCTTAGAACTATTTTTGCTGTATACCATAGGTTTTGTTAGGTTGTGTTTTTATTTACATTTATCTCAAGATATTATCTAATTTTCCTTTTGGTTTCTTCTTTGACCCACTGGCTGTTCAGGAGTGTGCTCCAGGATTTCTGTTTGGTACTTTTCTACATTTTCTATCTCTTTGTTGAAATTCTCGCTCTATTCGTGCATTGTTCTTCTGACCTCATTGAACATCTTTCTGATAGTTGTTTTGAATTCTCTTGTTAGATATATCATACATTTCCTTTTCATTAGGATTGGTTTCTGAAGATTTTTGTTGTTCCTTTGGTACATAATTCCCTGGGAGCTGCAGGTTTCCTTCCAATCATAATGGTACCAATCTAGGGATGCAGATTTGGTAAGAGGGTGTCTCCAGTAGTCGTACCAGCTTCAGTGTGGCTGGTTATATACTTGCCCAGGGTACAGAAGCCCTTCAAGATTTCTCACAAAGGGAATTCGTATGTTGTTGTTGAATCAATGTGTTCATGGGGAGGAGGATCTGGGGTTTTCCTATTCTGCCATCTTGTTGATGTCACCCTGTCACTTATTTTTCATAAATTAAAAAAATATAAATAAAATACTTATTTTGGAAACAAAATTATCTGGCTTTAATGGGTCTTTAAACTGGGTTTGGACATTATAGACTAACTCTGACACCCTTATCTTAATATTAAAGCAGGTATCTCTAGTCCCTTATTAATACTTTTAAGTTTGGAATACTTTCTAATCTGATGGGGTAATTAATTTCTTCTATTTCTGCACATCAAATATTGCTTTAAAGATTCCCTTCAACTGTGTTACTTAGAGATTGAACAGGGAAATATTTTACTTGTCTTTTGATTAATACTTTTAGGCTACAAAAATTAGATAAGTATGCTTTTGGTTTGTATAGCAGAAAAATCTCATGTAGTTAGATAATTTGTGAATTTATAAAAGTCTATTGAAATGTTTATCTTCCAGTTTTCAGAATTTTTTGTTTCAGCTGAAATTCTTTTAAGTCATTTTATGTTTTTATGAATTATTTTAGAAGAATATCTTACTTGCTTATCTCAGCTTGTATTTATGTTGTGAATGTGATTATCTGCTATTGAGTGAAGTATTCCTGTAGGTGTTAGAATTCAGCATCAAATAATTATTTGTGCAGATATACATATTACACATTTTACACATAAGTACACACATCTTGCACATTTATGGATACATATCTATATATGTATAAACAGATCATATATTTTTATCTGTTATACATATTTATCTTATATATTCCTGTTTATATACATATATACATGTATATCCATATCTGTGCAATAGGATAAAGTGCCTTGTATTCATTTTAACTCAGAATACTTACAGATCTTAAAGAATTTTATTTCTTTAAATTTTTTTTTTTTTTTGAGACAGAGTCTCGCTTTGTTGCCCAGGCTAGAGTGAGCACCGTGACATCAGCCTAGGTCACAGCAACCTCAAACTCCTGGGCTCAAGCAATCCTTCTGCCTCAGCCTCCCGAGTAGCTGGGACTACAGGCATGCGCCACCATGTCTGGCTAATTTTTTCTACATATATTTTAGTTGGCCAGATAATTTCTTTCTATTTTTAGTAGAGACTGGGTCTCGCTCGTGCTCAGGCTGGTCTCGAACTCCTGACCTTGAGCGATCCACCCGCCCTGGCCTCCCAGAGTGCCAGGATTACAGGGGTGAGCCACCGCACCTGGCCTAAATATTGAATACATTTTACTTGAATTTCTTTTTTGTGTGTGGTATGTTGTAGTTTGTTTGTTTGTTTTTGAGATAGGGTCTTGCTCTGTGGTCTAGGCTAGAGTGCAATGGCATCATCATAGTTCACTGCAACCTCAAACTCCTAGGCTCAAGCAATCCCCCTGCCTCAGCCTCTTGAATAGCTAAGACTACAGGTGTGCACACCATGCCTGGCTAAATATTTTATTTTTATTTTTTTGTAGAGACAGGGTCTCACTGTGTTGCTCAGGCTGGTCACAAACTCCTGGCCTCAAGTGCTCTGCGAGCCTCAGCCTTCTAGAGTGCTAGGATTGTAGGCATGAGCCCAGCCTTACTTGAATTTCCTTTTATTTTCCCAACATTTAAAAATATTTTAGTGGTGTTTGTTAAGAAATGATGTATTAATAGCATGGATGTTGACTAGCTGTATCAGCATGCAGTGTTTTACATTTGCCTTTTTGGGTGTCACGACTATACTATTTTAGACCTTTTTGAGAGCATATTTTATTCAACGGTGTAATTTTTTTTTTTTTTAGTTTTAATCAAAAATAAAATCAGTGGGAAATATCACTTATTTTCTAGTTACTTCTTAACAGAAACAGTAAGTTAAGAAATGTAAATAAATTGAACAGACTTATAAAGTCACCTTATGGGGGATTTAGAAATAATTTTTTATAAAAATAATATATTTTAGGTTATTAATATGAAATGTCTGATTTTGAATCAAAAGTGTAGTTTATTATATCACAAACAAGAAACAGTACATTAACCAAAGTATGCACCTAAACTATCAACACAGTCTTTCCATCATAACAGTAGCTTGTTTATGCCAGCAGCTAAGAAGTCTGGAGAGTGAGTGGCGATGAAATCATAAAAGGCATTTTGAACAGCTTGTTGAGAATTGAATATTTTTCCTTGCAAGAAATGGTCCAAAGCCTGGAAGAAGTGGTAGTCAGTTGGTGCAAGGTCTGATGAATACAGTAGATGACAGAGAATTTCCAAGTCCAGCTTCTGTAGTTTGAGTAGGGTTGTTAGCGTGACATGTGGTCAGGTGTTGTCTTTCAAGAGGATTGGCCTGTCTCTACTGACCAGTCTGGGCTCCTTAATCATTTTGTCCAATTGGTTGCAATAGTCATCTGCTGTAATCGATTGACCAGGTTTCCTGAAGCTGTAGTGGATAACACCAGCTCTGGACCACCAAACAGACACCGTTAGCTTTTTCTGATGAATATTTGGTTTTGGACTATGTTTCAGCACTTCATCTTTATCCAACCTTTGTGCCGAATGCTTGCAATCATCAAAAAGAATACATTTTTCATCACATGTTGTTACAATATGGTGTAGAAATGGTTCACCTTTGTGTCATGACAGCAAAGAAAGGCAAGCTTCAAGACGATTTCTCTTCTGATGCTCATTTAATTCATGTGGAATCCATCTATCCAGCTTCTTTATCTTGCCAATTTGTTTCAAATGGTCCAATTTTGTTGGAATAGTAACATCAAACCTGCTAATTTACATGTAGGTTGAGATGGATTCACTTCCACTACAGATTTCAACTCATCATTATCCACTTTGGTCTCAGGTTGCCCATATGGCTTATTTTCAAGATTAAAATCAATAGAACAGAACTTCTCAAACCATGGATGTACTGTGTGTTCATTAGCCACATCCTTCCCAAACACTTTGTTGATATTTTGAGCTGTCTGCGCTGCATTGGTTCCATGATGGAACTCATATTTGAAAATAACACAAGTTTTTGACTTATCCATGGTTTCACAAAAATTGCTCTAAAAACAATTTTGAGAGATAATCACAAGCCAAAATGTACATTTGAAAGACTCAGGATGCAACTTCACAACAAACATAAAACAAGAAGTGTTGAAGTGAAATGTCAGCGATATCAACTGTCAAACTTAGTACTTAAAGAATTCAGACGTTTCACACTTAACAACCTAATTCAGAAGTAAAAGTACTGCTCCTTCTCCACCATCACCATCAAATACCCCACTTACATTCTTAGAGCAGCTACTGTTAAGTCTTCCAGATGTGTTCTATGCATATACAGGTGTATATGTGTGGATATGCATATGAGTATATGATGGAATTGTGCGCACATGTATGCAGATCTGTATATATCCTTTTTAAAAAATACTAATACTGTACTTTTCTAAGGTGTTTTCAATGAGTTAAACATATTCTTCCCCATATACATTGAGGAAAAGTAGATAAATTGATGTACACATTAAAAATATAACTGCATACTTTTTCTTTCTGCATATTTATCTGAAGTTTTTGCAGTTATTCTAGTGGTATAGATTAAAGGTAAAATTTCTTTAGTTTAATTACAGATTATATTTTAAAACCTTTTTACAAAAACAGAAATTTTTAATTTGTGTGAAAGATTTTACCCTTAATATATATTCTTAGTATCTATCATACTGAAAATAGTGGGTTATCTCTGGGGAACAGGATTGTTGTGAATGTGTATGGGGGAGGGGTGAGGAGGGATGCTGGACATTCTCTTATTTTGATACTGCAGTACCACATTGTTTGAGTTTTTTTTTTTAAAGCATTGAACATCTACTTTTATTAAAATGATAGAACATATTTTTAAAATGTAGTGGCATAAAGATAAATTTTTTTAAAAAGTCTCAAAACTAAGCTCTCATTGTGTGGTTTTATTAATTTTGGGTTTAGGCTTGTGTGGATGTAAGAGCCAGTTCAGTGTTTTGGCAGCAGATGGAGTTTGCAGACAGCCTCCATGGTCATCCCAAGCTGCCAGAATGGTTATCTACGCATCCTTCTCATGGAAATCGAGCTGAGCACTTGGACAGACTTATACCTCAGGTGAGCTAACTCTGTGTAAGGCAAGAAATTATTTTTACTGTATCATTTATTTTTAATACTGTTACTTCTTTTGCTTAGAAAAAGAGAATTCTAGCTTCTCGATTATTTTGATTACTATAATTATGAATTATCAGTTTTCAAAGACTTCAACTGAAAAATAAAATTCTGGTTGTCCACAAGTCCTGGAGAATAAATTGCTGTGTATAGTTGACTTTCCTGGATGGTGAAGGTTTAACCCCTTTAGTATCAGACCTTTAATTTTAACTGATCTGATGAAAGTTTAAAACGTAAGTCATGTTGCTTTTATTTTTAACATATTGATCATAATTCAGTCTTTCCTTGGTGATTTAAGCTTTTTGTTAAAAATACCAGTTAATGAGTTGTACAAAAGTTTTGGGTCAAATGGGTATTAATTACAGTAGTGATGCCAGAATTTGTTTTCTTAGGAGACATCTCTTCATGTTAGTTCATTTCTGGTTATTTATTTCTTTATAATGATATAGGGAAGCATGTACTGTCTGGCTCTTTTTTTTTTTTTTTTTTTGTAGAATTCATTAATGGATCAAGCTGAGGCAGCTTTCTCCCAAGTATTTTTCACTAAGCCTCTGAAAATCTTTTATTTGTTAACATCATTCAAAAATGTTTTCTGTGGCTTCCACATCAGTACAAAATGGATGTCAGGCATCTCTGAGCCAGGCTCTCTTCTGTCTCACTTGCATTAAATTTTCTGGTTGGTTGTGAAAGCAGAATATTCTTTAGTAATTTAAGAATTAGTACTGGGTTATTTGCTAAATGATAACAAGACAGATCCAGGTGTGTTATAAAAGTATCTTTCAGTATGACTTCAAATTCAGCTCAACAAATACTTAGTACCTATTAAAAGAAAGAAATAATGCTTAGATACAGGTGATACAAAGAGAAATAAGACATTGTTCTTGGTATTTATAGGATGCTAAGATAAGTACAAAATGATTATTAATACAAAGAATATGATTTATCTTAAGAAAAGTAGAAATATAGTGGTTTGTGGTTTGAAGGAAGAAGAATCTGTATCTAGTTTGGGATAAGAAACTATTTATTGATATTTATTGGTAATCTACCATTTTTGTGTTCTGTTGCTAGAGAATGAGCAAGTAACAAAACAGGCCCTGCTTTCTTGGGGCTAATATTCTAGTAAGGTAATACAAATGACAAACAAATATATAGTATGTCAAGCAGTCATAAGCATGTTGGGGAAAAGTAGGTTAAATGTATTAGAGAGGGATAGGCGGCAGAGAAGGCGGCAGAACATATTCTATGTTCTGTTGTCAAGGAAAGCCTCACTGAATAGAACCTGGAAGGAAGCCGGGGAGCAGGGAGCAAGTCTTATGGATATCTGCAGGGAGAGCCTTTCAGGCTGAGGAAGCAGCTAAAGCAGAGGGCCTGAAGTGAGAGTGTTTGGTGTGTTCAAGGACTAGCGAGGAAGACATTGGGCTGAATGGAGTAAGGAAAAGGGAGAGGAGCTCAAGATGAGGTGTAGGGGACCAGACCATGAAGGAACTTCTAAGTCATTGTAAGGACTTGACTTTTACTTCAAGTGATAGGGGAAGGTGGCTGAGGGTATTGAGCAGGTGAGTGACTTAATCTGACTCATGTTTATTGTGACCACCGGGGTTGTTGTGTGGAGAGTGGACTGTAGTGGGGCAAGGGTAGAATTCAACAGACTATTTAGGAGGCTTGCAGTAATCCTGGTAAGAGATAATGGTGGCTTGAACAAAGCTATCTGGTAGTAAAAGAGTGGGAAGGAAGTGGTCCAATTCTGGGTATATTTTGAAAGGAGTGATGACAGGATTTGTTGATAGATTGTGCATACTTTGTGCCTTTCATGAGCATTGAGGGCAGCCAGCCATGGCTGCTTTTTTTTTTTTGAGGCGGAGTCTCACTCTCTTGCCTGGGCTAGAGTGCCGTGGTGTCAGACTAGCTCACAGCAACCTCAAACTCCTGGGCTCAAGCAATCCTCCTGCCTCAGCCTCCCGGGTAGCTGGTACTACAGGCATGCACCACCGTGCCCAGCTAATTTTTTCTATTTTTAGTTGTTTTGGCTAATTTCTTTCTATTTATAGTAGAGACGGGGTCTCGCTCTTTCTCAGGCTGGTCTCGAACTCCTGAGCTCAAGCAATCCTCCTGCCTCGGCCTCCCAGAGTGCTAGGATTACAGGCGTGAGCTACTGCGCCCGACCCAGCTGTGGCTTCTTAACACCTGTCTTAGTTCCTTTGGGCTGCTGTAACAGCATACCATAGAGTGGGTACCTTATCAACAACAGAAATTTATTTCTCACAGTTTTGAAGGCAGGGAAGTCTTAGATCCAAGTGCTGGTAGATTTGGTGACTGGTGAGGGCCTGGTTCCCAGCTCATAGATGGCTGTCTTCTCCTTGTAACCGCACATGGTGGCAGGGGCAAGGCAGTTGTCTGTAGCCTCTTTTATAAGGGCATTACTCCCATTCATGAAGACTCTACCCTCATGACCTAATCACCTCCCAAATGCCCCCACCTCCTAATACTATCACATTAGGGGTTAGGATTTCAACATACGAATTTGGGGGCAATACAGAGATTCAGTCTGTATCAACACTTGTCCTAACTATATTTCATTTATACTCTTAATTTTAATAAAAAATATTTGAGAAAGAAATAGCAGTGAAGTTTACCTGACATAGTGAGTAGTACTCATTCATCTTAAAAGGCCAGCATAGGACTGGGACATGATGTATTTTATCGGTAACTGATTTATACTGAGGATCACTGATGTGGAAGTCTCCTTAGTGCTGCCCAGGGACCTTATTTCACCCCGGGAGGCCTTATCTCTAATGCCATAATAACCATATTTCTCTTGGGATTTTCTTTCTATTTTTACTCAGTGAAATTCTAAAAATATGTGGTTTGTTTAAATTAGATAATGAATTCCATTAGCCAACTTTTCATCTGAAGCCTTTTCTAAATTCTGAGTTGTCATTTTGTCATCAAATTAATGAGGATCTTCACAGAAGTAAAAAGAAGTCTTTTTACTTTTACTTCTTTAGAGACGTCTTTAATAATGAATTGATTAATGAGTATGAAGAAAAATGTTTGGAGAAATAAATGTTATTTGGGAGCCAATGATGAAAGAAAAAATGGGAGCCATGTTTCTTCTAAAAATAAACTATCCTAGTTTAGAAACTTAATTTGAAAACCTCATATAATTTCTTATATCCCCCCCCAAGTGATTAAATTTAATTTGAAAGTAATAAAACTCTACTACAATATTGGGAATAATTCAGTGGTTGAAGTGAAACTGGTAGTACAAGAGTATATGTTAATTAGAATACACAGTCGTAACTCAAAGATTGGAATTACCTATTATAGGTATAATTTCTGTAATGAAAGAAAGCAGTTCCTCAGGTAGTATGTAGAATTATGTGAATCTATATATTACTAAAGACTACATTTTAAGATTATATTTTATTTAGGATTTTTTCCTGCTCAAGTGAGTACAATGTGACATTCCACCTAAGCCTCCTGCCCCTTGCCGTCACTGACAGTGCGGCTAAAGTGAGGTACATATCAAAGGTGGCTGGGAGTTCAGCACTGCAGCACGACACATGCAGGCCAGAGATGATGATTTCAGACTCATCCAAAAAGGTGATTAAAGCAATGAGAGTGGATGAGTTCAACTAGGAAGTGAGTAGAGAAAAAGATCAAAGTAACAGTATTAGGTGTTTTTCACATTTAATTGGTGTGAGGAAGACAGAGCCTGTTTTGAATCAGATTCATAGGAGGAGAACCAAGAAAGTATGATTCTGTAGGTCTATGATGTGAACACAGTTTAGTAATTTTGATTTTTTAATTTAACATATTGAAAATTGTATATTTTTATTTATTACTGAATTTCTTAAATAGTATCATGAAATGTATTTCTTCCCATAGGATATCAACATTTAAGATGTTTTAAATTTATACTTTATGCATTCAACAAATATTTATTGATCACCTGTCATATACCAGGTTGTAGGTGTTATCGGTGATGTCTGCCAAATATTAGTAGATACAAACCCCTGTCCTTGTGAAGCTTATTGTGCAGTTTAAAGGGAGATAGACAATAAACGGGGGTGGATGGGGGGGAGGCTGCTCTGTTCTTATAAGGACACTAATCCTACTGGATTAGGGCCCACCCTTATGATATCATTTAACCTTAATTACCTCTTTATAGGCTCCAAATACTGGAGTCACACTGGGAGCTAGGGCTTCAAAATACGAATTTTGGGGGTGCACGGCTCGGTCTGTAGCACACAGGTAATATGTGAGCAGAGATGGGAGAGGTGCTGGAATAGCAGTTTAAAATGGGGTTGATCAGAGGTTTCACTGAGATCTGATACTTGATCACAGACTTGAAATAAGTGAAGGAGTGAGCCTTGGGGTGCCTGGGGGAAGAACCTTCTGGACAGAGGGAAGTGTGAGTACAGGGCTCTGAGGCTGGAGGAACAGTGAGGAAATCAGTGTGGCTAGAGGGGGCTCAGTAAGGGAAGGGGGCGGGCGTGGGCCTTGTAGCCTGTGAGGACTTTGGCTTTGGGTTACAGATGGGACGATAGTGGAAGGTTTTGAGCAGAGGACTGGAGGAGTGACAGGATCTGACTTACGTTTGAAAAGGACATGATCTACAGCTCCTACAAAGCAGTGCAATTGTGTAATTTTGGAGTATTTTAGCATACTATATTTGGAGAATAGACTAGTTCATTATTTCATTTTAAAATCAAAATAACACCCCCAAATAAGAAAAAAAAGTAAACTCTTGCCTTTTTAAAATGTGAATTCTGAGATAAAATATGTAAATGCCTAGTTAAATATAATTTTGTGATCCGCTAGCATTTAAAAAGGGTAAATATAGGTTTATAGTAATAATATTATTGGTAGTTAATAAGCTGATATGTTATTTTATGTATTTAAATAATCAGTTAAATTTAGGAAACACATATCCCACATATTTTGGTTACCATAACAACTTGGGTGAAAAATTGAGAAACAGATGTTGTATCAACCTGTTGATGTTTAATAGTATGACAGTTTTAAAATTATGGTTACATTGTTCAGACTTTAAATTTAAGTGTATTATAATTTGTCTTTGAAAGAGATACTTCAGTTAACATTTTTCCTATAAGAATCGTTATAACATGAATAGATGTGAATAAGGGAAATTGACATGAAAGATTTATTTTAAAACTGAGAGCATTTAGACTGAATTTTTAAATTCTCTATTTCTCTCATCAGCTCTCTCTTTGACATCCCCTTTTTGTGGGGTGAAGGGGATGGAGAATGATAGAATATATAGGAAAAACATTTAATTTGAAAGAATTAGTTATTAAATATTTAGGCTTGGTTGTTATAATCATAACTTGAATAGGATTCATTTTTTAATGTTTTTAGAGCTTTCAGTGCCAACTTTATTCCTAAACTGTTTTTTAAATCTTGACGTTCAAATTTACTACATTCGGTTTTTAGATACCAGAATCACTCAGTGGCAGGCTGTAAATGCATTCATTTTAATCTCATTTTACTTTGAATCCTTTACACTTTCAGGAAGCTGGAGGTTTGAACTCATGTGTAAATCATTTTTATGCATTTATAATTGGACAAAGTAAATGAATAAATCATTAATATACATTTCATGAGTAGAAAGTATGAGAGTGTTTAACATTGGAGTGAAATGTCGTTGTTGGCCAGTGTACACAAACATACACTGTTCACCTTACAGAATTTCATTTTGTCAGACATGGCAAGTGTTGAGGAAAAGGCAAATATCAGAGCAGCTACTGTAATTGAATTGGCCTCTGAATCATATAAAGGCAGGAAGCCTGACAGTAACATTGTCTAAAACCTTAAAAAAAAAATTATGGTACATGTGATGTGTATCTACTTGAGGCTGAAATGAATAGGCTATTAGAAAAAATTGCTTTTGGGGGGAAAGGGGAGAAAAGTAATGATATTTTTAGAAAAACACGTTAAAAAATAGAGGTAATTTTTTTTCCCTTGAAATGTCTTGCCTTCTGTTTTCAAAGGAAGCTTTTAATCTAATCATGAAGGGTAGCCTCTCTGGCATTAATTTTTTTCCATTCTTTTAAAAAAAAACTTAATTATTATTGCTTATTTTTTATGAATAGTTAATTACTGTTTTACTTGATGTGTAGTGCCTAAAAGAATGCTGATGTGTACCAGTAAATACTTTAGTTGTTACTGGGAATAAATATAGCTAGTTCTTTTATTTTTTACGTAAGTGTGTTTGTTTTTCATTTATTTATTTTAATGATTTTTTAAATTGTATTTATTTACGGGGTACAGTGTGATGCTTTGGTATTTTTTACATTGTGGAATGGTCAAGACAGTTATATGTATCACCTCACATGCTTATTTTTTTATGGTGAGAACATTTAAAATCTCTTTCAGCAGTTTTCAAGTGTACAGTATGTTAAAATTGTACTGTATTTTCACTATGCTATACAATACATCTCTAGAATTTATTCCTTGTGTCTAACTTTAAACTAACTAACTTGACTAGCATCTCCCCATTTTCACCCCATTACCACCCTCAGCCTCTGGGAACCACCATTCTACTCTCAACTTCTGAGTTGGAGTCTTTTAGATTCCACAGATAAGTGAGACCATGTGGTATTTTTCTTTCTGTGCCTGGCTCATTTTACTTATCATAATGTCTTCCAGGTTCATCCATATTGTTGCGAATGACAGGATTTCATCATTCTCATGTTAGAGTGGTTGATTATAAAATGTTTGAAAGCCTTTCCTAATTATTTTATCATACCAGAAGACAATTGACCTATGTCAAGGTGGCCTTACTTTTTAATTTTTATGTTTATTTACTTTAAATTACTTCCATTATTTATACTTATTCACTTTAGACCACTTCAAAAACTAGTCAGACTCTAATTTCCATTGCAATGTTTATGAAAGGAAATGAAATGAGTTAAAGGATAATTTTTTTTAAAAGGTGAAATCATGAATCATACAAGTATAAAATGACCATGTCTGAGATTTTATTTAATTCATTAATTAATGAGGGAAATGGTAATATGTTACAACTAGTTCAAAAGAGAATTCAAGCACCATAGTTATAGGCATAAGGAATGCTGAAGTGACTTTACAAATAAATGCAAAACTGCTGCATTCACAGGACAATACTCAAATGCATTCCACAAACCATTTTCAGTATTATTACTATTCTACAAGTTACAGAGTTGTAAAATAGCTCGAAGACCATGAAAGGTAGAGATACCCCAGAAGGGTGCACTTGAGAGGACACCTAATGATCTTTTTTGCCTATTTCAAAGTCTTTCACAACTCTGTTTTTATTTTCTGTTGTCATTTATTTGCCTTTCAAGAAAAGATACCAAATCAAATAATTCTATCAGACCAATATATAAACATAAGTTTTCTGTTTTTAAGTAGCCACATAGGCATTATCGTTGTCATATTTCTGTTCTGTCTCAAAGTAGTAACCCATTATTGTCATTAATTTCTATTATATCTGTTGCTAAGTGAGTCTTGGATTGAGGTCATTTATGCCAAACTCCTTAGGCTTTTTGAAAAGTATGTGCTTGCTTTTAGAAATTAAGGGAGAGAATTGGAAATAGAGGTGGTAGTAAAGGAACTGGTTTCATTTTCCAGGAGAAACATTTAAATCTCCCATGAGCCATTTAGAACCAACAACATAAATGTAGAATCAAGGGTGAAGTTACAGAAATGCAAAATGACAGAGGAGAATGAACAGGAAGGAAAAAGAATTTTTCTAGAAAAATTTATTTTTACTTTTTATAAATTTTTTAAAACACATGTAAAAATATAGAAAATTATTCTCTATCTTGAATAATTTAACCCCTATTTTCACTCACCCATATTCAACAGTATAACCCTTTTTTTTACCTGCTCCATCTGTCCCTTCTCTCTCTCTTTTTTTCCTGGAAGTATTTTAATGAAAACCCTGGACATCAGGGCATTTGACCCCTGATCACTTTATAGGGGAGGAAGAAACAATTTTCTCTCTACACTTCATGGTTATTAGTTGGGACAAACCCCTGTAATGAAAGATTAACAAGAGAGAAACAAAAGTATAGTAGCATGTATACTTCCTGTATACACGGGAGATACCCATGGAATGAGTAATTCTCCAAGAGGTGGCTTTGAGTTCAGGCATAAATACCCTCTTCAACTTAAACAAAGACAGAAGGGTATAGGGAAGGCCAGATTATGGTGAGGGGCCAGCAAAAGCACAGTAAACAAGGGTAAGGTTTGTCACACAGATCTTGGTTTGTATAATATGTGCCTTCTTCATTGATAAGAGTTTCTAGTGGTTTGGAGCCATCCTCTTCCTGGTGCAGAGCGGGAGACATACTTACAAACCAGAGATTTCCTTTATAGGATATAAATTTCTTTAACAAAAGGGTAACTTCTACTGTTTTCAGAGCTTCTCCTATGTCTGCTGATTAGCTCAAATAATCCTTATGCCAAAGAGGCTTATTTGGGGTGGCATATCTTGGTTTTCTGTGGTCATATTTTGGAATGCAGTGTCCTGAACTCCATCAGCTTCAGTATGCATTTCAGAAAGTAGTATCATTTTCTTCCACAGTCAGACCATTATCATGCTTAAGGAAATTGACAGTAATTCATTAAAATTAAATATCCTATCTATGTTCAGATTTCTCTGCTCAAAATATAGTTTTATAGTTATTTTGTTCAAATTAGGATCCATCATGATGCACACATTGCATTTGGCTCTTACGTCCCTTATGTCTTTTTGACTTTAGAACAGGTGCTACCTCAATCATTTTTGTTTTGTTTTTAAACTTGTCATTGACTTGTTGAATATATCTAATCCCACATTCTAGATTCTAGATTTACTTGATTACTTCTTTCCGGTATCACCTCTCCCTTATTTCTCTATATACCTGTAAATAGAAGTTAAATTTTGCCAAGAATACTTGATAGGTGATGCAATTATGCTTCATATTGCTTTGCATTAGGAGCCTCTTGATATCCGGTTGCCCTGCATCAGTGGGTTTGGATAGTGCCAGCCTGATCCTTCCTTTGTAAAGGTGGTTTTCCTCCTTATGGCCAGCAAGTGATTATGGAATGATAACTTAACACCTTGAGAATATCCAATTCTCAAACAGCCCAAGAAGTTTTTTTGATTGAGAAACTGTTTTCTTCTTGTACCTCAAAGGCTGACCTGAGTGTGTGTCTTCAGGAGGAATCTATATAGAACAATGAAGAAGGAACTGAGAACACCCAAATTGACTGTATGGAATAAAACATGTTGCAGCCACATTTTTGTCCTATTCAAGAGTAGATTTAAGAGGTAGATAAGAGAGACTTTTAAAAAATCAGATCAATAAGTGTACAAGAGTTGGAAAAATAGAGTTGAAGAGAAAGGAAAAATACAGATAATTTTATTTAAAAGATTTATTGCATCTCTGAGTGTCCTTAACTAATAACACCACAAGGACCCTCCTCTACACTAAATCCAGCAACAAGCAAAAAAAAAAAAAAAAATAAAGTTTCTGAAATGCCCACTGTCCCCAGTTAGATAAGCTCAAAAAACGAAAAACAAAACCAAATCTCAGATCCAGCTTAAAAGTTTTACTCCATTGGGGAGGACAGCCACGGTGTCGAGAACTGTAGAAGCAGTCTCTACCTGAAGCTGGCATGATAAGGCTGATTTAACTGCATTGGAAGTGGCAGAAGCTGAAAGAATGACTTTACAAATGTGTAAGATACATCCATTTCATAAAATTGTTAAACTTGTGAATACAGCAAAGAAGCTGTAAAACTTCCAGTAGAGGCTGTAAAGAGCAGAATTGATGCCCCGAAGCAATGATTCATGATGCAGAAGATAGAGGAATAGAGCACAACCAAATTAAAACACCCAAAGCCAAAAAAATGTCTAAAAAATGAAAGAATGTTGAAAAGACACCAGGAAATCCAGGCTACCTATAACAGTGGGAAAGACCAATGCATTCATTTGTTTACACGTCTTCATTTTTTTGACTGTGGCTTCTATATCGCATTTTTTGGTTTAGATAACGTTTCTCAAAATGTGTTTTTAGAAGATTCCCAGAGTACCATGCATGAGAAGCCCTGAAATGATAATGCTTAGATATTTAAATTTATGAAGTGTTTAATCCTTTATTGCAAAGAAAGGTTCTTACAAGCTGCTTTGATAAAAAGAAAATTTAAAGACACTCAAGAATAAGAATGACTTTGGACCTTCCTTTTCAGACTTTGAAGAAGTCTAAGAGTTTAAGGGAAAAGAAACAAACAAAAAACAATGGAACTAATACGCTTTGGTATGATATCTAGCCAAACTAACTTTGCTTTCTTTGAAGATGGAAAATCCTTAATAAATGAAACACATTGAATAATATGTCAGTAAAGTACTCAGTAGCAGCAGTACTCTTTCCAGAATTTGACTATCAGGAATGAGATAAAATATTAATGTGTAGTTTAGTTTGTTTACTAGAATGAAAAATGAATTTAAGGGAAAGTGAAGTTTTTACTGAATATACGAAGATTATAGGGGATGGCATCCTGTTCTCCTCTTTGCTTTGCATTTCTCATTGCTAAAGTCACCATTCAGCCATGTCATGTGTTGCCTGCTAAACTCCATGCTTTCCCCCTCTACCGATACCAGTGCAGGGCTTAGACATGTGATGCAGCCATGATTGATAAACTTCTCACTTGGAAAGGAAAATCAACATAGTTATAAAGGAGTTAGGGCAAATAGTGACTATGTATCCCAATGTTGCCAAGACAGTCTTAGCTTATGCCTAATGTCTCAGTGTAGATCTCAATAGCATCTCTCAAAGGTATCCTATTTTGGAGAGTAGTTCACAGTTTAGCTGGGGGTCTGACTTTCTGTTTACTTCATTGCTATGGTTAGGATTCTGTTTAATTTTGTGAACATTTATTTAACACCCAGTAGATGTAAGGAACACCTTGAATCTTCTGTATTGTGAGATAAAAAGAAAAATAAAGACAAGGCCCCCACCCCCAAAGAATTTCACGTTAAGCAGTGCTTTTTCCTCTTTAGCTTACTTTGGCAACTCACAGCCTCGTCAGAGTCAGAAGTGCCCCTAGACCCAAGCTCCTGCCCTCGCTTGCCTCTGGTGGCATGGCCCTCTCCCTCGTGGGACTTAAGGGAATGTTCCCGTCTGAGCACCTGTGCCCCTATCACACCACACGCTGGGTATGTGGGATAATGAAATTCCTTGCCCAAACCTGTTTGATCCTGTTTCCAGGGCCCACATGGACCTCTTCCCTTGAACACATTGACACGAGGTCCCTCTTAGTCCCAAATAAGCCAAGGGTGGGTGGAGAAGGGGTGGACAGCAGGCCAGTGGACCGAGCTAGAGTAGGCTCCCCACAAACTTACATGTTCTGGAATTTTGTACCTGGACTTCTAGGAATTTTGAATGTATGTTCCTCAAAGTAGGAGAATAGAACATATTTTTTATACCAATATGTTAGCTTTATTTACAGCTTTTAGGTATTTATTTAGACCCATGGTATGTGGGCCTCCATTTTCATTCTTGCCATAGACCACACAAATATTAGAGGCAGGCCTATTCAAAGTAAAACTTACAGCCCTTACCATGACCCATGAGATCCTACATAATCTGCTCCTGCCCTCTTCCCTCTGCTCGGCTGTGCCAGCCTCTTCACTGTTCCAGACCACCCCAGCCACACTCCCACCTCCCTTGCACTCACGGCTCCCTCTCAGAGTGCTTTTCCCTGGGTTGCCCCTGGTCTCTCCCCTCATGTCCATGTCCTTCAGGTCTCTGCCCACCCATTGCCTTATCAGCGAGACCTTGCCTGGTCAGCCTTTCTAAAGTCTTAACCAGTCCCCCAAACACTTACTGCCCCTTTCATGCCTTATTTACTTCCCTAAGACACGTCACAAATGTCAGAAGTACTAGAAAACTAAACTAGCTTTCCCCTTAAATATCTTTCTTTTAAAACCCCTTAAATATTGACTATTTTTCCTTAAAATTATTTTAGCTTTTATTTCTTAAAGTTACCCATGTAGCCACTTTAAAGAGTTAAATAGTATCTCTAAGACTAGTTACTTAAAACAGCTGTCCCTCTACCTTGCCCTCAATTTCAGGGGTAACTATTTCCAGCTCTGCTGGATGGTTCTTTTGGTTTTTTCCCCCATATCTAAATAACATACTTTTATCACTTCTTCCTAACTTTATTTTAGGCTCTTATTTGCTTTGCATTGTAGAGGACAGATTTCAGCTGTCTCTTACCACTATCACACCCTGTGCATGCATACACGTATACGCTCTCCCCTTGTCAATATGATTGAATTGTGATTTTGGTTAGATCAAGATTTGGTGTTTTAAACTGCAAACACTAGTCACAGCTGAGTATACTGTGATTACTTTTCCTTCCCCTACAGCATCTTATTTTCCCTGGAATTAAAAATGGTTGTGATTTTGATTTGTTTACTTTTCTAGGGTATTAGCATCAATTCCACCCCAGACTGTACCAGTTATGTATATCTTTTTTCAGTATGTTCAGACATCTATATTCTACTATTTTCCTTTTCTTGGAAAAATTTCTTGTAGAATCTTTAGATTTCTTTTAATCTGAGTGGTTGTTCTCAGAGTCTGCTAGAGTTTGACTGAAACCATAGGGACATCTGTATGACTTATTTACCTCAATAGAGCTTTTGGGCAGTTGATGCAATTTCTGTTGTTGTTGTTGTTGTTTTAAAAATATTATTATTTGACCAAACCATGAAAGTGACTATTTACCATGAATTTATCTATGGTTCTCGTTTATGTGTTATAACCAAGAGACCTTTTATTCTAAAAATATAGAATGTATTCTTACATTTGTTTTACATAGAGCATATTAAGAATTACTGAATCAATATTAATATATTTATATATTTTTTTATTTCATTCTTTATAGGCTCTTAAAATTAGAGAGATATGTAATTGCCCACCACTTTCTGGACCAG
Organism: Lemur catta; assembly: GCF_020740605.2. NCBI lineage: Eukaryota > Metazoa > Chordata > Mammalia > Primates > Lemuridae > Lemur > Lemur catta. Next base: position 82,372,099 of record NC_059130.1, read on the forward strand.
ACCCCCGATTACTATTCAAACTCAGCATGAAGCATTTTCTTGAAGAATCAGAGAAAGAAGACCTAAATACCACTGTTAAGAAACCAAAAATGGCTACTCCTTCTATTCAAAAACAGGAGCAAATTCCATTAACATACATAGTTGAAAAAAGAACTGGCAGTTGATTTAAAATTTATGAGACAAAGGATATACGAAGAATGTGGTAATCCTTATCATTTTTATGTCACTTTTTAAAAAATGATGTTTGAAATGGAAAAAAATGGCTATTCAAGGTCAAATCATGTACATTATAGATATTATCTAAATTCTTTTAGGTATTTATTTTTCATGAAATATTGATGTATTTTAATCTATTTTAAAATATCTTCAATGAGGAAAATGTCACCGAATAAATTTATATTACACGTTTTACTCTGTTTCATACTTGCTTTTGATTTGGAAGGCAGACCCCTAGTGGTTCCAGCTGAGCCTAAACTGGATTTCACAGTCTGGGTGGTTATGTTGAACTGGGAAATAGTCTGAAGGTTCTGTTTTCTGAAAATTGTTTGCATTGGAGTAGGGTTATGTGGGAAAGGGGACCTTGGGATAGAGATAAAGAATTTCTTGGTCTTCCTCTGTGGATGGTGAGGAAAAAGGCCACCAGCAGAAGCTGAAGAAGCCATGTTCATAGTGAGGCACAAGAAGTACTGTTTGTGGTCCAGGTGACAAAGTGGGAAACAGAATGTGGGGAGAGGGGCATTTCCACTGGACATGTGTTCCTGGTGTACTGAAGTCTTAACAAAAAGTTGTGTCAATTTGGCTTCTCAGTGGTATTACAATTTGAGAATCTTTAGTGTTCTCAGAGAAGGCAACCCCTCTGTTCTCATTGGAGGTACTACCAGGAGAGGCAGAGGAAAGGTACAATCCCCAAGTCGATCTCCATGAGCAGCAGATGTCAACAAAGGGACAGGAAGAAGAAAAGAGAGAAGCAGCATAAGACACATCCTCAGTGGTGGCCAGAAATTACTGCATTATATAAATGTGGAAACGAGTTATTTAATATTGTTTGTACTCCCAAACTAGTGATGTCTAGTGATGCTTAGGTTACATTTCTAAGAGGAACATTTTCTTTGAAACACATATTAAATATTTTCTTAAAGGGGAAAGGAACTACTTTTTATTGTGTAGCTGCTATGAGCTGAGCCCTATATTTACCTCATTTATTCCACAACCCTATAAAATAGGCTTTATTATTCTCATTTTGCAAGGAGAACACTTAGGTTAAATGATATACTCATTGTCTCTCACTTAGAACAAAGCTAGATCTGTCTAACTACAAATCTGTCCATTTCCCACAACTCTCAGATATCTAAGCTATCCAAAAAGAAGGAACAAACTCTGTTTTCAATTGTTTGTAAGCTTCCTCATGTATGGCTTCAATACAGGTAAAAATCTCATAAAATCAGAGACCACTTATGTTGTCTACAGAATGATTTTCCAGGTTCTCCTCTCAGACCCTTCTATCAAAATTTATATGAAAAGCCTTGAGTAGAGTAGGAAAGTGGAGCTTCTCCCCCTGCCCGTGAAAGCATGCGAAATCTCATTTGTGATGTATCCTGATACTATTCAATTTTCTTAGACAAAATATTTACCTAGATGTTAAGCCAAGTTCAGAGCCTATTTATGTTTTTCAGGGCTTACTATAGATTATTTGTAAGAAATTTCTCGATCTACACATAAGAAAACACTAACAAGGAAGAAATTTATGTTAACTGTTTTCCAGATAGTCATTTACACTCCTGGTGATTGGAGTTTTGTGATCCTCCCTAATATATAAAAGAATTTGGAGAATGTCATCTAGAAGTAAACAGTAAAACACTCCATTAGATTTTTTCTTCCTTCTCATTGTCACATCTCATTGTGTTGTTTAGACTTCTTAGAACACAAGTTGACATGTCAGGAAGAACAAAGATAATAGGGAGATGATATCTTTATAGTGCCTATGAAAAAGATTTTTTTTAACCCACGGAATCAAATGTGAAAGAACTATTATACACTTCAGCTCATTGTTTTAGGAGAAATTAAATAGCAATTGAAATGTAAGATGTATACACATTTTATACAGAAACAGCCTCTGTATGTTCTGCAGTTAGTTGCAGACATTTTTTGTTACTGTCAGTGTTTTTCATATGCCTATAGGATTTAGATGTTGGCTGGTTAGCTTGGTGGTTAGGAGCATTATGCTAATAAATCCAAGGCACCTACTCAATCTGATCTCTTATAATTCACATAGTTGTGAGATTGTGTCCTCTAAAAGAGAGTGTGTATATTTACTGCTTTATGCTTAATACTTAACAGTTCTTGGCACATTACAGGCATTCAATTACTATATTATTGACACTGTATACTCAACATCAATCATCTGGTCAAAGGATAAAAAAGAAGGAGAAACAATCATACTTTGTGAATTCTCTGCCTCTCAGCTGTGGGACCTTGGACAAGTCATGTAAACTCTCTCATTTCTTTGTAAAATGGGGACAATAAATCATAGGTTGATCAGTGAAGTGAAATGATGTATTTAGAACATTTAACACAAAATCTAGAGCTCCAAACATAATAAAAATAGTCACCATTTATTGAGTGCTTACTTTGTAGCATGCACGGTACCATGCACGGTGCCGAGCACTTTTCAAGCACTGTTGAAGCGCACTGCAACCCGATATATTAATGAGATAGGTGTTATACTATCCCTCATTATAGATCAGGAAATTGAAGTTTAGAGGGGTAATGACACTTGCTCAAGGTTACGTGGTGTATTTCTTAAGATTGTCTTACTTGTAAGAACAGAAAAATCAACTCAGACTCAATCAAGAAAATTTATTGCCTTAATCTAACAGGAAAAAACTCAGAAGTATGCTAGCTTCGGGCACAATTTAATCCAGAGGATCACGATATCACCAGGGCAATGGCTCTTTTTCTTTGCAATTTCTCTCAGCTCTTCCCTGATGGTATCAAGATGGCTGCCAGCAGCTCCCAGGGTTACAGGCTTTCACATCCAGGTGGGAAGAGTGACTCACCTCACAACTATTGAAGCAAAGCCTTGAGTACTCTAACTGCACCCCTGAAGCAATTGCCAGGGCAACAGGCAGCATTATCCTGAGTGGCTTGGACTTATCAGGATCCAACAGTGGAGCTGAGGATGGGTACAGTCAACACCGTGCAAGCAGAATGGCTCCCACATGGTGAGACAGGGTCTGTGCAATAAGTGGTGAGAACTAGAACTAAAACCTCTTAGATTTATCCTTTCAGCAGGCAAAGAAACAGGATAATTCCTTGAAAATTTGGTCTGAAACAATATTTAATCTGAGTAAAAATAATGTAACATGAGTTTTACATTGATATAATCAATTTGCCTTAGCATATTGCTTTACCATTTTCAAGGTTTTTTGTTTTTTACCTGAATTATCTTTTATCCTCAAAACTAACCTATGAGATTGAAAGGACAGATGGTAATATGAATAGATAATAATCTACTGATAGGGGAGAAAACTAAAGCTTGGAGGAATTAAGCAAGTTATCTAAGTAAGCACTTCAGGTAAATGGCCACCTGGGATTGAAACTAAAGAACTCACTGGTTTATAACCCAGTGTTCTTTCTGGAATACTATGTTCTTTAGAGAGGGAGGTATTACCTCCACTTTTCATCTGGAAACCAAAGCTCAGCGGTATTAAGCAATGTGTGTCCAGCCTACTCACCCCTTAGTGACAGAACTGATTCAAACCCACATCTTTTGGCTCCAAAATCTGTGCTCTTCATATATACTGCCACTTCCCTCGGCAAACCTCACAAAGGAAGTGAAGCTAGAAAGTGTGCACGTCCCTTCGCCCCTCACTTGTGAACGCAAGGCCAGTACCTCTTTTGCTCTACTTAAAAGCACTCATTTTAATACTCTATGAGAGGTGGTAAAAACATCCATTTTAAGCATATTTATACCTGTGAGGGATAAGATTCCTGTTAATCACCTCATAACATGTTTTTATTAGGGCCTAGAGAGTTCTTTAATCTATGGTGAGAGATATCTTTCGCTTCACTACTGCAAAGAAAACCCCATCAGCATTCTACCCTCCTACACCTTGCCCCCTGAATTCCACAGAAAACCTAGTCCAGTGGCTCCCAGCCTGATAATCACCAAGGACTCCTTTTACACTGTCTGGCTCTGTGTGCAAGGAGTGTTACACTACAGAGTTCTCTGTCTTGAAGGGTTGGTATGTCTAGACTTGTGACCAGGGTTTCTCACTGCACGGGCTGTTTAGGAGTTGAGACCATTAGGCATAGAGCATAAGTCACTATGTGGTCTTGTTTCCAGGGCTCAGGATTTCTATGATATCATCAAAGACCGATCAGGGCCTCTGATCATCATGTGATCTCTGGTGTTACCAAAATTCCAGCCAAAAGACAAAGAAATTTGTGGTTTTAATTAGTTTGGGTGGCCTAATTGTGTAAGAGGAAATACAATATCTTTAGCTAGGCTCTTTGAAATATTAAGCATAGCTGGCAGATTCCCAATACTATCTTCCCAGGCCATGAGGGGCCTGGAACCTCATCCTGGGCAGCATTGGTCTAAAATCAGATTTGGGTTTTTTTAATCTTTAGAATATAAAAGAAAGTAGAATTAAGATGTATTAATTTTGACCAATTATCAAAGTATAACCATATTTTTGTAGGTTGGAGATGATGGATGGTCTACTTAAGGACTCTGTTGTTCTATATTTAATGATATATTTTTTCAAGTAACTATTGTTTTTGCACAGAAAAAAACAAGTTGAACTTAATTTTTTTCCATAATTATTCCCCTCTGATATTATTGTAGCCTTGAGAATCAAGGGCAATGTCACTGATCTTATTTTTAATTTGAGCAAATGGGATAGTAATATTTGCCCTGCCTAATTCCCAGGGTTATTATGGGTTTTAAATATAGTAACATGTATATGCTTTGTAGAACATCCAACATGCTCTACCCATGCTGATTCTTACATTCTAACACGGTCTTAGTCTGGGCTATAAGATTATTTGTTAAGAGAGGTCATTTCCAAAAAGATGACTGATCTGCTACAACTCAGAATTGATGATGGTCATTTTTACTCAAGTCTGAGAAAAAGGGAAACATCTGTGGCATGTTATGTCCTGGATTTATGAGTTTGTATGTGTAATTAACCTAATTCTATTAATCCCATGATGGCCCTTGTCTGTAGGGTGTCCTGATTTCCATCAATTTCTACGTTTTGATGCTCAAATCTAGGGAAATAGGCCAGCCTTTTGCTGGAATCACCAGCCCAATCTCCAGATGATCGGCTGGAAGAACAGGAACTACTGTTAGTTGAACCCTACTGTTAGTTGAACCCTACTAAGAGCACGATTCCACAAGCTTTCTCCCCTTTTAATCCTCACGGCAACCCTGCACAGCATGGGTTATTCTTCTAATTTACAGATAAGAAATGGGGACTCACGGGAAGGTACAACTTGACCAAGGTCACACAGATAGTCCAGGAATTCAACTAAGTCTGTAAGACTCAAAGGCTTTCTTTGTCTTTAACATGCCTCTCCTCACACACAGGAAATGAGAGCATTTGGCAGGGCAATGTGGGAAACATTTGTTTGGGATCCTTGCTTTGTTCTAGTGCCCGGAGCTTTTCTCCTCTTCCATAATTCCTGAAACTTTCCATGATCTCATTTCTCAACACCAGCTCCCCTTGCAATGAGCCAGTCAGCTAACTGGAGGCATTCACGAAAAAGGCCCCACAGCCTCAAGAACATACAGTTGACCCTTGAACAACACAGGATTTAGGGGCACTGATCCTTCCCATGCAGTCAAAAATCCACATGTAATCTTTGGCTCTCTCAAAACTTAACTACTCATAACCAGCTGTTGACCGGAAGCCTTACTGAGAACACAGTCGATTAACATATATTTTGTATGTTGTATATATTAGGTACTACATTCTTATAGTAAAGTAGGCTAGAGAAAAGAAAATGTTATTAAGAAAATCATAAGGAAGTAAAAATATATTCCCTGTTCATTAAGTGGACGTGGATCATCATAAAGGTCTTCATCCTCGTTGTCTTTCACTGAGGAAGGGGAGGTAGAAGAGGGGTTGGTCTTGCTCTCTCAGGGGTACCAGAGGCAGAAGAAAATCTGGTACAGTGGCTTATGCCTGTAATCCTAACACTGGGAGGCTGAGCTGGGAGGATCACTTGAGGTCTGGAGTTAAAGACCAGCCTTAGCAAGAGGGAGACCCCATCTCTACAAAAAAATAAAGAAATGTCACCAGGCATGGTGACATGCATCTGTAGTCCCAGCTACTCAGGGGGCTGGAGGATCGCTTGAGCCCAGGAGTTTGAAGTTGCAGTGAGTTATGATGACACCACTGCTAAATCCACATGTAAGTGGAACCTCACAGTTCAAATCCATGTTACTCAAGGGCCCACTGTATATTGGCACATAGTAAGCACTCAGTGAACTCAAGTCAAAAGATTGAAAGAATGGATGAATGGAATGGATGAATGAATGAGTGAAAACAAGCAATGGGAGTTATTCAAATGTTTGAGATAGTTTTGGGGTGAAATTTATTTACTAACATAGTGAAGGGAAAGTCTCACCCATGCCTCCAGGTGTATTTCTACATCACCTCCTCCCAGCACTCAGGCTTCTGTAAGCCTCAGCTCCACCCATGAACACTCCGTGGCACCGTATAGAAAAATCCTGCCAGTTCTACACCCTCCCATCACTTGCTAATGCTGTTATCTGCTCTATTTTTCTTCATAGACCTTGTCTTCTTCTGAAATTAGAATCATTTGACCATAATGGCTACACGAAGTCATTCGGGCCACCAGCTTTGACTTGAACTAACCACAATGAGCTAACTCCTCCTCTCAGGGGAACTGGTTTGGGAAACCACTGAGGATTTGAGGCCAGAGGATCTGGGTTCACATCCTGCCTTCCTGAGCAGCTGTGGATGGAACAAGTCACTCTGCCTCTCAGAGCCTCAGTTATCCTCACCCCTGTGTTGTAGAGATGGAGAAAGCCTGTTTCTGCCCCTACCACGAGGTACTGGAAGCTCACCGTAGGCCACTGGCTTCTCCCACCATTCTCGTCTTTTTCATGCCCAGTTCTCCAAGGGACTGCTCAATGTATGTTTTCTTCTTCCTCTGGAAAGTGAAGATAATAACAGCTGATGCTTCATGGGGTCGGTGTGAGGATGGGCACGGCACACTTCCCAGCATGTAAGAGGTGTGCATTGAGAGCTAGTGTCAGGGTCACGGGGTGGGGTGGGGCACACCTGCATCCCCTGGCCCACCTGAGCTCACCTGCAGCTGCGGTGGAGGGTTTCTGGTACTCTTCTCACACTGCTGCTTTCTTCTCCCTGGGAGGTTTCTCTGGCACCCCAGGGTTTCTCTCAGCCGCAAGCAGGGGCAAGCCAGACATGCGGGGGGCTGACTCCCCCGGCCGCATTCCCTAATTAAAGGGGATCAGAGTTCGTGGGTGAATGCCTCAACTTCCCCACCTTCTCAGAACAATTCTGGCGTGTGTTCCATGGTGTGTCAGAGGGTCCCCCGTGAGACTGACCCAGGGGCCCATAGCTTTAATCCACATGTTTTAGTATGTTCTTTAGTGGCCTTTCTTTCCTTCCTGTCCCACCTCCTCCACCCCTTCATGGTGCCAAACCAACTCCCTGGTGCCCATCTACCCTGCCCACATGCCTGTCTTACGGCCTGCTTTGGGGAACCCAAACCGGGACATTAACTATCCAATGTTATTATTATTATGAAATCCCACAACAACCTCACTTGACAGATCAAGAAACTGAAGTTCAGAGAGGTGGGGTAACTGGCTGTGGTTACACAGCAGATAGTTCTAAGAATCTTTACCTCCTGGGGTTGTTTTGAGGAAGTAACAATCAACTATCAGATATAAATGGGTCCCGCAAACTAGTATTGTGCACACGTTGCTTCTTGTCCCTTCATGGTGCCACCTCTTCTAATGATAGTGACATGGAAGATGATTCTCTGGGATGCCCAGAGTAGCCATAAACATGCCCAAGTACAATAGCCAATCACTCCTTTTTCAGGCCACATGATCTGCCCCTAGAGCAGCCTCGCAGTTCGAGTCTGTTATCCGTGATTCATAGGCTCTGGATCCAGAATGACCCCAGTAGCCACTGTGAAGTGGGATTTCCGACTTGGAAACCATAGTCCAGGCATCAAGTGATATTTACAGGCACGTGACAGCTCTTCCGGGAGCAGGAGAAGTTTATCTAACTGCCAGAACAGATTGCAGAGTAACACTCAACAGCCTCGTTCAGAACACAGAAATCCGTCGGAGTTGAAATGTGAAGGAAATGCAGGCTAGGAGGACAAACCAGTCTGGGGAGGGCTGCTCAGCGGTCCTTAAACTCACTCTGCAGAGGGCCCTGGGTCGGACTGCTCTGGAGTTGTGGTCATAGGGGCTCAGTAAGATCAAGTCCCCAGAAATAAGAGCAGTAACAGGAGTGATAACAATGGCCACCATTCATTATCAAGACCTCTTACACACCAAGTGCTGAGAGCACTTGACATGCAGTGGCTGGTTTGACTTTTGCAACAATTCTGCAAGGTGGATAGGATTGTCCCACTTCATTTATGAGTGAGGAAATTGCAGCTCAGAGAGCCTGGGTGATTTGACCCAAACCTCACAGGTGAGACCACCTCAGCCTTGCGAGCTCTTGGGGCCCAGATGTAATGAATGTCATGGGAGGTGGTAAGTGTGTGGGTAGGTTGGCTCTGTCTGGTCGGTTGGTCTGTAATGCATGCAAACACATTGATGTGAGGGAATGTCTTGTGAATCAGCTAGACCTTAGGAAACTACTTTGCCTTCCTGGGACTACTTTCTCTCCTACCAAACGTTCAGTACTGCCTGCCCACAGAGCACTCACGGGGAGGCGCCAGTTTGATGCACGTAGGGGCCTGGCACATGGCCAGTGGTCACGACGTGCCACCCCTCCTTCCCTCTCACCTGTGGCTCATGCTCTGCTCACTTCCACAGGTGATGTACAAAGGAAAGCTTGGGGCCATAGCCTGAAAGGAGATTCACTTCTTGCCAGGTCTCCATTTATTTCAGAGATTCTTTTATAAGGCAGAGAACTTCAAGAGACAAGCATAAGATGGCGTTTACAAGAAAGTCTATTGTTTTCTACTCAAGACAACTAGAAGTAATAATCAGCTATTACCTAGCTTGGATTCTTGGCCCTTTGCTGGCGAGATCTCTCTCTCTGAGCTATTTCAAACATCCCAGCAGGGCTGGGGATCCCTCCTCATCCCCAGCCCCAGTGACACAGGAAGGACAGGTAGAGCTCCCACGGCCAAACTCAACGGCCACACTGGTCACCGACTCTCTCTCTTGAAGGGAACTCCCTCTCCCTCTTTTTATCCAAGATGTTGACAAGATGTTGATTCAGGCTAAGTTTTGAAGTGAGACTTATGAAAAGTGCTAATGACAAAAATTAAAACTAAAACTAAAAATAAAGTTATGTCAGGACCGACTATACCAAGGACAGGAGGTGACCCCCTCTTGGAGAAGATGATGGATGAAGACAGATGGCACAGAAGAGCTATTTTATTCCCATTCAGAACTGAGGCCAATGGTCACACAGGTTGCACACTGCACACCCCCACAGGGGACCCTTCTCCCAGACCATGATGTGAGTGACATCCCACAGGGTTAGGCAGCAAGACAGCCTTGCTAAGGTGTCTATCTTTCCCATTGAGGAGCATGATCCTCAGGGTAGTAATCAAGGATGAACAGAAGTTCCAGGTGGGAGGAGAGATGGTCAGAGGGGCCCTGGTTACTTTTTACTAATGTTTATAATATTTAATAATATTATAATTGGCAACAGTGATAATTAACACTTATGAAGCAAAATGTGTCAGGGACTATATTAAACACCTTTGCACATGTTTTCCAGTTTTTTACTCACTATAATGTTGTTTCCCAGCCAACAGCCATTCTTCCTTCCCCTTTCCAGCAAATCTTCACTTTGTGTAAGTGGCCGTGTGCCCTGCCCGACAAAATGAATCAGGGGCGTCTAAGTCAATCATGGCACTGCTAGTCACTAAGCCAGGGACTGGTCTGGGAATAGGCACGTGGCCATATCTGACCAATGAGAAATAAAGCAAAGTCCTTCCTGATAGAGAGGCCACGGAAAAGGTTGTTTTTGTGTGTATTTGCTTGTTTTTACCTTTGTCTTCTATTCTCGCTTTGCAGGTGTTGGGTCAAGATACGTTGGCCCAGAGATGCTGGAGACACCAAGAACCCGAATATTGCTGAGCTGCTGAGCTGACACTGCGCACAGCCTGCCCTGAAACTTTTTCTGAAGTAAGATATTAAATGTCTTTATCATTCATGCCACTGTTAATTGGGTATTCTCTTACTGGCACCCAAAATTATTTCTACTGAAAAAATGTTATCGGTGCCATTTTACAAATGAGAAAAGCCTGACACAGAATAAATCACTTTCCCTCTGTCAAACAGCTAGTCAGTGGGAAGGTCCAACTTTTTCACTGCTATTATTCTGCCTGGGGAGAAAGTGTAAGGTCCAGGGCGGTTGTATTCCAGGGGCAATAGTTCGGCCCAAGCAAGGAAGAAGAGCTCTCAACACTGGGCAGCTTCACTGAGTAGGAACTCTTAGGCACCAGAAATGTTCATGCAAAGACAAAGACATGACGACAATCATGAGATTATTGGAAAGGAGAGGCAGGTTCTCAGTGGTAGAACTGAGGCAGATGGACTGAGTAAGGGAGTGAGAAGCAAATGTGCCATTAACGTGTTCTGGAATAAATCAAATGGGCCAGAAGTATCGGTGAAAAAGAAGTCGCCACCGTGGCTAACCAGGCTTTGAGTCTGATGATGAGACAGGGCTTCAGGCATCCAAGCTCAAGGAATGGGTTTGATGACTCTGCTCCTGGCCCACGGAGGGCAACGGGGTAGTGGAAGGTGAGGGTTGGGTCTGGGTCTGCATCAGAGTCCCAGCTCTGCCACTTCTCGGCTGTGAACCTCAGCAGCCCCATTTGTCAAACAGAAAGAACGGCCCCTGGTGTACTTCACAGGGGCACTGTGAAGTTTAAATGTGATAATTGTAAACATTTCCACATTTATTGAAGACCTACTATGTGCCTAGCTTTCTGCTGAATCCTGATGTCTGTATAAGCTGAACAGAGCTCCCCAAATTAAAAATATTAAGTATTACTATTTATTTTTAAAAATTGTCCAAGTCCTCTCTCCCTCCTACTACCTCACCAAAGGAACAAATAAAAAAAAAAAAGGACTCCTTCCATCCATTTTGAAATAAATTGAGCTCTTATCCAGGAAAATAGAAGAAATGGCTCCAATGGACAGAGTTTCCAGCAAGACAAATCCCCGATGGCCTCTCCCTGCCACTGCTCAATAATGGTGTTTGCTATAAATCAGAGAGCTTCTTTATCAAGTGCCTTAGAAACGCTTGGGACCAATTTAGCCCTAGAGTGAGATTAATCACAAATGCTGCTTTAGAAAGAGTGATGGGTGTGAATAAGAAGGTTTGGTGGAGATCATTCTGATTTACCCCGATTGCTATAGATAGCTGGAGTTTGTAGAACTAAGACTCTAAGTTTTTAAACATTTCTCAGTTTCGGAAAAATGATTGCATCCAAGAATAGATTTCTGTACCCCTAATAATGACCTAATTGGATGAGAAAGGAACTGATGTTTTTTGAAGCACCTGCTATGTGTGTCAGACACTATGCTTACATCGTTTTTTTTTTTTTTTAAATCCCCATAACAACTCCATGAGATGGATCTTGTTATCCTCATTTTGCAGATGGCAAGTGAGACCTACAGCAGTGAAAATCTTGTACAATGTTACGCAATGGCTAAGTGGCTGAGATGAAAATGAAAGTGTATGAAAGAATGAAGTCTATGTGACTCCAAAACCTTACCATGGAGCTTCCTGGAGCTTTGATGGCAGATCTCTGGCAGCAGAGTTCAACATAGACACCAAGAAACAAATGGAAGTGGCTTGTTGTGACTGCTGGTCCCAGCAATGATGTTGAGACAGTCCCTTGGGACCTCACTTTAATGACACTGTCCTGTGGTGATCTTTTTTTTTCTTCTTCTTCATAAGATAGAAGACGGATGAATGAATGAGAGTCCCTCAGGCAGAGTAACTTTCTGCTTCCTCTCTGCCCACACACAGTGGGGCAGCCATGGTGGGCCACTACTCAGATCACTCTTTAAGAGAGCCTGGTGGGGGTCAGAATGGCCAACAAATGTTCCAGCTGCTGCACCTTCAGATTCACAGCAACTGCACGTGGCAGGGGCACTAGATCTGGGCCATTCCTGCACACACGGCACTCTAGAGACACTCTCATGGATGGCTGTTCGTTGGAGACTCCCCGTTGGCCTGGCTAAGACTTTCTTAGAACTGCACTGTCGTTAGCTCTTCCTACTTGCTCCTGCTTCCTTCCCACTCTCCCTCTGCACGTGTCAGACCCACATCGTGGTCTGGAAGGTCTCCCTGCTTCCTCCTGCTCCCCTCCTTCATCATGCACAGGAGTGTCTACAACATGTCTCATGGGCAGCTAACCCCATCTTGGTGTCTGCTTCCTGGTGGATGCTGATAGACATAGTGATTCTATTTCCTCCAACCCACATGTCTATCATCCAGAAAACAGCTCAATTCTATGATACCATCATGCAACAGAATACTATAGAGCAGTGAAAATGAAGGAATTAGGCATTGACATGTATGCAACTAAAAAACACAATGTTGAACAAAACCAAAAAAGTTGCAGAGCAATGCGTGCAGTATGTAACATTTATACAAAATTTTAAAACCTGTCAAATAATGTCATACATCATTTGTAGATGCACACATGGGTTGTAAATGCAGAAAACACTCTAGGGAATGATACTCACCAAATGCAGGAGAGAGGTTACCGCTGGGGAGTGAAGGAAAGAGGAATACAAGCGGGTTTTAAGCTGCGTGGTGGGCACACAGTTGTTCATTGTACCTATGCTTTTCATATGCCTGCAGTATTTTGTAATAAAAAAATTAAAACATATTAAATCATACCCACAAATTGTCTCTAGTGAAAAGTGATAAGATGATTTGAAATTGGGGTATGTTTTGGAAAATTTCAGATACATGTTGTCACATGCCAGTGGTTGAGTCTTAGTCTATTGTGGCTTTTACTGCACTGAGTAGCAATTACTTATTTTTATGTTTGTTTCTATTCTTTCTCTCCTCAACCCTCACCGGACCACGAGCTCTGCGAAAGAAGGCTCTCATCTCCTTATTTCTGAATCCCCAGTGGCTATGACACTAGCAGGGGAGCAATATGTGTTTATTATGTTTTTAATAATCAGGAGACAAGTAAACGAGGCACTGGGAAGAGAGATGGCAGGTAGCGCAGACGGCAGAGCGTAAGTGACTAGTTTTCGACATAGCCAGAAAGGCAGAGGCTCTGCCTCTGTTAGAGACCACAACAGAGGGGCGACAGGCCTGCAGCGGGCTGGCTGGGGGCCAGCTCAGAGGGCCCCACACGTTTGAGTTCCTGTTACTGTGGCAGCCACTTTGTTATATGCTTCATGGTGTTTGTTTTTTATCTTCCCAACAACTTGGAGAGTTGGCCATTATCGCCTCTATTTACAGCAAATTTGAGAACTGTCAGAGCCCCCCACCCGCTCCTTAGTGGAGTCAGGTTCCCACCAGAGCCTCTCCGGTCCCCATCGTCCACCAGGAGGCACCGCATGCAGGCGCTCTGTCTCTGTCCCACCAGGCAAGCCTGTCATTTATTCCCTGCCGCCGATGTTCCAGGCACGACTGCGCTGGCTACAAGAGCGCAGGGTAGAGCGGCACAGGCTGAGACCCCGCTCGAGGGCTCCCGGGCTAGCGGGGATTCAGGGGCACCAACAGGGTTTGTGGGACGAGTTCTGTGACGGGTGCTGGTCATGGCTGCGCAAAGCAGAGAGCAGCACCCAGTGCGGAATGTCAGGGGCCTCCAGAGGAGACCCAGGTGACAGCAGCAGGAGGGAAGAGAGGAGGGTGTGTGGCCAGGAGGGAGAGTGTCCCTTCAAGAAAAAACGGCCTCCAGAGGCCTGAAGATAAGAGAGCAAAGCGGCAGGACTTCCTGTGAGAACCACCTGAGCATGCTCCCCGCAGGTCCCTTTCACCTGCTTCCAGGCTCGGAGTCCTCTGGCCTAGGGACCCCCCTGGGCTCTCATGTTGCTTCTTCTCAGGCCCCCCAATCCCATCTGTGTTAGTCCAGGTCCTCCAGGAAAGCAGAAGCCTAGATACCATTAAACATGCAAGAAATCTGTTAGGGTGGATGCCTGTGAAGACAAATGAGGAGGAAGCCGGGGTCAGGGGTCGGGGTGAGTAGGGGGGTTGGAAAAGCCACCAGTCGCTGATGCAGGTCTGACTCCTCGTGAATGAGAGAGGGAGGGGGAAGGATGGCTGGAAGCGTCTTACACAATCTTCAGGAAACTTGGGCAAGGCCAAGGCCATGTGGGGTGCCAGTGCTAGGCACCCCACGTCTCCAGGAATGGCCCTTCCTCCATTGCCGGGAGTGGCCACAGCAATCGTGATGCCGAGTTCGTGCTGGTTTCAGAGAGCCATTGCTGGGACCACTGGTCAGCCCACTCCCTGACCTGAAGTTGGACATCAGGGAGGAGTGTGCTCATAGCCTTCCTCTTGGTTTGTTCGTCCCCAAAGTCTGGGCTCCTGCTCGTCCTCTATTCCTGGGTTCTGCCAAGGGAAGCCCGTGTGTCCAGAGGTGGCACAGGGCAGTGGTCAGGAGCACAGCTTCACCCCAGTCCCCGCTCTGCCACCTACCCGCTGGGTGCTGTAGGCAAGTGACTCAACCTTCCAGTTTCCTGCCGTGAAAGTGTAAATAAGGATCCTATCTCATGAGGTCGTTGCAGGAGTAAATCAATTAAAACACAAGCTAAATGCTCAATACATGGAATTATTGTTATTCATATTTTAACAGAGCCATTTTGATTTAGGGGCCATTTCAAATGCATGAGTTTGACAGTGCTGCGCTGTACCCCACCACTGCTGTGTGTCAAATATACCTGCACTTCGCTCTGTCCTTCATCCTTTACCCACCTTGCTCCCAAGCTTCTCTTGACCCCCAGACTGGGTTTGGGGTCCTCCTCTGAGCCTGCCGCCTCCCCTTCCCAGGGAACTTTCCCAATGATTGGTTGCATGTTTTGTTGTCATTTCTTCCAGTAAGCTGAGAGTTCCTGTGGGGGTGGGGACAATGACCTGTTCCCTGTTGTCTCTTCAGTCCCTGCATGATGCCTGCCCCCTGCCCCAGCCAGGCTTGAGCACAGGGCCACTCTCTAGGGTCACGCGGGGGCTGCAGACTAGCTCCAGCTGTGTGCTCAGGGGGCTGTCCTGCCCGAAAGAGACATGGTGTTCTAGTTTGCAGTCACACAACCTTGCTGACAGCTCACCATGCTGGGCCCTGATGGGCTGCACCTGTCCAGAGGCGGGTCCTTTTCTGATTTGAAAAAGGTGTTCTGTTGGCTTATAGCAGCTCTGCTGACGAGCTGGCCTTAGCATGTGTGCAAAAGCACCAGTACAGGCCTTATGCTGCATCAGCTGCTTTCCACAAACTTCTAGAAAGGCTTCAGAGGAGACCTCTAATCTGTTTCTGCCTTGGCAACACGAAGGGCTGGACTCATGTTCCTAAAGTCCTCTCCTGCTCTGCCTTTTAAGGATTTGAGGGAGCCCGGTGTTTGGATACTGCTGAGATGTGAGAGCAAGGGTGAACTCCCAGGTGGAGTTCAGGATGGCGACATCCTTCCCTGGGCTGGAGTTAGCCTTGCCCATCACCCTGGGCAGTTCTTGCCTCCTCCTCCAAGGAGCCTGCCTGGCTAAGCCCACCTCCATCATATCTGCCCTGTACTTTATTAGTGACTTCACACATATCACTTCCTTTAATTCTCACAGCAACCTGGTGATGTTAGTGTTATATCTTACAGATGAAAGAAAAGGAGCTCAGAGAGGTTAAATAACTTGCCCAAGGCAACACAGCTTATAAAAGGCAGAGTTTAGGCTTGAACACAAATTCAGGCAGCAGAATTCCTACCCACCTTTTTTATATCGCTTATACTTTTTCTCTGCATTGCCTATTTCTGTTTCTGCCTGCATGTAGAATATAAGCACCTTCAGCACAGGGGACATGATTCCACCTCATTTCAGTCTCTCCCAAACACCTCGTGCACACAGTAGGTGCTGTCTAGGTACCATCTAATAGCGAAAATCCTTGAGATGCAATCACATCATCGTATGTCAAACCCTGGGAAAGTCCTGTACAAATACAGACACTCGCATATGCATGACAATACACACACATTGATATGCAGACACATGGGTGCAGCTGGTGTGACACCTTTAAGGAGACATCTCTGATTTAACAACAACAACAACAAAAAAGCTATCCTCCCTGTGTCTGCTTGCAACCGTGGCTTTGTTGGCCAGAATGCTCTGCTTTTGCATTTCTGCACTGTACTCGCCCCTCTTCTCCAATTCCCCTCCTCACAGCCCAGGCTGTCATGTAGTATCCAATCTTCCTCGACCTCCTGGTTGGTTGCCAGATCCATTTGCTTGGGGCTATGAGCCCAGCTTCCTCCACGCAAACCTTCCTGTTTCTTCCTAGCTTTGGGGCATTCACCCACAATCTCTGCGACCCAGCTCCACAGAGGGTCCCAGCAGGCAGCCCCACAGCCTGCCCTGTCTGATTCCAGGGCACTATTGCGACACATGGCAGGGATGTGTACAGACTCGTATATGTCTGTGAAGCCATGACTTACACAGGTGGGTCCACACGGCCAGCCAGATCTATGTACACTGGGCCAGGTGCAGAGATGCAGACACGCATTGTACCCGTGGGGACAGAGACAGCACCCGCATGCAAACCCATTCATGTTTTGCGTGCAGGATATGCCCAGACCCACACATGGATTCTCAAGCGTGCATATGATCTTATGCACATGAGACTCAGAATTTGGGTGCACGTACCCCTTAGAATGTGGGTGCCGACGAATGCCAACACCGTATCCCCTGTACCTGGAGACTCACACACAGCCGTGCAAGGGCCAGGGAGGCAGCCTTAGCCTTCTCCCCAGGTGCCACACTCCAGCAGGTTTCATCACAGCGTCACAGCTCATGGCCTTTCAAAGACACAGATTCACACCTTCTCCTTGGGCCGGCTCTTCCTTTGTCAAGTTGTCTGGCCCTAGGAAGGTGCCAGAGCGTATGTCTAGGAGTCCCTAGGTGCCCATCTGACGATCTGTCACCTCTGCACTCAGCCACTCCTCTCACCAAGAGCTCTCTGCTCTCAGTGGGGAAGGCACTAAGGCTTGAGGTAATTAAATCTCTCTCTTTTTGCTTCAGCAATGCTAATCTCTACAGGGACACACACTGATTCCAAAGGAACAAAGCTTTTAATTCTTGGCTGGAACACTCTGTTCTTAGACTTGTTTCATATGTGAGACATGAGTGAAAATTACAGCATACTTGCTCATCTTCAGAACATGTTACAGCTTATAAAACACTTTTGCATCATTTCATTTGAGTCTCACAAACATCCTATGGAGTAGAGAGTACGTGAACTATCCCCATTTTACAGATGAGGAAACTGAGGCTAATGACAGCTGTCACTGACTTCTTCTTATGTGTCAAACATCGTTTTAAATGCTGTATGTGTTCCAATTTTTTCAGTCCTTACACTAACACTAAGAGGCATGTCTCTATCTTCACCCCTGTTTTATACATGAGGAAACTGAAGCACATAAGGTCAAATTGACAGCCTGAGGTTACATACTTAGTAAGCAGTCTGGCTACATTGTAGGCCATATGAAGTTAAAGGACTTGATACAAGGTACCTGTCTTCTAGATAAAAATCTAAAGCAATTGCTCCCCATATTCTGACCACTGCTGACCACAGATATGATTTTCTTACATCATTGACTCCAAAGATTTTATACAACACAAACACTATTCATTCAACACTGTATTCATTAAGAAAGTATCTATATAGTGCCATTTTAATGAGACTTTTTGAAGTTTTGAGAACAGTTTGGGGGTACAATGAACCTCTAAAACACTGCTACTGGTTGAGATGCCTTGGGATTGAGGGGACCCAGGCTGGAGACCTTTGGTATATAGGGGAGGCTCTAGTCAAGGCACCTCAGATTGGCCTGGGTCCAGACTCTGGCTCTGCCATTCACCCTTTACGTGTCCTCGGGTAAGTCACACTACCCCTGAGCCTCAGTTTGTTTACCTGCAGTGTCAGATGGAAAAACAGCACCCAGAACTGTAGCAGACAAGGGATGGCAGCACGACTGTGGATGCCCCACAATGCCTCGGAGTGAGGAGAGAAATATTTGTAATTGTCAGGAGCATGTTACAGCCAGCAGAAGTGTATGAAATCAGTTACATAAATTGTGAACTATATGTCAAAGTTCTATTTGTCCTGAGACAGGGTGAAAATCAGCACATTTCTCATCAAGATAGAAAATAAAAACAGAGGAAAAGCCAGAAGCCTTTTGAAATAATTCAGCCACAGAGCGAGTTCAGTCCCTTCATTGGTTACTCTTTGGGGCACCCGCGAGACCACCATTGTTCATCTCAACACTTGCTGGCTCTGTATCCCTTGAGGTGCACCTTTCTGACTCCTTTTTTTTAGCTTTTTAGTGGTTTAGCTGGGGTTTCTGCCCTTGGTTACTGTGACTATGTGAAAACAACTTCAAAACAAATTTCTCTCTTGCTTTCTCCTTGGCAATCCCTGAGTAGCTCCAGCTCTCCAAAGCCTTCATCTCTGAAGGGTCTCCATCCTTGCTCTCTACTTTCTCAGCCATCCCTGGCTTTTCCTTACTTTAATTGCTTCAAGAGAATGAGCACAAGTCCCAACTAGGTTAGGAGATATGACTGGGCTCTAAGACAGTGGTCTTCAATCTTTGTTGATCAGATGCCTCTACTGGCAATGAAAATTTTGAGCATCCAGTACTAACGTATGCCTATTTCTTTATTAACACATTACATGGTTAATTCGGTACTAGCATTTTATATGTAAAACATACACAAATGGAGATTTTAAGATGGATATTTTTTAAAAGCATGATAAAAATAAACAGTTGTTTAAAAATGATTTATTAACGATACAAAAATCCTTGCTCACACTAAAATACTACATTTTTGAAGACCTTGGTTTAACATTTCCTGAAATGGTTATTCAAAGGTCTAATCCAAAGTTCAGTTTATACCAAAGGTTGAATTTAATTATTGTCTTATCTGTAAGAGACTACCCACAGCTAGTTTCATCACAGAAAAGGTCAGGAAATTGTGAACCCATGTCATTTTGAAAGATAATTACCTTTCTCATCTTTATTTTAGACAACTCTTTTAAGCATCCAGCCCTGGGATAACCAGTGAACCTCTCTCTGGTATAGAAGATTTTCATCATCCCTTCTCAACTCTTGGATTTTTGATACTATAATCTGTAACTCCGCTTAACTGAGCATAAGTCAACTATAACATGCTACAAAATGTTAAAAGCCAAAAATAGAGTGCGGATTTCATGGGCAGCCCTTCTGCATTGTGGGACACTGACAAATACCGAGCATCAGTGTCCATCTGAAAATTACACCTTAGTAAACCTTAATATTCTTTATATTTAAACATATAAGTAGAAGGGCCCATATGTTTCCCCACAGCTCCCGCGAATCATTCTGCACACGGGCTGGATGGGGCCGCCTCATTTTGCAGCCCAGTCATCAGAGAACCATGCACTTCAGGACCACGGACAGCTACACGCATGTGTGGGAGGGCATCGTGTTTCTAATTATCTGCCTGTGACACCTGTCAGGAGAGCTATGAGAAATAAATAAAATGACATAGTAAGAGTTCAGTAACTATTAATTCCTTCCTTCTCCTTCTCACTATTCAATCTGATGTCAAGTGAAGGGAGGGAGACAGAAATTCAGGGCAGATGTTCTGGCCAGAAATAAAAACCATACACTTTTGGAAATGCCTCTGAGTAGCAGTGTTTCTGCCTCCCTCTCCAACCACAATATCCCAGTGAGGAGAAGGGCTGTGTGCACACCGAGTTCACATCCTGTTATAATGCAGACCGTGCATCCGCCTGCCTTGCGCAGTCCCACATAGACGCCTCTCTGCATAGATATGCCCCACTGGTGTCAATTTCTTCATCTGATAGGACAGGCCTCCTGGTCTGTCCCCGCAACTCCTGGGTGGTAAAGTGGTGTATACGTGCCTAGACTTTGTGCCTTCAACTCCGGTTGATTTACCCATGCTCTCTGCTCAAAGGGAGCTCTGGACACTCAGCCTAGTTCATATTTGTGGTAGTTTTAACATATGTCCAAATTCTCTGATACTCTCCCTTTCAAGATGTGGAGCTTAATTCCTCTCTCAGTTCAGTATAGACTGAACTTTGGGACTTGCTTCTAATAAATACAACACAGCCGAAGTGATTGTATGTCATTTATGAGAAGAGATTATAGAAAGACTATGGATTGTCTTTCTCTCTCTCTCTCACTCTCTCCCTCTCTCTGTTTCTCTCTCTCTTCTCACCCCTTTCTCTTCACTCACACTTTTCTCCCTGTCTTTTCTTTCTCTCTTTCTTGGGTCACTTGCCCTGGGAGAAGCCAGCTGCCAAGTCTCAAGAACTCTCCAGCAGCCTCATGTAGGCCCATAAAGTGAGGATCAGAGACAACCAACTGACAGCCCAAGAGAACCAAGGCCTCTTGCTGACAGCCTTGTCACTAAGTCCTTCTAAAAGTTCCCTCTCTTGCCCTAGTCAAGCCTTCAGATAGTGCAGCCCCAGCCAACAGCTTCGCTGCCACCTTGTGAAAGACCCTGAGCCCAGCCTAACTGCTCTCAGATTCCTGACTCTCAGAAACTGCGAGATTATCAACGTTTGATGTTTTAAGGTCCTAAGCTTTTGGTTGTTTTGTTACATAGCAGTAGATAATACAATACTCCAAATCCTGAGCCCACTCTCCTTATTCATCACTGATTTTAATTTTTGCCTTCTTGAGTTTTCCAAACAATTAATTTTGAGTTCTTCTCCTATTTCTGGTCCTAAACTGCTACTGTTACTTCTCTTATTTGGAGCTCAGCTTCCTCATCCAAAACAACAACAACAGTTACCATATATTGAGCATTTTCTCCATTCCAGGCATGATGCACATGTATATTATTGTACCACTTGTCTCTATCAAAATATGAAGTGAAGGTATGATTATCCCTGTATAATGAGTAAAACTTATCAGAAAGGGCTCAGAGAGGTTAAAAAAACTGCCCCACATTAATATTTCAGCTTCAGTATGTCATACAGCCAGCCATATGCTCTTAGCCACTTCGCCATCTGTAGCTTCAATTTTGGTACTATACTTCCTTACAGATTTGGGAGTAGGATGAACCTGGGTTCAAACCCTGGCTCTACAACCAATCTGCTGATCACTGTTTCCTCCTCTCTAAAATGGTGAAAACAGCACCCACCTCAAAACGTTCTATGAGGGACAGAGGCAAGAATATAAAGTGTCTGCCTGTCCCACTAGATTGGTGCCATCCAATAGAACTTCCTGCGACAATGGAAATGTTTCCTGTCTGTCCAGTATGGTAGCCACAAGCCATGCATGGCTATTGAGCACTTGAAATGTGGCTAGTAGAAATGAGCTGAATTTTTTATTGTGTTTAATTGAAATCAATTTAAACTGAAGAAGCTACATGAGGCTGGCAACCACCATCTTGAGCAGTGCAGCTCTGGACTCTAAGCTCCAGGGAGGCAGGGGCCACGCCTGTTTGGCTCACGGTGGCACATTCAGCACTCAGTACAGCACCTGACACAAAGGAGGCACTTGCAATTAGTCACTGAATGAGTGAATGTGTGAACGAGTGGGCTTTCAGTAAGTGGAATCTATCAGCTGGGCAGGGCATTGATGTGCAGCAGACACTTCTTGCCTTTCCTCCCCCATCCCCCGTCAACAACAGCCAATTATGCTCTCCTGCAGAAATGTCACTTGAGTGTCAGGAATTGGACAGGGACTAGATTCCAGGTGACTAGGGGGACAGAGGGAAAGAAAAGAAGACCCCTACATCTTTAATGGGCCACAGAGGACAGGAAGCCCCCACCTCCCACCCCTCCCAGACTGACTAGAAAGTTTGGCTGTAACAGAGACGGTTAAATTAATGATGAAGCTCGGTGACAGGGAGGCCAGAGCAGCCCCCTAAATGTCACCTTCGTTATTTTTCAAGCCAACACGATGAACTGGTTTCCCCGTCGGCTTCCATGTTGTTATTGCTCTGCCTCGGGGTGGAGGGATTTTTTCCCCCTAATCCCTACAACATGAGCTGTGTAAGTTCAGCAAGGGCAGGAGGCAGGATGGCACAGGCTGCTTAATAAGGGGTTTGGCTGTCACTGAGCTGGAGCTGTTGTGCAGACGTGAGGAAGTGGCGGGTGAGGTGGTTGGCTGCGGCTCCCTCCCTCACCACCTCCCTGAAATACAGTGGCTGTCTTTCCAGCCTTGGGAGTGAGGAGCACTGTCCGACACTCCAGTGATTTCTTCACTACTTCTTCTCTGGATGGATATTCTAGTCTGAAACAGAATGCAGCCTGGCCAGGAGCAATGAATTCTGGGCTGGGGGCCGGGCAATGTAGGTCAGAGTCTGGACTCTGACATTACTGGTGTGGGCAACTTCCCACGATTCACTTCCCATCCTGGGATTTCAATTTTCTACTCTGGAAAACAGGAGGGGATGGACCCAGCAACCTTTCAGACCCCTTTCAACTCAAAGCTTGCAGAGCGGCTGAAAGGATGGGCTTTGCAGTTACATAGACTAAAGTTTAAACCCTGGCTCTGCTCCTCTGAGCTGTTACTCAGCCTCTCTGAGACAATAACAAGAGAACCTCATAGGGATCCTGCGAGAATTAAATGAGACAATGAATTCCATTGGTTTCCACCCTGATGGCATATTAGGGTCACCTGGGGTGCTTTTAAGACACACCAGTGCCCACAGCCTCACCCCCAGAGATATTGACTTAATTGTCTGCAGCAAGGTCTGAGTGCTGGGATTTTAACAATGAGCTCCTTAGTTGCTTCTGAATCACATTTAAGGCCTAATGGGGTGGGGGTATCATATATAGCAGGGGCTTAGTGTTTAATGACTCAGTGAATATTTTAAAGATCACTTTTGTCATCATATTCCCCCACACCTGGCTTTCTGGCCCTAAATTACAAATGACAAAAAACAGCCCCAGTCTGCGAAATGCAAATCCCTCATTGGTTCTTCCTTTCTTCTCCTTCTGCTGCCCTCCCTTCCCCTGCCCCTCCCCAAGACTCCTCCATTGTCATATCTCTGCCTTCCATGCTTCCATCCCACCTCCACCCCCACCTGCTTGACTTTGAACCATCATTATTGCACTTCCTGCTTCCAGTATTCAGCCCAACACAGCTCTCTCTCAGACGAATCAGTAAAACAGTGATTCTGAGTGTGGACACTGCCACACTCTGGGTTCCAATCCCTGCTGAGCCATTTCCTAGCTGTGTGACCTTGCTTAACCTGTCTGTGCTTCAGTTCCTGCATATGTTTAATGGGGATCCCAAAGAGCCTAGCCTTCGCTTGAAATCAGTTGTTCCCCCCCATTAGACACTCTCTTATGGTGTTACCCTGCATTAGGGGAGGGAAAGAAATTTGAGGGATTAGAATTGATGAGCACAGTGCTGAACACTTTCCTAATTTAATCCCCACAAAACCAAGCGAGGTGGATATGTTCATTTTGTAGATAATACAAGCGAGGCACAGAAGAGTGATTCAACCTGCCAACAGTCATCTAGTGAGTAGAGTAGAGTCAGGGTCCTGCTCTGGGCTGACTCCAGAGCCCCTGCTGTGTGCACCCCTGACTCATGAAGGGCCATCCTTCTGGGGACACTTTCCTGCTCCGGTCTCACAGCTTTGGGAGAGATGCTAGAGGCTTGGAGAGGGGAGGAAGGAGACACCCACCCACTTGTTCAACCACAGCTTCTGAATCAACTGTCCAGTGGGCGACAGATATCAAGTGAGGGTTTTGTGGCTTTTTGTTTTCCAAAGGAAGGGCAGTTAGGAGGGAACAGTGCACTTAGGTAACCAGCCTGAGGTTCCCCCAGCAAATCATGAAGAATTAAATACAGTTGCATGAATTCCTTCTTTTGTATACTACAGTGGTACAAACCATAAACAGGTGATCCCCGAAGAGCTCTGAGTGAAGTCAGCTGAGCACAATGCAGTAGATGTTTGCAACACTGTGCTGCCTTGCCCATCCCCACTCCTGACCACTTCATTTTCCATTGTGCCAAATTCCACTGGTCAGTGCTTGTGCGTCTTTGCTGAGGACCTTCTCTGAGTACTAAAGCCTACTTTGCCCATTCGGGTAGTGGGCCTGTTACCCCTGGGATGAAGGCCCCCTAGAAATAACCCTGGACCAATCGATGACTGATAGGCACTGGCATGTACTTACCCCCGCTCCCTGCCGCCATGTTGGGCCACTCCAAAGTGCATATTCTACATTCCCGGGGTTTGCCCGGTGGGGTTAAGCTCCAGTCGCCCACAGCAGTAGCTGGTTTTAATGCATCCAAGGCATGCTGCCTTCCCCGCCCCACGCTCCTGTCCCCTACTCTGGGGTCCTTTCTCAATGGAATGACTTACCCTTCAGGCCATACCTCAGAGTGGCTTCTGGAGGAACCCAAATGTACACATTTCTTCAGAACTGGACTGGGTGGACATGTTATCGCACGGGAGCTCCTGTTCTAGGAAGGAGCAGGAGAGAGAAACACACAGATGCGTTCAGGAGGCACCAAGCCACTGCTGAGCAGTGACCCGAAGACAGCCAAGGGCAGGTCGGGCTAGCTCTGGCTTTGGGGGTAGGGGAAAAGGGGGATTTGAGTTTTATAGAATAAATACATTATTTGAAGGTAGGAAGGATGTGTGACCCCATATTTCCTTTCCTCAGAAAGGGGAAAAGCACTTTACTCTCACAAACTAGGTCTAGAGAATTGTTTTATCTGGGAGCAGGCGGAACTGATGGAAACTCAGGAAGGCCTGTAGCAGAGGTGACGAGGCAGCAGCCTCTCAATCACGCCTTGAGTGAGGAGGGAGGGTCCCCAGGTGGCAGGAAGCAGGAGGAAAGCAAGGAGGTGTGGCCCTGGGATGCCACGTTCTTGCCTGTCCCCAGAGTGCCCTTCACAGACACGCCCCTGCGCCCTCCCCAGCCGGCCCCCACATCTGTCTGCAAAGCTGCTCTGTGTTGCTCAAAGTGAACTCTGAGTTTGGGTTGGAGTCTCCTGCAGGCCTCCCGACCTCACCCACCCAGAGCGTCTTCTTTCTCCGGCCAGTCTGGATGGTCATTTGCTACCCCCCAAACTGCAGTCACCCCTGCAGCTGGGGGTGTGGGCTTGACTTTGTGCCCAAGGGAGAGTTGTGTATCTATAACCTGACGTATGATTTAATTCCAAAGGCACTTTTTGCACTGCCTGCCCCTGCCACAGCCCTCGATGGAGCGGCTCATAGACCATTTGATCCTGGACATCACCCAATTGCTGACTGGGCCAGAGGTGGACACCTAATCGAAGCCCAGCATTGGGGGCAGATTTTAAAAGTTGGGCTGAGCTACTTGATTTCTCTCCCCAAGACTTGGAACTGGAAACTTAAAAGAGACCGATGCTAGTGTGGAGCGGAAGCTGGAGGATTTGGAGGCTGTGTACAAGCCGATGCACAAGCTGAAGCAAGCAGGTGTGAGGGAGAGCTGGGGACCAGGGCAGGCCTGTGTGACAGATGCCTGGCTTTCCTCAGTTTCCCACCACAGCTGTGTGAGATCTCCGAGACACCCTGTGGCAAATGCCTTCTGCTCAGGCTAGCTCAGCAGGGGGTTTCCTCCCTACAGTTCAGCCCTGGTAGAAAGAGAAGCCCGGGGTAGCTGCACACGGACATGCCACAGCCCCTGGGAGCTCCTGAGGGTGGTGAGCAGAGCACGTGCAGAGGTGAGGATGGAGTCCCCCAGCACGCGAGAGAGGCTCATTTCTCAAAGTCTTTGCAGCATGCCTCGAGTTATCAGGCACAGTGAGCAACAAAAGGGGAGGGGAGAATGTGGAAAGGTGAGATTCCAGGAATTGGCTGAGTTTGCTGTAGATTCAGATAGACTGAGAGGAGCATGAGCAAAGACCTGCAACAGGATTACATTTGTTCACCATTGTCATTATTGCTGGTGTTGATTATAATTATTACACAAGTTTATATGCAGTCAAATTGACTTTCTTTCTCTGGGTGCACATTATACATCTATGTCACCACCATAAATCAGAACATAGAACAGTCTGTCACCCCTAAAACTCCCTATACCCCTTTGCTTTGTAACCCTGTTCTCCCCCCACCTCTAACCCCTGACAACCACTGTTGTTCTGTCTCTGTAGTTTTGCCTGTTCCAGAATGGCATATAAATGAAATCATACACTACATAAGATTTTGAGACTGTCTCCTTTCCCTCAGCATGATGCCTTTGAAATTCACCCTGTCTTTGTTGTTTTTAATTGCTAAGTAGTATTGCATTGTATGAATAAACTGCAGTTTGCTTATCCACTCCACATTGTTTCCAATGTTTGGCAATTATGAAAGACCAGCTACGCCATTCATGTACAGGTTTTTGTGTGAACCTGAAAGTTTTTATTTTTCTGCATTAAATACCTAGGAATGGGTTGGCTGAGTCATGCAGTAAATGTGGGTTTAACTTTCTATGAAACTGCCAGACTCTTTTGCAGAGTGGCTATAAGATTTTGCATTTCCACTAGCAACAGATGAAAGTTCCAGTTGCTCCAAATCCTTGTGAATACTTGGCTTTGTCTTTTTATTTTTTAGCCAGTCTAATAGCAGTAAAGTTATCTCTCTCATTGTGGTTTTGTGTTTTCCTAATGGCTGATAATGTTGAACATCTTTTTATGTGGATATATGCCATTGGAATAACTTCTTTGATGAAGTGTCTCATCAAATTTTTTGCCCTTTTAGAAACTGGATGCTTGCTTCTTACTGTTGAGATTTGAGATTTTATATATTCTGAATACAAGTCTTTTGTTAGATATGTGAGTTGCAAATACTTTCTTTCAGTCTTTTCTATTTCCCTATTTATGATTAACTGCCTCTGTCTCTTTATCTCTGGTAATTTTTTCTGTCCTGATGTCAACTTTTACATTAATCCAGCCCCTCTAGTTCTCTTATGATCAGTATTTGTATGGTATATCTTTTTACCCTTTTACTTTAAAAAAAAATATTTTTTATTTTGAAATAATTTTAGATATTCAGAGATTCCCATATACTCTCTACCCTGCTTCCTCTGATGTTAACAGCTCATATTATCATGGTACATCTGTCAAAACTAAGACATTAACACTAGTAAAAAACTATTAACTAAATTATAGACTTTATTTGAATTCACCAGTTTCTCCACTAATGTCTTTTTTTTTTTTTTTTCCTGTTCTAGGATTGAATTCAGGATTTCGCATTACATTTAGTTATCATGTCTCCTTGGTTGCCTCTGATTTGTAACACTTGGGCTTTCCTTGTTTCTCCTGACCCTGACAATTTTGATGAGTTCTGGTCAGGTATTTTGTAAAATCTCCTTCAATTTGGGCTTGTCTGATGCTTTCTTGCGGTGGACTGGGGCTGCACAGATGAAGTGTCCTTCTCATTATGTCACTTCAGGGGATATGCGATATCAACATGACTTATCACTGCTGACACTAACCCTGATCACTTAGTTACAGAACTGTCTGTCAGATTTATCCGCTGTTAAGCTACTATTTTTCTTCCTTTCCCTACTCTGTTCTTTGGAAACGAGTCACTAAGACCAGCCCACACTCAGGAGGAGAGAAATGAAGCTCTACCTCCTGGAGTGGGAAGCCACTCCTTGGACCAGGATTAGAAGACTTTTCTTAGAGCTTCTTCTACTTTCACCTGGTGCTCTTGGTTCTAGATTTCAGGCTGCCTTTGAGTCCAGGCTGTGAAGCGCTGGAGGGAAAACTAACAGAAAAGCTACCACCAGTTTGCTGTTACTTGAAATTGTTTCCTTCACAAATTCATTGTCTACCATTTGCTTTTCAGAGTCCTCAGATAGCTGATCCATGCTTTCTTTCCAGGGTTTTCAGATGCTCTGAATGGGAGCAAGACAGAGTGGAGAGTGCACATTACATCGTGACTGGAACCAGAAACCCCTCATTAATTTTTTATTCACTAATTCCTTCCCTTGTTCCCATGCACTCATTCACTTATCCCTCATTCTTGTATTCATTATTACTTACCTCCTCATAAATCATATACATGTCAATCGATACACCTGATTTGAGCACTTACTATAAATCAGGTATTATGCTAGTCTCTGCAGATACAGACATGAAATATGGTTTCTATCTCAAAAAATTCTTGGTCTAGAAGGAAAACAGATGAATTATCAGATAAATATAAATAGAGTGGAATGAGTGCTATAATACTGCCTTAAATGAGGGGATCTATAAGAAGGAGGCACCTTTGCTTTAGAAAGTTGTTTCTTTTGGGGACAAGTCAATTTGGGGTAAGCAGCCATTTCACTTTGAAAAAACAGTATGCACCAAACCACTGGATTAGGAAATCAAGGAGGCATGTTTGAAGAAATGGTGTCTCTTGTCTTTGATCTAGGCATTTGTAGGATATGAGAGCAGGGGTGTAATTGAAAACAATCCTAGAGTGGAGCACGAGGACTCCTCCAAGATAATGCTGGAGTTTAGGAAATTCATATTTGATGGTCTCTCCTATCCTATTCTCACCCATCCTGGTGGAGTCCATCTGCCTGGTATTCTATTATTTGCAAAAGTGTAGGCTTTGCTCCAAGGACCCTGGACAGTCTGTCACAGCATTCACACATTTTCTGTAAAGGGCAGGAAGGCAGCAGAGCCTGCTGCTCCAGCTGTGTCAGGAAAGGAGTTGGGTTAACCTGGCTCCCACCAATGTTCAGGTCCAAGAGGAGCCAAGCCCTGAGATTTATCAGTCATCTTCAAGAGCCTTCCATCAGTCTCTTTTCTTCTGGATCCCAACCCCTGGGGGCTCAGATTCATTCCCCTGACACATACAGGTCTTGCAACCTCTCTAGGCCTTTCTCTATATTTGACCCATTCATTCATTCATGCATGGATGCATCCAAGTGTAGTCCACTCATATTCTATGCCAGACTTTGGTTGGACTATCCCTTTCCTATGAAAATCTTGTTTTGTGTTCTTACTCTTTCTATTTTTTTTAACCTTTCTAACCATTCCTTCCTGTTTCTTCTGGTGGATTCTATTTCTTTCTCTACTCTGCAAATGTGGATGGCTCACCTTGGAACTGTTCTCATGATCTTCCCTGCTTTCACTCCTTCTAGCCCTCCTGTCCTCACAGCGAGGCAGGTGCACAGTTCAGTGCTGAGATGGGGTAGGATACAATGGTTTTACTCAGTCACTTACCCTGGCTGCTGGAGCCTCAATTCCAGTAGCTGGAAGTTTTGCCTCATTTCTGAGACATTAATGGGATCCGTAGTTACAGTCATTACTTCTGCTCATGTTCCCTGTCCCCAAATTTCCCCCTTGAAAGTAAGTTAGGCGTTAGGCCCTCTCTGCTCCCAGCCTCTTGCCTTCTCCCACAATCGGGCCTCCTTCAACTGCAGACTCAGTACCAGGGCCAGCCCCACATCTTGGGCTACAGAATCAATCATCCCCCCTGGATCTGGTCCAGTCCTCATTATACGCTTCGGGATGGAGAAGAAATGCATGAACTTGGGGTCAAATTCATCTGTTCTCTCATTCAAAATTGTGGAATCAAGTTGTACAACTCTCTGATCTCAGTTTTCTAGTTGTAAAATTGACTGTGAGCAAAATTCCTGTCTTCTACCTTGCCTACAACAAAACCCTGTTTTTGTTTAGATATTACAGAATTCCAAACTTGTTGGGAGGGGTTTGAAGCCCTAAATGGCTTAATCTTGATCTAAGTGGATAGTGGTCATTCCTCCCGTCTTGCTAGAGACTGGCTTAGGAATGGGCACAGGATGAATTCTGGCCAGGGGCGCGTGAGGTAGATGTCTGCTGGCAGACTTTGGGAAAGGATTTCTTCAACAGAAGAAGTAGCCTCAGGGGAGGAAACACTTACTTTTCTTCCCCAGAATGTTGTTCCCTCAAGAAAATGTTACCACAACCTGGAGATGTGGCAGCCATTGCATGAGGCTACACGAGGCAGACCAAAAGGACAAGCCCACACTCCAAGGAGGATGGCAGGGCAGAAAGACAGGGAAACCTAGTCCTGAATAGCATTGTTAAGCCACATAACCAAGCTGGAAACTGTGCCTCTTCTAGTCTTCTTATTGCACAAGATCAATTTTCTTTTGTTTAAGTCATTTTGGGTTGAGTTGATGTGACTCACAGCCCCAAACATCCTAACATGTGGTATTAGAATGCCCATCTCACAATGTTCAAATGAGAGAATTTCTGATCATCCTTTAGATCTCAGCCCAAGTGTCACCTCCTCAAGGAGTCTTCCCTGATTGCTTATCTGAGGTCACACTGTCCTGTCATGTATCATTAGCATCCTGTATCTTTCCCTCATTTCTTTCATAGCGCTTGTCAGAGTTTGTTTACTTGATAATCCAAACTCCTCCTCACTAAGCTATAAGCTCCCTGAAGACAGGTAGTGTTTCTCTCGC
This sequence comes from Lemur catta, assembly GCF_020740605.2. Taxonomy (NCBI): domain Eukaryota; kingdom Metazoa; phylum Chordata; class Mammalia; order Primates; family Lemuridae; genus Lemur; species Lemur catta. Next base: position 82,402,903 of record NC_059130.1, read on the forward strand.
TGACCACGTGTCTTTTGTGGCTGGGATGGTGCCCAACATGTAATATATTCTCAGTCAATATTTGTCAAATGAAAGAATGAATTCATGCAGGAATATATGTAGAAAAGAACTGGCACGTAGCAGGAAAGTTTACCTTCATGTCCTTTCTGAGACTGAAAATTGATCAACTCCTTTTTTTCATTTTGACAAATGACTTTGTTCATTGGCTGATGTATTTCAAAACAACTTTAAATTTACTTTGAAATGCACCATTATTTCATTCTCTCAGGAACAGGTGCTATTCCCACCACCCCTCGCTGCTATTCTTTTAGCATTCATGACAGCTAAGTAAACCCCTTCTTTGATTTTTCTTCCTCTACAGGCTCCAGGTGACCGATCAGTCATTACTTGTGAATAATGACCAGGGAGGCTGCTGAACCATGTAGGAATCTGGCCAACTCACCGCTGAGCACTCGGCTCCTAGCTAATGAAATGAGGACAAGTTTGCCACCAACACCATCCTGTGGGATATCCAAAGAGTTGTCTTCCACTGCTCAGGAGAGATCCTGGGGCCTATGAATGGAAGGTGATATGGGGACTTTGGGAAGAACAAACTGGAACAACTTGTCATCCAGCAGGAGTATTCTGGAAACAAGCCAGTGAACCATGGTGATTTATTTCTGTGAAGCATTAGTTTGCCTTGGAGGGGAAGGCAAGTTTCGAGAGGCAGAGCTTATAGTGAGAGAGGCAGAGCTTAGCCTCAGCTCTCTCATATCCATTGATGGAACAGTAACAATGACATCAGTGACAATAATGATAACTACAGGCTCAGAGGACACTGGAAATGGAGTTGGCAGCAAGTATACACATTTAGTTATCTAGTCCAATATTTCTCTGATGTTTTGCAGACATAAGCCCCCCCCAAAGACTCTTTGCTAAAAGAGTCCATGGTTAAAATGTTTGGAAAACAGTGTGTACTTACCTGCCTCTCCCGCATCCCAGCCCTTCCGACTGTACTTTGCTCAGTAAACATGAAGGTCCTTGCAAAATAAAGAAACCTGATTGATTTTGTTTAACCCAGTGTTCTGGTGCTTATTTAACCAAGGAAACCTGTATTTTTTGCAGCTAATATTAACTCCTGGAAGGAAAATATTTCGGGAAAGGCTAATCTGAGCAAGGGTGGTTACTAGGTATTCTTATATGCCAAACATTTACTGAGCAGTTCATTCATTTATTCTTTCATTCATTAGAGAAAGGTCTAGAAAGACGACTCTGTATAATGTAAGGGATTAGGAGCCAGGGATCCAGATTTGGTCAATGCCTGCATGAGGCTTATAGTCTAGTGGACAAAACAAAATCAAATAACACATTTCTCAACTGATTGCTTTATTATTACTGTGGTAAGGACTACAAAAGAGAAGCACAAATGCATATAAATTTCAGTAATAGGGCAAGGAAGGGGGTTTTGAGGACAGTCGGGGAAGCCGTCCTGGTTTGTCCAGGATTGAGGGTGTCCTGTGATGTGTGACTTTCAGTTCTAAAATCGAGACCATCCCAGGCAAATCAGGCTGGTTGGTCTCCCTAAAAGAAAGTGATTTCTGAGGTGCCATCTGAGGATCCTATGGCAGAGAGAACTCTGCTTGGCTGGAGATGTTTCCTGGGGTCGCTTCCCCTTCCTGAGCCTGCTGTTCCCCCTCTGGGGAAGGGAGACAATGATGACTCTTGCCTTCTCATGGTTTTGGGGGAATAAGTAGAGTGATTACTATGGAGGACTTTTGCCAGGTGTAACACGCTTCCTAAGTGCAAGGGATTAATATTCCTCTAGGGCTGCGGTCCCCAACCCCGGGGCCTGTTAGGGACCCGGCTGCAGAACGCCCCCGCCCCCGCCCCTCCCCGCCGCCTACGCCATCCGTGGAAAAATTGTCCTCTATGAGACCAGTCCCTGCTGCTTTAGGGGAACCATAATTCCTTACTGTCTGAAGGAAAGTCCCCATTCCTCCAGGAGAGGTTGTCCGGAGAGCATCTCCAGCCGCACATCCAGCTCCTAAATCCTCCGGCAAGAGGCATTTTCCACAGATGCAGGAACAGGAGCGCATGCGCAAGCTCACCCCGGGGGTGTAAATCACGGCAGAGAAACCGGGATGCTGCAGGTCGGCGCTTTCTCCAGGTCTCAGCCCCAAAGCATCTTCCTGCTGGCAGGTCCCTGGGCAGGGCGAGGCGGGAGGGCAGTGCCTGGCCTCCGCAGCCCCAGAGAGCAGGCTTGCGGTGGGCTTGTACACCGCGGGGAGTCTTATTACCTCCTGGGGCTTCAATATCTTCACTTGTAAAGCAGGAATATTAATTCTTATTCCATCCAGTTATTGAGAGTTTAATAATAATAATGATATCACCAGAATTTAATGAATTTACCATGCACAAGGAATTATGGTGTGTGTTTGTATATACATTAAATCACCACAAAAAGTAGATTTGACTACCTTCCATCTTACAAATGGAAAAAATGGGGCTTAAAGAGGGTAGAAGACTTGCCAGGGTAGGATGACCAACTGTCCTGGTTTGCCCAGGACTGAAAGTCTCACATTCTGGCCAATTCCTTGGCCCCAGGAAACCTGGGATAGTTGGTCAGCAGAAAATCATACAATTAGCAAGTGGCAGAGCTGGTACATATCTGAGGTAGAAGAGTATTTGTTAAAATGGTTAATAAAAGCACAACCAACAATTATTATTGATATATATAGCATTACGTAGTATGCATATATTATATACTTATGTATATACAAGATACATTGGATTATGAGTATAATAATACTTATATTTAGATCAACTCCCATTTCAATACAAACCAAGTGCTTCTAGCCTTTCAAGAAAACCATTTTCCATTAATAATGCTCATCTGACATTAGGCTCAATAGTATTTGTAGTTTTCTTTCTTCTGTGCCCAGAACCTTTGAAGTCAGGCATGACCAGGTAACTTGTTTGACCAGCGAGACATGAGTGAAAGAGACGTGCACCACTCCAGGGCAGAAATGCATGAGAACCAGGGAGCAATGCTCCATCTTCCTCGTGGTGGATACCGATGGTGCCTCTCCCAGGTCCTTTTGGCTGGCTGGCACACTCTGTACCTCCACTACCGTGACAGGTGGGGTGCTAACAGCACAGCTTCTCTTAATGTTAATGTCTTACATTACTTTGGTACATTTGTCAAAACCAAGAAATTAATTTAGAAATTACTATTAGCTGAACTCCAGACTTTATTCAAATTTCACCATTTTTTTCGTTAATGTCCTTTGTCTATTCCAGGATCCAGTCCAGGGGCTACCGAATTTTAAGTGGAAAAAAGCCTAGGTGATAATGTAAAAGTTTGTTTGCTAATGAAACAATGTGATATTCAGGTAGTATAATTATAGGTGATATTTTCCCCTATGTTCAAAACTTTAACACTCTTGTGACATGAACTACTGGGGAAAGGCTATTGTAGAAAGGCTCCTTTACTGTGAGAGGCTGGCACTGTCCAACTCAAATGAGGTTGTGGATTGGTCCTTAAGTTATCTATGGGCCTCAGCGAGTGAGGGAGAAGCACGCATGTGTGTATGCCGAGGGGAGGAAGTGATGCCCTCCCCACCATTGTCACTGAGGAGAGAACAGGAAGAGGCAGGGGCTGGACATACCTAAATTCTGCCTTGTGAGAATATAATCCAGTGGTTGGTAAATCCAGAAGTGACTTCAAAGATTTTTTTTTTCCAAATTTGAGCTTCTATAATTCTTAGAGAAAACGTTTATCAAGTATCTATAGTGTGCCAGGCCCTCTGCTGGCTGCCTTACTCATGCTGTGTCCCGGAATCCTCAAACTAAGCTGTCCATATGCCCATTTTAAAGATCAAAAAGAGAAAGAGAGATCAGAGCAGCTGAGCAATTTGCCCAAGAACACACAGCTTGTCAGTGGCACAGCAAGGATTAAAACCCAGCTTTTTCTGACTCTATTGTTCTTTTATGCCCCAAATTGTAATCCTTTGACATCTTCTCAAAAAAAGTCTCTTTGGAATTTGACACATCAAAGGGAGGCCTTAACATTCTGCTGGGCATTTGGCTAAGGGGCCTGAAGGGATGCCTAGGGAGGGAATAAAAGCAAGATGATTTCGGGAGGCACAGTAGAGTTTTGTGTGTGGATATTTGTTCACAGGTTTGTTGGGAGTGAACCATTTGCCTGAAGTAGAGATTTCAGTCTCTCCTCCCTCTTTCCCTTAGTTGAGCAATAATAAGGAATCTTGGGTAAAACCAGCATTTTCGAGGTTTTGGAGAGGGGCCAGCATTGGTGTGAATGAGCAGGGCCCAGGCAGCCTCCAGATCTGTCCAGGGGTTCCCTTGGGACTGGCCAAGTTGAGTTTCCTAGACCAGATGCTTGGGAAACCTCCAACTTGGCTTTGGAGATTCACACATACACACCAACACAAAGTAAATAAAGTAGAATAAAAAAGTTAGAGGCACCCCAGCGTGCCCTATTTACAAACTGCTTTAGTTCCTTCTGGGTTTTATTTGATTTTCTCCTTCACTGAGAAATGGGGAGGCATCAGAGTGACTTATGTGCCAAAGGAAGGACTCCCGACCATCCTTCAGCCTCCCTCACCCCCTCCATCCCTTTTCGTGTGACAGGATGCCCTCAATTACTCTCTCTGGGGGGGTCCCAGTCAGAAAGAAGATGGAGCCAACCATCTGTTCTGACTCCAGTGAGCAATTTAATTTCCTCTTGTTCCCAACTAGGAGGATTTCATAAGTACATAAATTACCACCAGTCCTGGTTAATCAGGAACTGGCCATCTGAAGGGGCGGAGGCGGTCAAGCCAGAGACACCCCCTGACCCGGGACTCCCAGGAGGGCACCCTGCACGTTGGTGGAAAAACCACATGAGAGAAGCAAAGAATGTCAGGCAGAGAAACTTCCTTAGAGATCCTCCGATCTGACACCTCTTTTATAAATGAAGAAATCAGGGCCAGAGAGGGAAAGTGATCTGTCTAGCCAGCCAGAGCAGGGTTGGGTCTTGAACTAACAAGCCCTGATTCCCAACTCTTTCCAACACCACAGGAGGTAGGATGAATGACTTGACTACCTGCCCTTGGGTTTAATCTCTAGAGGTGGGACCAGAAATCAGTAGTCATGATGACAATGACATCCACAACAAGAGCTATACTTTATGGGGCCAGCACTGTAGGAGAGACAGTACAGTGTGGAATGAATAGAGTGGGCTCTGGAGCCAGGCTGCCTGGGTGCAAATCCCAGTTCTGCCACTTAATAGCTGTGTGACCAGAGGGCAAGTTCCTTAAACTCTGGGACCTGTAGGAGACATTGTCAGTGCTTGGCACCTACTTCAGATCCCTTTAGTGTTTGCATCCGATCCAGCCCAACTGTCTATGGCCAGCACTGGTATCTTTGTTGGAAGGCTGCTCTTGGACCTCTAGAAGCCACCTTGTCATCATGCATTGCAGGCCCAGAGTCTCCTGGGGGCATCCTTTAACCAAAAACTGATAGGTGGGGGGTATAAATGTCCCAGCTCCCTCCCTGCTTGAGTGAGATAATTCCAAGACATGTGTTTTGCACCACTTTCCAGAGTTCCCCTGCAAGATTAAGCACTATTTACCCGCCATAGTGGCTGGCTTAATAATATAGTTATTGGCTGCCTTCCGCTTTCCTAATGTTACCTGTGCTCTTTGCACCTCTCCATAAACTATTTGCACTCAGGTTCTCGCCTCAGGACCTGCCTCTGGTTGGCTAATCTAAGGTAAGACGATGCCTCCGTTCTTTCATCCGTGAAATGGTGATAATGAAAGTTTCTATACCAAAGAATTGTTGTTAGGGTTAAATGGGCCAAAAATGCAAAGAACAATGCCTGACTCTTAGAATTTAATAAATATTAGCTATGTGTCTGATAAATACTTATCTCATGAAGTCCATGCTGTACACACTATTATTCCCATAAGATCATCCAAAGTCAGAGAGGTTAAATAATTTTTCCAAAGTCATGCAGTATAATAAGGAATAACGTCAAGATCCAAACACAGATCCATCTTCAAAGTTCCTTTCATTTTTACCTTTTCCAGAAGGTTTTCCTCAGTGCTCCCAGTCTGGGTCAAGGTTCCCTCCTCTGGTGCTCCCATGACCCCTGCCACAGCATTTGTTCAGTGTGTGAATATGGCCCTCCTGTGTGCTGCACTTTTCCTTTAGGCTGCGACCTAGGCATGTCTGCAAGCTCAGTGTCTAGCCTGGTGGCCAGCACATAGCAGGCTTCTGATGAATGCTGAATAAACGAGAACATAACCCAAGGAGCAGTGAACAAGCCAGGGAGGTGGGCTGAGGGTAAACCCAACGTGAAAGTCTATCTCATGATCTTCGGATTTTAACTGGAAGCATTTTGGAAATCTTCCCGGGAAATATTCTTCTCCTCCCATTCCTACTGCAGAGATTTGTAAACGTGATTGATGAGCTTCTTAGGGGTTCCAAAATTTCATCAGGGTGTCTAGCCCTCCCTAAAATCTTCTCAGGAAGACAAGGCTCTCCCAGGTTACCTCTTAGAGGTAAGCGGGAATCTAATCACAATAATTGTTCCATCGTGAAGTCACACTGGAGTGGCAGAAGCTTCCAAGGACTGTTAAGAAATATGAAAAAAAGCAGGTAGGAGATGAAAAGTGGGCTAATGAGGCTGGACATGTGAGTATCTTCGAATGAGAGTGATAATTATAATTACCCCCAGCTCTTCCATGTGCCTGCGCTGTGGATTGGCCTCAACATACCTAAGAATCCAGGTTCCGAAGTCAGCATTGTCGGAATTTGAATCTTGCTCTGTCACTTACTAGCTGCGTGATCCTGGGAAAATTATTTGGTCTCTCTGTGCCTCAATGTTGTTTGTAAAATGGGGATAACACCTACCTTCCTCACTGGATTGTCATAAATAAATAGTGTGTAAAGTGCTTGGGACAGTGGTCTACTGTCTAGTAGGCAAGTAGGCAATTGCTGGTTTTCACTAGACATCGAATAAGACTTAAAGGAATAAAGAGTGGACTAAGGCTAGAGTTAAGGTCACTAAACTCTTTTGATTACTTACACCATCTACAATAAAAAGTTTGAGCATGTTCCCATAATAAAGGTTCACTTACTGAAGGGAAATGAATGATAAAACTAAGATAAAGATGCTGGGAGGATAGAGAAGCAGTGTCTAGCCCAGTCCTGGTATGGGCAGTAACCAGTGGCAGTCAGGAAAGGCTTCCTGGAGGAGACAATACTTGAAGTGAGCCTTGTGGGATACATCAGAGTTAACTGAGTAGAGAAGGTGGGAGACGGCTCCCCAGGCAGAGGAAATATCCTTGGCCAAAGCTGATAAATGGGTGGTGAAAAGATAGTTGAGAAATGTTGAAGAGTACAGTGAGATGGGCTATGGTGATGGGCTGGGCCTTGGTCATGTGCTCACCCAGCTCAGCACTGCCATTCATAGGGCCTCCAGAGTCACCTGACCTGAGGGGGTGGTGCTACTCCTTAAAGAGAGTGCAAGGGAGGGGCTGGGCACATACTTCTGTCTTTGTCAACGCTGTATCTCCCACAAATACTTACAGATTACCTATTCTGCATCAGCCACTATGCTAGGTAATAAGGGACACAGAAACAAACAAACTGTAAGTCCCTGCTTACATTAGAGCTTTCACTGTAATGGGGGAGGACAGCAAATAAGCATGTTAATAAAAAATGTCAGGTGGTGATAGTGCTCTGGAGAAAAACAAAGCAGAGTATAGGGGACAAGGGCTGTTAAGGGGACACTGTGTGCCACAGGGTGGTCAGAGATGGCACCTTGGAAGGTGGTGTGGCAGGTACAGGATGGTGAGGCTTTTCTGTGCTGTCCTGAGGGACTGGAACTGAGTCCTCAGCCCACCTTCTCCCTCATCGCCTCCCGTCCTCCCTCCCTCCCTCTTCCCTCCCTTCCTCCTTCCTTCCTTTGCAGTATTTCCTACAATGTAGTCTTTAGACCATAGTACAGTAGGGACAGGGTACTTGTGCCGGTTTCCGGTTTCCACGCTGCTCCCCAGACCTGCAGATTCCGACTTTCTGGGGTGAGGACCAAGAATCTATTATTAACCAGCTGTCCAGGTGACTCTTAGACACATTCAGGTTTGAAAACTACTATCTGAGGCAAGAGAGAGAAGACAGGCTCTCAACATGGAAGAAAATTGGTCTCATTTGTGTTTTAGAAAGACAGCTCTGAAGGCTACATGGAGAGTGGGTTGGAGGCCCAGAGACAGAGAGAGAACACATAGCTGGAGGTGGTAGAACAGCACAGAATGTTCAGGTGGCAGGTCGGTAGGAATTAACAAGTGACTGGGTGTCGGGGGGAAGAAGAGGAGCTCAAAGCCTCCCTGTGCTCTGACTAGGGTGCTTGGGGGTAGTGATACCATCAACCAACAGGAGCTGTGATCATCCCTGACATGGGATTTCTTTCTTCAAATATTCTACATCCAAGGAATGATTTTAGAGTCAGGTATTACAATGGTATCATTTGATGACATTCAGCAGATGAATAAAAAAAATCCTTAGTAGTTTCATTTCTTCTTCCTCTTCCTAGCGTGTCTTCTTTTTTGAGCTTCTGGACCTTTACCAGGAAGGGGTTGGTATTAACTGCTTGTCTTTCTATTTCTGACAGTAGTGATTCATTTGCCAAGGGGAGACCATTAATAAGCAGCCAGCTTCATGTCTGTGGTGTACAGCAAGAGATGGAGAACGATACTGAAGAGCTAAGAGACTCAACAGATTGCAAATATGGTGGCAGAACTTCTGGTTGTTCAAAATGGGAGTCTTGGGTGAAGCTGGCTGCTCTGTTGAGGGGAGGTTCCCATTCCCCCACACCTGTATGGAATCCTATAAGATAAGGGATATTTCCATATCTCCCGTCACTCTCCCCCAAAATTCCAGTGGATGTGTTCCTGGAATAGCTAGCTAATAATTTGGTGAGAATTATATGAGATAATACGTGTGAAATTCTTGGCTCTCTGTATAATTTATGCATTTCCTCAATGAAGGAGCTGGGCAGATAATATTGGTCTCATACTACACATTCAGAGAAGTGAACTTACTTTCTTGAGATCACACAGCCAAGATGAAGATCTGGCTTCGAGTCTTGGGCAGTTGGATTCTAAAGTTTATGTGGTTTTCACCACTGGGCAGGTGAGAGTTGGGCAGGTTGTCAGGACCTCAGTTAAGCAGGCTGGCATTGAGGTGGCTTCTCTTCCAGGGAGGAAGACCGAGATTAGTTTGAGAAGCTGAAGCAGCAGTCTGACCCCTGCTCAAACTGCAGGTCCTCTGCTCATTGGCAACCAAGTCTAAATGCTCTCTGATATTTGTTCAATAACTCTGACATGCTAAGGTTAGCTGTCTTATAAATTATGGAACAGATTAACTGAGTTAGGCCTGAGGCATAAATAACACAGACTCTCCACCCAGTGACAAGACACAAGGCTGGAGGCAGCAGAAACACAGGAATAGTGACAGAAAAGGGGACCATCTTCCTCCCTTAGGAGGAGGGTGACAGGGAGGAGAGAAGTGGGTGAGAAGGGGGCTAAGTGGGAGGGAAGTCTAGGAATAGGGAATGACAAAACCAAGGAAACAGGCCCTGGGGATTTGTGGGGGCAGAAGCCTGGGTCACTTGGGACATGACGACTTGGAGGTGTCTGAGGGAGGTGTCTGATGAGTACTGAAATACGGGTTACCACCTCACTGTTCAGGTATGGGAAAGAGCTCTAGCTGTGGTTTTTAATAATGCATAATATGTGAGTGGCAGCTAAGACCATGGGATCAAACAAGGCCATACAGAGCACATACCATGAAAAAAAAAAAGGAGAAAACTGGTGAGGATGGAACACCAGCATTTAGTACACGGGAGAAGGATGAACCAGTTATAGAGACTGAGACAAAAAGTTAGAAGCAGGAGAAAACAAAGTTCTACCATAGCTCAGTGAGGAACAGAATCCCAGAGAAGAAGAATGTGGCCGCTGAAGATGTGGGGAAAGAAAATAAGGGAAAGCAGAGAAAAAAATCCTGACTTCTCTTGCCTCCTGCCCACCAGTCTCCCATTAGATAAACCCACCCGGAAGTCAACCAGCAGGGCATCCCACGTGATGCAATCCATGCGTCTAGCTCTCAAAGATGCAAGTCCTTGTGGTCACCTGTTGCTATATTCTGGGAATTAGAGTAGAGAACATAGCAGGAGTCCTTATGGGCCACTGTCAAATTTGACTAAGGCTCCTTCACTGGAAGTTTTTGATGACCTTGGAGGAAGAAGTTTCCATAGAGTGGTTGGAGCTGAAGCTAGATTGCTGGGGCAGGTTGGAGGAGAATGTGGAAACTGTGAAATTAGATTCTTTTTCAAGAAGTTTGACTGAGAAGGGAATGAGTGAGCTGGAGCATGAAGAGAATGCAGTTCATTTAATTTTCCAAGTGTTACTAATAGCTTTTGGGCGTCAAAGCAACCTCCTAATGTTAGAGTGTTCCAGGCTGGACTTTAGTTCTTTTCTCCACCTACACTCACTATATTGGTGACCTCATCCATTCTAATGGCATTAAATATCATCTCTATGGTGATAAATCCCAAATTTATATCTCCCACTCAGATCTCTTTCCTAAACCTGAGACTCATAGACATCCCAACTTCAACAAGTCAAAAAGGAACCTTGACTGGTCTTCCACCTAAATCTGCTCCATGTGCAGCCTCCTTTATCTCAGTGGACAGCAACTCCATCCTTTCTGCCTCTCTGCTGTTCTGACATGGAATTATCCCTGGTGTTTCTCTTTCTCTCATATCACACATCCAAGTCCTCAGGAAATCCTGCTGGCTCTACCGGCTTTATCCAGAATGTTACAACTTCTCACTGTCTCCACCTCTATTACTGTACTCCAAGCCATCATCCTTGCTTGAATTAGTTCAATAGCCTCCCATACTAATTCTACCTTTCCTTGCCACCTAAGGTCTGTTTTCAACATAGCAGCAAGAAAGATCCTTTAGAAATGCAAACCAGACTACATCACTCCTCTTCTCAAAGCCCTACCATGGACCCCATTTCACTCAGTCAGCCAAAGTCCTTCAGTGACCTACATGATCTGTGCCCCCATATATTTCTCTCTGATATCACCTCCTACCACGCTTGCCCGCACAGCATTTTGACTTCATTGGCTTTCTTGCTGTTCTTGAAAAACTCCAAGAAGCTCCCAGCTGGGGGATTTTTACATTGACTCTCCCTTCTGTCTAGAATGTTCTTCCGTGTCCATGTGATTAACCCTTTGCTATGGTTGGTTTGAATGTGTCTTCTAAAGTTCATGTGTTGCAAAATTAATCCCCAGTGCAACAGCATTGAGAGGTTAGACCATTTAGGTTATGAGACCTGTATCCTCAATAGTGGATTAATGCTGTACTTGCCAGAATGGGTTAGTTACTGTGGGCATGGGTTTCTGATAAGAGGATGAGTTCAGACCTCTCTCTCTCTCTCTCATGCATGTGTTCTCTCGTCCTTGTACTTTCCACCACAGGATGATGTAGCCCTAAGGCTCTTGCCAGATGCCAGTGCCATGCTCATGGATTTCCCAGCTGACAGAAGCATGAGTCAAAAAAAATTCTGTTCATTATAAGTTACCCAGTCTGTGGTATTCAGTTGTAGCAGCTTTCAGATACCCCTCACTTCTTGAAATCTCTTCTCAAATGTCACCTTCTTAGGGAGGCTTACCCTGGCCACCATATTTAGAATCACAACCTGTCCACCCTTCCCCTTTCCCACATATCTGACCACCTTACCCTCCCTCTTATTTACTCACAGGGCTGTTGTTAACAGGAGTAGCTGAGACTGCCCGTGTGAAATACCCACCAAATGTGCAATCCTGCCACCATCGTGAGAGAAGCCCTGCAGTCTGGCTGGCGCCTGGGTGAGAATGAAATAGGCGGGGTGTGGGGGGCCCCTCTTGGCTGCTCGAGCTCTGCTTTCTCACGCAGCCTACAACCTCATTATCCACACGCAGGAGCACAGGCACTTGCCTCCGGGTACGAGTCAGCTTGCAAAGAGGAGCGCCTGGGAGGCACACAGGATGCTGAGGAAGAGCTGCCAGCCAGCAGGAGGGGCCGGCCCTCCTTCCATGATGTCATCACATGGAGGGTGCTGGGGGAGGGGGCACAGAGCAGGAACCCAGCCCTGACGCCCTGAAGAAGTCCAGTTCATCCAGGCCCTCTGCCTGTGCATGGGGGAGGGGGGCTTAGAGCTCACAGAAGGTGCCCCGCCTCCTCCTACCTCCAGGAGGACACCCCTGTTACTGCGGCAAAGTGTCAGTTCAGCACACATTTGCGCCAGCTGCTGGACGGGGAGACTCAGGTTGTCCTGGGCTTTGGGAAGGTCTTGGTTAGGGCAGGAGGAGGAGTGAGAGCAGACAAGGAGATAAGTGCTACGACCAGGTAAGCGCAGGCACCACAGAAACACACACAGCCAAGGGACCCCTGCTCCAGACCTGGAGGGAAGGCCTGGCGGAAGAGGTAGCTTCTGATCTGTCTGTGCTCATTCATTCAACCAGGGTTTGGAGACTCAGCTGTGTGCGAGGAGGCATTGTGTCAGATGCTGGGAGGCAGTCGTGAGTCAAAAACATTTTCTCTGATTTTGAGGAACTTAGAGTCTAAGAGAGAAGCCAGATAAGTAAACAAAAAAATGTAAAATTAAAATTTGTTTCTGTTAGAGGCTATGAAGAACAATAGTAGGAACTTTAGGTGGAGTGTCTAGGGGAGGGTTTCTCCCATCCCAAGAAAGGGAAGTTCACAGCAAGAGCTGCAGGGTGCCAAGGAGAAAGCTGTGCAGAGTGTGGGGGCTGGAGGGCATCCCGGGCAGAGGCCCGGAGTCAGGAGGAGCCTGAGGAACCGAGCATGAAGAAGGGCAGCCTGGACGGAGCGTTCTTGGCATGACGTGGTTCTGTGTGTGGAGTCCAGGCCCTTCCACATCGTTTCCAAACCTACCCCTCCAGAGCCTCTAAGTAATCTATGCGTAAGCCCTGCTCAACTTCATACCAGTCCTCAGGCCATTGGCCCATAGTCCTACATCTCAAATCCCACTCATCCTTCAGGGATGTCACCCCTTCAGGAACCTTCCCTAAAGCCTGCAGGCCGGGATGGTCACACTGTCCTGTCAGTTCCCAGCCTGGAGTTGTAACTCATCTGTTCACAGGTCTGTCTCCCCAGCCGGGTTGTCAGGCCTCTGTGTGCAGAGCCCACGGCATAGACCACGGAGGTGCTCAGTATATGTGTCCAAAGAAGAAAGGAAAGAAGAGAAGGGAGGAGGGAAGGAGCTAATTTCTGAACAACAGACAGATAGATAGATAGATATTTAACACTGGCAAAGGGTGTATTCAGAAACCCTCGTAAATATAGATATTCAAAAATAGCAATCTAAAATACATTATTTTTGAAACAAAACTTTTCGTCTCTAAGAGCCAATCCTTTCCTAGTCGTCATTACTTTTTCTTCCCTTCCAGCACCAGCATTAGCTCTTGGCTTTCTTTTTTTAGGACCATGAGTCACAGGGAAACCAGTTTGGGTGCCTTTTTAGGAATCACTTCGTGAACATTACCTTGCAAACCTCAAAAGCCACGCTGAGGGATGCTGGCGCTCCCAAACCCGCTCACTAGCAAAGCAAATGGTTCTCAAAAACCAAAGTAATGATGCTGCAAAATGACAAATTACTATGTGTCATAGATCTCAGGATCCCCAGAGAACAGTGCAAACGGGCAACATTAGAGCCAGGAATGTTAATGGCGGCCGTGCGCACCTGTAAGGTGCGAGGTGGGTGAAAAGACTTGGCAACTCGCTCCTCTCTCCAGCTGCAGCTCGCGCTCACTCACACTGGGCCACGGGTGTAGCTAAGTAGTTGGTTACTAAGGAAACCCAAGTTGTCAGTCCTGAGCCATATGGGAATAATGGTGATTTATTTAGGAAAAGCGAGGTTTGTCACTTTAAGCTTACTGCTACAAAATTGCTTTTTGATTACCTCCCTCCTTATTGCATTGTCTTGTCACAATAAACTACAGAAACAAGTGGCAAGGTTAATAATTATGGGCTCCGTTCTTGTCACTCTCAGGGCCCAGCAAGGTCACGGCTGCAGCCTGAGTGTAGCTGGCAGACTGCTTCTTTAAACTCTTCCTCTGGAGCCAGAGGGTTCCTAAAAATTAGCTTTCTCCATTCTTCCTTTTTTTTTTTAAAACCTGACATAATCTCCTCCTTTATTTATTTCAGTTCCAGCCTCTAGTTCACCCAGTTCTGAATGCAACACATCCTCCAGACCCAATCAAATGCCATCTCGTCTCTGGTTGAAATCGTCCACTCAGACTTGCAGTTTGTACCCTCAGTCCAGATGGCTTATTGAGTAACGACGCACTGTGCTAGACTTTTCACATCGGTTACCTTATTTTGTCCTCACAGCCACCTACAAGATGGACATCGCTACGGTCTAAAGCTGGGCGTGCACTGGCTTTGTGTTCCCATCCCAAATCCATATCCTGAAATTCTAATCCCCGTGGTGATAGTATTAGGTGGGGCCTTTGGGAGTGATTAGGTCATGGGGTGGAGCCCTCATGAATGGGATTAGTTCCCTTATAAAAGGCCATAGAGAGACCCCCCACACATTCCCATCGGCCATGTGAGATGACAGTGAAAAGACCTCAGGGATCTCCTGTGGGACCAGGAAGTGGAAAGCAAACCCTCACCAGTTGCCAAATCTGCTGGTACCTTGATCTTGGACTTCCAAGCCCCAGACTGTGCAAAATAAATTTCTGTTGTTTATAATCCAATTTATGACATTTTGTGATAGCCACCTGAACAGACAGATGTCATTACTATACCTGCTTTACATTCAAAGAAAGCAATGCTCAGGGAGTGGGGTTCCTTGCCCCTGGCCATGGGTTCTTAAGGGGAGATGTCAGGATTGAACCATCTAGCACTGCCAGACCCTTTCCACTCCTCCATGCCGTCTCTGTGCTTAGCATCTACGAATTGCCTCCACAACAAGCTCTGCCTTTGGCTGCCTCCCTCACTGTTCAGGGAGCTCCTGGAGGGGTGTACTCAAGAGCGTGTCTCAGTCCTCATCTGACCTAGCCGACCAGCAGCCTCTGACATAGTACAAGCCAGTCCTCAGCTGGCTTCCAGGATGCCTCCCTGTCAGCTGTCCTTCCACCACACTGATTGTCCTTCCCCGTGTCCTTTGCTGGCTTCTCCTCAACTCCCGGGCTCCTGGAGGTTGAAGTGCCCCCAAACATGGTCCTCGCTCCTCTTTTCTGTCCCCACTTGCTCTCTTGATGATCACATCCAGTCTCATAACTTCAGATGTCATTCACCTTCTGGGGACTCTTTTTCCCTCTCTTTTAACAAATTGAGATATAATTTTACATACAGTAAAATGTGCAAATATTATAACTCTTTATACTGTATGATTACAAAAACATATGCAGCCTTTACCCAGATGAAGATGTGAAATGTTTCCATCACTTCAGAAAGTTCCCTTGTGTCCCCTTGTGGTGAGCAGCACTTCCACCCTAGAGGACCCCTTTGCAGTAGATGAGTTTTGCCTGTTCTTGAATTTCTTGTATACATTCCTTTTGTGTCTGGTTTATAATAGAAAATTTCAAACATATCCTTCATTATGCTGATAACTGTTTTATTAAATGTCTTTTTAAAAATTATGGATAATTTCAAACATACACAAAAGTAAAAAGAATGGGTACAATAAAGGCACAAGCTCCAGCCCTCTAGTCCTATCTGCCTTCCTCTATTTCCAATAGACTATTTGGAAGCAAGTCCCAGATATGACACTGTGTGAACTGTAAATACTTCAACATATATTTTTAAAAGACTAGGATTCTTTCCCTTAAACATAGTCACATATCATTATCACACCCCCAAATGACAATAGCTTCTTAATCTTATCAAATATCTGGTCAGTGGTGTGTCTGAATTGGGATCCAAATGATGTTCATACATAGTATTTAGTTGACATAGTTCTTTAGTTTCTTAATGCATAGATACATCTGTCTTCCTTTATTTTATTGCAATTTATTTGTTGAAGAAACCAGTGCTGTAAGCTTCTCACATTCTGGATTTTGCTGATTGTATCCACTTAGTATCTTTAAACATGTCCCTCTGTCTGCTGCATTTCCTATAAGCTACTAAATAGATCTGGTGGCTTGATTGGAGCCAGTTTCCACATTTTGGCAAGAATATATATTTTTTGAATTCTGTAAGCTTTATTACAGCCTTTTGTCTTTGACCAAATATAGGACTACTAGCTTGGCTTCAACTCAGACTTCTTTTTTTGGTTTCCCATTTCTTTTTTTTTAATTTTTTTTATTGATACATAATAATTGTGCATATTCATGGATTACATGTTACATCTTTGGCAAGAATATTTTATAGCTGGTGTCTGATAGGAGTCGCATTAGGTCTAGCTAGTGGCTTTGTGATGCTATTGATGACTTCTGCCTAGGACAGATATTTCATCAGGGGTTTACAAAATGTGGTGATCATCTAACTCCATTATTCTTTTTTTTTTTTTTTTTGAGACAGTCTCTAGCTTTGGTGCCTGAGCTAGAGTGCAGTGGCATCATCATAGCTCACTCCAAACTCAAACTCCTGAACTCAAGTGATCCTCCTGTCCCAGCCTCCTGAGTAGCTGGGACTATAGGCGCGTGCCACCATGCCTGGCTAATTTTTCTATTTTTTCTATAGACGGGGTCTTGCTCTCGCTCAGGCTGGTCTTGAACTCCTGGCTTTAAGTAATCCTCCCACCTTGGCCTCCCAAAGTGCTAGGATTACAGGTGTGAGCCTATTATTCCTTCCTAATTTATTAGAATACTTCTGTAAAGAGAAATTTTCCCTCATCAGCCATGTGATTACCTGGAAGTGCAATTCATAAAGGAAAGGCAGTTAGAATGCTTAATTATTTTCTCTTATTTACCAGCTTTTGAATAATGAGCTTGTCCTTTAGCATCCTCAAAGGGACCAATGATATTTTTTTTAGCATCATGATGAATGCCTGGATTTCTAGATATATTCTGTGTGTGTCAAACCTCTGCAGTTAGTATTCTTGTATGAACTGTCCCATCTTTGGCTGGTGGGAACCTCTTCCTGCTGTTGAGCCGATGACCCTTACATTTTTATCTTTATTTCAGGCCTCTCCCCTGAACTCCAGACTCACATAACCAACTCCTTCTCTAACACTTTAGATAAAGCATCTCAGACTTAACATTCACCAAGTCAAACACTGGATCTCCAAATTCCGCGCCCTGCAGACTTTCTGATCTTATTCAATGGCAACTTCATCTTTCAGTTACTCAGACCAGAATCTTGGAGTTATCCTCAACTCTCCTTTTTCTTTTACACCTAGGATCCAGCTCAAACTGATGGGTCTATTTTCAAAATATATTCACAATCAAATCATTTTGATCATTTTTATCAGCTCCACTGCTGCCATGCTGGTCCAAGCACTTCTCCCCTGAATGAAATTCGTAATCTAACTGTTCTCCTTGATATCACCCTTTCTCTCTACAGTCTATTCTCAATAAACAGCCTCAGTGGTGCTGCTCAAGTGTAAGTCAGATCATGCCACTATTCAGATCAACACTGCCAAGGGCTACCCATCTCATTGGGAGCAAATGTCAAAGTCTTCAGTGCCTAGAAGGCCCTTATGTCCTTCCAGCTCCACCCAACCCCACTACCTCGGCCTTGTGTACCCCACCCCACCACCACCCAAACCCTCCTCCCTCTACTCCACCCTTTCCCATCTCACCAGATCTTGTCCACTGTGCACCACCCCATCCTTCCTACCCCACCTCCCCCACCTCCACCCCACCCCACGAAGACTGGCCTCCCTCCTGTTCCTTGACTTCTCCTGGTACATGCTCACCTCAGGGCCTTTGCGCGTGCTGTTTTTTCTTCCCACAAATATGCTCAAGGGCTACTCCCTCACCTCTTTCAGAGTCTTGCTCAAACTTTTTTTTTTTTTTTAAATCAATGAGGCCTTTTCTAACTACCCTTTTTAAAATTGCTACCCTCCCACTCCAGCAATCCTGATTCCTCCCTTACTTTTCTCCATAGCACTTATCACCATGTGACAGAGTATGGATTTCACTCATTTATTTTTTATTTTATATTTATTTTGAATTTTGTTGATTGCCATATGTGTAGATACTAAAGAGAGTCTGGCACATAGTATGTACTCAGCGTAAGTTTGCTGAATGTAGGAATATAAGAAGGTGTCTTGTTTTTCTGTTTATCCCTGGTAGAATGTAAACCCCACAAGGGCAGGGGGTTGTCTGTTTGGTTTCCTGCTGTATTTCCCGCTCCTATTCCTGGCATGTAGTAGGTACTTAATGAACATGTGCTGAATGACTCTCAGTGTATAGCACGGTATCTAGAACATGGCAGATGTGCTCTGTCTGGGTTAGTTCTTTCCTGCCTGCCTCCTAAAGTCCTCTAAATCCAAGGCAGAGGCCAACCCTAGCCTGAGCAGTAAGAAACATGTGGTGTAGGAGAAAGAGCACTGGGCATGACATCCAAAGACCTCTCTGAGTCCAAGGTCTACCATTTACTGTGGGACCTTGAGTAAGTCACTTAACTTCTCTAAGCCTCAGTTTTATCACTGCAAAATGAAATGATAATAACCTCCCCAGGACGTACCCAGCAAGTATATCGAGGGAAAGAGAAAAGATGTGTGGATGTGCTTTGCAAACTTTAATTTCTACCCCTGTGCTTAAGACCGTCCCCACTCTCCATAAGGACTCTCCCCTTCTTACCTTCCATCAGCATGCAGGCAAACTCCAGACCTTCTCTTTGTTTTAAAGTTCTGTCCTAACCCCACATCCCACCACCATGACTATTATTCTATACCCCTTCTCACTCCCTGCCTTTTATTCCTCACCTCCTACTCCTCCTTAGACTTGAGGCAAGAAGGCTTCTGCCCCTGCCAATTGCTTGATCAAATCTAATGGATTCTCTTCAGTGTCTATCTCTTCCATGTTTGACTCTGTTGACCAGTCCTTTGAGAAATTCTCTTTCCCTTTATTTCAATGATCACACTCCCTTTATTCTTCTTCAATTTTTAAAAACTCCTTCTCACTCTCCTTCCTGGGTTTCTTTTCTGCTTATCCTTAAAATATTGGGGATTCTCCAAATTCTGTCCCTGGCTCATTCTCTTTTCATTCTAGACTATTGTCTTTGGCAAGCTCTTTGCCTTAAAAGCTCCAATTACTGCTTAATAGTATAAAAATTTCTATCCACATAAACTTGAAAATGTTGAGGAAATGGACAAATTCTTGGAAACCCATAACCTCCCAAGGCTCAACCAGGAAGAAATAGAACTCCTGAACAGACCAGTAATGAGCAATGAAATTGAAGCAGCAATTAAAAACCTTCCAACAAAAAATAGCCCCGGACCAGATGATTTCACAGCTCAATTTTGTCAGACCTACAAATAAGAACTGATCCTCATACTGTAGAAATTATTTCATAACATGGGGAAGGAAAGAGTCCTCCCCAACTCATTCTATGAAGCGAGTGTCACCTTGATATCAAAGCCAGGAAAGGACACAACAAAAAAAGAAAACTACAGATAAATATCCCTTATGAATATTGAGATGTAAAAATTCTCAATAAAATTCTAGCAAACAGAATTCAGCAGCACTTCAAAAAAAAAAAAAAAAATAATCCTCCAAGACCAAGTAGGCCTCATTCCAGGGATGCAAGGATGGTTCAACATACATAAATCCATAAATGTGACTCACCACATAAACAGAAGCAAAAACAAAGACCATATGATCATTTCAGTAGGTGCAGGAAAAGCATTTGACAAAATCCAACAGCCTTTTGTGATAAGAACTCTTAACAAAATAGGAATAGATGGAATATACCTCAAAGTTTTCTGTTTTTAAGATGAGAAAACTGAGGTTCTAGGTAGTTGTGTGAGTTGCCTAGGGTCAGTGGCTACCAAGTGGCAGACTGAGGTTTAATCCTAGGTCATGTCTGATCATTTCCTTATGGAGGAGGTTGTGGAGACAGATGTTGGTGCCCACTGTATATCGTTATACACATAGGTCTACAACTCTCATTGCAGAATGGGGGTTTATTTGTTTCTCAACTCATCCTTATATCATCTTTTAAAAGTTCTGGATTAAATAACCTATAATCAATTCCTGCTCTATATTCAATTCCTGGACTGAGTGGACCCTGTCTGTCTATTAAAGATAAAAGGTGGTGGCTCACGCCTGTAATCCTAGCACTTTGGGAGGCCGAGGTGGGAGGATCGCTCAAGGTCAGGAGGTTGAGACCAGCCTGAGCAAGAGCGAGACCCTGTCTCTACTAAAAATAGAAAGAAATTATCTGGACAGCTAAAAATATATAGAAAAAAAAATTAGCTGGGCATGGTGGTACATGCCTGTAGTCCCAGCTACTCGGGAGGCTGAGGCAGAAGGATCACTTGAGCCCAGGAGCTTGAGGTTGCTGTGAGCTAGGCTGACACCACAGCACTCTAGCCCAGGCAGCAGAGCAAGACTCTGCCTTAAAAACAAACAAACAAACAAACAAAAAAGATAAAATTGCACCTAGAGTGCAAACCTGATAAGTATCCTTCATTTTCCCAGAATATGGCTTCAAAATGTCATTTTCTGTCTTATGCAATGTGTTCAAATTAAAATGGTCACAATTTATTGAGCACTTACTATGTGCCAAGCACTGTTGTAAATATTTTGAGCATGTTTAGTCACTTAATAATTACAATAATCTTATGAGGTAGATATTACGATTTATCACTATTGTTTTCAGATGGGGAAACTGAGGCACAGAAGTCTTAAGTGACTTGACCAATATCACAGACTAGAACTAGATTTGGACTGAGGTTACTTGCAGAGTTCAGTCACTATGCCGTTCTGCCTCTCACTGTCTGATTTCTGGATTGAGGGACAAGAGAGGAACAAAATGGAGCAAGGAGCCACCATGCATTGGGCACTTACCGTGTGCCAGTGCTCTGCAAGGATGTTATGCTGCAAATGTTGTCCTGTTTTATTCTCTGACCACTTGTTGCCTGCACCCTCTAACTTCCAAGGGAAGCTAAAGCCTCTCCCCTGCTCCTT
The DNA here is from genome assembly GCF_020740605.2 of Lemur catta. Taxonomy (NCBI): domain Eukaryota; kingdom Metazoa; phylum Chordata; class Mammalia; order Primates; family Lemuridae; genus Lemur; species Lemur catta. The sequence goes on from NC_059130.1 coordinate 82,424,047, forward strand.
CACCTCTCTGCTGAGAGAGAAGACCTCTGATACAGCCTGAGAACACGGCAGAGCTTCTTCAGGAGGGCTGGAGAGTTCAGCGGGAGGAGGAAAGGGAATATAATCAAAATAAGTCCTGAGAAAAGGGGAAATGCTCTTAGATAGCCTTCCTTTGGGGCTGGAATTAATCAGGAGTTCTGCAGCAAACAGTGTTTAAGTGAAGAGGGTTATTCAGTAATGGAACTGAACAGAGCTGTGGACAGGATTAAACAAGTCAACAGGTGATGCCCTCAGAGGTTAGCAACGGTGGGAAGCCATCACTTCCCTGGCCTTCCAGTGAAAGAGAAAGTGATGGGGTCACTAGAGCCCAGGATGAAGGGCCACCTGGCAGGAGCTAGAGCTACAGAGGGATGCAGACACTGCCAGAGCTTCAGTGCTGAAATCTGGAGAAAGCAAGGCAGAAATACCCCCATCTCTCTCCTCTTGGTGTAAATCTTCTGCCAGTGCCATTGTCCTCACCCAGCCAGGAGCTGGAGTGTAGGGAGCCCTGGTGATGCTGCACCTGGGGATCTGGGTGGGTGCAGCTGGCAAGAGGAGAAGAACCTGGGGCTGTGAGGCAAGCCTTAGTCTACTCCAGATGGAGCTTCCCTCCCGCTTGTCAGAGCACAAACAGGATCAGGGAAGGAGGAAGTGACATTCTGCTTTGGTGATCAGCTCTATGCCAGAGGGAGAAGTGCTCTCTCTTATAGGATTGTTGGATTTTGCAAGGTTCTTCCTGTTGTGGAAATGATTGAGATCTAGAGGTCTAAGATTGGGACACAGTCAAGGCAATGGCCCAAGGGCCAGTTTATTTGCCCAAATTCATGTCTGGTCCTTAAACTGAAGGAGCAAAAGAGATTTCTTAGGCTTTATCTGGACAACCAGATAAGGCTCAGTGCTAAAAACCTAGTAATAGACAGCATGCTTTCCTGCGAGGTATCAACTCACATGAGACCAGGGCAGAGATGGCATGACAGAGAAGGTGAATTAGAACTCAACAACCACTCTCCATTCCTTCTAGTGTGTTTTTCTGTACTGCAGCATCTCAAAAGTTAGAACTTACCTTTCCTAGATTCCCTTGCAATTGGGGTTCTAGCTGTCGTTGGAGTTTGGCCACTCAGAATTGCTCGTGTTAGATTTAGAAGTGAGAGAAGCCTTGCTTCTGCTACTTCTGCTGGAAACCATGGTTGAAGAGACTTGGTTTTTGTTTTTGTTTTTGTTTTCTATAGCAGCATTAGCAGAGGCTGTGCTGTCCATGAACCAGCATCATGTTGGGATGCAAGATGTCTGGGCAGTGAGTCAGCTGGTGCAAATCGTAATAGGCACGAGGTGACTGAGCCGCCGGCAGCAATAGTATTAATAGTAGCCTCCTGACAGTGGCAGTTTCCTGGTCACAGTAGCTTCCTGACTGTGGCCATGAAGAAGGATTTGGAGCTGGCAGTTTCCAGACGGTAGAAGAGGTAGTGGCTCTATTGGGGTCTGTGGCATGGCTTTGGGACTTTTTTCCTGAAAATCCAACCTTGAACTTGTTTTCAGCACTCAATAACCCTTTTGTCCATTTAATCACTGTAATAAATTCCATTTCTGCCTCAGCCAGCTAGGGAGGATATTTTCTTCTGCAGCTGGACCTTGAACAAAAGAGGTGGTCAGAGCAATAATAATACTAGCTAATGTTAAGTGCTCTCCGTGTGCCGGCTGCTCCAAGCACTTTCCATGAATTATTTCTTCATTCAATTCTCACGACAACTCTGTAAGTTAGGTGTGATATTAATCCTCACATTATAAGTGAGAACTCTCAGGTCCACAGAGATTCAGTAACTTGCCCGACATCACTAGATTTTAAATAGTGGAAATAGGCATGAAATGCAGTCTGGTTTTAGTGCCTGGATTATTTAACCCTTGTTCCTTGAGGCCAGTAGGCTGAGGATCTCAGACATCATATCCTTTCTTTGTTTCTTTTTTTTTTTTGTTTGAGATCTAATTAATACAACCCAAAGAGAAAACAGAGGCCTAGAGACACTGTGTATTTGGCACAAGGTCACGTGGACAGTAAGTGGCCACGCTGGGATTCAAATGTGTCTCCTTGACTTGAAAAATCCATGCTATGGCCCACTTCACAGTCTGCTCCTGCAGCCCCACGACAGCCCTTCAAATCTGGGAAGACAGCTCTCTTACCTTGGCCACTTCTCTTCTGCAAATTAAGCAGGCTGAGTGCTTTCAGGGGCACCTCTGAGTCATCTCTGCACTGGGTCACCCTCCCCTAGTTTGTGCATGTCCCTCTTCCAGTATGTCACCCAGGACACACCATAGCACTCTCTGTGTGGTCTGACAGGCACAGCAGAACCCCCAGGAGGAAAGCACTTATTCTCCATCAGACTCTCAAGGGTGAGAGGAACAAATCTCTCGCCTCCTACCATCTTCCCCCAAATGTCTTCCCCGTGGGACCCCTTCATTTTGCCTCTAAGGAAAACATGACATCTCTATTTCCACACAAATTAAGAGCGTTTGTGTCAGGCCATTCCAAGCAGGAGGGTGTGTTCAATCTCTCTCTGCTCCAGAGCTGGAGTGGACTTTTGAGGAGTTATTTATGGGCAGAATGCTAATTACTTAACTACAAATATGTAAATACTTTGAGAATAAATTCATCACAATATATTAGGCATCACATTGTAATTAAGCCCAATTAGGTATTATTAGCAGTATTAATGTCATGTTGCTCGTGCCTGTTCCTAATGAATATGTTAACCCAGCCTCGCTGCCACCATCCATGTGGGTGCATTATGATGATGACGATAATAGACACATAATTAAAGCATTATTGCTTTGCTTGCAAATTGTGGAGAGAAATAAGTCAATGTCTTTGGAATCTGAATGACTGCTGTGGATATGTTAGATGTGGCCTGAGGATTGTGTCACCTGGAAATAAGAGTTAACATCTTGGCATCTCAGTCTGTAGCAATGAAAGACAGCAGTCTCTAGGTTTCTTTCACGGATTAGGGTAAATTCAATGGAAATGGGGCACGGAGCAGGGAGCCAACAGGAAGGTGCTCGGTATACCAGGGTGGTGAGCTTATTGCTCCAATAAACCAGAAGAAAGGGGTTAAGTTTGGATCATGGAAATAGGAGATGGGTGGAAGGTGAGGCCAGACGAAAGTTTGCAGGAGGTCAGGGCCCAAGGAAGGGGTAGGAAATGGCCATCTGCTCCATGTGTCCTAACAACAGCCTTATGAGGTGGTACTAGGACTCAGATTATGTAAAGTAGAAAACATCTCAGAAACTTTACTAACGGTGCCCAAGGTCACACGAGAATAAGTGGCAGACTCAGGATTTGAACTCAGTTTGTCTGACATAGGTTATAAAAGTGCAAGGCAGGGCACTCAAAAATTTAGAGTCAAGCAGACCTGTGATGTGGCAAGTATCTATTCATGGAACTTTTATTGAGCACTTTCTGTGAACCCTTACTCTGGGTCAGGTGATTTCAACAGACTCTACAAAGGCACCTATCCAGGGTGCATACCATCTGCCTCTGGAAGGATAAGAGATGGGCCTCTAACAGGATAAGATGGGCCAATGGAAAATAATATATAGTGAAATCTTCTTCCCAGAATTTGGGGCTGGGATGGGAGCACCTTGATGCTCACTTGGTGTCATATAGACAAGTTTCAAATATTGGTGGTGAGGTTGGCTGTTGATTCTGATTTGGAGAAAATTTATGGAGCCAGTGTCCTGGCTATGGATAGAGAGGGAAAGAAGCCAGCAGGAAAGGTAGATGGGACCAGCTGTGAAGTTCCTTTAACAACAACAAAATCCTTGAACATAAAAAGTAAAAGATGTCCTAGGCATCATCCACTGTGTTCCTTAGCCTAGTGAAATAACTCACCAGTCAGGGTCGGGAGAGTAAAACCGGTCCAGTACTGCCTTCCAATACAGGGCATGGTCACACAGGGAGGGGAGGAACCAAGAAGCCAAATGGGTGGGAAGCAACCTAGAGACTGTCTAAGGTAGGTAGCTGCTACTTTTCTTATGGGTGGAGGGCCAAAAGGAGGAGGTGAGGTGGAGTTATCAAAGGCAAGAAACCAGCACCATCTGGTAGAAGCTAGAACCTTCGGACTCTGGGAGCTTTAGAGCTCGTGGAACTCAGAAGATCTGGAGCTATGGTGGATATGCCTTGGCTACAAGATGAGACAGCACCTGAGACACTGCAGCTGCAAGAGACAGCACCTGAGACACTGCAGCTGTAAGAGGTAGCACCTGAGGTAGAGCTAGAGCCGAAATGCTCTGGCCTCTCCCCTACTCCCACCTGCTAGTCATCTAACAGGGCATCCAACTGGCTACACCTACTGGGAAGCCACCAGGCAAGGGAGGCTGGGAAATGTAGTTCCTGCCAATGGGAAAGGCTCAGAGAAGGGATGAGAGAGGGAACTGATAGTAAAAGGGCAGAGCTGGGAATAGAATCCAGGTTTCCTGACTTCCAATGCCGTGTACTTCACACTGAAATGAGAGTGTGGTTTATCCGTTATGAAGGATTGTCATGAAGGAGTAATAGGGCAATAATGGCAACGATGAGGATGATGATCTTAGCTTAAATTCTCTTATTTCTTTAGTTTACCAAGTACTTTCACATAAAATATTTCACGTAATCCTTTCAAATGTTGTGAGATAAACAATATTAGTCTCGTTTTACAGAAGAGGAAATGGAAGCCAAGAGAGGCTTAGAGAGTTTTATGGTTTCATACTTCTTAAGTAGCACAGCCAGGATTTGACCCCAGATGTATCTTACTCCTTATGCAGGGAACTTACGGGGAGGTTGGAGGAGATGCTAAGATCTAGGGTCCCCCAGTTTTACTAAACATGGGGTGGAAGCTGAGCTGGTAAAGACAAACGCACACTGCCCTTCTGCTGAAGGAAGCTCCCGTGGGGCTGACCGGCCACGCCCCTCTCATTAACATGGGGACCCTGAACGAAAGCGCCCACTCTTAAGAACTCACCCTAGCCCCTGTCTCCATAATATACCGCAACTTTCAAAGGACGATCACAAAAAATCATATTTCAGTTTTTGCACCGTCCCTAGGGGCAGGGAGGTTGGGGACAATTGTTCCTTTTTGATAGATGGTGAAACAGTCTCAGAAAGATGAAATGACTTATCTTGGCCTCATCACTTAACAGCTCCTCATACAACTTATGCTTATGCTAAACTTATTTCCATTCTCCAAACAAATAGCACCCATCATGACTTCATATTTGCTGTTTCCTTTCCCTAGAATGATCCTCTTCCCAACGAACTTTCCCAGGTTGAGCTAGTTGGTTCCTCCTCCAGCCTTCATAGCAATTTGCTCTTGCCTCTGTTGTATTGCTGGGTGGTTATTTGCTCACTTGTCAATCTCTTCTGGTAGACTAGAACTCCTTGATGACAAAGACAAGGTGTCAGTCATCTCTGTCTCCCTACATCGTGCGGAAAGAATGAATGAATGAATGCACACATGTACGCATCAGTGAGACTCACCCATTTTCCTGGGCCCTTCTTGCCACTTGTCTCTGTACTGAAGAGGCATGTTTGCAAGCAGAGGAGGAAGCTGTTGACCAAGGAGTGTAACTGGGGATGATAGAATGGGTTTATATAAAGTTCTATACTATCTTTTCTTTCTCTTTTCACAGGAGAGATCATGGAGAGAGTGAAGTTCTCTTCCTGAGACTTCAGTTTTGCTGAATTAGCAACTCCTGGTCAATTAGATGAAAGGGCTTTCTCTGAACATGCCAGCTTTTGACTTTTTATTTTGCAGCAAAGCTATGAGAGAGAGTGAGGGAGCAAGGAAGCGGCAGAGGGTCTAAGACACGCGGGAGAGTTGCACAGTGCCTTGGCGGGGGTGGGACAGGAGGGTGGCTGCAGCTGAGCTCAGGCAGCCAGGGCTGAGTCTTTCCTTTCCAGCAGAGTGCAGGGCCCATCAGGTGCTTCCAGGTGGGGTCCAACCCTGAGAAGGGCAAGAGCAAGTGCTACACAGATTGTGATAGTTTCACTGTGGGAGGGAATCTGACACGTATGCTCCTCTCCCGTTTTCTGGTTGAGGAAGCAGAGCCCTAAAGAGACAGAGCAATTCTTCCAAGGGTACAGTGAGTCAGTGTTAGAGTGGGCCTCACCCATTCCTTGCTACCTTCCTCGTTACACCTCTAAGCGTTTACCTGCATCTGGGCCTCTGTGCTAAGTGGCATGTGTGGCTCTTGCCTGCCCAGGACCCATTTTTTCCTCTAGCAGCAGGACTCCAATCGATTCTTCTCTGGGAGCTGACTCTTCTGCACTGGGTGCTCTCTTGCTGGGTCTGTCAGTGAAAGTGCCCCGCCATCCTCCAACCACCCCTGGCCCTGGGGCAGCCTAGTGAGCCAAGCCCGGCAACCAGATCCTCTTCTCATGGAATTTGAAGTGTGACAATGAGATGGGAAGTCATCAGAGACCAGGCAACAGGGAGCCCAGGGCTGTCCTTGCATCCTGCTCCCTATGTCCTGCCCCAGGTCTGAAATTTTCCAGGCCTGATGACTCAGCTCTTCCTTAGACCCTGTATGTGTTCTCATGTCCTTCTTCACTGGGGGAGGGTAACCAGAGCTGATTTTTACTGGTTGTGAACAAAGAACATGAAGTGGTCCACTCCCCCAACCAGTATCTTTAAGGACAGCCAGAAAGCAAGAAGAGGGAGGATAACCCTCCTATGTGTCTCACCCTTTACTAAGTACTTTCAATAGATATATCAAGTCAATAGCAAATTTTAAATCCACCAGTGGCCACATTAAAGAAGTAAAAAGAAAGGGTGACATTCATTTCAAAAATCCATTTTATTTAACCTAGTATATCTGAAAGGTTCTAATTTCAACACATAATCAGTATAAAAATTATTAGTGAGATACCTTACATTCTTTTTTTATACTGAGTCTTTCAGATCCTGTATTTTAGACATTTCCATTTCCATTTGGATGCTGCATTTTCATCAGAAACAGTTGATCTATACTAAGATTTCATAAAATTGAGGCAGTTGAAAAAGTAGATTCATACACCCAACTTGTGAATACTTGGAAGTTTTCCAATAACTGAATGGAGTATTAGTTTTTAAACTTAAGTGTAATTGAAATTAAAGAAAACTAAAGATGCCATTCCTCAGTTGCACTAGCCCCATTTCAAGGGCTCATAGCCACCTATAGCTGGACAGTATAGCCTTTAACAATTGCTATATCTTTATCACACCCAGTATCTCCTATAAGCCTCCCAACTGTGAAGGAAGAATTACTATTGTTAATATTATAATCATCATGAGATCATCTGTAGCATTATCATACCCATTCTCCAGATGGGAAAATGGAGGTTCGAAGGGATTAAATAACCTTCTTCGGGGTAACTCAGTTGTGGAGTGATGGGTTCAGAGCTTGAATTCTGGTCTGTGTCGCTAGCAGTGCCAAGCCAGGGGCTCTCGGGTTATCCACGTAGTGATGGCCTTGGGTCAGAGTATCACCAACCTTCTGACATGAATATCCTGTGTGAGCTGTCTTCTCTGAGATGCATTTCCCTCTCTGCAGAATAAGAAGGTGGGATTGCCTCCTCTTTGTCACTTTAGCATTCTACCTCTCTGAGGGGGTGGAGAACAGAATGTAATAGAAACTATGGTTTATTGAAGCTTACCACATGCCACAAATGGTTCTAAGCATGTCCCTTGTGTTGTCTCATTTAGTCCTCACAGCAATGCTATGAGAAGGGTCTAACTACAGCTCCACTTAATGGACTGAGAAACTAAAGCAGAATGACTCGCTCAGATTCAACATCTAGTTGGTGGCAACCCTGAGATTAGAACCCAGGTAATCTGGCTGCCGAGGCAGGTGCTTTATCAGCAGGTAACGAGGCCTCTGAAATGGAGACTCACTTAGGACAGGGATTCTGCTTTGTTCACTGCTGCTGTCCTAGTGCCTGACACACGATTGGCACCCAGTAGTTGTTGAATGAATAAATGAACAAGTAGAGAGGAAGAGAGGATCCAATGCTGTGCAAATTTAGTTCTCAAAGCTTTTTGTCTCTGGGGTGTTTCACAAGTGCAAAGAGGTATTTGATATTCTAAATAAATAAATTTCTGAACACATTCACATTTCAGATGAAGTGGAGCTATGATTTCTGTACCAGCTTCATCCATTTTTGTCTCTTCTCTAGCACATGCGTGTGCTCACAAGGCAACCAGTGGACTCTGGAAAGGCTCAGTGGGGCCTGTACCTAAGTAGAGATGGATTTCTTTTCTTTTTCTAAGACCTAGATAAGGAAAATCACAAAAGTTGTGATGCCAGTTGTCTTAGTCTGCTTGAACTGCTATAACAAAATACCGTAGACTGGGGGGTTTAAAAACAGAAATTTATTTCTCCCAGTTCTGGAGGCTGGAAGTCTAAGATCAGGGTGCCAGTATGGTTGGGTTGTGTGGAGGGCTCTCCTCCTGGCTTGCAGAGGGCCACCTTCGCACTGTGTTCTCACATGGCTTTGCCTTGGTGGAGGGAGAGAGAGAAAGAGAAAGAGAGAGATAGAGATAGAGATATTTTCCTCTTATTATAAGGCCACTAATTCTATCATGAAGGCTCCACCCTCATGACCACATCTAACCCTAATTACCTCCAAAAGGCCCCATCAGCAAATGCCATCAGGTAGGGGATTAGGGCTTCAACAGATAAAGTTGAGAGGGGGAGACAAAAACATTCAGTCCACAACACCAAGTATTACAACCTACACAACCTCGTGTTGTCACCTGAATATTTTCTATTATTAACATTTTCTATATTTTCATGTACTTTTTTCCCTTAGCCTAGATCTTTGACAATAAATAGCTAAATATTTTACCAGATTATGAAACAACACTAAACTTGGAGTTGAAAGATATTTTCTTTCTTTATCCTTGCCATATACTTGCTGTGTGATCTTGGGCAAGTTTTTCACTTCTTTGGTCCTCTTTCTTTCTCATGTTTATATTTAAAGGAAGGTCTAAAAGGCTTCTCAATCTTTGACCTTATATAATTCTGTGTTTCTTATTATACCTACTCAGAGAAATAAAAAATAAAACATTATTTTTTTATTTTTTTTTTTTTTTGAGACAGAGTCTCACTTTGTTGCCCGGGCTAGAGTGAGTGCCGTGGCGTCAGCCTAGCTCACAGCAACCTCAAACTCCTGGGCTTAAGCGATCCTACTGCCTCAGCCTCCCGAGTAGCTGGGACTACAGGCATGCGCCACCATGCCCGGCTAATTTTTTCTATATATATTTTTAGTTGGCCAGATAATTTCTTTCTAGTTTTTTTTTTAGTAGAGACGGGGTCTCGCTCAGGCTGGTCTCGAACTCCTGACCTCGAGCGATCCACCCGCCTCAGCCTCCCAGAGTGCTAGGATTACAGGCGTGAGCCACCGCGCCCGGCAAAACATTATTTTTTACATACGATTCTTTGAATATATTTTTCATTCATTTGAGAAACATAGAATAATTACTTTATGTCAGGCATTATTCTAGGCATTGGGGAATATATTAATAGAAATAAAAACAAAACAAAACATAGTCCTTGCCTTCAAGTTTCCTCAGTCTAGATGAAGAGATTGTGAAGAAAACAGACAATTACACACAGTGGGGTGAGTTCTCTGCTAGAAGATGCTGCAGAAGCATGGATCAGTGGATCAGTGGTACCTAGCCCAGTTTGGGCGGCAGAGAAGTCTTTTAGGGGTTGGTGGCACATGAGCTGCTCCTGCAGGATGGGTATGCGTTAGGTGAAGATGTGAGAAGAAGGAGTTGAAGGTAGAGGATAACATGCACAAACATGGGGGAAACAGGAGATTCCAGAATCCTCGTGAATAGCTCAGAATGGCTGGAGCACCGCATGGCAGGGTGCCAGCATCAGGACTGGAGCCCTGAGAGTACAAAGCAAAGGTACCTGCACTCAGCAATGTGCAACCACTGAAAAGATTTAGGCAAGGAAGTGACGTGGTCAGATTTGTATTCTGAATAACTCCCCGCCTACAGTGTGGAGGATGACACACAGGGCATCTCTGGAAACGAAAATACCAATAGGAAAGTTGTGAAAAAAGTAGCATAGGGTGGAGATGTCAGGTTCTGAAGGAAGGAACCAGCAGTGGAGTTGGAGAGGACAGGATGGACTTGGGAGGTAAGGCCTATCGGGTGTAGACATAAGGGTGAAAAAGCATCCAGTTTGGGGACTGGGCCAATGGGTGGACGATGGTAATTTCCACTAAGATGGGGGATATAATACAGTCATGTGCTGCATCACGACGTTTTGGCCAGTGACAGAGCACATATATGACAGTGGTCCCATAAGATACTGTAATTTTACTGCACCTTTTCTATGTTTTGATATGTTTAGATACACAAATACTTACCACTGTGTTACGCTTGCCTACAGTATTCAGCACGGTAGCATGCGGGACAGGCTTGTAGCCCAGGAGCAGTAGGCTGCACCACACGGCCTAGGTGTGTGGTAGGCTGTACCACCCGGGCTTGTGTAAGTCCGCTCTATGTTGTTGGCACAACGATGAAATCACCTAAAGATGCATCTCTCAGATGTTTCCCTGTCGTTAAGGGCCACATTCCTGTACAGAGGTCCTGTGATCCTACATCATCGAGGGAACAGGTTCTTAGCAGCTCTGACTCTGTTCTGTTTTGGGGGTGTTTCCATTCCATTTAGCTTCAGAGTATGTTCTATATTAAATACATCAGTGTAATTACAGAATACGATACACTATAATTATGCTCTATAATTACATTTTCTTCCATTAGCAGCATGGCATTCCTGCTCCACACAGGCCCCCCGGCACCCTGGACTGTTAGCACGATCGGGACCCCGCAGGCCACCTGGTGCAGACACAGGTCTCCCTTCCCCAGCAGTTGTCAACGATACGGTGGGAATCTCAGGGAGGCAGGGCAGTTTAGTGGCTGAGAGCATGGGCTTTGGAAGCAGGCCACCCAAATTTGAATGACATTATCACTTATTAGCTGTGGGGCTTAGGCAAGTTACTTAATGTTTCTGTGCCTCAATGTCTCTGCTTTTAGAAAGAGGATAATAGAGCCTACTTTATAGAGTTATTTGTAAGAATAAGTGAGATAATGGATGCTAATTACTGAGCATGACGCCTGCCAAATTTAAGCCTGCAATGAAAGATCACACTGATGGGAAGCGATGACAGGGTGACAGAAGGGGGACCCTGCACATCTTAAGATTCCCAGGCTGACATCTTGCCTCCACTGGCGTGGGGGAGATACTAAGATGCCAAGTGCTAAGCTATTAGAAATGATGCTGTCACAGAATCAGAGAATGTTCCTAAAACTCACCCAATGCTCTCCTCCTGCCTTCATTGTATAAATGAGTAGACTCAGGTCCAGAGAGGACCACCAACTTGTCACATGGATCGTCACTCTCAGAGATATCTTGAACTCAGAAATCCAGGACTTCCTACTCCTTGACCAGTGTGAGGGACTGAAGCTTTAGCTTATTTAGCCAGGTCTCTCTCTCTCATCTTACAAAGCATGTGGCATTTGTTCTCTTATTCTGTCCTGAAATGACTTTAATAAATATTATCCCTATTTTACAGATGAAGTAGAGCCGTGTAGAAACTGAGTCTAGGAGATATAAGTGGCTTTCCAAGGATCCCCATTTAAGAAATATTAGAACTGGGGTTTGAATCTTCCTGTCTGATGCTCTTCTTTCATATCCCTTTTCTTTTATTCCACAAACATTGATGGAGCAGCTGCTCGGTAGTGGATATTGTACTACTCATTGTCAGGGACACAGGGCTACCTGCCTACAAGGAGTCTTCCTCTCAGATGCTAGATAAGACATATGTTCCAAATTCCAACGTGCAAGGTAGGACATGATAAATGCTATTTGGCTACTGCGGACCTGAGTGTCCATGAGTGAAAAAAATGGGATGGGAGGGGCTTTGCCTCTGGCTGAGACGATCATGAAAAAGTCGGAAACTGTGCTAAATCATAACAGGTGATAAAGAGGCCAGAGGTGAATCAGTAAGAACTCTCTTTGGTTAGAAGTGACAAAAACCTAATTCAAAGCAGTTTAAGAAAAAGAATAAAAAGGAGAGAGAGAACTTATTGGCCCACATAACTGAGAAATCCGGGAAGGCAGCTGTTCTAGGCAGGTCTCCATCCAGGGGCTCAGATGATATTATTTTGCCTCTGTCTCTCATGGCCATTTGGTGGCTGTGCTTTCCCCTGCTTGGTATTATTCCTCAGAAGGACTCCTTTGTGGGGCAGGAAAGATGGTCTGGCAGCCCCCAACTCATGTTCTCCCAGCTGAACAACACAAAGGGAATGGTAGCTGCAATGGAAAAGTGAAGGGAGGACTTTGATGACGGGCTCAGCATGGAGTATGTGCCCATCCCTGAACCCACCATTACCGGCCAAGGAACAGGTTATTCTCTGTGGGACATAGCCTGGAGGTGGGGTCTGATCAGGTGAGCTCACCTGAGTCACATGGAATAGGTGGCTCATAACAAAGAGGGATTGTGTTACCAAAAGATGGGAGGAAGGTGTCCTGAGAAAATCTAAGCACCGAGTGCCCACTGTGGGAAATACTCCCTGGAGGGGAAACAGCATAAGCATAGGCCTAGATGTGTACCAAATTGAGATAGAAATTTGCAAAAGTAACTTTGAGCAAAATTGCAGAAGTCTTTAAGTACTGGGAGTTCAGACAGAAAGGATTTTCCCAAAATCGATCTTTCTGAAAAGGAAGTGGCTAGCTCATATCCCTCCCTTTCCCTCTCTGGTCCAGCTATGTTGGACTCTCATAATTCTTTGAACACTCCGTGCTTTCACTTTATTTCAGGACAATGTCTGCGGTTCCATTTCTTCTTACTAGTTTTCTCCCTCTTAGCTTAGACAACTCCTGTCTGGCAATGGTGTCTCACTTAGAGGTCACAGCCTCATGAAACCTTCCCTGACCACCACCCCAAATGAATTAGGTGCTCCTACACACACACTGTATGCACACTTGATTGTACTGTAGATGCCTGTTTACTTATCTGTATCACTAGCTCCTGCGTGTTCGATGGCTTACAATGTGCCAGCTTGATGGTATTCTTATTCCTACTTTCCACATGGGGAAATTGAACCAAAGAGAGGCTCAGTACTTACCGAAGATGATGCAGCCACCAGGTGATGGAGCTGGAATTTGAACTTATGCAGTCTGATTTGAAGACTTTCTTTTAGCTTTTACTATTCGAGTATATGATATTCAGGATTGTATCTTCAGACTTAACATCATGCCTGTCTGGTAAATATCTATTGTTCAGATAAAAGAAGGTAAGCGAATGAAAGAATGAATGAAATAAAGAAGAGTAATGAGGTCTCTATCATGGAGTTATTCATGCAGAGGCTGGAGGGATAGCAGTGTGGTAGAGCACATTATTGCGTAGTTTATTTAGAGTATTGGATTAGATGGTATCCAAGTTTCCAACTCTGTAATTTTTCCCTTTAGGCAAAAGAGAGATTGAAGGCTTTTGAGCAATAAAGAGACCGAGTCTCCCTCAACCTTGGGGGAAATAACTCTGGCAGTGTCATGTACGGTGGATTAAAGGGAATGGCTAATGTTTGGCTAATAGGTTTACCATCTAAATCTGCTGGTGGCTGTGGGATTGGAAAGGAGGACGGAAGTTCTCCTTCATTGTCACAAGACAATTCCCTTTTAATTCTTGGGCTATAATTTGAGAAGTCCAATCCTCCCAACCTGGGTTACTTCTGAGCTGAGGAAGGGACATAGGGCCATTCCTTATGTCCATACCAATCAGGGGAGCATCATGGTGTGTTGGAAAGAACTTGACTTGGAATCAGAAGTGAATTTGGATCCTGCCTCAGTTTTCTCACCTGGGAAATGGGACTAGCAATATCTGCTCAGCCTATTTCCAGCCTCGTGAAGAGGATGAAGTGACCTCTTGGATGTTAAAGTGTCTTGAAGATACAAAGCGCAGTGAGCGTGGAGGAACTGTATGCGTTAGGTGGTAGAGGTAGTCAGTTGGCTCCCTCCCCTCCCGCCCCCTCTCCTCGATCCTCCAAGAAAGGGGTGGGATGGTGAAAAGCAAAAGAAAGGGCCACATGAGGAAGAAGGAGCAATTCCCCAGAATCATAAATTCTACCTTAGGACCTTAACAGACTATAAAATTGTTATCTGAAGACTGGAAGTGATTTATCGAAAAATAAAAACTCCCCCTCCACTGCAGAAAGCATCCTTAAAGATCTTATATATGATTTCATAAAGCCGCATGGCATCTTTTCAATTTCTTCACGGGGCCGGGTGGGCCCAGAGCCCAGCATGCTGATGAAGTGGAGGGGCGGCTGAGGCTTAGAAGGAGAAAAATCCAATTACTCTTGCTCTGGGATAAAGGAATTCTGGGGATTCAAAATCACTGGAGCATAATTGGAATTCTAATAAAACGGAGGGTTTTTTTTTGGGGGGAGGTGGGGATGGAGGTGGTGTGTGGGGAAGTACAGGTTCCCAAGCCGGCTATGGGAATGGCTCCAAAAGACTTTGTCATCAAACCAGTGTTTTGCTGCCTGGAATTTTCCACAGTACAAGCTTGTTTGTGGCCAGCTAGAGGCAAAATTGGAAAGGGAGCAAAGTTTCAGAGCTCCCAAAGCTCCCCTGGCCAAACAGGACCCTCACTGAGGCAGGCCCAAATCCTGGCCGGTGGGTGCTCAGCGTCCCAGCCTCCACGTCTGCCCTTTAAAAATTTGCTACTTTACTATTTTCTTTTGTAAGTGATTACTACATTAAAAAGAGTCCTTGCCACATATGCCTTTATTGATTACAAAAAACAAAAAAACCAAAAACTGAGAACCTTTGAATGCGAGATCTGCAAGACACCTTAATGGGCATGTAGTCCCATAAAATGAAAATGAGGTCTAGACAGAATGACGACCCTAAGGCCATGTAACTAGGAATAGAATCACAGGATCTTACCTCCAGAAACTTAGAAGTCATCAGTGTGCTATCCTTCTTTCTCTGCACAGAAATCACTGCATCCTCCCAGGCAAGTGATGGTCTAGCCTCCACTTGGATGCACACAGCGACAGAGAGCTCACCACCTCCAGAGACAACCCCTGCTCTGCAACACAGCCATGCTGCTTGGCAAGTGCTTCCTTGTACAAAGCTGAAACTGGTCTCTGCACAACACCCAGTGGGAAGGCAATGGTGGCGCAGTGGAAAGAACTAGTATCCCCAATTATTTTGTTTGTTTGTTTGTTTGAGCAGAGGTGCTCTATCACCTTGTGCAAATCACTTCAGCTCTCTGAGGCTCAATTTTCTCATCTGCGCAAAGGGGATTAGGATAGTAAATACCTCCTAGGAGTGTTGTGAGAATTCAATGAGAGCTCTTAGAAAGCACTGAGCTTCCAACAGATCAAATACTCAACAAATATGATTATTTTTATTGTGACCTGGAAAATGGGGATACTTAATAAAGTTTGTGTGGGTATCACATGAGATACTTTAATGTAAAGCACCAAGGAGATGCTTCATACAGAGGACATAAATTAGCATTGTCTGTCTTTTCACGTGTTTACCTCTATGCAAGTCTTATGTTTGTACTTGGTTTTTTGGGGAACTTCTGTATGTGCTGAATAAATGCATGAAGTTCATGTGTAAATCTCTGCAGTCCCAGGGACCTACATCACCACTGCATAAGGTCACCATCAACCCAAGCGCAGTTCAGCAGCCCTGCAGGAATGAGTCTCTACTTGCATGTCTCATAGCATCAGCAGGAACGCTTCTCAGAACTCCCTTTTCTCCTCCTCAACTACCCACTCTTTCCTGCCTTCAGAACCAAAATTCTCAGGTATCTCAGTTTGAGTATTTCTTTCTCTTTTCCCTACCCCCACTTCTCAAAATAATGTAAATTGACACTTTCAATGGTTTCTCTTTTAGTTTTTCCTCTGCTTCCCACTAACCAGATTTTCCATTTATTCATTCACTTAATAAATACCTTGGTGCACACTGTCTGGGCACTAGAGGTAGCACGATGAATAAGACAGACAAGGTCCTTGCTCTCCAATGCAGCCTTTGTTGTAGTGGAGAAGGGAGAAAATAAATACAAATAAATAACTTACAATATAATAAAATAACACCTGGGATGAACCAATGTGATATTTACTTAGGTCACAGGATAATTCTAGGTAGATTGTTCAGGAAAGGCTTGTGTGAGGAACTATAAGATGAGTTGAGAGTTGAATAAGGGTTTAATCACAGGAAGATCTGGGGGAAGAATAATCCAGACAAAGAGAAGAGCAGGTGCAAAGGTCCTGAGGTCGGGAGGAGCCTGTCTGTTAGGTCAGTGGGTCTCCAACTTAAGCATGCATCAGAATCACCTGGAGGGCATGTTAAAGCACAGATTTCTGGCCCTTCCTTGGGAGTTTCTGTCCAGTAGGTCTGGCATGGGGCTGGAGGAAGGCATGTCTAACTAGGTTCAGGGGATGCTGATGTTGCTGGTCCAAGGACCACACTTGGAGAACCACCATGTTAGAGAAACAGAAAGTCAGTTTGGAGCTGACTGAGCAAGGAGGTAAGGAGTAGAGGTCCAGACCAAGAAGCCAGGGGAAGCTATTAATAGATGACCTAGGGCTCTGCAAGATACAGTAAGGAGGTAGGATTTTCTTTGAAGGGCAATAGGAAGCCATAGGTTTTTGGAACAGTTTTTAATAAGAAAGTGACTTGATTTTTAAAATGTTTACTTTGGCTGTCCTATGGAAAGTGCATTTCAGAGGAAGAGTGGAAGCAGGGAGGTCTGATAGGAAGATGTTGCAGGGTAACCAGCGAGAAATGACAGTGTGTTGGCCCAGGATGGCTGCAGGACAGAGGTTGGAGGTAGGGCTGCTTGGACTTGGAGTGGGGCCATTTCTCACCCTTGGGCTATTGACATGTGGGGCTGGCTAAGTCTTTGTTGTGGACGGCTGGTCTGTGTGTTGCAGGATACTTAGCAGCATCCCTGGCCCCTGCCAACTGGAGCCCAGTAGCATCTTCTTCCAGATGTGACATCCAATAATATTTTCAGACATCGCCTGGGGAAAGGGGGCAAAATCATTCCGGAGTGAGAACCATTGGTATTGGGGTTCATTCATCTTTCTCTCAGTTATTCAACAAACAGCTACCAATGCTAACAAATGTCTACGATGTGCTGAGATTGTAGTAGGTGCCAGGATATGGCTGTGAACAAAACAGACCAAGTCCCGTCATCATGGAGCTTGCGATAGAGAGAAGAGGTGGAGGGTGACAACGGCCTCAGGGCTGCGGCGGTGTGTGAACACTAACCATCCCTTCTCTCAGCTCCTCAGCACGGACTGACGAAGACGGACATCTCCCTGGAGGGTGGGGCCAGGGAGAGGACAAAGACAAAACCCTCTTCAGCAGGTGGGGGGTGAGAGGAGGAAAACACCAGAACACTGACGTATTAATCATTTTGTCATCCAGGCGCGAATGATTGTTTGAAGACCAGAAATACATAATAACACAGGTCAAAATGTCACCTCTCTATTTCTCTGCTACCGGCAGTGATCACTTCAGCACACTCACCCTGTGGCAGCCACTGTCACCGACATTCTAGGCGGCCTATCCAGTAGGTACTATTTAATATTTTTCCTCCAGCTGGGAAAAATGGGTCCAGAGAGGCTAAGTAATTTGTTTAAGGTCACACAGCTGGTAAGGGGCATGGTCAAGCTTCCCGCTCCCAAACCCGTGGTATTTTCATTAAATTCAGCTGCTAGGATTCATTCTTTGCTGCAGCTTCATCGGGGTGGGAGGTAGAGGCTGGTGAGATGATGGCGGTGGGGGAGGGATTACGTTATCTTTCTTTTATAATTATCTTGGAGTAGACAGAGGGAATCGGCGCCGGTGCCAGAGGCGTTGACCTCCAAGGCTACATCTCCTGAGGAGCCGCAGGCCGACGGGCCATCGTCCTCAGTGGCGTGTATTTCTCGTGCAATTATCCCGTCCTCCTCTTACAACTCTCTCAGAAGTTCCTTCCGTGATCATTAAAACTGGCTCTGGGCTGCGGCTTTGAAAGTGGCTGGAACCGCCCAGGGCCGGATCGTGTCCTTGTTAAGCAGGGACTGCCTTCCAGAGACTCGGTCGGGATTTCTGCCCCGCTACAGATCGAGGGAGACGCGACTGGGCTGTGCCAATTACAGGTGGGCGCCTCTCCAAAGAGGTCGTTCTCTTTCTGCTTTCAGAGATTTTAAGATTTCTGGCTCCGTTTAAACTCAAAGGTAATCATGTGTCTCATGCAATCTGTCGCAAGCCTGGGGTCCCAAGAGTGGGAGCTGAGCGAGGGCAGAGGAGGCGGTGGGCCTTCGGCAGGCAGCTCTGTCTGTGGTTCACCCACCTGGGGCTCGGGAGGTCTTGGGTTCGTAGACCTGTTCTGCCACGACTTTGCACAGGGCGCTTGAACTCTCTGTGCCTCGGTTTCCTTCTCTGAGACAAACAGAGGGTTACAGTGGGGGATTAAGTGAAATCGTGGCTGTCAAGCACGTAGCACAGTGCCTAGCACTTGGTAGCACTCGAAAATACTGTGTTTCTGAGGCTCTGGGCCGGGGATGCCCCCTGAAATCTGGCCGATTCTTTCCCTGGGACGTGGTCGGTCCCCAGCCTCCTAGAGCAGAGCAAAGGGGACAAGGGGAGTGTTAGGACAGAGCCACGTGGTCACGGTGAGAAATGAGGCAAGGCTCCTCCGAGCCTCAGTTTCCGCACTCATAAAATGGGCTGAGAATGTTCATTTGTTTGTTCATTGATCACGCATGCCCGTGTGCTCTCCCTGTGCTAGACCCCCAGATACAATAACGCCGAGAGAGGTGAGGGCCCTGCCCCCCTGGCGTCTGCACTCCGGAAGGGCAGCCTCACAGTAAACGATTGAACAAACAAAATGGATTTGTAGATTATGATCATCGGTGCTCTGAAAGAATTCAGAGAGGACAATGTGACACAGAGTAGCAGGGAGGGATCTGCTTTAGATAGGGTGGTCAGGGAAGGCCTCTTTGGGGCGAGACAGCTGAGGGGGCCCCAGAGTGAGAAGGAGCAGCCACGAGGAGAATGGGGTGAGGGACAGAATTCCAGGTACAGGACAGAGCAGGTGCAGAGGCCTGAGGGCACGGAAGGGCTTTGTGAGTCCGAGGGACAGAAGGTGGTGGGTGGGCGATAGTGGGACCCAACCCAGAGCGTTTGATGTGATGTCATGAATGAATGGGGCTTTATAAACTGCATGCAGGGAAGGAGCAAGATCCAGATGGCTGGAGGCCTGACAGGGCAGGGACCACCACCCAGCAGGAAGATCAAGGTGGGCTGAAGGCTCTCGGACACTGGAGAAGGCAGGAAAAGCAAGCAGGGAGAGGGTGGACACCACTGCCACCCAGGCACTGCGCTAACAGCGTTTCTTCTCATTTCATCTTCCCAGCAGCTCTGGGTGTCACAGATGACAAACTTAACAGTGCAAAGGTTTGGTTACTTGCTTGCGTCATAGATGGGAACCTAGGTACTTAGAGTGGGCTTGCAGCCTTTGCAACATACTGCTCCCCACTTCAAAGCCAGGGCTCTTGATCAAAGGAGGGCTGACTTCCTGACTGTGTGCTCTGGGACAGGTGCTTTTTTTTTTTTTTTGAGACAGTCTCTGTTGCCCAGGCTAGAGTGCCGTGGCATCAGCCTAGCTCACAGCAACCTCAAACTCCTGGGCTCAAGCAATCCTCCTGCCTCAGCCTCCCAAGTAGCTGGGACTACAGGCATGCGCCACCATGCCCGGCTAATTTTTTCTATATATTTTTAGTTGTCCAGCTAATTTATTTCTATTTTTAGTAGAGATGGGATCTCGCTCTTGTTCAGGCTGGTCTCGAACTCCTGAGCTCAAACAACAGTCCACTCGCCTCGGCCTCCCAGAGTGCTAGGATTACAGGCGAGAGCCACCGTGCCCGGCCTAGGACAGGTGCTCTTATAGAAAAGCTCTGAAGGAGACAAACTGAGTCCAGGTAGCCCTCAGGGCCAACAAGGGGTCCTGGTCCTGCTGCTCTCCAACTGCTTGTCGGGGAGGGGACTCTGTGATGATCACATGATCGGTCTCAATGATTAGAGAGACGAGACATGAGGAATCCAGAACTCATGTCAAGGATGACAGATGGCACGGCCTCTCTCTCCACTTCACTCTGTAACGGTCCACGAAGGCCTTGAGTTTGCAGCAGGGACTTACTGCTTGTGAACGCTGATCCCTGAGGTGCGGTGTCTGATCAGAGAGGCTCCTAGAATCACAGGGCCTGGAGGAACATGCCTGTGTTCTTTTGATGTGTCTTGCACATAGGTCATTCCGCTGGCTTGCTCTGCAGTGACAAGGATCTCACCACCTCTCTGAACGGCTGCACACACCGGCTCTGAGAAAGTTCACACTCCAAACAGAAACCCGGTTACTATCACCTGCTGGCCCTCGTTCTACCTCTGAGAACTCACAGGGTAAGTCTGTTGTCTGTTCTCTGGTATAGCTTTTCAAATGTTCCTTGGAATCTTCTCCAGACCAAATAAGTCCAAGTTTCTCCATCATGTAAACTTGAGTCTTTCTACCATCCTATTCACAGCGTGGGGGTGAAATAAGCCAAGGACAGAAAGAAAAATACCACATGTTCTCATTCATATGTGGCAGCGAAAAAAGTGGATCTCAGGAAGACAGAGAGTAGATTGGTGGTTACCAGAGGCTGGGAAGAAGAGCAGGGAGTGGGGATGAAGGGAGGAAAAAGGGACTATAAATGTATTTATTTCCATTGAACTGTGTGCTTACAAATGGTAAAGATGGTAAATTTTGTATGTATATTATACCTCAGTAAAAATAAAATTTTTAAACAAAAAGTGAAGATTCTAGAGTCAGGAGACCAAGGTTCAAAATTCTGTTTAGATACGTTTGTTCAAGTCACTCAAATGTGTGTGTGTGTGTGTGTGTGTGTGTGTGTGTGTGTGCACATGCACTCACATTTGCAAATGTATTTAGGGCTTGGAAGGGTAGAGGTGGGGGTTCCTGAGCACCTGGGAAACTATCATGGGCCAAGCCCATGCTCAGAGCCTCACATGCAGCATCTAATTTCAACCTCACAACCCTGTGAAGGAGAAATAACTTGCTCCTCCCTCCATTTTACACACGAGGAAACTGAGGCTCAGAGAGGTTAAACTACTTGCCTCAATCACACAGCTAGTAAGTGACAGTGATTAGATTTAAAATGCGGTCTCTCTACTCTCAAAGCTCTGAAATAGCAATTAACATTGCTGAGGGGCAGAGTCTGCATCTTTAGACAGGAGTAAATACCGATGCCTTCTTCTTAATGATGTGGGGATGTTGAAAGGAAGCAATACAGGGGAGAAAGTCTTACGAAAATCCCAAAGCGCTTGATGCATTTTAATTATTTTATTTTCTTTCTGTTTGTCTGCATTCTCCAGAGAGAGGAGGAAATGTTTTTGTTTCAGTGAAGTTTCTTTTGGTTGCAAAAAGTAGATCCCAACATTGTTTAGCTTCAGCAAGAAAAGGGAATTTACTTAGGGGTCTTGGGGGAAGCTCGCAGAAAGTGTGAAAATCAATTGACCAAACCCCAGGATGGGCAAGCACCAGGGACGGTCTGGACAGCAGCAGCAGGAATTCCACAGGTTTGTTCTACAAGTTCGACTCGAACACAACTCAACTACAGTGAATCCTAGTCTCTGTCTCTCTGGTCAAAATTCCCAGTTTCTGCTAAGCAGACTGGCCCAACATAGTCACGTGGTATTGACGTCACCACTGGGGACACACCCCCCTGAGAAGTGGAAGCAGGTTTAGGGCTGGGGAGTTATTGGGAACCAGGCAACTTGTCCAAGAGAGGTCCAGAAATGGATGGTCCCGCGGCCTTCAAAGGCATTCCTCATGGGGGTGCAAGCCATGATTATTTTGTTGTTTACTGCCTTTACTAGAATATAAGCTCCCCTAGGGCAGGAAGTGTGTTTGTCTGTTCACTATTATAATATCAACTCCTAGCATGGTGCCTAGCATATGGCACTAACTCCATAAATAAGTGTGGGAAAATATGTCTGGATCTGGACACAAATGAAGTCACCAGTTCTCTCTCTCTCTCTCTCTCTCTGCTCCCTCCTTCCTTCCCTTCAACAATTCATTCAACAAATATTTACTGGGTGCCTACTATGTGTCAGCACCTGCTCTGAGAATTGGGACACAGCAGGTCTTGCTTTTGTTCGCAATCTCCCCTCCTCCTCCATCTCTTGTCTCTTTTTCTCTGTTTCTCCTTTCTCTTCCATCGCAGAATGACTTCCTCCACGTGGCAAGTAAGGTGGCTATCTGTGGCCGTCGATGACAAAGCCTCCCACCTTCTTTACTTAAAAGACAGCAAGAACCTTACTCTGCCAATTAAACATTTTTGAGAGGTGGGGTTGGGGGAGAAGATGCTGATTGGGCCACCTTAGGACTAATCCTTGGGCCAGAGGAAAGGGACCTTGGCCTAGGTCCCACAGGGGAGGAGAGGGGGCAGGGCTGGCCCCCAGATTGGCAGCTCTGCTGGAAGCATATGACTGCAGTGGGGAGTGGGAGCTCTTCTAAGGGGTCTCGACAGACAAAAACAGCAGCTGTCCACTCCAGGAGCTCACACGAATGCAGGGCCTTCTCATGCCCGATGCCAAGTGTACTCATCTTCACCCTCTCTCAGTGCATGGATTTCTTAGTATAATCAAGACTCTCTCAGGAGTTGCTCATTATAAGTGTTGGCAGCTGTGGGCAGAACATTTATTTTATTTCCTTTCCTAGGGCTTGAATAAATAAGGCAATTCAGTAAATAGTTATGGAGCACCTTCTATGTCCGCGCAACATGTAAAAAAGCAAGGATAGGAAGAAGGAGAGAAAACCGCCTGGCATATGGGTAGCCTGGCTATGGAATTCGCTACATATTTTTGAAAAGACATCAGTTACAACTAATATCTAACTTGGACCCTAGGAAAAGAAATTATTTGAAAAGCTGTGAAAGGAAGGAAGTGATACTGAGCATCTACTATATGCTGTTTTGTTCTAGGTATTCATTCATTCAGTAAATATCCATCAAGGTGCCAGGTATTGCTCTAGTTGCTGTGACACAGCAGTGGATTCAGCAGAAAAAAATCCACGCCTTCCTGAAGACTGTATTCTGGTGGGGGAAGGCTAGACAATAAGTAAAATAAATGAGTAGATTATATAGTCAATTAAAGGCGGTATGTATAATAGAGAAAAATCAGGAGAGGTGGATGGGGTGTGCTGGGGAGAGAGGTTGCAGTTTTAAATAGGGAGGTCAGAAGAGATGACGTTTGAGCAAAGTCTTGAAGAAGGTGATGGGTGAGTCTTAAAGACATCGGAGGAAAGAGCTTCTGGGCAGCAGGAACAGCAGGTATCACTTCCTGATAGGATATGGGAGTCTTCCTGGAGCGTTTGAGAGACAGCAAGGAGTCCCTTTCAGTGTGGCTGGAAGGGACTCAGCGAGGGATGGTGGGGTTGGGGGGACAGAAGATGAGGTCAGCTATGTAATGGCACAGGGCAGGGCAATGGGAAGACCATGCCAGGGCCTTGCAGGACACGGGAAGGACTTTGGCTTTTCCTTGGAGGCTTTTGAGCAGAGGAATGACATGAATTGACTCACAGAAGTTATGCCAGTCACTATTCTTAAGGGCCCAAAAGTCTGGTATAATCGGCCCCAGTTTGTGATGTGGACTTAGGATCAGAGAGGGCATATAACCTCCCTAGCACCACACAGCTAGTAAATTTTAGAGCTGGGTTTCAAACACAGGTATTTCTGATGACAATGGTCTTTCCACTAGACCACACTGACTCCCCCAGCCATTGCACCTTTACTTTGTCATGGTTAAATATTAAAAGACTCACATTGCCTGTCTTCACTTTAAATTTTCTGTATTAAATTTTTCAGCAAACCATTAATGTAATTATCTTGAAAACTCCTAAATAAATATTAATAATCCTCAATTGTGACTTTCAAAGAAATGTACTTATATGTTTTACAATCTAAAATTATAATTATAGCATTTGCTTTATAGCCTGTGTTACACACACAGATATCATTTAATATTTTACTACCTCTGAGGTTCTGATCATTTCTGATGTCATGGTTAATAGTTCTCTTCCTTGATTTTCCTGGCAAAGTTGATAGTTGTCCCTTCTGAGCTATCTCCGCGCTGTGCATACATTTCTCCTAGGACCCTTACAAAGCTCAGCTGTGGTTCTGTGTGTATCTGCCTGTCTTGCAAACTTCAGTTCTTTAGGGGCCAGGATCACATGGGTAGTAAACACCCTTGGGGTGTCTGTCCAGCCCAAGACCTAATGATCCCTCTCCCCTACTCTAAGTGCTGTTCCCCGTTCCCTGTCCATGGTCAGCTTGAATAATGGATCCCCATCCTAATGGCCACTGTTGCTTGGACCACAGGTGCCTGATCTGAGCTGGGCCTTTCAGATGATCTTCTGGAACTGAGATGTGATCCCAGAGATTCTGGCTCTGCCTCAGCTGGACTCCTGGCAGAGGAGAGTTAAACTCAGGAGCATTTGTATGGCTCTCTTCTGCCTGCTGTGTGGACTGACTAGGAAGCCTGGGGAGCTGGTTTGTAGAGAGAGAAAGGAGGAGCAGAGAGAGGCAGAGATTAGGGAGCAGAGCAGGCCCCGTGTGGGATGCTGACAGGTTACTATTTCCTTGGCTTAACATTTCAAAGGGCTGGCTGCCCTCGCTCTTAGGGTTCACAAAACATACTATAGTCTTGTGATAAATTCCTTTTTAAATTTCTCTCTCTCTCTCTCTCTTTCTTTTTTTTTTGCTTACACTAACTTGAGTTGGTTTCTCTTACTTACAACAAAGAGCCCTAAATAATCGTATGTCTGGTTCATTTGCAAAACCCCAGGCCTAGCACAGTATCTCATATATGAACAAATCTCAGCTGGCATTTTCTAGATCTGGGTTTAGATGCTGGTTTAGATTATCTTGACATATTACTTCACCACTTCCAGCCTCCATTTCCTCATCTGGAAAATAGGGATAATAAAGCCTCCTGCCAGGGCTGTTGTAGGATTGAAGGGTTTGACATGCATTAGTTCCCACTCAGTAATTGGCAGTTGCTATTATTAATGCATGTTATAGACTCCATGAAAGGACAAATGATTCTTTCTGGCCACCTTGCCTTGCCCTAGAGGGGACCGGGATGGTATACGAACGGTTGGAGCATGGGTTTCAGGGGCTGACTACAGGAGTTTGGTTCTCAGACTCAGCATTTACCCGTTGTGTGAGCCTGGGCAAGTTATCTGACTTACAAAAATACTTGGTTTCCCCATCTAAAAATTGTCATTTCTCTCTCTTTGGCATGGTAAACACGTAGACCTTAGCCCATTCTGACTCTCAAATAACCACGTTAGCACAAGAGGTGGAAGGCTTGGATTCTAGTCCTGCTTTTGTCACCGACTGTATAACCCTGAGCAAGCTGTGAAATCTCTATGGACATGAGCTAGGGAAGTGTTCATCTGCAAAACAGGTATAGTCTCTGTTCTGCCAGCTTCACAGGGTCGTCGAGGAGGGCCATGGAGGATCAACAGGAAAGGATGCATCAATTTTGTACACTGTAAAGCACTTTACGGATGCAAATTAAGTAACTTTGAATATTCAGATGCATGTCTGTCTACCATGCTGACCTTACTTTCCTCATCTGTAAAATGGGACTAATACTGATACTACGTGGTTGTAATGAGGTTGAGTTGAGATAATACATGAAAACACAATTCTGATGTCTGACAGTTGTAGTCTAATACATGGTTTTCCTTTCTCCTTTCAATTTTACAAAGAAGTTTGCTGCCTTTTTTTTTTTTTAATTTGGTCCTCAGCCTGGTCTTGGAGTTAGAGCAGAGTTAGAGTTATCCCCATTTCACAGACAAGCAAGCTGAGGCTCTGAGATATCAAGTGACTAAGCAAAGTGGTACATCAGTGGCAGAGATAGAACTAGAAATGCATTCTCCATTCAGCCCTTCACAGCAAGTAAGGAAGTGTGCTCTGCAGCCAGCTCGTCCGTGTTTCCCCACTTACCAGCTTGTTAACTTGGGCAAGGTACTCAACCTCTCTGTGCCTTGGTTTCCTCATCTGCAAAATAGGGAGAGTAATTACTCCTACATAATAACACCTACCTGACACGGTGTTTGGGAGGATTAAACAAGGCAATGCTATGCTGCTTTGCATGTGCCTAAAACCTGGCAACTGCTCTGAGGGTGTAGGTTGTTATATTCTACCACCTGGGGGGGATGCAGCACAGTGGGTACAGACATGACAGCAGAGGGCCCTGGGACTAAGTCTTGGCCTCTCACAATTGTGTGACATGGACAGGCATGGAGCCTCCCTGCCTTCTATAACATAAAGAAGAGAGGATAATGCCTGGCTTGGGAAGATTAGAAATCATCTATATGTGCTTGGCAATATGAACACTTAAGAAATGTAGCAAGGTGGGTTGTTAGGAGGAGGCAGGTTTCAGGAACAACAGCAGGGAGGTTGGGAAAAGCCTGGTGTGCACAGACGGGTCTTGAGGAGGAGTGAGGAGTGGCAGAAACAAAGAGTAGGGACGTAGCAAAGTCTATATCATGGAGGACTCTTTATGTCAGCAGAGGATCTTGAGTCCCTGCGGACTCACCCAGTGCTTTTATGCAGAGAAGAGGGGAGCAGAGTTGCCTGTTGAGAGATCGTTGTGGTTTTGGAATTTGTGCACCCAGCATAGGGGCTCAGTTAGGGAGTGTTACAGGTGGGAGCTGAGGGTCGCCTGCAGGAGCACTGAGGCTGTGGGATGGAGCGAAGGAATGGCGTCTGTGACTGCTACCTGCTGCATGATACTGACTGAGGGTCCACTGTTAATATATGCCTGCAACTCACCATTGCAAGTGCTTCACAAATATTAATATAAGCTCATTTAATTATCTTAATGACCCAGTGGGTTAGGTACTATTATATTATTATCCGTCTGTTACAGATTCAGAGTTGAGGGTCAGGAAAACTAAGAAATGTTAAGGAGATAAAAATCCACAGGATGTGGCAAATAATTAGATGTGGCAGGAGTGTTGAAAGAAGAGGTGGCCCCAGCTTCGTGGCCGCGGTGATGGGTTGGGAGCCCAGGCACCCAGGAGAAGGAGCAGGTCGGGGAAGGAGGCAGGGATACGAAGAGTTAAGGTGTGTGTGTGTGTGTGTGTGTGTGTGTGTGTGTGTGTGTGTGTGTGTGTGTGTGTGTGTGTGTGTGTGTGTAAGGCACCGGGGGCCTGTGTGATCAGTGCACTGGCCAGGGGTGTGCGGCACTCAGGGGGCATGCTAGACATGGAGGTCTGGGCTTTAACAGGATCTGGGGAGTCATGAAGCAGAAGGGAAAAGAGAAGCTTCTCGGGGACATCCGGGGGGCGGCGAGAGGTCAGGCCTGACGGAGCCCCAGTGCCTGGACCGAAGTGTGGCTGCAGCCCCTCGGGAGCTCGCATTCCCACTGTGGGGGCATCGGCGTGGTTCACACGACAGATGGCAGAACAACCAATCCCCATACATTCTGGGGACAGGAATGTCGTGCCCAGGCTGGACACGGTTTCCTCAGGGACTCCTCTCAGCACGTGGACCCCGAGGGGCAAAGGGGCTGAGGGTGTGCGACCACCGTCCTCCGACCCCTTCTCTCCCTCCCTCCTTTTCTTTACCTGCTTCTCTCTTGCCATCTGTTTCTTTATCTCCCTGCTGCTTTGTTTCTGCCTGCCTCTGTCCTGCTGCCATGCTCAATCTCTCCCCTCTCCTGCTCCCCCTCTCTGCACCTGCCTGTCCACCCCTCTCGCCCTGTCTCTTTTTGTCTCCATTTGCTTCCCTCTGTCTCTTCCAGTCTCTCTGGGACTCTCCACTGCTTCTCTCTTTGTCTCTGCACGCTGATTTCTTCCCTGACTCTCTCCCCCTGTGTCTCTGTCTCTCTCCCCCTGTGTCTCGGTATCTCTCCCTACGTCTCTCTCCATCTCTTGTCTTTTTGTCTCACCCCCCGCCCCCGCCCACTACCTCTAGGTTTTCTTTCTTTCCTTTCCCTCCTCTCTCCCTGTCTCCCGCCTCTAGGAAGAGGGCAGAGATCACTGGGTAGGATTGGATGTCATTAAACACAAAAAGGGGAGAAAGAACTCCTTTTCTCCTGCCTGCCCCTGGGGAATGCCTAACAATGAGAGACACTTTGGTGGGTAATCGATAGGAACAAGATGCAACCAGACGTCTTTGTTGGGCAGTGGCAGCAGCAGTTCCCTCCGACCGGCCCCTGGGAATGGCTGGCCCCTTGACCAGCCTCAAACAGTGTATCACAGGGCAGCGGGCTTGAAGTGCGAGCCCAGCACATCCTGACCTGGGGGCACCTCATTTCCATTGCCTCTCCTCCTCCCGCCCTGCCCTCCTCCCCCTTGGGAATACTCCCAGAATATCATGAATAGAAAGACACTGTGACCAACCGGGTGTAGACCATAGCCAGCACAGGTTGTGGGGTTGGCTAAAAATCATGGTCTCTAGCTGGAGCGATACTCTTAATCTTTCCAAGCCTAATTTCCTTGTGTGTACACGAGGGAGGCTAACAGCTCACATCCATTCTAAGAAGGCAGCTGGCTTTGTTTTTGAATAACAAATTTGACCGGTGCCTCCCCTGCTCAGACCCCCACAGCACGATCACATCTGTCTTTTTCGCTGCTGAATCCCAGCACCAAGCTCACAGGAGGAGCTTAATAAGTGTGTGTGATATCATGCACAGTAGGTATTGCGTATGTGTTTGTCAAATAAAGGGACTTACCTGCCTCTAGACCTATCGTGCCTGGGTGGTTCTCCTGAGCTACCCGCTAGACTCTGGATCGTTGTCCTTGCTGGCCAGGAC
Organism: Lemur catta; assembly: GCF_020740605.2. NCBI lineage: Eukaryota > Metazoa > Chordata > Mammalia > Primates > Lemuridae > Lemur > Lemur catta. Next base: position 82,452,985 of record NC_059130.1, read on the forward strand.
TGTCTTCCTTTCTCTGCCTTTTTCCTCCCTGCATGTGGCCCTCTGAGGCCGTGGGGATGGAGAGAAAAGGCAGTGAGTCACACAGCAGGAATTCAGAACACAGCCTCCTGGGTATAACCAAACCAGCAGAAGAGTGTACATACAGGAGTAGCATGGAAAGTTAAAGAAGGAGGAGAACTTAGAGATCATTGAGTCTACTCATTCTTCTCCCATTTTACAGATGAGCAAACTGAGTCCAAAGAAAGGAAGCGACTTGCCCAAAGTAGGATAATGTGTTCTTGTGGCAGAGAGATGGGCTGAAGAAACTAGAGTTCTACCATCTCTCAGAGTTCCTCAAACATTATCCCTAGTCATTATTTCTCCCCTTATGCGTGGGTAAGTGCAGGCCCCATGGAACCCCATTCTCCATTGTAGTCTTAGGAATGGCACTCACCAAACTGTCCCCATCCTCCTAAAAGCAATCCAGTGATGGGACCCATTCGCAGCCCTCAGCCAACAGAGCCAAAAGGGGCCTCTCACTTTTGAAGAACCAGACATATGCCTACTTATTCTTTAAGACTCAGCTAGACTGTCAGAGGCATTCCGTGACTCCTTCATTCTGAGTAAGGTTTGCCCTTTTATTTTGCTCCCTCTATATCCTGTACATTTCTTCGGACTTCCCATATTGTGTTTTTCTAGAAATCAGCTTTATGACATATGATTTATATGCAATAAAATGCGCCAATTTTATATATAATTCAATGAATTTTGACAAATATGTACAGTAATGTGATTGCCACCCCAATTAAGCTAGAGAACATTTCCATTTCCCCCAAAAGGAACCTGATACTCTTTTGCAGTTCATTCCCTACCATCGCCAGCCCCAGGCAACCATCGATCTGATTTCAACTGCTATAGTTTTGCCTTTTAGAGAAGTTCATATCATTAGAATCATTTTGTATCTGGTTGCTTTCATTTAGCATAATGTTTTTGTGATTCATCAATGTTGTTATATGTATCAGCAGTTCCTTCCTTTTTATTGCATTAAAATGGTTATCCAGTTGTTCCGGCATCATATAATTAAAAGGCCATTCCTTACCATTGTACAGCTACACTGGAATTTATTTAAGCACTCATCGGATAATGGGGATTTGGATGTTTCCACTTCTTGGCTATTGTGAATAAAGCTGCTGTGAACACTCATGTACAGGTCTTGTTTTATTTCTATGTGCTTACATTTCTGTTGAGTAAAATGCTCAGGACTAGGATTGCTAGGCCAGATGCTAAGTATGTTTAAAAGAAACTGACAAATACTTTCCAACATGCTGTACCACTCTCCATTAGCACTAGCAATGCATAGGCATTCTGATTGTCCCATATCTCTGCCAACACTTGGTATTATCAATATTCTTATTTTTAACCATTCCAGGCTGCAATATTATCTGATTGTGGTTTTAATTTGTATTTCTCTAATGACTAATGATGTTGAACATCTTTTCTTTGGTCAAATATACATTCAAATCTTTCGTCCATATTTATTTATCAGGTTTGTTGTATTCTTATTAATGAGTTGCAAGTATTCTTTTTTAAAAATTTATTTTTAATTGACAAATAATTATACATAATTATGGGGCACAATGTGATGTTTTGATATATGTTTACATTGTTGAGTGATTGAATCAAGCTAATGAACAAATTCATCACCTTATATACTTATTTTTTTGTGGTGAAAACATTTGAAATCTATTCTTTTTAGCAATTTCAAAATATATAATGCTTTCTGCCGGTCTGCAGTTCCACTGAGTCTGCTCCATGGCCTTGACTCTGAACAGCCTCTTCCCCAGGGGCCACTGCTGGCTGGTAGCTCCCTCCATGGCTCTTGCCCCAGCCAGAAGGCTTAGAAATGGTAGCAGTTTCCTGCTGTTACTGCCCTGGGCTACCACTTCTGCTCTTCCATCATCTGTGAATGAGGCCCCCTGAATAGCTTTCCTCTGTTTGAAATACTACGGTGGAACTGTTTTCCTGGCTGACATATTCATCCGTACAATGGGACTGATATTGCCCACCTCCCAGGAGAATTTTGAGATGACGAATATATCATTATGGCATGTGGGGAAAAGGAGGGGAGGGAAGTAAGAACTGGTCTACTAATGTAGGCACATTGTTTTGGGCGAGCTGCCGCTAGGCGAATCCCACTGTAAGCCAGACCCTTTCCATTTGTTCTGCATTACTCTCACTGTCTGTGTGACCCTGGGTGACTTACTTCAGTTTCCTCATCTGTAAAACAGGCACAGTAGGATGCCTACCTCATAGCGGTATTGGGACGATGGGAGGAGACACTGCACATAAAAGGCTTAGTACGGGGCCTGGCCCATATTAACGGATCAGTGTTAGCTATAGCTATTACAAATTTTAGCTATTTTTGTTGCCTTTTTATTATTGCTTCACAGGAAGCTCGGGGACACGGAGATCAGTGCAGTTATATGACTTGTTCATTCTTGGAGACAGTAAGTTATAAGACTTGATCCCAGGTCCCCGACTCCAGCATCGTGCTCTGTCCATGCTGCCCTCTTGCCAGCGTTGGTCACACCCGATTGTGCACGTGCAGGTCCACAGCAGCAGCAGCTGCTGCATCCAGCAGGTCTTGGCTTCTTTGCTCCACCTCCCCCTCCCTTCTAGAGCTTCTATATTTAAACTCAAGCGAAACCCTCCGAACAGAATGGACTTGATCCTGGTAACAAGTCCCCTGAGAGGCCTTTGCTAGCAGAGGGGCAGCTGGAGGCTCACAGAAGAGGGCAGTGGCCGGCTGGGCTGGGGGTGGGGTCCCCCACCTGGCAGATTCCCTCCCCAGCTGCCTCACCAGGAACTGTGTGCATTCTGGAAGCTTTTTATTACCAATAGACAGTGCTCAGCTCGGCACTCCCTTCCCCCAGCCCTGCCTCAGCCCAGAATATATCGAGCTGTGTTGGAGGCAGAGTATATTTTCAGCCCTGCTGGTGCCCTCAGGGAGATGGCTACCATGGAGAAGAGCCGGGGAGCTACACAGGACTTTGAACCCCTCTTCTTGCACCTGCCCCCAGTTCTCCCAAGTGTTGCTGCCCGTCAGGCAGCAATCGCCTCACAAGCTCGGTGATCAGGTCTGCTTCAAGGCTGGTGTTGACCTAAACAACCTCCTCCATGGCTCCTTGCAGATCAGTGATTCTGTATCTTTAGAATTCAATTTATAGCCTTAACCAGCTCCTTCCCTCCCCTGCCCTCTCCTCCCTCCCCTGCCAGCGCTGGGCGTACTGCACTGCCAGGCAGAGTGGAGGATGCAGATAGCAGCAGCAGTCATGCGTCTGTGCACGTTGGGCATGCTCACCTCTGTTCCCACACAGGAGCCTCTGGACAAGCTCTGTGACGTTAGTGGACCAGATGAGGAGGAAATTGAGCCTCGGCGTGATGAAGTGGTCCACGCTGGGTCATGTAAATATAAGTAGAAAGTGGTACAGCCAGGATTTGAACCCAGAGGGGTCTGGCTCCAAAACCAGAACTCCTAATCCTATGTCATGCTGCCTCTGAAGTGGTGGACGCTAATTTGGATGCTAAAGTGCTGGCCTGTTAACTTCATCGTCAGTTCTCACTGTTCTGTAGTAGTCCATCCTAACAGGGTTTGGCCACACAACTAGAAAGCACATGTTTCATTAAAGATTGATGCCCCCCTGGGTCAGAACCATGGACTGCTGTTAGGCTTTCCTGCCCCCGCTTCAAGAGCACTAGCAACATTTATGGGGTGCTTAAGATGCACCATGCCCTTTCCATTCCAAACTCATTATGACGTGGCTATTCCTGTTGCCTCCTTGCAATTAAGATCCTGTTTAAGATTACACAGCTTGTAAAGAGTAGTTATAGAATCCGCATTTGGGCTTCTCCAGGTCTATAAGTTACTTCAATAGTATCTGTCTCTTCCTACTGTGCTATACTATCCTGCATTCTTTAATGCCTCCAAGGGTAAAGAATTGTAGCCAAGAGCCTGAGAAGGCATTGCACCACTTCTCTTGTTGCTCTGATTAACACCCACTGTGATGGAAATCTGACCATAGTGGCTTAACTAAATCAAGGTTTATTTTTTTTAGTGAGCAAATCTCAGGCAGATGATCTTGAGCTAGTGCAACTGCTCAAGCAAACAGTCAAGGCCCCAGGCTCCTTCTAGCTTCCTGCTCTGACACTCTAAACTTATGGCTTTTGTCTTGATGGTTGCATGCTGGCTGTCTGCTCACTGAGCATCAAGTCTGCACTCCAGGCAGGAAGAAGGGTGAAGGATAAAAGCAACATGCCATGTCTCTTTCCATCAGAGAAACAATAGCTTTTCTGGAAACTCCACGTGATAGACTTTTGCTTACATCTAATTGGCTGAAAATGATCACATGGCTACAGCTATAAGAGAATCTGGGACACCAGGATTTCTAACTAAGTATGTGGCCTTCTGAAACAGAATCAGAGTTCTGTTAATGCAAGCATGGGGCTCAGAAAACAATACCTCCAAATATGGCTCTTTGTCATGCTAAACTACAGAAGCAACCACAAGGTCTCTTTGACCTTTCCTGGCCACCCTGTATTCTCTCTAGAACTTCCTTATCTGACTGAGAATCTCCTTCCAAAGGAAATGCAAGACCCCCCTCCCTAGGAATCTCATCAAATAACCAGGAAAGATTAACTAGAGAAGAGAAAAGATTGGGAATCCTCACCATGTCCAGACAGACTTTTCATCTATTCTTCTGAGGGCAGCTCTGAAAGATTGCCTGGGGGACTTGTTCTACATAATGAGACAATCATTGTTCACAGCAAAGTTCTGCCCCCACCTTCCCACCACCGCCCCCAGAGTTCAGAGGAACTTTGTCTCCTCTCAGGCCATCATTCTTTGGGCTCACTCATTTCCCCTAAAAATCACTTATTCCTATACCCCTCACCAAGGCTTCCCCTCCGTAAAAGGGTTTATAAGCATGTGTATTCCACTGTGTCACTGGGTCATCCTTGTCCCGCTGTTCCCCCACGCTATGCACATTAACTCAATTTTATATGCCATTTTCTTCTATTAATCTGTCTATTGTGAGTTCATTTTCAGTGAACTTTCAGAGGATGAGGGGAAGCTTCCCTTGGCCCTTGCAGTGGATACAGGGCAGGAGCTAGCAGTGTTTGCCACCAATTTGCACTGGGCTGTGCAGTAATGACTTTAATCCCTTACATTGATTTAGGCTTTCTATTTCCAAAAACACTTTCATGTGCATATCCCTTTTAATCTCCATGACAACCTCTGAAAGTAGGTAGGATATGGATCACTCAGAAGTCATGCAGGTCTGGTATCACATTTCCCACTTTACAAAAGAGGAAACTGAGGCTCAAAGGACTAAGTGACTTGCTTGAAGTCATAGAACTAGTAAGTGGTAAAACCTGACGTAGATTCTAGTATCCTGAGACCCACTGTGACTTTGGGTAAGTCACTTATCCTCTCTGCTTGCTATTTCACCTGTCAAATAGAAATAATATTTAATAATCCTATCAATCTCATAAGGTTGTTGTGAGGACTCAATGACCTCTAGTACCTGTACATCTTAAGTGCTTGGTAAATATTAGAATGAACATTAAATAGACTCAAATACATTTTCCTGATCACCTCTAAAGCAAGTTAGTACTTTTTCTCCAACTTTCCATTTCTCATCAACCTTGAGTATAGAACTTATCAAACTATTTACGTTTTTCTCATGCAAAAGGCATACATAATTCCCATTAAACTGAGAGGAACCTGAGGACATATTTTTGAAGAACCTATTTCTTAGGGCTCATGGTTTACTAAGGGGCTTCCACTTCATTTGTTAGGAAGAAAGAGTATTTGAATAACACTTCTCACCTAACTCTTCACCCCTTACTCACCCCATCCTAAAGGAAGAGAACTCTTTCCTTCCTTTGTTTTTTCCTTTTTTTATTCTTTCCTGCTTTTGTTTAATGATATGAAAAAACTTCTGACTGAGTAGAAGGCATGCTTTTGGGTGCAAAGCAGGTGGCTTTTCCTATGTAGTTGGCTGAGTAAGTATCTATTCTGTAGACCCTTTCTGCAGCCGGATCTCAAAGGCTGTGCTTGGTGGGAGGACAGGTGGTGGCATGCAAGAAGCTTCATTCTAACATTTGATTCAAGTAGTGTTCACCAAACAGCTCTACAAGCAGTCATGTTGGTACCTTGATCTCCATTTGACTCCTGGTCCTTTTTCAGTTGGTTCAGGACTGAGCTGCAGCAGGTCTGATTATCATCTCAGAGCAACACAGTAGGGATGGTGGCTCCCCTCCGCCCTTGCATCCTGGGCACAGGAGGATGGTACCTGGCCAAAAAAAAAAAAAAAAAAGAAAGACAAAATGGATAATGTAAGTGAAAGCATCTTATAAATTGTAAAGTTCTATTGGCTAGAAGTTATAATGTTATTATATGTTTAATACAATTCTCCTATTCCTGAAAGGAATAGTCTTGGCCTTGTATGGAATATTATCTCTTCAGGAGGTCTTGACAGTGTGGTGAGGATGAGGGCTTGGCAGAAGGAAAAGGAAGAAAATGTGATTTCCACATGTTTAACCAATGCACACTCAGTCCTTTTGGAGGATGAATGAAATCTGGTCGGCAGGAGGATGTGTGGAGGCATCCATATGCAAGAGTAACTCCAGGATAAGACACTAAGCAAGTTCTATAAATCAACTGCTAGGAAAGCACAGGAAAAAAGATTAATTTCTTTTTAGCTTTATTGATGTATAATGGGTATACAAAAACCTGCATGCAATAAATTTATATCATTTGGTGAGTTTGGAGATCCGTGTACACTCATGTTACCATCACCACAATCAAGACAATAAAGCTATCCATCACCTCCAAAAGTTTTCTTGTGTCCCTTTGGTTTTTATTGCTGTTGCTGTTATTGTCTCTTTGTTTGTTTTTATGGTGAGAACACTTAGCATGAGATCTATCCTCTTAGCAAGTTTGTAAGGCACAATACCTTATTGTTAACTAGAGGCGATGTTGTAGAGCAGATTTCTGGAACTTACTCATCCTGTATAACTGTAACTTTGTGCCCATTGAACAGCAACTCTCCATCTATCCCATTCCCTTCCCATCCTCTGGTAACCACCATTCTATTGTCTACTTCCATATGTTTGACTGTTTTAAATATCTTATATAGGAGAAGTTATGCAGCATTTGTTTTTCTGTGAATGATTTATTTCACTTAGCATAATTTCTTCCAGGTCCATGCATGTTGTTGCAAATGGTAGGATTTCCTTCTTTTTAAACACTGAATGATATTTCATTGTATGTATATGGCCAGCAGGTATATAAAAAGATGTTCAGCATCACTAATCAGTAGGGAAGGGCAAATTAAAACCCCAATAGATATCACTTCACATCTGTTTGCATGGTTATTATCGAAAAAAGCAAAAGATAACAAGTGTTGGTGAGGTTATGGAGAAGTTAGAAACCTTGTACACTGTCGGTTAGGATGTAAAATGGTGTAGCCATTGTGGAAAACAGTATGGAGTTTCCTCAAAATTACCACATGATCCAGCAATTCCACTTCTGGGTATATACGTAAAAGAGTTGATGTCAGGATCTCAAAGAGATATCCTATTTTCATTGCAGCATCATTCACGATAGCCAAGAGATAGGAACAACTCCATTGTACATTGTCAGATGAATGGGAAGACTAATTTTAACCTGGAGGTGGACACTAGTATGGAGCCAGGGAAGGCATAGAAAAGGCAGAAATATTTGAGCTGAGGTTAAAAAATGAATAACCACTTTAATAGGTAGTATTTGTTAACAATAATAACAACTATATTATTGAGTGCCATGTGTCAGATGCTGTACTAAAAACATGTATGTATGAAACTCAGGTAATATAGCAACACTACATGGTAGGTACAAAATTCATTGGCATTTTTTTCAGATGAAGAAAATGATAGTGGTAGAGAACACTCAAAGAGGAAGGACGTCTTCACCAAAGGCATGCAAGCCAGAAAAGGGAATCATTCTTTTGTGGTGATTTATACAGGACCTGAGATATTTTAAAATCCAACTTTGTGTTCATGATTTTGGGGCCACCAGGGATCCAGTGTGAGTGCTGGGTAGGACTTGTGACATGTAGTACTTTTGGCAGTCGGTGCCATCTCTCCTGAGCATATACTGTCTAGAGTCAAAAGACCTGAGTCTGAATCTGGACATGGTCACGTACTTACTATGTTCCAACTTTTTAAATAACTTAACCTCTCTGCACCCTAGTTTGTCCATGTATATAAAAGGGCATAGCACTCTGCTCAGTAACCGGGCTAATATGGGTTTAAATGAGAAAAGGCCCATGAGTAGTACTTCTTTGCATATGGTGAAAATATTGTTGGCTCATTCCTGCTCTTGTGTTCTTCCAACTATTTGTTATGTATATCACCTGTGCATAGGTACTGACTAAGCCATCCTTGTACATTAGTGAGGATTCTTACAACAGATTCACCAGGTAGGAATTATCTTTACCCTCATTGTATAGACTAAAATCTGATTGCCGAGATAGGGGTGTGATGACTCAGGTGACGTGACAGAGCTGGCTAGGACTCAGGTCTGTCTGGTTCTCATCCCTGTGTCCTTTCTACCACACCAGTCCCTCACCAAGATAGGACAAGATGTGCAGATGATATACTGAAACACAGCTCACGATCATTTTGCAGAAGACAATTTGCCAAATGGCCCATCTGCTAAATGAGCAACAAGCACATTTACACTCCTCTTTTCAAAGGCTCTAAAGTCAATAGCAGTTTATATTGGGTTTTCAAAGCTTTCAAGAAATTTAATTTTTAGTTGACCAATTTCTATTTTATCTTCATAGCAGCATTTTAAAGAATAGTCCAGTGGTTTCTGCCATAGCTCTGCAAGTAGAACGTGGTCTGGATGTCAGTCCTCACCTGTTCCCTTGGCTAGGAGTCCTTTCAGGGGCACTGACCATTCAGCCACATGTGATAGCTCCTGGGGACACCCAGGATGGCTTTGAATAGGTTGACTTTTGCAGATTAGTCCATGTCACAAGGCAGGATTCTGGTAGTCAGGTGGAGTTTGGACTGGCTGTGACCCACGCTGTGATTATTTCCCTAGCTCCTGGCTGTGTAATTGAATAGACATCCTCAGGAACTGGCAGAATCCCCCGCTTTGTCTCTTCACAGCTTCAGACTTGTGTTATCCAACTGCCTACTTAACATTTCCATTTCACTGTCTAATAACAGTTAGCGCCCACTTAGCATGTCCAGAAAAGGACCGTGAACTACAATACTCCACCTCCCAATCTACTCCTTCCCTACCTCAGTAATCACCCAGTTTATCAGATCAAAAACCTTGGAGCTGTCCTTAATTCCTGTGGTTTGGTCTTCAAACTCTGTCCTGAATCTCACCATTTCTACACCTGCCACTCTACTTGAGGCCATTGTAGTCTTTCCCCTGAACTAGTTACCATAGCTTCTGACTGGTTCTCTGCATTCATTCTTGCTACCCTACTGTTTATTCTCCATTCAGCAGCCAAATAAGCCTTTAAAAATGTATCATCTTTAATTATCATTATTCCTCTGTTCAAAACTCTAGTAGCTTTCCATAATAGAGCAAAATCTGAACCCTCACCATAGTTTTCAGAGCCCTGCTTGGCTGACCCCTGCCTGCTTCTCCCACCTTATTTTCTAGCATGTTGCTCCTTGAACTCTGTGCCGGTCATGAGGCCTTTGTGATGTTTTTCAAATCTGCTGAGCTCATCCCAGCCTCAGAACCTGGTGCTTTCTTCCTTTATGCTTGAGATTCCTTCCTCCTAGATCTTTGCACAACTCTCTCCTGCACTTTAAAGCTCTCTGCTCCAACACCTGCCTTCTCAGAGAGGCCTTCCCGGATGACTCAATCTAAAAATACTCATCTCTGCTGTCTCAGTTAGGGGACAAAATCACCTACTGCATCAAAGAGATGCACAAATGTGCCCACAAAGATAATAGATGTTTCTTTCTTTTTTTAAAATTTCAGAATATTATGGGGGTAAAATGTTTAGATTATATATATTGCCTTTGCCCCACCCAAGTCAGAGCTTCAAGTGTGTCCATCCCCCAGATGGTGTGCACTGCACCCATTAGGTGTGAATATACCCATCCCCTTCCCCCTTCTCATCTGCCCAACACCTGATGATTGTTACTTCCAGGTGTGCACATAAGTGTTGATCAATTAGTACCAATTTGGTGGAGGGTATATGTGGTGCTTGTTTTACCATTCTTGTGATACTTCACTTAGGAGAATGGGCTCCAGCTTCATCGAGGATGTTTATTTCTTTATCATTTAACAATCCAAGGCTCATGGGGTGTCCCTGACATCCTTCCTAGGTGGCATCCAAGGATGCTCTAGTTGTTGTCATTTCTCAGCCAACAGAGAACTGCCATTTTGCAGTGCAAGGCAAGTGGCTTTTTTTTTTTCCTGAGGAGCTTACATTAGAAAAGAGAGGTATGTATTCACACCTAGCTGCAAGAGAGGCTGGGAAAAATAATCTCTGTCTGAGTGGCCTTGAGCTTAGCAAAACTGGGAGGTTCTATACTAAAAGTAGAGTGGGGAGAATGGATACTGGGGGACAGTTAATGATTTCTGCCTTACTCATGCACCTCACCTTCTCTCTACCCCCTTTTCTTCCTTTATAATACTCATCACAACTTGACTTTGCATGTGTTTATTTTCTTTTTTGTTAATTTCCTATTCTCCCTACTCTATAAACTATCAGGTTAGTGGAACAGAACTATATTTTTCACCACTGCATCCCTAGAGCCCAGGAGAGTGGCACCAACAGGTGTTCAAATATATATTTGCTAAATCAATGAACAGTAAAGGATTTGGCTGCTTTTCATCTAATTTGTCATAATGGGTAGTTATTAAAAATAATAACTTTGAATTTTTTATTCAACCTGTTATCTTGAAACAAAAGGTTAGCTAATTAAAGTTTCCAGCGGGAATGTCTCCGGTAGATATTAATATGTTTTAGTCAGTTATAATCCATGCCTAGAGGGTATTGAGAGTGTGTGCTTGTAGCAAATGAATTTTTTTTTTTTGAGATAGAATCTTGCTTTGTTGCCCCTACTAGAGTACAGTGGCATGATCATAAATCACTGAAACCTCAAACTCTTAGGTTTAAGTGACCCTCGTGCCTCAGCCTCCTAAGTAGCTGGGACTACAGACATGCATCACCACGCCTAGCTAATTTTTCTATTTTTTGTGGAGACAGTTCTTGCTATTGCTCAGGCTGGTCTTGAATTGCTGACCTCAAGCAATCCTGCCCCCTCAGCTTACCAGATGCTAGGATTACAGGTGTAAGCCACCACACCCAGCCCCAAATGAATTTTATATTTCACAGAGCCATTTGTAGTAGAGTATTGTATTGCTACATACAGTAAATGATTTTAAAATTATTGATTTAAACAACCCATTTATTATATTTTATGTATAATGCAATGACTCACTACTACTTCCAAGATATCCATGGCCATAGAAGAAAATTGTAAGTTTAATACTTTGGTTAAAGAAGCACTAGTAAGTTTTATTAATTTTTATTATTTTAAGAAACGTAGAAATACTGAGAACTATAAAAATTAATAACAAATGTTCCTATTCCTCTCATGGAGAATTAAAAATTATTAACAGTTTTTTATATTTGCTTTCATGTTTTTTTCTTGTGTTCATGTGTGTTTACACAAATAATATCTGAATAGATTCTCACTGGAAAAAAAAGAGAAACCACAACAGATAACACAAATAACCGCTTTGAAATTCCCCACCAGCCTAATTCTCTTTGGCTCCTCTCCAGAGGCAGCCACTGTCATGAGATTGGTTTAGATTCTGCAAGTCCTAAGTTTTTTAAAACACTTTTGTATACATACATGTATTCATAAGTAACATACAGTATCTTTTTATATGGTAAACTTTTATCCAAATACTGCTTTGCTCTCCTTATCATGCTATAACTGTCTTTTCACCATTATGTTTTGGGGACCTGTCAAGATTGATCTGTGTGAATTTGTTTTATTCTTTTGAAGTTTAGTACACTATGTTTTTATAAGAATATACCACATTAAAAAAAATCCATACTTCTACTGAACGTTTGAGACTTCCCAATGTTTTCCTTTTACAGACAATGCCGCAGTGGCGATCCTTATTGTGTACATATGACAATACTTGCCTTGGGCATATTCCTAAATGTGGCATCACTGGGTCCTGGAGTATACACATTTAAAAAAAATTTAGTAGATGCTGCCAAGTGCTTTCCAAAAGGGCTGTAGAAATTTATACTTTTGCTAGTAGTGTAGCAAATGTTTTCCCACATCCTAAAAATACTTGACAGGATCATATTTTAACGTTCTTGCCTATTTGTACTAATATTCTTAATTTTGCTTAACTGAAGGAAAAAGTAAATCAAGAAATTCTCTAATTCTTTTCATCAATGCACTTTGTATACAAATTGTTTTGCTAAACAGTGGAAGACATTACAGTACAGTGGAAAGAATTTTGAGATCATCAAATCTTTGAGGAAGTAACTTAAGTCATTTTACCTCAGTTTTTCAGCCTGTAAAATAGAACTATTAATATTCCAGCAAGGTCATTTTGATGCGTAAGTGAAATGGGAAAGCTCCTGGCCCATGCTTGGCATGTGGTAGGATAAATAAATATTTGTTTCCTTCCTATAAATTGTCTGCATAATATTGGAACTTTTAGGAAGATATTGTACTATCTGTAATTCACTAACTCTAAGATGTCATGGATTATATGATGCATCATTATTTTTTGTACCTTTAAGAAAGAAAAAAATGCTGTCCATTAAACTATGAAACATAGAGTTATAAAGCTTATCAAGATTTCAGAAATGCTAAAATGTAATTTGAAACTCTGTCTTATAACCAATCAAATATGGTATTGGCTTAGTTTTGGTTACCCAGAAGTAAACCCTGAGACAAAGATTCAGATGCTAATACTTTATCTGGGAGGTAACACAGGACACACTGGTGGAGGGAGGGTATGTGAAACAGGGCAAGAAAGAAAGCCAATAAAGGATCTTTTATCAAATAAATTACTTTTGTGGGAAAATGGAGCATAATTCCACTAAGAAATTCTAGGAGCCAGTACTGAACATGCACCTCAGAGTTATTCTAGCCAAGATGCAAAAGAGCTAGGATGTTTATGCACCAATTTCTGCTACTCCTTGATTGAGGGCTACTTTTGGGGACTACTAATTCCCTGGTATTTCTGCCTGCCCCATGTGTGAACAGAGGCTTCCATTGACTACAGAGAACCATCAGGCGGAGTTGCAGATGGTGGCAGTTGGATGGTGGGCCAGTACACAGGGTTGGGCTGAGGCAATGCTGCATGCTACAGTCCACCCCTTGGAATGTCCAGGCTCATTGCTGCCCAGGTTTACCGCATCTTCTCACTGATTCTTCAAGAGTGTAGCCTGTCAAAATTCAAAAAATAAACACATAAAAAAAAACAAATAAGTAAAATCTTACAGTGAGGGTTCGTAGGAAAACTAGAGTCTCTGCTACTAAAGTTGGCACCAAGGCCACACTGATAATCGTCACCACCCTCCTCTCTACTCATTCTCAGTTTCATATACCCTTGCTTACAACTCATGCTAGTCTTGGTTGCTTGCCCAGTGGGGTAACCCGGATTCTCATCCCTGAGGTGTCAGAACTCTTAGTTACCATGCTTTTCTCAGGCCAGGGTTGCTAAAATTGCTAATCATCATTATTACTGGCCATGGCAGTACTAAGAGAGGTCCCAATAAATCCTTTGAATTCCAGACATGCTCCTCCATGCCCCTGATATGTAGCAGCAACTCTATCACCTATGATAATTATAGTCAATCACCTCTGCCAGCATAGTATTAATAGCTCCTTTTTAAAAATCTGCTTATTTACTGTCACGAGGAGTTAAAAATATCCAGAGGGCAAACATTTCGCACAAGTTCCCCAAGTGTGTCACTGACAGAAGCCATTCCTTCTATCCTTTTATTCTTGGATCCATGCATTCTACCAAATAGCACCATGTAATGGGCATTGTTTTGAAGTATATACTGCATCCAGAAGGACAGCACTTCAGTACTGAAATGTGTCATCCCCAGGCTGGTGACTTAGCTGTGCCTTTTAGAGACAGTTCAACATTCTATCAAGCCAGCAGCTTTGGATGGTGTGATATATAGTAGTAGCAGTGAGCTCATGGTCATGGGATATGACCATTGTTTTACTTCTATTAGCATAAAATGGGTGCTTGGTTTTGAGATACATTGTGGAGGATCTCACGGATTCCACGGATCCCTTGGATAATAGTGCTGGCTAAGACACTATGGGAAAAAAGGCAAACCCATACCTGAAATATGTACCAATCCCAATTAGAACAACTCATATGCCCTTCCAGGATAGAGGGGTACTGATAATAATTAACCTGTCACCAAGAGATGAGTAGTCTACTCTAGGGATGGTACCATACTGAGTGCTCAGATTTGGCCTCTGCTGTTTATAGATTGGACATTCAGCAGCAGCAGTGGCTGGGTCAGTCTTGGGGAGAGGGACCCATGCTGTGGGTCTACTCCTGACACAAGGATACTTTTCGGAAGGTGGGGGGACAAAGTTGGTGTGTTAACATAGATACTTGATTTATGAGTCCATTGGGCGAGCACTGGCATGGCTGAAGCCCTCCTGGGATGAATTGTCCTATCCAATTGGTTGTTCAGTGCATTTTCTGTGGTGGATGCTTTCTTGTGGGCATTGATATGCTATTATTTAAAAGCAATATACTTTCATTCTGCACTAATATGCGAAGTTGACTCACTCTTAAACAGGCCTGAGTTTTTGCCTACTCTGTTAATAATAAGGGAACCCCCAGCAAAGCCATAGGTGTAAGCTGAGGAAAACGTGTTGGTGTAACAAAAGTAGGTGACAATTACTGCAATAAATATGAAATGTCATCTTGGAAAAGATAGGAAATTTGCTTACGGATATGGGCATCAGAAAGGTTGCAGCTTGTGAGTTATTATGAAGTGGTAGAATGAAGATTTGGGACACACTGTCAGATAAAGAACCCAATCAGGTGAGGTCCTGGGTGAAAACAAAGGAAACAAAGAGTAACAGAAAAGAAAGGAGTTATAGACATCAACTGTGGCCTTTGACCAGTCACAGAAGCAAGGATGGTAGAAATGAGGAGGAGTTTTTCCTTGTTTGTTATGAATATGTTCACATAGTCTCTCTCGTACACATACTATATAAATACAGACTTTTCTTCCTCTCTTCCTTATTATTTCATATAAGGAAGAAAGTTGGTGATTAACATGACAATGCAGTGTTTAATTTGCAGAATATTCAGGAGTAACTGTGACCAAGTTTGAGAAGTAAGTTCAAATATGTGCAGAAGGGTGGGTGTGCATGCTGAGTGGCCAAGGGGTGGACCACGCCAGTTATTAAGCTATTATTGTCTCTCAGCTCCAAGCCAACCATTTTTTCTCTGTTCTGCCATGCTGGGATTGGGACCAGGAAAATGCATTTCTCTGTCTCTGCCTGGCTTCCTGCTAGCTTCCTGCTGGGAGGTTGCAAGGGGGAGGACTTTCTGCTCCCAGTTTGTTACCCCAGCAGTAGCTCACTGCCCTGGTGTTGTGGCTGGTTCCAGCAGCAGTTGGTTTCAGTTTCCAACCTTTCTTCATATTCCCCAGCCAATCTCTTCATGCCCCCTCAGAGGTTAGAGTCCCAGTCCCAGTCACAGAGCAGTGCATTAAAGGTGTGTTTGGGATTGGGAGACAATGGCTTCATGATCTGCACATGCTACTTCCGTAAACATTCCCTGAGTGTTGGTCCTTCAGAAATAACTCCTGAGTCATAACGCGAATCCACTGACTCCAGAAAGAGGGCAAACTGCTGCCTTCAGGCGTGCAGCGACTACCTGTGCTCTTATTTGAGGTAGAAAATACTCCATCCCAGCTCAGTCCTGTGGAAAGCCCCAGGGTCTCTCCAGGCCTAGGAGCCAGGCAAGGGCTACCCCCAAGGCTCTCCCTTGCAGCCAACAGAAGAGAACAAAAGGGCAGGAGAAGGCACAGTCTGAGACAAAAAAGTAAGGCAGTGATCCACGCTGACCTTTCTTTCCAGCCGTCTGGCAGCCTTTCCCCTGGAAAATGAAACTTTCCACAGTGTCTGTCTTAATTATGCATGGACACAGTTGATTTGCATATCCAAATACTCAGGGCCGGTGGAGCGGACAAATAATTGCTGCCTGGTCGTTGGCTGCAGAAGGATGAGGAAAAGGAAAAGACTTGCAAAGTCCTCTAACCTGTACACTAACTCGTGCCAATCCACTTGCTTCCCCCTCAAAAATTGCGAGTTTGCAGAATGGGCTGAATTCAGTTGTTTTTACTTCTTTATCGTTATTCTCTCCCCATGACCAGGCCACACCAGTGGCTTCCCTGGAGCTTCACATTGTTCTTGCTGCCCCTAGATTTTTTTATCTTATCAGAGAATAATCCAGCAGGTAAATCTGCCAGGTCCTTGTGAAATCTCTATATCTGCTTGGTCCTTAATTTCTCTACTATTTGCAAATAAAGAATTTGGATTAGATGATCTTTCTGGTGCTATAAATTCTAAAGGTTATGGATTGAATTGTGCTCTTCCACCAAATTCATATGTTGAAGCTTTAACCCTGAATGTGATAGTATTTGGAGATGGGGCCTTCAGGAGGTAGTTAGGGTTAGATGAGGTCATGAGGGTGGGGCCCTGACCTGATGGGATTAGTTCTCTTTTAAGAAGAGACACCAGACAGCTTGCTTTCTCTCTGTTTCTGCCATGTCAGGACACAACAAGGAGGCGGCTGTCTATAAGCCAGGGAGTGGACCCTCAGCAAAAACTGAACCCTGTTGGACCTTGATCTTGAACTTCCCACCTCCAGAAATGTGAGAAAATAAATTTCTGTTGTTTAAGTACCCAGTTTATGGTATTTTGTTATGGCAGCCTGAGCTGATTTATACATTGTAATTCTGCCTTTCCCCAGAGTGATGTGGGCAAGCTCAACCCTCCTTGGACTACAGTTTTCTCATGGGTAAATGAGAAGGTTTGACTTGATTAGGTCTAAGGTCCTTTCTGTATTTGAAGTTCTCTGAGTCTAAGTTATTCTAAGATATCACTGATTGAATGCCTTGTCCTTTCTAGGGGTATTGAATTGGGATAATAGTCTCTCTCTTTCTCCCTCTCTCTCTGTCTCATTCAGCTATAAGTGACAAAAAGAAAATTTGAACAGAAGCAAGAAAAGCATTTATTGGCCTAGGGAATCCAAGAATGGTCTAACTACCAACATTCAGGAAGGACGGGGATTCAACTGGGTCTCAGGGACTCCTAGAACACAGACTCAAAGACTGCTTCTTTTCATGTGTTAATTTCATTTACTCTCACTAAGGTCAGTCCCCTATCCCCATAGGTTGGGAAATCCTGGAAATATAATGAGAAACTTCTTGCGTTTTTCATCTTTGAGCATCTGCCACTAGGAGGAACCAATCTTGGCATGTTGGGCTTAAATTTTTTAAATTTCAAAGAAGAGAATCATTAACCCAGCTTGGCTCAGATGGCACCTCTGGACCAGCTGTGGCCAGGGGTTGAGGAAATTTAAATACCAAACCTCACTCAGGTGGGGCAGGTCCTAGGAGAAGGGAGAATGTATGAGCTGGTTCAACATTCCACAGAGATATGATTTTCCTAAAGGGATGGATCTTTGATGATGGGAGGTTAGGTCACAACGAAGGGGCCACAGGAGTGGGGCTATTGGCCTCAAAGGTTGAGAGTAGCAGAGAGGGCAGATAGGATTCTCTTCACTTATTAATGAAGCAACTGAGGCTTAGAGAGTTAAACAATAAGTAAATGGTAGAGCTGAGACTGAACACCGGAGAGTCTGATTTCAGAGCTCATATTCTTTTTTCCCAACAAGATATAAATATTTTATTGTAAATCCCATATAGCCAATTGATTATCACAGAGTACTTAATTGCTTTTTGCTGAACTCTTACACAGAGCTTAAATTCTTAATCTCTAGGTTATCCTGTCCAGAGCTAGCAAGTGCCTGCCACCCTCTTTTCATAAGCACTTACCAGACGCCATGGTAGGTGTTGGGATAAACAGGAAAGACAAGGTCCCTGCCCTGAAAATACAGTTCAACAGAGTCATAGGCAAGCACATGGGGGCATTGCACTGTAGTCTGGGTTTGTGGATGCAGTGAGAGCCAACTGGAGGTCCCATATGCAGGAGAGTGGTAAAGCATCTAGTGGGGGCAGCCCAAGACCTAGCTCTCCAGGGCGAGCCATGGAGCTATTTTCTCCATGGCTTGACTGCGCCAGCATAGCAGCCTCTGGTACTGAAGGAGCAGGCAGGCCCCAGGCAGACAGACCAAGGATGAAGGCTGCAGTCTGCCAGAAGGGACCGTAGTCTGCCTCCTTGCAGCTCAGAGGCCGAAGCGATCATGACAAACACCCCGGCATTTCACTTCTTATGGCAGAAAGTGGGTACAGGGGCATTTATTATGTTATTTTTTTTTATTTTTTAATTTTTTTTTGAGGCAGAGTCCCACTCTGTCACCCTGGCTAGAGTACTGTGGCGTCAGCCTAGCTCACAGCAGCCTCCAACTCCTGGGCTCAAGCAATCTTCCTGCCTCAGCCTCCCAAGTAGCTGGGACTACAGGCATGCGCCACCATGCCCGGATAATTTTTTCTATATACATTTTTAACTGTCCATATAATTTCTTTCTATTTTTAGTAGAGATGGGGTCTCGCTCTTGCTCAGGCTGGTCTCAAACTCCTAAGCTTAAACAATTCACCTGCCTCGGCCTCCCAGAGTGCTAGGATTACAGGCGTGAGCCACTGCGCCTGGCCCATTATGTTATTTTTAAAGCATCTTTTATATCTGAAATATTTCAAAATGTAAAAAATCATTTTGTAGGGGAATCTCATGACATGGGGAAAATGTTCGCAAAATAGTTTGAATTAAAATAAGGCTGGTTACAAAGCAATTTATTTAGAATAATTTCAATTTTGTAAAAAACAAAATGTTAAAAAATTTCAAAGTTGTTTAAGTGAGGAGATTTTGAGTATTCTTTTTATTTTGCTGTATTTCCAAATATTCCATAAGGAATATGTATTATTTTTATATCAGCAAATAAGTTCCTATAGGTCCTATGTGATTCTTTGTGTGCCTGGGGCCTTCTCATTAGCGCAGCGTCTGACTTTCCACTAATGTTCTCAATTGCTCCTGCTGGCAGCTTGAGCAGCCCACCTTCTTGCTGTGTGTCTCTGAGTGATTCCTCTGCGTCCTTTCACAAAATCTTACCTGTTCTGTCTTCTTTGCTTGAAGGAGTCCAGCCTCACGGTTGTGGAAGGAAGGCTGTGTTTTTCCAGAAACTGCAGCAGAAAGTAGGCTAACAGCAGATATAAAGATGAAAAGGCCACAAGACAGGACTTAGTCTCAGTGCTTCGTGATGGTCATGGATCTATATAAATGTAATGTGCCCCTAAGTGTGCAGAGATGGTGCTTTATGGCTCACAGAACACCTTCACATTCACAAATGTGTTTTATAGTCAACAAGAGCAGCTTGCTGTTCCCACAATACGCCACTGTTTCAAGTTCCTGCGACTATGCATTCACTGTTCTCTCCTCGACCTGTAAACATCCTACTTGGTTCACCTCAAAGGCCTCCTCCTTGAATTATTCCTTTAAATCCAGGTGGACTTAATTAGACCTTCCTCTGTGCTCCCAGAACACATTGTACAGACCTGCCATTTTCATAGGTAGCTTGCAGTGGGTATTGGAACGTAGCTGTCCTCCCCACTAGAACACGGCCTTCTTAAGGGCAGGGGTGGGGTCTTATTCATCTCTATGTCCTCAGCACTTAGCACCATGGCTGGTGCAGGGTAGGTGCTCAGTTTGATGACATGGGGTAAACGACCTAGTAAGGGCAAGAAAGACAGTTAGTATCACCTGCATCTGAGAGAGGAGTAAGCTGAAGCTCAAGGGAAGATGAGTCACTTTGGCTAAAGTCCCTCAGCCAGTAACTGATGAAGCTGGAATTTGGACCTAGACCATTTTAACTTCCAAACTCGAGCTCTTTCAGCACCATAATTGATAGTTCTCTCCATCATCATCAACATCCCTGCTTCCATCATCTTTATCATCGTCCTCTTCCAGTGCCGACACTGGGCCAGGAATGTAAAATATTAGTTGAATGAAGGAACACACTACTGCCGTTCATTGTCATCACCACTCTCCGCCTCTTGCTACCTGTCATAACTCCTGTCATACCTCCTCCCATGAGTCAACATCTGTTGACTACTAACGCATGCTGGGCCATGTGCTAGGTACATCTTGAGTTTGTCTGTCTCCCCTGCTGTAGCTAGCACAGCCTTGGCATACCAATACTGGCAATAGATGTACTGACTTGACTTGTTGGCTTTCACATTCTAGAATGAGGAGCTGTCCCACAGCTGAGAACTCAATGCACTTTGGGGCAGTCGGTGCACTGTTGTTTTTCACATCTTTAGCCAAAAGTTTAAAGTTAGTGTGAAATAGTGGAAAGTACACTGAACATGAGCACCAGAACACTTGGTTTATGTCCTGGCTTTCTCACTGATTTGCAAAGTAACTTTAGACAATCCTATTATATCTCTGAGTCTCTTAGTTTCCTCATATATGAAAGCAAGAGGGGTAACATTTCCGACTTCCTTCACAGGTGTGGTAAGAAGGCTTACCTAGGATCATGTGTATGATATTGATTTTCACTCTAGAAAGTCCTCTAAATGGGCAAGACATTCATGTTATTAAAAGTGGAGGGAACGGAATCATGAGCTAACAAAACGATATGTCCTTTCCTCTCTCTCCATCCTACCCAACATCTTGTTAAATCATCGATCTCAAGCTCACTTTCCTGTCTTCCTACCTAACCTAGAACCCAGCAGCCTTTGACTCTGCGTGTGTGTGTCTGTGCGTGTGTGTGTGCGTGTGTGTGTGTGTGTGTGTGTGTGTGTGTGTGTGTGTGTGACAGAGAGAGAGAGAGAGAGAGAGAAGGACAAGGAGACAAGGAGACATAGCCACACTATTCTGGCATTCTGAAAACCATGTCCAAAGGGTATCTTAGGATTTGACTGGTATACATGCAGCTCTTATTTGATGGTGCTATTTTAAACAGTTCTCAGTTGGGAGGCTGGCAGCTTTGATTGCTTTTCAAAGCCCTGTCTTTTATCACCACCGTTTTCTTAGTACATAAATCCAGGCTGCATCTCTAACTTCTGTTTCCTTTCTGTTTTTGAGCTGAGGAGTAAGCAAGATGCAGTTTAGTAACTGGGCTGGGGGGGACTGGATTGCTTCAGAGACATCGCTGGTTTAATTGACTTGTTTGCTTTCGGATGAGTCATGTTCAGTCTGAGTTGTTTTCCCTTAACTAGATGGTGGTGGTGGTGGTGGGGGGTGCTTTTTCCCCTTGTGCTTCTTTCTTTCTTCTTTTTTACCCCCCTTGTCAAGCACAATCAGTATTGGTTTTGATGGAGCATAGGCCTGGCTTTGGAGGAAACAATGCTTCTCTTTCCTGAAATTAGAAGGGGCTACTCCACACTTGGCTGCCTTTGGATAATGGCTGAACTTCTAAATTCCCAGCTGTTCTGGCCCCCAAGGTCAAGCTTAGCCAAAGCATCCTCTGCCCACATTTTCCTGCACCCCCATACCACCTGCATACAGGTAGTTAAGGCTCCTGAGGGGATCCCATCAAACAGGTGTTTACATTCTTAAATTTCTAATCTGGATATTTATGGAAACAGGTAAACAGAGACTTTGAGTTCAGCAGAAAGGTCTTTAGCAGCAGGGAGTGAGAAATGTACTTGCAGAATAAAAGACTGGCAATAAAAGTTTGGCAACTTTCAGTCGATAGAGGAACTTAAGAAACTGTTGAACACCACTTCTGACGCCTAATTGGTCTCATAAATGTTTATGGGTGGAAGGAAGAATAGAAAGAATTTGAGGGAGGGGAAGAGGAACACCTCATTTAGCAGTTCTTCCTTTACCTGCTATAGACATTGGATTTTACAGGCCTCTGTCCTGGGCCAACCTCTTCACCTGCCCATCCTTTCTAGATTCTTGCTATGCAGGGTAAGGTCTGCAGACCAGCAGCACCTGCATCACTGAGGAGCCTGTTAGATATGCACATTATCTGGCCCTACCCCAGACCCACTGCATCAGAATCTGCATTTTAACAAGATCACGAGGTGATTCAAATGCTCGTTAACATGCTATTTTAGAAGATCTTAACTAGCCCTAAAGCTTCAAGTGCCATCTAAACACGGATGACTCTTAAATACACCTCTTTAACCCTGATATCCTCAGGAACCTTAGATTCATGTATCTAAATGCCTATTGCCTACTGCACTTTCTCATTTGGAAGTCAACAGGTCATCTCAAATTTCATATGACTGAAAGACCATTCTTGACCCTCCAGACTACTTCTCTATTTTTCCTCTTGCCCAGACATAACAGCACCACTCACTAAGTTCCTCAAGCCAAAAATGTGTCTGCTGTTTTTGATTTCTGTACTTTCCTCACCTTCAGCATTAAATTTGTCAGCTAGTTCTGTGCATCATTACTCTAAGCATACACGTTCTCTAACTTTGCTTTGTTCTCACTGCTACAGACCTAGCCCAAGCCACTCATTACTTCTTGTTTGATTTACTATTCACTTCCACTTTTGCCTCATACAATCCACTTGCCAAAAAGCTGCTAGAGAAATCTTTCCAGAAGATGTATCATGTCACTTCCCTGCTTAAAATTTTCCACTGTCTTCATGTTTCATGTAGAATATAATATAAAATCTTTAGAGAAAAACAAACCATGGGATCTGTCACCTAACTACCTCTCTGACCCAAGCTTGCCTCATTTGCCCCCTGTTCTACTCTGTTCCACCCACAGGGCTTTGACCCCAGGCCTTTCTTTGTCTGAGCTATTCTCCCTGTCTGGAACACTCCTTCTGAACTTGCATGCTGGCTCTTTCCTTGTCATTCAAATCACAACCCAAATGTTACCTTCTTAGAATAGCCTTTCCTGATGACATACTCTAAATTTTGCTTCAGTTACTTCCTATGATAATAATCTGCACAGTACACATCTCTGATTTTGTATTGTTTATTGTTATATATGCATGTATATATATTTTTTGTCTCTCTCCCCTAGAATGTGAGCTCCTTGTGAGCAGACCTTGACTGCTTGTATCAGTTACAGCATCACAGTGAATAAACAGGCAAGGTTCCTGCTGATTTTAGATAATACATAGGCCGATCTTATCATTTTACACACGGATTGTTGAATAAAACTTTTCCAGTTGCCCAAGATCGAAAACTAGAACCTAAAGCTGAGAACAAAGGCAATCCAAGGACCAAGTGAATGAGGGAAGATGCTACTTTGAGGCTCTCGAGCCCTCAGCCATCATTCCATTCTCTCCTATCTCCATGCATTTGTACAAAGCTCGTATAAGCGGATGTGTAAGGATAGAGGAGGGTGGCCAGGTCAGAGGTTGTTGGCTTGGGAAGAGTACTGTGGCTTTTTCTTCCTTGCTCCAATGGGTGTTCCCCCAAGCTAAGTGAAGAGATTTTTGAGAGAATTACTTATAGAGATTGGGGAGCTTGGCATCTAATTTTCAGGTGGGCTGTTAATATAGTGGACTGGCTGATCCGGCCTGTGCCTATCTAAGCAGAGTGCCCTTAAGACTTTGCATGTGCCTGTCATAGAGGTATCACTTGGTTTCTTACAACATAAGAGCTATGGATGGCGGCTAGAGTTAGTTAAGAAAAGAGGGAAACAGCCTGAGACGAGAGACACTTATCCCACAGCATCGCTCCCTGTATGCCACTGTCCTGGAGGAGGAAGGGAGCAAGGGGGAGGGGAGGTGTGCAGGAAGAAGACATGTCTTCTCTTCACCTGCAAGTCCCTCACACCTAGGCCTGCCTAGGGCAGGAGTGAGAGGCAAAAGTGAGCATCAAACAGGGTGAGATCAAAGTTTTAAACTAATTCAGTCTGCATATTTTTATTCATGAAAGTGACAAGAAAGCTGAGAGGTCTGCCAGACATGTTATTAAGGGGTAGATTCATCAGAGCTTAAGACAAAACAGTGAAGAGAAAAAAATAAAACTCTTCCATGGTTGCATCCCATCAAGCTTAATCAGATCACTGAGCCAGCTACAAATTTCCACCGACGATCCATAAAATGCACTGTCTGTGCAGAGGTAATTAAGCATTGAACAATATAGCCTTCTAATTCACATTTGCCTTGGCACGAAAAGTCTGGAATAGAACTATTCCCCTTCATAGATGGAGACTGGCTGGTGAGTTTGGATAAAGGCTTGTGGGAGGGTTGTGTTAAGGAGAGCTGAGTTGTTTGAGGCCTTCCCTCAGTTTCATTTTTAAGTCTTTAAAGTCTATATGACATCTCCCTGACAGCTATGAACTCTTTAGATTAGAAGCCACTTCTCAGTTATTTTTTTAGTTTCTTATAACATCTAGAATGGCACACAGGAGACATTCAATAAATATCTACTGAGTTATCAGGAAATAAATTTACAGATTCAGTTTGACTATTACATCTAGGCACTGACCAGGTGAGTTCTAGCTGAAAAATCGACTCACTTTCAGGGAGGGGAGAAGATTAGAGTTCAGAGTTTAATGATGTTATTTGCCAGTTGTATGAACTGGGGCAAGTCACACATTTTTCTGAGCTGTGGTCTTCTCATCTGTAAAATACCAATGGCCATACCTGTGTCACAGGTGGTTGTGTGGATCAAATGAGACAGCACATATGAACACACTGAGCACACAGCCATTACCCCCAAAACGTGTTTTTGAAGCTAGGCACTCGAGCACAATCTTCCCAGACTCTATCTTCTATGATTATTTGAAAAACTTTTCCTCCTTCGTCTTCCTTCTTCCTCCTCTCTGTCCTCCCAGATTATAAATGCAGGCTGAATCCACCCTCTCAGACACATAAGAGACACGTGTGAGTAGGCCCAAAGACCTTTAAGAAAAGACCAATATTTGCATATCTATTATAACTACTCACTGTTCGACTTGTTTCATTACAATTTCTATTTGGATAATATGTAAGGTCAATACTGTCACTGTTCTGGAAAATTCATTTTTTATTAAAGCAAAATGCGCTGTATTTATAGAGATAACACCTTAAATGCTACGAGAGAAGGCGCACCAATTACAACGGTTCCCTCAACGGGGCAGGTTTATATGCTACGTGTTTTATAATACGTGACAAGGAGAGGGATCTTTGCCTGTGTTGATGTGTCTCTAGTGTCGTCCCTTGGCTGAACTTGAATAAGTCTGAGAGCTCGACTAGCCTCTCTTATAGACCTGGGAGCACTGCGATAACCACGTTGAGAGAAAAAAGAATTAAGAAAGCTCTCTGTTCTGCACCCCTCCCGCAGTTTGTTCTATTGTCACTGCATTCCGATCAGTCTTGGAGCTGTGTGCTTGCCTCTCCCCTTAGACCGTGCGCTGCCAGGTAACAGGCACCACGTCTGGGACATACTAGAGGCTCAATAAATATTTGTTCAGAGAGTGCAAATGAATGCCTGACACAAAGCAAGAGCTTGGAAAGTGTTTGTTGAATTGTTTTCCTCTTAGGGAGGTAGAACAGCATAATGGAAGAAAAATACAGCTAGACTTTAAGCTGGGAAATCTTGAATTCAGATCCTGGTTTTATCACTTATTAGATATGTGGCAATTTGCTTGACTACATGAACTTCAGTTTTCTTTTATATTAAACAAGGGGAGCACTTGTGATAATTATCCTTTTACAGTTCCTGACACATAGTATATAAAATACATTATAATTACATTTTTCTTTACTTTTTCCTTTTTGATTAAAAAGAAGAAAGCAGAATTATTGCTACTTTGCTACTTTCATTCTATTCTGCCCAAGTTAACAAATCTAATTAAAACATGGAAAATCATGTGTTTTGTGGTATTTTCCACAAAGGTTTTGACTTCTGTTTTTCTTTTCTTCTACTAATTTTAAACTCAATAAACAACTGCCTAGCCTTGTCATTTTGGTATGGTGAAGTCTGCAGCTCCTAAAGCAGGATCATACAGACTAGTAAAATCTGTAAAGCACTAATGCCATGGGAGCAGTGGGCTTCTTTAGTTACTTTTAATATGTCAGAAGGCCCAAGGGAAAAGAAACATTCACCTGTTTTAGGGTTTCACACGCTAACTCAAATGTCAAATCTATGTGTGTTTGGCTGGAATAAAATCAACTCAAAACAGTAATCTTGGTTATCTCCTGGTGATCAAAATGTCAACGCAACTTTTGGTGCACTTGATTCATGAAAACAATGGGAAAATAATTTTCTTGTACCTTAAAAATTCAGTCTATTTGAAAAACTAAATATTTCAAAGCATGGAGTTTCTGATAGGGGGCACAAATAAAGAAATGAATCTTTGAAGAAAGAGGCATTATAGTTCCTTGAGGTGGGTCCAGTTCTGTGACACTGCATAACTCCAGGAAGTGGTGTTCACGTGTATGTGTTAGTCTATTTGGAGTAAGCAAAATAACCGTAAACTGGGTAGCTCATAAGCAACAGAAATTTATTTCTTATGGTTCCGGAAGCTGGGAAGTCCAAGATCAAGGCACCAGCAGGTTTGGTGTCTGGTGAGGGCCTGCCTCCTGCTTCATGCATGGCTATCTTTTTGCTGAGTCCTCATATGGCAGAAGGGATAGAGAAGTCTCTGGGATCTCTCTCTTTTTTTTTTGAGCCAGAGTCTTGCTCTGTTGGCTGGGCTAGAGTGCCGTGGTGTCAGTCTAGCTCACAGCAACCTCAAACTCCTGGGGTCAAGCGATCCTCCTGCCTCAGCCGCCTGAGTAGCTGGGACTACAGGTGCATACCACCACACCCAGTGAATTTCTTCTATTTTTTTGTAGAGATGGGGTCTCACTCTTGCTCAGGCTGGTCTCAAACTCCTGACCTCAAGCAATCCTCCTGCCTTGGCCTCCCAGAATGCTAGGATTATAGGTGTGAGCCATCACGCCCGGCCAGCTGGGATCTCTTTAATAAGGGCACTAATCCCATTAATGAGGGTTCAATTCCATGTTTTAATCACCTCTCAAAGTCCCCACCTCCAAATATTAAACCATCACTTTGGGAGTTAAGATTTCAACATATGATTTGAGAGTACACGAACATCCAGACCATAGCAGTGGACTACAATGTGAACGGTGCCCCTTGGAGTTATGTAATGTGTTGGTCTTGTTTAGACCCACTATTCTGACAGTCTCTTGTTAGTGTGCTGGGCTGAGGTGGAATGAGGTTTGGAGAACTAAACCTGGTGCCCATAAGCTGTTGCCTTGATCAAATATCTAAACTTTATTAATCCATAAGTGGTCCCTTTCTCTACAAGTGTTGGATGCATGCCTGATGGCTGTTACTCAGAGTCTGACCATATTGGTTGGTGACTAATTCTACTTCTTCA
This sequence comes from Lemur catta, assembly GCF_020740605.2. Lineage (NCBI taxonomy): Eukaryota > Metazoa > Chordata > Mammalia > Primates > Lemuridae > Lemur > Lemur catta. The sequence continues at coordinate 82,480,543 of NC_059130.1, forward strand.
TTAGCATTATTTAATATTCAATATACATTTATTATTGCTAACAGGAAGGTTGAGTTGCAGATATAATTTTATACATAACATTTTGAAGAAGACATTGGCTTATGCACTTGGATCACCAATCACTACATTGTGTTCCCAGCACAGATGAATTTAGAGGAGGCAGGGGAGGCATCTAGGCACAAGAGAAAAAAATGGGGATTGCTGGGGAGAAAATCCATGCTTCCTGTGTGTGTGTGCTGGAGAAGGTGCCTTATATAAGTGCATTAGGCCACACTGAGACGTGTCTGAGATAAGTGGGTGCCCTGGGCAGGCCAACAACATGGCATCTCTCCAAACTGGAGGATTTAAAGGAGAGGCTAGAGCTGTCAGGAGAAGAAGTAGAGAAGGGGAGCCAGTGACAAAAGCAGTCAGTGGCTCCCCATTTGTCCTCAGCAATTCAGTCATTCCACTGTGGCCCTTAACGTGCACGCCCACCATACTCTCACCTCCAAGAATACATCAGCCCTAAGTTTCCTTCCTGAGAAAGCAGTTATCTAGTATGACTCTAGCAGGCTCTTCAGGGATCTCAACAACGGTCCCCCTACCGCCTGCCAAAGAATAAAATTGATCTTCCCACTTTACAGGCCTCTAGGTAAATCAAAAATTTTCTTGTTTGTTATATTCCCATTGATATATATGCTTGCCCCAGTGATAACTTATCATGTTTTCTAGATCAGCATGGGTGCCTGCCTGACTCTGCCTGCAAGGAGAGTATATTGTCCTTGTCTTAACAATGAGGAAACCGAGACTTAGCAAGGTTGAGAGATTTACTCTAGGTCACTCCCAGGCATCCCCCAGCCAGGGTTCAAACACAATTCAGTGTGTTTAATGTCTACTCCTCATCTGCCCCCTCCACATGCATCACTCCCACTGATCTTGAATCTTAGGGTCAGAATCTAGCAACACCCCAATTTACAGATGAAAGTGAGAAGGTCAAGAGTTGTTTGAGCCTATGAACCCCCTTGGTCTATCTTGGCTGTTTCTGTTTCTCGTATTCAATTCTTTGAAGGCAGGGGCCATGGATATGCATGGGTTTGTGGTAAGAGCCCCACCTGAGCCAAAGGTATGAGTCCATTTCTTTAAACAGGTACCTGTTCCCTTGAAGAGGTCAGGTTCAGACATTGAGCTGGAGAACTTCTCTTTTGGACAGGGCTCAAAGAGCTACTGCCAACAATTGCTGCTAACATACTTTTCCCCAATGGGCACTGGTTCAGGCCCAGGGAGTTGCTTCCTGGATGTGGGGAGATGATTTAGATACTGGTACCAGAACAATGAATCAGGCACTGAGACCAGATTGGTTACCATTCCACAGAGCTAAGGGAAAAGCAGGGGTTCAGGCTGTGGAGAAACCCAGGAGCTCAGATACCCAAGACCACACCAAGACAAAGCTCCAAGCACAGCTGGCATCCTAATGTCATGTGCACCAGGCTCCTAGGCTTATGGATTTCTCTCAATAGGATAAGAGTAAGTTTCCAAACACTTAAGTGGGGCTAGGACTGCACATGGAGGCAGGGAACCAGATACTCTTCTCATTTACAACCCTGCCCACCTTTTTCATGAACCCCCCCCCCCCCCCCGCCCCCCGATGGACTGCAGCCAGCCTGAGCACTCCCATCTTCCTAATGACATCTTGACAATCTAAATCATGGTCAGGAACCTCTCTGAAATATTCTGCCAAGTCTTCCTTTGTTCATTCTAATCCAAGGTCTAAAAACCTTTCTGGAGTGACACGCCAAAGACTTCATTTATTTACTCTAATTTAGGGTTTCATGTGCCAAAGAAGCATTCCAACATGTGTAAAGTCTCATTGTAGGGTGAGTAAAAATCAGTATAAAACCACACAATTAGAATCACAGAATCAGAATATTGGATTATTGAGTCCAAAAACTTCATTTTAAAGATCAATAACTTAAGTCTTTAAGAGAACAGGTATTAGCTGCAGTCACACAGCCAAGTTAGGGGCAGACCCAGGCTAGAGCCTACTTAATCTTCAATTTTCTTCTTACTCTATCACTTTCTGTTTTTTAAAAGCAAATTTGAATCTCAAACATAGAGCATCTGCTAGCAACACCAAGAAAACTGAAACCTGAAACAAAATCAGCAGTTTTTGTTAACTATAGACACGGATTTCTCCAGCACATAGAGAGTTCTAGCCTCACGTTAGTTTACTGGTCTCAAGGGAGGGCTTGTGGTTTTGGGGAAAAAGCATATGCTGACTCAGAAGGCTGAGTTTGGATTCAGTTCAGGCACTCATTTTTGTAATCTTGAGAACATTATTTAGCTTCTTCGAGACTCTTTTCATCCAAAGGTAAAGGGGACAGTAATAACCTCCTAGAGTTGTCAGGGGGTATATTCGTCAGGGCTTTGCAGAAGGCAGAACCGATGTTGGGTGTTTCAATAAATGGAATGTCATATGAATAACTGGTCACAAAGTGCCGAGAGAACCAACAGAGCAAACCGGGGAAGGTGAGGCACTCCCGGGATTAGCAAGTGTAGGGATCTGCTACCTCCCCTGGAGCTGGAGGGACAAAGAGAGGAGGCAATACTATAGAGCCTGGTGGCAGAGCCTGGTGGCAGCTGGAACCCTGGAGGAGGGTCATTCTCAGGGGAGTCAGGCAGAATCTGGAGACACTGCTGAGGCTGCCTGGCAGGAGCTCAGATCAGGGTTTGAAGGGCTGACTGTTGGGAGCTGGAGCCTGGAGGAGAGGCAGCCACTGCTGGAGGCTGTGCCCAAAGCCTGTGGGTGAGGAGAGAGATATCTTGATTTCTCTTTCCAGTCTCCCACCTTCCAGTCTCTCTCTGTTGCCTCCTATTGGTTGAACCAAGGGGAAGCCTTTGGGCAAGGGAACTTGTAATATATAATAGTTTGCAGGGGTTGACCTTCCTGTGATAGACAGAGGAGCGTAAGAATGAGTCTGAGTCCAAACAGGGATTAAATGATCTCCTACATGTCAAGCTCCTAGCCCCGTGCACAAAGATGGTTCTCCTCCCCCTAGTGACACAATTACTGGGTCCCAGGAAGCTGCAGTAAATCTCAGAGCATTGCTCTTGCCAGCTCAGAAAGCTTTTGGCCTTGATGCAGTAATTGCCAACCTCCACCAAGGCCAAGGTGGCTGGGGTGGCTTCCTATGTGCACTCTGTTAGTAACAGTCATCATCATTCCCTGCGCTTTATAAAGTGCCTTTTCTGCCACATATTTAATCTCCAAAACAACCCACTGAGTCACCTGCTGAAATGAACCATAGAGTTGAGCCACAGCGAGGTTAGATAAGTTGCCTGAAGTCAAACAGCTAGTAGGTGGCAGAGTCAAGTTTGAAATGAGATCTGACTCCACGTTTGGTCCTTTCACCCACAGATGCAGCCCACTCCACTCTGTGCCCACTGAATTCTCAGGTTTCAACCGTTTCACACGTATTTCATATTTTCCTTCTAACAGGCAGTTGCTGTTATTTTTTCCCCATTTCTAGATGAGGATACTGAGGTCCATTGAGGTTAAATGACTTGCTCATTGTCACATGACTCATTGGTAAGACATTCTACTGGGAGAATGATATTATTTGTGACTCAATGAGCTTCGCATCATTAGAGCTAACCAAGCTAGTGATCCCGTGTCTGGATTGGTGGAACAGATGTCTACATATACGTGGTGATTGGAATGAATCATTGGATATCAATGGACTTTCTCTGGAACCTCAAGTTTCTGAAGAAGATTATTTATCTGAAGAAACTCTATGTTTGTCCATTTCCTGTATTGAGCTACCATTACGATGTTATTTGCAAAAAATGGTTCCCATGCTATATAACAAAAGCAAGTTGAACTCTTCTGTGACTAAATGGCCTTTTAGTATTTTGTTTCCGCTCTGCTCCTACAAGACCACGGAGTAACAAGCACACTATGTACCACTGCCGCGACTGCAATGTGGGGGCCCTCTGCAGAGGACAAGATCCTCTCGTAAAAGCTGAATAAATGGCTATTGTGAGGAGTGCAGCAGGTGATGGCACAGGGGCCTTCATTTCCGCTTCTAGCCAAGGAGAATTTTGATCAGGCTGCGGGCTGCCTGTCCATTCATCTGCAGCAGTCAACGGACTTAGCATCTGTATGGGCCGGACTCCGTATCTATCATCCAGTTAGGCCTCATCAAAATGTTTTCCTTTCACCTGGTAAGAGCTAAGGGCTCAGAGGGGGGTCTGAGTGATGGTGATGGGGCCCCATCACTTTCTCATCACTGAACTTCAATTGTTAAAAGGCCCATTTCTCCTCGATGTCTCTCTCTGAGCTGAGACAGGCAATCTCTCCTGTCCCTAGAAGCTGCTCTTGGCAGCAGCAAAAATCTATAGAATTGACCCAGGAGGGGGAGGAGGAAGGGCGGATTGTAACCCCAAGGAAGGCTAAGGGCAGAGGTGAAGCTCAGCACTGATAGAGGAAATGAACCTCCTTGCAGGAGCCTCCCTGGATAATGAGGGACAGGGACCTCCCGGGATTTGAGGAGGAGGGGAGGGGAGGCCAGAGGTCCTCTTAATCCTGAGGGGCGCTGGGGAGGGGGATCGGAGTATCTCTGGTCCCTCAGGTACAAAGGAGGTGGGGGAAGGGACTGCTGATTAGAATGAAAATGTGACTGTCATGCAAGCTTCCAGCTGGATGCCGGGAGGAGGGTACCTGACAGCCCCCATTAGAGGAGGAGAAATAGAGGAAATTAAGCATCTTTCTGTTAGGGGAGCCCCCGAGACTGGGGAATGGAGGAGCCCCTTGCTGAATTCATTACTGAGGGAGTACTGTTTTCATGAGAAAAGCAAATAATGCAGAAATGCTCCCACTTTGATGCAGCAAGTTCTGATGTGGACTGCACAGGGTGAAACATCCCTGCGAGACTCTCAGTCTCCCAAAGCAGGTGTAGCTCATTTCCTTTGAAGGATGTCATAGGTGGCACGGGGTAGCGGGCAAGCAGGAGCCTGCAGTTGAGCTTGGCTCAGCTGGGAAACAGGTTGTTCTGAGTGGTGGTGGAGTGAGACTACTGAGGTAGGCTCAGGTGTTTGGGAGGACCTTGAATTGTAGGCTAAGAGATGTGGTTATTGTTTCGGGGTGATGGAGAACTATGGGAGCCTTCTGAGCAAGGGAGTGACAAGATCAGCCCTGTGTTTTTGAGGACAATTCTGGCAGCTTACTGGAGGGTGGGCTGAAGGGGCCAAATGGGACCTTTTTCCTCTTTTCATTTCACTGATGAGCAAATGCATCTATTGGCACCAGGCAGGGATGCCGGTTAGAAGCCTGTCACAGTAGCCACATAACAGAGAAGCTGGGAGACCTAACTATATTGGGGATGGGCAGTGAGAGGATGGTATAGAATTAGGAAATTTTGTGTATTTAATGATAGCCTATCTTGTGGCCAACACTATATGCATATCTCTTCATTTAACCTTTGCAGCAGCCTGCAAGCTAGGTATTAATATTTCTCTGTTCCCGATAAGAAAAGCGGGCTCTCAGTGATGTTAATTAACCTCAGTGTGACTTTAACCAAAATACAGTTTCACCTGCCAAGAGAATACAAATTCTTCCTCTTTAGTCCAGGTTCACTCAACTCAGCCTACTATTATGTTTCTTCTTGAGACACAGAGTTTTATAAACAGGCTGGGCACAGTGGCTCATGCCTGTAATTCCAGCACTTTGGCTACAGTGGGAGGAAGGCTTGAGGCCAGGAGTTTAAAACCAGAGTTTTATATCCAGAAGGGAATTTTCAGATTATCCTGTCCCCTTTTCCCATTTTGTGGAAGAGAAGATTGAGGCAGAGGGTGGAGAGAGAGACAGCTCAAGTCTGTGTTCCCTCCATTCTTCCAAATGACTTCTCATTCCCAGTTGTCAGTATGTGCCCCCTCTCATCTGAAGCTCACACCACACTCTCCACCGACAGGAAATTGAGTTATACCAAGTATGTTCCTGGCACAGTTCAAGATGAAGTGATTGTCAGGAATCCCATCACATTTTTTTTCCTCACTGGGCCATTCATTTCCTCTCTCACCGCTTTAATCTCTGATCTCAATGATCGTCCTCATTCTTTAACACAAGTTCACTTTAAATCACCTATGATGTATTAAGGAGCTCCCTTCCCATAACATCAATTAATCTAGTCCTCACAACCTTCTGAGCTGAACATCACTGTTTGTTTTGATGGTTGAGAACGCTGGGCCCCAGATAGGTTAAATAACTTGCCTAAGGTCACATTGCTAGGAAGTAGCACAGTAGAACTCAAACCCAGGTTGGTCTCATTCCAAAGCCTCCTTCATAAAGATGGCTTTCCTCCTTTTTTGTGTCATTTTATCACTAAACAGACACTTTTGAGAGCCCACTCTACGTCAGGTACAGCGGCAAGCACTGGACGGTGGTGAGTATGCATCCTGTGCTCTCACTGAGACTCTTTTAAAGAGGACAGAAGTTAAACAGCAATGTTTCTCTTCTCTAGTTCTTTCTTCTTACCACATCCTCCCACCTCCAGAACTTAATAATGCTGGGAACTCACATGTCTACAGCACCTGGCACTTCACAAAGCATTTCATGTCATGTCATCACTTATTATACCCAAACAGCCCCTCTCTTTCTGCCCTTCTCTTCCCATACAGAAGACAAGATGGGAAATAGAGAAAATGACTCAAACAGACTGGAGAGGTTGAGTGGGGTGTGTAAGGCACACAGACAGCAATTCAGTCTAACTTCTTGCTCCCTGCTCTTCACATAGAACAACATTAATTTTGGGTCTTTCTCTTCTCTTCCCACCTAACTTTTTGTTAACCAAACTTGACTTTTCCATTTATCTGTGTTAAAATTTTCTCTGTAGTCTCCCTTGCAGTTATAAGCTGATACAATGTGCTTCCTCACCCTAACCCAGGCTGTCTATATTCACACTCTTCAGATTTGTGATTGCTTGTGTGGCTCTGTCTCTCTCTCTCTCTCTCTTTTTTTTTCAGATTTGGCAGGACTTGAATGTCCCTGAAAACTATTTAGCCCCATTTCAAAATCCAAAGTCTAAGAAACTAGAGCAGTCTTACAGTGCACAAAGTTCCTCCTTGTTTTCCTTTTCTCCATCCATCCATCCATCCCAGTGGTAGAGACAAGAGTCCAGCATCCCTGTGGTAGAGAGAACTCTAGCAGTCATTGCTAGAATGGTCAGAACCATGGACAGCCACCCAGCATGTCGGTCTTGCAGGCCTCTGGAAAAGGGAAAGAGTTAGAGCTGGAACAATTGAGGCAAATGGGAGAGTGTTGATGGGTGAAGCTAGATAGGTAGGCAGTCATGAATGACAAGAGAAGAAGTAAAGGAGGCATGGACAGGCTTTATGCAGGGAGGGACACGACCAGATTTAAATCTTACGACACTTTGAGGGTAGTGTGGAGACCAGATTTGAACAGCTGATCTTAGAATCCAAGAGATGATTTGAGAGAGTTGCAACAGTTTAAACAAACAGTTATGAGAGCCTGAGCTGAGCATATGTGGTGGGGATGAGAGAAAGAAGGAAGCTGGAGAGACAATAAGGAAATGGAATGAATGTTTTGATTGAAGGGGATTGAGAGAGGTCTAGGGTCCTCCAGGACTTTTGTTTGGGCTATGAGCTATGATACAAGGTACACAGGAAAAATAATGAAATTGTTAGCTAAAAGATGTTGAATTCAGCATTGAAACACTGAGTTGGAGATGTCAGTGTGACATCCATGTAGAAATGTCCAGTGATAGGTAAGTATATGAGTTTAGAGTTCAGAAGAGAAGATAATATAAAATGAATACTGAATGATATCTGTTATGTTGCTGTGTTTTGCTAATTTAGCTCAGACCCTAATTATTGATTCATCCACATTCTCATTAGGATGTTGCTGGTCACTGGAGCCCATGGGCATTGCATGTTGAGGGTAAATCCATGCAGCCTTAGGTTGTAAGTCCACCCTGACCAATTCACTGAGACACCTTTTCATCGTATAGGCTCTTCCAGGATAAGCCACCTCCAAAGTTCCCCAGATTCTGCCTGATTTCTGGCCTCTCCTGCTTACAAATATCTTATTTTCATGGCTTTAGTTTGCTAGACACTCAAGTGCTACTGTCTTTAAATAGGTTCATATATCTAGACATTTCAAAAAAGTACAACTTCTCATTATCTCTCTGGGCACCCCAGAATCAAATATTCAGAGAATCTCAGAGCTGAGAAGTGGTCTTGCAGATCAAGCACAGCTTTTCCATCTTATAAATGGAAATTGTGAGGCCAAGTCAGAGAAGGTGACTTACTGAGGCTCCCTTCTATTCAATAAAATGTTTATTTATTGAGCGTCTACCATTTTCCAAGCTAACCATTCTAGACTCTGGAAATATAATGGTAAAACCAAAAGATGTAGACCCTGCTCTGTTCCTTTTAGCCCACCAGGAGGGAGGTAAACACTATTAACCAGGCATCCTCTTGCAGGGGGTTGAGTGGGGGATGGGGAGCAAAGGAGGCAGAATCCAATAGAAGCTGAAGACCAGAGACTCCTGGGTCAAAGCCTTCTTGGTTCAAAGAATCTGGCTCATTAGAGTGACAGGCTTCGCCTCTTAATCCTCATTCCTGTTTCTCTATTACTGCCTAGGACAATCAGGGGAATGGATGTCCCTAGCACCACAGAAAGACTTTGTGAGTGGGTTTGGGGGAGGATAGGGAGAAAATGGCTACAGCAGGGTTGGGAAACTCTTTCTGTTCAGATTCTCTGACAAATACATAAAAGAAAATGTCTATGTAGAAAAGCACCACAATGTATTCGGTTCAGGATGTTTTTCTTCTACTGATCAGCTGTCTCCTGTTTTTGTTTTTTACAGCTTTTACTGCAGAGTTGGTAAAATCAATGTTAGTTTACTTTATGGAGTAGAAATATTCTTGAAAAATTAGCTGTGATTAGAATTTCTAAAAGCACATCCTATTCCTCCCTCTTAACTCAAATTATAAAATTGAAGAAATATTCAGTGGAAAAAATATTAGACTAAACATATAACAAAATCATTCCTAAGATTACAGATTGTCTTATAAAATCCTGTATTTAATATTTTAAATATTACTTTTAGATGGGGTATTAATGACCTGAATAGTACTACAAAAGCTTCAGTGAAATATTTCTGTTTAGAAAATTATCTTAAAGTCTTAAAGAACAGGGACATACTAAGGATAACACTAAAGTTTTAGCCTGATAGGTAAAATTAACTAAGGTAAAGAATAAAAGGAAGACTAGGCTGGCTCAGGATAGGGAGCAATCATAAGCCATCCATATATGAGCAGAAGGAAGTTTTACAAGGTTAAGTGAGAATGTCAAACTCTCTATTTCCCCTGGGCCTTTGGGCATTTTCCCTTGTGTCTGAGTAATTTCTCCGTATTCTAACATCCTGTGGAGATCCTCATAAGCTTTGCTCTACTACATTTTCCCATGGTGTGTATCACTTCCTAACATAGTGTAAAATATGTTTATTATATTGTTGTTTGCCTCACCCATGCCCCCTGCCTAATATAAGCTCCCTGAGGACAGAGATTTTGCCTGTAGTGGTCATTGCTATGTCCCCAGTACCTAGAACAGGGCCTGATGTGTAGAAAAACCTTGATAAATATTTGTTGAATGCATGAAAATCTCACCTTTTAGAGGATCTTCTCCATGAGACTTATCCTAAACAAGTTTCATTTTGTACCTACTCTTTCACAGCATTTTTTAATACCATACATTTAAAAAATTTTATATAAAATAGATGTAGTATGAAATTAACCATTTTAAAGTGTACAATTCAGTGGGATTTAGTACATTTACAATGTTGTGCAAACACTGCTGCTACCCAGTTCCAAAACATTTTCATTGCCCTGAAGGAAAACACTGTAGCCATTAAGCAATCACTCCCATTCCCCCCTACCCCTAGAACCTGGCAACCACAAATTTGTTTCTGTATCTATAGATTTACCTATTCTGGATATTTCATATAAACGGAATCATGCAATATATGACCTTTTGTGTCTGACTTCAGTTAGCATAATAGTTTCAAGGTTCATCCACATTGGAATATAAATCAGAACTTCATTCCTTTTTGTGGGCAGGTACTTTTTTATTGTATGGATATACCACAGTTTTTTTTGTAATCTGTTTATTCATTTATGGACATTTGGGTTGTTTCTACCTTTTGTCTGTTGTGAATTGTGGGGCTATAAATTTTCTTGTGCAAATATTTTTTTAATGCTATGTTTTGTTTGCTTCTTTTTTCATCTGTCCTACAAAACCATAAACTCCACAAGGACAAGGACTGAGTCTGTCTTAGTCACAGACATGTTCCCAGACTGAGCTGTGGCCTAGAAAATAATCATTCAATAAATGGCTGAATACAAAATGTTCAAGTCTCTTACATTTCTCATTAAAATCACTGATTGAAAGTTGCTGAGTAATAGGGAAACACAACCTTTAAACATTTGATAATGCTACAAATATAAAAGAATATCTATGCCTTAATCCCATAATAAGGCTAGTGCAGAGGTGGGGTGCGGGGTGAGAGAAATGAAGGACTCCAGCAGGGCTGGGGAGGAGGAAGCAGCAGAGAGAAGTGGAAAAGGCTGGGGAAGGAGGGACATATGACGGGGTGAGGAAGGAGAGAGGGGGACTCGGAGATGAAGGGGCTGGGGAAGCACTCAGGTTGCTAGCTGCCTCACAAGCAGCTCACAGAAGTCCTCTCTGTCCCTGGGAAACAGCTTTTTGTCTTTCATTTTCAAACATCAAAGTTTGTTTCTGAAATAAAGGTTTGCTTTTGTGTTCAATTCCGAAGGTGTTCCCCAGATGTTCAAGAGTGACTTTGGCTTTTAGATATAAACTTTTGAAATGGAGAGTTGTCCTCAAATATTAGTCACTATTTTTTTATATTGTGGCAAAAAACACATAACATAAATTTATCCTCTTACCAATTTCGAAGTGTACATTATAGTATTCTTAACTATATGCACATTGTTGTGACAAGAGATTTCTACACCTTTTTCATTTTGCATGACTGAAATTTCTTACCCATTGAACATTGAACTTAAGTAAACATTAATTGAACACCTGCTATGTTCCTGCAATGACTGCAAACCATTGTCACTTTGGGTAATTTGCCCCTACTCACCTCTGGGGACTGTGTTCATTTTTGTACACTAATAATTTATGCATATATCTTTATAATGCTTTCTAGTTTATAAGGTACTTTCTTTATATTTCTTTATAAAGTACTAACTGTGTATTCCATTATTTGAACTTCTCCCAAACTGTTATTATTCTCATCTTACAAATGAAGAAACCAAGAGATTATCCAAGGTCACAGTACTAGTAAGTGGCAGAGCTAAAATTTGAAGTCAGTTTTTTAATACAAATTCTTCCACCCTGTATTATGCTACCAATGATTCATTCCAAATTAACATTAAAAAATGACTTTAGTACTGGCTCTTGTGTTTCTGGAAAAAGAGAAAAATGCTTATAAAATTAACTTTATTATTCTGGTTCAAAATATCTAAGAAATATTTAGCAGATAAGTTGCTTTTTTCTTTCAACCAACCTCTCTAATCCAAAATATGTTTCTTATTTAGCTTTTATTTATTGTTTTGAGCATTATTACAAGTTTTAGCCATTGAATTTGACAAGTGCTAAGGTGTTGGAGCCCAGATCTGGGCTTGAATCCTCGATTTGCTACTAAATTAGTTGTACGACCTTGGAGAAGACATTTAACCTCTCTAAGTTCCAATGGTACCATCTATTAAAAAGGTGATTACAATAGTATCTACTGTTGTAATGAGGAGTGTATGAGATAATGCAACAAAATTGCTTAATATATTTCCCAAGCCCATGGCAAACAATAAATGGCAGATGTTTACATTACCCTAAATACAAAAAAAGAATAATTCATCCAGTTGAACCAATTTTTCATAAAGAACTGAACTCTTGAAAGTACAGAAAGAGCCCAGAATTTGAAGTCAAATAGAGTGAAGTGCCAGTTTCCTTTCTGTCACTTACTGGTAGTACAGACTTGATTTTCTCATTGTAAAATGAGGATAGTAATACCTATATCCCTGGTTTCCTATGAGGATATTTATAAAACTCTTGAAGTGAAAGTACTCCATAAATATAAGCTGCTACTATTATTGGAAATATTATTTTATTTATTTTTCATTATTTTTTTATTAGATATTCCAAGTATATTCTTTAATGGTACATTTACTCAAAAAAAGTTATATCATAAATCAACACAAATGAAATTATACACATTTTAAGACTCATTTTTGTGTTATACATTAGATATAATTGGCATGTCAATTAATTCCCTATTCAAAGGGGGAATTATTTTTAAAAATCACAAATTTATAGAATTTTTAAAATAACTGATCTGTTAATTTTCAAAATACCTTCAATGGCTGAGATTTTTTTTTTTTTTAAATTTCAGCTTATTATGGGGGTATAAAAGCTCAGGTTATATATATTGCCCATGTCCCACCCATCCCCCTGAGTCAGAGCCTCAAGCGTGTCCATTCCCCAGACAGTGCGCCTGGCACTCACCATGTAGTCATACCTCCATCCCCTTCCCCCACCCCCCACCTCCCCGAGTCAGCACCTTCAAGCATGACCATTTCCCAGACGTTGCGCAACGCACTCATCATGTAGGCATCCCAATGTCACAGATCAAGAGATCTAGGTACTCAGAGAGGACACCCAAGGCAGATGCTAGCTGGGCATACAATTCTTTCTTTTTGGGTCAGAATTCAGACAGTCCTCAAACACCAACCTAGAATATGACAGTCATGATTAACAAGATGCATCTTAAAGCCTAGACCCCAAAATGCAAAGGTCATTTGTATGGCATGGATGATTACATCTGCATCTTATTCTTCCTTCTGGTCCAAAGCTTTTATATCCAATTTAATAATCATTTATTGATCATCAACTACATGCCTGATCCTGTGCTAGTCACTGCAGGAAGCACAAAGATAAATAAACTGAACCTTAGATCTCTTCTCAGTCCACATTCCTGGAGGGGTGTTGATTTATTCAGTCCCATGGCTTTAAATACACCTAAATACTGATGATTACCAAGTTTATTTCTTCAGTTCCATCCTCTCCTTTGACCTTCAGGCTTATCTCCATCTGCCTATTTTCCATGTTCATTTAGATGTGAAACACCTCAAAGGCAATGTGGCCAAAACAGAACACGTGACAGCCTCTCCTCCCACCCTCCAGAAACCTGCCCTTCCCCCACTGTATCATATTTCAGTAAATAGCTCCATAGTTCATTCAGTTACTTAGGCCAGAATTAGAGGAATCCATGACTTCTGCCTTTCTTTCACACCTGATAGCCAATGCATCAGCAAGTATCAATAGCTTTACATTCAGAATATGATCCCAATCCAACCACTTCTCACCAATCCTCTTTCACTACCACCCTACCCCCCAACATCAGTCTCTTGCCTGGTCTAGTGCACTAGCCTCCTGGTCCATCTCCCTGCCTTGATCCCTGTCTCCAAGCCAATGCCCACAGCCACATACATTGTGCACAGCACTACCCCAGGGATGCCATTCACAGAGATTGCAATGTGAAGAGCACCCCTGGAGTTGTGCAGTGCAGTGACCCTAATTGCCTTGGAGTAGGCTTTTCAAATTTAAGGCAAAGCCTATTGCTGCTCTGCTCAGAACTCTCTAGATCTCCTTTCCCTGTTTAGAGTAAAATCTAAAGCCCTATAAGTTCTGGCTCCAGGATGCACAACTACCCTCATTCAGTTCTCTTCCCCTCTCTCATTGTCCTCTTGCCACACAAATCTCCTTGCATTTCCTCTACCACCCCAAGTCCATTCCTATCTCAGGGCCTTTGACCTTGCTGGTCTCTCTACTGAGATGCTCTTCCCCAGGTATTTGCACAGTATGTGCCCTCATTTTAGTCAAGTCTTTGCTCAAATGTTCCTTCCAGGGAGGGATTTTCTGATCCTGTATGATTTAATTTGATATTCTCTTAGTTATCCTGCTTGGTTTTCTTTATAGCACTTATTCCACCTTATATTATATGTTTACTTGTTTATTTGGTTGTTCTCTCACTCATAAGCATTTATTCTTCAAGAGGGTAGGGATTTTGTCCATTTTATTCATCACTGTATTCCCCAGAAGGGTTAGAGTGTAGTAAGTTCTCAATAAATATTTAGAGGGTGAATGAATAGAATATGAAATTCACTTGCTGGTTATGTATTCCTTCCTCCCTTCATTGAAAAATCATTCACTAATAAATGACTCTGTGTTGGCATCCCATATACATTGTTTCCTTTCTTCCTCACAATGATGTGATCTTCATTTTTATGAGTTCAGAGTTTTGTGGGGATGTTGAGTCTGAGCCACAGGAGATTACCAAAGTCTGATGGGCTCTCTATTGCCCATGAGCTTTCCACGCCAGCAAATTGTCACCCGCTTACCCTATGCTGGCCAGTTGCTACATATGACAGTTGATGAAATAAAAAATGTGAAATGAGTTATGATGATATGTATAGTTTATTTTGGGAGTATGTTAGTCAGGCTTTGTTGCAATGATAAATAACTTCAATATCTGAGAGGCTCATGACAACGAATATTTATTCCTTACTCATGTTACGTGACGGCTGTGGATCAGCTGGGCTCAATTCAGCTCATATGTCTTCTTATCCTGCAACTCAACCCAGGGATTTGGGCTGCAGGATAAGAGGAGTGGCCACTGTCTAGTACATGCTGCTGTCATGGTGGAAGTGGGAGAGAGAGGGGTCGATTCAAACCATACAAGCACATTCAAAGCTCCAAATTGGATATGGCAAGTGTAAAATATTTCTGATATTCTATTGGTCAGGGTATGTCACACAGCTAAGCTCAAGGTCAATGGGTCAGGGATATATATTCCTTTCTCAGTTTGTACACGCACGCCTCATGGCAATAAGGGGTAATATATAATGTTATTACAAAGATGGGGAGAGTAGTTCAGAAAAATAATCCCCAACCTATCACATAAAGGGAAATATTTCAAAAAATGGAGGCCAATGGGGCAAAATAACAAAAGCCCCCCTGACAGGAGATTTCCTGACAGAAGAGGCATCACATGAGTCTGTCTTTACATGAGCAAATTTGGATTGACAGCATTATTTCCACCAGCAGTGAATGATTTCAGAAGAACTTCATTAATGCATGCTTTTATGCATTAATTCAGTGAGGACTTTGAGACTTTATTGTGTGCTAGACACCAGGGAAACTGAGATCAACTTCACAAAAGATTGGTATGAAAACCAGCTATTAAGTTATTTGCTTACAGTAGGAACTGTACATATTCTTGCAGCCAAAATATCTGGTCCACTGTCCAGAAGATCTTTTTCTCTTGCAAGCTGGGAAGCTACACTAGCCTTGCTGAGCAAGGCATTGGAATAAAGGAGTTAAAGGTACACGAACACAGACATACACTCAGTGTCAGAGATGTCCTTGTCTATTCATGCTCTTTTTCATCTTTTCTCCTTGTTTTCATATATAACTCCTCTTTGGTTAATATACTTTGTAAAGGTTTTAGTAAACGTCTATAATTTTATTTAACAACACTCCTCTCATTTTTCTGGTAATAGACCAATTTTTTTTTCTTTCTGGGAATTGTTTCTTCCCTTTTCCCTACTGCAACTCTATAGCGACAAGAGCCGCTGTCTTCCACATGACTCCTCCCCCACCACTATTGATTGGTCCTTGTGTGGGCACCTGATCTAAACTTGACCAATAAGGGCTCTAGCCTTACATTTTTAGACCAGGGACTAGGAGACTGCATCCATTCCCCTCGCCACAGAAAAAAATAAGTGATGTGAGGCTAAGCAGGATCCTGTACTTCCTTCCTTGCAAATGAAGGAAGCCTGTATGAGAGAAAATAAAGCTGACACACTGAAAGACTGAGAGGGAAGACATTGGCACGTGTCATTACATGTCCTTTTTCAAGTCCCATGTCCAGTTATTCTTGATGTCCAGCTGTATTTCCATCCTGACTATATTTGATTATCATCCTTTTCTCAGATTCTGTGAATAATTAATTCTCCCCTTTTTGGCAAAGGGTAGTTTAAGTTGTATTTCTGCTTCTTGTAAACAGGCCATTTTTTGAAGGATAATGGCATTTGAAATACTACCTTTGGAAAAAAGAAGCCTGAAGAATGAACCCTGGGGGAACATAGAAAAATACATCAGGGATGGATGGAGGAAGGGGGTCTGGGCAGAGAAGCAAGATCAGAACCAGGAGTAGGAGGTGACGTCATAGGCAATTTAGGGAGGAGAGTTTTGAGAGGGAAGGTGTAATCTATAGTAGTAACAAACACGTCTGAGAAAATCAGGAAAGATGGGAACCAAAAAAATATTGGATTTAACCACAAGGAGGTCACAGATGATCTCAGTATAAACCATATACAGTACAGAAGAATGGTGGGTGCAGGAGCCAGTCAATACAGGTTCTGGAATAAATGGGAGCTGAAGAAGTTCAGACTGTGAATATAAATAGGGTTAGAAGATTTCACAGTAAAGGCAAGAGAGGAGGTTAGCACCAAAAGGGGTACATTTTTGAGGAAGGGTTTTAATTTTTCTCCCTGTCTTAATATGGAAGGGATATGATCAATAAACATTTACTAAGCACACATAGGCATACCTTAGGGATATTATGGGTTCAGTTCCAGACCACCACAGTAAAGCGAGTCACTCAATTTTTTTGGTTGTTCAGTGTATATAAAAGTTGTGTTTATACTGTGCTTTAGTCTATTAAGTGTCCAATAGCATTATGTCTAAAAACAGTGTATATACCTTAATTTTAAAATACTTTATTGTTAAAAACTGCTAACAATCATCTAAGCCTTCAGCAAGTCATAATCTTCTTGCTGCTGAAGGATCTTGCTTCAGTGTTGACAACTGGGGCCTGATCAGAGTGGCGGTTGCTGAAGACTGGAGTGGCAATTTCTTAAAAGAAGACAATAATGAGGTTTGTTGCATGGACTGACTCTTCCTTTCATGAAAGATTTCTCTGTAGCATGCTGTGCTGTTGATAGCCTATTACCCACAGTAGAACTTTCAAAATTGGAAGCAATCCTGTCAAATCCTGCTGCTGCTCTATCAACCAAGTTTATGTCATATTCTCAATCCTTTGTTGTCATTTCAACAGTGTTCACAGCATCTTCACCAGGACTACATTGCATCTCAAGAAACCACTTTCTTTGGTCATCTATAAGAATTAAGCCCCGATCCATTCAAATTTTGTCATGAGATTGCAGCAATTCAGTTCTGCTTTCAGGCTCCACTTCTAATTCTAGTTCTCTTGCTATTTCTGCCACATCTACGGTTCCTTCCTCCACTGAAGTCTTGAACTCCTGAAAACCGTCTATAAGGGTTGGAATTGACTGCTTCCAAAATTCCTGTTAATGTTGATATTTTGACCTCCTCCCATGAAACAGGAAATGTTCTTACTGGGATCTAGAATGATGAATCCTCTTCAGAAGGTTTTTCAGTTTACTTTGCCTGGATTCATCAGAGGAATCACTATGGCAGCTATCACCTTACGAAATGTATTTCTTAAACAATAAGAATTGCAAGGCCAAATTACTCTTTGATTGATGGGCAGCATGTGTGAAAACAACATTAATCTCCTGGTACATCTCCATCAGAGCTCTTGGGTGACCAGGTGCATTGTCAACGAGCAGTAACATTTTAAAAGAAATCTTTGTTTCTGAATAGTAGTTCTCAATAGTGGTCTTAAAATATTTAATAAACCATGCTGTAAACAGACGTGCTATCATCCAGGCTTTGTTCTTAATTTATAGAGCACAGGCAGAGTAGATTTAGCATAATTCTTAAGGGCCTTAAAATTTTTGGAATGGTAAATGAACATTGGCTTCAAATTAAAGTCACCAGCTATTATACATCAGCTCTTAACAAGAGTGTCAGGTTTCCTTTTGAACCTTTGAAGCCAGGCATTAGCTTCCCTCTCACTGTGAAAATCTTAGATGGCATCTTCTTCCAGTAAAAGATTGTTTTGCCTACACTGAAAACCTATTGTTTAGTGGAGCCACCTTCATCAACGATCTCAGCTAGATGTTCTGCATAACTTGCCGCAGCTTCTACATTAGCACTTGCTACAACACCTTGTACTTCTATGCTATGGAGACGACTTCTTTCCTTAAACCTCATGAACCCAATCTCCGCTAGCTTCAGACTTTTCTTCTTTAGCTTCCTCACTTCCCTTGGCTTTTATAGAATTGAAGAGAATTAGGGCCTTGCCCTAGATTAGGCTTTGGCTTAAAGAAATTTTGTGGCTTGTTTGATCTATGCAGACCAAACTTTCTTCACGTTAGGACTAAAGCTGTTTTGCTTTCTTATCATTTGTGTGGTCACTGAAGTAGCACTTTTTAATCCTTTTCAACAATTTTCCTTTGCATTCACAACTTGGCTAACTGGTGCAAGAGGCCTACCTTGCTGTCTGTCTTAACTTTTGACATGCTTTCCTCACTAAGCTTAATCATTTCTAGCTTTTGATCTAAAGTGAGAGATGTGTGACTTTTCCTTTCACTTGAACACACAGAAGCCATTGTAGGGCTATTAATTTCAATGTTGTTGTGCCTCAGGGAATAGGGAGGCTTGAGGAGAGGGAGAGAGACAGGGAAGGGCTGGCCAGTGGAGCAGTCAGAACACACACAATATTTATCAATGAAGTTTGCCATCTTACAGGGGTATGGTTTGTGGTACCTCAAAACAATTACAATAGTAACATCAAAGATCACTGACCACACATCATCATAACAGATATAATAATGAAAAACTTTGCAATAAAAAATTGTGACACAGAGACACGAAGTGAGCACGTGCTGTTGGAAAAATGGCAGTGATCGACTTGCTTGATGTAGAGTTGCCGCAAACCTTCAATTGGTAAAAAACTCAGTATCTGCAAAGTGCAATAAAGTGAAGTACAATAAAAAAAAGGTGTGCCTGTATTATATTTCAGATATTATGGTAGGTATTGGAATAAAAACATGAATAAAACACAAGCAACTTTAAATAAATTATGGTACATCCATAAAATTGAAAAATACCAGTCCTTAAAATTATGCTGTATTAACAAAAGGACTATTTATTCTTTAATATTTTTATTTTTTATTGATACATTGTATGTATTTATGAGGTATATATAATATTTTAATAAATTCATAGAATGTGTAATGATCAAGCCAAGGTATATAGAATATCCGTTACCTTGAACATTATCATTTCTTCGTGGTGGGAACATTTTAAATCTTCTCTTCTAGCTATTTAAATGATAAAATCTGTTGGAATTTTAATTAGGTTAAAAATCAGGTTAAAAACCAGCATGTATATGTAGTCCGATTTTTTACTATATATATCAAGACAGATATGTATGCATAGAAAAAAAGGCTGGAAGGATACACAGAAAAATGTAAATAGTGGTTAATAGTGGTAGTGAGATTTATTGGCAACTTTCATTTTTTTCTTTTGCTTATCTGTATTTTCTGAATTTTCTGCATGTAATCTATGTTACTTTTGTATTAAATAGAATAATACACAAAGATAACATGTTTCTAAAAATAGATGTTTGTAGGCCCTGGAGTTGGTCACTGACTAATAGAAGAAACAATAGAATAAACAACCAAGTACACACAAAACTACTTAGTAAATCCAAAGATGAGCTCTTAAGGGAGGGGAGTACTTATTTCTGCTTAGTGGGGCTGGAGAGCTTTCCCAGAGGAAATGGCATTTGCATTAGGCATTAAGAAACGAGAAAGAAGTGGCCTGGTTAAAAAGAATGAAAGGAAACAAGCATACAGGTGTACAGGAGGGACGCACCTGAAGTGTCCAAGGGGCCCTGGGCAGTCTGGGGGCAGAAGGGAAGGCACAGGGGCAGTGCAGCTGCTGGTGAAAGGCCCCTGCTGCCCTGTGAGAACTGGACATTGTCCCGCAGAGCAGCTGCGGAGAGGATGCAGGGGCCGGGGCAGGGGCAGAGAGGGGCTGAAAGTCCTGGTAGGGAATGGCCAGGGCCCCAGCTAGGAAGATGGGAGTGGCTTGGAGAAGCAGGGCTGCTCCGAGAGTTATGTAGGAAGCAAAATTGACAGGCCTTGGTACAACAGGCATCGTGGTGGCTGGTTAGGGTCTCCGGAAGCAGACCCTTGAGGTGGATTTCGGGGTGCAAGCTGTTTATTAGGGATTTTCACGTGAAGCGGAGCCATAAGAGGCAGGGTTGGGTAGAGGGGGAGGTTGGGCTGCGATGTAGACCTGACAAGTCTGGGCCCCGGCAGCAGGACCTGGTCAGGGCTGGACTGCATGGGTCCCAAAGGGCAGAGCCTTAACTGCCCTGCTCCCTTGGCCGCTGGACATGAGTTACCCTAGGGAGAGTGTGACCTCGAGGGGAGGTGACCCCGAAGGAGTTGACAGCTGAAGGCAGCAACAAGGCTTGAAGGGGGGCCTATGTAGTACATCTCCGTGTCTGCAAGACCTGACAACCGTGGCCTCTGGCTGGTATCAATATTATAGTGCTCATTTCAGCCTCACCCTACCCTCTGAAGTACTGTCATCATCCCCTTTCTACAAATAGGGGAAAGAACACAAGGAAATCAAGGCACTTGCCCGAGGTCATTCACTAGTAAGCAGGGGAGTCAGGACTGGAACCTCCAGGGTTTGGCTTTGGCACCCTGGTACTTAACCACTGCCACACACTGCCTGTTGCCTGGAGGATCCAGAAGGAGCAGGAATGGGACCATGAACGGGGTGGGGCGGGGCTGGGCCCGACAGTCCTGTGACACCACAGCCTGAAAGCTCTGAAAGTGTCTCCCTGTCTTCTCTCTCCGTTTCCTTCTTCCCTCCTTTTTTTTTTCTCTCTCATATACTATTTATTGTCATAGGAAGGAAAATCAAATTTAATAAAGTACACATTGATTTATCAAATAAAGTTCAACATGGAGATTAATAAAATAAATACAGACTTCAGTGAAACTGTGCCCTAGCATTTATTTTTAAGGCCATGTTTCAAAAAGGTTATCCATAGAAGTTATGGAAAATTTTTATCAAATAGTAAGAATAGGCACTGGTTAGTAATGCGAAATTTTTGTGTTCTGAAATTATCACTTAATACTTAGGTTTTTGAGATTAGTTCTTCCTTTTTTTTTTTTTTTTGTTTAAGTGATATGGTCCCTTTAAAGCATGGTTCACATGGGGAAAATTTTAAAGCACGCACACACAATTTAGTACTTTCTAGAACAATGCCATTGAGGGATTTTTGGGATTTTTTTTCACTTGACAGGGATCTGGCCGAAGGTCTGACTTGGGGAAAGGTGCTAAGGGTGTTGGAATGTGGGCTGCAGGCATGTGGGGACCCAGGAGACAGTAAGTGACAAAGGAGTCAGAGGACCTGGATATAAACTTCAGTTTCTCTCACTCACTTGCTCTGTGGTAGGTGACATCGCCTCATGTTTCTGAGCCTCAGTTTCCACAACTAACAATGCCCACATCACTGAGTTGTGGTCGCTATTAAAGGACATGAGGCCTATGAAAGATCCTGGCTGTTGGTAAGGACTAAGAAGCATCTACTAAATGTGACTCAGAACCACGGTTCCTCCCTCTACACGTGTTTGCAACTTGAGATAGTCTTCTTCCTCCCCTTCCCTCATTTTTCTCCTCCTCTGGTCCTCCCGCAAGGTGGGGATTTCTGCGCTCAGGGGCTCCCGGGCTTTGAGCTCTGGCCGAGAGGATAATTCCTCTCTTGCACTCAATCAACCTGGTATTCATCTGCAGCCAGGGAGAGCAGCCAGTCTGATTTCTTGACACAAACACACTGAACAAGCAAGACAGGCCCCACCGAGTTATTTAAAAACCCCAATCTGAAAGAGAGCATCTTGAATCTGAAGTTCTTGCCTAAATATAAATGGCAAAGCTTATTCAACATCAAATCAAATCAATGATAATTTGAGGACTAATTAGCATTTGGGGCTTTTTTCAGCAGTGTGGTGATGTGGTGTATAATGCTACGTGATTGGGGAGACGCACGTAATTACCAAGCTGAATACATTGTCCCCTGGAGACACGTGAAGGAGCAGATTTCCTCAGCCAAAAGAGGCCTGTTGCCACCAGAGGGAGGGGGCGGGGAGGGTTGGGGTGGCCGAGTCCCTATCTGAAGTCTGTGCAGCCAAGGGACCCTCTGAGGGTGATACCATCTCCTCTAGGACAGCGACTTTTTTGCTTCCACTTAGATCAACAAAGCTTCACCTCTCACTTCAATCCTGAGAGGTAAAAGAGGAGAGAAGATTATTTTAAAAAGGAATTAAACAAAGGGGAATTAAAATTTGGTACATGCTTTCTAGGAGCCAGGTGTTAAAATAATCAGAGCAACTGATATTTATGGAGTACTTTTCATGGTCATGTGAAGCCCTTTCTACATAGCACCAATTTACTCTTTGGAATGGTCCTATGAGGTTAGTACTATTATTATCTTTTTTTTTTTGGATAAAAAAACTGAGGCCCTAAGAAGTTAAGAAATTTCCTCGAGTCTTAGAAATTGGCAGATCAGAACTTAATATCCTTAATATACTCCTGGCTCCAAAGTTTATGCTGCTAATTCCTGTACTGTACCGATTTGCATAAATTATATTGTTTAATCACCTCCATAAGCCTTTGGAAGGTGGTATATTCTTAAAGATGAGGAAGCCCTGGCTTAGAAAGGTAAAGAGATTCATCCAAGGTCACCCAGTGGTAAGTGGCTAAGTCTAAAGTCTAAAAGAAAAATGAGAACAGGAAAAATAATTACAAAGAAATACTAGCTCTGATTTTAAAACATGATAAAATCCAAAGAACACACAGTCCCCATGGGGTGAACAGTCCTTCTCAAAGTGGGGACTTAGACAAAGTGCAGTGCCTGCAATCTGCTCCCCTGTCTCCTACGAATCAGGTCCTTTGGGCCTTGGGTTGATCACCTGGTGCCCCCGGATTCAGGTGCCCCATCGGAGACTCTGGCCTGAGAGCAAAAGCAGGGTGAGGACAACACGTAACAGTCTCATATGCAGGATCTGACCTCCTGGGGGTGGCTGCCTTGTGTATTGGCTTGAGAAAGATTCTAGGCCACAGTAAGGCTCAGTAGGAAAGAGGGGCATGTTGGTTAGTCATGTCTGTGGTGGCCACAGCACAGTGGGATGATGACATCTGTGCTGGGCATTGGCTATGCCTGTCTTGCTTTCTGATTGTTCCAGCTGCTCCTTGAGTCTCTCTTCCTACAGTTAATATATATACATATATATATATATGTATATATTCTAATGAGACTCAGATTGAAGCAGCTGAATTCTACAGGAGTCCCCAGCATGTACAGGCAACATGCCCGGCAGTTTACCACATCCCTTTTCTTCAAGGGACTCTGAGTTGCTTTATTTTACCATTTAGACATGATCCACCAAGAGGCAGGTGTCTTGGAACAGAAAAGCATAGTAAGAAAAATAAAATGCTTTGGATTGAAATTTTTTCACAGATTGAATATTAAGAGGCCAGAGAGTGGCTGCTTTTCCAAGCATGATGAGGGTGATTTAAATTATATTCACTCAACAGGGGATGGCCTGATGGGGGTCCAATTGCTGAGTACCATGTTGGACATAAAAAGTGAGACAATTAGTCTTCTCAAGAGGCAATCGAGATGGCTTAATTGGCACCAGGAAATAAGTGTCTGTGCTTTTTTATTTTTTTAAAATATGATGAGAAAAACTCAAAGAGCAGAGACCTGAGGTTACTCACAAGAGCAATTGTTATGAACAGATTAGCATTTGGGTTAGATTAGGGTCTGGATTACCATCTGATTTTGACAGTAACTCAACCAGTTCTTTATTGAGCATCTACTAAACCTCTAGGCATTTGAGGAGTCTACTGTTAAAGATGCATATAAAAAAAGACTGTTAAAATATAATTAAACAATATCTGTGCAGGAAGGCAGAGGCAAAAATCACTAACCATGTAGGCTGATGTGGACACATGGTTATGAATTGAGAATTAAGATTAGCTCTGAGCTTCTTGGCAGACAAGGCAAAATGGGAATCATGATGGGTACACATTTGCTCTACCAGATAGAAACAAGAAAATCTGGAAATGTAACCTTTTCACTGTAACTAATTTCCAAAAGAACTTTGATGGTCAGCTTCCTGAGAGCAACGACTGAGTTAATTTATCTTAGGATCTCAGACACCTGGTAGAGTACATGCATGGCACATGCTGGATGGACAATAGAGCTTGTTGAATTTATTCCATTGATATACTGGTTGATGGGGATGTGGAGGACGGGAAAGGCTATTCAGGTTAGAGTGGTGTTATGATATGTCTTAGGGAAGCCTTTTTGTGGGTGTCTCAGTTAATTTAAAGCAACTATCCAGTTTCTTAGTGATCTGCCTAGATACAAAGATAAGACTCAGAATACTAAAAGGAGAACAGACATAGAGGCAGACCGTTGAGTATTTTGGCAAGAGCAAATTATAATTCTTCTAAGAAATCCTAGGGGGAAATCATAAACTTCCTCTGCCAGCAAATAGTGATAAAGGGCAAAGAGAATGATGGATCTAAAAGGACTTTTTCCACACACTGCTCTAGCTAGGAGAAAGAAGCCATATCAGTCAAGGGCTAGACTGGAAAACAGAACTTACGTGCATTCTACGTATTTAAATTGGAGGACATTTAATATAGGGAAGTGGCTCCACAGGCAGTGGAGTCTCTCAGAAGGTAAAGGGGGATGGTGAAGCAACCCAGGGGAGCCACTACAACTTCTACACTACGGGGAGGAGGTGGTGTTACTAGAACCCAAAACCTGGGTCACGTGGGTGGAGCTGAAACCATGGCAAGCCTGTGAGGTGGAAGCTAGAGCTACCAAGGGGATGCAGCTGCTACCAAAGATGCTGCCCCAGGAGAGTGGGAGGGAGAGAGAGAGAGCTGGCTTTTTCCTTTCCTTGCCCTTTAATCTCTTGCCTCCCATTGGCTGAACCCACTTGAAATTGGCTGATGTGGGAATCTAGGAATCACAGTTCTGTGATATAGAATCACAGTTCTGTGATATAGAAACAAGAAAAAAAAAAGTAAATCTGGATCCCAGGGCAAATGATAAAGGGCCAGGACTGGTACAGATGCAAATAGGATTCTGGTACATCTGTGTTCAATTTGGCCAGGCCTTGAATTGTGAGTATTGTAAGGGTCGTGGAGAGGTTGATATCTCATTTCTGTTTCATAATCTCATTCATGGGAAATACTTTAGGCAACTGGCAATAGAAGGTGCTGTGAGGATGTGATTTGGTTGCAAACAGGTCTGGGTTTAAATCCTAGCACTGCCACTTAAGCTATGTTGAAACCTTAGGCAAGTTATCCTACTTCTCTAAGTCTCAGTTTCCCCATCTCTAAAATGGTAATGAAAGTGCCTATCTCACAGAGTCCTTGTGAAGTTTAAATGAGAAAATGAATGTAAACACATTGCAGGTTCCAGGCACATCAGAAGAACTCAGCCTCTGGCAGTCCTAAGATTATTATCTGTCACTATTTCACACTCACACTTCCATTGCTTTCAGCAGAACCTACTTGGCTTTTAGGATTCAATTTGTGTCACCACCCCTATGAAGCCTTTCCAGGGTGTCCTTTCTATGCATTCCCAAACATTCTAGGTGTACCTCTATCAGGACACATTTAATGCCATGTTAGAATGATCTGTTTACATTCTGTTTCCTTGACTAAAACATGAGCTCACAGTCAGGAAAGTATGGATTTATCTCTATGTACCATTACTAGCATAGCGCTTGGGAGAGAGTATGACCTCAGTAAATGCTTATTGAATGAATGAATAAATGATTGTTCTGATGAAAAACTTCCCCAGTTATGGCAACCTACCTTCTCTAATCCCTCTCCCCATTATAGACATCTTCACCTGGTTGCTAAGTCAGTCCCAAACAAGTAGTGAGGCTATCATCATCCAGTGAACAGCAAATGGAAGAAAAATGAGTGAAATATTAGAGTTGGTTAGAACAAGTTGGACAAAGATATTGGACATCTCTTGGATGTCAGTTCAGTATCTCTTTCCCAGAAAGAATGACCATAGGAGCCACTATGCTTGTACAGAGACCCTGGCCACCATTCTCAGCTTATTGCCCTAATGGAGGACATGAGACCCAAGTAGGGCCACTCAATTTTGATCCCTTGGAATTTTAGAACATGAACCTCTAAAGGAGAAGCCAATCACTTGCCAACAATGGAAGATGTAAGATATAATGCTCAGAAGCAGTTGGCAGCCATACTTTTTCTCCTGGTGATGTAAAGAGAGGTCATTCTACAGACAGAGAAAAGAATAAAGGAATTGTGCAGAGTGGAGAGGAGGGAGGGAGGAGTCCTAAGAATGTTTTGAGTCCCTGGTTCACACTGTCCCTGTCAAACCTCTGTCCATGTATTCCATAAGTCATAACAATAATTTTATTATAAAACTCTCCCTTTTTTAAGTTAGTTCAAGTTTGGTTTCCATAATGTGCAGACAAAAATATCCTAATCCAAAGGGGATGTGAAAATGAAATAGTAAGCAAGAAAGTAGTTTGAGCCTAAAATATCAATAGCTGTGAATGCCCAGATATAACCTTTGAATTTTATTCTGTAGGCAATGTGGAGCCTTTGCAAGTTTTTGAGGAGGGAAGTCAGATAAACCTGCCTGTATTACATTAAAGGCCCTAGCTCACGCCTGAGCAGTGTGCCATCTCTCTTTGACCTCCCTGTAGCTCAAAGGTCCATGATCCTAGGGATGTGTTCTTCTCAATACTCCCACAAATACCATTGACCCACATGAACACCCAGCACATGTTCCCCTGCCTCCAAAACCTCCTTTTCTTGCAAATTCATTGACTTACAATGATCAGCTCTCTGGCTGTGAGAGAATTTTCCTTCTAGAACCAGTGCTGTCACCATACAGAGATAGCAAATGTCTGTTAGCTGCAGAGAGGGTTACATTCAGTACATCAGAAAGGGGACAAAGATTTACAATGCATGCTTGGATTAGCTAAACAAACAAACAAACAAACAAACAAACAAACAAACAAACCCCTCATTCTTCCTGCCTCTCAGGATTTAAATTTTGGGATGAGTAAAGATCTAGATTCCCTGGGGAGGAACATGAGCCTGAGGATGATGGATTATGGGAGGCAGAGAGATGGATACGGTGCCGGATTAGGGAATTAGAAACTACGTGCTATAGCCCCAGCCCTCCTACTGATGTGCTCTTTAGAAAGAGGCAATTTATTTCCTCTTTTGGCCCCTCAGTTTCCTCATATGTAAAATATACAGTTGTCTAGAGGGGTCTCACATTTGGTGATTCTAGGTGTCTGAAGGCGTCACAGAAGGCAGGAACATAGCAGGTCACAGTGCCTCAGGATGGCCTTCTTACTGTCAGCTCACCCTTGCTTCCTGGGCAGCTCTGCAGACCAGGCTGTCCATAGACTTGGAGGGGGCTCTCCTGGGTTTCAGTGTAATCGCTGGATGCTAAACATCTGTGGCTGGTCCACTCAGGATGTAGCTTCAGCAAAGACATAAAAGTGATGCCTCAAAGGACCATCTGGACCTTCCAGGAGTATCCACCTCCTCCAACGCCGGCTCAGATCCCATTTGCATTAGCAGGAAAGAGGTGTGGATAGTGTGAGTCGAGATGTGAGGAAGCATTTAATTGAACGTAGAACAAGTTCAAGACTTCCCTGAAGACGCCAACCCACACTCATCTCTCAAAGCTCCTCTGGCAGTCATGGTCTGAGCCATCCAGTCTGGCATTAGGTCATACTGTCTCCTGAATTATTCTCTCATTTTTTATGTGTGCTCAGTTAAGATTCCTAACCTTGCTTAAATTTCTTTAAGCTCAAGGGCAAATATTTATCTGGAACCTACTCTCTGCCAGGCATTGTGCTATTCATTGAAGATAAAGAGACACACAAAGCACAGTCCCTGACCCTGTGGAACTCACTCACTGTCCAGAGTGATACAGACAAGAAAACATGTTTACACGGCGGTGCTAGGATAGAGGGCTGTATTTATTTTCTATTGTTGTGAAACAAACTACCACAAATTTGCAACTTAAAACAACCCCATTTATTATCTCACAGTTCTGTAGGTAGTGTCTGGATAGGATCGCTGCCCAGGGTCTTGCCAGGCCAAAATCAGGGTGTTAGCTGGGCTGGGCTCTTACCTAGAGGCTCAGGAGAAGAATCCACTCCCAAGCTCATTGAGATCATTGGCAGAATCCATTTCCTTTAGGTTATAGGTCTGAGATCCTTGGCTCCTTGCTGGTTGTCAAGCCACGGGCCACTCATTGTTCCTAGAGGTTGCCCACATTCCTTCTCAAGTGGTCCATTTTGTCCATCTTCAAACCAGCTGAATCTCTGCCTTCTTCTGCCACCAGCCTGAGAAGGTACCATATTTTAAAGGGCTCCTGTGATTAGATCTGGCTCACTCGGATAATCTCCCTTTTTTTTGGCTCAGCTGTGCCTCACACAGTCATGGGAGTGAGATATCACATTCGTAGGTTCCAGAGCTTAGGGTGTGGGATCTTCTAGGGGCAGTCTCTCTATCACAAGGGGTGTGGGGAACACAGAACAGGTGAGAGCAAGCACTCAACTCCCATGGGATCATGGAAGTCTTCATAGCCGAGGAGATGGCTGATTGGATTTCCTAAGGATGTATTAGACTTAAGCAGGATAGAAAGGGAGTGAGGGAGATATGTAGGAAGGACAGACAGATGAGCACTGAGGCAAAGGCAGTGCTCGCTCTTCTGCCTGCAGCATCTGACCCAGTGCTGAGCACAGAAGAGTTTTTCAACAACAGCAGTTTCTTGATGAATGAACTGACTGGTTATAGGTCGTTGTAACGATTAAATAAGATAATTAATGTTGGCCAGGCGCGGTGGCTCACGCCTGTAATCCTAGCACTCTGGGAGGCCGAGGCGGGTGGATCGCTCGAGGTCAGGAGTTCGAGACCAGCCTGAGCGAGACCCCGTCTCTACTAAAAATAGAAAGAAATTGTCTGGCCAACTAAAATATATATATAGAAAAAATTAGCCGGGCATGGTGGCGCATGCCTGTAGTCCCAGCTACTCGGGAGGCTGAGGCAGTAGGATCGTTTAAGCCCAGGAGTTTGAGGTTGCTGTGAGCTAGGCTGATGCCACAGCACTCACTCTAGCCCGGGCAACAGAGCGAGACTCTGTCTCAAAAAAAAAAAAAAAAAAGATAATTAATGTAATGATTAAATAAGATAATACCCAGAAAGTACATAGATTAGTGCTTGGAATAAACTAAATGATTCATGTGTACTAGCTGTTATCATACAACTCAAGAAAGGAAAACTCTTTCAAATAGATTGGGAATATTTATTCATTTATTTTCAAATATTTATTAAAAATAATTTAAATGCCAGTGCAAGGTGCTGGGAAGACAGTGGAGAAAGAAGCAGGCTACCCTGACCTCATGGAGTTTACTTTTTAGTAGAGGAGAATAGCAAATGGGCAGTTGTAAGTGTGCTGAGTGCTGCAATGGCTCAAGTGTGACTCTGCTCATGTCTCTGATCTTTATTTTTTGATTTCAGAATATTATGGGGGTACAGATGTTTTGGTTACATGGATTGCTTTTGTACTGCTTGAGTCAAAGATAAATGTGGCCATCACCCAGATAGTGTACATTGTACCTATTAGGTATGATTTCACCCATCCCTTTCTTCCCCCTCTCACCTGCATGATTTTTTTGAGTTTTACTTCCATATGTGCATACAAGTGTTGATCGATTAGTTCCAGTTTAATAGTGAGTACGTGTGGTGTTTGTTTTTCCATTCTTGTGATACTTCACTTAGGAGAACGGTCTCCAGTTCCATCTATATTGTTGCAAAAGGAATTAATTCATTTTTTATGGCAGAGTAATACTCCATGGTATACATATACCGCATTTTATTAGTCCACTCATGAATTGATGGACACTTGGGTTGATTCCACATCTTTGTGATTGTGAATTGTGCCACAACAAACATTCTGGTACAAGTGTCTTTTTTATAAAATGACTTTTCTCCTTTGGGTAAATATCTAGTAGTGGGATTGCTGGATCAAATGGTAGGTCTACTTTTAGTTCTTTGAGGAATCTCCATACTATTTTCCACAGAGGTTGTACTAATTTGCAGTCCCACTAGCATTGTGTAAGTATTCCTTTCTCTCCCCATCCACTAGCATCTGTTGTTTTGGGACTTTTTGATAAAAGCCACTCTCACTGGGGTTAGTTGATATCTCATTGTGGTTTTGATTTGCATTTCTCTGATGATTAGTGACACTGAGCATTTTTTTTCATATGTTTATTGTCTATTAGTCTGTCTTCTTTTGAAAAGCTTCTGTTTGTGTCTTTTGCCCACTTTTTAATGGGGTTGTTTGACTTTTTTTTTTCTTGTTGATTTGCTTGAGTTCTTTGTAGATTCTGGTTATTAGCCCTTTATCAGATGAATAGCATGAAAATATTTTCTCCTATTCTGTAGGTTGTCTATTTGCTCTGTTGATTGTTTCCTTGGCTCTGCAGAAGCTTTTTAAATTAATCAAGTCCCATTTATTTATTTTTGTTGTTGCTGTGATTGCCCTTGGGGTCTTCTTCATAAATTCTTTGCCTAGGCCGATATCTAGAAGAGTTTTTCCAACATTTTCTTCTAGAATTCTCATGGTTTCCTGTCTTAGATTTAAGTCTGTTATCCATCTTAAATTAATTTTTGTGAGTGGTGAGAGATACGGATCCCCTGATCTTTTAAAAGTTGTTTATTTCTTGTCCACCTAATGACTAAGCACAAGCATCACTCCTTTAAGTCAACATCCCTCTCCATTCCCCAGAACTGCTACTCATCATACTCCCCGCCCCCCCCCCCCCCATGGATTCTTTGTTGTCTTGCCTGCTTTCTTTGAGTACCACGAGGGCGGGGACTCTGAGCATTCACCATCTGTCCCCAATGCCTGGTTCATAGGAGACCTCAGTAAATGAGTGCTGAATCAGTGAGCTTAGACTCTGGGTTCTTGTTTGAATCAAACCCACCATTTTAATTCAGCTTATTTTAAATAAACATTTGCATAGCACCTGTTATGTGCCAGTAAGTAAGCAATAGAGCCAAGATTCAGACCCAGACAGTCTGCTATACTTGACATGGGTAAGTATGTAGCTTCAGACCTTCCCACCCAACAACAACAATGAAACAGAAACAATAACCACAACCATTTATTGAATATTCTAGCACAGCTCCCATATTGAATTTGTAGCACAAATTCATACAACACTGGAGAATAAGAATTATTATCCTCATTTTAGAGATAAGGAATCTGTTTCTCAGAGAGGTTAAGTTACTTGAATCTGGCCACAAGGCTAGCATGCAGCAGACTTAGGATTTAAACCCCAGTCTGTTTGATTCCAAACCTTGGCTCTTTGGGAATGATTTAGTGCTTTGACCGATTGTTTTCACTGAGGTGATTATTCCTTTTCTGTTGCAATGACTGCACAATTTAGCATCCATGGATCACCATTTCAGATACACTTTAATAATGCTCAGAGTAAAGTTGGAATCTTAGCATTATGAGTACAAATAGCATACACCAGTTCACAATGATGTCTCCATGATTTAATAGAATAAAGATCAGTTTTCCTGTGTAAATCAGCTCATGTCCTATGTCTTCTGTGTTCCCATCTCGGGGCTGCAGTCCCATCCTTGTGACAGTGAAAGGAATCATACTTTTTCAGGGTGTCACAGAGAGCTGAGTTACTTTATCAGCTCACTCTCCATCTGTAGGACTTTTGATGAAATCATCTCTTTGTTACCCAAGAGAGGACCATGAACACACAGATACACCAAGCATGCATAAACTCCTCCAAGAGTCAAGTGTACAGGAAGGGCCCTCTTTTATTCATCCTATACCCCAGCACCCACCACAGGGCCTGGAACATAAAAATTGCTTGGCGAATGTTTGATAAATGACGGGAGAAACCAAAAAATGAAAACACATACTCTCCTTGTGCTTGGCGGTGGGCCTGAGTCTAGAAGAAGGAGCATGGCATGGTGGAATTTGGCACAAATGGAGTAAGTTGAAGCAGTGCTTCTCAAGCTATCTGTGGTGATAGGCTGGATTTATCTTTTATTTCTAATCAGCTGAGGATTAACACATGGTCTTACTGCTAGTATGTTCTTTGCACCATTGCAACTCATCTCTGCAAATTCAAGAGCACCCTAACTAGTCAGTATCCTACACAATGAGACAAGGCCACTGGTCACACAGTGGGAAATAATAGCCATGTCAAATTACTATAAGAATTTCTAAAATTCACCCTCAATTTCTAAACTTATCATTAATTAGAAGCAAATAGTTGACAGTCTAGCTCTGGTTCTTGAATTACATCTTGAGCGGCACTGTTTTAGAGCATGGGCTTGCACCCATAGTAGGGTTACAGTCTTCCTCAATGTGCATGATTTAACAGAAGCTACTTAAACTCTCTCAACCCCCTAGGTTTTCTCATCTATAAAATTAGGAAAATAGCAATACTTCCCTTATGGGGTTGTGATGAAGATTACATGAAATTACTCATTCCATATTCATCTAACAAACATTATTGAGCTCCTGTTATGACAGACACTCTTTTAAACACTGGAGAAAATGTAGTGAACAAAACAGACAAAAATCCTTGTTGTCATGGAGCTTAGATTTTAGTAAGGTAAGCTATATAAAGAAGGTAGCCTACTAGTACCGAATAGTTACCAGATGTGAGTGTTATTTGGCAACTCACTTCATTTTACTTAGAATCACTTTACTAAAATGAAGCAAAAATAACACACGCCTCCTATGATTGTTTTGAAGATCCAGTGAGATGAGACAGTTGGTCACTTGCTGTGATAGTGAGTAAATATCACTCAATGTTAAGTTCAAATTATCATGTTTCTGGATCTTCAGGATGAAAGTTGTGTACTTTGTCCCAGCGGTTGTGAGGGTCAATGTTGTGAGGAGCTTTCACTTGAAAGAAAGTGAGGGCACAAAAGCTGAAGGACACAGCAGACCCTCAGGAACCACATGGGAAGCCAATATCTATAGCCAGAAGCATGGCCAGCCAGGCAGACAGAAGTGCACAGCAGAAGGACTGCAGGAAGAGGGTAAGGACACAGGATAGGATCCTGTTTTTGGAATCAGGCAGATAAGAACAAGAACAGAACACACAACACAGGTTATGGCTTGCTGTGAGGGCTTCCAGGGGCATGGTGTATGAGCATGAGACAAACTTTACAGGGTTAGGTTAGAACAGACACCACATCTAAGAGATATTTCCAAGAACATAACCAGAAGGTCCATTGTGCAGTCAGGTCCATGAATGCGATTAAAGCTAGGACTGGGAGATAACTAGATAGAAACCATGAAAAATCAAAAATGGAGAATGAGGCAAAAAAAAAAAAATTATGGCATGAGGTTAGAATTCATGGTAGGTGCTATAGACTGAATTCTTGTTTTAGCCCTCAAATTCCTATGTTGAAATCCTAATCCCCAATGTGATGGCATTTGGAGATGAGGCCTTTGGGAGGTGATTAGGTCATGAGGGTGGAGCTCTCATGATGTCATTAGTGCCCTTATAAGGGACATGGGAGTGCCGGTGCTCCTCTCTCCCCACCTCTCTCACCCACCCCTACTGTCCATGTGAGGGTATAATGAGAAGATGGCCAGCTGCAAACCTAACTAGGAAGAGGGCCCTCACCAGGAACCCATTCAACTAGCACCCTGGTCTCAGATTTCTACCCTCTGGAAGTGTAAGAAATAAATGTTTGCTGTTTAAGCCACCCAGCCTATGGCATTCTGTTATGGCAGACCAGACCAAGACACTGGGTAACTTCTGTTAGCTTCTTCACATCTCTGCTATTCTTCATCATGTTCTGTACCCAGGGAGGCAGACCAACACTGAGAGCAAATGGCTTCCTTATCCTCTGGCTTCTGAATGAGTTCAGCTATGGGGAGGACAGGCAGGGGACTGGGGGAGGGCGCAGAGGGAGGTTAAGTGATTTGTTGCCTCAGGTTCCTCCCTTTAGGCAATCATGGGACATGTGCATCCCTCAGCCACAGGTCTCTGTCCCTGTATGCTCTTTGGGTTCTGGTAACCACTCCTTCCTCCTGCCCCTTCAGACCTAGAGATGACAGGGAGCCCTACCTATTACTAATGCCTGAGTGCCACACTCTCCCTGTGGTTTCCCTATACCCTGCCTGCTACTTTGTAAATAGTCCTGTTATTCTAATTGAGTGTACCATCTGCTTTCTGCTGGTTCCCTGAGTAATATAGAAGCTCCAGGGCTTATGGCCAAAGCTCTGTCTTATTGGTTCTGTTTGCATAAACTGTGAGTGGGTCAGCCTAATTTAAAGAGATAGTGTTGGAAAAAGCCACACTAGAGGGTAGGGCAGGCTGGAGTCAGGACTTGGAAGTAGTCATGCTGGGGTCTTCGGTGATAACAAGAATGGATCCTCAGGGTTAATAAAAAAGCTAATATTTAATGTTGCACTTCCAGTGTGCCAGGTAGGATTCTAAGTACAACATACATGTGAACTCTTTGCATCCTCATAACCACATTGTTGAGTAGGTAGTACCACCAGCACCAATTTACAAAATGAGGAAACTGAGGACAGGAATGTCAAATTAACTTGCCTGTGATCACTCCACTAATAAATGGCTGTAACTGGGATCAGACAGTCCCACAACTGAGTCCATGGTCTTAACTACCAACCTCTACTCTGTAAACATTGGTTAATCATTTCCTAGTACTGGATCTGCCCTTCCTGGTTCTACTTCTCACCCTGAAAATTACAAATGAGATCTTTTGCATTGACACTCACACTTTAACAGGCTTTAACACATTCTGAACCTCCTGTTTCTGACTCAGTTCTTACAGGTCCGGGATGTTTTAGGTTCATCGAAAGGTAAAATATCCAGCCCCATGTTCCACAACCAGTGAACAGGGGAGGCTCAGCTAAGGCTCACTGCTTCCTAAGTTTTTCTATTCTGTCTTATAAACCTTGGAAACTTCTGCAGGGCAAGGACAGGGTATGTCTTTTTCACTGCCATATCCTATTACCTGGTTCATGGTAGTAGCCTGATAAACATTTGCTAGATGAATTATTTTGACATATTCTTTAAAATTCAGAATTTATTAGAGTATATGAAGAAAAATTACATTTTTTTCTTTACATATGCTTCAGTTATTGGAATCCATCATTGTGGTAGCCTCAGAACTGTTATTTTGCATCACCCAGCCCTCCTGGGCCACCTTTCTTTCTTAGAGCTACACCCAGAGCAGGGATTATGCTTGCTTGACAGCATCTTGACCTCAGCTGCAAGTTCACTAGCTTTCTTACCTAGCGATAATAGGGAACTGTTATCTGATTGGAGCAATTGCTTGCTTCCTTTATCTCACATTGGTTATGGAAGTAGTTAAATGCTAAAGCTTCTTTCTTTTACAGTAAGTCATACCTGGGTTTGAATTTCTGCTTTGACATTTAACTACATAAATTGCCTGACATTTGTGTGTCTCAATTTCTTTATCTACAAAATGGATATAGTAAAAGTATTCACCTCCTAAGGTTGTTGTAGAGATTAAATGAGATAACATATATTCACCAGTTGAGGTCCACCAGGAAGCAGATGTCAATACAGTTAGAAGTGCAAGAGACGTATTGGGGTAACGCTTGTGAAAGATAAGGGGGCAAGGGGGCAGGAGTCATTAGAGAAAGCCTACAGACCACAGTGCAGGTCTGGCACCCATCGGAGGAGAGAAGGAAAGAAGGAGGGTTGGGTAGCAAATGTCCCCAGATTATGGTTCAGTTCTGAGAAAGTCTCAGCCAGGCCAACCAGGAGCTCTGAAACCAAGATTTCCCATGTAGGATTTTTGCACTGGGCAGAACTGGCCAGGCCCTAGTATCCCTGCTGTGGTCAGTCTTCAGTTGGAATTCCCTGGGAGTGGTGTCCCTCCATAGCTGCCACAGTGTGTAAAGTTCTTAGCACAGTGCCCAGCCCCCAACAAATATTCAATAAATGTTAGCTGCTGGTATCATTATTTTTAAGAGCCCAAGGAATGGAAATAAGTGTTATGATGTCTTACACTATGGTCAGCTGTGTGCCTGTCTGTATCAAAGAAAAATTATTCAGCGGACACTTGTTAAAAACAAGACAGAGCCTATGTGAGCTACTACAGTAAGGAAGAGAGACTTCATTATAGAACTGGGCTCAACTCTGAATACAGCAAAGACACCTGAAGATTTATAACCAATACACAGAGTGAGGGGGGTCAGTGGATGGAAAATGACTAAGAGGAATTTGAACAGACATCAACGATGGGGGATTCTTGCTAAAATGGCTTCACAGGATTCTTGCTAAAGGCAGGCCAAGGACTTAGCTCTCAAGGGTGAGGAACGAGGGACTTGATTAGATATCAGGGGCCGGGGATTCTCGCTAAACTGATGAAGCAGGATTCTTTGATAAAACTGGGCTCAGCACACCAAAGATGGGCCCAAAGTCGAGGCCCAGCCAAGGAGAGGGCTCAGAGGAGCCCAGCTAAAGTTTGGTCAAGGAAGCACTGTTTGTCACCTGTCACATCTCCTACATAAAGGGTACCTTTTGGGTAGGAATCATGCCTGGGTCACCTTTGTCTCTTGCCCAGTGCCTGGTGTGTGGTAGTACTCAGTAAAAGTTCATGGAATGACTGTATGTGTGAATATTGGTGTATGTGAGGATTGGACTTACTAAACTGAACCTGTTGGCGAGGACCAGCACATGGTGCACCTGGGTGACAACTGTGGGCAGCCTGTCAGTATGCCTCCTGAGTCTCTCCTAATTTGCAACAAGCAGAGAACCCATGGGCCTAAACTCAGGGTTGAACTACTGGGCAGTCTGTGAGCACAGGACACCTGGCAGCCATATGCATTTGGGTAGAGACATATGGAAATGACACATTGCATACAATATGTTCCAAGGAGCTACAGGCAAAGGCATTTTGAGTGAAGAGAAGGCCAAAGCTCTACAATTCAAATTCTTAATTCTAAATTTAACTTCTTTTCAGAAAACAATTCAGAATATAGAAAAATCTATCCACATTGTATTTTTCTACTTGGGAGGCTACAAAATTCTTAACTTCTCACAAAATCTCCTTGAATGGCATCCATTACAGTCCAGCTTTATTATGAATACTCTTCTGTATCAACTTATATTAAAACAAATATTTTTGTATATATACTCCCAACTTATATATGGAGAAGTACATGTTCAGAGACGTTACAGGTCTTTCCTCAAGGTCAGATGATAAGTACGTGGAAGAATCAGATATTGGACCCCAAACTCCTGACCCCACCCCTGTGCTACATTCTCTTTGGGTTCTCTGTGTGTGTGTGTGTATTTTAATAGACTGATAGTAAGCCCAATAGTTATTTGACTAAAGGCCTTGATCAAAATTGTCCTGGGGTTGGGGGGAAGCACGTTATTTTTAAAATCAAGGTATTGGAAATAATTAAGCAAGATCTGGCCAGGAATTATCAAGATTCAAATTCCTCCAGCAGTCTGCAAATTCCACAACCTACTGATTTTATTAGTCTCTGGCATGAGCTCCCATTTCCCCACTTTTGCTGAGCTGAGACCTTAAAAGTACGTTACCTCTCCAGGCAGTTGCAGGTCTGATCCTGTTCATCTGCACACAGATCTCTGAAGATGCTCAAAGTGTTTATT
Organism: Lemur catta; assembly: GCF_020740605.2. Lineage (NCBI taxonomy): Eukaryota > Metazoa > Chordata > Mammalia > Primates > Lemuridae > Lemur > Lemur catta. The sequence continues at coordinate 82,518,352 of NC_059130.1, forward strand.
AAAGCAGTCATTAGTACTCCAGGGTCAATCACAGGTCCCTTGTTATCATTGGGAAAGAAGCTCATTGCAGAGTAGTGTTCACTTCGCCCTGTTCCAAGATTCACACAGGGACCTGCCTAGAAGAAGGAAGGCAGCAAAGGAAAAAAGAGAAAGAGAAAGCAGTGGACTTGTAGTTGGAAGACCTGGGTTTGAATATATGCCAAGTTTTTAATGGCTATATATCCTGGAACAAGTTATTGGATCTGTTTGAGCTTCAATTTCCTCATTTTAAAAACCAAGGAAGCGTTGGGAGTAGGGCTTATCCCTTTCCTCTGGGCCCCCACTCTTCCAGTCAAAAGGAATAAGGAGCCCAACATCTGAGCACACTCATAATGCATTTGTGGTGATACATGGGAAGAGCTGCTCTGTTACAATTCAAGCACCCCAAGGGAGAGGCGATATGCTAAATACCAAACATTTCAGGTCCAAAAAGTGAAGCTTCTATAATCCATTGCATGATACACTGGGCTCTTGCACAGTCTTATCCTAGCTTAGAACAACACCACAAAACTGATCATGTATGGAACAGCTATAAGTACTGTGTACTTTACATAGCATTATCTCAAATCTTTACAACACCCTGCAAGGAAACAATATCATCTGCATTTTACAACTAAGAAAACTGATGCTCAAAGCAGCTCTAAGGCCAAGCTTTTTCCTCTTATCATCCTTCCTCTTTCTTCTTCAGCTCAATTCCAGTTTCTCCCATCTCACATTGTGTGGTGATTATTTATCCACTCACCTGACTGCAAGACAGCTGAGGTACTCTTCAAGGTTTTGCACAAAGTAGCTAACCAAGAAAGGCTTGTGAAATAAGTGAGGAATAAATGCTATCTTTCTATCTGGACATTTGACCAGGCAGACCTTGGAATATAGGGAATGCCTGAGAGTCATTATAGGAAGTAGGTCCTTGTCCAGCTGTAGGTGGGAAAGGAGGCTACCTCCCACTGGGCAAGACCCACAGCCAAGTGTTCTAGAGATTTTTGCACAGAGGAGGGCAAAGTGGCAGCAACAGTGGTCTAAGACTAACTTGTAGGTTGCTGAGCTCAGCAAGGGGGTAATTTGAGGAACAGCTACAGCAAATTAAAGGCTGCTTATCCAAACAAGGAAATCCTTAGAAACTGTCAGGGTGGCTGGATGCTGGGTGCATCTGCTTAAATCCCTCCTGCTTGAAAGCTAGATGCATTCTTGGAGCAGAGGGCTTACCTAAACATGTAGGTGCCTCCACTGTGGGAGGAGAAAAGAGGAGAATGACAGGAAATAAGTTGAGTCTCCCATCTCTAGGTGTCCCATTGACTCAAGCAGGGTTATGATATTAGACGTCATGCCCATGGCCCAACCCACCTTCCCCACCCCACCTGGACCCCCAGAATTTAGAATACTTGCATTTATAGAGGCTCATAGAAGAGCAACTAGTTCCATCCAAAGGAATGAATACCTAATTGGAAGATTTTCAGATACTTGAATGAAAGGATGAGGGCATTCCTTGTGAGGTCAGGTCTTCCTAGCAATCTCCAAACCATGTTGAGGCCACTCTGTTTAGCTATGTAGATTGGACTCTGTAAGCATATGTGGCAATCTGGAATCTCACACTGGAGGGATGTGTTTCCTGGAAGAAAATTCCCCGGAATGTCACTTGGTATGCACAGTGAACAGAATTCACACTGCAGAATGAGCTGAATCTTCCTAGAGTCTCCTTTCTTCTTCTACAGTGAGAAAATCCCTCACATTTTTCAAGGTCCAGCTCCAAGGCCACTGCCTCTGTGAAGCTCTCCCTCATGGCCTCCTGAATCCACACAGAACTAACCACCCCTCCTCTCTTTGTGTTGCTATAGCACCTTGTGAGCCTAAGCCCACTCTGATATGGTCCCTGGCCAACTCTGCAGCTCACTTCCTAGCCCCGCTTCCTGGGTATTTATGCTCTAACAATGCACCCACATGCACAGCAAACATACCTCCCTCCCAAAATGCTGTTTGATGGTTCCTAGACTCTGTGCATGTTTCTCTCTCCATCTGGAAGGCTTTTCCCCACCCCTCTCTCTTTCTGGATAACTTTCAGGCATCTTTCAAGACTTAGCACTGGCCTGAAACAGGGACTACAGCCATATGATTTACCAGTGTAACGCAAGGTCCTAGCATGCCACCTGGAATGTAGTAGAAACTCAAGGAATACTGGTTACATGTATGAATGAATGAATCTCCCCCAGGAAAGGTTTTCTCTGACACTCATCCCTCAGCCTGGGTTAGATACCAGTCTCTCTGCTCCTGTATGATCCGGTGCCTATCTTCTCAGTTGCCACCTTATATTGGGAAGTGCCTGCCTGTATGTCTGTGAACCTCCCTCACCTCCCCTCCTCCACCACTAGATTCTATGTTTCCCAAGGGCAGGCGCTACATTTCATTCATCTTCAGGCTTTTAGTGTCTAGCAAAGTGCCTGGCACACAGGAGTCCCTAAATAAATGCAGAATAATGAACACTGGAACAGAACTAGATGATTGCTACTCATAAGACATTGCCTCATGGCAAGTAATTTTCTCTTTCTCTTTCACTGGACTTAGAACTCACGGTACCCACATAGTGTTGAATAGGCACTTGGTGAAGAGTTATTATTTGGTTTGTAGAATAGATTGCCTTGTGGAGTGGTGAGAACACTAGATGAAGAACGAGCTTCTGGTTCTGATGCTGCCACGTGGCAAGTGATGGCCTTGGGAATATCATTGGGGTTCTATGAAATTCAGTCTTCTAATTTGCCAAATGGGTGCAAAAATTCTCTGCAATCTCAGTGTGGTTCTCCTATAAGTAGGCCCTCGACAAGGACTTGGGTTATGTAATTTATTCATGAGATGGTCTTGGGAAACAGAAGTCGAGGAGTAAGTGAGAAAGTGAGACAGGAAAATCAATAATGTGTGCCTTCATTATGGGCTGCAGCTGTGGACCAGTGGGGCCCAGTCCTAATGGAGACCCCCTGAGAAACCCCATAGAATGTGCCTCCAAACTGTCTCTAGCAAGGAGCTAGAAGCTAAGGGGCATTGCTCTTCTTACTCTCACTTCTCATTGGCTGCAGGTGGCCCTGGGTGTATTAACTTCCTCCCAGTTTTGCAGCCAAGCAAACCCACTAGGTGCTGGAAAAACCCTCAGGCAGAGGAGCAGTGAGAATCAAAGCTTTGAGATGAGAAGCTGTTAGTAGCCTGGAAACTGACACAAGTGGTCTTAAAGGTGGACTGAGGGGAATCCGGGCGGGGCTTGGACAGCACCTGTCCACCAACTCAAAGTGTCCTGTGCTTATCAACCAAATCCTTACAAGGGAAAATGCTTTGTCCACTTAACACACTATTAATGTCAGCTATTTAAAATGTACTCTTTCCTTACATTTCGGCTTCCTCCCCCAAACTTCACCTTGCCCTTCCCTCTCCCCTCCTTCTCCCAGTGGACTATTGTTGAATTAGCCTAATCAAGCCTGAAGGGACCCACAGAGCTCCTGAGATGCTCATTATTGCTCGGGGAAAATCTGAGACGTCCGATAATGAGTGCTCACTTGAGGTTATCTCTTTCTGCCAAGGAGCCAGTTCCTTCCTTCCCACCCAATTGCCCACATGGGCGAGCCCTGGCCAGTGTGTGGTTGCCTTGGAAGGGATAATTTTTTCCTCCATAGGGAGAGGACTACAGTGGGGGGTGCTCCTGTCACAGCCCCACCCGGCCAGAGAGTTCACTGGAACTCTGGGAAGACCTTCATTATGAAGTTTCCCCTGCATATCAGTGACCCTGCAAGGACAGCTCAGATTCAGCCTTATAATGAGCTTTCACTGTAACTTGTTCAAGGCTTCTTTGCACATTGATGATTTTGAGATGTTTCCTTAGCAAAATCCATTTTAGTTTTATGGTCTAGAATTAAATATTCCTGGAACAGAGGTGCTGGGGGAATGGTTGACCTACTTGATAGAACTTTTTCAGTAATTATGATGACTTGATCTCCTTTGAAAAAGGATAGTCTTAAATATTCATATGCTTTGATCCAATGACTTTATATCTTTGCATGTATTGTAAGGAAATACTCCAATATAAAATGCTTTACACACCAAGATGTTTGTCATGCAATTTTTTTTTTTTTGCAATTGGAATGATGACTAACAATAGGGCAGTGGCCAAATTTTATGATGAGTTTGTAATAATGTGGAAAAAATTGCGCTATCACAATGTTCAGAGAAAAATACAGATTTCAATGTTGCATGTGCAGCACAATCATTGCAGTGAAAATAAACCAAAAAAAGGTGCCTAAAATAAGACAAGAATTTTATATCAGAATGTTAGTAGTGGGTCTCTTACTTAGAATGCTATGATTATGGGAGATTTTTTCTTCTCTTGGCTTTCCTGTATTTTTATGTTAATCAGACATTCAGTTTGAAGAAATGTTCATTTTTCACAGGGCCCCATGGTGCATGCCTGTAGTCCTAGCTGCCTGGGAGGCTGAGGCAAGAGGATCTGTTGAGCCCAGGAGTTTGAGACTGCAGTGCACTATGATCTCACCCATGAGTAGCCATTGCACTCCAGCCTTAGCAACATAGCAAGACCCTATCTTTAAAACAAAACAACAACAATAAAAAAGAACACTTATTTTCAATATTACATAAAAATATTTGAGACAAAAATTGATTAAATGCTATCTTTACAATTGAATAAACATATGCATGTAAAAAAAGACGGGAAGGGAATATAGAAATGATTGTTGTTATTGTGATATTGTAATAGGCAGTGACTCTCAGTCCTGGCTGCATCAGCATTCCCTGGGTGACAGTGAGAAGCAAGGGACCCCAGGTTTCACCCTCAGAGATTTAGTAAGTCAGCTGGGGTCCTGGGATCTCTAATTTTGACAAGCTTCTGGTGATTCTAATACAATCTACTTATAGAGCAGCATTGGACAGCCACTGTCATTTGGGGACTTGGGGATCTTTTTTCCATATCATGAATGTGTCACACTGTTGCCAAATTATTTTTACAATTAGAAAATGCAAAAGCATGTTTGAATCTATGTGTTAAGCAATATGGAAATGGCCTCCTTCCAATTTTGTAATCTGCTCTTGTCTTTTAGCTTTAAGAGTTTGTCTTCCTACTCCGTGACGATTATTTTAGTGGTTACATATTATACTACCTAGTGTATATACTGCAACTCATTAACTGTTCCTATGCATTCATCTGCTTCAAAAGAAGTGTCACAGGAGGAATGGTTGAAGAAATTAGGAATTTTCGTTTTAAGAGCAAAGACACCTAAAAATAGACAGTGTACATCTGGGGGAGCAAATTTGTTTCCTGCAGTCCCTGCAGGTAAAGCCATGACCAGTGAGTGGAAATTACCATTAGAGAAATGATGGCTTTCAAAGCTACACTTAGCACACACTTGGCCAAGATGTTTTAAACAGTGCCTGAGTATCAGATATCTGAGATTATTCTTGACAGCTCAGGGGCCTTTCCAGTCCTTAGCTGTCCTGGAATCATGTCCTCTCCAACCCATGTTTACCCAGAATGCATTGCTACTTACCCTGGGCAAGCCTATTTGCAAGGCTAATATAATCAAAATTTTACTAAACTGATTGTGGTTTATTCCAAACAGTGCCTAATTCAAAGCAACTGCTCATCTCCAGCTGAGTTGGGCCCTATTGTTCCTGGGTAAAAATAAATAAATAAATAAATAAACAAACTCAATATATGAAAATCCAAACATAAGCAAATAAATTAGGGGGATAATTATTTGCAGAACAAAAGGATTCCCCACAGGGCTCCTTTAAATTGTGAGCTCTCCTACAGTGTAATTAAATTAACCAAAATGTGGTTAACACCCAACTCCCTGTAGTCTCTTTCTCAGGCCTTGCCTAGTTCCCTCTTTTCCTCATAAGCTAAACCCCCCGATCTCTACCTGAAGGCGCAGTCCTGTTCTCGGATTTGAGCACCAGCCTCCCTTGGTGAAGGAGGGAGGTAGGATTCCATCCTCATTCCCTGTGCGGGTGTCATATCACCTCTTTCTGTGTGGACGTCACCTTTTGCATTTCAGTACTGATGATTGGGCTCCTGCTTTGGCCCCTGGAGAGCCTGAGTTCTGGTTCTGCTACTTTGCTTAGAACCAGCCCTGGTTTTTCTCACTTGTTCTGCTCATCCCCACATACTGTACTTGTATCATTCAGGGTCTAGCCAGGACCTTCAGTAGATGGGAATTCAATCAGGTGAACTGATTACAAAAGTGTTGGAATTACTGAAAAGCCAAGTGGGGCCAAGTGAGGCACCCCAGAGATTAGCTACAGCAGGAAGCAGTGACCAGCTCTCCAGCTGGGCTGATGAAGGGAGGAGGGGGTGGTGTTCCCAGAGCCCGGGAGCAGGGGCCATCCGGCTGGAACTGGAACCTGGGATGGAGACTGCTTAGAAGGAGGTGGGACCACAGAGGGTGAAGGCATCAGATGAGAGTTGGAGTCCTTTGGGAGATGGAGCCACTGTTTCCTGTCTCCCGTCTCTAGCCTGTACCTCTTGTTGATTGAATTGAAAATATAATTCACAGGGGTTAGCCCTCAGTGATAAGAACAGAATAGAGGAAAGTGGGGGACAGATTAGGATGTAAACAGACAAAATGCTTGACACAACACCTAAGAAAGTAACATTAATGATACAGGACTTTGAATTTTGAACTGGGTGACATCAAAGCCCTCTAGGGCAACGATAAAAACAAGTGATGAAAAAACAGTAATGAAAATAACAACTAATATTTATTCATTACTGTGGTCACTTTGTGTTCTAAGCACTTCACATGCACAAATGTAATTAAGACCCACAGCAGCCCTATGCAGTACTTTCTGTTATCCTGTCATTGACAGATGAGGAGGCCGACACTCAGAGAAGTGAAGCAATTTTCCCTAGGCGACACAGCTAGAGAGTGGCTTAGTCCATATTGAACACAGGCAGTCCGGCTTAGGAGTCCCTATGCTTAACCATGCTACCCTACCTAAATCTGAAGTCCTAGGCCCTTAGCCAATAGTTGTTTGGCTTTGTAAAATCCTTAGAAGTTCCTCTAATTGTTAACTTCCTTATCTTGAAAGAACTAATAATATTACCTCATTAATGGAGTAGTGATGAGGATTAAGTGACATAATGCACATATACTACAAGCACAATGTCTGGCATATAGAAAACATTAAAAATATATTGGAATTTTTACACCATCATTGATTTTCTCCACCCTTGGAAAGGGAAATTGTATGAGTGATTCTCTGGGTCAGACACAGTTCAGACTCCCCCTGGGTTTCCTAGCTGCCCTCCACCCCTCTCTCCTTTCTCAAGGCCTTAGTCCCTGGCCCAAGGCTTCAAGTAGGGCTCATGACCACCCCCCCAGTGCCCCTCACTTGTGGACCTTCTTAGTGCACACAACATTCCTGACAAAATGCATTTTCTTGGACTGTAGTGAGAATGTGTTAGTTTCTTACTATTGCTGTGTCTTAGCACAGTGTTTATAAGAAGGGATTAATTTTGTGACAGTTTCAATACCATCTCTGTTCATTAAAGGTCTAAGAATACACCAATTTTAAAAACTGTCCCTTAGTTTCAGATGAGCCAAATTCCATGACCCACCCCCTTTCCCATTTCTCTATCCTTAAGCTGCAGTTTCCTGAACTATAAAATGGGGAAGCCAAACTCTTCCTTTCTCGGCACCCAAGGTGGTGAGAATTAAGTAATATCATAGAAGGCAAAAACATAATACTAAAAGCTAACATCTCTATCTTGCTTACTATGTGCCAGGCTTATACACTGCATTATTACCACAACCCTACTGAGTTGCTTTTATTACTCTCATTTTACAGATAAGGACCTGAGGCACAGTTGGATTAATTTTTTTGCCCAAGGTTACAGAACTAACAAGATTGCAGAGTCAGAATTTGAACTCAAGGCAATATGGATCCAGAGTCAAAAAGACCAGGAGTCCCTGTGGGCCTCAGCTTCCTTGTGAGTGCTTTCTAGTCTAAACTTTTGCATCAGTAGACAATGTAGGTCTTAATGGTATGGCGCGGGGTGGGGGGGTGGTGGCAAATGTCTCTACAGTATCCCAGAAGTCTCATGGAGCCTTCCCTCTTCTCAGAGGTTGAGGTACAGTTGGCTCAAACCTGCCAGTTCTATAGCCTGTGTGAGTTTAGTGCCTTCCCCAGAACTTCTGTGAGTTCTTGACTTAATTGATCTCATGACACCCCCCACACCCCAGCCCCAACCTTTGCTCTTCTGTTAAGTCTTGAAACTCCACCCTTTGCAGGCTACCACAGGTGATCCTGTGGTTCCTAGCACATTATACTTGTAGATTTCCTGAACATTTTTGAGCCACAGTGTGAAGTCACGTTTTGGAGGTGGAGGCTCTCTATTACTGGCCTTAGTAGCACACATCGCACCTTTGTGCAAATTAGAAGGCGGCCCCTGGTCTCATCTCCAGGACCAATTAGAAAAAGGACCTCTTCTGAGAAGACAAATGAGGAAAAACTGCCCCTTCTTTGCTGACATAGGTTCATACCAAGACCCCAGCTTGGCAAACAGAGCACAGGTGGGAGGGATTCCTGCAAGGGCTGATTCCTGCCCTTAGACTGCCCCCACTGGGTGCCGGGCATGGGGTAAGAACTGTATGCACTGACCCTGCCTCTGCCATCTCAACAACCCCAGCCCTACGTCCTCACTTTTTCTCTTTGCCAGTTCTCTTAAGGAGGCACTACCTTCTAAATGCTTGTTTCCAACAACTAAGCTGCTCCATTATGCTCAGGACCTTGAAAAACATTCCCAGAACTCCCTCTTCCCTCTGAGCAGAGCCATCTCTGCCCAGTTTTCCACATTACCCTGAGTCATCAGAGCAGTCATATTTTTGTCTAAACCTAGGCTTGTCTGCTCAGTAAATTTCATTTCTAAATGTAGTCCTACTTTGAGCCACCCCATGGGGGTAAGCCATCAATGATACAGAATATAGGGAAAAGGCAGAAGGGCTTTTATCCCATCCTTGAGCCTAGGGTCTCATGCCCCTCTCTGCTGTAGAGTGCTACTCGCCTCTGCCTCCAGGAAGTACACAGCCGGACAGGCCCTGGCTATGTGGCAGGTGAAGGCAGCCCCAGCAAGCTGAGCACGTCACAGTCAGTCTTCGGTAGGCAAGAAAAGTGCACAGTCCCTAGAAATTCTGAGCAGAAATGTTTAATCCTCTTGCAGTAATTACGCTCATCCATCTCTTGCTCTGATCTCTAAGACATCTCAGCAGGGTGTGTCAGATGTCATGTACAGCACCTTTAGAGCAAATGGGCTTGGGCACTACTGCGCTAGTACCACAGATAAAAGGCAGCTGAACTAGTGGTCTCCAAAGGTTTTGACTATGCACCCCTATCAATAAGGCATTTTGGAGAAAGCATCCCATATATGCATGTCTATTTGTGCATTATGTATATTTATTTATTCATTACATACATGTACCTCTGTATTTGTGCTTGTATGTCATAAATATATGAAAATAAAAATGAGAAATGATGTATTGAAATAAATGTGAACAGAAGTTCTAATATGTTCTTCTCATACCCCAGTCAATCATCTTGTACATGTCTTTGAAAGTGCACAGCCTACTCAGATATTGCTGAAGTAAACCATAATACCTCCTTGCTTGGAACCGTGGGGAAGAACATGCCATTTGGAATCAGTCAGACCTGAGTTTTAATCCTGGCTTCTCCAATCTCTGGCTAGGCAATTTTGGATAAGCAGTGGATCTCTCGTGCCTTAGTCTGCTCATTTGTAAAATGGGGTCTGATACTCTCAGCCAGACCCTGTGATGGGTGCTACAGATTTGGAGGTAGGGTATAGGCTCCCTTCTTAGGAGTTTGATACAGATGGAATTTTCCAGAATCTGTGAATGACTACCTTCGGATGGCATGGGCTGTTGGTTGACAATGCTGATTCCTGAGCCTCACCCTAGACATGAAATCAAAACCTCTTGGAATGGAACAAAGAAATCTGCATTTTACATGTTTGCTACTGATCATTATGTATATAAAAGAGACAGGTCATCAGATTGGTAAACAGATGTAGCAACATAGTGTCATACAGAGTAATGAGGTGCTACAAAGAGGGACAGACTCTGCAGCGTCTGAGGGCCCAGAGGAAGGGTCCCTGCTCCAGACTCGGCAGCCTCCTGTGATGCACGGCATTGCCCTCGCCTGTGTCAGGCCTGTCTCACTCGCAGCGTCAGACTTTGGCTAGGGTCATCCCCCTATCAGAGCATTCATTTGGCTCCTACCTAACCCTTTCTGACTTCTCTTACCATCTCCAGCATGAGTGCAATGACAAGTTGCATCTGGGCCTGCAGAGTGCCTGCCCCACCAGCTGCTGCCGGCTGGGAATAATGTCGGAACTGCGGAAGAGGCCTGGGCTTCTTCTGTAGGCCATGCACATCATTACTCTGCTGAAAGCCTTGGGCTACAATAAACAGTTTAGTGTTAGTAATTTATTTATACCTTACCTCACTCCAAAACAGGATTTGAAGCGTCTGCAAGAGATACGAATAACATAAGTCAAGAGATGAGATAAATGAGCAAAGGCGGGCAGAGGAACAATAACGGCAAGAAAGTAAGATGAAGACAGTGGTAGAATCAGTGAACAAACTATTTAACATGTAATCCTATTCGGGGGTTACAAACGGCCATGAATTTGGCTTTGACTCTCCAGTGGCCAGAACAGAAAGAGAAACAACATTAGTTTTATAATATTCATAGCACCCATTTAAATAAGCTGAACCAGTTGCCAAGGAGCAGCACAACTTTTCTTGGAAATATCAAAGGTACAGAGTGTCCAGTGTGCGATGGAGTAAGTGATAGTCTCAACACTCTCATAGTAATTAGTATTCCACATAATTCTTTAAAATGGTGTCAATGTATAATATTTGTTTATTCATAATATTTTATTGGAAGGCACTTTTAGGGTCATCCAGTCTACCTGACAGTGGAGGAAATTCCACACTGAGAGATGGGAGCCATTCTCCCAATTGCCCACTATAGCAACACCCCTTCTCAGCTCTACATTCTTCCCAAGCACCCTATCCTACCATACCTGAATATTTCCAAATAGTCAGGCACTCACTCAATCCTCAGTCGGCTTCTACTTGCGCTAATGTCTTCCTCACAAAATCATAACCATCCTCAAGACCCAGTTTGTATCTTACTTTCTCGGGAAGCCTTCTCTACTCCAACCAATTGAATTTGCTATCTTCCACATCGTGCTTTTATATTACTCTGCTGGGGTTTCCATGTTAACATTTATTATGATCCATCTGAGCCAGAGCATAGATGAGCATACCCATTAGCCATGTCTGTCCCTTTACTCCCTATGTGTCCCAACCCTGGGGAGAAGTGGAGCAAGGGCCACTTGGAACCAGAGTCAGAAGCAGTGTAAGAGCCCACCACTGGGCACTCACTCTGCTCCAGGCACTGTGTGGTTGGGTTGGGGGAATTCTGGGATGAACAAGATCTAGTCATTGCCCTCAAGCCGCTGCAACAGCCCACTAGGCCACGGACTCTTCGAGGACAGGGCATATTTGTACCCACGATCTCACCTACAGGGCCTGATGCTCATGTGAATTTGAAGCAACGTATTCAAATAACACAAAGCCAGAGGTCATTTAAGACACTTAGCTTAGCTTTCATTTCCTCTACTAAATTACATATGCTCTCACTTAATTCTCACAACTCTGAAATAGACATTATTAACCCTATTTCACTTAAATAGAAGTGAAAGAAGCTTAAATGCTTTTTTTTTTTTATCCTGTTAAGCTTCAACTTCTTCAAGTGAAAAATTGGTCAAGTACTACTTACGTTGCAAGGTTGTTGGGAAGAACAATGAGATGACATACATCAAAATGTCTTAGCATAGCACTTGACTTAGAGAAGATACTTTGTGATTGTAGGTTCTGTTCTCCAGAAGCTAACATTTTATTATATTCTTACTATTTGGCAGGCACTGTTGGAAGTACCTTAAACATTTCATTAGCTAACTGACTTCTCTGGATAATCCTATGAAGTAGGTACTACTTGTTATTCTCATTTGGGAGATGTAACAGAGTTTACAAGTTAGCCCAAGGTAAACACAGCTAGCTAGAAGTGGATTGGAATTCAAACCCAGGTAGTTTGGATCCACTCAGAGTTTTTAAACATCCAACAATTCTGCCTCCCATTAAAGTTGCAATCTGACACAGCAAGTGTTCTGATAAAGATGTGTTCACAGTATCATGGGGGCACAGAGGAGAAATGAGCTAGAAGGAAATGCTTCTATGAAAGATAATGGTCTGAGCACAGTGTTGAGGTCTGAGTGGATGCTAATCAGGCAAGCTTTTTTTTTTTATTTTCTTGAGACAGAGTCTCACTCTGTTGCCCAGGCTAGAGTGCCGTGTCATCAGCCTTGCTCACAGCAACCTCAGACTCCTGGGCTCAGGCAATCCTCCTGCCTCAGCCTCCCGAGTAGCTGGGACTACAGGCATGCACCACCCCGCCCAGCTAATTTTTCTATATATATTTTTAGCTGTCTGTATAATTTCTTTCTATGTTTAGTAGAGACGGGGTCTCGCTCTTGCTCAGGCTGAGCTCCTGAGCTCAAACGATCCACCCGCCTTGGCCTCCCAGAGTGCTAGGATTACAGGTGTGAGCCACCGCACCCGGCCATCAGGCAAGCTTTGAGGAAGAGCACACCGGGTGAAGGGAGTGGTATAAGCAAAAGCACAGAGGCAAATGTATACATGAACCTCTGGCGGGATATATCACTGGGGATCTTAGTTGTTAATGTGAATTTTTCAATGTCCACAGTTTCTTTGATTGTTATGCTTTTCTGCAGCACTACTGATTTCTGGCCCTCTTGGAACATGCACGGGCTGGGCTTTGCCCCTCAGCTGTTTTTGCTACCCTCCCTTACCACAGCCACCTGCAGCTGCCTACTTCCATGGGACACTCTGTACGATGGTGATGCTTCTGTGCATCCCCTCTGCCAGCTAATCACATTACAAGGTCATTCAGGAAGGACCACAGTCAACCATTGCTTTGTCGCCAAGTAGCCACCCGAAGGCTCCATACTGCTGTGGACACTCTGCAAGGACTTGCTCACTGTTTCACTTTTGATGTCCATGTTCCTGTCTGTGGCACCTCTGTCCCTCACATTCCACAGTGTCCATTCTCTTAGTCATTCAACACATGTCTGTAGAGCCCCTACTAGGGGCCAGTCACGTGCTGGGCATACAGCAATAAATGAAACAGACAAAAATCTCTCCTTTACTCTCCTTACAGAGAGGAAGAAAGGCAATAAACAAAAAATAATTATTTAATATAAGTCATACAGAGAATACACAGCTTGAGGTAGAGAATGAGGGGAGGGGAGGTGATCAGGAAAGGGGGAGATTTTGATCAATGACTCCAAAAACTCTCTCTAGCTCTAGAGTTGACAGAGGGGGTTACAAGCACGCTTTCCTTTGCTACCCAGCCACCCCATGAAATAAAAGAATCTGGAAATAAATTTTGCTATAACTGACCTTGTGACTGAAACCAGTTGTTTAATCTCTCCAGGCCTCAGAATGCTCACCTGTGTGAGAAGTTGTGACAAAGGCACAAAAGGCAAGTATAATTCAGTAATTCAACAATTTTTTTCTGAGCGCCTACTGTGTGCCAGGAAACCTGCTGGCATGGGACTGCAGTGAATAAGAGTCATTGCCCTCAGGTGAAAATCACAAACTAAATCTCAGAGATGAGTCTTTCAGAAGAGGCAGCTAAGCCAGCAAGTGGCCAGGGAGGGCTTTCCAAACAGTGTGATCTCTGGTCATTCGGTGATACCTATAAAGCACTTTGCTGAAGAGGAGGAGAGCCAGGGATCAGTTGAACCCTCTGTTATCAGCCTTAAATCTTTCTCATCACTACTCACCACACATATGCACTCACACATGTATGCACACACACATACGTACACACTGTTCTGGGCAAAGCATGCCATTTTGCTCCCTAGAACAGTGTATATCCAGCATGACAGCTTTTTTTTTTATTCGTCTTTCAGCATATTGTGGGAGTATAAAAGTTTAGGTTACGTATATTGCCCTTGTCCCCTCCCCCCCCCAGTCAGAGCTTCAAACGCGTCCATCCCCTAGACAGTGCGCATCGCACTCATTATGTATGTATACACCCATCCCCTCCCCCACCCACATCTGCCTGACAACAATGTTATTCCTGAATGTGCTGTTAGGTGATGGACAGCTTTTGTTTTTGTTGTATCCTGTGCCTAGGATGTGCTTCTCCTTATGTGTACGTAGCTACCGAGTCCTGTTCATCATAGCTAACATTGCACTTTCCAGAAGCCTTTCCTACTCTGCCTTGGCTGTATTAATAGTGATCCGTTTTCTTCTGAGCTCCCATTGCAGTCTAAATCATGGTTATAATATATTTTTTTTTTGGAAATGAACTTGTGCTTTTTGTGACATGTTTCTGTGACATCTCATAAAGACTAGATGGTAAGCTCCTCAAAGATGGAATTGTGTTTTTTATTTCTATTAATATATCCTTAAGACTGTGCATAGTACCGGACACATAGTAGGTGCTTAACAAATATGCCTTCCTTTCCCTTTTAAAAGTCTATTTATTGACTACAAATATTTGGTAGCTCAAATTCAATTGAGTTGAATGGAACAGAAGGATGTAGAGGTTGAGTTAAAATTTTCCTTCAGCCACTTGCTACTTAAGAGTCTATGAATGGAGATTTTAAGAATTAATTTCTATAGGATTCATATAAATGAGTAATTTTTTCAGAAGTTCAAATTGCCTCAGGTATTTGGGATGTTTTTTCATAGTCAAAGATGGTCAGGTCCTATCTGATGAAATTCCATCTCTTGAGTATGACACTATTTATCTACCAGTGGAACCTGGGTAAATTAGAAGACTGTCAGCTGCTTGAGTCTATTGAGTTTAACTAGATCCTGGCACCTGGCAAGACAGAAAACATTAAGGGACCCAGCCATGAGTGAGAAAGAGAAAAAGAAAAAGAGAAAGAGAAAGAGAAAGAGAAAGAGAAAGAGAAAGAGGAGGCTGAATGACACAGGAGGTGAATGACCAGTTACAAGGGGCCAGGGACATATATGATGGGCTCCACTGTCATCAATATGTGCTGTCAGGGTTCAAATAACCATGCACTCAAGAGGGCTCTCTGAGAGCCAGCCCTGCTCTAAAGAGTTCTAAGCAGATGTAATGCATTGATTACTTCACACTAGGACATTTCTGAGTTTGGTTTTGGGCTTTTGTAAGACTGACCACCTTGGAAGAAAATGAGGCTGTTCAACAAGAGGAAAAGGGCTTATAGCTTCTACCTATTGGCTAATTTGGTGTCTCCAAACAACCCTCCTGGGCATTAGACTGAAGCTCTGGGTGTCATCTTCCATGCTGGAGAGCTGGCCCATGCAGTGGTGGCACCTAAAGGTCATCTAAAGGTTACTCTGCCAGTGCCAGATTCTCCTATGGCTTTCCAGTGGTGAGTGGGGGAAAGATAATGTGAGTCAGTCTCTCCATGGCTATGCAGGCTTTATTTATATTCCGCTGGGCTATTTTCTCCTCTCCTGACTGCTGTCACTGAGGCTGCTTCAGTAAGTTATATTTTTGATTTTGATTTTCCTTGGCTTGCCTGAAGATTTGCAGAAACAAAAAACAAATGGAAACAAAATGCACAAACTCATTGGAATATAGGAGGCTACTGAGAAGCTGCAGTGAAAGAGCTGATGTCCAAGATGTGCAATCTTGGGAAGACTCTACCTCAAATTCGCCTCAATCAGGCCTCAAGTGGGCTTCAACTTCACCATTCTTAAGTGGAAAAATTCTAGAATGTAATTTCAATGAAGATAGAAAACTTATGCTTGTTCATTTTCACATCTCTAGTGCCAAGCAGAGAGCCTGACTCCTAACTCACAATGCTTGTTGGATAAACAGATGGCAGAGTGTGTTAGATCAGACTACATAATCTCTAATATTTCAACATGGTGCTCCAATCTTTGCATGTACTCCTGGGAATTTTCTCCACTTTTTGGCTTATGGACCTTATTAATGTCTCAGCTCTGAGGTTTCTAGGATCTATGCAGAGAGCATATATCACTTGCAACACCCCCACCCTCTAACCCTAAGAATGTGCCTGCTCTCTGAATTTCCATAGCACCAGTGCTAATGCACTGGCCTCTATCTAAACACTCATCAGAAGGTCTTGTCCTTACCCTTCACAAGGTAGGAACACATCGAGGGCAGGTTCTCTTTTTATTTTGTATCTTCAGTACTCAGCCCAGTGCCTATGTGTTGAATGGAATTGATGAATTGTTATTTTTCATCCTTAATCCTCACAGTATGACCTCATAGGCTCTAATAATATTTTAACAGTTTTGATGAGACTTGGTTTCTCAGTATTATGTGTGTACCACCCTCTTTCTGGTTTTCTATGTGCATCTCTCCAATCTTTTCCTTTCATCAGTACTGTACAATGGTTAATGTATTAGTCAGGGTTCTCCAGAGCGCATGATTACTGAAGCTGACAAATCCCATGATCTGCCACCTGCAAGCTGGAGACCCAGGAAACTAGTGATGTACTTCAGTGTGAGTCTGATAGCCTGAGGGCCAGGGGAGCTGATGGTGTAAATCCCAGTATTAGGGTAGGAAAAGAATAAATGAGATGTCCCTGCTCATGTACTGAATCAGAAAACAAAAGGAGCAGATTCCCCTTTCCTCTGCCTTTGGTTCTCTTTGGGGCCTCAATGGCTCGAATGATGTTCACCCATACTGGAGAGGGCCATCTACTTTACTGGGTCCACCAATTCAGAGGATGGTATAATCCAGAAATATCCCCAGAGACACACCCAGAAATAATTTTAAAACTGGATATCCTACAGCCCTGTCAAGTTGACACATAAAATTAACCATCACAATTAAGAACATGGGTTCTAGATTTAGATTTCACGGCTTTGAATCTTGCTTCTTCATTTTTTAGCTATGTGACCTTAGGAAGTTAATAACCTTTCTAGGTCCCAGCTTTCCCCTATGAAGATTGGAGTAGCAATACTGCTTATCTCATAGTGCTGTTATGAGGATTCAAAGAACACACAAAAAAGCACTTGCCACAATCACATATATTGTGTTAAATATTATTATAGGTACTGTGAACAAGATAAAAAAATTTCTCTGTTCCTGTAGAGCTTAAATTGTAGCGAATGAAACCCTAAGCTTTTGATTTTACCATGGGAGGTAACTTTTCAAGTTTTAGCAGCCACTTACACCTTAGTATAAATCAGCTAGTGGATCTTCTCTGGAGAGGAAATGTTGATTGTGGTAGGGAGAAACATGAGGCCAAAGAGCACCTATCTTGAAGGCGAAAAAGAGAAAGAGAGTAGAAAGCTGTGTGATTTGGGAAAAAAACACCAGTTACATAATTTTATTGTGCCTCCCCCTGTCACCAGACCATGGTCAGCAAGTTTAATTTATTGGTTCTTGTGAGCAGCCACAAGGCTCGTCCCATCAATTTTTTGGTTTTGATGGCTGTGGAGTGACTCAGACTATTAGCCTTGTATGATTACAGCATCTGTATTATGTCGAGGACATGTTGCTGCTACAATTTATTCCCTTTATTTAGTTCACTTTGTCTCACTCAGCATATCACTCAGCTTCTGTTCATGAGAACACTGGTGATAGACAATTTCTCTTTCTTTCTTCTCGCCTGATAGTCCTTCTCCTTTCTGCCCTCTGTCTTTGTTGATGTCTTGTTTAAAGGAAGATTTGTGGATCTCCTAGTTTTCTCTACATTGGCTGACCCTCGGGTCTGCAGCTCTCAGCAATGCGGCACCTCTCCACGGTGCTGAAAACAACCACGTGGTTCTTGCTCTGCAGTAGCAGCCAAGAGAGCCTGGAGGATCCTAACTTGCAGCAGCCAGTGGCCTGAGAAAGCATCCTGTCCAGTCCCCTTTACTTCAGCAAAAAGAGACTAGAGACCCAGAAGTGAATAATGATTTCCCTAAGGATAGTGTATATTTCTCATGAGACCAGAATACAGCTTTTCTGGAGGTATGTTCGAGCTTTAGAGATAAGCTGATTCTTTGATCTGCTTGGCCCTCATTTTCCTCATCCATAAAATGGGGAAATGCCATTTTTTTTACAATTACTGTGACATATAGATTAGATGATGTGTGTGCAGTCCTTAGCACACTGCCTGTCTCATGTCTATTTCTCTGTCCGTATCTTCTGATGCTTCCTGGCTGACATGTTGTGCTATAGTAATATAGCATAATTTACAGCCCCTTTTTCCCACACCATGCTGCTTTATGCCTTGTTCATACTGTTAATTCTGCCTATGATGCCCTTACAAATCTTTCTCTGCTATTCTAGTACGCACACATTGCTCACAATTCAGATCAGCTGACATTCCCTTTAGAAAGCCTCCTCTGCCCCTCCCTTACCACCTCAAGGTGGATTAGGTGTTCTTTCCAGGTGCGTTTATACCACTTTACGTATATAACTTTACATTCTTCTCTGTCAATACATCTACTACATGATCATGAAAATTTTGGTGTCTCTGACTTACTAGACTGCAAGGTCTTTGAAAGATGTCATCATCTCTAGCACAATGTTGTCACCAAGTGGGTGCTCGATGTTTGTGGTTTGCATTGAACATGATAGAAGCTTAAAACATGTGAGTTTCTTTCTCATTCCCAGCCCAGTGGTCTCTCCCTGCATTGCACCATCTCTAGCTTGTTGGAAAGCTTTTGTGCTGGCTTTGAGATATTGTGAATATCTACATTTGGTAATGGTGCATACTTATAAAGATTACTTGGTTTGCTGTTGTCTTTTGAGTAGGATGGATTCATATCAATATGGCTTGTCATTGCTTTTGGCATAGGTTCTCTCCGAAACAGAGAATTCACACAAGCCATGAATTAGATCCAGAGGGGAGAGAGCATCTGTGTCTATGAATTAGCTACGAAGTCATCATGGTTCTGGTGTGTAGGAATCCTTAGCAAATTCTACACCATCACAAGATTCCTATTTGATATCCACTGGCAAGAACAGCTGCTCTTATTTTAGGAAAATTAATTGCCTTTCAAATTGTTCTAGAAGCTGAAGTCCATTTTGATAGTTAAGCGGGGCTAATAGTCATTTTCAATATCGAGTCCGTGAAAGCTCAAACTTTAATGATTTTCCTCAAACTTTATAGTCATGTGTTATCTGACTTTTAGTGACATCACTGGTGAATCCTGTGATTTAATAGGGAAAATGACTGGAATCTAAATCAGGACATTGAAGTTCAATTCCTGGTCTGATAATTTACTATACAAATGATTTTGAGAAAGTCACCTTACATATCTTAGTCTCTGTTCAATCATCTTTGAAATGGGAATAGTTTCGACTATCCCATTATCTTCATTAAAGATCATTAAAGAGGATACACTAAATTGATGCAAAAGTACTTTGAAAAGCATACAATTCTACACAAATGGGCATAGAAAAACAAAGGTGATACCTTGAAAAGGTAGGAACTGGTAGTTGAAAAAAAAAAAGCTTGAGAAAGTGGGTGGCAAAAGCTACAGAGATGTTTGTTCAATGCAGATGTGCGAAAGGAGAAAAAAGCCTGGAGATAGCCTGGAAAAAGAAAGCTCTAGAGTGCCCACAGCATTATTATGTCTAAGGGCAGATGGAGAGGAAAATTAAAATTAGTTAAAAGGTGGGTGTGGGACAGGAACTGATAGAGCTAGTTCAGAATGTTCCTGTATGAAGTCATTTGGGGCTGAACTAAGGCTATACAATCCTGTGTATTATTGAAGGAGCAGAGAAATATGACCAGCACACATAAAGATTTCCCCTTTCATTATAAAAAGCCAAGAGAGCCAAATAAAGGACTTTCAAAGATTACTTTTTCTTAAACTTCCAAGTTAATTTGTTTCACTAATGTAACTGCAGTGGGTCTTGTAAATGGGAAGCAAAAATATTTATAAGGATATTTATAGGGAGAAGAGAGATCAGAGGAGGGGCTTATGAACCAAAAATGATGGCAGTATTTTTTGGTCACTTATGTATCAGGCAGTATAATAAATGATGAACTTTTCACAATATGCCTAGAGGTGGAGGCTTTGATTATCCTCATTAGGTAGATGAGGAAATGGAGAGAGATGAAGTTTAGACTACATATGTATGCTAGAAAGGGGTGAAGCTGCGAATTAAATTTAGACAGTCTGCCTCTGGAGTCCATATACATAACAAACATGACCGTTTGTCTTTTTCATACTGGTATTCTATGACTGTGTATAGATGGCTGGGAGAATGCTCAAGAAGTATATCTTTGTCTGCATGAGAGTAGTTTAAGAACTGATTCTCCTCACTTCAGAGAAGCCATTGTTATTAATTGTAAGTTTTTATAGAGCCTAGGGAATGGAGGGTCAGGAGGCTGGGATTGCTGCCAGCCCTTTCTCCAGTCAGGCTGGAAAATTCTCCATTTCTTGATACCACTATGCTGATGTATTCCTGACAAAAACTTCAGATGAGCAAGAAAAAAAAATATTTGTTAACAATGGGTTTATGTCATTTGGTGTAAAAGACACCAAGAGATTTCAAGGGAGTAGGTGGAGGCCGTTGAAGTTGTTGCAGGCATAATCTCCTCCATCCCACACAATTTGTCAGTTTCAGTGTGCCCAACACCTATTTATTCTTTGTGTATGACCAATGCTGTTTGAGGTGTTAAGACCACAGAGATGATTAAAAGACCCTCTTTTTCTGTGGGAGATTAAAGATGGCAGCAAACCCTTTGCTGCGCCTTTTGAATCTCAGCTGACTTTAGTGACTTGCTTGACCAATAGAATGTGCTGAGTGACACAGAGGGACTTTTGAGGGTAGGTCATAGGAAGCCCTGAAGCTCCTGATAGCCCTCTTGGAGCACTTGCTCTTGGAAGCCAGTTGCCATGCTGAGCACGAACAGCCCTTGTGCAGATGCTCTGGGTGATGGGGCTCACCGAGCAGCCAGCGTGCACTGCCACCCTGGGTGTGAACCGTCTTGGACATCCACCCAGGGGAGTCTTCAGGTGACTCTGGCTCCAACCACTGTAACCCCATGAAGGACCCCGAGAAAGAACCACCCAGTTGAGCCCAGTCAACCCTTAGAACCATGAGAGATAATAGTTGCTTTAAATCTATACGTTTTGAGGTGGTTTGTTATGCAGCAATGAATACCCAGAACACTATATATCCAGAACACTGTCATAAAGAAAGCCTCAGTCAGAGAACGGGAGGCAGATACATGAACAGATGATTTCAACATATGTAGTAAATGTTACTGTGGTGTAAGCAGAAGATGCTGTAAAGTAGGTTAGACCTCAAGGAATCAGGTGTGCACTCTAGGACTAGCTCCGCTGCTTTTATTTACGTGTGCTTGGCCAGGCTTCCATCACATGGAGGGCTCTCTGTTTCCTTTCCAATGATTAGACTTTATGATTATATAGATCTTATTTATAGAGGAATAAGCCTCAGTTTATCTCTCTGTAAAATTAGAGATAATGTAAGGCAAGGAACCTGAGATAGGCTGTGGAGATGGGACAGAAATCAGGAAAGGAAAACCTCTCTCCATCTCACTGGAAGGACTGCGAGAAGATTTTTAGTGTGGTGAAATGAACAAAAGCTCTGTGGTCAGATGCCTGGGTTTGAGTCCTAGCTCCCTATCTTCCCACCTATGTGACTTCACTTCTATGAGTTTTCACTTCCTCATTTATAAAATGGTCTCAGCTGTGCCATGGGCACAAGGTAAAGCACCTGACAGCCTGATGCACTGCCTCCCTTCCAGGTCTGTGCTTAGTCCCAGCTGTCTTTTCATGTGGCTTTGCGTGACGAAAGAAGCCAGGCTGGGAGAACGGAGAGAGAGGCAGGGTAGCAGTGTAAACATCACGAGGCAGGGAGCCATGTGGGTTCACAGCACAGCCAAGCAATGCGGAGTATTGGCAGAGCCATCCAAGGGCGGGCTGGGAAGGGTTAACAGAGCCAATGGGCCAGCTGGCATCTGTGCTGGCACTCAAGGAGAGAAAGAAAAGGAGCCTCAGTGTCAAGCTAAGAAAGAGAAACAAAACAAAATACCAGAACTTTAGCCAAATTCCCAAGTTCGCATATGGATGAAGGAAACATCCAGCCAACTGCATGTAACAGCCTCTGGTCAGAAAAGACCTCAAGACTAGGCAAGTCTGTGAACCCACCTGGGCAACTTGTCTCTGTTGGATGGCTTGCCAGAGACCCAGATTGCCCCTGATTCTATGTGGCAGGAAAAGGGTGGATTTCCCCCTTTACTATTCACGCATCCACCCATCTACCCATCCATCCATCCACTCATCCATCAATTGATGCATTTTCACAACAAATATCTATTAAACACCTACACTGAGCCAGACCCTATGTATTAGGTAACTAGGACAATAGACAAATCAGTATGACAAAGATGAATGAGACAACATGGTCTTTGCCTTCGAGGACAAAAGCTGTCAAGACTGGATATTTATTGTGGGCAGCTCCAAAATGAGCTGGAAGATGAAGCTCGTGGGTGGAAAAAACTAACATTTACTGATCATTTATTATGAGCCAGACACTGTTCTAAGAGGTTTGCACACAGCATCTCATTTAATCCTCACAATTTACCTACAGGTTTGGCAATGTTATTAGCCCTATTTTACAGCTGAGGGAACAACGCTCAGAGATGAAGTGACTCACTCAAGGTTGCACAGTCACTATGTTCCAGAGTTCTGAGCTGAGCTGATTTAGTGCTAAAGAGCAGAATCTGAACAGGGACATGTGCTGGGACTCAGTGTGCCACCTGCAGTCTTGTTATTGGGTGGGGATAGACGAGTGGATGGAAGTGGTAGGGTGGTGGGGGAAGGAGAAGCTGTGGGGAGAGAGGGAGGTTCTAGCCCTGGGGCCCAAAGGTAGAGTTGCATCCACATTTGAAGGGTCATTGCAAGCTGAGCAGATACTGCTCCAGACCTTCCACCCTGTTTTCTGTTCTGAGAGCATGCTTATGAAATACAAATTCTTCCTCTCCTCTCCTCTCCACTTCCTGGCTTGTCTCTTTTACCCATATGTGCACTGACAGATGGATGGGCTACCGAGGCAGCTGAGAATCAGAACAAGAGAGCGGGGTGCTGGGATTTGGGGGGTGGGGAAGGACTCCAGTGCAATTTCAACAAGCAAGGTTTTATGCCTGGGTGTTGGAAGGAATGGAAATGGTTTATTTTTTTTCTGTTTTTAAATCCTGTATACTATTACATGGTGGTTTGGGAAGTGAAAGGCAGTTGGGAGGGGGGTCACCTGCAAATTACCCCCTGTGAGTTTCCCAGTGAAGCTGGCTTCTTCTCTGCAAGCTATTTTCCTTGTCTGGAGTCAGTTCACACCTAATATGGAAGGATCGCTTTTAGTCTATACTTGTTGCTATGGCAGCTTCAGAAGCGGCTGCCGACAGAGCTAGGAGCAGCCGCTTCCTTTTCTCCCAAACTCTTTTGGCACGAGGCTGAACACGCATGGTTTCAAGACTATGCAAGTGTCAGTGAATGGCATATCTTTTATTTTGGGAAACATCTTTCCAGTGGGCAGAGTGGCAGCTCTTGATGATCCTTCAGAGCCTGAGCTCTGCTAATTCTAAATCACTCATGGCTTCTATACTCTGCTCCCCGCCCCTCCCTCCTTTTTTTAGAACAAAGACTGAAAATGGCCCTTATAAATATTTCAAATGATTTAGCTAGTCAGATTAAAATGCAATCTTCTGGTTAGTTTTGAAAATAATTTCAAATAAAAGAATGCTATAAATGAGTGGAAAACTTATTTGCACTAGGAGAAATACTTCCCCCTATGAAAATGAGAGGACATAGGAAAAGGAAATGGTGTGAAATCTTTATGTCAGAGTTGACAGGGTGGTGAGTGGGGTGAGGGGAGGGTGGTGACTAAGACATACTTGGTCCTTGCCCTTAAGGACTTTCCAGTCCAGTGAGCTGGAGAGATACTTATTCTTGCCCATAACCAGGGTGACAAATGGTGGGATGGAGGTGCCGTGGGAGAGTGTAATGGGAATCTTACTGTCATCTGAGGTGCTCAGGGAAGGTTTCTCTGAAGAAAAGAGGCTTAAGGTGAAAGTGAAGAGTCATGGTGTAAGGATCTGGGGGTCAGTTTCCAGGATAAGGGGTCAACATATAAGAAGATTCTGAGGGGAGATATTGCTTGGGTCTTAGGAGGTACAAAATCTCAGTGTAGCTGGAGCAAAGAGTAAGAGGGGAAGAGTATGAGATGCAAAGGTTATTATGACAATGATGGTGATGACGATGGTGATAATGGTAATAGTTGGTGGTAGTGGTAATAGAATCAATCAAAAACCATCTACAATGTCCTGGGCATTACTCTAAGTGCTTTACATACATTCATTCATTTAATCCTCACAACAACCTTATCAGGTATATACCATTATATTCATTTTACAGATGAAGAGACTGAGCAACAGAGAAGTTAAATAACTTGCCTAAGACCACAAAGCAAGCACATAAGCAGCCTGGGTCTAGGGCCCATGCTAGGTAAACGTGGACCTGCCACAGTAAAGAGTTTGGAGTTTATCCTCTGGGTTATGTGAAGCTATCGAAAGATCTTAAACAGGAGAGGAACATCTAAACTATAGAAAAACCACTCTGGCTGAAGAAAGTAGAATGGATTGGAGGGAGGGGAGTGGCAGCAAGCATACCAGTTAGGAGGCTGGCGTAGATATTCAGATGAGAAGTGAGGATGACTTGGATTGGGGGATGTTTGTGGAGCTGGAGAGACATGGATGGATCAGAGGTATTGTGGAAGTAGAATCTACCGACCTTGAAGGCTGTTTGGATGGGAAGGGTGAAGGTAGTCAAGGATGAATCCCAGGTTTTAGGATTCATCACTTGGGTAGTCTGTCAGACCTCAATTCTAATCCCTGGAATTGGGGGGCTTCCCCCCAGGAAATCAGGGTAAATGGATGCTGGCTAGGCAAAGACAACAGTGCCCACATCAGAAGGCAAAAACAAAATGTCTGTCTCCTTCTTTTTCCCTCTCCTCACTCTTTTCCATGGTGAAGTTCCATCCTATTTGCATCATTACTATCCTTTGTGCCTGATAATGATTTAGTCAAAGGAGTTTCCTCCCTGCTCTTCTGCCCAACCTTTCTTCCCAAACACATAAGCTGTGCCCACTTCACCACTGATGAGTTCTATCCTCATCTCTGCCAACACTCATCCATTCATAAAGACATGGCCCATCCTCCCTTCCCTTGGAGCCCTCACGGATCACTCTTTGAGCCTCTTTGGCTCTTACAGTCTCTAGGCTCCATGGTAAGACCAACTTACAGATTGGCAGGTCTCTTTCTTGGTCTTGCTTCTGTAACTAGACAGTAAGCTCCTTGTCTGCCATGGCCACTCTCTGTCCCCAAGGCTTTCATGGAAGTTATTTCATTCAAAACACTCATGGATTCTGCAAGGTGCAAGGGCAGGTGGCATCATCATCAAAATCATCATTATCATCATCATCATCATCCTCTGTTACAGATGAAGAAGCTGAGATAGAGAATCTAAGTGACCTGCTCAACATGCTGTAGCTAGCTGGAAAGTGACAGGTAGGATTTAGAAATTCCAAATCTCTCATTCTTCATTTGTAGGCTTTAAAAAATTCTACCACAAGTTGGGTGAATACTCTATACCAGGTATTAAGCTCAGCATTTTACATAATTGTCTTTATGACAATCCTACAAGGTAGGCATTGCTATTATCCCCATTTTACAGGAAAAGGAACTAAAGCTTAAGATAAGTGGAATAAATTGCCCAAGATCTCAGGTGGCTGAGCCAGGTCTAGAATACAGGTCTGTCTATCACCAAAGTGCATTCTGTTAATCTCCATGCTATGCTGCCCCTGTTGTTTCCACACCAGACTGCAGCCCTCCTGCCAAGTGCCCAGAAAGGGACAGGAGTTTGGGAACAGAAGAGAACTCAGCGTGGCCAGGGGTGGCAGAGCATGGAAGAGAAAGAGTGGACGTGGTGGGCACCTCCTGCCTTAGAGGCGGACAGATTTCATACAGGGGACGTTTCTCTTCTCTTGAGCTCACACCATAGACGCTCTTACCCGAAGACGTGTTCCCTCTCTTCCCATTCCTTGGTAGCCTCTGCTTCCTGCTCTTTGGCTCAATGTAATTCTTTCCTTCCTTCAATCCCCCTTCTCAAGGTGTGCAGATGGTTGGGCCTCATATCCTGGAGTCATCCCGTTGATGAGGCCAATATAAATGCATGACAGAGTCCAATTCCAGACGCTCGTTTCTGTGAGAGCTCAACAGAGCCCATCCGCAAAGTCACAGCAAAGGCTCTGACTGATGGGCTGAAGGAGGCATTTGAAGGTCAGTCTAGAAAGCCTCCTCATTTCGGGGACCATATCTGAGGTGATGACATCTGCTTCTAGGCAACTAAGCAAGGAAGCTGTGTGTTTACAACCAAGGCATCTTCCGTGAGGCAGAGTTCTGAGACAAGAAATTTCCTACATGCCTGATGTTTGCTTGAATGAATGTGGTGCAGTGGAAAGAGAATGGGCTTTGGTGCCATAGACTCAAATCCCAGCTGTGCCACTGTGGAAAAGTACATCAGCCT
Organism: Lemur catta; assembly: GCF_020740605.2. Classification (NCBI taxonomy): domain Eukaryota; kingdom Metazoa; phylum Chordata; class Mammalia; order Primates; family Lemuridae; genus Lemur; species Lemur catta. The sequence continues at coordinate 82,545,072 of NC_059130.1, forward strand.
CTCTGAAATTCAGTTTCCTCACATGTAAACAAAGACAATAATACCCTGCTTAAGGGTTTGTTTTGAGAATTGGTTTGATGACTTATATAAAATGCTTATTATTATTCATGGAGCAAATTAGGTTCTCACCTTTCAATCCCTTCTTTTCTCCACCCAGGGAGACCATTCTAATAACTGACCAGGTGTAGTCCTGACCCTTATATTTATAAACTATATGTTTCTGCAGGGAGAGATTTGAAGGAGTCAGGTTTGTTAATCTCCATATAACCTGTAGAGTAATTAGAGTGTTTATTCTTGGCTCTTTGGGAAGAAGAAACTATAATTACAGGATCAAATTAAGTGGCATTATCTTTTATTGTTTCATACTGTTTGTAGGCTTTCTCTGCCAAGTTCCTTTCAGGAATCTAAGAATATTTTTCCCATATCAACTTTCTCTTTCAGTGCCGAAATGCTAAACTTCCCTGAAGGCTGCAGATAGGAATTCACTGGTGTCTCTGGAGTAGGGTGGGTTGTGTCTAAAGAGTTTGGTTTTGTCACCCTTAGTAGAGATGACACCCAGCTGTCCTCCAAAGACCTCTGCTCCTCTTCTATAGTGCAGAATCATCACTGGGAAGTGGCTTCCAGGCCAGGTCCTACAGTTTGCCCCCTCACCCCCTTGCATCCAGGAGGGGCCACATGCCTAGTCCTCTGCAGTGGGATATGAACAGAGACCATGTGTGCCCTCTGGCCCGAGATGATTAGGAAGGGAGGTGACTTCTCTACTATTTTTCCACTCATCTGCTGGCTTGATGTGGACACCAGGGAGATTTTTGGAAGCCATGAAGATGTCAGAACTTCAATCAGATTTGTCTCTGAATGACTGCATAGGACACAGCCCCCTCTCCCTCCCACTGCTGTTGACCAGGAAAATATGGTTGAAATTGACACATGTTGCATCACTGCGATTTCACGTTTTATTTGTTAAAGCAATTTGTTTTACCCTAACTAGTGCCTGATGCTGTATCCCTGGTAAAGTGTGACACCGTTCTAGCCCTGCCTTGTGAAAGAAGCAGACATGTAAATGCTGTAACAGAAGCAGGGAAAGAATGCCTGGGCACAAAAAGCTAAGAATCACTGCCCATAAAAATCAAGGAAAGCTTCACATAGTACAGGAGCTTTGATCTGGGCCTTCAAAGATAATAGAAGTTCACCAACAGGCAACGGATGAAAACTGGAAGAAGAAGCAGCATGAGCAAACACATGGAGATGTGGACAGGTGGGATGCATTGAGTCACTGTGAGAAAGTTCCTGTCTAGAAACAGATCACAATCTGGGTGGTGGATCAAAGAATATAATGCAAAAACTACACAAGTGGGCAGGGTTTGGCAGAGGCAAGTGAGTAGTGTGGAGAATAAAATACTCTGGGGCTCACAGGAGAGAAAGACCAACAGAGGCTACCAGCTCAGGAAAGGCTTCGTGGAGCAGGTTCACCTCTTACAACATTGACGATGCTATGGAAGAGCATCATTTGTTAATTTATTGTTGCTATATTATGAATTTTATATTTATCTCCCTCTTTTAGACTATGATTTACGTTAGGGCAGGGATCAGGCTGTATTCATCACTGAATTCCCAGAGCCATGCCTGACCCTTAGGAGGCACTGACTGAATGAGTGAATGACAGAAGGAAGGATTGAATTCAGGTGGATCTGAGGATGACCTGGCCAACTCTGTGTCTTGGAAACTGAGCGTCAGAGGCAATAAGAACTTCCCAGAGCAGGAATGTTCTGCCATGGTCAGGAGGTTCCTGTGCAGCTCAACCTCATCCCAGAATCCCTCAGTGGGGATTATATTTCAACGACTCTGCCCCAGGGAAAGCTTAAGATCTAGGAATCAACTCTAAAAGTCTCTGCAGCACTCTCTCCTTCATTGAACCAGCAGTTAGACAATGCTTCTGTATGTACAAGGTCCCTGAAAAAGAGGGCAGGACACAAAAGTCACCCTCAACAGAGAGCGTTTACACCCCACATTTGCTCCATGTAACAATCTTCCCCACCAAGTCACGATCTCATGCTCTACATGGACTCTACCTTCTATGGCATTTATAATGATGATGGTCAGTGAAATGAGAAAGGAAAACAGCATAGAGAAACTGAGAAGACTTGGATAATTTATGCACTAGATAGCCAGTTCTAAAATCATGGAGACATGACAGTGTTGGTGACTTCAATCTCTTTTTTGAGTAATAAGACTCTTGCCTGCCCCAACCCCACCCCAGGAAAGAGTCCAGGCTCCTCAGCAGGATGGACAAACCTTGCCTCTCTCCAGCCTCATAGGTCAGCTCCTCTACTTGGCACGCACCTGGACTCGTGGTCTCTTAGGCATGCCCTACTCCCTCTCAGGTTTTACACGCAGTGCTTCCTCATTCTCTGCTTTGGAGATGTCTACTAGTCCTCTGAGATGCAGTTAAAGTGTCTCCTCTGTGTAGCTTTTCTGGAACTTCCCAACCGAATTTTATTCATTCTTTCTTTGTAAAATGCAGTATGCTGGGAACAGAGGGGAAGAAAGTTGCATTGAAGCACCTGGTTGTTTTTTTGGGGGGGTTGGGATTTTTTTTTTTTTTGCTTTTTAAAAAATTTAAAAACTGTGATAAAATACACATAACACAAAATTTACCATCTTCACCATTTTTAAGTGTAAAATTCAGTACTATTAACTATATTCACATTATTGTACAATCTATCACTTTTTCATCTTACAAAACTGAAACTCTGTACCCATTAAACAACAACTCTCCACTCCCCTTTCCCATAGAGACAACATGATTCTACTTCGTCTCTATGAATTTGACTACTCTAGGTACTGCAGATAAGTGAAATTATATAGTATCTGTCTTTTTGTTACTGGCTTATTTTATTTAGCGTCAGGTTCATCATATTGTAGCGCATGTCAGAATTCTTTTTCTTTTTCTTTTTCTTTCCTCTTGTTTCAATAGATTTAGGGCGTACAAGTAGAGTTTTGTTACATGGTTGTGTGGTATAGTGGCAAAATTTGGGCTTTTAGTGTACCCATCACTGAATAGTGTACATTGTATCTAATAGGTAATTTTTCATTCCTCATGCCCCTCCTACCCTTCCCCTTTCTGGGTCTCCAATGTCTATTTTCCGCTCTGTATGAACATGCATACTCATAGTTTAGCTCCCAGTTATAAGTGAGAAGAGGCAGTATTTGATTTTCTGTTCTAGAGATACTTCACTTAGGATAATGGCCTCCAGTTCCATCCAAGTTACTGAAAAATTCCTTATTCCTTCTTTTTTATGGCTGAGTAGTATTCCATGGTGTGTGTGTGTGTGTGTGTGTGTGTGTGTGTGTTTGTGTGTATACCACATTTTCTTTATTCGCTCCTCAGTTGATGGGTACTTAGGTTGATTTCATATCTTTACAGTTGTGAATTGTGCTGTGATAAACATATGAGTGCAGATATCTTTTTGATGTAATGACTTCTTTTCTTTTGGGCAGATAACTGCTAGTGGGATAGCTGGATTGAATAGGTCTGCTTTTATTTCTTTGAGAAATCTCTGTACTGTTTTTCATAGAGGTTGTACTAATTTACATTCCCACCAACAGTGTATAAGCATTCTTGTTTCACCACATCTGCACCAGTATCTATTATTTTGTTTTTTGTTTTTTTTACTTTTCTTTTTAAGACTGAACAGTATTCCATTGTACGTATATAACACATTTAGTTTATCCATTCATACATTGATGGACATTTGAGTTGCTTCCACCTTTTGGCTGTTGTGAGTAATGCTACTATGAACATGGATATCTCTTTGAGACTTAGCTTTACATTCTTTTGGATATATATCCAGAAGTGAAATTGCTGGGTTATGGCAATTCTATTTTTAATTTTTGAGGAACTACTATGCTGTTCTCCATAGAGGCTATCCCATTTTTTATTCTTACCAACAGTACACAGTATTCCAATTTCTTCACATCCTGGCTAAAAATTTGTTATTTTCTGTTTCTGTTTTTAAAATAACAGCCATTTTAATGAGTGTGAGATGATATCTCATTGTGGTTGTGATTTACATTTCCTTAGTGATGTGAGAATCTTTGCATATGCTTATTAGCCATTTGTATATCTTCTTTGGAGAAATACTTATACAAGTTCTTTGCCCATTTTTAATTGAATTATTAGGAGTTTTTAATGGTTGAATTGCAGGAATAATTTTATATTTTGGATATTAACTCCTTATCAGATATATAATTTGCAAATATTTTCTCCCAAAAGTTTGCATTTTTGCTCTATTGATTGTGTCCTATGATGCACAGAAGTTTCAATTTTAATGTAGTCTAATTTATCTATTTTTAACTTTATGACCTTTACTTTTGGTGTAATATCCAAGAAATTGCCAAATAAATGTCATGAATCTCTTCTTCTGTGTTTTCTTCTGAGAATTTGATAGTTTTAGGTCTTTATATCTTTGATCCATTTTGAGTTAATTTTTTATAGGGTATCAGGTAAGGGTATAAATTTATTATTTTATATGTGGATATCCAATTTTCCCAGCACCATTTGTTGAAAAGATTGTCCTTTCCCTATTGAATGGTCTTGGCACCTTTGTCAAAAATTATTTGAGCATATACATGAAGGTTTATTTCTGAGCTTTTTATTCTATTCCATTGGTCTGTTTGTCTGTCTCTCTGCCAGCACTGCACTGTTTTGATTACTGTAGTTTTGTTTGTAATACATTTTGAAGTCAAGAAGTATGAGACCTCCAAATTTGTTCTTTCTCAAGATTGTTTTGGCTATTCAGAGTCTCTTAAGATTTCATGTGAATTTTAGGATAGATTTTTCTATTTTTGCAAAAATCACATTGTGATTTTTATAAAAATTAAATTTGTAGGTTGCTTTTAGTAGTATTGACATCTTAACGATATTTAGTCTTCCAATCCATGAACATGGAACATCATTCCATTTATTTGTGTCTTTGGGAAGCAGCTGTTTTGAACAAGCAACCAGGGGCTTCACACATATTATTTCAGATCTCATTTACCCCTAATGCTCTCTTGGGTGAGTATTCAGAAACAAATGGCAAGAAAAGCTTTACTTTTATGTGGACTTGGAATGTTTCTTCTTCATGTTTCTTCTATACATAGACGAGAAATCACTTAACTGCTCAAGTTTTCCTCTTCTATTTGTTCCTAGGAAACATTTAGTTCTATTTTAATAATTATATGTGATCTTTTATAATTTAATAATTATGAAGGCCTATATATTTGTATTCTAACTTTCACTCAGGTCTTAAATGTCTACTATAATTTATAATTTATCTGGCTCTAATATTTCTTTTTTTATATACTTTATTATATACATTGTTATAATCTGCCTTAAATCCATTGTGACTTAAAGTGTGGCTATGGGAAATAATTTTTTAATTGAGGTAAATATATATATATATATAATTATTACCAAATTTATAAGTGAAGAAACTGAAGTTCAGAATGCATAGGTAACTTTAATAGATAACATTGCTCATAAATGGCAGAATTAGGATTCAAATCTAGATTCCTCTGATTATAAAGCCCAAGCCTTTAACTCTACTCTGTCAATAAGATTGGGTCCCAGTCTAGCTCAGAATCTAGTTGGAGATGAGAAATTGGGTGGATAGATAGGGTCATAAATAGCTCTTATACCAACCAGGAACAATAAGGATGACAATAGAGAGATTTGGGGAGATAAAAAGCTAGGGCAGGGAATCTAAAGGTTCTTGGAATAGATGGGATTCCAAATCAAATGATCTGAATATATCATATATAGATGCATGGAGCAAGAACTTTTAACAAAGGGTTTTAAGAATTGTTTCATCTCCAGGTCAAGATTTAGGAGGCATTGTGTATTAGGTTCTTGCTATATGCTCATCTAATCCTTAGGAGAGTGACATATAGTGATGTCTGCTAAGCATCCATTTCTCTGGGGGAACCATCCTTCCTCATTCCAGGATGGGCTCACATCACCCTCCTCCTGGTCATAGCACTGCCTCCCTGATCACAGTGAGAGACAAGCTATGCCCAAGGTAGGCCAAGGGAAGCCCTTTCAGAACTTTTCAAAGGAACTTTTGTGAAAGATACTCTCCCCCTGTCATGACCTACAGCGATGATGTAAGCTGGAGGCACCAGTGGCTGGTTTTGCTAACTCCGTGGCAGTAGGAAAGAATGCAGTCAGCCTGCCAAGAGCAGAAGAGCAGAGAAAGAAAGAACCCTGATGACATTGAGCATCTCTATCTTCAGCCTGACCAAATACTAGATACTCCTTCAACATTTTAGTTGTGATAACCAATAAATTCCCATTTCTACTTAAATTATATTAAACTTAACAGCTTCCATTTACAGCTGAAAGAGAACCAACAAGATGAAGTACAGTAAGAGAGTAGACTGTAGCATGAATCTTCACTCCATCATTTGTTAGTTGGGTACCTTTGGGCAAATCTCCTAATTCTTTGCTCCTTATTTGCCTCTTTCATCCATAAATTCAAAGGATTCTCATGAGGAATGGATGAAAACTTGCATGCAAATGCTAGCTCAGAGCCTGTCATAAGTGATTGCCCTAAACACACAAATTCTTAAAAATACACAACTACTTAGTGATGAGTAAGAATTACCATCTTTGCTTTATGGATGAGGAATATGAGGCTCAGCAGGGTTAAAGGAAACTACTAGATTTCCCACAGTTAATGTGCCAGGTCCTGGGCAAAAGTCTCCATGCAAACTCCCTGCTGACTGGGTGCCCCTGCTCTACTCATGGAGCTGCTGTTTCCTGGCAGCAGAGGGAGGCCTGAAGGAGCCTGCTCCTTCCCTCCAGCTGTCTTCCACCTTGCCGAGCCACGTGGGGAATCCTTCCCCACCCCCCTGCCCCACAGAAGAGGCCCTTTCAGAATTACTACCCTGTAAGGAGAGACTCAAACAGCTGCAGAGAAGGTAGGATGCCAGGCTGTATTTGTTCAGGTGGATACAATAGCATCAGACTAGCGTGGAGCTCAAATATTGAATCATAATTCTTCAGACATCTTTGTATTCAAATCATAGCCCTGTCAGGCTCACATTTGATATGCACTAATTAATGCTTCCTATGAATTGTACCGGATTCTCTTCTCTGGGCTCTGTGTGTGTGTGTGTGTGTGTGTGTGTGTAGAGACACAGAGAGATTCCTATAAATTGGAGTCATCAAAAATAAGCATCCATCAGTGTCAAACTCAGTACTTGGCTCTTGGTGGCTGATGAGTGCCTCCTGGATGAGAGGGGTGGATACAAGTTACTAGACAGAGATGAAGCATTTATGAGAAAATCAAGCTAATTTTTTAAAATTTTACCTCAAAGCTGGGCTCTCAAGCTAGGTAAAGCCAGACCTAATGTGGAAATTCATATTCTCCCCCAACAATTCTGATCCCATGCCTTTCTTTCCCATTCAAAATGGTGAGGGCATTGCTGGCAATATGTAGATGGGATTTTGACTGAGAGGATGGCGGATGTTGGGCCATTTCAAGTGAAATATTCACAGATTCAACTGTAAATAGAATTTGTTAATAGGGGAAGGGATGGTGTGAAAGAAAAAAAAAGAATCTGTTAATATCCTTGTATGTAATATGGAAAAGCTTGCCAATGGTTTTGATTATGGGAGTCAATAAAAGTGTATGACCAATGGACCATGCTTATAATTATACCTATGGGTGAGATTACAATGCAATGTTAATGGACTTGGGAATTAAAACCACTTGCAAGATTATTGCCCCTAGGGGAAAGAGAATTGGTAAATGTTTGACCAACTGGAGGAGAGAGTGGACCAGCGGGAATAACTGAAAGGATTAAACTAAGAGACTTCTTTTACATTTGGTGAGACAGAGAGAGAGAGAGAGAGAGAAAGAGAGAAAGAATGCTTTCATTTTGCAGTTAAACCAAACTGGGGTTAAATCTGAGGTCTGTGGTTTTATATTGGGTGACCTTGGGCAAGTCATACAACCTCTCTGACCTCAGTTTTCTTGTTTATTGAATAGGGAATATGTTATTCCTAAAGAATTCTTGTGAGGATTATATATTTTATGTGTAAAGTGCCATTTCCTAGCTCTATTCAATTCTAACTTTTCCTTATTTCTCTTTTACTTTCTCCTTCCCTTTCTCAACACATTCTACATTCTACTTTTTGCCTCCATCATGATATTAATTTGAAATTTTTCTGAGTTAAATGGTTATAATGCTTTAGGGCTGTCTATATTTAAGTTTAAAACTTTCTTCTAGGACTGTGCAAATCACAGTGAAGAAAATGATAGATGACAATAAGCTTATCAATTATGGGTGATACAGCTAACTGACCATCAAAATTCATGCTTCTCTTTTCATAGAACTAGAGTAGGGTGGCCACAGGGAAATAGCTACCAAGGCAGGCAGCTATTATATTTGCCAGCACCCTCTGCATTTAGGTGCTGCCATGATATTAGTTCTCAGCAATGAAATGTGAGCAGAAGAAGTGGGTGTCACTTTCATGGCAAGATAAGCAATAAACAGACATGGCTTTTCCACTTCCTAATTCCTTTTCTAATGGTTTCACACAGACAAGCTTGGTGTTGTTGGAAGCCATGTGTTGAACACAGAAGTAACTTCTGCCTCTAACGTGTCACTTGGAGGGAAGCTACTCATCAATCAGGAACACCAATTTTGAACTTGAATGAGAAATAAACTGCCATCATATCTGAGCCATATACTCTTCAGGTTTCTTTGTTACAGCAGCTATTGTTACTCTAACTAATATATCAGGATAGTCCAAGATGACAGATTGTATCTATTTTTGGACGTGAGGCAGTGAAAGCCAACATATTACAGAAAGGATCTAATTACCTAGCTGTTGTGAATTGATTGGGGGTTAGACTTGATGGCCTCTAAGGTCTCTTAATATCCTGAACTAGCAATGCCAATATCACATACTTAATAAATGCTTGCTATGTTCCAGGCCCTGTGCTAAGCACTTGACATTAGTTTCCTTCTTTGGACCTTGCAAAAACCTTATGAGGTATCCCCATTTAAAGATAAAAAGGTTGATGGCTGCTGGTGAGTCTAAGAAATCTGTAAGATAAGAAAATCCATAAGGAATAGATTTGCATGCAGATTTGTCATACTCCAGAGCCTGTGTTCCTCAATATTGAATGATACTGACTCCTAAAATCTGCAAGCATGTGATTTTAAATGCACACTATACATATCGTGCCTTTGTTCCAGGAATCACTCAGAAATTTGGCTATGGAAAACTAGTTGTAAGACCAGTGAGTGGCTCAATTTGTATGACAGCATTAGTTTATTTGGGCTCTGTTTAAGGAGAAGTGAGATAAGGGTTGGGAAATAACACTAACAGAGCTTCTGCAATATATCAGGTATCATACATTCATATGTTATCTCTTTAAAGTCTTTTGACATTAGCATTATTGCCCACATTTTATAGAAAAGGAAGATAAAAATTAGAGCTATATAAAAGTTTATTCATTTGGTCATTTATTCCTTTAACATTTATTTATTTAGAGATAGGGTCTCACTTTTTCACCTGGGCTAGAGGAACTATAGGCACATGCCACCACACCCAGCTAACTTTTCTATTTTTTGTAGAAGTAGGGTCTCACTCTTCTCAGGCTGGTCTTGAACTCCTGGCCTCAAGTGATCCTTCCACCTCAGCCTCCCAGAGTGCTAGGATTACAGGTGTGAGCCACCATGCCTGGCCAACACATATTTATTGACTTTCTATCATGTTCCCAGGTACCATGCTGGCCACAGGAAATTCCAAAATGAACAAGACAAACATGGGCCCTGACATGTTAGAACTTATGATCCAGTAGCTGCCTTATAAGGTAGTGAGCAACCTGCCACAGAGATTGATTTAGCAAAATTTGGCTGCCTACATATCGGGGAAATTGTAAAGGAGCTCTGATATTGGGTGGACATTGAGCTAGATGATTTCTGGGCCCCTTTTTGCACTGAGGCTCAAGATGTATAATACTTAGTTGGCTGAAAAAGATTGCCTGAAATGGTCAGGGGAGAAAGATAATAAATGACAGGCGAAAAAGCTAGCAAGAGCAAGGACTTTTTCTATATCTGGAATCTGGGATTGTAGTAATTTTTTAAATAAATGTCAGCTTAATTACTGCGATTTCTGTATCCTACAAACCAATTCAAATATTTCTTATCCACTGAACAGCCTTGTTTATGGCTCCTAATAAGTAAAAGGAGTCATTACTTATTAATTGGCTTTTGGTTTCCATATTATCTTATTCTGTATGCCATACTACATATTTTCTCATGTAACTATCACAGTAATTTTACAAGGTAGTGTATCAGTAAGGATAGGTTAGCTTATTGTAATATTCAGTAACAAGCACTCCAAAAATCTAGGTCACTTAAAACAAAAAAAGTTTATTTTTTGCTCATACTACATATCCATCATAGGTTGGCTGCTGACTCTACTCACTGTTATCTTTGTTTTCACTCTGGGACTCAGTGTGACAGGAAGCCACTAGGAACACTGGGGTTGCCATGGCAGAGGGAAAAAAGAAAATGGTGATGCACACATGGGCTCCCAAAGCTTCTACCTTGAAGTGCCACACATCACTCCTGTCCATATTTCCTGGGATAAAACAAGTCAGATATCCTTGCTTGCATTTAATTGGGATGAAGAAGTGTGATCCTAACATGTGCAAAGAATGAGAAAATCAAATATTCCTTAACAGTTCTAATGACGCTTTAGGAAGATACTGTTTATTATGCTCAGTCTGCAAATGAAGAAACTGAGGGTTTTTTATTAGGGGAGAAGGGTACTCATAAACTTGTTTGAGGTCAGAGCACAAGGAAATAGATTTGAATCTCATCTACCTGACTCTAAATCCAGGTTTCCAAACTCTCCACCTGTCCTCTGCATGTCATCTTCCTGCCCCTCACAGGCCTTGCTCCATCAGGTATCACCTTTCTCTATGTCTTCTTTCCCTTCTCTGCTGGCCCCTTCTTGCCATCAGCACACTTGTGTACCTCGGTATTTTAAATAGAAGAAAAATTCTCTTCCCGTACTTCCAGCCACTACCGCAGCTCTCCACCTTCCCTTGCCACCAAACTATTTGAAAGTTATCTACAAGTATCGGTCACCTCGCAATCATCTCCTGTATTTTGGATTCTGCCTGAATCACTCTGCTAAAATGTGTCCTCATTGACCTATGTACTTCAAATCCAATGGTCTTTCTCTAATCTTTATTTAATGTTTGATCCCTCAATGATATTGGACACTGATGACCCTTCCCTCAATCTTAAACCTTCCTTTCCTTTGGCTCACATGGCCAGTTCTTCTGATGCATTTCTTCCTACATCTCTGGCCACTCCTAAGTGCCCTCTGTAGGCTCTTCCTCTTTTCCTGTCCCTTAACTGATGGTGTTCTAGAGGACTGAGTTTTAGATGTTTCTATTCTCATTCAATCCATTCTATCTGGGGAGTCTCTCTTCACCTCTCTTCAATTACCTCTACAGATTGATGACTTCTACAATGACAGCTTAAGCCCAGACTTAACTCTTGCATTATGGGTGTAAAGACTCAATTGCCTTTTAGACATCATTGCTTGGATGTTTCTATAGGGATTGCAAACTCACTATTTTGGGGAAAGTTATGAGTCCATGATTGAGTTTGGTAAATTTCTTCTGGGGGTATCTGGGAATTGAATTTTTCTTCAGATTGGTCTGAAAGCTTATCTTTTGGGTTACTGTTAGTGTTATACAAGCATTTTTTTTTTTTCCTGCTCTGGTTTCTCTATGAGGAAGGATTTTCTGTTTGCATGCATCTAGCCTTTCTTTGCCCCTTCTCTGGGGGAATTAAAGTAATTTTTCTGGTTGGTGAATTTGAGAAAATAAATAAGCACACTCACTCAGATCTATCATCCTTCTCTCTTGGGAGAGGGCCTATTTGCAGAGACCACTGGCTCCACTCTGCTGACTCATTCCTTAGGCCTTACGTAGGTAGGCTTCCCAGGTAAGGTAATTCAGGAATGCCTTGGATTGATGGGCATGTCTGCCCAGTTCTAGGGCTAGATATTTGCAATCCACTAGGCTAAGAGACCTAAGGTCATGCCCTCTAACTTGGCCTCCAGCAGCAATACAGTTGACATTTTGGTATATGTCTTTGCTGCTTTTTATTTTTCAACTTGTTCAAAACCTAGGCAGGGAAAGAATGCTATTCATTGGGGGTTCATTGAATGAAGTTTAAAGTCGTAAGACCTGAGCTTTAGCCCCTACTTTGTTATTTTTTAGCTTTGTGATTTTGACCAAATTTTGTTTCTGATGTGGGATACAAATGCCTACAAATACCAATTCCTATTTCCTGAGAAGAATATAAAGTGCTATGTATATTGCAATTGTGTAATAAATCATTGCATATAAATTACTGTTTATATAGAAATATTTATTGAGCACCTCTATGCCTGGTTTGGGGAATAAAAATAAAAGAAACAGTTCTGCCCTCAAGGTCTTATAGACCCTTGGGAAGCCTGAGAAGCAAAGAGATGACAATACCATGTCATCACAGATAAGAAAACACAGAGGAGGGCAAGGCAGAGGTTGGGTCTACAGGAAATCTTCGAACAGATATGCCAGAACTAATTTTGAAAGATGAGTGGGAGTCAGAAGGGCAGAATGAGGGGAGGGACAACACACAGTGATTGGAGAAATAGCTTGCACAAAGGTCCAAGACATAAGAAAGGAGGTGTGTTTGCAGGGGTTTGGTTTGGCTGGACTGAGTGTGCTGGCTGGAGAATGGCTAGACATGGAGTTGAGGAGGTAAGCAGTGGCCAGCCCATGGCAGGCTCATTACTTTAGGCTTCAGATTAGGCAATAAGGACGATATTGAGGAGAGTGATACATGGACATATTGCATCATATGCGTGTTGCATCATGATTAGTTCGGTGGCTGGGAGAAGAGGTGGTAGTGGTGTGAAGGTCCAGCTGAAGGCTTTCTGCACAAGGAAGACAGACCGATTTACCTTTAAGAAATAGGAAAGGGGCCCAGACCCCCTTCTAGGCAGGCCAGTTCTAGTCTCCTTCATGCTCTTCCTTCAAGCTGGTACCTTAAGCAGATGTATTACTTTGTGTAAAGGGCCCCATGAAGGTGAGAATAATGGCTAGGAAACCACATTTTGATGGGGAAATTAGAGCCCAGTGGTGATTAGTGACCTTCCTAAAGTCCCAGAGAACATGACTTCATGTTTTTCTGAGTCACAAGGAATTTTTCTGCTGTATTTAGGGAGTACCATGTGGATTCTGGAGTAAGACTCCCTGGGCTTATATCCTAGCTCCCCTACTTAAAAGCTGAGGGTCCTTGGGCATATTACTGAAGTCTCCGAGCTTCAATTTTTTTCATCCACAAATGAGTTTAATAATAGTCCTTACCTTGTAAGGTTATTGTGAAGACTAAATGGGTTAATACCATAAAGTCCTTAAAACAATGGCTGGCCCTTAGGAAGAGCTTTATAAGTGTTATCTATCATCATTACTTTATTATTTCAATTAGGCTGGCCTAATTGCTCAACCAGACAATTCTTTGAGGACAAAACTGCACCTCATATGCTCTTCATGGTTTGGACAGAGAACTAGGAATCTTTAATTTGAAAGAGTTTGTCAAAATCATGATCTCCTCCTATCCCCTCTCTAATTTTCTCTTAGGGAGCCTGGTCAGTGATTCCCCACATGTTGACTGGGTCTTACTCTGTGCCAGGCCTGTATCTCTTTGGGGATGTGTGGGGAAAAGTGAGACCCACCTGGTCTCTAACCTGCTCATGGACTAGAAGGGGTATAATATTTGGAAACAAATTGCTATAGCACAAGCTCCAAAGAGGTAGATTCTCACTTGACAGGCTGGGTGAGTCCAGAGAGGAAGAGGTGACATAGAGCTCAGGTATCATGGGAGTTTTTAGAGAGAAAGTGGTTTCTGGATTGAGCCCTAAACAATGAGCAAGATATCAATAGATTTGAGGATAGGGAGGGAAGGCAAAAGAAAAATAATAGGTAGCATGTACCAAACTTCCAAGCATTTCTTTGAGAATTCTAAGTAAGGACCTTCCTATGCAATCCTGCCCTCTCTTCCCAGTCCACTAAATCCCATGTCAGTATGTGCACACTTTGCTCCATCTCTGGATCCTATGTCTCTGTTCTAGTTTGCTTAAGACTTTTGCAACTTCATATCATGCCCTACAAGGGAAAGAAAGATGAAAAGAAAGTTAGCCACTTCTATTCAACATAATACTGGAAGTCCTAGCCAGAGCAATCAGGCAAGAGAAAGAAATAGAGGGCATCCAAGTTGGAAAAGAGGAGGTCAAACTATTTCTGTTTGCTAATGATATGACTTTATACCTAGAAAACGCTAAAGACTCCTCCAAAAGACCCTTGATTTGATAAATGAATTCAGTAGTCTCAGGATGCAAAATCAACAGATACAAATCAATAATAACTAAGCTGAGAGTCAAATCAGGAACTCAACCGCATTTACAATAGCAGCAAAAAATAAAAATAAATTACCTTGGAATATATTTAACCAAGGAGGTAAAAGATCTGAAAAGGAGAACTACAAAACACTGATGAAAGAAATGGTGGATGACATAAACAAATAGAAAAACATCCCACACTCATGGATTGGATCAATATTGTGAAAATGACCATACTGCCCAAAGCAATCTACAGAGTCAATGCAATTCCTATTAAAATACCGACATCATTTTTCACAGAACTAAAAAAAAAAAATCCTAAAATTCATATGGAACCAAAAAACAGCCCAAATAGCCAAAACAACAAAAAAGAACAAATCTGGAGGCATCACATTACCTGGCTTCAAATTATACCAAATAGCATGGTACTGCTATAAAGGTAAACACATAGAACCTATATAGCCACACACAGAAGAAGGAAACTGTATCCTTCTCTCTCACCATATACAAAAATTAACTCAAGATGAACTCAAGACCTGAAACCATAAAAATTCTAGAAGAAAACCTAGGAAAAACTCTTCTAGACGTTGGCCTAGGAAAAGACTTTATGACTAAGATCCCAAAAGCGATTGCAACAAAAACAAAAATAAATAAAGGGGATTTAATTAAACTAAAAATCTTTTGCACAGCAAAAGAAGTAATCAAGAGAGTACATAGATAATCAACAGGAAGGGTGAAAATATTTGCAAACCATACACCCAAGAAAGGACTAATATCCAGAATCTACAAAGTTCTCAAACAACTCAGCAAGAAAAAAAGAAATAATCCCATTAAAAAGTGGACAAATGACATGAACAGACATTTTTCAAAAGAAGATGTTCAAATGGCCAACAAACATATGAAAAAATGCTCAACATTACTAATCATCAGAGAAATGCAAATTAAAATCACAATGAAATACCACCTTACCCTAATCAGAATGGCTATAAGAAAAAGTAAAAAAATAATCGATGTTGGTGTGAATGCAGAAAAAAGGGAACCCTTGTACACTGTTGGTGAGAATGTAAACTAGTACTACCTTTATGGAAAACAGTATGGAGATTTCTCAAAGAACTAGAAATAGACCTACCATTCAACCCAGCTATCCCACGCTACTGAGTATCTATTTACCCAAGGAAAAGAAGTCATCATATCAAAAAGACACATGCACTCATATGTTTATCACAGCACAATTCACAATTGCAAAAATATGGAATCATCAAGTGTCCATCAACTGAGAAGTGGATAAAGAAAATGTGGTATATATATATATATATATATATATATATATATATATATATATATACACCATGGAGTACTACTCAGCCATAAAAAATAATGAAGTAATGAATCTTGCAGCAACTTGGATGGAACTGAAGGCTACTATCCTAAATGAAGTAACTCAGGAACAGAAAATCAAATATCTCATGCTCTAGCTTATAAGTGGGAGCTAAGCTATGGATACACAAGGGCACACAGAGTGGTACAATGGACATTGGAGACACAAAAGGGGGGAGCGTGGGAGGGGATGATGGATGAAAAATTACTTATCAGGCATAATGTACGTTATTCAGGTGATGGGTACACTAAAAGTCTAGACTTTACCACTCTGCAATTCATCCATGTAACCAAAAACCACTTGTACCCCTAGATCAGTTGAAATAAAAAAGAAAAAGAAAAGGAAAGAAAGTTAATACTTTTGAGTGCCTTCCATCAATCCTTATATCACCTCATTTAATTTTACAATCCTGTAAGACATTAAAAACATGGGGCATTGTTATTGTCCCATTTAATAATAGAGGAAACCATAGCTCAGGAAAGTTAAGCAATTGTCCAAGGATACACAGCGAGCTCATTTATTCAATAATTATCTATTGAGTGTTAGGGGCTGAGACAGGGATTAAACTCAGGGCACTTTGAAGTTCTTATACCTGTTAACACGGGACACTGTTGCTTCTCTGCCTAGAGGCCCCGATCACCAACTTTCCCCAGGTCAGGGAATTCTTGCCATAGACTCCCCAACACCTACCAACCCATATTAATTGAAAACATCCCTGGCCCTGTAGAGGTATCAAACAGAAAATTCAGTCAATGCTGTCAGCATTGAAGGTGTTTGAGGGCTAGGTTCCTTACCTAACTGCCGGATCTTCCTCTCCATCCAGTGGCCAATCTCCCCTCCAATACTTGGTGTTATTTCTGTGTCCAGTTTAGCAGAGGGTTATTAAGCCAAAGCCCATAAAACTGTCAGGAACCTCAGTGGCTATCTTGTGTTTGCCACTGAATGTGTCCAGAGAGGATAAATGCCTGGTCCAAGGCCACACTGTGGTTTAGTGGTAGAGCTAGAATTAGAACCCTCATTTAGTTTGTGGCTTTTGAAACCACATTCTGTTCATTTTGCCAGGGAGCCCCCATCTAGACCTGCAAAATATCTCAGCCAGTTGGTTTAAAAAAATTTTCTTTTTCACTCTTTTTACTGACTGAACTCCTGAAACAGATTGGACTGAACAACTGAGCAGTAGGGAGGCAGAGTAAACAGAATGGGTCCTTGGTGCCCCCGGCGTGTCTGTTGTCTGCAGCGACTCCGCACTGCCTGTGAGGCTGACAGACACAGCCGCTCCTTCGCGGGGTTCTTAGACTCCTCCTGGTGTGCTAAGATTCCTGCCTTGGCAAAGCTGGGACAGGAGAGCCAACAAGAGCCTGTCCTGGAGAGCCTCAGTTTATCCTTGTAAGCGTGGGTGTGCATCTACGTGTGTGTGTGTGGGGAGGCGTTGGGGGTGAGCCTCCCACCCCCTGACAATGGCACAAATTTAAAATCCAAATCAGCAAGTCTTCATCTTTTCTGGCAGCAACTAAGCACCATGCTCAATGCTTGGAGTCCTGGAAGAAGCTCGAGATCAAGTGGAAGGGGCCCAGTTCCTGTCACTTTATAGAAGCTGAATTCTAGTCCTGGCTCCAGCATGCACTTAACCTCTTTGAGCCTTACATCATCAATTGTAAACTCATAGATGTCACTGCAATTCTCTGAGGTTTAGCTGACCCAACTGTAAGATTAGATGGCTAATATATACTTTGTAGGTTTGTTTAAAGAATGAACTAGAAACTTGGGGTTGCTTCAAGTGGAATATGCTTTACAGAAGTATTTCATTTGTGTAGCAATCTGTTTAATTGAATTTTGATGGCTTTGCAGAAGGGGTGTGCAACCTAAGGTTTATTTCCTGGCTATCCCTAATACACACCGTAAATAACAGGCCTTTCCTTAGCACATGCTGTGTGCTTGTGTAATTTAGAAAAAAGTAGCTCTTTTGGCTAGTTGCAGCCTCAGGTGCCAGACTTAGCAAGCTAAAATGCTTTCCAGGGAAGGAATAGGTATTCCTCCCTGCAGACATACATAGCTTCACACCCCGGTGCATGGTTTGATCAGCAGAAAGCAGACTGGATTTTAGGCCATCCTCACCTCCTTATCCAGGCACCTCTGTATGGCGCACAAGCTCTGAGGCTGCAGTCCCCAGCCCCTAGGCCACAGCCAGGTACCAGTCCATGGCCTGTTAGGCATGGGGCCGCGCATCACCACCTAAGCTCTGACCCACGCCCATGGAAAAACTGTCTTTTGTGAAACCAGTCCCTGGTGCCAAAAAGGTTGGGGACCACTGCTCTAAGGTCATATGCAGAAGCCCTGTCCAAACATGCTCCCTCCCTCCTGGCAGTCAACTGCTTTGCTCTGTGAGCTTACTAATGTGGCCCTTAAAAGCATTTGGGTTTGCAACTTAAACTGAGATTTTGAGTTCTCTTAGAACAGATGATATCCTACACTGGGCACAGTGTTGGTGACACACAGTAGGCTGTGAATGAATACCTTTATGGAGAAGGAGGGAGGGTTGAACGAGATAACCCATGTAACAATGGCCAGTGTGTAATTCAATGAATGCTTATTGCATGGATGGATAAACTCATAGGCCAGTTGTGAAAACAAGACATAAATCCCCATGTGAAATGTTTAATAATAAAAATTTCAAATTATAGTTCAATACAACAACTCAAGAGATGGCGCAAGTCAGCATATGAGTGTCAAATTAATTGCCAGGCCATAACTTTTATAGGAGTTCAGAAAGGTAGGGGAGATCAATTTGTGGTCTTGGAGTCGGAAAGCCTGGATGGGTGCTTGATCATGCACTTATATGGTACGTTCATTCATTCATCAAACGTTTTCCAAGCCCATGTTAATGTCAGCTGGTCTGCTAGACTCTGGGGATGCAGAAATGAACAACAGAAAGCCCATGACCTCAAGGAGCTCACAGGCTAGTGGGGAATGACATGCAAACAGACAACATAAATATGGTGCTACAATAATGTACTGTGGAAACCTGGGGAAGAGTCCAGTGAGCTAATGCACACAGTAGGTGTATTACAAATTGTAGCATCATAATAGATACTTCTTATTATTATCTAAACACATTTTAAAATAAATCTCCACAATTTAACATCTGTTAACTCTTTAAAGTGCCCACATTTTCTTCTCTCTACCTTCTTCCCTCCATAGCTCTCCTTTTCTTTCTTTGAATCTGCCAGCAGCTTTCAAGGGCACCGTATTCTCTGGCTGCTGGCCTTGGAGAGTGGGTGGATGGCACACAAAACTGGAGACCAGAGGCTTGCAGTTGCAAGGGCAGGCCCACCCCAGTTTTGGAGCTCCACAGAGCTGTCATGGAGTCTTTCCTGAAGAATCCATCCTCACTGCAGTCACTCTAATCACCCTGGCAACCATGTACCCATAGACTCTTTGGCAACAATGCCAATGAGAGTAATGAGTGTTTTCAAACCTCCACCGAAAAGGGATAAAAACACCCATTGTCAGAAAGATAGCCCGTGGCTCTCAGTCTCCTCTTTCCCTCTGAGGAAGGCCATGCCAGAAGGGACACCCTCATTTCACAGACCTCATAGCTGAACTCCGTGGACACAGGCCCTGCAGAAGATGCAGCGATGCAGTGGGAAGAGTACAGGCATTGGAGCTAAGAAGTGCCAGAACAGAATCACCTCATTATCTTGAAACAGGGAGCTTAGGCAGGTTAGTTTGATCTTTTCAGGTCTCAATACCCCTATTTGAAAAACAGACATAGTAATTCCTACCTCACAGGCTTATTGTGAGAATTAACTGAAAGTAGAACAGGCATTAGACAAGCAGTAGTTGAATCCAAAACAGAGGCCCAGATATCATTTCCAAGATAACTCAGCAAGTTACCAGCCAAGACAGAATGAGAACCACCTTTATCTTCTAACTCCCAATTTGGCAGTCCTCCTACCCGTCTTGTCTTGCCTTTCACTTTTTGGTGTATTCACCTGCCAGTGTTTGCACTTGCTGGTCATGGAAGAGACAAGCACGAGAGAGTGCACACGACCCAGGGAGAACTCCACAGTAGGTTCAGAATGGCAGCCTACAAATGGTGGATCAATGCCATTAGGCCAGTATGGATTGGACACTGTTCTCCAGCATAGGTGGCAATGCAGTATTCTGAGGAGTGACACTCACTATTAAACAGTATTACTGGGGTACTTTCCAGATTATAGAAACTGGTAATTGTGCTGTGCTGAGCCTTGGTTACAGAACAGTGTCAGCAAATATGTAGCAAATCAGCCAGAAGCCAGGTCTCTCATGGCCTCCATCAGTAATCAATCCCAGCCTTCTTTTCTATTGATCCATGGTAGAGACTAGAATCCTTTGATCTCTTATCAATCATGTTGTCATTCACTCAATACACATAAACTGAGTGCCTAAAATGTGCTAGGCACTGAGGAATAAATCAGACGTTGTCCTTAGACTCTATCATTCCAGGTGCACTCTGCTTGTTGCATGAGATTTCCAAGCTCCACCATGCTCCATGCTTGGGACCAGTGTGGGATCATGGGAGGGGCAAAGGCTTCTAAGTCAGAGAAGCCAGGGTCTGAGTTTTGGCTCTGTCACCACAGTGGATACCTGTTAATTTTGTCTCCCTAGTACTCCTTCCTTTTATCTGGTTAAAGGACCATCTTGCCTTGGGGAAACCACATCTCCTCCAGTCCATGATGTTTGGCCAGAGGATTTGGTTTGTGTCAGGCTTGGCCAATCATAGTACCCCTTTACCCTGGCCAAAGTATAGATTAGGCATGGAACCCAACCTAGAACAAGCAGAATTTGTTTTGCTCATATGTTTGAGACTGGGAGAGAGAATATCTCCTTCCTGAGATGGTCCAAGCCTAGAGCTCTCAGTGGCCATGTCCCTTTTTACCCCCTACAGGAAAGCAGCTTTCTGCAGTGGAGAGAATGCAAGGAGGGCAAGAAACAGAGGGAAGCAGAGGGGAGAGAGAGAGAGAGAGAGAGAGAGAGAGCGAGAGAGAGAGAGGGAGAGAGAGAGAGGGAGAGAGAGAGAGAGAGTTATCACCACACGATGACATCATCAGAATCAATGGAGACTCAGGCTGGCTTCACTCTGGACTGCCAAGTGACACAGCCTTTGTCTTGCCTTAATAAATTTCCTTTGCTCTTAAGCTGGTGGCCCTGATCTCTCTCAAAGGGAGGTGGGTGGGGTAGGGCATGGCACACGAGTAAGGAATGCCTGTATTTCTATAGACAGCAAGAGGGAAAAGCAACAAGGCTTCTGAAGAACAGTTCTGACTGCCTATGCCTGTAATTACAATTACATTGTTTTATGTTTCATGTTCCCATTGTCTTTGTATTAATAAACATTTGAAAGGGGACTAAATGTACGTCTTGTGGCATGTTTCCCTTTGAGAGTAGATTTGATGTGAATGAGTTCAGGGTGGTCCTGCCTCCTCTGTGGTTTTCGAATCCCTCCAGGGCTTGAAATTTGTTGCTCCCATATTTTTCCTCTAGCCACAAACTACAATATTCATACTTCTATCTTTGCAGGGTGCTTTGTGTTTTGAAAAGCATCTTCAGCTGCATTATCTTATTTGATTCTCAGAGCTTCTGAGAAGAAGGCAGGTCTGGGATTACTATTCTTGCCTGTCGCATTGACAAAGGCTCAGGTCCTAGTATCTTGGTTGAAAGAGTAAAAAGCCCCTGCAGGGCTTGTGTGGTGATCACACAGGTAACGGATGGAGCAGAGGATGGAAGGATCCCCAGGTTTGGAGCCAGAAGGCCCAGAATTGAGTCTTGGTTCTTTTACTTATCAGCTGTCTCACTTTAAGCAAATCACTCAATCTCTCTGAGTCTCAGTTTCCCCATCTGTCAGATGGGGGACTAGGGATGATATTTTTCTTCAAAGATTCTTGTGAATATCACAGGAAATGATCTAGAATAAAAGACTCTCTAAGCTGTAAAGTGCAGCCCACCTGTTTGGGGCTGATTTTTATCAATGGTGGGCAGCGATGCACTGGGTCCAGCTAGTGTAGGCTCAAGGAGCTGACCGTGCACACCTCTTCTCAATTCCACATTCAGTGACATCATGTTGGTAACTTGAAATCAGCCATGGTGAGAATATCTAGACCAAGGAAATTGGCAAGTGCCATGAATCAGGGCTTTGTTTTTCCCCTGGAGAGTCAGTTATTAGGTGATCGAAAGGGAGAAAAAAGTATACTAATATTTAAGGTGCACTATATATATTGAGTGTGACCTTATAGTATTTCCTTTAGTCCTCACAACAACTCCTGGGGACAGATACTGATCCTATTTTTTTAGATGCGGTAATTAAAACTTAGAGAGGTTCATAGCTTGCTCAAGGACACACAATAAAAGAGTAGAGATTTGAAGTCAGGTCTCACCTTCTGATTCCCACGCACCATTCCATAGACACATCCATTAACCTCTGTTCTTTCCCTGATTTCCAACCCAGCAGTCGTGAGATATAAGTCAGTTTCTATGACCACTTAACATTTGAGATCCCTATTTGGACTGCAGCGTACCAGTTTTGGACTTGGAGAAACTGGCTTGACAACAGATGGAGAGGACTGGCGTACACTGAGTTGGGTGCAAGGAACTGAGCTGACTGCATTGGAGATCCACAGTTCTGGGTCTCACTTGGATAAATGCTCCAGAGTCCCCAGAGTTAGGCAACACCATTAGGGCTGGGGCTGTTGGAAACATTTGGGCATAGAAAGGAAGACAGTCAAGAGCACCTGAGTCCAGGTTTCAGCTCTGCTACTTCACATCTGGGGCTCAGCGTCCTCATCTGCCAAAGGAGGACAGTGTTTAATCATGCGGGTTTCACCTCATTTGGTTGCTGTGGTATCGATGGGGGAAGGATCCTGAAGGCCTCTGGAATCGGTTACACTACACAGATGTAAGGGGATTAGCATGTGTCTCAGCTGAGAACCTTTCCTCCTGTTGCTAAGA
Organism: Lemur catta; assembly: GCF_020740605.2. Classification (NCBI taxonomy): domain Eukaryota; kingdom Metazoa; phylum Chordata; class Mammalia; order Primates; family Lemuridae; genus Lemur; species Lemur catta. The sequence goes on from NC_059130.1 coordinate 82,567,901, forward strand.
GAGAAAGGACGGTCTGTTTTCCTTTCCTGCTGTCTCTGGCTCTACGTGTCCCCCCTGCCCCAAGCCCTGTTTTCCTTTCTATTTTTATACCTTGAGTGTTTCATATGAGGATGTCCTGCATACTTCAAACTAGATGAGGGTGGCAGAGAGGGAAAAAATCGAAAGGACCTAAGCAAAATGCAAATCTGTTTCCTGCTTGAGAAGATGACAGATGGGTTCAGGGGCCAGCATTACAAATGCAAGCATTCTCAGATGCTGAGAGACGCTCTTCCTGGACTCAATGGGTTACTTCTGCCCAGCTCTGGACAAGGCAGAAGGGCTATAGGAACACCCCAGAGGCTCCTGGAAGACCTGGCAGTGGGGGATGGTGAATATGGAATTAACAGTCATTTAGCACCTTAGGTATCTTCCTTGTCTCATTTCATCCTCACAATAATTTTGTGAGGATATATATCGCCATGATTGTGGAGACCAGGGACAGGAAAGGGACCTTTATTCAGTATGATGGGAGCCTCTGATTGGTTGCTCTGTTTCCAGTCATGCCCCCTCCAGTCCATTCTCTGCACAGCAGCTGCAGTGAGCTTTTGTGAATGAAAATCATTCCAGTCCTCTAACAGTCACATCCCTACTTAACTCTAAATCTCCAGAGTTAGAATCAAGTCTAATTTCCTTACTGACCTTCCCTCATGAGACCTGCCTCCCTCTCAGACATCCTCATCTGTTCTTGTATCACTAGTCCACCCTACATTCCAGCCACACTTACTTCCTTCTGCTTCTCAAACACGTTCAACTCATTCCTGCCTCAGGGCCCTTGCACTTGCTCCCCCCCCTACCTCCAATAACTGCCTCCTCATACAGGTCTGGGGTCAACTGTCACATCCTCAAAGGGCCCTTCGCCAACTGCCCAGACTAAGGTCCTACCCCCGTCATTCAAATTTTGGTCAATAGCGATTATTAGTATCCAATGTTTCTTGCTGATTTACTTGTTTATTTTCTGTGTCTTTTTACTAGAGAGCAAGTTCCAAAAGAATAAAAATCACTTGTATGTCTCTTTGAAAGTTCTACCTCACTCCATAAAACAGAGGTTGGCACATAGCAAGCACACAAAAAATATTTGTTGAATGAGTAAATTGTTACTGCCCTATAATTATCCCAGGAAGGGCAGGCCTGCGTTGGATGAAGGAAGAAAAGCCCTATCACTTGCTATTAGTTATTAAGTGTCAAGCCCTGTGCTTATCTCACATGATTCTCATAATTCTGTGAGGTCCACCTGATTCCCATTTTGTAAATGAGGAATGGAGACTCTATCATTTGTAGATTGCTAAGGTTACACAGCTGCAGCTGGAACCCTGGTCTGTCCGCTCTAGGACTGCAGAGCGCAGTGCCCGGCCCGCGGTGGGCAGTGTGGGCACTGAGTCGCAGGCCACAACCTTGCCGGGCAGTGCCCATGGGACGGATTTGACTGCGGGGTGTGCAGAAATGTGTCTCTGGGCATTATGTACATGCAAGAGAGTGCGTATCTGCTGCTGCAAAATCTTGCGTGTGTGAAGACTCCATGGAGGAGGAGGCTGTGCAAAAGCTCCTGCAGGCCAAGACCCCAGAGGCAGGTCGGAGAGGCTCCCCCTAATAAATCGCTATTGCTTGACCTGAAGTCCAACCCTCCCAGGGTGGCAGATGCTGAGAACTGCAGAAGGTGAGGACGGCAGAATGGCCGCAAGTTGCAGGCCTCGCTGTGACTGTGGCGGGGAGGGAGCCTGCGAGTGGGTGCTGAGGTCCTTCTCCCCTCGGAGCTCCAATTCTGGCTAGGTCGTGCCGCTGCTGTGAGCGCCCACATTCTGCGCTAGGTGGCGAAGTGCTGAGGGGCTCCCCTATTCGGGGGAATGCGGTAGTGATGTATAAGGTATGAAAGATGTGGCCTGCGGAGAGCCGGCGCTATCTCTACTGCTGCTGCTGCTGTTACCGCTACTGCCGCTGCCGCTGCCGCCTCCACTACCGCTGCCAGCGGAGTCGCTGGGAGTGAGCATTCCCTCTCCGGATACCCAGCTCCACGGCATCTCCCGCGCGCCCTGGCCCCACGGGGACCTGCCAGCCCCAGGGAACAAAAGCGGAGCCCGCTCGCCCTCTCCTGCAGCCAGACGATGAGTCGAGAGGGCTGAGAGGAGAGTGTGGTCTTCGGAGGCTGGAAGGTAGGAGAGGGTACTGCGCCCGCCCGCCGCGGCGTGGGAGGCTCGGGCTGGGCGCGGGGGCCCATCCGTCCCGTGGGTGCTGCCCGGCAGGGTGGTGGCCTGCAACGCCGCGCCCACCCTGCCCACCGCGGGCCGGGCGCCGCGCTCCCGCAGCCCCGAGGGAGCCCCCTGGGTGGGCATTGGAGGCCGCGGGGGAAAGTCTGGAGCACGAAGCCGGGCAGCGGCGGCTGCGGAGGGCTGCTCGCGGCACTTGGCGGCGCGCAGCTCGCCGCGAGGAGCGGGCAGGCGGCGGCTGCGGTGTGCGCAAAGTTTTGGGTGGCGCGCAAAGGCGCAGGCGAGGGCCACCGCGCACAGCCGCGCAAGTTGTGGCCGGAGCGCCAGGGCGACCCCCGGAGACACCCGCACGGACTCGCCCGAGATGGGGACGAGTGGCTTTTGCTCCCAGCCACCCGAGAGCCTAGGCCGAGTTGACACGCAGCCATTTAACCCTTCCCGGCCCGGGGAAAACAACTTCATCGGTATCAGCAACTGGACTTGGGCTGCCTGGGCAGCGTCCAGGCTCAGTCGTTCTGAGATCTTGCGCATTTCCCTGCTCATTCCGCGTTTTTTTTTTTTTTTCTTTTTTCTTTTCTGCCAACTTCTGTATCCAGAAAGCAGGCAAGCTCGCCAGGGTTCTCTCCCTCAATCTGTAATTTTTATCTCTCGCGCCATCCGGACGCATATTTTCTCTCTGCCCCTTCAGCTTGGCTGTTTGATGCTGCCTTGAAAAATGAGATGATTAATCAATTAGGTTAGTGGCCAATTAGGCATAACCTTGTAGGAAAATAATTATGCCCAGCTCTCTGGGCTTTTGCTGGTGATGAGGTGGGAATCCAGCCCAGGTGGAGTGGCTGTTCCAGAAAGATAGGGCTGATCAGGGAATTTCTGGGAATTTAAGATTAAAAAGATTCAAATGTGTGGTGGTGGTGGTTGTGGGAGTGCAGTAGGGGTGTGTGTGTGTGTGCCCGCGTGTGTATATCAATTTTTGCGGAGAAAATTAACCCTTAGCAGCGCAGTCTGGGTGGACTTTGCAGGCAGCATGTTTTGAACAGCTCAGAAAAGGTGTGTCCCTTTGCTTGCCAGGCCTCCTCCCCTGGTCTCGGAGGGACTCTCTCCTGTAAGTCGCCTCACGGGGGCTTTGCTGCTGCTTGGGGAGGCTGAGTTCCGAGGAATGCATTTCAGTTTCATGTCTGAGGAATCGTGTCCTTACAGACCGAGGTTCCTGTACGGTGCCTTCCGAGGACGCACATTTTTCCCTGATGGTGTTAAATAAAGCGGTTATTAAATGGGTGCAAAAGGGATGCAATCTGTTTCCAGTGCTGGGAAGTTCTACTGCGGAGCGGAGCTTCCTTTTTCTTTTCGGAATGACTGGCGGGGTTTGGCACTGCAGTATTACAATACAGCCATATTAAAAAGGTCTTCAGAGCCTTGAAGCCCTCCACCACTGCAGCCCCATCTTCAACACGCGTCCCTGCTCAGATCCTTCTTGCGGGCAACATGCGGTGGATCTCAAATGTGCACCGTGTGCATTTTAAGCCTTTCTGTCTCTATTTTAAGCTGCTATCTGTTTATACCTCCGGACCCTAAATAGTAGATTTCTCTTCAGAAAGCAAAAACCTAGAGGTGTTCACAGGGCAGAGAAATTTTTGCAACAGGTCCTGGGTCTAGGTTTTCTGATAATGGATCTCCCTGGCATTTAGCGACCTGGGACCCCAGTCTCTCCACCAGGGACCTGACTGGGGTTGGACTGGGAGGTCTCTGAAATCCCCTGCAGTGCTGACATTAGCGGGTTCTGAATTTTATGGCTTTTCTTCCTTTCCGAGCTGAGCGGGAGGAGTAGCTGAGCAGTGCAATGTGACAGCGGCAGTGCCCCCTCACTCCCAGTGGAAAGGGATGGCGCTGGCTGGGGCTTATTAGCAAATAGGAATTTCCCGGCTGAAAGGCTGCCTAGTGATACTGGTGTCCAGGGACAATTAACAGCCATAGGCTCCACCCCCTCCCTTAAAATGAAGGGCCACCATTCAGCACTTTCTCTTTGACAAGATTTTTTTTTTTCTTCTTGTGGCTGGATGCAGCTAGTCGCCTTACAGTGACCACATTTGTTGGTCAGACTCTTGTGCTAGCAAAGGCCTTGCTCCTTTTCTAAAAGTGAATCTTTTTTACATAGTGGGGAGGGATATGGCGGGTGGAGGCAGAGGAGAAGAAAGGAGCGAAGAAACAGAGGAAGAGGAGGGAATGGGGGGCAGCGGTAAGAGATATCCAGGGGGACAGAGATGCTTAAGACTTCAAACACAGCCAGGCAGCAGGGAGGATGGAGGAGAGACAGAGGACAGGAGGGGAGGAGGGGGATGAGACTAGAAAAAGACACAGAAAGGGGAGGAAGAGCAGAGAGGGAGATACTAGTACCAAGAGGGAGAGAGCAGAGCCCACATGAGGCAAGAACTGTCTTATCCTCTGGCTTGGAAAAAATGTGAAGGAAAATCTCACACTGCCCAATATTCGTTCCAGATAGACTTGCCAGGAACTTGGCTCTGACATAATCAGACAATTACTTACAAAATAAACGTTGCACTGCAGAAAGCCATTAACTGTGTTTCTTGTTTCTTCCTTGACTGGAGACTCCAGTTGCTGGTGTGGGGTGGGAGGCAGGAGGGATGTTTGTTTAGCAGGTGTGCTTGCTGTCACCCCTACAGCGTGCTCTTGTTGGGTCCAGTTGGGCACTCCATTTGGACAGGGCAGGCATCTTAACAACTTCGGGGGAGGTGTTCCTTTGTTTTTAAATCTATCTTACATAGAGTGGACAACTGTTTAAGGAGTACATTTATTTATTTAACCTTGGGGTGGGGAGAGAAAAATGAAGGCTAGCGAATGCTCTTACGTGCCACCCAGAACCAGCAGTGATGGAAAAAGGATTTCAATTCATTTTCTCCTCTCCAGCCTCCTTGCTCCCATTCCAGACCATCCTCAGAGCCTCCCAACTCATCTCCTGGCCTCTGGTATGGGCCCTTCCACAGCTGTGACATGATCTTTCTAAAACATGGCTTTGATCATGTTACTCCCAGATCAAAAGCATAAAGTGCTCCCTGTCACCTAAGGCATGTTATTCAAATTCCTGACCACAGACTTCAAGGCCTTTCACTGCTTGGCCTTCTCTCTCCCTCCTAATGTGCTCATGACACTGCCCCCCACCCACAGACAGCATCACACACATCCTCACACACATACAGTACCCCCACACCCCCACATGTATACACTTACACACATATAGCTTCACATACACCCTCACATATACACATGCGCACTGACACACACACTTAAAAATTCACACCACACCTATGCACCACACACACCTTTCACTTACACTTTTCACGCATACATTAATACGCCTGCCCTCATACACATGCACACAGCACCACATACATAGTATCCCCATACCTATACACTTATACACATACACACCCTAACATACATGTACACAGAATGAAACACACCTCCACACACTACACTCACACCTACACACCTATACACTTAGACACATACCACACACCCTCACACACATGGACACACGCACTACACTGCACACCCACATGTTTACACATACAGTTATACCACACCTGTGCATCACACACATTTCTTCTTTTTTTTTAGATTTTTTTTTATTTCAGCATATTATGGGGGTACAAAAGTTTAGGTTACATTTATTGTACTTGCCCCCCACCCCCCGAAACAGAGCTTCAAGTGTGTCCATCCCCTAGACGGTGCGCATCACACTCATTATGTGTGTATACACCCCTCCCCTCCCTCCCCACATCTGCCCAACACCCGATCAATGTTATTCCTAAATGTGCTCTTAGGTGTTGATCAGTGAAACCAGTTTGATGGTGAGTACATGACACACATTTCTTTCATATCTTTGCAGGTGCTACTCTCCCACTCCCCCATTTGGAAAGTACATTCCTATTTCTTTGTCTCATGAATTCATCCATTGGGTTCCATCTCAAAAGTGACATCTACTCAGAGGTCCCTTTCTCCCAGGAAGCTCATGTTCCCTCAGTACTCTTTTCACACTTCTCTTGAAGTACTATGTTATAAGTCTCTGTGTGTTTGTCTCTCCCAATAGGCTGTGAGTTGCTTCCAAGCAGGGGCTAATTCATTCCCCAATTCAATCCCAGGTATAACATAGTCCTTCACACAAAGGTGTATGATTGACGTTTAGCGACTACATTCATTTTAAGAGCTTCTAAAGGATGATTAACATCTTTGACATCTTTTCCCTTATTTTATCTTACTGTAATTTTTTTGTTTATAGAGATTATTCAAGCTTTTAAGAAATTCACATGATACAGAAGTGTGTAAGGTAAAAAGTGACAATCCCTCCCCCCACCCCACCTAAATACCCTGTATGTTTAATACACATTATTAAACATTGACATTGCTCCTTGACCTTTATTTTATGTCATATTTCCCTAACTAGATTATATACAGGGACCAAGCAATATATATATGTATATAACTCCTTAGTGTCTAATATGTCTAATGTAGTATTGTACATGTGGGAGGTGCCCAGCAACTATGGAATAGATGAACACAGAGACTCTTTTTAAAAAATAACCAGGTAGTTGTGTTTATTTTTAAATAACCAGAACACTAATACTAGTTGGGTTTATTTTTTAAATTACATTAAATAAGTTGTTTCACTAATCTACACAATAGCCCTGTCTGATTGGTGTTATAACCCTCATTTTACAGGTAAAGAAAGCTAGGCTTTAAGGGGTAATAGAACTTGGCCAGGTCAGAAAGGGAATGCACAGTAGGGTCTGGATTCAAACTCAGATCTCCTTTGTTTTCATGCCTCTGCTCTTTCCGCTTTACTCTTTAGGTGGGTCTGTGGGTACCCAGAGGCAAAGCATCTAACTCAGCTTTATATGCCCAGTATCTGCTCAGAGCTTAGGAATTTATGGAGCCCTTAGCCCACTTCTTCACAGTTACCCTTCCAACGAGGTGTCATTATCCTTTTACAGATGAGAAATAGAGGCACATGTGAGAAATTAATGTGACTTGGCCAAATCCCTGCAGCCAGGAAGAAGTGGAAAGTGTTGAACCCAGGTCTTTAGGCCCTGGGTTAGATAAGAGAATCTATCCTGGAAAGGAACAGGGCAACTTCTGCTTTCGCTTTTGTACAGTGACTTGATGGGGCAGGTGGAGGTTGCTTCCTGGGGAGGGGTAGGCTTTATTGCCCCTGATGTCTGGGGACTGCAGCACTGGCAGGGTCCACACTTTCTGGGGCAGTTGCATTAAGAGATCCCTCTGTTCCCCAGTTCTGCTCATCTGCATGTCTCATGTCTTGTTTGAGTCAGAACCATGGACAGATAGTCTGTGGCTTGAGACTTTGGTGAGCAATTGTGGATGTAGTTCGTGGTTCTGTAGGTGGGCTACAAAAACTGATGGGATGACTAGAAACTGGAGTTGGGATACTTTGTCAGTGAGGAAATGAATGCTGGAGACTCCCAGAGCTTAGCTTTGGGAGCATTTGCCTTCTGGGTATCATAGTGCAATTACAGCTCCCATTTATTGAGGACTTGCTGTGCCCCCGGGGGTTGTGTTATGATCCTCACTTTATCTTCATCTAGAACAATGCTTGGCACAATAAATATCAGTTAAGTACTTGCTGAGTTTTTAATGAGTAGAGAAGGAAACTAAGGATCAGAGACATTGAGTAACTTTTCCTAGCTCACGTAGTTAGTGCATTTCAGAGCTTGGATATAAACTCAATTCTTTCTGACTCTAGAGACTGTATTCTTTGACCATTCTGTGCTGCTTCTGGATTGGTAATCCTAGCCAAGTGATGTAATAGATCTTGAACTTGCAGAACCTTTTGTCCAATTCCTTTATTTAAGAGAGGGAAACGTTTACTATGTGCTGCTCTAAACACTTCAGATGCATTAACTTGTTTTCATCTTCCACAAAGAAGGAATATGAAGTGCAGCTAAATAGTAGAGCTGGGATTTGAACACAGGTACTCTGTGCTGTTTGCCACTCAATTATGTAATATTCTGGGACCTGTGGAAGATCCTAGAGTTACTTAGTAGTTGAACTGTCATCACCATCATTGTCATTGTTGATGCTTTCAGAGTAGCTATCTTTACTGAGTATCTACTCTGAGTTTATGGGCACTTTTCATATGTTATCCCATTAATTCTCAAAACAATCCCAAATTTCCATAAAAGGAAACTGAGGCTCAGTGAAGTTAAATGAGTGCTTAGAGTCACATGCCTAGTGAGAACAGGACACTGTGTGCCTGGTCTCAACATCAGTTTTCATTTTCTTTCTCCAGACTCTTTTTTTCACTGATCCTTTGCTGCTCTTAAAATCCAGCAAAACATGAAAGATGAAACTTTTCTTGTGGTTTTTTTTTTTTCGTTGTTAACCCAATGCTCAGAAAGGATCATTGTCTAGAAATACATAGTATTTGTATTTTTTGGACCTGAGTTTTTTCTTCTATTCCGCCATTAGGCTATGAAGGGTTACCTGATGGTTCTTTCAATTCCCCAGTAATGGAATAATATTATTACCTGCCATGTTTCCTAGTATGGTGATGGGAATGGTAACGTTGCAATCCTTATGATTTTAACCCCTGCTAAGTGAGCAAAGGGCACTTTGTGAAAGAGAGAAGAGAATGTTTCTCAGATTAAAATAAACTACCTTGGGCCACTGTGTGGCACTGGTTGATTTGGGCAAGGAAGTGATCATTACTTGGTGACATTGGGGGTCTTTCCTTGTTGGTGATAGTGCAAAAATCCTGTATCATTAATAGTGGTTCATTTGTGGTTTAAAAAGTGGCCATATGGCAGAGGCTCAGAGGCCTGGAGACCCAATGCCATCTGACAACCTTTCAATTTATCTGGCAATGCACATGTGATTCCCATCTCAAAGGCAGCAGGCAAAATTAAACAAAGATGAATGCTAAATAAAGAATTCATTTGTTTTCATAGGCTTTTAATAAATAAAAATGATTTTTTCCCTGAAATGAGTGCTGAGCCATAGGTCTTGAGACTTCTTGTTTACTTAACATGCAGAATACAGCTTCTTGTTTCAAAATGACCATTTTTTTTCTTTCTTGGAAGCTTGAGCTTAGATCTTTAGTGACATTTTTTCTCTAAGCAAATATTTACAGTCAAGTTGGAAAGTGACAGGAAGGAGGGTTTAAAATGAAAATGTTACGAAACTGAAGTTTACATCTGAGTGCAACACATGGTGTCACCGCGGACAGAGTCCTAAGAACTCACAATATTTGTCAATTTGTAGAATTTGAAGAAACCAAGCTGTTTTCGTTTGTTAATGTTAACTCTAAAGATCACATTTCTGTATGTGCATAATGGTGACCATTTCCGCTTTCTCTCTATTTGGTTTTATTATGGTCATGGAACTGCAGCCATTTGCTTATACGTTGTTTTCTTCTGCTCTAGATAAGGTGAACTGTTTCAGGGTTAGTGCCCCATATTTATTTCTACTTCCATATTTTTACCTATGCTCTTCTTCCTGCCTGGAACACGCTTCCTTTTCAAATCTCCAAATCCAATAGACTCCTAAAGCCAGGGTAAGGTCCTAAGAATCTTCTTAGTTGATTCCATTCAATAGTGATCATCACTGACAAATGGTTGTTTTTATCAGTTATGATACATGTTAGTTGTAAAAAATGCAAAAGTTTAGAAAAATATAAGGGGTTAGTAAGAACTACTTGAAATTTCAGTTCTTTATGTTATCTATAATTTAGTGACCATTCTTTCATTTATTTTTTAGATATATATACACATACATACACACACTTGCATATGTAGATGGATATAATTTTACATATTCTGCCTTATATATGCTCTTTATTTTTTATCCTGGATGTCTATTTTTTAATGTACCTTTTCAAAAATTTGTTTACAAACTATCTAACAGTCTAGATGCCTTCTGTGTCTTCTAAGTTCCTATAATCATTCACACATATATATCCACATATACATGTATACATGCAGGAATTTTTGTCATGGGTTTAAAAATAAGATAATATGTACATTTTTTGCCTATTGATTTTTGTTGATTAAAACACCATAGAAAGCTATTCCCTTTCTTTCCCAGCCCTTCCTGAGTTAGTTGGTAGATATAAGTCATGCTCTTCAATGGCTGTATAATTTTTAATGGAATGTATATACCACAGATTTTTCCATCATTTCCCTGCTGATAGGCATTGACTTTTGTTCACTAATCTTATAAACAATGCTGAAATAAGAATCCTTATACATTTGTCATTTTTTATTGATGCTTTAACTTTTATGGGTAGATTCCCAAAAGTAATATTTCTGAGTCAAAGGATATGTGCTTTTTAAAGTTTTAATAGATGGTACCTTATTGCTTTCCAAAGAGAATGTAATAATTCACATTTTTATTAGTGTGTATGAGGTAACATTTTCCCCATATGCTTGCCAGCAGCACATTTTATCATTCTCTTTTACTTTTGCTAACCTGATAATCTGTAAGATGTGCTATCTCATTGTTATTTTATTTTGTACTTTTTTGATGTCTGCCATGGAGGAGCATCTTTTCACAGTTATTGAAACAGATAATTAATCAACTTTGACCATTTTTCTTTTGATGGTTTTTCTTTTTCTTGTTTTGTAAAGGCTCCTTTTATATTCTAGGTAGTAATTTTTTATCTATATTGCTTATGATTTTCCTTCCCTAGAAGTTTGATCTAGTGTTATAATGGTCTCTTTATTTGTCTGTGTCCAAACTAGACCAGGAGTTACTGTGATTCATCTGTAGGACATCGCATCTAGGGCAAGGCCTTACAAAGTATAGGTACAAAATAAATGTATGTAACCCTGACTACATGTGTGATATCCAAACATATTTTATTTAACAGTGAATTGTAGGAAATAATTTATGTGGGCATTGCATGGACTAAGGTGTTTTGAAGAAGTAAAGTTTCAAGATGACTAATATTCTGGAAATATTTATAACTGAATTACATACTTTCCTGCATTTTAAAAGAATATGACTCAGAAATATCAAAAACATCCATTATTGTGTTGCATTATATATTTGATATTCTTAAGGGCTATTTAGAGATGCAAGATTGTTTACCTCTCTGTATATAAGTAGCCCCAGACATATGGATGTATGGATTTCAAATTCTCACATCTTTATGGTTTTAAAATTCTCATATCTATTTTTATAATTTTATAGTCTCCTCCTTCACTGTCATATTATGCTAATATGTATTAATATTGTCAGTTTATCTGCCTTTGAAAGTGGTTCTCCTTTTTTTATCCATCTTTGTATAGGCTATGGACTATTATATTAGGAACCATGCTCATTGGAGTTGTGGATATGATAAGAGTCAATAACCACCAAGTCCTGGCCTGGGTGTCCTTTCTATGAATAAAGTACATCAGCTTCCGGTGAAAATATAGCTGTGAGGGGTCTTTTTTCTGTCTTTCTTTGTTTACAATAATATTCTGGAAAAGTGAGTTTGCTGGATAAGTGAAGTGGTGGTATCCCATCTCAATTAATTAGAATATAGGTCCAACTGCATGGAACCAAGACCCTAAATAAAGTGGCCTACAATAGTAGAAATATATTTCTCAGTCTTGTACAAGTCTGAGTACATAGGGCAGGTCTGGGCTGTGAAGTCATGCAGGGTCCAGGTTCCTTCTGCCTTGCTGTTCCTTCATCCCTAGGACATTGCTATCTTCATGATCTATGATGGTGTGTCATCATGTCCCCATTCTAACTAGATGGGGGGAAGAAGGAAAAGAAGTCAGGAGAGGACTTGCCCATTTTTAAGGGCATGGCCAGCAGTTGCATCCCTAATTTTATTTCACATCCTCATTGGCTGGGACCAGTCAACTGGGTACTCCTAACAGAAGAGAGACTAAGGAATGCTGTCTTTATTCTTCACGGACATGTGGCAGAATTGAGGTTCTACATTTAGAATGCGGGGACGATGGGTACTGGTGGAAACCCTGGCAGTCCCCACCACGCCTACTCTTACCAAGCTGGTGTCCTCTCAGCTTGCTTCGTAAGATTGAGTGCAAGGCAGCAGGCGCCTACCTCTTTTACACCCACCTCCTACTGTTGCGTGGAGTGTAAAATAGTTACTCCACAAAGATGACTATTTGCAATCTTTCTCTCCTTGTTTTAAGGATGGAGAAATACGGGGAAGAGAATTGAGCTTGCTAATGACATAAGGCTCAGAAACTGGAAACATCTAGGCTTCTTAGGCTGATTTTTCTGTAATTTAGTTTGTGTTCTGAGCTAAACATGAAGGTCTAGTCCTTTATTGTTCCACTTGGTTTTTTTTTCCTATTTCCTGTTCATCCTTCATTTTTAGCTCAAAGAGGTTCAGGTGTAGAGACCACATGCTTTAGAAGCAGGTGTGTTGGGGCAACTCTGGGCATTGCAGAATTGGCCCTCTGCAAATAACACAAGTGAGCTGAGGGTTTGAGATTATGACCTCTATTGCAAAAAGGGTCTCCTGGTAATCAACAGATTGCATTTCCTAGCTGAAGTTTTTGCACCCCGTGGTCTCCCATTGTCTTTCTGATTAACATGGAAGCATCCCTTCCCTTACTGCAGACTGGCTCTGGGAGTGGATTTGTTCCAGCCAAATGGCTGATTCTGACTGGTCTGTTTCCAAAGCACAAATGTGATCTGATCTTTTTTTTAATGGAGGGAGATTTTAAGGGATGATACCTAAACATACCCTTTCTCCCTCCAAGTTAAAAACCAAATTATGGGACATAAATACTGGAGTTTGACAAAGATGAAAAATTGCTTTTATTTCTGCTAAAGCTTGATTGGGGAATTGAGGTTGTGCAGCTACATCAGGCTTCCTGAACTTTCTCAGTTGGTCTGAGTGGGATAGCTCCAGGTCTCCCTTTCCCCGCTAGAAGCGTGAGTGGCCTCATTGACTCATTTCATGGGATAGCAGTGAAGGAGGAGGAACTTCTGAGGTCAGAAGCTCTGAATGAAAGAAGGAAAGGAAATATTTTATTGTATCATTAGGTTCTTATTTGCAGATGACATTATTTAAGCTTAAAGGAGGTTGTTGGGTAGCCTATAGCATTCTAGGAGGGGCCTGGGAGCCAAGCTTGGATGTCAGGACAGATGGCTAAGCATATTATGAGATTGTTGGGGTAAAGATAATACTGTTGCTAGGGGCAGATAGAAGGATCTGTATCCAAACTGACCCGGAAGAGTTAGTCTCTATGCACGTGGGATATGCCTTTTATCTTCTACTATGTCCTTCCAAGCCTTATGTAAGTTTGTCTGCTTGGTGTCCCCAGAGTACTCTGTAGTCACTTCTGGTTCCCATGCAAAAGTATTAAATATAAGCAAGCACAAAAATGGGGCTAGAATGGTGCTGGGAGAGCCTATAGCGTATCTGTTATAGCTGTACAAGTTTGCTCTCTTTTCCTGATTTCACCCAAAAGATAAATCAATCCCATTCCTTTGAGGAGAGAGGCTGGAAGTGCCACTGTGCTGCTTTCCACCCCCCACCCCCCGCCCCACCCCAGGAAGTACAGTGGAAGTAGGCGGTAATCGTCCGGTGAATATCACACACTTGCTTACAAACCCTCAGGGGCCACAGTGGAATTCAGGATAAATCCCAAACTCCGTGACATGTCAGAAAAGCCCCTCCCTGGCCTGTACCCTATTTTCTCAGTCCCATCCCTCTCCAGTATTCGTTGTACTCACTACCTGGCTCTGTCCTCCGGGCTCCATCTATTCTGAATGACTTGGCAGGACCTTGCACGTGCCTGTGCTCTCCCATGCTCCATGTCTCTGTACCTGCCCTCCCCTCCCCCCCCCCCATGTGTGAGATGCCCTCATGCCCTTTGTCATTTGACAAACTCCTACCTCCCCTTCAAGACCGAGGCATCATTTCCTCTGGGAAGCTGCCTTTGTTCCCTCATAGACTGGGTTAGGTGACTCGCCTACATGTGTCCAAAGCACACAGCAATCCCTTCTTTCTCTACACTTAGCACGTAATATTGTGACCCTTGGTCTATCTGGGACTGCTAATGTTACTGAGAGCTTCCCGAGAGCTGTTTTTTATCTCTGTATCCCGGTAGCTAGCACAATGCCTGGTTCTTCGTGGTTGTGAAAATGAATAAAAGAATGAACGGTAGAGTACTGGTGAAGGACAGGCTTTGAAGTGAGAATCTGACTTTGCCACCACGTAGCTGTATAGCTTCAGACAAGTTAAACATCATAGGATTGTTGTATGAAGGCTAAATCAAATAATGCATGTGACGTGCTTACCCCAGAACACGGTAAACATTCAGCAAACGTGGACTATTATTTTGATTATGGTAAGATTATCATTATTTCTGTAGATGCTCAATAAATGGTAGTGATCACTAGAATGCTTTCTAGACTAATGAATGTATAAGGTGGTAACTTGTGTCCTTTCCTATGTCCTGTAGAACCCACCCCAAATTACTTTGAAGCCACCAGCGGCTTGAGAAGAGGAGTGAAAATAGACATAAACTGACAGAAGTCACCGTCAGGCAAAACCCTTCCAGAGCAGTTCCGTGGCAGTGTGCGAAAATGCCTGTTAGCATCAGGTGTCAGCAACTGCACTGTCACCGGGGTTTTACTAACAATTCTGCCTCCTTTACATACTTCTTTCTTTACTTTAGAATTTTTCACTTAAAAAAAAAATGACACTGAGGTGACACTGAAAACAGTGTCAAAACTTCAGTGAAGGTCAAACATTTTCCAAGGGCTTGCCTGGAAGCACACATCCCGCTGTGTTCTCTCTGTGCGTGCGCAATGTTAACACAGTAGGAGCTTCAAGCTGATGTCGAAAACCAGCTTGGAATATGGCAAATGGCTTCTTTGTGCCAAACTCCCAGCATAGTGTCTTACATAGAGTAGATGCATTTTCATCTGTGTATGTGCAAAATACCTTCTCTTTCTCTCTTTTCCCTGTGGGCCCATACTTACTTCACTACATTCAATTCAGCAAACATTTATCGAACCCCTACTGTGTACAGGGAACTCTACTGATTCTGTCCTCTGTGCTTGTTTCTCCCCCTACATTAACATTATTTCTTTATTAGAAGTAAAGGCTTGTGTTAAAAAAACAAGTGAGTAGCTGGCATCTACTGTTTTTAAGAGAACAACATAAACATATTTTATTGCTAGTTTCTATGGAAATATTCCTTGTTATTGGGGCCTAAATTAAACTATAGGGGATGAGAGAGAAGAGGACCAAGGACCTAGTCCTAATTTGATGTATGATCTTGAGCATGTTGTTTAAATTCTCTGGGTTTTAGTTTCTAGCAATTATTAAGGACCTTTCCAGCTTCAACATATCATGATTCAGAAAAGTATAAAAGGAACATAAAGTTTGGAATTGCTGCACTAATGTGGAAAGTGTAGTGGGTTTGGAATTAGAGGGTTTGTTTGAACTGTGGCATGGACATTTGGCTTGTGTGGTGTTGGGCTTGAGCTCCCAGCCTCCCAGGGCCCTTCTCTATAAACGGGGATACTGCCTCTTGTCTTTCCTGTTGCATAAATTTGTTGTGAATCTTCAAGGAGACGATGCATGGGAAAGTGAATTAGGAATAACAAGGGACTATATATACACACATAAGCTCTTTTAATTGTTAATAATCATCTTGATTTCGATATGTTATTCCAACAAGCACTTTTGCATTTTGCTTTCTGGGTTGTTTGAAGGAGATGCTGCCTTTCAGTTTTTGTTTTTGTTCTCATTTTTTTTCCCCAAAGCTGTCACAGGATATCTCAAGCAAGTGGCTTCTCTGTCCCCAATGTGTCTTTCTGATCAACACCCATCTTGGGTTCCAATGCCTGTCTGAGTGCATAATGTTTTATTTGTTGGCCTGAAAGGAGACCATTTGTTCCCTGCTAAATGAGCTGTTACTGTGAACCTCTGTCCCTCAGCACCTGGGGCTGTGTTCATGGGAGAATCCAGCCGTGGATCTCAGGAGCATTTTTGAAAAGTTTATTAGATGGGAGAAAATATTTCTCTGCAGTTGTGCCCTCCCTCCTTGGCCTCAGCTCATTAGTCAGAGCAGGGCCAGTTACCTGGGGGTGGGAGGGCTGCAGGGCCGGGGCTGGGGAGCTGCAGGGCAGGGGCTGGGGGGGCACAGTCCTCCCTGCAGCCTTGCTCTGGCCTTTCCATGCCCCTGCCCAACAGGTGATTAATTAGCTCTAATTGAATGTTGCTGCAAGGGGGCTGGGGCCTTGTCTCAGTGTGCCTCCTGTGGCAGCTTGCCCTCATTTTGGCCCAAGGCCTGACCTGATCTTGTGGGCTCCAAAGTGGAGGTGTCTCTCTCAGATGGGGCCCTGTGGGCTCTGTCCATTATAAGTGGCCTGGCTCTAAACATCAAAAAGGGCACCTTCTAATCAGACTGTGGTCATTGAGTCTGCCGGATAAGAGACAAGCTGCCCCGTTAGCCCTTTATTTGGATGCCTGGTCAATTTGGGGTTTAGTCCACTGAGGATGATGCTCTTATTATGACTGTCTCAGGTGTGGGTCATCTCAGTCCTGGGTCTCTTGTGACATCCTGTTGACACAGGATGATTTCAAAGTGCAGGAGAGAGACCCAGAGAGATCATTTTGTCACACTGACTTCTTCCACCCCCCCTCCCCCACCACCACACTCTTCATGGAGGTGAATTGAGTTAATGACACTATTAACCAGGACTAGAATTCAGGGCTCCCGATCTAAAGGAGAATATGTGTTCACCTCTCGCACTGGGAGAGCTTTGTCCTCATAGCTCAGGTGTTTAGAAAATCCTTGTGAAATGAACTTACAAGGGCCTTGAAATAGGGTGTTTTCATGGCTAAGCACTTGAGTGCTACATTCAAATTCCAGCTGTACTACTTACTACACATCTGACCTTCAACAAGCTACTTAACATCTTCCAAATTTCCATTTCCATTGCTGTAAAATGGGGATGATAATAATTGGATCCACTTCACAGTATGGTTGTATTAGAGAAGATACACACTTGGCTCAGAGTAATGTTTCGTTAACTGTTAGTAATGACCATTTTTAATTAGCTACCTAACTCTCTGCCTATCACACAGATGAGGATACCGAGGCAAGGTATATGTGTGTGTGGGGTGGGGCTGGAGGTTGCCTCGTGCAGTATTACGCAGCAGCTAATTAGAGGCAGAGCCAGGAATAGATGCCTATCTTCCTTTTCTTCTCCTTTCCCTGTGCTCCATATCTGAGAAGCAAGTCTACCCTGTACTTTTCCTTCAAGCAGATAAACCCCCATCTTTCTTTGTTTTTTCTTGTCCATTCCCCCCAGGCCTTGTACCTGCAGAATTTAGGAATCTCACAAATATGGGCTGCGTAAAGACCATTGGCTCTGGGTGTCCCTTCTTCTGTCTCAAGCCTTCAGTGGCTCCCCATTGCCTCAGGATGAAGTGCAGTCCCCTCACGTGGCTGCCCTCTGTGACTTGGCCCATGCAGCATAGTCCTAAGGCATTGCTGGCTGCTCCTGTGTGTGCCCTGTTCTTGTTCTCTTCTGAGCCTTTCATGTCCCGAGACAGGGTCTGTTGAGTGAATGGTGGTGAGTGACTCGATGCTCTTCCAGCTTCCCAGAGCTGTGATCCTAGCACTCCTGGGGCACAGACAGGTGGGCCCAGCAGGAGGAGGGCCACTCCTTCTACAGCTGCCTGTCACCTGCCCTGGCCACCCTCGTCTTTCTCTTGATGGCTGGGCACATTGCCCACTAGGCAGGCATTTCTGCCCCTCACGACTGTTTTCCACTCATTGCGAAATGTCACTTTTGCAGGGCCCTCTGTCTGCTCTGCCCCTGAGCACCCTGCATTTTCCGCACCATGCCACCTACTGCAGGATGTCCTGATGCCTGTTTACTGGTCTGGGAGCCCCAGCAGGCACTGACTGTATCTCTTTTGCTTCCTATTGTAGTTCCAGTCCTTGGCAATCAGGCCTCAATAAATATTTGCTTAAATGAATGAGAGAATGAATGAATGCAGGGTTGGATCAGTGGCAGGCAGGCAGATAGGCGTGAGTTCCAGGAGAATGTGTGGTCCCAAGTCCTGGCATAGCTGACGTCTCTCACTCAGCTGATGGTAAACATCAGGCCTAGCCTTTATTTTTCTCATTATGTTTAAAACCCACCAGTTGCCCAATAGTATAATTTTCTAAGTGGTTTCATTTCAGCTCTGCTAATTGAAGAGAACTGAGCTCTTTTTGAAGGCTGACTTTGTGTGTGGCTGTCACTGGTGAGAGTCGAGACTGGTTGTCAATCACTGACAATAGCTTGCCGTTCTGGAATAATTCAAGTTTAGGTCTTTCTTTCACTCAGGCATTCATACTCTGTTATATGTTTTCATACTGAGCTGAGAACAATCTGGGGTGAGAAGCTGTCATGTGTTCCAGGAGCTGAAATGGAGATTTCTTTTTCGATTTCAAATTCTCATGGTCCGTGGCTCAGAGTGGCTTGAAGGGAAGATCAGAGGTTTCAGCGTCAGGCCTTCTGGACTCCAGGCTTGACTCCTGGGCCTTCCCCACCCACCTTGGTGGCTGGATGACCTTGATGCAGTTTCCCTGGTTTCTGAGCCTCTATCTTTACACAGTGGCAGGAGATGTAAATACTTCGCATGGGGGATCGTGAGAATCAGCGTGGTGATGAGAAGCCCCGGCTAAGGACAGACGCCCTGGAAGCAGCAGCACTTCCCGCCAGCTCCTCACACTGCAGGCAGGTCCCTCTGCTGTCACTGGGCTCCAAAGGGGCTCCATATGGCTCCTGGGAGGGCCCTGGGCGTCGGGCAGACCTGGGTCCAAGCCCAGCCCTGCTGCTTCACTTACCAGCTGGGAGACTGCATGAATCACAGGCATCTGGAATTCCTTCACTGGAAAGTGGGGATAATGATACCTTCTCATCAAGTTGTTATGGAGATTGAAATGGTGTGAACTATCAGCATAATCAATGCTCAATAAATGTTAGCTCCTTTCTCCTCCTCCTCCCTGCATTTCAATATACTTAATTTACATTAGAAGAATGGGGAGAAAAAAGAGAGAGGTGATTCAGAAAATGTTCCCTACTTTCTGCTTCACATTAAAGAGGCAAGCAGGTAAGCATTTGCACAGTAATCTTAGCCACCTACCTGCAACTTGTTCATGTATTTGACAGATATTTATGAAGCATCTACTATGTGTTACATAGAGTTCTAGGCACTGGGATACAGCAGTGAAGAAAACAGTCTGCTCAGATGGTGCCTTACATCCTGTGGGAGAAAGGGGTAAGGAACAAACAGATAATATAAGGTCATTGATAGCTAATACACGGGAAGAGACGTAAAGCAGAACAAACACAGAGCCTGCTATTCATATGTGAATGGTCAGGCATAGCTGCTCTGAGGAGGTGACCTTTGAACAGAGCCCTTGTTCTTGCTGTTCCCTCCACCTGCCATGCCACCTCCTCCCTTGTCACTCTTTGTCTGTCAGCAAATCTCCTATCATCAAGACTCTATTCAGACATTACCTGCTCTGAGCACTTTTTCTGCTCACTTTTTGAGACAGAGCTTGTCTCTCCCTCCTCTCTGCTCCCGCAGTGTCTTTTCCTCTCTCGGTGCTTTCTGTGTTGAACATCCTTCTCCCTCAGACTGGAGCTCCTCAGGTCATGCGGGGTTCTTCCTTTTAGCTTCAGGGACAGGCACAGTACTGGGCACAGATGAGTTGATTAATGGCCCGTGGAACAAGTGAGGGGGGCAATGGGTGGGCGGTCTCAGCTCGGTCCTGGGGGAGCCTGCTCAGCGGTGAGAATGGTACTTTGCTGTCCGAGAAGCAGGCACTGCTTCCCAGGAGTTGAGCACGCTGAAACAGACTGCTGCTAGCTCAGGCACAGACAGTTCCATCCGAGTTCAGCACTGAGAACTAGTAGGCACAGTCTTGTCTCATATTTCAAGAGCTCTTTAATCATTTTTGCCTCCTAGAAGCTACATGACCTTGGGAAAGTTACTTAATCTTTGTAGGCTTGTCCAGGTATTTTGGCTTTTGGTTGGAATTAGAACAACTCAATAGGCTGTTTCTTGAATCTCATGTTGGTCAGAAGTTGTGAGTGACAGGTATTGGCATTAATTAATTTAAAAAAGCAGAAAAACAAAATAGCACACAATAGCTTATGGGAAAGAGCATGAGTTTAGAGTGAGACAGACTGATCTTGGTTTGAGTCCAAACTCTGCCACCTGCTAGTATTTTTACCTTTTAGCAAGTTACTTAAGCCCTCTGGATCTGAATTTTCTCATCTCTAAATTGGAATAATGGGTGCCAATCTCACTGGCTGTTATGAAGACTGAACGAGAACATGTCCAGATAGTGTACAATTAAATCTGAACTTTAGAGATTACATGCCAACTGTCCCCAATTGATTACATTCCAGTCAGGAACCCGGAGTTTATAGTCAGCATCCTCTTATTCAAACAGGGTGGTCATCATGTAGCTCAAAACAAACCCTGTTTCAAACCTCATGGTTTGAAAACCATATCACTTAATATAGTAGTCATTATTATACAGTGCACGACGTTCTTCTACAGTGCAGGTGTGGACAGGAGGTGTTTACCTCCTGTAACCAGGAGCTAGTCTACCAGCTTGTTTCTCTTTGATTTTGTCCGGTCCACTCTGGTTGCCCCTCATGCTGTGTCCCAGGTGATGGAGAGAAACAAGCTCTTCTGAGACCTGAGTTCAACATCTGGTTCTCCCATTTGCACGTGTGTGGTCTTGGCCCAAGTCACTTCCCTTTGCTGACCCTCAACTTCATTGCCTTTGAAACAGTCCTCCTCTTCCCTGCCTACGATATATAATGTTTGGGTCATAACTTTAAAATTAGAATATTTTAGGGCCATATATGAGTTGAGGTTTAGCTCAAAGGGCCCTGAGTTTTATTTCTAGCTCCTCAACTTACCAGCTCGGTGATTCTGGCTAATTCACTCACTCCCTCTGGACTCACTTCCCTCACACGTATGATGGAGATGACAATGATGACAACTAATGCTTATGGAAGCTTACCACGTGCCAGGCACTCCTCTAAGCACTTTACATTTATTAACTCATTTACTCCTCACAATAATCCTATGAAGTTGAAGTTGAGATTATAATCATCCACATTACTAAGGTGAAGATTGTTAGGCACAGAGAGGTTAAGCAATTGCTCAGTTGATAAGAGACAGAGGTAGAATTTAAACCCAGTCTGCCTGGCTCCAGAACCCACAATCTTAACCATCACACCATACTGACGACCATAATGCTGTCATTCCTACCGTTCAGGGCTGTTGTGAAGTTTAGAGAGACTCAGTAGACAGGGTCTGTGATATTGTCAGATGTTCAATCAATATTAGTACTATTATGCCACACCTCCTTGAGGCTTACTGCAACCTAGGCTTAGTAAACACTTACTCTTGTTGCTGTATTTTTGGCAAATCACCAATGAAGCCATGCTTTTCAGGACCAGGTATTTATCTTGAGCTGTTGTTTTCCTGCAAACCTGAGATGTCATGAGTAATATACCAGGGCCTTCTAGGGGGTCCTTGTAGGAGGGTGTCACTTTGTCCTTTGTATCAGTTCTTTGTTAGTGGTCAAGCTGTCAGAGGGGGCTGACTGGCCGAAAGCCTGTTGTTCAATAAGGAATAGGGCTTTGTTGTAGAGGTGGGTCCTTTCTGAGCACGGGGAAGGCAGGGTCAGGTCTGCAATTTTCTCTGGCTCTGGGAACAAACACACTGCCTGCTCCTCTAAGCCTGGGAGTCTCAAGAGATGTGGGGATTGGTGGTGACCTCCAGCCTGGCTGGTGATTACACACAAAGCGGAGAGCAATTTTTAAAGTCTCCTGGCCATTTTGCTCTCTCTTTAAAAATTAAATGCCCGACACTGAGGTGTTTTATTCCCAGACCAGCTGGCCTTTAAAAGGAAGGCTTGGAAGTGAGAATGTCTGATGACTTTGTGACCTCAGTAGTTTTCAAGGGTGGGAAAGGCCTCAGGAAGGGAGGGTGACTTCATTCTTTTTGTCAACTTAATGAAAAAGAAATGAAGGCATCAGTCTTAATGACTGAGTTCCACAGTGAGGGAGCCATGGGGAGGATTCAGGAGCAGTGGCCTACGTGTGTGAGAGTCACGATTCAGCCTGGGGAGCTGCAGGGGCTGCCTGGCATCATGGAAGGAGCCGGGAGACCTGGGTTCTCGTCTCACACCTGGCACTACCTGTCTGTGTGGTCACAGGTAAGTTACCCTTGCGAAGGTGTTATATCCCACGTTTAGTAGGTAGGCAATACAGTAGAGTAGCTAAAAGCAGTCTTTGTTCCGAATTTCTAGTTGTACCACTTACTACTTGGGTGACTTAGGTAAGTTTCTCTCCTCTCTGAGCCTCAAATTCCACATCTGTGATACGAAGGGCTTGGAGGCCTGGGCTTTGCTCAGTCGGTGCTTTAAACGTTTGCCATCACCCCTTTCTATCACATTCTCTGCTTCTTTGCCTGGCTACTGTCGTATTCTTCCTTTGGAACTCAGCCCCAACTTCCCTTTGGGTGGAAAACCTGCCCTAATGCCCCATGCTGATTTAGACCCCCCAATCCCTGTGTTCCCATTACTCCCAAAGACTCTCCTTGTCACTTATCACTCTCTGTGGGGACCCTGAGGGCCTGGGTATGGTTCCTCTCCGGTGCCCCAGAGCCCCACACAGGGTCTGCTTCCCAGATGCAGGTTCTAAATGCTTGCTGATGGAGCAAACGCATTTCTTCCGAGCTCTGAAATTCTATGCTTCTAAGTTTATTTGCCTTTATGGGTAGCTAATTTCCAAAACAGACATAAAAGATATCATTTTCTTCCTTTCATAAAAGGGTAACAATTACAGTTCTTTGCATTGATGTAGAAATTCATGCTTGACAAAACATTTTCCACATTTATTACCTAGCACCTACTACCCAGTGGCTTATCAGCATTCAGGTTTCAAAATAATTCAAGGCCACTGTTGGATCTCTTCCAACTAGATTGAGATTTTGAACTACTGGAAATATCTCCAGGTCCTACACCCCTGCCCTGAACTGACCATACTGCACAGGGCTACTTTCCTATCTCTCACCCCATGTGGTCTTTTCCGTCTCAGATACCAAGCTCTCAGATGTAACTGACTCCCAGGTCATGGATCGAGTCTTCTAAAACTAATCAGGCTGCAGGCTTATCCTCGTCTCAGAGAGTCCACTTTCTTGGTCTGGTTTTTAAGCAACAATGTCTGCACCAGGTATGTGATCTCCAAATTCACAGCCTTGCAGAGCGAGCTTGCTGTTAACAGAGTTGTCAGCAGAGAGAAAAAAGGAATGCAAGATTGTCCAATGGAAATAAATCTCAGAGACTGTTTTGTCAAGCTATCCAAGCATTCATACATTTGCTGCTGCATGCAGAATACAGGGGAGGAAAAAAGAGGGGGAGAAATGGGCCATGGAAGGGCTGAGACCAGCTTGCACTGTGGGCAAACCGAAGCTTTCCCCTCCTTCCAGGAGGCCCATGGGAGATGAGTGTGGTATCTTTTCCTTCCCTCCCGTAACTTCTGTGACTTTCCTAATGTGGCTTTGGCATCTGATGGGCTTACATGCAAGAGGAAAACATAACCTTAACTTATGTACCCCCATAATATGCTGAAATAAAAAAAAAAGTAAAAAAAAAAGACTAGTTTCCCACTTAAAAAATTCTTAATCTTTTTTTTTTTTAAATCCTGATCAAGGATAAAGTTAAGTTTCTGTGGGATCTTGCCTCACACTTTTGGTTCCTCTCAGAGAAGTGACAAACGAATTTGGGTATTGGGAGAGAAAGTCATAGTTGTACTCTAAAGCAGTGGTTCCTAAAACACTTTGCATCAGATGTATTTGGAGAACTCTTTAAAAATCCCATATTCAGGGTCCCTACCCCTGGTTCAATAAATCTGAAGTATATTACTGGAATTTGTGTTTCCTTAACTGATTTTAAAAATGTTTTTTATAATTGTGGTAAGACACACGTAACATAAAATTTACCATCTTAACCTTTTGTAAGTGTACAGTCAGTGGTATTACATAAATTCACATTGTTATGTAACTGTCACCACCATCCATCTCTAGAACACTTTCCATGTTGTGAAACTGAAATTCTGTGTACATTGAACAATATTTTTCCCTCTCCCGCTAGCTCCTGGGAACCACCATTCTATGTTCTGTGTCTATGAATTTGATCACTTCAAATAAATGGAATCATATGGGGAAAAAAAAGAAAAAAGAGGAAAACAAAGAGAGCACAGAGTGCTGTGGGTCTGGGGCTTTCGGGGAGTGCTGGAGGCACAGCTGGAACCCCAGGAAGTAGGTCTTCCTCAACTGCCTGCCATTTTGCCAGGGCTCCCCTTGGCTACTCAAATCTATTTCCAGACCCCACGTTAGTTTTGAATATGCTATCCTCCTGCCTGGAATGCCTTGCCCATCTCCAGTCTTCAACGCCCACCTGGAGTTGTGCTTCCTCCGTTTCCAGCCTTCCCAGACTAATCCAGCCCTTTCTATCCCTGATCTCGGCAGCCTTTGTGGTTAGGATCTGAAAGTTGGTCATTTGGCTCCGTTGCATCTTGTTTCCTTCCTTGAAGTTTTCTCTTGTGCATATGCCACATATCTTCCAGGAGATCCAAAGTTGTTGAAGGAAGAATGAACCTTTCCCCAGATATTTCTGTGTTTGAAAATGATTCTGCACTAAGCCTGCTCTGCAATCTTGGACAGTCAGCATCACTGAGCCAAAGTTTCCTCCTCTATAAAATGGGGCATAATATCTGCTTATAGAGTGCCTGTGGGAATTAAATGAGTCAGTATAACTAGCATCAAGGGTAGTGTCTTGAACTCAATGGCAATCAGTAAATATTGTCCATAAACATTGGGTTCCTCCAGAAGGCACTGGTGGGAGATTGTGCCAGAAGTTAAACAAAGGATGATGCCATTAGGGTCTGTGGGATCAGATTGACTTCGTTCAAATCCCAAACCCACCCCCTGTGCCTACAAGAAGTTATCTCACCTCTGTAAACCTTAGTTTCCTCATCTGTAAGACAATGATGATTTCAGAACCTACTACATAAGGATTATACATGATAATACTTGAATTACATTTGTCAGTGTGTCTTGCACTGAGCAAGCAAGCACTCAGTAAAAGTCAGCTACTTTGGAGGAGGTGGGTGAAATTTGTATTTGTATTCCTAACAGTGACATTGCATTCCGGCTGCTGTGATGAGGGAGCTGTGGCCTCTCAGTTCGCATTACCCCTTTGACATGTTAGGTGAGTCAAGACACCAAGAAGAGCCCAAGACCTGCATTCCTACACACACCCTGAGCCCGGCCTCTCTGCCTTCCTTCTTTTGTGGCTTTAAGAAAGTGAACCTCGGAGCCTTTTTTTATTATCTGGAAAATGGGATAATAACATCTACCTTTAAAATTGAAAGAAAATTAATGCCATAATATGTGAAAGAATTTTTTGAACTGAAAAGTGTGCTATGAAGAAAAGATATTCTGTATCTGTTATTATTACTCTTATTACAGTCAGCCAAGCAGTATTTCTATAGCACCTCTTAAGTGTTGCACTGAGCTTGGTCTGAGGAAATCCCCAACAATTTTCTGAACAGAATAGTCATGGTTGATGGAGGTGCCATGACTTTGGAGATGGCCGGAGCCAGTGTTCCAGCTGCTGGCAGAGCCAGAGGTGTCCCAGGGTGCATCAGGCCTGAAGCAATCAGGAGCTGGAGACAAGCCGTTAGACCAAATCCTGGCTCTATCTCATGTGTGAATTTAGCCAGGACCCTTCTCTCTAAGCCTCAGTTTATTTTTTTAATCTACTAAATGGGGGTTAATAATTCATGTCATGTCTGCTTTTTGAGGTTCCTGTGAGGGTTGCATGAGATGACTGATGTTAAATTCCTGGGGACACTGGCTTGAAACAGGTGTTACGACATTTCTCAGTGTCCCCACTAGTCTGCAAGGTCTTGGGAGGGATTGACTGTTGTCTGTATTTTCTCAATCCATGTAACACTACTGACTACTTGGAAGATACTAACTGGTAATGAATAAATAAAGCATTGTTGCTGTTCATCTTATTAATAAGCTTTATAGCTTTCACCCCCTAAACTCCCTACCAAAAAAAGTACTGTTCCTTTAATGAGGTTGACGTTAAGCTTTACTAATTGAGGCTGCTCCTACCACCACTACCACTACTACTAGTTACTGCTTATTAAACACCTGCTATGTTGTAAGCTCTTGTGCTGAACACATCATATGAATTATCTTTAGTACTCACAGTGCTTCTGTGTGGTAGGTGTGGAACGGAGGCTCAGAGAACCAAGGGGAAACTTGCTCAAGGACATGCATCTTGTAAAGGGAGGATTTGAACCTAGTTTGTCTGCAAATTCCAGGCTTTGTGCCTCCTACCCCACTGCCACTGGAAATACGGCAAGGAGCCCAACTGTCCGCTAATAGCCCACAGTTGAGTGAGGCAGTGGCTTCTCTGGCGAGTGGATTAGAAGTAATTCCCACTTTGAGAACACAGGAGGTAGGAGGAGCAGAAAGGCCAAGGTAAAAAGCCAAGGAAGCAATTCTTCTTTCAAAGAAAAAAAAAATCTGTATTTGGATTCTTTTTTACACAATCTAACTCAGCAGAAAATTGGTTTGTGGAAGATGTAGGTCGTGGCTCTGGCCCCGGCATCTGGACGCCTTATATTGTACACTATATTACCGGAGTAATATCGTGCACTTTATTAGCACCAGCAGGATTTGGGATTCCCGTGGGGACTGTTCTTTGCTGTCAGATGTATAAGGCCATTTAATCTCCTTTATCAGATCTGGTTCTGCCTACCCCACCCCCACCTCCTCTTGCAGACCAATAAAAGAGAATTTCTTCAGATTCATTGGTCTGAAAACCAGCTTTTAAATACTCCTGCATCCTCCCCCAACTCCCGTTTCTAATAAGCAAGCAAACCAAGAAAGTGTCAATGCCTTGAAAATCAGCTTTGTGCAGTTGAGTAGCAATTTTCTCAGGAAATTTGTAATTGGAACTTCATCTTCTTAAGCAGAGACTAAAGGAGGAATTTGCTGCTTGGCTTAGCTAGCTCTCATCTCACTCAGGCACAGTGATCTTTGGGGACAAGGCTGGTGTTCTTTCTTTAGAAACCCAATTACCCTTTTTGGTTCTGGCTGGGAGAAATGGCTGGAGTCACTTGAGGAACAGGAGAATTTTCTCTGGACAGAACCTGAGTGTATGCCTGGCCTGCTTGTGGGCCATTTTTGATGGAACCGAATAAGATATTCAGGGCTCAGAGAGATTTGTGTTCAAAAACCCAGTTCTGTGCTTATTCCCTGCACTCCATGATGTTTATCCACACATGTGGTATGTGCCAGCCCTGGGATTGGTGCTGGGTGCCCTTGGGATTAAGATGTGGCCCCACCTTTGGAGAGACCACAGTGGATAGGAGGAATATATGAGCAAATGCTATCAACAAATGTGATGAGTGCTGTGGGGTTTTGGAGCAGGCCTTAGGCCCACCTGTGGAACTCAGAGCAGGTGTCTGGGAGGAGAGGATGAATCCTTAGGTTGGTCTGTTCACCTCTGAGCCTGTGTCCTTAGCTGTAAAATGGGGCAATAATGCCTACCTTGAAGGGCTGTTTGGGAAATAAACTATACTGTAAAGAAGGTGCTTAGTCTGGAGTGTATCATGTAATACTAGTATTATCTAAAAAAGACAAAGAGGCTAAATAATAACATGAATGGTCCTTTTTATTTGCATGATAGCAGTGGAGAGAACTGTGGCTAAAGATCCGGGAGGCCTGCGTTAGATTCAAGGCTCTGCTAGACCTTAGGAAAGTCACATCACTCCCCGGAGCCTTGGGCTCCTTCTCCATCAGGTGGGGTTAGGGTTAGGAGAGGCAGATGAGACAGTGGCACGGCAAGCAGTTCTGAAAATTGCAAGGTATTATATTTCTAGAAGGAATTATTTTCTTTTAATTATCACCATAACTAATAGGTATAGGTGATGTGGAAAGTTCAGTTCTGCAGAAAGGAACAGATTATTGAGTTATTATTGAAGAGGTAAACTGGAGGTTGAACAGCCCTTGTTTGGTGCTATGAGTATCCATCTGTAGGACATGCTTTTAAGCATGAGTTCTCAACCATGGTGGGATAGGAGGAGAGAAACATATTAATAACAATCACCCAGGGAATTTTTTCCAAAATCCATTATACATATATGCCGTCCTCTCCACCCTGCCCGCTTGCCCAGGGCATATCAGAATCTGCAGTGGGCATCGGTGATGAGCATTTCTAGAAAGTTGAACTCCCCTCTTCCTGAAGTGCAATTCCACAGTTTCATAGGAAAGCCCACTAGATGCAAAACCCACATTTAACTCTGTCATCACCCTTTCAGCCCATTCGCCTGGCCCTCTTCCTAAAGGATGTTCCAGTGGAGTAAACACTTGGTCTTCAGATCCGGCTTCTTTGTTTCTATCACTCTTGTCTGTGTATCCAGCCAGCATTCTACTGGCAGTTTTAAACCTTAGGAATACTTAGATGTTGGAATTGTTGGACTGTGGAACCTGCCAGACCTGTAGAACAGGAGCATTTTCATGAGCAAACCAGGGTTTTGAGAGTCCTGTTAGAACTGAAGGTGCCGTAAGACACTGAGGTGCGGTCATCATCGGCGGTCCGAGCCATCCTTGGCACAGACCCGGCGATGCCAGGTTGCATTTGCACAGCCCTCTCAGTGCACGAAGCGCCTGCCCACGCACTATGCCAATGACCCTCAGGCAACTCTGCGAAGTCACAAAGCAAGTATCATTGCCCCAATTCACAAATAAAGTGCGGGGTTCCAAGGAAGGTAACAGTCAGTGAAGGGTACATCCAGCTCTCACCTGGTGTGTAGGTTCCCTGGGCACCGTGTGCTGGAGATGTCTCCTGCCCTGGAGGCTGTGTCAGCGTGATGAAATGTGACATGGTTTGCTTGCAAGGATGCGCCCGTGACTGTTCTTTCAGACAAGGCATGTTCACGGGCTGGTGTCATTTTACAAGCTGATACCAAGAATCTGTTTAAAATTCCATTTCTTTCAATGTAGCATTTTGAATCTTTTCCCCATTGCTTAGGGTCAGGTGTTCAGTCCTGTGAGGATCCTGTGAGCAACGAGCGGGCAGATCATTTTTGGCAATATATCTGTGACCCCACCGCCTCAGGGGAAAGCAGCACAACACAGTAAATTCTGATTCGTATTTTCTCAGGCATGCTGTAGTTCAGTGGGGACTTGTGGGAAAAAAGAAAAGAAATATATGTGTGTATGTGCATGTGTGTGTATGTGTGTGTATACATTTGTCTGTGTCCATGTATACGTGTATTTTTAAAAAGACCCAACCAACACCAGTACGCAAGAGAAAACCACAGCTCTCTAAGAATGTTTCTGGGTTTAAAAAAAAAGAAAAAAAAAATCAATTCCATAGCTCTCCACCTGGGCTGGCTGGTGATCACAATGATAATGCCTTATAACTGCACTCAGCTTGTAAAATGTGTTCACATCAATAATTTATACATATGGAGAGAGAGAGCGTGCAAACTCTTTACCAAGGAGGACTTACCTTGTGCTCGCGCTTGCTACACCGCTTTTTATATCTTATTTTATTGAATTCTCACGGAAACTCTATGAGAAGGGTAACATTATCTTCACTTTAAATTGGAGAAAGGGGTTCAGTGATACAAAGCAACTTACGCCAAACTGCATAGATGAAAATCCCGAAGTTCTTCGGTAGAGAGGGTCCGGGACTCCAAAGCCACTGCTCTTTAAATTGTTACATGGCTGGTTCTATGGTTACATATCTGTAGTTTTTTATTTAAAATTTAAAAATATTTACTATGCTAAAGCCTAAAGGTCTCTCTTCCTCCCTCCTTCTCTCTCTCTCTCTCAGAAGAAACAAGTGGTCTTTGCTTTCCTGGAATGACATCTCCTGGCTAGAAGAAAATGTAACATCGTTTGTTTTAAACCAGTGGTCCACAGCCCTCGTTCACATTAGCGTCACCTGGGGTGCTTTTATCACATACTCCTGCCTGGATTCCACCCCAGACCAATTAGATCAGAATCGCTGAGACTGTCAAGCATTTTGTTTTTTTTTTTAAATCTCCAGTCGATGTTACTTTGCAGCCAAGATTGGGAACCACCTAGACTCACTGGCCACTTTTTCTACAGTGTGCCTGGAAAGTTTTCACTCATCTTCTGCTGGGAGGCCCTCAGTGTCAGAAAGCTAATCATCCCAGGAAGCAGCTGAGTTCATTTTTGAGCTCCTCTGTTTAGGGAACAAACAACCAAAAAACAAAAGCAAAACCTTGTTACGGGTCAAGCAGTGTCACTTCTGGTATCTCATTTAATCCTTATAGGGTTTTTATTCTTGTCTGAACTTTAGAGATGAGGAAGCTGAGGCTTACTTATCCCTGCACTATGCCTGCTAAATGAAAAGCACGGCACGGGCCCCGGGGAACAAGGCAGGCGTGGGAGCGCTCAGGGGAGCTTTCTTCAGTAGGGAAGACGGATCGCACAGCTCATCAGTCACCGTTGTGGGGTGCTGTGGAGGTGAAGTGCAGAGTGCAGTGAGCATTTGTAAAGCTGGGCATGATGGCTCATGCCTGTAATCCCAGTGACTCAGGAGGCTGAGGCTGGAGGATCACTTGAGCCCAGGAGTTTAAGACCAGCCTGGTCAACATAGAAAGACCCCGTCTCTACGAAAAAATAAGAAAATTTATCCAGGTGTGGTGGTTCATGCCACTAGTCCCAGCTACTGGGGAGGCTGAGGTGGAATCGCTTGAGCCCAGGAGGTCCAGGATGCAGTGAGCTCTGAGGTGCTGCTACATTCCAGCCTGGTGACAGAGCAAGACTCCATCCAGAAAAAAAGAAAAGGTGGACTTGGCCATGGGTATACGAGTGCAAGTGTGTGAGCAGGGAGGCCAGGGAAGATTTCCTCAGTGGAGCTCTCTCTGAGCTGAATCCTGGAGGACAAGTAGGAGTTGATTAAGGAGGGGACGAAGTAGCTTGTGCAGAAGTCCTGGGGCTGGAAAGTGCCCTAGAGGTTGGTGGGAGTGTGGGTTGGGCAGCACCAGCTCTGTCTTGGTCATTTGGGCCCGAGAAGCCTGGCAGGATGTGAACCAGGTCTCGCTCTGTTGCCCAGGCTGGAATGTAGTAGTGTGATCATAGCGTACTGTGGCCTCCAGCTCCCAGGCTCAAGCAATCCTCTCGCCTCAGCCTCCCAAGGAGCTAGGATTACAGGCACATGCCACCATATCCAACTTATTTTTAAAGTTTTTGTAAAGATGGGGTCTCATTGTGTTGCCCAGGCTGGTTTCCCTTCCTTCCTTTGAGGGGTGTGCTGAAGGCAAAGAGGGAGCATCAATAATTCCCAGTGGGTGAGTCCCACGTGAGGAGGGAGGGCGGGTCGAGGACAGACAGAAACCCAGGTGGGCAGGAGGTGGGGCCTAGGGCAGCCCTGCGTGTGCTCAGAGCCCATCTCTCTATTGTGGTGCTCGATTGCTATGTTCTTAAGAATGACGTATCTGTGTTTCAAATTGAAACAGAGAGAATGGCCAGGATTGTGGAGGTTTTACTCTTTAGAAAACTATTTGAAGAGTCCCTTTTTAAAAACCACCCACAATCTGAAAGGAGACTCATGAGCACTGGGTATGTTAGAATCTGCTTTTAGGAAGCGTGGATGTGAGTCTCTGGGGAGGTCAGGGAGATGGTCTTTTCTCTCTGTATGTAAGATGCCATGCACAGAAGCTTAGTGTTTGATTTAAGTATTTGGCTCTAATAGCTTTTTCTCTCTTCTTCCTTATCTCTCAGCACTCTCTCCCCTAACGCAGGCAACACACAGGTACTGGCCCAGGGAGTCAAGCCCAATCCAGGAACAGAGGAACCAGCAGATGCAGGCTCCCCCAGAGACATCATCCCAGACACAGACACTTTCATGTATAAGCATGCGCTGGCCTCCTCACCCTCCTGCACATACACACGCAGACAGCAAACACTCTCAACTTTTGCCTTCACTAAGCAAAACGTGCCTCAGCTGGCCTGATATTATGTCCCAGAAATTTTCTGCTTCTCATAGCTGGAACTTCTTCGCTTCAACCTCAGTCCTGGCCTGGCGCAACTCTGACCCTAGGGGTGCTTAGGGTGTCCTGGAGCTCCTGCTCTGGCTGTCATCCTATTTCCTGGTGGTGTCACTTGGTCATGATTTTGTTCTCTTGAGTGTATGAATCCCTTCTTCATAGGCTGCTCAAATCTTTGCTACTTTCTTATGTCAGCCTTTCTGTCTGTCCCCCTCCTGGACTGGAGACCGGCTCAACTAGAAGGCAAGGATGGAATATTTTATCCCTGTGTCCCTGTCTTCTCCCCAGTGCCCTGCACAACATAGGTGGTTATATATAACATATATATGCATACCTAATTATATGTATAATAAATATATATTTTAAACCTGTATAATAAATGTATGTTGACTGGCCAAAGAAATGAATCATGCTACCTCAGAATTGTATCAGTACACATTTTCTTTAATGCTGATTTAGTACCTGCATTCATTCATTTATTCAAATGTCAACATATTCGTGAAGCATCTACCAGTGGGAGGCTCTGGGTTAGGTACTATGGGTGATGTACCTAAAATGCTCAAAATGTGCCTGCCACATAATAAGCATACTATAAATTGATTATTGACAAATTAAGTAGATGCAATGAGTCATGACCTGTGCAAGTTATGCAGGTGGCCTGCATCTTAGTTTCTGCATCTCTAAAATGGGAGAATAGTGCTCCTTACCCCCCAGTGTAGTTGTAAAGACTAAATCAGATGGGTGAGACGGGTGAGTCAGGTTCTTGTTGTGGCCACTGGCACACTGTGGGGCCTCCAGAAACACCTGGCGAGGGGACCAAATAACTGCATGTGAATGACTGAATGAAGGGTTGAGTGTATGCGAATAAATAAGTGGCTGAGGGACTGAATGGCATCCTGCTCCTCACTTGCATATTCTCCCAGACAATGCCAGGTCTGCCGACCTCATTCCCAGCTGCTCCTGGGGCCTCCGGCTACCCTTCTGTGCAGATGCCGGGCTCCATTACTCCCTACCCTTGGGAGCTGCTCTGCTTCCAGACTCCAGGTCCTGCATGACCCTTTGCCTACTCACCTCTAGTCCAAGAGGGGACAGAGTGGAAGGAGCATAGGCTTTGGAACCAAGTAGACCTGAGTTCAAATCCCAGCCCATCACTGTGACTTGGGCAAGCTGCGTATCCTTTCTCAACCTCCATTGTTTTTTCATTTGTGAAATGCAGATAAGAACACTTAGGACTATTTTGAGAATTAATGTATAGAAAGTATCTGAAACATACAAGACACTTATTCTAGTTATTATATGCTTGTCAAAAGACTCTTGCCAAAATATAGCTTCCCAGATCACAGTTGAATTCTGGTCATCCAGAATTGAATCAGAATTCCGGAAACCCTAAGAACATCCATTTGAATTCAGCCCCCTTTGTGTTCTGCAGGAAGAAAAGCCAAAACATTTATTCTGTTTTATAAGCCACTAAAACTTGTGATTTTTCCCTGCATCAGACATCCAAGCTATCCAACCCTCAGTTTCTCCTGTAGTCTCTACCTGGAAAGAGCATAATGAACTATTGCTTTTCTTTTGGGATTGGTTGGTCTATAAGAATTATAATTCATCTCTCTGTCCATCCAGCCATCTATCCATCCATCCGTCCATCCAGGCATGCATTCACCCACTTCAGAGGAGTAGAAGCAGGTGAGAGTTGCTGCTATATGATCTGTGAGGGGTGCAGGGGCTAAATTACAGAACTGCATTCTCCAAGTGTGGTCTGCTGGTTGCAGCAGCATCCCTTGCAGAGGGCAGGGCCCCATACAGTCTGCTGAAATAGAACCTCTAGGGGTGAAACCTACATGTTAAACCAGCACCCCAGTGGTTCTTATGCAACCTAAGTTTGAGAAATACTCCGTCATGGAGAATTTTCAATATTCTTCCAAAGAATTTGGACATTACCCTTTTGGATAATCCTCAAGAAGTAGCTGGGAAACCTGATGGAGATGTGCAGAACTTGGCTCATAAGTGAATCGAATCATTTGTGGTCATTTGAAAACCATTGTACATTCATCTAACAGAGGGCCAAATCTGTACTAGGTGCTGCTTGGTTGCTGAGGATATATCAGGGTCGGGACTGATGGGCTCCCTGGCTTTGCGAGGCTAACAATCTCATGAAGAGAGACAGTGAACACTCACACACAGATCAATGAGATTCTCTCTTAGAATCATTAGTGCTGTGAAGAAAATACTATCAGGGAGACAGAAGTTGGCTGGGGTTGAGGGCTGCCTTGGCATGGTACGTACAGAAGGCTTCTCTGAGGGGGCACATTTGACTTGAGTCCTGAATGACGAGAAGGAGCCAGCCTCGCAAGGATAGTGGAGAAGAATATTGGGCAAATGGAATGGCAAGGGCAGAGGCCAAGAGACGCAAAAACCTTTGAAATGTACAAGGGACACAAAGAAGGCTGGAATGGTTATAGCCTAGAGAACCAAGGAGCAGGGGATAGGAGAGGTGCCCAAAGAAGTCAGCCCTGAGCCCTGTAGGGCTTGCAGCTTTTATGCTAATGGTCTCAGTAAGGCCCATTTCTGCAGACGTGTGGGGGAGGGGGAACAGAGCGTCTTACCAAATGGCCTTCCATGCATTGGCTTCTCCGACACAGGCCCTCTGAAACCTGCCCGTGCGGAAAATCCTACTGTGGGAAAGGAAATCCCAGCTCTGACTTCCTATCTTGTGGGATTAGATTTTCCAGGATTGCTTGCTCAGTCTAGCCAGAGGCCAGAGAGCCCTGCGAGGCCACGGTGGCCTGCCTCAAGAGCAGTTACTCTGAAATCTTGTCTGTAAATGCGATCTCAGTTAAAAACCTAGCCTTGGCCGGGCGCGGTGGCTCACACCTGTAATCCTAGCACTCTGGGAGGCCGAGGCGGGCGGATGGTTTGAGCTCAGGAGTTTGAGACCAGCCTGAGCAAGAGGGAGACCCTGTCTCTACTATAAAAATAGAAAGAAATTAGCCAAACAACTAAAATATATACAAAAAAGTTAGCCGGGCATGGTGCTGCATGCCTGTAGTCCCAGCTACTCAGGAGGCTGAGGCAGAAGGATCACCTGAGCCTAGGAGTTTGAGGTTGCTGTGAGCTAGGCTGATGCCACGGCACTCTAGCCCGGGGAACAGAGTGAGACTCTGTCTCAAAAAAAAAAAAACCAAAAAAACCCACAAAAAACCTAGCCTTGGTCGGACACCAGACATAATCTCATTTTTTTTTTTTTTTTTTTTGAGACAAAGTCTCACTCTGTTCCCCGGGCTAGAGTGCCGTGGCATCAGCCTAGCTCACAGCAACCTCAAACTCCTGGGCTCAGGTGATCCTTCTGCCTCAGCCTCCCGAGTAGCTGGGACTATAGGCATGCGCCACCATGCCCGGCTAATTTTTTTGTATATATTTTTAGCTGTCCCTATAATTTATTTCTATTTTTAGTAGAGACAGGGTCTCCCTCTTGCTCAGGCTGGTCTCAAACTCCTGAGCTCAAACGATCCACCCGCCTCAGCCTCCCAGAGTGCTAGGATTACAGGCATGAGCCATCACACCTGGCCCATAATCTCATTTTTTTTAACATTGCAAAAATGTTTCTATGAGCCTACTCCTTCTGAAAGCTAGCAAGCTCATAAACAAGAATCCAGAGTAGTAGAGAAATTAGTTCAGGTGTTTATTCATTTATTTAACAAACCCAAGAAGATAATTTTGTGGTCCCCAAGGATTTTTATGTTGCTCAATGCAGTGGTCACTTTTCAGAACTCATTTCACTGCATGTCCAAGCAGAATTTTATATAGGGGAACTTCTGCTTTCCTATTTTCTTTCAGTTTTTCTCTGCCACACTCTCCTAGTATGCTCAGCCACCCTGGTTTATCCTTCTGGGACCCCTTTGAAAGCATTTAGTCCCAGGTGTGGCCTCTTAAAGGCTGATGTTCCTTAGGGCTTAAATGTGATGCAGCCAGTGAGGAACAAAAGGCATGAACAGGGTGTTATGGGAGCACTTGGTCCAAAGAGGGGTTCAGGGAGTCATCTAGTTCAGAGGGTTCATGAGGGGGCGACACGCAACTGAAAGGAGACAGGACAGCCAAAGCAAAGACTCAGGCTTGCAGGGAATGGCATGCAGGATTTGGTGTTCATAGAGCAAGATGTTTATGACAAGAGGCTGCAGAAAATAAGAGTAGAAAGGTATCCAGGAGCAAGTTGGTGAAGGTCTTTTCTCCCCTGCAACTATGATAAGACATTGAAATGTTTCAAACTGAAGATAGACGCATTTTGTACTTTAGAATGACCCCTTTGGCTACGGTGTAAAGGATAGAGTTAAGGGGGCGAGAGACTCAGGCAGCATTATAATCAAAAAGCCCATGGAATAACACAGGCAAGGGATGATGTGGCTTGGCCTAAAGTGATGGCAACAGAAGCAGATGGGCGGGTGGCTTGCAGTGGACAGACCTGAGAAACTGGTGGTGAAGGCGTTAGACAGAGATCGCCGAATGAGGTGAGCAGGGACCGAAGTTCTGCTTTAGGAAAGCACAAAGAGGTGGATTGCAGAATATAGACACTTTGGCTTTAGCCAAACTTGCATGACTTTTCCCTTTAATCTTAAAATTTAAACCTCTCTTTATGAAATGTCTACACTGAAAAAGGCCTCAGTGATTCTTAAAACTCTTCCTCCTAGAGATGTGGAAACCGAGGCTCACAAAAGGGTAGGTTGCCTGAAGCCATGCGGTTCTTCATTCCTATTCCTTATACCAAATTTGACCTCTAAAAATGACCGGGTCACTGCAGGTTCCTCGTTCCCCGCATCAGATTCTTACCTGAAAATACTGGTCTTAAAAACACAGCTGCAGTGCTACATCTTTCTTTTTCTTTTTTTGCAATTGTTTTTAGCCTTTTTCTGTGATTGACTGTAAGAACTAGCATTTAAAGGCAACAAAATACCAGGGGAGGTCTGGGATTTACTTAACCCTGTTAGATCTGGAGGACTGATAACCCCACCACCCCCAACCAGCTGTGTCTGTCTTACTTAACTAAAAGTTTTCAACGACCAGCTGACAGGTATCTGAACAGAGCTTGAATCCGAGGAAATTGGAAAACACTCCAATACAGTATACCTACTTCACTCCCTGTATCTTCATGATGAAGTTTTCCTCCTAATTTAGGGTGGGGTGTTGGGAAGAAATAAAAGTCTTGAGGTGCTAAATACTCAAGTTAATATAAAATGGGATGGGTTTAAGTTTCTGCCCACCAGCTGCATTTATCTTAATTTCAGGGAACTCCAAGAGTGGGGGAGTTGGTATTTAGGTAACTCTTGATATTCCTAAAAGGAGAGGGAATCAGTGTAGGAAGGTTTGTGCAACTTTCCCAAAGTAGACCAAGCAGATGCCCCTGATATCTGGGCCTCAGAACTGCCAGAGGAGTTGACACTGTAGTGGTTAAGAATGTGAGACTTGCAGTCCACCTTCACGAATTTAAATCCTATCTCTACTATTGTGTAGTCTCTGGCATGTTACCTAACTTTTCTGTAACTTACTTTACTCATCTGAAAGATGGGAATAATCATGCCTGCACTACAGGGTCATTGAAACGAGCTATAAACAAGGCAATTCATATATGCACATAGTATATTGCTTGGCACCTAGTGGGTGTTCAATCTGTTCTCTGTTGCTGCTTTTAGAGACTTCCATTGGAACCAGGGAATGAAGAAGTGGTTCGTTAACAACCGGCCCAGGGAGAATACACTCTGCAGGAAACTGCAGGGTCATTAAGCACCAATGGTAGTAACAAGACCATTAATTTCTCCAGGTTTCCTTTATCGAGCCACAGGGTGAGGTGATGCTTAACACAGCAGGAGGGAAAGGGTTTGGAGTGGGATCTGGGGAGCAGGGGGTCACGGCTATTTTGTAAGGTCATGAAATGTGAAAGCCAGAAGGATTATGTACTCCCTATGGTGACGCTGCAGATCATCCCCGAGGACAGCACATCTGCGGGCCGTGATGTGTAAAGAGCGTTGATTCTGGAGTCTTAGACCTGCCTGTGAATCCCATTTCCACCATCACTAGCAATGAGATCGCAGGAAAGTTATTTCCTCTCTCGTTGCCTCAGTTTCCTCATCCGAAACATAGAATCATAAGTTACTGTGAGAGCAAAATTAGAGGTGAAGGAGAAAGCACTTTGAGGATATTTTTTAAACCTAAAATTCCTAGGCAATGGAAAAGATTATCTTATTATGACCGTAGCAATTTAAACTTGTGTCTTTTCTCACTTCCTTGTATTAACCTTCCCTTTCTCCTCCATTTGTTTGCTTGGAATAAGTAGATGTATGAGCTACTGCTAGCCATCATCAACTACTCACGCTTTGGCTAAAAACCATTGCAAAATTCACAAAGCAAGGAGCAGGTATAATGTGATCTTCAGGATAAGTTATTTCATTAGAATGCATTTCTGAATGTGAAAAATCAATATCACTTCAGAGGAAATTTCTGGAATAACTGAATAGACCCACATATCATCATATTGATTTGAATGGAATGTCTGAAATACTTTTAGCTGATTTTTTTAAGCAAGTAGGACAAAAGGGAGATTCTGTAAGTTACATAGATGACTATGTCAGACAGGGGAGATGTTTCTTTTTCAGGACAAATATTGAGTGTGGACATAACCCTTGAGAAGTTTTTACAAGGGTTCAGGCACCAGACCCATGTCCTTACCATGGTCTATGAGACCCTCCACCTGCCTTTCTGGCTCATCTCGTGTCCTCCTCACCTTGGTCTCTCTGCTCTCAGCTTCTGTCTGTCCATCAAGCTGTGAAATCTACCTCGCTGCCATTGCAAAATTGGTTCCCTCCAATGCTCTCTCCCTCAACTTCACCTCATTAATCTCTACTTACTTTTCAGAATTCACCTCAAATAACATTTTCTCAAAGCGAGTGTTTAAGCCCGCGTATTGCTCCTGCTCAGCCCCTCATAGCACATTTCCTCAAAACCTGTCTCAGTCTGTGATTAAATACTTTGTCATGGTTTGTTTTCCACCTTGTCCTCATTTGAGCTCTCTTAGAATGAGGTCATGTTTTTTTTATGCTCACCAGCAATTCCATGTACCTAGTAAAAGATCTGGCAGACAGTAGGTGCTAAAAAACAATTGGAATAAGAGCAATTATTAAATAAATGAATACATGAGTTCTCTATAACACAGCTTCTCAAACACAAGCCTTTGGACCAGAGGGGCCTGATGTTGCTTTTCTACATCCTGCCAGAGAGAATGATCTGGACATGGATTACGATAGACTTTTCTCAGCTCAGAAAGAAAACATTGATTAGGGAGAGTGCTCCACTATTATCTTTTCCTATCAACCCATTTGTGTGTAGGGGTGGGGGGGATAAAGTCCAAACTGCTCATGACATGCAAAGTGCTCCATGATGTGGCTGGAGAATCTTCCTCCATTTTCCATTCACAGCCTGTGTTCCTACCATTCACATCTGCTGAACATCCTGTGCCAATTCCAGCTTCCGTGCCTTCCCCCTGCCTGGAATGCCTTTCCCTGGTGGGAAAGTATGTCACAGAAGGTCAAGAACTCTAGCTTTAGAGTCAGGGAGATGTGGGTCTGAATCTTAGTTCTAATAGTTTGTAGATCTTGGACTTCTTAGGGCTCAGTTTCCTCATTAAAAAAAAAAGTGTAATACCTACCTCATAGAGTTGTTGTAATCATTAAATTTGCAAATGTATATAAAAGGTTTATATACATTTATAAAATGTATATAAAAGCCTATATAAAAGGCTAGTCCTTTGAGTAGCATGTAAGTGCTCATTAAGTGGTAGTGATATTGTTACATCTTACTGGAAAACTCTTCTCATTTGGAGTTTAATCAAAGGTCATTTGAAGCCTCTTCCAATTCTCCTTGACAAGCTAAGGGGCAACTTACCCACTGCACCTTATGTTCACCTCTGTTATACTACATATTCTATCATTCTCTAATTTTTTGCATATCTATTTTTTCATCTAATTGTAATGTTCTTAAAGACATGGGCCAAATATGCCTCAAATGTGTTTTCAGCACTGAGGACAATACCAGATATACTAGAGGCTAGGTAACTATCTTTCAATGAATGAATAAATGAATTAGTTCTAAACCAGTTAGAAAAATACATTCGATACAGCAAGAAAAATTGGACCAGACATTTTGATTGGCTCTTGAATTTGCTCACATGTCTTGCATATATGTCAATCATATTTAGTCTTTCTGCTGAAAGGTCTACACACTATTGACATTCCTGGTCTTTAAGGAAACATTATGCAATGACTAAATGGTGGCTTTATTTCATTCTCTTCACTATTTGCATTGGAAAACAGCTACTTAGCACATTTACCAATGAGTTTTTGTAAGGTAAGTGTTTTTTGTTGTTAGCCTCAGGTTCTCAGCATGTGATACTACAATGTTTTTGCTCCAGATTTGCAAGTGCAGTGGTGTTAGTTCTCAAATCAGTTTGTCACATGGAAAATGTTCTACAACAAAGAAGATTAATTGCTTTTCTCATGTAAATGTTTTGAAATGAAAGGAGGTCCATCTCTTATTGGATTCTGGTGGGCTATAACTGTCCCTCTAGCTTCATTTCCTAGCAGATCCTGACTCATACCATGTACTGCATCAGAACTGGTCAGCCTACATTTTCCCACATTGTTTCATGCTCCTGTGCTTTTGTCCAAGCTGCTCGCTCAAGATGCCTGGAGTGTCTTCCAAGACTCTTTTCAGCGGTCACTTTCCCTAGGAAGCCTTCCTTGAATGGCCTAATCTGGCTCAGGTTCCTCTCCTTACTCCCCCTTCCAGTCTTGTTCTTTGCTTTGATGGGGATGTGTATGTTGGGGGTGGGCAGTTCAGCTTAATGTTAAAAAAAATACGTTTTGGTGTTAGACAGCCTGAGATTGAATTTGAGTTCCACTACTAACTAGCCTTGTGATCTTGGGCAAGTAACTAACTCTCTCTTCTGAGATTTAATTTTCTTCCATGAATACTCACATCATCCAGGGCAGATGTGAGTATTAACAAGGAACTCCCATGTGCCACATTAAAAGGATCTATTTAGGTATTTACCTCTCCTACAGGACCCAGAGTGACAAACCATCCCAGGTTGTCTGGCACTGAGGGAACTCCCAGAATATGGGATGTCCAGCATTAAAACGAGGATGGTCACAGCTAAGTAAGGATGGCTGGTCACAGTCATCCTCCCTGGATCATAAATAACCTGAAGGTAGGAACTCTGAATTCTAATCTTTATCTTCCCACTGCTGAGCACATTGCTTGTTAAGCAGCAACCTGTAGTGGTAGATCAATGGGCATGTATCACCCAGGGAACTTTCTCACCTTTTCCAACCATGCATATGTTTTCCTTCCCTGAAAATTCCTTCATACTTCCACCTCAACCTCGATCCCCACCACATTTGAAAACCAATGTATCAGTTAGCTATTGCTGCATAACAAACCACTCTAAAACTTAGTAGAGCAGATGTTTAATTAACTCATGAGTCTATAAGTTAGTAGGGGGGCTTGACTTATCTAGGATGGCTTTCCTTGTGTATCTGCAGGGATAGGTGGCAAGTTAGCTGAGTTTTCTAAGCTTGGCTGGGTTCACACCCATGTGTGGGGCCCCAGCTAGAATGAATTGGCTCCTCAGCTCTGCTTTCTGTGGCCTCTTCATGCCCCAGTAGGCTAGTCCAAGCTTGTTCTCGTGGTGGAGGCAGGGGGGTGAGAGAGAACAGAAGTGTGCGAGGCCCCTAGGGCCAAAGCTAAGAGCTAGCTCACCGTCAGGTCACTGCTGTTGCATTCTTTTGGCCAATTAAAGGCACATGGCCAGCCCAGATTTAAGGGGAAAAGAAATAGATACCACTGTTTGAGCTGCAAAGTCACATAGCAAAGGGCATAACTACATGGACCAGTGTCAGGATTGTGGTCATTTTTAAAAGCTATCCCAAGTACTAACCTAACACAAAGCTGATGCTCAATAAATGTTTAAACTCAAAGCAGACATTCTAAGTCATGTAATTGTCCAGTACCTGGTATATATCTGAAAGTATGTTCCTCACTATTCATAAAAACAGCAAGATCTGGTAGGTATGGTGTCTAGAAATTGAGGGAACTTTGTGCAGCAGGTAGGTTTGCAGGAGGTTATGACATAGTGTTAATACAATGCTAAAGTATTCTTGCTGGGAAGAGATATATGCAAATAAAGCCCTCAATGGTTAAAAAAAAAAAACTCAGCTGGCCAATTTAAGACAGTTTTACAAGTTGACGTCAGAAAGGAACATGAGCTTGACATTGACAATCTGGGTTCCTCCTGAGTCTGTGACAGATTGGGTCTCTCTGCCTTAGAGAAGAAGAAAGCATCAAAGAAGGTTCCAGGGCATTTAAGGGTAGGGCTGCTCCTTACGACTATGTGCATACAGTCTTGGTGTTTTCAGGTACTTCCATCTACCAGTGTTCATCAGGTTTGCTGGCACATTCATTATTCAATTAAAGAATTTTAATGACAACTTTGGGGAAATCATATGGTTGGACCCCAATCACTGCTGAAGTGGAAAACAGTGAAAACAAAAGCACTAGGCTAAAGAGGAGGCATTTAATTTGATATTTTTTAGTTCAATGAGCTAAACAGCTGAATTAATTAAAACCTACTTTAGGGCCACTTTATATACTTAGCCAGCACAAACAGGATCTCAAGGCCTCGAGGGGCTGTGGGTGAGAAGACCTCAAACTCTAGCAGTAGCTGCAGTTCTAGAAATGCATGTTGTTTGAAAATCACACAGTCTTGCAGAGGAACACTGGGGTTTATTGTGGATGTGGGAATAAGAAAGGTCATAGCTGTAGAGTAAAAAGACCTGGGAGAGTGGTGATTTGGGGGAGGGGGATGAATTAAACTCAGGCAATCTTTGCAGAACAGAAAAGTACTATTAGTAGATCAGAGCCTGCAAGAGAAAAAAATAAAGTTTGCCTAAAGGAGCTGTCCAGAAAGAATCTTACTCAGATGGAAGTCTGTCTGTGGGCCGTGGATTCTGGATTCTAGGGTGTGCTGCTGGGCTGTAGAGTGGTGAACCTGGGATTCAGGCCAGGCGGGTTCCTGTGTAATCCTGCTTGTTACATGACTTTGGGCAAGTCACTTCAGCCACTTTTGTCTCAGTCACCTCATCAGGGAAATGGATAATATTATAACAGCACCTCTAAGATAAGGCCAATAGCAGGCTAATATTATTACGTACATAACACAAGCTGATGTTAGTTGTTAATATTATCATGGTGAACCTTAGAATCTCATGGTTCGTAGGAACCCTTAGTACTTAGTGGGAATTGTGTCACTGACGATGGCTTGTGTCTACCTTCTCCATGTTTATAGGCACTTTTTGTAGGTGGGTGTAGCACATACGCTGTTGGTAACCCACTCATATCCCATTGGTACTCATTGCTCTGGTGAAGGCTTCTTGATTTATCTACCTGCAAATACAGCAGGCTAGAAGTACATACCTGGGACTTAATGTCTCCTAGGAGCAGCCCTTAAACAGCTTCAAAGGGGAGCTGGTGAATAAATAGCCCAGTTTCTTCCTTGAGTGGGGCAACTCTGAAGTGTACTTAATTCTCTCCTAGGGTTTCCAATGGGATAGAGCTGCAGTTGACTCACTATAGAGATACTATGTGTATTTTCACCCCTGGTATTGGCTGTATGCCCTGCCATGCCTCACTTCTCCACTTCCCTACTGGTGCTTCTGGGGAACACCTCCCAAATAAACCACTTGCATTAAAATTTTTGTGCCATAAGACAGTAGGGACTATGTCTGATTCATTTCTGAAGAGCAGCACTTTAATT
Source organism: Lemur catta (assembly GCF_020740605.2). Lineage (NCBI taxonomy): Eukaryota > Metazoa > Chordata > Mammalia > Primates > Lemuridae > Lemur > Lemur catta. Next base: position 82,612,154 of record NC_059130.1, read on the forward strand.
CTGGAGGCATAGATAAATGTTTGCTAGAGGAAGTTTGAATTTTTTTTTGAAGCCTGTCAAATTTAGCAGTGGAGGGTTGAATAACAACTTTAGTGACACTAATGTTAATAAGTTCTGCTAACCCACTACCATTGGACCGGCTGGAAGTTTGAATTTAAGTTCTACCTTCTGAGGCTCCAACAAGTAAGTTAATTCTGTTCTTCTCATGACAGTTCTTTGTGCCAACCTAGCTTTCATTCAATTCCCTCCCAGCCAACCCTTGGCCTGCCAAATCTCATCTTCTCCAAAGGTGCACTTCCAAGTCTTTTAAACTTTTCTCTCATGACTTGGTTTCAGGTTTTCTTCCTGTCCTAGATTCTGTGTTTACATAGACATAATCAAATGGTGGCAGATCAAAATTGAGCCTACAGTGAACTTAATGTTTGCTCTGTGGCCAGGTGGTGTGGTAATTGTTGCAGGCAATGTCATAAATCCTCAGTTTGACCAGATACATGGCCATGTTCTATAGCCACTGTCTAAACCCTTGAGTCTTTCTCAAATGCCTTGTATATGCGTGTGCCCTTTGACCTCAAGATGTAACATTCCTTCAGTTATTTTTTCAATAAACATTCACCAGGTCTACCATATGGCCAGGCTTTGGATTAGGCTCTAGGCTTATAAAATTGGAGACAAATGCCTGCATTTGAAAAGCTCAATGTAGTCAGCTGGGAAGTATAGTAGACACATAATACATCATTTTAGGCTGAAAGAGACATGCGAAAAGATCATTATAGTGCAGTGTGATCAATGTTATGTGACATAGCAGTAGTTCTCATAGTGCGGTTCTTGGACCTGTGGCATCACGTCACCTAAAACTTGGAAATGTAGACCCCACCCATTCAGACCTACGTAATCAGAAACTCAGGGGCTGGGACCAGCAATCTGTATTTGAACTAGTCAGTCCTCTAGTGATTTTGATGCTCTCTGGCGTTTGAGAACCACTGTAATAGGGAGAGGCAGAGGATTTTGTGATAGAAGAGTCTGACTGTATCTGAGTGTGTGTTTATACATGAGTGTAGAGACAGTTGGGTGTCTATGGGAAGAGAAATCAAGGAAGGCTTCCTGGATTAGGGAACCCTGAAGTAACACTTGAAGGAGCAGTATGAGCGTGTTGGCTGTGTCTTGGCTTGGTGCAAACCCATCCTGAGGTGACCTAAATAATTTAAAGCCTAGACATTCCTAATGGTGAGTCAAAGATAGATAAAGTGTTTCATCACAATTGTGTCTTGATTAAAGACAAATCATTACTTGACAGTTTATGATCATAGAATGGGAAATTTCAGGAACACATTTTGACATGACAGAAAAACCTTGTTTTAGCAAAAGATCCACTGGGGGTTCTCCTAAACAATTCTGCCCTTCCCTCTTCCCCTTCTCCCCTACCATGAATTTAAACCTCTTAAGGGAAGGACCTTCCCAACTTGATTTTCCCTTTTTAAATCTTCAAGACCCCAGCACAATGCCCAGTGCATAGTGTTCAACGAGTATTTCTCAATTTGATTTCCCAGGAACAAGTGGCACAAGGCAGGTTGTCCGTGTTCCATTCTTTTGGCCCACATGCTACTAAGCAATTGGTTTAAGTGATTGTAAATGAAAATGGCTAAATTGAACAGATGTTTTCCTGTTGCAGAGACGTAACCTACCTGTGGGGAATGATTTGGAGGTGTGGGTGTTGCATGTTGTTCTTTGTGGTCCCTACAGTCTAAATTACACATATTGACAAAGCAACCCTATAGTGCAGGTGATTTTTATTGTTACAGAATAATACAGAGTATAATTAGCATGTACAAATGATAGTAATTCTTAATGCCGGTGTAATGCTTTCTATTTTACAAATCACATTCACATCCATTAACTCACCTGATCCTCACAACTTTGTGAAGCAGGCATTGACAGGTGTTGTTAGAATCTTTATTTCTCAGCTGGGGAACCTATGGCCGGAACTAGTGTAGCATCACTTCTGCTGCGCTCTGTTGGCCAAAGCAGTCACAGACCAGCCCACCTTCAAGAGGAGGGAAAATAAATCTCACCTCTCAATGGGAGGATGGCAAAGAAGTTGCACCATCTTTAATCTACTATGATGACCTTGGTATTCAACATTTCTGAGCCTTGTTTCATCTGTAAAATGAAGATAATACTTACATCATAAGCTTTGTAGTAGGAACTCAGATAGTGGCAATTATAATAATCTTCAACCAGTGGGAAAATCATTTGATTCATTTTAAGAAGGGAATAACTGACCGTAATATGTGGCTATATGGAAAGACATTCGATAAAGGAAAGAAGGCAAGGGTTAAGTAAGAACTTTGTTGTGGGGTCTTAAACACTGTCATCTAATTTCCAGGTTGGTTTTCTTCCTTAAAGCTAACACTTATAAAGCATTTTCTATATGCCAAACACTGTTTTAGGTTCTTGCATTTAATAACTTGTTTAATCTTCACAACCACCCTGTGAGGTTTGTGGGATTGTTATTGTCCCCATTTCACTGTTGAGTAAACTGAGGCACAGAGGGGTTAAAGAGTTTGCTTGAGTGAATGGCAGAAGCAGCGTCTGGCCTGTTGGTCCACATGCCGTGCTTGTCACACTCTCATACTCAGCCACCTATCTGGTTTATTACCTGTACGTAAAGTCATTCCTCCCATTGCAGGGCAGGAGTAATTACCTTGAAAACAAATAATTAAATCACAATTTGTCCCAGATTTTAAAATACAGTAAGTTTGGATTTCCCAATGAAATGTTGAGAAAACTTAAAAATTGAGAAATTTGAGAAGGCAGATCAGATATCTGTTCAAGGTCCTCGCGGAATTCTGCCAGGAGCCCCTCGGTGCTTTCCATGAGGTAATTGCCTCTTTCTTAAAAACCTCCCCTGGGACTAGAGCTACCAGTGGGCACAGAATATTGAACAGTCCTCTCTGTGAAACTCTGAGACTTGGGGTTTTTCATCTACTTTTAAGCATACATTTGTCAGCTTCCAGAATTATAGACATCCTTGACAGTGTTTCCTAATATTTTCTCCCCATGGGGTGAGGCAATTGAATTATTCATAATTTCTGTTTGTGGACCTTTGGTATTCAGCAAAGCACAGGCAAAAACTTGGAAAGATCAACATGTCCAGAGAATCAGCATTCTAAAAGGGCACTTGACAAGTGGCATTTCTAGTTTGCTGCCTGAACCTTCAAAAGAGATAACTAAATTAATTAATAAAAAAATAGAATACATCATTCAGAGCATTCAGGGGTAGTGATTGATGCTAATGAAGTCCATGCATCTAGTAAGGATGAAACCAAGTCAATTGGAAAACAAATTGCCAAAATTCTAAGTTATGGCTCTGTTGGTAGTTGTTTGAATTGGGCCAATTATTAGCTAATTTTAATAGACCTCATGTTTTGGTTGTACCTGTCAGCAGGTAAATACAGTGGTGGATTGTAGTCTTCTAGATGAAATGCCAAATTTGCCGAAGGGAAATATATTTCATTTACTCATTGCCACTGAAGAACCTACCACTTAAAGCCAAAAGATGTAGGGGAGAAAAATACAGTCAGTTGAACTATGTTTGCAGATATGACCATGTTTTCACTGCTACAGTCAGCATTTACATTCCTGAGCCATCTATGTTGTCACTGTGATTTGGTAAGAATGGAGGCACAGTAACCTTCATTGTGGTCTCCTCACCTTCAAACCTACCTTTTGTGAGACAAGGCAGATGGCATAAAGCAATAAAGTTCTTAGATAAGAAATCTGCATAAAAGGAGTAGTAAATTATTTCCCGAAGGCAAACAGGTAGTAAACTAGTGAGCAAAAAGGCAATACTATATTAGATTTGGAGAGGACAACTTAGAGGAGGTGAGTGGGTGGACAAAGGAATGACACGAAGTTAGAAGTGGGTTCTAGTTACAGTTCTGCCAATATTTATCTGGGTGACTTGTGCAAGTTCATATAAGCAGCTGGTTGGACTTGACAGTCTTTAAGGGACTTTTCATCTGTCATGATGCCATCATTTTGAGTCTCAACAACAGTTGCAGTCCCTGAGAGACGGTTATTCAGCCACTCCTTGAATACAGCTGTGGCAGGAGGTGCTATTGCTCACCCACTAGTATGTGTGGTCTTCTTTGCCTCCAGGCACAGCCAGACTTAATTTCTCAGTCTCTCCTTAAGAGCCCATGAGTCTGAGTTCTGACCAGTGGAATATGAAAGGAAATGACGTACAGCTTCTAGGTCTGGCTCATAGAAGAATCTCAACTTCAGCCCTTGAGCTCCTTACCCATCATTTGGCTAAATGAGAAGCACTCCGAGGGCTTAGAAAAGGGCAGTGCTATAAGATGAAGGGAATCTGGGTCCCCGCATGACTCAGTGGAGCAGAGTTTTCCTTATCGCACCAACTTGCATTGTATTATGACATGAGCAAGAAATAGCATTTTGTGGTGTGAAACCACTGAAAATTCAAGAGTTTGTGTTATTATAATCAATCTACCCTGATGTAAGGAGATGAGAAACTCACAACTTTAAAAGGCAACTCTAAATACTGGTATGTTCCTTCCTAATAACAATATTATTATTTCCTATTATAAGTTTTACAATAAAGTAAAAGTAGTGTTAGTATTATAGTAAATACTTAAATGACATGTGTCAGCTACTGTTCTGTAAACTAGACACAGTTTAGCTAATTTAATCTTCAGAAACTCTACAAGCTGGTTCTGTGTGCTGTACTGGTATGGTGACTGGGCCAGCCATTTTTTGAATGAAGAAAGGAATGAATGTTACATGATTGAGACTTGAACCCATGTCTTCTGACCCTGCACCTTAATACTCTTCCTGCTAGGTATCTCCAAAGCCTGAATAATACTCCATACACTGTATGTGAAGATTAATTTTAAAAAAGATTGTTGTTTGCTGTAGAAAGTAGCTTTGCCTTCCTCAAGAGAACTAACTGCTGCTTTGAAGTTGGGATAGCTCCCTCTCCTCTGGCTTTCTTTCCCTTGGATGCAGTTCTCCCCACTTCTTGATTAACTCTATCAACAAGAAGAGGGGATTCAGTGGAATGATGGCATTGCTGATTAGTCCTGTCTACTTTATGTGAAGCTGACAGGTCCTTCTTTGAAGAGTCACTCCATGGCTGGTAGTATTGGAAATGAAAATATGCAGTGTGAACTACTGTACTTGGGAGTCTCAATCAAACTTGTGATGATGGGAATAGATTTACATTTACAACTTTCAAGTACAAAGCAGTGTTAATGCACTCATGTTGAACTAACATTATGCCTGGGGTTTAATTTCCAAGTGAGATTTTCTCAGACAATTATTTTCTCAGAAGCTGTTAAATAGAAATTAAGAAAGAGGTAGAGCTCAAATGTAGTTTTGAATTTTGCTAGGACCTTGATCATGCCTTTCTTTTATGTCCTTTTCCCTGTCCTCAAGAGATAGGTAATTCTTCTACTGAATGTTTATTCCTTCTAAGACTGTGAAGACAAAGGGGACATCTCAGATTCTGTTTGTGACCAGTTCTTACCTAGTTTACTTTCTACATACCTGTTATATCCATCTTCTACTCCAAATCAATTATCACAGTCTGGGCTTTCAACATATATTGTCAGGGTTTATTGTGGCTTACTATTATAATAAAACTTCTCACTCATGTTGTAGGCTAGTGTGGGGGAGAGGTTTCTGCTCCATATAGTCATTCAGGGACCCAGGTTCATTCTCTTGTGTGACTCCACCGTCATCCGGCAGCATCTCTGCATAGAGCTAGAACATGAGGAATAGAGAGTGTGAGAATCTCAAGGGAGGTTTTCAGGGACCAGACATGTAAGTAACATGCATCATTCCTACTCTCATTTCATTAAGACTAAGTCACATGGGCTTCACTAAAAGGGAGGCTGGGAAGTGGAGTTTAGCTGTGTGCTCAGGAGGGAAAAGAAACTTCTTTGCCACACCTGGAATATTGTAGTACCCTCCATACTAACTGATCTGTTAGCCTACCTATAGCCTGGCCACACTATCACCAGAGCTGTTTAAAGTGCATCTGTCATCTTGCTGTTCCCTAGCTAATTCAGTAGTTGCTCAGTGATTGTTTGCAAGAGAAAACCCAAATTATGTAGCATAGCATGCAGAAGCCTTCTTGATCTTGTCCTGCTTTTCCAGCCTGTTTTCTTCTAGGGCCCTTCCTCACACCTGGTGCTACAGCTTCTCTAAATTTCTATGGTTCCAGAACACACAACACTGCTTTTTCACCTCCTGCATTCGCACATGCTACTTCCTGTGCTTGAAATATCCTTCCCAGCTATCATTCCCCTCTGATGGTTGAATAGGTATGTATATCTTTTAAGATTTAGCTCAGTTCCTGTGTGAGGGCTTTTGCAATATTCCCTGACCCCAGGTAGAGGTAACCACTCATGCCTTTGTTCTTCCCTTTTGCCCAGACTGCTGCAAAGAGCATACTATAGTTTAGGGGCTGGATTTTATAATTCTGAGGAGTAAAGGAATCAGGCAGTTTCTGGGTTTAAATTTGGATCTCAGTTTTTACTACGTGCAAGCTCTATGAACTTGAGTAAGTCACTGAACATTTCTAAGCTTTAGTGTGCTCATGTTAATAGAGATAGCAGTAGTACTTAACTGTTATGACTAGTGTGAAATTTGAATGAAATAATATGGGTTAGTGCTTGACATGTAATACATACTCACTAAATATTAGCTCTTAATATTGCTGTTGTTTTTACATATCTGTCGTGCTTTATAGACTCTAAGTGACTTGAACACAGGCACTGCCTCTTCCTATTCATCTTTGATATATTCCAGCTCTGAATCATATGCTTAGAAAATATTGTTGAATACATGAATGAATTAATGACTGAGTAATGTTCATGTCCCATAAAAATTACCTTTTTTTTTAGGGTAGAAAATCTCTCCATAAAACTCTCAGTGAAATAACAGCTGTGTTCTTTGTCCCGTATCTGTTCCCACCTCCTCCTTCCTTTTTCCTCAATACTTTTCTCTTCCTATGGTTTTCACCAGACCTCTGTTCCTAGAGAGCACTCTCCATTCTGTGTCTTTTTGTCTTTCTGCCTCTGCATCTTTGCACGCATTTGGCCCATTCCCAGAATTCCATCCCTCCGCTTCTGATATCAACTGCTCATCTTCAAGCCAGTTATTTTTCTTCTAGAGCTTGTCTTTATTTCCTACACTGAAGTATCTTTTGTTGTTTTAATTTTATAGGTTCAACAAATACAACAGCCACCACGCTTTGGGCACTTACCATATGCTAGGCAGCAAGATAAGCAGTGGTTGTCTCTCTCTCTCTTCTGTTGCCCTTGTAACTTTCCCCTTTACATTACAACTATGTATGCCTCTGTCTTGTCTCTCCTAGTAGAAAGTGGGCTCTTTGAGACAGGAGTCAGGTGTGAATCCAGATGGTATTCTCCCTGATGTCTTATACTTAGTGTATTCAGTAGCTGAAGGAAAGATAAAGACACGGAAACAACTACATCATTTGCTCTTGATCCCAGAGAAGGACCAAGAGACTAGTATGGAGCACAGATTGAACAGTATTCTAGGCCATGTTTGGACAATGATCAGAACAGTATTTGGATTTACTACTATTTTCTTATTCCATTCAGCCCCAATCATATCCTTAGGGCTCTGTTGGCAGCAACACCATGGCTAGAGTAACACCATGGCAAATTGGGATGGGTGAATGGAGTTGGAATTATTCAACTTAAAGGATGAAAGTTTTCAAAAAGAAGATATACAGAACCCAATGGCCTTTCATCACAGGAAGAGTTAGTCAACAGTCAGAAATACGGTGGATTTAGGTTTGAAACAAGAGTTTCTTTCATAGGACCACATTTTGACTTATTGAGGAATCCTTTACCGTATTGATTTTAGTACAAATATTAATCTTTCCTGAACTATTAAAGCATTCTCATGCTCACAGGCTGAAGACAGTACTAGTTAAATTTTAAAAATTGAGAACAAGATATTTTTATTACTCAAATATTTTTGTGGGACTGGGAACTGACTTTTTTTGAGGTCAGTATGGGCTATTGCTTTTACACAGATTATCTCATTTAGTGTTCACAATAACTATGTTCTTGATAACATTAATATCACATGTACCACAGTGCTGGCGTCAGGATTTCAACTCAGATCCTATTTGAATACAAAGCTAATGCTGTTTCAGTGTATGTACGTCCCTTAATTGGAATTCTCTTTTTCAGTCTTGGAAGTAAATTAAAATAAAAAAAAATTCTTCAGATACCCCAGCTTAATGATTATGGTGAAGTATTTAACATAGTTACAGATTTGGATAGAGATATGTACATAGGACTAATCTCCCACTTCTGCTATGGTAGTGAATTCTTCATCAAACTGTCTACTCTATTCGTTGTTCATTTATTGTAGGTATTGGAAGCAGACTCCTTGGTTTGGTTCTTGGGTTACTGGCTGTGTGACTTTGGCTGAGTTACTTTTCCTTTTTGTAACTCAGTTTTCTCATCTGTAAATAAAGATAATGATAGTACTTACCTCATAGGTTGCTGTGAGGATTAAGAAAGCTTAAATGCTTAAAATAGTGCGTACATAGTAGATGAGTAATGTCTTAGTCCGTATATGTTGCTATAAAGGGATATTGGAGGCTGGGTAATTTATAAAGAGAAGAGGTTGTTTTGGCTCACTGCTCAGCAGGCTGTACAAGAAGCAAGACAGTGGCATCTGCACCTGGTGAGGGCAGCAGGCTGCTTCCACTCGTGACAGAAGGGCAAGGGGAGCCAGCATGTGCAGAGATCACATGGAGAGAGAGGAAGCAAGGGGAAGGGGAGATGCCAGGCTCTTTCTAACAAGCAGCTCTCTCTCAGAAACTAATAGAGCAAGAATTCACTCCCCTGCTGCTCCTCCTGTATTCATGAGGGATCCGCCCCCATGACCCAAGCACCTCCCATCAGGCCGCACCTCCAACAGTGGGGATCAGATTTCAACATGAGATATATTGGGGACAAACAAACCATATCAGAACTGTGGCAAATAATAACTATTGATTTTTTTAAAAGAAATTTAATTATAGTAAAATGCAAATAACATCAAATTTACCATCTTAATCATTTTTAAGTGTACAGTTCAGTGACATTAAGTACATTCACATTGTTTTGCCACCATCACCACCATCCATCCACAGAAGTCTAAAACTGAAACTCTACCTAGTAAAAAACACCTCCTCACTCCTAGTCCCAGCCCCTGGCAACCACCATTCTGTCTTCTTTCTGTCACTCTGAGTTTGACTACTCTAGATACCTTATGTAAGTGGAGTCATACAGTATTTTTCCTTAGCTATTGATTTTTAGGAGTCAGATCTAAGTGCAGTCTTACTTCTCAACTTTCTGGCTATGTGCCTTTAAGAAAGAAACTTTCTTTTAGGTGCCTGAGGTTCTTTATCTGTAAAATGAGAATAATAATGCTCCCTTTCAGCTGCGTTTGAAAAACAAAGATGATGTTAGGCATGAAAATACTTTGTATTCTCCACAGTGTTATTTTTTACAGGTGCTCACATATTAGTTAATTTATTCCTCTATCCATCAAAACATCCATTCATTTAATAAACTTTAATGAGTTCCTTCTGTGTGCCAGTCTCTCTGCTAGGACCCTGGAAGATACGAAGATACAGACTCTGCTCTCAGGACTTCACAGACAGGTTTGGAGGCAAAGGGAACACATCCTGCAACAGCCAGTCAGTGTGGTAGATGCTGCATGGACAGAACTAAATTCTCGGTCTGCTGGTGGTTCAAAGGGGGGATGAACTTTCCATGGGGGAAGCCCTTAGCTGTGAAACACAGCACTAGAGGGAGGCCTGGGTGGGCTCCAGAAGACCTGTGTCCCCAGCCTCACTGTTAGCTGGCCCAGGTGACCTTGGACAGTCCTATTCCCCTCTCTGGTCCTCAGCTGGTACTCAGGAAATGGTTTTCGGGTTGGGTTCTATGATGTGCTAGAATGTGGTGGTCTAGGAATCTTTCCTTCACTCTACTGTCTCTGTTTTCATTATTGGGACTCTGAAAAAAAGGAAAAATATTCTATTACTTAAAAAGTTTGCAACTAGTAGTGTACCCTTAGGCAAGGTACCTAATTTTTCGAAACCTCAGTTTCCTCATGTGTGAAATGGGAATAAAGGCAGTATGTACCTTAAGAAAGTTCCTGTGAGGACCTCAGTAAACATTAGTTAATATTATCATTGTTATTGGGAAAACTTGAGATGAGAGCATCTTTTGGTCCATTCCTGCAATGTCCTGGGTCTTGCACTGTCCTCCCTGTGTCCTGTGTATCTGTCTACTTTCCAACAGCAGCCTCCTTGATTTCCTTCTCATGTTTTGTATGTATTTAGTCCTTGGACTTTTTGCTTCCCATATTCCTTTTGTGGGCTACTGTTGATACCCTGGGATGGGGACCGTGAGAGCCCAGTGGGGCCCAGGTGGCCTGCCTGGGTGCCCTCCCCTCAGCCTGTGCAGGAAGTCAATCCTTCTTCCCTCCCCAGTCCCACGGTCTCATCAGCTGGGACACAGTCCTCAGCCTCAGAATAGTCAACTTGCTCAGTAAGTAAACTAATTACACTGGCTGTGCTTCTCTTTTGTTCTGCGATCTTGCTGATTTGCTATTTATAGCATTTCCAAAGATGTTTGCCAGCAGTATCCCTTTTCATCCTGCCTCAGAGATATGACACTGAGGGTGAAAACAGCTATAACAAAGCTCTGGAGGCCTCTGCCCCCCAATCACTTTTTGGGTAGGGAGTACGATATCTTATGTATTTATTTATTTATTTCCCGACAAAGAGACAATGGATGGTAATTGGATCAGGCTCTTTAGGGTTGGAGTGGTTTGTTAAAAAAAAAAAAAAAAAAACCAGAAGAAGAAGAATAAAAGAAAAGGGCAGGGGAGAGATAAGACTATGGCCAACATCCAGGCAGTGTATCTACTGACTGAGAACAGGACACTACTCGGAGTGTAGCCCATTTGACATCACAAACCAGTGCATCCCAGACAGGCTGGACCAGTGCCCAGATGGGCAGGCAAGCTGGTTCACTACGTGGGAGCAGCTATTGTCAGGGTCAGGAATGCTCAGCAGCCCCTTGAAGCATGCAGCAGAGGTGGTGCCATCAGGGGTTTCTTTCACCATCCTTGACTCAGCATGAGAACAACGGGGTTATCTTCCTTTTATCTGGCATATGTTGATATTAGTATAGAAAGAGCAACTGAATTTAGAATCCTTTGCACTAGGCTCACATTTTACATCCAGTGGCCCTCAGATTGCATAGTGCCTGAAAATCATACGGGGAACTTGTAAAAATGCTCCATTCCCAGATATTCTAATCCAGTAATATATGTCTGGGGTCCCAGAAAGCAGAGCCTGAGGCAAACGCTGGTATCCTCCTACTTTATTAAGGACTAGCATCCCAGGGAAGTACCAGGAGGGCAGAAGGGAGTGATGAAGGGAAAAAGGAGCACCAATATAAGGCTGTGTTGTTAGGTGGCTCCCACACCCTGTCAAATGAAACCAGTTCCTCACAAGGCGGTCTTCCGTAGCCTGTGGAACTGCTGTGTCTCAGGATGGTCAGACCGGGGAAGGAAGGGAGAAGAATTTATCCACTGTCTCCCATTCTCATGGGCCAAAGCCTTGCCCCATGAACTTCCAGTTTGAAAATACACAGTGCCAAGTATCAGTAGATCCTGTGACTTCTTATACCTCAGCAAGAGCAGTAAGGACAAGAGAAAAAGGCAAAGGCCATTGGTGTGACCCAGGTGCCATCAGGTTGTACTCATGGGAAGTCAGTAGGGACCTGGGGAGGGCTGGTTGTTATAGGGATGGCTGGGGTGGAACAAGGGGTTGGGTGAAACCAGTGCATTTTGAGTGGACATGAGAGGCATCTGGTGTAAAGCCAAAGTGACAGAGAGCAATGAGGACCGTCTGGGACTCATGCTTTGAGAAACCTTGTCCTAGACCGAATGACCTCAGGAAAACCACTTGGTTTCTCTGCATGTCAGTTTTGTCACTTGCAAAATGAAGAGAATGACATTTAAACCAACTTTCCTGAAGATAAAATTAAATAAGCCTGATGGAAAAGCTACTTTAATGGCAGCAAGCCATCCAGATCTGCACTGCTCTTTTGCACTGGGACAACTGCAGGATGGCTGGGAATAAAGACATTCTTTTCCTCTTTCGGTAACACTCATAGAGCTGAACAAGCATATGGTTGATACACTTGGATGTTGCAATTAACCAAATATGATAAAGCTAAATTTTGTAGAAATCAGGCAATTCATTCAGTAGTTAACAAATTTTAATGATTAATTTTGTGCTAAAATTCTAAGGGGTGCAAAGGCAAATGAAATGGTGCTACCTGGACACGTTAAAAAAAACCAATGAGCAATTTGGGAATTTTACTTCTGTTTACCCTTCTAATTATAAGGCTAATTAAACCCTGATTAGTGGTTGTGGTGTATAAATACTTTTGCTGTGCTCGGTTCCCTCATGGAACATTTAAGACCCATGAAATTCAGGTATACAAGCAAACTTCCATTTACTGAAGGCTCAGCTACCTTCAGCTTTGGTCATACAAGTGTATCCAGAGAAAAACAGAACATAATCAGTGAGTTAACTCCTTTGCTACTCTTTGATGGTGACAGGTATACATGGCCACTACTGTCAATTGTTAGCATGTTAATGATATTATTGAATAAATTCCAAGTGTTAAGACACCATGGCTTGATTGTTTATCTTTGAATTGTAACATTTCCACTAGAGAGGGATTTTTATCTTTGAACAATTCTATCTTCCACTGATCACCTATAATGCATCAGTTTCTAGCTCCGTAATTATAACCATGGGATCTGAGCATTAGACAGGCCTTAGGGGTTACCTGGTTTATGCTGTTTCTAATGAATGTTCACTTTCCACTTGAATGTTCACTTAGTATCCGAAGACTTAGTCCTTTCTTTTTAGGGGAGACTTCTCATTAGTAGAGAGTTTATTGTAAATTATAAACATTGGTCCATAGGATCAATAAGTCATGCATTGAATCCATTCTCTCACAAACTTTTTCTGTAAAGGACCATATAGTAAATATTGTAGGCTTTAAAGACCAGCCACAGATTATCTCTGTCACATACTCTTTGGATTTTAAATTGTATTTTATAAGCTTCAAAAATTGAAAAACTATTCTTATCTCACAGGTTGTTAAAAAACAGATTTTTAGCTGGATTTGGCTTGTGAGCTATCCTTTGCCAACCCTTGGTCTGTATGTCTGGTCCTCACACATATGCACACACACACAAATATATATAACAAGGTAATATATGCATTTGTGGATATTTACATATTACATATATAATGTGTATTTTATAAGAGAGAACTAATACCTTCCTGTAGAAATGTTTTGAGAATTAAATGACAACTTCCCTTTCCAGATTTTCTGCAATATATTCATCTTTAAAAAGAAAACAAAAAGTTATTAAATATAAGTTTGTGCCATTTGTGTAACTCAGAGTTTATAAGTTACCTTCAATTTTATTTACTCCTTTGATAAAATAACTTATTTTCAGGCTTCTTGGCTGCAGATAACAATGCAATGATCTAAGCAGAAGGGATCAATTAAAGAGTATTTGGTAGCTCACAATATCTCAGGAAGAGGCAGAGAACTGGGCTTAGATGTTATACCATCATGAACACCATGGCCAGGAGAAGCTTTCTAGTTGCTCTATGGCCCTGCTCTAGTGAAAATCCTGTTGTCCCTAGTGCCTGCCATTTGGCCTCTATTACACTCAGGTCTGAAGCTAAGAACTCTACCCCTGCTGCTTCAGAAGACCCAGGGGTCTCCTGCTACTTAACTTGCCAGAAGGTTTACTCACCCTGGGTGGCTACTGCCTCATGCTGCTCTCTGCACAGAAGTCTTGGGTGGATGTGTATAAATGGAAGAAATTATTCACGTGACTGTACCCTTTCTGAAATAGAGTTCAGGAAATGTAGTTTTGCTTGTAGAACAGAATGCTAGTTGGAAGGGGGTTAAAATGGGTGCTGAGTGATGCAAGCCACAGTATCTACCACACAAACTCTGGGGTCAGTGGCTCTATCCACATGTCAGAGATGAACAGCCCAGGGTTCTGAGAAATGCAATGGCTTGCCCCAGGTCATATAGGTTGTAGAGGGCAGCACAAGCCTTCAGCTGTCAAGAGCTTGGTTATAGCTATAACACAGCAGCTTCCCCTGCCTCTTGGAGGGTGGCCCATTTCAGTGCAGGCAACAGTGCTGGCTGGGGAAGCAAAGGGAGTAGCTGACTTGGGCTGAGCTTCCAGGGGACTGCTGAAGTTCCAGCATGAAGCCACTTTGCCAGAAGTATAGGCAGAGTGATATCATACATTAAAGATTCAAATCTTCATTAAACAAATAGCTGTGGTAGGCTTCAGGAATCAGCATGAAACAAGACCTTCTAGCCAGGCCAGATGTCCAATCAGGAAAGCATTCCAGGTTCCTGAGCTGTCAGTAGGGCCTCAGGCTAGAAGTAGGGCTTTCAGTCTGGGTGACCGCTACGTGACATGGCATCAGGACGCTTGCCCAGCATGCATTTGCAGCAGGCCCTAGAGCTATGTCGGGAAAATAACTGCTGGAGGTCCCATTTATGTATGTTTCCTCAGCACACAACTGAAAACCTCAGATGCCTGCAGATAATGAGGACATAAACCCATGACACTTTATCCATCCTTCTCTTCTCCTGGTTCCCTCTCCTTTTTTAGACCATAGGAAGTGCTACTTTTGTGACTGATGAGTCTCAAAGTATATCATGGAACACACTGATTAGGTAGAAATTCTCATCAAACTAGTAGTGGTTCTTAAATCATACCGTGGAAATATTTAATAGGAAAGATAATTGACTTTTTTCCCCGTATAATGTGGGATAAGAGCATTTATCCAACTGAGGAAATAATAAGGAACCTTCTCCATTCCTTAGTGAAACAGGTTGATTTGGATGCAGTCTGTTCTCTGTGCTAAACGTGACCAGTTTCTTTGTTCCCATAGGCACAGATTCAGCTGTGTCATTCTTCCGTACCCATGCCTGAGCTTTTAAGAGCTCAACCAATGTATCCTTCAGAGTGGCAAAATGTATTCTGAATTAGAGTAAAAGGCTTTTCATTTATTCTTTGAGACCCATTATGTATAATAACAAAGGACAACTTTGACGTATATCTAAATGTCAGCTAACAAAATATCTGCTAGCCAAAGAAAACATGGTCTTCCCCAGAACATGAGCTTACCTTTGCGCCTGCTGTGAAAACTAGTGATTTCTTAGAATTCATGTACTGGCCAGTTGGCATAAGCATCAAATTAGTTTAAAGAACAAGCATTATTTTTAGCTGACCCTACTGCATTTTAAGTGGTTTGTACCAAGTAGCTTTTCCATGTATTTGGATGGTGGACCTTGAGACCAGGACCTACGTTTCCATTTTATTTGTTATTTTCATTCAAAACACTTGAATAGGAGCAAAATGGTCTAGCTTACAGAGGTTTGATCCAGAATTCAGGGAGTGGGAGTTCAAGTCCCAGCTACTGGAACTCTTCTCTTCATAAAAACTAACCCAATCAATTAAGAGATTAGAGGTAGAAAAAATCATGTTATATTTTTAAAAGATACTTGTTTCTAATAAAACTAATGTTGGAAAGTGTGGTTTATATCTACAAGTAAGTGAGTTTATTATTGAATTACATAATAAGAAAGACTTTGCATCTGTAATCCCAGACAGTTCTGGACAGGACAGGTCTTCTCTGCTCCCTTAAGAACAAAGCCTGCTACTATAAAACATGTGGGGTAGTTCTACAAGGGCTGTGCAAACTGAAAATTAGAAGCTCTGTTTCGAGAGAAGGCTGGCTTGATTTGGAGTGGTATGCATGTCCAGGGGCATCGCTAAAAAGAATAGCAATCTTGGTGGCAAACAATGGAAAAGCCAACTTGCAATACTGATTGGGGCAAGCCGCAGGTCAACAGACTAGCCAAAATTTTAACAGAGAGATCTAGAAAGAGATAGTCACTGTGGACCCTTAAAAATTGCCACATATCCCTGTTGGTCTGAAAGGCTACATACATGAGCACTGCTGCATGCATACTCTGGAGACACCAGAGAACACCTTAGCTAACTATTGAGCCATAGCTGAATGTGAAACCTCACGAACGCACAGAAGAAATGCAAGAAGTCACATCAGATAGTGAACTGGGACAAATTTGTAAACTGCCTGGATGTTGAATGTGTTCTTCAACCTGCATACAGATCCAATGGCAGAAGATAGAAATCTTGCTGAATCAAGGTATTTAAGTACTACCTCTGACCAATCATTGCATGATCACTAAACTATACTGACCAGGAGCAACCTCTATGACCCATGCTTAAAAATAAAAATAGGAATAAAAGAAAAACTGAGTAGGAATACTAGCAGCTGTAAAATTTGGGAAAGACAAGTTCTACAGAATTAGTCCAATAAAGTCACTAAATAAATAACAAAACCAAAACTGCAGCAGCAACAATAACCACCTTTGGGAAGAATCAGAATATAGAATTCCTACTATATATTATCAATATAATCTAAAATATCATTTGTAAAACAACCAAAAAAATGAGATGTGCAAAGAAACAAGAAAGTATGGCCCATATGCAGGAAAAAAAAGTATTCAAGGAAAACTATCTCTTAGGCGCCCAGATTTGGACTTAGCAGAAAAAGTCTTCAAAGCAGCTATTATAAATATGTTTCAAATAATGTTTTAAAAGTCAAAGGAAAGTATGATTACAATGAACCATTACACAGAGAATATTAACAAAGATATATTAATTACAAAAAAACTCTACCTCAGTCTGGAGTTGAAAAATAAAATAATTGAAAAAAATTGAAGGGGTCAACATCTTCTGACATCTTGAAGATGTCAGAAGAAAGATTTAGTGAATTTCAAAATAGATAAATAGGATTTATCCAATTTGAATAACAGGAAAAAAATGAAGAAAAATGCACAGAGCCTCAGAGACCCATAGGACACCTTTAAGCATACCTACATATGTTTTAATGTGAGTTTCACAGGGAGAGGGGTGAGAGAAAGGGGAAGAAAAATTATTTGAAGAAATCATGGCCAAAATTTCACCAAATTTAATTTAAAAAATCTGTGCATCCAAGAACCTCAATGAAGTCAATAGGATACACACACAAAAAATCCACACTTAGATATATTGTGGTCAAATGGATGAAAACAAAACTTAAAGAAACAATCCTAAGAGCAGCAAGAAGTAAAACAATTCATTATACACTGAGGAACCACAATAAGATAAAAAACTGACTTGTCATCAGAAACAAGAGACACTGGAAGGCAGCAAAGTGCTAAAAGATGAAAACCTATCAACCAAGAATTCTATGTTCAGTAAAACTATTCTTTACAAAGGGAGTTGAAATAAAGATACCCTCCGATAAACAAAGACTGAAAGAATTTGTTGCTAGCAGACCTGCCTTATAAGAATTAGTAAAGCAAGGTTTTTGGCTGAAAGGAAATGATACCAGATGATAACTTGAACCTATGATGAAATAAAAAGCTCCTGTTAAGTTAATTATGTAGGTAAATATGTAAATGACAGTAAATACATATTTTTCTTCTCTTAACTGATTTAAAGACAATTGCATGAAACAATAATTACAAAACTGTATTGTTGGGCTTATAACATATAATGATATATATGATAATAGCACAAAGGAAGAGAAAGGAAATGGAGATATAACAAAGTTTCTATATCTCATTGGAATTAAGTTAGTATTGATCCAAAATAATAAGAGGGGAGGAAAGGGATGGGTGAAAACCTACCTAACTGGCACAGTGAACACTCTCTGGGTGATGGGCACACTTACAACCCTGACTCAACCATAACAAAATCGATACATGTAACCAAAAACATTTGTACCCCCTTAATATTTTGAAAGAAAAAAAGATATACCATATGAATTACCAAAAGAGAAGTCTAGTCACTATACTAATATCAAACAAAATAGGCTTTAAGACATAAAATGTTACTAAAGAGAAAGAGGGACAAGATATCAAGAAAACAGAATAATTATAAACACATGCAGCAGAATTTATATTCTTTTTAAGCACACATAGAATAATTCTTCAGGATGGACACATGCTAAAGCATAAAACAAGCATCAACCAATTGAAAATAATCGAAATCATGCAAAGTATATTCTTCAGTGAAACCAATATCAAATTAAACATCAGTAACTGAAAGAAATTTGAGAAATTCACAAATATTTGGAAATTGGGCAACACAATTCTAAAACCATAAGTCAAAGAATAAATCACAGAGAATATTGGAAAATATTTCATGCTGAACAAAAATGAAAACAAAGCATCAAAATTTATAGAGTCTAGTTAGAGCAAAATTTATAGTTTGTAATGCCTATATTAGAAAGAAAGATCTCAAACCAGTGACTTAAGTTTACACTGTTTTCTAATTAAACAACTAGAAAAATAAGAGCACTTAAAACCCAAAGCTAGTAGAAGGAAAGAAATACACTTGTCCCTCATTATCCATGAGGATTTGTTCCAGGACCCTCTGCAGATGCCAAAATTCATGGATGTTCCAGTCCCTTGTATAAAATAGCATAGTATTTACATATAACCAACACACATCCTCTTGTACACATGAAGTCATCTCTAGATTACTTATAATACTTAATACAATGTAAATGCCATGTAAATAATTGTTATACTGTATTTATACTGTATTTTTAAAATTTTATATTATTCTTTATTATTGTATCATTCTTTATTGTTTTTTTCTCCAAATATTTTCAGTGCACGCTTGGTTGAATTGAAGGATGTGGAACCCACAGATATTGAGGCCAACTATAATATAAAGTAGAGCAGAGAACATGAAACAGCAGAAAAAAAAATTAGAAAAAATCAGAACTAAAAATTTAATGAAAATATCAATAAAATGTATAAACCTTTTGCTAGAGTGATCAAGAATAAGAGACAAAGCAAAATGAAAAAAGTCTGGAATGAAGGAAATGACATTACTAATCACCTTACAGATACTAAAAGGATTATAAGGGAATTCTCTGAACAATGTTTTGTCAACAAATCAGACAACTTAGATAAAATGGACAGATTTCTAGAAACATGCAAATCAACAAAATTTACTCAAAGATTCAAAATGTGAATAGACTTATAACAAGCAAAGAAACTAAATTATTAATTGAAAAATTTTTGACAAAGAAAAGCCTAGTCCTAGATGGCTGTACTGGTGAATTCTAATAAATACTTAAAAAGGAATTAACACCAATCCTATGCAAACTGTCCCAAGACATAGAAGAGGAGGAAACACTTCCCACCTCATTCTGTGAGTACAGTATTAACCTAATACCAAAGCCAGACAACGATATCATAAGAAAGTAAAACTAGAGATCCATATTCTTCATGAATATAAGATGCAAAATCCTCAAAATATTAGGAAATTAAATTCAGAAACATATAAAATAGACTGTACCTCATGATCAAGTGGAATTTATCTTCAGAATACAATCTTGTTTAAACATCCAAAAATCGAGTAACATAATACACCATGTAAATAGAATGAAAGACAAAAAGATGACATATAATCATCTCAATGCATGCCAAAAAAGTATTTGACAAAATTCAACACCCATTCCTGACAAAAACTGTCAATAAATTAGGACCGGAAGGAACTTCTTCTAGCTGTAAACCATGTCTAAGAAAAACCTGTAGCTAACTTCATACTTAATGGTGTGAGACTGAATGCTTTCCCCTTCAGATCAGAAACAAGACAAGAAGTCTGGTCTCAGCACTTCTATTTAGCATTGTACTAGAGTTTGTAGCCCAGAGATCGGAAAGGGTTAAATTTCACCTGCATTCCATTTGTGTATAGTCCACAAAAAGCGTGGTTTTTACATTTTTAAGTAGTTGTAAACAAACAAAAACAAAGAAGAAAATGCGATGGAGACTTTATATGTCCTGAAAAACAAAACATATTTACTATTTGTTCCTTTATAGAAAAGTTTGCTGACCTCTGATGGTAGTAGATAAAAAGCTCCTAATAATAATAGCTGCCACGTACCATGCTTACTATAAACCAGTCGCAGCCTCTGTGCTGAGCACTTGATATACGTTATCTCAGGCTCTCTTTAGAACAAATTTTTATCACAGTTCTTTTTAATTTCCATTGTATAGTTGAGGAAACTGAACGAGGCTTAGATCTGATTTTTTTTTCAAAGCCCAGATTTTTCAACCCTGCTACCTCTGGAGGGTACACATTATCCCAAGAGAGAAAGTGTCTTGTGACTGAGGATGAAATGTCCTAGCACTCGCGCAGGCACCTGTTTACAGGTACCTGTTGGAAGGTATTTGCAGACTTTTTGACAACACTTGTTAGAAATAAAAATGTCAGACAGGAGAAATAAATCTGGTATCCATACAGATGAGATCACTGAAGCCATGATTTTGGGTTAGAATAACCAGGGAAGGGCTGGAGAAAGTGCAGAAATGAGAGATACAGGCGCATGTCCTTGGGGAAGAGGTACACAAAGATTTGGGAGAGAGAAAGGGAATCAAAGGATAAATGGTCAGTAGAGGTGTGTGTGGGGGTGTATGTGCGCAAGTGTGTGTGTGTTAGTTTGCTAGGGATGCGGTAACTAAGTGCCATAAACTTATGGCACTTAACGAATGGTCCCTAACCTTTTCTGGCACCAGAGACTGGTTTCATGGAAGACAATTCTTCCACGGACTAGGGGTGGCGGATGGTTTCAGGATGATTCAAGCACATTACACTTATTGTGTACTTTATTATTATTGCATTGTAATATATAATGAAATAATTATACATCTCACTATAATGCAGGATCAGTGGGAGCCCTGAGGTGGTTTTCCTGTAATTGATGCCGCCGTTGATCTGACAGAAGGCAGAGCTCAGGCAGTGATGTGAGTGATGGGGAGCGGCTGTAAATACAGATGAAGCTTCACTTGCTCACCTACTACTCACCTCTTGCTCTGTGGCCAAGTTCCTAACAAGTCACAGACTAGTATTAGTCTGCAGCCCGGGGTTGGGGATCATAGGCTTAAACAGCAGAGATTTATTGTTTTGCAGATCTGGAGGCTGGAAGTCAGAGATCAAAGGGTCAGCAGGGTTGGTTCCTTCTGAGGGCTGTGAGGGAAGGATCTGTTCCAGGCCTCTCCCCTAGATTCTGGTAGTTTCTTGTCTTGTGGCAGCATCTCTCCAGCCTTCACAGGGCATTCTCTCTGTGTGTGAGTCTGCTTCTGTGTCCAAATTTCCCCTTAAGGACAGCAGTCACTTTGGATGAGGGCCCATCTTAATGACCTCAGGTTAACTTGGTTACCACTGTAAAGACCCTATTTCCAAATAAGGTCATGTTCTGAGGTACTGGAGATTAGACCTTCAGCATATGGATTTTGGGAGGACACAGTTTCACCTGTAACAATGTGTGTGTGCGCATATGTGTGTGTGTATGTGTGTGTCCCTGCTTCAGAGGCAGAGATATAGACACAGATGAGGCAGAAAGCTAGTTTCAGAAAGGAAGGGGAGGAAGTGGATATTGGCATAAAAAATTTCCAAAAGATTTCAGGGGAAATGTGGTTAGAAAAGACTGAGAAAAGGTCACTACTTTGGTTAGCAGAAGATCACTGGTGATTTTGGAAATGATGCTTTTGAAAACACAAGAGAACAGAGGCCACATTGCAAGGGCTTAAGGACCACTAACCTTATACTTTCTGTTTCAAAATCCCTTCCACATCTACTGAAGCAGCTGATCTCCACAACCCCACTGGGTGGAGGACATATTTATGACCCATATCATGGATGAGGAAATTGTGGCTCAGAGAATGACTCTTCTTTGATACCAGAGCACTTCTGCAGTGAATTTTGGACTGCCTTATAATAGTTGAGGTGTTATTATAGTTTCCTCTGTCATTATTTAATTCTTGGGTCACCAATGTAAATTGCCCAACCTTTTGTGGTATAGTACAAACAAGTGGGCTTTGAAGTCAGACAGCTTCATCAACTGTGGGTAACTCTGAGCTTGTCATTTTTTTCATTTTGGGGTATGAGATGGGGATGCTTATAAATACTTTGTAGGGTTGTTGTGAGGATTAAAGGAAACAGAATAAGTAGGTCAGCTAAGTACAGCGTACCCTAAATTCAGTATACATCAAGTACTGTGTGTTATAGTCCCTTGACTTTCTCATAACAATAAGCACGACTCCCTGTACATAGAAAATGCTTAGTTAATGTATGATTCTTTCCCCCCAATATTTGAATATTCAGCTACATTAAGACAGTTATATTGAACTTATTTTTTTCTCACCTGAACCTCCATATTTGTTACCAAATTAAAATATAACATTTTTATCACAAATATTGTGGAGCATTTTTATTTATTTAACAAATATTTATAGAGTATTTTGTGTATCAGGTATTATGCCTAGCACTGGAAACACAGAAGTTAATGAGATGGCTTTTGTTCTAAATGACAAGAATGGCCCACAGAGGCAGCTTTGGTGCAAGTAGAGTCCTGACCTCAACTCCCAAGGACTTCAGCTTGAGTTCTAGCTGTATCATTTCCCCACCAGCTGTGTGACTCTGGACTAGTTACTGAACTTCTCTGAGCCCCAGTTTCATCTTCTGTAAAATAAAATCAATAACATGACTCCAATTGCTATGATTTGAATGTTTCCCCCTACAAAGCTCATGTTGAAGTTTAGTTGTCTTTGTAGCAGTGTTGAGAAGTGGGGCCTTTAAGAGGTGATTAGGCCATGAGGGTTCGGCCCTCACAGATGGGATTAATGCTGTCATAAAAGGGCAAGTTTGGCCCCCTCTTGCTCACTCTCTCACTCTCTTACCTTCTGCCATGTGATGATACAGCAGGAAGGCCCTCACCAGGTGCCAGCAGGTTGATATGTGACTTTCCAGCCTCCACGACTCAGAGCCAATACATTTCTGCTCATTGTGAATTACCCAGTCTCACGTATTCTGTTATAATACACAAAATGGACTAAGACACCAACTCCATGTTTTCTTACAACAACTTCTGTTTTTAATAATGTTTTACATATTGGATTTGAAGAGACAGGTTTAAGCCATTTTTTTTTAATACCACTGCTCCAGGGGAACTTTGTTCTATGGTGAGTACTGTCCTAAATTACAGATTCTTTTTGCCACAATTTTATCCGGTTTTTACATGTGCATATTCTAATAGAGTTGAGTTTTCTTTACCTACGTAAAGAAGAGTTTCCTAAGATGGTGTAGAGCAGTGGTCCTCAACCTTTTTGGCACCAGGGACCAGTTTCATGGATGACAATTTTTCCATGGAAGGAGGGTGGGGGGAGGCAGAGCTCAGGTAGTGATGCAAGTGATGGGGAGCAGCTGTAAATACAGATGAAGCTTCACTCACCTGCCACTCACCTCCTGCCATGCTGCCCGGTTCCTAAGTTTTATGGAAGATGATTTTTCCACAGATGGTGGTTGGGGGCAGGGGGAGAGGCAGCAGGGGAGGCAGAGCTCAGGCAGTGACACAGCCCAGATCCTAACAGGCTGTGGACAAGTACCAGTCCGTGGCCTGGGGATTGGGGGTTGCAGGCATAGAGTGTAGCCACATAACAGGATGGCTCCCAACTCAGATGCCTACAGGGCAGGGAACACCGGTGAATGAGCTGGAGGTTCGACTGTACATGGCTCCCTGGTGAGTACAGGGTCTGTCTGGAGCAGGCGACTGCTACGCAGCTCAGAGAGAGTGTGTTTGGAATTCTGTCAGAATTCTACATATTTACAGAGTGTAGAATGTGGGCCTGGTGCTCTTAGATCTTCCATGATTTTACAAGAAGCCAGAAGTCTGGATTTCTATGAGAATCCTTCCAATTTTTAAGTCTTGGTTATATTTTTTTTCATGGCATGGAGCATATAGACATGTCTGTGGGCTGTAATCAGCCACTGGCCACCAGGTTGCAACATTAATATAGAAAAGAACCAGAGGTCTTGGAGCCATTATTAGCTGGTGGGATGACCTTGGGAAAGTTATTTAACTTCTCTCTAATTCAGTTTCTCCATCTTCAAAAGTGAGGATTATTTTTACTCTTCCTGGTGCAGTAGTGAGAAAATATGTATAAAAACTAGCATAAGACAATTTTAAAATAGGTGAACGTTTTGAACAGGTATTTCAACACAGAACATATGGCTAATGAGTATACTAAAAGAGTCTCAATATCCACTAGTTACAAACATGCAAGTTAAAACTGCATTGAGGCCAGGTATGATGGCTCATGCCTGTAATCCTAGGACTTTGGGAGGCTGAAGTGGAGTGATAGATTGAAGTCAGGAGTTCGAGACCAGCCTGAGCAAGAGGGAAACCCCATCTCTACAAAAACAGAAAAATTAGCTGGGTATGGTGGCATGTTCCTGTAGTCCCAGCTACTAGGGAGGCTGAGGCAGATTGCTTGAGCCCAGAAATTTGAAGTTGTAGTGAGCTATGATGATGCCACTGCACTGCAGCCTGGGTGACAGAGTGTGAGACCCTGCCTCCAAAAAGAAAACAAAACAAAACACAAAACCCACAATGAGATACTACTCCATACTGAACAGAATGGCTATCATCAAAAAGTCAAATAATAACAAGTGTTGGTTAGGTTGCAGAGAAACTGCAATACACAATGTTTCACACAATGCTAGTGAAAATGTAAAATGATACAGCCATTTCAGAAAGCAGTTTCTTAAAAAGTTAAAAGTGAATTTACCATATAATCCAGCAATTCCACTCATTGGTATATATCTATGTGAAAACATGTTGCCCAAAAGACTTGTTTGGGAATACTCATAGAAGCATTATTTATAGAACTCAAATAAATGGAAACGATTCAAATGTTCATGTAGTGTTGAAAGGATATACAAAATGTAGTATAACTATACAGTGGAATAAAAGTAATGAAATACTAATAATGATAAAACATGGATGAATCTCAAAAATATCCTAAGTAAAATAAGCTAAATACAGGAAATCACATATTGTATAATTCTATTTATAAGAAATGTCTAGAAAAACTATATAGACAGAAAGTAGATTAGTAGTTGCCTGGAGCTGGGAGTGGAAACAGAGATTGACTACAAATAGATACCAGGGATCTTTTTGGGGTGGTGGTAATGTTCTAAAACTAGATCATGGTGACAGTTGCAAAATTTTGTAAATTTTCTAAAAATCTTGGAATTGTATGCTTAAAACTGGGAAATTTTATGGTATGTAGATTATAGCTCAATAGAGCTTCAATAAAAAAATAACCTAGCCTGACATATATTAATAGTAATTGATTAATAAATGCAGCTCCTTCCCTTCCCCCTTGAGTACAGACAGTAAAATTGCACAGCAGTTAAGAATTTAGTCCCTGAAGCTGAACCCTCATTTACTGACTATGTGTCCTTAGAAACATTACTTAATCTCCCTAAGGCTCAGGCTCTTCATAAACTGACAATAATAATAATAGCTATCTCATAGAGTGTTCTAAAGAATTAAATGAAATCATGCATATAAGGTGTATAACGTACAGGAAGCCCACAATGAATGATAGCAACATGGTCTTCTAGATTCATGACCCTCTGTCTGCTCATACCTTCTCTTTAGTGGCAGTGGTTAAAACAGAGTTCCTTTTCCTCTTACTCCTCACTCTTGCACCCCTCCCCGGCCTCTGAGTGTGGGTTTTATGTTTTTTTTGTTGTTGTTGTTGTTGTTGTTTCACAAAATTTCATTGGTTTATAGGTCTGCCATGTAATCTGGGCCTGGAATACTGCTTAGCATTATCTGACCTTGAGTTCTTTGCCACTTATATGAGAGTGTCACTCGGAGGTAGATAAGCAACTTTAATAAGACTCCACATGTTAACATGCGTACTCTGCTGTATGTACTTACGTCTGGGAAGCTCACCACCCTTTTAAAGATATTATCAAAGGGCTTCTACAGCGTTCTGGTCAGGTGGAGGGAGAGAGGATTGAGAACAGAGGCTCCTTTTGCAATTGATAGAGTGACATACCGAGCTTCGCAGAGATTTGCAGGAATTGCATGGCAAACTGATGGAGAGGTGACTGATGGGAAGGGTCCTTCAGGGTTCTTTGCACAGTGGGGATCACACGCTTGCATTCCTCAGCGCCAGGCACTTGGTGAGTGAGCTTGAAACCAGAGCTGTTTCAGTCTGCCTTTCATTTCCCCTCATTGGAGAGAGGTCTGGGAACACGTCTGTTTTTCTTTACCTTAAGAAAGGCAACAGTGTGAGTATGGTGCTTAACGTGGGCCTGTGGACATGAGGGAGCGGTAGGGACCTTGGTGAATTAGAAGGTCCAGGCTCCTTTCAAAGAGAACATCTGTCTCTTCCTCAGCCTCATTCTGTTGTTCCATGTGAAATGGGGCCCAGGTTGGCCAGAACTATGCTGCTTTTAAAAGTTAGAAAAACATGTTTTTGTGCAAAATCACCTAACTTTTAAATATTGCTAAATTTTTTTTTAGAAAAATATTAACCAAATAAATCTATCATTCTGGACATGACACCACAATGACCCCAGATCTAACCTCTATTCTAAGTAATCTGTATCCGTTATATTAATATATGTTCTAGCAGAAGCTCAAAGGAGCTCGTGAGGATATAGTGGAGGGGATTCTTGCATTTCATAAAGGGTTGGCTAGATTGTTAACGAGGCTTTTCTACAATAGCAGAGGACCAGAATATCCAGGCCTGAGGCTGCAGCCATATCCTGGTTGTTCCCAACAGGCAATGTCACTGGTAGCATTTTATGATGTTTGTTATAATGTGTGTGTGAGAATCCCATCAGTGTCCCCTTCACTGGCATGCTGCATTTTAATGATTCAAGATTTTTTTAAAGGAAGCTATTATAAACTATGAAACTCAGAAGGGCTTTGAAAAATCAGAGCTGATTGGAAAAGCCTTTGCATTAAATGCCTATTCTGAGTGGATGTTCTCACCTCTACTTCAGATTAGGGAGATGTTTTTAAAGAAATACCATCAGCTGGTTTAATATATTCTTTGCTGACACCCATTCATTGCTGATTTCAATCTTTTCCAAGCCAACTTTGCATAATAGAGAAGAACTTAAGTGGAAATAAGTTCTCTCTACCCACCATTGCTTGGAGATGTGTTGTGAAGCTTTAAACTGAATATGAGATTTGGAATTTAGAAAAGGAGCTCTTCTCAATTTTGATCACTGTTGGGTTGTTCAGTAACCTGCATGGGTTAAATCTGTGACATTCATTCCCCTCTCTCCATGGTGTGCAGCTGCTGATGTCTCTGCTCAATTTTTTTTTCCCCACTCATGTTTTTATTTTTAAGCCTAAGGGTTGCTGTGTGTTTGCATAGCTTAGCAGTCAGCCAATGACTGGACAGAGGTTTTGTTCAAACACTTCAAGCCAGTAGAGCTTCCTTGGAACTGTGCGTGGGCATAAGAGCATATTAAAAGTTCAGGTATTTTTCAAAGCTGCTCTGGCAGGAGTGTGTGAACAGCGTGAGCCATACGGACAGGCTCAGGTGGGAATATGCGCGTCTCAGAGCAGTGGAGCTGTTCGTCCTCCCTGCTGGCTGCCTCGAGAGTCATCACTTCCACTGATCACACCCCCGAGCATGGGCATCTCCCACTCCTTCGAACCCAGTGAGCCCCGTTTTACCTGGCAGAGAAGTGTGGTCTTCAGGCTTATTCTGTCCTCTTAGAAAATTGCATGTCACCTGCACCTGAGGGGTAGTGGGAAGTGGGGCAGTCCCAGGCAAGAATGCAACCCACGGTTCTGATCTAAACGTCAGCTTTTCAAGCATAAATGTATCTCCGATTGTTATATGTTGTTGGTCAGTTTCCAGAGTGCTTGAAACGGTTGATTTTGTTGATGTTGTCCAGCTCTATAGATGTTTTGGAGGGAGAGCATTTGCCCACCTCCCCTCACTTGGCCATTGTTGGAACTTGTAATAGGTTATGAGGTACACGGGCAATGGAATGCCACCTAGCCACTAAAAAAGGTGACTTAGGTTCGTATTGAAAGATATCTATAATAGAATAAGTGAATAAAATAGGTTTCCAAAATAAAAGAGTGCCAATGTGTGCGAGTTTGTGAATGTGTGGTCATGTATGTGCTGTGCAGTTATGAACACCTGGAAAGACCTTCACCAAGGCGTTAATGTGGGTGGTAATTCAGGTAACTTTTACTCCTTTTATTTTTTTCTCTATTGGTTGAATTTTATACATATGCATGGGTTATTTTACAATTAAGAAAACATGATATGATTGTATCATTTAAAAGAAAAAAGAGAAGGGAGAGAGGAAGGGAGGGAGGAAGGGAGAGAGGAAGAAAGGAGGGAAGAAAGGAAACAAGGAAACAAATGAGGTTGTCATGGATGACAGCTGCTTGGGCATGGCTGTTAGTTGGATCAGCCTTCTGAATTCACACACCTGGGCTCAGAGACTTGACAGGACCATCGTCAATCTCCTATACCATTGTCCCTTGGCATGATAAGAATATCTTCTTTTCCCATTACTTCAAGGGCAGGATCTGCCTGTCAAGGCTGAATCTGCACTTTGAAGGATAGTCCTTGTACCTCCCTCTCTCTCATGCACTGCGTCCTGTCTGTCACCACACATTGTTGCCTTTCCCTTTAAATAAATTGCCTCAGCCCTCCTGTACCTGTTGTTCCCTCCTACCTTCGGATCCTCAGCCTCTCTTCCCTGCACCATTCAAGGCCTCCTAACCGGTTCTCATGTTTTTGGCCTGAACCCCTGAAATCCAATACATTACAGCCAGCCCAATCCTTGTAGAATCTAAATCTGACTATGTCATTACCCACACCTTGAAAACCTTAAATAGATCTCTGTTGCCAAATAATAGAGTTCAGAGTCTTGAGCCTGGCCTCCAGGCACTTGGTGACCATGTATGGTTAAGGCACTAATGCTGGGTTCATATTCCAGTTTTACTACTTACTACCTCAATTACCTTGAGCAAGTTACTGAACCTCCTCAGTTTTCTCAGTTTTCTGTGAAATGAGGATGGTGATAGTATTTACTTATATGATGATGAAATGATTATATATGTAAATAAATAATATAGTCACTGAGAACAGTTTCCAGCACTCAGTAAGTATTCAGTAAATGTTGACTTTCAGTACTGCCTGTCTTCCACCACTCCCCATTACTTATCCTGGACTCCAGCAACAACATAGTTTTCTAAAACACCTTTCTCTTCCAAACTTTTGTGATTCCAAATAATACTGTTCCTGTTTCCTAAAATGCAAAGTCCAGGCCCTTTTATTCTCCACCTTAAGGCATTCCGAAGTCCCAGAAACAAAAATCCCCTACCCCTCTTTCCAGGCTACTCTATGCATATGTTCATGAATCTGCATTGGGAGTGTCTGTGTACAAGGCTTTCCTCCCTGTTGGACTTGAGCTCCCTAAGGCAGGGATCTTGGCATGTTTACCGCTGTGCCCATTAAGTGCCCAGCATACAGTTGGCATTCAGTAAATGTTTCTTAACTAGATGAAGAAAAAGAAGAAGACTCCATTCTTTGAGACCCCTTGAGCACTGTGGTACTGCCTTTGCTGGCAAGACTTATTTCTACTTGTGTCTCATCTTCCTGTCTTGGTTATAATCTCTTTTGTAGTTGGCAGTGGGCCCTTATGTACTCCTCACATTGCTTGGCTTAGTACTGTAGGTACACCTCACATCAGCTCAGTACTTTAAATACAGCACTTCCTATGTTCTGCTGTGGCTAACTGTGCATGTGACTGTCCCTATTAGAGTGTATCTTTTTTCCAAGGCAAGAGCTGTCTCGTTCCTTTGCCTCCCATTCTCCTAGCATATGTTAGGGATAGAACAGAAAAAGCACTGGACTAGTATTGGTAGGAGTCTGGGGGCCTAGACACTCCAAGCTTATGTTCTTTGGTGAAGAGACTTCCTCGTTTTAGTCTGGTGACTGTGCCCTAAATTATTTGGAGCCTGTAGGACCTATGTCATAACAAAGTGATACAGCTTTTTTATAGCTTGGTGATTAGACTTTAGGTGCAAATGCTATGCTTGGATTATAAGAAGGTGACTGGTTTTTAGTGACCTGATTAGAGAGCATCGGAGGGAAATTTGTTGTGGCAAGGCCCAGCACATGTATCTCTGGCTGTGCCCCGTAAGAACGGAAACTCAGCCCAAGTTCTCACTATGGAAGGTTGTTTGAATATCAGCTTTGTGAAAATGCTTTCCTCGAATGCCCTATATGTAGAGTTTTCCCTTTGGGGGGGCTTTACTACATCCTGAGCTCCTTTAATAGGGCCAGGTATGTTGTCAGAGCCCCCCAAATGTTTGTTTTCTTATCCAGAGCAGCCTGATAGAACCGAGTACTTTCCTTCGAAGGGAAGCACGCAGAGACCCACAGACCGGGTGATAACTCCTGCCACCCCTCCCCTCCTCACTCCCTGGCCCTACCTGCTGCTGCACCTGCCTGCGGTGGTGGGAATGGTGACCCCGATTCTGTCTCACACTGCAGACCTTCTTGTTTCTACCTGCCGCTGGATCTCACAGAGGGTACAGCTGGCAATAAGGCTTACTTTTGTTCATCCATTTTTGGAAGGTCTATTTCTCTGTGTAAGAACTCCTCAAGAAAAAAAAAAAAAAGGTACTTTTATTTCCTCCTTCAAGACTAGGAAATTAGATGGAAAGAACTTCCCCAAACAGACTGTAGTATGTTGAAGTGCCAAGATGTGCCTCTCACCTTAACTCCACCTTCCCCAGCTGCGTTCATGGACAAATGGCCTCTGTACCCTGAGTCTTTGTTTCCTCTGCTGAGCAGCAGGGATGTGTGCCTTTCCTGGCAAGCTCACAGCATGAGTTAGACCCAGTCCTGCCTGAAAGAATCCGGGTTCTAATAATCAACCTTTACTTCCCATGCAGAGCAGAAAGCATCCGCCACACACCCCAGCTTCAGCCCAACTCTCTCTTCCTGCAGTTGCTCTCACATACAGTGATGGCCAGCGTGAAGACCGAGGATCCGTAGGCTCGGTCACCTTGCAGTGATGTTAAGTGTGCAGCGTGGGGAGTTTCTACTTATGTATACACTCATTTAAGCACCGTATCAGCGTGTGGAGCAGCACCCCGGCAATTTCACTCACGTCCCTCTGACTTAGCACCCTCAGAGGTACCCACTATTCTGACCATCAGTTGGTTTGGCCTGTTCTTGGGCTTCATAAAAAGGAGTGATACAGTACGTTCTCTTTGTCTGTGGCCTCTTTCAGTACAGGAATAGATGACCTCGATGGGATTCATTCCATGCTGTGCACGGATTGCAGTTTATTCTTTTCCGTGGACTTGAATGAGTCCTGGGAGTGAGCCAGACACTGTCCTAAGTGCGTTACATGTATTAGCTCACTTAATTCTTAATACTACCCTAGGGTAGGGACTTTTATCTTTCTTGCACAGATAAGGCTAAGACTCCTGAGAAGTTAAGTAATTTGCCTCAAGTCACAGAGCTATTAAGTGGTGGAGACAGAATTCTCATTCAGTTCTGGTTCCAGAGCTTAAGCTCGCTCGCAAGGGCAAGAGCTTGACATGCTTTCAGAATTAGATTAAATCAGATTTGTTCCCAGTTTTATACTGAAGGTCATATGATTATTGTGTGGTTATTCACAAAGGGGTCTCTATGGGGACTCTCATTTCATTTGAATACTCCATCAGAATATTTCCTCTCTTCTGTTTAATCATTAGGGCCTCTCAGCCATGCATGCGAGTGTGCCTGCATTCCCAGATCTGACTCGCCCATGCCTGCTTTGCTTTGGGACCCAGACTTGCTGCTTTCTGGCCTCGCGGGAGGCTGCTTTCTCCCAGCCTTGCCTGAAAGATTAAGCTGCTTAACGATGTCTTCCTCCTCCTTCTGGGGTGTGATCTTTGATGGAGGAATCAGACGGAGCTCTGTCTGACTGTGTGGCTACTTTCCCATTCTCAGCTTGTGGGGGTTTCTAAGGAAACACCAGCTGCAGTAGATTTTTCTCTCTGCTGTGTGTAGCCTGACTTGCTGTCCTCCCACCCTCAAGTCTCACCTTATTCCCCTAGTGATGGATGACCCCCTGTCTGGGGTGAGTTTGGAGGTGGGGCAGCCATTGGCAAAGTGCAGGAGACCATCCAGGATGTGGCCTGAGAGTTCTGGCTTTGCACAGGCCAGGCCTGATGGCTGGACTCATAGGGGTTGTCCAAAATCTCACTCGACTTTTCTCTTTCATAAATTCATCCTCTGAATTCTTATCTCGCTCTGTATAGCTTTCCTTCTAAACACAGCATTCATGCCTTTCCCCCCTGGGCTCTGAACTAATCCATTACGTTTGGATAAGACATAGACAATGGGTAAATGCCCGCTCGCAGGCTGGAGAATTAAATAGATAATCTGAGCTCTGTTTGGGTCTGTGGCTCAGTGCATAAGGTAATTGGTAAGAGGCTTTGGTCTTCCTTCCTCCATGCAAATGAAGAGAATAAGTAAAGGCAAAAAGGGATGGCAGTTGAACCTTTCTGAATACTGGCATTAGAGTCACTAGGATGGGCCGAATATGGCTTTTCATTTAACCCCTTGTGGGCTGTTTTCCCTTAGCAACTTTCCTTAATCAAGAAAGATCAGTGTTTGCAATAATTGTACAATTGATTCCTACCCAGTGTAAGCTCCACGGACGATAAATTGTGCCTTGTTCATCCCTGTATTCTCAGCGCCCATGGTGTTAGCTCATAATGAGCATTTAATAAATACTCTCAAATGTTTGCAGAGTCATTAATAAGCAGTATAAAAGTTATTTTGGTAGGGAGCCGTTGCAATGTAGTAGAAAGATCACGGACTAAAAAGATGATCCCAACCATTGCCCCTGGTGATTTTGAAAGGCCTGCCAGGTTTGGTTCTGGATTCCCGCAGCTCAGAGTTCACCTGGTCCAGATGCCAAAGTTCTGAGTCTCTCACCTGCCTTTCACCACAAGCCATTCTCTGTGCCTGGAACTCTCTCAATTTCAAGCACCCAGACAAGAGGCATCATGGTGCCTGTGCCCACGCCTCTTGTGGCCGGCCACCCCAATTCAGTGGCTAGAACCCGAGGAGCCCAGAGAGGAGGAAACCACAGATATTCACAAAGAAGCCTGGGCCTGCTGTCAATTGCCATTTCCTCCTGCTGGCCTCAGCGTGGCCTCCAAAAGCACAGTATACACAAAATTATAATGTTATCACACAGGCTGGTGCCCATGACAAGGACAGCTGCTTAGGAAGGTGCACACTAGGGGCAGGAAGACACAAAGGCCATTCGGAGGCTGCAGTCACATCTATTTATATTTTTAGCAGAGGGGGGCTGACACAATTTCAGTGAAGATTGTATTATGGATTATTGCTTGAAAAAGCTTCGACAAAGGACTAAGGAGAGCCTTGCTTTTCCAGAGGGTGCTTTTTCCTTCACGGGGGTTGAGGGAAATGGGAGGGGAGGGAAGGCTGCTGCTTCTGTTTTCTGAAGCTGATATGGGACGCTGTGGTGATAACGTTTGACAGCTTCCTAAGCAATTCTCCATGTGACTCTGTGTGTGCGTATTTTATTTGAACAACTCAACCCCCATTTGGTAGGCAGAGCAGTTGCTGTTACTACTATGTTACATACCTGGGGACCGAAACTCAAGATAAGTGGCTGTGCTCACATAATTAGCTAGTACCATTACAAAATCCAGATTCCTTCACTCAGCTTAAAACCCTTTGTTGTTCTCATTTCTACTTATCACTCCAGTCTTCAGTCTTCTCTTGCAACACTACTTTTTTCTCAGGCTAAACTCTTTCCACAGTCAACTCTTAGACTTTTAATGTATCGTGTCTTTCTTACCTCTGCACTTTGCACACTCTGTTATGTCCTGTGCAGCTTTCCCCCTCCTTTACCTATTTCTTCCTTGTCTTTCAGGTCTTGCCTCATTCAGAAAAGCTTGCCTGACCTCTCAGGATTGGGTCTATGTGACAGCATGCACCCTGAGCCCACTTCTATGTTTAGTATTTTGTGCTGAAATTGACCATTAACTCTTCTGTCTTTCTCACTAGACTGTGGTTCCTTGGGGGAGACTAACATCCTGAATTGCTCCATTGATTCTACAAGTGAATGGGGGTAGAATGTACGGAAGGAAGACATTAAGGGCTTAGCATGCCATAAGCACCTAGCTACACTTGAAACATGCCCTCATTAGGAAGGGCTAAGGTGCACAGTAATGTCAACCTCCTTGAGGTGACTTCAAAGCCACTTTTCTACCACCCTTAGGGTTCTAGTTTCACTCCTCTACTTAAGGTGCTACTTGGGACACAATCACTTCATCTCGTTTGAGCTTAGTTTTCTTGTGCAAAAGTGATATAAGAGTCGTAAAGTATATTGTAAGGCATAATAAATAGTACTAAATAAATCTTTGTTAGTAATATGCAAAAATCTCCAAGACGGTATTGATGAATGAAAGAGTGACTTGATTTCGTTCGTGTAAGAAAATAATTACAAAACAAAAAGGACTCTTGCACTTTTGACAAACTCTGCAAACTGGACTTCAGGAGGTACTTTCTTGCTCATAGGACAACAGATAAGCAGAAAGCAAAATGCTAAATCCATGAACAGAAGAACGTTCACGATTTGGAGGCATTGTGTTCATTCTCAAATTGAGTTTTAAATGCCACCAAAGGTGTTAGTTTGGAAGTAGTATTGCTTGGGAATCTTTAGTCATGAAGTCATTTATTGAATAAACATCTGCCATATCTCATTCTGTGCTGATCATCTGCAATGTGCCAGGCATTGCTGTAAGCACTCCTGGCTACTGACCGTTCCTCTCAAATGCCATTCGTGTATCTACTGTCATGTCTTTTCTGAGAAACTGGCCCACAATGTTTGTGCCAGTTGTTAGGTTATTGGCACTTGGCTGCAAATCCATCCTCTGTACACAGCTTTGTGGTGCCAGGGGTGGGATAAATCTCTATTTCTGCTCTGCCCGCTGGCTCCCTCTTAGGCTCTGCCAATAGTGGGCGCTAGAGGGAGACTCTGTAGATCAATGGGGTATGACAGGACTTGCTCGTTGTTTGCTTCCTATTATTCTGTGTTAACCTAGAATAGGTTTCTCAACGTTGGCATTGTTGACATTTTGGACTGGATCATTCTTTGGTGGGGGGTGCTATCTTGTGCACTGTAGGATGTTTAGCAGCATCCTTGCCCTCTACCTACCAAATTATAGTAGCAACCCCTCAGTTGTGACAATTAAGAATGCCTTCAGACATTGCCAGATGGCAAAATTGCCACTGACCTAGAAAATCTAGGTGTAGACACACTTCTTCCCCTTGGCAGCTGCAGTTCCTTCTATCAGCAGCCACCGAATCCAGGCTGCACTTGGCCAACTGTTGCAGTCACCTTTGTCACACCAAAATTAGGCTGACACCAGCACCACCTGGATGGCAGCCTCTCCCCAGAGGTCTGGGCCAGCCTGTGGGACCCTTCTCTGAGCTGAGACACCACCCCTAGCTGAGCAGTGCCCTCCTCAGAGATCTGAGTGTCACCCCCCTACGGACCAAGAGGATCCTTGCAATTGCTACCTTCATAAGCCGTAGAGTTCCTTTCAATCTCTCAATTACCAAGCTAATAATCTCGTACCTCCTTAACACTTTTAAATATTGAAGTTTCGATGGAGGTAAGATGGCAGATGAGAAAATCCATCATTTAGAGTGTCTCTGCAAGAAAGATAGATTTTAGATGAAAGTGAAAAAAACAAACAGGCAGACAAACATAGATCAGATGAGTGTTGGAAGGAAGGGTGCCTAAAACTACAGGAGACTTCACAGGAAGAAGTTG
This sequence comes from Lemur catta, assembly GCF_020740605.2. Taxonomy (NCBI): domain Eukaryota; kingdom Metazoa; phylum Chordata; class Mammalia; order Primates; family Lemuridae; genus Lemur; species Lemur catta. The sequence continues at coordinate 82,648,097 of NC_059130.1, forward strand.
TGGAGCAGAACTGGAAGGAGAAAGGCATCAGCAGGATCTAAACCCAGAGAGGCTTGGAGACCAGTGACAAGGATAGGTGGAGGGGTTAAATTTCCCCTCCCTTACATCTGGGACTGCTGGTGGGCTCCTGAGCTGCTGGAGAAACCTGCTGACACCAGCCCAGAGATAGCTGCCGACAGTGAGCAGTGAGCCTCTTGCGGATGGGGCACCAGGCTCGCAGCTCCCTCAGGGCACCTCTCGCCTGCAGACCCCAGCTGATCGGCAGGCAGCATATTGCTTCATTTTCCTCTTCCCCTCCCCTACCCGCAGCAGCGGAGAGAGACAATTTAGCCACCACCTGGAGGCATCTGCAGGGAATGGGACCTTTCCTTTCGGGGCCCTGCAGTGGCCTGAGGGGTACTCGGGCTGTGAGCTCCCTACCCGCCAGCCCTCCCAGCTGCTGCTCGCCCTGTAACTCCAGCAGAGTGGGGCAAATCCTGAGGTGGGGAGACATTGACCCAGCTTGGGCACCCCGTGGGTGACTTGAGACCAGCACTCCTCTCCCTGGCAGGGTCAGGGATTGATCTCCGGCCACGGGACAGGCCTGCAGGCCAGATCCTGCACTCCCAGGTCTTGATTGCATTGCCCACAGGCACAGAAGGGATATATGTGAACTAGTCTACTGAGGCATGTGTGCCTTCAGGGGCAGAGCAGCGTGGGTCCCAGCTGAAGCATGCTTGAGGAGCAACCCTCCTCACATGGGAGGGCCAGGCTTCCAGCCCAGGCTGTGATTCTGGGCAGGGAACCTCCCAGTTTACATCACAGCCATGGGGGATACCCTGACTTAAGATCCTGCCTGTTGGCAGAGGCCCAGAGGAAATTGCAGAATAGGGGAGAGTAGAAAGGAGTGAGGCCTGCTCCAGACTACAGGTCTCAGATAGCCTCACCTCTGCACGCAGACTTTTTGGCTAAGTGGGGTAATATTAGCCCCTCCCTGGCAGCTTTGCCCAGAAGCAGAGAACAGACCTTTGACCCTTGCTAGCAGCATTTGTGGATCTTGAAGGCAGGCTCACGCCACCCAACCCTGCCCAGCCTCACTCCTCCACCTGCCCCCTCTGAGATGGAGAATAAGGATACACCTAGGAGTCCCAGGGTCCCACCTGAGGCATTAGAGTGCCTCTCCAGAGGAACAAGAGCTGGTTACAGGACCCAAAAACAATACTGCAGCTTGCTCCTCCCAGCAAGTGCCACCTACTGACAGGGAGGGCAATTTGTAGACTCTTTTATTGCATTTACTGACTCCTCATAGAAGGTATGGTCAAATCTCACCCCCAAATACCACCTATTGGCTCAGAGACTAAACTGGGCATGTCATTATTTAAATGAAAATCTAAAGGTAAGAAGCAATAGCTGTTCCAGATGGGAGGGAATCAGCGAAAGAACTCTGGAAGTATGAAGAATGAAATTGAAAGCACACCCCAAAGGGGTACCAGCTCTGTAGCAATGGATATCAACCCAATTCAGAACACTAAAATGAAAGAAGAAGAATTTCGAATGTGGATCGTAAGAAAACTCATTGATATATAAGAAAAAGTCAATACCCAACACAAAGAAACCACAAAAAAAAAAAAAAAAATCTAGGACTTGGAAGAAAAATTCACTAAAGAAATTGGAATATTAAAGGAAAATCAAATGGAACTTGTGAAAATGAAGAATTTATTCAAGGAATTACAAAACACAGTGGAAAGCCTCAAGGCTGAGACCTTACAAGCCAGAAGAGACTGGGGCCCATTCTCACTCTTCTCAAATAGAATAATGGCCAGCCTAGAATCTTGTACCCTGTAAAATTAAGTTTCTTACATGAAGGAAAAATAAAGACTTTCTCAGACAAGCAAAGACTAAGGAAATTCATCAAGACAAGACCTGCCCTCCAGGAAGTACTCAGAACAGTGTTACACATGGATCAGCACAATAAACACTCACCAAAGTAAAATCATCCAAAAACTAAAAGTCAAAGGCCAGTTACCATGATGTCTCAAGAGAGAAGACAAAGCAACAAAGCAACAGGATGAACAGAAATCTTCCCCACTTATCAATTCTTTAAATAAATGTGAATGGCTTGAACTGCCCACTAAAGAGACATAGGCTGGCTGAATGGATAAATATACACAAGCCAAGTATCTTCTGTCTTCAGGAAACACATCTAACCCACAAGGATGCATTCAGACTCAAGGTGAAGGGATGGAAAACAATACTTCAAGCGAACGAAAGCTAAAAGAAAGCTGGTGTAGCAGTTTTGATTTCAGATAACTTAGTCTTCAAATCAACAAAAGTAATGAAAGACAAAGATGGTCACTATGTAATGGTGAAAGGTACAATTCAACAAGAAGACATAACAATTCTAAATATTTATGCACCGAACTCGGTGTACCCAGATTCATAAAGCAAATCCTACTTGATCTAAACAAAATGATAAACAGCAACACCACAATAGCCAGAGACTTCAACATCCCTCTGACAGAACAGGACAGATCCTCCAAACAGAATATAAACAAAGAAACAATGGATATAAACAGAACTCTAGAACAAATGGGGCTGACTGACATTTACAGAACATTCTACTCCCAAACCACTGAATATATGTTTTTCTCATCAGCTCATAGGACATTCTCCAAGATTGACCATATCCTAGGCCACAAAGCATGTCTCAAATAATTCAAAAGAATAGATATTATACCATGAATTTTCTCAGACCACAGTGGAATAAAATTAGAAATCAACTCCAACAGAAACTCTCATCTCTACACAAAGTCATGGAAACTAAACAACTTTCTACTGAATGATTATTGTGTTAAGGAGAAAATCAAGATGGAAATCAAAAGATTCTTTGAACAGAATGATGAAGGAGACACAAGTTATCAAAATCTGTGGGACAGAGCTAAAGCAGTCCTGTGAGGAAAATTTATATCCATATATGCCTACATCCAAAAGGCAGAAAGACCATAAATGAACATTCTAATGAATGGTCTCAAAGAACTGGAAAAGGATAAGCAAAGCAACCCCAAACCCAGCAGAAGAAAAGAAATAACAAATATCAGAGTATAAATAAATGAAATCTATCATAAAGAAAGTATACAGAAGATTAACACAACAAAAGATTGGTTCTTGGAAAAAAATAAACAAAATTGACATGCCTCTGGCTAGATTAATGAGAATCAGAAAAGAAAGGACTCTAATAAGCTCCATCAGGAATGAAAAAGGAGTAATTACAACTGATACCATGGAAATACAAATTATTATTTATGAATACTATAAAAACCTCTATGCACATAAACTTGGAAATGTGGATGATATAGACAAATTCTTAGAGACACACAGCCTTTCTAGGCTCAATCATGAAGAAATAGAATTCCTGAACAGACCAATATCAAGTACTGAAATCGAAGAAGCAATAAAACACCTTCCTAAAAAGACATGTCTCGAACTAGAGGGTTTCACACCCAAATTTTACCAGACCTACAAAGAAGAACTGGTGCCTATCCTGCAGAAATTATTTCACAACATCTAGAAGGAAGGAATCCTCCCAAATACATTTTATGAGGCCAACATCACCCTAATACCCAAATCAGGAAAGGATGCAACAAAAAAAGAAAACCACAGACCAATATTTCTTATGAATATAGATGCAAAAATATCAACAAAATCCTAGCAAACCAAATGCAGGTACTTATCAAAATAATAATCCATCATGACCAGGTGGACATTATCTTAGAGATGCAGGGATGGTTGAACATATGCAAATCCAAAAATGTAATTCACCACATAAATAGAAGCAAAACCAAAGACCACATGATCCTCTGAATAGATGCAGGAAAGAAAAGTATTCGACAAAATTCAGCACCATTTTATAATAAGAATGCTTAAGAAAATATGCATAGATGGGACTTACCTAAAAATGATACAAGCCATATAGGACAAACCCACAGCCAACATTATACTGAACAGGGAAAAATTGAAAACATTCCAACTTAGAACTGGAACCAGATAATGTTGCCCTCTATCATTGCTTTTATTCAACATAGTGCTGGAGGTCCTAGCCAGAACAATCAGACAAGAGAAGGAAATCAAGGGCATCCACATGGGGGCAGAAAGGGTCAAACTATCGTTTTTTGCTGACAATATGATCTTATATCTAGAAAACCCCAAAGATTCTGCCATAAGACTACTGGAATTGATAAAAAATTCAGCAAAGTCTCAGGTATCAGTGTACAGAAATCAGTAGCATTCCTGTATGCCAACAACAGTCAAACTGAGAACCAAATCAAAGTCTCAATACCCTTCACAATAGCAACAAAGAAAATAAAATATCAAGAATATATTTAAGGAGGTAAAATATCTCTACAGGGAAAGCTACAAAACACTGAAGAAGGAAATAGCAGAGGACATAAACAGGTGGAAAACCATAGCATCCTCATGGGTCAGTGAGTCAGCAGAATCAACATTGTTAAAATGTCTATACTACCCAAAGTTATCTTCAGATTGAACACAATCCCTCTTTAATACCAACATCATTTTTAAAGATCTAGAAAAACTAATTCTATGCTTTGTATGGAACCAGAGAAGACCCCATATAGCAAAAGCAATGTTAAGCAAAGAGAACAAATTGGGAGGCATCAATTTACCAGACTTCAAGGTATACCGCAAGGCTATAGTAACTAAAACAGCATGATACTGGCACAAGAACAGAGACATAGACCAATGGAACAGAACTCAGAACCCAGATATAAAACCATCCTCATATAGCCATCTAATCTTTGACAAAGCAGGCAAAAACCTACACTGGGGAAAAGAATCCTTATTCAATAAACAGTGCTGGGAAAATTGGATAGCCACGTGTAGAAGACTGAAACAGGATCTGCACATTTCACCTCTCACAAAAATCAACTCACAGTGGCTAACACACTTAAACCTAAGGCAGGAAACTATAAGAATTCTAGAAAAAAATGTTGGGAAAACTTTTATAGACATTGGCATAGCCAAAAAATTTATGAAGAAGACCCCAAAGGAAATCACAGCAACAAGAAGAATAAATAAATGGAAACTGATCAAATTAAAAAGCTTTTGAACAGCCAAGGAAACTATCACGAGAGCAAACAGACAACCTACACAATGGGAGAAAATGGTCGCATGCTACACATCTGATAAAGGCCTGATAACTAGAATCTATATAGCACTCAGAAAAATCAGCAAGAAAAAATCAACCCTATCAAAAAGTGGAAAAAGGACGTGAATGAAACTTTTCAAAAGAAGGTAGACTAATGGCCAAGAAACATATGAAAAAATGCTGAGCATCTCTAATCATCAGGGAAATGCAAATCAAAACCACAATGAGATACCACTTATCCCCAGTGAGAATGGCCTTTATCAAAAAGTCTCAAAAGAATAAATGTTGGAATGGATGCAAAGAGATAGGAACACTCATACACTGCTGGTGGGACTGCAAACTAGTACAACCTCTGTGGAAAGTAATATGGAGACACCTCAAAGAGCTAAAAGTAGAACCACCATTTGATCCAGTATCTCATTACTGGGCATCTACCCAAAGGAAAAAAAGAGATTCTATAAAAAAGACATCTTCACCCAAATGTTTATAGCAGCACAATTCACAATTGCAAAGATGTGGAAACAACCCAAATGCCCATCAATACATGAGTGGGTTAATAAAATGTGGTATATGTATACCATGGAGTGCTACTCGGTGATCTAGCACCTCTTGCATTATCCTCGATACAGCTGGAGCCCGTTCTACTAAGTGAAGTAGCCCAAGAATGGAAAAAGAAGCACCACATGTACTCACCATCAAATTGGTATTAACTGATCAACACTTTGTGCACATAGAGTAGTAACATTCATCGGGTGTCGGGCAGATGGGAGTGGGGAGGAGGGGATGGGTATATACATACCTAATGGGGGTGATGCACACCGTCTAGGGGACAGACATGCTTGAAACTCTGACTTGGGTGGGGCAAAGACAATATATGTAACCTAAACATTTGTACCCTCATAATATGCTGAAATAAAAAAAATTAAAGTTTCTATGTTAAAATAACTGAGATAGTTATTTTTTCCTGCATCTGACTGATACAACATTCTCTCTCCCTGTCCTCCCCTCCTCTCCCTTCTCCTCCCCTTCCCTTTCTTTTACTCTACCTGGTAAACTCCTGGTGTCATTTAGAACTCTAACAAATATCCATTTTGTGGGGCTTTCTTGGACTCTGCTAGGCAGAGCCTGTCATTATCCTTTAGTCTCCTAGTACTTGGTACAGGTGCTTCTTACCTGTGGTACAGTCTTCTGTATATATCTCTTTTTCTCCTGCTTGATTGTAAACTCTTGAGAGCAGGAAGCATATAATACTTATTTTTGCATTCCTAGCACATTGTGAATGAATGAATGAGTGAATAAACTAATGAATGGAGAACTGCGTGATGCAGGACTTTTGTCTGTTTCAAGCCCGGTCTGGCTGTGCATTTATTCGCTCCTCATTTTCTGCCTCAAGGGCAGTCTCAGTGAGGGTCAGAAAGGGCTCTGCTCTGCTCCCTTCAGTGGCCAGCTCATTGCTTTGCAGGGCCACCACTACAGCTCCCTCACTGTGTTGGGTTTCCCGTAGCTGGCTCTTTTTTGTTCAGTGGCTGATAAGCTCCTTGAGGATAAGGTTGTTGAGTATAAAGGAATTTCTTACTGAATGTTTTGTTGAACGACTTGCTGAAGGGAACTAAAGAAAGGCTTCAAGGGAACGCCCTTGAAGGATAGGGAGAGTTTTAAGAAGTGAAGTTTCCATCCTTGGTAGTGGCTGATGGGGCAAGGATGGCATGAGGACACAGAGAAGTTGTTTAGGGAATCAGTGACCATTCAAGTCTGATAGAAGGCAGGGCATGTAGAGAGGAAATTGGAGAGAGGAGGCTGCAAAGGGATAGGATATAGATTTTGGATACCACAAACAACAAGGATAAACAAAATGTGCAGTAGTTCTTGGGGGAAGTCCCGTGGTCCTGGTGTAAGGGAGTAATGTTGCTAGAGATCCCCTTTTTGGAAGAACCCTTGGCCTGCTGGGTGAGGAATGCTGGTGGAGGCCATTAGGAGAACCTGTGTGCTGTAACACCTGGCAGGAAGGGTTAATACAGAGAGCGAGGTTCGCGCAATCCTGCCAGTTCTGTTCTGTGGGAAGCACATTCTTTTTGTGGAGGAAGATGAATACTCCATGCTGTAGACAATGCAGACGAAAAGGAGGTGAGAAAGGGAAAGAATAAGAACATAACAGTCATCCCTCACTATAGTTCCAGGTTGAATGGTTCAGCTACAGCTTTTTTTTCCTGGTCTAATTATCACAGAGTTTTTCAGATTTTGGTGTTTTCATAAGATACGAAAGATAATAAAACAGTGTCTATATTGGCTTTTAAGTAGATTTGTGTGGCAGGGCCAATAGCAGTGTGTGAAATTCACCTGGGATGTGTTTCAGGAGGGAGTAAGAGTCCATTATAATTCTTAAAAGAAAGAAAACAACAGCAGTCTGGGTGTGACCCACGCATCGTCATCTGTGAAATGTGGAGAATGATACTGGCTTTCCTTCATGTTCCAAGGCTTTTTGGAAAATCAAATAAGTTGAAAGATGTGGAAGTACTTTGTAAATCAGTAAGTGCCTATAAAATCCATCTACTCATTCAGCAAATGTGTTAAACTTGCCCTGTGTGACAGTAATGTTGTCAGGCATTGGGGGTATGAGCATGGCTAAGACACGGTCTCTGTCTTTCAAATCTCTAGATGGACAGGTGAGCTTTGGCAAAGATACTTGTTATGCCATAAGAGAAGGTTAACATATTTTACAGGGAATTGTGACTAATATTACATTTAGTAAAATGGGCTTTGTAGCTAATGGCTGCCAAATTAATATTTTTGTTTTTTTTCTAGAAGAATACTCAGAGGAAATGTCTTGTGGTCAAAAGATTTGGGGCTTTGGAGACAAAGGGTGAAACTTCACGTTCATGTTCTGTCACTTGATGACTATTTGAATTTGGGGAAGTCTCTTGCTTTCTCACCTGTTCTTAACTCTTTCTGTCTAACTCAGGAGGTTACTAAGATATAATTACATTAGCCAACAGATGTTAAAGTGCCTTTAAAACTGTAACTTACTGTTCATATGTTGTGGATCATTTATTAAGAATAATAGAAGAAATTGGCAATATCATCTTTCATGACCATTACCATGATTGACTCTGTAATTAAGAAGAAAGAAATGGAAACTAACGTGTACAGTAAGGAAATAGGGTGTCTGAAGCCGCAATAGGGATTAACATGCCAGAGCTCATGTAATCCTGATGATAACCTTGTGTGACAGGCACCATTCTCCCCATTTTACAAAAGAGACTGAAAGGCAGAGACGTTCATGAATTCTCCTGAGGTACACAGGTCATACTTAGAAGAGCCAGGAGCTGCCCAAGAGGAAGGCTTGTGCCTGATGTGGCAATGGGTGATAGATGTCGTTCTTCAAACTTCACTTCTCTTTCCCACTCCTGATGGCTTTGTGTTTGGGATGCAGATTCACTGTGACATTTGCCTTTGCCTCCTCTTTGATGAGGCAGTGGTGGAGTGGAGTAGGGATCTTACTGGGCAAATACCTTCCCAAGAATCTGTCCTTCACATACATGGACAGGAATCCGAGGATGATGAAAATCCACCTTGCAGAATGCAGTGTAGCGTATCCCTCTGAGCTTATAAGAATTTCCCTTTCCATGTGGATCCTTTTCAGTGCATCACCAAGTAAATGGGAGTATAAAAGTACTGATTTTACCTTATATTTGCCTCATGCACCTGACTTTCTCCCCTTTCCCCAAACCCTTTCACACGTTGAATCATTTTTACCTTGGAGTCAACCTTGTTCCTGGTTTCCATGCCTTTGCATATCCTGTTACCTCTACCTGGGATAGTCTCCTGGTTCTCAAATCTCTGATAAATACTGACTTGTCCTTCAGAACCTGGCTCAAGAAGCCCTGACCCCCACAGAGTTGGTTGTTTCCTTCTTCGGTCCACCTGTTCCTTGAGTGTACCTACCATCTTTTACTGTTTATCCAGCTACATTACACTGTGTGTTTACTTGTCTCTCTTCCATACTGGGATCAACTTTCTGGGGAAAGGGAGCTGCAAATTATTTCCTTCATTATCTTCAGTATCTAGCAGATGCTTTGCACGGAGTAGGCATTCAGGAACCATTTGCTGAGTGAATGCATGAAGGAATGAATGAGCCTGTAAGGCAGTGTTCTGGCCAGAGTGTGCAGACACAGGGCAGCCACTGCTATGATGGCCTTCTATGCCACGCCGCTTTCTTCCATACAAATTATCAAGATAATTGGTACTTTTTGGGTAACTTAGAAAGTGCTTAGAAAAAACTATGTTCTTGTTCAAGAGTTGGTAGTATTTACCTTCAGCCTGTTTAGTACAGCGAAGTGAGGCTCTCACCCTGGCCTCACTTTTTTTTTTTTTTTTAAGCTTCTCATGTCTTTGCATTTTACCTGAAGGCAAATCCACTGCCTTGGAGAGTGTGAGTCCAAGAGGAAATCCCTTTGGGCAGCTTGCCATATTTTATCTATGCTGCTTTTTCCATTTTAGCCTATCATGGAGTTATTTTTGGTTAAGTACTGCTCTGGGGGAGGGTAGAGAAGCTTGGCTGTGAATAAGAGATAGAAAAGAGCTCTGAAGTGCCCTGCTCAGACAGAGAGATGCTTCCCCAACTGCTGCGTTCTTTAATGTGGCCACTGCTTTGGGGTTTTATAAGCACATAGAGTCCGTATGTCTAAGACCTCAGCCCTTAGAGGTTTAGGGGTGGAGATACAGTAGAAAATACAGGGAACGTGGGCCAGGCATACCTGGGTTCAAATCTTGGCTCTGAAATTTATGAGCTATTAAGTGTGGGTAAGTTTATTGGTCTCCCTGAGGTTTTCCTTCTTTATCTACAAAATGGGGACACCACCACTTATTTTGCAGTGATTTGTAAGGCTTAGAGATGATGTATTTTAAAATGCCTGGCTCACAGACAGCCTTCAGTGAATGAAAGCTAATGTGGTCATTGGCTCTCTCACCCCTTATTTTTGAGTAACAAAAAAATATATACCCTGAAGAGTATTTAACCTTTCTTTGTGGCTGAAAGCATTACCAGTGAGCAATTGACTTAATATCATTATAAGAAAACTTCCTTCTGTTTCTATCAGCAGATTTATGTTAGCTACCCTGATTTCAAAATGAAAGAGTGATATTTTAAGGTTAAATCCATATTTATCAGTAAAAGCCTGTAAAACTAATAGTGTGAATGGAGTGGGGAGGGGAGCAGAGAAGACGCTTTATGAAAACTTTCCCTTTGGTACAAATCATCTCCTACCTTGTAGCAGGGTGTACGTGCATATGTGCAGCTGTTGGTTTCAACACTCCATTGTCGACTGAAGGTTCCACAGGTGCTGTTTTGCCCTGGGGAACTGAGCTGTGTCACGTTGATGGTTCAGGGCCCGAGTATGACTCTTGTCAGATTTGGGATCCGAAGCCCTGTATGAACCCAGTTTAATATTCAGGAAATGTATCCATAGCAGCTGCTGTCAGGGTAACTATCACCAAGGGTAGACAGTTGATGGCTTCCTTCCTGCTACATGTTTCTCCTAAACAGTCGTAAAAATAGTGCCTCCCCCATGACGCCCGTTCGCAAGGTAGAGAGAAGAAAGTCTGCCTTCTCTCCATGGATAGTGACCCTCCTGTCTCCCTTAGTTACAATTACATGACAATAACCAGCACCTATGTTCTTCTTCCTCCTTGGAGGCAGACACTGTTCGAATAACTTATTCATATGTATTCATAAAACGTGTAACCCTTGGTGCTTACTATCTGCTGACCACAGAGAGATAGAAAACTAATAAGTAGACAAGAAGATAAGAAACGTCTAGTTAGAAGTGCTATGAAGAAAATAAAAGAGATGATGTGATAGACAGTGAGGGGTTGGGTTGCTACTCTTGTAGGGTAACTAGGGGAGAAATGTTTGCAGAGGTGACATTGAAGCTGAGACCTTAATGAGCAGAGGAACCATGGGAAGCCATGTGGAGAACTTGGGGGGAAGAGCATTCCAGGCAGTGGACACCTCCTACGACAGCCCTGCGACAGGAGAGAGAGTGGCCTGTTTAATGATCTGAAGGAAGCTTAGTGGTCTGAGTGCCGAGTGCAAGGAAGAAAGAGGTAGCAGATGAAGCCAGAGAGGCAGGTAGAGGCCAAACCATGTAGGACCCCTTAGTTCACCATAAAGAGTTCAAGTTTATTCTAAGATAGTGGGTAGTTGTTGGCAGGTTCAAGCAGGGGAAATACTATCATCTGACGTATGTTTTGAAAATATCACTCAGGCTACCATGTGGAACATTACTCTGTGGGAGTGAGAGAGTGGAAGAGGGGGCACCCGTTAAGAGAGACTGTAGTAGTCCTGGGGATAGGTAACTGCCAGCTGGACTAAGGTGTGCGTGGCTGGTGATGGTGGTGGGGGGTTTGCAGACGGTAGGTCAGATGACACACAAGCTTGGCCCTAAAATAAAGAACCTTATCCATCTTGGTGAGAGCATTTGTTGATTTGATGACTCCATAATACTTGCCCCAACTTCATAAATTTTGAATTCTCTTTGACAATGGAAGCAACACTGACACTGGCTTTCTTTGGCACTTCAGATTTTGCTTTTTATTCCTCCAGCTATAGTGTGTCTGGGTGAAAGACTGTGGGCTTCAGAGTGAGATAGACCGGAATTGGAATCCTTGCCCCAGTACTTGTTAGGTGCTTGACTGGATAACTTTTTACTTTAATACCTCCAATCTTCAGTTGCCTCCACTGCAAAATGGACTCAATCATGATGCCCACATCTTGCAGGTTTATACTGAAGCATCAAATGAGATAGTAGTTGTGAGAATATCTTTGCACATAGCAAGCTCTCAATGAAAGTTATTTGCTTTGGGTATGTACCGAACAGAGGCATTGCTGGGTTTTATGGTAGTTGTATTTTTAATTTTTTGAGGAACCTCCATACTGCTTTCCATAATGGCTGTACCAATTAACATTTCTACCAACAGTGTACAGGTGTTCCCTTTTCTCCACACCCTCACCAACACTTGTCATCTCTTGTCTTTTTGATAATTGCCATCCTAACATGTGTGCAGTGATCCCATGTTCATTGCAGCATTACTCACAATAGCCAAGATAGGGAAGAAACCTAAGTGTCCATTGAAGGATGATACATACATATATATAATATGTATATTATATATTCCATTTTATATGTATCTTATTCAGCCTTGAAAAAAAGGAGGCAATACTGCCATTAGTGCCAACATGGATGAATCTGGAGGACATTATGCTAAGTGAAATAAAGCCATGCACAGAAAGACAAATGCCACATGATCTAAAATGTGGGATCTAAAAAACATAGAATACATACAAACAGAGAGTAGAACAGTGATTACCAGGAGTGGGGAGGGGGAGAAAATAAGGAGATGTAGGATTCAATGGGTACAAACTTGCAGTTATGTAGGATGAATAAGTCTAGAGATCTGATGGTACAGCATGAGGACTGTAGTTAATAATATTGTGTGGTGGAAATTTGCTAAGAGTAGATTTGAGGTGTTCTTTACACACACACATGCACACGCAAAAGGTAACTATATGAAGTGATAGATACATGGATATGTTAATTTGCTTGACTGTAGTAATCATTTCATTGTGTTTATGTACAGTTGACCCGAGATACCGACTCCCTGTGCAGTGGAAAATCCATGTATAACTTTTGACTCCCCTCACATTTACTTACTAATAGCCTACTGATGACCGGAAGCCTTACCCAAAACATGAACAGTCAATTCACATATATTTTGTATGTTATGTGTATTATGTACTATGTTCTTATAATAAAGTAAGATAGAGAAAAGAAAATGTTATTAAGAAAATCTAAGAAAGATAAAAAATATTTACCATTCATTACATGGAAGTGGATCATCATAAGGGTCTTCATCCTCGTCATCTTCACACTGAGTAGGCTGAGGAGGAGGAGGGGTTGGTCTTGCTGTCTCAGGGGTGGCAGAGGTGGAACAAAATCTGCATATAAGTGGCCCCGTGCAGGTCAAGCCTATGTTGTGCAAGGGTTAACTATGTATCAAAACATGTTGTACACTTTAAATATATGTAATTAAATAAACAAATAAGAAAGAAGGGGAAGGAAAGGAATGAAGGAGGGAGGGACGGAAAGTAAGTGATTTGGCTTTGACTCTGAATTAGCTCCTTCAACCCTCCTCTGCCTTCCTAGGCCAGGACTGGCTGTCAGGTGCTTGTGCTTAAACTCCACCTCTGTGTCAGTGAAGTGCATATTCATGAAAACAAACACTGGGCCAGGAGGCAGCCCGTGGACTTGGCTGTCTAGTTCTGTCCTTGCTAAACATGGAGTGACTGTGGATAAACTTTTTCCCTATCTGGGCCTCAACTTCCTCATCTGTAAAATGAGGAATCTGGACTGAATGGTCGGTAATTATCATATTTAGTGACATGCCTTCACTTGATGCCAATATTAACCTGAACAACTGCCACCACCATCAGTTATTGGAGACTGGCTGTGGGCCAGACAGTGTGCTATATACCTTATTTCTATTATCGTATTTAATCTTTAGGACATACCTATGAAGGGAGTAATATTATTGCCCCCATTTTAAAGAAAATAAATTGAGCCAGAGAAGTGAAAGCACCATGTCTTGCTGATGATAGCAGCCAGATTCTGTGCAGTTCAATGCAACGAGACTCTTTGGGAGTTCCAAATGTGCCACACACCGTACGGGGAGCTGTGGCTGCAGGCAAGGGCATTGCCCTCCAAAAGCCTGCAGTCCCGTCAGGGAGCAGGGAACATCTCGCTGTTGTTGCTGCGTCCTCCTGCAGGATGGCATGTCGCTGCGAGGGGAAGGTCTGCAGTGCCATTCCTTGGCATGTGAAGCTGGGCCGGGCTTGTTCTGTCATGCAGTGCAATGTGGCCTTTCTGAATTTAGCAAGTACAAAAGGTCTCCACCTCCTGTCTGCATTCTCACACTCCCATCTGTAGCTCCAGCCCCGACGGCCTGTGCGTTGCCTTTGTTGATGTTCTTTTTCAGCAGCACTTATTTCTCATTCTTCACAGGTTTTCTTTTTTTTTTTTCTTCTCTCTCTCTTTTTTTTTTTTTTTTCCTGTGTTAGTTACAGAAGGAAGATTAAGCTAGCTACAAGGAGTTCTGTCTACAGAGGACACAGGCGGGAATAGCAATACAGGCCTTTGTCTTTTGTCTTTGCCTGTTTGTGGACACCATATGCCAAGGCTGCACGGCCTAACTCTGACCTGGGAATCGCCATCTTTGTGTTCTCACTCAGGCTCTGCTACTTACTGCTGTGTGACCCTGGGCACATCACCTAACCTGGCTGAGCCTGAAATTCTCTCCTATAAAATGCTGCTACTAATCCTGATAGAAACAGAGCGCTTGGGTTTGCATCTTAGTTTGACCACTTGCTGGCTGCATGACCCAATGCAAGTCACTTACTGCAGTTTTCATTTATGTAAAATGAGGACATACACGGGGGTTGTCATGAAGATTAAGTTACATAATCCATGTAAGGTGCTTGGCACAGTGCCTGGTGTATTGTAAGCTCTACATAAATCTTAGCTATTAGTGATGACCATGCTGGTTAATGGACTTAATGGATTACAAAGCATTTTGTAAACTGTAAAGCACCATGCAAATGTTAGTTATTATTTTGGGGATGATTGTTATTTTGAAGTAAAGGAGAAAAGGACTTTTGATAATCTTTACTTGCCAAGTCAGTTTTTTTTAAATTTGGGTTTTATATTTATCTCCCTCAATAACATGCTATTAATATTATATGAACTCCTTCTAGGGCCTTATTGTTCCGGAATCTGGGGCATCAAAGGCCATCCCAGGCCTTTATACACACAGAAATGGGAAATCAGCCAAAAGGCTGTGTAATTTCATTTTACCCTTTGCTTTTCTCATTGAACTTGGTAGTTCCCATCTAAATGAACTGAGAGGCTGAGCTTTGAATTCTTTCATCAATAGCTCTAGCAAGCCAGTGTACATTGTGATTAAAATGCACTGACCCTCCTTAAAGAAATAAAATGCGACTAAACGGAAGGAAGGAATTAAATGGGGAGAAAAAGCCATAAGGAGGGGAAAAAATGCTCTGACAAGACGTCATCCTATTTGTGTGGTTAAAATCTGGTTCTGTGAATAACTATGTGTACAGATATATGGCACTGTCAGGGGGAAAAATCCTGTAATAGGAAGGATCTGGGTCAGGGGACTGTTATCTTTTGTTTTGGGGCTAGGAGTCTTTTCCGGAGGAAGGTAAGTAAAGTGAAATCCTCTGCAATGCTGGTGTTGGAGTAAAATAATAATAGCTTTGAGGACAGCTGTGTTATTTCAGGCTCTTATTCTAGGTAGTTTCTGTGTTCTGGGGAGCAGCATTTTGACCTGCTTTATATTGAATCTATACAGTAATAAGCACTGCTGTTGCCTGCCTCTGCTGCCACGGTTCCCAGATCCTGTACCCTCTATCCTCCAAGACTGTGAAGCAGCTTTGGATGCAAACAGACGTCCCAGAACTGCCCGACCAGATCATTCTTAATAATGAAGAACTCCTGGTGGCAAACGTTACGGGAACGTCTCAGAAACAAAGCAGCTATCAGCCCATTTGAACTGAATACCCACTGTTACGTGAAATGATCTGTTGAAACATTTTGTGTGAGTTTAAGATGCACTAGTAGGGTGGAGACTGGCCAGTTCCGTAAGTATCCCTCGTCTCTGTTCGTGAGTGAATGCTTCCTCAAGTATATTCTTTTCCACTATAGATGACAATTACCAGGATGTTAGGGGCTGTATTATTTAAACACTTCCATTCACTAAGGCATTTTTTGAGGTCTTACTAGGGGTGTGGTGTGTATGTGTGTGTGTTATGGGGGGAGGGTTTCTCTGTCAGGTGCTAATAGTTTCCTGTCCTCTACTTGAAGCAGTGGTCCCCAAACTTTAACGTGCTTTAGAATCTTCTGGAAGGCCTATTGAAACTCAGATTGATGAGTTTTACCCCCAGAGTTTATGACTCAGTGGGTCTGGTTGGGGAGTGCACTGAAAGAGGGAATAGTGAGAATTTGCAATTCCAGCAAGTGCCCAGAGGATGCTGATGCTACAGGTCCAGTGACCACCCTGAGGGCTGCTGCCATAGAGACCTCATGGCATGAAGGGTGACAAGCGCATGCAACTGGTTCCTATAAAAATCAGACTACGAGAGACATTGAGATGGAGGCATAAAGAAAAGGCTTTGGCTGCAGAGAGAAGGGAGCTATGGATGCACAGTGGGGAGATCAGGAGAGGCGGAGAGAGGTGGGGGCGTTTGAGCAAGCCCTTGAAGCCTGAGAAGGAATTAGGCAGGTGATAAAAGCTGTGGAAGGAAGTTTCAGTGAAATATAGAAGGTGAGGGGGACAGAAAAAGATGTTCAAAGGTTGCCTGCTCTTCCTTTTCTTCCCTGGCCCTGGGCAATGAAAGGGAGCAAAAGCTTAGATCCAGGGAAATCTCCTCTCCCTTTGTATTTAAAACTCTGATTTTGGCTCTCGAGGGGGCCAGGAATGAGACTGCATTTTTAATGGTGGTGCCCATCTCCCCTAGATCAAGGATGAAGAGACTCCATTTCCTGTAGAAACAAAAACACCATCGCTCAGTCCCCCAGGGAATCTCAAAGAAATTAAAAATGGAATTAACAGTTCATCTGGAAACCTTCTTTTTAAAAATCATATGCTTAGCTCACTGTTCCATGAAAACTGTTTCTGAAACACCAGCTTAATGCTGCTGGCGTCGTATTCCTGTTTCATCCTCGTCTCACTGAGGGACCAGGGGCAGCGAGTGGCAGGGGATAAATGAGGTGTGGCAGGAGACAGAGAGAGCATGGCCCTGCCTTCTGTGGACGAGCCAGCCATGGGAAGGGGCGTCCGCAGCCAGTTCGGTCAGGGCTGGAGCCCCCAGAAGAGGCTCCTGAAGCAGTGGCAATAGTGTTGGCTTGTGAGGTTGGTTAAAATTTAGGCAGGCAGAGAGCAACAGGAGACCCAACATGCACAAAGAGATGGTGAGGGGCAAGGACCAGCCGTGTTTTGAGAACTGAGCGGAGCTGTGTCTGATTAGAGTTGTGTGAAATCAAGTGAAACTATTGGTCAGGGAAAGAAGGTGGGAGATACTTTCTCTAGTATCTCTAGTATCTCTGAATTACTTGAGGGCCAAGATCCACTCCCAAGAGGCTTGGAGTCTGTGAGAAGGGCTGGTGGAGCGGTTTGTTTCTCCTTTCCTTGCATCTCTGACAGTCGGTGGGTTCCTGAGCTGCTGGAGAGACTTTCTCCCCACAGGAGCCCAGAGGCTGCCACTTCCATTGGTCTGGGAGCTTCCTGTGGACAGGGCACCAGGCTCCCAGCCCCCACGGGGTACCTCCCACCCCGCAGGCCTGAGCCTGGACGGCAGGCACCATATTGCTTCTCTACCCACCGTGCACCTTTGTCTTCCCCAGAGGGCTTCAACTCCTCGGATTCCCAAAGAGACATTTCCTAACTGTGGCACAGTCTGCAGGAGCCACAGGGGTCCAGTGGGGCCCAAGTGATCTGTGTGACTCCAGTGCCTGGACATTCTGGGCGGGCAGCCTCCTGGAGTGAGGGAGGGATGGACACAGCCAGAGTGCTAGCTTCCCTCCATTCGGACTCTTTTCCCCCCTTCCTGCTCCCCCACCCACGGCTGCTGAGAGAGACAACTGAACTACCACACTGAGCCTTTCACAGAGAGTGGGGCTCAGACCTTTCCTCTGGGGGTGCTGCAGTGGACTGATGGATGCTCTGACTGTGAGCTCCCTGCCCACCAGCATTTTCCCTGCCCCCCACGTGCAGGGACATCAAACCTGCTTGGGCACCCAGCTTCTTGGTAAAGCCGCCAGGGAGAAGCCAAAGTGGCCTCACCCAACCAGTAAGTCTGCTTGTGGAGATGGGGCCATCTCAGATTTGCAATCTGGCAGTCTGGAGTGGTTTAGCACCACCTCCCCACACCATGTCTGCTGGCAGTCAGGAGCTCAAGCTGGCCAAGCTCCCTGGTGACTGCGATGCAGGTCCAGAGGTTCCTGCTCAGGATCCCAGCCTGTGCGGTGAGGGGTGCCCCAGGAGTGTGCTGTAGCTAGGACCCACGCTGCACCCTCCTCCACCCCCATGTACCTATGCAGGCTCCCTTGCTTACCAAGACTAATTCACAAATCTCTCCTCTGTGCCCCTGAGCAACGTGATTGAGACCTGGGCGTGTGGGATCTGGCCTGTGGGCCCATCACCAGGTCCCCGAAGACCAATCCCTGATCATGCCAGGAAGAAGCTCAGTGGTCCCTAGTTGCCCACAGAGAGCCTAGGTACCTTACTCATACTTCAAAACTCAAAGAAGTCATCACTTCCTTTGGGAAGCTTTTTTAGTCCTTTTAGGCTGAGTTTCCTGAACCTCTGTTGGCCTCCTTTGGTGCCTACCTAATATTTTCTTCTAGCATTGTACTTAATGCCATGTATTGGAACTATCTATTTACTTATCTTTTCATTTATTCAGTTAGTCATTTACTCGTTCATTTAACAAATACATCCTAAGGACTGTGTGCCAGAAATTCTGCTAGACCTTAGGGATGCCAGACAAACAAAACAAATGCAGTGTCTGCATTCATGGACTCACAGAACAATGAAGGATCTAGGCATTGAATAGGGAAAGAGCAAAATGAGTATATAATCAGAAATTTTCTTAGTTCCCTGTGAACTCCTGAAGGAGGCCAGTGGAGAAGCTGGAGAAGCTGCATCTGGTCAGAGGGAAGCAGTTTTCCTTGGTCCTTGGTGCCTTTATTTCTGTGCCTTTAAGGATTTTCCCACCCTTTTCAGAACTGTGGTGTTCAACATGATGGAAGGAGGCAAATGCTACAAACGCCAGCCCTTGCCATGCACACACATCCCTGATCATAGCACTGCCTCTTGCGAGCTCTGCTAAATATGGCACTTCCCTTTGATGTCATTGCTAAGGAGAGAGTCGTGACACCTGATTGCATCCCAGAACACTCAGGGAAGTAGAGAATGCAATTCTTCTATTTAGCCTGAAGTGGCATCTGAACCAAACAATGAGGACTTGCCTTGGTAGAGAAAACCCTGGGAGGTGAGAGGGATAGAGCTGCCCATTGTTAAATGTTGGGGGGAAAAAGGACATTCAATTTGTAGATTTGTGATAAAGTGTGGGGAAGGGGGGAGGGGAGGATGATTAATCTTCCAGATGCATAAAATACACTATTACAGAGTCTCTTTTTAAGGGAATCCAGGCACCTAATGATCCTTCAGAGAAGGAAGGTGTTAAAAAGAGCCCCATCATAAGCATTAGATCTTATTTAATGGTATAGTTTCCATTTATTAAGCACCTATTATGCACTGGGCATTTTATGTATTAGTTCATTTAATCCCCAAAACATCACTGTAAATTAGGGTGTTGTCACCATTTTACAGGCAAGTTTGAATGCAATTATTTGCCCAGGGTCACACATCTAGCTATGATCTGGCCAGGTACAAATCAAATTAAGCCTATCAGCAAAGCTTAGGCTTTTCACAGACTTCATATCATACTCTCAGTATAATGTTCAGTAAATATCATGAATAACAGAACAAATAATGCATTTTTTATCATGTTGGCAATGAGGAGACCCTGAAATATCTTGGGTGCTGTGGAAATGATTAAATGATGATTTTGACAGAAGAATCTCAAGGCTGCAGGGTGGAATACTGAGAGGTTTCCATTTTCTGGCCTCTCTACCCAGAAAACAGAATGAAGTAGAGGCTATGGGGTCTATAATTGCTGGTTGTTACTGATTTCTCACAAAGGGAAATGCCCCAAATTACACACCCTAGTTATGGAGTCCCAAGAAGGGACATATATTCCTATGGAGAAGCCCCAGCCCCAGCCCAAGCATAAGTAACTGTCCCTCTATTTGTTGATGCACCCACCTATCTACCCATTCATCCAGCCATCTAGCCAGCCAGCCCCCCACCAGCTCACCCTCATCCACCCACCCATCTATCCAGCCTCTTCAGCATTGTTCACATTCTTCTCTTCCCTTTTCTTTCTTACCATCACCACCATGGCTAGATTCTCATTCCCTCTTTTCTAGAGGAGCCCCTTCAACATGACCCTCTTAAATGGTCTTCTGCATTCCAGCTTTTTCACACTTTTCATCAGCAGATTGTCTTGAAAGCCCAAACTTTATTGCATTGCTTCCTACTCAAAAACCTTCAGTGGCTCCCCATTGCTAATAGGGCTGAGATCACGTGCCATGGCAATACCCCATCCTACTTCTTTCCAGCCCACTTACTGTGTTCTGAACCCAGCCTATGCTTCCCCATCTGGGTGCCTTTGCTCAAGCTGTTTGTCTTCCTGGGGATCCTCTTCTTGGCCCTCCCTACTGCCAGACCCCTGCCTTTTCTGGTTGAAATTCTGTTCTGTGAGACTCTCTTTGAACCCTGTAACAAGGAGCTATTCCTTATTCTTTTGGAGTGCACACTGTTTGGGGAATCAGCTTAGTCTACCTAGTATGAGTTTGAAGTCCAAGGATCCTGGGTTAAAATCTAGGCTCTGTTACTTACTGTCTACATGACTATAGGCAAGTTACATACCTCTCCGAGCTCAGTTTCTGTACCCATAAAGTGAAGGTCTTTTTTTCATGTCATAAGTTTATTTGCAAACATATCTAATATGCTGTATGAGTTCAAGAGTTTGATTCATCTTTCAAAGAGATTGCACCTGGTATCTGTTAAATGGGTGAACTAAAACATCTTTATTTCTTAAACAGATGGCATCTGACTATAAATAAAGGTGCAGAAAATCCATATCTAAAATACAAAGTCATCATTATTAGTAGTGACCATTTGTTTTCTGCTAAAAATGGCAAATTTTTCCCTGGGCCCTCATAGTGGCTCTTATGGATCACGGAAGTTGTGAATCTCCTCAGGGTCTGTCCCAAGATGACACTGTTGGAAGCTCTGCAAAAGGCACAGAGACCTGAGGCAGAAGAAATAATATCTACCTTTTAAACTTGCCATGAGTGTTAAATGAAAAACATGAAAATGCATAGTTGGTGCTCAACAAATACTTGTGAATGGATAAATGTAAGGTGAATTTTTTGCCGGTATTTACCATTATATTTTTAAGTAAAATCACAATATTGTTTTTATTAAAAAACATATTTTTTCAGGCCAGGTCCAAGATATAACTACAGGTCTTGACCAGTTCCCAAATGTCAGACTGTCCCACAATACCTGGCTTAAATGCATGCATGCCACCAGCTGAGCACCAGGACGAATGCCTCTGGAGTCACTTCAGACTCGCAACTATGGCAAGCCCAAGCACTGTAACCTCCTCTCCCCTGTATATCATTCTCTCTTTGTGACACTTGGATAGGTAGCTAGCTACCATGGAGCAGAACTCTGGCCCACATTCACTCTTACATTGTGTCTAGAGTGAGAACATGCTGCTAGAACAGGCAAGAAGCTTAGAGTTCTTCAGAATCTGGTTTGTAAGCTAGCTTAGAGTAGACACTTGACTAGAGCTAGCTATAAGGAAGCATAAATTGATGGTTAATGGATGGGGATAGATGGAGGAATGGATGGATGGATAGAAGGATGGAGGATGATACATAGAAATTGGATGGATGGATATTTGGATGGGTGGGTGGGTGGGTGGATGTATGGATAAATGGAAGTTGGATGGAGGGTGGATGGATGGATGGATGAGTGATTGGATGTGAGAGGGACATTCACTCCTTTAGGCTCAGTTAAAAGACTGAGAAGCAGCATCAGGGGATGTGCAGTAGACTAAGAAGCAGAGACACAGGTTCTAGGCCAACTTTTGTGGTTCCTTTACTATATGACCGTAGGCAAGTATTTAAGGTGTGTGTGAGGATCCCTTTTACTACCTGTAAAACAGTGGACTTAGGTAAGATGATCTATATGACCTCTTGTAAGATTGCAGCCTTGTAGTTCTGTGACTCTATGAAGTAGAAAGTACATCTATATATGTATTTTTTAACTGATCATAAAAAATAGATATGCACATACAAGCATTTAGTTTTGTTGTTTTCTCAGAGACCAAAGCAGACAAACACACATAGTTCCTGACTCTCCGTTCTGTGCATTTCCCACCATTTGGCCCTGCCTGCCCTCTGTCCCTTCTCCGTATCCACATCAGCTCCTGGGGGCCACAATAGCCCCTTATTTGTGATATACAACTGTTAAAGCAACTTGGTTTTACTGAGAAACTCAGACATTAGAATCGAACAGATCTCATATCAAATTCTGGATTCTCCCACCTGCTTGTGATATTCATCAGTGAGTTACCTCTCAGGCCCCCTTACCTGTCAAATGGTGTCAGGGATGCCTCCCAGTGAGGACTGGACGGCTATGTCAGGAAGATGATGAATAGGTCCTATAACTCTGATAAATGGCAGTCCCCCTTACCTTCCTCTCTGCGCAGAGAAGCTACTGGTTCAGAAAGCACTTGTTGAACCTAGAAGATTTGAATTCCATCCAGCCTTTGAGTGTTACTTGCTTCACAGCTAATGCTTTCGGTCTATCACCAACAGAGTAGGAAATACAAATGGGAAACTTTGGAAACAGCTTCCACGTTATAAATCCTGTATCTCAAGAGCCTGGCTGTGACTAGCAAGCTCAGCTTTTTCACTGTGTGGTCCCAAATTGATGCAGCCTTGGGTATTATGAGGCCCCTGGGCACTGCCCCCACTGGGTTCTGATAGTTGTGGGTATGGGATTGGTGGACATGGGGGTGGGGGACATAGAAAATACCCAGGCAGTGTGGAGAGAGACCCCCCAAGCCTAGAATAAGTGATGGCCAAGTTATATGTCTCCCTTGAAGTGTTAGGAAGTGAAATGCGTGGTGGGCAGAGAGGGCACCTCCCCCACCAGCAGTTTTCTTGCATGTAGCTGCTCATACGTTTACCCCAATTTCTACTATCTGGGGCACTCTTACCAGGGGTCCTTCCGTTGCAGATGGCCTGCTCCTGAATTGATTATTTGAGAACTGGGCACTGCTGTGTTTTACTGTGACCTCACATATGCGTGCTGCCTTGTTCTTTCTTTTTCTTCCCCCTCAGCAAACTCTTTGTTGCAGAGATCCGAGTGCATGTGACTGGTCTCTGGTGGTCTTGCTGTTCCTGCCATCCAGCCCTGCATTTTACACATGAGCAAACTGAGCCTCTGTGAGAGTGACTGAACGGCCCTGGTTTATGCAAGGAGTTGGTGGCAGAGCTAGGATGGCAACCCAGGGGTCCTCACTCCAAAACCCCTCAGTATGCCATGCTTTATGGCTGTCTCCCCAAAGAGATGGGATAGAAACTGAAATGTGCCAAAAGCACTTCTCACCTGGCCCAAGATAGCTCCCTCAAATCCCTCCACCGTGTCCAAAATTTCTGCATCACATCTTTCCTTTGGTTGAAAGCAGTATTTTTCAAGGTATGCTCATTGGATGCTCTATAAAGCAAAAGGGATGGAGAAACTTGTGAAAAAGAGAAAGTTCCCATTTTCAGGCTCTGAGTGCATGATAGCTAGTCAGGGCCCTCTTCAGTAAAGAAACCTCATTTACCTTTGTTGTCCCATGTTTCTGAAACTGATTTGACTGTAGAACCTCCCCCTTCCTACTGCTTCACCCATTAACTCCTTGTAGAAGCGGACTCCTGGCAAGCTCTTTGGTAAAGGGTGGTTTGAGACATGGAAGGCCCTCAGTGATGTGTGTGGTTTGCTTTAGACAGGTCACAGTGGCTGTCGAGCTTTATAGTTTTCAGAGCTCTCTCCCACCCAGGATCCCTTCTGATTTAACAACAAGCCCTTTAGGGAGATAATGTATTATCTGTCCTCAACCAAAACCCAGAGACTTACAGGTTGATAGGACTCAAGACAGGAGATGAGATTGGAGGTCGGGTTTCTGACAGCACAGCCCAGTGTTGCCCACTCTCCCAGGCCCTCTCTCCACTTGAAGCTGGCTGCCTAGTCTACCTCGATGGACCAGGTGCTGTGTCCTTGGCTTTGGTTCAATGATAGACTATCATTTTTCATCCTGTCTTCCTGTGGTTTGAATGTATGTGTCCCTTCCAGATTCCTATGTTGGAACTCAAACCCCAAGGTGATGGTATTAAGAAGTTGGACCTTTGGGAGGTGATTAGGTTAGGAGGGCTCTGCCCTCATGAATGGGATTCATGTCCTTTAAAATGAGGCTTTGGAGAGCTGCCCAGCCCCTCCATCTCTCCTACTAAGTGAGGACGTAGCAAGAAAGCACATCTCAGAAGCAGAGAGCAAGCCTTCACCAGACACCGAATCTGCTGGTGCCTTGATCTTGGACTTCCTAGTCTCCAGAGCTGTGAGAAATAAATTTCTATTGTTTATAAATTTTCCAGTCTAAGGTATTTTTTTTATAGCAGAACAAATGGACTAAGACACTACTTTATTTGACAGCTAATGAAAACGAGGCTCAGACAGGGGAGTGATGTGCCTGAGGTCACACAGCTGGTGGTGGAGCTGGAAGCAGAGCCGCAAGGTTCTAGAAGCCCATTGAGAGTGTGTGCCCTGTGTGCCTTAGGTGTGGGGAGTTAAGCCTGGAAAGAAGGGCAGAGTATGAACAAAGGAGGAATTGAAAGGCCCCATGGTGATGTTGCTCATCACCTGCCCTGTGCAGAATAATCGCATTCACTGATGCCACCAAGCTGGCTGTACCTGGCTGCCAAGTGTAGGTGGATCAAAGTAGAACACTTGGAAATTTAACAGAGTGGCCTACGCTTATTGGAGTTTTCTTATTTGTCCAGTAACTTCATCTATCTGAAAAGCAATTGAGAGCCTTGAATGAGGATAAAAGATCTTGGAGCAACTAAAAGAGATCAATCAACTTATTGATCAATTACTAAATAAATGAATCAATGAAAGAAACATGTATGCAACATTTAGTATCCACAGGCCCTGGGAACCTGCTGGCAGGTAGAGGTAAAGACAAGCTCAAGGCATGTGGGGCCGAGGGTGGGAGAGAGACATGTAGAAAAATGAAGATTGGATCCTGTGACAGAGGTTATGAAAGAGAATCCAGAGTGCTACAGGGTCCCCAAGGAGGGACATCCAAACCAGATAAGCCAGAGCAGGCATGAGCAAGGGTGTCCTGGAGACTGCTTTTCTTGAGTGGGGTTTTGAGGGATGAATGGGAGTTAGCCAGGTGAAGAAGAGGGTAAGTGAAGGAAATGGAGCCTCTGCAGAAGAGCACAGAACCATGAAATCGCACAACACTAACCAGACAAGGGTATAAGATGCATGTTGGGGAAAAATCAAGTGTTAAGACTGAAAAATCATTGTGCAACTAGAACAGAAAGCCCCGTGTGCCAAACTAGGCCATTTCCCAAACTGTAGTAGCTTAGATGCCGAGAATCAGAAATGGAAGAAGGGGAGGACAGAGACTCATTCAGTTTTTAAGAAATGGCTAATAATGATCTGTCAGGTTTTTTTTGTATGTAAATGAGGCATGCCCAAGAGAGTATCAGCTCATGGGAATGCACAAAAGAAATTCCAGGGAGAACTTTGAATTGAGGGCCACAAAATGGAGCTAACATTATTAAAGGGCAGCAAGGTCAGAGCCGATATCCAGTTTATGTTAATTGACTTTAATTATGCCATTACACAGGACAGGAACTGCTACTTTAGTCTCCTATTAGGCTACAGATGAGCCAGGACAGTTTACCTAGGGGTTCACATAGGAGCCACCTCCAGATGGCATCTCCGGTGAGATTGGGTCTCCCACATACAGAAGGGGGGTTCTCAGAGTATTGCTTGACCCTGTCTGCTTTGTCCTGTCACTGGAGCCCTGCGGGGGAGAAGACAAGGCACTATGCTCCTGCAGGGACGGCAGTTGACAGATGGGTGTCATGCGTCTCACCAAGACTGCGGGCAGAGCCTCACAGATCCCACTCTTAAGACCAATGTTTTGAGAAAGATGAGCCTCTTCCGAATGAACAGTCATGGAAAACTGCAGCGTTTTGCTTTGTCAGTGCCCTGGAAGTCTCCCTGGGTTGACCCTGAGCTTCCAAGGGCTTCTCCCTGCCCCTGGCCTGCGAGGAGGCCTGGGGGATGGGCTCTCTGGGGAGGTTGAGAAATACCAGGGGCTGGTGTGCTTCCTTCTTCATTTCCTGTTACCTCGCCAGGAATCTTGGCTCTGGTCAAGAGAAAGGGAACAGCAGGGGAGCCGTGCCAAGCGGGTTTTTGGAAACCTTTTCTTTCTGGGTAGTATGTTCTGTGGGAAAAGGCCAGACTGACTTTATTCCAGAACTTTAATCAGTTTGATGCTTGAAAGCTCTTTTTCATAGAGACAGAATGTGGTAGAGTAGAAGGGGTCTTAGATAATGCA
Source organism: Lemur catta (assembly GCF_020740605.2). Taxonomy (NCBI): domain Eukaryota; kingdom Metazoa; phylum Chordata; class Mammalia; order Primates; family Lemuridae; genus Lemur; species Lemur catta. Next base: position 82,674,637 of record NC_059130.1, read on the forward strand.
GCCCAGTGTTTCGTGAGCACCCCTGCCTGCTTCCGGCCTCTGGCTCCTCCGTGGTAACAGCCTGTCCTCTCCTCCTTCCTCCTGGAGCCTGTCCTGGAGATTTTAGGTTGTTGACTGACCTCCCCCAAAGCCTGGGGGTCGGCTGGTACTGTCATAAACCAGTCGTGCCTCTCTGTATTCCCTCACCCCTATAGTATTCCCATCCATAAAATGGGTTGATTTTACCCGAGCCATCTACCTTCAGTGACTGTCAGAAGAGCATGTATTTAAGTCCCATGAAAAGTAGTGTAAAATGATGCATAAATATTCTGACTGTTATTATTAAATACCAGCATTATCATCTCCCTCTATTCAGAGATTTCTTAAAAGAATAAAAGGAACTTACATGAACTAGGAATTGATTAAGCCAAGATAAAGTATGCTGAATTCCCAATACAGTTAAAATCAAAATTCACGTTTTTAACATTGTACTAAAAAACAAACAAATTAGCAAAACCATCCAACACAATGAACCTGTGCCTAATCCTCCTGAAACTCTGTGCTGGATTCCAAGACCACTGGATTTTCTCTCTAAATGAGCCTTGAGCAAATTAATATTTCATTCAAGCCCCTAATAAAATGCTTCGTTCTGTACTGATTTATAATTTCTGTCTGTTGTTACCATATAAATATACCAGAAAAGTGAGAAACTAGGTCTTGAATCACCCTTGATTCAAATACAATAATAATGAGCAAAGAAGAAGAAGAATCAACAGTGAAGGTCAGAGTCCAGAACCAGATTTGTTAGCATCATGTTGTCTGCCTCATAGGATGGCAGTTGCCATGTTCTAACTACTTAGTATGTGCTGGGCACGTTGATAATTATTTTATGTGCATGATCTCACTTAACCTTCAGAATGCTGCCCTGTGAAGGACGTGCCATTGTGACTCCTGTTTTATAGATAAGGCAAGTAAGGCTCAGAAAGGAAAAGACGCTTGCCCAAGAACACACAGCTAACTTGTGGCAGGTCTCATCTGACTCCACAGTTCACATTCTTAAACTGCTATGCTACACTGCTTCCTTGTATAAAATATGAGGAGACTCCAGGGAGAAATCACATGTCCAGTATTTAATCATTTATCTGGTGGCTCCTCAAATATAGCCCATTGCCTGTAATTCATCAAAAATATGGAAACCAAAAAGCAGGTATCCCAATGTTATTCTCCTAGACAAGTGTCCTGGCAAAGCATTGCCATGAGGATGGGCAGCTAAGCCCACCATTCCTTTGACATGCATGGTACAGCCCTGAGTTCATCACTGCATTACAGCTTAGTGCAACAACAGATGTTGATAATGATGACTTGACTTTTTAAACCATATTTAAGGAAACAGTGATAAAAAATATATATTGTAGAAAGAATGTTATTTTTTAAATGTAACCTTTTAGAGGGCTGGTACTTAAATCTGTAATTGCTCATTTCTGTTGAAGTTTATAAATCTGGGTAAATAAGGTTTTGGGTATTCTATATAACAATCTAAAACGATATATAAAACCTTACAGTAACTGTTTTATTCTATGTGCATCTCAAATCTTACTGCTATAGGATGATACCAGATAAACACACATGCACACTCATCTATCTATATACATATGTATATGCTCTGTAACTGCGATGCTGAGATGACAAGTTACTATGAAAACCTAGATGTTTACACTTCATGTTTTAAAATACTCTATGTCATTTCTGCAATTCCTATGATACTCATGACACTGACTGTCTTGCACCAAAGTGGGGTGTGGGTGTATGTGTGTGTGTGTGTGTGTGTGTGTGTTTGTGTGCACATGGCTTCATGCAGTAGAGCAGGAATAGACGAAGGAGCTAGGAAAACCCGCATACAAACCCTGGCCCTGCCTCCCACTAGCTGGGTCATCTTGGGCAGTTTGACCTCACTGAGCTCCTGTGAATGTGGTTAATCATAGTTTGGGAGAGGCTGTTTATTCTGCCTAAGGGCCCACATTTCCATAGAGGGAGAAATCTTCTATTTCTCCACAGGACAGGAAAAGTGGGAGGAGAAAACTCCTGCTTTTCACTGTGTGCCTCCCAAAGGACCAAGGAAGGCCTTACCTGCTTACTGAGTTTGAGTGAAGGAGCTGTCCCAGTGTTCAGCCCTGTCTGGGAGACCAGTCTCCCCTCTGCTTCCAGGACACACACATTTTTCACTTGCTTTTATATAGACGGTCTCTCTTCAAGGGAGTCGGGGAAGGGGAAAGTTGCAGGAAGCTTGGTTCTGGTTGCAGGATGGCATTGTCTCCAATCTAGCCTTATCAGCAAGAAAGCTGAGAGTTTGATCTCTGACTTTGGTGTGCAGCTCTCGATTATATGGACTTAGGGGTGTGGAAGCAGGTGGTTATCCCTCCTCACTCTCCAACACTTCACAGGGTTGATGTGATGGTTAAATCGAGAATGTGAGTATTAAGAATCTATAACAAATCTTATACTCAGTAGATGTTTGGTGTCTGCCAGACCTCTCTGTTTTTCTTTCCCATGTAGGACCACAAATACAACATGGCCCAGCCTAGGTCTTATAAATGGCTCTCTCCTTCCCTTACCCTAGTACTGAGCACAGGGTGTCAGACATGAACTGATAAGACTTTATTTACGAACAAGAGCCAGAAGAGACTTAACAAATCAATTAGTCTAATTCCCTCATTTTCCAGATGGGAAATTTGAGGACCCGAGACACTAAAGACCTTGTCTGAGATCACAGGGCCAGTAAGGGCACGCCTGGGCCCTAAGCAGGTCTTATGACTCAACACTGGGTGATTTCACAGAACAAAGGGGGAACTACATCTTCTCTGGAGGGTAAATTACAAGGCTGCCTAAAACTCAAGAGCTTTGTCAAGGTAAACTGTTTCCATTTTGATAGAAGAACAAGAGAGCTCCCGAAATACTTTTCTTTTGACCTACTTAGCTATTATTCATCTCCCTCCCACCCCCGCCCCCATCAGCAATTGTTTTAGTTTGGAAAAGCCTGCTGTGGTTTATCATTCTATGTGTGGCTCTGGTTTTAAAGGTGTTCTCAGGTGAAGCAAGGACTTAAAACATGCCCCAGGAAAGCTCTGAGAGACAATGAGACCATCTGGTCTCTGCCGCTTCCCTCTCTGAATGTTTTGACATATCCTAACCCACTTGGGGAACACAGCTGAGGACAGTGGGGAGAATAACAGGAACATTCCCATCCTTTGGGGTCTTTTCTCGATCCGTGGGGTTAAATGCTGTCTTGGCGGTCAGTTGCCCTTGTGGTTACCAATCAGAGACCAGCTCTAGAGAGACATGATGGCCAACTGAGTAGGTATATTCCATCCTGCCCTAGAGTGCATTGTGTAGTGAAGACAGGATCTCATTTACCTTCAGAATATCTCAGAAAAATAGGAGAAAGGCAGACATTTCTATTCCCATTTTACATATCAGGAAATCAAGAGATTTTAAGACTTTCTCACTTCTGCCATCCTCTGCACTTGCTCTTCTTTTTTCCTGGAATATTCTTCCCCACCTTCTTTTCCTGGAAAGCTCTTATGCATTCTCCAAATCCAGCTCCTTCATGAAACTTATTCCTTTCCTTGGTGCTATAGCTGGTACAATGTTTAAACTGTTTTATAGTGATTTATCATTTATATCTCTATGCTTAAAAAATGCATTAATTTTTAATAATGATCACAAAAGCCTTGTCATCTGTATTTCATAGAGAAGAATGTGAAACTCAGAGAGGTTATGTGACTTATTCAAGATCACCTGGCCAGGAAGTGATGGGGCCAATTCTTGGACACAGGGCAGTCAGCCTCCAAAGCCTGTTCTCTTTATCATGGTGTGAAACTGCCTTTTTAACAACAAAAGATCCAGATGTAAGGATGCGTTTTACCCTTGGCTAACTACTAACCACTAACTGCTAACCAATACCAATAACTACTAACTCCCGTTGACATAATGCTTTATGATTTACAAAGCACTTTTGCATATGTGTCATCTCATTTAATCCATATAACAAAGCTGCAAGGTGGGAGTTGCTCTGTAGTTTTAAAGTCTATCTCTTTATAGTTGGGGAAATAGAGGCTCAAAGATGGGACTTGCCCAAAGTCATCCTGCTATTTTGTGACAGTTAATGATTTGTGGGAAATTAAGCCTATGTCTACTAACTCCAAATCCTTTGTAATTGTTGCAGCATTTAATTAAGGTTTAAAGTCAGCTTAATATGCCGTGTTAATACAATAGTGGCAGAATAGCCAAATAAATAAACTGCATAGTCCTTAGGATACTAAGACATTCTTTTTGGTTCCAAACGTTGCCAGACCTTTCTTCCTTTGGCCATAGTGTGGTGCCAATGAACAGGGTTGTGCTGCATATCAAAATCAAGTGAAAGAATCCCAGGCCTCAAAGTGTGATCTAGAGCAATCATTAGTCTTCTGTGTGTTTATCCCATTGTTACATGACTTGAATTGATGTTACAGAGCACAACTTCTCAACCCTTTTATTTTTCTCTCAGTACACACAAGATACACATGCGTGGGAGAACATAGGAGTATGCATAATTCTCCATGTTCTAAGTTTAACTTGACCCTTTTCTACTCTGGAGAGCCGGGAAAGGAGTGAGAAGGATATTATTAGAAGAAAACTCCAAATCTTTTATTTTGAATATTGTATTTTTTCGTTACGTTTGGTACCTTAGAGGTAACAGGTGCTTCAGACACATCTCACAACTGATTGGGACACGTGTGTAGGGTGTGGCACTAATAAAGAATGGAAAGTTCACTATGGCAGGGCTCACAGTTGGGTGGGGCAGGCAGACATGTACCATCGGCTATCACTTAAGACAGGCTGCCCTGGTGCTGAGAATCCTTGTGCTGCGAGTACCAAGGAGTAAAGGCTGTATCCTGATTGGGAAGATTAAGCAAATTTTGATAGAGAAGTGATTCTTTGCCGGGAACCTACAGGGATGAGTGATATTTTCATAGGTGTTAGGGGAAATGGAGAAAGAAGACAGAAAATCATAAACATCGTAATACTTTCTCTTAGGCCTGGGTGAATGTTAAGTGGTCTTGTTAACAATCAGAAAAGACATTTTGGAATAAGGAAGTAGGAAAAAAGGTCTGAAAAGTAGGTAGGACTTGAACACTATGCTATTGTGTTTGAACTTGGTCCTGGGGACAATGGGGAGCCATTAAAGTTTTGGAGCAGGGGTGTTGTGACACAATCCAGCTCACGTTTTTGAAAGATTACCCTGGCAGCTCTCATTCTATGGTATCACAGTGATCATGACCTGATGAAGAACCCTGTGGCTCGAAGTGGGGAAATAGGAGTGCTTGTGATGAGCTGAAAAAAAAATCAAAGATCCCATTTTCCTACTTGTGTCAAGTCAAATAAATGGAGCCAGATAAACGTGGCAAAAAATCGAGATAGTAGCAAAATTGCCTGGAAGCAGAATGTTTTTCAAAGTCCCTAATGAGGTGTCAGTGAACCTAACGAGATGAAACTCCCTACCCTACACCTAGTTTTTCACACTGTCCTTTTCATCCAGTCATAATTAAGTTGTGAAATTGGAATTATATCCTATCATTAAAGACGGAGGCCAACTTTGCCTGGCTCCCACTTCCCCGAAGAAGGTAACTCTGCAAAGTACCCCCCTCCATTGCTGCTTCTCCTACTTGTGCTTGGATGTGGCTTCGGGCGAAGGCCTTGTCGTTTTAGATTTTGATTAAGAAGGACCACGTGGCTCCTCTTCATTGATTTCGGTATTGAATTCCATCATTCTCAGTTAGGAACTATTAGGTGGTGGAAGTTGAACGGAAAATGACACAGTCTCTTAGTGCCATTGGCTTATTAGCAGACGGGAAGGGTGGACAGGGGAAAGAAGCATCTTCCATGGACCAGATGTTGTGCAGGGCTCTCTAGATACGTTGGCATCCCTTTGGTACTTCCAGGGTGTTACCATGAGAGGCAAACATTATTCCCATGTATAGATGTGGAAACTGAGGCTCACAGGGATAATAAGACTGTAAAGTCCCTTACCTGGGAATAGAATCCAGGCTAGACTTCCTCCAAACCCATGCTTTCTCTTCTCTGGTGTAAATAGTAGATGATGACTACTTTTCCATACAAATGGGGTCCCCTGAGAGGGGGCTTAGACCCATCAACCACCCCTCAGTGTCCCCCAGTGTCCCATGCACTTTGCTAGAGCATTTATTGGTGCATTATTTATTCTCACAGAAATCCTTTGAAGAGGTGTTGTTTGCCATGCATTAGGAGTGAGCTAATTGTGGCTCAGAGAGTTTAAGTGATTTACCCCAAACCACACAGGAAGTGCAGATTCCACCTCACTACATTCTCTGTCAAGTTGGAATCACTACCAGACAAATTGCCTGATCACAGAGGATGAGGCCAGGAAAGGGCACTTCAGGTAGTGAGGCCAGCTAGCAGGATGAGAGAACTGTTTGGGAGCCAGGCCGGCTTTTCTGAATTCCAACCTTCTGGAATGTGGGGGTACGGTGAGAAGGAGGGAAACAGCTAGTTCTGCAGCATCAGCCCAGAGTCCCAGAAGAGCAGCTGCCATGACTAACTTAATAAACAAGAGCACCATGTCCTTTTCCTTCAGGACTATTCAAATCCACTTATTGAACAGATTGATAAAGCAATGACTGGAGACATGGCTGCCTCAGGAGGAGAGCTGGTGTGAGGGCTCCACAGTCCCGTCTTCAGGCCTGTCTGCTCCCGACCTGGGGTGGCTCTGGCTTGCCTGGAGAAGGACTGCTTCCACTCCAACAGTGCTAGAGGGGGCTCAGGTCTCCAGGCCAGGCCCCCTTCTTTCTGCTCTGTCCATCATGGCTATAAAATCGGTATAAAAATGCACATTCAGGTCCATGGTCTCCCTATTTGAAACCTTGGAGGCCAGATGTCTGTCACAAATTTAGGATGTTTCAGATCTGAGAAAGGCAATATGATACATATATTACTTATTAGGTAACACCCCCTGCTGGGCTTGGGGCAGCACCCACAATCACACACATTAATATTTCTGCTGTAAAATGTACAAGTAATGTAGGATGCATAATATCATAAGTAGCATCCTGTTGGTTCAGGTCAGTTTGTGCCACCAAATTAGTTCAAGCCAGCTTAGATTTTGCTGCCAAAATGAATTAAGTACACACACACACACACACACACACACACACACACAAACACATTTGATTTTCAGAGCTTTTTGGATTTTATAATTTAGATAAGAGATTGTTCAGTGCTTCTGACTGCTAAAATAGTCGCTCACATACATTGAGTGCCTATTGTATGCCAGGTACTGGGCTGAGCAGTTTATGAACATCTATTGCACCAAAGTATCAGAGCCTATGAAGAACAATTCAGTTTTTTGGTTGTACCATCAAGAGCTTGATAGCTACATGTGGCTAATGGCTAGTATTAGACCAGTTATGTGTGCTCAGTGGCTACCGTGTTAGACAGCACTGTCTTGGACCCCTTCCATCGGAGCAGGAAGTTCTGTTGAACAGTGCCGGTCTATGGGTCGTATCATGTCATGGTTATGAGCATGGATTCTGCACTGCCCAGCACTGCCATTTCCTAGGTATGTGGCCTTTGCCAATTTTCTTTACCTCTTATCACCTCAGTTTTCTCATCTTTAAAAAGGGGATAAAAATAGTGTCTACATCATTTGTGGTTGTGAGGATTTAATGAGTTAATGCATATAAAGCACTTAGAACAGTGCCTGTCATGTAGTTATTTCCTGAGAAGTATTACTTGTCATGATTATTGTTAAAGATGAGGAAATCAAAACAGAGAGAGATGGTTTTAACTTCACCTCCCAAGTCCTTGCTCTTTACTGAATGTACCAAAGCATCTCCAGACAAATGTGTTGATCACCTCTACTCCCATGTTGCTGGATGAGTTAGTGAGTGAATGATATGGGAGTCTGAGAGCGTTGACCTAGAAGCCAAGAGCAAGGCCTGGTGGCCTCGTCTTTAGGGTTAGCCTCAGATCTAGAAGCCCACGGTGAACCATGGCTGTCCTTTATTGAGTCTTCAGACCAAGACTCAGCTCATATCTTTTACTTCCACTTTGTTCCATTTTCCTGTTTCTAAGCTTAATTTCTTAAAATCAGCCATAACAAGGCTATTGTAAGGCATTGAACCTGCCGTCAGGACTATATATTTGAGATAGTATGTTGACACTTCATTGATTCTGTGTGACAGCAGTTGAAACCGAAATAAAGTGGAGCTGCTGCTTCCAACTCACTGAGTGAAGCATTAGGTCATCTGAGAGAGAGGTGCCTGCCAGCTGGACTCGGACATGAGCAGTGTCTGGTGTGGAAAGAGGTGGCTGAGTTCACTGCAGGAGCTTCAGAGTGGAGTCGGGTGGGGTGGGATGGGGTCAGTTTCATCCCTGAACCTAATACAGGCAACCGTGTCATATCACTTAAGCTTTGTGAGCTTCGGGATAATTATTCTGATTCAGTCCTTTTCACATATTGCCGTGAAGAACAAATGCAAAGTAGAGCAAAACACTTATAAAGCACTGAGCACACATAAATAACTTAGTAATACAGGCAAGACATTTCTTCTGGTACGAAGGGACACCTCTGAGCTTTCGGAGAGGTAAATAAAAATGTCTACTGTGCATCAGTAACTGACATTGCTTAGTAAACGATAGTCATCATTTTTGTGTTAGTAGCAAAAAAGAATGTTGTAACATACATGTTATTTATATCCATTGATAGATGAACTGGCCAATGTTTTTCTTTTTTGAGGCAGAGTTTTGCTCTGTTGCCCAGGCTAGAGTACAGTGGCATCATCATAGCTTACTACAACCTCAGACTCCTGGGCTCAGCGATCCTCCCGCCTCAGCCTCCCGAGTAGCTGGGACTTTAGGCATGTGCCATGATGCCTGGCTAATTTTTTCTATTTTTAATAGAGACAGGATCTCACTCTTGCTCAGGCTGGTATTGAACTCCTGAGCTCAAGGGATCCTCCTCATTGGCCTCCCAGAGTGCTAGGATTACAGGTGTGAGCCACTGCACCTGGCCTCAGTTGGCCATTTTTTAAGACGAAGTAAGTATGCTAGTGTCGACATTTTGGGGGCTTTCCACAAAAAGGCTTAGAAGTCCACTGGTGAAAGCATTATCTTTTAGGTTGTCGTTTGTTTCCTTTATAAAGTCATTTTGAGTTTTGCATTAATAAAAAGAACCATCCCTCATACAAGCTTGTATTTTTCGTTTTGTCAAAAAACAGGACTTATGTCATAATTGTCTTTTTTGCCCTGGCCACCAGTAAGCTCATAGCTTATTTTAATGCCCATTTGCAGTTGTCACTTTATTCTTTCATTCTGCAGTTTTAGAATGAAATAATTGAATCAAAGAATGAGAGAACTAAGAAGAAAGAATAGAGGAAGAGGTCTAGTTTCTTTATTTTGCAGAGGAAAATGTTGAAAATCTAGTGAGAACAAGAGGGATGCTCAGTGACTAAGGACCAGTCAGTGGCAGGACTAGGATTGAATTCCTATCTCTGACATCACAGCCCATTTATCAGGTGAGTTCTAACTAAAAGTCGTGTGGTAAACACTGAAGCAGATGAAAGAAGTTAGATGACTCTAATGTATTTTGGAAGCACTTGATAAAGCCATCTCACTATAGGGATGGCCTTGGTAACAGAGCCTGAAATACTTAAGGCCCTTAGCTACTGCTTCGTTTGGGAATATGCGTAGCAACAAATCTTGACTCCTAACTTATAGTGGCTTAAACAAATAAAGTTTTATTTTCCTAACCTAAGAAGAAGTCCAGATATAGGCAGTTGTTAGCATTGGTTTAGTTGTTTGAAGATGCCTCCAGGGACTTAGGCTTTTTCTTTCTACCTCTTGTTCATAAAGTGGCTGCCTCAGTGCCAGGCATTGTGTTACTTTCCAGGCAGGAAGGAGAAAAAGCTAAAGCTGAATCTTTCCCAGAATCCTTTTGGCAGACTTCTGCTTCCATCTAATTGTTTAAAACCATGTCACCTGGCCACACTTCACTTCTATTTACCTTTCTAACTTCTGTCATTAGGTGATACTAATTTTTTTTAACAGTGGGACAGGGGTGTAAACAAATCACAGTGGATGCTAACCATGAGCAACTGGCACAGTTGTAGTAATACATACTAAAGGAATATGGGCGTTGCCTATTGTAGCGGGTGACCAGGGGAAGAGTGTGAATAATTGGTGCTGACTGTCTCAACAGAGTCTGCTCCTGTACCGTGTTCTACATCAGGGTCAGCAAAGGGTCAGTAGTAAATATTTTAGGCTTTGTGGCTTTATAGACTTTGTTTGCAATCATTCAGCTCTGCCACTGCTGCATGCAGGCAGCCATACACAATACATAAATGAATGGACGAAACTGTGTTCCAATAAAACTTTATTTACAGAACAGGCAGGAGGCCAGATTTGGCCTGTGGGCCATAGTTAGTGATTCCTATTGTACATTCTTTTCTACATTAGGGATGTTCTGACAATGAGACTGAAATACCAGAGTTGGTTATCTCTAGCTATCTCTCACTCAGTGGTATCCAAAGGGGCATTGCCAACATATTTTTTTATTGTTGTTCTGGACTAGATAATTCTGCTTCCTGCCCTGTGTGTAGAAATAGATAGAAAACCATTTATTTCTCCTTCAGGAGGCTCTGCACACTGCTGCCATATACCTACCATGAATAATGATGTGGGAATTAACTCTTAAGAGAGCAATCTTACACCTTTGACTTTGTGGGGGCATCTTGTTGGATTACCCAGATATTGTCACCTAGAACAGTCATAATGCTTGGAAGAGTCAATAAAATCATGATTATGAAAGTGCTTTGTGAGCTCCAGAACAGGACACAAAAACTCCTACTTCAAACAGCTTTCCTCTTTGCAGATGCTCCCAGTCCGTCAAGGACTGACTTTCCAAGGACTGCACAAATTTTCTGGCACTGAGTCTGCCCCTGTTTGAGCTCAGCTTATCTTTCCTGCACCAGCACTGTCTGTTTGGGGGATGTGTTAATTACCACAATAGGGTCATTGAAGTGAGCTCTTCATTTACAAAAACACTCCAGGGATTCCAGTGCACAAACACACGCACACACTCATACACACACTCTCATTAGACAGAAGTTTTAGCCGTTTGTGCCTCAGCCTTTGACAACAGACACTTTATGATGGCAGAGTGGGTGATGCAGATGAAAAGTTGGAACTTATAGGAACTGGAGGTTTGTTGAGGGCAAATTGTGCAGGTCTGATGTCAGTGATGCAGATGAGGTCAGGAGGCACCATTCACCTGCACACCACAAGCCACAAGACTGCCCAAACTAGCACTCTGGGCATCCTCCTTAGCATAGCCCTCTCCCATGTTCCTTCCAACCAATCAGCAGTTCTGTCCTGTCTTACCTGCCCACCCCTCATCTCCTTGCTAAGTCCTCATTCTTCTCTCTTAGTCTGGCCACCACAACTTGCAGGAAACATTTCCTGACTTCCTATGCCTGTTTCAGACACCCTCCTCTGTGCCATGATGGCACCTCTTATGGTACTCATCCCACCATACTGCCATTGCCTGTCTGCTTCTCCCACTGGGCTGCAGGGTCTGTAAGGACAGGGAATGAGTGTATCTTACTTGTCTTCTATGCCCAGCATGGTGACTGCCACTTAACTAAAAGTCGGTCAACATTCCATCCCTTCCTCTGCCTATAGGAAGGACTATTATCTCCGTGCAGTGGCTTTCCCTTTCTTTTTTTTTTTTTTTTAAAGCTTGAGGAAAGAGTGTTGACCCCACAGCCTTCCAGAGGCTTCCATCTTCTGTTTGGGGCATCAGATTTAGATCACTCCATTCACTTGGAAGGTTCGAGGCAGACATTGGGAGCATGTACATGGTGCTTCAAATATGTGTCTGGCTAAAGCATTTTTAGAAATATTCATTATATTCATCCATAATTCACTTAGGAAATAATTATCGAGAGCCTACTATGTGCTGAGCACTGAATTAGGAACTCTGGATTCCATAAATAATGGTATGAAAACAATACTATCATCCTTGTGCTTTATTCGCCAGGCACTTTTGCTAGTAACATATTAGCGGTTTCATTGAATCTTCATTACGCATCTGTGAGGTGCCTATTATCTCCATTTTACTAGAGAGAAAACAGTCTCAGAAATGTTTGGAATCACACAGGTGGGAACTGAAAGAGACATAGTCTCTGCTTTCAAAGAACTCATAGTCTAATCGGGAAAACATTCATTCATGCATTAGTTCATTCAAAAGATATTGAGTGCCTATTTTGTGCTTGGCACTGTTACAAATTCTTGAAATATGCCATGGAAAAGGCAGACAAGGTTTTTGCTCATATGGAACTTTCATTTCGCAGAACAGGAGAAAGACAAAAAATAAGGTAATACATATATGAGGACAATACTTTCCAACTGGAATGAGTAAAAGGGTGAATAGAAGTTGGAGGGACTCCTCCAGTTGGAGTGGCCACGGATGGGCTTCCTAAGGGGTGGGTGCCTGAGCTGAGAACTGTGTAGGAAGAGTGATATGAGGATGTGAGGGTGGAGCATGCTGGACAGAAGTAATAGCACGTGCCAAGGCACTGTGGCTGGAGCGTAGGGAGAGAGGGTCAGAAGGGTCCAGATTTGTGTAGGGCCATTATGAGGCTTTTGGATTTATTCCAAGTACAGCGGCCATTACTATAGCATGCTTAGCCAACAAGAACTTAGTATAACTTCCTAAAAACTTCTGGCTGCTTTGTGGAGAGAGGATTATATAGTAAGATCAAGAAGGGAACCATGAAGGGCAGTTAGGAAGCCACGAGGGTGCAGGGGGCAGGGGATAAGAGAGAGAATAGTGATGACAGTGGCTTGGATTACGGTGACCGCAGTGGAAGTGGAGACAAGTGGATAGATGCAGGATGGAACAAGAGAGATAGAACTCAGATAAGAGCAGCAGGCATGGTGGCATGTGAGCAGGACTTACTGCAGCATTTTAAAAAAGCACAGAAAGATATTTAATCATCCTCTGATCTAAGGTTTGCAAAATGCATTTCAAGCAAACACCATGTGTTAAAAGTTGTTCTTGGAAAAAAGATCAAATCTCTTCACTAAAAAACATAATCCGGACAGTACTGCATCCTGTGTCGCAGAGGGATGATGAGCAAACAGCATATCCAAGGCTCCAGGAAACTCATTAGTAATGAAATCAAATTAACTTCAATGTGGCTTTTCTCAAGTTTACTTGATCTCTGAATTTTTTTTTTTCCTGGAACGTCTTGTGCTACACCAGCATGCCATGGAGAATGTTTGGAGGGACAGGATGTTCTAGAACAGCACTCTTATTTGATTTATGGCAAGATGTGGCCCAGAAGGGAGCAGTGACTTGCTCAAGATCACACAACTGGGTAGAGATAGAGCCTGGCAGAAATCCTAGCTTCTCTGACTTAGATACGCTACTTCTTCTACCCCAGGGTGCCATCTGCATTTGCAAAGAAGACTTTTGCTGTTGTACTGATATGGTCTGGACTACAAATAATATACACCCCCTACACACACACTGCCTGCTGCAGGAACAAAGCATTCTGTCTCACATACCACCCTCCCAAAAGGGCCCTAACTCAGAAATAGTGATGCGCTGTTCTCTGGCCAAGGTATCAGGCTTATAAATTTTTGCCATAATGAGCAACAGAGAGTTGTAAAAACTGCACATTGTGAGAAATGCAACAGTCTGGTGGCCTGAAGGGTAAAGGTGCTACTGAAATACGCTTGCAAACTCAACTCCCCAGCAACATCCTAAATAATAATGGGCTATAAAGAGGTGATAATTGACATCAAGCCTACACACAACAAAAACAAACCAGAAAGACTTTGTATTTTAGGGTAGCAGGGATGCAACTTGATTCTAGTTCTTGATAAGCTCATGGGGGTCCTGTTCACTGCTGCACATGATAAAGAGCACCACTGTGCTTTCTGGCTGCAGGACAAAGAAAATGTGTCTCAGGGTCAGACTTTAATCCAGTCTTTTTGAAATCTCCTAGCTGGGAAATAGTGAGTTTCTTAACTTCTCTGGCCTGAATTTCTTCTTGTGAGATGGAAGTAAAGATGTCCTTGCAGGGCCGATGCAAAAAGTAAGTCAAATAATGTATAGCAGGTACCTAACATGCTTGGCTCAAGCTAGGTTCTCAGTAAATGGGAGCTAGTAGAATTATGCAGATAGTTTCTCCTTCTAAACACCAGATCATGCTGATAGCATTTCCCACGTATGACCTTGGTGTTCAGCTATTTGTGCCCTTAAATTGGTGAGGACACTTTTGAATGCAAATGATGGAACCCTACTTTGAACTAACTTAGGTAAAAGAAAAAGCATTGCGTTTTGCTTATTTGTTTTTGAAAATATTATCTTACATCATAGTGACAAGGGTCACAATGCATAGTTACGCTTTAGGGACAGAGTTTAGGACTCAGATTAAGTCCCAGTTCTCTCTGACTCTTGACTTCGTGTTTTTCTTCTCTGTGGCCAGGTTCCTGAATGTGGAGGGGCGTGGCCACCAACAGTCCTTACAGATACAGTGGAAAGTTTAAAAATTCCAGAGGAGAGTCTCTGATTGGCTCTAAATGACCCAGAATGGGTCATTCCAGTACCAGGACCAATCAGTTGCAGCCAGGGTGGGTGAGCCTATAAGAACATACCAGCATCTATTTATATCACAGAGTGGGAGAGGATTACTAGAGAAAAGAATGGGGGGTGTTAGACAGACCAAAAAATATATGTCTTCAATGCTCCCCCTTTGAAACTAAGTTATCTGCGGACAGTATAATGGACAGCTGCTTGTTTTGCTTGTTTAGCTTCCATTCCACATTACTTCATCAACAATACCCCCTTTGCCATTGGAGAACTACCCCACTCCTTCCTGTGTGCTTCGGCTGGGGCGATAACTCACCCTTCCTTGAGTCTACCCTGTCATCATCCCTTCCATGTTCCCACATTCTTGGCCCGGGTGAACATGACACACACAAGCTGGGCCAGTCAGGCTCTAGCTCTTCCCTGGGTGTTTGGTTTTTGAGGGGAATGACACACAGACTAGAGCAGAAGCATTCTACTTGACAGTCTTAAGGAGTCCATCCTGGAGTTCTTCCCACTCAAGGTCCCTAGAGCTTCATGGCTCTTTCCTACCTAAAGTCTGTTCTATTCTCTGATCCATTCTATAGCTAGCTTGAGTGATCTTCTAGGAAATTCATGCTAGTATCTTCCACACCTCACACGGAACACACCTGGCACACGTATGCTCAGAAAACATGTGGTAGACTTATTGACAGTATGAACTCCTTTCATTTACTTCTCTTCAAATCTCCTCTCCCCTTTCTTTGAAGAAAATTTTAGGACAAATCTAATATGTAAAATAGTTAAAAGAGAAGCTGGTTAATTTGGGTGAGGAAAGACCAAAACCTGAAGATTCAGGCTCTACCTTGTTCCTTAAGAACATTGAAGGAACCTCAGTGGTCTCTGGAGTACATTTTGAAAACCCTTGGACTTGCGGGTATTTCAGGTCCCTTCTAATGTTTAGGTTCCACAGTCTGACCTCATGCCAAGGCTGCCTTTGAATCCGGGGGTGTCATCCTCCTTTACCCAGACTGTTCTCTGCATCTCAAGCCTGTTTTATTTAGAGTCCCAAAAGACACCTTTCTCCAAAGTAGTATCTCTGCTTAAGAGTGTCTATCAGTCTCACTCTCAGCTAAATGTTTTATGTGTACTTGTCACTGGGGTATTTGATCCTATTTGAGGCATTTGTATGTCATTAAGCATAAGGCAGCACAGGTTAATTGAAATTGTTATTTTTGGAATTGAAATTATTATTTTTTTATTAATTAAAGCCATTCCCCAGAATAAAAATGTCACATGCTTTGGAGTTCACAGCAGTGGCTCTAAAAATTTAGTGCATGTTAAGAACACTGGATCTCAAATACAGATTGCTGAGCACCTTCTCCAAAGATACGGATTTATTATGGCTCCAGTGAGTCTGAGGAATCTGTATTTGTAAAATAAGGGAAATAATGGTGCCAACATCATCAAGTTATTTTCATTCTTAAACGTGGTAGCAGATTTAAAGTTCTTAGTCTAATACTGGCTTTGTCGCAAGGACTTGATGAGTAAAATCATCATTATTGTTGTTAGTTTTGTTCATGATGTGGTTTCCAGTGGCTTATCCAGTACTGATTCAAGCAGTCATTGAAAGTTAACAGCCAACCCTAAGGAAGGTATCTTTCAGTTCTGTCTATCCTCACTCTAAGATGTTAGTTTAGGCTCACTGTCATCTCACACCTATGATACCACCATGCCTCTCCTACAGCCGGCCTCCCTAACTTCAGTTTCCTCTGAGTTTTTTCTCAAAAGAGTAGTCAGAGTTCTTTTACTAAAACTTGAATCTATTAGTATTACTCTCTGCTGAAAACCCTCCACAGCTCTGCCTTGCTCTCAGAATAAGATCTCAGGTTCTCGCTGGTGCTCTCTACAGTCTGACTCATGAGCTCCTCTCTCTCAGCAGCTTTCTCTCTACTGCATCTCTTGCTGTCTGTTGTCTGGCCACCCCAACAAACCATGGGTCCCCCAGGGCTTCCCATTCACTTTCCTCCCAGGCTTTGATCATTTGCTTCCCTCTGCTTGACAAGACGCTAGTTCTCCTTTGGCCTGGCCAAAACCCTGCAGGTTTCTTCTTGGCTGTCCTTCTTCTGTGCAACCCTCTCTGGCTCCCTGAAGGCTAGGCTGGATTCTTTTTTATGTGCTGTTACTGCATCCTGATCTCTACTGTCATAGCACTTATCACACTATAGTGAAATTACCTGGCCACTTTTTGGGTGCCCTGCTAGGTATTAAGCCCCAGGAGGCAGAGACTGTGTCATTAACATCCTTTAGTGTTCGGGACCAGCACAATGTCTAGCACATAGTGGATGCAGATGCTCAATATATGGAAGGGAGGAAGGGAGGGAGGGAGGAAGGAAGGGAGGAAGGAAGGGAGGAAGGGAGGGAGGGAGGGAAAGAGGGAAGGGAATGAAGAAGGGAAATTATTTCAGCTGGGCCCTGGACAGTGTTGGAAGGTATGGAGACCAGGATCCAGCTCTATAGAGAAAAGAACTTACAAGACTTAGGTGGAGTCATGGTCTCAGCAAGATGGCTTAGTTAAGGCTGGTCTCTCTCCTGGAAGACATCCATGGCATATGAGAGGAGCACTGGATTTGAGTCCTAACGCCACGATTTCAATGTCACTGAAAGTTCCCTGGGGTTGGCAAGTCATTTCATTTTTCTGGGTCCTCAGTGCCTTCATTTTAAAATTGGAGCTAATAATACCTACTCCAAATAGCTGTTTTGAGGATTCATTAAGAAACTGTTTATTTAAAAAATGCTTCACAAATGGCAAAGGCAGGGTCTTTGCTAGACTGTGGGTTCCATGAAGGGACTTCATGTGATTCAGCTCTGTATTCCAAGCGCCAGGCCCGTTGCAAATGCTAGATGAAGTTTTGCTGAGTAAACGAAGGAATGGATAACAGAATGATTGGGCAGGGAAAGTCTGGAGCATTGTGTGGCCTAAGCAGGAAATGACAGAGAGGCTCAGAGTAGCCTTTTGGGGATGTGTTGCATATATATGTTACTCTTTCCTCCTCCGAGGATAGTTCCATGAAGTGGGGACTGTTTGTTACTTTCCCACCACTGCTGAGTGCATCGCACAGCCTTAGTCAGTGTTTGAAAAAACACTTAGGAATTTGAAGTGAATGTGTGCACCATTTTATAATTTTCCAGTGGGTTGAAGTAGGTATGTATCATCATCCCCATTTTATAGATGAGGAAACTGAGGCCCAGGGATGTTTGACTGAACTGCCCAAGTTTGCATGTCTGGGAAGGGGCCAATGCAGGACCAGGACCCCAGTGTTTTCATTCTTAATCCAGTGCTTTTCCCCTCCAGTCTCTTTGTCTGCTGGGCTCCCCAGACAGCAGCGTTTCTGATATGAAATGATGCCTGTGTGCACCCTAAAGCAATGGCAGCCTTTATATTAATAGCAGTAAAAAGCTGCAGCAAAGAAGATCCTTCTAATGGGTTTTGATAAATGTTTACAGATGAGGTCTTGCTTTTAACTGAACAAGACCTAATTTTTAAATGCATTCAATTATTCTTAAGCCCAGAGGGCATTCAGAAATGACCATTGCTAACCACCAAAACTAGGAATGTTCCATGACCTTAAGACACTGCCGTCTTCAGCAAGCATCTTTTTCAGGGTTTGATCTCACACGGGAGTGCCAAAGCACAAAATTTATGAAGTCCTCAGAGTTTTTGTGGTCGCAAATCACAAGACTATCAAACAGGAAGGGAAATTTGCCTTAGAGGGTGAGAACATACTTTTCAGACACAGCGATGGGAATACAAACAGGCCAATTCAATTTCTTTTGGGGTCATGGTTTGTAGCTTTATTGAGTGTGCAGCATTCCCTTTTGAAAGTCCATGGGATGTTTTTACTTCGGAGAATAATTTCCACATCCCATTCGACACCAAGAAATGGGTAATTATTATATCATCTGGTGGTTATTTATCACAGTTTGAATGGAAATAAATTGCTTCAAAGTGAAATCACGTTACATGGTTACCTGTCTGCCCTATTAATCTTTCATTTAATTTTCTTTATTTTAATGTGCATACAAATGTTTGCGACCTGTCTCATCTGTCTCCCTCATAATTCTCTCCAATGGATTTAAATATGTTAAGAGAAATTAAATAAATGGGTTAAAGGAAGGCTCGGGACTTGGTAAATGGGGGTTTAGCTGAGAGTGGTGATTTATTTCTGCACCGCCTTTCTCACTTCCTGTAGAACAGGAGCATATTGGAAATCAAAAATGGGAAAGCACATGGATGTTCCTGCCATAGACCTGCTAGTTAGGGCACAAGGGATGATTACTATATTTTCTGGGTCCAGCACTATCCACAATGCCCGCTTTGGCAATTTTTCCCAGTGATTTCATTTCAACTAATAAAATCCACAAAATAATACTGGTTTTCTCTTACTCTACAATCATGAAATCAGTCTTCCCTGAGCCTCCCTATTTCTGCCCTAGTCATTGAAACTCTGAAAATCTAGATGAAAGGACTTTTCCAATTCAGTTTGACAAATACTTACTGAGGGCCCACTCTGTGCAAGATATTAGGGATTTGGAGGTCCTTTCCTTCAGGGGTTCAGAGCCCAGTAGGGTGACTTCTCTGTGGCATTTCCCTCTCTGTGCCTGGCACGCTACTGCCTTGAATTAGAGACAGTTTCCTTAGCAGCTGTTGGAGAATTCTTCTTAGAGAGAGGCCCACTTTATGCGGAATATCGTCCAGAAAAGACTTCTTGGTGCAGAAGCTGATCCCTCCAAGGATCTGAAGGTGAGAACTGCTGTCATGGGATGTGGGGAGGGGCTTCTTATCTGTGAGTGGGAGGAGCAGTGAAAGGCAGCAGAAGTCAAGATGTGACTCCCAGTAAGAAAATGCACAATCAAGCTACTAGGACTCAATTTGACAATGACTAGAGCCACTGGGGGAGTGGACAAAGGTACTGGCCCGAGGAAGAACAGAGATAGGGGTGCAGGTTTGAGAGCAGGGCGTGGACCCAAACCTGGGCAAGGGAAGTGAGGCACTACCCTCAAGGTCAAAATTCAAAGAGGCACCAACCCAGCAATCAAGGTAAGTTAATACTTAATGCAATACGTTAAAAAATTGAAATTAATCCAGAAGTTCCAGAATGAACAAATTATCAAAAATTGAAATGGTAATAAGATCAGTAACAGTGTTATGTGGAGCTGTACTAGAGGCTGAGGCAAAAGAAGAAATCAGTAATACAGGTCCTATGTTTACTTAAATATTTAAATGTTTTTGTAAGTAGACTTTATTGAACCACAGCCATGCCCATTCACTTACATATGACATGTTTATGGTGGCTTTGTGCCGCAAAGGCAGAGGTTGAGAAGCTACAGTGGAGACTCTATGTACACAAAACCTAAAATATTTACACATAGGCCTTTTCCAGAAAAATTTTTCCACCCACTGAACTGAATAATCACTGAAGTCCCTTCTGGTTCTGATATTTGCAAATTGTGTTTTCAGTTGATTTAGTTAGTTACTTTTGATGCAAGATGGACTTTAACCTTTGAGGGTATTTCATTTTATGTTTTGCAAACATTTCATTTTGTATTATAGTAGATCATCTTTAATAGAGGTACATAAGCATATATCAGGTGCCACATGAGGTCTTGAGTGACAAGTTGGTACATCCATCCCTGTCTCTCCTCTCCCCTACTGGACTGTGAGTGGGAATGTAGCAGGCAGGGGTAAAGGATGCTGGATACCCCATAGTATGCAGAACAGTTCTATCAGGGAAGGATTACCCCATCTCCCACCACCACTACAACCAAATGGCAGTGGAGCCTCTTTGAAAAACACAGAGAGACCCTTTGTCCCTGCAAGGAACCCCTGTCCTTAGCCTTCATCTGTTGCCAATTTTTTTCATTTTTCCTGAGGTTACGGTAAAATTCTATTCTTTGCATAATGTTGTGCAGCTTTAATGGAAATGCTGGCTTCGGAAAATATGAAAATGACTGGCTGAGAGGCTTTGAATGATGCTTGCCAGGCTTTTCAGTAATTTTTTATTGAGTTGTGTATATTCTAATTCTTTAAATTCATTAAAAGAAAAAAGTCTATGGGAATATGGGAAGCTTTCTATTTCTTATCATTATTCACAAAATAGATTTTTATTATTCCAGTAAAAAAAAAAAAAACAAAAGAAAATTTTTGGTAAATTGACATCTCCCATTTTTTCTGGAAAAGTCCTTTTAAGTAATTTCCTCATCTAAGATCTTGCTGTAAAAATAGGATTCGACCGTCTCTGGATTAGAAAATGTGGATCCAGGAGACACCACATCAGAGGTGGTTCTAGACGGTGGGGATGGCCCCAGGTTGGTGTCTCCGCCTCGGCAGCCAGTGTCACTCTGGGGCACACTTTGATCACTTCCTCCCTCTTGATCTTCTCATTTCTCTCCTTCCCTCTCCCCACCAAACCACCTCCTCCTCCGTCCCATTCCACAGGACATGAGTGCATGCTGTGCACACTTCAGGGAGGCAGGACAGAGTTGTGCGTCAATAGCAGGGGACTTGGAACCTGATAACTAGATTTGATTCCAGGCTTCACACTCATCTACCTGCGTAGCCTTGGAGAAGTGACTTAACCTTTCTGCACCTCGATATGTTCATGTCTGAATAAGTTAATACCTGAGAAGCGCTCAGAAAAACCTCTGTCAAATGGTAAGTATGAAGTGAATACCTGATACTGCTGTGTAGAAGGGCCTGGGGCAAGTGTGATGGGAAGGCATGCTGGAGCTTGAATGAACCTTGGGGATCAGACAGCCCAGGGCTTCCTGGAGCGTGGAGGAACCAACTTTCAGCCACCGTGGTGTGGAGGGCGAGTGCTGATGGGGGGGCCCCAGACCTCCAACTCCACTTTCAACTCCCCTTTGTGTTTACTCTTGTGTTTGGGATCTGTTGGAAGGAAATGATTCTACAGTTTTAAAAGAAGTTTAATTCATTGACCTATCTATATCCATTGTATTTACAGATAAAGAAGGTTCCACAGAAGGGAAGTGACTTACCTTAAGTCATATGTCAAGTTAGTGATAGGTTGGGATTAGAAAGCAATCAATTAACAAATATTTGTTAATGCTTAATATGTGCCAGTCACTGTCTTGGGCCGTAAGTTCCAAACATTGTTTAGGGACCTCCATGGTTTCTTAAATCGAGCAGGCCCCGTCATGCACTGTTCAGCCAGCCCCACTCTGACGGCCCCCAGGTACCCTGTGTTGTTCCCACTCTCTGGCCTGCACTGCCCACCTCATCTCCTTCTGAATGGTTGCTGGTCCTGTTTGCGGCCTCACAGAGACTCAACACTCACTGTCACTTCCCCTACTCTCATCTCTTCTTTCCTTCCTTGACCTCAGCTTTTTCTCCCCCTTTGATGTTATTGCTATGGATACCCTGGGCAAAGACCTTTACACTTTGGCCCCTATGACCCTTGACCTCAAAAACAGGATCCACACCAAATATATTCATTTATTCTACGAATATTTATTACGCACCTGCTTTGTGCAAGACATGTTCTAGGTATGGGGGATACCAAATCGAGAAAAATCCCTGCTTTCATTGGAGCTTACAGCCTAGTAAACTAGTTGGTGACATTCAATAATCAAATTAAATTGTAAAATGTATAGTATGATATGTGGTTATAAATGCTGCAGAGATGGAAAACAGTTTGGCAGGTCCTCAGAAAGTTAAACATAGAATTACCCTATGATCCAGAAATTTCACTTCTGGGTATATACCCAAAAGAATTGAAAGCAGGGACTCAAACGAATACTTTTACTCACATATTCATGGAAGAATTATTCGTAATAGCCAAAAGGTTGAATTACCCCAAATGTCTATCAATGGATGAAAAAATGTGAGACAGGTATATAAATGTAATGAAATATCATTCAGCCTTTAAAAAGGAATAAAATTCTGATACATGCTACAACATGGATAAACCATGAAGACATTATGCTAAGTGAAATTAGCCAGATACAAAAGGACAGATATTATATGATTCTGCTTATATTAGAAATCTAGAATAGTCAAATTCATGGACACAGAAAATAGAATAGTAGTTGCCAGGGGTCAGTGGAGAAGGAATAGGAAGTTATTTTTTTTTAATACCTGCATAGTTTTTGTTTGGAATGATGAAAAAGTTTTGGAAATGGATATTGGTGATGGTTTTCCAACATTGTGAATGTACTTAATGCTACTGAATTGCATACTTAAAATTGGTTCAAAGTGGCAAATTTTATTTTACCACAAAAAAAAAACACACATTAAAAAATGCTACAGGGAAAGAGAGAGAGAAGGGGAGTAGTGGTGAGGAGGTTGATTTTAAATGGAAGTTATCGCTGAGGAGATGACACTTGAGCAAAGACTGGAAGAGGGAAGCCACGTGGCTCTCTGGAGGAAGAGTGTCCCAAGGAAAGGGGCATCCCGTGCAGGGATGGCATGGGTAAGATGGACCAGCATGGTATTTAAAACATGCACCTTGGACTGAGCTGGTCCTGGATGTGAGCCCCAGGGACCTCATATAACAAATTTAACTTTTCTGTGACTCAGGTTTTTCATGTGTGCATAATGAGAATGGTGCCTACTTCAGTTGGCATTATGAGAAGTCAATGAGATGATGCATGAGAGACCCTTCAGCACAGCTTGGCACCAGGCTGATCTTAAAGCCAATGGTGCCAGCCCAGCCACCCCTGAGTTTATGGCTGGTGTCTGCTGCGTGTTTATTGGTGCCTGTGCCATACAGGTTAAGTACTTTACTCTCAGCCCTGCCTGGCACATAGTAAATGCTGAATAAATGGTCAATAATGAGTTTTTCCTAGCTCCTTGATTTCGATTCATGCAGTGTTAAAACACATGAATGCACTTAACAGTGTACTTGGCACATAGATGGTAATCAGTAAATGTTAGCTTTCTTCTTTCAGTCCATCAGTCATTCTTCTGTTCATCAGAGATAAATGAGATGCAGTTGCTATTGTTGAAATGCTTGTTATCTTATAGCCATGCAGTCTAGTGACACATAAAGGGGAGGCTCAGACCATCCCTGGGCATGCAGGGAGGGGGAGGGGATGTGGCCGGAAGTGCACAGAAAGGCCTGTCCGAGGACTGGAACTGTGGTGAGCCTCCAGCCGGCTGGACTGGGGTGAGTGATGATGGGGAAGGAAGCCCGCATAGGCAAGGCACAGGACCACGCCCGTGGTTGGAAAGGGAGGTGCGGCTGTGGACAAGACTCGTGCAACTGGAATTTTCCCAGTTTTATTGATATTGCTCTAGGACATCTTAAAACACCCATTTCTGAGAGGTCTGGGTAGAGTCGTTCCGGATTGCTTCCACCCGCCCCTCCAAATTCTCTCTCCCTCCTTCTCCACCTGGCTCTGTTCTGCTGGAGCTTGCCCTCTGGGGACAACCTCCTCGCCTTCTGCATTAGGTTGCTCGACTTATTGTGACAAAATGCCACGCGCTGAATGGATGGAATGATAGAGATGTATTTTCTCACGATTCTGAAAGCTAGAAGTCTGAGATCAAGGTGTGGACAGGGTTGGTTTCCTCTGAGGCCTCTCTCTCTTTTCCAGGTCTTCACATCGTCTCCCTTCTGTGTGTGTTTGTGTCCCAATTCCCTCTTTTTTAAGGACATCAGTCGAATCAGATGAGGGCCCACCCTAATGACCTCATTCTAATGTAATTTCCTCTGTATAGACCTTATTTTCATCTGCAGACACATTCTGAGGTATGAGAGGTTAGAACTTTCACATACGAATTTTGGGGAAGCACAATTCATCCCATTATAGCCTCTGACTTCTAGCTCAGTCTGACCAATGGGGCCAGTGGAAGGTTGGAGGGTGGGGGAGAGTGAGTTGGGGTACTGATTCCCTCATGGCTGCCCAGTGGTGTCCCCGAGAACAGAATATCACAGCTCCTGTCATGGCCCTCTCTACACAGCCCACTCCCACCCAGCACCAGGGTCCAGAACCACTGTCTCCTTTTGCTCCTTCAGAACTGGGGTGAGGGTGGAGCCCAGTATTACTGTCCCCAGTGATTTCGCTTTACCTGCCTTACACCTTTGTACGTAGGCCTTCTATTAAACTCTCTTCAAATTATCCAGCTGAGTGTGCCATCTGTTTCCTGCTGAGAGCCTGATGGCTGGGGGTGGGCTGGGAGGCACAAGGAGAAATGATTTCCCTCTAATGCTTACAGTGAACTTTGCAAGCAAAAGGTATGGCCTCTGTGTCCTTTCTTAGGCCTTGTTCTCTCAGGACTTTTTGTGGCATCCTCTACTGATTGTTTTGTCCACTTAAGTCGGAGGCCACATAAAGTAATGGAAGGGGGAGACATGTGAGTGTGACGATCTGGACTGAAAGCCAGCTCCTTCCTGCACCATGGTGTGACTGTGGCAACCTCTGTTCTCTCTCCGATGCTTTCAATTCCATATTTGTACAATGGAATAGAAACTCAAACATCTCGTTGTGATAAATTGATTAAATTACGTTAAATGGGAGAGCAAATGTTCAATAAATGTTTCATTTTCTTACCTAAGTAAAGAAGAGCGCCCACTATAACTTCATTTTGGAAATGCCTGTGGGAATCTTAACTGAGGGGAGGTGGCGAGGACAGAGAGCCAGGGTCCAGCATCAGCGACCTGGGTGGGTCACACACAGGCTCCTGGCTGTGTGGCTTTCAGGTGGCTTCTCTGTTCTCCACCTGTCTCCCAATCCGCAGAAGAGAGACAGTGGCAGCAACCTGTCCCTTCTAATCCTGGCTATTGAGCTGGGGCAGTGGAGGGAAGACACTGGCCACTTCTGCAACCCCATTTGGTGCCACCGCCCCTCCCCTCTGAGCCACACCATGTTGGCTTCTAGCAGTTCCCTGAGCATCTCATGCTTCTCTTCCCCATCGTCTCCTCCCATCTGGGAGACTCAACTCCCACTCCGCCTGGTGAACTCCTGCTTATCCTTTGGAGTTCAAAGCCAACATTTTTTTCCCCAGGGAAAGCTTCCCAAACTTCCCCTCCTCCTCTATGAGAATCCAGTCCCCCAGTACAAGTTTTCAAGCTTCCTGGAACAACTTCTTCATTTATTAGAGTTGTGACTAAACAATTGTCTTAGAATTAATGATTTACTTTTCATAGTTCCCACTAGATGGAAGCTCCATGAGGGCAGGGGTTGTGTAACAGTCATATAGTGCCCAAGAGCAGACTGCCTGCTGTAAATTCTGGGCTATCACTTGCCATCTGTGTGACCCTGAGCATATTACTCTTCGTGCCTCAGTTTCCCCATTTCTAAAATGGGGATAAGAACAGGACCTACTTCACAGTGTCATTGTGAAGATTAAGTGTGTTAATAAATATAAAGCACACATGCATGACCGGGCCTGGCACATAAGCTGTTAGCAATTGCCACTGAATTCTCAGTTGGCCCTTAGCAAGTATCTGTGGAATGAAAAAGGGTTAAGTGTAAATTGCTAGACAGAGCTAAGACAAGGCCTTCCTGCTTTGCTTCAGTGTGGTCTCTCTGTGGTTTTACAGATAGTGGCAGATTCGCAGGACAAGGGAGGCACCATGGCAACATTTACTACGCTAGGGAATGTGCCATTGTTCTGTAAACACAATGGAGTCTCAGCAGGGAGAAGGCTGGCCAGTCCAGAGGGCTGGGATTGCCAGAGCCTAAGGAAAGGAGTGTGGTTAATGTGTGAATGCTTAGCCTTAGAGCCATCCATGTCTGGTCCAAGGCAGCCTTGCAGAGAAGGAGGCAGAGATGTATTGGCTGTTTTCCTTCAACCGTTGGTAACTTGGGGCATGTTTGGAGACCACAAATTCTTTTTAGATTCTTTATCTGGCTTCACACTGGAACTAGAAACCAGGAGACCTAGTTTCTGGGTGTATGTTCTGGTGCAAATGTTCAACCATCTCATTTTGTGGTTTCCTCATTCATTAAGTAGAGACAGTAACAAAATATCACTGTCTTAATGTACACTTTTATCCAATGTCTAATGACTTCATTGGCAGATACGTAAATAAGCACCCACGCTTGTGCACACACTTGCATGAGCAATCTCACACCACAGCTCAAATAGCTGTCACAAAGCATATGCATTGACTCTCATCTTCATTAGCTAGAGAAGTCTATGAGACCATTACTTAGGATCAATTTACACCTACTTTACAAACAATGATAATAATCCTGGTTATTTGGTTTCTTGGTTTGAAAAAACTAGAAATTGGTAGAGTCGGTGGATAAAAAGGAGGCAACAATGGGAAAGGGAAAATACCACCAGAAACAGGAACACCAACCACACAGAAGTGGCATTTATTTTTAAATCCTTGTAGTTTGGAGTCATTTCCTTTAACAACACTTTTAAAAATCTCTTTGATAATATCATTGCTTTTTAACATCATAGCATTTTTTTTTTTTTTTTTTTTGAGACAGAGTCTCACTTTGTTGCCCGGGCTAGAGTGAGTGCCGTGGCATCAGCCTAGCTCACAGCAACCTCAAATTCCTGGGCTTAAGCGATCGATCCTACTGCCTCAGCCTCCCGAGTAGCTGGGACTACAGGCATGCGCCACCATGCCCGGCTAATTTTTTCTATATATATTTTTAGTTGTCCAGATAATTTATTTCTATTTTTAGTAGAGACAAAGTCTCGCTCAGGCGGGTCTCGAACTCCTGACCTGGAGCGATCCACCCACCTCGGCCTCCCAGAGGGCTAGGATTACAGGCGTGAACCACCGCGCCCGGCAAACATCATAGCATTTTAAAACCACAAGGACCTGAGTGATGCTCTAGGCCAAGGCCCTTATTTTCTGACAAGAGAGTTAAGGGTTAGGGTACCAAATACACCCACCCAGGCCACATCTAAATCTAGGTAGAGCCCCAATCACCTGGAAGTCTGTGTTCTTCTCTCTTACTTTGCTTTCTCTTTTTATTGGTCAACACATACATAGTACATGCCATTAAATCCCCAGGTCTCTACTGAACATACACCAGGTAATCTCTGACCACCAGGGACTTACAAACTGTCAGGAATCCTTCCCTACATGAATGTAAGTGCTAAATTATTAATACCCTTTTAGGCATTTTTAGATATGATAATTGGTACCTTCAGGCTCAGCTTCTATGTATATGCTGAGGACATAGAGATCGTCATTTGGTACATTTTCCTTGTGACCCAGATTCGCAGCAATGTGTAATAGGGTAGGATATTTAAAAATATCAATCAGGAAGAATTCTTTGTTAAGTGCTTACCACGTACTCAACACACTATTATTAGGTCTCAGAGTTATAGGGAAAAGAAAAGGATTGATAAGATTCCGGCCCTCCAGGAAATTTATAATATCTTAGAGAGAGTAGTAGTTTAAAAAATGGTGGGAAGGGGCCTGCAGGGCAGGTGGATTGCTGAGTGATAGAGAGGAATGACTGTGAACTCTGCCTGTCTACCTGGCTCCCCTGCGAGCTGTGCGTAGTCAACTAATCTCCAGGGGCCTTATCTGTAGAGGGGATAATAGTAATACCTGCCTCTTAAGGTGGTTGCGAGCATTAAAGAAAATAACACCTGCCAAGTACATAGAGCATTTCCTGGAACTTAGTAAACACTCAATAAATACTAGCTTTAGATTTTTCAATTCCACAGTACAGACCGAGTATACACTAAGAGTTTGTTTGGTCCGACATCAAACATTTATTGAGCATCTGCTCTGTGCCATGCTATGTGCTGAGGGATGAGAAGAAGGAGGTCAACTAAACTGGCCAGGTCCTGGGACAACTTACAGCCTAGAGCAGGAGTCGGCGAACTCCAGCTCTGGGCCCAAATCCCAGCAGTGCTTATTTTTCTAAATAAAGTATTATTGGCAGAGTTGAGTAGTCACAACACAAATGGTTATGGCCCCCAAGCCTAAACTACTTTCTATAAGGCTCTTTACAGAAAGAGTTTGCCAAGCCTTACTCTAGAGACCTGCTGCTATTAAGTGTGGTCTTTGGACCACAGCATCGGTACCAGATGAGAGTGGTGACAAATGCAAAATCTCAGGCCCCACCCCAGACCCAGTGAATCAGAATCTGCATTTTTAATGCAGTCACAGAGTTCTTTGGATGCACACTAAAATTTAACAAGTGCTGCTTTAGTAGATGTCAAGGACATTTAAATTAATCACTCACTGAGATGCAATGAAAAGATTTTATGATGGAGGGATGTATAAGGGACCATTTCTTGAACACTTACTTTGTGTCAGGGGCTGGCCTAACTGTTTAACATACGGTACCTTTCTCAGTCCTAACAATGGTTGAGAAGAGGATAATACTTTTAATTTCAGTTGAAGACACCGAAACAAAGAGGCTGGTGATTTTAACCAAGGCTTTCAATTGGTGAATGGTAGAGCTCAAGTTCAAATCCTGGTCTACCAACTGCAAACCATTTGCTCTTCATCATGGTGGTCTTCTACTTCCCAAAAGCAAAACAAAGGAGGGAGTCAGGCAGGATTTTGCAGAGAAATCTTACAGAATTGGTTCAGTGCCTGTATCAGTCACGGTCCCATCAGGAAAACAGAATCCACTCAAAGAATGTAAAACAAAGGACATTTAATTCAGAGAATTGGTTATACAGTGATGACAGAGCTGCAAAGCCATCAGGAGATTGTGAGGCCCCCAAGATAAGTGACAGCAGGAAGGTGCTGCCACCCTTAGGTGGAGGGACAAAGTGAGGGGATGGTGTCACTGGAGCCCAGCAGCCAGTGACCTGGGGGAAGCAGCACAGTGGGCATCCCCAGTACAGAGTGTAGACACAGAGCAGCTGGGAGTGCTGCCCAAGGTCAAGGTAGGGGAGTAATGAGAGTCCCCCAGCCAGCACTGCCTCGTGCCTCTGTTTCCCCACTAGCTAGAAACCAGCCAATGTAGGAGCCCAGAACACATGGCCCGTGGGGTTCAGGCCTCTGCAGCATGGAGCAGGGCAAGCAGAGGGCAAGCAATGGACTGCGGAACAAGCAGGCCAGGGTGGGTCTTAGCAGTGTCCTGGAATCTCCCCCCTGGGCCAGGAGAAGGGCCCGGGCATTATCACAGGTCTCTGTTGGAGACCCAGGCAGTATCTCAAAACTGTTTTCACGTCCTATATTGATGCCCTTAGGTTGCTGTTCTTGGACTTTGTCTCAAGTTTCCTTTTCTTTTCCCTTTTAGCCCCTTGATGCATCCTTTATTTAAACTGTCTGGTTCCTAAATCCCCTTCTGCTTCCAGCCACTGTCTCTCAGCTGTCCTGATCGCACACTCAGCTGCCTCTGGGTCACAGTCACTACACCCCCTTGCTCAGCTCCCAGCTTCAGGGCTTCCAGCCTCCGTAGGTCCAGGAGATGGAACAGAAACTATGGAGTGGGGTCTTGAGTGATAAGTGGAGCTCTTCAGGCAGAGAAGGGTAGTCTGGAACTCCCCGCGAGATGGGGTCACGTAACCCGGGAGCAGATAAAGCTCAGGGCATGGGGACGTTTGTGTACCATTCTAACGTGTTTGGACTTTATTCCGATAGGGAGCTATTGAAATATTTAAATAGATATGAGATATAACTGTATTTGTACAGCGCAGACTTTACTCTGGCTACAGAATTGTTGGATTAGAAGAAACCAGTTTGGGAGTAGAGAGTCCAGTTAGACACCTGTTGCAATAGTCTAGGTGAGGGACGACAACTGTCCAGCAGTCCGAGGAATGTGGGGGTGGAAGAGGAAGGGTGGCCGTGGGAGAGGTAGCAGACGCCGTTGGCCATCTTCCTGCTGACAGGGACCTGACTTTATTTGGGTGCCTGCTCGCCACTTAGACATAGACTCAGGCCAGGGCCCTCCCCAGATCAGGGGGTGACTCTTACTGTGTCTAAACATAACTGTTACTATTTAATGGGACACCCACAGCGGGCTCTGGGGGGTGATTTTCCGCTGGGGAGGACTGTGGCGTGGCAGAAAGGAGAGCCAGGGCTGTTCCTGCTGAGGCCTACACCTGCAGCTGGCAAACATTCCATAGGCTTGGAATCTTTTGTTGAAGAGAAGTTTATTTAAAAGAGTAAATGAATAAAGCTCTTAACAAAATAGAGCTGGGGGGAGGGGTGGGGGCAGTCAGAGGCTCCGAGCAGCTTCTCCCCCTCCCAGTTAAAAAATTCCTGAGGGGGTCCGGGATTGGGTAAGGAGTCTGTGGATCTCTGTGGGAAGCAGGTTGGAAATTGCTAATACGGACAGGAAGTAGTGAGGACCATGGCTGCAGACAGGGTGTCACAGAGTGTGAGATATTGAGGAAGAGCACCTTGGAGGAAGCAGGGGGTTAATAAATGAGTATAGCACTGAATCAACTCATTTAACTCAACTATTCAAGTCTCTTACCTGGAGAACTCCTACTCATCCTTCAGAGTATAGCTCAAGTGTCACCTCCTCCAGGAAGGCTTCCTTGACATGCCCCCAGGTGTCCTTTCTCTGTGCCCCTTCTGCCAGAGAAACTGCCTCCTTGTTGGCCTGTCTGCCCGCCTGACTCTGAGCTGGGCTGTGTGTGATGCATCTGTGTGCCCAGCTGTGCACTTGGCACTTGTCTGAAGTGGCCTTCTCAGTGAGTGGGGGGTGGCCTGATGCTCTAGGCCTGAGGGTTCAGAATTAGGACCTGGGGCCTAAGGGGTGAGCGTGAGACTGGATGCCCATCCCAAGAAAGTCATAGAGTTTTGTAAAGGGCAAGAGAGGGAGAGATGGGGAAGAGTTAGAGCTCAAATTTCAAAGACTAAATTTAAACCACAGCGGGAGTTGAGTGGTAAGCAAAAGGGAACAGGGGCCCAACAGGACTACAAGAGAAAAATAAGATGCACAGAATTAATGTGTCCAAGATCCCGCAGGCAGGCAGTGGTATGACAAGTGGACTCGAAGCCAGGTCTCTAAGTCTGCCACTCGCGGTCCCTCTCCCCAGCCCTCCCCCTTCCCTCCTGTGGCCAGCACAGCACTGGCATGTGGCTCCCTCCCCAGAGACTTGTTGATTGAGTGATTGCACGCAACCATTCCCTCTGGGTTCTTTTTCTAGATTTCAGCTGCTTGTTTAAATGGAGTTTTCCTGACCCTGCTTGGCATTTCAACCACACAACCTCGGTGGGCTGCGTGTTGTTACACATCAACCCGGGCCCCTCCCCTCCTCCCCTGGCTCCCCCACACTGGTTCTTGGTGTCCGAGATCAAAGAGAAATATCGTTCAAACTGCAAATGAAGAAACAAGGCTGGCTGCCTTTGATGTCAGGCAGCAGCGGTGTAATCTCTGCCCCCGACTTGCTTTTACTGCGGATGCAATTTGCAGCTGCGATGTGGAGTCTAGGTAATTGTTTCTCCAGCCCAAATGCCACTAGTATTTTGTATTTAAGCGTAAATTTTCATTTGGCTAAATAAACCCGTTCCTGTCTGTCCCCAGCGGATGGTGGCCCTGAAACACCGGGTGCTGGTGGTTTTCGTGAAAACAGAGCCCAGGTAATCAGGAAGGCCTAACAAGAGGCCATTATGTAGAGTGCACCCTTCTTTAACTTTCCCTTTTATTGGAATGGTGTAATTTCAGTTTCATAAATAGTAAGAGGTTTACCGCTGGGCACTGGGGCGATCCATCTCATTCACCTCGGAAATTAAGGCCGCTGCCTTTCCCTGCGATGTTTCTCTTTGTCTCTAATATCACTTGAGCTGCCTTTAGGAACCACGCCAGGATGTAAAGAATTCAGACCGTTTTATTTTTTACAAGGTCAGATTGCTCATGATTCCTAATAGAGAACATTGAAAACCTTTTTATTGAGGGGCAATCCTTTTTCCAATACATCTCTCCTTCCAGACACAGTTGCCGCCAAAGACGTTAACTTAAAACCTTAATCTTTGTTCAAGATTATAATAGCAGCAGTAGTGATCATAATAATAGTGGCAGGAGATGCCTCATACTTGTAAACATGTAACAGACACAGATCTAGGCACTTGCAGGCTCATTATCTCATTTAATCCTTGCAACAGCACTGCAGGGTGGCTATTAGAGCTCTATTTTGCAGAAGAGGATGCTAAGGCTCAGAGAAATTAATGTTTTCTTTTTCTTTTTTCTTTCTTTCTTTTTTTTTTGAGACAGAGTCTCGCTTTGTTGCCCGGGTTAGAGTGAGTGCCATGGCGTCAGCCTAGCTCACAGCAACCTCAAACTCCTGGGCTCAAGCAATCCTCCTGCCTCAGCCTCCCGAGTAGCTAGGACTACAGGTATGCACCACCATGCCTGGCTAATTTTTTCTATATATATTTTTAGTTGCCCGGATAATTTCTTTCTATTTTTAGTATAGACGGGGTCTCATTTTTGCTCAGGCTGGTCTCGAACTCCTGAGCTCAAACGATCCGCCCGCCTTGGCCTCCCAGAGTGCTAGGATTACAGGCGTGAGCCACCGTGCCCAGCCTGTTTTCCCCAAAAAATTATGCAGTAAGAGAAAGGCAAAGCCAGGATCGAAGCCTAGTTTCTCTACTAAGCTTGCGGATGATATTTTTCCTCATATGGTGGGGAAAGGTGGTGTGGATTTTCACAGATCCACAAGTTATGGTCAAATCAAAAACAATGACATTTTTGGTAGGTGGTAGAGCAAGGGCCCTCTGCCCCATTTTGCTGAGTTGCGGCTTATAAAATACCTGAATGCCAAGTTACCAATACCACTGTCGCTCTTCTCTCTGGCCAAAATACCCTCTCCGTTGCCCGGGGTTCCTTCACAGGGACGTCTCCCCTGATCTCATAAACAGCGCCTCCCATGCGCTGCTGTGGCTTCTGTCCCTAACTTCTCTCATGACACTACCACCTTGTACTGCAGCCTTGATGTCTGTGACGGTCCCCCCATCAGCCTGTGAGTTCCTTGAGTGCAAACATTGTGTCTTATTTGACATCATATCCCAATGCCTGGCACTGTGCTTGGCCAGTACTTGGAAAACATTTATTGAATGAATGGAGTGAATAAATAAATACGTGAACAATCTACTGTCTCCCCACTGAGAAAGTTAGTGCACGGTGTTTCCATCACACCTGATAGAATATAATTCTAGAATCCCACATTTTCCTAGAATGAGTGTCTCTGGCTTTCCTATTTTCCAAATTAAGATGGGGTCAAGGGTGCTCAACGTTCCCCATCCCTGACAGATATTTCCCGAAGGGGTTCTGTCAAAGAAGACATGAATAGTACCCCCAAAAGATTTCATTCAATAGTATTCATTAGAAGATGAATTCTTTTAATAGTTGGGTGAGTAGCCACAATACCTAACACATAGCAGATTCAGCATATTCCAAGTAAATGTGGATCTTTCTCTACCACCTGGATTCCTCTCAGCCGAATGTCCCTATTCCATGTCTCATTTTTTCAATGTCTTTCAAAATATTCTTCGTGAAAATCTTAAGGCAAAGCTCATGTTCAAACAATACCCTAATCTTCTGAGGTGAGGGAGGAACTCACAACTAAGAACCTCCCCTCCCCTCGGGGGGAGATTGGAATCCTCAACTTTGACGTCTGTGCTGTTTGTTCCTATTTTAAACCTTGGCTTAAGTGTGGGCAGAACCCAGCTTTGTCTCTGGATCTCCTTAGCACAGTAATGCCAGGCTGACATTTACAGAAAGAACTTTACTACACATGCTGGGAGAATTGTGGAGGAAATGGTTTATAGAAACAGTAAAATTTGTTGTATGTTGCCTTCCCCAGCAGAGTGTGAACTCTAAGAAGGCAGGAATTATTCTTAATTCCTATTTATGTTCTATTCCCTCACCTGGAACACAGTGGGTGTTCAATAAAGACTTGAGTGAATGAATGGATGAATGTAGAAAAGAATGAATGAACCAGACATTGAAGAGGTTGACCAGACCCTAATGTCCGTGGATGTTGTCACTTAGGCCTTAACACATTTGTGCAAGTTTCTCTTTCTTCCGTACTTAATCTTTCTTTCCCCTTTTCCATCTAACTTTCTGTTTCCAGGTAAATGCCATTGTGCTTCCTGAGAGAGTGAACTTCCTCTTCTGCTGTGGGTTAAAATCCTACATTTGTCTTCAAGTTCCTCCCACTCAATTCTAGTTTCCTCTCCTGGTGGGGGTATCATGCCTAATTCACAGCTGATTTGCCCAGCAGATGGGAAGGGCATTCAGTGAGCCCCAATATCAGATCAAACTCCTCCAGTCCTAGGTCTTCCCACTTTTGGAGCCTTGTTTTAAAAGCCCATGTTTGGCAGAGTGACCTAACAGGCATAGAATGAGAATCAATATGTAGGCTATAACAGAACAGTAATAATCCTTTATTTTCAGTTTCTGATTGATTCCTGGTAAATTTTCTCTCTTAAAGTGCTACTCTTTTAAAAGTTAATTGCCTTTAAGAGGAAACATCCAGGGAGGACTAAAGCTCAGCATAGTTACTGAGTCCCCATTACAGAGCTGGGGACACAATAATAGCTGCTATCTCCTAATACCTTCTCTCTAATAAGCACCTTACCTATGCCGTAATATTTAGTTCTCACCCCAGACATACTGTACAGGGATTATTATTGCCTCCATGCAATTGTTTTCATTGTATATTTGAGGAAATAGAGACTTAGAAAAAGTAGACATTTTGCCTGAGGTCACATGGCCGGAAAGTGATCAAGCCAGAATTTGAACCCGTGACTGTCAGATTGCACAGCCCATGCTCTGTGCACTCCAGTAGCCGTTCCACAAGGACCCTCACAGTATGTAATGCCCGTTTCTGCTGGGAAGAGCTAATGCCACGTGTTGTCAGAGCACAAAGGAGGAAGGGACAGAAGTGCAAATCAGTTTGAATGGAGAAGATGTTTGATAGGGCTTTGAAGGGTAAATAGAAGTTTGCTGGCCAGAGGACAAAGAGAAGAAAATCTAAGCCGAGGGAACAACAGGAGCAAAAGTACAGAGGTATGAGATTCACGTCTGCCACATTTAAGATTGGTGAGCAGTTCCATGGTGCAGGAAAACATGGTATCGATGGCTGGGGCACAGTGGCCAGAGTGGCGGGGTGGTGGGGTGTTAGAACCTTAAAAGCTTAAAACTTTGAATCGTGGTTAATGAAATGCCCCCAAAGTTTTCCAAACATCAGGTCAAGTGTCTGGGTGATGTCCTTCTCCCCGGGCCCTTACTCAAATAGTGGGACTGCATGCTCAGTGACAGCTAGACAGGAGGCAGGGTATGAGCTGGGGATCTCAGTAGGGTGCTCTAAATCACTCCAGCGATGTCTGCAGGTAGGACACTTCAAACTAAGAAACGCTCTTTAAACAACAATATATGTATGTCATGACAAACTTCCTTTAAAGGGGTAGTGTGTTGAGCTGGAAATGTGATTCCAGGCGCTGGCATTCTCCAGGGAGGTCAGCCCCCAGCGATCTGCGGCTCTGCTAATGAATTCCTCTCCCAGACCCCCTGTTTGAAAAGGAACATAATGAAAGTGAGGATTCTGCCCCATGCCTGTTGCTGTCTGATTAAAAACATTTAAATACTTTATCGGAAATATGTAACAATACCCCAGTAGGAAAAGTGGGTAAGAGTTGGAGCCATCAGAGGGAAATTAGTTCATTTTACTGGGAGATTTTAACACTTTTTAAAGAAGGAGACTGATTTTATGTATTATAAAATATGAGATTTTTATATGGTACTTTGAATTAAGAGAACTGAAAATATCAAGATTATCTGGAGCCGTTGGATCTTTTACCTATGCAAAGAGCAGCAGCTAAATGGTATTTGCCTTATTTTATAAGAAGGAGCCTCTAACTTAGAGGATTCTAGAACAAGATCCAATAAGAGCATTGGATATAGACCCGATTCCTCCCTCTGTCCTGTCTTCACTGAGTCCCACCACTCCTAGGAAGAGGCAATGTCATAAACCAACATCCCCTATGAAAAAGAGAATCATTTTTTCCTCCTGATCAAACACCATTCTTTCATTTTTCAGGCCCTCGTTAAGTGCCTGATATAAAATCTCAAAGGTATTCTACCCATCTGCTTTCAGAGGCAATCTCACAGTCACGTAACAAAATGTACTTACGTTATTAACCTGCCTGTGTGATGCTGGCCTTTGTATGTATGTGATTTCTCCAATATGCTTCTCCTCCTAAAGTAACCATTACCATTTGCATTATCATTTGTTCCACATTTCTTATATAATCCTATTTTTATGTAATTTGTATATATGCGTATATATAAATATACACACGCATATGTCATTTTTCCCCTCTTAAGTGGTGATTTCTCAATCTTACAGAGCTGGGAACTGAGGCTCAGACAGGCAGAAGAGGCTTGCCCAGGGACCCGCTGGCCAGTCACTGGTGAACCTTAGTCTTGAACCCAAGTCTCTGGCAAACCCTAGCCTGGGCTTTTCTGCTGTGCCATGCTGCCACACATTCTGAGATGAGAGAACAGTTCTAGTTCCAGCTCTAGTTTTGCTTGGAGATTGGGACTACACAGCTATTGTTGCAGCCTAATGTTCAACATTTCTTATGATTGTCTCATCAATGGTGCACCTTTGAAAACAGAATTGTTTCTGAACAATCCTGGGACAGTCTCCTTTCCTCCCTGTAGCAAATAGGAAGACAGGGCCACAGAAGGAAGGTGATGGTGCCCAGCGACACTTGCAGACATAGCAGAGGAGAAAGAGGAAGGAATCCCTGAGCATCATTTAAGCCTATGGACCTGGGTGCTAATGCAAACAGACAGTGAAAACAATAACAGCAATAACAAGGCTACCATTTACTGCAGCTTACCTTGTACCAGAAACATCTCATTTGATCCTCACAACAGTCCATGAGGAACAAGAAATTATCCCCATTTTACAGAGGAGGAAATCCAGGCTTAAAATCCTCAAGACTTAAAAGGACTATTTAAGGCTTTATACACACACACACACACACACATATATATGTACACACACACATATACATATATATTTTCTTTTTTTTTAATAGACATTTTGGAGTCCCCGCCTCTGGCCCCTGGATATCTCTGACCTCATTTTCTCCCCCTCTTCCCCTTTCTGGCACAGTGAACAGGGAACTTTTTGCTGTTCAGACAACACAGCAATCAGGTAGCTTTCTCCAGGGCCTGTACTTTGCTATTCTCTCTCTGTAGAATGTTCTGCTTAAACATTGTTCCGTGGCTTGCTTCCTCACTTCATTTTGGTCTCTGCTCAAATGCCACCTCCTCAAGGAGACTTTTCCTGGCTACCACCAGCTACTCTCTAATCCCTTAAAGTTGCTTCATGTTTTCATTAGAGTAATTATCCTACGTGTCATTGTACTCTGCCTATTTGCTTATAGCTTGGCTGCCTCTCTAGAACAGAAATATCATGAGAACTTTGTTTTTATTTACTGATGCCTAGAACAGTACCTGGCACAGAATGAGCATTCACGTATTTGTTGACCGCATGACTGTTAAGCGCACAATTCAGTGTTATCATAGGTTGATTTTACCGTAAGACTGTGCACACAGTTAAGTTCATAAACAGAAAACAGACCCTCTCCTGAGTCTGCGGCATTCATTCATTGGTCCTTTGTCCTTTCTGTTAGTCTGCACTTACTAAGCTCCCCCACACCCCAGGCATTGTGAAGAATAGACGGTGAGACCAGCCCGGTAGTAGGAAGGTACTACCATAGTGCTGTGGGAGAGAAGAGCAAGTAGAAGGACCAGAATGCTGCAGGAGCGCACGGTGACAGCGGGGACACTCCCAAAGAAACTAATCTGGCCTCCGTCCCAAAGCCCCCCTGTCGAGTAGATAAAAGCTATTGTTTGTCTTTTAGGGTGAGATTTCTTTTTCTATGATTGGGGAGGAGAGGGACAAGAAATGAAAAAAGAAAAAAAAGGATGAGATGATGTGACTATTTTTTCACCACAAATATCCCTCACACCTGGGCTGGAAGGAAAACGAGATGTAAAGACATGTTTGTGCCTCTACGCACAGAGCTGAGGAGAAAGAAGCAGGGTCTTGTGCTGTTTTATTGACATCCAAGAAAACCACTTATCAAAAATCACAATGTAGAGCTTTCTTGAAGTGGGTTCATTTTCTCCTCCAAGCCACTTGACTGGTTTTCACCAGAGAAGAGTAAATTTCAAACCCCTTGAAAGCCAATCTTCACACGGTCTACAGACTAGCCACAACTATGGCAACGATCTCCACTCCTCCCAGATTTCAGCGACAATGTTCAAATGCCTGGCCCCTGCCCACCTCACTGTTATGTCCCATTCCCTCTGCACAACTGCCTGGCACAGCCGTCCTCCGAGTGAGATGTGCTGTTTTCTATCTCCAATTATTTGCCCAGCCTTCTCCTGCCTGGAATGCCCTTCTCTTCTTCTATCTTTGTCTCCCTACTCCACCCTGTCATCCTCTGAGGGTCAGCTTCTGGGAAAGAGCTTCCAGAAAGTTCCCCTTGATGCTTCCCTGCTCCCCCTTTTCTCCCACCCCCATGCCTGCTTCTGGGCTCCCAGGGCACCCCTGGGTCCCTCTCACTTAGCCATCTTTATGCTATAATTTGTACTCATGTCTTCTCCTTCACTAGACAGGACGCTCTTTGAGGGCAGGAATTTTGTTTATTTTTGTCTTTTTTATCTTGGTTTTCCTAGAATCCCCTATCAATAAGCCATGGAATGCTTATTGAATTAGACTTTGCAGACTGGATAAAGACTAGGTACAGACAACCCGTTCTTTTTCCATGCTTGATTTCGGAGGAATGGTTTTTGTGTCCAGTTAGATCAGTGACTCAACGTAAAGGAAAAACAGATTAGCCACAAGCCAGTCTGGGTTTGATATACACATTCCACATCAGATTGCAAAACCATGGAAAAGGAAACTATAGTAAAGTGTGGCTGGAAGTTAGGAGACCCAGACTCTGATGCCAGCCCTCCTGCTACTGTCTTGCTGTCTGACTGTGGGCAAGTCATGACCCTTTTCTGGGCTTCTCTTTTGAAAATATGAGCACATAGAATGAGGACTGCCAAGATCTCTTGCAGATCTAAAGTCCTACAATTCTATGATCCTTCTCATGTAGTATATACTTTTTCATGGGCTCAAAGTTTGCTTTACCATTTCAGTGTCTTGTGATAGTGAAAAATATACTCTTTTACTATATCCTGAACTCTTGGCTAGGAAATGCAAGCATCTGACCTCAGCTGAAAAACTTACAAGACCCCATCAATCAGATGTCTCAGAAGAAAGTACGTTCAAGTAGAAGAAAAAAAGAGATAGGGAGTTATTCACTACTCTTTAAGGCTCAAAAATGTAGGGTTTATTCAACTACCACATTTTTCCACATATTTTCTCATTTAATCTTTCTGGCATCCCTTTGAGGTAGCTAGGGTGGGCAGCTAGGGTGGGCAACTAGGCTAGCCATCAGTGCCACTCACCAAGCGGTCCTAGTTCTTCATTCTTCTAGGAGCACAGTAGGAGAATGATTCCTGGCCTGTAATGGTTGGGAGTACCATGCAACCAGCTCTTTCCAAGGAGTTTTGGGCTTCCAGAAATAATTGTGGTCAACTTCAACCTGAGCATTTAAGTGCAGGCAAGAGGCCATCTCAGGTTTTCTGTCGCCTCTGCAAGCGTGGCCAGAAGTGTGGCAATCAGTGGCTGCTCCATCAGTCCAGGTTCTGGAGTGAGGCTGAAGTGGAGAAGAGGCT
Source organism: Lemur catta (assembly GCF_020740605.2). NCBI lineage: Eukaryota > Metazoa > Chordata > Mammalia > Primates > Lemuridae > Lemur > Lemur catta. The sequence goes on from NC_059130.1 coordinate 82,714,931, forward strand.
CCGGATGAGCTGGGAGGGACACACAGCATAAGCAAAAAAAAAAAAAAAAATCTTTATTGTTTTAAGTCACTGACATTTTGGTGCTATTTGTTACTGCATCACAACTTAGCCTATTGTGATTGACACAAGCATTATCCCATTTTTCATATGGGGAAACTGAGGTTCAGTGAAGTAAAATAAACAGACTTTTTAAGGGTCATACAAACCTTGTAAGCATCCAAACCTGGGAATTGAGCTCAGGTATTCTGACTCCACATCAGTGCTATTTTTCCTATACCACACTGCTGTCTTAATTAAGATGAGGTATTCAGCTTGATTTCATCTGGGCCCACCCTGTGGATACTGGCTTTCTTGATCACCTTTTGGAAGCTAATAAGGGATAGAGATGAAAGCACAGGCATTGAAGCTAAGCAGATATGAGCTTGATTCTATGCATTGCCATTTATTGGCTCAGCGTCCTTTGCACATTGCTAGAGTTTGGTCTCCTAGGTTTTCTGAATCAGCCAGGAATGCAGGGAGTGGGAATCCTTAAGAGCGGGGAATACTTCTTGCCAATGGTATAGTATTAAGCGTCCGTGGCAGGGTGGGTAGATATTTTGAGGTGGGGTCTGCCTTCCACAGTCCTCAAATCAGAGCAGCTAAGTGACTTGCCTGTGGCCAGGCAGTAAGTGGCAGAGCCTCAATCCAAACACAGACCTCTGGGATTCCTTCCTATACGTCTCACAGCCTCCAAGATGAAACTAGCTCTGCTAGAATTCTGCGTCAGTGAAGAACGAGAGGCATGGCCCAAATTTAATAATTTACTTCAATGTGGAGAATCTTCCTGTTTCTGTTCTTGTTCACCTTGGAGCTTCCAACTGATTTACTCTTGGAATATTATTCTTCTTTCTGTTACTCTGGCTTAACATTGACAACAGCCGGCATTGCCTTGGCAAGGTTACAGGATAAACTTGCTGTTTTTAGGACATCTGCATCCAGCAAAACCTTTATTTTCTGTCCCTTGGGCATAATCTTGGGAAAAACACATCTGTTATTCCGGGTGCTTACCTGGCTGGGCTTATTTTTCCTCTCTTGGATGGAGAAATGTGCTGTCAAGATATGAGGAAGAGTTTTCACACCCTCTGAAGTCACAGACCTTTTCTGTATTAACAAACTCACTCTCAGAATCCTGATTAAATCATAAAGTTTTATTGAAAACGTGAGAGAACCACCTGTGTCCCAGAGTCCTTCAGTTCCAGGATGTCAGCGTCACTGGAGATGTATTTGGGGTCTCTACTGACTAAGTCACTGAAGTGTGGGCAGTGGTTGGGGGTTGGGTACCTCCTAACAGGAGGACCCTGCATTTCCCAGACACCTGCCCCAGGACACATCTCCCCTCCCCTTCCCATTAAGCTGGATTTACACACAGCTGCCTCCAAACAGCCTCTCCAGTGAAACTTCCAGCACGTGGAGAAGAGAGATAATGAGTAGGAGAAGACTTAAAAACTTAGTTTTAATTCATTCATTCATTCATTTCAGAACAATCGTTGAGCACCTAGTACGTACCAAACACTGTGCTAGACACTTCTAATCCAATCCCTGACCTCATTGGGGTTTTAAATAGTGGGAGATTTGAAAAACAAGAGGGCAATTAAAATATGGTGTGTTCAGTCAATTCATTAGTTAACTCATTCATTTAACAATATTACTTGCTGATCATACGCCAAGCTTTGTTTTAAGTGCTGGGAATATAGCAGTGAGAAAAATAGACAAATATCTCTGCCCCCATGAAGCTTACCTGTTTGACGGGGTAGGCAGATAATAAAACAAGTAACTGGATGACCCGGTGCCAAGTGGTAACAAGCATTGTGATGGAAAATGCAGTACAGTAAGTTGAGAGTGTGGTGAGTGGAGGGTGTGGTTTCTGCTAGGGTGGTCCGGGTTCTCTGAGGAGTGATGTCCCACGGGAGCCTTACAATGACAACAGGCCGTGAGACCCACGGTGTCCTGTGGGGACACCTCAGAGGGCCATCTAACCCACACCTGCTCTGTGACTTGGGTCAAGCCACCTGACTTCTCTGAGCCGGACCTTGAGGAGGTTGAATGTCCTACCTGCCCACATCCTCTGATGATGGAAATCAGCAGAGAAACTGTGCCTGAACTAGGTGCCTCGCTCTCCCTTCTTACCCCTGTGAATTATCCTCATCACCTGGTTCTCCAGAAAGCCTCGACCCCTAACAGTCTCATACTTCCAGTGGTGCCAATGTGAAGTCAAAGACTCACTTTGAATCCCTCTACCAAAAAGCTGGTCTGCCAGCCTCCCTGAGCCCAGCTCCGTCTGTGCAATGGGGATAATGAACACAACCTGTTTTCTCAGCTTACTGTCAGGACTAAGTGAGCGCGTGCATTTAATGCCCTCTAATGGGACTTGCTCTGCTTGAAGTGCTCTGGCATTGTGTTCACCACACAATAATGTTACTATCATTATATCTATTAATATTAAAGATAAACACGTGGAAGCCTCAAGCGTATGTCTGGCATATTGTAAATACTCAACAAATATCACTCCCTTTTCTTTCTCTTCCTTTTCTTTCCCATCCTGTTTCTAATGACCCTGTCCCTCTGTTCTGTTGGAGCAGAGGTTGCAGGGAGATGACAGTCTTAGGACTTTAGGCTCACAGGAGAGGGTCAGGTAAAGAAACTCGTTAACTGCTTTCTTCTCAGAAACTTCCATTGCACATTTGCTGACTGCCAGGCTCTGTTCTAATCACTTTATATCCATAGTAACATATTTGATCCTCACATTAACACTATGAGGTACATATATTGTATATGCCCCATTTTATTGATATGAAAACTGACGGATAGTGATATTAAGTAACTTCTCTGAGGTCTCTGAGCTAATTAATCGAGGAGTTTTTCAGCCCAAGCCCCCAGAACAAGAAGGGACTTGGGAACTCGGGCAGTAGCTCTTTAAGGAGTTAAGACTTCTTCATGCTGTGTCTCTCCAAAGCCTGAGAGGGGCAGATGGGGTGCAGGGAGTGTCTGAGCTCCCACGTGGGGAGGCACCTGATGCTGGAAGGCAGGTGGTAGACGGACATCTCCTGACACCTGACCTCTGCTTGCCTTCTCGGGTCCTCCTCTCTCCTTCCCCAGGGTTGGCAGGCACGAACACAGACAGTTATAAATTGCTGATCTCAGAGAAAGGAGCCTCAGAAAGACAAAGTGAACCATTAAAGAGAAAAAATGGAGCCGTGTGTGTTTGAACTCTCAGGCTGGAGCATAGCCTGGCTCAGAGCCCATGCTGCTTATCTCGGGACTTTAGGAGCGATAATTGCCAACTCCCGGCACCCTGCCCTCTAAGAATTGAGGTGGCCTCTGGGCACTGAGAGGACAGTGTGGATTCCCAGGCACAGAAGCAACACGAGAGGGACGTGGTTCCCAGGCTTTGGAAGCTGCTGATTTCTCCTTTCCCTTTTCTCCTTCTGGAAGAGCAGTTGGCTTTGAGGAATAGCAGGGGTGCTTAGTCAATTAGGCTGCTGGTGCACCCTTTGATCTTTGGGGAGCTAAGGTCAGAAGAACAATTACTCAGCCTGTGATCCTTGTCCTTCTAGACCTGTTGGAATTACGTAAAATTGTCAAGGAAAGCTTTGTTCTCCTGGCGTCTCTCTCCCTCCTGCTATTTCTCGCTTCCTGTCCATTGAGGTCTCTGTCTTCACTCTCATTATTTTCCTGACTTCCCTCTTTCCTTCTCTCTCCTCCTCATCTAGGGAGTAATGAGCTCGTTTGGTCAATTCCAAGGCCATCTCCTGGCTTGCTGTGCATCATCTGTCCACTGGGGTGATACCACCATGCAGGAGAAAGCTTTGGGAACCAGACAAATGTGAATTCAAATCCTGCTTTTTGACTTATTTGCCATATGGCCTTGGACAAATCCTTTAGCCTTTGTTTTCTCCTCTTTAAATATCGATTGGACCAGCATATGAGTGTACTTGTGACTGGCCAGTGGCAAGTGACCCACAGATGGTATTATTATCATCATTGTTACTGTTATTAATTATTGTTATTCCCTATAGTGAAGGGGTGAGGGTAAGGTCAGTCCCTGCCTGCCTCCGCCCCACCAGATTTCAGCAGCAATGACAATGCTTGCTCCTTAAGTCTCTGCCTTTGCAGGGCCTGAACTAGCAAGACACAGCCTGATGGAGTATTAGGAGCTCTGTTCTTAGAAAAATGGTCTAGCAAAGTCAGATGTGCAGTTGCTGAGGTGAGGATGACCCAGGAAAAAACCCCAGTTCCACGCCATGCACTGGGCTACAGCTGGCTCACTGACCTCTCCCTGTGTATCCACTCTGACCAGCTGGCCTGCTCCCAGTTCCTGGTTCCCTCTCTGGCTTCCTGCTGGGATTGGAGCCCGGCCCAGAACCCCAGCCTGGTGAGGTCTCAGGTCCCTGCCAGCCCTGAATTCCAGAGCTCAGTGCTCATTCTTCTTTGACATGGAGCACAGATGACATGACAGAAGCCTGGTGCTGGGGAAGTGGAAGTGGGCTGGGAGGCAGGCCTGGTGTCTGGCTTCTTAGCTTCCCAGTGCCGTTACAGGAAGGGGCCTCTATCAGTGATGGTGTCATCTGAAGGCAGTGAGGGGGAAAGGAAATTGATTGATTTGTGATTCTTGACAAGATATGCCCCCTTGTTGAAACCCATTTCCTCTTCTTTCATCCCTTGGCCATATTTGATTGGACTAGGGGTGGGCATCTATATTAAGTTGAGCTGATCAGCGTCCCTTCCCTAGTAATTTGGGAATGAAGCCAAGTAATGTGTTAACGTGTTTGTGTGTGTGTGTGAGAGAGAGAGAGAGAGAGAGAGAGGAGAGGAAAGGAAGAGGGACTTGTAACAGACATGCTCTAGAGCTGTGAGCTGTAGGACAAACATTTTCCCCCTACTTTCTACCTGTGTGGACTGGAGGAGCAGGATGAGAAACAGATTCACAAAGAAAGGCAGAGACAGAGAGAGGCAGTTGGAGATGGAGGGAGAACAAGAGAGTGAACAGGCACAAACGGGAACACAAGCGAGAGATAGAGTCAGGAATCTTTATAGATCCGGTCCTAGTACATTCTTGAAGTCCAGCTGCATTTCTGACCTTGGGTTCCAGAGGACACTCCTGTGTCATTATAACAAATCCTTCTAAATCAGTCAGGGCAGGCTGATTTATGCTGCAGTAACAAACATCCACCAAATCTCAGTGGTTTCATAATACACTGGTTTTGCTCATTCCGTGGACCAACCTATGTGCTTATCACAGAGCTCTTGCCATCCTTCTTCATAAATAGAGGTTCACCTTGACATAGGCTTCCACAGTAACTTTGGTAGGGAAGTGAATGTAGCAAATTGTGAACTGGTTCTAAACCTTCCTCTTGCAAGTGTCGCAGATTGCTTCTGATCACAATTTTATTGGCCAAAAACATCCCGTGACCACACTTATCTTTCAAGGGGATAAAGAAGTACATACCTACCACGTGGCAAAAGGGGTCCCAGGATATTTTTGAACAGCCTCAAATAACTACAACACACTCTTTTCTTCTTAATCCACCTTGAAATATTTTCTAATAAAAAAGCAAATAAACAAAAAAAAATCCTAACTAAAAGAAATGCATAGAAAATAAATTCTCCCAGTTTCTCAGGTGTTTGGGTGTGGAGTCGACTGGGACAAGCCGACAGTGCTTTCAGAACCCAAAGAAGGAACAAACCAATGGGTGAACAAAGTTATGGAAGCCAAATAAAAAGAGGCAGTATTTGAGCTGAGTTCCAGGGGTAGGAGTATTTTCCTGGCACCTTCATGATTCATCTTTGAAAGGTTTAGAATTGCCCATCATGTCGTGCACTTTGGAGTCATGCAGGCTGGAGTCTGCATTCCTGCTCCTTAGGGGCAAGAACTGGTGAGCACCTAGCATATTACATGGCGCTGACGAGATGTTCAGAAAGTGTTAACTGCCTTCTCTTATCTCCTCACACTGCAATCTTCTCTTTTTAGTTACTGCTGTGGCAAAGTTTTCTTCTTATTTTCCCCTGGGGAATCTAAACACTTCATGCTGGTGGTATCATTGGGATCCATGTGATTGAGGGGTTTGCCATTTTCCTGGGAAGACACGTTTACTTGTTGGCACAAAGTTCATTGCCTCAGTGTTACAAGCCAACAGACTTGAGGCTTTGAGATACCATCTGTTTCTCATATATATATATATATTTTTTTTTTCCGGAATATTCCCTAAGAATGTCATTTTCCACTTCAGAGATACATTTTTGCATGTGCGTGTGTATGTTTTACCAACTAGTGGAAATCTTGAGGTATTTATTATTATTCTTATGAGTATTAATTTGTAAAACTAAAGACAAAAAGATATAGGTATAGAATAGCAGTTGAAGCCTTGTGAGATATGATTATATTTCGTGGATCCCCTGTGACCACAGAGTAAATTTTGGGTGGAATTCCAGTAACATGATATTTTGTACTTTCCCACTTTTTGCTTTTGCCCATGTCATTCCTTCCTGTGATACCCTCCCTCCCATCTCTAACCTTTGAAATCAGCTGGATAGCAAAATATTTATAATGCATTTGATTGCAAGTAATAGAAAATCCAACTCAAAGAGACATACACAATAGTGGAATTTATTTTATGTGTTTTATTGTACCATGTATTTGAGAAGTCCAGAAGCATGGGGGAATTCAAGGTTGCTTTGGAACTCTGTCTCATGACTATCACAGGATATGTTCTTTCTGTCTCTTTGATCTACCTTTTCTGGAGTCAAATTTATCTCCCTGAGGTCTCAAGATAAAATCGCCATGGGCTATATGCCTCCTGCTTCCCTTAGGGAGCGGAGTAACATTTCTGTTCATTCATCTTCTGAACTAATTTCCAAGCTTCATCGGATTATACCTTGATCAGTAGTTGTCCAGCCTGGGTTACTCTGGCTGGTTTAATGGGTTGCATTGGATGGCTCAAGCCTGGGCTATGTGTGTATTCCCAAACAAATCACAGAGTCACGTTGATTTAGGCCTGTCAGCAACCCCACCCTATCCCAAACCTTACCTGAATTTCCTACCTTAAAATTCGCTAGTTGGAATTCCCAAATCTGTAAGAAAGGACCCAGGAAAGTATGCTAGCTGGGGCTGCAATCATCAATACACCTAATGCAGTTGACACTTAACTTGTCCATATACTCAACAAGTATTTACAGAGAACTTACTACACTCCAGATATTCTACCAGATACAGTCTTGACCTTAAAGGAAGTCACAGTCTAGTGCAGGGGTGGTGGTAGAGAGCAAGTCCAGAACATTTTCATTATCTACATAGGTGCTGTGATAGGGGTAAGCACAGGGTGCTCCATGAGCCCAGAGAAGAGGAGAGGGCATCCACTCTGGAGATTGGAGGCAGCTGGAGTCAGAGAGGACTTTCCAGGGGGAGTTGATGCAGAGCTGAGACATAGGGGAAAAGTTGGATTTAATCAGATGAGGATGGAGAAAGAGGGGAGAGGAAGGATCAGTATTCCAGACAGAGAGCACAGTCTGTGTAGAGGCAGAATAATGGGAGAGAGCATGGTGATTTGTGTCATGCCACTAGCTGAGTATAGCAAAGGTGCCAAGAGTATGGACTCTGACATTGGGATTCCTGGGATCCAATGCCAGTTCTACCATTAGACCTGGTGTGATGGCTTAGGTACTTGACCTCACTGGCCTTCTGTTTCCCTATTATAAAGTACGTATAATAATAATAGTAACTGCCGCATTAAGATTGTTGGTGAGGATTAGATGAGTTATGATGTGTAAAGTGCTTGGATTATGCTGTACTGTAGAAGCACTATAAAAGTGTTAGTGATTATTATCATGGCTGGGGTTGTGTGTATACATAGGGACACATGCTTATCTCTTTGGAAGAAATCAATTCTGGAAAGTGGATAGGAACCTGGGGAAATTTGATGTATGTGCCACAGTCTTGCTTTCCCTTTGGTTTCAGCCCTGGCAGAAATTCAAGGCATGAGAACTGTGAAGGGTTCATTGTTCTTTTCTAAATTGATGGTCTAACCTGCTGAGTCTGGGAGATTTTGCATGATCATATCAATGTTGTAATCTTATCTTTACTGTAATCACTCCTGCTTAGCAATTTCCTCATCTCAAAAAATGAGTCAGAATGGCTTGTGCTTAAAGGTTTGTGCTTTGGAATCAGACAGAGCTGTCTGGTTTGGCTCCCCCTGCCCCAGCTCCCATCATAGGTATACGTCTTTCAATCCTCACAGCAACTCAGTGAGCTAGGTCTTGTTACTCCCACTTTGCATGTGGAGGAAACTGAGGTTTGGGAAAGTTAAGCCACCTACCTGTGGTCATATAGATGGCAGGTGGCTCTGCTGTACCTCATGTCCAGGATGAGGGAGCTAGGGTTTTGTGCTTCTAGGTTTATGTTGTGGTGGTGGTTTTAAATTTTGTAAAATAGGATAATGACAGTAACTATCTTCATATTGGTGTGAAAATAAAACAAGATAGTGCTTGTGAACCAATCAGATCTATGGCCCAAAATAAATCTTTAATAAATTAGCTTTGATGATGATGGTGATGCCATTTGCCTTTCTCATGATTTTAGTAACGATCAAATTAACTAATAGGTGTGAAAAAAAATGTAGGGAGGGAAGACCATTCACTGAGATACTCTAAAAAGAATTCATGATGATTAATTTATTGAAAATGGCAACATCCTCCCTCCTCCAGCCCTCCCTGTCCTCATCTTGCTTCGCTATTCTCTAGAAGTGTCCTCACCATCTAATACATTATATTTTAATTATTTACCTTTTTAGTTTTACATATTCCCTGCTAGGATGTAAGCTTCCCCAAGGTGGGAATTACAACTGGTTTTGTTCTTTATTGTGTCCCCCATGCCTAGAACAGTGCTTGGAAATAATATGTGTTCAACAAATATTTGTAGAGTGAATGAATGAATTAGCGAATTAATGCATCAACTAACAATTAAAAAAATGACAATTCAGGTCCCTTCCAGCACTGAGATCCTGTGATTCTGTGGGATTCTGTGAATTTCTCGGCCATTTCTACTTTTGAAGTGTAGGATGGTGGGGAGTCATCTGTCTCAGTTTTTATGCTGGCAAAGTCATAGCTTCTACACGAATTTCAAGCCTTGTGGAAAACTTACCTTGGCCTGAGCGTTATTCCCATGTGTTCATCCTTTAGGGTCAGGTTCATGCTTTAAGGCTACTGCCATATTTGGTCGGCATCACCTGTGTTTCAAATGTCAGTGCCATCTCAGAAAGCGATGACTTCATGCCTTTCTCAGCACAGATTCGTGGAGAGAAGCCACAGCCACCATCCCTGCAGACTGTTCCATTAGCAGCCCAGCAGTGGGGACTCCAATCTTCCCCCTTTCTCCTTTGATCTAGACAGTGTCCTATTCAATTTGCTTCTCACATGGATTCTGGATCATTCCCCATCCACACTGTGTGTTCTCCCAGGATAGTACAGATCACATCAGAGATAAAGTTTTCACAATTGCATTAGCAGAACCCACCATTTCTTAAACCATACACTACACAAAAGGGCTTCATCCTTTAGAAGCAAATGCGGATTTTCCTGGTTTCTTCCTGCTCTTCTAACCATTCTTGCTAACCCTCTAAAAAGGCTCTTGTTCTTGATATTCCCAGAGGTCTGTTCTACTCCCCACTCCCACCTCTCACTACACGCCCTCTCATAGCAGTTCTGTCCATGCCCCTGGCTATAGCCACCAAGGGTATGCTGATGCCTTCTGCATAATCCAGGCTCCCTCCTGAGCTCCAGGCCCTGAATTCCAACTGCAAGCTGGGCATCTCCACCTGAAACTCCCTCAGGTACCTGATACCCAGCATGTTCATGCATCACTCATCATCTGTGCCCTTGAGCCTGCATTCCTAAGTCAGCAGATGGCAGCTCCATCCATCTAGTCACACAGACCAGAGATCTGCATGCCAGCCTGTGACTTTTCCATCCTCTTCACACCTGCCCCACTTCTCAGCCTCCAATCAGTCTTCTAGAGATGCAGCGTCCTGATGACTCAGACTCCAGCCACTCCGCACTGGTATGTCCTAGCCACAGGCCCACCACATCGCACACATACACTTCAGACTCCTGTGCCTCCAGTCTTTGCCTTCTAAAATGAATTCATGTCACAGCTGCAGGGCGATTTTTCTAGAACACAATTCCAACTGTATCACGCTACTGGCTGAAAAATTTCTGTGACTTCTTGATTGGGGTCTGCCCTACCTGTCTAGGTGGGTGGCTCACCTACCACTCTATCCTTAGCTTCCTCACCCTCAAATTGCAAATACTTATCCCTCTCTCACAGGTTGTTGTGACGATCAAATGAGCTAATCCATGTCATCTATGACATATTTGCTAGCACCACGTCTGGCACATAGTAGGTGCTCAACAAGTGCCCAATTTCCTTCCTTCCTTCTTTCTGAACCGGCATTTGGAATTGATCATAGACTTTGGTGGAGGTTCCTCTTCTGTAAACTGACACTGCAGCATTTCTACCTGCCTTTCCTTTGCCCAGGCAAAAGCGGAATGCCAACCCCCCCCCAACACAGTTCTATCTCCGTGATGACAAATCATCCCGCAATTAGGGCAGCAAGCATTTGAAACTGTGTCAGTTCCCTGAAGGTCTGGTCCCAGAGTGCCTGGCCTAGTACTGAGCAAGGCAGGAGCTTCTCTCTGTGCTGCCTCCCCGAGAACTCTGGGCCTCTGGCTGGGATGCCTGGAAGGAAGGAGAAGGGAATTTCTGCGATACTGACTCTGTAGGCAAGAACAGCAGCTTCCTATCTCTCTGCAGGAGGTGTTTTAGGTGGGAACTCAGCACGGTGTTGGAATCAGATAATGAGGGTTTGCCTCTGGCTCACCCTGGATATCATCTATCTAGTACGAGTTACCTAATCTTTCTGAGCCTCGGTTTCCTCAGCTCTGAAATGGGGATGATGTTCTTTATCTCACTGGGTTTATGGAAAGATCAAATTAAATAATGAATGTATTAATAAGATATTATTTCAAAATGGAGACACACACTATTGACGTTAAGTGTGCTGTGCTGAAAATGCATTTAGGGACATGAAGTGTATCCTCAGACCAGACCCCCTTCCTATTCACTGTCTGGCTGAACGATGACTTGTTAATTAACCTCAGTCTTTGCATATTTATTTTTAAAACAGGAATAATTGCCCTACACCTTTCATAGGGTTGATTGTGTATGTGGTCTTAGTAAATGGTAAAGTACTATTGATAGTTATAATTATTGTTATTCATGCTAATAATGCATATAATTACTCATCTTTATTAAATCAGGACAGTAAGTAGATGTTGTTCTTAGAGGGTAGTGCTCCAGTTGGAAGCCTTGGACAAGTCACTTAATCTCTGTGCCTGTTTCCTCAAGTATGAAGTTAAGAGGGTGAGTTTGGTGGCCTCCTAAAACAGGGCCCAGTGTACAGTAAGAGTGCAATAAATATAAGCAGAGTGAGAGCTCAATAAATACATGTTGGATAAATTAATGAGTGAATGAATGAATGAATGAAAAATGAAAATTGTTTCATGAAGTTATTTTGAAGTCTACATGGAATGAGGAAGTACATTATATACTGTGGAGTAATGCACATGGAAGGGAATATTATTGTTAGAAGACAGAGCAGTCATTGAGCATGTCCTCACCTACCAGAATAACCTCTTTCAGCATGGCTTTCTGTGCTTTCCTAATGTAACAAAGACAGACTCCGCACACCCAGCCCTTGGGGACAGAGCCAAGGCTGACCGTGAAGCCCAGGGAGACTGTGCTGTGTGTGTAATACCAAGCAGAAGTGACATTAATAAACACATTGGAGCTGCCTTTTGCCTTTCTTCCTTCCCATTCGCTGTCGTACTATCCAGTTTGGAAGAACATTAAACCCAAGACTCAGAGACTCACGGTGCTTTTAACCTACAACCCTCCTTCTGAGGTTCTGCAATGTCCCAGGAATAGGTACAGACATTTTTTTAAGCGTTGCTGTGTTCCTGAGAAATGGTAAATGAATGCATCCTTTTTTCCCCTAAATATAGGTGTGTTAAAGAAAAAAGACACTCCTGCATGGAATTTGAAAGCACTATAGTATCCTGCCATAGCAGAATCTCACAGATACAAGGATTCTTAGATAAGCGTTTCTTTCCTAATCTGCCACCCTCTTTCTTCTCCCTGCACCCTGGCCAGCCAGCCTGTATGTGCCTGCTTCCAGAGAGGGACACTTGCTGCTGTATCTGGAGTCTCACGTGCACCGAGGGCTCTGCACTGAGCTCTGTCAGCTTTCCCTGAGTTTCACCTTTCTGATCCTCACTCTGCTCTCTGGAGTCTCACAGTAGAAACCTCCTCCCTCTTGTAGAGGCCTCCACTTCAAATGTTTGCAAATTGTGGAATCTGAGGTGTCAGAGCCAGTAGTTACTCTGACCTTCTGCTTCTGAACCGATGAGCTTTTATCAGTAAAGCTCATCTATTCCCCCCCCCTTTTTTTGTAGGATTACAAATATTTGTATTAAACCCAAGATGTAAGCATTAGATGAATGGCTGCTCCATGCCGGGCACCGTGGTAGGCAGTGGGAGGTACAGTGATGATCAGGACAGACTTCCTGTCCTCACCACACTTACACTGCAGAAGGGAAAAAGACATTAAACAACACAGTACAAGACTGGTGGTTTAATTTCAGTTGTGATGTTCATCACCCAGATAATGAATTAAATTTTATCCAGTGCAATGAAGGAAAAGTGGGGTGTGTGATGAGAGAGGATAACAAGGACATCTGAGACTTGCGGGACGAGAAGGAATCCGCCAGTCCAGGGGGAGCACAGAGATGGTGGGAGCACTCCAGGTGGAGGGAGGAGCCTGAGCAAAGGCCCTGAGGGGCTGTTGGGTTACAAGGAGAAGGTGAGGCTGGAGAGACAGGCCCTGCTGAGCCAGGAGCACCAAATGAGAAGTTTAGCCTTTAAAATGGGGAGTCACTGAAGGATTTTAAACAGAGAAAAGTATTATTCAATTTTGTTTTGAAAAGCTCCCTCTGACTGCAGGGTAGAAAATGGACGGGTGAAAAACAGGTAATTACCATCCAGCTTTATTGAGGTATAATTATTTAGCACGGTGACTATTGTTGATAATATTGTATTATATACTTGTAATTTGCTAAAATATAAGATTCTTATCAGTTAGATGAATATACTATAATGGTTAAACTCACCCAGCATTTGGAGCTAAACTTCCTAGGTTCAAATCCTGACTGTGACAACTTACTAACCAGTGATCTTGCACAAGCTTTTAAATCCTGGGATGTAGTGCTTGGCTGAGGGTGTGTCTTAGTGCAGAGCAAGTGCTCGATAAATCTTAGCAACTAATAGTCAATTCATTCATAGGGTTCTTAGGATTAAATGAGGTTATATATGCAGATTGCTTAGCACAGTGCCTAGCTCAGAGCAAGCACTCAATAAATGTATTTGTTGTCATTGCCAATGGTCCAAGCTAAATGCTTGCAAAGCAAGTCTATGTCCCCAGAGTTCCCTGCAGCATAAGATACCACGCTAAGTAGACAGGAGGTACAAAATAAAGGCCTGTGGGTTGACAAGTAATCCTTCCTTCCTAGCTCTAGGGCAAGGTATGACCTGCCTTTATTCTGAGAAATGCACAGTGCCTAACCCAATGCCAGCCACCCAGCAAGCACTTCACAGAGACACTTCAAAGAGGTGTGTTGAACCCAATTCCAGTATGGTTAAGATGCTGTAAGGTGGTCTCCATGGCGACTCCCAGCCCAGCAGTTTGATGAAGGTGCTTCCAGATCTGGTAGCTGGCACACTGCAACCTCTAAACACGTGCCATATTTTTTCACGTTTCTCAGACAGATTGTAGTTTGTGTGTTCATTAATTAAGATGAGGGTAATTGGTCCCAGCAAATAGTTTGCACATCAGCTTGCAATTTGTGTGTACAACGAGGCCCCGTGGTTCTTTCTTTTCCATCTCATATCTCTGTAGTTGGTTCCTTGGCTCCTGTCTGTTTCCTAAAATCCCCAAGCCCTCATTTTACTGTAACAGTTGAGGAATAAAGGGAAACTAGGATTTGAAATGAAATTTCCTTGGCTTATTGTAAGTCTATTCATGCCCAGGGAGGGAAGAAATAATAAACCCCCTTGTATATATATAATACTTTGTGGTTTTTAAAAAATGCTTTCCCATGTGCAATTTATTCCTCACTTCATCACTGAGAAGCAGTTACTGTTATTATTAAAGGTGTCAAGAGCTCAGGCTATGGAGCACCGATCTTGTCTCTTCTACTTAGCAGCTGTGGAAATGGAAACTTGTTTGGGCTTTCCATGTGTCACTTTCCCAGTGTGAAACATCGTGGTAACTTAGGACTGCTTTACAGGATTGAACTGTGGACTAAATGAGATCATGCAGGAAAAACACAGAGACCACAGAGTGGACTCTCAATATTTTTTGTTGTGAATATGCCCATTTTACCAGATGGGAACTCAGGGCTCTGAGACATCCAGCTACTTGGCCAATATCTCTGGCTTGTTAAGGGGCTTGACAGGTGTCAGACTTCAGGTTCTCTGGCTCCTAAATAGACACCCTTTCCACTCTGTGACCTTCATTCTGGCTACCATGGGCGGAGTCTGTACCCAGTGTGGGGCCCTGGGCTTTACAGTGGACTTTAGAGCCTAGCACTCTGGTCTAAGAGGCTCTTAGAAATGGTTATGTGCAGGGAGTCTTGCTCATGAATCATGGCCTCTGAGTTTTCCTATGGCAAGGCTAATTTGCAGCCATTGTAAAGGTGTCATTTTTTTCCTCGAATCACAAAATGACTTGTACCCCTCTTCAGTTATTGCACCCCCAGGCCATTTCAGCATGCTGTTATTTACAGCATTGTGACCCTAGAACAGCCAAAAGGCTCTGCCGCTTGCCTTATTGCCTATAATTATTTGGCTTGTTTCTATCTCTAAAACAGGCCTTTTGTTGCCAATGGAATGGGCCTTTTCTGACATTCTGCTATCAAGGACCAGAGTCCCCTGGTGGTGAGGACTGTGTTGTCCCGCTAATTGCTGGGCAGTGCCTAGCACGCTGCCTCACTCAGGGTAATCCTCAGTACTTGTTGCAGGGATGAATGAATCAGTTGGGTGATGGATAAATCATGATTGTTAGTTCACATGCTAAGACTCTGGGTTCTCGCTTCCTGTGACTTTTTAGTTCTATCAGTCATCCATTCTCACATGTAGGTGTCTCTTTGTGTGCTTTCCTGACATTCCTTGCAAATGACTCACCCAGATCCTGGTGCAGGTTGTTCTGGACCGATCCATGTGAGAGTGAGCATAATGCATCATGTCTATTCATCTCGGGGCTCAGAAACTTTCTCAAAACAGAAAGCCACCTGGAGGCCCAGGTGGGCCCTCTCCCTAGTGCCCCACCTGCCGAAGCATCAGGGCTGGGATTCCTAGCCCCGCAGTAAGTGCCTCCACCCTGCACCAGGAGCAGAATCTGGAAAGCGTGGCATGTTTTCCTGTGTCTTAGCTCTGTGACGGTTGATGTGGTTGAGCACCAGAGCAGCATGGTGAAAGACGGGTATTTCAAAGAGGAATCTGGGATAGTTGTGTGGAAGGTCTTGGAGGCTGGAACAATGGAGCCAGGTGGCTAGATCTTTCCCTAGAAGCCCTCCCTGAACCTTGGATAGGATCTGTCATTTGAGAGTGACTGAGAGTCACATATAAAACCACACAGTGGAGGAAAAAGCTCCGGACATGGAGTAATGAGGCTTGCATTCTAATCCTTGTCTTACCATGTGCTAGGCATGTGACCTTTTGCAAGCCCTGCAGCTGTCTGTACCTCTGTTTCCTCATCTGTCCAGTGGGGCAAGTTCTCCCTGCCCAGGCTTATTTTGTTGTGCGTAGTAAAGTCTGAACCAGAGGATAGCTGTGGAAGAGGCTGGAGAAAGACCATTCATGCTCCATGAGACAAACCGTTAGTGTTATTGCAAGGCAGTGAGAAGCTATATATAGGATATTCTAATATAGAGAGTGTTTCCCTGGGTGAGATGGCTTCTTATTCCAGGGAGAAAAATTAGTTCTAGCCCAAGGCTAGTCATTAAATCAGCAAAATGATTTTCCTTTTTTTTTTTTTTTTGGCCTCAGTTTCCTTCCTATTCAAGATGGATGTTAGATTAAATGACCTTTAAATTCCCTAGGGGCATGTCAGGAGAGATACTAAGTTCAGTTAATTTGTGGATAGCAGATTAACTACATGGAAAGGAGGTCTCTCCCCATCTTTGGGAAAGGAAATCACATTTCCCGGTACTGCTCTCTGTCAGGTACTTCCCTTCCCTACCTCGTTTAACTGTCACACACCCTGTGAGGCACAGTCAACCCTAGGGGATGCTGAGGCTCTATCAGGCTTTATTACACTCTCTCCACTGGGAAGGAAACAGCCTCAGGGAATGTCAGGGCTTGAATTGTACCCCCTCCTGCCTCCAAATTCATATGCTGAAGTCCTAATCTTCCAGGACCTCAGAATGTGATTTTATTTGGGAAAAGGGTCATTGTAGGTAGAGTTAGTTAAGATGAGATCGTTATGGTGGGTTCTCATTCAATATGACTGGTGTTCTTCTAAAAAGGGGAAATGTGGACAGATAGGCAGGGAGAAGCCATATGAAGATAAAGGCAGAGGTCAGGATAATTCTTCTACATGCCAAGTAATGCCAAAGATTGCCCTCAAACCACTAGAAGCTGGAGGAGAGGCCTGGGACAGATTCACCCTCACAGCCCTTAGAAGGAAACAACCCTGCCCACACCTTGACCTCAGACTTCCAGCCTCCTGAACTGGGAGACAATAAATGCTGTTGTTTAAGCCACCCGGTATATGGCAGCCCTGGGAAACTAATACAGAGAGGCTAAGCAGCTTGCTCACGGTCATGAAGCTAGTAGTCACATACGGGTCTATGTCACTCCAAACCTGTGGACTTGTTGCATGCACTCACTCCTAGCCGGGGATGTCAGGCCCACGCGTGTGAAGGGGCGGGGCCAGCGAGGGTGCTCTGGAGCCCATCTCTGACCTAAGCATCCTCTCCCCTGGCCACTGGCCGGTTCTCTCTCCTGCCTCAGGGAGGGAGGGAGTCGGTGAGGACCGAGGGCCCTTCCTCCTTCCTCTGCCTTCTTTCTGGCAGCACTGGAGCAGGCAGCAGGGAGGCAGACAGCCTCTGACTTGGCCAACTTCCCCAAACAGTGGCCTCCCGCAGTTAGAATGTGGCATCCCCCTGCCGAGGAACCAGATGCTCCGCGTCAGGATGTGATGCCACGGCAGGCAGGGGTGTGTGAGCAAAGGTAATCAGGAAAGAAGCTGCTCAGGCTAATGTCTCCTTTTGTCTAACAGCCCACGGCTCCTGGCCCAGGCGGTGCAGAATTGGCAGTTTGGCCTGGGACTTGTGTGCACTTACTTATGAAACCCGAGATGCACTTCTCTGTTGACAACACAGAACTTGATGGGCGCTTGGGCAGGAGACCCCAAACATCCACCAAGGGTGGGGAAAGGGCAGCGAAGGAAGGGCCTTCAGGGAAAAAATGGTCCCTTCCTGAGCACCTGCATTTTCTCACTTTACTCTCCTATCTTTCTACCCTGCAAGGTGGCTGTAACTATCACTCTTTGGGGAGAAAACAGGCTCAGAAAGGTGGAGTGAGTTTTTCCAAGTTTCTGCAGCAAGAAGGACACCGAGGGTGAAAGACTGGTCTGTCTACACGCAGCACAGACCGCAAGACAAAGCAGTGGGCGTGATTCTGGCTCTCTTTCTCCCTGCTCCTTACCTTAGAGGGCTAGCAGAGAACCCAGAAAGCACACAGCACCCCGGAGAGAGTTTGTCTTTGGGTTTTCTTCCTAAACTGCAGAGGTGACCACATTGTAAATTTAGTGAGTTCCTCCTGCAGACTCCTTAGCTCCCTCCCCGCCCTCCTTCTCCACCCCTCGGGGCTCTCCCCACAGGGCAGTGCCAGCATCCCTAGACCACACTTCCCTGGACGTGCTCCCCACTTCTTTGCCCAGGCTGCTCCTGCTGGCTCGGTGTGTTCTCCTCCTGCACCAGCCTTCTCACCTGCTGGAAATCAGCCTCCTTTGTGCTCCCTGTCATTTCTATCCAGGTCTCCAGTGCTGTGACAGTAGCATAGCACGGGGACTGTGAGCAGAAGTCTGGAGCCAGACTGTCTGCCTTTGGGCCTTTTCTCTGCCACTTCCTAACTGTGTGACCTTGGGGAAACTGCTTAGCCTGGCTGTGACTTCCTGTGAAATAGGGGTGAAGTGCTTACTCTATAGGTTATTGAAAGGGTTAAAAATGAAGAGCTTATAAAGCACCCCATTTAGTGCATTGGACTACTTGTAATTGTGTCTCTTTTTTTTTCTTTCTTATTCTTTTTTGAGACAGAGTCTTGCTCTGTTGCCCGGGGTACAGTGCCGTGGCATCAGCCTAGCTCACTGCAACCTCCAACTCCTGGGCTCGAGTGATCCTCCTGCCTCAGCCTCCCGAGTAGCTGGGACTACAGGCATGCACCATGACGCCTGGCTAATTTTTCTATTTTTACTAGAGACAGGGATCTCGTTCTTGCTCAGGCTGGTCTCGAACTCCTGAGCTCAAGGGATCCTCCCACCTCGGCCTCCCAGAGTGCTAGGATTATAGGCATGAGCCACCTCACCTGGTCTTGTGTGTCTTGTTTGTCTGCCGCATTGAACTGTGTGCTCCCTGAAGTTGAAGGCTGTGTTGTCTTTCCCTCTGTAGCCCTCATAGTTCCTAGCATATGACCTAGTGGCTGGCCGATAACTATTGGTTAAACAGATACATACAGAAAACAAAGAAATGGCCAGATTTACAGTGGTGCTGTCATGCTTGTGTCACACATCAACCAGTTGATAACAACATTAATAATAGAATTAGCTAAAATACTTACTGAGCAGTTACTGTGTGCCAGGCATGGTTTTAAACACTTTGCCTGGTAACGCGTTCAGTTGTCTCAACAACCCTCTGAAGTTGTCAGTATCATTTTCATCACCATTTTATGGATGAAAAAACCAAGGTTCATGGGGTTTCAATGATTTCCCTATGATTACACAGCTAGAATGTATCAGGCTGGATTCAACTCGGACTACCTGGCTCAGGGTCCATGCACATGGCCACTCCATCATGCCACTTCCAGGGAAGGTGTGATGGCAGTGAACAGCCCAGGGAAGAAAAAGGAGGGTCCTAAAATAGCAACAGTGCTAAGAGGCAGGACAGAGTGAGGGAGACATGAAGGGCTGTATTTGGAGCAAGGAGGTAGGGCTGAGACTTTTACTGCAAATGGCCCTAGTATATTCTTTACTTTCTCTGTGAGTCAGTCCAGTTGTCTTACAAGAAATTAGATAGAGCAGATGGCCATGGATGTAGCAGGTGTGGTCCTACCTGAGAGCAAGAAGATGGATGCGAGAGAGGCTTGTTTTGTGTTGCGTTCCTAGCATCTAGCAGAATGCCTGGCAAGTAGTACATATTTAATACATGGCAGTTGAATGAATGAATGGGGATTCAGGAACTCTAGGACTCAGTAGCATGGATAGGTATCCAATTCCCATTCATGTTACTTTAAACCTTTTCTCATCTATATGCCAGAAAGCCCAAGTTAGGGGAGAGGATGCATATCTTTCTGTGATGAGATTTTTGCTTATCCGAGAAGCCCGCTACTCCCATCATTGGCTCACACACAGCCTTCAGGAGTCCTGCACTCCTGGAGCTCCAGCGGGTGGCGTTGCTGTGAGTAATGAAGCCCCCGGATGGTCTCGGTGGTGAGCAAATATTAACTCTTTGAATCAATTGCGCCTTCTTGATGATGGGGAAAACCGTTCAGAGGCTGGCAGAGAGTTATTGCCCATGCAACAGTCGAGCGTGGGTGATATAGTGGGAGCGGGCGGCATAAATGAGTTTAAGGCAAAGATGGATTTGCACTTGGAAACTGAAATCATACAGTGGGGTTTGCTGGTGGAATTGCAAAGTACACCTGGAAGAATGCCAAGAATAATGCAGATGGGCCACTGGCTCACTTTGCTCGTGCTTTCCATCGTGGCCAACTATAAAATGGGAAAATTAATAGTACCTACCTCATAGGGTAGTAAGTTGGAGTAGATGAGTTAATTCAAATAAAGCACTTTAGAACAGTGCTGAGCATGTAGGAAGCACTCAATAAGCGTTAGTCAGCATTAATACATGCTACGCACCCTTAATATGACTAAGAATTAGACGGAGTGGGGCACATTGTACTCACAAATCCTACAGCACGATGCACTGCTGTGCAATGTGATAGGTTCTGTGACGGCAACAATACAAGGAAGGCATCGTGCAACTCAGAAGAGGGGTTCCCTGGGCTGGACTTGCATAGTCAGGGAAGGTCTCCTAGATAAGGTGGCTCGATGGGAGGACTGACAAGCAGGAGATGGTCAAGTGGAGGACAGGGAAGAGAATGCTCCCAGGCAGAGCAGAAAAGCAGCGTATGGTATGCAAAGACCTGGAGGTAGGAAACAGCATGTCCACTGTGGGAACTCAAAATCCAGGCTGGCTAGAATGTGCAGTTGGTGGGTGTATTAGTTTTCTAAAGCTGTTGTAACAAAGTACCACAAATTGGGTAGGGGGTGGGGGTGGGTATAAGGCAACAGAAATTTATTATCTCACCCTTCTAGAGGCCCACAAGCAAAGCATTGGCAGGGCTGTGCTCTCTCTGAAAGTTCTAGGGAAAGTTTCTTCCTTGCCTCTCCTAATTTCTAGTGGATGCTAGCAATCCCTGGGCTTGCAGCTGCAACACTCCAGTTTCTGCTCTGTCATTACCTGGCTGTCATCTCTGTGTGTGTGTCTGTTTTATCTTCTAGTAAGACACCAGCCATTGGATTAGGACCCACCCTGATCCAGCATGATCTCATTTTAACTTCATTCATTACATTTGCAAGGACCCTATTTCCAAATCAGGTTACATTCTGAGGTTCTGGGTAGATGTGAATTTTGAAGGGACACTATTCAGCCTGGTAGAGTGGGAGTGGCCAAGGAGAGGAGTAGAAATAAAGGAGGGTGAAAAGGAGGCAAACCAGATTAGGAAAGGATTCGTAATGAAAAATAATAAACATCCGTGAGTACTCACAGAACATCAAGAACTGTGGTCAGCACTTACACGTGTGATACACAGACTCCCTTTGGAGGAGGGAGAATCAGGCTGAGTGAGGCCAGAGGGAACAGTCAGAGCTCAGAGTTTACAAAGTGTGTCATCAGTCAGGGTCCCAGAGGGAAACAGATGGCATGCTTAGATTAGGGTGGTTCAAGGA
Source organism: Lemur catta (assembly GCF_020740605.2). Lineage (NCBI taxonomy): Eukaryota > Metazoa > Chordata > Mammalia > Primates > Lemuridae > Lemur > Lemur catta. The sequence goes on from NC_059130.1 coordinate 82,736,302, forward strand.
GGGTTTAATGAAGAAATTGTTTAAGGAGCAGGGTGTGGGGAAAGCACACAATATAGAGCCGAGTGCCAGGCTGCTACCACCCCGAACCTGGGACATGTGGTGGAAGAGCAGGTATCGGACCCAGAACCAGAAAGGCATGTGAAGAAGCCACCTGGAGCAGAGCCGTGACTTCTGGTTGAATAGGGTAGACAGCCCAGGTTGACGACACAGGGAAGGAGCCAGGGGAGGAAGTGCCCTAACTTCTTCCCTCTGGTCTTTTTTGAGACCCCGTTGGCCCGAAGGGGAAGCCAGAGGATAAGAGTAGTCCACATGGATCCACCTCCTGAGGCCCTGAGCTGAGTGGAGAAGACTGAAGCGTGGATCTAGAGGGACAGACAGAAGACATCTCACACTGGAACACTGATAATGAGGCACAGCCTGAGAGCCAGAAAATGGGAAAGTCAGGTTGTGATGAGGAAGACAATAGAACCCAACGTTGAGGATATATGTGGGCTCCGTGCATGCAAGTCACTTGCTCCAGCTCCGTCTAGCTGTGTGACTTTGGGCATATGCCTGCCTCGTGAGGTATTTAAGATAATTATACACACCAACACAACTAAGTGCCTAACACAGTGCATGGCACTTGTAGAAAACACTCAGTAAGCGTGCACTACTATTGCTCTTCTTATGAACAGCACCGAACAGCAATCTGTTGCGGTAGGGAATCTCTTGGAGGCCTATGGCCACTTACTCTCACTCCCTGTAGTGCTAATTCATTTATTTGTACATTTGCCCATCCAACATGTATTTTCTGGGCGTCTAGTATATGCCTATTACTGGTCTAGCTTCTAGTGGCAAGCAAAGCACACAAAAATCTCTGCCCTTGTAGAGCTTACATTCTGATGGGAAAAGTAGACAATAAACAAATAAAGACAATATATAGATTTTCAGAAGGTGCTAAGTGCTATGGATAAAAACAAATCAGAAAAGAGAGATAGGGAGGACTGTGGGGGGCAGATACAAACGGAAATACAGGGGCAAGAAGGACCATTGAAAAGGTGATATTTGAGCAAGGATCTGAATGGAGTTGAGGGAGTAAGCCACTCTCGTACGTGGGGGATGAGGGTTCCAGGTAGAGGGAAGGACAAGTTCAAAGGCTCTGAGGCCAAAGCACACCTACAGCATCTAAGAAGCAGAGAGGATGTGGCATGGTGGGAACTGAGTGTGGTAAGGTCAGAGAGGTAACAGGAAGGCCCTCATTCTGCATGATACGACAGCCTATGCTGTAATGCCGGCCCTCCCACGTTACACTGTTCTCCTGTCTGTAAAATGGGGATAAGAGTCCTAATTTTGTTTATCTCCTATGGTGATTGCAAGGGTCCAGTAAAAGATAGGTCATGATGTGGTTTTGAAGATCATCAAGTATTGAGCGAGATAATGTTTGTATTGCTTGATCATTTGCCTTAGGCCATCTGCTGCTGAGTAGAAGGGCAGCCTGTGCCCTCGTGAATGTGGCTGTGCTGGACCATTGCTTGCCAGCGGGTTGTCATGGCTTTTACCCAGAAACTCATCTTCTCTCTTTGCCTCTCCAATGCCAGGGCCTGGTTTTTAAAACAGCGGTGTCTCCCCACTGTGTTCCATGCCCCAAACCTCCTAAGTGGAATCACAGACCAGTAATTCACAGTGGCCTGTTATTTATTCTATATGCAATAAAGACTTTCTGTCGGTTATAGGGCATTAATGTGCTTTTTACTGTCATCTGTAGTTCTTATTAAACTTATCCCCATGGTGGGAAAATATCTTGGTGGGACCAAGCCGTTTTATGTCCAAACAGCCAATGAGCTGATAATGGGTTTTATGTCTGGCTGTAACCAGTGACATTGCAGTTAGCCCTTCATTCATTGCAGTTCATTGGAGTTGCCGGTTTCTCAACCCACGGCGTGTAAATACTCCTTGTTAATGCTGTGGTCCTTGCTTGTAAATAGGGGATCTGGTGTCCCTGTGTATATCTCTTGGCAAAAACATGAAATCTAAGAGGCCTATGTTGCTCAGGTAAGAAACCAGACCAAGAATGAATGGCAGAAGATTATATTGAATAAAGATGGAGAGGTGGAAAGAACTGGTGGAGTCTTTAAGCCATGAATAATATTTTTTTCTTAATTGTAGATATAGAAGCTGCTCTGTTATCTGTCTTGACAGGGAAATGGAAGAAGAAAAGCAACTAAAATTGATTGCTAATTACTCTGTGCACCTTGCACTTTACATACACCACATTTTTGATGTACAAAACAGACTAGTGAAATTGAAATCTTAACCCCAACTTTATAAATGATGTGAAAGGATATTCAGGATTAAGAGGCTTACCATTGATACATAATCAAGCCAGTCAAAACCATCTTCTCATCCCAGGAAACTCTATAAGACTTGGTGTCCTTATTTGTGAGACAGGGATGATAATGCCATACTCCTAGAATCACGGTGTAAAGGGGCCAGCACAGCACTGGTGCCTAGTATGTGGTCAAGCCCTGAACTTCATATATTATCCTTACCATATTTCCAAGAGAATATATGTTCCATGAGGGCTGGAATTTTGGTCTGCTTTTGTTTTTACTATCTTCTCTGGTTTGGATATTTGTCACCTCCAAACCTCATGTTGAAATTTGATCCCCAGTGTCTGAGGTGGGTCTATTAGGAGGTGTTTGGGTCCTAGGGGTGGATCCCTCATGAATAGATTCATGCCCTCCCTCAGGAGTGAATGAGTTCTCACTCTGTAGTTCCCTCAAGAGCAGGTTGTTAAAAAGAGCCTTGTACCTTCCCTGCCCCTCACTTCCTCTCCTGCCATGTGATCTCTGCACACGCCAGCACCTCTTCACCTCTGCCAGGAGTAGAAGTGGCCTGAGGCTCTCACCAGATGCCCAATCTTGAACTTTTCCAAACATCAGAATTGTAAGCCAAATAATCATTTCTTCTTTATAAATTACCCAGCCTCAGGTATTCCTTTAAAGCAACACAAAATGGAAAAAGACAGAAAATTGGTGCTGAGAGAGGGGTGTTGCTATAAAAATACCTGAAAATGTATAAGTGGTTTTGGAACTGTGTCATGGGAGGTGTGTGGGTCATGGGGGTGGATCCTTCATGAATGGATCAATGACCTCCTTCAGGAGTAAGTTCTTACTCTCTTAGTTCCCATGGTTGTATAAAAGAGCCTGGTACCTCCTCCCTGTCTTTTCTGCTTTCTCTTTGACCATGTGATCTCTGCACACACTGACTTCCCTTCACCTTCCTCCATGAGTGGAAGCAGCTTGAGACCCTCACCTGATGGAGATGCTGGCACCATGCTTCTGGTACAGCCTGCAGGACTATGAGACAAATAAACATTTTTTTTTATAAATTACCCAGCCTTAAATATTTCTTTATAGCAACACAAGATGGTCTAAGACTCCATGGTATCTCCATACCTAGAACTATACATAGCATGTAGTAGAGCATCAGTAAGTATTTGCTGAATGAACTGTGCTACGTAGGAACAGCACACCACCCGTCAAAACCTACCAGCCACATGCCACTGAGCAATTCATGAAGAAAAAAGCAGTCTGGCTAATTCTCTTATTTCACCTAAATATTGCTTAAATTAACTCCCTTCTGTCCATCACACTACCAAACCCCAGCATATTTCACCTATATTCATGCTGTAGCCTCCACTTTGTTGTTCTGATCATAACTGAATTTATGTCTTACTATGTAGCCAGAAAGATTGACAAAAGAAATGCAATGATGTCACCCTCCTGTTTAATATCCACCAACAACTGTGTTCTCCGAATTTAGGACTAAACCCTCATAAGAACCTGCTGAATCTGACCCTGCTGACCTCCAACTTCATTGCTCTCTTGTTGTTCTCATTGTTCTAGACTGAACTGCTTTTAGATCCTCAAATAATTATGTTCTTTCTTAACTCAGGGTCTTTGAACATGCTGTTCTGTGTACTTAGAACACTGCTCTGTCTGTCCACACTTCCCCATACTTCAGGAGGCCCTGCCTGAGACTAATCCCATAAGGTTCCCAAATTCATGCTTACATAGTGTTCTGCAGGTTCCTTTTGCAAACATTAGTCATTTTTTGAAATATTTGTTTCTACCTTAGGCTAAAAGCCCCATGAAAGAAGAGGTGGATTCCATTTTTTTTATGGCTGTGTATGTGTGTATTTATATACACACCTGCCATGCACAGTTTGGCATATAATATGTGCCAAATATGTGTTGAATAAATAACGATCATTTAATACTAACAGTATCCTGCAAAATGAGTCATTATTCCCATTTTTCAGATAAGAAAACTGAAGTCTAAAGAGATTAAATTTTAAACTCAAGATCATGTAGCAAATGACATATTTAAGAGTCAAATCCAAGTCTGACTCCAATATCCATGCTCTTTCTTCTGTTCTAAAATGAATTGTTCCAACAAATCAAATATTCTACTTACTGGCAGGTCACAACATATGTCATATACTTGGTACCAATTTACAAAGAGTCAGAACGCACCAGACACAATCAGTTCTCTCCCTGATAATGCAGAAGGCCCTGCAGAGCTTTCCAGTGTGCTTGCTGAATGACTCTGAGCATAATTATCATCATAAAGGAGTGTGAACATAGTTCAGGTTATTTATGCTTCCTTTTTTCTGGATGCCAGATAAACGTTCATTGACTGGACTTTCAACTCAGGCAGAGAGATGAGCTAGTTAAATTCCTGGCCTGAGCAAGTGTCAGCAGAAGAGCCTGTATTTCTCACATATACAGAACTGCACGTGGTATTTCATTCCTTCTCCTGTGGCTGGATTCAATATGATCACCTTGCCTAGTAAATGAAAGGTGGCTCTTTTGCCATAAACAAGTGAATGGGGTTTTGTTTTTTCTTTTCAAAAAAAAAAAAATCAAAATTGCTATCAGAGTTTTAGATATGGAGAGTAAAGGGGATTATAATGACAGTTTGTAGGTCACCCAGGCTGGTGGCTTCCTTGTACCCATCCCACCCATTTTGTGAGATGCCACTCATTTGTATCCACCAGAGGGCAGCAGTAGCAGAGGCCAGCCTCCCCTATGCCCTGCCTCATACTAACCTCTCTGACCATGCGTGGATGTTGAGCACTAGAAATGGGGCCAATGCCATATGTTGAAACAATAATATTTTGGATACATTGGGTTAAAGAAAATAAATTATTTAAATTAATTTCACCTTGTTTCTTTTTACTCAAATGTGGCCACTAGAAAATTTAAGATTCCATATATGACTTGTATTCATGACCCATATTATATTTCTGTTGAACAGCCCTGCTTAATTCAATCCACAAAATAATAAAACAGAGTTTTAAAAATAACTAAAATTTATGAACGTTGCACAAATATCATGTCATGATAAAAATTAGGAGGGATCTTGGAGCTTGTCTAAAATGTCCTTATTTTACAGCTAAAGAAACTGAGACCCAGAAAGATGAACCAACATTGCCCAAGGTCACATAGCCGGTGAGCAGCAGAGCTGGGCTTTGAACCTCAGTCACCAAACCAAATCAGTTCTGATTCAATGAGTAGCCCAGAGAATCCAGGCATCGTGGGGCTTAGAATGTACTTCTTGAGGTGCCCCCCACGTGGCAGGAATGCTGTTACTCAACACACAGTTGGCCTAAGATGCCTTATTTACTGCACTGCACAAATGATACAGAGAAAAGTGATGCTTTGGGTCTGTTCTCTAGAAGGTCACAGTGTGGTGGAAAAGATATCGCATGGATAGTAACCAGTTAAAGTCATTAAACAGAACCTTGAAAGTTAATATGGAAATATGTTTAACCTCACTAGCAATTTAAAAAAATGCAAATAAAAATCCTGATGTGACATTATACTTTATTCATATACTTCCTAGTTTCAGAGGGTCATAAAGTAGTTCATAATACTACATTAGCAAATTAAAAAAATCTGTATACAAAAAGTTCTTTCTGCAGACATGTCCTGTGGGAAGGACAAGGTGTCAGCTTAAGTAAATGGTTTGGTTTAAGTGTGTTATCCACTGTGAGTTGATTTCTATGAGAGGTGAAATGTGCAGGTCCTGTTTCAGTCTTCTATATGTGGCTATCCAATTTTCCCAGCACCATTTATTGAATAAGGATTCTTTTCCACGGTGTATGTTTTTGTCTACTTTGTCAAAGATTAGATGGCTATATGAAGGTGGTTTTATATCTGGGTTCTCAGTTCTGTTCCACTGGTCTATGTCCCTGAACTTGTGCCAGTACCATGCTGTTTTAGTTACTATAGCCTTGTAGTATAGCTTGAAGTCTGGTAAATCGATGACTCCCAATTTGTTCTGTTTGCTTAAGATTGCTTTTGCTATGTGGGGTCCTCTCTGGTTCCACACAAAGTGTAGAATTATTTTTTCTGGATCTGTGAAAAATGATGTTGGTATTTTAATAGGGATTGCATTGAATCTGCAGATCACTTTGGGTAGTATAGACATTTTAACAATGTTGCTTTTGCCTACCCATGAGTATGGCATGGTTTTCCACCTGTTTATGTCCTCTGCTATTTCCTTCCTCAGTGTTTCATAGTTCTCCATGTAGATGTCTTTTACCTCCTTAGTTAAATATATTCCTAGTGATTTTATTTTCTTTGTTGCTATTATGAAGTCTTTGATTTGGTTCTCAGTTTGACTGTTGCTGGCATATAGGAATGCTACTGATTTCTGTGCATTGATTTTGTAACTTAAGGCTTTGCTAAATTTGTTTATCAATTTCAGTAGTCTCATGGCAGAATCTTTGGCGTTTTTAAGATATAAGATCATATCATTAGCAAAGAGCAATAGTTTGACCCTGCCCCCATGTGGATGCCCTTGATTTCCTTCTCTTGTCTGATTGCTCTGAGTAGGACTTCCAGCACAATGTTGAATGGAAGCGGTGATACGGGGCAACATTGTCTGGTTCCAGTTCTAAGTGGGAATGCTTTCAATTTTTCCCCGTTCAGTATGATGTTGGCTATGGGTTTGTCATATATGGCTTGTATCATTTTTAGGTAAGTCCATCTATGTCTATTTTCTTTTTTTTTTAATTTTAGCATATTACGGGGTACCAATCTTTAGGTTACATATATTGCCTTTGCCCCACCCGAGTCAGAGGTTCAAGCATGTCCATCCCCCAGACAGTGTGCACCACACCCGTGAGGTGTGTATATACCCATCCCCTCCTCTCCCCTACCATCTACCCAACACCCGATGAATGTTACTACTATGTATGCACGTAAGTGTTGATCAGTTAATACCAATTTGATGGTGAGTACATGTGGTGCTTGTTTTTTCATTCTTCTGATACTTCACTTAGTAGAATGGGCTCCAGCTGTATTGAGGATAATGCAAGAGGTGCTATATCACCATTGTTTTTTGTGGCTGAGTAGAACTCCATAGTATACATATACCACATTTTATTAATCCACTCATGGATTGATGGGCACTTGGGTTGTTTCCACATCTTTGCAACCGTGAATTGTGCTGCTATAAACATTCTAGTGCAGATATCTTTTTTATAAAATGTCTTTTGTTATTTTAGGTAGATGCCCAGTAATGGGACTGCTGGGTCAAATGGTAGTTCTACTTGTAGCTCTTTGAGGTATCTCCATATTACTTTCCACAGAGGTTGTACTAGTTTGCAGTCCAACCAGCAGTGTGTGAGTGTTCCTATCTCTCTGCATCCACACCAACATTTGTTGTTTTGGGACTTTTTCATAAAGGCCATTCTCACTGGAGTTAAATGATATCTCATTGTGGTTTTGATTTGCATTTCCCTGATGATTAGAGATGCTGAGCATTTTTTTCATGTTTCTTGGCCATTAGTCTGTCTGGTGTCAGGCAGGTGGGAGGGGAGAGGAGGGGAGGGGTATATTCACACCTAAGGGGTGCTGTGCTTGAAGCTCTGACTTGATGGGGCAAAGGTAATGTATGTATCCTAAATGTTTGTACTCCCGTAATATGCTGAAATAAAAAAATTTAAAAAATTAATAAATATTTTGGCTCTAGGAACATTTTATTTGCCATGATGTCCTTTGCCTCAGTTTGCTTGGCTTTAGAAATTTAAGAAAAGTTACATCCCATTGGATATTTGATATATAGCAGGCAAAGCATTTATCTTTATTTAGCTTAAGAAAATCCAAAGTTCTGTGGCTATTCTTCAGTATCAAAAGGTGTAAACTTCCTCAACAGAAGAAAGCAAGCCTTACTCGTCTCCCAGTGTCTACCGCAGAATTTCACGTTTAACATAGACCCAACTGAATAAAGCTTTTGCTGAACACAGGAAGGCACCTGCATTTACTCTGTGCTAGTAACGTGCCATGTACTTTATAAGCCTCTTTATATAAAGATCGTTTAACAATCTCAAAGTCCTGAGAATTTGAGTCTCTACTTGCAGGTAAATAACAGAACCTGCAAAAAGGTTGGGAAGCTTGCGCCAAAACCTTGGCTCCCAGGAAGCAGAGCTGAAATTTGGACCCATAACATATCTGGTTCCAAAGCTTGCATCACTATGTTGTGTGAAGGAACAGGATAATGAAAGGAAAAAAGAGAAAGAACAAAAGGGAAAAAAGAAAGAGAAGGAGGCAAGACAAGGATGAAGAGAAAAAGATGGGAAGGAAGAGCTGAGTGAGGATGGAATTGTACGTCTTTCAGCACATAGTCTAAAAAGAAAGACAAAGAGAAGGGTCAGAGTTTCCCTGGAAAAAATTATTCCAGGCAATTTAGAGAAAAATGTTTTAAAACGGCAGGTTGGGAACTCATCTCCGGTCGAAGGCTTGGCTCTCAGAAGTTCCCCCAGGATGGTTTCTTCTCTTGCCACCTCATTATCGCCGGGAACAATCTGCATGGCCTGTAATGAGAGCATCTTAATGCCGGCAGTCTCAGGGGCGGGTAATGGCCCTGCGCTTGGAGCTGAGGTCACAGGTTCAGGCCTGGATGCCGCAGGAGAGCTGCGAGGAGCTGCAGACTGTCCCTCTGGCCCAACAGTCCATTAGCCCCTAGCCCCTCAGCAGGGCAATAATGAGAGGGTGAGACCCGCTCCGCACCCCTGCCAGCAGGTCATTGGAGTGGGGGTGCGGCCTCCTCCATGGTCCTCAACAACTTCCTGTCCTTGAAGTCGGGGGGTCGGCCTTTGGGATAGGGTTTGTCAGATTCTGGGACCTCCCAAACTCTGCTCCTAGCAAAAATGCAAATAATTAGGGTTTCTATTCATAATATCCTTTATAATTTCCAAGTGTGCATTTCTATCTGTGAGCCCAACCTATATAGTAGAAAGAGCAAAGATTTTGTAGTCAGAGTTCTAATCCCAGCATCTCTCTCTCTCTACTAGATACGTGACCTTAGGCATATTACTTCACTTCTGTGACCTGTGTTTTCCTCACTTGTCATGAGGAATATTAATAACACCAGCCTTATAGGTTTGTTTAGATTATTATTTATTTGTTATTAATCACTAACATTGAGTACTCTGTGTTGGGTTCTGTGCTAAGAGCTTTATACATGTTATTTCTAATCCTCTCAACTCTGCATGTAGATATTGCTCTTATCTATAATTGGCAGAAGTGGAAACTGAGAATGAGATTGTGCTGGACCTGCCAGAACTGGGATCTGAAGTCTGGTCTCTCTGACAAAATTTGTTCTTGCAACCACTATGCTCAAATGAAATTATGAACTTAACACCCAGAGTAAGAGCCTGATGCAGAATACATTGTCAATAATGTTAGTTATTCTCCCCTCTCCTTTTCTCTTTGTCTAATATATCAGTTGGGATCCAGTCAAAAAACAGAAGTCTCTCTAGGTATTTCAAACAGGGGGAATTTAATATGGGAGTTGGTTGCATGCATGATGGAACGGCTAAGAAGCCAAAAAGGGATACTGAGGCAAGCTGGAGAGCAGCAGTGGGAGGCTAGAGGAACAGAGGGAGAAGGTGGTGCCACCAAAACCCAGAGACCAGGGTCACATTCAAAAGCCAGGATCACAGAGGGAGTCCTGGAGGAGATGGTACCGTTTCAGGAGATGCAATCCAAAACCAGGAGAATTGGGGGTTGAAATATATCCTCTTCCCTCCTTCCAGCTTCCAATCTCCCATAGTGCCTCAAATTGGTCATACATACTCAGAAACTTGACAGCAATGGAGCTTGAGAAATGTTTCCTGCAAACTTGTCAAAGAAAGACAGAGAAGGGATCTGAAATCAAACAGACAAGTAACTGACACATGTAACACTCCTACGAAATAGATAGGTGATGGTTCTCCTGACTGTGTGGCTCTGTCAAGTATCCAGTCCATGGCACAATAGTGATCCCATTTTATAGATGAGAAGAACGAAGGCCAGATAATAATTGCCACTACCAAAGCTTCAAAAAGGGAACGATTAATCCTGTGGGATTCACAGAAAGCTTTAGAGTAGGAGTGACTTTGAGGACATCATGGGTAATGGAAGACGAGGATTTCATCAGATGGCTCAGATCAGAAGGGCACCTGAATAGAAGAGGTAAAGGTGTCGATCCCTACATTGAAGGGTTTGGGCTGTACAGTCTCGGAATTTCTTGCCAACTCTAACTTCTTTTTCTAGCCTTGAAATTCTGCTGGAGATTAAAGAGATATATAGTCCAAGTTGTTTTCATAGTACCTTAAGGCGTCCACTTTCTAATACTAAATCATATCACTGGGCCCCTCTTCACACTGGCTCCATGATATCCCCTTCATATTGATGGAGAAATTGATCCATAGATGGGAAAATGTTGCCAATACGATCTGCCCAAAAGGGACAGAGAATTTGGTGTCTTGTCTGTCTTCTTACCACTAACCTGTTATCAGTTGGGGAACATCAACACATTATGGTTTTGGTGACTTACTCCTTCTAGGATATGTTGTTAGGACGTTGGGTCTGCATGTATTTCCGTTATACACTCCTTTGTACTGTATTTGATGAGTAAACTTTGCTGCTGATGTTACATACCGTATTTCTGCCGTTAGCATGCAATACCTTCACTCTTAGAATCTCTGCCTCTAGTTTTTCCTGCCTCCAACCCATCACCCCACACTGTGGTAGATAGAGTGCTCATTTAGAAATGCAAAACTGATGATGATAATGCCTTCCTCCTCCTCACTTAAAATAGGTCATGGTGCCCTTTGCCTTCGAGAGCAATCTAAGCCCCTTAGAATATCTTGGCTCCCTCCCAGTATCTCTCTCCTTGAACTCTGAGTTTCAAGTGTATTGAACTAGTGACCATGCTATTTTATGCTTCTATGCAAATAGTCTTTGCACATCCATTCCCCCTGAAATATCCTTTCCCAGCTTCTGTCCCTGGCAATGTCTATTTCCTCCTAAGGAGATTTCACCCTGGTCCTGCCTCCCTCCTTTATGTGTGTGTTTTCCGTGTGCCATGCACATGTTTCCAGTAGAGAACTATCACTCAGTGTTTGTAGTTTGGGGTGTATATGACCTCCCTGAAGGGCTGACATGCAGTAGAAGACTAATAAATGGTAGCTGTGGGGGTTTTACTGCTGCTGCTTTTTATTAATTTCTATGTTCCTAGTGCCTAACAGTGTCTGATACACAGTAAGTATCAAATAAATGTTGAATATCCTAAGAGTTGGAGGTTCAAAAGGAGAAGTAAAACTGAACAGTTTTAAAGCCTCTATTTATTAAATATGGTTCCATTAAAAGACTGTCCTGAAGTCAGATCTGCTTCACAAGGTCCAGGGAGGAACTTGCTTCCAAAGATCAGAAGTCCAATCATGTTTTTGTCGGAAGCATATTAAATGAGCGAGGTTCTCTTCATGCACGGCCCTGTACTTCTATTGCTTCCCTTGCTCTTCAACCCAACAGCCACCAGTGAGAGGGCCCCAGGTTAACAAGCAGGTCTATTCCCAGGATGGAGCTGACTTGGTCTGTGATGTACAGTGAGGAAGAGCCTTGGCAGACGAGGATGAATGTTTGTAGCCTCTGCTATTTATCAATCATACAAAGTCCAAACCATGCAGGGATTTAAACTGCCTCTTCTGGGAGGTTGGTGCTGGGGACAAGCCCTTCCTTAGCAGATTTGTGTGGCCTATCACCCAACAGTCAGAGATCATTGCTATTTTGTGGCTCTGTCTCTGTCTCTGTCTCTGGGAGTGGCTAATTTATCAGAGCATTTTTTTTTTCTGCCAGCCCTGATGCAACCTCCTAATCCTCCACAATCTAGAGCATGCAGTAAGCCAGTACCAATTCTAGCATGCTAGAGGACTCTGAGCTGCCAATCCCAGGACACTGTCAAGGGCCCTTCTTTGAGGGCAGTGCAGAGTAATGTTTAAGTACCTACCTTCTGTGGCCAGTCTTTCTGGCCTGAAATCTGCACTCTGTGCTCTCCCACTTGTTAGCTGTGTGAGCTTGGGGAGGTTACTCCCCACCAAAAACTCTAGGTTCTGCAACTGTAACACAGGGATCGTGACAACAGTAGATTGGGTGTTGGAGGTTTCTCAATGAGAGTGTATAGACGTCAGTGCTCACAGTTGTGCCCAGTCCATAATAAATGCTGTATAAATCTGGCTCTTACTAGGTCATCCCACAAACATATGCTGAGAGCCTGCTATATATTCCAAGTGTTTTCCTAGATGCTGTGTACAGGAACAGAGATAGAAAGATGTAGCTCCAGCCTAAAAGATGAGAGACAAGTAAGCCAATCATTGCAATATAGCGCAGCGATTTGAAAAGCGTTAATATGCAGGCTTGAGTAAGATTGCAGGAGAGCACAGAGGGTCTGGCGTCCTTGGGTCTGCCTAGGATCATCACAAATGGCATCAGAGGCTTCACAGAGGAGGAGACACTGGAGCCAACTCTTAAAGGAGTGGTGGTTTGGCAGAAAGATTAGTAGGGGAGCATTTTCTAGATCGTCAGTAATGCACTTGCAGAGATGCAGAACTGGGGACCAGCGTGGCTACTTGAGGAGCTGTAATGTGTCCAGGGTGATGAAGCAGAAACAGGTGAAGTCAGGGAATCAGTCCAAGGCCAGTCTCTGGGTCCAAGATGCAAACTTTAGGAGCTCAGACACAATTCTGTGGATAATGAGAAACTCCCCACCTCCGAGACGTGTGAGATTCAGGGAAGGAAGAGAGAATCGAGCTGGATGCTTTCTGTTTCACTTTGAGGTGTTATGTTTATTTTTTTAAGAGGACAAAAATAAATAAATCAGAAACCACACTTTCATGAGATTGGCATTAGACCTGAGTTTCAATACATTCAAATAGAATATTGGTTTATGAGCTAATTCTATTTGGATATGTGGTATATTTTTAGCTCTGTGATTCCTTTGACCAGGTTCTCAATCCAAAGGAAACTCATTTAGCCTGAAGGTTCTGAACCAATTACATAGTTTCATAAGGTCAAAATAAAAGTTGGGAGTCATTTTATCTTCATCTGTACTGGTAGAAATTACAGAATCAAGCTGCTTTAATGAGAAAAAGCACCAGGATGGGAAAAGTGAAAATAGAAGTGTCAGCACCATCAGAGATTTCCACTGCATCCCGGATGCCGGCAGATGAGACCAGGGGTTGGGCTGTGAAGTCCTTTGACAACGCGGTCTGTAGCCCTGAACAAGTTGCCAGGGCTTCAAGAGGGATAGACATGAAACACAACATCCTTCCACCCTTATTAAGATTTAATCATGCTTTCAACAGGATTGCAATGTTATTAAATTAGATTTTTTTTCTTCCTTAAAAAGGGATTTAACTTTTGCTTTTCTGACATCATAATCAACATGGAACAGATGCAAAGGGGAAATTGGGTGACCATTGGTAATATGGACCTATACTTAACATGTAGCATGTGAAGTTATTAAAATGGAAATTAATTCCCTTTATTACTATCGTACCCTATCAATTAATTTGGTTGGAGGTGCTTATGAATATGCAATCATTCCTCCCTGCTGTCCACCCCTTATTCTGTGTGTGAAAGCACTGGCTAAGCAGTGGGTAACATTTTAGAGTCTTTTGCTAGTTTTGCAAGCACTTTGCTCCCTAATAATAATTGATAATGGTGATAACTAACAGTTATTGAATTCCTTCTATGTGCCAGACACTGTTGTAAACACTTTACATTGTCTCATTTCAGTCCTCACAATAAATTCTTAAGATGGGTACTTTTATTATCTCTGTATGAAAAAGAGGAAGATGAGGCAGAGAGAGGTTCATGAAAGAATCTTTCCCAGGTCGCCCAGGTATTTTCACCCCCAAGTCCGTACCTTCGCTGCTGTGCTATATTGCCTTGTACTGGCTAAGGAGGGGGTGAGTCTCAGATGCCAAATTCCTGTAGGCTGAAGAAAAGGGTGTAGGGGACATGGGATGAGACAAAAGGCTCTGGGTGAGGGGAGCAAGTATTTTAAAATATAGGTTTTATTTTTAGGCATGGCAAGTCCAATGGATCAGGAGACACCTTTGAAAAGACAGCTTGTTATACTAACAGATCCGAAGACGAGGGGCTGTGACATTGAGGGGGGGGGACACAGGAAGCACCAGGGTTAGTCTGGGAGGTAGAGGGAAGGGGAACCGTGGGCAAGAACTGGTTTTTGTGGAAATGAACAGAAGCAAGGTAAGCAGGTTTAGGATTGACCGGTTTGAGTAATTTAGCAAGCATGGGGCATAAGGGCTGCCCCAGGTTGCCTGGTACCTGGCCCTGGGGGGTCATTAGGGCAGCTGGATAATGGCCTGCAGAGTAAGAGCCTGTAAAGGAGGTGGCTGGGCATGTGGGTTCAGGATTGGTTGGTTTGCATATGAAAGGGGAGCTCCTGGGAGAGTTGTTTACTCTCTCCAAGAATTAGCTAACCCTGGGAGCTCAGCAGCAGTCCCTGCAGTGTCAGCAAGGCCCCAGGAGTTAAAGCATCAGAAATATAGAAAGTAAAAAGATATGCTTAATAGAGCCAGGGCTCAGCAGGTGTGGGGTGGGGGTGTGCGCATGGCAGGCTCCCAAGGGAAGGCAAAGGGGGGTGGCCAGTAAGAAAGGAAAACCTGAATAGACAAATGGTGGTCTGCATGGGGGACTGGGAATTGGAGGCACTGAAATGAAACTTTCAAGTAAGCAAGTATCTTTTGGTCTTTTGATATTACTCATAACAAATATTTAGCTTTATATGCATATTAAACTTTTGGGGGGGGTGTTATGGCTCATGATTTCAGCAAGACATTCTCCTTGGGAGCAGGGACCTTGTGTTGACCAACCTTGCACACCCCCACAGATTCTGATATAAGACTTGCTCTCCCAGAATGGAAGGGCCCTGCTTCGTGGCAGCTTGGTAAATCCTGGTTCCCCCAATAACACTCCATTTGCAAACTGTGGTTTCAGTAAGAGGGAGTCTGCTAAACCCAGGTGAGAGGGCATGGTCATGGCTGAGTGCTCGCTGAGTGACCGCTGCTTCACAATTGGTTCTTTTTTTTTTTTTTTTGTCTTTACTTTGAAAAAGGCAAGAGAAATTGTGTAAGAGGAGCTGAGATAGCACTACCGGTTAGCTTTATAATCAAGTACTTAGATAACTGAGTGATGTGCACATTGTGTGTAGCCTGTTTAATCACCAATCCAAAGCCAAGGAGTCATCCTGGCTTCCTTTCCACTCCTCCGTCCCCATATCCAATCCATTAGCAAGTTCTCTCCTCTCTACCCAAGGTGTGTCCCGGAATGCCCATGTCAACTGCCTCCACCTAAATCTGAGAAGCCACAATCGATGGTCTCCTCTACTTTTACAAGAGTCTTTTCATGGTATCCTTGATTTGGCCCTCGCACCCCTCTAATCCATTTTCCATGTGAGGGCCATGGGCTCTTTCTAAAATATAAAAGATATTGAGTCACCTTTCTGCTTAATGCTTTTTTATAGTATGTTAGTTAGGGTAGGCTAAATGCTATAGCAAAGGGATCCAAAAATTTTTAACAGCTCGTACACACTAGCTATGGCCTGAATTAGTGAACAGATCAACAGGGCTGCCCCTCTCTGAGGAGTTAATCAGGGCCCTTAATACCTGGTTTCAAAGCCATCCCAGGTCTATTTCCTGGAAGAAGACCCTGAAACCAGGATTCATAGGAAAGTGATCTATTAGGAAGCTTGCCCAGGAAAAATTGATGTAGAAGTAGGCAGTGGGACCAGGGAGGAAGCTAAGCAAGGGTGTAGTATCAAGTAAAGCCCCAGAGAGGTAACTTTAGTCTAATCCCGTAAGGGAAGATTGGGAGACAACGTAGACCCCACCTCAGAGCTGTCCTTGTCAGGAAAAGGGAGCTGCAGCATTTAAGCCTGTGCCTGCCATGCATTGGTGAAGGTCTGCCTACAGGGAGACATACCTTCCCAGGTACTTCTAGCAATCTGTGTGTGCAGGCAAGGGGAGTTCTGACACCCCAAGGGCAGTCCACCCCTGAGGAGATGCAAGTGCCAGCATTTGGGGGAGAGAGAACTTGTGTGCAGAAAAATGATAAAGGGGTCCAGGGGAAGATGGGTGGGAC
This sequence comes from Lemur catta, assembly GCF_020740605.2. Taxonomy (NCBI): domain Eukaryota; kingdom Metazoa; phylum Chordata; class Mammalia; order Primates; family Lemuridae; genus Lemur; species Lemur catta. Next base: position 82,752,783 of record NC_059130.1, read on the forward strand.
ACTGACAGCATCAGCTACGCAGAAGCACCCTAGGCTTTTTATTCCTATGGGAAGGAGCAGGCAAAGGAATTTAAATGGGCCATACTCGAAAGTATATTCCCTTGGCTAGAAGTCAAGTAGTGGTTGAGCCCCAAACCAGTGCAAGGCAGGTACGTGGCCATGTGCAACTGCAAGGGAGTCTGGGAAATGTAGTCCACCTGTGCACCCAGGAAGAAGAGAACTTAGGCATCCTGACACTAATAGCCTCTCTTAAAACTTAAGTAAAAATCGAACCCCCTACCCAGGCCTATACATCCCTGCAGGTCTAATCTCTGCCTACCTTTCCGGTCCTACCACCTGCTTGCTGTTCCCTCTGCACCTCCACCTCCACTCTTGCCACATTTTAGCTGCACCTGGGTACTGTTTTATCAGATACTGGGCTTTATTACTACACAGATGGTTGAAAAAATTAGTAGAAGCCGGTAGGCCTAGAATTGCAATACTATTGTTATGATGGTAAAAGTCTTAGTTTGACTTTTGAATAGGGTGTTTGGTGGATTGTGATAAAGTAGATGCTGAGACAACTGGTCACAGATCTAACCTCAAATAAGCTCATAGAAAGGGGGGAGCTATACCTCCCTGTGGGCAGCCGAAGCAGCAGGGCGCAGTTGGCCAGCAGTGTCATTGCTGCTGCATGTGCAGAACCCGCTGACCGTGGCCTGGCTCCTCCCTTATTACCAACTACCAGCATGACCTCGGGCAAGTTAGTTAACCTAGATGTGCCTCAGTTTCCTCATATGTAAAGTAGCACTGATAATTATTCCTAATTCATGGGGTCAGGGTGAAGATAAATGAGTTAGTACAAGAGAAAGGGCTTAGAACAGTGCCTGGCACAGACTAAACACTTTAATAACTCAATTATTATTATTAGTGGACCTGCAGGCTACACAGACAATCTCCTACTCCAGTTTCCTGGCCACTACTTACCAGAGGTGAGCACGTGAAGCATGCTGTCCTGGCAGCAACCACTTTTCTTCTGTTTCCTACAGCCCCATCTGAGGTCAAGGGGTGTTTGGAGGCAATCGGTTAAAGCAAGCTCCTGTTTAACAGGAAACATGTGTTGTGTGCATCTTCCCTGTCACTCGGCACACCTTAAAGTGGAAGAACTGGAGGCCTATCTGTGAGCAGCCCTGTAACCTGAGATGATGTCCTGCATCTTTTCCCAAAGCTGCCATTTTCCTTTGGTTACCAATTCCTTGAGAATAGAGCTCACATCCCCCATAGGCCAGGAGCTGTTCACAGCTTGCTTTGCCTTTATCCCCGACTCCTGGGCCTGGTGCTGTCTTTGCTTGTGCATCTCACAACTCCAGGGGGGTGCCATTCTCATAGATGACAGCCTGCCGTCTTGGCTGTGAACCGTGCGCTATCTTGCCATCTCAGTGTTTAATGTGAAGTACACATGTTTTAGATTCGTAATGATTTGGATGTGAATTTTGACCCATTTGCTGTTTGTGTGACCTTCTATAAATCACCCAGCCTCTCTGGGCTTCAGTTTCCTCACCTGCAACCAGAAGGCAGTACCCATCCCATAGGCTTGGTGAAAAGCCTGGGTGAGCACCTGATGACACCTGAGTTCATTACAGCTTGGGTTGTCCATTGCTGTGTAACAGATCACCCCAACACTTAGTGGCTTAGCATAGCAATGGCTGTTTATCTGTCTGTGGTTCTGTCATTAAGGCAGGGCCCACTGGGAACAGTTTGTGTTGCTCCGTGTGGTGTTGGCTGGGGCAACTCACCTGGGGCTATAAGATGCAAGATAGCTTCTTTCGTGTGGGTGGCACTGCAGCTAGGGTGGCTGGAAAGGCTGGGGACTGGCTGGCCACCATGCTTGCTCTCTGCCATTCTGTCTGTTTCTCTCTCTCTGCCTCTCTGTCCCTCACTGTAGTCGCTCACCTTCTGCAGCCCCTTTCTCTCCACATGGCCTCCCTCTCTAGCAGGGTCATCAGACTTCTTAACTTGGGTGTTTGAGGACTCCCAAGAATGCAAAAATAACTTCCACCATGGTTTTTTTTTTTTTTTTTTTTTTTTTTTTGAGACAGAGTCTCACTCTGTTGCCCAGGCTAGAGTGCCGTGGCGTCAGCCTAGCTCACAGCAACCTCAGACTCCTGGGCTTAAGTAACCCTTCTGCCTCAGCCTCCCGAGTAGCTGGGACTACAGGCAAGTGCCACCATGCCCAGCTAATTTTTTTTATATATATATATTTTTTAGCTGTCCAAATCATTTCTTTCTATTTTTAGTAGAGACGGGGGTCTCACTCTTGCTCAGGCTGGTCTTGAACTCCTGACCTCGAGCGATCCTCCCTCCTCGGCCTCCCAGAGTGCTAGGATTACAGGCGTGAGCCACCGTACCAGGCCCACCAAGGTCTTAAGACCTAGTCCTGGCCCTCACGCATGTTGCTAACTTTTGCTACATTCTATTGGTCAAAACCATTCACAAGGTTCAAGGGGAGAACTAGACTCTCTCTTGACAGGAGAAGCAGGATGTACATACGTGGATGGAAGGAATCTTTGTTGGCCTTTTTGCTGACAATGCACCACACTCAGTAAGTGGCAGCTTTGGTTTTCATTGTTTTTGGATTCCTATGGGGGAGAAAAAACCAAATTGCCTTTTAGATAAAAAGCCGTAAGAACTAGGAAGACTCAGATCAGCTAGATAGAGTGATGCCTGTTGAACTTCTTGGGGATGAAAAGAAATAATTTCTGGGCTACATGCTGCTGGAAGTGTAAACTAGAAATATTTGATCCTTTGCTTTGTTTATTTCCCTTCTGATTTTTCCATTCGAACTCACCTTCTGTGAGATCTAGTAGGCTAAAATCAGAACTAGGTCACTGATATTTAAGTTGGAGAAACTTCTCTGTTGGTTATCTGTTCTTACGTAGCAAATTACCCTGAAACTTCATGGCTTAATGGCTTAAAGCAAAGACATTTAATACCTCACTGTTTCTGCAGGTCAGGAATCCGAGGTCAGTTCACATGGATCCTCTGGCTGGAGCGGCAGTATTAGTTGGGGCTGCAGTCGTTGCAAGGTTTGATTGGGGCAGGATCCCCTTTCCAGCTCACTCAATTGTTATTGGGAGAATTCAATTCCTGGCAGGCAGTTGGACTGAGGCTCAGTTCCTCTGGCTGCTGGCTAGAGGTTGCCCTCTGTTCCTTGGCAAGCTGGCCTCTCTGTAGGACAACTCGCAGCTAGGGTAGCTAGCTTCATCAGAGCAAGCAAGCAAGAGCGCCAGAGACAGTGAGTGACTGCCAGCAACACAGAAGTCACACACACTTTTATAACTGAACAAAAGAATAATTGCCGAAGCAACATCCCATCGTCTTTGCTATATTCTGTTTGTTAGAAGCAAGTCCCTGGGTCCAGGCTCTACTCAAGGGCAGGAGGATTACATTAGGATGTGAATACCAGCAGGCAGGATCATCGGTGGCCATCCTAGAATTCCATCTCCCACCACTCCTTCCAGCAGTGTTAGAGTCCTCAGATTTCATTCCATCCCTGGATATCATGACGCCATGCATGGGTTATAATTACAGTGACTTTGTGTCCCAGTTTGACTGGAGTAGGTCTACTTCCTATTTTTTTTTTTTAATGTCACTCTCTAAGTGTAAAAGAACAGTGCCTTGCATTTAAAAATATCAGCAGAAATTTTCTTCGTTTTAATAAGATAGAAATGGTTTGCTTAAGATAATTTGACTTTGTCACTTTTAATTAATTTAATCAACAAATATTTATACAGCACTTTCTAGATGCTGGAGCTACAAAGTAGGGTAAAAATAGTATCCCTGCCCTTGAAGAAGTCAAATGAGAACGTGAACACTAGTAGTAATATGCAAGAAATATCATGAGAGAGGGAGAAGCCCGAGGTGTCATGGGATCTGAGATGGTGACCCTTGAGCTCAGTTTTGAAGGATGCACAGGAATTCTCTGGATGAAAAATAGTTCAATCAGGTTCCTAACAGGAAACAGAGGGCACATTCAAAATGCGACGATTGACGGAGAAATTATTTCCAAAGGTGAAGGTATAAGGAAAGCATAAGCAACAGTGAAGTTGTGTAGTATTAAGCTGGTACCACGCCAGGCCCCAATGGGGTGAGAGGAGGCTGCGGTTAACAGGATTTGGACAGCGAGAGACCTGGAGGGATGGTCTCTTGAGGAAGAAGAACCTTCTGTAGAGGAATGCAGCCAGCTTGCATCAACTTTGTAGGAAGGAGCTGATGGAATGAATACTCTGACTTCACTCCCAGCTTTCCCTTTGATCCCTCCCAAGCACAGCTGGAAAGCAGAGGCGCTGGGAACCTTCACTGTAGCCCGTACAGATCGGCCTCCAGGGGCACAGGGCAGAGTGGAGAAGTTGAAGGCAAGTCTGGAGGGGCAGATAGAAGCTATGTGACATGAAGACACTAGCCAAGCCCATTCCAGAGAAAGGGACTAGAGTGAACTGAAGGAGATGTGAAATATCCTGATGACTCTGAACTGATAAATGTGACCTGAAACAGCGGGAAAGATCAGATCAAAAAGAAGGAACTGAGGGCAGAGAAGTGGACAGAGGCCAGAGATGAGAGTCTCCCTGGGTCTTTGGCAGAGTTGCTCTGCCCGCCTGGCCAGTCTATGCCCCCTGGGCCGAGTTGTACTAAAGAGCTTAGATTGTAACCTGTAGGTAGTATGGACACAAGGAAGAGTTTTCAGCAGGGCATTTGTGGGATCTGTTCTGCATTGTGTACCAGGTGGCTGCAGTGTGAAGGATGGATCAAAAGGGTCCCAAATTCCAGCTCTGTCACTACTGCCTTACAACTTTGCACAAGTCCTTTAACCTCTCTGGATCCTAGTTTCCTGTTTGGTGAAACCCGGCTGGAAACTCCTTCTGCTGATTGATACAGGGACTAGATGGGGTAGATATTTATGGAATACAAAATGCTCAACATACATGTGGGGTATTTCTACCTAGTTCCACAATTGCTTTTGACAAGGAATGAGAGTGAAAAAGAAATTCAAGAAGTTTGGGCACTCCCACCCATGTATCAGGCATTGTGCTTGAACATTTTACATTTGATATTCCATTCACTCCATGCAACAGCTCCTGAGATAGCTGCTATCGCATTTTACAGGACAGGAAAGAGAGACCTATTGATTACCTACTATGTGCCATGCACTGTGCCTACGGAATATGAAAGTGAGTAAAAATTGGCCCTGGCTGTTAGGAGATCATAATTATGGATGCTGAGGTCATTTAGATCAGTGTTCCTCAAATTATAATGTGCATATGTATCACCTACCTGGCTTCTTGTTAAAATGCAGATTCTGATTCACTGGTGCTAAGGTCTGGCAGGAGGTTCACCATTCCTAACACTCTCCTGGGTAATGCTGATACTATATACTTTGAGAAGCAGAGTTTAGAGGATCAGATTAAACACACACACACACACACACACACACACACACACACACACACACACTCCCTCCCTCTCTCTCTCTCTCTCTCTCTCTCTCTGACGTTTTTATCAGTACTTGCAGCCATGATAAATGGGAACAGGGGAAGATCTTTTACAGCAATCCCAGCTTTAGGAAATGGGGAAGTAAAAGGAGAACACCAAGCACCATAATATTTGATTGAATAGCTGGTACTAAGGCAGGGCTTTCTGCTCCAGAATCTAACCCTTCCCTTGTTTGGGCTGAGCAGGATATTGTTTTCCTGCCCCTTGGATATATCCAATGATGAGCTTTGATCAAAGCAAACCTTTCCGTTTGAGGCTTAGGGCACATGTTAATGACTTTGTTATTCACATGTATCTGCATACATTTGCAAAGCAATTCAGCCACTTCTGAGGGGGAGGAGGATTATAGGGGCTGGTGGCCTGACCAGGGATTAAGCATCTTTCTAGTGGTTGGTCCTTGGCATCTCAGTTTCAAGGAAATCCAGCAGCTGAAAGTTGAAGCAGTCCTGGTGGTTGAAGGAACTAAGAACTGAGTTTCGGGCTGCTTCTCTGGTTTACTATTCGTGTCCGTTCACTACGGATTCTTGCCAAGTCAGGTCCTGCCTCTCTTTTTTTCCCATCCCTTTTACCCATTGCTGCCCAAGCATCTTCTTAAGGATTTCTCTGAACATGTCCCTCTTCTACTCAAAGACCTTCCATGGTTCCCCTTAATCAACTGGGAAAAGCAAATCTTAACGTAACTCTCAAAACTCTCCCCGTGTAACCAGGTCCCAGTACATCGTTTTAGCCCCAATTCTATGGCTCTACAGTCCCTTGGGCCTCCATGCTGTGGCCAAATCGAAGCATCTCTTGTTCTCTAAGCCTTATAAATTCCCACCTTTAGGACTTAGCTCATGTCATTACTTCAATCTGAGAGAACCTATCTCCACTTTCCTTACTCATGCCAAAAATCTGTCCACCTTTCAAGACCCATCTCATATCCCACTTCCTCCAGGAAGCCTTCTCTGAACTTCCTGTCCCGGTCCTGTCCATGGCTGGACTTTGAAGTGCTGCCCTAGTTCTTGGGCTCCTGGCTTGGAGAAATCGCAAGCCTTGGCCCACTCAAAGGAGAGAGATGACAGACACTTAGCAAGTATGCATGAAGAATTTATTATAAGGAAAGTTTAAGGGTGAAAGTACATTTCCTAAGAGGAAATGGGTCTGTATCTGTGATGGAGAAGACACCATCTTCTTCTATGTTTCTCCTGTTATATGCTAGTAGTATATGTTGATGTAAAGGTCAGTTATGATTACTTATGACGTGGGTTTGGGGGTCTGGATTTTTCCAGGTATGGACATAACTTAAAGGTTATGTTCCAGGCTTTCCTTTCTCCTATATGTGTGATGGGGAAAGTCACCTTTTATGGTGTTTTTCTATTTTCTGATTGGTGGTCCTTGTTCCGTGATCTAATTACCCCATTCTTTAAGACCGAAATAACTGTTTTCCCTGGTTATTTTTCTGCAACTATTTCCTTCTTACTGTTTTTCTTTAACTGTTTCCTCCTTGTTCTGCTCCTATCATTCCATTATCTCTTGTTTTTCTGTCCCTAACATTCCTACCTGGAGAAATTCTTCCTGCTTCTGAATTGCCGTAGCATTTTGTCCACAACTTTCTTATTGCACGAGGTCCTTTATTGGTTTATGTATTAGGACCACCACTGGCCATTGCATGTCTTGAAGGCTGTCCATGCCTAGTCAGGTATGCATATATAATAAGTGGTTAATTTTTGAATGATTGTATGTATGAACAAACGGTAAGACCAGTGCCTATGAACTATGATTGAATGTGATTGAACGGCAGCTTATTTTTCTATGTATCATTCTCTTAATACCTAGTTATTGAGCTCTGTTGCAGGCACAAGGTTCTCGTAATACAAAGGTGAATAGAGGAGAATCCCTCCCCCCCACATACCACCACCCCCAGGGGCTATTCTGGGGATGGGGCCATCTCATGTTCTTTGTTTAATTAAGTTGGCTACCCTCCAACTAGTTGCTTAATAATAAATGATTTGAAAAATCTGAAAACATCTGATATTTTTACAGATCAGTGACCTGTTAGATGAACAGGCTAAATCTTGTTTAATCTGTGCCTCTGTTCATCAAAGCACTCTTCTGAGTGTGGAGTGTGACAGCAAACTGGATTGTACTTGTATTGTTCTGTTTGCCTCCCCACCTTAAAAATGGCAGTATATGTTTGTTGTGGAAACCTTGGAGATAAAAAAAAGTGAATAAAAATCATTCATAATTTCACAAACAAGAAATCAATAATTGTTAACATTTGGCATGTTTCCTTTTGGGTGTTTTTGTTTGCTTTGTTTTTGGGAATACACATACACAGTTTGATTCATACTTTTTGTATCCTGCTTTGATTTATTATTTATTTATTTTTACTAATATTTGAATGTTTTCGAATGTTAAAAATTCTTTAAAATGGTTTTTCATTATAGTTACTATTTTAGTGTATGGATATAACATACTTTTTAAACCAAATCTCCATTATTTATAAAAGCTAAAATTGGAAATAGCTGTACTGTGACAATCTTCATGTGTTAATATTTTTCCTCATATGAACATTTTTATAGCATTCTTGAAATGGCATTAGTGAGTTAAAGGACGTGAACATTTTAAAGTCCTTTTCTCTCCCTCTTTACTGATTCTTTTTATCAGAGATGGTAAATTCTTCAGATCCTATGTTGGATGAGTCTGGCCTCAATTACTAAATACCCTTTTGTAATTAAAATGGTGCCTGTAGGCTCCAAGGCCCCCCCCCCCCCATTAAGGCACAGCAAGTAGCTTCCAGATGGTTTTGGAGACAACACCCCCCATTCATCAGTATCAGGACTGCTGGCTAATGCTGCTGTGTTGATTTTTTTTTTGTGTGTGTGGCCCTGGGTGGTAGATTTTTGTAACAGTGACAAGTGGACTTGACATCAGAAGCACTTTTTCTAGTGCGCCTAACCTGCATTTTGATCTTTTAACTAAAATACACTGTGAGTACTTCTTTTGCTCTCAGAACCCTAGAAGAGCAATCTCACTGAGACTGCATTGAATTAGCTCGAATCACCAGCTTCTCATTGCTTGCTGGGATAAGGGCTACCCAGACATAGACCTCTCAAGGTCTGGTTCTTAGCTTGGTCTCTTTCTACTGTGGGAGAATTAGGGAGTTCATTATAGTTGGCCTTAATGCTGGGCAGTGTAACCTCACTGTAATTGAACCTACTTATATCAATTCTTCTTTTAATATGTGTGTAATGCTCTACGGTTTACAGAGCACCTTTGAGGGCATCAAATAATTTGATCCTCACCATCTTTCTGTGAGGGAGCCATTTATGCCCCTCCTGTTTCATAGGATAACCAGGACACACAGGGAGTATTAAATGATGGTGTTATTATAATAATGGAAAGAACATGAGTCTTTGGAGACACATATACCCAATTTCAAAATCAACTTAACCACTAACTAGTCGTATGACATAAATTCTTTGAGCCTCAGATTCCTCCATTATGAAGAGAATAGTACAGTTGGTCCTCATTATTTGCAGATTTCATATTTCCAAATTTGACCACCACTCACTCATGGCATTTTTGTGGCCATTGGCAGATATGCACAGAGTGGCCAGAAATTTGAGTCTCCTGACAGGCATGTCATCAGTTGAAGTTAAACAAGATAATGTCTGCCTTCTTGTTTCAGCTCTCTAACTGTAAGCAAGCATCCTTTTTGTGGTCACATGTTTAGCATTTTGGGGCTTTCTGTTGGTGATTTTACTGTTTAATATGGCCCCCAAGCATAGTCCTGAAGCACGGTCTGGTATTCTAAGAGCAAGAAGACTGTGATGTGCTTTATGGAGACAATACATGTTGTAGTTAAGCTTCATTCAGGCATTACTGATAGTGCTGTGGGCTGTGAGACCAATGTTAGTGAATCAGCAATATATATTAAATAAGTTATCTTTAAACAGAAACCCATAAAACAAGATTATGTGTTGATCAGTTGATGAAAATGCTATGACCAGAAGCTCACAGGAACCTAACCCTGTGATTCCCCTGAAAGCAATGGTTCAATATTTTCATGACTTTATAGAATGTAGATATTGCAAATGATAATCAACTGTATCTCTCTTGTGGGTTTGCTCTGTATATTAAGTAAAGATGTGTGTAAAATGCCTAGTGTGATGATATTCTATAATGGGGGACTACATTCTACAGATAAGGAAACACAGGCTCAGAGTAATTGGTTGCCTTATTTAAAACTCATTAGACCAGAAAATGGCCTGCATTAGTAGCATATCAACCCAGCCTGTCTTGAATCCAAACCCAACAGTTTTCAAAGCATACAGGCTACATTTAGGAAGAATTCCATATGGGAGAATTAAATGCTTCTTAGTTCTTTCTGAGTTTGCTCTTCATTTAAACATTTTATCTGCATGGCTAAATTCTGGAAATCCTTTCTAACCACCCATCATCACAATTTTTGTGCCAGACCCAGTGCTAACCACATGCCATCTGGTATCCTTTTGCATCATACAGTGATCCTGTAAGGTAGGCATTATTATTATTGTTACCATTTTAGAGACTCAGAGAAGTTAAATAAATTGCTCAAAGTCATACAACCCAGGGGAAGAGCAAAGACAACAACCCATGTCTTTCTGGTTCTAGAGCCCATTTCCTCAACCCTGACATCAAAGGATCCCAAACTCTTAGGCATTTCATAGACCAGTAAAATAGCCAACCAAAAAAAAAAAAAAAAAAAAAGTGTGCAGAAGGACACAGAATTGTCAACTTTCATTTATCCAGGAAAGGACATTTAAGAAAAAAATCAGCCATGGCCATTGACTATCGTCATTATGTTATAAAGAAAAGTAACTTTAATAACATAAAATATAAAGAACTTGGCCGGGCGCGGTGGCTCACGCCTGTAATCTCAGCACTATGGGAGGCCAAGGCAGATGGATCGTTTGAGCTCAGGAGTTTGAGACCAGCCTGAGCAAGAGCGAGACCCTGTCTCTACTAAAAATAGAAAGAAATGATTTGGACAGCTAAAAATATATATAGAAAAAAAAAATTAGCCGGGCATGGTGGCTCATGCCTGTAGTCCCAGCTACTCGGGAGGCTGAGGCAGGAGGATCACTTGAGCCCAGGAGTTTGAGGTTGCTGTGAGCAAGGCTGACGCCACGGCACTCACTCTAGCCCAGGCAACAGAGTGAGACTCTATCTCAAAAAAAAATAAATAAATAAAATAAAATAAAATATAAAGAACTTAACCTCAGATCTTAAAAAATACAATCTGTTTACCTTTATACAAACCTTAAAACATTGTCTTTTTTCTTATTTCGCTCAGAATAGGACCGTCATTGTCATAGACACAATGGTCTTTGGCAGCCACAGCTCTGCACTTTATTATAAGTTATTTTCACTGGTCTGGGTCTGAGCCTCTTCACAGGGAAGTGGATTTGATCTAATGGTATCTAAGATCACTTTTTAAATTCCAAGGATGGTGTTATAGTTTCCAGGCCTGGGTCAAGGTTTGGCCCATGTCTCCTTCCAGCCCAGCGTCAAAGAGGGACACTAGTCTCACGTGCAGTAGATGTCAACTCAGAAGCCTCTGGTCTGCAAATCTTGCCCTTGGAAGGTCCAGGCACCTTGTGAATTGACCTCCAGGAAGAGAATGAATCCTTAGTGGTGGCAAATAAGTTGCTTTAACTATTGGGAAACAGAGCATGTACATAAATCTCCTATGGATCTATACTCCTTAAGGGAACTCATCATAGAAGAGAAGCAACCCATGGAAGACGAAGGCATAACTGTCTGCCTTCCCCCTGGCCCCCGAGATGGTTGCCCTTCAGAAATGGAAATGACCCCAAGATAGGTTAGCTTGAGGTCTCTTCAACTTTTCTATGCACCTATAAATCAGGAATCTTCCATTGTCCACAACGGTGCTCACTTGCTAAAACATTCATAAAATAAGAAAGCGCTAATAACAACTATAGCTTTTTAAATGGTTTATATGATGCATCTTGATGATGTGCTAAGTTCTTAGCATAGTCCATTGTTAATCCTTACAACAGCCTTGTGAGATTGATTGATACCATCATCATCCTCACTTAGAGATGAAGAAATTGAGATGCTGAAGTAACTTGACCCATCATATCATTAATAAGTAGGAGAGGTGGGAGTGGAACCTAGACATGTCCCTCCAATACTCTGGGCTGGCTGGCCTATACTCTCTGCCCTTTTTCCATGTCTTTTCTGTATTTTGCAACTAAATGTCCAAATTTTAAATTTTTCCCTTTTGGTAACCATGTAGGAAAATATTAGCCTGAATCAATTCATTTGATACATATGAACTTTACTCTGTGCCAGATTCAGAGCTCCAGATAAACAAGCATGAAGCACATAGCTCTGCTTTTGAGACACCCCATTCTTGAAGGAGATGTACACAAATGACTGTGACAGAAAGCAGTCTCTTCAAGAGCTATTAGATAAGTTGCCTGAGTAAGACGCTAGTTGAGTTAAAACTTGAAGGATGAGTGTTTGGGGTGACAACCCTCCAGGTGGAGGTGAGAAAAGGAACAACACGTGGGGTCAGAAAATGGCAAAAGCACTCCCTGGGGAGTGGGACTTTGAAGGTATGTGGATGAGAGATGAGGCTGGTAGACCACCAGGGGTCATATTTTGGAGGGACTTAGATGCCATACTAAGGAGAGTGGATTTTATTAAATAGGCGATGGGGAGCCCCTGAAGGTGTTTAGACACAGGAAGAATATTATCAGAGCTGAATGCAGGATAAATATACCCTAAATTTATGATTAAAGTATTTATATATTATAATTCTAGTTCCTCTGCATTTAATAGGACACAAAAGAAAGAAATCCAATCTATGAACCTGAAATGATGGAAGTTTCTACATCAGAGAAGATCCTTGGTTCCTAGTTACCTCAACCAAAGCACTTAGCTGGGTAGTTGCTAAGTGTGGCTGGTGAGCTGAATTACTGGGAAGCCTGTTGAAAATCCAGATCACTGGGCTCTATCCCCTTGAGGTACTGATTCAGAAGATCTGGTGTCAGGACTGGGAACTGATGTTTTTAAAGCTGGCCCCCTGATTCTAGTGGCCACTTGAAACACTTCTGCACTGTAAGTCATATTTAAAAAGAGTTATGTCTGAAGCCCCCCCAAAGAGTGCTTATATTACTAGAGATGTGTAAAGGTTCTCCAGAGTAGCAGAACCAATAGGATACGTGTGTTTGTTTGTGTGTTTATGATAGGTTGATTAGTTGATAGATAGGTTGATGATAGATTGATTGATGGATAGATAGATAATTTATTTTAAGGAGTTGGTTCATGTGATTATTGGGGCTGACAAGTCCCAAGATCTGCAGTCAGTAAGCTGGATACCCAAGATAGCTGATGGCTTAATTTCAGTTCAAGTCCAAAGGCAGGAAAAAAATGGTGCCCCAGGTCAAGGCAGTTAGGCAGGAAGAAATTCTTTTTTACTCAGCCTTTTTGTTCTACTCAGGTCTTCGACTGATTGGACGCGGCCCACCCACCTTAGAGAGGGTAGTCTGCTTTACTCAGTCTACCAATCAAATGTTGATTTCATCCAGGAACACCTTTGCAGACACACCCAGAGCATTTGACCAAAAGTCTGGACACTATGGCCAACATAAAATTAACCAACAAGATGCTAGAAAGACTTCATTATAATAGTATGATTACTATACTGAAAATGGTAATTAGAATCATCGTTATTTATATTCTTGTAGACCATAACACAGTAGGTATGTAGCATGTTTACAACTAAATGACAGAAACAAGCATATGAGCATAGTTGTTTGTAATTTATTAAGTGTTCTCTCATCATCATCTCATTTCATGCACACAATAACTCTGCTGGGCAATTGAAATAGATTTTGTTATTACCTTCCATTTTTGAGACAGGTTGTTCAAGGCACAAAGAAGTGAGCTTACTTGTCCAAAGACGCAGAGTAAGTGACTGGGGCCAACTGAAACCCAGAGCTTCTTTTGTGATCATTCCACTTTATGCCATTTATTAATTACTGGCAAAGGCACACGTGCCTTCATGTTGTCGTTTCCTGACCATCAGCAATTTTCTGATCTTATGACTATATCTGTTGCTATTTCTAAATATAGGAAAGGCACAAATTAACAAGTGAAAACCAAGAGCTATGTTTGTACTTAATGCTACTAACAGGCAACATAATTACAAGAGAGCTAGAGTGTTGCTTGACAAACAAATTAATAAAAAACTCTCATGCCACTCTCAAGTATAAATTGCACAGCAGAAGGCAAGAAGAGGTTGAGTTTGACAGTTGTGAGATAACAACCTTGAAATATATCTATATTACGGGAGGGGGCTTTGCAGGTCTGTCTTTTGGACTTAGTTAGAGACGATGCTAATGAACTGCCATAATGTTCATATTTTTGCAGGATCCAGCTATATTTCTTTTAAGGCCAAGTTTACCACAACTGGGAAAACTGCTTAGTTAGATGTGGGATCCTAGTCAATTCATGTGTTTCATATAGTTAAACAAACCTGCCCAATAAGTCAGAAATCATTAAATTAATATATAGTTGTTTATCTCATGTTTTTAAATAAAGTCATATGAAGAGACTTACATAAATTATTTTTTATATTTCTATTATGCCTCTTAGTTTATTTGGCAAGTATTTATTGAATGATAATCTTTGCTGAGAAGAAAAGTTGCAAAGACAAACTCTAGTCCTTGCTTTTATTAATAGTAGCTCACCATTTTATACAGTGGTTCTCAACTCTGGCTGCATATTAGATTACTGAAGAGTATTTAAAATACAGATATCTGGACCCCACCCCAGAGAACCTGATTCCCCTGGTCTAGAAAGGAGCCAGGAACCAGTATTTTTAAAAGCTTCTTAGGTGATTTTAACATGTAGAGTCCCTGATCTGGTGGGAGAGTCCATTATACAACCAGAAACGATGCATTGTTTTAAGTATATGAAGAGGTGTGTTTCTGGCCATCGGATGGCTACGATGAAGTCTTCTAGAGACACTCTGGAAAGGCCGTACTAAAGCTATTATCTTATATTTGAGGGTATCAGAGAGGTCTGTTTTTAATTTTTCATAAGATTTTATTGTATCATTTCAGCTGCATCTGGGAGGATGGTAGATGAGCAGAAAAGGGCAAAAGATGCCAGGCAAAAGGTATGACATAAGCAAAGTCACTTGGGGAAAAGATCTCCATGTCTTCAGAGAATTCTAAATTGTTAGACTGAAGTGTTGAGTGTATGAATTAATTATCATTAATTCTTTCACTCAAACCATGTTTATTGTGGATTTATGCTGTGTGAGGCATTGTGTTAAGTGCTGTTAGAAATTCAAAAATGAGAAAAAGGGATCCTACTGCCAATAAATCATAGGCCATTCAAGAAAATAAATCATGGATGATGATGATGATGATGATAATGGTAATATAGTAACCAGAACTAAAAATTGAAACTTTAAAGATGTAATAGAAATGAAATTCAGAAGTGCAGTGCCAAATTATACTGTGCAGATGGTTAAAGGAAATGGCCTAAGGTGGAGAGGGAGAAGATGAGAGATGAGAATTCCTGCGAGCATGTTCTTGCAGAAGCCCTGTTGACTACAGGAAAAGAGGGGTGGGAGGGTGATCCACATCTGCTCCTAACCTCCAGCCTAGTGAGAGGTCAAGGATCTGCTGGCTCCACTTCTCAAGCCTGGAGGGAAAGGCGTGGTTTGTGCATCCTGTGGTTGGGAGCTTAGTGAGCTCTGTCGCCTTCTCCTGGGAAGATAGACAGTAGGGGTCGGCAAACTTTGTTTGCAAAGAAACAAGTAGTAATTAGGCCTTGCAGGACACGTATGGTCTCTGTCACATACTCTTCTTTGTTTATTTTTCAACCTTTTAAAAATGTAAAAAGCATGCTTAGCTCTGTGTGCAGCATCAGACCCCTGATCTAGAGGAAAAATGGCTGACCCCTCAGGTAGGGAGCTGGACAGGAATCAGCCCATACTCCAGGTCCAGGGAAGACCAGATTGTGGAGGTGCTCCCCAAGGATCAGCCAGGGGCCACACGGGAGGGAGAACTGGCATGGGATTATCTTGGGCACTGTCCAGAGAGGCAGGGAGAACTCAGAAGCCAGAAGCTTACAGGAATGCCTGGGTTTCTAAAGATGAGGGAGTCACAAGCTCCCACCCAGGGTCAGACCCACAAGCAGGTAGACCATATGCCTCAAGTCTCAAATGGTACTTGGGCGAGTGAAAGGGGTCACTTCTAATCAAGTAACTTAACTAATAATAAAGCCAGGCAGCAGGACTAAACCAGCATTCTCCCAGGCAAACCAGGATGTGCTGTCAGGTCACCCTGCACATGAGCCAGGAAACTGCAAGCTGGAAGTTTCCGGGGATGGCAGGCTCTAAACCTAAGCTGTCCAGTATGATAGACACTGGCCACATGAGGCTATTGCCATCCAAATTGAGACCTGCTAAAAGTGTAAAATTCACCTATTTCATACTAAAGACTTAGTATGAAGGAGAAAGTATAAACTATATCATTAATATTTTTATATTGATTGCATGTTGAGATGATACCATTTTAGATGTGTTAGGTCAAATACATTACTTAATTTCACCTGTTTCTTTTTACATTTTAAAATGTGGCTACTAGAAGATCGAAAAGTACATATGTAGCATGCATTCAGGGCCTGCATTATATTTCTGTTGGACAGCTCTGTTCTAAAGAGTCCTCAAAATCACCCACTAGACCCAGAGGCGGCCTTAAACATCTGCAAGACTTGGAAACCCTAAAACCAATTTACCATACTATCAGTGAGAACAAAACCTATTCCTACCTTTTTTCCCTCCTCCTTCCTCATGTGCCACCCCTGGTTGGAGCAGGGGGTGGGGAGCTTGCAGGGAAGGATGACATGAAGCCATATTTAGTTTCCAAGCAGAGTCAGGGCAGAGAAACAAAAGAGCATCTGCCAGCCGTGCCCTCTCCTTTTCCTACCATGGGTTTCCACATATTAAGGTGGCCAGTACTGAAAGATGTAAGATCAACACTAAGTCATGGGCAGGCTTGGATTTATTTATACCTTGCACTGGACATTCTCGTTTCTGATTTGAAGCTGCATTTGTAACTTAAAGCTCTTATAGCACTGCTTGTTACCCGAGTGAGCAGGAACGTCATGGAGGTTTAATCTAAGAGCAGGGAACTGAATATATTTATTTTCTGACCTATTATATATTTAATTTTTTACTGTGAAAATTTTAAAGTATACATTAAAGTGCAGAGAATAGTATAATAAACTCTCATTTACCCATTATCTGGTTTCAACAATCTTAACATTTTGCCAATTTTATTTTATCCATTTTCCTCATTTAGGGAGTAGGGGAGGAACTCGAGTATTCTAAAGCAAATCTCAGACATCACATTATTATACTCATAAATACTAAAGTACATAAAGAATAAGGATTTTACTTTTAACATAATTGATTTTATTTAAGGGAACAGTAGGAAATTAAGTAAATGTATTTCAAATAGATGATGAGTCCTGCCTTTCAGCACACTGCTATCAATAGAAATAATAATACTAGACAAACTGCAAGGAACTCAGAGGTCACTTAGTCCCACCCTCTGTTGAAGCTGACAGTGGGGAAGGGACTCCCCTGAAGTTCCTGGTGGCAGATCTGTACTCAAGTCCAGGTTCACTTTCCCGAAACACAAGCCTGCCCGCTTGACTCTCTGTAGGGACCAAAGGGAAGATTTGAATCTGGCTTCCTGAGGGCCCCACCTGAGTCTGTCTGCCAGCCCCATGCCATCGCCTTGGCATTTCTGTCCTGCATGCTGAGAATCACGGGGCAGCTTCTCAAATACCCATTGCCATTCCACCAGCCCATGAAGCTTGGTGGTCTGCTTGGTGGTCTGCTTGGTGCAATTATTTGGCACTTAATGTCTTAAAGAGCCCTTGAGTGATGCCTTGGGGAAAAGTCTTGGGCAGGCAATTCCTCAAGGCATCGAGGTGCTTTGAGGTTAGAGCCTGGCTTCTGAGGAAGTGTTTTGTTAAGGGCTCTGCCACTGGCTCTCTCTAGGTTCCTCAGAAAGGGCAGTTAATAGCCTGAATTCTCTATGAAGATGAGCCCTCTGCCTAGGTGCAGTGGCTCATGCCTCTAATCCTAGCACTTTGGGATGCTGAGGCTGGAGGATCACTTGAGACCAGGAATTTGAGGTTGTGGTGAGCTGTGATGATGCCATTGCACTCTAACCCAGGAGGCAGAGCAACACCCTGTCTCAAAAAAAAAAAAAAAGAAAGAAAGGCCTCTGCCAAAGCTTCGGAAGCCATCCTTTCCAGACTGTCAGGGACAGCTTTGCTATATAAGAGGAGAAAGCGTATTTAAACCACCTGCTCTGTGTGCCCCAGTTCCTGGCCGCTCTGCTACCTCTGAGCACAATGGCAGCCTCACCTCACGTTACAGCACCTCAACTTAATCAGATGCTTCATATTGTTCAGAATTGATCCAGATTATTCCCTGTTGCCCCTTCAGATGCACTGCTTCATGTTTTCATTTTACCTAGTTTTCCAGTCTTTTCTCTGTACCGCTCCTACATTTGGCTCCAGACTTCCATTCTCCTGGGCCAGTTCTGCTCTGACAGTACAGGTTGTCACCGTTCTCTGATTTGGTTTTTTGGCCACATTCCGTGCTTTTCTCATTTTTTCCCAGCTGCAAGTACTCACGTGCTCACATCCCTCTTATTTTCCACTTAAGCCAGGGGTCCCCCATCTATTCTTATTAGTAGGGATTCCCTTATTCCCCCTAAGAAGCATTCCTTCTGGAGTTTTATTTAGAATACCTGGAGCTCTGTCCTGGTTCTACACTTTCTAGCCATGTGAATTTGGGCAAATTACTTAATCCATCTAAACTTCAGCTTCCTCATCCCTAAAATTGTAGTGATAAAGTAACCACCTTACAGGTTTGTTATTAAGAATGAAATGAGTCGATCTATGAAAAACATTTAGAACAGTAATTGGCACATAGTAAGTGATTATTTAGGTCATACACATGTGTGTGCTTAGCCATGGTGCCCAGTGCATGACAACTATGCTAGAAAGATTAGGCCTGGAGAGACATCTAGTCTTCACCATCTGGTTCAAACCAGGTTTTCCCAAAGCCTCCAAGTTATGGCTGTGGGCTCATGTAACTAGTTCTGATTTTCTTTTCTTTGTGGTACTTCACTTCTCCAGCATTTGCTTTCATTGGTTGACATCATTTGGGAGCTAGCAGGGTCTTGGGTTTTTTTTTTCCTAAGAGGCTACTTCACCCCAGGCAGTTTCACCCAACTTCTCACTGGGGCTCGGCTCTGCACATCAGGACACCTTGGGAGAGGAAGGCTTTGTCTACAGGGCCTGCTGTACTCTTTCCCTGAGACCACCATTCGCAGAAGTCCTGCTCTGAGTTGAAGTTGTCCCTCTGTTGCAGACATAGCTGGAGTTTCTCTTGATGATGATAAGTTCATCTCATGAGGATTCAATTACACAGAGTTCCCTATGATATATCTCTGTCCTCAGCTTCTTGTCCAGTGAGGAAGCTCACGTATATTCTAAGCTCTTTGTAGGAATTCCAGAGGTAATGGCTGTTAAAAAAGCAGAAGAAAGAGTTATTTTAGGCCATTGGTGGCCCTAGCTTCATGGAGAAGTGTTATTTAAGCACTTCCTTTAACACACAGAGTAAAGAGAAGGGAGCTCGTGATTAAGCAGGGTAGCCCAGCTTAGTGTTGCCTGGGATTGCAGGTGCACAGTTCTTACAGTACTGAACTAAATTTCACGTTCCTCATTCTAGCTCTGGGGTAGGAGTATACAGAAGTCATAATGCAGCAGGCTAATTCTAGGTTCTAGTGGGTCATGAAAAGAATCAATGATAGTAGTGGGGGTAATAGGTTGTGGACTTTTCTGAATTCGAGAGAGTTGTTCTTCTTGAAAGAAAAATAGTTGTGGGAAATATTAAAAGAAAAAAAAAAGATCGTATTTTGCATATTCTCTGAGGAGATTAGTGATATTTGCTTCTTGTTATTCTACTCGCAGTGACTTCAGGTTATAGGATCACTGGCTCTCAGATTGGAAGGGACTTTCAGAGGTCACCCTGCAGTCCCACCACTCAGCCTCTATTCCCGGCTCAGCGGTCCTTTTAAAGCATCTCTAACTGCTGCTTGATTAATTCCACTAATGGGGAGCTCTCTACTTAGCAAAAATATTTCAGAAGTATTGGGAAATATATTGGTCTGTGTATCAGACAAACCTGGGTTCAAGTTTACGTTACTAGTTACATGACATCAGACAAATCACCTGCTGTTGGGGTTCAGATTTCTCATCTATAAAATAGGGAAAACAATGCCTACCTCATGGTCCAGTTATAGCTATGAAATGAGATAACACAAGAAATATCTCTAGCCTGGCATCTAGCTTATTATAGATACTCAATAAATGGAAATTCATAGAAAATAGGCAATAAATGTTAATTTATTCTCTTATTCCTGTGCTAAATATTTCTTCCCTTCTGGGGCTGAGAAACGGATCACATTATTGATGAAGTAAAAGTTATTAATAAGGCCATTAACACAAAAGCACAATTTTATTCCTTTTCTATTTTCTAAATTTAACACCTAGTGTTACAGCTTTGAAGTCATGAGCATTTGTTCCAGCCGTGAATTGGGCCTCTGAAGCTGGCCAAAGGAACTTTTCCATAATTTAAAAATAAATAAAATATGAATTGCCCTAGTAGTCTGAGCCACCCTTCATTTTTTGGCTGTCAAAATGACCTGAGTCATTTTAGCATCTCAGAATATTAAAGCTGGGAGTCATCTTAGAGATCATCATTTCTGGCTCATTCATTTTATAGATGGGGAAACCGAGGCCCAGGGAGATTAAGTGACTAGCTCAAGGTCATGCAGCTAGTTTGTGGTGGAGCTGAGATTTAAATATAGGTCTCCTAACTCCAAATCCCCTGGTCTTTCCATTGTATCACATTGCCTCTCCCAGGAATAATAATATTTTCAAATGACACCTTAATTCCCCTGCCCAATCTCTAAGGCAGTAGTTGTACAACTGCAATTTTTCTCCTTCTTTATGCATCATGTCTTACCCTGAATCGTACCCATAGGAATTCTGTAATGCAGTGCTGCTTTGAGCTTCTCAGGGAAGACTAGAAAGGGTTTGGAGGAGAGAGAAATGTCAGTGTGGGTTTGGAAACTGGAAGTGATTATGAAAACAATACCTTCTGATTCCAGAAAAGCCATTGATAAGGATTTAAATGGAGACTGAAGGTTAAGTGAAATGAATGCTAATATGTTTGCAAAGATACGTTGGCTCAGATATTTTGGGACATGCTTTCATCTCTTAAGGAAACAAATAACTAACTATATTGTAAGGCTGCAAACTCAGCATCATTTTACCCAAGGCACCCGGAGGCCTTGCTGGTCTCATGTGCAAGGTAGTAAAGGTGAGCTTGTTGAGGAATGTTTAAAAGGTGCTTCCATTTGCTTTCAGACCCAGGAAGGGGGTCAGGAGGTTGGTACAGCAGTTTGAGATGATGATGAAGACCTTGTTGAATTTTTGTTTATTCAGCATACGTTTACTTACTATGTCCCAGCTACTCGGTTAGGCATTAGGAATCACACCATACTCAGTCATTTAGTCACTCAACAATCATGTTACATGCCTGTGAGATGCTAGAGATAAGATCCTGTGTTCCTCATTTTTTCTGCCTGTATCTATTCATTATGGAAATATTTCAGCACCTACTGTGTGCAAGGCCCTATGTTGGACAGTACATACCGGGTATTTTAGATTTTGTGGGTAAGATTATAGGAAAAAAGAATTTATCTACTCAAGCCATGTTTAACCTAGCTCTGACCCCATCACTATCACTAAATCCAAAAGAAGGTACTGCAAGTGCTACCATCAATTAGACTTAAAATTGACGCCTGCCACGCCATAGGCATAGTGTCCCAAACTGGAAATCATGACTGGTTAGCTCCAGCTCACAGTGCAGCCCTGCTTGCCCTCCAAACTCTCCTCATTGCTTAATGACTCTGTCTCACTGATTAGACTGTGATCTCCCTTAGAATAGGGACCCTGTCTTACCCATCTCTGTGTCCCCTCCTAAGACCTAGCCCAGCAGATTGCCCATAATTTTTTCATCTCTAGTATTTTTCTAATCCTCTTACCTTCCCTCCCTTCTCTCCTCTTTCTTTTCTTTTTGTTCTTCTTTCTCTTTCTGTTCCTCTGTCTCATACTTTTTCTCCTCTCTCATCTTCCTTTCCTAAAAACGCTCACTATGTTCCATGCGTTTTCCTAGGATCTGTGCAATCTATACATAGTTCTTGCCCTTGCAGAATTTATAGGCTAGTAGAAGAGATAGCTGTGCACAAAAAGTTCCAGTCCTGTCTCATGTACTTAACAGAAGTTAGCACCTGGCACAAGGATGAACTCACACCTGCAGTAGACGCGGGGGCAGGCAAAGTTTCCCATGGAATGCAGTGTCAGCAGTGAGAGTCTGCCAGACCAAAGAAAAATCGCAACAAAAATGCAGCATGGTGAAGGAGGGATGGGCCTTTGCAGGAAGCATAGTATCAGCAAAGCCCATAGAAGCATAATCCTTGGGGGAGCAACAAATGTGCATTATGGCTGGACTCTCAACACTCCGGGAACATTTGTTAAATAAATCCCTGGTCCTAGAAATTTCAGTGCAGCTGATCCCCAACCCTTTCCTTGCCAGCTAGGATCTCTGGGGTCCCAGCCCCTGGGCAAATGCCCATTCTGCATCCCTGGCTCCAAAGGCCAGTAATTTTATACTAAATCCATTGGTTAAAATGGACATCCTCGAAGGATAAAAGAAGTACCCAGAAGCCTACTACATGCAGCCCAGGGAGGGAGCTGAGAGATGTGGGAGGGCCCAGAGAGGTAGGGCTTGTTACTAGGCAATGAGGCCCAAAGTTTGGGAACTGAGAACTCTCTAAGAAGAGTGGCCATTAGGACAGGCTAGATCCAGAGGAGATGCTGCCAGCTGGAGAGCAGCCCCAGCGACTAAAGGGAACCCAGAAAGAGAGAGGGTAGGAGGGAGGGAAAGAGGGAGGGAGGTGGAGAGGCAGGAAAGGGGGAGAGACAGAGAGGCAGAGACAGAGAGGCAGAGAGACAGAGGCAGAGATAGCGGCAGAGAGGGGGGGATCATGAGCGTTGCACTGAGATCTAAAAGCACTTAGAATGGAGCAAGAAACACAGGTGCTGTGATCACAGAGTCTTACCTTTGAATTCCATCTATGCACTTAGTCGCTGCCATTTTCTGAGCCATGGGTTTATCGTCTGAAAAATGATTTAATAATATTGTGTTATTATGGAGATTAAATAAGTTACATTAAAGTGCCAAGCACAGTGTCTGGTTATTAGTTGCCATTCTATAAATGGGAACTCTGCAGTTTTAGCTAGAGAGGCAAGCAGAACACTGACTGTCATTCCACTCACTGGCTGTGAGGAGGAGGGGAAGGCAGTTGATAAGAATGAAGGAGAAGCCCCAGCTGAGGGCCAGGGTGAACTAAGCATAAGGGAGATGTGTGGCATAGAGCCAGGACTACTTAGTAAGAGTGCTGTCAGTGACCCATCAGACAATAAGTAGGACAGTGTTTGCAGACGGGAACCAGAGTGGTGTCATGGTGAAGTGCTTAAACTTTGGGGCGTACAGACCTGGACTCAAGACCTAACTCTACCACTTGCCCATTGTGGGCTGTTGCTTAAGCTCTCTGACTGCTGTTTCTTTACCTGTAAGGTGGGGATAATTACCCCTTAGGGCAGTGATAATTAAATTAAATGCACAGTGTGAATTGTTAGCAGAATTATCTGGAACAGAGAAAGCAGCAGCCCCAAGGAGGGCCGGGCTCCTGAGCTACTCAGAGCACTTTCTCTGCTGGTCCCACCTAAGGGGCTGCCATGAGAGCATGTTCCTGGCCCTGCAATGCCCTCACTCTTGCAGAAACCTCATTGCCTTCTACCCCGGGTAACCCTGGGAGGAGGCAGCATGATGGGGGTGAGGGAGAGAGGCAAGTGGAGGTTGGGTGACTTGCCCAAGGTGGTGGCAGGATTTGAACCCAGGTCTGCCCTAGGACTGTGCTCCCTCAACCATCCTCCCACTTCCAGATTGGCAGTATGAGAGGAAAATGGCAGGGGAGAGGCGCCGGAGTATTTCAGCTCTGTCTGGGCCATACTAACCTGCCATACACGACTTTGAAAAGAACATCTTGCTGAGGGCCCCCAGCCCCAGCACTTGGATGTTTGTTGTTCTCTGGGAGAAAGCCCTGCCTGGGCACAGGTGGCAGCCTTATTTGGCAGAGAACGGAAAACAACTGATTTTCAACATGGGGTATTTTAATAGCCTGCACCTAATTGCACAGTCCTTGTGCTGATGAGACATTTATCAGGAGATTTTTGCAAAGTGAGATCCAGGTGTCATCCTGGGAACAGATTGATTGAGAATTCTCAAAGTGGCAGTGCACAACCCCATGCCGGGATGGACAGGGAGGGGACTAGGAGAGGCGAGGGGAGCCCAGGCTTTGGTGTGAGGACAGATGTACCTCCAGTTATGGTGCTGACCCCACAGTGCTGCTGTGACTGCGGGCAAGGGGTTTAACCTTCCTTGGCCTCAGTTCTTTCTCTCTGAACGAGAGAGAATAACAGGTGCACTCAGGTTTGTCCTGAAGATGAGAGCCCTTGCTGTGAAGGGCCTGGGGTGGAGGCAGGCACGTAGGAGTTTCTCTGTAACAGCAGGAGCTGTTACCTGTTATACACCAAGAATCCTATCTTAAACTCAGAGAGGGCAGGAACTGCATCTGCTTTGTTCATTGTTGCAGTCTCAGTTCTGGCATTGCACCTGGCACATAATACATAGTTTTGAATGGCTGGAGGATGGAGAGAGATTTTATAGGTAGATTGACAGAACGTGGCTGACTAATGACAACAGATGCAATAAAGGCGACTCAGGGGTTTTTAGTTTGAGCAGCTCAGGGTGACGGTGGCATTTCCAGATGGTGGCAGGGAACTTCTGCTGCCATCTTACAATGATGAAGGAACACAGGAGGCAGCCTGAGGGGAGAAGGCAGCAGGTTTGAGGATGGTGGAGTCAAGTGAGACGGGAAGAAACTGCGTGACATCTGGATATGGCACATCCTGCTGCAGAGGAAGGGCCATGTCTCTTCCTTGTGTCCTCGCAGAACCCCTCAGCTTCCCCTCCCGTCTCTCGCTCCAGGGTTTAGTCTCAGGCCCATGCCCTTGCAAGGGAAATGGAATTAACAGATTGGCTTAGACCTGCGACTCTCAGTCCTGACCATATAGTAGAGTGACCCCTGAAACTTTTACAAAGAGAATCTGCAATAGGTCTGGATACTGGGTTTTTAAAAAGCATCACACATGATTTTAAGGTGCAGGCAAGATGGAGCAGCCGTGGATATACATGGATTATTTTGGGGAAGCAGAGATGTTGGGGCCACAAACAGCATGACCAACACAGTCTCCGTGGAGGAAATGACAGAAGCCGTGGGGACTGGGTCCCTGCTCAGCACAGGCTTGTTACAGGGAGTCTTGGCAGCTGGGCTGGACTAGACAAGATGTTTATCCCATTAAGGCTAAAGGTAGCATAATCAGAAGTACTAATTGTGACCAAAGAGAAAAGCCAGACTCCAGAGCCAAGAAACAGGATTAAGCACATCAGATCCGAGGGCAAAATGGAAAGGGGATATAGGAGAATGAGCCGAGTGTGGAGAGGTGAGGGGAAGAGTCAGAGGGGTGGAGGTGGAATGTTCCGGAGGGTGTGATCCGTGAGGGCCACCAGGGCTGGATGTGGGGCAGGGTCTGCTCTGCAGAGGAAGGGCGGCCAAAGGGATAATGCTGGACTGAGATGGCAAAGTCACGGCCTCCACGTCAGCCCACGGGCTCCGTTTGGCCTGGGTCAGGCTGGCATAGCTAAGCCCAAGGCGACAGGGGCAGCTGCCTCCCGGCTCCCTCTTGTTTGACTCTGGCTCTCTGGCCAGATTCACAAAAGGAGGTTCCAGTTTTGCTGATTACAAAACATCAAATTCACAGTAGGTTTGTGAGGGCTGAACTTTGCACAGGCCCTTAGCAAACGCCACAAAGAAGCTCAAGTTACTCTCTAGTGACCACTATTTCTCTGTCCCCTGTCCCTTCCTTTCTTCTTTATTCTTTTGTCCTTTCCTTTCTTGGGGACCAGGCTCTTCTCTGTCAGCCTCTCTGTCACATCCCTCCCTCATTCAGTCAGGCAAATTGAATCCCTCTCTCCATTGCCATCCATCCAGTCGTTCATTAAACAGACATTCCTAAAGCATCCACTACATGCCTGGCACCACCACACTCTTCCCTGGGGGCACCAAGATGGAAGACCTCTAAATCCCCTGCCAGGAGACGCGCATGGGATGAGCAGAGGTAGATGTGTAAATAAGCAACCATAATTTATAGGGGCAAGATATGATTAGAGTATGATCTTTCAAGTTCTGAAACTCAGCAGCATGGTAGCAGACCCAGGTCCAGTGGCACATCTGCACCTGCCCAGAGCAAACCACCCAAGTCCATGAATTCAGACTCCTGATCTGCCAGAAGAGCACAGCAGAGACTGCTTAGAATCACCCACAGAGATCCTGGAGAATTAATATCCACAGCACGCGAGAGGCTTTCCTTGTTGTCCCAGTTGCTCTTCTAGAGTAAAATGAATCGTGTAACCTCATACAAAGACACATGTATTTTAAGTATTTTATTATTCTTCCCTTCCCTAGGTGGAAACAAACTTATTATAACCCTCAAGAATCTAATTTTGAATAGCAAACTCCTTTTATCAAATATGACATGACAGAATGTCATGAACCTTGAGTCAGACAGAGCTGTGTTCAAAACCTGGTTTTCTCAATTCATTGCTGTGTGTCCTTCAGCAAGTTACTTAACTTTTCTGAGCTTCAGTGTCCACTTTGGAGTAGGAATAACCCAGCTATTTGCAAGAGCGTTGTGAGGAATAAGTAAAGGAAAATGTATTTAGCATTTATGATGTATGGAGCCTTTGCACATAGTGAGCAAGCAAGAAATGATAGCTGCTACTTTTTTTTTTTTTTTTTTTGAGATAGGATCTTGCTCTGTCACCTGGCTACAGTGCAGTGGCTTCTTCATATCTCACTGCAACCTCAAACTCCTGGGCTGAAGCGATCCTCCTGCCTCGGCCTCCCAGTGTGCTAGGATTACAGGCGTGAGCTACCACACCCGGCTGATAGCTACTACTATTACTATTATTAATAATTGTGTTATTGTCAATGGTGTGCTGCTAAAGTTTTATACTACAGTCATCTCAAAAAAAAAAAAAAGAAAAAAAAGAGAGAGAGTGAGAAAGGAAGGAAGAAAGAAAGAAAAACACCCATGATTTGCCCTTTTGTCTGCTTCTGTGTGTGTTTCCACGATGGCTGATTTCAAGCTCTGACATCACAGGATGCAGACTTGGGAGTGGCGTGCACAGTTGCCTGTCTCGAGCCCGTGTGGGTCTGCTGCAGCACACCACTGGCTATTATTAATATTATTCAAGTAACACGGAGGCCATGGGATAGAGGCAGGGATCAGCTCTGAGTTACAAACAGCTGTCCAGATGTTATGGGAAAGAATCTTCACTGTGCCTGGCATTTACTGTCTGACACACTCTTTGCTAGGGATGATCGCTCATGTCTTCATTAAAGAATTGGCACACATGTACCAGGTTGTTATTATTAAAGGAAGAAGCCCAAGAAAAATTCCCCTCTTTTTATGGAACGTGTGGCTCAGGCACCCTGCTGTGGTCTGTGGAAGAGCCTAGATCTCCTGTCCAGCTTCCCATCTTGGATCAGAGAGGCCTTCCTTGCTGTCTTTATAGCTGAGATCCCAACTGCTTTTCTAGGGTACAATGAATCATGGCAAACCTACTACATTAGACAACTTGGGATTTTTTCATGCCCATTTTATTATTTGATCCTCATGGCAGGGTACTGTTATCTGCATTTTAGAGTAAAAGAAATGGAATCTCTATTAGGTTAATTTAGCAAAAGCTGCTATAACGATTAATCCTAAAATCCCAGTGGCTTATCACAGCAAAGGTTTATTTCTCATGTCAAAGTCTGATGTGAGACTCCCCCAAGGGGTGACTGGGGAAGATTCATTAGCCAGAACACAGTTACATGACCCCCACCTCTAAGGAAAGTCGGGAAATGTAGCCTTCTTGTGTGCTCAGGAAGAGGAACAGTAAGCATTGTGTCAGTCCACACCCCAGTGCCTCGTAGGTCATACTGGCTACGTGGCCAATGCCAATGGCGTGTGGGGTATACAGCTCTTCCAGTGTGGTCGCTAAACCCTCTCCCACAGTCTGCCACACCCTCTCTCTTTCAGCACATGGGTGGATATCTTAGTTGGTTCAGGCTTCTATAACAGAATATCACAGACTGGGTGGCTTTAACAACAAACAGTTCATTTCTCACAATTCTGGAGACTGGGAAGTCCCAATCGAGGTGCTGGCAGATCTAGTGTCTGGTGAGGGCCCACCTCCCGGTTTTCAGATGGCCATCTTCTCGTTGTATCTCAAATGACAGAAAGCAGAGAGCAAGAGCAAACTCTTGTGTCTCTTGTTATAAGGGCACTAATGCCATTCATGAGGGCTCCACCCTCATGGCTTAATTCCCTCCCAAAGGCCCCACCTCCTAATACCATCACACCAGGGGTTAGGATTTCAACATATGAATTTGGAGGGAACATAATACTCAGTTCCTACCCTGGGCCAGATGGAGGGACCCAAAGAGGACCCTGAAGAGGCCACAGGGATGGCAGAGATATGTAAGGCAAGTAGCCTGAGTCCCTAAGTCACCGTGCATAGTAAATGCAGCCTGCCAATCCACTTCAGTTTGTGATGTGTGTAGTAAACTTTTGTTGTGTGAAGTCACTGAGGTTTGGGGGTTGTTTGTTTCAGCAGCTATAATTTATTACCCTGATTCCTTCTGAGTGGGTCCAGAATGCAGATGTTGACCTTCCTCACCCGCATGACTATGCTGTCAGAACCACACTGCGTTTTAGTCACCTCTGACTGGTCAGTTCTTCTCACACCAGACTGTGAGCTCTCTGGGAGCACAAACTGTGACTCAGCTCTGTACCCACAGTCTCTACACAAGGCTCAGGGAACTTTGTTAAATATATAAACAAACAGTCATCTATTTGTTAAAAATACATATACGTGTTCAATAAAAAACATTTCAGAAGGAAAGGATGAACGAAAAAGGAGGTGGAAAAAGAAATCATTGTTTGTTTGATGGATTACCTTAAATATTTATGTTATAAAGGGAAAAGAGAGAGGAGATTTAAAAATATATACATCATTAAATATCCAGGCTTAAAGATAGAAAGATCTGAGTTTGAATCTTGACTGTGCAACTGAACCAGCTGTGTGACCTTAGGCAAGTTATTAGACTTAACCACTCTGTGCCTCAGATTCTTCATAAAATAAGGATAATAATGGCTGCCTCAAAGACTGATATAAAGATTAAATGAGATGATAATGGACCTTGATTTAAGAAGAATCTGGATTAGTTTATCACTTGGACCCCTTCCAGATCTGACAGTTTCATTTACAAAAGTGCAGAAATACAGGTTGTCCCACTTGCTGACACAGGAATACTTATTTACTGCATGGGGTTAAGTCTAACCTGGTAGAGACTATTTTCCTTACTTCCCTTTATTAATACATTTTCCCTCAGTGGCTGGGAAAACAGACCCCCTTGCTGGGCTAGGCCCCCAAACGACCAGATAATGAAGGCCTGGTGATGGTTTTTATGCTAAATATAAGAGGCTGGTGATACCATGACTAACATTTGTGTAGGACCTCTGTGAGCCACAGTTAGCTCTTGTGTAAAAATGGAGATACCACTACCTCGTGAGAATTAAATAGGAAGGGAGTTTGTAAGAAAATGATTAACATTGGGATGGCAAACAGTTTTCATTTCCCCATGTCAGCATCAATCAGTTGGTATTGGTTGCATAGAAAGCCATGCTGAGAAAGATTTTGAGGTCTCGATTTCCCGGGAAATGTGGAGTGGGAGAGGGAGTGGCTGGTAGATTAGTAATGTCTGTGATGGGCGTGGGAGCTGGGGTGAGGGCCCGTGTGCTGTGATTCTGAGGGCCCTGCAGGGCCAGCACATGATGGAACATCAGTCAATGTTAGTTGAGTCAAGTAGAATTTGAACACAATCATTGTGCCTCTCTCAATTTTTAAGCAAATAATTGAAGTGGAATATAAAGAAACTGAAATGGGATATGAGGAAATTAACATGGAAATCATACTGCAGGCACTTGACAAAACTAATTAAACTGGGAAATGCAGCTAGATTTTTTTTTTTTTTTTTTTGGTGAATAAACATTCTTCTTCTCTTGCAACAAGGGGGTAAAGCCGACAAGTGTTCAAATTACGCTTTTATGTGTGTGCTCCTCCAAGCATGCGTAGCGCTTTGAAGGAGGTTCTGTTATGTTTATAGGAAGAGACTTTGTAATTGCTCTGAGAATTCTTGGAATTTTGTCAGATATGTGTATTTTTTCCTTAGAGAAGGGAAAATGCAATGCTGCTTTGTGCAATAAAAGAAGACAGCTACTTTCCAATCAAACACATGGCCTTGAGCCTCAGAGTTTTCATCTCTGAGGTGGGAATAACGCTAGCTACATTATGGGGTTGTTAGGAGGATTAGATGAGGGAATGCATATGATGATGCGTATGAACAATTCAGGACTGTTCACACATTCTGGATAACAGTCATTAGCAAGGTATAGCATTTGGGGCACATGCCAGACTGCCTAAGCTGGAGTTCCGGTTCTGCTACTGACTGTCTAGCTTGGTGCATTGGTGCAATCCACTTCGCCTCTCTGTTACCTTACCTGGAAAATGCGGAAAATAATAGTAGATACTTTATAGAGTTGTTAATAGGAGTGAAAAGAATTGATAACTACCAAACATTTAACACAAGTCCTCGCACATAGTTAAGTGTGCAACAAATCCTGGTGATTATCATCGTCACTATTATAAAATATAAGGAAATATAGTTTAATTCACCAAACTTTGAGTTTCTTGGAAATATCATCTACTATGCTGGGTGCCATGGTGTTGTCAAAGACAAGCAGGATACATTCTTAACCTTCAGAGAGTTAAAATATCATAATAGTGGGAAATAGAGAACAAGTATACAAACAACTAATTATTATAAAGAAATTTTCTTAACTTTTCCTCTGAAAGGAGAGCAGAGTCTTTTTCTTACCACACTCAATATTAGCAAAACATCTGCACATGCACTGTCTCATTGTATTCTCCGAACAACCCGTATCCCATAAACAATCATGTATGCTACAAAATAGGTAGGATGAATCCCAACGATGTATGAGTCCCAGCAAGCTGTACCCTACACAGTGCCCTTATTTCAGGATTCCTCTGACCATATATAGCATACAGCAAAAATGAGGTTGGAACATTGTTCAGTGTTTAGCTGGACACTTCTGAAGGGTTCCACAGCATGGAGATTGAGAACTACCAATTTAAATGATTAGTGTGAGGCAATAGTATAATAGTGAAAAGAGGGCTAGATTTAGGATAACTGAGTTCTTGTACTTTCTAGGGATATGATCTTGGACTTGGTTGATTAAATTCTTGAAATATCAGTTTCCTCATCCGTAAAGTGGGGTAATGCTATTATACTTAACCTTCCAGAGTTGTTTTAGGGTTGAAATGAGAGAATCTTTGCATGCTTTTTTGAGCCTAGCGCATATTAGTAGCTACGTATACAGTTTCTGGAATATGTGTATGAATAAATACATAATGGGCATGATTTAAATGTTCCCCACTAATTGTCCTGCTGCGTGATTGGCATGTGAACAACCCTTCCCTACCGTAGTGAATCTTTTAGAACAATGTCAATCACAAAGAACCACAACATGGCTATAAAAAAATAAGGTGCTCAGGATTGTTGAGTTACTGAGTGGAAGAGCTGGAACTTGCCTCAGGTCTTCTGATCTTAGATGCCTTGCTGGGATTTCAATATATTCAACAAGGGAGGTTGTGTTTTAGTTGTACTGATATGTCCTAGAATGGCATAAAAATAAACATTTCTCTAAGACTTCCACAGGTTGAATATGGAACCCATCTTCCTTGATATTTTTTAAGGAAAAATGCTTTATGTGCTATGAGAAGTTCTGCAGTCTAATCCCATGCTACATATCTAACTTTATTTTTGTCCACCTTCCTTCACACCCTTGAACTTCTTTGAGCTCCCTGACTTTAATCCATGATTTCCAGCCTCTGTGTCTTTGCTCACGCTGTCCCCTGTCCTGTAAATGTCCTTTTTAATGTTAGTCACTATATGCCTAACCCCTGTAAGATTTAGGTCATCTGCTTCCTCCTCTAAGGATTCTTCTCCAGCTTCTCCCGACTGGTCACATTCTCTCTTTCCTCTAAGTGTCCATGTTTTATCTACTTATTTTTCAGCCAATTTTTACCTCTACTGTGCATTACAATTATTTATCGCATGATTCAAACATCCTAGGTGTTTGTAACTGGGAGGTGGAAAAAAAAAAAACCCTGAATTAGGAGTGTAGGGGTTTTGGATTTGAATCCCAGCTCCACTATTTCCTAGCTTTGAGATCTTGGCCAAGTTAATCAAACTCACTGAGTTTCAGATTTCTTATCCATGAATGGAGGTAACCTCACCTCTCAGGGCATAAGGGTTACTGAGAGCTCTCTGCACAATGTCTGGCACATAGTAGGTGCTCTATACACAAGGATTCTCTTTCTCTTCTTCCCTCTCCTGAAGAATAGGCTATTTGTATGACACATGCCTAAGTCGTATGCACAGTGCTTGACATTAGTAGGTGCTCAAGACCTACTATGTAGGTACTATAAAGTAATATAATGCATTCAATTATAAATTAATAAATGGATGGACAGATACATAAAAGAATCAAGTATGGTCCCCAAAACATAAAATAAACATGAACTCTAAGTGTTTGGTTTCCGTGTAATTGGTATTTTATTGTACTGTCTATGTTACTGTTTTTCACTTGGATCTGTCTTGAGGTGTGAGCATCTTCCAGATCCTTAGGAGAGAGCATGTTATTTATCACCGGTACTTTTAGTCCTCCTTCGGCGCTCTCTTTTTCTTTGAGCCACTCTCCAAAGAGGCAACACTGTTCTCTCTGAGTACGTTGGCTGGGACACGCTAAAGACAGGCTATCTCCTGGAAGGATGGTGCCAAACATGATTGACGTGACTCCTATCTCTGAGCTCTGCCAACACGGCCTGCCCATGTGCGGCAGCCACAGAGGAGGCAGCTGACATGCTGAACTTAAACAAGTTCTGCTGCTTATGCACTGAATTAAGTCTACATCTGTGGCTGTTAAAGTGGGAGAAAAGATTAATAAAGTACATGTTGAAGCTTGAAAGAATAATTAGCGGGACGTTATATGTTTTGGCTGCGGAAGCCGTCTCCACATTTAGCGTAAAGCAGAACCTTTCTTCTAATCCTTCTGAAGATGAAGGATTGGCTCGAACTAAATTGGTTTTCTTTGTGCATCGTGAGATTTTTTTTTAATGTTATCATTTTAAAAAATTATTATTTTCCAAATTTCGAGTAAGCTTTTAATCAGCCTCTTTGTGGGATCTCTGTTGTTTCTGGATTTGCCAGTCACTCGATTAGCTGCCGCTAGGGCCCTGATAAAAGAAAGCGCTTGTACTGCGGGCTGCAAAGAGCTTAAATCACACATCTTTCACAGGGCGCATTCCGTCGCTCTCGGGGCTGTGACGGTGGCTGCTGACGGCCCACCTCGCTGAGACGTAGAGTGAGTTATTGGTGTACATAATAAACTAACATCTGCACGGTGCATCTCGGAATGGGTGTCAGGGAAGCTGGAAGACAAAGCAGAATGGCATCATTAGGGCCAGATTTAAGACTCCAATTTGTGTAGCATTTGCATAACAATGCACGAGAGCAACTATTCACTGTTCCCTTTCAGAATTCACATGTTTCACCTTCACAAGAACATTCCTGAGGGAGGGGAGGCAGAGAGGAGGGACTTGCCAGAGAGGGAATCAGTCCGTCAGAGCATCCTTGCCACCAGCTTAGAATTCCCTGGGTAGGGAAGGAATCCCCTGTTTCCTGGGCCCGCTGAAAGGTCTCTCCTGGTTTGTACCATTCCCTTCTCTTCTGCCTCTGAGTCAGCATCCTCACGTGCATGTTTTTCAGTCAACAAACACTTATGGAGTATTGTAAGGTCAAGGAAAAGCCTTGGAGTGTAGACACAGGGACTCATGCCCTGCTTCAGTCAGTTTCTTCCCTCTGGCCCTGTGCTATGACGGTTCACCTCTGTGATCCGAAATCTCCTTATTTATGCAACAGGGATATTACTACTAGTTGGAAGAGTTATCAGGCGTTGCGTGCTATGTAATAAGAGGCAAGATGTAAAGTGTATTTACTCCTCACAATAATCCTCTGACGTCGACGATTCTGTTTCCTTCTTTTTTTACATTAGAGGAAACTGAGGCACAAAAAGTACCTTGCCAGTCATTCAACCTCTGAGTAATAAGGGCAGGATATTTTAGTGTCTTTTTAGCTCACATGATAGAGGCTCAACAGTGTCAAATTGACAGGTATTTATTGACCACCTCCTGGTGCCAGACACTGAACCAGGTGCTGAGGATTGAATGGTGAACAGAAACAGACATGACCCCTGCTTTCATGGTTTTCCCAGATGGGTTAAATGAAAAAATAGATGGGGACACACACCAGAAACTCTAATGTGCTGGTCTCATGTTTCCCTGTCGCTATTTTGCCACTGCTATGTTACATGGGGAAAGCACAGGCAAACCAAACAGACTAAGTTTTGTGTCACCTACTTACTGTGTATACCTGGGCATGTCTCTTGACCTCTCTGAGCCTTAGTTTTCTCACGGACAAAATAGGAACAATAATTATACCTGCCTCAAAGAGTTGTTGTGAGAATTAAATATCATAAAGATGGGACATAAATTTCTTAGCACAATGCCTTGCCACATTAATCTCTAAACAATGGAAGTTGTTATTATGTATTAATTTACCAATACAGCTGAGTACAGTTGGGCTCCTGTGACCTGAAGGATCAAAGGGTATCTTGCTATTTATGTCTTATTCAGTATTCTTATCTGGCCTTGGATCTTGAGGCATGGATTCTTTTTTTTTTTCTTTTTCACCAAGGCCAGCATATAGACAGACCCCTCCTGGCCACAGCCAGCTGTCTGGGTATCCGGACTGAGGATCCCCACGAGGATGTAGCATGTTTACTGATTCCTCTTCAAAGCAGCCTCCTGTAAAGCTGCGGTTGTAACAGAATCACAATGTCCTCTGGCCACACACTTATGAGGTTCTCAGTACTGTGAAGGGATGAGCCCCATGTGTTCTGAATGACAATGATCCGCTCTGCCCCCAGCCTCAAACTCTGGCCTAGGCATTTGGGCAGACGCACGCCTTTCTGCTCTGCCTGCGGGGCCTCCTCTCACTCCAAGCCCTTCCAAGCTTGTATCATCCTTGGCAGGTTAAAAGGGCATGGACACGGGGGATCTTACTGGGGTGATGAAAATGTTCTAAAAATGATTTGTAGTGATGATTACACAACTGGGAAGATTTATTAAAAATCACTGATTTGTGCAACTGCAATGGGTAAATGCTGTGATATGAAAAATACACTACAAGGAAGTTGTAAACAAAAACAGGAACACCCAAGCTCACTCTCAAGTCTGATTGAAAAAAACACAAAAAACAACTTAGTTCTCTCATCTGGAGAACAGGGGCAATTCCATGTAGCAAAAGGCTTATTAGTGGTAAAGAAGGCTGTGATATAAATTTTATTATAGGTGGGAGAAAGTATACCTATGTTAGTAAACAAACAAACAAATAAAAAAACCCCAAAACACGGGTTTGGGATGATTGTGTTTATTTTCCACTCTTCAGGAGGCTGGCTTTAGGTTTCACGTGCGTGTGGCATTTTTAAAGGAGACCTTTTTGAGCACCGTCTCTGCGGTGGCCCTTGGCCACCTCTTTCCTTCTCACAGGTACTCTGTGAAATGATAATGAAAAAGCAACACGGCTGAATATGTTTTGGATGTTCACTATGCTCCAGGCACTATGTAAACATTTTTTTTGGGGGGGGGTGGTAATCTCATTCAAGTCTCACAACAGCTCTATCAGGGACATTGTACACATTTGCAGATGAGAAACTGAGGCTCAGAGGTTAAGCAAGGCCACCTGCCTGGGAGGCGCTGTCTCAGCTCCACAGTTGCTCTCCGCTTTGCACTTTGCCCACAGATGCTCAACTCGATTAATAAGACACCTCACCGAAGAGCTACTGAGTCCCCTGCTCCCTGCTGTGTGTCCCCACAAGCCAACCTGCATCCTTCTACCAGCCTGAGGACTCAGGGGAGGAACTCTCTTCTCCGGTGAGCCAAGCACTTCAAGTGGCAAGTGGATCAGCACCTGCACCCCTGGCATGCCTCGTAGTCAGAGCTGCGTTTGAATCCCAGCTCTGCCACCAGCTAGCCGCATGACCTTGGCCAGGGCACTTAGCCTCAGTTTCTGCAAATGGAAAAAATTTGTATATTTGCACAGCATATATATGTATAAAATATATCTAATAATTGTATTATTACTGATATTTCTGGGGTGGCTATGAAGACTAAAGGTAGGCGTGTAAGTGAGAGAGCCTTTCAGAAACTCCTGAATCCCTCTGCAGTGTGAACTGTTACTTCTGGTCGCCTCTGCCTGTTTCTCCCAGCTCCTTGATTCCGATTCCATATTGGAGATCCTCTGCCTTGGCGTGAGTCCATGATCTCTCAGCCTCGAAAGCACAGTTCCGGATGGCCTAGCACTAGGCCTGGAATGAATAACATATGCTAATTCATTTCCCTGGCATTCGGACCCCCACCTCCCATCATTCAGCCTTCTTCAGCTGGGGGTGGCTGTGGAAGGCAGAGCCTGGCATAAAAAAGAGATGGATTCAGGACTTAGAACCGGGCAGAGAAAAACTGGAGAGTGACTGGGAGAAGGGGCCGTGTCAGTTTCTGCTTGCTGTTTGTAAACTTCAAGGCCAACAGGTGCTCAGAGCAGTCATCTGACAGTGATGACCAGCAACATCTCCCACGCGGCCACCCTGCCCAGGAAGCATCCACAGATGCCAGTCAAAAAGCAATGACCCAGTGGACTTTCCATCCAAGTTGAAGGCATTGACATGGACCCAGGGTGCAGGAGAGGCAGATTGAATACTGAAGCCAGCACACAAAGAACAGAGCAATCCTGACCTACACAGGAGTGATCTGTGTAATGAAGGGGGTCCTAACAAGTTGGGTTAATGAAAATTTCCTCATTTGAATCCTATTTTAGAAGAATGTACAGAATTGCATTTTTAAAGAAATCCTCGAGCACTTTGGCTAAATGAAGAATTGTCTGGTAAAATGAAGTCAATCCCTTCTACAATGCGAATCTTAAAGAGTGTCAATTGGATTGCTATAAAATCGAGGGCCATCTATTTAAAAACATGTCAGTGAGGAGAAGCCATCGAAATCAGGTTTCTTTGAGGTTTCTTTTGTCAGTGAAGTGGAGAAGAGCACAATATACTCAACAGCTGGAAGACGAAAGGGCTTATTACGAGTTTCTGCTGTGCTCTGGTCACTATGCCAGCCACTGTCACATGTGCCATTTCACCAAATCCACACAATGACCCAGTGAGGGAGGTACAGTTCACCCATTTTATAGACAGGACTCTTGAAGCTTCAAGAACGTAAGTGATTTTGCCATGAAGATACAAATAACAAAATGAACACAAATATGATCTTTGTTAATAATAATCATAATAATAACAATAACATGCTATATGCCAGACATTGTCATGAGCACCTCCATACATCTTAATTAATCCTGACAACACTAAACTTACATGGCAGATAGTATTGTCCCCATATTACAGGTAAAGAAAAGGACTCAAAGAATAAATAATTTGCCCAAATCTAGGGGACTACTGAGTGATTGAGCTAGCATTCAAACCCAGGCCTGCCTGGGTCCAAACCCCTTGTTTGTTCCCTTAGTTTTATTTGTGTATTTATTAGATGTGTGCTCTCTAAAATGAATTTGGTATCAAGGCATTCATTGATTTAGAATGCTGTGGATCTTCCTATATCATATACCTTGCGTTAACTGCTTGTATCTGCTGATTTCTTTGCTTTAGCTAACTGCAGGGAAGCTGTTATCTCTGCTTATAGATCATGAGTCAGAAGCTCAGAGAGGCATGAGAGCCATGCAGAACCTCACACATGAGGAGCCATGAGCTAGAGCCTATATTTTCTTTCTACATCTTACTAGATTAGGGAAGAAAAGAATGTGGATTGAAAGGCTGATGGATATGTAAAAAGCGGCAGAAAAATATAGGCAGATTGAACAATGTATTATCTTTTTTATTATACAAATTTATGGGGTACAAGTGCAATTTTGTTATAGGCATTGTGGTCAAGTCAGAGCTTTTAGGGTATCCATCACCTGAATAACGTACATTGTATCCATTGTCATTTGTCATCATCGACCCCCTCCCACTCCCTCACTCTTCTGAGTATCCATTATCTATCATTCCACTCTCTATGTCTGTGTGTACAGTTTTTTTAGCATCCACTTATGAATGAGAACATGTGATTTTGTCTTTCTGTGTCTGGTTTATTTCATTTAGGATAATGGCCTCTAGTTCCATGCATGTTGCTGCAGAAGACATGATTTCATTCTTTTTTATGACTCAATAGTATTTCATTGTGTACATATGCCACATTTTCTTTATCTAATCATCCATTAATGGACATAGGTTGATTCCATATCTTTGCTATTGTGAATAGTGCTATGATACACATATGAGTGCAGGTATCTTTTTGATATATAGATTTCTTTTCCTTTGGGGAGATACCCAGTAATGGGATTGCTGAATTATATGGTAGTTCTATTTTTAATTCTCTGAGAAATCTCCATACTGTTTTCCATAGAGGTTGTACTAATTGACATTCCCATCAACAGTATATAAGCATTCTATTTTTCCACATCCTTGACAATTATGGATTATCCTTAAGAGCTATAGAATTAACTCATAACTTACAGATACCAAAATATGCTAAATGCCCACAGGTTTAAAGATAAAAATGTCTTAAAAGATCATAACACAAGGTCTTGTTACTTCATCAGCTAAGGAGGGAGTCACAGACTAATAGATCAAAAACTCTGAACTTAAAGTTTTAGATGTCTTATAGCTCAAGATAAGTGTCAGTTGCCTGTGGCTGCTCTAACAAATAACCACAAACTTGGTAGCTTAAAACAACAAAACTTTATTTTCTCACAATTCTGGAGGTCAAAAATCTAAAATCGTGGGGCTGACACCAAGGTGGTTGGCAGGACCGTGCTCCTTCTGGAGGATCTGGAAGGATCCTGGCTGCCAGCATTCGTGGGCTTGCGGCCACATCCCTCCAATCTCTGCCTCCATCTTCACGTTGCCTTTTCCTTTCTGTATGTGTCAAATCTCCCTCTGTCTCCCTTTTATAGGGACCCTGTGATGGCATTTAGGGGAACCCTGGATAATCCAGGATAATTTCCCCATCTCAAAGTTCTTACCTAATTACATCTGTAAAGATCGTTTTTCCTAGTAAGGTAATATATTCAGGTTCCAGAGATGGGGACTGACATCTTTGGGGGACATTTTTCTGCCTATCACAGTGAGAAACTGGAGCCATAGTACTGTAGGCAGCAGAGAGTTAATCTCCAGCCTTTTTATTCCTTCATATATGGGAATACCCCACCGGCCACAGAGTGACAATGTGTCCTTCCCAAAAACATGTTGCTTCAACCCAACTGAGAATTTAGAAGTGTGGTTCAGACAAAGAGCCCTTTTTCTAGTAGGCTGGCTAAGGCTTCATGGAGAAGGAACAAGTGAGTGATGTGGTGGTGGTGGGGGGGGAGCAAGATGGAACAAGTGAGGGGCAAGAGAAAGGACTGGAAAACTGAGGGTGCAAAGAAAGAAAAGGGAGAGAAATTAAGAAAACAATGAGAAAAGGGAGGAGAGGAAGGAATTAGGAGAAGGAAAAAGGAAGAATGATTTTCAGAAAAGTGAAGAAAAATAAAATAGAAAGATTGCAAAATCGGGGGTGAAGAGAAGATAGGTGGGGAGAACAAAGGGAAGATGACGAGAAGAAATTTGAGAGAGAGAAAGGAAAGGAGAGAAAAAGATTGACAGCAGATGGAGAGCAGAGAGAAATGCAGAAGATTGAAAGGCACTGAAGAGAAGACAGAAGAATTGCGGGAAGAAAGAGAGACTGAGAGGTGTGAGATGGAGCTCGAGAGAGATCAAGAGAGGGCAGAGCTGCAGCTCATGCTGGGGAGAAATTATTAAAGGCATTTGGGAAGGTGACGAATGTCTATATGTTAATATGCAAAATAAATACAGCAGCTGCAAGTTACAAATCACACTCATCGGCTGTTACAGTCTGGTAATTGTCCATACAGATATTTTCTTTCTGGTTCCAGACCCTGGCTTATCAGAGGACAACATGCTTTTGAAATGCCACATTACTTTGTAAGTACATTTCACGTCCAAAAGTTCCACTAAGTATG
The DNA here is from genome assembly GCF_020740605.2 of Lemur catta. Lineage (NCBI taxonomy): Eukaryota > Metazoa > Chordata > Mammalia > Primates > Lemuridae > Lemur > Lemur catta. The sequence continues at coordinate 82,793,036 of NC_059130.1, forward strand.
ATGTACTGAAGACTTAGTTTCCACTCTGTGTAGCTCCCAAGCTCCAGCACAATGATTTTTAAGTGGCCATTTTGATCATCAGTTTCCTGCCATCCAGGGCAGGGCAGGCCTTCCTGCTGACTCTCACACAATCCGAAATCCAATCCATCATTTAGCCCCCTCCCTGCCTCCCTCTCCCTTCCCTCCCTGCCTTCCTCCTTCCATACCTCTCTCCTTTCCTTTCTTCCTTCCACCTTCCCTGTCTTCCTCTTTTTCTTCCTTTAACTCCTTCCCCCCTTCCTTGATCCTCTCCTTTCTTTCTCTCCCAAGACTTCCTTTCCTCCCTCTTCTGCCTCTCCCTGTTTCTCTCTCTCTCTCCCTCATCCCCACAGCCCTCCACCTTTTACATGTCTTTTTACAGGAAGCACAAAGCTGTAGGCCACACACCTCAGCACTACTGACATTTAGGGCTGGGTCATTGTTGTGGGGCTGTCCTGTGCACTGTAGCATCCCGCACTGTTCCCACTGCACGCCAGTAGCACCTCCCCTTCCCCCGTTGGGATAACCCAAAATGTCTCCAGACCTCACCAAGTGTCTGCTGTGGGGGCCATCATCGTCCCTGGTTGGGAGAGGGTGTACTTTGTGCTCAGACCCGAGCTTCAATCCCACGCCTCCACTGGCTGTCTATGTGATCGTAGGCAAAGCCCTCAAATTTTCAGAGTCACCTGAAGGGCTTGTTCAAACACGAAGTGCTGGATTCCACCAGGAGCTTTTGGTGCAGTAAATCTGGAGTGGGGACCTGAGAATGTGCATTTCTAACAAGTCCCTTGTGCTGCTGCTGGCCTAGGCCATACTTTGAGGACCACTGCCCTGCCCTCAAGCTGGCTGCTCTGCAGTATCTGCACCAAAACACAGAGTTCCTGAGATGGCCCTTTCTGGTTTGTTCTACAGATTAAGAGAAATAATGTATCTAAGATACCCAGCATAGGATCCCGGTCCACCATGGTGATAAATAAATGGTAGCTCATAAAGAAATTCCTCTTCCAGGAAGGTTGCTCTTTGACAAGAACTGTGAGGATTACAAATGTATGTGGATATATTCACAGCAGCACACAAATGCTCCCATTTTTAAAGAAGAGGTTCAGTGGCTTTTTAGCAACACAGTACGTGTGCTTATTAATAAATCTCTCTCGGTGGGATCAGTCCCCTGCAGTGATGGAAGATGAATGATGAAAGCTGGCACTGTACCTGCGATCCTGGGAATCTAAAATTGATAACCCATGCACAGGCTTGTTAATAAGAACAAGTGCAAACTCTGTTACTGATGTCCAGGATGAAAGAATATCTGTAGATAGTGTTGCCTAAAAACCCTCTAATATCTTCTCCCCAGCTCAAAGGGAATTGGCATTTATCGTGCATCTACTATGTGCCAGGTGATAATGCTAGAGTATATACGTATGTACACTTGTTCTTCAAACTACTCTAGAAAGTCTTGCCCCTATTTGTCACATTAAGAAATTGGGGCTCAGAGAGAGGTTAAGTAATTGCCCTGTGACATCATTTGAAATTCACAAATACCCATTGAGGAAGGCATCGTTGTTACTCTAGCTTCCGACAGAGGAAGCTGACACACCAGGGGTTAAGTATTAATAACTTGTTCAAGGTCACACACAAGGCTAAGAAACAGTAGAATCAACATTTGGACCCAGCCCATTCTGACTCTATGGACTTTATTAAAAGGATTTGTTCTGTAAAATTTGGATTCGGTCAAAAGGCCCCACTCAAGGATCCAGAAGGCCACATGTGGCCCCAAGGCTGCAGGTTCCCCACCCCTGGGCCCTGTACCATCCTCTACCTACATGCCTTTGCACTACATTACCTCTGGCAGGACACAGAATTTCTAAAAGTACAAGAGAGAAATTGCAAAGAGGCAGCTCAAACCAGGAAAGAACTTTCTGAGAAGTTTATGAAGGGCTTTCACTCTCCTCCTACCCTTACTCTTTAAAAGGCAGAATAGAGGGTTTTCTAAAGATACTGCTTTGTTTCTCTTGTGGCACTGGTCACATTTAATTCAGGGATGTGTTCATTGGTGAGGTTCTGGAGGGAAGCAAGGGTGAACCTAGCTCTGTGTTACCGCTATCTAGCATGGTAGCTGGCACACAGAATATACTTGTAGTTAGATTGAATTACAGACCAACGAACTTCGCCTCTCTGCAGAAATGAGGTTGTTATGTAGGAACCAAATGAATCTAATGGTCACGATTCTGAATTCAGTCAGTGCTCCCTCAGATGGCTCCTTCTGCTGGATAAAAATTCCTCCCCCTGCCCTCAGCCCCCAGGCCGTGTCTCCCCCACCTTGGCCCCCAGCTCAGCAATATTTCTCTAAGGGGAGTTGTGTGATGCTAATCACTTGGAATGTGCTCCCCTAACCCTGATATTTTGGACTCTCCAGGCTTGCCAAGAGCATCCCTCCCACTCCTCCCAAGAACGGCCTGACTTTAAAACAGGTCTCCCTAATGCAAAGAAAATTCTAAGAACCCACAATTTAAGGGGAGGGTCATAAAATACTTACATGCTAAAGTCTGAGAGACTCATGCAAATTATTTGTCTCAACATTTGATCAGACCGGAGCCCAGTGAGATTAATGACTGACTGACTTTTATGCAGAGCTGGAAGGGGAATGCAGTTTTCTCTAGTCTCAGGTTTACACTTTTTCACCCTTCGCTGTGATTTCTGTCACAGTCAGAAATAAGTTGCTGTCAAAGTGATTTGACATCTATGAAAACAGCTTAGGTAAACCAGAAAGGATCAATGTAAGGGCTCATGAATGACAGTCATAATTTTGAGAAAAAATGAGGACTATAAATTTCAATGCAACGAGTGAGGTTAAATTTCTAAAATTTGGGATCCTCGGGAAATGGGACTTATGGTTCCCTGTGCTACACTAACGGAATATACCTTGTTACTTATGGGATTTAGCCTGAGGCATCATTTATCAAACATCTACTATGCGCCAGGTACAGCGCTTGCTTTTGGAAAAATACATATCTCTTTGAATCCTCACCACAACACTGAATGGGAGAGACCATTACCCTCGTTTTTCAAATGAAGCAACGAGGGTGCAAAGAAACTCAATGACTTTGCCAAGGTCACGCAGTTTAGTGATGGTCCAATCCTAGATACTGTCCTGGCTCCATGCTAGTGCTTGGTCCATGGCACTTCTGTGTCTTTTTCCTTGCGACTCTCATAGCAGTTGAAGCACCCATTTTGGCCTCATTTTCAAGTCTTTAAATTTTCAAAGTTTTCAAGGTTACACTGTAACTCCCTAGCCCCTTTCCCTAGAGGGTCTTGATCTTGATAACTGCAAGTTAAGGTTTGTTTGAATAATCCATTAACGTTGAGAAAATTACCTTCTCATTATGAAGTATTCTGTGTCACTTCAATAGTAATTACTCTAACTGTATTTATTGAGGATTAATGACTGAGCGATATTTTATTAATAACCGACTGGCATTTATTATTGCATAAATAATAAATAGAGTGCCTCATTAAATATAAATGCATTTTTTATTTGGCACCTTCATTGAAAGTGTTGCCAAAAATTTTTGCATTGATTAAAAATCTCATTAAAATGGTTGGCTAGTCTTGCCTTTGTGCTCCACCCCCACCCCCCAAAACGAGTCCCTGACAATTCCCACTCAATAGGTGGGCTTTGGGATTAATCATCAGGAGTCCCTCTAACAATGCACAGCTGCTATGAATCCTGGTTGCCATGAGAACCTTAATTTTTTGCTCTTCTATCATTTTGCTATATTTACATTTGTAACTCTCACCTGGTGTTAGTTAGGAAGTTTCTGCATTTAAAAGCTCGAGTACCCTGTAAGTAGCTCACCTGGAATCATGGACCCAGGGGAGCAGGAAAGAACTGTTCCTGTTTTTCATTTACAGCTGAGGAAACTGAGGCTCAGAGAGAGACAGTGACTTGTTCAGCATCACATAGTTATCACCAAAGCAAGGACCAGTACTAGGTCTCCTGACCTTGGATGTTCTTTCCACCATACTTCACCGCTCGGCTCCAGTAGTCCTGCTGACGTACTCTCTCCTTGTGCCAAGGGTCTCATCCATCTGTCTCTCTCTCCTTTCTTTTGTTCATCACAAAAATCCCAAATATTACAAAGTTGCTTTACTTGTTAACAGTAACATTCCAACTTTGGTAGCTGGAAGCCCCTCCGCCTAAGAATTCCATCACCCTTCAGAGTTGTCCCCACCCCCAAGAATCTCCAGGTATGTGCTCACCTGTTCCCATAAAGCCAGTCTGTCTGCTGCTCACGTCTCACCTGCCCCCTTGTGGGATGCTCTCTAGTCCGGAAGCCTTCTGAGGGAGCATCTCTGCTGCCACCCCAGTAATGCCCCGCAGAGGAAGCCAGTGTCCATGCAGAGCTGCTTGCTCCCCTCGCCCCAAAGCTGCCAGTCCTAGAGATGCTGGAGCGAGCTGGGGAGCAGTGAAGGGCGAGGCCTTGTTCCCCAACCCCCGGCAGCTCCCTATGCATCTGGACCCCACAGCAGCTCAGCCTCCATCGCAATCTCTTGTGGACACAACCGCTTCAGCTTCTCGCTTCACTTCTCTGCCCACATGGGCTCCAGCCAGAGCAGAAATGAAGTGGGACGGGGGGAACAGACGCCATCCTCTTTCCTTGTTGTCCTCCTCCTCACCTCAAGGTCTCTGGTCTTAGATTCTTTCCTCTTTCAAGGAAAATATTAAAGTCCTCATACATGTCATCCAGATCAAGGGAGGACCACAGGAATCTCTAGCCCATCAGCTCCTGAGATACACAAACTCTGCATCTCATCTCTGTCTCGGCTGGGGCAACTTGCTCTGTGTACACTTCAGTCCCTTTGTCCTGTGCCCTTTGCTGCCAGTCTTAACAGTCAGAGGTCCTGCAGCCTCAGCTGTTACTACTGTTAGTTCACACCTGGAATTAAAGCCCAGCTTTTATTGTAGTAAGCTTGCCTGTGTTCCCCAACAGACTGTGATTTTTTTTTAAGGGCAGGGACTTCTCTGTTTTCTTATTTTAGTTTTATTATTTAAATTTTGTATCTTCAGCGCTTAGCGCACGGCGTGGTACATAGTAGGACCTCCAGGGATACCCATTAAATATTACTGAATGAAGGACTAAATTTCTGTTTCCACTGGGGTTGGGCATACAGGAGCCAGTGCAGCCAAGCTTTCTTTGACCTAAGAAATGGGCTAAGCCTTTGAATAAAAGTCTAGTCCCATTTCCAGCTTAGGCCAGCACAATGAGCTCTAAAACATGACATTTGCATCTATTTCACTGAGATTCTTGGACTCCCTCTACCCACCCCCCCCAACCCCTGTAACAATAGAAGTCCTCATTCCACGAAAACTGTGTCATTTCTTTAGCGTTTTGAGGGTTAGAAACTAGGACAAGACTATCAGCTGAATGCAGTGGGTACCAGTGTACTGACTGTATATCTTATCAGATATTCAAGAATGCAGCAAGAAATGTCACGGGGAGCTTTCGACAAAAATATTTAATTAATAGCAACAGCTACAGAAATGAATAACAGCATCCAGGCAATTACAGTGTTCAATAAAGCAGCTCTCCGAGGATGGGGTGGCAGCAGATTACTGACTGATGAACTGCATTTAAATATGTTATCCGCTCACTGGAAAGACTCCAATGAGGGTTCCTCCCCTCCAGGACATGGCCAGCAGTGGTATTATTATTGTATCGTTTTTTTTTTAATGGAGTAACAAATTAAATTATCTGGGAGAGTGGTCAGAGATTTCTAGCCCTCTCTGAAACACCCATCAATTCGTTGGCCCTAGCAAAGAATATTGGGAGCAACTGGAGGGATAGCTGGAAAGCGCCCTCAGTGTGTTGTGTTTCAGGCAAAGAGGGCTCATGAAGTATTCATGGAGGGTCAGTAGGAAAAGTTGGGGCTTCCACGTTCCCAATCCTGGTTACAGGAATCTGGATAAGTGACTTCACCTCTGTCAACCTCAATTTTTTTCTTACTTATGAGAAGGTATACTGAGATTTTTCTAGCTGTGCATTTGTTACGACAAAAAAGCTCCTGGTATATGGTAGCAGTTCAATATATGATCAGCCTTTCCCTCCTCTAGGTATCAGCATCAGGGCCGGGAAAATAGAATTTGATTTCTTTGCCACTGAGGGGCCCCTGGTTGGGACATGGAACCAGTTGGAGATAACAGGAGTAAGGCCCAGGTAGCAGGGAAAACTCAGCATCTAGAAATATGGCAAAACACTATCATAAGGATCCAAGTGGAGTCTAAAAATTCCACGTAAAATGCAGAGTTGCATTATTGTAAGGTTAGTATTAATACAGTGACCAGGATATGTGTCACTGTACAGAGGCCAGGGCCAACCACCCATCATGTGACATCTGGGTTTGCATCCCGTGGGTCTCCTCATTCTAGGATGTTACTCTGAAGGAGCTTGTGACTGGTGAGAATCCTAAAATGTAGCTGGCACCAGGAGTCTATAGGTCCTGCCTGTTGATGTGATTCAAAGCCAGGGCATCAAGACCTGGGAGACAGGGGAGTTTCTCAAGATAGGGACATAGGCCCAGAGTGTCCAGAAATAGCCTTTGCACAAAAGCATATCCATTTGTGTCTGGGGCACCCTTTTATTCACTGAACAAAATATCTAATGGGAAAACTATTGGGTGCCAAGCAAATACTAGGCATTAGACATACAATGGTGTGTAAGTAAAGATCTAGCAGGAACAACAGACATTAAACAAAAGATTGTACAAATAACTGAATGTGTCATAAGAGCCATGAAGGAAAAGTAAAGCCTGGGGGAAAGTGTGTAACAGGGCGAGGGCTGAGCCTTCATCCAGCTCCGTCGCTGCCTCCGGCTAGAACAGCGGCTCCTATGGAGTGTGTGCTAGGTGAGCTCTCAACCTCAATTAAAGAGAACTAAAGAGGGAAGCTCCCCAGTTGTCTGTAAGAAAATAAGCAGTTCTTTATGGTACTCTCTTGCAGACACACGTCTAAAAGTTATTTAGGTGATGACCCAAATCAGATTCTAAACAAGATATTACAAAAGAGCATAAAAGGGCTGGGAAAGTGTGTGTTTCTAACAGCAGGAAGAAGCATCTGTCCTATGTCAATTTGACAGGGAAGGAAGTGACAGAAAAACCACAACAAGCACACACAGGACCTATGAGCATGGTAGGGTGGGATCGCATAGTGTATGTCAAACTTGCCTACACACACAGGTGTCCCTAAGTGCCTCTGTAAGAACACAGCAAGTCATGTTCATGATGAAAGCCCACCAAGTTTAAACTGTTTGGGTTGGTTTTAAAGCATATGAGAATAAACTCAGTAAGTCTGGTTCTGTTCCAGGCAGCGTTGCTTATTCTTCCTATGGTTTGGTGAAGACACTCAACTCCTCTAAACCTCAGCCTCTTTGTCTGTGGCAATAGACTTCTCAGTTATAACCAAGGGGTGGTGAGAGTAAATGCAGTTGCATATGAGTAAGTGTTTTGTGTGCAGTAAAACTTGATAATCTCTCCAACTCCTGGGAGCCGATGAGATGCCTCTGCTACCTGCCCAGCTGGCCATGCCCAGCGTTGGCCTCCACTCCCTACACAAGTTCATGGACAAGCCCGCAGGGTGCCTTGCAGACAGGCTTGGCCAGGTTGCAAACGACAGTCACAGGTCATGACACATGATGGAGAAATCGTGCATCATTTGTCTTATTCCCACCAATACTTAGAATTTTGAAGGGGAAGAAAGGAAAAGAGGAAGGTGTAAAACATAGCGCAAAGTGTCAGAAATTAATGAGGTAGTGGGTAAACATATTTCCATCCAAATAAGTTAGGGTCATGTTTTGAGAAGGAAAACAAAGAGGAATAGCCAATTGAACAAGTTAAAAGTGGAAATTGAGCAAACAGGCTAAATAAATCGATGTCCAGTTGAGTCATATTTGTGACAATTACTTCTTTGAACTTCTGGGCTCCAGCACCCCATGTCTGTGCTACAGATATTCATTTAGCAGCCCCAAGCTTGATATCTTAATGTCTTTCTGCCCACATTAAAAAGGGGCATCTGCTTCAAAATTCATATATGTTGTTAGTATTTCTATCAAACCCTTTCTGTTCAAAGAAAGAGAGTCAGGAGAAATACGGAGGTGAGGGCAACCTGGAGTAGTGGCAGGACTGCTACCCTAGGAGTCAAGCCATGTGGCTTTTCCTGGCTTCATCCTGTGCTAGCTGTGTGACAAAGAGCAGGGTGCTCCACTTGTCTGAGTCAAAAGAAAAATAGGTTTAATCATCTCTGCTCATTCGATCTTTGTGTCATTTGTATATTTCATGTGTTTGTTAGGAGGGGTGTTAAAGTGCTTCCTGTTTATCATAAAGGGGGTCTCACCTGGGGGTGGGGGCTCTAGGGAGAGGCAGGGATCAGATAACTACCTGCCCAGCTCTGTTCTAAGCACCTTGCTCATATAAGCCTCATGTCTACTCTGTGAGATCATAGCATCACCATTCCATTTTGTATCTGGAGAAACTGAAGTATAGGGGGGTTAGGTAACTTGCCCAGGGTCACATAGCTAGAAAGTGGCAGAGCTAAGATTTGGAGCCAGGTCCCACCTCACCCCAAAGTCTGCTCTCCTCACAGAGGGGAGGCCTGTGGACTTCAGATTACCTCTGAAAATGCTTCTTCCAGTTGAAAAAACCAGGCTCTTGAGGAGTGTAGATAAAGAAGGATCTGGAACCAAGGCAGTCGAGGCCCAACATAGTATCCAAGGATGCTCTGTGTCTCAGCTACCCTCAGCGGAAGTTAATATTGTGAATTCCAGGTGATTCCAAAATGGTATTTGTATTTATTTAGCTTCATGAAGAGTCTCCAGGGTAATTCGCCTGTTAAGCAACTAGAAGTGTAAGGAATACTGGCTACCTGAAGTCCTTAATGCCATCTCTCTAAATTGTCCACACACTCCCACCCACGAATTTTCTACCAGGAAATCTCTGGAGTCTAACAGCCCAATCAACACTGCGCTGTGCTTGAATTGCAATCATGGGAGCTAATAGGCCCAAGGGAATTTTACCTCATTAGAGGCCAAGGAAGAATTTGTGGGTAAAATGAGTCTGGGGGCAGGAACTTGTTCCCCAGCTCGGTGTGGGGGCTTTTCCCAAGGGGAAGGAACTCAAGTTTCTTGAACTATATGCCATGAAGTTTACATACATGGTCATCCATAATCTTCAAATCCCCAATCTGAGATGCATTTAGTTTTCTGCATTTTATAGATGAGGAAATGAAGATGAGAGAGGTTAAGTCACTTGCATAAGGTAACACAGCCATAGCGTGAGTGGGGAGACAGAATTGGTACTCAGGTTTGTGTGATTGCCAGTACCCTGCATCTCCATTCTGGCGGTCTGCCTCTGGTTAGATAACCTCAGGCCTCTGCTGCCCTGGCAAGCTCAGTCTGGGTAAGGCGAGTGTTCAGTTTCCTTGCCAGGCTGTCTGCAAAGCTGAAATGGACCAATTCTCTCATGCATGTGGTCATGGCCCCTCCGAGGCATCTTTAGTGTTAACACAGATAAGTCTCTTCTGGGAGGGACTAGGTTTCTAAGTAGTCACCTACCCCCAAGCTCAGTGGGACAACCCAATTGTCAGTTCTCTCTCATATTAGCTACTTGCTTGCAATCTCAGGAAGGGAAGGACCCGTGAATCCTACCCACCAGATGCTGCAGGCATGCGAGCGCATCCCAAGTATACTCGTCATCTTTGTTGCTTTTTCTTCTTCTTCTCCATTAGTAACCTACCGGTGTTTCTCTGTACAGAAATCTCTCCTGCTTTGGAGGGGACACTTCACAGCACTCTCCATTCCCTCCCCCAACTCCTTCACCAGCAAATTAAAACTTCTCTGTGAGCACCAGCAGAGGCAGGCAGGCAGGCATCTTATATAAATGGTAATTAGTGCAGCCTCACTGAAGACTTGGGAAAGAAGGCGGCATCTCTTTTTCTGAGCTGAGCACCTTTAGCATTTGCCTGGACCTCTCTTAAAGGTACCTATCACACTCTGCCACTTATGGTTCATTCACTCAGTCATTCAAAAAGGTTTCATAGCACAGTGGGAAGGGCACATGTCTTAACTTTAGACACACCCCAGTTTGAATCCCAGGGTCCTCAGCTCTGTTATTTGACTGATATTTTGCTCTTGGACAATAGACATCACCTTTCTGGGGCCCCATTTTTCTCATCTCTATAACGAGGGAGCCAATACCACCCTCACAGTATTGTGTTGGGTTGAGTGTGATTGTGTTAGTGAAATGCATCATGTAAAAGGTAAAAACAACATCACTAGACTCATATAACTATGAGTTACCCTTATAGAAAATAGCACCCAGATGTGTCTGCGTGGCTGGGCAGAACTGTCTGCTGGAAGGGCTGATGCTGTGCGGGGAGTTGGAGTTCCTATTATCTGAAGAGCATGCTATAAAAAGAGTGGATTTGTTCTGTGTGGTTTCAGAGAAAGAACCATTGCCAAGAGATGGAAGTTTCAGAAAGACAGTCAGTTCTATCTATAAAACATTTTTATAGCAATCAGAGTCATTCAGCAAAGGCAACATAGAACAGTTAGTGCAAGGGCCCTGGAGTCAGGAAACCTGATGTGGAATCTCAGCTTTACACCTTGTAAGCTGAGTGACCTTGAATAATTCCTTTAAACTCTCTGACCTCAGTATGCTTATCTAAGAGTCAGGGGTAATAACAGTAACTATCTCATGGGTTTTTTGGTGAGAATTAAATAAGATCATGTAAAGCCCAGTGTCCATAGTAAACATTCAATAAATGGTAGCTGCTTACAAATTTAATAATAATAATGGTTGTCGAAGCCCTTGAGAGATGGAAGGTTCTCTGTGGAGAGCAATGGAGCAGATGTGGCTTTGGAGTCAGCCTCAGAAAATGGCTTTAGAAGATACCACCCAGGTGAGGAAATAAAAGAAGGAAGCCTCCTGTTCCATGTCCCAAACCAAGGGACTTTCAGAATTGGGCTTTCTCACTCTGTGGACTCCATCTCACATTACGAGAGAAGGAGAGCAGCTGAGGACACGTGGTCCTCTGTCAGGAGACTGCAGAGAGGATGGGGTGGATGCCTGAGTCCATCATCTGGGCCACTGTGATGAAATACTGGACTGGGTGGCTTAGAAACAACAGAAATTTATTTCTCATATGTCTGGAGGCTGGGAAATCCAAGATCAAGCCAGGTTCAGTATCTCGTGAGGGCCTGATTTCTGTCCTAGATGGTACTTTCTTGCTGTGTCCCCATGTGGTAGAATAGGCGAGGGAGCTCTCTGGGGTCTGTTTCATAAGATCACTAATCCCAGTCAAAAAGGCTCCACTCTCATGACCTACTTGCCCCACCTCCTCCTAATACCATCACCTTAGGGGTTAGGATTGCAACTTGTGAAATTTGGGGGGACACAAACATTCAGACCATAGTGATGGGAGGTGAGGCCAGGTGACTCCTCTCCTCCCTCCCTCTCGTGGTGCCCAGGGTGCAGGTGGAACTGAGCAGCAGTCACAGGATAGCTTGGTACGTCCTATACTGGTCACTGTTTCGATTGTGGAAGGTACTGAATGCCTGGGGATGTGCGTGATCAACTGCATGTCGGCGTGAACGTGGTCCTTAATCTCTCTGAGCCTCAGTTTTTCATCTATAGAAAGAAGGGATAACAATATCTACTTCACAGCATTGTCAGGATAAAACTTGCTGGCGGAGGGTAGCTCCTCATAGAGTCTCTGGTACATGGGTTGAGCAGTTACATCATTGACACCCTTCCTGAGTATGTTGAGAGACCCTGGGCCAGAGGCAGAATTTAGGTCTCTGTGCTTGTGCGGTGCACGAAGAATACTGCCCACATATCTTTTCATATTCTTCCCCCATTAGGTCACGGGGCAACTCTGTCCAGGAAACTGTCACTCCTCCTCCTTCCCAAAGCCTAACTCAGATTCTGGGGCAACTAATACAGCCATTATTTTCTTCTTCTTCTTTTTTTTAATTTCTTGAGGGTCTTCTATGAGTAAGGAAACACACTAGAAACTTAATATTTTTTCTCATTGAACCCCCTATATCAGTCATTTATTTGCCTATTCCTTTAAATTATTAATTTCTATTTAATATACTTATTAAGCATATATTATATTCCAGGCACAGTAGTAGGAACTAGGATACAGAGATAAATATCACATATTTTTTGTCTTCAAAAAACATCATCTTGTAAAGGGATTCAACTAGCAAACAGAAACATTATAATATGGGTGTCTTTATTTCCGCATTACAGATGCAGAAACAAAGGATTAGAGAGGAATTAAGATAGTAAAGCAGGTTTTCAATTCAATTTCCACTGGGTCTTCTTTAACCCTGCCCTGCAAACTGTAGTTTCCAAAGCCCTTTATTGAACTCTATGCTTTCCAAGTTGGACGATTGCATTTGGGAAAAAAAGAAAAGGAAGAGGAGAGAGAGGGTAGACAGGGAGCAGAGAAATGCAATTTAACTGACTTACAGACCCTTTTAAGCAACTGACCTTTATGCTTTCACAGGATCTGTTGAGCTAATAGCATGTTGGGGTGCCCAAATTATTAACATGTAGTGGGGAAATGTGTTTTTCAAATGTAAAGTAAAAGCACCTTGCCTCCAAACTCTAGATCTCATTAAATGAGCTAATTCACCTACTGCTTAATTTGCTGGAAGCCCTATGAGTAATTAGGCTGCTGACATCTTCCAAAATTATATTCTTAATTGTTGCATTCTTTTGCATCACAATGAAGCTGGCCAGCCTTCCTCTTATAGTGCCTTCCTCCTCTCCCCACAACAGCTCTGTGAGTTTTGCATTTAACACACTTACTATCACGGTCATAATTAGGAGGAAATATTAATTAGAAACACAAGACCACCCTAGAGATCCTGCGGAATATGTGAAGCAATGGGTTTGGTTGTTTTAATTTTTTCTTTATTTCCTTTTTAAAAGCTAGTCCTGGACCCTTCCTTGGCCCTGAAATCTTGCAGCTCTTATGTTACCAAGGCAAGCTTCTATTTCTTGATATTTTTTGCAACAATTTATAAGTGCTTACTGGAGCAGTGCTGCCTTGCTTTGGCTTGTAACCCACAACACAGTATTTCACTCCTGAGATGTTGCATCCATTTGTCATAGTAAATGTGTATGCACGCGTGTGCATGTGCATGTGTATATGCTTTTATATGTTGGGTGAGAGCAGCATCTTCCTTACACAAATAGCACAATTCTGGGGAAAATGTACACCAAGCCATTTCCCACAGAACCACTGCAAATGCATTTTGGGCTCACTGTAGATAGACTCTCTAATTGCTTTGAATTTACTTTAGTACTTGACTGGGGATTGCTTTGAGGTGATTATGAAAGAATGAGGAGGCTTCTACAAGGAGAATTTAGAAAGAAAACATTTGCAAGACATTCTATTTGCATGTTCCTGTGTGAGCGAGCCTCCAGTTACTGATGTGGGACAGTGGCAGATCGTTCTGCAGGAACAGTGCGGCTGAGGTCCTCGCTCCGTGACTCTTATTTGGGTATGAGGAATACACCTGTGTCCTACCTGCCTCCCGCTTCCGTTGCGTGGGAACCTCAGTTTGATCTTGCTTCCTGGCTGCTGGAGAGCTGTTTAGCATTCATGTTGTACCTTCACAGGCATTTCTGTGCCCAGGCTGTGGTCCTCTTTTGCTCTGTGCAGTGAGCTCGTTGGCAGCCTGGGATTCCCATTATTCACTGCCCAGAATATGTTGGCCGAATTTCACCCCCTCAGTCTTCCAGTGTGGCTTTAAAGAAGGATATTGCTTTTCTGTTTGGGAAGAGACTGTTTCCGGTTCTTACTCTACCACAAGCTTTTTGTGTGGCCTTGAACAGGTCATTAAAGCCCTTTAGCTCTCCGTTTTGTTTAATATGTTAAAGGCCAAGGCACCTTTGAGCTCCAAATTAAGTGAGTGTGTGCATCTTGGGTGTCAGAAATCTGACTCAGAGAGACACAGCATTTTGAAGGCTTACCTCTTTCTGTGTTGTGCCATCCTAAGGAAGAAAGACCCATGACCTGAGTGATGGGAATGAGCCAGAGGCTACAGGGTGTACCCTAAGAGCAAGGATTGGCTTCAGACAGCTCTGGCTGTAAGCCAGCACAATTTAGTAGCTCTGTGATGTCACGTCCCCTACCCTTTCTGAGCTTCCATTTCCTCTTCGGCAAAGTAGAAACACAATACCTACCACAAGCCCAGCAAAATGAGAAAATGTTGGTAAAAGCGTTGAACACAGTGCCAGGCATGCAAAGCTCAGAAGAAAGGTGAATTCCCATCGTGTTCCTCCCCAACCTCTTTGCAGAGACGAGGCGCCCAAACTGAAGTCCTAAAACAGAAACTAAAATCAGTAACCAGTAGCAGAAGGCAATGAGTGTAAAGAGAAAATGTGGAACATTCTGACTTAATTATGATAGAGCATTTTGCTCTCTTGAAGACAGCTTTGAAAAGATGAGGTGCATACCTTCTTGCTCATCTGCAGTGGGGTTTCTGAAAGATACTGAAACCACAGTAAAAATACTAACACTAAGCACTGCTGCTTGGTCAGGCATTAGGTTTGCTAAGTGATACACATAGTCGTGCTCCAATCCTGACACTAGCATGGCATTGCACTTTATGAAAAAACAGACACAAAGTCAGATATCTAAGAAGGAACAGAGCTGGGGTTTGAATTGTTTGGTTCTAAAGCCACCTGGACTATATCTACTAGTTCTATTCTGTCTCTGTCAAATACCCGTATATGCTAGACAAGTACCAGTAGTTATTTAAGTGAATCATGTAGTCAACTCATTTGCTTAATGTGGATGCTTTACCTAAAATGGATTCTGGTCTAAATGACAATTTACCTGTGCATTCTCAATGTCTGGTGCATGATAGCTGCCCATCTAATGAATGCTGAATATATAAATGGAAAAAGAGTTAAATCTGACTTAAATAGGCCAACAGGATAGAACCATACCTCGCCTAAGAAAGAGCCAAACTATTTTCTCTTGTTACCTGAAAATGCTGCCTGGTGAGTGGAACCCAGCACCATTGTCCAGGGCTCAGGGACAACAAAGGAAGGTTGACTTTCTATCACAGATGGCAGATAATGTACCATAAACCACAATGAACTTTGGGGATTGGGTTTTGACTCACATGCAAGAGTTAGCTCCCACAAAAGGGTATTGAAAAACTGGTAAAGAGCAAGTGGTAGAACTTAAACTCACTCACCTCTGTACTCAGATCTACCAATCCGTGGCAGCCAACATGGACAGAGCTCGTCACCTTTCTCTGTGAACTGGTGTTGCTATCACCAAAAGCCTGTTGCCAGTTGATCTAAATGCAGTATGTTGTTAGCTGCTATGTAGAGGCCAGTGATGGAATGAGCTATCAGAGCCACTTATTTTATTCCCAAACAGTTTAGAGATTTTAGAATAAAGCAGAAAAGCAAGTGAGGTGAGGGACAGGAAACCAGCATTTATTGGACACTATTCTGTTTCAGGCACCACCTTAGGCATCTCCAGTAAAACAACTCATGTCATAGTGGAGACACTGCTGCCTGTTCCATCAACAAGGCTCATTTGTTCAGTGCTGGATTCATGGCAGGGGACAATAGAGGTGAAGAAAAATTACGATGTGATTTTGCCATGTCATTCAGGGTATCCATGATGCTGTTTGGGCGAGAATAGGCACACATAGGCAAAGAATATATAAAGCCAAGGTAATAAACTGTTACAGCCCCCTACGAACACAAGCATAGTCTCATCACTGAGGTATAGCTATTGCTAACATTAAGCACACATCTTCTTTCAACATTTTTATGTGATTTTTTATCTCATTGGATTATTATTGTATACAATTTAGAATTCTACTTTTTCACTGATCATTAATTCATTTTCCATATTATTAATTCAAACTCTGTAAACATAATGCTTAATAACTTAATATTCAAACCAGTGGCTGTCTCTTCCAATTATTCTCCTTCTCCTGCTCCCTTTCCTTTTCCTCCTCACCCTCCTTCTTCTCTTCTTCTTCTTCATAGCTTATATTTATTGAGAGCTTTCAATGTGTTAGACTCTGAGTTAAGGCCAGTCCTAGTGGGTCGTGCCTGTAATCCTTGCACTCTGGGAGGCCAAGGCGGGAGGATTGCCTGAACTCAGGAGTTAGAGACAAGCCTGAGCAAGAGCAAGACCCCCATCTCTACTAAAAGTAGTAAAAGTTAGTTGGGAACTAAAAATAGAAAAAAAAATTGGCCAGGCCTGGTGACATGTGGCTGTAGTCTCAGCTGCTTTACTTGGGAGACTGAGGCAGGAGGATCACTTGAGCCCAGAAGTTTGAGGTTGCTGTGAGCTAGGCTGATACCATGGCACACTAGCCAGGCAACAGAGTGAGACTCTGTCTCAAAAAAAAAAAAAAAAAAGACTATGAGTTAAATTCTTTTCCTGTAAAATCTCATTCAATCCTCATGGTAACCCTATGAAATGGGTTCTATTATCCCTTTATGAGATTAGTATATATTAATACATGAGGCAACTAATGCATAGAAAGGTTAAATAATGTACCTAATGTAACGCAACTATTAAGAAAGTGAGCTTGGATTTTGTCCTCTCTGACTCTAAAACTGAAGTTCTTAACCACTGCATTTCTTTATTTTTAGGCATTTAGGCTACTTCTGAACTTCCTCTGTCTTATTGTTTGTGGCCTCCAAGGGAAGGTTTTTCGAGGTTTTTGGTGATCGTTAGGAAAAGAACTTCAGGATGCACCACGTAAGCCAAAGCAACAGCTATTTTAAATGGAAAGATTGAAAGCAAAAGTATACGCTCTCCGGAGAGAGAGCTGACAGGCTGGAAAGGAGCGGCTGCACTGGGAGGATGTGGGTTTTGGTCTTTTGAAGCCTTACTAATTGAGAGGAGGGACATTTAAGACTAAGGGCTTAGCTTTCACTGAGAATTTGAGTAGTGATCCCTAGAATTGGGATCCCTCCCATTTTTCTACTTTATATGGTTGTTTTGGAACTGTCATGGTGACTTCAGGGGTGGAGAAATTTTAACACCACAACGTAAATGATATTGTAATTAGCAGAAGTCCATGCAAAGTGGCAGAGGTAGTTGACAATCCAGTTGAAGCCGGCTCTTGTCTGTGGTTAACAGCCACCCCCCCCCACCCCCACCCCAGTTAGCTTCTGCTTGAGGGTTGTTTACTTTAACACCTGCACCCACTCTGCAAGCCCCTGCGTCTGGTCTCAGCCCTGTCTCCTAGTCTCCCACTCTAGCAATATTATCCTTCTATGTATGTATCTCTCTATATTTATATATGTGTTTATATATTTATACATATGTGTGTATGTATATATAGTTACTTTTTATTAGTTTCTTAAAACAGATATACAGAAAAGGAATGACTAAGTATGACTATTTTGCAGACTCTTAATATACACTGCGAAATTGCTTCCCAGAAGTTCCACCCAGTTGCATTTCTGCCAGCACTGTGTGAGAATGCCCGTTTCATCACACACGTGTCAGAAATGGAGAGGGAAGCAAAGGAAGAAGCAAATGACCCTACATGACTATGGTTTCAGACATGTCCAGTATCTGGGAGATCCAGGCTCCTGACTGATACGAGTACAGGAGTGAATTCAGGAGTGTATAGAAACAGCATGGGATGGGGACAAGAAAGTGTGAGTGGGAGCATTTAGAATCAGAAGATTTGGGTTTGAGATCCATCCCTATCATTTCCTAATTGTTGGCTCAGACATGTCAGTCTCCCTGTTCGTTAATTTATTTCATTTATTCCAATTGTTTGGGGAATGGTGTGGAATGGAGATTAGGATTAGGAAGGGCTTAGGAAAAATGGGGGTGTTTCAACTGGGTCTTGGATGTTGGAGTAGGATGTCACCTGGTGAGGAGGTAACAGAAGAGCATTCCATGTAGAGATGACTCCCCACCCAGAGCTGCATCCATGGCTTGTTCTGGGGACAGTGGGGATAGTGAATACTGACAGCAAGTGGTAGTGGACAGAGCTAGGGTTGGCATGGCAAGCCTGGGCAGGACTTGAGAACCTTAAATATCATTCCAAGGAGCTTGAACTTGATTGACAGAGGGATTCAATCAATGGTTGGTCCTACTCCTGCCCGAGGAGAGTGCCTTGATCTGATCTACATATTTAGGATAGGGCTCTGGAGACTAAGACTGGACAGAGAGGTTGTAGTCAGATAAGGTCGAGAAGACTTAGTCAAGATATGAATAAGTACTGATTTTTAGTTCAGAAAAGAGGGAACTGTAGCTGTAATAGAGGTACATAAATTTTAGGGGAAGCTCAGAATGGATTAAACAATTTCCACCGACATTACGGGGTCAAGGGAAGGAGTTAGGGGACTAAAATGTACTGAGTGGGACACATAGCCATCCCACAAGAGGGGTAATCTCATCCCCATTTCATAGATGAGTAGAATGAGACCCAGGTGCGTTCATCAATGTATTCACCATAATGCAGATGCAAAGTGATAATACTGAGATTCAAAGCCAAGTGTGCCAGACCCCAAATCCCACTCCACTCCAGTGCCCGTCAAGGCATCCTAGACAGAGTTACCTTTCAGCTGAGCCTTGAAGAAGACACAGCCTTTCTCCAGATGGACAATTATGGGTGAAGACAATTCCAGGAGAGCAAAACAGCCTCAGCAAAGGCTTTGCACAGTGTGAATCTGTGGTCCCTTTAAGATTATACAAACCTGCTTTCAGAGATATGTATACATTGGAGTTATTACTCTGTTGCTGGGTGTTTACTATGTGCCAAGTCCTATTCTTAGTGCTCAATATCTATTGAATCTTTCAATATTGCCTCAAGCTTTTATTAGGCAATAATAAAATAGTATTTTATTATCTTCACTTTATAGATGAGCCAACTGAAGACACAAAGTGGCTAAATGAGCTGCCCAAATTCATACAACTAGTCAGTAGCAGAGCCAGCATTTCAACCTAGAATGGCTGGTTCCAGAGCTCTTAACTACTTGCAGTGTGGCCTCTTACCTCCCAAGTCAAGGCTAGGACACATTCTTCCAGGGCCCCAAATTGAAGGAAATAAATGATGACAGTCTATTTTTTTTCTTACCCTGAAGAGGACCTGGATGCCTTTGATCAGGACAGAGATCAACCAAGGTGATCTAGCTATCACTTTTTTTCTTTAAATGAGGGTGACAATAAATAATGACGGCTTCCCTTTCTGGAGCTATGCTATTAACTAGGTGTTGTGTGGGATGCTCCGTAGATCTCTCTTGAGCAAACACCAGTGAGCAGGAGTGGGTGTGTTTCCCCTGGAGAATACTGATTGGCTCAGGCATAGGATCCTGGTGTGGACACGGAGGGAGAGAGATGCTGAAGAATATGGACCTTGGCAGTAGGGAGCCAAGGAATGGCTTGAAGCAAGTGACTGATGAAATCGTGTTGAAAGTTACAAACTCCATTTCTGGTGATCGTTTGGGAAAGGAAAGGGAAACTAATTTAAGGACTGTTAGGAAACCAGAGGCAGCTGATAGTGGTAATCCTGATTACTTGGTAAGGGCCTAGACTAAAACAGTGGCGGTGTGCCTGGAGAGAAGGGAATGAACCCAAGAATAATGATAGACTCCAAAGGACTTAATGTCAAATTGCATGTGAAGAGTGAGGGAAAGAGAGGCATTAGGCATGACAGCCACTTTCCATCTTCACAGATTCCTTAGTTCTTTGCTTGGCTGAAAAGCTGAAAACCTGTATCTCTACAAAGAAAATGTATCTAATATGGGGCCAGAAGCAATGCACTTGTTTTCCTTTCCTGTATAGAGAAAGCTAAAAGTGTCACTTAGTGATATGCACCAGTAATAAAAATCCAGATCCCCCTTCCCTCCCCGCTTAAGGAGAAAAATTATTTTGCTTATAACTTTGATGAGCTTGATGAATGTTCGGATATCATCCCAAGCATGAAAACCACCCATGCGCTGGGGAAATTATTAATATTTTACTGGTGGAGTTGGTTGAACAAACACAATAAAAACAGGCTTGGTGTCATTGCATACTGGAAAAGCAGATGGCAGTCGAGCAAAGCTGCATCCGGCAGTTTGAAATTTCAAATTAAATCAATTTGAAGCTTTGCTTGTGCCTCAGGCAAGATTTCCCCTCAAATGAAGGAGACAGGAGAGGTGAACCCTTTATTACTGGGCTGGTTTGGCAGTGGCTGCTGAATGGCGCATTGTTTTCTATCACACGAGGTGGCCTGAGAGCTGGAAGGGAGATGGGCCACTTCTGACCCAAGTTCCAGAGTGCAGTCTGGGGGAATGAAAAACAAGAGAAGCCCCTCTGTCTCCTGGATCTCATCCCAGTCTATGTGGCCTGAGGCCTCTGGTCTCAAGGGAATATGGGCCTCCATCTGGAGGGCTTAGTGCTCTCAGAGTTGCCCTTGCCAAGAAGTGGCTCGAAACAACATTCCCAGATGAGGGATTCAGTGGGCAGTGACCTAACTGGAGCAAAGAACCTCCTGATATTGACAGCACCATCGTTCTCAGAACTATAGCTGGCTGCCATTAGAAGATAAGAATTAATTGACAGTTGTCTTTGAAATTCTTAAGCTTGTCAAGGGCTGGCCAGCTTGGTTTTTATTTATTTGGTCCTTTTACTTCTTTTCTCTGGAAGCCAGCAAAGTGAATTCCTCTAGAACAGTGGTTCTCAACCCTGTGGTGCATCATAATCCTTTAGAAAGTTGTATCATAGTACATTTCATCAGACACTATCCTTAGAGATTCCAGTATCATGAGTCTGGGATCTTATTCTCAGCTATACGTAGCAAAGCACCTGAGATGTGATAAACAGTCAAATTTTTGTTGAATACACAAATAAATTGAATAATTTGCAGATCCCTATACAAATCATACATTCTAGCGGCTGTTTTTTTGTACATTCTGTTCCTTTGGCATCAGGTACTCATCCCTCTTCATTCCCACCTCCCAACCATAATAACTTCTGGTTTTAGGACCAAATCATGCATTGCTTGCTTCAATTTTAATATGACCTTGTGGATCGGGCAGTCTCCTGTCCTCCTACTTGTATCCCCATGGCACTCTGTGTTGCCCTTTTATAACACCATTTTGGATTGCAGTGATCCGCTTTGGTGATTATCTTAGTCAGCTTGAGCTGCTGTAACAACTTACCATAAATGGGTGGTTTAAACAACAGATGTTTATTTTTCATAGTTCTGGAGGCTGGGAAGTCCAAGATCAAGGTGCTGGCAGCTCTGGTGTGTGGTGAGGGCTGCTTCCTGGTTTTGCTGATGGCTGTTTCTTGTGTCTTCACATGGCAGCGGGGGAGAGAAAGCATGCTCTCTCATGTCTTTTTATAAGGATGCTAATCCTATCCATGAGGGCTCTAACTTCCTGAATTATTTAGTCTTCCAAAGGTTCCAGTGCCCAATCCTCAATACGTCATATTGGGGATTAGTATTTCAATACAGGAATTTGGGGAGGATGAAGGACACAAACATTCAGCCCATAATAGTCACTATAGGCTGTGAGCTCTTACAGAGCTGGGACTAGTCCCAATCTATACATCAGTTACAGTACCTGGAAAAAAGTCGATGCTCATGGTAGTTTTGCTATAATAATAATTACTATTTATATATAATGGATAAAGATCACTGTATAGAGTATTTGTACATATGGTGTGGTAACAAATAGGTTAAACGGGTAAACACGTAAATGTGCACATGATGTCTGGTGTAGAGGACGTATGTGGAAGGCATATTTGTGTGGGCTGTATGAATGTGGGGATTTGCACACTGATTAGGTGTTTAGGTCATTGGCTCTCAATCGTGGCTACCTATCAATTCACCTCGAGGTCTTTGGCAATATATAAATTGTGGTGTCCTACCGTCTGAAAATTCCAATTCAATGTGTCTGAGATGGTGCCAGAACTTGGTACTCTTCTCTTTTTAAAAGATACTCATGTATAATTCAGATTCCCAGCCAAAGTTGAGAGCCATTCATTAAATTGGCAAGTATTTGTTAAGTACCCATCATATGCTAGCACTGTTGTAGACTCCAGGGACACACAGTAAAAGAGACACAGTCGCTGCCCTTGTGGCACTTTTATTTGAGTGAGGGGAGGTAGATAAGAAGTAAATAAATACCCAAAAGATTTTAAAATGACACTAAGTGTTGTAAAGAAAATAAAATGGGGTAATGAAATGGAGAGGGATTGGGGTGAAGTTGGAGGTGGGCAGGGAAGCTCTCTCTAAGGCAATGACATCTGAGCTAAAATCTAAATAATGAGGACAAAGTTAAATGAAAATCTGGGGATGAGGTAGTGAGAACAACAGACCTAAGGGCCCTGAAACAGAAATGAGCCTGGCATGTTTCACAGGCAGAAAGAAGGCTAGTGTGCTGGACCGTGGACAAGGAGGAGAAGTGGGGTGAGATGCCATCAGAGAGAGAGGGAAGGAGAAGCTCAGGTCATAGAGGGTGTTTTGGGAAAAGATAAGGAGCTTGGATGTATTTGGAAAACTTGAGAAACCATACTGGGAGGGTTTACAGCAGGAGGGTAGCATGATTCCATTAAGTATTCTACAAGACTACTTTGGGTGTAATCTGGAAAAGTCTTTGTAGAGAGGCAAGAATAGTAGCAGCAAGACTGTTTGGAGGCTAACATAGGAGTCTGGAAAAGAAATAATAATGACTTGGAAAGGATGGTGGTAGGGGAGGTGGAGAGGAATGAATAGATTGGGGATAATTTGGAGGTAGACACAGAGGGACTTGTTAAAGGACTCTATTCAGGTTTTGCGGGGAAATGAAAATAACACCCCAGTTTTTTGAGCCACAGGGTAGATGGTGGTGCCAATTTCTCAGATATGCGTAAGAAGTATTCTCAGGGAGATGTATCTACTGTGTTTAAGGGCTTTGTGCACTTAAAGTTGATGTACATTTGATAGGTCTATGTAATGTACATGTACAGAGTATATCTTTCAGAAATACATTTACTGTATCAGCTCCCTAAAGCTGCTGTAACAAATTGCCAGAAATTCGATGGCTTACAACAACAGAAATTTGTCCTCTTACTGTTCTGGAGGCCAGAAGTACAAAATCAGCTCCAGTGGACTCAAGGTGTTGGCAAGAATGCAATGCCTCTGGAGGCTCAGGGGGAGAATCTGTTCCTTGCCTCTTTTAGCTTCTGGTGGCTGCGTCTTTCCTTGGCTTGTGGCTGCATCCCTTCAGTCTTCGAGGCCAGCATCTTCAAATACCTCTCTACTCTACCTTCACATCAGATTCTGAGGCTGCCCCGAGAGCAGGCCTCCTGTTTGCTGATAACTAGTTATACCCTTTGGGTTGTCTATTTTAATTTTGAAAATCTTTTAGAGTTGTTCCCAACATCTAAACTTATGAAGCACCTTTAAGGTCAAAAAATGGTGTGCCCTCCCCCAGCTACCATGAGAATAAGTTACATATAGTTAGTTAGCATCCACTGACTGAGAACTACATACCAACAAAAAGTTGATATGAATCTGCTCATACTTTTGAATAAATGTGTACTTTATTAATCACAATGGCATCTGCTTACACTTAAAAATACTACTATTTGGATGTACATGGCATTATTTTTCAGGTGCTAGGTAATGTGTGGTGTGTATATAGACTTATGATCCTTTGAAATAAGTTTGAAACCCCTTGGGGGATCTGTAACCCACAATTTGTGAGACATTGTAGTAGAAATGGAATTCACAAACTGATTCTCACACGCCTAATTTGACTAGCAGGTGTGGGTTTTTTTTTTTTTTTTTTTTTTTTTTGCTAACTGGTTATTATTAGTGTGTGATTAAAACATACTGGCTTTGGTGGGACCTGTCCTCTTCTCCCATGGCTCCCAGCCCCACGACTCACAGTTTTACTAAACTTGCCTGCTATACTCCTTTACAACCTATGTGGCCCTCAAAGACACTTTATTTGTGACCCCTGATGTAATTATACACCTTTGACAAAATGCAGTTATCTATAATTTGTAAATACTTTGGTACCTCTGACCTCATTTCAGCTTCATAACCTCCCCAAACCCCCATGATAGTCAGCTCAAGATATGCAGAGTGGGAACAGGTATTGTGCAGGAAGGCAAATGAGGGACTTTGTGAACAATAGATGGATTTTGTCCAAGTCCAGGGAAGATCAGGAATTGTTGAAGGCAGATAGCAAAGGGTAGAAGAAACACAATTTAAGAAACCAGAAGATCTAAGTCTTTCTTTGCTGGTGCCTAGACAAACTCCTCTCTCAGAATGCCTGCTTTGTTTTGTTTCTTATCTGTAAATGGGAATGGTAATGTAAAACCCACCTCCATGGTTCACCATTGTGAGGTTCAAACTCAGTCATGGAGGCAAAACTGTCCTGAAAGCAGTGCAGTAACCCTATAGTCTGCAGTAGGGTCTGGAGTAGGGTCCAGGCTTTCAGATAACATTTGTTTTTGCTATGGGAAATTAATTTTCAATCTACATAGTCAATGAAGATTCTCTTGTCTCTCATAGAAAATTGTGGGTCTCGGTGACAGACCTCAAGCACACAGATAATTTGAAAATTGCATGGTGAGTTTTCATAAAGGCCACTGGACATCCAGGATAGCCAAATTCCTGATCAATGAAGAGTAAAAACATTTATTGTGGGCAGTTAGATGCTGGCAGGTTGGACTGGAAACTAAGTGACTCTGGGCTTTAGGTTCAAAAGGAGAGAATTTTTTGCTCATTTCAATTATTCACCAGCTTTCCACAGTGTCTTCTGAGTAATCTCTTGAATTCAGCTGAAATTCTCTCGTTACCTGCAATGTCGGTTTTTCCCAAGTGCTATAGATATCCTTTTCTCATGTTCTGGATTCAAGATTTGATTGTGGCTCTAGAACATCTTAGCAAGGAGCTCTGGGAAAATCAGTGAGGGACATGCTGCCTATGTATACATGTTGCTATTCCCACCATGGATTTTATGGGTGATAGAGCTGGCTAAACTAACCCTTTGAATGTGGGCAGTTCTGGTATTCTCTGCCCATGCTTTTTTGGGCTAATTATGAAGCAAAGCTCTCTTACCTCTAGTTAAGATTCATTTTCTTTGCAGTTTTTAGGATTTATTGACAATAACCTCTGTTTTGATCCATTCATGCTGCTGTAACAAACTACCATAGATGGGGCGACTTACAGACAACAGAAATTTATATCCATCAGGAACTTGGCTATCTTAGATGTCCAGTGGCCTTCATGAAAACTCACTATGTAATTTTCAAACTGGAAGCTGGGAAGTTGAACATCAAGGTGCCAATAGATTTGGTGTCTGGTGAGGGCCTGCTTCCAGTTTCATAGATGATGCCCTCTTGCTGTGTCCTCACGTGGTGAAAGAGGCAAGAGAGCTCTCTGCGATCTTCTTTAATCCCGTTCACGAAGGCTCTGACCTCATGACCTAATCACTTTTTAAAGGCCCCACTTCTTATAACCTTTGCATTAGGATTTTAACATATGAATTTTACAGAGACACAAATATTTGGTCCATAACCACACGCAAAGCACAAAACTGATCTAAAAGGGAAGGGTAGTAAATCCCCATTTAACCGGAACCTAACCAGACAGAAAGGTAGCTATACAGAATCTTGCTCTCAGAAGTGCTATATGATGATTTTTCATTTGATTGCAAGAATCAAATGAGACAGCATATTTTAAAGTACCTTATACTCTCATATGTAAAGAAGCAGTTTCTAACTTAGACTGGGGACTCCTTTTTAACATGAAGAAGTGTTGCAATGCATGATAATATTAATAGTTATATTTTGGTATCTGTTAATTGAGAAGGGGCATGATGACTAAAAGCTACAGTGAATGGTGTAGTGTCATTTTTAAATGAACTTGGATGTTATGTAGATACAAATATTACATAAAAACACACATGCATTAACATTTATGGATCTATACACATATATTTGAAAAATATTCATATATTGGCAAGACACATTATTTTTCAATTTATAGACAATACTTGAATTCCTTGTAAAAATTTCATTGTTCTTCCAGGCTCTGTTACCTACTGGTTAATGTGTATGGTGATTAGGTAACCAGACTATTCAATTTTCTCTTCAATTATTCCAGATAAATAAGAATGATGCTGAAAGTTTTAAGAACTTGTATATGACATTGCTTTGCCTCTGATCAACCAACAATTCAGCATTCTGGAAATGACACAACTTTATGGAGTTGGAAGCTGTTTTAAAGATGAAAGGTCTTATGATGAAATAAAAGAATTCAGAAAGAACTAGATACATAGCTGGGATGGTTCCATTGTTTTCAAGTTGTGTGTCCTTGAGGAAATTCAATTTTCTAAATCTCAGTTTTCTGATTTAAAACTTGGGCATAAAAACATCTACCTCACAGCACTGTTGTGAGGCTCTGCATATAACAGCCATTTGACAAATAGTAGCTATATTCTAATTCATCCTCCATTTTACAGAGAAGAAAATTGAGGGTCAGAAATATTGAGACTTAAACAACATACAAAAAAACTTGGTTTGTAGCAGTACAAAAATCTCCTGACTCATATATCTATGTTGTACCACAACTCTAAAATTTATACTTTCTGCTTTCTATCCTCAAAACATTCGTGCCAATTTTTTAGGCTGGAATTGGCAATGGGCCAACAGACAGAGGTTTATTTTTTAAAAAGATGAGAGAACAACTTGCAGCATCTTTTGTCCAGACTTTCCAAATGGTTTTTAGTAAGTGTTTCTTATCCTAAGAACTCAATTGATGGCTTTCTGCTCTCTCTGCCTTCTCTGATTCCATTGCTACTTGGAAAGCCCTGTGGTTCACAGCTAATTAAAGAGGGATGGAAGAAAATTATACCTCTGTTGATGCTATTGTTTTAATCTATCTCAAAAGCTTCTTAACAGCAAGGCAACAAGCAGTGGACTTAGAGGGAGTTCTCTGTGACAGAGAGGGCACAGGAGACCCTAGAATGATTTCCACGAGCCCACTATCATTTCATTAGGTGATTTTTATGCTTTCTGTTGTTAAAGATTCACACACACACATATTCACCCACTCTCTCTCTTTCAGATAATATTCCACTGTCTGTTGAGTTCTAGGAAAGCAGGGAGCCCCAGAAGAGAGTAAAATATAATTTATATTGTGTATTTATTACATGTCTGGCATCATTTTTTCCTTTTCATTTTCTGATTGAGGATAAGAAGTGTCCTTATTTTATATATGAAACTTCCAAAAAAAAAAAAAGAAAGAAAGAAAGAAAGAAAATATGGCTGGGCGCAGTGGCTCACGCCTGAAATCCTAGCACTCTGGGAGGCCGAGGCGGGTGGATCGCTCGAGGTTAGGAGTTCGAGACCAGCCTGAGCAAGAGCGAGACCCCATCTCTACTAAAAATAGAAACAAATTATCTGGGCAACTAAAAATATATAGAAAAAAAAATTAGCTGGGCATGGTGGTGCATGCCTGTAGTCCCAGCTACTCGGGAGGCTGAGGCAGTAGGATTGCTTAAGCCCAGGAGTTTGAGGTTGCTGTGAGCTAGGCTGATGCCACGGCACTCACTCTAGCCAGGGCAACAAAGCGACACTCTGTTTCAAAGAAAAAAAAAAAAAAGAAAATACTAAAACTTTGAGAGTTTAAGATTAGACTAGTAAGTATCAGAGCTTGGATTCAAAGCCAAGTCTTTATCATCATATCATCATCAGTCATTATAATTATCATTCACCATCTTTATCAAAATGCCTAACATTTATTGAGCACTTACTATGAATTAAGGCTTCTTTTAAATATTTTGAATATATTAATTTATTTAAGTACCCTTTATACAAATTTAACTAGTTTATTCCTCACAAAATCCCTGTAAAGTAAGTAGTATTATTATCCTTCAAATTTCCCAAGGTGCTGAATCTGGTAACCTAGTTAAATTTCAAAAGCTGTACTCTTCAACACACTACTCTAAGTTCAAACCAGATACTTTCCAACTGTACACCTTGTCTCACTAGGGCTTTCAGGGCTGGAATGCCTTTCAGGAGCCTCATGAGAACACAGGTCACACATCTTCTTGAGCCGTCATAAGGACACACAATATGGATCCAATTCAGTATACCTTGGTAAAATCCTCCCATGTATTATAATATCCATTATAGCCTTGGTAGTGGGCAGTACAGTGGGCAATAGTAGGTACAGTTAGGATCAAACAGGTGGGCATTATGGATCATCTGGGTTCCTTGTTGTTTAACAAAGTAAGATGTGTTTTAACATGCTACAACAGTATGACCAAGTAACTACCTATAATGAAAGGCTGAAGATATTCTGCACTAGGGACAATGCTAATTAACAAGAAATGGGCAAGACAGTGTGATCAGCACCTTGGACAGCTCCAAAGTAGCAGTGGCTCCCACAGAATGCAGACCTGCAATTTGCACCTCTGTTCTGTGCAAATGGCCCTGCCCTAAAGCTGAAACTTTAAAAGGTCTTGACATTCCATATGTGTGTGTGTGTGTGTGTATGTGCATGCACGTGTGTACCTTCAAAATATTTTATTGCAGTAAGAACACTTAACATGAGATCTACCCTCTTAACATATTTTTAAGTGTGCAATACAGTATTGTATTGCGCATAGATGAATAAGGTCTTGACACTCTTTCCCTAGACATAAAACAGTGGTTCTTAACCTTCTCGGTATATGTAGTCTTTTAAAAAGTGTATGTAAGTGCTACACAAAATCCCCAGAAAAACTAGAAATGTGTACATGCACAAAAAAATGTTACCTAAATTTTAGATGATATAAAGACCTCCTTGGCATTCCAGTTAAAGCCTTTGTTTTGGTTAAATATTGCTGGGTAACAAATTACCCCAAAATATAGTACCTTAAAATAACAACAGTGTATTATTTCTCATGATTCTGTGGGTTGGCTGGGAGGTCCCTCTGCTGGTTTTCCCTGGACTCATTCGTGTAGCCACATTCAGCTGGAGGGTGGGCTGGAAAAGTCCAAGATGGCTTCACTCACATGCAGTGTAGTTAGCACTGGATGTTGGCTGAGGGCCTTGGTTCTCCTCTGGGTGGCATCTTATCCTCCAGCAGGCTAAACCAACTTCTTCCCATGGTGGTGAGAGGAAGATATTCCTCCTTGTGGGGCCTAGACTCCACAACTGACAAAAGTCAGCATGATATCCTGATGGTCAAAACAAGTAACAAGTCCCATCCAGATTTAAGAAGTCAAATCTTCATGAGAGAAGCCACCAAGAATTTTTGCCCATATCAGATTTATCCCAGCCTCCTTAAAATGAGGAGTAGTATGGTTCTTCCCTGTTTCTTCAATATAATTCCACCCTACCCCATTTATATAACACTGCTGTGTTTTGTGTGTACTTCTATTATAATATTAATCCATTTGTACATTGAATAAGCAATTATTAAAGATCGTTTGTGAGCCAGGCAAGGTGCCAACTTTTTTTAAATTTACATTGGCTCATCAAGTTATTTTAAGAATTTGTTAGATTTTATCATACCCCCCATTTAAAGATAAAGACACTGAATCTCATAAAGATGAAGAAATTTGCTTCAGTGTGCATAGCTAGCACATGACTATCTTCCACTTTACTAGTCTATTTATCATTTGCATTTAGTCTGTGATTTTGGCTCTCCGTTTACCTGTCTACCTTTCCTAAATACGTGAGCTCCCTGAGGCGAAGAGTGTGTATTTCTCCTTGTGTATTGTCAGTCCATAGAACATTTCTGAAGATGGTTTTTAGGCTCTCAGTAAATGCTGTTGGTTGGAGAGATGAAGGAATTTCCAAACTGTGGGTGCTACATTCTTTCCTCTACAAGCATCTCTAGTTTATGTTACCTGAGCCCATGTGGCTGAGAAGAATACAATTGGAAATAATAAACAACCTTTCCAAAAGCTTACTATATACCAGAAACTGTTAATAACTTTTAAGTATTTATTTCATGCATCCTCATCACCTCTGACATAGGCACTATCATCTTGATTTTATATACAAGGAGCCCAGGGGTTAGAGAACGGAATTAGATTTCCCAAGGAGATATACCTATCATCTGGCAAAGCAGAACTTGACTAGAAACTGTCTGACCCCTCAGGCCATATTCATGATGACTGGATTATCTAATTCACCCAATCCTGTTGTCTTTTTGCATTTCTTCCAAAAGAAAAGTTTATAAGCTTCTCTGAAGGTAGACTTACCTGTGAGATAAGCCTCCCCATCCCCTGCCAAATAAAATAGAAAGAAACTTGACACTCTCCATGATCTGGCTCTGAACTATTTTCTAGTCTATTTCCGGTTCTGCCTATCTGTATAGATTCTGTGTTCCTACCATACTGCTGGCTCTTCCTTTCATGTGGTACCCCCCATCCTGCCATATCTCTTTACCTTTGCTGATAATGCTCCCTCCATTTTTCACACGCAGGAATTCTTCATCTTTATGACTAGCTAAAATAAGTCTTCTTTGGTAATACATTTTTTTATTTCTCCGGTTGCCATAGACCACCTATTTCTCAATGTTTCCCCAGCAAATAACATGTACCTTTATGTATCCCGATTCCACCCAGTTCACTGTTTACATGCCTGCCTTCCCCTAGACAGTGAATGTCTTCCTGCCTCCATTTCTCCTTTCTTCTCTTGTTTTCAATAGATTTCACATTTCTGCTATGTCCCAGGCTCTATGCTATTGCCTAGGACTATAGAAATAACTAAGACATAAACCCTGCCTTCAGGAAACTCACAGTGTTCAGCCCAGAAAAGTCATTGAATAAGCATTAAATGAATGAGCTTGCAGTCGAGTGAGGGAGTCAGGGGCATAAACAATTATAATATCAAATCTATACTGGAAACCTAGGCAGTGCCTCACATGATAGACACTCAGTAAATATTCATTTATTTACTCCCTATAATGAGATAGGCCCAGGTTCAAATACTCGACTTACTCACTAGGTAATTTGGAGCAAATCACTTTGGCTTTCCGATGCTCAGTTATCAAAGCTGTGAAACAGAATCAATAATTACTGACCTCATAAGGTCTATGAAAATTAAATATGTAGCAAATATCTATAATAATAGTTCAATGTATTTTAGCATTCTAAATTCCTGCCTAACTTAATTCCAGAAAGAATATGTAGCAATTAAAAATGCATTGTTGGCTGACTGAATGAATGAGTGAATAAATGAGGCCAGCCTTGAGTGGAGTGAAACTCCAGGGCATGAGGATGCAGACAGACCCGGCAGGGCAAGGGAGCATCAGCTCCCTCTAGGGAATCTGAGCCACCAAAGCCCTGAGATCACACTCTGCCGCCACCCCTGCCTCCTCCCCAAAGGCCATGCCCCTGCTTCTCTCCTTCACAGGGGGCCCACACAGCTTGTTTTTCTCCTCTTTGTGTGTTGGGGATATGTGATTTTACTGTCAGCATGGTGTTTCTAATGAAAGGCAAATGGTGTCCAATGTGACTTGGAAAAAAACGTACAAACAACAACAAAATTATATGTTCTTTTTTCCTGTAGTGTTCGCAGGGAGACTATGTGACTTGTTTGCTGTCAATACGGCTTATAATGACATGGTGCACAGAAGCACTGCCAAATGTGTGCGGCATTCATTATACACATGTATTAAATGTAATGCGATATGAGTTTGGCGGCAGAGCAGATGAGAGCTGCCCTGGGGCTGATTCGGAGTTACAGCACCTCTTCCCAGGGGATGATTACGGGGGAAGGGGAAGTAGACAGCAGCCTGGGCGGGGAGCAGGGTGTCTAGAATTTCCAGGACTGATCCCAGGCTAGGTTGAGAGAAAATGCTAAAGTTCAAAGGGTCCTTAAAGATATGCTTTCTTTCAACAACTGCAGAAAATCATTTAGTAACCAATTTTTGAGCTCCTACTAAGTGCCAGACTTATAACAGGCCCTGGGAACAAGATGCTCCACCAGGTTTCCAGAAGAAGTTCACAGAATAGTGGGAGAGAGAAACAGGGAGAGAGAGAATGGCAGGGTACACCATGATAAATGCAGTAAGATCCATAGGCTAAGGTTGGTATCAAATTACAGAGGAGGATAACTAACCCAGTCTAAGGTCATTCCTTCCGAGATGCCTTGCCTGACCCTGCCTGTACGACCAGGTCACCCTATGATGTGGTCTCACTGTACCCGGGCATTTCCTTCATGGCACTTATCATGGTCTAAAGTTAGTCGTGTATGTGATACTCTCATCAGTGTCTGTCTGTCTTCTAGACTCCAAGCCCCATGAAGGTGGAAACCTCATTTGTTTTGCTTACCCTTAGGTATCCAGCACCCAGCACAGTATCTGCTGCTCCAATCATATTTGGGGTTAAATGAATAACTACTGTCATGTGTAGCCTTAGTTTTGAAGGACCTGAAAGTAAAAAAACAGGTTAATAGGGGCAAGAGGAAAGGTGGCCAAAGGAAAGGGCATGAGGCATGTTATATTATAAAGGTATGTAAGGACATGCAGAACAAAATTGAGGGGGCAGCAGTAAGAGTGGACTCTCAGGATTCTAAATGTATCGTTCTGTTTTCTCTAGCAAGGCAAACACTTATGTGAGAAAAATTGGGCTCTTGATGGAAATGTAATTTGGGAGGCAGATGGAGCTGAACAAACATGTTGGTGGTGAGCGAGGCACTAAAGGCACCACTGTGGCTGTTGAACATGTCAGAAGGAGAGGCTAGCTAAGGAATGTTGAAGAAGCTTTTTCTAAGTGGTGAGATGACTGTAGGATGGGGCATCAGTGGCCTAGCTGATGAGGCTTATTGGAGACAATGGCTAGACAGAATTGTCGTGGGTATCACTGCATACATAAATACACCATACCCATGGAAAGATAAGAGTAATAATGACAATGACCAATGTTTGAGACATTATTATACCCCGGGCAGGTACAGTGCTCATCAGCTATCACGTTCAATATCCACAACAAAGCCATAAGCTAGGTACTATAAAGATCCCACTAAAGATGAGCAAAAGGAGGCCTAGTGAGGTTAAGTAACTTGCTCATGGTCACCTAGCCAAGCAGAGGCATAGCCAGGATTTTAATTGAGCCCATTTGACTTCTGAACCCACTCTTTTAACTACCAAGTTGCTGAACCAGGCTTTCGACAGCCATGACAGGCAGAGTCCTTCATTGTCTGGATTTAAATCCAAGTCCAGTTGGCCTCCTCATCCTATGGACTCAGCTTTAAGTAAAGAACATATCTTGCCCATCATTTCAGAAAAATAATTTGGGTCCTAATGTCAAGTCCTTATGGACTTTTGTCCTGCCTGCTTACTGTCGTATCAACCTTCACGAATCTGGAGATTTGCAGAGGTTTTCAGAAGTGACCCTTGGGGATACTCAGGTCTACTATGGTTCCGCATGGCAGGAGGGTGGGGGACTCAGTTGGTGATAGGTGATGCTGGGGGTGGGTGAGTCAGTTCCTAGGAAGCCTGATGTGTCAAAGGTCACAGGGAGATGTCTTAGCCAATTGGTAGTTTTGAAAAGAAGCAAATCGAAAACTTCAGAGGTTAAGGTTTTCCACAGGATTTTGTAAAAGATATTATATGTGTGAGTGTGTATATACATGTGTATATAGACACACATATATAATATATATGCACCCACATATATACAAATATATATCATATACACATATATACACTATATATACACATGCATATATCATCATAATTCAAAATGTATAAATATATGTATATACATTTTTTACCTTGAATTGTACCAATTAACCTTTATTGAACTCTTATGTGTGAGAACTGTGCTGTGCATTGACAAGTATTATGTCATTTATTCTTCACAACAACCTGAAGAACTCATTATCTTAATTTTTCAAATAAAAAAATTGGATCAAGGAAGTTAAGCCACTTGCAAAGGACACTAGTATTTGCAACTAGCTGAGCTGGAATCTGGTCCCTAATCTGTTCAACTCCTCCAGGCCTGTTCCATGAATAGCCATGTGATTCTGTCCCTCTAACCTGTGTGTGTCTGGTTCTTTGGTTCCTCTGTGAGCTCATGAAGGTCAAGGCTGGAGTCTGTTCATCTTGTGCCCCACGGCTTAGCCCTAGTCCATAGGCAGCACTTATAAATGTTTGTGGAGAAACTGAAGGAATGAATTGCCCCATATATTGAGAGGCAGAGCTTGACCAGAAATAGACGCCCTAAACAGAGCAGGAAGGGCCTCTGAAGGTCTCTCACTCTCCTGAATTCTAGCACTGACAGCCATTTCCATTTCCTCAGTAAGTCCCCAGATACTGTCCCGTGTCATCTTTATGCTACTGTATGAAAGTAACCTAAAAGTATACACTTACACTACTTTATACCACTATTTCTTTGTATTTAACACTTGCATAGATTTCCTTTTTTGTGAGCTTGCTTCTCTCTCTTGCTGAACCATGAGCTCCTCAGGAGTTAAAAGGAGATAAAGGAAATTTTCCTTTATTGAGCTTGCAAAATGTGCCAAGCACCATGTCAGGGCCATCCTGTACATGAATTCATTTGATCTTCATGACAATTCCAAGGAACAGTTATTATCTGTCTTTTACAGGAGAGGCATTTTGGGCCCAGAGAGTGAAATGCAGTAATTTGAATGATAACACACAGCAAGAACATGGCAGGGCTGGGATTCAAACCTTGGTCTTTCTGACCTCAACGCCCATAAAGCTGCCTTTCCAGCCTTAGCCCTAATTGCCACATGGCCTGGGCTTCCTGTGCCAGACACACCACCCCTCCCTCTTCTCCCACACGCCTCCCTGTAGCAGGACCTGATGGCGACACGCCCGGGCATGGTGGAGGCTGCAGCAGAAACGCGCTCTGGCATCTTAGGATGCGGCACAAGGTATGCCAGCCAGAGGAGGAACAGTTGGTGAACAGTTGGTGAATGGATATTTTTATGCAAGGGTTGCCTAGAGAAAGGGGAAAAAAGAGTGAAAAAAAAAACTGTTTATAAAGAAGCCACAATTAATAAGGTCTTTGTTAGCTTTTTGGATTTCGATTTTCAAGTCCATTGCTTTGGGTTTGAAAAGAAACAGAAAGGTCCCCAAGGAGCCAAGCTCCCAGCTTCCAAAGCATGAAGGCATTTAGGAAACCAATCCAAGCCCGGGTGTGTTGAGGATTTTAAGTATTCAGCAAGGAATGCAAAGATGCTCTGAATTCCTTTGGACAGCTTCTTGTTAGGAGTGTTTATGTTGTGGCGTGCTCAGTGTGTGGGCTTAAGAGCTACAAGATGACAAAAAGAAAAAGAAGGCACCTCTCTTCTAATATCTAAGAGAACTGTGGCCACTCTAATCCCTTGCCTACTATGATATTGATACATCCCTCTCTAGGCCTCAACGTTCTCATCTGTAAAATGGGAATAATAGTATCCACCAAAGTAGGTTGTTGTGAGGATGTGAAAATGCCCTGTAAATCTTAAAATCATTTAGAAAAGGGATTATTGGGTCTCGGATAGCACTTTTTTTGTAAAACCTTTTACTTTATCTCTCTTCATACATAAATTCATTCTGCAAACATTTAAAATACATACACCAATAATAGTTTCCATTTATTAGAGTATTAGAATATGTCAGATCCATATTTTGCTATATTTGACCCTTGCAATGGACCCTATGAGGTGGGTGCCTTTACCTCTGCCCCATTTTTCAATTGAAGTGGTTAAGGAATACAACCAAGGTCAGTAAGAAGCAGAGTCAGCATCGAGGACTGCTCTGAGTGGGCAGTTGGTCCAGATACTGGGTGCTAACCACTGGGATGCAGTTGCTTTCTGCCTGCTATGTGCTAGGAGCCTCATGGCCATCCAAAGAGCTAGCGTAAGGACAGGTATTCTGTTATGGTTGAATTTGTGTCCCATCCAAAAAGATATATTGGTGACCTAACCCCCAGGTCCTCAGAATGTGAGCTTATCTGGAGATAAGGTTTTTAATGGAAGTAACCAAATAAAAATGAGGTCATTAGGATGGACCCAAATCCAATATGACTGGTGTCCTTCTAAAAAGGGGATGCTTGGACACGGGGACAGAGCTCAGAGGGAAGATGATGTGAGGAGACATAGAAAGAGGACAAAAGCCAAGCAGAGAGGCCTGGAACAGATCCTTTCTTCACAGCCCTTAGAAGGAGCCAACCCTGCTGAGACCTTGACTTTGGACGTCTAGCCTCCAGAAATGTCAGGCAATGCATTTCTGTTGTTCAAACCACCAGTTTACGGCATTTTTTTTTTTATGACTGCACTCACTACCTCACATATATTCCAAATCCCATTTTCTGGATGAGGCACTAGGAGAA
The DNA here is from genome assembly GCF_020740605.2 of Lemur catta. Lineage (NCBI taxonomy): Eukaryota > Metazoa > Chordata > Mammalia > Primates > Lemuridae > Lemur > Lemur catta. Next base: position 82,829,394 of record NC_059130.1, read on the forward strand.
GAAAATTAGGTGCCTTGCTCAAGTGGTAAGCTGGCTAAGATTTGCACCCCATTCCCTGTCCTGCACATCAATTGCTAAAAGAAAGCATCTTGGGGCAGGTATTTCTCTTGGCTTTATTCACTGTGGTGCCTCCAGCATTTATATCAGTGTTGGCATGTCATCGACCAATGCTTGTTAATGAATGAATAAATGAAAGCTCTTTCTACCAGTTTACTCAGAGTATCACAGTGAGGTTAGGATAATTTACCCTACTCCTGCCAACAGCAAAAAAAAAAAAAAAGCATATTACACTGGAATAAGAGTTTCAAAGAAGCACAGTAATTGTCAAAACAGAGTTCCATATTTTGTACTCAAATACCCTTCCCACAGTCAGAGGCTTATAATTCTGAACACATTTTCAAACAAACAGATTCGTTGGAAGTCTTGTTTCATCAATGGTCAGGTACAAAACTTCAAGGTCCCAGTTCTTATTTGTACTTGGAAGCCAGTGACTAACTCGCCTTTCTCCCTCTGGTTTCTGCCCATGTTGTGATGTCATCGGATGTTTTTCTTTCTACCTCTTTGACCACTCCTCACTTTTCCTTTACTGGTTCTTTTTCATTTTTCCAAATTCTAAACTCTGGAGTGCTCCAGGATTCTGTTTTTCTCACTCCTTTGGTAGCCCTATCCTGTCTAGTAGCTTTAAATACTATCTATGTGGTGACAAAACTCAAATTGATATCTCCTGCCTACACCCAACTGCAAACTTATATATATCCAATAACCCACTTACCATTTCCACTTGAACATCTAATACGTAGATCAAAGTCCATATGTTCGAAACCAAGCTCCTGATTTCTTCCTTCACTCCAAATAACATACAGCTTCACTTGCAGTCTTCCCTGCCTTGACACATGTCAGCTCTGTCCTTCCGTCAATGAGGCTCAAACTGTGGAGTCTCTCTTGCCTCCCCCTCCTCCCTCACACCTAATATCCAATTACCCAGCTGACTCCATTGGTATCACTTACAAAAAATATTCAGGATTTGGCCACTTCTCACCACCTCTGCTGCTGCCACCATCCCTTTTATCTAGATTATTGCATTAGCTTCTTAACTGTTCTTCCTGCGTCCACTCACGTCCCTGTACAATCTCTTCTCCATACATTTTCCTGAACAATCTTATTAAAATGTAAGTCAAATCACATACTCCTCTGTTCACAATCTTCCAACAGACCCCAGTGATTTAGCTTTCCATCACCTCTTTTTGACTTCGTCACCTTCATTTCCTCATTCAGTGGATCACATTCATTTTTATTTACACAGACTGTGACCAGGATTGCAAAGAAGCAAGCCTAGGGTTTTCTGAGGGAGCAATCTCTCAGGGTAATTCTCTGAATAACCCAACTCTCCTCCACATTCTCCCCATCAGTGCCTCCCGAATTCTCCCCCAGGTGAGGCTTTACTAGACCACCTGTTGCTCAACCCCTTATCATTTGCATATGGCTTGTCTCATTATTATATCATTAGCTGCAGGAGTAGCCAATCTAGAGGGGTAACAGTACCATGATAACATCTTTTCTATTTTGGTCAAACTTTATTTGAATGAGGCCGACCTCATTCTTATGGTTGCAAGAAGGTGAAGAAGCTGCAGTCTCCTCCTAATTTTGTCTGTCTGTCTCTCTCCACGTTTTGTTGTGCAAGGTGTCTTCATTCAACTAGGTCTCCTCTTCTCCCTTCTCGGCCTGTCACAGAAGGCTGCCCGTATGAGGTGCATAAGTGGCCTCCTGAGCCTTAAGGCTCCTGGATGACGTAGGGAGGAAGGAGAGTGAGATCAGGGTATTTTTTCCCCTGTATGCCTGTCTGGGAGGTCACCTTGGGCTGGCTGTGTCCCGGTTGTCACTAAACCTTTCAAGGGGGCTGCTCTACGGGACTCCCTTTCCTTCAGGGTTCTCTTCCACCTCTTCCCTTCCAGCCTGGGGTGGTAACCGCCACTGTTAGCAACTCTGGGTTACTGCCTCGCCCCTAGGGTTCCCCTCCCTTGCCTATATCTCTATAATTAGTGCCTCGTTGAGCTAGTCTCATGTGAGTATGCCACCAGTGTCTTGCTGGGGCCCTGACAGATACACCTGGTGATCTATGAATGTTCCCCTGACTTAGTACATGCACTTTATCTGTGGTAATCAGACCCGATGTATTCCCTTCCTCTGACACAACAGACTCTTTCCCTGATCAATACTGCACAACTGAACAAGAAAAATCTATCTTTCCCTCGGAAGGTGAGGTTCTGAAGCCAAACTGACTTATCTTTTAATCCTAGATTAGACAAAGGCCAACTGCCTTAACTTCTTGGCATTTCACCTTCCACCAAATCTTGTGTATCTTAAAATGGGAGTTGTACGACTAATACAGACTGGTGTATGGTAGGTACTTTGCAAATATTCATTTGTATTCCTTCCTCTTCACCTTGGTGCATTTGCTTTTCTAGCTTTTTTTCCCCTGCCGCTTCGTTTTGGTTAATCTAATACCTTAAACCTCAATAGAGCTTGTGGAGTAGCAGTTTGTAATTTGCAGTCGGATAATTTTCTCATCAGTGGGAGTTTCTCTGGTGCTAATTTGGGCTGTATCCTCTATTTCAGTCTTTTGTCTCATTTGTAAAGAACATATTGTATTGTTCCAACTTCTACATTTTTTTTTAGGAGCTTGTACATCGTGACTGAAAGTGAGGCCTAAGAAAATGCCAATCCACCCTCATAGTCATCGATTGCAAGGTGCATATACAAAAAGGCACCACTGTTAGGAAAAATCTAAGTGTATCATTTTCTGAATATAGGGGTCTTTCTCTGCTCTTGGATATAGACCTAATTGTCAGTGGAAAGAACAATAGACTAAGTCAGATTGTCTGAGGTCCTTGATTTCCCTCAGCCACCTGACCTTCTGTGGGTGAGTCACAGACATATCAAGCAATGCCACTGGGGCTTGTCACAGGAGCTCTTTATGAGATGACTGAGGTGACGCAAGAAAGTTTAAATCAGGAGGGACGAGATCCTCCCTGAGCCTCAAGGGACATGGTACCTCAGAGGGGCTAAAATTTGGGACACTGAGTGCCAGAGTTCAGGCTGGAGGTAGAAATACAACAGATTGTATGTCTCAAGGTGTAGAGAATGAAGGATATTTTCAAACATAGAGAAGGCAGTAGCAAAATGAGGTGTGGATATAAGCCAAGATCCATTCAGGAACAAATTATATGAACACAGTCACTGTTCCTCTCTAAGGGAAGGCCTGGCATGGTCCCACCAACTCAAAAACCACATCTGAGAGCAGCTTTGGAAAGCACCTAGCCTCTCTGGGCCCTAGGACTCAAGTCAGTTAATAGAGAATAACACTCCCTGCCCTGTTTGTCACCCAGAACTGTTGTAAGGATAAAATGAGGTAGTAGGTGTGAAATCATTCTGTAAACCACAGAGCACTACACAAAAGTGAGGATCCAGCAGACATTTCACCATGTAGAGCTGAACTCTTCTCTGAGAGGTCGCAGGCCTGGTCAGTTGGAGTCAGACCACTGCTGAACTCCATCTCCACTAGGGATGTATTGATCAGGGGAGAAACTCTACTCAAAGGAATTTAAGCAAAAAAGTCAATGAAAGGCAAACTGCAGGAAGGTTGGTGTATGGCTGGGCTTTCAGGATGAGAAGAACCGAGTCTTCAAACACAAATCAGCCTTGGTCCATATGCAGCCTCTACTTTTACCTGAGGTTCAGTTTCACCGGGCTGCTATCATAGCCCAGCTTCCTCTTTGAGGCTGAAGCACGATCACTGCAACTCCTAGACCTACCAATTCCTAGCATCATCACCCAAAAGGAATGAGTCTTCTTCTCTTAGTTCCATTTCAAAAATTCCAGAGAGAACTTGTCCTGGCTTAGGTTGTACACTCATTCTATGACCTGGCTTGGGTCACATGCCCATTCTATGGTTGTTCCTTTGACGTACTTTGGGTCAGGGAAGAAGCTGTTCTTCAACTATTCCTGGAAGGGAAAGTGCCGAAAGAACATAAAAAATAGATGACCATTGCAGGGATCTAATTAACACTACATCCTGTAAACTATGTTGATAAGACCAATACATCTGCACTTTTAGGATGGACCCCTGCCCCTTCCCCACTGGAAGGAAGTACATCAGGAAGAGGGTCGACAGTGAATTAGTCAGGGTCCTGGCAGGGAACTGGTGATACACTCAGAAGGGGGTCTAAAGAGGTTTTAGAGAAAGGACTATTTGCAGAGGTGTGGGAAAGGTTAAGAAAAACCAGAAAGGGGGGTGGTGGTGAAGTGTCCAAAGGTCACCACCAATCTGTAGCCATTCATTTCTCTTGGCCTGAAAGGGAAAGGCAAGGGATGGTTATCTGAACCCCCTGAGACATGTAGCTGTAGGGGAGAGGCAGCAGACAGGGGCTGTGGCCTGCATTGCGGAAACCAGTCACTGCCAACTGCAGACCAATAGGGAAGGAGCTGGGGGTACAGTAAACCTTCTCTCCTCCCACCTGCCTAGGTCATGCTGGGCTTCTCATTGGCCAATCCCAAATAGAAATCAAAATTCAAGGGAGATCAGCTTGACGCAGTCTTCAGCAGTTAGATTCCCAGGGCACAGAAGAGTGAAGGATAGAGAAGGATCTGGAGGGGTAAATGGAGGCAGCACAAGGGTACAGCTGCTCCCTTTGGCTCAAAAGACAAGCTTGGTTTGAGTCCACTCTGTAAAATGGGACAGTTTAAAAGAATCATGGGATTTGGGGCTAGAAGGGCCCTTAGAATCATTCAGATCAGAATTCACAAACTTGCCTGTATCTGGCCTTCAGATGTGCTTTGCATGGCTCTGTAGCTTTAATCCCCAAAACTAAACACAAGCAAACAGTAAACAAAGAGGCTCAAAATTTAATTGATCTCCATTAATATCCTTGGGCCAAGGATGTACTTTACAGTTCCCCAGTCATCATCATTCTCTTTTGTCTAATACCTGCCACTGCATACATTCACCTCTCCCAGAAGTATTTGATCTGAGCACCTGTGATTATAAAAGTCAAACTTCTTCATTTTGTAGGTAAAGAAGCTGGGCTGGAAAGGAAAACTGGTTTTCCCATGGCTGCACAGCCTTGGTGGGAATTCTGACTGTCTGCACAGACAAAAATAGAATTATAAACAGGAGGACTGAATAAAAGAGTTGTTTACCTCCCTAAGATGAGACTCCATGGGCACGGCCACCTTCATACATGGGAGTGGCTATCATTTGAAGCAAGGGTCACCTGAGGATTCTACTTGCTCTATGTGGCCCAAGGAGGTGGAAGTAAAATAATGGAGAAAAGTGATTAGGGTCAGTGCAAGTAAGGGCTTGCAGGGGGCTTTTCAGAATGGACTGGGCAGCTTCTATGCATCCTGGCTTCCCATTTGTGCAGATGGTTAATTAACAGAAACTGAACCACCCCTTAGGGTGGATGGTGTTGGACTCTGTCCTTGGAGCCCTTTTCCTACTCTATGAGTTGAGCTGATGCTGAGCTGAATTGAAATGAGGAAGGTGTTGTCTTGGCTTTTCCCCTTGGATTATATTTTATTTGATTCCATTTTTTTTTTTTTTTTGGTGGTGTGTGGGTAGGGTGTGCATCTCAGAATCTCTTTTCTTCCCATCAAGAATCTACGAGTGAGTCTTTGCCTTTCCCTGCTGGTTTCAGACACTCTCCCTGTTCTCCACTTAGACCCATCTCTGCTCGACCCCACACACGTCAGGTTCATTTCCACCTTGACCTAGATCCTCAACATGGGCTTAGTTAGGCATAGGTTTGGCTCTCACAACAGAGATCAAATAGCAGGGACTTGACAGGAAGGAGGATTGGAACTGCTGGGGTGTCTGGATGGGAAGGTGGCTGTGCTCAACAAAGCCACCAGGAACCCAGTTTCCTTTCTGGCTGTTGCTTCATCATCCCCTGCTGTCTTTGTGAGCAAAGATGACTCTCCTCCACCAGACCCCATGCTGAGCCTCAGGAAAGGGGAAGAAGATGCGGAATGAGCAAACTCATTTTAAGAAGTGATCCACAACCACACTTCTCGTCAAGTCCTGTTGTTCAGAACTTATTTGTGTGGCCATTTCTGGAGGCAGAAAAGGCTGGGAACTGGAGTTTCTAGCTGGATATCCACATGCTCAGTAAAATTGGAAGAGGGGGCTGGGTGTGGGAGGAGGCGTTTTAGTAGAAGGAAAAAGGAGTGAATGGATATTGGGAGCCAGTTAGTCCATTCAGGATGTGCTTTCTAAGCAGAGTGGCCTCTCTTCATCCTCTGTGAAACCAGAGCTCATCATCCTTCAAATACAGTTTAAATCGGCCCCTCCTGAAGCTTTCCCAGGAGAACCATCCTTAAGACCATCTTCAGCATCCTGAGAAGACTGGCTCGATGTTGTGCTGTAGTGAGTGACAAGTTGCTTCCAATGCCTCCCCACCACCACCTTTGCTATTGTCCGCAGCTCAGCAAAGGGAAGGAACAACATTGCAAGCTAACATTTACTGGGCATCCACCAAGTACCAGGTGCTGTGCTAACTATGTTATGAGCATTACTTTGTTTGATCATTGCAATTGCCCTGTGAATTAGGTACTGTTGTCCAGTTGCCAGACAAGGAAACTCATACTCTGTGGTGTCACCTTCCCAAAGCTCTGCAGCCACATTCAGAATTCAACATAAAACTGTCTGGCTCCAAGCTTTATTGCTCCTTTCATCACATTGTGACTTCTCTGTAAAGAGCTTTGCAATAGGGAGCTTCACAGAACTGAGACAACTGGGCAAGTCATCATTGATACATTGGTCAGGCTGTTGTTATAAGGAAGATAGACAAGGAAAAAAATCTAGCCATCTTGTCCGTTATGCTAATTTAATTTTCCGGGGGAGTGCATGTTTCTTTGTGAACCAGGCTTCTCTTCCTTGATCTGTTTTAAAAAAGTAATACAGAGGGCTTACTTCTCCCCTGTGTTTCCATCCTTCCTTGATCTCTTCCATGATTTTCTCTTGGGGGAAAGAAGCAGATTGAAAACTGTGGTTATATATGTAACCATTAAAATAGATGCTCTGCCTATAAAAATGAACTTGTGCCAGGGTCTAATAAATTCCGTGCTAATATGCCAGCTCCCCAGTCTGCAGGGCAATTGCAATCACTCTTCTGATCAGAGAAGCATAATTCCAAGCCTCCCTATTTGTTAGCTCCTTAACCCAGCACAGCTGAGAACTTAATCTGCATTCAATTTAGCAAACATTCTTGAGTACCACAAGGTGCCTGGCTATGAACTAGGAATTGCGGATTAGAAGTGAAGAAAACACAGGCCTTGCCCTCAGGGAGGTGAGTCCACAGGAGCAGAACAAAACAGGGGAAACAAATAATTGTAGTGCCATGAGATTTGTGCAATAGATGAAGTGTATTTAAGGTACTATTGGTTTAAAAGAGAGAGGATGTGGGCCCGGTGTGGTGGCTCATGCCTATAATCCTAGTGCTCTAAATGGTCAAGGCGGGAGGACCACTTGAGCTCAGGAGTTCGAGACCAGCCTGGGCAAGAGCAAGACTCTGTTTCTGCAAAAAATAGAAAAATTAGCCAGGTGTGGTGTTGTGCACCTGTAGTCGTAGCTACTTGGGAGGCTGAGACAGGAGGATTGCTTGAGCCCAGGAGTTTGAGGTTGCTGTGAGCTGTGATGATGCCACTGCACTCTAGCTGGGGTGACAGAGTAAGACCCTGTCTCAAAAAAAAAAAAAAAAAAAAAGACAGAGAGAGAGAGAGAGGACATGACTCTGAAATGAGGAGGAGCCATTATGTCTGAGCTGAGGTTTGAAACATAGAAGCTAATCAGATGAAGGAGATAGCATTCCAGGCAGAGGAACAGAGTAGCAAAGACAGGGAGACATGAAATACATCATGTGGTCTGGAAACCAGAAACAGATGAAGAACTTTGCAATATGAATTGACCATGTCAATTTAAAGAACTAACCGGAGTTGAGTGAAGAGGTTTAAGCAGGAGGCTGAAGTGATCACATTCATGTTTTAGAAATATCTCTCTTGGACAGTGTCAGGAGGGAAACCTGTTAGAAAGCAGTTATAATGATCAAAGGTGAGGAATGATGAAATGTAAGGTGTGTGATGATCTGAAAAGGGAAGCTGGTGAGTGGACATAGGAAAATAGCTGACAGATATTGAAGATTTGCCATGTGCCAGGCACTGTTCTACGTTCTTTAATATGGTAACTTATTTCCCCCACAACCTCCCAAGCAGGTTCTTTTTCAATCCCTATTTTACAGAAAAAGAAACTTAGGGGTTGAACCTAGCTAGGAATTGGCAGAACTAGGATTTGAATCCAGTCTGGCCAGAGCCTTCTCTCTTAAGCACTGAATGGGGATGCTTTAATTTGATTTTCTTACTGAAATATTAAGCTTTCTAAGATTCTCTTTGAAGGGCATGAGATAAACCATCTGGCAGGGAAGCAGGAAGAGGATGAACAGAGCAGAGATGGCATTTCATTTCTGCACCCGACTAGCACAGTAGCCTTGGGGAAAGCATGATAATCTATAACCTTATCTGTGAAATGGAGATACGGATTCACACTTCATAGGACTTTTCTGAGGACATAAGGGACAGTGTAAATAAAGGGATGACCCCCGTACTGAAAACTTGGAAAGCAGTTCTCAGATGCTAGTTTCTTTTTTCTTTCCTGTCATTGGAGGATGCTGGAACTTTTGTACCTCCTGTTAAAATTTTTATAAAGAGAAATGAAAATTATTAGACTGCTGGAAATAAATGAACTATAGCTACCTACAAAAATATAGATGAATCTTGGAAAAATAATGTTGGGTGAGAAAAGCAAACCTCAGAAGACTACATATGGTGGGATTCCATTTTTATAAAGCACAAAGCAAGCAAATCTAAGTAATGTATTGTTCAGGGATATGTGCATATATAGTAAAGTTTTTTTTAAAGGGTTGCTTAACACAATACGAAAAGTGGTGATTGCTGCTGGAAGAGAAAGCAGGGAGACAGGATAAGGGAGGAGCACATAGTTGGGGCAATGGTAAACGCACTGGTAGATTGGCGGTGAGTGCATGGATATTCACATTATTATTATTAATATTAATTTTTTGTTAATTAACAAAATTGCAAAAATTGTTGCAATTAATTAATTGCATATGTTTACATTCAAATAGATAGTAAGGAGGAGAAATAGTATCCAGGGAGGTAGATTAGGTTTTAAGCCTGGCTTGCTTCAGAGTCTAAACAAGGACCCAAGCCATGTGTGGTGGTAGCTTATGCCTGCAATCCCAGCACTTTGGGAGGGTGAGGCAGGAGGATCACTTGAGGCCAGGAGTTTGAGATCAGCCTAGGAAACATAGTGAGATCTCCATCTCCACAAAACATTTTAAAAAATTAGCTGGGCATGATGGCATGAGGCTGAGGTAGGAGGCTTGCTTAAGCCCAGGAGTTTGAGGCTGCAGTGAACTATGATTATGTCACTGCACTCCAGCCTGTGCAACAGAATGAGACCTCATCTCAAAAAAAAAGAAAAAAGAAAAAAAATAATAAACAAGGACCCAAGGTTCTATTCCTTGGCTCTGATCCCTCTAGGTTAGCAGCTTCGTCAATCTGTATAGTGGTGGTTTCCCTGGCAACTTCAGACTCACATTGTTCTAGCACCCGGTCCAGCAAAACAGAGAGCATCTAATTCCCCAGGGGCTCAAGTAAAAGACTCAGAATGGAATCTCATCAGCCCTGATTGGCCTGAGCCCAGGAGCTGAAATCAACCCCTGTGACCAAGGTATGCACTGATGTCCTTAGTCTGGGTCAGTGCTGGACACCTGTGGCCTAGGCTGGAACCAAGACTGAAAGCACGTGGGTTGAGAGCAAGGGGAGGGCTGGCTGCTCCGGTGCCAAGTCAGGCTATTGATACCACACAAAGGAATAGTTGTCAACAGTAAAAACAAGAAATGACCACAGAGCTATTTAAAATACCTTGTATTTTTATGATTATACAAGCAACACATGTTTATTATAGTCATTGTTTAAAGGCTAGAAAATTATAAAGGCAAAAATAAAAGTCATCAGTAACCTTACAACTCTGAGAAAGCCAGTGTGAACATTTAGACTTATTTCCTTCCAGTCTTTTCTCTAGGCCTTTTATTGCATTGGTGATTGTATAGTCAATTATACAAAGTCTCTTTTTTTCCCACTTAACAAGTACATTAGTGTTTTCATAGGCTAAATTCACAGTCTACTACTGAGGAAGTAGTTATGGGAAAAACATATATATGTGAAACATCATTATGAGAGTGTAGAGCAGGGCCTTCTACCCGGACACAGGCTTCTGGAGATATGTCTAAGAAAGTGTAGGATGTGGGCCAGCTTAGTGAAGCAGTGAGAGGCAGAGATCGTCCAGGCAGAGGGGATCCAGGCAGAGGGGCTAGCCTAAGCACGGACAGAGAGACATGGAGCAGGAGAGGAGGCCGTGGAGGGCCTTGCATTCTCTGCAAGAGAATCTAGACTTCTCAGATGGAGGCTGCAGTTTATTCTAGTTTGCAAGAGTGATCTCTGCCCTGCTCAGGACACACCCACTATCTGAATTGCCTTTCTTGCAGGCCTTCTGTGTGCCTATCGGTCTTACACATTCTTCAAAGCACAATAATGTGTTGCTCACCCCAGAGAGCCTCGTTCACCAAATTCCTACCACCATCCATGGGCATCAATGTCTCCCTCTTCTGAGGCATGCTGAGGCCTTGTTTCAGTCATCTTCATGTTTCCTGCCATACCTGGTGCGTGGGATGTGAGACCCAGAGAGACTTTTCCCTTTATGGGACATTTGGCAATGTCTAGAACAGTTTTGGTTGTTGTGATTGGTGAAGGAGGTGCTATTGGGCATTTAGTGGGTAGCCCCAGGGATGCTGCTAAATATCCTACAATGCACAGGCCCTGCAGCAAAAGAATATCTGGTCCAGAAAGGCAATGGTGCTGAGGTTGAGAAACCCTCAAATAGGCTGACTGAAGTGTTGGGGTAGCTGGGTGGGTAGTCAGCAGCACCCACTTCTGGTCCTGGCTCTGTGGCAATTTGTCTTGGGGACCTTGGGAAAGTGGATCTCTGAGTCTCAGGGCTGTCATTTCTGAGAAATCTAGTATGAAAATCACATGCTTTGGAGTCAGACAATGCTGGGCTCAAATTTTCACTCAACCCTCTGCTCCCTGTGAGGTCCTGGGCAAGTTATTTTTTACACCTCTATTTCATCTTTTTTTTTTTCTAACAGGGATAATGGTGTCTATTTTGGCAAAGTAGGAGGAATTGAGATCATCTCTGCAAACCAAGACCCATAGCACTTGACACACAGCAGATGCTCAGTAATTGGCATTGTTGTGACACCACAACCATTAGCATTAATAGAACAAAGGGCATAAAAACAGGCTCTTAGGTCTTTTACAGCTCCAATAATTTAGAACCTCTTGATTTGTTTTCTCTGCACATAAATGCTGAACATTGTTGCTTGGCTGGGGTAAGGGTAGTGGCCAAGCGTGTGTATCATTTGGGGTCCCTGCAGGAAACATATGGCACATTCAACTGGGAGACTTGAGGAAAGTTTATTTAAACGGATTATTATAAAGGTTTGGGCATGTGAGTATGATTTAGGGAAACCGATAGGAGATAATGCAGGACTCCTAGGCAAGACCTGCTAGGTCTGCAAGGGTAAGGAGAGGGATGGTTATCAGGATCCAGAGACAGAGAGCTCTCTGGAGAGGGCCCCTTACGGGAGCTGCAGTGAACCTTTGTGGAGAGAGCCAGGGAGTAAACATCAGACCTTACCCTCTTCCTCCTCTTCCAACCTCCTCCATCTCTTGCTAGTGGCTCCCATTGTCTCAATCCAACAGAAAGCCAGAAGACAAAGAGCCTGTTGATGCAATCCTCTGTCAGTTTCCAAGACACAGATCCTGGTAGAAAAGGCAGAAAGTGTGGAACTGAAGGCAAAGAAAATGTCAACAATAGCGTGGTCTTAGAGTTGGTGGAATAGCGTGCAGTCTGGGGTTCGGGCACCGTGACCTGCTATCAAATTCAACACACTAATACTTTAGCTCTTCACAAAGGAGAAAGATGGCCCCAAATGCAGCTGTCTGTCCCACCCTGAGTGAATCTTGCTGCCAGACTTGGGAGGAAACACAGTTCCATGGCTGTAAAGGCATCTGTGACTTCTTTGAGTACTGGCTGCCTCAAGGAGGAGGACAGTAGAGGGACTCTCCATGCTGGGAGGTGGAAAACAGTGGAGGCTGGTTTGGGAGGCAGCTTGATGCCATGGAACCCTGGTGATCTGGGCCCCAGTTCTGGCTCTGCCATTTGCTGGCTTTGTGATCTCTGGAACTCAGTTTTTTCACCTGTCAATTGAGGCAGTAGTTTACAGACCTGTTGTGTAGATTAGATACACTTGGAAGAATGTAGTCCAGTGCTTGGCACCATGTGGTGCTCACAAACCAGATTTCATTTATTTAACATTTCTCTAATGAGCAGTTGCTGATTTTCAACCACGTACTGGGCCTTAAAGTAAAATCAAATCATGGTGACTAAGGTAAGGTCCCTAAATTTAAGGAAATTACAGTCCAGAATAAGAGTTTATATTCTGGGATTGATAGGTAGGCTTTGGAGATTCTATAAACCAGTGGTCCCCAACCTTTTGGGTTCCAGGGGCTGGTTTCATGGGAGACAATTTTTCCACATGGGTCGGGGTGGGGAAGCTCATGCGGAGCAATGGGGAGTGGCTATAAATACAAATGAAGCTTCTCTTGCTCCTCCTCTGCTCACCTCCTGGTGTGCAGCCCCCCCACCATCCCTCCGTACTCTGAAGCTCCCCTCCCCCATTCCTATGTTTTGTGGAAGACAATTTTTCCACGGATGGGAGGGGTGCAGGGGAAGAGAGCAGTGGAGCTCTGAAGCCTGGGGGTTAGGGACTGCAGTCGTAAACCCCTTAACATTGAATTCAGAAGTTTGTATATATAATATGGGTATGTATATGCATTTTTCTGGAAAGATTTCATTAGATTCTCTATGATAAGAATCATTGAGGGAGAGCTTTTACAAGAGAATTCCTGAGAGTGAAAGATCATAAACCTCTGATTCAGTAAAACAGCTATTAAAAGCAAAACCCAATATTCAGTGTTCAGAGAAAGCATGATTGAAGAGTGATGCTGTAATCATCTCTCTGTGGCCCTTCATGGAAGAATTTGGGTGAGAGAATAGAAGTTGTAGGAAGAAGTTATGTTGCAAACAATAACTTTCCAATGATGTCTGAAAGGCGATTGGGAGGGACTGACACATTCAAGATCTTCTACAGGCCATTCTACGTTGGAGTAATAGCCTAAAAGGCCTCTCTCAATGTTCAGGTTTCAGTGTCTCACCGGGATAGTGTCAAGATGATGGGGACATGGTGGAGAGAGGGGAGGTGTGCATTTGCAGGGGTCTGTGTTTGCTCTGCGTCTTGTGTGAGAGGCACGATCACATGGCTGAGGTGTTGAAACAAGCCGCGGAGTGGACCAGGGATGGGAGATAGAGGAGATAGCACTTTTTGGAGCACCTTGCCGAGCTCACAGGTGTGTGCATGTGGAAAAGCTGTTTCCACCAGCACAAGCAGGTATTATTAGAAACTCACAAGTCAGCTTTTCAGCCTTAACCCTGACCAAGGCTGAGAACCACCATGAAAGATTCTCTTCGTGGAGGCCCCCTGAGTTCCAAAGACTACAGCCAATGATAAGGTAATATCTTTAAAACATCTTTACCTAAGAAGTCCCCCAAAATAAGTGTATCATTAATTCATCAGATATTTATTGAGCACATATGTGGCAGACCAAGCATCAGAGATACAGGGATGGATAAAGGGAGGGATCAAGTTAACGTTTATTGAACGAAGAGCACTTAATACACGTTAAATTGGTATACCAGTCTGGCAAGATGGATATCATCTTCATTTTACGTTTGCAAGAAGCAGTTTAAGCAACTTGTCCAAGGTTTGGAGCTGTTGAGTGTTGAATTTCAGATTCGGATTCAAAGTGGAATTACTTCAAAGCCTGTGTTTTCCTCATTACTTCCAAGTCTTTTCCCTTCAGGTGCCCGCAGCATCGTGTGGGACATACACATCTGAAGAGACACCTGCAGGCCTGTGTCTAGTGCAGTAATGTGGTGGGTGGATGCAGTGAGCGCAGAAGAGCCAGCTCTAGAAGACTTGCTGATATTTGAGCTGAACTCTGAAGGATGCATAGGACACAGAAAGGATGGAGACCAGGCAGGTAGAACAGGGAATTCCAGCCCCAAGAAACAGGCGACCAGGCAGGGTATGTGAAAGACAGTCTTAGTTTGGGGAAAGCTGAAGTGAGTGGATTGAATGTGGGCGATGGCTGTGGGATTTGAGACTCGTAGAGTCAGTTGGGAAGAGATTATGAAGAACTTTGAATGCCCTGGCTTTAATATGAGCTTTAATCTGAATCAATAGAAACCACGTGGAGGTGGACAGCATTTGTCTGACATGGTCAATTTGTGCTTTCGAGAGAATTACTTCCTAAGTCTTAGAGGGATGGACAGTGGGGTCCAATGTTAACTCCGTCTTTCTCCTTCATCTTCTCAGGCAGGAGCAGGCAGTTCCTAACGGCCTTGTTCTTTCCGCAGCAGAACTCTCCTCAGCCCTTTCTCCATTCTGTATGTCTCCTCGTAAATCAGGAGGAAATGCCTCGGGTCTCAGCATGAGTCTCTTGTTATCATAAATCTTGGGTATGAGTATGGTGGGTGGTGATTTAGGTAATTACATAACATAAAACTGCTCTTGCCTTTCTCACATCTAAAGAATTGTTATCTGTGTGTCTCATTCTGCAATTTATGGCTACTCTGGATGAGGGGGAGGGTTCCCACAGCCACTGCCTATAAATTATGTGCTTTTCCACTGGTGAGTATTCCTGATGGTTAATGATTATTATTTCTATTTCCATAGGCTGTACTCACATATACACAACAAACACAGGCATGTAGGATGCTGAGGGCCAGTTTGTCACGGCTCCTCGCTTAGAGGGCAGGGCCAAGGGGAGGAGACTGTGCTTCTCCAAACAGGCTCCTTCAGTGGGAGAGTGGCCACTTCCGATGAGGCCTCTTTGCCGGGCAGCACGCACCAGCCCACTGCAAAGTGGTTCAGCTGTAACTGCTCAAACAACTGCTCATGTTGATTTTTTACCACATAATTGAGTGTGCATTTGGCTTTACTCTTGCATTGTACTTTCTGTTGGGTGGCCACACGTCCAGGTGAAGTATGGTAGATCACATTCATTAATACAAGATGATAAAAAGGGATATGAGATCCATTTAACACTCTTTGCTCCACATACTTATCAACACTTTTATTTGGAAATCAGTTTTAACTCTACCTGAAAACCGAGTACTACCTTACATAGTGAGTTGTAGTTTCAAATGCATCTGCCTTATCTCCTCTCTAGATTAAGAGCTTCTCAAGGGTTTGGATCTTACTTATTCCTCTTTGACTGTCCCGAGCTTAGCATCGGACCTGACCCATTGCAGCGGCTCAGTGTTTGTTGACTGACCAATCGACTGATTACAATATGTCTGAGATGGATGCTAAGGCAGCCTACAGCATGGCAAACAAGGAATGATACAACAGTGTGCCTTGACAGGAACATGGGTCCACCTTTCACTTAAATAAAAGCTGGCCCAGGGGATGCTAGCAGCCAAGAAGCTCCTCCATTACTGGCTATATACTGAACTTCTGTGTAATATCTGTCTACTTTATTGCCCACCTGTCCAGAAAAAAAAATTTAAGACATTTGACATATTCCATTTTATAGATGAAAAAACTGAGGTCTTAAATTGTTAAGTGGCTTGTCTAAAGTCAAGAGGTATTGCATGACTGAGATGACTATCCAGTTCTCCAAATTCATTAGTACCCTTTTCACTCCCAACATTAGATTTTTAAAAGCAGATAAAAATAATGAAAACAATTCAAGTGCTTTGCTCTCTATAGTTTCTACCGTGTTTCACATCCATGATCTCATTTAATCCTTGTAACAGCTGTTGGGGGTAGGATTGTTATTAATATCCCTTTTTCACAGACAGGAAACAGACGCCCAAAGAATTGATAAAATATTTCCTGCCAAAAAGTGAGATTCTAGAACCTTGACTCAACTATTTGGATCTCAATGTTACTGGCCCACTACCGTGTAGATGAAATGACAATTATCAAAGCACCTTGCAAACTGGAGACCATCTCCGGCACCAGGCACTATTATTAATGTGTTATTGCTGTGAGACCCAAATCTGCACTTGAGTCCACCACTTGAGACTCTGCGGTATGTTTTAATTATAGCCACTTGATAATCCTGGGGTGTTGCGGGGAGCTGTCCTATATCATTTCTAACAGTCCTAAAGGAGGAGATTGCTCCAGGCCAATGAATATTCATTGTTATGCTAAACCACAAGCTGCATTTTCCTTCCTTCACCATAATCAGAAGCTCACTGCATTGCTCTCTAACTTTATGGTCACTAAGAGGATGGATGACAAGCCTGTGTTGGGCATCTCTGCTAGGGTTTTTGCTCCATCATGTGGGGACTCCACAGTGCCTAACCCTATCACTGGAGAAATGAAAAGCTACCATTTCCCTGTTGGGAGCTTGGCAAGGAATTGTTTATGGGGAGTCTCACGTTCTCTGCTAAGGGCTTCTGGAATTAGGCATTGCAGGGACTCCCTCTTTTTATTCTTCATTTGCCTTTGGCTTTAGCAGTAGAGGTGGGTAGGGTGGGGAAAGCATTACTGGTGATGGGACTTTGTAACTCAAACAAGGTCCCTGGAGTAGTGGCATTGGTTTTACCTGGGAGATGGTTAGAAGGGCAGAATCTCAGGCTCTACTCTGGACCCACAGACTCAGAATCTACCTGTTAACAAGATCCCCAGGTGACTCATTTGCATATTCAGTTTTAGGAGACTTGTGTTCTTATCCCCTAGTTTGCCCTTTGCTGGCTGTATGACTGTAGACAAAGCACTTAACCTCTTTGCACCCCTGTCACTGCCCTTTCTATAATGTGAGGAGGTAACATGCAGACGTGAGAGGGTCTGAGTTTGGTGTCAGGGAGGTGGTTTTCTCACAAATATACTACAGCAAATATCAGCCAAAACTACATCTTCCTTGAAATTTCTGAGACCTTTTCTTTTTGGAACAGTGACTCATCCAACAAATTATTTATTGAATATCGCTATACGGCAGGCATCATGGCCCTCAATTCCCTGAAATTTTCTGCCCTGGGCTTCGGAGGACCTGTCTCCCCCACTGGAGCCAAACCCAGAATATCCAAAGTTTGCACAGAGGAACCCCCAGATGTGGAAGCTGGGAAGGCTAAACAGTGAGCCTTTCCTGGAGTTTTACTAACTTCTGCAGTCATTTTAACATTTGTGCTCATCATCACTACTACAGGATTGGCTTTCTGTACAAATAGTAGTCATATTCCAACCCTTTATGGAGCTGTGTTAGATTCACATAAGACAGACAAAGTTTCTTAGAATGTACTGGAAAGCTGCTTGTTCATGCAACTTATTTAGGCTCTCGTGTGCTCTCTAGATGCAGAGCCAGGTTGGCAGGACAGAGAAGCAGGAAGAGCACAGGCTTGGCCCCAGACCAGAGCTCAGTGGGAAAGTGGCCCCACTGTCTACTGGACATATGCCAGGGTGTGTTCCTTGGCTTCATGTGGCCTTACTTTCCACATCTGTAAAACGGGATAAAAATGCTTTGTGGAGGGTAGCACAAATTCGCTCAAATCCTCAAGGAGCTCACAGCCCAGTGGGGAGACTAGTTTAGGTTTGGGGCAAAGCTACAGACTCTGCCTCCCCGCATGTGGGTGATAAGGTTTCCTGGAAGAAGTGACCACTAGGCTGAGACCCTAAGGACAAGGAAGAGCTGGCTAGATGAAGGCAAGAGTAGAGAGCAGGTAGGATAGAAAGGAGACTTTTTCTGGAAGAATGAACAGAATCTCAAAGTTTTGAAGGTAAGAGAGAACATGGTGGGTTGAGTTAAACCAAGTAAAGCTAAACACACATCTGGCTTATCAGATAGCTCTTAGGAACAGTCAATGCTGTGAACTGAGTGTTTGTGTCACTCCCCCCACACCCAAGGCATATACTGAAGCCTAATGGTATTTTGAGGTGGCACCTTTGGGAGGTGATTAGGCATGAGGGTAGAGCCCTCGTGAATGGGATTAGTGCCTTTATAAGGGGATGAAGAGGTCACAGCTGCTTTCTGTCTCTGCCATGTGAGGATACAAGGGAAGAAGGCTATCTGTATACCATATAGAGGGCCCCCACCAAGAGCCTGGCCATGCTGGCACCTTGATCTCAGACTTTGAGCTTCCAGGACTGTGAGAATATATATGTATGTTGTTTATAAGCCACCCAGTCTATGGTATTCTGTTATAGTGCTTGAACTGACTAAGGCATTCACCTTATTAGAAATGCATTTGAATAACATGGAAAAGTAATGAGAGTAACTGGGGGACATTGAAAATATTTAATAACAACCGGTTTGGCTCAGCACTGAGGAAACATAAGAGAAGCAGCTGGTGCAGGAGGAAGGTTCTGAGCCCCCTGCTGAGGCAGATGTTATCCGTTTAGTTGCTAAAGGGGAGGAGATCCTGGGGGAAGGACAGTGGCTTTGGGGTGGCCACTGGAGGCCAGGAGAAGAGCTTGGGTCAGTGGCTATTGCCAGTGGTCTGGAAATATTTCAGTATTGCAGGGACCAACACGATCCTACCAACACATATTGCCTGGAAATCAGTCCTGATTGTAACTGCATTCCATGTTCATTGAAAACCCTGTGCTGAGCATTGATTAAATGCCATGCACTGTCCTGAGAGTTTGCTCCTGCCCTATGAGAGTTAGGTGATAATCCAACAGAGAAGACAGATTTGTGAGCAACATCCCAGGAGCAATGTGATATGTTCAATACTGCAGCACTTTCCATCTCACCACAACTGTGGGAAGGAGGTTTGCAAAGTGTTTTTATCCCTATTGTACAGAAAAAAACAGCTGAAGTTCAGAAAGAGTTACACAGCCAGCAAGGGGTGGACGCAAAATGTCTCCAACTCTAAATCCAGAGCATCACATGAAAAGGAATTTCTGTGACAGCAGGACTTGATTACTTCTGCTTAGCTCAAGTCACAGCTAGAGGCTCAGAATGTTCTCTGAACATGGCACAGTCAGCTGGCTTCACTGTGAGGACATCTGAGCAGAGCTCGTGCCTGCCTATGGGCCACGTCATGCCCGCATCCCAAGGATACTGACCAAGACGGCCAAGAGACATGCTGGCAGCTAGGCCCCTCGTGTCCTCCTCCTCCTGAGAGAGAAGGGTGCAGAGGAAACACATCAGACAAGGGAACTGCAGGGCCTGTGTCATGGCATCAACTCCTCAAGAGGCCAGGAAGGAGGGGTCACTGAGAGGCAAGAAAGGGAGATCTGAATCCTCAGCCTGCTGCCCTGGCTTGGGTACTCTTGCATGTCCAGCATCAGGTTTTGAAACTGTTGGTTTTCCCAGCTGGGGATACTGTTTTGCCCAGAGCACTATAAGTGGTTGGGGCTTTCTGAAACCTTATTTCTGAGTGCTGACCCTTTTCCTGGACTCTCTCCAGACCACCTCCTAATGCCCCACTCCAGCTCCATCTGCTCTCTGCCTCCCACCTGCATACTCACCTGCCTCCCTTGGTAGCTGGCTTCCCAGTGGTCACCAAGGTGCTGTAGGCGCTCATGGCCTATTACAGACAAGCAACTCTAACCCAGCTCCACCTTCTCTCATGAGCACAGTCCTGCTATTCGTCTTCTGGTACAACAGGTGGGATGCTAGCTAAGAGATTGCAGGCTGGACTGACTCCGCAGCAATAACTGATCAGATCAATTTCAGGCTACCCCTCACCTCCCATCCCCAGCACATAGAGACAGGTCAACTAGAAGTAGTCCTGTTGGGCTCCTTCCCTCAGTAGCCACACCCCACAGACATTATCACATAGTCCCAGGATCAGTAATGTTTATTTGTGCCTCCTATAAATACTTACCAAGCACCATCTATGTGCCAGACCCAATTTTAAGCACAGAAGTATAGAGACGAACAAGACAAGGCCTCTGCTCTCCTGAATTGTACACTATAGTCAGGAAGATCTTCAATCAGGAAATTAAAAAAAAAAAAGACTAACCCCTCAAAATATCAAACAATGACCATGAAAAATAAGAGAGGGTGATGGAGTAGAAAACAACTTGGGGGGTGCTAATTAGCATTAGAAGAAATATTAATAATTTGGGCCAATACTAAACACAAGAAGGGGCAGCCATGTCCATGTGGAAGTTTAGGGAGAGTGCATCAACATAGAAGGAGGAGCTGGTACAAAGGTCCTGAGGTGGGAATGAGCCTGCCTATGTCACAGAAGAGGCAGGAGGACAGTGTGGCTGGAGCAGAAGGATCCAGCAGCAGAACAGAGGTGTCAGATAGGGTTGGACGGCTCAGCAAGGCCCCAAGGGTGACGGTGTTTTAGGCCTTCTAGAGAGTTTGTATTTAATTATAAGAGCTCTTGGAAACCACTAATGGGTTCTTGCAGGTGGGTGACATGATCCACTTTATATTTTTAAAAATAAAACAGACTGTAGTGAGATGAAGAGGCAGAAGAGGGCCAGGAATGCCAGTTGGGACCTAAATCACTGGCCCTGGCAAAAACTTATGGTGGCTTGGACTGAGAGAGGCAGAGGCAGGGATCGATTCAGAATATAATCTGAGTTAAATGTGGCTGAGGCCTGGCCTCCAGCCGATGATCACAGAAAGAAAATCAATCAGCAAACCCGTGAGTTATGGCTGTGTAAGCTTTCTGTTCTCAAGGCTGATTATTTATTTAAGAGCTCCTGTTTTCTTTGGAATAACCCACCTGTAGGGTTTTATATTTCACAAAACAGTTGCTTTGGTTATTCCCTAACTACGTGCCCATTTTCTAGCTGAGAAAACCAAGGTTCAGGATGATTAAGTGAAGTGTCCCAGTGTCACGCTTCAGGAAAGACGTGAAGCCTGAGATTAACAGCAGGTCCTCTGATGACTGAACCCACTTCTTTTCTTTCTACATCTTTCTTTAATATCATGCCATTGCAAAAATTAAGATCTGCTGTAAGTTTCCTCCTCTATCTGCCATTTCCAGCATCTGTGGATGACAGCTCCATCCAGTAGTGAGCTACTAAGAAGCATCCTCCTACAGCAGCTTTTTAAGTAGTCAATTGTTTTTGTTTTTGTTTTGTTTTTTACTGATGGTGGTCCTGGACTCTAACCCCTCAGCTGCTCTTGGTAATGTTATTAAACCACTTTGTGACTCATTTTTCTCATCTGTAAAATGGGAATACTAGTGTGCCTCCCAGAATCAATATAAATATTAACTTGGCAAATCCAGCATTTGATCGGCATTGAATACATGGTAATTCTTTTTCTCTTTCTCCTAACACTGATGCGTAGACATTTATTACCCCAGTGGTAACACTCATTTTCATTTAACAATCTCAAGTAAAGACAGACACCATTAAACAATTACCATAATAATATTTGACATTTATTGAACACTAGATCATGAACTGTGATATTTTACAGTTATTACTTCAATTCATCCTTGCAAAAGCCCCATGAGGTATCTATTAGGATTATTATCCCCATTGTACAGATACACAAAAGGAGGTCCAGCAAGATCACACAATTTACCAGAGGTTACACAGCTAGAAAGATACATCCAGGAGTCCAATGCAGTCCCTCTGACTCCAGAACAGATAGCCCTAACCACTGAGCACTCCTGCCTTTTGTGACAAGACTAGCTGTGCTATTCCAAGTGCCAGGTGTCCTGGCTGATTATCCTCTGTGGCAGGCATTAGTCAGCATCAGATCTTAAACTGGTGGCAGGAGATGTATATCTCAATTAGGCTTTGAGTTTAACTTCCAGAGAAGGAATAAGAGTAAGAGATTGAGTCTCAGAAGTTGCTAAGTGAATGAAATTGAAACAGCCAGAAATGACTTGCCTTAGGGGAGACAGACTCATTGCTTCCCAGGTCACAGAAATTTTGTTTCCTCTCTCTGGCAGAGTGCTGAGCCAGCAGAAGTCATACCACTGCCTTACAGTTTGCTTATGTGGAAACCTTAAAGAATCTTGGAAGTTTGAGCCAAATGCAAAGAGAAGGATCCTTGGCAGAATGCCTGCCATTGCAGAGTGACCCCACGGCATGGTGAGGCAATACAGTGGTGTGGCCCGAGTGTGAGCCTCGGAGTTAAACGGACTTGGGTTCAGAATTTGGCTCCAGCATGTACTGATCTTGGGCAAGTCACATTCTTTATAAACAATGGCATTTAATACTGAGTCAGCAGAGTTGTAAGAAGATTAAAGTAGATCAAGTTAAGTGTTAGGTGCTTAGCACGTAGTGATTGCAGAATGCTTGCTAGTTACTGGGGTTAATGCATTTAAAGAGCTTGGAAGAATCCCTGGAACATAAACATACTAGATCAGTGATATTTATTATTACCTTAGTGCTATTACATCAGTAGAATACCACTTTTATTTCTCCTAACCCTCTATTTTGCTACACATCTGAAAATAATACAACTATATATAACTTCCTGAAAAATTCTGTGGCTCATGGGTGTTTCATTTAAATCAAGACAAACATTTCAGATAACATTAAATCTTTTCAAAACTCATTTTCTCATAATGAGATGCCACAAAACATCCATCAAAATGGCTAAAATTTAAGACTGATAACACCACATATTGGCAAGGATGTGGACTACTAGTACTCTCATATACTGTATGTGTAACTGTGAAATGATACATCCACTTTATAAAAGGGCCTATTAGTTTATTGTAAAATTGGACATATACCTACCCTATGACCCAGCAGTTCAACTTGCCATTTACTAAAAGAAGAGAAAAACATACACTGTAAAAGGCTTTTATAAAAATATTCATAGTAGATATGTTCATTCTAGCCCCAAACTGAAAACAACCCAGGTGTCCATCAATAAAAGAATGAATAAACAAACTTTGATATATTTATACAAATTAATACTGGTCAATAATAAAAAAGGAACAAATTATTGATACATGTCATATCATGGATAAATCTCAAAAACGTTATGCTGAGTGAAAGAAGTCTTACGCAAAAGACTACATACTATATAATTCCATTTATATGAACTTCTAAATAGGCAAAACATTGTAAAAAAAAAAACCAGAAACTTCTGTTTTTTTACTGGCATGTAACAAGCATGGAAGATACCACTCCATCCTACCAACAAGTAAAAAGCTGAACAAACTGAAAAATCAGCAGCTCTTCTTAGATCCATAAGAGATGTGAGATCACAGGGCAAACCACTTTGCCCTAAAGTGGCCAGGTGAATGCAGAGGATCACAACTTATCAGAGTCAGAGCAGAAATCTTGATGGGAAGCAGTGCCACAGTGGGAAAACATGAACTGTAATTGATGGATTGCTGGAGGCTCATTGTGAACAACTCTGGAGAGTTATAAACTTTGGGGGGCCCATTCAAAGGGGCCTCCACACTTTTATGAGTTTTGCCTCTAGGAGCTTGATCTACTCATTGCAGTAAATATTGGATAAAAATCTCTTAGTGCTTCTTTTGAGGGAGGGGAAAAAGGGCTATTTTGAAATATGCCAGAGCATTCTGTTTTTCTTAATAAGATCTGCCCTTAGGAGAAACTATTTAGCCAAAGCCTGACCGATAGGGTTTTATCAGTGCCTAACTGACCTAAGGAAAGGAAACACTCAACTCCAGCCCCCTTTAACCTACTAAATGGAAGAAGGCAGATTCCCAACTCCAGCCTACTCTAGCCCTCCTGTCTCACCTAGGGATGATGGGACTGGGAAGCTGAGAAGCTCCACAGTCCCTTTTACCCATTGTGAAGTTCATGGTCTCATCTACCCAGTACCTCCTGTCTGGCTATCAAGAAAAAAATTACAAGGCATACTAGAAGGCAAAAAACAGAATTTGAAGTCACAAAGCAAGCATCAAAAACAGACTCAGATAGGACAGGGATGTTGGAATTATTAGATAAGGAATTTAAAATAGCAATAATTAATATGGTAAGGGCTCTAATGGATAAAGGAGACAACGTTCAAGAACAAATGAGCTATAGAAGCAAAGAGATGGAAATCTTAAGAAAGACCTCCCCAAAAATGTTAGAAATCAAAAGCTCTGTGACAGAAATTAAGAATGTTTTTGATGGTCTTAGTAGTAGAGTAAACATGGCTGAGGAAAGAATTTCCGATCTCAAGGATATCTCAATAGAAACCTTCAAAACTGAAAAGAAAAGAGAAAAAAGACTGAAGAAAAACTAGCACATAGTATTTAAGAACTGATGGAACAACTACAAAAGGTATAACATATGTATAATGAGAATACCTGAAGGATAAGAAAGGGAGAAAGGAGCAGAAGAAATATTTGAAATAATGATGACTGATAATTTCCCCAAATTAATGTCAAATCCCAAACCACAGATCCAGGAAGTTTAGAGAACACAAAGTAGGGTAAATGCCAAAAAATAAAGTAATAATAATAATAAAAACCCACAAAAACTCCACACCTCAAAGAAGCTAGAGGAAAAACACCTTACTTATAGAGGAACAAAGATAAGAATTACATCTGACTTTTTTTCAGTAACCATGCAAGCAAGAATGAAGTAGAGTCAAATATTTAAATTGTTGAGAGGAAAAAATCACCAACTTGGAATTCTGTACCCTGTGAAATTACCCTTCAAAAGTGAAGGAAAAATAGACTTTATCAGACAAACAAAAATTGAGGGGATTTGTTGCTGTTATATCTGCCTTGCTAGAAATTCTATAAAAAGAGGAAAAATGATATAGGTCAGAAACTTGGATACATATAAAGGAAGGAAGAGTATCAGGGAAGGAATAAGTGTAGGTAAAATAAAAACTTTTATTTTCTTATTCTTAATCAACGTATAGCAGTTTGTTTAAAATAGGAATAGCAACAATGTATTTGGTTTTACACACACACACACACACACACACACAACCTTACATATGTTTCTATATAATGAAATGAATGACAGTAATGATACAAAAGATGTGAGAGAAGAATTAGGATTATTTTGTTATTAAGAGGTACTTGCACTACCTATGAAGTGGTATAGTGTTATTTGAAAGTGGACTTTGTCTACAGCCATACCACCCTGAACATGCTTGATCTTGTCTGATTTCAGAAGCTAAGCCAGGTCAGGCCTAGTTAGTACTTGGATGAGAGACTGCATGGCAATACAAGGTGAGGAAGGAAGGGAGGCAGGGAGGCATGAAGGAAGGAGGGAAGGAAGGAAGGAAGGAAGGAAGGAAGGAAGGAAGGAAGGAAGGAAGGAAGGAAGGAAAAGAGTGGAAAACAAAAGTAGAAAGAAAGAGTAAGGACAAAAAATAGAAAACAATAAGAAGTATAGTAGATATTAATCCAACTATATCAATAATTACTTTGAACATCAATGTTCTAAATGTACAAATTACAAGACAGAAATTGTCATACTGAATCAGCAAACAAGAACCACTATGTGTTGTCAACTTTAAATATAAACTCACTTTATATATAAAGACACAATAGATTAAAAAAGTAAGTGGATGGAGAAAAACAAACCATGCTAATATTAATCAAAGGAAAGTGGAATTAGCTATATTAATTTTGGACTCAGCATATTTCAGAACAAGGAAAGTTGTCAAGGATAAAGAGAGTCATTACCTAATGATAAAGGGGTCAATTCTCTAAGAAGACACAACAGTCTTTAACATGTGTATTCCTAACAACAGAATGTCAAAGTACATAAGACAAAAACTGATAGAAATTTAAGGAGAAATAATGCCCTTCTATCAGAAATGGACAGATCCAGCAATTTGTAAGAACATAGTTGAATTCCACAGCACCACTGATCAACTGCATATAATTGATATTTATAGACTACTTTATCCAACAACAGCAGAATACATATTTATGTCAAGCTCACATGAAACATTCACCAAGGCATAAGACATTCTGGGCCATAAAACACACTTTAACAAATTTAAAAGAATAGAAAACATATATTATCTTCTCTCAGAATAAAGTGGAATTAAACTAGAAATCAATAACAAAGATAGCTAGAAAATCCCAAAATACATAGAGATTAAATGACAGACTTCTAAATAACACATGAGTCAAAGAAAAGAGAAATTTAAAAATATTTTGAATTAAATGAAATTGAAAACACAACTTATCAAAGTATATGAGTTGCTGTGAAAACAGTGCTTAGAGGGAAATTTGTAGCATTGAATGCATATATTAGAAAAGAAGAAAGATGTAAAATCAATAATATAAGCTTCCACTTTAGGGAAATAGAAACAGAAGAGGAAATTAAAGCCAAAGTAAGTAGAAAAAAAGAAATAATAAATATTAGAGCAGAAATCAATGGACTAGAAAACAGGAAATTAGTAGAGAAAACCAAACCAAAACTTGTTCTTTGTAAAGATCAATAAGACTGATAAGCCTTTAACCAGGCTAACTAGGAAAAAAAAGACAAAGGACACAAATTACTGATATAAGACATGGAAGAGTGAACATCACTACAGATCCCATGGACATTAAGAGGATGCTAAAGGAACTCTGTGAACAACTTTACGCCCACAAATATGATAACCTAGATGGAATGAACCAATTCCTTGAAAGATACAATCTGCCAAAACCCACACAAGAAGAAATAGTCAATCCAAATAGGCATATATATTAAAGAAATTGACTCAATATGTAACAACTTTCCAGAACGGAAAGCACCAGGACCAGATGGATTCACTGGTAAATTCTACCATCTAAGGAAAAAATTATAAAAATTTCTTCTACAATCTTTTTTGGAAGATAGAAACAGAAGAGTATTTCCTAACTTGTTTTATGAAGCCAGCATTACCCTAATAACTAAACCAGACAAATAGATTACAAGAAAATAGAACTACAGACCAATATCTCTCCTAAGCATAGATGTAAAAATTCTCAACAAAATATTAGCAAAGCGAACCCAACAATGTATAAAAAGAATCATACACCACAACCAGGTGGGATGTATCCCAAGTATACAGGGATCGTTTAACATTCCAAAATCAATTAATGTAATCCATTACATCAACTGGCTAAAGAAGAAAAATTATGTGATCATGTAAATAAATGAAGAGAAAGCATTTGACAAAATCGAACACCCATTAAAAACTCTCAGTCAGCTATGAACAAAGAGTAACTACCTTGACTTGGTAGAAATATCTACAAGAAACCTACAGCTAACATCATACTTAATGGTGAGAAACAAAAAGCCTTCTCACTAAGATCAGGAACAAGGTAAAGACATCTCCTTTCACCACTCCTTCTCAACACCATACTAGAAGTCCTGGCTAATGAAATAAGACAAGACAAGAAAAGAAAAGATATTCTGATTGGGAAAGGATAAATAACTGTCTTTATTTGCAGATAATGAAATAATCTATGTAGAAAATTGAAAATAATCAACAAAAAATTCCTGTAACTAATAAGCAATTATAGCAAGATTCCAGGATATAAGGTTAATATACAAAAGTCAATTACTTTCCTATATACCAGCAGTGCACAAGTGGAATTTGAAATTTAAAACAGCATATCATTTACATTAGCACCCTCCAAAATAAAATATATACATGATCTATATGAGGAAAACTATAAAACTCATTTAAAAAAGAAAGAAGAACTAAATAGATTGAGAGACATTCCATGTTCATGGAAGGAAGACTCAATTTTGTCAAGATGTTAGTTCTTCCCAACTTGATTTATAGATTTAATGCAATTCCAATCAAGATCCCAGAAACTTATTTTGTAGATATCAACAAACTGATTCTAAAGTTTATATCGAGAGGGGAAAAGGCCCAGAACAGCCAACATAATATTGAAGGAGAAGAACAAAGTTGCAGGACTGACACTACCTGACCTGCAGACTTACTATAAAGCTACTTAAGTCAGGACAGTGTGCTATTGGCGAAATAGACAAATAGATCAATGGAACAAAATATGGAGTCCAGAAATAGACCTACATAAATATAGTCAACTGATAACAAAGGAGCAAATGCAATATAGTAAAGAACAGATAATATTTTAACCTTTCAACAAAAGATACTGGAACAACTAGATATCCACAAGCCAAAAAAAAAAAAAAAAAAAAGAATCAAAACACAGACCTTATGCCCTTAACAAAAAAATTAATTCAAAATGGATACAGACCTAAATGTAAAATGAAAAATTATAAAACTCCTTGCTAGGGTTTGGCTGTTTGTCCCCTCTAAACTGCCTGTTGAAATTCAATCCCTAGTGTGGCAAGGTTGGGAGGTGAGGCCTAGTAGGACGTGTTTGGGTCACAGGAGTGGATCCCTCATGAATGGCTTCATGCTGTTCTTGCTGTAGTGAGTTCTCACTCTCGAGAGACTCGATTGGTTCCTGGGGGAATAGATTAGTTCCTGGGAGAGTGGGTTGTTGTAAAGCCAGAATGCCCCTTGGGTTTGGTCCCTCTTTGCACATGCCAAGTTTCCCTTTGACCTTCTCTGCCATGTTTTGATGTAGAACAAATGCCCTTACCAGAAGCTGAGCAGATGCTAATGCCATGCTTCTTGTATTAATATAACCTGCAGAACCATGAACTAAATAAACTTCTCTTCTTTATAAATTTTCCAGCCTCAGGTATTCCTTTATAGCAACACAAAGTGAACTAACACACTCCTAGAAGATAACATAGGAAAAACATAGATGACCTTGGGTTTGGCTATGCCTTTTTAGCTATGACACCAAAGGCATGATCTAGGAAAGAAAGAATTCATGAGTTAGCCTTTACTAAAATTAAATATTTCTGCTCTGTGAAAGACACTGTCAAAAGAATAAAAAAAAAAAAAACCAAGCCACTGACTGGAAGAAAATATTTGCAAAAGACATATCCATTTATGAAAATAAATATTTTCAAAAGACACATTTGTTATCCAAAATATACAAGAACTCTTAAAACTCAGCAATAAGAACACAAAAAACCCAATTAAAAATGGGCCAAAGACCTTAACATAGATCTCATCAAAGAAGATATACAGATGGCAAATAAGCATATGAAAAGATACGCCACGTGATATGTCACAGGGAAATGCAAATCAAAACAACAGAGAGACACCACTATACACCTATTTAGAATGGCCAAAATCCAGAACACTGACACAAATTTTCTTAAACAGTTAGTAGCCATCTAAAATGAAGAGATAATTCTAATGATTCTATTGCAAGCCTTTGTCAAATGCTAGAGAGGATATAGAGCAACAGCATTCATTGCTGGTGGGAACACAAAAAGGTACAGACAGTTTGGAAGACAGTTTGGCAGTTCCTTACAAAATGAAACGTACGCTTAGAATTTGACACTGCAGTTTGCTCCTTGGTATTTGCTCAAATGAGTTGAAAACTCACATCCACACAAAAACTTACATGTGGATGTTTATAGCAACTTTATTTCTAATTGTTAAAGCTTGGAAACAACCAAGATGTCCTTCAGTACATGAGTAGATAAATAAACTGTGGTACAGCCAATACAATGAGCTATTATTCAGTGCTCAAAAATGAGCCATTAAGCCATGAAAAGACATGTAGGAAACAAAAAAGCATATTACTAAGTGAAAGGAGCCAATCTGAAAAGACTACATACTGTGTGAGTCCAAGTACATGACATTCTGGAAAAGGCAAAGCTATGGACACAGTAAAAAGACCAGGAGTTAGGGGTAGACGGGATTGAATATGTGCAGCACAGAGGATTTTTAGGGCAGTGAAACTACTTTATGTGAAACTGTAGTGATAGATACAAGTCATTATGCATTTATCCAAACTCATAAACGTCCATCACTAAGAGTGAACTCTAATGTAAACTATAGCCTGGGTGATAGTGATGCATCAATGTATGTTCATCAATTGTAATAAATGTACCACTCTGTTTGGGGATATTGATAATGGGGGTGGCTATGCATGTGTAGGAGCAGAAGATACAAAGGAAATCTCTATACCTTCTTCTCAATTTTGCTGTGAACCTAAAACTGCTCTAAAAAATAAAGTCTATTAGTAAAATGGAATAGTGCTTGCCTCTGAGGGGAGGTGAGTAGAGTTTGAATAGGAATGTGCTTGAGAAAACTTTCTGGGGTGATAACAGTGTTTCACACCATAATAAGAACTTTGATTATGCAAGTACTATATGTGCATTTGTAAAAACTCAGTGCGAATATTCACATAAAATTTGTGCATTTCTTTGTATCTAAACTTTACCTCAAAAGAACAAAAAACCAGAAGCAAACATTGAACTTTAATTAATGATATTCATGCTGAGGAATTTAAAAGGGAGTATACAGATGTCAGCAATTTAAAATCCATCAAAAATGAGATAGATTGATGGATGGCAATAGAGATGAATAGATAGACATATGTGTAATAAAATAAGAATAGTCAAATATTGAGTGGTATATGGGTGTTCATTAGAAAATTCTTCTGTATATTTGAAAGTTTTTAAAATGTTGGGGGAAAAAAAGAGTTCCTTAAATAGTTGCTAGCCTTCTAAACAAAGAGATAATTCTAATGATCATATTAGAAGCCTAAAAGATATGTACCATTTTAAGGAATGTACTTGCAGATTTGTTGTTAGGTTTTAAGTTTGTAAGCCTCGACTTACAAGCCACTTAGGATCAGAAGGCAATATGATTTAGTGAAAGAATTGAATTGACAGTTCACAGTCCTGCATTCTAGTGCCCCTAGATAAGTTGTTGCCACTGATTTGCTACTGTTGTATGAAGAGGTAACACTAGTAGAGACAGTTCTTTTAAGGCTGATGGTTATGGTCCACTTGCCCATCTACAGAGTCAAAGAGGGAGATGGAGGCTGGAGTGCTCACCCCATAGGACGGCTGCTGTCTACTCTCAAATCTCAAACTCCCCAGGAGAGATTGCCACAGAACTACAGACAGATGCCTTCGTTACGCAAATGAAGACAGTTATCTAGTTCCTCATGTGCAAGAAGGAAACTGTCATGGGTGTAGTGCTTCCTGTGAGCTTCATTTGATGGTCACAAGGTGGTCATCATCAACCTTATGTGACAATGTGACAGATAAGGAGATTGAAGCTCAGAGAGGTTAATTCACTTGCCCATAGTCACTTAACTAGGGAGTAGCAGAAGTGGGACTTGAACTCAGCCTGCCTGGTTCCCAAACTTGTAGCCCACTATCACTTAAGGCTGCTAGGAAGGGACATGTCTGTCTTACAGGGGATTTAGAATCCAGAATGTATTTTTCCCTGAGAGACAATATTAATTATGGAAGGGGATTGAGTATAATGGAAAGTGTGCCTTTATCCCTATACCTTTTTGAAATTTGGAGCTAAGTAGCATTCTTTAAACTTGCCTGGGAACCTAGCCTCTATGAATGACATTTTCTGAGAAGATTTGGTGTCCCATGGTCTTAGCCCATGACTTACAACCTTTTGAGACAAGCTTACCATGAGTAGAGGCCATCTGATGTTCGTGTACATGGCTTTGCTATTTGCAAAGTGCCTTCATGTCTGTGGTGTTAGAGCCTCACAACCATCCTGTAAGACTGGAACAACAAGGATGGGGTCATTATCTCCATTTGATAAATGCCAGGGAGACTGAGAGAGAGGTCCAGAAGTTTGCCCAAGGTCATACAGTTGGCTGGGGATAGAGCCAAGTTGATAGTCCAAGCCCCCTGACACCTTGTTCAGTATGGCTCACACCTCACCTGTTCTTTACTCCATTCTGGCTCCAGGCCACTAGGTCCAGGCTAATTTATATGTGAGATCCTGCAAGTTTTTGATAGGTGACCAGTATGTAATGTGTAGCTAATGAGATAAAGCCTAATTTCACTTTTGTTACAAAGGAAAGGAAACTCTCAAGGGGATCATAATAATCCAGCCTTTCTCAGTGGAACTCAGAGAGTTTTATGGGTGTCAGGAAATAATCCATCTTCACAATGGACCAGTGTACCTGGGAATTCCCATTGTCCTCGCCATTCTGTAGAGGAGGAAAGAACATTAAAAGATTTGTCCCAGGGTCACCAGCACCAAGGCCATCAATCATGATCTCATTAGCAGAGCAAGGAATGGAACTGGGTCTCTCATGTAACCATCCTTGAGAATATGTTCGAGCTATGACGTCGTCTAATGTATTTTTAAATACCCCAAAGAGCTCTTGTCAAGAAGCAGAAATAGACATACCATACAATAGCTTTGAGACTCATCAGCTAGCCCCATGGCCAAGGTCAAAACGAAATCAGGTCAGTCCCAAGAGAACCCGCAAACCTCTTTATATCAAGCCATTGCTCATCAACCTATGAGCATTTTTATTTTTGGTCTCTGCTATAGTATCTTGTGGAATGGCTGCCTCCCAACCACGATCATATCTTTCTTTAAGAATGGAGAAATATCTTGGTAGAGTGGGGAAGGGGAGTAGCCTGACAGTGGGTAGTCTTGACATCTAGTCTATCCCACCTTTAACCTACTTTATGACCTTGGATGAGTCACCTTCCATTTTTGGGCCTCAGCTTACTCCTCTGGAAAATGAAAAAGAATTGGACCAGATGGCGTATACTCATTCTCACCTAGAAAACTTGTAAGCATTTTTCTAGGCTGAAACTCTGAGAGCAATGACTATGTTCTGTTATTGGTGGTCCCAATGTCTAGCCCAGTTCCTGACACATAAGCATGGCTTGATAAATGTTGAGTGAGTGAATAAAAATGGCACAGCCCCTTTGCTTAGGATGAGCAATGTTACCATAAATTCTGTACGTAGCTTGCATGTATCTCAAGTGTGACCCATTTCATGCTGGAAGCTCTGGTCGTTAATCATCTTAGAGACCTGTCAGAATATAATCACTGGCTTCTCATGACATAGGAGGTCGAGACTTTCTCTCTGCTACTCCAGAGGTCTGGACAATGACTGATGTGCAAAGTTAGAGAGTGACAGTGGGACTCAACATATACTTTTCTAATGGTGACAAGTGCCTCATAGGTTCATTTTTGAAGTAAGGAGTAAAGATCTTGATAAGAAGCAGGATGACCACTAGTGACTAGAAGAAAATCTGGAGTTGATGACCTTGTATTTCTTTCCAAGTCTGTGATTCTATATTTATCATCCAGCTTTTTATGTGGAAAGTGCGCAGATGTTCGTCTCAGA
The DNA here is from genome assembly GCF_020740605.2 of Lemur catta. Classification (NCBI taxonomy): domain Eukaryota; kingdom Metazoa; phylum Chordata; class Mammalia; order Primates; family Lemuridae; genus Lemur; species Lemur catta. Next base: position 82,862,692 of record NC_059130.1, read on the forward strand.
GGATGTGGCTTTGATTTTCATTCTGAAACTTACTAATTATGTGCCTTTAAGTAAATCTAACTTGCTACTATTCATAATAACATTACTAAAACTTATGATAATAACTGGCATTTACTAAGGGACTATATATGTCAAGTGCTTTGTTAACTTTTTTCAATCTTACGTTAATTCATTTAATACATTTGAGTGAGGATCAATTATTAATATCCATTAGATGAGTACACTGATACATAGAAAGTGTAAGTAACTCATCCAGGGTCCCCCAGTGAGAAGGTAGCAGAAGGTGGCACTTTTATGTCTATCTGACTCCAAAGTTGGAGTTCTTAATTAGTAAAATTCTATTCCTCAGTTAATTAGATTATACAATTGAGATTATCATATCTGATCATTCTTACTAAGTAGTTAACACAAATCAAATGATATAAGTTTCAAATTGTTTGTCTCTTCCATTATATAGTCAGCTCCTTGAGGTGCATGGTTCAACTGGATATCCTTCAAAGTGGCTGATGCATAAACAGTGCTCATTAACTGTTTGCTGAATAAATACATGAATTAATGGGGAGAGTTAATGGGGAGAATTAATGAAGAGTCAAAGTGCTATACAAAGGTTATCTATTTATTTTTTAATGTTTTAAATTTGTATTCAGCCTTAACACATTTTGAACCTGTAAGGTGAGCACAGAAAAAAAGCTGCTTGTTAGTCCAGTGACTTTAATGCCCAAATGTTTGTCTGTTAGGAGTGTTTCTTTCTAATTCCTCTCACTTCACTTAGATTGTGTTTGATTTGCATTTGCATGAAATTTGGAGGCCTGTGTTTGCACTTTCTTCATTCCTACTAAAATTATATTCCATGTTCAGGAGGCATTTATTATTAATGCTATTTCTGGTTGAAGGAGAAACCAAAGTATTTAACACTTAACAGCCAAGAAAATCCTCATAAAAACCTTGTATGGTTCATATTTTAGCCCTGTCATATCCATAACAACATTGAGACTCAGATTCATTCACTGCTCCTGTTCATTCATTCATTCAGTGTACCTCAAAACCATCACGGGTTCTAGCATGTGACGGCACTTCAGACTCTGTCTCTGCCCTAAAGGAATGTTGTGGAGGACAGCTTAGAGTTCAGTGAAGAAGCAATTTTTAACGTCCTAAAGAATGGTTAATTGCCAGTTATAGATCCACGACTACAATCCTGACTGTTGCCTGATATTCACCACTATTGATGTCCCCAGGTCATGGACACTAAAATGGAGAGGTGTGGATTGCCAACCTGATGCAATCAATTTGGTTGTCCCACCCTTCCCATGAGCTGGCTCCTGGGTATTTGATCACACGTGGCCAATCTGTTAGACTGTGCACCTCACACTCATCGCTAAGAGACACACTTCCTCACTCCATCTTGACTCTCAAGCAAAAATCATTCCCCACATCTATCTGTTATCAACAAAAAATGCCTGTTTCAGCCCCTTTATGCAGCACTAACAGAAGCCAGCAGACTTCCCTCCTTGTTCTTCCTGTTCCATCTCTTTATGGACAGAAAAGTCATCCTGAAAGCTTCAGGAGGTGGTGGCTTATTTAGCTTAGGGTTTCAGCCTAAGCCCCTGCTCTCTGTCCCCATCCTCTAAATTGTCTTCCCCCTTTCCATTCAGAGAGAGAGAAAGGAAAGAGGGAGGGAGGAAAGAAAGGAAAAGGAAAGAGAAGAAGAAAAATAAAAAAAAAAAGAGCTGTAGTCAAAAAAAGGTTGAGAATGCAAAGAAAACAGGCTCCTAAACTATAAAACTTTTCAAATCTTTTATTATGCTCATGGCCATCATGTATTTCTACAAGGGGTTATCATGATGGGCATCTCCCAACTTACCCATGGAGCACATTTTTCATGGAACAAATAGAAACATCTCACAAGATGGTGGTTCCTCAGGGCAAAGCTACTCCAGGCATTAGGCTCTCACACAGTGTACTCTATTCAGTTTCCTTTTCAAAATTTTAATTCCTTTCTCCCCCTTGTACAGTGATTCCTAAATTAATTCCTTCCTTCCTCTCTCCCTCCCTTCCTTCCTCTCTCCCTCCCTTCCTTCCTCCCTTCCTACATTCCTTGCCTCCTTCCTTCTATACATTCATCCTTGTTTCCTTTCTCTTCCCTTCCTTCATCTCCCTCCCTCCATTTTTCTTTCCCTCCTTTCCTATCTACTTAATGGCAGCCTGCACTGTCTGCCACAGAGACCGATCGCCGACACTGAGCCTACAGCTTTGAGGAACTCACAGTCAAATGAAGGCAACAGACATGTAAGTAACACATGACATACGTTGTTTTTCGTGTTAGGATAGAGGGCAATGTGGAAATATAGAGGAAGAATAGGTAAGAAGTGGCCAAGAAGAGGTCACTTTTGAGGTAAATCTTAAGAAATGAGTAGAAGGTATTGACAGAAAATGAGAGGAAGTACATTTCTGTCATGGAACTGAAAAGTGCAAAGTCATGGGTCATAACACAGCATGAAATATCTGAATACTTACAAGGTCAGCTGGAGTATAGAGTTCAGGGTATGGACTGAGTAGTGGAATGGTGACAAAGTGAGAACCAGAGCACTGACCTCATGTTTGCGTGTCTGATGCCATGATTAAGTCTTTCTCTGCGTTTCATAAACCAAAAGCTTTTCTAACTGCCTTCGGTCAACATGAGGAAATAAGTATCATCCAATGACCCTTGCATTGGCTGTGAATCCAACTGTTACAGCCTTTTCCAACATGTTTTTAGCTGAATACTAGTCTTGGGAAATAAACCATACACACACATACACAAGCATGCATATACCCACACATGCATGCAAATATACACCCGCATGTACATACACACACGTATGTGCACACAAATTCTATGGAAAACTACATTTGAAAAATAGGCCTATTGGCACATTAAAAACGCAAAGATAATTTTTTTGCCTTGGACCTCTTTATTTATTAACACAGCATGAGCGTCCTTAATCTGAAAATCCAAAATGCAATTCCTCCAAAATCTAAAACTTTTTGAGTGCTGACATGACACCACAAGTGGAGAATATGATGGGCCACAGTCAAAATGCAGTCAAAACTCTGCTCTGTGTACAAAATTATTAAAAATATTGTGTAAAATTACCTTCAGTCTATGTGTATAAGGTACATATGAAACATAAATGAATTTCATATTAAGATGTGGGTCCCATCCCCAAAATATTTCATTATGTAAATGCAAATGCTCCAAAATCTGGAAAAAAAAAAAACCAACCTTAAAAATCCAAAACCCTTCTGGTGCCAAGCATTTTGAATAAGGGGTACTCAACCTATGTTAACATCCTATGGAACACACTTTAGCAAAAACTTTCTAACACTTTGAAATACTGAAAATGATGTACCTATTACAGCTTCAGAAACCACCAGGCCTGGAAACACTAGGCTGAAAGCTGTTATTACCATTTGAGAATCAGAGAAGTGAAAAGATCTGCTTGATGCCATAGGGTATAATTGAGTAAGGACAAGAGTTCAGGTCTTTTATTTCTGATCTACTTCTCACTTTAATATACTAACAAAGTTTCCAACTAAAGTTAACAGGTATTTATTAGTGAGTCCACATTCCTACCATTGTGCTTTGTGCTGAGAATGATATTGAGGTTTGCCTTCTAGTGGAGGGAGATGAAAGTACACAAACAGATGGACAAACGTTGTCACATGGGGAATATTACCATTCAGAAGAATGGTGCAAGATGAGAGAATGAAGAGGAACATGGCTACTATTTTATAAAGGTGGGGAAAAAGGAGTACAATGGCATTTAAGGAATCGAGAGCTCACCACACAGATCTAAGTGGGAAGTCCCTTTCAGGCTGAGGAAAGAGTGAGTGCATCGATGAGCCCAAGCTTGAGACATGCCACGGGGCCAGCGTGGCTGCAGCAGAAACAGCACAAAGATCGAAGTTAGGAGATGGGGCCAGGGGATGGCTGGGGCCACCGCCGTGGGGGTTCTCAGTGGCCACGGTTGGGAACTTTGCTTTGCTGGCGGGTAAGACGGAAAGCTAGTGGGGGGCTTTGAGCAGAGAATGCCCTGATCTGACTTAGGTTTTTAAAAAGTTCAGTCGGCTGCTTTCTCTGTGGGGAAGAGATGACAGGAAGTGAGGAGGGTGGTAGAGAGGTCCCTGGTGGGGGGATGGCAGTGGTTCAGTCCCAGGTGGTGGCAGCAGAGGTGGCAAGGAGTGAGCTGACCCTGGACCTATGTCACAAGCACAGCAGGCAGGATTTGTTGGTGATGAGACAGGGGAGGAAGAGGAGATGAGGACAGCTCTGAGGACTGGCCTTGTGGCGGGGGTTGCCATTGACTGAGACTTGGAGAGGGATGTGCTTCTGCCTCCTTGGAAATTAATGTCTGGTTAGAAAGTTAGCATCTTCAGGGCACTTTTATTTCTGTTGCTATAACTGGAGCGCATCATCCTGGTAAAAAACAATGAAAGCAATACAGAAATGTACACAGTGAAAAGTCAGTTGACTGATTTCCTTCCCGAAGCAAATACTGTTCCAATCTCTTCCATATTTTTTCTAGACACAGTCTGAGAACATACATATGTGTATGAGCGTACATATTGTATTCCCTTTTCTTTTTTACTACAGTGGTCCAGACTATATACCCTGTGCTAATGTATCTTAGAGATTAGTCCACAGTAGTATATATAGAAAGACTTCATTTTCCTAACAGTACAACAATGTATCCATTCTATTTCCATATGACAGTGTATTTAATTCATTCACTACTGAGGGACATTAAGGTTGTTTCTAGTATTTTCAAATCACTAGTAATGTGGTGATGAGTAATATGTTTGAGCACAAGTATTACACACATGTGGAAGTAGATCTGCAGAATAAAGTCTTAGAAGAAGAATTTTTGGCTCAAAACAGAGGTGCATGGTATCCATCAAAAGGGTTGTGTCAATTTACAGTCTCAGTGACAAGGCATAGTGGTACCTGTCAGGGAGAAAGCCTTTATGGTAACAGTGCTACTAATGATAACTTACACACATGTAGTGCTTCATATTGTAATTTACAAAATGCCTTGATATCTGTTATTTAGCCACCAAAACAAGTCTAGGAAGTAAATATTTTGTATTTTAGTTCTGTGCACAAGGATGTGGAGACTTGCAGAGATTAATAATTTGTCCAGCTAGTAAATGGTGGAGCTGGGATTTGAACCTAAGTATTCCAGATGCCAAAGCCTGACTCTAAGTCAGCTTTTCCATAAAAGGGCTTTTCCAAGCCCACCCTTAGACTGCTCTCTCTCTTACAAAGTAGCCTCTCTGTCCCTGGAGGTACTTAAATTAGCTGGATTAGGCCTTGGCAACAATGCTTTGGAGGACATTATAGCTCCAGAGCAGGGCTTAGACTAAATGACCTCCAAGGTCCTTTTCTGCTACAATTCTGTGGATTTAAGCTAGCTCACCTCTATGCTTTAATAGCTGCATCCATTAAATAAAAATAATACCTCCTGCCCCTAACTACATTGGATTGTCATAAAGGTAAATCAGATAGCATACCTGAAGCACAAAGAGAAACTTAAGAAAAATAAACCCTATAAATTTGTGTTAGGCTGGGGAGGAGGATGGTTGCTGTGTGTTCAGTTTGCCTGACCTCCCCTGGGCCTTTATTAGGGATAGGTTTCCTTAAATGGATGTGTTTTCAATATAATCCAAGCACACACACATGCATGTATGCTGCTTTTTTAGATTCATGCACATCATGTACAGATTCACAGACTAAAAAAAAAATTTAATAAGGCTCCTCCTAATCTGACATCTAGCTTTGTCCCTAAACTTACCCTAAGCTTAGCCATCACAACACCTTTGTTCATTATCTCCTGTAAATGTCACAGCAATTCTGCAGGATAAAGGAAAATTAGGTTTTTTTTTTTTTTAGATGGGGGGACAATCACCAAAGCTCAGAGAGGTGAAATTTCTTTGTTAGGACCACACAGGCAGTAGGGAGCAGAGCTGGGATTGGAACCTAGGTTGTCTGATGTCTATGTCCTTTCATCTTCCAAGGCTTAGCTCAAGCTTTACTTCCTCTGGGCTCTGGAAAGTCATCCCTGACTGCCACCGACCTCATGCAGGGTTTGGTGGCCCTTTCACATGCTTCACCAGCACCTGTGTTTACCTGTCCCATGATGCTGTATATGTCTATATTCAATATAGACATTTACATTTGTATGGGCTCTCTAAACTGTGGAGCTCCTTGACGGCAGGGATGGTGGCTTCTTCCTTCTGCATCCCTAGCCATTAACACAGGGCGAAAGCCGCAGTGCTGGATTTGCTTGCCTGTGTGTCACACATGTTATGAATGTCTTCTGCTTTAACCTTCCCAACAACAGGAGGTGTTTCATCATGATTTCCCAGAGGAGGAAGTTGAGACTCGGGGGGCACAGTAACATGTCCAGGGCACACAGTGAATTGAGGAATGCAGGATGCAAACTGAGGTCTGTCTTACTCCAAAGCCTGGGCTCTTGCAAATGTACCACCTCACCCTTCCCGCGTGTGAATAGCATAGTCTGAAACCCAATTTCTGGTAAATGCTGTGTTTTGTCTCCACCAAAATTCATGTTGAAATCTGATGCTGGTGTTGCAAGGCGAGGCCTAGTGGGAAGTGTTTGGGTTATGGGGGTGGATCCCTCATGAATGACTTGATGCCTTTCTCATGGTAGTGGGCAAGTTCTCACTCTGGCAGGACTGGATTAGTTCCCACAAGAGTGGGTTGTTATAAAGCCAGGAGGCCCCTCAGGTTTCCCCTCTTCTTCACGTGTGTTCACTTCCACTTTGATCCTCTCTGCCCTGTTGTGACGCAGCACAAAAGCCCTCGCCAGAAGCCAGAGCCATGCCCTTGAACTTCCCAGCCTACAGAACTGCAAGCTAAATAAACCTCTTTTCTTTATAAATTACGCAGACTCAGTTATTCTGTTATAACAACACAAAATGAACTAAGACAGTAAATAAAGTTTTATTGGATCACGGCCATGCCTAATTGTTTATATGTTGTCTATGGCTGCTTTCTTCTTTTTTTAAGCGCTTAACTGAGATGTAATTTACATAACATACTATTCACTCATTTAAAGTACAAATCAAATTTTTTGGAAAACGATATTCCATTCTTATTGGACAAGAGAAAGGTAGGAGACTGTATTCTTACTTGTGTCTCAAAAGTGCAATAGCACCAATGTGAGCGTGGGCTGCGCTGACCAAGCGGAGAAGTGTTGGAAGGAAAAGGGCAGGTTCATTATAGTTAGCTCTTGACTCAGCATTTGACCCTAAAGACTTTAATGACAACAGCAAATGAGTTCCCAGAAGTATATGGATAACTGATTTTAGAGCACTCCAGGCCTCTTCTCTGTAAAAGAAAATATACCCAAGAGGTACATGCCTCTTTAATGTGCAGCTGAGAAGCGGGGATGGGGGAACAAGGGGAAACAAGGATGTGACAGCCATACTAAAGGTAGGAGGAATGTTAGTGAAGCATGCTGTGGGCCTTCAAAGGAAGCTGTGATTGCAGAAGTTCTCAAAGCCCTTTGCATCCTTCTCTCATTGAACCTTCGTTACAACTGTCTGGGCCAGGTTCATTCTCCATACTTTATAGACGAGGAGCTTGAATGAATCCTCCTCTTTCAAGATTCGTTAGACTCCAAGTCCATATCCTTAAAGAGCAGTTGGCCAACATCATGGTTTTCTGGACTCCTTTAGGGACACCTCAACCCAAGACTACCCTACACTGCAGAGAAGGAGTGAGGACATGGAGAATGCCTTGGGCCCTCAGAGCTGGCAGTGGGCCTTGAGGACTTGCTTACTCTTTGGGGAGGAGCAGAACACAGGAGAGAAAAGGAGGAGTGAGGCAGGTACATTTAGAGAGAAGTGTGTAGACTGGCCCAGCTGGCGGTGGGCATTCCAGGTACAACTGGGAGGCAGTAAAGCACAGTGGTTGGAGAGGTGCACATGTGGGCTGTGGAGCCACTCTGCCTGAGTTCCAGTTCTGGTCCTCCCACTCACTTCCTGTGTAACCTCAGGCAACTTACTTAACCCGTTTGACCTATCTGTGCCTCAGTTTCCTCATCTGTGAAATGGGACTCATTATTGTTTTTTCATGGGGTTATGTTGAGAACTAAATGAACTAAGTTTTATAAAGCCCTAAGAATATTGTCTAGTAAGTAGTGAGCACTCAAGACGTGTTGGTTGTTGTTATTACACATTTAGAAATATGGCTGGAGCAAGAACGTGGAAGGATTTTAATGCCAAGCCATAAAATATCCTCGATTCTGTTGCTCTTGGTTTTTGAAACTGAAGAAATCTGGGTTTGGGGAAGGTTTACCTATGTTAGAATGGATTAAAGTTGTAGGAAAACTGGAGTCAAGAGACCAGTGAAGGGGCAGCTGCCAAGTCCTTTATGGAAATCTCACTGCCGGGGGGAGAGGAGGGTTGTCCGCTGTGGACGCACTTGGGTTTCATCAGTGTCTGTCAAATCGCCTGCTCTGAGGTGGTGGTTTGGCTGTTACAGTCCAGATTCCACTGTCAGGGAGCACTGTTGCCTCCTACTTTACAGGAAATAGGGATAATTTTCTCTCACCTGCCTGGGAGAGTGACTGCCTTCATGCAGCACTCAGGAAGAAGGCCTGGGGTCTCTGAACAGGGTTGCAAGCTCAGGACCTGGAAGTGGCTGAAAGCATCTACCCCAACAAGCAGCCCAGCTGACTTGGGCTCTGTTTTAAGGATGTCAAAGGGCTCACCTAAAATTCTTCTGCTTGGAGATAACCTGACAGAGCGCCATCATGCTGTTTCTGGGTAATGGCTGGCTCCAGGGCTGGCTGCAAAGAGAGACCCACCCAAAATGGACTTGTGCCACACTGGAGATCTTCCCTCTTCTCCCATGACAATAATGGTACAGTCTGTTGGGCATTCGCCTCAAGGGGCCCTGAGCTGGTCGGCTGCTTGCTACCTTTCCCCCTCCACGTCACGCACATACCCAAGCTTTTAATAGACTGTACGTGGGCTCTCTCCGACTTCACCTCTCTATCCTGAGCAGGGCTTTATCTAAATGTGGTGCCCAATAACTTCAAGGGATCAAGTGCTTTTGAGAAATTTTTCTCCTAAGAAGATGAGCTGGGGGGAATTGAAAGCAAGGCTGCCAGCTTTGATGTCTTAAGTATGAAATTTCAATGGCTTACCAGCCACCAAGCTCTGGTTTTAGTGCAGCTGGGGTAAGATTTAAGAAAATGATCACATCATGTGCCCCATGGGTGGCAAGTAATGATGGAGAAGCAGCTCCAGGAACCCAGAGGGGGCAGGTTGAAGATTCTGACCAGGGTTTTCATCTGGCCTAGGTAATCCGATAAACATCTTTTTCTTTTCCTCTCTTTTTTAAAGGTAATTTGGTTTGGAATTTTTCTGTTATAAAATGTATGCTTATTATCAGAAATACAGAAAATATGGAAAGTCAGAAAGCAGAAGACAAAGTAATAGTTTTGTCATTCCCCAAAGAGAAACATTTTGGTGTATTTCCCTCCAGTTCTTTTTCTATGATTTTTTTTAAAAAAGTTGTTATATTAGTTCTTTCTTTGCTTATTTACCTTCCTACATATCTATTAATACTTATATACTTCTCTAATTTAGTTCTCTGGTTGTCCTTGCTTTGGTTAATTTGGTTGATTGGTTTTATTTTTGTCTTCCCCAATTGGCATGGTAAGATAACATTTTTTCAAGTCATTGTAAATTTCTGTAATTTGCTTGTTAGACCAGGGATTCTCAAGAGTTAGGGTAAATAAAAATCACCTGGGAGCATATGAAAATTCTTGGGTGGTGCCTGGGAATCTGCATTTAAGGAATGTTGCAATTTTGGCAAATTTGAGGCATATGGTTCATGGATCAGACTTTGGGAAACATTTATGTTATTCTAAATATCACGTTTATATTGATCCACTGAGTGGATTTTTCACATATTTTATCCATGTCCATTATATTGGATATGTAGGTTATTTATAATTATTCATTAAGTATAAAAATGCTACAATGAATATTTTTGGTTATCCATTTATTCATTCATTCAACAAATATTTTTTGAGCACCTGAGTAAGATAAGGCTTTTTCTAGGTGCTGGAGAGACCAGTGGTGAGACAGACCCAGTTCCTGTTATTATTGAGCTTTTGCCTAATGGAGAGAAAGACAAACAAAATTACAAAATAAGATTATTGCAAATTGTGCTGACTGCTGTGAAGGAAATGTTCAGGCTGTTACAGAGAAGAAAATGATTTAGATTCCAAGGCCAGGAAATCCTCTGTGAGTAGGTGACACATAAGTGAAACTTGAAGGAAAAACAGGAGTTAGCAACATCACTTTTAAGATTTGCAGAACTGAAATTATTGGATGAAAAGGTATTAACTTTTAAAACAACCTTCTTAATCTTCCCTCCACCTCAGGTTTCAGTATCCATGTTCAAATGTGCAGGATGTATGTAAGTCAGGGTCCAGTTGGGAAAAGACAAACCACATTTGGTACTTCACACAGAGGGGGTTTAATATATGGGATCGGTTATAAAGTAGTTTGAAGGGTTAAAAGAGCAGATGAAAAAAGTTAAGTAAAGCATAGATTAGTAAGTACAGGAAGCAGCCACTGCACCTAGGGCTGGGTAAATAGGAAAGCTGTAGTGTATTTATTTTTATTTCAAAATATTAAGGGGGTGCAAATGTTTTTGGTTACTTGGATTACTTTTGTAATGCTTCAGTCATGGCTATAAGTGTACCCATCACCCTGATAGTATTCACTGTATCCGTTAGGTAGGTTTTCACCCCTCCCCTCCTTCCCTCTCCCCTCTGTTTGAATGCCACTGAGTTTTATTAATACTTCACTCTGCGCACATGTGTGCTCATCAGTTAGTTCCAATTTCATAGTGAGTGCATGTGGTGTTTGTTTTTGCATACTTTAGATACTTCACTTAGGATACGGGTTTCCAGTTCCATCCCGATTATTGCAAAAGGCATTAATCTCATCCTTTTTTATGGCTGAGTAGTACTCCATGGTGTGTGTGTGTGTGTGTGTGTGTGTGTGTGTGTGTGTGTGTGTACACACCACATTTTGTTAATCTACTCATGAATTGATGGGCACTTGGGTTGATTACACATCTTTGCAATTGCAAATTGTGCTGCAATAAACATATAGAGTGCAGGTGTTCTTTTGGTAAAATTACTTCTTTTCCTTTGGGTAGATATCCAGTAGTGGGATTGCCAGATCTAATGGTAGGTTTACTTTTAGTACTTTCAGGAATCTCCATGTTTTCCATAGAGGTTGTACTAATTTGCAGTATACAAATGTATAATTTGTATACATTATACAATAATGTATAAGCATTCCTTTCTCACTGCATAACACCACTATCTATTGTTTTGGGACTTTTTAATAAAAGCCATTGTAACAGGGGTAAGGTGATATTTTATTATAATTTTAGTTTGCATTTCCCTGATGACTAGTGATGTCACACATTTTTTCATATGTTTATTGTCCATTAGTCTATCTTCTTTTGAAAATCTTCTGTTCATGTCTTTTGTCTACTTTTTAATGGAATTGTTTGTTTTCTTGATGGTTGGTTTGAATTCTTTATAGATTCTGGATATTAGCCCTTTATTGGACATATAGTTTGCAAATATTTTCTCCCATTCTGTAGGTTGTCTATTTGTTCTGTTGATTATTTCCTTAGCTCTATAGAAGGAGCTGTGTTTAATCGGGTCCCCTTTATTTTTGTTGTTGCCATAATTGCCTTTGGGGTCTTAGTCATAGATTCTTTGCCTATGCCAATACCTAGAAGAGTTTTTCTAACATTTTCTTCAAGAATTCTTATGGTTTCATATCTTAGATTTAAGCCCTTTATCCGTCTTGAATTAATGTTTATGAGTGGTGAGAGATACAGATCCTTTCAATCTTCTGCATGTGGCTATCCAATTTTCCCAGCACCATTTATTGAATAGGGCTTCTTTTCCCCAGAGTATATTGTTGTCTGCTTTGTCAAAGATCAGTTGGCTCTATGTAGATGGTTTTATATATGGGTTCTCTGTTCTGTTTCATTGATCTATGTCTCTATTTTTGTTCCAATACCATGCTGTTTTGGTTATTACAGCCCTGTAGTGTAGTTTGAAGTCTGGTAAATGTGAGGACTCCATATTTGTTCTTTTTGCTTAAGATTGATTTGGCTATTTTGGCTCTTTTCTAGCTCCAAGTGAAACATAGAATTATGTTTTCTAGACCTGGGAAATATTACATTGGTATTTTGATGGAGATTACACTGAATCTGTAAATTACTTTGGGTATATGGAGATTTTAACAATGTTGATTCTACTGATCCATGAGCATGATAGGTCTTTCCATTTGTTTGTGTCATCTGTGATTTCCTTCCTCAGTGTTTCATAGTTTCTTTTTAGAGATCTTTCACCTTGTTAGTTAAGTATATTCCTAGGTATTTTATTTTCTTTGTAGCCATTGTGAATGGTATTGAGTCTTTGATTTGACTCTCAGCATGACTGTTATTCATATTTAAAAATGCTACCGATTTATGTACATTGATTGTGTAAACTGAGACTTTGCTGAATTTATTCATCAATTCCAAGAGTCTCTTGGTGGAGTCTTTGGGGTTTTCTAGATGTAAGATCATATCATCAGCAGAAAGCAATAATTTGACCTCCTCTTTCCTGCTTTGGATATCCTTTATTTCTTTCTCTTACCTGGTTACTCTGGCTAGGACTTCCAGCACTGCATTGAATAGAAGTGGGGACCCTATCTTGTTCCAGTTCTTTGGGGGAATGCTTTCAACTTTTCCCCATGCAGTATGATGTTGACTGTGGGTTTGTAATATATGGCTTTTGATACCTCAGAAATTCAAAATATTATCTTTAAATGTTATAAAAATCTCTACACTCATAAATTAGAAAATGTAGAGGAAATGGAAAAATTCCTGGAAACACATAACCCCCTAAGACTCAGTCAGGAAGAAACAGAACTCCTGAACAGACCAATAATGAACAATGAGATGGAAGTGGTAATAAAAAAAAAATCTTCCAACAACAACAAAAAAAGCCCGTGACCAGATGGATTCACAACCAAATTCTACCAGACCTATAAATAAGAGCTGGCACTCACACTGCAGACATTATTCTATAACATTGAGGACCATGGACTCTTCCCCAACTCATTCTATGAACACAGTATTACCTTGATACCAACCCCAGGAAAGACACAACAGCAAAAAAAGAAGTCTACAGACCAGTATCTCTTATGAATGAATATAAATGCAAAAATCCTCAGTAAAATACTAGCAAACTGAACTCAGCATACACATTAAAAAAATAATCCACCATGACCAAGTGGGCTTCATCCCAGGGATGCAAGCATGGTTCAACATACATAAATCAATAAATGTGAGTTATCACATAAACAGAAACAAAAAGAAAGACCATACCATCTCAATAGATGCAGAAAAAACATTTAACAAAATCCAGCACCCTTTCAAGATAAAAATCCTCAACAAACTAGACATAGAAGGAGCATATCTCAAAATTATGAAAGCTGTGGTGTTTTTAAGAGCCCACCAGCACCCCCCGGCTAAGCTGCATTGCTAAGAGGTTGGGGACGACCAGCCCATGCTGGAATCAGCAAGAAAGGATTGTGCAGACTGGTGTTAGGATCAGAGAGAAGGCACAGCATGGCTTGTGCTGAGACCTCTAGGGTGCTGGACTGTGTGTTGAGACAGCTGAGGAGCACCCCTGGTGTTGAGAACACTGAGCAAATACCTCACAGCTAATGCTGAGGTCTGGCTGGACGCCACTGAGGTGGGGCTGACTCTGAGACTGGGGAGTGGCTGCTAAGCTCTGGGCCTAGGATCAAGGCTTTGCACCATACTGGAGGAAGCTGCCAATTGATGCCGGAGGTCCTAGCTGTCCTCTGCTTCTGGGAGGATGCTATGAAGAAATCCTATAACTGGAAGCAGAAATCAAGGTCTCGCTCCCTTCTTCCTGCCTTCCAATATCTTCCCAGATCTCCCTATCCAAAGAGCCTAAGCAAAAGCCACTAGGCAAGAGAATATGGGGAAAGCACGTTTTGGGGTCCCAAGTAGAGAAGAGCAGAAATGGAACCTGAGAATGAAGAGGCAGATGACCAGCACACAGAGAAAGGAAACTTCCTTTCTACATCTGTCTCTGGTCCTCCCCTGCCTCTGCATCCTGTGCCTGGGGGAATTAGACCTGCTCAGTTGTTATCCATTCCATGGCTCCTCTAATCCTCACAAAATTCTTTTTTTTTTCCCTAAATGTCTTTGTACATAAATATAACTCTGAATTATCAAAGTCAACACTCTGTAAATGCTGACTGTGTGGAGGGATGACAGATGGACGGATGACGAGTGAATAAATTGTAGCTGCTCCTACATATTGCTAAGTATCTCATTCTGCGATGTATCCCTTCTCTCATTCAAGCCTTACATCTGCCCCTATAGGTAGGCAGTATCACTTCTGTTTGGCAATGAGACTGAAGCTCAAAGGGTTGAAGTGACTTGCTCACCATTACACACTTCCTAAGTAATGCTGAGACCCAAACCCTGGTTTGTTGGCCTTCACACTTGCCTTTAGAAACACCTATAATGTAGGCCAATATTTAAAGGCCAGTCTTGAGTGATCCTTAGAGGCCAGCAGAGAGTGGATTAGTTGAACATACTTGAGCTTATACTAGAGTATGTTGATAGTAGCCTGTAAGCTAACTGACCCTAGAAGTCCAGTAGAAACGACAGCCTTGTCATTCCAGGCCATGACGTGGGTCCAGGTTCCTGTCTGAAAATCACCCCCTGACATTTTCTTAACACTTGGCATTTTAGTGTTCGGTTGATTAGAGATCACTTACATGCAGCACAAAGTTGACTGTTTGTTAAAATGGGAAGTGGGAAAAAATAGAAAAGAAAGTACACATTGCCAGAGCAGTGCTGTGGAACGGTTGTTCCCAAGGTATTCATCTCAGTACGTCTAAACACCTATAATTAAACTAGCTTTGGAGCAGTGCCTCTTGGAGAAGGTGGAAGAATCAATTCTGCAGCATTTGGATGTTGTTTCTTGTATACACTGCTCAGCAGTGAAGATGTTCAAAAAGGACTGGATGCTGTGGCTCGAGAATGCAATTACCCACCTATCAGGGTAAATGGATGGTGGTCTGGTCTTGGGAACATCCAAGCTCAGAAGGAAAGAGACAAGTGATGAATATGGTGACCTCTGGTTCTCCATGTCTGTATCCCAATCTCATTTCCTTGCTGGGTATTTTATTTTTGTAACTCTGATGCAGTGATCGCTAGGTCGCTTTGTGTTAAACAGCTAATTAATGGGAACTCAAGTCAGCTATCCTATTTATGAGCAGGCAGAGACACTTCAGTCATCTGGAAAAATAAGTTGGGACCAAGCTGCATCTTCAATATAAATACGTGAGGCACTGCTGTCAGACACCAGTGCCAGCCAACGCTGTCTGGCTTCACATGAATCACTGAAATGACCAGGACCTTCAGTGTGAGTAGATTGTAGCTAATGTGTGCCATATAATCTCATATGCTCAGGATGTCTTGCAAACCAAGCATGCTATCAAGATACAGTTTTAATTAACATTTGCTTTTTAGATAATATACGCAATTTATTTTGGCAAGAGTTCATTGAATATAAAATCTACATAATTAAGATACTAAACCTGCAATATTTTTTTCTTTGCAGTATTTTTTGCTAAATGACACAGATTCAGCAACATTTATTACCCAGTAGATAGCTGCAATAGGCAGTCCCAATTTCATAGTTTTTTTTTTTTTTTTTTAATTGTTTCTCTATCCAAAGGCTACAAAGTCATTTTGTTCACTTTTTAGATTCAGGGATATCAGGTCTTTTTCACAGTAAAAGCAAAACAAAGAAAGCACTTTCATGATTCTTCTGTGCAGATATCTGCTATAAAAATACACCTTATCTTAGAAATTAATATTATTTTATGAGCTTATTTCACTAGGTTTTTCCCCACAAATGATGATGTGACTCTGGGGTGGGGACTGATCAATGGGGAATGGGAGCACTGGAAGAGACCTTAAAGGTCACTAAAGTAATTCTTCACTTTACGAAGAAGGCCACTGCATCTGAGTGGAAATGTGACTCACCTTAGGTCGTATAACACATTGGAACCAGAACTAAGACTAGAATCCACGACCCTTGACTTGTTTTCTACTATTCCACCTGCTTCTCTTTAAGAAACATCTGCTCTGTCCCCTTAAGGGGCCTCTTTCACCTTTATTAATGATGTTTTCTAAACTTGGAAATGCCTCTGTGTCATGGAAAATAGGCATGTTTGGGAAATAAAACAGAAAATAGACCTGGTTCTTAAAACACTTCCTTAAAGGGAAGAGGAGGGTAATGGCTGAATCCCAATTGCTTTGTTCTTTCTGATAATTCTTATAATTGGGTCAGAGGGCTAATGACTTGGCTGCATGAATCTGAGCCATATGCCTTCATGATCTGCAGCCAGATGAGCGCTGTTCACCATGGAAGCCCAGGGCCTCAGCTGAGGGAAGCTGCAGCCAGGTCTGAGCTGGGAGCAGGAAGCAGAACGGACCCTAGTTACGAGGCCATTTTATAGATCTTCCCGCCACCTTTTCCAATCTGCTTGGTTTCTGAGCTGCCAAGTTCTTCCTAGACAGGCCCTTGACAGGGGCCTTTCCTGAGGACTCTGACTGCGCTGAGAATGTGGTAGGCAGGGACTGCGCCTGTGTCAGTCTCTCCACTCAGATCTGCAGCAAGCCGCTAATTAGTGTCAGTAATTGCTGGAGAAGAGGATAGCTGGCTGCCCATCAGGATGGGGGAGGAGAGGGTGCTAGCTCTCTCCCTTCCTCCCCTTGCTGCCTCCCTCCTCTCTGGCTTGAAGCAATAAGTCTATATTGGTTAAATCGGCTGTTGGGCTGCTTGTTGAAAAGGACGTCAGTGGAGTCCTGTCAGGTTAATGGGTTTAGCTAACGTATGGGCATAAGGCTGAGTAATCCCGATCCGGCATTACAGCCAAAGGCAAGAGGCTGGAGGTCTCTGAGAGGCATCAGAGCAGGGGACTCAACGACATACTTCTGAGGACCCGGGCCCTGGGCTTCTAGGAGAGAAGTTCCAAGAAATCTGTTTCTTGGGCAACTCTGTTAAAGGAAGAAGAAAATAGTACAGTCATGCTCTGCATAATGACGTTTCAGTCAATGCAGACTGCATATAGGACAGTGGTCCCATAAGGTTATCATAGAGCATATATATAACAGAAACCATGTACATGTGGTACTTGATACTGGTATTGCAGATCAAGTAGGGGAAATGATTGATATTCAGTAATGGGGCTGGGACATTTTGGTTTCCATATGAAAAATATATAAATAAAAATAGAGACACCATCTAGGTTTGTGTAAGCACACTCTATGAGGTTTGCATGCTGGAATCATCTAACAGTGCATTCCTCACAGCATATCCCAGTCATTCAGTGACACATGACTTTAATCTGTGAGCCACATGCCAACAGATGGTGGGGAGGATTAGAGGGCTCAGACTTCACACCAATGGGGCCCCTGCTCCTGGTACTGCCAACTAATTGCTATAATCTGGGGCCAGGGATTAACTTCTCTTAGCCTCAGATTTCTCATCACTGCAGTGGAGCTGAGAAAGAGCATCTATTTCATAGCGTAGTTGAGAGGTTTAAATGAACTAATCCACATACGTTGCCCAGAATAATGCTTAGTATATAATCACTGTACTTAAGTAGGAACATTCATTAAATACTATGAATTAGGTTAAAATAGGTAACTCACCAGGCACCTGGGTACTTTTATGCTAGTAAATTTCAGTCCAATCTCGTGCAGACCCTGGAGTAGCTTTATAGTCAGGTCAGGAGATCTAATGGTTTCTGATTTCCCCACAGTCAATTCTCTCTTCACTACCCCTCTTCTGCCTTTTTGGCATGGGAGGAAGATGTGAATGAATTGTGGCCACCACGTATCTGTGCTTTGTGCAGGCTCCCCCAGTGTGTACCAGGCTTGAGTACACAGCGTGGCCATACTGACGGTACCAAGCACCCTGCTTATGTCCTGATAAAGCACGCTAAGACGTACAGCAAAACCTCAATAATTTGGACACAGAATATCCAATGATATGGAACAGTTATGCTTTTGCTTTATTGGCATATTATGTAATTATAAAATAATGCTATAGATAAGTGTGTGTGTGTGTGTTTTTACCTTCCGTTTCCTGGAGCTAGGCACTTTTTTTGCCTACAGTATCCATTTGCTTAGCAAATATATATATATATATATGTGTATATTATATCCTTATTTTTATATGTGTATTTGCTAAGAAAGTGTGTATTGGCTATGTGCATACACATCTATTCATTTATTCATTCAACAAATATTTGTTGAGCACAAAGAGAAGTGTAGAATTTTAGAATGAGAAGGAACTTAGGCAGCCATTCTATTCAAGGCTCTCAATTTAGAGAAGAGGAACCTGGAATCTTAACAAGGCAGCCTCCATCCCCTCCCCTGCCTCCCCCACCATCTTCACTTAGACTCCATGGTCCATCAATATAATCCTTCTAATAACAGGCCTCAATAGCTTTCCTTTCCCCCTCTATACTGTTGGGCTGACCAGACCACATTTCTGGGGACCCCAGCTCTCTGTCCCTCTGCCTTACACAGAGCACATACCTGAATAAAAGGTCACTTTCAGGCAGCCTGATTGTACTTCATGGCCACAAACCTCCGTCTCAGGGAGTATGGCAGAGTAGTTAAGAGCTAAGTTATATTGCCAGGGTCTTATAGTGATTCTGCCATGTTCTAGCTGTGGGACCATGGCCAAGTTACCTCACCTTTCTGTGCCTCATTGTCCTCAGGTAAAATGAGGGTAATAATTTTTATTTCATAGATTTTTTCTGAGGATTAAAGCATTCAAAATATATGAGGCATTTAGAACAGTGACTGATGCTATTAGTTCATTATTATTAGTTTATTATTCATGGCAACACTCCATGTTGCTAAACAAACTCTTCTATATACACAGTGGCTGCTGGGGCTCCAGACATCCAAGTCACATTCCAGGCAGCAGGAAGGGAATTGTATTTGTTGAGTCAGCTCCCTTAAGGATCCTTTTCAGAAGGTTCTCACAATGTCTGTTTACAGAACCTGGTTTCATGGACATACTTAGCTATAAAAGAGACTGAGAAATGAGATCACTATTCCAAATAGTATTGTGCCCCAATTCTCAATTGAGATGCTCTTACTAAGGAAGAAGGGAGAATGGAACGTTTTTAGACAATGGCAGAGACATCCTTATGGCCAATGTGATGGATTCTTCTCTGCCTTCCTCTCAAGGAATTGCCCAGGAACATTTACCCCATTCTTTTACATAAATTTGTCTGTGTTGGCCTCTCTGATACCACACCCTCCTGGTTTTCCTCCTACTTCTCTGGCCACTGTCTTTCCATGTTTTTCTGCTGGCTTCTCTTTGTCCCAATCTCTGTATGTTACTGAGTCCCGGTTTTAATACTGAATCTTCCCCTCTTCTCCATCTGCACTCCCTCTATGATGGTGAATACCCCACACATGCTGGTGACTCCAAAATTTGTATCTCTAGCCCAGACTTCTCCCCTGAACTCCAGACTCATAGCTCCTTATCTCCACTTGTGCATCACAGAGCCATCTCAGCATTGACATTTCTGAAATATCACTCTTGATTTCCCACCTAACGTGTTTCTCTCCTAGCCCTCCCCTTCCTAGCATGTGGACACACTGCCAATCTCCTGGAAGTGAAATATCTAGAAGCCATCCTGGATGCCTCCTTATCCTTTAACCTGTCACTCTATTTGCAACTCTCAAATAATCCTCAAATCTATCTACCTCTTTCCCATCAGTGTGCACTGTTCTAGGGCAAACCAGCAACATCCTTCACTCTGACTGCTGTGCTTCCCCCCCAGGGAGCCTACCTGCTTCCACGCCTTCTCCTGTAGTGGAGCAGAGGAGCTTAGTGCAAGGACTCTGGAGCCAGACTGCCTGGGTTCAAATCTTAGCTCCAACACGAACTAGGTTTATGACTTGGACAAGTTTCTTAATGTCTCTGTGTCTCAGTTTCTCATGTATAAAATGAGCATAATAATGCCTATTTCATATGGATATTGTGAGCCTTAAATGAGTTAATATACACAGGCACTCAGAGCAATACCTAGCACATAATAAGCACAATCAATAAATGTTAGCTATTATCATTAGCTATTATTACCATACATTTTTCATAGAGCAGAGTGATCTTTTTAAAACATAAATTAGACCCTATCATTCTTGTGCTTAAGATTCTTCAGTGATTTCCCACTTCTGTGTCAATGAAATCCTAACACATTACTATAGCTAAAGGTCCTACATTTCCTAGCCCTTGACTGCCCCCACCTCTGCTCATGGTTCTCCACCTATCACTCACTATCCCTAAGCCACACTGGCTTAATTTCAGGCCCTTCAACATTCCAAGCTCTTTCCTTCCTTTGGGGCTTTGCCCTTGTTCTTCTCTCTGCCTGGAATGCTCTGCCCTCACTCCAGCTGTTCATGGGGCTGGTTTCTTCCCTCTCCTTATATCTCAGTTCAGTTATCTCCCCCTCCAAAAGGCCCTCTGTGACCATGTACTTCAAGGAGTGCCCATGCGCTGGTCACTCTCCTTTATTTTCCATGGTATGTACCGCAATTTTCCGTTATCTTGTTGGTTTATTAGTTTGCTTAACATATAGGCTGTCTCTCTTGACTGGAATGTGGGAGAGCACATACCTCAGTTATCTTATATGGTCATGGATTCCAAGACCTAAAACCAGAATGGGACATAGCAGGTGCTTACAAACCAGCTGGTGAATGAAAGAGGAAATGACCCTTAAGCAAGGTTTTGAAGAATAAATTGGAATTTTCCAGACACTCAAGGATTTGAAGCAAAGGAAACGGCATTTGAAGATGCATGCAGATCTGAGACAGTGTAGTGCCTAGCTATTAAAAGTGTGATCTGGTCCTCAGACCAGTAGCAATGACCTCACCTGGGAGCTTGTTAGGAATGCGGAGTCTCAGGCCCCAGCCCAGGTCTGCTGAATCAGAATCTGCATTTTACGAAAACTCCCAGGTGATTCTTTTGAGAAGCACTGGGTTATGTGTTCAGGGAGCTGGAAATAACCATCATAGCTAGAGCGGAAAGCACAAAGGGTGATTCACTTACTAGGATGTGAGTTCAGCGGCATGTGACAGACCCAAAAGAACAGTGGTTCAAGCACAAGACCAGATCATTTTTTTGCATGTCATGTAAAGTCCAAGCTAATACGGCAGCTTTTTGTTTAAGTTTGTCGTGAGCCTGGCACATCCTCAGTTGTTTGTAAAGGTGAATTTTCCTCTCTTGTGCTTTGATAAAGATTTTCTGAGATTTTGAGCTGTGACTTTGTACTTGGTTGAAGCAGTCATCCCCGAGCTGCATTCCGCAATAACCAATGAGCACCCACCACCTGCTGGGAGCTGGGGACACAGCGATGAGAGAGATGTGACCCCATTCCTCAAGGAGCTCAGCCTCTGGTGTGGAGACAAGCATGGAAATGTGCAATTATGACACAGTTCCCGATCCTTCCATGTGATTTTTCATGTTTCAGGGATGTCAGGAATAAAGGCCAGCAGAGCAAACAGAAGGGGTCAGGAAGTGAGGCCTCATGTGACAGGGCTGGGGAGGATGAGGGCGGGAGAGGGCCTAGGAAACTGAATGCTTTCTCCTTCAAGATACTCAGCTGCAGCGACAATAAGAATAGCTACAGCAATGGATTATAACAACTGAATAACACAAAAAGGAATCCACGTGTCTAGAATGATATCAGAAATTGGAAAGGGAGAGGGAAAGCTCCCTTTACAGAAGAAACCAACTAATGTACCAGAAATGATAGAATTACAAAACTACCATTTGGCAACCACTGTTAAAATAATTGAATTAGATGAGTATTATCTATGGGTACTTAAGTCATTGCATTTAAAGTTGCTTGGGAAAAGGATATCCATATGGTCTCCAATAGCACCCCAAAGATTACTGATTGATTACACACAAAAAAGGTGATTTTACAAAGAAGAAATCTTGTAGACATCAGATGAGACATTTAAGGTCACCAGTGATAGTGCTAACTGGAATCATGTGACTCAAATTGAGGGTCATTCTGTAAAACAACTGGCTTATGCTATTCAAAAATGCTCACAACATGGGGGAGAAAAGAGAAAAAGGACCAGTTTCAGATTAAAAACTAACGAGAAATGATGATTAAATGCAACACAGCTGTTGATTGGATCCTAGGTGGGAAAGAAATGCTCAAAGGACATTATTTGGATAATTAGGGGCATCCGAATATGGACTGTATTGTAGGTAATAGTTCTCTAATGTACCAAGTGAGATCATAATATTGTGCTTATGCAGGAAAATGTCCTTATTCTT
Organism: Lemur catta; assembly: GCF_020740605.2. NCBI lineage: Eukaryota > Metazoa > Chordata > Mammalia > Primates > Lemuridae > Lemur > Lemur catta. The sequence continues at coordinate 82,885,230 of NC_059130.1, forward strand.
ATAAGATATATGCTAAAGAATTTAAGGGTAAAGGATAATGATATTTCCAACATATTCTCAAGTGGTTTCAGAAAAAAAAAAGAAAAAGAAAAACTGTATAGAGAAAGAGGAAAGACAATTGTGGCAAATGTTAATAGTTGGTGAATCTGAGTAAAGAGTATTCAGGTATTCTTTGTGCTGTAATTGCAACTTCCAATAGGTTTTTTTTTTTTTTTAATAAAAAGAATAATTTACTGGTCCAGGTGGCTGATCCCATACAGAACAAGTTCAGAATATATAATGGGGTCCCCAAACTCACATCCTTCGGGATTTGGCTTAATCTGGCCCACGGTGGGTTTGGCTCTGAGCAGAAGGGACAGGAGCGGGAGTTCTGCGGGCCCAGGCTCTGTCTGCACCTTACATCATCCGCCTTCTCTCTGGAGTGTCTGAGCTAACAAGCCACGAATCCAGCGCCTGACAGGCCTGGATGCGCTGAGGAGAAAAGCCTGCTCTCCTTTTAAGCACCCAGAGCCGCCTCCTGTATCTCGGCCCCTGTCTTGCTGGCCGGGGAGGGCGTGGGGACCAGCAGCAGGTCCTCAGGGTGGGCCGGGGTGCGGGGTTTCTGTTTGCAGGGGAAGGGGGTGTTATCACGTGGAGAGGGGAGATAGAGAGGAGATGAAATCATAATCGTGAGCGTCGGGGAAGAGCACGTTTCCGAGAACATTTTTAGTCACAGATGGTTGAAGAGAAATGCGGAGAACGGGCCCAGCCTCGCCTTCCGAGCCGACGGCGGGAGGGGGGCGCGCTAATGAACACATCGATTTCCCGGCTCCTCGGAACAATAGCAAATGCTTTTTGCAGTTATTAATTGGGAGCCCACAGCAGGTGTGGGGGATGGAAGGCGCTCGTGATTCTAAGTTTATCTTTGGGGGTTAGGCGAGTATAAAGGGGCCGTAAAGAGCGAGGAGGGAGGACGGTGACAGCTCAGTGACAGAGCCGGACACACTTGACTCCAGCTCCCGGCCTCGCCGCTGAGCGGCTAACCTCCTTAAGCCCAGTTTTCCTCATTGGTAACGATTGGAATAATAATTTTCATTTCTATGAATAGCGTGAAAACTAATGAAATGGTTAATGAATTTAAAAAGTACCTTGTAAGCTTTCTAGCACCATACATTCTTTGTTTTTCATTAAGAAAATTTATTTAAGAAGTACTTATGAAGCACCTACTGTGTACCACCCTCTGTGGTAGGTTCAGGGCATAGGACAGTAAACTGGAAAATACAGTCCCTGCCCCCATGGAACGACTGGAACTATTAATATTAGTAATCTAGCAAGGAAGGTGGGCACTGACCACACAATTACAATGCACTGACATATCCTGGCTGCTGAGGGAAGCACAAACCAGACAGACCTCAGTAGTCAGGGAAGAATTCCTGAAGGAAGTAATGTTGTCAACGAGACCCACCATAAAATAATACTACTGTCCCTACCTCCCCCTACATAGTGGGGTCAGAGACTTAAATGCTGACTCTGGTTGGCCAGATGGACAAGGGTCTGAAAACTTGTGAAGGATGGATTGTCCCTATCGAGGAGAGACAAGCCAGTGTGTCCTGGGAATGACCCCTGCTGTCTCGCTTGCTCAAGTGGCCTAGGCTTGAGCTGGCTCAGCTGTCACGGCTGTCAGACCTCAGCCACACAAACTCCCCAGGGATTGGCCGGCATCCTAGAACAGGGTATTCCTCATTCTTGTTATGCTGACACCCTAATAACAACACCCAAGTTTTCCCAAAGTGCTCAGGTAATTCCTGCCCACGTCCAAAGAAGGCAGGCAGCAGGGGACTGGGTCTCTCACCTGCATCCACCCAACACCCCACAGTGTGTCCAGCATGGCCCAGCCCAAGCACATCTCTCTGTGGGCGACTATGTCCATCCCCCTAGCCCAGTGCCTACAATGTTCCCTAATAACTATGCCATGGGCCTGTCCCCAGTGGCACTTGTGGTACTTATCCTTAATGCTAGCCCAGCATCCCTTTTTTGTAAAACCATCCTTGGAAAACAGGACTCCTGGAAGCTGACAGATCGTCTGGGGTAGCAAGCACATGTCAGGGAGACGGGAGGTTTGCAGTCAGTTCCACTGGACATGAGTTTTCTGAGCAGCCGCTGAAACAGCAGCTAAGTGCGGGGCTTGGAGCATTCTGCGGTGAACATACCTCTGGTCTAGCTGAGGAGCAGGGTCACGAAATAACTGCTGTGCATTGTGCGAGGGTTAAAATACAGGGAAATGAATGTATCACAAGGCTTCTGAAGTGTGGGTTTTTGGGGGGCTTTTTTTTGTCCAGCACTCACTCCTTGGGTGGCTTTGTGCAAAATAGCAAATTCTTGACATTTTATGGACTCTAGCTTCCTCCTCAAGTGGTAGTAGAGGTGGTGGTCTGGTCTCTGTGTGTGTGTGTGTGTGTTTGTGTGTGCATTGTCTGTGGTCTGTGTGTGTGAGTGGTATGTGCATGGTCTGTGTGTATGTGTGGGGGGATCTGTGTATGCATGTGGTCTGTGTGTGCACGGTCTGTGCGTGTGCCTGGTATGTGTGAGTGGTCTGTGTGTGTGCGTGTGGTCTGGGGGGCTGAGCGTGGCAGTTAGGGTTGGAGGAGCTGAATCGAGCAATGCCTAAGAATGCTTCCACTGCTTTGCCCTTTATTCTGTTAAATTTCTGCCCTAATTATTTACCAGTCTATAAAATGGGTATAATCATTCCTTGTGTTCTTTAGAGAGAGATTTCCTAAATAGGACAAAATGGGAGAATTTTCTGAGGGCTTTGGTATCTGACAAGGGAATCGGATCACACACTTCTCATTTTGCCTGCAGAATCTGAAGCAATTCCCATCCTTGTTAGTTTAGAGCACATAAGCTTCACACATAGATAAAACTATGAAACAGCTTCTATGTCATGAGGAAATTTTTTTATCGTGTATGCTCTATTCAAGACTTCACAAAAGAAAGAAAGGAATAAAATTTACACATTTGCAAGAAACTGCTGGTATTTTTGAATATCTCTCATATGCAGGGAAATCTGGTTAAAAAAATAAAAGTTGAATCTTCCACATATGAAAGAACACATTTGTTGATGATATGGATGAATAAAAGCATTAAGTAAGTGTTGTTTAGGTAAAAAAATAAATAAAGGCTACATCTTTATTCCTAGTCTCTGGAACAAACCAATCCCTACCCCCACCCCACCCCCACCCTACCCCTAAATGGCAAGGAATAGGTTGAAGAATAGGTGGGAAAGACTGAGTTTGTTTTCTTAGTACACACATCACACACACACACACACACACACACACACACACACACACACACACACACACACACACACACTGTAGACACATGCCAGGAATATCAAAGCTCTGCTAGTTATATCTGCTAGGCACGTTATACGTGTTAACTCCTTTAATCACACAACAATTCTATTAGCCTGGTGAGTGTGATTATCCTTTTTTCACAAGTGTGGAAACAGAGAGGCTGAGTAACTCATCAGGGATCATGAAGCTGAGAAGTGGTGTGCTGGGGTTGGAACCCAGGCAACAGAGCCCTGGTGTCTACAGGCTTAACCACAGTATTTGCTGCCTGACATGAGTTTCTTTTTTCCTTTTTTTTTTTTTAAATGAAGTCCTCTTAGTCCAAAGTCTTCCATATTTAATATAAACCCTTCATCAGAAAGTTGACTACTATGTACATGGGACCTCACTATTATTTCTTACAACTTCATATGGATCTGTTATTATCTCTATAAAAGTTTTAACTAAAAAATATTGACTAGCACTATGCATATCTGTAAGCAGTACAAGTGAATTAATGTACAAGTGAATTAAAAATTAAGGTATAAAATGACAAACTTTAGAGTTAGGCTTGCTTTACAAATGTCAAGAAGAATTATATGGAAATATCCCAGCTGTTGGTGGTAGTAGGCTCCAGAATGAATGAGTCAAAGTTCCAGTCAAGCTCTGCCTTGGGAAAGCACATGAACTTGTCTGAGACTCAGTTTCCCAAATATGTAACATGGGACAGTGATGCCTACATCACTGCGTTGTTAGGAAAAGGCAGGTGGGAAGCATGTTCATCAGATTCCGACATTGCTTGCTCCCTGCCACCCTGTGCCACCCTGAGGGGAGGGGCAGAAGGTCCCAGCTGCAGGGGAGGGTCTGCTGGGCTCACCTGTCATACCTGCCAGTTACTCCTCCCGCCCTTTTCTTCTGCCCGTTGCCCTGGAACCCATTCCTCCCTGCAGGGCCTGTGCTCAGATTGTCATGTCAACTCCACGGACACTGGAACCTCTGCTCTTTCCAGTTCAACATGCGTCACTTTCTCCTCCCAAATAAACTGGATTTAGAGTCAGAAAATCTCAGTTTAAATCCTGCTTTTTCTGGGTAGCTTATGACAAGCCACTTCCCTAGCTGGGTCTAAGTTTCCCCACCCATAGCGTGAAGGGATTGCAGTGTCATCTACAAGGTGTTCAGAGCCTCCTTTAAAGTTTCCACCTTCCCTGCAAGGAGTGAGAAACGTCTCCTCCTCCATCTGCCTTCGTGTAATCCCAGAGCTGCATTTCGTTGCTGTCTCCCTATCCCCTTTAAACATACTCGCCCAGGGGAGGAGAATGATAGTTATGAGGCCGCAGTGTCTGGACAAGGGCACTAGCTGGGCAGCCTAACCCTAGAATGGATGAGGTTCCTGTCACGAAGGCCTGAAGCAGCCTCGAACCAAGGGAATTGAGAAGATGCGATAATTAGAGTGACTTGGTGTTGCTCAACTGAAAATTTTGTGAAATCAATTGAGAGAAAAATCAATATGGGATTTTTTCCCCCCCACAATGAAAAGACAAGATTCCCACACAATTAAGAATCGGGCCATGCTTTCTACACTCTGCCTGTCTTGTTCTCTTGTTTCTGTGCCACAACTGCTCATCAGAAATAATTAAACATTTTCCCATGGGCAACAATTACTTGCTTAAAATATTATGAGTAAGGAAAATACATTTATAATTACCTAACCTTTCTGAAGGTGAAAATATATATTATCCTTTGATAGAACAGAGAAAGGAGTTCCCGGATCTGCCAGCTCTGCTGTATCCAATCCTGAGGACACTAATTACCTTAAGGAAAGGAAAAATACTTTTTTACACACCCAGAGCTTCTCTTTCATTCTCTGTAACTTTTAGGAATCAAATCATGGTTCCTCTTTCTTGTTGTTTTTGTAAGTCATTAAATAGGCAGCCTGTAGCTATTAGGATTGCCAGACAGCATCTTTGAATTGCCCCAATGTTACAATATAATGAGTGTGTCAATGTCTGTCTTTTCTTTGGAGTAGGTTTCATTGTTTGCCACATGCAGACACAAATCGGTGTTTCATGTTTTTATTAATACTTAGTGCTTGGCACTGAGGAATTTCTAAATGCTTTATGTATATTGTCTCATTTAATGCTCGCAATTCCATGAGGAAGGTTACTATTAACATTCCCATCTTATAGATGGGAGAATTTACAGATGGGAGAACTGAAGCCCAGGGATGTTAAGTAACTTGCCCAGGATCACACAGCCAATAAGTAGTGAAGCTGGATTTGATTCAGGGACTATCCCTTTAACCACTGAACTGAAGTGGCTCTCAGATTTCTCTATCAAGTCGTTTTGGTCCATTGTTTTTTGTTATCTGGCAAAGAACATATTTCCTATAAAATATTTATCAAAGAGCTGACTATAATCATGCCTTCATGTTAAAGCCTTTTTTTGCTAATTTGTTGGGCCCTAATGTTAACTTTCAAGCCTACAAGCATGTAATAGTAATAGGAATAGTAGCAGTAGTAAAAATACTATTAGTAGCAGTACCACTTAGTGAGTATATACCCTAGGCTAAGAACTGATCTAGGACGTTCCCTTCCTCCTCTTCCTTCCAATATGCACAATAATGTTCCAGGGTAGATAATATCATTCTTGATTTACACATGGAGAAACTGAGGCCCAGAGAGTTAAGTGGCATAACCAAGTCACAGAGCTAGTAAGCTGTAAGGCACGGGCTTTGAGGCCTGTGCCCATCCCACTCAGCCATTTGTTGCCCACATATTGTGTGCCAAGCACTGTCCTTGGCTCTGTCAATACCAAGATCTCATCCCTTCTGCCAGCCAGGAGCTTGGTTGACTCACACTCTCACCAGGTTTGGGGGTCTGTTGGTATAGCTATGTGCATGCTTTCTTCTGAAAATTGCCTCTTTTATTTTAGGAAAACTGAGTTTTGGTAACTCTTCCACAGGCTCTAAAGTTACACAAAATTGTATTGAAATTCTATGGACTTTTAAAAAGCAGCAGTCTGTGTTTTTGTGTTTGCACACATCATTGACTGGTATAAGGATATTGTCTTGAAACTCAATTCCTTTCTCTGATTTTGATTCTATTCTTGACTCCATAATAGTAGGCAGTGAAGTTCAGTATTACTCTGTGCCAGGGATCATGCTAGGAATACAACAAAATTTATAACGTGGGGGGTCTCCCTCTCAATGGGTAGTTACTTTTTCTTACTTTGCAAATTTTCTAGAGGCAATAGTATGATGATTAAGGCCACAATTCGGTAGCCAGACTGCTTGGTTTCAAGCCTTAGCTCCAACACTAAATAGCTGTGTGGCCTTGGGCAAATTGCTTACCCTTTCTCAGCTTCCTTATCTATCATATTAGGATGATGAAATCATAGTGCCCACCCCATCAGTCTGTCGTGGGGATTGAATGAGTAAATATGCATCGCTGCCCTGGACAACACGGTTTGGCATACTGGCACTGTGGAAGTGTGGGCCATTATTACTGATAGTCACCTATAGACCTGAATTTTATTTATATTAATAATTCAAAGAGGCCTTGTCTTTTAAGAAAGAAAACCAGTGCCTCACTATCTACTTTTTTCAGCTTTCAAAGAGCCACTGTACTTTTTAATCTTCCCTTGTCAGGATTATGCACAGCCATTATGGTAAAGGTGTGAACACTGCAAGCCTTCCATGGACTTTCACAGGGAGCTGGAGGTCTACGCTGCAGCAGTTTCCTACAATTAGCTCAGACCAGTTTATATATGTTGTCTGTAAACAGTGTGATTATTTGAACAGGCTGTAAAGTTTTAATTGGTGCAGCTGATACACCTCTTCCCACTCCCACCCCCCACAAGCCCTGGGGTATTTCACATAGTAAAATTAACTCCTGACTGATCCTTTCACTTTTGCTCTTGCCCCTTGCAAACCTTTCTCCACAGGGCAGCTGCAGAGATCTTTTCAAATGCAGATCAGATATGACACTTCTGCTTAAACCTTTGAGTTTCTTCCTACTGCATTAAGAATCCAATCCAGACTCTCCCGTGTGAAGTACAAGGCCCACCTCACGCTGTGTCAAGCACACAGGCCCCTTTAATTCTCTAAAACATGCCAAGCTCCTTCTAAGACCAGAATGTTACTTTTGTGAGTCCCTCTATCCGGAATATTCTTACCTGGCTATTCATGAAGCTGGCATTTCCTCATCCTTGTGGGCTCAATGTAAGATATCACTTCCTTAGAGAGGCCTTCCTGAACCACCCTACCTAAAATGAACATACCCCCCGGCCGTTATTCCCTGTTTATTTCCTTGTTAGAGTACTTCCCAATCTGTAATTATTTTTTTATTGCTTGTTTCTGGCTGGTCTTTCTTGCTAGAATGTATGCCTCCTGAGGGCAGGAACCAGGACTGTCTGGCTTCTCACTGTTTCCTGAGTGCCTGGCCCAGGGAATCTGATTAAAAAGTACACAGTACGCTAAAGGTTGATGTAGCTGCCTCTGGAGTATCTAGAACCAAACACTCCATTTGATTTTGGCTTCTACTCTTAATGTCATTTGCAAATTTACCTGATTACTCTATTGTTCCCCCACCCCAGGAAAATAAAACCAGTCTCTGACTGGGTTGTCAGGAAACAACTGTGATATTTATTTTTTATACTTCGTTCAGGCTCCTGAACTGGAGAGGCAAAAATTCTCTTTGGTCCCAGAGTTTTCTGTTATATATCTACCCCTGAAGTGCAATATCCACCTGAATACCTTAGGATCTTTTATGAGAGGGATCTGAGAATTCGTGAGGGTGAAATAAAGCAGTGATTCTCCTCCAGTGACGTCCCCAGACCCACCAGCAGCATCTGGGAGCTTGTGAGAAATGCATATTTCCAGGTGTCACCTTAGACTTACCGAAGCAGAAACGCTAGGGATGGGGCCCAGCCATCAGTGTTTTAACAGGCCCGCTGGGTGATACTGATGCTAGCTAAAGTTTGAGAACAACTGAAATAAAGTAATGGTTGTCAGAGAAGACTGGAAAAGTTGGGGAGTTCTATGAATGTTTCTGCAGTTTCAACAGTTTGGAAATATGTGGTTAACATCTGTGTACGAGGAATTGCCCGGGGTGCCTGGCATTCAGAGTTACTCCAGACAGGGTTTCGTTCTCAAGGAATTCACTGACTAGTGATGAGAGACTAGCAAATCAAGTCTGTTGCAATGTAGTGGTGTACAGGATAGGATAGAAGAAAGCCAAAAACAGCTCAGGAAGCACAGGAGAGACACTCTACTAGTTGAGAGTCTTTCAGAGTAGCCTAGGGTAAGGGAAAAAAGGGCAGGCTTCAGAGACAACACGCCCAAGTTTAAGCCAACCTCCACTTTGTACCAGCTGTGTGACCCTTGATAAGTTACTTAACCTCTCTGTGCTTCAGTTTACTAGCTTGAAAATAATGCCAATAGCAACCTGTTTCAGAGGGTTGTTGTGCTGATTAAATGAGTTAATAAATGAAAAGTATTATCTTAGGACAGTGGGTTATTGTAAGTACTCAATAAGCATTAATTGCTATTATCATTATCATCTGGTCTCAAACAAAGGCTATAAGCTGTGCCTAATTCATTGGGGAATGAGGGGATGTTAATCAGGGAAGGTTTCCACTATAGCTGAGACCAGACCTAAGTTTAGACCTTTGCTACTCAAAGTGTGGTCCCTGGACCAACAGCATCAGCATCAGCTGAGGGCTTGTTAGAAATGCAGACTCTCAGACCACAAGATCCCCAAGGAATTCCATTATGCAGATTTTTTTTTTTTTTAAATTGAGAAGTACTGGGGTACAACGGTGATTCTGAGCCCTGTCTACGCATACCTGAAGAGGGAATCTACAAGCAGAAGCACTGCGTCATGAGGCAGTATCCATGCAGGTCTGTGTGGTGGGACTGTGGCTTTGGACACAGGATGTGGTGGGGAGAGATGTGTGCAGACAAGACCACGGGGGAGGGGCGAACCCCATCCACCAGCATGTTTGAAGCAGGGAGCCTGGGCTGCAGGGCTGCAGTAAGCTTTTACTGAGAAAGCCCAGCATAGTGGCCATGTGGAGGCTGGAGAGAGGGGGGCCAGGGGCCAGGAAGAAGGGTTCTAAAACCCCAAGAAGAGCTGAGACGCAGAGGCAGTGAAGGTAGGAGGAGGAAATGAGTTTGAGGATCACCGGAAAGCGGCTCAGGCTAGCAGGCCTGAACATAGGAAATACAGAAGGCAGAGTTCATAGTGCCTGGGTTTTTGAACTTCTATGACTAAGTTAAAAAAAAAAAATCTACTCTTTGTAAGTTATTTTTCATAACCCCTTTCAAGGGTTTCTCTTTGGGTCGGTTTCTCAAACACTTCCCAGTGGAGAACCTTCAATTCTTATCCACGTAGGTATTGTTTCCTGCCACACAAGGATTTGGGAACGAAATGTCCTCTAAGATCCCAGGAGAAGATGATGGTATTCTTTCATCTTTGTCTAATGTCTCTACCAGTCTGTTCAATTATAGAAAAACTTTCAGTTCCCCAAATCCCTTACAGAATGAGTCATTCTGTGCAAGCAAAGTTTTCAGCTGAGGGCTAATTCTTCATGTGCAGAAAGTTTTAATTTCAATTATTATGCTGTTTTTGAGGATATATTTTAATGCATTAGTTTAGCACTTTTTTATTTTTAGCAATAGGACCCCTTTTTTCAAATAGAAGTATATGTGGAATCCCAATATATTATATAAAACAGAATAGAGTTACCTCCGTTAACAGAGAGAAAGCCATGCTCCAGCATTTGCCTTTTAATTTATCCATAATATGGCCCCTAAGACTACTCTGCAGATACTGTGGACCTGCTGAACAATTAAAACCACTCTTTTAAAAATAAACTTACTCGCTACATCACTGACTTCTTAAATAGAAGACTCAAATGTAATTTTTTTTATGACTGGGGGCTTGTTATCAATATGATTATTGCGATATGATTGAGTTGGTACAAATAACTTCCATTGCAAGTGGCAGAAATCTAACTCTAATGTAAGACAAACTATTCTTGGCATGTGTAACTAGGAAGTCTCCAAGTGATGGTTGTGTATCAGGCATGGTTGTATCCAGGTGCTAAAATGACATCATCAGGGTCATTCTCTCTCTTCCTCTATTTATTCTACCTATCTCTGTCTCTAAATATGTCAACATTTCTCCATATTCACTCCTGCAAGCTCTAGCCTTACAGCAAACAAGATAATTTTGGCAGTTCCAAAGTAAAAACCTTATAGGTCTTGGCCCAAAGGAAATAGAGGCCCTCTTCCTCACTATGCATGTATCAGTTCTTACAGAAGAACTCTTTATTGTCCTACTTGGGTCACATGCTGACTCCTAAAGCCAGGGGACAGATAAGTCATGGTGACTGACAGTTCCTCTAGAATCCCAAAGGATGGGACAATTCTCAAACTACTATCCAAAAAGAATTTTGTACAGAGTGAAGCAATAGATCTCTACTTACAGTGCCACAGACGCCTTTAAAAAAAAAAAATCACCGAATTCATACTGTATGCTAAATACTGCAGCAGAAACTAAAGATGAAAACACCGACAAATGCCCAGGATTGAGCATGCAGGTGCAAGGGCGTATGTGTAAGCTGCTGATTAATATGTGATGAGTTGTGACTACAGGAATGCACAAAGTGTTCAGAGAGAAGTACTCAGTGACTTTGCACCAGAGGAAATCAGGAAAGACTTTACACAGAAGGTAATATTTGATGGTATTTGTGTAGTGGAGAAGGAGAAAAGAGCTTCTTAGGTGGAAAAAGCAGAAAATGGAAAAGCATGGAGTTATGAAAGGGGATGGGGTGGTCAGAGGTGAAAAGCTGGGGTCACAGACCTGGCGGCAGAAGTGAATCTCTTTCCTCAGATTATCCACACTCCCTTCCGCATTATTGTCTCCTCACCATCCCCCTACCAGGAGTAGTGTTAACCCCTCAAAGACTGGAGAGATGGTATGTACGTGCATGGATGCCATCCAGCCTGTCGTCCCCAGCCTGCAGACCTGCCCAGCTCCACCCGGGACTCTGAGCAGGCTCGAACTTTCTTGATGGGCAGGGCAGCACCTCCACCCCATGCGAATTACCACTCACCCTTCCTACCTCCACCATGGGCTCCATCCCATTCATCCTGCTCTCCAGCTCTTCTTTCTTCTGTTCCGTTTTTCCTGTTTTTCCTTGCACACTTTTCAGCTTTCTTATGAGAAGAAAGACCACCACTTTGAAAGACCACAGCCAATCAGAACATTTCTCCACTCCAGTGATTTTTTTTTTTTTTTTCCTTCTAACCGGGACTGTTCTGTGATAACCTGGGAGCTTGTAAAATATTTCCTATGTGCAGGCCCCACCCACAGAGACTGTGACTCACTAGGTCAGGGGTGGAGCCTGAACTTCACTCATTTGTGACATTCCCCAGGTGATTCCAATATGCAGCCAGTTGGAGAACCGATGCTTCACCCTGTGTGCAGAGTGCCTCATGCTTACTGGGGCTTTGGAGCCTTCTCAGGGAGGCCTGGCCCTGGCTCCCCTGCCTAAAGATCCTGAGCTGCTTGCAAGCCTGCGGCAGCAGAAGCCTAACCCTTTGATAACCACCAAGATTTTGCTGTAGCAGGGTTTAATGACATATTCCCAGGCTTGTTACACTGTTGTCTTGCTCATAAAAATTATGTTTTAGCCTTCTGGATATCTAATTTTGCAAATCAGTGTCAGGTACAGAAAGGATCCTGTCACTTGAGTAAGCACATTCAGTAATTTTAAAGGTCAAAGACCCATGTGGAAATTAGCTTTCAGCTATTGAAACACATTGACTTAAACACACACAACAGAAAATGTGGTCTTATGGCACATTGGCTATTTATTCATATATAAATTAGCCCATTATATATTACTGATAATCAGTATCTCAAGGTACTCACTGATGATCACGGCAGCATGGTACAAAACCACTGAAAGTGCAGAAACTGGTTCTGTTTTAAGGACATTGCAATAATAGGCCTGAATTATCGAGTATCTACTTTATGACACATGCCATGCTGTAAGTTAGTTTGCCTCAAATCCTCACAATAACCCTGAAAAGTAGGAAACTCAAGCTCATAAAAGGAAGGGAACTCACCCTGGCTAATACAGTTAACGATGCTAGAGCCAGGGTTCCATGCCAGATGTTTGAAGTGCAGACATTCCCAACTTTAGACCACACACTCCTCGCCATCGATGACAGTCGTGCGCAGCAAGCTTGCTGCTTATGAACAGGCACATAGGAACAGGGCTGCCAGCAGTGCAGTGTAGGAGGATCTGTCCCCAGAACCCTTGCCCACACTGAGTATTATTTTCTTTTAAAGAACATTGCTGATTTGACGAATGAAATATGATGGCTCATGTTAACTTGTATTTTTTTTTCAGATGTTGGTTCAGATTAGTTTCCTTTTTGTGCACTGTCTGACTCGAGTGCATGGTATTGGGTAAAAGACAAAGATGGGTTTATTTCTTTGAACCATTAAGCCGAGGAAGGGGAAAAGAATAATAAGATTTTGAATGCTGATTTTGTATATATCTATATATGAATCAGTCATCAAGGTAGAGAAGTACAAATTCCTAGTCACCCTCAGCAAAAGATTACAAAGCATATATATTTTTTTCAGTTGGTCAAAAATTGTGTCTCCCAACTGCTTGGTGTCTGGGAATAAAACCGAAGTCACTAGCAAAATGTCTGTTTTGATATATCGGGAACAAAAAGACCAAAACTAATGACTTCCACAATGGAAGGTGCCCTGGGAAATATAACATAGAATAGTGGAATCGGGGGCTTGTTTACTATGATTCTGTGTATCCATCTGATGGGGAGTATAAATAGGTTTCTTTACACAAAGGGATCCAGGGAATAGTGAATCAGGGAATAATTGACTTGTCTCGGTATGTTTGTGAATGTGCATTTTTATCTGATGGCAAATATGCTGTTGGCCTTTGAGTCAGTCACCCACCATAAAATTTCCTCAGCCTCATATGCACCAAGATAGTGTGCCCATCCCCCCCACTCCAAGAAAACATTTCAAATTAGCATTAATCATCCAATGTCGTGGTTGGGGCCCTACGGTGAAAGCCACCCACTGCAGCTGAATGCCATTCAGCAGACAAGAAGTGATTTGCAATATAATTTAAATGAAGAGTTGGTTTCTTTTCCCATTTAGAACACACCAGTATGGAAAACTGATTGTCAGACATTCTGGTGATGTGCATCAACTTGGCTATTCACTCAGAAAATGAAGTTTCCTGAGACACCCGCACATTTAATTTATTTTTTTCCCTATGAAGTTAACTTCGGCTTGTTAAATACAATGACTATCCAAACCACAGAAAAAGCAACACCATTAATTTTAATGCTTGTAATGTAATGGAAGGAGATTATATTCATTTGGGATTTTTCTCCTTTTAATAGAATGTTTACTTGCCCCTCTCCTTATGAGTTAATTATTATTTTCCCTCCATAATGCTCTGTTTATATCTGAACAGGCAAACTGTGTGTCTGTTAATGTCTTGAGTTTATGAATTGCTGGCGAATCTATCATTTTGCAATGTCTATCACTAAAGCATCAATAGCTTGGAAGTGCAGTGAATGACTGTGGGGCTGACAGGAATGCAACTAGTTCCTTCCAGAACCCTCCCATTTATTCTGATAGAACACTTAGTTTTAGAACAGTGCCTTTCTATGCTTTGACTGGCAGATTTAAGGACTTTTCAGCGAATTATATAGTAGTAAGCTAAGAATTCGTGACTTCTCTCATCATTTGGGTATTTATGTTTAATTCATCTATTTATTCAGTAGCGTGCTAAGCTCATGTGAGCACTCAGCTTATGTCAGTAGTGTGCTGAGTATTAGGGGCTAATGATTAGGACATAGTCCCCATATTCGCGGAGCCTACAGTTCTGAGCAGAAATTGCAATAAGGAATTGCAGCACAGGCGTAGTGGAATGAGTGGTACAGGAGAACTGGGTATAAAAGGTAACAGGGCATGCAGTGGAGAGAGCTCGGCCTGCAAAGGGGACCATCAAGGAAGGCTTGGCAGAGCAGGAGATGCTAGAGCTGGATCTTGGAGACCTACACCTTTAGTTCTTCAAGTTGACAGTGGAATTATGGGAGAATGGGAGAAGGCAGTACAGGTAGAGGAATAACATATACAAAGTTGTAATGAATACCTTTTGTTGAATACCTTCTGTATGTTTATTAAATCATAATAATGTAAGCTGACATTTTCTAAACACCATTTGCCAAGCACCATTTCAAATTCCTATAACTGCAAACTCACGCTTTACAATGACACTGTGAAGTAGGTATTATGAGTATTTCCTTTTACAAATTAAAACTGATGCCCAGGGAGTTTTGGTAACTTGCAAAATATCGCACAGCTGGTAGGATCAGGGCCAAGACTGGAACCCATGTTCTTCGAGCCCAAAGCCTACTAGTGTAAATATGACTTTCATGGCCTCCTCGCCCTCTAGAACCCTCAGTCCAGCTGGGCAAATAAAACATGCAGATAGTGACTGCTGTTCATGACTCTGTCTAAGAGCAGATAACAACAGAACCTGTGACTTGTGGAGAGGATTAAATGAGGTAAGTATACAAAGTGCTTAGAACAGTGCCTGGTACATAGTAAAGAATTTGTTAACTGCTGGTATTATGAGGATTAATGTCTTAAGAGTAACAGAGTCCAATACTACTTAGGAATTTAGAGGTGGGGGCAACGGCCAAGGAACACTTTGTGATGTTGGTGGCATTTGATGTAGACCTGGGTGGCTCAACGGTAGAATTCCTAGTGATAGGACTTGGGGATAAAGGATATCATTTTGGCAAGAAGGAATAGAATGCAGAAATGCAAGCAGACTGGAAAATCCCATTATGTTTAAGAAAAGTAAATAGACTAATTTGATTATAGCAGGGGGACTTTGAAGAGTAACAGGGAGAGAAAGGTCAAACAGGTAGGTAGAAATTGATTACAACTAATGATATTTGTTGAGTAATGGGTACTGTTTATATTTTTGTATTATTTAATCGTCATAAAGTTTTCCTGGGATTATAGACTTTTTTCCTTTTGAATACAATGAGGTTCAGAGAAGTTGTCTAAATTTCCTAAGGTCACCCAGTTAAAGAGTAGCAGAACTTGGGATTGAACTCAGGTCTGTATTACTTACAATGCTGTGCTCTTTTGGCCACACCATACTTTCATTTTTATAGCTCTGATGTTTCTAACACATCATCAATATTTATATAATAATTTTTCTGGTGAAAGGGATAGAAAAAAGTAAGAAAAATGTGTTAACGTGTTCTTCCTAGGGTTCTGCTTATCAATCACGATGCCCCAGCATTTCCCCAGTTAATAGCCTGTGTCTACTTTCATTAAGATGGAAAGGGCTAGTCTCTCTGTTTAATTTCCTGTACACACACCTCCCTCGGGCTTCCTATTTGTGTGTACCTGTTATAACACATACCATCAATAATATACCATCACCTGGAATGTCAGCTCGTGGTTAAACATTTGGGCTCTGAAGAAGGACTGACAGGTGACAAGGTTAGAATCCTGGCTCCGTTCTTCATAGTTATGGTCACAAAGAAGTTTCCTAAATTCTCTGTGTTTTGTTTTCCTTATCTGTTTAATGATAATAATAATAGTACCTACATCAGTGGGTTGCTGTTAGGAATATTAGGATTGATACGTACAAAGACTAAAAACTGTGCTTAAAATGTTATGATCATTCATTAAATACCAGCATTATTATTGTCATTATTATGGCTTATCTCTCATGTCTCTCCAGATAAAGATGCGATCAGCTCTGTTGATGAGTGTCTTAGTCCATTTGTGTTGCTATAAAGGAATAACTGAGGCTGGGTAATTTATAAAGAAAAGAGGTTTATTTGTTCTTCACAGTTGTGTAGCATGGTGCGAATATCTGCTTCTGAGGGGAGCTGTTGGCTACTTCCACTGGTCACGGATGGGGAAAGGGAGCCCACATGTGCGGAGATCACATCATGAGTGAGAAAGCAAGAGAAAGAGGGGAGAGATGGGTCACACTCTTTTTAACAACCAGCTGTCATGGGAACTAATAGAGCAAGAACTCGCTCATTACTGCAAGGTTGGCACCAAGTCATCCATGAGCGCTCTGCCTCCCCGACCCTAACAGTTCCCATTAGGCCCCACCTCCAAAACTGGGGACCAAATTTCAACATCAGTTTTGGGGGACAAACATCCAAACCATAGCAGTGAAAGTATGGAAAAGCTGTGCTTTTATACATTGCTGAGGACAGTATAAAATTGTATTTCCTTTGTGTATGGTAATTTAACAATATCAAAATTTAAAATATACATTTTCTTGAACTATTTCACTTCAGTATATTTGGCCTCCAATTAGATTCATGTAAGTGAAAAAATGTATAATTCTTACCCTTTGACTTTTAGCCTGTGTATGTATAATAGTACAAATTTTAAAAATAGTAAGGAATGCTTTGTACTTTCTCTGCTTCCCATGGTCTTGTACATGATAGGGACAGAGACCCTGACAAATCCCCTTTTGTTTAGCCCAGCACAACGCCATGGATCTCTGGGGGTCATGCCCACCTACCTGCACCCTACACACGTTAGAATGATATGCTTCATCCACTGCAAACCCTGTTGTGATGACCAGCTTTGTATTTTATCTTCCTTTCTCCTTTCGTGTACTTTCAAAATTGACATACTTTTTTCATTGCAGCTATTTCCTTGGCTTCTCTCGATGACGAATCCTGACTCGTGGCCCTGGCAATCTTGGGAAAACATCATCCGATTTCTTCGATCAAAACCCCAGGGCCCTCCTTTCCCCAGCATCACCCCCAGCCAGCCTGGACACATTGACTGACTCATCTTCTAGGATATTCGTGAGTAAAATGTTTGACTGTTTTATGAAAATGGCTCAAATCATCCTCTCCCACCACCTTGCCTTCCACTTTTGAGCATGATGTTTCCCTCGAAAACTGTTCCAATTCTCTTCCTTTCTGGAACTAACTGCCTATCCCATAGTTAAGACTCGAAGGTTCATTATTTGTTTAATCGTTGACTTATGCAATGAAGTAGTAGCCAGCAAAGTCTGAGAACTGAAAGGCACATGCCTTTGTTCGCCTCTTGTGTGGTTCTGTTCAGGGTTACTTGTCTCTGACTTAGATTGGAGACTAAATGGATTAGAATAAAACCAATTTAAGGGAAAAAAGAAATGTTCACAGAAACAGAAATAGAGAGTCCCGCTATCTTGGCTGCCTAAGATCTTCAGGCCTCACCAAGGAATTTAAAAAGTAATGTTTCTTATCATAAGTGACAGAAATATGCTGCTTTCTGCATCAGTAGATATGAAGATTAAAGGGTCTGACCGTATTAAACAATTTTGCACAGCACCAGGCACTCTGGGCTGTGCTCTCTGCCTTATTAGCCTTCATCTTATGGCTATTTCAGGCCCAATTTAAGAATACAATGCAGTCTGGCTTTGCAAATTGACATCCTTTAATTTAAACTGTCTTGCAGGAGAATTAAGAAATTATGGAACAATTATTCGCCCTCACTTGAAAGCTGGATGACATCCTGAGATTCTTGTACATTAGCCATTTGAATTGATTAAGTCACATAATTGAATTACACCTTTGCCCCCATAATATCTTCTGGCAAATAGGTTGGTGTTTCGTGTTGGGAAATGCTTCCATAAAAATATAGTAGGGGTTGGCATTAGTGATTGACCTGGGTGTCAAAGAAAACCTCAGAGCAGAGTGGGCTGGCACTTTGAGTTTATGTGTGGGAGGTTGATCAGCAGAGCAAGTGTTCCATTTGGAGTTGCAATGGAGGTCCACAGATCAAAACCGTATGCATCCTTCCCTAGTCTCTGTTTCCCTTGTCCTTGAACATTCAGCTTCAGCGTCTGGCACTTCTTCTCTAAGCTTTTTCTAACATCCCCCATGAACAAAAATGCTGGGTTTGGTGTACCTCGCTTTGTCCTGCATGGTTTTCCAGATATGCTTCCCTCACAGTAGCTACCACAGTGCTGACAAGTCCTTTTCTCCAGGCGATGAGGTTGAGCTGGAAACCGTATCCAAATCACCTGGGATAGTAGTGGTGCTCCATAGGTGTCCGCTGAGTGAGGTTTCATTTAGAAGCCTCAATGGTTTAGTCTCTTTTATAGCATTGGATGGAGGAAGGTAGAACCTATTAGTAATTTTGCAAGAATCATTCTTCAGTAGGAATTTTTTCACTACTTGTGGCATTAGATGATTTCATCAAGGATTTATTAAATACCAACTCGATCAGTTTAACAAACATTTATCAGGCACCTATTATGTACAAAAGCTAGGTAATGTGCAGAGGGGGAAAAATAGCTAAAACATATTTTCTGTTCTTTAGAAGAGCTCAAAATCCCCTGGGGGGTTGGAGAGGTTTGTGCAAGAAATAGCTCTGGTGACTGAACAAACAGGGGGGAGCTGTTGAGTGGTCCGGGACCATGAGAAGGGGCAACAGTCAATTTCATTGCGTTCCTCTCTGAAGTTTGTCCTGCCTTGGTCTGCCCTGCCTGGTGCCCCTCCCACATGGTCCATTTTGGTACCCAGCAGAGAAGCAAACTCTTAAAGACTATTGTCCTGCGGTCAGGCTGGCTATGCGCCTTTGATTTGAAATCTCCTGCAAAGGAGAGAGGTTTTAAAGCACTCTTTCCCCCACTCCCACCCCCACCCTGACTTGCAACTCTCTGCCACACTGTGAAGCATTCTGGCTCTTTCTATTCTTTGTCTATTCTGTGTGGCACAAGAATCTCTCTTTTTAAAAGCTCTTTACGTTTTTCTTTACCTTTATCAAAGAACACTCTTGGAGCTCTAAAACCCAACCACAGCTATCTTCCTGAATATTTCTGTGTGGAAGGGATTAATCAAGTCTGTCAAATATTGAGCTGTAAAACCTTTAATATTTCTAAAAGGTTTAAAGCCAGCATATTTATCACATGCATCATTGAGAATAATCTTTCTTTTTATAAAAAAAAATTAAATGCTCACTGTAAAATATTGTGGTGATGAGCACAGTAAGTAAAAGGCTCATGCAGGGGCCCAATTGTGATATTGGAACAGAGATGCTGGTTAAATATTTCTCCAGCGTCACCCTGCTAGAAGTCACCCATCATCTCCCACACATCTATTTATATGAACGTTTTATATTGTGGAATTCTAGAATCTTGGTGCTCAAAGGGAAAGGGAAGTAGGACAAAGGGACTAATTTTTCTTGGATGCCTGCTATGTGTCAGGTATTGTGTTTGCATGCTTTAAGTGGGTTGTCACATTTTAATTTTCAAATAATTCTTAATAGTAGGTACTCTCGTAGCTGATTTATAGACAAGGAAATGAAGATTCAAAAAGTAAGCAATTTTCTCAAAATCACATAAATATTCATTTGCAAATCTGGGACTTGACCCTAAGCCTGCTAATTCATTCTGTTTATGTGGTAAGTGCCTAGCAATTGCTTAGCACAAGATAGGTCCCCGCTAAAGAGTTGCCAAAGTTGTTATGATTGTTAGCCTCAAGGTTTCTGGGGTGTTTCACTGGAAGATTGTTATTCCACAGACAGAGAGTGAAGAAAGTTGGGCATGATTCCGACAATCTAGGACGTGTGTTTTAAGATGTTTAATCCAGCAGTGGTAATGGTACTGCTTAGGGTAGGGAGAGACTCATTTGGGGGTTTTTATTAATAGAAACACTGTATTTCATTATTTATAAAGTGCTTTCTCATGCACAGTCTAATTTAAACTACTCAACAGCCTAGTGAAGTAAAATCAACACTACTGACATTTTACAGGTGGGGAAACCAAGGCACAAAGATACGGTAAGTCTCACCTAGGTCATTCAGCTAGAGGCAACTGTGTTGATGCTCAAACTCCATTCTTCTGTTTCCAAACCACCATCTTTCCACTAATCTTTTTAAACCATTTCATTTTTATTCCTAAGGATTCAAACACTAAAAAAAGGGTTCTTTTCCCATTTTGAAATTTTGTTGATGTGAAATATACAATTTTAAAAAGGCAGTTTAATAGTCATTTTGATACTGAATTTCAATTTAATGCATTGATTTGAAGTCTTTTGCAAGTATTATTCTTTTAAAATATCTAAGAGTGTTATATGGTACTTTATAAGTCCCCCATACATATTTTAGATTTATTAAGCTATATTTGACAAATAAAATAATAAAGTTTTGAAGACCAAAAGGGCCTTAGAGACACATGACTCTTGTTTTCCGTATGTGACAAGTGAGTTCTAGACATTGAAAGTGGCATACCAGAGTTCCAGGCAACAATCCTGTGATAACAGAGAAGAAAGACCCATTCATTTGGGTGGGAATGGGCAGTATAAAACCAGGAAGGCTTCGCTGAGGCGGAGACTCTTGATGATGTCCCACAAGGAGGGAAGAGAAGGATTTTAATGGGGGAGAAGATTCAACAAGCGATGCTAGAATAGAAAAAAGAAATGATGGTGTAGGAAAATGACAACGTGGTCGTCCCATGGGCGGGGCTCCTTCAAGGAAGCCCAAGTTTGTTGTTTCAATATAATTAGTTGTGTAATTGCATTCCCAGACTGCCTCCATGGTGCTGCACACACATGTAATTAAACCCTGCGCCAGGCAGGCGGTATCTTCTACATGCCTCCACTTCCTGCCTCTAACTTTGCATCAGAGCAAGCAACCAAAACAGAGGTCCTGAGATTGGGAAGATT
This sequence comes from Lemur catta, assembly GCF_020740605.2. Lineage (NCBI taxonomy): Eukaryota > Metazoa > Chordata > Mammalia > Primates > Lemuridae > Lemur > Lemur catta. The sequence goes on from NC_059130.1 coordinate 82,906,317, forward strand.
TGCATTTCCAAACTCACCTTTTCTATGAGCATACCTCTCTGTGTTTACCACATATATTGGGAGAAAAAAAAAGAGACAAAAGACTTAAAAGGAGGAAGAGCTCTCTCTTCCTAGGTTACTTTGAAGACTGTGGGCCCATTTCTGGAACTTTTTTGGGTGGGCGAGATGTTTCCCCAGTTTACAGTTAGCAAACTGTAATTAGCGTCAGCAGGAAAAGAGAAATGACTGTGTTGGGAAACTCCACTTTTTTATTTTTTATTTTTTGCACAACAGCCTTTGTTTGGAAGGGCTGTTCCCTAGCATTGGGCTTTTCTTATGGGGAGGCCGTGTACAGATGCCCTATTTGGTTGAAATAGGACTGTTCTGGGATGAAGCTCTCAACTGCAGTAGGGGACAGAAGGCAAGCGATGGTCATATTCAGATGGCAGAGTGGGTCCTGCTTAAGTGTCAGTCAGTTGAGATCACGAGGCTCTTATAAGGTTTCCTTCATCTGGGAAACACATACGAGCCCACACCCACTTAAGCCCTACTGTATGCCGAATGCCAGGCTAGAGCCTAAGAGTGGCAGATCACCATGTGCCTCTGTGAAATGGCATAGATGCTGGTCCATGGCAGATTAAGGGCTGGATACACAAAGAGTCAGCTGAGGCTTTTTGGGTTGGGGACCAGTGAGTAAATCAAACACTGGCTGTGTTAGTTAGAATGAGTAATGCTAACCACCTTAACCAGCAATCCCTCCCAACCTAAGATTTAACATAATAAAAGTGTATTATGATATTTAATGAAATCTTCCAGGGAACCAGGTTTTTTAATATCTTATTGGTGTCACCATCCTCTTCAACATGCAATCTCTAAGGTTTCTGAAGATGGGAAAGAGACAGGAAAAAGATCACACTTGGGATATTTTTAGGGGCCATTTCCAGAAATGGCAGACAGTCCTTCCACACATATTCCAGTGGCCAGAATTCATTCGTATGGCCAAACTTAATTGTTAGGGGACTGGAAAATGTAACTTAACTATCTGCTCAGGACAAAAATGGCATAATTAAAGAGATATCTGTACTCCCATGTTAATTGCAGCAATATTCACAATACTAAAGATATGGAATCAACCCAAGTGTCCATCAAGAGATGAATGGATAAAGAAAATGTGGCATATATACATAATGGAATACTATTCACCCATGAAAAAGAATAAAATCCTACCATTTGTGGCAACATGGGTGAGCCTGGAGGATGTTACGTTAAGTGAAATAAGCCAGGCACAGAAAGATAACTATCAAATATTCTCACTCATATGTGGAAGCTAAACAAATTGACCTCATAGAAATAGAGAGTAGAATTGTGGTTATGAGAGGTTGGGGACGGTAGAGTAAAGAAGGGATAGTGAGAGGTTAACTAACATACATACTAGATAGGAGGAATGAGTTCTAGTATTCTACAACACTCCAGAGTGACTACAGCTAACAATAATTTATTATGTAATTTCAAATAGAAGAGGGGATTTTGAGTGTTCCCAGCACAAATAAATAATAAAGGTTTGAGATAAGGGATATACTATTACCCTGATTTGATCATTATACATTACATACATGTATCAGATATCACTCTGTATCCCATAAATATGCAAATTATTATGTGTCAATTAAAAATAATTTTTTAAAAATGAAACAGGCATAGTCTTGTCTTAACATGTTCCCTTAAACTTGGTTTCTATTCAAACAAATGCAAGATCACATAAAAGATTGCACTTTACTAATACTTTGAAGGGCTCTTGCAGGAAAAAATGTACTTTTACTGTGTAGAATGCAACTCTGTTGGTGAAAATTTAATTAATGCAAATTATCCGGGTCTGAAATGACTTCATAACTTTTGACTTCAGTATTCCTCTTCTGGTGTTCTATCCTAAAAAGAGATATAACAAAGATTTGTGAATAAACAAACTTATTTTCAGATTACTTCCAATTTTGCAAAAAGGCAAACAACTTAAATTTCCAAAAATGAGAAAAAGGTTTCACTGAAGGTTTTCACCCTTAAACAATGTAGTCATTAAATAAAACATATTTCTAAAGAATTTTTATGTTTTTAGTGACATATGGACACAAAGGTAGGCTTCAGAACTTTATATACACACGATTCCAATTTTGTTGCAAGCATATGTTTAGGTGTATAGACATAGACATTTAAAACAGATGAAAGAATGCAGTAAGGTATTAAGAGTGCATTTTCCTGCATATCAGGATAAGAAATATTTTTCTCTTTATTTTTTCCTCTAAATCTGATATGAGTATGCATAGGTTTTGTAAATATAAAAAAAAATAATCAATTAAGGTTTTACAAAACATGAAATAGAAAGAATAATGGCTTTGGACCAGGACTGACTCAAGTGGGGGAGAATTATCCCAAGTGTCTTAGGTGGGAACAGCCTAAGGGTATGTGCAAGTCACGTCCTAGAATTGTGCCAAGGCCAGAGGGGGAACTGCAGGCTGGAGATCAGAGAATATAAAGGCCAAGATTTATGCAAACTAAGGAGGCTCACAACCATTTCCTCAACTGGGCTAGAGAGCACAAATCTCAACTTTAATTGTTTTTCAAAACTGAACAACTGAACAGATTTAGAAAGTCAAGACTAGGGTAATGGGTTCAAGTCCTGCTCTTCTGTTTACTGGCTGTGTGGCTTTGGGCATGTGTCTTAACCACTCTGAATCTCATTTGCAAAATGGAAATAATATAACCTGCTTTATAGTATTGCTGTGATGCTAAATGTGATAATATTTTCAAATACTTGACATATATACATACATATATGCCTGAGCACCCCCCACCAAGCTCAGAGGGTGCACTTTGGAATAAAACCCCTTCCTCATTGCAACTTTTCATAATACTCACCAGGTTTCATTCCCTGCCCCCATAGTACCAGCACTAAGACCACCTGGAGTTTTAGCCAGTCACTGTGGCCCTCACCTGCAATTTGGAGATGTTCCTCCTGGGAAGTTCCCCCTCTTCTTTGTGAGTTCAGTTTGGCATCCAATCAAGGCCCACTCTGTGTCCCACCTGCATATCAACTGGGAGAAAGAGGAAGCCTTCTACACTAAATGTTATAAGACAGATATTCAAGAAAATTATTTGAAGGCAAAGGGATTCAAGGTTGCCATCAGGTATTTCTGGGTAAGGGGGAACTCAGGCTGTGACACTGCCCAATGTTGCCGAATCCAAAAGGAAAGGTAGCCTGAGAAGCCGTGACTTCACATCCTGCTGCTTAAACATGGGATCCTGAATCATTTTCCCAATTCCATCTGAAGCTAGATTCAACAAATCATCACAACAATCATCTCAAGTGACGGACACATATGTGTGTCAGATCTCGAGCACAAGATTGTCCTACCTGGTACATCTGGCTCTTCCATTGCGTTGTGTTTCCTCCAGTAAGAAGAGTTATTTCTCTGCTGCCTCTTGTTTTCTCCTCCCGGGCACATCTCTATTGACCTACCTGCTAAACTGAGTGAAGATGGGATGGGAGTTCCTGAGAAGGCGCTATCCAGATGTGTTATTTTTGTTGTCCACACGCTCTTGTCCTGCACAGTTGAAAAGGACAGTTTGGCCGATCCTGGAGGTCCTTGAACATTCAGCCTAAATGTCTTCAGCTAAAAGATAACAAAAGGAAATTACTCCGTTTGAGGCTTAGAGACTCCCCAAAATTCTAGGCTGGTCTCTGATTTATGTTGCCAAGAAGCCTGTGGCTGATTACGCTGGGTGCCCCATAAATTAATGAGAGCTGGACTTAGCAGTGACAAGGATCTCTGAGTCTGTGGAGCAGAAAACACAACACTAATACATATGTTTCAGAAATGTCCTTTTGTCTATATGTTTGGAGGAGAAAGTGCTGATGAGGATCAATTTCACATTGACTTTAGATTTTTCATTTGACCCAGAGCTCTTTTTATTAAGTAATGCACTTGAGAACATTTCATCCCAGGCCAACTTAAAGAATGACTTGAAGAATTCCCTTCAGAATATGGCAACCTGCATAGAATTTGAAATGAAATTCATTTATTTATTCTTTTATTTATCTTTTAATGATTATTTATTGAGCACCTGCTATGTGCTCAATTCTGGAAACAATGCTAGACTATGAGCAAGACACAATCTGCCCTCAAGGAATCTAAAATCTGATGAGCTAGACAAACATATCAATAAACAATCCTGGCCCAGAGTGATATGTTTTGTTAACAGGAGGTGCAGGGTGTATAGAAGCAAAGAGGAGGGACTCCTGGAAGGTATCTAGGTACTGGGGAAGTATTTAGCTCTTGTTGAAAGAATGAATGAGTGGATGAATGAATGAATGAGATGATCTCTGAGCTGAGTTTTAAAGCAAGGTAGAAATTGGTTGAGCTGAAGATGAGCTGTTTCCTCATTTGGGGTCAAGGAAACAGCACATGCAAAGGCAAGAAGGTGTGATGTTTTAAATATAACCCCTGGGTGAGAGGAGACAGGAGGTGGGGCTCCAGGTAGTCAAGAACCAGACATAGGGACTTTGGGTGTTAAGCCACCACCTATCTGTGCCAATAGACATGCTTATAGAAGGCAGAGTGGACCCAAGGGGCCTGGCACCTTTTCAGTGGGCAGGTCTAATCACAAAATGGGTGGCTCATCTGGATGGGTTATTTTCTGTGCTTACATGGAAATTAAATAGGTAGTTACACATGAGCTGCCTCCTATGGACACTTTCCTGAAGGGGTAATTCAGTAGAACCAAAGCACCTGCTCTGAGAAAGACCTGCTTTCAAATCCTGTTTCCCTATGTTCTCTATCCTGAACTAAGCAGTGGGTGTTTCTGCAAGCTTGGATCTTCCTGCTTGCTACAAAGCCTCCTGCTCTGTCTTTAGTTTTGACTGAATGTTGGGCAACATGTGAAATCTTCCTTTATTTACTGCCTTCCTGCACTTTTCTCAGCTAGTATTTCCCACATTCTTAGAGACTGTCTGTATGTTTGTTAGTGGTGCTGTTTTGTTTTGTTTTAACCTTGTTTGAACCCTCAAGCCAGCGCGATACAAACACGACCATCACTCTTCTGAGAATCTACCTCTGGGATGTGGTCCCTGGGCTTTGACTCACAGGTTAGAAATCTTGTCATGCTCCTCTGAACTTGACTCAATGACTGCAGTGGCCTGGCTGATTTATGGCTGTTTCTTCCTCTGTTTGATCTTAGCAAACAGACAGTTGTGATGTAGCGGCTTCATTCTATTCACCTGCTGGCACCTTCATGTTTGCTCTAATAGCTTGTTAACTGCTCTGAGGACAGGCACTGCCCTTCCTGGCTATGTCTAGAGTGGTCTCTATGGCAACCACATCACATCAGGGCTCATGCTCATTCTTCAAGGCTTTCCTTCTCCATTTTTCTCTGGTGGCTTCTGGGTAACCTGTAATGGTTGGAGCCCTGCCTCAGCCTGCCAGGAAGCCACTTCTGATTTAAAGCGTTGCAAAGGAACTTAACAAGACACACTGCTTTCTTCTGGCCTTGTTGCTTATTCTGTGTTGCACTTGGTCCAGGCCTGCAGGGAGCTGTCATCCCTCCTTTATCATCTCTCTTTTTGGCGTTCCCCAGGTATTGCTCTCAGTCTCTCAGAAAGCTTTGACACGGTTTCTCCAGATCTCCCTGCTCATTAATATCTTGCAACACTCCCTTCTGAATCCTGGCATTCAATATGTTCTTTGCTTTCCTCATCTCCCTTTGTTTAGTCATTCATGCATCTCTTCAGAAGTGACTCCCAAGCGCTCTGGTCTTCATCTGGACCAAAGAGACTTATGTCAAAGAGACTCATGCAGACTGCTCAGATATAACACACGAAGAAAGAACCAATTTATGTATGATAGGACTCCAGTGTCTGTGGATGGCATTCAGGGCCCAACAATAATACTATTAATAATAGCAAACATTTATGCAGAGCTTATTGTGGTAAGCACTTTACATCTTTATAATAATCCTATAAGTTAAGTATGCTTATTGTCCTCATTTTACAGATGAGAACACGAAGGCACAGAGAGTTCAGGAGTCTGCCCTGGACCCCCAGTTATTAAATGGCAGAGCTAGGACTTGAACTCTGGTTCCATAATTCATGCTCTTCAACATTCTTCTATACACAGGGCCATGACATTGTTCTCTATGCATTTGTTCCCACTGCTAGTGATGGCCCATTTCTGCAAGGCTAAATCGTACCCATCTACAATGTCAAGATTAAATGTCACCTGCTTTGTGAAATCACCCACCTCCCTCCACATTCAAGACATGAGTTCATTTCTTCATTCAGCAAACATCAAAGGATAGTGATTATAGCCCCATTCATTCATCCATTCAAGTACAAGATTTTATCAAATACCTCCAGTGTTACTGTGCTAACTGCTGTGGCTAATGGTGAGCAAAGAGTGAGTAGACTGTGCTCTCACCCTATTCATTTTCAGAAAGAGGAAAATAAACCAAAACATAGACAGACAGAGACAGCTTTATACATATACATACCTATAAACTATATATGTCTATATATTTATACATCTTGGTTATCTATTGATTTATTGGTCAATAGATATTAGCAATTTTTTCTAGTCAATTCCTCCTGCCTGCTTATATGATAAAGCTCACCTCCTTAGTCTGACAATTATGACCCTTCATGATCTGGCCTCAGATTCCTTTACGGGCTTATTTCCCACCTGTTTTTGCTCCCTGTTTTCTAACCACCCACCCTAGACCTATTCTCCCAAAAAATGTTTCCTGATTGGAAACCATCCAGACGCAATCACACCATTATGTTCAGCCTTTCCGTTCCTCAGGATCCCTTTTCACACTTCATGCTTCACATTTCTCCTTGCCCAAACCCTTTTCAAACGTCAACGCCATGTTCAAGCATCCCTTTTCTGTGGAATTTCCCAAGCCATCCTTTCACCCATACTCCTATCAGTGAGGAATCAATCTTTCCTTCCTCTGGGCTCCGACAACACTGACCACAGCTCTCTGTCTCTAACTCTAAGTCTAGCTGTCCTGATGAACACGTTTGTTCTCCTTATAAGTACCGCAGACCCCTTGAAAGAGAGGAACAGGCCTCTTTCTTGCCACATTCAAAGAACCTAGCATACTCCCTAGTATGTAGTAGTCTTAGTTTATCTGGGCTGCTGTAACAAAATACCAAAATTGGATAGCTTATAAACAGCAGAAAGTGATTCTCACAGTTCTGGAGACTGGGAAGTCCAAGATCAAGGCTCTGGCAGATTTGGTATCTGGTGAGGGCCTGCTTCCTTATTTACAGAAGGTGCCTTCTCATTGTGTCCTCACATGACAAAAGGGGCAGGGAGTCTCTCTGGGCCCTCTTGTCTAAGGGCACTAATCCCATTCATGAGGGCTCTGCCCCCATGAGCTAATCACCTCCCAAAGGCCCCACCTCCTAACACCGTCAACTTGGGGATTAGGTTTCAACATATGAATTTTGGAGAGACATAAACATTCAGACCCCAGCAGTCCTAGACTTCTATTATTATTATTTAACTATTAATAATGATAATAGCTTTTAAAGCATCTGATTGCCATCTGCATCTGGCATTCTGCTAAGCATTTCACTTGTTTTATTTCATTTTTTCATCCCAAAAGTCCTACTGTATGGATGCTATTATTAACTCCATTTCACAGATGAGGAAGTTAAGGTTTAGAGTGTACAATACTGGCCCCAGGTCACATCTCCTTAAAGAGCAGAGCCTGATTTCATCCCACACGGACTTGCTGTAAGTGATGTGAGAGCAGATTCTGCTTGCTCTTTGCCCACGGTTGTAGTCACAGTGCCCGGCACAGCAGGGCTGAGAGCATTTGATAAAAGCCTGTGGAATGGATGCATGAACGCACTGGAACCACCGCACTTCAACGTCTGCTAAATACACAGAGGAATTTACATCTTGAGCAGGGAGGAAGGAAGGGAATCTAGGAATGCTTTTATTCCTATACTGTATATAGTTTTTTTTCACACACATACATACATACGCATTTATGTAACCTTATTTCTGAACATGGAAAAGGAAACTAGGGAAAGATTCTATGAAATTCTGATAAAATGACCACTGGCTGAAACCTGCATGTACATTTTTATTTTTTATAGAGGTTGCCTTTAGGTTTAGGTGAAGTTTCGGGAAAACCTAGAACAAAAGTCTTTTAGATGTTTGTAGGCCAGAAGGGTCAGACCTTAGAGTCAATAAAACCTGTTTGAATTGCAGCCTTGCCATGACCTCTGTGTGACTTTGAGAAAAACACTTAACCCTTCTGAAGTTCAGCATGGTGATTAATGTGTGGGTTCTAGAACCAGGCGGCCTGGTTTAAATAACCTAGATCTAAGCTTACCAGCTGTGTGATCTTGGAAAAGACACTTAATCTCTCTGTGTTTCAATTTTCCCATTTGTAAGTCAATTCCTTTGTTATCATGGGATCACCCTTTTATAGATGAGAAGACTGAGACTTAGGAATATGTGGGTTTATCCAATTGTCAAAGTTGGTGTGCAAATTAGAATGCTTTTATCTCCTAGTCCACTGTTTTTTTTTTTTCTTTCTCTGTTCATCCAGTTTATAGTGAACTTTATCCAAGTAAATTACTCACTTAGCACAGTTACTGAGTATGTGCTATGTGCCTAACAGTATCTGGGATTAGCCTCTGTCTCATGCTCAGTTATTTTGCTCTTACTATGTATATATTTTTTTAAGACAGGCTGAGATGCAGTAGTGTGATCATAGCTCATGGCAACCTCAATTCCTGGACTCAAGCAATCCTCCTGCCTTAGTCTCCCAAGTAGCTGGGACTACAGGCACCACGCCTGGCTATTTCTTTTATTTTTTATAGACACGGGGTCTCACTGTATTGCCTAGGCTAGTCTCAAACTCCTGGGCTCAAGTAATCCTCCTGCTTCAGCCTCCCAAAACACTGAGATTACAGGTATGAGCCACCATGCCCAGCCTATGCTATACATTTTTATATGCATAATATAGATTCCTTTTTACAATAACCATGTAAGTTAAGGAATCTTACACATATTCCAGATGATAAAACTGAGCTCAGAGAGGTTAAGTGAATTTCCCAAGGTCCTACAGTTGGAAAGTGCTAGACCTGAGATCCAAATACAAATCTGTGTAGTGACTAAGGCCATGGTCTTTCCATCATATCACGTCACAATGCTTACTCCATCTTTCTCCAATAAAATGGCCTCTCAGCTGCACTCCAGCCATCCCCCCATTACACTGGACCCAGAACTCTATCAAGGTCCAAGTGCAGAGCCTTGAATGAAGCTGAAGGTGTGTCAGCACTCACAGGCAGGGCCAGAATTTTCTACAGCAAATGCCTACACATACACGTAGGTCTAGGCTAAAATTTACTGAGGGGGCTGACATTTAATGTATGCCTCCTGTAGGCACCTGGCCGTGGGCATGCCATTTACATATAGTACTATATCTCATCCTCATATAAAACCTTCAAGATAGGTACTATTGCCTAATTTTACAGAGGAGGAAACAGAGAGGCTCAAAGAGGAGTAAGTACCTTTCCAAAAGTCATCCAGCTTCCCTGACTCCAACACCCTTTCCAGTCTCCCAGATGGCCCCAGAGAGGATCTGAACCCCACAGAACACAGTCTGGGAAGGCTTCATGAAAAAGACGCAGCCCAGGTTGCAGCTTGGAAAACTTACCGTACAGCTAAGATAACGGTACTGAGAGCCAGCGAGCATGTTATGGTAGATGATAGTTATGATTAGGTTTCCATGTACTTCTCAAATCAGATGTGTAAATATAATCAAAAACATTTCTCTTTGCACCACAGACCTCCAGCAGATTCTACCCAGCATCCTAGTTCTGAGAAAAGATAATAAATTAGCTCTAATTAGCTTTCCCACATGCTGAAGTACGTTTCTCTTGTCACCACTTTGCAAACAGGAGAGAGGGAGGCTCCACCGCCTTCTGCTAAGGAAAGTGGTGTGTGGCCGCATGGTTGGTGGCAGGCTTGGCCAGCATGTGACTTTCAGCTCCCTATTATCTTGTGTGACTGTGGACAAGCCATTTTTACCCTCTAGCCTTCCTTTCCCTGCATAAAATGAGGGGCTCAGACTAGGTTCCTTCTCCTCTGACACAGGAAGAGTCCCTGACTCTACTGCCCTGGAGAATTTCCCAGCTTGAAGCACCGAACTCATCTGGGCATAATTAGAGTTATTGAGTATTTACTGTTTATCAAGCACTGACCCTGACACTGGGGATATAAAGATAAGTAAGAACTGGTTCCAGTCTTTAGGGAACTCCCATTGTAATGAGAGAATAATAGTAACAGATGCTCACCCCTAAGTGCCAGGAACTGGGCCATGCCCATCAAGTATGTTATGTCATTTAATCCCTTCAGGAGACCTTTGAGATAGTGTTGTTGTTATCTGCATTTTATAGATGGGGAAATACTCTCAGAAAGGGAGGACACGTCATTCCCCACAGTTTCACTGCTAGTAAAGGATGGAACCGTAATTCCAGTTCAGAGTCTGATCTCTTAACTACTAGATTATATTATCTTGCCCAGAAAGTGTCAGATAATATAAAGGAAAGAGATGGCAGGTCATAGGGAAGCCATAGGATGGTGAGATGTGTTCCATCTGGGTGATGGGGGATGGCTGAATTGGGATGGTGTCTGAATAGAATCTTGAAGGAAAAAAATCTTGAAGGCTTTTAATACATCCATGTAGAGGGGGAGAACATATTAGGTGGAAGAGTCAAGACATAGAGGTAGGAAAGGAAGACGCTTGGCATGGGTAAGAGAGTATGTTGTGTAAAGGGTGCCTAGCAGGACAGGAGCCTGGGCTCTGTGCTACATGCATTCAAGTGACAAATAGCTGTGGAGAGACTGCCATGTGCCAGGTACAGTGAAAGCCTCTGAGCAGAGCACGGAGAAAGCCCACACCCTCAAGGAACTCAATACTCCACTGCAGTGGTTCTCAACCAAGGGCCACTTTGCCCCTAGATGACATTTGGCAATGTCTAGAGGTAGTTTGGGTTGTGACAACCGAGGTGGTACTACTGGTAGAGTAGAAGCTAGGGGTGCTGCAAAAGATCCTGCAATATACAGGACAGCTCCCACGATAAAAATTATCTGGCCTAAAATGTCAATAGTCCTGGTGCAATGACAAGCTGGGGCCGGCTCATGGGGAATCCTGTGAGCCAAGCTAAGGACTTTGCCCCGGCCTTTTCCGGAGCAAGTGGCCTCTGACAACCAAAACAGAAGAAATGACAACAGCAAAATGTTTCCATTGCAAGTGATCAGTCCAGTTGCCTGAGCTCTTTTACTATAGGCCTGGGATGACCTGAAAAGGCTGGAACCACTCAGGGCTTATGAGAATGTACGGCTCACCATGAAGGAATGTCAGATGGCTTCTTCCTTCTTCATCAAATTAAGTAACTAGTGTCTCTGCGGAGACTCCGTGTAGTTGAGGAATTTATTACAAATTACCTAACCACTTGGTTCTCCCATGAAAAGGAAATAGACTAAACCACAGCTAACACTCTTCACCCTGAGCATTTCAATGTACAGCAGCTGGGCTGGAGTCTGTTTATTAAGTTAAGCAATATTTACTGGACCTAGCTTGTGCGTGTCCATGTGGTGGAGCTTAAATGCCTTTTAAAATGAAAGTCCACTTTTCATGATTATCTCAAGCATACCCAGCTCTATTCTGCTTTTCTAACGCTAGTTAAGAGAAGGACAGGGATTTAGTTGTGGCTGTGAGGAACCTTCAGATGCCAGTCCAAGAAAGAAAAGGTAATGACCAGTGCATTCCAAGGTGGCTTCCCAGAAAGGGCACTCACTGGCTTTGTGATCTTGCATACTTGTTTGGACACGACCTCTGTCCTTAGCTGTGCAACTTTGGGCAAGCCATTCACTTAACCTCTCTGAACATCAGTCTCTTTATCTACAAAAAGGGAGGGTCCCAGGATTGTTATTAGAGCTAACTGTGGAGAAGAAATTGGCATAAAGGGCCACACATGGCCCAGAGCAAGAACTCAGCAAATCGTAGCTGATGATGTCGGGTTATTTTCCCACCCAGAACTGGCTGCAGGGATGTGAGGTGTGGCAAAAAAAATGAGGATATGCTATTGCGGTTTAGTTACTTTTCTTGTCTAATAAGGAAAGGAAAGAAGAGAAGGGAAATTCCTTGTGGACTAGAAGCTTCTTAGCAATTCATGCAGTTCAGGCTAAGTCTCTGGGTCCAGGCAGAGGTGGGCAAGTAAGTTCTCTGACAGATCAGAGAATAGGAGGAAAAATCAATTAAAAGGGCCTTTCAGTGAATGAGGGGTGACAAATGCTCAGGGTGAGTCCCGAGGGGAGACCTGTATTTCTATAACAGGCGAGGCCTGTCCCTTTAACCCATTGGCACCACGAGTTGGAGTTTTCCGGGGTAAAGTCCATTACTGGCAATGGGTGTGCTGCATGTGATTAATGACCCTGGTTATGGGCCGGTTAGCAACAGAGAGCTCCATCCATCTCACTTCATGGAAGCATCACATACCATTTATTGTCTGCAGCCAGGATGTGTTCCTTTGCAATTAGGTAAATGCCTTCTTCCCGAGTAGGCATGGCCACTCCTGCATCGGTGCCCCCATGTCTCCGCTGGACACCTAATAGGAGGCAAAGGTTGGAAGAGCCCAAGAGGTAACGGGGACCAAGGCCAGTGCTATTTCACAACCTGCTTTCACCTGCTCTCAGCTGCTTCCTTTCAAGGGGACACACAGCCCAGGGAATCATAAATATTATGGCTTTAAAATCCATCTGAGGGAAAGAAAAAAAGGCACAGCATGTTAAACAAATTCTTGTGCTCATTTTCTGCTGTAAAAAGAAGCCTTCCAAACTAATTTTTTAAAAATAATGCCTATCATTTATGGAGTACTTCCTCTGTGCAGGCAGTGCGCTACCCTCATAAGAGCTCTGTGAGAAATGCCCCCTGCCATCTCCATGTTGCAGTCAGGGAAACCGGAGGAGAGAGAGGAGTAACTTGCTCTGGGTTAGACAGCTGGAAAGTGGCCATGCCGTCTAACCCGGCGTCCTGCAGGAGAATTGTGCTCCTCACTGCGGTGCTGTACTGCAAATCTGTCTCCTTCAGAGAGGAAGGTGGACCAGTGCAAAACAAGTGACAAACTACAGGTACAAGTTTCTGTAAGGAAGCACAAGAGGAGAAGGAGAGCATTAATTTAACTCAAAGTTATTTATTAAATTCCCGCTCTGGCCAGGCATTGTGCTAAGTTCTGTGCATGTTAATTGTGAATAAAAGAGATAGTCCTGGAGCTCACCTTCTACCAATGAAGAAGAATGATAATAGTAACAACAATGCCAGCTACTAATTATGGTTCATTGAACACCTATTCCTGTACTAAGTATCTTACATATATTATTGTATTTAATCTCCACCATAATGAATGAAGAATGAGTTATAATTATCCATATTTTATAAACGAAGACATGGTAGTAAAGAAAGTTTTTGTCCCCCCTGCCCAAATTCATATATTAAAATCCTCTGCTCCCATGACTGGGATTAGTGCTTCTGAAAAAGAGACTGCAGAGAGGTAGCTAGCCTCCCACCATGTGAGGACATTAGCTACAAGGCACCATCTCTGAACCAGAAAGTGGATCATCGTCAGACATTGAATCTGCTGGCAATTTGACCTTGGAAATCCTAGAACTGTGAAAAATAAAATTCTGTTGTTTATAAACCAGCCAATCTATGGCATTTAATATTTTTTTATGGCAGCCCATAGGAACTGAGACAGTTTAAATCACCTGGCCAAGTTTATGTGGTCAATAGGTAATGCACCTATGCTTTGAATCTTCACAGTCTGATTCTGGCCTGTGCTTTTAAAATCTTGAACAAGTAATTACAAGTGTGTTGAGATTTCCTGAAAGCGTGGTGGCGTGGTGGCGAGCAGATGGGAGTGGTGAGGGCATGATGTGCATTTAGAGCAGGAGGAACTAGCACAGCCTGGAGCTAAGGGTGAGGCCAAGAATGAATGAAAGGGAAACACATGAAGATGGGCCTGAGGGAGGACAGGAAGGGAGAGTTTATCCCAATAGCCCAGTGACTCTGAAGAGCCCACCGTGTTTCAGATATATAGAGACCAGTGTAGCTGGAGTGTCTCAGCCAGGGAGAATGGCATGATGCAAAGCTGGGTGTGTGGATCAGCATCCAACTTATATAGGGCCCAGTAGGCTGTCTTAAAGATTTTTGAATTTCATTATATGGACCTAAGCAAGAGAGAAAAGAACTATGTCAGAGATAGCTAGTTAGCCACCAAAAATCTGTGGCCTTTCTTTTATAATGTGGGATTGTCCCTGGCAGGGAGGGAAGCTGCCTAAACAGGGACCACCTTTTCTGGCTCCCCGTCCCCTTGCTTCCCAGGTATGTGCACATTATTATTTGTCACCGAGGAATGTGAATGGAAGTGACGTGTATCATTCCCAGGCTGGGCTTTTGAAGAGGCAGGTATGCCTTCTCCAGGTTCTTTCTATATTTCCACTTCCTAGAAAGAGACATCTGTGAGCAGAGACATCTGTGATGGCAGAGCCACAAGGTAGAAGGAGCCCACCTGGGTCCCTGAATCACCATGTGGCACACACGTCCATGTGGATGGGATTTCTTTGTGAACAAGAAATAAATCTTCACAAGGTTAAGCCACTGACTGAGACTCAAATAGTGAGTCTCATTTATTACAGTGGGTAGCGTTAGGATGACTAATTATGGGGACTTGATTGGTATTTTAAAGGGATTTCTCTGACATGGTATGATGGAGATGAGTGAAAGGGATTCAGGAAGACCCACGGTCCAGGTGAGAAGTGATGGCTGCTCAGAGCATTCCTAAGATTCAGAGAGCTGGGTGCTCTGCTGCAAGGCTTTTTTATGTCTTCCATTCTGATGGCACATTGAAAAAAATGTCAAATTCAACCTTTCTGGAACACTTTCAATTATTTTATGTAGTACTTTCTTGTTTCATTAGAAATAAGCAAAGAAGGAATTAGGTACAGTGCAAATAACTGTGATGTTAAATAACTTACCCCAGATCACACTGCTGTGGTCTTCACAAACCCATGCACCCTGACTTGCCCAGTGGGTGCTTATGAGCTCAGGGTCAGAGGTCAAACAGATTTGGTAGATCTTAGACCCTTCCTCAGCTAATTATTAGCTGTAATTTTTGGCAGTTTACATAGTTTATATCAGTTTCCTCAGCTGTAAAGTGACAATAGCACTAGCACTCATCTCACGGGGTTGTTCTGAGGATTAAAGGTCTTAGTCAAGATGATGGTGCATAGAGAAGGCTCAAAAGAGGAAGAAGTTATATGTTACTGCCATCACCATGCGATTATGGAAAGACTTATTTTAGACCCCTACGACTGCCCCCATTTCTTATTAAAAGCCATTATACTTTTTTCTCGAGAAGGGGGTCTTCTTCTCCCGTGTCTCCATGGCTCACACATGGCTCACACATGGCTCATTCAGGTTCCCACCCAAATTGCTCCTCAGTCTTGCGTCTCAGACTACCCAATCCCAAACAGGCCCTTGTACTGCTGGCCCCTCCCAAGCCTGCTTTCCTTTTTCTTCCTAGCACACATCACCTCCTGACAGTATAGAGTTTTCATGTGTGTATTAATGTCCCATCTCATTCCACTAGAATGGGAGCTCCGTGACAGCAGGGATTTTATCTCTCGTCCACAGCTGTATCTCTGGCATCTAGAATAGCGTGTGGCGTAGAAGGAGCCTAATACACATTTGATGAATGAATAGAGGAATAAATGATGATTTTATCATGTGTGTGCTATATTCCAGGCCCTAGCTTGACTTCAGATCTTACTGTTTCTTTTTCTTCTGCCGTGCTCTAGTGGATCATTTATCAATCCAAAGCCTGTGTACAGATTTTATTCTTTTTCCCCTCTTTAAATGCTACCCCTCACACAGGATCTCTACTTCCTAATATGCTTCTATAAAATGTCTGTGCCTGAGACAAGGGATCTGTAGCCTTCCCAGAATGGGTGATGGGCCCCGGCTTCAGTGTCCAGCAGTTCCCTGTGGCATTCATCCCCAGTGCTGCAGAGCACACACGCCTCCACACCGCCCACGTTGTCACAGCCACAGACTGGAAGCATCATTCAGAATCTCAGCGGGACCACAGAGCCATCTTGGCATAGATCATGTGGCATGTCTCCACCAAGATTTTTAAGTTTTATTGTAGTATATTTGATGTGTAATAAACTATACATATTTAAAGTGTATAATTCGATGAGTTTTGACCTAGGTATATATCTGTGAAACCATCACCACAATTAAGATAATAAATGTTTGCATTATACCCCAAAGTTTTTGTGTACTTCTTTATGATGTAATCCTTTTTGCACGTCCCCCCATACACACACACACACACACACACACACACACACACACACACACCCCTTATACCCAAGCAACCACTGGTTTACTTTCTTCCACTCCAGTTAGTCTTTCATTTTCTAGCAATTTATATAAATGGAATCATACAGTATAAAATCTTTGGGTTCTTTCTCTCAATATAGTTATTATGAGATGCATCCATGTTGTCAGGTGTATCAATAGTTTCTTCCTTCTTGTTGCTGATTAGTATTCCATTGTGTGGATATACCACAATAAGTTTATCCACTCACCTGTTGGACACTTTGGAAGTTTCTAGTTTTTAGCCCTTACAAATAAGGCGGCTATGAACATTTATGTGCAAGTCTTTGTGTGGACATTTGTTTTCATTTTCCTTGGTTAAATATTAATAGCTAGAAATGGGATTGCTGGATTGTATGTATATCTTTAGCTTTTTAAGAAATTGCCAAACTCTTTTCCAAAGTGGTTATAGCATTTTTTATTCCTTCCAGCAGTATATGAAAGTTCCAGTTTTCCTTTTTCTTGCCAACACATAGTTAGTCTGATTAATTTTAGTCAGTCTAGTAGGTTGTAGTGGTATCTCTTTGTGCTTTCAGCATGCAACTCCCTAATAATGAATGGTTTTCAGCATCTTTACGTGTGTTTGTCTTTATCTCTTCTTTGATAGAATACCCGTAATTATAAAGTTATCTTATTTTTGAGTTGTAAGAATTTCTAAAGATATTTTGTATAATCCAGATAGAAGTTCTTTGTCAGATAAATCTTTTGCAAATATTTTCTTCCATTCTGTGCCTTGCCTTGTCAATTTCCTCTCCAAGTTCCCTGAGTAGGGCAGTTTTGTTGCATCCCCCCTCTATATTCCTAGAAATTAGAACACAACAATTTTAAACATTGAAAATGCTATGTAAATTTCAGTTCAATGAATTGGACAAGCTCTAACTTTAAATACTTCATAGCCAACCACGTGAAAGGTGACTTCGTTTCCTCAACTTACTGATCTGCAAAATCAAGATATTACCTATTTCATGAGGTTGTTGCCAGAATTAATAATAGTGAATAAATATCTAGACCCATGCTTAGCATATAATAAGGGCTCAGTATTAACATCATTTTATTCTGCGGTCCCAGGGAGGATAAATGGGACCAAAGGGTAGAAATCTTAGGGATGCAGATTGCTTAAATTTAGTGAATTATTTTCCAGTGTTGTGCAATAAGTGAAATGTAATAGGCTCCCATATAAGCTGCTGAGCTCCCCACCACTGGCAGCATTTAAGTAGAGAGAAATTAATTTGATCAGGTTCTAGAAGAGGTTATTGCTCCTTGAGAGGAACACCGTACTTCTCATGTCTCTTCTGTTCCTAGAAAAGATTGGGTCCCTGATAAGAGATAATGATAACAACAAAATGACAGCATGTTGTTATACATAATATATTATATATAATAGTTTATATAATATGTATTCTAATATATAATACATATATACTATGGTATATGTAATACTAGTAAGTTATTAAATGCTGTGCTAACTACTTGAAAAGTACATATTAACATTATTTAATCATCATAACAACTCCCTAAGATAAGAGTGAATGTTATCTATATTTGACAGATGAGAAAAATGAGTTCAGGTTGTTAAAGAGCTTGCCCAATAGCACACAGCTTGGAGGAATGGAGTCTTGAATGGACTGAATGTTTCTGTCCTTACAAAATTCATGCGTTGACACTTTAATGCCAATGTGCTGGTATTAGGAGGTAGGGCTTTTAGAGGTGATTTGGTCATCACGGTGGAGCCCTCATGAATGGGATGTCCTTTTAAGTAGAGGCCAGAGAGCTAGCTGGCAGTCTGTAACCTCGAAGAGGGTCCTCATGAGAACTTGACCATGCTGGCACCCTGACCTTGAATTTCCAGCCTCCTGAACTGTGAGAAATAAATTTCTGTTGTTTATTGGCCACCCAGTCTATGGTACTTTGTTATGGCAAGTAACAAAGTACCCTAGACTAACACAAGGTTTGTCCATGTGAAGTCCATGCTTGCAGCCCAGGTGCCCCACTTCCCCACAGGCTGTGGGCCAGTGCTGCTGAACAGTGGCCAACACCTTGTGTCTCCACACTCCTCCACCTCCCCTGCCCTCTGCTGCAGCTCATCTCTGAGTCAGCATGAAGTATTTAAGTCTTGGTCCACAGCAGCCGAATTCCACTTCTTTTGGCTCATGAAGTGGCCAAAGCCCAGGGCAGCCATGCTTGAGGTCAGCTACCCGACTTGCCCTCCACCCAGCACCATCAGCCGGATCTCAGCTTCCTGAGGAAATGACATTCACCACCCCCCGCTGGAACAGGTCCTTCCCAAGCTTCTCCTTCTGGCATATGGAGTGTTTATTTGTTTTGGAAGTCCTCAGAAGTGGCAGCTTTCTCATCACACAGCAGGATGAGATGTCCCCATTTGGTGCCTGTCCATCCAGCACACAATATTTATGCTGTCATTGCAAAGCTGTTGGACCCTTAGATCCTAATCATCCAAAGACACTTTTGTGGCTCCTGAAAAAACTAGGCCTGCTCTTCCACAAGCAAGCATCCGCCTCACTGCCATCCTGATTACCAGCTCCTGTTGGCAAGAGAACCACAGTGATGTGCGCCTGCTTGTGCCATACAGATGTTACCTAGCAACCAGCAGGGGCCACCGGGATTCATCCTTGTGCTCAAACACTGTGGAATTCCTAAGCACCTTGGGTGCAGTGGAGAAGAGAAGAGTGCCATGAGAATCCTTCAGAAAATGGCTTTGCAGTCAGGAGCACCCTTGGGCAATCCTGACTCTCCGTGACTACTGTGACCCTGGGCCAGTTACATAACTCTCAGGGCCTCAGTTTCCTAACCTAGCAAGTGGAGCACAAAAATAGTACCTAATTCATACAAATGCCACAAACAGAATATATGATGGAAAAGGTAAAGTACAGAGGACAATATTCTATATTAAGTGGATATTCAACACACATTATTTCTCTTCAGAGGACATTTATTTTTGCTATGCTACATTTGAAAAAGACACAGATCTAAGCACCTGAAGGACCAGGATCTCATTACCCCTACACTGCTTTAGTAAATCCCTGTGTCCTTAAGGAAGTCTCTTAACCTTTCATTTATTTTCCTCACCTGAACTGTGGAGGGGAATAATAAGTTTTGTTCTGGAGCCCACTTGAAATTAGGGTTATGAAAAAGCTCTGGAAATCAGAATACAAATGCAAGACGTAACCTAAATATATTGCCGGTAGTACGTTCAGTTGAGAGGAGCATAGCAGCACCAGGAGGTTTATTAAGGTCTTTGTCCAATAATAGCTTTTCCCTCATCCAGGTACAGTCTTGGTGTTCAAACTGGTGAAAAAGATATTTGAAATCATGTTGAAGTCCACCTGCCTACCGCCTTTGTTATTTTTTTTTTTACTTTGATCTCTCTGTTTGTTTCAGGAAAGGTGTTCCACCTCTAATGCCAAGAGAGTCTATTACCAGGCCAAATGAAAAAGTTTCAGGGGAGGTAGTTAAATGAATTAGTTTGGAGAAACTAAAGGCAGAATGACCCAAAGTATGAACATGAATTAAGTAGCATTGTGCAAAGTTCTTAGATTTTGAAGTGAGGTAAATATAGGTTCAAGTCCTCCTGGTCTACCACTTTCTAGCTCTGAGGACTTGCAAAGCCTCTGTCTTCTCATCTATAAAATGGGTGTAATACAACTTATTTTGCAAGGAAATTGTTGAAAGGATGAAAGTCAATGAATATAAAGTGCCTATGAAGGTGTCTGGCAAATAGAATATTCACAATATAGGATATATGTTAAATAAAATAATAATAATAACAAAAATATGTAGCAGGAGTAAAGCAGAGTCCAAATTGGAAGAATGGTTCCAAACATTTTGTCTAAGCAGCAAATATGAACCACTAATAAGACATAAATGTGAGGGATCAAGAGGCAGGGAGATGAAAAATAAGTCAGTATGCAGACTGATGGAGACAAAGAATTTGGGCCAAAAAATAAGTCTGAGTTTTAGATCCCCAGCTGAAAGGTACAGAGCAGGATGTCTTGGCCACTTGGGAAGTTCTGTCCTCATGCCTTTGCTTTTACAGGCCAGCGCTTGTTTCTTCAGGACTCAAATGACAAACCCCTGCAGAAGTGCCTGATGGAAAATAGGTTGTTAGCAAGAGGGGAGGCTGGGATGCTCCAGGCACAGCATTTTGACCAATGACACGTCTGCATTCTGCACTAGGAATTGCAACTCTTGAATGTCAGAGAGTGGCATTTCCCTTAAGAGTTGCCCATGTGACTAAGTACCCCTCAGGTTAGTGGAGTGAACTGTTTCCCCAACTTCAGTTTCTTCTTAATCAGGTAAAATCTCAGCACATCTAAGATGCCTTTTGGCCATTGTCTCACTGACTTCTTACCTCAGGGAGCCCAATTTGAAGGAGTTGCTGGAAGCAAAGAGAGAGAGAGCTTGAAATGAATTCAGTCCAAGTCAGTCGTCAGCCAGACCTTTGGCAGGTGGAGTCTCCCAGCTTCCTACCCGCCAGATGCCACAGCTGGCCCCTGAGCTGCACCTGGCCCCACAAAGACTAGGACCAAGAGGAGGTAGAGATCTGGTTTTGTTATTAACGTCCATGAGAGTGGCTTTCTTCTCTTAAATCCAAGTGCTAATTATCATCTATTCACATAATAGAGTTCAGGGAAATCACGGAGCAGACTAAGACCAGCACTGCATGTGGGTGCCTTACTTTGCAATAGCTGGGCCAAAGGGAAGTGGTGCAGAATTCATCTGTATAAACACTTGTCCCTTCCATGCCATTAAGGTAGGAAGGGTGTTGAATTCATAATGGTAATGGATATTCTTCAACCTACCAGGAAATCTAGGACATGTTATTTTATCACATTCAGCCATAATTTCCCAATAGTTTAAATAAGGAGGTAGACAAATAATACCTAAGTCTCCCTTATATTCTAAAAAAATACACTTCCAAGTGAAATGCTTATCAACCAGACTTGAGTGGGTGGGCCAGTGACAGATCTTTACACTTTCACAAAAGCCGCCCAGGTTCAACTTCCAAGTAATGTGGTATGTTTCGATTGGTCTGCTTGGTTTTTGAAAGGTAACATGATTAAGAATTAATAGACACAGGATCTTGATCTTGTTCTGTCACTAATTTGCTGTGTGTCAGTGGGCAAGTCACCTCCCCTCTCCGTACCTCAGATTTTTTTGTTGGTAAAATAAGGACCTTGGACCAGATAACTTCTAAGGCTTTTTCTGCATGAACATTCTATAACTCCATATTAATAAAATTATAATAATTTTTAAATACTGATATCTTGACTATGATCTTAACTTTATCACATCTTAAACATTTCTCTGTACAGCCCAAGTCTAGGTGAATGAATAACTCCTGCTTACAGCCATCTTTTATTTTCCACTTGTTCTGATTTTCTGGCTATGTGACCATTGACAGATTGCTTAATGTCTATAGCTCAGATCCATCATCTATAAAATGGAGATAATGGTGATAATGGTAGTACCTGCATCATAGAGTTGTTGTAAGGATAAAACTGAGTTGTTACATGTGAAATACTTAAAACGGGCCCTGGCACACAGGAAAATCTATGTAGGTGTTAGCTATCATCACCATCATCACCATTCTCATCATCCCCATCCTCATTCTTACTGGCACCACCATTATCACCATCCTCCTCCTCCTCATCACCATCACCATCATCACTACTTAGTCTACTATTCCTCATACATCCACGCTGTCCTCAGAACTCTTCTCCAGATGCCAATGTCATTTAGTCATTCAGATATTACTTCCTTTTACTTTTGGGTTAACCCTCTTTAGTCATATTAAGAATCAAACCTAATATCTTTTTCCAGCATTTTGGGAAGTGATTTTTTCCTTATCTAACAATGCCCACCTGCCTTTTTTGTTTCTCCTAAATCATTTGAAATTGCAGTAACACATAGTTACTTTACTTTCAAGCATGTCATGTCTTCTGCACTCTCTTGCCAACATCTTCCTTTGGCTTGAACAAGGCTCTCATTACTTTCTCTCATTTATAAGAGATAACACTAGTGATACCAATGAACATTTTGTAAAGATGCCTGGGTTTCAGCAGAGTGGGACTCCCATCAAATATCTGCATAGGTCACAATCATCATGGCAGTGTTCATTCGGTTAGTGGAAGTGTATTAACCGAGTGTCTTCCGTGTGCCAGCCTCTGTTCTAGGTGCTGACCATTGATTTTGTCTTGTTGAACTTACCCCCACTGAGACTCTTCTGTTAGAGATAATCACTTTTTATAGGCAAACTTTTTATATGTACAGTAACTACTTATATTGATGAGTGCTAGATGCTAGAGGTAAGCTGTGTATAGCATGCTTGTCATCATTGAATAGCTCTTTATCTCATGGGGGCAGATTGGTAAAAGGATTGCAGCATGCTTGGTAAACTCTAACAGAAAATTAGCATCCTGCTCTCTGAGGTCTCCTTTCTTAATCTATAAAGTGGGCATGATCTAGTTGCTCTTCAGATTCTTATGAGGCAGTGCTTCAGCTTCTTCTCGTCTCTAGCTATACATACTCTCTGGGAGGCTCTGCCAGCCCCATGGCTATGGACACCAACTGTCTGCTGAGGACTCCCAGGCCAGTCCTCTCTCAGGTCCAAGTCTTCATATCATTCTCTATTCTTTCTTTCACACTTCGTATTTATCCGACAGCAAATCCTGCCAACTCTACCTTCAGAATATCTCCTGATTCTTCACGTCCCTCCACTCTAATGCAAGCCAGCATCTTGCCTCCCAGGACTATTCCAATAGCCCCCTGGGTCCCTGCTCGTCCACCTTGGCCAACCTGCAGTCAGCTCTCTACAGAGCAGTCAGAGTGACCTTTTCAAACTGAAGTCAGGTCATGTCACTCCCCTTCTCAGACTTCCTTGTGGTCTCCATGTTATGCTCAGGATGCAAAGTTGTGTAAAGGCCCCACAAGGCCCACAAGACCTGGCCTCCACCTACCACTTTTCTCCTTGTTCACTCTGAGCTACTGATTTGCTTAGTGATCCTCAAAGGTGCCACCTCTGATGTGAAGGCCTGTTCCCTCGTCCTCCATCTCTTTGCCCCTAGGTATCTGCAAGGACCTGCCTTCATTCCACTGAATCTCCACACCTATGTTCCTTTCTCAGAAACCTCTTTCCTGACAGCCTAGCCTGAAGTAGCACTGTCACATGTTCCACAAACCCACTGCTTTAGTATCCTTCATAGCATCTATCTTTGCCGGGCATTGTAATAGCTGTTTATTTATTTACGAAATGACCCTCAACTAGAATGTCAGTTCCATGAGGGCAGGGATGTCGTCAGCCTTGTTCATTTCTAGGTCCCCAGGAGGGGTATGGCATATGGTGGACGCTCAACAAATATTTTTTGAATGAGCATATGAATGAATGAACATTAAATAAAAGTATATATTTAAAACACCAACCTTTAAGTTTTGAGTTTGGAGAATTGGTTACTTCTTGTTCCTACTGCCTCACTTCCCCCTCCCCTTACCCACTTAGCAACCCCCGCCCTGGTCCTGCTGAGGGTGATACACACTCAAAGGCGTCCTCACAGCCTTCTTTCTGTCCCGTGAGAAATTAATCAAAGTCCAGCCTCCTGGTGTTCCTCTTCTCAGTTTCATTCATTCTAAAATACACTGCTCCTTTGTTTCAGCAAGGCTGGGGTATTTATTTTTCTAAGTTAAAATAAAAACACGAAAGAAAAAAAAAAAGGACAGAAAATGTAGTGACCATTGCATTTTACAATGAGTTGATAAGTTGTTGGTTTTTCTTTCATTACTTCCTGTCTTTGGAGATTTGTATCCAGTGCTTTAGCATAATTAACTCACATGAACAATTCACACAAAAGGGCCATTTTCAGGGTCTCCTTGTTTTAAACTCCCTGTCTCTGGCATCCTGATCATCCCAGCCAAACTTTCTCCAGATTTCCCAACACATTAATCTTCTGCTCTCTTCCATTAATGGAGCTCAGCACATTCACTCATGTGCCAAGTTTAGTCTACATTTTTGAGACTGAGAAGCAACCAGGCCACCAGCTTGCAAACATCTGACTGTTCCCAAACGTGGTGGAAAGATAAGGGCATTGGCAGAGGAGACCTGGGTTCAAATCCAAGCTTATCACGTTTATGATCTTGGACAAATCATTTACTGTCTGGGACCCTCTGTTTCATCATCTGTAAATGATCCTCCTCGGGGTTGTTATGAAGATTAGAATAAAGAATCATTCAAAAAAATGTGTTGCTCTGAGTGAATTAACAAATGCAAGTCTCACCTCTTTCCCATGTTGGGCTTTTCCTATGACAATGGTGACATTTGTACTCCCTCCTTTTTTTTTTTTTTTGCAGAAAGAGGGCCATAGGCCCAGTAATAGGACCTTGTAGACACCCCACAGTGGCACACTGTGTAAGAATTATTTACCCAGTTCACAGAAGTGTCAGAGTCTTAAAGTCTTAGGAGTTCCAGTATCATTGGAAATTTTTTAAACTTGAAAACTGTTTCAAAAGAAGTATTTTGGAGAACGAGTGTAGTATTTGGAGCACAGTAGGCATTTAATATTAATATTTACATATACATTGAATGATGAATGAATAAATAAAATGAAATGTATAATACAAGCAAAAGCAGAGCTATTCTGGTAAAAACAGATGTGGAGGTCTTAGAAGCCTGTGTGCTGGGTCCTCTCTCATCCCAGGGAAACCTTTGAAATATGACCACCAGAACTTTCTAGCTTCTTACAACACAGTTTGAATACCATTCATTAATATGGCCTAATCTGCCATCCTCACTGCAGATACGTCTTGTACAGCATTTTTGACGAGATAATTATCTTGTTGCTTCTTGGGGGGAAAATGGTAAAGGGAACAACTCAGTTGTGGACAATTTGGAATTTTAAGAAATTCTTCTTATTGAGACAAAATCTACACCTTGAAGTTTCTACCCACTGGTGTGGTTCATTTCATTGATCTCATTGATCCATTCATTCTTTCATCCATTCATTCACTTTAAACACATGTTGGGCATCCATTGTGTGTGCTGCCTAATGTTTCACTCTGGCACATACAGAGAGCCTTTCTTTTTTTTTAAAAAAAGTTTTTCTTCTTATGGTATCACAGTCTATGAAGATCAAAGTAGATTTTTACTGAAGGTTTTCTTGAGCAAAGGGAGAATCACAGCATGCAATATGCAGCAAGAACTTCTTAAAATACGCTTTCCAAATATTTAGCTTCATGAATCTATTCAATACATCACCAACTCAGCTAACCACTTCCTCCTGTTAGCCACCTGGTCTCTACCTTTCTCTCTCCCTCATTCATTCCCCTCCCAAATATTTGTGTGTGTTTTTTTTTTTTTCTAGATAGCCCCAAACCCTTTCCTGTATATTTTGATCTAGGCCTTTTCTAGGCTTCTGCGTAATGCATCATCCTAACTAAATAAAAATTCCTCCTGGTGGCCTGCCCCTCTAAGAATGTATGGGAAGAAAGACATTATAATGAATTATATGCTATTTTTAACCTGATTTGACAAATAGATTATAATTAATGACCCTTTATTTTTTTTACCCTATTTGATATAAAGGAATAAGATGTGGTCCCAGCTCTCAAATAGTTAATTATCACACTAAATATAGTGTAATAAGTATTAATATTCACTCATTTAACAAATATTTATTGAGCATGTACTACATGTCAGTCAGTCACTGTTCTAGGTGCTAGGGATAATACAACGAACAAAACAGGCAACGTTCCCTACCCTCATAAAGCTTGCATTCTGTAGGAGGGAGATGGACTGATAATAAATAGGTAAAAATATAAGTGGCTCATATGAAAATAAATGTAATGGAGAAAAATAAAGCAGGGACAGGAGCTGGGGCAGGTCACCCTATTGTCCACAAGGCCATGTGGTGATTAAAAGCTGGAGTTGAGGGAGGGCCTGGATTGCTGGGCTTATTTGTGTGTGACATTCTTCCTGGTGGCCTCAAGAGGGCAGTGGTGAGGTGCTGGGTGAAGGAGGGGGAGAAATAGGGGGCACAGGTGGGCCATATCTATTCTCCCACCCGTGGCGACATAGCATTCACCAGGGACTGTCCTCTCTGGATCCCCCAGGGCTCCTGGAATTCCTCCTGAGTTTTACTAGTGGAGGGAAGCGGGAAATACAAGGAGATGTGGAAGTATGGATGGATATTTGGAGCGTAGGAGAAACTTTGTATTTTTATGCTTAGGTTCGATGAAGAACAGACAGTTATGTAGAAATGTGATGGGACAGAAAGGGTCTGACCGAATGGAAATAGACCTGGGGGGTCCCCAGCAAGGCCCTGCTGCTCAGTCTTCCTGGCCTCTCAGTGTGGCCCTCCTTTCCTCTGGGTATGGAGCAGGCCGCCTCTCACATGAGAAGGAAAGAGGTCAGAGAGTGACCCTGTAGGGTTTCATGACTTGCTTTGGGAGAGAAATTCTAGTTTCTGTGACCCATCTCCGGGGAAAGGCGAGCAGGAGACAGGGACGGGAGAATCTCCAAAAGACCTTGTCCCTGAGGCCCTCCCAATCTCCTTCAGTTCAAAGTGCTCAGCATGGCCAGGTGTCATACTTTGGGGTACCATGTTCTGAGCCCCACAGGAGCACGGAGGTGGGAGGAGGCAGTTAGGCAGGGGACAGCATAGGAGTTAGCCATTGTGGATGGCAGAGCAAAATACCTTCTGATGGCCAGAGTGAGCAGGCGCCTAGGGTGCAAAGTGAAGTCAGGAGCTCCCACTGGAGAATAGGAGGCTGCGCTCCTGGAGGAACTTGCGTACCACGCTCTGATTGGAGCTGTCATGTCACCAGTACTGGGGAACATCTGAAACCAGAGAATGAAATACCAGAACTTCAGAAAGGCTCTTCTGGTATCTGTGTCTTATAGGCAAAAAAGCTCATTGGGAGAAAAGAAATGCTTCAGCCAGGAGCAAGCGCAGAGGGTAGGAGGGAAGGAAAGGGGACACCAGCATACATCCATATAATTCAAATCCTCCTTCGCCCGACAGCCCTGCAGCTACTCCAAGACTCCTCTCAGATGGCCTGGGTGGGGTCTTCTCTCCACCAGACAAAACATCCCAGTTGCTAGGGTCAGCCCACCTTGGAGGCATGCATTAGTATTGGGGCTGTCACTGCTGGTTGTGTCCTTTGTCCTCCTTGTCCTGTTGTTGCCACATGCAGAAATTGATGTCAAAGTGAACAGGTGTTGCTAATGGTACTAGAGAATAGGAGAATCAGGAAACAACAACTTCAAGGCCAAAATAATAACATTTTAATTGGAAATCTACTGCGAAGAGACTAACCTATGTAGATATATGCAAATCCTATGCAAATACACATGTGGTCTTTCCAACTATTGTCGGAACCTCAATTTGACCCATGGGAATTCTTATTGGTAGATGCTAGCTTTCAGCTGAGGCTGAGGGCTGTTGATGAACAATTCTAGGTTTTACCTGTGTTTAAACCATAATTAAGAAATATATTGATGGCAACCTGAACTTAATTAGCTTAATTGAATGTTGGAATTGATTGGGTCTTGAGAGAGCCTGGTCTCTGAAGCTAAGCCTTGGGGAGTTTGCAGGGGGTGGAAGGAAAACCGAACTTTAAAGCACCTAGCAGAAATGAAAAGGAACAGGCGAGGAGCCACTGGGAGCTTTATTAAAGGGGAAAGATTCTTATCAGAGTTGAAAGAGGAATGCTTGAATTTCAAGTCACGCACAGCCGTTCTAGGTCAGACCACTCAGTCAAATGGGAAAAAAATGACGTTGGGAAGCAAGATTGTGTGAGACAGAGGGGGAAGCAGGCATCCAAGTGTGGGAGTGCATCACACTGAATGCACCGTTGCACTGACCGATAGGGTCCAGCCCAGTACTCGCAAGCCAGGCTGTGGGGCTCCATCCAAAGCCCTCAGGTCATGCTACAGAACCTGGGGAGGGGCTGTGGAGCCTAATGGTTATGAACACAGGATTTCAGTTATGATGTGTGTCTTCTTCTGCCTCATTTATTAAGATCTAATTAGGTAAGCTATCAAGTTATGTTTTTATAATAAATGGTTTAATTTTCTCATTTAAAAAAAAAACCACATTATCTAGAGTTAAGCAATCCTGAGATTAAATCCCACCTCTGCCCCTTTTGAAGGTATGACCTTGGCCAAATTGTTTTGCGTCTCTGAGCCTCAGTTTCCTTATTGGGAATGGTACAGATGAAATCCAATGGGATGGTGGAAAGGCGCTCAGCCACCTTGGCACTGATTAATCCCTACCTCATGTTCATGTGAGCCCCTGTGATTTGTAAGTGGTTGTGCTGAGCTGCAAATCACAGGGCCTGGTTCTGAGCCTATGTTCTTCCCATCAAATGTTTCTGTCCTAATCCCCTCTGCCCCAGTTCTCCCCTTCTCTTCAGAGTGGCTCCTAGTTCCCAGCTGTTTGCACTTCCTCCCCTCCCATTCTCTCCTTGGTGGAGTCTTTCCCACCCATGGGCCCTCGCCTATGTCAGCAGAAATCCTGTAGCTGCTCAGTCCAACATCAATTTTGCTGTCTGTGTCTCGCTTTCTTGGCACTATTGATGCTCATTTCTCCATAAAATCTCTCCCTTCCACACCTACAATGATGTAATGATGATAAAGAATAAAGTAGGATATAATATATTTATGTTTTCCATTTTGTTTTTGTAATTATGTACACATGCATGCATATTCATCTTTATATGCAGCTAGGAAAAAGAAATTACTAGAAGGAAAAAAGCCAAAATCCTACCAGATGTTAATTCTGGGAACTGATAAGGTTTTTCAAACTGTCCACAGAGGATATATTATTTTTAATTGTGAAAAATAAACATGATTTTAAAAACCTGCATGTACTGGCCTAGGAAGTCAATTAAGCTGGATCTCAACCCTGCTCCTTAACTGCCTGTGCCCTGTGCCTTGGGAGGATCATTTCTTCTCCTCCATGAGTGAGAATGTTTGTCAAGCTCTCCTTGCACCCTGCATGCTGAGACTCTGTGGGTCGTCCTTCAATTACCAGATCCTATTGGATCTGAAACTCTGAAGGGCTGGGGAGCCTTTGTGAGATGGTGGCCTCTTCCTTTGCTCTATTTTGTTGAATTTCTCACTGCCTGTATTTTCACTTGCAAGGGTCTTGGTATGGCGCCACTGTGAGCAATGAGGAGAGAGGCTGGCAGAGCTAGCCAGAGACCAAGAGAGGCAGGCAGAGACAGAGGGGGAAGATGGGGAGATGCAGTGGTGAGGACCTCACACCTGACTTAGGCCACCCTGGCCCTGCTGGGGCTTCTGCTGACCTTTTGTGAACATTCTTGGGGACACGGTGCTCTAGGACTTGTATTTCAGAGAATGAACACCTCTGAGAAATATAAATTCCTCTGTCTCAAGCATCCTGCCCCAAGTTTTAGCTGTGTGGGATGCCCATTTTCAAGAAAACATCAGCTCACATTTAGAATGTTGCAGAAACAGAAGCCCTGTTGCTAAAGGATTCAAAAACTCCCTTCAGGTAACATCTACCTTTCCATTTCTGAAGATCTTCATAAATGACCTCCAATCTTGATGTGGCATTTTCTTCTTTCACGTGTGAGAAGAGCATCCTGGCGTGGACCTTCATGAGATCTCTAGTCCCTGTTAAGTGTCTACCCTGATCAGTAGCCCCTTCGATAAATGGGATGATGTCATCACTCCTTACTTGCAAACACACGCCCACCACATCCCTGCCCATGATTAACACATGCAGCCTCAGATTCAACTCAAGACTAACCTGGATTTGGGGCAGTTCAGAACCAACTTAGAGGGTTCTTTCAGCCTTTTGTTACTGGTCTGGCTTGGACACACCTGATCACTTCTGTACACTGAGGCATGTGTTTGAGTCATGGCCTTTGGTAACTGACATGGCGTAACAGACACTTCTGTCTGGCCTAGACCTCTTCCTAACACCACCACCCTGCTCCCAACTTCACAAGGCTGCAACTCTGTAGGAGCACGTGATCTATCAAGATGTCCATGTGGTTATTTCCTCTGAACTACTGATGAGGGAGGTATCTGCCTGTGTAGTCCAGGATACATCCCACTTAGCCATGATAATTCTTTAAATAAAGGGTGAAATAGGTTTTCACATGTTTGATTTAGAATTGTAGTATCACATTCCTATGATTGCTTTATGTTGCGTGTGTGCATGCATGTGCTATCTTGGTCAGGTTTTGGTGTCATTAACGTCTAGATTTACTATATTGTGTTCAGATCACATAGACAATACCTTTTGTCCATTCTGGATTTTATTTGTAGCCTAACCTATGACCCCTATGGTTGATCAGTGTCCTAGTTTGCCTTAAAAGGATATGCATTGGCCAGGCACGGTGGCTCACGCCTGTAATCCTAGCACTCTGGGAGGCTGAGGTGGGAGGATTGTTTGAGCTCAGGAGTTCGAGACCAGCCTGAGCAAGAGCGAGACCCTGTCTCTACCAAAAATAGAAAGAAATTATATGGACAGCTAAAAATACATATAGAAAAAATTAGCCAGGCATGGTGGCGCATGCCTGTAGTCCCAGCTAATCGGGAGGCTGAGGCAGAAGGATCGCTTGAGCCCAGGAGTTTGAGGTTGCTGTGAGCTAGGCTGATGCCATGGCAGTCTAGCCCAGGCAACAGAGCGAGACTCTGTCTCAAAAAAAAAAGAAAAAAGAAAAAGAAAAGGATATGCATTCTTTCTCTGTGTGTGTTTAACATGTTAGTCGAAAGGGCAAACTCTGGAGATCCTTGCCTCAATTTAGAACCAGGCTTAATCTTGTCCTGGGAGTGGTGTGTTATAATCTCAGAGGATTTAGTTAGCCTCCTTGTGCTTCACATTTTCTTATTTTTAATATAGGGATAATAATTTCCCACCTCATAATATCCTGGTTCCAACATTAAATGAGATAATAGTACAAGTAAATCTTTAACACAGTGCCTGGAACATAGTAATCACTCAATTAAGTTAGCTTATAGCAATTTTTAAGAGATGTATATGTAATTTATTAATGATAGTATTCTATTTTTGTCTTTTTGTTAAAGTCAATATCAAGATGGTTATTTTTATCACTATCTCCTTATACTTCTAAGAGTTTTTGCTTTATATGTTTTGCCATTAAGTAACATTGCATCTCTATTGCTTCTGTGTAAAGTATACCTTTTATCAATATAAAATAACCCTTTTTTGTCTCATACAATGCTTTTACCCTGAACTCTACTTTGAAATGCTGCCAATCGCTGCTTTCTTTTTGCTTGTTTTGTGAGCTCGATAAATATTTGCCTAGCTTCCCCCACCCAGACTTTTTCTTTCTTGTTTTGTTTTCCCATTTGTCTTTTGCAATCAGCATATGGTTGAATTTTGCTTTTAACCCAATCTGAAAGACTTTACCTTTTATTAAGGGAACTTAAACCATTTGTATTTACTGTCATAACTGATATGTTTGATCTTATATCTGTCTTTTTGTTTTATGCTTCCTCTTTTTTTTTTTTTTTTTTATTTGAGACAGAGTCTCGCTCTGTTGCCCGGGCTAGAGTGAGTGCCGTGGCGTCAGCCCAGCTCACAGCAACCTCAGACTCCTGGGCTTAAGCAATCCTACTGCCTCAGCCTTCCGAGTAGCTGGGACTACAGGCATGTGCCACCATGCCCGGCTAATTTTTTCTATATGTATTTTTAGTTGTCCAGATAATTTATTTCTATTTTTAGTAGAGACGGGGTCTCGCTCAGGCTGGTCTCAAACTCCTGACCTTGAGCGACCCACCCACCTCGGCCTCCCAGAGGGCTAGGATTACAGGTGTGAGCCACCGTGCCTGGCCAAGCTTCCTCTTCTTTATGCTTTCTGGGGCTTCGTTTGTTTTCTTTCTTTCTTTCTTTCTTTTTTCCTTTTTTCCTTTTTTTCTTTTTTTTTTTTTTCTATATGGTCTATCTTATCTTCATGGGTTTTTTATTATTCTATTGATTTAAAAGCTGAATATCTGTTTTTAGCCAGTACTGGGTAAACCTAAAAAAAAAAAAATATGATCCCTGAGCTCCTCTAGTGCCAGAAGTGTAATGGTGTAATGGTGGGTGGGCAGCCAGGCCACTGAGCGTGGAAGTCAATAAAATCAGTCTTAAACCTCAGAAGAATAGTGATGGCTGTTCCCCGAGCCACCTTATCGCAGCTGTGTAAAGCCCAAGCTCCACTGCTCTGTGTCAACATTCCTGTACTTCACATGCAGGACTCAGCCTGCCTGTCTACTCCCATCTCCTACGAGACTTAGAGAAGTACCGTGTCACACTACTAACCGTCTCCCAAACCAGACAGATTCCTAAGTATCCACACACCTTGGCTCAGACTGTTTCTTCTTTGCCTGGAGAAACCCTTCAAGACCTAATGCACTCTGTGTGCACGTGTGTGTGTGTGTGTGTGTGTGTGTGGTGC
Organism: Lemur catta; assembly: GCF_020740605.2. Classification (NCBI taxonomy): domain Eukaryota; kingdom Metazoa; phylum Chordata; class Mammalia; order Primates; family Lemuridae; genus Lemur; species Lemur catta. The sequence continues at coordinate 82,939,254 of NC_059130.1, forward strand.
CCTTTCCCTCCACCACACCACTGTTCCATAGATAGATTTATGCAGCAAAATTCACTGGACAAACCTAACTGACTTTGAGTTCCAACTCTGTTACTTGTAGCTCTAGATGCCCTAGAAAAAATTTTTGACATGGAACCAAAGTTTTCTCATTTGTACGAAGGGAATACTAATATTATATCTCCCTCAGCGTAAGGACTGAATGAGATAATGAGATAAACATGGGAAGAGCTTAACAGAGTACAAGGCACAGAGTAGGTGTTCGATATATTTTTAATAAATGAACAAAGGAGGCAAGAAATACAGGAGGGAGGAGAAGAAGGATTGATTTTTTAATCAATGCATAATGCATCTTTAAAAAATCAAGTTATGAGATGACTTCCTTTAGAAAGAGACTAAAGCTGATATTTCTGACCACCACTACCAGTTCATTTTCAGTAACCCTCCCCCACATTCCCCTTGTCTCTGGGGCAGAGTGGCAGCCATGTGGTCCACAGAGCACTGCATGTGCAGACAGCATCTTCATTTATATTGGCATGCCTTGCAAAGGCCCACAGGCCTAGGGCAAATTTATTAAAGTGGAGTCTATTTATTCAATTTATTAAGCAGGAATATTTGAAGGGTTTTCATTTAGAAGAGCGAGTTGATTTATTCTGTTTGGCTTTAGATGGCAGGGCTAAGTCCAATGAGTAAAAGTTATAGGAAGGCAGATTTTAGCTCAGCCTAAGGTATATCAAAAGGTTTGTTGAGAGAGGATTCATTCATTTATTCATTTGACATGTATTCATCAATCGGTGTCAGAGAGGAGAAAACTACCTTTTATATAGCTTTTGCTCTGCCTGGGACACTGTAGTAGGTAGGCTCTCTCACACATTTTAATATCATATGTTTCTCGTCACCATATAAAGAGGCATATTCTCCCCTTATACAGATATCAAAAACTGAGGCTCAAAGAGGTTGTCACTTGCCCAAGATGAACAATAGCATGTGATTGTTCATAGCATGTGATCTGGCTTAAAAGTCAAATCTCTCTATTTTCTGGAGAATTAATTCACTTTCCACTTGACTGTACCACCTGCCAAAACAGATAAAGCATTACATCTGTAAGACCACCAGAAATTGGATGCATGACTGAAAAATCCATCAGCCCACCTTTTTCCCCATCATTCTTTCTCTTTTACCTTCCCCCTGTCTATCCATTCCCGCCAACCCCCAAACCAGCCCCAACATGCAGCACAAAATGAAACACTTCACAGTTGAATCATCAGATTGTGAATGTTGTCAGACCACTTCTCCAAATCATTGCTCATCACAGGGACACTGCCTCCATCATACAGCTTCCCATGCAAATGGCTTCTTCATTTGGATTTAACTTGGAGATGCCTTGGTGGCCATCATGGATGAGACCTGAAAGAGAAGAGCAGATCTTTCCTGATATCTGTGGGAGGGTGTACCAGCCAGGGCCTGGTCGGTCAGGAAGCAGAGTTAGCCTCAGATGGTTCAGGGAAGACACTTTAACAAAGTTGCCACTTACAGAGACAACCAAGGCTGTCAATAGTGGAAAGCCATCACCACTTCCAATGTTATCTGAGCAGGTGAGAGTCTGAGCTGTGGGGGAGGGGCGGCAGTGCTGGATGGGCTCAGCTACTACAGAGGCAGTGCTAAAGCAGAGGGGGAGATGGGGACAGATACCCAGCCACTCTCTCTTCCTGTGCCTTGACCTCCTCCAGAGCTTCTCCTTGGCAGAACCCATCCAGTAACCAGACAGCAAAGAAGCCCCCATGAAGCTGTCCATAGAGGCCAGCTGGGGCAGGAGAACAGAGCAGAGAAGGGGCCAAACAGAAAATAACCAATTCACAAGGGGAGATTGAACAAGTGATCTGGTGGGCAGAATTGAGAGGGAAAGCCTGTGCTGACTTGCCGTGGCAGAGCTTCTTCCAGCTTCTCTGGGCCCAGCTTTTGGAAAGGAAGGGGTTAGAAAATTCTGTAATGATTTCTTCTTAAGGCAGCTGCCATTCACACTGCAGCCCCTGCCAAATGCCATGCTGGTTTCAATATGTCTGAGTCTCTTGAAGGAATTCTCCTGGCTGCTAAGATTCATATTCATGCATGCACGTAGATCCATTATATTCCATACTTTATTCTAAATGCTGATAATATAAAGAGGAAACAGACAGTACCCCTGTCTTTTAGCCCACCTCAGTATACGAAGGGAAACATACAAGAATCAGTTAGTTTGATGTGTTAGGTATAAAATAAAAGTATGAATGCTGGTCTGTGGGATCTCAGGTAAAGTGAATAACCCTCCCTAAGAGAAGAAAGAGATGTTTGGGTCTTAAAGGATGAGGAGTTTTATGGTAGCAGGAGAGGGCAGGGCCATTCCTGGAAGATGGAATGGCCAATGCCAAGTTACATAAGATTGAAGACAGATGATGTGTTCAGGGAACAGCTAGAACATAGTTGTGGCTGGACATCAGTCACATGTTATATAATGGGTTATGGGGCTAGAGAGCTTCCTTAGTGAGTCGAACCTAGTCAAACTCTTGCTTCTTCCTATACACCAAGTCATAAGGAAATACTTGCAAAAAAAGTCAGGCATTGCCGGTGCTGCCTGTTCCCTGCCACAGCCTTCTAAGAGAAAGCAGAAGGGAAATGTGTACAAAGTTTTTCTGGAAATTTCCAACATAGAGTATATCCCTGCCCTTAGGTGTTTTTAAATTGGTAAATCTGGGAAGGCTTCCTGGAAGAGACAAATTGTGAGCTAATGCCTAAGGATAGAAGGCAGGAAACCAGCAATTTTTGAGTCTCTACTATGTTACAGCTAATACAGTAGGTGCCTTTTATATATTATCTCACGAAAGTCTCATAGTAATCCCATGAGGTGTGTATTACTAGCCCCATTTTGCAGATAGGAAACTGAAGCTCAGAAAAGTGACTTGTCCAAGATCACCCAACTAGATATTAACCAAAGCAGAATTCAAACTCTGCTGGACATGAATCTAAAACCTATATTCTCATCATTGTGCTATGCTTACCCCCAAAGGACAATGGAAAAGACACACAGTCACTGTCGAAGGATCAGGCAGAAGGTGACTTTTCTTCTGGGAAGGGATGCTTTCCACATAGCAAGGATGTGGGGAAGACTTATCGAAATAAGATACAGGTGGTCCCTGACTTACAGTGGTTCGACTTACGATTTTTTGACTTTATGATGGTGCAAAAGCTATACACACTCAGTGGAAACTGGACTTTGCATTTGGAATTTTAATCTTTTCCCAGGTGAGCAACATGCAATATGATACTATCTTGTGATGTTAGGTGGCAGCAGCAAATCACAGCTCCCAGCGAGCCACCTAATTACAAGGACGAACAACCAATACTGTGCTCTATGGTACTCAATCAATTACATGAGCTATTCAACACTTTATTACAAAATAGGCTTTATGTTAGATGCTTTTGCCCAATTGTAGGCTAATGTTAGTGTTCTGAGCACATTTAAATTAGGCTAGGCTAAACTATGATGTTCCATAGGTTAGATATGTTAAATGTGTTTTTGACTTACGATATTTTCAACTCATGATAGGTTCATTGGGACATAGCCCCATTATAAGTCCCAGAGCATCTCTGTACCCTCTTGTTTCACCTTTCTGTACCTTTGCATATGCTGGTCCCACAGTCTGGAACATACTCTCTCCCATCCCCACAACCCCCCATATCCCTTGTTGGTTATGCTGTTCATATGTCTTTCTAGATTTAGCTCAGTTATTCCTTCTGCTCAGAAGCCTTGCACTAGTTACATAGTATTGGATGCAGGTTGATTGTTTGCCTCTTCCAGCAGAGGCTGAGCTCCCTCCAACTCTCCCATGTGGCTTCAGCACCCTCCACAAAATGGGTCTTGTTGAATAAATAAATGCCTATCTGAGAAAGCCCACAGGATAGCAGGAGATTCACAAATTTAGTTTCTGTTTTCTTTCTCCTCTTTCTGGAAGCAGCAGACATTTTGAAAACAGACTCAAAGGCAAACAAGAAAACAATTATTTACTTGAAATTAGCACCTTCCAGGAAGTTTCTAACATGGCAGGCTGACTCCATGCCCGTCTCCTATTGAAAGAGTTGAGCACTATGACACTGTGCTTTTTCCAGGCTGACCCTACCCAACAGCATCCAGCTACCCTTAACCTTACACGGAGACTCTGGGACCCTCCCTCTCCCGGTGGCTGCATCTTACCTGGTAAGATGGAAAGGCTCTCCTGCTCACAGGGCAGAGGCAGGGCTAGCTGATGGATTGACAAGAGCAGAGTAGCACACAAAGTAACAGTAAAACAGAATGATAATGCATTTCCTAATGGCCTCCTTCACAGCTGTGTACACTGATTTAATCTTTGCAAAGCACTCTATTGTTTATGAGGCCTTTGGGTACAATTTTATGCCTGACTGAAGAGGTTGCTAATAGCTGCCATATTTGTGTTTAAGGACCTGCAAAGGATTAAACGAAGTATTTTAGAGCAATGAGCCATAATAAACTAATAATATATTGCAAATAATGAATGTTTTTTAGCCAATAATTGACTACAAATCTGGTGAACTTTAAATCACAAAAAAGTACTAATTATAAATACAGTTGTTCTATGTATCCTTTAATGGGGATGGAAATTCAGAGAAGTATAGGAGATCTGGGGCATTTCAGGTCATTTAGGATGGTGGCACGGACAATGAACTCTTCCCCTGGCATTAGCGCTGAGAACTGTCAAAGTCATTTAATGAAATGCTGGGTTTCATTTCCATCTTGTAGGAATGGAGCAGGAATCTGAGGCCTAAGCCATCTACTTAGATGAGTGGGTTTTTTACCTATTTATTGTCTAGGCCTAGAGTGTCTAATGCTTGGTTTGCATTTAGGGGAATTGCTAGAGGAATCCCCCACCCCCAGAGGATCTTGGAAACAAGAGCTAGGTCTTAAGAAAAGGAATTCATGTTTACCTAAGTCTGCGATGAGCCATTTTGTCTAGGGTGAGAAACCTGAGACAGAGAAATGAAGTATTTTGTCTGAGGTGGCATTGTTGCTAAATGACAAAGCCACAGAGCCAACTGTGGAACTCCAAGGCCCATGCTCTTTTTACCAAATCTTATATTTCTTTTATGAACCCTTTATAAGACACAGAAGAGGGATTCTTTCCTTCTAACACTTTGGAAGAATATATTTTTGTATTTTATATATCTTTCAATCATGCCAGTTATTTTTTTTCTGTTCTCATAAATAATATATACTCATTACCTAGATTTTAGAATATACTTTTAAAAAGTCAAGATGAAAATTAAAACTACCCATAACTCTACCATCTAAATAAATCACTCTCAACTTTCTGTTGCATGTCCTTTAAGAATTTTCTTCCATGTAAATATTAACAATATACTGGGATTACATTTTATGACTTTTCAGTACCCCAATTTTTAAAAAACAGCATTATTGGATGTCATTAAATGTTCTCTGAAAAATGTTATTTTATAATTAATTGCATGATATTCCGTGGTGCATAGCTCTTGTTGATGAATATTTAGGCTTTTCCAAATTGTTTTCTTATAATAAAAATTCAATAAATATTGAATCTAACACAGTGCATGACATATATTTAATAATAGACATTCTATGTATTTGATGAACGAACAAATTAATTTCTGCGTGCATCTCTGATCATTTCTTTTGAATAAATTTCCAAAAGTAAAAGTTACTGGATAAAGTTACCTAATTATGCCAGACTCTTGATATATATTCCCAAATTGCATTGAAAATGAACAAGAGTAATTTCTAGTATATGATAGACATTCATAAATTATGGAACCTGTTTTTTTTTTGTTAAAGGATAACTTAGTTACTAATATATTAGTACTTACCTTCCTTACTGTTATGAATTGAATGAGACACAGTTACCAAGACTCATTCCTGAGAAATTCACTATTTAGTGAAATAATAATAACAATAATTCTAACATTGAGGATTTACTATGTACTGTGTTACTATTCCAAGCACTTTACAAATATTCATGTTTTTAATCTCTCAATAATGCCACGAGGCAGACACTGAAATTCCACGACGTTCACTAAGTTGCCCAGAGTCAAACAGTGGTCTTCTGCTGGGGCCACTCTCTATTTCACACTTGGTAGGCACAGGTGTGACTCACACAGTCAGATAAAGGATCAGTAACGATAGAGTGTGGTACGTGTTATGAACGAAAAATGTGAACAAATCAAAAGAACAAAGAGTACTCTGTTGAAGGGTTCAAGGAAAGAGTAACAGGAGAATTTTAAAGGATAAATGGTTGTTTGCCAAGAAGACAAAATGGAAGAGAGCATCAGGCAAAGAGAACAGCAAATACCAAACACAGAATGTAGAAAGCAGACAGGAGGTGGGGGAGGGGGCATAGGGATAAAGCAGCCAAAGATGTCCAGGGAGCTACAGTGATAGAAAAAGGAGAGGATAGTTCAGAGTCTGGACTCTGCAGTCACGGTGCCTTGGTTCAAATCCAACTCTTGTAGTCATTAGCTGTTTAATGTTTACTTAATGTGGCAAGATACATAGAGGCTTAGCAGACTGCCTATCATAAACACTCAGTAAATATTCACTGGTGGTGGTAGTGATGGTGGTGGTCATGGAGGTGATTGTAGAAGTAGTGAGGGATGGAGATGGTGGAGGGGTGGTGGAGGTGGTGGTAGTAGATGAGACTGCTCAGATGTTAAATGCAGGAAGGATGAATGGAGCTTGTATGTATGTGGGACACCATGGCCAGAGATGAAGCTAGAGTAACAGTCAAATTTCAAGGCAATGGGGACTTGGTGCACCATCTTAATAAGTTGAGCCATTTTCCTGGAGGCAATGGCAGGGGAGGGGAGAGGAGGCTTCCAAGAAGGAAAGTGATGTGATCCAATTTGCAGTGGGGGAAATATTTTAGGACAGGAATCCCTCAAATCTCACCATGTAGGCATCCACCCACTGTGCATATGTATGTGCTCAGATCTGATTTGGGGCAAAGAATAACCATGTTTCAGACCAAAGGAATGCAACCTGGAAATTACCTTGAAAGGTCAATCAGAATGGTGAGAGGACAGGAAATCATGGCATGGGCTGGAAACATGAGTCTACTGGAGATGTTTCACTTACAAAAAGGAAATCTAGGGATACTTTAATAAATAATCAATGAAAATCACTTAAATGATGTCCATAGTAGCAACCACTGAATGGATAGTAAAGTGGCACAATCAAATTTATTTTCTAAAAGATCCTTCTGGTTACTGCCTGGAGAATGGATCTTGGGGAGAGGAGTAGCAAAAATAGAAGAGAGAGACACCTGTTATGAGACTACTGTTTTAGTTCAAGAGAGAAAGATTGTCAGTTTGACTAGGATAGTGACACTGGAAATGGGTTGAAAAACATGCAGAAGGCAGATCTAGGTTTTGTGATGGATTAGAAGGGAGCAGAGGAGAGGGGGGAGTCAGGCATCACTCCTGGGTTTCTGGCTTGAGCAGCTGGATGGATGAAGATGCGTTTTCTGATAAGGCGACATTGAGGGGAGAGCGTGTTTTGGAGGCTGTGTGAATCATTCAGTTTGTTGAGTGAATGATGAGACTTTATGCCACAGATCAGGGCATATTTCTGGCTTTTCATTTTTAGTGGGGAGATGGGAAGGGTCTCAGGAGGAAGGTGTGGAAGGCTCTGAAATAGCAAAAAAGACAAGATCTCTGTTAGCTATTATGTGTGGCAATAACCCTTGCTGTGTTTATTGCCCATTTAATAGAGTGTACATTACAACCCACGGTGATAATCGAGAGATGGGGATGCGGGATGAGAGGCGGAGATACCATAGGTGGGAAATTTATTTCACTGCAAAAAGGTTCACATTTATGAAAATGGATTCTGAATGAGTCTCAGCCCCTGCCTCCCTCCATCTCTCCTGCCCTCATCTCCAAAGAGTGAGCACAAAAGCTTTTGAGCCAGAACATTTGGAGGCACAGAGTCATTCTGAAAAGAGGGGTGCCATGGGAGATAGAGGGATACGGTAAGGAATTACTTAAGGATATCTAGAGTCAATTACTTTGCATAAAGGGGAATGACAGGCTAGCTATTGAAAATCACCCTTGCTGCCATTTTCCTGGAACGTGAATAGGAACGGGAAACTTCAGACCAAAGGTCAAGACCCTTCTTTGCCCAGATTAACTATATTACATTTTGATGAATTTCATCACCTTTCTAGCCTCAGTTTGCTCATCTGTAAAATAGGGATTATAGTAACTTCTTCACAGAGTTGTAATGATTAAATGAGAAAACATTCATTAGATACCAAATGCAGTGGTGGTTCTGTAATAAATATTAATTCTTTCCTCTTTTTCTTCCCACTCTTTTCTTTCCATACCTTATGGAGTCAGACTTGTGCATGAGGCATGAGTGCCCTTAAGTTGGGTTTTAAGGGAGCCTCATGATGGTGAGGAGAACTCGTATCTGGAATCACTAATCCTTCACTTTCCTGTAGGCCTTGACCTAAACGGGCAGAGTACCTATGTTACCACAGGGTCAGGGTGGCTACCCGTGAATGTCATGGGGCTTTGATGGCCTAGGCAGCCCTCCCCACATGTTCTTAGCAGCCTGGCTGCATTCAGGTGTCTTTTGGAAACAGCAACATCTGTTGGCTGCCTGAGCAGTAACCCGGCTGCAGGCTTCAGGGGGAGCAAATCACAACATCTGTGTTTTTCCAGCAAAACAGCAGGGCTATTAAAATAGCTCTTAGGCATGATCTATCACTGCATTGTCTCCCTTGTTTGCACAGGCTGTAACTGGAGAAGTGAGACTCTGAAGAGATAGCCTGATGTATTGATGGAGAACTCGAAGGGGAATCCGGAGACTTGGGTTCATGTCCAAGCTGTGTCAACAACTTGCTGGGTGACCTTGGCCAAGTCACTTGGACTCTCTGGGCCTCTGTTTCCTGATCTTAAAGTTCCCCCAGAGGCATTCTGTGGTTTGTAGTGACAATTGATGCTTGAAAATAGGTAGGATTCATGATAGAGGGCATCTTTGTTGTATGACATTGGAAAAACTGTTCAATTTCTCTATCACTTAATTTCCTTATCTGAAAGCAGGGATGATGATAGCTACCATAAAGTATGGTTATGAAGATAAACCGTGATGCTGATTGTAAAGTCCTAGACGTGGTTCCTGGCTTATAGCAAGCACTCAGCAAGTGCCAGATGACTTTCTTCCCCTAGATCATAACATTGCCTGATGTCAGTGCTGAATCATAGAGCCACTGCTGTTTAGTCAGAACATAGAATCTAAAATCATGTTGACAATTATCATCACCAAGTATAATATGTCTGTTATTCCCACCCTACACCCTCAGCACATTAGTTTCTCATGGGTGCTTTTCTGCACGTGCTGGTTCATCAGCCAAAGAATGTGCCTCCTTCATCATTCTTCAAGATTGAGCAGAGGTGTCCTCCTTCATGAAACATCACCCTCTGTAAAAAGAACTGATGACTCATTCAGTGAAATCGAACCCAGATCTCTCAAGTTTAACAAAGGATGGAGACCATCAACTTGAGAAGAAGGGACTAGGTTATCCTGTTCCCTGAAATACTCTACAGTTGTCCATATGGGAGCATGGGGTTGGCCTCAGCCCTGGCAGGTACACGTGGCCTCTCTCTTTCCTCTGCCCCTGGTATCTGTTAACACTCCTAATCATAGCTTTTATCATACATGTATGTATTTTTAAAACCATATATATAGTTATATATATATAAAAAACTGTGTATATATATCCATACATATGTACATACAGTGTAACGTGTATATGTATATTCCCTCTATGGACTGAAATGTTTGAGGAGGCAACCATGGCTGCTGAATTTCTTTGTACTTTTGTGTAAATAACCTAGTGCCTGGCACATAGTGGGTACTAATGAATGCTTGGAGAATGAATGAAATATGTTTCTAATTCCATAATAATTATCCATGGAGTATCTACTGTGTTCAAGGAAGCAGTCAATATGAACTTTCTCCTTATATTATTTAGCCTATGCATATTTTAGTTTCAAAATGAAGCTAATTGATTCCTTTTAGTGAAATGGTGGGAATGTGGGCAGCAAAATTTATATTTCCTGAAAGCTCCATTTTGAACCTCAAACTGGCGTTCCTTACCTCGGTGTGATATTGTGGACAAAACTATGTGAATTTACTGCAATCTAAAATCACTGCATTATTATTACAGTGCTTATTATTATATTTGCAGTTGTTTAATGCTACTTTATATTTCCACATTTTGTATTCTAATGCATTAGACTGCAAAAGATTCCAATTCATCTTCTTCTGTTTGGGATTTTAAATAGGTTAATAGGATGCAAATACAAGCCATGTTTTTGCATTCTGTTACAAATATTGTACACAGATATTGCTATGCTGTTTGGGCAAAATGTAATGAAATGTAATTTAATATGATACTTTCAAGCACATTAGATTTTTCCTGAGGGTTTTATGGCCGTGGTCCTAAACTGTGTTAAACCATAGCTAAAACAAGTCTGAACAAAATGAGTTTCTTTCCTCGTTTTACTGGCCTTTCCTAGTTTGATGACTTTTTGTCATCCATGCCAAATGATGTTTTGGGTTTCATGTGGTTAGGCAAAGCTAGAAATGAGTTTGAAAATATTCCGCTCTCCTCGTGAGAATATATTGCTGTCTCCAGGTTTAGCCTGCTCCTCAATTCACCAACTATTTTATTTATTTATTAATTCACCAAACTCACTCACTCATTCATTTATTTATTCAATGCTACGTCTTGCTCTATGCTCCTGGCATTAATCTTTCAGTCTCCCCACACTTCCCTGAGGCTGTGTGGTCCTGGGCGACAGGCTTAACTGGAGCTGGGGACAGTGCCTGGCTCTTGGAAGGGGCTGAATATAAAAAAATGGGAAGAAGGATTGTGAGTTTTCCCTTTTCTATAGTGAAAATTCCTTTATTATAGGAATTAAAAAATGTCTGTAAAGTACTTGATACTGTATAAGACATGCAACTCTCAATGTTCATAGAAAAAAATGCATAATGAACCTATTTCCAAATCTATAAAATAAGAACTAACCCCCTACTCTACTGTTTTGTTCTCAGAATGAAACAATATGCCAATAGCACTTAGAAGAGTGCCTGGCATACAGTAAGTGTTTAATCTGTTCTCTTTTCTGAAGAAAGATAGTAGGATTCCCCACCCATAATAGACAACAGCAACAACGAAGCAAACTCAATGGAGGCAGATTTGCAAATTCCTGACTTATGAATATCCTGGAGAAAGGACTGTGAGCATAGGAATTTTCTTCAGTCCCTGGGAGTCCTTCCCAGGCTCCCCTGTTTCCCTTTTGCCTGACACAGCAGAGCTTCCCTCTCCACAGCCTGGGCTGGCATCACTGTAAGCTTATATATATTAGGATCCGTGATGAGGAAGGAAAAGGAGAAGAGAGTCTTCAGAAGCACTTTATCAAAGCTCTCTCCCAAGCCCACAACAGCTCCCTAAGGCCAGTTTTGGATGGACCCCAGCCCATCTGTTTTGCCCCTATCCCTGCACACTTCCTCCCCTACAAAAATGTCCAGGCCCCTAAGCACAGTTCTCTTGGAAATATAGACAAATCTACTCCAGGCCTTTGAGTAGCCAGAGATTCAGGAGAGAACAAATGGAAAGACTGCAGCTACTTTGGCTCCATCTTTTCCCTCTTTGCCCTCCATAAATTGAATCCTCTCCATTGACTGCACATCTGCATTTCTGCGGGCAAGCTGCAGTTATTCAATAACAGTATGCCCAGATTTCCACTGTGGAAGACCAAGGCTGGCTGAGTTGACTCAGGCATGACTATCCTCTGTCAGCAAGGCAAGAAAGAAGCATCTGACTTAAAATCACACACCATTGTAAAGTACAGTTTTTGACTATTCTCTCAGATCGTTCCAAATGCTGGACCAACATCTACCCCCAAAGAGCCTCCAGACATTCCTAAAGATCCCTCTGTCCAGATATCTTAAGAGAGTTCCATTTATGGCTCTCACAACTGTCCTTGTGACAAGAATGGCTATCCAGTGATGTGATTGTCATTTTTTTCCCTTTGATTTTTTTCATTTATTTGCCCAGGTCTTAAAGCTTGGGAGAGAGAAAAGGAGGACTTCCCAATGTCCTGTTCTTCTGTTTCCCACCCTTCCTTTGTCTCGTTAACTTGACTTGTCCTTCAGACATCAGCTCAAATGTAATTTCTCAGGGAAGCCTCTGTGATACCTCTGCTAAATTAGACAAGCCTGCCATAGGCTGGCTTGGCTCTTTGTACATTTCTTTGTGCCTCAGATCACAATTGATTTTATACATACATATGCATGTATATGTGATTTAATTATTATATGCCCATCCTATTTTGTGACAAATGTGTTTCTCCACTAGAATATAAGTTTTGTATAAGGCAGAGAGAGCCATGTCTATGTGTTCACCTTTGCTTCCCCAGCACAAGGCACATAGAAAGTTTGTGATGAGTAAATACTCATTGGATGAATGATTGGAAAAGTGAAAGAAATATGTACTATTTGGTTTAGTTAACATTTAGGAATTTTTTCATGGCTTGTGAATTAGGCAACATTTTAGGGGGTACCCTAAGACTCATGCATTCCCACTGATTCACTTGAAGGACTCACAGGATTCAGCATCTCAACATATAGTCACACTCATGGCTAGGATTTATTGCAGAGGTATAGCAAAGATACATGGCTGGATCAATAAAGGAAAAATGTAAATGGAATCTGGTGGAATCCATGTTCAGCTTCCTAATCTCTCTCTCTCCCAGGAGGGATGACACAGAGTGCGTACTGCCCCCAGCAACAAAAATACAGCAACATTTGTATGATGTTTCTGGCCCATGGAAGCCCACTTGGGAGTTAGTGCCCAAGGTTTTTATTGGGGGCTGGTCACATACAAACTCTCTGCCTAGCAACTACGAACATTCCAGACTCCCAGAAAGAAAGGAGGTATTCAGCATAAACTGCATTGTTTGCATAAACAGTCTTAGTATAGTGAATCATTCTTAGCAGTTAGGGACCATATAAAGAGCCCAGGTCCCAGACATCAGCCAATGACCAATCTCGTAAGCAGGGCCTTCAAAAGGTGGCAGCCTCATACCAGTATGTTAATTCTTTCCTGAACCAGAGACTAGATATTAATTTTTTCATGTGTGTAAGGATACATACATGCTCATATACATTTATACATACTACTCAATAGCCAAATGAGAGATGTTGTTCAGGGAAGCAGATAAGAAGGCCAACTTTGAGATCAAACTGCCTGGGCTTAAATCATAGCTCTACTACTTGCTGTGTTGCCTTGGACAAGTTTCATAACCTATCTGTGCTCTTTACTCATATGTAAAAATGGGGAAAGTATAGGCCCACTTCATGGTATTGTTGCAAAGATTGAAAGAGATCAAGCACTCCTTTGGCAGTGGTTGTAAGAGAGTAAGTACACATTCACTGATGAATGGTGGTCATCATTATCTTTATCATTATTATTCTAGGGATTCCAGATGTCTGATGGTCTTTCTTTATTCAGTGCATGTAAGCTGAGTGAATGAATCTATAAGTAACAAGGCACCTGAGTTCTAATGCTGTCTCTGCCAGTCATAGAATAATCCCTGGTCTTAGTTTCCTCATCGTCACAGTGAAGACAGCAGTCCTTGTCCGGCCAGTTCTCACTGCAGAGCAGGAGAGAGTGCAGAGTGATATGAGAAAGCATTTGGCTTTGGAGTAAGACATAACTGAGCAAGCATTAGTCTTTCTGCATCTCAGCCTCCCAACCTGTAAAGTAAGAATGTCGGCATGTGATCATACTTCTTAAGCATTGCCTGTTGTTATTACCAGCACTGCAGTTATGCTCACATGAAATAATGGATGTAAAAAAGTTGTATACTTATACATGTCAGGGATTATATTATTATCAGATAAAGTAATTTGGGGCTATAGTCGTCGTTCTTTCTTTCTTCATTTCTTCCTTTCTTTCCTTTCTTTATTTTTGAGATAGGGTCTCACTCTGTTGCCTGGGCTATAGTGCAGTGGTGTCATCATAGCTCACTGCAACATCAAATTCCTGGGCTCAAGTGATCCTCTTACCTCAACCTCCCAAGTAACTGGGACTACAGGTGCACGCCACCATGCCCAGCTAAGTTTTCTATTTTACGTAGAGATGAGGTCTCGCTATGTAACCCAGGCTGGTCTTGAACTCCTGGCCTCAAGCAATCCCGCCTCCACCTTCCAAAGTGCAAGGATTACAGGTATGAGCCACCACACCTGGCCAGTTGTATTTTAAAAAACCCCTACTGAGAACTTATAAATCTTCAGCTGGGGTGGGAATCCCTCGGTTGAAGGGGCAGGCTGAGCAAAGAGGTGGCAGAGAAAGAGAGCTGTGTCCCACTAGCCTATGAGTTCCCCAGACCTAGAAACTGTCTTTTCATATTGGGTCCCTGACATCTAGCACCATGCCTGTTACCCAGAAAGAAGCTCTTAGTAAATATTTGTTAGATGAAGAAATGAATCCTATCAACTGGAAGTATTATTAATCGTAAGAAAACCATATATTGAATGCCTACTATCTACCAAGCATTGCATGCATTAACTCTCTACAGCATAGGAGCAGTCATACGAGGTAGGCATTATTCTTCTCATCTTATGCAGATGAGAAAACTGAGGCTCTGTGAGCTGAAAGAAAGTAAATGAGGGAGAGAAACTGAATCAAAGCTTAGTTCTGTGAGGCTTCAAAGCCACAAGATACTTTCAACCACCTATCCCCACAATTGTTTTATTGCTTTTATACTTCATTTTTCTTAGGTGAGCTTCTTAAATTTTTAATAAAATTGCTAATCCATAATCAAACAGTGTCTCATAATTCACTTTTAAGTTTTTCATAATGTACTTTGGCAAGAGAAAAGCAAGCCTCAACACAGACATTGTAAGTGACTCTCTTGTCTGTCATTTAAGACTATAACCCAAACAAGGTTAGCACTAGAGGGGAGGGGTTCAGAAAAAAATTAAACATTTATTAAATTATCCAAAAGAGTTCTCCCCAAGGCTTCCTTAATATGTGCATTTAAGGCGATACATTAACTGCAATAAAATGTGTGACTTGAGAAGCCATTTATTAAAAGGGAATTTCAGGAAATCAAAATGCTTTTTATAATATTTTCACCAGAGCTGCCTATTAAATGAAAGTTATATGTTCTTTGGTGATACTGAAACCCCTGGTTTGTCATCTTTTCCTCCCAGCCTTCTTTCTAACACTGCAAAAACATAATTTACAACTTCTGACATAATTGCAAAGTTAATTAGTTTTCCTCAGATTTTACCTGCTCAGATTTTAACCACTATTTTCCCAGCCCTCCTCTTTTTTCCCTGATTGTCACTTATGTCAAAAGTATAATACGTTTTTCTCTTTGTCTATCCTTGCTGTCAATTGAAATCTAAGACTTGATGCATCAGCCAAGTCAATCCCTGCACACATACACTGCTGCATCCATTGTTCTTGTCTTTCTTTTTTTCTTTGACTTGATTTCCAACACTTCAATGAACAGGCTTTTGTTGAGCATATAATATGTGCTATCACTGGAACAGGGGAGGGGCAGAACACAAAGAAGACAAAGTGAAGGCCTAGTCTCAGTCCCTAAGATTGCTGCGGCAGGGGGCAGAGTGGGAGGTAAGAATAGAAATGCATCAGAAGAAAAACCATATAATGATATGACAAAACTCAATGAGACGAATGTCATTATTATGTCCATCTTAAATATTAAAAGGTAAGCCCAGAAAGTTTAATGGCCCAAGATCACAGAATGGCTGAGTAGCAAAGCTGGAATGCAAGCGCAGGTATGTTGACTGCAGAGTGGGATTTGAGCCACTGGTTGAGTTCTTCTGGGCACAGACACCCACCTGTTTTATTGACTTCTTCCTGACCACTGGGCCTGAGTTGATTTTCCACAGGAGCAGCAGACCCCTTCAACGATGGCTGGAATCAGCCTTCATTCTGATATGTGTCTCATGTCCTGTAGGAAAAGAGCAGGTTATGAAGAGAAAACAAGCATAAATGTTAAAAAAAAAAAAAAAATGAGAATCAAAAACTGGATCTGGCCTTTGGCAGCATTAATTTTCTCCCAGTAACTTATCTAAGATTTAGCTCGTCTTATATTAAACAATAAGGAGTTACCATAGCAACCTCATTGCCATGTAATAACACTTACATCCTTCCCAACCGTAAAATCAAAGCCAGAGAGGCAAATAGAAACCATCAAATTACCAAATAACCATCTTCTCCATCTCTTTTTCCTTTGCAGAATGATTATTGATTACTTTCTTTATTGTAGGTCAGTGACACTATTACTAATTTTTTTCCGTTCCCCATGTCTCTTGCCCTCTCGGCAAATGAGGAGGGATATGAGAGGAGCACTCAGCAAGTGCCTCCAGTCCTCAGAGTGGCAGAGCACCTCCTATTCCAGGAGGACAAAGCTTGAGTCAGTGCCATCTCCTGCCAGCTGCTTCCAGCATTGCTCCGGGGACATTTATTTCTCTTGCTGGCTGTAGAATGCTTGATTAACCCTGTGCACTTGCTACATCTGCTCTGACGCCTGCTTGCCGTATCTCTTCACCTTCTGGCAGGAATTTGCCGTCCATGTTGGAGCCCTGGGCAGCAGCGTCTGTGGCAGATGTTTCATCCGTGGTGCACAGAGTGGGGCAACTTGCCACCCCTCCCCACTATCTCTGTGTACCTGCTGCTGCTTTCTCCCTTTCTCCCTCTTGGCTATTTCCAAGTTTTCCTGCAAGATTGGGTCAGGTAATAGCTGCATCAAGAAACTTTCCCTTATGTTCTCAGCTCGGACAAGGTGCCCCTCCCTCCTCCAATATTCTACAGTTTCTGTTTATTCTTCTTCCCCAGAAATGCTCATGCTACCTTGCAAGGATATACTCTTGCTCTGCCCACCAGTAAGTGTGAACCATTGGGGAAAACAATCAATATATACCTTGCACCTCCTAGCATGCCAAGCACACAGTAGGAACTCAATAAATATCAAACACTCTACTTCCTTGACAGTGGACCATATGAAGCTGTTTATTGGCACCAATCTATGGATAGTTAATCAGACTGACTTGTTCTTCATTTTCTTCATCTGAGGTTTTTTACATGTGAATAAAAGTAGATGGACTGAGAAGCAAGTTTGGTTTATCTGCTGTATCTCTAGCAAACCACTTCTTTTTAATTTCATGCATCGATGAAATGATACGGCATGCCTGTTACAGTGCGACAGCTTGCTACCTTGTATAACTCAACATGCTGATGCAGCTGGGCATGCAAAATTATTCCAAGAGGGAATCAGACCCAGGAAATCAGAAATGGTACCAAGTTTCCCAAGATGGTGTTTCTTTACCCTTTCCTCATGAACTCATCTACTCATGGGACCTGACCAAAACAACATTTATACTTTAACACAATGGATGGCAATTATGCTTTAAATAGACACCAGGTTGTAGGAGAACAATGCATAACAAGAAAAAATTGTTTTGCTTGGGACAATACAGTCCCTTCTTCAGTCAACAAATATTCATTGAGGACCTCAATAATTGTTCATAGAGTGAATGAGTGAAGAGGAAAGCATCTCTCTGCCCTCCAGTCTAACTTCTGCCCTCCAGTCTAACTTCTGCCCTGCTACCAGCCAGATCTGTTATTCTAAAACCCGCTTAAGTCACCCTCCTCCCCGGCTTAAATGCTTGTGATGATATTTCATCCTTTACAGAATAAAGTCAAGAGTTCTGCACTCAGTGAGGCATTCAAATGCTTTGACAATCTGCCTGCAATTCTCACTATTGCCCCATCTCCCTTCCTCTGCACAGTGCTGCCTCCTCCTCTGACCTCATGTATTCGTTCTCTCTACGAGATAGGTAGTAACTTTCCTGAAAGGTCATATTCTTGAATATGAGGATTTACAAAATAAGTTCCTGTTGAATATCCAAAATCTGCTATCTCAGGGTGAATGACCATCTTCAAAGGTGGTAGAGATGTCAGAGTGTCCCTCCTGAGCAAGCCAGGGGCCCTAAACTCTGGCTCAGCCTGGGGTTCCTGGGAGCCAGAGCTTTGTTTCAGAGTGAGAATGAGCTTGACTATCTAAGCATAGAATTAGAAGGATCTGGAATGAAACTGGGCCAACCCCTTCATGTTACTTCTGAGAAAGCTGAGACCCAGAACACAAAGTGATTTGCCTGAGATCACGGCATTCAATGATTATGTGAACACTAAAACGCAGTCCAGGCCTTTTCCCGGTTCATTCAGTTGGTGTCCAGCTCCTTCATGGAAGGCACCCCCCCAAGGCCGCTCATGAGCACAGTTTGGGGTCATTCATGTTCTTCTCCAGGCAGGTCACCTGTCAGCTTCTTCTCCCAGCTGTGAGGCTGTGAATCTGTCCCAGAAACTCTCGTGCTCCTCTGTCCAGCTGCTGTTGCAATCTCTGAAGCCCGATAAAGCAGTCTCTGCTGGCTGGTGCTGTGGATGCATGCCATAAATATTAGCTGCAGGCAATGAATGACTGACACAGGGAATAAATATTTGTTTTCTCTGAGAGGTTGCAATGTGGTGTTGGTTAAGAGGCATATCCCACTGTTGGCTTTAGGCAAAATTGCTACTGAATATCTGACATGTATCAGTCTCTGTACATGTTATTGGTGAGGTCAAATATAAATCCTGTGCTGACAACATCTGTGTTGTTACACCCAGTCAGTAATGAAGCTCTCAGGCTCTCCTCTAAACCCATTCTGAGCTAACATGTCTTGGATTCTCTCTCTCTCTAAACCATACCCTGGAACAACAATTAGTCACATTTAAAAAGCAATCACTCGTAGTCACCTGACCTTGGAACAAAAACATAGTGCTTCAGTGTCCTAGGCAAATTCCTGTCCCTTGTCTTATATTTTGACCACTAGGTTTTACATTTCTATAGTATGAAATTGAATACCTGTCCTGGTAGGCACCTGAGGGTGGGCTAATGCTACAGACTCCAGAACCAAACCACCAAGCTTCAAAGCCCAGCTTGGCCACTGCTGGCTGTGTGATCTTTGACAAGTGGCTTAAGCTTCCTGCCTTCAGTTTTGTCTATAGCATGAAGATCATAATAACACCTGCCACATGGGATGATTGTATGGATTAAATGAATTGATGTAGAGTAAATGCTTAGAACTGTACTGGCAACTTAGCAAGTAGTATATGTATATTCACTATCATCATCGGCAGCATTATTATTACTATTATCATCCTTCTCAACAGACAGTCACCCACTGGCTAGACAGCATGGTGTGGCAGAAAGAATGTGGGCTTCATAATCAGACAGGTGTAAGTTCAAACCCCAACTTTGCTGGATGCTAGCTAAGGCCTTAGGCAAGTCACTTGACCTCTTCAAGCCTCTGCTTCCTCCTCTGTGGAGTCAGCATTTTCTACCTCAGTGTCACTAGATGTATTAGACGACATAAGCCTTATGTGGTGCCTAGAGCATGGGGCCCCCAGATGGCAGCTACCCCGCTTTATCCCAAGGCCAGTTTCCTTCTACACATCAATCCCTGGTGACTCATCTATACCACAATGATGGTGAAGTTAGTAGTATGCACCAAGCAGTCTGGTGGGTGATGGAGATGTAAAAATGAATTATGTCCTCAGACTTCAGGGATCTCATGGTTTCACCCAGATCCTGTTTGGTTCTTTATTTCTTTTCTAGAAGTGTAAAATTTGTTCTCCTCTCTTCCACAGATGCATAGCCTTCTCCTTCTTGGCCAGAAGGCCCCTACCCACTTTCTGATGAAGAATCTCACATTTCCTTCATGGGATCTATGTGCCATCTTCTCCCCTCCCCTTCTCTCAGTACTACTTTTCCACGCACTACCTTTTCTTCCAACTCAGGTTTAGAATCTCCCCCACTTGATTACAACACTGGGGTTCTTATTCCTTTTTTTATTTTTTAAAATATTTTTAACATTATTTTCTTCATTCTGTATAGGAAGTCTAAGAGTTCTTTCTCTTCTCTTGGAAGCTGTCTATCTCAACACATCCAAAGCCTACCTATTCTTCAAGATCTGGTTTGAAAAAAAAGAATGTAAAGTATTCCATTAATAGTTTTTTGTATTGATTACAAGTTGAAATGATGATGATTTAGATAAATTGGGATAAATAAAATATACTATTAAAATTATTTTCCCTTTTTTCTTTTTTACTTTTTTAACGTGGCTACTAGAAAATACAAACTTACGTATGTGGCTCACATTATATTTCTATTGGATGGTGCTGATCTAGAGTAATATGAGCAACCTTCTTAAATCAGAACTTTACTTGAATGATCAAATAATCTTTTGAAAATGAGTGAACTTTCAGCCTGTTCCTAGGACAATATTAAATTTTTTATCTCTACTTGCATGTAATTACCTCATGAGTAGGGGGATCATAAGTCTCCATTGGCCTGGAAGAGTCCCAGTTTATGCCAATTGTCTAGGTGTAAATTATCAGTATTGACCCCTTTTACTATTAAGAGGCCTGGTTCAAATGATAAATTGCATTGGCACCCTGCTTATAAAAGATACATCTGGACCTCTTGGGTTACTCTGCGGATCCTTCTCTCAGGAGAACCAGCGACACTCCTAACCAGTACGGCCAAGACAGGGGACTCTGTCCTGTCCAGACAGACCCTCTTCTCTGTGGTCCTCACTGCTATCCTCCCTGCGCCATCAACACTCCCCTTGGCAAAAAGAGACGCTTCCTACTTGGGATCTCGACTAAACATAGTCTTCCATCACTGATTACCATGGACAACATGACACTTCCTTTCTAAAACTATGAAATATTTTCTGGCAAAAAAAAAAAAATCTAGGTTGAATTCACAAGCGTTATCCTTTAATTAGCTCATGTCCAGTTTGGGGTAGACTACATGCGCAAACCACAAAAATGGTCAGACACACGCTCCACTCACCATTGGTCATTCCACTTTCCAGTTCAGCTACCTGAAAGCAGCCTGGGGCCCAGTGGGCTGGCGATGGGGACAAGATATAACCCTTGCTGAACCTCTGCTTCTTCATCTCTCAAGCAGATTTGAGGACAACCTCTACCTCACAGAAATTGCGAATATTTAGTAAGATCATAGTTATTCATTAAGTCCCTATCAAAGTACCATGCATCTTGCAGAGGCTCAGTTAGTACTTTTTCTATTGCCCTTTCCTAAATGCGAATCCACTCTCTAAAACAGAGGAAGTTGGGTGACATATGATTTTTATTTTTTTATCTTATTATAGAAAGGCTGCTGGCCTTTTCCTTGGCTCTTGGTGCGAAGTAGCCTCGACCTCATTAGAGTTCTCTGCATCTAACTGTGGGGTACATTCCATATTATATCAAGTGAGGAAAGTCTTGCTTAAATATTCTCTTAGTCAATATGCTACTCATAAGCGCCTCCCCCGCCTCCCGCTTTCCAAAAGAAATACATCCCTCAAAGCTCTATGACAGCTACAAGTAAGCTTGATAACCCGGGAGAGCTGCCTAAGGAATCTGTCCCTTTTCGTCATCTATGCTTTTCAAATGGTCATGAAGGTTTTATTCAAACCTGTAGTGAGAAATTTCACTCTAATGCATAACCTGCTACTACCATCGTAGCTGTGACAAATGGACAACTGACGGTTTAGATTCTGCCAGTTACAGAGCTGCTCATTGCCTCAGCTTTTGATAAACATCACTCATTACAGGGGTTGGAGGAGCTGTGTTTCCCAGTTATTTGGGAAGAGAGTTTTTTTTTTTTTTTTTAATTTTCTCTATCCCTTCCTTCTTGAGTATACCTTCTGGCATCAGCCATACGTGCTGGCTGCATCATTAGGTGCTGAAATTTTACATCTTAATTCTGTGTGAGAGGTTTTCTCTGGAGGCAATGGTGCATCTGTGGAAAAAGAACTTGAGTGTACAATGCAGGTGATGTGTTAGAGGATGTTGATGGCATATTTAAGGAAACAGCTGTCCAGAAACTTTCTTTTTGGGAGGGGGGGAGGGAGAAGAGAAAGAGCTGGCTTGGTTTGGTTGTCCAGAGTCTAATGTGGAATGTATTAGCTTGGCTGAGCTGTTTGCTAAGGAAAAGCTATAAAGTACTTAACTCAAGCAGGAAAGAACAAGGGTTTAGGATGTGAGATAATTTGCTGAACTTATATTCTCTTTATATCTGGGAGGCTCATAAGCTATCAAGCAATATCACCAATTTCCACTTTCTTTTGGATGCCTCTTAATATTATTTAATATTCTTTTTGACAGAAAAGGGACTACACCACGATGAAATTATGGTTTAATTTTTTTAATGTAATTCCTTGTGAAACAAAAAGATTTCTGTGTTCAGTGGCTGAATAGATGTATGGCAAATAGGGGAGAGGCAAGCTGTGTAACATCAGGACCAGTTTCTATAGCAACAAAAATGTCAGCCATCCTTTTGGCTGATCCTATTAATCTGGAGTAGAAGCAATGATACTGACACATTCGAAATGTATTTAAACCAGAAGGTGAAAATATAACCCAGCTGTAGCTTTTAAATAGAGGTAGCGTTAGGCACCAACATGATGGACTTTGAAATAGATATGATGTAAAGGAATGTGAGGAATTCTCCAATGCAGCCCCTGGATTTTACTTATTTATTTTTAAAGTGATTAAGCTTTTCGCCAGAAGTTATTTCAAATATTCTTGGACCCCAGTATAAAAAAAGAAGGGAAGGGGGAAGTTTCAGTTAGCTTCTGTTATTCACAGGCTGGGCTGTCTTTTCAATAGTGTTGGCTCAGAGGAAACACTTGCAATTAATTGTTTTGAAGACGATGAAATGTGTAACTTTGGGAAGCTACTGGCATTTGTGCAACTTCCCAACAAGGAACCACTCGGTGTCTGAGAGAAGCCATCTAGTCTTTGGACCACGGGATGTGGTTGTGGTTTCTGCAACAGCCACGGCCAGGGTGAAGCCTATGAACAGTTGCTGTTAATAGAGGTAATTGTCTTACCCTTGTGTACTTTGCACAGCTGCTCTGAGGACCAAATGAGATGATGGATGTGGAAATACTTTGAAAGAAGCCTAAAATGCTCTAGGGATATAAGGAATTATTATTATCATTATTATTGTTATTAAGGAACTGCCAAAGAAATACTCTTTCCCAAAGAGCACCAGTTGCGGACAGAGTTTAGGAGGTGAGTTATAAATTCTGAAATCTGGGTCAGCGGTCTCAGTTTTTTCTCCTAGCGAGACCATAAAGCTATTATTCTGTGCTATTCCCCTTTGGTGCCTCTTTTTGCTTTCGGATTATTTAAATGGATAAATATTTTCCCACTTTTCAAAGCAGCATGACAGTCCCCAGTATATTTTGCTGTGGGAGCACAAAATGAATGGGGATGCAGATGTGTGTCATTATGATAAAACACCATCTTTTCATCTTTATCTTAGAATTTCAGACTCCTCAGGAAAGATGACCGCCTCTCGTTACGGAAAATGAATTTGCCAGCAGAGAAAGATATCTCTTAACTTGTTCTTGGTTCTTCCCGTTTCCAAAACCATAAAGGAAAATTAGCTCTGGTTACTATTCTTAGTTTATTGATATCAAAACTGTTTCTATTTTCCCCACCCACTCCTCAAATCTCTGAAAATGACTGTGTAACAACAGAAAAGAATGGAGACAGAAACCAGTAAGAAAAATTAAAAGAGCACATATTGT
The DNA here is from genome assembly GCF_020740605.2 of Lemur catta. Classification (NCBI taxonomy): domain Eukaryota; kingdom Metazoa; phylum Chordata; class Mammalia; order Primates; family Lemuridae; genus Lemur; species Lemur catta. The sequence goes on from NC_059130.1 coordinate 82,963,027, forward strand.
TTAATTAACCAGAATATCTTCTGTAAAGGAAGAGAAATCTGATTTTAGAAATGAGTAGCAAAAGGTCTGGATATTTCTACCCCTGTCTGGATGCACTTTCTTACATTTCAGAAATAATTAACACTCTCGAAGCAAAGGAGATGCTTTCAACTGTGCCTTGAAATAAAATGTTGTTTTTGCACAAACTGCGGCTGGGGATATGTAGCTGTCACCTTCAAGCCCTGCTTCATGACTGATGATCTGGGAGGTTCCCCAAATCTCAGACTTTGTCTACATCCATCAGCCAAGCAGTCAAATGTGTATACAGCACCATGCCAGGCTCACGGGGTACGAGAGAGGGAGGGGAAGGAGAATGTAATCATTAGAATTTTTAAAAAATATTTGCCAAATTTCAGGCACTGAGCTGCTATCTCTCTATTAGTTCATTAAGTTAAAATAAAATGATTCATAGACTTGTAGAATCAAAGAGGCTAGCTGATTAGTTAGGATTAATAGATTTCAAAATTTCTGTTTGTCTTTCGCACTCAGCTCTTCTGTGAAGGTTTCTTAATTGCTCCACTAACCTCCCAAAGCCCTCTTTGTAAAAAAAAATATAAATATATTATCATGCATATATTATATTTTATAAATAATATACGTATATTTTAGATATAAGTATATATTATAAATATATGTGTATATATAAAACGTGGTGATGAGGGTTGATTTAGTAGTCAGACGTGGGTTCAAGTTTAGGCTCTATGACATACTAGCTGGGTGACTGGGCAACTTCCGTGAGCTTCCGTTTTAACCACTATAAGAGGAAGAGCAAGAAATCCCAACACATAGGGTTCCACAAGGGTTAAATAAGAAAATGTATGTAAGGTACTTAGCTGAATGGGTAACATATATAAAGAATCTGGTAAATATTAGCAATTACAATTATTATCATTATTGTTAATATTATATAGTATTTTTACCTAGCCATTTATTCAGTTTCTAAAACAAAGAAACTTGTTTTCCAACCAAGTGACAGGTACAATAAATACCTTCGCATCTCTGATGCTGATCCCATCCTAGGGAGGCAGTGAAATGTTTAGGGACATGGGGTGTCATAAATGTGGTGACACTCGGTGGCGTCATGGGGCTCGGCAGTGAAGGAGGGATCGTGCATGTCTGTGGCACACATTTATTTGTGTTTTAAAACAGCATTTTTACCTCTTACCCAATCCTTTTGATACTTGTGTTTCCAAGTGTCCGTGTGTCCTGACCATTACCGTAGCACTCCTCATACGCTATGATATTGTTCAGCTCTCTTTCTCTAACCGTTAGCCTGTGGCCAATGGAAACCAGGAATGGTACATGGTTATTTTTCAACTTATTCATCTAAATATCAAGTACTATTCCAGGGAAGTTAGAAGGTCAGTATTTGTCGAATGGATAAATGGACAAAGTAATGAAAAACATGAATAAAAGTCTTTACTTTAAAAAAGTCTAAGGAAGCATGGGAGCTTTCACAGACCATGTGAAAATGACTAAATATTACTGCCCATGTCCTTTGAATTGGCCAGCTTGCAGCTGGGCAGACAAATAGACCATCGAGACCTTTTAGACTGTGGGCTCTGTCCTTGAGTAAAGAGTGACATTTTCCTGGACTTGAGGAGAGCACAGATTAGACTCTCTGGGGGTGTGTGAAGGGAGGACCTCTCAAATTATACCAGTCATGTCGGGGATGAGAAACAGGCCCCACTGCAGCTCTAGCCCTCATTTCTAGTCCACATGCTCAAATCAATAATCTGAAGTGGGGCTGCCAGAAGAGGAGCCAGCACATCAAGTGTTGCCTGAAGAGCCCTCCACCCTGGGCTGCCAAGAAGTGCGACCTGCTTCCTCAACCTTGGCAGCCTGAGCTGAGAGCCCTGGGCAGCTCCTCCTAAAATGCCAGAGCAGAAAATCCCTTCCAGAGCTGCAGTGGGATGGGGCTGGAGAGGTGAGGATGCTCGTGATGTCTCACCCTTCGTGGGCAGCTGGTCAGAGCCTGGTCCAACTAGACGTCTAAAGCAATCAGAAGAATGTTTTTAGCATGATCTATTTTCATTCCAAAACCATCCCCTTCCCTTTACACGCCTGGTCCAGGAATCTCCCCACCCAACCCTCCTCCCTTGGAATGACCCATCCCAATGCCACGTCCCCTCCAATCCTTTCTTTCTGCCAGTTACAATAAGAAGTATAATAATCACAGTAACTGCGTGTTTATTTAATATCTATCATGTGTCTAGCACAGTGTAAGTGCTTTACCTATCATTGTTCATTTAATTTTCCCCACAAGATAAGGAAACTGAGGCACAAAGTGAAATATGTGATCGCCAGAGATAAACTAAAGTATGAAAGTACAGAGTATCTGCATAATGAGGTAGCCTATGAGGGTTGGGTCAGAAAAGGCATAGTAGAATTTATGAGAGAATTTAGTCTTGAGGGATAAGGAAGGGAATGAGACTGGGACATGCCAGTGCACAAGGGCATAGATGTGTAAAGGTCACTTTGGTTCACTGTTGGTGGTTAGCACAGTACCTGGTACATAATAGGCACTCGGTAAACCTAGGTTGAAATGAATTGAATACCATAATTGTGTGGACATTGCAAATCTTGCAAAATAGAACAGGAGATCAGAGGTAGGAGGGATAACCTGGTGTCAAGTCATTTTCAGAAGAAAGCAGGTGAGTGATGAAGCTTTCTATAAAAGCAAGAGCAAATTTTATGGCTGCAACTCACAGATTTCTCATAATAATGAATTCTCCATTAGATGTCCTCCTAATCCACACTGGCTAATAGATGAACCCCTGAAACAGAAAGTTCCCAGCAAGACCTATGGGAGCAGCAACTTATCAGAGGAGATGAATGCAGTGAGTCATCAGAAATTGCAGGAGTCAAAAGGAAGGTGGGACCATTTTGTTGGACCCTGTTTGAAAGCCAGATAACAAATGAGGACCCCAGCTGCGTGTTGTCAAATTTTCTATTCATATTAGTCACAGCATCAGTCACTGATAACTTAGCCAGCTTTGAAGAAAGAATAACAACTTGATGAAGGTGTTGGGGTGCTCCTGAGGCAGCACCTCATTAGAATCCATGGCGTCTGAATGGCGTAGTTAGATGGAACCTTAGAGATCAGTTAGTCCCATGAAATCTTAAGGTAGAAGACAAATAAATAAGACAGGTAAAAGCCACAAACAGAATCCACTGCTGATTTAAGTCTTCAACATTTGGCAGACAAGGACATCTCATTGTGGATCTCCCACAGCACACAACTATATGGAAAGCATTGGTTTGAGGCCAATACTCTCATTTTGCCAAGAGAGAAAAAAGAGGCATAAAGCAAGGAAATGACTCCCTAAGTATCTGGGTGACTAATGGCAAGCCTGAGCCCAGGCAAGGGTCCAGAAATCTTGACTCTGCTTGTTCATCCACTGATAATGGTCTTTTGTTCGGGAAATATTTATTGAGCAGCTACTGTGTAAAGGACATTGCCAGCCTGGAGGATACGTTGAAAGAAGATCATGTTCCTGTTCTTAAGATGTTTGGGGACAATTACAAAGACAATTTGAACTCAGCGTGAGAAGTGCAAAATTGGAGGAATGTACATATTATGGTTTACCCAGACATCACAAAATTAGCGGTTTCAGGGGCAGGTAGAATGAGTGAAACATGCTGAGAATAGGCCGTGGTGGCAGTTGAAGGAACCAGGACACACATACCTTCTGAGTGAATTCAATTTTTTTTAATTGAAAGCAGTGCAGGCAAAACAAGACACATTTATGACCTGTGAACATCTAGTTTACTTCCCTGGGCACTCCCCTTTACATTTTACAAAGCTCTTTCATATACCAAAGCTTTAATTGACAGTAACAAATGCATTTAGCATCTTAATCCAGTACATACATACATATACATGAAGCAAAAATTTTATAAAACTGTACTTACTACGTGTGAGCTACTCTCCATTTCATTCCAGGCCAATCCATTCTATTTTATTCTACTCCAATTCTACTTTGTTTTAAAAAAAAAATAGCACTTTTAATCCACTAAACTGATTTCCAGGCCCACCAGTGCTTTCTAAGCCACAGCTTGAAACCCATTGCAACCATATATGAGCCTGAAACGACCCTATGAGCTGAGTAGTGCCCGTTTTCCCATTTTATGCCTGAGAAAATCGTCTCTGGGGAGCTGAGTGATTTGCCCACCCTCATATAATGAGTAAGTGGCATGCCTGGACTGGGGTTGTAACCTACTGGTCTTCAGCCATGAGGTTCCTTCAGGAAACCTTATTGCCTTCTCAGACTAGAGAAAGAGGGAGGATCACTTGAGCCCAGGAGTTCAAGATCAGCCTGGCAATGGCGAGACCCCATCTTTACAAAAAATTTTAGAAAAAATTTAACTGAATGTGGTGGAATGTACCTGTAGTCCCAGCTACTCAGGAGGCTAAGGCAGGAGGATCACTTGAGCCCAGGATTTGGAGGCTGCAGTGAGCTATGATGACACCACTGCATTCTAGCCCAGGTGATAGAGACCCTATCCCCAAAATCAATCAATCAATCAATAAATAAGGGAATAGATTTAAATACAAACTTGATAGCTCATGCATGATCTTTGCTGTGCCCTGTGTGCAGTTTGAGAAATCCCAGCAAGCCATTTTCCTGATATTTTTCATGCCATTTCCTGACCCTGAGAGAGTGACAAATGAATATATATATATATATATATATATATATATATATATATATATATATATTTTAGAAATTTCAGGCAGTTTGCCATCATGGTGCTGGCTGAGAGAGGCTTCTAGAGCCTGTCTGTAAACCCTGCTGCTGCTGTTTTCCTGCAAGTTTAATAAGGCCAAGGCCATAATTGTAAATATTTAAAAACTTGATGTGTGGCCGGATGGATTCATTAGAGACTATATCTGTACTTAGATTCATATTTTCCAGTTGAGCGCTGGAAATGTCACACAAGAAGACACACGGGGTTCAGGATCAGATCTGCATCTAAATGCCAAAGGTAAAACATTCATTTGTGTCCTCGCCTCCAATTTTTCTAACAGTTCTTCTTATTTAGCCTTGCCCAGCCTAAGACGGGAGCCTGATGAAAAAATAATAGATATAAATTGTGCTTTAGTCATTGGCTGTTTATCTTAAGAAGAGAAACTTGTTTCCAGGCTGCCTGATAATTGGACATCCAAAAAGTTCACTAAGAAAGTGAGAGGATGGGACAGCACAGAGTGAAAAGAGACCAAAATGTTTATTTTCTTTTATTAGACAATGGGAAGAGGATGCTGATCCTTTCATTTTTCTAAGTTGTGGGCTTCATTGTGTATTGAGCATGACATCTATAACCTAAACGGTCTATGAATTATCTATGAATTGTTAAGACTTAGGCACAATAAATTCCCATAAAGAGAGTGAAGAGCTGCCATGGATCAGGCCCATGGAAAGAAACTGGTGTCTCCTCTTCATTCAGTTGTTTTTCCACTGTTGCATTCAATAAATATTTGTTGAGCACCTTCCATCTAGCAGCTCGTACAGAGCATGCTCACTTCAGCCCAAGCATCACCTCTGTCTGAAAGTCTCCTAAGAACTAAACCTGAGTTAGGCTTCTCCCTTCTGTGTTCCCATGGGTTAGTGCAATAAAAGCACTTGCCTCATTGTGGGGTAATTGCTAGATTTACACATCTACTTGTTCCTCTGCTGTGAGCTCCTTGAAGGCAGGGACTATATCTTAATTTGCCTTTGTGTCCCAACACAATGCACAATGCTTGCCACCTAGAAGACTCTCGATGTTTGAGATATTTGAGAATATGATGATGAATGAGTCTTTGCTTAGGAGGAGTGGGACACATATCCCAATTAGGACCTAGCCTTGCAATCCAAAGAACATCCAAGTACTCTATATTGCTCCTTATGAATTTGTCATCATTTTGCCGTTTCTTTAGTTACGAAAGGTAAAGAAGGACTTCCTTGTTATGTCATATTTCATTTGAGCATAATACTTTTCTATGTGTACTCTCTCATTGCTATCTCAAGTGCTTCCCTATCAGACTTCTACGTTATAAATGCATGTAAGGATGCCTTTGTGTAGAATATATATTGCATACACTATCTGTATGTATATGTGTATATGCACACCAACACATACATAATATGTGATATGATCCTTTAAAAGACTAGCCTGAAGACAGAGTTGTATATATGTGGTGGTAGTATAGACAGCACACTGGACTGGGAGTTGAAACAGTCCACCTAGGCTCACTCAGGGTGTGACCAATAATGAAGCCCACATCCTTTCTGAGCCTCTGTTTCTTCGTCTGTAAAACTGGGATTGTGAGAGCTGCCGTGCCTCCCTCTAAGGAGTCAGTATGAGTCTCAGGTGAACTAGGCAGTGGGAAAACCCTTTGCTGACTGAGTTAATGTAAAGGATTTGAAAATACCAAATGAGTCTTGTTTATGACAAGATTGTGTTCAACAATGCCATTCACTGTTTGAGAACGTGAATGAGAAAAAATGCTTTCAGAGGTTCCTGGCACCAGGCTGTGGTTTTGAGAGCAGTGCTGGCATTGCTGTTCCTTTTTCCTTATAGTGCTGAACGTGTTCCCACCTACTTGGCAGCTGCAGAACCCACTTGTCAAATTCCTTGGTGTCTGTTTCCTTTCTTGCCATGCCCTCTCCCTGTGGCCCTCTCTTTCCCTTCCCCCATCGTAGGCATGCATGCACATGTTTTCATTCAAGGGAAACATGCATCTGCTTTTTGTGGTCACTTCTAAGTGGTCAGTGGCCCTTGAGTGGGCTACAGCGGTCTGTCTCTGAGTCTCCCTCCTTTCTGCTAGGAAACCCAGGATGTGTGCATTTCTAGGGACTAAGACAGCTGAGAAGGACACTTCTTGCAGGGTGTTCCCCAGGAAAAAGACCATGCACTTACCCCTTTGGAATACACGAGTCTTTAGTTTATGCAGGGACTTTGTCTTTTTAAACTGGCACCTTCACCATGAGGCTGCCTCAAATTTGTCCCATTTCATCAAAAAATAATATACCTTTACCATTCAGAAGAAGAAATCTTGTTTCCTAAATTTAACTAGGAGAGTTGTAGACTTCAGAGGTTAGGTAGGGACCAATGTTATTCTTTATATGGTAGCACAAGACTCTTTGTGTATTTCTACCTGAAGCCCCTCGGTGACCCCCTACTGACCATCATACAAAGGCTGAGCTCCTTACTATGCCCCACACAATCCTCCATGGTTTATCTCTGCTCTGTGTCTAGCCTTGTCAATACTCACACTCACATGGTTTGGGTTACCTAGAGCACCATTTTTCTCTCTATCCACTAGTTTTATTCATTTTTTTCAACACATATTCATTGAGCATATCCCATGGGCTGGACGATTGTGTGGGGCATGAAGGTCAGAGTGGGGACAAGATTGTGCCCACGATAGCAAAGACTTTGTGGTGAGCTCAAGAATGGCTCTTGAAGATAGTCAGGTTCTCATCCTCCAAACCCATGAATGTTACCTTAGATGGCAAAAGGGATTTTGCAGATGTGATTAAGTTAAGGGTCTTGAGATGGGGAGAGTATCCTGGATTAGCAGGTGGACCCTAAGTGCAATCACAGTGTCCTTAGAAATGAGAAACAAAGGGAGATTTGATGATAGACGTGGAGAAGGCAGTGTGACCACAGAAGCAGAGATCGACATGATGTGGCCAGAGCCAAGGAATGCTGGCGGTCACCAGAAGCTGGAAGAGGTGAGGAAAAGATTCTCTCTAGAGCTTCCAGAAACAAATAGTCCTACTGACACCTTTATTTTAGCTCCATAATACACATTTCAGACCTCCAGCCTACAACACTGTAAGAGAATAAATTTCTGTTTCTTTAAGCCACTAAATTGTGGTAATTTATTAGAGCAGCAATTGGAAACTAATAGAAATCTTAAAGTCTAGTTGTAAGCAGCCAATTACCATTCAGTATGGTAAGTGCTACTTCTAAGGAAGTATAGGATTTTTGGGAGATACAAAGTACTTATCTTGGAATTGGGGTATCAGGGAAGTCTTCTTGGAGGGAATGACATCTCAGCTGCAACATGACAGGTGAGCATGAGTTGTTAATCAGATGAGGGAGGTAAGGCCAGGTCAGATGGTTGCAGGCAGAGCAAACTGCATAGACAGAGTGTACTCTGCCACTTCACACCTTTATGCCTCTCACCTGCTACCTCCTTTTCCCTTTTCCTTCCCACCCTCCCAACCTACTCCCACACAAATACACACAGACAGACACACACAATTATTTCACAAACACACACTTCCTAATCTGTCCACTTGGCATATTTCCATTAATTATTCAAGATTGCACCAATGCCCCCTCTATAGGAAAGTCTTGTCCCTTCCTGCCATCCCCATGCCATGCTCCTTTGCCTCCCAGGCAGAGCTCATCAATAGGCAACGGGCTGTCTTCTCCCAAGGGGCCCCCTTCCTTGTTGATGTAAGCTCTGGATCATAGAAGTGATGTGTTGGGAGATTACTTGAGCAGAATTGAGTACCAGCCTCAGCTACTGTCTTTCTCCCCCCTCCCCCTTGGAAATCTAAAAGGCCCAAATGTGGGAGGGAAAGCTTCAGCAGAGAGAATCTTTTGCAGTGGCTACTGGGTTGGAAACTCATTGGGAAAGGTTTTATGGTTCCCAGCAAATCCCTTGAGGCTGGTGAGTAAGGATCCTTGTTATACGTGTTGTCCAACAGGGAATTTGGAAAGCCCTAATAAACCCTCTCTGATTAGCTGGTTCTTCCAGGTCAGGTGGTCTCCTGGTCTTGGTTGCTGTTAGAATGCTTTCAGGCCCTTCAAGGAGGGGAGGCACAGTGAGACACACAGGTGTTCTGGTTGTATTTGACATCTACGAGAAAGAAGTCAAGTTAATTATCTCTTTTTCCTTTCTTTCTTCTACCTAGAATGAAAGAAAACAACTGTGTGATCACAGAATTTTTTTTTTCTTCCTTTTTTAGCGGGTTGCTGTGGTGTCATGTAGGGAGGACCCATCTGCAACTCTTAGTGTTCTGTATCAGAAGGCAACTGTCAGTCCTCAATTAATTATTCATGTTTTCATTAGGAGCAATAATGAGAAACAGTTGAAATGACAGGTTCCTAAGATGACTGGAAACCCTAAAATATTCATTTATTCTTTGGTTAGCAAACATTTTCAAGGTAGTGGGAACACTAACTTTGAAATTAGATCTCAGTTCAAATCTCAGCCACTTAATAGCTATATTGTAATGTAACATTAACTTTTGAAGCCTCAGTTTTCTCATCCATAAAATGGGGATAATGATACCTACTTCTTGGGAATGTCTAAGGGTTATAGATAGTGACAAAGCACTTAACACAGAACTTAATACAATACCTGGCTCATAGTAGCTGTTCAATAAATAGTACTTATTAGTGATAGGAAAGTTATAATGGACAGGGTGCTATTCTGATTGGTTTGACTTAATTCACAGTTAGCTGTCCTAATGACTTTGAATGATGCCTTTCTGCTCTTGGATAGGGAATCTTTGGAGTATTTTGAGATACAGTTGCCAATCTTCAAATAGACAGGTATCTGTATGTAGAATGTATTCATCATAGTTATTAAATTTGAGGGCATTAAATTGCATTTATTAAATGTATTAAATTTTCCTCTGTTCATAGGTTCACATTTTCAAAGGAGTTTTTATGATTCTACTTAGCCAGAAAACTCTGTGAAATAGCTTCTATCCTTGAGAACACTATGTTCTATTACATTCATTGGAAAACAGGAGTTACACCTTCTAAAGTTCACACAAACAAAGTAGCAATCTGGTTCACAGGCAACTGAGTTCAACGAAGAATAAATGACATGAAAACCTGCTCATATTACATGATGTAGCATAAGTGATTCTGTGACTTCTTTGTCCCTAAATAATTGGAGTAGAGTCAAAAGAGATAATGCATGCGAAAGCATTTTGCAAACTAAAGTTTTCATTATAATGGATCATTATTATTCTAATTACTACTAATATGAAGAACCCAATATAGCATGGACCAATTATCAAAATAAGAGTATTTCTGAAGTTGTGAACATTTGGTACTTAGTTTTATACTGTTTTGCTTTGTTCTCTAATAGTTTCATGTATTTTCATCTTATCCCTCTACCCCAAGTAGATTGTAAGTATTTCAAAATTATTTACTGAATGCCTACCATGTGCCAGGAGCAGAGCTAAGTAATGTACCAATGCATAAATAAGAGGCTTTTGCTACTCTTGGTAAGCTTTCTCTCTGGTGGAAAAAATTATCAATCGAGAGATGACTGGAATACATGCTTCTGGGTGCTCTGACAAGCTCAGGGGCTCTCAGAGAATAGAGGATGGACTAGAGCTAGAGCTCAAAGGATGAAGTCATAGTTAACCAGTGGAAAAATAACAGGAGTTCCCTCTAAGGAGAGAAAACAGCATGTGGAAATGCTTAGGGGGTGAGAGAGAGAGAACATAATACAGTTGACCCTAAAACAACATAGAAGTTAGGGTGCCTACACCCTGCACAGTTGAAAATCCACATATAACTTTTGACTCCCCCAAAACTTACCTACTAATAGCCTGCTGCTGACCCAACACCTTACTGATAACGAAGTCGATCAACACATATTTTGTATGTTATATGTATTATATACTGTATTCTAACAATAAGTAAGTTGGAGAAAAGAAAATTGTTGTTAAGAAAATCTTAAGGAAGAGAAAATATATTGACTATTCATTAAGTGGAAGTGGATCATTGTAAAGGTCTTCATCCTCATTATCTTCACACTGAGTAGGCTGAGGAGGAAGAAGAAAAGGAGGAATTGGTTCTACTGTCTTGCAGAGGTGGAAGATGTAGAAGGTGAGGCAGAAGAGGCAGACACATGTGGTGTAACGTTTATTGAAAAAAATCCATGTCTAAGTGGACCCATGCAATTTGAATCTGTGGTGTTCAAGGGTCAACTGCACATTCATGGGACTGCAATAATTCATCATGGCAGACAGGATATATGGAGGCAGTGTTTGGGATGAAGCTGAAGATTCAGTTATCTGTTGCTACATAACCAGCCGCCCAAAATCTTGGTGACATACAACAACAAAAAGATATTTAGTTGCCCATGATTCTTCAATTTGGTCAGGGCTCTGGGGTGAAGTCTGTCCCTGCTCCAAGTGGTATTGGCCCAGGCTTCATGGTCACATAGCATCACTTCTGCCACACTCTATTGGTCAAACCAAGTTATAGGGCTCTCCCAGATTTAAAGGGAAATAAGGTCTACCTGAAGCAGAGTAAATGTACAGAGGTGGAGAAACTTGTTAGGTGGCATGATTTCAGATAGTCTACCCCACAGGTGTAAGTATGGTATGCCATAGGAGAGCTTGGCTTTACCTAGAAGTATGTGGTCAACCACTAAAGAATTTTTTTACTAAGGGAAAAAAGGAGGTCATATATTTTTAGAAACTGACTCCTGGAGGCAACTTGGAGAATGGATGGGTGAAGGTGGGGCCAGCAGCAGACTTGCCGGTTAAGAGCTGATGCCTTGGTCTGGGGAGTCATGAGGGCCTAAAAAATGGCAGTCAGATGGGTAGAGGAGAGAAAGGATCGATTCATTTATTCATTTACTCATTCATCAAACATTTATTGAGTTGCTACTGTATACAAGTGTGCTAAGTATTTAGCAATACACAAAACAAAATCCTTGTTCTGTTGGAGCTCACACTGTAGTGTGGGAAACAGAAAGTAAACAAGATAAGTATGTAGAACATATTTTAAGGAATAAAAGTAATGGAGAGGAAGGAGGTAGACCATGCTAGGGAATATGTGCTAGTTTTTGGTAAAGGGCCCAAAGAATGATTTATTGAATGAAGAACTAAAGAAGATAGGGAAACATGCCATGTGCCCTGCTGGGGGGAAGAATATTCCAGGTGGTTGGAAGGCCAGGCACAAAGGTCTTGTATTAGTGTCCTAGGGCTGCTGCAACAAAGTGCCACCAACTGGACAGCTTAAGCTACAGAAATTTATTGTCTCACAGTTCTGGAGGCCAGAAGTCTGAGATCAAGGTGTCAGCAGGGTTGGTTTCTTCTGAGGGTAGTGAGGAAAGAATGCAGGCCTCTCCCCTAGCTTCTAGTGTTGTGCTGCCAGTCCTTGGCATTCCTTGGCTTGTAAACACCAAGAATCACCCAGTCTCTTTCTTCATCTTCACATGGTGTACTCCCTTGTTTGCATGTCACTGTGTCCAGATGTTCCCTTTTTATAAGAACACCAGTCTTATTGGATTAGGTACCACCCTAATGACTTCATTTTAGCTTGCTCACCTCTGTAATGACCCTATCTCCAAATATAGTCACATTTTGAGCTACTGGGGTTAAGACTCCAATATAACTTTTTGGAGGGACACAATTCAACCCATAATAGGCCCCAAAGCATGAGTCATTCTGCAGAGGAACTGAAAGGAGGTCATGTGATCAAAGGAGACAGAGCAAAGGAAAGAAACCTGGGAGATGAGTTCAGAGAACTAATGGGCCCCAGAACAGGTAGGGCTTTCAGGTTATCAGAAGAAGGGCAGCTTTTCTGCTGTGAAATGTGAAATGGGAGGTGATAGCTAGACCAGAGCAACATCAGAGTTGGTGAGAAATGGTCAGATTCTGGGGATAAGGATTAGCTGATGAAACAGATCAGGGATGAGGGATCAGGGATGAGGCATCAAGGATGGTCAAGGTTCAGGGCCTGAGCAATGGGAAGATGGAGTTGTCATAAACTCCAGGATGATGGAAATAATACATCAAGGGTTCAGCTGTGGACATGTTAAGTTTGAGATGCCCATTGGATATCCACATGGAGATGTCACGTACATAGGTGGGTATACAAATCTGTATTTCCAGAAACAGTCCAGACTGGAGATATAAATTTGAAAGTCATCAGTACATGAATGATATTTAAAGACACACAATACAGAGGTGTCTTCAGTGGCAAGTTACCATAACCCCTTCCTGACAACAATATAGTGGGAATCACCTGAAAATAACCTGGGGAAGAGCACAGAAAACTGTCAAGTGGGATCCAAATATGAGCAATTAATATAAAGGGCTCTCAATAAATGCTCAGTGTATGGGTTGAATTTTAAATGGGTAAAAGTTTGGTGACTACCCTCTGAATTTTTGTCTCTTGTTGCTCTCTCCTAATGGCTGGATCTCCTTTCCAAGCACCTGGAAATATTTATATATTTCTGAAGGAAAGCCCATGCCTCTCTCTGCTGGATACAGCAGCCTCACAATCCTTGCCCATCCAGGGTTCAGAGGGGTTCAGAGAAAGTCCGTGGCAACATGCAGAGGGTTACTCCTGCACCAGCGGGGATGTGCAAACCAGGAACCATTCTAAATCTCAATACCACACGCTGCCTCGGGGATCATCATGTACTAAAGCCCAAGATAAAAAGGCCTGACAAAGATTATTGACGGTTTACCTTTTAATGAGCAGCTTGGATTGATTCTGTTTCCCTCTGGGATGGCTTTCTCTGTCCTTCCTCTACCGAGAGGCTATAGGGAGCAACAACAACAAAAAATACAAATCTCCCATTTGAATAATTGCAAGGATCTGCTTTCTAGCAAATAAAGTTTCCATGGGTGAGAGATGGCTCACAGCTTTAAAAATATATATTTGGAATTGTTATGATTATCATGATTATTATTAAGCACTACCAGTACACTGGATATTTTCAAAGAGGCTGGTTGCCTCTAATTGGATATTCCTTGCAGTTGCCCTCTGGGTAGGTCAGCAGTGTTAACTCTTAATCATCCAAGGCAATTAAATGCACGTAGTTCTAACCTATGCACCAAAGGCTGCTGAATTGTTAATATAGTCATAATGGTGGAGCCAGACATAAGGGTGCTATTTAGGAGGAAGAGACTGGCAATCAGTTATGTGAATTTTTACACAGTTGTTCTGGAGAGGAAAGTCATGTATTTGCAAATGGTAATGGGCAAAAGTCCCAGTATGCTTGCTACTCTCTGGACCTATTATAATTTCTCCCTTCACAGGGGACCAGAGCTCCATCTGGACCACTGGGTCAGTTTCTGAGCTTTGCATGAGGCCTTCAGGTTATCCTTTGGGTAGATATGATGATTCCTAGAAATGACCTGTAGTAGGAATAACCAAAGAGGAAAGGAAGTTTGAGATAATCTTTTGGATAATTTTAATATGTTGTGATCCTAAGAAAAGAATTAACTTCCATACTGGCTTTACCACCCACTCAACCTTGACTCTCACACCATCCTTGATTTGTATCCCTGCACTCCTATTGCTGATCCATTGTAGAAATGGAATGGGGCATGTCTGTAATATGTGTTTCCTGTAATACACAGTATGACCTCAGCTGACTAGGAAAGTGACTTCAGATGTCTTATTAGAACCCACATGAGAAATATATTTTACATTATGACTCAGTACATTTACATATAACCAAAACAAAGAAAAGTTTCACAGAACAGTAATCACCTTTTTTGTACCTACAGTACATTCTGATATAATCTACTCTAAATGACTTTTTTAAAAAAAGAGTTGGCCATAACAATTAACTTGGTGATTTATCATGCATAGTTTGAAAAACACTGAGCTAGAGAAAGAAACAAGGAGGTCTCTGGCTTACGGATTTCAAGGATCAATGAGGACATGAGTAGAGTAACTTATCTCAAGAGAAAATAGAGTCAAGCCAAATGAGAGACTCAAAGACTTTCATCCTGTAGCCTTTTCCAAGATCTAGTCCTAGATCCAGGGACCAAGTCTAATTACACTCAAACTGACGTTGAGAAGGTCGTAAGATTACATTGTGGGCTCTTAATTTTGTTCAGACTCTATTTCCATGATCTTGAACTTCCCAGGTCATTTAACAACAGTTTGAATCTTAGATCTGGTACCAGGTTCCTGGATAATTATTGTTTGTCCTTCCACATGTGCAGTCCACCCTCCCTCCTGCTGTGTGGCAGGGAGACTGTGTCACCTGACATTGTTTCCCGTCTGGCTTCTGTCTGGGATCCCCAGTGGTAGGCACCAGTAGGGGAAGGGAAGGGAGGAGAAAGAGGTCAGAACCTTCATGTCCTTAGTTCCCTCCCTGCCAGGCTATGGGTTGACAGTTGCTGTGTTCACTTGCCCAAGGGCATGGCCTCCACAGGGGAGTGCCCTCTTGCAGTTATAGCCCCGTCCTCTCTGGATCATGGCAACTGCCATCTTCCTTTGCCCTTGAAGTTTATGGACACAGTTCACTACCATTTACAAGGAATAGTGTCTCCTCCTTGTAAACTGTATATTGTCTAAACCCTCCTCAATCACCTATTTGTGCAATCAGTTTCAAGCTGGGTCTTGTAGTAGACAGAATAAACATTCTTTCAAAGAAGGATGAGCTCCCCAGCTGGACAGGGTAAGGCCAGGGAGCAGGCAGCCTCCCCGGTGCCTGTTCCCTCAGGGGCTGCCTTAACGGCACAGACCCACCTGGCCCAGATCATGCTCTTCCTGGGCAGCTCTCTTCTGGCGACTGTCTAGGCCAGATGCAGGGCAGCCTTGGTGGACAGTATTCATTCCAGAGCTCCCCACCAGGGTGGACAGGCTTTGTAGGGTCTGCCTCACAGTCCAACTTCTCCCTCTGTCCAGTCCTGCTCTTTCTCCTTCCTTTCAGGTGTTGATCTCTGTTTAAAATATTGTAGCCCAACTGTGTCTCTGCGTCTTCCTCCAGGGAACGCAATCTGTGACAGAAAACATGACAGTACAGTGGGCTTATAGGGAGGCTTCCTGTAGCAGCAGAGACATCTACCTGTTTGTCTTTCTACCAAAAGGACAGCAACAGAGTAAGTAACAGCCTCACTCCCCTCTCCTGTCTATTTTCCCATTGTTATACTCAAGGCAGGGAAAGTTCTCAGAGCAGGGGACCCCTCCTTTGTCAGGGATATGACACAGTGAATGTTCAAATGCTGGCTTTTTGACTCTTTTTGCTCCATGGCTTGCTTTCTGCTGGAACCCAAACTCCCCAGCACGTTCAAGAGCAATTTAAGGAACTTACTCCAATCATGATCTGAGCCAGAAGGGTGTGTACCACAAGCATTTCCACCCGCAACTGGCTTGAAATGCTCTTGAAATATTCCCTGGACCTCCCCACATCCTGAGGAGGAAGAGGATCTTTCCCTCCCTGGGCGATGCAGTTGCTTGATCTTGCTTAGTGCAGAGGGTTCAGTAGAGGCAAAGGGAAGGATGTCAACATCAATGATTTTATCCCATTTTCTTCCCTAAAAGTATATTCCAAAGATGTGTCTTTTCTATATTTTTAGGGCATTAAATGGTATTTCACAAGATTTGTTTGTGAAGGAGAAAGGATGAGGAAAAGGGGAGGCTCTGTGGCCTCCCTTCTCCCAGCCTCTTCCCAGTTCAACCTGGTATCTCCACTTCCATTTTCTTTGCACGGCTGTGGCTCACCTGTTTGTCATCTCACAGATGAGAAGCTGAAGGTCCAGATACAATAAGCACCTCGTCCAAGGTCTCTGAGCAAATTCGTGTCAGAGCCAGGAATAAATGCAGGTCTTCTTGTTCTCTCCATTCCTTATAGCCCAGTGTGATTTTTCCTTATAGATTTACCATCGGAAAATGGCAGCGTGTTCAAACACAAACGAGTAGAAGGTGGGGAGGAACACTGCTACGTCTTGGGGATAGAGGGGTTGTGTTTTGATTATAAGTGTGGGATTTCCTGATCCTATTTAAAATCATGTGCTACAATCACCACTTTATTGGTAAGAATATGATTTATTTTCATTTGGACTTTTAGCACCAATTTCAAGCTTGGCGTAGAATAGGTTCTCAGTAAATGCTTGTCTATGGATGAATAAATGAATTTTTTTAAATCCTTAATACCAGCAGCACAGAGCTAGGGCAGTCACATTCATTGTCCTGCTTTAAGGGTAGCTCTTGTCTCAGCAGATGCCTGATGTCTTAAGTGGGCAGCAGGGAAAGATCCAAATTACACTGCTAACAGGTCACCGGATCTGATGAGAGGGGGTTGGGTGGGGGTGAACATTAGATGTAGGTTGCCATTAATGCAAGTAATCATGCGATGTGATGTATTTCTTCCTGAGACTGTAGCTTAAATCCCAATTACCTTCTGGTGACAAATGAACTCGCCGAGTAATTCATTTTGACTGTTGGAGCTCCCGCCTTCTGTGTTACCCTCGCATGGGGAAGGTGTATGACAAATTTCCAGATTTAATTTTAGTGCTTGGGAGCCCAAGTGGCACAATTACCACATCAAGAGTGATGGCAGAATATTAACATGAGGAGTTCATGTGAAGCTGAGTTTTAACTAAGGATTCTCAACCTCGTACTCTGGCAAGCAATGTGGAGCTCCAACTGGTCCCAGGCACCTAGACCTTGGGAGTTTTTCTCCTCTAGCTTCATTCTGATCCCTCCCATGCAAAAAGCCTCTGAGTCCTGCTAACTGTGTCTCCAGCATATCTCTTGAATTCCTTGTTTTTTCCCATTCCTTGCCATCTCTCACATTGACTATTAAGAGCAGTATGCACAGAGATTAAGGGCACAGATCCTATGGTCCATTGATAAGAACTCAAATCATGCCTCTGTCTTGCCCCTCCTATGTACCTTAGCCAAGTTGCTTAGATGCTGCTATACAATTGTCCTGAGTATTAACATGATTATACAAATAATCATGGCAGACAGTAAATGCACAATTGATTATAGCTTTTATATTAGCATTAGCACCCTAATCTGGCTCCTGTTCAATGACCTTCCAATCCAGGGATCTGCAAACATTTTCTATAAAGGGCCAGATAGTAAATATGTAGGTTTTGTGGGCCTCGTGGTTTCTGTTGCAACTACTCAATTCTGCCATTATAGCAAAAGCAGCTACAGACAATAAGTACACAAATGAATGTGGCTGTGTTCCAATGAAGTTTGATTTAGGAACTCTGAAATTTGAATTTCATATAATTTTCATGTGTCATGAAAAATTATTCTTTTGATTTTCTTTTTCACCACTCAAAAATGTAAAATCCACTCTTAACTTGCATATGGTACAAAGACAGATGGCAAGCCAGATTTGCTTTTGGGCCGTAGTTTGCTGATTCTGGTTCTGATCTATTGCCACCTCTACATCCAGTTTAATCTTCCTGAAAGATCCCTCAGATCCTATTTTTTCCTCTTCTCAAAACCTTCAACGACTCTATATTGCCTAAAATCAAAACAAACCAGTCCAGCATAGAAACCACTTTGAGGTCATGGCCCTGGCAACTTCTGTATCACAGCCCAAACCTCCCAGTCTTCCATTTCCAAACAGGGTCTTTCCAGGTTTTTGTGTCACATTCCTGAAGCGTTATATTCTTTTCATAAGTGTATGAATTTAATCCATTTATCTGGAATAGAAAGAAGTGGAGGCCACCAAAGGCTTTCAGAAGGGGCTTCCCAGCTTCTCCAGGAAAAATGAGTCCATTCACACCTGCGGGGTCTGAGGATGCTGAGGAAATCTTTCCTGAACTGCTCTGATAAGGGCTCTCTGTAACTTGCTGTCGTGTGCCAAATGTCCATTCATTAAATGTCATTTCATCCTCACAAAGACGGCATGATGAAAATGTATACCCATTTTGCAGCCAAGGAAATTCATTCACAGAGAGGTTACGTAACTGGCCCAAGGTCACACAGCTAGTATGTGTAGTAGTAGAGCCAGGACTTGAACTCAGGCATTGGGAATCAGCAAACTCATCTTCTTAACCATTACATTGTACTATCTTCTTGATTATTTTCTTGCATGACAGCTGGTGACCTTCTGAGAAGAGCTTCTTCAACTGACAAAAATAAATGTTCCATTATGTGCAAGAATGTGTATAGGCATATGTAATGCTTTCCCCCTAAGTTAAATTTCCCCTTTCTGTCAAACCCAATGATGACAGAAGGAACACAAGATACCTTATTTACAATTGCAAAACCATACTGTTCCCTAATCTACACAGACAGTCTTGAAAGTGAGCCCAGACCTGGAAGAAATGCTGCTTTGAATGTATACTAATCCACAGTGAAGGACTTATCATATTAAAACATTTCCCATCTCCCTGCATTATCATCACCAGAGGACACATTCTAGGCAGAAAGGGAGAAGCTGCTAAAATGAATTAGTTGCCTCGTTTTCCAGCAGAGAGAGGTGAGACCACATGAATGTAATGTTCCATGACGTGAAATGGCCAACTTCCTTTAACAAGACTGATTCGAGCTGAATCGGCACGGTGGTGGGGGAGGTGTGCAGCACCCCTTTCCTCTGGACCTTGAGACTTCTGAGAAGAGCTCCGTGGCAGAGCATGCATGGAAGACAAATGCCCGAGGCTGTCTGTCTTTGGCTGCCTGACCCCTGTCAAAGCAGGCAGCCAGAGGCAGCAGAAAGTTGTCCATAGACGAAAAGTCATATACCTTCCTTCCACACTCAGGTTTGCCCTTGACTTGCTCTGTGATTTTGAACAAGTCACATCAACTCTCTGCTTTGTGTCTGGGGCATAACCAAATTTCCATCCTCAGATTTCTACTTTTTTTTGCAGAGAGAGCAGCACCACAGTATAGTGGTTGAGAGCTTGAACCATGAAGGCAAGCCATTGTGTTTGGATATTGCATCTGTCACTCATTGCTGAGTGATGTGGGGCCAGCTATTTAGCTTCCTCATGCCTCAGTTTCCTCATCTGCAAAATGGGAATGATAATAACGGTGCTTCCCTCACAGGGTGTTGCAAGGATTTGGGGACCTAATCTCCATAAAGCTTTTACCACACTTCTACCACATGCTAAGCACATAATAAATGATGATTGCAATTGTCACGGTCTTCTGTGAGGCTCTAATTAGACAGTAATAACTAACATTTGTATGGCTTGTTATAATTTTCTATATAAATCAATCACATTTAATCTTCATGAAAACCCCAAGCAATATAAAGGTATGTTTACTCCTGATTCAGATAAGAAATTTAGGAACCAGAGGGGTTAAGTAACCAATCCAAGGCTATATAAATTGTTATTGTAGTTTATTGACTGAACAAAGCACTCTTTCCTGTGTTCTTTCCACAATCTGTAAACTATAACCTCTTTTCTACATGTAAAGAATGATACTATCACTGGAGAATCAGGAATCTCTGACTTCCCACATGTTCTGGTGTCGTAGGTCTTCCCATATTTGCTGTTATATTAAATTAAAAATACTTTGAGGCTTCCACTGAGGGTAAGGCTCGTGTTGTTCTAAGTGGCCAAGATATCCCTCTGTTTTAACCAAGATCAGATTACATGTGTTGAGGATGACTGTGAAGAGAAATAGGGAAGAATTATTAATCTCTTGACTTGCAGAGCAGGATTGTATGGCAAGACAATAGGTTTGTAAACCAGATTATTAGCTTCAGAGAGAAATTCCCAAGTGCCTTTCTTCTCCCCCTTTAACCCTTCTTGGGCTGAGCCTCAGGGCCCCATTTCTTAGCATGTGATAGGACAGCACAGGAGTAGCTGCTCCTTGGTAGGAGGATTATTATGCAATTCAGGAGAAGTAAAGAAAAAGCCTCTTTTCTAACCCTGAGAGTTGTTTGGAAAGAAGAAAGAAACAAGGCCAGCAGATGTGTTCAGATATTCCCCTCTCCCAGCCAAAGCCAGAAGCTACAATAGATAAATATAGGTCATATTGATGGCACAGCATTCTTACTCCCATTTATTGTTTAGGACTGCAGGCTTCGCGAGCCTGCAGTGGGGCACAGTATCATCAGGCAGACAGATGCAGAAGAGGAAGCCAGCACCCAGACCACTGAGGCCGCAGGCAGGGAACATAACAGGCTAGAGGAGGGATGACTGACCAGCAGGCTGGGTGCAGAATTGGACAGAGACCAAGCTGAGAGAGAGAGACCAGGCCACGACTCATGACAACCACAGGGAGAAGAGGGCAGCAGAACCAAGCAGTCAAGGATCATGGCCCCAAAAACCAAAATGGTAGAGGCTGCTATGCCCAAAGACCCAGCTCCCCATTGCTCTCGGGAGCACATCTCAGCCGCAGCCTCCCCCCAGATGCATCTGGATACTATATTAAGGCAGGAGCCAGGGAAGAGAGAGACCATCCAAGAAATGAAACGTTATTATTTTTTAAATCAGAGACACTGAGCACCACCTAAAAAAGCTTATATGATAGAACTGGAATGAACATAAAATGAATTGAACATTTAGTTTCGCTTAGATTTTATTTTCCCTGCCAACTCTCATATGAGAGTTTGAGAGGGAGCCCAGATTAGACTTGGAAAAAAATAAATAAATTACATTTTATCTACACACATGAATTCTAAAGTGAGTTAAATTTACCACAGGCATGCATATATAGATATATGTAGATATGTAGATATATGATACCTTATTTTATATAGCGCTTTACAGTTTTAAAAGCACTTAATAGATTAATGACATTTGATTCTTACAATACCATTGTGACATTGGCAGGGTGTGAGTTATTTTTTCCATTACACTGACTAAGAAACTGAGGGCAAATTATTTCTCCATGATTACAGTTTTAAGTGATTGAAAGGATTGGACTTAAATTTATCTTCTAAATCTGAAACTAGTATTTCCCCCACTATATCATACTGTTGAGATGCATGTGTATGTTATATATATCTAAGCATTATGTTTCATGGTTGGTTATATTTTGAAGAATATAAGTAAAAGAAAATGTCATTCAGACTATATGTAAAAGGAAAAGTCATTCAGAAATATTTTTCTAGGGCTCTACAATACCCTGAATCCTAAAAATGAGAAAAATATAGGAGAAATTTAAAATAATCATACTTCTTTGGTACTTGAGATCTTCCTATGATGCGTCTTCTACTTGTGTATCCATTTCTATGCTCCTTTGTCTAGAAATCTCCTCTCCTCAAAGATGCTGCCCCTGTCACCCAGGAGATTTCTTTAATCCAGCATTTTCTAAACCATGTTTTCCAAAACACTCATTCCGTGGGATGTGAATAGGCGTAACAAGGAAAAAGAGTTCTAATGGTCAAGTAAGTTTGGAAAACAATGAGTTAAACATGTTAAATAGATGTCTTTGCCAACAAATTTTTCAGATGCTTTGATGTGATAAAGGAGGTTTATGACTCCTAGAGGGAGATAAAGTGTATTGCATTTCCCATCTTATTTAACCATGAACCATTTTTGTCAGTAGTATCTGTAGTATTTGTGTTCTTTAAAGCATATGTTTACACCATCCCTTAATCAATAACTGATGGATGGGAGAGAGTTCAGGCTATGACATGGGTCATTCTGTTGACCATTAAGGTTGATTCAGCTGAGTGGATGGATGGATGGTTACATCCTGGCACTACATGCTCCAGTGAACAGTGTGATGTTCCCATGAGGACCTTTATTAGGTGAAGTGACTGTGGTCCCCTAAGATCCTGATTCCTGCATGAGCACTTCTTGCCCTAATCCAGACGTCTATAGCCATCTATCATGCTGGGAGGAAACTAGGTCTAGATGAGAAGAGTGCTAGGGAAACTAGTTTCATTCATTAAAGCAACAACGTTGTGCTGTGTGCTAGGAATATAGTCACTGTTCTCCAAGTCCCCACAATCTAGGAGGTGAGGGATTGGGAAACAACACATGGAGAGACTAGAATGATAAACCAGTGTGATATTTTATAAGAGGCCTATGCTTAGGTGCAAGGGAGGCATAGGGCAAGGAGTACCTTGGTCTGCCCAATGGGTCAGGGAAGGCTTTAGAGAGAAAATGGGTCTTATAGAATGAGTACCATTTTTACTTGGTAAAAATATAGAGCATCCCAAGAAGAAAGGAGAGCATTTACTAAAGTGGAGACCTCTGAAAGAACATGGCACTATCAGAAAACAAAGAGTTGCATAAAATGGGTGAAATTCAGGCACTGAGGGATGAAATGAAGTACATAATGCCAGAGAGACAGACAGAAGCCACATTGTGATGAACCTGTGCCCATGCCAATGAGTTTGGACTTCACTATGTCAGCAATGAGGATCCATCTACTATTTTCCTAGGCAGCTCTGACTCTCCTCCTTCTCCACTGATGTGGACAAAAAGTTGGACTGTGATAGGAGCAACCAGCAACCCAAGGCCCAGGTTCCTGAGGGTAGGAGGACCTAGGATCCAACCGTCCAAGGGAACCCATCTTGCATTTGGAACACAATAGCAGGATTCTTCTAGGCCAGAAGTGAGATCTGCAGTTCAAAGAGGATCCATCACCATGGGTTAATATCAGGGAGGGGCATCAGGATCCCAGCATAGCAGCCAAAAGTTAAGTCATGTCCCACTCCTGTCAAGGCATCAGAAACTGATCAGGGCACCAAGACAGATGCTGCACCCCATCAGCTGGGCAAATACTCTGTAAATTCAGAAATAGGCTGCTGATCACAGGATGCCCTTAGCATTAGAAAACTTATTCCAAAAGCCACCTCCTTATGGGCTTGAACCCTCTCACTAAAAGCCTAATGATTTATAGCCATTATCTCGTTTAATCTTCACAGCAGCTGCTGAAAGTGGTTTTGCTATCCTTGCCTTACAGAAAAGGAAGCTCAGCCATTGAGGCATAGTGAAACTTGCCCAAATGTACACTGGGAGTTAGTAGTCAAGCCAGAACCTAAACCCTGGTCTGTCTCACTCTGAAGTCTGATGCAGCTCAACCACGATGCCACACTGGCTTCCTGTTCTAACTGCCTGCCTCTCTGCAGCCTTGGTCAATGTTGGCTGAAGGATGAGCTGGGACTCCCCTTGAAGTTCCTCAGTGCCAGCAACACAGCAGGACTGGAGCAAATCATGGCCCACTGTGTCTACTGACTTTGTCACTCAAGGGCCACTTGTCTCTTCTTCATGACCTTCTGTTCGCTTCTATGTGAAATGTTATCGGGATTAAGATTCCTATGACATGTTCATCTGAAGAGCTCAACATATCATGAAAAAATCATTTTATTACTCCCCATCCATTCATCTGAGGCAGTAGTCAATCCTAGCCCCTTAATTCCAGGTACTCAAGGTAAGGGGACTGATTTACAAGGTCATAGAGAAAATTATTCATCACTCTGGGAACTTCAAGATCCCCAGCTAGGAAGAATATCCCGTTCATTTATTTTCTCTGCCTACATGAAGCTGTGTACTCTGTTCTATACCTTGGGGCTCTAGCCTAGTTATTATGTTTGAATTACTAAAATTGCATAATGAATCCATCAGCAAATTCTGACCAAATACTCAGTTCAGACTGTGGGCCTAAAAGGCAACATTCTATAACACCGTTCCCCACCTGGAGCCTTAAGTTCCTCATCTATCAAGTGAGCAGATTATTTTTGTGATCTTTAGAATCCTGTTCAACAGTGTGATTTATACCGATTTTACAGATGATGAGATCGAAAGTCATAACGTTAATGATTCAGCTAGTAAATTTCAGCACTATAATTCTAGCCAGTTGTCAAGTTGTTATTCTCAGAGAAATCCATTGTTTAAAGATATTTATTGGGCATCTATTACATGCCAGGCTCTGTGCTGGGCACTGGGGTCCATAAGTAAAAAGAAACCATCCCTGCTGAACAGACAGGTGTTGATACAGCAGAGGAGACAGATACAAAATAAGATACCAATATGATATGAGAGGAGTTATAGTGAAAGCATGAATGAGGTTTCACAAGAGCAGAGAGAAAACAGTGGCTCCCTGAGCCCAGGATGTCTGAGAAAGCTAAAACAAAGGAGACACCTCAGCTGAGGGGGAAAAATTGACTCGTGAATTGATGGACTTGACCAATAACCAGTCACTCTTTGGGAGCTTGTAGGAAAAGACATCCTGAATTCACTTAACTGCTTCTGGAATCTTTAAAAAAAAAAAAAAAAGGTAGCAAATATAGTCTTAGGTTCCGCCCAATGGAAAAAGATCTGTAAAGAGATCATATAAAAAGACAAATAGAAAGAGGAGGTCCTCAAAGATACAGGGACAGAGACCTGGAATGCCTGCCTGCGTCTAGCAATAAATGTGGCTAGCACAAAATAAATAAATGTGTCTGACAAGAATAAGGGGAAATAAAAGGGGAAAGCATTGAAAATAGCAGAAACCCACACATTGTCTAAACTATCCAAAAAGCCTGGTGGGGTTAGAGTGATTTTAATAGACAAACCCAAATTGATAAAGGAATGTCAAGAAGAGAATAATGAGGAAGAGGAAAGTAAGGATGGGGATAAACAACCTGTTTTTCAAGTCCACACTCAATAAGTCCGCAACAGAAGGGTTGGGAGGGCTCAGAGGCATGCCCGGTGATTTATGGACAAGGAAAAGAAGACAAAGAAGACGTTCCTTTAAAAAATTAAGTCTTTGCCTCAGTGAGTGTCAACAGAAGAGACTGGGCAATGAATGCTGGAAGTGAGCATAAATCCCCTTCTCGAGGAGAGAGTAGCACTTGGAAGAAATAAAGGTGAATCCTGACAAGACAATGTTGATTAAGGAGCAGGTGTGCTCAGGGATGGAGCAAGTGATGGATTGGCATGTCTCGAAAGGCACATTCCAAGTTGGATGATGTCTGAGCATCTCTGGTCTGTCAGTGGGGAGGAAAAGGTCAGGATTGGGAGCCCAGGTTTCCTGCACACAATGAGCTGTTTTGCGTTTGGATGTGCAGGAGATGGGGAACTGGTATTCGTTACAAACAAATTACCTGCTAGGTACTGTGGTTGGGGCTTTTACATAGCTTGTCTCTTTGATTTCTCATCTTCCTCTGCAAGGTGAGTATTATCATCAGAAGACTGAGGGTTAGAGAGGTTAAATAACCTGCCCAAGTTCACATGGTAAGTAGCAGACCCAGGATTTGAACTCCAGTCTGTCTGATTATAAAATCTACATGTGCTTTTCATGTCATTCCAATGAAATAGTCATATCCTTTTACATTTTCATAATGGATATGTCAAGACTAGTAACTGGCAGGAGATAAAATAATGGTAGCTAGTAAAACTAGAAGTAGGAATAGAAAAGGCAGGAGGAAGATCTGTGTGTAAAATGATCAGAGTACCTACCGCAGAGAGCTGTTGTGAGAAACGAGGTGATACGTGTCAGGTTTCCTCATAGAGCCTGGGGCATAGTTGGAATCCAAAACTAAGGGGCCCTTCTTTAGTACCAGACACCTCATGTCATATTTCTCTGTAATTTTCTATATGTTTGAACTCCTCTAATAGGCTATAAGCTACTTGAGGGTAGGAATTTGACTAACTAATCTATTTATTTCTCACTGAATTTTACATATAAACGATCCCAGTAGGTTTATCGAATGTAGGCAAGGGCAAATGAATGCAGATTGGGACTATATAGTATAAAAATGTCATATTTCCCTTTGCAATTGCTATTGTCATTAAGATTATTTTCTTAATTCCTAATAGCACATCTACCATGTGTTAAATACACCCATATGTGTGAATGCACGCATGTGTGAGCATGTGTGTGTGTAGCAGTGTACTGGGTGCTTTATATACATATATCACCAGTTTATTGAGGAATCCAAACTCAGTGATGCATAAACCTGACCATATTCCCCATTCGCTGCTTGCAACATGATTATAAAATCTCCTTTTCTCGTTCCTTAATGATATCTTGGGCAGAATCCATAACCTTTCAATCATATTCTGGTAATCAATGTTCATCCAGTATACAACTCCAGTCTTATATTGGATTTAACATCTGGGCTGGGCAGAATTATGACTTAGGGATGGTAGGAGAAAGTTGCTTGGGGCTGGTTCTGGGGTACCTCTACCTGCCTTTCCAGTGCTTACCTCCTCTGATACTGGGGGCTGGTGAGGCAATCAGGCAGGAGGGCAAATATCACCTGCCTTCTAGCCCATGAGAATTGTCCCCCGCTCTTGGCTGGTTGTTGCTGTCTCTGTGGCTAACCCTCTAGCTGTCTGTAGGCACCTGCTGTTAGGCCTATGTGCAAATGCTGACCTCTGGTAGGGTATACATGTGGGGTTCTTGAGTGGGACCAATGTGATAGACTCAGCACTGCTTGGCCTCTGGCACCCCACACCCTAGCAGGCCACACCAGAGATCCCTGCTGTTGAGAACCCTTGCCTGGCAAGAAGCCCTCTGGGTCAGCAGTCAAGACACCTCAAGCCTCCCTGACTTTCTGTGACCTTTGACCCACAGGAAATCATTCATCTCTGCTACATCAAACCATGAGAGTAAGTAAGAGCTGTGTCTGAATGTTTGTGTCCCCTCAAAATGCATATGTTGAATTCCTACTTCCCAATGTGATGGTGTTTGGAGATGGGGCTTTTGGGAGGTGATTAGGTCATGAGGGTGGAGCTGCCATGATAGGTTAGTGCTCTCCTAGGAAGAGACACCAGGGAGCCAGCTTCCCGTTTCTCTGTTCGCTGCCATGTGAGAACATGGCAAGAAGACAGACATCTACAGACCAGGAAGAGGATCCTCACCAGAACCCAACCATGCTGGCACCCTGATCTGGGACTTCTAGCCTCCAAAACCATGAGAAATAAATTTCTGTTGTTGAAGCCACCCAGTGTATGCTATTGTGTTATAGCAGCCTGAGCTGACCAAGACGGGCTGATTCAGGGCTGTGTCCTCTCCCTTCCTACCGTCTCTTCCTGTTCCCTTCTCCCTCTTCTTACACGGGCCTAAGAAGCAGCTCGGCCAGTCTGCTGTATAAATAGTTACCTGAACAGAGAAGATCTGGACTTCTCCCTTGCGAACACCCCAGTCCTCTGAGGAATCTGCCTGCCACCTCTTCTTCTTTGCCCGGGGCACAGGTGGTGGTTCAGGGAGGTGATAGAAAAGCCTCTGCACTAAGCCTGTACCTTTCCAAGGCTCCCAGTATCCTGTTCCTCAGCCCTCCTCTCCAAGATTTTTGTTTGTTTTGTTTGTTCTAAGTGAAGGAAGGGAAAAGGTGGTATTGGTTGGGAAGGTGGGGGGTGGTGATAGCAAAGTCAGTTTTGCTGCTTTTTAATAAGTCCTAAGGGAGATGCTGGCCTCAGTTGTTGCTGGCGGCTCTTTGATGTGGATTCCTTTGTCTCAGCATTGAGTTCCAGCTGGAATTGTGAAACAAGCTGAAGGGTCTCAATCAACATCTGGGTAGGCATACTCAGGACATGCGTGTGGTCACACATGCTTACAACAGGTACACGTAGCCTTTGAGGCAAAATTTATCATCCTTTCTTCACAGTTGGGAAAGTCATGTTCAGAGAAGGTAAGGTAAGTTGTCCCAAATTACCTGCAGTTAATGGCAGAGCTGACATTAAATTGAGGTCTGCCTGAGGTCAAAGTTCACCCATAGCTAAGACGCGCTCTCCTAAGCAGGGTGAGAAATAGGAGGAGTGACATGATGGCAGGGGAGGTAGAGATCCTTTCCTGCATGATTGGAGAAGAGAGCAAGAGGGAATCAGGGAAGGAGCCAGAGGAACCAGCTCCCCAGTGGGCTGTGCCCATCTGGCACGGGGTTCAGTAGACTACAGCAATGAGGCAGTGGCACTCCTTGGGACACAGCCATTAGTGGAAGGTCTTTAAGGAGGGGCCCCATGTCCTCTGATACTGATGTCTGAAAGTTTCCATTTCACTAGGACATAGCAGGACAAGCTATCCCTCTTCCAGGCTAAGGGACCTAGAGCCTCAGGGAGCCAAGGGAAAGCCCCTGAGTGACTGCATTTTGGTGGCAGCCATTGTCCAGATGGAGAAGGTCCAAGCACCCCCGAAACAATTATAATATTATGGTAACATCAAAGATCACTGATCACAGATCACTTTAACAGATATAATAATAATTAGAAAGTCTGAAATACTGTGAGAATTACCATTGATGACACAAAGACATGAAGTGAGCACATCCTATTGGAAAAATGGCACCAATAGACTTGCTTGATACAGGGTTGCAATAAACCTTCAATTTGTAAAAAAAAAAAAAAAAAAAAAGCAATATCTGCAACGTACAATAAAGTGAAGTGCAATAAAATGAGGTGTACCTATAGTGACGTTAAACAAATGAATATTTAAAAAATAAAATACCCACTGAACAATGAACACTAGCCTTACAGAAAAACTTGAAGGGAAAATTCAATAGTTGTAGAATGGTTACTATGTTATTTATTAATACATGATGCAGAAACCTACTTATTGAAATCTGGCTGTTTTCAACCATTCATGCTAAATGTTTTTTTGTGGTTGTCCAGAATATTCCCTGTCCCCCTATGTTGTTTTTAAACACCATTGCAGATAGTGATGTTCAAGCTTCAAACTACAGTCTGTTTATTGTAATGACTTCTAGTTACATCTACCCAATTACCACTGTCATTAAGAAAGCAGTAGCTGCTGATATTGAGTAGCAACATGGCATTAGGTGTTTAATGTGTGTAGCTTCAAACCATGACCTAGGAAAAACTTAAAAGCGTCCAAGATAGTACCTTTTATTTTTAACTCTTATCCTACTTTCTATTAAACAAAACAAAACAAAAAAATTTGCTAACTTATGAATGTTGAGCAAGAGAGAGACAGGAGGTTCTTTTTTTTTTTTTTAAAGTAGCCCCACCCCACCCTTCATGAGATTCTTGAATATATAAGTACTAATTAAGCATTTTGGGTTATAGCATGATATTGGCATAGATGGTAACATAATCTCTAGGGAAATTAGCCAGTATAATTCTACAAACGTTTATTAAGTGTGTTTGCAAAGATCTAGCCCCTATACTTAGTATGAGAAGTCACACCTCAGTGATGTTTAACAGGAAACGGTAGATCAAGACTTAAGCCACAGATGTGAATGTCGAGCTATGTTGTGAGACTTATAAAGCTGTGCATCTTTGGCTAAGTCATCTGCCCTCTGTTTTCATGTTCTTCATCTGTAAAATATGGCACCCGTGCAAGGAGGTTGACTAGAACTTGATCCAGATTTTATTCTCTAATTTTGAGATCTGTTCTCTGCCTTCAAGCTTGTTGCATTCTAATTGGAAGAAAAGCAGCCTACCTGGAAAAGGTACATAATTATCCTAAGTGCTGTTTGAGTAGGAGTTGGATTAATAACTTTAAGGTGGTAAAATTGTGCATTATTGGAGACATGAATTAAATTAACATTGCAGACTGTTTTCTCATCTGTAAAACAGGTTAATTATATTATAATTGCTTTGCAGTGTGCAAAATTAATGAGTGAATATTTTTCAAACTTCTAGAATATTGAAAATATATTGAAAGTTAGTGGCTTACCCTTTTGGACTTAGTGTCTACTTAAACCTCCAAGGATTTTGTGTTTTGATATAATAAGGAAAACTGTGCCTTGAAGACATTTGGAGCATAAATCCTCCAGGAGGGTAAAGATCTAAATAAATTTACTGTCATCAAGGGAACAAATTATCTATTATTTTTAATATAAACAATTTAATCAGCACCAAACCATGCACTGTACTTTTGCTTTTTCTTTCTCAATTGTTTAATTAGATGCAAAGATCCTGCTTGATACCTGTTCCATATGGGGATCTGTTAGAAACGTTTGGAATCATTTTGACCTTTGTTTAAATTTTATCTCTTCTATTTACACAACCGTGTGATTTAGGTAAATATCTTGTTTTCTGTCAGCTTCAGTTTCTGCATCTGTAAAATGGAAGTGACTGCATTTTATAGGTTTTTCTTGTAAGGTTTAAGAGATCAAGTAGGTAAAGCCTTTAGCAGAATGCCAGGAATAATAGAGGTGTCTCCAGATAATAGCTATTGTTAGGTTTGGTTCTTACCCCTGTGAAGTAGAGGCAGGGTTTCTGAGAGTTGTTTTCTTGTCATATGTCATTTCACTAGCTATAATATTGGATTCTTCAAGTAACTTAAATAGACATAGCCTAAACGAAGCACCTTGTTTTAATTCCAACAATAAGAGAATGGTTATATCCATATGACAGAAAATTATTCAGCTATAAAAATAATCCAATACTATGGGATCATGTTATAAAGCAAATTGAAAAAATAACTAGGCAGTAAAAATCTATATATAGTATGATCCCAAATATATAACACATGCATAGAACAAAAGATTGGGAAAAATGATGTAAAAGATTTAAATCAGGTGATAGTGGAAATATGGTAATTATTTTTTGTATTTTTCGAAATATGGAGCAATTTTTATATCATTCAAAATATGTTTTTTTCTATTTTCCACTTTTCAAAATCATGTGTTTTTAACACAATGAATATATATTAAACATCTTACAAGATAGAAGACTACATTCATTTGAACATGTAGTAAAGAAATCTGTAGATAACAATTTTTGAAGAAGTTTCAAGCCTACTGAAGAATTCCTAAGACAAGACCCCTCTCTGACAGGGCCATGCTACTTAGTAATAAGTTTTAATTTGACAAATATTTATCAGATTCTCTCACCATCTATTTCAATTACTTTTCTTGTTTTTTCACTTTTGCCTTCTGCTTGGCATAACTTTATATTTAATTTAAATGCTTATGCTATGTACAGTGAAGAACAGCACATCAAATCAACATGTTACAAATGTATGAGGAATATAACTGGCCCATGATTGACACAGTGTGCATATATTTTTTTAAATTTGAGAGATGGATTGACACAGTGTGTGTATATTTTTTTAAATTTGAGAGATGGAGACTCCAAATGTTCAGAATCCTTATGTCTCCAGTTTCTATTCTCATAATAAGATACTCCGTTTGGAGCCGTGGAATCCCACCATGACCTCCAGAGAAGAATCTAGCTGTGCCCACCCCACAAGCCCAAAATTCATTTATTTAATTAAGACTTTTTCTTATTTAACTTAAGGTATCATTCTCCTATCTCAGAATCAGTCATAGCTAAGCAAGGCGGGGAGACCAGACTGTGAAGTAAGAAAAATAGAAAATGGCTTTGGCGGTCTCAGGCCTCTCTTCTTGCTGGGGAATGGCGCACAATCTAGTTTCCATAGATAAACTCGAGAGGGAAGATGTGATGGGGAAACTCTTATGGATAAAAAGTTTTCAAATTTAGCATCCGTTTTCAACCCACTAAAGGTTTTCCTTTTCTTTGCTCAGTAATG
This sequence comes from Lemur catta, assembly GCF_020740605.2. NCBI lineage: Eukaryota > Metazoa > Chordata > Mammalia > Primates > Lemuridae > Lemur > Lemur catta. Next base: position 82,995,112 of record NC_059130.1, read on the forward strand.
GTAAAGAGACAGCCACAGCTACTTGGCATATGTCTGACTTCCCAAGAAGATTTTGAGCTGCAGACAGTCAGAGAATATCTTGTCTATTTCTGTTCCCCACAACATATGGCATATCATATCTGCTCAATAAATATTGGTGAAATTCAATTTACATTTTACCAACAGGCCTTTAAAATCATAGCACTGTTAGAAATTTTCATACAGGGGATGGAATGATTTTGAAAATCCGGAAATCATATTTTATCATCACTCTTTTGCTTATAAAATAAAACCAAAACCAAAAAAAAACAAAAAAAACAAAAAATCTCTGCAATGGCCCCTTCCATGGTACTTAACCCTTGACTTTGGCCTCTGAGGTTTGTGACAATTGGTCCCTGACTGCCTCTCTAAGTTTATCTTGTACCAGTGAAGCCATCTTTCATTTTGCTCCAGGCATATTGCCTTTCAGCTTCTATAATAAATGTGCTCATTCTCACCTCAGAGCTTTTGCAGCTGTGGATCCCTATGCATGGAATGCTTTTCTGCTCTCTCTTTGTATTCTTGGTTTCTTCTTGTTCAGGTCTTAATCAATTGTTACCTCCTCAGAGAGAACTTGGCTGATGACCTGCATAAATTTGGTCTCCTCAGTGACTGTCTGATCACATCACTGTTCTATTTCCTTCATAAAATTTTTCATTATCTGAAATATCTTCTTATTTGTTCCCATATTTACCCTCACCAGAAGGTAGACTCATGGCAGGCAGGGACTTTCTTGGGCGTTACACTGATTTTTCATCCCCTGTAGAATATTGGAGGGGGGAAGGAAAGAAGGAAGGACAGATGGACGGACAGATAGGAAGGAAGGATAGGAAAGAAAGAAGGAAAGCAGGAAAGAAGGAATTTTAGATCAGACAGCCCTTACAACTATCTTGTGTGGTAAGATCCATAATCCCAATTTTATGGACAGGTAAACTAAGGTAAGGAGAAGTCATTTATCTATGTAGTGATCACAGGTTGTGAATGGAAGAACTAGGATTATAAATTGAATCTTCTATTCCAACTGTGTTAGAGTAACTGTTACCAGACTTACCCTTGCACTGCAAACAACTAGAAAACTGCGGAAGATATATGAAATAGCTGATTTTAGAAGTTGAACAATAGGCAGCTCAGGAATGTGATCCCTGAGAAAAAGGAAACAAATGAGGTGAAAACTACACTTGCTCTTGCTTTCTGCCTAGAGGCACTTTCTGGACTATAGCAGAGGGAGAGGGAGATAAACAAGAGCATAGCAAAGTCAAGAGTTGAGAAGATGATGATCAAAGTTCAGTGAAACTGATGCACCTGGAAGTAGCAGGGCATAATTCCAGAGGAGAGGTTGGCATACAGAGAACAAGCTCCAGAAATGTACATATGGATACCCTAGAGATGATTGCTGAATACTAACCTACGAATGCATACAGCAAACCCCGACTCAGCTGAGCAAGAATGACCAGGGAGCTCTAAGTTGAATAATTCCAGAGCTCAAAAAGGAGTTTGAATTCTGAACAACAAGAGTAGAGAGATTTCAGTGAACACCCAGAAAGTAATTAGATACCCAAGAAGGGTCATGTCTTAATGACTGAGTTAAACTAACCCAAAACTAAAGGCTGTTCTAGACCTGTCATAACAAAGCTTAAAAACATGCCTTGAAATGATCAAGCTGATCCACAAGTAACTGCCAAAGCAAACTTCAGCACTGTTTAAAGGAAGACAATAAAATCTAGGAAGTCAATAACTAAACATTTACAGTGGCCAGCATCCCCAAAAATGATAAGATGTGAAAAAACAGAAAAGTGTGACCTCTAATTAGAGAAAATAAAGTCAGAAAATAGTTAAAGGCCCGCAAATGGCAAAGATGATGGAATTAATAAATAAGAAAAAAGAGCTAAAAAAATTCTCAGTGCTAGTAGGGCAGTATTCTGTGATTTAACATATATGTAATTGGAATCTCAGGAGAGCAGAAAAATTATTTGAATAATGGCTGAAAACATGTCACATTTGACTATAAACTAACAGATTAAAGAAACTAAATAAAAATCAAGCAGGATAAATAAAAATAAAACCATGCCAGCATACATTACAATGAAATTTTTGAAAACCAATGATAAAATGAATATCTTAAAAGAAGCTCAAGCAAAGGATGCACTAAATACAGAGGAATACAAATAAGTTTCACTGATTTTTCATCAGAAAGAATGAAATCCAGAACATAATGGAACATCTTTAACATGTTTAAAAATTAAAAAAAAAGACTATTAACCTAGAATTCCATATCCAATGAAAGCATCCTTTAAAACTTAAGAAAATATTGAGAATTTTTCAGGAAAACAGAAGCTGAGAAAATTTGTTGCCAGCAGAACTGAATATAAGTAATATTAAATAAAGTTTTTCAGACAGAAGGAAACTTTTATCAGATGAGGACATGGATCTATACAAAGTTGTGAAGAGCACCAGAAATGGTAAATGTGTGGATCAATCAAATCATTTTTTCTCATTTTAAAATTTTTCAGTAAAAAATAGACTATTTAAGGCAAAATAACAACAATGTATTGTAGAGTTTGTAACACATATAGATATAAAACATGACAATATTACAACAGATGGAAGGGGGAATAAAAGTATATTACTGTAATATTCTTACATTACATGTAAAATGGTATAATATTATATTAGACTACAACAAATTAAAGGCATATCTTGTAAACCCTAGAGCATCCACAAATATGAATAACTAAATAACAAAATATATAGATAATAAACACCGAAAGGTATAGCTAATAAGGCAATAACAGAAATAAAATGAAATACAGAAACATACTTAATCCAAAAAGAAGGTGAAAAGGATAAAAATAGAACAAAGAACAGATGAAAACAAATAGCATGACAGTGTACTTAAATTCACATATGTCCATAACTACATTAAATGTAAATAATATAAGCATGCAAGTATAATTGCAGAGACTATCCTACTGGATGAAAAGTAAGATCTAACTACAGGTTGAGTATTCCTTGTTTGAAATGCTTGGGACCAGAAGTGTTTTGGATTTCACATTTTTTTTTTTTTGGATTTTGGAAAATTATTCATAATACTTACAGGTTCAGCATCACTAATCTGAAAATTTGCAGTCCAAAATGCTCCAATGAGCATTTCCTTTGAGCCTCATGTCAGTGTTCAAAAAGTCTTGGATTGTGAAGCGTTTTGGATTATTTTTGGATTAAGGATACTCAACCTGTATACACTGTCTGCAAAAAACAAAAACAAAACAAAAACCAAACAAAAAAACCCACTTTCAACATAAGGACCCAGACAGGTTAAAAGTAAATGATTGGAATACACAAATCATAAAAAAAGTAGAGAAGCTATATTAATGTCAGACAAAGTAGGCTTCAGGACATGAAATTTTACCAGGGATAAAGATAGACATTTCATAATTATAAAGGGGTCAAGAAGATATAACAGTTTAAAATGTATAGGTATTTAATAACAGCTCCTCAAAATAAATGAAGCAAAAGCTGAGTAAAAATTGAAAGGAAAAATAATAAGGCCACAGTTAAATTTGGAAATTGTAACACTCTTCTCTCAGTAATTAAAAATAAAATAAATAGACAAAAAATAGCAGTAAGGATATAGAAGTCTTGATAAGTACTATCAATCAATTTGATATAATTGATATTTTGTAAAACCCCACACCCAACAATAGCAGAATACAGTTTCAAGTACCCTTTGAATATTCACCAAGATAGAATATATGCTGAGCCATAAAATAAGCCTCTCTGTTCTCTAATCACAATAGAATTAGATTAGAAGTCAATTTTTAAAATATCTAGAAATTCCCAAATAGCTCATGTGTCAAAGAAGAATAACAAGTGACATTAAAAAATAAAGTGAATGCTAATGAAAACACAAGATACCAACTTTGTGGGATGCAGCTAAAGCAATGCTTAGAGAGAGATGTGTATCTTTAAATGCTTATAGTATAAAAAAGGATCTACAGTCAGTTAACTTTATAATTAACTTTTTACCTTAAGAAGTTATTTTAAAAAGAGCAAATTAAACTTAAAATAAGTGAAAGAAAAAATAATAAAGACAACAGCAGAAATCAATGTGGTAGAAGCCAGAGAAACATTAAAGAAAATCGATTAAACCAAAACCTGATTCTTGGAAAAGGTCAATAAAACTTTATTAAGTATCTAATTAAACTAATCAAAGAAAAAAAGAGAGAAAGACATAAATTCCAATATTAATGAGAAAGGAGACATTACTATAGATACTACAGATGTCAGTGTTAATCTAAAGCAATATTATGAACAGTATTGTGCCAATTCAAGAAATTAGATGCACAGGCACATTTCCTGCAATACAAAAATTAACGAAATTGATAGAAGAAATGGAAAACTTGAATAGCCCAATATATATTAAAGATATTAAATTTATAATAATAAATCTTCCTCCAGAGAAAACTTCAGAAACTGATGGCCTCACTAGCAAATTCTATCAAACATTTGAGGAAGATAATACTACTCCTACACAAAATCGCTCAGAATTTAGATGAAGCCAGCATTTGCTGATAACAATAAGTAAAGAGAGCAAAACATTATGGCCACATGTGCTTTATAGCCAGAACACAAGGCTGTCTTACCATTTGAAAATTAACCAATATAATTCATGATACAATTTTAATAAAAAAGAAAGCCTGCACAATCATCACTATAGATGCAAAAGGAACATTTGACAAAATTCAATATTCATTCATAACAAAATCACTCCGCAAACTAGGAAGAGAAAGAAACATACTCAAGCTGATATTATAAAAAGTATCTATGAAAAGCCACAGCTAATATCTTACTTAGAAAGCTGGACACTTTTTTCATAAGATCACCACTTCTACTCAGCATTGTACAGAAAGTTCCAGTCAGTAAAATAAAGCAAGAACAAAAGGCATAGAGACTAGATAGAAAGAAGTAAATCTATCCATGTTCACAAATGTAGAAAACCTTAACCAATCTACAAAAAAAGCTACTAGAATTAACATGTGCATTTAACAAGATTGCAGGATACAAATTCAGAATACAAAAGCCAATTGTATTTTCACATGTTGTCAATAAGCAATACAACACATTTTTTTAAATACCATAGAAATAAATTTAACTATAAAAGTGTCAGACCTATATGATGAAAGCTACAAACATTGCTGAGAAGAACTTTAAGACTCAAATAAATGGAAAGATTTGCCATGATGCTGGATTAGAAAACTCAATATTTTAATGATACCCATTTTCCCCAAATTGATTCATTGATTCAATGCAATTCCAACTAAAAATCACAACAGGCCCCTCCTTCCAAATTTACAAGGCTATTCTAAAATTTATATGAAAATGCAAAGGACCTAGAATAGCCAAAATGATTTTGGAAAATATGAACAAAATTGGATGACTGATAACACCCTATTGCAAGACTATAAAACTACAGTAATCAACACAGAATAGGATTGATATAAGCATATCATTAAATGGAACAGGACAGAGTCCAGATATAGACCCATACATGTATGATCAGTTGCTAAAACATGTTAATGGGTGACTGTCTTTCTACCAAATGGTGGTAGAATAACTGGATCTGCATATGAACAACAAAATATCAGGCCCTTATCTAACATGGTGCACTAAAAATCCTTGAAATGGATAATATATTCAAACATAAAGGTTGAAACTATAAAACTCCTAGAAGAAAACATATAAGCAAACATTCATAATCTTTGGGTCGATAAATATTTCTTAGGACACATAGATCATAAAACATAAAATGAAAAATAGATACATTTTACTTCACTTGAATTAAAAACTTTTGTTCTTGAAAGACAGACCCTGGTAAGCAAATGAAAGACAAGGCAAACACTGGGAAAAAATATTCACAGAGTGGATGTCTGATCAATAACTGGCATCCAGAATTTGTGTGTGTATCCCTGTGAGTGCATGTAACTCAATAACAAGATAATTTTAAAATGGGTAAAATATTTGTACATTTACTTCACCAAAGAAGATATACGATTGGTAGCCAATCAGAACATGGAAAGATACTGTATTAATTCCCTAGGGCTCCTATAACTAAGTACTCCAAACTGGGTGGCTTAAAACAACAGAATTTTATTCTCACAGGGGTCTCCAGTCTAGAAGTCTGAAATCAGGGTGTCAGCAGGGCCACAGTCCTTCTGAAGTCTCTAGGGAAGGGTCTGTTCCATGACTCTCTCCTAGCTTCTTGTGGTTGTTGGCAGTCCTTGATGCTTCTAGGCTTGTACACTCATTACTTCAATTTCTGCCTTCATCTTCACATGGCATTCTCTTCTATGTGTGCCTGTGTATATCTACATGAGCTTCTTCTAAGGACACCAGTCATTGGGTTTAGGGCCCACCATAATCCAGTTTGTTCTCATCTTAACTTGATTACACCTGCAAAGATTCTATTTCCAAATAAGATCACATTCGCAGGTACTGGGAGTTAGGACTTCAACATGTCTCTTGTGGGGACACAATTCAACCCACAACAGATTCCCAAAATCATCAGGAAATTGCAAATTAAAGCCACAATGAGAGTGTCTACTAGAATGGCTAAAAATAAAAACAAGCAAAACCCACACAAATGTAACCATAATAAGTGTTGAGAACAATGTAGAGCAAATAGAGTTTTCATACATTGTTGGTGGGAGTGTAAAATGGTACAATCACTTTGGAAAGCAGCCAATTTCTTATAAAGTTAAATATAATATCACCTATGACCCAGAAATTCTACTCTTAGATATTTACCTAAAAGAAATGAAAACATACATCCACACATAGAGCTGTGCATGACTGTTCACAGCAGCTCTATTCACAATAACCAAAGCCTGGAAATAACCCCAGTGTCCTGTACCAAGTGTCTTAGTGGCTTAGCCCATTTTGTGCCACTATAACAGAATACCTGAAAGTGCTTTTATAATGAACAGAAATTTATTTGTCACAGTTCTAGTGGCAAGGAAGGCCATGATCTTGGTGTCAGCATCTGATGAGGACCATACTGCTGTGTCACCCTATGGTGGAAGGACAGGAGAGAGGGTGGGAGAAAGACTGGAGAGAGCAAGAGTGAAAGGGGGGACTGAACTCATCCTTTCTAAGGAGTCCACTCCCACAATAATGGTCTTAATCCATTCATGAGGGTGGATCCCCGATAATCTAATCACTTCTTTAAGGTCCCACGTCTTAATTAACACTGCTGTGTCAGGGACTAAGTTTTCAACACATGCTTTTTGGGGGACACATTCAAACCACAGCAACACATGAACGGATAAACAAATTATGGTAAATCCATACAAGGGGATAGCAGCAATAAAAAGAAATAAACTACTGATATAAGCAATGACTTGGATGAATCTGAAAATTAGTATGGTGAGTGCAAGAAGTCAGAGGCCAAACATTACTTACAGTCTGTACACATATTACATTATATGAATTTCTAGAATAGAGAAAACAAATCTATAATGACAGAAACCAGATCATTATGGATGGAGCTAGGAGTTAGAGTCAGGAAATTCACTGGAAAACATCATAAACGAACTTTTGGCAGTGATGGAAATATTCCATACATTGATCACAGTGGTAGTTACACAAGTGTATGCATTTGCCAAAATGTAATGATGAACCTACTTAAAATAGGTTCATTTTATATCATATAAATTGTGCAGCAATAAAGCTGATTTTTAAAATACAACCATCTGTTATTGGAGTGAAACTCCTCCGGGATAACTACTCTTCTCTAACTCACGCTTAGGCCAGGCAGTTTATAAGAACTAAATAAGACAATACCCACTAACATTCTGTGCCCCACCCTGCCACAAATAGCTGATCAGAGCACTTTCCTGTTAGGACATTTTAGGGCTTATGATATAGTGTTAATATTTATATTTATTCAGTGATTGCTAACTATTCTATTTTACAGATGTAGGCCAATTATGCCATTTTCTGAATTTTGCTGGTCTTGTAGCTTTTATGAATTACAAACTCCTATAATAATATAAACTTGATTTTGGTATAATGGAAAAATCCAGTAAGCTTTAGTGCTAATAAGTCTGTGGTTTAAATTCTGACTCTGCCATTTACCAGCTGGGTGACTTTCATTCTTTCGTTTAAAAATATTTTAATATTTTTTAATATTATCATATCAGACAACTATGGTATGTCAGGTATTTCCCCAGGCACAGGGGATGTGCATTAAAGTCCCTGACCTCAAGGAGTTTACAATCCCATGCTTCAACTTCCTTCCACTCTCCAAGTTTCTGGGTCTTGCTGTCTGTAATATAAGGTTGTAATACCATCTTCATAGATAGTGGGGATTAAATGCGATCATGAAGCAATCTGCTCAGTATGTATTAGACAGTGAAATGCAGTGTCCCTCCTGCTGCACCTGTCTGCCTCCAACCCCCTTACTACTCTCTCCTATCTCATCATATCCTATCCTATCCTTTCCTTCTCTGGTCATGCATTTTATTTCAGTCTCCTTCTGTACTACAGTGATATACTCTAAATGCCAATATTTGTTTATTTTCTCACCTAAAAAAGTTATTTACATTTCCAAATGAATGCATTCCATTCTTTTCCCGCTGAAACTATTTTATTATTAAGCTCACATTGGATGGCATTTAAAAAACAGTTCCTGGACTGATTTTTCAATTATCCTTAATGAACTGAAGTATGATACTCCTTAACAGTCACTCTTGATATTTGAATAGCATTTTACCATTACAAAGGATTTTTGTACCTATTATCTAATTTAATCATCTCAACAATCCTGTGAGGTCAGTGAAGGGATTATCGTATCTACTGCGCGGTTTGGTATGCCAAGGCTTTTCTAAGTTAAAAAGGTATTTAAATCAGAGATGGAATTTGCTACTGCTTTTCCTGACCTCAATACAGTGTACTTTTCCTTTGTTTATATATTTCACTGAGTTTACTGAGTACTGATTGTATACTGGGCATACATAATGCAATGCCCTGAAGAAGCTCTTTGTGTCTGGGGGAGTCAGACCTGACTATACAGCAGAGACTCTAATACATGATGAGACACAATGACAGGGAACACACAAGTATGTTGGGGGGGGGGAGTTGTCACAGAGGAGCAAAGGATCAGCCTTGGCACACAGAAGAAAGGGAACTGCGATGTGCCACGGAGCAGAGTATTGAGGCTAGTTGTGGTTTTTCCCATATGAACGAGGAAGGGAAAGCCCTGGCAAAAACACCCAAAACTAGAACCCCTTGGAGTTTATGTTTCATCTCTACTCATATCAGCACTGGGTTATTCCTCACTTTGGCAAAAAAGAAAAAAAAAAAATCACAGAGAATAAAGTCCCAACTCAGTCACCCTCCAACAGGGCATGTTTCCTGTGGCTATTTCTTGTCCCCGGGCCCTGCTTTGGCTGGAGAAGCTGTATAGGGAGGGAGTGGGGGATGGAGTTTGTGCTTATCAGTATGCGTTTCTTGAAACTGGTCACCAGTGAAAAATCAAATCTCCTTGGAATATTCTTAAGCTTCGTACATGTTTGATTAGTTTTTCCCAGTAGGGAATGAAATAAAAGCAGCAGCTGGAGAGAGAGAGAACTTGCTCTCTGCATGGTCCAAGAGTAGCTCATGGTATAATGCTGATCTTCACAAGACACAGGAAAGGTGAGCATTATTCCAGATGTTTAAAGGAAAGGCTACTAGTGGTTCGCCTTTGCAGTAGGTGAGGGCAGAGAAGGACAGGGGAATCTGAGGTCTCTTTTTGGCTGTCCCACAGTCCTTTGACATTCTTTTGTCTCAATTTCCTTCTCCATAAAAGAAGATACAATACGCTCACACAAAGTTTTTTCATTCATTCATTTTGCTAATAGCCCACAGAGCACGTGCTACATAACAGGCTCCTCTCTAGGTGTCGAGGGTGTAAGGATATAAGAAAGAGTAAGATTCAAGGAAGATACGGTTCCCTGTGGGGGTTCCTGCTGATAAGGGGCTGGACAGACATGGGGCTCTGGGTGGGTGAAGGGCACGTGAGCCCAGATGCTGGGGCCAGGTGACCCTGGGGAAACCGCAGGGGATTGTGTGGGGAAGCAGGAAAGGGAAAGCCTGGTTGATGGTGTGGCCAAGGAGCAATTCTGGTGGAGAAGAGAAATACCTAATGAGGAGCTCTTAAATTATGCTGGTGTGATATATAAGCCCTCTTTCTTCCAAGGCCTCTATAAAATATTAAGTAAAATCTATATTACTCATTAATATTTGGTAGAGTGGATTCTCTTTGGAAATAAAGAGAAGTGCTTAGCCCTGCTGTAGGATCTGTGTGCAGCTCAAGAGGCTAGACACAGGAAAAAAGAAGTCAATATGGAATTTAAAAATACATGTGTTTCATAACATATGCATACCTGTGTATCTAATAAACTCACTGTGTGTATATATATCACTATATGTATAAATGTATACACACATGTATATAGGTAGATCCCTCTAAAAAAAGCTTCTTGAGGAACAAAAAAAGAGTATTAATTAGACAATATATCCTTAGTGTAATAACATGAGCTAACACCATGTACTAGGTATTTTTCTAACTATCTTAAATATGTGTCTTCTTTAATCTTTATAGCCATTTCATGAGATAGGTAGTAACATTATCAATATTTTGTAGAGGAGGAATCTGAGACACAGAGAAGTTAGGTCACTTGCTCAAGGACACACAGTGAGTAAGAAATAGAGCTGGGATTTGAACCCAGCAATCCTGGATCCACCACCTTGACTCATACCCACCATACCATATTATGTAAGACATGATATGATTCATTTTTGATATTTTTAAAAGGAATTGGATCCTTCCAGGAGCATAGGGGATTGATTTCAGAGCAGCTAAATGTGGGGACTGAAGGCTTCGTCTCTCCATGGTGGCTTTAAATGCACTGTTCCCTGAATTTGGTTTTAGATCTTGGACAAGATTTGTTAATTTTGTTCTTTCATTCAATAACTATTTGCTGAGTAGCCACTGTATGCCAGATGCCATTTGAGGTTTTGGAGAAAGAACAGTGAACCGAATAGGCAAAATCCCAGCTATTATGGAGTTTACGTTCCAGCAGGGAGGACCACAGAAGTGTCAACTGATGGTTTGTTCAATCACAAAAACTACTGTAGAGATAAGAGACACAGTAGTGAACATACATAGGAAAGAAGGGAGCTGCTATGTCATACCGAGGAGCCATGGGAAGCCTTAATGAAAATATGACATTTGGACAGTGTGATAATAAGAAATACATATTTGGTCTTTGTCCTTGTTCCTCACACAGAACTCCTAAAATCCTGAAATTTTCTGATTGATAGGGGTGAGAGGAACACCTTTCGTTATTCATAACATGCCCCTTTCAACCATACATGTGTTTCTGCTAATGAGGTGACTCATGCTGGGTCCCTAGATAGCTTCAGGATGGGGACTGGTTGCCACAGGAACCACTGTGTGGCTAGAGGTTTGGAACTTCAGCACACCCTCCCACCTCTGAGGAGGGCAGAGGGGATTGAGATTGAGTCAATCACCAATGACCAATGATTTAATCAATGATGCCTACCTAATGAATCCTCCATAAAAACCCACAAATGACAGAGTGTGGAGAGCTTCTGGGCTGGGGAACACATTGACATGCTGAAAGGGGAGTGTGCCCAGAAGGGGCACGGAAGCTTCGCATCCCGCCTCCCGTGACTTACCCTGTACAGCTCTTCCATTTGGCTGTTCCTAAGTTGTATCCTTTATAATAACCTGGTAACAGTAAATAAAGTGCTTTCCTGAGTTCTGTGAGTCCTTCTAGCAAATGATTGAATTTGAGAAGGGGGTTGTGGGAACTCTTGATTTGTATCCAAGTTGGACAACTTGTGAGTAGCTTGCGGACCTGATACTTCTGACTGGCATCTGAAGTGAGGGGCAGTCTTGGACGCTGAGCTCCCAAACCTGTGGAGTCTGATGCTAACTCCAGGTTAATTTAGAATTAAATTGTAGGACACCCAGTTGGTATCCGAAGAGCTAGAGAATTGGTTGGTGTGAAGAAAACACACACACATTTGGTGCCAGAAGGGTTGTAAGTAAAAACTGCTCAAGCAGAGACCTGAAGAAAGTGAAGGCACCAGGAGGCAGGTATGTGGGAGAAGAGCTTTGCAGGCATATGGATGGCAAGTGGGAAGCCCTTGAGGGGCAATTGTGCTTGGCATGTTTGAGGAACAGAAGGTCACTAGTGTGTCTGGAGGAGCAGGTTGGGCTAGAAACAGAGTGGTGAAATAGGAGATGAGAGAGTTAGTGGAGATAAAAAGAAACCATGGGAAAGGTCTGGGCACAGGAATCATGGAATGATTATTCTCTGCCTTATGTTTTTAAAAATATTACTCTGGCTGCTGGTAAAAAATCAACCCTAGAGAGACAAGGGTGGACCCAGGGAAGGAAATCAGGTAACTTATAGTAATCCTGGCAAGAGGTGATGGTGGTAGTGTTACAGGTGGTGAAAAGTGGTTAGACTATACTTTGAAGGCAGAGGTGACCCAATTTGAGAGTTGTCCCACTATAGATGATATTTAAGCCATAAAACTGGCCCATATCACCCAAGGATTGAGTCTTGGTAGAGGAGAAAAAAAGTGTTCTCATAATAGAGCCTGGAGAAACTCCGATGTTTAGAGGTTGGAGAAGATGGGAGAAACCAACAAATGAGACTCAGAAGAAGTAGCCCGGGAGGAGAGGAAAACCAAGAGAATGGTGTCTTGGAAGTCTAGGGAAGAATGTGCTTTACTGAGGACAGGTGACCAGCTAGGCTGAATGGTGTTAACAGTCGAGTAAGGACTGAGAACTGACCATTGGATTAAGCAACATGGAGGTCATTGGTGACCTTGACAAATGCTACTTTGTATGGTGGAGAGGACGGAAGCCTGACTGGGGCAGATGTTAGGGAAAACTGAGTTACCCCTGGATGTGCTTTCACATGAGGCCTCATTAGCATGGAAATGGAACCTGCTTTCACACTGCTCAGAGGCCTGAGTCTTGTCCTTACAAAACCAAAGCTCAAAGTCCCACTGCTTTAGAAGCAGCAAATAAGAAAGTAAAATCTTTGAACTTGGGAATAGTATTAAAATTATCATCTAGGGTTTGAAATGTTGGCATCACAGATCTTGCTCTAGGAAATAAAATGGACCAGTTGCTGGGTTTACTCTGGTCCTCTGCCTATGACGACAGCTAAACAATCTCCTTTATATATTTACCCAGGGAATATATCCCCACAGCTTCCCTTTACAACAAATCATAGTGTGCTTAAAAGTTTCTACTCTTTGGGGAAAAAAAATCTGTCTCTTGCTGATCAAAATTTCTTTTTTGTGTTCATAGTTTCCTTCATTTGCCATGTAGCATTCTCTGAACAACTGGTGCGGTGCTGTAAACACTGGGCAAGGACACTGGAGAACCAAATTCCAATCCCTGCTCAGTTACTTATTTGTCATGCAAAATTAATTATATCATGATATTCCTGTACCTCAGTAGTTATATCCAGTTTGGCTAAATAACTTCTAAATTCCATTCGATATCTCACATTCTCTGATCCTTTCTAAAACATAGTTTCCCAAGTTCCTAATTTATCTCAGCCTTCCTTCTTCATGCTCACAGATCCCCCTTGAAAGAAGAATCAAGAATATTTTACAACAATCTTCTGTTAGTTTTAGTGCCTATAAAGTGTGGAGAACAAAACTCAATCTTAATGTCTCAAAAACTCAGGACTGTGAAATAAGCCACGAACAGAAAGTTAAACACCGCGTGTTCTCACTCATGTGGAAGCTAAAAAAAAGTTGATCTTGTAGAAATAAAAAGTAGAACAGAGGATACTAGAGTCCTCCAAGGGTTAGGGGAAGGGAGGGAAAGGGAGAGATTTGTTAAAGGATACAAAATTACAGCTAGATAGAAAGAATAAGTTCTAGTGTACCACTAGAGGATGACTATAGTTAATATATAGTTTCAAATATCTAGAAGGAAGGTATTGAATGCTCCCAATGCAAAGAAATGATAAATGGTTGAGATAATGCACATGCTAATTACCCTGCTCTGATCACCATACATTATATATATCAAAACATCATTCTGTAACCCATAAATATGTAAAATTATTATGTGTCAATTTAAAAATAAAATTTAAAAAAATGAAAACCAAAAAACACACTCAGGACTGACAGAGACCTGGATTCCTGGCCCCTCTGGAACTAGAACTGTTACTTTTCAGTGCTCTGGGATTGGTTGCTTTCTTTGAGTTCTTAGTGCAGGAGTCAGTGAAGCCCAGCTATCCATGGCTAGCTTTGCACCCATGGTCAAGGTAATTGACCTCTTTGTGCTTTGGCTTCTCAACTGAAAGGAGATAGTCTTTGGAACTTACCTGAGTATGGCTACTGTCACTTACCTATCTACTTACCTGGTGAACTATTTGTAGTTATCAGGCAATATCCACTCAATTCAAATTTTGATATGCAAAAATAGCCAGGGAGGTTCTCTTAACTCAAGACTTTGTGGAAACAACAAAGAAGTAACATGTTATCAAGAATGAAAACCTTCCTAAAATTGTCTACAACTCTGCAACTCTTATTCTGAAATCAACTCCTAACTTCCCCTCACTTTGATTCTGTGATCAGGAGAATCCTTTGTCTGTTGGTGTGGCCTGCATCTCTCTTCCAGATCTTCCTGACGGCCTCCCTTGTCCTCATGCTGCTCTTTTCCAGTGTATGCTCTGGAACTGGTTACATCCCCTGGCAGTGATTGCTTCCTCTTAGTGCTGGAACCAGTATAGTCCCAGCCTTTGCTTAGGCAGATATTTTAAGTGTACTAAGTCTTACCATTGCATTGCTGAACAGGCTTGACTCCCTACAGTGCAGTCTGCAAACGTGCTGGCAATAGCCTGCTCTCTTCCTACACCCTGCATTCTGTACTCTGTTACACGTTTCTAAAAGGAAAAGGCATTTTAAATTTCTTTTGGGAAGATAATTCTTTTTTTTTTATTTCAGCATATTATGGGGGTACAAATGTTTAGGTTACATATATTGCCCTTGTCCCACCCAAGTCAGAGCTTCAAAACGTGTCCATCCCCTAGACAGTGTGCACCACACCCATTAGGTATATATGCACCCACCCCATGCCCAACACCCATTGAATGTTATTACTATATGTGCACTGAAGTGTTGATCACTTAAAACCAATTTGATGGTGAGTACATATGGTGCTTGTTTTTCCATCCTTGGGATACTTCACTTAATAGAATGGGTTCCAGCTCTATTCAGGATAATACAAGAGGTGCTATATCACCATTGTTTTTTTGTGGCTGAGTAGAACTCTATGGTATACATATACCACATTTTATTAATCCACTCATGTATTTATGGGCACTTAGGTTGTTTCCACATCCTTGCAACTGTGAATTGTGCTACTATAAACATTCTAGTGCAGATGTCTTTTTTATAGAATGCCTTTTGTTCTTTTGGGTAGATGCCCAGTAATGGGATTGCTGGATCAAATGGTAGTTTTACTTGTAGCTCTTTGAGGTAACTCCATGTTACTTTTTGGGAGGATAATTCAATCACTCAACCCCACTTGGGGTTCCCCACAATGACTAGAAATAATAGATTCTGTAATGCATCCTGTGTGATATCCTTCATCATATCTTTTGTTTGTTTAGCAATGGGGAGGGAGGAGTGGAATGGATGACAGTGCCTGCTTGCACCATTTCCATTGTCTCTTCCACTACAACATGAACCCCTCATGCAGGGGTAGTGCCTTTTACCTCAGCGTGTTGGAGGCCAAGGTCAGGGCCTGGCCCATCTGAAAGGCATAGTCAATAGCGGTTGCAATGAATGGTAGCTTTGAATCCATCATCCTTGTCTTGGCATGTAGTACAGGGTAGCACAGCACAGTGGGATCCATAATAAAGGACTTCTCTCAGGGTCCTGGTCTTCTCCCAAGCCAGGCTCTGGGATATTCCAGAGAAGGCTGTGGTTTCCCAAAAATTTGCAGACTGAGTGGGAATTTCCAGTCAGAGTACAATGGTTCCCAAATCCTGGTCCATAGACCAGCAATGGTCACTAGTCCTCACTGATATAAAACAAAAATGGACAATGTGGCAATTTTTAAAATAAAGCTAAATTTATGTTTTTAATCTGACTTTATGGTTCTCCTGCATTTTTTTTTTCATGTCTAACTGCACTGAAATAGCCTTCTTTTTGAAATTATGGTGAAGATAAATGGCAGATGTTTTTCTTAATGCTCCTACCAGGGGGAAAACATTGTTACCTTACATTGCCTCCCAGTTTAGTTTAGCTTAGTTTTGACATTTTCCTGCTGCGTGTAATCTTTCTAAGAAGCAGTGTTATAACAGTGCTTTATAATGAGACATGGACAATTCTGAGAATCTGAACTGAAGTTTTAGACCCTTTCTCTAGAGAAACCTATATACGTACATTGTCATAAATTTTTACAGGTAATTTTGGAAGGTTCACAGGCTTCTCTAAGATCAGCCATGGACTTTGTAAGGGTCCACAAACCCAGGTTAGGAATTCCTGGATCAGAGGAGTCAATAGCCTTGTGGTAATAAAGTGCATTTTTTATTCATTTATTTATTAATGAAATATTGAATGTAAATAAAAGTTTCCCATTACTACCTTTTGGGAGTATTAAAAGTCCAGGGAACCCAGGCTAGAGATCAGAGATTTAATAGATATCTTGCCAATGCAAATGGCACTCTGTCTAAGGCAGCCCATGCCCATCATTTGCACCAGTGTTCCCTGGGCACAGTGGATGCAGGAACAACTCTTCCCTTCGGCATTTTTTGCTGAGCATATGCTGTGACCCATCATCACTAACAGGGCTCTGCATCTCCCCAGCTGTCTGGGGGAGGCTTTTTGAAGGCATCTCAGCCATCTGTTAGTGTTTCCTGTTCTCAGGGGTGCTTTGATGCCATGAGGAGATGTGACATGACATTTGGAATCTGGGCCCACGTGTCACAATGCCAAGGGCAGGGACAGCCCTACGTTGACTGACTCTGGTCCGTTGTGTAGGGATGAACATGTCAATCAAATACATCCAGCTGGGCAGTCGTACTGGCAGCTGGGCTGCTCACATTTAGAGAGGAAGGGGACAATGAAAGGTCTTAGAGACCTTCAGAAGAGGACGATGCCCATTGCTGCTCATCTTCCTCTGGGAAAGCCTTGGGGTAGAAGTGGAGACTGTAGCTGGAGCAATGAAATTGGCAGCAATCATAGGACCTCTGAACCATAAAGATGATCAAATCCAGAATTTCTCAAACTTCAGTTATTCAAGCCCCACAATCATCATTTTTTGCTATCTGCATCTACCAATAATTTATATTTTCTTTAAATACTTCCTATGAATACAGTATAGTCCAAAAAATGAAAACAAAATCCTTTCAAATTCCAACTAGACATTCTGGCCTTCAGAAGGCTCTGACCCTGGGACTTGCTAGTTCTTTGTCAAAATACAGAATCAGTAAGGGCTAGAGCCTTATTAAAGGCACTAACTTAAACTTCCTCCTGGATGTGTTGGAAATACCAATGGCAAATTCAGACATCTTTATGTGCTTAATATTAGTCAATGCCACATCTAAGAATTCACTAAATTTCATGTGCCACCTAAATCATTTTGTGTACTACTGAAGGGGGGTACCTCACATTGTGGAACACTTGGATCTGATCCAAGCTCCTCATTGAAGAAGCGAGGAAGCCTAGAGAATGGGAAACATTTGTCCCAGGTAACTATGGTCCTATATCCTGCCTGATACTCACGCCATTTGCTGAGTAATTTTGCAGCTTCTCCTACTGGAAGCAGATCGTAGGTGCCTCCACCTTGACTTAGGGATCTGCTTTGTGACTTACTTTGGGCAACAGGATGTTAGCAGATGTGGCGCAGGCAGAGTCTTCAAATTTGTTTGCTTTCTTGCACTTTATCACCACCGTGAGGAGGACATGCATGGCCAGCCTGTTGGTCTAAGGAGGATGAGAGACATTTTGAGCAGGCCTGGATCCACTTTGCAAAAAGATTCAGTATTGGACTCCAGCATGGTCACTTCCCTTTTTGGTTCAGTATGGGGACTGCACACACATGTGTATGTGTGTGTGTGAATGAGAGAGAGAGAGAGAGAAGTTGAGAAAGAAAGAGATGTTGAGTAGAAGAATAGAGAAGGGAAGAGAAGGTGTGGGGAGGAGAGAGGAGGAGAAGAGAGGAAAAGAGGAGGAGAAGAGGAAGAAAGGAAAGGGGAGAGAGAAAATCCATGTCCTTAAGGACGTGGGCCATATCTCATTTATCTTCTGTATTCCCAAAGGTCAGCACAGGCTTTCAAAAATGGTGGTGATGAATAAATGCTTTACCTTTTACTTGAAAGCTTTCTAAATTCAAGAAGTATTTACGGAGAACTCTGTTATAGGCATGGGACTGAGCTGAATATACTTGAAGATACAAAATAAGTCATTTCTCGGCTGCAGGATATTATCACATATTTGGGTGGCGAGGCCACACCAGCATAATGTGGCTAAGCAACAATTCAAAACTGTATTGTTCCTAGATGCAAGATCAAGATCATATAGTCTATAAACAAGGATAATTTGACTTTTTCCTTTCCAATTTAAATGGCCTTTATTTCTTCCTCTTCACTGATTGCTCTAGCTAGAACTTCAGTACTGTATTGAATAACAGTGGTGAAAGTGGACATCCTTGTCTTATTCCAGATTTTAGAGGAAAGGCTTTCAGGCTTTTCCCATTCAGTATGAAACTAGCTATGGGTCTGTCATATATGGCATTTATCATATTTAGGTAAGTTCCTTCTATACACATTTTTTGAGAGTTTTTGTCATGAAGGGATGTTGAATTTTATTGAATGCTTTTTCAGCATCAATTGAAATAATCATATGTTTTTTGTCCTTTGTTCTGTTGGCATGATGTGTCACATTGATTAATTTACATATGTTGAATCATCCTTGCATCCAGGGATGAATCCCACTTGATCATAATAAATAATCTTTTTAATATGTTGTTGAATTTGGTTTGCTATAATAGTATTTTGTTGAGGATTTTTGCATCTATGTTCATCAGAGATGTTGGCTTATAGTATTCTTTTGTTGTGTCTTTGTCTGGTTTATCAGGCTGATACAGGCCTTGTAGAACGAGTTTGGACATATCCCTTCTCCTTGATTTTTTGGTTATAATTTAAGAAGGATTGGTATTAGTTCCTCTTTGAATGCTTGGTAGAATTCAGCAGTGAAGCCATCGGGTCCTGGGCTTTTCTTTGATGGGAGACTTTTTATTACTGCTTCTATATTGTTACTTTTATTGGTTTATTCAGATTTTGGATTTCTTACTGGTTTAATCTTGGTGGGTTATATGTGTCTAGGAATTTATCCATTTCTTCTAGGTTTTCCAACTTACTGGCGTATAGTTGCTCATAGTAATCTCTAATGATCCTTTGAATTTCTGCAGTATCAGCTGTAATGTCTCTGTTTCCATCTTTGATTTTATTTATTTGGGTCTCTCTTTTTTTCTTAGTTAGTCTTGCTAAAGGTGTGTCCATTTTGTTTCTCTTTTCAAAAAAACAACTTTTTGTTTTATTGATCTTTTGTATTTTTTTGTGTATGTTTCAATTTCATTTACTTCTACTATGAACTTTATCATTTCTTTTCTCCTACTAATTTTGGGTTTAGTTTCCTCTTGCTTTTCTAATTCTTTGAGACTCCACAATAAAACTATGAGAATTGATTTTAAAAAATCCAGTTAAGTTTTTGGATACAAAATAAATATACAAAAATCAGTAGCATTTCTGTATGCTAGCAGTAAATAATCTGAGAAAGAAACCAAGAAAGTAATTCTATTTATAATAGCTACAAATAAAATAAAATACCTAGGAATAAGCTTAACCAAAGAAGTGAAATATCTGTATAATGAAAGCTATAAAACATTGATGAAAAAAATTGAAGAGTACACAAAAAAATGGAAAGGTATTCCATGCTCATGGATTGGAAGAATCAATATTGTTAGAATGTCCATACTACCCAAAGCAATCTACAGATTCAATTCAATACCCATCAAAATACCAATGACATTCTTCACAGAAATAGAAAAAATAATCCTAAAATTTATATGGAACCACAAAAGACCCAGAATAGCCAACCTGAGTAAAAAGAACAAAACTATAGGAATCACATTATCTGATTTAAATTATACTACAGAACTGTAGTAACCAAAACAGCATGTTAGTGGCATAAAAATAGATACATAGACCAATGGAACAAAATAGATAACCTAGGAATAAATCCACACATATATGGTGAACTTATCTTTGACAAAAGTGCCAGGAACATACAGTGGGGAAAGGACAATCCCTTCAATAAATGGTGCTCAGAAAACTGGATATCCATATGCAAAAGAATGAAACTAGATCTTTATCTCTCACCATACACAAAAATTAAATCAAAATGGATTAAAGATTTCAATCTAAGACCTGAAACTATGAAACTACTAAAAGAAAACATTGGGGAAATGCTTTAGGACATTGGTGTGGGAAAGACTTCTTGAGTAATACCCCCAAAGCACAGGCAACCAAAGCAAAATTGGACAAATGGGATCACATCAAGCTAAAAAGCTTCTGCACAGCAAAGAAAATAATCAACAAAGTGAATTGACAACCCACAGAAGGGAGAAAATATTTGCAAACTACCCATCTGACAAGGGATTAATAACAAGAATATGTAAGGAGCTCCAACAACACAATAGGAAAAAAGTCGATCTGATTAAAAAATGGGCAGAGGATCTAAATAGACATTTCTCGAAAGAAGACATACAAATGGCCAATAGGTATATGAAGAAATGTTCAACATCATTAGTCATCAGAGAAATGCAAATCAAAACCACAGTGCGATATCGTCTCACCCCAGTTAAATTGGCTTTTATCAAAAAGATAATAATGATTGCTGGGAAGAATTTGGAGAAAGGGGAACCGAACCCTTATACACTGTTGGTGGGAATGTAAATTAGTGCAATCACTATGGAGAACAGTATGGAGGTCCCTCAAAAAACCAAAAATAGAACTACCATATGACCTAGCAATCCCACTACTGGGTATATACCCAAAGGAGGGAAATTCAGAATATTGAGTAGATATTTACACTCCCATGTTTATTGTAGCACTATGCCCAATAGCCAAGATTTGGAATCAACCGAAGTGTCCAGCAACAGAAGAATAAATAAATGAATTGTAGTACATATACACAATGGAATATTATATAGCCACAAAAAAGAATGAAATCTTGCCATTTGCAACAACATGAACGGACCTGGAGAACATTATGTTAAGTGAAATAAGCCAAGCATAGAAAGACAAATCTATCATGTTTCACTCATATGTGGGAGATAAATGCTAAAAACAATTGATCTCATGGAGACAGAGAATAGAATGATGATTTCCAGAGGCTGGGAAGGGTAGTGGGGAACAGGGGTTGAGGGGATAAAGTAGGGATCGTTAATGGGTGTAAAATATAAAAAATGCCCAAGACAATGAATACCCTGATTACCCTGATTTGATTAATTCACACTGTATGCCTGTATCAAAACATCACATGTACTCTATAAGGATATACCACTATTATGTATCCATAATAATTAAAAATAAAAATAAAACTCTGTATTGTTCCTGTGCATAAGTCACAAGCACAAGAATGATACGGCTTGTTCCTAAAATGTGACAGCATTCCTTCTGCCAAGCCGCGATTGCTCTGCTCCCTCAGGCTAGGATGTAATCCTTCAACACCCCATGGAATTTAAGTTCTCCACAAATCTGAACTTCTTTTCTTCCTTTCCTCTTCTTTTACCTACAGATATTTCTATTCCTGTCCTTTTTGTCATTGTGGTCTCAGCTGTTGTTGGAGTGTACATAGGCACCTGTGTACATTTACTTCAATGAGTTGTCTTCCCTCCAGTTGTTCCGAAACCCAGGAACCATCCTTCACGTCCTTCCCTCTGTGCTTGAGTCCTGTGCAATCTGCCTGTAATTTACATGCTGAGTCCACTTTGTTCCATCTCCTCCTCCACCACCACGGTCAATGTCCGTGTCGTGTCTCACCTATTCTAGCTCCTAACTAGTTTCTTAGCGTTACCTTTGCCCAGTCTATTCCCCAAAGAGCAGTTGGAATAATCTTATAGAATGCTAATCTGGTTATTTAACTCCTCTGCTGAAAACCACCTCAGTGGCATCCCATTCCAATTAGAGAAAACAAAACAAACCATGCAGACTCATTACTGTGGCTTATACATGATACTCTGCATGATGCGAGCACTGCACAGGTCAATTTTGCAGATGAAACGGAGGAGATTCCACAGTAAGTAAGTGGGAACAACTTCAAGGCTATCATTCTTGCTGCCAAAATAATCATGGCCACCATCATAATTACCATTTATTGAGTGTATACTATAATATTCACATAATTAAGCTCTTTACACATATTAACTTTGCTAATCTTCTCAACAATTCTGAGTTCGATACTATTATAATCCCAGTTTTGCAAATGAGGAAACTGAGGTACAGGTTGTTTAAACAATTTCCCCAAGGCCAAACAGCTTAAAAATGACAAAACCAGGCTCAGAACCCAGGCAGTATGGCTCCCTTTACCATTATTGGGCCACAAAATGACCCATGGAATTGACCAAAAAAAAAAAAATATGATCAAACTACCACCTGATTCTCCTTAACTGCCATTATCCTGGCTAGGTGTCAGGCTAATAACTTAAGATAGCATCATTTCTTCCCTCCAAAGAGATAGCTGAACACAACAGCAACAACAACAGCAATTAGGAATCAACCATTTAAAAGTGATAATATCTCTGAAGGACTGAGATGATCTCCTTCCAAAGAGGTAATTATAGGAACCCAGTGAGGATGAAAGGCACTTTGCAGGAAATGGAACATGAGCAATCCTAACGGAAATGTCAAAAGGATAATGTGTTTTGTGAATGTTTATTGCAAACAGACAAAAGTAGGTTCAATTACTCATCACAACCTACCTATTTCTTTCTTGGTTGGGTGGGAAACACTCGGATGTTTTGTTTTTCAAAAAAGAAAAAAATAAATCTATTTTCCAGGATAGCATAGAGGTATTTTTAGCTTTGAAATTTTGATTGTGAATTTCTATGGCCTATTAAAAAATGCCAATGCAGCCTTGAAATATGACAAAGGATGACAAAAGCTGGTGAACATGATGAATCTACTGGACTTCATACATCATCTGTCCTTTAGCTTTCTGAACATCTCATCTGTGATTCGAGGCACCTTGGAACCAGAATCAATATTCGGCATATGTCCCTATATGGTTATATAAAAATAATAATAATCTTTCTCTGCTGTTGCCCCTGCAGGAGAGATTTTCTTAACTCCACCTTGACTCCTTGACTATTTCTACCCCCAGTCAGGCTCTTTGGACTGGCAATAAACATCATGGGCTTTGGAGAAAACTGGATTTTAAGTTGTAATAACTTGTGTACAAGTTCCTTATCCTCATTGAGTCTCAATCTCTTCTGGTATCCAGTGAGAATGACGATTCCTGCATCACAGGGCAGTTGTGATTGTTAAATGAGATGTATTAAGAGTACCAAGCGGCCAGGCGCGGTGGCTCATGCCTGTGATCCTAGCCCTGGGTGGATTGCTCGAGGTCAGGAGTTTGAGACCAGCCTGAGCGAGACCCCGTCTCTACTAAAACTAGAAATAAAAACTATCTGGACAACTAAAAATACATATAGAAAAAATTAGCCAGGCATGGTGGGACATGCCTGTAGTCCCAGCTACTCAGGAGGCTGAGGCAGTAGGATCGCTTAAGCCCGGGAGTTTGAGGTTGCTGTGAACTAGGCTGACGCCACGGCACTCACTCTAGCCCGGGCAACAAAGCGACACTCTGTCTCAAAAAAAAAAAAGAGTACCAAGTGCCTAGTAATTCTTAACTGTAATGGTTTAAGGCCTTATCATGTGCCAGGCATCTCACCTTTGTTATTCCATTTAATTTAACTCTATAAAGTAGGAATCATTATCCCCATTTTACAGATAAAGAAACTGAGTCTCAGAGGGGTAAAATAACCTGCCTACTATGGGTTGAACTGCCCCCTACCCACAAAGTTACATTAATATCCTAATCTTCAGAATGTGAC
The DNA here is from genome assembly GCF_020740605.2 of Lemur catta. NCBI lineage: Eukaryota > Metazoa > Chordata > Mammalia > Primates > Lemuridae > Lemur > Lemur catta. Next base: position 83,019,359 of record NC_059130.1, read on the forward strand.
CTTATCAGGAAACGAGGTCTTCATAGAAGCAATGAAGTTAAAATGAGGTCACTAGAGTGGGCCCTAATCCAATATGACTGATGTCCTTTTAAAAAGGGAAAATTTAGACACAGAGACAGACACATAGTGGGAAGACGATGTGAGGACACACAGGGAAAAAAGACAGCCACATGACTGGAGTGAGGCATCTGCAAGCCAAGGAATGCCACGGATTGCCTGCAAACACCAGAAGCCAGAAGCAGCAAGGGAGTACTCCCCCTTAGGGCCTTCAGAGAGAAGATGGCCCTGCCCACAGACTTCTAGCCTAGGAAACTGTGAGACAGCAACTTTCTGTCATTTTAAGCCACCCAGTTTTTGGTACCTTATTGCAGCAGCCCTAGAAAACTGACACATTGCCTAAAGTCCCACTGTTAATAAGTAGTAACACCAAGATTTAGTTCCGGGTCCTTCTGATTTTTGCCCTTGCCTATTTCTTCCATCTTGTATCTCTTGCCACTCCCCACCCCAACTTTCTTATGTATTCTCTAGGCACACTAACCTGCCCTTACTTTCTTTCTCAAGTTAGCAATCACCTCTTTGAGGATCCTACACCTTTCTTCCCCAAACCCTTAAATCTTACATGTGCCTTCAGGGTGCTTTTCTTTATCATAATATTTATCAAACTTTTTATTAATTGCACATTGAGTTGTCTATGTGCCCCAATGTACTACACGAGAATGAGGCCAAGACCATGACTTTGATTATGTTTGTATCCCAGGACCCAGCCCAGTGTTGGTGCACAGCCAGCCCTCAATACATGCTTGCTGAACAAATAAAAGAAATTGGGAGATGACCCAGTTTTTAGGCAAGCATTGTGCATTCTCCTTAAGAAACATTTATTTCTGAAACCCCACTGCCATTTTACAGGTTAGGTGAAATTTGCAGAATAAGTACAGGGACGACCAGTATATTCTTTCTGAAGTTTCTTTGTTCTTTTCCACATGATGAGGCTTCCTGGATCCTACCTGGTTGAACAAATCTGAAGTATCTGCTCCTAATTGCTTTAAGTAAGCCCGGTGTGATCTAATCATTAATCAGATACTTGCATTTAAGAAAGAAAAAATGGCTAATTAACGAAATCCGGCACTGTCAATATTAAGGATCAGAGCATGGTGGGGTTTGGAGGGTCTTTGGGCCTGAACTGGATTTATTATCCCCAGAGATGTATAAACACCAAATGCAAACCTAACAAGAAGGAGGAATTCTGACTGGGAACGAATGAGCAGGCAGTTGATACATAAATCCTAGGAACCTGTCCCTCTTGTATACTGTCAGTAGCAAAATATGCTGAAAGTTTAAAGTTTAACTTTTAGAAATACAAAATGAAGCTCATGAACCATTTGTGAAAATGGCACAAGAGTAACAGAAAAGGTTAATGTTTGAAAAAATAGAAAATTTTATTCATATGGGATGGACAAATTTTGGCCTTGAATATACCTTGTGCTCAATAAATTCTTGTTAAATGAATTTTCCCTGTCAGACATTTATAGGAATAAAAAAATATATGTATATGTTTAATACACACACACACACGCACACACACACACACACACCCCTTTATTGAAAAGCATAAAAGAAAACCTGAATCAATAGAGAGTATAATACCTTTCTCCTAATGAACAGGACTACTGTGTATTATAAAGATTCCTCTTTTCTCCCAAGTTAATCTATAGATTCAAAGCTATTCCAATCAAATTCCCAACAAGGATTTTCAGGGAAATTCATAGGTTGAGCCTAAAATTCATGTGGAAGAGTAAAGGGCCAAGAATAGCCAAAGATTTTTGGAAGAAGAAGAGATGAGAAAGAAAGAGAACTGACTTACTCTACTAGATACCAAGATTTACTCTGAAGCTATAGGTAATTTTGAAAAATCATTTTTGTTTTGTTTGCAAACTGTTTGTTTAGGGAACTCAGTTTTAGTAAACTTGCCTAGAGTCACTCTCCACTGAGTGATGGATTCTAATGAAAAGTGAAGTCTTGCAGCATGAATTTGCCAGCTTGGAGCTCAGCTTTGACCTGTGAGCTGGAGCCCAGGGAAGGGTAAAGAGCAGGAAGGAGCCCTGGAGTCAGATGCACCAAGGCTGAGCCCCAGCTATGCCCTCATTTGCTGTGAGACCTTGGGTCAGTGGCTGAACTTCCCTGAGTTTGAATGTTTTAATCCGTAAAATTCAATTAAATAAAACATAACTGGAAAAATTCATGGTTGTGCTGTATTCGGCTGCTTTTAAAATCTGTGTCTTCAAAGCAGAAACAGCTTCCTGTAAAGTAGGGGTTGCAAACTCAAATGTCTGCAGGAGCCAGACAGATAATGCCCGTGTGTGTAGTGGCTGCATAGCAGATGAGGGGGAGGGGGGATTGTGACAAAATGAGAGAGCATAAAATAGGGCTGTGGCTGAATCCACCCCCATATCCCTAGTTGGCAACTTCAGTTCAGAAGCAAAGAACCTGGTATGGAAGTCAGAAGAAGGTCAGAGAGGAGCCCCCATTCTAACTGCCTTAGACAGTGGTGTGACCCAGGGCAAGTTATTTCACTCTCTGGCCTTCATTTTTCAACCTTTAAAATAGAAAGATTAGATTCTCTAAGGGCTACTGTAGCTCCATGACTCTAAAATACCTTTCTGTAATTCTAATTTGTGGATGCACTTGTCAGTCTTGCTTCTAGAATTGGAAGACTCTGTCATTTACTAACATACCACTTGAGAATGTCCCAGAACTTTACTGCACTTCAGTTTCCACCACTAGAATATGAAGGAGGAGTAATTATATCTTTTTTTTGGAGTTAGGGTGATAAGTGATAATTAGCTATAAAATGTTTATTAATAAATGGGGCAACAATGGGAAGAGATGTGGATAAACAAAATAGAAAGGGGCGTAGATAAACAGTCTACTATGTCACAGAGACCTAATAATTATATTATTTGGAAATTCATTTTTCTTGGGATATAAGCCCTGCTACTCTCATTTTACAGATGAGAAAACAGATTTCAAAATGTTCAAGAGCTTGCCCAAGAAGTCAGAGAGCTACTACATAGTGGATCCAGGAATTGAAATCTTTTCCTCATAGTGTCAAGGCCCATGCACTTCTTTCCCTGTGCGTTGCCTCCTCAGATGGGCCAACCAAGTTCTTACCAAGTTCAGGGTCATGTGCAAAGAGATCCACTGAGGTCAAGGGCAGCAGGCACATTTCCAACCACCCATCAGGCAGGGCTTAGATTCCTGTAAGTGAGACAGTCAACCATGTTTGTGCAAAGAAAGATTGAGTGCTTTCTCTACGCCTGCCGTGTTAAATGTCATGTTGGGGGTGGGCAGCCCGAGACCTACAGTTCTGGACATGGACCGGAGAAGGCCAGAGACCTCAGGTAAACTCATTCCTGACTCGAGCAGAGGAGAGCTGCTGAAAGGGATCACCTCTCATTCTCTTTATGAAACCAACATGCTGTTCCAGCCCCGGGGAACACAGGTCAGCAACTTCATGAATTACCCTTTTGCTTGTAATCCAGTTGCAGTGGTGAAATATTATGTTGCCTAGGGCAGGGCTATTCCTGGCTCTTAGTTGTTTAAATTACCAAGTTTCTTGTTTGGAAGGAAGAAGGAAGATTTATTGAATGCCTACCAGGTGTTAGACATGAGGCCATTCAGGTTGCATTGATGACTTTATTTAACCCTTACCGTAACTGTATACATTAGATTCTGTTACTTCAGTTTATCAAATGTTAAAAAGGAGGCTCAGATAGGATAAATAAACTTGCCAGAAGCCACAGTTTAGTAAGTGCTAGAGCATTGAATTGAAATCTCTGGCTCTCCAACTCCAAACTTTTTCCACAGCACCAGTCTGCCCATCAGTGTGACACTGGTGACAAATAATTCTGTAAAATCAAAATAGATTTTCATTTATCGATGATCTTTAATGGAAGAAGACTTCTAGCCCAGCCAATAGAAAGCTTATTTGTTTTGTAAACAGAGAATAATCCATTCATTTGCTAATGCTCCATCCCAGCTAAAACCTGTGCCAAGTCTGCCTTTAATCTGTTACATAGCATGAAAGCAAGGATGTCCCCACACCCTGTGCCTTCAAATATCCCGTTTGGGACCTTACAGGAATGATGCTTCCTTTGTCTCAACATCAAAACCCAGTTTATATCTTGACAGGTGTATATGTGTTGAAAAATATAAATGAGTACAGAAAATCAAACCCCTTGGGTTGCCCAATTGTCCCATTTGCCAAGAAAATGAAAGTGAGGATAACTTAAAATGAATAAAAATAGACTCTCCATTTGGAAGTCTGAAATTGACAGTGTTTACTAGAAATAATATGAGTGGAGGACTCGGGCTTCTATTTGATTGTGTGTTTGAATCCGCACCTGGACTCTGAGGTTCTCCCTTTGTGAGCAATTGCTACTGCTGGGGGAATTGGCAGTGTGACCAGGCCGAGGCAAGGCATAAAATGATTAGGTCCAAGACTTCATTGCGAAGCCTCTTCCTCTGAGATTTAGAAACCATCTCCCTTTCAGCTCTTAATGTTTCCTGAACACCGTGAATTTCTCCAGGGGGGCTTTATGGCCAGAACTGATCGCATTCAATTCTCCAGGGAGGAAAGAGGCGGGTTTGTCTTATTTATTTATTTATTTATTTATTAAGGAAAGAACAGAAATAGAGAGGAAAGTCCCTTGTCTTTATGGTGGTGGTGGAGGAAGGCTAGGAAACCTGAGTGTGCCCTGCCCTCACCCTGAATCTCTTCTCTGCTGGACCTACCTGCCCCTGCCTGATAGCTGCCCTCACCCTGCCTGCAGGGTTCCTCCTCATCCTCTCCCTCCCATGTTTTTCTTCCCCCTCTTCCTCCTTTCCTTCTCCTCCTCTCTTGCCTCTTCCCTCCTCACCCTAACCTTTTGCAATAGATTTCAAGCCCTTGATCTACTCAGCTTCTTTTAGTTAAAAGTCTCCAAGTCTTACTCAGGGTGTCCCCACTAAAAGCTGATTTATTGTAAGGACTGGAACCAGAGAGCCACCAGGGCTGAGGGTGGATAGCTGAGAGGGGGCATCCCCCTCCACCTGCTGCAGCCCCCTTCCAGATGCAGTAATGTCTCAGAGCCCACCTGCTCCCTCGGTCTTAGACTTCTTCGTGGCCCTGTCTCCTCCTCACCTTTCTCTCCCTGCATCCTGTCCCTTTCAGCCCGTGTGGCTAACTCTATCACACCCTTCATAGTTCCTAATTCAGATCCCCAACAAGGAACCTGCTTGCCACAGACCACTCAGAGGCCCTCTCTCCTTCTCCCCTCCTCCCAGTGGGCCACCCTCCAAGTAGCTGGTCTGACCTCCCTTTGGCTTGGGCACCGCGGATCAGGTGTTCACCACTATCCGATCGGCTGGCGCTGAGCAGTAAGCCTCAATCGACCACCTACAACTGCACCTTAAGCGGCAACTTGCAGGAAGCAGTATCCCCCAGAAGGAGCTGTGGGTGGGCCAAGCAGAATAATAAAAAGGTTGAGAGGAGCCCTAGAGTCCAGAGGTTTCTGACACCAGTCACTGAGAGCAGTTTGTGTGGCTAGAGCTGCACCAGTGATGAAATCAGATATCATTGAGTTGCACATCCAGGTACTGTGGATACAAAGGTTAAGGGATATATAACCTTTGCCTCCAAGGTGCCCACAGGGGCAGGCGAGGCAAGTTGAGGATCTCTGCAGCTCAGTAAACACAGAACATTTGGCTCAAAGTCATCTTAGAGATCAAGTCCAACCCCTTCTATTTCCCAGGTCGAGAGAAAAGCCCAGAGAGGTTATAACAGACTTGCCTGGGGTCCCATCAGTAGTTACAGGCAGAGATTTCATTTCAACTACTAGTTATTAAATACATAATGTGTGCTAGGGATTGAGCTAGATGTTTTCACCTTTGTTATTTCATTGAACCCTTATTATTAATAATACTGTGAGGTAGGCTTTATCCAGAAGAGAAACTCGAATTTCAAAAAGCTTCGTTGACTCACCCAAAGTCACATAGGTAGATAGGAGAAAAATAAAAGGTCTGTGATCAGTGTTGCAAACAAAGGCAGTTTTAGAAATGGTAAGCACTGCATCAAAATACCTGTAAGAAAAGCATCCAAAGTGCATCCAAAGCACGCCGATGGGGTGCTTTCCTTCTCCTTGGAAGAACAGATATTGAGTGGTTAGACATGAAGCAAGAGGGAGGGCATTTTTGAGAGCTTGTATATGAAAAGAGTGTGATCAAAACACAAAAAGGAGGGTGGAGGTGGCATCCTCAAGGTAATCAATGCTAAAGACATGTTAATTTAGGACTTCTGAATATCCTGGGAAAAGATCCATTGTACAGGTGAGTAGGATGATTTAGTAACAAAGGAGAGAAAGAATCAGGTGGGGCCTTGACTGCAGGTGTGGCAGGGCCTACTTGGTGCACCGATGAGACCGTTCTGCCCTTACTTCCCTTACCCTGAAAGCCCTCTGCTTGACCAAAGAGCCATTTGAAATATCACACACATATTGATTTTTCCACCAGGGCGGATTTGCAATGTTTCCTGAAATAAAAGCATCCAGACCAACATGAGTACTGAGCTATTAGCATCCGCACAATAGGAAGTTCTCCTGAGCACTTGAGCAGAAAGAACCCAGAGGCAGGATAGTAAGTCTTCGGTTGTGGTACCTCAAGTCTTCTTCTTGGCCATGGATTTTTTTTTCATCTCCCTTCTCCATCCTTGTCCCATTTCCTTCTTCCTTCTCTTCCCCTGTTCTACTTCCTCTCATCCTTCTCCATTTCTTGCCATATGTTTTTATAGCATACTGTATAGAGTGGGGGATCATGACTCAAATCACCACATGGGTTAAGAGACACTAAAATGAGGATGTAACACTATAGCGCATGCAGAGGACTGTGGACAATTGGCGAGCACATGCCTAAGCTCTAGGGAGCAGTGGCCACTTAGTTTCCCCTGACTGTCACCATGTCCGACATGGACCCAGTGTTGCTAAGGCCTTTAACTTTTCAAAAGAACCTGTAAATCTAGACTTGTCTTTTATGAAATACCATGGTTTTTCAATGTTATCAGTTTATTCAATTCTTTTTCAAATTATGACCAGCTAATAATGACTCATAAGCCACCAGCTTCTGACCACTAGTCTTCAGTAAGAAACATAATTGAAATCCTGGCTTCACTGCTGCTAGCTGTGTGAATCTGAGCATGTATCTTAACCTCTCTGAGACTTAATTTCATTGACTACCAGATAGTATATAAGATGGCATATCAAGTACCAAACTCACTATCTTGCCCAGAGTAGATGCACTATCGATAATAATTCCCTCCCCTCACTTCCACTCCATCCCATAGGGTGACCATGGTGTTTTAGTCATGTATACATCTGATTCCAGAGAAGAATATTCAGTCTATAGCAAGACCAATGACTTCTGCATTAGCCTGAGTTCCTCCTGCAAATGGTGGAATCACAAGAGCTCACAGTGTGTTCTCACCCTGCTTTGTTGAAAGCCATTTCCCCAAAATGCATTTTATGTGGGCAATGAGTCTCTATTCATGCACAATTTCACATGAAAAGATTTGCCCTTTTCATCGTACGCATGGCTTGAATCGGCCAGCCTGTGTGAAAATATTTCCATTCATTAGCATGCCAAATGATGTCACTGGCCTGGAACATGGGTGGATATTGCCATAGATTCAAAGAATCCTAACACTCTAAGGATTCTCAGCAGAGGCCATCTAGTCTAACCTTCTACCCAATGGTCCTTTAAATGCAGCTTAAAACCTCTCCCTAAGGTGGTGGGGGCCCACTATTCCGGGAAGCTGCCCTGACCACTCGAGTTATTTGAAATGTCTCCTCATACTGAATTTAAATCTGAATTTCAGTAACTTCTCCCCACTTGGTTCAGATCTACTTTCCAGCAATACTGAGAATGAATTTAGTGACAGCACTATATAATATCCCATTAAATAATCATAACAGAAATTATATAACACATGTGTCAAGAATGTTCTAGATTTTTGACATATATTTACTTATTTGGCATACACAAAAACTCTATAAGGCAGGTAATAACAGTATTCTCATTTGCGGAATGAGGGAACCGGAGGCACAGAGCAACGAAGTGACAGGCCCAAGGTCTCACGTTCCCAAGTGGGAGAGCTAGAAATGAGCCCAGGCAGTCTGGCCTCAGAGTCCGTGGGTGTGAGGACTGCAGTATCCTGCATCTCCATGACGGAGCACCTGCACCAAGGTCTAGTGTTGGGACCAAGGTCTTTGGTGTCACCCAGAGCCAGATTTACATTCTGGCTCTTCCTTGTAGAGCAAACTTGGGTAAGCTACTGCATATCTCAGACTTTTAAACGAGGGTTATGCCACTTCTCAGGAGTCTTGGGAGTGAAATCTCTGTAAGTTGTCTAGAGCAGTGCCTGGCAAGTAGTAGGCAATTCATAGATTTTTGTTGAGTTGATGACATTTATCAAGACTCCAGACAATTCTTCACCCACCAGGTCCTTCCTTTTTCCTTCCATGACAGACTTTCCAAGAGCCCTCTTTAGCTTCTTGCTCAGCCTTTTACAGACACTGTCCATTTCTTTGCTGTCCCTTTAAACATGAAAGTTATTTCAGTGCATTTTGCCTAGCTCAGAATACAATGGTATTCTCATGAATCTAACACTCTGTTCCCATCGTTGCAGCCCAAGACTAGGCTGATAGACTTCTCTGTCAAGTATCTATTCTGTTCCAAATACTGCATTAGTAACTGAAGATGAATATATGAATTAAGACAAAAGTTTTACCCTAAGGACCCCTCAAGAATAGGATGCATGGTACAAAGTTGTGGAAGGGATACAGAGGGGACAGGAAGGAGCGAGGACAACCATACTCTATCAAGGGTGGGGTGAGAGCATAAAACATTTTTAAGTGAGGAAGGGGAGGGGAAGAAGGGAAGAATATGTGTGGTTTAGAACCTTGGGAGAAACTAAATGTCAAAAACCAAAACTTAAAATCATTAAACTCATGAGGGAATATCTAAATGCTCTTAAATGGGGCATAGATTAATTCATAAATATGACAAAAAACCATAACATATAAATTTTAAGAATGGTAAATTTAAAATGGATGTATAACAAAAAAGAAAAACATAAAAAGCTAGTGTGTAACAAAAGATATTGGTTATGAGGTCACTCACTAGAAGATACTTTCATCACATATAATAAAGGACAAGTATTCAGAATATACAGAGAAATACTAAGTAAGTAAAAGACAAAAAAATGTACAGTTGGCCTTTGTACCTGCAGTTCCACATCTGTGGATTCAACCAAACACAGATCAAAAATATTTGGAAAAAAAATAAAAATAACAATAAAAAATAATATAAATAAAAAACCAATTCTGTATAACTACTTTCATAGCATTTACATTGTGTTGGTATTATAAGTAATCTAGAGATGAGTTAAGGTATATGGGAGGGAGGAAGTAGGTAGGTTACATACAAAGAGTATGCTATTTTATAGAAATGACTTGAGCAACTGCAAATTTTAGTATCTGTGGGGGCCTGCAACCAATCTCCTGCAAATACCGAGGGACAACTGTATGGAAAAATGAGTAAAGGAAATTTACAGGTAATTCACACAGGAGAAATATTAAAGGCCTAGTAAACATATACTCAACCATATCAATCTGGGGAATTCAAAATGAAATAATAATGAGAAATATAATTTCTCCATCAGACCAGCAAACATGTAAAGATGTGACAAGATCAAGTGTTGGCAAAGAAAGAAAGAAAGGAAATAATCATATACAGAGAAATATATGAAGAAATATACATTGATAATATACCTGCAGAGAACAGTTTGGCTCTATGAGTGTATGCATTCCTATGACTGGGTAATTTTGATTATATATATATATATATATATATATATATATATACACACACACACATATATATATATATACACACATATATATATATATATACATACACATACACACACACACACACACACACATACACACACACATTCTGGAGAATGTTATGGACATGTGCACTAACAGACATGGACCAGAAAATTGATTGCAGTCCTATTTATTTAAAAAATATGTAAACTACCTGTATTCCCATCCATTGGGAAAAGGATGACTAAAGTATTTATATAATGAGACAGTTATAAAGAATAAACTAATGGTGAGATCTACAACTTAATTTAACAGTCAGGTGCAGTGTGTGTACAGTATAATTCCATTCATAAAAATCTTTTTTAAACAGCATACAAACATAAAACAACACTGTATGTTGTACATACATAAAATGTGTAAAAAATAGACTACTAAAGGTATACACTTAATTCATGAAAGTAGTGGCTGCTGGAGAGGGAAGAAGAAATGGGACTGGTGCCTGTAATACCAGTACTCTGGGAGGCCAAGGCGGGAGGATCTCTTGAGGCCAGGTGTTCAAGACTAGCCTGGACAACATAGTGAGACCCCATATCTACAAAAAGCCTAAAAATGAAAATTAGCCAGGTGTGGTGGCGCATGCCTATAGCACCAGCTACCCACGAGGCAGAGGCAGGAGGATCACTTGAGCCAGGAGTGGAGACTGCAGCGAGTTATCATTAGGCTACTATACTCCACCATGGGGCAACAGAGTGAGACCTTGTCCCTTTAAAAAAAAAAAAAGGAAAAAGAAAAAGAAATGGGACTTGCAGTGAAGGTCAGAGAGGACTTTTTTGTCTGAAATGTTTTATTTAAAAAAGATTTAAAGCAACTGTGACACAAATGTTAGAAATGATCAATTATCAGTGGCTGGCCCAAGACTATTTGTTTTATAATGTATATTCTGTTATTTTTATAAATGCCTCAAAAATTTAAATCCAATTGCAGGAGAAAAAGAGCTCGTTTAAAAGTCATATCTGGCCGATGAGAGAGAGTGGAGATGCAGGTCAGAGTTTCCTTAAGTTTCCTCCTTAGAATGGCAGTAGGATGATCCAAGTTCCAGCTTATTGAAAAGAAAAGTAACCTAACAATCCAAATAACTTCTGATTATAGGATTATAGCCCTCACAGCAACCAGTAGTATAATTTTTTCGCAAAAAATAAAATATATTATGCAAAAGAAAATTCCACCATTCCACCTTTGTGTATTCAATCTCATATAATTAAAGTTTCAGCAAACATTGTTGAGCACCTACCCCTGTTGCAGGCACTGTGCTAGGTGGAAGGGACACATAGACAAACGACTTCCTTGGAAGGAGAGCACTAAAGCTGCATTTTACTGGGTACACTCCCTTACCTCCAAATTTTTCCCGCAGATTCACTTTAGTAAATATTCCTCACAAAAAACCTGGGAAGTAGATATTAATATTACTACCCCCAATCTGCAAATGAAAATATTGAGATTAAGTAATCTGCCCAAGGTCTTTGCCAATTAATGAATGGCAGAGTTCATTCTCAGACTCAGATTTTATGACATGAGATGCCACGTTGCTAACATAGGCATTGGATAATTTAAGAGGAGTGATATAGTGCTCCTTAGAAATGTACAGTGTTCCGTACAACACAAAAATTTCCAACCTTTGCTTTCTGTCCTTGAAACTGAGAAAGGAAATTGTAGGTGGAACTAATAGTCTTTGGATGGCAGGCATGTCCCATTTAGTTTTCGTTCCCACTGGGCAGGAACCATGGCATCGGCCATCGTTGGCTCTGTGCTAAGAGTGTGGGTACATAAATGGAGAGTGCCTCACACACGCCTCACACCTGCCAGGGAGCATTCGGCATTTGGGAGGTCCGTGAGCACCTAACTGACTCACTTTCCTTCGGGGGACATGCACACCTCTTGCGGACAGCCCAAGGAGCAGGATGCAGAGGCACAGAAGGCATGAGAATCCTGACACTCACTGCCACAGTTTTCTTCCGGCTTCCTTTGTGACTTGAGCCAAAATAACTAAACATGTACTTAAAATGGTGCCAGTTCTTAGCTTGCCCCTATATTAAATGGACTAAATGAATAGAATATATCAGATAACAAAGTAATTGTTGAACATTTTCAAATGGTCTCTCTTGATCCTCAAGGCAGTCCTCTGAGATACAAAGGAAAATTCCTAAAACCCCAGCTTTCAGAGGAGACTTGGAGAGGTTAGAGAGCACTCTAGTATCTCACTCTCTGATCACCAGAGGTGTCTTTAGGCTATGAGAATACACCTGACAAGCTATCCACCAATTATCATTCTAGTGGACTGACAACAGCCTTCCAGAGTTGCCCAGAGGTTTCTCCTGTTTCTCGGAGTCAGGTGTGGTTCAGCCACTCACCTGCAGGCTCTGCTCAAGCTCCTTCTCCATGGGTGATACCCAGCGAGTACCCAGGGGTAGCCCCTGCATGATCTCAATCAAGATACCTTTTCTTTTTTTTTAAATTTTTTATTTCCAAATATTAAGGGGGTACAATGTTTTTGTTACATAGAAAGCTTTATAATGCTTTAGTCAGGGCTATAAGCGTGGCCATCACCTGAATATTGTTCATGGTACCTGACAGGTAGCTTTTTACCGCTCCTCTCCTCCACCTACCCCCTTCTTGATTTTCGATGATTTTTACTTCTTTCCATGCCCATGTGTGCCCATCAATTAGTTCCAAATTATTAGGGAGTGTTTGTTTTTCCATTCTTGAGATGCTTCACTTAGGATAATGGTCTCCAGTTCCATCCAGATTGCTGCAAAAGACAATAATTCATTCCCTTTTATGGCTGAGTAGGACTTTATGGTGTGTGTAGATAGATAGATAGATAGATATACACACACACCATATTTTGTTAATCCATTCATGAATTGATGGGCACTTAGGTTGATTCCACATCTTTGCCATTGTGAATTGTGCTACAATAAACATTCGAGTACAGGTGTCTTTTTAGTAAAATGACATCTTTTCCTTTGGGTAGGTAGCCAGTAGAAGGATTGCTGGATAGAATGATAGATCTCCTTTTAGTTCTCTGAGAAGTCTCCATACTGTTTTCCACAGAGGTTGTACTCGTTTGCAGCCCCACAAACAGTATCTAAACATTGCTTTCTCTCTGCATCCACACCAGCATCTATTGTTTCTGGACTTTTCAATAAAAGTCATTCTGACAGAGGTAACGTGATATGAGCTACCCTTGCTTAATGATAGCCTTGCTTAAAGGCTATTTCAACTCAGGACAGCCTAGGGACAACTAACGGAGCAGGTGTGAATAAAGGAGTCCATGCCATGGAATCAGATGTCTATAGGTGACCAATAACTGGTGTATGCACTAACCACTGCACACCCCCACCTTGCATATACAAAGGCATAGATACAGCAGACTTCCAGTATTACCTCTCAGCTCACAATCAGGACCCACTTGTCAGATAGGCATGATCTCCTTGCTCTCACACCTTCACTCTGGGGTTCTCACACAGGTGGCTTCCATCCTGGGTCACTGTGGCTTCCCACCCCCGTGTGTAAATCCTCCCGCTCCTTCACATGTCGGCCTTCCTGCCCTCCCATCCCCAGACTCAGTTGTTCCCACACATCCTTCAGGAGAGCTCTGTCCTTTTTCTGGTGTGATGTTTAACACATCACACGGGTAACCACTGCTATCTGTGCTGTCTGAGCAGCAGGGGGAGAGCCCAGGAGTTTCCAAAGTCCGTATGCCTGTATTTGTATTTTTACACAGACTTGAGTTCCTGTGCTGAGGGCGGTCCTACAGGCCTCCTACCCCAGGGACACCTGTACATCCTTTGTCATGTCATCATCATAAGGCGAATGGTTGGAGGCTCACCACAGCTGGACGGTCCTCCTGCTGTATCTCACTGACACCAGCCAGGGTATGGTGACTTGTCTGGTTTTTCTCTCTCCCCTACCCTTTAGATCCCACGTTTTGTTAGAAAATGATTTCATTGTTAATATTGTTTCTAAAATGCCATGCAATCTATTCTTATGTTTTTTATCTTACTGTCCATCACTACTCCTCCCTGGGTCTCCATTTCCCTGTCTGTAAAATAAGACAGTAAGAAAAGACAAATCTCCAAGATCTTTCCAGGCTAACGTTCTGAATCTGTGAAATGCTTTAGTGGGTTGAGGAGCCCTAAGAAACAACCCCCTTTTTTAAGTGGCTATCGTCTAAGGGTCAAATAAGGCAACGTAAAGGAACACAATGTACTGTATTCCAAAATATCCCACTGCCCTACTTTCTTTCCACCTGCTCCAGGTGGCTGAACCTCCACCCCATGGGCTTCTTATGGGATTAGCTCTCCTGCGGAGATCCGACGCACATCACTTGATGAAAACCATAACAAGGGAAAGTTTATGGTGATTAGAATCTATTTGCCTTCACCTCATCTTATTACAGGTTATACTTGTATATTAACTTCATCATAAATCTCTGATTACCAAGGAGTTCAACTGAGGTCTTGGGTCTCTTCAGTCCTAATTAGCCTTGTCCAGCTGAGCTCACGCTGGACTGAACCATCACCAGCATTTCTCACTTTGCAGCAAACACAAGAATGATTCATTCTGGGAACCCTGTCTCCTTTGCTGTAAACTGTTTGCAAACCATGCAGATTTGCACAAACCTAACCTGTACCAAGTCCCAGAAGCAGCCTGTTTCCGCCTCTTTACCCCACTTCTCTGAGGAATGGCTGCACATTATCCAGTAAATGGTTCCACTAGGGAAATTGACATCACTTCCTCATGTTACAGAATTTAAATTTAGACCTGTTGACAGACAGGATGACATAGAGAGTATCTCCACGTTGTTGGGACAGGCAGGCTATGTTTTAAGCTAATGGTTCATTTTGGAAGACTTTCCTAAGCTTCCTAAGCCTCCATTTATTTATTTATCAAATGGGAATAACAACAGTGCCCACCTCGGGATTGTTGTGAGGATAAAATAAAATATACCGAGTGTATAGCCTGTAGAAAGCATTCAACATATTTTAGTTTTTATTATTGTTAACAATAGTATCTGTCTGTGGAATGATGGAATAGTAGAGAGGCAGCAGAAAGGAAGCTTATTTTATGAGTAAGGAAATGAAGTAGGTGAGAAGTGACTTCACACCTTCCATACACATTTACCAAACACCTACCACCACCCACTCCCTCAGCATTTACAAATCAAAGTCCAACCCCATCTCTACTGCTCAAATAGTAAGATACAGTCATTAACTGTGCCTGTGGGATCAGAGAAGGCTTCCCAGAGGAGGTGTAACCTAAACTGGTGTTGATGAATCAGTTACATCCACAGTGCCCCGCCTCAATCTTTAAAACCAAGTCTAAGTGTCACCTCCTGCAGGAAGCTCTCCTTTATTTTCTACTTCCTGCCCAAAACATAGTTAGCCATTTTTTGTACTTTGTCTATACTGCCATGTTTGCGCATGAAATGCACACAAAAAGGGGAGAGTTTTAACTTCTCTGCCAGTTTTCTACCTCACTGACAACGCAGCTTGGTGTGTGGAACACGGCAGAGGTCGTCATGGTCACTGACATCTATGACGTGCAGCCTGTGTGCGGGCAGTATCCTGAGTTCTAGACTTACAGCAACTTACTGATCCTCCCTACAGCTCTGTGAGGATGCTGAGACGCGGAGCAGTTTAGGGGTTTGCCCAAGATTAGCCAGTAGCCAGGATTTGAGCCCAAGCCACTGGGGAACCCTTGTTCCTAAGCATGGTGTAACACCTCTCCATAAGTGTTGGCAGAACTGAACACAATAATGCTTACCAAGTGCTACGTACTTTACATGTATTATCTTATTTCATTTTCAGAACAACACCCTGAGGTGGGTTCCATTATAATCCTCTTCTGTAAACTGAGATCTGGTACCTTTAGGTACCTTGCCCAAGGGCACATGGCTAGTAAATGGCCAGAGCTTAAATCCAAGCCTGTCCACACCAGAGCTTGAAATCTTATCTACTATTCTGATAGTCCCAGAAATGGGGTACGAGCATCCCCAGTAGTGTTTAAGATTATTTTTGTGTGGCTCATAGATGAATGTGTATTATTTTTAATAGCTGTGTATCTGTTTTAATGTGTACTACAAAAATATGACTAGATTCTTAAACCCATAATTTTACTGATATAAATGCTTAGAATGAGGCTAGAGTAAATGTGAATGTTAGTGTGTGCTATTTGAAAAACTATTGAAGTGAATGATAGTACAGTTGGGTTATAAATATGAGAAGTTGGTGCCTAGATAGATGACTGAAGTTTGGGAAGCTGTGTGATACCCCGGGCTCCCCTGTATGTTAAAAGGACAGTAACAGAAAGAGATGCGAGAGCACTCCAGGCTGTGGATGAAGCACGAGCAAAGGTATGAGGTCAGGTTCACACAGGGTGTTGTTCTGGACTTGACCGCCTGGAACTTTGAACATTGTTCTGTAGAGAATGGAGAGCCCCCAGAGATTTAGGACCAGAAGTGCGCATGACATTAGCTATTAATATTTATCTTTTAACGTCATTGTGTGTTTATTATCCATCTGGATTTACAATAGCTTGACAATGTCAATGGGTAAACAATATCACAAATATGTATTAGCTGACAGCTCCCAGAGCATAATGTTTGAGAGGCAGAGCTCTAAATCCTGAACAGGGATGATGCAGGCTACTATGTGCATGTGTGATGTAGGGCCTGCCTCTACCATTTACCTGTGCATTTTACAAATTAGAGCATTATCCTCTTTTTAGAAAGTTGTTTCTAACTGCCAAGAATAGTAATCTTGCATCTTCCTCTATTTGAAATTATAAAACTAATTGAACAATTCATTGAACCTAATGGCTTTTGAAAAATCAATAAATGCCTCCTATCAGTGATATAGTGGAAGCGCATGGAAGAAATTACCCAATACAGAAATAAGGCAGTTAAAATAAATAATTCAACAAGCTGTCCGGCAATATTCAAATTTTGAACATGAACAATTACGCAGAGTTTCAAGTATAAATAATGAAAGAAATGCACTCAGTGCTGCCAGGGTGTGAACTAAAGCTACAGACACTTCTTGGCTCTTACCCCACTGCTGACGGATGGAGCTACATGCAAAATGTGTGGTCAGTAAGTAGGTTGTTGGCTGTGGGGTATGTGAGTGTGTATGTGTGAGAACACTGGCTCCCAATTAGTGAGATTAGCATTTGAGATCAGAGCATGGTATTAATAATATGTTCCTCAAATGTATCTAGTAACATACAAAGCACTTTTTACATATAGCTCTACGTAGCTATAAGCCAGCTAGATAGTTTGCAAGTGGGGAGACTGAGGGCCAGCAACATGAATTCACTTGTCCACAGACACATTGCTAGTAAATATAAGAATTGACACTGTAGCACAGGTTTGCTCAGTTTACTACTATTACTAGTTTTCACCTTCACTCAAAAGAATCTGTAATACTATAGTCTCTGTTTGCTATCTGAGAAACCTACAGTTAAGAAAGGAACTGTCATTTGGTCAGGGTCATGGAATTCACACACGACAGAGCTGGGATTGAAGCACAGTTCTGACTCCTGGTCCAGGGCTCCCTCACCATATTCCTCAGTTGTTAATGTGTCTCCTCCCAAGGCAAGGAGGCGAGGTAACCAGGGAAACACGGTCCCGGACTGAGAATCCATGAAATGCAAAGCAGAGCTGGGGACCTGGGATTGTGGAGGACTTTCAGCTGGTTCTGTGGGAAGGAAGGATGGAGACACAGGGAGGGGAGAATTAAAGGCTTCTATTAAATATATTTAGAATGCCAGTCCACTTCACTTCACCTGCATTCATCACTTTTTTCCTTACAAATAATAATAACATGGTTCAAAAAGTTCTATCACGTGTTCTTGCGTTTTAACAAATAATTACCCCCACTTTACAGTTCACAAAACTGATCCTCAAAGAGATGAAATAATTTTTCCAAGTTCACATGAAGTTTGATGCTCATTTTCCTCTCACATGCTGCAATTTCTGACCATTAGGTGCCTCCTTCCTAAAGAGGAGGCAGATATGCAGGAAGTCAAAACGACCTTGGAGAAGCATCTTTCTCCTCACCACGGCTTTGGTTATGATGGGAGTTTGATTTAGGATCCTAACGTCATCACTGAGCTGTGCCCCTTCGTGTTTTCCCCCTTGTTCTCTAGCTCCCCTGAACACCAGTCTTAACTTTATCTTTGGAGGGGAGAAGAAAAATGACTCCAGTGCTGAAAAATGTATCGGTTCTATGTGGTTCCTTTTATCTCAGTCTTCCTAGACAGCCCAAGACCCATTTTTATAAGGCGGCATACAGCAATCGACGTGGGGAGGCACTCATGCACTTTTCTGATCGCCCATTTTGAAAAATGTAGGTCTTTTTTTAAAAGTTAGATATTGATATTTGTACAGATGGGCAGCATTTGAATGTATCACCATGAAATCCCTTGAGGACTTGGAAGGTTCCTCTGAGAAATGTTTATTTGAGAAAAAAAAAAGGCCATCACTTCTCCACACGCTGTTGGTTTCATTCTCCTAGAAGTACATTAATCCTGGGCCCAGACAGTGCCTTGAAAGTAGACTAGAAATACTGGTTAAGAAGCCACGTTTTTTTCTGATAAAAAGAGAAATTATAATTTTGTCTGTGAATATTTAACATTCTAAAACAACTGACCAAAAAATGAACCATAGAAGCAGTAATTTGTGTGAACAAATTTCAAGACACAAGACCAAATGAATTTTTTTAGACTAAACTAAACCAAGCAGTTGTTTCATTCTCTACAGAGACTATAAAATTAGGAATTTTCTAACTAAAAAGAAGACAACTAAATAGAAGGGGAAAGAGAGCACATCTAACCCAAAGGAGTGTATTCACTCTTTTGTCTCCTCTACTTGACAGTAAGCTTCTTACTAGAGACGCAATTTATCTTACTTGGTTTTCTATCCTGGCTGCTGGCATGCTACCTAGCTTATAGGCAGTGCTCATTAAGTAATTATTGAGTGAATGACCAGCTGCCTAAATGAATAAATGGTTTAAACAATCCTTTCTTATTTTTCATTCAAACATCAACATTCTAGTGAGATAGACAGGGGCAGGAATTACTCTTATTCCCATTTTATAGATGCAGAAACTGAGGCTGGGATAGGTGATGGGTCTTACCCAAGGTCACATAGCAAATTAGTGGTAGAGCTGTACGAAAAACTTGATCCGTTAAACGCAAGGCCACTGATTTTTCCAGTTCCTTCGTCTAGTCTCACTTCTTTTCCTTCATTTTGGCCTTCAGTCTCCTAAATTATGCTTTGAGTGGAAATGGCATTTGGGAAGCGAAGGACTGAAAACACAGCTTTTCCTGAGTCAAACCATGAAATCCCCAAATGAAATGGGAGGCATTGAATTCCTTGATACAGAGATCAATGTAGTAGAAGAAAAGTGAATGACAGATATGAAATTAATGGCATTTAAATTTATGCAGTTACAATAGAAAACAATTCTTCTGGAATGCCTTCCCGAGGCTTTGATATGTAGCGGTAATTAAACGAGCTCCTTTAAATCATTTATTATAATTATGTTTTAAATGATCCAGTCCTGAATGTAGCTGGCTTTTTGTTGTTTACTGGTAGCCAGTGACATTTGGAATTGACTAGACATTTGCAATAATTTGACTACTTTTCATAAACAGAGAACTGAGCTGCCTCTTGCAATTGAATTGGGAAAGTATACCAGGTCCCCTGAGGACCCCTCACATTCTTCCCTGTCTCAGTGATCTGATGACACTCCCAGGGCAAACAGAGTCAACAAGGGCTAAGCAAAGTTGGAACTTAAGGTCAGGTGCATTCTGCAACTTCCAAACGTAAAAGATTTCGTCAAAAAGTGAAACGTGGAATAGATGCTTTGGTTGTGAGATTTGACCCTCCGTAGGTCCAGGCTGATTTTGAGTGAAGTTTTCAGAGTTGGCTAAAACCTTTTGCTAATGGGGTTGAGGTTGTAAATCCAATCCACAAGCCAGTCATTTTCCTCTCTATATTATCTTTTATTTTTGCCTGATGATTTGTGTCTTATTGGTAAAGAAACAGGCTCAGAAAGGTTAAAAGGTTTGCCTAAGCCCACACAGCTCATAATGGATTGGGGGTAGGGAGGGTACAGCTTTTGACTGGAGTCAGATGCTTTCTGCAGCACTCCAGGGGCTGTGGTGTCCAGTGTTGGACAATCAGCACCGTGGTGTGACACTTGTTGTAAAAGCCTGCTCCCATTTGGATGGCAGGGTTCAGAGCAGCAAGGTAACTCGCTTGCCCAAGGACACACCATGAGTGCCAAGGACAGGACTCAGGCCTCCTGAGTCCAAGTTTAGGATTCTTTTCATTCAAGCACCCCTGCCTGGCTTAGACAAATCAAGCAGGTGTAAGTCAGGGGACCGGGTGAAAGTCTTGTGTGGGTTGGTGGGAAGCCGTTCCCTCTAGTTCACTTCTCTTCCCTGAGCTTCCATTTCTAGTTCAAGAGGATACGCAAAGCCAGCCCCTCCCATCAGGGCATGTTCTCCTCATGCTGACCCCTCCCCCTGCCCTCTCCCACTCCCACTCCCACGTTCTCTTCCTCCACCCCTCTCTCTCCTTTTCTCCTCCTTCCCACCCTCGTCCTCTTCTGGGAAAGCAGGAGTGTTCTCTATGTTAACATTTGGCAAGTGACTCGACCTCTCTGAGCCTCAGGTTTCTCGTTGTAAGAGTATCTCTAAATGGCTAATAGCTAAATTGAGGGTAGATTCCCAGGCATATCTGTATATGTGTCCCTGGGACACAATTTGGCTCCTACACATAGTACATAAATGACCAAATTTTATAAAGCCTTTGGAAGGATTAGATGAGATAAACTACCTGACTGGCCTTCACACATATTGGGAGTTTGATTCCTCCTTTCATCTCTGGAAAACCAGTGAGGTTTGCAGCCTGCCAGGAACTATTTAGGCACTTTGGACACATCAATGAATAACATAGCTACAGATCCCCACCCTCAGGGAACTTATGTTGTAGGAGGACAAGATGGACAAGAAAGAATAAGCATACTATATGAGTAAAGTCTGTAGCCTACTAGCAGATAATAAATACTATTGCAAACCATACTGAAATCCAGCAGAGAAATGGCTCCCAGGAGAGGAGTTGGGGGACCAAGATGCCATTTTAAATAGGGTGTTTGGGGGCAGCCTTATGGAAAAAATAACATTTGACTCCAGTAGTTTATTTCCTTGCCTTTATTCTTTCCTCTCTCCCTCCCTTTTTCTTTCTCAATCCAGGTCCTTCCTATATAGCTCTCGTTTCCCCGACGAGATTAGAATTTGCTGGAAAGAGTAGGAACTTTGTCATATTGTGCTGTCTGCAGAACTGGCTACATAATTTGCAGGGCCCAATGCAAAGGGGAAATCAGGGCCCTTTGATTAAAAATTATTATGAATTCCAGGACAGCAGGGACAGAGCATTAAACAAAGCATAAGGTCCTTCTGCACAAGTATAGGCACATGAAGTGGCCGGCTGTGGCCCACAGAGGTCTGTCACAATGGTAATTGCCTTGACCTCTTTCCTTGTCAGTGCCCCAAGAGGCAGCCCCACTGCCTGCTTTCTGCTGGCACCCTGTCCTGGGCAGGAGTCAGCCTCCCTTCTCACCAGTCTTCCAGGGCTGACCCTGGCCTCTTCTACCACCTTGCAGCTGGCTAAGCCACCACACAGGTGTGATGGATTTTTAAAGCCAGCAACTGTCCATAGGGATCAGTAAACCTTCCTGCACAGTGAGTTTATTTTCTCCAGATTTCATAGCAAAGGAGCATAAATAGGTGGAGGACTTAGGATTCTTGCCTACTGATAACCAAGAGTACTCTCCAGCAGTGTCCCTACCTGATGGATTGCAGCATAGGTCCTGTTGCTGCTGAGCCTCTCGCCACCCAGTCAGCTGCTGCCCCATCGTGACGTGGAGCAGTCTTTCCTCACCATGCCTGGACCAGCACTAGACTGCAGGGCAAGCGTCAATGGAGTCACCTTAGAGGATCACAGCACTTCACAGTTTACCCTTTCTCCCTGCCACGCTTGCCTCTACCCAACGGTAGCTAGGGCGGAGGTTTTCACCTGCGTCGTACAGGTGAGGACACTGAAGGTCGGGAATTAACTTGACTCCTACAATACCCCACAGTAACTGTCTGGGGATTTTCAACCAGATTGTTGGCTCCACCACCACTATTCTTCCCAATATTGTTATGTGTGCATTTATTCTGCAAACTCTGACTACTCCCTCTGAAAGAAATTGACTACAGCATTCTTATTCCAGAATGTCCTTCCCCACCAATGCCATTATCCTAAAATCATGAGGCCTTCGAGACTAGAGGTGCTGAAATGCAGTTGGTCCCTTGCTCAAATCCATATTATAATGAAGAAGCAAAGGTAATTCTCAAACACATACATTCTCCGGTCTAAGTAAACAGGAGGGACTTGAAAAAAAAAGAAACTGTAAGAAGTTCACTTAGGATAGTCATCCATTAGTTGTTGATTCTTTTTTCTTTCTTTTTTTATTGTGGTAAGACATATATATCATAAAAATTATCATTTTGATCATTTTTAAGTATTATAATGTGTTGAGCACATTCATATTGTTGTGCAACCATCACCACCATCCATCTCCAAAACTTTTTTCATCTTCACAAACTGACACTCTGTACCCATTAAACACTAACTCCCATCCCCGCTCCCCCAGCCCCTGGAAACCACCACTCTACTTCCTGTCTCTGTGCATTTGACTGCTATAGGTACCTTGTATAAGTGGAATCATACAATATTTTTCTTTGTGGGACTGGCTATTTTACTTAGCATTATGTCTTCAAGGTTCATCCATGTTGTAGCTTGTGTCAGAATTCCCTCGCTTTTTAAGGCTGAATAATATTCCATTGTATATAAATACCACATTTTGCTTATCCATTCATCCATCAGTGGACACTTGGGTTGCTTCCACATTTTAGCTATTATGAATAATACTGCTATGAATATGGGCATACAAATATCCGTTCCATTCCCTACTTTTGATTATTTTGTGTATATAGCAGAATTGATAGGTCACATGGTAATTCTGTATTTAATTTTTGCAGGAATTTCCATACTATTTTCCACAGAGGCTGTACCATTTTACTTTCTCATCAGCAAAGCACCAGGATTCTAATTTCTCCATGTCCTCGCCAACACTTATTATTTCCTGTTTTTATTTTCCATAACAGCTAAACTATTGGGTACGCACTGGATATTCATTGATTCTTTTATTCACCCTTCCATCTACCAAACCATTTTGGGAACTTACTTTGATTTTGCAGATCACAGAGCAAGAACACCCAGTTCTTGTCCTCACAGAATTCAGTGCCCCATGTGAGAAACAAAGACATCAATATTCAAAGTTCCCAACCATGCCCTACCACCACCCCTGCGGAAAACCTACAGGCCTTTTCACTAATCTGGGTTTATAATGATTTCACATCTCTTTCTGAAACTTCTCCTCACCCTCTTTAGTTTGGAGACAGCTACGTTTTTCTCTTGGTTTGAATTAGAGAAGAGAAGCCTTCTACTGCCCTTGTGACCCCGACTAGTCTGCATTCACATATCTTTGAACATGTGCCCTGATTTTCTCCTTCTAGACCTGACCCCCTTGATGGGAGCTTTGAGGACAGCTTCTCAGGATCCAAGAGCTTTGGAGCCACCACTCTGGTTCCAGGTTTCTGCTCTGCTTTTTCACAGATGGGACAGTAGCCTAACATGGCAAGTATCTCAATTCCTCTAAAACTCATTTCTGTCTGTGAAAGGTTAAGTGAGTTATTATGAGCTACCACCTACGTGACATCTGCCCTGACCACTTCAGCCCAGCAACAAGTGCTCTCTGAACCTTGGAGTGGTGACTTGTACCCAGTAGTTGCTCTGTCTAACAGGAAATCAGAATTTGATGACCAGTTCCCTATACCCCAATACACAGCATTGTGGATAGGACCAGGGGTAGTGGCATCCATCAGACCCAGGCTCATATCCTGGCCCCCTCGCTGTTAGCTGGGTTAGCTTAACCTTGCTGTGCCTCTGTTTGGGAAAGCAGGGATAATAGTGGCACCTTTTCCATCAGGTGCTTGTGCAAAATGCTTAGAAAATAACAGATGTCCTTGCCCTCACTGCTGTTGCCCTCCGTGTATCTGCTCTGCTCTGTCACCCATGTGGCTTCCTGGTTCTCCCCCTCTGGGGGCCACCTGCCTCTCAGCCCCAACTCCACACCCCTGCCTGGACAGCTGTGGCCAAAGTTCTGTCCGTGCTTCCTCCATCTCAGCACACAGAGCATGGGAGGGCAGGAGGGCGGGCTGCTTGAGGCACAGCACCTGCAGCAGAGCCTGTGTGCGACACCCTGCGAGCTCAGGGATGCGGGGGATTGGCTGCCTCCAAACAGCAGAGGAGCTCACGCAGCCATCACCTCTGGACGCTGGGTCTGGACTGTGCCCATTCTGCACCCAGATAGCATGTAACACGGGAGCTGTTGCCACACACCAGGGCAGAACCCAACTTACTTAAAACCGCATTTCATACGAAGACCTGCTCACCTGGTTTTGCCCCTTGGAAACACTGAAACTTAACAGTTCCCCAACCCAGACCCCCATCTCTAACAAAATATGAAATTACATATTAGGAACATCATTAATACTTGAAGATAACTAAAACCATTCTCTGCAATGAGAACACCGTATGATTCACCCAAAAAGTTGACAAAAGCATAAATAGTTACTACAAAAGTTAAGGAAAGGCTATTGATAACACTGACGGAGCTTTCACCATGCCAAGCATGATGTTTTAAGTGTGTCGTATCACGTACCTCTTATGCCATAAGAAGGGAAGTGCTACTATGGATCCCATTTTGCAGATGTGGAAGATGAGGTATGAAGGTGGGAAGGGGGTTCTAGTTTTCTCCTTCAGGTAGGAAGTACAACTACTTGACTTTGGTTTGTATGAAAACAGGTTTTCCCCAACAGGGAGAAACATAGATTTCAGTGCATCATTTTGTGTAGCACCAGTCGAGCTCCTGACATCCCAGCCACTAATCACAACATCTTAGAAGGTGTCCCTTTGAATATATCTCATGTCCAATATTGTAGTTGCTAAACTAAGTTGGGCAGCAGAATAGGCTTGGATTTTAATGCAGAAAAAAATAGGCATACACAAATCTGTCCTAATAGAATCTCCTCACAGTACACAGAGGTCAGCTTTGATCCCAGACCACATCCTGTAGGTCAAAGTTTTCCAAAGTGTCTTCTGCAGACTGTCAGTCACCAGCTGCTTCACAAGAAAGGAAGCCCCTAGTCAAATAGCTTTTAGAAATGCTCACCCCAAAGATTGGACTTCAAGAACCATAGCACATGAAGCCCTCTCTTCTTCTCCTACACCTGCCCCCCACCCCACCTCCACTCCCACCCCTATCCTTGAAAATGAAACTTGGCTGGTCCTTATTTACCTGCATCTCTGAGCTTTGCTGAGCCTAGATAATGTGAAAAAGCAGCACATTAGAGTTAAATGTAGGAATTAAGCAGAATTTTTTCTAACCATACTGAATTAGAGGAGACAGAAAGAGAATGGGGAGAGAGGGAAGGGGGAACAGAGACAGTGAGAGGAGAGGGGTGGAGAGAGAGAGAAAGAGAAAGAGACTGTCTCTGGAGATGCACAGCACGTTTATCTCTCTATAAATTATGAAAGTGGCCCCAGGATCCAGCAGCCATTTATGGAACATTCCAGTGATGCAGACAGAATCCCATTCATCATGATCCCAGTGCCATCCCCGCCTGGCCTACCTGTGATTGCAGCAGATTACAGATGTGCCATCTAATAGCCAGGTAATAAGATGTGAAGGAACAGGTGATGCACAGGCTGTCTTAGTCTACTGCACGCTATCACTTAGCAGCACTCACCACTGCCTGCTATTCCTGTGGGTGCCCGCAAAGTTGTGTAAACAGCTGCTGAAGTTGAACACATCAATTATGGTTAGGAAACCTCTCGGTGGAGCAGTTAGTCTTGCCTGACATTTCTTGAAAATAGCAGTGCCCATGTAGGCTGGCTTGAACCTCCAGTGCCATGACGTAATTTGGGTCTGAGATATGAGTAAACATTTGGGAATAATGAGAGTCTAGACATTCCCTCTTCTGGATTGCAAAGTGGAATTGCAGGTGCAATCACCTCTGGCCAAGGCGATTGCAATGGTCTCTAACTTGCTGGTCTCCTGGGACCCAAATTGTTTCTCTCCATCATTCACACCTGTGGCTGCCTTAGTGGTCTTCTCATAAATTCACACTCAATTGGTCACATTATTCTTTAAAACCTGTGGAGCACTCCTTTGGATAAGACCCACTGTCCATCTTTCCTTATGCATCCAGTTTCAGCCTCTGGTATTTCTAATCCCTTTGCTGTCAGAGGGATTGTTCTCAAACAAAAATCTGATCCCATCAGAGATAGTTTAGGGCAGTGACTCAAAGCACAGTCTTGGCAGCCAGATGGCTTGTGTTCAAATCCTAGCTCTGTCACTTTTGAGCTGTATAATCTTGAGCAAGTTACTTAACTTCTTTATGCCTTAATTTTCCTCTTAAGTAAAATGAAAATGATAGTAAATGTAGAAATTAAGGTTGTTATAGGGATTAAATGAGGTTAATATATACAAAGTGTTAAGTATATAAAGTGGATTATAGTAAACCTGGCTTATAGTAAACACTCAATAGTCTTTAGCTGTTATGATTATAACAATTCTCTTTCCTCAAAATTAGGCCCAAGATCCTTCATGTTCATGAAAGCCCTCTGTGATAAGCACTTGCCTATTTCTGCAGCCTCTTTCTCAATTCCGCTCATGTAGAACTAGGTTAAGTTTCTCCATCCATCTCAGTTGTACCCCATGCCCCTTGGTCCTATCCATCCTGTTTCCTCTTAATGAGCAGCTTTCCTTATCCCATATTCCTGCCTGTCTGGAACACTTCTATTCAACCTCCAGAATTCAGGCCATGAGCATTCTATCCTCCACTCCTACAGCCTAGAGTCACCACCTCCAAAACAAAGTGATAACTCCTTTCCTCACACTACCCTTTTGCTTTGTGCATCCCTTCAACCTTGGCTTATCATACTCCATTACAACTTCGACTTTTCCCATCTATTTTCTCCTCTAAGTCACAGGCTCCTCAGAGAGATACTCATCTCTGTATCTCCAATGACTAGAATGTGCCCCCCCAGTGTACTAGTTCAATGGAGATTGTTGAAAGAATGGCTACTATAATCTCTGTTCTCTAATTCTAGTGAAAATAATGATGAATATTATTTAGAGCATATTTACCAGGCACTAGGCATGAGCTAAATGCTTTTCTTTCCTTATTTAATACAATCCTTCCAAATAGTCTCTGAAGTAGTATCAACTGCCAGATCCCCCCGCCCCCAAACCACCGAAAACATCTGTTGGTTAAGCAAAGGTATGTTCATAAAACAATTAGAGCAAGGAGAGCACCACCTCAATAGAGGATGAGTAGTGTCTCAGAAGAGGAGGGACAGGGTAAGGTAGGTATAGAGTCTTAGGGCCTGAGGAACTGATGGGGAAGGAGTAGAGTTTACGACATAATTGCTTTGGATTGGGTGACTCAGCAAGGTAAGGATCCTGATGGGAGTCTTGATGAGCAGTTTTAGTTTGCTCTCATTCTTATCTTTCAAGAGCAAATATTCCTGGAGCCAGTAATCATTTCTGCTTGTTCTCAGTATTGTGAAACATAGTGACAGGAAAATAAGTAGGTAATGTTCTCAGTAAGTATTAATATTATTATATTATCCCCTTTTCCAAGATGAGGGAAACTATCCCATGACTTGTAAATGATGTGTAGTACCCAGTTTAGGTACCTGAACTGTACTCAAGTGTGTGCAAGGCCACAGCCCTTGCACTTGACTGCTGCACTGTGCTGTCTCTCCTGGCACTGAGTTTATGTCTCTTTGAAAGCACCTTTCTACTTTGTATCAGTTACTTGGGTCATCTTATATTAGTGGACAATCTGCTTGCATTCATCCATCTGTGTGTTGATTCCTCCATCATTTAATGAGCACCACCTCTGTGGTAGACACTGTGGCAGGAACTGGGGAAGAGGGAAGTTTACCTCCTCCTCAGAATTCCAGGGAGAGTGGGCAGTAGGAGAATTGGGGGAAGCAGGCCAGCTTGGCAAGAGGAGGCTGGACCACACTCTACAGGAGGCTGCTGGGGGCAGGAAGATCTTGCAATGGAAGAATAAAGGAGCCAGCAAGGTGACCAAAGGCTGTGCAATTGGCAACAGGACTGTTTCCTATTAAGCTTCTGATTTTTAATAAAATTGCCAAATTCACTAATTTCAAAGTTTCATTCCTGGTTTGATGCAGGGAGCATGCAAAAGCTAACAGATGTTCTCCAGGAAGGAGCAAGGCAAGAGAGGCAGTAAGACCAAGCATTTTGCAGCATATGGCAGCCTGCCCGGTGACTTTCCTGTAAGGACTTTCTCTGTTCCTCTGTCCCTCTCTTCTCTCCATCTTCTCAGCCCCTCCTTCCTCCCTTCTTTTATTCTTTCTGCACCTTCTTGATCTACAACAGCTCTTATTTAGAGAGTATGGAAGTGGAACTGAAAACAGAATGCTTATTGGAATGATCTTATGTTTTGAACGAAGAATAAACCACCACTAACCACCCCCACCCCAGTGTGTCCATCCATCAGCAGGAAGCACGTTTACCTTGGTCTCTGATACATGGCTAGAAATGTTCTCCTAAGTTTTCTGTCCTGGCTAATCCTCAGCTTTCATTTTGACAGGGTTGAAGCAGAAAAACAGGTGAAGAGGGAGACTAAACCAAAATTGGAATTAAAAATAGTTCCAGTTTTTTTCTTGAGTATGAAATGCTACTGGCTGAAATAGAATGAAGCCCACAATAGTTTTTACTTCACTCATCTGCCATTTTAACAAACCATTACAGCTGGATTTCAGAGAGGGCCAATCAACACCATCCGGACTGAACCCTGAGAGCAAAAGAAACAAAAGGCCAAGTGAGTTTGCCCCCCTGAAAAATGTAACCACAATCAGCTATGGGGACCACCCCATACCTGCATGTGGGAACAAAGATTAAGATAAGAGAAGCCAGGACAAGGGCTTGGGGGACAAACTCTGCTTTTATGAGCACAGCTTCTCCACTCCTGTCATTCTTCTGTGGGTGCAGAGAATTCCATGTGTGAGCAGAGCTTTGTACTAACCAAGACAGCTTGGGAGAGGGCTCTGCCCAGAGTCTTCATCATGAAGAAAATACTCTTTCTGGGCTTTGGTATAGGGTTTGAGAGCTAAAGAGAGAGACAGAGAGAGATAGAAGCAGACAAGCACAGACAAACAGCATATGGCCATGGAACAGATACACATTCATAAACATACGACAGACATATCAGAAAAAACACACATACCATTACACCATTACACACACAACCAAAAATACACATAATAGCTGACATTGATTGAGTGCATACTCAGAGCCAGGTGATATTCTAAGTGAAGTAAGCAAAGAATAGATAGTTTAAGGAACCTGCCCACAGTCACACAGCTCATTTGGGGACCTGCAGGAAGTCTACTTTACCT
Source organism: Lemur catta (assembly GCF_020740605.2). NCBI lineage: Eukaryota > Metazoa > Chordata > Mammalia > Primates > Lemuridae > Lemur > Lemur catta. The sequence goes on from NC_059130.1 coordinate 83,048,954, forward strand.
GTGGAATTTAAATATGTTGAACTAAGTTTTGAAAGCCTCGGAGTTGAGACTAGGAGAACTGAGACTGTAATATCTATCATAGATTAAGGAGGTTGGATTTTATTCAGCAGGCCATATAGGGCCACAGAAGGCTTTTGGAGGTGGGAACAACATAGTCACAGAGTGCATTGAAGTGAGCCCTCTGACAAGGTTGTCTTGGATACCTTGGAGTGGGGGCTTAGCAGTGGCCCTCTCAATTGGGGAGGTTTAGGGGTAGAGAAGGATAACTCAGGAGGACTAAGTCCCACAGGTTTAAGGCTACTTCTACTCACAGTAGCCTCAAACCCATCATTTTGCTTCATATGTCAATGTCAAGATGGCAGGCCCATTGCTCTGACCTTTCCCCTTCTAGAAGACTCTTTCTTGCCTATCAGCCATACATGAGTTCTCAAGTTCCCTCAATTGGAAAGGGAGATGTGAAACAACATTGCAAAATTATGCAAAGATCCTATTTATTGTGTCATATTAGATGTGGGATTACATGTGTACCCTTATTGAGACCATTTCTCAGGTTATTCAGGGATGGAAAGTGGATTTTACTCTTACATTCCTTGTCTAGCCAATGAGTAGTTGCTGCCAGGAATACCTCACTGGGAAGTTTGAGAGATTGCTAAGCTCAAGTCATATTGATGGTACTTATCTAAGCCTTTTAAGGGCACAAGAGAGGCAAGTGGTAGCATATATGCCAAGTATTTGCTGCTCTTCGGCTACTGAATAAGGCAAGTGTGCCCTCTGCCTCTTTGAAGTGTTTTTTCATTCCTAAGGCTGCAACTTTCTAGGCTCTATCATGTAGCTAGAGTGTAAAACCAACTCTGTTCACCAGAACTCAACACGTATACTTTGAACACCAGTTCTGTGTACAGCATACTTATTGCTCTGGGCTCTGTATAAACTGTGAATTACTCCCTGCTTTCTGGATGTTGTGCCTGTTCTTTTGAGACAATATTGATGTGAAATAATGGTAATGCCTGTGTCTTAGGAAGGTAATGTTGGTTCTCAAGATTCTGCACATAAACATTGACCTAGTTTGGGGAGAAATTTCAGAGAAGAGTGGACTAAGGAACCATATAGCCCTGGCTCAAAGCCCTGTCGTGGACAAATTATGTTTCTTCTCTGTGTTTGGTTTATTCATCTTTATAATGGGAATAATAATAATAACATAATAAGAACACAAAAGACCAGATCTTAACAGTATACTCCTTTAACCAATTGGCCATATCAGTCAACACTCTCCTTTCCTTCTATAAATCACACTGATGGATACCTACAACAGGCTGAATGTTCATGGCTGGGAGCTACATTCTAGTATACACATTCACTTCTGCTGCCCCAATCCCATTCCTAAGAAGTTCCTGCTGCCCCTTGACTGAGAGGCAGCGTAGCACAAGGGCTAGGAGCCTGGATTCAAAACCTACACTGCCTGGGTTCACATCCTGCCTCTGTCCCTCACTAGTGGTGTGACATTGGGCAAATGACTTAACCTCTCCGTGCTCAGAGTCCTCATTTCTAAGATGAAGAAATTAATCCTATCTATCTCATGAAGTTGTGAGAATTTAATGAGTTAATATTTTTAAAGTGCTAGAATGTACTTCGTGCATACTAAGTGTAAACTACTAAGTTTTTTTGCTGAAAATTAAGTCTGGCACATAATAGATGCTTATTTATTAGATCTACCTTTTCTTCTGAATCCAAGTTCAATGTTGTTTATAGTTTTTTTCTCTGCATACATCCAAAGATGTTGCATTTTTCAACTCCAGGCACCTGCATTGATGGTAGGATGTGGTCTCCAATGGTAGGACTCAGGTCAGTCACTCAATTTTCTTGCCTTCATTGAACATATTCTTTGCTTATGGCATCACTAGATACCACTGGCCACATTTGACAAGGTAGAGTGACTTGAGGAAGCTGCATGGGAGGAGAGTGTGGCTGCAGGTCAGAAGTGAAGAGCCGAGGGACAGCTGGGTGGGGAAAAATGGACTGGCAAATTGTAACATCAATATTTGCAGACAGGCTAATGAGGGACTGCAATTTGAAGATGCCTGTCTCTCACTTTCTCTGCCTTCCTGATTGTGCTAATCAGGACCCTCTAAGCCTGGCCCAGGATCAGTGCAAGTGTTTGCAAGAGTGCATGTTTCAAGTATAGGCAGGCGATTTGACCAAGTGATGCCTTTAAACATTTAAAATCTCTACAGACAAACCACAGGCATGAATAGAACAAGAAGAGAACTTGAAAGAAACTACTCAGACCCTGAAAGAAATGAGACAACAGGAAAGCAGGAGTGTAAGAGGAAAGAAGATACCTCTTGTTTATATATCATATGAGAAGCATTGTGCCAAGCATATGATATTCTCTTACTTATGCCCCAGTACACCCCTATTGAGTGAGTATTGATAGCTCCAGTTCACAGATGAGCAAACAGGCCCAACTCCACACAAGTTCCACGTGGCGGTGCTAAGATCAATTTTTAGGACCATCTGACTACAAGCCTTGGGACCTTCCTCTTATACTGCACTGCCTTCATGTTGGGATTAAAACAAACCTGAGAAACGCTTTCCTGACATTGTTCCTGGCAGTATGGGGCTGTGATTCAGAGTTGGGGTGTCAAGGTCAGCAAGGCATCAACTCTGTCCCCACCCTGACTGTACTCCACCTCTGTAATTTTAATGATGTCAAGTCCTTTGAGCACTGTGTGATGGAACCCATACCATAGGATTGCTCTGAGGATTGAATGGAGTCGTGGATGGAGAGTGTGACTGGTACTATAACAAAGTGACAGCACAGTGAGCAGTGCGTCCGAGTAGTCAGTAAATAGTCATTCCTCTGTACTTCTAGTTTTATTGTTTTTATTATTAATTTAGTTAATCATCTTATGTATCCTAGTCTTATCAATTTTGTGTAACTGAGAATCAAGGGTTTAGAGCCAGAGGAAACCTCAGAGAAGCCAGTCAATACTAACACCCATTTTACACATGAGAACAACTGAACTCAAAAAAGAAAAGTAGTTTGGTTAAGGTCAGATGGAGTGGTAAGTAACACCTCTGATTTAACACCTGTCATACTTCTAGGCAATAGAAAAGAGTCTTTAAGACATACTTATTTAACTAATTCTGCTTTCTTAGTCTCCTTTAAATCCTGTATGGTATTTTTCATTCATTAACAGGTTGAGAAGCTTGTTAGGAGGCCACCTCTGAACTTGGGAGAAGGCTTCCGGGTGGCCTTAGCCCACCTGCCTCTTTCAACTGCACAAATCCTGCTTCAATTTTCTCCAGGGGAAGCCAGAAAATTAGCAGCCATGCTGGTCCTGTGAACAGCACAGCATTTTTTAAGGAGAACAGGGAAGAGTTTTCAGTGTTGTGGTTATTTGTGGCATTTCATCACCCAACAATGTAAATTAATTAAAAAGCATCATACATTTCTAATTCCAACACTGGATTTACTCAGTGGCCGTGGAAATTTTGAATAATGGATAATAGTCATCTCTAATTTCTCAACATATGTTTTTTCACTTACACAGCTGTGAAAAAAATTATATTTATATTTTTGTTGATGCATAATTTCCAGCCTGAAAACAGAATTCATATTAGCATTAAACTGCCAACAGGTGTCGCCTTTTTTTTTTTTTTCCTTTTTCTGGTGAGCTGGAATAATCCCCTTTTTGGCAGGAAGTCAGTATTTTTTCACAGTCATTTTTGCATCCTTAAGAACACTTTTAAAATTATTTTCTACTTGATGAAACACATCCTCTCAAGGCTTCATTATTTTCACCCTGGTGTTATCTGATTGAATATTTCAGTCATGAAAAACTTGGGAGATTTGAGTCATTTCCTACCCAAGACTGCATAGAACTACGACTGGGAATATTGATAACATTTTGGAGGTTTTTTGCTAAGACCTATCCATGACTTTAAATGACCCAATTGCATTGTAATTCTGGATTCTGTTTAATTATTAATTATAATGTATCTGTTAGGTATGAGGTAATCGAGTCAAATCCAGCTGATTGCTGCATTCTATTCAAAAAGGCTGTAGAGCAAGAATCATTCCCATGGGACCATGTCAGTTTCTTCAAAACTGCTTTATTCCCAGTTTACCAAAACAAAACAAAACAAAAAAAATTCTCCTGGATGCCAACAGAGTTTAAGAATTCAAAGCAACGTGGAATGGAAGTTTAATATTATCCTGAAATTTAATTCTCCATGCTCCTATATTACTTCCTATTTAGTATCACATCATCTATCTCTATCACCTCACGAGCCCAACCACCATCATCCTAGACTATTTCTTTTTATATTTCCTTTTTGGTTGGTTTTTACATTTATAATTGACACATAATAATTGTACATATTTATACAGTGCAATGTGATATTTTAGTACATGTATACATTGTGTAATGATCAAATCAGCATAATTACCATACCAATCACTTTAAACATTTTATCCTTTCTTTGTAATGATAACATTCAAAATCTTCTCTTCTAGCTATCTCGAAATATATCCTACATTATTATTTGCTACAGTCACTGTTACTGTGTAGTAGAGCACCAGAATTTACTCTTCTGGTCTGACTGTAACTTTGTACCCATTGACCAACCTGTCCTTGTTCACCCACTCTCCCAACCCTCCCCAGCCTCTGGTACCAACTATTCCGCTATTTCTATGAAGTCAACTTTTTTAGATTTCATGTATGAATGAGATTATGCAGTGTTTGTCTCTCTGTGCATGGCTTATTTCACTTAACATACTATGCTTCAGATTCATCCATGTCGGCACAAATGACAGGATTTCATTCTGTTTTATGGCTGAATAATATTCCATTGTATATATACACCACATTTTATTTTTCAACTTATCTATAGATGGGCCTTTAAGTTGATGCCATATATTTACTGTTATGAATAAAACTGCAATGAGTATGGGAGTACAGGTATCTTTTTGAATTATTGATTTCATTTTGATATATACTCAGTAATAGAATTGCTAGATCAAATGGTAGTTTGTTTGTTTGTTTATTTATTTATTTATTTATGAGATGGGGGTCTCACTCTGTTACCCAGGCTGGAGTGCAAGGGCATAATCACAGCCCACGGCAGCCTTGAACTCCTGCACTTAAGCAGTCCTCCTGCTTCAGCCTCCAGAGTAGCTGGGCCTACAGGAGTGAACCACCATGCCCAGCTAATTTTTTAATTTTATTTATTTATTTATTTATTTATTTATTTATTTATTTTAGAGACAGGGTCTCACTATGTTGCCCGGGCTGATCTCAAGCTCCTGGGCTCAAGCTATCCTCCTGCCTGGCTTCCCAAAGTGCTGGGATTATAGGCATGAGCCATCATACTTGGCCTATTTTAATTTTTTGAGGAAACTCCATAGTGTTTTCCATAATGGCTGTACTAATTTATATTCCCACAAACAGTGCATAAAAGTTCCTGTTTCTCCATATCCTCAACAGCATTTATTTTTTGTCTTTTTGATTAACAGCCATTCTAACTTAGGTGAGGTGACATCTCATTGTGATTTTGTTTTGAATTTCCCTCATGATTAGTGATGTTGAGCATTTTTTCATATATCTGTTGGCTATTGGTATATCTTCTTTTAAGAAATGTCTATCTAGGTCTTTTGCCCATTTTAACAAATGATTATTTGATTTTTTGCTATTGAGTTGTTTGTGTTCCTTATATATTCTGAATATTAACCCCTTGTCAGACGCATCATTTATAGATACTTTCTCCTACTCTGTAAGTTATCTCTTTATTGATTCTTTTCTGTGAAAAGATGTTTGGTTTGACACAATCCTATTTATCTATTTTTGCTTTTGTTTCCTGTGCTTTTGAGGTCTTAATTAGGAAATGCTTGCCCCATCCAATTTCATGAAGGATCTCTCCTACATTTTCTCATAGTAATCTCATAGTTTCAGATCTTACATTTAAGTCTTTAATCTATTGAGACTTGACTTTTGTGTATGGTGAGAGATAGGGGTCTAGTTTCATTCTTCTGTGTGTGGATATCTAGTTTTCCCAGTACAACTTATTGAAGAGACTGTCCTTTCCCTAATGTGTGTTCTTGGCACCTTTAAAAAAAAATCAATTGTCTGTAAATGCATGGATTTATTTCTGGGTTCTGTATTCTGTTCCATTGGTCTATGTGTCTATTTTTATGCTAGTATTATTCTGTTTTGGTTATTATAGTTTTGTAGTATATTTCAAAGTCAGTTTGTGTGATGCCTTCAGTTTTCTTTTTGTTCAAGATTGCTTTGACTATCCAGGGTCTACTGAATTTCCATATGAATTTTCTATTTCTGTGAAGAATATCATTGGTACTTTGATAGGGATTGCATTGAACCTATAGATTGCATTGGGTAATATGGACATTTTAGCAATATTTATTTTTATAATCCATGAACATAGGATATCTTTCCATTTATTTGTGTCCACTTCAATTTCTTTCATCATGTTATAGTTTTAATTATAGAGATCTTTCACCTCCTTGGTTAAGGTGATTCCTAGGTATTTTATTTTTTGTAGCTATTGTAAATGGAATTGCTTTCTTGATTTCTTTTTCAGATATTTATATATTATATAAATACTATATATTATATAAATATTTATACAATATATTCCTATATTGGCATATAGGAATGCTATTAATATTGCATGTCATTTTTTATCATGCATCTTTACTGAATTCATTTGTTAGTTTGAACAGGTTTTTTGGTTGAGTCTTTAGGGTTTTCTAAATATATGATCATGTCATCTGCAAAGAGGGACAATCTGGCTTCCTTTTTTCCAGTTCAGATGCTTTTTATTTATTTCTCTTGCCTAATTGCTCTGGCTAGAACGTTCAGTACTGTGTTGAATAAAAGTGGTGACAGTGGGTGTCCTTCTCTTGTCCCAGATTTTAGAAGAAAAGCTTTCAACTTTTTCCCATTCAGTATGATGTTAGATGGGGGGTTGTCATATATGGTCATTATTGTGTTGAAGTATATTCCTCTATAACCAATTTGTTAAGAATTTTTATCATGAAAAGATGTTAAATTTTATTGAATGCTTCTTCAGCATATATTGAAATTATCATATGGTTTTTGTCCTTGATTCTGTTAATGTGATGTGCCACATTCAATGATTTGCATATGTTAAACTATACTTGTGTCCCTGGGATGGTTTCCACTTGACCATGGTGAATGATCTTTTTAATATGTTGTTGAATTTGGTTTGCTAGTGTTTTGTGGAGGATTTTTGCATCTATGTTCATCAGGGATATTGGCTTGTAGTTTTATATTTTGTTTGTGCCCTTCTCTAGTTTTGTATCAGGGTGATGCTCATCCTAGACTATTTCTAAGGTTCTCCAACTGTTCTATTTTCTTCTGACCTTACTTCTGCCCCTCCTTTCCCAATCACAGCTCTGCACTATGGTTCAGTACTTCTATGAAAAGGCACATTTAATCTTGTTTCTGTCTTGCTTAATACCCTATAGTGGCTCTCCCTTGTCCCACAGATAAACTTGGAATTCTTGAGGTATGCACACAAAGTCCTTTATGATCTGGTCCCTTTGCCCCTTCTTTCTTCTTTAGTGTTTTTTCCTGTTATTTATATCTTCAAATTGATGGTGCAGCCATGTGGGGTATCCTGAGGCTCCAGGAACAAATATGTAATTCCATTTTAAGCCTCAATGATTTTGCTCATGACACCTCCTCTGCCTGGTTTTCCCCATGCTATTCTTCTCCAGACTGTTTTCTTTGGGATCTAACTCAGGGGACTTCTCCCCAGAAAAAAGCCTTCCTTGTGTTATCATTAGCACTTTTATCACCCTGACACCCTTCTAACTGTACACTATATATAATGGCTTTCTCTCTGATATTTCACATTATCTTTTAATTCAAGAGAGAGCATATCATAATAGTTAAGAGCTTGGGTTCTAAAGCCAGATTTCCTGGGTTCACATCTAAGCTCTGCCATTTACTAGCTATCTGACTTTGATTTCTTAGCCTCTCTGTGCCTTAATATTCCTATTATGAAATGGGAGAAATAATTATACTTACCCAATAGGATATTTATGAGAATTAAATGAGATAATATATGCAAATTATTTAAAGCAGCATCTGGCAAGTAGTAAGTGCATAGCTAATGATAGATATATCTTAGTTCTTATCTATATGACTTTATTATATTTGTTTAGGGTCTGTTTCCCCCACTAGACTGAGAGTTTTTTGTGGGCTGAAATGTAGTTCTATCATATTCTATCCCAAGTGCCTGGTACTGTGCTTGACATATAGCAGGTGCTCAGGAACAGATGTAGGTGGAATGAATGAATAAATCAATGTAGAAAGACAGTCTGGAAGCTCAGCAAACAAAGAGACATTTCCCCCCTCAGTTATGTAATGTAGTTATCATGTCTCTGACACTTCTTCTTCCTTTTTTTTAACTAAAAATCTCCCCTTTTTCATGATTACTAGCTAAAACATGGGATGGGTGTTTGCTGCACATTTGCAAGAGGGTTTGAGTCCAACATCCACACTCTGGTGGCCTGACTTGTTCTGTTTTACTTCCCTTTGCCATTGCCAAAATGAATATCCATTGATGGGATTTCTAGTATTCATCACATGCAGCCACCAGATGGATCTGAATAGTTTCTCTAACAACCAATTTGCATTTGGACTCTGCTTCCAAAATGCCTTCCCATTATAGTTTCCATTTGCCTTCCATGCTCTCTACCATTTTCTACTCTTTTCCGAAGGCCGTATCTCTAATTTTGGAAATCATGGATCAATTTGGTACAACTGAGCTGCACAGAGTTAAAACAAGGACTGTATTTTATTGCCAAATCATGACTTGCTCGTTTATTTCAACTTCTACCATGTAACCTAACAACATTTTTCATTATAGTCTTCTTTTGCAGAGAGTCCCCAAGGTATCATCGCAAGACTGACTTTTTTCCCCCTACTGTTCCTAAGCCTTCGTCTTTAGGTTATGTTGCCTTGTGGGCACAATTCTTGAGCCAAGATCTTCTTGTTAAGGTTGTAATGCTTATTTAGGGCTCATGTTGGGTTTCATGAACTTAAATGAAGAGTAAGTAATAAATTCATAGAGGAAATTGGGTTAGCATGTGATTAACATCCTGGCTGATGCAGACGGGTGTACCAATGATGGAAACATGTGCTTGTATCATGATGAAATGCAGATTAGAGGCCCTGGAGCCAACCCAAGGAAATCTGCCCAAAATTGTTTTATCTCTGTCAGTTTTAATCTGATCGAAAGAGAGTGTGCTTCAATGCAGCGAGAAAAATGTGAATGCCTGATATAACCAAGTGGCACTCTGTCTTCCATTGAGATGTTATTAAAATATTCACTTTTGATTGTGGTGAGGTAGAAAGTATTCTGAACTATAACTTAGAGGACCTGAATTCAAATCTCATCTCAGTCACTAATTTATGGTGTGAAATCTCATAGGGCCTTAGTTTCTGCCTCTGTAAAATGAATATGCTGGGTTAGACAAATGGTTTTCAATAGTTTTTTTTTTCCTTCACAATACAAATGAAAAGTGATATCACACACTCCTGTGAGCAGCCCTAGAGTTGTATACAATTACCCACATACTGGTTAAAGCTCAGTCCCTTTCCTCCTGCTCAAGTAAGTGTATCAGAAAGTGCACGAGTGAGTTTGGCATTTTAACATAACCTGGAATCGTGTTCTAATTTATCTTAAAATCTTTTTTAAAACAAATAATTTGGAATCTTGTGTACATCATTATTGATTTTTAAAAAGGTGATTTGCTACACAGTTCCCCAAAGGTGTGTCACAAAACTGGAGTTGATAATCTCTAGAATAAATTATTTTAACAGTCGTTTGTGATGTTATCATTCTATTAATGTATCTCTGTGACTAAATCAAGGTGCCAGTAGAAAACTCCAAGGCATTGAATCTTTAACTATTTGGAATAAAATAACAAGGAATACATTTTTGTAAGTAGACCTCACTTTGGTAGGCATTCTCATTTCCCCGTGAATAATTGCTTGTGGCAATAGTAACTTCCTGATTCTTATGTTGATGTGCCAAAGCAGAACTGTGTTTGTACAATGAGGTAATAATATCAATATCATCACTAGAATATAAGATGGAATGCTTTTTAAAAATTCAACATATCCTAAAAACAGTAGTGAGTCATGTTTTGAAATATTTCACTGTGTAAATGTCTCACTCTACAAGAAAACCCCAAATATTTATAGCATGGTGGCTGTTAAAATTCTGAGTAGTACAGGAAAGGGACTAACATAAAAGCTGCCACAGGACCATTGAAGTTTAGTGTGAAACTTAAATGTAAAAATGACCGATACAATTTTTTGATTTCCTACAATACAGTGGCTTAGATAACCTGAAAAGCATTATACTGTCAAATACCTGCATAATGGAAACTTTGAATGCAAGACTGAGCTCACAAGAAATAAAAGGAAACTATAAGAGTCTTAAAACAAAGAATGTGCTCAAAACAAAACCCATTAAATTAGAATAGTGACCATAAAGCTATGGGGTGGGCAAAAAATTTCCGGTCCCAATAACTTGCTGATGTAGATTTTAAGTCCACATTGGGAAAAATCACTAAGTCCTTACGCTCTCTCATGTTGAAACTGAGAACACCCTCATAAAGCCTGACTTTATATAAAAGAGTATAATAAGTAAAATTCACCTACAAACACTGAAGTTTGTACATCTTGTTTTGAGTTAAGGATGGTGGAAAAAAATTGCTGTAAGAATTAAGAGTCATAGAGTTGTTTACACATCTTTGCAATTGTGAATTGTGCTGCTATAAACATTCGAGTGCAGATGTATTTTTTATAGAATGTCTTTTGTTCTTTTGGGTAGATGCCCAGTAATGGGATTGCTGGATCAAATGGTAGTTCTACTTGCATATCTTTGAGGTATCTCCATATTGCTTTCCACAGAGGTTGTACTAGTTTGCAGTCCCACCAGCAGTGTGTGAGTGTTCCTGTCTCTCCGCATCCATGCCCGCATTTATTGTTTTGGGACTTTTTGATAAAGGCCATTCTCACTGGAGATAAGTGGTATCTCATTGTGGTTTTGATTTGCATTTCCCTGATGATTAGAGATGTTGAGCATTGTTTCATATGTTTGTTAGCCATTAGTCTATCTTCTTTTGAAAAGTTTCTGTTCATGTCCTTTGCCCACTTTTTGATAAGGTTGTTTGATTTTTTTCTTGCTGATTTTCCTGAGTTCTATATAGATTCTAGTTATCAGTCCTTTATATTTAAATAGAGTAAACTCAGTTAAAATGTACAATTCCCATTGGATTAAAAAATCCAAATATATGCCACTTAAATAAATTTACCATGAAGACACTGAAAGATTGACAGTTAAGTAATTGGAAATATATCCACCAGCTGAACGCTATATAAAACAAACTTTCTGTACCTATAAGAATCTGAAACATGACCAGAAAGCAAGACATTTCACTACTTGGAATGGAAAACTAGTTTGGCTCTTAAAGCATGCATTTTTATTCAGTAGATTCATTGACCATTACTATGAGAAAAACATTATGTAAGGGACTATGAGTGATTTAAAATGATAGGCTACTGTTTGTGACCACCCTACTCTTATAATTTAGTACTATTTCCACAATACCACACCAAAAGCTCCAGTTTTCCTTTACCAAATAAATTAGCCACATCTGCAGCTATAAAAGGGAAAGTCACCCTCTAGTACTAAGCATATGTCTCAGAAAGTGGACACATGCGGTGGTGAGAGAGGAAAAATGTGGTCCAACCAATTAGATCAGCCAATTCTGTCTACAACTCGGTGGGAAGGCAAATGCTATGGCCAAATTGCCTATGTCACTAAGTCCAGCACTCACTGTTCAAATCAGGGCTTTGAACAAATCAGAGCTAGTTCCTAGACCCTTAATCTGGTTTTAAGAAATTCCAGATAATGTTTACACTAAACAAAAAGGAAAAGAAAAATAAATTTTCCAAAGAATCAGGGTATTTTAGAGTCATACGAACTGGTAAAATAGTAAGTGCAACAGACTAATAGATCTATTGGGAACATCTGTACAATGTACTTAGAAACAATTAGAATTTTCTTTTCAAATTCAGCTTCCTTTGTCAGATACATACATAGTTACATATTGATCAACACAGGAATAGAGTTTGCATTACTTTCTTGAGTTGGCTCTTTTACTGAAATGAATCTTCATAAACATGTATTTTAACTGACATTTCCAAAAGACCATATAGGTAATAATGTCTTAAATTCTGCTGGTTTAGAGGGGAACTCAAAACTGGAGTTGTCCAGATTCCTTTGCTAGTTGGGATTGCTTTGAGATTGTGTTTGGGATTGTGTTTGAGAATGGTACTCAGAATCCTAGCATCTCAAGAGTGAAACAAACCATTACGAAAATTGAGGTCAGCTACCATCTCCAATTGATGTTGTAATTTGTACCACAAAGTGAAAGGCCCTCAGAGGCCGTGCAGTTACCTTAAATGAGTGAATCTTGTTGGGAGTAATACAAGAGGGGTTGGCAGCAAACTGAAGATTGCTTAGCCCTTAGGAAATAGTTTCTGTTTATTGCTAGAACATAGGAATTCAGGTCCAGTCTTGGCAAATCTTTCAATTTTTTAGGAGAAGCAAGAAATCTGGATTTTATGAGGATTTATGTCACTTTTCAAAAGTAATTCAAATTTTTTTATTAAATATCTTCCATATGCCAAGCACTGCTGTAGATTCTTATATACAGAGATAACTAAAACATGGTCCCTATCTTTAAGAAGCTCAGGCTATTACAAAACAAGATATATAATAAAGTAAGTAAAGTCATTCTATTAGCACAAATATAGAGGTAGGTGTAGTACAGGAAAATTATTAATATTAGAAAAAAATGATAAATTGAATAAATTTTCCAAGTTAGAGCAAGGGTAGAAATAGCTTCCTGGAGGAGATTTACCCTGTGAATTATACCTCAAAAGATAAAAGGATATTAACTTTGTAGTAGCAAAAGAATGGAGTTATAAATATCCATAGCAACCAAAATATTAACAGCAGAGTAGAAGCAATCTGGCTTTACTCTTCCCCATAACGCACAAAGAAAACCAAAAACAAATATCCAGCATTAAGATCATTACCAGCAATACCCCAGTCAAGTGAAAGAAGTGAAAAAACTCCAAATAGATGGTGAACTGCAAAGAACTTCTAAGCAAATATATTCAAACGAAAAAGAAAAAGACAAGCCAGGCAGCAAAGACTTGAATAACTAACTAATCCTTCAATACAAAGACATAGATATACATCAACAAGAAACAACAGCAAACAGGGAACCATGACCTCCCCAAACAAAGGAACCAATGACTAACCCTAATGAGATGCAATATGTGAGCTCTCAGATCAAGAATTCAAAATAGCAGTTTTAAGGAAACTCAACAAACTCTAAGATAATACAGAAAGGCAATTCAGAAATTTAACAGAGAAATTTAACCAAGACATTGAAATAATAACAATCAGAAATCCTGGATTGGAAAATACATTTGCTGAACTGAAAAATGCATTAGAGGCTCTTAACAGCAGAATATATCAGGTAGAGAAAATAATCAGTGAGCTTGAGGACAGGATATTTGAATATCTACAGCAAGAAGAGTGGGAAAAAAAAAAAAGGAATGAAAAGGAATGAAGACCACCTACAAGACATAGAAAATTACCTCTAAAGAGCAAATCTAAGAATCATTGGTATTCAAGAGGAACTTGAGAAAAAGCAAGAAGTAGAAAGTTTATTCAAAGAAATAATAACAGAAAACTCTCCAAATCTAAAGATAGATATAAATATCCAGGTACAGAAAGGTCAGAGATCACCAAACAGATTCAACCCAAAGACGATTTTCCCAAGACATATAATAATCAAACTCTCAAAGGTCAAGGACAAAGAGACGATCCTAAAAGCATCAAAAGAAAAGACAAAAATCACATATAAAGGAACTCGATTCATCTGGCAACAGACTTCTCAGGAGGGAGTGAGACAACATTTTCAATGTGCTGAAAGATAAATACCCATAGCATGCACAGCAAAAGATGAGAGGAACATAGTAGTGAGAGATAAGGTGAAGCTGAAGTAGACAGTAGCCAGGTTAGAGATGGACATTCACTCCAACTGAAGGAGTTTGTTCTCTATCCTAGAATGATGAGACACATACAATGATTGTAGCCAAGGTTTTTACTTTTTTGTATTAAAATTAGTTTCCGTAAAAGTATTACTTTGCTTGATAAAGTATGACAATGGTAGCTAAGAGCACAGATTAGAGAGATTAAACTGGAGTTAGGAAATCAATTGAGAGACAAGGCAGATCTGAACTCAAGTATTGTTGGTGGGGACAGAGTGAAGGAGACAGATTCAAGTGACCAGTTGCCTGTGAGGAGTAAAGGAGAGAGCAGAGTCTAATTAAGAGGGAAAGTGAGGGGCTGTTGATGCTGCCAACAAGTGAGAAAAGAATGCATGAAAAATTGAAGAGGGAAGAGACTAGGAAAATAGCAGAGAAGGGACAATAATACTGTTAAAATGCCATCTTTAGGCCGGGCGCAGTGGCTCACGCCTGTAATCCTAGCACTCTGGGAGGCCGAAGCGGGTGGATTGCTCGAGGTCAGGAGTTCGAGACCAGCCTGAGCAAGAGCGAGACCCTGTCTCTACTAAAAATAGAAAGAAATTATCTGGCCAACTAAAATATATATAGAAAAAATTAGCTGGGCATGGTGGCGCATGCCTGTAGTCCCAGCTACTCGGGAGGCTGAGGCAGTAGGATTGCTTAAGCCCAGGAGTTTGAGGTTGCTGTGAGCTAGGCTGACGCCACGGCACTCACTCTAGCCAGGGCAACAAAGTGACACTGTCTCAAAAAAAAAAAAAAAAAATGCCATCTTTACATTTTACACTGGAATGTTTCCTTATAACTTCTAATCTTGATTCTTCCTCTTTGATTTTTTTTTTAAGTTAGTACCACTTCTTCTGTGAAACAACATCTCTCCATTTTGTTTTGTTTCCTCATCATCCAACACTCTGCCCTGAGACTTTTGAGTACATATGGGCAGCGTAGTTTGAGGGCATCAAGGTCATTTACAAAATGAATGTTTACCGGCCAATGTGATGTGTCTTCCTTTCATTCAGCCCTGTAAAAATAAGCTTGGAGACAGACCCACAGGCTTAGACTCCAACGCTAAGGAGATTGGGGTCTTCCCTGCGGGCAGTGGAGGAACACTAGAAGTATTTGAGTTACCTCCAGTGCATTTGAGTGCATTTTTGGAAGAGTCTCCCTGATAGCACCATAGATAATAGAGGAGACAGAAAGAACACAAGCTAGTGGCAGCTCCTGGGTAATCTTTCTTCAGCTCCCAAAGAAAACTGGAAAGTGATCATGTACAGGGTATGTTTGTTGAGCCTTTGCAAAAGCGTAGGCGTTTCATGACAACTACTCCTTCCTGTTTTTCCCTCCAAATCTTTAAATTCAGTAAGTCTGTATTGTTTTAAGTCTTGAGATGTTAATGACTTTGACTAATTGTCAACACTGGCAATTAAAATGACTGATACCTTATCATTTCTTACAATGAGCAATGCTAATTAAAATTGATTGTGCTAGAGCTTTAGCAGCAATTTTACCCTCCCACCCCCCTTTTTTTGTTTAAAACATGAGCTTGTTGTGCTGGTTTGGTGAACTATACAAGGCAGGCTTATTATCTTGGTGTTTATTTCCCAGTTCTCCTTATGAACCACATTAGAAATAATTATGAAGTGTCAGGAAAACAGTAAGAATAACTGAATTTGTACCATAAGAAAGATCCCAAATTTTGATCGACTGATTCATTCATTCATTCATTCATTCATCTGACAAACATTTATTTTGTGCCAGGAACTGTGCTAGGCACAGGGGAAGCAAATGAACAAGCTATGACTTGACGAATTTGTAGTCTAGTGAGAAAGACAGCCTCTTAACAAGATAACTGCCTGTAGTATGTAAGTGCTATAGTTGGCAGGCATTGGCTCTGCCTACGAGACCGCCGTTAGATTTCACAGAGAATGTGAATTTTGGATGGAGGCTTCAAAATGTGAGCAGAAACTTCTTTCTTTTACCTTTATCATTGCTACTTGCCTGTACCTGGTGAATTTGCAAGAGTTATAAAGTGTCTCAAAAGAAGAATGCATGTAAATGATAAATTAGCCAGAGAATTAAGGAATCAGGACCAAGAATTGTGTTTTGAAAAGTCCAGGCTGAAAAAAAGGGAAAGGCATATCAGACAAGTGGCACAAAGTATTTAAGCACCCAAAGAAGTGAAAAGGAATCAGTCACTTGTTCCAAGGAGTACAGGACAGTGGCAAGCAATGGCCCTGGCTGTGTAGTTCAATTACATAAATACTAATTGAGCATTGTCTGGGGACTCTGCCCAGAGTGCCCTTTATGGCTGAGATATTCACATTCCCCCAGGTGCTAGGAGTGTTGCCCAGCTGACAGCTCACAGCTGAGTCCCTCTCTAGGCATTGCTATTGATATAAGGGAGTTGTTTTGCCCAGGGTTAAGTCTCTGTCTGAAGAGGCAGCTTGTATTCAATGACTGGCCCCAGTGCCTTCCTAGATTTGGGACAATTGTGAAGGGTTATCCCAAGCCTTCAGGGTTGACTGACGCTTCTCTTCCAACTACATCACAGTTCAACTGCTGCTCTGCCCTGTCCTGCCTCCCACCACATCTCTCACAGATAATTGTTTCTGAGAGCAGTCCTTGACATACCTCTTACCTACAGATTTCAGTTTCAGGCCTGTTTCCTGGGAAACTGGGTCCAAAACGAGCATTCATTATGGGCTAGATCTTGGGGATTAAACAATGCAACAAAAAAAGTCTCCAACCTGAAGAAATTTACAATTTCTTGGGAAGTTAGAGCTTTTAAAAAGCAACCCAGAGATTTGGGAAACTGCTAAGCCTATGTAATACATAAACAGAAGGAGGAAGAGGAGGAGAAAAAGAAAAAAGACTTCTGAGTACAAAGTCTAAAATCGTGCTCATTAAGCGAATAGTTCTAGGGTGTTAGGGTTCTCTACGAATTCATAATGTTTTTAAAGAATGTGGACTTATTAGGGACTATAGAAAAAAAATCTCCTTCCTAACTGCTCCTGAAAGCTCCATTTGCCTATTTAGAGAGGAATGGATTCGTGAACCTCCCAAGAAAACACATTCCAACAGACAGTTTTCCTGATTGGAAAGTCCTTCCTTATGTTTTGCTGAAACCTTTCCTATCATTCTGTACTCTACAGTCATACAGACTGAATTGGCTCCTTTTTTATGCAAGAGGCTTTTATGTATTTGAAAACAAAAAGAATTTGCACATTAAAATTATGTTTTAAAAATCTAGGAGATAATAGAAATTTGAGCATTAACTGGATATTTGTTGGTATTAAGGAATTTGTTTAAGGCATGATAGTTTATACCTACGTTTAAAAACAATCTTTATATTTTAGACATACATACTGAAATATTTAAGGATGAAATAATAAGATATATAGGATTTGCTTCAAAATAATGAGGAGAGGGAAGTGGATGGAGATATAGATGAAACAAGACTTACCATGAGTTGTTCATTGTTGAAAATGGATAAGGGGATTCATTATACTTTTCTGATACTTATAGAAATGCTTGGAATATTCCAAGATAAAACATTTTAATATATTTTTATCTTATTAAAATGATACATTTATTTTATTGAAAAATATCCTTAGTACAGAAAATTGTATAATGGAAAGCATCGCTGTCCCACTTTCCCGAGGTAACTAGTTTTAATCTTTTTTTTTTTTTTTTTACAGATTATAACTTTTCTGCAGGTTATCTCTGTATCTCTAAATTAACTGCTTATCAAGCTGTCAATTGCCTCTCTATATTACCTGTTGATCCCTGCAGTGACCAGTGAGGATTTTTTTCCATTTCATAAACCCACTCTTCCCAGTATACACTTTCTGTTCCTCCTTGGGTCACCTTATTGTCTCATAGCATGCTTCACATTCACGTCCTGTCCCATCACCTGGGGCCAGTCTCCTGACTCCCAATTTTGTAAGCCAGTGCCGTTACTGAGCTTACCCTCCAACCCACGTTTCTACCCTACATCCAACATGGGTAGCATCTGTTTTCTGTACTGCAACCATGACCAAGTCTTCCATGAATTATTAGTAATTTTATTCCAAAACTTAAAAATTAATCATAGCATTTGAATTGTTATGTAATGGTGTTCACAACAGAGCCAAGTATTTTGCCCAGATGAGGCCTCCGTCTCTCAGGTACCACATCACAATCCTTGTATCACTCAGAGAAGAAAGATGTCAGCATCAAATTTAAACGGAATCTCCTTTTTCACATGCAATCAATTGCCTCTTTTACAGCACTAGCATTTCCCAAGTTCTAAATGATACTATTTAATCTTTCAAACCCCATTACTACCTTTACTTCCACCTCCACCTGTTTTTACCTGGTGACCTTCTTCCTCAGGGCTGGGCTCCTGAGCCAATCTGGACTTTTAAACCGTCCAGCTGTTGTCCTAGGACATTCTTGGGTAGGATATTCTACTGTATTGGTCTCATGTCATTCTCCTTCTTGACTTCCTACCTCATTTTGCAAGAGAGCTTCCTAAGAAAGGTAGATGAACTTTCTGAATCCCTTCCTCTTCTAAATCTATCCTCACTTTTAATTAGCTGGAAGGGAATTTTAAGTTCAGAGTCAGTTTCCTCAGAATGTCTTGCTTCATTCTTCATCTTATTTCATTAAACTTTTTTTCTCATTTTGCTATAGATTTTCTTTTATTTTTTTTATTGGCAATAACATTTTTTTAATTTCCAAGAGTTATTTTTACCCTTTTTTAAAAAGTGCATCTTTTGTTTAATGGTTGCAATATCTTTTTGACTGTTTTAAAGAAAACTAATTATATTTTTTAAAATTCCCATTTGGTTCCTGAATATTTCTGTTCCTTCCATGTTTATACCTTTGTGGCACTATATTATGATCTTTTGCTTTATTGTTGCCAGTGTTCCTCAGATGTGTAGTCATCCTTGGCTGCCTGCCCCTGCTTCAGAATGAGATATTAGGAAGCCTATTAAAGGCTCTGAAGAGGTGGGTGGGGCCTATAGGCTGGCAGGTGTTTTTGAGACAGTTAAGTAGGGGCCTGGCTGGGGCAGATGCTGTCTTTTCAGTGCACTGAGGTGTAGGGATGACTGTTGCACTGACAGTCTTCTAATTAATCTCCCTGTTTTCCTCCTCACACCTCACTCCACATCTTCTAGCACACTTACTTTTCTAAGTATGGAAACTCTTGGAAATTAATCTGTGCATGTGGGCTTTCTTCATCCATCAATAACTGGTACTCCATCCACTGTTTTTCAGAGAACTTTTAAAATTTATCTACTGATGGTTCCCTTTTCATGTTTGACCTAGTTTGAGTTTATATCCTTTTCATTTCTTCACCATATGTAGAACCAAGTGGGAAAAGTACCAAATGTATGTACTAAATGGGAGAAGTACCTATCTGGTACCAAGTGAGGGGGAGAACCACCAAACGATACGTGACACCAAATGGGAGAAGAGATCAATGCATGCTTTCTTCCTGCCATCTTGGACAAGATGACTCTCGTTTATATATTTATAATTTGTTTATTTGCTTAAAACCCATGATTACTCCATCCACTTTTCCTGATATGCTTGCTGGCCACTGAAGAAATACATAGACATATGAGTTGAAGTGTGCCCCTCCACCACCCCCAACAAAAAGGTATGTTGGAGTCCTAACCCCAGTACCTTAGAATATGACCTTATTTGGAAGTAGGGTTGCTGCAGATGTAATTGCTTAAGGGAAGATTATACTGGAGTAAGGTAGCCCCCTAATTCAATATAACAGGTGTCCTTATGAGAAGATAGCCTTCTGATGAAAAAGGGACGCAAAAGGGAGAAGGCCATCTGATGATGAATGTAGAGACTGGAGTGATGTAGCTGCAAGCCAGGGAATGCTAAGCATGTCCTGAAAACCACAAGAAGCTAGGAAAAAGTAGAGAAGGATTCCCTCCGACAAGTTTCAGAGGGAGTATGATCCTGCTGACATCTTGATTTCAGACTTCTGGCCTCCAGAACGTGAGACAATAAATTTCTATTGTTTTAAGCCATCCAGTTTGTGGTACTTTGCTATGGCAGCCCTAGAAACTAAACTAAAATTTCCTTTTGAAGAAGTGGTATTTTGAGAAAAGATAGCTTTTTTCAAAATGCTTGCATTTTTTTTTTTTTTTTTGCCACACATCATATATAGATTTAGTTTTACCTTGCAAAAATATTCAAGTCATTTTGGTTTGACATGATGTCACACAGAAATGCTGCATTCCTATAGAAATCTTCTTTTGATAATTAACATTACTGATTCTGTTCTTCATAGAATTTAACTACCTGTTCTCACAGAGATAAAATTTTGGTTAACACCTGTCCCTGAAATAGTCAACACACTTTAGAATAATATGGCAAACCCACACTGAATATTCACTCATCATTCAACTTTAGCATGATACAAAACTGACCATGCCATGTTTTGTTTGCATGAATATAGTCAAAAATACTTATAGCTTGATGCAAAGTATCTCTTAAAATAGTAGCTTTAGCATAGAGATTTTGCTGATGCAAGATGCAATGAAAAGAAATGAGAGCATCTGGATCTCTTAATACTTTTTTTTACCCTTGCAATTAACCTTTCATGTTTTCCTGTCATGGAAGGTGCATCATCTATACATATACTCACTAAATTTACCAAATTCAGTCCAACTTCATGACATTTGTCTTGAAAATTATTGAAGAGATCTCTTCGCTGTAGTCTGTTCGCAAGAGTGCCCAAAGTGAATAACTTTGTAGTAAAGAAAATCTTCTGTTATGACCGAAATGAAGTATAAAACCTGTGCCAAGTCAATAGTATCAGTTGATTCACCCAAAGTGATTGAATAATATATAGTTTTCTTTTGAAGTATTGCATGAAGTTGTTCTGAGGCTAATTTATGCTGCCAATCAGTTATGGTTCTCCCTGAAAGAGGTAGTTGTTTGTATTTTGAAACATTATCAAGGTCTAAGCATCCTACAACTGCGACCATCCATTCTTTCACAATTTCTACCTCATTGAATGGCTTCCATTTGTCCCCAAGTACATAAAAGCTATTTTATAAGTTGTTTCAGTGGCATTATTTCCAGGTTTTATTGCTGCTTGAAAGAATTGTCTTTGCTTTTGTTTTTCTTCTTTTAATTTCTGCAATACAACTTTTCACACCTCTCTCTCTAATTTAAAATATTTGTGGTCCTTATGAGTGTTGCAATACTGATAAGCATTGACTTTCTTTAATCCTGATATTGCAGTATCACAATGCAAGCAAATAACCCTATCTATAGCAGAAAGAAGATACTATTGCAATTCCCAGTTCTCATTAAAAAATGTTTTCTACCTTCAGCATTCTCTTGGTCTTCTCTGACATGATGGGCTGTTAAGCAAACAGAAGTAAAAAATACTGTCGAGCTGTGCAACTATTCACAAATTCCACTTCATTCAGAAACACAATGTACCATTGCCAAAAGCTGATGACAGACTGGCATTCTCAACCCCCATAAACTCTCACCAACCAGCCTCATGCAGTAGTGGTGCCAGTCAGGCAGGGGAAGTTAGAACTAAATCAAAAGTGTAGCAGCTGTCAATTTAGCCCTTATGGTTTACTAATGTTCTAATTGTACCAATCAATCTGGGAGGATTATTTCATTGAAACTTATTTTATTCTTTGGTATTTAAATATGTTAATTTTAAAAATAAAAATATAAAAGATGAACAAAAATGTATCAATAAAAATCAAAGGATTTTGTTCTATAAAATTTGGATTCGGTCAAAAGGCTGAACTTAAGGACCTTCTAGGCCACATGTGGCTTTAAGGCTGCAGGTTCCCCATCCCTGGCATCTGTGAACATGTTACCTTACATGGTGCTATGATTTGGACGTGGTTTGTTCCTGCCAAAACTCATGTTGAAGTTTGCCAGTGTGCCACTGCTGAGACCTAGTGGGAGATTTTTGAGTCATAGGCATAGATCCCTCATGAGTAGGTTAATGCCATCTTAGGTGAATGAGTGAGCTCTCAGCCTCATGAGAATGAACTAATTCCTGAGAGATCAGGTTATTATGAAACAAGTTCCTCCTCCTATTTGTTCCCTTTTTGCACATGCCCACTCCCCCTTTGAACTTTCACCATGCACAAAAGCCCTCACCAGAAGCTAGAGCACTGCCCTTGAACTTCCCATCTGCAAAACTATGAGCTAAATAAGCCTCTTTTCTTTATAAATTTCCCAATCTCAAATATTCTGTTGCAGTGACACAAAATGGACTAAGCCACATGCCAAAGGGGAATGTGGGTTCAAGATAGGATTAAGGATGCTAATCAGCTGAACTTAAGATAGAAAGAGAAACGTCAGCCCAATGTAATGACAAGAGTTCTTGAAAGTGGGAGGGAGCATAATGTGAGTCAGAGAAAGACAGAGGATGTTGAAAGCAAATCACTGGGGTGATGAAGTGATGTGAGAACTCAACTCACCATCACTGGCTTTGAAGATGGAGAAAGGAAGAGGAATGGGGGCAGCCTGGAAAAGGCACATAAACGGATTCTCCCTCTGGAGCCCCCAGAAAGGAATGCATCCCTCCTGACACCTTGATTTTAGCCCAGTGAGATGTGTCAGACTTCTGACCTACAGAAATATGAGATAATAAATTTGTATTGTTTTAAGTCATTAAATGTGTGGTAATTTGTTATAATGGCAAAAGGAAACTAATATGCCAGTCTTCTAAAAATGCAGGCTCAAAGCTAAAGCATAGTATCCCAGCTAAGACCCAGACATTGCTGAGTACCCTGGAATTCTCTTTTCTATACTAGATCCTAATCTCATTATACAGCCAACATTTAAACTTTTGTAGCTGCCACTTGATGCTGTTCTCACACTGAATTTGCAGAAAGTGAAAAACTGTAAGACAGTGAATGCATGTGGCAAGGTGACATTTACCATATTGCCCTTTCCATCATAGCATGGCATGGACCTTGGAGTCAGGAAGAACTGGGTTCTAATCCCCATTCAGCTACCTCCAAACTGTGTGACCTTGAATGAGTCATTTTACCTCTTAAGCTTCAATTTTATCAATAAATCAAAGCTAGTAACTGTACCAACCTCATAGGGTTACCATGTTGTCTAAATGAGATGATATATTTAAGGCACTTAGCACAGTGCCTGACTTATCTTAAACTTGAAAAGGGAACGAGTACGCTAATGTTGAGTTTACCCCAGAAATTGTATCCCGTTGCTATTCCCAAAGGCTTACACTGAAAATTATATGACTCTCCCCACTTTGTTATATATATATGTTAATGTACATGGTACTGTGGAATATACCAGACAGGTGTACATGTGTATGTGTGTGTGTTGAACCCAACATATGGCTCACAAGTGCTACTAGCACAACACTAGATGAAGAAGTTTAAATAATCAAAACATAAACTTTAGCATTAATTCATTGGCTCGTGTCTGGTAACAACTCTGTTCTCCTTCATCCCAGCTCCATGGCCCTGGGCTGAAGACTGTGAACAGTGCTCTCAGGATGGCTAAAGATGATGAAAGGCCTGTGCCTCTACATGCAATCCCTTCCAGGTCCCCTGTTCTGTAGTCTGCAGGCCATTCCACCATTAACAGATGCATTTAGCTATCAGCTCTTTACTCATTCTTAAAGCAATCCACCTATAGAAACTTTTGTTTATTTGAGACAGCATCTCACTCTGTCACCCTGGCTAGAGTGCAGTGGTGTCATCATAGCTCACTTGCAACCTCAAACTCCTGGTCTCAAGTGATCCTCCTGCCTCAGCCTTCCCAGTAGCTGGGACTGCAGGTGCATGCCATCATGGCCGGCTAATTTTTTTGGTTTTTGTAGAGATAGGGGTCTTGCTCTTGCTCAGACTGGTCTCAAACTACTGACCTAAAGCCATCCTCCTGCCTCAGCCTCCCAAAGTTCTAGGATTATAGGCGTGAGCCAGCACAACTAGCCCACTTATAGAACCTTTTCTGATTTCAAGACATGGAGAGGGGTCTTAGTTTCTTTACCTCATCCTCACCCACTTGTCTCCCCACCTCATCCTCTCTTAAGAAAATGCCTACCTAAGATTAAGAGAATTGAGCGATGGAGTCTCGTTCAGATCAGACCTAGATACAAAACCCAACCTGGCCATTTGGGAGCTCTTTTACTTTGAGCAAGTTGTTAAACTTCTCAGTTCCATGTTCTTTCTCTGTAAAATAGGGATAATAGCTGCCTCACAGGATGAATACTAGAGATGATACATGAAAAACACTAAGCAAATGCCTGGCACTATAAGGCTAATGCTAGTATTAGTAATAATAGCATCATTCCTACCTTATTGCTTCTGTTTTCTCTCCAAAGATACCCCTAGCCTTCTTCTGCCTCTTTTCCCAGCCTGTCCCCTGAGGTCCCATCTCTAGGGACATTCCTCTGCTATGCTGAGTTACAACCTTTACGATGTGAAGTGGATAGGTGGTCCCCATAGTTTATATTACATCAGTTATTGAGCCTAGCAAAGAATGTACTTCAATATGGCATCATTTAATAACAGCCTAACCTGCCCCCTACCTGGCAGAGATGATGGGAGCTTATTAAGATAATGTCTTTCTAGTACTTACAGCCCCTCGAAAGACATTTACTAAATAAACAGTGTATTTGATTTTAGTGTTGTTTGTTTTAGTTCTTAATGCATGCTCTCTGAATTGTATTAATAGGCCCTCTGCAATGCCTCTCACAATATGGGCACTTGTTAAATGCTGCTAAATGCAGAATGGTAGTAAATGTTGCTCATCTGTGCCTCTGCTCTGCTCTCCCCCGCCTTCCTCTTTCTCTTCTTCTTCCGATTAAGCCTGGAATCCCCCTCCTGCTTCTAGATTCCAGGTCCACTGATTTTTCAACTTGGCTACACCTCAGACTCACTTGGGGGAGCTTTTTAAAACTTCAGACCATACCCCAGACCAAAACCTCTAGAAGTGGGACCCAGATATCAATGTTTTCTAAAGTTTTTCAAAGAATTCCAATGTGTAGCCAAGGCTGACAACTACTGTACTCATCTGACTCCTGCTCATCCTGCCAGATCCCAGTCAAATGACACCTGTGAACAAATTAATGTTAAGTATTTTATTTCTACTCAACTACGAGCTTTTCGAAGGCTAGTACTCTTATTCTTCTTTAGTCCCAGTGAATAACAGGACTAGCAATGAATAAGTACTCAATCCATATTTCCTTTGGCTGAAAGCATACCTGCCCAGCCCAAAGGATTTCCTTATGCCTCTGCTTTCTATAATAATCAGTGTGAATCCCTCTTATTAATTCTACTTATCTATCAGTTGATTGAAGTATCTCAGCTAAACCATTCTATCATTTAAAAGTAAATTTTTTTGCACAGTTTAGCAGGGAAAACAGCTGATTGCCACGTGGTATGAATGCTGCTGTTACTCCTGGGTGCAGTTAGTGCTGTGGCAGTGCATAGGAAGGCCTGGGAGGCAGGGACATAGGGTGGAAAGAGCGCAGGCCTTCTAATTACACAGACCCAAGTTCAAATCTCAACTACTTTGTGCCTATAGGATGCTATCTTGTCTCTTGAGCTCTGGTCTCCTTTCTGGGAAAGAGGGGTGATGGCTACTGTTCAAGTGACCAGGCTCCCTGAAAGACATAATGTAAGAAAAGATACACAGTGACTGTATTGGCTTGGGCTGCCATAACAACATACCGTAGACCAGTAGCTTATTGTAGTTCTTGTAGGTTGAATAGGAATTTCATAGGCAAACAAAGGTAAGGCATTCCAAGCAGTGGAGACAGCACTTAAAGTCTGTTAAAAGGCATGGTATATTTGAGGACCAGAGAAAACTTCACACTTTTCACCAGAACCTGGAGGTGGGTCATAGAAAATGCAAGAGATGCAATTGGGGGGCATATTATTAACAGTCAAGGGTGACAAGCTGAGGACTTTAGATTTTTCCCTTGGGACAGTAGTTATCTTTATCTGGCTACCTCTTCTTTTCCCAGCTAAATGGTTGGGTTCAGGAATTGCTACATTCCTTGGTGAATAAGAGCTATCCTATCTTTTTCATTTGTTTAATTTGAATTAGAGCCATCTGGAGCCTCCCTTGATCAGATGGTGTGAGATCCAGCATCGTTCTCTTGCAGTACCATCACTCCTGTCTGCTTCTGGACTGTCCAAAAACACTGGGTCTTAAACGTTCCAAACAGAAGGCCTTCTTTTCCCAAATGGGAAGGGCTCTGCTATCTGCTCACTGCAACAGGTTCTCCGCATTGCCCATGGGCATTTGTCCTGCATCAGGACAGCTCTGCTGGTCCTTCTTGGTCTGGCCACGCTCCTTCTGGATGCTCTAGCAAAGCCTCCTTGGCTGACACTGCTGTGTCTTGCTGGCTCATCTCCCAATATAACAAACTCCACTTCACTCTGTAAATTCTCTGTTTAACCAGGATGGCCTCAGTTGTAACCCTGGCTCCAGTTCCTAACTCTCAGTCCTTACAGGAACACACAATTGTTATTTTCTAAAGCCATGTTCTCTACCTCTAGATGCTGTCCCCTTACTGGCTTTGCTGTCTGACCCTTCCAGCCTCAAATTTTTCTCTATTTCCACTGGAAGTTCAGGTTATTTTTAGTAATAGTCTTCAAAGCACAAAGCTTTATTCCTGTCCCTCACTTGGGCAATCTGAATTCATTGCATTGATGGACTTGACCTCTGAAACAGAAATGCCTGTTTAAAATAAATGGCTGATTATTATATAATAAACTATATTCAGTTTACTAAATAGTTAACTTAAACATAAATATATGCATATATTTATGCTGAATAGATGTATAATTTATGCTAATGATAATTACAAATAATACAAAGGCATAATAACTCCACTGCTGTGCTGGTATTCATGACCAATGCTTCATTTCGCTTCTGCTCAACAGTCATATGGTGGCGATCTGACATGCCTGAGGAACTGTGCTGGGCACTGAGGCCATTGGGATGGCTGTGATATAGTTCTTGTCCTCAAACAGATTGCAGTTGAGTGGGTAGCAAGACAGATCCATAGTAATAGCTAATGTATTGGGGAAGCTCTTATGAAGGAATGGTTAAGCTGATGCTACTGTTTGGTCATGAGGCTGCAGAGCTTCCTTATTTACTGTGCTGTTTCTGTGTTAGCCTGGTATCTACCTTAGCCACATCTGGAACCTACATTGGCTCTTATTTTCTGAGTCACTTCCTTGTGATGTGTGTTTGGTAAATTTAGTCAGGCTTGACTATACTCTGCTGTTGAAATAAAATATATCCCAGATCTCTGGATGGGGATATGGACATATCAAGTTTTGTTTTGTTTTTCCAACTCACATGAAGCCCAATGTGATTAGGGAACAGAGGCTGCTCCCTGTGGTCACTTGGGAATTGCAGAGCTCTGCAGTCCTAACGTCATATGAGGAGATGGTCATGCCATTATCTCGGCGCATAGTGCTGTGGAAGGTGATGGTACACCAGCTTTTACTTGTGGCTACCCACAAATGACACATATTTTTTTTCTCCCAGAGCTAGTCAGAACTAGTAATAGGGCCCCACGCTGACTACAAGAAAGCCTGGAAAATGCAGAGGCGCCTACGGATTGTTTGGTGCTTCTTACTGTTGCCACCACCGAGGTAGTGATTTTTGAGCATAAGTTTTGAAGGATTTGAATTCTGACTCTCTGTTATTTATTTTTGGAGTCTCCAAGGGGAGGTCACAATAAATAACATCTTACTTCCCTGATGAGTTCTGAGGATATTAAGAAATAAAATAAAAGAAGAAAGATGGAGACCAAAATAGTATTTATATTAATGATTGGGGACAACTTATAGGATGTCGCTTTGTTTAATTAGCTGGTGAACTCACTGATGAAATCTCTGTACTAGGCTGACTCCTGGGCCAGGTAGAACTGAAGGCATGGTGAGACAAAGGAGAACTCACCTCTTCTACAAGACCACTGACCCCTGAGTGAGCAGGATGAATAGCAGAGATGAACAGAGCATGCCTATTTACTCTTTACCTACTTGCCAATTAGGTGAGTCGTTCCACCTCCCTAAGAGTAGTATAAGAAGATGGAAAAGAGCTCAAGGCATGTGGAAAGAGTCTTTCATTAACTCTTTCTAGTTGTACCATGGGGTCACACCTCTCTGAATGTTCTCATTTGTAAAATGGAAATCATAATATCTTACAATATCTCCTCTTGGGTCTTTTACTACTGCTGAAAATTAGAAAATGTGCTGGACTTGTAATAGGGAAGGGCTTTTCAAATACCTTCTATAAAATGCTCATGAATACTTGAGACAGAATCACTTACCAGTTTATAGAGACCAGATGGCTTTAAATACATTCTCCACCCCAACACGCACATAATTTTAAAAATCTTCTGAGTTGGTTCTCTCCAAAAACCTGCCCCCTATTACTCAACAAATGTTTTCTCAACAACCCTCTAGGGTAATTCTGATTCCTAACAGTAAATGTCTGAAACCACCGTTTTCCAGATAAAGCAAAGCCATCCACTTAAAGTCACTGCATGGAGGTTTCTATTTTAACTCTTCCATGACTATTTTCACATGGAGTTCGACTGGCACTAGAGAATGGAAAGCACTCACATCAAAATAGTGATTTTTAGAAAAGTGAGCCTTCCATTTTCCTAGTGAAAGACTAATTAGGGTATAGCCCAAAGAGCCTAAGATTGATCCTTCTCATATAAGAAATTATTTTTTTTTTCAAATCTTAAAGAATTTTTAAAGTAAAAATGTTGTAAATGAAAGTATTAAATTATACAATTATACATGTAGACTCTGCCATTGAGGGAGTTATTTTCATGGTATAGGCTGAATCCAGCATAAAAATATTTACTGCTCTGAAATGTCAATATGAAATAATCAGAATCTAAAATTAAATATTTACTATATAATCAGCCTGTATTCATCTGTCTACAGTGTTCCCTGAGAAACACTGATTACACTGAATTTGACCACCTGGATTCTCCTAATATTTTCAGGCTTAGGAAAAAAAACTGCCAGAGTCTCATTCATAGGCATTTTCTAACAACTTGCCAAGTAAAGGGCTTTGTGAAGGAGGGAAGTATGCAATGGTGATGACTTAAGTAAGTTTCAAACAACATACATAACACTGTAATAGAATGAATGTTTGTGTCCCCCACCCCCCAAAAAATATATTTGAAACCTATTCCCCAATGTGATGGTATTTGGAGGTGGGGCCTTTGAGAGGGTAGAACCCTTACAAATGCAATTAGTGCCCTTAATAAAGAGACTTTAGAGAGGTCCTGTACCTCTTCTGCCATATGAGGACATAGCAAGAAAAAGATGGCCATCTATGAACCAGGAAGCAGGCCCTCACCAGACACCTCGTCTGCCAGTACCTTGATCTTAGACCTCCTGACTTTATAGCCTCCAGAACTGTGAGAAATAAATTTCTGTTGTTTTTAAGCTGCCCACCATGTGGTATTCTGTTAAAGCAGCCCAGATGGACTATGGCACACACACAAGAAGATAAGCCACCCTGATGATATTCCATGGCCACATTTCCTAGGTCCAACCTCAGTGCAGTAAGTCAAGAAGTCTTCACATCTTCACCAACTCTGTGACAAAAACTGTGTGAGACAATAGGGACATAGAAGCGGTTCATGTTCTTGGGGAGCTCAGAATCTGGTGGGAGAAACAGATAAACAGTCAAAGACAATACATTGTAAGAAGTGCTACGTTAACAGTAAGTCTTGTGGCAAAAGGTTAGAGGGAGGCTGAAGGGGACCTTCAAACCCACTCTAAAATATTATTCTAAAATGATACCAAAGCAATTTTATTTGTTTTATTAATTTTATGTAATTGGAAAAATAAAACCCAATTTTAAGTTAAGGCCTTGTTTTCACTTTTATTCAAAAAATTAATATTGAATCTGTAAGTTCAGTGATGTGGAAGGAGGCTGACTATAGGTGACAGCTTTATGAAAGTGCTGGAGATGGCAAGAGATGACCCAGAAAGTCCTCGACTAGAAAGCAGCAGGTCTGGATGTAAACTGTATAATCTTGAGTTAAAAATAAGTGCTCTCTCATACTGACTGTTTCATTATTTGGAAAACAAGGGAGCTAAACTAGTTGACTTCTTAGGTTCCCTCTACATCTGAATACTTATGATATTAACTGCATACTATTCTGTCTTTTTTTTTATTAAAACCTTAGAAATGCTTCAGCAAAGAATGATAATAGCCCAATTCAATTACAGATTTAATTTGTTTATTTTGCAAGCAATGAGGCAACATAACAGGTCAAGAGTACAGACTTCGGGTCTATCACAATTGAGTCTGCGTTCAAGTTTTGTCACTTTACTGGCTATGAAGCCATGAGCAATTTACTCAACTTTTCTGGGCCTTTCTTCTATAAAATATGGAGGCTAAAGGTTATCTCATATGGAAGTTGTGAAAATTAAACAAGATAATGAATGTAGGATGGGCACAGTGGCTCACAACTGTAATCCTAGCACTCTGGGAGGCCAAGGCAGGAGGATCACTTGAGCCCAGGAGTTCGAGATCAGCCTGAGCAAGAGTGAGACCCCCATCTCTATCAAAAATAGAAAAAATTACCTGGGCGTGGTGGCGCATGCCTGTAGTCCCAGCTACTCAAAAGGCTGAGGCAAGAGGATCTCTTGAGCCCAGGAGTTTGAGGTTGCTATGAGCTAGGCTGATGCCATGGCACTCTAGCCCAGGTGACAGAGCAAGGCTCTGTCTCAAAAAAAAAAAAAAAAAAGATAATGAATGTAAGAGCTTAGCACAGTGCCGGATGCAAAAGAGACCCTCCATAAACAGTATATTATTTTTTGAGTACTTCTATGTGATACATGCTGCCCAAAGTGCTGAATAAAATACCTATTCCCTGCTTATAATCTGAAAGAGAGATACATAAATCATATCAGGTACATGTTAAAAGTGATATAGTAGAGGCATTAACAAAATAATATCACAGCACAGGAGAAATGATATTGACTTAGAGTATGAGGTAGTGGTAGTGTCTAGGGAAGGCTGTACAGAGAAGGTAATATGTCAACAGAAAATGACATACAAGTGAGTTGCCTACTCAAGCAAGGCAGGGGAAGGCAAAGGAGGGAGCATGAGCAAAGGTGCATGTGCCTAATGGTGTATGTGATTAGAAAGTAATGGGTAGTGGGATAGGTCCACAGGCAGGATCAACAAGGCAGCCTAGGGTCATCTTGTGAAAGGTCACACGAAGGAGTTTGGGCTTCCAATGAATGGGGATCCATTAAAATTTGGTTTGCTATATATTCATTTTTAAAATTGTAGACTTCAGATCTCTTACTAAATCAGAGTGCTTAGAACTCTGTTGCCTCATTGGTCTAAATCAAGAGTGGACAAACAACCTGGAGACTAAATCTGGCCTGAGGCTCAAGATGAGAATGGTTTTTGCATTTTGTAATGGTTGTATTTTACATGATTATACAAGTATTATAACTACATACTTGATTTTTCCCCCTTTCCAAAAAGCATAAAGTATTTATTATTAATATTTGACGCATTAAGCAAAATTTTTCTGATCATTGGTCTAAATGACTAATATGAAACATAAAATTTTGATTAAAAGGCCAAAATTTTGACCAAATTTTATAAATACAGTCATCCCTCCATATCTGTAGTTTCTACATCTGTGGATCTAGCCAACCATGGATTGAAAATATTTAGAGGAAATAAATCCACCGAATTCCAAAAAGCAAAACTTGAAATTTGCCACACACAGAGTACTACGTTGACTCCACATGACTGCATGAGAATGAATATGATGTGTATGCATTGTATTAGGTATTATAAGTAATCTAAAGATGATTTAAAGTGTATGGAAGGATATGCACAGGTTATATGCAAATACTATGCCATTTTATGTAAGGAACTTGAACATTGCAGATTTTGGTATCTACTGGGAGGCCTAGAAACAATCCCTCACAGATACCAAGATAAGCTTGTGCGTAGGAAAGTCTTCTTCCTGAAAACATTCCTTCATGTCCAACTTGCCTGTTACATTATATAACAAGTTCAGGATTTAATGGCTAGAATCATTCTTCCCTGTGTTGTTTGGTCACTCCAGTATACTTTATAGTCTTTCTTAGATCTTATGATAATTAAGTAATAAAACTTTTATGTTGTTCCACCTTTTTTTTCCCAACAGATAGCCAACAATACTAGTGACATATATTTTCTTTGCCTGAAAATAAGAATTTCTCTCTTTTCTAAGTCACAAAGATTGCAATTTCCTACAGGATTTATACTAGCCGAACTTTAGGTGATGACTCCACATATAAAAGAGAAATCAAACAGTACCTTGAGGTAGAGCATATTTCTCTACCTCATATAATAATTGTGGGGTAATTGATGATGGCTGAAATGGTGGCTCTGCTCCATATGGGTTTGCAGGGATTGAGGCATCTTTTGCCTTGTTGCTGCTCCAGCCCTTTTCTGAATGGTATACCTGCTCCCCACCACATTGTGTTCAAAACACCTCGAATCAAAGATAGTGAGGGAGTAATACCTGTCTTATAACATTATTGTTGCAAAATTATAGGTGTGCAATGCCCCCAATGAGTAGGGCTACAGCTATTATTATTATTATAAGTAGGTAATTGCAAAGTATCTAATGAAGTATTTAGTAGATGCTGCATAAAACTAACTTCGGTGAAGCTGAATTGTGAAATAAATATACAGATGCATTTTTGATCTTCTCTATTGTTCTAAGAATATGACAGCTATTATCATAATGAGTGTGCCAGTATAGTTACACTTGAGAGGAATTTGTTTTGTTTTGTTTTTTTATGAGCCAAAGATTGTCTTAAGGATTTCAATTCTAGTAAATTCTGAATTCCATGCATAACGCATAACTCAACAGCAGATTCTTCGAATCCCTGTACTGTTTTTCAGACTTTTTGCCTGTAGCCAAATCCTATTAAATATAGTTCCATGTCATGTTGTGCTTAAATAATGCGGCAGGACAGGGCCTTGACTTAGAAAATGACACCCTTCCTCGGAGGAGTCTTCTATCACAATCATCTCATACAGAAATCATATCTTGTATTTTGTCTCTGTGGAAATGGGCAACGTTGTTAAAAATTTATTTTTGCTGCAAGAAAATCTGATTCTTGGTTTATTGCGTCAAACAGCTGCTATTATAGCATATAATGCTGGGCATCTGTCCAGCTGTGAGATTCACATAAATTAATTTAACCCTCAACTACACTATGAGGCCAATTAGAATGTTCCCTCCAGGTACAGCAGTAAGTTAAGAACAATTTTCATGGTGAGGGGATGGTGTCCAAATAATTTGATAATTTGATGATGCCCAGAGTCATATAAGGAATATTTTCCAAATGGCAAGTTATCATGTAAAATATGTTTTTGACAGCTTGAAAATATATATATATGTATATGAATAGAGCTGAAGGAAAAATCATAATAATACTTAGGCATACATTGGTTTATAGAACGCGATATGTGTTTTTCAGAGCAATTGAAAGTATTTGACAAAAATTGTATTGGATTCTGCCTATCAAAAATATCTCTCTTCCTGTCTCCTCATCTTCCTCTCTTAGGATGTTTTTTACTAAGAAAGGGTTGAGTTGGCTAAGTCTTGTGCACTGAATACTTTCAACGTAAAAACATACGATAAAATCTTGTGGACCTTTGATGTACCTCCTGTGGTCTTCAGGGCCTAGTTTGAGGAACATTGAATTAAAGACTCAGCACTTCGGTCACTCCAATTACTGGAACCAGTGTAATCATAAATGCTATCACAAAGGCTGACCTGGAAATCTCAGAGCTTTGCCCGTTGAAAATATGACATATGATTTCGAATAAGCCTATTTCGATGTTCAGGATCATTATAAAATATAAAAAGGAAAATTTAAAATCATCATAGAGTTCTCAAGCCCCAAATGATAAGTCCAAAGAACTCTCCAGAGATCTTTAGACATGAAATTTGAGAAGCATGAGATTCAGTCAAATTTCAAAGTTGCTTATCTCAAGGTTAGATGGACTCTTTTTAGGATCTGGAGAGTCTTTTCTTGTCTTACATTCTATTTCAATCGATACAGGTTTGTTAAGAGGCAGTGACGTACGGTGTTTCACAGCACAGACTTTGAGGTCAGAAAGACCACAGGTTGAGTCATGGCTCTGTCCTTTGCTTTGGGAATACTTTGGCCACCACGTCTCCTTCCAACTGCCCCCCTTAAGATTTGTTTAATCTAATCATAGTCCTCTTTCAGAACTTAGCTCAAATACATTTAAAATTATGCCTTTTGTCAACTCATAGATAAGGACTGGTCTCTGTTATATATACCTATAATATCCTGTATTCAATAATACCAGTAACAATGATATAATGACTAACACGTATTGAGCATTTGTTATGGACCAGGCACTATGCCAGGTGCTTTACCTGTGTTACCTCATTTAAGCTCCAAATTACCCCTATAAGGTAGGTACCATTATGGTCCTTTTATAGATGAAGAAACTAGAACAGTGCTATTTGATAGAAGTACAATGCAAGCCACACATGTAATTTTAAATTATGTAGTATCCACATTAAAAAATAAAAAGCATTTAATTTAAATAATATCTTACACAATACAGTGGTTAAAGTGACATGTAGTCCTATAAAAACAATAAAGTTAAGTTTAGTGGGAAGATATGTACTGCTTCCATTTTTAATCTAAATTATAATTAATTAAAATAAAAAGTAAAAAAAAAAAACAATGCTGCAGTCACACTGGCTGTATTTTGAGTGCCCAATAATCTTCTGTAGCTAGTGGCTACCATAGTGGATAGCACAAGCCTACCCTGGTCATTTGTACATTCATTCAGTAAATATCTACTAAGTATCTATGACAAGGCAGATGCTGGTCTCTGGAGACACAGTAGTATACAAAACAGAAAAAAATCACTGCTCTGGTGAAGCTTTCATGATGGTAGGGATGAGAGGGACAATTAGAAAATAATTAAGTAAACATTATGTCAGGTAGTATTAAGTAATGTGAAGAAGAAGAATGCACCAGAAGAGATGCAAAGAGACAGGGCCACCGCGTATAACAACTCAGTCTGCACACTGCCCAGCTCCAAGGGGCACAGTTCATATTGACTGTGATACGAATGCCACACACACGAATGCCACTCCTTGGAGCTGTGCAGAGCAGTAGCCCTGGGGATGTGGGCTGCAATCTCATATAGTAGGATAATCAGGGCAGGTCATCCAATAATGGAAGATCATTTTAGCAAAGATTTCAAGGCAGTGAGGGAGCCAAGCCACACAATGTCTGAAGAAGGTTCTTTTTGATCAAAGAGACTAGCCAGTGCAAAAACCCTAAGGCAGAAAGAGTGCCTAGCATCTTGTAGGAACAGCCCTGGAACCAGTAATAGAAAGAGCATATTGAGGAAGGGGAAACATGATGGGAGACGAAGCCAGAGCAGTTGCCAGAAGCTGGATCAAGGCAGGGGCTTCCTGGCCATGATAAATACATTGGCTTTTAATTGACTTTTCTACTGAGTAAGATGGAAAACAATGACATGATCTCTCTCTCTAAGAATTAGCCTAGGTGCTTTGTTGAATACACTGAAGGAGGATGATAAGTTGCAGGAAACCACTAAGCATATCACTGCAATAATCAAGGTGAAAGATTATGGTAGTTCAGAACAGAGTTGCAACCTGAGAAATAGTGAGAAATGGTTGGACTCTGAATATATTTTGAGGGTAGAGCCAATAGAATATGCTGATGGATTATAAGTAGGGATTGAAAAAAAAAAATAGAAGACTTGAAAATGACTCCAAAGTCTTTGGCCTGAGTAACTTGTAGAATGGTGTTGCCATTTTCTGACATGAGGAAATTACATTAGTGGCAAGGGATATTAACAGATGTACTGGTTGCACAAACATTTCCTAAGTATCACTGATCCACCTACATCTCTCTCTCGCTTCAATTGTCCAGGAAACAAGCAAGCAAGGCCAAAGCCGATTTCTTAGGAAGCTCAGTGGCCAATTCCCACTTTTTTGACCCCCATACATATGGCTCTAATTTGTTTTAAAAATATAAATTAGTTGAGGAAAGAACATCGATGAATTATATTATGCGTGCTTGCCTTGATAGTGTATTCTAATGTCTGTTCGTTATGGTCACCCTCCTAGTTTTTTTTCCCTGAGCACACATTTAAAAGATAAAGAAATATCATTTATCTTCCTATTTCCTTGCATGGTTTTCTGCAGCTGAATATGCTCCCCATAAAA
Source organism: Lemur catta (assembly GCF_020740605.2). NCBI lineage: Eukaryota > Metazoa > Chordata > Mammalia > Primates > Lemuridae > Lemur > Lemur catta. Next base: position 83,085,428 of record NC_059130.1, read on the forward strand.
TTGATTTAAGATACCAATCAGACTTTAAATTGATTGCAAACTACCTTTAACTTCTATCGCTGTGTTTTTCCTGTAGCAACTTTCTTAACTTAGGCAGTTAAATGGGCAAATGATCCTCTAACTATCTCTATGTTAAAGGCTAGCTCCTCTAGACTTTCCCAAGGGCGCAAGAATATCAAAAACTTTTCTGTCTCATAGAGGAGCCTTTCCATATCACAAAGGTAACCCACACCCATTAAAGGAAATTTGAAAAACACACACATGCACATGGAAACACACATACACACAAACCATTAAAAAAAGAAACAATGAAGGAAAAACTCAATTCTGCAATCCAAAAATAACACCTTTAAAAATGCCTGGTGTATTTCCTTGCCATCTATTTCTGATTGTGATTGCGTGTTTGTGTGTATGTGTATGTGTTTGAGGGTGTACACACATACTTGTTGTAAGTCATGCTTTTTTACTTAAAAAATCATATAGATTTTATTTTACTATGTAACATTCTGAAATACTGCTTCAACAGCTACATGTTATTCTGTAATGAAAAGCTATTCCCCTACAAATAGGCATTTAAGTTGTTTCCAATTATCCTGTCATAAATTATGCTACGCTGAACATTTTTGTTCATAATATAGATTCTGTATTTAGAGATTTCGTCAGTAAAAAAATTCCCAAAAGTAAAATCATTCAATCAATCAGTCAATAGTTACAAATATTTAAGGCTACTTACACATATTGCTCATGTGTTTTAGGAAAGATATCGTACCATTTTAAACTTCTAACTATAATGTATGCAAAAATCTATTTCTCTCCCTTCTAGCACTGAGTATTAAGTAGTTGTTCCTTTTTGTTTATACTATATAAATTTAATAAGTTAAAAAGCCATGAAATTTTATTAATTTTTATGTACTTGATTGCTTCTAAACTTGACTATTTCCACGTTTGTTTATCCATTGTATTAATTATTTTATTCATGCCCTTTCTTCATTTATCTATTGAAATAAAAAATATAGTTAATAAAAATAAAATAAAAAATTAAAGTTAAGTCTTCTTAACTTTTTATAGAATAAACATATTGCATTTGTCAAATATTTTCATACAAATAGGCTTTTGAAGAATGTTTTATGTGTTTTCATGTTGTTTATGGCATGGCTTTTAATATGAACTTGAGAAGGTCAGTGCCTTCTAAATTAATGATAAATATTTCTGATATAAATATTAGAATATACAAGTATGTTTATTTATATCTATTAGAACATACAAATAAGCAAAAAGAAGAAAATAAAATTCTCCTACTCTTATTATTCAGTGATAACCATTCATAACATTTGATATATTACCTTTCATCTTTTTCTTATATATTTAAGTACTTTTTACAAAAGTTGGTTCATGTTGTACATTCTACTGTCCTATGATTTTTTCCCACTTAAAATGTTTAGAAAATATTTTAATGGCATTAAATATTCTTCATTATCATTTTAATGGCTTTATAATATGGATAGATCAAAATGTATTTATCCACACCACTGTTGTTGAACCTCTCTATATCTAATATTTATTATTGTAAGGATGGATAGACATCCTTATGTGAATATTTGAACACATCCACAATTATTTACTTAGGATGAATTTCCCTGAAAGTGGGTAATAGGTTTAACCAAATTTTAAAGATTTTGTTATATATTAGCAAATTACCCTTTTAAAGGTGTGTTTCAGGTTTCTGGCACTGAATTTATTTTGACTTAAAGTTTAAAATTTTTACATAGTACTTAAAATAATTTAAAAGGAGAAATTTACCTAGCAATGCATATGTTGGAAAAGAAAGATAAATAATTATACAATGTGCCAAGAATCCAAATTTGCAGAGGAAATAGCTCACAATCTACAAGTCTAAGAGTTATTTGAATACATTCATATGGCTTCCTTCCTAAATGTACTATAGCAAATTGAGTTTTAAAAAATCAATTATTTGCTTTGTCTACGTAAACTTGACTTTGCGCCCACAAAGCAATATTTTCTAGATCAACTAAAGACGTGGAGGCAGTGGCTCAGAGAACTAATATCTACCAAATGCTAACATGTGCCAAACCATTGTCAACATCTATTTTTTTTTATTTAATCCCAGAACAGCCTTGTTTTGCAAAAGAGGGAACTGAGCTTCAGAACAGCTAAGGGACTTGTTCTAGGTCACACAGCAGTGAAGTGGCAGAACTGAGATCTATTTCATTCCAAAAACATAGTTTTTACTGCTCTGTATTGGCTCCTTATAAACTCTCACACTTCAGCATGACTTTGTTCCCATACACCCCACATGCTGTCAACTTTCACTTGCATTTATATTTATATTAATAATTGACCTTTGAGAACTGAACACACGTTCTACTTGAAGCCCTTGGTCTCTCTCAGTTCCTGTTTATTTTAATCAGGCCATTTTAAAATTATACATAGTACCCTAACACAGAAGACTTTAATATTAATAAGGATTAATCACATGTATACTATAAAATAATACAAATTAACCCCAGTAGTGGTTGTTTATATAGCTTGAGATATATCTTAATATGCCTATTATTCAACATTGAGCAATGGATTGTAGTTTTTTTTAAACCATATAGTAGAAAATATTGGGAGAGAAATATATTCAACTGCCATTACCATAGATAATTTAAAACATATAATGAACAAAGTAAAGTATTGTACAGTGTAGTGAAACACAAAAGCAATCAGGTAATACATGTTCAGGTTACTGATGTTTAGTAGAAAAAAGTGGATGATCTGAGGTCATAAATCCTTTGAGTCCTACCTTGATCTCTTACTAATGTGTAACTTTGGACAATTTCCTTCTTCCCTCTGAGCTTTTATTTACCCACCTTTAAGATATAATGATTTTTTTCAAATGCTTAGGAGGGTTGAGTTTGATATCAAATATGGTGGTCCAAATTGCAAAGTGATACTAAAATATTGGCAGAGAAAAAGCAGAAAGAATTTGGAATTTCAATATAATAGTCAAAAATGAATATCAAATGACTTTTCTCCCAACTATTGCATTTCCCATAGATGATCTGTACACATGCCATGTCCTTCAGTGCCTGGAGGCAATCACCTGAGCTGGTCTCTCCATCTGGACTGCACTATTCCCTTGCCCATCTGGACTGGACCAGTCTCTTTCTCATCCAGGCGCCTAGATGAGATTCAGCTTATGCATCACCTCCTTGAGAAGCCTTCTCTGTCTCTCTGCCAGGTCTGCCACCAGATGCTAAATGTTTCTCCCACTGTGCTTGCATCATTCTTTATACATGATTCTAAAGAGTGGTTGTCTCATTGCCCTACATGGTTATGTACCAAATGAATGAGTGACATAATTTCTAGACAGCTTTTTTTTAAGCTAATAGATCTGTTTCTCTTCACTCAAAAAAAGGAGGTAAGAGCACTTAATAAACAAACCCTGAGCAGCCAGGAATCTCTCTGACTTCCTTCTGGGAGTTTAGCTGTTGGGCTATGGCAATTGATAATCTCCAAACTTCAGGGTATTTCATTTTTACAGTCACCCTCAAGCCCCAACATTCCTTCTATTCCTGAGGCCAAAATTCACCTGGACCTTTTCTTTCATCATTATCCTCTACCAGAAACCCACGGCAGTCAGCCGTCTGCAGCCTCAGGTTCCACATCCACAAGTTCACCCAACCACAGATCAAAAATATTTGGGAAAAAAAAAACAATAAAAATAACAATACAAAAATAAGAAAAAAAATACAAATTTTAAAATACAGTATAACAACTATTTATAAAGCATTTACATTGTATTAGGTGTTATAAGTAATCTAGAGATTATTTAAAATATATGAGAGAATGTGCATAGGTTATATGCAAATGCTATGCCAATTTGTATAAGGGACTTAAGCATTTGCAGATTTTGGTATTGGGGGTTTCTGGAACCAATCTTCTGAGGACACTGAGGGAGAACCGACTACTCTCTTCTAGTGAGTTCCAAGACAAGCTAAGGGCTGCACAAAAGAGATTTTCAAAGACCTCTTAGGTAAAATCATTATCCAGCCAAGTCACAGGATTTTATCTCTGAGGATAATGGTAGAGAAAGTCTCACTGTATCTGATGTCAACACAGTCATGCAAGATAGGAATTATCCCCATTTTATAGTCAAGGACACTGAGGCTATTGAGGTTCAGTGCCATGGCCAAGGCTGCACAGGGAGGGGCAACGTGTGACTGCAGCTCTGTCTGGTGCCAGTGCTCCTGTCCTCGCATTGCACTGTGTGCCTCCTACCTGCCGCCTTGCCTTAACTGATCCCTTGGGACTCAATCTGCCCTAACGGGGCACAGTTTTAGACAGGGTGAGATAATTTCTTTACGAGGACCTGATTTTTGCCCCAACTCTGCACGGCCAGAAGTCTCATGGTGAGGAACGATTCATTTCTAAGTTTCTTATCCTATACAAATGCATTATCATATCCTACAATTTCTTTACCTGAGTTGAATTGTTTTTTGAAGGTTTCACACCCTTGCGAGTCCACTTATCCAGGTAGCCAGCTTTGTGTTGCATATGCATGTAGGAAATTTACTAGGAAGGGAAAGATTCAGGCTTGGGCAGAGGAGGAAGCAGTGATACAGCCGGAGCAAAGACTTCAGCCAATTTCCTGGGAAGCTCAAGCTGGGATAGCCCTGCAGGGTTGTGACTCTGACTGCCAGTCATTGGGTGTTGGGGTTCCTCAGGGAAGGGGCTGTTCCTCTGGAGAGAGGACGTGTTGTTCAGCCCAGCGAGATAGGGGAAGCAGGTATTCAGCTGCACGCTGCCCTCTGGCAGCGCTCCCAGCCTGGGGATGGAGTGTTTTGGGGTAAAGGTGACTCTGTCACACAGCGTGTGCTTTGACGTCTTGGAGCAATCACCCAAGCCGATCTATCCATCTCGCCTGCGCTACTCCTTTTGCCATCTGTGCTTGTGTGAACAGCGTATGAAAGGAGCACAACACAGGGCCCACTACCCAGGGTGCCTCCCAGGAGTCCAGCAAGCACTAGGCAGTAAGCAGCCTGCGCCTGGGGTCCCTATAAGAGGCTGGATGATCAAACACTGTTTGGTGGCAAAGCCTTGTACTAAGAATAGGAAACCTAGTGTTGCTGTTCTCTGTGCTCTTTTAGCCACGTTTTATTTGTTTTCTGAGCTTGTTTCTTGGGACCAATAGGTGAAAGTCCTCAGCACAATCTCCATCCCCTTATCTCTTCATTTGTAAGGTGAGTGTTGGGTTAGGAATTATCTAATATCTCTCCAAGTTCTTAAACCCATACTGGGATATTATAATGGGTTCTCAGATTTTATTTCATTTTTATCTTTCTTTCTTTTTTTTTTTTTTTTTTGAGACAAAGTCTCACTCTGTTGCCCAGGCTGGAGCGCAGTGGCCCAATTGTAGCTCACTGCAGCCTCGAACTCCTGGGCTCAAGCAAACCTCCCACTCCGAAGTAGCTGGGACCATAGGTGTGAGCCACTGCACCTGGCTGATTTTTATTATGTGTTCTTTATTGACTAAGTTAATAAGCCTTCGTTTTCATTTGATTCCCATAACCATGCAATTTCATAGCTGGAGCAAGCCTCAGAAATAGTCCAACCCTCTTATTTTACTCATGAGTAAATGAGCACATTGGTGGGGGTAGGGAAGGAAGTTGACTTGTTCAAGGTCACACAGCAAGTAATGGCAGAGTAGAGAACATCATTCATGTTTTCTGACCTATCCCAGGGTCCGTCACACACCTCCCCACGAACACACACAAACTCCAACCTGGCTGCTGGTGCATTCCAGCTTATACAGCAGCACGATTTGCTTTTCTTGTGTTAACATTATTCTAGCATGTAATATCTGTGTTTAAGGCAATGACCTGAGAAATATTTTTATTTCCAGTGCTGTACTTATTTTGCAGGGTTTATTAATTTTATTTATGTATTTGATCTCTCAAATGAAATAATAAACTAATTAGTAGGACAATTTACTGGTATGCTCCGCCAAGGGTGTTTTACAGCCTTGGTGCAAGCTTGTCTAACTGTGGTGTCAGCAGATCCAATTTCTGCCCTGCTGCCCTTAATTTCAGCCATCAGACACACATGGCCGGCAGCCCTGTGATGGGGGCTTGTGCCTCCAGGGGCCATCTGGAGATGTCAGGTCATGGGGCAAAGGAACTTTCACCCAGGAGCCTCCCCAGAATTCAGTCCACAGAGGGGCTGCTGCATACAACTTGAAGGGGTGGGAGTGAGGCTCCCAGAGAACAGAACTGGGGTGCTTTGAATGAGAATTTCCAGGGTGTGGGGGAAACTGTGTGTTTAGAAGCATTGGAAGTCACAGCTGAAGAGGCCCCTATCCCATCATGAGAAAGAGCAAACAAAGCAAGCAGAGTGCAGGGAGACCAACATGAAGACAAGAGATGCATTCATTGCAAGATGTAGAAGCAAAGAGAGGACAAATGATAGAAGACCCAAAATCATTGGAACAAACAGGGCAATAGTTCCAAAGCTGTGTTTGGTGTTTTATTTTGTTTTACCTGGACTTCCTCCCAAGGTGGCCCCATCTGTACCCTCATATTAGCCAGTACCCATCTCTATCTTTTGCCATTGTTTACTTAGCTGTCCTCATTTGGCCATGACCACCAGCACATCACCAGAGTCTAAAAGTAGGTCTGGAATATAAGAGGGGCTCAATAAATGCTTGTTGAGTGAGAATAAATGGATGGATGACTAAATAAATGAACAGGGGGATCAGTCTGTCAAAGTTACTGAGAGTCCAAGACCCATAGATGATGTTATATTTATCTGTTTTCTTTGATGTAATGAACATAACCCAAACAGAGGTAACATTTTCAAATTATTTGTTTTTATTATAAAATCATTCAACAAACCAAAGAAGTATCCAACATAAAAGTATCTAACTTCTCTTAACTAAACTTTCCTTTCTATCAACACACACCACACATATGAACATACTCACCTGGGGTGCAGGTAAAGGGTGGTAGTATCCTACCCTCTAGGTGATACCTCTGCTTGCCTATTAGCTGCTTGCCTCTTAGCTATGAATGCTGTCACCGTCCTGGCTGCTGCTAAACTGTCACTGCAGATTAGATGCAGCATGGGAGCTCTTGTTGCATCAAGTTCCAAACCTCTGGCCAGAGACTGGTTGAAACATTAAGAAGGAGGAGGGTTGGTGGCCCTGGCAGTGGGAACTATGAAACCTCAGGATCGTCACACTCTGCAGCGGGGGACTCTTATACCATGATGGTTCCCTTGGGGGTTTTACTGCTCACACTTTACTATGAATGGATGTATGTAAATTAGCAAACCCTAGATATAATTAGTGTATGTGCCAGCTCTGCTGCCCCCACCCAACTGGCTATAGAGTTCTGGGGATATGCAGATGAGGTAACCCCAACATGTTGATGCTTTTTTTTTTTTTTTGAGACAGAGTCTCGCTGTGTTGCCGGGGCTAGAGTGAGTGCCGTGGCGTCAGCCTAGCTCACAGCAACCTCAAACTCCTGGGCTTAAGCGATCCTACTGCCTCAGCCTCCCGAGTAGCTGGGACTACAGGCATGCGCCACCATGCCCGGCTAATTTTTTCTATACATATTTTAGTTGGCCAGATAATTTTTATTTCTATTTTTAGTAGAGACGGGGGTCTTGCTCTTCCTCAGGCTGATCTCAAACTCCTGACCTCGAGCGATCCACCCGCCTCGGCCTCCCAGAGGGCTAGGATTACAGGCATGAGCCACCGCGCCCGGCCATGTTGATGCTTTTTGTATATGGTGGCTCTCATGGGGACACAGGCAGCAGCCCTCATGTTGATAAAATCCTGGGGCCAGAACTGGGACTTGTGGTCTGAATTCATGTGCCCTCTATACGGTTCAGGCAGGAACATAGAGACACAGGGGTTCTTGACCTAGGTAGGTGCCAGGGCATAGGCATGTCTCAAAGATCTTCAGATCTTTTGCAAATACATAGAGTTATCTGTCTAACAAGCCTAATTATAAGGCCTGCAATTTATTCCATGCCTACCACACACCAGTCACTATACTAAGGTACTTTTAATACAGTACTTAATGTCACAACAAACCTGCAATTACATATCCTCCCATTTTAAAGTGAGGAAACTAAAGTTTAGAAAGGGAGGCTAACTGGTCCAGAATCACAGAGCCTATTGTGTTAATAAGGAAATATGCTAAATTCTCATGCAGAGTAGTGGTGATAACCACCAAGGATGTGAAAACTGGGATAAAACAAACAAACTTTAAAAAGCAACTATCCACTGATTTATTTACTCAATGAATTGAAAAGATAGCAAAGATAGTGCTTATATAATTTTAACTGTGCATTATCTATAGTTTATACAACATCTGTGTTTTCTGGGAGCTGTGCTTGAGAACTCTGAACCTACTCCCAAACCTTCAGAGGTAGAGACTTTTCTAGGCCTCCAGACTCTCTCAGCTAACAAACCGCAGTCTCATTCTGGTCTAAGGCCTATGTCATGACTAAGACCACAGTAAAGGACCAGACATAATGCACTGTGCTCAAACTTCTTCTAGGTGACTACAGTAGTGTCTACAATAGCTGGGCAGTTCGGGCAGCTAGAACAGAATACCCTAGACTAGGCAGTTTAAACAACAAACATTTATTTCTCAGATTTCTGGAAGCTGTAAGTCTGAGACCAGGGTGGCAGCAGGTTCTGGTGAGAGCCCTCTTCTGGGTTGCAGACAGCTGACTTCTCCTTGTATCCTTACACAGTAGAAGAATGGAGAGAGATTTCCAGGGTCCCTTTTATAAAGGCACTAGTCTCATTCATGTGGGCTGTCCACTCTCATGACCCAATTACCTCCCAAAGGCCCACGTCCAGACACCATCCATTGGGGGTTAAGATTTCAACATATGAAAGTAGGGGGAGGTGACAAACATTCAGACCATTGCAAACAGCCTTTCGTATGTACTCACAGCCTGGAGAGGACAGGTTCCATTTTCACCCACTTGGGGCATGAGGTTCTTTACCAAATGTTGTAAACTATTGCTAGATTTTAAGCATGAACATTTTTTAATTTTTATCCGAACTCTAAATCTCTAGTGTGTATTTAAAAGAAGTAAATGGACGGATGGTGAATAGATGATACGGGTGGATGGATGGATGCATAGATGGATAGATGATGGATAGATGGATGAACATACCTTATTAGCTATGAAAATTTAGGAAAAAATTGTAGTAATTAAGATAGTGTGGGCATTTGCACAGGGATAGAAAACTAGACCAGTGGAACAAATCGTAAAGCCTAAAAATAGACTTTGCAGATTGGAAATTTTGAATGTGATAGACATTTCATTGCAAATCAAAGTTGAAATGATGAGCTATATAATAAATGGTACCAGAACGATGCATATCTATACAGAAAAAGTACTGAATCCTGACCTTATATCATATAAACAATATAAATTCCAAGCAGATTAAATGTGAAAGGCATAACTTTAAAAACTTTAGAAGAATCTATAGGACTATTTATAGGTCTTCATAACCCAGGTATAGGAAAGAATTTATTGAATAAAACAAAAAAGCACCTACCTTAAAGGAAAATATGAATATATTTTATTACATTAGAATTTTAAAATTTGTATATGTCACTATAAGCAAACTTAAAAAAATAAGCATCAGAGTAGGAAAAATATTTGCAACATATAAAACTGCAAAAGGATTGGTATCCAATACATATAAATTAATATAGAACATAATTATAACAAGACCCTGTGTACTATCACATATCTTGGTCAAATATTATTATTTTACCGTTTTTCAGTTTTTTCCACTTAGAAAAAGTGCTCTTCCCAAGACTTGTGCCTACACCAATTTTAGAACTTTGCTAAATGTCACCTTCTTGGTGAGATCTTCTGTAATTACACTGTTTAAAATTGAACTTCCACCCTAAGCACTCCTAATTTCTTTTCCCTGCTTCTACTTTTTCCATGGCACATATAACTATCTGACATACGAGGTATTTTACTCTCTTATTTTTTAGTGTGTATTGTTTCCCTCCTATAACAACTCAATAGGAAAAAGGTCATATGAAAAAGCAAACAACAGAAGGAAAAAACCTAAATGGCCAATTAAAATATAAAAGAATGTTCAGTCTCATTAGTAATTAGAGAAATGCATGCTAACACAGAGATATTTTATATCTGTCGGATTGAAAAAATTAAAAAGTTTGACAGTACCAAATGCTGGTAATGATGTGAACTAATGCTGGATTAGTATGAATGCTACTGCTACTTTGTAGAGCAATTTGCAACATCTAATAATTTTGAAGATGCATATACTCAATGGCCCAAGAAGTCCACAGAGAAATCTCACACATATGTGTCCAAAGAGTATACACTGTCCATTGCAGCATTATTTATATTAGCACAATTTGGAAACTTCCCAAATGCCCAGCAATATGGATGATTAACACAAAATATAAACACATGATATAAAATGCTATCGAAATTTTAAAATTAAAGAATTAAATGTAATTCTATCAAAGTGTTCAAATCTTCAAAACATAATACTGGAAGAAGTAATCAGGCTTCAAATGGATGTCTACCTACAGTTGGGATGCCATTTAAACAAAGTTTTACAATGGGAAAAATAGTGCTATATATCATTTATGGATGCAAATATATATCAGAAGCAGAAAAACATGCCCCAAAATTTAAAAGAGTAGTTATCTTTGTAGAATTGGGGAGGAATGCTTGGGACACTTTGCTTATATCCACAGTGTTTTATTTTAATAAAAAAGGATCTTAAACAAATAAGGCAGAATGGTAATATCTGACCAAGTTGGGGATCAGCACATGGATTTTGTTCTAATTATGTCTATAGTCAACTTCATGCTTGAACTATTTAATAAGAAAATAAGTAAGAGATAATATAAGTATGACTATGAGGGAATAAAATTCAAGACATAGCATTTCAAATAATATAGTGTGACAAAGTAAAATTGTAAACTGGACTTTGTTGTGAATCAAAGCCTGGGTACAAGCCCAGATTCCATGCCTTCCTTTCATAATAATTAATGAGATTAGACTTTGGAAGCAGATGCTCTCGGTTTGAATCTTAGCTCAGAAACTTATTAAGTGTTTAAAAAGCAATATCATTATTGAGCATATACCCAGAAGAACAAAAGTCATTCTTTAACAAAAACACCTGTACCCGAATGTTTATAGCAGCACAATTTACAATCGCAAGGATGTGGAAACAACCCAAGTGCCCATCAATCCACGAATGGATTAGTAAACTGTGGTATATGTATACCATGGAGTACTACTCAGCTATAAGAAATAACAATGATACGACATCTCTTTGGTTCTCCTGGAGAGAGCTGGAACCCATTATACTAAGTGAAGTATCCAAAGAGTGGAAAAACAAGCATCACATGTACTCACCAGAAAACTGGTTTCCCTGATCATCACCTAAATGTACATCAGGGAAGGATACCAATTGGATATCAGACTGGGATGGGGGGTGGGGGGAGGGGATGGGTGTATGCCTACATGATGAGTGCGTTGCACACCCTCTGGGGAATGGTCATGCTTGAAGGTGCAGACCCGGGGAGGTGGGGGGGGGGAGGGGATGGAGGTATGACTACATGATGAGTGCCAGGTGCACTGTCGGGAGAATGAGAACGGACGCGCTTGGGACTCTGACTCGGGGGGATGGGTGGGACATGGAAAATGTATATAACCTAAACTTATGTACCCCCATGATGAGCTGAAATAAAAAAAATAATATATATATAAAAAAAAAAAAAAAAAAAAAAAAAAGAAATGGTACACCCAAACTAAGCACATTGATGTCTTCCTCTGAGGAAATGCTGAGATATTATTTGAATAAAACATGGCCCTAGGAAAAAAAAAAAAAATGGGTATCAGTTTCCTCATCTTTAAGGCGGAAACAGAAGACAAACAAAATAGAGAATAGAAAAGCAATAGAGAAAATGAACAAAACTGAGAGTTGGTTCTTCAAAAAGATCAACAAAATTTACAAACTTTTATCTGATTGACTAAGGAAAAAAGAGAAGAATGAAATAACTAAAATCAGACAAGAAAAAGAGGACATTACTACCAATTTTATAGAAATAGAAAGGATTGTAAAGTAGAAAAACAGGACCTTCTCACAACAAATATTATGAGGATGAAATGAAATAATATTTGTGCAGCTCTTAGCTACTTGAGGGCATATAAGGCAAAGGAAGGCTGGTATGTGTTTAGGAACTTCTGGTCTTTATGTAAAAAAACATGAGCTTGAAGCCTCTTTTGAATTCTGTGCTTTCTCTCATTTTGTTTGTTTGTTTATTTGTTTACAGTAACCCTATCAGGTTGGTGTTGTTGTTATCCCACTTTATATATAAGAAAACTGAATTGTAGGGAGGTCAAATAACTTGTCCAAGATTCCCTAACTCTTAAAAGGCAGAGATGGGATTCGAACCAGGTCTACCTCTAGAGAAATGTAACTATAAATTAATATCCTGGCTATATTTCACTAGTTTTATGAGTAGACTAAATTGAATTTCTATAAAGCACTACAATAATCTATCTTGTAACTTTTTTTTTTTTCCTTGAGCAGGGAGTCAACCAGCCATTGCTGATTAAAACTAATAACAAGCATCTACTTAGTTTATGTATATGTAACTCCAAATGTTTAAAATAAGTGAGTTGTTGTAATGGGATATTGTTACTAGATAAATATTCCTGCCTTAAACAGATTCTTGGTCTTGGAATACATTGGAAGTTCACTAGGCTGTGATATTCCATTATGAAGATGATTTTTTTTTTTAACCATAGGCTCTTTTTTTCTCAGTTTTACTGTCTTCTCTGAAAAATTGCTATCTCTCTGCTTTCCATCTTCCTTTATCTTCTGTGAATGCAAATGGAATGTAACTTTTTATTGTCACTGATTATTCTGAATGAACAATTTTCTTAATGTAATTTTAGTCAAGTTAGTTCCATTGATTAAGTCTTTTGTTCATTCATTCACTCACTCATTTCTTCCTTTAAGCAGCAAACACTGAGTGACAACTATACCAGTCTCTGGGCTAGATTTACGGGAAGCAAAGGTTGAAAAGGCATAATAACTTCATCGGAGGGGCTCACAACTGAGGGGAGGCAGAAAGGGAAATGGATAACTCCCTTGCAGAATAGAGCTATTTCTGGGGACCATGGAGTCCCCAACTAAATAAGAGTTGGCAAACAAGTGCAGAAATTGTGATATTTTAGCTGATGCTTCTGTTTGTTTTATTTTCTGCCTAGAAAAATAATGCATGACCTTTGTAAAAGATTTGGAGAGCATAATCAAGAGAAAAATAACCTATAATCATACTACAAAGATAACTACTGTTATTCTTTAAGACCACCTTCTACACAGATGAGCTCAAATTTTATCAACAATTTTGCGATACTATACAAAATATATTTCCTATATCTTGAAAATGTTTAAAATTATTTGTATATGTGCATAATATTTTTCTATGTAGAAATACTGACATTCACTTTATCATTCCTCTATTGGTTTCCCTCTTACAAATAACACTATGATAAATATCTTTGTGCATAAATATGGGTCTGCATTCATGATAGTTTCCTTAAGAAGGAATTCAGGAGGGGAATTGCAGATTAAAGCGTATGATCACTTTTAAGACTCTTGACATTTTCTCCAGTGCCCGCTTCTTTACTGATTTCAAGGCAAGAGCTCAAGCCCTTAAGAGAGTCAGATGAATTACAAATGTGAGGAATTTCTTTAAAAATTCTTACACTCTTTTGTGCATGTGTAGATATGTAGGTATGGGCACATGCATGCGTCTCGTGCACACACACAAATCCTGGCTCTCTCCTAAGAGGTATTCTGTGACTACCTCTTGCCTAACACTTACAATGTCTGCATTTGTTGATTTTTTTTGTCGGTAGTATTTTTGTTTTATCCATCTCTGAATTCGCAGTGCCTGGCATGTGGTAGGAGGTTTGTAAAGGTGTTTTGACTGAAAGAGAAGAAAAACAAAACCATTAAATAATGAATGTTTGCTTTTTTTTAATATCATGTTTTGTTTGTTTTCAGCATTCAGCAAGACATGGTGGTGAACCCTGGCTCTAAGTCTTCATGATTGAAGAACTCTTTTGCACAACACAAAGGTAAATATTTGAGTCTGGCTGGGTCTTGCAAGTAAATACTTTGTCTTTAGGAAAAATGTTCACAAATGTCTCTGGGTTCTCTTGAAGTGATGGCTTTTACGTTTTGTGTTCCTCCATTAGAGGGTCTGTGAAGCCGCTGGAATTGGTGTTTTCCTGGTCTACTTTGTATTTGTGGTTAGAGAAAGAGAATATTGATTCTCTTTCACCTTTTCTTTAAGTATCTAGTAAATGTCATTAGGACCCTTAAGTTTTCCTGACTGGATTTTACCCTTTTCTAACAGATCATCTCAGATTGGCTTGACTTTAAACAGAACTTTGTTAGCTTTCTTTCTCAGATGCCTCCCATTTCAATACATTTACTAATGGAAGAAAACCATTCTCAGTTGTGGAAAACAAAGTCAAACCACAGGTACGATAAATATTTCTACATAGAAAACAGACTTAGAGATTTACGAGCCTAAGGGGCATGTACTATTTTTTAAGGTCTTAAACTTTTAAATGATGGTACCACTGAATTATGTACTTCATACAGGAGCCAGGAAGACACAATTGAAAATGCCTATTCTTTTGACAAATTATAAGCATTCATCCCAATATCTATTTCTTGTTTACCGAGGATATTGCTGAATGAATCACAGACTAGGGGATGGATGTGCCTTCCAACACTTTTAATTAGCAGCACTGCCTATTAGGATGAACAGAGTGTTGCTTTTCTGCCATAGATTACCCCTGACCGCCACCCCCCAACAAATGGAATAGAAATCTTATTCTCCACAAGGTAATATTCATCTCTTCCCCAGCCAGACAAGCATAGAAAATTAAACAATGGTCCATTAAAAAGCCCAGATAATGTATTTATCATTTCCAGTTTGTGTGAGTTTGCAAGGCACATGCGAGTGGGAGCTATTTGTTATGGGACCTTGGGGAACCGCGGACGGGAGAGGGAGCAGGGAGGCTGGAGGATCTGAGACTTGTAAAAATTCATTAAAAATATGAGGAGCTATTGGAGACAGAGGAAATTAATTACTCGGAGGGACTCAAATGTCACTACTCATTTAAGTGACCTGGAGAGGAGGCTGAGAAACCTTTTTTCAGAGGGTTTCTGTAGGAAGTAGGGAGCTGGGATTCCTCGGCTGTCAATTTTTGCATTTCCTTGGTGGCTTATTGACGTTAAGCAGACTTACGCCCCAGCCTCCTTCTAATGAGTAGAGTTAAATGAGAAATGGGGGTTGGGGTGGAGGGAACACTCATCCTTCCCAACTCATAGGCTGTGTAGGTAACTGCCTGACCTAGGGGAAGCCCATGATTTACCACGATGGAGGGAAGAGACGGATCGTTTGATGCTGGACTGAGTTTGGTCTTTTATTATTGCTTTTCCATCCACAAAGCTATTCTCTGAGGTAGTGTGAATTTGGGAAGACAAATTAAGATTTTCTACCTAAGGAGGACTAGGGAGCAGTAGCTTCTGAAAACAGTCATCTTTTCTAGATTGCCTGTCTAATAAATCTCTCTAATGCATTCTGCCTATAGACAGAGGTTGAAAATATATAGATATGTGATGACTTAAAAGTTTAAAATCAGTGAGCACCCAGAGTAATGGAGTCAAAGCTTTCTCAGATGTGTGTCTTACCTGGACTGGAGAATCCAATATTTTATTCGAAACTCTGCCACTAAGTATCTGTGAGGCCCTTCCCAAGTTACCACAGTCATTTCAGCCTCTGCTGGATTATTTATAAAGCAGGAAAAACAATATCTATTTTCTGTGATTGTTAAGAAGATCAATGTGCCCAAAAGAACTTTGAAGGATGGAAATATCACCTGGGTATGTGGTGTCCTTATCGCCTATTGGTATATTCTGTTTTAAAAGTCTTGGTTTTTAGACACTGAGGCAACTCAGAGGTCTGGGTTCCTGCCTGGGCTGAGGTTAAGGGCTTCATAGTATTCGACTGGCTTATTTAATTAGGAATAGTGAATCCACAAGCCAAAGAAGGAAGAACAAATGTTGCTCTAAGGACTTCTTGAGGGAGGGACTATTCACAGGGTTTGGGGAAAAAAAAAAATTAATGTGAAACATAGCCTCGGAAGAGGTGGAGCCCTGGGATGTTCACCTCCAAGGGCAGTGCCAAGGAGCTACCACTTCTCCAACTGGAAAAAAATCTATGCCTTTGAAGTGGAGACACATTATGCATTTAAAGGTACATCCCCTGATGAAATCACACATCCCTGAAGGTAGTAGAGGCGATGTTTGAACGTTATCATCTATTCCTAGAAAGAGACGGTGATGGAGTAAACATGAACAGAGTCAGTGGAGATGGAAAAGAAAGAGCTTTGAGAAGCCTTTGCAAGAAAGAAGGGGTTCCAGGCTTAAGTAGCCAGGGTGGTGTGTGTGTAGAAGAGGGAGCAGTATGGTGAACTCTATGCTTGAGAGTGTTTCCCAGGTGCTCGTGATGTCATTAACAGAAACATGCAAAAGTGCAGAATACAATACCTCCCATCAAGGAGCTCAGAGAGGTAAGCAATTAATAACTATAGAGAGAGACAGAAATATGCCCAGAAAAACAATGCTTGGAAGTGTGCTGAGAGAGGGTGCTGTTTGAGCTTGACCTTGAACAATGAGCAGCCTGTGCTGGGTGAGAAGGGCTTCGAGGCAGACATTCCACAGAAGACCAGCTGCCCAGGGCAGTGCTGGGCCGCAGCGCTGGCCTTGTTACATTTCTTCAGCAACCAGAGTTTTGTACACCAGCATACCTTCAGTGATCATCAAAGGCTTCCATGCTGTTGTTGTCTCCTGGAAGTGGTCCTGGGGAATGCCTGCCTGTCCTCAATAGCCACCCTTGTAGTGGCCCAGGAACCTGTCCTGAGAAGGCTCAGAACATGTTCTGAATAGTTGCTAAAGCCACTATCCCCATTTCTTGGTGTTCTTTTGAGCTTTTTCTGGCCACTTATTTTGTTTAATTGCTTGAAAGTCTTCAATGGGAATGACTGAGCTGTTGGCTGTTCATTTTATTGTGTTGATTTGGTTTGTCCCTCTCTACATTAATTTATATTCATCTACAGCCATCATAGGCGAGATATCATACCTTTCCTGTTTGAGTAATAAGAAAGTAATGAGACAGGGAAATCTTTTCTTGCTATTCTTGCTCCCTTCTGTTCGCTTGTTCAGTTCATCCCTTTGGCACCTCCTTGTCTGTTTTTTTTTTTCCCCTCAGATTCCCTCTATTTATCCTTCTACTTTCCCTCTTTCTTCCCATACAATCACAGGTTCTCCAACTTGAAAGGAAGTAGGAGATGCTAGATACCGAGGTGCTCAATTGTAAAACCTTGGAGAGGGTTTTGAACCATGTGGTAGTTCCCCTTACCTGTTATTTTTGGTGGTGGTGATGGTGTTGTTTTCCAAAGCTGACTGTCTTGGGTTCGAATCTCTGCTCCAACACATAACAGCTGCCTGCCATTAAGCAAATCAATCTCTTTAAGCTTCAACTTTTACATGGATACAATTAAGCTAACAATAATACTTTCTGTGCAGGATTGTTGTAAGAATTAAACAAGATAATGCATGTAAAAGGGTCTGGCACATTACATATTCTAAATTTATAATGTTAGCCACTATTTTTGCTTATAATGATACATACATACTATTATAAATCCTTAAAATGCAAAAGGAAGATGTGCTGATCTTTGGAAATAAGAAAGGGAGAAGCTGAAGAGACTCCTTCCTATTCCATAGCTGGTCTTAGAGAACGGAAAGCCCTAGGGAGAAAGGCACAGATGGCAGCTGAATCCGAGGTGCACCAGGAGCCCTCCCTGGCTGCAGAGTGACCTGAGTGCTAAACAGTCAGGTCTGCCGGTTTCTAAGCTTCTGCTGGGGCTCTAGAGAACGTCTAAGTCAGCCCTTTCCCAGCTACAGTGTTCCTTCCCAGGAAGTACTTGTTTCTGCTACTCTGACTGAATCCTAATTCAAATAATCATAAGCTTTTTATAATGGGGAATCCTCGACCTCATAAGGCAGCCCATTTCTTTTCTAGCTCCCCTTCACCAGCGCCTATTCTGTGATACAGCAAAAAAAAAAAAAAAAAAAAAAAAAACTTATGATTTTATAATCCAAAAATGTTGTTTTTCAGCCCAGAGAATATCGTATTTTCTCCTTAGAACTCTGCCCCCCTAGGCTGTAAATCATCTCACAACCGCTCGCAGCTGTGGACCTCACCCATTCCAGTATGTTCTGTGTAGCTTCTCACCTTTTTGAACTTCAGATTCAGGCTCTTCATAAAACTAACCCCATAAATCTGACTGTGCGAGAGAGGCCCTTATGGCCATTCCTTCTCCCCAGACCTGTCTCCTCTCCATCTTTCTTGGGCCTTTTGCAGACAATACCTTGATTCTGAATGTTTACAAGCCATAGGTGATATCGTGGGGAGGGGAGGGAATGACAGAATTTAGAATCAGAAGACCTGTGTTTCTATCCAGATGCCATAGAGTGCCATCTGCACCTGTTTATTTAGCTCCTGAGGGCTTCAGTTTCCTCAGTTGTAAAATGGGCACACTAATAACCAACCTGCCTATTTTCAGGCCTTTTCTCAGTCCAGTGAGGCCTGAGCAGCTCTAGATGTTTGAGGGCCTTCGTACTTGAATGCCTCTCCCCTGTCTCAGATTAACTCATGCCTTGGCTGGGGAAGTGCTATTTAGGATCAGATGTTGAACCTTAAAATTTGTAATGGAGTAGCACATCAAGACACTAATTTCCTAGTAAAAAGAAACATTTTAAAACAGTAATAACCTAAATTCTTATACTATTCAGGATCTACCATAGAAACTTTTTACTTAAATTGCTTCTTGAAGAAGTCAAAAACATTGACTGTATAGTGGTTTCTTTTAAAATAGGTGTATATATCAAAATTACAGAGCTGAGCAAAAAAGAGCGAAACACTGAAATATGAAAGAATAACTAACCATTTTCTTCCTTGAGTCAGTTTAAAATTAACAAAAAAGCAAATACAAAAAGTAGACACAATAGAACAACCTATCGTAAAACTGACTATAAATAAGAAACTAAAAGCTATAAGGGAGAGACTTTTAAAAAGTAACATCACTGAGTGATGAAATTAATTATATACAGATGGAACTGTTATGAATAATATAGATGTGCATTCAATGACAAGAGCCCCTGTCCTCTCAGGCAGAGGGTATCCATGTAAATAGAAGAGGTGACACTGGGAACATCTTATTCTTAAAGTGTGACATAGGAAACCAATTGTGAGCTCACAAACCTGTTAGAAAAATCTCCATAATTGGCAGGTGTATGGTTCCTAGACAGAGAAGTGGAGCATATAAGGTGACAGCTGAAATCCACATTTATGGCCAAGCCTCTTCCTGCTTTCCCGCACACATTTATCATTGCACACCAGCCAAAGTTGACAAAATAGCTGGCTTATCCCCCTCTACATACACACTCCCTACCTATCTCCCAAGCATCACACAAGTGCTGCAGCCCAATGTCTGGCACACGGTAGGTTCTCAAGAAACGTTTGTTGCAGAGCACACACATTAATGAATTGCCAATGAACTCAAGGGGAACGTGTAGAGATGTCAGTAGACGTTATGACAGCATCCAAGACAAAATGAAATGGGAAAAGAAAAATGCCCAGGAGAATTACTCTCTACTAAAGATTTAGCACACTGATGCTCATAACACCTCACCTGCCAAAGGTATTCTATTCAAAATGAAGGAAGCGACAGAACAGGATTAAATTGGGGCAGCTGGAGGAGGTCTCCCTGTGTGTGAAGAGCCGAATGTTATCTCCAGGCAACGGATGGAGTTGTTACATGAGGATTTTTATTTTTAGTGTTGAGGAGAAAATGAATTTGATCCAAGAGACACCTAGGGTTGATAAGAGAAGATCGAGGCTTGAGGGAGGGAGTGGATATGTAATTAGCTGGGACAGAGAAGGCTGAGCAAAGAGCTAGAATAGAGGGGAGACCTGGGAAGAGGATCTTGTTATTTGAGTGGCTCCAGAAAGCCTAATTAGGTCCTCTAGGGCATCTGGTCAACACAGGCCCTCTGCTGCTTGGGACAAGGGACATCAGAGTAGGCAGCTGAGGGCCAGGGAACCAGGTTCCAGTAGGTGAAGAATACCAGCGACCTTCCTGTGTGCGAATGTCTGGGTCCTTTGGGGAACAGAGGGATTCTTTATTAAATCACTTAACATGCTCTATTATATTTGTCTGTTTGCATTTTTCTCTAATTCTTTATATTCTCCTATGGTGCTTAGAACAATGTATTTTTTGGGGGGGGTTGCATCTTCATTTCTAGCACCTACCTCTGAGAATTAAAAAAAAATCACTGAGTACCCCCATATGCTAATGATGATAAACCTGACTCCGAACACACAAAGAAGATATTGTGATCCACATTTATAAGTAAAGAAGCAGAGGCTCGCAGAGGTGATGCAGTTTGCTCAAAGTCAAGCAGCTGGTGAACTGCTGAACTAGAATAGGACTTGAGCCCAGAGCTGCCTGGACAACATTGTGATCTGTCCACTATGCCCCTTAGCCTCAGAGGCTACAGTTGAGCAGGTGCTCTCTAAACATGTCTTAGAGAGAAGAAGGGGGAGGAGAGAGAATAGATGGTGGGAAAGAAAAGGAAAAGACCTGGATGCGAACAGCCAGGCTTGCAGAGGATCTGTGCCGGGCAGATCACAGACAAGTAAGTCCGACACAAGTATTATTCAGAGACTATGCTGGGTGGACTGAACCACAAAAGGAGAGAACTGGGAGAGAGTTAGAACAATTACCTTTAGGATGTTTATAGAGAAGCCAGAAACTTAGTCAAGTATGAGAATACCAGATCGAAGCTGGGAAAGGGCGTAAGATGGAGACCTGAGTGAAGCAGGAAGCTCTGCTGTCTGGCTCTTCTGCAATGAGTTAACCACACGCCACCTAACCCACCTCCACCCCCAGGCCTCACATTGCTCATTTTGTCCCAACAACAACCTTAGAGGAAATTATTATTACCATGTTTTAGGGCTGAGGAAATTAAAACACTAATTAACTCACTAATACCAAGAGTGAGTTTGCATACAGTCACCAGGACTAAGCCACCCAGACACCAAATGTGGGAGTGTCCAATTTGCTGCAAGATTCTTCCAAAGGAAATTTCTGTAATAATTTTGTCTGATGGCAGACTTCGTTTAAGCCAAGCATGTCACTTCCTGTAAGTGCTTTCCAGAAAATAAAAAGACCATCCAGGGCTTGCATGCCTCTAGATTCTTTACCTCCCTGTGGCTCTAATTTTACTCTAATGCTGGTGTCTTTATTTATCAGTGTTTCTTAGCTGGGGACACTAGTTCTGGGTGTCCCACTGAAGGTAATGCTCCCAGATGGCTCACAAATTAGGTTCAATAAAATGCAGTCATTCTTCTCTTTTAGTGAGTCCTTAGTGCTGAACCCATTTAACTTCTCTAATACCCTATTTGAGTTGTTACATCCTAAACATGGATTGATTAGAAAACAGGGGAATAGGCTCTCGGGGGAGTGCGGTGAGTTTTTGAAGTAGATAGAGGGCCTGCTTTGAAGCTGAAAATCTGACTTAAGGCTCCCTTTGCCACGCATTGGCTGTGCGGGCTTGGTTTCTTGGGCTACTCCCCTCTCTCATTCATTCAGCCTCAGTTCCCCCGCCTGTACAAAAGAGAATTAAAAGTGGTTGTGAAGAGTAAGGGGTAACATGTATGTGAAAATACTGGGTAGAATATAAATGGTTATGGAAACATAAGTCAATATAATACATTTACATGTAAAACATTAATAGGACTGAATTACATCCCTGGAAACATACCCTTCCATTAGAAATTTTAAGAAAAAAATGGAATCAGCACATTTTAGAAACCTAAGGAGTCTCAGATTCTCTGCTTCAGCTTCCTTTTTGATAGATGAGGAACTCGAATCCTTGAACAGGTAGTAACTTGCATTAAATCACACAGCACGTGACACACAGAGCTGAGCCTAAAATTCACTTGACCCGCTTCTCCAGGCATCACCTTCTGCCCACAAGCCTCCACCTCCTCCCTGCTGTGCTTCTGCAGACTGTCTATCGTGGCCCTTGATGGAATCACTCAATCCAAGAGCTTCAAACTTCATGTGGCAGGGAGAAAGCCCAGGCCCCTAAAGCCTGCCTTTTCCAATGTATTTATGGGGCCTTTCTTTTACTTGCAATTAGGACAATAAATATTGCAAGTTGTGGAAAGATGGCTCATCCAGTGTGATTTCGGTGGGACTTTGTAGAATTTGTCTTTTCAGCACTAGAGGAGTTTCTAAAGTACTTGTTGCTTCTGTCTCCGAAACAGAGTCAAGCATCGCCCACCCTAGTCAATACATTATAACGTCAACTCCCAGAGGGCAGGGACCTTGTCTGCAACCCCTTCACAATATACCCTCAGTGCTGAGCACAATGCCCAGTGCACGCTCAGTCAGCAGCTGTTGAGTGTAAGAGTGAATCCAACAATTGGGGAGGAGGGTGGAGGGGAGGGGTAAAAACCTACCTGACAGGTACAATGAACGCTATTCAGGTGATGGGCACGTTTATAGTGCTGACTAAAGCATTATAAAAGCTATCCATGTAACAAAAACATTTGTGCCCCCTTAATATTTTGAAATAAGAAAATAATAATTAAAGAGAAAAAGAAGGGTGAATCCCACTTCCTTTGCCTTAGTTCAAGATCACATTGTCTTTCCGGAGTGTTCCATGTCTGGTCTGAGTCCTTCCAAACCCTCTTTCATACTGCCCTCTGAATGTTCAACTAAATTACAAATATGATAAGGCCACTCCTCTGCCTAAAACTTTTCAATGGCTCCCTTTTGTCTACTAGAACTGGAAGAGTTCCTTAACGTAGACTTTCAAGTTCTTTACTAACTTCCTGGCCTTATCTGTAGAATCTCCTTTTTCCCATCCTTACCTTTCAAAATACATGCTTGTATTTATTTCCCAGCCACTCTGGATTATCTATGGCTATTTCCTGAATAGATCAGACTCCTTCTACACCATTCCTTCTACCTGGAATGCCCCTTCCTGCCTTCACTGCTTGGTGAACTCCTTCCTCAAACCCCTTCCCTAACTGCTTTGGTGTCTTCTGAAATCCAGTTCATTAGGCAGACTCCTCAAAAGCAGGAACCATACCTTTGGTCCCTGTGGTTCACAAAATAGGAGACAATCTTGAGCATTGGACCACCTTTGCCTCCAGCAATGCAGGTTATTGAGATGAGGTTAAAACTAAACTGAGTTGTGATGATAAGAGCATTTGCACTAGATCCATGCCAAGGACACCTGGAGGTCTGGAGGGGACATGCTTTCTGAACAGGTCCCAGCCATATCATCTGACACTCCTCACCCAAGACAGCTGGTAACATGTACTTCATTAAAAAAAAAAAAGTAAACACTGATTTTTATCTCCTCATTTAACTCTAATAAAGTTATCACACATGACTTATTGTGTTTATTAATGAAAAGTAAAAAAAGTCATGCTTTTGTAAACATCTTTTTGATTATTCATGTATACATGAATTTTAATGTTAAAACCAATCTAAACATATTACCTAGACTTTAGAAATTAGAGAAAAGACCAAAAAATAAGCTTGATCCCTCATTTGGCTATATTTCTCCCAGTCTTTATATTATACATTTTCATAATGTTTCATTTTATATGACTATCAGATTATGCATATAAATATAAAACCTAGTTTGTTTTACCTGTAACAAAAGCATTTTTATTGGTGCCAAATACTCTCAGTAACATTTTAAATGACTGAATAATATTCCATCAAGTAAATGGACCATAATTGGGTACATCCACCATAAATTCAGTTAGCCATCTCCCTATTGTTGAAGACTGGTTTCCTTGTAAGATTTTACTTTCATCAGTTATATATGAGGATACCTTCATAACACAAAGATTTTCTGCTCTTTGTGCTTATTGCCTTAAGATGACTTTGACACCTATTATTAATTTGTAAGCACTCCCTTTATTAAAAACATTTAATAATGCCTTACACTCTACCTCCCTTTCTAGGTGGAAGTTAATCCTTGCTCCCTAACAAAAAATTTGGAGATGTATATACCCCAGCCCTTCTCTAAGTCCCAGCATCATGTCTTCATCAAGCCCTGCCCCTTTGTTACCCCGTCTTGCCAACCTGCCTGTGGTTCTAACACACATACCAAGCTGTCCTTTCAGCTCTGCACTGCAGGCTGCCCGGTAGCCTCACCCCTACACACACCTGCACACACCTGCACTTAGCCCTGCACACACCTACCACTCAGCTTGAGCTCAGATGAGACGGTGCCTCCTCTGGGAAGTCTCAGCTGGCTCCAGTAGGATGAGTTAGGCACCTTTCTCCTGGGAGTCCATGATTTCTTGTGTATATATTTATAATTATGCTTATAATGTTCCATTGAAAATACACAACTCACTGAAGCTGGGAATACATCTTTTTCGTTATTTCCACAATTGCTAGCATAGTACCCAACACAAGTGTGGAAGAGCTGACAAACAACCGATCAATAGATTTGGTAACTGGGATATCCCTATCATATGCTATGGGAAGAGTAAAATATTCTATATGAAAAGCATTGATAATAGACTTTCCTCTGATCCCATTTTAAAAGAGTGTGATATATTATTAGCAAAGCACAAGGAAGAAAAATACTGTAAGTGGGATTGCTGTAAAGAAACTGAATATTGAAGGATACCAAAAACCCTAATTGATTTATGCACATCCTTACAAATATGTAACATTTTATTATTTAGAAATTTGATCATCCTGTCTTATTAAGTACCATTTATGTACTAATCATTTCCACATATTTATCTCTAATTCTAACACTTTCCTGAACTCAGGACTCCGTCTGTATCTTCAAACATCTTCATTGGATGTCTGCTGGCAGCTCAAAAACCCAGAACCAAATTGTTGATTATCCACCACAGCTATTCCTTCCACAACCTTCCCCATCTTAATGAACAGCCGAGTACATTCTTGCAGGTGCTCAGCTGGAAACTTCAGAGCCACTTTGACCCACCCCCCTTCTTTTTCACACCACATATTCCACCCAGGAGCACATTTTGTTGGTTCTACCTTCAAACTACATTCAGAGTTCAGCCACTTCTCACCGCATTCTCTACAGCTGTTACCCTGGTCTAAGCCACTCATTGTTTGCCTGGATTGCTGCAATAAGTTCCTGGCTGATTTCTTAGCTTTCAACTTTATCCCCATATTCTACACACAATGTCAAAGCATCCTTTCAAATGTCCTTCCAGTCCTTGATGGCTGGTCCATCTCGAAGTCCTTCTGTGGTGTACTAGTCTGCTCTGGCTGCCATAACAAAATACCGCAGACTGGGTAGGCATTTATTTTCTCACCATTCTGGAAGCAGGAAGTCCAAAATCGAAGTGTCAGCGAATTCGGTGTCTGGTGAGTGCTCTCTTCCTGACTTGTAGGTGTCTGCCTTCTCGCTGTGCCCTCACATGGCATGTCCTCTGTGCACACTCGGGGGGAGAGAGAGGAAGCATGCTCTGGTGTCTCTTCCTTTTCTTAGTAGGACACCAGTCCTATCGAATCAGAGTGCTACCCTCATGACCTCCCCAGAAGCCCTATCTCCAAATCCCATCACATTGGGGTTTGAGGCTTCAACATATGAATTTGGGAGGACACAGTTCAGTTCATAACATATGGTCTGCAAATTTCCATTTGATCCATGGCACGTGTTCCTCACCTTCATCAGCTGCTACAGCCAAACGTCCATAAACACACCCAATGTGCTCTCATCCCAGGGATATTGCACTGAACGTCCCTCCACCTGGACTGTCCTCCAGACATCCTCATGGCGCACCCCTGTGTCCTTCAGGTCTCTGCTCAAATGCCATTTATTGGCTATTTCTTCCTTGACCACATTATATAAAATAGCACACCCTTCCCACCCCAGCCCCATTCTCTGTACCTTGTTTAACTTCTCTCTAAAACATTTCCATCACCTGCCATTATATAGTGATCAATTTATTCATCTCTCCCTCCTCCCCTCCAGTGGGAGAAGTATAAGTTCCTGAAGGCAGGAATTTTATTCCTTTTGTTTACAAATATATTGCTGACACTGAGAACAGTCCTAGAGCACAAAAAATACTCTATAAATATTTGTCGAATGAATGAAGAGAAGTATCTTTCATATTCATTATCTTATTTCAGCCTCAAACCAAACCTGAAAGAGGGTAGAGTAGATATTTGTTCTAGTTTTACAGATGACATTTCATTTATGTAGCGATCATTTCCTTTCTTGGGTACTTAATATTGCCAACAGATATGCATACTGTCATATCTGCTTTCATTTAATCCTTGGAGTAATCCTAAAAGATTATATATTATTATCCCTATTTTAACACAATTACTTATGCCTTAGAAAGATTCAATAATTGGCCCAAGGGAGCCACTACTAAGTGACAGCCTAGATGTGAACCCTCATCTGACTTCTAAGAGCTTGTTTTTATCTATGTTAGAGCTCACATCCTTTCGGCACAATGCCATGTGTCAGTTTCTATGCTAAATCTTACAATAACTCTATAAAGTATGTACCTCTATTGTCTTCATTTTGAAGATGAGATCACTGAGGTTCTGAGATGTTAACTGTTCAGGGTCACACCCAACTGACCTAAAAGTCTGTTTGACAAATGCTAAGCTTCTCCCTTAAAAAACCAGGTCTTGAACTTAGGACTTCTCACTACTTTCCATTTCCCTGCCTTTGTGCACTAACTGCCTAAATTAACCCCTGGGTCCAAGACGCTCCAGCCATAGCACACCTTTAAGTTTATATTTGTAACTCTGATCACAGTAGACCCTTGTGTGACAGAAAGTTTTGGCTAAGAACGCAAATTATTAATAACATGTCCATTAAGAGTATTGACAAATGTTGTATTACCTAATCAGTTTTTAAAGATTGTTCAGTCACTCGCAGGTTAGGTCAGTTTCTTTGTACCTATTTTCTTGCTTCTTAGATACCTGGAAAAACATATGTGTGTTTTGCTCAGCCTCTCTCCCTGCCTCTAATGGCAGAGTTTAGGTTCAATAGTAGAGAAGGATAATTGAATCTATTTTTCAGACTTTCATCGGTGGGCTCTATTCTGGGCACATATTATTAGAACTATGAGAACCGGACATTTCTTTGAAGCAGAGATTGTTGGGCTGAGCCAGGGAGAGTATTAAAAGACATTACAATGCCAGCCTTAGAAAATATATAGGGCACCTAGATTCCTTGCTCCGTCCCTCCTCCCCCAGCACACAGATTACTCAAACACCTTTCCAGGATTAGGGTTCTTCCTTCCTTCGGCAGGTCCTCTACAGCCTGCCCTTGCTACGTGCTTGCCCACCGCACCAGTGGTTCTCAAAGTGTGATCTCAGGGCCAGCAGTGTCAGCATCACCTGGGCACTTGTTAGAAATGCAGATCCTCAGATCCACCCCAGACCCACTAAGTCCAATATCCTGGGGGTGGGGCCAGCTCTCTGTTTCCACAAGCCCTCCAGGTGATTCTGATTCAGCTCAAGTTTGAGAACCCCTAAATTAGGAGAAGAGTCATCTCTGCCCCTCCTCCCTTCACACCCCTGCAGATGCTAAAGGACAGGGCACAGCTGCTTCAGATCTTGCTCTTTGGTGACAACCACAACTAAAGTGACAGAGCGCTTGATTTAGGGTCTCAGACTCTGACATACATGGGACATAGCTTTGGGCCTGGTTTAGAGAACAATATTTTAAATTGTAAAACATGTAGATAAGGCACGTTTTCTGAGTAATTGTTGTCTGCTTTAAGAAAAATCTCATTACTAACCTTTCCCATTTTGATCATATCTTTACTCTTATCTAATAGAGCATAATAAGAGCTACTGTTTAATCAAATACATTCTATTTGCTTTACATTTTCTAAAAAAAAAAGCATCCATATAATGCATTTAAAACACGTAGTACCACAACTCTGATTGGAGAATAACAACTCCTTACTTCTCATAAACCCACCATTCTGAGACTTGCATTATTTTAACCTTTTATTTTTCCATTTAATTTTATATTTCTAAATTATACACTTGTATGGCTATTCCTTGATTTGTCAATTTCAGGCATTATCTCTTGACTTCCCCCTATTGTGGCTGAGAATTCTGTTCTCCTGAGTTCCCCTTCCCCTCACAACCCTCATACAATCCTGTTTCAGCTCCACCCCCACCTGCCTCTGTCTGTCTCTAGGAAGTGCTGACTTCCCTGGGTGAATTAGTGAGCTTCTGATAGCACCTAACCCCTCATCCATCCCATCCTAGACGCTCGAGGTCTTAATGTCCTCCACCATGCTAAGTTGCCTGCCGCTTTCCCTAATGCATCAGAGTCCTGGATGTTGAAACCTCACATGTGCTGTGCCTAATCCTTATTCCATATTAAACTGGAAGTCCACTCAGGCTAAAATACACAAGCTCCATTAAAGAAAAGATTTACTTTTCTGTTTTTTAAACAACACCTTATTTTAGTAACTCATCTGATGATAATACAAGTATAGTATTCCATTTTACTATATTTTTATAATTAACACTTGCAATTGATGTTTTGTATTGTGTGTATAAATTTTTGCATTTGAAATGCAAGTTAAATGCTACAGTTTCTAAAATACCTACTTTACCTCTCTCTTCCTTTGGAATGTGCTAGGAAGGCCTTAGCTTCAAAACAATAATATGATAATCACTTTGCTTCAGAGGCATGTAGCATCCTGAATTCTTACCATGTACTGAGGATTGTTCTAAAGCCTCTGCATGTATTAATTGCCTCATTCTCTCAAGGACTACGTTCATTAAACGTGCATTGTTGTTAACACCATTTTACAGGTGATGAAACTGAGTCACAATGAAGTGAAAGAATTTGCACCAAGTTCTACTGCTATGCAGCACTATATCATAATGCCTCTTATCATAAGCTGATATGTGTAATGTGGAGTCCTTCAGAGACTCTCTAATATTTAATTCTTACAGCAGTTCTGCACTGTAGGTGTAGTAGGACCCTGGACTCCCTAAATTCCATACACCCCAGAGGATATCTCCTATTCCCTGTAGGCTGTTCCCACCGTAGAAGCCCACAGTGGAATGCATGTTGTATCTGACATCACTCTATCCCACCTCCCTGATCCATAACTCTGATATCTCTCCTGATGCCGATACCTGCTTACTGTGTACTAGAGGGCCCTGTGTCCTGCTAACATGGAGGAGGGAAGTTGCCTGCCTTGAAAGAGAGAAGAGCCAGACTTCTTTGCCCCCGCTGATTTGGGCTTCTCACCCCTCCTTTGGTCTCTGGTACAATTTCCTGCCCTATATCATGTTAATCTCAGTTTGGCTAACTCCAGGTAGCAATTCTGTCATTTCAGTTTTTACTTTATACACTATCAGTATTTTATTTTGAAAGTATGCAAAATTTATAAAATAAAAAGCCTAAACAAATGAAATTATTTAATGTACTTCAAACACAAAGACGTATAAAGATACTACAAACATCGGGGAAATTTTACAAAAGGTAAACATAACTGTAGTATACATTACTGGCAGGTAAAAGTCGCTAAGATAAATATTCAAGTTATAAACTAAATAGTACATAAATTAGAAAAATGCAATTAAGGGAGTTGAAATTAAAAATATTATTTTCTTTTTTAAAAAATGTGCTGGTTAAAAAATAAAGTGAGTCAGTGGCATCATTGAGTTGCAAACTTATTTGTGCAAGTGTTTCTTGCTGCTGAAAAAGCTCTTTCTGGTGATTTTCTGAGCAGTGAGAAGAATGGTGGGGAGTATGCCTATATCAAAACATCATGTGTAGCCTATAAAGATATGCAACTGTTATGTACCCATAATAATTAAAAATAAAAAAGAAACCCCATACTGGCTTAACAGTGGGATAACAAATTTGTTATATCAAGAAAGATTTTAAAAAAAGAAGAAGAATGGTGGGGAGATACTTCATCACTAACCTTAACTATTTTCCTCTGAATTTCATCTTCCAATAATTTTATCTCTTATTTGATAATTTTGAGTTCTTCCTTGAACAGCCACTCCTTCCATGCACATCCCAACAAAAGGTTTTGTATTGACGAGGAGCTATATTTCCCCCCTGCCCCCACCAAAGAAACCATATTTGATTGGTCTCCGTCTTCTGTATTTTTATCAGGGATAGTTGGTGACTCGGGTGCAGACGTCCCTGTGTTCATTTCCATACTGTCACATTCATATTCTTTCTCAGAAATTCTTTCAACTGCAGTAATAATTACTCTTTCAATAGACTCTTTGCCAGACCACAATATAGTTGCTTATTGCAATTCATGAAGGCCTGGACCTGTCTAGACTTGTAGACTTTGTATCAGTTTGTCTTTTCACATAATTTGAATAATTAAACCATTGATCTTGCTCTACAGATATTAATAACTAGAATTTTGGACTGAAAAAATTGAAAATAGCACATCAGCAAATCTACAGCTATTTCAGCCCTTTAAAATAGCAGAGTACTCCTTAATACCATGGTCTGGTCATCACTCCTTCCTCCTGTGTGGGTATCCAGCATGCTTTGAGGCCAGGGCTCCATTTTACTAATGAGGAAAATGGTGTTCAGGTAAGCAAAGTAATTAGCCTGAAGTCATGTGGATAGCTAGTGTCCGCACTGAGATTTTAACCCAGCTCTTTGGGCTCTAAAGACAGAGCAACTTTTACTGTCTCTTAGTAGATAACTCCATCCCTTTTATATAAATAGACTCCATGTTATCTACTCTCAGGGTGAAAAAGATAGCCGACATTTTTTTTTCTTAGCAGAAATAATCACTTAGCTTAGCTTTAAGAGACAATTTTCCTGAGGTGAGGGTTGTTGAACATCTGAATGGGCTCTTGCAGCAAGTTATAACATTTCCTCTTCTATCATTCTCAAAAATAATCGAGATGAGGAGTTGTAAAATTTACACAGGTTCCAGATGACCTCTCAAGCCCTCTCCCACCTGTGATTCTGCAGGTCTGTGAAAACTTAAGACAATTTAAATCTGAAGTCAGTTCATCTGATATTTGGCCCTTTGGCCGTTTGTTGCCCTACAAATGAAATATCTGGATGACAGAATTGGAGTAATTTTTCCCTCTTATTTTTGAGCCTCTTGTAACCTCAGACTTTGTTCTCTGCTATGCCATTATCAAAGCATCCAGGTGGAAGGAATAGCTCAAGAAATTGGAAATAATCTTGGTTGTCTTTCCTCTATTTGCTCCTTTCATCTTTTTTCTGTTTAATAAGCACAAAGTAAACACAGAACTGATTTTTTTTATTCTGAAATGTTATGAACATTAAGCTCTGAGTATTATCATGGGAATGCATTTCATTTGAACTCCAAGGAGCCCTAATGTAATTTTCTTAAAGGGGAAAAAACCAACATTTGGAATGCTATGACAATTTCTCTTTGCTGCCATGGGTCAAGAAGGCCTCCCTCTGGCAGGTCAAGTGATTCCAAATCAGTTCACGTGTTTTTTCAGGTCCTTGAGGTATCTGGACAGCTAATTCCTGACTACCTAGGCAGGATTATAAAAGATTTGAGACCTGTGGAAGTTTTTTTGATCATTTGTCAATCACCTGTGTACCAGATCCTGTAGTGGGCTCTTGACATGAGTTTCTTCATTCACAGACACACTCCTTCCAATTAGTTCATATTATTCCATTTTATTAATAAGCCCATTACAATTCAGAGCAATTCATTGACTTGCCCATAGTCACCCAGCCAGTAAGTGACAAAAAAAAAAAAAAAAACCTTGGCTTTGAACCAGACTGTCTGGCTCCTGCACACAGGGTCTTCCCACTCCAGCATATTCAATCAGCACTTTTGCTTCTGGCCGGGAAGCCTGTCAGTTCCTCATCTCACTCCTGAATACCTGGGTTCTTCCTCTGAAATGACACGTGGTCAAGTCTCTCCTTTAACTTGTTAGCCTGCCAGAGTTCTGTTCACTTGGCTAGAAGTGAGACACTTTGTTTCTTTGGAGAAATCCTGACACATTCTATCCTCACTTCCTGGATCAGTCATTTTATAACCACCACTGGCCCCACTGCACCTACCCACTGCTGAGTGTTGAGGATACAAAGAGAGGCTCCCACTGAAAAAAATCCCAGTTTAAGGGTCAGGGGAGGGGATGAGTATGGTCTGGGGAAAAGGTCATTACGGTGCAGCCTGTGGCATCAAGATGAATACGGGGTGTGTCCTGGGAATTCCTGCAATTATCTTTGCCTGGAAAAATCTGGGAAAGCTCTCCAGACGGGGTTCCGTAAGAGCCCAGTTTTGAGAGTATTTGTGATGGGCTGTTTTTCATCCCCCTAAAATTCCTATGTTGAAGTCTTAACCCTAGTGCCTCAGAATGTGACTGTATTTGGAGTTAAGTTTTTAAAAGAGAAAATTAATATTAAATGAGGTTAAAGGGCCCTAATCCATTCTGATTGTTGTTCTTATAAAAAGAGGACATTTGGACACACAAAGAGACACAGGGACACGCACACACAGAGGAAAGACCACGTGAGGATGTAGCAAGAAGGTGGCCATCTGCAAGCCAAGGAGAGAGGCCTCAGGAGGAGCAAACCTACCAACACCTTGAACTTGGACGGCTAGCCCCCAGAACTGTGAGAAAATGAATTTCTGTGTTTAAGCCACCCGCTGTGTGATATTTTGTTACGGTAGCCTTAGCAAACTAGTATAATGCTTCAAAACTCTTTCTCCTTCCCCTTTAGGCTGCCTTGGCTCCTGGACAGTCCTCCACTAACACCTGTCACATCTCTTTCTTTCCCCTCCCTACCTCCCTAGTGCTTTAGAGCACCAGGTGTGTTCCCCTAATTACTGGTAGGTGGGTGGGTTTTTCCTACGCACACTCCAGACAGCGGTCAGATGAAATCCACATCAGTCTATAAATATTGATACTGTCAAGGCACAAATAGCTCCTGGGCATTTATAAGAAATGTATGTGTTTCTGGCATATCTTTCTGTAATCTTTTCTAAAATAAGCTCAGAATTTCTGCAACATGTAACAGTAAATGTGTCACTTTTGTGTAATGCAATACAGAGCAGAGAACTGCTTATGAAAATTGTATATGTTTCTGAAGATTTAATTACTTATACAATTTGATGCATTTTTACACATTTATGTTTTTAATCAAAGGTTTAAAATTTGTAGGAACTATAAGAACTCTGTGAAAGTAGAAAAATGCTAAGGAGACTAGGGAGGAGAGATCAAATAGACTGCTAATTAAGTTAATGTGCATTCAGGGCTTGCAAGAGCACTGGGCACAAAGTAAGCACAATGTTGAGTATTGGACTTAATTATTGCTTTGAGACAAAACTGAGACTCTCCAAAGCACAAAAACTCTTCGAAAATATTGAAGAAAGAGAGTAAAAACTGGAAATGAGAAGAGTAAAACTTTGCAAAACTAATTTGATAAATGTTCCAGATGAAATATCTAATAAGCTTTAATACGTGGAAACAAAATAGGAGATACAGATTGCGAATGTCACACTGCAGTTGAAGATACTTGGTAATGGGTAAAAGGGTTTTTGAGTGACTAGTACAAAGATCATAAGTACCCAAATAGAGTTAGATGTTTTATAAGTTTTCAATGTACCTGCCTACTTCCCCAACAGACAATGAGCTTCCTAGTGGAAGAGATAGGATCATATCTTACTTATTTGAGTATTTTCAGGGCCTAGCAGCTGATAGTGAGTGGCTAGTTGGTGAATCTGTGAAGAGTGAAGCAATGAATGAATGAATGGATGAATGACTGACTTAAGATTCGTCGGTTGGACAGGAAAGAGCTCACTAAGATAGCCACGGCATCTGCCACATTTCTGTCCATATCTGCACTGCCCATTCCTTTCTGTCTTCTGACTGTGACTTCAGCCCAACCTCTAAAATCATTAGCTAACACTGGTGCCGCACATTACACTTTATAAGCGTTTGCTTCCTTACTTGTCAATGCACTGACTTTGATCTTAAAACATCCCTGGAGTGCTAGGCAAAGCAAGAGCTATTTTCCTCTTGTACAAATGAGGGAACTGAAGCGCAGAGAGACTGTGACTTGCTCAAGGTCACACAGCTTACAGTAGGCAGAGTCGGGACTTAGTTCCAAATTGTCTCAACCCAAGGCAGGCATTCTTTTCAATTCTCCCTTGGCTGTGGCATACAAAGGAAGGCATAAACACCTCCACTCTTAGGGCTTTATAAAACCCTTCCTAGGGAGATAGTAATTGAACCAGGCCTGGCATCTTCTTCCACCAGGGTAGCCAGGAGGCTAAAGAGCAGTAACCTTGGAAAGGAAGAACAAGGCACTGGGACTCAGACAGGCAGAGGAACTAAAGGGTCTGTTGACCGACCACGTATGATGCAGCATGTTCTACTGGGCATAGGGTCAGAGCAATGTGTCTACACAGTGGTTATGGGTATGGGCCAGGGAGTCCAGCTTCAATTTAAATCCTGCGTATACCCCTTACTCATTATAAGACCTTGGAGAGATCTCCTTTTCAATTTTCAATGAAAAATATTCATTCAACACTTATTATAGGTTATTTAATGACTAAATTCTGAATATACCGTGGTTAGGAAAAAAAAAGAATTGTTTCTCCCATCATGAGTTGTCTGGTACTAGATAAGTACAAAATCTCATATGCACCGAGCACACAAAAGTTGTTGTAATGGATAATAAGCAAAACCTTTAGTAGATCCCTGGAACGTAGTAATGGCTGCTGCAGTGGTAGCTAACCCAGGTGGTTGAGAGGCATGGTGTGAGTCAGGGTTCTCTAGAGAAACAGAACCAGCAGCACATGTATAGGAAGAGAATTATCATAAGGAATTGGCTCACACAATTATAGAGGCTGAGAAGTCCCACAATCTGTCATCTGCAGAGGAAACCCAGTGGGTGTAATTAAGCTTGAGTTTAAAGACCTGAAACCCAGGGGAGCCAATGTTGGAGATTCCCAGTATGGGTCTGAAGGCCTGAGAAGTAGGACCACCAAAGGCAGAAGATCCAGGTTCAAGCTCAAACAGTCAGGCAGGAGGAAGGGAATTCCTCCTTCCTCTGCCTTTTGTTCTGTTCAGACCTTCAACAGATTAGGTGATGACCACCCACATTGGGGAGGGCCGTCTGCTTTATTGAGTTCACCAATTCACACTCTAATCTCATCCAGAAACACCCTCACAGATGC
This sequence comes from Lemur catta, assembly GCF_020740605.2. Taxonomy (NCBI): domain Eukaryota; kingdom Metazoa; phylum Chordata; class Mammalia; order Primates; family Lemuridae; genus Lemur; species Lemur catta. The sequence continues at coordinate 83,120,857 of NC_059130.1, forward strand.
ACCCAGAAGTAATGTTTAATCAAGGCACCTGCAGCCAGTCAGTTGACACATAAAATTAACCATCACACATGATGCCAAGGACTGAATGTGTCTGTTTCCCCCAAATTCCTATGTGGAAACCCTAACCCCCAAGGTGATGGATTTAGGAATTGGGGGCCTTTGGGTGGTGATTAGGGCATGAGGATAGAGCCTTCATGAAAGGGATTAGTGCCCTTATAAAAGAAATTCCAGAGAGATCCCTTACCCCTTCTGTCATGAGAGGACACAGTGACAAGATGGCAGCCGTTCATGAACTAGGAAGCGGTCTGACACCAGACATTGGCCAGGGCCTCCATGTTGGATTTCTCAGCTCCAGAACTGTGAGAAATAAATTTTTATTGTTTATAAACCACCAATTTATGATATTTTGTTATAGCAGCCTGAGTAGACTAAGACGTGGGAAAGTTCACACTGACCACTCACCCCCTCCATGGCTCTATTCGGTCCAGTTTCACTGGCTACCAGGGTCCAAGATTGGAGACCCTCTGATACCCAATGATCCCTGCACTGAGATCTCTATACATTTAAATGCCTTCACATCTATTAGGCATTTCAGTGGACACAACCACCCTCTGTGGTGAGATGGTTATCTACTAACAATAGAATTAGGCCACCATTGTTTATGACCCAGGAAACACAGAAGGCTAGAGGTGAGCTGCCTCACTGCCCTGGTGTTCCTTCCCATGGGCTCAGGAGGGCACTAGCCATCATCTCCCTAGAGACTTTCACCAGCTAGCTCCTCACTGACCCCCAAATACCAATCCAGCCTCCTTGACATTGCATACAGAAGGGCATCCCAAATGCAGATCTGTAGATGCAAGTACAGTGACCCCAATGGACAATCAAGTTTTCATTGCTTTGAAGCAAACTTGAGGAAAAAAGGAATGCAATAGTGAGCTTGACCTAAATCTAAATGATCCATTTTAAACTATTAATAATATCCTTTATTCTGATTATTTATTCTGCTTTGAGTGTTAAATGTCACTTATTTCATAAAATTATAATACTAATAGCAAATGCTTTTTTTGTAAATGTCCCTATCTAGCAAAATTAAAAGCTTGACCCAGGTTTTTTGTTTTATTTTTATTTGTATTTTTTTTTTAACTGGCCTATGAGATTCAAAAGATAGGGCTTTTGTACCGAGCCAGAACTGGTGTACCCCTGTAAGAACTCCAGGGCCTTCTCCTTCTGACTCCCCCCAGCCATGCCCTGTCTTCATCTCCTCCTCCCTCCCCCTCTCCCTCTTCCCTCTCTTCTCTTCCCTCTCCTTCCTCTAATCTAGCAGCCTGACCTAATCCTCTCACCCTTCCTTAAACTCCCTGTGTCTGTGTGCCTGTCTCTTTGTGTCCTCCCTGCCAATCCCTCCGCCTGCACAACTTCTTTTCATCCTTCAAGACATACTTTAAGCTTCATCTCCTATTTAACTTCCCTCCCCTTTCCAAGACAGTGTGATGCTGCTTTCCCAGGTGCTTGCTTGTTTCCAGAGCCACACTTCCGCTTTCTTAGCGGGACCTTTTGCTTCTCCACCGCCTATCCCATGGGACCGTGAGCCCCACGAGGGCAGCGACTGAGCAGTGCCGTCCTTGCATCCATGCTAGTGTGTACCCCAGTGGCTGGCCTGTCACTCTCGACACAGGGAATGAGACAGAGGGGGGGCAGGGCATGGGGAAAGCAGACAGAGAGGAAAATACAGAGAGACACAACACAAGACAGGAAGATACACACAGGGAGAAAAGACAGAGCCAGGGGTAGAAAGAGGAGGAGGAGGGGAAAGAGAGGAGGGAAGAAAAGAAACAAAGAAGAAAAGAAATGTGTTGTCAAAGGGAGAGATAAGGACAGAGCAAAGGAGGGAGGTAAGGAGGGAGAAAGGGTTGTTGTGGGACATGTCAAACCTGCCTTCCCAAGAAGAAAATACCTTCCTCCCTACCATCCATCTTAAACACATGTAGGGGGCTTTGACTTGTTGTCTGTTTTTCATGCTATAATTATTTGAATACATTTGCATTAAATTATATTTAGATTTTCATCATCTTTGTAATTTCCCAAGATAAACAGGAAAATCTTCTAAAAACTGAAAATGCTATAGACTGTGTATTTAACCTTAGAAAATTGGCAATTCATTAGAGAAGGAAAGTGTTTACTGCTTTAGCAAAAAGATTTTATTCCAGAGAATAGTGTCTGCCCAAGTAACTGTCCCCAAGTAAGTTTTAGAATGAGAGATCTTGACTAGCTTAGCTATCATTTAAAAGGTTTTCTTGGTTAGAGATGTATATGCTATTGTTAATGTGGCTTTCTAGAAAGCATTGAAATTTCATAAAATTGCAACTTATTGTTTTAAGTGCATAATGTCATTTTTTCTAAGTTTGGGTTAAAGAAAAGTGAGTGAAAATTAACATTGCAAACTTCATTTATCAAATGGTTACAATGACAAATATACAGTTAAGGATGCCTTTGAATGAAAAGGTAAGTTCTCATTTCAAGTTGGGTGTAACTGTCTTAAAACTACTATGTGTGGAGCTCTTCCTAAGAGCTATACACACACCTGTCTCCTTGAATACACCCAATCACACTTTGTTCCTTTCATTATTCCCATTTCACCTTTATGGAAATTCCACTTCAAGAGTTTAGGTCACTTGGGAAAGGTCACATAGCTGAGAAGTGGCAGAGCTGAGATGCATCCTGGTGTCATCTGACACCAAAAGCCTGAGATCCAAAGTGTTCTTCCTGATACGACAAAGATTTACAACGTGTGTTACTATTAGCCCAGGTAGAGGCTGATTGATCGACTGACCTCTAGCCTTAAACACTAAAAAGATAAAAGGAGGAAAAAAGTAATTGCAGTTTATCGTGTCTACTATGCATCAGGCACTCTGATATATATCCTTCCACTTAATTCTGACAACAAAACTGTGCCTTAGGGATTTTTCTACCCTGGGGCTGCTGAGCTCCTAAGAGGTTAAGCCGCTTGCCTGGGGTCCCCCAAAGAGCCTCTCTAGTCGTTCAGATGCCATAATAAGGCGTGAAAGCCTGAAGTCTTCATAGCCTGCTTCACTGGAGGAGAGAAGCATTATTTCTTTGTATTTGTTTAAAGAGCTGAAATTTGTTAAATGCTTGCTATACTTGCCAGACAGTGTTTTGTTAGTGCATCACGTGATTTCTCTCATTCATTCCTCACAACAGATCTGGGAAGGAATCATGCTATCTTGGATCTCTTTCTTCACCCTAGAGCAGAGATCTATTTATTTCAGGGCACAAGAGGCTCAGGAACGAGCCAGAATTGGAGAATGGAGGTCCAGTCTAAGGGCGTTCAAATTACGACTTATTTAAAAACACCACCCTGGCCAAATAAGCCTGTCTGCAAGCCCTGTCTATTCCCGGTGTTTGTCCCTTACCCCAGCCTAGAGGGACAGTGAGGGACGTGGCCTGTAGCATGTGCTGCTCATTTTACGGAGCCTGGCAACATGGTTCATACTCTTATTTTAAGACAATATGGTTGATCGTTCCAACTCTGGTATTCCAAAACCATCCATTCCACTTTCCTGCAGCTTCTAAAGTAACTGCACACAGTGCTCATGTTATTACAAGACACTTAATTGTTATTAATTGCTGTTGGAGGTGATGATAATTAACGCACCGTAATGAAGTGCCAGCCCACCATCCTGGCATGTGTATTTAACCTGTGCTTGTCTAAGGAGATCGGCAAATTCGTTCGAGACCGTCATGCCTTGGCGCTGAAGAAGAGACAGGGGTGCATGCGTTAATTTGGAGATCCGGAAGCCCCAGGCCTCGCCCTCCCTGGGAAGATCTCACTGCCTGTGGCCTGGGCTCTCCTGCTTTGTCGCAGCTCCTCGCGCTCTCTGCTGCCAAGTGGCGTCACTTGATCAGAACAGCAGGCTGGTTTGATGACATGCCAGCACGCGTTTCAAACACCAATTACCACTCTGCCGATGACAAATATGAAGGGGGAAAAAAGCAGCAATGATCGTTTAATAAATTTATTATGATGACAAATGGCCCTTACATAAATCACCCTGCCTTATTATTGAAAAACCTCGTTTATTCAAACATGGAGACAACAAGGGTTAATTTCAAAATCATAGAAACGCGACTCCTGAGTGGCCTTGGGAAGACCTTGAGGGACCCTCACGGCCTGCAACCAGTGAGGAAAGCTCACAGAGGTCCAGGGAGAGGACCAGTGCAAGCGCTGTCCACGTGCTAGGAAGGCATTCTGTTAGGCACTTCGCAGAGAAAAATTCATCTAGTCCTCACAAGGCTACCCCAGGGCAGCAATGGGGCAGTGGAATGCTTACCAGCTTTGGGGTCCTGTAGCCCCTGCTCACGTTCAGAATCTGCTACACCTTAGCTGTGGGATCCTGGTCAAGTTACTTCACCTCTCCTAGTCTCAGTTCCCTAGTCCATAAAACGGAGAAGATAATAGTAGCTACCCCATAGATTTGTTGTTGTTACATTAAATTAAATAGTATGTAGTGAATACTAGCACAGAATACATTCAATATATTACCATTAAGTTAGTTATTATTTCCCCTATGTTATACATGAGAAGATGAAAGCTCATCAATGTTTAGTATCTCATCCACACACACAGCTAACAGTGCAGCCTGGATTCAAATCCACATCTATGTCCAGTTCTGCCGCCCTGGCCTAGGCCCTTAGGTTTTCCATGTTAGTCGGTGACATCAAGATTTGTGGTGGCAGGATCTGCTGAACAGTCTCCTTCATATTACTGCTAAACCAGAGGAAAGAGTCTCTCCTCCTTCCTCCCTGCCAGCTGCCTTCTTCTAACTGGTAGGAAAAGTTAACTCCAAATGTATAACTGAAGATAAAGGAATCTAATTTTTGAAATTGATTGTAAACATGCACACTTTTTATGATTTTTTGTTTTTGTTGTGTATGGGTTTTTTTATATTATTGAGTATCAGTGCCTGTCCTCCTACCTCTCCCACTGCTCATCACATGTTGCATCACACGTTTAGGCTGCCCGCTGGACTGCCCAGGGCATTGAGTGTGGGTCTCCACTGCCAAAGCCTGGGGGTGGACTTCAGCTAGAGTCTTACTCTACGTCTGTGTCTCTGTATACAGATGGCTCAAGAAAAGTATGCAAAAGACTGAGTTTGGTCAAGCAACTGGTTCAACAAATATCTCCCTAAAGAAGTATCTGAGGCCCTATTGTGTATTAGGCAATGAACTTGGCAATGAAACAAAACAAAGGAGGGAAACTACCACTTTGGAAAATGGCTTTCGATTGCCTTCAGAGGCAAGTCATTCACTGTCTGCAGTGAGAATCCTACTTAATACCAAAGAACTGCAACAATGCTCTGTTTAATAAGCTTTTACTGAGCGCCTACTAGTGCTGGGTCCCAGGCCAGATACGGAAAAGCAGGCCCTGGTGGGTTACACATGCCCCTTCCCACAAAGGAGGTTATAGTCACCTAGCCTGCCCCCAGCTGGGAATCCTCAACCAAAGCCTCCTTGGGGACAACCTCAGTTTCCCCCCAACTCTCCACAGGAAGAGAAGTCCTGAATAAGCCCCACCCTTGTTCAGAAATGTAGAGAGTAATGGCGGGCAGGGGCGGAGCCCTTCAATGAAGAGACTGTGCCAGCTTGGTGTTCCCTTGCAAGAGCAGTAAAATTAGTGAGTCAAAGGAAGGCCTTTTATCTTTTTAAGGCCAAATCTTCCCCCTCTCAGGGCTCTCTGTACCCCCCCAAACACACCCAACAATCTTGCTCCCTTTGTCCTACATGCAAACACACACAGTCAAGCTCATGAGTTCTCACTGTCTCTCTCTCTGTCATACATACACACACGTGCACACACACACACACAAAGTGCTTTTTCTCTCTCAGTCACACACACACAAGTTCAAACTCATGAGTTCTCTCTCTCTCTTTCTCTCTCTTTCTCTCTCTCTCTCCTTCACTCACACACACACTCCACACACACCCCTATGACCAAGCCTTCGAACCTGAGGCAGGTGGGTGTGAAAAAGCAGGCTAGGCTGCAGACTGTCTTGTCAGGGAGGAGCAACGGTCTGGAGCGGAAGGCGGTGTGCACACAGCTCTGCCTTCCGCTGTCGCTGACGATGCGGGGCAGTGGGTGTGTCTGCTGGGCTGACCCTGCTTCTGGGCCTCCTCCTCCTCCTGTCTGGCTGGCTCCCTTCGGCACTGCATTCCCTTCGCCTGTCCGGCCACTGCTCACCTGAGACAGGAGGCACGAGGACAGGCAGGCACACCTTTTGGGTGTCTGGGTGCCTCGCACTGTGCCACGAGTTGGGTGTCAGGTTCGATATTTCATCCCCACGACAAACCTATGAAGTCGATACTGTTATCACTATTTTACAGATGAGGAAACCAAGATGGCCCTGCTAGGTGGCAGAGCTTGGAGCTTGTCCCAGGTCTGACTGACCTCACAGCCTCTTCTAGACCTTCCTGTAAGAAATCCCAGGAGAGATTCCAGTAATTAAGATGAGGGTAGCTTAGCAGGGCTGGCGAGAGGAGACAGGGAATAGTAGCTGTAATTGTTCTGCTCCTCTTGGCCCAAAGCCCTCTTCAATTCATCCCCTGCCCTCACCAGCACTCCCCGGTGCTGCTCGTGGATGTATTGGAACAGGGGCAGGGGGTTATCCCCTTATAGGGCATACTGTATTTCTGTGCATATTTGAAAAGTCAGGTTACTCAATCATCAGTCATTTGTTTAAAAAGTATTGTTTGAACATTAATCTCATATAAAACTAGCATATTCCCTGGAGTCCTGAAAGCAAATCTGGAGGGTAGGAACCTGTCTTTCTTGTTCTACCCCATAAATATTCCCCCTCACCCCACATGTATGTGTTGATACATAAGAGAAGGGTTGGGGCATCCAAATTCATAGTCTGTTGGGCGCTGTGTGGAGTTGAGGGGTCGTGTGGAAATCCCAGGCCCTTCTCACCCCGAGCCCCGCTCCTCCTGGGGCCGAGTCTCAGCCAGCACCAGGGAAACAGTTCCCCGGCATCGCCTTTTTGGCTGCCCCTGAAAACAAGCCCGCAGTCTGCTTGTGAGGGAGTTACCGGTGATCCCTACTGGCAGCAGGCTGGGCGTGACAAAGTCACCAAGGAAGTGGAGACAAGGATGCTGGGATCTGCCAAACTTCCCCAGCCTGTTCTCATCACCCCCTCGGACCTCCCATGCCGAGGCGATCTCTAGCATCCTCGCTCTCCTGTTCCAGGTCTCAGGGTGGGGTTCACTCGTGCTTGGTCAGAATCACACAGCCCGCAGACCCCTCCTCTCCCCTCCCTGAAGTTCTCCCCAAGCTCTGTTTTCCAAGGAGGAAGCTTGGCTGTTGGACAAAGCAAGGTTATCCACTTCTGGCCCTAATATGCATCATGGGACACTTTGGCCAAGTCACTCCAACTCTCTGAAGTGTCAATTCTTTATCTATAAAATGGGTGACTTGATAGCCTCACAAGGTTATGATGAGGTTAAAGAGGATAAGGGAAATAATGTTTCTCATGGGCACATGCCAGGTACTCAGTAAAAGTGAGTTTACTTTCTCTCTTTCTCAACTGATAAGAAAACTTGAGAGCTCTTGGTGGCCGGGACGAACGGCTGGCCATCTTCTCCTGCAGGCCCGGGCAGATATTTTCCTGGAGAGGCGGACAAGCGACCCGGGACGTGAATAGTGCGGATCCTGTTTCAGTCTAAAGACTGAAACAGGGAGAGAAGATGGCGGAGTGGAGGTGACCTCCTGGATTTGTGCTCCCGGAGAGGAAGGCGTGGATCTCCACCTGCCACAACACTGGAGGATTGCTCCTCCACAGGAAGGGTGAGGTGAACCCACGGAGAATCACCGTCGGACACAGGGAACAGGAAAAAACTGAGGCGAGTGGGAAATCAGACCGAGATAATTTGGAGAGTGCGGGACGGAAAACAGACAGCGGAGTGCGGGACGGCCGTGCCTGCCTCACCGGACAGTGGGGCGGGTTCAGCCCCACAGCAGAGCGGCTTGATCTCCCCACTGACCCCCACATCCACTCGGTCAAGGATCTGACTGAAATCGGTGCAGAATCACCGCGGGAGACCTGGAGCTCCGAGGACAGGTGACATAGGCGGGCGAGAGCTTGGACTCTGGCGGCTCTCCGGCGCCCTATCTCTTAAAGGGACAGACGCGGGCCTGCGCCGAGGCGAGGGGCCGCGAGCGTGAAATATTAAAGCGAGATTTTTTCTTTCTTTTTTTTTTTTTTTTTTATTTTATTTCTCTCTTTCTTTCTTTCTCTTTTCTTTCTTGTTTTCTCTTTATTCTCCTTGTTATTCATATTGTTTCTCTCTCTTTTTTTTTTTTTCTTTTTCTTTTTTTTCTTTTTTCCTTTCCGGTGGCCCTCCAGCCCAAGAGCTACTGTATACTCCTGAGTGCTCCAGACCCCCAGGTCTGATTCCTATTGGTCCATGAATATTGCCCCCCAGTACCAGTGAACTGCGGGTGGGCAGCAGCAATTGTGAGGGCCAAGGTCTAACTGCTGCAGAGCCATAGGGTGCCAGGCGGCTCCCCAGGAGGCTCCATCCCCTGATCCATAGACCCTCTCCAGGTCCCCTTCCCAGGTGTGAACACTGAGTGCTTCCCCAGACGCAAGAGTGTGGAGCCTGGACCTTGGGAACACTGGGACAGTGTAGACCCTTGCCCGTGGGAGCTGCAGCAGCTGGGGCACTGAGGGAGTGAGGGCACTGCCTCCTCTGCCTAGCCAGTGTCTTTCCTGCAGAAAGAGACAGAAACCACACACCCAGAGGAAGAACCAAAAGTCGGGGGGGGAAGAAGAAGGAAGAGGAAGAGAGAGGAAGGGAAGAAAGAGGAAAGAGGGAGAGGACAAAAAAGATAAAGAAGAAGGAAGGGAAAGAAAAAGAGAGGGAGAAGAGGCTTTCTGCTTGCAAATAGTGTGAATCCTGCCTACTAACTGAAAGTCCACAACACAGTGATTTAACTTGTCAAACTGGTCTTAGGTCAAGCCAACCCTCTGGGGGTGGACCCATCAGAAGCAGTCCCCCAACTGAGATAGAAAAAAGAAACTCTAAACAGCACACAACAGTCTCCCCCTATAGATAAAGGAAGCAACATTCCTAGACTGTTCCACAGCCTAAGAACAGAGTACAAGACGTGCTGTTAACTAGACTAAAGCTGTGAGAAAAGGTCTAACGATAGAGCCAGATGGGAAGGGCTCAGCGGAAAAATATGGGGAGCACAAAAAACCAAACGGAAACCTCGCCCCCAAAGAGAAATACCAACTCTCTTCCAATTGGCACAAGCCAGTTTCAGAATACCAACATGTTACCAGAAGAATTTCAGTCTTGGGTTATAAATAAGCTGAATGATATACAAGAAAAAATTGATATCCACCGCAAAGAAACCGCAAAAAAATTCCAGGATTTGGAAGAAAAATTCACTAAAGAAATAGACGTATTGAAAAAAAACCAAACTGAACTCCTAGAAATGAGGGATTTATTCAGGGAGCTACAAAACACAGTGGAAAGTCTCAAGAACAGGGTAGATCAAATAGAAGACAGAATCTCAGAAATCGAAGATAACTCTTTCCAATTAAATAAGACAGTCACAGAGATAGAGCAAAGAAATAAGAAAAAAGATCAGAGTCTTCAAGAAATGTGGGATTATGTGAAGAAACCTAACGTGAGAGTTATAGGCATCCCTGAAGGTGAAGAAGATAATAAGCAAGGGCTGGATAAACTATTTGAAGACATAATAGAAGAAAATTTCCCAGGCCTTGCTAAAACTTTAGATATACAGGTTCAAGAAGCTCAAAGAACCCCTGGTAGATTCATAGCAAATAGGAAAACACCACGCCACGTAGTCGTCAGACTGACCAAAATATCCACTAAAGAGACCCTTCTTCGAGCTGTAAGGAGAAAGAAACAAGTAACATACAAAGGGAGACCCATTAGAATTACGCCAGATTTCTCAAATGAAACTTTACAAGCAAGAAGAAGTTGGGGCCCCATTCTCACTCTTCTGAAACAGAATAATGCCCAGCCTAGAATCTTGTACCCAGCTAAGCTAAGCTTTCTATATGAAGGAGAAATTAAGACATTCTCAGATAAACAAGGACTGAGGGAATTCACCAAGACAAGACCACCCCTCCAAGAAGTACTCAAAAGAGAGTTACACACGGATCATCACAACAAAGGCCCACGAATGTAAAGCCACCCAAGAACTAAAGATCAAATTCTAGCCACCACAATGGCTCAAGAGAGAAAACATAGAAAAGAAGTTCTACCCAATAAGATAAACAGAAATCTGTCCCAATTATCAGTTCTCTCACTAAATGTCAATGGCCTGAATTCCCCACTCAAGAGACATAGACTGGGCCAATGGATAAAAAAACACAAACCAAGTATCTGCTGCCTTCAGGAAACACACTTAACCGGCAAAGATGCATTTAGACTGAAAATAAAAGGATGGAACTTGATATTTCAAGCAAATGGTAGCCAAAAGAAAGCTGGTGTGGCAGTTTTAATTTCCAATAACTTAGTCTTTAAACCAACAAAAGTAATAAAAGACAAAGACGGTTACTACATACTGGTGAAAGGCACAATTCAACAAGAAGACATAACCATACTTAATATATATACACCCAATCTAGGTGCACCCAGATTCATAAAGCAAATCCTACTCGATCTAAACCAAATGATAGACAACAACACTTTAATAGTTGGAGACTTTAACACCCCACTGACAGCACAGGACAGATCCTCCAAGCAGAAAATAAGCAAAGACATAGTAGACTTAAACAGAAGGCTAGAACAAATGGGCCTGACTGACATCTACAGGACATTCTACCCTAAATCCACTGAATATACATTCTTCTCATCGGCTCACGGAACATTCTCTAAGATTGACCATATCCTAGGCCATAAAGCAAGTCTTAAAAAAATTAAAAAAATAGAAATCATACCCTGCATCTTCTCAGACCACAATGGAATAAAAGTAATAATGAACCCTAACAGGAACTCTCATTCCTACTCAAGGTCATGGAAGCTAAACAACCTTCTTCTGAATAACAATTTTGTAAAGGAAGAAATTAAGTCAGAAATCAAAACATTCTTTGAATTAAACGACAAAGGTGACACAACTTATCAAAATCTATGGGATGCAGCTAAAGCAGTCCTGAGAGGAAAATTCATTTCCATAAATGCCTATTTCAAAAAGACAGACAACTTACAAATAGACAACTTAATGAACAGACTCAAAGAGCTGGAGAAAGAAGAACAGACTGACCCCAAACCCAGCAGAAGGCGAGAAATTGTTAAGATCAAATCAGAATTAAATGAAAAAGACAACAAAAATACTATAAGGGAAATTAATAAAACAAAAAGTTGGTTCTTTGAAAAGATAAATAAAATAGACACACCACTGGCTAGACTAACCAAGAGCAGAAAAGAAAAATCTTTAATAACTTCCATCAGGAACATGAAAGGAGAAATCACAACCGAAGCCACAGAGATACATGACATTATCTATGAATATTACAAAAATCTTTATGCACACAAATTGGAAAATGAGGAGGAAATGGACAAATTTTTAGAAACACACAGCCTTCCCAAGCTCAATCAGGAAGAAATAGAATTCCTGAATAGACCAATATCAAGAACTGAAATTGAAACAGCAATAAAAAACCTTCCCAAAAAGAAAAGCCCTGGTCCAGATGGGTTCACACCTGAATTTTACCATACATACAAAGATGAACTGGTGCCCATCCTACATAAACTATTCTTCAATATTGAGAAGGATGGAATTCTCCCCAACACATTCTACCAAGCCAATATAACATTGATACCAAAACCAGGAAAGGATGCAACAAAAAAAGAAAACTACAGACCAATTTCTCTCATGAACGTAGATGCAAAAATTCTCAATAAAATCCTAGCAAATCGTATCCAAGTGCTGATTAAAAAAATAATTCATCATGACCAAGTAGGCTTCATCCCAGAGATGCAGGGGTGGTTCAACATACGAAAATCTATAAATGTAATTAACCACATAAATAGAAGCAAAAATAAAGACCATATGATCCTCTCAATAGATGCAGAAAAAGCATTTGACAAAATTCAACACCCTTTTATGATAAAAACACTTAACAACATAGGCATAAATGGGACCTACCTAAAAATAATACAAGCCATATATGACAAACCCACAGCCAACATCATACTGAATGGGGAAAAATTGAAAGCATTCCCACTCAGAACTGGAACCAGACAAGGCTGCCCACTGTCCCCATTACTTTTCAACATTGTATTGGAAGTCCTTGCGAGAGCTATCAGACAAGAGAGCAGAATCAAAGGTGTCCAAATAGGGACAGAAGAGATCAAACTCTCACTCTTCGCTGATGATATGATGTTGTATCTGGAAAACCCCAAGGACTCAACCAAGAGACTCCTGGAATTAATTAACGAATTCAGTAATGTCTCAGGTTACAAAGTCAATACACACAAATCAGAAGCATTCATATATGCCAATACCATTCAATTGGAGAACCAAATTAAGGACTCAATACCTTTCAAAATAGCAACAAAGAAAATAAAATATCTAGGAATATATTTAACTAAAGAGGTAAAGGACCTCTATAAAGAGAACTATGAAACGCTAAGGAAGGAAATTGCAGAACACGTAAATAAGTGGAAATCCATACCATGCTCATGGATTGGAAGAATTAACATCGTTAAAATGTCTATACTACCCAAAGTAATCTATAGATTCAATGCAATTCCTATTAAATTACCAACATCATTTTTCACAGATTTAGAAAAAATAATTATACACTTTGTATGGAAACAGAGAAGACCCCGTATAGCAAAAGCAATCTTAAGCAATAAAAACAAAATGGGAGGTATTGATTTGCCAGACTTCAAACTATACTACAAAGCTGTGGTGCTTAAAACTGCTTGGTATTGGCACAAGGGCAGGGACACAGACCAGTGGAACAGAACAGAAAACCCAAATATAAAACCATCCTCATATAATCATCTAATCTTTGACAAAATAGACAAAAACATACTCTGGGGACAAGAGTCCCTATTCAATAAATGGTGCTGGGAAAACTGGATAGCCACATGTAGAAGACTGAAACAGGACCCACAGATTTCACCTCTCACAAAAATCAAATCACGGTGGATAACAGATTTAAACCTTAAATGGGAAACGATTAGAATTCTAGAAGAAAATTTTGGAAAGACTCTCACAGACGTTGGTCTAGGCAAAGAATTTATGAAGAAAACCCCTAAGGCAATTGCAGCAACAACAAAAATAAACGAATGGGACCTGATTAAATTAAAAAGCTTCTGCACAGCCAAAGAAACAGTCACGAAAATAAACAGACAGCCTACAGAATGGGAAAAAATTTTCGCATACTACACATCAGATAAAAGACTGATAACAAGAATCTATTTAGAACTCAGGAAATTCATCAAGAAAAAATCAAACAATCCTATCAAAAAATGGGCAAAGGACATGAATAGAAATTTTTCAAAAGAAGACATAAGAATGGCCAAAAAACGTATCAAAAAATGCTCAACATCCCTAATCATCAGGGAAATGCAAATCAAAACCACAATGAGATACCACTTAACTCCGGTGAGAATGGCCTTTATCAAAAAATCCCAAAACAACACGTGTTGGCGTGGATGCGGAGAGACAGGAACACTCATACACTGCTGATGGGAATGCAAACTAGTGCAACCCCTATGGAAAGCAATATGGAGATACCTTAAACAGATTCAAGTAGACCTACCATTTGATCCAGCAATTCCATTATTGGGCATATACCCAGAAGAACAAAAGTCATTCTTTAACTAAGACACCTGTACCCGAATGTTTATAGCAGCACAATTCACAATCGCAAAGATGTGGAAACAACCCAAGTGCCCATCAATCCACGAATGGATTAGTAAACTGTGGTATATGTATACCATGGAGTACTACTCAGCTATAAGAAATAACGATGATACGACATCTCTTTGGTTCTCCTGGAGAGAGCTGGAACCCATTATACTAAGTGAAGTATCCAAAGAATGGAAAAACAAGCATCACATGTACTCACCAGAAAACTGGTTTCCCTGATCATCACCTAAATGTACATCAGGGAAGGATACCAATTGGATATCAGACTGGGATGGGGGGGGTGGGGGGAGGGGATGGGTGTATGCCTACATGACGAGTGCATTGCGCACCCTCTAGGGAATGGTCATGCTTGAGGGTGCAGACCCGGGGAGGTGGGGGGGGAGGGGATCGATGTATGAATACATGGCGAGTGCCAGGCGCACTGTCTGGAGAGTGGGAGCGGACGCGCTTGGGACTCTGACTCGGGGGGATGGGCGGGACAGGGACAACGTATATGACCTGAACTTATGTACCCCCATGATGAGCTGAAATAAAAAAAAATATAAAAATAAAAAAATAAAAAAAAAAAATAAATTATAAAAAAAAAAAAAAAAAAAGAAAACTTGAGCCAGTTTCCTCTCCTAACTGTTTAATGATACTTGTCCTGCAGGGAGCTCCATAAATAATGGCTCTGGAACTGCTGCACATATTCCTGCCATAAGGAATATTAACACTTTAGTTGCTTAGGATTCCTGTGATATATAAATTGGTTTAATCATTTTTTTTTCTCAATTACATTTGATGAGATGAACATACAGTTTACTTAGCAAACACCTACATAGCATAGTCTGTGTCTTACAAAGGTTAACTCATTTGGTCCTCATAACAGCTCTATATAAGGTAAGATATTATCATTAGCCTCGTTTTAAATGATGATGGAACCACAGAACAGAGCATTTCAATCACTTGACCGAGATCTCACAGTTGTTGTAGAGGCAGGATTTGAACACAGTTTGCCTCCAGGATCTAAACTCTCACCCATTCTGCTCAGCTGTCTCTCCAGTTTAAAATTACACACACGCATATATATTTGTACATGTATATGTATACATTGATTCTGCAAGTAAAAAATAGTAATGCCATTATTTGTATGGCAGCTGTTAATATTCTACCAAACATTCACTCCAGAAAATATAGAACGGCTCCAGAAAGGCTGCCTGAGACTCTCTCCTGTGATCATTTCTCACTACCTGCTGACTTGGTCCCACCCCAGAACCCAGCACCACTGTAGGTCACCCAAGCTCCCCTGTGGACAGCTGCATTGCTCTAGGAACCACCTCCTCTCACGGGAGAGGGCAAAGTGGCAGAACCCACAGGGCTTCCGTTCCTACCTCTCCTTCACTGAAACGTTTCCCATATAACCATGAGAGAACAATTCCCAACCAGCCTGCTGCTTCTTGAGTGTGATGTTCCTTCCCATTTCAGTGGGGTTTGCAGAATGGGTGGATCTTTTTCCCCTTTCTTAAGGAAGAAGATCTCTTCCCTGGGATCCTTTGTTCCAGCATAGAGATCCTTCACTTGGCCCCCTCAGCATCTCTGCCATCAGCACCACACTCAACCCGCCTTGTTTTTAATCAGCAAGAGGTGCTTTTCAGGGCAAATTGAGAAGTTGTGTCAATGTGGAAATCATCATATATTTAGGGAGCATGTCCTAGGTGCCTAGTTCAGTGCTAAGCAAAGGGAACTCAGGTACCTGGTCTCTTTTATGGCAGGAGAATATTCATGAATGGAGTAGACAAGCACAGGTGACTCTTGGGAAAAGCAGACTTTATCATTTCTTCAATTTGAGTGCCTTGGACTCTCTGCTTTCCCACTTTGAGTCACAACACAAGTTAAAGTCACCTAAAAAGTAATATTTTACAAAACGTCAGCAAAGAAGGGGACCTTGGGGATATTCTACTTCAGGGTTAGCAAACAGGTTTTCTCTCCAGTGCCAGTAGCAAAGGACTGGACGTATTGCTTGAATTGCAGTGGTGACACTTGTAAGACCACATCTGAGCTCATAGGGCAAGAATATTGTGAATAATATTGTGTCGTGATACATGTCACGGGTCCTGTCTTAGTTTGGGTTCCTTAGAAGTCGAGCCTGAGACAGGGATTCTTGTGCAAGTTACTTATTCATAGAGAGTTCTCAGGATAAGGAGAAAGAGGAAGGCAGGCTGAACCAGGGCAAGGAAGCTAAGCAAGGTTGTGGTCTCAGCTGAGAACTAACTAGGCCTTGGGAGCCTGAATGGAGGCAGGGGGCTGACCTTTTGTGCCCTGGCAGTCCGTCGTGGGCTGTGGCTGTGGGGCGGTGATGGTGCATGACCTGCCAGCCTGGTGACTCTCCTTAGCACAGGGCTATTCTGGGATAAGGGAGCAGCTGTGAGTCATTAGCAGCCAACACTCACAGCAGCTGGGAAGTGGGTGCAGCAGCCCAGGAAAGGGAGCCTGGGCAGGGTACCAAGAGTGTCCATGGCCAACACAGAATGAGAGAATGCCGGCCCACCAGCTAGCAAACATCATAAATATAGCACGGTCAGCTCATTGGACAGGTAAGGAATCGGATGCCCAGAGAGAAGAGCTAAAGTCAAAACTCCTTTAGGTACCCTTGAGCCCTCCGCAGTCTGACCTCTGACCCTGCACTGACTTACTAATCATCCCCCATGCTCAGACCACGGCAGACATTCTAGTCGTGCCTGTGCCTTGTCCCACACAGATTCAAGCGCTTCTCTTGCCCCCTTGCTTTTGGTCATGCTTCTCCTGCTCCTGCAATATGCGAACGCCCTTTCCTTACTTTTCTATCAAGCGATTACAAATACCCCATAGACCTACTTCCTAACATTTGGAATGGTAGATCTATCACAGATTGCCTGTGGGGGTGTCTTAGCCCTTTTTCAAAGAATCTGAAAGGATTTGTGGTCTCGGAGCAGGTGACCTGTGGGAGCCCATAGATTACCTATAACGTCTGCACTGCCATTACAGATCTCCTATAAGTCCTTATGGAACATTATGGATTTCTTGTAGCATCCCACAGATTGCCTATGGTAATTGTGCCATGTTAAACAGTCGTTCATTCAACTATTGAGTGTTCGCCATGTGCATGTTGCGGAAAAACAAGGTGAACAAAACTGACAAGGTCCCTGCCCTTGTTCTAAACCTAAAGATGATATTCGATATGCAGGAAACTAATATACAAATAATTTCAGATGGTGTTAAGTGCCATTGACAGTGAATTAGGCAAAGACTGAGATTTCATAAGCCACGGAAGGGCTGCTCTGAGGAGGTAACACCTAAGCTGAGCTCTGAACTGTGAGAGAGAGAGAGTCACCTTGGAGAAGTTCTGAGAAAGGAGCCTTCCAGGCAGAAGGAACAGCAAATGTAACAGCCCAGAGGCAGGAAAGAGCTGACAGAATTGAGGAACAGAAAGAATGTCAGAGTGTCCGGGAAGTTGAGCGTGAGCGAATGAGAGGGTGGTAGATGGTAAGGATGCAGAGCAAGTACTAAGAGTAAGAAATAAAAGTCACAGTGTCTTTTCCCAAGACGCTCACAACTCCCTTCCCATAGGGCACTGGCAGACGGCAATAACAAGTAGCCTTACAGATCACCTGGGGGTGTGTATGGTACTGTTTCAGTACTTACAGCTGCCCTCAAAGATCTGCTGTGGTGCTAGTGCTTCGCTGTGCATTTCCTGTAGGAACAGGGTATGTCATCTCAAGTCATTTGGGCTGCTAGAGATGACCTGAAATCATCATGTTTCCACCGTAGACCCCCAGATGCTTTGCAGCTGGTAAAGCTTGCTAATTGTGCTTGCATTGTCACTAAGGAGTGCTTGGAAATTGTTTTTAAACCCAAGAGAGTCCCAAAGAATGATTTTTCTTTAACTCAGCTTTCACTCTTATTAACTAATCTGGGCAATTAATCCCAAACAAGTATTTGGTACAAATGATAGCACCCAGCTAGAAACATTTCTCTCCAGTGTGTTAGTTAGGATTCGTTATAGCTACAAGTAGTAGAAACCCCCCAATTATAGCAGTTTAAATAAGATAGAAGTCTATTTCCCTCCCATAGATAAGTCAGACGTCGCCAATCCCAGGGCCGATTTGGCAGTTCTGCTCCATGAAATAGTCCTCGGGAATCCGAGCTCCTTCCAGCTTCCTGCTCTGCTGTCCAAGATGTCTCTCCAGCTGCTCCATCCGTGTTCCAAGTAGAGAGATAGAAAAGTAAGGGGAGAGAAGGCAAGAGTGTGTGCTAGTTACTTTTTGAGGAAAGTTTCAAGAAACTATCTCAATATAATTCTGCTTGCCACTGACCAAAACTTAGTTACGTGGCCCCAGAGCAGCAAGGTGGCTGTGAAATGCAGTCTGTATTCCTGGTGGACGCATGCCTGGTGGAATATTCTCTTACTAGGAAGGGGAAAATGAGTAATGAGTAGCCATCAGCAGCCTTACTGTGCCCAGTATGGACACAACCCATGGGACACAATTCACTTTAGTAAAAATCCCCAAGCCAGTGGTTGCTAGCCCTAGAGTGTTAAGAAACAGTAACTCTAAATGTAAAAAGGGAAGAACCACAGTATAGTTCTGGTTATAATTTTTCTGAGTGAGGGTGTGAAAAACAAATAATTTAAACCCATCACCCACTGTCACAATCATCTCATAAGGCAAGAAGACGTATCACAAAACAAGTAGAATGGACTTACTCTACAAAATTTTCAATGAAGTAAATTTAGCTTTTGTTGGTGGAGGAGAATAAACATATTTTTTTTTTCATTTTACCATAAGGATTGAAAGCTTCATCATAGACCAGTATTATTAAACAGTGCGTCAAACTGAAAGCATTTCTTTAAGACAATATGACACTTTCTGTTTTTAAAAGCTTCCCCCAAATTGCAATAATAATGACCATTAACTGATGGACTTTGGTTCCATCAGTTCTAGTCACAGGTGTTATGTTTGATCCAATCAGAAATATTTCTTTTTGAGTTTTTGAATTTGCTATAAACACCTACAGCTTAAGAGATTTTATATTAAAAAAAAAATCAGTTCCTTTTTTCCTTGAGAAGTGAGAAGTTCTGGCACACCAGCGTCCTCATTTCCACGTGGTCACTCCCAGCTGGCTGGAGCTCCGTGGCAGCTGGCCCTTTAGATGGGGCACATACAGGCCAGTTCATTACCGATCCACCTGGCCAGCCTCCCTTTATGCTATCTGCCAGGCGCCTGCAGAAATCTGAGTTTGTGACTCCTAATTTAGTGCTGCTAAAGTGCAGGTATTTATATATGTATTTCTATAACTTCACATCAATCTGAAAGTTAAGCATTATTATCCTCATTTTACGAGATCACAGAACAAAGAGATAGGAGGGCTTGTCCAACACCAAAGAGCTAATAGCTGCCCACCTGAATTTGAACACAGGTCTCTCTGGCTCTGAGGCCCGTATGTGTCCCACTGTGCCACTCCGGCTTCCAGCAGGCCTCTGACCCACATGTCTGTTAGCTCTCACATAGGTGGAATTATTCGTGCCATCTGGGTTTTATGACTTCCTGAGAATTGGCTGAGAAAAGTTTTGAATTTCCTGTTTCCTTTGCAGTATTATTTTAGACTCCTTTTTATATTTATTTTTGAGGGGGAAAAAATCCCAGTGAAGGAATGACGGTTCAGAGGAGGACATTGCCATCTATCATGCAGACACAGCATGCATTTAAACAGCTCTGAGCACATAAATTGGTTACTTAATCGGCCCTAGCTAATCCGTGGCATGCAGAAGCCAAACTGCACTATGGGAAACAGCTTCTGCATATAGGGCGGGCACATGTGACAGAGCCTAGAGTCCATGGAGCAGCTGCTGGGCGAGACTCAAGGCCTTCCCAACCTTCTTGTCCCCAGAGGGTGGCAGCTCTCAGTGCCTCAAGGGTAGGAGTCTTCAGAGTATGAGGAGGAGCTGGATGCTTTCAGCAGAGAAGCAGTTCTGAGATAGAGTGAGAGTAAGACGGGGTACACGCATGTGAGCTTCTTTTCATGCACAACTGGACTTCTTTACTTTGAGCTCCATGCTGAGGGCTTCAAGTCAGACAGGGGCGGGGGAGAAATCCTACTCCCTTCTATATTCACACCACATCTACTCCAGTGTTCTTTTTAATAGACAATATACTTATGGAGCATATTTACCCATGGCATTATCAACTATTTCCAGATCATTCCATTTGACAAATATAATGCTACTCCCTTCAATTCAACTGAGTTGAGTTGACTGCTGTGTGTCAGACATGAAGGGCAATCGGTGTGTGAACAGCAAAAGGCATGGTCCTTGCCCTCGAGCCACGCTCAGCCTAATGTGGAAGCCACATATGTAAACACATAATTCCTGTATTCATTCTATTGAGTCGACAAATCGTTTTTAATGCCTCCTATGATCTAAGCACCATTCTAGGCACTAATCCTTGTCTTTATAAAGTTTTCATTCTAGTGGGATGAGGGGTGGGGGGGTGCTATAGTAGTTTCCTAAGATGACTGTAGCAAACCATCACAAATGGAGTAGCTTAAAACAGTATGAACTTATTATTTTAAGCTTCTGGAAGTCAGAAGTTAGAAATCAGTTTTGCTGGGCTAAAATCAAGGTGTTGGCAGTCCTGAATTCTTTCTGGAGGTGCTAGAATCCACTTCCTGATCTTTTCCAGCTTCTAAAAGTTCACGAGCCTGCGTTTCCTGGCTCACGGCCCCTTCCTCTGTCCCCAAGGCCAGCTGTGCAGCATCTGCTCTCCTCCCCGACTCCTGCTCTGCCCCTGCATCCCTCTGCCCCTGCCCCTGCCGCCTCCCTCTCACAGGAACCCTGTAATGCCATCAGGCCCACCTAGGTAATCCAGAATGATCTCCATGTCTCAAAAGCCTTAATTTAATCCATCTGCGAAGTACCTTTTACCACGTAAAGACACATTCACAGTTTCTGTGGATTAGGACAGGATGTGGGCATCTTTGGGACCATTATTCAGCCTACCACCAAGGCAGACAGTCAACAACCACACACACGCGCGTGCACACACACACACACACACACACACACACACACACACACACACACACACATGATCACGTCAGACAGGGATATCTGAAAATAACACAGGGTGAGGGCAGAGAGCACAATAGAAGTAGCTATTTTAGGCAGGAGATGGGTCTAAGGAGGCGGCATTTGTAGCTGAATAAAATGAGGGAAGGAGTCCCGGGGCTGTGTGCGGGTGGGTGTGGGAAGCTGAGCCTTCCGTGGGAGCAACAGTGCATGGCCTCGAGACACGAATGAGCTTGTGTGTTGAAGAAAAAGTGAGGAGGCCAAAGGGACTGCATCAGAGCAGGGGTTATAACAGAAGTCAGGTATGGGTTTGGGGCTTATTCTTAATGTGGTAGGAAAAAATTAGAGGCTTTATAGCAGAGGAATGACATAACTTGATTAATATTTTCAAAAATATTATTCTGTGGAAAGAACTGCAAAGAGGCAAGAGTAGAAGTAGCAAGGCCTGCTGGGGGGCTGCCGCAGCATCCGGGGCGGGGGTGCTGCAGGCGGGGGTGTGGGTGATAGCGGAGGGAGAAAGAGATGCTCAGAGTCGGAACACACTTGGAAAGGTAGGCCTGCTTGCTGACCAGTGCTAGCTGTGGAGGCTGGGAGACAAGGATAGATTCAGGGGGACCCCAAGATCTGGGATCTGAATGGTGCTATGAGATAGGTATCCCGCAATACTAAAGGGATAAATAAGACATGGTTGTAAATTTTATCAATAACTTCATTTTTAAAAAGACTGTTCACTACAATAATTAATAGATTTATTCTATAATCTACCTATGACTTGTGTTCTTATACCTTTCCCCCAGAATAAATGTCTGGACTATGGCGTCCGTGTTGCAGGATGTGATAGAACAATGAACATTCTGGGGGTGCCCTCAAAAAAACAGATCTCTTCCAGTGAGGCAGCCAAGAGGGAGGGCAGGGACCTTGCTGCTGAGACAGGCACCGGCTCTCACCTGTGAGCTCTAGGAGTCTGTGTAGACACCTGCACATCCCAGGTGCCCGAGTCCAGGAGGCCTGAAACTGACACACTTGAAAAGATAAATGCGAAAATGAGGCCACTCCACACGACAGTGAGATAGCTGAGCAGAGTCGTCATTAACAGAGTACTAATTATTCTAGAGCAAGAGCAAGTGTGAGTGAAGCTTGAGGGTTGCTAGGTAAGAATCTACCTTCTAGAAATTCATAGTCCAAAAGGAAGGCAATCTTCCACAAGGAACTAGAGCCCTGGGTGGAAAGTTAAACACTCAAGGGTTTGACTCCCGGCTCCGTGCATTTACTAATGGTGTGACCTTGGCACATTGTATATCATCTCTGAGCCTCTGTTTTCTCAGCTCTGAAATAGGGGTGATACTCGGGGGATAACAGTCTCTGCTTCTTGATATCTTGTAAAAATTAAGTGAGAAATCAATGAGATCGTGTGTAAGACAGTGTAGTTTAGGTTAAAAACCTCGATACTGGAGCCAGACTTCCTGGGATCAAACAAGGCTTTGCTGAATGACATCAGGCAAGTCCCTTAACCACTCTGGGCCTCCATTTGCTCATGTGTATAGTGGGGCTGACAATAGTGTCTTTATTGTGGGGTTAAAATAAATCAACATGTGTAGAGAACACAGCTCAGTGCCTTGCTGCAGTGAGGCTCAACCAGAATCAATGATTATTAATGCATATCAGAAGCTTTTCACTTAAAAGCTCCATAACTAGGCCAGGCACGGTGGCTCATTCCTGTAATCCCAGCACCTTGGGAGGTCAAGGTGGGCAGACTGCTTGGACCAGGAGTTTAAAACCAGCTGGACAACATAGCAATACCCTTTCTCTTCAAACAAATTTAAAAATTAGCAGAGTATGGTGGTGCTCACCTGTAGTCCCAGCTACTCGGGAGGCTGAGGAGGGAGGATCACTTGAGCCTAGTAGTTCAAGGATGCCTTGAGCTCTGATCCCAGCACTGCCGTCAGCCTGGGTAACAGGGTGAGACCTATCTCTAAAAAAGCTCAATAACTGGGAGCTACTTTTGCTGTTATATAAAGGAGCAGATGAATTCACTCCAGTTCAACAGCAGTGTCTTAAAAGCCCACTGCATGGTCAGAATGAAAGGATAACTGGCAAGCCTCTACCCATGGAGTCCTCAGTCTAGGAGGGAGGGCAGCTCAACAGCAACAAACTTCAATGGGTGGATAAGGGCTCCAAGATTCCAGGGCTGACGAATCCTAGGGAGCCCCCCTAGGTGAGCATACCAGAGGAGGATTAAGGTCCAGTGCCCAGCACTTAGTGGGTGCCTCTAAATACTCATCCCTGCAGCCATTTGCAAATACTGCTAACTTTGTACCTGCCCAGAAGAATCCTATTTGTCTAAGGATTTTTTTTTTTCCTAAATACAACAGGACTGTGTTTCAACACACATTGATCATAAGTTTGAGATGTACGCTGAAGTGACTAAACAGGATGTTTTAACATCTGGAGTGTAAAACAATGATGGGGCCTGTGTTTCTAAGTTTATTTTTTGACATAATGCTTCAACTTTTGCAAAATATGTTGTTTGTTAAAATAGTACTTTACATTTCTTTTCCCTATTAGAATTGTCAGGGTGCTTTCATGTTACTTTATTTAATCTTCACAAAAAAAACATAGTGACTATCCATCCTGAGTTTCCAGAGGAGGAAACCAGTATGCATTTCTGTAGCCCATGGCAAGAAAAGGGAAATGCATGAAGGCACACTGTCTAATGAACAGTTATTTTTTTCTGTCTTAGAGTATATAGTCATCCCTGGGTATTTGTGGGGGATTGGTGCTAAGAGCCCCCTCTGCAGATACCAAAATCCACAGATGCTCAAGTCCCTTATATAAAATAGTGTAGTATTTGCATATAACCTATGCACATCCTCTCATATATTTTAAGTCATCTCTAGATTACTTACAATACCTAATACAATGTAAATGCTATGTGAATAGTTGTTATACTGTGTTGTCTAGGGAATAATGACAAGGAAAAAAGTCTGTACATGTTCAATACAGATGCAGCCATCCATTTTTTTTTCTGAATATTTTTGATCCATGGTTGGTTGAATCCATGGATGCAAAACCCACAGATAGGGAGGGCTGGCTGCATTTATTATTTCAGGAAGCTTCCAGCCTCTGGGTTAGAGATTACAAATGCAAATCCCTACAGGGGCTATGCAGAGAACAAAAGATATAAATAGGTTTGTGGTAAGGTCACAGGGAGTTGGACACTGCTGAACTGGGGAGTATAAAGCACACCTGAAGGCATTCAAATTGCAATTTATATTTATAACTTGCATTTTTACGAGACATACAGTATACTTTTATCAAGGAAGAAATAAGCTCAATATCTCACATCTTCACAACAACTTAAAGGTGGTAGAAGTCAGGGATTTCCCCCATTTGACAGATAAGGAAACTGAGGCACAGGTGAATTGATTTCAGGTTAATAAAAGAGCTTAACCACCTGGCAGTGGCAGTAGAATGTAGAGGTTAAGAGCACATGTTCTGGAGTCTGGTAGACTTAATATGATATCTTGGATTTGTAACTTGCTTAGCTCTGTGATGTTGAGAAGTTGCTTAACCTCACTGAGCCTTAGTTTCCCCTTCTCTGTAATGGGAATGATAACGTTCACTTTGAAAAGTTATTTGAATATGAAATATAATCATATGTGTAAATATTTAGCCAAATATTTGGCATTACAGGAGCATTTAATAAATAGTAGTTTGTTTAATGGTATTATTAATAAAAAAGAGAATAACTCAAGTCTATTCTAAATGCATGTTTTTACTCATGGTCTACCAAAGGCCTTCAGACATGGTGATTCAAAAGCTATATTGGAAATTCCATCAGGATTCTACCAGTGATGAAGCTCAAGTCCAAGAGGGCAATGCAATCTTCTTTTCAATTTTTTAATTATCTGTTCATCAGGTTGGTTGAATGATCAGAGAAAAGATATAAATTTGCACATGGGAGGGAAAAATCATAGATTTTCAGAGCTGGGGGTGACCTTACTTTTCAGCTGAAGAAACTTAACTAGAGAGGTTAAATTTTATTCATATATATATGCATATATATATTCATTCGATTTTAATATATTTATGGATATTGTTTTATATATATCCTTTATATTACATATATTAATATAATGTGTGTATGTATACATATATATACACATGTGTACGTTTATATCTCCCAAGGGGTAGAGAGCTGTCTAGAGTATAGAGACTTCCTTTTCCCAGGAATGTACATACCTGGGCATTCGAGTATTGTGTGCTGCCTATGGGAGTGGGGCAGGGGAGAGGGTGTTGGCTATCTGGCAGTTCTTCTTTTTGCCCCATGCTGTTCTACCTGACAAATCTGAATCCCGGACCCTCCATGGTTCTGCCTGGCTGATGACTGTCCTTGTCAGCTGCATCCACTCCCCTAGGTCACTACTGGACTGTTTGATCAGGGACCTGTCATCTATCTACCTTCAGACTTTCTTAAATTTGCACTAATGGCCCCCGTCTCATTTATTATCCCCCCCTTTTGTTACTTCTTTACTTTAATTTTAATGAGATCATTGGAGAAAGAGGAAATAGTTGTGTGTGATGCAATTAAATCCTTTACGTAGACAAGGGTCATTCGAGTAGTTAAATGAAGTTTGAATTGGGCAGGATTGAACTCAAACCAGAAAGGCAAGGGTAATGCAATGGTCTCAGCCACAGTCTTTGGGAAGGATGCAAAAGAATACATTTTAGGTATGTTTTCAAGGCCAAATTATAAGGATTTTATGACATCTAGTTTACATGACTGGGTAGACGATAACTCTTAAAAATAGGGAAGGTAGAAGGAAGAACAAATTTGAAGAGAAGATAATGAGTTCAGTTTGGCCACATTAAGTCATATTGAGCATTACAGAAAACTGTTTGCACATGAAACTGAAGACATCATAGAGAAAAATATGTGACTATTAGGGGCTGTAATTGGAGAAAAGTTCACAAAAGTAACTTGTAAAACTTTTGGACTCTGACCTGGTATGTACACACACACAACCAACATAAGACTCAAAAAAACATACGTTTAAATTTGATATGTTAATAGTATGATATTTTCTGCCACTCAATTTAAATAAGATTCTGGTCATCATCCACCAAACTGATTTAATGACTCACCAATATGTCATAAAAAATATTGGATTACAAAGTATGGCTAACTGAAGATCTTTAGATAAGTATGCAAATTATAAATATAGTCCTCATAGCCATCAACCAAGAGTTTAGGGAGAAGAAAGCACCAGTGTTCAGTGAAATTAAATAAAAAAGTCATCAGTAGAGTTGCTGAGATTTAACACTATGAATAAGGAAACAAATAATTGCAACTATGACAAGGAAATGAATGAGTTGTCAAATTCTGTTCTTCTTAAGGATCATAAGAAACCTGTTGGATTTAGGCAACATTGAGATGAATTCTCATGAAAACACAAGCCGTGGCAAGAAGTGGAAATTCCACTCGGAGTCAAGAAAATTGTCAGTGAAGGCTTTTCCACTTGAAATAGGGCTGCAGCATCTTCTCTGGAGCCAACCCTTAAAACATTGCTGTAGAGAATGGATCTCGAATTTTGTCCATTCTCATGAGGTTAACTGTGTGTTCATGAAGAGCCAGACCCTTCACACAGTTTCTGGGTAAATAGCTAGGTGGAATAGAAGCCTCTGATCTACTCTCAACTTTGTTTGCATTTTATTAGACATTCATTTACTGAACACCTGCTATGTGCAAGACCACAGAGGAATGTGGAGATAAATAAGATAATTCCTGTCTACCAGGCCGCTCTCACGATCTTCTTGGGAGGACACAAACCAAAATAAATAACCCTGGGTGCAGGCCAACTGTGAGAGGTGCTCCACTAGGCATGCAGAAGACAGTAGGAAATCAGAGGAAAGAAAATTTATTTCAACTGAGGAAACATCGTTTCCTTCTCGAAGTTCTTCTCTCAAACATCGTCTCCCCAGGGAACAGCTCCCTAGCCACTCTGGCTAAGCATTGCGCACCCCACCTCTCCAGTAACTTTATTTCATTCGCCTGTTTTATATTCTTCATGGCAATTCCTATCATTAAGAGTTATTTATATTTGGAACCATATGTTATTTGGAAATACTTGCCCGAAGCACCAAGATATAATAGATACAATATGCCAAGTAAGGCTACAGATCTAGGTGACAAGTAGCAAAGGAAATATGTAAAAATTAGTTACACAACTCTTATGGTTCTCACCAACATTAAGAACATGAAACAGGTTATCATGAGTTAGAACAGGATTGTTGGAGAGGGATTTTCTTCACTCAGAATTGAGTCCCATATCTTCCACTGGATGGAGTGGACGTGTGTCCCTGACACATGGACCTCAGTGAGGTTGCTTCAAGGGAGCACCTGGAGAGGCTGAATATGATGGAGTCAACTTCTGTGGCATCACAAGCTACCCCAAAACTTAGTGGCTTAACTTATTATTACCCCCTTTTCTGTCTCTGTGGGTCAGTAATTCTGACAGGATGCACTGAGGAAGGCTCATATCTGCTATGAAATTATGTCTGAGGATAACTTGAACAGTTGGGGGGCTAGCCAAGGGACAGGTGTCTGTCTGTGTGTCTATGTTTGTCTGTCTGTCTTTTCTCTTTCCCCATCCCTCCCCGTGACTAGCATGGGCTTCCTCTCCTTTTTTCTTCTATAATGAAACAAGAAATAAATTTTTAAAAACCTGTTACTTTTCTATATAATTTTATAGTTGCCAGAGTACCTTCACCTACATAATCTCACAGGGTCAACACAACAACAGGAAACTATATCTCCATTTTGTATGTGAGGATGTTGAAGCTCAGTGGATAGAAGCAATTTGCATGAAGTTTTGGAGCCTGGATCCGAGCCAGCTCTTTTGTCTCTACTTCCAGTATCCAGGCCATGCCCGCTTGCCTTGCATGCACGCACTTTGTGTATGCCACCTCCCATAATACACCTTGAAGTCACATGAAGTCATGCCCAGTGAAGGGACAGGACACAGCAGCACATGGCTTATTCTAGGCCGTGGAGACTCCCGGCTCCCCAGGGAGATGCCAGTGTGTGCTGACCTTGAGAAAATGATGGCTCCAACTAGAGGAAAAGGTATCAGCATGCATAGAAGGATTCCAGAATGAGGAATGCAGTGGAGGCCAGGTTTAACACTGCGCACACACTTCTGATGAATATGCAAATGTGGCTGGTATGAGAAGCAGGAGGCGAATAACATTTACTAAACAACAGTGTTAAACCACTTTGAAAGGGGTGTGTCGGAAGCATGGTAATGAAATTAATCCTCTTCACCTGTGAATTATCAGGGGCTTTGGGCTCCATCCAAAAATGTCTGACTTGAGTTTGCTTTGCTTAGAGCCTCTTGTGTAAACTTGATCTTAATGGAGAGTGAAGCTTGGGATACAAAATAAGAAGTGGTAAAAGTCACAACTGTATATTTACCCGACTAAGGGACTGCAGGATAAGGGCACTTCAGCTGTGCCTGTCCACCCAGGGTGACCGTTCTGGGCATCTTCATGGCTGCTGTGGTCCCCACTGGACTGATTTATCAAACAAGACTGATAATTGTCAGATGGTCAGAGTGATTAGATCAGGCCTCACACTGTCTGACAGAAAAGCTGTAGACAGAAGGCATGGAATTCAAGTGTTCAAGGGAGAATTCAGTCTCTTCAGTGGCGCAGGAAAATAAAGACTGCCTCTTTGTAAAGAACCCTCAACCACATGTCGAACTAAAGACGAATAAAAAAGCTCACTTATGGACAGGCACTGTTCACTGACTGGGTACAGAAACAAACAAGTCACAAAGCTCTTGCTTAGGAGATGCTCCCTCTCTAGTTGGGGAGTTGCTCATTTATTCACACAATCGGTGGCAGTCATTTGTCATTTAGGGCCACCCAGCACTCATACCCCTTTCTTGGAAATAGCATCCAAAATTCCTCTTGGGGTCAACCTTTTTCCCCTTAGGGGCAGTCAGGAGGATTGACACTAAAGATGCCTGCCCCCCCCCCCCCCCCCCCCCCCGCCATCCAACAGGTGGGTGGGTGACTGGAGTTAAGCCAACCAGACACTCTTACAGCATTCGAATCTAGGATGATGTGCAGCAAAGCAAGGATGAGAAGGCGCTGGAACAGATTCCCCTGACTGTGAGCCATCAGTTCTTGCCTCTTAGGTGCCTAAATCTGCCCTAATTTCCATTTTTCCATGTGCCTGGTCCTGTAGCCTCATTGGCAAACTACCTGGTATCCTCCCAGTAAGCTCTTATTTCTATATAAGTTGCCCAAAATTTATTTCTGCTGCATGCAGCCAGGCACTCCTGTCTTACACACCCTCATCCATTCATTAATCCATCCATTTACCAACACCAACCTTGTTCCAGGCATGGGGGAAAGAGATGAATATGTGCTTAGGGAGCTCAGCATCTTAGGGAGAAACCAAGTCAATGAGCCACTGTATACTACAGAATCTGGGTTAAAAGAAGGACAAGAACAGAGAAGTATTTAATATTTGGGGGACTGTATCAGAGAAATGGAATTCTCTTGTGGGGCATGAGAAAACTTCACCAGGACCATGGCATCTGTTCTAACTTTTAAAGAATAAATATAGGTATTCCAGACACAAAAATGAGGAAAGTGCTTAGGCAAGGAAAACCACAGATGTAAAAATTAGGAAGTGTGACTTGAGCATAGATTAGGAGATGTATGGAAAAGAAAATAGTAAAGAAAGGAAAATAATATTTATGCAGCATTCAAAGGTTGGTAGAAATGATACTATTTACCCTGTTTTTATGCAATGAATTTTGAGTCCCAGACTGTTAAAGGAACACCCCCAAATCACACAGCTACAAAGTTATACAAGATTTATTTCTAATCCCTTTTCCTCCACACCTCAGAGCGTTTCTGTGAGAATCAAATGGAATCAAAACTATCTGTTCTCATGTGTGTCTCCTGTCTAAACTGGGTCAACCCTCATGGTGAAGGATGGCATCTGGTTCATTTTCTTTTCTCTTTTTAATCCCTAGAAATTAGCACAGTGTCTGGTACACAAAAGGAATTCAGTTATGTTTGTTGAGTGAATGAATGAACAAATACTTATCAATAACACAAACAATATTTGGAGGGCCTTTTAACAGGTGACTTAATCTCATAGCGAGTCATCAGCCCTATAAAGTACATGGAGAAGGAATGATGTTACTTTCTCAGGGTGCCTACCTTGGATAGCAAAGTATACTTTATTATTAACATCCCCATTTTTCAAATAAAGAAACTGAAGCTTAGAAATGTAAATGCTGGCTAAATTATGGCAGTCAGGAAAGGCAGCCTATGGAGTTTGGATTGACTCCCTCAGGAAGTATAGAGACCCTCAAGGTGGATGAACTGGTAGGCTCCCCATCAAAATAAAAGGTGTTAATAAGTATGCAGTATTTTCTATCTTGTAATATTGGCAAATAGAGGAATTGAGCCTCTATGCATGGAAAAAGAAACAGATGAAAAATAGCACAGGTAACTAGGCATCATTTTTTAAAAAAGCCTTCCTTTTTAATTAAAATTAAATGTCCACTGTAAGAAAAAAAAAATAGTGGTGAGCAACAAATACCCACAGCCTTGTTTAATCACCTGTGATGAATTATAATTAGGATTTGAAAATTATTGAACCTTTTTCCCCCTGTTCACCTTGGCACTCTGAAGGTGAATTTCAAAGAGTGCAGGAGGAATGAATATTAAAAAGTTTGTTTTATACTTGAACGCCAGAGCTCCCATCTCATTTTTCCATTAAAGCTCAACTTTTGAAATTTTTCTCTGCTTTGCAATAATTACATCTTCAGCTTGACAACTCATTACATGACAATGCTTATGCTAATGCGATTCTATAGGCACAAGGAAAGGAAAGCGCTAGCTTTCAGTGACTAGGAATTAGAGAGGGGCTTCCTCTCTGTGGTTCAGAGGCCCTGCCTCAACCCACCCCCACCGCAGGCACTGGCAAGACTGCATTCTTTCAGTTTCCTGACCAACTAGCAGGCTGTGGTACTGCTCTTGCTCCCAGGCACCTGGTAGCTGGTTTATTTTATTTTATTTTAAATCCTGTTTTGTCCTACAAAGGCTAGAAATGAAATTACTTGTGTAAAGCTTTCTGTCTTAACAATGGGACAAGCCCATTTGTCTTGCTCACCCTGGAGTGGTGACTTTTTTTATTTTTCTCAAGACTATTATTGTTTCTGATCAATTCCATTTACAGCTATTACTGAGTTTCTACTCTGTGCCAGGGCCTGGAACGTGTGAGCGAGATTATGGTAAAAGAGGTTTCTCAGACACAGCTCCTGCCTGCACTGAGCTTACGTCCCTGTGGCGGGTGCAGACGTGGTGAAAGAGTAGACAGTCACACTCTGCAAAATAGCAGGGTCACTGCGGGAGCACAGAGAGGGGCCCAGGCATGGGGGTGGGGTGGGGCTTCCCCGAGAAGCTACCAAATATGAGACCCGATTTGAGACCAGAAGGATGAGCCTTAGCGGGTTGGGGGATGTGGGGTGTTGGGGGATGGCGAAAGAGAAAATCAGTAAACACTCCCAGCAAAGTGAGGACAGGACGGTAGAGTTCAGGAGCCTGGAAGTTGCTCTGCAGGGCTGGAGAGTAAAACAGAAGGAGTTGTGTGGGCAATGAGGCTGGGGAGGGACACAGGGTGCAGATTCCCAAGGGCTGCACATGACAGGATGAGGACCTCAGGCTGTGGACATCCTCAGGGCTCTGTGCAGCCAGCCGCCAAAGGCTTTTAACTGGGGAATGAGTGACTTTGCTTAAAACCCTTGAAATGACCCACCACCAGGAGAGCACCTGCTAACCAGGTGTCCTACATACATTATCATCTCAAATCATCACACCCAACTGTCAGCAGGTATTATTTTCTCCACTTTGCTTTTTAGAAAACTGAGGCTCAGCAGTATTTTGTAACTTGCTCGAGCTCCCGCTGGGCTTGTCAGTGACAGAGTTGATTTGGTCCCGCGTGGAGAGAGCTATGGAATTCCAAGCCCAGACCCTGCATGCCCTACACCAGGCTATTTCCAGCACTTCTAGAGAAGATGCCATGCATTCATTGGCTTTCTGAGATTCCTTAGGGAACGGAGGATGGGGTGCGTAACCCTGCCTTGTACTTCTTTGTTCTAATAGAGGGTTGTAGATGAGAGAGCCCTGCTGGACATCAGGAAATATGTTTTGGTTTTGGTTTTTTTGAGACAGAGTCTCACTCTGTCACCTGGGCTAGAGTGCAGTGGCATCATCATGGCTCACTGCAACCTCAAGCTTCTGGGCCCAAGAGATCTTCCTGTCTCAGCCTCTGGAGTAGCTGGGCCTAGAGGCATGCACCACTACATCTGGCTAAATATTTTGTATTTTTTGTACAGACAGGCTCTTGCTCTTGCTCAGGCTGGTCTCTAACTCCTGACCTCAAGCAATCCTCCTGCCTCAGCCTCGCCACCAGGAAATATGTTTTTAGCTCAGGTTCTGTCACTAGCTCACAGGTCATTTCACTTTAGCTTCTGTTTTCTCAATTATAGAAAAAAATTATTAAACTTCATCCTTAGAGAAAGAAGTTCAAATCAACTAGGAGGAATCTCAGTGGAAGCTTCAGCTCTAGTAAGAAAGGCTTTAAAATGCAAGCAACCCTCGCACACTCTTAGCCGGTGTGAATATAGTGGTTGGTCTTGGGGGGGCTGGATAGAATGTTGGAGCCTGGAAGGGTGAAAGGAAAACACATGCCTGAAGGGACACAGCAGAAAGGCTTAGAGTGGTGTTAGTATATAAAGGAGGTGAGAGTCTTGGTGGAAACCAGATGGCCAGATTCAGGGCCCTGGAAGAGGAAA
This sequence comes from Lemur catta, assembly GCF_020740605.2. Lineage (NCBI taxonomy): Eukaryota > Metazoa > Chordata > Mammalia > Primates > Lemuridae > Lemur > Lemur catta. The sequence continues at coordinate 83,153,756 of NC_059130.1, forward strand.
CCTGGAGCCCTTAGGAAACCTTGGGCAGGGGCGCTTTGGCAGGAATTAGTGAGGCTGCTTCTGGTCATATCAGCTCCCAAAGGCTGCTTGGCCCCTGGATGAGAAACTGCCCTGCTGCAGTGCCCTGAAGTGAGCACACACCGACTGACCATTCTACGTCGATTTCTTCCTCTGATGTGGATTGGGTGGCAGAAAAAAGACATTGTCTCTCCTCTTCCCAGGCCCAGGCTAGGAAGTTGTCTTCTGAGCTCCCACGGCTCAGAGGCCTCGCTGCGCCCACAGCCCACCAGACTCCCCAGGGGACTGCACCTCCTTGACAGGTGCACCCGTCTCTTATTCCCAGCACAGTGGTGGTACAGACTATACGAAAATAATAAAATCTGACACTTGCTGCATGCTTTCACCCTTGCAGAGTAGGCCAGAGACTATGCTAAGAGTATATATAGACTATTTCATTTAATCCTTGAAACACACCCACAAGATAGGTACTATTATCATTTATGTTTTATAAATAAGAATATGAGGCTCAGAAAAACTACGTGATTTGCCATAGGACACACAGAAAGAGTGAGTATAGGATTATCTGTGGTCTCTGTGCCCCGAGAGCTTATTAAAAATGTAGGTTCCCACTGCCTGCCTACGGAATCAGAAAATGTGTTTTTAAAAATCTCCAGGTGACTTGTATACATATTTTAAAGTTTATGATGAGCTGATTTGGTAGACTAAAAAGTTTAGTTTGCTGAATGAACAAATGGTAGCAGAAAGAATGGCCTGAAAAAGGGTAAAAATGTTTTCTGTCTGAGAACTAAAACCTATATCCCTGCCTCCGGCTATTGGTCAGGAGGGGCAGGGGCGTGACCTTTGTTCTTTGTGCCACAGGAGATGGCTCAAGGGTATTGTCCAGGTGGAGGCACAAGATTGCCTCAGCCAAAGATGGGATGAATGAGAAACCATCAACTATAACTGAACTTCCCCTTGAAAAACTCTGTATTTCTGCTCAGAGACACAACATTGGTACTTTAAGACAGGAGTCTGCCAACCTACTCATTTGCCAGTGAATTAATAAACTTCTTCCCTTCTCGTCTTTCTTCTGATGCAGCCTCCAGGCTTCGGGGCAAGTGCCGAACTTTCGGTAACAAAATGATCTAAGTTTGCATCCTGACTTGCTCTTTGGCTATGGAAAAGTGGCATTGCTAAGTCTTATTTCCCTTGTCTATCTTAAGGGAAAAATAAAAGAATCTACGAAATGGGAGGTGTGAGGACCCAATGAGATCATGCCTGCAAAGCCTGGCCCATGCTAAGAGCATAATAGGAGTTACCTGTTATTGTTACCTATTCCCCTCTCTGAACCTGACTTAGCTCATAAAATATAAAATGAAGGTGCTGCACTAAAGAATCTTTGATCCTAACTTTGTAGCCTTGTCGATCCTGAGACCCTTTGGATATTGCCATTAAGCAGCACAGGTTAGAAATACGTTTCTTTGTGTTCATTAGTTTTTCCTCCCACACCCACTGCTGTATCAAACTGCAGACAAAGCATTTGCCTTGTCCCTTTCTTCCCAGTGTTGCACAGCTCAGGAGGGAATTTTTCCCCTGGTTGACTCTTGCTGTCCTTGTTCACAGCTCTGACTCCTGCTCTCCCATTTTTCTGCAAAAGATTTCAGAAAGAAGTGCATGTTGATTTCCTGTATGGCTTCTTGATTAGATGGCAGATTTGTAACTGGGGTGGATGTGACAATCAGGCAGGCTTTGATTAGACCTTTCTGATATGTAAATCCAGGTGGATAAGATAAGTGGCGTTAGGCTGGGGCTGGCAACAAAGGTAGGAAGAAATCCCAGGTGACTGGAATTAAAGAACTGTCTGAGCTGAGCGGGGGTGTTGGTGCGAATGATGTGAATTTCAAAGAGCTAGGGATAAACACTCACTTTCAGATGGGCTAATTTATGCGGGAAGTCATTTGAGAAGCCAATTCTCTCATCCCAGAGAGTTCATAGAAGCCAGCAAAAAATGGTTAGGCACTGGAATGTAAACATTGGTAATTGGTAATTAATGGGCACACCTACGAGGAAGGCATATGCCAAATTAAATTGATTGCTTGAATCATTCATTGATTCATTAAATAGTGAATGTATTTTTTGAGCTCCTATTCCATCCAGACGCTGGGCTCCGTGCTGGAGGTTCAGAGATAAATAGGACTAGATTCAGCCTTACAAGAGCCGCAAATGAAGGGGATGGAGTGTGGCTGAAACATAATATTTTTCTCTCCTTTCTTCCTTCATTTACTGTTTTAATTCCTTCTCTGGGTGGGGCATTGGCTGGGCTGGAGGATACCTGGGGAGGAAGACAGAACAAATCCTAGTCCACCCAGGGCTCCTGCACCTACACTGACTGCTCTAGCAGTGTTCTTGCCCCGGGGTCTCAGATAATAAGTACCGAGTAGGCGTGTAGTTGGCTCTCAAAAAATGTCCCTAAATGGATATATGGATAGAGACAACCATTAAACAAACAATAGCACAGGCAATTAATTGGTAATTTTCCTAAGGGCTACGGAAGAGAATCCTGTGGCAGGGTGTTGTGAGAAAATAAAACAGAATGACTTAACCCCTCCATCCGGGGATCCAGAGAAGTCTTCCTCAAGGAAGGGGCAATTAAAATGACACTTGAAGGTGAGCAGCAGTTAGCCAGGTATAAAAGCATGTGGGAAATACTGCTACTGCTTCCAGTAAGTGAAGACAGCACATGTGAAGGCACTGAGGTGCTAAGACCCCTGCAGGTAGCAGTGGTGTTAAGTAAAGGGGGAAGGGAGGTGAGGTGAAGTCAAGGGAATGTGTGAATGGTGTCCCTTAGAGTCAGGCAGTATGGATTTGGAACCAGAGGAACCTGCATTTGAGCCTCACAACTGCCACTCATTCATTTCTTGTATATCCCTGGACAAATCATTACGTGTTTCTAAGTCTCCCGGAGAAGGAGTGTCTAAGTAATTGTGGAGAAGACTTTGTCTAGTGCTTGCCACACAGTAGGTGCTCACTTCCTTTCTGCAGCTTTGCTCCAAATTAATGTAGACACAGCCACATGACCAGGATTAGATTGAGATAAATGGGGGCCTTAGAAAGTTGGTATCCTTCCAAAATGATATTTCTAAAATAATTGTTCAGTATTTACTTAATGGAGATGGGAAGAAACTATGTGTCTCTTTTTTTTTTAAATCAACAAATATATTCAAAATAAATTATTTGGCTTACTTGGAATTGTGTTAGGATTGTGATTTTCTGAACTCCCAAACCTCATGAGTTTAAAATTTAGATATTAAAATAAGTCATTTTTCCTGGGCAAATAGCATTATATTATGGAGTATTCTATGTCAGAATTTCAGCTGACTTTTAGCTGGTGATTTCAGGTGACTCATAGCTGGCTGGTCTCAGGGTCCATGGGGTAGGGGTAGGTTTATAACTGAAGGGATTAGCCTTCATATGCAGATCACAAAAATATGGGACAGGCAGTCACCAGCAAATTATGTACTTTTATTTCCATGTAGGGACAGTCAGTGTCGTTCAGGGGAATAGGGCGATAATAAGGTTTTTGTCTATCTTTCATCTTCTGATAACAGAACCCCATTTTCTTGAGGGGAACCTATTCTGAGTAGTCCACGATATAAATCCTTCCTGCCCATCACAGAGTGGGTGTACAACCCAGCTTGGCCAGTTGAGTACTGCATCCTCCCTAAACATGATTGGCTCAGAGTTTGACCAATTAGAGCATTAGCTCACACTTGGATGGAACTTTTGGGAACGTGGTATTCTTTCCCTCTAAGATTCTGAGCTGTAAGGACAAGGTTAGCCAAGAACTACCAGAGTCCATTTGTGCCACCACTTAGGAAAAGGCTCCCTGAGAGAGAAGCAAAGCAAAGCAAAGTAGAATGCCCATTACTTGAACACTCAGCCATTATCTGAAACCCTGATGATGTAATTTGAGCCTCCCTGATCATCACTGATCTTCCCAGTTGCGTGCCAACAGATATTCCTTCTTCTTTTGTGTCCTTTATAGCTGTATTGAAGAATAATTGACATACCATTATCTATCTATATTTAAAGTGTACAATTTGATACATTCTAACATTTGGGTATACTCATGAAGCCATCACCAAAGTCACAATAATAAACTTCCATGTATGGTTTTTAAAAACGAGTTTGATTTGTATACTCATGTCCATAACAATGATGTTCACAATCACCGAAAGGTTGGAGTAACCCAAATGTCCGTCAATGGATAAAGAAAATGTGATCTATACATACAATGGAATATTATCCAGCCTTAAAAAGCAAGAAAAATTCTGACACATCTTACAACATGGACAAATCTTGAGGACTTCATGCTACAGGAAATATGCCAGTCACAAAAGGGCAAGTACTGTGTGATTCCACTTAAATGAGGTACCTAAAGGAGTCAAATTCACAGAGACCAAAAGTAGAATGGTGGTTGCCAGGGGCTGGGGGGAGGCAGGAAGGGGAGTCACTGTTCAATTTGTGCAGACTGCAGAGTTTCAGTTTTGCAACATAAAATGTGTCCTGTGGATGGATGGTAGTGATGGTTGCACAACAATGTGAATGTACTTAATGCCACTAAACTGTACACTTAAACATGGTTGAGACAATGTCATGGACTGAACTATGTCCCTCCAAAATTCATATGTTGAAGCCCTAACCCTCAGTGTGACTATATTTGGAGATAGGGGCTTTAAGGAGGTAATTAAGGTTAAATGAGTTTATAAATGTGGGGCCCTAATAGCTGATGTCCTTAAAGAGTAAGAGACATTGGGCTCTCCGTGTGCACGCACAGAGGAGAGGCCCATCCACAGCGGGGAAGTCAGTCCTCACCAGAAACCAACAGGGCTAACACCTTGATCTTAGGCTTCCAGCTTTTGGAACTGTGAGAAAATAAATTTGTGTTGTTTAAGCCACCAGGTCTGTGGTATTTTGTTTTGACAGCCCTAGAAAACTCATGCAGAGAGAAAATTTTATGTTCTGTGCATTTTACCAGTTAAAAAAACAAACTAGTTTGACTTGGTTGTCTATCGTCTATGACCTGAAAACTCCTCACTAATACGGCAACCAATTTAAATTTCATCAGTCATGTAGAGAGTCCCATGTGGCATCTGTGTTAATTGGAATAATATTTAAATTTTCTCAGGGAGGTTTTGCTACTTGCTGTTCTTGGGCGCCCCAGGAGGCCACCTGACTGGCTGGGCTCTCAATCTGGCTCTAAACTTCTTGAGGACATAAGTGACCCCAGGGTCCTCCAGAAACACACCCAGTGGCTTCCTTTGTTAAAATCCTAGGTGTCATGCCTCAAATCCATGATTCCTGTGCCCAGAGATGTCTTTCCAGGAAGACAAAGCCCAAGACAACCTTGAGAAATGAGTGTTCCTTCTCCTCAGAGCCCTCCTTTTCCATTTCCAGATGTTCCTATTTGGAAATCGTCCCTTATCTGCCTCTTTAAGTGCCAACACTCAGGAAGGGCCCAGCCCCACTGACAGCCCAGGGCTTTCTGCTAAAGGGATTTCACACTATCAGGACTAACACCCCAGCCTATTAGATTGCAGACATCCTTTCAAGGCAAGTTGGGGCTTATTTGTAACTTATCTGAGAAAAACATCACAGAGCATATTTGCAGCCAGGGATTCTCCAGGAAGACGGTAACAGATGAAATAACTTATTAGTTTTCTTCCTTCCCATGATTGTCTAAAGAATGAAAGGCTCCACTACTCCTACTCATCAGAGTTTTTGCTCTGGATGGTTTCTGACACTGCCAGCACCTGCACACCTGTCTGAGGCAGGTGTGCACTGGTAGAGACAAAAATGGATTCTACTTACCAAGCATGAAGTACTTGCGGACTATATAAAGCATTGTAGTTGGGTTATCTTACTTATGCCTTATAGTAAGCTGTGAAATAAATCCTGTCAAACCCATTTTGTAAATGAAGAAACTGAGGCTGAAAAAGTACAAGAAATTTGCCTAGATTTACCCACCTGGTCAGTTGTCAGTCAGAGTCAGAATTTGAACCTAGATCTATTTGACCCCCAAACTTACACCCTTTTCTCTATGATATACTGTCTGTCCCCAACTCAGATTTTTTCTTTCTTCCTTCTTTCCTTCCTATCTCTCTCTCTCTTTCTCTTTCTTTCCCTTTCTTTCTCTTTCTTTCAGAGTCTTGATCTGTTGCCCAAGCTAGAGTGCCATAGCATCAGCCTAGCTCACAGCAACCTCAAACTCCTGGACTCAAGCAATCCTCCTGCCTCAGCCTTCTGAGTAGCTAGGAGGTCAGGCTAATTTTTCTCTGTTTAGTAGAGATGGGATCTTGCTCTTGCTCAGGCTGGTCTCAAACTCCTGACCTCAAGTGATCCTCCCACCTGAGCCTCCCAGAGTGCTACGATTACAGGCATGAGCCACCTACCCGGCTTGTCCCCAACTCAGAATTTCAACTTGTCTAAGATGACGTTGTTCTAGACATTACTACACCTCCATCTTGCCTTTGAGTTTGACTGATCTGTCCCTTCCCTGATTCTTCAGTAATCATGAGGAGAAATCATTATTTCCTGAATATCTCAACTAGGCCAGCCACCAGGTGCTTTTTTAAATGTATCTCTAATTCTTATACCACTCTGCAAGCAGGTATTATTTTCCTCATCATGCAGATAGTAGAGACTGAGACTCAAAGAAGGTAAAGTATCTGCCCAAGGCCACACAGCCAATAAGGAACAGAGTGAATTCCAGCCAGGTCTGTCTGATTCCACAGCCCAGGCACCTGGCACCTGGCACCGTGCAGTGCTGCCCTTTACGGAGAGCCCCTGGATGCAAGGGGCACTGGCACTTTCATGGCAGGTTCAGACAATAGCATCTTACCTTTTTCATAGTCATTTACAAAGTGATTTCTCCATCACCTGGCTACATATTGGAAGTTAAATTTAAAATAATAAATTCTTGGATGTCATCTCAAAAGAATTTGATGCAGACCAAATTCACCAATTTTACATAAATGGAAAAATGAGGCTAGAAAACAGGATCTAGGATGAGAGGTATGTATAATTTAGGACCAGGTTCTTAGGATAATCTTCTAGAAGTCAAATTATTGTGTCAAAAGGTAAGAATATGTTTATGGTGTGTGTGTGTGTGTGTGTATGTGTGATGGACTCCTACCCCCAAAATCACATGGTGAAGCCCTAACACCCAATGTGACTGTATTTGGAGAAGGGGCCTTTAAAGAGATAATTAAGGTTAAATGAGGTCATAAGAGTGAGGCCCTAATCCAATATGACTGGGTGTCCTTATCAGAAAAGGAAGAGACACCAGGGATGAGGGTACACAGAGGAAAGACCATGTGAAGAGGGAACAATAGAGTGCCCATCCGTAGGCAAACAGGAGAGTCCTCAGGATGAATCAAGCCTGCACCTCAACTTTGGACTTCCAGTCCCCAGAACCATGAGAAAGTAAAACCACCAGTCTGAGATATTGTGTTATGGCAGGCCTAGCAAACTAAGATAGTATATAATTTAATTATTTCCTCCAAATTGCCTTTCATAGATTTCGGGCCAATTTGTGCTATTCCAGCAGAGTCTAAGAGGGTCCATCTATATCCCACGTTTCTTATTATAAGTCTTTTAAAATCATGGCCACAGTGAAAAGTATGTTTGCTATTTTAACTTGTATTATTTCCCCCCATTGAGGGGGAAATGTTTCTGTTGTTATATTGGCTACTTTTATTTCTTTTTTCAAGTCTTCTGCTCATTTTTATATCAGAAAGCTTGGCTTTTTCTTTATTAGCAGAACATCTTTACACAAAAAAGATATCTTCTATATACCAAAAATATCAAAGATATTATCCTTTATCTTTCAAATGTAGATAATTTCCCCAGGTTATTACTTACCTTTTGATCTAGTTTAAATTATATCTTATGAAATCTATTAATTTCTTGTTTCTCTTTTCAGAATGGTGCTTTCTAATGTCTTGCCTGCTGCAACACTATAGAAATATAAAAATAAACACATGCATTTTTTATCTAGTTATTTTTGTCTGTAATCTATTTAGGGGTAAGATGTAAGGTAGTTATCTTCCCTCAACCAATGAGGAACCAATTGTCCTAATACCTTTATTTAATAATCTATCCTTTTTCCCGGTTTTCGAATGCCCTCTTTATTATGTGCTAAAATGTTATAATATGCTTGGATCTATTTTTGGTCTTTCAATTCTGTTCCATTAGGCTGTCTATTTTGTTTAAATTACATGTGAGCTATTGTTTTTCCTTCTGTACAATATGTATTGCTTCCAAATGCTACATAAATAAGAAAATGAGCCCCCAGATTTCAGTATTTGCCAAGATTTAAATGATTTTCTTTATTTGCCCTGAGTCTCTTTCCCTAAAGTAAGCAGAGAAGGAGAGTACTCACTTTTTCCTTGATATACTCTGGTGATAAGACTTCAATCTTCTTTGTATTCAGGATTTTAATTCTCTGGTATTTACTGGAATACCATTAATCGTTTTAATCACAATAAACTCATTTGATAGTAATGTGGATGTCCTAAGAATTTAGATAACACGTCCATTTTAATTTCCCAATAATTAACTTTACCATTATTTTATAGTGTTATCAGTGCTGAGAATAGAACCTTGCAGATGAACTTTAAGAAAACACCATTCTTTGCAGGGGGCGTGCTGAGGGAGAAGCGGAGTAACAGAATACAGATGTTTCTGATTGGTCCTAACACAGCTGTGGGATGCACATTCCATGTTGAGCTGATGCTGCCTGGAGATGGAGAAATAAAAATGACCGGAATGCTTCCCATGTGGGTAGCCAGTCTTCCCTCTTCCCCTAGAAGTTATTCAGCAACCAAAGATCCTGACAATACTTTGTGCAATGGTTAATTACATAGGCAGAGAGGCAGTGTAAGACTTTAGAATTTGGGAGAGGAGAACAACAAAGTGGCCCCAGGAGTTACAGGGATAGTGGAGAAGGGAATGGCTATTGACTTTGCTGAGGCTCTGGGGCCAAAAACTCACAGTTGGGAAACAAAGCGGGATTAATGGTGGCTTCTCTGGTACAGGGGCAGGCTGCTCACATGAGCACCATCCAACTCCTGGTATGTCTGATGTCTGTATTCCTTACCTGGGCTCAATGTTGGCCTTAATATTTATTACCTAGTGACCTTGGGCAAGTCTCTTCGCTGCTCTGAGACTCAGATTCAGCTGTAAAATAGAAATAATCATACCGCTATTGGATGGTGGAAGAATTTGAGCAAATATTTTAAGCTAGCCTGCAGCAAAGTGGCTGAGACAGTAAATCCCTTTAAAAATCATATCTTCATCATTGAGATGACTATTATAATCTTATGGTAAGGGATTCATGGTAGAATAGAAGAGGCAGTGAATTAAGCCACAAAGATCAGGAACTGAGTCTCCACTCTGCCCTTTATTGACTGTGTGACCTGGAAAAAAAAATTATACAATCTTTCTGGGATAGAGTCTCCTGATATGTAAAACAGGGACTAGTAATCCCACAGCAATCTGTGTCTTAGAGTTTCCCTGAGAATAAATTACCTAATGGTGGGGAAAGAGCTTTGAAAACCCTCTAGGTGTTATTTGCCTTTCAAATGGGGGATATTATTACCCCTTAGAGACCTCTTAGCAAGCCCCGAAACCCTGTAGATGTTGCTACCGCGGACTCTGAAATTATCTGATGGAAGAATTCTCATGGTCCCAACAAAGAGCAAAGAATAATAGGGGGGAAGTTAGTGTGAGTAAGATTTTGACTCATGTAGGAAGAACTTTCTAACAATTGAGGGTATGTGCTAGAATTCATTTGGGAAAATTTTCCAAATAGCCTAAGATGCCTAGTGAGATACTGAGCTCCCCAATGATGGCCATGTTCTAGCATAAAAAGGAGAGATGGTTATCTTTCAGGAATGCTATAGAGTGGATGTGCGCATTGGTGGGGAATTTATTCACTGAACAAACATTTAACATTTTGTCCCAAGGGTTTATCACATGTCAGACTCTGGGATAGACACCAGCATTGAAAAAGATTATTTTTAACCTTTTTTTAAAATTTATTGTTATTTGTGTATATTCCCGGGGTACAAGTGCAATTTTGCTACATTGACACATTGCGTTGTAGTAAAGTCAGAGCCTTCGGGGCATCTATCACAAGAGCAATGCACATTGCACCCTCCAGCCAACCTCCCATCATCCAGTCCCCTCCTGCCACTCCCTCCCCTCTGAGTCTCCATTATCCCTCATCCCATGCTCTGCTCCCGTGTGTGCACATTATTTAGCTCCTGCTTATATGTGAGAACATGTGATACTTGTCTTTCTGTTTCTGAGTTGTCTCACTTAAGATAATGGTTTCCAGTTCCATCCATGATGCCAAAAAAGACATGATTCCATTTGTTTTTATGGCTGAATAGTATTCCATTGCATAAATATACCCCATTTTCTTTATAGAGTCCTCTGTTGATTGGCACTTAGGCTGATTCTCTATCTTTGCTGTTGTAAATAGTGCTATGATAAATATTTGAGTGCAGATATCTTTTTCATATATTGATTTATCAAAGTTGAAAAAGAGTTGATCCAGATCAGTTAGGATCCCTGGTTATAAGCAACAGACAGACATGGCGCCATCCAAACAAAACAAAACAAAACAAAACAAAGCAAGGAGAGTATCAAGGAGTTTGCAGCATTGAGGAAGGATTGAACATCCAAGGGACCCAGGGAGGAGAAGAACGAGGACGGGTCTGTGGATCATGCACATAGGAACAAATGCACTCTGCTGGAAGAATGGTTCAGTTTCAGACCCTTTTGATATTCTTTAGCTTCCCTTAAGATTCAAATTTCCTGAAGAAAGAATCTGGTATGGCCTATTTTTCCTTGCCTACCAGAGGGAGATGTGTGATGGAAATCTTTATCAGCCATTTCATCAGGACCACATGGAATGAAGTGCCAGCAAGGTTCTCTCAAGAAGTGAATGTCGTTACCAAAATAAGGGGTAGGGGATCTGTGAAAGCAGAAAAGGACAGATGTGTATTATATTCTGTGCCCTCAAAGAGTCACAGTACAGTGGGGGAGACAGACCAGTGCACAGACAGTGCAGAGCTGTGGGAACACAGGTGGAGGGCCTCAGCTACCCAGCCTACCCAGCGGAGCTTCCAGAGAAGGAGGGGTGAGCTGAATTTTATTTGAAGGGAAGAAGGGGAGACAGTTAGCTGAAGGTGTTGGTGAGGGGAGAAGAGGTTCTAGTTCTCCTTCTAACTGCAAGGTCCCATGATTCTGAGCATCAAGGGCCTGGAGCCCCTTTGCTTTGTGACACTTTCCATTTTCTGTACCTTTGCTTTGTTTCCCCAACTAGATCATAAACTCCCTCCATGTGAGGGCTGGTCCTACATTCTTTGGATCAGCCCTCCTGATGCCAGGGCGTATAGCTGTTGGACTGAATTCATGTAAGTAAGGACCCTGGAATGAATCTCTCCTCTCTATTCCACAATGGAGGAGACAGGTAGGAATCCAGTGGCCCAAGTAACTTGCCTACTGCCACACAGCGGGTTCCAAGAGTGGAAGTAAAGTGAACTGTTGAAAAGCTCTTAGAAAGTTTTATGAACCTTTCTTCTCATTTTAAAATGAGTGTTAGGTATATATATTTGACCAGATTATATATTTATCTATAACATATTATGAGTTCATGTACTAATCATACTTAAACCAGGATATGTTATATTCTCTGGCTGTGCTTAGCATGGTGCTGGGTGTGAGGGGACAGGGGAAGGGGCATTGATGGTACAGTCTCAGAACTATGTAAGTGGAATGGATCTTAGACACTTAAATGCCTGAGGGGCTAGAAAGAGAACATAGATGTATGAATCAGATGCATTCAGGGTCCAAGACAAGCGAGGGCGGTGGTGACTATGAAGAACCAGACCATGTGTGCACCTTCCAAGGGAAGATGACACTACTTGGCTCACACCCACCATTGTGTCATAAAAGAATGTTAATTTGATGTTGCCAGAGCTTCTAATTTTCAAGAGAGGATAAAAATCTATATTTACATATAGAATTTTGTGAGTTTTTCTTTAACATATTGGCAATCAATGAAAATTATTTTAAATATAGGTTAATATATTTAAAATAGGACCATTTTTAAAAATCTCTCAATTTATGTTATCTCTTTGATTTAGAGGTTTTTCTGTTACTAGTCTGCCATTAAAATGTGAGTCCTAATAGAGAAAGATTTGATGTAGAAGTTCCTTCCATATAGGAAAAGGAAAAGAAAACTTGGGCCTTTTGTTCTGGGACAAGTGATGGAAAGTAGAGTGAGGAAGTAGATGAGGAGATGAGATGGCTAGACTTAATCTCTCATCTCCCCTCTGCTGTGTAGCCGTACCCTGACAAGGGGTGGAGGAACTAGTAATGGAGATACCCAGACAGGTAAGAGGGGACCCAGGAACACTCTTCTAGGCATCGCTTTGGGGAGACTACTGGGCTCTGGAGAAAGTTCTACATTTGGCTCTGCACCATGTCCTACAGGCAAGCGTAATATATGTGTATATAGAAGTATCCGGGATAATAGGTCTGAGTAATATTTTTGTTTCCCTAATGCCTGTTCAGGGAGGCATTAGGATACCCCAGGGAGGTAATGCAGAGGTGCCAAGCACAGATAACTGGAAGCAACATAGTACCAGTAGTTGCAAAGTACAGGGACCATGTGCCTAGGACCAAAGCTTTCAGCTGTGGAAACAGCACAATATTCCAAGGACCCAGAGAGACCTGCTGCATCGTAGAAGACACTATACGGGGTTTAGAGCCTCAACCTACCCTGGGATTCTATAACAGATCTAGAATAAACCACATAGCCCTAACAACATGAGGGCATGAAAGCTCTACTCCTTCCCCCCAAGACCATAAGCATTTACAGAGAAGAGCCATAATGTCACTCTTCATATCAGAAGAGATGGTGATATAATTAACTGACAAGATTCATTTTTTCAACACTATCCTGTGGGACCGGAGACTCATAAGCATGGTTAGGAGAGTTTTAAAAAGTACAAGAGCCACATTTTCCCAATCTGTTTGATTTTTTTGATGCACAGGGCAACCCAAACACAACTGCTAAGCTTAATCTGATCCATGGGCTACTGGTTTGCCAACATGAATCTAATCCAACCCCGTTTAATATAAGAGGAAGTTGAGGCTTAGAGAGGGCAAATGTCTAGGGTCACAGAGTGAGTTTGTGCTGGTATCCTTTAGAATGCTTTTGGCTGCTAGTAAGAGATGACCTGGATAAAAGTAGCTAAAAACTAGAATTACAGGGTGGGCAGTTCTAGGCACCATCTATGAACCAGAAAACAGGCCCTCACCAGACAGTGAATCTGCCAACACCTTGATTTTGGGCTTCCCAGCCTCCAGAACTGTGAAAAATAAATTCTTGTTTCAGCTACCTAGTCTGTGCTATGTGGTAGGTTGTGATAGCAGCTAGAACTGACTAAGACAGCCTGTTTCTCAGGAACTTAGCATAAATAGCAGGAGATGTTTTAATCATCTTCTAAATGAGCCATTTGTCCAATTTTCAAATAGAAGCCTAATAATCTAATAATATATAAAATAATATACAAAATAATATATAATAATCTCATCTAATATATAATAATATATTATTTATATATTATTATAAGCTAATAATGGATTTATTATATGGTATATATTATACACTAAATATTGAGTGGATATCTAATATAAATTGATTTCATATGTGTCTCACCACCATCCAGTACCACCATCCTTATTTCATAGATTATGAAACTGAGAACCAGAGAGGTTTAGCGTTTTGCCCATAGTCACTCAACTGAGACGTAGTCAACCCAGCGTGCAGGCAGGCACAGTTTACCAGACTGAAGCAGAGACTCCATGCAAAGGGCTTTCCATTGTATTCAAATTCTTTATAGATTTGGGGCATGCAAATATTCAGCACAGCCCACTCCTTTGAAGCTCATAGTATTAAAAAAAAATAAAAAGAACCATATTTAGGTCGTTCATTTTATTTTTTGTTCCCCCAGAGTTTTCTCTGGTATTACACTAAAAATATGTCATTCTATTAATGTCTTTTTTATTCCCATTCCCAATCCTCCAAAGCTTTAAAAGATTTTACCTTTGTCAAGTGCAGAAATTGTCTTGATGTCTTAAAGTGACAAAAATATGCCTGGATGTTTGACAAGGGGTTCTCCCCACCTCACAGATGGAACCAGCAGGTATTTGAGTCTCAGGCATCTCTGCAGGGGAGGCCCAGAGAAGGCCCCACCAGTTGGTAGTCAGGTCTCTTGCTTTAGCTTAGAATCTGATTTTCTCAGTCTTATCATCTTGGTGCCCAATGCGGCAGGGTCAGGAAATGGCAAGTGGCGTCATCTGAACTCATCCAGGCAGCCCTGCATTCCAGTGCCAGCTCCTAGGGTACTGGCCAATGACCTTGGGTGAGTTTTTTCACCCCTCTCAACCTCAGGGGTTAATGCATTTGAAATCCAGGTACAGGAATACCCAAATCACAGGATTGTTATGTGGATGAGTTGACTGTAAAGCACTAATGTGATGTCTGGTATGTGACTGATGTTCAGTGACTAGTAGCTGCAGTTGTTCTCATTGGTCTAAGTACCATGGCTAAGCTCCTGCATGGTCTTAGCATCTTCTCAAGCCTCACCTCTTCCCTGCTCAGACAAGGGAAACCAGGTAGAGGAAAAAGGAGGATAGGGAACTAGAACCCCTGTCAAATAAAGACGAGTTAGCAAACTCAAAGATAGAGAAGATCCTGGCTTCAAATGCTGGAAGGGTTGTCATGGTGCAGAAGAAGGGTGAGGCTTGGTTCACGTATGCCCAAAGGAAAACCAGGACCAAGGAGTGGAAGTTGTAGGAGGACAAGTATCAGGTGAATATCAGGAAGCAGGTTCTCACTCCAATGACCAGAAACAGATGAGGCTGCCTGGTGAGGCAGGGAGCTCTGTCTGCCTAGAGGTACTCAAGTAGAGATGGGATGACCACATATAATATAGTCTTGTTGTTTTTGTATGTGTGCATGCTGTCATGATGCAGCTGGCTAGCAGCTGGTCAATTCTTCTTCTTGAGAAGCTGAAGTCCACACCCCCTGTCACTTCCCTTGCTAAGTTCTCATACTCTGAGCCACTAGCCACTCACCCTTATCACTCCAGGGCCAGGTAACAGACAACTAGGGACAGCCCCTATGCCCCTGAACACACTGAAATTATTCCATCTAGCCAATCCCAAGCCTGCTGGCCCTGCCTCCTCCTTTTCTTCCCTCAGAAACCACAGTACAGGCTGTTGCCCATAGCTGCCCTCTCACTCTGTCTTGTGAGCAGCCCTGGTGCTTCCCTGAGTGGCCCTGCACGGCAGGCTGTGTTCTCCTCGGAGAACTGTAAGTATAATTAAACCTTTGCACTTCCTCCGTGTTTTCCTCTTGACCTGCATCTGATCTTACCATGCCTCACTAAGGCAATATGATTAAAACACCACCACCCGGGGATGTTGCAGAGGTTGCACGTGTTAAGTGACTAGATCAGTGTTTCTCCAACCTGGCTGCATTATAAACCTCAGGTTCCCACTCCCTTGGGTCTGATTCAGGAGGTTTGAGGTGGCCCCTAGGGCGTCTGGTTACAAAACCAACTCTCCAGCTGATTCTCACACAGCAGCCCATGAACCTGCTCTCCTTCAAACCCAAGATTCTGTAATTATTAAGAACAGAAGAAAATAGAGATCTCCAAGGGAATAAAAGTAGTCATATTAATTAGATCCACATAGAGCCATAGTTTACAAAGTGCTTTCGTAGTCTTCCCCTTAGGTAACCTTCGCAGCAGTCTTAGGGAGTGGATGTTGTTACAGCACCTGATCTACAGGAATCTGGGCGTGACCCCTCACCCCAGGGTCTGAAGGCCAGTAAGTGAAAGGGTCAGATCTGAACTCTGTTGAGTTTGTCTTCAAAGCCCAGTATCTTTCTACCACAGAACAAGGACACCAACATTTAAGGAACCCTCATTATGATGAGTAAGAAAAAGAGAACAAATGTGCCAATAATAAAACAAATATACTAAATTTTAGCTCTCAGTTACCTGCTTGCTTGAATTTATTAAGCACCCAGTTATTCCTCACCGATATGGAGGGGAACAGCTGCAGCGACTCACGGGATTCAGGGGGGTCCAATCTCAAGGTGATTTCTAAAACACTGCTGGGGTTCATACACGATGGTAACCAAATCGAACCACCTGCTCCTTGGGAATGCCAAGTTTTTCTTTATTCTGGCAAATCCCATCCATGCAAAGAAGCTGGAGCTTTGAATGAGGACCAGCTCCTTCCAGGGCAAATTATTCATGTATTCAGGCGGTGATTCAGCGGCAGGTAGCAAATGCTGACTGCATGCAAAGGGCTTGACTGTCTCACTTCAGAGCACTAGGAAGGGAGTCAGAAACGTAGTCCCAGGCTCAAGGGAAAGGACAGATGCAAATCCACACAAACCCTCCTACTAGAAGCAAATGCATATGTAGCAAATGAATGTGTAATTAAATTAATAAATTAAGCATTACGAGTCGACCTTTGACTATTCATCTATATCCCTAATGCACCCTCCCATTGGCAAACATGAGGAATTGACATATTGAAGCATCTGCAGCGTATACGAAGCACCTGCAAAGTGTCAGGCACAGTGAAGAGGGCTCAGATGGATGAGCTGAGACTCAGAGAGGTTCAGGGATGTGCCTGATGTCCCCTAGTTTATAAGTGGCAGAGGCCAGGCATGAGCCTATGAAGTTAAGTGTCCAGCCTGGAACCACACATTGCATGGTAGGCATTAGTTAGCTCTAATCCAGCTAAGCCTCCAACACCAAAGCCCCTGTAGCTTTTTTCACTGAACTTATAGGGCGAGCACTTGGTTCTCCCCTGTTGGATTCAGCAGGGCCAGGAGCTGAGGCCTGGCTGTGAATCATCTCTGCAGATCCAGGACCCGAGCAGTGGACATACTTCATGCCAGAGAAGCCCCTGGTACCAGAAGCTCCTCGATTTGATAGGAAATTCAAAAATAGAAGCAACTGAAGATCCCTCAGCACAGCCCCCTCTGTGGCCGTGGAAGAACCCTCTGGCACAATTTTGATTTGCAAGTCCCTGACATGACCTAATTTAACTTCTTTCATTTTCTTGATAAATGAAAATGCCTGAATGGGTCCCAAAGGGCTTTCTCCACTCACTGACAGGCACCTAGGTCCCCTGGCTGCCTGGAGGTGGCAGTGGGAGGTGGCACCTCTGTTGAACCCAGCCTGGGACACTCTTCACCCTTCACATGGAGATGTGTTGGCTTTGGAGGCAGCTGGTGTGCATTTCCTCTGTTATATGGAACACATTTGCAGCCCAGGTTCTGTTTCTAGGAGGAACTTAAGGAACGGAAAATCAAGGAACCCTAAGCTGGACCAAAGAAAGTACAGAGTGGCATCCTCCAGAGAATGGCAGCATCAAAATCACCAGGGAACGTACTAAGAGTGCCCAAGCCAAAGTCCACCCTCAGAAATTCTGACTCAGCAGGTTTTATGGAGCCCAGGAAACTGGATTTTTCACTGCCACCTGGCCCCCTACCTGGGCTTTGGGTTCAGACATTTCCCACCACCACCTACATGTAGTCCTGGGAAAGTCACATGACCTCTCTGAGCCTGCACTTTGTGGGAGTAACTACTTACTTCCTAGGTTACAGTGAGAATTCAATGATGAAATGTTCTCTTCATGTTCAGTAATCAGTTAAAGGTTGGATATTATGAAAAGGCTATAAACAACTGAATTTTAGAAAGAATTGTTTTGTTTTTTGGGAAGCTTCCAGCCATGCACTAGCTCTGGAGGCAGAAGCTCTGGGTCAGAGCCCACATAACACAGAGTAGTCTAACACCTAGTTTCCCAACCTCTCAAAGCCTCAGTTTCCTCATCTATAAAATGGGACGATTTCTAACACTCAGCTCCCTGAGTTGCTGTGAGGAGGAAATGAAAAGCCACGTGTGAAAGACTTAGTACTCTAAGTTATAAAGCATTCGGCGGCTTTGCCATGAGTCGTGTAATAGCAAAAAGGATCTGAACCCCACGTGCCCACATCGGCAGCCCTGATGGCCTGCTTTCCTGAGCATTACAGACTCATTTTCGGCTGCAGCATCCATTTGTATGCAGACAATTATTGTGCACTAGGCCTTCACCGCTGCTGCTGCACGCAAGGTGCTGGCTGCAATCTCGTTTACATTATTAATTTGCTTACTAAACCCTTTCCAGTCAAGTTCGCGTAGAGGTGAACTGCAAGCAGCCACAGTGGGCGAGCCAGCAGGGTGGGGATGGGAGGCTGCAAGGCGGATGTGTGCGAGGACGTACATTGCTCACAGGGAGCTGGAAAGCACCCAAGTTTTAGTGTCTTAGTTTTCACCCCATCTGAGAAAAACAAATTTTTTTTAGTTTTAAAATTTTTTTATTGTTGTTTGTTTATTTCATTGCTTTAGGTAAGCTATATCACCACCTGTATTCATTTCCCGGTGCTGCTATTTTTAAAAATACCCCAAACTGAGTGCCTTAAAACAACAGGTATCTATTGTCTCACAGTCCTGGAGGCCCCAAAATCCAAAATGAAGGTGTGGACAGGGCCACACTCCCTCGGAAATCTGTAGTGGAGAAGGCTTCCTTGCCTATTCTCAGCTTCTGGAGTTTGCTGGGAATCCTTGGTACTCCTGGGCTTGTAAAGGCATCACTCCGATCTCTGCCTCTGTCTTCATGTGGCCGTCTTCCCCGGTGTGTCTCTGTCGTCTTCTCGGAAGGACAGCAGTCATTTCGGATTAGTGGCCCAAACTACTCCAGTACCACCTCATCTGAACTTATGCTCTTTGACTTACGATGAGGTGATGTCCCCATAAACCCATTGTGCATTGAAAATATCCTAAGTCAAAAATGCATTTAATAATATACCTACCAAACATCATAGCTTAGCCCAGCCCACGGTAAGTGTGCTCAGAACACCTACGTTAGCCTACAGTTGGGCAGAATCACCTAACACAAAGCCTAGTTTATAAGAATGACAATAAATCAATAAATAATAAATAAAAATAATAATAAAAGATCAAAATTCAACATTCTAAGTACAGTTCCTCCTGGATGAGTATTGTTTTCGCACAGTGGTGAGGTTGAAATTTTGTAAGTGAGCCATCGTAAATCAGGGACCATCTATAAATGCATCTGCAGTGAGTGACCCTATGTCCAAAGAAGGCTGCATCCTGAGGACCTAGGGGTGAAGACTTCAGCCTATCTTTGGGGAAAACACAATTCAGGTCCTGACACCACCTGACATCTAACAGCTTTACTTCCTTGCTTGTTAATGATCAGAATACACGTGCTTCATGAGAGCAGGGACTCTGTTCATTGTTGTTTCTCTAGTGTCTAGATCAGAGTTTGCCATATGGAAGAACTCAACAGTGAATCATTAAATTAAAGAATGACTTATAATCTATGGCCTGGGGCAGGAAAATAAATGTAAAGCTTGAGGAGTTAGACAGCCCTGGGTTCTCGTATCAGCCCCAGTGCAGTACTCTGTTTCTGCACTAGTTGCTTAGCCTCTCTGCAGCTCCGTTTCTTCATTTCTGCAAGAGACATAGAAACATTTCACTGCATTATCATTTTAATTGGACTGTTCTGAAGCTATCGCTCTATCTAGTGCCATTCGCCTTTTCTACATCACGGGACACCAACTTTCTAGTATCCAGTTTCTACTCTTTTTCAACATTTTGACTTTGAACAAAATATATCCTCTCAGAGACTTTGTTTTCCAGTCTGTAGAGTGGGGTTGAGAATAGTACCTCCCAACCCGCATCCTAGGGTAGTTAGGAGATTGAGCTACAGCACTGTACATGGGAATATTTTGGAAACTAAATAGATGCAGGATTCTTATTATCAATTTAAAGATGCTATTAACACTACTCAACATTTATGTTGCTTCTTCATCAGGTTCAAAGAGCTTCATTTACATATTTCTTAGTGATTCTTTTTTATAGAGTGTTCAACTGAAGCCCAGAGAGGTTAAGAAATTTGCATGAGATCACAGGGCCGTTTGCAAGGCTCCTCCAGCCTCTTGCACCCTGCTCCCTGTTCTCTGCCAGCCTTGTGATCCTACTGGGGAGACCCAGTAATGAGGCCAGCGGTTTCATCCATTTATGTAAATATTGGAAGAAGGTTACTGACAACTTCTAATTAGTTCATTTCACCTCCTCCTCCTCCTCTTCTCTGTAATGTATATTTTTTTATGGATAATAAAATAAAGATTGAATCAAGCAGCCAAAAAACAAGAATGGCAGGCCCTGCCTACCAGTCCTGATGATTGGGACTGCGTGATTGGGTTTCCAGGTGTCATCTCTAAGTCCCTGATGCTTGCCACCTATGGATTCAGGCATGCCCAGTCCCTGAGCCAAGCCAACCCAGTGGACAGTACCCTATGGGAGGAACCCCACCAACAGGTGGGATCTAGCATCTGTTTTGTTCCCTTGGGCCTGGGGCTCTAGTCCAGGTATCTTCCCGTCTACCCAGCTGCAGCCTTCCCTCGTAATCCCCACCTACCCTGATTACCCAGGACACAAGCCTGGAGAGGAGCAAAGGGTCCTGAAAATCCCAAGGGCTCTGAAGGCAAAAGAACTAGATTTGAATCTTGTATTTGTCAGTTTGAAGCTGTGTGATCCAGGAGAATTGCTTAATTCCGTGGAAGTTACTTTTCCTATCTGTAAAATGGAGATTGAGAGGATAAAGATTGAGATAATACATGAATAGCACTTACTTCTTGGCATGAAGTAGGAATTCAGTGAATACCTGCTCCTTAGCTTCCCACTCTCCACCTGAACCGGAGCCTGCCCTGACTCACATCCTGTTGAGCAGCAGCACTAACAAGTGTCCAGTCCCGCTGTCCCCTCTATGCCTCCCACAGACCCTCCAACCATACCTTCTCTATGTCCCATCCCCAAGCTCCTGCTAAGCCCTGGTGCAATGAAAGTTTCTACTCCCTGACTGTGAGCACGGCTTTCTCCCCACGGACCTCTGCTTCTAGGCCCACCTCACCCTGCATATCAGAATCCACTTGAGCTGGACCCAAGTTTGGAAAAATCCCTAGGACGCTACAATATGGGCTTCTGGCATCCCCAGCTACTATCCTTCCAGGATCAATCACTCTTCTCCTGGCCTTGATTGAACGCCCAGAGTGCCCCATAGCCCAAGCCACATGGGCTGTGAGACTGTTTCCTCCCCATCCCAGCAGTCAAGGAGGACGTTTATTCCTCATTCAATTGTTTCATGAATGCTTCACACATTAATTCAACAAACCTTTATGAGCACGTGCTACATGCCAGGACTTGCACTAGGGCTGGGGAAGGAAAAAGAACAAAGCTGCATGGGGACTCCCAGTGGGAGAAGAGGAATGACTATGAAGGGGTGGGACGACTGGGGGCCGAGGCCACATCCCGGCAGCATCTCCTGCCTCCTGGCTGTTCTGACCACTTGCAGGCTCGGGAGCCCAAGGAATTGTGGTTGCAACAAAGATTTAAACCACCATGAATATTTATAGGACATAGTTAAGAGATTATCCTGATGTGTGTTTCAAGTTCATTGATGTCCAAACTCAGAGACATCCTGTTTGTTCTACAGCAGTAACATGCACTCAGAGTGTTAGAGAGCAAGCTGCTGTGTGAGCCCCGGGTGTTTGCTCCCCTGCCCCTTAGCTTTTATTCAGGTCTGAGAATATTTGAGGATTCTGACTCAGGATCAAAGTACATTCACTAATAATAGTTAATTACAATAAATATGATCATGTAAAAACTCCCATTTATTCAGTGCTTATTATATCCCAGGCATTATAAGCATTAATGTGGATTGAATCATTTGGGCCTTATAACAGTCCTGTGAGTTGGGTAATGCTCTTATCCCCATGTCATAGATCGGGAAACTGAGGCACAGGGACTCTGTAACTTGTTTCTTATGGTATGGCTGGAAAGTAGCAGAGTAAGGGTTTGAACACAGGCATTCTGGCTCCAGAGCCTACACTCTTACATCGGGTATGTGCTTGCACCGGGCAGCCCACAAACATTAGTTTATTCAGTCTTCATGCAACTCTGTAAGGGAAGTATGCATAGTCCCATTTTACAGATGAGGAAACAAAAGCCCAGTGGTTAATGACCTGCTCAAGATCCCATGGAATGGGTGGTGAGGATGACACCAGAGGCAGGGAGACCAGTTGGAGGCTGGGTTACATGATTAAGATCCTTCTCATTCTGTTGTAAAATTAATCAGCTTCTTGCTCACAGCATGTCTTTGTCATCCCATCTCAATTTATGTTGGAAACACTCCCACCCCACCCGCTGCCACACAAATAAATGTTTGGGACCTGTAACCAAGACGTTGCAATGTAAGAAACTTACATAGTTAAGTAGCAGGTAGGATAAAGCAAACAGCTTCACTGGGAATGAGAATGAGGAAAGGGTCATTTCTAAGTAAATTGTAAAAGAATGAAAGGGAACGTTCTTAGCTGGGAAAATGGATTTCATACCATGCTTGCCAATATTTATAAATTCCATTGCAAAGACTGTTTCTCATTAAGGATCAACAGTGGTATACTGGAAATGGCACTGGTTTTGGACTCAGAAATCCTGCAGTCAAGATGCAGGTTCTGTCCTTATCAGCACTGTGATGTTGGACAAATCACTCTCTAAATCCCAACACTGTGAGGATCTTTGAAGGGCAAGAGTCATGTATGTTCCTGTCTTTGAGCCCAGAGTGAGCACAGCCCTGTCAGTGATCATTGCTGATTAGTGAACAGCAATGATCTTCTCTATGTATGTGTATTTACATGACCTGTGTAAACTCCAAAGACTTATTCAGAGACGATTACTGATGTATTTATTGTTTATTTTCCATAAATGCAGTGCTTACTTTGCTTTTTTATTTGCTCTGGAAGGAAAGAAAGAAGACAGAGACAGACATAAAGTGAGAAAGGAAAAAGAAAACAGATACCAAAGATTGAAGGCTCCAACACGAGCGTTTTATGTCAATGGCATCTAGATCTAGCCTGACCCATAGCGCTGTGACTCTACTGCATGAGGTGAAGCCAGTCCTGCAAAGTGCTCTGCTTTGCAGTGAGTTTCTACATTCTAATATTTTCCACTTTGAGAAAACTTTCTAGAAGCTTCTCAAAATCAGTTTTACAGTAAATTCAAGAGGACCACAGTCAAAATTTATGTATGATAGTGTTTCATTAAAAACCCAAATTTATAAGACTGGAAAAGGTAGAAAGTCAATAGGAGAAGAAGTAGGAAGAAAATAGCTCTGCATCAATATGTATGTATGTTACAAGAGGCAGTCCTTATTTAAGAAAACAGTTTTGTTCCAAAAGAGTTTGTAAGGAAGTTATTTGGAATTCTAAACACAGTTTTCCATATTAGCAAAGGTAACATGATTAAGTTTGCTGGTTAGAAAATCACAAAAGCTTATCGAATCCATGGTTCAAACTGTATCGTGATAATATCAATGACAAAAACAATACAAACCAGTTAATATAAATTACTATTAATTAACTTACTATGTGCCAGGACTGTCCAGAATGCTTTACATTCCTGTTCTCACGGCATCTTTGTGATCACCGGCAGGGAAGGTACCCTTAACCTCCTTTACAGGCCAGAAACGCAAAGCTATGAAAGTTCAAGTGGCTTTCCCAGCTCACAAAGCTACTCAGTGGCAGAGTGAGTGTTGGGGATTCTTGTCTGTGTGACTCATGGTTTAAACCCTGCATTGCACTTCTCTGAAATTACTAGATTCTATGGGATTTTCACCTCCTTTGCTCTAGCCCAGAAGAAGAAGTATTTTTCCCTATTGGAGGCCTCCTTCCCTCCCTACTCTCCATCCCTTCTTCTGCTGCCTCCTTAGGAGTTTACTCCATCATGTATCTTCTCTCTCAGTTTTTTCTTGAACTTCTTTCTTCGTGCTGGCTATTTCCTCTCAGCTTACCAACCCACTCAGGTCTCTGTCATCCTAAACCAGCAGCAAATACAGCTTCCCTTTGCACACCTGCCTCCTTTGACTGTATTCTCTCTCCCTCCTTCCCTTCTCGGCCAAGATTCTTAACATCCTCCCCTCCTGTTAACCTCCCATAAGCACCTCACACCCTGTCATCTGGTTTCCACCTGCGTGAATACCTGAGCCAGCTCTTGCCAGGGTTGCTAATGACCACGCTGTTCGTCCTCACCTTGCTGCTGTTGCCACGTTTAACCCGGAGCCTCCCTACTTCTCGACCCCTCTAAGTCTCTAGCTCCTACTGACAGCACTGGCTTTTACGTTGTCTTCCCAGCAGTCTGACTTCATTGCAGGTGCCTCTTCCTTCGTTTCTACTGAATTGGTTCCTACTCCCATTTCATTATAATTTAATTTATAACCACTGTTTCTATACCCATTTTTCCCTGCTAAAATCTCCAAAGTCTGTGTCCCTAGTTCTAAGTGATGGGAACCATCTTCTGGACAGCCCCCAATAAATGCCCCACAGGTGCCTCAGGTTCAGAGAAGCAAACCTAGACTCCCTCCTCCCAAGCTCAGCACTGCACCCCGTGCCTCCCAGCCCTGTTGCTGTCATCGTCATCTCTGTCGCAGAAGACAGCACCTTCCACAGCCGCCTGCAATTCCAGCCCGGAACCTGCAAGCATGCCAGACCCCTTCCTCTACCTTTCCCCACTGGCCTCAGACAATCAGTTCAACTAATACACCCCAAATGTGTCACTTCCTATCTATCCTTGATGTCATGTCTTCATCGTCTGTTTCCCAAATTTTCATCACAAAACAATCTTCTTACCTCCTGCTTCACCACTGCAGTCCTTCCCCCTTCATGCCTCTAGGAATGAAATGCACAATTGGATGCGTAGCTTCCCTATGTGGAACCCTAAATGACACGCTCATCAGCCAGGAAGGCCCACCTGTGCCTGCCTGCTCTCTGGCCCTCCAGCCCCAACACTCACTGTGCTGCTCCAGAAAAGTCAGGCTCCCTCATGACAATGAGCTGATCCAAGTGTCCTGCACACAAAACTCTGGCTCACAAGCCCGTGCCTTTGCTCGGTTTCCTCTACCTGGGATACTGTCCCTTCTCATCTGAAGCTCTGGCTCCTTCTTCAATACTTTGCTTAGCAATCCTGTCTTCCAGGGACTGTTCCCAGACTTCCCCAAATGGAGGCTAAATGCCTGTCCTTTATATTCTGATAGCATCAACATTCCCTTCTACCCTAGCACCAAGCATGCTGTGTTGTAATTTTTTCTCTTCTTGCCCATTTTCCTGGACAGTGAGTTAATTGAAAGTTTGAATCCTGCCTTGTTCATTTCTGTATCTACAGTGTCTAGCATGGTGCATACCATCACATGGGTGCCGAGTAAATTTTTGTTGACTTCAATTGGATTTAAGTTAACCTTAAATTGGGATAATTGGGATAATTGGGATTTCTTTTCTGTTTTTTTTTTTTTTTTCTTTTAAAGACAGGGTCTCCCTCTTTCCTCCAGGCTGGAATGCAGTGGCCCAATCACAGCTCACTGTAATCTTGAACTCCTGGCTCAAGTGATCCTCCCACCTCAGACTTCCAAGTAGCTGGGACTACTGGCATGTGCCACTATGACCAGCTAATTTATTTTTAGAGATGGGTGTCTTGCTATGTTGCCCAGGCTGGTCTCGAACTCCTGGCCTCAAGTGATCCTCCTGTGTCAGCCTCCCAAGTGTTGGGATTACAAGCATGAGCCACCATACTTGGTCATTAAATTGGGATTTCTCAGAATAAAACCTTATCCATGCCAGGCATTTCAATGGAGTCTGAAGAAGCTAATGTAACTTTGGAATGTCCCAATTGTGAGAAAGACCACACCAGACTCTCCCCAGCTGTGGCAATGTCCACTGTGAAGCCAGAATACAGCAGTGCTGCCCTGCGTACTCAGATTCACTGGAGGAAGGCACGAGGGAGCGCCTCAGAGAAGCTTTTCTCACTGGAGAGGGAGTGAGTCTTCTCAGTGCCTCTGCATCTCTCCTGTGTACTCTTTGTTTGAAAGTGTGAATGCTGCTTTTTTTTCTGCTAGGGGAAGTCATTCATTGCTAGTCCGAACCCTGCCTTAGAACATGACCTCAGCATTTGGCCCCTTGGTTAATAATTAGGAGTGCCTGTGTCAAAGTCTTGAGGAAAGACGTTCCTTACAATCTCTTCTCTGCCACTTTTTGCCTATAAATTAATCCATCAAGAAGATGTTTCTTCTCAGCTCTTGAGGGATTCACACCACTTATGCAAACTCCTGGAGGCTCCAGTCTGCATTTAGATGACCTAATGAGTTCCGGAGTGGAGCCCTTTAAGTGGCAGGCCTGCATTTACATATAGAATGATGGTGGTGCAGGCAGCAGGAGAATCTCAGGTTTGTCATTCTCTCAAGTGGCCCCCTGTCTTCCCACTATGAGAAGGAAGCTCAAGTGATTTGTTAAGTTATCTGAACTCTTGTTTGCTGATTCTCCATTTCATTTTGTAGAAGGCTCCAGTGAATCTGAGTAGGTTAGATGTGACTCAGCCTCCTTGTAATACAGGTAATCATTCATTCCTTTATTCCTCCATCCTCATTATTGTCAGGAACCTGTTCTGTGCCACAGAACCAGCAGTTACAGGAGGGCAGGACTCTGCCAAGAAAGAGGCTGGCATCCTGGCTCTACCTCTTCCCAGGCAATGCTTGTAGACATCTATTTCATGGGATGAGAATGAGATGGTAAGGAAAACAATCCACAGCTACTGAGCAGTGGAAATCAGGGTGGCAAATGAGAGACACACCTCTGTCCCTCATTCCACAGTGCCCCTGGGAGATGATGTTAGTGATATGCAAGTTAAGACCCATGTGCTATGCCCAGTGCAGGTGGAAGGAGTATGCTATGATAGAAATGCATGGTCTTCGGGCGATCACACCCAACCCTACCACTTTATGTAATTGTGGACAAGGCATTTAACTCCTTAGAGATTCAGATTCCTCACCTGTAAAGTGGGAATAATGACATCTTACAAGGTTATTCCTAAAGGTTCTATGAACTAATTAGCATAGGTAAAGTACCCAGCATGGTGCTTGCTACCACGTAAGTGCTTTGTTATTCACATTTCCTCTACATGCACAATTTTAGGCAGTTTAAGGCATACAAAAATGATTAATACAAGATACTATGTTCTTTCAGACAGTTTACTAGATACTTTAGTTAACCATAAAGGATAGTCTATGTTATGCACCAAGAAAGTAAGGCACTTATGGAATTTGGAAGGAGACATGTGAGAAGAAGTAGTAAAGAGAAAGCTATGGAGAGGAGCTAGAACAAGAATAGATAGTTGGGAGAAAGGGGTGGACAGATGGGTGGATAGATGGATAATTGATTGATAGATAGATAGATAGATAGATAGATAGATAGATAGATAGATGCAGGCAATAGACAGACTTGTGTTAGATGTACTCCTATTATTTCTTAGGGAGATGAGAGTGATGGGTGGGCAAGTGGTTTGTCAAAAGACCTGGAGCCCTGAATACTCAGTGGAAAGGAGAGTATACAGGTCAGCGAGAAATATGGTTGAAACAATAATTGAGCAGCAGATGGTACAGAATCAAAGGATCTTGTACCTGAGTGGTCCAGTTCTCCATCCACGTAGGAGTCCTGCTTATGCCATCCCCACACCAGTGGTCAAGCCTCTGGAGAGCTAAGAGCTTACCATTTCCCATCAGTCACTCTGTGCATGGCTTATTCTCTGCATTATCTGAAATCCTCTCAAGGTATTATTATCCTCATTTTATAGGAGAACAAACTGAGGTTCACAAATCTTACAGCTAATTAAGGGACCCAGAGTCAGCCTCAGGTCTTTAGGGCTTTGAAGCCCGTTGAGCTGTATCTCCTCCGTCTGTTCCTTGAGGAGACAACTTCTTAAGTGTCGGTCTTGTCCAGACTTTCAAACTCTCCTCTTGTAAGTTTTTCTTGCAATAAAGGATGGTTCTGTTCACCTCCTGGTGCCTGTAGAACTCTCATTGGGTTTTTTGGAGTTTTTTTTTTTTTTATAATTATCTTGTACTTAGAACCATCCATTATAAATCTCATTTCTGTTCAAATTGTTTCATAAATTCTTCCTTTGTTCATTCTTTAAATTAGGAAGAATTATCCAAAGATAATCGAAATTTTAAAGACTTGCTCTTGCTCTTATTCATGCTGTCCTGAAATAGGTCTATTATCTGTCCCATTGCACAAGCCAATGTCTTCCCGCCAAAAGATGAATTAGTGTCTTTAGCTATTCAAGGGATTCAACTGACTGAGCGTGCTTGGGTCATTGTAATTTGATTTATCAGACTCTTAAAGATTGTCCTTGTTGGACTCAGGGCCTGCCTGGGGACTGACTAGGGAAGCTTGCCAGGAGCCGTGCCATCTGACCTTCAAGACTCGGAAGGCAGCAGATGATGTCATCATATTTGCCGAGCGGGTTCCAGAGAGAAAAATGCCTCTGGCTTGGAGACATTTCAGAACAAAGTCCAGTCTCATTAACTTCCTTCATGGGCCCCTGTTATTGAGCCCCATGAGTTAACCAACAAACACAGGAGATTTTTATTGCAAACCTACTGTGTATCAGACATTGTAGGGAGGCATTGAAGATGCAAACCTAATACCATTTCCTGCACTGGAGAACTCACAATTGCAGGTAACAAAACAGATGCTTTAACAGATGTATCTCTGAGGTGGTGATCACTGCTATTACAATGATCTGGAGGAAGGGATGTAGGAACCCAGCCAGTACAGGAATGTTCTCTACAACATCCATAATATTAAGACTTTTAACCTATATTGGAATAGATCCAGTCATAGGATCCTTAGTACCACGCAAAGCAGTCCATTTCTTTGAAGGGCAATGTAGACTACTGGTGGAGAGTATAGGCTCTGGAGCCATACCATTAGGGCATGATATTTAAGTTCTGTGTCCCTCAGTTTCCTCAATAAAATAGCCATGATAATAGTATCTATCCCATTGTGTTATTATGAGGATTAAATAAATTAATGCATGTAGGGTACTTAAAATAGAGCTCAGCACATAGTAAATATGTCTGTTAATGTTAGTTACTGTTGCTATGAAGAGGAAATGCCAGCAAACCTCCATATATTAAACCTAAATTTGCCCCAGTCTAATCTCCACTCAGTAGGCCCAGTTCCACACTCTCTGGAGCAAAAACCTATACCAGGCTCAAGCATTGTGTAAAAATGCTCAAAGCTGGCTAGCTAAGTTGCAAAGGAAGGAAGATTCTGTGCTGTTCATTTCAGAAGAAGAATATGCCACTGAGTCCTCATGATAGGAGTAGAATGTAGTCATTGTATAGACTGTCCTCATAAAGGTCTGAAAAACCCAAAGATGGGGTTTGCTTATAGCTTTTTGTTGACTTGAAAGGTATTATATTTCCTAGCTAAAAGTATAGACATTTATTGAGTACATATTGCATACAAAAACCTCTGTTTTTGCAATAGGAGTTGAAAAGATGAGTAAAAACCAGTTCCTTAGTGTGGTGGTTTAGAATATGAACTCTAATATAAATTTAAATCCTAGCTCTGGCACCTTCTAGATGTGTGACCTTGAGCAAATAAATTAACTGAGCTTCAAATGCCTCATCTATAAAATGAGATGATAATAATAATAACCATTGTAGAGTATGGTTATGATAAATAAATGAGATGAGTTTTTTTAAAGTTACTTGGCACAGAATTTAGAATATAATAGATACTATGTTCATGTTGAGTAATTATTAATAAATATCCTATAAACTCACAGTCTGGTTGGAGGGTGCAGAGAGAGAGACAGATGGTTATAAATAACTGATCATGAGTATGTTGTATACAAATAGTGTATAACAGACACAGATAGTAGATAATGAAGAAGGAAAAAACAGAAGAAAAGAAATTGTGCTTGAGGAGCTAATGCTGCATTATATGGCTGTGGACACATAGATAAAAAGTTTTTCCTATCATTTATTTATTCATTCACTAAACAGTGTCTCTTATGTGCCAGCCACTATACTGGAAGGATAGGGATTGATCTGCTTGTCCAGGAGACAGAATAAACTTTCAATTTTGGATCATTTTAGATTCATAGGAATGTTGTAAAAACAGCATAGAGAATTCCTATATGTACTTCACCTGCTTTCCTCTAATGCTGACATCTTGTATAACTATGGTGTATTTTTCTATGCTAAGCTTTAGACTTTAATTGGATTTCATCAGTTGTCTACTCAGATCCTTTTTCTGTTTCAGGATTCAAACTAGGGTACCACATTGTACTTAGCTTTCTTATATTTTTATTTGCATATTTGTTTATTAAAAAATAAATGCATTCATAATAGTTCAAGCCAACTCCCTCTCTCTGGAGTTCTTCTGAACAGACCGGAATGAAGTGAGACCATTGTGTTTGGTAACATCAGCTGTCAACTTTGCTCAAAGTTCTTAGTTGCTGCTATCTTGGCAGAAAATCAGCTCTGCAACTGACCCTTTATTCTATAAATGAAATTACTAAATTAAGCCAAGATGTAGCTTTAAAAGCTTTCCTTTAGAAGAATTAAATATCTCAATCTAGTAGTATTTCTAAACAGATTCATATTAAAAGAAGCTTCAAATTTTAAGTAGTCTTTTAAAGAAAGGAGCTTTAAAAAAATTTAACTCAGAATTTGAGAACAGATTGTTAAACCAGTTCAAACAGTCCTCAGTACCCAACACATGATCTTAATGTTTTCGAGATAGTACTCCGACTGGACAACCATTGCCTTTTAACTGTGGTCAACATGCCGTTGTTAGTACAAAGAAGCCAGGCGTGGGTGACTGGGGTCTTGGCCTTGACTTCCTCTCCCCCTTGCCTTCTCTCATTATTTTCCCCCTGGTCTCAGTTCTGGTTCTTCCATTTCCTGGCTTCATACTCCAAATCCTAATACCCATCTGAGTTCCTTTTTCTTTTCCTTTCTCAATTTTATTTTTGTTTTTATTTAAAAAAATACAGTTAATACTATTAATGCACTTTCATTGGAGAAAACTAGAACCTACAACTGAGCAGAAGGAGAAAATTTAAATTACCTATAATCTCATCACACTAACATCCTTATATTCTGTTTTCTACACATATACATACATCCACACATATATAGTCATCCATTGCTTAATGACAGGGATATGTTCTCAGAAACACATTGTTAGGTGATTTTGTCATTGTGTGTCATAGAGTGTACTTACACAAACCTAGATGATGTAGCCTACTATGCACCTAGACCACATGGTATAGCCAACGTCTCATATGTGATCTGTCATCGACCAAAACATTGCTATGAGGCCCATGACTGTATGCTCTTTAAATAGGCCCATACAGTGCTAATGACATCACGATACATAGCATTTGTGCATGCATCAAGTCAGTTAATCCTCAAAATGTCCTATGAAGGGATACTATTATTATTCTCATTTTACAGGTGCAGGAACCGACACTCAGAAAGTAAGTGCTTTGCCTAAAATCACACAGCTGGCAAGTGGTGGAGGTGGGATTTGAATAGTCAGGCTCCAGAACCTGTGATCTTAACCACAGTGCTAATACCACACTGCCTGTTATATTTTATTGCCTGCTTTTTTTTTCTGTTTATAATACATGATGAACAGCTTTCTATGTCAAAACATATATTCTCCTTTTAGATGTTTTCTGTGTGGCTAGTCTTATACACAATGCTTCAATAAACACCCTTAACCATCTTGAGTTATTTACTCAGTCTTTTCTATTTCCATGACTCCTTTGGTCCCCTGTGCTTGTACTTCTGCTTCTTAGCTTTATTGCCTTCTCCCCTCTCCCTGGTACCTGTGCCTCAACTTCCACACACATGGGAGCGCCCATAGACACACACATGCACATGCATACACACACACTGCTCAGCTCTCAGTCTCACCCATCCCTTTTGTGTTGAAGCATCCACAGCAGCCCTGGAAACAAATCTCCTCTGCCAGTTGGACTCTTACTAGCCATGCCATTAGTGGAGAATGACGACTTTATTATGAAAGCTTCATTCTAGAGTCTTCTTCTAGGTTTATACAAATATTCCATTTCAACAAACATTTAATGGGCATCCGTTATGTACAAAGTATTTGAGGGAAACAAAAGTATAGCTCCTTTCTTCCACAAGGTACAGTCCTAATGAATGGCTGAGAGACAAGTAGAGCTGACCAGAATGTAAACTATTAGTAAAATGAAAGTATTGACAACATGAGGTGGGAGCCAAGGGGAGAGAGCTACAAATTTTGATTAGAAGGCTTGAAGCTTTTCAGAAGAGGTAACTAGATGACTAATTATCATTTACTTGTTCTGTCTTCAATGGGTATCATATGTGATGGTCTAACAGGCTAGATCACACAGGCGTCAGGGCCTTGAGCCCAACATTTGAAAGAGGAACAGCGGTAGTTTGACCAACTGTCCTGATTTGTCTGGAATGAGGGAGATTTCCAGGACACAAGATTTCTAGTGCTAAGACAAGGAAAGCCCCAGGCAAACTCGGACAAATCAGTCACCCTAAATAGCAGTGAACGATGCAAACAAAGCTTGCTGCCCTTACGGAGCTCACAGATTATAAACTAGTAAAGAAATAAAAGGATAGATAGGATGTCAGGGGGATAGTGGATAGTGCAATGGAGAAAAAATAAGGCAATATAAGAGGACAGAGAGGGGCTGGAGTGCTGGGGTTTGGAAGAGTGATCTGTATCAGACTGGGTAGTCAGGGAAGGCCTTTGCATGAGTTGCCATTTAAGCGGAGACGTGAATGTAGGGAGAGACAGAGTCATGTGGATACTTGGAAGGGAACATTCCAGGCCACTGCAGCTCAGGCATTATGGGTGAGGGGGCAAAGAGCCAGGGATGGGGTCAGAGAGGTGGCCAGGAGCCAGACAGCACAGTGTCCTGTGAGCTATGGGAGGTGATTTGGATTTCACTCAAAGATACTGTGTTGGAAGGTTTGAGCAGAGATGTGGCATCCTCGGACATATGTTTTATAAGGACCACTCTGGCTGCTAAGTGGGAATAGAGTGTCGGGTGGAAGTGAGGAAACTAATTAGGAAGCTACTGCAATAATCTAGAAGGACAAAGTATGTATTAGAAAGTGCAGAGGCCTCAGACAACCCAACCCAGTCATCACTAGTGGGGAAACCCTTTGCAAATTATTTAACTTCTGTTAGCCTTTAATCTTCTTATCTATGAAGTGAGGATTAACAAATTATGAAAGTTAAATGAAATAATGCATATGAAAATGACTAGCAAAGTGCCTACAGCTCTATTATGAAAATAGCGGTGTGCCATAGGAATTAAAATGGCTAATCTGATTCTTAAGGCCAATGTCTAGCCATGCAAAAATCTGAGTTATTATTTAGATATAAATGCATATTTGCAGGCATTGGTCAGATTCTTCTAGCTCTGTGAGTGTATGTATATGTTCTTTTTATTGCAATTAAAAACACTAACAATTCCATAAATATACTCAGAAGTTTTGTACTACGATATCTTTGCTCCTATGGTTTCCTCTACTCAGGAATGTCATTCCTTCCACTCCAATCCTTTTCTGCTTGACCCAGATCCAAATTCGTCTTCCTGGTGGAAACTCCTATAGGTCTTTTCCCCTAACAGAGTCAATTTTTACTTTTGCATCATTTTCTTTGGACTTTGTGTTTAGTTCTAACTGTATGATACATTATCAGCTTTTATTATACTTAATTTTATATGTCCATTTTTCTAATAAGAAAATAAGAAAAATAGAAGCCAGGGGCCAATCCATGAGCACGATAGGGTTTTCCATCTGTTTACATATGCAATGTCTTTTCTCAGTGTTTCTCAGTTCTCCCTATATAGATCTCTCATTCCCTTCATTAAACATATCCCTAAATATTTAATTTTCTTTGATGCTATTGTGAAAGGTGTTGTGTCTTTGATTTGATTTTCTGCTTGACTGTTATTGGCATGTATGAATGCCACTGATGTGTGTGCATTGGTTTTGTATTCTGAGACTTTACTGAATTCATTTATCAATTCCAGGAGTCTATTGGTTGAATCCTTGGATTTTCTAGATATAATATCATATTGTCAGCAAAGAGTGAGAGTTTGACCTCTTCTGTGCTCATTTGGACACCCTTAATTCCCCTCTCTTCTCTGCTTGCTCTAGCAAGGGCTTCCAGCACTATGTTGAATAGAAGTGGAGATAGTGGGCAACCTTGTCTGGCTCCAGTTCTAAGTGGGAATGCTTTCAATTTTTCCCCATTCAGGATGATATTGGCTGTGGGTTTATCATATACGGCCTTAATAATTTTAAGGTATGTCCCGTCTCTGCCTATTTCGTTAAGAGTTTTTATCATAAAAGTGTGCTGGATTTTGTCAAATACTTTTTTCTGCATCTATTGAGAGAATCATATGGTCTTTGTTCTTGCTTTTATTTCTGTGGTGAATAGTATTTATAGATTTGCATATGTTGAACCAACCTTGCATCTCTGCGATAAAGCCCACCTGGTCATGATGAATTATTTTTTTGATGTGCTGTTGGATTTGGTTTGCTAAGATTTTGTTGAGGATTTTTGCATCTATATTCATGAGGGTTTTTGGTCTGTTGTTTTCTTTTTCTGTTGTGTCCTTTCCTGGCTTTGGTATCAAGGTGATATTGGCTTCATAGAATGAGTTGGGGAGGATACTATCCTTCTCAATGTTGTGGAATAATTTCTGCAGTATAGGTATGAGGTCTTCTTTGTAGGTTTGGTAAAATTCAGGTGTGAACCCATTTGGTCCAGGAATTTTTTTGTAAGAAGATTTTTAATTGCTCCTTCAATTTCTGTGCTAGATATTGGTCTGTTCAGGAATTCTATTTCTTCCTGATTGAACCTAGGAAAGTTGTGTATATCTAAGTATTTGTCCATTTTCTCCACATTTTGGAGTTTTGTGGCATATAGATTTTTATAGTATTCAAAGATAATGTTTTGTATTTCATGATATCTGTAGTGACCTCTCCTCTTTCATTTCTAATTGAGTTTATTAGAGTCCTTTTCTTTCTATTTCTCATCAATTTAGCAAGAGGGCTGTCAATTTTGTTTATCCTTTTGAAAAAACAACTTTTGGTTTTGTTAATCTCCTGTATAGTTACTTTGTTCTCAATTTTATTTAGTTCTGCTCTGAACTTAGTTATTTCTTTTCTTCTGCTAGGTTTAGAATTAATTTGCTCCTCCTTTTCCAGTTCCTTGAGACAGTTTATTAGTTTGTTGATTTCTGAACTTTCTGTCTTTTGGATGTGAGCATTTAATGGTATTAGTTTTCCTCTCAGGAATGCTTTTGCTGTAGTCTACAGATTTTGATAACTTGTGTCCCCATTATCATTTCGTTTGAAGAATCTTTTGAGAGAAGATCTCGTGTAGCCAAAGCAATATTAAGCAAAAAGAACAAATTGGGAGGCATCAGTCTACCAGACTTCAAGCTTTACTACAAAGGCTATAGTAACCAAAACAGCATGGTACTGGCACAAGAAAAGAGATATAGATCTTTGGAACAGGACTGAGAACCCACATATAAAACCATCCTCATATTGTCATCTAATCTTCAACAAATCCACAAAAAATATGCATTGGGGAAAATAATCTCCATTCAATAAATGGTGCTGGGAAAATTGGATAACCACATGCAGAAGATTGAAACTGGATCACTACCTCTCACCTCTCACAAAAATCAACTCACAATGGATAATAGACTTAAACCTAAGGCATAAAACCTTAAGAATTCTAGAAGAAAATGTTGGGAAAACTCTTATAGATATCGGCCTCGGCAAAGAATTTATGAAGAAGACCCCCAAAGCAATCACAGCAGCAACAAAAATAAATAAATGGGACCTGATCAAATTAAAAAGCTTCTGCACAGCCAAGGAGACTATCATTAGAGTGAATAGACAACCTACAGAAGAACAGAAAATATTTGCATTCTACACATCCAATACAGGGCTGTATATATATACAAGAATATATACAGAACTTAAGAAAATTAACAAGAAAAAAATCAAACAACCCCATCAATAAATGGGCAAAGGAGATGAACAGAAACTTTTCAAAGGAAGACAGAATAATGACGAGCAAACATAAAAAACTGCTCAACATCTCTAATTATTAGGGAAATGCAAATCAAAACCACAGTGAGATATCACTTAACTCCAGTGAGAATGGCCTTTATCAAAAAGTCCCAAAACAACAAATGCTGGCATGGATGTGGAGAGATTGGAACACTCTCCCATGGCTGGTGGGACCGCAAATTACTACAACCCCTGTAGAAAGTAATTTGGAGGTATCTCAAAGAGCTAAAAATAGAAATACCATTTGATCCAGCAATTCCACTACTAGGCATTTACCCAAAGGAAAAAAAGACATTCTATAATAAAGACATCTGCACTCAAATGTTTATGGCAGCACAATTCATAATTGCAAAGATGTGGAAACAACCCAAGTGCCCATCAGTACATGAGTGGATTAATAAAATGTAGTATATGTATACCGTGGAGTACTACTCAATTACAAAAAACAATGGCAAACTAGCACCTCTTATATTATCCTGGATAGAGTTGGAGCCCATCCTTCAAAGTGAAGTATCACAAGAATGGAACAACAAGCACCACATGTACTTGCCATCAACTTGGTACTAACTCATCAACACTAAGGGACTCACATGGTAGTAATATTCACTGTGTGCCAGTCACGTGGGAGGGGGTGGTGAGAGTCGGTAAACTGACAACTAATGGATGGAGAGCGCACTGTATGGGGGAAACGGGAGAAAGGCACACTTGCAGCCCTGGCTTGGGTGAGGCAAAGGCATTATATGTAACCAAAATGTTTGTACCCCCATAATATTCTGAAATAATAAAAAAAAGAGAAGCTGGGGCAATGTTTAATTCATCTTGGATATTACAGTGGTAGCCACTCACTGCCTAGCTCAGTCCCTGGCACCTAGCAGGAGCCTAGGACACGAGTAATGAGTTGGCATAGACATGATTGTGCTTAGCCCTTGATCTCTGATATATCTCAAAGGAAAACTGTAGAAACAGCATGACATGGGGAAAGCATGGGTTTGAAGTCAAACAGACCTGAAAGCACAACCAGGCTCTGACATTTACTAAGCTGTAGGGTCTTGCCTAATCATTCCATCTGTCTGAACCTGTTTCCTTGCCTACACAACAGTGTATTAATTTTCTATTGTTGTGTAGCAAATTACCGGGAAACCTGACAGCATTAAACAGCAATCATTTATTATTTCTCAGAGTTGCTGAGGGGCAGGAGTCCGGGAGCAGCTTAGCTGGGTGGTTCTGGTTTAGGATCTCTCACATTACAGGTCAGCCGGGGCTACAGTCACCTGAAAGCTCGACTGGGCTGGAGGATCTGCTTCCAAGCTCACTCCTAGGGTTGTTGGGGAGCATTTAGTCCCTCACCATGGCAGCTGAGCCTCTCCTAGGCTACTCAGAACCTGGCAGCTGGCTTCCCTCAGAGCAAGTGGTCCTAGAGAAGGAGAGACAGAGATAGAGGTGGAAGCTGCAAGGTTTTGTGATAACCTTATCTCAGAAGTGACATACTGTCTCTTCTGCCATATTCTGTTGTCACCCAGACAGATGCTGATATGTTGCGGGAGATGATTACAGGAGAATGTGGATATAGGAGGTAGGCGTTGTGGGTGGAGGCTGGCTATGATGTACGGGGATATCTACCCCATGACTATTTGAAATGAAAAGCTAAGCATCCCAGTTTGCTATGCTTAAGGAGTTCCAATGGCTCCCCATGAACCCCAGATGAGCCCAGGGTCTCTGGCCTGGGATACAGGCTCTCCAGGACCTGACTCTTGTCTAGTTTCCAGCTCAGCCCTCCTCCCTTCTTTGTACTTCAGGCTCCAGGTCTGTTGAGCTCTCTGTCCATGCTGTTCCCTCTGCTTGGAATGCCCTGTTTTCACAGTCTTTGTCCATCTAGTGAGAACCTTATGCTTTCAACCATGCCCACTCCCTGCGCCTCCACCCCTCGCCCCTCAGGTTTCCTTTCCTGACATCTCAGGGTGGTAGAGTGTTGGGGAGCATGGCCCACTGCAGGACCTGGTAACAGGGGCCTCTGCACAATCTCAGAATAAACAACCCCCATCGACACCATGCGATCCAAGAAGGATTTCCTTTTGGGTTTGACTTGGATTTAAGCCCTGGCTCTGGTGTGTACTGGCTGATTTCAAGAGGAAAGAAAAGAACTAACATTTATTAAACTCCCAGAGAGCCAGCTGCTGCCTTGGGCACTTTCTCAGACATTATCTACTTTAATTTCATATATTTTTCTATTTGGGTAAGTGATTGTACCTTCTTGGATCTTAGTTAACTCATTAGTAAAATGGGAATATTTCCTAAATATGCACTGGCTACTTCCACTTAACTGTGCTTTGCACACTACTTCCCCCATCCTAGGATGTCCTCTGATCCATCTCCCCATGTTCACACAGCCGCTTGAGGATGAATCCCATTTCTGCCCCTTTGGAGCTGTGCAACCTTAGGAAAGTTACTTTACTTTTCTGAGGCCAGAAAATATCAGTATCTAACAATGACTACTGGTGCTACTGGGAAGGATTAATGAGGTTGTGGTTGTCGGGAGTACCTGCAATAGTATCTAACACCTATTTGGGGGCCAATAAAATTAATTCCCTTTCTTTCTTCTTTAAGGCCCAAATCAAATGTAGACCCAAATATCACCCCATCTCATCTATGCAAGACCC
Source organism: Lemur catta (assembly GCF_020740605.2). Lineage (NCBI taxonomy): Eukaryota > Metazoa > Chordata > Mammalia > Primates > Lemuridae > Lemur > Lemur catta. Next base: position 83,192,650 of record NC_059130.1, read on the forward strand.
ACTTTATTACATCTTCTTTTCCTCATGAAATTGTCCATTTTCAAAAATTTAATGACATATCTAATAAATAAAAGTGTTGTTGAGGAGAAAAGGGTGTGTATCAGGCCCTACACTCCTGGATGTGGGTATCACAAAAGCCACCCTTGTTATACTGGCACTACAAAGAAAGATTTATTTAAATATCTTTGAGCCTCAGTTTCTCTATAGACAAATTTTTTTTTCTTAAATATTTGGACATAAAATTTGTACATACTATGGGGTACACATCTACATGCATAGAATATGTAGTGATCAACAGAGAGTATTTAGGAAGTCCATCACCTCAAGCATTTATCATTTCCTTCTGTTGGGAACATTTCAAATTTTCTCTTCTAGCTATTTATAATATGCAGTATATTGTTAACTATTAATATAATCACCCTACTGTGCTATTGAACACTTACTTCTTCCATCTAACTGTATGTTTGTACCCATTCACCAGCCTTTCTTTATCTCCTCTAACAACCTGGACACCCTTCCCAGCCTCTGGTAACTACCATTCTACTCTCTGCTTCCATGAGATCAACTTTTTTAGCTCCCACATATGAGTAAGAACTTGCAATGTTTGTCTTTCTGTGCCTGCTTTGTTTCACTTAACAAAATGACCTCCATTTCATCCATGTTGTTGTAAATGTCAGGATTTCATTCTTTTTATGGCTGACTAGTATTCCATTGTGTAAATATACCACATTTTCTTTATCCATTCATCTGTTGATCGATATTTTGTTGATTTTGTATTTTTGCTATTGTGAATAGTGCTACAATAAACATGCGGGTGCAGGTATATCTTTGATGTACTGATTTCCTTTCCTTTGGAAAGATATATCCAGTTGCAGGATTGTTGGATTGTGTGGTAGTTCTAGTTTTAGGTTTTTAAGAAAGCTCCATACTGTTTCCACCAACACTGTATGAGTTTCCTTTTCTCCACATCCTCACCAGCATCTGTTATTTTTTTGTCTTTTTGATAATAGCCATTCTAACTATAGTGAGATAATATCTCACTGTGGTTTTGACTTGCATTTCCCTGATAATTAGTGATGTTGAGCATTTTTTTCATATACCTGTTCATAAAATGGGAAAAATTAAATCTGCCTTTAGAGGATTAGATGAAGTAATACCAGATTTAAAAAAGAAAAAGCCTCTAGGCCAGAGCATGGCACATAGTAGATATTCAGTAAATGTGTTCATCCCTTTATAGGACAGGCACATTCCACTTATTCTTGTCACCACTTTAGACCTCCTGGTTTTGCATGGCCACTAAAACGTGTCATCTGTTTATTAAGGGACAGCCTCACTAATTAGTCTCCATGCTGGAAAACTAATTAGGTCTGGGCCTCATCTATTTGGGTTTTTGTCAACCGTACTCTTCCCCGTCACTGCGAGCTCTAAGCTACCTTGTCAATGTGCCCAGAAGAAGAAAAGACTTTCTTCTCATTACTCACCTCACGTAGCTTCATTATTTATGTACAAGTTGGAGATGATCTTTGGCCTTTTTTAATTACATTTATTTTTATTGTCTTCTGTAATCCTATCATATTTTCAATTACCTACTCATTCATTCGGAAGTAGATTTTCCCCCCTTTGGCAGAAACAAAAAAAAAAACAAGTAATTTTACAAAGTAGCTCAAAGGTTTCTGTTCCAATCAGAATTATTCAGCTCAGCATTCTGTCCTCTGGTTTCTCAGAGAATTTATAGAAGAAAGGTAATTTCTTAGTTAACAAAAGATACCCACTTTTCTCCCTTCCTTGTCAGTTACGCACGCAGTTACTCAAAATAATTTGAAATCGTATATTATTATTTTTGCCACAGCTTTGAATGGTAGCAGGAAATAGTCTTTATAAAATAAGTGCTTGAATCAGCTAGTTTATTCTTTCAGTATGACAATTGAATCCCCTTCTTCAAATCTAGAAAAACACCCTCCCCTCCTCTTTTAGATTTTGTTATTTTAAAGCTTTTCAGTAATTTTTATTCATTTGTTTGTTTTCCCAATTCATCTAATCATCCAAGACAACAATGGGGTGGTGAAATGTTCATTCCACAATATTTTTGGAAGCGAATCGACATTCTGGTCATGGATTAGATGTACCCAGTCTATATAGGCTGAGCTGACAGCTCCCCAAGAAAGCAGGTGCATTCCTCAGACACTGGAGAACAGCTTAGCTGAGGGCTAAAGGCCCAACATGGGAGGAGAGGGGTTTGGGAGGTTCTCAAAGGAAGGAATTTCACAACTGAAGTGCTAAGTCTGTGATTTTGAAGCAAGTCCTTAACAAAAGGCCATTCGCCCTTTGTTCCCTGCTGTCTCCCAGGCACACAACTCCTTGCTTGCACGTGGCCCGTGCTCTCTTGGGTCTGTGACTGCAGGGGTGGAGGGCAGTGGGTGGGCCCAAAAGAATCCCATAGTCATAATGAATGTAGAACTTACATGTTTGCTGCTCTGCCCCACTCATATTGTAGATGAGTGTAGTGGGGTAAGAGAGGGGAGATTAGACCCCCAAGGCAATCAGTGGCAGCAGTCAGGCCGGAACACACATCAGACAACTGGCAGAAGGCAGAGGATGCTGCTCTCTGTTCTCATGTGCTGCATATCAGGACTTGGGCTCAAGGCAGAGGAGGTAGCCGAGGATAAATGCAGCTCTGCGTCTTCATCTTCTGCTCTTTCTTTTCCACAGCTTGCACTTCTTCAGCCTTTAGATGGTGCAGGTAGCAGAGTCATGGTGGACTGAGAGAATGACAAAAACTCCAGGGAGTTTTTGTTTTGCAGGAAATGAAGCTGGGAAGGGAGGCAGGGCCTGATCCCGGGAGGGGAAGACCTTCCAGGATGCAGTAAGGAACTTGGATCTCCTAAGCTGCAGCCAATGATTCTCCCATGCCCTTTGGCTGTCAGGATTTTTTTTTTTTTTTAATTCCATGGACCTTCTACCAGGTTCTAAGAGTAAGTGGGAAAGACTTGAAATTCACTCTTTTTTTTTTCTGGATATCAGAGCTGCAGGGCCTCCAGAACATGGTATTAGGTTTATTCGTTTATTGAGACACTGCCTCAGGCAGGTTGACTCTGTGGGCCTCTTTTTGTTGGGAACCAGAGCAATAATTAGGAAAGACTTTGCTGACATTGAGAATCTGCTGAGCATATGCTTTTTCGGTTTAATTTCAACTTCAGATTTTGTCAGGGTCCTTAGAAGCCTCACTGTGGGTGCGTTAGATACATTTGAAGACAATAATACAACTGATTCAAGTGATCCCATCTGTTAAAATCTTTTTACAGAAATCTGTCCTGTTCTTGGCACTAGCTAACTGACAAAGTTTGTTATGGATTGGTTAAGGGATTTGTCACTGGCTTACTGTCAAGTTCAGAGACCAACTGTTCCAATCCAGGGTCTTGGTGATGTATTTTGCAATTTAGTGGGACACGGAGCAATTAATTGCAGTACTGGAGGACAGCAGGAGAAATTGAAGTAAGACCACACTCTAGTGCAGAGCTGGGGCTTGCCAATCAGAGGGGGACAGGCCCAGCTGCTTGCAAAGGGAATTCCAGCCTAGAAGGCAGACCATAGTGTTGATGACGCAACCGCTGAACTATAGATTTCCACGCCATGTTGCCAGCACTCCAAATTTTTCAGAAGTATCTAAGGGAAGAAGAGGGAAGCTTGAGTCCTCTCATTCCTAAATCCAGTACAGCCAACCCAATTTCATCAGTTTTATCTTTTGAATTTTATCCCAGGATTACATCTTAAATTACTAAAAGGGTTCCACTGCACCCCCAAAATCTTGAAAAAACATTGACTTAGACAATGGGTAGCATTATGGCCAAGAGTTGTCATCAACAATGTCCAACAACATGGAATAGTAGAATCCCAGGAAGACAATAGCATACACAAATGGCAACTTCAGGCAACGAGGTAGGTAGCACCAGGGATCTAGATCATTCATTAGTTCATGATTCATGCATTCATTCCACAAATATTTATTTTTTACCTGTTATGACCCTGGATACAATGCTAGGCACTGGGAATATAGCTGTGAATAGTAAATACATTGCCTGCCCTCATGTTATTTGTGTTATTATAGGAGAGACAGACAACAAACATGGGCACAAACAAATACAATTATTGTAGCTTGAGGTTAGGAAACTAATGCAGTGACAGAAATTATGAGGGAGGATTGCTACTTTAGGACAGGTGGTCAGGAAAGGCTTGGTTTAGGAGGTGCCCTCAAGCTGAAGTCCGAAAGATATAAAGGAGCCACCTGTGCAGAATGCTTAGGGACCAGAATTCCAGGCAGGGACCAACGTGGGTGCAAATACCTGTGCGAGCATCTTCAACTATTGAAGAAATCGAGAAGACACCGTAAGGCCTGGGCAGAGAGAGTTTGCAGAAGATGAATTTGCAGCACCAGGAGGAAGTGGGTCAAGCGGGCCTTACAGAGGCCAAAGTATTCTCTAAATACATGTGAAGGCTTTGAGAAGTTTCAGAAATGAGTTATGTTTTCTCATTTACTTTTTTCCAAGGCTACTTCCTTCAGCACAGGGCACTCGCAGGAGAGCAAGGGCAAGCAGAGCCTTTTCCTAGAGACTGGTAGGTAGGTTACCAAGCCAGAGACTCAAAATGAGGAACACAACAGGACTTCTGTTCTCAGGACCAGAACTGGAGGTGGAACACAAGGAAAAACCCCTGCCACTTGGACTACTACAGAGCCCGGGCTCCCTGTGACGAGCCAGGAGGGCTCAATGCCCATGTCCAGTATGGCTGAAGCCACATCAGGCCCTCACCTCAGGGCAGAACTGGTCCCATGGCCTGGAGCAGGGTTATGCTGAGAGGGCAACTTGTGCGAAGTTCTGGGGAAACGGGGCCTGCAGGGCAAGGAAGAGGCCAGGGCAGCGTTTGGAATGAAGAGTGGCTACAGGCTTTCATCCACCTTGAGAGTGACTCCCATGCTGGCAGCCAATGCAGACGCACATCAAAATCCACTTTCCCCACAAACTGCATCCACATTTTTGCAATTTGGTGCCTATATTGATTTTCTCTGAGGGACCTCCTGTTGAGTTATTTAACTGCCACCATTGCAAAGGGCAGCAAGTAATTTTCAGTGCGGACCCACTTCTTCTGAGAAACTCCAGTCCGGGCTGGTCCTATAATTTCATTTCAGAGCACTCCCGGATGATTATATTATCCAAATCTGGGCATTACTGCAGAATGAATGGCTCAGCCATGAGGGCAGAGAGAGCATTAGATCTTCTCTATCTCAAAATAATATATCAAGCAGGATTAAAGTAACAGTGGAGAGGTACCCAGGAGAAAAGGAAATAAAGACTGAGGCATTCTTTGTGTTTCTACTTTGAAACAAACGTGGACTGGCCAGTGTCCTCAATATCTACGATAGAGTTGGCTCCCCTGATTTTGCGTTGGTATTCCTTAAATCCTTTGACATTTCCCAAAGGGGTCATGAGATTAGAATCGTATCGGAAGCTGCATTTGCTCTAGTGCTATTGTTGAAGACAACGATCATTTCTTCTGTCCTTGCTCCATACATAAAACCCATCCACCAGAGGATCTATAGGGATTCCTGTTCTCCTTCTCTTAAACTGATAATGAGGGGTTTTTGTTGTTGTTGTTATTGTATGTACATTCCTTTTCACTTGGGCAGCCAGGAAGCTGAAAGATAGATAGATAGGAAGATATTTTTTTGAAGCTCAACTATAACAATCATATGACCTTTAGAGTTTGTGTGTGTATATATGTGTGTGTGTGTGTGCATGTGTGTGTATACATATATACATATATATTTACCTATTATAATTTTTAAATTTCTATTTCTAGTGACATATTCCTGGTCCCAATTATTTACCTTCACTCTGTTTTATCATTGTACTATAAAAGTTTTAAATCATCCAACTTTTTTTTGGAAAGCATTAAGACGTAAATACATAATCATTAAGCCTTCATGCCTTCATTCAGAAAATATTATGCCAGGTGTTATAGGAGCAAAGATTCTATATAAGAGGCCACAGGACCTAAGTGAGAGGCATAGTGAGTGCTGAGGCTTCAACATGAGCAGGGAAATCTGACTTCTGAAACACGGTTAGGGCAGTGGGACTGCAGTACACATTGGACAGAGGATGGTGGTTCCACATTGACAAGATATGAAAACGTTAGGAGAGAGGTGACGCAGTGATGTGTCGTCATATTATAGGCCTTTGGAAAATGTATTATCCCCTGAGGTGGAAGCATTTTGATATGATGAAAGAGAACTTGGCCTCTGGAGTGCGAGAGCCCAGGTTAGAACCTCAGCTCTCTTATCATGAAGTGGCTCAAAAATAAATAAATAAATCAATAAAAGAACCTCAGCTCTATCTGTTACAAACTGTGCATACATTTGTGGCAAGTTGGTAGACATCATAGGGTCTCAGTTTCCTTTCTGTCAAATGAGAATGATGGCAAATATTGCCTCACGGTGTTATTATGGGGAATAAATGAGTTAATACACATAATATGGTCATAGCAGTGAGTGGTACATAGTAAACATTTAATAAATGTTAACTGCTATTCCTGTTGTTATTGTCTTGCCATGCACTTTACTTGTGTTGTCTTATTTTTCCCTCATAAGTCTATGCAATGGACATTATTACTCCCCGTTCAAATGAGGCTCAGAGAAGTTAAGTGAGATGTCCAAGTCCAAGAGTTGGGAAGCTTGGATTTCAGCCCAGAGCTGTTTGACTCCAAAGCTCATAGTGCTCTCACTCTGATATGCTCAACACATCCTGCAAGATGGAATAGAAACCCTCTTGCTGATGCATATCACAAATCAGACAAAAGTAAGTTATGGTAGTGATTCATTCATTCAAAAATTATCTGTGAATGCTTTACTCTTAGGCAATCACACAGCAAAGAAAGATAAGTCTCCTTGCAGGCTTTGCCCTCAGATGGCTTCTAAACAAATGGGAAAGATAAATAAACCAAAACAGAGTACAGTGTGAAAAATGTCAGATCAAGATATATACAATAAAGGAATAAAGAGAAAGGGCTTCTAATCCAACCTACTGGAGTCAGAATCTGGAAGGATGGCTATTGGTCTAGAACACTTTCCATATCCTATGGGCTCTTCATTAAAGAAGTTGTGTTTTATAATAACAGTGGAGCAATACTTCTGTCCTTTTAAGAATCTCCACCCCCATACCACTGTCGCTCCTCCCCCAACCCCATCCCTAAGGCCAGAGAAGCAAACCTAACTGCTTAAAAGAAATGTTACCTGATATTCAGTTTACTGATATTCAGTTTAAACTGAATTCAGTTTAAGCCTAGATGGCTTATAAGAGTCCAACTATTAAATTATTAGGGATTTTGCAAGCCTGTTGTTAAATGGCCATTATTATTAATAAAAACTAAATTATATAAAACTACATTTAAATAAATTATACTGAAAACAAAGCTAATTAATATTCTAAATGCATGACTTTCTAGGTATTTCATTACTGTTTATGTACTTGAGGTTATTTATGTCTATTGTCTGGAGCTGATGGAAATGCTACATGATGTGCTACTATTGCACATCTCTTCCCAACTCCACATTTAGTGGTATCATGTTGGTAACATGGAATCAGCCATGCTGGGATTATTTGCACCACAGAAAGAATATAAATCAGGACTTTGAGATCATAGAGCCAGTTGTTAAACTTTACTAGCACACCACTGGCTCTCATCCCCTCAGTTCCTCCCTGCAGTTGCCCTCCTTGCCTTGCTTCTTCATTTAACAGTCATTTCATTTTTTTCTCCTTCAATTTGTTCATATCATGTCACTGTAGCTCCCTTCTTGGTTGATGCTTTTCTATTCCAACCCTCTTGTTTCTTTGATCATGTGCCCCCTTCTTCGCTCCCTCTTCACCTTTTGGCCAAGAATGTTTTGTGCATAGTCCTAGCACTTGATTTGACAATCTATAAACGTCCCTTGACTTAAAAGTAAGTATCCCATCACCTAACTTACTGGGTTTGGGAGGACTGATTTGACAGTATTGGCCATCTGCTTTGGTGACCGGGATGTGTAGTGATACCAGCCTACACCAATAAAAGGTCCTCTGCTTATCAAGACACAGTGGGAGCCCAGGCTTGAACCAGGGCCCCAGGTCCACGCTTTTGCTGTTTCCTGTTACCAAGGCACTCTCCAAGGTACTCTTTCATGCTTTTTAATGCCATCTCTGTATCATTTAATTGGATTGCAGCACACAAAACACTTGAAAAGAATTCAAGCACAAGCTTCCAGGCTCTCTTAATGAACATTCTGTGTGTCATTGTTTGCCAAGGAAGTCATTCATTGGATAAAAATTGGGAGGTTGAATGAAGAAATGATTTTTTTCTCTCTCTTTCTTCACAATACAATTGCTTGTTTTCCCAAGTAATATTTTTGTTTCTCTCCCTCCAGTCGTCTGTGGACTATTTTCCCAGCATAGAAGAGGTTAACTGAATGACTCTCCACAAAGACTGTATTTAATTTCATGCCATTAATTACATTCTATCATGTATTAAGGAGTGCAAAATCCTACTGGGTTCCATTATAAGCTAAATTTCCACAAATCCTTTGCCTTAAACATGCAGATGGTATACATTCTGTCCATAAAATCCATATTGGTTCACGTGCCCAACATGATGCTATGCAGCCTGGATGCTACAGGGAAATGGTATGTCATGATTTACATATCATCATATAGTAATGGTAGAGAAAAAGGAACACAGGCTCCTAATCTCTTCCTTTAATACATGACAAAGCTGAGACCGAGAAAGGCTGACATATCAAATATTGCAGTGAGATTCTTTCAAAGTAAATTTTAATAGTAATACCTTTAGCTTTGTAGGACCCAATATAGTGTTGCCTTCCTAGAAATTTGCACCAAAATATTTGCATATGTCCTCCTATTATTGAATGCATTTTAGGGTATAATATCATATACTTATTCTGGATTTTCAACTAGTCTGTGAATGCTTTAACCACAAGGAGCTATGTTGATTACTTGCTGCTTCTCTACCACCCAGCACAGGATACAGCATAAAATAGATGCTTTTGTACATTGATATGTCTAGTAAACACTTAATAAGTGTATATTGAATGAGTAGATATTTGTGTATCTGTTCTCCAAAAAGAGATATGGGGAAATGGAGCTTAAGATGCATAAATATTGATCTATAGGAATATTTCTGTCTCTCAACTAAAGAACAACAAGGAAGAGTGAGAGTTACAGTCATGTGGCCCTTTATTTGGTGGTTGAATTTTGCGGGGGAACAGTATCTTGGACTCTACAGTCAGTCTTTCTGGGTTTGCTATTAAGTACACATATATTTAAGATGGTGTTGGACAGATGTGTGTAGGGGAGGGGATGGGTATATACCTACATAATGAGTGTGATGTTCACTGTCTGGGGAATGGACACGCTTGAAGCTCTGACTCAGGGGGGATGGGGAGGCAAGGGCAATGTACATGACCTAAAATTTTGTACCCCCATGATAAGCTGAAATAAAAAACAAAAAAAAAGATTGTTATATCTTCCTAATGAATTGACTTTTTCTTTATTATTATAAGATGTTTCTCTTTATCTCTGGTAATACTGTTTATCTTGAAATCTGCCTTATCAGATATTAATATAGTCACATGGTTTTTTTTTTATTTAGTGTTTGCATTATATAGCTTTTTTTTCATTCTTTCACTTTCAACTTGTCTATGTTTTTATATTTCAAGTGCATTTTTGTAAATGACACATAGTTAGGTCTTGCCTCATTATCCAGTCAGATAATCTTTGTTTTTTACATGGTGCGTAGTCTATTTACATTTAATGTAATTAAGGCAGAGTTGGATTTAAACATGTCCTCTCGGTATTTGTTTTCTATTGTTCTGTCTGTGCTTTGTTCTAGTCCTTCTAGTCTGACGTTCGTTTTACTTACCCAAGTGCTCTTTTAGTATTTCGTCTCTATTATTGACTTTGCCTGTACTTTTTTGTGCTAAGTTTTAGAGCTTGCTATATAAATTACCTATGTACCTTAACTTACATTCTACCTTCAAATAGTATTATGTTATTTATATTATGCTACTTTGTGAATAATATAAGAACTTGATAACTGTATAATTCTGTCAGCACCCTACCTTGTTCTTTGAGCTCTATTGTCATACATTTTACTGCTACATATGTAAAGACCCTTCTGTATGCTGTCATTATATTTGCTTTAGGATGTCAATAGCCCTTTAAAGAAGTATGAGTGTGCATATTTTCACTGTGTCTTTTATCTGGTATCATTTCCCTTCAACCTGAAGAAATTTCTTTAGCATTTCTTGTAGTGTGATTCTACTGGCAATGAATTGTCCCCATTTTTATTTATCTTTCATTTTTGAAAAATATTTTTATTGAAATAGAAAATTTTAGATTGTCTCTTTTTTTGTCTTTAAGCACCTTAAAGTTGCCTTCTGCTCTTCCATGTTTCCCTTGTGAAGTCTGATGTCAATCTTATTGTATTTCCCACTTATGTAATATGGTTTATTTCCTTCTGCTGCTTTTAAGATTTTTCTCTTTATCTGGTTTACAAGAATTCAGCTATGATGTGCTTAGAGGTAGTTTCTTTGCATTTATTCTACTTGGAATTGATGGAACTTCTTGGTATACACCTTTAAAAAAATCAAATTTGGAAAATGCTTCAGCTAATAATTTCTCAAATTTTTTTTCTGTCCTATTCTCTCTCTACTCTCATTCTGGAATTACAATTATACACATGACTAACTGCTTGATGTTGTTTCACAGACCACTGAGGCTCTGTTCATTTTTTTTCTAAACTTTTTTCCCTCTGTGCTTTAGATTTCCATAGGTTTCTCTTCAAGTTCACCAATACTTTATTGTATTGCATCCATTCTATTGTTAATCCCATTCAATACTTTCTACATTTTTCAAATATTTTATTTTTTAGCTTTAGGATTCACATTTGCTGCTTCTTTTGTTTTTACATTTTCAAATCCCTCCTAACATTCCCCTTCTCTTCACTCACTGTGTCCAACTTTTTCTGTATATTTAAAAATATTTACCGCAGTTATTTGTTAAGTTTTAATTTAAGAATTCCCACTTCTGTGTCATCTGTAGGTCAATTTCCTTTGCTTGATTTTCCTCTTGACTACAAATCAAATTCAACTTCTTTGCATATCTTGTAATTCTTTATTGTATGAGAGACATTGTGTTCAGCAAAATTCTGGGATAAGAGAACTACTTGACAGAAATGGTTATATTTGTGTTTTGGAATCATCTAGATTTGAACCTGACATGTCAGCACAAATTTGTAAAAAGCTTAGTTCTTTCTCGTACATGCAAAGACTGACCTTCTCTGTCAAGCTCACTTTTCACCCCTCCTTGACCCCATCCTAAGCAACTGGCCCTAGCTATGAAAGCATAATTTTTGTTATTCATCTTTGTATACCTCCCCCTTTTCTTCAGGAACCAGCATGGTGCTCAGTGGAAATTCATGTTTGTTACATTTCCATTTAAATCTAAAAATAGACTTATGCACATTTGTGCATTTGTATAACTATACATTAATATATAGTATGTATATAGTATATGTATATAGTGTCAGAGTGCTTCAGTACAAAGAGTACTAACCTAAAGACCTCGACTTAAAACTGAGAAATTTACTGGCTCTGCCATCTTGAGGAAGTAATTTGTCCTATCTAAACTTCAGTTGCCTCATGTTTTGCAAGAATTTGATGAGAAAATGTATATTGCATACTTAGCACAGTGCCTGACACATAATAATTTTTAAAATGTTAGAAGGGTTGGTCTAATCTGAGTTAAGAAAAAAGTCAATAAAATGAAAATTAATGTGATATGATTATTTCCAACAGAAATTAGTCCTGTCACCAAGGAGGGCTATACTGGAACTCAGAATCAAAGTGGATAAGGAATTGGTCTGTGACAGGTACATTGTGGACAATATCAAGTATTATAATAGTAACATACAGTAGGAGCATAAATAAAGTAGACTTTTGCAGAGACTAAGGAGGCTTAGTTAAGATTTGAGTTCTCTCATTTAATGGAAAGAGCACTGGATTTGGACACAGAAGGCAGAACTCTTTTATGTCATCATTTTCTTACCTAGAAAATTAGGATAGTAATACTACTTATCTTAAAAGGTTGGGATCGGTTTTAAATGGGATCTGCTTATAAAGACCATGCCTTGAGAGTGGCATGTGTATTCAGTATTCACAATAGGATCACTGTAATTAGCAATTATAATTTACTTAACCTCCCTAAAAGGATGATAATAATACCTGCTTGGAAGATTTTGGTGAGAAGTAACATGAAATCATGTTTAAGAAGTACTTTGTAATACACAAAGCACTAGTACAGGTGCAGGGTTATTATTTTTAGTTGGGTAAGTGTCTGAACATTCACGAGTTCTGTCACAGATATTAGAAGTCAAGCTCTGTGAGGGCAGAAAATATATCTTTCGTATTTACCACTATTTATTTATTTATTTATTTGAAACAGAGTCTCAGTCTGCCACCTTGGCTAAAATGCAGTGGCATCATCATAGCTCACTCCAACCTCAAATTCCTGGGTTCAAGAGATCCCCCTGCTTCAGCCTCCCAAGTAGCTGGAATTATAAGCACCACACACCACCATGCTCAGCCAATTTTTTTTCTATTTTTAGTAGAGATGGGGTCTCGCTCCTGCTTAGGCTGGTCTTGAACTCCTGACCTCAAGTGATCCTCCTGCCACAACCTCCCAGAGTGTAAGGATTACAGGCGTGAGCCACTGCGCCTGGCCAACTATTATATTTATACGATAGTAAATGGTCAGGCGCAGTAACTTTCAGCATGCTCGTAACTTTCAGCATGAAGTGAATATGGTTTAGCTTACCAGACAAAAAACTTCACAACTGGACCCCTGCTGGCCTTTCAAAATTCATCACCAAAGTATATAGGAAATACTTATAAGTTTTATAAGTTTCTTTGAAGGGCCATAGACCTTGGATAGATTCTGGAGAGCTCAAGACCTAATTTTCTGCTGTAAAGTCCAATCTGAAAACATCCTTTAGTACAAACCACTGAAATATTCCAGCCTTTGATTTTGTAGATTTTCTGAAATCTTACAAAATAAACAAATTTCCTAGATAGTATTTTCAAATTCTTTAGTTACAAACAGTCCTTACCATGCTAGGGTAAGGCCAGAGTGATTATCTTTCTCTCTTATAAAAATGCAATTAAATTTTTTAAATATATTTCCATTCCATGGTCTAAAACAATAAGCTGTATTGAAATAGCTGTTAATGACAGCAGTCCCTTCCCACGTCCTCTCCACCAGGTTTTGTTTCTCCAATGCAACAAATTTTGACTCCTTTAGCTATTTCTTTTTTTCTTTCTGGTATATTTTTCATGTACCATAATATAACATAATAATATTATAGTATAATAATATGCTTGTACTATCATTTCTTGGTTTAACATTTTTGAAATTATCTGTTTGTATCTTGTTCTGGTGACTGGAGATTCAGATTTCTTCCATTACCAACCCAACTCTACTTCCTGTCTTTGTCCTCTCAATAAATTAATTTGAACTTATATCAATAATTAGTTTTACCCTATTATGACTGTGTTGCAACTATTGTTGACCTTAGAGCACCAATTTGTGTAACATGATTATATTTCCTTACTCTTACAGATTATTTTTTCCTAGAATTAATATTTGCCTCCTTTTTTCCATTTGCCTAGCTTTCTGTGTTTACTATTTTTTTTTTCCAAGTGCTTCAGCAGATCTCTCAAGTACTTATCAGTAATTTTCCCAAGGATCCTGTGTAGTTCCAAACTTTCCTTTAGCTCTTTTGGTTGCTGTTGACTTCACTCCTGCAACTCCACGCTCTCCTACTCCACGGTGGACCACTTGATTGCCAGGCTTGTGTGTGGCTGTTGTTCTGGGGATCTCCCATGACTGCTCTTCTTGCCAAGTTTTCTCTCTCTTTGATTGCACATATTCCTATTTCTTGATTTACTGTTCTCATTCTGCAGAAGCCCATACTCCTGTATCATTATAAGATTGTATGTACAAAAGGTAAACTTTTTGAGTCCTTAAATGTATGGAAACTTATTTATTCCAGCTTTATACTTGATTTATCATCTGGCTGGATGTAGACTTGGGGTTGAAAAATCATTTTCTCTAAATAGTGCAGCATTGATTCCTAGCACTTGGTGTTGTTTTACAAAGCCTAATGCCATTCTCTTTGTCTATCTTTTGTTTGTGAGTTTTTGTCTGGTTAGTTGGTTCGATTTTGTTCTCTCTTTTGTCTCTGAAAGTTGTTAGGTTCAACTTCTCATTCCTGTTATTCTGAAATTTCACAGTAATGTGCTTTAGTGAAAGCCTTTTCCCCTCAACTCATTGTACTGGATTCTCAGTGAGTACTTTTAATTTGGAAACGTAAATGTCTTTAATTCCATGCAATTTTCTACCTGATTTTGTGGAAAACTTTCTCCCCTTTGCTTTTCCTCTCTCTTTTGAGAGAGAAAAGAGATATCCCCCCGCCAAAAACTCCTTTTAGTCAGATCTTTTGTACTTCCTGAGCTGATCCTCTAATTTCGAATCTTTTCTCTCCTGTTGCGGTTCCTCTTCCCTTTGGTCTTTCCTCCTGTGGCGATTCCTCGACTTTTCCTCCAAACACTTTTAAAGATATTCTTTAAAATTTCAGTGATCACACGTTTTCATTTCCTAGAACTCTTTTTTCCTCTAATTGTTCCTTTTTTAGGGATGTAGTATCTTATCCATGCATAAAATGAGTCCTTTTAAAATTATTCTTTTCTTATGCTCCCTGCAATCTTTGCTTTTTCTGAGTGTGTTTTCTGTTTATTGTGGTCTGAGAATTTCTTTTTAGAGACTTTCCTCTGATATGCCACTCATTGGCTGTTTGCTCACATCCAATAGAAGAGTTAAAAGCTAATTGGAAGCACGTGGGTGGGGTTGGGGTTGGCGAGGAAGCCAATCAACAAATAGTCTTCACTCTTACAAGCCGATTTTTTCACTAGAAGAAATATCCTTTTCTCCCTCCTCCCAAAGATTGATATCTATTGATACTTTCTCTGGAACCAACCTATTTCTCCATGGAAAGTTTCCTAATCTCTTGCTTGGGAAGAGGCAGGAGTCCAGTTTGTGGTGTTCTGATAACAGAGAGAGAATTGGGGTTAGGGTTGGGGTCTGACATTTTAGGATCCAAATTTTACTTAATTCTCTTGTTTCTAGTAGGGCCTCTCCCCCTGCTCTTCACTGTGCCTGGTGTTCCCAAATTTAGAGCTTCTAGAGTGCAACTGCTCTACCAAATAGACTTGTTGTCCTGAAACGGTGAGAGAGTTCTGGCTACCTGAGGACACAGGGGAGGGAAGGGGCTCTGGTTGTCTAACTGTTCTGTATACAGTCTCAGACAGACCTCTTTTCAGCCTGGAGCCTCATCCTTGCCTTTCTCAGGATCCAGTGCCTCCAAATACCAACCCTTTCTGGGAGGCTCTGGGGTCAACGGGCTCTTTTCTCTTTGCCATCCCCTCTGTCAGCAGTCTGGGTTCAGCTTCTGCTCTGTTAGCCCATTTCTAATCCATCTTCTAAAAATGTAATGATGTTCCATCTATCAGCTCCTCCCTCCTCTCCTGTTCTCTTTCTCCATATGTGTTTGTTTCTTTATATATCTTATGGCTGTCACTTTGGGCTGGTGTTTTGGCAGGGAATGAAGATAAATGCACCCATATTTGGTCCATTAAGTTTACCTGAAAGCCTCTACAAGAGTGATTTTCTAAAAGGGAGACTTGACCCTGGATCATTCCCTACTCCAAATCCTTCAAAGCTTGCTCATAACTTTCAGCATGAGGTGAATACGGTTTACCTTACCAGACAAAAAACTTCACAACTGGACCCCTGCCGGCCTTTCAAGATTCATCACCAATTGCCTTCATAGATGAGACCTGTGGTGTTGTCTGTCCACCACCTCCTTTTGTAGCATCGCTCTTCTGTGCTACACTCCCAGCAGCACGGTCACAGGCAGAGCTGCCGTTTTCCTGAAATTGACTTTGTCCCCCTGGTCACCGCAGACTTGCCCAAGCTAGGCAGGCCAGCTAATCCCCTCCCTAGACATTTTGAGAACTTGAAAAACCCAGAGGATGTTGCGACTGCACTCTGTGTGGTATGGAGGAGAAGCAGAGAAAGCTTGTCTGGGAAGACAGAAATGGAAAGACATTCCTGATGGTAGTCTTGGTTCCCTGGTTCTAGTTCATTTCTGAGACCTATCTCTGTTACTGCCTTTTGCTGCTTAGGTTTCTAAGTGTCTCTGTAATAAATTCCATGCTTAGAACCGTATGCAGCACGTGGTTGGTGCCCAACGAGTGTTACTACTGTTATTCATTCTAGCCTACTGTAGAATTGTGGCTTCTTCTAGTTTCGTGAAGACAACATTATAATTCACGCCCACTTGTCTTCCCAGTGTTTTTTCTGCCTGAATGTCCGTCTCTCTTTTTTTTCCTGCTAGATGACTGTACCAAAACTTAGCTCGAGGGCCAGTTCTAGGAAGCTTTCCCTGACATTCCACCTGCTTAGACATCCTTTTCTGAGCATCTTTCTATCATAGCATTTATTACCAAAATTGTTAATTTTCCCTTCTCTCTTGATTGTGAGCTCCTTGATATTAATAAGAGAAGCTATAGTTACTTTGACTTTGTTTCCTAAATATATGCAGAAAAAACTATGCTCATTAAGGGAGCATTCTATGTGCTTGCAATTAATAGCAGTATAATAATATCTAATATATTTTGTCCAAATAATATTCTTATTCTGATTATTCTTTCCTATGTGAGCTAATTCTAAAAACTGATTTTGGCATAATATACTTATTTTTCCTAATATTGTGATAAAAATTAAGAAAAACACATGCAAAAAACAAACAAAAAAAACAACATTGGATCTTTCTAGAATAAAGTACTGATATGAACTTTTTAAAAATTTTTTTTATTTCAGCATACTACGGGGGTACAAATGTTTAGGTTACCTACATTGCCCTTGTCTCACCTGAGTCAGAGCTTCAAGCATGCCCTTCCCGCAGACGGTGCACACCACACCCATTATGTGTGTATATGCCCATCCCCTCCTCCCACCTCCCATCTGCCCGACACCTGATGAATGTTATTACTATATGTGCACTTAAGTGTTGATCAGTTAATACCATCTTGATGGTGAGTACATGTGGTGCTTGTTTTTCCATTCTTGGGATACTTCACTTAATAAAATGGGTTCCAGCTCTATTCAGGATAATACAAGAGGTGCTAAATCACCATTGTTTTTTGTGGCTGAGCAGAACTCCATGGTATACATATACCACATTTTATTAATCCACTCATGTATTAATGGGCACTCAGGTTGTTTCCACATCTTTGCAACTGTGAATCCTGCTGCTATAAACATTCTAGTGCAGATGTCTTTTTTATAGAATGTCTTTTGTTCTTTTGGGTAGGTGCCAGTAATGGGATTGCTGGATCAAATGGTAGTTCTACTTGTATCTCTTTGAGGTATCTCCGTATTGCTTTCCACAGAGGTTGTACCTACCAGCAGTGTATGAGTGTTCCTATCTCTCTGCATCTGTGCCAACATTTATTGTTTTGGGACTTTTTGCTAAAGGCCATTCTCACCGGGGATAGGTGACATCTCATCATTCTGATATGAACTTAAAGAAGAAACATCTTAACCCTCAGGTCAAGGAAATTAATTTCTTCTCTACCAGTTTAGGAACCATATCAGAATAGAAACTGGTAGATTATTGGTGAACATTTTTAGAATGAAAGAGTAAATATCCTTTGTCTTTATTCATTAAAAGAAGTATGAGACTCAAATTTACAAAGAAAGGAAATGAACAAGAAAATTAACCCTTACTGGGGAACTACTATGTTCCAGTCACCATGCTAAGTGCTACCATCTATTCTTGATCGTTGAACTCTCATAAATCATCTTGACAGGCAGTTTAATGTAGATATTGTTTCCTGCAAAGAAACCAAGACTCAAAGAGGTAAAATAGCTTGCTAAAGTCATACAGCTAGTTGAAATCAGAATTTAAGCTAAAGCCATATCATGTTTTTAAGAATTGACCCTCCCAATTATCACATCATTTTAAAAACTTCTGTTGTATGTTATAACTGGATGATAGGTACATGAGTTATTCATAGTCTTCTCATAGTTTTCTCTATTTTCTCAGTTTTCTGTAATGAGCATATATTACTTTTACAATAAAAAATTACTTAAAAAAAAAAAGCAATTCCCTTAGATCAATAGAAATGCCGGGGGATTATATTCCTTTGAACAGCTAAGTGTTAATTATAAGGATTCTTATTTTTTATTAATGTGCAATAGGAGATAGGATTCAGGCGATTCTCCCAAATCCTTGCTACGAGTTATCAACCAAACCTCCTGGATAACTTGTTTCTCAGCATAGGCATCTGTGCTCATGTGCTTCCAATTTCATGCCCTCAAAATCCTCCAGGGATCCCCTGTTACCCCACCACATCTAGGGGCTTTGAAGTGGGGAACAGGGGGGGTCTCTGGCCACCTGCCATGTCCAGGGGAGTCTTTCATCCCTCTGAGCTATGGTTTTTTTGTCTGCCAATGGGGGGTCAAGACACTCTCCTGCAAGGCTTTGGGAGAATGTGATGAGGTGATTACAGGTCTCGGCACATGGTAGTGACTCCACACAGCAGGAGCAGAGCAGCGTGCCAGTGATGAGAGCCAGCTCAGCAAAGTGCTTGGGTGCAGGTGTCTGGGGCCTGCCACCCACGTGCTCATCCCAACTCTCCCACCTGTCTTATGACTTTGAGCGAGTTTCTTCACCTCCCTGGGCCTCAGCTTCCTCATCTGTAAAAGGGAGATACGTAATTATAGTTTGATATGAAGAGTAAAGGGATTAATTCAAATAAAGCACAAAGAGCAGAGGCTGACACTAGTTTGCTGGTACTGGAAGTGACAGTAATAGGAGTCATCATTTGGAGTCATTATAATAAGAACTACTGTAAGAATTTCAGAATCATTTCTTCATCCAACAGGCAGTCTCCTTTCTGTGACCGGAAGAGATGGTGGAAAACCAGAGACTACATTCCGGTGAGAGAAAGGTGCTAAAGAGATGAACAGTTGAACAAATAAGCAAGTCAGCTATTGTAGCCACTCTTGAGAAACAGAGTTGACTTTCACCTGGAAGTTGGTTCAGATGTTGAAACTGATGATATCTCATACTACCCCCCACCCCACAACAGGATATCAAAACGTTTCTTGCTGTCATAATGAGGCTTTCTGGAGAGAGCAGGCAGGCCTCTCTCAAGTCTGAAAACAGCTCGAGGAGAAGGAGTACAAGATTGGTTTGGAGTTTTCCTGGTAGCTAGGGGTAGGGATCGGGTGAGTGTTCTCAGGTACAGTAGCGGCTCATGTGGTTTGAACCTCTCTCTGATACAGAGGAGAGCATGCCCAGGCTTTCTTATCCGTATTCCCAGATGTGGGGCAGCAGGGAGCTGCCAGGCTTAAAAGCTGTCAGCAGTCAAACATGAAAAAATGAAGTGAGGCTCTTTATTGCACCAGACAATTCAGACAGTTGTGAGTTCTGTTTTTCAAATACAGAATGATGTGAGGAAAAGTGTCTGGAGTATGTGGGTGTAGCTCTGTGTTAGCTAGGATGGCCAGACAAGGCATCTCTGCAGAGGTGACATCTGAGTTAAGACCAGAGTGGTAAGATCACAAGCTCTCCGCTCAGAAGGGAGGGGCATGCGAAAGTCAGCAAGGCCAGAGTGAGCTCAGCAGATGCAAGGAAAAATAGAAGACCTACAGGGTAAGAGAATGGAATGAGATAGTTGAGAATCAGCAGAGTGTGCTGCTGATGACCGTTAGGTTTAGCAAGGAGAAGATTCAGATTACCATGTTCAATGGTCTGAAGTCTATTATGAAAGGGAGTGATCCAGTTCTGTTTGGCTCCAGTGGGAAATCAAGTTATAAGGAGTCAAATTTCTTGTGCCCAATATAAGAAGGGCCTTCTGGACCACGAGAGCGCCCTTGTGAGGTCCTGAGCTCCTGGTCACCGGTGGTGTGGCGACAGAGGCTGGATGCCTCTAGTGAAGGGCTTGCAGCTGAGGACTGGGAGAGCTGGATCAAGTGGCCTGTAAGGCCTTTATGTTGTTTTCAACTCTCAGAGTCTATGCTCCAGGAAGGAGGCCCTGGAAGAGGTGGGAAGGAAACTTCAGAGAAACACGTGAAGGATGTGTCTGTCCCCTTAGCTGCAGTGGCTGTCATTGTCACCTACAAGGCTAATGCTAGCTTCTCTCTGTGCACAGGTCTCAATAGCTGTGGGGATTTCTATTTAAACATTGCTGAATGAAGCCTAGTTCTAGTTAGTGGCTTATTTGCATGTCAAATTAAGGTTCAAAGAAATGCAAATATGATAGCTTATTTGCTCAGATAAATTTGCTTTAGTAACCTAGAGGAAACAGTAGGGTCTAAAACACTCAACCTGAAATTAATGAGACAATTTTGGCCTATCTGCTTTTCCTTCCTGCTACCTTTTGCCTACTCCTTTTCCGTTTCAATTCACTTACATTCAGCAAACGTTTATGATACCTACTGTGTGAAAGGCGCTGTGCACAGTGGTGTACAGTAGCGGTTACGTCAACACCTTTTCTCTCTGGGAGAGGAATCAGTCATAAGCAAGAAAAATAAAAGGATCGTGAATGCAAAATGCTAAGTACAAAATAGAGACACAAATAAACAAGCAAATAAGTAAAAGGCACCTACTGTAGTCCTGACCCTGTTCTATGGACTTTGGAAGCAAAGAAGAAGATTAATTTCAACTGGTTGGAGAAATCAGACAAATAGCTCATCAAACTTGTACTTCCTTCCCTCCCTTCATGACCTCCCATACGTTTTTTGTTTTGTTTTGTTTTGTTTTTTGAGACAGAGTCTCACTCTGTTGCCCAAGCTAAAGTGCTGTGGTGTCAACCTGGCTCACAGCAACCTCAAACTCCTGGGCTCAAGCCATCCTCCTGCCTCAGCCTCCCAAGTAGCTGGGACTACAGGCATACGCCACCATGCCCGGAGAATGTTTTCTATTTTTGGTAGAGACAGAGTCTCGCTCTTGCTCAGGCTGGTCTTGAACACCTGACCTCAAGCAATCCTCCTGCCTCGGCTGCCAGAGTGCTAGGATTACAGGCATGAGCCACTGCATCCAGCCGCCTTCTCTACTTTTTACTAAAGCTCTGAACTCCTTGAACAAGAACCTATTTCTCATTCATCTTGCCATTACCAAAGCATGACTCGTAGTGGGGTGCTTGATAAATAATATTGAGTAAACTGATGAATAAATGAGTGAGTAGCATTAGAGCTGGACTTCCCATGGGGGTAGCATTTCAACAGGGCAAGGTGATGGGGAAGGCATTCTGGGTGAAAACTATTCAATGAGCAAGGCTCAGACGTGAGGGAATAGAGGTCAGCGTTTATAGATGCCCAGATGGTCCAAGGTGGCACTTTGTAAGTGAGCTGCGTGAAAGGAGTAGCAGGAGAGAAGGTGGAAGGAACTTCAGGAAGGACTGGGAGAATTACCGTGAGGAGTTTGAACTTCATTCTGTAGGAAATTGGCAGCCCTTAGAAGTTTGTGAGCAGTCAGATGACAAGATCAGAGTAATATGGCTTTATTGTTCTCTACTTGTCATTGTATAAGCAGGAGCTGTCATTAGTGATTAAACAACCATCAAGTGAGATATCAAGCTTTAGAGAAAGTAGAAATGGCAGTTAACTTGTGGGGGTGTGAATACGTGTTTCTGTACTTGTGAATTTGAAGATTCAAGAAGTCTCCCAGCCTTATGTCTTCATATCTTCTCTTTTTTTCCGTCATTTTTCTGACTATCAGGCTCTATGCCCCCCTCTTTTTTACTCTGAGGTGTTAATGTGCACATTAATATGTGCTACCGCAATCATCCTCGGGCAGAAGTCTAACCCCAAACCATATCTGGTGAGAAATCCTCCTCATTGGTCCCATATCCTGTCTACAGTGTTTTCCTGAAGCCCCACCTTCATTTAAAACACAGTTCTCTTCTATGCTGCCCTCTCTCTGGCCTGGGTAAACTGTAGCACCTTAATGCATTTATTTATTTATGCAAAGTCTTCCCATCTTATACCCTTTGTGCAGCAGGACAGAATCTATATCAGTGAAATGACTTACATATGCAACTCTATTTCCTGGCATGTAGCTGCAGGACCTCGCTTGCCTTGCACAGTGTCTCTTCGATGGATGAATAGACGATTAGAAGAAAGATAGGGGTGGAGGGAAAGAGAGAAAGAGAATTGTACTTTCTTGTTGAAAATCTATTACAGAAAAACCTGGCCCATCATTGCAGTTAGCATGAAGTCCTGCTAGGCTATAAATACCATGAGGGCAAGGACCATGTCCCTATCACTTCTGTATCCCTGGGACTTAGCTCAAGGCCTGGCACAAGAAAGATGATGCATGAATATTTGTTGAAAGAAAGAACAAAGGAAGAATGAATGGTAACTACCACTTTCCCACATCTATCAGGCATGGTAACCCATAGGCAGACACCTCCCAGCAGCAATCTTGTGGAATACCCCATTCTTTTTGCTTTCTAGAAGAAGGTGACTACTGAGATGACTTTCAGGATCCAGATGAAACAAATACCACGTTTCAAATATTATGTATTGCTCTGAGGTTTGCACAACCATATTCTTGGTTCCTAAGAAGAATGGGAATAAGCTAATAAAGCTCACCTCTCTTCCTAAATAAATCAAATTAGTCTAGCATCACTGCACTATAATTTTTTACCCTTTTAATATTTCAGAGAAATTCTAAGTTGCCTCTTATAATCAGTGTCTAAGTGTCTGAACATATTGCTACAGGGCTCAATTTTTAACCTAGTACTAATAAAGCATTGAGTTTTGGGTTTTTTGTGCTTTGTTTTGTTTTTCTTTCCTTCCTTTTTTTTTTTATTTTTCTGCAGAATAATCTCAGCATGGATGAATGGTTTTCTATGTGCCTGAAGAGAAATATACCTTGGTTTTAGTCTTTTTATGGGAAAAATGTTACAGAATTATGCTTCAAGGTAGTTAGATAATGATAACAAAAGCAAATAATTACATATCACTTATGATGTGCTGGGCATTGTTTCAAATACCTTAAACATAATAACTCATTAATACTTAAAACAGCCCTATGAAAAAGATGCTTTTATTATACCTGTTTTAAAAATGAGGAAACTGAGGCACAGAGAGGTTAGGTTCATTGTCCAGGGTGACAGAGCTAATAAGGAGTAGGGCTAGCATGTGAAACCAATAGACCCTTCCTCTATGCTCTTCAATACCGCTAGCACTTCAGTATGACTTTTGCTTTCTCAATAACTTTCCCCCAGAAGCATTAACTTCATACTGATGTACTTGGCCTGCTTATGTCCAAAATGTTTGGCTGAGGAAATTATTCATTTATTCAATGCATATTCACTGAATACTAGCTATGTGCCTGACATTGTATTAGGAACTAGATATACATAAGTGAACAAAAGACAAAGTCATTGATTTCATGAAGCTTATGTTCTAGTTTAGGAAGAAAGACAATAAACAAAAACAGTACTGAAAGCAGAAACAACATCACTAATCATCAGGGAAATGCAAATTACAACCACAGTGAGATATCACACCTGTTCGAATGGCTATTACCAAAAGGATGAAATGTAACAAGTGTTGGTGAGGATGTAGAGAGAAGAGAACCCTTGTACACTGTTGGTAGGAATGTAAATTAGTATAGTCATTGTAGAAAACAGTATGGAGGTTCCTCCAGAGATAAAAAACTGAAGTACTATATGATCCAGCAATCCCACTACTGGGTATATATCCAAAGGAAATGAAATCAGTATGTTGAAGAGATATCTGCACACCTGTGTTCATTGTAGCATTATTCACAATAGCCAAGATATAGAATCAACCAAAGTGTCTATCAACACATGAATGGTTAGAGAAAACATATACAAAATGGAATATTATTCAGCCTTAAAAAAGAAGGAAATCCTGTTATTTGTGACAACATGGATGAACTGGGAGGACATTATGTTAAATGAAATAAACCAGACACAGAAAGACAAATATCATATGACTTATATATGGAAGCAAAAAGGTCAAACGTAGATGCAGAGAGGAGAATGTTGGTCACCAGAGGTTGGAGGTGGGGTGGAGGAGAAGGTTGGGGAGATGGTGGTCAAAGGACACAAAATTTCAGTTAAACAGGAGTCAGTTCAAGAGTCTATTGCACAACATGGTGACTATAGTTATTAACAATGTATTGTATGCTTGAAAATTGCTAACAGAGTAGATGGTAAGTGTTCTCACCACAAACAATAAGTATGTGAGGTAATGTATATGTTAAATAGCTTGATTAGCATTCCATAATATGTACATATTTCATAGCATTCATTTGTATGCCATAAATATGTACAATTTTTATTTGTCAATTAAAAAAATAATAAATCTTTAAAAAAGCAAACGCAGACCTATATTAGCACAGAAGATAATAAGTTTGATGGAGGGAAACCAAGAAAGAGAGGATAGGAGAGGTGGAGGCTGTCAGGGAGGGCCTTGCTGCAAAGGTGACATCTGGGTCAGGACTTGAAGGTAGGAATGAAGTGGGACATGAAGAATCTTGGGGAAGAGCAAATCAAGGAAAGGAAACAGAGAGTGTGAAGGTCCCAGGGCAGGGGATGGAGGAACACAGAGGAATAGCAAGGATGCTGATACAGCAGGGGTGGAGCGAGAGCGTGGTGGATAATGTGATTGGGAAAAAGACAGAAAAAGCATAGATTTGTAGTCACACAAACCAGGGCCTAAATTTGAGCTCAGCCATTGGTTGTGTCATCTTGACAAATTTCGTTTGCCTTTGAGCTTCAGTTTTCTCCTCTACAAAATGGGAATACTAATTTGCTGTCAAGAACAAATGAGAAAGTATAAGCCTGGCACAGAAATGGGTTTGCAGGTGCTCCCCAACAGTCCCCAGAGAGAGGCTCCATTTGTGCCATCCATGGAAATGTGTCACGGCCCAGCAGGCAGGTGCCTGTGGGCTCTGTTTTGTCCTGATACCTGTCTGTGTGCCATGCCCCCAAACCTAAACCAGGCATCTCATTTACCTTCTCATTTGGTTTCAACAGGCCACAGCAAAAGCTGGGGTCCAGGCCATGCTTCCAATAAGATTGTGCCACTGGCTGCCAAGTGCAGAACGACTTGAGCTGTTGCAAACAAACAAAGCAAAACAGTTTCCAAGATGTAGGCCTTTTGTTTGTGTGAGCAGGGACATGAGCAAACACCGGCATGTTTCAGTTTGAAATAGCTTCTGGAGTAATTGCTGGCACTGCGTCCCCTAATTACATAATGTCTGTCTTCTTTGGCAGTGACCTTGGTATTGTCTTTGGTGTGAAAAAAACATCAAGTCTGGGGCTCCACAAACTTAGCCTAATTAACTATTTTGTGTACCTACTTCTTAGAGCCATCTAACCTGATTTCTTTCCTTTGTTCTTTTCCTTTCTGGCTGTAAATATTTATTAATCAGTCCATAAAGTGTTAAGATACATTTGTGAATGACCGATTTATTTGTTCCACAAATATTTCTTAAGTGCCAGTTCTGTGCCTAGGAGGGTGCTAGACCCTGGAGATGCAGAGAGTTGTATAAAACCACCTGTCTTCAAGAAGGTTAGGAGAGACAGATGTATAACAAATTACAATGCAATAAAA
The DNA here is from genome assembly GCF_020740605.2 of Lemur catta. Taxonomy (NCBI): domain Eukaryota; kingdom Metazoa; phylum Chordata; class Mammalia; order Primates; family Lemuridae; genus Lemur; species Lemur catta. Next base: position 83,218,470 of record NC_059130.1, read on the forward strand.
AACAAGATACAGCTCAATACTGAAGAGCATGACCTTTAGAATTAGATACACTAGGTTTGAATCCCTGGTTCCATTTTATTTTGTGACATTGGGCAAGTTACTTAAATTCTCTAGGGCTCACTTTTGTCATCTGTAAAAGAAGGATATAATTCCTATCTCCTAGGGTGGTCATATAGATTGAGTTAGATAATATTTTTTAAACATTTGACAATGTACCTGGCATAGAGTAAATGCTAAAACAAAATCTCTGATTATTACTAGTGTTGTGACAGAGGTAGGGACAGAGACCCATGAGTGCCCAAGTCCTGAGGTATGGTGACACAGGAGTGGCTACACAGACTGGATTCAGACGATCAATGTGGCATTGCCAGATGGTCAGAGAGAAGGGAAGCATTCCAAATATATGGAAAAGCTGATAGAGGGATGGAGATGGGAATGTGTCATGTGTGTATTCAACAAATATTTACTGAGTTTCTACTATGTGCTAGGCATTGTTCTGAGTTTTAGAGATGTAGAGTGAAAAAGATAAGTCTTGCCCTCATAACTTGCATTCCTCTGGGGAAGACAGACAATAAACTAGAAAAAAAATAAATGAGGAAATGGATAAACAAAGAAATCGTGTTGCAACTATGTCTGTGACGGAAATAGTGTGATATGAAATCGAGTGAGCATTTATGGAGGCGATATTATTTTGGGTATGACTAAGCTGACCCCTAAAGAACGGAACAAGGCTGTCATGGGAAGAGCTCCTGAAGGGCATTTCAAGCACATACAAAGGCCCAGAGGAGGGAAATGGCTCGCTGTGTTGAATCAACATCAAGGAGATCCACATGCCTGCAACATCATGAGTCAGAAGGGTGAGTGGCATTGGTTGCACCAGAGAGGTAGGCAGAAGCTTGTTTTTGTTTCGTTTTCTTATTTTTCATAGCCAAATGGGAAGCAACAGGAAGGGTTTCAAGCGTGGAAGGGGCACAGTCAGATTTGTATTTATTCCGTGGTCACTGTGGCTGCTGTGTGGAACATAGGTCATGGGAGGTCTGGTGTACAGAGGCTGTCTGGAAAGTATCCAGCCATGTAATCGTTCTTGTTATATTAACAATGGCTGGATACTTTCTGGACAGCCCTTGGATAAGCGGAGGACCAGCTAGGGGCTACTGCGATCTTCCAGGTGAGAGATGGTCTTTGTCCTGCTTTTAAGAGGGGAGACACGAGAGCCTGCCTGCTGAGCAGTGGTGATGGTCTAATAGAGGGAGATTGATGATTCAGGAGGGAGAGGTTATGTCAAAGGAGTTGAAGTGAAGATAGATTTGGGAAGCTCAACCACTAGAGTGTGACATAAGATTAGACAGGGGCAGAGAGAGTGTGGACAAAGGGAGAAATCAAGGATGACTGCAAGGATTTTTCTTAAGCAAGAAAAAGGTACCATTTGCTGAGATGAGGAAGAGTGGGAGAGGAACTGGTCTGGGTGAATATAAAGACCTTCCCTGTAGATGTATTAAATTTGAGACCCCAATTAGAAAAACAAATAATATCTGGAGCTCACGGTCTGTGCTGGAAATATAAACTTGGGAATCATTCGCATTTAGATAGTACTTAAAGCCCTGGTGAGCTCACTCGGGGAGAACCTGTAGGTAGAGAAGAAACAAGAGCCCAGAGCCCAAGGGTTCAGAACAGGAGGAGGAGCCAGCCAAGGAGACAAAGGAGGAGAGGCCAGTGAAGTAAGAGGGGAACCAGGAAGAATGCGATTGTGTAAGGCAAGAGAAGAGAGCAATGCAAGGAGGCAGTGGTCAGCTCCGGACACCCACTGAGAGGTAAAATGAGGGCAAGGAGGTGTCGGTTGGACTTGGCGGCGAGGAAGGCTCGGGTGACCTTGGGAGTGGTGCAGGTGGAAGCCACTTGGGCTGGGTTAATGATGTGAATGGGGACAGGAACTGCAGTTATGTCCGTAGGGCTTGTTTTAAAAACTCAGAAGCTAAAAAGACAAAATATTATCATCTGTGAATTATAAAGATGGGTACATGAATGTTTGTCTCTTTACATTTCTGTTCCTTTTGACTTTATTTTCTGAAAAACAGAAAGAGTAATGGAAGTGAGAATATGAAAGCAATGAGACGATTGTTGGAGAAATTTGGCTATAAAATTTGCAGAGTTATGGAGCAGTAGAAGGGAGTTGATGTGGGAGTCAGGGGAGGCTTTTGTCATGTGTTTGTTGTTTTTGCTTTTAAGTGGGAGATATGAGAGCATGTTTGATGGATGATTGATGATGCAAAAGAGAAAGATTATGTGTAAAGAACTGAAGTCCTTGGCAAGGGAGAACGGAGGGGACCCAGAGGGTGAAGGGTGGCGTTTGCCTTTGATAGGCGTGGGGACACCGCACCCTTGGGAGCAGCAGGAAAGGCGGCAAGTTCGGGTATGGAGAGTTGAGAACAGTTTTGTGGAATTGTTGTGGGAAGGTAAGCAAACGATTGGGGTGACTTCTGTTTTCAGTGAAGTATGAGGTGAGGTCATCGGCGAATGGGGTGAAAGTGCAAGTGGGTGTATGGGAGATGTGAGGAGAAGGCAGACGGCCTGAGTGGTCGTCTCCAAGAGTGAGGAAGTTCGCAGACCAGGGACGCGGGGAATGGAGTTGGGACTAGAAGGTGCATTTCTGACTCCTGACCTAGAATGGCTTCTCTTCAACCACATTCTTCTTGTTCACCTCAGAAGTTCATCGTGTTCCAAGCGTGGTCCTTTGACATCATAGGTCCGCAGTGAAGTTTGCTAAGTGATCGTAGGGTGCGGGGGATGGGGTGGCCATGCTATTTTAAGGAAATAGAAAGAGGAAAAGGAGTCTTATGGAGCATGTGTCATAGGCTAGGCACTGTGCCAGGCACTTCATCTACAGTATCTTATGATGTGGTTTCAACGATGAGAAAGCTGAGGATCAAAGAGTCTAAATAATTTGTCCACAGCCACTCAGTGTGTATGTGTATATATGTATGTGTATATGTGTTTTATCTATGTGCATACATATAGAAATGTGTTTTATATATGTACATACATATACAAATGTGTTTTATATATGTGCATACATATAGAAATGTGTTTTATATATGTGCATACATATAGAAATGTGTTTTATATGTATGTGCATATATAAATGCACATATACATATATAAATATTCATACACACACATTTATACTTTAATAAGATTCCATCCCTGTCTCAAGGAATTTATAATCTGGCAATCTAGCCAAGGAGATATACTTCACATACAAATGAGGGGAGCAGACATCAGCAAACTACACTCTGTGGGCCAAGTCTTGCCCACTACCTGCCTGTTTTTTATAAATGAAGTTTAATCAGAACACAGCCATGCCCATTGGTTTACATATTGTCTTTGGCTGCTTTTGGACTACAACAGCAGAGCTGAGTAGTTGCAACAGAGTTTGTGTGTCTCTCAAAGCCTACAATATTTATCTGGCCCCTTTCTAGAAAAAGATTGCCAAGCCATAGTATAAAGTAGAAAGAGGAAGGTGCTAAGATTGAGAAGATGGAGCTATTTCTCTGGGTGGTGATCAAAGACTGCTTCAAAGAAGCAGTGACATTTGAATTCCTTCTTGACAAATTCATTTCTTCACTCAACAAATATTTTTTAGCATCTCCTATGTGTCAGGCACTATTCTAGGTGCTGGGGGTACAACCATGAACAGCATAGATAGAAGTCTCTGCCCTCATGGGGAGGGGCATTTTGAGAGGTGGAAATGGAAGAAAAATTGCTGCCGTTGAGGCAGAACTGGAGCCAACGCACAGCGGTTGGAACGTTCAGGGAGAGTTTTGGAAATAGGAAATAGTCCAGGTTGCCCCACAGGATGTGAGGAGCACAGTGATGGAGGACCAGACTCCACCATAGTGATTTTCAAAGTGTGGTCCCCAGGCCACCATCAGAGTCACCCAGGAAGCTTGTTTTAAAAGCACATATTCTGGGGCCACAGCCCAGACTTACCAATTCCAAGTCTTTGTAGGTGGGACACAGGAATCTTCCATATTTAACAAATTCTTTGGATGATTCTTATGCTTACCGTATTCTTGAATCATTATGGCAGAAGTTTACTGGAATCAGATTTAAAAATGTTTGTGTGGGAGGCGGCAGTGTCAGCAGAGGGAAGGAGGCAGGAAAAAAGGGAGTGAAGACCCCACATTTAAGACAACTTAGAATCCACCAGTGGAATTTGGACTTCTCTGGGCACTTCTGAGAAACCAGCAGATGAGGCCATTTGTAAACATGGAAGCCCATTTACAAAAGAGACTACGAAGCCTCCTAGCAGAGAGCTCAACCTGCAGGACAAAAGGAAGAAGGCAGACTGGGCTGATACAGACGCCCCCTTGTCAAAAGGAAGGACAATGCCAGGTGTATTTCAAAGAGAGCTGTCAGATGTGACTCACGGCTCAGGTCCTCATGCCCTCATTTTCAAGTACAGACCAATAGAGCCCATTCCCTATATGTGTAAGCACCATTAGTATCTTTGAGAGCTCTATAGTTAAGAGAGTTGAAGGGGAAACATAGAACATGCACTGAAATGGTGTAAATAAAAGGCAAAATTAACAGTAGAGGTAATTAGGTGGGGCTGAGTGGCTAGGAATAACCTTGTGGTTAGGTGGGACATCACCTTTAATGGCCAACAGAGAGGAGTAAATCTGTATATCCAAGCCAAAGAAACCACTTGAGCAGAGGCCCATAATCAGAGACGGCACAATTGTGCAGTAATAAGTAACCCAATTTGGCTGGAATAGGAAATTCATGTAGCGTAGTAATAGGAGATGAGTCTGGAAAGGTTGTTTAGGGCCAGATGGTGAAGGGCCTTGAACGCTAAGCTAAGGACCTTGGCGTTTATCCTGGAGGCAGTGGGGAGCCATTTAAGTTTTTTAGCAGTGGGGTTACATGATTACAGCTGCACTTCAGGGAAATTAAACCAGTGGAAGGATGGAAGATAGATTATAGATGAGAGAGACTGGAGGTGAGGAGACTAATTAGGAGATCGTTGAAAAGGCCCAAGTGAGAAATAATGAGGACCTGAATAAGGTAGAAGCAGTGGGAATGGAGAGGAGAAGGAAGGAGGTTTTGAGAAAAAACAGATCAAATCTACAGGAGTTGGCAATTGAATAAAGAAATGGAGTGTTTCAAAGGGATGAGTCCAAGACGAATCTGAAGTTTCCCACCTGTATAACCACAGAGACATTGGAGCAATTTGCAGAAATTGGGAGAACAAGGATGGATAAGTGGGAAAAGGTGTGGAGCCTGTTGGTTTGAAATGCAATAGGGACCGCTGAGCGGGTGGTTAAAATGGCAGGAACTCCAGGAGGTCAACCGTGGCAGAGTGGGCAGATGCAGGCGTTCCCATCCTTTGTGGCCAAGCTCAAGGCCACACGGACCACTGATTGGACCCAGTGTAGTCATTCACATGCTTTTATTCTTCCTCCCTGCATGCACAGACTCATACACTGATTCAATAAACATAACACTGGAAACAAAATCTTGGGTTATATATGTGTAGAGTCTAGTTTTTTCACTTCACCCCATGTGGTAAAACTCCTGCCAAAAGTCCAGAAAATATGAAAGAAAAAAAAAACCCACCCTGATGATAAAACAGTGTGAATCTACCAAAGAAGAATAAGCAAAACTGATTAGGAAACTGATTTCTTTTCCAAGTTTCATTTTTAAATAAAAAAAATAATAATCAATTCATCAATGGAGAGTATAAATAAAGCTAGATATTGATGTAAAAATTTTTCCCCTTTCTTTCTTTTTTCTTTTATTTCTTAACAATGCAATGCAAAATCAAACCATTTCAACTGCCCTGCTGGGCTCAGGGGGACTCTGGCACATCAAGAAGGGCTTCACCTAAGGAAAAGTTACCAAGCCAAAAATGCAGTGAAAGGCTTCTCTTCAGCAAAGACGGAGTGGAAAATGAAATATTGTTCTAAGGCTTATTTCTTAGAGTGGAAGAGGAAGTTGTTTAAGAAATTAAGTCATCATTTTAAAACAAAAACTTTGAAATGAGGATATTAGTCAAGAAATCTAGAAGTGTAAGAATTATGGAAGGAAATCAAAAGTATGTGAATATCTAATATCTAAACACTTACCTCCCCCACCCCCATCTTCCACAGGGACACCAGCTGCCTTCTCTCACCAGTTGATCCCACAGAGAATCCTTCCTGTCTTAGAGTGCAGTATGTTATCACATGATCGCAGATTTTGAAGGCAGTTACTCCCAGGTTTGAATCCTGGTTCTGAGATTTATTAGCTATGTGACTTTAGGCAAATCTCTTAATTTCCTTGAGACTCAATATTCTCATCTGTTGCTGTGAGAATTAAATTAGGTAATGAGTGGAAAGCACCCTGCACAGTGCCTGGTATGCAATGGATACCTTTAGAAAAAGTAATAAACTTTTTATTTTAGAATAGTTTTATATTTACAGAAAAATTGCAAAGAATATACAGAGGGCTCCCATATCATCCACACCCAGTTTTCCCTAATATTAATATTTTATATTAGTATGGTACTTTTGTCACAACAAACCAGTATTGATGCATTCTTATTAACTAAAGTCCATACTTTACTTGGATTTCCTTAGTTTTTACCTGTGTCATTTTTCTGTCTTAGGATCCTATCCAGAGCATGTTGCATTTAATCATTGTGTCTCCTTAAGCTCTTCTTGGCTGGGACAGTGTCTCATATATTCCTTGTTTTTGATGTTCTTAATAGTTTAGAGGAGTTCTAGGCAGATATTTTGTGGAATATCCCTCAACTGGGATTTTCCTGATAATTTTCATCCTGATAAGATCGGGGTTATAGGTTTGGGGGAGGAAGTCCACAAAAGTAAAGAACGATTTTAATGAGTTCTCACTTTTGATGTTGACCTTGATCACCTGACAAAGGTAGTGTTTGTCAAGTTTCTCCACTCTAACGTAACTGTGTCCATCCCCTTTCCACATTGTATACTTTGGAAGGATGTCACCCTGCCCAGCCCACACTTAAGGAGTAGGGAGTTTTGCTCTACTTCTTTGAGAGTAAAGTATTTACATAAATTATTTGATATTCTTCTGCATAGGAAATTTGTCTAGTTTCCTTCATTTATTTATGTATTTAATCACTTATTTATATCAGTATAAACTCATGGATATTTATTTTATACTTTGTGTTATAATCTAATACTATTTTATTTATTTTGGTCTCAAATTGTTGCAATAGTTACCATTGGAAGCTTTTTAAGTTGGCTTCTATCTCCCTTTGACATATCCCATCATTGTGTGTGTGTTTTACTTTGTTTTGTTTTAGCACCTCCTTACTTTCTAGCACTATAAGATGCCCCAGGCTTGTCTTGTATATTGCATGCCCCAGACTTAGAATTAGCCATTTCTCCAAGGAATCCTGGTTCCTTGTTATTCAAATGGAAATTTTTTAATGTCACTTTCCCCCCTTTAAGGACCCATAATGAAGATGCTAGGAATTCATTATGGATTTGTTAAACGTTGACAGTATAGACAATTTGGTGTCTCAAAGTAAGCAAATATTTACTTTTAACACCTCCTATGTGCCAGATGTACTGTAGGCTTCCAAAGATATTAAGACGATACGGGACATTTATTATAGCTTCCTATATGCACTATTCTAAGCACGTTACATTAACTCGTTTAACAGTTCTGAGGCAAGATCCTATTATCATTCTCATTTTATAGACCGCTATGACAGGATCTCCCTGCCACCAAGGAGCTCACCTTTTCATAGGCAAAATAGACAAGCAGAGGGTACTAAGAGCAGGAAAGAGAGGAACCCAATTCAGTGGTGGGCTTAGGGAGGACTTCCTGGATGAGGTGGCATCTGAGCTGAATCCTGGAGGATGAAAGGGAATTATGAGCAGAATGTATGGGGCAGCATTACAGGAAGAAAAAAAGACCTTGAGTAAATACACCCAAAAGTGAAATCACCTACCAGGTAAGCAGTGAGATATTGTCAGGCAGGGAATGAGGAAAATTGAGGTTGATAAGGAAGACGAGGGGCTCAGGCTTAGAGTATGTGTCTGTTCTGCTAGGAACCTTAGGCCTCCTTGTAAATGACAGGGGAAGAGGGAGTAATGTTCTGAAATCTGAGTTATAGACAGATCATTCTGACACAGTGCAGATGACAGATGGGACGTATAAGATGAGGCCATAAGACTAGTTATCGGGGAATAGCTAAGGTCCAGGGGAGAGATTTTAGAGGCTTAAACTAGGGCAGAAGCAGTTCAAATTAGAGAAATTCATGTGTATTAAATTGGCAGGACATGAAAATTGAGAAACAACAAGGCTATTGCATTTCTTTGCTTTCTAGAATGTACAGTCTGAGTCCCAGGCGCAATAAAAGAGAAGGGATTTAAGGAGAATATTCTAAGGAGAAGTTCATAAATATGACTACAGCATCCTATGATGTGAACCTTGGGAGCCTGAGTTTGCCAGAAAAGGAGTAAAGATAGGAGAACCCTAACATGCAGTGTAATTGTAGCATCATTCGTCTGCAAGAGTAAACAAATGCAGTTTGAAGTCAAGCCAACCAGAGTTGAATTCTGCCTCCTCTACTTAGCTGGATTATCTTGCCTAAGTCTCTCTGAGTCTGAGATTCCTCATTCGTAAAGTGGGAAAAACTGGTAATAGCAACCTCTCAAGGTTGTTATGAGGACAACAATTAATGCATGTGATGCTTTGGACACATAGGTATGTGCCACCTATTATTATTACTTTCAAATTTCCAGAGTTTTGTTGTTTACTTTCTCATAAATTTCACTTAATCTCTCAGCTACCTTATAAGGGCAAATTTTAACATTCCCTCTTCACAGAAACAAACTTAGGCACAGAGAAATGAAAGAATTTGCCCCAAATTTAAGAGTTCCCAGAGCAGGTTTTTGGACTCCAAGACCAGAATCTCTCTACTACATTTTCATCAGACAGAGACTTGTTAAATATGAAGCTAGTCCTCGATCAATTAGTTTGTTTATTCATTTAACAAATACTTATTTACAGTGCTATTCTATACCAAACATTATTATGTATGGTTAGGATATAGCAGGACCCAAATAGACACAGCTCCCACCTCATGGACTTAACATTCTAGTTGGAGAGATATACAAACAAATAGATAAATGTAAAATGTGATATTGGAGATGGCTAAGTGATATGAAAAAAATTAAGCTGGAATGTGCCTAATCTGCAACATATTCTTTATCAACTATTTTGCCCAGATTAAATTTCCCACAATTGACTGTCCTATTGTATTGAGTTTCTTTCATTTTAATACTTGTGTTCTCCACTAGTACTGTGGACAGAGAAGAGCTGTCAGGATAGGCAGTTAGGTAGAACAGTACAAATACAGGCAACAATCTTTCCTAAAAACACTAACAGAATTTTTGTCACCATGTGGGGCCCTAATGCTCTAAAAATCAGTTATGGTTGTTGGCTTGGGTGAAGAGAGGAGGCTAAAATACAATTACAAGGAACAAACTAGGGGGAAAACAAGTTAAAAGACATAACTGATTCCATCATTAATGGCCTTTGAAATGTTTTGGTGTCATTTCTCCGGTCATTTTCTCTGTCACTTAATGAGAACTTATTTTATATAAAAATTTTCAAACGGCTTTCACTAAGCATTATAACACAAGCACATTCCCATGTCACCCAAAACTCTCTTCAAAGATGATTTGTAATATTTCTATTATATTTTATTGTATGACTATGGCATCATTCACTTTACCATTTTACTATTGTTTAATATCAGGTTGTTTCTAATCTTTTGGTATATCAGGCATCTACTGCTGTATCTAAATGGCTTAAAACAACATTTATTTATTCCTCAAGCTTCTGGTGTGTAGTTGCAGGGAGGGGGTTTTGCTTATGTAACCTGGGCTCACTCAAGCAGGTGTTTTCAGCTGCAGGGTCAGCCGAGTTGGAAGGTCTGCGATGGCCACATTTACTTTTCTGGCAGTGGGTGCTGACTGCCCCAGGGGTTGGTGGGAGAGGATCTGCTTTCCCTGATACCTTTCATCCTCCGGTAAGCTGGACTGGGTTTCTCACAGAGAGGTCTCAAGACAGATTCCAGGATAGCCACAAAAGCTCCAAGACCGCTTGAAGTCTAGGCTCTAAAACTAGTAAAACGTCACTCCCGCCACATTCTTTTGGTCAAAACAAGTCACGAGACCAGTCCAACATCAAGGGATAAGAAACAGACTTTACCTGTGGATAGCAGGAGCATCAAAGTCACATTAGGAAGGGACATGCCTCCCTGCCAGGATGTGTGGGCTCTGGAGCTGTCAGTCAACCACAAGGGGTTACTATATAATATGCTGCAATGAACATTACCATAACTTGAGCTTTATAATCCCTAGAATTTGATTTACCAGGCAAAAAGATAAGATGCATTTTGAATGCTCTGGATATTAATGCAAAGGCTCTTGCTTTCCAGAATGTTCTTAGATGACCCCCTCACCATCCCTGCTTTCTAAGACAGAGGAAATTCAATTGGCCAACACCAAATAAAAAAGTTAGTTCTAATGTCCTATTAGAATTAAAAGCAGGATTTTTTGTTTCCTAAAGGTATATAGCAGCTCAGCGGCAATGTGTTGGGTTTTTCTATGTCTGATTAAGAATAACGTTCTCCTTGGCATAAATGAAATCTTGAGTGAGGAGTTGGAGGCAGACCAGATTTCAGATCCATCTACCAAACAAATCCCTTGTGATTTGAATGTATGAATTTGTTGAGATTTCTTGATGGCTAACAATATGCCTTCATGTTAGCAACGACAAAAAAACTAATAGCTGGGCATGGTATTAAAAAAAGGCCTCTTTTTCATGTAATTGAATTCTTCAATCTTGCACTGCATTCATTGAGAAGAACTCTTGGGATGAATTTCTTTGAAATCTCTGCTACTGATTTTATTTTCTGATATGTTGACCTTCTTCATCTCCAGACATGTTGCAAGATTGGCAGGCTTCGTCTTCTGTGCATCAGATACAGTGAAAGCTGTGTTAAGGCTCCTGCCATTGAAATTTATTCAGTGTGGATGCTAATGAAGAATTTTAAAATGATCTTGTCTGGTTCATTCCTCTTTTTCTCGTTTCTCCGTAAGGGGCAGAAATAGCAAAGAGAACTAAAAAATAATGACCACATCTCTCATTCAGAAATTAGTCTGGCTTTCAGCTCACTCTGTTCTGTTCTGAGGAGCAAAATATAAATCTGCATCAAGGATGGTGGTGATTATTATTTTTATTATTAGAGATGGAATGGATAAATATCTTACTGGTAATTGCCCTGTCTAAATGTCCTCCGCATACATCAGTGTATACAATGTATATATTTACCATTTATCAGGCATCTGTAGTGTGAAAAACACCAAGCTAGGCATTGGCAATGCAGATATGGATTAGTTATGGTCCCTTCCTTCAAAACAGCTCACAATCAAGAATGGAAGGTGGACATGAACAAACTGACCCAGGTGAGCATAAAATTCCCAGTATCTCACCTGGAAAAGTACTTGAATTAAGAATGAATGAAAGAGAAAATGTCTTCCATCCAACCAGTAAGCATAATGAAAAATACATTCTTTATTCAACATATTGTCCCTCAGTTAGTCTAGAAGTACCCAAGAGGCCTTCATTTTAGTAACACATTTGCCATAACCTTTAAATCCATTGCCTCCCTAGTTTTTCATTGCATGTATCTAGGAAAACATCAATCCTGAATCAATCCGGTCAATCTTTTCCTTGGTGTTTATGGTAGGGTCACTTCAGTGGGCAGATTGGCATGACCACCAATCTCAAAAGCACCCAAATTCCACTCAGCCCCTCCATTCAACTTACTGTCTCACTCTCTGCAATAAATGTTTCCAACTTTGTCCATTCTCCTCAAACCCCCGACTCCTTCCCATCCTCCCTCCCTTACCTCTGACTTTCAGCACATGATTCTGCCTCCTATTTTACATGCTAAGTAAGTCTGTGAGCTAAGAACCCCTTCACATTACTCCCATTAAAGATATAAACCCGAGTGTATCTGTCCCTTTTTACCCCTCTTACAACAGGAGAGAGTGGTCCTAGTTCCTTTGCCAAGGCCAGATCCTTTGCTTAGGCTTTGAAACGTGTCCTTTGAAACTATCTTCCTTCTGTCATCATTAAACATGCCCGAGTCACTGCAGTCTTGAATCAATAACTAAATAACCTTCCAGAGATCCCCCACATCCCCCACCAGCTATAACATTTCTTCTTTATCTTTCCTAACTACATAGCTATTTTTAAAAGGTCTGTCTTTTATTGCTGTCCCCAATCACAATTCTTGTTATTCAGCACCTTGGCCTCTTCTAATCTGGTTTCTTTTTGCATAATTCCACTTGAACAGCCTGCGCTGGAGTCACCATGTGATCCTGATGTCCTCAAGCTCAGGTGCCAGTCTCAGTACCCATCTGCCTTGAGTGCCCTGCGATGGTTGGCATTGTTGACCACTCCCTTCTCCGGAAAAATCTCTCCCCCTCCTCCACCTCAAGTGGACACTTTTCTCCTGGTTTGCTCATTTACTTCTGCCATTCCTCTGTGCCCTTTTGTGCCCATCTTTTTCTACCCAGCCATTAAATTATATGGTTTCTTAAGTTTCCATCATGCACCCCTTCTCACCATCCACTCCCTCTTCAGATTTTCCATGCCTACGACTTTGAGGACCATTGAAGACTGCGCAGATATAATCTCCAGGGCAGAGCTCTCCAGACCCATATTTCTTGCTGTCTCTTTCATAACCTCTACCTAGATAGTTCAAAAGCATCTCAAATCCAGCATATCCGACATAGGATTGATGATCTGCTCCTCTTCCAGGAGTTTCCGTCTCTCTCCAATTGTAAAAGTTAAAAAAAATCTAGAAGTTATCCTTGGCACATTTTCTTCCTCAATCCCCATCCAATCCCTAACCACATCCTGTGAATTCTGACTCTAAGATCACCTGATCTGTCCATGTCTTTCCATTTACACTGTCTCCTCCCTAGTACAGGCTGCTGTCACTTCCCCTCTGGGACTATTGCCATGGCCTCCTGACTGGTTATTCTGATTCTCCCGTACCCTCTCCCAGGTCATTCTCCATATGATAGCCAAAGTGATCATTTTAAAATATAGACTCGGTTGTATCACCTCTCTGACAAAATCCTCCAATGGCTTCACATGGCCCACAGAATAAAGGGCGCATCTTTACATGTCCTAAAAAGCCTTCCATGGTCTGATTTGTGCCCTGTTTCCCATCCCTCTGACACCTGTCCTCTGTCATAACCCCTTCTTGCCATAAGAATGTATGCTCGTGTTTCCTCATTGGGATACTTGTCTTCTTACTATTTACCTAATTTCCACCCTCTTGTCCACCAGATGTGTCACAGAAATTTACTTCCTCAGGGGAATCTTCCCGGAGTCTCAAGACTAGTTCAATTCTGCTGATGACACACTCTATGGCACCATATACTTCTGTGATTATGTGATCAATGTCTATATCCATCCCTAGACTAGAAACTCCATAAGGGTGGAGGAGAATGTCTTTTTCACTCACTGTTGTTTTCTCAGTGCTGTCCCAGTGCTGGGAACATAGTAAACATTTCACAGATATTCTCATTGAGCACTTAACTACGCACTAGGCACTGTTCTGGTGCCAACACAATAATAAACAGAACAAACCCGGTCACTGTCTCCATGAAACCTGCATCATAGTGGAAAGGAAATCAAATTAAACAAGTAAATAAAGATATATAATATTAGGAAGTAACAAGTGCTCTAAAGAAAATAGCAGAGCAAGGGAATTGGAAACGTTAGACAGTGGTGCATTGAGGCCTTTTTATTTAGGGTCTAAAGGGCTATTTTGGATAAAGAAGGGCTTTTTGAGGGAGTGACATTTGAGTAGAGACTTGAACTAGGTGAGAAAGCAGACGAGGGAAGAATTGGGAGAACAGCTTTCTGGACAGTGAAGCCAAGCACATAGGGGAATGAGTCTGGCATGTTTAAGGGGCAGCTAAAAGGTCCATGTGGACTGAGAGGGGAATCATGCCAGTAGAAGAGGGTAGAGAGGAGGGCAGGAGCAGACCATGCAGGACCACGTGAGGACTCACACTTCGGAGCTGGACACCATGTCATGGGAAAAATACTGAAACGTGTTTTTTTTCAGCGTCCGGATCTCTGGGCTCCAATCCCAGTTCTGCCACCAGCAGCTGAGTGTGCTGAAAGCAAATCACTTTCTCTCTCTGTTCCTCAGTTTCCTTCCATGATAAGTGAGAGTTTGACACTAGATTGTCTCTAATGTTCTTTCCAGGTCTAAAATTCATTTTTATATGAACGTGATTTGATAAGAAGAACTGGATTAAAGGTCCTAGTCTGCAACTGTGATTTTGTGCAAGCTACTTTTTTCTCTCTGAGTCTATTTTAGTGTTTGAAAAATAGTAATTAATAGAGGAGCCTCCTCTCAGGATGGGCATGCCAATCGGAAGATATGATGGCCATAGAAGCGCTTTATTAATATAAATTGTAATATGCTTTATAAACCTGTAGCTAAACCTTATTGAGAATTTGTAGTACACTAGGCACTGTTGTAGATTCTGTGTATGTGTAAGTTCATCCTCACAGCAATCTTAGGAGGTAAATTTACTTAATTCAGACCAAGAGAGAGCAAAAGTCTCTTGGCAGAGAGATGTAGTCAAATGGCAGAGTTAGTTTTGCATCCAGATCCGGTTGGCTTCAAGGCTTGAAGGCTCCTCATTAGAACACGAAGTCTATGTATGTGTGTGAGTGCAGAGAGGGGCAGGGAGGAGTGGTTTGAAATCCCAGTCCCAGGGGCACTGTTGATATAAAAGAAATTTACCTAACAACAATGTGATATTTGTGTCTATAAATAAAACTGCTTGAACATCATCTACATCATGATGACATTTTTATCAAATTCTTATGAAAGACATAAAAATGCATGGCACAGAGTCCATCATAGTATAGCAGTCATTCCTTCTCACCTCTGTTCGCTCATCTATTGACTCCTACTACGTGCCAGGTCCTGAACACAGACAGAGACAGAAACATAAAAGACTCTTTTGATCTCAAGGTTCATAAAGTTTCAAAAGCAAACATGGGGGCTGGGCGCGGTGGCTCACGCTTGTAATCCTAGCCCTCTGGGAGGCCGAGGCAGGTGGATCGCTCGAGGTCAGGAGTTCAAGACCAGCCTGAGCGAGACCCCGTCTCTACTAAAAATAGAAATAAAAATTATCTGGGCTGGGCGCGGTGGCTCACGCCTGTAATCCTAGCACTCTGGGAGGCCGAGGCAGGTGGATCGCTCGAGGTCAGGAGTTCAAGACCAGCCTGAGTAAGAGCGAGACCTCGTCTCTACTAAAAATAGAAACAAATTATCTGGCCAACTAAAAATATATATAGAAAAAATTAGCTGGGCATGGTGGCGCATGCCTGTAGTCCCAGCTACTCGGGAGGCTGAGGCAGTAGGATCGCTTAAGCCCAGGAGTTTGAGGTTGCTGTGAGCTAGGCTGACGCCATGGCACTCACCCTAGTGCGGGCAACAAAGTGAGACTCTGTCTCAAAAAAAAAAAAAAAAAAAGCAAAGATGGGGACAAAGATGATATGGCACTAAGACAATTGGTATAAGCAGATCAAATGCAGTGTGCAGTGAGCACTGAGGACAAGGTGCATAAATCAGGAAGGGCCTTGCACAAGAAATGTTGCTTGGAGTTCAGATTCATACTTAAGATATGGACTCACTGACACCAGGAAAGCAGGGTTATTATCTCTCTTGCTTTAGACCCTATACCACATTTCGTAAACCCTAACATGCGTATTTATCCCACGTTTTAATATCTGAGAAATGGGCATGCATTCAGAATTGTTGACATCTTATAATCACTGTTGGCCAGTGACCTCTGCTCACACACTTGGTCAGAGCTGCACATACCGCCATCACTTCCACTGAGTTATGAACCTTGCTGTTACTCCAAGTGCTAAGTTTGAGTGACAGTTAAAGGATCTTCCGAAAGATTATGCTGTGATTCAGCTTTGAAATGAAAAGTTATGTGTGTGCAGAAAAGCATGGAAACATAGCAGCATGATATTAGGACACAAATGCATCTAAGATTTCTCACTAAGTACAAAATAAAAATTCTAAGTGACAAGAAAGTATTGTCATAACTTTTAATTGGCAGCATCTTTTTTTCCTAGTGGTACATAAAATAATAGTACACCTTATAACTGATGCCTCTTAGGTTAGGCAAGATGTTGAATTTCAATTTATTTTTAGAAGCTACATTAACTCACCTTGAGTTTGGGGCCCACTTTATATCAGCCAAGCCGGTTTTGTGAACTCTTGCCATTGTGTCCTTCTGCTGTGGATTCTGGACCTTACCTTTCCTTCCTAGAGAAATGGCACTGTGTTAAACTCAGCTCAATGTTTCAGGCTGTTAAGAATGACTCAAATTGTGATTCAGTGATCCCATATATTAGCCATAGCTTGTGTCATCTGTGTTGACGATTCTTGGTCATCCAAGGATGATCTTATTATCTAAGCATGTTATTTATAAGGAATTTCACAGCTGAAGCAAGGTACAGAATGACCTGCTCTAAACCAAGAGCGATTAACAAGTTTGGAGCATGGCCAAACTCGAGAACAAGGTTGTTATTGGCATGATTTTAATCATGATAGACAATTAGCCAAGCTTAATTATATTGAGACGGAAAACCAGAGTGAGTGGCAGTAATGAATTTCTCTGGGAATTCTCTTGTGTCTCCAACTCAAATGGGCTGACCTATAAAGGGTGCAAAATGATAAAAGATGTTTGCCCACATGTGCAAGCTGTGTTTACCTCAAGGAGCAGCCTGTGTGGGAAAGGGGTCTGAAGAACTCTCGCTTCTGTGGGGACTCATCACAGGACACAAATGGGATTCTCCAGTTCCACTGGCACTGTTTGCTCCAGAAAGGAAATGCAGAAGAGAGGAAACATCTTTCAGCTGAACTTGGGCACATTAAATGTTAATGTGATTGTGTGGCTGGGGATTCTTTAAATGTTGCCCATGGCTGAAGAATTACTGCAGTTGTGTGTTAGCACTTTTTGGTGTTATAAAGGCTTCATATTTTCACTGATTGTGTGTCAAGCCCAAACAGAACACCCTAAACATCAATAGAATCAGAAAGTGATTAGAATGTAAAAAAATAAATTAATTAATTAAAAATTTGATGCCTCTAGGTTTAGAAATGAAATTTAAAAGGAAACTCTCCTTAAGTCACTAGTCTCTTTTTCCACTATGGATAGTATGGATTTTAATTGACTTATAATTGAAATATTGAAGAAAGGAAAGTTCTGGAGAATAACTGAAATGTCTATAGTTCGTATAGTTCGTCAGAGTTCACGAAGGTTACTGGTGTTTAATCCTTACTCCAGACACGTGTGCACCCAGCCCTGAAGAGAAGAAACTGTTGTCTTATATTAAAGATGAAGAACCCATGCTACAGAGTCTGTGACTTATCTAAGTGAAATGACAGAAATATACACAAGGCCTCTGATCACAAGACTAGCTTCTTGCCAGTGGGAAAACCAAAATTAAACAAATAAATGAGGATACCTTTAAGGTGCAGTTTGAAATTGGCTTTCCCAGTGTGGTGGACATCCCCATGGGAGAGCAGAGTCAACCAGTGTGTGTGTCCCAGCTGTGGACACCTCAGCCTGCCCACTGCCTCCTCCTCCCCTTCCTCCCTCACTTTCTTCTTTTCTTCATCTTTCACTCTTGCCCTTCCTTCCATGGAACACTTTTACTAAATATCGCCTGTATTTCCAAGAATGGTACTTGGTATTGGGAATGCACAGGAAAATACGACACCTAATTCTATCCTGTGCACCCGTGTTCATAGCAGCATTATTCACAATAGCCAAAAGATGGAAGCCACCTAAGTGTTCATGGATGGATGGCTGGGTAAACAAAATGTGGTCCATGCAGACAACGGAATACTATTCACCCTTAAAGAGGAAGGAGATTTTGACACATGGCACAACGTAGAGGAAGCTTGAAGACATTATGCTAAGTTCCACTTACATGAGGTACCTAGAGTAGTAAATTCATAGAGACAGGAAGTGGAATGGGGGTTGCCAGGGGCTGGGGGAGGAGAAAATGTGGAGTTAGTGTTTCATGGAGGCAGAGTTTCAGTTTTGGGAAGATGAAAAGGTTCTGGAGAGGATGGTGGTGATGGTTGCACAACAATGTGAATATACTTAATGCCACTAAGCTGTACACTTAAAAATGGTTAAAATGATAAATTTGTGTAACGTATATTTTACCACAAAAAAATAAATTTGAGACTTTCTCTTTAGTGAGTGCAGGGGGAAAAGGGGAGGTGGGCTCCAGCATGACGTATGCTCTGAGAGTGGAATCCCAGGGAGCTCAGGGCATAGAAAAGAGCTCACAGCCCAGCCTACACGCACGGCAGATGCCTGAATTAAGTCTACAAGAAATTAAATTTTGGGGGGAGGCAGAGGCAGAAGGATGGCTTGAGCCTGGGAGTTTGAGGTTGCAGTGAGTTATGATGACGCCATTGCACTCTAACCCAGGCAACGGAGTGGAAACGTGTCTCAAAAAAAAAAAAAAAAAAGAAAAGGAAAAAAAGAAATTTGAATTTCTGCAAGCAAAGTTGAAGGACAAAGGTGGATACTTATTTCACACAAAGAGAGCTGCGAGTGCAGAAATAGTGAGGTTTGAGAAAGCATGGTGTGGTTAAGGAGATGCAAGAAGTCTCTTGTGGCTGGAGCCCAGAGCTCAAGGACATCTAGCTAATATTCTGCCCAGAGAGTTCAAGTAGGGTCAAGTTTGCCCACTAGAGTCAAAGCCATATTTGAAACCTGGATCTTTCTGTTTTAAAAATTCATTCTTTTTTCGTGACCCTAGTCTCTAGAGCTCTGCTGTCAAATATGTTGGCTATTTAAATTTAAATCTAATTCATTCAAATTAAATAAAATTAATAATTTAGTTCCTCAGTTGCACTAGCCACATTTCAAGTGTGGCTAGTGACTACCCATATGGACAGCTCAAATATAGAATATTTCCATCATCATGGCAAGTTCTATTGAACAGGTCTGTTCTAGAGTTTGCAGAGTAATTCTCTTGCTATAAATCTATTTGTCTATTTGAGAATCACACAAAATCCTGACATTATTATTCCCATTTTGTAGAAAAGGAAACTGCAGCTTAGAAAATCTGAGTAACTTGCTGATAGTTTCACAGCTATTAAGCAGTGATGCTTGAACACACATTCCCCAAGCCCTCTGAATCCAGATTCAGTTCACTCTTCATCAATCCACAGCCTCCCCCGCCTTCAACCTCTTCTTTGCTCCTGCTCTACATTCATATTATTCTTCCTAAAAGATCACTTTTCAGCAGATTATGAACATGGCTTTTCTTCATCAGATGGAGAAAACATGGATCCCTTAGTTTGACAACCAAGGCTTTCCACAAATTGGAATAAATATTAAATACACTTTGCAGTTTCTTCTTCTTCCCCTATGTTTTCCAACACTCATTCTCTGCTCTGGGGGCAGAATGTATCAGTCACATTCTGAACTGTCCCTGATGCCTCTTCCAGGACTGCTATCCCCCTCCTTTGTGCCTACTGGAATCTCACTTAACTTTCAAGTTCTGGTTCATGACCCACCTATCTAGAAAGTCTTCTTTGACCAATCTGGGATGTAAAGAGCTGCTTTACCTGTCTTTCCTAGAAGCCAGGATGCAGCTCCTATACTGCATGGGAAACCACTCCTCTGCTTCTACAGAGGCTGCTCTTCTCCTTGTACTAGTAAAAACCCTTGGCATCGCCCAAGTGGAATCTCACATAGACCATGTTCTTCATCTTGGTGAGCCACTGGTGCTGGTATAGACACTCCTTGGTAGCTGTGCTCAGCTCTGCTGCTATGACCTGTTGAATTCACTTTATCCACATTTTACTTGACTTCAGCTCCCCCTGTTATGTGACAGCCATTATATCGGGCACATTTACTTTTTGTTTCATTTTTTGTCCTCCACCAACCCTATAAAAAGGATATTATTATCCCTACTTTACCCAGGGAGTAACTGGGGCTCAGTGAAGATAGATGAGTTACAAATTCACAGAGATATGAAGTAACAGAGTCAAAAATTCAACCCGAATCTAACTGGACTCAAAGCCTATGCTGTTCTGTTTGTTGCAGTACAAGTCTCTCTGCACGTGGTGAGACAGTTCAAGTTATTAAAGTGAGTGTGCGGAAGCTGTGTCCTTCTCAGCTCTAGAAAATTCTTAGCTGTATATTATACTCAACGTATACTAAATAAAAATCTATCGTGGTTGTTACTACAAAACTCTGCAAGTTCCACTTATATCAACTTTCCACCTTGGATATGGCATCAGATTTCAGATAATATGAAGGTTGTATACATGTCAAAGCCCTGGACTTGCTTTGAAAGTCCATAACTCATCGCTTAGACACCAGCCAAATAGCAGTGCTTATGGAACTTAACTTTTTGTTGAATAACATTTTCTATCAGAACCTTGGTGACTTCTCCAGTCATTATTAATGGATTCTCTAGTTTGAAAGCTGAAACAAAAATAAATGCTCTACTACATACCATGAGGGGTTAGATTGCAGAAAACAATCACTTGGGCAATTTATGGATTTTTTTTTTAATTTCATAAAAATCCTAGAGAACTAAAAAGTTCAATAAGCTCAAGCATTTCCATATATTAAAATGAAAACATGGAAAATTGGTGTATAGAATTATGATCACTAAATTCTAATTATTGCTGCAATGTAGTAAATAATGAAGTGAGCCCTCAGTCAAGAATCAGAAAGGCTAAGTCCTGATTTTAGACTTTCTACTAGCTAATCTTGAAATTGTTACTTAACTTTCCTAGAGCCCAGTTCCCTCTTCTAGAACACAGTAATTTTAGTTAAGTAAATGAGTAAATTAATAAATAAAGGTCTAATGTCTTAGTCCATTCAGGGTGCTATAATAAAATACCATAAACGGGTGACTTATTAACAACAGAAATTTCTTTCTTGCAGTTCTGGAGGCTGGGAAGTCCAAGATGAAAATGTCAGCAGATTTAGTGTCAGGTGAGGGCTACTCCCTGGTTCATAGATGACAACTTCTTGTTGTGTCCTCACATGGTGAAAGGGACAAGGCAGATCTTTGGGGCCACTTTCATAAGGGCACTAATCCCATTCATGAGGGCCCACCTTTATGACCTAATCACACCCCAAGGGTACCTCCTCCTAAGTCTATCACCCTGGTGATTAGGTTTCAACATATGGATTTTGGGGCAGGGAAACAGACATTCAAACATTAGCATGTTCGGTGAGATATTCTCTGAAGTTTCTTCTACACTAATAGTTTATGAGTCATACCTTAAATTTAGCTGCATTTACAAGAAAAGTATTTTGAGAAAGGGAAGAGGCTTGTATCATTATACTATTGAATCAGTTTCCCTATATAAAATGAGCAATTACATGATAATATTCCATTCAGCAAAAGTTTCTTGGCTTTCTGCTAGGCCCTGAGTTAGACGCTTTGGGGACACAATAGTCAGTTAAACATAAGAGCTGAGAGGTAAATTTAGACATACAGGTTACTGGACGACACAACAGACTGGGATCATTGTTGATGGAGGCTTTGTGAGCATGGTGGGGAGAGATGGAGTCAGTCTGGAAAGTCAGGGCATTGGGACTGGAGATTTTGAAGAAAGTTTTGGAGACCAGTCTGTTTCCTACCCCCGTTCCCCACAGAGATGGTCTTAATGCCCCTCTTTGTAATGAGACAGTTTGAGAACCTAGTGGATGTAGTGCCGCAGCTACGATCTGCCAACAGCTGAGATCAGAAAGAGCGAAGTGTTTTCTTTAGGGGCCAACTGCATTTCTCATGTGTGTATTTAAGGGCCTGGCCTGGGATACTGGTTTGTTTATTTTGCAATTTTGCCTCTGTCTCAGCGCAAATAATTTGTGCGCATCTGAAATGCTTATAGCTTCCTCCCAATGATGGCCTAGAAATAAAGTAGGCAATTACAGAGATCGTAGAGCTGCAAAAGAACTGAGAGGCAGCTTATTCTGACCCCTGCTTTCAATAATTGTGGATTTGGAGGCCCAGAGATTCAAAGGATTTGCTCAGACTGATACCAAATAGTGGTAGAGCTGGGATTACATGTGGCTGTTCCATCTATGTGCCCTTGGTTTTACACTTTCTGCTAACTGTACGTTTAGGATTTGTCTTTTAATAACAGCAGAATAATAAAGGGGACGTAAATTATTAAGCTTCTAGTTTGTGCCAGATGGCATATATTTATTACCTTCATGTTTCAAAATAGATATTATTATTTTCATTTCATAGATGAGGAAATTGAATTTCAGAAACCTACATAAACTTGCCTAAAGTCAATAGCTAGTGAGTGGCAAATGAGTCTAGCTATAAATTTTACTCTCATGTTATCTGGCAGTGCAGCACCTATAAAATTTTTTAATGTGCATACCCATTGACCCAGCAATTCCATTTTAAGTCAGCCTAATTATACCTATGCACCCACAGACCAACTGAGATAACTAGAAATACTCAACAGCAATGCAAGATTTGGCTTGTGAGTTCATGTGGATGAGGATGTTTATTACAATATTATTTTTAAAGGAAACAACCTCAATGTCCCTCAGTTTGGTAATGGTTAACTACATTATAGCAACCCACACTATGGAATATTATTCAGCCATTGAAAGAATGTATTGATTCTCTATATAGCCATGCATCCCTTAATGATGGAAATATGTTCTGAGAATGTGTCAATAGGTGACTTTTTTCATTGTACAAACATCATAGTTATACAATACTTACATAAACATACTTATACAAACCTGGATGATATAGCCTACTATATGGTATAGCCTACTATATGGTATAGCCTATTGCTCTTGGGCTACAAACCTAGGCAGCATGTTACTGAATACTGTAGGCAGTTGTAACACAATGGTAAATATATGTGCATCTTAACATATCTAAACATAGAAAAGGTAGAGTAAAAATATGGTATTATAATCTTAAGGAATCATGATCATATATTTTATCTGTCATTGACCAAAACATTATGATATGGCACATGACTATATATTGATCTAGAGAAATGTTCATAGTATACTGTTAAAATGGAAAAAGAACAAGTTGCAGAGTAACGAATATGTTTCTATCTCTTTTTTTGTAAAAAAAAAAAAAGTTTGTGTGTATATATGCACAATACACACACACATACACACATACACATGTCTCTATAAGTTCAAATGAGGAGAGATGAAAAGGTGGAAGGACAGTGTTAATAGCAGATTGTTTCCATTGCTCACACAGTGGGTAGGACTGGATGGGGGAGAACATGGCCAGGCCTGAATCTTTACATGTCTAATCAGGAAATGAGCACTCAGGAGACCAAATACGAAGGCTAGGTTCCAGAATTGGAGCAGATCTTCATCCAGAGACAGAGACAAGGCCTGGAGCCAGGTGAGGGTTGGCACAGAGCAAGAGTGGGACAGGAAGTGGTGGAGAGGTCTGGGGTGCTTGCTGTGGCCCCCGCCGGCAGTTCACAGCAGCTCTCTCGGGCCAGGGGGTGCCTGGTGTAAACCTGCTGTATGGAGGCAGATGTCAAGGTCACTCCACACCAGGAAGGTCACCTAAAGCAGGAGACTGCTAACAAGGGTTCACTGTGAGCCTCCAGAGCGCTGAAGAGGAACTGCGTCTGCACCCTACCGGTGATTTTCCCACCTCCAAAGTCTGTGTCTGCCCCATTGTTCCTAAAAGCTGAGTGTCTAGACTTGCTCTGGGCCACCATCCAGCTTGCTCTTCTGAAGAGCTCTTCTGTGCCCACAGGAAATCTGTGTTTGATTTCTTGGAGCCTTCTGGCTGCTCAGCCCTCTGCACCCACCTTGGGGATCTGTTCCCAACATTTATGGAACTCCAAAGTGCAGAGATCCCTGTCTTCTCTTTTTTTCTTCCTTCCCATAAGGAGCTGGGACTTAGCCTGCCTTATATTTTTGTTTAATGCTATCACATGAAGATTTACCATCTCTGTCTCTTAAACTCTCCCCCTCCCAAGCCTGTGAGGAGTAGGACATTCTCCTCTGCATCCCATTTTACTGTTGTCTCTGAAGCTCAGCCCACTGGCCCATCCCATGGAAGGGTTTTATCATCATTTGAAGACAGGGTAACACAGGAAGCAAACTAAGAAGAGAAAATTCTCTAAAACTATTATCTTCATCTTTGGTTCCACAATCCCTTGTTTCTCTGTGTAAAGTTCCCCTCAGGACCTCACTATTTTTGCACATTTTACTACCATTCCAAGAAGTTTCCACTTCCCACTGTGGAGAGGCAGTTAAGGCAATACAACAAGTTTGAACTACGTTGCTTGTCACACACTAGACTGGCAGTCTCCCCTCCTCTGAGTCCCACCTAGGGCAGCACTTCTGTGTATTTCCTCCCTGAAGGTAACGGAAATTAAAGTCAGGGTCCTCGCTTTTGGGAATTTAAGGGTAAATCCTACAAGAGGCAAAGCCGCTGTGAAGACTAGCAAAGTAAGTTTAACATATGTGCACTAAAATAAACGAAACCAAAGCCAGGCCTCGATTTGGGCTATATCGATGTCCCAGAGCCCCTGAGTGTTAATCAAATGTTTGTAAATTGCATGTCATTTAACTGTGCTTTGGGAGAGCATGATTTAAAGCAACCCCGAGGAATCCTCTGGTGCTACAACTAATTAACTTAATTCATCTGTTTTGTAAATCTGAATTTACTCCTAAGGATTGAGTGTTTGGAGAATAAAAACATAGACAAAGTACAATTAATTAGGGAAGTCTTCCTGGAGGGGGTGAGCCAGGGCCAGATCTTATAGGTGACAATGATCACAGATCCTGTAAAGGATTAACAAAAGGAATGCAGCAAGCTTCAGTGAAGGGCAGCCTCATATCTTGGAAGCCATGAATCTTCCTGTGAATAACAATTGAAACATTTCTTTTGGGTGCACACTGGTTCCAGTCTGCAAAGGGCTTTCTTGCACTTCACAGTGATGATGATGACAATGAGGAATACTATACAGCAGTGCTAAGTGCTTTAACACATTGTCACAGTCATCCTACCAACACCCATTAGGTTTGGTGTCAGTATCACCTTTTCAAAGAGGAGGAAACTAAGGCTCAAGGTGCTTAAAGTCACAAGTGTTGTGTGTAAGTCAGCTGGTAAACAGAATAGCGAAGATCTGAATTCAGGTCTCTGACTTTGTGGTTCTAGTCATATGCTCTGGGGCTCAGACCAGGACAGAGAGGGCTGGGCAGTGGATCACAAAATACATCAGCACAAATATCATACTGATAACTCATTCTATATTATCCGATGCAAAACTATGCTAAGCATTTTACTTACATCATCTCATTTATTCATCCCAATAACCTTCCAATATAGGTGTTAATTCCCACTTTGTCAAGAAACAGAAGATCAGAGAGGGTAAGTAATATTTCCAGAGTTACACTGCTAGTGAAAATGTTAGAGGGTCTGATTCCAAAGGGCAATATCTTAACTACTCCTCTATCCATGCACCAGTCCTCTTGCTAAGACGCTTGGGAGCCAGGGTGTTTAAAATAGTGTCGTTGTCCTCATGGACTTAACCTGCTAGAAGTGGAGTCAGACCTGGAAGCGGCACATTTCAATCCAAGGTGGTGTGGGAAGAATCACCTCAGGGTATGCAGGAACACAGAGGAGAGTGGCTTGGCTGAGCCTGCAGGTTTTGAGGCTGGTTGCTGTCATCCCTGTTTTATAGATAAGAACCCAAGTTACCTATAGTTTTGGATAAGTTGAAATTGACAGACGTCGTAAGAGTCAATGTGGGACTTTATACCAAGTTCAGTCTCTCTGCCCTGATAGTCAATATCCCCTTTCTTATACTATCTGGTGATTTTCCAGAAAATGTTTTTAAAAAGTTTTTGAGATAGTTTGTTCACCAGCATCATATAGGCATTTTGCATACATGACATCAACCCTTAAAACCAATATCCTCTCTCTCTCTCTCTCTCTCTCATTTTTAAGTAAAACTTAGAATTAAACTCCCAGTTCTGAGACCTCTTTTCCAATTACTCTCTCTCTTTCTCTCTGGGTGATCTTAGCCAGCTTCATGGATTTAGACATCATTTATATGCCTGTGACTCCCAAGCTGACCTCCATACCCCCAGCTCTGACCTCTCCCAACCACAAGCTCCAGCCTGCCTACTCCATCCATGTCTCCACGTGGGAACTTGGAAGCCGACAGGTCCCCAGCCCAGCTCCTCCGTGTTCTCCCAACATGCCCCTCCCTAGTCTTCCCCACCTGGTCAACAGCAGCATTATTTGAACTCAGGCCAAAAAATAAATAAATAAATAAATCCTGAATCAAAGTATTTCTCACCTGCTCTAGGTGAGATGTACATCTGCTGCAGTCACCGAGCCACTGTCTTTTCTTACTTGGACTGGACAATTCGGTCCATTGCCATCCGCTTCTATCTGGCCTCTTTGATTCCTTTCCTGCTCCCACAAGCAGTTTTCTACACATCAACCAGAGGAGTATTTACAACATAAAAGTCAAATAATTCATGCTACCCCCACCCCAAAACACACATTTTCGAAAACCTCCAATGGTACTCATAAAATTTAAACGAAGTCCAGGTGACTTACACGACCCCCGAGGCCCAATGCTATCTGGCCCCTCATCACACATCCACAGTTCCCATCTCTCCCCCTACTCCACGACACTGGCTTTTAGGCTGTGCCCCCAGAACTGGAAGCCCCTTCCCATCTCAGGTTTTATCCTCCATGTTTTCTGCCCAGGAATGCTTCTTTCCGGGACCTGTGCAGTGTGCTGTCTCACACCCTTTAGGGGTAAGCTTAGGTCTGCCCACCTATCCCCACTTCCATCGTGTGAATTTGCACCACCGCGGCCCCTCAGCCCCCATAGCACCTATGACCACTGGGCATGGTTTTGTTTATTGATTGATTGATCGATTTTTCTATTTATTGTCCATTTTACTTCTAGAAAGTATGCTGCACAAGGGCAGGGATTTCATCCGTCTTCTCCACTGTCCAGAACCAGAATCTAGAAGAATGCCTAGTATATAGGAGGTACTCAATAGAAAAGTTGAATTAATAAATTAACTATTCTTTTTGATGATAAAAATAATATATGGTTATGACAGACTGGGAAATAATGGTCTAAAAAAGGAATTCACATTTTGATGCATTTCCTTCTCATCTTTTTCCTATGCATGTTTTAAAATTGAGATTATTGGGTACATTCAATTTATAGTCTGCTTTTTTATTTCACATATCATGAGCAATCTCCACATTGTGTCCTGATGTTTCACATGTGACCAAACTGATGTGAATTTTCTTCTTCCTATCTTGAGTTCCTTCCTGAAAAACACTTACACAAGTACAGCACCCTCCCTAGGCTGTGTTTTGTGTTAAAGTAAGACAGCGTGGTACATTTGAAAGACTGTAAATGTGACCAAGTTATTAACCTCTCTAGACCTCAATGTCTCTATCTACAAAATGGGGACAATAAAACCCGTCTTGCTTAATTTACAGGCTTGTGTAAGGATCCAGTGAGGTATTGTGGCAAACATCTCATTAGATATTGGGGCAAATGTCATTTTTTTAAAACCATAGCATTGTACAAGTGGACTAAGACTTACAGGAGGGAATATGATAACAAGTAATTTGTAAAGCAATTTGAAATTCATGAATAAAGAGCTATTGGCAACTTTTCTGTGCTGAGTGAGACATGTCCTAATGTTTGTATTTAATATGCTAAACAGTTGCCAATGCCTAATTCTAGGTTCACACCCTGCAATAGCTTTTTTGGATTTTTTTTTTTTTTTTTTTTTACAATTTTCAGCTGTAAAACCGGGGTCAATTATTTTTAGCTATTTCTTCAGCCTGTCTCATTAGCAAAGTACTTTGAGGTAATGACTTGGGCATATTTGATGATTGTTCATTTTGAAAGATGTCATTTTAAGACTTTTCTGGAAGTTTCAAATCTGCCTGTGGGAGATCTGTTTTATGCCAAAATGTCATTTCAAATTCAAGCCTACATACTGTCTTACGCTCAGCCCATATAAATGTTTCACAGCACCTGCATTTTTTATCATGTCCCTTTCATGTGAACTTGAATGTCTTGTGGCTCACCTCCACTCTCTGTCTGAAGGGGAGAGAGTAATATTTTTAAATGGCCTTTTTTCCCCCTTTGTCAGAGGAGATAAAATTCCTCAATTATTTCCCCCTTGTGCATAGATATTTATATTAATATTTTAAAGAATGGGTTCTTTATAGCGTTGTTCATGAACTCATGTGTTAAATTTAAAACAAATGTATCCTAAAAATGAATATTTAATCTGTGTTTAATACCTGAAGCCAGATTCATGTTGGCTTAATTTCTTTGGTCATAAAGGAAACATAAAATGATTCAGATTCTTTCATTTGCTCAACAAATATTTTAACAAGCTTATTGAGTACCTCCTACATTATCTCTTCTCATTCTTGTAATAACGTGGCAATGGGGGTATTATTATTGTCATTATCATTATCATCATCATCATCATCACCGCTATATTATGGATGAGAAAACTGAGAGAGCAGTAAAGAGACCAATTAGCTGGCTCTCTGCTCCAGTTCAGGGTGTGAGGTTTGATAGAAGAATCTACATGAGTGGAATCCTTGGGGTAAACAGTATGGGGCAAAACTCGAGAAACCAAGTACAGTGGCAAGAAAGAGAGCGAGGAGGCCTAATGGAAACTTGCAATGGAGAGGGATGAGATTAGACTGGGGAGGATCTAGGTTGTAGGGAGCTTCACACTTGGATCACCTGGGGATCTTTAAAAATGGCTGATACCTGGTTCTCACTTCTAGACATCGTGATTTAATTGGTACAGGATGCAACCTGGGCCGCAGGATTTATTTTTTAAACTGTCTAGATGATTCTAGTATGCAACAAAGTTAGGGAGACACTGATCTGGGTGGTGCCTGGACTAGCATGTGTAATGAAACTAAAAGACTCCATTTTGTCCGTCATGGATTCTTGATGTTCCAGTGGGTTGTCCCGGTGTATAGGCCTTGTCGGAATGGACTTAATGCTTACAAATAGAAAGTGCAGGTCCCAAATCCCTTTCAGAAGAAGATAGGCAGTGAGCTTCGATGAGAAGAGGGTAAGCTTTTTACCTGCTCTGAGCCTCTGCTTCCTTGTCCCCAGAATGGCTATTATCATGCCTATCCAGTACTTTTGTTGTAAGAATTAAATTAATTACAGTGAAATTTCTCCTAGTGATTCAGAATCTTTGGTCAGTTCATTGAAAAGAAATACTAAGTCCAAGCTGGTGTAGCAGATAGTATTTTCCAAAGATGACTAAAACATATCGCATCCCATATGCTCTTCTTAAAATGTGACATTGCTGCTCACCCATCCAAGGTATAGAGTTCCTGTGTCTTCCTCTTGCACCTGGGTGCCCATTTGTAAATCCCCTGACCAGCAGATTATGACAAAAAGGACACTGTGTGATTTAGGAGGTTAGATCACAAAAGGCAATAGCGATTCCACCTCTCTCTCTGTGTGTTTCTCTTTCTATGTCATTCTCTCTCTTTCTCTCTCTCTCAACATGTGTCTTGAAAGCCCTGAGCTAACTTATATGAAGTATGGCTACCCTGGGACTGCCATGCTAGAAAGACCACATGGAGAAGCCAGAGAGACAGAGGAGGGTGCCCAGGGATCTTCTTTCATGCCAGACCCCAACTGTTTGAACCTTCTCAGCCTCACCTGCCAGAAATGTGAATACAGCAGCCTTCAGATGATCCTAAGTCCTGACCTTCAAGCTGCCCCAGCTGACATGGAGTAAAGCAGAGACAAGCTGCTCCCAGTCAGCACTGCCCAAAATACAGATTCATGAGCAAAATAAATGTTATTGCTACTTTTAGCCACTAA
Organism: Lemur catta; assembly: GCF_020740605.2. Taxonomy (NCBI): domain Eukaryota; kingdom Metazoa; phylum Chordata; class Mammalia; order Primates; family Lemuridae; genus Lemur; species Lemur catta. The sequence goes on from NC_059130.1 coordinate 83,248,513, forward strand.
CTTTTGGGTGCTACGATACACTGCATTAGACAACCAGAGCACCAGGTAGTAATAAAAAGTGATACATACATATATAGATAGATAGACATTAAATAGCTTATTTTGAATTAAAACACCAATTAGTTCTTTTACTTAGCAACCTTCTGATCAAGAGCTAAGATCTTTTCTTGTAGATTGTAGCCCATTGACCAGCATCCTGGCATGAACCCTACCCATGAAGCATTTTTGTGTGTGTATGTGCGTGTGATTTCCAGTGTCAGTGTCTTTAAAGTAGAATGTGTTCTTAAAAACACTTAAGAAAATCTTTACCACTTCTTCCTATCCTTTAAGGTTGTCCTGTAAGGCAGAGGTCCCCACCTTTTTGGCACCAGGGACGAGTTTCATGGAAGACAATTTTTCCACACACTAGGGTGGGGAGGGGATGGTTTCCAGATGATTCAAGTGCGTTACATTTATTGTGCAGTCAAACCTCTCTGCTAATGATAATCTGTATTTGCAGCCGCTCCCCAGTGCTAGCTTCACCACCGCAGCTCCACTTCAGATCATCAGGCATTAGATTTTCATAAGGAGCGGGAAACCTAGATCCCTCACACATACAGTTTATAATAGGGTTCGCGCTCCTATGAGAATCTAATGCCCTGGCTAATCTAACAGGAGGCAGAGCTTATGCACAGATACAAGGGATGGGGAGCGGCTGTAAACACTGATGAAGCTTTGCTCGCCTGTCTGCCACTCACTTTCTGCTGTGTGGCCCAGCCCCTAACAGACCATGGACTAGTACCGGTCTGTGGCCGAGGGGTTGGGGACCCCAGCTGTAAAGGAGAGCTATAAATGTCAAACTTAATTCAACATTTTATTAGTCAGTTCATTTATTTTATCAAGACTTTCCAAAGCATTCAACTTGGAGTTCATAAAAGGAAAAGTTTCTTTTTGTAAATATTATCACATCAATGTACATGTTGATTAATCACAGGATAAAAATAATGAGTACAATGTGAATTAGCAATTATATGGTGAGCTGATGTGAGCAGAAGTATACAGGTGTTCTAAAGAGAAGTCTACTAGCCATTTATGTTTTTTAAGATACTAGTTTTTTACAGATACTAGTCAATGGATTTATTAAAAGAATGGGAATCTTGTTAATCAAGTTAGTCAACTGAAGGCCGGTCATGAGAGTGCCTATCATAACATGTATAAAATCACTTGCATATAGTAGACATTCATTAAAATGTTAGTTCCTCTAACCACTAAATCCTAATTTGCCAAAAAATCTGCTTTCAAATAGTCCCTGCCACCAAATACCAGCTGAAGAATTTTATTAACAAAGTAGCCTTTGATAACCATCTAAATTTCATATTATTTCAGAAAATGTATTACATTCCTATTTATGGAAAACCATTTCCCATGGGTTAGAGTTCAGATCAGGTGCATAATATTTTCAAATCAGTTGTTAAAAATAAAATACATTATGACAAGCCTCTCTAATACTGTAACTACTGAATGCACTTACAGTTAGAAAGAAAATCTACTGGTGCAGCCCTAAGACCCTGAGAACTAAGACCAGCCAAATCTTTGTGCAGCCATAAATAGGATAGACTCCAACATTCTGGGAAAGGCACTGCATTTTTGGATGAGGTGTGTAATTTACTGTAAAGTTTATCATAATAGAATCTAGCAGTTATTCAGAGCTTTCATCAAAGCATAACTCTGTGACATCCCTCCGGCCGGGGTTTTGCTGAGCCGCCCTGTACCTCACCACCAGAGCAATCACTCTAACCCTTAAAACCAATCACATCAGAATGCAACAGTGGTTCCTCACACCTACGGGATCAAGTCTGGCCCTCTGCACCATAGTTTATGAAGGTCTTTATGATAAAGACCCTGACTTTCTTGTCAGCCCCATCTCTAATCACCCCCACTGACATTAGAGCCCAGGACCCCACAGTATGTAGCATAATCAGGTAATACCTAACTGCACTTCAGCTATTGTAAAACTGCAGCCTTCACAGTGTCCTGAAATAAGTGGTTTCCAAACTGTGGGCCTCTCCCCACTAAGGGGTAATGAAATCAATTTAATGGACTTTTCAACAATCATTTTTAAAAAATTAGAATGGAGTAGAACAGAATGGAATGGAATAGGATAGAATATAATAGATCAGAGAATATTACACACAGTGAAGGTAAGTATTGTCTTATTAAACTTTGCTTTTAGGGGTGTGTGTGTGCGTGTGTGTGTGCGCGCCAAATTGTGATATAAAGTGTATTTTTTACAGTGGGTCATAAAATCAAAACATCAAAAACCTCACACCACTGAACCATTTTCACTCCACCTCTAAGGCCTTCCACGTGCAATACCTCTCTTTGTCTCTCCCACAAATGAAACAGCTTCTTCCGTGAAGCCTTGATCAGGCTTTTACTGTGTGTCAGGGGTGGTGCTAACTGCTTTAGATGTTATATGCCACTTTCAGCTACACAACAAACTTACCAGGTTGGAACTATTATTATCCTCATTTTCTCGACAGGGAAGCAGAAGGTGACAGATGCATTGAGTCAATTGCTTAAGGTCACACAGGTGATAAGTGATAGTGATAAGTGGTCAAACTGGGATTTGAACCCAAGGCCTTGGAATCCAGAGCCTGTGCTCCTAGCTGTTAAATTGGACAGCCCCTCTCTAACACTCCCAGGCTGAGCCCAGCACTTTTTCTTCTGTGCTCCCTGGACACTCAGAGTCTTCAAAATGGCACTTTTTACACTGTTGTAATTATCCGTTTATATGTCTGTCTCCCACAGTAAGTTATAACATCTGTGAAGACAAGAACTGTGTCCTTTCCCTCTCTTTTGCTTTGGGATCTTGCACATATATATGTGGCATGCTGAAAGAATGATAAATACTAAATGAATGTTATTCATACCACCTTCGCATTGGGTGCCAGTGTGAGGAATTATCACCATTTTACAGATGAAGAAACAGATTTGTCCAAGAAGAAGGTAGCCCCGTTGCTCATTTTGGCCTCCTTCTATTTTAATAAACTTATTAACGAAGTTTAGTAGAAGGGGTCGAGAAAATCAGGGAGACCTTCACAGAGGTATGAGAAATTTCATTGACAGAAAAAGACAGTCTGGGAAATGTTACACATAATATCAAATTTCCTTTTTGTTCATTTCCATTCATGACAACACTGTTTATAGACATGCCTAAGCACCAATTCATTCATTCATTCATTGAACAAATATTTTTGAGTCAAGCCCTGTGGTTTGTCCTGGAAAATGGGGATAATGAGATGCAGTTTCTCCCCTCTAAGAGCTCACGGTCTATAACGGAGCCAAGTGAATACATAGGAAATTAGAATATGGTGTGAAGGGCCTGGGTTTAGGAATCAGACGGTCTTGAGCTCGAGGCTGGGCTCTGCCACGGAGAACCTGTAAAACCTCGAGCACTTCCATTCTCCATTTCCTCACCTCACAGGGCTGCCCTCAGATGATGTGCATAAAGCACCCAGCACAGAGCCTGGCACTGGCATCTATAAATAGAGATGACGGGTTGATGATCATCAACAACATTTTTATGTGCATGACCTCGGGCAAGTTACTTGACACTCCTCTCTCTGCCTTGATTTCTTTATCCAAATAACAGGCCTAGGGATCCAAATGCTAATTACTATTCATCAGCCACCCTGCAGGTATCAGACATTGACCTGGGCAGGCATTGTGCTAACCTGGTCCATTTATGAGCTCACTAAACACTTATACCTGGCTGGCAGGAGAGGTCGGCTCTATATCTTTCAACACCTGTTTGCTTCCTGAGTCTGGGGTCCAAGCCAATGTCATCCTTGCTTATCTTTCATCTCCTTTACTGAGTGCAGGCTACAACCTCTCCTCTCCTAAACCCAATACTTCCTCTCTTAGTTCTCTAACACTTCCAGGTTCCTATTTTATATTTTTTTCAGAGCATCTGACACCATTATAATAAATACTTACGTCATAATGCTTCTTAGCTGACATCCTCAAATATATCCTATGTTTCATCTACTTCAAACACTGAAGTTTCTGACAGAAAACTAATTCTTTAGACTGTGCCCTTCTTTTTATGAAGAGTACCCTTCTTTCGCCCAACTGTGGAACTTCTTTATAAGTATAAGATGGACACTTTTTATCTCTCATAATAGGACATTTCTTTTTGGTTAAATATTTTCCTGCAGAGCCGTGAAGCTGAACCCCTGTAATGCTCTCTGGGACAAACTACAGGAGATGTAAGTTCATACTTTCTTTTTTTTTTTTGAGACAGAGTCTCACTCTCTTGCCTGGGCTAGAGTGCCATGGCGTCAGCCCAGCTCACAGCAACTTCAAACTCCTGGGCTCAAGCGATCCTCCTGCCTCAGCCTCCCAAGTAGCTGGGACTACAGGCATGTACCACTATGCCCGGCTAATTTTTTCTATATATTTTTAGTTGTCCATATAATTTCTTTCTATTTTTAGTAGAGATGGGGGAGGGGTCTCACTCTTGCTCAGGCTGGTCTCGAACTCCTGAGCTCAAACGATCCACCCGCCTCTGCCTCCCAGAGTGCTAGGATTACAGGTATGAGGATACTTCCTAATGGAAGCCCAAATTGAACCCATTTGCATCACATTAACTCCTTGTGATTTTCTCTTTTTGAATGAAATAAGGTTTGTTCTATTCAGCCAACATAAATGGGGTGGGCAATGAAATGAGGGGATTGGATTTGTTTTCATGGTAGTCAAAAGCAACACAGAAGTACAATTTATTTTCCTAGCACGAGTATCTGATGAGTCATGATACCTGAAACATCAAGTATTAGGCTCTTGTTTTTATTTCAGTATGTATTTACAATAGCCTTGCTGTTGTAAATTTAAAAAGTACGGGCCGGGCACGGTGCCTCAAGCCTGTAATCCTAGCACTCTGGGAGGCCAAGGCAGGTGGATTGCTCGAGGTCAGGAGTTTGAGACCAGCCTGAGCAAGAGCGAGACCCCGTCTCTACTAAAAATAGAAAGAAATTATCTGGCCAACTAAAATATATATAGAAAAAATTAGCCGGGCATGGTGGCGCATGCCTGTAGTCCCAGCTACTCGGGAGGCTGAGGCAGTAGGATCGCTTAAGCCCAGGAGTTTGAGGTTGCTGTGAGCTAGGCTGATGCCACGGCGCTCACTCTAGCCAGGGCAACAAAGTGACACTCTGTCTCAAAAATAAATAAATAAATAAATAAATAAATAAAAAGGACAAGCTCACCAGCTATTTGAATTCCTGAGATCATATACTCAGTATTATCATTACCTTAGTATTTTAAAGAGGAGGAAAAGCAAGTAACTACTTTAAATATGTCAATGTATCATTAATGTGGTTATGTATAAAACCATAAACTCATAGTTTTCCCCTAAATACTTCCTGAAATCTAACGATATGCATTGCTCTTTTATTTTATGTTGATCATAAATCTGAGAACACGTTTGTATTTCTTGAAAAGATAAACTGTTTTTCTCTCTCCTCTATGGGTATCTTGTCTTTAGGAATGCAATAGACATGGTTATGGTTATTGGGATTAAAGGAAAAACATACAGAAATAAGTAGAGGTGGAAGTGTTAGTAGAATGGAGATGACAGAGAGATAAATCGCAGACACCCCAAAGGGTAATCAGGGTGCACAGATTTGACGCATAGATGACAAGATGTGGTTTTGTGTAGCCTCATTTTGTTCAATGGATGGAGCAGCTCTAGGTGCCAGGAATTGTGCTAAAGGTACCAGAAATGGCTAATGACATGATTATAGCTACCATTTGGGAACTCTTCATGTATGCCAGGCAACTTGCAAACTGATTTATCATTTAATCTCACAACTCTACATTAAGTTGATCCCCTGGAATCAGAGCCCAAGAAGGAATTCATATGCAAAAGATTTATTGGGGGCAGGTTAACTGAGGGAAGCAAGACAGGGGAGGCGAAAGGACTAAGGGATGATGTGGGCTCTGGAGCTAGTACTCCAGAGTGTGCCTCGCCCTGAGTCAGTGACTGCAGGGGGAACCTCCCAGGTGAAGGGAATCCCGAGCGAGCAGGGCAATTCTACACAGAAGGGGGACAGTCAACACACAGGGCAGCTGGGAGATGGGTGCCCAGCCTACACACCCACAGCCTCTATAACACACCATGTGAGGTAGCTAGCACTGTCATTAACTTTTAAATGAGGAACTAAGGCACAAAGAGCTTAACTTGCCCAGAGTTAACTTTTAGTAAATTGGGATTTGAACCCAGATCTGTCTGACTACAAACTCTTCACCACACTGCCTTTACTATAAATACAATCATGGGAGCACTTCTAAGCTGAAGTCATGTACAGAGTCCAGAGGTGACACAGAGGAGAGGTGGATGAACTTTCTAGAGAGGTGAAGGCACTCAGTGCTACCTGAAGAAATAAAGCAAACCCTCCCTACTCTATGCATTAAATAGGATCCAGCTATGCCCTTAAAATCCAAAGTCATAAAGGCAAAGAAGAAAGATTTTAGTGTACTTTTTGCTGCAGAATCCAATTCCTTTGTGTACCATAAATATAAAGGTATGAACATGCAAAGTGAAATGGTAAGAGTAGAGTACCATTTCTAAGTTTTAAAAAAAAGTGCCTAATTAAATCAAGGTGGTAACAGGAATGACCTTCTATGGGTCTTAGAAGTTAAGATGGCAAATTCCATTTTCCCTGTAGGTGACCTGTTCTAAAACTGCACAGACTAGGTGACCAACAACATATGCAGAGAAAAGAACAACATATGCAGCCTTGGAGTCCATTCCTAAATTGTGATCCTGGCTGTCCCACTTATTCACTGTGTGACTGAGATGACAATGTGTCTGTGGACTTTATTTTTCTCACTTGTAGAAAGGAAAAAATATTTTCCCTAATTCCTGCTTCCTCTGGTTTTAACTGGTATCAACCTTTCTCCCCCTCTGCAATTCCAGATTTTCTCTTCTGCATGACTGATTTCTCAAGCCTACATTCAAGACCCCTTCTAGTTTTGTAACACTTCTTATACACCTTGACAAATGCCTACATTTACATTAAACTCATCTAAAATGGCTTTTAGCTGTGTGGCCATTTTGGAGGGGACCAGTCAACACATGCATCACAATTCTAACTCTAATATTATCCAACAATCATGAAGTGCACTGGACATTTTGACTTCTACATTAAAGAAATTTTAATTTCATTTTGCTTAAAACATTTAAAAAAAGATTACACAGAGAACAGTCATTTCACAAAGTGCCTCCCTCTCCTTGTCCCCATTTGGAAGGGGCAGATTTGTTTTGTGAGTAATTTTAATCATCCTATCTCAGATAGGTTTGAAGTTGGGTGAAAGGTTGTATGACCAGATAATATTAGACTATCTTACTGATCTTTGTTCAGAATTTGGTTAATCACTTTCTTGTCAAGTATCTGGGAAAAAATAAAGTATGAAAAAGTAAGAATTTGATGCCAACTATCTGCCCCTTAAATTCGACTCCAGTATGGTGATTAAATGTGTATTTGTCTTGTTGCAGATCAATTATTTTGAGGACTCAGAATTTCTTGCTGTGTCTTGAATTGTGCTGATGGTTGTTAAGTAGGCCATAAAAATTCCTGTGAATGATTTGTTTAATTATTGTCTTGCTCCTCATTTACATTTTTATCTAAAACTGAGAACTGAAATCTGTATTCAATTCCATTTCCTGTGAGCCACAATTTGCCTTGTTGGGAGAAATATCTGGACTGAGTTTTATGTATGGAATAGCAGACACCGGGCAGAGTCACATGTCTGCGATATTGCTCTGATGGCTGTAGACATCGCTCTTTTTTGCGATTTTCTTTTTTTAGGGTTGAGAATGATATTTGATGGCTATTCATCAAATATTATATCCTAATCATCAGGGTCTAAATGTGCTCAGACTTTGCTTTTATGGATTAAGCCTGCTGAGAATGGGGAATTCTGACCCAATACACTACAACTCCAGTTTTTCCTAACTTTTGAGGAGGGGCTATTCCCCTCCCTGATTCATGATAACCAAATGAAAAGTACCATATTGAACCTATCGTAAAGCCTTAGAATTGGAAATGCCTTTGGTACTATCACTTTACTACTGCAGAAACTGGAGTGTGGGATAGTGGAGAGAACATTAAAATTGGTGGGATTTTGCTCTACAAACATTTCTGTGAGGTTCAATAAAAGTGCTTTTGAAATCCTGGAGTCTTGACTGAAATAAAAACTGTGAAGAAGTAAAATGCTGGGGGTGAGAAGCTGCAGTTGCAAAAGAAACAAGGCAAAACATTGCTGAGATCCTTCTACCCAAACTGCCAGGATTGCTCATGCTGGTAAGAGTATTATGAGCGTGCACTGGAGTCGGATTTGTATGAGTGAAACAGATCATTTCTCTAGCTCATCAGTGAAGACTGAGCCCTGGTGTGGTGAGATGCCTGCTCAAGGTCTTCCATGAGCTGGTGGAAGATTCAGAATAAGAAGCAGCAAATCTTGAGTCCAAGTCCAATGTTCTTTTGCCCTCAAACTGCTATAAATGTGACAAATTATCTTATTAGCTTAGCATAGTTCAGCATTTCCTCAAGTGTGGGATGTTAATAGGTGTTACATGAAATAATAGTTTCATGGTCAAATGAAAATAGAAAATGATGTTAAATAAAATTAAACACATTTCTTCATTTCAGGCTTCTCTGAACCTTTAATATGTTAATATATATTACGACTCTCCAAGAAGGAAATCAAATATACAGCATTTTCCAAACTTATTTGACCATAGAAACTTCCTTTTTACAGCATAACTCTTTGTCATAGAAGACACTTTGTGAAGTTCTGGCCTTGCTGGCAGAACTTAACCTCTTTGGGCCAGTCAAGGTACGGGCAGGAATTATAATTCAGCCTAGATGGTTCAAATGACAGGGCTATTAAAGAAACTACGTACAGAGATCTGGTCAGAGTTAGGAAACCAACAAAGGATGTTGAAGTACCCAGGAGGGAACAGTGGGAGAAGCATTACCCTCCTTACTGAAGGAACAAGGAGAAGACTCCAGTGCAAGCTCCAGAGTGAAGCTGGAGCTATTGGTGGATCTCAGAAGGATGTGGCTTCTTCCAGGGACATAGTGATAAAGAAGGGAGAGAATAGGGAAGAAATAATAAAGAAATATTCCAACTTCTTTCTCTTTTTCCCGTCTGATCCAAGTGCAGCTGGAAGCCAGCTGGCCACGGAGCCCAGGTCATGCAGATTTTATAATAGGTTCAGCCCCTGAAACCCAGAGGTGCACTATGCACTCACCTAGGTACTTGCACATGTTTGTTCCTTAAATTTCATATAATCTTATGATGTGGGAATCATGCCCATTTACGAGTGAGGAAGCAGACACAAGCTGACGTAGCTAGCAAGGGATAGATTCAGCCTTGGGCACAGCTGTCTGCCTTCCATTTTACCACATTGCTGAGCCAGAAAATATCAGACCTTTGACAAAAGCTTAAAGAACTTGCAGACGGAGTAGTTCATCTTCAATTTCGTCTTATCACTAACACAATTAATCCTCTAACAAGTGAATAAGTTTAATTTGAAGGGTTTTTTTTCCCCTGCAGGAGCAGGAGACCTTATTTTACTCATCTCTATAACCCCAGACCTTACCACCGTACTCAGCACTGACTTAATATTTGTTGAATGAATGAATAAATGCAAGAACGAATGCATCAGAAAGTGGACTGTAAATCAGCATTCCAAGGAGGTTTCACCAGAGCTCTGTTGGGACAGAATTGGCCTATCAATCTATTTTTAAATGTTCTGGCTTGTTTGAAATGGGAACTCTTCCATATTGAGCATCTGCTCATGATTTATTTTTTTCTTGGATGGCTGTGATACCTCTCTCCTTACACCCCCAAATATACACATTAAACACACACATGTCACACCCATACGTTGTCCTGCTGCCTCCAACTCTGCCATGCCAACCGTTTGGTTAAGACCTACCAGATCTATAAGATTAATCTTTTTAAGATACCAAGGATTACCAAATCACAGACCAGATCCCTTCTGCTTTCTTCAACATCTTATAGTAGCTCCCTATTGCTCATTAGCTTAATACATATCTGTTGAATTTACTTGAAAAGTACATCTTCCATCCTAATATTCCAATCTTTCTATACTCTAGCTCCATCAAACCTTACACCATCGACTGTTTAGAGTGAACTCTCATGTAAGATCTGGCTGGAATTGTCTCCCCAAGTTGCTGTGCTCACCCGATCCATGAATGTTCCTCACCCCTACAGTGCCCTTTCTCTTTCTTGTCCTTATTCATTTATTCATTAATTCACTCACATATATGCTAAGCACTATCGTACTGAAGCACATACCAAGAAAAATGTAGCTTGGTCTCTGAGAAATGCACAGTCCTTCACCGGAACCTGACACATTAAGCAAGAATATATAATGCCGTGTGCTGAGTATAGTAGTAAGGCCATGAGGTCAGGGGGGTGGACAGCCAGGGCCTGGCAGCCCCACGAGTTCAGGAAGAGTGTCTATTCCAAGTGCCCAGCACATAGTGGGAGCTCGATAAATATTTATTGAGTGAATGAATAAATGAGATAACATTTAAACTAGGTTCTAAAGAATGTCCGTATCCTTCAAGCGCAGCTCAAGTTCTTCTCTCTGCCTACTCTGAAATAAAATGTTCTTATAGTTCTACCAGTGTTCTCTCAAACATGCAGCTTCGAATAGTTCTCTATTTTATGCACCCAGTAATGGTGAAAGCATCTAATAAACTTAAATTATGGCTTGCTATTCTTTCTTTCCTTCTACCATATAGCACTGTGCTGGGTAGACAGCAAATGTGGGGAAATGATGTGGGATTCAGTTGAACTGAATCTAATAGAATTGAAATATTTGTGTAGACACATCCATCTGGTAGTGGTAAGTTTATATAGCATGTGAGGGTGGATGATATGGGTCCATTCTTGGAGAGCTTTCTAAAGCAGTGGTAATCAAACTTTAATGTTACCAATGACCTGCACGTCTTGTTACAATACAGATTCTGGCTCTCTGGGGTAGCTCTTGAGATTCTATATTTCTAGGATCCTCCTAAGTGGTGATGATACTGAATGAGACTGCTAGTTCTTGGACCACAGCTTGAACAGCAAGGTGCTAGAGGAAAGGGGGACAGAAAAATGATACTCATTGAGTTCATATTACATATCAAGCACTGTACAAGGCTCTTGAATACATTAACTCAATAATCTTCACATTAGATTCATGTATTGATTATATGCAGATTATCTAAGGAAATTTTTAAATATACAAATCTCAGAACCCACTCTTAAAGATTCTGATTCAGATGGCCTGGGGGAGAGACAGAAAAATCAGTATTTTTAAAAAGCTCCAAGGTCAATCTGATACACTATGTTGTCAGAATTCTAAGAATGATCCTTGCCCTTGTAAGATTTCCTGGCCTGGACTGTGGATGGGACCTGTGCATATGATGAGGTGTCACTCTGGTGATTATGTCACATCAAGTGGCAAAAGGGAGATTTTCTGGGTAGGTCCAATCTAATTACATGAGCCTTTTAAAAGCAGAATTTTCTCTAGCTTACAGCAGACGAAAAAGTTGGAGAGGTTTCAAGTTTAAAAAGGACCCGATGCACCCTGTTGCTGACTTGAAGGTGGGGAGGGTCAGGTGAGAATGAGCACAGGTGGCCTTAGGGACCCACCGTGGTCCCTGGCTGACACCCAGCAAGGACACAGGACCTCAGTCCTACAACTGCACGGAACCGAATTCTGCCAACAATGTAAATGAGTTTGTAAGCTGATTATTCCCAAGAGCCTCCAGATAAGATCCCAGCTGACACCTTGACTTTGACCCTATGTGACCCTAAACAGAAAACCCAGTTAAGACTGCTCAGACTTCTGAGTTGCAGAACTGTGAGAGAATGTTGTCTTAAACTGGTAAATTTGTGGTAATTTGTTATGCAGCGATAGAAAACTAACGTGTGCATCTTTAGGATTGGCAATGACTACATTAAGTCATACAATCCTCCCCCAAGATCTAATACCTTGGCATTCTTATCCTCGTGTTACAGATGATCAAGTAGGACTCAGATGGCTTGTGTGTTTTCCCACAGTCTCACACCTAATGGCAGAACTATAATTTGAATTGAGATCTCTTTTTCTTTCTTCAAAGTTTCCTAATTCTCAAAAAAAAAAAAAAAAAAAAAAAAGACAAAAACCAACAACAACAAGAAAACCAAACAAGGAGAAAGGTCAAGAGTACAAGCGTAAACAGGGAGACAGGGTGAAGCCAAAGAAGAAAGACTAGAGTCAGCAGACATTGAGAAAACGAGTCCTGTTTCTTTGATGTGGCCACAGAAATTGCAAACTTCAATACGCTCTGTAGGTAAGATTGTCGAATGGGCTGAGCAGATAAGGGAGGGTTGAGATGTTCTTTCTGGCTTAACGTAGCCACGATTCATGGATTGGAGGTGACTGCGCAGTCAGATTCCTTGGCAGTGGCTCTGAAGTATGTCAGGAGGCCAGGGACCAAAGGCTGGGCTTGCTCCTCAACCAGGGTCCTGCATCCTCCTGGCTCACTAGAGATAAAGAAAACATTTAGGAAGGTAAGACTTTGATGGTGCTTCACCGGCCTCCAAGAGCAGAACTGAATGCGTAGTGATGTCAGCTGGGATATAAAACATTGAAACTCAATGAAGCTACTGAGTCAGGAATAGTCAGTCCTGCAAAAGATACAAAGTGTGATGCAGGCTTGCTTAACCTGGTCTTCTCATTCAGTTTTTCTCTGTTTTCTCAGATACTGACTAGGGAAGCCAAAACAACAGGAAGATCCATTCATTCATTCATTTATCCATTCTGCCTACATATGTATTATTATTAGGCTCCTGCTAGTGTGCACGGTGGGATACGGAAGCAACCAGGCTTCATCAGATCACAGTTTTGGCACAAAATAAAATGCATCTTCTCTTAAGAAAGAGCAAAAATTAAAATCTAGCCCCAATTCTGATACCATATTTTGAAAAGAATTTTGAATGATATTAATCTGTTTGCATGAGAAAGTTCCAAAAGCATGTAATAGCAATTCTATAGAAAGCCATCCAAGAATAATTCATTTAGCTCTTTCAACTAGGGACTGCAATGGCTTCACTAATGGATGTTTATTCATGTCCTTCATTCATTTTATTTGTGTCATTCATTCACTTGTGCTGGGCACTTTCTGTGTGCTACTGAGGGGGCCAAAGGTACAAAGGTGAATGAAACAAAGTTTTTGCCTGCAAAATCTAGCTCAGGTGACCAAAATACATTAGTAATAATAACACATTTAGTGTACAAAGTACTCTGATAAAGGGAAAGCTATGTCCCCAGCCACAAATTCTTGTTTGCAGAAGTATCGCCCGAAAACCAGAGGACATGCGCAAGTAGTTTTCTGCTGGGCTGAATTTTTTTCTTATTTAATCTGCTTGTAAAACCTTCACTTTCCATTTCTGCAGCTACTCCATGAGGAATTTTGATGAACCAGAGGACAGAAAGCCTATCTGTATGTAAAAAAGCTGAAGTATTGCATCGTGCCTTTTGGATTTTTCCTCTGACAAGTGGTTGGCATCTGCTAACAACACTTCTTTTCTTGAGCTTTGTAACGTTGCCAGACTGAGAACCAAGCTTTGAAAAAGGAGATGGAGCTGTTAACAAACGCCTTTGTTATCTCTGGAATTGATTATTGTACAGTGGTTCACAGAAAAAACTTGATGTGTATCTTGTCTCAATATTTACCTGCTCCTCCCAGGAAATATTGTGCTAAGAGAAATTCCCTGCAGTACAACAAATGTCAACTTGCCTGAGATAACTGGTGCAATTCACCAATTGACTGTCTTTTTCCCATCTGTGGAAACAGTATGATAAGACCGCAGGAAGAATTTCTTATTAAGTGCTTGGAGATCTTTTGAATTTGATGGCTGTTTGAAGTGTTTAATATACCTTTCCCCTTTCATTTGAGAAATATTTATTGAAACCTTCTGTGTGCCAAGCCCTTTGCTGGCCTCTTAGAACATACTAATGATTGAAACAAACCCAAGACAAAATGTCCTCGTGGAGATTATGTCTGGTGAAGGAGAGAGAGATTCTACAGCCAATTCCAGTACACGATGATAGGCTGAGATTGCAGAGTACACATGCTATGAGAGGTAGTACAGTAGGAGATCAAAGACAGCTATTTTGAGAAAGTGGTTTTTAAACTGAAACTACTCGTCGGGTAGGTGGCAGTTAGAACTTATCCGGGGAATGGGGAGGGGAGGGACACAGTGAAAAATAAGGAGGCATCATGTCCCAAGCAGAGAACACAACATATAAAAAGCTTCAAAGGTGAAAGAAGGCATAGCAAATAACCTTGGACAAGTTGTGTAACTTTTGTAAGCCTCAGTTTTCTCATCTCTCAACTGGGAATAAGGATAAAAAATCTGTATGATAGTGGTGTCAGAAATAATTTGATAGTTTATGTAAAACATTTAGTTCATTGTTAGGAAGCACTCACGAAATGTTAGCTAGTATTTATTCATTTATTGAGGATCTAAGAAAAATTCAAGATCAGTGTGGCTGAGCTTCCTGGTGTTTTATCCCAATTTTATACACTAGGGTATGTTGTATGCAAGAAGCTCTCCAATGTATAAGTGCGGCAAACATTTGTCGTCTATATGTTTGCGTTTGACTCAAAATTATCGGCTCTGTAGACAAGGGCTATATCTTACTTATTTTTGTGTTCACTCACATAATGTAGTACATGGCACAAAATGGTTTCTGAATATATGCTTCATGGATGAATGAGTAAATAGAAGAGAATGAGGAAAAAATAGAGTAGAATCCAATAGAATCCTGTTGAATGTTGGTGCTAAGTGCTACATACAGGAAATCCAAAGACAAGTAGCTCTTTAATTCAGTCCCTGAGATACTTACTGTTCAAGGGCTGATAGAAAATTCTGCTGCCCCAGGCTGCCAAAGGCTTGGAACAGCAGGACAGTGAAAAGCGCACTCATCTTAGGGATCTTCCCTTTGACCTCAGAGAATAAACTTTGGGTGTTGAATTTCATCTCTATGCCCCCCTAAAGGCAAAATGTGCAGCTATACTGTGATACATGATAGTAAAAAAACTAAGACCTCCAAAATATATTAAATAAATCCTTATTATAGTGTGATTCAAGAATAGGTACACACTTTTAACAATATGGGTATTTTTGAAAATATTTTAAAATGCCCAAACACAGCAATAATTTTGGTGCCTTTGCACTTTATTCTAAAATGCACAGACTATCATATACAATACAATTCACTGTCATTAATTATGTTCTAAAGACGGGGAGATTGAGGCTCAACAAAGCCATGGAAGCTGTCCAGAGTAGTGCAGTTGGTAAGTGGTACAGTCGTTGGTCCTCATACGTTGACTGGGTCCCATGTATGCTGTGACAAGAGGGAATGGGTGCTTTTTAAAGGTAAAATATGAAGCCCTTGATAGCTGTGGATATGGTAAACATATTCTTTTTATATATTATATCATTATATTGTATTTCCTTTCTCCTAGATATACTGTACTCCCCTACTCATCCATTTATCTGGATCTCACTCTTGTTTAGGGTTCTGCTTGTTTTACCTCTTCCAAAGAGCCTTCCTTGAATATGCCAAGCCAGACTGATTACAGCCTCCTCCGAGCTCTCGTTAGGCCATCATGTTTGCATCCCTGGCTTAGTGCTTTGCAAACATATGTCCTATACATAGATATCTTTTTATTCACATGCTAGACCCTCAGTTCAATAGTAAAACCACCAAGTATTAGGCCTGGAAAGCCCCTCAGTTCAAATCTTAGCTCTGCCATTCCCTAGCTGTGTCTCCATGTGCACATTACGTTCTCTGTGCTTCAATGTCTTCATTTTAAACATGAGAACAATACTCTTCTCTCATAGCATTGTTGTAAGAGGGAGATGAGTTAATATACACAAAGCATATGGCAGTTTTCAGCAATTGTTAGCTATTTTCTTAGGCCAATGGTTAAAGATAGAACTCATTCCCCAAAGAAAGCTGGATCCAAGGAAGGAAGGTGCTGGAGTTCGGTCAGTTTTATCCACTTCCTTTGTGAGTACCCCTAACCCCACCAGAATACCTGGAGCTCCAGAGAGCATAGTTTAAAAACCACTGATTCACCCAGCGTTCTTTATGGATGTAAAAAATAAAGGCCCAGAGAAGTGAAGTGACTTCTCTAAACTCACAGAGCCAATAACAGGCAGGGAGGTCTGACCTTAGGCCACTTACAAAAGACTGTCTTATCCTTTAAGTATTTCTTTTCCTTCCACTCCCACCTCCCCACCAGCAAAAAGCCCTGCATGGTTTCCTTCCAATAAACTGAAGAGATATATATGACTAAGACTAGACCCTGCATTTATGGGGCTCACACTCTTAGCAGGGGGGAGAGAGAAATGTAACAGACGATTACGATGGAAGAAAATTGGTGCAATGATAGAAGTATGCACAAGGAGAGAGGATGAGGGATAATTAATCCAGCCTTCAGCAAAATGTGAAAGAATGAGTAGGAGTTAACGAGGCAAATTGAGCAGCTGGGGGCATTCCTGGCAGAGGGCACAGATTGGGAAAACTCACAGGGTCAGGGAATAGCATGGCATTTTCGAGAAACTGTGAATAGTTTTCTTTTCCTTCAAGAACATGATGTGCAAGACAAGAAGTGAAGAGAAAAAGGGCTGGCAAGAAAGCCAGGGGTCACATGGTAGGGGTCCGGTGGGGGAAGAGGGGTGTGTAGGCCAGGCTGGAACACCTGTGGATTGGTTGTAGTTTCCAGAACTATGTATTTTAGTTTGCAGTTGAACAGGTTTATGATTGAGGAGAAAAAAGGAAAACAACGCATGTTTTTAAAGGAGCATTAAAACAGAGCACCACCAAACATGTATGTTAGTATCTTCTGAAGTGATGGGAAAGGATAATTCTTCCAACATCAGGCCAGTGCAGAAATGCTGAGAGTCAACAAAATAAAGGCATTGACCGATAACTCTGTGGGTTGCAGTGGTATAGATCTGCTTTGATGCATGGAGGTTTGGCCATGAGGACAGTTACCAAATACTGTTCAAAGCCACCTTAGTTAGAAGCACTTGTGCTCCACTTCTACCTAAGACCAAATTTTTCAGACCAGATGAGGTGAAAATTCTGCAGAGCTTGAGAAGAAACAACTGATGTGCTTAACTCTGGCCAGAGGTGGGAACCCCCCGTTTGAGAAACATTGGTCCTGGGGGCTGCAGGACCTCGTCCACTGTGGCCAAGGGCTGGGGAGAGAGAAGGAAGGGGCTGCCGTGGCTGTGACAAGGAGTCCTGGCAGCTAAAGTCTATTTATTAGTGTCTCTGCTCCTCCCCTGCTGTTATATTAATATAATGAATTGTTCACAGGTGCATCAAATGAGGTTTAGATGATCACTGGGAGCTTTGTTACCCAAACAGGCCAAATTAGGAAGAGCAGATGCATCAGGCAAACGACAGTCCCACAGCAAAAGTACAAAGCTTGAATTAATGAAGGTCGGAGCTCACATTTGGCCTTGATGGCCTTCACGGCAATGGGATTTGGCCCCCCGTTTAACTCTTACTTGCCAAGAAGCTCTCTCTGCCTTCACTTTTGTGGGGCTAGGACAGATGGGGTGAGTGCCCCGTGGAAATGGTCTACTGCTGCCCTCACAAATAATAATGAGAATAGAATAAGAACAATGGCTCTCATGAACTGAGCCTTACTGTGTAGTTCAGGATTTTCCCTGCACAAGAAGGCTGCAGACAAAGGGGTGCACGGGGGCTGAAATCCACCCTATGTGGATCTCCTGCAGGAAGGAACACCTTTTTCTAAGTGGCACAAGGGTACTGTCTGCTCAACTGAGGGTGCCCTCCAGCCTTCACACATTTCCAGACAGAGCGCCTTTTTCTATTCCTCACAAAAGTGCCCTCTGGGCTGGTGGTAGCCCTACAAGTATTATCTCTCATCCTTACAACCCTGTACTGTAGGCATAGTGTTAGGATCCCCGTTCTACGGATTGGAAAACCGAGAGCCAGAAAGATAACCAACATGATGCGAGTTACTCATGGCAGAGCAAGGGTTTGATCAAATGCTGAAGCAAATTCCACTGCCCCAATGCCTTCAACTAAAATAAACATGGTTTTCTTCTCTTCAACTCTAGCTCCCGGAAGAGGAATTGGAAAGGAGAGAGAGAATATTGACATGTTGGCCTGAGAGGAGCAGGGGCTCAGTAGTCAAGACATCTAAGTCTGATCTTCATTTTGGGTCCTGGAGCCAGTGGCTACTATGATTCTGTTTCCTCCTCTGTAAATTTAGAGCTGCTTTCTATGGCTGATCTCCAAAATCCCTTCCTGTTTAATGTCCAAGAAGTTCATCCAATGGGCTTTTCCTTTGGTTCATTTTTTTTTATGAGAGAATATTAAGACTACATGAACTCCATAAATTCTGAGGGAAATGTGACAACACATACCAAAAACCATAAAAATGCTTATGCATACCCTTATACACAATAATTACAATTCCGGAGAACATTCCAAGGAAATTATAAAAAAACAAGAAGAGAGCTCTGAGTAAAAAGTAGTGGCATTTGTCATCATGACAAACTGCAAACACTCAAATGCCCCACAATAGAATGGTTATATAAATTATAGCAATATATGTGACAGGATGGTTTGCCATCAAGACATTCCAAATGTGATACTTCTTTAAGTATAAATATGTGTAAATGTTTATGAAATAAAATTAAGTGGAAGTCATAGAGTTTAAAATTGGGCATAAACTGTATCGCAAGTATAGAAACCTTTTACAGACTGAAAGAAAAATCATAAAAGTTTAGTTTGCTAATAAGTTCATGAGTAGCTTAGAAAAACTAATTTTATAACTTTTAAGGCGCATTATCACTTTGATCAGTTAAAGGTTTTCATCAGAACTTTTTGACTCATATATTTCTCTTGTGAGTATAAAGGTAATGCTCATTATATAAATTTTAAAAATTCAAAAGAAGTATAAAGAGGAAGAAAACATTCAAATTCCACTCATAGGATACAAATTATTTTAAGATTTTTGTCTTTTTCTTGTCTTTAAACATTGATTTTGGTTTTCCTTTGCATAGGTAGGTCATTCTCTCTATGAAATCTGAATCCAGTTTAGTTTTTTGTGGGTTTTTTTTTCTCTTTTTTCTTTTCTTTTCACTATCCTGGGCTCAAGCGTTCCTCCGGCCTTGGCCTCTTGAGTTGCTGGGATTACAGGTGTGAGCCACCATGCCTGGCTCCTGCTTAGCTTTTTTATTATTTGATTTTATGTCATATTTTTCTATGTCATTAAAAAGGTTTATATACACATAATGGACCATTTAATCCATCACTGAATTCCAACTCTTTTAGCTATTGAAATTATTTCCGACATTTTGCTAAACAATCCTAACATGGTCTTTATAGTGTATAAATCATTGTCCAAATTTTAGATTATTTGCTTATGACTGAGTCCTAGAATGGGGAGTAAATGCCTTTTCTTTTAAATCAAAGCTTTATATTCCTGAGCCTTCTAGTCCATGAATTTTCAAGTTAGTAAGGGTTACTCTTCTGGGAATTTTTTGTTTCTCAAATAGGGGTACCTGGGTGGCATATGTTTTGAGCTCTTGCCCACCTTTCTGTTACCTTCACACATCCAGCAATTTAAGTTGGACCTATTGCCTTATAGGAATAAACAGAGATATTGGTTGTTTATCGTAAAGTTTATGATAAATTTATATTTATAATCATAAAAAGGAATGATTTAAATGACCAACAACAAAGCATTAGTTAAACAACTCATGATACAACAGACTACCACTTAAAATGTTTTAGAATATTTAGCAGCACTACAAAATGTTTCTGACATGTTGTTAATTGAAAAAAGAAAGCTATGAAAGAATATGGATAAAATACATATGTACAGTACATAAATGTATGTAAATAAACTTATGTATGAAATATCTTACTGGAAGGAGAATACATACACAGAAACACCAAAATATTCACCACAATTTATTAGTGATGAAATGTAAACCACTGTTCTTTCCCGGCACCACATAGGTGTGAGCCTGTGGTTACTGAGTTTACCTAAAATACAGCAAGATTTTCTAATTCATAGGCCCAAATTGGTTGTCATTTTTCTTTTTTGTTTTTTCTCTCAGCAAAGTTTTCCTCAATTATATCTTTGATGATTGCTCTGTGGCAAGCATTCTCCTTGGCTCCTTGAGCAATCTTGTAATTCATTGGCTGGACTTTTCTCCACTGTCCTTCATCTTTATCATCTTCTTTCTCCTTATTTTGAACTCTTTTTGTCCTTTTTGTCCCTCTGGGAGCCTTCCAAATCTCTTCTTTCCAACACAAATCCCATTTTTCTCAGTGTCAATTCTGATCTCTACTACTTCCTTTGTAGACTCATTTTACCGTTTCATTTTTGGTTTATCTCCATCCTTCCTCTCTTCTTGTGGCTTTTTTACTCCAGTTTCTTGGAGAACATGCCTTTTTGCATACATTGAGTATGTCAAATAAATATGCAAAATAATTTCTTCTAGAGTTCCTACTAGAGATAATTTTCCTTAGTCTGCTGAGTATATAATTCCTTTTCCCCTATTCTATAGCATTTTTCACTCCTGTGTTGATTATGTTTGCCCATGTACTCATCCTTTAACAGAAGAGATCCATCCAGACCTAGCATTTGCTAACAAATGTGATATGTGGCTTGCTCTTGACCCCAATTTCTGTCCACTGACATGTTGGTCAAATTCCTATAACCGATCTATGCCTAGATGGCAGATTCATGCACAGAGTTCTTGGTCCAATTATCATGTCTACCACACATTTGTTACACGCTGAACTGGGACAGGCTCTTCCCTCTTCTCCCTCCTCTCAAAGACCCCTGCCACTCTGATCAGATGAAATGTGTGTGAACAACAGTCCTCAGGATTGGCTGCTATAAGACTCCTTGTTTCCTCCTCTATCACCACCAGCAATTTTACAATTTTACGTGGGAAAATCATACCTCCAAGGATTCATTGCACTGCCATTAACACTTTATTTTTCTTCCGGATTCTAATTTTATTTATTTGTCTTTTTAATTCTGGGAGTTACGGTTTGCAGAGCTTATAAAAGAGAATTCTGGTCTGGAAGCTTAGGAGTGGCACTCTAGGTTCTAACTTTTTTCTTTCAAAAGTGGAACCCATTTAGCAGGATACCTGCCCAGTTTTTAAGTTGAAACACATCTGCAATTTTGGAAGCAAAGAGGAGACGGCTAAGAAGGGCTGAGGAGGCATCTTTCTGAGGCTCAGAACGGCATCACACAGTTGTAGCATCGTATCTTCAAAGTGTTCAATGCTCGTAGTTAATGAGCAAATCTTGAATATTTTGTTGTTATCTTGAGAATGGTTATTGGTGTATTTTTATGAGTTTTTGGATTTTCTATCTTTAATAGAAGGTTGAGAGAAACTTCTTCCAACTACTTTTCTAATACTATTTTAAACCACTGTCGTCTGATTATTAAAATGTATTAGTAACTTTGTTTTAATATTGAATATACATGCAAACCCATCTGAGCATTTTTATTTTAAATTTACTCTAAACTTTGAATTCTAATATGGAGCCTGCTCCTGGTGACTGGATACCTCAAAGCCACCACCATCTGCAATTTTTCTGGTCATGGCTGATTTGATTTCTGTGCCAGTATTAGTCTGTGTTAATGGTGAAAGATGCTGTGTTGTTTTTTTTTTTTTTTTTTTTTTTGGTAATTTTCAGCAATTTCTTCATTGAAAACTGAGTAGCCATTGGCAGCTTTGAATACCTTATGTAAAAATCTGTTGAAGAAACTGAATGTTTAGCTTGGAAAAGAGAAAAATGAAACACCTGAGAGCTGATCTTTTAGTATTTGAAATGCTGACATGCGTAAGAGAATAAGTTTACTCCGCATAATTCCAGGAAACAGAACTGGTGACAGTAGGTGGATGTTACAGAGAAATGAGTCCTGATGTTACCTTGCATGTTCCTAAAGGATCCTGTTGGCTCTTGTTCATTATATTCATAGCATCAAACACAGTGCCATAACCACAGTGGATATTCGATAAATGTTTATTGAGTAAATGTTGATCATTTGAAAGACATTTTGTGGTAATGAATTCAGGCAGAGAATGGAGCATCACTGATGGTGGTGCTGTGTAAGGAATCCCTGACTAGAAATGACAGGTGTACTGAATCACCCTAAGGTTTCTTTCAACTTCAAGTTCTGTGACTCTGGGCACCAACTGCAGATTAGGAGAGATGGTCTTTTCTCTTAATTCCATATTTAACTGGATCATGAAGAGTGCAGTGTGGTGAAGTTGAGTCCAGGCCCTTCTTCCTACACCCAATTTAGCTGGTTATGTTATCTTGGGTAGAGAAACCATGCCCGGTCCTCTCTTCCAGGTTGCAAGGGAGACTAGATACAGGGACGACTTGTGCAAGAGTCGGGGAGCAGCTGCTTCAATTAGGATTCAAGAACTAGTAAACAAGATTATCTTTTTCCAAGAGACACCATTTCCTAAACGAATCAGTGGGATTTTGTTTTTCTTCTTTTATGTGTTTGGGGAAATAAAGAAGTCATGTCTACCATCAGTAGCTATAACTTTTTTTATGAGATAAACTAAAAATACATACAATACTACATAATGAATGTACTTAAATCTTATGTTGTAATTAATGCAAATTATGCAAAATTCATATACAATGTGATTAGACTTCTCTACCACATAATTTATGGTTGAAGTAACAAAGAAACTGATTAAATGAGAAAATTGATTTCTATCATTATCCTATTTTTTGGGGGCTTATGTTTTCATTGAGAACATATCTTAGGACTCAAAGAAATCGGATGACAAAGCTGGAGCTGTGGTTCAAGGTGTTTATTCTATGCTTTGACCCTCTCCTTACAGATTAGTGAATCTACAGAACTGCATTATGCTTTCTGATAACACACGGAGGGACAAGTTTCACTAAAACAGCATGTGGCTCTTGTAGCACCAAAATACGAACAATGGATGATTTACTGACTAACCAGAATGCATTTTTTTTATGGTTTATCGGTCAGGAACATTTTCTTGAGTCTTATTTAAAAGCATTTCAGCAGGTTTCCTCAGATATGACTTCAGAAATTACATATATGGTTAAATCCTTGTTTGTAATTCTAGTGGTAGACCTGAATATAAACTTTGGAATAGAAAAATAATTGGAACTCTCATTTATTAAAAGAACACACCCTGTAAAATGATGATAAATATTCACAGACATAACTTTCATCTCCTAGACCTAGACAATAAGATTCTTGATGGCCCATGTCTGCATCTTCTTAGTTTCTCTCTCTTCTCTCTATCCCCTCCCCACGTAATCAACTCCTAAATTCTCCCAGTTTGCTACTACAATGTTTGTCCTTCCTTCTTTCCTGCACTCTCTCCCTTTTCTTCCCTTCTATTTTCTTTCCTCCCTTCCTTCCTTCTTCCTTCTTCCCACCAAAAATACAACAATGCATCAAATAGGCAAGATATGCTCTCTCTTCACAAGACACTTATATTGTCCTTTCAATGTTGTATTTTCTTCAGAAATGCAATGAACTGTCCACATTGTACCAGGTGGAGACTGGCACATAGGATAACAAGAGTCCAAGAGCAGAAACAAGACTGGCTAGAAATAGCAGCTACATAAATGCAACTTCCTGACCTTTATAGGAATTGTAGCTATTCTTAATATGGACATGAACAAGTCAAATAAGCTAACTCAAGGAGGCAGGTGGGGGGATGGCTGCTGGGGTCATGGAGGAGGGTGGTGTTGCCCTGAGGATCTAGCTTCAGCATTTATAATGTTGCATTTTGGGGTTGATTGCTTAACTTTTCTAAACTTCAATTTCCTCGTCTGTAGAAAGAGACAGTAGTGCCTGCCATGCAGGGTTGTTGCGAGGATTATAGGGCATTATGAACTGTGGTGCTTGGTCCATCATAGAGGCCCAAGACTTGTTTCATCCTGACACTCTTTTCCCTTCCTCTTCCTGGAAGTTGATCGTTTCCTATTCTGGTTTCTTCTATTAACAGCAACTGGCCGCACTGGCTCCTGAGCTGTCAGTTTGATGTTGTGACTGGGAGTCATTGAATTAAGGGCTTCACGGGCATAGCATTTCAAAAACAAACAGTCAGAAAACTCTTTCTTGAAATGTTCCCCATATTCTGTTTGCTAAAGATGGAGTATCTTGGCCTTTAAAAGTCTCGTTCAATTATAGACTTAAAGATTTTACATCTAGGAAAGTGAAGCCTTTAGAAGGAGGAAGTTGGGTGGTGGGGTTGGAGGGAGGGTTGTGACATCAGTAGAATGTTTATGTCCTCGGAGCAATCGTGCTATGTTAGAAAGACCCTCGGGTTGGGAGGTAGGCAGATCAGGGATTGAATTCTGACTTCTCCAGTACAAGCTATGGAGTGTTGTGAATGTTATTTCACTCTCTGAATTAAGAATAACTAGCACGCTGGATGGATGTGAGATTTACAGAAGGTAGATGTGTGTTCCTTCTTGTTTGGAATCTTTAGGTTCAGTTGAGCGTCCTCTCTCTTTTTCCAGAGTCTCCCTGTGGTACAATCCCCAATACACAAAAACCTTCATCTTCTCAGATGTTTCAACTATACTGTTATGTGAGTAATTGATAAGAGTGACAATTTGCATTTTTAGGGGCTATAAAACCCTTCTATAAACCAGACTGAGGCCCAGTGTTAAAATCTGAGCCTTGGCCAATAGATGAGGAAAAGAGGTTGGCCACACCCACATCAAGCCCCACTGGCATTCCCTGAAACCCCCCACTGGGATGTCTTCTCTCTTCTACTTGTGAGGGCCTGTTAAGAGCACAGACTCTGGGGCCTCACTGAATTTAAATCCTGGCTCTACCACTTATATACTGTGTCATCTTGACCTAATGAGTTTTTTTCTCTGTGCCTCAATTTCCTCATCTGTAAAATGGGAATAGAGTTTAATACTAATAATGAAACTGCTTTATAGGGTTGCTGTGATGATCAAATACATTAATATAATACATCTTGAATATTTAGAACACTATCTGGCACACAGCGATCGCTCAGTGAATATTATGATTATTTTTACCCACAGACATTGTGGCATAGTGCAAGGAGCAGAGCACCTGAAGCCCAAAGTGTGGACTCAGGTCTGGAACCTCTGCTTACAAGATGTTTACATAACTTCTCTCGACCTCAGGTTTCTCATATATGGAAAATGGGGATGGTAATTGCTATTCCACCTGCTGGAAAGAGTTGTGTCCTGGTGAACAGAGCCGGTTGGATGGTATCACCTTAGCCTAGGAGGTAAGGTTCTTATCTGAGGGTCCAACTCTAAACCAACACATACCACATCAAAGCAGAGATGTGTAAAGTCACCTGAAGGTAACAAGATCCCCTTCCAAACCAGCAACACTTGAGTATGTGTTGACAGTGTTGACAAAGCTGAAGTTATGCCTTGCTATCCAAAGGAGATGTGTGGAGGAGGGGGTTAGTCAAAGAAAGGCAACAAAAACAGAGAAATGAAGGTAAGCATTTAGGGTGCCTATCCCAGCACTAAGCAGGAGGGGCAGGGGAGCCTAGCTCAAGGACCAACCCCCACCCCCACCCCACCCCCACTCCAATTCCAGTGACAATTCTATCCCTGGGGTGAAGATGAAATGTTCAAGTTGTTTTCTCCATTTACCAGCTGGGTGACTTATGGCAAGTTATTTCAACCCTCTGGGCTCCAGCTTTCTCATCTTTAAAATCAAACAACCTTCTGATAACTTAGCTGTCCTGAAACAAAATGCCCTGGTCATGTTGATTTAACTATTATCACCCACTTACCATTCTATTTCTCATCCAAATCTTAAGCTGGAATTCAAATATATTCATCAGTCTCTTGTGAGGTTTGTTATTGTGAGTCAGTATTCCAAGCCTGCTCCTTCTAAGACATGACAGGGTTTATTTTGTGACTCTAAGTCTCATGGTAAGATATTAGCTTAGGATGATTTATCCAAGGTAAGTGCCATGTGGTGGGGTCTATCGACAACCAGTCAAACTTTCTTTGGATGACACCCTGGAAGGATGTGCCATCTTCCAAACTTCTGTGGGGGCTCTGAGGGTTTCATGTGATAATAAGTGGAAAAGGGGCTCTGTAAACTAAAAAGCACTTTATATATGTAGAGTAGGGCATGGCTGTGAAGGAACATTGCTGGCATAAGCCTCAGCTTTAGGATGCAAAATGGACTGTATCTTCCAGTATATGATGAGATGCCAAGGTAAAGTGATAGCTTAGGAAGAGTTCCAGTTGACAATTACACTCCCCCCCCCAAGGATTTGCTCACCCCTCCCCCCAAAAAGAAAGAGAAAACTCATTTTTAATATTCAAATCCTCCCTGCTGGTTCCATGAAGGCCTGGAAACAGCAGGTAACAATGTGTAAGTGACTTTGAATTAAGACTGAACTCTCTGTGTCCTTCGCTTCTCCCTCAAATGTGGAATGATTTTCTAAGAATTTAATTATCTAAGAACACAGCATCAAAGCTGTTAGACCCTTGTTAGTGTTAATTCAAACTTAATGTGCATGAGATTTAGAGATCTCGGATACTAGGAAAATGATTTCAATTTAAATAGCCCTCTTTGTCCTACACATCACAAAACATCTTTTAACACAGGTAATTATTTTTAATAAAATACTATAACCCAGGTTTCTCCCACTAAAAGGAGTTCTCACTGTGGAGAAATCGGATGCTTTACAGACCAGCAGGATGTGATAGAAAAAAAAAAGCGTGGGCTTTGGTGTCTTAGAAACCTAAGTTCAAGTCTTAAAGGCTCACCTTTTTCCATCTGTCTGTGGGCAGAAGATTAACTTCTTTGAACCTCAGTAAGTCAACCTCACAGCAAGGACTCCCGGAGCTAAAGACAAGAGGGCACGTGGGGAGAGTTACTGATGTGGGGCAAACACAGGGGCATGTCAAAGCTGGTGATCCTGGTGGGGTCTGGGTCCTAGAATGAGCTGACACATCCATAGCGAGGAGGAGCCATGTAACACCTGCTGGCATGAAGGACTTAACAAGCCCATTGAGTTTCATGACCTGCAATTAAATCATGGCTATCATGAAACAAGAAACAACCTTCTTCAGAAAACATAACTATTTTCAAAGCATAAAAGGTATTTTATGTGAAATGTCTATCACATGTGTTAACTACAGGATGATTAGATAACAGAAACCAGCCGATCCTACTGGAACACATTCATCTCACAAGTGTGAGATAAGCTCTGTGACACAATAACTCTTTTGAAGGACGTACAGGAATCATCTGTTCATTGTCACCTGAAAGCATACCTTTAAGTAAGTTTGAAGTTCATTGTTTTAAAAGATTGAGATTAGAACATTTGTAATTGGATCAACAAAGATTTATGTGTGTATAATTAATTTTAAATCAGTTCCCTAGATTACACGTGTTTCGCTCATGTTTTGAGGATAATTTGAGGTATTCACCATGGTATAACAGTGGCTCTGCCTCGTTAACCTTGCATTCGTGTAGATTATAATCAATAACACTGTCTTGCTTACACATTTGTGAGGGAGTAGGGCAGGATTTGTTACCCTTTTTATAAACAAGTAATTCAATTCTCTCTTTAAGAGATTAGGTGACTTATTCAGAGCTGCACAATGAAGGAGTAGAGCCAAGCCCACACAAGAACCCAGAATTCCCATTCCAGACCAACTAGTCTTTTTAGCAAATGATACTGCAAAGGGCCCACTGTAAGCTAAATTGTTCAGTGGACAATTTCTTTTCCCGTAACATCAAGTTTCTGTCTACCACGAGTCCCCTGATTCAGAGTTCAGTGTGTCCTCCTCTTTCCCCTCCCTCATCAAGAGCTTCATTCATAAAATCATATCCAGTGTCAGTCGTTCACTGTAGTGTGAATTCAAGCCGGTATGGTTCTCTCCTATAGTCTTTCACATTACAATCATTAGCTTTCAGTTCAATAATCGCAAGGCTTTGTGCCCTACTAAGAGAATTTCAGAAGCATAAAAAGCTTTAAGAATATTGTTTTAGGGGCCTCTTCTAAAAGCCCCTAGTGAAATACAATCTGGGATACATCTAGGAACCTAATATGTAAAATGTCTTTTACAACCAGATAGTAAGCTTTCTCCGGGAAGGGATCACAGCTGCCTTGCTATTATATCACCAGCGATGGTATAGAGAGCCTGTCATATATTTAACACTCTAATTCTAGAATCAATAAAACCAATCTAACAAATGCCACATTTTCATAAACTTAGTTAAAAAAATAGACACTAAGTGACATATTCAAGAAGAGTTTCCCAGTCATGGGTAAAACTGGAAAAAGGTCTCAAAAGGCACCTGAATAATGTACCATCTGCCTGGGAATCACCTATGAAATTAGGTCAAAAAGAGACTAAAATGATAAAGAAGGGAATGGGGACTCCAGCTGATGTGGTGGCAACTGATGAGGTGGTATCCTAAGACAACACACATCCAGTCCCTTTGTTTTTAGTCACTACTTTAAATGGACTATGTGTGTGATTTTTAAAATGCCACAGAACAAGTAGACTCCTGATTTGTGTTTCATGTTCTACCATATTTCTTAGATTTATACATTTCTCCTTTGAAATGTGGGCTATTAGATGGGAGCATGTTGTACTGTGGTGGGGGGGGGTGAGTTGTCCCTCCTCTCCTGACACATAGGCTTTGAACCCCAGATCAGATGGAGTGAAATGTTTATCCAAGACAAGTTGAAGTGACGTTGCTCAGGAGGAATCAAAATCCATGTCACAAGCTGAACACAGAGAAAACAGTGTGACTATGGAAAAATGAGCCTTAAGGTCAGATTTGGGAAAATAAAGACATAACCAACATTTGGAGCACAAAAATAGATGAGAAAAGGTGATTTAGTACTGAGGTTGATCACAGTGCGAGGCCTATTCTTAATCAATGTTATCAGTGGTGTAGTTGTGTGTGCGTATGTGTAGGGGTTGGTTTGACAGCATGAAGGAATAGGGCAGATAAAATTGTGTCCTGTTTTGGTTTTTATTTCATGCTAGTGAGACCTCAAAATAAATGGGCATACTCTGCTTCTTGAAGGCAAGGGCAATGTCTTGGCCAACAGTTTGCTATTTGTCATGTCTAAAAGACGCTGAACAAATACTTATTGAATTAATAAATACATCAAAGGAGACAAATCTGGTAATTATTTCTTCAATATATTTATTAATAATAACACTCAAATATTGTTAGTTACAGATTGAATTATTTTGAATCTAACTCTTGAAGTTGCTGGAGGGTTATTTTTTCATGTAACTAGCTTATTGCCAGTCGGGAAGAGTAGTTGGTATAGTTGCTTAACTGGTTTAAGTGCTTTATGCTTTGTATTTTTTTTTTCACAAAGGACATAAAAATAAAATCAATATCTGAATTCAAGGCACACTTCATAAATGGGTGCAGAACAGTATGACAACACCTGAGCACTTACCATGATTCACATATGCACCCTCATGCACCTGACCACACTGGATGGAACATAGAGATTTCTATTTTTACAAACGATTAGGTTATTGGGAAATTTAAGATTTGTTGAGATTCCCAGTTATCTGAGAATAATTAATGAGAATAATCACTGTGGTGACTCGAGGAGGCTGTCTGCAAACCTTTAGACTGACATTTTTACAAAAGTATAGGAAATACACTGGGACTCCTTTGTTGTGTTATATGTTTAGGGAAGGGTTATAGGAACACTAGTTCCTTATTTCCCGTCTTTCTTCTTTGCTTACTTGTTTATGGCATGCCTCATTCCAGAGGGTTGTGAGGAAGCAAGTTGAGTTATATATGGATTTTCCTGCCAGAGTTGCTTCATTCAGGGAATGTAGAACAAGAACCCTAAAATGAAGATCACATCTTATCAATTCTCCACTAAGAGCCCTCAGTGACTGTCCCCTGCCCACAGCCCAGAGGGGCTCTGCCTGGCCGGCCTCTGATGCGTGAGGGGATCTTGATAAGAGACACTGCCACAGAGGGAGGAAGGACTCACCACGGAGCGCGCGTGAGCCGGATTAAAGGGACTGGGTTGTATCCTGTAGGCACTGGGGAGCCAGGATGTGATTTTAATTAAGGGCATGGTATAATCAGATTTGGGTTTCACATTATATAACCATCATATCATATTTTTCTCTGGGACTCTGGATCTTCATTGACCATTCTGGAAACAAGCCCATAGAAGGAGTAAATCTTCAAAAAATGAATGAAATAGATTGAGGCAGACACAGAGTGCAAATGTGAGCACAAATAAAGGTACGTGGTTTTATCTCCTCTGGGCAGTAGCCTCATGGTTGCTCAGAGAGAGATAAATCTTCACAGGATTTCTCTCCTTGGAATTTCTTTGAGAATTTTAACAGGGTGACCAGTGTCACTTGAAAGGAATTGGTTGGAGAGACTCTACTGACTAGTGAAGTACAGTGGTCCAGTGGCTAAGGGGTGACCTTGGTTCCAATAGGCTCACAGAGGCTCCTTCTCTTGACTTGCTGAGCGCTGTCCCAGCCCCATATCTGCCTTTAAGGGGCAGGTATTCAAAGCACTCAGTAGCTATCTCTATTTTAGTACTCGGGACATTATTTTGCAAAACTGTCTGTTTTTCTCTCCCATTATTCTGTGAGTTGCTCAGAACAGAACTAGTCTTTCATTTCTTTATTACCCTTGCCTAGCACAGTGTCTCATTCCCGCGGAAGGCACTCGGGAAATTTTTTTGATAAATGAACATATGAATGATAAAAATGTGGACTTCATAAATAGAACTGGACATAGTTGTTCAGAGAAATAGGTTCTAAGGGCAATTTGAGTGCACCGTTCCCGAGGATACTTAAGGATAGAATGGGTAAGCTTACATGGGTGTGGGTAATTAAACATTGATCTACAGCTGGGAACTTGGCTAAATGACCTTCTGAATTCCTCCAGCTACAACTGGATTATCCAAATGTAGTCATATGTAATAAATTTAAAGGAAATAATATGGCAAATTTTAGCAATTATCATATAGTCCATTTTATAGACAAGTATTAATATAGGTTAATGGTGCATCTATGCTGAAGGTGGAACTACTGGGGACACAATGACAAAAAGAACATGAGTTCTGTAAGCAGATGAGGTAGGTTGGAATGAATACTTATTAAATTCATGTTTGAATTTCTGAATAAGTAGATGGGTGAGTGGCAAACTGGTCAAGTGACTTGCCTAAAATTATAAAATTAGACAGGTGAAATCAGATATTCTGATTCCCGGAGCTATACTGTTCATTCCCATACAGAGAAAGAAGAAGGAAAGAAATATTGATTCAAGAAACTCCTTTTGTACCAATGGAAACAGATGCTGTGTTTTCTGCCATGCACCGTGTAATATGCAGGAAAGCATTAAACCTAAACCACAATTATTAGAGACTCCTCAAGTGGAGTTATCCCTAAGTCAGAAATTAGTGGGAAAGGCTTTAGTTCTGAAGTGAGTTGGTTGATTCTATCCATTTTCATATATTTGGGGGTAAATTCTTAAATGAAGAGATGATACCTGATAAGCTGCTTAAATATTTGAATACCAGAAATGAAATCATAATTAAATCAAGTAAAATGTAATATAGTAAATGTCTATCTCATGTTGATATTCCCTCTTGGATTCCTTGGAATTTGAATGGATAAAGTTTTTATCTTACAATTCTTGGGATTTGGTTCAATATTTATTTCATTATCAGTGCAGACCTACACATACTAACTAGTTTAATGACAATGAGTGCTAGAGACTATAGAGAGCAGCAACACAGCAGATGATTTTAATTAGAATGATTAGCGTGATTGTACTTGGGGAAGATGCCCTAGTAGTTGCTGGTATGGGAATTATATGAATAAAATGCAATGTTCTGCAGCTTGGGCTTTCTGTGAGACCTTTGGTTAGTCAGATAACCTTTCTCAATTCTACTGTTCTCATTTACAAGGGAAGGAGTTTGCCTACTTTAATCTTGAAGTTGCCTTTCCATATGTCTTCTCTAAAAACATTATATGCCTATATTTTTGTCAAATGACCTCCAGTTTAATACAAGTTGAGAAATAATTTGAGCACCTACTGTTTTCTACTCATTGTGGTAAATTCTGATGTATAATGGTGAATCTGTATGACTTTTCTTCAATGAACACTCATTTATTTGTTCATTCATTCAACAGCTCATTACTGACCAGCCCTAGGAATATATAGGTGACAGTATTAGATTCCAAGGCTGCTGTAACGAATCACCACAAACTTGGTGACATAAAACAACAGATATTTATTCTCTCATAGTCCTGTAAGACAGAATTCCAAAATCAAGGTGTTGGCACAGCTGTGCTTCTCCTGAAAGCTCTGGGAGAGAACCCATCCCTTTCCTCTTCCAGAGGAAAAGTTCTTTGTCTTGTGGTGACATCACTCCAGTCTCTGCCTGTATGCCACCTCCTCTTCTCTGTGTCTCTCTGGTGAGTCTTTTAAGGACACTTGTATTTGAATTTAAGGCACACCTGTATAATCCAGGATTATCTCCTCATCTTAAGATCGTAACTTAATGAGGTCTGCAAAGACTCTTTTTCTAAATAAGGTAACATTCACAGATTCCAGGGATTAGGACATGAAGATATATTTTGAGGCACCATCATTCAACTCACAATAGTGACCAAACAAGCACAATAACAACAAGCAAACATAAACATTCCTTTGTCCTCATGGAACCTATAGTCTATCGGGGAAAATAAACATTAAGCCAAGACATAATTATAAAATATAAGTATACTTTGTATATAGTTATAAATACATAGTTATAAACTATAATTATGTCTATGAAAGGAAATCATGGGCTGCTTTGAAAGATTATAGCAAAGGGACCTCGCTGAGGACAGGGGTCAGGTCAGACCTCTCTGAGCAAGTGACATCGAAGCTGAGCATCATGACTATGTAGGGGCTGGGGCCTGGGGGCAGCTGTGGGAGGAGTGTGGGGAGACCATTCTAAGCTAGGCAAGAGATGGCTGTGGCTTGGTCCAGGCTGATGGCAAGAGAGATGATGAAAGGGAATGGGTTTGAGTTCCACGTTGGAGGTAGGTTTCACATGGCCTGGTAATTCACAACGACTGCTATAGGGCAAGGAGGCAGAGGGAGGCTCCAAGGATGCCTTCCAGTCTGTCAGAGGACAGGTATTTCAGAAATGACCGTGACAGGGTGATTCTTGTAATTAAGTAGTACAGATGACAGAGCAAAATGATAGTGCCTGGAAGAACAGAGTTGGAATAGGGTTGGTAGAGTGCCAAAGAAGCTACATTTGAGTTTGGCTTTGAATAATGTTATTAATAATTAGGTAAAATGGCAGAGAAGGGCATTTCATACAGAAGGACAGGGATAAGGAAAAGCATCCGGAGATATGAAAGTGCATGGCATATTCAGGGAGCAAGGAGAACCCCTTGAAGAGAAAGACACGTGTGAATATTTGTGTTTCCAACAACATCTCTTTGTAACGCCCCTGTTTATTATGGCCCTTTGTTTATAGTAGTATCTCAATCTTTCCTACAACCTGGGCCTCCCTACTGCAAACCCATGAGAACCAGGTAAGACCATCTCAGATCATGCCACACAACCAGGAACTACAGACTCATATGTCCCTAAACTGCCTAAACATTATGATTGAGTAAATCCAGATATGGACGATTCCCAATGATTGTGTCCTTTTTTTAGAATTTGGAAGGACATGTTAGCTTATTTCTGGAAGTAACATTATGTACCCATGATAGACTTGTTTAATTGAATTTTAAAATGAATACACAAGATTTTAAGCTCTTCTATTCTCAGGGCTTGTGGGTAGTGCTGGTTGGGTAGGAGTGTGCTGCCCAGGTAGTGGGAGAAAGAGTGGAAGGAAATCCCTGAAGTAAGGGTGGGCTGGATACATTCCAAAACCTTCTTTCTGCTATCAGAATGATGTGTCTACTACAGAAATTTTATGTGTCTCTCAAATGTTCAAAACCCTTCGATAATTTCTGATCACCTGCATTAGCAGTTTCTAAAATAGTTTCCTTTGACACACGTGTGGCAAATGACACTCACATTGTCATTTGCACTCCTCCATGGGTAAGGCCCGGGGTCATTGACACTTCTGGGCATGCCAGCTCTCTCACTCTGCCCTTTCTCTCAGGAAAACATACGAGAAATGAAGAGCCTGAGAATAATATCTTCATAGGAATAACCTTGAATCTAATCTGCTACAATATGCTACCCTAGTAAATGTTTGCACACACAGGAAATTTTATGATTAGCAACTATTGATTGTAGGGAAAAGACACTCGCTCCAATACAATGAGTATCAATGTCTTAACGCTTATCTAGCACAGCTAATGTCATGATTTTAGGAAGTTGGAATACCAGGATTGTCAGCAGTGTTGCCTAACTTTTTCATGGCTTTACTTTGAAATATGGGTGCTTGTTATCCTAAGGGTCAGTTTTCTAGAGACAGCCGAGTGAATCAAAGAGAGAAATCCATTTGCAAATTAATGATTGTTATTGAAATCTCTATCACTGACAGCTACTGATTTATTATTTATTATATTATATACCAAGTAGTATTACAAATCTTTACAAATATTATTTGATTTAATAATTAAAATAGACACTGAAGTCAGCTATTATTATCCCCATTTTGTAGATATTATTACCCCCATTATTATTTGCTGAGAGTTAAAGAGTGTACCCAAATTCATACCCCCATAGTTTCAGAGGGGCGTGTGTAGATTAGAAATTAGGCTATAGTTTTAAATTGTATACTCAATCATTATTGATGCTTTTTTCTATATGTATAAACATACAATAATACTGCTAACTGGGACACATATAAGAGAGGCTCTATACTTCTAATTATCCTGCAGATAACCCTTGGAGAAGAGCAATGTCTAACAGGACCCTCTGACCATGTCTTATTTCCCTAGAGCATAGGATGATAGACAAGAGCTATGGAGAATTTTGCCTTAGCATCTTGATAACATTCCCTAAACCATACTCCTTCCTCCCTCCTTTTTTTCTTCCCCCCTTCCTTTCTTCCTTCATTTCTTTCTTCTTTACTTTATCAGCACTCACCTGTCTTTCTTCACAAGCTCCACCTGGATTGTGGTCTGGGTATTCCCAATTGCAAGGAGTCCACATCTCTCCCTAAGGTACCCCTCATGTACTTTTGATTGATGACTGCTCAAGGTGGAATTATGACCACATCAGCTGATTCACCCCGGACATCAGTGCAGTTGCAGATGTTGCATGCAGCTCGTCTCTCTGCAGTTTATAAGGAGCTTAGCATCTACTTTAAGAGATTACCATTTCAGTGGGGGATCCAGACATGTGAAAAAATGGCAGGCATTGCAGATAAAGTAGGCACAACAGATAAAGGAAGCAAAGAAGAAAGAATGATCAGAGGAGGTTTCGTTTAAACCAGGTTTTGCAGATTGGGAAGAATGTCAATAAGTGGGAATAAGGAAAAATAATTATGGAGAAGGAAAGAGCATAATGAAGGAGTGGAGGCAAACAAGTAGAAGATGTGGTCAGGAAAAGATCTGTGGTCTGGTGTGGTTTGGTCAGGGGTATGGAAGAGTTTGCTGCTGAAGAAAGATACAAGATGAATTGGGGACATTTTGCTTTTCACTGAAGAAAACGTCTGATCCATATGAAATTCCAGTGCCATGTTTGCAGAAAGGCACTCATTTCTCCCTCCCCCTCCATGATCATTGTCGTTGTTATTATAATCACCATTATTAAACCTTATGCTTTTGGAGCCCCTTACAATTTCTCATTCATGACTTCATTACATCTTTAAAACCTCTTTACTGAGTTGATGGCATAGCTTTGGTAGAAAGTTGCAAAAACTACAACTAATGCTGGTTTAAATGATAAAAGGGATATATTCACTCAAATTATTGTTAAGGTAATGCTGTCCTTAGGCAATGACTCAGTGATGTGACAGGGACATGATTTCTTTTGGTCTCTCTGCGTTAACTTCCTTGGGGCCAGCTTTATCTTAAGACCTGTTCCCTCTCAGAGCCTAAGCTGTTGCTTTCTGGGCTCCATGCTATTTACATTCTTCCTCATTCAAATCTGGCAAAGAAGGCATTTTTGTCTCATTATTTCCAGCAGAAGTGCTGAGACTCAGTCTAATTGGACAAGGTTAAATTCTCTGCCAACCCCTGAATCAACCCCTGTGGCCAAGGAGATGGAATGCGTTGGCTGATGTACCTCATGTCATGGGTCCAATCCAGAGCCCAGGGTGGAGTCAGCCTCTGAGAAATCATTAACTTCCCCAGACGTGAATTGAGGTTTTCAGGCAGGGAGAAATGGGGTGGCGATGGATGCGTGGGTTGAATGCTAAAGTAAAGAGGAACTGAAGAATATCCTATGTATGTAGAAGCATAGGTGCTTTTATTTCCATTTCACAGCTGAGGAAATGGAGGTTCATGGTACCGTTAGTTGTGCAAAGTTAGAAATAGTTCCCTTTTTCTACAAAATTCGTATATGTCAAGAGAAAAAAAAATTAACTAAATGTTATTCAGAAGATGAAGGGATGTTACTATTCCCCCTGGATAGGCAGGACACACAAGTGTCACAAGTTGTGACCCTGAGCAAGTTATTTAACTTTTCTTCTTCTTCTTGCTGGGAAATAGTGATACCAGTGGCACCTTCTTCAGAGCTTTAGACATTTACAAATATAAGTGACCAAATGCCTTTCCATTCGTCGTGTGCTTAATCCTCACACCATTGGGGAAGATGAAGTTCCCAAGGCCTCGTATGGTTATTGGTCACAGGAAAGACCAAACCGAAGTTGCAGGATTCCAGGTCTTCCCCACTCTCCACTGCACTGTGCACTTAATGACATTCCCAGCTGTCTGTGTCAATGCCCTGCAGTTAACAGGGTCCACATTGAAGAAACTACGTGCAAATTATTATGAGCATGAAAACGGGTAATTATTATTTTTTTTACATTTGCATCATCTCAGATGATCTTTGTGCTAGATATTCTTATGCAATGAATGACTGAACTGAAAGGGTTTGCAGTTCATTCAGATGGTCATTAATTCTAAATAATAAATTCATTTCCTGTCACTCATGTTGCTTAAACAATGCAAAGCAAAGGGTGACTACAGAACAATCCGTAGGGGCTGGGATGGAAGCTGGAAATCACCTAGCCCAACCTTATAATTTTCAGATGAGGGAAATGAGGGCCGAATGGGGAAGGTCGCACAATTAATTAGTGGTAAAGCTGTGACTAGAGCCCATTTTCTTTACATCTATGCCAGAGTCTTGCCATTAAGCCATGAATGCTGATTATCCGACTCCTATTTGTTTAGGAACTCCCTGATTGTTTAAAACATATTGAGAGCATGGGATAAAAAGACAATATGATGAAGTTTCCAAAATGAAAATATATTAAGAATCCTTCACAATTCCCTTGTGCTGTATTAATTTTATCTTGATTATTTCTATAGTGCACTTGTGGGGGGGATGGGTATATGTACATATTGAATGGTCTCATTTGAGTTCTGCCAATGTAAAGGTATGAACTCAAAACATTTTACATTAAAACAGCAAATTGCTTATGGTAACCATTGCATAATGAAGGAACACAATGAAGAATTACAGTTCAAATTACTTATCAGGTCTCTTCCATTTTCTAAGTTTTTAAAGTAGAAAATTGCACAGTATAATTACAGTAAGTTAATTTGCATTCATATTACAATTCAATGAGCAATTACATTCTTTTTTATTTAAAAAAATATTTTATAAAGTGTGATTTGCATCCATGTGTTTCGAGGAAAGAGTGGTGGCTTTTTCTTTGTGAGGTTTTCATACAAATCAACCCTGAAACCTATACTTTCCGTAGAGAGTTGTGACCTCTTTGTTGGCTTTGGGGAGACAGAAGAGAAGAAAATCATTTGAAATGTGACTCTGGCTTCAGAGCTTTTGGATAAGAACTATTCAAGGCATATCGGGGTTTGGAAAGAGAACTTAAAAGTCTTATTGCTCAAGACCTCTTTCTCCATTCACTTTCACCACTTGAAGCTTGAATTTCTTTATGCAACTCCTACCAAGCCATCATCCAACCTCTAGTTGATTAACTCGTATACCAGGAAATTCTCTACCTTCTGATCACACACACTTCATCACTGGCCTATGCCTCTTCTTGGTCTAACCATTCTTGCATTAATATATTTTAAAGGATATTTTTAACATGTGTATTGCTATGGCAGTGCCATGCACAACACAGAGCACTCTTTATACGGAAAGTATAACATTTTATTCAGGACTTGCACTATTAGCACAAACATCTGGGTGGAGCCGTAATAGAGTAATGCCCACAAAGGTTATGGGCCTGGTCAGCTGCTCCACTTTCTCTGGTGCCTGCTTTTTGTAAAACTCTTAAAACTAAGGTAAAATAGACATATATTGAAATAAGCAGATCTTAAGAGTAGTTTGATCAGTCAAACAATGGTGGTATTATAAGGGTGTAAGGGAGCTGAAAAATTCCTGTTGCCTAGTGACGTTGTCATAGCCATTGTATGTCATAGGGCAATGCGTTACTCCTATGTCTGTGGTGATGCTGGTATAAACAAACCTACTGAGCTGTCAGCCCTATAAAAGTATAGCACATACACTTATGTACAGCACATAATATTTGATAATGATAATAACTGTTCCTGATTTATGTATTCACTATACGTTTAATCATTATTTTGGAGTGTACTTCTTCTGCTTATAAAAAAAAAGTTAACTGTAAAATAGCCTCAGGCAGGTCTTTCAGGAGGTGTTCTAGAAGAAGGCATTGTTAGAGGAGATAACAGCTCCATGTGTGTCTATGCCTTACTGCCCTGAAGACCTTCTAGTGGGACGAGATATGGAGGTGGAAGACAGTGATACTGAGGTTCCTGACGCGGTGTAGGCCTAGGCTAATGTGTGTGTTTGTGTCTTTGTTTTTAACAAAAAAGTTTAAAGAATAAAAAAAAAAAAGTTAAAAATGGAAAAAAGCTTATAGAATAAAGATATAGAGAAAGTGTACAGCTGTACATGTTTGTGTTTTAAGCTAAGTATTATAAGAATCAAAAAGTTTTATTGAAAAATTTTAAAAGTTATATTAAGCTAAGGTTAATTTATTATTGAAGACAGAAAAATGTGTTATAAACACAGCGTGGCCTAGGTGGTTATAAAATCCACAGTGGTGCTCAGGAATGCCCTAGGCCTTCATATTCACTCCCCACTCATGCACTGATGTACCCAGAGCCACTTCCAGTCCTGCAAGCTCCATTTGCGTTAAGTGCCCTATACAGGTGTATCATTTTTAATCTTTTATAGTGTATTTTTACTATACCTTTTCTATGTTGAGTTGTGTTTAGATATACAAACCCTTACTATTGTGTTACAGTCGCCTACAGCTGTGGTTCCCAACCCAAACCCAGGGCCACAGAGCTCCACCACTCACCCCAATCCGTGGAAAAATTGTCTTCCATGAAACCAGTCCCCGGTGCCCAAAAGGTTGGGGACCTCTGGCCTACAGTGTTCAGCACAATAATGTGCTGTACAGATTCATAGCCTAGGAGCAATAGGTTATACTAGATAGCCTAGGTGTGTAGTAGGCTACACCATCTGGGTTTGTGTAAGTACTCTCTGATGTTCTCACAATGATGAAATCACCTAACAATGCATTTCTCAGAATGTATCCTTGTCATTAAGCGATGCATGACCATATTTGCCTATATAATCAACACTACATTAAAGATAGAGTATATTTCGTTATCCTAGGAATTTCCTCACATCCCTTTCCAGGCAACCATCCTCTACTGAGACAACTACTATTTTAATTTTTGTCATTGCATATTTCGTTTGCTTGTTCTTGATGCTCATATAGATGGAATCATAATAATGTCCTCTTTGGGCTCTGACTTCTTTTCTGTCACTCAACATATTTTTTAAGATTCATCCATACTGCCGCATATGTTGGTAGTATACTTTATTTCTTGTTTAGTAGTATTCCACTGTGTGAATATTCTACATTTGTTTATCCATTTTACTGTGCGTAGACATTTGGACTGTTTCCAGTTTGACCTATTATGAATAAAGCTGCAATGAACTTTCATGTGTGTGTGTTACAGAGAGAGAGAGAGAGAGAGAAAGTGAGAGAGAGAGAGAATGTCCTTGTTTTATTTCTCTTGGGTAAATACCTAACAGTAGAATACCTGCAAGTACTCATAGAGTAGGTATATGTTTAACTTGATAATAAAGTGCCAGATAGTTTTCCAAAGGGTGACATGACTTTGCACTGTCACCAGCAATGTATGGAAGCTCCACATCCTCACCAATTATGAGGTGATGTTGTCAGGTGATGTTTAAATTTTAGCTATTTCAGTGGGTGTGAAGTGGTATCTCATTACAGTTTTATTTGCATATTCCTATGCTCAATGACGTTGTATACCTTTTCATGTGCCCATTTATATATCTTTTTTTTGAACTGTCTATTCAAGTTTTCTGCCCATTTTATTTAGGTTGTTTGTCTTTCTGCTATTAATTAGTACAATTTCCTTATATTTTCTAGATTGAAGTCATTTGTCAGATATATGTATTGTGAATATTTTCTCCAAGTTTGTGGTTTGCCATTTCTTTTCTTAATATTTTCTTTTAATCAGCAAAAGTTTTATATTGTGATAAAGTCCAATTTATCAATTTTTTTGTGCTCAGTGATTTTTGTGTCCTTTCTAAGAAACTTATGCATACTTCCAAATCATTAAGACATTCTTTAAGGTTCTCTTCTAGAACTCCTACCATTTTAGCTATTACATTTTGTTCTATATATGGTGTGAGGAAGAGCTTGAGATTTTTTTTTTTTTCCAAATGTTTATTCAGTTGTTTCAGTACCATGTTTTAAAGACTTTCCTTTCCTCAATGAACTGCATTGTCACCTTTGGGAAAAAAATCAAGTGATTATATGTGTGTTGGTTTATTTCTGGATTTTCTATTCTATTCTATTGGCCAATTTATCTCTATTTAATGCCAATACCATACTGTCCTGATTACTGTAGCTTTATAGTAACTCTTGAAATCAGGTAGGATAGGTTCTCTAACTTTGCTCTTCTTTCTCAGGACTGTTTTGGCTAATCCATGTCCCTTTGCATTGCCATATATGTTATAGAATTAGCTTGTAAATTTCTTGAAAAAGTATACTAGGATTTTTATTGGGATTGTGCTAAATGTATACTTCAATTTGGGGGAAAGCAACATTTTATCAATATTGAGTTTTCCAAACCATGAATGTGGTATGCCTCTCCATTTATTTGGATCTTCTCTAATTATTTTCATCAACATTTTGTAAGTTGTTGTGCTGAAACTTTGCACAAATTCTGTTCAATCTATTTCTAAGTATTTTGTGTTATGCTATTATAAATGGCATTTTAAGTTTCCATTTTTCAACTATCTGGCTAGCTGTGTGGCTTTGGGTAAATAACTTAACCTCTCTGAGTTTATTTCTAACCTATAAAATGTAAGTTCATGCTCTTCTTAGAACAGGCCAAGTATAAATATATATAAATACCTTTCTGAAATGCTCTAAGTATTAAATTGGATAATGTATAAAAAGTGTATAATACAATACCTGGTATATTTAGACAGAATTCTTTTGGCTGAAAGTGAAAAAAATACCCCAGTAACTCAAATTGCCTTAAGTATTAATAATAGAGGGGCTATGTTGGCTCATATAACAGAAAAACCTGGGAGGAGATGGTAGTTGGCTTCAAGCACAGATAAACCAAAATCCTTCAACAATGTCCTCATAAGTTTCTATTTTCCAAACCCTTAGACCTTTTTTCTTTTCTGTTACCTTCTTTTTTCCGAATCCTTTTATCATGGAATGGGTTTTTATAGCTGTAGGCTTAAGAACTTTCCAGTTTCTAGTCCAGTAATAAAGAAAAAGCATTTTTCCCAGTTGCTTCATCTTCTGATACACAGTTTACCCATTTGACCAGCCCTGAATTGTGGTCAAGAAATGTGTTTCACTGAGTCACCTGTCTGTCCCTGGAGCTGGGGGGAGGGTTCAGGTCTGCCAAAACCAAATAAAAGAAAAAAATTATTGGGTGGGGGAATGGTTCCCCACCAAAATCTAGAGGTTGTTTCAGAAGAAGGAGGAATGGCCCCAGAAAGGCAAACACCACTATCTGTCATACCTTTAACACAGAGGCCACAATATGTGGCAGCTATGTCATGCCGGTTCTCCTGTGCTTCTGATACTCTGCAGGCATCAGAAACTCTGCCATTTTCTAACGGCTTTTAGTCTACTCCTATTTTCAGGCACTAACATCACCTTAAGCTTCACTTTATGAGTGAAAAAAATTAGGGGTTTGTATTGGAACATAAGAGCCCTTTGACAATCACTTTAGCTCTCCACTTTATTTCTACTGTGTATTTACCTAAAAAAAAAAAAAAGCAGATTGGTGGCATAAATACGATTGCCAGTATTGCTGTTCTCCTTCAGCCACCCCCCCCCCCCCCCCCCCCCCCCCCCCCCGACAAATGAAAGGAATGCTATTTATAGCTATTGTAAACCAGAGTCAAGTTTAGCAATGCTGCCACACAACCTTTCGCTGGAATCAAGCAAGGCCAGCATCGAAAAAAGGAATGTTCTGTTTTGATGATACCATACAGAAATATTTTTTTCATTTGCTTTTTTTGTTTGTTTTTATTTCAGAAGAAAATCAGCAATTGGTAATTTTACTTTTGTCCAGGGCATACAAGTATTTGAAATGAAGTTAATGTAAGATTTGTAAAGTAATTGTTTTCTGCTATGTTTTTGTTTTAAGTGGATCCCTTTATTTTCTCACTAAATTCCAAAGCCCTGAACATGGTAAATAAGACTTTTTGTAATTTGTTCATGTTTGTTTCTCTAAAGTCAACTACAGCCACCTCCAGAGAGGAATCTCTTCTATGCCACTTTTACGTTCTCTCTCTCTCTCTCTCTATTTTTTTGCTTGAAAATCTTTTCCTGCTTCACCTGATTACCCAGTTATCCTCCAGGATGATATAACTTCCTTCACGAAGTCCTCTTAACCTGCTACCCTGGGTTAAATGCCCTATTTGATGCTCCCTTAGCACCCTGTACTTGGCAGTATCACAGTGTTTGTCTCAGTGTGATAGAATGATGTGTTTCCTTCACTTGGCTATGAGTTGTTTGAGGGTAAGTTTTTTTTTTTATTTGTTTCTTTTTAGTTTTCTTTCTCTGCCAATGCCTAACATTGTGCCTAGTATAAAGTAAGCAATCAGTAAACATATTTTTTGAATAAAGAATATAACTTTCTTCTTAAAATACAGAATCTGAATATGAATACGAACTTGAATGAAGAGGGATAGTGAGAGGATTATATATACCTTTGTGTTTAACCTTTGAAATTTTTTGCATTCTATCTGTTAGTATATTTTGAGCATATAATGACTCTAATAAGCTTGGTAGGTGTGTTCCTACTGCACATTATTAAAAATTGTATTAGTCTGAGAGCTTTATGTATATATATTACCATATTCCTGGCATGTTCAAGCCCTACAGACTAATAAATAGTGGCTATGTAATAATTTGTCTTTGAAGACTCTAATTCCATTAAGAATAGCATCAAAAAGAATAAAATACTTGGGAATAAGTTTAACTAAGGATGGGAAAAATCTGTACACTGAAAACTATAAAACACTGAAAGAAATTGAACAAGATACAAATAAATAGAAAGCTATCCCATGTTCATGGATTGGAAAAATTAATATTATTAAAGTGTCCACTACCCAAAGCAACCTACAGATTTAGTACAATCCCTATAAGATTCTAATGACATTATTCAAAGAAATAGAAAAATATTTCTTAAATTCATATGGAATCTCAAAAGACTAAATACTTAAAGCAATCTTTAGAAAAAAGAAGAAACCCAGAGGCATCACACTACCTGATTTCAAAGTATATGACAAAGCTATAGTTATCATAGGTACATAATAACTGATACATAGATCAATGGAACAGAATAGAGAGCCCAGAAATAAATCTACACATATACAGTCAACTGATCTTCAGCAAAGGCACCAAGAATACAAAGGGGAAAGGATAGTCTCTTCAATAAGTCATGTTGGCAAATCTGGATATCCACATGCAAAAGAATGAAATTGGAGTCTTATCTTACACTATACCACAAAAATCAATTCAAAATGGACTAAACACTTAAATGTACAATCTGAAACTATGAGAATCCTAGAAAAAAAAAAACACAGGGGAAAACTCCTTGGCACTAGTCTTGGCAATGATTTTTTTGACAAGACACCAAAATCACAGGCAACAAAAGCCAAGTGGGACCACATCAAACTAAAAGCCTCTTCATAGCAGAGGAAACAATCAACAAAATGAAAAGGTAACCTATGGAATGGGAGAAAATATTTGCAA
Organism: Lemur catta; assembly: GCF_020740605.2. Taxonomy (NCBI): domain Eukaryota; kingdom Metazoa; phylum Chordata; class Mammalia; order Primates; family Lemuridae; genus Lemur; species Lemur catta. The sequence goes on from NC_059130.1 coordinate 83,293,120, forward strand.
ACCATATATCTGGTAAGGGGTTAGTATCCAAAACATATAAGGAACTCATATAACTCAATAGCAAAAATACAGACAAATAACCTGATTTAAAAATGGGCAAAGGACCTAAACAGATATTTTTTTTAAAAGGAGACATACAAATGACCTGCAGGTATATGAACAAGTGCTCAATATCACTAATCATCAGGGATATGCAATGAAAATCACAATGAGATATCACCTTGCACCTGTTAGAAGGGCTGTTATCAAAAAGACAAAGATAACAAGTGTTGGCCAGGGTGCAGAGATAAGGAAACCTCTGCACACTGTTGGTGGGATTGTAAATTGGCACAGCCATTATGGAAAGCAATATGGTGGTTCTTCAAAAAAATAAAATAAAACTAGAACTACCTTATGTTCCAGTGATCCTACTTCAGGGTATATATCCAAAGGAAATAAAATTATTATCTCAAAGAAATATCTGTACACCCATGTTTATTGCAGCATTATCCACAATAGGCAAGATATGAAATCAACCTAATGTCTGTCAACAGAAGCTAGAAAAAGGAAAACTTCACAGCTTGTAACACAAACTCGCTTTATTACATTGCATCTAATGAGAGGTATATTTGAAACAATTGTAGGAATAAACAGAATTTTAAATATTATATAATACACAAACTGGGCTACTTTGCCTTCCTTTCTCTGGAGGAGTGGTTCTTACTAGCAGGACTTATGATTGCTGGCATTTTGTTTTGATTGCGATCATGGGCCAGCTTCAAACAGCACTTACATAGGCTGCCTGTTTGAGTATCTTGAGGATCACGTGCATTGTTATGAATGTGTGAAATTTGATAAAACTCCTTTTTGCCTGTCTGCATGCTATTCATGCCCATGTCTTTAATTCAGTTAACTCTGAGCTCCTCAAAGGCAGAATCTGTTTCTGATTTATCACCATTGTTCCCAATGCCTAGCACAGTGCCTGATATACAGAATGGACTCCATAAATGCTTATTGAATTATTATAGAATGAACTATTTCTGAATTATTCTTGGAAGAGAACCAATGTTTCTTTTATTCATTGATTTATTCAGTGCCACCCACATTCAACGTATTATCTCATTTAAGGCTCACAGCAATCTCATGAAGCTAATCTATGAAGGTGAAGGTATTACCCATCACCCTTGTGGAGCTGAGGATTTTGAAATACAGAGAGGTAATAACTTCTCAAGGATGAATCAGCCCCATCAGATCCTATTACAGTAAGAGTAGCTATCTCACTGGGCTGCTGTATAGGTTAAATGAGTTAATACATGGAAAGTACCCAGACTGTACCTGGAACATAACAAAAAATATAGACATCTTTGTTGTTATTACTTTGATGTTTCTCAGAGTAGATGATAAAGTAATGTTTATTGATTTTTTTCTTATACCACAATTAATACAAATGACATTGTTATTTAAAAAAGAGCAAAAGAAAAAAATCCTAACTTTTAGCAGAGTTGTTTCATGACATGTTTAGTACAATAAGTTAAAATATTTTCTTAAGATTTAGTTTAGCTTAACCCAGAAGACCATTAGGTCCTAGGTGGGTAGTTTGTGTGTAGTTAGAATCTACATATTATGCTTTCTTCCTGCCCAGAGTTGGGAACAGTTGTGCTTGTTGCCCTATTGGATTTCATGAGAATTTGCCCAGTTTCTATGGTAGACTTTGTCCAACACTGAATAGAGGTAGATTTTTACATGAGCCTCTTACATGTCTATTACTCTGCCAACTCAGCATCCTGAATTCCCTTCAAAGTCTGTAACCATAATGTCAAGCAGAAACAGAACAGGTGGAAGGCAGGTGAAGGTGAAAGCTGCCCTTACATGCAGGGTCTTAAAATGCAAATGGTTTTGGCGTTTCAAGCCTGTCCTCAAAGCACTGAGAAACTTTGGAGTGTTTTTGGTGGAGTCAATGAAAAGTTGAACCTTTATTCCATCACCTAAGGCTTGACATTTGTCCAGCCACCTGAAGTGCAAAACAGTTTTCTACACTCCCTCCCCCTATTTCAGATATGACCTCTGAGATTTGTTCCTGTTTTCTTGGTATTTAGTTCAGACTCCCCAGGTGTGCCTTTATAGATGAGGGAAACAGTGTTTTATTCATCTTAATTGAGTTGCCTGGTGAGCCTGAACTTCTTACACAGAGTGCAGAAGTGCGTTTCGTAGCAACTTTTTCCACTTTCTAGAACTTTGGGAGAGTTGGAGAGACTTGAGCCAGTTTCCCTGGTCCCCACCGTTAGATTCTCTGGTCACACCCAGAGGTAGATAGAAACTAAGTAATATCAGGGATGGGACCTCCCTCCCACCTTGCTGGGAGTTTCCTCTGATCAACTTTTCTCCCAAGATTGCATCCTGCCAGTGACCTCACAAATTTTTCTTGTCTCTATGTAAATTGCTATCTTTTCAGGAGGCGCATGACAACCTCCGTTTGCTCAGGCCTCCATTTGTACAGAAGCTGTTATTACAGAATAAGTTTAATGGGTCGTGAATTTCGTAGAGAAAGGGAGGGTCTCTTGATGACTTCGTATGTACCAGCCATGGACCTATTGGCTCCACAAGGAGTGCATTAGGCTAAATATTTTTAGCCCATTGCCTCTGGAGGTAACAACTCTAAATGCTTCATTAAATTTTCATGGGTGAGTGATAGAAGCTACCAGAAAAAAAAAAAAAAACCAAAAAACAAAATACAAATCCACTACATTAGCTTTATTATTACACAGCTGGAAGACAGGAGCGTGGCCCCTAAAAAGAATAAAAATAAACTTCTTAAGGAACTGTTGCCTGCCTCTTTCTTTCCTGTTCTGCACAGCTCCAGCAGGGCAGCCCTTGATTGGATTCACAGCAGCTGCAGGCAGGCCTCCGGACACAGGTGTGCCGCACAACAGGCATTGACTGGAGCTGAATCCAGTCTCAGGTCGAAGACTTTTCAGACTGACGCAGTATTTTCTGCGATTCGGTTTTCCTAGGATCTTTGTAAGCGAGGACGCTATGTAGGGTGCGATTGATGGTGTACTCGCGGGAACCTTCTCCCGCGCCGCTCCTGGGATTGTCTACTTCCAGGCATTCTAAGAACCGGGGGTGGGAGGAGTAAGCCGCAGTTAGCAGGGGGTCTGCACACCCTCCGAGGCACGGGTAGCTCCCTGGGACTAATGAAAACGTGACTCGTGGAAGCCCGTTCCCTTCCCCGGCCCAACTTTGCCTGGGGAACCTCAGTTAAGACGGAAGCCGCGAGCCGCCGTAGCAGCTGGGAGCGAGCGCCCCCTCCTGCAAAGGGCGCGGGGGCCACACGCCCTCGCGGAACCTCCCCTCTTGGTCTCGCCCACTGGCACTCTATTTGGGTACGCGTAGGTTTAGAGGCTTGGATAAAAGAGTAGACCCTAGAGAAAAACGCGACAGGCCGGGCGGGGCTGGTGGAGGCGGCGGTGATGGTGGCGAAAACACTGGCTACTTTGTGAACCCCTCCTGTCCCTCACCCCTCCCCGCGGGCGCAGCCGGGGCGGGGACCCCATGCTCTCGGCTCGGCTCTCCCCCTTCCACGCCGGGATGGGGAGTGAGCTTAGGGGCTCCAGAGGCGCGACTGCGATCCGCGGCGCCCCCGCTCGCTCGCGCGCTCGCTCTTCCTGCTCCTCGTCGCCACCGCGACTCGGCTAAGCTGTCGGAGCGCGCTCAGGCGGCGCGGAGAGCGCCCCGGCGGCAGCGGGAAGCGCGAGGCCCGGGCGAGGGGCGCGCCGCGGGCGGCCAGGCAGCGGCGGCCGGAGAGCGAGCAGGTGAGCGGCACCGCGAGGCGGGGGCCGCGGGAGGAGGCGGGTCTGCGCGGGGGGCGGTCTCCTCCCCCTGCTCTGACGCGGGGCCCGTGGCTCCCGGGGAGGATGGACCCAGCTGGGCGCTCGCCTGGGCTTCCCCGGGCTGGAGAGCGCGCCTGAGTGCCGCCGCCCGCCGGGCATGGGGAGCCGTTTCCCGGGCGGCTGCGGCAGCGGAGGAGGATGCTCCGGGCGAGCCGAGGTGAGGCGCGGCGGGGGCACGCGGCAGCCCCGGAGTTCAGCGCGGGCAGGTAGCCCGCGGAGACACGGCGCCGGGCGCCCACGGAGGGATAAGCTGGGGCCACCGGGCGCGGAAGAGGGCTCCCGGGCGCGCCTCTCGGGAGTTTGGCTAGGGGTGCTGCGAGGATGGCGACTGCAGCAGTTTTCCGCCCTTTTTCTCCACTTGCTGGGAGGAAAAGGACTACCTCTGCTTCTCCCTCTTGTGTCCCCTCACCTCCCTACTTTTGACCACGCGCGAGCTCGTTTCCAAGACACTCGTCTCTCTCCAAGACCCCCTGCACCGTCCGTCTTGCAGTCCCGGCTCTATCCATCCCCGAGGCTTGCTTCTCCCACTCCAGAACCTGACCTGTGCTCGCGAAACCACCTCCCTGCCTCGCTGGTGGCAGCCCCGGGCCAGACCCTCTTCCCCACTTGGCCGAACCTGGTTCTTAAGTCCCTGCTCCCCGGCAGCGCTGCGGTTCTGCCTGGACCTCTCGAAAAACCGGCTCTACCCCAGTAACCCCAACCCTTTCGCGGACACATCAGAGCTGGATTCCGCGTTCCACGGACCCCCGCCTTACTTCGGGTCCTCCATCGACTCTGTTCTCTGCTGCGCGTCCCCCTGCATTCTACTCCCCAGGTCCCCCGCCCCCCTGCTGCTCCCCTCCCCAGCCCGCCCCTCTTCCTTCTCTCTGCTCCGGGCTCGACGCTCTGCTTTGGATGCGGAGCTCAGTTTTTTTCCTACTGGGGAAACTTTAAGTCCCCGCTGTTCGGCTCATAAAGGAGCCATAAAAGGGGGTCTCCGCCGCAGAGAGAACTCGGAGTCGGGGAGTCCGACATGGGGGGAGGTTATGTCGCGGCGTCGGAAAGGGGCCATTGGGTGAGTGTACAAAGTAAATTTCAAAACCTGGGTAGCTGCTGTAGCCGGGGACGCCGCTGGCTGCGTCCTGCCGTGTATTATTGTGACCCCTGCTGGGAGGGCGCGTCTTTTCTCTGCACTTTTTAAGGCGCTTTTTTCTTTTCTCTTTTTTTTGGTGATGTTGGTGGACCGGATTGGGGCGGGGGGTACGAGGGAAAGCCGTCTGGCGAGGCCAAAGCCACTTGGCTGCTGCGTTGCTTCTTCCTGGACCCGCCAGACTGTGTATATTTCACTCCGGGTAAACTACCCCCAACCCCCAACTGAATCGCACAAGTCCTCATTGTTGGGGGTCTGCTGGGGCATTTCCGCTGGGCTGGGAGAGTCTGAAGGAATGGGGTGGGGGTGGGGAGGCCGGGGGCGCTTGGCGACCGCTCGCCTGGCAGCCGCGGCGGGCGGAGTAGAGAGCGCCGCGGCGCGGGCGTCTGTGCGCTCCGGTGTGTGTCGCCGAGGCTGGGGTGCGTGCCCGCGTGGGTCGCTGCCTGCATGCGCGTTTGGATGCTGGCGCCTGTGTTTAGCTCTGTTAGAGAGAGGGGCGAGTCGAGAGCTTGCGGAAGGGAGAGCCCTTTTCTCTGCCCGGAGCTGGACGCGCGGGCGAGAAGCTTACAATGCGGCTTGAAGCGAGCCTGCGGGGACGGGAGCGAGAATCCCCCGGTCCCGCCGCTTCTCGCCCTCCTGCTCCGCTCCCGCGGGCGCATTAGACGCACGTTCACAGTGTTGATGGTTGTGAATAAAGGCCGTGTGGGGGTTCCACTACACTTCACAACGCTTAACATGTTTTCAAGTAATCATATAAATTAAAGGTGGCTTACGTTCAGAACCCCCTAATTATCCAGTTCACGTTTGTACATTTCTGTGTCAATTGTAGGTCTTCAGGAAATCCATAAAATTATAAACCATTGCCACCCCCTGAATTAGCACCCATTGTTTTTATTATTTGAACTATGAGTGATTCTGGATTGAATCCTGAATTGCGCTGACGGGAAGATAGACGGGGTGGGGAGGAGGTTAGAGGGAGTACGAAGGCGACCCCCACCCCTCAACTCTTTCACTCCCTATCCTGAAAAGGCTTGGTGACAATTCTGGAAACTGAAAGGGATCAAAGATTTTCTTGATTTCCTATTGAGAAGGGCGACCTAATCAAAGCTGTATAAAAGTCAACTTCTAAGCAATCAGAAATTGTCTGCTGATGTCCATGATTGAAACCCTAGCATTCAAATGTAGTATTGAAGAACTCCCAGAAATGCCTTTTGAAGCGCTATTGTTCTTTTCTGTATACAGAGGCCCTCTTAACGGTTTAGGAAGTTCAAAATGCAGCGATTTGAAAGGACTGACTTTGTAACTATTTGGCAACGCGGGGAGGATCTGCAAGGATGAGAAAAGAGGCCGAGGTGGGAAGTGCAAATGTCTTCTTACTATCTTCTTGGGAACAGTGCTGCTATCAAGTGGGAATTCAGTTCTACATCAAGTTGGCAATTAAATCTCTTTCCTAAAGCAGATTTAGAAGATGATTTTTAGTGGTTTTTTTTTTTTTGTGTGTGGTGGTTTGCTTAAGGCCTGAATAGGCATATCTGAAACATTTAATCATGTTCATTGTATTCAACAATAAAATCTGAATAAAAATTACTTATTGTTGATGACGCTCATCTCACAAGCTGTTTCACAGTATGTTGCATTTGCAAGACACACCATTGTGCAAGGCTGCGGGGAAGAGATTGTATCACTTATTGTTCATTTTCTTCTCCCAGCACCAGAGAGGAATATGCTTCTTCACTCGCCTTTGCCCTCCAAAGTAATTTTTCTTACACGGGTGGGTGTTTGGCTTGGTACTTGATAGCACCCATCTGAAAAACTGCTCTTAGTGGATTTTGGATGCCTGGAGCCACCCTGCAGGCAGATGAAGAATCTAATTGAGGCAGCATTTCATTTTGATAATTCACTTAAGTCACACATTTTGTTTTTGCTGAGATTTAATCCTTTCCTCAAACTAATAAAGCAAACAAAGCAGGAAAATCACAATTTATGCCTTTTAGATGGCACTTTAAAAAATAGCATATATAAAAGGGTGTTGTGAGGAACTTGAAATGTTATTTTGAACTTACTGTGACAAAGAATGTTCACTGGTTGAGTTAAGCAATTTTGGATTAATCACTTAACCTCTCAGAACCTCAGTTTCATCATCTGCAAAACAGGGACAGTATTACCTACCTTGTTGGTCTTTTATGGGGAAAATCATCTCATTCAGCACTTTGGCACCTAGCAGGATTCCAAGAGAATAGTAACTTTTAGTAATAGACAGTGTGGAATGCTGTTAAAGGAGGATAGCATTTGGAATTGGGAGACCAGGATTGAATCCAGCTACTTCCTTAGTGATGTTTGGCAAGTCACTTCTCGTATTAATAAAAAATAATAATTTTTATGGAGTACTTATATACACTATACATATATTAACTTATTTAATCTTTAAATAACCCTAGGAACTAGATACTTGTATTCTCATTTCTTTTTGATAGATGAGGAAACTGGGGCACAGGGAGATTTGGTAACGGGCCTGCAATTACATAGGAAATAAAAGATGGAACCAGGATTTAAACCCAACCATTCTGGTTCCAGGGTCTGTCCTAACCACTGTGTTATGCTACCTCTGACTGAGGAGGTGATCCCAGCTATCTCCCAGGTGGTTGTAAAATTTAACGGGGAATAATGAAATAGCAAGACTTTTATAGTAGGAATCTACATATTTTCCCATTTTTCCATGCCAACAACACAAAATGGGTGCTGCTTTGTTGCCAACAGGGCTTGAGGCTGTTGGTAGACATTTTGAACACTTGTGACTCTGTGATAGCTTCTGACAGGTATCGATTGTATTGGTTCATATTTACCTACTGTGTGAAAAATTTATTAATTGGGTAATTAATTAGTAATCAATTAATTAGTAAATGATCAATTAGGCAATTAGTAATGCAGAGACCACATTACTGCTCTTGTCGGTTACTAGATGTGATAAGCAGAGATTCTGAGACTAAAAGGTGGTATAGCAGGTGGTAAGAAGTCTGGACTTAGGTGCTGTGCTGCCTGGCTTCAGACCTCAGCTCTGCCAGCTCCAGAAGTGGTGTGGCCTTGGCCAGCTTACCTAACGTCTCTGTGCTTTTGTTTTCCTTAAAATAAAATAACAGTACCTACCTCATAAAATTGTGATGATTATAAAAATTAACACAAAGTACTTAGAACAGTACTTAGCATGTAAGGTTACTTAGCTATTACTGTTATCCTTTAAATGAGATAAAAATCCTTCCCCTAGATAATAAAAAAAGCTTTCTGTCATTGATATCCAGAGATTTAAGTATCCTAATAGTATCTGGTCTGTCTTTAAGAAGATACACGTTCTAGGATTTCAGGAAAAGATTTTGTTTTATTTTATTGGAAATATTTCTTTGAACATTTCTGCTCTTTGTGAAAAGGAGTTTTGGAAGTCCGCATCTTGCTGACCTCTGCATGCCGTTGTACTTTGTAGCAATTATTTTAAGGAAAATAAATGACTTTGATTGACTGGTTGAATTCTAGCGGTGGAGTAGTCAACTCTCCCAATTTACAGATTGGAAAAAAAAAATCAGAATTGCAGCGATACAGAATTTTACAGCTGAGAGGCACCATTGCAACCCAGAATTCTTGGACTCCTTGTCCAGTGCTCCTTCCACTAGACCAGATTGTCTTCTATACCAGGATAGAGAAGTGGCTTGAAAATATAAATAAAACTTGGCAGGGAAGGTGTTGTCAGGCTAACAGCACGAGCCAGCCAGACATTCTGCACTGAAAAAAGAGTGTTAGTAGGAAAAGAAAACCCCTCCTCTGATATGTACCGTATTTATAGCCATGAAAACTAGCACTGAGCTCAGTCTATGAAATGCATGTCAGGGTATGAACTCATGTAAAAACACAAAAACAACCCATTAATCTAATTAATTACCTGAATGTTTCTTTTAGGTTGGAGACCAAATGTTCGGGTTTCTTTTTCTGTGACATACTCTTTGTATTTTTCTTCCATTTAGTCCGCAGATAGGGGAAGGTTTTGGTTCAGAAATCATAAAACTCCTCTGGCTTCTATTTCATGAAATATGTAGCATATTCTATTGGAAAGAAATTGCCAACTTGTTTTTATTATTATTATTTTATTTTATTTCAGCCCAACATATAACTAATCTACAATGCCAGTGGGGGATTCTCATAAACAGAAAGGAAAACAAAAATAAAATCCTGCTGCATAGAAGAGCTCACAGCTAAAAGGATGACAGTTATGTGGTGGCAAAGTCGGCCTGTTTAGCTTAGGGGATAAAGTGAGGGGTGGGGCCTCTCAGATAGTTGTAACTGGTTAGGAGTGAACCCAGGTCAACAGTGTTGACCACCTAGAATGAGTCTTGCAGAATTAACAGCCCCATGTATGTGCTCTGAGCTTCATATGGATTTCTGATTTTCCCTGTTGGTCTGTCTCTTCCATCGCTTGACTGGACTCATGATCTGTTGGTTTACTGTCCATCAGTTTAGCCATCTGCTTTTTGCTCTTTCTCTCTCTGCCTCTCCTTGTTTCTATTAATATCTCAGTCTTTGTCTTGGTTAGTCTTTATGTGTTTGTGTGTATTCTTGTTAGTGTTACATTTGAAAATAAAGACTGAAAAGTTAGGACTATGCGTTGGAGAGTATCTGGGAAATTGAGGAAGGAAATTCTGGTCATGCACATGAACATCACTTCTGTGTTCATTCAACAAATATTTACTGAGCACCCACTTTGTGCCTGGCTCTGGCTCCGTGCTAGGTGTTGTGAAAGGTTCAGAGATTTCCTGCAGCAACGACACTCATTTAACTCATGGAGAATTTTCTAAACTCATTTGTCGTAGAACTTTTGATTTCAAGGATCATCTCTCAGTGTCTTATGAAATGGATTGGGGGAAATATTTGTAGGGAATCACTGAAGATTTTTAAGAGGAGTTAATTCTATCATGAAAATAATGTGTGTAATTTTAAATGTAGAATAGAATATTTAAGACATACAAAAAGCATAAATAACAATACAGTAAAAAGTTTCATACCTACCACTCAGCTAATGAAATAAAGCCAAACCAATATAGTTGAAGCCTCCTACTAACCTCTCTCTGATCATATCTAACCCCCTCCTGCCAGACATAGTCATTATCATAAATTTGATATTCATCATTCCGTATGATTCTTTTGAATATGTTTTTCAGAAGAACAAATCTTAACAGAATTCCATTGAATTCTCATTCAGTTTCTAGCTAGTCACGACATAGGTGATAAGAAAGAAATACTATTTTGTCCAATAATTGTTCTGGAATAAAGGACATTTATAACCTGTTTGGGGGAAGGAAATGTGGCTTCTCCTTTTAACTCCAGTATCTGAAATGTAGTAGATGCTCAATAAGTTTCTGCTCAATTGAATTAAATGTGTGCAGTCTTATGTGGTTCATTAAGTTAATGTGGATAAAAAGATTAGGGTAAATTAATTGTTTTCCATGAACTATATGGAAATTCTTTGTGATCAGTGAACTTGAAAACTATTTTCTATTTTTGTTGCAGTTTTTTATTTTGTAATCTGGATTTGGAAGTGAATAGTAATAATTATCTGTTGAAAGTCATTTCTATGTTTTATTGACATCTCTGAGAATCATTAACAATAACTACTTATCCAAATCTGTCGTATTAAAATAGTTGATTCAGTACAGCTATCTACTTCTATTACAGGAAAAATTATAAATATAAATGAATCAGCCAAAAAGGAAATTTTAAAATTAGAATGCTAATCAATTACTCATTATCTTGACACTAAATACTTCCAAGGTTTATGAGGGTCCTATCCTTGGGGTGTCCAACGTCAGTAACAGAGTTATAATTAGCTACTCTCATGCCAACACAAGCATTTCTCTAGGTATATAGGAGGAACATCCTCTTTAAAAAGTTTACATCATCAGAAATATAGGTCATATTTGGGTAACATTTTCCTTTTTTATTATCCTAGCCCATATTCATATATTGCTGTATGTCAACATGTAGAGTGAATGGCAGAATATTGGTGAAGAAGGCATGGTTGAAAGAATGAGAGGAGAAAGAAAGTAGAAGAGTTAACAGGCCAACTGGGGGAGGTTTTTGATATTAATACTGAATCATAGATATATGGGAGATAGAAGATTAGCTTCTCCCATGGGGTTAGAAGTTAATCATGTCAGAAGATCTACCCCTAGGGTTTTCTATCTTTTCTTTCACTGGTACAGATTTCTCCTAGTAGTTTTGGGAGTTATAGCTAAACTCCAGCAGTTAGTAGAACAAGAGTGAACTTTGTGGTGTGAATGACCGTGATAAAAACACTGCACAGAGGTAAAGAAGAGATGTTGTACAATGCTATTCCTTGATGATTGCTTAGTAGTGCCTATGAGGATGGCTCATGGTAGTGCTTGTCGTGAATTGCAGGCCACATTATTCTGAGCAGTATCATATGTACACTCATAAAACTTCTAAGTGTAAACCACGACCATTGAAATATACTCAGGTTAAACCAGAAGTGCTGGTAATCCAGTTGTGGATAAAATCAAAGATGGGCCAGCCTCATGCTGAATTTGAGCTATGGCATGTATCCTTAGAACATAGTTCCAATGAATGCAAAAAGGTTATTTATGCCTTCGGGAAGCTGAATAGATTTATAGACCACAGAGAAGTTGGATTTTTGCCAACCTTCTGCTGTCTAACTCCTTAATTTTAATGTAGTTGAATTTATCAATCTTTTCCTTTATGGTTAGAACTTTTTGTGTATCGTTTAAGAAAGCCTTTTTTTTTTTTAACCCTGATGTCATGAACATGTTCTTCTTTATTATCTTCTGAAACCTTTATTGTTTTGTTTGCCTTTCAAATTTAGGTTCTATAATCCGTGTGTGTGTGTGTGTGTGTGTGGTGTGAGGTAGGCATTCTAATTTTCTTCCATATGGAACAGTAATTTTCCTGGACCATAGAGTCAGTTTCCTAGCATATATTTTTCTTTTGCCCAAACCAAACTTTATTTATAATAAGCCTTGGTATTTGGCAGAACAAATCCCCAAAATGTCCTTCTTCAAAAGTGTCTTGGCTTTTCTTGGCTGTCTGTCTTCCATATATATTTTATTACCATCCTTTAAGGTTTCACAGGAATACTGTTGATATTTGATTTGAGTTACATTGAATTTATAGACTGATTCAGGGAGAATGCCATCATTATGATATTGAGTCTTTCTACCCATAAATATAGTAACTCTCTCCATTTATTTAGTTCTTATTTAATGTCTTTCAATACAGTTTATAATTTCCTCTACACGGGCATGAACTCTTGTTAGATTTCTTTTTAGGTGCTTTATATTTTTGGAGTTGCTACTGTGAATGCTATCTTTAAAAAATTATGTTTTCTAGCTTATTAGTTTTTCATCATATACTGCCTGTATTTCTTGTTCTAAATGATGGGGAGTCAGGAGATGAGGAAAAACACTGGTGTTTAATGTGTGCTTACTAAGTACAGGCATACCTTGGGGATAATTGCCAGTTCAGTTCCAGGCCACCACCATCAAGCAAATATTGCACTAATGCTAGTCATGTGAATTTTTAGTCTCCCAGTGTTTATAAAAGTTATGTTTACACTATATTGTAGTCAAATTTTAAATGTGCAATAGCATTGTGAAAATAAGACCAACGTACATACCTTACTTAAAATACTTTGTTACTAAAAAATTTTAACAATCATCTGAGCCTTGAGCAAGTTGTAATCTTTTTGCTGGTGGAGGGTCTTGCTTTGGTGTTGATGGCTGCTGACTGATCAGAGTGGCCGTTGCTGAAGGTTGGGGTGCCTGTGGCCATTTCTTAAAATAAGACAGCAGTGAAGTTGGCCACATCGGTTGACTCTTCCTTTCACAAAAGATTTCTCTGTAGCATGTGATGCTATTTGGTAGCATTTTACCCACAGTAGAACTTCTTTCGAAATTAGAATCAATCTTCTCAAACTCTGCCACTGCTTTATCAATTAAGTTTATGTAATATTCTAAATCTTTTGTTGTCATTTCAACAGTGTTCATAGCATCTTCACCAGGAACAGCTTCCATCTCAGGAAACCACTTTCTTTGCTTATCTGTAAGAAGCAACTCCTCTTCCATTAAAGCTTTATCCTGAGTTTGCAGCAATTCAGTTACATCTTCAGGCTCCACTTCTAATTCACATTCTTTCTCTTTTTCTACCACATCTACAGTAACTGCCTCCACTGAAGTTGTGAACCCCTCAAAGTTATCCATGAGGGTTGGAATCAATTTCTTCCAAACTCCTGTTAATGTTGATATTTAGCCTTTCTCCCATGAATCATGAATGTTCTTAATGGTTCTAGAACAATGAATATTTTTCATAAGATTTTCAGTTAACTTTGCCCAAATCCATTAGAGGAATCACTATGGCAGCTTTAGCCTTGCGGAATGTATTTCTTAAATAATAAGATGTGAAGGTCTAAATTACTTTTTGATCCATGGGCTGCATGGATTTTGTGAAGACATGAAAACAACATTAATTTCCTTGTACATATCTATTAGAGCTATTGAGTGACTAGATGCATTATCAGTGAGCACTAATATTTTGAAATAAATCTTTTCTTCTAAGCAGTAGGTCTCAACAGTGGGCTTAAAATATTTAGGAAACTATGCTGTAAACAGATGCCATCCAGGCTTTGTTGTTCTATTTATAGAGCACAGACAGAGTAGATTTAGTATAATTCTTAAAGGCCCTAGGATTTTCAAAATGGTAAATGAGCATTGGCTCCAAAACAAAGTCACCAGCTGTATTAGCTGCTACCGAGAGAGTCAGCCTGTCCTTTGAAGCTTTGAAATCGGGCACTGACTTCTCCTCTCTAGCTATGAAAGTCCTAGGTGGCATCTTTCAATATAAGGCTATTTTGTCTATATTGAAATCTGTTGTTTAGTATAGCCACTTTCAGCTATGATTTTAGCTAGATCTTCTGGGTAACTTGCTGCAGTTTCTATATCAGCACTTACTGCTTCATCTTGCACTTTTATGTTATAGAGATGGCTTCTTTTCTTAAACCTCATGCACCAACCTCTGCTAGCTTCCAACTTTTCTTCTGCAGCTTTCTCACCTCTTTCGGCCTTCATACAATTGGAGAATTAGGCCCTGCTCTGGATTAGGCTTTGGCTTAAGAGAATGTTGTGGCTGGTTTGGTCTTCTATCCAGACCACGAAAACTTACTCCATATTGACAACAAGGCTGTTTCACTTTCTTATCATTCATGTGTTCACTGGAGTACCACTTTTAATTTCCTTTAGGAAATTATTTTGCATTCACAACTTGGCTAACTGGCGCAAGAGGCCTAGCTTTTGGACTGTCTCAGCTTTTCACCATGGCTTCCTTGCTAAGCTTAACCATTTCTAGCTTTTGATTTAAAGTGAGAGGTGAGTGACTCTTTCATGTGAACACTTAGAGGACATTGTAGGGTTATGAGTTGGCCTAATTTCAATGTTGTGTTTCAGGGAATAGGGAGGCCCGAGGAGAGGGAGAGAGATGGGGGACAGCCATTGGGTAGAGCATTCAGAACACTCACAACATTTATTAACTTTGTTATCTTATATGGGCCTGGTTTGTGATGCCCTAAAATAATTACAATAGTAACGTCAGAGATCGCTGATCACAGATCACCATAACAGAAACAGTAATGATGAGAGAGTTTGAGAGAATTATCAAAATGTGACACAGAGACAGGAAACCAGCACATGCTGCTGGAAAATGGCACCATTAGACTTGCTCATCACAGGGTTGCCGCCCACAAACCTTTAGTTTGTAAAAAACTCAGTAACTGTGAAGTGCAATAAAGCGAGTGCAATAAAACTAGGTGTGCCTCTACCAGGTGCTTTCCACGCTCTCATTTGATACCCAGAACAGCTTTAGGGAAAGGGCTGTGGATAGCTTAGCACCACTATTGACAGGGTCATTTCCCTCCTTTGCAGACTGACAGTGCAGGGGGCATAAGAGGTTGTCCTTCATCCCAATGGGCCAGTGGGAGGGCAGGCTAAGGAATGGGGCTAGCAATGGGGTGATCAACCAGAGCAGCGGCCAGTCCCTTTGTTGAGGTGGCAGAGGTTTTTTGAAAGCTATCTCTGGGTTTCCCACAGAGAGAGAGGGGATGCACGAAGGTAGGCACTGTCCCCTGCTGGTTAAATGCCCTGTCCAGTGTGCTGGGGCTGGTCTGGCATTTCAGGAAGACCATAGTTATTTGGTTGCCTGAGGGAGGGTTTTGGCTGGTGTCTCGGGTCAGTGAATATTATTCCCACTTCCAGATGGGGAGCCACAGGTGTAGGGGAATGAAGCGATGTGTCCGGGTCACCAGCCTGATCTGGAATAGAGGCCCAGCTCTCCTTGCACCATACCGGGCTCTTTCCATCCCATAGGTTGACTAAAGATCCTCAAGCATGCTATGAGGATGATGTAGTGAAATAACTGGCAGGGTTTTTCTATTGGAGGAAGTACCATTATGTATGGGAATTGTGATTTATATTACATCTATAAAAAGGGGGATAATGGGAGAGATGTCTGACTACGGCCCATGTGGTGACTATTACCTGCCAATTATACCCCTTCCCCATTATCCCTTGTGCCATTAATCTTTTCACAAGTCCACTCCTGCTCTTTTCTCCCCATTCAAATAATATTCATTTTTTAGGAGCTAATATTCATTTCTCCCTACAAGTTACTCTTATGACATCAGTATTGCTAATGTCAGATTCCTTTTTTCCCCTTGGCAAAGGCTGCACCTCTTGTCCCTTTCTCTCACATCTGTCATCAGTACATGCTTCATTGTATTTTTTGGAATGAAGATAATACACACAGTACTAGTTTAGGTTGATATAAAAGAGGATGTCTCATACAAAAGAAGGTTAAGGAAAAGGAGAGCTGACCACTTAGCTGCCCTGATAACACTATATATTTTCTATTTGCTGTCTGGGGGTTCAGGCCAGATATCATTCTGTGTATATTTGACTGTTCCAAATGCATCAGTGGAGAAAGGAAGTCTTGGTTTGTTTGAGTAGCCATAAATCAACATGTCTGGGAGTAAGAGGGGCCAAGAGGTAGGGGACTTGGGGGATTGGACTATTGTTTTTTTCTTAAAAAAAATAAAGGTCGTACAATGTAGGCTCAATCCAAGTTTGATACCTCCCTCTGCCTGCCTTTGCAAGGTGTGTGTCTCTTTGGTAGGCCTCTGGGGCACTGGATCTGAAAGAGCACACTTCATTATGTCTTCAATTCTTCTGTTCCACACCTGTTAATCTGGATACTTCTAAAGATTGAGCGTTTCTAAAGTGCCTTTTCAAAGAAAGGCACTATAAATACTTGCTACCTTTAATTTTTAAAATCTAGCATAGTTCCTTTGCAATAGAAGGGAAGATGTCCCTGTAGTGAACTATCTTGAGTCCATGAAAACAAAATAAGGGCTTTTTTTTACACATTTCCTTTGAGACATGTTTTTATTATTCCCAGACTCTGCTTTTTCTTTCCTTTCTTGTCCTTTTCTGTTTGATCCTCCTTCCCTCCATCTCTTCTTTTCTTTCCTTCCCTTTTCCCTCCAAAGGAATTGCATGAAATCAACAACAAACAAAGGCTAGTTAACCTAAAGGTTTGTAGTGTGACTTTCCACAATTCATAGAATGTGCTTTGCTCCCTCTCTTTCTCACGGGCATTTGACAGTGGGGGAGGAAGTATTTTGAGCATAGCTGAGAAGTGGACTTTCTAGTTCCTTGTCAAGTCCCAGAGTAACATAAGTATTTTTTATATGTGATTGTTCACTTGGTAGATTATCCGATGCTGGTTTAAAATTAGCCTAAAGATCAAAACCCTGCCAATCAGTATGTGTCAGGGTAAACGTGCCTCTCTGTGCTCTCTCTGCACCCAAAACAGCAACAACCACACTACCACTACTCCAAGCACAATTTAATAATTTTAATGACATATGCTGTATCAGTGACAACCAGGAGGTCCATACCAGGGAGGTTATTAAGAAGAATTTAATATAGAAAGCTAGTTACAAAGGTGTTGGAAGAGCTGAAAGTGTGATAAAGAAGCAAAGAACAGATATTAGCAGCAGCAGGGAGCCAAGTGACTGTAGATCTGCAGGCACCAAGGGAGGATATGGTGTCATCAGAGGCCAGGAGGTGGGCCCACCAGGGGGCAGGTAGAACTTTGGAGGACAGGCCACTCTGGGAAAAGTACCAGGAGTTGGGGCTGCTGGAAACATAGCAGATACATATGGGGGGAGTAGGCACCACACAGGGATGGGCTGGAACCCTGGAGGAAACTCGGCCACTTCTGGGGATACTACCTTGAAGCAGAAAAAGAGAGAAAGGGAGAGAAATACCCTAGCTTGTCCCTTCTCCCCTTCTCCTCTCTCCTGCGGCTCTTTCCCACTAAGTGACCCTAACTGGAAGTCAACAGCCAGGGGAGCCTGAGACATGTAGTTAGGGTCAACTTTGTGCAACATCCAACAGAGCAGGGGAAGGGACTAGGAGTGGATCTGAGAGAAACAGGCAAAGAACCTATTCACATAGCAGGAAATAGATCTGTTAGTGAATTTTGCAGAACTAAAAAGAAAACAATGCAGTGGAACACTGTTTGGGATCAGCTACCCCTTCTTCCTTTTTCCTGACCCTGCCCCCCCCCCCCCCCCCCCCCCGTCCATCCACCCTTGCAGAGAATTGAGAGTGACTGTGTTGGCAGTGGACTCTGTCCTGGCAAGGTGGGCCGTGTGAGTGCTGGGTGCCCCAGGGAGTAGAACAGCAGCAGTAGGACCACACGGTCCCTACCCTTTTCTGCAATCCCAGAATCTAACAGGCTCTGAAAAGTTAAAGTTATTTTGGCAACTCATTTAATGGTAAAACCTGACCTGATCTGAACTGACATGAGGCTACTTAGAATCTTTATTGACCCCTCTTGGTGGCAATAGTCATCCATGTGCTCCAGAAGCATTAATGAGTTTGATTACTAGATATTCCAAATCTGAGTGGGGATATTACAAATAAAAGGTAAGTGTATGGTATAGTATATGCTACATTTCTAAAATGCAATATAAAATTTGCATTCTGAATATATCAGACCCCGGGGAATTTGGATAAGGGATTGTGAACCTGTACTTCAAGAGGACAGAGGAGAAAAGAATGGAAATGTGGTTGCTAGCTTGCAGGCGTCAGGCAGTGCTTGTGTAAACATCACACCTCTGGCATTCTGTTGTTCCCTGGGTAGCCTGTAGCCTGGCAGAACAGCCCACTCGTTTTATAGAGGAGCAGATTTTACATAGGGAGGACACATGGCATACGTGTTGTAAGGTCACCAAGGGGTTGGTAGTGGGGCTAGAACCATTTATTTTCCCCTCGCAGTGAGTAATGTTTGTTTTAGGTCTGATTCTTTGGTTCCATTCAAACATTTAAATGTTTGACATTTAGAGGTAATAAAGGATGCCAATGGGTGACTATCTAGGTAAATCCACACACTAGCTACAGTAATCTTACGTTTGTGTAGTATTTCATATGTGCACATGCACACATACACACACACGCACACTCTTGCTCTTTAGATATCTCCTCCTTCGATCTTCAGAACAGTCCTATCAGATAGACAGGATGGGCATTACAATCCCCACTTTACAGATGGTCATACCAAGGTGTGCCTCCTAACTAGCTCTGGGACCATGGGCAAGACCCTAAACTTTCTGAGCCTCAGTCAAAAAATGAGTCATTATAGAGTTATTTTGTAAATCAAAAGAAGTAATACATGTGACACAATTGAACTGTGCCTGGTGTACACTGACATGCCACAAAAGGTAGTTCCTCTCTCCCTCCCTCCTCCACCTGCAGCAAATGAAAGCATTGCACAATGTCATGCAGCTCTTCCCGCTGAAAAGGACATGCTTCAGGATAATAAAGAGAATTCAGTAGTTGAATGATGACAGATTCCCTCTCTCTGTGCCTCCGTTTTTTCAGCTTTAAGAGGAGGGGCTTGAACTAACACCCCCACCCCTCTGTGCTGACTTTCTCTTTCTCCCTTCAAAAACAGGGTCATGATTTGCTGTGACCTTGGCGGGTCCCTATTGTCTTCACAGTTTAGGAGACAGTTTGACATTTTGTTTACTCCATATCCTGCTGGAGAGGGAAAACAAGTGCCACAAACACAATTTGCTGTAGAAAACAACTTTATGTCTTGTGAGCCCACATGGGACTTTATCATAATTCACTTTTGATGGGAATAATAAAATATTTTTTCTTTCTCTGAATATTTTGCAAGATTAATAAAGCTGCATTCTTAGGAAAAGTTTATTAATCCATAACTTATAGAAAACTCCAGAGGAAGGAGATGTGAGATATGTTCTGTAAGTAAAGACATCAGGCATGTCACTGTTAGAACTGAATTCTGCATACATTGTTAAGCAAGCTCTCTTCTAGGTGCATTATAAGTTGCTGATATAGTAGTGGTGACTTTGTCTTTTACATGATCTAAACAAGCAGTTATGATTATTTTTTTTTAAGTTGGGAGGGTGTGAAGGAGCAGGTAGGAGCATATGGAATAATAACAGTCCACAGGATCCTGATCCTTCCCATCCCCTTGGCTGCATTTCAGCTACGTTTGCCAGAAAAGCCTGTGTTTGGACTCTGGCTTCTCGGCATAGGAGCTGTATGTACTGGGTCTCCGCGATCTGTCAAATGGTGGTGGTGCTGGTGGCAGTGATGATGTGATGACGAGGACGGTGATGGTGTGGTGGGGATGAAGAGGTAACGGCTACCTAAGTGTCCCCTACAAGGAGTGACCATTTATGTGAAAGGGCTCTGCGCTCTATCACTTCATCCATTTACTCAGTGCTTAGTGAGCTGCTCCAGGGTACTGGGCACAATGGTGGAATCCATGGATATTGCCCTGTAAAAGACACACACTTTATCCCTCACGATCCAGGAATAGTCAGGGAGGCACACATAAACAGGTAATGGTGGCTAAGTACAACCAAAAAGGTCTTTGCTGAAGCAAAAAATAAGATGGCACGATGATTTTTGCCATGGTAGCAAAAGATCAGCATCTATGCTAAGCATTTTGAGAGTGACTTGGAATTTGCTGGTGAGTGTTTCCTGTATAAGTATGTTCTGGGTACTGTGCTGGGCTCCGTGCTTACAGGGTAAGGCATGATGGAAACTATAGTTACCCTCCTGAAGACACAAAATCAGCATTCTCCATCAAGGGACCATAACAAAGGCACCATCATGCATAGGAGTCCTTGGTAATTTGACATGAGTGGATGATGAAGTGGTGGGGTGGCAGGAGCTGGAAAGGTTGTCAGGGCCAGTTTGTGGAGCACCTTGTCGCCAAGTGTTAGCTGTGAGATTGCGGTTATGTGTCTGGATGTGCAATAGCCTTTCCTTTGTGTAGCCTTCTCTGCAGTTAACTTGATTCTCCTATTGTCTGGAGTCTGAGAACAGTCTACGAAGAAATACAGTTATGTTTATTTAAGTGAAGTGAGGATGTGTGTGTATCAGGTGTGGTATAGTTTAATGGTCTCTCAGGTGTCTCCTGTTAGAACTGCAAGCTCAAATGCCTACAGGGCCAGGCATTAGTGAGAGAAACAGTCTAGCCGGGGACTGGGAGGGTCAATGTTGATCTCCAACAAATTGATGGTTTACAGTATCAGAATGCTGGACCCACGTAGCAGGTCTTTGGCTTTGAGAAAAGGTAAAAATCTTGTTTTTAATGTGAAGTCCCTCTGTTTAAAAATTTGGCGCTAAATTAATTAAAACAAAAAACATTTCATGGGTTAAAGATAACTGGTCTAAGGGCTGTTTATAGCTTATGAACCACACACTGGTGAATTCTGGCCTATTCTTTATAATTAGTATGTTATGACTACATAAATCTTCTTCAAGTGGAAGTTTAGTCAATATACCAAGGGGTAAATTGGGCCATATTTGGTAAAGGAAAAAATTTCTGCAAGACGGTTGAATTGTGGAAATTGGCCCTCATTTATTTCTATGTGTTTGCTCAATTCTCTTGTTTTTCTTCATCAGACTCTTCTGTTTGATGGTAAAAGCTTCAATGAAACCACTGTCCACAGGAGTTCTGAGGCAATGAAGTTTGCATCTAAGTCTACAGCTGCTTTAATTAAGCTTATTATGTGCTGCTACTGAGGGCTTATCCTTGTAGTAAGTCAAATGGGTAGTTTTAGGGTCTGTAATGACAGCATTCTGTGGCTTTCACATTTAGGGTTGAAACTCCCAGCCACTAAAATATGCACATTTCAAACCAGAGTGAAAACATGAGCAACTTAGTAGTTACTGTGGAATTGAGTGAATGTCATAAATATTTATTTATCTTTTTCATAGCTGGCATAAAAATGTTAGGATATAAAAAAGTTGTTCACTATAAAAACAACAGAGAATTCATTGGCTATACATCTCCTGAATGCGTGTGTGTCTCTTTTGGTTTTCATTAATGTCTAGCAGTATACTTTGAGAAATTAGATTTGAACAGAAGCTTTAGCAGAATATGAAAACTCCTAGTGTTCACAATTAACCCGTTTTAAGCAAGAATCCATTGCATACAGCAGCCTGTTTTTAACCATGTTGTAGCTACAGTCATGTTTAATAAAATTTTCTTTCAGAAATTTTTTTCTCAAGAAATGTTTTCTCCCTTGTTTATTGAACTTGGAAAACACACAACAAAAAGCATACAAGAGAAAAAAGTCACTTATATTTCTACCCAGCGGCAATTACTGTTGATGTTTTCAGTTCTAGAGATAAAAAGGCTAGGGTATGAGGTCAGACCAACATGAGTTTTAGTCCAGTCTCCTTCATTTACTTAATCTTGCCAAGTCTTGTTTTTCTCATCTGTGAAATGGAAATAAAGATGTCATCTATCGTGTGTGCTGTTTTTATTACTAAACCAGATAATGCATTTAAGCATGTTACTTGGCACGTAGAAAACATGTTAAAAATTAGCTATTGTGATTTTTTTAATTCTCTTTGCTATAACACTTCACTTTGTGGAGTTCATCCTGTTAATACATTATTTATTTATTTTTTGTTAAAAAAACTTCACATTATTCCCATATCTCTTTAAAAAACACTTTTAAATGTCCTGTTAGCAGTTATATAATATTTTTAATATACCTATATCATAATTTAACCCTTCCCTTTATACATTTAAGTTGCTGCTAATTCTCTTTTTAAAATTAATAATGCTTTGATGACTATCTTAACATATGGATGAATATTTTCATTCATTAATCTTTTGTGGCAACTTGATTTTCAGGTTAGTATTGTGACTGCATTCCACATCTAGCATGGGCAGCATTATTATCAGCACTCTCCATTGGAACTTTTAGTGATGATGGAAATGTTCTGTATCTGTGCTGTCCCCTATGGCAGCCACTGGGCACACACAGCTATTGAGTATTTGAAATGTAGCTGGTATGATTAAGAAACTGAAATTTTTTAAAAAATTGAATTTTACTTAATTTTAAGTAGCCCCCAGTTGGCTGGTGGCTACCATAGTAGACAGCATGGGCTTATATTATTCTGGATCAAAGAGTAGAGTGGACTTAGGCATAGATTTTATGTTTCATACTGACATACTCATAAAACATTTAGTTTTTCTCCTCTGGTCTTTTCTTTTTTGTTTTTATTTTTTTGGGGGGATGGGGGAGTTTCCAGTATTATCGGAAATCTGTTTTATTACAAAACAGTAGAGATTTATGACTGAATCCTAAGGATTTGCAGTACAGTTTTCTCACTTTCTTTTCTAAATAAATCATATTAATAATAGCTTTTTAAAAATCAGCAAGGTACAGTATAATTTTTAAGTCACATAATAATGAGTAGAAACATAACTAAGCCAATTAAAATTTATATTCAAAATCTCCTAGTAAATTTACCTACAATTATTTTCTTTTTAATTTAATTAATTAATTTAATCAAGTTCCCTTTATTTATTTTTGTTGTTGCTGTGATTGTCCTTGGGGTCTTCTGCATAAATTCTTTGCCAGGCTGATATCTAGCAGTTTTTCTAACATTTTCTTCTAGAATTCTTATGGCTTCATGCCTTACATTTAAGTCTTTTATCCATCTTGAATTAATCTCTGTGAGTGCTGAGAGATATGGATCCTGTTTCATTCTTCTGCATGTGGCTATCCAATTTTCCCAGCATCATTTACTGAATAGGACTTCGTTTCCCCAGTGTATATTGTTGTCTGCTTTGTCAAAGATCAGTTGGCTGTATGTGGATGGTTTTATATCTGGGTTCCCTGTTCTTTTCCATTGGTCTACATCTCTATTTTTGTGCCAATACATGCTGTTTTGGTTACTGTAGTCTTGTAGTATAGTTTGAAGTCTGGTAATGTGATGCCCCAGATTTGTTCTTTTTGTTTAAGATTGCTTTGGCTATGTGGGCTCTTTTCTGGTTCCAAACGAAGCATAGAAGTATTTTTTTTAAATCTTCGAAATGTGACATTATTTTGACGGGGATTGCATTGAATCTGTAAATCATTTTGGGTAGCACAGGCAGACATTTTAACAATGTTGATTCTACCGATCCATGAGCATGATATGTTTTTCCATTTGTTTGTGTTATCTGCGATTTCTTTCCTCAGTGTTTCATAGTTCTCTTTGTAGAGATCTTTCACCTCCTTGTTAAGTATATTTCTAGGTATTTTATTTTCTTTGTGGCTATTGTGAATGGTGTTGAGTCTTTGATTTGACTCTCAGCTTGACCGTTACTGGTGTATAGGAATGCTACTGATTTGTGTACACTGATTTTGTAACCTGAGACTTTGCTGACTTTATCAGCTCTAGGAGTCTTTTGGTGGAGTCCCTGGGGTTTTCTAGATATAAGATTCTCCTAACCTCTGGTGCAGTCTCAAGATACTGCATTTTCCTTTCTATACATTCTTTTAATTTTGACGGAAGGTTGGTAGAGGGTCCCTCACACACCTGCTACCATGTTAAGTTAGAAGTTTGAATTTAGAATGTTGAGTATATGTGGACTCTTTAGGTTGTTAATGAAAAAAATCTTAGTCTGAAAGAGGGCTTTTTCTCAGTAGATCCACAGAATGGCCTCAGGCTGGCTCTCAGGGGACTTGTTCTCATTCCTGAACCAGTCACTACAGTTAGGGTTGAGGTGGTAGAATTCATGCTCATTGGCCAGGACTGGACCTCAGGCCTGCCTCTGCAGCCAGAGAATGAGGTCAGCCCCACCCAACTGCATGGACTACAACTGGGATGAGAGGATAATCCTCCCAAGGAAAATCAAGGTGGGAAATACATGTTTAAAACAGTTTTAACTGACCTGTATCTTTGAAGGCTTCTTGGTTCCCCCATTTCTCTTCTTAGGAAAGTCAGTTTTTTGGGCCCGGAGTGAGGGGGGATGGATTTTCTATCCTGTGAATTGCTGTCAATTCACATAGTGTGCTTTTATCATTTATTTAATGGAACCATTCCCTTATCCAAAGAAGGATCCTGAGATGCATCTTCCACTTACCAGAGTGTTGGGATGTTTGAGTTCTGTCTGATCTCGCTGTGTCTGTGCTTATGACAGTATACTCATGAGCTAATTCCTCTTCTCTAGGAAGTAGGTAACTATGCCCCAGAGAGTTAACAATGTAAGCAAATCGATGCATCTATTGTGATTATTTTTCTTTATGAATAAGGCAAAGATATATTGCCTGAGCTCCTTCTTAGAAGGATATGAATCAAAGCTGATGGGATTTGCATGTCAGACTCCAGATAATCTAGGAATCAGGTAGAGAGTGGGCACTTTAGTCCCCAGCTGGTGTATTGTGGCAGTATCTTGGGACTTATGAGTGTAATTAAACCATCCCTATTAGTAATTACAAAAAAGGACTCACTGCCCTTAAACATGACTGTAACATATTAGATCTTTGTAAAAGCATGAAGCTATTTATTTAATCAGCAAGGTCCATGTAGAAAATATTTTATTAATATTCCAATTTTCTGATTCAGCCCTTTGTGTAATAAAATATGGTAACTAAAACAGTTTCCTTTTTACTGTTCTTGCTCAGCCTCATAAGAGATGTTGAAATTTTGTAGCACCATTTATGGCAATTTTCTTTTAAACTCTCTAGCATAAAGCATATCTGCAAATTAATATTTCCTGACTACAAGATGAGATTGACCTCATAGGTATAAGTTCATTTCTTGTTCTGACATCTATTGTACCATGAAATTAGGGGTCTTTTTCTTTATTTCTCTCTCTATTTTTTTTACTTCATTTTTATTGTGGCAAGAGTGCTAATGTATTATCAACTTTTACCTAGTAAGTCACTATTGTGTAATGATGTCATTATACAATGTTATGAACACAGCTTACTTTTTAGTATGTTTTATTCCAACTGGAATCATGGATAGGCTTTCCATATTTAAAAGGGACCTAAACGATGATGCTCAGTCTTGACAAATCTCTGTGGTCACTTCTACTGAGTCACTTATGCTGAATTGAGTTACCTGTGTGCAGGTAAAAGAAAGGAAGCCCTGACAGGCCGTGTAGCAGAGCTAGGGTAGGATAGAATGGATGTGTTATAGTCTCAGGTCATTGAGAAGATCTCTTTGTCTTTGAGCTACTTACATGACCTCTCTGGACCTGAATATTCTCAACTGAGAAACAAGGGTTTGGGTGGATGATCTCTAAGATCCCTGCCTGTCGTTACACTTTGTGATTTTATGCACGCCGCACTGCTTTGTTCCTATCTCTGCAATAATGCCTGATGACTAGTGCATAGTTCAGGGCTGCATGCACACTCGCTCTCTCAGAAGCCTTCCCAGGGTCCCCTGACCTAAGATTTCTCTTTCTCCTTTTTACTGTACTTTTCACAAATGACGTGGTATATCAGAGCGGGCATCTTTGTGTCTTGTCTTCCTGACCAGGTTGTGAACTCCTTGAAGGCAGTTGTCTTTTCATATACGTTTTTCCATAAATGAAAATTCTTTTGAATGAGGCACTCAGTAAATATTTGGCAACTACATGAGTAAGCTACCTTAATTTTTAGAGATCTTACAGGGAGAGAAAAAAACAACACCAGATACAAACATGTCTGAAAGGGGACTCCTGTGTATTAATAGTTATAAAATTGCTTAGGTACTTACACCATGTAAAGTAAATTCAATAGTTTCTCCAGGAAATTTCATTTTAATGTATATGAAATGCCAAATGTTTTCAGTTGAGTGGATAGGCAAATCATTTTATGCACATAATGGAATTCTTTTGTACATTTCTGATTATTCAGCACCTTATGGTAGGACAATGCCATGTTACTTCCCATCATGTCAAAATGTGGTCTTTTTGGTGATAAGTTCACTCCAGTGCTTTAAAAAAGGAAAGAATTTTCTTCCACCATCCCCACTTGGTATTTTGATGTTTAGAGATTTGTTTTTGCATGGTTTCTGGGCGAGGTAGTCTGCAAAGCAAGACAATGTGAATATATCTCCCCAAATCAATGAGAATTGTGCTGTCCGCTAGAAAATTAGGTTTGAGCCACATCAGCGTCAGTGTCTGAGACTGAATAAATCCCATGTCATGATTGCACTGCGTATGAATTGTGTAATGTGTCTAGATGGGCGCAAGCTATGATTGCTTCTCTGTCCTCAGCATTACTAAATGGTAATGCTGTAGCTTCGTGTGAGAAGTGGCTCAAATAAACAGCCCAGGCTACATGAGATAATTTAGGGCCCACACTGGGTAAGTCTCCATGGAACAGCGTAAGATGTTACTGTTAACCAGATAAAATATGGAAAACACTCTTTTTGGCTTGTTTAAAAAAAACCCTGCTATTGGCATGCAGTGCTCGAATAACCTTGCCTTATATAGCGTCATATGTTGGTCCATCACGTTGGAGTAGTGGAAAGAACCACCAGCTTGGTACTTAGGAGTTCATGGGCAGGTCAGGTGACTGTCCTTAACCTTTGTTCGTTCAGCCACCTGAAGTTAGCCAAGTGGCTTATGTGCCAAGCACAATTTTAGCAGTGGGTGTTGGGAGTCTTTAGATAGGAGCAGCTTCACAGACGGAGCCTATTGTTTTTTGTGTTTTCTCCACCTTAGAAGTTAAAAATTAACCTTAGAAATAACTGCTGCAATACTGATGCACTGTAATCTCTTACATCGACTTGCAGACACTCAGTAATGGTGTTCCATGTCTCCAGCAGTTTATATTAAAAATTAACCTTAAAAATAACTGCTCCAATACCGATGTACTGTACATTTTACATTTCTCACGGACTCGCAGACAGTAATGGTGTTTCAGATCTCCAGCAGTTTACACTGGGAGGTGAGCTCTCTCTAACGTGGATGAGTCCTTGGAGCTGTCAAATACTAATGCTATTACAAGTTTGAAAGACATTTACATGATAATTCCAAAGGCCCTCTTATCTCCTAATCCTTTTGAAACTACCCATAATTTCAATTCAGTGAATGCTAGGCAGAGACAGCCATTCCATCCGTGAGTACCCCATGCTTTGGGAAGGTAAGACAGGCTATTATAATCCAGCGCTATGCATTTAGAGCAATTATCATTTTCACTCTGGCTCCCGATGTCTTAGACTTGCTGGGTCTTCATTACAAGGAAGGAATCTTGGAGTTAATTGAGTCCATTAGGTCTATTATGGCTTGAGCTGCTGCATATTATTTTTCTGTCTTGAATAGGAATGATCTGGTTCCCTGGGAAAGCAACAATAAATTCAGTCCAAGCTATGCACCTTCTAGCTATGTGACCTTGGGCAAGTCACTTTACTTCTACCAGCCTCATTTTTCTTATCTGTAACATTCTGGGATAGATGTTAATAGATAGGATTCTGGTTCTTACTACTGTGCTCACTAACCAGTGAGCTAATGAGAGGAATTTGGGTCATATGCACTCTACAGACGACTGGGATTCTTCACCGTGGCCTACCTTCTACAGCATATGCATATTATACAAGTAAGTATGCCTATCAATGTCCTAATTTACTTCAAAAAGTGATTTAAGCCTAGAATCGCAGATTCGAATTAATATTAAAATTATATTTAATTAGGACAATCTCATTTTGAGATCAGGAAACTATGTTATCCATCCACCCACCCATCCATCATACTATCCCCTTATTCAGTATTTACTAATATTAAGAACCTGCTGTATGCTTGGTACTGTGCACAGTGCTGAGGAAACAAAGAAGAATAAGATACAGTCCTGTCCACCAATCTCTCCTCATCCTCCACAAGGAAAAAAGACCCTTCTGCTAAAAACCAATCACTCTTAATGGCACTGCCTTTTGTTTCTGTGTGGTTGCAATGATGTTGATGCTGAGTTGGTAACCTCCAATAGAAAAGAATAAAAAAACAGTTCCTCAACTCTGGCTCCTGCAAACATCTTTAATCATTTCAAGCTTCAACTAGAGACTGAATTGGAAGGAAGAACTGTGAAAAGCCCATTTTAAACAAAAGCCCAGCCAGGAGTCAGACTGCATTTCCCCTGATGAAGGACTTCAATATCAGAAGAACACACATTCAAACCCTAACCCTGCCCTCAAGTCGGTGTTCAAAGGAAGGAAAGGCCACACAGAAAATGAAATGTAATTGGGCACCCTGCGAGGAACTGGACAAAACCCAGGAAGCACTATAAAGCCTCAGCGTAAGCCGGTCTCCAAGCATGGAGCCAACATCTCCAGCTTCCAGACAGTAGCAAGCATGCATGCATGTTGTTAAGCATTCAGAGTTGTGAAGCACAGGCTGGAAGAGTTTGCCCCTGATTTGTACACATGGGGTATTTTTGCTTTGCATTTTAAGTTAAAAAATAAACTTTATTATCAACTCCCAAATCAGAAGATGGAAGTGGAATGAACCATTTCTGGACAAGGAGAGGATTGTGAGATAACAGTTGACATACTACTTCTCAGCAAGGTTCCCAGAAAGGAGAAAAATATTCCAAAAGGAACAAACAAAAAATAGTTATGTCTCTTGCATCATTTAAAATCCCATTTTCGTACAAGGGTCTATTATCTCCGTTTTCAGTATCACTGCCTGCATCCCCTCCTTATCCATCAACACCCTGCTCTGTCGCTTTCCCTCTCTCAGGCCCTCCTAGATCCGTTCAGAATGAATGGCTGTCCCTCCATGCTCCAGGGCACCCGCATGAGAACCTGCATTCTGCTTAATCCGGTACATCCCTGCCTAAGACTGTGAGTGTCCCAAGCACAGTGACAGTGCCTCTTTCACTTCGTAATTCTCTCCCCTGCCCATGGGCCTTCCTCAAAGGGTGCAGTCAATAGTGTCCACTGAATGAATGAGCAAATGTTTGAATGGAAAAGCCTTAAATGTCTAGTATCTCTGGTAAACTTGGGCAGTCTACTGGAAGTCGTTTTGATTGTTCACAATTTTATCGGGGATTGGGAGAAAGTGAACAAAGTATGCCTACCTGATTGGCAGATAACACAGACAAGAGAGCCAAAGTAGCAGGCTAAAAAGCTGATCTTTACACATGAGAAGGGTGGACTGGGTCAAACAGGGTAGCATTGAACTTGCACTTAGGTGCAAACCATTAATATTAATAGCAAAATAGGATGTGATGAATATCTGGCCCTTCTGAAGGGGATGGGAGGTAGTTGATTTAAGTTATGTGCCAGTAGGCTACTCAAGGTGCCCAGTCACTCTTGGGTATACCAATAGAAGTGTTCTGTACACAAAGAAAAAGATGATCGTGGATTCCTGTCTCTGCCTCTGGAGGGCCAATCAGAATTAGGAAAGTAATAGAAGCAACCAGAAATATTTATACTGTAAAATGTGTGTGTCGGTAGGGGTGGGGGAAGTGTGGAGCAGGTTCACTATCTTCAGCTATTTAGGAAACTGCCATGTGGAAGTGTGGAATGGGAGTTAGAATTCTTCTGTTCACCATCAAAGGTGTGGAGGTTAGAGGAGGCAGATTTTGGCTTATGGAAGTGTCTGAGTGTGAAATGGTTTATATAATGTGCTTATTTTCCCAAAGTTTACAAGCTGGGAAAATTGAGGGAAAGGGGCAATGTAGGGAATCCCACATTGGATTGGGGATCGAATAAAATGATTTCTAAGGATCCTTCTAATTCTCATCTTTTATGATTTCTGTTGAATAAACAGTTCCTCTTTTTTTTGGAGGCAGGGTCTCACTCTGTCACCCTGTCTAGAGAAACAAGGTCCGTTTTGATGCCAGGAAAAAAATGTAGTATGCTAATATAAGAGAAAATGTTGTTATTATATTGCTTTGCATTTGTGAATGCATGTTGATTTACATTATAGACTATATAAGAAAGACACACACATATACAGGAAACATTGTTATCATTCTATATATTAAAAAAAACCCTGATTTAGTATGAACAAGTGACTTGTTCAGTATCCTTAAAGGAGCTGAGTCCTCAATAACAAGTGCTCACACTCTGGCTCTATCTTAGCATGTGAGAACATCCCTGAGGGGTGGGTTCCATTCTTGTTCCCATTTTACAGATGAGGAGACTGAGGCACAGAGAAGTTAAGCACTAGTACATGGGCAGGATCACATAGCTGTTAAGTGGCAGAACCAGTGTTTGAACCAGACTGTGATTGCAGAACTCGAATTGTTAACCTCTGTGCTGGCATACTATCTGTAATCAGCGGATGGATTGCTAAACTGGTAAAATCGAAGAACAACCCACGATTTACTTTTGTCATCTCCCAAATTATCAAGGTACAACATTAACAACTTAAGGTACTTTTTTCCCCCCAAAGGTGGAATCCTGGGATCTGTGTTAAAGGTTAGCAAGAAGAGTTGAAAAAAAATAATAATACAACTTCCCAAAAGGGATTCAGAAAATCTGGCCATTTACACCTAAACATACTTCATCACAGTTACCCATCATTCATTGGGCTTGTTGGGTATGGAGATGCTGGGTTAGATGGGTTTTTCCAAATCTTGTAGTCTAATGTTTTGAGCAGAACATTCAAACCTTTCATGTGCTCAGTGCTAGCACATAAAACAGGGGAAGCTTTACATGGTGTGTCAGAGCCCACTGCCGTGCACTGGGTATTTTCTTAGTCCCCCAGGCTGACCGGTGCTTCTGCTCGTGCTGTGCCTTTCCCTGTCTCACCTGATCACTTATTAAAATACATCGGATGGTCTGGCCCCACAAGAAATGCCCCTAGCCTGCTATGTTCCTTTAGATCATGTTCAGTCTTAGCCATATTTTCTGCTGTTACTTCTTTTCTCCACCGTATTTGACAGTCCTTGGGATCTCCTTGATTAGTAATATAAAGTAAAATTGGAGCTCACTAATGGGAAACTAATAACTTGGAGTTTTGGTAAAATTGAGGCAAATAGCCTCTGTACTTAAGAAAGAATGCTATAGAGCTAGGTTCTCTAACCTGGTAGTCATGGGATACCTGTAGCTATTCACACTTAAATTCATTAAAATAAAAATCCAATTCCTTAGTCACACCAGGCACATTTTGGGTGTTCGGTAGCCCCACGTGGCTAGTGGCTACCATGGTAGAGCTAGGGGACAGCACAGATACAGACCATTTCCATCATCATGGAGAGTTCTCTGGAACAGCGCTGTTAAAGTGCTTTGGAATAACTTTGTATTATTGAACCAGACAGACACAGGTTAAATGCTGGTGATGCTGTAGTTAGGAAAGTTACTCTCTGGCCCGCAGTATCCTCATCTGCAAAATGGGAATAATAACTACTTTGCAGGGTTGTTTTGAAGATGTAAAGAGATGATGTTATGGGTAAAACAGTTCTTGGCTTGCAGTGGTGGCTCAAGCCACATTCATTCCTTAAGTTTACTGTGATGTGTGACGCCTGATTTGGTAGATCCAGTTTGTAAGGCTGAGGTTTGCAAAACTGGGCCTCTATATAAGTTGTCTCCCTCAGTGCCAAGTGATAATGAAGGATTTAGCATTTACATTAGTAATTGTTGCTCCTTTGGTGAAAAGAATGGCAAAAACAACCAATTTTTAATGAGTAGATCCTTTCCAAGAGGGTGTGTAAAGTAGGTTGCATCCATCGGGAAACTTTTTTTTAATAATCTAAAGACATTTCCCAAACCACGTTCTAAGAAAAATCAGACTCATAAAGGCTTTCTTTGGTCAAATAAGCTTGGGAAACTCTGCATGCTTTATGCTTCTAGGAGATTCACAGTGCACAAGTTATAGGCTCTGAGAAGTCCTGCTAGAAACAATATGCTTGACATTTATTTTATAATTTGGTTTTGAGCTTTTATGGACATGAAACCTCTCTGTTCTCATAAGAATCCTATCAAAATCATGTTCACAGAAACCATTTTAGAACATCCTGCTCAAAAAGCATGGTCAACCAATGTTTTCCAGAGGCATCTGCAGGGAAGGTTCACTGAAAAGCCTTTCCTTCTGTGCTAACCCCTAATTCTAACTTAACAAAAGGGATGTGGTGCACATAGCTCACTTTCTTTTGTAGTTCCTTAAGGAAAGGATAAATCTGAAGCTAGTTCAGGACCTGAAGGTAATCTATTTTGTCAAGGTTTAAGGTTCAGTAAACAGCGATTGAGATCTCTTGTATTTTAGACAACCACAAAGGCGGTTTTTGAACCTCAAGACTAGAGGCTAAGGTAACCGTGTGTTTCTTTTAGAAGGCCAGCAATTTTTGAATCTCTCTGCCTTCAGCAGTTTGTCTTTGCAACACAAAGCCCATTGGGTCTGATGTTTGTCTGATGGAAGAAGGGGAATGTGATTCAACCTGTGTTAGGGAAAAGATTGGTTTGAATAAAACACCACCTGTGTTGGCTCTAATAATAATCTGGGAAGATCTAAGATAATGGTTTCAACTTTGTTCTTCCACTGCACCGCATATGATAAGGGGGGAGAAACTCACTCATATAAATAGTGACAGAATAATGCCACACTGAGAACTACTAGTTTAATGATCAGGAAAGGATAAGGAGCAAATTCTTGAATCAACATTCTATGGATACACATGGATATGTATATGAGTGTCACCTGTCTCACTCTGTCGCATTCAGTTATCTATCTTAGGGATCAGCAAACTTTTTTTGGAAAGGACCAGAGAGTAAATATTTTTGGCTTGGCAGGCTATATAGTTTCTGTTGCAACTACTCAACTCAGGTGTTGCAGCTCAAAAGCAGCCACAGATAATACGCTAATGAGTGTGTTCTGATATAACTTCACTTAGGAAAACAGGTGTTGAGCCAGCTTTAGCCCACTGGCTGTAGTTTGCTGACCCCTGATCTATTTCTTTGATAATAGTTATAAATACCAGTTATGGGCAGTTCCTGAAATGGTTACATGAATCTGATCCCTTTGTTGACATGGGCCTTTGAGAAAAACCAAAGATTCTTTCAATGAATCACTGACAGTCATGACTTTGCGACAGACAGATCATGATGATCTTGCATTATTCTAAATGTTCACTGAGCTGTCACAGTAAGCCTCTGAGTTAGGTCCTGTTAATACCATCCCCATTTTGCATAAGAAACTAAGGCCAAGGATAGCTTGATTTAGCCATTCCATGATGCATAGATACATCAAAGCATCATGTTGTACACCATAAATATATACAGTTTTTACTTGTTAAATAAAAAGAAAAGTCATACGGTGTGGAGGTGGTCAATCCTGAATGCGGATCCCAGGCAGTCTGGCACCGGGGCCTACACTCTTCTCCCAACACGATACTGTCTCTTAAGGGAATTTTGGTAAAAACAGATCTCTGTGGCTTATAGGGTAGCTCAGCATGCTCTTGTGTGGTGCTTTGCAACTTCACAGACATTCTCTCCGTCTCATGTCTCCAGTCCCACACATCATTATGTGTGAACCACATTGATCTTCTGGCTATTTCCTGCACATGGCAGCCCCTCCCACAAACCAGGGTTTGGACATGCTGTTCCGTCTAATGGGATTGCATTTTCCCTGCCCTTGTCACCTGGGCAACTTTAACCTCAAGACCTGCCAAAAATATTTCCTCTTCTGTTTTTCTAAGACTGGGTAGACTTAATTCCTCTCTTCTTTGTGTTCCAACTTCATTTACTGAAATTCAGTTTATTGGTTTAAGGTCCTTGAGCTCTTAGGTTGTAAGAAACCTTGTAGTTCACACTGGCATTCCACTGGTGTCTTTCCAGCCTCTTGATTGACACGATCGTTTCCTACAAAAAGTTTGAGTCCTTCGACCTTGTTCCTGGTGGCCATGTTTTCTCTCCGGCTGAACAGGAGAAGCTTAATTGATTCTTATCACAGCTGGCCAGGGGGCAGCACTGGGATTTGAACCCAGGTCCCTGACCCACAGCTGCGTAGAGATGTAGTTGGAAAAGGAAAAGTAGCTACAGCTGGAGGAGGACATCTAAGAATTTGGGTGTTCCAAAAGCAGATGTTTCTCTCAGCATCAGCTGGGACGATAGTAAGCATGGCTAACATTTAAGTTGGAAAAGAGAGAAAAAAGCAAATAATGAAATAAAAATTAGGAAGATCATGATTGGTTAAAAAATGAAATGAAAAGGAGTTAAAGCTGGCTTTTCTCTCTCTTTCTCCTTGATTTCTCCTTGTCTCATCCCTGGGGAAAGCTGAAATCATCTCTGCAGGTCTCCTTCAAGGGAAGATTTGAAAGGAGGAGTACTTTTGTACAGGACAAGAGTTAGTCTCCAGAAAAAGCTTATATGCCCGGGCTCTGATTATCTATGGAATACACTGGGGGTGCATGCTTGCAGAATTTTAGTTTCCATGAATTAAGGAGCTACAGGTGATCTTCATGTCAGGACAATAATCGTGGCTATTTTTGTGTCTGAACGGAACTGCCAGAATTGAAATGATACCATTTGCAAAGTATTTTCATAGACATGATCTCATTTATACTTTAGAGCATCCCTTTGAGGGTAGGTGTTAATATCTCCATTATAGGCAGAAATTGAGGTCCAAGTTAAATGATTTGCCTAAGGCCACACAGCTAATGAATAATATAGATAGAACTTGAATCCCACCAGGTCTTCTGATTCAAACTCTGTGTTCTTTTCATCGTCATGGGCTTCGGGAAGAATGTTACAGTCTACTTAAGAGGGCCCAAACCATCACTGTCTGTGATAAGACAGTGTGCATGGGACATACTGAGCACTTGTTTTAAAAAGTTTGGTGTGTGTTAGTAGGACCACTTACAGTAGCAGACCACGGATGCCTTATTGGTGTAGAGATTAATAGCGCTGGTTTGGGGGTCACATGGCCCAGTTTGCACCCTGGCCCTCTATTAAAAGCTGTGTGGCTCTGAGCAAATTACTTAATATGTTTGTGTTTCCTCACCATTTACTAAGGAATAAATGAGTTAATATAGGTAGAGAATGGAGAAGTTTTCTGGAGTATTCTGTATTAGCTATTACCTTTACTGTTGCTATTACTGTGTTCGTTTATACCAGGGTGTCTAGTTATCCAAATGGACTGAGTCAAGGGAAGTATAGGGCTAGTTAGCTGCCAGGTATACTTCATTTGGGAAACAATTTAGTTATAATAACTATGGAAAGAGCTATTAGTCAAGAAATCATCCCAGTATCCCAGCTTGTACCCTCCTTCCCTTCCTCCCTGTCACTCTGCCCACTTTCTTCCAGCCATCTATTCCCCATTTCTTTGGTTGAGTTGAGGCTAGAAGGATGATAGGAAAATAGGATAAAGGAAGAAAGGAGTTCCTCATATATGCAGTGGCTGTGGGAAGTGCATTCCCAACAGAGAAAACATCATATTCCAGGCACGGTGACGTGCACTACCATGGTGTGTTTCCTTTAGTTGTACCCACGTGGGTGCAAAGCAGTCCCATATTACTGTGCCCCAGTGAGCTTGGGTGGTGCCAAGTAGAGGGATGGAGCCGCAGGGGTAGGCAAGGGCCAGATCGTGAAGAGCCTTGCCTGCCACACCGGTGAGTTTTGACTTTATACTTAAAGTCATGGGGAGCCATTGGAACCTTGTAAGCTGGAGAATTAATTGATCAAATTTGCTTTTTGGAATCAGTCTAGGGTAGAGGGTGTGAAGCACAGATGGAAATTGACAAGAGATAAGTCAGGGCTGTGGGTTAAGGGGAGTAGAAGAGAAAATAATTAGGACCACAGCCAAGATGATGGCAACAGGAGTGGTGAATGGAGGGTGGATGCGTCTAGAGGTGCGCTAAATGAGGTTCCAGCTATGTCTCTTGTTTATAATAAGGGGGAGCTGAGGCATGAATTGTCAGTTACTCTTGTGGTGTGAAAGAGAGTATCTTTGAAAATTTTTTTCTGAAAGAATAACATAAAAAGGAGGCAGATACAGCAGAACCAGTGTCGAGGGCCCTGAATGCAAGAAGAGGCGATACAGAGCCGGTGACATGTTTTGAAATAGCGGGGTTGAGGCTTCAGCGCGGCACGGAGAGGAGTTTGTGAGAGGGCGCGGTATTTAGTGAAGAAGAGAGATTTAGGCTCACGGAGAAGGGAACAGTGAGTGGCAAACAAAAGGTGTAAGGAGAAAACCAGAAAGGGAAGCTGCACTCACTTCCGAAAGGTCTGTCGTCGTCTGAAGTGCGCAGAGGAGGAGAGAGGAGGGAAGAGCTTTCACAGAAAGAAACAGGCAGAGACTAAAGCAGGTGACGATGACAGGCCAACTGCAGGTGGAACCCGAGCTGCAGAAGGTGGAAAGGCCCGGAAGAGAGGAGGAGACAACAGCAGTGACACAATTGGCCAGCAGTCAGCGTCTGGAGAGGGCAGAGGGCACCGAGGAGCCTTGCAGAGTCGAATGAGATCACATCAGTGTGGGACAGGACCACCTACACGAGGACCTGGAAGCTCCAGGAGCAGAAAATACCGAAGGCCCCTGGGGCTGTGGGGGAGGAGACAGGAGGAACAAGGCTGTCTAGGATGATGGAAGCGCTCTGGGTGCATAGGGACTGCAGGCTGGGCACTCGGAGAAGCACACAGGGGCAGGGTTGCTGTTTAACAAACATTGGGTGGATGTGTGAAAGGAAATCTTTGTCGAAAGATGTATGATCTCAATGTTTATTTATTCAAAGGGGAAATCATTACATTTGCAAGCACACATGCCCCACAAGGAGAAGCATGTAAGGAAAAATGTATGCAAGGAAGTGGGGCCTTGGCTGCGTGAGTGCAAAGGGTAGTTACTGGCAGGGGATTCCAGCAGTTCACGCAAGTCCCTGGAAATGGAGACGAAGGCAACCCTTGAAGCTTATATTTAGAGTCTGTTGTAAGACCTGAGGAAGAAGACGTGGGAGAGGGTGTGGGTATAGCAGACAGGTCATGGCTTAGTCAGACTCCTGACTTCAGCTCTGTTTCTTGGCTTTCTCGTGGAGTGTCCTGGTACCAGGCATTTTGACCTCTGAACCTGTTTCCTTATGGGTTTGCAATGTTACTATGATGATTAGAAGAGGGTTGGGGTGTGTGTGTGTATGTACACACACAAAACATATGATTTGGTAGTAATACATCTTATTACTAAATATAAAAGGTATAAAATTGAAAGGTCAAAGAACAGTGAGAATTCCCTTTGTCTGTTTTGGCAAAGATAATTCTGACACTACTGCTAATGCTCCTCTTCCTCCTCCTCCTCCTCACTACCGTTATTGAGGGTTTACCCTTTTCCCAGGTCTGTGCTGACTCTGTACTGTCCTCACAGTAATTTACAGAGGTGGGTGGCCTTGTACCCATTTTCCACTTGAAGAAACAGAGGCTTGGAGAGGTTTAGTGACTTGTGTGAGTTCTCCTACCTAGTATGCGGAGGAGCCGGATCCAGACCCTTGTCTGACTAAATCCGGAGCCTTACTCTGCACCTCAGAGTGGGGAACAGGTGGAGAGCTAGAAACACCTGTAGAAAATAGGGTTAGAGTGATCCTGCCGATCCTGCCGCCAAGAGTCAGTGAGGTAGCCCCACGTGCCTCCTCACGTGGGCAGTTTTATGTGGCCTCGTGGACCAAAGAGCTGTGGTGACCAGAAAGCAGCCCACAGATGTGCCCCTGAGGGAAGATAAAGCAGAGTCATTGCACAGCTTCATGCTGCAGGACTCAGTTTTCACAAGGCCAAAAGGGATAGAACTAGTGGATGTTTTTTGATTTCCCTTCCCTGTTTGAAGAATCTGCTGTGAAGAGCATGTTCTGCCATGAAAAAAAATGTATATTTATTAATATATCTAAAAACAAGAGATAATGAGGAATGAGGCTGCCCTGTGTGAGGGGGAGAAAGAGGGCCATTCACTCAATGGAGTGAACTTAGGTGAATCTTGTGATCTTTTGAATCTTGGTTTGTTCATCTGCTAAGTGAAGGAGTTGATCCATTTGATCTCTAGGGGCCTTTCTGGTTCTGACAGGCTCTACTGAATATAGAATATAGAATGTAGAACCCATAACAGGTTCTGTTCAGTCTCTGGTTCTTTTGGTACCAGGTCCCCGGCCTTGCCTTCCTATGGGCCCCACTACAGCTGATGGGGATTCTGTCCCTACTTCTTACAGAGATAAACAAGACAGGCCCCTTCTTTCAAGGGGATACGTAGGGGATGGCGGGGGAAAGAAATTGACCTGGTATATGTTTGTCTGACCACCAGCGTGGAGGTTTCTTGAGGGATAAAGACTCTGCCTTATTTGTCTTGGAATACTTAGGGTTTAGAACAGTGCCTTTCCAATGTCTGATGACATTCACCCAGGGCTGCACAGCTAGAAAGTGATACAGTTGGGATCAAAACCTTTGCTGTTGCTAACTCTATAACCCGTGCTCTTAACTCACTCGACTGTGCCTCTTACAAGAGGCGGCTGAGGACACATTTAAATACCTCCCAAGGGGAGTGATCAATGAACCATCCATTCCTTTGTAAGCAAAATGAAATCAGTGATGAAGTGCAGCGCCATTTGGTAGGCTCCATGGCACTTTGCCATTCTGGGGACACTTTAATGAGAAACACTGCCATATGGCTAGAGTTAAATTGCATTTTGTTCTAACCCAGTAAATTTTTAGGCCCTTCTCTTTCTAGTTCCCTGCCTTGAAGCCCATATTTTACCCTTACTGAACTATTTACTTTTTCTCTGAGTGCGTCGTGCTGTCTCTTGCCTCTGGACTCTGCACATCCTGAAATGTAATTACAGGTTTTCTTCTCTGACTCCTCAATTCAGCTGTGTCTCCGCGCAGGCAGGGGACATGTCTCATTTTCCTAGGCACCACCAAGGCCTGGCCAAGGGCTGGCGTATGGTAGTTGCTAAGTAAATGTTTGCTGAATGAATGCGTTATAGATGATCCAAGAGGTGATTTTCTCATGCCCAGAACCTACACAGAGACTGTATGGAGCTAGTTTCTGCTGCATGTCTTCTTGTATTACATAGACAAACCCATGCCTGTGACCCTGAATTTTCCAGAGATTCCGAAGCACTAAAAGAAACTAATACAATTCAAGGAAGAATTTTATGTGAAACATCTAGATTGAATATTGTCCTAGTCCTCTGTTTTCAAAACTTAATTTATTTTACCTGCGACGATTTGCAATGTTTAAATAATAGCTAATCTCTAAATTTTCACCTGTGTGATGAGAATATATGGTCTGCCACAGAGAGCCTAGGAAGCTGTGTCCTGTGGCAGCCATTGACTCTGGGCAGATATTTCATTTCGTGTAATTATTCATCAAAGTTTGGAGGGTGGGGGTGCGTGTTCATGTTTCTCCGTAACCCAGCACTTCTCCTAAAGAACATGTTAGAACACAATGGAGTGCTCACATTTTTATCCTGCTTTACATGCATACTGTGTGTACATTTTTACTGATCTGACACTATATTTATTTATTTATTTATTTATTTATTTATTTATTTATTTATTTATTTATTTTCGAGACAAGGTCACCCTCTGTTGCCTGCGCTAGAGTGCAGTGGTCTCATCATAACTCACTGCAGCCTCAAACTCCTGCGCCCAAGTGATCCTTCTGCCTCAGCCTCCCGAGTAGCTGGGACTACAAGGTGTGCACCACCATGCTCGGCTAATTTTTGTATTTTTTAGTAGGGATGGGTCTCACTATATTGCTCAGGCTTGTCTTGAACTCCTGGCCTCAGGCAATCCTCCTGCCTCGGCTATCCAAAGTGCTAGGATTACAGGTGTGAGCCACCACACCTGGCCTGACATCATTATTTTTAAAAATTTTTAAGTTTTTAATTGTGATAAAATGCATATAACATACAATTTATCATCTTAATCATTTTAAGTATATAGTTCAGTAGAGTTAAGTATATTCACATTGCTGTACAACCAATCTCCAGAACTTTTTCATCTTGCAAAACTGAAGCTCCATCCCCTTTAAACAATAACTGTCCATTTCTCCCTCTCCCTAGCCCCCTGGCAACCACCATTCTACTTTCTGTTTCTATGAATTGGACTATTCTAGTTATCTGGCTCATTTCACTTAGCAAGGTTCATGGATGTTGTAGCATGTGTCAGAATTCCCTTCCTTTTTAAGGCTGAATGATATTCCATTGTATGTATTCATCACATTTTGTTTATTCATTTATCCATGAATGGACATCTGAGTTGCTTCTACATTTTGTCTATTGTGAATAATGCTGTTATGCACATGGGTATACAAATACGCGTATCTCTTTGATATGCTTTCAGTTCTTTTGGATATATACTCAGAAGTGTAAGTGCTACATAGTATGATAAATTTATTTGTAACTTTTTGAGGAAACATCATATTGTTTTCCATAGTGGCTGCACCAGCTTACATTTCTACCAGTAGTGTGCAGGGTTCCAATTTCTCCATATTCTTACCAACATTGATTATTTTCTGTCTTCTTTTTTTATAGTACCCATCCTAACAGGTGTGAGGTGGTATCTCATTATGTTTTTGATTTGCGTTTCCCTAAGGATTAATGATGGGTCATTAATCCTTTTCATATGCTTGTTGGCCATTTGTATATCTTCTTTGCAGAAATGTCTACTCAAGTCCTTTGCCTGTTTTTTAATTGGGTTATTTGTTTTTTTGTTGTTGAGTATAGGAGTTCTTTATATATTCTGGATATTAACCCCTTATTAGAGAAATTGTTTGCAAATATTTTCTCCTATTCCTTAACACTGTTGATTGTGTCCTTTGGTGCATAGAAGCTTTAAATTTCAATGTAGTCTTATTTATCTAATTTTACTTTTGTAGCTTGTGCTTTTGGTGTCATATCCAAGAAATCATTACAAAATCCAATGTCAAAAAGGTTTTCTTTTAAGAAATTTATAGTTGTAGGTTTCCTGTTTAGGTCTTTGATCTATTTTGAGGTAATTTTTGTATATAGTATAAGGTAAGGGTCCAACTTCATTCTGTTAAGTGTGGATATCCAGTTTTCCCAGCACTGTCCTTTCCCCATTGAATGGTCTTGGTACCCTTGTTGAAAATCATTTGATCACGTATGTGAGGTTTTTCTTCTGGGCTCTTGATACTCTTCCACTGGTCTGTGTGTCTGTCTTTATGCCAGCGCCAGGCTGTTTTGGTTACACTTACTGATCTTGATTCTCCAAATAGTATGAGATTTCAGGGGAAAGTGCCAACAAACCCATGTAAACCGAGGTTCAGAGAAGAAAAATCCAGATTACCCAGCCAGTGATTTGCAGAGCTGGATCTCTGCACTCTTCACTATGCTACAAAGTCTGATTCATCGTGGGCCAAGATACCCGAACCTAAAAATCAGAGGTATATGCTTTAATAGGTTCTCTTCATAGAAAAATCATCCCTGTAGACATAACTAGCATGTGCTAGGCCCTCTGAATACATCTTTAAAAATTAATGAGCTTGTCATTTCCCAATAGCTGCAACTCTTCCATTTTCTCAATTCCACGTACCCCACCATCTGACCAGCAGCTCACTTTCTCTAATATACACTACCATCTTATCTAATGCCACAGTCCATCCCCCACCCTGGCACTTCTATTCTCTTAGCCTTCTCTACTTTTCCTTTCCCATAGAACTCATACCTTCTAACACACTGTATACTTTGCTTATCCTTTAATGTTTACTGTTTGTTGTCTGTCCCTGCCCGCCAGAACGTTAGCTCTTTGAGGCAGGGATCTTCTTTTGATTCATTGATCTAAAGAGTGTGTGCTTGTGGTAGGCTGAATAATGCCTCTACCCCCCCAAGAAAAAGATGTCCATCCTAATGCTCAGAATCTATGAAGTTGCAAAACAAACTCTGCCTACCATTTAGGACCTCGAGATGCAGAATCATCTTGGATTATCTAGGCGGTCATTCAAACCACCCGAGTCTTTACAGGCTGAGACCCTTTCCTGGCTGCAGAGAAGCGGAGAGTTGGCAGCGTAAGGAGGACTCAGCCTACCATTGCTGGTTTTGTAGATGGAAGAAAAGAGCCCCAAGCCAAGGAATCAGTGCCTTTTAGAAGCTGGAAAAGGCAAGGAAATAGATTCTCCTTTAGAGTCTCCAGAAAGGAACGCACATCTCTTTATATTTTGATTTTAGTCTAGTGAGACCTTTATTGGACTGCCTACCTATAGCAGTGAAAATAATAAAGTTGTGCTGTTTTAAGCCACTAAGTTTGTGCTGATTTTTTAGGGAAGCAATAGAAAACTAATACAGCACTGAGTAAATACTTGTTGGAAATGAATGAATCAGTGAATGAGCCTTAAATCAGCATTGGGAGGTAAGGATTCATCTTCGTTAAGAAGAAACAGACTCAGTGAGTTGAGGTAACTTGGCCAGTGCCTTACAGGCAGTGATTAGCAGAGCAGGATTGCTAATCTGTCAGACTCTCAGCCATTTCCCTATGTTTCTTCCCTTGATGTTCTGTGAGAGGGTAA
Organism: Lemur catta; assembly: GCF_020740605.2. Lineage (NCBI taxonomy): Eukaryota > Metazoa > Chordata > Mammalia > Primates > Lemuridae > Lemur > Lemur catta. Next base: position 83,335,933 of record NC_059130.1, read on the forward strand.
TGGTTTGGTATTGACCTGCCTGACCACACATAGCAAGTCTCATGTTGGCTGATGCTCAGATAAGGCAGGTGTGTCTCTCACCTGAGGCAGGAGAGGGAGAATGAAAGCATTATCACACCCTGTGCAATTTAGAGATGTAATTAACCACCTCCACCCCGGAGCACATGCTCATGCTTATGTACTAGTGAACAAACAAACAAAGCCATCCAGCATCTCCTTTTTTGTGACCAACAGGAAGCTGCCACATCTGCCTTCAGCATCTGGACGTCTGAGCCAGGGTGGGGAAGCTCACCAGGTTCAGTTCACCCTAGGACCAAGGGCCGTCTAGGTCTGGGAAAGAAGTGAGCTCCAAGTTTAATTTCATACCATCAGTTAGTTCTGAGATAAATCTTGAAACTAGTGCCTAATTGTTATAATAATAAGGGATGGATGTGGGCAGAGGACCTATGAAGTCATATTCTTAGAGAATTGATTATACAGACCCCACAGATTTGTTTCAGTGGATTCTGGAGCTTTTGTGCGTGGCAGTCTAGCCAAGGCAGTTGATGTAAGCAGGAGAAAACGGTGAGGAGACTGGTTTCCTAATAAAAATTTTCCATTGAACGTTTTACTAGAATGTGATGTGGATGCTTCCTGGACCTAACAAAATGGAGATCAGCCATATGAAAACAGAGAACACTGTGAGCAATCTGCCTGGGTGATGCATACAGCTCTGAGGTGCAGGCATTATTGAATCTATAGACATTGGCACATCATCAGTATTTTAAGAGTAACATCTTCTATATAAAAACCCTCAAAAGCCTCATGCTTTGTGCTCTGGACTCCAGAATAATTACACTATCTCCATGACTAGATGTAAGAAGCTTGAACTGATTACCTAAGGCTTGTTTCCTGCATTTCTGTTTCCCTCTCATTTGACAAGTACCGGTATCCATTTGTTCTATTATCTTGTACGTTTGAATGGGAAAAATAAGCTAAATCAGAGCAGTCTTTCTTGAGTTATAAAACCAGCCATGTGAAGATGCTTTGAATGCTGTTCTGCTTGTACATAACTAAGAACTAGCTCCTCACGGTAATTTTGCAGGTGATTAGTCTGTCGTGTAGAAGCATCCCTTTGGGAATGACAAAGAAACATGAGGTTGTATTTCTTTACAATAATCAGGTTACTCAGGAGAACTTCTCTCCCCTCACCCCCCCTCCTCTCTGGAAGTCTTACTGATATTTTATGGGGGGGGGGTGGAGAGTAAGCTTGGAGGAGGTATAGGGAAGCCGTGATCATCAACTCTCACATTTCCAATGTGGTCAGCAAATGGATTGAGGTGCTGCTATGCATGTGCTGGGGCTGGGGGTTTGAGGAGGACTTGGACACCACCTCTATGTTGGGAATATCCTTTTATTGTATGTTCAGCAAACTCCTCTTCATCCTGCAGGTTATAAGTCAAAGACTACCTCCTTTGCGGAGCCTCTCTTGATTCCTTTTAGACAGATCCAGGCCTTGGCTCCTGCTGTAACATGTTCATTAGCGTGCTTGGCACTGCTTTCTGTGTCTCCCCACTAGAATTAGCCCTGTAAGAGCCTAGAGGACTATGCCGTTTCACCTTTGTGTTCCTAGTGTTGGCATGCAACAATAATACTACTACTAATAAACACGTTATCATCATTACTGTTTTCATCATCATCACCACTGTTGTCACTATGTTCAAGGCTTTGTACTAAGCTGAATTATCTAAATTGATTGTCCCTTTAAGAAAAATTTTTTAGTAAGTAGCTAACAGATGTTAGCTATGGTAAAAGCTACAAGATGGTATCTGATTGACCAGTATTTGGGAAACAGGGTACCAAACAGTGTTGTAACAAACAATTATGTTAACAATGGTAGCCACTATTTATTAGAACCTACACTAGGCCAGGTGCTTTATTTACATAACACCACATAAGCTTTATAGCAGCCTCAAGGAGATATAAAGCCTAGTAGCTTAGGGTCAGAAAGTTTGAATTTTCAGATTATTGTTATGCATTTCTCTCTGTCTCTATTTTCATATCTACATTATTAATAGAAATAATAATACTTCAGAGGGTTGTTGTGGGATTAAATGAAATAATGAACAGTGTCTGGCACTTAGTAGGTGCTCAGTAAATATTTAGTGAATGGTAAAACTTTGCAGTGTGCTTGGGACATATTAGCTTATTGACAAATACAATAATTATTATTAATTCACAGTTTACTATGTGTCAAGCACTGCTAAGAGCCTCACATAGATTCACATATGGGCTAATATCACCATTTTCATTTGGCTGATGGAAAAGCTGGCATCAGAATGGTGAATAACTCACCCAAAGTCATGGTTTTAGTGAGTGGTAGAGTTTGAAGGCAAGTTCTCGGCCTTCCGCGTGAAGGCTGGATATCTTTCTACTACTACATCTTTGCAAAATGCTGAGAGTGGTAAATCATATTCTATAGGTGGCTTGGAGATCAGACTTTATCCAATGAGCAATACTAAATCTGACCTTGTTTGCATGATTTGGAAGGAAGTTGCTATAGCTAGTGAACAAGCAAACAGCATTGTTTGTGTTACCTGGGGACACTTGCTTGGTTGAATGTTGGGGCCTGGCCTGCTTGTTGCAGCCATAGGGAGTTGTTACCGTGAAATGATCAAACTATTACTATAGCACCTAAACCATAGCAAAAGGGGGAAAAGACCCAATTTACCTTCATTCTAACAAATATTTATAGCAAACCTGCCTGTGAGGCGCAGTATGAATTTGTCTCTGGATAGGTGATTCTTACTTTGTAACTTCATTAAGTATGATGATGGTTCATGCCTTAGTCTGCTGGAATGTAGACTTGAGCAAATACTCTTGGCTTCACCGTTCTAGATGCGATGGGATGGAACTAAGTTCATAAAACATTCTGATATTATGTTTTAAGGACTCTTAGAGATCATGTATTGCAGAGTGTTTTTTTTTTTTTTTTTTTTTTTTTTTTTTTTTTTGAGACAAGGTCTCACTCTGTTGCCCGGGCTAGAGAGCCTTGGCATCAGCCTAGCTCACAACAACCTCAAACTCCTGGGCTCAAGCGATCCTAATGCCTCAGCCTCCTGAGTAGCTGGGACTACAGGCATGCGCCACCATGCTCAGCTAATTTTTTCTGTCTATATTCTTAGCTGTCCAAATCATTTCCTTCTATTTTTTAGTAGCGACAGGGTCTCGCTCTTGCTCAGGCTGGTCTCGAACTACTGACCTTGAGCCATCCTCCTGCCTCCGCCTCCCAGAGTGCTAGGATTACAGGCTTGAGCCACCGCACCCAGCCTGCAGAGTATTTTTTGTTTGTATTGTTTTTTCAGCAGTGAGAACCTGTTTAATAATGAGATTTCACATGTGACTCCACTTACGAAATAGGAAAGAAAAGACTTGGTGGGGGAGGGTTCTTAGCTGGTAGCTCTTCCTTCCTACTTCCTCTTCCTCATCTCCAGGGGCCCTCATGTTAGACTGTGAGACAAGTGTAAGGAACCACCCTATGCCCACCCACAGCACAGTTTAGAAACTTCAGGTTAGCTTCAACTCCAAGGTGTACAGCTCAGCTGCAGCCAGAGGCAGCATCTGGAAGCTGGGTCTTGTGACATTTGTTCCAATGCTCTTTTCACTCCACTACAATTAATTTACTTTAGACGATAAGCTAATCAAAGGTAGGAAATGTTTAAAGTAGCAACAATTTTAGTAAGCAGTGACAGCCTCACTATTCTCCTTTTGGGTTCATGAAAAAGACTGTTAAACATATGTTCTTAACCCACCTCCAAGTCGCTGAGGCAGAATTCTGTGCTGCATTGCCAAATTTTGTACATTCCAGTGACTCCTTCTTCTCCCTAATGCATTGCTAAAAATAAGAAAACTCACACAAAAGCATATGTCGTGGTTTGTCTTTGATTTGGGCACAGATCATCCAAGTGTGAAAACAAAATTGGTTGCTCCATCCTCCTAATGCACAAATTTGCACATCTGTACTGCCCTGACTGGGGGAGTTATATCTTACATCATATAGGGCTTGGCAGTTTCACAAAGACACTTAATACCCAATATCTCATGTGATGATTATGGGAGATATATTAAGGTAGGCAGAATGGGTGGCTTTATTTATGCCTATTTCATAATTGAGAAAGAAATTCAAATTTGAGGCCGTAGCTCCATAGGATTTAAAACTAAGCCTTCAACTTTAAAACCCCTCTTATTTCTTTGCAGATTGCCTGCCTCTTATTTTTAGACAGAGGCAGAATATTAGCAGGTTTGGTTGTTATTGCTTAACTAACTTTGAGTCTGTGGGTGATCATATATCACTATTCCAGTTTTTGGAGACAATGTCCCTTTGGCAAAGGAGTCACAAGTATGGAGTGCTCGTATTGAATTCTCCTGAGAGATGTGGAGGTTTGTGTTGAATATCTTTCCTTTGTCCTTCCAGTTTCTGCCTCCCTCCTGCTCTGTGCCCTGGGAGACTGCCCCATATGATGCCATCAGCATCCTTGCCCTCAGCCTTCTGGTTCCTTTGGCCAGTGGGGAACATTTTCAGGGGGCTCTGGAAGGGCACGAGTGAAGTTGGAGAATTTATTTCCCATCTTCCACACATCAGGATCGCTATATTCTGGCTGCTTTTCTCTACCAGTGGTCACAGTCCTGTAGAATGGCCCTTCCCACCCAGAAGAATCCCTTTAGATTCTAGTGACCGCTCCTTCCCTGTCTCTTCAGGCTTGGGGGAGGTAACAGCTCCCCAAGGTTCCTAGCCTGCAGTACTGCACTGTCTCCTGCAGCTTCCCCATGACCTACCCGCATCTTTGTGAATAGTCTCTTTACCAAACCCTTCTAAGGTTACCCAGTTTGAGGATGCCATCTGTGTCTTGCTGGGGCCCTGATTGATTGATAGAAGTGTCTTAGGGAATGCATACTAAACTATAATGCCTTACATTTTGAGCCTTCCAGATAGTAAAAGGAAGTCTTACTGGAAACAGTCCTCTGCATTGCCTAATTGGTAGTTCTCTTTGACTTTCAAATATGACCTTGGCTATAGCAGCTGAAGCCTATATTTATAAGCATATATATATATACACACACACACACACGCACACACACATACATACACACATATATATATAGTCTTTTATATATATAGGACTATACACATATGCCTATGATTTTCAATTTTTATGTGCATAGGATTCCCTTGGGAGCTTGTCAAAATTACCAATTTCTGGGTTCCTCTCCCCAAAGATTCTGATTCTGTAGACAAGGAGTGGGGCTCAGGTGTCTGCATTTTTGACAAGGTCCTGGTTAAATTTGATGTGGGTGTATACCGTGGACCACATTTGAGAAGCAGTTCTTCATGCCAATAGACTGCTTTTTCTGTCAAACTCCATAATCAAATTTATATTTTCCAAGTAGACTTAACGTAACTGATTGAGGTTCTGTGTGTATACGTGTACATGTTTAACAAGGGAAATTTTGTTGAAAATAACTGTTAAGCAAGATGGTGCTGTGTCTTTCCCTTAATAAAACTAGTTGAAGGTGGTAGTTGCTTAGTAGTTTCCTCATTTTGATGAGTCCTTTTATCTTTGAAGTTTCCTGTCTTTTCCTCCATTCTGTCCATTTGTGCACTCATTCATGAAACATTTATTTAGCACCTACTGTGTGCCAGGCACTTTGCTAAGTATTAGATATACAAAGCCTTCCATGTCTTCAGGGCGTTGACAGGTAGCTGGAAGTAAATATGAAGCAATAGGTGTTTGTTCACTTATTAAACAAATATTTATTGAGTACCCAGTATCCGCCAAGGGAATGTTCTAGGCACTGAGGATACATAGTAGTGAATAAAATAACCAGATATCCCTGCATTCACACTGCTTAAATTATCATGTTATTATAATTCTAGTAGTAAATAGTATCATTAGAAAGAAATGATGGACTTTTTGCTTATGTGAGTATGGTAGGCATTCTCCCACCAGGCAGCACCAGCTTCGCTGTGACAGTCCCCAGCATTGTGCAACACCAAGTCTAGACTGAATGGCCCGGATCCCTGCCCATTGATGATCAGGGCAAATATACGTGGGCAGATTAGAGAAACCAGGGACTGGAAGTGGAAAGGGTTCAACCAAGAGCTGCCTATCTCAAAACTGCAGTATTTTGGAGTCAGTCTGGCAGAGCGGTCAATTTGGGGAAAAATGTTAAGAAAAGTACCAGATTGCTTTGTGTATACAGAAGACGAGATCGTGGAGCCATAATGAAAGAGAACCTCAGGCTTTCTGTGTTACGACTGGCTCTCTGGCAGCACGTCCCAACACTCTGTACCTCTGTGAGTGCACTCATCATGAACTCTTATGGTTGTCTGTGTCCGTGTCTCTGCAGATATATCATAAACTCCCTAAAGACAGGGACCATGCTCAGTTCATCCTTCTATCCCTCACAGAAGGCAATACTCAGAAATGTTTGTGGAATGGAAGAATGCATACACAGATGAACAGCTCTTTGTGAAATGCCTACTGTATACTGTATGTCAGGTGTTGTATCAGATTGTAAGGAGATGGAAGTGAGATGACTCGCTCTTTCCTTCAGGTACTTTCAGTCTGTGGTGGAAGCAGACAAGCACACATGGGGCTCCTGTGTTGTGTGCCCAGAGGAACAACAGAGGGTCATGGCAGCCACTGTTACCCAGGTTCCGGGGCGGTGGTTGAGAAGAGAGTGGGGCACAGTGGTCCAGAGTTTAGACCTTTTGTCAGACTGGCTGGATTCAAATGCTGGATCTAACATTTAGTAGCTCTTTGACCTTGGGCATGGTGCATATCTTTCTGTGTCCCAGTCTCCTTGTCTGACCAACCTGTGTTAATCTGTGTAAAGAGGTTAGAGCCTGGGATATAGCAAGTACCATATAACTGGTGGCTCTTGTGGTGGTTAATAAACAAAGGGTGGCTTGAAGCATGGCCTTTGTCACCAGAGCTGGATTCAAGTTCCATCTCTGCTACTTTCCCCTCTGTGACCTGAGGCAAGTGACTTCTCCTCAGTTTCTGCCACTGCTTAAGTGATCTGATAACGTTGTCTGCCTTAGAGGATTGTCGTGAAGATTCAATGAGATCCTGTAGATTGAACACTTAGCATAATACTAAGGACTTCTCATCACTGAGTGTGCTTAGCTGTGGTGGACAAAATGAGTGGGAGAAGAGACAGCCACCTGCTTGTGCGGAGGGCTTCTTTTAGGTTAAGTTCAATCCTAGGGCAATAAGAGTCCCTTTGTCCCCATCAGTTGTTGCATATGCCATTCTGTGACACAGTCAGAAACAGAAGAGTCAGGACCTTGTAAATAAGAGTGGCGGAACAAGCACTAAATGAAGGTACTATTGCTATCATGAGTGTTTCTGGAGCTGGGCAGAAGCCTGTATCCTGGGACAGGGTAGCAGGTCATAGCAGGAGCAGCCATGAGCAGTGGGATGCTGCTTGTGCCTTGTGAGGATTTAGGAGGCACCTTCCGCCTTGCTGCTTGAAAGGGTGGGCTTCAGCGACGCTCCCGGGTGAGGCAGAGCCCCCAGCCCTGGTTGCACATTAAATCTGCTCTAAAAAGTTCTGATGTACAGGCCAATTCCAGACCAATTACATCATTGTCTCTGGGGGCGTGACCCAGGTATTTTATAAAAGATCCCTAAATGGCTATAATGTGGGGCCAGGGTGTGAGAGCCACCCAGGCTGAACCAAGTTGTCTTGTTTGTGAGGAGAAGCTAAAATGACAAGAGAGGGCAGGGGATGAGGAAAGAATTGGCTAGGTCTCTTGGAGTGTTAAGGCTCTTCGAAACTTAATCACTTAATTTTTATTTTCAAATAATGCAACCCTGAATTTATGCAGCATAGTTGGAAAGGTATGATTTACTCTGGGATAAATTTCTTTTTATGTCAAATATTAATGGAATGGTAATAATTTGAAAGATCATTCACTTTCATAAACAGCTTACTTTCCAGGCCAGAAACAATACTTTTCTTAATATAAAAGTTTAAAAGAAATTAATAAAGGTTTACATGTTCTTGATTTATGAGTGAATAAGGCATTGAAATTACAAAACTTTGTTCTGTTGGGTGATCTATATTATAGTAGCTTCTGACAAAAATCCTTATCCATTCTTAAGACTTTTTTGTTTATTTTTTTCTTGTTTGCTGCCAAAGCATTTAGCCTTATCATCAATCATAAAATGATCCATTTGTTCATTTATTCAACAAATGTTTACTATTAAAACAGAAAGGATTTTTTGTTTGTTTGTTTGAATTTGTCAGGGTAAATTTAGCATGCCTGTATCAGCAAATTCAAATTCCAGCAAAGGAACCTGTCTCCCTGGGTCTACCATAGAAAGGCTTTGCAATCAACAATTTCACTGGCCTCAAAAAAAATGCATATACTTCTTTATCCCCTTTGGGCTATGCTTTCTGGAGGGGTCTGAAATAAGGCTGGAAAAATTGGATCCAATTCTTTAATAATCCTTTAAGTATCTTCTGATGTGTGTTTCAGAATGGCGCCACAGATATATAATTTGCAGTGGGAAAAAGATGAACTTGGATTTTATAAGAACCTAGCTATTATGTTCTTGAAATATATTCATGCCTATGCCAGTGGCGAGGGGAAGAGGGGGAGCCACCCTCCCTGATTTATTCTGCTTGGACCAGAATTTGCGACTGCTGATTTCTTTTCATCCACTTTTGCTAATAGATTCAGGAAGTAATTTTCAGATGTGGAAACAGTAGATCATAGATAATAAAAGTAGAGCATAGGCAATTTGGGAGGCAGATAAACTTATATAGTTGAGATCTCTTTATACCACTCCTCTCTGCTTTGCGCTTGTGGCTGCCATACATTATTCTCTTTTATTTCCCATTAAATACAAATGCTTTCCAACTGGGCCTTTGAGGGGGTGAACAGGGGCTTGTACAAGTACTGCTTCTGTTAAACACCACACACACACACACACACACTCTCTCTTTCTCTCTCTTCTTTCTTCTCTCTTCCACTCTCTGCTCACCTTGTTTACCAGCCCTGTTATGTGTTAAAAGTTTAATCACTGCTCAACATCTTTAGGGATCATGGAACTGAGGAAGCAGAGGGATGGAGCCCACAGACCAGCAGCCCGGTATTTAAATCAGTCGACATCTTGATTTCTTTCTTTAAGGTAGGCATGGAAGGAGAGGTCGGTTTTGCTTGCATACGGGATGCTCCAAGAAGTGAAGTGTATTATATATTCATCTTAAAGGCCATGCGTATAAGCAGAAAGAGTTCTTGAGGACAATATCATATTATTACAAGATAATCTACTGTACATATTGTGTATGTAGGCACTCTGAAAGCAAAACGATATTTTTTTTTTTTCAAAACTCTTCAGCCTTGATAGAAAAAAAACAGGGGCTTTAGATGTATTTCTTGAAGGCAGGTTCTGTGAAAATCCTTTTATGGAGCTTGTGTGCCACAGCATGCTATGTAAAGTCAGCCGGAGGTCATTACCGGTTTTATTAGGTGATTATATTATAAATATGAGTTGGGCCTCAATCATAAGCAGATCCTTTATGTGTGTTTCTGAATGTTCGAGCTCCAAAGTGCTAAATTCCAAATTGGAATATTGATTGTCTGATGCCTGAGTTACAGCCGTCCTCAAATCTTGAATTGGGCCTCAGGGCCCGTGTGTCTTTCTGGAGATAAGTTCTTCTTGTAACCGGGAGATGTAAGGTCTTAAATAGCGGGCCCCACAAGGTGCAAATCCGAAGGCAGACTTGGGCACTGCTCTCCCCTGTGTGAATTCAGAGGTATTAAACACACTGTTTTATAGCATATATAAAGAAATTGTTATAATTTGTGAACGTCCGTGAGTTTCCTCTTGGGTAAGGCAAATATTAATGCATTCCTGTGAATGTTTGTTATTTCCATGCAAATGCAATTGAATAGTTTTTTTTCAATTCTTTAGATTTTTTTTTTTAAACTTAACCATAGGCCTCTTTGCTGCTAAATTTTCTAATTCTGTAAATATCCTTGAGTTTTAAAGTTTGACCCTGATACTTTTAGAATGGTCAGACATACCTTAAGCAGAATTTCTCAGTCTCAGTACTATTAACATTTTGTGCCAGATAATTCTTAGCTCGTGAGTTGCAGGATGTTTAGCAGCATCCCTGGCCTCTACCCAGTGGATGCCAGCAGCACCTCCTCCCACCGCTTGAGACGATCAAAAATGTCTTCAAACATTATCTCCTGGAGGGTAAAATAGCCCTGGGTTGAGAATGACTGTTTTACAGTTGGGTCCAAAGCTCCTCAGCATTCTATATCCAAAATGAAGTGACTCAGAGTTTAAAACAAGATGCAGATGCAAACCTCAGCACCGAAGATACTTGTTTCTATATTGACTTTTTCCCTCCTAAGATCTGAGTCCAGAGGGTGGGGCTGTGAGTGTTCTGTATCCCCATGGCCTAGTGCTGCCTGGCAAGTAATGGACCCCCAGGAAATATTGGTCAAATGAATAAGGGAAACCAATTACCTGCCATTGGATGCTTCTAAAAATGTGTATTTTTATGTGTGTGTGTATATGTATATATAAAACAGTATTTATATTTCCATGAAAAAACTGTTTACAGAGTCTTTATCATTCTTTCCTATCCCAGTGTCTAAACAGCAGTGGGCACATAGCAGACGTTAAGTAGATGTTGGTTGAACGGCTACCTGGCATGTAAAAAGTACATTAAAATAATGAAGTATTCCAAGAATGGAAAAACAAGCACCACATGTACTCACCATCAAACTGGTTTTAACTGAGCAACACTTAAGTGCACACATAGCAGTAACATTCATCGGGTGTCGGGCAGATGGGAGAGGGGAGGAGGGGATGGGTCTATACACACATAATGGGTGTGGGGCACACCGTCTGGGGGATGGACATGCTTGAAGCTCTGACTCTGGTGGGGTAAGGGCAATATAGGTAACCTAAACATTTGTACTCCCATAATATGCCTAAATAAAAAACAAAATAAGGCCGGGCTCCTTGGCTCATGCCTGTAATCCTAGCACTCTGGGAGGCCGAGGCAGGCGGATCGTTTGAACTCAGGAGTTCGAGACCAGCCTGAGCAAAAGTGAGACCTCGTCTCTACTAAAAATAGAAAGAAATTATCCAAACAACTAAAAGTAGAAAAAATTAGCCGGGCATGGTGGCACATGCCTGTAGTCCCAGCTACTCGGGAGGCTGAGGCAGGAGGATTGCTTGAGCCCAGGAGTTTGAGGTTGCTGTGAGGTAGACTGATTCCACAGCACTCTAGCCAGGGCAACAGAGTGAGACTCTGTCTCAAAAAAAAAATAAATAAATAAAAATAAAATAGTGAATTAACAGGACATCTGTGGCCATGTGCCACAGAGATGTGTTTTTGTGGCGACTGCAACTGACTATGAGTTGGATATGGGATTGTCCACAGTGGCCACCCTGCAAGGTCTGTTTACTTTGCCTCCTTTGAAATTCATACCCAATGCCTATGGTGTCCAGGTCTAAGGAGGCCTGTCTGGTCTTTTTGAATATATACTGGCGAGAGGGAGAACATTCTTGTGCAGTAGAGGATGATTATTTTATAGCCCCAGATGGCCACAGTGTGCATATAGCTGCTTCTTATTCCCATAACTCCTCTGGCCTGTCCTGCCAGAGCTACGACTAAACTTAGGGTGATGGCTCTATGTTGAAGGTCTGCATTTAAAATTATAAAAAAGTCGTGCCAGAGCTACGACTAAACTTAGGGTGATGGCTCTATGTTGAAGGTCTGCATTTAAAATTATAAAAAAGTCGGAGTACAGCAGCCATTCCCAAGACTTACGCTGAAATGGCACAAAAGTTTAGTGTTAACTGAAAAGTATTTGAAATCACTTTTACACTGTAGATTAAAATTCATTTTCTAGGCTTTGACCATTACAATGGTATGAATTTTAAAATGACCGTAAAAAATATTTACAAGGTACAGTGGATTTCTAGGTCAGGACTCAAGGCTGGAGAAGGAAAGTGGAATTAAAGGCACTTCAGTGAAACATCAGAAAGGAGGGAAGAAGTGATCTAGTTCAACCTTCTCTGTTTACAGATGAGGAAACTAAGTTGCTGGGAGTTGAAATGACTTGTCCAAGGTCATAGGTTTTGTTTTGCTGTTTGTCTTTTAAATCGCGATTTTTCTTTCTCTCTTTCTCACTCTCCCTTACCCCAATAAAATTAGACATCAGATTCACATGTAAAGATAAACAGTGGTTTTACTAAACTGCTAAAACATTGGAGCTAAATAGAATAACTTAGTCAAGTGCAACTCTTTCCTTTTACTTTACGAATAAACAGGGGTCTAGAAAATGGGAATTGTTCTGTTGAAATTTTTAAAAAAACAAGCCAGTTACTGGTAAAGCTGCAACTTGAATCCAGGTCTGTTCCCTTTCACTAAGGCATCCAGCTTGTTATTTTATTTTGCACCCTCCTTGTTGCAATCATTCATTCATTAGCAAATATTTCCTGAGCTGCTGCTCAGTGTTGGGTGATAAGACACAGCACTCAGCAAGACATGGCCCCTGACCTCAGGAGCTCACCTTTTAATGAGGAGGCTGAGAAACAAGCAGATGGTGCCTGGAGAGCCCAGAATTAGAGGTAAGAAGATGGTGTCCTGGGGGTGGGGGGAGGTGTCAGTGGAGGCTCTTGTTGCAGGTGAAACCGGGGAATGTGATGGTCATTGCAGGCAGAGTGTTGTTTATCACAAGGGCTGAAAAGAAACGCTGAGCCAGGAAGGAAACCCAGAAAGAATGTTAGTGTAATGCATGGGAGGACACACGGCTTCGTTTAAGACTTAGTGCCAGGACTGTGTGGCTGGGTGATGTTGGTTCAGTAACTCAGTAATATTCTTACCCTCATGCAGCAAAAATCAATATGATCATTACGGTAACACTTAACTTTCCATATACTCACATAGACCTTCTCCCCCTCCAGCCCCTGCTCCCCCTGCACTAGGGCTCTGGCCCTGTGTTAAGTGCGTGGGTATTAACGTGACCCCCATGTTCTAGAGGAGGAGTTTTCCTCGTAGGTTCCTAGCAGAGCCTTGATTTCATCCCAAGCCTAAATCCAGAGCCCAACCGCGGAAGCTGTGTCACCTCTGGGAGTACAAGACTGTTTAGGATTCAGTGAGCTGATATGATTCCATAGAAGTATACATTCTGTGAATGTTAATTGTTTGTTCAACATAATAAAATGTCCTCTATATCCACTTTGTAGACCGATGCTTGGGGACAGATACGTGCATCACTCATATTTCTTATCTGCTACTTTTCTATCTGTGGTAGATGGGCAAAATGTGAAAAAAGAAAAATGTTTATTAAGAATATTAGGCACTTAGGCTTACAGGGGAAAAATATAGTTTTTTGACTTTTTAATTTCTTCTTCTTAAATAATCCTTTGAATTTATATCACCTTGATACTACTTGGGCATCTGCCCCTGAGGGAGAGTTGGTTCTCTTTCCTGTGTCTCCCTTACCCTATGGGTTGTAGGATTTTTACTCTCACTGATGAAGCTCTTCCTTTGTGCTAGCCATGGTCATGAATCCTCACAGCGTCCATTGCAGGAATGGGGACCAAGTCCTGGAGAACTTGCCCGACCCGCTGCTAGCAGGTGGAGGAGTCAGGGCGCAACACTGAACCTATCTAGCTCCAGCAGTTCAGCTGTAACCATTAAGTGCCATTGCATATCCCTTTGATTTGGGTTAATTCCTTTGGGCATTTTCTGGCATTGTGATGAAGCAAATGTAGTGGTTACCCACCTAGAATCCTGAGCTAATCCTTTTAGTCTCCACCCACTGACCCCGACCTTGACTTGTGACCTTTTTAGTGTGTTTCCAGAGTGAGTCTTCTGCTAGTTCTGGGAGATGGGAAGTGAAAATATCACTTTGGTATATTTACCCATATTCAGTGGGAGGGCAAGTGTATGGCACGATGGTTAGACATGAACTTACATGGTTTCTTTTGATAGCTGCCATTTAGGGAGGATTTGCTCTTTTACTGATTTGATTCTCACTGCAGTCTGCTGAGGTAGGTGTTACTGACTTCATTTTTGCAGAGGAAGAAATGGAAACATGCAAAATATTAGACTGATACCAGTTCTTCAATCTTTGAATCACTGGTGCTCAAACCCTAGTAGGTCTTTGGAAATGTGTGTCGCTCGGGTCCCCAAATAAGTAAGGCACCTAGCTCTGATGGGAAACTGTCATTTAGGCTTCAACACTTTCAACACTCTTGCTTTTTCCCGGAGTACCATTTTGTGTGACTTACATGGTCATTTTGCATTCCTGGGCTTCATTCTTCCCATCTCTGCTAAGAAATATTCAGAACAGCTTGAGGGTTAAGAACACAGACTCTGCAGCCGACAGCCTGGATCTTGGCGCTGTCACTCACTGGTGGTCACTCGCTGATGTGGGGCAAGTTGCTTAATCATTTTCAACCTCTGTTTCCTTGTCTTTAAGGTGAGGATAATAATAGCACAACTTTTGAGATTATTGTAAAAATTAGTTAATTTATGTAGGTATGATGCTTAGAATAGTATCTGACATGCGATAAGCTTTTTCTATATGCATTAACTACTGTAATTATGAGCTTTTATTTACTTTTCAGACATTTTATAACCCACTGCCATGTGCCAAATGCTGTGCTAGAAAATGGGGCGGATTCCTGGTGTCTCTTTCAGCTCTGACATTTAGTGATGGGTGTAAGCAACCCAACCCTCCATCTCGGGGGAAGCACTGCGTGGTTTGCTGGAGGGGACTTCCTGCCTCTCCGCTTAACAAACCGTTCTGTGGAAAGTGAAAAATGCATTTAGCTATTACTTTCTTTTACTCGTCTTGTTCACATAGGTGGGTTGCATTTTACTACCTAATTAAGAGTAAGGAACAAAAAATGGAAGGAAGCGTATTTGTAGCTTATGTGTGGGTTGAAATTTCCTGAGATGAGAAACAAACTCATAAACAGGAAAGATAATGGCCCTATTTAAATGGAAAATCCATAGGTATCTGAATATGGAGTAAAGCCATTTTGCTATTTTGGTCTGGGAGGAGGAGGGCAGGCACATATTTGCACATAGTGTCCTTGGTGAAAGCTCGTCCTGCAAAGAGCAGGGCACATTTGGATATGAAAATTATATTCTGACCAGCGGTTTGCACTGTCCTGACTTTCTGCCATCTTTCTACTGCTGCATGAATCAGAAGATAAAGTGTCTGACCTCAAGTAAACCAGTTCAAAAGGGGATAAATTGGAGATGCTTAGTGTATTTTCTGTCTTTTGCAACTATCATGTAAATACCAGTTTCTCCTTGCCTACAGTTTACAGGACTCAGCAAGGCACACTGGAAGGAGCCTGGACTTTTAGGGTCAGATTATTCACTTCTGCCCTTATAATTATAAATTCCCAGGCAACCTCCAGCAAGATACAACATCTTTCTGAGACTTTTTCCTTCTCTGTAGCATGGGGAGAGTGATTATACTATACTTACCCTGTGTACCAAAAGCCTGGCGTGGTGTATATAGCACATGGATTTTGCAGTCAGAGAGATGTCACCTGAATTGTGGTCTCTCCACTTTACTGAACTGCTGAGAACCATGGTTTCCTCGTCTGCACATTAAAGATATTATTAATACTACCTGTGTCTTCAAACCGTTGTGGGGTTTAATATTGTATTTTGTATTTGGTTGGAATATATTATTATAGTCCTTCTTTTTAAAATATTGGGGCCCTTTAGACTCTTTATTTTTTCTAATATAACCTGTTTTGTATTATCAAGTACAGAATATATACAAAAGAGTCTATGATAATATATGAGGATGATTTAATGAACAATAATAATAAAAACCCAGTTGCCCATTCCTCAGGCCAAGAAGTAGAATGTCATGAGTCTTCAGAAGCCACCTAAAGGCCCTTGCTTGATAGCATCCTGCTCCTTGCCTCCCCAGGTAACTTCTAGCTTGAATTTTTAAAATTTCATTTAAAATTTTTTTTAGAGATAAATAAGGTCTTGTGATGTTGCCCAGGCTGGTCTCGAACTCCTGGCTTGAAGTAGTCCTTCTACCTCAGCCTCCCGAGTAGCCGGGGTTACAGGCAGGAGCCACTGTGCCGGTCTCTAGCCTGAATTTTGTATTAATCATTTCCTTGAGGTCATTTCATATGTATCCCTAAAACAATTCATTATTTCATTTCATTTTGCCTGCTGTTGAACTTTATATAAATGGAATCATATTGTGAATGTTCTTGTGGCTTTGGTTCTCATTGTAGTTTCAAGATTTCTTGATATTGATGTGTATCGATATGGTTCATTAATTTTCACTGCTATATAATATTCCATTATAAGTATCCCTTTATTTTCTGATCCAGTAATGGGGGATGTTTGGCTAGTTTCCAGTTTTTGGCTGTTAGGAAATACATTGCTATAAGTATCCTTCTGTCCCTTATTACATACAAGCTACCTGTAAGCTGAATATAATTATATAAGCTGAATATAATTTTCAAGTTATATTCTTAAATTGAAAAGGTCTTCATAGACCATTTGGTATCTTGCCTCTGCCTGGGTGCACAGGAGGGTGATTCCCAAGGTTTCCCAAACAGTGAATGGCAGTGTGGGGCCAGTAACCCAGGCCTCTTGTCCCAGTTTGGCTCATCTTTGTGACCAGACCACATGTCTGACAGTTTGTCTTTTAATTTTAAATAATTTCCCATGCTACTGATACTATAATTGTAAAATTTTCATATGGGCTGGTTCTTCAGTACTCCCCTAGAAATATGCGTGGCATTTGCTCTTGAGATCATTTTCTTCCCATCCCCAAAGTTGGGGCACTGATGACTTCTCCTGGGCCTGGTCCCATTAATGCCAGCCCTAGGCACACCCCATAGCCACGAACATGTCGATAAGCTGCTACTCCATCAGCAGTGAGAGCCTCAGACATGCTTCAGTGAGGGAAGAAATCAAAATAGACCCAAAATGGCCAAGGGGGAAAACTGCTGAGGAAAGAGATCTGAATCCTTCCTCACAAGGCTCTTTCTTAGGAAATGTCCCTTTACTATAAATAGGAATAGATATTCAATTTTAGGTCCCTTTCAAAAAAATCTCTGTAAGACTGAAATTAGATTTGAGGCTGATGGAATGAATATAGGATGGGGTGATTCTGTGCTGTGCTAGGACATGTCTGAAAGTTCCGAGCAGCTGGTGCAGTGGAACAGCTGAGCTACAAACAAATATCAGCTGATTTTAGCACTTCTTATTCTAGAGCCTTGGTTTGCTCGCTGCAGCACTTGGCTCCCTCGTAAGCTGTCTTCACGGAGCCCCTCAGCACTTCATCCCGCCCTACTGATGACTAGCTGTTCAAGTTTGGGCAGTTATTCCCCTTTATGGCCTCAGGGTCCTGCAGCCTATGGGTGGGAGCAGTAGCTCATATTTATGAAGAGCTTACGATGGGCCAGGCACTGTGCCCAGCACTTTCCATATCTTACCTCATTTAGTTTACACGGCAACGCTATCAGGTGAGAACTGTTATCATCCCCATTTTGCAATGAGGAAATTGAGCACAGGAATTGAGGAATGCTCGGCTCACCTGACCCCATGTTCTGGACGCTTGTTCTGGGTGAGATCTGTTTGGGCCTCCGTCCCCCACACACTGCAGTTGGGAAGTATTCTACGTCATGGGAGTCCTTCACCCACACACCTCTGTCATCAGAGGCCTGGCCATCCTACCATCTCTCGGCTGTGGAACTTCGGAGGAGAATGAGGCCAGGATTCTGAATTCTTGAAGTGTGTTTGTCTGTAAAGGGTGTCCACTGTTTTTGTCACCGTGAGAAGGGTCTGTAATGCTCAAAGTTTAAGACCCACTGACTTAGATATTAAAGTCACTAAGATAACAGACCAGCTGTTTGAAGACAAATAGATCCATTTTGCTAATGAATGAGTAAATTTTCAAAGGTTGCTTTTTAATGATCTGAGCAAGTATTTTGGAGTTGTGAAATTACAATGGAAACTCATTGTAAGGAATTTATCTAAGAAATGAAAAGTAGTAACTGTCTTGTGAGGTGTACTATACACAGCCCAAATATTTCATCACCGTGTCTTTTCACTAAAAGGTTTCAAAGGACTTGAAAACAAATTTCCTTATTATTTATTCAAAGATGGCGACAGAGAGCTAACAGTAAAAGATAAAGGATTTTGTATTGGTAGCGAGTGCATGTGTGTGTTTGTGTGCGTGTGTGCTTATGCATACTATATTTCAGGTGGGTGTCTTAGTCTATTCAGGCTACTATAAAAAATGCTGTACACTGGGTAACTTATAAAGATCATGGTGCTGACAGATTTGGTGAGGAGGGCCTACTTTCTGGTTCATAGATGGCACCTCAAGTTTCATCCTCGCATGCTGGAAGGGGGAGGGCAGCTCTTTAAGGCCTCTTTTATAGCGGACTAATCCCAATCACTGGGGCTCAGCCCACGTGACCTGATCACTTCAAGAAGTCCCCACCTGCCCAATGCCATCACACTAGTAAGTTTCAACATGTGAATTTTAGGGGGACACAAACATTCAGATCATAGCAGTGGGTGATCAGTTTATAGTTAAACATTAAAAAAAATGTTTTACAGTTGGTGTCATTGAGAAGTAAATTGCAGCAAGTTTATAGTTATTGAATAATAGTAACAAATACTAACAATGGCTTACATTTATTGAGCAAGTGTTGTGTGTTAGGCTCTCTTTTAAGTACTCACCATGGTTTAACTAATCTAATTTTCAGAACTGCTGTTTGAAGCAGATAGTGTTGCTTTGTCCATTTACAGATGAGAACATTGAGGCATAAATAGCTTAAGGACTTGCCCAAAGTATGAGGGCCAGGCTGGAATATGTCTAATTAAATCTGATGGCAGGTATCGAATATGGACCAAAGTAATATATTCTTGCTTTGGCATGACCTTCTTTGTAATTGCTTAACTCTGAGACTTTTGCCTCTTCCTGGAAGGTCCAAGGTGAAGGAATCAAACATTGATTAAATGCCTAATATGGGATAAGTGTCTTTAGATAAGTTATTGGTTCTTCAATACTACCCTATGCATATATTTATCAGGACAGTTTTCTAATTGTTGTATCATTGCCTGTTTGTTTTCCTCTTGGACAATGAGCTAATCATTTGTCTATGTATTGGTGATATTTTGCCATGGTAGTAACAAGCCATGCCAGTATTTCAGTAGTTCTGTAGGTTTGCTGCAGTTCTCATCAGCTCTATTCCAAAAAGTCTTTTCATTCCAGGAATTCAGGCTCAGAGAAAAGCCCCATCTGGGCTATGCGGTTCTCATCTCAGAGGGCCGAAATGCAAAAGTCTCAACTGAATGACACAGTGTGTTTACAGTTTCTGGTCAGTTTTGGTGTACGTTATGTCCACTCACATTCCATTCACCAAAGCAAGTCACATGGCCAAACCTGACAACAGGTCAGGGAATATTCTCCATCTACCTTGAGGTGATGGCAGTCACATGACAAAGGATAGGGGTGAATAATCTTTTTATTTGAAGGACACAGATATTAGGAACCATAATTCAGTGTGCTACCATCTGGTTGTTCTAGACCTGCATTTTTATTCAAGAGGAAACTGAAGCCTGGGGTTACATACATATAGGGTCACACAATTATGTGATTTGAACTGCTTATCTGATTTCATGTCCATGCTCCTTCCCCATCTGATTTCCATCTTCATCTCTTTCTGCTCTGAAACATATACTCTCTTTTTGGGACATACGGAGTTTTATGTAAATCACCAAAGCAATGTGTGCATTCGTGTGTCTGTGACTCAGTATATGATGTTACATCTGTCATTGCATTTTCCCCTTTCAGTGCTGCTAGCTGCTCATTTCTTTTTTTCTGAAAACTTAGGGCATCTGAAAGCATTATTTGTTTCTCCTAGGCTGGAATGGGAGCCCTCCCTCCATGCTCTGGTGTCCTCTGTTCCCTCACAGTGCACATCCCTCTGCATTTTAATTATGTGTGTGTGTGTGTGTGTGTGTGTGTGTGTACTTCTCTGTGCCCCTAACTAAGAGTTTCTGGAAGGCAGTGGGAGGGGCTGATTTTTACTTGTGGGTTCCTACATACATGGCATATAAAAGGTGCTGTAAGTGTGCATCGCAATAATGAATGCTTGCAGTTTTTCGACATAAGAATGAGACTTGTCATTGGAGGGCCAGTACTCACGCATTTCATATACATGTTAAGTCAGTTGGATTTCAATCATTTTAGAACAAAGGGCCTGGGAAATCAGTCCAGTATCATGACTTACATGTGTTCTGTCTGCAGATTGTTCTTTCTTTTAAAACTCAGCAATTTTTGTACAATGTGTTTCCAAAGTGATTTTTATCCCTCTATTTTCTGGTATAAAATAGGCTCCAATTATTCTCTTTAATTAAGTGGTTTTATTTTATTAATTGTTTCTAACTTACAGAATTCCCTAGAGACCCTTTACATGTTTTCAAATGAAGGCAGGAAGAAAAGCGCATTAATTATACACAGAAATTCCTTTTGGCGAATTAAACATGATGCACAGCAAACATGAAATGACTCGCGCTCCTGAGCTATCAATCTTGTCATTAGTGATGGCTTGTATTAGTAGTATTGACATGGGCTTATCCAAATTGGATTCTGCAAAGAGTCATTTTAATTTTGCACAAATGTAAGAAGACAAAGTAGTTTGTTGTGCAGGTTTTTTTAACCCTCTCTTCTGCCGAGTGACTGGGGCTTTTCTGTTTGTAATACCAGCTGGTATTTTTTTTTTTGAGTTGATATTATTTTAATATTTTTCAAAATTTAATCATTTAAAATTAACAAATAACATTGTATTTTTTATCATGTACAACATGTTGTTTTGAAGTATATATACATCGTGGACTGGTGAAGTCTAGCTAATTAACAAATGCAATACATCACATAGTTGTTTTTGTGGTGAGAGCATTCTCTTTGCATTTTTCAAGAAGATTATTTATTATCATTATCTATAGTCACCTTGGTGTACATAAATCTCTTACAATTTATTCCTCCACTGTATTTATGTATCCTTTGACCAAAGTCTCCCCAACCTTTCTCCCCTCCGAGCATGCCAGCCTCTAGTAACCACCATTATAATCTCTACTTCTATGAGATCAATGTTTTTAGATTCTACATATAAGTGAAACTGTATGATATTTTTTCTTTCTGTGTCTGGCTTATGTCACTTAACATAACGTCCTCCATGGTCACCCATGTTGTCACAAATTACTGGATTTCATTTTTTGTGGCTAAATAATATCCCATTGTGTATGTATGCCCATTGTCTTTATCCATTCATCCACTGATGGACACTTAGGTTGATTCCATATCTTGGCTATTGTGAATAGTGCCACAATAACCATGGGAGTGCAGGTATCCCTTTGGTATGTTGATTTCATTTCCTTTGGGCATATATTGAGCAGTAGGATTACTGGATCATGTGGTGGTTCTATTTAATTTTTAGTAACCTCCATGCTGTTTTCTATAATGGCTGTACTAATTCACATCTCCACCTGAGTAAGGATTCCCTTTTCTCCACATCCTTGCCAATGCTTGTTACTTTTTTCTTTGTGATAATAGCCATCCTAACTGGGGTGAGGTGAGATCTCGTTGTGGTTTTGACTTGCGTTTCTCTGATGATTGATAATGTTGAACAATTTTTCATATAGCTGTTGGCTATATGAAGACATTTGTATGTCTTCTTTCGTGAAATGTCTATTCAGGTCTTTTACCCATTTGTTAGTCGGGTTTGTTTTTTTGTTATTGAATTGTTTGAATTCCCTATATATTATATTTTGGATATTAGCCCTTTAGTAGGTGTATAGTTTGTGATATGTTGTCCTATTCTGTAGGTTGTTTCTTAGTTCTGTTGATTAGTTCCTTTGTTGTGCAGTAGCTTTTTAGTATTTGTCTGCTTTTACTTTTGTTGCCTGTGCTTTTGAGATCTTATCCAAAAAATCCTTGCCCAGACCAATGTCATGGAGCTTTTCCTCCTGTGTTTTCTTCTAGTAGTTTCATAGTTTTAATCCTATATTTAAGTCTTTAATTCATTTTAAGTTTATTTTGTATATGATGAGAGATAAAGGTCTAATTTTATTTTTCTGCTTGTGGATATCCAGTTTTTCCAGCACCATTTATTGAAGAGACTATCCTTTCCCCATTGTGTGTTTTTAGCTCTTTTGTCGAAAATCAGTTGGCTATAAATATATGGATTTATTTCTGTAATCTTTATTCCATTCTGTTGGTCTATGTTTCTGTTTTTAAGCCAGAGCCATGCTGTTTGGGTTACTATAGTTTTGTAGTGTATTTTGAAGTCAGGTAGTGTGATGCCTCTAGCTTTGTTCTTTTTCACTCAAGATTGCTTTGTCAATTCAGGGTCTTTTGTTGTTCCGTATGAATTTTAGGGTTGTTTTTTTCTATTTCTGTAAAGAATGCTGTTGGTATTTTGATAGGGATTGCATTGAATCTGCAGGTCATTTGGGTTAGTAGTATGGTCATTTCAATGATATTTATTATTTCAATCCATGAACACAGATATCTTTCCATTTATTTGTATCTTTTTCAATTTCTTTCATCACACAAACCAATAAACATGATACAGCGCTTTAACAGAGTGAAAGATAAAAACCATATGATGGTTTCAGTAAATGCAGAAAAAGCATTTGACAAAATTCAACATCACTTCATGATAAAAATTCTCAACAAATTAGGTATGGAAGGATTGTACCCCCACACAGTAAAGGCCATATGTGACAAACTCACAGCTAACATACCGAGTGGGGAAAAGTTGAAAGCTTTTCCTCTAAGATCTAGAGCAAGACAAGGATGCCCATTTTCACCATGTCTGTTCAACATACAACTGGAAGTCCTAGAAAGAGCAGTTAGTCAAGAGAAAGAAAATAAAAGGGATCCAAGTTGGAAAGGAGGAAGTTAAATTGTCTCTGTCGGCAGATGACAAGATCTTATATATAGAAAACCCTAAAGACTCCACAAAAAAAAAAAAACTGTTAGAAGCAATAAACAATTTTGGTAAAGTTACAGGATACAAAATCAACATACAAAAATCAGTAGTTTTTCTACACTAATAGTGAACTATCTGAAAAAGAAAGCAAGCCCATTTACAATACCTACAAAAAGTAAAAACAAAAAACCCAGGAACAAATATATCCAATAAGGTAAAGACCTTTACTTTGAAAACTATAAAACATTGATGGAAGAAATTGAAGAAGCCACCTAGTATTTGGGTGCTTTAGGGCTGATAAAGCGCCAGATCAGACATTACCTGATCAAGCCACAGAGCAAACCTGGGAGACAGGTGAGTTTTACAGGTGAAGACATTGAGGTTGTGCCCTACATCATACAACCAGGAAGGGGCAGAACCTTTTGACTTGTCAGTGTTTCCTTTAAAATATTTCTCTGAGCAGAGATAGGGCTTGAGTTGGGTAGCAGCCCCTTTTCTATCATTTTCAGCCGTCAACTAAAAGGAAATTCAGATGTGTTTATATTAAATTGTCAATTCAATAAGCACTGCTTGGGCACCTATTTGTTATGTGCTAAGATGTAGTGATGATAAAAATATAACATATTTTTGAACATGTACTGTGTGCTAGGCACTGTTCTGGTTAGAGGATGGACTCAGTTAATCCACACAGTGACCGTATAAGGCTGGGTCATTATTGTTCCCAATGCATAGTTGAGGCAGAAAGAGATTAAGTAACTCTCTAAATGTCATATGGCTAGAAAGTGGCACAGTTGAGATTCAAACCCAGGGGTTGGGCACTACATCCCAAGGTCTTAACCACTACCCAGTACTGCTGCTCCAGTGAGAAGAGAATCCACTGGGTTGATGGTTCAGATTCCATGAGTCGGAAGCCACTCATTGAGCTCCTGATAAGTATTGGGTGACTAAGACCTAGTTCTTGTTCTTAGGAGCTTCTCAGGGAGTGGGAACAAATGTGATACCAACAAAAATATAAAACAATCGTTGAGGTTTCTTGAGGACTTACTGTATGTCAGTTACTGTTCTAAATTCTTTATAGAACTTTTCATTTTATCTGCTTAAAGTAGGCATTTTGCCTGCCTTCTACAGATCAGAAGACTGGATTGAGCAAGTTTAGGTGCTATGTCCACTTTAAACTTAAACACAAGAGCTTTTCTCTAAATACTAATAAAATACTGAGGCAATTGAATTTTACTGTCTTTGAAAAGACTGTATTTATGCATCAGTATTCATCGATTATGTCCTATGTGCTAAATATTGTTCTAGGTGCAGGGAAGACAGTGAACCAAACCAACATCCCTGTTCTCATAGAGCTTATATTTCAGTGGAGGCAGAGAGACAATAAATAAAATCAATACTTAAATCTGGGACTAAATGTGGGAAGTGTGGCAGAGAATAATAAAGTAGGGAAGAGAAGTAACCAGTGAGTTAGGTTGCAATTTTAAATGACATGCTCAGAGAGGACGTGTGTGTATGTTTATTGAGGTTTAATTAAAAAGCTAGTCAACACTGCCACTTCTGCTTAAAGCCTATTATTTCTCTCCATTGCCTTCGTAAAACCCTTATGTACAAAGCTTTTCATAACACGGGATTGTGTACCTCTCCAGAGCCATATCATATCACTCCCCCATAAACTATGCTCTAGCTCCACGGATCTGACTGCATTTCCTTGAAAATACCACGTCCTTTTGTCTTTGTGCCTTTGCCTGTGCTATTTGCTCTGCTGGTGACAGGCTTCTTCCTCACCTAGGGAGCTTCTCTAAACTTTGTTTGCATGTGCACCCCCCTCCCGACTCCACTGCATCCTCATAGCACCCGTGTTGCATTTCACTCTCTATTGGGTTGTGTGTAGTGGATGACCCTCCACCAGTAGACTGTGAATTCTTCAACCAAGGAACTATTTTCTCTGTAAGTGACTAATAAATGTGGAAGGAAGGAAGGTAGATAGGTAAGTAGGTAGGTAAGAAAGAAGGCTGGAAAGAAAAGCAGAGAAGCCAGGAAGGAAGTTAGGAAGAAAGGAAAGAAGGAAGGGAGGAAGGAAGAAAAGGAGCAAAAGAGAAGGAAAAAAGAAGAAGGAGGGAAAGAAGGAAGGAAGAACTCAGAGGCTTTTGCTCAGGATTGTATCTTAGTGACATTAATTTGAATGTTGTGTGGGAGAACATGCAGTTGTTTCATCCTGGCATGCATTTGCCCCACTTTTGCAGATCTTTCAAAGTTTCATTCTTTGGGTCTGTTTTCCATGGCCTGCAGGACTTAATTCCACTGGACATGGAGAAGAGAGGGCTGAGGGAGGAATATGCCTGTACAAACTTCTCTCACCGCAGCCCCTTCCCCAATAGCGTGATGAATCGGGGAAGCCCTGATTGAAAATTCTGATCATAGCTTGCAGTCCTTCAGATCCCAGCCTTTGACAGTTGATTCAGTCCTTTTCATGCCTGCTGCTTTCTCTAGCTATGGTAGGTCTTATGCATGAGTCTATCATTAGTAGACAAAGCATGATGGATTGGTCAGGGTTCCCTTCATCCTTAGAACCTGGGAAATACTTCCTTTTTCAGACTGTCGGGGCCCATGTGGAACACAGTCATGAATGAAAGAAGAATGCAATGCAGTACTGGATGTGCCTGTTTGCTGCCTGCGTGAGACAGAGAATGATGCATTGTGGAGAATGCAAATATATAGCACACATCCCAGCCCCCCACCCTCAACCCAACAGCAAGTGATGTGGAAAATCATGGCTCACAATCGATGTCCCAGATGAGCCTGGCAGTTTCATTGAAGATGTCATACCCCTTTCAGAATCAGAGTAGTAAACAATTTCCAAAATTGAATCGCAAAAAGAAAAATCAGCCCACGTAAGTCTTTGGGTTTTTGAAATGATCTAATGTCCAAAAGGATTAGAATTGATTGATTTTTTTATCTTGGAAGTAGGTTCAAGGCAGTTCTCAAATCTATGGTCTCTCTGGATATGATGCTATGAATATCAGCTGGATACTACTTTATTTTTAATTTGATTCTAGGACCCTGAGTCTGTATGTAATGTTTCAGTGAGCAAAACAGTTCTGTTTGGCTCCGATGAAAGATTGATAGAAGCGATTTTCAGATGTGGAATCAAAACAGAGTGAAAAAAATGTCACGTTTAAATAAAATGCAGTACTTGGAGGCATCATGTGGTCTCATAATAAATGAATTCACAGCACA
This sequence comes from Lemur catta, assembly GCF_020740605.2. Lineage (NCBI taxonomy): Eukaryota > Metazoa > Chordata > Mammalia > Primates > Lemuridae > Lemur > Lemur catta. The sequence goes on from NC_059130.1 coordinate 83,362,203, forward strand.
AAGTTGACAGGTTTTGAAGGAGAATTTCTTTCAAAAGTTTGAGGTGATTCATTTTTATGATTAACTGCAGTAAAAACAATTACTAGAGAATTTTTAAGTGAAAGGAAAAGAAGCTTTGAGGTGTTTATAGATAATATCCGGCTACCTTCATTTTTATACTTCGCCTCATGTAAGCTATGAAGTTGTACGTTTGTGAAGTTTGGCTGAAGGCCCTGGAGCTCTGGGGCTGCTCATTCATCCCAGGCCTCATCTGTTATTCGCAGTTGGGAAGGGGGAGAAGCGGGGGGGCTGTAGCAGAAGCAGTGGTGAGAAGTCTGCTGGCTTTGCACTCAGACGGCCCTGAGTGTGAATAACTCCGTGTGCTCTCTGGCAGCTTACCTGACCTCCTGGCGTCTCCCTTTCTGTGGCTTACAATTGGGACAAAATGAGATAGAAATGAATGCTGAGCATATAGCACGGGGCCTTGCACACACAGTAAATGGCCATGGCATTACCAACGCCAGTGGGCATTTACTCTGTTGTCTGTTGGAAGCTCTGTACTTGATGTTGCACAGAAAAGACTCACCATCTACCTCAAGGATCTTGTAATCCAGAGATGACACAGATGGTCTAAGAGGGAATGGAAACCCATGAGCAGAATAGGATGGAACAGCTGTATCATCCTTGTGGACAGAGAGGGCATCTTTCAAGCTGTAGGATCGGGTCTAGCACAATGTCTGGTTCATGGGAAGCACACAGTAAATATCTGCTGAATAAACTGAGTTGAAAAGATAAAGAAAAAGGGTGGAAGGGAACATTGAAAAGCCCTATGCATTAGTCAGTCTTCTCCAGAGAAACACAACCGATATGATGTATACATATAAGGAAAGAGATTTATTATAAGAAATGGGCTCATGCAATGATGGAGGCTGGCAAGTCCAAAATCTGCCATTTGAGGCCACGGGCTTGAGACACAGGAGAGTGGATGGTGCAGATGAATTCTGAAGGCTGTCTTCTGGAGGATTCTGTCTTGTTCAGGGAAGCTGCTCTTTTTGTTCTGTTGAGGCCTTAAGCAGATTTGAGGAGGCCCTCCCACCTTATGGAGGGTAATCTACTTTATTCAAAGTCTATTGATTTAAGTATTAATATCATCCCCAAACACCTCCCCATTGACACATAAAATTAAGTGTCACAACCTAGAAGTAACTAATTTTAAACAGATACATCAGGAAAGGCTCTAAATTACTAGAATGTCTGGGTTCAAATCTTATTCTTTCCATTTCTTTCTGTTTTATCTGTAGGCAAATTATTTAATTTCTTTGCCTTGGTTTCTTTGTCTGTGAAATGGGGGTGATAATAGTGCCTACTAGGCCTCAGATTGGTTGTGAAGTTTAAGTGAGACAGTGCAAAGCACTATAGCAAGTGCTCAATAAACTTGAGCTGCTAGTATCGGCAGCATTAGACATATACAGGCTTTTAACTTTAGGCACATGCTCTTCAAGCCTAAACTCTTCTTACATTTAAAAAAAAGCATATTTTAGACAAAAGTAGTTTTAGATGATATGAACAAATGTTCAAGTGGCTGGAATAAGTATCATTTGTCATCTCCTGTGCTTAAGTACTTTATATGCATTTTTACATTTAATCCTTATTGCAAACATGGCATTAGGTATATTATTGTGCCCATTTCCAGATGATAAACTGAGGCTTAGAAAGGTTAAATGAGGTACTCCAGGTCATACAGTGACTCAGCAGCTGAGAAGGGGTCTCAGTCAGAATTCTGTAACTCCTCATTTGATTCATTTGCCGTCTTGCCATGCCTTTGTGTTGTTGGCTGGAGCAAAGTCAGCCAGGTGTAAGTTTTCTGCCTCCTTGAATTTGGAAATACAGTCACTTGGGGGGTTCAAATTTAATAGCTTTTTCCTTCCTGTAAAGGGATTGTAGGTACGCATGTTTTACGTTTAGTTTTGATTCTTTCTCTACTTTGCTTTATTTCCTTTGCGACTGTAGCTAGGCCTGCTAGAAAATGACAGGTGCAAAACATGCCACATTTTACATGCTGAGTAGTTGGGTAGTTATTTCTGAGCAGGAAGGAATGAGAAGTAAGCACGTGTGGGTGTTTTACACAAACTCAGTGTCAGTAGACTGGGCTGTTTGCAGCTGAATGGTCGCATGAAAGTCAATGATGGCCTTAGCTGATTTCTGCTTGTTTGCACTCACACCAGGGGTCCGGTAAAACTCAAGTTAGTCCCTGCTCTGTGAAAATCATATGAAAAGATGTTTGTGCATGCATGCATGAGTGTGTGTAATGTTCATACACACGTATACATATGACCTTTTAGCTTCTTTCCTGCCTACATCTGCAACCAACTTGTTATCCTCATCCTTAGTATCACTTTAGATAATTGCTGTACCGAATTGCTTGCAACTCCTTAGTGGGCTGTGCTTTTTTGTGCCTCTGTGCTGCTGAGTTCTTCTTGACTTGAATGTTCAACTCCCTTCCTTTATCTGCCTGACGAACTCCTGGGTATGCTTCAAAACCTTATTCAGCCCTGTGAAGGTTGAAGCCCTATCTTTCCTTCATATCCCCAAATGAATTCCATTTTCTTTGGTGGCTCCTCTGGGACTTGTACATATCTCTGTTGCTGTCTTTGCGATGCTGTGATGCAGTATGATTATTTCTGAGCATGCAGTCAGTATAACTTTGTGGTTAAGATTGAAGTCTTTGAAGTCTGAAAACCCTGAGTCTCAGTTCTGCCGCTTGCTAGTTTTTGAAACTTGAACAAGTGACTCGGCCTTTCTGAGCCACAGTTTTCTCATTTGTAGACTGCAGGCAATAGTGCATCTCTTCATTGCATTAAGGAGATAATGAACAGGAAGCAGCTGGCACAGTGCCCAACACATGGCAAGGGTACAAGAGGAAGGGCTGTTGGTGTGACTACCTCAACATACCTGTCTCTTCTGTTTCGTTCGAACTCTTTGAGGTCAGAGTCCTTGTCCTATTTATTTCTAAATTTCTAGCTCCTTGCACGGGGTGCTCAGTATTTTGCAAGTAAATTCTATGTGTGCCAAATCCGTGGACTCATTTTACAAACCCACGGGCTGTGGTTCGCAAAGTTCACCGTAATCTTTCATTTAAGCTGACATTCATTTTTATCTTAGTGTTGACCATGTGACTTGAATAGCTATTTTTCTTTGAAGACACTTAAAGCCAGATGTTTTGACTTTGTGTGGAGCCACCTGGAATCTGGGATTTACCTCTCCTTCATCGCCAAGGTCATTGTCTCTTTTTAGTGCCAGTCAGAGGTACAGGCAGGCTTTTGATTGGGTTAGCCAGTCAGGAACTTGTAATTACTGCCTCTCTCCCTGAGTAGCATCCTGCAAAGTTGATCTAAATGCAGAAGAAGCTCATTCTGTTCAGCTCCAAGGGCCAAGCGGGAGCTGCATGTGCTTTTCCTGTGTTCCTGTCACTAAGTATTTACCACGAATAGATATTAGCATGTGGTTTGTTATTACACAGCTTTGAACCTACAAGGGTGGTCACCTCTTATTGGTGGATGATAATGGCAAGTAAAGAGGTAGTAAACAGGGATGGAATCAGACAGATCTGTGTTCAAATCCTAACTACACCATTTCAAAGCTGGTAGACCTAAAACCAGTTCTTTAAGCTCTTTGTACTTCAATGTCCTCATTAAAAAAAGGAGAGAGAACAAAAAATGAGGATAAAAATAGTGTCTACCTCATAAATCCTATGAAGATTAAATGACTTGATACTTGTTTAATTTATCACAGGGCTCTGCATGTGATAAATACTCAATTAGGGATAGTTGATCAGGACAGCTATTCAGGGTGATGTGCCTGCGTGGGCTAGTAGGAAGAGCACTGGGCTTGTGGCAGCCAGATCCATTTATAAATATCTGTGCCAACTGCAATGGCTCACCACTATACAGAGGAAGTATTCTGTACTTCCCATTTCTTTCCCATGAATAAATGTGTCTATGTCAGCATAGCCACATGATGGTGAAATTCTGCAAACATAATTATTGAAGTGAAGAGGCTACAATTAGTACTTTAGTCACATAATTCTTTTGTAGTGACCCTTGGACAAAGTACAGATGAGTATAATTAGTTTTTGTCCACATCTTTATTTTATTTTTCCCTTCTAGGAGGGAAAATCCTCACCAGGATGTGTGTACCTGATGCAGAATTTCTTCACAGATAATGAAATAATTCATGGTGCTTTTTCCTGGAAGGTGCCTAAGTGGTATGACTGTATGTTAATCAGGAGTCCTGAAAGGCATCATTCAACAGCAGGGGAAATATGTTAGTCTGTGCATTAATGCAAAAGAGATTATTTTCAAACATTTCAAAACCCTGAAGACCTTCTTCAGGGAGCTTCCTTTATTTTCTTTTCCTTCCCCATTTAGAGAAAAGGTACCACAGCTTTCCGTGTTGTAGAAATACAGCTACAAGTCTAGTGGAGGAAGCTTACTGTGAGAAAATGAAAGGCTAGATGCGTGATGCTCAGTCAGTGTTAGTGCTACTGAGCCCAGGCCACAGTCCTGCCACCAACACGATCTTTTCTGACCCAGAATGTGGTGAGTATTTTCCAAAAGTAAGGTTAAAGAGAAGAGAAATGCTTAGAAATTACTACCATTGCCTGATGGTTTGGTAGGGAAAATACCCTAATTCAAGCATGAAGGAGAGATGAAAGAGAAGAAAAATGAAGCAATAATGTGCTGTGTTGAAGGACCCAGGGTCACGGGACAGGTTGGTATAGGCAGGATGAAGAAGTTTCTACCTTCTTCACCTAGAATGGTAGGGGCTGTCAGCATTATTCGCCTAGAACTTATGTTCAGTGCAGGAAATGAATTTTCAGGGATGTTTAGAACGAGAGGCCAAAGGTTTTCTCTTCCATTACCCATGGGAAGGAAATAGATTTGAATTTTATGTTGGCTCTTAGTGCCTCTTCTACAGATGGCTGGACCCATCTCTTATCTCTATGGGAGAACCACAGCATTTGGGCAGAGCAAAGGGTTTAGGCCAAGGGCACATATAGCCTCTTCCTTGGAGTATGTTGGAATGTCATTGGAGAGAAAAAAGAGCCCAAAGCACATGGGCTAATCACGAGGGCATTTCCAGTAGAGCCAAGTGACATGGCTCAGACTTTGCGTAAGTGGTTGAAGTCAGGCAGGAGTTGGCTGCAGGTCAGATACTGAGACAGCATCATGGAGGTACCTGTAGGGGGAGGGGAAGGCATTCTAGTTGGCTTCCTTGAGGGTAGATTGCTTTTCATTCTTGACTCTGGCAAGGTAAACAAAGTAAAGGAAGTTATGTTATGTTTCTATGCCTCAATTATTTTATTCATACCTATACAATGGGGTGAAAAAGTTTACTGAGTACTTTAGAGATTAAATGAGGCACAGTTAGCATATAGTACTGGGCCTGACACTGCGTATCACTGCTGTCTTTTCACCTGCCTTAAAAGTATTTTGCAATCATTTATTTATTATAGCTCAAGGGTCACCTCTAACATGAAGACTTGCCTTTTGCCTTCTACACCCAGACAAAACCATCCCCTGTCCTTTGGCCTGCCCTGTATCCTGTTCATATCTCTATAGTAGCCCCTGTAGTGGTTTAGGGGACTTCTTAATTCATCAGTGATCTGACTGCTACAGCAGCAGATAGTGACCTTCGGGGGCACAGGGACAAGTCTTTGCTCCTCTCTGGACTCCTGTCTCTCAGCAGCTGGCCTGGTGTATGGGAAACACTTGGCACGTTTAAATACATCAACTTTTCTCCTTCAGGCTCATGCTGATATGTTATTTGAGCTGAATTTATATTCCCATGTACCTCAAATACCCTCACTGATTGTTTCAGGTCATGGTGATCAAAGAGTCAAATGTGCCATCTATAAAGGAACCTGGAAAATTTTCAAGTTTAATTCATCTCCTTGAGGTTAGAATGGAAACAAATAAGTTTTCTTACAGTTTCAGTGAGGTGCTGGAACCCCAGAGCTCACCCATGGGCAGCAATGTTGTAATCCCCCTCATCTTCCCTGACGTCTCTTGCCTACTGGGCACTTGCTGTTTTCAGTAGTAACTGAGGGACAAGATGATTGGGAAGGCAAATCTGCTGCTTTAAAAAAATCCTGAAATACAGCCTAAAACCAAATTAGAACAGGCCTTTGGATTAGCCATGCCATTTTAGTCTTTCATTAGTGGTGATAATTAGCAGAATTGAGGATGGGCATTTAAATTATGGCTTAGACAACAAAACATCTCTAGGAATGAAATTACCATTCAACTTACATTTTCAATGAGATCTTGAAATCACTTAAATCAGAATGAGGCTGAAGGGTGCTTTGATGCTGAGGGCTGTGAACTCTGACACCCAAGTGGATTGTTGGAATGATGATAAAAGTCACCATTGTGCTGACCATTAACTCATACACTTGTGCAGCAAATTAGAGTTTATAAGGCTCTTTCATATCAATAAAATCTTAGCAAATTAGAATGGTAAGGGATCATACAAATCATGTAATATAACCCCTTCATCTTCTGGGTAAGAGAAATGGGATATTTCACCGATGGTCACAGCAGGGTAGGCAGGGCACGTGTCATTATTCCCACTGCACCCAGTAAGGAAGCTGAGGATTGCAAATGAGAAATGTTTGGGCCATTTGGATACAGTGGGGCAGAACTTTGCCACTGCCCTGCTGACCTCAGGTCCTCCCCTGGTTTGAATAAACATATTTGTTGACAACTTCACCGTCTTAGGGGGGCCTTCCCTGACCCTGGGCTGAATTAGCCCCTCCCCTTCCTGTCTCTACCCAATCACTCTCTCTCTTTACCCTCATTGATGTCTTAGCTCTTATGACTACCTAACATTATAGAAGGTATAATTTGTTTTATTTGTTGGTTTTTTCCACTAGTGTGTAAGCATCATGGATTTCACCTGTTTTGTTCACAACTGGAATCCAAGCACCTGGAACAGTGTCTGGCATACCACAGGTACCCAATAAAATGCTTGTTAAATTATTGAATGACTAATCAAAGGAGGTAGATGCCAAATTCAGATAGTCTGCAGGAAATAGACTTAAAAAAAAAACCCTCATCCTATCTTGATAACTTGACATATGGGTCTGAAAATTAGTCCATCTGTTTATACTGCTGTAACCTCAGCTTTTATTTAGTTCATTCATTGAACAAATATTTTAGAGAGCCTCCTGTAAACTAGACACTGTTCCAGGTACTAGGGAACAGCAGCGACAAAACAGAAATCCCTGTCAAAGGAGAGCTTCCATTTTTGGTATATTGAAGTGACAGTTAAGTATATTAAGTAAAGGAAATTTATAAACAAGTTTATAAATTTGCATCAGTGTGTTTTATACCAAAGTAAGATATAAGGAGAAGAGCAAAGCAGAGATAAGAAATATCAAGGTTCAGTTCTACATGGGGTGGCCTGGAAAGTCCCCTTGACAACTGCCATTTCAATATTTGATGAATGAATGAATACTTAGTCATTAAATGTTTGTTGAAAGGATGAATGTTTTAAAATACTAGTTGTTTTCACATCAAAAATATCTGAGTAACATTCTTCAAGCAAACTGTGTAGAAGGCTCTCAAGCTCCGACCTGTGAAGTCAAGTTGAAGCTAAACTATTAACTGGCACGTGGATTTCTTCTCCGTCTTCTCCCTCTGACTCTCTCCCTTCTCCTCTGAGTTTGGTAAGAACTGCCTGCCACATGGGAGCTGATGACAGTGAAGCCGTGATTTAGACATTATTCAGCCCTGTGAAGCCGTTTTGTGGCTTAGTGGAAGCGCAGCACAGCCTCCACAACCAAATAGCTTTAGGTTCCAATCTCACTCACCTCTTCCGTTTTCTAGCTCTGTGACCTTGGGCCAGTTACTTCTCTCAGCCTCAGGGTTTTAGTCTTTTAATGATGATAATAATACTGATGTTAGCCACATTTCTAAAGTGCCTAAATTCCTGATGCGCAGCAGTCACTCCAGGGTTAATTCCTTTCTCTCTTTTGTATCTGTCATGCATTGAAATTGCCCTTGATCTTGAGGGATTAGAGTACAATGCAAGTGTGAAAAAGAAGCAATCCAGAGTTCCTTGCATGCACAGGCAGCGGCAGTAACTGCGGGGGCCGTGAAACACGATGACTATCTCAGCTCATAAACGATGGTACATTTTAATCAGATTTTAGATGTTAGGGAGGCTCCAAGTAATTACAGTTATTTTTGCCTTAAAATTGAACTGCCGTTATTAAAATTCTTTTATTAAATCTTTTTTTTCCTTTGGTAGTTATGAAAGATTGTAGAATTTCCTAGTCAAGTGACTGAGCACTAGATACCGTGTAGATATAAGCTTTTATGATTTAGATGCAGGAAGGGTCCGAAACAGGTGACGTTGCTGAAACACGGACTTGCTGGTGACACCGGAGCCTGGAGAGGAAGCAGTGGCTCTTCTGTCATCCCTGCTGGCTCTCACTTGTTTCTCATCGCCTTTACCCTGATGTTTGCCTTGTTTTGTCTTTATAGACTACTCTCATGTCTGTTTTCTCTACGGCAGTTGTTATTATTTCCATTGTTCAGATGGGAAAATCTAGGCTTCTATATGGTAAGTTATTTGTTCATCCCAAACCATTTGCCAGCGGTGTGGTGTTTGCTCAGTGCTGTGCCAGGAGAGCAAATGGCCTGGGAAGGCCCAGCTGGCCCATAGTAAAGGGCACATCCAGGATGGGGACCAGGTCCTCAGGTCCAGGACGGTGCTCCTTCGCTTACACTCTGCCAAAGCAGCAGGCAAGACTTATGACCCGTCTTGGAGACCAAACTGTATTACTAATACTGTTCGTAATAATCATGATACTATCTTGAAGATGGGGCTCTAAGATAATACAGATGTTTTGGGAACATCGAGGTAAACAAGACTGTCTGGGTCTCTGCTCTCCGGACGTGCAGGTCCTATCAGAGAAGCACGTGACAGGTGTAGTAACAGCAGTAAATGTGGACTGGCTTCTGATACGCAGAGGCACTGAGGCAAGGTGTTCCACGCTCGCTGTAAAACCCTCACAAAGCCTTACGGTGATCGTCCTGTTATCCCCATTTCACAGATGATGAAACGAAGGCTTCGGTGGCTCAGGTAACTCACCCCAGGCCGTGTACCTTGCAGCTGGGAATTGAGCCCAGGTCTGTGTGCTCCAAAGTCTGTGATCTCAACGAAGCACAGTCGTTCCTGGGAGGGTGGGAGGGACTCCATCTTAATAGAATTACGCGTCAGGACAGATCCATCAGTGCAAAAATCCCATCGTGAGCTGCTTACACTTCGCTATACTTCGTTTTGCCTGAACCTTCTCAATAACCTTCTCCGTGGCTCACTGGGGTGACCGTGAGGGCCTTGTTGTCTGGGAGGCTGCTGGGCAGCCAGAGTGGCACCATTTGAACTAATTGTGTACAATTTAGCATTCCCCAAGCGCCGACAGTCCTCATTCAAACCAAGTGTGAAAGTTTTTAAATTAGCTTTCACAGTTTGATTCACAAGCAGCAAATGCAAAACGGCACAGGATTAATTTTTCCAAGCACTACCACGATGGCATAGCTGAAGGCTATCTTAGCTCATTTCTTTTAACAGTAAGAAAAAGAGCTGGGCAGAGCCGGTGTTTTTAGGAGAATGATATTCTAGAAGAGATGTCAGCGCTCTGGTTACAGAAAGAATCAGGTGTGCAAACTGTTGCACAATGACAGCATGGAACAGCGTGTGTGAAGAGCAAAACTTTGGAATTTGATGGTCTTGGGTTTGTCTCTTGGCTCTGCTGTTTACTAGTTGTGTGAATGGGGACAGGTTAATTATTATTTTTAAGCCTCAGTTGGCCTCATTGTAAGATAGAGATACTATTTTCAAATGTCTGAAAGGTTTCTGGTGAGGATGAAATGATACACTCTGTGTGATGTGCCTACACAGTGGTTGGCACATCGAAGAATCTCAGTCAATCAAAGCTATTGTTATTAGCATCACCCTTGAACTTTGTGCAAACAGTATTCACTGTTGTAGACAGGGAGTTGTTGGTTCTTAGCAAGCATTTATGGAGCCTCCACAGTTTGGCAAGTGCTGGCACAGGATATAAAGAGAGAACGAGACATGCTCCCTTCTCAGTGCAGAGGCAGGCAATGAAAGCATCTGTATACTATAGCACGGTAAGGGTGGGCAGAGGGTGGGGTGGAGAAAGAGGCTTCTGCTCCTCCTGGGGAGGGAGCGGTAATAAAAGGCCTCGGGGAGGAGAGACTCAGAGGCTCTGTGGGAGTCAGCCAGGTGAGAAGGGTGGGAAGGAAATTCCAGGCAGGGGAAACAAACTACAACAAAAGCAAAGAGGTGAGAAAGAGTGAGGTTCATTCTGGGAACTTCTGGGTTGTTCTGAAAGGTTGGAGCAAACTATGTATAAGCTAGTAACTAACTTAACCCTGCCAAAATTCCCTTACCTGTAAAATGGGCATAATAATAGTACCTGTCTTATAGGACCATGGTCAGGATAAAATGAGGTGAAGTCAAGGAATGCACTTGGAATAATGCCTGGCACAGAGTATCAGAGAGTGTCATCAGGTGACACTGGCTAGTGTTGAACAATGTTTGACAGATGGCATTCCCCAAGAGCATCTCCGGGCTTTCATCATGCAGCCAGCAATCTGTATCTTACATGTAGCAGTTCCCTAAGCCTGTTTGACTATTAGATGAATAGGGAACTTTTTTTAGTGAATTATTGTTAATAATCTTTTGTTTTTTTAGGACCTTGTACACTTCATGTTTGGAAAATGCCATGGACAGATACAGGAAATGAGATCTGTTTCTGGCTCTAAAAGAGTTTACCTAGTTGAGAGTCTAACAGCTCAAAAAAAAAAAAGAAAGAAAGAGAAAATCGAGCATTTTCTCTCTCTTTTTTTTTGTTTAGGGTTTCTGATATTCATGTCTAATGCATCATTTTATTGTAACAGGTGTTCATGGGCATGGGGTGAACAAATGAAAAATTCACATGCACAGAAATAATCCTGTAGTTGGTTTGCTTCATGCTAAAACCAAGGTTTGGTACCAGGTGATCTCTCAGCTCTTCCCAGCTGTGTGATAGAAATTGATCCAGGCAGACTGAATTGGGTCTGAGTGTAGGGAAAAGCTTAGGTGGAAGGGAAGGGGGAGGTTTGGACATAAGAAACCCTGGATTAGCAATAGTGCGTGGGGCTTGAGAGCGAAGACTCTGAGATCAGACTGCCTGCCACCTACCAGCCCGGTAACCATGGGTAAGTGATGATTTCCATGGGTTCCAACGTCCTCATCTGTGAAGTGGGTCAAGGAGCAGTGGTCACCTCATGCAGCTGCTCTTAGAACAGCATCTGGGCACAATCAGGACTCAGTGCTGGCTGCCAGTGGAAACCCAGCTCTAACACCTCCTGGGCAAATGTTCCCTTTGAACATTGTGCCCACCCTCCATAACTGCTGGGAAGACTAAAAGTGGTAGAGTGAGTGGGTGCTCAGTGCAGGACTTGGGCAGGAGGGCTCTGCTTTGAGTGCAGAGCTCAGATGCTGGTGTCAGGTGGCTGTTTACTAGCTACGAATCCTTCCTCACCCATTCAGACTCTGCACTTCTGTTTCCTCCTAGGGCACACACCTGTGGGGGTTAGTTGTGAGGAGTACATGATGCAGTGAGTGCATATAGCAATTTGAGGCCAGGCGCAAGACTGACACTCAATAAAGGTTACCTATTGTTACATGCTGAGCCGCACAGGCCAGATATACCTTGCACACTGCATCCTCCAAAAGACTTGAAGCAAATGTAGATTGTGTCTCCAGGTGGCCTAGCAAATGGTCACAGTGACTGAGTTTCCACGGTGGCTGCAAGAATCAATACAGATGGCTGCCCGATCAATTCAAGTACAGTGTATCTGATAGACAGTCTTTACAGGCCATGACACACCGACGCAGAGGTTTCCCCAGCTGTGCAGTGGGATGGATTTTTTTCACTGTTTTCTCCTCATTAGATCCAGGGTGCTTATTTTCCAATGCAGAACACACGCAAATTGACAATAGGCACATGCTTTTAAATGTGATCAAGAAGAATGAACTTGTGGACAAGCATTCATTTGCCTTTGTTCAGTGTTAAGATTTCCCAAGTTTAGTGATCTGTGTTTTTATTCTGTGTTTCCTCTTTCTGGAGAGGAGTTTACATCCTCTAACCGGTGTGTTACTTTCCTTCCCATTTGCAAATGAGTTTGCCAGAATCCTGTCTTTTAAAGTTTTTTCTACTTGTGCTAACTTGAGGGGCACTGGGATTTTTCTTCTGCTCTTTGGCATCTTTGAAACAGGTCCAAGTGACCAGCGTCAGAAATTTCCATCACAGAAAAATCCTTTGAAGGAATCCTAGACCTGTGCAGTCTCTACCATCTCAACAAAGCTCCCGAGCTCTGCTTCCCTGGCACTGACTTGAAAATTAAAGCGCTGCTTCAGAATAACATATCTATTGCTTAAACATTAGGGATTTTTGTTGAGGCTTCATTTTTCAGTACTAAATGTCATTTTGTCATAACTAGATAGTGAGGGCAATGATAAGGGACCGTATCTTAATTTTTTTAATTCAACACATATTTCTAATTATAATCCTTGAAAACCCCTATAGCATCTAATACGGTAGTGTGCACCTTGTGTATGTTCAGCAAATACTGGTTGGATTTTGATTAAAAGGTGACTTTTAAAAACGAGACTGTTCAGACCTTAAACATAGCAGCTCAATTAATGTGTCAGCCTGAAATCATTGGTCTGTAATCACTTCTCATTCCCACTTTACTTTCTTAAGTGTACCCTTAGAAATAGCAATTTAGTAATAAGAATATAACAGATTGCTTTGTTAAAGGCTTTGAAAACAGTTTATTAAGCCTTTAAGGAAAGAAGTCCTGTTTTTTCCTATGTCAGTAGGAAGGCAGTGAGCAGAAACATTATGGTAACGGGCATGTCCTGAGGAGGGACAGTGTGTCAGGCTTTCGTGTGCACCTTCTCTTGTTTGACCTTCACTCATCAGTAAAATAGTCATTATTCTTGTTACATAGATAAGGGAGTAGAGGCTTGAAAAAGGTAAGTAACCTGGCCACGATAATACACCTTTTAAATATTTAAGATTTGCAAAGTTCTTGCACCTACATTATCTCATTTGTTCTTTTCAGTAAACTTAGGAAGGGAGGATTCTTCATAGTTGAGATAACAGAGCCGAAATGACTTGTCGGCTCCTGCACCTGCCAAGGGCAGGGTCATGGACTAGTACACAAGACTGTGGACCCCAAAGACTGTGGATTTTCTGTTACAACATCCTGAGCTGTCATTATAAAAAGAGTAACGGACTTGGATGGGGCTCCACCTTACTGCCCAGAAATAGGTACCAGGAATGTGTTTAACCAGGTCTGTTTGCTTCTGTAAGGTTATATTTGATGTCAGCTTACTTCCACATTTTGAACAGAAACTTAAAAAAAAAAAAACCCTGAGCCTTCTATTCTTGGGTGCAGGCTATCAGATAGATATTGAGGATGGCCAGTGCAAGAAGAGAACTGAGATGGTGAAGAAGGACAAATACACCTATGTTTTTTACATACCCATAGCTACTATTGAAAAGGAACAAGAATCTGTGTGTCCCCAATTGTATTACAGGATTTAGATTTTTCAGTGAAAACTCTGCCTTTTCAGATTGGAACACATGAAATAGAAGTAGGGAAGGGGGTTGGAGAGAGAGGGAGAGGAGAGAAGGAGAAAGCATGAATAGAAAGACCTTAGAGTCCTGGAAGTTTCTGGGGGCACCTGGGTGTCACTGGCCTGTGCGGATACAGAAGCCCAGCGGTGCGAGGATGTGCTTCGTTCTTTATTCATTCACACTCACACACATTCCTAAGCACCTGCTCACTTGCCAGGCGCGGCTTTAGTTACTGACATAGCAGTAAACCAAACCGTCGCTGCCATCACGGGGTTTACGTTATAGTTGGGAGAGTTGCACAATGTACAAAATAAATATGTAAATGACAGGGCACATTAGAAAGTGTTATGGAGAAAAACATAGCTGGGGAGACAGATTGGGAGTGCAGAGGGTGGGAGTTGTAGCTGTAAATAGGGAAATTAGAGAAGTCTTCCTTAAGAAAGTGGCATCTGAGCAAAGCCTTGAAGGAGGTAGCAGTCACCTGCTATTGTGATCGCTGAGGTAAAGGGAACAGCAAAAGTGAAGGCACAGGCTTGCCATGTGTATTTGAAGAATGGGAGGGAGGCCAGTGTACCTGGAACAGGGCAAGGGAGAGGGAGAATGGTGGTCAGAGAAACAGAGGGGTTCAGGTGGGAAGTCCAGAGAGAGCTGTATAATATCATAAAAGAATCTGGCTGCTTTACTGGAAATACAGTGGAAGGAGAGTCTGAGCAGAAGCAGTGCAGTTAGGAGGCTGTTGCAGTAGTCCACGGGAAAGGGGATGGTGGCCTACAGGAGGGTTTGGCTGTGCAGTTGGTGAGAAGCACGGATTCTAGGTAGGGACATTCAGGTGCTCTGGAGTTGCATAGGCACCTGCTTAGGTGCCAGGCAGGAGACCCAGGACACTGAATGGTTAGAGAATCTGTGTTATTTGAGAGTGAGTGAATAACACTCTCTCTGCTGGTGAGGACTGCTAGAGGGACTGATGCCTGGGAGGGAGAGGCTGTGTAGAAGGAGACTGCCTTTAGAGTTCCAATCCTGTCCTGCCACTGCTGGGAGAGGGACTTTGAGCAGCAGTCATTTAACCTCTGAGTCTACTTCTTTATCTGTAAAATGGGAAAGTCATATCTATTTGCATACTTACTGCACATATTAATAACAAATACAAATTGCTTGGAGCAGTTACTGTAAGCACCGGTCCCCAACCTTTTTGGCACCAGGGACCATTTTCATGGAAGACAATTTTTACACGGACTGGGGAAGGGGGGGGATGGTTTGGGGATGATTCAATCGTATTACATTTATTGTGTACTTTATTTCTATTATTCTTGCATTGTAATATAGTATAATGAAATAATTATACAACTCACCGTAGGTTGGGGACCTCTACCATAAGGGTAGACAGAGGTAACATCTGGAGACTTGTAAGTTGCAAAATAATGTTATGATGTCAGAAGCCAGATCTCCTGTGTAATCATAGACAAATTACTTAACCCCTCCAAGACTCATTTGTGAAAAGGAAATTGTGATGGTACCCACCTACTAAGGTCGCTGTATGGACTAACTGAGTTAGTATGCAAGCATGTAGAATGATGCCTGACATACAATCATCAAAACTCCTCCCATGTTGTGAGTTCCATGGAAGTTGTTTAGAATATCCTGACACCTTTAGCATAGTTCAGCGACATTATACTTATTTCCAGAGCACTTCTTTATTTCAGCGTTTTCTGAATCCAAATTTTGCCTAAATGGTCAAACAATTTCAATTAAACAAAATCCTTTTATTTGGTTCTCTGTTTATTCATCCCATGCAATCAGATGTCTCTTTAATTTCTTCTTGGATTAGTCATGTTTACCAACAGCTCTAAAAATACATTTCAGCCTTCAGAAAGAAAATGACAATAGCTATAACAAGGTATTAGAGGTTGTATAAACTTGTCTTACTTGGAGTTAATGTGAAAAATGTGGAGGAAGAATAACAAGGGGAAATTTGGAAAATTGGGCAATGATGTTTAACCAAAATGACATGTGCATCTCTGAATGTAAATGCACAACTGCATTAATGCCTTGCCGGCTGCCTGCCATCCTGAGGTTTTATCACATCATAATGCGGTGATGAGGTATTTCTTTGCTTTTTTAGTTTTTCTACTTGCAGATGCCAACAATGATTATTTGTAATTTCAGAAATAAAGATGCTCAAAAGCAACATCTGTGGTTCCATATTTTTCCGTGGGATTCAAAATACATGTCTTACTCCTATTTGTAACCAGGGAATATTTGCAGTCAAACATAATTCCCGTGTACTTGATTTAGCTCTGGGCCAGATTGACTAAAAGGTTTTAAAATGGTGCCCCACGCTTTTAGTATCTACACTACGTGGGTTCCCGACCTTTTAATCCCCATTTCCTTTAATACAAATAAAAGAGGGTTTATCAGTTGATTCAGATGAGTGGGGGTATGCCATGTAAATTTCAAGAAATGATGCACTAAATTACAGGACCTATGTGGGGGCTTAAATATTACTCTCCACTACATAAAACTGGCATGGATTTTATTTTAACTGAAATGGCACACAGTGGCAGGCAATTATTTTTGTTATTGTATTTCCTATCCTGGCCTCAGAACCTAAGGACAATGGAAGGGGATGTTCATTTATAATGTGACCTCCTGAATTGTTCTTGAAATGCAATTTAATCCTCATATCAAGCAAAGTCTAATGCTCTATTTGCCAGTAAAACAGTCATTTGCATTTTTTATTGACAATACAAATTGTGTTTAATCAGGCAGCCGGCATGTTAGCATTTCCAAATGATTGAAGACCCATTTTTGTTCAAACTACGTCCCGTTTTGGGTCAAATGTATTTTGTTCTTTTTAATTATCAGGGCACATAAAGTTCCTCTTTAACATTGTGCTTTTTTTTTTTTTTTTTTTAATTGTCCAGGCCCCACATAGCTATATTTGCTTGTCTCCAGAAGAAAGCCAAGAAGCTCTTAAATCCTCAAGTTTACACACTTACAGATTTCAGCCCAGCTTAGAAGAACAGTCAGGACATATTTCTACTAACTTACTGTTGAAAGGACTGTGGTGGGAGGGACATAGTGCTGGACCACAAATCAAAATGCTACGGTTTGATTATCATTCCCAGCAAGAAACGAACACTTAGTTTTCTGGTTTCTGGCTACGTGGCACCTCATTCTCTGAGCCTCAGTTTCCTTATTTAAACAGGAAGGCCAATAATGTCCCTTAAATCTCTTTAGGATTTTCATGAGGTTTTATTCTTTGAGAAGCACTGTAGTAGCCCAGCTCCACTGTCACAAACCAGATGACCTCAGACAGGTTCACCAGTCCCTGCCTCAGTTTCCTCACATGTGTGGTGGGGACAATAATAGTACTTACTTCACAGAGTTGTCATGAGTAAGAGTTACTATACTTAAAGCTTAAAACAATGCCCATCATATGGGAAGTACTATTTATGTTTGCAATTGTATCATCGTCATCATTAATAGGACATTCCTCACAGGGCTGTTGTGTGGACCAAGTCAATTTGTATTTGCAAAGTACTTACAACAAACTCTAGCACGTAGTAAGTCCTGTAAGTGTTTGCTGTTGTGATTATTATTAGTTATCTACTATTTATGAAGAGCTTGGTGCATGTAAGGTGTTCTGTCAGGAATCCTTACAGCAACTTGTGAGGGAAGAGTTACTAGCATTACTTACCAAAGGGGAAAAAGGCTCTGGGTAGTTGAGCCACTCGCCCAAGGGAACGTGCTGAACGGGTGGCAGAGTCAGGACTGGAACCTAGGGCAGCCTGACCCCGCAGCTGATGCCCTTTGACACCTGTACTTCCTCAGTCCCATGCTCAGGCCTTGGAGTCCTGAGCTGCCATGCTCTGTGCAGCGTCCGGCCCTGTCCTCTTCCCTCCCACACTGGGCTGTACGACCTTAGTCTGGCCTCCAAATTCACCGCAGTGACTTTAGCGGGACCACACTTCCCTACCCACACCCACTGAGACAGCTTCCACTTGGCCTGGTTTCCTTACTGCGAGACAGTGGGAGTCCAAGGCCAGGGGCCTGTTTCTGTTTCCCTTTCCCACCCCCCAAATACCTTCTCCAACCATGTCACTCCTTCCCTACCTCCTCCAACCCTGTCTCTGCCCTCTTATTCCCAATCCGATGTGCTTTGCCAGCACCAGGTATTAGGATAATGATGATGACAGTGATGGATTCTGGTTTGTTTTGGAGTAGACATTCGCTGATAATGGAAAATATCACGTTTATTTAGATTGGTCCACGCAGACATAGATTATAATAATAACAAACAGTTATTGAGAGTTTAATATGTGCCAGAACTGTTCTAAGCAGTTAATACATATTAATTTATTTTATCCTCACAGCAGCCCTGTGCAGTAGGTGCTAGTACTGTCTGTAGTCTACAGATAAATCAACAGACCACAGTCTGTGGGGAGCTGGGGTGGCTTTGAGAGGGGTGAGCTGGCTGGTCCCTGAGAGTTTCATTCCACTCCTTTCTTCTTCTCCCTGTCAGTTGGTTGGTCGCACACCACTCGCCCAGCACCGTGCTACTGCAGGCAGTGCCAGCGAGGTGGTGCAGTCAGAAGCAGAAGGAAACGACCATCTCTTTGGCACTTCTGTGCCCGGTGTGAGGCTGCATCCTTTTCCTATGTTATTGTGTGTTGTGATGACATGTGCCCACTCTCCTGCCAGAGACAAAGACACTGAGAAGCTGAGCCATTAGGTGAATTGCTTTGTCTTACGTTGTTACCTGGCAAAGCTGGGATTTGAACCCAGATCTGTCTAAGCGTGAAGCTCAGACTTTTGCGAGGTTGATGTTCCTCCCTCTTTCCCTCCCTGTAGCTTTAGGACTGGTGGTGAACACACAGACGAGGTTCTGGCCTTCAGGAGGCTTACGTTGCCAGGGTGCTTGGGAACGCCCTCTTTGTGGTCCGAGGGTAGGAAGGAAACCGCGATGCAAAGAGCAAGGCAAAGGAAATTCCAGGAAGACAGGATAGGAACCAGACAGACCAAAAGTCTTGAAGCAAAAGGAGGCCTGGGATATCTGAGGAACAGGAGGAGGGCCGGGTGGCTGGTAGGGAGCAGGCGGAGGTCAGATGGAGCAGGTATTGCAGAACAGGGTAGAAAGTCTGGACTTTACTCCAACTTCCATAAAACTTAGAATAAAATCAGCTGTGTGACCTTGAACAATCCTTTATAGCTCTGAGTCTCCGGCTTTTTATCTGTTAGATGTGGGCAATAATCCCTGCCTTACGTACATCTCAGGGATTGTTTAAAAACCAAGTGACATAAGGAAATCTGGAGACTTTCTTTAAAGGCCACAGAGAAAGATGGCTAATTTACCTGATGCATTTATCTGTGTGAAAAAGGGGAGTCTTTTGGAAGACTGAATGTAGAAAAACGGAAGCTGAATTTGAAATTTTGAGTGTTAAGTCTCTCATTGACTACTAACAATAATAATAATAAATATTCAGTAAGTGTTTATCATGCCAGAAACTGAGCTAAGGTCTTTAAATGTGTTATGATTTAATCCTCACAGCACTACAAAGGACACAGATACTAGTGTTACCTCTATTCGAGGGACCAAGGCATAGTGAGGTTGAGTCTCTGTATCCATGTCTTTGGTTGTGAATAACAGAAAACTCAGAGCAGCTTGAGTGAGCAAGATGTTTATTTTTATTACGTAAAAAGAATCCCGGAGTGAAAGCAAGCTAGTGCTAGTAAAGCTGCTCACAAAAGTTATCCATGACTCTTCTGCCTTTCTGCTACACCATCCTTAATGTGTCGTTTTTTTTTTGTTGTTGTTGTTCCTCATGACATCAAAGTAGCTGCCATAGCTCCAGTTTTCTCATCTCACTGCCAAGTCAGAAGGAAGGGGAGAGCCAAAAGGAGAAGAGCAATTGTGGGAAAGGTAAAAGGCTTCAAGTTGTGAGGCTTTGTCTTTTTGAGGAAGAAAGCCTTTCCCAAGACCATTCATCCACGTCTCCTTTTCCTCTAACTGGGGCACATGACAAACCCTGGCTAAAATGGAAGCAGAATCCTGTAGTATTTCACTTTCTAGTCTCTAGTGTAGGTAAAAGTTAAAAAGAGGGTGTTAGAAGGAGTGTTGGGTGAGCCAGCCTACAGCATTTGCCCCAGTCACACTGTTTGTGAATGATAAAACAAGGCATTTCAACTCAGTCATTTGCAATCTGGAAGTCACATCCTTAGCCATAGTGCAGTAGTGTCTCCCTTTCAGGGTGAGGCTCAGGGATCTTAGACAAATTTTCTAACCTCTTTATACCAACTTTTTTTTTTTTTTTTGTAAAATGGGAATAAGTAGAGTACTTACATAATAGGTTCTTGGGAGAATAAAACAAGGTAGTCCTCAGAGGTCACCATAGAGTCCCTGGCATAGGGTAAATGCATACTAAATACATGTTAGCTGTTCTTACTGTCATATTGTTATTGTTCTTATTGTTAGCAGATAGTTTGTTTGCCAACATTTATGGATACAGAGAGCCAAACAAAATACAACACAGCCTCTGCTTTTTCGGCGCTCACCCTTTCAGACTTGAACATAGATAGTAATTTACAATGTTATGGAGCATGGGGTGGCAGCGGGATAGAGTAGGGAGGGTCGAGGTCCCTTGGGGTGAACTGGGAGAGACAGGGCCAGGGATGGAAGTGTGGTGTTTACAGAGAGGCGATGCTCTTTAGATGGCTCTAGAGAAATGAGACAGGGCTCACTAGGAAGAGGAGAGGGAAGGGTATTCCTAACAGAAGGAACAGCGTATGCTAAGCACATGTTAAGCCACAGAAGGGTCAGACCGCACAGCCTCCTGGGGAGCTGTGGGTATTTCCAGGAGGCTTCACAGTAGTGTGGGGTTCAAGACCTGCCAGGTAGACGCAAGCAAGATTTCCTCGGTGCTCCTTTATGCCAGGCACTGTCCTTGCTCTAGGGACACAGTGACGAGTGAGGTGTGACCCCTGCTCTCAGAAAGCACATCACGTTGAGACTCAGTTTTCTCATTTTCCAGATAGGAAAATGAAAATGAAATAAGCCTTAATTATCTCCTCTGTTGCTGATTCAGGTCTAGATGGTTTGGGGATGTAGTCTCGTTGAACTTCAAGGAGTCAGTTTATTCTCTATTCTCTTCCTATTACAGGTGAGGAAACCGAGACTCAGTAAGATGAAAGGAGCTATCCAGGGTTACTCAGCTAGTGCGTGGTACACCAAGGGTTCAGACCAGCTTTCTCGGACTCCACAACCTTTGTGTCCTGCACATGCTGCTTCCAGAAGCCTGGGTAGTACACACATAGGCACCATCCCAGTGGTAAAATGAAACAGCATCTGAGAGCACTTCAGAACCAAATGCAATAGAAACGCCAAGTGCTGGGGTTTATTTATTTATTTCTGAAGAACAAGGCAAGCCCCCTCCTTTACCACGACAGTAAATTTCCACAAGCTTGTCAATTCCGTCTCAGCCAGGCTGATTAGCTGGAGTGGAGCTGTCCAGGTTGCTTAAGTGAAGGAAGATGACTTGATTGTAGTTCAGTGCCTTAGCTGTCACTGAGCTGCCTTCCTAAATATGATCCTTATTGCCCTGCTAACCCCTCTAGAAACACCACCACAACGAAAGCATAAAACATTAAAAACATCCTTTGGGTGACTGCTATTGCTTTTTGAAGTAACACCAGAAATACTCATTGGAGAGATGTGGTTTAACTCAAATGGTATTTCTTGACGGGTTGATGAATATCATATGCTATATTTTAACCTAATATAACACCATCAATTATTTAGTTATTTTTATTGATTGATCCCTTCCAGATTATTTAATAGTAGATTTTTCACTATTCAGAAGATTGAATGCTGAGCACTCAGGCACCTTCTTTTTCAGTCATGAGTGTCTACTGAGCTGGGGCCCCACTTGCAAATATAGGGGTGTATGTGTATCTATGAGTTTTTTTATTTGGGAGAGACCAATTGCAGAGCATCTTGGAGTTAATGAGTGTGATGCATAAATAGCTTTGGTAAATCAAAGCATAACAAAGAATCGAACTGCTGATGACACTGAAGAAAGATTTCAAAGAGACAGATAATCAAGCCTGCACAATTAAAATTGCTACTTAAATATGCAAAAAGCAGAAAGACAACCCTGGAAAGGAGAATGGGTTGCAAACCTAGTGCTGATACAAAACATGGAGCTATGGCCTATGGAAGCAACCAAGAACTGGAAAGCAATGTGGGATTGTATCCACGTAGCTTGTGTTATGGGGCACAGTACAGTGTCCTCCAGGGCTTCCCATGGGCTGTTCAAGGAGGAAAGAGGATGAGGCTGGAAGGTGCGCTGTCTGGGGTCTGCTTTTCTTGTGACGCCAATTAGTTTTGTGACCTTGGAATTAATTGGCCTGCCAAGACAAATCTCTTGACCAGAGTCCAGTACTCCTTGTGCTGGACTCCAGCTACTTTGTGGGACATTGTTCTAGGCTGTGTGATGATCATAAAATGAATACAGCATATGAATTATAGAGTTATAGAAAGGTGGCATATTGGGATGACAGGTACGTTCTAAGGCAGGAAGAACAGGTTGGAATTTGTTTCTCAAAGTGTTGTCCGCATTAATCATTTTTTCTAAGGCCCTAATTTCGTGTCAGCATGTTAGCATTCTCCATACGTTAATATTGCTATGAATAATTATACTAATAATAGAGTTTATCTAGTGACTAGTAATTCACAAAGTAATGTTTAGATACATTGTTTCAGCTCTCCTACCCCACACAGGCGGACATTATTTCAGGCAGGTGTCTGACCTCAAAGTTTCCCCCCAGTAACTTGAAGTCAGTGAGGGAACAGGAATCCTATCTTGGCTGTCAGGTGTGGAAACTGGTGGCGTGGAAAGAGTGCTGGTAGTCAGAAGGCTTAGCATTGAATCATTGCACTTGCAGTTATTAGTTTTGTGACCTTTTTCAAATCGTTTAAACTTCATGAGATTCTTAACTGTCCATATTTTAAAAGCGTTTGAAATAAATGTGACCAAGAAAATGATATAGGCGTATAGTTTAACAGGGTACATGAAAGGATTTCTCCACTGCACAATATAGTGCACGTGTGTGGGGTCCTTCTAGCCTAGTACCTGCCACCTGGGAGACCACAGTCCACCTCCAGAGTGGACATCCCTAATCCATTGTGGCATTCTTTTCCATGAGCCGATGCACCATCTCAGAATTCTTTTCAGTACAGCACCCGAGGTTGTCACTTACCAGTTGGTCAAATCTGGCAAGGAAGATGAAAATGCAGGTGCCATCCTGACCCTAGCCCAGATCTGGGCTCAGGATCTGCCCTTAGCTATTCCCCTTCTCCTCAGAGGCAGACTTTTCTCTTTGCCTCTAATTCCTGTGATCTGACCCAGAAAACTCACAAGCCCACCCACCTCTCAGGAGCGCTAGGTGGATGTGCTCTATGCTGCCAGTTAGGTGGCAGCTGGGAGAAATGTCACCCTGCAGGATGCAACACTGTCGTGGGCAGCAAACAACCCGAAGAGGCCAAGACATGTGTATTTTTAGGCCCAGTAGATTCAATTCTGGGTGCTCTGTGATCATTAGATTCCTCCCCCTAAACATGACCTGCTTGCTGTGGTCCTTAAAGTGGAGACCCCCGTTAAAAGAGTATCGCTGAAGGTTGCTTTTAAACATCATAAAGGTGCCTGAGACCTGAATTCCAGGTCGGTCATAGCTCCATGTTTGTGGGTTGTTTTTTTTTAACCTTTTAATCTCTCAATCTTTGAGGATAAGTAATTTTGGCAAAGGAAGCAATTTGGCCACACATCTCAGGGGGCCGCTGGGAGCTACCCAGCCCACATGGCAGCAACCCTTTCCTTCTCGTTTGAGTTAAGTTCTCTGGCGAGCTTAGCTTAATGTGATTTGTCTTAGCATTTAAACTTCCCCTCTCCTGCCAAGGCACAGGAGGTGTTTTGACACCTGGTATCATTTTGGTGATCTCTTAACCTTCCTTCTTGCCTTCCATTTCCCGTGGCAGAGCTAACCTTTTTGGGGCACGTGGCTGCCAGGTTCAGCAGCAGGTCTGAAGAGGCCCCATCTGCAGCTCCAGAGGACTAGATTGTTTTCCTGCAGGTCACATAGAGACGAATTTACACGCTCTGGAAAATTATCAGCAGAGTCCTGCGTGAAAGGCATCTGGTGCTGCAGAATGGTGGCGTGTGGCGTGGACCCAGCGGGGACTGATGCATCTCTCTGTCCTCAGACAGCTCATCCTCTAGATACCTCAGCAGTTCTCCCAGCGGGATCCTGGGCCTGTAGCCCATGTGGTGTTTCTTGTGAAGATGGCTCTTTGTGGGAAAAGACTGGGCAGTGCTGCCTGTTTTGTCTCCGCCAGATTCCCAAGTTGAAGCCCTAACCTCCAGTGGGATGGTATTTGGAGGCGGGGCCATTGGGAGGTGATTAGGTTTAGATGAGGCCATGAGGGTGGGCCCCCCATGATGAGATTAGTGTCCTCATAAAGAAAGGAAGAGAGACTAGAGCTCTGTTTCTCCACTGTGTGAGGACACAGGGAGAAGGTGGCTGGCTGTAACATGAAGGCCACCCTTACTAGGAACCAAATATGCTGGCACCTTGATCTTGGACTTCCCAGCCTCCAGATCAGTGAGAAATAAATGTCTGTTGTCTAAGCCACCCAGTCTATAGTATTTTGTTGTGGCAGCCTGAGCTGACCAAGATGCTGCCTACTCTGTTTTCCTCTTGGAGAGTCACAGTGAGTATGGTCACATCAAAGGCTCTGAGAAGTCCTGCAGTGGACAGCATGTTTAGTACAGTGCTGCTTTTACTCACCGGTCCACAGAACCCATTTTCAAAGCACCTCCACTGACTAGTTTTCTGCAAAAGTTACTTTTGGAAAATCTGGATTGAGTCATAGTTTGCCCTCCTTTGCTCCTGCCATCGTTAGAAAATATGACTGGCTCAGGCCGAATGTGAGCATTTCCTTTTTGTTTGATCTTGGGTCCAGGTGTCCATGGATGATTTGAAGGCTGAGAAAACAAGGTGGACTGAGATTTTGAATATAAAGGGAAATTATGGAAAGGACAGAGCTGTGGATCTATTGTATAGTTTTAATTATTCCCATACATTTCCCTACTGAGGGCAGGGAGTATGCCCTGTTTATTACGAGCATGCCTAGCAAAAGTGCAGAACCCAGAGCAGTCTTAGTGTTTGTTGGATAAATGAAATTTTTTGTGCGTTTCTCAATAGATTCATAGATTCATCAATGTTTGTTTTTTTTTTTTGTTTGTTTGTTTTTTGTGAGACAGAGTCTTGCTCTGTTGCCCTGGCTAGAGTGTAGAGGTGTCATCACAGCTCACTGCAACCTCAAACTCCTGGGCTCAAGCAATCCTCCTGCCTCAGCCTCCTGAGTAGCTGGGACTACAGGCATGTGCCACCATGCCCGGCTAATTTTTTCTATATATATTTTTAGTTGGCCAGATAATTTCTTTCTAGATAATTTCCACTAGGCCTGCCTACTTTTTCTATTTTTGGTAGAGACAGGGTCTCGCTCTTACTCAAGCTGGTCTGGAACTCCTGGCTTCAAGCGATCCTTCTGCCTTGGCCTCCTAGAGTGATAGGATTACAGGCCTGAGCCACCGTGCCTGGCCTCATAAACCTTTAATACTGGAAAGAAGTCAAATAATTAGTCTAAATTCATTTCAGAAACAAGGAAGGCAAGATTCAGAGAGAAGGAATATCTGCTGAAGTTCAGTAATGGACGGGTGAAATGGCCCTGATGTTGCAGATTTGAAAATGAATGATGAGATTTCAAGCAGTTCCTGATTTTATGAGCTGTTCTGGAGAGGGAGTGCACTCTCTGTGGGGATGGGAAGGTGAGGGAAGCCAAAGACATTTCCAACTTCATGGAGTTTGCCCTTTGGCCCAGTTTAACTAATAATTCACTTCAACAAGTATTGTCACCTACTTACAATGACTGGCTTGGCTCCAGAGCTGCCGGGGGAGACGTGATAAATAAGCATGGTCTGCAACCTTCAGGAGCTCACAGTCTAGTAGATACTAACATATGCAAACATGCAGTTATAATACGTAAACAAGTAGCTGGGTAAACATCCAGTTAATAACAGCACCTACTCTGCACCATGTTACGTACTTTATACCCAGCGGTTCCTTTAGTCCTCTCACCAAACGTAGAGGTAAGTGAGGTTTATCCCCTTTTTACAGATGGAGGAACCGGTGTTCGGAAAGGCTGGGTGATTTGCTGACAGTGGCAGGGCTGGGTTTTGCTCTCTGCTCCGTGTGTGAGGCCTGCTTACCAAGCAGGGCCACCCCACTGGCTGGGGCTAAGAGCTCAGAGGAGGGGGCAGGTGTTTTGTTCTGGGGATGGAGCGAGGTGTGCAGAGGTGGGCCAAGGGAGTGTGTGCTGCTCTTTCTCCCTCTGGTCTGCCACTTTCTACCCCAGGCTAGCCCGAAAGGCACTTGGAAGTGAAGGGTAGCCAGGGTCGCTTCATAGTGGCTTCATTGGAAAGTGAAAGTAAAAATGCAGGCAGGAGACTGCCTGGGCAGGCTCCAGGATCTACAGGATAGATGTGGCTTATTTGGGGATGGTGGGGCAAACATTTCTTGAGCATCTACTCTGTGCAGGGCATAGAAGATACGAAAAGGAAAAAGCCCCCATCCTGGCTCTTGAGCCATTCTCAAGGAAACATCTGAAACCCAGAGAGCGCTACACACAGAGTGGCTGGGGCATTGAGGAGGGAGTCTGCTCTGTGCTTTGCAGGAGGTGAGGGTAGCGGGAGGGAGGAGGAGGGGGCCAGATGTGGACAGTAGAGCAGAGTCTGACAGAAGAAATGGAAGGTTGCTGGGCAGCAGGGAGAAGAGAAAGGCTGAACGCAGGAGGGGCTTGAGCAAAGGCTTAGAGGCTGGGAAGGAAGATGGTTGTCAGGGTGGGGGTGGCTCGTGATGAAGGAGGGGAGGGCTGGTGGGGTCCTGTAGCTAGAGGGATGCAGGACCTTCAGAGCCACCACCACACTGAGGCTTTGGACTGTTAGCTATTTGGGTTCTCTTCGCCCACCTGGCTAATGCACACTGCTAAT
Source organism: Lemur catta (assembly GCF_020740605.2). Classification (NCBI taxonomy): domain Eukaryota; kingdom Metazoa; phylum Chordata; class Mammalia; order Primates; family Lemuridae; genus Lemur; species Lemur catta. The sequence continues at coordinate 83,389,011 of NC_059130.1, forward strand.
TGAATGTTTTTTTATGGACTGAAAGACCCACATTAACATTGTCTACTTTTAATTCCACACAGTGGGGAAAAACCTCTTGGTTTTATTGACTGCTTCTTTATCTGACTTCAACTAATTGGAAAATAAACAGATAAAATGATACCTTTACTGCTGATGAATAATTCATGTCCTCTTTGTCTTTTGTCCTAGGAGAAAGCCTAGCAGGTCTGTCTTAAATTAGGATATCTGGTAGATGAGAGAAAAATGTGAGTGATTAACTCCAAATTGAGTTTAGTGTGAATTCCTGAGAATCCAAGTTCTCCTCCGTAATAAAGTTTAGATTGGTTCACTTAACGGTTCACCTGGCACTGGTAGAGCCCAAATTCAGAACATATGAGTGGTATTGACCTGTTAATTTGAAATGTTTTAATCTACATAAAAATGGATTGTATTAATTGTCTCACATTAACCAGGTCTGACTTGAATGTCTGATTGAATTAGGCTGAGTTTTCTCTATCTTAGCCCTTTGCAGTTTCATTTGCCCCAAATACGTGTAACTTTTTTTCCCCCTCCGTGCCTGTCATCTGAGCAGGCTGGGCTGTGTTGCTCTTGGCTTAGAGAGAGACCCCAACAACCTTCTGCAAACACAAATCCCTACCATCCTCACCATGTCTACACTGCTCGACACCCTTGACAGCTCTCTCAGAAACGTTCCTCTCTGCTAATTACCCTTGGTCACATTTCTCCACCCCAGTCTCCCTGGTTTGCATCATTTTCGAAAGCTTGGTAAATAACTCCTTACACTAGTCTCTGTTTCAAACAAAAAAACAAACTGGATTTGAAAAATCTATTTTCTTAATGGATATAATTCTTAATTATGTTACAAACATACACTGTGATCTACACACCCTGCTAGGTAGGTACCAAGGGCATACAACATGGTTGAACCTGCCCTTGGGTTCAACAGTCTGGTTCTGGTGATACAGTTTAAATGTATGAAAAGATAGTGATGCAAATCAACATTAAAAGGGGAAATTCCAGTCCAAATGTGATTAATGGTTCAATGATTGATGGAATCCGTGTGGAATAAGAAATACTTGATGTTCCTGAATGTGCCGTGTTTTGATTTTGCATTTTCCCCTCCTGACTCTGGATTCTGAGGCTATGCCCAGTTCTTGCCTGGGTCTGAAATAACCTGTCTCTCTGTAACTCAGTGAAATCCTAACTCGTTCTGGAAAGGCTTCCTTGGCCACCACCACCCCCAGTTTGATTAGGTGCCCTCTTCTGGGCTCTCGGAATGCCTGTCATAGGCCAATATTGTATTTATTTTACAATTTTCTTGATTCTTTCAGTCAGCTGAGTGAAGAGTTCAATTAGCAACACATAGGTAGGCAAGACCAGAGAGAGAATTTCAGGAGAATTAGGTGGTAGCTCCCGAACCCTTGCTACTCAGCCTGTGGTCCACGGACCAGCAGCATTAGCATCACCAGGCAGTGAGTTAGAAATGCACACTCTCATGCCCCACCTGAGACCTACTGAGTCTGGACTTTAACGGACCTCAGGTGATTCATATGCACATTAGAGTTTGAGACGCAGTGAGCTGGTCTAGCATTGCAGTCACCTGAGGGTCTTTATACAGGCCTGATGCCTGGGTCCCGCCCACAGACATTCTGATTGGGTTCCGTGTGGCCAGTTAAAAGCTTCCAGGTAAGGACGTTGGTATGTTGAGAGGGGAGGCTGCTAACTTCTTCATTTGCCAGCAGATTAACAACCTTCTTTTTCATTCTCAAGCCATTTGTTCTTGTTCTTCTGATGCCTCCTTGGGAACAAGTGCCAAGCTTTTGGTAATAGAACTTGGCACTCCTGGGTGGGCCATTGGCACCCCACAGCTGCTGGAAGAGGCAGGGAGCAGCCCTGGGTCAATGCCGTGGGTCTTCATGGGTAGGAACAACTTCTTTTCAAGGTGAGAGAGCAAGGGATGGCCCCAGCAGCTGCCGGAGCCTGTTTTAGCTCCAGGGAATTCCTGTCTCTGTCTCCCTGAGGTAGACATAGCGCCTCACAACTTGAACTAAGTTGAGAAGGAAATGGATTTAGGAAGTATCCAGATGCCAGGCCATTTGTTGGGTAAGTTCCCCAGCATCTATGCCAAGACCCTGAACCCCCCCATATGGGAGGTTTCCAGACCTTCCTGTTGGCTTGGTTTGTTTTGAAGTGCCTTTTGCAGTAGAAGTCACGAGATTGAGTGGAACTAGGGAACCTAGTTTGAATTCAGAGTTTATTTGTGGCTTCCAGGGAACGGGAGGACTAGGCCACCATTTGGGGAGGGTTTCCCAGGGAACAGGATTAGGCCACCCATTGGGGAAGGTTTTGAACCTTCTAATTGGGGTGGCATTTGTCCCCTTTGGATTCCCATTTGTTTGATAGGCCCTGGCATTTTTGTGTTGAAGATTCCCTATATTGTCTGTTTTTTGTGAGTTTTTTTTGTAACGTAAGGGAGAACTTACAGCCTGTGTGTAAAGAGAATGGTGTTATTGTAATCCAGTGTATGTGCTGGAGTGTGAGAAGTAGCTGTTAAATGAAAGTTCCCATTTGATTGATAGGCCATGGCATTTTAGATTGTTTGTGTTGGGAATTCCCTATATTGCTTGTGTTTGAATTTTTGTGCCACTTTCTTGGGCAGTTTTTGTATTGTGGTATCGCTTGTGTGGAGTGTGGGAAAAAGTGGTGGTTGATGGTTCTTGGGTTTATTCTGAGCTGTTGTTTCTATTCCCAGGAATTTGTTGTTTGAATCCCAGTTTTGATTTGGAGGTGCATTCTAAAGAATCTTCTTCATTGCTTCTTAAATCTCTTAAAAATAAAGACAAGGAAAACCACCCACTTCGGGCACCCCAGTTGGTTTATGGCGCCTCTACTTGCAAGTATTTGCATAAGGTTCAAAGGCATGCCAGGTTTTCTAGGATGACCAATTCTTGTGCACAAGTTTTTATTAAAGGGAAAATTATATTAAGGAAAATTCAGAACTCAAATGATCGACCTGCCACTACAGAGTTAAAATGTTGAGTCTCAAGCTCTCTGCTTGAGATAAACCCACTGTTTATGGTATATGAAATGATCTGTGTTTGTAAGATTTTTGATAAATAAGGTCCTCCCACCCCTGCCAGAACCCTCAGCGGGCTGGAGTGAGGTGCCAGGTAGGGCCAAAGCCCAGAAGTGGAGCTGGCAGGAGGGAGGACCAGAACACAGCAAGGGGGAAGGAAGGCTTCCCGCTGCCACCATCTTGGCACCATGGGAGGGGCTGAGGAGGGCTGGGGAGGACCCGCCTGAACTAACTCTTAAGGCCCACACTGGGTAAATTATGACTTGGGGTTTGGAATGGTCTCTCCTGGCAGCAAACTCAATTTGGGCCAGAGGGAACCTGTAGCTGAGGTGGGCAATTTGTGGCAGTATCAGACAGGGAGGCTTGAATGTTCAAGAACAGCCGAGGGGTCCTTTGCAACAGTCAAAAGGAATGGGTGAAAAAGCTGCCCCAGACTAACTTTTTATAAAGAAGAAAGACCTTGAAAAGAACATTGCCCAAAACTGTAAAGGACTCCGAGTGGCAGGAAACCTCCAGGAAAGCAATTTTTTTTTTTTTTTTTTTTAAGATCAAGACTCAGATGATGAAGGAGGGGGCCCGGAGCCCCCTGCCTCCAGATATCCCCACAAGAGTCTTGGGCAAAATTGACAGTGGGGATTCAGTTGGCACTAGCCGTGTGGGCAGAAGCCATCCAGGGGGCCCCTTCCCCTGGGCTGCCACCCCTGGCGCTCATCACAGTGGGCCCAGGAGGCAGACCTGGGCGAGCAGCAGGAGCACTGGGGGCTGTTTCAGAAGCGACAGAAGCTCACCTCTAGGGGGTGGGGGGCACTGCCAAGCTCCTGCTGGATGAATCCCAGGGCCTGCTGAAGTATACAGGAGACTGCCATTGCACTTTGAAGCTCGGGCCTCAGCAAGCCTGCACGTTGTTCCATCCAGGGAAAGAGTCCAAGCACATAGAGAATGGCATGCTGGTGAGGGGCGCCTTGGCCACACCGCTACAGAGACAGCTCAGCAGCTCCTCCACCTACAGCAAGGATGTCAGCAGGCACCCCATCGTCAACAGGACCCAGGAGCACACTCTAGAGCCCTGGACATTTCACAAGAGTGATAATGGACTCTCTTTTATAGTGGAGATAACCCAACACGTAAGCAAAGCCCTACACCTAGACTAGAAATCACACGCATCTTGGAATTGTTACAAGAAGCCCATCTAAAGTAAGATAGGATGGTGCCGCTTGCCCTCCTCTGGGTAAGGGTAGCCCTTTAGAAGCAGGCTTACGTTAATCCCCTAAAAAAGTACTTTATGAGAGACCTTTCCTGGTACCCTGAGGTAAGTATGGCCATATAACCATAAGTAAAAGAGAATAGAATAAGACAACATGTCAAACGAGTGGGTGAGGTGCTACCACTATGCATGAGTTTGCCTCTTTCAGGTCTCTGCCCCAGCTGGAAACAGAGAAGTGGAAGGGACCCTATGAAGTGCCTCTAACAACTCACACCTCATTAAAATTTTTTTCTTTTTTCGCTAATAGCATCAAGGAAGAATCTCATTAAAATTGTCAGAAGTGAAACCTTGGGTCCATCATACCAAAGTAATGAGGTGTAGCCCCCAGTGGAGGGGCCAGCCTTAGGCGATCTGAAGTATGTTTGAGAAAAAGGGAAAAAAAATGAAAATTTTGATATTTTTACTAATCTTTTCTGGCTCTGTCTATAGCACAGAGGGACAACTCCTCAGTGAGGATTTCCCAGGACTATCGCCTCTTATGTTCATCTGTCTTGCTGCTGGGTGTTTTATCCTAAACCTGGTTTGGTACAAATATTTCTGTACATGACTTCTGAATTTGCAGAAGCTGGTCTCTCAGATCACCTACAGGGTACAACTAATAGCTCTGCCCTCAGAGGTCCCATGTTTCTTTTCTAATCCAGCCCTGTGTCGGACAGGGCAAGAGGAAGGACCCACAGTCCTACTGGTGTCTTAGCAAGCAGGGTAAAACCTCTCGTCAGGTATCTTCCATCTCCCCTTGTCAGTCCTCATGGTTGTAGTTGTTGCTTATGCCCCTTTTTGCCTGGTAATCTGTTGTAGATCTACTGCTAAAACTTTGCAATGATGTAAGTATAAATCTTCCATCTAAAGCATCACCTCAATTCAGCAGGAAGTAGCTTGTTGACTATGTCACCCCTTCTCCCATAGATAGGGAAGGGTAAAAATTGACAGTGGGGGATATGTAACAGAGAAAATGGCTTGAAAAGGGGTAAAAATGTTTTGTCTCTTCAAAAACCCCTCACCCTTTTTGAGAACTAAAACCTATATCCCTGCTCAGGGCAGTGGTTGGGAGGGGCAGGAGAGTGTCCTTTGTTCATCAAGCCACAGGAGATGACTCCAGGGAATTGCCCAGGTGGAGGTCACAAGATTCTTTTAACCAAAAATGAGACTATGGGATTAATCAGAACCTTTAGAAGCTCTGTACTTCTACTCAGAGGCGGAACATTAGTATTTTGAGACTTGAGTCTGCCAATCTCCTTGTTTGCTGGCAAATTAATAAACTTCTCTTTCCTTCTCAAAAAAAAAAAAAAAATGTTTTCAGGTGCCCCTAAAGTGCAGCTAGGGTGATGAGCCCCGCGTCTAGGCTGGTGTTTCCTAAATGCTGTCCCCTGTCATTGCACTTGCCCTGCTGTGTTGACATCTTCATTTATGTATTCTCTGTACACTGCTGTATTTTCGTGTCCTGAGACTTCAATATAGTATCTCTCACTGCATCATTGTTTCATAAGGTGAATGGAAATCAACCTGGGTGAGGGCCTTTAATGCTGATTTTGATGATGACATTGGAGCAAACTTACTGAAAAATACCATCAAGAGCTTGAATGAAGAACTAAGTTATATAAATGGCAGCAAAATGGTTCAAAAGGTTCTTGGTTGGCCAAAGTCAAATTCTACAGGATTAAATCAAGTTGTTGGTGCCCAGATTTCATGGGATGGGATGGGTGGGGGAAGGCTCAGCTTGATGTTTTAATAGGAGAAGGGGAGACTTAAAGGTTTAGTTCACTTTGAGCCCCAGATGATGCAACAGTGATAATTATCTGGCCTCTAAGAAAATCACAGTGTGATTTCCGAATGCATTAATGGAAGTGCAGTGTTGGTTTGTAGTAGGTACTAGACTGCTGTATCTCCTGTGGCTGCCATGCTTTGAGGATGTAGTGAAGTGCACATTGAGGATAATGTAGAAATCATGTTGGGGGGGGAGTGTATATGCAAATGAATGCCTGAAGAAGAGAGGATGTGGCAAGGACATGATTGCTTTTTTTCAGAAGGGCTGACTGTTGTATGAAAAGAGAGAGCAGAATTGTGCTGTGCTGCTCCCCAGGACATAGCGAGGGCCAGTGGGATTCATGGAGGCAGATTTTGGCTCAATGTAGGAAAGACTTTGTGCCAGTGAGAGCCGTCCAATAATAGAACCGGCTGCCTGGGGAGATGGTGCGAGCGAGCGAGCGCTCTATCTTTGGAAATGTTCTAGCGGAGACTGGATAGCCATCTGTCGTGGGTATTATGGAAAGATTCATGCATTCAGTGGATGAACAAAATTTTGTTGATGATGATAGTAGTAAATGTGAGTACCATATACTGAGTGCCTATGAAGTGCCAGGTACCGTGCCAGGCAAGTTTGTGTTCATCACCTTTCATCCTTTTACAGCCCTAATGAAAGTGAGAATTACTACTCCCATTCTATAGAAGAAATAGACTCAGGGCTAGGATTTGAACCCTGGGTTTTATTACTCAAAACCCATAATCTTTTAACTCTACCACCTGCCTTTTATGATATCCCTTCCATCTCTAAGATCCTATGATTTCAGGGGTATTCAGGTGCTGGATTTGAAGTGACATTTAGATATCTGTATGGAAAAGGTCCTATAGAGAGCTGGACATGAAGGCTTGGGAGTTGAGAGACTGGGCAGGATGGCAGATGTAGACTTGAGCATCCTCTGCTGAGAGGTAAGGAGGGATGCCATTGGGTTGGTAAGACCCCCAAGGTAGTGACTGCAGAGGGAAAAGGTCATTGTGGGCTGACTCCTTCATGTGTGCTGTTGGAAATCCAAAGCCATGGGAAGAGCTGTGAGTCCTGCTTTCTGAGTAGCAAGGAGTGAGCTGTTACTGCGTACTGGAGGGTGGGTTTTTAACCTCAGGAAAGTATGAATGCTTCTATAAATGTTTTGGATTCTAGATTGAGACTGGGCAAATTCAAGTGCTGTAATTGGAGTCAGTATAACATAGTGGCTAAACGTAAAGACTCTGAGTGAGTTGAGACCTGGGCACTGCTACTCCCTAGCTGAGTGCACTTTGACACATGACCTTTGTATTCCTCAGCTTCATCATCTGTAAAATGGGGATAACACTACCCACCCCTTGGATTATCATGAGGTGTAGGTAAAATAATCCACATAGGATATTTAAACAGTGACTGACACATGTTGGTGTTTATATTCAGATTATTAAATCTAAACACTAAAGTGGTACAAATGGAAGTTTTCTTAAAACATTTTGTCTACTTTATTAGATCCAGCCATTCCATAAGAATGCAGCTTACATTTTTTAAAAAATAAAAATGCACAACTGATAACTGTTAAGCATTTTAGCCTAATGTATCAATCCATTTTGTTGCAGTTTTCAAACTGTATTAATCCCCTTACTTGCTATAACACATAGTACACTATTTAATATGTACAATTGAGGCAGCAAAAAGTAGAAGTGTTAAAAGAAGGACTGTGTAGTCAAACTGCCTGGGTTCAAATTTCATTATTTACTAACCCTGTGACAAGAGCAATTTACTTAGTCTCTGAAGCCTCAGTTTCTTTTGTATAAAGTGGAGATAGAAATAATACCTACCTCATAGGGGTTTGACATTAAATGAGATTATATGTGTAGTGTACTTAAAACAGTGCCTAGGGAGTTTCAACATAGCAGTCAACAAATGATGATGATGACATATATATTCCATATATAAAACATTCTATATAAGAAAGGAACTTGTGGTCCTTATTGTAAGTATTGGCTGTATCATCCCAAAATGTGTGAACATGGTTTATAGACAGGTTTCTCTATGAGGAAGAGATTCATGTGTTGCGATGTCTGCATGGATAGACTTATAGAGAATCTTTGTTCCTGAGATAGTAGATGAGAGTTGGGGAATGCATAGGGAGATGTATTTTATTTCATTAATCGCTCTGTGACCTTACAAAATTAAAAAAAAAAAATGTTAGCATGCATGAGAATCTTACAGATGAACATGAGACTGTTAGTAAATGAAAACCAAAAATCTTGCTAACAGTGACTTAAGGAATGAAGTCATTTTGTTATCTGATATAACAGTCAGAGTCTACTCCCAGGATTAGGTGCAGTCATTCAGAGATGTTATCAGGGGCTCGAGGGCTTTCAGCTCTGTGTCATCCTTATATTAATTGCTTCATGATCCCAGGATAGCTGCCATAGATCCAAGTATCACACCCTCATAGAACTTCATTGAAAACAGAAAGGAGCTAGGCCAGCCAGGATGGTAAGATAGAGCTTCCCTTTTTGTCTCCTTTATTTTATCAGAGGTTAAAAAAATCTTTCGCAGATGAAACTCCCACAAAGCAAGACATACTCCTACCCCCCTGCTCATTCTTCATTTGCCAGAACTGGATCATAGCTCCACTTCTAGCCAGAAGGAAGGCTGAGAAAGCAAGTGTCTGGCTTTTTTAGCATCTCTAAGGGAGCTGGGTAAGAAAAGGCAGTGTAAGGGGAGAAGTTTCCTATAAGCAATGCACTAATGAAAATGTGAGCGCTTACATGCCATGCATAAGAGATGCTGCACAAAATACCTGAATGCAGGGGCAGGGGGGAGTGTTTTTTGGTAAGAAACAGACATCCAGAGAAAGGAGCATGGGAATTAGGGAGGGTTTCAAGAGCCTTCAAGATGCCTTACCCTAAACAGGCATCATTCATCAGTGACTCATGCAGAGGAAGCGCCTGGATTCCAAATATGTGTGTAGAAAAACTGTCACGGAAGAGGCAGCCAATTGCTCTTGTTTGCAGCTGCTGACTCTGACCCAAATATGCCTTCCCCCAATCCTCAGCTGCTGGTACCATTGCATCCTTTTGGGAGCTGGACCATGAGCTCTGCCAGGGTAAAGGTGCCCATCTCAGTAGCTCTCCCCACCCCCACCATCTCTGAGCAAGCTGCTTCCTGAGAAGGGGAGCAACACACACAGTAGTAACAGGTCTAGTAATTAGCAGCAGCCCTGGAGCCTTGCAACATTTCTAAAAAGACAAGGTGATTCAATAAAATCTGTCACGACCCCTGAGTGTTTCCCAGATGGAGAGACAGGTGGAGATCTCCAATGCTAATGATGCGGAGGCCTTTCACCCACAGTTGTTAGAGGGCATGGGTTGGGAGATGAGAGACAAAAGCAAAACAGGTGGACACAGAGGCTGCATGTCTGTTGTTGACGGAAGAGCCTATTTTTATCATGATCTTGGCAAATTGTGCTATCCTAAAGGTTAGGCTGGGAATCCATAGAACTGTGATGGTGCAGTCATGTCAGAATGAACATGCAAAATATGAGAACACTGTGTAAGAAGCCCATGCCTTGATCCACCTCTTCTATCTTCAATCCAGAGGCCAGAGAATTGGATGAACATTCATTGTTTTGCAAATTAATTGGCAAATAAAAGGTTGAAAGTTTAATAATGCATTGATCATACTGAGTCAGAGTGCCCTGTAATTATTTTCTCTAATAGAGACTGGAAGAATATAATATTAGTGAAGAAGATATTTCTTTATGTCCCCTGGGAATTAGGGAGCATCTCACAGAGGAGGTAACTCTTGATCTGTTTGAAGGCTGTGTAGAAACTTGCCAGGCTTACGGGGGTAAACAGAGGTGGTTGGAGGTGTCAGGGATTCTACCCTGGGTATTTCAGGTGGAGGAACAAGAAAAGGCATCAAGTTGTAAAATGTGGTGAGCATCTGACATTTTGTTTACTCAGCACTTTACTCCCCTTCAGGAACAAAGCAACCCATTTTCTTCTGGAGAAGCTTCTTTACCGCCTGTGTTGTATGGTTGGATTAGAGCTACCATTCAGCTCCACCCGCATGGGCACGATTGACTGGTTTAGGAATATGCAAATGCCTGTGTCTGGACCAATCAAAGTCTTCCCTGGGATTTTTTCCGAGCTGCAGCTGGGAGAGAGATTTCAATCAGCCCATTGCTGGTCACAAAGTGTGACAGTTACTGTGTGGGATTTATTGAAGGCTCTGACCCTGCCATTTGGAAATACCCCTGACTACAGGAGATAGAAACCCAGTTTCAATGAGCTTAGATCAAAGTGGAATTCATGAAAGTATAGTCCTGCTGTCTCTCATGTCTGTGTTCATCTTCACAAAAGCAGACTAGGTACTTCCAAAAGGTGGTGATCAGAATCAACAATGACTTCCGTGGCTCACTTCTCCTTGAGGTTGAGGGAGGGTGGGAGACCGAAAAAGCAATAACATTTAATAAATAAGAAAATGTTATAGAATGTTAGACCAGTGTTTCTCAAACACTGATATACCTGTACATCACCTGAGGATCTTTCACATGTAGATTTTGACTCAGTACATTGGTCCTTGAGGTTTCAGTTCTAACAAGCTCCCAATTGATGATGTTGCTGATTCCAAATCCACACTTTGTTTAAGGATTCAGGAAGTATATGAAGGTGGTACAGCATAAGGTGGTGTGGGAGCGGGGTGGAAGTGAGTTGTGGTTTTCAGTAGGATGATTAAGGTAGGTCCAGGGAGGGAACATTTGAGCAGGCTTGAAAGAGGTAATTCTATTTATGTGATTAAAAAATTATTTTCTGTTTTAAGAACACATTAACTATTGCTGCCTAACAAATTTCTCCAAAATGTAGCAGCTTGAAGCAACAAATATTTATTGCCCCTCGGTTTCAGTGGGTCGGCTGAGCCAGGTCCCCTGCTCAGGGTCTCTCATGTGGCTGCAATGGAGGCACTCGCCAGGGCTGTTGCTGCCATCCCGAGGCTCGCCTGGGAAGGATCTGTTTCCAAGCTCACTCGCATGGCCGTTGGCAGGCCTCAGTTCCTCCCAAGCTGCTGGAATGAGGGTCTCAGTTCTCCCCAAGCTGTTGGCCAGAGGCCACCCTCAGTTCTCTGCCATGTGGACATCCCCACAGGGCAGCTCGCAAGGACAGCAGCTGGCTTCCATCAGAGGGGGCAGACGGGAGGGCAAGGGATAGAGAACAAGAAGGAAGTCAGAGTCTTTCCACAACCTTATTTGTCAAGTGCCATCCTGTTACGTTTGCCACATTCTGTGTTTTAGAAATGAGTCACTCGGTCCAGCCCATGTTCTGGGGGAGGGGATTACCACAGGCTTGAATGCCATGAGCAGGGACCACTGAGGGCCATTTTCAAGGCTGCCTACCACGACGTATATTTGCCTATTATCTCAAAACCTGGGTGTCTAGTGGCATTATGTGGGCGGCTGTCACTGTTGGTGGTTTAGCAAAGAGGATCATGGGAATTTTTTGGCTCCCAGCAGATGCCAGCATTGGGCCAAACGGTTCTGACTGAACTAAGTTCGCTTTGGCCAGTCTTCAACTTTGGCGGTGGGTCCAAGCCTGTTTCTTCTTTTTGAGACATTGGAGCAGAGGCTGGTAGGCCACCTGAGAGCTGGTGGGCAGCGGAGCTCTGACTGACCCCCTGGCCATTTTAGTGCTGCCAGTGAAATTGCCTGAGGAGCCTGCCAAGGAGACAGATGCTGCTGCTGGAGAAACACCTTCTGCAGCCTGGCGCTTGTCCGGTAATTGCTCTCCAAGAGAAAATAAACTCTTCGTGCGAGGGGGAAGGTGGATGGCGCCTGACTGTCAAGCGCAGGGATGATTTAGAACAAGTGCTGCAAGTAAAATGCGCACGATTTTATTAAAAAATAGAAGACATTTGTATAGATCTAAGATTTGTCTCTTTTAAAATTCACTGACTCAGGCAGGGCTGCTTGTTTTCTAGGCATAGAATGATATACAGTAAATTGAATTACGTGCAAAATGCCTCACCTGTTTCCTCTCCCCTGTTCTTTTGAAGTCATATTCCTTTTGCAACCGTCAGAGCCACTGTTTCCTTCTGCCTTATAGGTTTATAATGTAGAAACAGCCCAGGCTTAGGACTGGACAGTAGGCTCGATCACTTACTAAGAGGGGATTTAACTTTTTCTCTACGGTTTTCTGATCTTTAAATTGGCATAGTAATAGGTCTCTCATAAAGTTGTTTTAAAGATTAAGTTAAAGTAACACCAGAAAAAGTTCCTTGCCCATGTAGTAGAGATAACTTAATAAATGGTGTGTTTGTAGCTGCTATACCTGTACTTGTAATCGCAATGGTGAGAGGTTTAAAGTTTTCTAACATAGATAGGAAAACTTATTCCTAAAAGGGAAAACTTATTCCCAGAAGGTTTAAGGTGTTTCTTAAAGACCATATATTAGTTAAGCTCTTTTTCTATCTACTCATCCATCTGTTCACCCACCCATCCGCCCACCCACCCATCTAATCATCCGCCAGTCCAGCACATTTTTGTTGAGGTGTGCTCTCTGACAATGCTCTTCTCATTGCAGTGATTATAGAGATGAACAAGCCAGGTAAACTGCCTGCTCTCAAGGGGTTAAGCTAGACAATGAGTAAATGCATTATTAATAGATTTTAGATAAAATAAGTACTGTAAAATAGAGTTTGAAACGATAGAGAGTAACTGGTAGGGAGGATGCAGGGAGGCTACTTTAGGTCGGGTGACCTGGGAAAGCCATATAAAGATGTGACATTTGAGTGGAGACCTGTAAGATGAGAGGGAGCTGAGAGAACGTGATGACAAAGACCCTGAAACGTAAAGGACGGAAAGAAGCCAGGGTGGTGGACCTTTCCCAGATCAAATGAGTTATTTGTAGTTAAGCCAGGGGAAAATTTGCTTAAACAAATTATGGAATTCCTGGTCAGAAATGTAAAGCAGGGTTCTTTAACAAAGGCCATTTTGAAGTTGTGAATAAGCTAATACTTATTATGATTTTTCAAGGGATCAAGGACTATTACATTATGAAGTGTTTTTAGAACTATTTAACCATGAGTCCATTCTCTCTTTAATTCTCTCCCTCCTTCCCTTCCTTCCATCTGTCTATCTGTCCATCTGTCCTTCCTTCCCTCTATTCATACCTTAAGGGATAGTGGTAAATCACATAGCGAACATTCATTAGACCCTAGAAGCCTCCCCACATCCCTAATGTAAGTAGGAACTGGCATCTCCATTCTACAGAAAAGAGAACGGGGGCTTGGAGTACAAAGCATCTGCCAAGCCTCTGATGGGAGTTGAGCCAGGTCTGCAAAGTCACATGTGAGTCTCTGAGACTTCGGGTCAGGTGCTTTCCCCAGAACTCCCTGCTGTAGCTTCAGCTGCCGCTGACAGAACCCCGGACCCTGATTTTTTTTTTTAAGTGCTCTGATATTTTGATATTTAAAAAAATTAATAACAAAGATAGTTTTGATAAAATTTCTCTTTGGGAAAATGTTTCCTTTTAAGCTCATTGTCATTATTCAATATGTGCAGCTATGGAGTAACAGCCATGTTCTCACAGCTTTTGGGATATTTTGAGGAGCTGATAAGTAAGTTGCATAGAGAACAAACTCCTACCTCCCCTTCCAAAAGACTCGTAATCCTGTTTTCTCTGAAGAGTGGCTGTCTTGGTCCTTTGGACTGCTCTAACAGAATACCAGGGATGAGCTGGTTTATACACAACAGGAATTGCTCACAGTTCTGGAGGCTGGGAATTCCAAGATCAAGGCACCGGCAGAGTTGGTGTTTGAGGGTCCACTTCCTCATTCCTAGGTGGTGCTTTCTCACTGTAACCTTACCTGGCTGAAGGGGTGAGGGACTTGGCTTTTAAGGGCACTAATCCCATCATTCCCAAAGGCCCCACTTCCAAATACAATCACGTTGGGGATTAGATTTCAACATAGGAATTTTGGGGGCAGGACAAACATTCAGTATTTAGCAATGGCTAAATTATATTTTCTGGGTAACAATATAATATTGACAACCATCAATTGCACATCTGCTGGATACCAGACATGGTGGTAGACTAATTGTATATTAAACTACTAATCCTCACAACATCTTGTTAAGGAAACTGCAGTTCAGACCAGGGAAGACTTACCCCTGGGGCACAGTGGGCACAGTGCCTTGGATCCCACAGTATTTTTAGGGTCCCACAAAAGTGTTGTCATTTCTTTGAAAATCAGAAGAAGGAAACAAACTTTTAGGGCTGCTGATTATGTTCGTCATCATACGAACACACTCAAAGAATATGATGTCTAACAGTTTTATGGAGGAAGGGGTCTATGAAGGAAGAAGTGCCTGGGATGCCTGACAGTCTCACAGTGGGGACCAGGTGAGGGCTCAGGGAGGCTGCAGCTCGTTCAAAACCATGCAGAGTAGATGGACACAGCTATATAGAAACAGACCCAAAATTGTGTTATTTCCCTGACATACCTTGAGACCTCACTCCCAATTGGTTTCACCCCACGCTCTCTAACTTTCAGCCTAAGCGTCATTTCCACAGAAACAGTAAGTGCCTAAAAACTGGGGCACTGCATCCTTAATTTTAGCGCCCCATCTGCTCCTGGATAACGACAGACAGAAATGCACAAAACCTTCCTGAGCAAGTGTGCAGACTCACCCAGGGCCCTTGTAAGAGTGCCATCCGGAGGGAGACCCTGTGGGCCCTGACCTTGTTGAAGTGGACAGTTCAGCTTGGCAGAAATGTCCCTCCCTGTTCCGTTAGGCTGAGCGCAGAAGTGTCCCTGGAGCTCTGGGACAATGAGCAAGCAGAGAAACAGGTGGGATGCGATGGGGCTGGAGTCTGCATACCCCGCTGCTTCCCACCAGCCACTTCTGTAAATGAGAACCCCTGGGAAGTCTGGCCTTGGTTTCCCTGTACTAGAGGTCAGTGTGGATGGAGGCTGTTTACATTCAAGGCATGGGGCACTTTCCTCCAGTCTCCAGTGTAAGATGGAGTTTTAATAAAGCCTCCGTGTGACTCTGATTCTGGGTATCACAACAACTACATCCGATCCTGGATGCATTAGTCCGTGCCCTGGCCATGTTCCCAGTGGCATTTCGCTTGTGATGCCACACTATGTTTGGCTGGGTTTATCATCAAGAAGAGGTTTCTGAATTATTGTAGAAGGCATCTGCTTGGATAAAATTATATGTCCCCTCTTTGAGCCTCAGTGGTAAAATGAAAGACAGATTATTTCTAAAATCTCTTCTAGCTCTGGATATTGTTTTTGCATTTTTAATAATTAAGTAATTTTTAATTAAGGTATGTGCCTTTTTGTATATAATACTGTTACAGTATGGAGCTCTGGATTTTATTTTTTGAGCAACTACTAAGTGAGAAAGACCACAAGTTAAGGGCTGGAGACATGAGATTAAATAAGATCATGGACAGAACAAGGACATGTAAATCTTATTCACTTTTCTTTTGATGGAGAATGACAACTGTTACAGAGGAACAGCTGTGGAGCCAGGGGCTTTATATACTTCCCCCCAGTACTAATATTACAAGGTAAATATTAGTATTCACAGTTCAGAGATGAGGAAGTTAGGCTTAAGAGGTCAAAAACCATCAAGTTTATAGCCAGGAATTAAGTTCAAGGTTAACTTGACCTTGTGCCTTCATTATTTTTATCATCATCACCATCCTATTTGCTGCCATTGTTTTACAGTCAAATTGAGAAGAAAGATACGTTCATGTGGACAGCAGCACTCAGTCAATATCAAGTGAAATTGGCTTGAGTTGAGGTGTCCACAGAAGACCTTTGCCTGGATATAAACTGTCTTGGAAATAAAGGGTGTGGGACATTCCAGGTAGTAAAGCATCTAGCAAATGTTATCTTCTCCTGATGAGTTAAACTGAATATTCATTTATTGGGAGCAAGGTCCAATGCCATAAATACGTGCTCATCAACATAACTGATTTTCTTTTCTCTCCTTCAGGGAGGTTGGAGGCAGGAAACATTTTTGCAGGAAGTAGAAGGAATAACCCCTGTCATTCTAAGCTATGGAGAGTTAGATGTCTGACTATTTTTTTCCCCAATAAAGCTTGACTTTCAAAGCCTGGGGGATTTGATGACCCAGATGGCTGCCTCGGTTTCCCAGTGTGCTCAGGCTTCAGAAATCCAGACACACCGGGTCTGTGGAGACACCTGGAAAAGCAGGACAAGTGTCATCTTGCCACCCTTGGCTTGGGGCACAACCCCACATGGGACTGCTCAGCTCTTATGTTGGGAAAGAACACTTCATTCCATCATCCTACATAAACACCCCCCTCCCCGTGTCACTAGGACAGAGACAGCCATCATGCGGCAATGTTGCCCTTCACATACTGTGTGTCACTTACAGCCATCCTTTTCCTGGGGCCATCACACAAGCAACTCAGCTCAGTTGGCTTTTGGAGTCACAAAGACGTGTGTGAAGATACTGTCTGTATCTTCTTGACCAAGAACTCTAACTCTGTGACTAAGTTTCTTATCTGTGTCACGGAGATGAAACTATTAAATGCATGTGGTGGTTCTGCAGAGTAGGAAAGATGACAGTAGCATTTTGAAGTCCTGTCCCTACAGTGATGGGAGCAAGGTTAGTGGGATAGATGAAATGAGATTATTATTATTTTTTTTTCTTTTTAAACAAATGAGGAAGAGGAGCCTCACCAAAGTCTTCCTTTTCCAGGGTCCCGTGGCTAGTGAGTAGTGAAGCCAGCTCTGAAAAATCCAGCCTTCTGCTTATTGCCAGACTGTGAGCCCCTTAAGAGCGAGGACCCAGCCATGCTCTCTGTCCCCAGGGCCTGGCTGTGGCCTCCCCAGTCCTTTCCGTCTTTCTCCCTCTGCCCTCTGTTTCACAGGAGCACCCCCACTGTTCTTTGAAAATGCTTGGCCGGTTTATGCCTCAGGGTTTTGAGTTTGCTGTTCCCTCTGCCTGAAATGCTCTTCCCCCCACTCCCCATCTCTGCATGGCATGCACCTTCCTCTTCTTAAAAGTTTTGTTCCATTGACATCTTAGTGTGGCCTTCCCTGACTGCTCTTTAAAAAAAATTCCCCCTCTCCAGCACTTCTTATAGCCCTCTCCATCCTTATTTTTTTTCATAGCACTTACCAACGTCTTACCTACCGTATGCTTGATTTATTTATTTATTTATTGTCCACCTACCTTCATTAGAACATAAGCTGCATCCGCAGAACTGAACAATGTATGGCAAACAGCCCGCGGTCACTACAGTAAGCCATGTGTTGATTGAGTAAATAACCATGTTAGGAGTGGCGGGGGTCTGTGAGTGAATGCCCCTTGCCCTGACAGTGTTTGTGCTAGAACATTCACCTGCCGCTCCCCACGTGATCACCCTTTGCCAGACCCCTCCGGTGATCACTGAAACTCACTAACTCGCAGTGATCTCAGCTGTGCACTTTGCCCTTCCTTCTTTGTGGAGTGGCTCTGGCCTAGGACAGCTGTCTGTTCAGGAGCTTCTCTCTGCAGCATGATCAACGTGGGTGATGTAGGATTTAATATAATTTTCTTTTATCTCTGAGTAGAGCTCTTTATTAGAAATTAATTTGCCCAGGCTGTTGCCTTTTGTTTGCTTTTAGCATGTCGAGGTATTTCCCCTGTGCAAAAATGAGCTCTTTCTTGCCTGTGCCTGAAATTCTAGGGAAATATTTTCTAGAATGCCTCTCTGTGAAGCTGAGTTTTGGTAAATTATGTTCTGAATGGAGGGCTCCTTCTACAATGTGGGCAAAAAGTCTTACTGGCCTTTAGTTCTTTTAAAGGTCTCTTTTGTGCTTTTTGAAATGTTTAAAAATATCTTACTCTTAGAGCAGGAATCCTATAAATGAGAATGAAGTTAGGAATTGTCTAATAATATGAAATCATATGAAAGTACTTTCTGTGGCTGCTGTGATAAGCTCATTGGACTACAGTGGTGTCAGAAATGGAATCAGATGACCTGGCTAATTGTTCTGTGCAATTTACTCATTGGGTGACTTTGGGCAAACCATTCTATCTCTCTAAGACACAGTTCTTCATCAGCAAAATGAAGACTCTAGGCTGTTGGTTCAGATGATATCCAAGGTTCTTCCCAGCTTTAAAATCCTAGACTAGAAGCCTAAAGACTTTGATCTTAACTTGGTTACAGCCACTTACTAGGACTGGAGCTCTAGCTGAGTTACCTTCCTTCCCAGCACCTTAATTGCTCAGTCTTTAGAATGTGGACCGAGAGTTTGATTTTATATTTTTCCAAGGGTATTGAGAGAATTTTATTTGGTAACACAGATGTGAAAAGTACTTTCTAGCTGTGCAATCCTATTACTGTTAGAAGCAACTTCTTATTTTATTGTGGGGTTTTTTTGGCAATGTGCCACCAAAATGGTGATATAAAAGTTAGAAGATGAAAAGTCATTGCACATCATACTGACAATTTTTAAATTGTGCTTTTAAAGTATATTGGGTTTATATCTCCCTTTTGAATTTTCTTTTAAATCCCCACTTTACATCTTAAGTTCTTGACTTCAGCTTGGGGAAAGGGTTCATAGCTTTCATGAAATTTTTCAAAGAAGTATTTGATATCCCCATTTTTCAACCCTGTGATTTTTCTGTGGGTGTTTCCCGTTGGAATTCCTGAAGGGAGGAGATCTTTTCATGCCGCTTCTGATCATACATCCATTCCTCCTTGGATAGACATTAACTAGTGATACCTAGAGAATCAAAAATGTCGAGAGAATGACTTTTTGCAGGACTAGCTAGCTGCTTTCTGGAAACTGCCAGTTAATGGGCACCTAATCAAGACTGGCTCAGTTTTTAGAGATAACCCAATTAAAAAATTGGAGTAATTAATTTACTAGTTTGGCTCTTGGAAGTCATTTAGCATTAATTCTGTTATCTTTATTTTGATCTTTTTATCCCTAAAGAATACTTCTAATTTAGACTGTAAATTTTAATGAGCAAAGAAAGGTTGAAGTTCCCTCAAGAGAGGGAAAAGGCTTCATTATTCAGGTTAGTGGCCCTACAGGTCTTGGTTCGGGTGGCTGGGCAAAGGTGTAGAGAGATTTGACAGACAGGGAAGGGGAAGGAGGTGTGGTCTAGAGTCAGCAGATGGGGAAGCAGGTGTGTTCTAGGAGGTGTGGTCTAGATTCAGCAGATAGGGGAGGAGGTGTGGTCTCACTACCTGGGGATGAGTGGGGAGGGTTGTGGGCAACTCACATTCTACACCTGCTGGCTACAGATCTTGCCTCTCACCACCATTCAGGGAGGCAGTACCCACACTCCTCCCTGCTCCCCTCCCCACCCACCCCCATATCCCCGTGGTATTAGTTTTAACTTTAGAGCTGATAGTCTAATTGAGGAAGCATAATCCAGGCCCAGGAGTCAGGTGGTATTTACAGGGTACAAAGACAATCTTGTGGTGGCTCATGCCTATAATCCTAGCACTCTGGGAGGCTCAGGCAGGGTGGGGGGATCAGTGGAGCTCAGGAGTTCACGAGCAGCCTGAGCAAGAGCGAGACCCCATCTCTACAAAAAAAGTACAAAAATTAGCTGGGAGTGGTGGCACGTGCCTGTAGTCACAGCTGGGGCTGAGCCAGGAGGATCGCCTGAGCCCAAGAGGTGGAGGTTGCAGTGAGCTATGACGATGCCACTGCACTCTAGCCAGGGTGACAGAGTGAGACTATCTCCCCCTGGCCCCCCAAAAAGGAAAAAAAGATCTTAGGGTCCAGAGGCATGGATTTCAGTCCTATTTTTTAATACTTGAAAGCTGAGAAACCTTTGGGTCATCTCTTCTCCAACCATGGTAAAATGGGGACAGCAGAGTCTACCTCCTGCGTTATCGTGAAGATGAAATTAGAGTGCAAAAGGGAAAGTACTTGACAAACTGTGATAGTTGTCCTTAGAAAGGAAACATCAAATGAGTACACAGATGAAAGGAGACCCGAGGGGACCCTCCTAAGAAAACTGTGAGATCCTTTCCCTTCACTGTGGCTGGATTCTGACAAGGCCTCTTGTCTTCCCATTAAGTGAAGACGGGAGGTGAGTGTGGAATGGAGAAAGCTGTTGTTTGGGCCTCAGGCCTCAACTCCACTTGGAGCCTCCACCAGCTCACCTTTGCTGCCCTGCAGAGAAGGCAAAAGGAGTTAATGATGAAATGTCAGAAAGATACTTGGGGGCTTTTAGAAATACTCACCAGGTAATTTTGCACACACATAATGTCACATATATAGAGCTGCCATGGTTGTATTATTAATCATTTTATTGTTTTTGTTATCGGTGATACTTCATCCAAAGAGTCTATTTTAAAAAATGTTGGGTATGCCTAAGTAAAGGAGCATAATATTTCTTTTAAAACTTTGCATAAGAAGAGGCTGCCCAGAATCCTCATACGAGGCAGTCAGAAATTAATCTAAACTGTTTTCCGAATTTACCAAGTGCTTGCCTGAATAGACAAGGAGCCCGAGGGTATTTCTTGTGGGAGTGATGAGTTGTGAATCCCAATATAAGATGTGAGTAAAAAAAAAAAAAAAAAAAATTAGTCTGTTCTAAGAGGGAAAAGAAGCTTCTGAGTGTTTGGCAAAACAGACTATTTTTAAACTGAGAAAAAATAGGATTGTGGGGATTTCAAAGATTTTGTGAATTTATTTATTCAGCTAATATATTTGTGGGGCTTTCTTGCATCTTATGAGCACAGGGGGAAAGGAGGATGCAGAAAAATAGAAGACCATCTGTGCCCTCGGGTGGCCTTCAGGCTCATCAGAGACAACATATAGGTAGATAAAAAAATGACAATTTATGCCTGGCAGGATGGTTTTATGGACACATTGTGATATTTGGAGTCAGATACACTTGGGTTCTAGATCCAGATTCACCATAGAAATGGGACCTGAGGCTTGAGATTTCATCAGTTCTGTGCCTCAGTTTTCAGTGCTACAAAATGGGAGTAATACTACTGACCTTCCCAGATTGCAAAGATTTAATGAGATGGAGAGTGTGTTCAATGCTTAACCACAGAATGCAGTGCCTAGTGGGTCTCATAAATGTCATAAATGTCATCTCATAAATGTCATTCTGTTTTCCTTTCTTTGTTTCTCCCTTCTGTTTTATGCTCTGTCACAGGAAACATATAGTCATGCGCGTCTTTAGGAATTTTGGAGAATATAGACTGTGACAGAAAATTCTTTATGGAGGGGGAGGGTCTTCACTTGGATCTTTGGCTGCCTTCCGCTTGCCTGTCCAGGGCACACTCTGCCCATCTCCGCCCCACTCTGCTGGCTCCAAGCTGTCCTGTGTGGACTGCATCCATGCATTGTCCATCTGTGGGCCTCCGGGCCCCTTGACCATGTGGATTAGCCAATGCTGAGTCCCCACAGGGGGCTGAAGACAGGAAAGAAGAGTGAAGTCTGTGTTTCTGATCCCCCTATAAGCTCTCTCCCTGCTGGCCTGCCTTGGACTTGCTGTTTCCTAGACTGAGGGCCACTGCTCCTTTTAAGACATCTGTCGCTACCGGGGTTCCCTCCTGGTTCTGGTAGCCCCTCCCTCCTGTAACCACACTGCTGTTCTATCTCTGGGATACCGCACCGTCCTTTGGGGTTTCCCTTCACCCCAGCCTATTCTTGTGATGTAAATAATCCCTTCATTAAGTCTTCTGGAATAATCTTAATGTGAGTTTGTCATCTGTCTCTGGCTGGGACCTCCAAGGATGAGCGGAGTTTGAATGGGTGTAGGGGTGCGACATTGGATGGCCAGCGTGTGCTCTGGGGTCTGTGACCAACCTGGGCTGGCTGCAGTATGTATTTCAGGTGAGGATGAGGAACACGGAGTTATGAGTTTGGGGAGATACGCTGGAGTGCAGCCTGAAGGCCATGCTAAATTAACATACCATAACTCATATCATAGCAGAAATTTTTGGCAATTGTTTCCTAATTCATTTTGACAAGTGTGCACTGAATAGGTATATGGTATAGGAAATAAATATTGGAAACGTCTCCCTTTTCATTCCAAAGAGTTATATGCAAACGAAATAGAGGGAAGGGAAGGCAAACAGTATGTGATGAATACCTCCTTTAGTACTAGGCAATTTGCATATATTACCTTATTCTACTCAGCAACGATTATGGGTAAGGCACCAATTTCCCAGCTTTACAGAGGTAGAAATTGGGGCTCAAAGACTTCAAGAGACTTGCCGAAGGGCACATATCTGGGAAACAGTGAAGCCACAATTTGAAATCTCAAGGCAAGTCCCTGAGACTGTGATGCTCATGTTTTTTTCTCTCTGCCGGCCACAAGATGTGAATAGTGATATATTTAAGGGTTCAGGTGACAGGTATAGAGGTACGTGCCCTGGAGCATGAGCTTCAGACTGTTGCAGGCCTCCCCAGTAGGGAGGAGTGTGGCATCGTAAGGCCATGCACAGCAGTAGGGCACGGAGGAATAGCTACACAGCCTGGCCTTGTGGATGCTGGGGTATGACTTGCTAACAGGAGGGACCCCGGATCTCTCATGGGACTAGGCTATCATGTTGTTCCCATTGCACAGGATTTTGTTTACTCCTTGCCATTGGGTGCCTTCAGTTCCTACTAATACTAAAAATGATCCCCCCCCCACCCCCGTCCCTGTCTATTTTTTTCTCTACCTAGGGCTTCTGCTAGTCCTCACTTCTGCTAACTCATAACTTCTGCCGAGCTGTGGCCTTGCTGCCTCCTGGCGTCTCCCTGTGTATCTTTCCACCTCAGGTCCCTCTGTCAGTGGACAGTCTGGATTGACGAGTTCAAATTCTCGAGAGAGGAGATATGCAGATCCTCTTATGTATCCAATTTGGACATAGCTCTTCCTGCTAGGCTGAGCTGTCGCTGCTGCTCTGACAGTCTGTGGTCCTTGGGGAAAGGATCTGCCCCAGGTCCAGCCAGCTGGGACTTGGGTGATGGGCAGAGCAGGCAGCACACGCAGGTCCTTTGCCACGTGACACAGCATGTCACAGGCTCCAGGGGGCTGTGGAGGTCACCAGTTTGTCCACCATCATCTGTCCTCCAGCTCCAAAGACCCAAGTCTATCCTATATGCAAAATGCATTCACCTATCCCAAGGTCTCTCTTGGTCTCACCAATTCAAAAACCTCTAATCTCATCTAAATTTCATGAGTTCAGAAGTCCAAATTTTTATTATCTCAGTCATCTACATCATATCCCAGTGATTGGGGTGTAAACACGGGGGGAGCATTTTTCTACCTACTCCTAGCACTTGCTACTATGTGATAAACATTTTGTATAGATTACGTCATTTAATACCATCTTCCTGTGTGGTACGTATGCTGAGCCCTCGCATTTTGCTGTGAGCACATTCAGGCCCAGGGGAGTTAAATGAGGTGCCCAACCCTTCTCGACTGCTGAGTGGGGTCTTGCTGGCATGAGGCCCACGCGAGTTCTCTTAATCTTTATCCCTGTGTTTCCCAAACGTGACTGCATTTTAGAATCACCTGGGAAGCTGTGAAACACCCCAGTACCCAGGTTGCACCTCAGACCAGGTACGTGAGAATCCAAGAGGCAGGTGGCAGCTCCTCAGGTGATGCCAATGTACCGCAAAGCCCAAGAGTCCACGCTGTCTTACTCACCAGTAGAGGCATGAGGTGCAAACGCATAGTGTCGGCAGTAGTCAGGGAGGGCTTCCCAGAGGAGGGGAGCTCGAGGTGAGATTCCTGGGGGGTTGCTGGGTGAAACAGTGAGCAGAATTTTCATAGAGAGGAAACGCTTTCCCTGTTGCTGATTGGCTCATTGTTTTCCAAGTGTGATTGAATTTGTATGTTTGTGAGGTGGTTTGAATAAATGCATTCACAAATCGGGGAAACAACAACAAAAAAGACATCCTTTGTCGGAGCATCCATTCTCACTTCTGGCCTCAGGGAAGCACGCCCCCCCTTCCTGCTGTTGCATATGCTTTTTGTCGGGGAGATAATTGTGGAAATTGGGTTGCTTCCCATCAAATGCAGATCCTTTTGTGGAGAAAATCTGAGCCCTCCCTGTATCCCATTTTACAGTAATCGAGATTGGACTAGCAAATCATTAGCTAACTAAAGGAAGATGATGCGCCCCCCCCCTCCTTTTTTTTTTTTCTTGCAAAAGGAAGGTGCTAAAAATTTGAAGTTTGAGGAGAAAGAAGAAAAATAGGACGTCAGTGATGGGAGAAACCGTGTCATCTCTCTGTTCTCCAGGAGGGGAGAAGGCGGCGTCTATTAGCAGTGACCTCGAGTGGGGCTGATGGGCAGGGCTCCTGTATGGAATGTGGACAGCTTCAGGATGAGTCCCTGCCCAGGGCCACCCTGGCAGCCAGGCGGCTTGGGGACATCTGTTGCACACTCACCAGGCTTGCTACTTACAGGTGCTGGCTTGTTTGTTCTCCTTCCCATTGTCAACTTTGAAGATAATGAAATGCAGCTTGTGGAAGAGAGTAAATAATGGCGGTATATATTTTAGGTAAATCAGCAGGTGAAGCTGCCAAATGCGGCATTTGTTTATTTAAAATCTCCTTCACAGGGAGGGCCTCATTAAATACTTGTCTTTTCTTCCTGCAAGACCCCAGGGAATAACAATAGTTCGGTGTTACTCAAACAGTGTGTGGAGGAAACAGGGACGGTAGCAGGAGGTGTTCAGTCTGGAAGAGCAAATAAACTCTGTACCCGCCACTTCCCCTGGCCAGCCGGGAGTGGGGTTACAGTGAGGAACAGAATTGCGGCTAAAATGGCCTATGAGGGAGGTGACCCTTTAGGATTGGCGTGGTGGGAAACAGGTGTGATGGCTGCCTGAGGCCAGACCCTGCCCTGGGAGGCTGCAGCAGCGGCTAGGCCTTGGTTCATCTCTCTGGGCCCCTCTGACATCCACAGGGTCTGCTTTGCACAGAGTGGGTGTCTGGAAATGTGTGTTGAACTGCTCTGATTGACAGAACCTGTGATTTAATGGCTATGTTCAGAAGGAGTTGGGGATGTTTGCTTTTTGCTTTTTTTTTTTTTTTTTTGAAGATTCATTTATCCAGGACCTCTTTGGAAAGAAAAATTGAAGCGCATGAGCTTTCAAATTTAGTAACTCCATTAATGCAGCCGTCTCCCACTCGGCCTCCACTCCCTGGGTGACTTCTGGGCTAGCACCATCTTGAAAGACCCAAAACCATATCAGTCTTCCCGTTATGTCACTGTGGTAGCCTCTTGTCACCTGTGAGTAGTAACCCCGCAGCAGTGAATAATTTTTGAGGTCTGCACTGGTGTATGAATTTTTGTATTTAAATTTACATATGTGTGTTACTGTTAATCTGAATATTAAAGGAATAAACTATTGCATGGGGTTTTTTTAGGTAAAAATAGTGATAGATATGGCAGAGTTTGATTTCTTCACCCCAGTGGATGTTCGTGGGCCCTTGCTGGGTGGCATGGCCCCTGGGCGTATAGGACCCCTTTCAAGCTCCTGACCAGCAGGGCCCAGAGGCCCCCACCCCACCCTCCACCCCCTTCCCCCTGCAGTCTGGCCTCTGCCTCTATCTGCATGTTATTCCCCAGCCATGATGAACTGTTTGAGTTCCCAGGATTGGCTGTGTCTTCTCTCTCTTCGATGCTATCATCCACAGCTTTTCTCCTTAATGCAACTAACATTTACTAGTCTTTCAGAACTCGGTTTAAGGATCTCCTTTTCTAAGAATCTTACCTGTATCCCCGTTGTTAACTCCACCTCACCCCACCTGCTAGCATTTGGCCCCAGGTGGAGGCAGGTATCTATCTCCTGCATCCCTGAAGAATCCTGTGATTTCTGTCTTACCTTTATCACATGTGCATAACTGTCCTATTTTGCCCCCTCAACAATAATTTGTGCTCCTTAAGGTTGAGACTGTATCTTATCTATCTCTTTCTGAGCATTTAGAACAGTGGTCCACCAGAGAATAGGTATTTAATAACCACTTGTTCATGAATAAGTGCATTTGCTTCCTTACTTAAATATTTATTGCCAGTGCTCCAACACGTAAGAACCTGTGTAAGAGGCGGGTGGGAGGCAAAGGTGGATGGGGGGGTGCATTCCTGCTCAGGGTCGGGGTAGGGTAAGGCCTCGCTGGGGAAACAGACACACCGCTGTGCTGTGGGACACTGGGTAAGGGTGTGAGGAGGGAAGCGGAGGTGGGAGGGGGTGTGAGCTGGCAAGCAGCTGTGCCATTTTATATAGCTTTGTCCATGTTGGTCTCCCCTAAACCCAGCAAGATAGAAAGGTATGTCTATTCTACAGATGAAGAAATTGAGCCTTAGAATGGTTAAATAG
The DNA here is from genome assembly GCF_020740605.2 of Lemur catta. Taxonomy (NCBI): domain Eukaryota; kingdom Metazoa; phylum Chordata; class Mammalia; order Primates; family Lemuridae; genus Lemur; species Lemur catta. The sequence continues at coordinate 83,415,455 of NC_059130.1, forward strand.
CTTAAGTGCCTCACTTACATGGGCAGCAGTGGAGGAGTCAGGCAGGATTACCTCCCCACCCCTGGACAGCTTGCTGCTTTAGATTCTGCATCCAACTGGTAGATTTTTGTTAAAGTAGAGGTGAGGGTTTTAGAAGGTTGAGTGGAACTGGGGTTCTAAGTATTTAAAACACTAATGGAATTATTTTAGGTTTATACATTTGTTTTTTTCTGGTACCCTAAGAGTTTATGTAATGAATTTTTATGGTGCTATAAATACTTAATGAAACTGTGTGATCCATTAGTTAAATGAAATGTTCCTAAGTATGCCATGTTGCTGTCACATAAATTCCTTTAATATTGCTAAAACCTACTTCTGACTTTTGTTAGCTTTGAGTTTGATTAAAGAAACACATTTTGTTCCTACCGTTATTGCCTTGCTGCAGGTTGACTGATATCTGAATAATAAATGTGCCTCCTTCTGGAATATAACATTTTACTTTTTCCAAAAATACTTTCACATAAAACCCATGAGATTATCCCATTATTATCCCATTTTACAGATGAGTAAAATCTGATAAACAGATATAATTTGTTTAATTCTGGATTTTACTTTAGAAAAGTCAAACCACCAAACCATGTTTTCTTTCGAGTTAAAGAAAATATGCATTGTTTATAAGCAATTTAAAAGGATTTGGGCCACATTGTTTTGACCCTATTTGAAATTATTACTATTAGTATTAAGCTTTCAGTTTTAATACATTAAGGGACATGGAACATTCTCTGTTGAAATTTTGTAGAGATATTGTTTCTGTTAACATCTGTGATGCTACACAGTGGTGATTTTATGAAGGCCTTATAGTTTTCCTTCTCTACTTCTGATCCAAAGGGAAAAAAATGTTGCAAGTATAGACTTTGTGAAACTGTAACTGATCATATTTCCCTTGTTGCTTTGGCTTCTAGGATTCTCATAGACCAACTTAGCACCTGTCTTCTGCAATTGTATAGTTTTCTTTTCTTTTCTTTTTTTTTTTTTTTTGGTGTCCTGTCATTGCTTCTGCCTTTATCTTCATTCCCAATCCATTGTGTCTTTTTGCTCCAGTTTTTTCATTTAGTTTATTCTGTTATAGAGAATGGATTTCTGTAAGGTTTTCTGTAACCTATTTGGAGTTCTTAGTTGTTTTTTTTCCATAATGTGGGCTAAACACATCAACAATGCAACATAATAAAGATGAGCTCTTAGGCCAAGAGATGTCTCCCATCTTTGTGATTTTTCTCCCCTTTCTTACTATGTTTATGGTAACAGAGCCTTGATTAGGTCTACACTGAGGTTGTAAATCTATCAGTTTTGTGGCCTTCAAAGTTTTAAATACAAGGATACATTCCATCAATGTATTATTAATATATTTTTTGAAGGGTTTGGTCAAAGCAGATGATGGCTGTACGTTTGCTGCAAGGATGGTGGTCCTTCATTAGCAGAGAGATGTAGCATCTCTGAATATCATTCATTCTGCCAAGAGCGTCTACAGTGTTACCTCTCACACCCACAGCAGCGTGTAAGAAATGCTTCCATTGGGTTCCAGCAAAGCCTCACGATTTTCTGTTTTCTTGTATAAGGAAAAAAAAAAAAAAACAAAACAAATGTGCAGAGTGGGGGAATTTTAGCCTTTTCCAAATTGTCTGGATCAGATCAGATAGCCCTTGACATATTAAAAAAAAAAGATTGAGGGTTAATGACATAGTCCCAGGAGTGGACAGCCAGATAATCTCCAAAAGGCCCAGCTACTTGGGCTGAGTGTTGAAGGAGCCTACAGTGGTCCAGAGGCAGAGGGATGGAACGTCTTGGGGGCGTAGAGTGTAGTCTAGAGAGAAAGTTCAGAGCTTGGGAACAAAAAGACCTGCTCCACACAGCCTTGGTCCAGAGACTTCTGCCAAGTCAGGCGGTAGGGGCAGGGGTGGAGCTGGAGTCTGTAATCAGAACTGACAGCCGTAAACTAATTTTAAACTCAGCTAGCTTTGGGAATTAGAAAGCATGATGTCTAAGGAGCTGGAATGGGTCTGAACTTAGAAGAAAAGAGAGGCCAGAATTGGCTTAGTTGCATTACTTCTGTATGCTAGGATCTGAGCTTGGCTTTCCTTTAAAAAATGTATTTGGAAATAATCTCAAAATTCCAGGAAAAAGTATAGGAATAAGAATATGCAAAGAACACCCAATGTCCTTTACTTAGATTCACCTATTGCTAATGTTTTATCCCATTTAATTTATCATTTGTGTTTTCTCATGTATACATATATATACTTACACATATATGAATGCATATACATATATGATTTTTTTGGAATCATTTGAATGTATGGTACACATGTCTTATCCATTTACTCCTAAATATTTGTGTATATTTCCTAAAAACAGATATATCCTCTTATATAACCACAAGAAAGTTTTCAAGTTCAATAAATTTAACATTGACACCCTATTTTTACCTAATTTACCATTCATGTTGAGATTTGCCATTTGGCCCAGTAATTCCCTTTGTAATGTTTCTTTTCTCTGTATAGATATAGGATTTAGGTGTTATATCGTTTTCATTTCTTTTCATCTAAAATATTTCCACAGCCTTTGCCTTTTCTTACATTTTTGAAGAATACAGCCCTCTGCCTCCCATTTTAAATGCCTAATCTGATTAGATCCCTGGCCAGAACACTACATAATACTGCAGAGTGATGCTTCTCAGGCTATCACATGCTGCCCATCTGCCCCTCTTTGTTGATGTTAATTTCCATAACCCAATTGAGATATTGTGCAATTTCCCCACTGTATGATTGCAAAGTTTCCCTTGGAACTGACACTAAGTGGGAAGACAGTTTAAGACCTGCAGATATCCTGCTTCTTATAAAAAATTTTCCCTGGATTTAGCTTTGGCTGATGATTCTTGGCTGGTCAGTCTTACTCTGACGGCTGCGAAATGTGGATTTCGTAACTCCAGCACTCCCTCAGCATTCGCCTGCACGCACCTGTTCTGCTGTGAGCCGGACAGCCTTCCCTTCTTTCCCCATTCGTCTGCCTGTCATCAGTGTGGATTCATGAATTCCTGTGTTTTCAGTGGTTTATTATTTATTACCATCCTTAATTATACTGGTGTTTTTAAGTTGTTCCTTATTAGGTCAATAGGAGCTCTGTCATGATGGCTTCTGTGTCCTTCATGACATTCTCTCATGATTTTTTGTTTGTTCTGAGCACTTCCTGACTTTCTGGAATAACAAGATATTTCAGGCTTATCTTGTACCTGCCCTGCCCCAGCTCTGGAATCACTCATTTCTCCAAGAAGTCCTTTTTTCTTTTGCTGGAAAATGGTAATAGAAACCCAAAATCTAAGTATTAGGTATCTTGATGTTACTAGTGTATTTTTGCTTCTAGGCCCTTTTAGTGGACAGTGCTGGGTAAGATTTACATATTGACACATACATACATTCACATGTGCACATTCATTTGCAGATGTGTGTGTATTTTATTAATCATGAGTTTACCTTGAAACCTCCGATTTCCAATCTATCACCAAAGTTTTCTTTCCTGCCTTCTTCCTTTCCGTATTTCTTCCAGAGGGAGAACCTTGGCTCCCAAGAACATCTAGGCATTTACTCCGTTGCTCAGTCCTCTAATACATCTCAAAGAGGTTCAGGATTGCTTTGCCTGTAACACTACAGAAAACAAGCCTGCCAAAAAGAGCTTGAGATTTGTTTGCTGCTCCTCCTGCCCCAACCCTGTGCAAAACCGAGTGTACGCTGTCGAATTCTGTGTGCTGCATATGTTATCTGATTACTTTTTCTCCCTTGCTCCTCCAGCAAATGTGCTTATGTTCATTTAACGTCCAGTTGAGTTGATTTGCTTCTGTCTGCTCTCAGTTTTCGGCTCTCCCTTCCCATCCCTCTAAATTTTACTTTTTCTTATATGTAGAACATTAATATGTTTCCAAATGTGGAAATTATGCAAAAAGTTATACTCTGAGAAGTATCACCCTCTGTCTTATCCCTTCTACCCTGACACTTGGTCATTCTACCACCCAGTACCTCCCTATATAGAAAAAACAACTTCCTTGTCTGGTCAGTTCATCCTGTGTTTATTTTTGTATAGATAAGCAGATTTATGACTCTTCCTTTCTTACAGAAAAGGTAGCATGCTATAGATTGAGCTAGGCTTTTTAAGTGCCTAAATCACACTTAACCTTCCGAATCTCACATACTTGGTGGTAGTGTTCCCATTTTACTGATGAAGAAACTGAGGCTTCTCATTTATACTGTTGCAACTAATATCTTACTGATAAATGGCCTGTTTTCTGTGCCTTATAGCTTGAATGAAACTGAGTAAGATGTACCAAATCACAAAACGTGCAGATAGTGGTGTACAGTTTTTAATACATGCAATTACTGCCATATAAACCCAAAATCCTGGCTCTGGGAAGACTACCTTTTCATCTGGTTTTTAGGGCTACATTGTCTTTTTAGACTAGAATTTGTGCCGTCCTTTAGTGTATCACACAAGGTTTGTAGCAGTCTGGGAGGGGTTTTGTTTTGGTTTCCTAATATGGGTAAAATTCATATAACATAAAATTAATGATTTTAAAGAGGTACTTATTACATTCATGATGTTATACAAACCTCCAGCTCTATCTAGTTCCAAAACATTTTCATTATCTCCAAAGGAGACCCTGTACCCATTAAGTAGTCACTCAACTCACCTCCCCTCCCCTAGCAACCACTGATCTACTTTCTGTCTTCATGGGTTTATCTATTTTGGATATTTCATATAAATGAAACAATACAATATACAACTTTGTCTAACGGCTTTTACTTGGCCTGATATTTTCAAGGCTCATCCACGTTGTAGCATGTATCAGTACTGCATTCCTTTTATAGGTGAATAATATGCCAGTGGATATACCACTTTTTTAATCCATTTGTCCACTGATGGACATCTGGGAGGTTTTTGAGTGAAGGTGGGGACAAGAGTGGTTTGTAATCTGTCCTGTGCTGTGCTGTTCCTTAGCCATGTGACCTTGGACAAGCTTCTAGACTGGCTTTTGTTTCAGTTTCCTCCTTTGTTAAATGAAGATAATAATAATACCTAACTCTTCAAGTGGTTAAAAGCGTTGAATGAGATAGTGTATGAAAAGCTCATAGTGTAATACCTGGCAAATAGTGGGCCCTTGATGATCTATAGCTATTCTACTGGAGGACTGTATGAGGAGAAGGGATTGGGGAGGGAGAGAGAATACAAATGTGTGTTAAAGTATGTGTTTTAGTATGTGTTTGTTCTGTTGTAACTGCTCAAACCTTCATGCTTTTTTTTTTTTTTTTTAAAAAAAAAAGGCATATCTCTTTTCTCTGCTTTGTGGTTTGGTGTTTTTACTCCCCCCACCCCATCCCTGAACATGGAATTTCACATTTTAGAAGCAATTCACTACACAGAATGTCTGTAGTGGAATGTTACATAATTCACATTTAGATTTGAAGAGCTCATTATAAAAAACCTGACACACTTCAGGAATATTAAATTACTGCAGATTGTGTGGAGCAAAGAAACATTATTGAAGCATTTCAAAATTCTAGGCAAGCCTGAATTTAACTGATAGGGTTTCACAGCTTTTACTGGGGAAAATGATTTGAGTTGTCACATGGTTTCTGGCCCTGGAGGACTTTAATCTCCTTAATTACAAAGAAATGAATTTCCTAAATAATTTGGAGTTACTTCACAGCTTTTAGTCAACCTCTGGCTTTTGGAAAATTAAAGGGGATGCCGGGGTCCACACCGCGGTATTACACATTCTCTCTGTACTGCAGCTTCCTTGTTTAAGTTTTTATTCAAAATGATGCTCATTTCCTTTCATTACTGATATAGGGATGTACTTCAGAAATTCACAAGTGATGCTTGTAATACTTGAACACAGTCACATTTTGGTGAACAAGTGACTTTGGAGATAGGAATAAGGAGAGGTACTATATTGTGGTTTGTAAAGTTAAAGGGCAGAAAAGGGCCCAAATCTGATCCAGTCTTATACACTGACTTTTAAGAATCCTTGCAAATGCATAAAATCCGTATGTTTCAGCTGCTTTCTCTAGTTATGGATGAGGTACCTACCGTGTGCAAGGCCAGCGTGGTGGAAAGATCTTAGATTCCACCACTTCCTGCAGTTTGTCCTCAGAGAGCAGACTTAACCTGTCTCAATTTTCTCTTCTGTCAAGGGAAGATAGTAATGTGGACTTGTGGTCCATACTAACCATGTGTCCTTGTGCAAGTTAACACAGGAAACTATGTGCCTAATATTTACTAAGTGCTTGCCAGGATGTGTGCCCCTCTTCTAATCACATTACATGTATGATCACACTTAATCTCCACGGTAGCAACATGAAGTTGGCATTATTATCTCCATTGTACAATTGAAGAAACTGAGGCAAAGAGAGGTTGATTAGTAACTTTCTGAATATCACCGGCTTGTAAGTGGCTAAAAATCAAATCATAAGTATAGGGAGAGATTCTGTTTTACTGGAGAGATCAGAAAATATTTGTGCCTCAGATATCTTTGAACTGAACCTTGAAGAGTAGTAGAATGTCAAGGTCGACTTGAGAAGGGAGATTCCATAGAAAGATGTTAGCACAAGGAAAAATGGGTATATGGAGAAGTGCATCACCTCCCTACTATAGCTGTGCTTCCTTTTCTTGGTTTGGTTCTCTATTTCAAGCTAACTTGTTTTTGCTCATGCTGATCCTTCTGCTGGAAACAACCATTCATTCATTCAACGTATATTTATTGAGAACCTGTTGGTCCTTTCCCTTATCATCCATTTGACAGAAGCATCATTCTTCAAGATGCCACAGAGTAGGGCTTATCCTCTGTGAAGCTTTATTGACTCTTCCAAGCAAAGATGGATTGTTCCTTTGTGCCTGGTATGCTAGTATTTATGCCTATTTTAGTTTTGGCCACATACATGTATTGCAGTCCCTTATGTGACTGATACCTGTGCTGGACTGAGCTTCTTTGAGGATAGGAATCAGGCTCTGACTGTGTACTGCTGGACAGCATGGTTACGCAGTAAATATCTGACACAAATATTCTTCCTGGCCCATAGTAGGTTGTTAGTAAATATTTGTTGGAATAAAATTATAAATACTATTAATAAAATTACTTATGCATGAGCAGGTTTTGTGACTCTGTCATCTTCCATGGAATGTTGTCCTTGGCTGAGGGGTTGAGAAGGGTGGTGGGGGCTGGTGGCATGGTGCAGATAGAGGGGGCAGAGGTAGCAGGAGAAGTTCTCATTTTCTACGTATGGTTTAGTGGACCCCATTCTATAAATAAAATTTTCTGTTTTCCTTAGTTGTAGCCTTAGATCCTGTAGCTCAAATACTTTCATTCAGAGCCAGTGTCTTTAAAAAAAAAAAATAGCTAGCTTATATGTACAAAACCAAAAGTCAAATACCTTTGGATAAGGTGGGAATTTCCCTATATTTAAGCCCTACTATAATTTTATGTGGTTTTTATATTAGACTTTCTAGTTTAAGATTAACTAAATTGTCACGATTAAAAGGTTTGAGTTGTTATTCTTTCTGAGCTGAAACTGGCATGTGAGGTCAGTCCTTTTAAATTAAACAGTTCTAGATATGTGAGATGAGCTAAGAATTGGCCGCATAATTTGAAGATTCATTTTGAGTAGCTTTTTCTTAATATTCTTTAAATGTGGATGACGGGTGAAATGTTTACTTTTAATGGAACTCTCAGATATAACTATCAGATAATGATAGATAGTCACTGGGAAAGACTGTTGACCTGACAAAGGGAATATCGTACATTAATTCAATTTAAATGAGATCCAGTGAGATAATGTATGTGAAGCAGTAGCTGAGGGTATAGTATATGGTAAATGCATAGTAAATACTTGCTGTAATTGAGGTGCTTCTGTTATCATTATTATCATTATTCTCTTCCTAGCACAGTGTCTGAATTTAATAGTACCTGGTACTGTGCAATGCATATTTATTAGAGAATGAATGAATGAAATGTGTGTCTGCCTGTTTCTTTTCTTTCTCTCCCCACATTAAATGCCTGTCTGCTCTTATAGCTGGAGGAAAAGCTGACATAAAAATTGGCTTGCTGGAAAGTTCTCAGCCCCATTTGTCACCTTACCCTTGGAGCCCAATTGTATGTCAACTCCATGTCCCCTGTGTTGCCTGCCAGTGAGGGACAGACCACAGGTCACTTCCCTATGATCTGCTTTATCTGCCAAGGCTCTGATCAAGCTCGGCTGATGGATGGGTGCCCTGTTGTTGGAAATGTCTCCATGGGGCTATTCAGGATATGTCTTTGCTGTATTTTCTGGGTGGCATCTAGTGCTTGAAAATAAGAAACATTAGAAAACAAAGACTTGGGTTTTGCCTCTCTTGAAAATCCAGACTTTAAAAGATCTATTTTGAGTTATCTATTTTGAGAAACAGTTTTGCAGATAAGCTTCTTATTCCCTTTGCTGTATAAACCCTGTCAATGGCTTCATGAAATCATATGAATGGCTTGTACACAAGGACCAAGATTTTCTTGTTTTTGTATGTTTGCCAGTTCATTTTTTTTTTTTTTGCTAATTTCTGTTTAATTTCATAAGGGTGATAATTCTAAATGTTCTCTTGCCTTGATTTACAGCACTCAAAAAGAGTGAATGAAATGTGCAGCTGGGGGTGTCATTTCTGAAGGGAGGAGTCTTTCTCTCGGAGAGGAGTCCTCAATGAGCCTGGCCGCGGCCCGGGATCTGTGTGAAGTGGACTAAGGATTAAGTAGGATGTCAACTGAGACAGAACTTCAAGTAGCTGTGAAAACCAGCGCCAAGAAAGACTCCAGAAAGAAAGGTAGGGCTGAATCTCTTCCCTCTCAACACCTACTTTTCTGTATAGGAATAAGTTTTTTAGATCTCTGGGATGTCAAGAAGTATCTTGATGAGTGCATGTATTTTTTTAATAGTTATTTGGTGGTTTTTTAAATACTCATAATATTTTAATGGCTCTCCATTATTCTCCAGGTAAAATCCAAAATTCTTCTCATAATATACAAAGCCCTTCTGGATATGCCTTCTACCCTCCCTCCAGCAACGTCTCTCCCTTCCAATTTACCCTCCAGGCCTATAGTCCCCAACCCTCGAGCCACAGACCAATATTGGTCACGGTCCATAGAAAAATTGTGTTCAATGAAACTTAGGAAATGGGGGGGGGGGGCGGGCGGCGGGAGGCAGCAGCGGGGAGGTGCACAGTGCACAGCAGGAGGTGAGTGGGTGGTGGCAAGCAGGTGAAGCTTCATCTATATTTACAGCTGCTCCCCATCACTTGCATCACCACCTGAGCTCCACCTCCCACCCCCCAATCTCCTGTCCCTGTCCATGGAAAAATTGTCTTCCATGAAACCGGTCCCTGGTGCCCAAAATGTTGGGAGCGGCTGCTCCAGGCGTTCTGCCTGTTGTAGTTCATCTTTGCATGTACCATTGGTTCTCAAACCCAGCAGCACCAGGAGCACCTGGAGGGCTTGCTGAAGCACAGATTGCTGAGCCCAGTCCCTGGAGTTTCTGATTCAGTATGTCTGGGCTGGGACGCTGGACTTTGCATTTATAACAAGTTCCCAGGTGTTGCTGATCCTACTGGTCTGGAGACCACACTTTGAGAACCACTGGACTATTAATCCTTCCTGAAATCCTTTTGTTCTTCACTTTTTTCTAGACTGACTCCTGCTACTCACCAGGTTTGAGTGTAGTAGAGCCTTTCCTTATTCTCAAATTGGGGTCACTATGTGACCTTGTTTGTTTCCTTAGCACTTTGTTAGCATTTCACTTTATTAAAAATGTCCTGTGTAAACTCCTTCAGAGCTGGCCATCTTGTTCACCTTCAAATTCTTAACACTTAGAAAGTGCTTGACAGAGACGGGACACAGAGATGTCTGGCGACGAAGACCGGCATGCACAGTGTGATAATGAAGTAATTCTGTGACTTTTCATTTTTTCTGAAGAATTTGGTCCCATAGCTTAGGACCATGCCTTTCATGGTTCTAAGTTCGTCCCCCTGTTGTGATTAAATATAAGCAACTTTTTACTCTGTGTGTGTATGTGTTCTGTGGTTTCGGTTCTTTCCCTTCCTTGTTTTCTCTGCTGCATGCAAGGAAATGAACAGAGCTCTCTTTCAGGTCTCGAAATCTGTCAATGTAGGATTGCAAACCAGGAAGCCCTTGGCTGCTCTGCAGAGGCAGAGATTTGCTGGAAACATCACTGTGCCTGCCCAGTTATGTTTTGTGATGGCATTTGTCTGACATCCTATATGAATCAAGGGATGTAAACATAATACATATGCAGCTCTTGGACAGCCAAAACCTCAGGAAGGACTATAAATTTTGCTTTTGTTTTTGATGTCTATTTGAAACACAAATATTTTGGAGGCAGTCTATTTTGTTCCCTAAAAATTAATGTAAACCTTGTTTTTTATGCATCATGGTCTAAGAATAGTAAAAGGAAAGCAAGTGGGTGAGAGAACAGGTCTTGGAAGAACTGTTCTATGGAAAAAGATTGTGGAGCCCAGTATGTATTAGAATTCAAATGCTTTTGTAGTGGAAACTGACAAGTTATATTTTTGCTTCAAATTTAACCTTTCCACCAAACTTGCGCTCTTGAATGCTTAAGGCATTGAAAAATGGTATCTTAGTGCGTATTTTTTCATTCTTAATTTTAACATGCAAAACAAGAAGCATTCAGAAGAGAGGATTCAGGTTTTCAGGACATTGCTTAGTTGGGGAATTGGGAAGGGGGTGTGAAGGTGACCCTTTTAGAGCCGCACTTCATGTCCTAAGAGGTTCTAAGATCAGCGTAATACGTATGTGAGAAGTGTCCTCTAGTAAGTCCGTGCTAATACCGTGGAGTCTTGGCAGGCAGAGCTGGGTTCAAATTCTGGATCTACCACCTGCTCACTGTGTGACCTTAGAAAGTTATTTAACCTTTCTGAGCCTCATTTTCCTCATCTGTAAAATGAAGACATGATAGTGTAAACCTGACAGGCTCATTATGGAGATCAATTGAAATAAGGCAAATAAAGTACTTAGCATATTACTTGGTGTGTATTAAGTGCTCCACAAAGCTTAGCTGTCTTCCTCTTCTTCTTTTCTTTCCCTTTCCCCTCCTCCTCCTTCTCTCCTTCCCTCTCCTCATCCCTTCTCTTCCCCTTTCTTCCTTGTCATCTTTCACCATTTCCCCCCTCTCCCTCTTTTCTTTTTCTCTTCTCCCATCATCCATCCTATTTTAATCAGCTAGAGCTGCCATAACACAATGCCATAGACCAGGTGGCTTAAACAATAGAAGCATATTTCTGAGAGATCTAGAGGCCCGAAGTCTAAGATCAAGGTGCCAGCCAGTTCAGTGAGGCATTTGTCTAACAGTCCAAACACAGTAAGGTGAAGACTCTCTTCCTGGCTTGTAGATGGTGGCTTTCTCACTGTGTCCTCACATGGTAGAGAAAGAGAATAAACTTTCTCTCTCCTTCCCTTATGTGGCTGCTAATCCCATCATAAGAGCCCCACCTTCATGATGTCACCTCACCCTGATTACCTCCCAGAGGTCCCATCTCCAAGACCATCACACTGGGGTTTCAACATGTGAATTTTGGTGGGAGAAAAATAATCAGTCCATAACACCCTCCTCTTCCTCCTCTCTCCTTCTCTTCCCCCTCCTCCTCTTCTTCTTTATCTTCATCATCATTATCGTGATTACATTGTTTTCTCTCATCCCATTTTATACCCAAGGGGTTCTTGGAAAGTATATAGCTAATTTATCCCAGAGCGATATTTTGCAATTGCTTGTAATTCTGCAACAGTGATAAACAGTCTTTATTCTCAGCATACTTGTCTGGACTAAGGTACCACGAAAGCATATACATTCCAGAGAGAGAGAAAGAATGTGCTAGCAACAGCACTAATTCATTTCTTGTTCTTCCATTTTGACTGTGGAATAATAAGTATTCTATTAAATCTTGTTAACTTGGCCAAAATAAATACAAGTTTAAAAGGAATAAACAATTTATATATTGATCTTGAATCTTGAGTATAATAATGTTTTTAAGCTCTTTTACTAATACTTTCTCCAACTCTGCTTAGCTTTCTATGGCAACAACATAAAACCTGCAAATAGGTTTCTGCCTTCCTGTGTAATCCTTAAATACTTGTTTCTTTTTCCTTTCTTATTGCATTGGCTGGATCTGTCAGTACGATATTTAGTGATAGTAGGTATTCTTGTCTTGTTCCTGAACTAATGGAAATGCTTCTAGATTACATTTAAATGTGACATTTAAGTTTTTACTAAAGATAATTTATTAATTCTACCCTTTATTATTTTCTAGAAGGTATTTTTTAATCCTGAGTTTGCATGTTGAATTTTACTGTATACTTTTTTGTATTTATTTCTATGATTTTATATATATATATATATATATATATATATATATATACTTATAATTTACATCATTGTGAATTTGACTGATAGATATTCTAATCGTCATATCTGGGGTAGACCTTACTTGGTCATAATGTATTATTTTCTACACCATGCTGTTTTTGATTTTTGAGGTTAAGGAATAGTTTTTGTATCTGTATTTATCAGCAACACTGGTGTGTCACTTTCTTTCCTTAGACAATCTTTGTGTCTAGTATTAGTTAAAATAATATCTTTATATAATGAATTTGGTGGAAAGGAAGCACTGAATAATATTAAGGCCTCTTTCTGGAAAAAAATTATCATTTTCCTTTTTAAGTAATTTCATTTAACTTTTTAAAGGCTGTATGTGCATATTACCAAAGTTAGAAAAGACAGAGTAATCATGCATAACCTCAAAACAGTAACTACTATTAACATTTTAAGTTACTTTTTTGAGACTGATTTTCCAGGATAGTATGTGACTGAAATCATATTCTTCAATTTGACCTCTTATTTTGTTATTTTACATTATATCATAAGTACACGTCCCATATTACGTAATAATATTGTAAAATGGAAGCATTTTTACCCCAGGCAAGATTTAGATGGTTCCTGGGGCAGATATTTTATTTCCTGAAAAAGAATACCTGACAACGTGGGTCATCTGTAGTAAGAAAGACAGGCATGGAGAAAGTTAAGAGGCTCTTGAAGAGTTTCTTAGAAATGTATCACCCTGGGTCTTTAACCCAGGCTGCTGCAAGCAAGCCAGATGGTTTCAAATACAAGTCACACAGGGGCATATTTCAGCACAAAATGAGTTTCTAGGCAGGCCCTGTATGAAACGTAACTGGAGTATTCACAATTCAAATAAGGGATGGATGTTGTGAAAAATAAAGTTGTTTGCTTCATTTTATTTTTATTGGATGGTGTCACTGCACATACAACTTGTCAAATGGTGCCTGTTCCCAGAGTGGAATTGGATGGAGGGCCAGAGGAAGAGAATGTGTATTTTCAGGTTCGTTACCTATCATCAAAGGAGGAGAATCAGTTGACACAATTCTTGTTATTTGTAACCCTCGTATGAGGGCACCCAGTGGCAGAGTGTGGTAGAGGAATGGGTCTCCTGATGAACAGACACAGATATTTCTAGGAGGCAGTGCCTGGGGTTTGCAGTCAGCACCATCTGGCAGCTTAGTGTAGTGGAAACAGTCCTGACTTTGGTGCCCAGCAGACCTGGTTTCAGTTCTTACTCTTTATCCGTTGTGTAATTAGAGAAATGTTATTTAGCCTCTTTGAACCTGGTTTCACTTACATTTAAAGGTGTGTGTGTGTGTGTGTGTGTGTTAATAGTACTTCCACTTGTCCTCAGAAGGGTAAGGGAGATATTATGGGTAACCAGCCCCCAGCTCAGGGTCCGCAACATGGTCTGGCTTAGTCAGTGTTAGTGTTTCTGTCCTTGTCCTTCTGAGATCGCAGTTGAGCGTTATCTCCTTATTTTCTAAAAACACCTGGAAATAGTTAAACCTATTTACTTTCCTTACATTTATGTTAGAGCTATACACCAGGATCATCAGTTAACAATAACAACAACAACAACAAGCTACCATATTATTTCCTACCAGGAGGATTTTGGCCCTGGGAATCCAGGCTGTCATAGATTCCAGGAGAAGGTGATGGTCACGCGGCAGGTGCCTCAGCTTTGGAGTCACAGCAAACCGAATTGAGCCCTGGCTCTGTACCTCAGCAGCCGTGCTAACTTTTGGAGAATTCTTAGAAAATTCTGGTCAATTTAGGTTAAGGAATGGTTTCAGTAATGCCATACTCGGGGATCCTGAGTGCATAGCTGGCCAGGTAGTCCCAGGAAATAACCTCTGCTAATGTCGGCTTACCGCTTAGGAGCTTTTAAAGTGCTGTCGTATTGATTATCTCATTGGATCCTCAGGACCCTGGGAGATTAATTTTTTAAGAAAAAATCTTTTCATCAGGCTTACTTATCATCGCTTCTGTCTGCTGCTGCTGTCCTGCGGGGAAGGCCGCGGAGGGTCAGTCGAGACACTGGACATTTGGGTTCATACCTCAAGCCCATCCTTCACTTTGGAGTTTCGGTTTCCTCAGTCACCAAATGGATGTAGAAATATTATCTGCTCAGCCAAATTTGAGACGTAGGAGAGGCATAATTAATTAGTTCATCAGTTCTTTTGTCCACAAACGTTTATCCAGCCCCAGCCACGAGCCCAGGCTGTGCTTGTGTTCTGAGGAAGAGAGAAACCCCTGGGAAGGAGATCCCGGCGCCAGCTGCTCTACGCTGTGGTCCAGGAACTGCTGGCTGAGGGGAGGCCCTTCGGATTTTCATACGGCTCATCCTCCCGTGAAAAATACGTTGTTCCTCTACTTTGCTGCTTTTATTCATCTCCAATCTATTACTGTTCATAAAACATGTAAATTTTACTTTATTCCAAGCTTATTTTTCTTAATTAAAATATTGCATATTTATCATCATGAGGAAAATTCTTATTAAACCGCTTTTTATTGCCTTCCTGACCAAAAGCAAGTGAATTTTTATCTTAATAAACACAAGGCACATAATACCCTGAAAATTCATATGCATTAAAATGTGAATACATTTTCTAGGAGTTGACGCCTATGAAAGGTTATAGGGAATTCATCATTTGGGGGCAGGCCAGAGCCTGGTCCTCACAGTTGAGATCTCAAGAGGAAGATGACCTGCCAGTGGTCACTCAGTTGCCCAGTGGCAGAGCCAGGGTCACAACCCGGGAATGACTCCTGGCTGGAGCTCCTTCAGCTCGATGGGTTCCAAACCTACTTACATTCTTAGGATTAACCACATTAACCTTCCTTATGACAAAGACTCCTGAAAAGAGCCCAGGCTTTAGAATTAGATGATCTTAAGTTTGAATCAAGGCTCAGCACATTTTCTCCTTGTCTATCTTGGGCCGGCTGCTTAATCTTTCTAAGCCTCATCTTCTTCATCTGTAAAATTGGGCTAACAGTAGTGCCTATCTGAGTGCATTGCAGTGAGGATTACATAACTTCACAAGTAAAAACAACTAGCACAGAACTCTATACACATCAAGATAAAGAAACATTCCCATTAAATTTACTTCCATATGTGCACATAAGTGTTGATCCATTAGTTCCAATTTAGTAGTGCGTGCATGTGTGTGGTGTTTTTTTTCCCATTCTTGTGATACTTCACTCAGAAGAATGGTCTCCAGTTCCATCCAGGTTTATTCCAAAAGATATCAGTTCACCACTTTTTTATGGCTGAGTAGTACTCCATGATATACATATGCCACATTTTATTAATCCCTAATATTCTGAAATTTTTAAAAAAACCTTTCCCTACCCCTGTGGCCCCCAACTCCCACCACCCCTAGAGGCAGCACTTCTTTTAGTGGTATAGGGCATTCAGAGAGGAAGAAGGGCCTTTTTCTCTAGAAGTATCGGGGATAGTGAGAAAAAGGAAGCATCTGTCTTCAAATGGATGCTGTTCCAAGAATAAGAGCATGAACAGGAAATACAAAGCAACATGGACCATGTTGTCAAACTACAAACATTTATGAGTAGCCATCATTTATGCTTCCTGCATGCTAACCTTTTTAGATAAATTGTCCCTAAAGAGCCCAACTCTTACATTATGCCATTGAATATGTAAGAAAATAATGTTCAGAAAGGTCAAGAGACTTGCCCCAGGTCATGTGGCTTGTCTGTGTGAGTTGTCATATACTAGACTAGGTCTGCCCGACACTAAAGTCTTTCTACTCTCTTCCCTGAATGCATGCTGTGGCTTTGCCCTGTGGCTTGAGGCTGGAGTGTTGGAGGATGTGAAGAAATTACAGGGGTGTCGCTCTTTTTTGGGATGGCCATAGGAACTGATTAGCCACACCATGTAAATTGACGATGCCACTTGTCTTGGCAGGGTTTTCAGTCTTGGTGATCTAATCGTTCTCTACAAACTCTGTGATTTGCAGGCTTTCAAAATTCAAAATCAAGGATTTAATTATAAGAAAACATAAATTTCTCTGAGGTTGATTGGTAAAGCTCTTGGGCTGAAGAGTTTGGAGAGAGGGAGTAATTTTGGGGGGCCAGTAAGTTCAGTTCTTTATGGGATGTATGGATCATACCACGTGCTGCATTGGAAAGAGACTTTTGTGTTCTCTGTGGTCACAGGGCCTTGAATTTATGGCAGGACACTTCACTCAGGGTGGTCATTCCATGAAGACAAACTTGTTTCAAGTTTAATTGATGACTTGGTTCAGGACCTCATTCTAACCGGTTCCCTTGTTGGATCAGGCTTTCTGCAAATCTGTCTTCCCACTTCCTTTTCTCCTCGCGCTTGTTCAGTACTCCCACTCTCATACTCTGTAGGACGACACATCAAGCCATCAAGCCCTTTGAAACATGGCCCGTTCTCCTCCTGCTTTTGTGTCCCTTTACCTCCTTGTACTCTGAGCCGCTAAGCTTCAGTTCCCAGGACACATACCTTTGTGACTTTTGTGCCAACCAGTCTTTCCACCTGGATCATCTCTCACCTCTTTGCTTGCTATTCCTGGCCATCCTTCCATGCTCAGAGACCACTGGATTGGGCCATGATTCTTAACATTCTGAGCTTCCTAGCATCCTCATTTAATTCATCACTGATCATCAATCTCGTGACCTTCTGCATACCTTTCAAATCCATTCACGGTTTCTCTCCTCACTATCCCCACCTGAAAGTAGTCCAGGCTGCCCTCAGCTCTCATCTGGGTTATCCTAGCAACCTCCTAAATGGCTTGAGGTTTCCATCACTATCCACCTCCAAGCGGTCCTTGGCACTGCTCACTGACATGGAGATTTGATCAGGAGCGTCCTCCTGCCCCAGCATAAAGTCCACAGTGCTGATCATGGCTTCAGAGAGGCTCTGTCTGGGCTGACCCCTTCATATTTTCCCAGGAACACCCCTTTCCACTTTTCCTAATCATATTCCACTTGGTGGCTCAGCTCAATTAATTTCAGTTCCCTGACCCTACCACATTGTTTTTCATATTTGGAGTTGTGCACATGCTTTTTCTTCTCCCAGGAGTACATTTTTCTTTATCCCTTTCAAAGCTAACTCCATGTATCCTTTAGTTTCAAGTTAGATATCGTTTGCTTCTAAAATAGTTTAGTGACCCATTGCAACCCACTCACGTGCCCCCCAGTTGTGGGTCATGATTGCCCTGTGGGTTCTCAAGCTCCTCATGTTTTCTCCATCTTAATCTATTATTTTAATTGTCATTTTACTGCTCTTTATTGCTCACTAGGCTGGAAGATCTGTAAGAGCAGGGACTGTTTTGTTAGCCACTTTACTTCTGCCACTAAGCACCTTGTTGAAAGATAAAGATGTGCGACAATATATGTTGAATAAATAAGTGAGTGAATGAATGAACTTATGGCTAAGAAAACCTCACCTGACTCCCCTGGATTTTGGGGGAGTCCTATAGCACCCTGTACCTAAATCATCACACTTACCACATATTTTTCTATAATTTTTTGCTTATTTCTATGTTTCTTTAGCTATGAGTTCCTAGCATAGTAGTTGGCACATGGTAGATACCCGGTAAACGTTTGTTGAATTAATTATCATAAACTGTCAGGGAGAATGATTTGCACAAGGAGAAAGAAAGTTAAAAAGAAAACCCTATCTCCCCTAAGAGCTGGCTCTTGAGAATCTTATTATGTGGTGTTCAAAATTCCTACAATTCAGAGAGCTACTTCTCCTTTTGTGATGTGTGTCCAATCATGTCTGGTGCTGTAATTTAGCGTGATGTGGGCCATATTGGTAGTAAGAGCTATAAGATTTGCCATATTAGTTCATCCCACTGCTTCATTAAGCTCAGTGTGCTGCCTCTGGCAGTGGCTGGGCCTGAATTTTGATGTTTGGAAGAATAAAGCCCTTCACATTATCCCTCCAAGTCCTTGATGTCCCTGTGAGTCAGGTTAAGTATACGTTTTTTTCTTGGAGAGCCTTTGTCTTTACAGATAATCAGTAAATGACCCAGAGCATATGGTTTAACTGTCAGCATGAGTTTGCTAAGCAAATGGTGTTCCAGGATGTGCTGGGATGTCAGCAGTCCCCTCCTATTATGGCACACATAGTATGGTCAGAGTACATATGTTGCAAGGCTGAGTGTTTCTGCATAGTCCACCAAGAGAACATGCATAGATCAAAGGCAGAGGAGAGGTGGGAGTGCAGGTGAAGGAGGAACCAATGTCTGTTGTTTATGTGCCTATGTGTCAATGTTTTCTCATTTAAGCCTGAAAACAGCCTTTAATCAAGTATTCCCATTTTACATAAGAGGCAGAGGAAGCTCAGAGAGGTCAAAAGCATGCCCAAGCTCACACAACTTGTAAGTAAAGGGACCCATTTTCACATAGATTCTCTGACCTCAGAGCCTGTCCACATGCTTTACATTGGACTAAACTGCTCCCTGTGGAATGATGTGTCCTCTTACCAAATACCTAGTCATGCTTGCACTGAAAGACATCTTCCTGCAGATTCCAGTAGTAGCACTGTAAGGTTGAGATGGCCTCAGCAAGAGAAAGGAATGATGGCAGAATGCGTTGTGTAGTTAGAACGGGAATTAAAAAGGCAGGGGAAGTCCTAGCACTTCACTTCTCTCTCATCTGTGGCCTGCAGAAGGTTGCTACTCAGAAGGCTCCACATGATTGAGAAAGGTACATTTCCCTTCTAAGGAGGGGGTCGGTTACTCTACATTTTCCAAATATGAAAAGGTAAAGCTACGTGAACTTGAAGGATTTTGACTGCATGTGAGTCAAAACGCACAGTCGGCCCTTTGTATCTGCAGGTTTCACATCTGCAGATTCAACCAGTTGCAGATCCTGCAGGGGACTGACTGCACGTATTTTCCTTCCACGGTTTATCCATTCATCCATCAGCAGACATTTGGGTTGCTTCTACCTCTTGGCTATTGTGAATAATGCCGCTATGAACATGGGTATACAAATATCTCTTAGAGACCCTGCTTTCAGTTCTTTTGGATATACAGTTGGCCCTCCATATCTGAGATTCTGCATTTGTGGATTCAGCCAACCATGGATTGAAAATATTTGAGAAAAAAATAAATAAGAATAAAAATGATATAGTATAACAGCTCTCATATAGTATTTATAATGCATTAGGAATTATAAGTAATCTAGAGATGGTTTGAAGTGTATAGGAGGATGTGTGTAGGTGATATGCCAATACTATAGCATTTTATGTAAGGGACTTGAGCATCCTCAGGTTTGACTGCCTGTGGGGATCCTGAAACCAATCACAGGTGGATATAGAGGGCCTACTATATAATATTACACTAAAGGAAAGCATCATTTCTAGATATTAATTTGGAATAAACACTCTAAAAGAGCAGACCAGGAAATTTTGCAAATTCCCCCAATATTTGAATATTATATTGTCAACCCAATTCACCTTCCAGTGGGCATTCCCAAACCAGAAATAATAATAATGATGCCAGTGATGAAAGTAGCTAATATCTGTCAGCAGTTACAAAATATCAGGCAACGTAGTCAAACCTTTACATGTGTTGACCCAGGACATCCTTTTGAGGTAGCTGCTTTTTAAGAATCTCAAGTTTACAAATGATGAATGTAAGAATTTGGAGAGACGAGACAAAGCCTGTGCTGTAAGCCAGAACCTATGTTCTGAATGGCCTTGCGGTTCTGTCTCACTAATCAATACAGCAAGTGTGTGTGTGCCTTATATGCACCTGGCACATTCTGAGCGCATCACCCTGCTCAGCCCTCCTTGAGCATGCACGAGTTTGTTTCCACTCTCCTGTGAACCTGGAAGAAGTCCCCCCCTCTCTTTTCTGCCTCTCGGGGTCCAGCTGATCCTCTGAGACACGGCTCAGATGATAATGCCATAAAGCTCTTCCTTAGCATTTCTCTCCTTCCAGGGAATTAAGCCTGCCTTCCCTTGTGATTCTCAGTTTACTGGTTTCACTCCAAATGAAGCTCTTATTTCTTTCTTCTATAAATTAGGATTCCACTTTATACCCGTTTGTTCCTTTCTACCTTGTGTGTTGAGATGAGACTTGATAGCAGAGACTATGTCTTTTGATTCATATTATATCCTCTTAAAGCTGGGAGGAAGAAAATTAAAGTGTTACCAGTGGGGAAAGTGGGAAATGATATTAATTTTGTGACTCCTAAATCCCAGGCAAAGAATACAATACCTTTTAAAATCTTTACAAAGAGAATTATGAGTTTGATAATACTCCCATTTTACAGATGGGGGAACATACTCAGATGCGTTAAGGTCACTCATCATGTAAATGGAATAACAGAAATTTTAAACTCAGGTCTAAATGATCCAAAGCACAGATCTTTCCACTACACCATGCTGTTTCCCAACAGTGCCCATCAGATAAAACCTCAGTGAAAGCTCAATTCTTAGGAATCTTGTTCCTGTTGCAAACGGGTAGCTACAGATGCAGTTTACCTTTAGAAAGGATTTCTATGTCATCACTGCAGATTCACATCCCTTAAATTTGGGACCACCATCACTTGAATATTTCAACCTTCCCTGGCTGGTGATACTGCTCTGGGGAGAACTTGCATTCTAATTGTTAAACCAGAGGCAAGAAAAGCTATGCAGGAACTTGCATTGGAAGAAGCCCAGCAGATGATGAATAGCAGACCTGAATCTTATCATGTATTTCAGGATGATGTACGGGACTGTTGGAAACTGCCTTTGACAAATGTGCACGGGAAGGGGAATTATCTCCAACAATGAAAAATGTTCTTATTATGTGATCCTAAAAAAGATCAGGACCCCTATCATTGGGAAAATGATCATCCCCGTATCCCTTATTAACAGCGATACAGAAGCGTGTGCTAAAGACATTGGATGTCGTACTGAAGCAATGATGGATAGTCACGAGAGCTAAAGTCAGGTTGGACTTAGGAAAGGTAGCTCGATGCTTGATAGCAGGTGGGAAATGTGTGACTCACGAAGATCTCTTCTAGCCCTTGTTTCATGAGGCCCTGAAAAGACTTGTTTCTGCTATCTTAGGCAGTACCCAGTGACTTTTGGTCAGGTTGAGGCTATGATTAAATAGTAGAAGGTATGTGATATTTAAGTTTGCAGGAAATAAAACCATTTCCCTATGGAGAAGAAGACTAATACACCAGACATTTTAAGTATTTACTCTCATTTCATTTTCACACGCATATATTGAAACCTAGATTCATAGAGATTCACTGTCTTGCACATAGCTAGAAACTAGCGAAGTTAGGATTTGAACCTGAGCAATCTGATTTCAAAATCTATGTTTTGTTTACCGTAGCAGCTTTTCATGACTAATCACCTAGCTGGAGTTCAAATAGGGGAAAATGAAACAACTGATTGTGTGTGTGAAGGTACCCATTGCAGCCTTAGGCACATACTAGGTGTTTAAGAGATGCTCGTTGAATCGTGAATTGTCAACATGTTGATTTTATTAAGGGCTATATGATGATTACAGGGTTTTTGTATTATGCATAGGGCCAGGTACATAGTATGTGCTTATGAAGTATTTGTTGAACAATAGAACGGCCTATATTAGATAGGTAATTCTTTGACCTTTGGCCTACGTTTTCCTAGAATCTGTAATTTATAGTCCATTAGTTTTTCTTTGATGTTTTGAAATAATGATTGTAGTGATTTCTCCTCCTCCTCTGCTCTCAAAGTTATAGATTGCAAATAGATTTTGTGTAATTTGCCAATGCTGGTCGATTTTAATGGCTGCCTTGAGCACTCTGTAGAGGATTCTGAAATTGTGTCCTGGCCTTGAGTGAGAGCAGTTAACGCTTAGGTATATATTTTTTCCAATCTTTTTTTTTCCTGCACATAACTATGTGTATACAAGCATGTAAACATATGCAATCTAGTCTGATCCTACTGTTTTCATTCTGCATTACGTTTTCACTAAACCTCAGAATTGAAGATATGCCCATATCTTAAACTTTCTGCAGTCATCATTTTTAAAAATGCTAAGTGATCTAATTTTCTTTAGCTTTTTCTCACAAAACCTCTCTCCCAACCCTTCTGTCATTGTTGCCATTTTCACTGGTGCATTTTCAAATTTGCCAAGTCTTGCTTAAGATGTGTTTTACAGAACTGCTTTTAGTAGCCAATGGTTCATTTCTGTTTTCATCCTTGAACGGATGCAGTGTTTATCTTCTGTATTTTGTGGCCAGGGGAAGATGCTAACACTTTCTCCTGCAGCGAGAAGAAACTGAGATCTAGGGGTAGACTCCCCTTTGTGGGTGTGTCACCACTGGTGACCGCTGCTCTAGTAAAGCACTGAGATTAAGATCTGCCAGTAGATGGCTGTGAGTGTGGGTGTTTTTGTTTTGTTTTGTTTTGTTTTTCCAGTTTAAATCTTTTAACCTCAGCTTATCAGCTCTAATATGTTGTCCCGGTGTCTTGATTTTTTAGTTCATCTGTTTTAATGTGATGAAATGCAGAGCTTAGTTTTGTCCCCTCGCAATGACTTTAGGGGTTTTTTAGCTGATAACCTACCCTTCATCTGCTAAGGATCCGAATTTTAAACAGCCAAAAATACATTTTCCTGGTATCTATCATCAAGTGATTAGTGCAACTATTTAGTTCTGGTCGTCTTTCCTATTCTTGGTAGATTTATTTTCTCTTCTTAGAATTCTACTGCTGCCCTCTCTGTCTGGGAGACTGGAGATGTCATTTAAACATTGCTTATTAGGATTCCATTATTTGTCTCTCCTATACAGTCAGCTAAATCAAAAAGTCAGACAGTGTTTTTAAATTGCAAATTTAAATGACAATTTATAGACCAGGTCTACTGGAAATTTTTTGTCCTTGGCATACATCATTGCTTGTGAGTATATAGTTTTATATTCTCTCTCTCTCTCTCTCTTTTTCTTTATCTTCTTGAGAGCACAGTGCACATATCCATCAGAAGGATTAGAACTGCTTGCAATCAAACAAAAAATGCAGTAAAGGTCTTGAAAGGAAATGAAGACAAACACCTATCCTACACCTTACTTACATATTAGTCTCTTTCTCCTCCTCACCCTCCCTTGCCTCTTAAAGAGGAAAATCCCTTTTTTTAAGTGTTTAAGCCCATGGTTTAGATTCAGAAAAAATAAACTTTCACTAATGGTACCTATGCCAGATGACCTTATCTCAGTTAATCTATGTGAAAAAACAATAAAAGTAGACTACTATCATGATGGCTAATATGTATTGAGTACTTAGAGTGCACTTGACACTGTTCTATGTGTTTTTGTCCCATGTCATTTAAGGTAATAATCATCTTGATTTCTGAAAGAGGAAACTGAAATTCGTGGGAAGCCCAAAGCCAAGCAAGTGATGAAGCTCCGGCCTCTGACTTAGAACAGTGTCCACTGCTCTAGCCTCTATTTTATTTTCAGTGAGAGAATTTGGGGCCTATTTAGTATCTCTGTTTTATAAGAATGACAAGTTGAAAAGTCTTTTCACTATGCCTTGCTGGGTTTTAATTTTTAGCAGATTGGGTTAGAAGAGGTAGCTTTAAACCTTGAAATCATCTTCTTTTATCGGTCCATTTTCTCTGAGATCAGAGTAGATTGGCAAAGCATTATGATCTTCCATTTCAAAGTTGAAGGATTATCCATCTCGATGGGTGAAATCATCTCTAAAATCCTTCTGAAGCCGGCTGCAGAGGTTGGTACATTTCAGAAAATGCCTGTGGTACCCAGTTACATCAGGGGTGAACATTAATAGTGTAGAGTTTGCATCTGGGAGGCCTGT
The DNA here is from genome assembly GCF_020740605.2 of Lemur catta. Classification (NCBI taxonomy): domain Eukaryota; kingdom Metazoa; phylum Chordata; class Mammalia; order Primates; family Lemuridae; genus Lemur; species Lemur catta. The sequence goes on from NC_059130.1 coordinate 83,439,722, forward strand.
CTTTCATGGGTGGTCCCACTGCAGGCCCCGAGGCAGACTTTTCCGTTTCCAACAGGAGCTTGAGGGTCTTCTGTTCAGTCTCTACTCACCTGGCTCCGATGTCAACAGTAGATGGTGCAATCACGGGCTGGTGAGATTCCCACCAGACACAGGAGGTGAGGACTGGGGGAATAAGAAGACTTTCTCATGCCTGTGAGAAAACACGGGGAGGGAGTGGGGTGCAGCTAGGGAAGCCATCAGACCACAGTGCAGGTTTGACCCAGTGAAAAGAGAGGGAAGGAAGGGAGTTTGGGTGGAAGCATCTTAGACTTCAGTGCTGTCCTAAAAAAACTTCAGCGAAGCTGTTGAGAAGTTCTTGAGCCAATGTCGCTCATCAGAGGAGTCCCCTGTCTCCTGGGAAGGGGCCTGGGACTCCCGCCCTGCTGCATCACTGGCTGGGAATGGCCTGTGGGAAACACAGGGCAGATGTGGGAGGTGGGTGTCTGGATGCAGCAGACCAGGGGGGGCACTTGGTCAGTTTCACTCCTGCACTGGGAGCTTGGCCAGGTGCATTCTCATGGCCCCCACATCACAACAAACCGATACTCCAAATTCCTAAATATCACAAGGTGCCATGAGACATCCCCTCTAACTTCCTCAGCTTGCTACCATCGGATGCACACTGGCAATTCAGATTCCCCTCCTCATGCCAGCTCATGCCACACAGGCAAAGGTGGGCAAATTTGGGGTGCAGGGTGGTACAAATAGAAGTCGGGGGCCCACATTCTCTGGCCAGTTAGTCCAGTAATTTCCAGAACATTTTGACCTTTCATAGTCTGCAAGAGCTTAAAAGGGGACAGCAGGCAGCTATTGTGTTCACAGCCCAAGAAGGAAGAAGCCCTGGTGTTCTTCCCACAGCTCTCTCCTTAGCACGAGCAAAAGGAGTGTGCGTGTCCCGCCACTGCCCTCCCCCATGCCAGGAAGGCTGGGGGTCATGATTCCCGAACATCTTTCTGGTGGCCAGTGTACATAGGGACCTTATTTAAATGCACTCTGTTGAAGTCATAATAACTAACGTAGCATATAGCCTAGCGATTGCATTACTGCTTTCAGAATTGCAAGTTGATCAGTCACAGCTCTGCCATTTATTTATTAAGCTGTGACCTTGGGCAGCTTGTAAGTCCTCAAATCCTCCATTTGCTAACATATAAAATGGGAGTGATAGGACCCATCTTTCAGAGAGAGAACTGAGCCAGATGAAATCGTATATGTAAGCGCCTCTGCACAGGGTTTGGCATACATACAGTGAAATACTAGTTTACTGCTGTTGTTTCCATGAGAAAACCAAAGCCTGTGCCAGTGTCTGAGTCTTGAGACCCTAAGGTTTGTGAGAGCCTGTGTACATGCGTCCATCCTGCCTGGCTCTATGCTGGAGGTGCCAGTGGCGAGAGACGCCCCTGCAGCTTTCCTGTCTCCTAGGAGGTGACAGCTCGGCCCTGTGGGTCATCAAGCACGCTGTGCTACTGTAGGGCTCTCTGCTCAGCCTCACACTGGCCTCCTCTGGAATCATGCAGTTGCTTGGAATAGAGCCCACTTAGGACAGAAGCAATCTGGAAAGCCGGGCACACAGAGAGCTGGAGCCCGACCCTAGAACACCAGACACTGACACATCTCCCTCCGTTAGTGTCTCCGGAGCTGTTTCTCTTTGCTTTTCTCCAGGCACCTGCATCATGCTGCTTCCTCTGTGTAGTCAGACTTGCCTTTGTCACTGTGCTCATGGCCAGCTTTCCTGGCCTCCTGCATTCAAGATCCCAGTTGAGGCCGAGTCACAGGGTCCCAATTCCAGATTCCAGAGAGGAATGAATTTCTGTAAAGCTCAGCTCGGCTCTGATGGTGGCCACCTGTAGTCCTATAGTCTGTTCAGGAGTTAGGGACATACGATGTGGCAGTAGTTATTACAGCCCCCCTGTAGATGATTGGTGGTGGGGCAGGGGGATAGTATGCAAAGTAGTGAGGCATGAACTGAACAGGCATAACTACCAAAAATATTCAGCCTAGATGTCACTTCTTCCAGGAAGCCTTCCTGGACCCTGCCAAACACACAGTTAGGCCTTCCCCTGGGTGACTCGGCTTCTGGGCCCTGGCCTCTGATACAGTGGCTTCCACAGGATGCTGTACTTTCCTTATCCCTGCATTTGTCTCCTCCAGACTGTGCACGCCTATAGCCCAATGCCTACCACAAAGTAGATGCTCAGTAAATATTTACAGAAGTGTGGTCAGGGAGAGGTTAGTCACACTGCGCAGTGAGAAGTACTTCCCAGTGGCAACATGAAACAGTGATCCTGCCAAACGCCAGTTGTTTCCCTCCCTGCAAAGTGCAGTAAACATTGGCGAGGACAGAGGTGGAGTTCCGACACAGCTTTTCATGTACAATCATGTTCCTGTCTTTGATCCCAACCTCCTCTGGGTTTTGAATCTTAAAGAGCCTGCTGCAGCTACCTACTTAATAGCCATCCGGCACCCCGTGCATTAATGCCAATTAGCTTGGGAAAGATGAAAACTTCAGGGACTTAATGAGCTGAGTTGGCACCTGTTCACTCAGCACTTCAGCCCACATCTTTTGAGCTGCTTAAACCCACTGGATGGTGTCAGGTTTAACTTTGCTGGGGAAAGGCTTACGGAGGCATTTTTGCTTTAGCTTTTTCCAACTTTCAGTTTACTTTGTGTGACTGACGTAAAGATTTTGGAGGGAAAGTCTTGCGAAGCCTGAGCTCACACCATACGCACACTCCCTCACCCACTCCACACCCTGCCTGTTAGGGCTGATGGTCTGAGTCATGGTGATGGCTCAGGTGTGACGTTTCCAACAGGCCTGAGTCCGAATGCTAGACTCCCCACGTAGGAGCCGTGTGAGGGGGCCAAGCGGTGCCTGCACTAATAGGCACTCAATGAGTATCGGTGGGGGAGGCTCCCCCAGCACACGGCAGTGTCACAGATGAGGCTTCCACTCCACGAGGACGCTGCTGTGCTCATTCCGGTGCCACCAGCACCTGCACTGGTGCCTGGCACCTAGTAGGTGCCCAGTAAATATTTATTGAATGAATGAATGAATGAATGAATGAACAAATGTTGAGTAGCAATTAAGGGCTCTAGCAGGAGAGAGCCCTGCATTTGAATCTTGTTTCGGCCATTTCTGCATGTGGCGAATGTGGGCAACTGACTTCATCTCTCTCACACTCTGCTTTCTCATCTGTGATAGGAAGACCGACGCCTCTCGTGGTGTTGGGAGTAACTATAAAGCACTTAGCATGGTGTCTGCCACATAGTAAGTGCTATTCTTAGTAACTTTTATTATTATGGAGTAACTTTAAATAAATTGCTCGATACCCACATCTCAGTCTCTTTGTTTACAAAGTGAAAATACTGGTGTCTGCTCTGCGGGGTTCTTAGGAGGAATGGTGCAGGATGGTATACGGGGCATTTGAATATCTAGCATGGGCCTCAGGGCTCAGTAAACAGTGGGTGATGTCACCTCTGTTGGTAGATGACTTGGAGGGCTCAGGCAGTAACCCCCATGTGCAGGAGAGGCGTGCAGGAGGAAGGGGGCGGGTGCGGAAAGGGGTTTGTGTGTAGCTCTGGTGTGTAGCGGAGGCTCCCGTGGGCAGGCATTCCATGCTGGGCTTTGCTTTGCCTTTCCCCCTGAAAGAAGTCTCGCTTTTTAAAAGGGCTCCTGGGCTGTATTATCAGACTTTCACCTAGCAAGCTGTTCTTTTCAGCAGATATACTTTTATAATTCTCATGACCAAACACCACTCCTTTTTTGCCAAAACCCCTTAAGCCTTTGATCTTGTCTCAGTCACAAGAAATGATTGTCTGCTACCTCTTGCCATACATGATTTAGAAGGGATTACCAGGCAGCAACCTCAGTCCCTCTCTAACCTTTCTCTCCCCACCTGCCAGTCACTCCCTACTGCGAAACCTTCCTCATGTCTCTGGTCTCTGGAAAATACCCTTGGAGAGAGAAGAGCTAAGCAAGGAATTAAGGGTAGCGGGGGTGGAGCAAAGAGCATCTCAGGAGGAGAGGCTGAAGGGAGTGTTCTGGAAGGAGTGGATGGGGGATGAATCTAGGTATCTTATATTGTTAAAGAAAATCTGTCTGTGGGTTCAAGGCAAGCAGAAGCACCATGGACATGTCTACATAGGGCCTCATGGTGAACAAAGCGCTGCCACCGCCTGTGCCATCCTGCCTGCCCCTCATGTCCGTCCGTGAGCAGCCAGGCTGCAGAGCGCACTTACAAAACAGGCACAGGGTATGTTTGGCCTGTTGAGACGGCAGGGTGAGCATATGGCATCTTTATGACTGGATCCTGAGTTCTGATTGGGCAGAGTTCTTCTCTCAGCAAGTGCGAGGGCTAGGAAGCAAGACAGGTCTGGGATGCTGGTCACTCCGATTCATTCTCCACCTGTGCAAGGCAGGGCATTCTGTGTATCCCGGGGAGTGAGACTCAAACTCCACTTCTCTGTGCTCTCCTGCCGAGCTTGGGGATTGGGGCTAGGCTCCACCAGTGGGAGGCGCTAGTGGGAGATTGCAGGGTGGTGCAAAGGCAGAGTCTGGAGACTTCTGGTTGCCACTCTGACAGTAGCTGTGTCTCCTCCTGCAGATGGCTCTCTCTCTGTCTCCCTGCAGTAATGCCACAATAGCTCTAGCCGCCTCCCAACTTCCCCATCTCCTGGACTCTGGTCACAGCACCTCCTCCTTTTGTTGGTATAATCCCAGGGCTGCTAGCAGCTTCCTGCTCTTGCTAATCCCTGGGTCACTTCCTTGTCCCCTGGCTTTTCAGCTTTTCCAACACCATTGCAAAAGTTTCTCGTGTTAAATTCCCCCTGTCAATAGCTGTCAAGGGCTCCTTTTGCCTGACTGGCCCTTGATGGGTCATCTCTGTTTGAAATATAACCTTGGACAAGCTACTTTACCTATAGAGTCTTTTATTCACCCATAAAATCAGGATTCTAGTAGTAGAGATTAAATATGTATGGATAACAGAGGGCTTGGCACATAGTAGGTGTTTAATGAATGACAGCTGTTATTTTATTACAAGTCATGTAGGAAGATAGTAAGGGCCTCTCAAGGAAGGAACCTGGTCTTTTTATTTCTCAACTCCTAGCAGGATGTCACATGATTAATAAAGTAAATAAACTTGATAAATAAAATATATGTCACTGGAACTGGTTGGGTGAATTGAGAGATTCTGGCAGCATCTTTCCAAGACTTCTAAAGGAGGATTCCAAAGAGTTTTCTGGATTTTCTAGTGCCATTATATCAACATTTCCATGCTGGAAGCCCATTTTAAATGTTAATTGCCATAAGGTTAACAGACAGGAAATACCACAGCAACCTTTAGAAGGTACTTACTGCAGTAGCATCATCAGTTTTTTTGTTTTTTGTTTTTCCTGTCACTATTATTCTTCCTCTTCCCCCGAGTAGTTGTTCAAAGCTGAATCCTGTGGCAGTTCTCAATGATTGTGGCTACACCCTGGGTGCACACGGGCTGTCCGCTGCACCAGAACTCTTGCAGGAGTGGCCAGATGTTCCTTGCTGTGGGGTAGGAAATTGTAAGGTTTCATTAGTCACACTTGCTAAAAGCATAAAACCTCTGGTGGGCTTGTCGAACATGGAGAAATCTCTACATGTAAATATTTATAGATTAGGAATCAAATATTAAATATTTACTTCAGCTTCCTGGAATTATAAATGATTTAATAAACCCGATGGGGAGTTGGAGTGGCTTTGGTTTAGAACCGACTCTTATGTTTAATTATTTCCTCAACCCCCGATCTCTAGCACAAGGGAGCTTGGGACGCACGCGGAAAACACAGAGCTCAGCTGTTAAGCTGGGGTTTGGTTCATTCTTCTGATTTTCCCTCCTGTGTTGTGTTGTATGTGTTTGGGAGTGGGTGTTCTTCCAATCCTGTAAGAATAAAAACCACACCCGTCAGTGCTGTGGTTCTCAGCCCCACGGTGGGAGTATGAGCACTTGAAGCATCTGTGAAAACAAAACACAGGTGTCCCCAGACTCAGTAAGTGGGCCTCCCCAGAGGTAGGACCTGGACATCTGCACGTCAGAAGCTCAGACTGCAAAGGCTGGAGGTGTCTCTCTGCAGAGGCTGTTGATGGGAGGGATCGTGCCACCACAGAGAGCACAAAGTCTGTGGAAGAAGATGGGTCCAGATCTGCATCTCATCTCTGCTGGAGAATTGCTGCGTACCTTAGAGAAAACTCTCCCTCTCTCAACTTTAGCTTTCTTATGTTTATGACAGAGATTGGAAGTATCTCTCTGTATTGGTTTCCTGAGGGTGCTGTAACAAATTGTCATAAACTTAGTGGCTTAAAACAGAAATTCAGCCAGACATGGTCGTGCATGCCTATAGTCCTAGCTACTCGGGAGGCTGAGGCAGGAGGATCACTTGATCCCAAGAGTTTAAGGCTGCAGTGAGCTATGATTGTGCCACTGCACTCCAGCCTGGATGATAGAGTGAGACCCCGTCTCTTAAAAATAAAAATTTAATTTTTCACAGTTCTGGAAGCCAGAAGTCCAAATCAGGAGTTGGCAGGGCTGCATTTCCTATGGAAGCTCTAGAGGAGAATCTACCCCTTGTCTCTTCCTGCATTTAGTGGCTGCCTTCGTTCCTTGGCTCGTAGCAGCATCAATGTTTCTGCTCTGTCTTCACACATCCTTCTGCTCTGTGTGTCCCTTATAAGGACTTGTCATTGGATTTAGTGCCCATCAAAATCCAAGGTGATCTTTTCATCTCAAGATTCTTATTAACAATTAGAGCTACAAAGACCTTTTTGTCAGAATACGGTCACATTCACAGGATCTGCAGCTCAGGACGTGACAGTATCTTTTGGGGGCTGCCATTGAGCCCACTACAGCATGTAAGGGACTGACTGCTCTGTCTGTCACTGACATTAGCTCAGATTGGTCAGCAGCCATGCGGTTTTAGTCAGAGAACGTCTGCTTTGTGGAGTTGCAGTGAATGATAGAAATTACATGAATGTAATCTGGGATAGGGTAGCAGTCATTAAGTGGTACCTTCTTTTATTACAGTTTACTAAGAATTTACACATATTGCTCATCATTTATCTGACCGTATATCTATTCATTCACTGTTCATTCATTGAAATAACAATTGAATGGGTACCTGTCTGCCCCAGGACAATCACTAGCCAAGCCCTGAGAGCATACAACGTAAAACACCATTTCTTGCAACACAATCTGGTTGTGAGGATAGACAACTACTATAGTGCAGTGTGATAAGCACCTTCATGGAGGTATTTACCAGGGATTAAAGGAATGATAAATGTACCTGGGAGATTGTAGAAGACATCACAGGGGAGGTGGCACTGGAGCTAGATCATGAGAGTTGATTAGGAGTTTACTGAACAAAAGGAAAATGTGCGTGGGCCATTCCATGTGTTGAGGCATCAGGAATTGTAGAGTTTTGGAGGAGTAATGAGGAATTCAGGATGCTGAGGCACAGGGTTCTTATAGGGAAGCAGTAGAAGTGAGACAGCCACAGCGAACAAAAGCCAGATTTCATCTGATGCTCACAAAGGGGAAATATTATTAATCCCATTTTACTGGGGAAGAAAGAGGAATTAATTTGCCCAGCATCACATCCCTGGTTAGCAAGAGACTTGTGCCCGGGTTCCTGCCTCTCCCTCTTTCTGATAGCTGCATACAGGTACCCCTCAGTGCCTTTCTTCCATGGCATGCAGGTGGTTCTTTGCTTGTTTTTAATCCCTCTTTACTGGGAGACCCTTGATTGTAACGGGCCATGACTTGCACGTGGCAGGGGCTCCTAGCCTGCCTTGCATGCGGCACCCAACAACCATTGTAAAGAGAGTTTTATGGCAGCAGGAATTCTGGCATCAAGCAGGAGAGCTGGACGAAATTCTTTCTGAAGTCCACTCTGACCTCAGCCTTCTAGATTGAGTTTGCTTACATGGGAAGGTGAGATTTTCTTTGGGGGTCAAAATACATAGATACCACTGGGACCAGTTGTTACTTATTTCTCTGGGGGCAGGGGCGTATTTCCACTCTGAGCCTGCTCTCCGTCTGTCACATGCTTTTTTATTGGTTTACACGTATAGATCTATTTATATTTGCCGTCCACATGAGTGCTGCTTTTTCAATAATTCATAGAAACGTCGCACAAAATTAATCTACAACGAGAACTCAAACTTGACTCAAGCCAAACCCCCTTGCTTGGGAATGTCTTTGTTACTGACGGCATCCGTTTGAGCTCTTTTTAGTATTTGGTAAGTTCCGAATTCTCCTTTAAGAAGAGCCAGGTTGAGGAAATCATTAATCTCTGACAGTTGTGTAGATATAATTAAAGATATATGAATATAAAAATACCTGCTATCTCAAATTACTTCCTAAAAGAACAGGTTGGGTGGGGGGAGAGTTCTATTTAAAATGTCAGATACAGACACGTTAGGTTGGGTAGTCAAAGCACTGTATGTCTGTCACTCATGAAAACTGACAATTAGGTCCATAAATAGATTTTACAGGCTTCCACACAAGAACGCACATCCTGCACATCTCAGCTGCATAAAAATGAGAAACATGGATGGCAGCGGCTGACTCACGGGAAGGGAGAAAGGGTTGGAGGTGTTGAATGAGAGGCTAGGAGCAAATCCCTCGTGCCTGGGGGCCTGGCGTGGGGCACAGGGGAGGAGAGGAGCCCACGGGTGCCCTAGAAGGGCATGCCACCCATCCTGTTCTGTCACTACTCACCCATATGACTCCGGCTATTTCCTTACCTCCCAAGGTCTGTTTCCCCAGCTACAAAGGGAAATTAAGGGAAATTAGGTGAAATCCCGGTTATTCCTACTTCTCAGTGTTGTTTGTCAGAAGGATCAAATGAGGTTATTGTGGTGAAACTCCTTGGAATTGGAAAAAGACAACCTATGTAAGCAGTTGATTTTTTATTCCTAAGATTACTACTGTTGTTGATATTGACAGCTAGGATATTTATATATGCACCAGGAACAGACAAGAGTAAGTGATCAGGAAGGATGTTAAGATCAAGACCTCAGGGAATCAAAGAGAAATGCCAGATAGTAAAACTGAACTTTCCCCGCCTTTGATAGTAAGGAAATGAGCCCGGGAGGATGGGGGTTGGGGGGAGGGCTGGGGGGAGGTCATGAGACCTGCTCTCAATGTCTGGGCCCCATGCTCAGGGGTCCTCACTCTCTAGGAGTTCAACATGACATCTCTGACCCAAGGTGTCCCTCCCCACAAAATGAGGCACATGAGATAATTGTCTTCTCTGCAGGACAGATGTGAGATCAAATATCATCAGGGATATGCATGTGGACCAGTGTGAAATATGTGACTGAAAATACGATCATGATCACATCAGAGGGGTCAGAGGAAGGCCAGATACCCATTCTCTGTTCTATCATTCATTCATTCACCTTATTCAATAATCATAAGTTTAATTTACTTATTATGTTTTCCATTGAGTATCTGTCTCCCGTGATAGAATGTAAGTTCTACGAAGGCAGCATGTTTTTGTGTGTTTTGTTCATTGAAGTGTTTTAAATGCTTGGAAGAATTCTCAATATCTAGTAGATGAGAAATAACTATTAATATTTAGCGAATTATGTCTGTTATAGTTTAGGCACTATGATGGGAGGCAGAGATATGATGAGGTACAGAAAAGAAAAAGAGACTATTTTCTTCAAAGAATTCACAGTTTGGGGGACTACAGGGGAGACGTATTAACAATTGGGTCTAATGCAAAATACCAAGAGTACAACATGATATATACAGAAGATATATGTACACAAAAGAGTTAGGAAGCATAAAAGAAGCTCTCCTCCCAGGCCAGGGGTCTAGGAGCTCTCAGGGAGCGTGTATTCCCGATATCTGCAATTTGCTCCTTGTGGCGTAGGGTAAAGAGTGTGATGGAATGAGGTACCCTGGGCTCGAATCCAGACTCCACCTTCAAGCAGCTGTGACCTTGAGTGAGTCACCTAACTACTTTGAGTGCCTATTTCTTCTTTTGAAAAGCTTTGTCAAGATTTAATGCAAAAACAAATATATTAAAACTTACTGGCACAAAAACTGGCACCCAGTGAATGACATCCACTCCAGCCACCATTCCTTTGCTTTCCTCTCTCACTCTAACAGAATTGCAGCTTGTTCAGGTACTTTGAGATATAAATCTTCTCTCAGTCGCTTATGGCACTCAAGAGGGACAGCATCCTATTACTCTGCTGCTGTGGCTGCTATCTCTGCTGCTACTTCTCCTACTGCACTACTGCCACTCCTACCACTGCTGCCACTGGTCCCTGCCATTGCTAGTATCATCAGCTACATTAATGAACCCTCACTAGGTCCAGGTATTCCATGAAGCATTTTATATATACATCATCTCATTTAATCTTCACACAACTCAGTAAAAAAAGTAGCATCTTCTTATTCTACAGATGATGAAACTTAGACTCAAAGCAGTTAACTAAGTTGTCTCAGGTCACACTGCTCTTAAGGGAGGGACGCCAGTTACTCAGAGTCCATGGGCTCCTTGAGGAAAGAGAAACTCTTGCACCACCACACCCCTGACACCTGGCACACACCTGGCACATGTGTGGGGCTTATGCAATACTTCCTGCCTGGCTGACACACTATTCTAAAATCTGCTATGTTCTGAGATAGTTGGGAGGTGGGCCTTCACTTGGTACTCCTGGAGCATGGGACCTGTATTTCCAGCATCAGAGAGCACTTCCAAAAGACCTTCTCTCTTAGCATCTGGCTGGGAGCGGAGTTGTGGGGATGGTGTGCTTCTCATTGCACCCAGAGGAAGAGACTATGGGATGCTCTTGATCACATTTCGCATTATGGGTTCAATACCCTACAAAGACTGTATGCAAATGAGTCTCTTACAGATGCAAATGACTTCCCTACAAAGAGTTCTGGGTAAATGCTGAAAGGAGGTGTGACTGAAACCACCCACTGGAAAAAAAAAATTCCTTTGGGGACTTGCCAGCTACTAAGCAATGCGGGAGGATGTGGGTTTCTGCTTAGGCTGCAGATATGAGCACACCTGTGGGTTTGGTGCTCCCCCTTCATCCTTGTGGGTAAGAAGCACCTGGGCCAGGATCACAGGCCCTGGGCCCTGAGTTCCAACTCACAGTATTAACCTAACCATGGCACCCAGCATCGCTGAGAGCTCTCCAGAGAAGCAGAACTTCTCTTTGACCTTTTTTGCTTAATGCTTGTATTTGATGGGATTCCATGCCAGCAAGGCTGGCTCAAATGTGGCCTCTGTCACATAAAGCTATGTGACATTGAGTAGTCATTTAATCTGTCTGAGCCTCAGTTTCCTCATTGGTGCAATGGGAAAAACAATGCCTAGTGACAAGAGCAGTTTTAAGTATTAACAGATTCAAATTCCCTAAGAAGTTGAGAAGCTTTTCAATCCATGTCAGGTGCATCCCTTCCTTCCTCTTTGACTTGCAATCCTAGATTCTGTTTGACAGCATTGTTTTCCCTGTTAACTGGCTGGAAATCCTCCCCCAACCCCTACCTCCCAAATCTTTTCTTCTCCCTTCCATAACCAGTGAACTCCATGAGGACAGTGGCTGTGTCTCTGTTATTTTCATTAGCCCAGAGCAGGTACTGTATAGGTGAATGATGAACAGTGAAAAAATGAATGACTATCGATGTTCCTGTCATTCCATACATAATAGCAATAATAACATTTACATACCACACTTCAGTTTGGAAAAGCATTTTTAATGCTCACTTAATATTATTTAATCTGCATAACAATCTGTGAGGCAAATGGTATGATTATCATTTTATGGGTCATACAGTTGATGTTGACTCAGGTGGAAGTGACACTTGTCTGTCGTCACTCCGCTGGCACGTGGCATGCCTGATACTTCATTCACTAGTCAGCAGGTGTATTGAGCACTTCCTATGTGCCAGGGGCTGAGCTAAGTGATACTTTTGTTATTTTTTCCCTCCTTTATAGTTTTCCATGGGGAAGTAAGTCTGATTCTTGCTGAGACCAACACTTATATTATCAATTTTAGTTGCTTGGGATGTGCCAAAATAGACACAGATTATTACCTTCATGGAGCTTACATTCCGTCAGTGAGAGCAGAGATAAACAACAAACTCGTTAAATAAGTAAATTTCAGAAAATGTTAAAAGGTGATGCCTATTGTGGTGATGGTGGGGGCATGGAGAAAGTGCTTTCAGACCTCTGAAAGGACTTTTTAGCTTCTAGTGTCTTTCATTCTAAGACAAATATTATTTAGACATAGGGTAGATAGGGATACTGTATAGGTTTGTCTGAGAAAATACATGTCAGATGCCAAGGAGATTCGTTTCAAGGTGTGAAGAATTAAATGCAGGCTGCCCAGGTTTCTTGCAAAAGCTGAGGTGGCAGACAGGGATTCTGCAAGCTCCCGGAGGGTTGGAATTTGCCAGTGTGCATGAACAAATTAGGAGGGCAGGAGTGGTAATCATAAAAGTAGCTAGCTGTTCGTGAGTGTTTGCTGTTGTCCAGGCACTGATCTAAGCCCCTTATACATGCTATAACTCATTTAATCCACACAACCTGATATAATAGCTATTATCATTTAATGGAGAAAGAAACTGGAGGCACAGAGAGGTTCATCACTTGCCCAAGGTCACACAGCAGAAGATGGCAGAGCTATCTGAATGTGAACCCAGGCTGGTTGTCTTCAGAGTTAGCCGTTTCAACAATGCTTTCATGCTGTGGGGTAGTAAACATTCCCCTCTGATGGAAGGAGCTGGCACAGTGAGTCCTGAGAACTGCCTGGGTCCTGCTGACATGTAGTGGTGGGGACAGATGCATGCATGGTGACCTCACTCTGTACCGTGGAGGGTTGGCTTAGAGGATCTCATAAAGGCCCTTTGCTGTGCTGTGTGTAGCCTCAGGATCTGTCAGGTTTATTCATTGACTCTTTTTTCTTTCTTTCTTTCTTTTCTTTTTTTTCTTTCTTTTTTTTTTTTTTTGACATTGTCTTGCTCTGTGGCCTGGGCTAGAGTGCAGTGGCATCATCACAGCTCACTGCAACCTCAAACTCCTGGGCTCAAGGGATCGTCCTGCTAATTTTTTCTAATTTTGTAGAGAATGGAGTCTTGCTCTCGCTCAGGCTGGTGTCGAACTCCTGCCTCAGCCTCCCAGAGTGCTAGGATTACAGGCGTGAGCCACCACTCCCAGCGTTCGTTGACTCTGGACAGTCTGTCTAGTTCTCAGTGGTTAAGGTCCCAGGCTTTGAATTCAAAGTGCTTTAAGTTTGAACTGTGGTTCTACGTTTCACTGCTGAGGGTAGGGGCGTGGATAAGTAGCTTAAGTTGGGCAAATGGAGCCTCAGTTTCATCATCTGTCCAGTGGGTGTGCCAAGAGATTCCCTTCCACAGGTTATTTTGAAGACAAAATGAGATAATATGTACAGTATGTTTACTCTACTAAGGTGCTCAGTAGGCACCCAGTGGGTGGTGGCTCTGTCCACTTGTACCTTTAGGTGGACTCTTTGGGTCACCCACACTAAAGTGTATGATCACCTTGAAGGAAGGTGGGGACTGTCTCACGCTCTTTCCTGTGTCTAAGCACTGAGCACAAGCCCTGGTGTGTTGCAGGCCTTGGTGAGTACTCATGTGGTGGAGGAGCAGAGACAGAGGTTGATATAAAAACAACAAAAAACAATCACCTGGAGAGCTGTGAAGACCCTCTAAGACAGTGCGTGACGTCTTGGCCTATTTTTAATCATTTAGTACTCGCGGCAGGCTTCATAAGCTCAGAAATCACTGGCAGCAATTGGCAGAGGGAAGAGCTCCTCTTAAAACTGATTCATAACCTCGTTATTGCTTGTTGTACACCAGTTTCATTGTGACCCACGTAAATGACAAATTATGTTCCCTTCCTCTGTGTGTCGTTTGCTCTGTGTTTTACGTTCTCTCACTGTTGCTTTGCGTGGCTTTTGCTTACCAGGAAGCAGCAGGGCCTCAAACCTTCCGGAATGTTCCCTGCCCCTTGTTCTTTAGGTCTTTGCACATGTGGTTCACTCAGCCTTGGAATACTCTTCTCCCTCTCTAGGCCAGCTCCTGGCTGGTTAGGCTTCCTTCACTGAGCTATTCCTTGTTCTGGAATCCTGTCCCCTGATGGGCCAGCCCGGTCCGAATTAGGAAACCCTCCTGTACTCTTCTGGCATCTTCTGCTCCCCTCCATGCAGGCCTAACCTCATTGTGTTTCGATCACCTCTTTACGGGTCTGCCTCCCGTCTAAACTGTGCCTCTTCTGGGGACAAGGGCTGCACCTGGGCTCTCTGTCACCCCGGCTGGTGCTTACTGTGGTTTGAAACTCAATGATTAGGAACCAAAAGAGGTGAAACAGGCCTACGTGTGAAGAGTACCCTATCCGGGGAAGGCAGAGGCCGAAGGACAGAATGCTGGTGCAGGAAGTTTTGACTTCTGGAGCTTCTATTTCACAACAACTAAATGTGTAACATTAGCCAGATGCCAGTGATCTATGTAGTGTTTCTCTCCAAGGCGCTTAATCAAAACCATCTCATTAATCCTCACAAAAATCTTCCAAGCAGGCATGAAAGTAAAAAAGAATTCTTTTTTTTTTTTTCTGTAGCACATGAGAAAATGAGACTTCAAAGGTGCTGAACCTGCACATTCGGAGGTTGATACAATTAGCTCCCCAGCTCCTGGGGACGTGGGTGCAGAATTCACCCCCCTCACGAATCCTGTGCCTCCCATTCTCTCCCTGACATCACCTGACATGTGGCTCCCACCCCTACCCCCACCTCCTACCTTCCTCCTCCCATCTATTTATGACTTGATGTGTCACATCCAGGTTCACAGATGATTTTAGAAGTGGGGGAGCGAGCAAATCCTGTTGAACAATTTAACCAGATTCAAAAGGATTTGGATCATTTGCGTAATTGGGCTAGCAGATGGTAAATGTAGTTCAAAGTACAAAAATGTAGAATAATTACAAGGGGAGAAAGTAACGCAATTTATGGATGAGGAAAGTGATTTGGGAGAAAAGCTCATTGAAATCTGGATGTGTTCGACGAGAAGGACAAACAGCACAGCTCTGGTTGGCAGAGGCAAAGTGGATACAGAGTAGCCCAAGTGACTCCCGGGCTGGTGGGAAAGAGAGGACATGTCTGTCTTTTGGAAGACAGGAGGGACATGGTTGGGGCGGAAAAGGGTCCCAGGGAGGATGGTGAATGATCAGGCAGAAAAATGGTCATGGTCACTTGGAAGTCAGGCATTACTGGGTTCATATGTCCACTGCTTCCTTCTTACCGTGGGACCCTAGGTGACAATCCCTTTCTCCTGACCCTCAGTTTCCTCTGCCGTAATATGAGCATGCCAGTGCCTACTTCCTGCTGCTTTGAAGTATTTATGAGATAATGGACATGAGAAATACTAGCAACTTGCTATGAAAACCCAGAAAATTCACTCTTCTGAGTATAATTTTATATTTCAATGCCAAAAAAAAAAAACCAGTGCTTTCAGTTAATGGAACTTGGAAATGGGTTGTTTCCTAGTGTCATAAATTGAAAATTGGACCTTCCAAATAGTCACATTCTAATCCTCAGACCTGTGCATGTTACCACATAGAGGATTTTGCAGGTGTGATTAATTAAGGACCCTGAGGTAGGGAGATTATCTGGGTGGGAGGTAAATAAAATTGTGTGTGTCATTTTAAGAGGGATGCCAAGAGAGATTTGACATAGAAGAAGAAAGTAATGTGACCATAAGGCAGAGATTGGAGTGACGTGGCCACAAGCCAAGGAGCACCTGCAGCCAACGGCAGCTGGGAGAGGCAAGGATCGGATTTTCTCCCAAACCTCCCGGGAGGGAGGGAGTGCGGCCCTGCCAGTACCTTGATTTTAGCCCAGAGAAACTGATTTCAGACTTCTGGCCTCCAAAACCTTGAGAGAATCAATGTCTGTTGTTTTAAGTCACCAAGTCCAGGGTAATTTTTTTGCAGTGACGTAGGAGCACAACTGCAAGTAGGAAGAGCATCTGACCCATAGTTGAGCAAGTCCAGGTTCTGATACTCACTTCTGTGGACCCCTGAGCCACTTGTCTTGACTTCAGTTTCTTCACCTTTAAAGTGGGATAATAAGATATTACTTATATGAATTATTGGGAGGTCGTAAAAGAGATAATGCGTGCACCTTATCCATCATAGACACGTTAGAAAAAAATGCTAGGCATAGTTTTACATTTATAAATAGGCAGCATTTAGTCAGCACTCAGAATGCCAGAGACCCTCACAGAACACACTTCTGGAGACTAGAGGTGACAGTCAGTGTTGTGGAGGCAGCTGGGAGTGTCGAAGACATCTGGACAATTTGTTTGCAGGAGGCAGAACTGTGGCCACCAAGTTGGGGCTTATGCCCGGCTTGTGTCCTAGAGAAGCTCTGGGTGGCAGGGAAGGCAGTCCAGCAACGCCCAAGGGTGAGGACCATGGCAGTGGTAGGGAAACAGCATTCTGGCAAAGCAGTCATCCTGAGCACCTCAATCCCAGGTCTGATTGGGAGTGAGAGTAACTCATTAAAGACATCTGAGGCTAGATCGCAGATTTCTAACAACAACTTCAATGCCAAGCCCTAAGATTTGACAGCCACTGGTATAAATCCTGCCTCAATCAGAACAGGCCTAGGGGCTGCAGTGGGTGCAGTGCAGGATCCGTGGCTGCTAGACTGGCAGGGCTCCCTGGGGGCTGCTCTGGAATGTGGAGGCAACCGAGTCACAGAAGTGTGAGTTGGACTTCAGAGTCTGAGGGGCTTCTGCAGAAGGTCAGGGTTTGTCCCGCTTTGGGGAACAGGCCAGCAGAGCAGCAAGCGCAGATCTGGATCAAGAACGAAATTGAGAATACAGAACTGGCAACATTATTCAAGAGTTGGAGTCTAAAGACCAAGGCGAGGTAGTGAAACGAAGTGAGGTATGAGGTCAAACTCTGAAAAAATCACAAAGTTGAGTGTCAGATGCATTAGAGCAAGCAGTTCCAGGCTAGAGCTGTGGACAGAGGCAGGGCTCAGCCGACCCTTTGTGTATACGACGAGTGTGGTGCTGGCTGTGGCACAGGGAAGCCTCTGGTCAGTAAATGTGGAAAACGAAGACCAGAGAGATGGAGCAACTTGCCCAAGGACATGGCATGGGAGGGTCAGAGCTGGACCTAGAACCTTTGTCCTTTGCCAGATCTTTATACTGGTCAAATATGACCTTTTTATGGGCCTCAGAGACGCTTTGCTCTTGAATTTAGAGAGATTATTTTACAGATCCTGCCTCTATCCTAATTAGCATCCACAATTTAACAACTTTTGTGATCTCTGATTACACCTCACATTTTTTGAGCATCATTTAAGGAGAGAATGCACAGGGCGAAAGGGAGGATTCGGGAACAAAAAGTAATTAAACATAATAAGTCTTTTGAGATTAGCCATTAATTTGGATGTGAAATGTAAAATTGCCTTTAAAGTAATAAGGGATAATATCAAGCAACTGTAATACCCAGCATGGGAAGGAACATGCTGATAACAATGCACAGGGCAGGATAATACATGTGTCAGTTCCCTGATTTTTGTGGAATTAATGATGTTGGTTTCATTTCACTGCTGATTTAAGATATACATTTAATAAATGGCACATTAAAGCAAGTGTATCCAAATTGCACCTAAAGAGCTGAATAGTCAGGAAATGGCAGCCCCTTGAACACAGTAATTTTATGATGCCTTAGGTTTAATGCTTAATCAGTAGATATTTACAGCTGTTTATTTTAATGCCTTGAAATGGCAGTTCAACAGAATTATCAGAAATATTATAAGAGGGGCCTTTAAGGATGCTGGAGTAACTTTCTGATTTAGTCAGTAGAGTTGGAAATAGACTAAAATTGTCTTAAAGAAAAGACTTGATTTTGTTTTGTTTGATTTTTAACAATATAGAAGAGGTGCATGTTAGTTGTCACGCTAGAGGAGATGTGTGGATTTCGTAGAAGATAAAAGATATCATAAAGTGAATTAAGATAATTTCATAACCAGACTTGACTCAGACTTTATAAACTCCAGAAATTACAATGTTTCTGACATACTGGTTTCTTGAAGAAGTGGTGTAATTATCCAGCTTTATGTTTGATGGTTTTCAGAGGGAAAACTGCTCATTAATTCATTTTTTCATTCATTTATCCATTCATGATATGTTTATTGAGCACCTACTATTTGCCAGGCACTGTTTTGTGTGTTGGGGATTTAACATTAAGAAAAAATAGTAGTCTCTTACATTTGATGTTTTGGATATAAAATAGAGTATTGTAGGCCATATATATTTTTTTAATGGTTAAGGACTTGATAAGATACTTATGATCTAAGTAAAAAAAGTAGAATGGAAGTCTGCATTTTTAATTTTATCTCTGTGTGTTTGAGAATGAGTAGAAACATTTATTATTTGAGGGAAATACTCTAAATATTAAATGCGCCTATCTCTAATTTTGCAGAGTAAGCATGCATTTTGTTTTCACCCTCGTATTTATATGTCTCAGGTTTTCCTCAGTAAATATTCATTGCCTAGCAAGAAAAGAAAATGAAATAAGTAACCAAGATGGTTGTGGTTACTGGTTATATAGCTGACCAGCATGAGTGAGTGTTTTTAGGAGGTTAGCTATGGAACATAGACAACTTAGTGTAAAACAGTGATTTATTTGGATTCTTTACCATTCTGCATTTGCCCTTGTTTTAAAGCCAAGAAGTCCACTCTCTTGTTTGGTGTATACTTACTTCCAGCAAGAGCAATGATTTCTGATATGATTAAAAGATTTCACACTAGTGAAGGATTATTAAAAAATAGCTGCTTTTGGTAATTGATTATTTTGTGTGTTACCCTAATGATGCTGTCTGAAGGATGAAATATCTTTTCTCCATTTTCCAAAGCAGCCTTCAGTAACCCCTGGTGACATTGGGTTTTCCTCACTGGCCTTAATTACTCAATGCAGAAGTTCTTGCCTCCGAGCCTGGTGTGCTGTCCCCACCATGAGAGGAGCCCAGCTGATGAACTAGCCCACGAGAGCGTACTGAGGTAGTCATGGAATTTGGAAACCATTAGGAAGCTCCACGATTTCATTATTCATTCACTTGGAATAATCCCGGGACTGCTTTCAGTGACATGGTTCCTTCAGCAAATAAAGATAAGCCAAATCCCTGGGCACTCAAAGAAGGGGAAGATTCTCTAAATTAATTCCAGGCTCAAATAATTCAGCAGTATTTGTAATATTCTGTGCATAAATTGGCAATTTGCTAGAGAGATCAGGAAATGATAAAGGCTTTCTTTCCCCTCCCCCTCCTCATCTTAACAACTGCTGAGGCAGCTATTGGGATAAAAGAAATGTTTTATCCTTAATAAATGTCCTATCAGGTAATGCTCTGATTAAAGGTGTCCAAACATGGTGCCCCTCCCCCTTCACACCAATTATTTTTCATCAGAGGGACCAAAATATATGAGCAGTAGAAGATGGCCTTAATATGTTTCTCAACACAGAGTTGTATAAGAAAAATAGATATACTAACAATATTGAGAAATATAGAAATAAGACTGCTAAGCTACAAGGTTTCCTCTTTTTTAATTTAAAGGGTGTTTTAGCTGTTTTGTTTTGAGAGATAGTTTGCTCTTTTCTGATGCTACCACATCCTGGGGAATCACTAAATCCAACCTTCATTATCTCTGGAATCTCTTTCCTTCTTCCCACCCCCACTGCCATTGTGTGATTTGAGCCCTGGCTGGGGAGGGAATCTTTGGGCTGGTTGGTTAATCATGCCCCGCTCCCCCTGCATTTTGAGCCATCTGCAAACCAGACACAGGAGCCAAAATAGAGATAAAAATATCCTTCACGTTGCTGGCAAAGCTGGGCTGGAGCATGTGACTTAGATCCCTCCCAAGTCTATACCTGGAGACCTACCTGAGTTAAAATGAGGTCTGCAAAACTAGCACTCAGCTGGTCACTGGGATGAGGATGGTGCTACCCTTATTTCCTCCCATGGCCGCCCCCCAGTGCACATGCAGGGGCAGGGCTTGTCTTGGTCAGCCTGATACCAGTGTGCTCCATGCCCTCATGCAGACCCCAAAGCAGAAGGGCCCCGAATGGGCTGAGCTCCACTCCTCACGGCTGTCAGATAACTCACCCCTCGTACAGGACAGAGCAGTAGGGTGGGACGAAAGAGCTGACGCCACCTTCCTGTTAACTGGAAGAGGGCGAGGGTCTCTCTGTTGTAGGGGCTGCAGGCCTCTTTCTCCCATCAGTCCTGATCCGTCCCATTCATCTGCCTGGGCCTTGGCTGTCTCAAATCATCTGTCTGCAATGCAAGACTGGTAGCACCTCTCCTGCTTTCTAGTCTTGCAGGTTAGCGTGCTCTTAAGCTCCTTCCTGATCTGGCTGCCATGTCCGTGTCGGAGCTGTGCTCCAGCCATGCCCGGCTGTTGATGGGGCTTTAAGGGGAGCCTGTTCTCTCTCAGCTCAGAAGCTCTGCCTGTCGTACACGACCCCATTCTCCCAGACCGGGTGTCCTTCCTCTCAGTGACCAATCATCTGTATTTACTTTACATCTGTTGTAGTACTTACCACAGCGTATTTTCATTGTTGGTGAATTTTTCCATCTCTCCAACTAGATATCTGCATGAGACCTCATATTTGGCACACACCCCGTACTCATTAATTAATTGTTGAGTACGTAAACGGACCTTTTCTTAAAAAGAGCAATAAAACATATGTTGAAGCCATCTTAAAGGAGATGATCAAACTGATCATCTTTAAATTTTCATATTAAATTCATTCCTTTAACAGTCTCCTTAAAATGGTCCTGAAGTTTATTGTTATTATCAGTGGAAACAAACAGAGTAAGAACCCTTACCTACGTCTAGGGTCCTCAGGGTAAGCTACAGTTAAGTTCTTAATCCAGTACTTAGATTGCAGGGATGGGTTTTATTATACCTTAGCTGATATTGTATCCACCTGCTACAGAATCAAATAGAATTGGGCTGTGGGCCAGATTTGTGCTGATAATTAGTCAGCGATGGATGAAAGTTTTTAAGTCTAAGGGAAAGGCAAATGAATGTATCTTTACATTGGATATAAATGGAATTTCTCCCTATTATGAAATCTCTTTTAAGTTACAGAGAACTCTTCTTTGAAGTCTTTGACTCACTAAATACTGGGGTAACAATGGCTGTGATTTATCCTTAAAGACTCAAAGGAAAAGGAAGACAGCTCGAGGTGTGTTTCACTTTCATCTTGCCCTGTGACTTTATTCATGAATTCACGGGCCTGTGGTCTAGGCAGTTTCTCTAGCCCATGTGTGCTGGGGGGGCTTCCACGGCTGAGATCTTTCCCTATTAGTGTCTCTACATTAGGGCACCGTGTGCCCATCCCAAATCCTCTGATCACACAGAAAGTCCAGTTTTCTGTTTCCAAAATTACTGTCTCTAAACAAAGAATAAAAACTTCTCCCAGCAGGTTTTGTTTGGAAGGAAAGGGTTTCAGAAACCAGCAAGGGAAAAAGAAACAAAAACTTTATTTCAGTAAGCAAGTTAAAAGGGAAGATATTTTTTTTCTTTGCTTTCTGTTGAAACTGAGCTAATAAAAGTCCTGAAATGAGAAAATCAAGGGGGCAGCAGTTATAAGCACTTGTCTAATGATGTCTCTTTTTGTCTCCTCAAGAGTGTATTTAAGCTTCTTACTGGCTGTTCCAGTGTACTCGAGGTGATTGGCTATATAAAACGCTAAACCTTTACATACTTCTTTTGCAAAATTATTCAGCTTTATTAGGCTAGACAGTTTTAAAAGGTTGGTCTCTAAAGGAGCTATCTGGGTATAAGATGAAGCTGTGTACATGCTCACAAAACATTCCATAAATCTCAGTATTTCAGTACATTTTAAGGACACTTATGATTAACAGTAATATCAAGGCAATATAATGACTGGATTTTCAGAAACGGCCCTGTAAGTTGGCAACCCCAAAGCCATTCTTTTTCTTCTTGCAGTAAGACCTTTCACTTCAAAAAAAAATACTTCACGTTTACACAGACAGTTGACCATTTAAGCTAAGACATTCAAGCAATGTTCTTTCATGTTGATGGGTAAGATCTGGTGGCTATTTTGGTGGCCTGGAGTGATATCTGGACACCTACACACCTCAAGGTCTTCATTTATAATAATATATGGTTTTTCTATAAATTCAGTGATACCACATTTTTTTCTTCCAGTCAATTAATGCTATACTCCCCCACATACACTGTCACCTTCGGCCATACAGCTTCTCCTCACACACAGCCTTTGAACTCTGATACAGTAACGAGAACATGAACTTAGAATCCAGAAAGACCCAAGTCCAGATCTTGGCTCTGAAAAATGCTGTCTGGATGATGTTAGTCAAGTTACATTACCTCTGTGGGTCTCAGATTTCTCGTCTATACAATGAGGAATAAAAGTAGCCCCCTAAAAAGATTACATGAAATTATGCATATAAAGGATTTAATAATTTATCAAAGTAAAAACTAACCAAATAAGTGCATTTATGAAAATTATAAATTAGGAAAGAGGTGTTGGCTGGTGAATGAATCCTAGGTGTGGGCTCAGTATTCTGTACTGATAGGCCTGTACAAATGATGAAAAGCTGTAGATTTTTACTGGAAATGGAAAATTTTGGAATGATTTGCTGGAATGAGTTTATTTTAAATACATTTTATTGAGACCTATAAAGCAATAGGAACGTCTCTAAAGGAACTAAGTCTGCCCTTAAATATTTTATAATGCGATGGAGGGAGGCAGATAACTATTACAGTTTTTAGTCTGTTTGCTGATCTCCCCCTACATTATGACCTTCTTGCATGGGTACTACAGTACTTTAGTTTTACATAATTTTATTCTCAATAGTTGTAGCTTGAATACATATAAAGATATTGAAACATTAGTGACATAAATAATTATACTACCAAACACAGACAGATTGGTGTACAGCATCCTGCCAATTGAGGTGAAAAACTAACATTTGTCTCCATGCAAACTCCTGCAAGCCACATGCTCCATGGCAATGAATTTGATTCATCTGGGCAAGGGCATTGATCTGGTTTCAGTTCTGCTACTAACTAGTCCTATGGTCTTGTATAAACACTATTATTTCTTTGAGCTTTGATTTCCTCCTCTGCAGTTGAGTTTAGTATAGCAAAAGTTTGCTGAATTAGTGTGTGCCAGTCCTGAATCCAGACACCTGGATAAGACATAGGGCTTGCCTTCCAAAACCATCTTTTAAGAGTGGATATAGACCTGCATATTCCTAATTATAACATGACAAATGCAAAAAGAAAATTAATGCAAGGAACACAGGGTAGGACATATTTTAGTCTGCAAAAATTGATGATCAGAGCAGCATCCTAGAAGAGAGAATGTCCAGCAGAAGTTTGCATGGAGATAATATTAATAGTTGTCAGACGTACAAAGCTGAATTGGTTGGATAGGATAGTGGGAAGAGCACTGGGGCATTCTAGGAAGAAGAATAACATGTGCAAAGACAGAAAACGGCATGGTGTGTCCCCACCAGATTATGAGTATTAGGTTGAGAGCTTCATGAGGGTGGGACACTGGTTTATTCACTGATAAATCTCTTTCTCCTACAATAAGATCTGGGACGTGACACTCAGCAAACCAATGAACGATGGACTAAATAAACAGACATAATGCAAAATGTGGATGTTTTTCCTATATATCCAAGGTCCACATCAAAATTCTGTTGCTGTGCTACTTTGATTGTTTGTTTTATTTGCCTGACTAGATCATAAGTTCCTCACTGGCAAACAGCACTTGAAAAGCCTTCAGTAGACACTTGACAATTGAATAATTGACTCAAGCCTGAAGCACTGTGTGAAACCTTTATAGGTAGTCTGACTTGACACTGCCCACATCTAGGGATCATGAACTTGACACGTCTCCCTTGCTTAAGGGGCAGTAAAAATCAGGTGGCTTAATTCTGGTAATTATCCTGAAAAGTATGATGGTGAAGCTAGCACAGCAGCTGTGAAGAAGTCAACTGGGTCTTACAAGAAGGAGCAAAAAATGTTAGGGAAAGATTCACTGGAGATTAAATGACATCCCATATATTGTAATGAGGGCCTGAGGAAATGCAGATACCTGTGGTTAAAGAAAATCACAGTTCCTACACATCCAGCACAATTGTGGGCGTAGGGGACCTTCCTGCTTCATTATTCTGAGGAATGGCATTATCAGGGAATTGCAAAGATTTGAGCTTCAAAATCAATATGTGCTGAGAATTACATGGCAGGAAAGCCAGGAACTATAATACTTTGAACACTGTTTTTATAGTCAATTTTCAAAAAGTCCATGAATTCAAATCCAAGGACACGTTTTCAGCACTGCAACTTGCTAGCTGATACAGTCATATGTATGTTCATTTTTTAAAATTCCTTTAGAAACATTTAATGAGTATTTACTATTTGCTAAGCACTGATCTAGTTCTGTGGTGGATTTATTACTATGGATTCTGCCTTAAAGGAGCATGCAGTTGTATTAGTTCAGGTAATCCCAGCCACTCTCATCAGAAATGCATAGTCTGCCCTCTGCATCTGCCTTAAAGGAGCATGCAGTTGTATTAGTTCAGGTAATCCCAGCCACTCTCATCAGAAATGCATAGTCTGCCCTCTGCATCTGCAGGTCCCACATACCGGGTTCAACCAACCTCCAATCGAAAATATTTGGGAGAAAAAAAAAAACAATAAAAAATAACAATAAAAATAATACAAATTTTAAAAATACAGTATAACAACTATTTGTACAGCATTTACATGTGTTAGGTATTATAAGTACTCTAGAGATGATTTTAAGGGTAGTCATCCCTCTATACCCACAGGGATTGGTTCCAAGATCCTCGTAGATATCAAAATCATCAGATGCTTACGTCTCATTTATAAAATGGTGCAGTATTTGCATATAACCTATGCATATGCTCCCATATGTCCACCGTATCCGTGGGTTCTGCATCTGAGGATTCAACAAGCTGTGGATTGAAAATATTTGGAAAGAAAAATCCAAAGGCTGATGTCATTTTAATTTGCCTCCATGATAACTGGGTTTCCTATGTGGTTGTCGGGGTCGGTCTGTGCCCTTAGTGTGAGGGAGGTGACCACCAACACTGCTTCAGCCCCGATGGACTTCTCCGGAGACCCAAGAGAGGAAGGGAACTGATCAGGGAGTAAACTTCAGTGTGCTGACTGCCTGGCCCTGCAGGCAGGCCTGAAATGTGGAATGGGACTTCCAGAGTCAGATACAGGATAGACGCAAGAACAGCAGAGAGTGAACAGCAGGGTGGGATAATGGGGTTAGGGAGCTGGGGTTTGGCTTCCAGCATGGGTGACTCTCCCTTTCCCGTGGCTAGCACACTTTCTCCCTCCCCAACACATGCACACACACAAACACACACATACTGTTTATTAGGAGCTTGCTGAATGTTTCATATCTGGTTAGCTTAGTCAGGAGAAGAAAAGAGAAACAGAGTCGGGGGGCAAAAGGTATTGGGAAAAGCCACAGTTGCATAGGTCCCTGTGTGAGTCTGGGAGAGATGCACCACTAACCACTAATGCTCTGTGGATTTCAAGTGCGTCTCAGCTGTTTTCTTATTCACAGTGATTTCAAAGACCACTCATAATTACACCCAGTGAGGCAGCTCTCAAGAATGATTAAAATAAAAATGGTTCTAATAAACACATAGGTATTGATCCGTCGTGGCTGATCAATCATATCTTTCCCATTTAGCCTGGTGGATAATTAGTGCTGTTAACAGGCTTGATGACTCACACATAAACTGGAGTAAATCGGCAGGAACTTCAGAGCACCAGCTTTGAATTCTTTAGCGCTGGTAACAACCCATTTCAAGTCAATTCAACAAGTATTTATTGAGTATCTACTAAATACACGAATTGTGCTGCCAGAATAACAATGATGAAAGGATACTGATCTAAAATTGCCCTCCTTGAAATTTTTCCAGTTGGTTGATTGTGTTTAGAAGCGTGGCTCTGGGGAATGACAAATGGAGACTGTCTAGAAACAGAGTTCTGTTTAAATGCGTTTTGAAATGCTTAGGGAGAAAGGGCTTCGGCTCTTTTATAAATGAAAAGCAGGTTCGAAAGCTGCTTAAACAGTGGTCAATAGATTATGATCTTTGGTATTCACTGATAAATATTAGGATTCTTAATAGTAAGTGACTTCTAAAAGTGTCAGAAGATGTGGAAAAAAATCTCGGGTAGAAGAAAACTTACAAATTATAAAGCAACAAGCAAAGAGTTATATGCAGACCTAAGGAGTTATGTGGATGTTGGTAGTATTGTGCATGTGTTCGGTTTTTTTTCCTCCTCTTACGTCTACTTTTTCTTTGAGAAATGAAAATAAGGAAATCAGGAAGACCAATAGGTTCTGATATAGCACATGTTCTGATTCTGCGTACCTCCTTTAGAAATACAGGTGACCCTGGGGTGTGTGTGTATGTGTGTGTGTGTATTTTTTTTAAGTACCCTCCAATCCACACCCACCACCACCAGGAAAAAGTCGTGATACTTTTTTCCCCTCTGGAAAAGTCTCTTTGTCTCTTTTCCTCTTTTCCCAAGGAAAGACCTCCATGACCCCTCAGCCCAGAGTTAAAAGATTAAAGGCAGAAGAAAAGTATCTGCAAATGCTTTTGTCACCAACATGCTCTGAATCCCCAAAAGGAGAAAACTGTAAAGATATTTTTAACTCTTAGGAAAAGTTCAGGGTAAGTTGAAGGTTGCTTTTTTCTAGGACCTTGGAGTTAGCTTGTAAGATATGCTGTACCACTTTTAACAATTTCAGCCATAAGCCTATAACCATTTACCTGCGATCTCTTTTCTTATATAGTACCTAGGAAAAGATAACCCAGCTCCCTCAAACCTAAAGCCGTTTGGTTTTCATCACCCAAGCAGACTTTTCCATGATATTCTAAGACTTACATTAATATAAGATTGAGAAATATAAGAGTAAGGGAAGTGACTGTGACTGAGGCATTAAGAATAGTATCCATAGAGCTACTGGAAACTGAGGCTCTTCTGTAGCTGGCATCAGATGCAAGGGGGCTGATGGGGCCTAGTAGCAGGAGGGATAAGCATGGGTGTTTGAAGCCCAGCAGGTTGGAGGAACAAACCTCATAGCGTCCCTTCCATGAAAGAACTCAGCCAAGAGCTCATAATAAGGGAGATAAGGCCCTTACTCCCAGAACGGGGTCTGGCAAAGGCCAGACTGAGAAGGGCTAGACTACACTTCAGTGGGTAGCATTCCAATTCCAGGTGAGGAACACCTGAGGAAGAACACCAGCTCAGTTATTACCTGGATGCCCAAGACCACACTCTCAGCTCAACAGGCATTGAGTCTGTGGCAACATGACCAGGCCCTACTTGCTAATGAGGCTAACCTACTTCCTCCTCTGGTAGGTAGGCTTGATATTTGATAGGCTGGAACCTGGGTGTTTCATACCACAGTCATAATATCTCAATTAGAGAGGGACCGGGACAGGAAAGGACAGGATGACAAAGGTTATAACAACACATAGCAAGTGCATTTCTCAGTTCCTTATTGCTGTTCTTCCTCCTTCCCCCAGTTTCACTGGATATTCATATATCCTGCTGTGCAGCAGAGGTTAAAATTGTGCTGATTGGTAGTTGACAAGAGAAAAAAAAGCAGCTGAGCTTGATACTGAATACACATTTATTGAGCACCTAATCGGTGCCAGGAACCTTCTAAGTGTTGGAGATACTATGATGAGTAAGATACTCTCCACCAGATTTCTGCATCCCACTCCTACTTTTCTTTCATAGCATATCTACCCTGCTGGTGGGTGCATATGTGGTGCAGATACATGCAATTGTAACTGTTGTCCATTATTTCATGTAAGCAGATGTGCATAGCTGGAAGAATCCTACCAGGGAATGCAAGAAGTGGAGAGGTCTGCATTTATCTTAAATAGGGCCCTTCCCAGAACAGGGGTAAATCCCAGAGGGAAGATTGATATAATTAACCAAGCATTGATAGTAAGGGTGTTCCTTGTGGTTTAATCATTGTAAGTTGAATCTGCACTAGTAACCTCAATTTAATGACTAAAATTTTAATTTCCGTAGTAGTATCATATCCATCCCTCATTTTCAAAGCCCAGCCTCCTCCGCTCATTCTGGCCCATGTTCATCATTCTTGTCTTCCATTAGTTAAATCATGAAAATGGAGACAGTGTCAGATAATGCAGGTGACATTGGGCAGGCAGTCAGAAGACCCGAGTTTGAGTTTTGGTGCCTCTAATTATTTGTGACTTTGGTAAAGTTAACATTTTCTGAGCCTTAGTTATCCTCATATATAATGTGGGGATGATAATTCTGGCATTTTAGAATTGGTGTGTCCAGTTAGATGATGTGTGAAAATTGCTTAATACTTCAGCTTTTTTTCCCAAACACTAAACACAGTGTGTGGCCATTGTAGATGATCAATCAATGCATGCAAGAAAGCCATTATTTAATGTATTATTTGTTTTTTAAATTTAAATGTGTGTTTTTAAATGTTTCATCTCCCTAATCAGATTCTTAACTTCTTAGGGAAATGCCTTTTTCTTGTATTTATTTTGTCTTCTTCCTTTTCTCCTGCCCTAGGTCTTATCTTGGTACTAGAGGATTTAAGAAATGCTCAGCAAATAGTAATATATTTTTCCTTATTTCTTTTCTATCACCAATTAATAAATATTTGTCATTGGTATGCATAAAGACATTATTTCTAAGCTTAGTGTGGTTGGAGGGTTGAGTTGTGCTCTGGACAAATGAAATTAAAAAGGAGTAACGGTTCAATTCAAATAATCTGGGTCAAGAGATAAGGAAGCTTCTGGAGGATCAAGGCTGTTTCCTTTTTCATCTATGAATTCCTGGGGAAGGGACTGACTCACACCAGGGGCTTCTTAAAAGTTTGTTGGTTGGATGGACGGATAAATTAATTAGTTAGTTGACAAATGACCTGACAGATACTGAAAGTCTTTGAAAATCAGAAAGCAGAGAATTTATTAGTGGAATGGAAAATTTTGGTTTTCTTTTTGTTCTTAAGAGCAACCTACTTGATGGATCTGGGTTCTCTCAGGATGAAATAATCTTTTGGGTAAATAGAAAGAAAAAACAAATAGGAGGCAGTTTCTCTGGACAGGACAAACAGAACAGGGAAACTGGAGGTGGAAGTGTGCTGTTGTTTCCAGGACTGGTGGAGAGGGCTCTATCTGGCTGAGCCAGAGCGTGGGATGCGCGAGGCTGCTACAGGGCTGGAAGGTAGGCAGGTGCCCAAGTCAGCTAGACACGGCTTATTTATATATCTGTGACCATCTGCTGTTTGCCAGGCCCGTTCTAGGCACTGGAGACACATCTTCCTTGCCTCCATGGAGCTCACAGTCTAGCGGGGAGGTGAACACTAGGCAGTAAAACAAATCAATAACAAGATGGTTGTGTATGGTAGTTAGTACGGGGAAGAAAATCGAGCAGTAATGTGATAAAAGATGACTGCGGCAGATGGTGAACTCTTTTAGATGGACGAGACAGGACAGGCATTTCTGGGGAGATGACGTCTGAGTGGAGGCTTGGTGTGTGTGACGATCTGGGTGACAGTCTGTCTGGGCCACAAGGCTGGTTGGTGCCAAAGGGTCAAAGGGCATTCAGCTTGGTGGGCTTGAGCAACAGAAGGAAAGAGTGTGTCCTGGACTTCTGTGCAGGGCATAGTTTCCAAACCAAAACTGAGGACATGGAGTGAAAGAATTTGTTTTCTTCTATAGTTGGTGAATGGATGTACAGACAAAAATCTTATTAGGCCATAAAAAATTAAATCTCAATTTCTGGGACATAATTAGGGACTCACCTTTATAGCTAAGAAAACCATTACAGGTGTGTGTTGGGGGGAGGTATGTATTTTTCCTTTGCTCACCTTTACTTCCCACCCAGTACTCCAGAACTATTTCTGATCATTGGACATGGGTCATTGCTCAGTTACATTTCTCCTTATTGCTGAGACTGGCAGTGAATCCAAGGGACCCTGGGGAAGGGGACTGGCTAGGGCTTAATCTGAAGTTCCTCCTGGGAGGCAGGCAGGGAGGCTGTGACACTAAGGATGCCTCCCCCCCCCCACCAGGGGAGAACATAGGTGACCTCATTCATGAAGCTCCTGCTTCTCCACAAGACATTACTGAATTCATCCCTAAAAACCCTCCAACGGAAGGGAGCTGGAGAGTGAATCTTCACCGGACAGAAGAGATACCAGCATCTAGGAACAGAAGTTGCTGCGATCTTCACATTGATGACTTCGTAGGTTCCTTCTTTCTCCTGCATTCTCTGCATCTCCCTCCTAGGCTGCTGTGGCACAGGCAGATGGCTTTGTTTAAATTAATTCAGAAACTGACCCTGTAGCCTCTTGCCACATTCCTCTAACCCACTGGTTTTCTGGGCATCAGAGTCCCCTGGAGTGCTTGCTAAAACGGAGTGCTGGTTCTATCCTGGAATTTCTCATTCAGGAGGTCTGAGTTAGGGCAGAGAACCTGCATTTCTAACACCTTCCAGGGGATGCTGAGGCTGCTGGCACATGAGCCACACTCAGAACCCCAGCTCTAAGCTGTGGCCTTGGTTTCCTGGTCTAGGAACACATCTCCTTGCTCCAAACCCCCCTTGGTTTCTGCAGACCACAGAGCTAAGGCCAAGCTCCTTCACCTGTACTCAGCACCCTCTTTCCGTCAAGACTGGACTTGTATGTGTCCCCGGCTCCTCTTACCCACCCACCCTGAGCTATGCAATTGCCTGTCTGCTTGTCCTCATGATTTGCCACCAATTTGTCTTTTCTCACCCTTTGCCTGAAATGTCTTCATTTCCATTAATCTTCTTACGTCCAAATGGAATCCCCTCTTCAAGATCTATGTATATTTCATCTTCACATTGGCCCAAAGTGTTTTGCTTACACACAATAGGAGGCTTTTTAGGTAAATCTGGTTTTCAAATGTAACTCTGTCTCTTAGAGGCTTCCTGTCTTTGAACAATTTGGATAATCTCTTTGAGTCTTTACTTCCTCTTCTGTAAAATGGGAATGACGACTTCAAACGTACAAGCCTATTGCTGGGATCAAACCCATTAGAGCATGAGCAAATATTTCATAGACCATGAAGTTGTATTGAACTCTAGTTATTTGGACTATTATATTTTTGCTTGGGGTATTTCTTATAATCAGGGATATTAGAAAAATTTATAATTAATGTCTTTGCTTAGCTAGTTGGCAGTAGAAAATGGGAGTGACATTCTGAGAGAGAAAGAAAATCTGTCTACTTCCCTGCATAGAGCCCTGCTACTGAAAAGAAGTAAACAGATTCCTTTGGATGAATGATAAAGGTAGCAGGGATAATTTATTTTCTGATCTGGCTTACCTCCAGGCTGTTGGAGCAGTCTAGGAAGTGGTTTGTGTTTAATTGTAAAGCTTCCCTAGGAAAAGATGAATTGTCTCCCGAAAGGGAAGCTGCCTTTCATGGGGACATTGCCTGCTTCCTCTTAGCAATGTACCTCTTTAGGGCCCATGCTGGGCACTACAGGCTTACTCAGATCACAGTCCCTGCCCTCAAAGAATTCAGATCCAATGAGTAAAAAGAGTCTCAGAAATGCCCCCGGAAGAGACAATTTTTCTCATCCCAGAAGACTGGCGGACCGGAGCACTTGAGAGGAGAACATGGGGACTGAAGCATCCAAGGGGATGCTAGCTCTGTGTTCTCTAATACAGTAGCTACCAGCCACAGGTGGCCATTTAAATTAAATTTATTTAAATATCCAGTTCTTCAGTTGCACTAGCCATATTTCAGGTACTGAAAAGCCCTGTGTGGCCAGTGGCTGCCCTATTAGACAGCAGGGAATGTTTCCGCTTGGACAGAGAGTCCTGTGGGGCAGCTCCTGAATGCATTCTCTATTAAGAACCCAAGAGACTGGCAGGGCCGATGACACCAGTCTCCTACCAGCTCTCTGCCCCTTCAGCCTGACTCCCTCTACGTGGAATCAGAGTGATGTGTTCTGTACTCTCAAATATCAAGATTTCCCATTCTAGAAGAAAATCAGTTATTGGCTTCTTATACCCCTGAGAAGAAACGATAAATTCCTTACCATGGTGTAGAACGCCATTCCTTATTTGCTGCTCCTGGACCATCCCTGTCCCATGTCCCACATCCCATGTGTGCTTCTGCTGTACTGAATTCACCATTTTTCAGTCTTGCTGTGAAGGTCCATGTTTCTAGCCGTTTGGTGAGAATGCATCCCCTACTCCACCCCCTTCCCTCCTGCCAGCATTCCTTGTGCTTGTCCTTCAAGGCCCTGGTTAACCATCTGCTCAAAGTGGCCCCTTTCTTCCCTGTGCCCTGTGACTCTCCTGGGACACTGCTATACCAAGCTGTCTCTTCTCCTACTCAACCGTGAGCTCCTTGGGGGCTAGAACTTGACTTAGTCACCTTGGAATCTCCTGTTTCTGGCAAAGGAGGAAGCTGAAAGATATGGGTAGAATAAGTGGATTCCTCATTAGTGAATGAATTGATGTGCACATGAATGAATGAACGAATGATGAGCAAACTAGTGTCCCAAGGCCAGATGAGTGTTAATGAGCTTTGCAGAAACCTTTGGGTCCTTACGCCAATTCTGTTCTCCGCTTCTTTCTGTAAAACCCTGGGAGATCACTCAGCGTTCAGAGACAAACACTTTTGGACTCAAGATGTTAACCCCCATACCAGGGCACTGCACCCACGTATGAGTTAATCATTTTCAGAATAACGTAGGTCAGGAGATAAGGAGATACTGGCCTCTATTTAGACAGATGTTGCTAACAGGCTCCGTGTGTACTCCTAATGAGTGGGCTATAAATTCCAAGCTATGCACTCTGCAGCAAGGTGGGATGCTCGCGTTGTGATGAGTCTACATTATTCTGCAAGTTTAGTGTTAAGGGGATTAAAATGCAGGCCATTAAATAATGCTTACTGTGGCAGATGCAGTGGCCATGAGGCAGCCGTGTACAGGGAGCTTGTTTCTTTGAAACTCTTGGATGGAAAACACTGGACCAGGGACTGAAATTTAGGTTCAAGCTTTGACTCTGCTCTCCCTTAGCGAGGAACATTCAGTAAGTTACTCGAACCTTAAGTTTTTATCTGTAAAATGCAGATAACACAACTCTTATCTACCTCATGTGGATGATATGATGCTTAAATGAGAGGACATACAACCATTTAAACCATAAACATGCCAGGGAAGAAGGAGCTAATATATATCCGGTACCTTGTATAAATCAGGCCCTGTGCTAGGCTCATTAAGTATGTTACCTTGTTTAATCCCCATCACAATCCTCAATGGGCGAATGTTGTCATTACTACAAAGAACGTCTGCTGTGTCAGACCCAACTATCAGTTTCTGATCACCTAGTAGGTATCAGACATCATACTAGTCAGTTTCATAGGTATGACTTTCATAAATCCTCACAAAACCCTCTGCACTAGTTGACAATGTTCTCTATTTTACTTACGATGATAGAGAGGCCAGAGAGGTGAAGTAACTTGCCTAGAAGCACACAGAGCATAGATGGTGGAGTGGGAATCTGACCCAGTAATACAACTAAAACTCTGAGACTGCTCTCACTCATTTTGTCGGCTATAACTCTGTGCTAGGTGGTTGCCGGTGGACGTGCTTCCCTATAAGTTTGAAAAGAATGGGAGCAGCAACTCGAAGCTGCATTGTTGAGATGAGTGCATGCTTCCTGAATGGGCGGAACTGCCAGAGAAAGGCAGATAAAACACAGTGTGCAGAGGGTGCCTGGTAACTCAGAGTGGGATCCCAACCTGGACTGTTGGCCCTTGGTTTTCCTTCTTAGTCTCAGGAGTGGATGCCAGTGTCTTTTTGGTTTTCCTACTTTATTTTTAAAACAGTTTCCCATGAGTGTGTTGCACACCGTCTGGGAAATGGACACGCTTGAATGTTCTGTCTCGGGGGGATAGGGGTGGGCGGAGGGGATGGGGGTATAACTACATGATGAGTGCGTTGCGTACTGTCTGGGGAATGGACACGCTTGAAGCTCTGACTCAGGGGGAGGGGCGGGACATGGGCAATATATATAATCTGAACTTTTGTACCCCCATAATAAGCTGAAATTAAAAAAAAAAAAGCCAAAAACAGTTTCCCCTTCTCCAGATAGCCTACACAGTTCTGCTAATAACATATCATGCAATGAAAACCTCCAAGGAGAAAAAGGAAGGCATCTGAAATCCCTCAGAAGCGTTGGCTGCCTGCTGAACATTTTACTGGACATGGTCATGCTAATGACAGTCCCATTCTAAAAAATTTATATGGCTCCTGCTGTCTTTCTAAAGGAATTGCACTGCACTGTCAAATTAGTTTCCAGTGCTACTGGTGGAGCTGCTGACAATGGAATTGAGGACTAAAAATCTCCATTCCCCAAATGCCAAGCCTTTTGAAATGTCTCCGCTTTCATGGCGCCTAATAAATGTCAGCTCACATGTTGCTCTTCAGATGGGCGCCATCTGGTGTACTGGGAAAAGCTTTCAATTGGGAGATGGGAGGGAAACTGCCATGTACTAGCTGTTTGACTTCTGGGGCTCAGTTTTCTCCCTGAACCTGGGAAAGTATGTTTAGATGATCTCTAAGGTGCATTTAATCTGTTAGTGCTCAAAAGTCTAGTAAGAGTGTCAGCTTCCTGAGACAGGGGAGCCGTCTGTCTTGCTCTCTGTTGTGCTCCCACTGTCTAGCACGATGCCCTGCAGGTAGCAGTTGTGTAGTAAATATTTGTTGAATAAATGGATGATTGAATGAATAAATAAATGAATGTCTATCATTTATTATGAAGAGGTCATCGCCATGTAGTATTGTCTTTTATGCCCATTTTGTTGGGGTTTGTGCAAAAAACAAGTGTGGCCACTGCCTTTGAAAAGTGATACAGTGTTATGGGAGTAATAGTGGGTTTGTTGTTCTTGGGTTCATTAGGCCCCTAGACAGTTTGTCTCATTATGGGTCTTGTGTGTTATATAAAAATCTGGAGCATAGGCCAGTCCCTAAATCACACGTCCTGATTTAGGGACTGGCCTATGCTCCAGATTTTTATATAACACACAAGACCCATAATGGGGTCACCCAAGGGTGTTCAGAGAGCTCAGAACCTGGAGGCTTACCTCATACCTCAAGTGTAAGCTGCCAAGGGTTGAAATCTGGGGAGGTCGGCTTAGGCAGAGCGGAGAGACTCCGCAGATGGGCGATGAGCCACTGAATCAGACACCCAGGAGAAGCAGCAAAGAGATGGTGGGCTGGGAATCTAGTGTCAGAAAGGAGGCTGGATGAATCAGAAACAGACATGCTTCGCTTCTAGAGTCCCATGCATTAGAGTCTTCATCTTACAAGTGCCCATTTGCGTACCCTTTCCCCAAATAGAGTTCCCACCGCAAGGTGGGTGATACAGATTAGTAGAGAGAATAATAAGGGTTTTAGAATCAGAACAAAGTGATTTTGAAGGCTGGTGTCATCATGTACTAGTTATATACTTTTGAATGATGATTTATCTCTGATCTTGGTTGCTCCATCTTTAACATGCAGTTAATAACAGTGGCTACTTCCCAGTGTTATGAGGACTGGATCAGGTGATGTATGTGAAGCGCCTAGCTCTGGGTCTGGCACACAGCAGGTAATCAGTAAGCACTTGTTTTATTTTCTCTTTCTTATTCCTAGTCATTCATTAAATATTTATTGAGTGCCCAGAGTTTG
This sequence comes from Lemur catta, assembly GCF_020740605.2. Classification (NCBI taxonomy): domain Eukaryota; kingdom Metazoa; phylum Chordata; class Mammalia; order Primates; family Lemuridae; genus Lemur; species Lemur catta. The sequence goes on from NC_059130.1 coordinate 83,475,619, forward strand.
ATAGGCACTGTGCTTGATGTAGGGGATACAGACATGAAAGAGACAGTCTCATGAAACTCAGAAAGGAATAGAAGAAGTAGATAGGTAGCAGACAGAAAAACAGTAAGACAATCTAGTATGGTTATATCTATGTTAGAAATACGAACACACGAACCATGGGTGTCCAGAAGAAAGTCCAACTCTGTCTTGGAGAGTCAGGGAAGGCACCCAGTGTACTCCAGCTCAAATGTTTTGGAGATGCTTATATTGAACCCAATTTGGGGAAAGAAAATGTTCTCTGATATTTTGTATGTGTGTACTTTCCTTTATTAATATTTCAATTTTACATGTGAGATATAGGACTCAGGAATGCTTGGTTGGTGATCTATTGAAAATAGCAGTATGGTTTCATATGTGTCAATTGGGTGTGTCACCTGATGATAATAGCTAACATTTATGGCAACTAAAAATAATAATTATTCATCTTTAATATGTGCATTTTTCTAAGCATTTTCATTCATCGTCTCAGCTAATCCTTTCCAGATTCTCTTAACATAGATATTTTTATTATCCTCACTTTACGACAGAATGTAAACTGGATTTCAGAGATGTTAAGTAACTCCACAAAGTTACCGGTTAATTTGCATAGTTGTAACTTGAACCCAGGTCTGTCTGGCTTCAAAGCTCATGTTCTGTATGAGAACATTATGTTGCCTCCAGAAGTCCCTTTTTTTTAGAAAGGAGAAATAGCATGGTTGAGGGTTTGTCAGCAGCAAATCCAAAACAGAAAATTAGAAATGATATTTGTTCATTTCTATATAATCACTTAATTTTAGTAATTCCATTTCCTTAACAAGATGACATTCTTTTTGAAGATGTGATAAGTATACTTGATATCTTTGTTGTCATTTAATCCACTTAACATCTTTAGCAACTGTTTTATTTTTTCCAAAGGAGTGGTAGTTGCCATCTTTAGGAAAGTTTTTACTTTTTTAAAAACACATCTTCAATGTTGAAAACAAAACAAATGGTTAAAGCAGTCTCTGAGTAGTATCTTACATAATTTCAGAGGAGTTGTTAGCTTGCATAAAAAGTCAGAATGAGAGTTAAAGAGCTCAATTTTAAGTTGCTGGAGAAATCAGCTGCAATCACAGGAAAGATTACTTGGGTGTTCATTGATTGAGTTCAGAACCGAAATACGAAGGGCTATGCAATAGCCATATATTTTTTATGTGTTAGGAAGGGGAACTGTATGCTTCAATAAACAAATCTTGATTACAAAGACCAAATAAGGAAGGTGAGAACTGCATAAATCAAACAGTAGCCAGTGTCTTGCACATTTCCTACGGATGATTGGAGAAACATTTAGAGCATCATGTTGGGGATCCTCATTTCAGACAGAGGCTAATTGAAAGACTTTTCTTTAACACAAAGTGACCCCACATGGAAAAGAGGCAAATTTAATTCTTCTGACAGTGAAAATAATACAACATGTTTCATTTTGCTTGGAAGCAAAAAACATAATTTTGGGAAGATTCAAATGGCCGTGTAGCTCTGCAGATGGCCAATCAGAATGTTGAAAAAATCTCACTTGCAACCCCATAAAACCATCCTGATGTTTTATTGTTGCCTTTTTAATTATGAATAGTTTACACATACAGATAATTACAGAGAAGAATATAATAAACACCAGCAAACCCACTGTCCAGATTTAGCAAAGCTTAAAATTTTGCCTTAACTTGCTTCAGATTATTTTTCTTTAAGAATTAAAATATTAAGACACCAGTAAAGCCCTCTGTGGTTTTCCCCCTCTGACCCATTCCATCCTCCCGTAAGTGGAAACCAGTATTTTGGTTTGGTGTTTAACATTTTGTAGAGGGCTTTTAAAACTCTCTCATTGCATATTATAATATATACCTAAAACAAAATGTACTTTAGGTGATATTTATTTTAGAACTTTACAAAACCAGATTCATACTGAGCACAGACATATTTCTCTACTTTTTTGGCTTACCACTGCCTTCGAGATTTATACATGGTGATATAAGTAGTTCTAGTTTATTCATTTTAACTGCTACATAGTAGTCAGCTACATGTATGTGACAGAGTAGTATATTATCTACCTAGTCTTCTGATGATGGGAATTTAGGTAGTTTACAGTATGGTGTTGTAACAAAAAAAAAAACTTTAATAAATATTCTTTTATCTATCTTTTGGCCTCATATGAGAGGATACTGCAAGGTGGATATCTGGGAACAGATTGCTAGATCTTACTATATATGCATCTTCAGTTTTGCTAGATGTTGCCAAATTATATTTTAAAGTGGGTTTTCCAATTTGTATACCCACCAGCAGGCTGTGAGTGTTTCCTACACTCCCTGTAAAAAGCAATAGTTAAATCATTTTGTACTGTCAGGCATTTTAGTTTTTGCCAATCTGATGGGTAAAGAATGATTCCTCATCTTTGTTTTAATTTGCATTTCCCTAAATACATCTGAGGTTAGGTTATTTGCATATGTTTATTGGCCATTCAATTTTCTCTTCTAAATTTGATGTTCATATCCTATTTTTATATTGAAGGTTTTCCTTTTTCTTATTGATATATAGTTTTTCATGTATTCTACATACAAATCTTTTTTGGTGTCATTTTAAATGTTGTTTTTGCAGATGAAATAATAGCTTCTGTGCAATTCAGTTCAAAATTCTAACATGTGTGGGTTCGTTTGTGTGTATAACTTGACGGATTCTACAATGTATATCAAAATGCAATCCCCAAGAATAGTGGAGACTATTTTGAAGGAGAACAAAGTTGCAGATTTTATGCTCCCCAATATTAAGCCTTATTGAGCGTGTACTATGTGCCAGCCACTATTAAAGATACATCAATCTGTTCATATAATAAAAGGTTAGAATATGGTGAAAGGTTTGAAACGTTCCCTTTAACGCTTCAGGAATAAGAACTTCTGCTGCATCTGTTTCAGGTTACATAGCAGGTCATGCCGAATGCCTGTAACCTAACTGGTCACCATCAGATACGTTTACTTCTTCCACTCACCTTCAGTTACTCTCTTCCAGTGCAGCTGGTCTCTTGCTGTTGTTTTTGTGCACTAAAAACATTCTGCCGCCACTTATTTGCTCTGGTTGTTCTCTGTTGCTCCCTTTCTCTTTACCCAGCTTTATTACTCTTTATGGATCATCACCTCTGGACATTATCTATTGTGTTTTTTTGTCTATCTCCCTCATTAGACTATAAGCTCTATGATGACAGTCTTTAGTGTTCATTGCTGAATCCATAGCCCTAGAATACTGACAGGCATATAATAGATTCTCAAACAGTATTTGTTGAATGGGCAAATTGCATGGATGAATCTGTACTATACTTTAAAAAATGGTATATTTCAATTCCACTAAGGCTTAAGATATAAATGTTTATTGTATTTAAAGAATGAAATTTTTTTGGCAATATGGGTTATGATTAAGAGTATGGGCTTTGGACTCAGATGGAGTTGGCTTTAAATCTTAAATCATCCTTTTGCCACTAATTACCACTTACTAGTGGTATGACTGACTTACCCTTTGCAGGCCTGTTTCCTCTGTTGTAAACATTGACGTGTATTACCACTCTTGAGTGATAAGATCGGACTGACTTTTTAAAGGCTCACTCTGGTAGTTATGTTGAGGATCATTTGAGGGGTGGGGATGCAGGTGGAAACCAGGAGAGAATGCAGGAGAGGAGTAGGTCTCAGACCAAAGAGGAAGTGGTGGAGGGGTTGAGAAGCGATCAAATTCTGCATGGGTCTTACAGATAAGTCCTACTGAGTTGACCAGGAGCATGGATTTGGCATATGAAAGAAGAGTAATCGAGACTGTCTCTATGGGTTTGGGGCTGAGAAACTGTGAAGGATGGAGTTGCCATTTACTGAGATGGGAAACATGGAAGGAAGAGAAGGTTAGGGGACTGTTCATTTAGACATTAAGTTTGAGATGTGGATTACCTGTCCAAGCTTAATTGTTGAGTAGGCAGGTCAGTAAAGGAACCTGGAGTTTGGAGGAAAGGTCTCTGCTAGGGATAGACATTGGAGCAATTTTATCATATAGATGGTATTAAAACCCATTAGAATAGATTAGATAAATAAGGAGTTTGGGCAGAGAAGAGAAGAATTTTGAGGTCTGAGTTATGGAATGTCTCAACATTTGTAAGTTGAGATGAACTAGTGGAGGAGACTGAGAAGGAGTGGCCATTGAGGGAGAAGAAACCCAGGTGGTAGCAATCAGCTGTGGCCATTGCTATGGGTCTGTCAAGTAAGATGACAACTAAGATTTGAACAAGGTTACTTTAAATGTAAATAATTGTGCACCTGGTATTAGAGATAAGTGGTGTAGTGGAGCTTGACCCTGTGAACCTCTGAACAACCTTTTTATAAAAAAGCAAAACCGGAAACAACATCACCTCCACATTAATCTCTAGAATGTTAATGAATTATGCTTTTCGTAGAGATTGATTCACAGCTGGACACAACTGAATTAACTGTCAATTAGCTGTGCTTTGTAGGAATGTATCTCTATGGCCCCATCTTCATAATAAATTGCACTCTTCTAACCCTTATGATTTTATTTATATTGAAATTATCTCTTGTCCCCTCTCACCCTAGATAATGAGGGCCTCGAGGGCAGGAAGGTGTGGCTGATAAAATCCTTTTATTTGCTGCATGCTTCCAAAGAGCCTGCTGTGGCACCTCAAGAAGGCTTTGCTGAACCGAACTGAAGTCAGATAGGCCAGGTTGTAAAGTGTGCCATGCCATGTCCTTGGTGGCAGGGGTGGGTGGGGAAAGGTGGAATCTGATTATGTTTCAACACCAGTTCTCCAGCACCATTCTCCAACACATTAATTCTCCAACACTACTGAATTGTGTCCTACAATTCAATTCAATTGTGACGCTAACTACCCAGATTAAATGCAGACCCCACAAGTTAAGGGTTTAGTCCTACAAGACTGTCCCCACGTCAGACACCAGTGACAAGAGTTGGGTTATCCCCAAGCTACATGCACTTCTGCCCAGATGACTACAACATTCAGGAGTTCCCATGACCCCACTCAGATTGGATAATTGTCTAGAATGCCTCACAGAACTCAGGGAAGTGCTGCACTTGTGATTACCCTGTTGTCATAAAAGATACAAGTGAACAGCCAATGAAGAGATACGCAGATCTGGGGTGGGAGGGCCGCAGGAACCTATTCTGTCTTTGTGTGTCCCTTGGTACATGGATATGTTAAGCAACCAGGAAGCTCCCTGGACCTTATCGTTCTGAGTTTTTTTAATGGAGATTTCATTATGTAGGCATGATTGATTAAATCACTGACCATGTGATTGAACTGAATCTCCCCGAGGCCTAGGGCCCTGGCTGAGTGTTCCCACCCCTTAATCACCTAGTTGGTCTTTTTGGTGACCAGCCCCCATCCTGAAGCTCTCTTGGGACCCTGCCAAGAGTCATCTCATTAGCATAACAAAGGCACTCCTATCACTGGGGCAATCCCAAGAGATTTTGGTGGTCTGTGCCACAGGGACAAAAATCAAGTTTTTAACTTATAACTTTGACTCAAACTGTACAAAAGCAAATTATGTAACGAAAACGTGTATATCCCCATAATATTTTGAAATTAAGAATAAATCAGGTTTTTAAAAATTATACGACATTGATCACGTTAAACAGGACCAGGGAAAACGATTGTGCTCCATGCCTTCCCCAGAGAGAGATGCTGTTCTCAAATGCAGGCACTTTGATGTGACCCTGGCTGGCACTGATGACCAACCAGGGTGGCCCTGGCTGTTGGGTGGGGCAGGGAAATAGGACGGACTAGTTAGCAGGCAGGATCTTGGCTCAGGATGGTTCATCCCTTGGGAGAAAGCCTTCCACCAGTGTCAGAAGGGGATGGGGCACAGGCTGACCCTGTTCTCCAGACCGAGGAGGTTGATAAGATGTGTCTTTAGTCAGGGATGGTGGTAATTCCAACAGAACTCAGGCAGTGATCAGGGGAGAGGTCAGGTGAGATTAAAGAAAATCTTTTTTAAGGGCTCAACTCATGGCACACTGTGCCAGGTTCTTTACACATTCCATGAAATCCTTTGGGGTAGTGAGTGATTCGGTATCCGTCCACATACACTTGTTGAGCTACTGCTGTATAACAGGTACTGTATTAGGCACGGGGGATAAGATTGAGTAAGCCTGATGTGGAGCCTGCCATTTAAGGAACTTTTAGTCTACTTGAGAATAATTACAAACTAGCAGCCACAGTGCAGTGTTCTCAGTTCAAGGCAGGGTGCTTTGGAAGTGCATGGAAGGAATCAGAGAGGGGTTGGCTTACATAAAGTCACATAACTAGTGAGGAGTGGATCCAGGAACCGAACCCAGCTTTTTCTGACTCCAAAGCCAGTTTTTCCTTTAGTATCACACTGTCCAGCCTGGAGATGCATAGTGGCAGGGAGAAAAAGTGGGTATGGGGCACGGCTCACCACCCCTGGGCTATGGCAGCAGAACTGGTGGTCATGATTGGAATGTCGACTGCCTGAGGCTGGGGCTGTTCCTTGAAGAGCCCCTGTGTTGGCTGCTAAGTTAGAGCTGCCCTCTGAGAATCCACTGAAGACATTTGGTTTCTGCTTAGTTACTGCGGTTCTGCCACAACCCTTCAGGTGTTGCCACAGCACCTGCCTGCCTCTGCCCAGCACCCGCCGAGGCAGCACGTCCTGGGATGGGCTTGGCTTCCATCTCTCCGCTAACAAGGAGGCGGATGCCGTGATAGACTGTTTCCTCTTGCTACCTAATGACATGCATAGCTCCGCTGAGCATAAGGACCAGAGGCACTGCTCCAGTCTGGACACTGGGAGCTTGAAAGGGAGGTGACAGACATGGAATGACAATGACTTGCTGTCAGTTTCTAAGCCAGCAAGGCGAGTTTCCAACTTCTGGGGAAGGACTTGGGCCACGTGGCCTTGGCAGGTATTGTTGTGGACCAAAGCGTTGCCTTTACCGTGCAAAGCACCCTCTTCTATAACCACCTACTGTTTTGAACTCTCTACTTTTATCTATTTTTCCTCTCTTTTAAAAATAAAATTGATTCACTAGGTGGTCACCAAATGTGCTTCTGGAAACCTCTACTTTTCTATACATGTGAACTGTTAGAGATCTTCTGCAGGAGATTCAGAAAAAGCACAGGGGAGAGTTTTGCTTGCTAGAAGGATCTCTGCAGGGTTCCACGGGGAAGCCAGGCAAGATGCCTTATGCCCCAGAGAGGCGTACGGTGTGGGGTGTGGGGCAGCTGTGTCCAGACTCAGTGTGTTACCAGTCATTGTTATTAATAGTAAAGTACAAATAATTACAAATTACTTCCTAAGAGAAAATTTAGACTAGTTATAGGGTTATTCCTATCATAACTCTCATGAGACTTGATTTTTTCATTTCATAAGTGGGGGAAATAAGGAATAGAGTTACAATTATACAGGGAATTGAGCACAATTTTATTTCCACGTTTGAGAATTGGTTGTGTATGTGTATGTCTTCTGTCTTGTGAGTCTGTAGGAAAACAACCTGTGTGAGCCTGGGCTGTAGTGATTTAAATCCGAGTTCCTTAGCATTGCATGAAAAGGCCCAGTCTGGGTGGCCCCCTCTAGGTGTGTCCATGCCCGTACTTTCTTCCCATTCTGCAGCCCAGGAAACTGACCACTGAACAGACAGTGCCCCAAGACTACTCAGCTCAGCATCTGCACTGTGTCACCCAGAATGCCTTCTGCCTGCTGTCACCTACTCTCTTGGAGAACTGAGCAGAGCTGAGCCTTCCCTGGCAGCTGACCCCATGAACATCTCCAGGCTTCCACAACTCCTGTGTTTTCCTCCATCACAGCACTAAGGATTTTTATATTTTCCACCATGTTGACACTCCTTAGGATAGGACCAGAACTTTCTATCCCAGGTGACAGAAATCTGTTCATGTATTTGGAAGGAGGGAGGAAAGAGAAAGGAAGGAAGGACCAAAGGGCAGATAGACTGAAGAGTCATATGCACTTGGGTTCCATTTGTAGCTTTTCTGAATCATCTGAAGCAAGTTTCTTCACCTCTTGACCCTTTGTTTCTTCTGCTAGAAAATAAAAGGAATGACACTAATAATAATACTTTCTTTGGTGAATTGTTGCAAGGATCTAATGAGAAAACATTTGTAAAGAGCCTAACAGTGCCTGGCCCTTGGAAAGCAATAAATAAATAAACACACTAGTTCCTGGTGTGTTTCTCCTAAATGAACACTTTGGTTAAAGAAAAATAAAAAACAAAAAACATATGAAAGGAACTGGGAAAAATAATCTATAAAGCCAAAAAATTGACATTTAACTACTGGGCATTATAGGGTAGAAATTTTCTGTTGTTTAAATATGAAGCAGAGGGTAATATTGCAGTTAGGAGATGATGTCTTGGGGCATTTTTTGGACAGAAACAGAAAAGATGCATTATTTTTTCATTTATCCTTCTCTGAGAAAATTCACCACAAATGATGTCTCTATTTCTCAAGGCCAAAGTAGGCAGGGTATGACTACTGAAAGGACAGACTGAGTATCTTCATGCCATCATTCTCAAAGGACTTATGTCACATTTACTAGCTCAGGAGGGAAAGGACATAAGGATTATGACTTCTATAAGTCATGCATCTAAGCCCCAAGTGTGCTGGGCAGTTTTCATCATTTTGTGAAAGTGCTGTTTTGTAAAAGTTTGTGAAAAGAGATTTGAGTCAAAGAAATATCCGTCCTGTTATTGATCGGATGACCTTGAGCATGTCTTATAACTTCTCTAAGGCTCTGTTTCCCTGGTTGTACAATGGATATGCTAATAATACCTGCTGTTGGAAGATTATTAAAAGGATCTCATGTGACAATGCTAGGAAATCTTTTGTGAAATCCGTATGTTGCACTATTACTAGTATTAACTGTGATTATGGTTGTTACCATCCGGGTCTCCATTTCAAACCTCACCCCACGCAGCTCCCTTAGGAATTTTTAGATCACAGGATTAAACAGAGCAGCTGAATATCTGATTTGCAGCTCAGAGCACACACTCTGTGGACACTATTTCACTAGTGTCCTTGGGAAGATCCCCCTGGCTTTCCAGAAGGATAATATTAATGCAAAGGTGTGACTCAGTGGGTCACCTTAGGGTGAAATCTGCCACACGTGGTACGGGATAGGGACTCTAAATAAATAGATGTTGAAGCACCAGTTTGCCTAATCTGAACTGGCCTAATTTGAAATGAGAGAAATTTGAAATGAGAGCCATAAGAACAATATCATGGGTTTCTCATAAAGCCATATTGATTGAATGGAAAGGCTATCTTTTATTCTGAGATGATCCTTTTATTTTTTTTAGTGTTGAAATGCCTTTTTTTTTAAAATGAAATGATAGTAATAGACGACATTTTAAAACAGTCTTTTTGGTTGGCAAAATATAAAGGTAGCAACCCTGTAACAATGGTCCCTGTGAGGTTTTGTGTTTTTTTTTTCCCCAAAATTTTACTCACTTGTGAAAATCCTATAGTCTAGAACTACTAGTTTAAAGTATATTAGTTCCCAATCACCAATCACTTTAGAGACACAGACTATCTTATATCAGTATACTAGAATGAGGGCAGTTTAATGTGATTTGCTTAGATTATTTTCAGGCCGGGAGTGTTTTTGTCAGTGCCTTTCCCCAGCATGCAAAACTCTACCTTCATCCTGACTAATTCCAGGCCAACACAGGATGCTCTGACCTGGCTCAATAAGCCCCTCCCCATGTCTCTGCTGGCTGCTCTCACCTTGACATAGAGAAATGGGGTCTAAGGCTCCAGCATCTTTTATCTTGCCAAAGCTGCTTTGTCAAAATTTCTGTTCCTCCTCTGCCACCTATTTTTGTGCCCGACTCTCTCCAGTGCACTTAGTTACTTTGTTTTCGAGTCACTGTGTACATAGATCAGAGTGTGTAATGTGCTAAAATGAGGGTTATGGGAGCGTGGAGGCCTTAGGAAGGAAAGATAATTCTGCCCAGGGCAGTAAACAAAGAAGATTATTTACAAGAGATGTTGTTTGAGCTGGGGCTTACGGAATGGATGGGATTTTAAGAGGTAGATGTACTGAAGACATGGTGGGTAGATAAAGGCTTTTAACCAAGGGCACAAAGCCAGGGAATGCTCTTTCTCTCCTCTGTGCCTTTGCATATGCTGTATCTTCTGCCTTCAGTGCCTGTCCCCAACCTTGTCCCAGTGGTGGAGACCATAACTGACTTTCAAGACACAGCTCAGACAGCTCTTCAGGAAGTCCTTCTCTGCATTCCTGTAGCATGGTGTACTACAGTACTGTGGTACTTGTCACATTTCTATAATTATGGGTCTCCCTCTCTAGACTGTGAGCTCCTGGAGGCCAGCAATTATTAGTGGTGTTTTCATCCCCAATACCTAGCAGAGTCTGATGCCTGTACCCATGTTTAGATGAATGAATAATAAAGGCAATTAGGTCCCTGCAACTTGAATGTAAGATATACAAGGAGGCATAACTGGATATGGGGGATGGGGGTGGGGGAGGGATTGGTTGATGTGATCAGATCTTAGAAGAGTTTGAATGCAAATTGGGTCATTGGATGTCCCTGAATAAGACAGTGACACCATTAGAACTGTGGCTTAGCATCAGAAATTTTATCAGTAAAGTGAAAAACAAGTACCAGCTTGCATACTCTGCATCCCTGTGGTTCCATGCACCTAGGCTGGAGGTGTGCCAGCTGTCTTCTGAGATCTCTTTCTGTCACCTTGCTCCACTTACTTGGCCTATTTTGTGCAAAGGACAGGGGTATGTTTCAGTGCCATGCTTCTCTTTTTTTCAGAGTATTTATTTGTGTTCTTTTCCTTTCTTGGGTTCCTGAGGTTAAAGACTTTGATGACATAAATTGGAGTTAGCTCAGTGTCATTTTTGAACCAATGGGGACCTGTTATTTGGGGTCCCCACCTTTCCCAATTCATTCTAGCAGGCTGACTTTCACACAGCCCCCCTGAAGTTGACCAAACAATCATGGAGTTAAAATCAGACCTTATCATCTACTTCAGTGTAGAACTTAAATAACACCTTTTTTAATTTAAATATTGCTATCTTCAAAGAGCTTTAAGGAGCTGATTAACATATTAGGCCATTTAAGCATTGTGATAGAAATAATAGCTATTTCAGGAGGAAACTAGAGTGATGCCTTCTCATTTGAAATGTGGTTTCTTTTCTTAAGCATTTTTTCCCAGTGTTTGTCATCCATGCCATCCTGAGAAGGCCAGTTTTATAGGCCATGAACCTGAGCAAATCCACCCAAGGGGTAGGGCTCAGCAGGTGGTAGAATGGGAATCTCTCCACATTAGGACATGAAGTCCCTGGAAGCCTAGTAAATATCTGTTGAATGAATGAATGAATGAAATTTACACAGGCTGAATTTCTACTGGAGTCTCTCTGAGGAAATTGGAAGAGGCGCTGGTTTTAGAATGAAGAGAATCTGAATAGAAATCCCAGTTCTGCCTTGTGTCTAGTACTGTGGGTCTGTGGGTCAGTTTCTAAACCCTTTCAGGTTCCATGTTTTCTCACCTGGAAGAATGAGGATAATAAAATATCTTGCAAGGTTACCTTGCAAGAAAATTTATGTACCTTTTCAACGATGAAGTGGCATATAAATAAAAGAGATGATTGTAAATATATTGACTGTGATTATCTTGTACTTTATTATAAGTCTTTCTGAATATGCCTTTCCCCTAAACTAGATTGAAAATTCCTTAAGGACAAGGAGCTTGATCACCTCCACCTACAATAACAGTCTTATCCAGAGCCAAAACTGGCAATGTGTCATCTGATAAGAACAAGTTTTACTTACAGGGAAACCAAAGAGAATATTTGAAAATGACACCATCCTGGGATATCCAGGGCACACCTGTAACCCTTCCCATACCCTATAGGGTGTGGGCTAGTGCCATAAGCTTAATGAGTATTGGCAGAGTTAGATCTATATAGGATTATGTAAAGCAGTCACTTTTCTTGACTACCTGGTTTGCTCTAGGTCCTATGCTGAAGACCTTACATACATGTACCCTTGCAGCAATCCTACAGAAAGGGAATATTCATTCCACTTTATAGGTGAGGAATCTGAAGGGATCAGAGAGGGTAAGTGACCTTCCCAAAGCCACACAGCTAGTAAACTGAGGGCTAAAACGTAAGCCCACATATTAGATTTTTAAAGGCTATAATTCATCTCCTACCATCAAATTTAAGTGGCCACACTGCAGCCATGCAAACTACAAGGTGAATGTGTAAAAAGCACAGAGCATATCAAGGACGCCTATTTCCAGAATTAATTCTGATTAGTTCCTTCCTGTCCACCTGCTCTGGTCTGACTTCTGTGGTTCTCCACTGAGTTTGGGCCTGCTCTTCAGATCCCAGTGGGGTCTCCCTTGGAGCCCTCTGTGGACATGCTGATCACACACAGGGGGGACTTTCTGAAATGCACAGACATTCCACGGCACCAGTCTGAATTCGTGTAGAAGGAAAAAAGTAGATAAGAAGCCAAGTGCCCGCCTAGGTCTAGCTGGGGAGGAACAAGAGAGATGGAAGGAGGCAATTTTTTACTTTCAGTGATCACTGTGTTTCCATTAGAAGTGGGATGACCTTCTCAGAAAGGTTATAGAATCGTTATTAGAGATCGTCAGAGCTGACTAGACACTGGATTAATGGGGATTTGGTAGATTTCTATAAAGAGCGCTTGAACGCAAAATTCATGCGCCAACACAAAGACATTTTTTTCAAACCTCAAAGACTGAGTCCTCAGAAAGTTTCTGGCTTCAGGAAGCTAATATTGGACACAATTCAGGGTACAGGATGTTCAGGTGAAGCTGTCAAAGCTAAGGCTGGCATTCTTGGGTGGTACTTTTGTTTCCTCTTCTCCCACTTTCTGAGTGCAGCGTCACATAATGGAAACAGTTGGTTTGCTTTAGCAAGTCGTCAGGGGGAACAAATGTTTCTTTTATTAAGCTGCTACTTGCAAATTCTTCCCTGCTTGCCCTTACTCTCCATCTGATTTGGAAAACATTGCTTTTCCCCTACACTTTTCACATCAAGCTAGCATTATGCATTCATCACAGTGTGGGAAGCTGTGAGATTGCAGCTCAGGATCAAATCCCAAATACAACAGTCTCCCTGGGATAACTGGACTCGCACAGGGTGAATCTGAGTTATGAAAGAGCTTGTTGTTAGGTCCTGGATGTCAGCGATACTCAAGTGATTATTTAGTTCATTGTCTCCCAGCCTGGAATCCTGCCTTTCTCTTGATGCTCACATCTAATGAATCCTTGAACAATTTTCACTATGGGTTTTGTTTCTTTTTTCTTTTTTCCAATCTGAAACAGAAATCATGACTCCTCCCTCTTAGGCTGGATAGAGCAACAAAAATAAAAAAAAATCAAGTTTCTTTGCTTTGGGTTGGAATTTATCAACTAATTGTGATTACACTGGAGGGCTCTTGCTTATACCGGTAAAAAGAAAAAAAAATGGAAAAAGAAATGATGACTTAGTAACTGCAGTGTGACAGACAAAATGTCTCCTCTGTGAAGCTATTCCTGATCTCGCCCCAACTCCCAAGCCAAAGGGCAGTTGAGCGTTGCTGTTATTTGAGTGCGTCCCACCAAAATTCAGGTGCTGCCAATGTGATAGTATTAAGAGGTGGGGCGTTTAAGAGGTGACTGGGCCATGAGGGCTGTTCCCTCATTAATCCCCACCTTTACCCCTTCTGCCATGTGAGGACGCTGCAAGGAAGCCCTCACCAGGTACCGGATCCGCTGGCCCCTTGCTCTTGGACTTCTCAGCCTCCAGAGCTGTGAGAAATAAATTTCTGTTCTTTAAAAATTGCCCAGTCTTGAATATTTTGTTGTAGCAGCACAGAAAGGACTAAGATAAGCACTCTTCCTCGGTGACCTCATTATCCTTAGTATTATAGATACATCTGCATTGCAGTTCCCTTTTTGTGCATCTGTTTCCCCCACAACACTGTCACTGCGGAGGACAAAGGCTAAGTGTGATTCATCCATAAGACCCCAGTGCCTGGCACAGGGCTTGCCTAAGTTCACACTCAGTGAGGGATGGAAGTTTATAGAGAAAAAAAGACCAGAGAGAAAAGGGGAATGGAGAGAAAGCGATTGGGAGGGGAAGAGAGGAAATAAACAAAAGGAAAAAAATGGTGAAATATTGAAAGTGTTTCTGGATTGGTCAAACTACCTGATTTGATAGTAAAGCAACAGGATCTGAAACAGGTTACCTGCCAATAAGGTAATGCAACTCAAGCCCTGCTGTGAAGTTTTAATGCTTTTTGTTTCTTCATAATTCTTTACCTAAGGAGATAAAAATGGGGGTGGAAAGAGGACGCTGTGGTCATTTGGCAGGCTTCCTTTGGGGCCTGAGTAGAGCCTGAATGCTATATGACTGTGCCCCAGGTTGGTTGTGGGGAAAGTGTTTTCTGCCTCCTCCTTTTTCTGGATCTGTGCAGGGTCCAGAGGTCAGGACCCTGTTCGCCCTGACCCTCGCTCTAGATCTGCCCTGTTCACTGTGGTGGCCACTAGCCACATGTGGCTAACGAGCACCAGATACGTGGCTACACATTGAGATGTGCTGTAAGTGTAAAATACCAGCTTTCAATGACTTAGTACTAAACAAATGGTAAAAATTTTCAATTTACCTTTTTAAACGTGGCTGCTAGAACATTTGTAATTACACCTGTTTCTCGGATTGTGTTTCTTTCGGGCAGCGGTGCTCTGTGTCATCCAGCCGGACTCCTGGCAGCACAGCCCACCCAGGACTGGAACTCGTCTCCTGCCTCCTACCTCTGTTGCCCTTAGCCCTGGGTGCCGTGGCAAGGCCCTAACCAGCCCCTCTCCTGCCCCTCTTCACTGGCCAGATCCTCAGGCCCTCAGTGCTACCTTTTCTGTACCTGATGGCTCAGTGCAGGATGGCAGAAGGGACCTGAGATTGGGGTCAGATCCAGCCTTGAGTGTAAACTCTGACACTGATTATTAGCCACTTAACCTTGGGAAAGTCAGGGCACCTCTTTGAATGCCGGCTTCCCTTTGTTTAAAAATGGGGGTGATACTAATGCCATACCTATCTCACAGGATGTTGTCAGGATGAAAACCAAAATGAGTTAATGCCTATGAATGTGCTTTGTACATAACAAAATGACACATGCCTGTAACATTACCAGTAACTATGCTTTAGTTTTTCTATCATAATCATTGCCATAACCCAATCCCTGCCTCCAGCCACCTGATCTTGGACCATTTGCTTCTCCTCACTGGGTGTCGGTTGTTCGTAAAGCAGGGGGCTGGGCATCCCTCAGCTCTGCGATTTTATGGCGGGATGCGTAATGCTGTCATGTAGAGAATGTAAGTTTGGGAGGTAGAGCACTTAGTGTTGAATCTCACTTGCCCATGTGCACATTCTCTGGCCCCACCTGTGTGGGGGACTCATTATAGCAACAGTCATGGTCACTGTGTTTATAAAAACAGAATTACATAAAAACATAGAGTCATCCCTCAATATCCTTGGGGGACTGGTTCCAGGATTTCTACAGACACCAAAATTCCCTGATGTTTAAGTTCCTGATATAAAATAGCATAGTGTTTGCTTATAACCTATGCTCATCCTCCTATATATTCTAGATTACTTACAATACCTAATATGATGTAAATGCTATGTAAATACTTGTCATACTGTATTTTTTATTTGTATTGTTTTTCATTGTTGTATTGTTATTTTTTGTTGGTCGCCCCCCCTAAATATTTTTGATCTGCAGTGGTTGAATCCATGGATGTAGTTAGTACCTGTGGATACGGAGGGCCAACTCTACACAATCAAATCTCAACCTTATACAGTCCTTTGGGGTTAAGTTTTGACATAGGACATTTTGATTTGATGTTTCACAACACTTTTAAGTAAGCATATCCACACCCCTAGTTTGCAGGTAAATAATTGGAGACACCCAATGGTTAAGTGATGTCTCTTTGGTCATGTGTCGGTAAGGTGGGAAGCAGGGATCGAATGTGGCACCTGTCACTCCCAGCCCTGTACTCGTCCCTGCATGTCATGTTATACCTCTGATCTAATGAGAAGAGAAAAAACTCCCTTTGATGAGTAGTTGCTGTGTAACTTGCACCACTTTTAACACCATGGCCTCTTCGAGGAGGCTTCTCCGAGATTATCTGTGGGATCCCACCAGATTGCAGCAGTTTAGTTCTTGAAAGGTTACAGCAGTTTCCTCCAAAAGATCCCTCACTGAAGAGCTAAACGAACTCTTGAGTGTTTTCATTGACTTTTCTCATCTTCCAAGTCAAGTTAAAAGCATCATTTTGCTTTGCTGTCAGTCAATTTCACTTTTGTGAGAATTTTAAAGATGTATAAGCCCCTAAGGTGACAGTCCCAGCCTGATGCTGTCACACTGAGCTGTGTCATATTGAATTCTGTCACTGAAGAGAAACAAAATGAAATGCACCCAGGTGTAAAATTCCAGGCCTTGTTCATTCTTATCAATACCAGATTAGAATGGCAGAGCCTAATATTTTGAAATTGATATGATGAAGATTGATGTTTTAACTTTAATGGGTTGGTAGTAAAATGTATCATTTGTATATTCATGTATTCATATACATGCATATACATCCACAGACAGTGAAAACTATTTCATGTGGCCTCATTTTAAAATTTTTAATATTTTCTATTGGTAATTAGACTCAATACTTGTTAAAATGTAAATACTCTTTCTTTTGCCTTCCTTTTGAAACCAAATGAACTTGATTACAGCCACATGACTTTTTTTCATCAGATTTACTGATAAGCTGAACATATATCTGCATGTGTGTGTTTAGGTACCTTTTTTTGTAGTGTTGCTTGAAATGCAGATTATTGTTTAAGATGGCAGGTTGATGAATGAAGCCTTTGGTATACCACTAATGAGACCCAGCAGTCTGGGAGACACGGGGCTTTTATAACATTTACTGAGAAATCACTGTGCCTCAATCTTCCTGCTCCCCAACAACTGGGATATGTAAGCTCCCGCTGACTTTACCTACCAGGACACAGGCTGAAATGTTTTATGTACTATTTTTGAGTTTTATCATTATTCAGCAGAACAGTTGGTTTTTAAGAGTTTTATGACAGGAAAGATTTCAAATGACCATCCTATGTTACTGTCCCTTCCAAGTATGGTTTTGGTTATTTTTTTAAAATCATTGCAATAGATACTATTCTCTCTAAAATACTAATGGAAATTTTATATCCTTCAATCACCCAATAATGATGACTCTAGCAACACAATGCTTATTAATATTAACATCAGTGCTGATGAGAGCAGCTACCATAGGTCAAGTTTTTAAGCACTGTTTTGGTCATTTTTTTCTACCTGCCCATTTAATCTTCAATAATCCTGGAGTTAGGCATTTATTATCTCAATTTTATTAATGAGGAAACGCAGGCTTAAAGAGGTTAAGTCATTTGGCTAAGGTCACACTGTTTATTAGAAGCCAAACTGAGATTTCAGTTTAGGTCTCTTTAGTCTAAGCTATGCAGCTTTTCTATAATCACATAAATGCCTTTTCCTATAAAATTTTGTTATGTTCATATTACAATAGAACCAGGTAGGTTGAGAGAGTGACTGATGTGTATGTGAGGGGAAGAGA
Source organism: Lemur catta (assembly GCF_020740605.2). Classification (NCBI taxonomy): domain Eukaryota; kingdom Metazoa; phylum Chordata; class Mammalia; order Primates; family Lemuridae; genus Lemur; species Lemur catta. Next base: position 83,493,347 of record NC_059130.1, read on the forward strand.
GGACGCAGGTCTTGCAACTAGGAGAGGAACAACTGAGAGCCATTGAATTAAACAATAGTCAGAGGGCAATGGTGTTATGAACTAGGCATTACGCACATCAGTTTCTCCCACTTTGCAGTTGCTGGTTATCCAGTAACACTAGACAAAGTTCAAGAGCAGATTAAGGTCAAATAAAGCAGCAAAATGTTAGCTGTCAGTTCTGCTCAACTCAATGACGGGAGATGTGAGTTATATTACAGGGTGGTCCACTTAGCTGGAAAAACAAAGGTTTGGAGTAGAATTGAAGCTGGCCACCAGGCATCCATCTTTCCTTGTGATTAGGTAAAGGGCATTATTGACAGCAACAAGCACACCTTACAGTCAAGGGACAGTTTTCAGTGGAAGCTTTCATTCCTGCAAGTACCCAGTTTGCAACACAAAGTACAAACGTCCCCCCATTCATTTAACTGCCTTTGCAGCAGTGGAAGAACGTGTTTTTAAGCAGAAAAAGCAATGTGTTTAAAGCATATGGTTTGGGCTTTCCACACTTTGCTGTAAACATGGTAGTGTTCATAAATGCTACGGGAATGAATAGAAACCCAAGCCAGAGACACGAAGTGCAATAATGCCACTTCCCTGCAGAATCGGCATCACTCCTGACCCCTCTCACCCCTCACATCTCCTCAGTTCATTCTTCCATTTATTCCCCAGTCACTTACTCAATGGCTTGCCCTATTCTGTAAGCCCCTATCAGACACTCCCTGTGCTGGGCCCTGTGCCAGGTGCTGGGCATAGAAGGCGGATCTGAAAAGGGCTGTGCCATCTACAGCTCCTTTCTCAAGGAGTCAATTGTATGCCTTGTGTGTCCTCAGCAACACCTTGTGACACAACACATTTGTCTCCAAAGCCTACAATAGACTCAAAATTCCTTGTGACTTGGCCTGAATGCACCCTCTGTAACCCTCAAGGTTTCTGTTTCACAGTCTTGCATAGGTAAGAGTGGCTTTGGAATCAAAACCTTAGATTTGAATCTCAGTTGTGCCACGGCCTTAGCTCTGAAATTCTTTAGGACTCAGTTTCCTCATCTACAAAATGGGGGTGAAAATTAATAAATAGGATTAATTAATAAATCACTTGTCATAGTACTTGGCCCTTAAAGAACACTTGAGTAAGAATGGACTCATTTTAATAGACATGTGCTGAGCATTTACCATGTGCTAGACACTATTTTAGGTGCTTCCACTACAGAGATGGTTGAGGTGCAGATGGTTTTAGTAGAATGCAATAAATATGTGGTGGTAGGGAAGCTACACCTGAGGAGACAGGTGCTGAAGGATAAGGAGGAGTAGGCCAGGTAAGAAGGTCAGGAAGGGTGTTGTTCCTGACAAAGGGAACAGTGTGATCCACGGTACCTAGACAGGAAACCTCATTTGGAAGGGGAGCAAATGCTTCTAACCCACTAGCTCCTGGTCCCGGTCATTTCAGGACTGACTGCCCATAATTGCATTTCTGAGCTGACTTCTCCAAAACCAAGGAAAGTCACTGCTGATCAGGACACAAGTCAGAAATTTAGGGTTGTTGACAGCCCTGGGGGCAGCCCTTGATGGGTGAATTTTAGGAATTAGTGTATAAATACCCCAGCCCTCCCTTACCCTTTGAGTATAATACTTATAAGAAGTGTGTCTTATGCTGCTTGGCAGAGTATCCTGGCATCTGGCTTAAGAACGCACCTTTTATTGGCTGCCTTCCCTTCCTTGTGTCACTTCCTCTCTCCCCTGACAGCGTTCCTTGCATCTCCCAAGTCAGTCACTTGCACTGGAATCCTAATTTCAGGGTGTGCTTTAGGGCAACTCAAACTAAGACAGGAAATATCATCCCAGCTTGGTTTCCAGCAAGATCCTGTGCCTGTTTCAAGGTCTTTGATCTTCATAGGCACTTTCTGTGTGATCTAACAAATCAGCCATCAGCTTGTTTTGAACTGTGCCTTTTTTAAACTTACAAGAATCAAGTCCTTTAAGATACGAATACATAGCCCCTCCCAGGACTTGACTCCTTGCCAGAAGAAATTAATATCTAGCAAAGGTGGTTTAGTTCTTTTTGGAAAGAAATAGGGTATACGTTACATTAATTTATTATTTTTGTAAATGAATATAAAAGTTTTTTCTACTCTTGCTTTAGGGGAACTTGTGAACTGAAGGGTTCAAAGTTTTATCTGCATTTTCATGATGTCTAGAGCAAACGCTATTCGTTAATAATGAAAATGAATGTATGTGTCATTTGAGTTCCTGGGATGTGTCACACATCTTACAGAATAACATTTGCTTCTTACAAACACCCTCATTTCATATAGGAGATTCAAAGGGGCTAAAGCTAGGTTTAAACCCAGGTTCTCCTGACTTTACAACATCTGTGTCTTTTTCTATTTCTACATACTGCATCTCGATAAAGCCCCTTGCTTGGGACTTGGTTATAGTTTATACACACTGCCCAGCAAAGGAACCAAAAGGATCTGTACTTGAACATGTGGTTTTAGAAGCCAGAGAAACAGTGTGAAACTAAGACTTAAGTTGAATTTTTTTTTTTTCTATTTTGGGTGGGGGGTGGGGGTGGAGAAAGAACCAAGAGCCACATCCTGGCTCAAAATGGCACTGATTTGTTCAATAAGAAGAATAACAAATGGAAAGAGACAGGGAGGAGGCACGCAGGCCTGAGATTTTTAACTTAAAGGAGAGGGATTAAAAACAAGCCCATTGGTGTTGATGTTGCTGCTGCCTTTTTTAGTAGACTCATAGACTGTTTCCCGCATGACAGATCTTACCCATGAGGCGGTGGGGGCTGGGAATTTGTGGAGCCGGAAATAGAACCTAGATCTTTTGACTGCCAAGTGCAGCCCTGTCTGGTAGATGGAGAAACCATCTCACTTACTAAGCTTTCCTTCCTATCCTCTTCCTACTTTTACCCCTGCCTCCACCCTCACCCTTCCTTTCTCTGCAAACCATTCCTAACAAGCTCTTAGTTAGCTAAATTACAGAACAAAGCCAGCTTCCTGCTAACCCCTTTGGACTTCAATTACAGACATATTCAAATGTGTTCCCTGCCGCAGCGCCCTCAGCACTAAATAGCACATAAGCACTTCTGCAGTGCTTAATGTAAACGTGTTGAAAAATGTACATTATTTTTCATTGACTTTAAATTGGATAAATGCTCATTGAAAAGAATAAAGTGAATTGGTATGGGAGAGAGCATTAACAAGTGAGAGAAAGAGAAGAGCCAATAAAGGCATGTGGTTTCTAAATGTAGATCCGCTGATTTCTCTTTGTGGCAGTCATTTGGTCTATACTGTTGGAATGTACTTGGAGACATTGTACACATTAATGAAATGAGGTTTGTTAAGCCAGTGTGCTAGAAACGCAGGTCCTCGTGAAAAAGTTTTGACTTTGAGATCAGACAGTCTCAGATCTGCTACTTACTCGCTATGTGACCTTGAACAAGGGACTTTGCCTTATTGGAGCCTCAGTTTTTTCACCTGTAAGACAAGAGAAATAATACCTAACCCATGTGGTTGTTGTGACATTTATGCATCCTGCAAAGCCTCTGACATATAGTAGTTGATAAGTCACTCTTAATTATTTTTCCAAATAAGTAAAGCTGCTGATCTCATAGCCCAATTTTAATAAAACCATAGTTTTCTCCTTAGTAATTATGATTCTGCTATCCTCTGTCTACATGTTGGGACTCTGGTTGGGAGAACCTTTCTGACCCATTCCCTGCCTGCCCAGGCTGAGCACTCAGAGGGCAAGATACTATGCCTGTTTTGTTCACTGCTCTCTACTCAATGCCTAGCACATTGCAGGGGCTCAGTAAGTGTTTGGGGTTGTGTGTGTATGTGTATGAAAGAATGAGTGACTTTAGACCGAATCGTGCAGCTACTACTGAGGTAGACTTTTAGGAAACCACATTTCCTGGGAAGTTTTGACTTGCAAGGCTCCTAGGGACCTGCCCCTCATCAGATTGGTCTCACCAGTTCTCCTTTGTGTGGAGTGCAGCTGGACCTCCCTGTATGCTTTCGGTACCTGAGGAATACTGCAATAATACGAGGAACACACAGAGGGCCTGGTGCCTTCAGAGAACAGCCCTTTTCACTGAAATTCCATTAACACCCTCAAATGGGTGGGCTTCAATTTCCCACAAAACAGCCTTATTTTCCAAAGGTGAGAGTCTCATATGAGAAATTGTTTCAGCTGTCCTTTAGCTCTGTGTTACAAGTTCTTTCAAATGAGGGGGGCCGTTTGTATTTTAAAGGGAGGTGGGGGTTGAAGAATTATTGCCGTTCCTAAGAGCCTGTAGGCCTACATCCCATCACAAGCAGTGAAAGACTACTTTGGTCAAAGTAAATGGCAGTAATAACTAGCACTTCAACCTCAATCACCATTGCTAATTCAGGTTATAGTAGTTGTTTGCCTATTATATGAAATACTTAACATACATTTTTATCTCATCCTCAGTCTTTATTTCGATCCCACCAGACATATAAGGAAACTGAGGCTCTGAGAAGCTGAGATGACTCCAAGATCATGCTGTCAAATAAGTGCCCAGGTCAGGAATCAAACTCAGCTGATACTAAATCTAGGTCTTTCCCCTGAAGTTTCAGAACCAAACTAAGAGCTTACCCGCTAGAGTAGCTGATATCAATCAACACTTAGAGTTCTTCTAGACCAATGTTTTGATTTTGTGTTCTGTGGAAACTGAGGTCTGTGGAGGTGCCTTGGCATCTGAGCAGGTATGGGAAAAGGCTGCATAAGTAGGGCCCTTACCCTACTGCTCCCAATTCAAAAGGACTGCTTTCGATCTCATTTGGGTTTCCAAGTGACCTAAACTGTGAAACAAAACCAGCTTCTAGATACTATTTCATTTGGGAAAAACAAAAATCTGTTGGCATTTTTTTTAAACGAGCATTGTTCTAGGAAGAGGTCAAGCCACACTAAGCAAGACTTACCTCCTTGTCTAGGTCAGTTGTCCAAAACCAGAACAGGTTGCATAATGTCCTTCAAGCAAATAGGCATTGAGAAACAGAGAAGTTGAAAAATGCCTGGGTGTGGGCTTGGGCTGGAATGGAGACAGTGCAGTCCAGTGCAGAGATCACAGAAGCAATTAGCCCTGCCTGCCACCCATGGATCACACAGAAGCCCATTCTCTGCTATCAAGCTGGGGTGGGATGGCACAAGGATCCTCACTGGCCAATTTGTTCTTGGTCACTTTAGCTTAAAGGCTAGCCTGGGTGGTCTTCCAGCTGGCTGCCACTGTCACACATTCCATTTCTGAGAGCAGCAGAGTGGGTGGGCAGCATCATTGCAGCCAATCTGTGAGCCATTGGTTCCCAGCTCACCAGGGACCAGCACTGGGTCCCTGCTCTGCTCACCTACTGTGTGTCAAGGCTCACACTCCACTCTCCGTGTCCTTAGGGAGCTCGCAGTGCAGTAGGAAGAGATAGATGTACAAGCAAAGCTTAACGAAGAAGCTGAGGAAGCAGAGAGGGAAATGACAAGTGAGAGGGGACTTAATGTATTAACAAATTTGTCTAATGGAGAAAGAACCAGGGGATCTTTTCGTTAGATTATCCAGAACTTGAAGGTGTGAAAGATTGTGGGGCAATTATTCTGTGTGGCTGCGACAAAGGGAAATGATGCTCTTTCTTGTGTTCCATTGTCCCTGCTGTTTCCTCTGTCTGAATCATCTCTGCATTACCACCCCAGTCTTCTTTCATCTGCCTAACTCAGATCCCAACTAATGGACTTCAACTTACACCCCATTTCCTTCAGGAATCCCTGGTATGGGACATCCTAGCATGCATTCATGTGCAGTGATTGTCTGTCTTCCTTTGTTGGACTGGAAAATCCTGGTAAGCAAGGACTATGCCTATATGTTCATTACCAGAGAATCAATGAATTGTGGGAGACGTAGCTGCAAAGGTGGGATAAATTCAGATACGGTGAGCCTTGAGTTTGGACTTCATCCTGGGAATAACAAGACCCCTGTGAACTTACTAAAGTAGGAAAATTACATGATCTGATTTGTACAGAAAAAGATAATTGGTACCAGTGTGATAACTTAATTATAGAGTTTCAGAGAGGTTGAAATGAAATAATGGATGGATGTAAAAATGCTTTTCTAAACTGTAAAGTGCTTATCCAAATGGAGGGCACAGCTACTATCTCTTCTTTTTTGAAGCCTACTGTTCAGAATTAGTACTTCAGTGAGTGAATCGCCTACCCCCACAATGTCTAATTATGATTCAACTAGAAATTTAATGATTAATTCCACTTTACCATTTCTCCCAGAGTGAATGCAGGTAAAGGGATCTTAGTTACAGACCTGGCCTCTCTTTGCATTTCAATGGGTTCCCAAGTGGAACTGCCAAATTCCTGTGTGCTATTAAAATGGGCAGCATACCAACAAAACCTGTCCTCATCAAAAATTCAGGAAAATAAAAAGATGTAAGGCCACATTTCAAAGGAATTCAACCCAGCCCCCTTGTATTTTTTATGTATGCAAAATGGGGGGTTTTTTGCACCTGCAAGCACAATCTCTATAAGCCAACTATATCCTCCCAATTGCCAAGGGTTTAAAAAAAAATCTGCTTTTCAAATTCAGCCCAGAAATCTAGTAATGAAACACGGATGAGGTGGAGGGCTGCCTAAAACTATTTATAGGAATATTGGGGGAGATAATTGCTATCTTGTGACTTGTTCTGAAATACCTCTGCTTGGTAGAAATATGTATGCCGCACATCAGAGATTGAAGGGAATCCTTAAAGACAGTGAATCACTTGAACTTCTCAGGATGAAAACTTGAATACTTTTCTTTTCCTTTACCTATTTTTTAAATTACTTCGTCTGTGTCAGATGATGTGGGAATTTAAAATTCCTTTACACATGCATGCATTCATTCATCTTTCATCCAAACTCATAGAATTAACTTACTTAGCACCTGCTAGGTTTCAGGCTACTTACTAGGCTCTGAGGATTTAGTAAGGAGCGCAAGGACTGGTCCCTATTGTGCTAGATTTTCTGATTCACTATGAAAGACAGCCAGCTAATGATCATTCATATAATTTATGACAATTATAAAGTCTCTGGGAGAAAATACTACGTTCCACTGGAAGGAAAGCTCCGTAAGGGCAGGCAGTTTTGTCTGTTTTGTTCCTGCTGAATCCACAGTTGCTAGAACAGTCTTGGAATGTATCTTTGCATGAATTTTGAAACATAGGGTTTACTCTTAGGCAGTAGAGAGAGCCCCAACATAGTTAGTGAAGTCAGGAAAGTGGGCTTCTGCAGGGATGACATTTAAGCAGAGGCTAAGAATAAATTGATTAAGGGTAAACACCGAAAGTGATGGGGACAGAGAAACTGTGCCGTTGAGGCACTGAAAGAAGGCTAGAGCTTGGAAGAAGCATGTGCTGGCTCTTAAAGTCCTGGTGCCTGGGAACGATTTGGATGTTGATCGATGCTGTCATCTGATAAAGACTATAGACATATTTAAGTTCCAGAAGAGTATGGTAGGCGCATTGTGAATGCTTATTCATGCCTACTGTGTGTGCCAGGAAGAAAGGGGGTGTCATTGACAAAGGTACAGAAACTCTGTAGTATGTAGACTCCTTGCAGTGTTTTTCAGTGGCTTTGCAGAAGCAGCAGTGGCTTCTGAACACCCAGTCCTTGCCATCATTTAGCTGTGGGAGAGAGAGTCACCTAAGCTCTCTGAATTAAATGTGTGTAATGCATCAAGCACAGTGGTTGTCTCATAATAAATTCTGCATCAATTCTCTCATCTGCATTTATTCACTCAACAAACATTTCTTGCAGGGCTAGTACGTACCTGACCCTAGGATAAGTAATAAGGACCCAGCAATGAATTAAAATACTAAGAAAAATTACATGTCTGCTCACTTCAGGTAGCTTGTTTTGATTATCAATTGAGAATATGTATGAAAATGTTTTTTCAATTGGAAAGTAATATACGGGTTGTGTTTGTTAATCTTGCCAATTTATTGATCCTCATCTTCGAGCATTTACAAAATTAAAAGTGAAATCACTTGTGGGGCTGGTCAAATACGATTATAAAAATTTTAGCTAGCACTTAATTTTAGTTCTTATTAAGTTCTAGGCACTATCTTAAGGACTGTACATGCATTAACTCATTTCAACCTTATCACAGCCCCATGAGGAAACTGAGGCCCAGAAAGATTAAAGCACTTCTCCTAAAATATAGAATGGGAAGCAACAGATTCAGATTTTGAACCCAGGCTATCTGCCTCCAGACCTTGTGCTTGTAACCACTATCCTACATAACACATAGCACCAAGACTGAATTTTTATTTCTTTGTGAGATTAATCATTGTTTGCTTCCCCTCCCTTCCTCCCTTACAGGTTGAATCTGTAATCCTTTACAGATTAAATTGTATGCTCCATGCAAAAGGGCTGAGAACATGCTGATTTTTACCCACTGTGTCTAGAACAGTGCCTGGCATATAGTATGTGCTCAATAAATGTTGAATGAATACTTTCTAACAGCTTAAACACACTGGTTGATACAACCAGACTGACTTCAGACTGAAGGGCAACAGAACTGTATATCTGAAAGGGCACAAGATGGTAAAGGAGAGAGAGGGGCCTGGTCACCAGTAATTTCAGATCTGTCCAGGGACAGTATTCAGAAAGAAGTAAGGTTTTTTGCCTTAATTCATTCTGATGATCTAATTTGTAATAAGGACTTGATTCAATGGAATATTGGTTTGAGTCGCACAGTTCTCTTAGAACCATGGCATGGACAGTGACGGTCTTTGAGGAACTGAGATCACTTGGCCCCCATGCTTGTATACTGCAGGTGTGCAGTTTGGGCTAATCTGGCCCCTTCCATATGCTGCCATTTCTTAGGATTGCTTCGTCCTGGGCTAGATACTTTGCATGTGCATTTATGTCATGTATTCCTTAAAACCATCCTGATAAAGTCCTGCCCATTCTCCTCATTTGACAGCCAAGGAAACCTGGGCTCAGACAGGTGAGAATGATTGACTCAAGGTCTCAGAACTGGTCACTGAGCTGCAGCTGGGCCCCAGACTTCTGACTCCAACTCCCATCTTCTCTTCAGACTGCTGAATCTTTGGTAGCAACAGTTCTTTTCCTCCAAACATCTGCAGTTGTGCTGCCTATCTGTGGTTTCACTGTAGTCAGAGCTGTTCTTGTACCAAAAGACTCAGAGGCAATGACCCATGCATAGCCCAAAGTCCTCTTTCTTACTCACAGTTGTCATGACTGTGGTTACATTTCTCCCAGTGTGACACAGTTTTCCATAATGTTGGCTGCTGGGCCATCAGAAGGCAGGCCAGCCCCTGCTTCCTGCCAAGCCCTTGGGACAAAGCACTGCTTCCCCCCAGGTGTTTGCTCTCTCCCCGATGGCCTCTGTGTGGCCTCTGCCTCTGGGAGAGGCAGCCCTGCTGCCCTGTGTTTTGCTCAGGTCCCTGTGTGGGTTTTTATAAGGTGTCTATTAGTTAATTCTCCTTTTTAAAATATGTTATTAGTTGGAATTTTTACTTTAATCAGAGAAGTTATCAAAAGCTACAAGAACCCTCTTCTTCTTTTAATTCCATTTCACAGAGGACTTCAAAACAAGATAACAGAGATGCTAACTGGAGGCTTTGATGTGTGCATGTACAGCCACACAGCATGGTGGTTCTAGGTCCAGGCACCAGTACTCACTAATTGTGACCTTGCACAAGTCCTTTCAGTTTCCTGAGCCTCAGTTTCCTTATCTGGAAAATTCTAGTCTCTCATCTGTGCAGTTGCCAGAGGCTTTGTCTTTACAAACAAATGTTCTTATGACTCGCTTGGTAGATACATCTTGTTGCAGGCCACTGACCTTGACCTTGGGAACTGGGCCCCAATTATTTATGCCCTTGTCTTATTCCACACCCAGTACACTCCAGTGCCCACACTTCTCTCCACTCTCCTAACACACTCTGCTTTTGCACCCACTGTATCCTCTCTCTGTCTCACCTTTCCTCCTTGTCTCCTCTGATAACCCTCATCCTCTCCTTCAGATTCCAGCGTACGTGGAATCCTCTGGAATTCTTCCTTCATTCCCCCAGTTGATAGAGGGGTGCGTGTGTGAGAGACAGAGAGAAAGAGAGAGAGGGAGAGACAGACAGAATTGAGCCAGGATGTGGATGGGAGGCATGCTGGGTGGAGGGAACAGCTAATGCAAGGGGAAAGAGTTTGCTGTGCTGGGGAGTTGAGAGAAGGACAGTTCCTGGTATGTAGGGAGAGTGGTAAGAGATGAGTCTCTACATTTAGACGGGCTGGGGGCCATGCTCAGGATTTTGGCTTTTATTCTAAATATGGTAGGAAGGTGTTGAGAGACGTCATTACATTCTGTTTAATTCTCTTGCTTTTAGTGCCATGTTTCTCTTCCCTGCTAGACTGTTAATTCCTTGAGGGTGGCACCATCCTTCGACTCTGCCTCCCTTACTCTGTCACAGGGTGGATGATTCCTAAACAGACAATGAATAGACACAAGGAAGGGAAGGAGAGATATGTTAATGAGCTAGTTTTGTTTCCAAACCCAAGCTAAAGTTGCTTACATCCCTTCTCATTTCTTCCAGCTCCTGTTTTAATATCCTTTCACCTTATTGGTGGAGGTTTGGCAGGCAGAGTTTATGGAAAAAGCAAATTTTCATTTATGATAGTTTATGTTTATTATATGTATATATTCTCATTATTTTATGTGCAAAGAGTGTTTCTTATGTGATACTCTTTTGGGAGATAATATGCAAAGAGATCTTCTATTTCATTTTTACTAACACTACTGCAGTTTGCTAAATCATCACCGTCAAACCATACTTTAATTTAATCTACTTTATTGCTTTCCAAAGCATTTCCTATGAGTAAGATTACATTCCCTGGGTTTTAAAAATAACTGACTCTAAAACATGCAAGTGAAATTAAACAAATTTTTTGTCCTCTTCAGCCTTCTTGGTGTCTGTGTGTCTGTCTGTCATATGCGAGTAATGGAACTTACTGATGTGAGGTGAGAAGAGGAACATACTCAAAGGGGACTTAAAACCACGTGCTCTACTGAGTAGTCTTGGAATAAGATGAATCTGGTACTAAAATCTGGCTCTACTACTAATAACTGTAAGACCTTGGGCAAATTACTTAATATTTTAAAGCTTCAGTTTCCCCCATTTGTAAGATGAGGGTAATTGTCCCTAGTTCAAGTGCTCTGTACATGTTGTGGTTTTAATGTCAGTTTTTAAATAGAAAATGTAGATAATGCTTGACAAAGTTCTAGCACGTAGTAGGTGCTAAAGAAATAATAGTTACTGCTGCTAATAGTTAAAATGCTGTGTGTTACCATATGGCTTCAATCAAGTTATTGAACTTTTTGTGCCTTCATATCCTCACCTCCCAAATGGGGTAATGATGGCAGTCCGCCAAAGAGGTTTGTTGTGTGGCTCAACTTAAGCCATGACGTGCTTAGGAAGTGCCACAGTGCCTACTGATAAATCCTTAGCAAATGGTAGCATCTATTATTATGTTATTAGTAATATCAGTTATTGTCACGTATGGTTGCCCCCTGCTTTCAAACACAAAATAAAAGTAACTTTTCAGACTACATAAAGGCTAAGTTTTGAAATACTCAAGCAAAAGGACTGTATCAGACATTATTGATTCTTCACTTTATGTAACGTAGCTGCAAGTCAGAAATATTTTTCATTTCTGATTTATTTTAACAATTGCCTTTGTTGTGGTAACTGTAATGGTCTGGAGTCTCCATTGCCACTTAGCTTGGTTGACCCTTTTGAAAGGTGCCCAATGACTCAAGTGACAAAAATTACCTTAATTAAACAGAATTGTCTAGACCAGTGTTGGGCTAAGACCAAAAATTATTAAAGCCCTTTCATTAACAAAAGCTTCCCCTCATTATGTGGTCCAGGACTTCGTCAAATGACCAAATTATGTTTGCTAAGCTCCCGGGCTTGCCAAGCGCTCACCCGCCTCCCGCAGTCCCTGCCTGGTCATCCTCTCCTGCTACGTGATGAACTAGGAGAGAAGAGAGAGATTTGCTGAGAAACTGAGCTCAGCAACCCCAGCTCCCCTCTGGCTATTGTAGCGTGGTGAGGATGGCTGCTGTGAGCTAGTGTGGGTAAAACCAGCCGCTCCTTACAGAGAGAGTACGCACCCATGGGCCAGAAATGCTTTCTTAAAAACAGCTTTATGGAGGTAGAATTGATATGCAATAAATTGTACATATTTAAAATCTACAGTTTGAAACCTTCTGACATATGTGCATACCTATGAACCCATTACCACAGTTAAGGTAACAAAACACCCATCACCTCCAAGGGATGTCTCATCCTCTTGCCCCCATCTGTCCCTCCCACCCCCGCCCCACTCTTACAACACTGATCTGCTTTCTCTTACTGTTCGTTAGTTTTCCTTCTCCAGAGTTTTATATCTATGATTGCACATAACACGCACTATTTTTTCTCTGGCTTATTTAACTTGGCATACTTATCTTTTTAAGGGAAATTTGAAGCCACACTGCCCACCTACAAAGTTACGTACTTAGACCGTTTCTAGTGAGAGCTGCCAGTTGTGGAGCATGTGCGCTACTGGGGGAGGGGGGTTCTTTAAATCCTCACACAGCTCTCTTCTTTATGGCCACTTCATGGCCAAGGAAACTGAAGCTGAGGGTGGTGGCCCAAAGTCACATAACTGGTGATGTTCTAATGCAGCTGATCTAACTGCAGGCCTGTGTTCTTTCCACCTCTCTAGTGGCTGGACATTCAGGCTCTGGGAAGGAGCCTGACTCCGATTTCAGAGAGAACTGGGTTCAGCCCTGGGCTGAAGCACCTCCAGCAGTGAGATCTGACACAAGTCACTTAACTACTTTCCATCTTAGTTTCCTCGCTGTGTGATGGGAATATGGTGGTCTGGGGCATCGTGTTCTGGAGAGAAATAAAAAGCGCATTTAAGTGCCCAGCTTTGTATATTTGAAGTACTCTGTGAAAGTTAGATATCATGTACTGTGGTTCCTCAATAAATATATGTGAACAAAGGCAGAAAAAGTCCCCTTTAGTATTAAACAGACAGCCTTGTGGTGAGGAGCGTGAGAGCAAGAGAAGAGAATGGAAAGTCACGTTGAAACTTACATTGCAGTTCTGAGCCAGCAGATCGTTGCCTGGCTCCTACTAGACTCAATAAATGTTTGATGACTATATGACGGATGGATGAAGGAATAAGCATGCTGTGTCAACAGTAGCACCAACATGATTCAGAGAGACAGAGAAGCCCACATCAGGCAAGGGTATATTATGTCCACACATCCCATGGATGGTAGAACTTGGAAAGACGTTTTCTGTTCATTACACCAAGACCTAAGACCCAAAGGTATTACGCTTTCCACTGTTACTGATTACCGTATGTACAAATAGTCACATAGATGAGAATGAGCCCCTTGTCCTGCCATCCATCTGTAAGCAAAGCCTCAGGATGCTGTGTTGGTTGCGTCCTACATGTCTGGTTGCTGGGGCCAGCAGTGGGTGTGGCTGTGTGCCACGGTTTCCCGAGGGCTGGCTGGGGATGTGCTCCTACCGCATTTGCCCTGCAGCCCGGTTCTCTGCATGGCACGCAGCTGCCACTAGCACCAGGCTAGCACGTTCCAGAGAATAGGAGAATTTGAACTGGGCACAGAGACTTGGAGATGTGCTCAGGGGGCTGGCTCAGGGAGAGGAAAACTAAGGTGTTCATGGATTTTGTTCCTTAACAAAGACCCAGAGAAGGAAAGGGCTTTTCCACAGTGGCGCAGCATGTCAGAGGAAGAGCCATCTCTGGCCCTCCTTCTGCAACAGTCCTTCTGCTCTTTCCTTCTGCAACAGCCAGCAAGGCCTTTTCTTTGATCACGGTCTTGAGGCATCAGGAAAAACATCTAATAGTAAAATAATCTAGTACTTATTGAGTGCCTACCATGTACCAGGGGTTGTTCTAAGCACTTTACAAGAAATCACTCCTGTAGCCCTCACTATAACCCTGTGAACTAAGAATCACTATTAAACCCATTTTGCAGATGCAGAAATGGGGGCACAGAGAAGTCGAGTAATTGAGCCATATCACTGATAACTGCTGGATCCAGGAGTAGAACCAGAGTCTGGCTCAAGTGACCATATTCGTTACACTGTGCTGTTTCTCATTCAAAGGCATTTGTTCGTGAAAACAAATGATTAAATAATTAATTAAAAGAGGAAATCTGGAAATCTTTCTAAAGACTGCATAGAAAAAAGTTGTTGGTGCTTTAAAAAATATGCATGCTGTGGATGAACCTGGAAGATACTAGATTAAGTGAAATAAGCCAGGCAGAAAAAGACAAGTGCAGTGTGGTTCTACTTATACGTGAGATCTAGAAAAGCCAAACTCACGAAGCAGAGAGCAGAATGGTGGTTCCCAGGGGCTGGGGGTGGAGCTGGAGAGGGTTGGGGAGATGTTGGTCAAAGGGTACACAGTTTCAGAATAAGCTCGAGATCTATTGGACAGCATGGTGACTATAGTTAATAACAATGTATTGCTTGAAAATCACTAAGAGTAGAGTTTAAGTGTTGTGACCACACAAAAAATGTGAAGCAATGCCTATGTTGATTAGCTCAGTTTAGCCATTCCAAATGTATACATATTTCAAACCATCATGTTGCGCACCATAAACATATGCAATTTTTATCTGTCAATTAAAAATAAATTTTAAAAATGTACAAAGAAAAAAAGGAAATATTAGATATGAGATATTGATGGTTGCCAACATTATGAGTATTCTAGGAACCACCGAATTGCACACTTTAAAAGGGTAAATTTCATGATATGTGAATTAAACCTCAATTTAAAAATACATATGATAATGGAATTGTAAGGATTTTATCACGGGAGGGCTAGCCTGCCCACTGCACATCATCAGTGTTGCTGTGACCCTCAGTGGAGGAGGACAGGGAGGTACCCGTGAGGGATGGTCATGGTGCAGGTGGAGAACAGGGAACAGAGGGACTGTAGTGCTATAATGAGAAAGAAATGTGGCCAAAGAGGAGTAAGATGCTGTTGATGGTAATGATGATGGTGGCAGCAGCTCACCCTCATTGAGCCCGTACTACGTGCCGGGCACTGTTCTCAGTGCTTTCCCTGTGTTAACTCATTCATTCCTCTTTCATGGATGAGAAACCTGAGGCCCAGAGAGGTTAAGTCACTTACCAAAGGCGCACATCTAGTAAGTGGAAGAGCTTAGATTTGAAACTACACGTATAGGTCCAGTGGCCAATTTTTAACCACTACACTCCTAACCATTGTATTGTGCTGCTTGTGTGACCCTAAGAGCAGTTGTTATATGCATGGTAT
This sequence comes from Lemur catta, assembly GCF_020740605.2. Lineage (NCBI taxonomy): Eukaryota > Metazoa > Chordata > Mammalia > Primates > Lemuridae > Lemur > Lemur catta. The sequence continues at coordinate 83,508,754 of NC_059130.1, forward strand.
TAGCTCTTGCCATGCCATGTTGTTATAGTATGGTCCTCTCTTCAATTTCACATCTGTCCTGTCTTTTGATGTCTTTGTCACAACAACCCTGGAAGATCAGTTGGGGTAGGCATTATCATCCACATATTACAGATTAGGAACCTGGGGCTCAGTGACCCAAGCAGAGTGAGTCACTGTCCCATGAGGACCAAATGTCCTATCTCCCACCTCTGCACCAGTGGTGCAGGCACCGTGGCACACTGTCAACTTTTCACTGGTGTGCTCCCACCTTGTGATCAAGATGGAAAATTAATTTTCCACCTTGAGGCACCACTGTTGTGGAGGTGTCTGTGGCACAGAACTTTGAGTAGAGTCAATTGAATGATGTCATAGGACACTTTAACTTCCTATGACAAGGAAGGGATGGAGAGGATGAGGTGAGCCATCAACAGAGGAGCATGTGGGTCTTGGAGTGTCACCCCAGGAGTGTCAAAGAGGCCATAGTCATGGTGGGGCTCAAGAAATGAGACAGTGGTACAGGGAAGGCTGATGAACAACAAGACCCCGATAATGTGTAATATATCTAGACCCTGATACAGGCTGTGTTTAGGCTTAATTATTGCTGATTTGATTCTTTAAGTTCATTGAAATATACCCTACAAATTCTAACAACTGAAAATGTGTCACAAGCACCATACTGTGAGGTCTCTCAGGCGTGGGCATCTCCGTATCTCAGCTCCTCTAACGGCTTATGATAAAATGCAAAAATCACAAAGTGGAGAAGTCAGGGTTGAGTCCTTAATGAAGACACCTATTTTCAAGTTCCTGTCTCATTAGCCTGTATTCCCATCACTCATGATTCTATATTCCCTTTCATTGTTGTGGCAGCCAACAGCTCACCGAGACATGGGCACAGTTGCGTTATTTCACTCTGTGCTCTCATGAACCCTGTGCGGTACTATAGCTGACATGCATAGCTGGGTTTTCCAGATAAGGAGGCTGAAATTCAGGTAAGTTGTGGGACTTGCCCTTACCTCTGGCACAGAAGTAGTTATCTCTGGACCTGAAGAGTCATCTTTAGATCATAAGTCCTTTGTACGAAAATGACTTGAAATTCTAAAGTATTCCCAAATCTGCATTTTAGACGATTGAATTATTAGAGCCTATAGGTCAACAATGTAGCACATCACCCCTCGAGACCCTCAACAGAGTCCAACTTTGGATCACATGGGGTTCTGCCTCTCCATACTGCCCTTGGGATGACCTCGGTGGGGGGGGGTGTCTGTGTTTTTCTGTGCATTTCATCTTAGATTTATTGGATTTGAGCAATAAAGATATGAGGACGTGGATTGAATTATTACATATTGGAGAAAGGTCTGAATAGGCATTTTACTGAAGACAGAGTAGACTCAGGACTTGGTGGGTCTTCCTGAGATTTACCTGGAGAGACTGGAGCTGTTTTCTTGAGAACAAGACCTTAGTTTTAAGGTCTTGAGGACTTCTGATCATGGCTCTGCCCCTTCTTAGCTGTGTGATCTTGACCAAGTCACTTGACCTCTCTGTGCCTGTTTCCTCATCTACAGAATGAGGTTTATAAGGCTGCTTTCTCGCTTACTAGGCGTATTGAATGTGACCATCCTTATGGAGTGGGAAGCACTTCACATGTATTGGTTACAGCGGATGTTGGCTTCTTCCCTACTTGCCTTTCCTGTCTTTGTGAACTCTCTTTTCTAAAGCAGAGGTTCTCCCTGGACCAGCAGAACAACCTTACCTGGAAGCTGGTTAGAAACTCAAATTCTGAGGCCCCCACCCCAGACCTACTGCATTGAGAATGCTTTTCTTTAACAAGCCCTCCGGGTGATTCTAATATACACTCAAATTTGAGAACCACTGCTCTAAGGTAACTTCTCTTTTGGTCTCTGCTCCTGTTTCCAGATACTGAGCAGGGACAAACATTGACTTGACGAACACTGTGCCTCAGGCTCCCAACCCTGCCCCAAATAGGGAATTCTGTTCAGTCCTAGCCTCAGCTGCCACACACCCCGGGGTGGTCTGCAGGGTCCCTTGGGCAATAACAGACCATAATGGCTGTTTTCTCTTGTTTATTTTTTCCCCTTTGCAATTCTCTGCCAACAAATGTTGAAAAGCTTTTCAAAGCCAGGCCAAGTACCCTAATGTATACGCCTGTTTACCTCCTTGGACTGTCTGTGACCATCCGTCCTGTCTCCTCTCCAGCTGGTTGGGGCATGGACTTAATTTCTGCTCATCAGTGACGACATGGTGGCAACTTTGTATCTCCAGGCTCGACACTGTGACCTGCCTGCCCTTTCACTGTCAGAGATGATAAGGGGCTCAGGAAAGCAGGTGGCAAGAGCTTGGGACAATCTATTAGGGTTAGTGATTTCTGCAAAACCATTTGCTCCGGACAAGAAATTCCCTGCAAATAGCTCTCTGTCTCAAGCAAGCCCGGGTCTGTTATCCACTAATTATTTTTATATTACGAAGGGCTAACAGGACTTGGCCTTGGAAGGTCAGAATAATTTAAGTAGGTAACTAGGTTGCTACAATCCCTGGGGAAAAAAGGATCTCTGAGACCAAGGTTTCAGCAACTTTGATTGAAAGGAAACCATGTACTTGTTTTTCTCTGATAAATGTTGATAAAAGACTGCATTTATATGATCTTCCAAATGTCAATTATTATCTCTTGCAGTGGAACCACTTGGAGGATGATGCTTCTGTGGCATCAGCTTCTAAGTTCTTAGGGTGGAAAAAGCAGATTGAAAAGGGTAGGAGAGGAGGAAAGAGACAAGCTGTTTTGATTGTGGGGACAAGAAGAAACGAGGGTGTTGATGGAGACAGTGGAGTGTCAAGTAGAGGCCACCAGGCCTGGACTGGAATTTCTGATCTCTGCACTTCCCCCCTCCTCCAAGCTGTCAGACTTTGGGCAAATTACTTAACTTTCTTAAGATTGCTGATTTCTAGACTGAGGAAAATAAATAACTACCCCTGTGACAGCATTATGACATAGTAAGTGAGAAATTGTTTTAAGATGATCTATTTTAGCAAAGTGCCTGGTACATAGGAAAGATTCAACAAATGTTAGCTCTAATTACTGAAGTTGTGGTAGTGAGTTAACATGGTGGGTGCAGCAAAGAATAAAATCTAGGACTGTGTCTCAAGTTTCTTTCTCGAGTCACCAGTTAATGGAACAGTTTTTGGTAATGAGAGAAATAAACTGGAAGAAAGCCCCAAGACCAGAAAATGCCAAGGAGAGGCAATGTAGATGCAATGGAAAGGCACTGGGGCTTCAACTTGTTTTTCTGGAGATCACAGACACACACATACCCCTTTATCTTTGATGATGATGTCAGATAAATGAGGTGTGGGAATATCCCAGTGACAGCTCTCATTTTCTCAGAATCATTATGAAACACGTTGCAATTAACTGTGAGCCAAATTCTGGTCTTGCTTATTTTCATTAGGTCTTGCTTTACTTTCACAGGATACTTTTTCTCCCCACTGCTCCATTTAAAATTTCTTCTTCTTTTTTTTTTTTTTTTCCTGCCTTCTCCTATAGATCTCACACATTGAGCCACTATCATATATCATGATGGACTCATGATGAAAATTTCCAATTCAGAGCAGAAATGATTAATTCATTTAACTGGATGGGAGATGTAAGTTCATTGTGACGAGGACCATCAGTGAGACAGCTTGCCTGGGGGATTCTCAGCACCCTACTCAGGCATGGTGCAGGGACACGGTGCAGAAAGGCATTGGCAGAAATGGCACCTGCCTGCGTGGACAGCAAGGAGGAGGTTGTTGCATCTGAGGAGGACCTTTCTCTCCGCGTGAAGTCTCTCTCTGCCTCTGTCTCTCTTTCCCCCTCTGTCTCTGTCTCTCAGTGATCCAGTCGGTGCTGAGAGACCAGCTGGGATCACCTGAGCAGTTTAGAACTTCTTACCTGGATACAAACTAGCCTGAAAAATGAAGGGACATTAGATATTTTTATAAACAGGTCTAAGTGGCTCTTTTTCCCCCTCCTTATGATAAGGAGCCAGACAGACAGCAGGTAGAATACCAGCTGTACCATTTCTGAGACAAGTAATTTTTGGCAAGTTTCTTGACCCCTTTTTTTAGCCTTTGTTTTAAAGTAGAGATAAGAGCATTTATACAAAAGTACCATATATTTTCAAATTCTTTTTTTTTTTTTTCATTTTCTTATCTGAGGAAGTTTATTGTTTGAAAATTGAACTTTGTTGGCTCAGGGGAATTTATTGGTATTTCTTGAGCAACATTTGCTTTATGTTAATTCTGAATAAGTGGATTTGAACTGGTGGTATTGAATTGTTATAAAATATGACACCCACATTTCCTATCCTTTAACTCAAATTGTTCTCTTATGTGCATATGAAAAAAAAGTGTTTAATATAGAGCATCAGAAAGTACATATAAGGTAAAGAAGAAACCTTTACGCCTACCACCGCAAGGTAACCAATTCTTCCCTTAGAGATGCAAAGAACAAGATAACTTCGTCAGCCACCAGGGAGGTGCACTGTCTGAGCAATGGGCACGTGCCCCAGTTTTTTGGAAGTTGTTTTCAGTGTCCTATAGGAGCCCACAGCACATATACACCTTGGGTGTATACCCCTTCCAAAATCATCTGCAAATTGCTACATAGGGTGCGGTGCTGTACAGTGAGATACTGTGCTTTTTTATTTTTTACATCCTGCTTTGTTACATAGATGATGTGAGGCTTTATAGAGATGTCTCCATTTTAAGACATGCTAGATAACTCATATGGAAACAGGAAAATAGGTGGTGGATAACATCATGCAATAAGGTCCTGTTGGTTGGTTTGGGTTACAGATTTGAGTCTGAGCTTCCTAGTGGTCAAAGGGAAAAAAAAAAGACAAACACAACCTATTTTAATAAACAATGGTCTGGGGAATCACAGAAGGCATGCACTTCATTTAAAGTATGTCCATATTTTGGAATTTTATGTGCAATATGAAGTTTTACTAGTACTCTAATCTAAAAAGTGGAAACTTGACATCCTGGGATCTTTTAGATCCCATCTTTTTTGGGGGCAACAACAGCCATCAAAATTTGGCAGTCCACTTCAAAGTGGAAATGAATCAGCCTTGAGCTGAGCTTCTAGGTATTTTTAAGACCTCCCCCATTGACAGTCTGGTATTCAATTAAAGAGCATATATTCCTTCTTAAGTAATTGCCACAGGATAATTTCCCAGCAAAGCACCCTAAGACTCCTGGCAGGTCTTCCCTTAGAATACAAAGTGTCCTACTCCGCTAACAAAACTTTGCTAATTATAAAATTCTTGAAGTTGAATACTGGAAGAAAAATGCGTTGCACACTTTGCAAATAATGTGCCTCGGTGGGGTGAATGCTGACTTGTGCATTTCAGGTTTTGGCTTATTTGGATATTCATAAGGGTCCCTCTTTGCTGATTATGTCAGCACAACCTCTTTATTGAATTATGGATTGGGTATTTAATCAAGGCTTGCGCCTTATTATTAGCTACGTAACATTCCATTGTTTCAATGGAAAATGGAACGTGTAAAAACCTGATTCACATGAACATCCATTGGCCCACTAATAAATAATGTTTTACAGTGCACTCTGCTTTTATATCCCTATAATCCTTATCTGCCTGAGACATGACGATAAATAAGCCCCTCTCGTGCTGTTCAGCTGGGGACAGTGCTTCTGTCAAAGCCAAGAGCTGGACACTGTGTGTGGGTCTTCATGAGTTTGTCTTTCCTATATTAACCCTGGATTCAAGAGTTGGGGCTGTTTTTGGAACAGTGCTGACATATATTGGAGAGAATTTCTATTGCAATGTTACCTCTCAGTGTGGACGTTTGATTTAGTTTAGTGATTCTGACCACTTGGTTGCACCTTAAACTTACACAGAATACTTAAAATACCATTATCTGGGCCCAACCCCCAGAAATGTTAATTCAACAGCTCTAGGATGGACTCGGTATCTTTTAAAATGCCCCGGGTGATACCGATATGCAGGCGAGACTGAGGGTCACTGATCTCTGCTCTCGGGAGAGCAGACAGTTAATGGGCAGTGATTTCATGCCTTGGAGCTGTGAGTCCCAGCTCCACACCAGGCTTTCTGCGGATAAAAATCTTCCATGGTTCTGCTTCTGGAATCTCATACTTGGAGAGTCTATTAAGGCATTCATGGCACAGGGGAAAGGTTTCAACTTGGGGTCTATGAAATACAGGTGTCTTGGTACTTCCCAGCTGTGAGACCCGAGAAAATCTACCTCACTCTCTGGAGAAAAATTAGAAACCTTGCTTTATTATGAATCTGGAATTTCTTACTCGGGAGACAGCATTATGATGAGCTCAGTGCTGGAGTACCACCTTCTGGCTGTATTAATATTACTGAGCCTGAGGTGCTAAAAAGAGGATGTCAGTTTTTACTTCTCAAGGCTGTTTGAAGATTTAAATAAGATTACAGCATAAAGCACCCTTTATGTGGCAGGTCATCCATAAGGTTTGTTCCCATTTTCGTGTCTTGGTCCCCTAGAATTCCTACCTCTCATCTTTCTTTCTTACCTCCTTCTCATATAACTCTTGGAGTTCCTGCATTCTCCGAGAAGATGTCCCCTAAACGCTCCCTTCTCTGTCCCCAGGTATCCAAGTCAGAAGCATGTTAATCTTAACTGTCTGCACTTTCTGTCTTCCTGTGTTCATTGCCACCATTGCCGGCGTGTAACTGGTCTTCAGGACTTCAGACTGCCTGTCCTGGTTCTCCTTCTGCAGCCAGTGTGGTAGTTCTAAAATGCAGTTACAAGGAGCATGAGAAGTTTCAGGAGTGGGAATGCCCAGGGTGCTATGGGATCCCATGGGAAACCTGAGAAAAGCCCTAACATGTTAGGGGTGAAGAAGGGGTGCGCTGAATTTCAGAAGCCTTCCTGGAAGACATGCCATCTCGGTGGGGTTCGCCTGGCGCAGAGAGGGGGAGGCGTGTTTGGGGCAGAGGAACAGTATGAGTTCCAGGGCTGAACAAGAGCTTGGTGCGCTCGAGAGGATCAGGAAGGCAAGGTTCGGGGGCGGGATGCAATGCCAGGACAGTCTCTGAAGGAGAGCCAGCGATTGTCCCTGGCTTATCTGTGACCCCTGCTGATCTGTCTCTGTGCCCGTGGTGCCAGCAGAGTCCATGTGCTCGGTTACATTTGTTGGGTCATTGCACTCCTGGGGTTTAGTGGGTGTGAGCATAGCTGTGAGTTGCACAGAAGCGGCCGTCCTTGAGTGGGTGGTATTTGAAATGAATCATGAAGAAGGGTGGGTGGGATTTTTATGAGTACAGGTGTGTGTGAGTGAGAGAGAGTGTGCGTGTGTGTTGGGGTGTGGAGCCAGGTAAAGAAAGCACGTCACAAGCCCATGTGCATCCAGGAGCACAGGCCCAGTGGAGCACGTGACCCATGTGTGCTCCTGCAAGGCTGAGGCATAGACCATATATGAGGGAGGAGGACTTCCAAATAGGTGGGGAGAGATGGAAATGCCCTCACCACGCAGAATAGGCTGGCCCACCCTAGCATATTTTTGGTAATCTTGTCTTCTTTACTATGAAGTCTATGCTTACGAGGGTTTGCAAGGCTAAGGATTTGTGGCTTTATCCTATGGGAAGCCATAGATGGATTTTAAGCAGAGGGTCAGGATGGAGTAGCGGTGGTGTTATCAGAGAGGCATTTCAAGGTGATATTCTAGCTGCAGAGGGGAGGATGACTCAGAAAAGGGCAAAAATGAATGCAGTATAACCTCTAATCTGTTATCTCTCCCATTTAATTAGAGGAATTCTTTTTCTCCAAAATATATTATATGCCTCTACCTGAATCAGACGATTGTAATTTGCCCTGGCCTGAAGCACCTGTGGTTAGCAAAGGGCTTTTTCCCACATTCTCATGACTTGGATTGGAGGGGCCAAGCTTTTCTGGTACTGAGCCCCTCCTGTTACCCTAACAATGTGCCCAGATGTGGGGAAATAGGGTTTCTGGCACTTCCTTTGCCTCTATTTATATAATGGGCAAAAATTTTTGGAAAAATTGTCTTGTAATAATGGTAGGGAAAAATGGAGAGCAGTGGTTTTATAGCTCACAGGTTATTAGAAAAATCAAGTCATTATTAGATCCCCTCCCCACCATCGGTCTTATCTCATGATGTCCCTTGCATCCTTTTCAGGCTGTGAGCCAATGACACCTCCTCCAGGAAACCTGGATTCTCTCTCCCCCTCCCTCATCTACCTTCTCCCAGCCTGGGGTTGACCTCGTCTTACATTCCTAATCCTGGTTTGGCTGTAATATAGAGCACTACCCAGCTCTCCTGGGAATTATGAGGAGAGGGATTACTCATTTTAAAAATTCTTTTCCTATATAGTAAAGCACTTGGTGCATAGAAGGTTTATTGCTCCAGGTGAGCTAATGTATAGCTTGCCAGTTATTTCTAACAGCTATGGCTTGATGATGTGGTCTTGGGATGCCTGCATCCAATTTGCTAGTGGACATCTGCATCGGGGTACACCACAGGAAAAAGATGAACATGCCCAGGAATGAATTCATCAGCCCTCCCACCCCCTTTCAAATCACCTCCTTCCTTCTCTGTTTTATATCCCAGGAGATGGTACCACGTGCATTTTCATAGCCCATTATCCGGGGGATTGTTGATTCTTCCCTCTCTCATCACACGCAATATTGGTCCTCTGGTTTCCTCTTCTGTGTATTTCTCCACATGTTCCTTCCTCTCCGCCTCTATAAGGTTTTGTCCCATTTTAACTGTCTTTATTTCCCATAGTAGCTAAGCCTTTCCCTGCCTTGCAATGTGGTCTCCAGCCTGAAGTCCGGGTGACCTTTCTAAACCCAGCGCCGCTCATGTCCCCCTTCTGCTTAGACTGCTCAGCAGCGCTGTCATCTTTGGGTTCTTCTTGCTCAGGCCCCTTGCTCCCTCTCCAGCCTCTTCTGTTTGTTCCCGCACACTTTGCATTTTATCATGCAAAATTAAACACCTCCAGCGCTGTCCAAGAACTTTCTGTGTTGATAGAAATGTTCTATGTCAGTGCTGTCCGATATGGTAGCTATTAGCCATGTATGCCTCTTGAGCAGTTGAAATGCATTTGAGGTGACTGAATAATCAATTTTTTAAGTTTTATCTAATTTTAATTAACTTAAATTTAAATAGCCACATCTGCTAGTTCCTGGTAGTTCTAGACTCTGGAAATTTCATGCTATCTTATGCCTCTATACCTGAGCTCAAGCATTTCTCTCTTTCTGAAATGTTCATTTCTGTATCCTTTCCCAAGAACATTCCTACTGGTTCGATAAAAAATCAAGTCAGCCACTCTTCACCCCTAGAACACCTTTGCTGACCCTGAGACTGAACTTGGTGCTAGTTTAGCCCTGTGTTCCCCTGTGCTGTGAAACTAACGTACATTTTATAGTTTCATTGTGCCATCTGTTGCCACTGCCTTTAACTTTTAGCACCCCCATTAGAAAGTGAGGTTCTCTAAGGCAGGGACTAAATCCCCTTCCTGGTATCTCAAGAATACATACAGCACAGAGATGCCTGGCGTGTACCCAGCAAGTGGCCTTAGGATACAGTTTAAAGTTGGCAGACAGTTCTGAGCTCCAGCCCCCTTTCCGCTACCTACCAATTTTTTTTTTTTTTTTCTGCAGCTTCAGCGAAGTCCCTTGACTATGCCTAAGTTTTTTCACTTGTGGATGGGGCATTGTAATTCCTTCATTGTTCAAGAGATCGTACAGGTACCTGGGACACAGTAGGCACTTGGTCATTGATAGCTGCTATCGTTAGATGTTCTGTAAATGTTTGAGCCTCTGTTACAATTCCTCAAGTACTTGAGTGCTCAGTCAGTGTGTTAAATGCTTGATTTGCAATGTAGCATTTACTTTTTATGACAATGCTAATAAGGCCGTTATGAGTATCTCCATTGGATATTTGGAGTTCTACTCCACAGTTACAAAGTGGCTTAGACTCAATCCCAGGTCTGCCTGACTTCCAAGGCCATGGCAGACTTCCTCACGCCTGTTTTCACACGTGTTTACACTTAATTCCAGGTAGCAGCAGCACATGTTCAATTAACAAAGCGAACCACCAGGGAAAATAATTTGCACACAGCCAGCAGAATTCTCCTGAACTAGTTGGTTTGGGAGACTGCATATTGCATTCTTTGCACAGTATTTCCATTGCCTGTTTGCAGTTTTTTGGATAAAGAGATAAGGAAACATTTAATCCATTCTCTCAATTAGGTTGTGTAATAGATTGTCATGGGCGTTTTCAGGATAAGTGTTCAATGACAGTGTTGTGAAGTACATTGATCAGCTGCTTCTCAGAAGTCCCATTGATTATCAGGTCAGCAGAGAGACTGCTGGGATCTTATCCTTGGAGGACTCAAAACTTCAGTTGTTGAAGGCAGCTCATAGGGCCATCAAGTCTGAAGCCTCGCTTTCCTCATCTGTACCGTGAGCCTTGATTTTGTAGAGACTCTACTGGAACCTGGGTTCTGGAACTGTTTATTAATACCCCTGGATTCCTTGCCCTAGAGCTGCTTTTTGTTTTCTGAACATCACTTCTCTTTCCTGCCCTTTTATTGAGTGTCTACTATATGCAGAGTATTGGGGTGACTTGCTCTGGAAAGAACAGTGCTCACTGAGATAGGGCGAGACATTTGGCATTTGAGTAGGGGACAGATAATGATGCCCACACACGATGGTCGCTATCAGCTATGGTAATTAGCATTTGCCCTATATCAGGAACCTTACTTATAGTAATTTATTTAATTCTCACCACAACCCTATGCATTAGGTATTAATATCCCCATTTTATAATTGAGAAAACAGACAGGGAGAGATTATGTAACTTGCCTAAGCTCACATAGCTAGTAGGTGTTAGAGCTAGAATTCAAATCCAGGCCTCATGGTTTTAGAGTCTTTGTTCATAACCAGTTATATTCTACCTCTCAATTATCATACAGGTGATTAAAATATAGAGTCACATGGGATAAGTGGTATGGGTGGTTCCCAAACTAGTCTGTGTGAAATTCCCCAAGAAGCTTTGTAACAAACACCGCTGCAGCAAGTCACCCTCAGCTTGCTGAGGCTGAATCCTCAATAGAGGGCCCTGAAAATGGTATGCTTTCTTAAAAGTCTCCAAATGATTTATGTGGCCAGCCAGGGTTTGCGCGTGGCTACCGTGAGAAAAGAATGGATCAAGTGTTAGGATGATGCAAATGAAGAAGTGAAAGAAAGGTTAATTCTTCTGCAGGAGAGTGGAGCAGGGGAGAGGGAAGGTGTTAAGAGGAGTTGGCATTTGAACTGTGCATTAAAATAGGAACATTAGTTAGCCATGCAGAGAATAGGGCCAGCTTTGTTTCTTTCATAGAAATAAATCTGGATCATGCACAGGGGGTTGTAGGTACTCAGCAGGGGGAGAGAGAGAGAGAGAGAGAGAGAGAAGAAGGGAGGGAGAAAGAGAGAGAATCCATTACTTGCATTTCACTGGAAGGGCAGGGAGCTAAGTGATATATTTTGTCATTGCTATCTAGGACCAAAGTTACCATAAAAGACTCTGTCCTATGTGAAATGATTTCAGGGCCCCACAAAATGGCTTCAGAAAATCTTCACCCACCTGTCCATAAGTCATAAAACCTCTCCATCAGAGCTGCTTTTTTGATCTGAGCCTTTGCTCCCAGCTGAAAAACAAAAAGTCCTGTGTTGCTGACACATGAAAACATCAAACATTAACACTTAATGTGATTAGTGCAGCTGTTTTAACTGTGAAAGCATATACCACTAGGGACATATCAGAATTGGGGGGGTGTTGTGATATGAAAATTGTTATTAGCAAAAAAATCATGGTTAAAACTAATGGAGAAAACTGAGTGAGAAGGTCTTTGGTTGGAGGACAGATGAAGGTGGGGGTCAGGGGTAGGAGGGCAAAGGCACTGATGATCTATCCCTCCCCAGTGCTGCGCCCTGTTACCAAGGCTGGCCTTATCATTTCTGAATCAGGTTTGCAAACAAAGTTGTTACTGGAGTTTCTAGAAAAGCAAAAGTGAAGATTTACAGCTTGATAGGAGAATTCACACTTCAGCCAGGGTGTGAACAGTGTGTGTTAACAAAGGGGCTCTTGCAGGGTAGCCTTTCTTTTTCCTTCCCCTCCTCCCAACCAGGACAAAATGAACATGGAAAAGAAAGGCATGTTCCAAGCACTAGAACTAGTTTGTGAAAATTGGTGTGCTGCTGTAATCCTCTGGTTCACAGGTTAATATCCCAAGGATGGGTGGCCACCGTCTTTCCAACGCTGCCCTTGTTTAAATAGTACTTTTCCTTACTACATAGAAAAAAATTTCAATTTAATAGCTAATCATTGTCTCAAGTGCACAAAAATGTTTCCAATGTGCATTTTTTTAAAAAGGATTTCGCCATTTCCCCCTTGGCTTTCAAACCATTTAGGATTGAGGATTCAAGGTGATTTATTTTGATGATTTCAGTAATAAAACCCAAGGTGGAAATTGGTTCATAGTGAATACAGCCACTTTTCATTAAATGCAGCTAAAGGCCCAAGAATGAATCTGAAATGGAGACTAGATCTGCCATTTAAATCAGGGACAGATACACAATTTGCATCTGACATAAATTCTCATCAGGTTGTGTTAAGAATACGGTCAGGCAGGGAATGAAAATTAAATTGACTTCTCACCTATTGTTGTCCCTCCCCAAGCTCTGCTCCTCTAGAAGTCATTAATGGTTGCACGTACAAAGGTGGGATGTAGCCCTTTGGGGTTTCCCCAGTCACGGAGATGCTTAGCAGATTGCTGCTTTAGGCGCTGATGCACTGTTCACCTCGCTGCGCTAGAATCTCCTTTAAATACCAGCAGCAGGGGCCTCTTGGAGCGCCACAGCCTGGAATAGCATCCCTGTATCATTAAACAGGGTGTCCAGGCCGCTCTCCTAATCCGCCCCAAACCCCAGGTGCCTATTTGCTGCGTGGAGTCAGAATAGTTAACTTCAAAATTTATAAATTAGCTCGAAGGTCTGTTTGGAATCTGATGATGACACTCGTGCTGAATTTCCCGAAGTAGTGGGTTCTCGTAGATCCTCCTTCCCAAATAAATAAATTTCATTTTTCCTTCATTAAAGGAAACCTAGGTAAGTTCATTGCATTTAGTTGAAACCTTTAAAATGTGCTATTTTGTATCTCCTTCTCAGCTATCCTTTAATCTCCAAAAGGTGGAAAGGGGAGTTGGAAATTGCTAGCCTTTCTTTTGTAGTACCTAATAGGTACCACACACTATCTTAGGTACATTATAAATGTGATTGTATATCTTTTTAATCATATAATGAAAATAGAAAATATTAAAATTGAATAAAACATAAGTGGATAGCCTAATGAATGACTGTAAAGCAAACACCCATAAGATGCCCACCCAAATCAAGACATTATCCCATAACCAGCACCACAGGCTTGCCCTGTGTCTCTTCCCAATTCTAATTACTTCTTCCCCTCTAACGGAAAGTCTCCTGTCTTTTATAGTGCTTACTTCCTTGCATTTCCTTATATTTTATCCATAAATAAATAAATTCATTAATAATTTTATTTGCCAGATTTTGAATTTCCTATAAATGTAAGCACACAAGGTATATCCTATTGTGCTTTTGCACAACTTATGTCTTTATGATTTATAAATACAAATCATATATTTGTAGTTCATTTATTTTTATTGATATGTAGTGACCATTATATGAATATGCCACAATTTAAAAAATCTATGCCACAATTTGGAGCTTTATGCTATGACCTTTTTTTTTTTTTTTTTTACATCTATCTTGGTACACATAAGCTTGCGACTAGGTAGGATGGAATTGCTAGGTCAGAGGGAGTGTATATGCTTAGTTTTAAATGGAGTATGTATAGTTTCAGCTTCATTATATATTACCAATTTTTCCAAAGTGATTATTTCAGTTTTTCATCTTATAGTGAGTTCATGTTGGTTCCTACCTTTATCAGTACTTGTACCTTATCAATAAAAGTACTTTTGGACTTTCACATATTTTTTTTTTACCCATGACCATATTTCTGTAGTACTCTTATAAAGTGAGTAGTCATAGCACCATTTTACAGATGAGAAAACCATTTTCTCAGCTTTTGGAAAACATGCATTAAAACAAAGAAAACCTGAAAGAAACTTGAAAAGGACTGAGTAACTTAATAGTCAAGGAATGTGAGTGACCTAAAGTTTACTTCATACCTGTATTGTGATTTAGAAGAGTATTCGTGGCACTCGAAGATCTGATGTATCTTGTATTTTATTGCTTTGGAGGGGAACAGCTTTTGGAAGAAAAAAAAAATCGTGGAATGGCCCGTACTTCGATCAGGATAAGAAAATAAACAGTGAAAAACAAAACCAAAGCAAAATGAAAATAATAATGAGAACCTTCCCCTGACCTTTTATGGAATCCTGATTCTGCCTGGATACTGGACTGAGCGGTTTCTATAACCTGTTACCAGTGTTCTTTTCCTGGGCTGCATGCTTTGGAGTTCTTGAGTGAAATAAGAGAGAAAGCCAAGACTGCTTTGGTTTGCGGGGTCTTGGGAGCTTTTACCATTGCTTCAGGGCCTGGATGTCTACTGCCCAGTTCTAAGTGGACATGGTGGATAAAGGAGAAATCTTTTTCACACTACCCATGAAGTTTTGCCTGCTGGAGCCTTGTAAATTAGGCTGACAAAAGACAGATTAGCAAGAGAAAAACAGAAGTGTATTAACATGTGCATCCTGCATATAGATGGGAGCGCTGAGATGAGTAACTCAAAGGGGTGGGTAGAACTTGGGCATATACAGCTTCTTAACAACAAAAACTTTTTAGAATAGCAACAAGATAAAGGAAAAGGACTTTGATTTTCTAGGGCAGCAAATTGCAGAGAGGTAAATATAAAGAGAAACTAATGGAATATATGGGCTCCCTCGTAAAGTCGGTTATGTAGATTCCTCTGATGCCATCTTAGGGCTGCTAAGGGGCTGAGGTCTTGGTGATGAACTTCTTACTTTACACATTCATGTCCTGCTTTTTTTAGGAAATTAGGGGTAGAGCAGAGAGCTTTTTTTGTATCTGCTTCTCAATTGCCTTTAGCTCAAAATAATCCTTATGCAAAAGTGGGATACTTGGGGGTGGCATATTCTGCTACCCTTCATGGACAAAGTTCACATTAGAAAGATAAACCTCCTTCCTCACCCTGCTCCTAAGATCTTGTTATTTGGAGATGGTTTCCCCAGGACGTCTCCTATCTCCTCCGGGTGAGCTGCATTGCAATTCTTTGCTGATAACCAGCAGGATTCAAAATGTTCTAGACCTTTAGCAATCAATCCTTCCCCATGTTAATTAAGTAAATAAGCCAAATAGTCCTAGTAATATAGATTTTACATGTCACATACCCCTAAAATGGTGTAATACTCTAAAACAAGATTCAGTTTCTGATGGAGGGGTTTTGTCTAATGTAGAAGGACACTTGTCTACAGCCTCTTGTTTGACCCTCCCAATAATCCCATGAAGTAGATAATACCATAACCACATTATAGCTGGGGAAACTTTGCTTTGGAAAGGTTAAGTACCTTGCTTAGAATAACACCGCTAGAATATATCTGCATTTGAATCCAGGTCTGTCTATATTAGTCTTAACTGCTATGTCATAATGCTTATAATCATAAAGGAAAAATTCAAGCAGGAAAATCCAGCCTTTTCAGAATATCAGCCTGGAAGCTGACATTCCTAAAAATATGGCTTTCTTGGGCTGCCATTCTGATAGGATGTGAACAAAGTGCCTAGTATTTGGTACTCTCTGTATTGGCTAAGAGCATTTATAAGACTTCTGTTAACAGATTAGCAAGCACCTTAATCATCTGGAATTTGTGCAGGAAAACTATTATCTTTCTAAGAAAGTCTCCAAGTTGGAACATTGTTATGCTATTTTAGAGCCCTATTATTTCAGAGCAGATAGGCTATGTAAATGGTTAATATTTTTCTAGTGTTCACGAAGGAGCTAAATGCTATAGTTATAATTTGGATGTAATTTTTGGTGGTAATATAAATATGGCTCTATTTGAAGTGGGTTGAATTTGAAAACTCATGAATAAATTCTTTGACATAATCAGAATTATATGGCAAAGAATTGACCTACTTTGCAGGAAGACTCCCCCAGAGTTCCTTAGCTAATAGTATGTTAACCCAACAGAGAAATCTTCCTGCTAATAGCACTTATCAGAGAAGATTGAAATCTGTAGTTTGTCAGGTAATCCAAAAAAATAATTTAAAGTCTGAAATCATAAAAAAAAGATTTGTGTCTTTACATTTTATTTCAACTGAAAATATGTAATAAGTGTACATAAAGTTACTGATCTTTTGATCTCAAGTCAGTATAAGGACTTTCCTTGACCTTGGAATACAGTTTTGCTAATTGGAATGCTGTGTCCTCGTTTTAATGAACTATACATCCATAAAACATATCTTCTATGATTTCCAGTTTGGGTTTCTTTAAAGTGAGCTGAGGATTTTAAAACATGTGGAAAGTAAGCCAAATGTAGAATCCTTCTGGGTCCGTATGCTTTTTCATTTAATTTTTTTTGAGTAGCCCTTTCTTTTAGCAACTTGCCCTTTTTGATTGTTTCTAAACATTGAAACTTGATATTCATAGAAATAACAGCTCCTTTTCTTGTTGTACTGACATTTCACTGATTTATGACATATTTAAATAATCATGTACTACTTTAACAAGTACCAGCCATAAACAGGTTTGGGAGCTAGTGTATGGGATTTTTGGTAAGCATCTACCATCTGTCTCTGAATTGCATAGAAATGAAGTAGCCTATCTGGCATTAGTGTTCAGAGTGGAGCCGGCACCAGGAGTAAGAAAGCAGAGCAGTGGCCAGTGCAAAGCATCAGTTAGCTTGACAGACCTGCTCCTGTACCTCCCACATACAGGCGTTCAGAGGATTCACCATAGACTACAGTAAGGCATATAAATAACGTCACTAACACACAAAAAAGCAATGAGTATGTAGTAGGATCTCAGAAAATTGTAACTTAAATTTTTCCTCTTTTTTCACTTCTGTCAATCCAATGGATACATTTTTATTGGATTGTTATTCTTGGTTTAAATCTCCAGCTTTTCTACTAGATTCTGAGCCTGCTGGGGATAAAGGAATATTAGAGTCATCTTGTTCTCTCTTCTTTATTGCTTAGCACCTAGTAGGCCTCCTAAAAATGTACTTTAATTCATTGCAGTCAAACTCTTAGGGGATAACTCTTAGGAGAGAGCAGCAGCGTCCTGGCCCAGAGGCCTGTGTCTGGGGTTGGAATGCCCAGAGCAGGTATTAGGGGATGGTACGCAGAGAGGCTGCGGTTAAGTCTGGAAATACCGATACAGATACCAAGTCTAAAAGGCCAGTGATGGACTCATGATGGGGATTGTGGGGCCAAAAGTTCTAAATCAGACCGATTTTTAAAGCACCCCTCTTAGAATTTCCTTCTTCTTTGTTTCCTTCTATCCTACAGCCAGTTGAGATCAGTTTATCAAACCTTTTTTTTTTTATGCAGCCGTTTGCTACCAGGCAAGAAGATGCTTGCAGAAGGAACAGATATGATTCCAATCCTGGGGACTTCTTAAGGGCAGTGACCATATCTCACTCATTTATAGATGTATCTGGAGGAAAAGACAAATTAGTGATTTAATTTGGAAAGCCCATGAAATTCCAGACTTTCAAATCTCAAACAATTAAGACACCACAGTCCCCTGCATGGATTGAAATTATAGCAATTTTTCCTTCTTGATGAAAAACATGTACTCTCTAATTGCTGGTAACCCTGTTAATAAGATCCAATCCTCTTTATCTAAACCACGTCTAAAACAGTGAAATGTTGTTTGGGCCCAATGCCAAGTAACAAAAGAAATGAAATGGCCTATATGAAACACTGAAAGGAAGACCATTTTTGCTGTGGCCTGCCTTAGTTTGAGAATGCTCTCTAGTGCTAGCCACACAACATACAGGTTTTGTATAATACCCCTTATCCGGAATGCTTAAGGCTAGAAGTGTTTTGGGTTTCAGATTTTTTTTAATTTTCGAAAATTAGCATATACATAATGAGATATCTTGGGATGACACCCAAGTCTAAACACAGAATTTGTTTTATATGTACTCTGTACATACAGGCTTCAGGTAATTTTGCAATATTTTTAACAATTCTGTGCATGAAACAAAGTTTTGACTTCATTCTGATTGCAACCCATCACATGAGGTGTGGAATTTTCCACTTGTGGCCACATGTCGGTGCTCAAAAAGTTTTGGAATTTGGAGCAGTTCGGATTTCCAGATTAGAGATGCCCAACCTGTATTTTCCTCTTTCGTCTGCTGCTTTCTTTGGCAATTAGACTCTGTTGACGTATGGGCTGTTTCTGGCTTTACCAACCCCTGACTTAGCATTCACATTGCTGTGGGGGTGAGTAGCAAGTACCAGGGGCTATGATGCCTCTGATCACTATGCCTGTGCCATACAGTCCTGCTTTTCTGATGCTTGGGGCTCTTATGAAGGGCTAATGCTTAGGACCAGCTGTCAGCGGCAGCAGGTGGACTAAGCACCTGAGTGTTTTGCTGTGCCCTTAAGTTAAGGCAGACACTGTGAGGTAGAAGGGTGCAGATAGGGTGATTAGATACAGGTTCAGATGTTAGCTCTATCTTTGCCATCTATGTGATTTGGCCAAATCTCACCTTACTGAGTCTCCACTTCCTCATCAGTAGGAAGGGAAACCTAAAGTCTTTTTTATGGAATTGTTTTGGAGATTAAATGAGCTAACATGGATAAAGCACTTGCGTTATGAGTTGAGTTTTGCCACCCCCCACGCCCCAGTTTGTATGTTGAAGTCCTAACTCCCAATCCCTCAGAATGTGAGCTTATATGGAAATGGGGTCATTGCAAATATAATTGGTTCAGATGAGGTCATTAGGGTGGGCCCTCATTCAGTGTGACCAGTGTCCTCATAAATAAAGGAAATTTGGACACAGAGACCAACACACAGGGAGAATGTCATGTGACAATAACAGCAGAGATGGGGGGATGTGTCTACAAACCAGGGAATGCCAAAGATGGTCAGCAAGCCATCAGAAGCTAGTGGTAAAGGCACAGAACAGTCTCCCTCACGGCCCTCCCAAGGAACCAACCCTGCCAACACCTTGATCTCGGACTTCCGGCCTCCGGAACTGTGTGGCAATACATCTCTGATGTTTTAAGCCACTCAGTTTGTGGTACCTTGTTATAGCAGCCCTAGAAACTAATACACACCTGTCACTTAATTTTATTTCTTGCCTTTCTTCCACCATGTACTTCCTTCTGGCTTCCTTTAAATATACTGAAATGAGTGTGCTGCGGGACCTTTCTGTGGGGACACAAACCTAGATGTGCAGCGCATGCCATTTCTGATCCTCCAGAGAGCACATCGAAGGGTCGTCCTCTTTTCCTATGGTATGTAGTATGTATTTTTAATCCTCTGGGTAGTGCCTGCAGTAACGTTCTGCGCACACACCCTGCTGCAGAAGATTTTACAATAAGAACTGCCTCGTGAGGACAACCTGAAAAGGATCAGCAGATATAAACATGTCGCCATTCTTGTCATTTTGAAACAACATTTTTTAAAGCATCTCTGAGTTAGGAAAAGAAGAGTTCTTTTCTGCTAGGCCTCCTGTTTCTCCTCTGGAAGGGAAAGATATTTGCAGGTGTTATGGAAACAGCAGGAGGTAACAAGGGGAGCAACTTCCTTGAAAACATCCTGAGTGATTTGCATTGTGTTAAGTGAGCACAAACCACCTCACTTAGTCATTCATATTAATTGAGCAATTTTAAAATTTAAAATGGTGTTCCTTTGAGGTTTGCGATCAAGACTGTGTCCCAGTGCTTCACTGGCGTTTCCTTGAAATTGGCTCTGTTTGGTATAGCTTTGCTTTCAATCGATGTTACCTGGGAAAACCTCTGCCTGGCTGGACAATAGCATCAGTATCGCTACTGTCAGCAGCTTTTTTGCAAAGAAATTCCGACTGTGGGAACCAGCAGCACGGCATCCATGGACTCTGGGGAGATTCTTCCGGCAACAATGCAAAATACAGTTTTCTCTTTTCTACCAAGCCGTATTGAACTCTTTGCCTTGATCTGAGGACCTAGGATCTCAGCTCCTTCAAGTGTTCCAGGCAGCAGTGAGGGAGCCAGGACCCTGCAGAGCAAGCCGCCTGCAGGCTGCAAAATTCCAGCAGAGGGAAGATTTTTGAAGTATCAAAAGCTTCACACCTGTGGGTGATTTCCATGCAGAGACTGAGAGCAAGAGTAGCCAACCCCTGACCCCTCCAAAACTCACATCTATACCAGCCTTTCAGGGAAGAGAATGAGCTCTTTTGTTTTCCCAGACATTGCAGAAACACAAAGAACGTGAGGTGTATGTAGGATTGGGAGAGAAAAGAGGCAGTAGGGTCTTAACAGAGCGCACTGGAGCTGGACTCAGAGACCTGCGTTCCAGTCTTGCACCTGCCAAGTTTCTAACTGGGAAACCTTCTCACACCCCCTGCACCTCCCTGAATCTCAGATTCTTTATATGTCAAACAAGTTATTAATAAGTATGTGACAGAATTATGTGCATTAGTGTATTTGGATATGCCTTACATTGTGTGTCTGTCAGCTTGTTTTCTCTCCCTGTCTAGCATGTTTCACATTTATTGAGTGATTACTATGTGCCAAGCACTTTGCTAAGTATATAATGTTTATTAATTACATAACTTGAGGCAATGTTAAAGAAATAATTATTCAGTGATACTTTTTAAAGTACAGCAAGACAGACTTCATTCAGGACCATTCAGGACCTATGGGTACAGGGACAACTACAGTGGGGTCTTGCAGTGGGGGAGGGAGATAGGGCTCAACTCTGAACATAGCATGGAAAACTGGGAATGTATTGCCCAGGAGCAGTGTAGGGGCAAGTGGATGGAAAATTACTTAGAGGAAGCACCAGGGGCTAGGGAGGCTTCTGACTCAACCAAACTAACAGGATTCTTGTGGAAAACAGACCAGGGTGGACAGACATCGCTTGGGGGATGGTGGATATGAGAACCTGATCAATTATCGAGGATGATAAAAGATCGAAGTTGGGAGATTCTGGGTAAACAGACTCTGCAGGGTTTTTCTGCTAAAAGTGGGTTTTGCACAGAAGTGCACAAATGGGGCTAAGAGAAGATTCAGAAGCCTGACTAAAGTGTGCCCAAGCCAAGAATTTTTGTCAGCAGCATCTCATTAATGGCTAAAAATCACATTCCTTGGGTTCAAATAAATTCCAGTTGGCTGTGTAACCCTGATGGAGTCTCTTTGCCTCTGTAAGCCTTGGTTTTCTAATCTGTAGAGTGGGGACAGTAACAGTATCTACTTGTTTTTTTTGTTGTTGCTTTTTTTTTTGAGACAGACTATCACTCCTGTTGCCTGGTCTAGAGTGCCATGGCGTCAGCCTAGCTCACAGCAACCTCAAACTCCTGGGCTCAAGTGATCCTCCTGCCTCAGTCTCCCGAGTAGCTGGGACTGCAGTCATGTGCCACCATGCCCGGCTAATTTTTTTTATATGTATATATGTTTTTTAGTTGTCTAGCTAATTTATTTCTATTTTTTTAGTAGAGACGGGTTGTCGCTTTTGCTGAGGCTGGTCTTAAACTCCTGAGCTCAAACAATCCTCCCACCTCGGCCTCCCAGAGTGCTGGGATTACAGGTGTAAGCCACCATGCCCGGCCCAACAGTGTCTACATTGTGGGATCAAGAGAAATAAGTGAGATGATGCTTTCAAAGTATTTAGCACAAAGCCTGGCACTTAGTAAGTGTTCTGTAGATATTAGTAAAAGTATTAATAAGAGCTTCTTGAAGAGTGAGTTTCTCTATAACTTCTGAAGAGATACATCGACCTGTTAAGGTTATCAAAAACCTCAGTCTGTGACTAGATTTTAGTCATGTTAGAAAAAGCTGGTTTGTAAATTAGTCAATTTCTGTTGTTTAATGTGTTTCTATTTCAGTCTAATTATTTGTCTCTGTTTCTTAAGAAACTTTTCAATGTGAACTGAAGAGAAAGAGACATTTGGTAATGCCTGGGAATTAATAGGTTGTCGGAGAGAGATTAAGGGAAAAATAATGTTTTGGAAGAGAACTCATTTATTACATAAGAGAACTGGGAGGCAAGACGACCACAAATCAGGACTGGGGTCAGGAAGGTGACAGGTACAGAGGTGACTTGGCAGATGGGGTAAGGGAGGCTCTTGTTCCCAACAGAGAAAATGGTACAAAAAAATGCACAGCTGTGCGGACAGGGGGGATGTATTCTGGGACCTGGGTTTCATTGGGCTTCACTTGGCTGGAGCGAAGAGCATAGCTGGGGACAGTGGTAGTGAGGATAAAGAAATTAAGTGTCACTCCAGTGGGAAAGACTGCAGTGTCCACAAGAGCAGGGAATGTGTCTGTTGGGTTCACCTCTAGCCTCCATATTGCTTAGCAAGTAGAAGTATAATAAATGTGTGATGAAATATTAGAAAAGTACATCAGAAATTCCTGTTTTATTGAGTTTGGAGGGAAGCAAGAAACCACTGACAACTTTTAAATAATGGAATGACATAAAAATGTACTCTCTGAAGAGAAATCTTGTAGTTCTCTATTAAATGGATTGGAGGAGGGAGGAATTATAAACAGGTAGACCGTGGAATTATCTAGGTGAGATATGAGGACCAGAATAAGTGTGGTGACTCTGAGGGCATTTTAGGAAATATTGTTTACAACTCTTAGAATCTATGTGACAAATATTGTAAGGAAAAGAGGAAATCAGAAGTCCCTCCAAAGTTTCTAAACTGGATGGAGAGTAGACCGCCTGTGGCATTCCTGCACTGGACAGATGTTACCTGCAGTGTGCTGGGCTCTTTCCTGGACACAGAGCACCCAGTGATGTGTAAGAATCACAACTGGGAGGCCAGACCTGCAAATACCTGCACAGCGTGCCGAGTGCTGTTGCTAATGTTGCTGCAGATGAGTTACTCGATTGCTGTGACTACACTTGAACTTGGCTGGGTGAGGTTGTGCAGGGGAGGTGACAGTGGAACTGAGCCTTGAGTGGGACGTGCCAGTCTCAGTAAGGGAAAATATGGTAATTTCAGTTCTGTACATACTAAGTTTTGGTCATTGTAAGGAATTCAGATGTTAGCATTTAGGGAAGGCAGATGGCAATGTGGATGTGGAGCTCAAGAGAGGTGTTAGGGATAAATATGTTGACTTCGGCATCATCTAAGAGAGAATGAGATTGTCAAGTGGGAAAAGAAGAGCCTGGACAGATCGTGAGAGAATACTCCCTGAAGGGTCTGGAAGAAAGGATGCACAAAGGGTAAGTCAGGAAAGAGAGAGAACCAGGGTAGTCACAGAAGGGTATTGAGGGGTGACTTTTTCAAGAAGGAAGGGGCAGTAAGGTGTCCAGTTGCATGGAGAGACCAAGGAGAGTGAGCATAAAGAAAGGACTATTGGGGTAAATAATTCCCTGATGACTTTACTTTCCTGCAAGCATATCCCATATTTCCAGCTCTCCTCAGTGGCCTTTTGCTTTGGCTGTCTCATTTTTAGTGATTATGGCACCAGACTATTTATTTTAGAGACTGTCAAGGTCCTGGTCACCTTGAGATTCTTCACCTCTCATTGACGCTTTTCTCAAAAGAAGGGGTAAAAGCCTGGCATTCCCAGCTCCAGTCCCCTTTCCTTCAACCACACTTAACTCACTTTCTCCATAGTACAGCTCTGACCATGTCATAATGTAATGTCCCTGAACAAAGCCATCCTCAACAACCACAGAGAAATCTGATCTGACATTCAGATTCCTCCCAAATCGGTGCCCAAACTGCACAGGTGGTGGAGCATAGTGAGAAGACCATAAACTCTGGAGTCAGGCACACTTGGATGCCACTCCCTGCTTCCAGGCTATCTAACTTGGACAATCCGTGCTCCTCTCTGAGTTTCTTTTTTGCATGTGGGCAATAGTACTGGGGGTGGCCAGTGAGGTGCAGTAGATACTACTGTGCAGTCAGGTATAAGGTGGTCTGCCCAGGCCCCTCACTTAAGGTAGATTGTGCATTTTATTTGAGTTCTGACTGTGATTTCACCTTTCCCTCAAAACTGTCTCAGAGGACCCTGGCTCGAAGTCACCTTTTCTTCCTCCCAATCTCTGTGATACTGCTCAGTACAATATATATGCTAGTAGTTATTCCTGGGCCGACCTGGGCCATGGCTTCTATTGTTCTGAAACTTGTTTTTGTATCTTGATTTCTTGTTTCAGTTTTCAAAGGTTTATGTATTACTACCCAGACTTGGTTGTAAATTCCTTGAGTTTACACAAAGGCCTTATAATTTACTGAACCTGTAATTTGTAGCTCTCTCTTTTTTCTTTGTCTTCTCCTCTTGCTTTGTCTTTTAATTCTTTGGGAGACATGGTCTAGCAGGGAGAATACATTATTTGGAGTCAAAGAGACCTGGATTTGAATTAACTGGCATCCACATGAGTGTTGTGTGATGTGGAAGAAATTACCCATCCACTAGGAGTTCTATTTTCCTCATCTGTAAAATTGAAAATAATACCTACCTCATAGGGTCATTGATGCCATAAACATTGGCATAATCGGTTCTCAATAGTGATGTTAATCCACACTGCCCTGGGCCTTGCTGAGTGAATGTGCAATGATGATTATTTCCATTTGTTAGGATTCCTTTAAAAGATTTGCTCTGAAATCCGTTACATCCTTTCAGTTCTCCACTGAAGTGCTGCCTCATTCATGGGCCAACCCTAATCATGCATCAGAATGTCTAACCCCTCCCCCATGCTCCCTGTGCACATTGGGGCACCTCCATTTATTACATTTCATTCTAAACTTCGCTTCTTCCACTGAACTGGGGACTTCTTAAAGGGTGTGATTCCATCTTGCTTGTCCCCATAAGGAGACGGCACAGGCAAAGTGGGAAAACTGGATGTGGAGACAAACACAGCTGGGATGAATCCTGAATGATCAGATAACAAAAACATCTTGTTCTTGGCTGTGTGAACTCAGGCAGGTTTCTTGACCTCAGAAAGCCGGTTTCCTCCTCAGCACCAAGTGGCATGGTGACACTTCCTAGGGCAGTTGAAAGTTTTTTTCAGACTAAATGAAAAGTAACATGTGAAAATGTCTATCGCTGTACCTGGAACACCGTACATGCTTAATAAAGGAAAGCCCCAACCCCTCACACAGTATCAGTCATGTGGAAGATGTTCACAAAACGTTGACCAAATTAACCTAAAAGGGATTTAATACTTATTTCTGTTTTCCATTGATTGCTTTATCCGATTATTGCTCATTATCAAAATTTGTCACATTTTTCTCCTGGGCAGTTTACTGCTGTGGTGTAAACAGTGTTAAGATCATGCTTGCAGACCACATCGAGCTGTTTGGAAGGGAGGTGCTTTGTTGAAATCAGCAAGGCTGTGTGTAGGTATCCGTGTTTTTGTTATCTGATCAAAAAGACCTATTTTTTTTCCTTGTTTGCAGAAAGGGGACAAAACGAAGGTGTTTAAGTGATAATTGGCTGTAATATATTAAATTCATTGAAAACTAAGCCACGGAGGGGATAAACATTAGACAGTCCTGAGGTTTGAGGTCTTGGGATGAAAGCAGAGGAAAGATCATCTCACCTGAATTCTTTCTCTTTTTGTGATGCTACTAGCAGGTGGGAAACTAAGGAGGGAGAATCAGGGATTAAGCAAAAGCCCCTGGGGCAGTGAACTGGGGGGGGGTGGAGGGGGGGCTGCGGCTTGTCCACACCCCTTCCCTGCAGCAAGCATCCAGTGACTGTCTCTCTGCTACCAGACACACAGAAATCTATGACTGTGATTAGTAAAAGGTTTCTAGTTGCAAGTAACAGAAATCAACTTGTGTGGACTTGAATATAACAGGGAGGCATTTCGTAAAGGACATTTCTGGGTCTCTTAGGAACCCGAGGAAGGGCATGTGTGGGCAGTACCTCTGGAAAGTTGACCCAGGGATTTGGAATCAGTAAGAACCCCAACCATGCTTTCTCCCTCTGGTCACTTCTTTTCCAGAACATTTTTTCTCTTTGCCTTTTCGTAAGATTGGCTTTCTCCCGCGTATTTACCCAAGGGAAAAAAAGACATTTTATTAAAAAGACATCTGCACTTGAATGTTTATAGCAGCACAATTTACAAGCACAAAGATGTGGAAACAACCCATGTGTGCCCATCAATACATGAGTGGATTAATCAAATGTGGTATATGTATACCATGAATTATTACTCAGCCATTAAAAAATGGTGAATTATACCTTTTGTAACAATCTGGATGGAACTGGAGACCATCCTTTTAAGTGAAGTATCACACGAATGGAAAAACAAACACCACATGTACTCACTACTAAATTGGAACTAATTGATCAACACTCATGTGCACATATGGTAGTAAAAGTCAATGGAAATGAAGCAGGTGGGGAGGTGGAGGAGGGGATAGATAAATTCATACCTAACACATACAGTGCACACGTCTGTGGGATGGACACACTTATAACTTTGACTCATAATGTGCAAAAGCAATTCATGTAACCCAAACGTTTGTATCCCTGTACTATTCTGTGGGGAAAAAAAAAAAAAAATTGGCTTCCTCTTAGCCAGACCAATGGCAGGAAAAGACCACCCAGAATTCTGCATTTCCATGTTACAATTCCCATCTCAAAGGGTGATCAACTCCTTTCTCTCCGCTTAAATACTCAATTCCAAGGATAGTGTTCTTTTTAATCAACATAGCTTGGATGAGTTATCCATCTGGTTCATTCAGGAGGAGCTAGAGGGTGAGTTCACACTGTATAAACACGGCTCTGTGGCCCTACTGCTGGGTTAGAGGTGGCAGTCAGGTGGTGCTTCGGTCATTGAGATCTGGATGGGTGTCTCAAAAGGTGTCCACCCTTGATGAGTGAGATGAATCCCAGCTCTTATGCAGTCCATGATAGAGAAGCAATTTTAGAAGTGAAGAAAAAGAACCCCAAAACTCTGTGGTGCTTTTATATGATGATGTCCATGCTAAGAAACAGCCAGGTTTTTAGCATTGACATAGTTCAATCTGAAATCTGGTGCTAAATTTTAAATGAAAGGAAAGGCAATCATATTTATGGAGTACCTGTATGCCAGACAGGCCAGTCACTTTTTCACATCCTTATTTCATTCCTAAACCTCAAGGCAGATCTCATCTATTCCCTGTTATAGATGAGGAAACAGGGGTCCCAGAAAATGCAGCTGTCCAAGGTTACCATCCTGGACACTGACTTAATCGAGACTCTCTCTCTCTCTGCTGGTGAATCCTGCACACTCTCCACGCAGCTGGAATTTGATCATCTCTGAGTGGAGCATTAAGCCACCAGCCTCTCTTGGCTTTGTCCCCGTCACTGATTAGGATGACTTCGTATTGGGAAGTGGCCCTGCCATCCACCAGGGTGCCTAAGCCGAAACCCAGGAGTCATGGTTGCTCCTCCCTTTTCCTGTCTCTTTTGAAATCTATGAATAAACCCAATCTGCTTTCCCCCTCCCGGCATATTTTTTGGATCAGTCCACTTTCTACATCTGCTGCCATCATCATCCTCGTCTCATCTCTCATCAGGATGATCAGCCCCTGCTTCTACTCCTTTTGCTCTAGACAGAGCACTAAGAAAACTCTTTATAAAATGTGAGTCATGCCCCTGCATAGCTGTCCCCCTGGCCTGTGGCTGTCCACTGCACTTAGAACCCAGTCCGCCCTCCTTGCCCGGCCTCCCGCTTCACCTCAACCTCCTCCCCACCACTCCCGGGATGGCCCCGCTCTGATCATACTGGCTTCTTTCCGTTTCATAAACAGGCCACACGCGTTCCCTCCTGGCACGACTGCCCTTTTCTTGTTGTTCACATCTCCTTTCAAATGTCATTCCTACAGAAATGCCTTTGTGGACCAGCCTGTCTAAATTAATTGTTCCCCACCCTGTCCCAGTCGCTCTTTGTTTCATCAAGCTGTTTCATCTTCTTCATAACACTCATCCCTATCTGCAGTGATCTCGTTCATTATTTATTTACTTGCTCATTACTCATTATCTTCCTTCCCCTTCCACGTCAGCCATTCCAGGAGAGCGGGGCTTCCTCTCTCTGGTTCACAGCTGAGCCCTGGGACCTGGGCCAGTGCTTGGCGTGTAGTGGGCATCCCGCACGTGTTTGCGGAACGAATGGACATAGGCTGGCCACGCTAGGAATCCAGGGAGTGGGGCCTGGCCTGTGTCCTTGCATTCATTAAGAGCAACTGTCGGGTGGGGCACTTAGTCACTGTCTATTCCAGCACCTTCCACTTAAATCCCTCGATCACTGAGATTTATCTCTGAGTTTAATCAAATGTAATTTATATTTCAGCCTCCTCAGTAAATAATTGATTTGCCCTCTCTGTTGTCTTCATCACAAATACCTCTTTGTACTCTAAAGAAATAATTTAATCAGTCAATAGTACACAGAGCCCTCTTGTTTAGAAGGCAGATGGAAGATAAAGCGTAAGTCTTGTTCACACCAGAATATACTAAGACAAAAATAATCTCACTTAAAAAAAATACTGTGCAAACAACTTGGTGGCACAGATACCCAATTAAATCCCCTTGTTTTTTGTGCTTTTTTTTTTCTCTTTTTTCCTAATGGAGATGACCCCATGAAAGTTGTAGCTGCTGCAGAAGAAAGTTGTTGGCCAATTGTAGGCCGCGCGTGAAAATAGAAACTTGTTCATTTGTAGTTTAATTAACCTCTGTCTAGGCCCAGGAGCAAGCTTCCAAATGCCTAGTGTGAACGCACACTGGGTGAGAATGCCACGCCACGCTGAAGGTTGAGCTGTTCCGCAGCGCCTGTG
The DNA here is from genome assembly GCF_020740605.2 of Lemur catta. Lineage (NCBI taxonomy): Eukaryota > Metazoa > Chordata > Mammalia > Primates > Lemuridae > Lemur > Lemur catta. The sequence continues at coordinate 83,537,760 of NC_059130.1, forward strand.
ACCTCAGACTCACTGAGTAGAGCCTACTCTCCCGCTCTTCTTCCTTTGCCACTGTCAGTCCCTCTGGCTTCCAAACCTTGCTGGGACTCTTTTGTAATCCAAATCATGCAAACATCTTTCCTTTGCCCTTATGTGTTTCTCCAAAAGAAAGACTCTGGGAGAGGTAAATTTTACATTTGTTTTCACACATTTGTCTATTTTGAGCCTTCTCCTTTCTGGAGCAGGAGGAGGGAGGGGAAGATAATGAAGCATCAACTCTGATGAGTGTGAAAGGCTCCACGGAGGCGTTCGCACGGGGAAAATGCATTTTTACGCTGTCTGGAAGAGTAATTCTCAATATTGTATTTCTTCGCACTGTTTTAATTGGAAACATCTTAACTGTCCAATAATAGGGGATTGGTTAAATAACGTATGATACATCTATAGGATGGGATATTATGCGGCCAACAAGAATCATGTTGTAAAAAATATTGATATGGGAGAAAATATACAATATACTGCCAAATGAAAAAAGCAAACCACAGCTTTACAGTCTGAAAATTTTTTTTTTTTTTGGAAAATGAATATTTGTGCACTTGGGGAAAAGTTTGGAAGAGCATCTACTCAAATGCGACCATAAATATACCTGGGTGGTGTTATGGGTGGGTTTCCCCGTTTTTGCCCCTCTTCTGCATTTTCCAAATTTTAATTCTTGAGCACATTTCACTTTGTAATTAGGAAGTATTTAAAAAAGCCATTGTTTTAAAAAATTGAAATATAAAAAGTTTAAAAGTACATCTGTTCTTTTTCATTTCATATTCACTCATAATCAGCTCTTGGGGTTTTGTAGGGACCTGGTCTTTGCTATCATGTGCATTAGCCAAAGGGAGACAAGTTGTAGACTTAGGAAAGGCAGCCCTACTGCATCTCCCAGCTCTGGGGGCAGGGAAGCTGCCTTTGGTTGGGTGATCACTGTGCTCACTCTTTCAGAACAGGCTCCGCTGCCCAGGACAGCTGGTAAATGAATACTCAACAGGTTTGTCAGGGCCCTTTGAGTTGCCTTTGGTGGCAAGATTTTAGCTCTGGATTTACCTTCTTGATTCGGCTTAGCCTCATGGAACATCAATGTCAGCTCATCTTACTTGAGCACTCAGTGCTGCCTCTGAGCCCTCTTCCCATAGTTCTTGGATTGTTGCAGGAACTTGCTGGCTTGTCTGTCCATAGCAACACCCTCTCTCTTTCAGAACACTCTCTCTCAAATGCATTTGTACTGTCTTTGATCAAGTTCCCAGGAAAACAATGGCTGAGACAAAGATTTGCTGTGGGAGGCTTTAGTGAGGCGTGTCCTCAGAATCAACACCGATGGGGCAGAGGGTGATAAGATTGGGCAAAGGCAGCTGAACTGTGATGCAGTTGCAGCAGAGGCCTCTGCTGGGTGCTCTACCCCACGGGGCACACTTGAGTTGTCCTTCAGAATTGTCTCAAGCCAAGGCATGTGTCTGGGCCTTTATACCCAGCCCCATCTAATCAACCAGTTATTGATCGGGTGCAGCTACTGGGAGGAGGGACAAGTGGGGTAAGGGAGGCATGACCTTGGCTGTGGGCAGTTCCCTGAGAGCAACTCATCGGAGGGCCTGCAGGGGCCAGCACACCAACTGAGTCGATGAGTCCTCAGTTCCAAAACTGGATCTGGGTGGTGGACCACATGTAGCCAGCAGTTCACGGGAGAGGAAGCCAAAATACTGTGAACAAATAATGTTGGCCAAGAGCCGCACTGCTGTGTTGGGTGCTTCACACACAGGACTGCATGCAGCTCCGACAGTAATCCTGCAAGGTGAGCATCGTTATCTTCCATTGCAGACAAACAAAGTGATTCGCTCCTAGCCAAGAATCTCCTGAGAGTGGCAAAGCCGCTGAGAACTGAGGTTTCTCCTGGACTCTGTTCTTCTCGTTCGTGACCCTCCCCCTGCACGCCAGATCCAACTGTCCTGTTGTGTTTCACATGTGTCTCAGCCTTGCCTGCAGCCGTGCAGCACAACCATAATGGGGCCCTTTTGTTACAAAGCACAGAAACAAAAATAAACGTAATGACTGCGGGTCCAGACCTGGCCTTGCCCTGCCTCTGCAGCCCTATTTCTTACCCGGCCTCGAGCTTCAGACTCTCTTCCTTTAAGACTTCTTTTGATTAACAGCATTTCTTTCTTGACTCTCCTGCCTCTGCCTTTCTCTGCTCTGTGATCTTGTGCCAGTCTTTACCTCCTGGAGTCCCAATTTCCTCATCCATAAGAAAGGATTAATAATGCATGTCATGCCAGGTTGTTGTGAGGAATAAAAGGGCAGTGAAGAAGGACTTACATATTGTTGAAAGCCTGTCCCATGCCTTGCAGCGTGGCATCAATATGAGATGAAGTGTTACATACCTGGTGCAATACCTTACACTTAACAGCAACACACACTGGTTTTTACCCGCTCTGCCTCTTGGCCATGAGGAAAAAAACACAAATCCACCGATAAGAAGACTTGAGGAGTGAATTGGTGTCATGCCATCCTCAGGCTCTCAGTAAGCCAGAGTGTAAAAATCTGCAGGTTTGAAGCCAGACCGGTCAGCCTTTTATTGGCCCAAATGAGCAGCATATGCTGAGTTCCATGGCCTTCGTGGAAAGACTTCAGAAGGACTCAGCAAAAGAGGATAATAGCTGTCTTTACACCATCTTAAAACCAAGACGTTTCTCCATTTTTCCATCTTTCTGTGCTTCCTCGTACATGAAGACATGATTGGCCATCTGTCTGCTACTCCTGCCTTCCATTTGTCTGAAAAATGGTCTGAGCCTGGTTCATAACAGCACCTGAGACTTTGGGCCCTACGACTGGAACCGAAACTTGGTTTTCCAAAGTTACAAAACACCATGGACAGTTGTGTTGGGGTTGAGGGGCAGGGTTGGAAACTCTTGTTAAAGAAAGAGCCATTTCCCTTATTAAATATACTTATTCATTCAGTGAACACTGAGAATTCATTATACGCCAGGCCTTGTCCTAGTTGTTTGGGATAGAGAGCAAATCAGAAGGAAACGTCAGCCCTCAGGAGCCCAAGGTCTACCCAGGGGACACTGTAAGGCCTCCCTTCCTCCTGCTGTGATGTACCGCTGCTCATGGAAAACCACCGCCAGGGGTGGGAAGCAGGTCCCAGACTTATTGGACATGAAGATCTCTTCAGTTTTTCTTTAGAGAAATCTAACACATTAACTGCCATGTGAGGTGTATTTAACTCACGCTAGTTTGAGCTCGGGGCCCTGTGAAGCATGTGTAACTCACACGTCTATTTACCTTGGGAGCCACGTGGTGCGCAGGCAACTCACGCTGCCGTGCTGTAGCATACGTGTTACGTGATGGGTGGCCCCCTGGGCAAAGCTCTGCAGTTGGTTCCTGAAAATCTTACTTGTTGATGTTCTTATTGTTACAATTAATACTGACAAATTAATTGTATATAACTCGCATCGCATACAGAAAATGATAAAAAATAACAAGTTTTTCATTAAATTAGAAAAGATCATTTTGTTTTCGAGTTTTATTCTATTTTTGTAATAAAACACTGCAGCCCCAAGGGAAAAAAAATTTTTTTCTAGTGTGGCATTCAATGTGTTAAAAACGGTGCTTAGACAGACACTACTAGGAAATGGTTGGTCTACGGATTTGTTGGAGTGACAGGACATGGCTGGTGATTGTTTTGTTATTAAGAGGTTATTAATAATGTCATGCAGTTTTTATAATAGATTTTTCAAAATCAAATTTTAAAAGACCCAGCAGGAAGGAAAAAAACCAGAAATAAATGCTGGTAGATCCTTATCAGGGAAATGCAAAAAGGACCAACTATTAGAGCAGAAGAATTGGGTCACTTGTAATTCAGTAGTTCCTAATCTGACTCTGCTTCAGAATCATCTGCTAAGCTTTAAAAATGCAGATTCCCAGGCTCTCCATTGAGAGTCTCTGTAAGTAAGGCCTGAAATCTTAGCACTTCACTTTGTACAAAAAGGTGTAAGTGGACTCCAGATGCCCTTTCTACAGAGCACTTGTCAGGAGTACCAGAGAAGACGATTTTTAAGGAAAATGTGCACGTGAGTCATGGGCTGAATATTATTTTAGCTCTTTAATTAGTTTACCTTTTAGCAATAATGACAGCAGCCATGTTCATAAAAACACATTTTAACAGCCCCCTAAGTGTGTTTTTCCCCTTGTTCTGCTCACTACCCAGCTAGTTAATTACACAAAATCAGCATTCTCTCCTACACAGCCAGCATACGTAATTATTTGTCCGTTGCAGATCAACACCTGGATAATTGCAAGATAGGATTTGAAGTAAAATAAGTTGCCTCTGCTGCTGGGCCCTGAAATTCCCCCACAATCTGTTCTGAAATTGGACAACCTGACAGACAATAGGGCTCTTTCAGCAATAGACAGAATGATGTTGGACAGGCTAGGGAAGGGAGGAAAAAAAAAGCAACCCTTTGAAATTGTCTTATCAAGATGGATGGCCTGTGATTCAGATAGATATGCAGAAGGAGGGAGGATCTTTCTGTGTTAATAATTTATAAGGTGATCTCCCTATTTGCCTTCAGGAAGGAACATCCTGTTCTTAATTGCATCCTTATTCCCAGGCAACCAAAAAAATTCCCAAACAGCTGGGACCATTACTTCCAATGCAGTACAACTTTGTTGTGGTTAGCTTTGGGCCACTGGTGCTTAATGTGAACTATATTATTCAGGGAGGAAAATGCAGTACATATTCACTGAATGACTTCCATGTGCCGGGCAGTGTGCTAAGAGCATAACATATATTATCTCCTATGATCCTTCTAACTACACTAGAGAGGGGTACAGATAACCTGAATGTTTTACAGACAAAAACCCCAACACTCAGACACGTTAACTGGCTTTCCCAGTATTTCACACGCAGGAAGTAGCATACCATGATTTCAGTGCAATGCCTCCTGACTCCAAAGGGTTAGCCAGTCATGCCCCTCACTAACGGCGTGTCCTTGCACCAATGACTTCACTTCCCTGTGCCTCAGTTCCCTCTTCCTCTCAATATGTTGTAGTTCTTGCCTCCAAGGTTGTTGTGAAGCTTAAATAAGACAGTTTATAAAAATGGGACAGAAATGCTCATTTTCAGGTATCCTCCAGCTTTTTACTCCTCCTTCCTAATTCTGGTTCCCCTATTATGAAAAGAATATTTGTGCTTAGCCTCCACCCAGTATTCATATGTGGGGTCCCTGACTCCCAGTGTAATGGTATTTGGAGGTGGGGCCTTTGGGAAATAATTAGCTTTAAATGAGGTCATGAAGGTGAGGTACTCAGGGTGGATTAGTGGTCTTATAAGAAAAGGAAGGGAGACAAGCTCTCCCTCTCTCTCTTCTTCCCTCAGAGCACGCACAGAAAGAGGTCTTGGGAGCACGCAGTGAGACAGTGGCCATCTGCAAGCCAGGAAGGGGACCCTCACCAAGAACCTAGTCTGCCAGCACCTTGATCTTGGACTCCCCAGCTTGCAGCACCGTGAGAAATAGATGTCCATAATAAGCCACCCAGTCTATGGTATTTTGGTCTAGCAGCCTGAGCTGACAGGACATCCCCTTAGATGTTTAAGTATCTAAACACAGAAGTGAATACTCAGCTAGATATAAGAAATGCATTGGAGTTGACCTCTACTAGATGGGGAAATACTGTAACTGTCAAAAGTTAAAAGAATTCACAGCCAGAATAACCACATTAGAAAAAAAAAATACTTATCTTGGCTCTTATATGGGTTTCTGTGGCCGTGCTTCTTATAATCTATGAGGAGTGGGGGAGATAAAGAGAGAACAATCTTTGGATGTGGAATATCTTTTATTTGGCCATTATCGGTCTTTAGCGAGCGGCCTGGAGTGGGAGGCCGTTTAGGACTCCCGTGGACCCTGTGGGCTCCCCACTTCAGTGTCGTAAAAACTGCTAATTGCCTTCCTCCTTCGGATCCTCACTCTTGACAGAGGCACGTGCTTTGTTGAAGCTTCTGCAAGGTGACTCCCAGAGTGGGACCTCAACATCGGCAGTGTCTTCTGCTCCGAGACAGAGACTTGGTATTCCTCCTGACAGCATCTTTGAGGCCCGTTCAAATGGAGAATTTACTCAATGCCCTGAAATTGGCCTGATTTAAATTCAGAGGAGAGTCCTGCGCTGGTTAGGAGGTGAGCAGGTTGTGATACGCTCTTCCCTAATGGCAAAAAGCAAAGCCAACGTTAAAATGACTATAGGTGTGACATTTACTTTATCCCATTAGGAATTTTATTCCTTAAAGACTAAGTGAGTCACACTCGTGGAATGTATAAAATAAGGTCTGTATAGAAGGGGCTTTTAATGGCTCCTTAGGTGCTTCCCCACCTCGATCCTGATTCCCGGAGTCCACTTGTCACTTTGGAATAAATAAATAAATTCAATCCTTTATTCAATTATTCAGCAGATCTGGGCACTGTGGGTCCACTCTGTTCCAGGTAACATACTAGGTTCAAGGAACACAATTGAATCAATCCCAGTTTCAACCCTTGTGGAACTCAAGTGTGGAGAAAGAGACCAGAAAACAGTGAAGTTCACAGACAATAAAAATATGTATTAGGAAAATGCTAGGCACTGAGGATACAGTATTCAACTAATTCAACATAGTTTTTGCCTTTATGGAGTTGATGGGTTAATGAGAAGGGCAGAGAGTAGGCGGATTATTACCAGTGAGATTAATTCATTGCAAAAGTGCAGAGGAATTACCAGACTACGATGGGAGCATCTCAGAGGGGACCTACCAGATAGGAGAGAAGCCCAGGGCACATGGTGTTATGTTGAGATCTCAGGTGTGTGGGGAGGGGGGTGAGAGGATAGAGGGAGGGGGGAAGACAAGAATGGGGAGGGAGTGTCTTCTAGGCCCAAAGGACACCAGGTGCAGAATTGCAGAGCACAACAATATGCACTGCACAGAGTGTGTCTTGGTCAGGAGATCTGATTGAGGCCGCTGTGGGGTGCATGTGAAAAAAGGCAGGGAGTGGTCCAGAATGGGACTGGTCACTTAGGCAGGGACTCCATCTCGAGGGCTGAGTAAGATATGTTAAGGAGGTTGTTGATAGTTGGTGGAGAGTGGGGGAAAGGAGGGAGGAGTGCTTTGAAAAACACCACCCTTGTAGCAGAGGGGATACTTGGTCTGAGTCTTAAAATGTTTGTCAAGGAGAGAAGACAAGTTAGAGAAGAGAAACAGGCATGGAGACACCTGGCCCACAGGGTCAGAGTTTCAGGTGTTGAGGGTGAGGGGGCAGAAATGAGGTGGGAGAATGAGAGGGAAGACAGCCCGTGGCAGCTGGCCAGAAGGGATGACATTTCTGGTCAGGTAGTGTGTGACGAGGTGGCATCTGGGGTGGACCCTGCTGGAGGCAGTGTGGGGCATGGATTAGAGGGTGAAGGTGGAAGCACATCTGCGACTCCTGGACGCCTCCAGACATGACTGAGTGATGTATGCGCCCCCCGCCCCACCCCTGCGGTGCAGTAACGACAGCAGCCCCTGGGGTTCCGGGTGCTCCTCCGTGAAACTCAAAACGGATGATTCCTGGAAACCCAAATGTCTTATTATGATTATAGGTTTGTTTGGAATTCCTGAGGATTTTTCAGGTTATTGTTTCTCAGTCAGATCTGCAAGGAAACATTGTGAGATGCAAGCAACCTCCAGGATATGCAAGATAATCTGGCAGGACATGAGAAGCATATATATAACTATTTATGTTTGGCTTTTAAAAGTTTTAAGAAAAAGTAAGTTTTAATAATATTAATAGGTGGATTATCAGTAATATGTGTATGTAATTTATACAGAAATATACCTGCTTTAGAGTTACATGCTCAAAAATATTTTACTGATAGAGATATGTGATTAAAACTGGAGACCTGAATTCTGTGGATTTAGGAGAACTGGTTTTAAATTCTGGCTCTGGCCCATACCTAGATATAACAACTTAGTTCTGTTTCTAGATCTAAAATATGTGGACAGTGACCACAGGAGATTGCCATAGCAATAAACTGAAATATACAAAGTGCATCATATAGTTCTGTCTCAGGGTTCAGACTCTCTAGATGTCAGTTATAAATATCTTCATACACGGTTATCACTCAGAGACACTTCAGACACCATCTTTTCTCTCTGAAGACTCACTGGGCACATGGGGAGAGTGAATGCCAAAAAAGGCAAATGACATGTACAATCATATAGGTGGAGACATAGTAACAGAGACTACACCTAAATCCAGGCCTCCTCACTCTCTTTCAGGCCGATTTCTGGTTTTCTTTCAGGGGCCTTGATGCTGTGTAACCCCCATATCTTCCTCCTTTGGAATTCAAATCAATGGGCTATTGAAAATTCAATTCTCAGATTACTTAGAGAGTTTTGGATTGAGATCCCTGATAAAGCATCCACTGTTTGTTTTTAGTTACAGTTGTTTGTGGAACCAAGTGAAACAGGTGTATCAGAGCAGAAATCTTCAAGCCATTCAGTGTAGCTCTTTTCCTCTTGTCTAAGTAGGAAGGCATTAATCAGGTGGTGCACCCTCCCCTACCACACTCACCATCCCCTGGGCAGACACACTTAGCCAGCCACACATGGTACCAAATAGTATTTCTCAAACTTAAGGAGATTCCTTTTAAACGTTAAAAAAGAAATGATCAGACTTTTAAAAAACCAGAGTCGAAATCTATGAAAATATATTTGAGGCATATTGTTACTAATAGATTTTTTTCCTTCATTTCTGGTAAAATGTTTAAAAGATGATTGTCAGTTTGAAAACCCCAAATGAAAACAAACATTGGAAATGTTCATCCTGAGGACCCCAGTTTGAGAAATATCATCTAAGGAAGGATTTTCTACGTAAGGAAGTTGCTGTGCTCTGGGGATCTTTGAGGATTACTTACATCTGAATCGTCTCTGCTGGCTTTCTCCCACTGGTACACAATCTCCGTGGGTGGGGTTGAGGGATCTGTTCTGCTGTTTTGTTTTTACAGATGATTCTCCATCACACTAAAATTAGAAAATTACAGCAAAAGTCCATTAACTTGTCTACTAGAATGTAAGCTCCACGAGTACAGGGATATGTATATGTTTTGATCACTGCAGTATCTCTAGAACCTTAGAACATATATACAGTAGGCACTCAATAAATTTTGAATAAGGGAATGAGTGAATCAGCCAATTGATGAGAACCTTATGCTTCTCCTGATGTTGCTGCGGTGTTGTTTTTAATCGAATGCTCACAACAAACCTGGGTGGTTAGTGGCTCCCATGGCCTAAAGCACAAAGCCCAGCAGCTTTGGCTTCCACATCCCTCCTGACTTTGACAGAATCACTCTACCCACGTGCTCTAGCCCCGTCCATCTCACCCCAGACTCGTCTAATCAAAATCTATGGGGCGGTATTTTTAAAAGCTCCCAAGGTGATTCTAAAACATAGCTTGGGTTGACAGACAGTACTCACTGTTGTCCAGATCTCACCGTACTTTTTGTTCTTCTGGAAATCTTCTCCCCTCCTTGTCTGCCTGCTGAAGCCTCACTTTCTCACGAGGGCTTTCTCAAATGTCATCTCCCTTCTGTAGCTCTTCCTAATCCTCTCCCTACCAAACAGAAACCATTTCTTCTTCCCTTAGTGCTATATGACACCCATAGCCTTGGTCACATTTTGTTAAGCTGTGTGTTTTCCTTTGTGTGTCCCCTGTTGAAGTGTGACTCTCCAGACAGGAAAGAAGACACATTTTGCTCACCTAGGTACCACTGGAATCCAGCAGAGTGCCTCGCACAAAGAACACTGTGAGGCAGTATTGCATACGAATGATGATCATATAACTAGGGCAGTAACATAGTTTATTATCCAAGCTGGGGTACTTTGGAGAGTCGTGAGGGGTGCTAGTCACAAGAATGAAAGACAAAAGGTATAAACTGGGAGAATGATCACCCAATAACAATGGCCAGAGCTGACTGAGCACTTCCTGTTTGTGAGTCACTATCCTGGATGCTGTCTATATGTCTTTTCTTTAACCTCCACAGTAACCCTGTGTGGGAGCACATACTATTATCTGCACTTAACTGATAAGGACACTGTGTGGCAGACATGGAAAGGAACTTACAGTAACACAACTAAGAAAGGGCTGGAACTTGAACTCAGGTCATCTGAACCCAGAGCCTATGTTCTAGGTCAGTAAGCCTTTTTACCTCCCAGTGGGAGAACTCAAGCCTTGGAGAAGAAGAGGGTGCGATTCTGTTTCCAGCTCAACTTGAAGTAACTTTAGTTATCTCTCTGGCTTTAGTTTCTTCATCCATAGAATAATAACAATGCCAATTTCCAATAACCTTGCAGGATTAAATGAGATAAGGTATGAGAGGATCCGGGCATTTATACTTGTGAACCACTTGTCTTAGGAATGAGCTGTCTGCCAGTTTACTACAGGCTCCATAGGACATCTTCCCAAATAGCTGTTACACAAAGTATAAAGGGCTAAATACTATAACAGTATATGGAGGGAAGTCTCAGGAGGCCTAATAGCCTAATGGTTAAAACCGTGAAATTTTGCAGAAGACCTGAGTTCAAATTGAAGCTGTGGAATTTCAGAAGACATTTCTCCAAAGAAGATACGCAAATGGACAATAGGCTCATCTAAAGATGCTCAACACCATTATACCTTAGGGAAATGCAAATCACAATTGCAATGAAATATCACTTAACACACACTAGGATGACTAAAGAAAAAAGACAGTAACAGATGTTGGGAAAAACATCTGGTCGAGAAACTAGAACCCTTTACCTTACTAGTGGGATTGTAAAATGGTACAGCCACTTTGGGAGAACAGTTTGATAGGTCCTAAGGAAGCTAAACATAGAGTTACCATATGATCCAGAAATTTCTCCCTTAGGTATAATATTAAGAGAATTGAAAACATGCATCCACACAAAAACTTGTATGTAAATGTTGGTAGCAATGTTAGTCCTAATAGCCCAAAAGCAGAAACAATCTTGCATGTCCATCAACTGATGTGGTATAACTACACAATGAAGTAATATTAAGGAAAAAAAAAAGACATTACTGATGCATGCCATAACATCAATGGAACTTGAGAACATGTTGCTGAGAAGCCACTCACAAAAGACTATATATTATAAGATTCCATTTATATAAAATATCTAGAATAGGCAAATCTAAGAGAAAAAGATTAGTAGTTGCTTTGTGCCAGGGGGAGTAGGGGGTTGGGGAGTGGCAGCTAATAGATATGGGGCTTCTTTTGGGGGTGATGAAAATGTTCTGAAGCTAGTGGTGATGGTTGTACACAAGTCTCTGAATATACTGAAACCACTGAATTGTATATTTTAAAAGGGTGAATTTTATGGTATGTGTATTATATCTTTGTATAGCTGTTATTTAAAAATTCAAGATCTGCTGTTGACTTTGGGTGTTGGTGTTGTCTTCTATAAAATAGCGCTCCTTATGGAGCCTAGCTCAAAGAGCAGGTGTGAGATTAAATGAGAAATTGCGTGTGAAACTCTTGCCATAGTAACTGGTATAGTAATAGACAGTGGCTATATGAATGATTTTCCTTAAACACTGGCCTTTCTCTTGTCCATCCTGAAGCAGAGGGTCAGTGGTTCTTTCAGCAACATAGGCTAGGATTCATGATGACTTAGGAGGCATGAAGACTGACCCTGTCCCTAACATCCTCAAATTGTATGTGTCTCTGATAGAATTACAGCCTTATGGCTCTGATATCTGTTATTTATTTCTTAACTAATATAACTGAGACCTTGCTCAAGATGTGCTCATGAAAAATTACCCTTTTAATGGTGAAGCATTTAATGAGAAACTGGATTATCTACTGCATAAGTGCCCTTCATACAAATTAGGTTGGCCCTAGGTCCTAATCTAAATTGGGCTCCCTACTTTCCTCTAAATGGCCTAATATTTTCTTATTAATCTCTGCCCTTGTTCACCTGATCTGGCTCTGCCTTCTCTTATGAATCTTCCTCCTCAGCAGAGTTCTGTGCCCTGACAAATGTTTCTTAAGGCTGTCTTTGTATCTGACTCGTGGACCTTTTTGTGGATGTGACAGGTGGCTGCAAGGTGTTTATTGCCTTTCAAGCTGTCTCTCCATCCTCTAATGGAGTTTTAATGCTGCCAGTGTATTGCATATCAACAGATCTGGGCCAGGTGAGTTTTGGTACAAGGTGAAGATGGAGCTTTATAGGAAAGTCGAGTAGATGAGAAGTACTTAGTGGTTAGTAGAACAGGCTTGAAAACACAGAACATAAGCAAACTACAAGCTTGGACTTTGGCATCAGGCAAATCTGGGTTCATTTCCCACTCAGTGAGTTTGGACAAGTTACATAGCCTTTCCCGCCTTCAGTTTAGAGCTTCATCTATATAACCAGAATGACAGTACCTACCTCAGGGATTATTTGGGGTGCTAAACAGGTTGATGCATATAATGTGCTTTGTGATAAAAGCTACCGGCATTTGTTATGATAATTAACATTTGGGAGAAATCTCCATGATGAAAGGGATGTTATTAGTGACTGAAATATTGTCCTGTATTGAAGAGGACAGATGGGGTTTTTATAGAGTAAGATAACTTTCCCAAAAAATCATAGGTCATGCTTGGCACACATTGCATAATCAAAAGCAGGGAAGGGTGACCAGTAGTCCCACGGGCCCTGTTGTTTAGCAAGGTGTTGATATAAAGTGTATTATGGCAAATGGCCCGTTTGTTCTTTGCTCTAGTTTCTCGTATCTGTCCTCACAGATCCCTGGGGATTAATTCTTATATTGATTATAGTTTCAGACTAATCATCCGTGTATTGTATTTGCTTTATGGAATATTATTCTAAGGCTTTAATATACTAGGAGTCAACAGGAGTGTAGTGGAACAAGAAGACAACCGGGAGTTGGGGACCACAGGTCCAGGCCTGGCTGGACAGACATCCCTCCTCTCTGCCTCCCCTCCTCTTAGGGTGTCTTCTACTTGCTACTTTTACTGGGCTGATATTAACAGTGGCAGCTACCATTTATAGAAAACGTACCATGTGAACACATGCTTCGCACATACCATCTCCTTGAAGTTACTGTCCATACAAACACTGTAAGGTAGATATTTTATCCTCCTTCAACAGGTAAGGGACTGAGGCTCAGTTTGTTGACTTACAAGGGAGGGAGCCACGATTCCACATGAGGATATCTGACTCTGAAGAGTGAGCCTTCTTAAACCTAGCATAATGCACTATACGTTTTTATTTGCAGTCACCAAAAACTTGAGCTTCTAGGGACACAGACTTTGATTCATTCATCTGCTGCCAGTGAGTAATAGCATCTGGCACAGAGGAGATGCTCAGTAAGGGATGAATGGATAAATGAGTGAAATGAAAGTTGTATTTTGTCAATAGAAAAGTACCATATGATGGTTAGCTATTGCTGGGTTTTTTTTTTTTCTGTTTTAAGCATGTCTTCCAATAATTCTCAACCCTACAATATAGAAAGGACTTCATCTGCACATCGTGTAGATGGAAGGAAATAGGCTGAATTATCTCAAAAGTCCTCAGCTCTAAGTTTCTGACCAATGAGGGAAGGCAGGAGGGGGGAGGAATCAGGCATTGAAGTTAGTGATGTTCTGGGGAATGACTATCCGAGAGCTAGGGCACTCCAGGTGTTAAAAAGCACATGTGTGATGCCCAGAACTCTGTGCAGGGTGGGGAACCTGCGGCCTTGGGTCCACATGTGGCCTTCTGGATCCTTGAGTGCAGCCTTTTGACCGAGTCCAAATTTTACAGAACAAATCCTTTTAAGAAAGGCATTTGTTCTATGAAGTTTGGATTCAGTCCAGGGGCTGCACTCGGGGATCCGGAGGGCCACATGTGGCCTTCAGGCCACAGGTTCCCCACCCCTAAACCTTCATCTTCATCATCTAGAAAATGGAAATGGTTTGGTTGTTGTGAAGAGTGGGGATAAAGTTTACAAAACATATTGCAGGAAGCATGCACTTGGTCCTCACTTTATGTAGATATGTTTGAACTCCTGGTTGATGTGTCTTAGCAAAATATGATGTCGTTAATTATCGAGAGAGCCTGTTGCAAGGTATGGACACATAATCCCACATAGCGTGGAAGCCTATTTCCCTGCACACCTGAGTTACCAGAAGAGATATCATAAAACCATTTCTTGATCATTGTCCCAGGGTCATTACTTGATACAAAGCAATTACTCTGGAGTTTCACTATAAAACAACCCCTGGAATTGGGTGTAAGGAGGGTCTTGGACCCTGGCCAAAGTATTATTACATGTTGGAAATGCCAGAGACTCAGCACTAATGCTATTCTAACAGCAATTCCGGACATGAACTCTTAGTGGGTGATTATCATTTGTTAAGTAGCTACTGTGCGTCAAATACTGAAGTAGATGCCTTACACATCTTATCTGATTTGTTTATCTTAATGCTCTATTGGGGTGGTTATTTTTAACTTTTTTTCCCCTACCTGAGAACACCGAGGCTCACAAAAAAGAAGTTATTTCTCTCAGGATTTAAATGGATTCAGCCAGAATATGCGTCTAGGAATATTACCCTTCTTTTCTCCTCTGTCCAGTAAGTTGACTTTCCCAGAATGGAGGTGAAACCAGACAGTGAAACATGGCGTTGGGGGTAAAGCCAACGGGATCTGTACAACTATACATCTGAATCTGCTTTTTCTGTCTCTAGGTCAGGATCGCAGTGAAGCCACTTTGATAAAGAGGTTTAAAGGTGAAGGGGTCCGGTACAAAGCCAAATTGATCGGGATTGATGAAGTTTCCGCAGCTCGGGGAGACAAGTTATGTCAAGATTCCATGATGAAACTCAAGGTGCTGTGCAAACATTTTATTTTCAATATCTTGGGTTTGACATGACTGAGAGAAAGAAATTATTACCATCATTATGGCAAATAACTTTATTCATTTATTGGTAAACTACTTGGTTCACTGATGAATTATCATATTTACTCTCTGGGAAGAAATTTCAATCACTGAGCAAATGTTGAGTAAGTACCTACTATGGGGAGGTATTTTACGAGGCCCTGTTTTATCATTTTTGAGTGTATCACATTTTATTCAATTTTATCTTCATTGTGCAACCCCTGCAAAAATAAAAGTACAAAATTATCAAATTGTTTAGTCCCTCACATTTTATGAGTTTTATCTACTTTATTTTTGAATAAATTTTATATATTTTGCCATGTAGCAAAAGATGTTAAGGTAAAAGCTGATTTTATTCATTCTTATAATTTCTACTAATGTATCCCAATATTAATATTTTATAGTAAAAGGAAAAATAATATTTTTAAACATAATATATAACTAGATACTGAGATTTGGAGATATTACAAAGAGGTTTCTGATTTTAAAGGCCATAAAGAGGGCTTTTCTCTGTGAAATCTAAGAAATAAATTGGAAAACTTTTAAATATACAAAACAAGCAAATTATTTTATTAAAAAGCCTTTAAAAATATATAAGAAATAATGCTGTTCCCAGATTCTTATCTCCATATATTCTGTTTCTTTTTTTAAGAAAACGTATTATAAAATATTGGAGAAATAAATAATGTAGCAAGAAGTCTACAAATATTTTATGCATTTAAAGCATATATAATTGAATTATTTTTCTGATTATAGAGTTCACATTTTTTTTTTTTTTTGAGACAGGGTCTCACTCTGTTGCCTGGGCTAGAATGCCGTGGCGTCAGCCCAGCTCACAGCAAACTCAAACTCCTGGGCTCAAGCAATCCTGCCTCAGCCTCCCAACTAGCTGGGACTACAGGCATGAGCCACTGTGCCCAGCTAATTTTTTCTGTATATTTTTAGTTGGCCCCCTAATTTCTTTCTATTTTTTTAGTAGAGACGGGATCTCGCTCTTGCTCAGGCTGGTCTCGAGCTCCTGACCTCGAGTGATCCACCCTCCTCGGCCTCCCAGAGTGCTAGGATTACAGGCGTGAGCCACCACACCCGGCCCACATATGTTACAAAATATTTTGAAAGTATAGAAAGTATGAGGAAGAAAATTGAAGTAATCTACAATCTCTCAATATCAGTGTCAACAGTTTTGTGTAAATTTACAATCTGTTTTTACATATATAATATATGAAGTATACACATATATGTAATAAAATTAGAATTACAAGTTATATGGTTCCATATCCTGAGTTTTTTTCCTCATCTAATATATATGAGCATTGTGTTTTTTTTAATACGTTCAAATAGTCTTTGACAGTGAAATATTTTTAAGTATAAAAAAAAAGGAAGAAAAGAAAAAGCAAGCCTTGCCAAGTACCTAAAAATATTAAGCGAGATAAAATCTGTAAATTACCTTCTGTATCCCCTTTTCTTTCACAGATGCTTAATAAATCACAGCTACTAATGTTATTTTTGTGTATGCTATACAAGTTTTCTTAGCAGTTTAACATGTTTATCAGATGCTAAGTTTCCCTATAGTATGGCTCCTAGATACCATGATTTTAAAAACTCTTAATTTTCTATCTGTATATCCATTCCTATAGCTTCTTTTTATTTTTTTGAGCTGTTATACAAACAAACTTTATTTTAATAGCTGTGTATTTAGTATAAGGTCACTAGAAAAAAGGCATAAAAGACATCAAAATCATGATTTCACAGATAATCCCCTTGGACAAGGTTAATGCATCTTTTTTTTTTTATAATTAAGCAATGCTATGAGATTTTAGGGCCATCCGATAATGAACTGTCTTCATCTCCTAAGTTCAAATCTGAATGCTCAAAATAGATGAAGGAAGGAGTTGAGCGGAAGAATTCCAAATTCCAGCTTTGTGATTGATAAAGGCTGGGTTGGAGGATGTGACCTAGATACACAACTACAGCAGCATCCTTGAGTGAGACTGGCTATTCCATTTGGTTTGTGAGATCTTGGATGACTACAGCCCTCCCTGTTCCCCTACTTCCTGCCCTGCCCCAGAAAAGGACCTGTGATTCGTATGTGAGATCAGACCAGAACACAACCCGTCCACCAGCAGGCAGGTTCACAGAGAGCCCCAGGAGAGATTGAGTTTTGTGTGTTCAACTTTAAACTCTCTAATCAGATAGAGCCACACCTGTCATCCCAAGCATGAGGATAAAGGGTAGGATCTTGGTCTTGCTGAAGTCCCTTCTTACTGAATATGAAGTCAGACAAATGGAGATTTGCTCCAGACAAATCTTAATTAAAAGACATCAAGAAAATGTCATTACTTAACCTTTCATCAGCAAAGACCTGGTTCTCACCCTGAGCTACAAGTCTGCTGATGAGGAGAAAGGAGCTTGTGCATCTTCCTTTACCAGGTATCTGTCACCTCATCCGCCAGCTGCCTTCATGGAAGGACTGAGGCCTCAGTGGATGTGAATCAGGAGTTGGCCTCTGCTCCCAGAATGTTCTCACTCTGAATTAGCATTGGTCCAAGCTAGTGGACCAGGGCTGGCATTCGTTGCCAACCTTGTGTGCACGTGTGTTACCTGCATTGAAGTGCTCCATCTGTCACCTCTCATAACCATAAGGTCCCCGAAGCTCTGAGAGTTTGTCCGACCATAAAACACTCTTGTCAAATGCACTGAACTTGTGGAGGGTTTCTTGGTTCCCAGACAATTGTGTTTCATTATTTGTAAGTTGCTGAGAAGAATGTTGACATTTCAGCTCCCAGTAGTTTTTCTTTAGGAAACACAGAAACATAAATGATCGATTCTCCATTTGGCCACCTGCCCAGGAAAATAAGAGGCAGAGAAGCACAAAATGCCTCTTAGCTTTCCAAAAAGGCCCATTTGCTCATGTTAGGCCATATGAGAAATTAAAAAAAAAAAAATCTTTTTTTTTTTTTTTTTTTTTTGCTAGACTCTCTGAAGCTGGTGCATTTCTTGCTTTAGAGAGTTTTCTCTTGTATTATAGAGGTTTGAGAGGGGATTTGTATTGTGAGTATGAGTGGCCCATTGCCTACCAGCAAAGTATCATCATCATCATCATTGTTGACATCTTCTTATTTTAATTTATAGTCAACAAAGCAGTTTCACATATATTACCTCTTTTGATCTTATGAGATAGATATTAGCCTCCTTGTTTTATAAATAAGAAGTTCAGAAAAGTTAAAGTATTTGTCTCACAACCTTTATTTAATCTAATAAGCCCAGAAGTTAGACCCAGATCTCCAGAGGCTTGGTGTTTGACAAGACATAGTTTAGCACTTAATTGTATTCCTTTTTGTGTTTGCATTTAATTTATTTGGGTTCCCAAACCAGATTTTAAGCTCCTGCCAGTAACTACTACCCAACAGCCACACATCCGTTGACTTCTAGAGTATTCAGCTTTCAGAGACATTAGACAAGATGGTGGTGGTTGAAGCTATTACAAGGGATGGGGTCTCCCAAAGACAGTGCCTGGAGAGCTAAGTACAGAACCCTGAGTATGGCCAACAGGGCACTGAGAGAAACAAAATCTACCCTGGACAGATCAGATGAAGACACTTATGAAGAAGCTACTTGCAAAGGGCAGGCCAGGTTAGGGTACCAAACAAGGGTTGGTGAGGCACGCAGAGTATAGTGACAGTGGGAAGCTGTTACCACCCTAGGAAGACATGTATTTATTTTGGGACACAGGGAAAGCAGGATTGATAAGAAAGCCCGCCTCCCTCACCAAGGGAAAACATGGCTACTGCAAGAGGTGCAGATCGAGGCTGAGAAGGGAATGGGGAGAAATGCCCTGACCTCAGCTGGAAGCCACAGGAAAGGAAGCTCAGGAGATCTGAGGGGTCAGTCACTGAGGACAAAGCAGGACAGAGAAATATATTTGAATTCCCTTTTTTACTGGGAAAAGTGAAACTTATGCTGCATTTTTCCCCTAAGATCATACAGATGATGACTAGCAGGACTGAGCATAGAGACCAGGTTATTGCATGCACTTTCTGGAATAGCATTCTAAAGTTTTTAGCATTCATGCCTGAAACCTGTTGTGTTTACACATGTGCTTGTGTGTTCCATAGAGAGCACGGTCCTATATTATGTGTATGTGTCATGCTGTGTGTGTATTCTCAAAGCCCTTTCATGTACGTCAACCATCTGATTCTCACAGGAACCCCTGAGTGGGACGGGGCAGCCTGTCAATCTTGCCTGGCACGCCTGACCTCTTCTCTCTGTGCAGGTTCCTCCCTCAAGCCACTGCCTACCTGTGACTCCCTTAGGGATGCCTGTGTCAGCCCCTCCCTCAGTGCCTAGCAATGGTGTTGCTTAAAAATACCAATATTAGTATTAGTAAGAAAAATAACTGTTACTTACTGAGAGCTCCCCGAACACTGTGCCAAGTGCATAGTTCATTTAAGGTCCCAGCACTCCCATGAAGTAAGAAATGTGACTGTTCTCATTTTAGAGTTCCTCTTCACCACTAAGTGTGGAAGCTGGTAGTTCTACTTAGCTATTCTCAGGAACTTTTGGACATGTTTGTAGTATGGCATGGTCTTTTTTTTAAAATCTGTTTCTCAAAAAGGGTCCTAGAGAGGAGAGGGTTATAGTAGAAAGAACCCTATTTTAGAATCAGAAAGATCACTGTTTGAACTCCATTTCTATGACTTACTAGCTTCTTTGGGTTCTGGAAGGTTCTTTTGACCCCCTGGCCTTATGTTTCCTCATCTGCAAAATGAAGGAGGTAATTCTTACTTCCCAGGATTGCGGTGTGAGCTAAATTATATGACATGTACCAGAACGTTTGGAATATAGTAGGCACCCAAGAAAAATGTTTGACTCCCAGTTTCCAGGTTTCCAGTGGTGATTTAATAGGTCAGGTGGCTACTATTAGGCACAAAGCCCAGAGCAAGACCTACTACATCCACACCTTCTGACTCCCTAACCAGAGCTATCTCCTGGACCTCAGTTAGTTCCACGTTGTGGCAAGGAGTACTGCTGTAGATGAGCCCCTGTGGGTACTGTCTGGTGGCAGGCTCGCCTGGACACAGTGCAGTTTTTCAGAGCTTGACTCAGAGTCCTGTCTCACAAGAAAAATGTGCTCGAAAAAATTGGATTTTTATTTCCCCAAAGATAGTACCTTGTGGATAGTCCTCTCTTTCATTTGTCATGTGAAGCAGCAGCTCCAAGCAGAAATGCTCCTGGAACATGCATGTTGGCTGTCTCCATCCTGTTTTATGTGCAGCCATATTCTACCGCAGAGTTCTTGGATAGCTTCTTGGAACCAGTAAGCAAAACGGACCTTAGTATCTAATCAGCACTACTGTGTTCTAGGAATTATTGCTGTGTGGTGTTCCAGGAGTTCTGTCAGCTGGGACTGTGAGGACTGTCTTGGACATGGAGGCAGTGAAGCTGCTCTTCCTGACCAAAGGTGCAGCCCTCTCCCCACCTGTCCTGTGATGCTCTCACCTAGGAAAGAATACGGCCAGAGGAGGGCCTCGCCTCCCCTCTCACAGTCCTTCCAATGCTTTCCTTTATGAGGGGGTGGCTTAGTCCGTTTGTGCTGCTGCAAAAAAGTCCCTGAGACTGGGTAATTTATAAAGAACAGAAATTTATTTTCTTATAGTCCGGATGCTGGGAAGTTGAAGATCAAGGTGCTGGCAGGTTCAGTGTCTGGTGAGGGCCCAGTCTCTCAGCTTCCAAGATGGTACCTTGACACTGTAGCCTCCTGAGAAGAGGAATGCTGTGTCCTCGCAACAGAATGGGAAAAAGGGAAACAAACCCACTCCCTCAAGCCTTTTGTAAGGGCCCTAATCATCTTTAAGAAGGCTCTGAGGCCCTTATGACTTAATCACCTCCTAAAAGCCCCACCTCTTAATACTATCACACTGGCAAATTTCAATATGTGAATTTGGGGGAACACATTCAGACTATAGTAGGGGGCTAATTATTGTTCTGTCTTTTGTGTATCCTGGATACCTGAGGTTGAAGGTTGGCATGAGGAGAGGTAGTAATAACATATGTTATGTTACTCCAAATCTAGCCAAGGCCACAGATTTCAAAGTTTTCCTAGGTGCAGTATCTGGCTTGTCCACTAGTTACTACCCAAAGGAAGGAAGGTCACTTTGCTCCCTGCCGAGTGCCTGCTTTATGTGGGCTCCATTCTCTCTACCAAGCACATAGAACAAATAAAACAAAGTTGCATGTACAATTGAGCCTCCATTCTACTGGGCAAAGGAAGACAATCAGCAAAGGAATATGTGATACGTTAGATGGTGGTGACTGTCATGAGGAAAGTGAAGGAGGGAAAATGAATGAGATGTGATCTGGCATGACGCGTGTGCTCTGTGGCTAAGGGGATCATCAGAGAGGGCGGCATTGAACAGAAGTAAGAATTACCTCTGGGATTCCAAAGACATACTTTCACCGTTCCCCCGTGTTCCTTGAAAATATCCTGCGGTGAATTCGTGGGAAAGCAAGCAGCACATTGAGGAATCTAGAAACCACTGAATGGTGGGGGGAGGGGCAGTGTTCAAGAGACAAAGG
The DNA here is from genome assembly GCF_020740605.2 of Lemur catta. Classification (NCBI taxonomy): domain Eukaryota; kingdom Metazoa; phylum Chordata; class Mammalia; order Primates; family Lemuridae; genus Lemur; species Lemur catta. Next base: position 83,559,278 of record NC_059130.1, read on the forward strand.
ACTTTGCTTTGGATGCGAGTCACTCTCTAACCATTTATAGGGCAGTCATTGGAGGAGGGAACCTTACATGTAGGGTTTCTGAGGGGCTGAGAGAGGAATGCTGGGAGGGGCTGTGAGGAGAGAGATTCCACTCCCTAGAAGGAAGACACATGTGAAGAATGATAATCGGCCCCAGCACCAAGAGCTCAGAGAGCTGAGCTGTGTTCTCACGTTTTTCACCAATTCTCTGTGCCATCTCAGGACTGTCCATCATCTTTCAGAACATCATTTTTCTCATCTGTCAGTTGGGAAACATGGACAGATTAGTTTTTAAGATTCTGTCTGGCTCTAACATTCTGTTTATCTGTAAGATGTTCTGGGGAATGAATGGATGACTTAAGAAAGAGTAATTTCCTATTAGTAGGTATCGAAACAGGAACTGGACTGCAAACTTTAATGGACATTCATTTATTTACTAGAAGAAATTAATTTTTGTCACATCTCTGCAGTGTACCAGGCATTGTACTAGGAATTTTACACAAATTAAATGTTCATTTAATTCACTCAACTGTGCAAAAAACAGTATTTACACTTGAGGAAGTAGAGCTAAGAGGTTAAATAATTTGTCCAGGCCGGGACACCTGTGATCCTAGCACTCTGGGAGGCCGAGGCAGGAGGATCACTCAAGGTCAGGAATGCTGAGACCAGCCTGAGCAAGAGTGAGACCCCATCTCTACTAAAAATAGAAATTAGCTGGTTTTACAAAATTAAAAAAATAATAATAATTTGTCCAAGTTCACACCGAACCATGAGTATAATTCAGATATTCTGATTCCACAGCACCCGAAGTGAGGATAATCCAGCAGCCTCAAGGGAACCTGCCTTCCTCGTAGCTGCTGCTCTCTAACACCCGTCAATCCCCCAAACTGATGCTGGGAACGTATTGTTCTAAGAGCAGCACAAACTACTTTTGTCTCCTGGAAATAGGAAGTCAATATTATTTTAGACTTTTCTACCCCTAAAAGCCTAGAATCATAACTGCTCAGAGTTGGACTTAATCTTGCTGTCAGTGGGGGCTACCAGTGACAAGGGGTTGGAAGCCTCAAGGCACCTAACGCAGAGTCAGCGGCAGCCCTTGGGTGTAGATCCCTTGGAATGTCTTCATCCTCTGAGTTGTGCCCTAGATGAAGCCGGTGCTTACCTGTAATTGGCCACCACAGAATCTAATTTAAAAAGCAAGTTTTTTTCCTCTTAACTTGAGTCATATCAACTTTGGGGGGGCCTCTATATATGATACATTCATTTAACAGTTATTTGCTGGGCACCTCCTCCCTCCAGGGGTGTCCTAAGCACCAGGGATAGTAAGTAACGTAACATCTTTACTTGGGAAGTTATCGTCTCATTGACTCATATATATATTATATATATAAAACCTTTGGCTTAATATATATATATATAATCTTTGGCTTATAAAAAGTTTAAGAGAGTAGAGAACAGATGTCTTGATAAATGGAATGCGTTTGGTAGATCTTTACCTTAAAACATAGCAATGAGGGGAAAAAGGGGAGTGGAAAATGCAAAATTTTTTGAATAAAAATTGCAAATAATAAGCCTCTAACTAGGATGATCACGTTTTTACAAACAAAATTGAGAGATACGGTCTAGCACTAGTTTTTCTTTTATTTCCATTCAAATCTCTAACGCTGATTCATATCAATCTGAAAGCCTTTTCGAGAAATATAAAAGCAAAATCACATTTAGGGGAATATATTTTGACACTCACCTTTATTTAAAAGATTAAAACCATATCCAGTGCCAAATCCAGGAAAGATATTAATATGAGGACCATATTGTGTCTACCTTGGTTTCCTTGATTCTGAGCCGGGTGGTATCTAGGTGCCAAGTAGGCATCTGATAAATCTTGATTAGTTAAACGAGTGCATGTTCAAATATCTATTTATACAGTGTTAGAACAGCTCGGGCAAGCATCATGCTAAAGCATCAAGAAGATATGAGCACGCTGTGTAGAGAAACGTGGGAGGGTGAAGTAAAAAGAGTGCGCATGATTGGTGGCATCGGCTGATGGTATCTGACGTGCCTTTGGGACCAGAGGGAATTTTTAAATGAAAACACTAAAGTAAAAACCATGTCCTTCCTTTCAACAGGGCATTGTTGCTGGCGCTCGTTCCAAAGGAGAACACAAACAGAAAATCTTTTTAACCATCTCCTTTGGAGGAATCAAAATCTTTGATGAGAAGACAGGGGTAAGTAAAAGAATCACATGGCATTGTGAAATTGAATCCATTGACAGATGTGCCCTTAAAAGCCTCTACTCTCTGGGCAGGAATATAAAACAAGCATAAAAACACATAAAGCAACTGACAAAGTTGATCAACTGTGATCGTCCATCAAAGCAAGTCTCTTTGCTGACTTGGCCACAGTGTGACTGCACCGGGTTTCTTATAGTGTAATTGTGATAAAAGTGTCACCCCATCCTGGTACTCTAATGGGAGATTGATGAGCTTTGAAGATCAATGGGTAATGTGACAGTTTAAGTTACATTTCTTTGTGTGTTGGCGACTTTAATGACATGCATCCTAGAGGGAGACACATGTAGGTGTTTTGACTCGGTCAAAGCATCCAGACTCTCTTGAGTTTAACCTGTAGCACCTTGCAATTGCTGTAATCAAAAAGAATAAATAGAGTTCTCAATCTTAAAAAAAATCTATCACTGCACAACCAGGAAATAGAAGGGCTGATATGTTTGTTGAACCCACCAAAGAAGGGGATTATGTTTTCATCAACCTCACAGCTGCAATTAACTCCCAGCCTCGTCCCCAGAGCTCACCTGACACTGTCGGTCCTGTTCATTGATGGTAAGGAAAAAACAGAAAAACGTTCTATGATCCATTTTCTGCGAGAGCAAGAATCAAACAGATGTGTTTTTCCTTTTATTCATTCAGTGTTTTGAAGGTTGTAAAATACCTCCATGTATATCACCTCCTTTGAACTTTACAAAGATGATTTATCAAGCACTTTGTAAACAATATTCAACTAGCCAAGTTACTTGATCTTGGTCATTTTGCATTATTATTTTCTTCTTGTTCTGACTGTTAGGAGGATAACGTAAGGGTTAGCAGGATGATAATTTCAAAATAAAAAGTCTCTTCTTTTCTTGAAGAATGAAGAGTTTTAGAAAAATTATTCCTAAATAACTAGTAACAGAACAGGTATTTATACACTCATGATCATAACAGCATTATTCTCAATAGCCAAAAGGTGGAAGCAACCCAAGTGTACATTGATGGATGAAGAGATAAATAAAATGTAACATGTACATACAATGGGATACTGTAAGAGCCTTAAAGTGAAAGAAAATTCTGACATGTGCTATCACATGGCTGAACTTCAAAGACGTTATGCTGAATGAAACAAGCCAGACACAAAAAGACAAATATTAATAATTCCACTTATGTGAGGTCCTTAGAGTAGTCAAAATCATAGAGATAGAAAGTGTTAATAGAATGGTGATTTCCAGGGTCTTGGGAGAAAGAACAGTGGGGAGTTATTATTAATGGGTATAAAGTTTCAGTTTTGGAAGATGAAAATGTTCTGGAGATGGCTGGTGGTGATGGTTGCACAAAAATATGAATATCCTTAATGCCAGTTCAAAAATAGTTCAAATAGTAATTCGTATATACATATACATTTTACCACAATAAAAAAATGATAACTAGTAATAATAACTCCCATTTGTTGAGTACCTCCTATAAACTAGGTACATGTTAGTGATTTTACATACATTATTTAGTTTCATGCTCACAACATTCCTATGTGATGATGACAATGACAGCTACTTCATCAGGTACGTGTTATATGCCAGGCATTGTTGTAAGTCTTTTTAAGTATTGGGTCATTTAATCCTCACAACAACCCTATGAAATAGATGGTATTATACCTATTTTACAGTTGAAAACATCAAGGACAGAAAAGTTCATGTGACTTTCTGTAAGTACATGGTAGCAGAGGCAGGATTAAAACCCAGGCAGTCTGGCTTCTGAGTCCTTTTGCTTAACCGCATGCCTGTTAGCTCTGAGCATAAGTGACTTTCTTAAGTTCACCCATGTTTTGTATTCTTTGATGAGATAATCAGATATAATTTTATTATACTCACAAGTCCTTGAGACAGGAGCACAGCCCACAAAAAAGTCACAGGGGAAAGACACCAGGGTGGTCAGGAGACAAAAGACAGGGAGCCTTAAGGCCACAGCTTTTATTGGGGTTTCCTCTGGAAACGCAAGGCAAGGCAGGGTGAATGATTGGCGAGTGTGAATCATTTTGTCTGGCCCTAAGCTGCAGGGGTGGTCCCCAGTTGCCTGACACCTGTCTTGGGATAATGAAGACAGAGGCACATTGCCTCCTGGAGTACGTGTGCCAGATAGAGGAGGTGTGCCAGGTTGGTTAGTTTGCATCAAAGACCTGCTCCTGGCTGGGCCCTTTGCTGTATCTAAGGATTGACTGGCCGTGGAAGAAACCATCTCTCCGCTGCCAGAAAGGTTTTTTTAAGATGTCAAAACATCATAATATATAGAAAATTTAAAAATATTTACGATATAACCCAGTATGTAGGAAGCAGAACTGGGATTTAACCTTGAGTTGACCCGAATCAAAAAATCAATGCAATTTACCTCTACTTTATAGAGAAAGGCGGGCCTACCTGGGGCTGCCTGGGTAGAAGCCGGTTTAGAATGAGGGCACAAGCACTGGGAGTCAAAGCACTTGAGTTCAGCAGGATTAGAGCCTAATGTAAGCCTCTCTCGCCTTCATAAAAATATGTATGGTTTCAGAAACCAGGGAGGTTTTTCTCTTTCCTGGAAAGACTATAGTTTGGAGCCCTGTGCTCAGTTTAGAATGGATCTATGCAAATCAAAGTCTATTCTGATGAGGAGGAGCAGGGAAGTTGGGAGACTAGAAACTGTGCTGAGCCAACAGCTCTTGACACAAACAGGGATCAAGGGATCCTAGGTAACACGTGGGAGGTAGAGAACTTGGGGCTTATGTAATACAAACTTGGAGAAAATCATTGGTTCTTTACCATCCCTTACGGTAGCTAATAATGTAGATCAAGCCTGATTGAGAGAGACTTTCACAATGATTTATATGCCCCGATGTCAGGATGTCATCTCTAGTCTCTTCCCAATTCCACCCCTGTCCACCACCGTGACAACTGGCATAACCTAAGGCACGGGGGCAGGGGAGAAAGGTATCTGGTGTATCTTATCTGGGGGCCAAGTTTCTGGCTTTGTGATTTTGTAATGTACCTTCCCCACCTCCAATCAAATAGGCTGTTCCCAGATAATTAAAGTCCCAGTTACCTTGATGTTAACTAATGAAGAGAGGTAGTTTCCATTCTTTCTACCTCATATCTGCATTTTACTCAAAGGTGGCTAAACTGGCCCCGAAGAAAGCTACCACCAAACTTTATAACACTATTTTTGATTCTTCAGCTACACACAAAGAGAACAACAGTAAAATCATTATTTCAGCCCAAAGCTGCTTGGCTTTGTGGGGAAAATGTCAGATCCCTCGTGAACAATCAGGAAGGAGGCGGAGTTCATTGTTTTCTCTCTGGCTTAGTCTACTCCAGTTGTGTTTGATTAACATTAGACCTCTGTAGCCTCAGCTTCTGCAACCTTAGCTTGTTAATGTGCCCCAGCACAAGTCCTGGAAACATTCCTAAAAGGATCGGGTATGTTTGAATCTGAAGTAGAGATGACAGGGCACAGGGTGCCCCGTGTTCGTAGTCTTCATATCTCCAAAGAATTGTCTGGTAGAGGAAGGAACTGACTTGTTCTGGTGACCTCAGGGAATGGAACCAGGACAAATAGATAGAAGTTTCTAGGAAACATTTTCAGTTTATTAGTAAGAAAACTTTTCCATCAGTCAGCAATTAAATAGGCTGCCTTCTGTGCAAGTGAGTTCATCCTTGCTGGGGGTGTTGAAGCAACAACCACACGGTGAGATATCGTTGAAGGAAGTCAGGTAGAGGACGAGGTGATGAACAAAATAGCATCTAAGTAGATTTCTGAGACTAATTTTAAGCTGCTGTTTGCCCTTAAAGTCATGTCTATTGATGCTTTTTATTTGAAAAACTCCCACTGGAGATGATGAGCAGGAATAGTTTACTAAACCTTTGTCATGGCCCAGCAGGGGACTGACTGAATTGTGCAGGATGGGATTCTAAGTGAAGTATTTTGCCCTACATATCAAAGAAATGGAAAACTGGGTCTTTATTATTTAGAGTGATAAATCTTAGTTGTTTATCTTGTCTAAGGTATTTTTGCTCAAGCTTGCCTGCACTTTTTTTTAAAACCAAGAAAAGAAACATTTGCAGAATGTGACAATAGCTGAAATCCAAAAGCTGTCAAAAATGTTTTGCTCCCAATTAAAGAGACCCTTTGCAGCAATTTACACCCTATCTTGAATTTCAAAGAACTCCTGATCTCAATCTGTGTATGAGTAAATTTTTTAATAAATTAGCATGTTGCAGGGAGTAAATCAATATTGAAAGCTGTTCCTGTTTTCAGATACCTAGATATTGCTGATTTATCAAAGGGATTAGTAAGAATGCAGAAAATGTCACACATAAACTTGTTATTAGTAATAATAGGAACAGTAGCAAATCAGGAGTGGAAATGGTTTTCACATTAATATCTTACCAGGTCCTCAGACCAGACTGGTAGATACCAAGGCAGGAATGATGTCATCTTTATTTCACAGATAAGGAAACTGAAATTCTGGGAGTGTCCCTAACCTGGCTGTCCTGGCTGTAGGCTTAGAACAGACCTTCCAGCTCTAAGACCTGTATCTTTCATGTGAACCACACTGACTCTCTTATCTCCTCATTTACAATTTTATTCCATAGAATTATTACAATATTATGCCATAAAAATAATAAATATTTCAGCACCCTAAAGATAAGTCTGATCTTTAGGAGAGAGGGCAATGGTCTCTATCAACTTCACACATTGCAACATCCTTGTTGCCACAATCACAGGAATTTTGCTCATTCATTTTAATGAGCCAACACATACTTAGCATAACTATGTGCACCATTCTAAGTACACTATCACAAATTCTATGAAGTAGATGTTATTATTATCACCATTTTACAGATGCAAAAACTAAAATTTAAATAATTTAAGTCACACACCTAATCATTGGCAGAGCTGGGATTCAAACCCAGGCAGCCTGGTCCAGAATCCTTGATACTAATAAGGTGTTATTAATGATAACATAGCAAATTTTATAAATGATTTCCCTTTATCTGTATTAAGGCAGATTCAGTATTGTCTGTCTTATTGTCACCATTTTTCACTTTCATTCTGATGAGCTGTCCTGAGTGAAGATAAAAGGGGTGGAGTTACAATGGGGGACTGCTCCATTCGTAGTTTGTCTTGCGTAGACAGAATGTTGACAGTATAACTCATATATGTTTAGGCAGTACAGGTTGAGTATCCTTTATCCAAAATGCTTGGGACCAGAAGCATTTCAAATTTCAGAGTTTTTTGGATTTTAGAATATTTGCATTTTGTATATATTGACCCACTGAACATCCCAAATCCAAAAAATCCAAGATCTGAAATGCTCCAATAAGCATTTTCTTTGCTCATCATGTCAGGGCTCAAAGAGTTTGGATTTGGGAGCATTTCAGATTTCAGAACACACTGTAACTGTAACATACCGGATGCCTGTTCTCTGCCATTGCAGCTCTGTTTCCTCCTCGGGAAGGGCACAGTGGTCCTTGCCCCTGAGGTATTCATAGTCCAGTGGCAAAACCAGACTCACAAAGTGGACTGACACCTGCCAAGACACAGGTGTGAACTGAGTCATCCATGCTCAGGGATCGAGGCCTCACTTTGCCTAGAATATTTCTGAAAATTTCTACAGAAAAGGGTACACTGACTTGGCAATGGAGGAGTGAGTAAGAGAGGATCGGGTAATTAAGTCAGGAAAGAGAAGACAGTATTTCTGGAGGCACACACATCTGAAAGAGAAAGATGTGTGTGTGCATTCATTCTTCAGGGATTATTTATCGGGTGTCTCTGTAAACACATAGATGAATAAGGCCCTATCTTTTTGTCATCACCGTTGTCTATCTAGTTAGCAGAGTGACTCACACATAGTAGGTGCCCAGTCACGCTTACTGCGTAGAAAATAAAATGACGTGGTGAAGAAGAACCAGCAAATGTTACATAGAATATCTAGCATATGCCAGTTGAGAGCAGGAGAGTGGCCAAGGATTCAGTATTACCTTTCATGATAGACAGGTAATTGTGTTCTAAATACAGTGGGTGCACTTAAATTTCAGGACTACTTAATAATTTATTTCTCAGTGAAAACCAGATGTCACCTTATTTGTGTCTCATCAAAAACAGGTCTATTCTCCCTTCAATTCAAACCAGATTTTTTTGATCAAGGTTTGGGAAGAGCAGCTGAAATCGGAAGAGCAACATCTCTGGGAAGGAGGCAAGAAGGAAGTGGAGGAGGCTGTGGACCAGCACACTGGGACCTGGTGGTCGCTGGCACCTATGAGTCTCTAGGATATTCCTGTCATCTTGGCCCATGAGCCAGTGCACAGGACTGTCACAGACTGGTGACAATGACTAGCCTGTAAACACGATCATGTGGTTTATAGCAGGCTTTTGTGGCTCTTATCTCATTTGACATCCAACCATTCTTGGAGGTTTTTTATTATCGCCCTTTTACAAATAAGTTAACTAAGGTATAGGTAGGTGAGGTGACTTGCCCAAGGTTACTGTATGTAGCAGAAATTAAATTCAAATTTTCAACACCTAAGCTAATTTTCTTTCTTTTGCTCCATAGACTCTCCACTGGCCTGGTTCTGTCTCTGTAATGGGTGCTGAGGAAACTCACATAGGCATTTTTGGTGGTTACAACTTTCAGGAGAGAGCAATAATGCAGGAATTTAATCGTTAAGGGCCAAGAATGTTAAACAACCTGCAATGCACAGGGCAGACTCATACAGCAAAAGCTATTTTCCTGTGCTATATGACTTTCGTATGTTTCTCTAAACATTCATGTAGGTGGTGGTCTGTCATGATCTGAATTTGAAACCTCATTCATTTTACATATAAACAATGTATTTTTACCCATATGCATATTATAATGCTGAATTATCCAGAAGAGCAACTAAACTAAGGGAAATATGAACTTATTCCTCCTATTAACTGAAATTTTGTATCTTTTGACTAACATCTCCCCAGTCCCCCCAAACCCCACCGTGTCCCTGGTAACCATCATTCTATGCTCTGTTTCTGTGAGTTCCACTGTTTTAGATTCCATATATAAATAAGACCATGTGGTATTTGTCTCTTTTCCTGGTATATTTCACTTAACATAATGTTTTCCAGGATCATCCATGGTCTCACAGATAATAGGATTTTCTTTTTTAAGGCTCAATAGTATTCCATTGTGAACGTATACCAGTTTGTTTGTCCATTCATCTACTGACAAACACTTAGGTTGATTCAGTGTCTTGGCTATTGTGAATAATGTCACAATGAACATAGGAGTACAGATATCTCTTTGACAGACTGATTTTATTTCCTTTGGATATATACCCAGTAGTGGGACTGCTGGGTCAAATGGTAGTTTAAGGCAATTTTCCTAATGTCTTTGTGCCTCTGTTTACTCATCTGTAAGATGGGGATAATAAAAATACCTATGTCTTGGGGTTGGTGCAAAATTAATTTAATCCTCTAGACTTAGAATAATGCCTAGTATACTAAGAAGCCCAATATTACATTATTGGCTATATTGTCTCATCTACTATATAGTCTTTCTGTGTCCTCCAAGCAGAATTAAGAAATCCCTTCATAATGCTCCTACAGCACTCTCTGCCTACCTTTATCCTAGTGCATGACCATCTGCATCATACTGAGTTGACTCCAGCCCCCATCAGATTACAAGCTCCATGTGAAGCACCTTGTCTCACTCTTTGCCGTATCTGCAGACCCTAGCATTAGAGGCCCTGGCATTTGACAGAGATGCTAACTGGTCATTAAAGGAAGAAGGGAAGGCATTCAGGGAGGGATAGAATGACAGAGAAAGAGGAAGGGAGCAAGGAAAGAAAATAATGACTAAGTCAACTTAAAATAAAATGCTAATTGTCTCAGCCAGATATTAGAGCCCAAGAGGCTATATGCCAAAGATGCTAGTTTTACCATATAAGCAGTAAGTGCAGAAAGAATAATGTACATGAATCAGGATTATCCAGTCATAGGATGTCAGGGATGGAAGGTCCCTTAGGCAGGAACTAACCCACTCGTTTACAAAGAAACAGACCTAGAACCCAGAAAGAAGGAGCAACCCCTGAAACCTCCCAGGAAATTATCTGCAAAAGCCTAGACTGGAACATCCCTCTGCACTGATTGGAGTCACTCTCTGATGCTCACAAAACAGGAAGCAGGAAGTGCCCTTTTCTCTCACTCCACGTTTCTTTATTTTGCCTTTCTTTTCTCCGCAGCCTCTTCTCTCTAGACCACCCCCACACTCTTTGCTTATTCTTCTCAATGTTCAGAGCTCCCACTGGCACTACAGCTGGCCTAGATCTATTTTAATATCAAAGAGACCGAACCTCTACGGGGAAGAATGGGGTCTCTGTATGTTTAGCGTCTTGTTGGATGATATTGGATTTTAATTTATCACAATAAAAAAATCAATTCATAGCTCAAAATCAGCATATTTTTAGAAATTGGCATTGTCAGGAAGCTGCCTCCATGAGATAATTTATAGGACCGAGTCTATAATTCATGACAGGGGAAAAAGGATGTTCATGATACCCTGGAAAGTGAAACCATGAATGTTTTCAAGCAGATTTGGTAAACTCAGAAATGCATTATCTTTCCCTTAATGAATCTTCTTATCAATCTTGATCTTTCAAGAGGTAAGAAGATAATATTTTCTGTGCTAGCTGCTTTTATGTGCTTGGTCTCGTGGAAGTCACACCTCTAAGAGCTCAACTAAGAAGGTACTATATTATTCCCATTAGACAGATGAGGAAACTGAGACCTGAAAGGTTAAGCAGCTTACACAAGAATGAATATTCAGCAAATTGTGGAGCCAGAAATTGACCCTAGCATGGTATGGTGCTAAGGTCCATATTCTTCCTGATTCCAGATGGTGGCATCTCTCCCCTTCCAGGGCATAGGGGCCTCTTGCAAGCCAGTGACCATTCATCTGCTCAGTGGGGGAGAAGTCAAACTGCTCTTAGAGTTGTCCTCATGCAGACAGGCCCTGTGACTGAAGGTTTATTGGCTACTATTTGGGCCTCCTTTTCTTATCTGAAAACCAAGGGGTCATGTGGCAATCTTTTTCTTAAAGGGCCAGATAGTAAGTATTTTAGGCTCCGGGGACTCTATTGTCTCTGTCACAACTACTTAATTTTGCACGAGTAGGTAGTGTGAAAGTTAGCACACACAATATCTAAACAAATGACCATGGCTACGTTCCAATAAAATTTTATTTGTAAAAATAGGTGACTGGCCCATGAGCTATTCTCTGCTTACTCTATTCCGGTTGATTATTAAGAATTTTTCTAATTTTCTCATTCTGATCCTGTGATAGGCCTATGAGCCCTTTGAGATAGCAGGATGAGGACCAGGTGAAGGTCTCTGGTTCTTTATTTCTGGGTCCTTTGTTCACTGCTCTTTTGTGGCTGACTTTTAGGATAGGTGTAGAAGAGCTTTTTATAAACTTTAAAGAGAAGTATTTATCTCTGAGGAATTGTATTATTTATTGCTACCATTGGTTAAGTACTAATTGCCAGACACAGTACTAAGTACTTTCTATACATTTTTCTCTTTGAATTCTTGAAACGCATCTATTAATTACATATTATTATCCCCATTTTACAGATGAGGTGACTAAGATGCAGGAAGGTTAGATCACTTGAACAGGGCAAGTCTTAAATTTTTATCCATTTATTCATTCAAAAGCTATTTACTGAGCACCTACTATAGGCCAGGGAGTGTTCTCAGAGATTTAGATACATTAGTGAACAAAAAGAGGGTCCCTAACTTGTGGAGTTTACATTCTAATATGGAGAGACAGAAAAGAAACAACAGACATACATAAATAATTTACTCTGTTAGGAAATAATCAGTGTTATGGAAAAGGAAAAAAGTAAGGCAAGGTCAGGGCATTTTCCCACTGTACTTTCTTTGTCCTCGCAAAAGGGTCCGTGACATGTGTGCCTTGTAAATCACAGATATTAACGTGCTCTGGGAGCCTCCTGTAGCTTTGAGGGTCAACTGAGTAATGGAGAAAGAAATTTCTGAAAATTCTCATCCAAATTCCAGAGGCCATTTCACTTGATAAATCAGAGCTGTCCATTTGGGTGTCTCTGCCTTTATTTAGATGGCTGATTGTTTTCTATGGGGTCTACTGTTTATCATTTTTCTATCTCCCCCATTTATTCTAAATTTTAATTTAAAACTCATTTTTCCATGACTGTGCCTTGGTTATTTAATAGGCGCTTCTGTTTTTACCAAGACAGTGCTTACAGGAGCTGTTTGTATGAGATGGTGATACTATAATTAGGTGCAGTGCTGATACGATGATTCTTTGTGCTTCTCTCCCCCGCTTTGCAGTGAGGGCCAGAGGAGGAGAAGCATTAATAGTTTTGGTTACAATAAAGGAATGTGATGTCATGGAAAGCAAGGGACGTGGTCAAGGTGAGAAGGGCCTGGTGAAGTCCACGTCCTGGGAGAGAGTTCTGTCTGAGGAAATGTGCAGGCTGGGGTCTGGGGACCAGGTGACCAAGGTGGAGCCTGGGGGCTGGTGACCAGTATTGTGGAAGGGCTGGGTTTGCCCTTAGCAAGTCACCTAATTACAAATATGCAGGTTAAACTGTAATGATAAAAGCAATAATAATAATGATGGTGATAATAATAATTATAACACTTACTGTCTTGCCAGATCTTGTAAGAGCTTTCCATACATGTCACTTCATACTTTCTGAAACACTGAACCTCTAAGCAGCTCAGTGCTCTCTTTTGGAATATGAAGGCAGTAATTAACTAGCCAACGATCTTGAAAAATAGAGGTATTATATCTTTTTTATAGACTATGACATTGAGGTTCAGAGAGGTGTCGTGGATTGCCAAGATGCCTCAGCTAGTAAGGGGGGCCCTGTCTGCCGCATCCTTTCATATCATCCCCGTGTGCCTGCCAAGACAAGGAAACCAGAGTGTCAGCGTTATCTTACATTGATGGTTAGATGTTACCTAGAACAGAACACTTCACTGATTTGCTGGTTTCCTTTTTCATACTTTGTTGTTTTGTGCTATGGTTACTGACTATGCATAATTTTTTAAATTCTAGAATTCTCAGTGAAACAAATGTAATGCCCTCACATTTGTGTATCATATACTCAGTCACTGCTTCTTCCTTGGCCTTTTCACTGCTTTTCCATAGAATAGGAATAACCATGCTACGCTGACAAAGTATTTGCATCCCCTGCTATTTGCAATATGAAAAGCGGGGAGAATTATAAACAAAGAAAAACCAAAGTGCTAGACTGTGTGTGACTTGAGGGCAGGGTCCATGATTTGGTCATTCTTGTATCTCTCGCCTCCTAGCATGTGGTCAGCTCCCAGTTGATATTTGTGGAATTGCACTAAATTCCTCATGGTAGAAGTAAAAAAGCCTCAGATTTACCTCCTTCTCTAGCTGCCTCCATAAAGCTTTGATCATTGTATGTGGCATCGGAACTCCGTCAACTGTGATCTCCCTGGGACAGAAAATGGCAGCTCCATCCCTCTTCCTATGGGCTTCAGTGATGCACCCCACTTTCTTCCAGCCATCTCTGTCCTTGCCAGGGCTCCTTTAATTTCTAGATGAGTAACAGGTTGTATAAAATGTATTAAAACTTGGATATAACAGATTAAATCTCAACTTCCAGTGTTATTAATGCCATTAATGCACAGGCAACTTGGTCTCCCCTGTTTTTCTTCCTGTTTGCTCATCCATATAACTTGCTTTCATCTTCTTCCCCATCCTTTGTCTCCTATTTTCATGTGCATGTAGATATACTCACCTTTTTTCTATTGCCGTATATATTTTTCCAAAGAAATTATGGAGTACCTGCCATGTATAAGCTATAAAACATAACCTGCTGTAAAAAGTATAATACGCTGGAGGACAGAAACTCTGCCTTATTATCTATGCAGCATGTGAGTCCTGCCTCTTCTACCCACTCTGTGTCCTGCCTGAGCCGGGAGCCCTCCCCAAGGGCGAGAGTCCCTTCAGGGACCTGTGGGGTCTGCACCTCCAGATTTTGATGCCTGTGCACCCTAGGCCCTGGAGCATGTGTAAGCACGTTTCAATCTGAGGAATGAGAGGGAGAAGGTTAGCCTAGCAGAGCCGGCGAGGTGGCGAGGGATGACCTGGGAGTGTAGTTTCTGTGCTGCAGGTGACTGCGTTGAGGAAATGATGCACAGTGACTCATCCTGTCCTCGCAATCGCACAATGAGCTATAGATATTACTACAGCCATCGTACTGAAAGAAGCCATGAACGTGAGGGATGGGGAAACAGAGACGCTCTAGGCACTGAGGACAAAAGCCAGTGACTGGACAGTTGTAATTCAAGCCTGCAGCCTCACAGCCTGTCTGACAGTCCCAAGGTCAGGTGCAGCCATTTCAGCCATAGGCAGCCCCTGTATTGTGGCTTCAGCCAAATATTTCTATTGGGATCACCCCAGGACGCACCCTCATCTCTAGCTGCCTCATTTGCCTAGCTCAGAGATTTGCCTGCCAGAATAAATCTGACTTCTTAAACAATTTTTAAAAAATCAGGAGATTTTAAATCTGCAAGAAATTACCAAGGAAGTATGGCCTCAACATTTAAATCTAAGACTGCTGGCACCTCCCAAGACTGAGGTCTGAATTTTCCATGATGTCTAAGAGATGTACAGACTATTTTGAAGTTATGTATTTAAAATTTTGAAAATAAAGATTTTACTGGCAATTGTCTAAACTCAAGACACTCATAACCTCACTTTTGAGGAGAAGATAGTTCATCTTCTATATAAATGGCTCCGACGAGAGTATCTGAGACTCTGAGATGCGGAGATGCATCATCTCATGACTCTGACGGTACAGTGTGATATATTCGCCCATGCGAATAGACACGCATACTCTTTCATGTTTATTTCTGCGCTGTCAAAGTCTGTGCCTATATTTTTTCTCCCTTATCTGTTTCCTAGAGTACAGCCACCCCAGCACTTAACAAAAACTTCTTCATCTGATACAATGGTAAAAAAAAATCTCTTATGTTTGAGGATCTTTTTTTAGTTTTCAAAACACTTTCACTTTATTCCTTTCAACTGATCTTCACATTAATCTTACAAGGTACACATTACACATGCAATTTTACTGATGATGGAGTGGTTAATTGCTGGCCCAAAGTCACACAGTGATAATTGATGGAGCCTGATCCTTGTTTATGTCTAATGCCTTTTCTGTTTATAAAAGTGGCATGTATTTATTGTACAGAATGTACAAAATATAGAAAAGCCATAAAGAAGAAAATATAAATTATCTGAACTCCCACCCACTTAGACATAAGCCAATATTTTGGTGTATTTACCATGTCTTCTTTACATGAATATAATTTTTTCTTGAAGTTGAAATTATACATGCTGCTTTGTAACCTACTTTTTTACTTGTCCACATTTTTCCTTTTATTAAATAGCTTTCTGCAACATCATTTGTAAAGCATTCACTGTAAAAGCATTCTAGCACATGAGTGGACCATAATTTCATAAACACCATGTTGTTAGCCATGCAGGTTGTATCTGTATTTTGAGCACATCTTTGCACATATCTGTCATTATTTCCTTCAGTTAAATTCCAGAATTCCTGGGTCAACATTGTATTTTTAGGGCTTTTGGTCAAATTACGTTCTAAAAAGTTGTGCTACCAGATGTATGATACTGTCTGTTTCACTACGTATTTGTCGGCATGGAGTATTACCATTTATTTTTTAAAAATAAATTTTTAATTTTTTGATATTAAACTTTAGTTTTAATGCCTCTGTCTTAATTTAAGTATCTGCTCATAATGGTGGTTATAGGGCAGCAAGATAATTATAGAGTCTTTTATATTGATGAGACTGATGGTTCTTTGGCTTTGCCTACAGATCTGAATGATGCCAAAGGACATTAAGAATTGACTGAACTTGGATATCTCCTAGGACTTGGCTTATCAGTCCCAGGGTGTTAACTGTTGGACTACCTTTTTATCCTTGGTCATATCCTTCCTCTGTCCTATGTTTAGGACAATATTGTTCATTCTCCATGTTTGCATAAATGGCATCAAAAGGAGAAAATGACAATCGTCATTAAAGATTTAAGATTTCTGCTCTTTGACTTTTAACCAGAATAAAATGTATTTATATATTCATTTCATCATTTAAAACTGCATATGATCTTGGGCAAGTGATTTCTCCTCTTTGGGCCTAAGTTTTCTTCATTATGGAGAGGGAGGTGACCCAAGCCTTCTTTGGTAGTCTGTTACAAAACTTTAGGAAGACAGAATGCATGTTAAAGTTCTTTGCAAATTATAAAATTCCCTGTGATGATGTACATTCTTTTGTCATAAGAGAAGAATAACGTTGGCATTTCACAAATATTTATGAATGAATAAACTCTCCCTTTGTTGTTCTTCATTCTAATAACTTAGTATAATTTGTAGAGAACAGATTTATTGAGCAAAGGGAATGCAGCCCAGGTTCTGTCCAAATTCAGAATTAGTGGGACCTGAAATGATGAGAGTTTACTGTAGCCTCTTTCAGGATAACTCCAGTATCCCCATGGTGCTCATCAATTTGGTTTCCCACCCATAATGCCTCTATTCCTGCCATGTGGATGAGGTCTTCCAGAGAACTGAACACACCTTAGAACGCTTGAGGCCATTTCTCCTGGCTCAGAGTATTTTCTGCACAAATCTGCCTTTGCCTTTATTTCTTTTTATGAAACTATATGAACATCATTAGGAGAGGTAAGGTTAAATATTCCACAGGGTGTAAAATTCCGTCCTTAAAAACCAGAGCTCCCATCAGCCCCATGAAGAAGTCATTTGATATTCTTTTGCTGATGCATTCATCAGTAAAAATCAACTTCTTCTAGCAAACATTTACTGCGCACCCACTGTGTACCAGGCACTGGAATACTAGGATGGATCAAAGAAACCCCTTCCTCTGCAGGACTCATAATCTAGCAGCCAAGTAGACAACCAGTTATACAACTGTGATAAGCAACATGGTGGTGCTGTGCCTAAGTTCAAGTTTGTACACATGTGCTTCTCTGCTAATGACCTGACAAGCAAAGCACAGGGAATCAGTCTCATTAAACAAGCAGATGATATTTAATTGATCTGTACAGGCAGTGTTAGTGAAGTAGCAATATACTACAGAGACACTGTGCAGAGAGCAGAATCACAGAACCAAAGCTATCAGAGAGAGGGGTTGTGAAATCATCTGAGCCTCATCTCCAGCTGACCCCCACAACCAAGAGAACCACTTTCAGTTATAAGTGTGCCAGGTTTTCTTGGCCTTTGCATGTGTGTTTCTTTCTTAGTTTTTTTCCCCCCTTTTTATGCCTAGGACATTCTTCCCCTATATCCCCCTTCCGACTCTCTCTTTGTTCCTTCCATTATCTGTCTCAACTTCAGCGTATCCTACAGGGCTCTCAGTGCTCAGGCACCATTTCCTCAGGAATTCTTCCCTGATCACAAACCTAGGTTAGATACCTCTTTTGTCCTTCCATACAGCAGCCATTTCTCTTATAGTACTTATTTTAAAATCTGTTATACAAGGTAGAAGCAACCCAGGGGTCCATGGATGAGTGAATAGGTAAAATGTGATGTATACATGCAGTGGAATCCTATTCAGCCTTAAAAAGGAAGGAAATTCTGACACATGCTTCAACACGGATGAACCTTGAAGACATTGTGCTAAGTGAAATACACCAGTCACAAAAAGGACAAATATTGTATGGTTATTCTTATGTGAGGTTCCTAGAGTAGTCAAATTCAGAGAGACGGAAAGTAGAATGATGGTTGTCAGGGCCAGAGGGTAGAAGGGAACGGGGACTTAGTGTTTAATGGGCACAGAGTTTCAATATGGGAAGATGGGAAAGTTCAGTGGACAGATGGTGGTGATGGTTGCACAATGTGAATGTATTTAATGCCACTGAACCATACAATTAAAAATGGTAAAAATGATAAATCTTATGTATTATTTTACCACTCTAAAAATGTGTTATAATTGGGTGTTTAGTGACAGCATGTTTTCCTGTAATTTATCCTCCCTTGAAAGCAGGAACCAAGGATTTTCACCAGTGTATTCACAGTGCTAAACACACACCTTGCAGATAGAAGGTGCTCTTTAAAAATAAGTTAAATGAATGAATATAGAAATGATCTATTATTACTATGTCAGACTAATAAATTCCTTATATTAAAGATAGGGAAATTCAGACTCAGGGATGAGTAGTGACTTTGCCGAGATCACACAGGTTGTAAATGTTAAAGTCAGGATTGAAACCCAGGTGTTGTCAAGTCCAGTAAAACATATTCTTTCCATTAGTGCTGGCCTTTATTTTTGTCACTTTCTACCCAGAGCTGGGACCAGAGAAAATAGATGCAGAGACATGAACCTGAAATGCCATATCTTACATTAAAAATGACTTTAGAAGACTGAAAAGAGGTTGGAACCGGAAGGGGAAAAAAAGGAGGCTGATAAAGAACTTTCCCTGGGATACAGTCACTTTTTCATTTGCTTTTTATTTTTTCCAATCTCTTGCGATGTAACCAAAAGAATTGAAATGGAGAGATTGATTGGGCAATCAGTTGTTTCCCAAGGGCTGTAACGGAATCCCAGTCTCTCAGGTAATTTAACCTGGAAGGGGGTTTTGCTGTAGGGAACAGCCCACATGGTTGGGGAAGGACAAGATGATTTAATAGGCCTCTTCCTGTCCTAATTGCTAATCTTCCTTGTGGGAAACCCCTTCTCGTGCTGCATTAAAGACTCCATTAATTTGTTTATGTATAAATTCAAGCTACTTCAGTTCTGTCACACTTCTGATAGGTTCCCATTCAAGAGTCCATGGCTTGTACCACCCATTAGGATTTACCGATAAGAAAGATGCATTATATGTTTTATTACCTTGTCTACAGAGCACATGCGACAGCTATAAAGTACATTCATGTAGAGTATGAATAACTGTCAGGGTAATTGATAAAGTAGTCTGTAATAAAGGTAGCTGGAATGGCATTTCTAGAAGCTCAGGTCTCTAAGTGCTCAAGAGGAGGGGGGAAAGGCACTAAATAAATCCAGTCTTTCAGAATCACTGGCATTTAAAAAAAAAATAGCCAACCAGAATCCTTAGGCCTACATTTCACTTTCAAGTGTAATTATTTTATGTTGCAATTCATATCTGCTGACACATTGGAATCAACTCAAATAAAAGAAGGCCATAAATCTTGTATTGTTTGGATTAAGCACGTGTTGGTGCTGGAAGAAGTCAGGGAGGGGACCACGCCTGTGTGTAAATAGTTTAACAGAATCAAATTGCTGGAAAAGACGTAGATCCAGTTAAGACAAAGGGTCCACCGGCAGCCTTTCAGCCTCAGTTTAAATATTGAAAGCAGTGGTAGGATCAGTAATTCATCTTTGTAGGTGAATTATAGCTGGCCATTGTAGTAATAATAATAACAACAGTAACTGATACTATTACTTACTAGGCTTCTACTCCATGGCACCCACCTGTGTATACTAGCATTTTATCCTCAAAGCACCCCTACATAGAAAGTATTATATTACGAGCTATATTGTCTGGGGCATATTACTTAGCTTCTTTGTACCTCAGATTATTCATCTGGAAATAGAAATAATTACAGTGTGAAATCATAGTATCCTTGAGAAGATTAAATGAGGTAATATATGTAAAGTGCCTAGAACAGTGCCTGGCACATAGTAGGTACTCAAAAAGAATAAGCTGACACTGATCATCATTTCCACTTTACAGATGAGGAAACAATTCACAGAGAGGTTTAGAAACTCATCCAAAGTGGCCAATGGAGGATTTGAACCTGGGTGTTTTAAGTTACAAAATTTAAATCCATTCTGCCATCTCTGCCTGTCTGCTACATGTTCTCTGTGTTCACTTCACACATTGGTCCTTATTCTGAATTTTAAGCATGGAAGGCAGGAACTACATCTACATCCCTGTTGGTCTCACAGCCTGTTCTAAGCTGATAGAATAATCTTCCTGGGTAGAATCTTTCCTCTTCAACTGGGATCGGCTAGTAGCTTAGTACATGTTGTGTCTTGTCCAAATGTGAGTTAATGTGGCTCCATCAGACTTCCAGTCAGTTTTGCAGTATGATCTACACTTCTTTTCTCCCCATGAAAATCTGTGGGATGTTGTTACAGCAGCTCACTAGAGAGTCTGTTTGAATGATGACTAATCATTGTTGGCACCTGCCATGGCTGTATGTTTTTCTTCTCCAGCTGTTTTGCAATTAGACTGATCATGTAAGATGGAAAAAAATGCTAGAGAAGGAATCAGATCCAAGATATAGGCCACCCCATATGCTTACATCTATATACATTGTACCAAAATCCACACGCCAACTCTTCCTCTGACTATCTGAGTCATTCAGCTGTTTGCTCAGTTGTGCCAGGCCATATCCTCAGCCTCTGGCTCCAGACCCACCGAGCCAGCAGAACCGCAGGTCACAGAGTGATGCACTGAGGCTGTCTCAGAGTGGCTCACCACCAAACCTCCCAGCACCCTCAAAAATCCCACCATCTTCATGAGCCTTTTATAACTTGGGTGAGAAGGAAATTGTACTTCAACATTTTAGAAATATTTTCAGCGTGAAGGCACAAATAAACTGAGCTTAGAAACAGAACAGTGCTTGGACCAATAAAGGATGAGTAGAGAAGATATAAATTCAGTCCTGGTTCTACTTGTGAGCTGCATTGTCTTGGCAGGTTATACAAATGTTCTGGAGCTCAACTTGTTATTTGTAAATAATATATACTGCACTGGAATTTGAGTTATATTAATACTATACGTGTCAGAAATGCCTTGAAAACTGCAAAATGTCCTATAAACGTTAGTTGCCATGAAAATGGGAAAAGGGCAGCATTTAGAGCCAAAGATAGAAGTTCATGGGATGGCACTACAGCTGACTAGCTGTGTGATCTTGAGGACTTAGTCTCTATGAATCTCATTTTCTTAATCTGTAAAATGGGCAAAATGATCTTCATACTCCATACTTGCTTTGCAGCGTGGTTATGAGACTCTAATATGATATAAATGAAAGAGTTTGCTTAAAAGGTTAACTCTAAGGCACCTGCAAATGTTAATCCCTATGTTTAATACAGGGATGGCCCTCCAGTGGATTTGTCCTTGCAATTCCAAAGGACACCTTAGAATGTGTGCTA